>NC_134211.1:46081602-51081602 GCF_965140235.1 Caretta caretta
GTTAAATCCATCATCTGGTCACCTGGTTTGTGACATGCCTGATTTGTGCTGCTGATTTACTTAGGGCTCAGTCCTGCATGATGCTGAGCTGCTGGCTGAAGCCAATGGAAATTGAGGGCTCTCGGCATCTCTCAGATGGTGTGCAGCATCCTCAGGGATCAGGCCCATACATTATAAATAACTTGGGATGCGCACTCTCTCTTCCCTTGCATCCTGCATAGTTCTCATGGCCCTTCTGGTACTCAACAAATTAATGTTAATAGTAGTTGATCAGCTCAGTATTAATAGTATTGTGCCTGCACAGACTATGTAACAACTCTGAGTCAGCGCTTCTAGCAATAATATCCCAGCACAGTGGTTCAACGTGGTTACGGACCTGCACCTATATTGGGGCCATTCCTAGGGGATTTTAAGGCTAAACCAAAGAAGTAGCTGAAGGCCAAGTTGTGTGGGAAATCTTCCCTGAAGTGCTAGCCCAAAAGCAGCAGTCAAACACTATTAGAGTCATGAGAATGAGCTCGCTAGGAGTTGGACTCTCAGTACTTTGCAGGAAGTTTCCAGCACCTACAGCAATCTGATGCTTTGCCTACTCGCGCTACGTGCATCCACACAAAGTTCTCTCTAGCCCAAGAAATGGAACCTAGGAACACACAGCCCCTCACTGACACATTACATCATGCATTCAGACATGCATTATGCTTGTTACTTGTGTGGGGTTTGACTGTAATCCCTATTTACGGTGAGGTGTGTATGATTGCATGTGTAATCCTTCACTCATTTGATTCAGTGGAGGGGCTCAGAGGAATAAGGGACTGAGCTATTCCATTTGAAGACAATGGTAGTTTTGACATTGCTTCCAATAGGACTAGCACTAGGCTATGTGACTTGAAAAGCAATCAAATCTAAACTGGTCTTTATCTGACAAATCCAACCCCCTTACAATTTACAGATTTCCATTTTACATCTATGAGAACATCTGTGTGTCTATTCACTGGTCATGTTTGCCAGTTCCACACACTGTACAGTTCTGGCCCAGATTCTGATCTCATACAGTGGTGCAAATCTCATGATTATTTATTTGTATTAGAGCAGCATTAGAGGCTGCAACCAAGATTTGACCCTATTGTGCGAGGAGCTGCACAAACATATAGTAAAAGACAGTCCCTGCCCCAAATAATTTAGAATCCAAATAGACAAGACATAAGCTGGAAAGGAAAACAAAGATAAAGTGACTTGTCCAAGGTCACCCAGTAGATTAGTAGCAAACGTGGGAATAAAACCCACTCCCAGTCTAGACTCCTGACCTCTAGCCCATGCTGACTCCATTAACATACCACTAGTGTAACTTACACCAAGCTCACATCCTCTGTCATCACTCCCTATTTACTTTCTTCTTTTCAACATGCCAGATCTCACTTAATTTTTTAAATTAACAAAGATAAGATTATTTTACTTTCTATGCCATCTTTCATTTTGCTATCTCAAAGTGATTTGCCAGCATTAATTAATTCAGTACACAAAAAGTTAAGGTCATGTAGCAAGCCACTCTCTTCTTAGGCTTCAAAGTGTATTAGTAGTTTATTTGGATCACCAGCATGAGCGGCTAAATTGCAGAGGTCAGTCAACAGCCGTCCCTTGAGCCAGGAAATTTGAGTCTATCAAAGGCTGAATATAGAGCAGAGGTGGGCAAACTATGGCCCGTGGGACTGTCCTACCCGGCCCCTGAGCTCCCAGCCGGGGAAGGCTAGCCCCTGCCCCTCCCCCACTTTCCCCCTTCCCCGCAGCTATGCCGCCGTGCGGGCAGCGCAGCTTGCACCCGCCCATCTCCCAGGCTTTCCAATAAGCCTGTTCTGCCACTCTGAACGGCCTGGTAAGGGGGTGGGGGGAGGGGGGGTTGGATAAGGGGCAAGAGGTCCCATGGGGCAGTCAGGGGACAGGAGTGGCTGGATGAGGCAGAGGCGGTCAGGAGACAGGGAGCATGGGGGGTTGAATAGGTGGTGGGGTACTGGGGGTCCAGGGAGGAGTGTGGATAGGGGTTGGAGCAGTCAGGCAGCAGGGGGAGTTGGATAGGGGTAAGGGGTCCCAGGAGGGGCAGTCAGGGGACAGGAAGTGGGAGGGAGTGGATAGGGGGCAGGGGCCAGGCTGTTTGCGGAGGCACACCTTTCCCTACCCGGCCCTCCATACTGTTTTGCAACCCCAATGTGGCCCTCGGGCCAAAAAGTTTGCCCACCTCTGATATAGAGCAACTTTCTACAGTTGTCAGCCACTAGCAATGAACATACTGTACTTGCTCTCCACGGCCGTTATCCTGTTAGGTGAGGAGAAAACCGCTGTGTGTATTCCTGATCCATTGCATGCGTCTCCTTGATCTGTTGAGTTAGTGAGCCAACTTGCTAGACAATGGTCAGCATTATGCAAGGCAACTTGCATTAACATTGCTGCTCAGACAGTACTGGTGTTCCTACAGGCGCTAACCCAAAGGAGACAAAAGAAAAGGATGGAAAACGTAGGCCATGAAGAAAGATTGTATATAAAAATCCTCAACAAATATCAACTTACCTACCTGTTGATGCTTTCCCTCCAGCCCATGCCAATATTTACTTTACAGAAGAACAATGGCTGTTCTCGTAGCAGCCACAGAAAACATGTGTGAAGTTCAACACTTCTATCAGACAAGTTGATTTGCTAAGCATCTGTTCAAAATATACCCCCAACTGTCACCATTATATTTTAAAAAAGCAGTGCGGTGGTCCATTAATGAACTTCTAAAGGGATGCGTGAAACGACTGGTTTTATTTGCAGTTGAGACAAGGCTTGTAGATGAAGTATCTGAGGAGCATTTATTAATCCATGCCCAGTTTGCTTTCATGCTGTGTCACAGAATCTAAATGGAAAATGGGTTCCTTGCTTTATCTCAGTGATTTTCTTTGTTTGGATGTTTGTTTGTTTTCAAAGCCTGCTTGTCTGAGTAATAAGGCAGGTCTCATTCTTTGAATGCAGAATAAGAGGGAGGATGGGTTAATTTAATTCTTCCTATTGTTAAATGTTCTCCTGGCATGAAAACCATTTTTTCAATTTAGAAATCATTTTAAACATTTTGTTAAATCCTTATAATCTCTAGAAGATAATTGTTGGCCCCCATTTGAACAGGCTGCTTATAATCTGGAAAGCCATGAAGGGATTGATTCTCCACTCCAGAGTAAATCAGGAGTAATTCCATTCAAGTCGATGGAGTTCACCAGCCTAAGTGAGAGGAGAATCAGGCATGAATGATTAATTAACTCATGGAAGTCTTCTAGATTCTCAGTCGTAGGATGAAACCCTGGATCTACTAAAGTCACTGGCAAAATGACTGCCCACTTTCAGTCTCTTTCTGGGCTGTGGCACAACTATGGTTAGCTCTAAAAGGTACCCTGGACAACCTCAAGAGGGTGGTGGCAAATTACAAGTACTATGAGCTTCCAAAAAGAAATCCACCCCAGCCAGTAGAGAGCAAGCACATTAGTCAAGGGAAATGAGGGCTAAGAACTGCTGCTGGAGCTCACTCTTCATCCAGACAGAGCCATGATGAAGCAACACTAGTGCACGTGAGATTTGATATAATGGATCAAGCCATTGTTTCATCTAATGTGTCATTTTCCACTGTAGCCAGTGCCTAAGGATTCAATGAAAGACAGGTTAGCAGACAAGAGCTCTTATTTAAATATATATTTGTAGATTTGGCCATTGAGTCTTTTCCTCTATGAATGACCATGGTTGGGAAACATTCCAGCCTTTCACTTTTCTAGCTGCTTTTTAGACTGAAGGAAGGATGTTATAACAGCAACAAGGAATAACATTCTGGCCTTGCTATATACCACACTGTCATGGATTTGGCATTAACCTGCCTGTTGAATAAGATGCAATGATCAGCAAAGACAGCCGAGTTCATTTGTATGAGGATCAACAAGGTCTACAGTTGTGTATTTAAAAGGGCTTTAGTGAGCCAGCCTTGCCACTGAGTAGGTCAGCTGAGAACAGTGCTTCCTCTCATCACCTCATATTTTTATTGATCCTTAAAGCCACAGCAACTGACGATGATACAAGTGATAAGTCTGGTCTCATCAAGCTCTTGGAATCTCAACTCAAGCAGTGACAGTTTGAATTATACCAAGAGAGCCGAGGCAAGAGAACGGACGGGGCTTCGTCACCAACGTATTTCCGTTGTACAATTTGTACCTCCAGCCACTAGATTCTGTTCTTCTGGATGTTGCCTCCCCTCTCCCACTGATGTTCTCACAGCCCTCCCTGTAGGATCAAGATGGAAAAAGCTGCAAAGAGAAGAAGGTGTCATTTTCCTATCACACTGCACCAATAACAGTTCCTCTCCTGGCTTAGGCTCCACGGATTTGGAAAGGATGACCACTAGTGAAGCGTGTGTTGGAGTGGAGGGGGACATACTTACGCTAAGAAAATATTTTTTTTCAGGTGTCCTCTTTCCAAGTCAACAAAGTGAATCCACCCTCTCTTTTCACTTCCCCAACTGCTTGTGTCTTCATTAACCTCATCCTGCTCTCCGGCCTCTTGCTAGGGTTGGGAATTAGTGTTCTTGTCAGCCAAGCATTCTCTGCAGTCCAGATGCTGGAGGTGAACACCTGGAATGTGTAAGTATTGTGACTTAACAGTTCCTCCCTACAATGTCTCTTCACTCAGGAATGGTGACCTCTGAAACATGGTACCACAGGCAACAGACTATCCAGGCTATACTGAAAGCATACCCTTGTTCCTAATACCCCTTAAACTGTGGTATTCATGAGTATATTTGCAGATATGTTAAAAATCACAATATCAAATTCAAGTCCAAATATCATTTTTTCCTGGTTTGAAACAAAATAATTCAGCTTGCCTACCATAGCTGTGACTATTGTTTCCATTTTCAAAAACAGAAGACTGTATAAAAGCACAACATACAGGATAGCAATAAGGGTACCTAGATATAGAGACCTGATGCATGCCCTTAGAAGACCTGATTTGGATTACACATTTGCAGAAATGATATATTAGCATTAGCACCCCATGCTGGCTATATCTCAGTTGTCTTCAAAATGTCCACAATCTACTGTGTTTCATTTGAAAACGCTAGTCACTTGGGGTGGGATTTATGCCTGACATAGACCAGATAAACTCCAGTCATTGCCTCACAATGCATTTTTTTTAAATTTAATCTTTAAAAAGACAGGCTGCTGGTTAACTGAGAGTCCCCTGTTTGATTGACAGTATCTGTCAGAGGCAATGAACTCCACTTGAACATTGCCTTTATGTTGCTGTGTAAAGTTGTTCAACTGTGACCCTTCCATCTGTTCCAGCTAATCTGAAAGTCATTTAGGCCCGCTTCTCCATTCATTCTAAACACAGCACATTCTCCTGTTAACACACATATGCAAAGTTGTCGGGCTGTCAGCTATGTAAGGTTGGGGGGTTGGTTTTTTTTTTTTTTTTTTTGAAAGTCTCACTTATGACATCTGTGCAAACATTTCCTCATAACAATTCTAATGGAAAAGCCATTTACTGAAATCCACTGCATATCTTGCTAATTATTTTTTATGTTCATATCTGTAAGTCTCATACAGTCACTTCAGAAAAGGTCCAGTATACTTCTTTAAAACAGCTCTGGTAGTTGAATTCAATATTCCAGCATAAATGTGGAAGACTTTGTTTTAAAGATCTAGCCAGATGTGTATTCAAAAGAAGGGGTAATATTTTTGCCAAACCAGGTTTTGCATAGTTATTTGACCTTTAAAATTCTGGGACACTACTATTTGCACATGACAATTCCAGCTCCAAGACATGTTCAAATATTGATTTCTGTCTAAGATTGTTACACTAGTTTGATAAACAACACACATATTTACAAAAGAATCTAAAACTCAAATGAATTTGATGCTCCCAACTCAGGGCCCAGATGATTTTTTAATTCACCTTGTGCAGTCAAAAGATTGGCAAAAGTCAGCACAGGTATTATTTGATTGTCTACAGACCTACATGTATATGGTCCCCCAAACACAAAATGAAGGGCCATAAAATTAAAATTTATTGTAACCAGAACTCTGCTTCAGGAATTAGAACTGTGGCAGTAAGTCACAGAGGAATACATCTACTTTTGGTCCTGGTATGCTTAGGTAGGACATCAAAATGATCCATTCTGTCCATCAAAGTTAAGAAAAATTGTACTAAGTGATTTCAGGTGCATGTAAACAAAACAAAGAGAAGGAGAAGTTAACTTTCAAGATAATAAGTTATCATGAGGCAAATAGGCAATATATAAAATGCATTTCATCCCTCATTCCTAACCTCCTGGTACCTACCTGTTGGAAATCTTCATGAGAGGCTGGTCAGGATGCCGAGAACCACTTTAAAAGGAAAACTGCAATGCAAGATATTCTAATTACCCTCTTGTTACAAATAAAGTAAAACACGCCAAGTATTTCTTCAATATAATAACATGTAAACAATCCAGTAGGAATATGCCTTGTTGACATAGTCATGTAAGCTTTTCATGCATTCAAACAGGGTTGAGTTACCCAAGTCCTACACTCAGATTGGTGCCTTGTGTATATGTATCTGTATAGATTATATATTATGCATGCATCCAGTAGACCTCTATCATTATGGTGGAAAGACTCGGTAGAAAAAGAAAGACACAGTCAGCAAGGTCTTTTCCTCAAGGGTTAGTCTTCTAACAGGAAAGTAAAATAAATTAATAAAATCAGAAAGAAAAAAGAAAATGCCTCAGCTTGGAGTTTAGTCCAATACTAAGACACCTAGGTGAGGAGCCTGACCTTCCCAAAGGCATGTTACACCTTCTGTCTGCCAAGCCACCACTCTGATCGCCCTTCTCATAGCACCTGCTCAAAGGATAAAGAAACTGGGGGAGCAGAGCTGGGATTAACCCCTCTGTATAAGAGAGACCAGATAATGCTCCTCCATCCTGTCGCATGCACTTTACTATCAACAAACCCAATAATTCACCGAGCTCAAGAGTGGGATCTCCCAGCTTCTCAGACAAGACTTAATAACAATGAGCAGTAATGATGGCTCAGTTTATGAAGGCCTCGTTACTTTTACAAAAACACACTTCACATTTACTAATATAATATGAAGAATAAGGACTACAGGAGTTGTCAGCAACAACTGGTATGTTTAAGATTGAGAAACAGCTATCACTACAACAGTAATGCAATTTTATCGTGAGTCTCTAGATATTTTGTGTTTTTCTTAAAGCCCAGCTCCTGGAGCCATGTGATTATATGAAAACAACAACTTTCATTTAAAAAAAAAAATCTCTCGCCTGTCTGGTTGTGTGAAAAACATGACAAATGTGAATCCTAAAGAATCAAAAACCAGAAGGAAAATAAAATCAATCCAAAATTATTTTAAAAAAATCTTCTGATTCATTTTTGAACAACTGGGGTTGGCAATCCTCTGACATCCTTTTGCTAGTTCAAGCTTGAAGAAAATTTGTCACCAGCCAAACAACTTCAGTTGCAACATTGTGCCCTCCCTTTACCCCATTTATCTCAGTGAGGTGAGCTATGAATGTCAATGTTTAATTGGGACAATTTAAAAGTGAACATTTCTAAGCACAAGGCCTTTCAACGGCCATCATCTCCCACAGCCTTTTCTACCCATTCTCTGTTAAAATAATCTAGGAAACTAAATGCAAAAAACTATGTTACAGTTGCACCGTTAATCACAAAACATTAAGAAATGCAAAAATGATATTTCACATACATGCTATTTTCCTTTGTGTGCATCACTAGGTAGAGTAGTAACTTAGTGTGCAGTGGGCATCGTTAAACAATCAGCATTGACAACACCATGGTAATTAATTTTGTCATGGCACTAGCAACAATTGGAAAATTCCCCAAAGAGCAGATTTTGTTAGTGGCAGTATTGTATATCGTGTATTTTATAATACACATGCAGGCCCAAACTGGGACGCTGGCTGTGCGAGCACTTGCCTAATGGGTTGCTTTCTTATCCTGTTGCAAGGCTTCTCCACTTTTTGCTATCATTGATCCTGTCTTCCTGCACTGAGTGCTCCTCTCCCTCTCCCCAGCAAATGGCAGAGGAACAGTGAGGTGACTCAGCAGCTGGCTGAAGGTAAATGAAACATCACCGCTGGCTGTTTCCTGACACTTCCTCCAGGCACGGAGCTATTCAGCTGACAATGCCCTGACCCTGGGTGCATCCCACCGGCTCAGGTCCAATGCACCATCTACCATGAGCGGAGCTGCCATTAAAAAAAAAAAAATCCTGGAACAACTCTCGGAAGAAACTGAGGCAAGAAGGGGTGGTGTGTGTAACCCAAAGCAATGTTAGGTGATTTAAATAGGAATATCTCAATTTTCAATGCCTCCAAAGGTTGTGAGGGTTCAGCTGAGCAGCCAGAAAACATGAAGCCCACCCTTCTCCTAAGAGTGGTTTCTTCTTACCTGAAGTACGAAAGCCCAATTGCTGTAATTCCTCCCTCCAGGCTTCCCCCTTATTTTTCCTCTCCCCTCGGTGTTGAGGAAGTATGAGGGCTCTCCCATCCCTCAGGGTCCTACCCCCTTGTGAGCTCCCTTCCCATCCCGTGTCCCCAACTCCAGAGAAATAAATTCAAACACACACACATTATTCTTGTCTTCTTTACCTCACAATTCTTAAACTAAGTTCCTCACCAACTAACTCTGCTTCCATCCGATCCTCAAAATTCACTGTTTAAAGCAACTAGAGGATCTGTCTTCTAGCCAAATCCCCTGACTGGACTCTCAGCGCACTGCCAGAGCTGCTTTTCTGCCATATGCACAATTACCGCACCAGGCTAATTTCTCTTATGGACTATTTTGTAAAAACCTGGGCCTGTCCTGGCTAGATCAGGACTGATGATAATGATATATGAGGGAGACTTGATGCCTCTGTCCTAACCCTGCACCTGGCCGTCCAGAAGCAAGTCAAGCTTCTCGACAGCCAATCCTGCCTTTCTATCTGTAGCAGAGGGGAGAAGTGACCCTCTGCCTCCATCTTCCATTTATAGTCAGGTCTATAGGTCCCCTCTGGTGTTTCTATCACATGTGGGGGTTGAGGGTGAGAAGAAACCACATTTAGAACAGAGGGAGTTGGGAAGGGGAGTTGAATTTGCAGTGGAAGGAAAGATTTGGTGGGGAGAAGAAATGAATGTGATGAGGGGAAGGAGGGGAAGCTGATTTTTTCCCTGGAGGGGGGGGCGGGGTGTAAAGACAGGAACCTGCATCACATCAGACCATTAGCCCAAGTCAGGCTTTTGTGTGATTTCCCAGGACCTCAGGACTACCATCAGAAATCAAAGAACTATGGAAATGGAAACTATGGAACAATATGATACTGAGTGTCCTGGCAGACTACAAAAGTAACAGTTCTTCATACCCCACTATCATCTAAGATTCACTTTGAAATCCTAGATTTAAAAAAAAAAGCGGCTAATAACTAAGTCTTTTAGGTCAATTATTTTCCTAAATGACAAAAAAAAGGAACTTTTATGGGGGAAAAAGGATCTAGGATCAGCCAAGTTTTTTAGGAAGTTATGGGGGGGAAGGGAGAAACCATTCATTTGATTTTTGGAGTTGGGATCCTAGGGAGAGGAGGAGATAATGATTTTGGCTAGTCGACAGAAGTCTGAGGTGAGGGAAGGGAAAGTAGTATTTTGCAGGGGACAGCATGACTACTAAATGGCTTAATCTCTCTAACTAGAGTCAGTTCTTGTGGCAGACTTGTACTGTGGGAACCAGGGGGAAAGAGGAGATTGCCTGCAGGTTGTTTGTGATCATTTCTGCTCAAGAACTGGTATATACAGTGTAAATAAAATGAGGTACTGTAATATTAATAATAATGTTATGCAGAAAAAATACCCAGACTCCATGTCACTAATTTTTCCTCCAACAGCAAACTGACCTTCAAAGTCTGCTAGGCAGAGTGGTGACAATATGTATTAACAGTGTGTATGTGTTCACATGTGTGTGCTGGAGTTTGGGAGAGCACACATAAGTGGTCAAACAGTATGCTGGGACACACTGTCTCACATGGGTCCCATTTATCACCAGAGGATTGCTCTGGCCTTATTTAGGGCCACTTTCTCAGATTGGTAATATATCACCATGTGCACCTAGTGTGACGTATGCAACATAACACAGCCATGAGTCGTGGAATACCCTTGTCTGTGGGGGGTAGCCTTCATAGAATTTGGAGCCCCCAACCAATCACAGTAAAGATGAGGAAGAATTGATGGTGCTCATGCACAGGAAGAAGTAATGGAACCAGACCAACGTGGTGGGTCTGGAAAACAAGACCAGCAACTTCTTAGTCCTACTCCTTGTGCCATCTGGAAATACACAGACTGCACTAGCCCCCACCACCCATGGATGTTTGGGTAGTTGGCAACTTAACTCAGCCAACACCTGGGTAGACTGGCCTGGAAATCTGATTTTTAGAGTAATTAATTCTCATGGACCTCAGGACACAGCAATGTGACTGTATCTGTACTTTTGTAGCATGTGGATTTCAGACAGGGCAGCTGTGTGCAGTCCAGCATGACAATGCTAGTGTGATAATCATGACACATGCTTGCTGAGTGGTGGAGGGAGGCCCATGAATCATTGCAAATTAGATAGAATAGGGGCTGTAATTTATGAGAAACCTCTCTACCCTCTGCCTTATTTGTTAACACATTTCATGCATTTATTCTTCACTTACGTTTCTGATACCTGGTACTAACAGGATTTCCATTTTGTGGATTTGCTTTCAGCAAATAGGAGAGCCTGATCACTGTCACTCTCCACCTGACAGTATTGGTGATGTATACGTGCTACTCCCCAACCCCGTGTATTGTCCTCTGCCACAGCGTACACTCCTCTTTACTATTATCTAGCACAGAAATGCATGACAAATGTCTTCACCCTTATGGAAGGAAGCAGCCCTTTACTGAGCACACATTAGACAATGCTTTGCATCAAGCAGACTCGTGTTTACCTCCCCAACAGCAATTAATCATTGGGTTTGGTCGTGCTTGCAAAGAATCAGTGGAAAGTAATATTTAGTTTCTTATGGTTCTTAATTTTGCATCTGATCTTAGCCCAATCATCACCACTGAGAAACACATTTCTGTTACATCTACATGGCTAGGAGATTGTGTGATACATCAGATAAAGCCCTTCTTCTCATACTCTGCTAGTTTTACCTGAAAACTGAACTGGTTGAATATTAAAAGAAGTGATTTTCAAATACCAGTTTGGTTTCAAATATGGGTTTTGCCTATTGGTTTCTGAGCCTTTAGGATAGCTTGAAACTGTGTTCTGAATGTTTCTTGTGCAACCACAGAGCATAGAGCTATACATTTTTTAAAATGAAAGCTGAGATTCTCACAATCTCATGCCTCCAGGAGCTGGGGCTATAAGATATACACACACAAAACTTACAATAAAATCATGAGATTTAACAACACTGAAATATTTTAACAAATAAAGAGGGTGAATTAGGCCCTACTTTTATGGATGAGGCCACTTTATTTGTAGCTGAAGAGTCTTCAGTTGACCAATGGTTTAATTTGAAACTGAAAAAGTTTTACACTTAGTGGCACAAATGTTTATTCCCCTGGGAAGTCCAACCACACTGTGCATTATTCACTTCTCTTCTTTTAAAAGTTTCAGGCAGTCACAGAGCAGAAGCAATACCTCTGATGCAGGTGACCAATTACTCATTGCAATCAGAGTCAGAGAACACTTTCCAAACAACTCTAAGCTGACATTTGTCTGCATGAAATTTTTGGCAACTACTTATGAATAATGAGCATCTTTGTTGAAATTAGATCTGTTCACAAATAATTTGAAAACAGTAAAAACAGTAAATTAATCTGTTCATTCATCCACAATGAATAATTTGACCAACTCTGCCTGGGAGATTTTAAGCAACAGCTAAAACAGCAGTGACATTTTTAGCTACATATAAGTTGAACCTTGGTGGGTTTCCTAAAATGTTGAATGATGAGACGCAAGCCCTTTTCCTTTCATTTAGTCATACTCAGTCCAATATTCAAAAAGTAAGCAAGCCCTGTATGAATATTACAGTCCTGAATATAAAAGCTTTATACCAATAATTGTTGTATGTATGTGACACGAAGTAGCTTTGGGGCAAGAAAACAGCTCTTAAAATGAAGACAATAAAGTGCATGCACTGTGAAATAATTTGTCTGTCCATAAAAATGTTCCATTTAAAATCCTAATTTAAGTTTACAAAAAACATTTGTCACTTTCACAGTGCTGAGCTTAGAAAGAATTATGGTTGCATGTGTACAATCCATAAAGCAAGCTCTTTCTGATAAGCCTCCTCAGCACTGACTAGGGGAACTTAAAACAAAATAGACTTCTAACATCTCTGAAATGTGAGGGAGTGATAACAGTGCCTAGCATCAGAAATGGAATGGGTGGGGATCTCACCCTTGGAGTGCCCCCTTGCATCAGTGCAGGATGTTGTCACTGTCTTTGCCTCCAGCATCTCCTACCGGTTGTCTGTCTCTGGCCCCAGGTCTTCTGTGCCTCAGGCCTCCAGCCAAGTTCAGACCTCTTCCAAGGTATCATAAACAAGTCCAAGCAAAAGTCCAGATGAAACTGAATAGTTTTTCTGCCCTCATGGGCTACTGAAGTCTCTTATTTTCTACTTACAGACTACCTCAGAGCTTCCCCTACAGGAGCCTATGCTATGCCTGCCGTGCACAACCTCACTGTTTCTGTCTGTGTACCCTAACCCTGGGCCTCCTTCAGCCAGAGAGACCTGTTTTTTCTGTTACGCTTCAGTCAATTTATTATGGCTTAGCTCCACCCCCTCTAGCCTGGAGCCAATTAGCTACTCACCTCCACAGGTGCAAAGCATGACTAATTGGGTGCATTTCCTAGCCTTGCAGGTGAACCGTCACCTGCAAGATTACCATATACCTTTCCTGTATGCTTATAAATTAATCACAATCTGTAGGACTCTTGCTATTTCAAGGCTTTACACTGTTGTAGTGATTTGTACAATGATTTTTGGGATATGAAAAGCATCCACTCGGGACTAAGTAGAGACAGGCAAGCTCATTTGTGCCCTGATCCTACAAACACTTATATATGTACTTAATTTAAGCATGAGTAGACCTATTGATGTCATCTGTATCATCAAGCCTACATGTTCAAAAATCAAGTGCCAAAAAATCACTACAGGCTTATAAGTAATGATTTTGTTTTAAATAATTTATTCCTGATTTGTGCCTTCTGTTTTTTTAATCTTTAGGTTGCATTCGGGTCACAAATTACAGCTTTTCTCTACAACCATGAGGGTTAGAATTTTTTTTTTAAGTTGAAATTCTCATGTAATAACATAAATCCAGGAGCTGGGACTTTAAGGAAAACATCAAAGATCACAGGCTTTGCTGTAAAGTCATGTGAGTTGGTAATACTGAATCAATGTGTCTCAGACATGCTTAATGGTCAGATAGTGGTCAAATAGTTTAAAGTATTAAGTTAGAAGAACAGTGACAATAGTAACAAAAAAAGAATAAGATTTTACGGTCTCCGGTAGTCTTAGCCTTAGATACTTATGCCTAATAACAGTAAGCAAGTTACTAAAGTGAGTTATTTTAACTCAGAAAATGGATTAACACAATATCTACCTCTCCTAATGAAATTACAAAGAAAGATATAAAATCATAGTAAGTAACATTTTTATTATATATACACACCAAATTACATTTTCACCCGGTGCAGCCCACTCCTTTCAATACTGAGCTCCTAACAATAGCAGTAAAGCGGATTTTTTCTTACCAGAAATAGCTGACTTTTTAACTTACATTCTAAGCCAACACTAAGTCTGATTTTGCTCCCACTAATATGTAGGGCAAGTCTTCCATTCACTTCAATGGGAGCCAGAACAGGCCTATTACTTCTATAAAATCCATCCTCCTCATGTAGAACTCGCATTCAACCTGGTGAGTTCCCTCCCCCCTCCCTCTCTCTACATACATAAACTAACTTTCCCATCCCTTGAGCAGACATTCTGAGTATCATACTAATAGGACTGGCTCCAGGCACCAGCTTTCCAAGCAGGTGCTTGGGGCTGCATTTAGAATGGGGCGGCAGTCCATGTCCCGCGGCAGCAATTCGGCGATGACTGCTTTGGGGCAGCAAAATTGGCCCTTGCATACTAATGTCCTCTCCTCCAAGTTGAGGCCAAATCCCTCAGCCTCTTCTGTTACAACAGTTTTAATAATTGCTATTATATAATGGATTTCTGATGCACATTAGGCCAGATCCTCAGCTGATGTAAATCGATATAGTTCTATTAATATCTATGGGGCTATAACAGCTGAGGATCTGGCCCATTTTTTCAAAATTAATAATTCTTTGGCTTTTTACATTATTTGCCCAATATCTCATAAGAAAAAAGCCTAGGAGACCTTTAGAATAAGCTACTGCCTAACATGAAAAGCTCCAACAAAAAGGAAAAAGTTACAGAAAAGCGTTTAGAAGAAAAATGAAGCAATTTTCTTGACATCGTTTATTTTATTTTCAGCCCATGTATGCAACATTCAGAAGAAAGGACCTGTGACACTGACATCAATGGGAGCAGGATTGGGTGCCTCCTCACCCCCAAACCCATTCCACTCTCCTAAACGAACTTTCTCCATTGTGAACACAACTGCTCATCCTTGCACTAAGCAGAAGCTGCCTCTGGTCACATGAAGTTCCATTTTATAGTTTGCTTAACTTACTGTCAACTAGCCCAGCTCATTTACAAAGGGCCATCTAATTTATTTTCTTATGACGCTTTGGTTCCCTATAGCAATTTCAAGGGCTTTTCCTTTTCCAGGCACAATTCGGTCTTTGGAAAGGAGGATATAAGGTCCCTATGACATCACTCCTGGGTGGCATGCAGAGCAGACATGCATCAGGGTGGGAAACATTGAACTTCATCCTTAAAAAGTATCAAAAGGCGACTTCATTAAACCTAAAGATTTTTTGCACTGAGGTAACAGCTTATAGTGTACTGCAAAGAGATATGAGAAAGGGCAGATTTTTCTTATCTTTTGTTATTGGAATTGACCCTCGGGGTCCTTAGGCCTTGGTGAGAGCTTAAGCAAGCTTAGATCAAGGAAGGATTTTGAAATTGAATTTATTCAGATTAGCAAAACCTTCCATGAGAGGATTTACTCTCAACAAGCTGTTGCCAACTTGGAGCTTACACATCCCAGCCCATTTTGCTGATTTATAATCAACTTTTTTTTTTTAAACCAAGAGTAGACTGGCATTATTAAAAAAAAACTTGCAAGTGAAGTTCACACAGTACCAATGTTTTTCGATCCACAGCTTGTTTTTCAGTAATTTGTGTAATATATGGAACAACTTCCATTTATTTGGCCATTTCAGGATATTGGCCTAAAACACTCTATATAATGATACAGGAAAAACAGCAAAAATGGAACAGTGAGCTGGTCATCACAATTAAATGTAGCCAGTTTAGATTGATAGCTGCCTACCAGTCACCAATTCATGACGAGATACAAATCAAACCTAGATGTTATATGAATACGCATATATGTGTACATGTATTTGTGTGTGTAAATGTATGTGTAAACACACAAAAATATTTGTCATATATGACGTATTAGAGAGAGAGAGAGAGAGAGAGAGAGCACGTGCAATTTTATGGGAGAAATCCCGACCCTACTGAAGCCACTGGGAATTTTGCTTTTGATTTCAGTGGGGTCAGGATTTCACTCAGTGAATCTAGGACAAAAAGCACACCATTGAAAATCCTTATCTCTTTGTGCTTTAAACTTTCCCCCTTGATTTTAGCGAAAGGATGGGACTTCAGACAACTTGTTGTCACCTTGTTGATTTCTCTCAGTTCAGATGCTAAGTCAATGACACATAGTGTAGGAGTTCTTATTTTAGCAGAGAAGAGCTGGCCACATTACATTAAATCATTTTTATACCCCCAGCGGTGTATGCAGGGACATTGGGTTCTTGCTGCAAATAATCCTGGGAAATTTATTTTTGCTTATTTTACAGATCAGCAAAAATAATTGACAGGAAATCTGTCCACCTCTGAATTGTACTGAAATACCACATGCTTTGTTGTATTGTTTCATCAGACTTGTGAAAATCATCCAGCTATTCAAGGGCTTGTAATTCCATTTTAAAAAGAGATTAAGTAACATTTGAGGCAGCATGGCCTAGTGGACAGGGCACTAGATGGAGTGTCAGGAAATCTGGGTTCTGTTGCCGGCTCTGCCACTAACCTGCTGTAGGACAACGAGCAAGTCATTTCACCTGTGTCCTAATTCCCTTCTCACCCTTTGTCTTGTCTACAGACTGTATGCTCTATAGGGCAGTGACTGCCTCTTGTAAAATGTATGTATAGTGCCTACAACAGTGGGCACCTACAACTACTACCATAATACAAATAGTAAATAATAAATAATGACAACACTGAAATTACTGCACACCACTGAAAATGAAAATAGAAAGATACCCACAACACTGGATATGCCCAGTAATTCTATACTTGTTCTCCCATTTATGACTGAGGGAAAATATTTAGTGCTACAGTACATTGCATCTAAGTGACAAAGTAAGCCCATACAGTGAAATAAACACTGCACAAAGTACAGGTAACCAGGTTTTGTGAGAGAAATTAAGGGGAGAATGGGAGTGACAAAATCCAACCTTGAAGGCAGGCCACAGGGCTACTGTGCAGTCCCTCTACAATCACTATAGTGGCCATTGTCCCAAATGAAGGGTTCCTGAATATTAGATACACAAACCAATCCCCAGCTAACCCGCAGTGGTACCACTGTGGCTCATAGGAACTCTGAAGGATTCTGTACAACCATTGCACTTTTGCCCTCATGCATGTGGGATTATGGCCTTTTATAGATCCTCCACAAGGGGTAGGAATTTCACACACATTTGGTATGAATTTCACTCCTTATTCAGTGAGGTTAGGGTATAAACCAGGAATGCTGTCACCATGAAAGGACCCAAACTGGAATTTCTTGGATGTCTGTTATTCTCAATGATTTCATCAGGAGTTCTGGGAGTGCAGGAGAATGCAAGATGGACTCCATCAATATTCCTAATATCCATTTTCAGGAACAACAGAAATAATGAATAATAGTAATCCATCTTCTCCTTCAATTTCCTTCTCTTTGTAACTTGGGTTTAACAATAGATGAGGTTGTTTTGTTTTTAAACAAGCAACAGATTTCACATTAACCATACAGACAACAATTAATAATTTGCCTTCAAAACCAATGCAATTTTCTTTACTAATGAAGATTTTTAAAATAATATATTGTTAACACTAATAAGTGAAATAAGCCAATGAATAGCTAAGATTACAGGATGAAACTAATGGTGAATACTGAAATAGGATAATGAGCTAATGGTGAATAAGTATAATAAAAGCTTCCAAACATTGTTATATATACTAAGAAATTATTGTTCATGCAAAATCATCTGGGTATTTTACAGAAAGCTGCATTTTCCCCTATTCAGATGTCTATTCTACGTGGCTTAATGTTTATCTAATTTAGCAATTAAGATTTTTTTTAAACTCAGATTTTTACATTTTATTTAAGCTGTAAACTGTAAACCTGCAGCCCCCAAACCTTAAAGAATATTGTACAACACTTGTTGCATGGATTCCTAGTCACAATCAGTTTTGCAGAATTTATCATTATTGTTTCATATACCTCCTTGTGGAAATTGTGTTGCATTTTACATAGTTTCACACCTCTAAAATGTTACTTTTGATAAAATAGTTATTTTCACACTGAGGGGGAAACATATTTTTTCTACATTTCTAACGCAAAGAAAACAAGTGATTACAAATTTTTTTAAATTAAGTCTATTTGTTGAAAAAAGACCCATTTTACTTGAAGAAAATATATATTTAAGCAACATTTTTGTCTGAAATAGTTCTACTTCTAAATTTGCAATGAATTGCAAAAATACTTGATTTTGGCATTTCATGACAACTATTTCACACACATCCAGCCTTGATGAATTTAGTGTCTTTAAAATGAAATGATGAATTATTATGCTATGGTTACTAACACAAGTATCAAAAAATCATTATATGGACTTCTAAAGGGAAGGGGTTAAGAGAAACCTCACAGACAACTTCTAAGTAAAGTCGGATCTTTCCCAATCAAAATAAGTCAGATAAAGTTGTTTATACACAAAGTGCAATAATAAGGATGACGACTAACACTCCACCCTTGTACCATATAGTTTGGCCATGCTTAGTGTGACACAAACATTTTCTTATCTGAATGAAGATTAATTGTAGTTTCTGCTAAAAATATCATGCATTTTTGCACTATTGAGCCGCGCTCAATAAAAACCATAGTTAACTAAAACTGAATTCCCCCCCATAAACTGAATTTACTTACTTACAGATTATATTTAAAAAAGTCTAAATATATTTAAAGTTCCCTATTAAATTTGGTAGAATAGTTCTGAAAAAAATCAAACATACAATCAATTGCATCAAAATAGCTACAGAACTTCTCGGTACACAGGAGCCTTTTCCCCCCCTCCTCAGAAGTATATGTATGCATGGATTACCACAACCAGGTTTAGTAACAATTGTAAATTCTAGTTTTGTATACATGCCTAGCTATAAGTCCATTGTATGTGACATTAGGCCCATTTCTTGTAAGAAAGACCACTGTTGTATGTATACTATCTTAAATGGTCTTTTTGTGACCTCAGTCTGTACCCTCAAACAAATGAAGCAGTTTGGGTTTTGTTTTGTTTTTTTTTTCCCCTGATGGGCGTACTAAGAGGTGTGGGGGAGGAATCATCATTACACATGCGGTGCACCAAGGCACACAGACTTCCTTGTGACCGTATTTTAAAAAACGGACACAAAGAAATAGTCATTGCAGTTACAATAGGGGAAATCTAGTATGCATTTCCAAGGAATCACATTTTGGGGAGAATTACAGAATAATTACACATATGCTTAGATCACGAGCATTCAATGAAGCGGACAATATTTTGAGGATTTAAGATGTTGGTGTTGTGGTCGTCTCTAAGAAACCAGGATAATTCAGACATTCAAATGCAAAAATGCACCATTTGGAGAGTGTAATGCGGTCTGTTCTGGTCAGTGTTACAAATTCGGAAAGGATTCCCTGGCTGCAGACATTAGCCACTTAATACTTAAATCTGTTTCCAAATGTAAAGCATAGAACAAAAGTGCTTTGCATTAATGAAATGTATCCTAACACTGGTGTAGTGACACATTTCATTAATGTGTCACATTGCTGATGTAAAATATAATTACAACAGATATGCCTGTCTTATAGCTTGATAAGACCCTTGGATGAAATATTGTTTAACTAAATTAACAGTAAACATCTATCACAGCACTATCATTTTCCTAGTTGTAGACTGGGTTAATTTCATGCCAGCATATGAAACTAACTAATGCAATTGAACCTTTCAACTTCACAGCTATTACAGATGATTTATGCATGTTGATTTGATTTCTCTCTGCTAGTACAACAAGCATAACCCACAAATATAATCGTTAATTGCCAATGAAGGTTGTTGTTGGGGGTTTTTTAAATACTGCTTTGTCTCCATAGAAAAAAGTGCAGGGAGATATTTACAATTTATAAATATGTTTTTAGTTTCCTAAGCAAAGTGCTGCACAGTAAACTATTGTTATTTATTTTGATTATCCACTGTCACCAAGTCAAGCTACTACCCACATGTAAACTTTGGAAACTTCTTGCATCCTTGTTTAGAGGACTGGAAAAAAACTGCCATGGGTCAGGTCACTGAAAATCACTTATGTACTGGGATAAATAAAATACTGTGACATCGCTTATACTTAGGTTGAAGAGGGGGAAGAAGAAGGAAATCAACATTTTCTACTTACCTTCTACTATTGTAGGGCGTATACATTTGTTGTAGGAGGTTTGCTTCTTTGCATTTTAGTTCATTGTACCTGACAGCAGCAGAACAGCTTTGTCAGTATTATTATTATTATTGATTGATACGTCTTAGGTCATACGATTCAGAGTACTTTAAATGATCAACTAAATAATGCATGTATTGTTACAGCACCCACAGTGCTACATACTTTATAGATAAGGACGACAAAGGCTTGATCCTGAAACTCCTACTCACATGAGTAGTCCTTTCGTAGTCAATGGGACTAGTGGTGTGATCAAGGACCTGCTTTGAAGATTTTATAATCCAGGAGACTGATCCTGCAACAAACACTTACTTCCAAGTATAAGACTTGATTCAGTGCCTATAAATATCAAAGGGAATCTTTGTATTGGAGCACACAGTACTTACTACCACGAGCCAAAGGGACAACTTGCTGCAGTAAGCATGAGACTCTGTAATGAGTGTTATGGTATTATAGGCAACACATGGACAAGGGAGGAGGGATATGGATGATAAAAACTGCAATGTGATTTGATCAGTTTGCCATGGTTCAGTATTCCTAATGCCAAGCATTCAAAAATTATGAGTCAGGCTTCCCCACAAATCAGAACATCTAATCTTTAAGCCAGAGATTTTAAAATAATAATAAATGATGTGGGGCTCCTTTTATATGCCTTCTGGGTTTTGAATCTTTAGGGTGTTCTTAATTCACTTTTTAGGTTTTCTCCATGACCATGAGGTTTATAAACTTTAAGTTAAACTAATTAAATGAAAATAAACTTGTAAATGAAAGCTGAGGTTCTCAAAACATTGCATGATCCCAGGAGCTTCAGGTTAAAAAACCCCTCCCCAAATATCTTGAGAGGCACAATAAAATCCTAAGAGCTGGCCGCACTGCATGTCTGATGAAGGTCTACTATTGCCACAATTTTAATTTATGTATTGGGGGGATTTATTACGGATTCTTTCTCATATCTATTTTAATGATCCTTCTTTCAAGAGGAGGACTAGAGTATGCAGGCCTTGAACTTCAAGGATGAGAGAATTTAATCATGATAGGCCAGGTGAGGGAGGAGTCAATCAACAAAACTAGTCCTAAAAATAATTTGCACCTAATTTGTATTTTGTTATAGGTAGGCTGGTAGCAGCTCCTATATTTAGATACCCTAACATTTTTCATTGTAGAGGATTCTTATTACTGTTATTTTTAGAAGATCTCAGACCTCCATTGTTTGTACCAGGCTTTTGATATTTGGCAGAAGATTAGGCCACAGATGAAAAAAAGTGGCCTCTGAAATGCCGTTCAATTTTTGCGGTGATATAAACTGTTAAAAATTGCCATCGGTCTTCTCTCACTTGCATTCCTCAGGAAAAGGGATTGTAGAATTTGTGTTCTAGGAACTAAAATGCAAAGAAGCAAACCTCCTAGGAAATTACGTACAAAAATTACATTAAAGGAATGTTATTTAGGTTGCAGTCATGCCGTTAAAAGTTAGATTTATAGTTGCCTGTACAACCTTAATTCATCTCCCTAATTAGGGTTGCCACCTTTCTAATTGCTAGTAACTGGACCCCTGAAGCCCCATCCCTACCCCGCCTCTTCCCCTGAGCCCCGCTGCCTATCGCTCACTCCTCTCCTCCCCCTCCATCACTCGCTGGATCGTCTCAAGAAGCCTGCCTGCGGGTAGGAGGTGGCCCCAGCTGAGCAGAGGCTGGCACATGTTAATGACCTGGGGCCTCCCCCAACCCTACAGGAACTGGACTTTGGGTTCGGGTGCCATTTAGAGTTGCCAGGTACCCAAAAAACAGGCACCTAGGAACCCTAAATGGAACCCTGACACAGAAGCAAAAATCAGACTGTCTGGGTAATAACCGGCTGGGTGGCAACACTATCCCTTATGTAATTATGATGTAGTTTTTAATTACATGATCGCATACTATTTATTTCTAAAGGACCCCTGCCTCATTCAGTGCACCTAAGGGGACAGAATTAAGGTTTCTCAGACTTTTGACTGCATGACTTGCCAAATATAATGTTCTTTGGATTTAGTTTTTTGCATTATATGTATATGCATGTCTGTGTGTGCGCACGTGGGGTTTAGAACTACTCAGGAAAGGTCTGCTGCACAAATGATGCTGGGGTAGCCCCATCAAGCAGGAGGTAGGCTCTACTCCAGCCAGCACACCTATTGCATTAAGTGTGTTTTCAGAATCAGGCCTTTAGGAAATCAAGATGCACTACTGAGAAATTACAGAGAGAAAGGATCAAGGTCAAGTCAAAGGAATAATGTAAAATACAACAAGGAGTATAATTCTGTGTAATATTCCACGTTTATTTGATGCGGAGATGAGTTAATCTTTACAATTTTAGTTAATTTCAAAAGCCAGTTGCTCAAACAATTAAGTAAAAATAATTACCATCATTAGAGGAATGTAAAAAGAAAAAAATTCAACCACCTTAGTCCTGAGTAAGCTGTAAAGTTCATAAAAAAGATTATAATTGTGTTCTATTTGCAAGTTAGCCACCATACAAAAGATTTAGAGACAGAAAAAGTAAAAATGCATTTTAATATTAGAATTTATCAGAGGAGCCAAAGGATGAATTGGAGTCAAACACTGGCGGTCCTTGCTACAGGTTACTGGCAAAACCCTGGAAGAGTTCTCAGCACAGACCTCTAGTTACTACAACTTAGGCCTTGTCTACACTGGCAAGTTTCTGCACAGTAAAGAAGCTTTCTGCGCTGTAACTCCCGAGATGTACACGCTGCCAAGCCACTTTGTGTGCAGAAATTGCGCAGCACTGTAAAAAAAAAAAAAAAAAACCACCCCGATGAGAGGTGTACAGCTTTCTGCACCGGGGGCCTAGTGCCGCAGGGTCAGTGTAGACACCCTGGTGGATTACAGCGCTGCAATTGGCCTCCGGGAGGCATCCCACAAATGCCTCTTCTCGCCTCTCTGGTCATCAGTTTGAACTCTACTGCCCTGCCCTCAGGTGACCAACCGTGAGCCCCACTCCTTAAATTCCTTGGCAATTTTGAAAGTCTCCTTCCTGTTTGCTCGGTGATGCGTGCAGTGGTCCACGTAACAGTCAATCCCCCACTTGGAGCAATGCCGAGCTGCTGGACCTTATCAGCATTTGGGCAGAGGAGGCTGTCCAGACCCAACTGCACTCCAGCTGTAGGAATTATGATACCTACGGACAGATTTTATGATGTATGATAGAAAGGGGCCAGGACCAGGACACACTGCAGTGCAAGGTAAAAGTGAAGGAGCTGCAGAACGCCTACCACAAGGTGCGGGAGGCAAACCGCTGCTCCAGTGCTGCTCCCACAAGCTGCTGGTTCTACAAAAACCTGGACGCGATACTCGGTGGTGACCCCACCTCCACTGCAAAGGCCACTGTGGCTAATTCAGTACTCGCATGCCAGTCGAGAGTGGACCGAGCCAAGAGGAGGAAATCTTGGACGAGGATGTGGAGAGGGAGGGGGACCCAGAGACAGAGGATGACTCGGAGGTCAGAGATGCATGCAGCCAGGAGCTCTTCTCTACCCCAGAGGAGGTTAGGCAGTCACAGCTGTCGGAGCTTGGTGAAGCGCAAACAGGAGAGGAGGCCCCTGGTAAGTGGCTTTGATTTTGGGAATCGATGAAGCAAGTTTCTGGGGGCAGGAGGGTTGCAGAAAGCAGACTTGTATCTGTATGATGCACGTACCACCACATGCCTAGTCCAAGTAGAGTCACGGTCTTTCGGAGCAGAATGCGGTTAATGGCCCTGCACACTTCCATCAAACGAGTCCAGGGGTCGACTTTCCCACTCTGAACTGGTTAGCAACAGATCGGTAGCTGTCTGAAATAGTCAGTTTCCACAGTGCAATCGCCACGCTCTTCTCCAATGGCAGAGCAGCTCTCATTCTTGTGTCCTTGCACTGCAGGGGTGAGGCAAGCTCATCACAGAGTCCTATGAATGTGGCTTTCCTCATCCGAAAGTTCTGCAGCCATTGCTCGTCAGCCAGACGTGCATGACTATGTGATCCCACCACTCAGTGCTTGTTCCCGAGGCCAAAAGCGGCATTCCACTGTGGTCAGCACCTCAGTGAATGCCACAAGCAATCTCATGTCATAGGTACTATGTGTGGCGAGATCAATGTCCAACTGCTCTTGCCTTTGTAGTTTAAGAAATAACTCCATGGCCACTCGTGACATGTTGGTCAGAGCGAGAAGCATATTGGTCAACAGTGCGGGATCCATTCCTGCAGACCGAAGAGGCAGAGCATGCAGCACACAAACCTTTGAAAGATGGTGCCAAATGCGAACGGAAGCCCAGGGATTGCTGGGTTGTGAAGCAATGCACCACGGGGCATTGGGACAGGATCCAGGATGCCCTACAACCCCCTCCACCTTCCCACAACTCTTAGCAGCAGAAGAGGAAGAGATGCTCTGTGGGATAGCTGCCCAGAGTGCACCACTCTGAATAGCCGCAAGTGTAAACACGCTATTGCGCAGGCAGCTGACAGTGTGAACACACAACAGCGGTTTCCCTTCAGTGCTCTCAGAGTGGCGCTGTAACTCTGCCAGAGTAGACATACCCTTATGAACAATCCTTCCAGCTTGTTCACTTGCAGCAACAGAAGACATCAATATAGCTGTCAACATTACTTAAGCAAGCTGAGATACAAAAAAATTCATCAGGATTATCAGAAAAAAAAAATAAAAATCTACATATTAAAATTCTACATTTGTATGGCAATTTTCATCCCGAAGAATTCTAATGCTTTAACAAACGGAAGAACATCATCTGGTGCCATTAAAGTTTTTGACTTTCTCCACCCAGCTCTGAAATACAGCTACCCACAGTAGGACACCGCAGCTGTTTAACAGAAAATTCAATGGTTTAGAAAAGGGAATGATTCATATAGTATCCAATTGAAATTGCAGGGTGCAATGTAATTACCTGACTTTCATTTTGCCAGGAAACAGATTCCCCTCAAATTTAAAAGATAACTTCAGATCAATTTTCCCCCATGTAAAACCAGAAATTAATTATAAGAATTATTGAAACAGATCATCAGCTGGAGTAAATCAGCATAACTCCATGAAAGTTAGTGGAGCGGTGTCCATTTACACCGGCTAAAAATCTAGCCCATAAGATTCAAGCCATTTGTGCACCAGCTCCTGAAGGCCCAAAACAGAACATAAATACTACATAAGGACTTTTGGTTCAGTGGCATCAAAGGCTGCCAATAAATCAAGTAAAATTCAAAGCCATGATACTCCTAGAGAATCAGCAGAAGTAAGGTAATTTAAAAAAAAATATTCTATCACATATCCAGGATGATAATGAGCAAACGAGAATCTTAAACAAGAAAAAAAGTAAAATTTGGCCACTCAAGTAGTTTCAATGTAAAAGGGAGGAAAGAAATAGAAGAGGAGTCACTAAGGGCTTGTCTACACATAAACCACACAGCAGCACAGCGGCATAAACCTCTACAGCAGCACAGCTGCAGTGCTTCAGTGAAGATGCTACCTACGCCAGTGAGAAGGGTCCATCTCTCTGAGGTTCAATAACTAATAGAGGTTCAATAGGAGAATCAACTGGAGAATTCTCCCCTCAACCTACTGCTGTCTACACCAGGGATTAGATCAGTTTAACTGCATCGCTCAGGGGTGTGGATTTTTCACACTTCTGAGCGACAGTTATACTGACCTCATTTCCTAGTATAGACCAGGCCTATATAGAATGTGAAGATCTAAACCATGTCCTTGCACACTAGCATTCACTACAGCAAGCATCAGACTTAAATGGAAAAAAACAAACACCAGACAGAAAAGCTGTCTGCCCTCAGAGACTGAGTACAGGCTTTTGAGACCCGGGTGGCTGAACTGGAGGAGCTAAGGAAGACAGAGAGGTACATAGATGAGACTTGCAGGGACACAGCAGTGTGGTCTCCGCCCAAATCTGACAGCCTCTGTGCTGTTGAGGAGGATGAAAGTCTTGGGAAGGAGAACATCAAGTTTGAGTGTGAGGGAAATGATCCCTTAATTTGGACCCTCCTTCCAGATGATGTTATGGTATCCTCTTGCACTGATCCCACTTATTAGAAGAAACAAGTAACAGTAATAGGGGGTGGCTAACTATTGGAATACAGATGGTGGGGTTTGTCATGACTGAGAGAACCGCATGGTGAATTGCCAGCCAGGTGCGAAGGTTGTAGACATCTCAAGACATCTAGGTAGACGTATGTGCAGTGCTGGGGAGGAGTTGGTGGTCATGGTACATGTATGTACCAATGACATAGGGAAAAGGTAGGAGAGAGGTTCTGGAGGCCAAATTTAGGCTGTTAGGTAAGAGATTAAAGTCCTGGAGATTAAACCTCCATGGTAGCATTCTCTGAAAACATATCAGAATGGCAGAATAGGTCACAGGAGTGGCACTATATGCGAAAGAAAGCATAGAGTAAAAATATAGTAAAAATCTTATATGAATCAAGTTGTACCGTAGTCTCTCTATGGATATAAATTCCATGCCTAAATAATAATAATAAAAAAAAGAGAGAGTCTAGCCTTAAGAACATACCATCGACCATCTGACCAGGATGGTACAGTGGTTGTGAAATGTTCAGAGAGATTAGAGAGGCTACAAAAACAGACAACCCAACTAAAATCTCTTATTATTATTATCTCCATGTTGACTGGGTACATGACATGTCACCTCAGGACAGGATTCGGAGAGAAAATTTCTAGACACCATTAATTATTGCTACTTGGAGAAAATAATCTTAATACCTACAAGGGAAAAGGCAATTCTTGATTTAGTTCTAAGTAGAGCACAGGATCTTGTCCAAAATGTGAATATAGCTGAACTGCTGAATAATTGCGACAATAATGTAATTAAATTAACATCCTTACTGGGGGGAAATACCAAAGAAACCCTCTACAGTAGCATTTAATTTCAAAAAGGGGAACTACACAAAACTGAGGAAGCTAGTTAAATGGAAATTAAAAGGAATAGTCACAAGAGTGGAATGCCAGAAAAGTGCATGGAAACTATTTTAAAACACCATAATAGAGGCTCAAATTAAATGTATACCCTAAATAAAAAAAACAGTAAGAGAACCAAAAAATTTGACCATGACAGACAATTGAGTAAAAGAGGTAGTTAAAGGCAAAAAGGCATCCTTTAAAAATTGGAAGTCAAATCCTATTGAGGAAAATAGAAAGGCACATAAACTCTGAAAACAAGTATAATTTTGCAGGCCAAAAAAGAATTACATGAGCAAATAGCAAAAGACACAAAAACTAACAGCAAAAACAAATGTAAGTACATCAAAAGCAGGAAGCCTGCCAAATTATCAGTGGGGCCACTGGATGATCAAGGTGCTGAAGGAGCATTCAAGGAAGACACAACTATTGCAGAGAAGCTAAATGAATTTTTTTTTGCATCGGCCTTCACTGCAGAGGATGTGAAGGAGATTCCCAGGCCTGAGCCATTCTTTTTAGGTGACAAATTTGAGGAACTATCACAGATTGAGGTGTCAGTAGAAGAGGTTTGGAAGCAAATTAATAAATTAAACTGTAATAAGTACTATTTATTTAATCCATTGTCTTTTTGCATTAGCTTTTTGCTCTTCCCTAGTATGGACTCTCCATCTGCTGCTTAAAAATTCATAAATGAGAACGGATCCCACATGAGGGCGTTTAAGTGTCCCTTTCCTCCTTTGCATGCCATGTGCAGTTTTCCTCCCCATCTGGCCATATTGGGTAGGCAGGCTGGTATCCTGCTGTAGAGTTTCACTGCACAAAACCCTCACAGCAACGGGCCCAGGTACCAACATCTACATTCCCTAACTCAGCCTGCAGGTAGCTCCAAACTCACAAAGAACCAGGACTGGTCCAGCAACAGGCTAACCAGCAATTACAGAGCCACCCGCCCCCAGCCTTGTGGATCTATGAGCTGAGCTGCATGCATTTTTCTCCTAGCTCCAACTGTTCTCATTTCAATCTAACATTTTATACATTTATTTATGAGAACATGCAAGACACACAAACAAGTGAAAGCAGTAAAATGGAGCTAAAGTCTGTGACATGGATCCACTCACAACCTCTTCCCTCTTTTCCAGCATTTCCACCTCTTCTACCAAGATTGCTCAGAACATACCCTGAGAATTCAGCATCTGCCTGTAACAAAGATCATTGCTAATGCCAGATATTTAGATCCTTCCTCAATATTGTTACAGTTGCAATTGTTGATGAAATTTCTCCCGTTATTTTTTTCCTCAGCATTCTTGAGAATCTGACTCTTTCTACCATCAAGGAACGAGTTGAGAGCTTGGTGTCTCAGTAGAGAAGTGTGTATTAGGAGCTCCTGAGCTCTAAACATGAGTACTTCTGTGACTTTGGGTGAATCACAGCCTCTGCTCAGCTTTTCCAGCTGTAGCGTGGGGATAATACAGAGCAGAGCCATTGTGGAGGCAAATTTGTATAAAAAAGTATTTTAGATGCTAAATACTATTTTCACGAATAATACCTTTTCCATGGAAAGTTTGGGGACAACTGTGATACAGAAACTTTCTTTCAGCTGAGTAACTTGCACAGGCTGGAGAAGTAGTTTATCACAACAGGAACAAAAGGTCTTGTAACCACAAGGCTCAGATCCTCTAATTCTCTCTTCAGAGGCTTCTGGAAGGTTCTCCTCTACTTGCAACTTGGCAAGAATGCAACATCATGCATGCTCACTGGACTGAACAGCCCTGATCATGTTTCATCCTTCTTGGTATTGAATTTAAGCTTACCCTGTACACATTTAAAGCTCTTACCATTGAGGCACCTGGCCCTATTGGAGACCTCCTCCTTCATGGACTTTGTGAAATGAATGGTTGTAATCTAGTTCAAAGATGACAAGTTTCTGTATCATAAAAATTGGCAGTAAGTGATCCCCTAGTTTGTAATCTCAGCAGAAAGACCAAGCTTTCAGTGAGCAACAGATACTGATTACTCCCAAGGATGGTCTGTTCACATTACGGAAGCTCTCACTGTCTGTCTGTGCTGTACCTATTTTGTGCCAAAACCAAGGACGTCATTCTCAAAGGCCCGCAGTCTGACACCTTTCCTCAAACACAAAGTACATCCACAGACAAATAATTATTACTGGAGTCAAATGTACTTAAAGAAGTTATATCTCCATGAGCATAAAATGAAAGTCCACAAATCATGTGTTTTAATCTTCTACTTTGTTGATTTCAAACAACATCCTTTGAAACTGTCAGTCCAAGATACAGAGAACAGTAGTTCAAAACAAATACACTGATACCAGATCAAACTGCAAAGAAGTACTTCTAAAGGTAAATAGCAATAAAAGTAATCATTTAAATCTAAAGAAGTGGTATATTCTCTTTATAGTACCTGTACATTACAGAAACAAAAGACAGATGCAGCAAATGTATACATGATGAATGTATTAACTACCTGTAACATTTTATTCTTCATAACATACACATTTATAGCTTGGCAACATTATTATGAATAAAATAATAAATTGTCTGAATAGTTTATCTAGATTTTTTTAATAATGTTCTTTCACCACACTGCTAAAAATACTAAGAAGGAGCAAACAGTTAATAATTCAAAGACCGACAGGTAAATGTCTGTAGACTCTAAAAATTGCCATATAATTCAGTAACTCAGACTCATTTTAGAAGACCATGCATCTGACTCTGCTTTCATTTATGCCACTTTTACGCTGATACTCCTGATGAACACTAATCAGTAGAGAATCAGGTCCATTTGTTCTAGTCTCAACTCTAGCAAAAAATGTTTTGGGACTGCTGTCTACCAGGGGACTTAGTAGCAGCCTCCTTCTTGCAAGCTAGTAGCCTGTGTGAGTGCCTCAGAAAAGCCATAGGCCAATCCTGCAGTCTTTACCCAGACAAAATTGTCACTTCAGTCAGTGGTATAAAGACTACAGGATTGAGCCCATAACTTATTAACTAAATGCTAAACCTAACACGATGACAAATCGTTTAATCCATAAAGTTGGTGGGTTATGGCATGTGAATGTAATCAAGTAGCACCTGCTAAATCAGCTAAAGGCAGGAACGGCATTTATACAAATTTCCCTACCATACAAATGACATTGTTTATACAATTTTTTCTATTTGACATTCATAGCTGAGAATATGAAACCAATAGTTAGCAAAAGTACAACAATAGCAAGCTCTAAATAACGGTTTCTGAAGATCCTAATTTGTTTGGGGCCAGACTGTGGCCCCTTATGCCCCTGCTCCAGGTATTCGCTTGATGGCTAGAAGCGCAGCAGGGGAAGCAGCTCCACAGAGGCCACTATGTCTCTCCCCTTACCCCTCATCTCTACCCCCTTCTATAGATTGCCAGGAGGGGAGTGAATGAACTAGAGACTTGTCTCCACCTCACCCAACATGCCAGCCAGTGTATCTACACCAGGGAACATACACTGCACCTGGTATAGACCCAGTGCAGTTTACTACCTCCCCAGACCAGAGGGGGATCCAGGAGGGAGACTGTGAATGTGTCACCATCATCACTGTGTCTGAGATCAACAACATTAAAGCAGGTACTTTATGGGCTTTCATTTTGACACAAGTCACACTCTTCCTCCCAGGCTGCTCCAGGTGGAGTGCAACAACATATTGCCCCTTTCTCTGAGCTCTTGGCATATACAGGGCTCAGATATGGGTATCTTGTTTCAAAAGATCAATCTTTTATGGGAAGGGACTATCAAATTCTTCCTACATAACGTTATATCACTATTTGTTTTTTCATATTGCTGAATTGCTGAAATCATTTTAAAAAGCAATACCGGAAAACATTGCCACCTAGAAATGCGTAGAGCCAAATTCTCAGCTGGTGTAAATCAGCATAGCTCCACTGAAATCAACAGAGCGATGACAATTTAGAACAGCTGAGGATCTAGCCCCTGGTGTGCTTTCTGAATTCCCAGAGGCTTATAAAATTGTATTAAATTTGCATTTCATCCTGTTAACACACATGAAAACTAGATAGAATGTCAGAATGCAAGCCAGCACCATGGCATTTAGAAAAAAGTTTATTAATATTATGTCAGTTTGTTTCTAAAGTTTAAGTAGCAATAATAAATAAAGCACAAGGAAATCTTGCTGTTGAACAAAGGACACTCCATATTTTGGCTGCCTTTTCACGCTTTCCCCATTCTTCTAGTGAAAACTTAAGCCATGAAATTTCTTTTTTGTTAACGCAAAGACATGGTAATGTCAAGCATTCATGACCATAAGCATGGAAAATTGATGAAATTACAGTGTGTTCAGGGAAATAATATGGTGATGAGAAAGAATCTTTTCTTGTGTCAGCATCCTGGTGGCAGCTTTTTAAACAGGTGAACATTTTCCCCCCCTGTGCAAAACATCTCTTGGTATGAATATGCCAAATAGATGCCTATGGAGAAAGGTCAAGGGGAAATAATCACCCAAATAATTAAGATATTTAGAAGCCATTTATTAAGTTTGTGTTTTTCACATGTCCTGTCATTGAGTGGTATGGTTGAGATATAGCTTTAAACTTGACATATGATGAATATAATATTTTTAAACCATTAATGTTCTTGGAATTGTGCAAATATAAAAGAAGATTCAATCCCTGCCCTCCATAAGTCAAAACTGCACCCTTAATATAAAATATAATATAATATAGTATATATCCATACACACATACACATTTGTAAACGGTAATGTAGTAATATATGCATTTAGGCCGAAATTCACACCCATTCAGCAGGCCAGTTCAAGGTCTATGTGACACTTTGGATTCACCTAAACCCTGCTTTGAGGGTTATGTAGGCCTGTAGTTGTGCGTAAGCCTTGTTCTGGCCTAATGCACAGGGGTAAATTTCATCTATGTTTTGAACACCCTCATATGGTAGATCTAATGACTGTCCATTGTAGAACAAGAAATTGCCTATCCACAAGCCTTAATAGGAAACTGAATGTGTTTGTTGGCAGAGATGTAAAAAGATAATAAAACACATGGGATTGTCACCAGCACACTTGTGTGCAAAGGTGTGGTGTGCAATAAAATGGGAATACTAGAGGTTTCTAAGCAGCAGAGCCAGAAGGAGAGGAAGTTTCTAAAAACTACATTAATACAAAACCACTTTTGGTTGGATGTATTCCTGGAGGTTTCATCACATGACATCATCTTTAATTAAAGATTAATCTTTAATTCCTGGAGACTCCAGGATAATCCTGTAGGGTTGGCAACCCTAAGATTTATGCAAAAATTCCTGCAATCCCCACCATGGCAAAACTCCCCTAGACTATAGTTCGCCCGGTATTGAGGGGTAAGAGACAATCCCTGCCCCAAAGAATTTACCATTTTGTGCAAAGAATAATGATAACTTGTTTAGGCTATAGAAGCTGGAAATGAGACCTACCAAACTCATCTCATATAGGGTCCACCAAACATCAATCAAATGGGAACCGTTTTTACTCCCTGCTTAGCTGTGCAGGATTCACACTGTTGACCCACAGGTGAAAGGCTCTATTGCTTCTTAGCAATTGCCTGGGACATCCAGCCCTCCAGAAGTGCCTTCAACAATGAAGCTTGCTTTCTGGAAAGAGGTGCTGATTACAGTCAATTCTGTTGTCCAAAGAAGAGAACACTCTGAACACAGGCAAAATTTCCTCCAGGTTACTTTCAGACTCACTCTCTGCAATAAAATGCCACATTTAAAGGGACAGCTCCCAGAAATCAGTTATGGCTGTGAGACATGGACATTCAAACGATCAATAATAAACAAACAGCAATCCTTTAAATGACAGTTTTATATAAGAATTCTGAAAATTTCATTGATAGACCATTTAACCAATGAAAAAGTATTGGAAATTATTGGAACGCTGAACACTAGTCAGAGATCTTAGAAAAAGAAAGGTTCAATTTTCAGGGAACATTTTAAGAGGTTCAGCAGATGATGCATGTTTATGGGCATTGGAAAGAAAAGTTGAGACAGAAGAACACAAAGCAGAAAAAGATGATCTTGGATGGATGATGTGGTATCCTGGGAGGATCAAAAGGACTATTCATCTATAAAGAGATTAACAGAGTATCATACAGAGTGGGCTATCATGGTTGCAAACCTCCAGTAATGGAAATGCCACAGAAGAAGAAGGAGGACTGCCAAGCAAATATTTGCCTTTCAGTTTCATTTTCCATCTGCTTCTGTGGGAACTGCTTCCCATCAGTTCTTCAAATGGCTATTATATTCTTATTTAACATTTGTGTTACAGTAGCACCTAAAACATCAGGTTGGACCTATTGTGCTAGGCACTGTACAAACATTCTTATTTCTTAGCCCTGGTCTACACTACGGGGTTAGGTCGATTTTAGCCACGTAAGGTCAATTTTAAGATGACTGTGTCTACACAATCAACCGCGTTCCGTCGACCTAAAGGGCTCTTAAAATCGATTTCTAGTACTCCTCCCCAGCGAGGGGAGTAGCGCTAAAATTGACCTTGCTGGGTCGAATTTGGGGTAGTACAGACGCAATTCGACAGTATTGGCCTCCGGGAGCTATCCCAGAGTGCTCCAGTGTGACCGCTCTGGATAGCACTTTCAATTCCGATGCACTAGCCAGGTACACAGTAAAAGCCCCGGGAAATTTTGAATTTCATTTCCTGTTTGATCAGCATGGTGTGATCAGCAGCACAGGTGACCATGCAGTCCCCTCAGAATCACAAACAAGGTCCAGCATGGACCAAAAGGGAGACACTGAATCTGATTGCTGTATCTGGAGACGAATCTGTGCAGGCCAAACTCCGAACTGCTCTTAGCCCAGTTCTGCACATACTTCAGGATAATGCGCGAGGTGTTTACAATGCTCACAACAGTAGAGGTGAGGTGAGCAGGCTCCATGCTTGTCGTGGTATGGTATCTGCATGGGTAGCCCAGGAAAAAAGGCATGAAACAATTGTCTGCCATTGCTTTCACGGAGGGTGGGAAGGGTGACTGATGACATGTACCCAAAACCACCCGTGACAATGTTTTTGCCCCATCAGGCATTGGGAGCTTAACCCAGAATTTCAATGAGCAGCGGAGACTGCGAGAACTGTGGGATAGCTACCCACAGTGCACCACTCCGTAAGTCGATGCTAGCCATGGTATTGAGGACACATGCCGCCGACTTAATGTGCTTAGTGGGAACATACACAATTGAGTGTATAAAATCGATTTCTAAGAATTGACTTCTATTAAATGACCTAATTTAGTAGTGTAGACATACCCTTAGATTGCAAAGGCACCTTGGGACAGGAACTGCATCTTATTCAGTGATACACCTCAAAAAATCATCAACTGTTGAATTAGCAGCAAATAGATTAAATACGTTCTTTGTTTTAATTTTTCATAGAAGCAATTGCTGTAATTACCACGTGATATTACACAATCACTGTACTGGCAACCCAAGCATTCAAAAAATCCATGAGGGAGGCTCCAAAACGTCATGAGGCTGACTAAAAATAATTCGAGTTTTAAAAAAATAAGATATTTAAGTTGTTTTTATTTGCCTTGTAATTTCTAAGCTTTAAGGATACACCTCAAGTCAAGTTGTCAAGCTTTTCTTCACAATCATGAGGTTTGAAACTTACTGCTTTTAAAAAATGAACACTAAACTCATATATTCACATGACACCAGGAGCTGGGTCTTTAAGAAAAACACCACATATGAGACTTGGGATAAAATTGTGAGAGGTGGCAATATCACACTTGCGAACAGGTGCAGATGATCGGGCCCATTGGGTCTGATTCTACACGGTCTTTACACTTGGGCAATGTGGGTGCACTCCCTTTAAAGAGCTACACAAGGTTTGAGATGGGGGAGAAGTAGGCCACACAGGAAGAATTTGATTCCTCCCTCCAAACATACAAGAAGCCAAACTAAATCTAAGCCAATAGTTCTTGCCAATGACAGTCATAATTTATGCTTTAGCCTGCCTCCTCCCTTTAGAGCATATTGCAGAGGTTCTCAAACTGGGGGTTGGGACCCCCCAGGGGATCATGAGGTTATTGAGGGGGTTCACGAGCTGTCAGCTTCCATCCAAAACCCCACTTTGCCTCCCACACTCAGAGGTTTGCTATGTGAAAGGGGTCACCAGTACAAAAGTTTGAGAATCACTGACATATTGGCTTTGTCTGTAATCATGCTCATGTTGCCCTCTTGTGGCTGATCTGTCAAAAGGATACAGGATGTACCACCAGTTTAAGGAAGTCTCCTTCAGCTCAAGTGATTAAGGATTGTATTTTTTGGAACTAAAGGACCAGCATTCTGGTTCTGAAGCTTCTGATGTATATGTGGTTTCCTCTAGTAAGTTCCTATTGTCTGAAGAACAGGGAGAGGACAGCTCCTATCAATATCTTTATTCACCTAACCTTAAAGCTATAAGAGCATTAATGATTTAAAACCCCAAAGTGTACGCATTTACCCCTCTAATCACGGGAGCTTACGTTGTTTTAAACATCTTTGGGAGCATAACACATTTATTGTTACTACAGTAGTACCTAGAAGCCTCCACTGGGATTGATGCTCCATTCTGCTATTCATTGTGAGGTCCTATACATACACACAGTCAAGAGCAGTCATTGCTCCACAAAGCTTATGATCTAAATAGACAAAGCAAAGAAAGGGTGGAGAGTGGAAGAAGCAATGGGCAGGAGAAAAAGTATTTAAGTTGTAATCACAATTACACAAAGATTATATGTATGAAATATTACACATATTTGTCAATAACCATGAATAAAAAAGATATAACTCCTCCAAAAGATGTGTAGTAATTTAAGGCACTGAGGATTTGATAAGAAACAAGATTTAAGGGTTGGTCAAGGGGTGAATTAGAGAAGCTGTGCATAGATGTGACTCAACTGTCCTTCATTGCAAAGCCATATTTAACCCAATACACTCTGGAGTAAGATTTTTAAGATGAGAACTGTGGAACCATGAACAGAAGGTGTCAAAATAAATGTCGTAAGAAAATATATTTCATCCTCTCATCACTAAATACAAACTGGTTGTTAACTAACTGCCTTTGTTAGATGAAAGTCAGGGAGCAGAATTCTTTTGACTTCCCAAATACAGACATCTATTGACTGCATTAAAGAGCAGCTCTGCTAAATCGTACCATGAGTACGACTCTGACATACATTCTATCCTGCAGAGTAAAGTGGTACATACATACATAAACCAATACAATACAGAGTGTCCCATATTTGCAGTCTGATCCGATGCCCAATAACTCAATAGAAAAGCTACTATTGACTTTAATGGCAATTGGTTTGAGCCTAATGTCCTCAGCAGATTGAGAGTCTCATAGCTAGAGGATTCCTTGTGAACCCACCTCTAACCATTTTCCGGTATGCCTCGTGGGGATTTGGTATCTCACCCCCATCTTAATACACAGGCACACACAAACCATAAACCTGACATTGTAAAATACTGTACATTAACATACTCAACATTTTGTTGTTTTATTCCCCTACTATGTTTCAATGGGAGGAATTAAGGGCTTCTCCCAGTGATTTCAGTGATATCAGACCCAAACCACCAAAATCCTAAACATTTATCAACCAAATCCTACTCTCAGCTATATCAGTGTAAACTCATTGACTCAGATTTTCCTTTTATATACCAGTGAATGTCCACTGAAGTAAATTGAGTTATTCCATGTTATCCTAGTGTAAACAAGAACAAAATCTGGCTTGTGGTTCTTTGTGGTGAGAGGAAGGATGGCCTATGGTAAGGCACTGACCTAGGACACAGGAGAGTTGGGTTCCATTTCTGGTTTTACCTGTATGGCCTGGAACAAGTCACTTAGTCTCCCCGTGCCTCAGTCTTCAACTGTAAAATGCAGATAATTCCCTATCTTACAGGGATATTGTGAGGGTGTACATTTTAATGTATGTAAAATATTCAGATACGACAATAATGAGTTCCACAGAACAGCCTATAAAAATCAGTGAAATAAATGGAATTCCACTCACATAAGAGCGAGCGGAATTTGATGCTACATGTTTAACAAAAAAGACTTGTGGAATTTCATTTGAAGGGTTTTAGTTATCATTATTTAAAATCGCACAGGACAGTGACCTTGCATGCCAGTGTAACTCGGAAAGATGGGGAAGTCCATAAGACGGTGGAATGGCTATTGAAAGAACAATAGGCTCTCTGTTTGCCTCAGGGGTTCGTTATTATAGGGAAAGTAGTAAAATAATATTACAAAATCAGAAACTAAACAGAAAGCTCCCCAATCCAGTCCTGTAGCCCTGAGTATATTTTAAAAGACATTCTCCCTCCACAGTCTCTCAAGCATCCATGCTTTAGCCTTTCCCCTGAGCACCTGTGTAACGGGAGGAGGAAGATATGCTGGGATTATCACCTTGCTCACCAACAACCAGACAATGCTCCTGCACACTGTCACACCTACCAAGAGAAAATATGGCTAAGAAAACGGAACTAAAACTGTGCACATGCTCATTTATACACAGAACAAAGAGTGCCCTGAGATTATTGCTAAACCCAGTACTGCAATTTATATCTATCAAAACACTAGGTAAAGAGCATTTATATTTTGCTTCCATCTATATGTAATTCTGGGAAGAGAAAGGCAGGTTTGTTGGAACAGTTCCCTCTTCTAGAGCCCCTTTTAACAGCCAAGCAGGCATAGCCCAATATTGTCCATAGACTCATATAAACACTATTTGTTTTGGAGAAGCCATCATCTTTCACAATTACACTCACAAAAATGATCTAGCAAAATATAGCTAGAAGCCAGCTAACTAGAGAGAGGCACCAATGCTGAAGAGAGTTTGGTGTTTTCTGCAGGAGGGTAGAGGAAGATTCAGAACTGGAACTGTGTTCTTCCAACTTTGTTTCAAAAGCAGTGTGAGAACTGGATCCCCCTGGTTTGCAGGCCCTGAAGTTCTAAAACATTCAAAGCTTGAACAAACTCATTGTCCTTGTCAGGGCTTGTCAGGTCTGTTCCCCTTTACATGGGTTCACTGGAAATGGAAGTAGGATTGACCTCACCTCTGATGCAACAACAGCACCCTGATCTCAGGGAAACAACTTTCCCCTTGCAATACTGAGCTATTACTATGTGAGTAAATAGGAGTCTTTCCCAGGGAAGGCTGAATGAAAGTTGAGTATGGCTTTCAGGATTTGGCCTTCAAAAATTCAATATATTTTGATAACATTCCTAATACAGTGGAAAGAAAAGGAGTACTTGTGGCACCTTAGAGACTAACCAATTTATTTGAGCATGAGCTTTCGTGAGCTACAGCTGAGCTGTAGCTGTAGCTCATGAAAGCTCATGCTCAAATAAATTGGTTAGTCTCTAAGGTGCCACAAGTACTCCTTTTCTTTTTGCGAATACAGACTAACACGGCTGTTACTCTGAAACCTAATACAGTGGATCATCCAAAAACACCACAGAGATTGTCAATCAGTGGTTAGAGAGAAAATATGTATTTCAAGGGTAGGTTTAAAGGAAAGTAACCCTGGGACTAAAGTTCCAGATACATGAGTCAACAGAAGAAAGAAGAAAACCCTAAACTGTGGATTGTCTTGCACTGCACAGACAACTGTATAGTATAAGTTCATGAAATTCGCTCCCTCCCTCAATGTGGAGGAAGATATGCACAGCTCTCCTTCACCTCCCCCCCATTATGAATTACACAAACTGGTTATAGAACAAAAAAAACAACAAGTTTATTAACTACAAAAGGTAGATTTTAAGTGATTATAAGAGATAGCAAACAGATCAAAGCAGTTTACTGGGCAAATAAAACAAACACGCACACTAAGCTAAAGAAACACACTAAAGAAACGGGCTACAAATAGTAATTCTTTACCGTAAATGTTGTTTTCAGCAGGTTGCAGAATTTCTTTGTGGATATACAGCTCTTGCTAGCAGTTTAAAACTCGAGATATATCCTTCACAGGCCAGACACCATTCCCAGCCTGGATTCAGTACTCCCCACTCTCTTCCCCTTTGTTTTGTTTCTTAGATGTTTCCAGCAGTCATCCTGGGTGGGGAATTCAGTGACGAACAAACCTAGATTAACTCACTCCCCAGCCTTAAATAGGATTTGCATATGGTGGGAATCCTTTGTTTCCCAGTTTGACCCCCCCACCCCCCATTGGAAAAATACTAGCAGTTCAAGATGGTGTTCAGAACCAAGTGACATGATCACATGGCCCTGCAGTGTCAAAGCAGCATCCCAGGAAACTTCTCAGGAAGGAGGGATATTAGCATCTTCAAAGTTCTATTGTTCTCCCTAATGGCCCATCCAGGCTGATTGCATTCTGTCTGGTGAGTGTTCCAAAGGTCCAAACAGAGTTGCAATTGTTACATAGTTCAAAGTCCTAACTTTGGATACAAGAAATGATACATGCAGATAAATAGGATAATCACATTCAGTAAATCATAACCTTCCCAATGATATCTCAAATGACCCATCTAGCACAAAACATATCTTAGTTATGCCATATTCATATCATAAGCATATCTCTATGAAGAATATTGGGCATAGTGCCACAGCATGACCCAGGTAATTATAAACCTGTCAGTCTGACATCAATCCCAGGCAAGATAATGGAGCAGCTGATACAGGACTCGATTAACAAAGAGTTAAAGAAGGGTAATGTAATTAATGCCAACCCACATGGGTTTATGGAAAATAGATCCCATCAGGCTAATTTGATATCATTTTTGATGAGCGTACAAGTGTTGTTGATAAAGGTAATAGTGTTCACGTAGTAAACAGACTTCTGTAAAGCCTTTGACTTGGTGCTGAATGACATTTTGATTAAAAAACTAGACCGATACAAAATTAACATGGCATACATTAAGTGAATTAAAAACTGGCTAACTGATAGATCTCAAAATGTAATTGTAAATGGGGAATCATCACTGAGCAGGTATGTTTCTACTGGGGTCCCTCAAGGACAGGTTCTTAGCTCTACATTATTTATCAATGATCTGGAAGAAAACATAAAATCACTGATAAAAATTTGCAAATGACACCAAAATTTAGGGAATGGTAAATAATAAAGAGGACAATTCTGGTGCCCACAATTCAAGAAGGATGTTGATAAATTGGAGAGAGTTCAGAGAAGAGCCACAAGAATGATTAAAGGATTAGACAACATGCCTTATGCTAATGACTCAAGGAGCTTAATCTATTTATCTTAACAAAGAGAAGGTTAATGAGTGACTTGGTCCCAGTCTATAAGTACCTATATGGGGAACTAATGGGCTCTTCAGTCTAACAGAAAAAAGGTATAGTATGATCCAATGACTGGAAGTTGAAGCTAGACAAATTCTGAATGGAAATAAGGCATAAACTTTTAACAGTGAGGACAATTAACTGCTGGAACAATTTACTGGAGGGTTGTGATGGATTCTTCATCACTGTCAATTTTTAAATCAAGATAGGATGTTTTTCTAAAAGATATGCACTAAGAATTATTTTGGGGAAGATCTATTGCCTGTTTTGTACAAGAAATTGGATTAGATTATTACAATGGTCCCTTATGAGCCTGGAATTTGTGACTCTATGACTTTACACAGTTCAAGCCTGTTTATTCAGGTCATCATCAAATACTATTTAAGGGCGCACTATCCAAATGTCACAAAACCATGACCATTCCTTAATTTGCATTTGGAAGTTTCCGACCTGCTATCATAATTAGAGGAACTTAACTCTGAAAGAGGGCTCTGCATAAATGGTATTTTGGGATTCCATATTTATCATTTGAACGATTTCATATCTAATGTGCCTTCTCACTTCTAGCCCTAGCCAGCCATATAAACTGAGCTTGAAACTTGAAAACCAGTTGGGTCCTTTTCATCTCATGTATCAACATAAATGGTTTTGCAGGTCAAATTTTGCTCTTATTGACACCGGTGCAGTCTCAATGGCTTCAGATTATGCCACCAATGAAACCAGTGCAAATTGGTTTGCTTCAGTGGGTTTGCACGGATGTAAATGAATGGACTACAGAGAACAATTCTGTTGATGCACAAAATAGTAGAACAAGAATAGTCAGCTCACTCTCACTTAGCTATGTTGGCTCTGCAGAGCTAACAAGAGTAAGAAACAACAGCACTTATTTTTGTTGCTAGAGCAGATAAAAGCCCAAAAAAACCCAAAACCCACCAAACTCAGGGAACAGATTTATTGAATAAAAAGATATTACTGCAATTTGGGCTCTATCCAATGAGGTGCTAATCATACTCAAATCCCATTGATTTTAAGAGGAGCTTTGAGGTCTCAGCACCTCTGAAAATCAAGTCCAAATTCTCACTGGTGTTAAGATGCCTAATTCAATTGGGGCACACAGACCACTGCAAATCAGTATACACATGTGATAAGGCCCAGATCCTCAAAGGTATTTAGGCCCTGGGAATTAGGTGCCTAAATACTTTGAGGACCTGGGCTTTAGGCCAATATTTTCAGATGTGTTCAATTAATTTCCTGGGGTTTGTGCTTTGTGTGCCCCAGCTGCGCCAGGGACCTAAAAAACATTGGGAGCGAGAGGCCTGAATTTCTTTGAGGATCTGGACCTAAGTGACTATATCAGCATCACAGCAGAAGCCTGTGGAAGAGCTGGGGTTTTATATTGTATTCAGATCTCCTGAGTTCCCGCTCCTGAGCTTCCCGCACAGGACCACTCTCCCTCCTCTCATCCCCTCTACAATTCTGATGACCCACTAGACTGGTGTGAAATTGGATAGTTTTAATTTACAAATGATGGAGCAAAAGTTTTTATTGTTTTGAGGATATTTTCTCTCTCACATGAACGTGCCCACACACACACACTTTTCTATGGACATTGAGTAAAACTCAGTTGAGCCCACATACATTTGCATGGCTTTGGCCCATGTTCACTCAAAATCAAACACAATATCACTGTATTTTTTTGATCCTGGTCCAAGATCTTGTAGCCTAATGTAAATGGAGGAAAGTTTTGCTGGTTTAAGGATTTCCTATGAAATTTTTGCACGTTTGTTCCAGGCCTTTAGTTAGCTGATCTGTTATTCAGATTTTTTTTTCGACTCGGACCCCAACCTGACTTACAGGCTGAACATCAAATGAATTAGCAATATAAATATAGTCACATTTCACACTGCAACTGTGGCTACTGCTTTTCTTTCGCCCCCTTTGCCATACTCAGTCCTTTGCCTTACTCAGCACAAATGTTGGATCATAAACAACCCCAAGTTGCAACTTTCAGTTCCACATTTTGAACCTCACAAAATTCAGGACTGTCTGAGCTGGAGATTTGGTTGAGGCTTATCTTTAGTTAAAAGTAGTAACAGACAGAGCAGATGGCTGTCCGAAGTGACCTTAATCATGATCAGATGTATTGGAGATACTAGTGCCATTTCTTGTCCTGGGCTCCATGTGTAGGAGCAATGGAAGGAATGGGTGGGGGTTAGACCAGGTCTACACTTAAAAGTTATATCAGCAAAGCTACATCAGTCAAGGGTGGGGTGGGGTGAGAAAAAAAAATACATCCCTGAGTGTAATAGGTATGCTGACCTAGCCCCCCGCATAGATGCAGTTATGTCAATTGAAGAATGCTTCTGATGATGTACTGTCACTTGGGGAGGTGGTATTCCTTCATCAATGGAAGAACCTCTTCTGCCAGTGTAGGCTGCTTCCACACTACAGTGATTTAGCTATGCCAGTATAGTCTCTGTAGTGTAGACATATCCTTAGTCTGTGTTACTTTTTTTTTTTAAATCACCTCCAACTTTAACTGGTTCACTATGATTCTTCTCCCCCTCTTTTCCCAGTGTCCTTCCTCCTTTTCTTCACAGTCCTTCCTGTGTCTTTCTAATGTGCTAGTCCGTGATCACATGGGTGTCATTCAGATGGAGACAACATGATGCAGGTAGCTTCACTTACCTTTGCTTCTTTGTCCCATAATTTATACTTACCACAAAAATAAAACAAGCAAATGATATATATGTGTATTGCACAATATTGGCAAACCCCATCTTTTGTCAGTTTTACAAACAAAGGCGAGTATTCTTTATTTTTTGCATTTTTTAAACTGACAAAGAGGTGGATTTTGCCAATATTGTGCAATACACAAATCTTTTCACATCACTCTAGCTGACTGGCAGCTTTGAGTCTTTTGCAATACTACTTTGCCTTAAAAATTCAAGTCCCATCTGTTGTGTTTGCAATAGAGATATCATAGGACTTTTGGTAAGAGTAGTGGTTTTCCCTAGTATCCTTGGTTACAATTTCCCCACAGTTGTGGAGCATGATGTGGGTGTGCTCCATCCTAGGGTCAGCTGCATTTCCATGTTGTTATATGTATATATTTGAGGCAAGTGCTTTGGGATCAAAGATGCTTTGCAAATGTTTCACTACATTTGCATTATTTTTATCTAAATACTAAGATCTTTTCCAAATTGTGGAATCCATTTCCTTGAAATCTCACACTTGTATGGGTTCTTTCAGTCCTAAATTTCCCAAACTCCTTTTTCAGAGACAAAATTGATTTTATTACATAAGTGATGTAAAATATCTTCCCATGTGCATTTAATTGAAATGGAATAGACAAATTCAACTTTTTGCCCTCTCTAACAGAAATCATTTCATTTTGACCACCTGATGGGCCCTTGGGGTTAATTAGAAAATCCCCATCAAGAGCTCAGAGGCCAATATCAGCTGTCAAAATCCCACATTCCCCCTCTTTCAAGTGCAAAACAACCTGTGTCTGAAGATGTGCCAGAGAATAAAAGGGCACACCACCACCACTGTGGGCTCTGACTTAGACCTATTCATGGCCTTGCTACTATGAATACAGCAAAATCTCAAATGAAAGTTTTAATCTCCCCACTGCATTCAGCCCAAAGAGAAAAGGGCTTCCCTTTTAACAATTTCCCCCTTAAATCTTTTGTGTTGCTATGCTCCTGAAAAAGCAGAGATTTTGCTCTGACCCAGCAAGGGCTTTTTTACCATAGAAAGCACAGCACCTAAACCCTTTGTGCTGAAATAAGAGTAAAGGTCTGCTCAGACCAAAAGTAACTAATGTGAAAGGGCTTTGGAGGGTCTAAATACAAACTGAACAAGATCAGAGCTAAAAACGCAGGCATCTGATCTCAGCAACTTTTCCTTTCTGCTCTCTGCTGCTGCCAACTGTCTCTGGAGGTGCCCACTAAATACTAAAATGATGGGCGCATTAGAAATGCTTAGATAGCATAATGCTAGAAGTTACAGATAGAAAGCATTCATTAGATCATCAAGTCCATATCCCTGCCAATGCTGTGCAGAGATCAAACAGCAGATATTTATCAGACACATATATTTAGATGTGTGCTATTAAAATTGTTGCAGTGTTGCCTTTGCTACTAAGTATCTTTCCCCTGGTATTTCCTTTACTTAGCAAAGGAACTCACTTAACTTAGCATAGGAAATTCTGTACTATACAGACAAATGGTACATCTTGTGATCTCAGTAGTAAGGTGCACAGGCATTTGTAAAGATGCTAATGAAGAAGGTAGGGGCAGGCAGTTAGAGGGAGTGAGTTAGTATTAAAACATACACATCCACTACATGAATCTTTAGAAGTGCTGCCCGGTCTTTTTGATGGCTATTTCACTGCAAAACGCAGCTTCTCTCACAATCTCATTTAGAACGGCATGTCACTTTCCAAGTGCTCCCAACCCTCTGAAAGTACCATTCCAAGTCACCTTTTGTGCCCAGTCCCTCTTACTGATATGAAGGAGGCATGATTTTATGACTGAGAATGAGTCTTTCCCCTTGCCAAGACAGTGCTCACCCCCCTTCAAGTGATTATTGTTTTGTTTTTTTCCCCTCGGAGCAGTAACACCTACATTGTATGGGGGAAGACAGAGAGCATTCATACCCTTCAGAAAGCCATTCACTTAAAGGCAGCTGGAGAGGCTAAGTGTTCAGCTTGCCCTCTTCACTCTTGGATGAGTTTTGTGCAAAGCCAGGGCTTGGAGGCCTTTCCTTCACAGATCCAAGCAATTAATGAGAGAATGATGGAAAAGGGAAAGAAAAATGTCTCAGTGTTTTGTCTGCCTTCACAATGTGTCCATTTTTGTTTGTAATTAAATTATACCACTAAGGTCCCCCACGATAACAGGAAAACACCTATCTTTTGAGGATTTTTAAAAGGACACAATGTTTATTTACATTTAATATTTGTGTGAGTTTTATATTATATATGAAAGTGCTAGTAAGTTTTTGGAAGTAGCACCTACTACTAATCCAACAGCAACTGGAATTAATACTGCTGGCAAGATGCTTAGTCAAACAAGACTTTATTGGTGTTTTAATTTAGTATTGCCCTAGTTCTGACAGGCCAGTCAATCGGTTCTTTTCAAAGGATGTTTTTGTGGAGCGGAGAGAGTTCAAAAGGTCCTAACGGAATGTTAATGACCTTTCTGCCGTAAGATTTGTGTGATACTGACCAGGATCAAATTCCAAAGAACCAGTGTGGCTGTTCACTTCTTAAAGTCTATGAGAGAGAGAGAGAGAGAGAGATGAACTAACCCCCCTCACAGCTTCACTCATCTTTCTGTCTCCTCTTCATTTTAGTGGTTCTTCCTTGTGATATCATTAGACTATTCAGTATTGCATAGACCACTTTTTATGAGCCAGTTTTAATTTTATCTTCCATTTCAGTTAACAACATCATAGAAGAATATGTATTTTATATTGCGGCATCAGTGCTGGATTACCAAAATTATTGATTTTAAAAAACAAAAACAAACAAGCACTAAAATTAATGTACTGAATACTGTCACCAACACTAACTTTAAGATAACACTGCGTAACTGTTTTTAGTGCTTTGTTTTAGAACAAGAGAAGGTGATTATGTTAGACACGGAGATACCTCAGTGATAAACCTGGTATAAATACTCTGATCAGATAAAATAGATGTTTGCACTAAATTACGATCAAGCTCTAGTCATCTTCTGCCGGGAAGCAAGGACAAATGCTTTTTGCTAGGAATAATCACTCTAAATTAATTTTTCATGATTTAAGAACACACAACACATTTGACTTGATGGCCAGCCAAGTGTGGACGGGATCAACCTCCTCGCTGCCCAACTGTGTAGTGGGTTTATGTCGCAGAGGGCAGTAAGCAGGGACCAATCCCTGTGTTCAGGGCAGTGCAAGGGATGTAATTATGATTCATAGATTCATAGATGCATAGATATTTAGGTCAGAAGGGACCATTATGATCATCTAGTCTGACCTCCTGCACAACGTAGGCCACAGAATTTTGTTTGTCCCCTGCATGGGAAGAACAAAGGAGGACAGGCTCTTTGTTTTCTCACCCCCGAACCTTTGTGCAACCTTCTTATTAGCATTGAATTTGGCAATATGATTGTATATCATATTTTCATCTTCTCTCTCTAGAATATCCTGAGATTATTAGTCAGCTAGAAAAAAAAAGGAAAGGATATTCACTGGAATAGCTTCAATATACAATTTTTTTTCAATGTATTATTTTCAATAGAGAAAAATGTTTTGAAAGCTATGCAAGTATGCATTATGAATCCATTTGGCTCAGTCTCCTGTCTGACTTCAACCAGTTTCCTAGTCAAACAACACAGATTAATTGTTAACTTAAAAAAAAAAAAAAAGCCAAAACTGTAAAGTTTGTGCTTACTCTTAGGCCGTGGCTGGACTAGGACATAAAAAGTGCAAGGTTGGAACATGTTAGCTAACACACTAAGGTTTGAAAAGTCTAGCATCCTGAGGGCCGTTTCACATGTGCAAAAACGGTAAAGTTAAAGCCTCGGCTCCCACAATTCTCCCATTCTCATGACATTGCCACCTTCACCAGCTCCATCTAAATCCCACCACCACCTGGAATATGGAATTGCAGGGTCCCCTCCTCCCATGGGTCCTTTTCCTTCCCTACCTTATTTCTTCTTTCCTCTCCTTTTACCTTCTAATAAGAGTCTGACTTAGCCACATGTCTACAGTAGCACAAAAAGTGTATTTTAAAACACATTAGCTAACACATGTTAAAATCCTACTGTAGACAAGGTAGTTGTAGTTTTAACACATGTTGGTTTGAGGATTTTAAGATAAACCCTCCAAGCAGCCGAGGCTTTACCTCACATGCTAAAATTCAACTTGTCCCGTCTATGCTAGGATTTTAACACATTAGCTACCATATGTTAAACACACCTTTCTTTCTAGTGAGGATCTGTGTACACTAGAGCTTTTCAATCAAATTCATGGCTTGCCAAGGATTTTGGCCTCTCAATTTAATGGTAACCCATTATAATTGCAGGTTTTGCCAGCTAGTTTGCATATTTAGTGAATATGATGGAAGAAGCAATTCTGCTATGAGGATTAGCGGATAAAGAGCTTCAAAAGAAGTGAACACCATTCTGTGCTATAGTTATAAATGGTGACCCTCAGCTCTTATAGACCAGCTAACTGCACAAAACAAAGTGTCAGCTGCTTATGTGGGACTCATCCCTGAATCCATAGCTGTAGCATCCACACATGAGGAAGCACTACACCTAGCCTGGAAAGGGAAGGCCAGGATTGAGCAGGGGAAGGAGGTCGAGGAGGGGGAATGTGAATCATTTCCCCTAGAAACTTGTGGGGATTCCACAGGAACATTATTATACCTTGGATGGACCGCTTTGAGGGGAACCTTCCCATTTGCCTCCAGTCCTGTTATCCTCTTATTATAACTGGGCCTAAAAATTTACCATACTTGTGAGCTCCAAGTGAGTGAAAGTTCATAAAACGTCACAATAACCTATAATTTTTTTTTATTAATGGGAAAAAACGTACAAAAGAGAAACAGGAAGACTGAATTAGTCAAAACAAATAGGTCTACCATCATAATTTAAGTACTGTGTTGGGAACATTTCTGGTCTTTTACTGCTTTTGTTTACCAGGCATCAATTCATCAAAATTGATGTGTCAGAAATTAAGCCTAATTCAAAATAAATCCCCTTTTCGGGTCCTTAAATAGAGACTTTGATGGGGAAAAGCTGGATACCGCAATGCTGGAGGACTGAAAGACAAGAGATGAGGAGACAGCTTCACCATCATGACTGCCACCTCCGCTGTCTCCTGGGAACCCAGACCCACTTCTTCCTAATCCTGAGATGTGTCCTGACTGGACCAGGCCAGAAAGAAGAAGCCAGATGACATTGCGACCTCCACCAGCTCCAGCTAAATCCAATCCACCACCTGGTATGTGAGACTTCATGGGTTTCCCCGTGTGTCCTTTTCCTTCTCTGTCTTATATCTTCTGTTTCCTCTCTCTCTCTCTCTCTCTCTCTCTCTCTCCCTTCTATCTAATAAGAGTATGGCTTAGCCAGCCAAGATTGTACATTTTGCAATGCTGCTGTAAGCCTGACTAGAAAGAGGCAGATAAAAGCAATGCTCTAAACAGCCCAATGTTGGTACAAGTTCACCAGGTATCGGAGCGGCTGATAAGACCGTATGCTGTGTTTTTTGCAGCAGTGAGGTTACAAGTGAAAGTCAACACCCAAGACAGCAGCTGCATTTTGTGTCTTTGCTGTTCTTTTCTCTCCTTTTTTGTATAGTTTTGTTTTGTTTTTTTAGGAAATGGGATTGGACTTTAACAACAACAGCAGCAATGACAGCTCCAGCCCACTTCATCTAACATCTTCTCTTTTTCCCAAATAAGACCATTATTACCATCTAAGACACTGTTAAACAAGGGGCTTTTTCCATCTAAAACTCTCTCCAGCTAAAGGGAAAGGGCATAAGGGATGCTGAAATGTTAATATTTTGTATTTAAAATGCTTTAACTGCTTTTTCTTTTCTGCATCTTGAATAAAAGGGTTCAAAGGATTTTTTTTAATGGTGCATTTGCCGTGGTACTAAGCAGGCTGAGGTCTCTGTACACTGAGCCCCAAACCTTGTTTAACCCTGTTTATTGATGGACAGTAACTGGGTTGTGTTAATGCCATTGGGCCCATATAGTCCATCTAAAATTAATATAACACCTCTTATTCACCACCCAGCTTTTCCTATGGAAGGGCAAAATCTGACCTAGAGTATGTTTTGTTCATTCCAAACACAATACAATGAGTTTATTTATATATCCAGTTTGGGTTAGGAAAGACAGAGAGAGAGAGAGAGAGAGAGAGAGAGAACCCTAAGGCCTTGTCTGTCCTAGAGGATGGCACCAGCATAGCTGCACCAATGCAAAGGCCTAGTGTAGGTGTGCTGCACTGGTGTAGACTACAACTGGCATCAATGCCAATTCCTTTGCTTTGAAACTCAGTTGAATGATTGATGATACATGCTCTCCGAGGTAAGCTGCACTGGTGAAGACAGTTTACCAGTGGTGCAGCTATGGTTGTCTGGGATGGAAAACAGAAAATAAGGTGATGAGTTTGGAAAGCTTATTAACCACACAATAGCATGTTGACAGGTTTCAGAGGAACAGCCGTGTTAGTCTGTATTCGCAAAAAGAAAAGGAGTACTTGTGGCACCTTAGAGACTAACCAATTTATTTGAGCATGAGCTTTCGTGAGCCACGAAAAGCTCATGCTCAAATAAATTGGTTAGTCTCTAAGGTGCCACAAGTACTCCTTTTCTTTTTACAATAGCATGTTGTTTCTTGGATCACTAGATTGTCCCCTCAGCCATTCTTTCTGAAGGAAGGCAGGGAAAATGTGAGAACAACCATGCCAGCTTTGTATCTTGGCCCTATCAGAGCCACACAAGATGGTGAAGGGAAGGCTATGGATCAGTCTTCATCCATGAAAAATAATGGCCTTAAATTGCAGTAAGGGTGATTTAGGTTAGACATTAGGAAAAACTTCCTGGCAGGGTAGTTAAGCACTGGAATAAATTGCCTAGGAAGGTTGTGGTTGTCACTGGAGGTTTTTAAGCACAGGATAGACAAACACCTGTCAGGGAGGATCTTGGTCCTGCCTCCATGCAGGGGACTGGAGTAGATGGCCTATCGAGGTCCCTTCCAGTTTGACATTTCTAGGATTTGGAAAAGGCATGGAGAGAGGATTAGTGCAGTTTACAAGCAGTAACACTAATGATGCAAACAGGAGACATTTTATCCACTCAGAGCTCCCATATTATATGTTCCTTTGTGAACCCCAGCTTGAAATTGCTGGCAAAATTCCCAATTGGTGTGAATGAAGCAGAACCAGGCCCTTAAATTATAGATTTTTTTTTAAATATGACTGTTTTTCTAGTTGCCACATTGTTAATTTTGAATGGTTATTTTTCTAATTTGGACATTTTTGGTGCATGTGGAATATTTTACATCAAATTACATCAAGGAAACAGTACAAACTCCAGCATCTTCCAAAAAGATTCTCTGCCAAAGTCAAATTCTTTCCTGGAAATTGTAAGCTTCTCATTTTGTCATCTGATACCATGGTGATGAGTACAATATAAAAATGACATATCTAAACACATAGTTTGACAGGCAGTGCTGGGACATTTTCCTGTTTGTAAAATGGCTTATGTTTCCATGTGAACATTGCTGAGTGAGCAGGCACCCTGTCTTAGGAATGGTTTAATTTATACGCCCTGAGATTGAGGTCATATCGATATCATGCATGATCTCTATCAGCTTTACAGATTCCTTAACCTGAGAACGTTCAAGCTCATTGAGATCTATTCATACTTGGCAGATTGATATAGTAACTGACAATTCACTGCCATCCAAGTGTTTCTGAGAGCACAAAGCTCACATAAATATTGTTGAGCATATCCCATTGTGGAATAGTTGGTTATTTACTTCTGCCATTCAACTTTCTACAGCTCTCTGTGGAAGATCAGTTCTTTCAGTGTCATATATCTGACTTACCCAGCAGACATGGCAAGCTTCTTGTTCCCTTTTTACCAGTAATGAACTGTGCTGGAAATGTCAAACACAGATTTGTTCATCCCCAACTAAAAAAAAATGTGGAACCAAATAGAACATAAAAGAAGGGTTGATGGAGACCAGAAGCAGCCAGAGCTCAAACCCAGCTTTATAAATGTTACTGAAATAAGTTGCAGCATACTCAGTAAGGCTTCTGCATGTAAATAAATAAATAAATAAATAAAAGAGTCCCAGAAAGGCATATGGAAGCCTACCTGATTCTTCTTCCCTTTCTGCCTCAGAGGAATGGGCTGCCTGCTTACCCAATCTAAGCCCTTCCTGAAGATATCAGTGAATGAGCAGAATTGTATGGAATGTAAACAGGATTTTCAAGCAACTTTACTTCAAGGCTATTTTAGAATTGTCCAGCTGGCCTCCAGATTTGGGTTAACCACACTTCTCTTACTGTCATCCTCCATTGCTGGCAACTAGATGAACATCTGGGGCAGAAAAAAAAAAAGTCACCAGAACCAAAAGGATTGGGGAGGTGAGGGCCAGTATGAAAAGTTACTCATCCCTCAAATCAAACCTGAGCCAAACATTTTTGAAAATTCAGAGTTTGCTTGAGGCACCCAAACAACATTACATCTTCGTTATGTGGGTCTTTTCAGAGGAATCCATCTAGCCACAAGCCCAATTCAGAGGGCATCTGCACACTTCCCCATACCTGCATCTGAGTGTTGATTGCTTTCTTTTTGGCCTGTTTTGCCGATATGCCGATTAGAACAGACCTTACGATCTCCCAAAACTACTGTTGTGCTGCCTTGCTGCAGTCAGGAAAGAAGTGCTTTCACACATCTCACATTTGCTGGCCTTCGTCTGTCTGTGCAGCACAGACTTAGCTGAAAAAACCAGTGGGACTGGCTTTCCTTATATCAACAAGAAATATCAGGACAAACCTCAATTGTCTACCTTGCAATGGACTTCCGGAGTTAGGCTTAAGGTAAACAGGCATTAAACAAACTTGCCACTTGAGCATCATTCATACACCAGCCCCTTACTAGCACTTATTATTTTGATTCAAAGTATTACTACAATCTTGTGAGAGATTGTGTGGACGAGAAAGACGTTTTTTTTTCCTTCTACTCTTCCCTTCTTTACCATGATGACATTAAAAGCAAAATATCAGCTATTATCTGATTAACACGATTGCAACAGAACCTAACCCTGAGATTAACTCCAAGTAGTAAAACCCTGACAAATAGTTTCTTTAATTTTTATATAGCACAAAATGAAATCTGTGTTAGAAAAATCAGATTGGTTGATGATTCGATCTTTGTTTACTTGTAAAGTGTAAAAGAAAAAGGCATCCATTCAGACAGTGCTGGTTAAGAAAAATATTATAACAAGATGATTTTTTTTTAAACACATCAATGGTGCCTTTTGTATGAAGGCCTCAAAGCTCTTTTCAAACTTATTTCAGTCTCAGTACAACCCCATGGAGTTAATAAGTATATGGACAGTATGGCCACATTTGATAGATGAGACAGCTGAAAGTCAGAGAAGTGAAGCAACTTTTACATAAGTTCACTGAGCAAATCAGAGCCAGGAATAGAACCAGGAGTCCAGATGCCTGGTACTGTGTTCCATCCACTAGGCAATACTTCTTCCTGCTGTGTTCTAGCAAACAAGAACCAAAACCTTGTATTTGTACAGAAAAACTACTTGTGGCTAACATAAATAGGTCTGCTATCTAAGTCAGACAAGCACTGAGCTCCCATTTCATCTGGCTTCAACCTCCATCAAACAAAACAAAACAACCACACCTACATCAATCATTTGGTGTAAAAGAGATGGAGTAATTGGACTAGAATGTAGTCACAGAATTGAGGTCTTGTCTTCTGTTTGGAAAGCAGATGTCTTGGCTTTGCTTTGGTCTTGTTTATTCTTGATAAATACCAAAGCAAAGCAGCAGGGTCACTATTATCCTGTGACAACGTTCTGCTAATTAGGCATGTCATTTGCTTGTATGGCCTAACCTTCTGCAGGTCCCAAGCATTTCCCCCTCCGCAAGAATTTAACTACACAAATACCGCAAATGTAGGTGCTTTTTGATCACTACTCGGAACAGTTTATTTTGTAGTTTCAAATTATCTATCAATAGCCACCTTAAAAAAACAACAACAACAAACAGTTGCGCTGTCAGCTGGGCATGAATGTAAAAGGTATGACATCATTTTTCTACAAGAATAGGGTCTCTCGGCCAAGATTTTCTCATCTCCAGCTGCTACGTGGTGACTGTCATGATCTCCCCAGAGCTTGCTGCAACCAGAGGTGAAGCAGTGTGTATGTTTTGTACAGTGCTTTGGGAAAGGTGCTACCACCAGGTAAATATTTTTGCATTAAAATTAATTGGGTCAAAATCTGCTCTCAGTTACACACATGCAATCTCCCTGACGTCAAGTTTTCTGAAGGTGGCCCATTAACTATGAATGAGCGGAAGTTGGAAAGCAGGCACCAGGCTTAAAGGAGAAAGAACACACTTCCTCCTGAGGAATAAGTCCAGTAGAATGAGATCCTCAATTACTGTACATTAGTAAAGTTTCACTGAAGACAGAGCTATGCCTATCAACACCAGCAGAGACTCTGGCCCCCTGTTGCATACACAGGAAATACGTGGAAGTACCCAGCAACAAATAGTGAGGTACAAGTCCCAGTGAAACTGGAGCTTAGAAACACTGAAATAGATGAGGAGGCAGAAAGCTGAGGAGGGGAAGTATTACCTACAGGTGATCTGCAAAGGGAAAAAAATGTGCTTTCTGTGGCACAAAGGATGTCTGAAAGGTTCCTACAATCTTTTTTTTAATCTTAAACATAGAATCATAGAATATAAGGGTTGGAAGGGACCCCAGAAGGTCATCTAGTCCAACCCCCTGCTCGAAGCAGGACCAATTCCCAGTTAAATCATCCCAGCCAGGGCTTTGTCAAGCCTGACCTTAAAAACCTCTAAGGAAGGAGATTCTACCACCTCCCTAGGTAACACATTCCAGTGTCTCACCACCCTCTTAGTGAAAAAGTTTTTCCTAATATCCAATCTAAACCTCCCCCACTGCAGCTTGAGACCATTACTCCTCGTTCTGTCATCTGCTACCACTGAGAACAGTCTAGAGCCATCCTCTTTGGAACCCCCTTTCAGGTAGTTGAAAGCAGCTATCAAATCCCCCCTCATTCTTCTCTTCTGCAGGCTAAACAATCCCAGCTCCCTCAGCCTCTCCTCATAAGTCATGTGTTCCAGACCCCTAATCATTTTTGTTGCCCTTCGCTGGACTCTCTCCAATTTATCCACATCCTTCTTGAAGTGTGGGGCCCAAAACTGGACACAGTACTCCAGATGAGGCCTCACCAATATTGAATGGAGGGGAACGATCACGTCCCTCGATCTGCTCGCTATGCCCCTACTTATACATCCCAAAATGCCATTGGCCTTCTTGGCAACAAGGGCACACTGCTGACTCATATCCAGCTTCTCGTCCACTGTCACCCCTAGGTCCTTTTCCGCAGAACTGCTGCCTAGCCATTCGGTCCCTAGTCTGTAGCTGTGCATTGGGTTCTTCCGTCCTAAGTGCAGGACCCTGCACTTATCCTTATTGAACCTCATCAGATTTCTTTTGGCCCAATCCTCCAATTTGTCTAGGTCCTTCTGTATCCTATCCCTCCCCTCCAGCGTATCTACCACTCCTCCCAGTTTAGTATCATCCGCAAATTTGCTGAGAGTGCAATCCACACCATCCTCCAGATCATTTATGAAGATATTGAACAAAACCGGCCCCAGGACCGACCCTTGGGGCACTCCACTTGATACCGGCTGCCAACTAGACATGGAGCCATTGATAACTACCCGTTGAGCCCGACAATCTAGCCAGCTTTCTACCCACCTTATAGTGCATTCTTCCAGCCCATACTTCCTTAACTTGCTGACAAGAATACTGTGAGAGACCGTGTCAAAAGCTTTGCTAAAGTCAAGAAACAATACATCCACTGCTTTCCCTTCATCCACAGAACCAGTAATCTCATCATAAAAGGCGATTAGATTAGTCAGGCATGACCTTCCCTTGGTGAATCCATGCTGGCTGTTCCTGATCACTTTCCTCTCATGCAAGTGCTTCAGGATTGATTCTTTGAGGACCTGCTCCATGATTTTTCCAGGGACTGAGGTGAGGCTGACTGGCCTGTAGTTCCCAGGATCCTCCTTCTTCCCTTTTTTAAAGATTGGCACTACATTAGCCTTTTTCCAGTCATCCGGGACTTCCCCTGTTCGCCACGAGTTTTCAAAGATAATGGCCAATGGCTCTGCAATCACAGCCGCCAATTCCTTCAGCACTCTCGGATGCAACTCGTCCGGCCCCATGGACTTGTGCACGTCCAGCTTTTCTAAATAGTCCCTAACCACCTCTATTTCCACAGAGGGCTGGCCATCTCTTCCCCATTTTGCGATGCCCAGCGCAGCAGTCTGGGAGCTGACCTTGTTAGTGAAAACAGAAGCAAAAAAAGCATTGAGCACATTAGCTTTTTCCACATCCTCTGTCACTAGGTTGCCTCCCTCATTCAGTAGGGGGCCCACACTTTCCTTGGCTTTCTTCTTGTTGCCAACATACCTGAAGAAACCCTTCTTGTTACTCTTGACATCTCTGGCTAGCTGCAGCTCTAGGTGCGATTTGGCCCTCCTGATATCATTCCTACATGCCCGAGCAATATTTTTATACTCTTCCCTGGTCATATGTCCAACCTTCCACTTCTTGTAAGCCTCTTTTTTATGTTTAAGATCCGCTAGGATTTCACCATTAAGCCAAGCTGGTCGCCTGCCATATTTACTATTCTTTCAACTCATCGGGATGGTTTGTCCCTGTAACCTCAACAGGGATTCCTTGAAATACAGCCAGCTCTCCTGGACTCCTTTCCCCTTCAAGTTAGTCCCCCAGGGGATCCTGGCCATCCGTTCCCTGAGGGAGTCGAAGTCTGCTTTCCTGAAGTCCAGGGTTCGTATCCTGCTGCTTACCTTTCTTCCCTGCGTCAGGAACATCAGGAACATCAGGAACATCACATTAGATCAGCTGTGGTATTGCTTGATGTCTCATTGGGGATCTCAGAGATGCCTATACCGAGATTTCTCAGCCCTTAAATGAAGGGAAGGGTTTGCATTAGCAAAACCAACAAAAGTCAAAGAATTTTAAACCGTCTCTATAAAAATTACTTTATCAGTCCATGGATGCTCTCTGCTGGTGTAAAAGAGCCACAGAGCAGTCTGAAGTGCCCCCCACAGGGAATTCCCACACACCACAATGCCCTTCAGTCCCACCACCTACCAGGGAAAGGGGAAACATTGCAGAGAGCCAGACACCTCAATCCCTTCCAGCTTCATCACTTAACAGGACTTCAATGCACAGTTAACTAGATGATCAGTGCCCAAGTGTTTACAGCCACAGTGCCATGCTCTACCTGAGTAACTGTGTCCCTTCTGGTGCTGCACTCGCTCATGTGTGTTGCCAGAACTTCTTGGGGTATCTCCAGGATTTTTTATGCCACTGCAAGTTGAGCTGCTCTCAGAGGCTTTCCCAGTGAATTGTGTGAAAACTTGCCTGTCCTTCTGAGCACACAAGAGGAACTGTGGAAAGTTACTGGAGGACTATCAGCATTCAAGTGATTGAACCTAAGGCATTATTGTAAAGCGGATGGATTACCAGCCAGAGCAATGCTTCACTGTTATGTCTTCACTACAGAGTTAACCTGGCCTCTTAAATTAACTGTTTCCCTTAACCCCACTTCTGGCCACACATAAAACCCTCTCATGCAAGTTTGGTGGAGCTTTCAATTCTGGCCCATCCTGAGGTACAGGCTAGAGCAGTGATATTCAAACTGTGGGTCCTGAGCTCTTTGAAGCACATGATGTTAAAACGCTGTGTGATTATTAACCAGTCTGAGTTATTAAACAATCAGGATGTTTTTACTACATTATTAACCAATTAAGATATCAATTTTCACTAAGTTATTAACTTATTTACTGTGAGAATAATATAGGCTCCTGACCACAGAGATCTGAGTATCACCGGGCTTAGAGCTTGCGTAAGGCTTTCACTCAGACTGATAACCTCAGACTATAAACACTTGCATTCACACCAGTGAAGTGCAGGCTAAATCCCATGGCAATATAGCACCAGTGGAGATACAATAACTTAGGTAGGACTTTGCAGTGTGGCTGCTCACACCCGGACACCAATCACACAGTCTAGCTCTCCAGTGAGCACATACCCTGTGTGACTTACCCAAGTTCACACAAGATGTCTGTGGCTGAAAAGGGACTTGAGCCTGGGTATCCCAAGGCCCAGGCCTGTATCCTAACCACAAGACCATCCATCTTCCCTCACCTTGGTGATGTACAAGGATTTCACAAACAAACATCTGCCTATCTAGCATGCCTCAATAGACACATGCTTGAGTCCACCCCCAAAATTCTTGAGGGAAGATTTGTATTTTGCGCTTTACTGCGACCTCATCCTACTCCCATGGAAGTCACTAGCAAAATTCCCTTTGACTTCGGTGAGAACAGGATTTGGTTCTTAGTTTTCCAGAGAACATCTGGGTTGTCCCTAATGCTACCATTTCTCATGATTTTTAATCTGATGCCTCTCATCTAAATGGATTCCAGTGTACTTCATAAATGTGCTAGGTGTACATATTTGTATATTATTACTTTGCCCAACTGTGAAATACTGCTTCACCCCAGAAGTGGCTGCAACTGCTTTAATAATGCACAGCTACACTACATAACGCTTTAAGACAGGAAGTGAAGAAGCACACTGTTTCCAATTAAAAATACAGGGGAGATTTAGGTAGGGAGAATGTAATGTAAAGTTAATGCCTTTACCTTTGTGAAAGGTACCAGGGTTATTTTGGTTTGTTTTTGTTTAATGATCTCCAGTGACTTAATGATCTCCAGTGACAAGGGCCTCAGATTTAGGTCTCATCTGAAAGATCAATGTGAGAATGGTGCTACAGATAGATTAGGACTTACATTTTCAGTCATCTTGACTTTGCTTGGCCATGTTTCATCCACATCCATTCTGGCCAGACAGGCTGTAAAAAAAAAAAAAAAAACCTCTCTCTCCTACAAGTTCCATTTCTCTATTGGAGGTGCTGCTACCCTCAGTGCATTTTCCAGTGTTTCTGGGACATGCGTGTGGCTGGCAGAGTCCTGCTTAGCAAGCAAGAGAAGACAGAGCATCCTCTTTTTCTTTATAACAAACTTCTCCATTTAAATACATGTGAATCCAAATTGAGTTTGGCTCTCGTGGTTCATCATGTCACCAGAAAACCTAGATGGAATTCAATATTTATTCTGCATACTTGGGCATTCCTTAGATTGCAGGTGAACTGAACGTTGTAACAGCAACAATATCATACCCCACATCTCTTACCATGGCAAGTAAAATTATTTAAACCAAATGCAGGCAAATAAATTTAAAACAAAAACAAAAACAGACAGGTAGTACATAATGTTCCTTCAGGAAAGCATTAAACTTCTTGTGTGAACAAATCCAGCCCCTGAGTTTAGCACGTCAGGGTCTTGCGGGGGAGGAGGGGGCCGAGATGGCTTCAGGAGACCTATTGAGGTGCTTTTGCTTCCCTGACTTCTCATACACTGTTCTTTCAAATAAATTTAAAGCTTTTCTTGTCCAAATCCCTGCAAAAGTAACCACACTGCAGTGTTTCTACTATTATGCAAATAAATTAATCAGCCAATGCTCCAGTGAGAATTAATTTATATTTGAATCAAATGAGGCCTAGACTCTTTATAACTGAACCCCAGGCCAACGCCTAGGCTAGGTAGCAACCTCATATTATTAATTTGATGAAATGTGAACTGACATAAATACCATGGCTAACTTTCAATCCGATTACTCCGTTACCTCACATCAATGCTCTCCCAGCCATCAGACTCTGGCGTCCCTCCTTTCACCAGCCCTGCTAACAACTGACAACTCCTCCCTGATAAACAAGCACCCACGCTGCCACCTCATACCCCCATCTTAACCCATCATCCCTGCTCAATGGGCCCTATTCGACAAGGTACTTTATTTTGTTTGTAGGAATCAAGGACTAAACAGTTCAAAAATACTGTTTTGCTGGGGCTGCAATTCAAAGCTGCCCTTTCAGAGCGACTGAACACTTGAGTCATTAACAATAAATACCCCAAATACATGAGTATGTATGTGTGTGTATATATGAGAGAGAGAGAGAATTTAAAACAATCACCAAGGTCTATTTTCTTTTGTACGCTGATTAAAAAAAAAAAAAAAAGTAAAACAATGTTTTAGGCTACTATGACCAAAGGTCAACGTAAACTGAACCCACATTTTACACAGCACCCTCATACTAAACTCATGTTGACAACCACTTAATTCTTTCTATTGCACTTCACAGGAACTTGTTTTTTAAAAAGATCTCTTCTCCCCCCACCCCCTTTAAAACTGTAGGCATTTAAAAAGTTTGTCTAAACAATCCGCCAGGTGTGAGGAAAGCAGGCAGCTCTGTCAGGGAACCTACACTTTGTAATTAGATTAGCAGGAAAGAATTGAAAAGCTCTGATCCAAACATTTCCCCCTTCTATATTGTTTATTGTGCATAATTGATAACTAAGCTTCTCAAGCCATGGTTAAATTCTACTTAAAAATTTGAGCCCTGAGCACCATGGAATTTAAATGAAGAAGGAAAATAAAACAATGCTCCCATTACTTAGAAAGCTATAATTGCTTGGCTATCCCATTTAGACAAGGCATTATTTGAAAATATGAATCATAACACAAGCTGCATGGTTGCATAAGCTGCACAAGACCTGCTGGAAACATAAACACTAGATATGTAACTCTTTTATGTCTGCATTAAAATATACCTCACAATAGACTGGCACAGCACTTCTAAAAACCAGTCCCTCTATTGTGACTAAGAACACCTGTAAGTATTATACAGGGTGTTAGAGATCAGTGTAACCCAAACTTCCCAATGTGCCTATTTCTCCTCATTTTTTCTGCTCCTGATATGGGAACCACTTCTGCTGTACGTGAACACAAACAAGGAGATTCGAGTTGCTTAATGTTTCTGTTGATTTTGGATCTGAGCCCATACATGAATGACACACACATGTAATTCCTAATTTAAAGTTTGGCTTATGGAATGCAGCATCTCTATTGCAGGGTGAGGGTCTTTTGGAGGCAGTAGGTAAATATATATATGCATAATTCAATTCACATGCTGCTGAATTATGTGCTCTTTTGGGCAGTGACTGAGTCTTCTTCTGTATGTGTGTGCACAGATAATGTTTAGCACATTGTGAATGCTGCCAGAGTACAAGTGTATGATAATAACAAACAGTCTGCATAGTAGCAAAGGTGTGTTGTTTAGTGGCTGGAACAAAAGAATGGCTCTGCACTGATTCACTCTGACTGGACAAGTGGTTTAGTTTCCAAGTCTGCTCCCACTGAAATCGATGCCAAAACCCCGCATTAGCTTCAGTGAGGCAGAATTTGGCCCTTAACTGTAGCCCACATCATCCCCCAATAGAATCAGAGGAAGCCTTCCTTAAATTTCTACAGGGGAAAAGGGGCTGAGTTGCCCCCACAAGAGTGTCCCCCTCCACCCTGGCTGATCACTTATGACCTTTGCTGGTGCTGCCTGGAGCGTCTCAGGAGTCAGTGGGGCCAGGAGTAGTGGAAGACCACCCTCTGTAGTACCATCTCCTGCTCTGCACCCACCTTTCCTTTCACAAGTATCTCTAGGTGAGAGGCAATACATTTAATAGCTGTATTATCTCACTCTGGATCCCTAGCATGGCTGCTACTGAGCTGGGGAAACTCCCTACAAGAGGAACAGAGTAACAGCCGTGTTAGCCTGTATTCGCAAAAAGAAAAGGAGTACTTGTGGCACCTTAGAGACTAACCAATTTATTTGAGCATAAGCTTTCATGAGCTACAGCTCACTTCATTGGATGCATACTGTGGAAAGTACAGAAGATCTTTTTATACACACAAACCATGAAAAAATGGGTGTTTACCACTACAAAAGGTTTTCTCTCCCCCCACCCCACTCTCCTGCTGATCTAAAGTGATCACTCTCCTTACAATGTGTATGATAATCAAGTTGGGCCTTCTCCCCGCCCCCCTTTCCCCCCCCCCACACACACAAACCCACTCTCCTGTTGGTAATAGCTTATCTAAAGTGTTCACTCTCCTTACAATGTGTATGATAATCAAGGTGGGCCATTTCCAGCACAAATCCAGGGTTTAACAAGAACGTCTGGGGGGGGAGGGTAGGAAAAAACAAGGGAAAATAGGTTACCTTGCATAATGACTTAGCCACTCCCAGTCTCTATTCAAGCCTAAGGTAATAGTATCCAATTTGCAAATGAATTCCAATTCAACAGTCTCTCGCTGGAGTCTGGTTTTGAAGTTTTTCTGTTGTAATATCACAACTTTCATGTCTGTAATCGCGTGACCAGAGAGATTGAAGTGTTCTCCGTCTGATATATGAATGTTATAATTCTTGACATCTGATTTGTGTCCATTTATTCTTTTACGTAGAGACTGTCCAGTTTGACCAATGTACATGGCAGAGGGGCATTGCTGGCACATGATGGCATATATCACATTGGTGGATGTGCAGGTGAACGAGCCTCTGATAGTGTGGCTGATTTGATTAGGCCCTGTGATGGTGTCCCCTGAATAGATATGTGGGCACAGTTGGCAACAGGCTTTGTTGCAAGGATAGGTTCCTGGGTTAATGGTTCTGTTGTGTGGTATGTGGTTGCTGGTGAGTATTTGCTTCAGCTTGGGGGGCTGTCTGTAGGCGAGGACGGGCCTGTCTCCCAAGATTTGTGAGAGTGTTGGGTTTGTGCTGGAAATGGCCCACCTTGATTATCATACACATTGTAAGGAGAGTGATCACTTTAAATAAGCTATTACCAACAGGAGAGTGGGTTTGTGGAGCGGGGGAGAAGAGAGGGTGGGAGAAAACCTGGATTTGTGCTGGAAATGGCCCAACTTGATTATCATACACATTGTAAGGAGAGAGTGATCACTTTAGATAAGCTATTACCAGCAGGAGAGTGAGGTGGGGGGAGAGAAAACTGTTTGTAGTGGTAAACACACATTTTTTCATGGTTTGTGTGTATAAAAAGATCTTCTGTACTTTCCACAGTATGCATCCGATGAAGTGAGCTGTAGCTCATGAAAGCTTATGCTCAAATAAATTGGTTAGTCTCTAAGGTGCCACAAGTACTCCTTTTCTTTTTACAAGGGGAACCTTGGTTTTCTTCCTTCACAGGTTTTTCCACAGGATGGAGCAATCTAGCTTTTAGCTTTCCCTCCCCTCCCGCCATAAATAGGGTGTAATATTTTCATACCTTACAGGGATGCTGCAAGGCTTAATCAGTTGTTTGTGAAGTGCTTTTGAGATCCTGGGATAAGAAGTGCTACAGTATGTAAATGCAGATCATTCTTATCCAGTCATTTGCAGAAATTTTCATTTTGGTGCAAGCCTGGTGATTGATTGAGAATGCATCGCTAGCAAAGATAAGATTCCTCCCAAGGTTTGTACAAATGTTTTAAACATGGCTCAGTAATAGTGAGGCTGCCTCTCAGCTTGATCCAGCTATCAGATACACACACTCCCCTTGGACTGGATTTCAATCCCAGTTACACCAGTTTGATCTGGAGTCACTCCAGTTTTACTGAAATTAGACTCTCGTCCCTTGTGTATGAATTAATTTTACTGGAAGACTTGCACCCTTGTTCCAGCTCCTTTACTTTTGGTAAAAGGGCCAGAACAGCGTGAAGAAGTTCTATAAACTCCAGATCCTGCTGATGGAGAATTCCCCTGGATGCAGGAATTGAGGAAGACAGTCACAGGCTGTTTTCCAAAGACCCCCCAAACAAGTACCAGAGGTGTACTGGGAGCAGGGTGTGAGTTTGAGTCAGGGCAGGGCCACAGCACATGGCACTGTGGAGATTCTGAGCAGCAGTGGGGACAGACTGCTGTAATTTAGGCAGCCCTGGAGTACGGTCTAATTTTATGCTAGGGAGCTACTTCAGCTCTTGGAGCGGCCTAAAACTGGGAGGATGTAAAGGTGGCTTAAAGCTACTTTAACCTCTGCTTCCCTCTGGACTGCTAGTTCTTTGCTGTCTCTATCTAGGCAGCTCAGAATCTCATTCCATGTGTCTAATTGCAATTGGCATTTCTGAATCTCTTCCCCACAGCCATCTTGATGTTAAAAGGTGACATGTTTGGATAACCAGGTCCCACACTACTTCAATAGTGTTTTTGCTACTGAAATATCATAGAAACATAGAACTGGAAGGGACCTTGAGAGGTCATTTGGTCCAGTCCCAAAAAAGCCCTTAAGGAGAATCGCATAAATATTGATAACTTTAAGACAGTCAAGGACAGACCTGAATGGAGAGCAACAATCAATAATGGTTGTAAACACTTTAAGACAGATCAAAAAACAGATTGAAAAAAAGAACCAAGCACTATGCCAAGTCTTCAGCGTGATCTACACATTCCTATGTAACATCCATTCGCAATGTTGTGCCTCACAGATCAGACTATACAGCCACAAGAGAATACACAAAGTCATTGTTGCATATGAGGGAGAGCCAATTATTATTGGAAAAATAATTTTTTTTAAAAGGTCAATTTTCAAATTGATTTGCTGATTCATAAGGCAAATGGTTTACAATCCTTTAGGCCATGGCCACAAACTGTATCACTTTTACAAGACTAGTGACCAGAAGCAAGTAGCGCAGAAATGTAAGGTAGAATCCTCAGCTGTGTAAAGCTCACTCTCCATGTAGCTGAGGGGGATGGAGGGAAAAAATGGCACTAAAGCCATCTTTACAACTGTCTGAATCCTGGGGGCTGTATTCACTTGTGCTGTCTAGATTGATTCCTTAGGAACCATTCTGCCATCTGGAGATTAGTGAAGTGCATCATGCTCTGGCTCTTCCTCCTCCAGCTCCCATCACATGCACTTCCCAGTACAGAACCCCCCATCCTATAACTACTCAGACCCCACATGTCCCCTGCACTGGGATGGAGTCGGGATGAGCTGCCTGGCTTTACGTCAGCCCAGGATTCCCTCACATCAAGGAAATCCTCATTATCTCCTTTAAGACTGCACCTGCCACTCTGGCAACTCAAAGGAACTTTTCTAGGAGCAAAAGATCTGACTAACTTAGAAAGATCTTTTCCATTTTGAAATGCAATTTATAGGACACATAAGCAGCTACCAGATTTCACAGAAACCATGTGCCCCGTTCCCTTCAGATTCGTTATGGAAACACTTCTGAAATGGACAAGCCATGAAGCAAAGGGTTGCCTAGTGGTCACTACTAGCAATCAGAGGACAGATCTGAGTTCATTTCCTTTCTCTGTCACTGACTCATTGTATGACTGTCATTTAACTTCTCTGTGTCTCCATCTGTACAACAGAGCTAATAATTATCCATTTTTGTAAAGCATTTTGTGGTCGTCGGATGAAAAACCATGGATAAAAATGCACAACAGTAGCAGTATTCTATGAAGTTTTATGCCATACTTATTGTATCCTGTGACCTGTTTACTTCAGTCAATTTGATCATTCCGGTCCCGTTTCACATTTAACGTTTTAGCAGCTTGTATTGGTTTTACTACTGGCACATTCTCATATATTTATATCAGGTGCATTTCTGCCATGAAGCCTGCCTGTCCTTATCAACATCAAGTTCTGTTGTTCTTAGATGTTATCTAAAACATGATTTATTACCAGAACTGCCAGAAATCTACCATTCATACAAAAATAGAAATATGAAATAAGAAGCCACCGTAGTGGCATAGTTTGGGTTAAGATAATCCCTGTTGCAAAACAGTTATTTCTAAGTGCAAGAATGATCTAGGCCACAGAAAGTGATCAGTAGTCGTGAAATATACAAGGGTTGGTGGATTGGTTGGTGGCTTTATTGGAGGAGTTTTAGTTAACAGATAAAACTTACATTTACTGAAATGTAAGTTATCTGTATCTAACAGAGAACAAAAAAGAAAAAAAACAAGCCTCAGAATTCAAGCAATGACCAGCACTGGAAGTGCTCAAATACCACAAGAGAGACTATTCTTGCAGTAGTTCTAGCTTATTCAGAAGCAGGAAGTATCAGAAATCTTAAAGAAAGCCAGTTCCAGACCGAAGAGGTTCTCCTAGTTCAGACACTGTAACCATCCAAATTTTTGGATGGTTTCCTAAACCAAAACCAAACCCCATTATTTTTATTTGTATTACCATAGAGCCTAGGAGATCTTGTCATGGACCAGGGCCCCATTATGCTAGATTTTCTCTTTGGTATCAAAATTCCTACAACGAAGTGCTGGGCATGGACAAGTACACTCAGATTATTTTAGAACTTGACCTTGATCCATTGAAATCAAGAAGATTTTTGCCATTGTCTTCAGTGTGAGCATTATCACGCCCTTAATGACCAAGCAGGGGTCTCAGGCTGTAGACATGGGAAGATTTGCATTCTTTACTAGAATATTATACAGTTTTCAACCTTCTCCTCTGTTCTTGGGAATTCCCATTTCCTGTTTCAGGAGTTTTCTTGCTCTTCATCTTGACTGTATAGGAGACAATCCCCTTATCTTCAATCAACCATGGGGATAGACAGTCAAAATGATGGAGCATGATGAGGTTTCCTATTCTTCTACATGTGACCTCAGCAATTTGGAAGCATAGTCATTTGGTAAAGAGGCACTTTCTATACACTGGCTCAGCTCCACTGGGACAGAGAGGTGAACATAGCTGAACTGCTCAGTAATAGCGACCATAATGTAATTAAATTTAACATGCGTGTAGGGGAGTAAATAGAAAAAGAAACCCACCACAGTCACATTTAACTTCAAAAAGTGGAACTACACAAAAATGAGGATGCTTGGTACATGGAAATTAAAAGGAATGGTCACAAAAGTTGAATGTGAAACTACATGGAAACTTTTTTAAAAAACACCAACTATATGGTATACCCTAAATTTAAAAAAAACAACAACAACAAAACCCACACACAACAGTAAGAGAATCAAAAAAACGCCACCATGGCTAAACAACAAAGTAAAAAAGGAGGTAAGAGGCAAACAGGCATCCTTTAAAAATTGGAAGTCAAATCCTATTGAGGAACATAGAAAGGAGCATAAACTCTGTCAACTCAAGTGTAAAGTATAATTAGGCAGGCGCAAAAAGAATTGAATGAGCAACTAGTAAAAGACAAAATGTTGCTTTTCATTTTTGTGAAGTACATCAGAAGAGGAAGCCTGCCAAACAATCAGTGTGGCCCTGGACGATTAAGGTGCTAAAGAAGCACTCAAGGAAAATAAGGCCATTGGGAGAAGCTGAATGAATTTTTTGCAGCAGCCTTCACCGCAGAGAACGTGAGGGAGATTCCCCACACTTGAGCCATTCTTTTTAGGTGACAAATCTGAGGCACTATCACAGATTGAGGTGTCAGAGTATATTTTGAGCAAATTAATACATTAAACAATAATAAGCCACCAGGACCAGATGGTATTCATACAAGCGTTATGAAGGAACTCAGATATGAAACTGCAGAACTACTAACTGTGCTACATAAGCAGCCTTTGTACTGGAGGGTACCTAATGTAACACCAATTTTTTTTTTAAAGGCTCCAGAAGCGATCCTGGCAATTACAGGTCAGTAAACCTAACTTCAATACTAGGGATATTGGTTGAAACTGTAGTAAAGAACAGAATTATCAGACACACAGATTAACACAATCTGTTGGGGCAAAGTCAACACAGCTTTTGTAAAGAGAAATCATGCCTCACCAGTCTATTAGAATTCTTTGAGCGGGAACAACAAATATGTGGACTAGGGTGACTGAGTAGATATAGTGTACTTGGACTTTCAGAAAGCCTTTCATGAGGTCCTACACCAAAGACTCTTAAGCAATGTAAGCAGTAAGAGGGAAGGTCCTCTCATGGATCAGAAACTGGTTAAAAGATAGGAAACAGGGTAGGAATAAATGATCAGTTTCAAGTTGGAGAGAGGTAAATATCAGGGTTCTCTCTCTGCCTCCCCCAATGATCTGTACGGGGTGTTCAACATATTCATAAATAATCTAGAAAAAGGGGGTGAGGGATAGCTCAGTGGTTTGAGTGTTGGCCTGCTAAACCCAGAGTTGTGAGTTCAATCCTTGAGGGGACCATTTAGGGATCTGGGGCAAAAATTGGGGATTGGTCCTGCTTTGAGCAGGGGATTGGACTAGATGACCTTCTGAGGTCCCTTCCAACCATGATATTCTATGATTCTATGATCTATGAACAGTGCAGTAATGAAGTTTGCAGATGATACAAAATTACTCAAGATAGTTAAGTCCAAAGCTGACTGTGAAGAGTTAAAAAGGGATCTCATTAAACTGGGCAACAAAATAGTAGGTGAAATTTAATGTTGATAAATGCAAACTAATGCACATAGGAAAAAATAATCCCAACTATACATACAAAATGATGGGGTCTAAATTAGCTGTTTCCAAGATCTCTTTCTTGAATGGTGTCATTGTGGAGAGTTCTCTGAAACCACCTGCTCAATGTGCAGTGGCAGTCAAAAAAGATAACAGAACATTAGGAACCATTAGGAAAGGGATAGATAATAAGACAGAAAATATCATAATGCCACTATATAAACCTATGTTATGCCCACACCTTGAAAATGATGCACAGTTATGGTTGCCCCATCTCAAAAAAGATTTTAGATTGGACAACATTCAAAGAAGGGCAAGAAAAATTATTAGGAGCTTCCATCTGAGAAGATATTATAAAGATTGGGACTCTTTAGTATAGAAAAGCAATGACTAAGGGAGAGGGATATGATAGAGGGCTATAAAAATCATGAATGGTATGGCAAAAGTGATTCGGGAAATGTTATTTATCCCTTCACAACACAAAAAACAGGCATCACCCAATGCAATTAATAGGCAGCAGGTTTAAACCAAACATAAGGAATTACTTCTTCACACAACTCAGTGTCAACCTGTGGAACTTGTTGCCAGGTGATGTGAAGGTCAAAAGTATAACTGGGTTAAAAAAAGGAATTACCGGTAGATAAATTCATGGAGGATAGATCCATCAACAGCTACTAGCCAGGATGGTCAGAGACAACCCCATACTCTGGGTGTCCCTGAACATGACTGCCAAAAGCCAGGACTGGATGACAGCGGATGGATCATTCCCTGCATTGCCCTGTTCTGTTCATTCCCTCTGAAGCATCTGGCACTAGCCTCTGTCAGAAGACAGGATACTGTACTACATGGACTATTGGTCTGACCTAGCATGGTCATTCTTATGTTCTTATTCTGATCTCAGTTTCTTCCCTTATAGTGGAGTGAATTAACTCTACTGAAGTAACTGAGATCAGAATCTGAATAATGGGAAAAATTATACTTGTAACCAAAGCAAGGCCTAGAAGATCCCACATTCCCTAATGTAAATACCTGCAAATTGAAGCTGTCCCTGCTTCTCTTTTGAGTTCTGTTCTGAAGATAATGTATCCTAAACAAAGTTGCTCTCAGGTGCAAAAAGGTTTCTAAAAGCCATTACATCAAATAACTCCAACTCAATAGGTTTCAGCTTGGGAAATCTGAAGAGGCATCCCGCTATGGAGGAATCTAAAGGCATTCACTCCCCACAATGCACAGTTATTTATGCACAGTTTCAGTGTTGTAAATTCCTTTCTCCTGCGAAGCACCTCAGACAGAAACAGAAATACAGTGCTGTGATTCTTTTATTTCCGATCATGCCCATATTTTCACTTTTCAGAGATGACTGTGAAGACACTAGGAAAAAAAGCATAACCACAGTGTCCCACTATCTCACACACACACAGATTTTAGCTTTGGTTGGGTTTGGAGAGTTGTGGGTTCACGCAGCTCGAAGGATCCGACCAAAATTCTGCTCCGATTCTCCAAATCCTGGCACTGGGGAACAATGCATCATAGGCTTCAAATCCTCATCTTCAATCAGATCATCCGGATAAATGATTTCCTGGTGTGCTAGTTAATGTTCTTTTAATGTGTTACTTAGCCTACGATGTTAAACAGTTAATGCCTTCAAAAACAGAGAGAGGTTCCTTATATTGAGGTGAGCTATGTCTACACTGACCATTTAAAGCGCAAAAAAATTCTTTTTGCCGTAAAACCGCGGGAGCATCTACATTTGTTAATGACTTTTTGCAGTAAAACTCAGAAGTTTCACCGCAAAAAGAAAACCACTTTCACAAGAGGCACACACAGTTCTTTCCGCTGTTCTTTTTGAGCTGTTGTGAAAGTGAAGACACGTTCTAACTGTATAATCACCTTTTGGCCTCCGGAGGATATCCCACAGTTCCAAAAGTGACCACTCTGGCCAGCATCTCCACTGCTGTGACACCAGGTAAAGGGATGTCCACCCCTCCCCCTGTAAACCCTGGGAAGTTTGAAACTCCATTTCCTATTGCAAGTACTCATCTGCCCAGATGACCATGGCTGCTCCATGTAGCAAACAATCCCCTGCTTGGAGCAATGCTGAGCTACTGGACCTGATCAGCGTTTGGGGAAAGGAGGCTGTGCAGTGCCAGCTGCATTCCAGCCGTAGGAATTTCAATACCTACAAGCAGATTGCACGCAGCTTACAGGAGAAGGGGCATAACAGGGACACACTGCAGTGAAGGTGAAGGAGCTGAGGAACGCATACCACAAGGCGAAGGAGGTAAACCGTCGGTCTGGTGTTGCACCTCAAAGTGAGTTGGATGCAATCCTAAGTGGTGACCCCATCTCCATTGCAAAGAGTCCAGTGGATACCTCTTCACGTCTGGAGGCGGTGGATAGTGGCCCTAGCCAGGAGGAGTCGTCATAGATGAAGAGGAGGTGGCTGAGGAAGCTGTGGAGCCCGTTGCTGCAAGCACTCAGGACCCCTTCTCTGCTCTGGAGGTGTCCAGCCAGTGTGAGCGGCCACTATCTGCTGAGGCAGAGGCAGGAGAGCAGAGCTCTGGTATGTTGCTTTGCTTTATCAATGCATAAAGCAGGTTGAGGGCACAGAAAAGTACTAAGGTGGCTGTGTTTGTGCGCTGGGTGCCCTCCCTTCATGCTAGCCCTTTTCAGAATGGGTGTTTGCAATAAACCGTCTAACCCTGCATTCCCTCACCATTGCTGGGTTCTTGTGCACCATGGATGCTTGACTTTTGTCACCAAGACAGTGATTTCTTACCAGTGGTGTATTGCAATGTACACACACAGTGATTCCTGTAGGTATGTTTCACAGCAATGTGTTGCTTTTGTCTCCCCAGAAAAGACTGTGGAAGACCCACCCCCACACACACACTGAAGCAGACAGTCTGTGACGTATAAGAAAGTGGCCAAGATGCACTGTGGCGGACATGTTTCCTGAGGTAATTCAGCACTCCCAAGAGGAGACGTATTATAAAAATAAATGGAGAGAAACCATGACAAAGTGGAAAGAGGGAGAGAACCGAGACCAAAAAGAGAATAATGCTTTCCATAGGGAAGCTACGGAAAGGCTAATCAATGTTCTGGAGCGTCAGACAGACATGTTGCATTCTCTCATTACGCTGCAGAGTGCCCTGATTTGTGTCCGCCCCCCATTGCGGCAAGTGCAGAATTCTTTCCGAGGCACTCCCCAAACTCCCACTGCACATTCTTTTAGGCTCGCTGCAAATTTTTCCATTCCTCGACAATCCACACCCACGCATAGCTTGTCAAACAACAGCTGGAGGTATACAGAGTTGGGAGGTATACGGGTGTTCTCTGTTTTTAAAATAAAAGGACACATTTTTCAAAAAGAAGCAAGTTTTATTTGTGTGTTCACGTATCTGTACATGTCATCACAGCTACAAGTCAACTAGCACTTCATCTTCACTGAAATTACACACAGAACCACCATGTAGCACAGCACATGCTGTTAACACTTCCTTTCCCAAGCACAGCAGCAAAGTTTAATGATTTTCATTTGCAAACTTTTCCCTCAAGGCATCCTGGATCCTAACTGCCACACGTTGTGCCCCCCTAATAGCCCTGGTATCTGGGTGCTGAAACTCAGCAGCCAGGCATTCGGCCTCCACACTCCATGTATGAATAAACCTTTCGCCCTTTCTCTCACGAATGGCATGTAAAGTACAGCATGCTGCAATAACCATTGGAATATTTTCCTCACATTTCCAGTCTACTGTACAAACATCTCCAGTGTGCTTTCAAACAGCCAAAAGCACATTCGACAGCCATTCTGCACCTACTCAGCCTGTTGTTGAAATGTTCCTTACTCACATCCAGGTTTTCAGTGTATGGCTTCATGAGACATAGCATCAATGGGAAAGCTGGGTCTCCCAGGATCACAATGGGCATTTCTACTTTTCTGACGGTGATCCGCTTGTCTGGAAAGAAAGTCCCTGCTTGCAGCTTTCTGTACAGGCCAGTGTTTTTAAAGATATGTCCATCATGCACCTTTCCGGACCATCCAGCATTAAGAACAGTGAAACGCCCACGGTGATCCACTAGTGCCTGTAACACCATGGAGAAGTATCCCTTATGACTTATGTACTCTGTGCCAAGGTGGGCCAGGGCAACAATAAGGATGTGTGTACCATCTTTCGCCTCACTACAGATAGGGAAGCCCATTTCTGCAAAGCCATCCAAAATGTCATGCACATTACCAAGAGTCACAGTCTTGCATAGTAGGACACGATTAATGGCCTTGCACACTTGAGTTACTACGGCACTAACGGTCAATCTCCCCACTCCAAACTGGCTCGCAACTGACCAGTAGCTGTCTGGAGTCGCCAGCTTCCACAATGTGATTGCCACACGCTTCTCTACAGTGATTGCAGCTCTCAGTCTGGTGTCCTGGAGACGCAGGCCTGGGGAAAGCTCTCCCCACTGTATTTTCCACTGCATGCATCGGATGAAGTGAGCTGTGGCTCACGAAAACTTATGCTCAGATACATTTGTTAGTCTCTAAGGTGCCACAAGTACTCCTGTTCTTTTTGCAGTTCCATGAAGGTGGCTCTTCGCATCCGAAAGTTTTGAAGCCACTGGTCGTCATCCCAGACATGCATAACGATATGATCCCACCATTCTGAGCTAGTTTCCCTGGCCCCAAAACACCGTTCCACAGTGCACAGCTCCTCAGTTAATGCCAAAAGCAATCGCATGTTGCCTATTTCAATTTCAGGCAGCTCATCAGGCATCTCTGACTGCAGCTCTCTTTGCAAGTTGAAGAACAGCTGCACTGCCAAGCGCGAAGTGCAAGTGGCAGCTAGCAGAGTAGTGGAGAGCAGTGCAGGATCCATTCCTGCTTGTGGATGTGGTGGGGAAAGCAGCCAGACAGCAGGGGGGTTGAAAAAAGCCGCCAAAGAAACAAGGAAGTAAAGGGGCTGCTGGGACATGAAGCAGTGCACCACGGGGCACTGAGCAGGGGACTCAAAATGCCTTCCGCTCACCCGCCCCCCCCTTCTCACAAAAGGCCTATGGAGAGCGCTGCAGTACGGGATAGCTGCCCTACAGCCCTGCTCTCATCGGCCATGGAAGTGCAGCTAGTGTGAACACTCTGACCCCTGAGGAATTGAGTGAGTACACAAACCAGCGCTTGGCTTTCACCGGTTCCCCCCTAGCACCGGTGAAACTTACGGCGCAATAACACTGCAAGTGTGGACATACCGGTAGTCTCTATCTTGCTTACGTCACATCCTGAAGCTGCCAGAGCTTTTCTTATAGCGGAGTTAAGATGGCTGCCAGCTACCCACGTGTAGAAAGATAACTATGTTTGAGTTACCAACTTGAAACTGAACCATTGAACTTCGTCTCAACATATTCCGTTTCCTCATCTTAAATTGGCCAGTGGTAATGCCTCTGGCAGTGTAACCGCTGAACTCCAATTGATTTATTTTTCTCTGGGCTTATTAAGATGCAAAGAGAAGGGAGCTAAGAAAATTTCAGCATCCGAGAGGTTTAAAAAAAAAAGTCAAAGTTTCTTGCAAGTGAAAAGTTACTCTGTGGTTGAATTTCTTATTTTTCTCCCCTTGAAAACCGTTGGTAGTTGCTGGTAAAGATGTAGTGGGTTAAAAGTGGTAATTGACCATCTCCCGCCCAATCAAGACTTTCATGGACTTCTCAGTACTGTGCTTTTGGTGGGGAGAGGGTACGTTTTGAAGAAGATATCCCGATTCCCAGAACACCCAGTGCCACTCCACATTGATCCCAGCCGTACAACACCTCTGCCGAAATTAATGGTTGTACGCCAAGAATGATTTCGTGCTAAACACTTCTTCTCGGTGTGGAACAAAGTACTTCCCGATGGTATCACTTGCCGGTTAAGAGCAGAGGATCTAATATACAGGTAAAGCCCGTTCATACATAGCCTATGGGTACACTCTACCATCTGCGCCCTGAAAGCCCCCTAAACGAGAGCTGATTTAACCACTGACTCACACAGTGTATGTGTGTTTCCTACAGCTAAAGGAGCAAATAAAATCCCTCCTTTGGCTTCTCTTCAGCCACCTTCCTGATCACCCACTAGCCCCAGCAGAATTACTTTCAGATGCCAAGGCTCTTTCCTCTTGGGCTGAAGACAAGTGTTTCAAACGAACTAGTGTTCTCAGCAATAGACTGAGCTCTCTTCTGCCGCTCCCCCTCCCCTCCAGCTACTGAATTTGGTAGTCCACTAATTAGCCATCCTTACTCGCCCTTTTCTGCTCACTCAGGTTTACGTCCCAAAGAAGGGAAATACTGGCTGGTATTAGTTGTAAAGGTCAAAGTCAAGGCTTCTGGAAGGGTCATGGTCTCACTTCTCTTTTTTCCTTTGGCAAGATGGGGGATGGAGGGGCGTGGGGGGCAGGGGTGTTTTAAGAAGTTTTAAGAAGACAGTCCCACTCTGGGTTAAAAGTGGCTGGTTCTGCCCTCCTTCCCATCTGCCAGGCTCTGCTTTCCATGTGCTCCTCCAGCAGCCCATGGGGTTGAGATCAGCCTCTGGTCCCATTACAGGAACCATCTAAGGCGTGTAGAGGGAGACAGACAATGAACAGACTTCATCTGATCATTCCCAGGGCAAAAGTGGTCTATTTTCTAGACCGAAAGCACTCCCTCCACCCCCGTCCCTTTGCTACCCTGAGCTCTGTCGCTAACCTCACCTTAGTCCACCTCTTTACCAAGGTAAATTAAGGACAGAAAAGCAACAGCTCGGCTTTGAGGCCGGACGTGGCTTGAGACTGGAACTGAACTGCTGAAGGGGAACAAACGGGGCATCATCACTTCATATTTCTCACTTGATAACTGATCACATTTAGGAGTCCAAAGGAGGAGACACCCCAGGTTCGGGTGCCCTGGGTCGCTCACGGCCCCCTCACATCCTGGTCATCCCAACCTTTGCACTAGAGCCAGAGTTGCTGCTTGAAAATAAATGCCTTAAACGAAGGTGAAAGTTCATTACCCTGAGTCCCCAGGCTCTTTGCAGAGGAACCGAGGGAAACAGTCATTCCCCAGTTCTGAGCCTTTGCAGTCAGGACCAATACCCTCTCAATAAACCATCTGCAAAGGGACCTTTTTCTTTTGCAATGTAACCTGGCGAGTGGGGACGAAAACGTGGCTTTGGGGGACGAGACAGCCTTTTTCTTCAGGAAAAGTCCTGGTACTTTACTGGCAAACTATATCCCCCGCCCTAGAGATTGCAGCAGTGTGTCTGGAGAAGGGCTTTACAAGAAACTTGCCAGAAATGCAACTAACGGGCTGTGGGTTTGTTTAGGGGAGTTTTATCAGGGGAGGGGAGGGGAAGAGGAGGAATCCGATTTGTGAGAAAGATTGGGGTCAAGTTTTTGTTTGTTTTTAGAAACTCCCTTAGGAAGACAAAATAAAATTTCACACACAAGCGTTAAACCCAGCAACAAACATCACCAAAAAAATTAAAAAAACAAAAACAAAAAACCACCACTAAAAAAAAAAAAAAAAAAAAACGAGCATGAAGCTTTTTGCAGACCATCACTTTGCTCACTCTGCTTCTGTTCTGTCCCTTCGCCCACTCTTTGCATGTATTGTCTATTTAGATTGTAAACTCTTGAGGCAGAAATCTTGACTCTTGTAGAATGGCTAGCAAGTTTACAGCCTCCAGGATTACTGGAATACAAATAATTAGCAATTCCTAAATTCCTGTGTCGTTTCAGCCGTAGATCCCACAATAAAATAAATGATAAAACAATAATAAGGCAAAGAGGAAAATCCCATATAGCAATTTGCAATCCTCCGAAATATTTCCCCTTTTATTGTTTTTTTAAATAAATAAACAAAACGAAGGAGAAAAGAGCAGAAAGACTGGAACACACTAGATAAAAAAAATTAAAGGGACAGGTGAGGAAAAGCTAAACAGATGAAAACGACAAAATAATCAAAAGTTGAAAGAAAAGCAAATTAAACAGGGTTGGAATGCATTAGTAAAGCGCAAGCAAGACAAAGACAAAACTAAAGTTAATTACTTTTGACATGATCAGATCATATGGTTCCATTACAGATTGTGTGCACTCTGGGCCGGCTAGAATGAATGGTGGGTTAGAAGAAAGTAGCTCTCCCCTCTAGGTTTCTCTGCCAAGTCTGGGTTGTGCGCTCTATCCAAGATCCCCTCTTTCTTTACGCGGGGAGGGGGGAACACAGTTAACCACCTGTCAGGGCTGAGGACACAATAAGGCAGCCCCCAAAAGAGCTTTTCATGCATGCGTAATATATTTGTTCAGCTATTCACTTAATGAAGCTGATAAATGTGATGCAAAACAATAGTCAAGTTAATCTATTTAGTAAAATGTTTTGAGACTTTCAAGCGATGTTAAGGAGGGCAGTGTGTTCGGAGACATTTTCATTTCAATACGCTCCTCTCTCCCCTCTTGGGGTGGGGGGAGGGTTCAGGCAACCTATGTGAATATAATTTCTTATAAATGTGTCTTTAATGGGTTTAATTCACCCTTGCCAGCTGTTTTTTAGCTATTTTGTAAGAGCAAAACAAACGTGCCAGGCTTGGAAAGCTAATTAAAATTAGTTTCGGTCACTGGGGCCAAGCTATATTTCCTGCAAACCATCTGCTTGATTGGCACAATAGAAGGATTTTCAAGAAAAGAGGGATCTAGAAAAGCTTTGAACGAACCAACAGTTACTGTTCCTTGTGTTGAATTCTAAAGGTGAACGCCTTAGGTGTCTTAATACAGCTTCGCACCAACAGCCCTGCATTTAAGCTCTCAACGAGGTGGATAAGCATCATTAAAAAGCTTGGAAACGCATTAAACTCGAGGGATAGAGCATCCACCTTCCCCTCCCCCAGGAAAAATAAAAGCCACATATATCTTTACTCTATAGATTTTCAGAACAACGAGTCAAAGTGTCCGTAGTATACAGAGCCCTTCCGCTCTCTGAATCCGCAGCAGGGAGGCTCCCGACAAACTGCTACCTGGCTCCCAGCTGCACTTGAGCGCTTTACAAAGAGCTTCAGGAGTTTATGTGCTTGCAAAAAAGTGTTTAGCAACTAAAGACCAATATATAGAATGGAGCAAACTGATGGCTACCAGTCTGTCTCCTTTGATCGCTGCACATGTCAAATAGTGCATTAAAGTTGGTGATGGTTTATAAAGATATTCCACGATCATTTTCCTTTGTGATAGTTTACAGCTGAATATTAAGTTAAAGCGTTTGGGTTTGGGTCTGATTTTTTCTGCTTAATTAAAACAAATCAGAACTTTTCATTTGTTTATTATCTTGAAATTGTTCTACAAGCCCAAGGCGGGTACAAGACACAGTAACTGTGTGAGTGAGACAGACGTAACCTCTAAAATACTGCTGGGCTCTCCATTTTCATGAAGAGACTTGCCCGCGAACCGTTCTGAAATTGATTCATGTTTCTGATTTGCAAGCTGAGCAGCTGTGCAAATATCTTGGCGGGCAATGCCAGTTGAGTAAAACGTTGCAGAGCTTTAAACAAAACCCTACCCAATCTCTCTTTTACAGGGACCTACAAAATCAACCAATCGATTATGAGGTTCTGTAGCATCAAATCCCTGGTCTTTAAAAGTTATTTCCTGCCTTTCGTTTCAGGCGTCGCTTATCCTTCTTCCAAAATGATTGAGACCTTGTAAATAGGACCGGCACGGAGTGACATTGTACAAATGATACTAAACGGGAGGAGATGATCTAACTGACACAAACAAAATTCTGTATATTAGGTGAAGCAGTGCGAAGTTCTGGTTCTCCCGGACAATTCCGTGCAGATTACCAGCAGGCTGGGAGTGAGACACACAAAGACTTCAAAGTTTTTCCTCTCGATTATTTTTTTTTTAAACTAAGAGGGGGCGACAAAGAACGTGAGTGACTTTTAAGAAATAAATTTGAAGATAACGACATTAAAATGAATGGCAGGAAGCACAAAACCACATGAGCATAGGTCAAACGGCATTAGTCACAGGTTTTATCTCCAGACATTAGAATTCCCTTCTCTTAAACGATCACTGCCTTTGAAAAGAAACTTCCAAAGGAGATCACTTAAAATAAGATCCTTTCGTCCGATTTCTTGGTTTCTTATGGTCTATCTTCCCTTTCAATAGATGTCTAGTCCCTTTTGCCTTGGTGCTTAAGGAATTCTTTATGAGTGTGCTAAGACATATCACAAGGAACTGGGTCCACGTGTACCACAGCATGCGTTTGACCCATCCTTCCAGAAGATGTCAGCCCCTTTTTTAAAAGCCAGAGAAATTAGCAGCAGTTGGTCTATAGTGAGGGAAAATGCCCCCGATGTATGTGTAAAGAAAGGAGTAAATCTCAGTGGAACATAATGACTGTAAAAACTATAAAAAAGAAAAAGGAGGACTTGTGGCACCTGAGAGACTAAGGAATTTATCTGAGCATAAGCTTTCGTGAGCTACCGCTCACTGCATCCAATGAGGTGAGCTGTAGCTCACGAAAGCTCATGCTCAAATAAATTGGTTCGTCTCGAAGGTGCCACAAGTACTCCTTTTCTTTTTGCGGATACAGACTAACACTGCTGCTACTCTGAAACCTGTAAAAACTGTGTGTTCTCAGATCCGCCTGGGTTGCTCTTCTAGACACAAGTTCTGCTGGGAAATGCCGCGTTTGGGGGTGGGAAGTGGGGAGAATTCATTATTTATTGTTTGCAGCGTTCTATTCGATTGTTTTATTTGTTACTGTTCCACTTGCCTGAAAGTAACACCTTGAGAGCAGCCAGGCATACAGCATGGTCTCGCCTTATCCGTAGGGAAATGCTATGGTAAGAAAAGTAAATGCAGAAAACAGAGCAGGATATGGTACCGGCCGACCAAGCCTCCCCACTGTGACTTGGAGTAGTGCATAAAACTATGCCAGCTCCCAAGTGCAGGTGTTTTGGAACGGGGCTTCATTTGAGCTTAGTTTGGTTCCTTTGTAGGTCTTGCTGGGTTCTTTCTTTCTTCCTTCCTTCTGCAAAACATTAACACTAATTTAAAAAATCGCAGAGTTCTTAAACTGTTCCTGAAGATCTTCTGAATCACCATATACTCTTACAAAGCGATAGGTTGTTGGAGCCTTGGAAATCGCATTGGGAAAACTTGTCAGCATCATATAGTTTCGATGGCCAATTCCGTCCTCTCTAATAAATAACTGTTTGATTTGAATCAAGGGAGAAGTTTAACAGACTTTCTTTCTTCCCTAATGTGATATAAATCGCAGATGCACTTTTATTGAATGGTTAAAGCATCGACATGGAGATAATCAACACAAAACACCCAGACAAAAACCATCGAGAGAAATAAAGCTGGTTAATAAGATTTTTGAGAAAGCTTTGTGTTAAAAAGTAAAAAGAGAAAACAGCTGAAGGTGACAGTTAGTTCATGGTTAATAGGATAAAGGCTGCATGGCTGAGGCTGCACACTTCTGCTTGCAAAGGTTCAGCAACACCAAAGAACTGAATAGGGTGCTTTTAAAACATTTAACACATCTGTTATATTATTTAACAGAGAAATCAGGTAAAGCCACTTTTCAATAGCCTCTTTCAGCAACCTACCCCAAAGAAAATCAACTACAATTTCATATATTTCCATATTCGCCATTAAAAGGGCTATCTGAAAGTCACTTTTTAAACTATTCCTTTAAAATATTATTTGTTGCCAGAGAAAAGTGGTGGGCTCTCTGTTTTGGAAGACATCATTAAATATACTTTCAGAGACTCAGATAAAAAAAGCTATTGAATATGAATTTTGGGGGACTTGAGAAGGATTCAAGCTATATTTTTAAAACTGCTGTTGACAAAAAAAATGGCACAAACTCAAAGAATACTTATGTTAGTAATATGGGTAAAGACTTCGGAATGTTTCACTCGCCTTCACTTTCAAATAATGTTTATTTCTACTATTTACAAAAAATAGATTGGATAAACCCTACCAGCCGATTTAAAATGTCAGTTGTTTGTTTGTTGTGTTACTAGAGTTTTATAGGTCTTTTCTATTTTTAATGTTCATATTTCCGCAGTTCCTTATGAACTAAAAAAGTAAAATAACTATTACATTTAGGTTTATTTGCAAACCTGTTTGAACACAAAATTACTTATCCAATCATCGGCATAGTAACAAAAACAGATGTAATCCTTCAAATCAGTTTATATTCCAAATGTTTGTAGACTTGATTTCGTGGACAGAAAAGATTGTCTTACATTCGTACAGTATACTTTCAAACTTCACTGCATAGGATAGCACAGAAGACATTTTCAGAAAAAATCAAATCCAATATCAGGATCTTTTCATCAGCAGAGTTTAATTTTATGTTCACTAATTTGTATCTTCCTTTATTCAAAAATGGTGCTTTTTTGACAGCCTGTAGATAAGTTTGTATGAATATTTATTGATTTATTTCCTAAACTCGGCAGGGGAGCGGCAAATAAATTTAGTGCTTTCTTTAAATAATTCTTTTTCTATGAGGCAAGATGTCATTTGAAACTTTTAAATAGGCATTTAATTAGCTTGTGTGTGTTGCTTCTGAACAAAACCCTGCTGGGAGCTTTTGGAGAAATGTATTCCAAAGAGGCGGTCAATATGCAAAATTGATGACTACACTTTCTTTGTTGCAAGGCCATTGTGCATTGCTTGTTTATGAAGTCTAATCCAATCATAAATTGCACCCCTGGACCAATCAGAAAGCCCAGAGCTCTCGATGAATGAAGCTCAAGTGGAGAACTTTGTTGAACCCCTTTGTTCGAGCTGTCACTTTTGAAAGAGCTTTAGCAGGGCTGACCACTATAAAACCCATCATCCAGGAGGAAGGGCAAAGAGAACCCTGCCAGACTTATTAGTTGGATCTTTACTAAAGAGGTTTGCAAAGCAGGGGAAAAAAAAACAAGCCAGGTTCCTTGGACCCTGAAAAGTATTTGCTCAGCCTCTGCGATGATGTTCCCAAGTCTCATAGCTCCTCCGGCTGTGTACCCGAGTCTCCTGCGGCCAACTCCTACTTTAACTTTGCCTCAATCTCTGCAGTCAGCCTTTTCTAGCCATTCTAGCTTCTTGGTGGAAGATTTGATCAGGATCAGCAGGCCTGCCAGTTACCTGCCTAGGAACGGCCCTCCGCCTAGCATGTCCCCTCCAGCCTCCGGGACCAACACAGCCAGGACAGACACGGTGACATCAGAGCTCGTCAGCTGCAACACCTCTAGCGCTAGGAGGGTCTGTTCCCCGCAGACTCCAGTCTCATCCAATAACGATTCCACTTTCCTGAAGTTTGGAGTCAACGCCATCCTCTCGTCCACTCCTAGAGCTGGTAAGCGGCCAACTTTTAGCGCCTCAATTTAGTGTTTCAGGGGGATTAGCGGGAGCTTATTCCTGTGCACTGTTTTCCAGTCTTGGGGGGGGGGGAGAGTTTCTTCCTATACATCACTGCCAGTGTTGAAGAAATGATCATCATCTGAGTGTTTGAGGAAAGGGGGGGAGGGAGGGAGAGACCTGCAATCCAGAGGCAGAGACCTTCTGCAGAGCATTGGTTGAAGAGTGATGGGAGGCCCTGGCTCTCCGTTCGTTCTGCCGCATTGCATCTTGAATCTTTGCAGAAATGATGAGGATCCCTCTAAATTTTGGAGAGCAGAGTGGTTTGTCGAGTCTGATAAACGATGCCAAAGTGCCTAATCTCTGCCTCGTTAGTATCCGTTCCCTGGGAAAAAGAAAACACACTCCCGGGAACAAGGTTATTTTTTAAACTATAACCAGGCAGATTAATTTGATCCGTCTGCATCTGCTTTAGGGAAGAAATATTGTATTGAGCTGCTACTTTATCATCTCCACTGCTCTCTTCCTGCTACTGGTGGAATCCTGTGAACGGTAAATATCCTTTTTTATTTGCTTTTATTTTTATTTTTGCCAGAAACCTCCCCTGCGTTGCTTCCGAGTGTCCCTCCAAAGACATTCTCCTTTCCATACTTTGAAGGATCCTTCCAGCCTTTTATCAGATCTTCTTATTTCCCAGGTAGGTCTTAAAGCCCCTCCCCTTCCCTCTCCTGACTCCTATCTCATCGCTCTCCTCCACTCCCATCCCCCTTACTTGTTCCAGGCATATCCCAGTAATATTTCTCCGTCCACCCTTGGGGGTTATGCTCTAGTTCAGAGGTTGGACGGAAAACAACATTCAAGAATCCGTCGCGCCAATTTGATGCCCTATTTAGCACAAGCAGTGACTGCTTGACATTTCGTACCAATTCCCCCCTGATCTACAAATTAGCCGGAATTGTCATGGTCCAAATTTGAGGCGGTTCCCTTCTCACAGAGAAGCTGCTGGCATCCTCTTCATGGCTGCGGTTTTCCCACAGAGTCAGTGCACTCTGCCGGTGATCCCCAACAAAAGTTTCAGCACCATGACCAATTTGGTCAGCTCCCTCTGGGCAGCCACACACAGACCTAGCGCTGACTTTACCATGCTGCTGATAGACATTTACCAGCCATGGGCTAATTTCCCATTAAGGGTCATTCAGTGTTCCAGTATTTTCACAAGACCACATGGAGCGTTCCCTTGTTTGGGGTATTCGGTGTGGCAAAAAAGCCACATACATACCCAAACCCCTGTCCATTCGAAAATTTACAAATACGACCTGGGCAGGTAAACAAAACAAATCAAGACTACGATGAAAAGTTCATTAACCTTTTCATTGCCTACTTTGTGTCTTCAGTGTCATATTATTACTAAATATTATCCCCTTCTCTCAATAATAGTGAGATTGAAATGCAAATCTTATCCCCTTAAACCAGAGAGTATATTCATCATTTCGTTCTTGAGTCTCCGATTTCATATATTTATATATATTAACCAATAATGGCTATTCCAATGTAATGACATTTACACGGATTAAGAAAAATAAAAATCAAGAAGGCTCGGGGTATTGAGATCCGAGTCCTATAGCTGCAAAGAGTCAGGATTTGGGGCAACAATTAAAAAAATCTAATTAGACAAACAAGCTATTAATATTTTTTTTAAAAAAGAGGAAGAAAATAATCCAAGCTCTTCCATTCATGCTCCTGATAATGGAATTTGCTTCTTTTCTCCAGCATGTGAATGGCCTAACAAAAACAACTTGAGCTTTATAAATAGCTTTTCATGTCCATTTAATGAAAATGATTTGGGGAAGAGAAGACTGTGTCATCAGTATTCTCCCAAGGAGCTTGGCATGCAGTTGTGTTTAGTTTGAAAGTGTAAATCTCTTTTGTTCCAATAATATATGGCTTTAGCTGCTTGTCCTCAGTCTTTTTCTGTTAGTTCATTACTACACAATTACCATTCACGCTTCATTAGAATCTCTGTCTCTCTTTGGGATTTTTTTAAAGGCGAAACTGTGCCCTTTTTATCATACCAATACCATTGGGAACCAGTCAATGTGCTAATTAGCTGTTACTTTTCATGTCTTCGGATTGAATTCTTCAAGTTTTGTAAGGGGGGAGGGAAGATTAATATAAAAAAGATGAATACTGATTGATCAAAACTGCATCTAAAGAGGACTTTTTTGTTCAAACCAGAAAAGTCCCTCATTTTCATCTCAAGAATAATAAAGTGCCTGAAATGATAAAAGCTTCTGAAAAATCAAATACTTTGGGGGGGGGGGCGGAAATCTTTATTATACCTCTATCTTAGTTGGTACGCCTCGCTTTGCCTTTTCAAGCTGCAAACCTTTGAAACACATAACAAAACAGCCCACTATTGATACATTTTACACGTTTCAGTTGATGTATCTAATCCTAGTTCTCACTTGTTGAAAGGGACAGTTATTTAAGCGGAAAGTTCCTTTCATTGCTTCAGGTTTATAGGTGCTGGTCCATTCAGTGAGATGTGTGTACAGAGTGAAGGGGGGGGGGGCGGAAGAGTGAAAAAGACAGAAAGAAAGTTGAAAAAGAGAAGAAAAAACTGGAGAAAGTGCAAAGAAGTTAAAGGAAAGAAGGGGGGAGAAGCGAAAAAGTAGAAAGCGGGGGAAAGCGTGCTGTTTCTTGGCTAGCTCAGCTTAGTCTCTGCTCTTGTCTCTTTCCCCAGCGTCCTCCTCGGTGGTGCCTATCCCTGGCACTTTCTCCTGGCCCCTGGCTGCTAGAGGGAAGCCCCGCAGAGGGATGCTTCGCAGGGCAGTCTTCTCGGACGTGCAACGCAAAGCTCTGGAGAAAATGTTTCAGAAGCAGAAGTACATCAGCAAACCAGACAGGAAAAAGCTGGCAGCCAAACTGGGGCTCAAAGACTCGCAGGTAATTAAGAGCCCCCGGGTGTGCGCGCTTGCGTGGGGGGGGGGGCGGCATTCATCCTGGGCGAGCGGGCATGGGGGCCCAAGGACCAGCCATGTGATCAGCATCACGCCCTCCAAGGGGAGAGCCTTTCGCAGGCCACTGGCGGGGATGTCTGTCACTGGCCCATTGGGACCAATCCTGCTAGCTGCTGGGCGCCACCTTAAGGGCACTTAGCACACGACTGTCCATCAGGATACACAGCTTGTCCTTGTGGACTCAGCAACTGTTGGTAGAGCCCCTAGAGAGACACACGGAGGGAGAAGAAATGTGGACCCCCCTGGGTGGGGAGTTACAGAGCGTACACAGAAAAGGAGTACTTGTGGCACCTTAGAGACTAACCAATTTATTTGAGCGTGAGCTTTCGTGAGCTCACGAAAGCTCACGCTCAGATAAATTGGTTAGTCTCTAAGGTGCCACAAGTACTCCTTTTCTTTTTGCGAATACAGACTAACACGGCTGTTCCTCTGAAACCAGAGCGTACACAAAGAGGGATCGCCTCGCTAGCTGGGATGGGGTTTCCTTTCCCTATCCTTCCTCCCCTTCCCACGTGTCATCGCTTCGCCACCTTTATCCTCTCAAGCCTGGTGCACGCACACCGATGGAGCCTAGACAAGAGGCGGAAAGGGACAAGAGCCTTACTCCAAAGATCTTACAATTTAGGACCCGATCTTGCCAGCTCCTGGGCGCTCTCCTCTCCCACAGACCTCAGCAGGGCTGGCTGGGGCCCAGCGCCCTGCGGGGTGATAACACGAGGCGCTCCCCGCATCCAGCCTGCGCTCGGGCTAGCGCTGGGCAGGGGAGAAGAGATCAAAGGCAAGGCGGATGAAGTAACCGCTAAGGCTGGAGTGGGAGGAGGCAGCGGCCTGGCAGGTGGAGCAGGGAGATCCGAAGGCTGTTCCAGGTGGGGGGGGGGGGGGCATTCAAAGACAAGCAGAGAGCCCAGAGTGGGAGAAAGCGAAAGGGAGAGCAAGCCGAGGCATCGCTATCGGGAGTCAATAGAGCTGGGCTGCCCATCTACAGTCGGCTAGTGCCCACTGCGCGCTGGGCACCGTCCACACCCTCCCCCGAGGCTTCAATGCCTGCCCTGGGGAGCTGATATGAATTGAGAGTAGATCAGACTCCCTCTGGGCCGCGGCAAGCTCTCAGCAGCTGCGCATTGGAGCGGTGGTAGTCGCCGTAAGTCACGCGTGCCCCGCCGCCTACGCTACAGTTCTCCGTAACCGGAGCCCGGGGCTTTGTGAATCCCTTTCCATCCAGGTGAAGATCTGGTTCCAGAACAGAAGGATGAAGTGGAGGAACTCCAAAGAGAGAGAGCTCCTCTCCTCCGGGGGCTGCAGGGAACAAACCTTACCCACCAAGTTCAACCCTCACCCAGACCTCAGCGACGTGGGCAAGAAATGTTCAGAGGAGGAGGAGGAGGAAGAAGAAGTGTCCCCTCTGTGCCCAGCCAGCCCTCGGCACACCCTGACCTACCACCAGTCCCCACAGCACCTACACTTGAGGGACAGACTGGACTCCCAGATGCCCCCCTCTCCATCCCACTCCAGCAGCCCCAGCAAACCTTCAGACTTCTCAGACTCGGAGGAAGAGGATGATGAGGGGGAAGAGGAAGAGGAGGAGATCACAGTCTCTTAGATCTCCTGCCTGCCCCCACCGCAACAGGGGACTTTGCAAAGATGTAAATCAAATAGAAATATAGACGCGCTATAAAATTGAAGAGGTGGTGTCCCTCCTGAATGTCTACATCGTTCTCACATGCAGGTTATTTACGGCATAGCCAGGTCTGTCTACACTTACACTCCTTTCCTTGTCTATTTGCTCTGCTTATCAGACCTTGTATACATAGCATCCATTCCTCTCTCTCTTTGTATGTATGTTTAGCAACCAAACTTGTATGATGTTGCATTTTCCCTATTCAAGCCACAGACAAGATAATTGGAACACCCTATTTTGGAAGGCATGCTTGGTATATAGCAAGGGGGAAGTAATAAAATGGAGCGGGGACTGTGGTTTCTAGACAAAATCATGGTAAACGCTGTAATCCTTTTATTAGATTTCAAGAGAACTCCTTGCTATTATTAAGTTATGGAAATGATGGAAGCTGTATGGTCTGATCCTGGAACCCTTGTTTTCATGAGTAGTCCTTACACATGTGAGTAATCCCTGTGGAACTATTCATGGACCAGACCCCGCTCCTCTTAATCACATCCAGTAGCACCATACTCCAAGTAGGTCAGTGGGACACATTTGGAGTATGTTGTTACTTAATTCAGAGAACCTAGACCCTCATAAGCAAGAACTAACTGGCATGAACAAGGGTTTCAAAGCTGGGATCTATGTGTTTATATTTTAATTGGTGCAGCAATTAAAGCACTCTCTAAACCACTTTTGGTCCACACATCTGTGATCAATTTCTACATTGCTTCTAGTATAGGTTAAATGTGGATGGAGGATAATGGATATGCCTCTTTGATTTTTGACTGAACTTTGCTGTCTTTGCACAGCTTTTATGAACTGTACACTATTTTGTACACTTACGCTGTATGGATGTTTTATACCAAGGTTATTGTGAATGAGTATAAAGATGGACTGATAAGATTTCTCTCATTTTTTCCCCATGGTTTTTAAACTAAAAAAGTAGCTGTTTAACTGTGTAACTTATAAAAAAACACTTATTTTGTATTTTATGTGTACAGATTTTAAATATGTATATATAATAAATGGAATGAATGCCAAATAAAAAGTAGATTTCTGTGGTTGATCATGTCAGTCTGTTGTTTACAGGCTGCTGTAATTGTGTCTGGGAACAAAGGAATGTGTGAACAACAGGAGAATATCAGGACTGGAGATTATAGAACACCCATATCAGCACCTTAATTTAAAACTGCTACATTTAAATTGTGTTACTAAATGGATTTTAAAGGGTATGGGACCTGTCCTGAAACCCTTATTCCTAGGAGTAGCCCCTATCATCACAAATAATCTCTCTAACTACAGTGCTATGCATGAGCAAGAATTTGCATCTTCTATACTAGTTGCCTCAATTATGATTCCTCTTTCCTCCAACTCCAACCCTCACCCAAACCAACATCAGAGGGCCAACCCTAGACCCCATGGGCCAGTCCTACATGGTGCTGAGCACCCTTAAGTCCTGGACTGGGTCCCATATGGTCAGAATGTTTGCATGGGAAGGGAGGGAAAAAGAGAAGCTCCAGGTTTACAACAAGTTGTTATTCAAAATGTGAGACCACCACATCAAGTCTGTGACCTTTTTAGGAACTCAGTTTGGAACAAGCAGACAATTTAGAAGCTTTAAGCCCCATCCTGCCTACACAACTGGGTGGAGGGCTTACAACACAATGTTACCAGGGTCTGGCTCCAAGCTAGTAAATACCACACCATCCTCAGATCAGTAATCCCAGCAGAGTTGGGGTAGGGCCTGGGCCTTTTATGTTTTATTTATAATTTTAACTGTTTCAACTTCATATTTGGGACTCAATGTTCCACTAAAGAGGAAGACTGAGGTCCATGATAACCATTCACAAGTATTTAAAACACCAAGAGCACAATACTTCTACCATTAAATCCAACAGCAAAACTCCCATCGACTCCAAAGAGAGCGGGATTAGGTTCCAAGAAAGGAGAATAATCTTTAGGATTTACAATTAGGAGTAAAGCAATAAAATTAAGCAAGGGAACAATTAGGCTGAATATCAGGAATGATGGGGAAATCCCTAACAACTGTGGAATAATCTCTTCAAGGAAATTATGGGAGCCCCATTGCTTGAGATATTTAAAATTGGAATGGAGATTATACTGCATGGAATAGCTCTGAATTGATTGCAGGGATGAATTAGATGACCTAATAGGTCTTTTTCATCCCTAATTTCTATGATTCACTCACTGAGTAATTGTAAAGCTGATCTACAAAGAAAAAGGCATTGACAATTGCTGAAGCACTTATTTGGCATTGGGTGAAGGCTCTTTATTGGTATGTGCTTAAATCCTAAAAACACAGTTACACCCCATACATTGTCTCCTTTCCATTCCAATATTATCATTTTGTCAATAACTAAATTTGGGTCAGGATTAATTGGTGACCTGTCCACTGACAAGGAAAGAAAGTCTCTGAGAGCATTCTCTTTCCTTAGTCTCATCCTCTGATATTTTATTTAAATTAATGTTTTCTGACCAAAATTTATGACATAAGAGGACCATAATCATGGCCAAGAGTTTTAAGTAGCTAGTGATTTTGGGTGTCCAACCAGAGATGCCTTAAAGGAGCCTGGTTTTCCTTAAAGTGTTCACATCCTCTGAAAGTCAGGCCCCATTAAGGTGTCTAAAGCTGGGCAGCCAAAAATGGAGGTGCCCAAAAACACTAATTACTTTTAAAACTCTTGACTCAAGGCCCCTCTGAACAGGATGGTTGAAAATTAAGAATTGTACATTAACAGGAGTTTGTGTTTCATTTGAGTGTAGTATAAGTAGGAGAGGATTTCTCCCTTTTTGGGGGAGCAGCTGGAAGAGACAAATTAGTCTAGGGTCAGTATACAATATCCCCCTCCTCTTCTGCTCCCTCCCTATTATCTGTGGGTACATTACATTATCTCCACTGAGCACAGTTGAACAGTTCAATTCATGTAACATAAAATGGACTTTCGTCAAGATTTCATCATATAGCATTAATGAGATTAATTCGGATAGAGTTTTTTAAAAAAACCCACAAAATGCGTAATTAACCTTTGGAACTGATTGCTACGAGATCATATTAAAGTCAAAAGCTCAGTAGGCTTCTAAAAAGGATTAGGGATGAAATCCTGGCCTTATTAAAGTCAATGGCAAGCTCCCATGGACTTCAATGGGGCCAAGATTTCACCCTAGGTATATGTATAATGAGACCATCTGCAGTTACTTTAGTTATCATATGAACATGTGTTTAAAAAAAAATGAACTACACACACTCATCGAGAAGTCAAGCTGTAACTGACAGGGATTAAGAAAAGACTTGTTGTATGGTTGATTATTCCATTATTGTGCATTAAGAGGTTTCTTGCACCACTTTCAAAGAAAGGATCCCAGGCTAGATGGACCATTAGTCTGATCCAGTTTGGTGATACCCACAATACCACAAAGGGTGAAATAGGGTGACCAGATAACAAGTGTGAAAAATTGGGATGGGGGTGGAGGTGAGGGGTAATAGGCACCTATGTAAGACAGACTGCCCAAATATTGGGGCTATCCTTATAAAATCGGGACATCTGGTCACCCTACCAGCAAGAGACCCATACAGTACATCTGTCCTTGTGCTGGATTTCTGCAATGGGGCAAATTTCACCCAGATTCTTGTTTGCACAGACATAATGAGTGGGATTTCCAAAAGCACCTGCCTTCAGAGCACAGGCTCATTGAGTTTGCAGATCTTCATTGTTGCTCAATAGTATCTTACCACTAAACCAAGGTATTTTTCACTGCTTGAAATTAATTCAGACTTACAAGGTTTGGTCTTTAAAAAGACCAGGGGTGGGTAAACTTTTTGGCCTGAGGGTCGCATCTGGGTATGGAAATCGTATGGCAGGCCATGAATGCCCGGTGAGGGAGGGGGACTCTATGGGGTGTAGCATGGTGGGGGGGCTCTATAAGGGATGTTACCGAGGTGGGGGGAGAGGGGTCTCATGGGGTGTGGCACTGTCCATGGGCTCTACAGGGGCAGTCCAGGGGACTCCTAAGGGCCCTGCTGGCAGTGACACCAGGGCGGCCATACCAGGCACCGCCATGGCACCCTAGCTGGGATGGTTGCGGCCCCTGGGTGGTTTCGCGGCTCTCGAGGGTGGGGCCATAGGAGTCTGGAAGGGGATTGGGCGTGCTGCTGCATGGGGGTAGGGGAGGGACTGCCGCATAGGGGTAGGCTTCCGATCCCAGAAACAGCGTGATGAAATCATGCCTGCGCAGTGAGACTCTGCGTGCCGGAAGATGGTGCTCATCAAGGGAATTGTGAGTCAGGGCTGGGGAGTGCCAGGCAGGTGGGATGGGGCAAGCCCCTGACTCTACTCCCTGGTGGGAGCACCAAGCAGAGCAGGGCAAGCCCCCAACTCCACTCCCCAGCAGAAGCTCAAGGGCCAGATACAAACTATTTGATGGGCCGGAAGCAGCCCACGGGCCACAGTTTGCCCACCCCTGGGTTAGACAGATATTAAGGGTAATGACCAACTAGCTGAACATTAATTCAGACTAAGGCCAGATGAATATTGCAGTAATTTTTCGGTGCACAGTTGCTTGAATTTTTAGATTAATTTCATAAGAATTGTAATATGAACTGCTCATGGGGAGTGGACAACAGAGCAGTTTCCTGGGGATGAGGGGAATGGTTTGATTTCCTCTTTCCCTATCCCAGCAGTCTTTGACAGAAATTAGCCACCCAACTTCACCCAGCTCCACTGTATCAGTGAAAGTCAAATAGGTGCATTGTTATAATTTCTGCTAAAATATTCAGCCGTGAAGATGATACCATTAATACTTAAATACTTAATTACTATTATTAATTAATACTTAAATACTTAAAATGGGCATCAGACAGCCTTCTGCGATTAATGGAAGTTTTGCCATTGACCTCAGTGGAGCCAAGGTTTAACCTTTGCTTTGTAAGTCTCATCCAAATACATAGGATATTACACAAAGATATTATTATTCACTTGCTACTTTAACAGGAAGCTGTGAAGGCAGATCAAAATATGTAACATATTAACTATATTTTTTGTGAATAAATGTGTAACCTGGATCTCTACTGCACTGCCATATAGTATATGGTTTTTAAAAGCAACCCAACTCCTCTTGGTGTTAATCAGAAGTGCAGGTCATTTTTTCTGTCAGATTATACACAAAATGGGCAAATGATTTCACTCCACTGAGACTGTTCTTATGTAACATTTCTCTTGTCTATATTCTTTATTCTTGTTCCTTGATCTTTTACCTACTTTGGGCTAGAAGAGAGGCAGCTCTCTGGTATCAACTCTTTTGCATTCAAAAACAAAGAGGGGAAAAGAATCAGCAATTAGCTTCAATTAAAAGAAAACCACACCAGGGTGCAGATCACACGTGAAAGTTCAACGTGTATCTAATGATTTTAAAAACAAACAAACAAGAAAGATGCATTCAAAGATTATTCCACAGATGACTTTTTTGCTTGGATCAGTGTTTGCACTCTCTGCTTAAATACCACCCTTGGCATTGAATCATGAATATTCATCTGAGTCTGCTTTAAAAATGAACTTGAAAAAAATCAAACCAAATGCTAATGTTTTGCAAAGAAAGTTCAATCTAGATACTCAAAGAGTTAAATATCTTCACCTGAATGGGAGTTCAAGAGGTCTGAGGATTAATGTTCAAAGATGCTGATCCTATAGGACCTTAGTACCTAACTTAGCAAGACTACTTCAGAAGATCTGGGATTATGACCGGGGATATATCACTATACCAAGTTCTAGGCCTTGTAATTGAAAGCAAGGTCTCTTAATCTACCCTAATATGATAAACATCCAATGTAACAAAATGTATGCATGAGGAGTCCAGACATGGAGAATGAAACAGCAGCCAAGAAGGCTGCCTGAAGAAGAGCTCTGTGGGCCTGAAAGCTTTACCCTCTCACTAAACAGAAGTTGGACCAATAAAAGATATTACCTCACCTACCTGGGCTCACTTACTCTAGAGATTATTCATATATGCAAGTAAAACAGCACGTTAGCATCAGCCTCTGAGCCAGCACACTTAGCAGCAATTATTTTTGTTTCTAAAGATGAAGATGAAAATAGTAATCACCACAGCATGTCATTCATTTAGAAAGCTCTGTCCTTCTTTGTGACAGAAGAATGATTGTGAGTGAAGCACAATCCAAGAGGACTAGTCGTACTTGGAAAAGTCGCTTAACCACTCTGGGCTTCAGTTTACACATCTGCAAAATGTATATACAACTTACATGCATTACCTCACAACAGTTTCAAAAAGTTTAACTAATACTTGTAAATGAATTTGAGATGTTTGTATTCCTTTGCATTTCTATAGAACCTTTCATCCAAAGATGCCATCTATTGAGAATCTTCCCATTCATTAAGTTTAACAACAAAAATTACAAAATATAAACCACTTGTCCTCATAAATGTAATTTCTATAAGTGCTGTTTATTATGCTGGAACTGGTTGTGACAATATAGTTAGGTAGAGGTTTAACAGGAATTTTACACTTTTTATTTCATAAAAAAATAGTAAAAATGGCAAAAACGGAAGAGCATCTGAATTTTGACTAATATTTGAAATTTTCATGGTGGTTTGATGACAAGTGGGTCAATACAGAAAAAATAACATTTCCAAAAATCATCACTTTCTGATATTTTTCAGGTTCCAGAGTAGCAGCCGTGTTAGTCTGTATCCGCAAAAAGAAAAGGAGGACTGGTGGCACCTTAGAGACTAACCAATCACCAAATTGTCTCACCTTTTTTCAATGCTTTTGCAAAACAAGGCATGAAACATGCTGGGCTCTGGTCTTTGCTCCACATGTGGCAAGTAATGCAATATCAGTTACTTATAGGCAGTGTTTGTCTGTCTCAAGACTGGCCACTTTTTCTTCTTAACTAAAAAGAAATGGGGCTAGACAAACCCACTGTATTCAGAAGTGATGATGTAACTTCTGCTGGGAAAACCTCTGGAGGGGGAGAGGGGTGAGAGATGTGTGTGCATGAAAGAAGGGGGGGAGATGATAATTATGTAGCGATAGTATCTGAACACCATATCATTGGGGCTTAGAGAGACAACCAGCCAGTTCTGCTGGGGAGACCGTCCAATTGATTTAAATCCACTAGTTAACCAAGCACATAACCCAGTGACAAAGCTTCCTGAAAAATATCTGTGACTGCAATTTGGGGAAATAATTGTCTCATGTCATTGTAGAGAAATACCTGGTCTGAATTTGGCTAGAATCATTGGCCTAAATTTTCAAACCTAAGTGCTTAATGCTAAGAGCCTAAATCTTTATTTTGATACATAAATGTGAGTGACCAGATTTTCAGAAGTGCTGACCACCCGCAAACCTGAGCAAAACCAATGGAAGCAGCAGGTGTTCAGCAGCTGTGAAACTGTTGTTCTGTCTCAAACAGTGTTAAAATGAAAAGGGGGATTGTTGAGCATATATAGAGAGCGTGTATCTTTCATTTCCACTAAGAAGCCCTCATTTTGCAGGGTACAAAATGGAAACTTGCCTATCAAGATCCTCACATGAAGAATCCAAAATGTCCATCTTTATCTGTTCTGCGGCTGTAATCAAGATGTAATCCCTATGTCTGCTTTTGTTCGTAGGTCTCTCAGAAATACAATAGTGAAAAGTTGCTTCTCTGAACAATGACCACCCCAAAATGTGCTTGTCTGAAATGGGATGCTTTCTCCTGAATTATAATGAATACACCAAAAAGTCCACTTACCTCATTTCCATGAATTAATTCCAAAGAGAGGCTATGTGGTCCAGTGGGTTACTCACAATAGAAACATGAGGCTGGTAGAAGTGGAATGTTTGATTTCCTTTGATTTTTTTGCTAAGAAACATCTAGCTTTAAATATTGTACATTGGCTTGCGCCAAAAAAGTTATTAGTCTCTGATCCAGCCAACATAATTAAGAATCCTGACTCTACTCCAAATCTATATTTGCATTCATTAGTTCAAAATCCTAACTAGACAGAAGTGAAATAAGGAATAATTGATGGTCCCTGGAATTTGAAATCTAGATAAAGCTTATCAGGTAGGGTATGCTGGTTATAGACTAAAAGACTTACAACAACATAATTGACTGAACAACTTGATGCCTCCCTAAGAACTGATCCACTACAAACTTTTCTTCTTCCCTTCATATGTGACTTTACTGACTGAGGTCCCTGAGACTTCATTAGGAACTTCCATACATTCTGAATTGAATCTTAACATCTTCCTCATATGTTGCTGTGCCACCCATTCAATGCCTCAAAGTGACCTTTCATCCTTCAGACTTTGAACCTACAGTTTTAAAATGGCACTAGGTCTTTCATTTACCATATTCCCCCTAAAGTAGATAGGTGAAGGAGTATTTAGGACCCACTAGATCACACTCACTACATGTTCTACAAACTCATCTCTTTCCCTTACATGCATCTACTAAGAGCTTATCTAGGTCAGGGAAATTCACATTGGTGTATGCCCCTAATGTAGACATGCTGCCTTGATGCAAAATGAGGCCTCCGATGATGTGACTTATCCAGTGCCATGGGTCTACTCTGGGGGTTTGCACCCACCAAACTCATCCCCTACAGAGGCTATCAAACATCCATTCAAGGACAATACATTTTAATTTCTACTGAGCTGGGCAGGATTCAAACCAGTGACCTGCAGATAACAGGTTCCATAGCTCACTAAGGTTATGGTCACACTACAAGTGCTACAGCTACAGAGCTGCAGCTATGCTGCTGTAGCAGAAAAGGGGTGCAGTCATTCTCTGGGCATCAGAGAGAGAAAGGAGGAAATCCACGGGGAGTTTTAGAACCAAGATCCTTAGAACCAAGACATATACCCACCACCACCACCCCCCTCAGGTGTCAGAGCCAACGGTATAGGCACGTAGTAAATGTTTGTAAAGGGAAAACAAGATGTGGTAAATGTGGGAGAGGGCATTCCTACCAAAATTGTATTGAAGGAGTGGAGTTCAAATGTCATAACGGCAATGGTAAATACAGTTCAGCATATGGAGAGTTTACAGTGACAGGCTAAGGAGATACAAAAGGCAAAAGTTGTTAATATATCTTATGCAGAAGATGTAAGGAGGCTGTCAAAATATCAAGAGGAGAAAATCAGCACAGGGAAAGGGGAACTGTAGACATAGCCTTACTCTATTAAAATATGATAAATACTGTGAAAGGAAAAGGCGATTATATACCATCAGAGAAAAAAGAAAAGTTTATTGCATTTATTACATCAGTGATAAATTGCATATTTAGAATAGTGGAAAAAAATCAGAAAAAAATGAAAATTATAGCAAGCAGAAATATACTTGCATGTTAGCAATCTGTCAGTAGGCCACATTGAATGAGGTTAATGGTGAAATATGACGAGAATGGGTATCAATCTCTTGCTGGAATGTCCACAATCTGATAGCACATGGTTAAGATCTAAAAGAAAATATCCTGGAAATGAAAACGAAACCAGATATCATATGTATCAAGGAAACATGGTAGGTTAAACAGCTTGCTTTTAAAATTTTTAAAAAGTGGTATGCCACAAAGAAGTGTTATCAACCCAACCTTGTTTAATGTGATGAAAAATGATCACCCAAATCAAATAAGAGCTATGGTAGATGTCACTCTATTCTCAGATGATTGTGCTCTGTGGGTTTGGAGCAAGCATTTGAGGTGGCAGAAAAGAGAATCACTAAAGCATTATGAGACATGACTGGGGGAATGCATGGGGTTTCAAGTTTTCTACTGCCAAAGCCAAAGAACTGAAACAAAAGGTACAAAGTAATGTAAACTGTATCTTTATGGGGAACAAATGGACATATTAAAAAGTTTCAAATTCCTAGGGGTAATAGAGGATACTAAATTACTTTGGAAAGATCATATAAACCATGTTATGGGTAAATGTATACGAAAGATTAGCCTGTTTGTCCTGGTGGGACTGATTGCGGGTGAATAGCTAATGGTGGTACACAGAGCCTTAACCAGAGCAGTTGTTAACTATGGCTGCCAAGTTTTTGAGTGAGCCTCAAAATCAGAACTTAAAAAATTAGGATTAATACAAGCCCAGGCACTATGAATTGCAGGCAGTGCCTATATGTCCCCCACAGATAGTTTCTGATGAAATGCCAGTTCCACTACAAATGAAACTACTGGACCTCACTTTCTGGGCCAAAGTTAATGGGAACTATAAGATAAAGATACCAAACAAATGCATGAGGATTGTTGGGAATCCAATAGATAGGAGGACTATTGCATCCAGTGTTAGAACTGCATGTGCCATTTGAGTTAAAATGTGGCTGCAGAAGTAGAAACTCAAGGAAAAGCAAAACAATGTCAAACTTTTAGTCATAGAGAAATTAATGAATGGAAAGTCACATGTCCAGACATGGATTTAGATGTATTTTATAAACTTTAGGGGAAAAAATAGACAGTAGGTATTAAAAATGAAGTGTGTCAGTACATGATGAAAAGTGGACTTGGTCCCCCCCCCCCCCATATATACAGATATGTCCAAATCAGAAAAATCAGGAAGACTAGGGACAGCATATTGTGTACCAAAATCGGAATTAGTACATCTAAAAGAATATCCCATTGCATAGCTGTGATGACCTCTGAACTAGTAGCAATTATGCTAGCTTTAAATGGGGTCTGGGATGTACGCTCAGCAATAGCTGTCATTTTTTTGAATTCCATCTCAGGCCATATGGCCATAAATATGGTGTCTTGTATGTAGAAGTGATGTAATCAATGAAATTATATTTCTAATAACAGAATTAGTACAGCTACAGATACACGTAGCAGTAGCTTGGATCCTAGCACTTATTGGGATAACTGGGAACAAAATTGCAGACAAAGCAGCTGAAAACGTGATAAGAAATGGAAAGATTGACATAGAAATACCCTTGAGTAAACAGGAATTGGATTAATGAAAAAAAGAGGAAGGAGACTTTTTGAATTTTGCCCTAGAGTTGAGGATGACAACACATTTCAGGGCCTGGACAGGAAAAAAACAAGTTATTTTGTTTAGCGTACTAACTGGCCATTGTGGCTTAAACGAAAATCTTTTTCAAATAAATAGACACAAAGATGGACTATGTGCACCTTGTGTGGTGAAAGAAACAACTGATCACCTTTACTGGTATATATAGGCTTTGGTAAAGAAGGGGGAAAACTTTCTAAGGAATTCAAATGTCTTAAGGCAACAAAAGTTACATTATATTATTTAGTAAAAATAGTGTGTGTGGGGGGAGAATATAGGGCAGTATTTAAAGAGTATTGTTACTGTACCTAAAGGACCTAAGGAAATACTGTAGCTGTTTATCTGACTGACCAAAATCAAGTCCTAACTAGTAGAGAATTGTAGAGGCTCTAAGGGTATGTCTACACTACGGAATAAGGTCGAATTTATAGAAGTCGGTTTTTTAGAAATCGGTTTTATAAATTCGAGTGTGTGTGTCCCCACAGAAAATGCTCTAAGTGCATTAAGTGCATTAACTCGGCGGAGCGCTTCCACAGTACCGAGGCTAGAGTCGACTTCCGGAGCGTTGCACTGTGGGTAGCTATCCCACAGTTCCCGCAGTCTCCGCTGCCCATTGGAATTCTGGGTTGAGATCCCAATGCCTGATGGGGCTAAAACATTGTCGCGGGTGGTTCTGGGTACATATCGTCAGCCTCCCGTTCCCTCCCTCCCCCCGTGAAAGCAAGGGCAGACAATCATTTCGCGCCTTTTTTCCTGAGTTACCTGTGCAGACGCCATACCACAGCAAGCATGGAGCCCGCTCAGGTAACCGTCACCCTATGTCTCCTGGGTGCTGGCAGACGCGGTACGGCTTTGCTGCACAGTAGCAGCAACCCCTTGCCTTCTGGCAGCAGACGGTGCAATACGACTGGTAGTCGTCCTCATCGTGTCCGAGGTGCTCCTGGCCGCGTCGGCTGGGAGCGCCTGGGCAGACATGGGCGCAGGGACTACATTTGGAGTGACTTGACCAGGTCATTCTTTTTAGTCCTGCAGTCAGTCCTATTGAACCGTCTTATGGTGAGCAGGCAGGCGATACGGACTGCTAGCAGTCGTACTGTACCATCTTCTGCCAGGCAGGCAAGAGATGAGGATTGCTAGCAGTCGTATTGCACCATCTTCTGCCAGGCAGGCAAGAGATGGGGATGGCTAGCAGGCGTACTGTACCATCTTCTGCCGAGCAGCCATGAGATGTGGATGGCATGCAGTCCTTCTGCACCGTCTGCTGCCAGCCAAAGATGTAAAAGATAGATGGAGTGGGTCAAAACAAGAAATAGACCAGATTTGTTTTGTACTCATTTGCCTCCTCCCCTGTCTAGGGGACTCATTCCTCTAGGTCACACTGCAGTCACTCACAGAGAAGGTGCAGCGAGGTAAATCTAGCCATGTATCAATCAGAGGCCAGGCTAACCTCCTTGTTCCAATAACAACGATAACTTAGGTGCACCATTTCTTATTGGAACCCTCCGTGCAGTCCTGCCTGAAATACTCCTTGATGTACAGGCACCCCCTTTGTTGATTTTAGCTCCCTGAAGCCAACCCTGTAAGCCGTGTCGTCAGTCGCCCCTCCCTCCGTCAGAGCAACGGCAGACATTCGTTCCGCGCCTTTTTTCTGTGCGGACGCCATACCACGGCAAGCATGGAGCCCGCTCAGCTCACTTTGGCAATTAGGAGCACATTAACCACCACACGCATTATTCAGCAGTATATGCAGCACCAGAACATGGCAACGCGATACCGGGCGAGGAGGCGACGTCAGCGCGGTCCCGTGAGTGATCAGGACATGGACACAGATTTCTCTGAAAGCATGGGCCCTGACAATGCATGCATCATGGTGCTAATGGGGCAGGTTCATGCTGTGGAACGCCGATTCTGGGCTCGGGAAACAAGCACAGACTGGTGGGACCGCATAGTGTTGCAGGTCTGGGACGATTCCCAGTGGCTACGAAACTTTCGCATGCGTAAGGGCACTTTCATGGAACTTTGTGACTTGCTTTCCCCTGTCCTGAAGCGCATGAATACCAAGATGAGAGCAGCCCTCACAGTTGAGAAGCGAGTGGCGATAGCCCTGTGGAAGCTTGCAACGCCAGACAGCTACCGGTCAGTTGGGAATCAATTTGGAGTGGGCAAATCTACTGTGGGGGCTGCTGTGATGCAAGTAGCCCACGCAATCAAAGATCTGCTGATATCAAGGGTAGTGACCCTGGGAAATGTGCAGGTCATAGTGGATGGCTTTGCTGCAATGGGATTCCCTAACTGTGGTGGGGCTATAGATGGAACCCATATCCCTATCTTGGCACCGGAGCACCAAGCCGCCGAGTACATAAACCGCAAGGGGTACTTTTCGATAGTGCTGCAAGCTCTGGTGGATCACAAGGGACGTTTCACCAACATCAACGTGGGATGGCCGGGAAAGGTGCATGATGCTCGCATCTTCAGGAACTCTGGTCTGTTTCAAAAGCTGCAGGAAGGGACTTTATTCCCAGACCAGAAAATAACTGTTGGGGATGTGGAAATGCCTATATGTATCCTTGGGGACCCAGCCTACCCCTTAATGCCATGGCTCATGAAGCCGTACACAGGCAGCCTGGACAGTGGTCAGGAGCTGTTCAACTACAGGCTGAGCAAGTGCAGAATGGTGGTAGAATGTGCATTTGGACGTTTAAAGGCGCGCTGGCGCAGTTTATTGACTCGCTTAGACCTCAGCGAAACCAATATTCCCACTGTTATTACTGCTTGCTGTGTGCTCCACAATATCTGTGAGAGTAAGGGGGAGACGTTTATGGCGGGGTGGGAGGTTGAGGCAAATCGCCTGGCTGCTGGTTACGCGCAGCCAGACACCAGGGCGGTTAGAAGAGCACAGGAGGGCGCGGTACGCATCAGAGAAGCTTTGAAAACCAGTTTCATGACTGGCCAGGCTACGGTGTGAAAGTTCTGTTTGTTTCTCCTTGATGAACCCCCCCACCCCTTGGTTCACTCTACTTCCCTGTAAGCTAACCACCCTCCCCTCCTCCCTTTAATCATTGCTTGCAGAGCCAATAAAGTCATTGCTGCTTCACAGGCATGCATTCGTTATTCATTCATCACACAAATAGGGGGATGACTACCAAGGTATCCCAGGAGGGGTGGTGGAGGAGGGAAGGAAAATGCCACACAGCACTTTAAGCACAGCACTTTAAAAGTTTACAACTTTAAAATTTATTGAATGACAGCCTTCTTTTTTTTGGGCAATCCTCTGTGGGGGAGTGGCTGGTTGGCCGGAGGCCTCCCCACCGCGTTCTTGGGCGTCTGGGTGTGGAGGCTATGGAACTTGGGGAGGAGGGCGGTTGGTTACAGAGGGGCTGCAGTGGCAGTCTGTGCTCCAGCTGCCTTTGCTGCAGCTCAACCATACACTGGAGCATACTGGTTTGGTCCTGCAGCAGCCTCAGCATTGAATCCTGCCTCCTCTCATCACGCTGCCGCCACCTTTGAGCTTCAGCCCTGTCTTCAGCCCGCCACTTACTCTCTTCAGCCCGCCACTTACTCTCTTCAGCCCTCCACCTCTCCTCCCGGTCATTTTGTGCTTTCCTGCACTCTGACATTATTTGCCTCCACGCATTCGTCTGTGCTCTGTCAGTGTGGGAGGACAGCATGAGCTCGGAGAACATTTCATCGCGAGTGCGTTTTTTTTTCTTTCTAAGCTTCACTAGCCTCTGGGAAGGAGAAGATCCTGTGATCATTGAAACACATGCAGCTGGTGGAGAAAAAAAAGGGACAGCGGTATTTAAAAAGACACATTTTATAAAACAGTGGCTACACTCTTTCAGGGTAAACCTTGCTGTTAACATTACATACATAGCACATGTGCTTTCGTTACAAGGTCGCATTTTGCCTCCTCCCACCGCGTGATTTTGGTTGAATGCCAGCAAACATACACTGCAATGCTTTGTTCTACAGTGATTCCCCAGTACGTGTTGCTGGCCTGGAGTGGTAAAGTGTCCTACCATGAAGGACGAAATAAGGCTGCCCTCCCCAGAAACCTTTTGCAAAGGCAGAACCGCAAATGCCAGGGCAAAGTAATCCTTTCACATGCTTGCTTTTAAACCATGTATAGCATTTTAAAAGGTACACTCACCAGAGGTCCCTTCTCCGCCTGCTGAGTCCAGGAGGCAGCCTTGGGTGGGTTCGGGGGGTACTGGCTCCAGGTCTAGGGTGAGAAACAGTTCCTGGCTGTCGGGAAAACCGGTTTCTCCGCTTGCTTGCTGTGAGCTATCTACAACCTCCTCATCATCATCTTCTTCGTCCCCAAAACCTACTTCTGTATTGCCTCCATCTCCATTGAAGGAGTCAAACAACACGGCTGGGGTAGTGGTGGCTGAACCCCCTAAAATGGCATGCAGCTCATCATAGAAGCGGCATGTTTGGGGCTCTGACCCAGAGCGGCTGTTCGCCTCTCTGGTTTTCTGGTAGGCTTGCCTCAGCTCCTTCAGTTTCACGCGGCACTGCTTCGGGTCCCTGTTATGGCCTCTGTCCTTCATGCCCTGGGAGATTTTCAGAAAGGTTTTGGCATTTCGAAAACTGGAACGGAGTTCTGATAGCACGGATTCCTCTCCCCAAACAGCGATCAGATCCCGTACCTCCCGTTCAGTCCATGCTGGAGCTCTTTTGCGATTCTGGGACTCCATCATGGTCACCTCTGCTGATGAGCTCTGCATGGTCACCTGCAGCTTGCCACGCTGGCCAAACAGGAAATGAGATTCAAAAGTTCGCAGTTCTTTTCCTGTCTACCTGGCCAGTGCATCTGAGTTGAGAGCGCTCTCCAGAGCGGTCAGAATGGAGCACTCTGGGATAGCTCCCGGAGGCCAATACCATCGAATTGTGTCCACAGTACCCCAAATTCGAGCCGGCAACGTCGATTTAAGCGCTAATCCACTTGTCAGGGGTGGAGTAAGGAAATCGATTTTAAGAGCCCTTTAAGTCGAAATAAAGGGCTTCATTGTGTGGACGGGTGCAGGTTTAAATCGATTTAACGCTGCTAAATTCGACCTAAAGTCCTAGTGTAGACCAGGGCTAAGTAAATAGAACAAATCGACTTGACAATGGGATCACATGTGCCATTGTCAAACAGGAGTAAGAGACAAAGCAGGAATTCTCTCCACAAAGAGATTTAATCCTGGGAAAGGCCTCCATCACTAGCATTTTATCTCTTTCTGATTCTAATGAATATTGATGAACCATCAATAGCTAAGAAATAAAGAAATCCTCCTCAGCAGTTGTTGGTGTCTTCCCAGTTAACCTGTATCATTTACTTAGGGGTAAGTGAACCCACCTCTGGCAGCCATTCCAAATAAAGGGCCCTTGGAGGGGGAAAGGATAATGAGAGACTGAAGGAAAGCTGTTCCACAAGAAGACACCTTCAGCTGTACATCTCCATATCCCTTCTACTGAATCACATGCAAGAGCACAGCCCTGAAGGGTTATTTACCCACAGTACACACAGCAGAGGCAAAACTCATACTTCCAATGCGAATGGCTATGCTAGGGCATGTCTAAGCTGCAGATGGGAGTGTGCATCTCAGCCCAGACAGACAGACATGCTCTAGGTCTCTTCACGCTAGCACTGTGGACATTGCAGAACGGGCTAGCTGCCCAAGTACACGCCTGCCCCATCCCCTGGGTCCAAGCTCCGGGGGCTAGCCCAAGCGACTGCCTGAGCTGCAACAGCCACACTGTTATTTTTAGTGCATTAGCTCAAGCAGAGCTGGCCTGTGTCTGTCTACTCAGACTGGAAGACATGCTTCCAGCTGCAGTGTAGACATACCACCAGTGACAGCAGTGGTGGATTTAGAGTTAGTGGGGGCCCTGTGCTCAGCTTCTTCATTTTTGGGGAGCATTCTCTCTTATCTCCTCCCCACACACACACCCTGTTTTTCCATTCCTTTTTTCTCCATTCTCCTCCTGAGGCTCAGGGCTGGGGATGCAGGGTCTGGGAGGGACTTAGGGTGCAGGAGGAGACTCAGGATGTGGGTGCGGGGTCTGGGCAGGAGTTAGGGACTTAGGGTGCAGGAGGGGGTACAGGGCTGGGGCAGGCAGGGGGTGCAGAACATTTACCTCAGGCAGCTCCTGTTTGGTGCAGGTGGTTTTGCGCAGCACGGCACCGCCCCGATGGCTGTGATTCTGGGAGCTGTACCTGCCCCCCGGCAGGGCCGCCCAGAACACAGAGGCTGCAGGGCCCTGGGCTAAGGGGACCCCAGGCTGCAGCTCTAACGCCCCTTTCGGAATGCGGCCCTCAACCTGTGAACATGGGCAGAGGACTCAGGAGGAGCAGGGGCGGCCACGCAGCCAGAAAGAAACGGTGGTTTTCCCCTCGGCCAGCTGAACGGCCGCCCTGTGGTCCTCCTGAGTCCTCTGCCCGCTCCCGCCACCCCCGCTTCCCGCCTGCTCCCCTGAGGCTGCAGGTGAGCCTCCCTCCCTGCTCTCTGCTGCCCCCGCAGTGCAGCCCCGGCTGGTGCTGAGCTGCCTGAGTGCCCACCCCTGGGGCCCCCTGCTGTTGGGGAGCCTCGTGCCAGGGCACCCTGTGTTTATTGGTAAATCCGCCCGAGTGACAGTCCTCAGCTTCACACTGGCCTGCAAAGCCTCAAGGTTCTGCAGGACTGTGCCTAGTAAACTGGTTCATTGGCTTTGTCTAGTTTGAATAAAATCATCACGATCAGAGTACTGTATCAATGGCAGACATCCTTGCTCAGCCTGTCGGTGTGGAGAAAGTGCCATTGTTATTCAAGTAATAAGGAACAGGAGACAGTAATATAAAATGGGAGAGAGGCCATTGTCCCTACCTGATCCAGGCCTGCTATAGTCTAGGATAAGAATAACTTTGCAACCTGTGTCTAATCAAGTATACACTGTTCAGAGCAGGGCAAAATCCTCTCATCGGACGGAGTCACCCATCACTGCCTGTGACTCTCTGTCCACACACATACCAACAGGTATTTTTTCTCCCTTTCCCTTGGATTTGGGTGTTATAAATCTGGTAGTAACAAATAGCCCTTTCCTTTACTCTCTGCTTGCTATACTCAGACTATGACAGAGCTTTTCCCCTTGGTATACCTGTGCCTCTCAAGGCTAACAGCAAAACAGACTACAAAATATGAATGTAGCTGATGGGATAATCCACATTCCAGGTGACTGTGGTGGCGTAACACCTTTTAGGAAACACATAACATGTCCCCACGTGCTCCTTTAACCTATAACACCTAGAATGCATCTTCCCATTAATTCTTTTGTACCACTAACAGCTGAGGCTCATGTAATCAAGTAATCACTCAAACTTCAGGCAGGATAGAATACCACACGCACACACACAAAAATTTGGACAAGGGCGGCGGGGAGACATGACCAAATTAGTATTGCCTAGCTCTAACACCGCCAAAAGAAAATCCCTCTCCGCATCACTCAAAAGGTTATATGGATGTATATGAAACAGAGACTCGCAGGATGGGCCTCAGCTCCAACTCGGCTTAAATAAAAGAACCCTTAGCCCCCATAAAACACACACATGGAAAAAAATACATGGCCATCGGCATCACACAGTTGTACATGATGCAGCACTGCATGACAGTCGTGCAGGACTCAGTAACATGGAACCATAACAATACTAATAGCCTTAAACCAAATCAACCCTATAGCCACTAAGGCCCCCTCACAGCTCCTTCAGAGGTCACAGATTTAACTACAGTCACATAGATCACAATACACAAAATGTCATATTTAGGATGGGGAATTGTAATTTAAATGTAGCTCCCTTAGACCTAGTGCTCAACAAAGGGTAACAGCCCCCCTTGCCGTTGGGCTCCTTGGGGCGTGTTTACACAACTATTCTAGAATAATTATTCTGCACCAGCTATTTTAGTACATTTCCAAGCATGCACAAGCCCTTAGAGGTGAGGCGTTTCAAGCGCCAATGCTTTTCCTTCATGGTGAAAGGACACTGGAACAAAAAGGCCCATTGCTTACCTCAAACAAGAAGGAAGTTCTGTGGCTATGCCAGAGCCTGATACAAGCTGAGTTTGTGTTAGGGATATGGTAGGGCTGGGAATTCTGGTTAGGCCTTCCCTTAGAAGAGAGGAAGGGCTTCTTGATTTGCTCTTTATATAGGGGAGACACAGCTAGAGACATTAGCCATCCCATGTTGCCCCTGGCCTGAAGCTTTCTAGTCCTGATGAGGAAATTTTAAAGTGCTGGTCCTTATAAATGCTTGGTCCTCTGATACAGAGCTCAGATTGCTAGTTACTGTCAATTCTGAGAGAGGAAGGGAGACTGTGGTTTCAGTGTCACACCATGTTTTGTTTTGATACCTAATGTCAATATTTGTATAAGCCTAAACTCTGGAACAAAGCAATCCTTTGTCTAACGCACAGGTGCAAACTAGGGCCCATGTTAAAACATTTAACCACTTGTCTAAGGGACACCACAGCTGGGATTGCTGTTATGTGTTAGTTATTCCATCTCAGCAGAAGGAATGGTGCTGACTTGAAACTCTTTTGTGGGGAAGATGTTGAACCTTGGGCAGCAAACTCCCTTTTCCCCTTTGACAGGAGGCAGGAGAAGAGAAGATCAGTCTGAAGGGGAGATGTTTTTGTTAAATATTTCACACTTGGTCTTGTTACCAGTGTTAATGTATACCACCATCATTAGGCTTCAGAGTTAACACTCAGCCCAACCAAATGAAGCTGCTCATACTTTCTCAGACCTATTATTTTGCTCTGTCTGTTGGCAGGCAGTATTACATCTGCTCACAGAAGCAGACATTCACACTGACAGGGGCTGGAGATGTACACTTTTTAAATGAAACCATAAACTAATTGGAAGGGTGGAAAAACCAAAGCACTTTAAGTCCTGGGAGACGAGATGGTTCAATTTCTGTGCCTGACACAACCTTCATCTCATCCAATGTTGGATGATGGGTTTAAAAGCAAAAAATAAAAAAAAAAATCCCCTTTTGCAGGGAGGTCAAAATGACACCCCCTTTTCCAGAGTTTGTGGCATGTGGGGCCTCACTGCTGTAAATACCTCCTGTGGGCACAGGAGTGTTGGGAAGGATCATCTTATTGGCTACTGATCTGTGGGCTACACTGACCCAGGGAAGTGAACATTGCACCCCGTCCCCTGAGCCCATTAGTTCTATAGGTCATGGAGTGTGGGCTATGCTGCCATGTGGGTTTCTAGTGGTAGAGGGGAGTTTGAAAGTGCATCTGAGATGTGCAGGAGCTCTGCTGCTGGAGACTGCCTGGGGCTATGCTGAATTTCTTACCCTCCAACCACAGTGGTTTTGCCTCTGCAGTTGAATCAGCTGGAACTGGTGATTGCTCTTTGAGGGAATTTAAAGCTTGTATACTGCCTTTGGTTTGTGCACTGCACCTTTAATGTCTATGGACCCAGGGCCATCCTTAACCATTCTGGGGCCCTATGCAGCCACACTGTGGGGGGCCCCAGGCCTCCACGGGGTGGGGGCTGGCTTGGGGGGCAGGGGAGAACCGCCCCCCAGCAGTCACCGGTGGCACGCCGAGTTGCTGCACTTCCCGCCATTAGTGAGTGCAGGCTCGACCCTGGAGTAATCCTCAGGGGAGTGGGGCAGGGCTGGGGCAGAGCAGGGTGGGGGCTTTGGGGAAGGGGTGGAGTGGGGGTGGGGCTGGGGCAGAGTAGGGGTGGGGGCCATGGGGAAGAGGAGGGGCGGTGGCAGAGCAAGGGATGGAGCAACATGCAGCTGCCTAGAGAACCAGGAAATTTGGTGCCCCAAATTTTCTGGTGTCCTACGCAGCTGCATACTTTGTGTATGGGTAGAGATGGCCCTGTATGGCCATGTCTACACTGATAGATTTCTGCATTGTAATTCCCATGGTGTACACACTGCCAAGCCATGCAGTGAGCAGAAACTGCCCAGTTGCAGTACTGTAAAAAACCCCACCCCAACGAGAGGTGTACAGCTTTCTGCTCCGGGGATCCAGCACCACGATGCCAGTGTAGACACCCTGGTCAATTAAAGTGTCTGGGAGGTGTCCCACAATGCCTGTTCTCGCCTCTCTGGTCATTGGTTTGAACTCTACTGCCCTGCCCTCAGCTGACCAACAGTCATCCCCACCCCTTAAATTCCTTGGGAATTTTGAAAGTCCCCTTCCTGTTTGCTCGGTGATGTGTGCAGTGATCTCAGCACATCTTTCCAGGAGATCCCCCACTTGGAGCAATGCCGAGCTGCTGGGCCTCATCGGTATTTGGGGAGAGGAAGCTGTCCAGTCCCAGCTGCACTACAGCCATAGGAATTATGATACCTACGGACAGATTTCATGATGCATGACAGAAAGGGGCCATGACCAAGACACATTGCAGTGTAAGGTCAAAGTGAAGGAGCTGCAGAACGCCTACCACAAGGTGCGGGAGGCAAACAGCTACTCCGGTTCTGCGCCCATGAGCTGCACATTCTACAAAGAGCTGGATGCGATACTCGGTGGCAACTTCACCTCCACTGCAAAGGTCACTGTGCATACTTCAGTGGCTCACCTGCCAGTTGAGAGTGGACCAAGCCAGGAGGAGGAAATCTTGAATGAGGATGTGGAGTTCGATGGGGACCCAGAGGCAGAGGACAACTTGGAAGTCAGAGATGCATGCAGCCAGGAGCTCTTCTCTACCCCAGAGGAAGCTAGGCAGTCACAGCTGTCGGAGCTTGGTGAAGCGCAAACAGGAGAGGAGGCCCCTGGTAAGTGGCTTTGATTTTGGGAATCGCTGAAGTGTGTTGTTGGGGGCAGGAGGGTTGCAGAAAGCAGGCTTGTGTCTGTATGATGCACGTACCACCACATGCCTAGTCTAAGCGGTGGAACAGGGTGTTCATTGACTCCCTCAGTTCACAGGAATCTGCATCAGAGATCTCCAGGAAACGCTCATGGAGATACTGGGCAATCTGCTGCCGCAGGTTATTTGACAGAGCTGCTTTGTTTCTTTCCCCATTAAGGGTAATTTTCCCATGCCACTCTGTTGTCACGTCCATTGCCGCACATAGGCGAGCCGCATAAGGGCCAGGGTGGAAGCCGCAGTCTTGAGAAGACCCTCCCTTGATTTCCTGCTCACCCTCAGCCATGAGATATCTTCCATAATGAACACAGGCTGTGGAAAATGTGGGGACAGTAATGATTATAAGACCCCCTCTACAGTGCTGGCTCTCCCCAAGAACCACGTGCCCAATGTACAGTACGGTCCTGGAACACTGATTTCTCCTGCAGTTACTCACCATTTTGGGGGTCTTGTGGATCATGTGTGCTTGCCTGGGGTCAGCCAGTTAGTGACAGGTATGTGAATAGTGGCTGTGTTTTAAATCACTGAATCAGTGGTCTGTGTGTTGCAGATGATACTGCTTCTGTAAAATGTTGCATTTTGGCTTCACAGATGTGACCTGGGGAGCCCAGCCTCCCTCTTTGTTATCACCAGCTGAACAGCTGTGCAGAATTAGAAAGCAGCCACGAAGAACTAAAGGGGACTTTCTGCACGAGGTTATGATGCACTCCGCTGCCGAAAAACAAGAATTGAAGGAGTGGCAGGACACCGAGAAGAGGGACCGAAAGGAGAATGTGGCGCGCCAGAACGAAGCCACGGAGCAGCTCTTACACATTATGGAGCGCCAAGCAGACATGCTCCAGGAGCCACTAACACTGCAAACTGAGCAGCTCCGCACCCGCCCTCCCCGGCAGCTGCTGTCGCAAAACTCTTTCCCATGCGCCCCCCAGACACTGCCAACACACCTCTTATCAACCTCCTGGCTCCAGACTCTACCCGCAGCATTCCACTCCTGTCCCATCACAGTCCACCACTGTGGACTCCCAGTACCCACTGCACTCAACACCCGTCCCTCTGCAGTTTAGCCCTGCTGAAGTACAGTACCTGCTGCACTGCACTCCAAAGGAGAGGCTGGATATGATACCTGGACATACACAAATCTTTAACCATCCCGGGACCCCACCTACTGCTGGGACCCTCCCTTCCCCCTTCCCCCTCAGTGGTAATGTGTTTTTTGTTTGTCTCTCTCCTCCAGCTGTTGTTTTCTAATAAAATAATTGTTTTGGTTTGAAAGCAATCTTTATTCCTTTAATTGAAAGCAAACAGAACCCTGCAAAGCAACAGGTACTTTTCTTAAACCTTCATAGTGCATCATCTGCACCAATCTCAATCACCTAGCATTACAAGCATTGCGCTCCCAAGCACAGCAACAAATATTCGCGGCTTTCAGCTTTAAATTGCTGCCTCAAGGCATCCCTGATCCTTATGGCCCCATGCTGCGCCCCATTAATAGCCCTGGTCTCTGGCTGTTCAAACTCAGCATCCAGGCACTGAGCCTCAGCAGTCCAGCCCTGTGTGAAACTTTCACCCTTCCCTTCACAAATATTATGGAAGGTACAGCACACAGCTATAAGCATAGGAATAGTGTTATCAGGCATGTCCAGCTTCCCATATAGACAGTGCCAGGGGGCCTTTAAATGGACAAAAGCACACTCAACAGTCATTCTGCACTTTCTCAATCTGTTGTTGAACCGCTCCTTGCTGCTTTCAAGGTACCCCATGTATTACTTCATAAGCCACAGCATTAAGGGGTAAGCAGGGTCTCCCAATATCACAATGGGCATTTTGACTTCCCCTACAGTGATCTTCTGGTCCGGGAAGAAAGTTCCTGCTTGCAGCTTCCTGAACAGGCCAGCGTTCCAAAAGATGCGTGCATCGTGCACCTTTCCGGACCAGCCTGCGTTAATGTCTGTGAAATGCTCTCCACAACTGCCTGGAGAACCATTGAGAAATACCCCTTCTGATTAATGTACTCGGTGGCTAGGTGGTCTGGTGCCAGAATTGGAATACGCTTGCTATCTATCGCCCCTCCGCAGTTAGGGAAGCCCATTTGTGCAAAGCCATCCACAATGTCAGGCACTTTGCCAACAGTCACAGCAGGATGTGATTAATGGCCCTGCACACTTCCATCAACACAACTCCAATGGTCGACTTTCCCACTCTGAACTGGTTAGCGACCAATCGGTAGCAGTCTGGAGTAGACAGGTTCCACAGTGCAATCACCACAGACTTCTCCGATGGCAGGGCAGCTCCCATTCTCATGTTCTTGTGCCGCAGGGTTGGGGCGAGCTCATCACACAGGCCCATGAATGTGGCTTTCCTCATCCAAAGTTCTGCAGCCACTGCTCATCATCCCAGACATGCATGACGATGGGATCCGACCACTCAGTGCTTGTTTCCTGAGCCCCAAAGTGGCAGTCCACTGTGGTCAGCACCTCCGTGAATGCCACAAGCAAACTTGTGTCGTAGCTACAATGCATGGTGAGATCAATGTCGAACTCCTCTTGCCTTTGTAGTTTAAGGAATAACTCCACTGCCACTCGTGACGTGTTAGTGAGAGTGAGCAGCATATTGGTCAACAGTGCGGGATCCATTCCTGGAGACTGAAGAGACAGAGCAGAGCGTGCAGTACACAAACTGTTGAAAGATGGTGCCAAATGCGGATGGAAGCCCAGGGATTGGTGGGATGTGAAGCAATGCACCACGGGGCATTGGGACAGGACCCAGGATGCCTTATGACCCCCTCCGCCTTCCCACAACCCTTAGCGGCAGAAGAGGAAGAGATGCTCTGTAGGATAGCTGCCCAGAGTGCACCGCTCCAAATACTGCTGCAAGCGGCGCAAGTGTGAACACGCTATTGCACAGGCAGCTGACAGTGTGAACACACAACAGCGGTTTCCCTTCAGCGCTCTCTGAGTGGCGCTGTAACTGTCAGCGCTGTAACTCTGCCAGTGTAGACATACCCTAAAACTCTGCCTCTCTGCAGAGACAGTGAAGCAAAGTGGGTGAGGTAATAGCTTATATTGGACCAACTTCTGTTGGTAAGAGAGACAAACTTTCGAGCTACGCAGGGCTGAGACCTGAAGAAGAGCTCTGTGTGGCGCGAAAGCTTGTCTTTCTCATCAATAGAAGTTGGTCCAATAAAATATATTACCTCACCCACCTTGTCTCTGTAAGTTCCTGAGACCAACACAGCCAGAACTATGCTGCATGGAGAAACAGTGGTCATTTTGTTCAGAGAGTTTTTGCAGCCTGTAAGAGTGGAGCTAAACCCAAGGGGAGTGATTTTCCTCTGCCTTGCTCTTGTGCAAAGTAGGTGTAAAATGCTACTACAGATGTAACTGAGTTGAGAACTCTGATGTGGTAGCATTTTGCACAGGTGTAAAATAGTTTTCTATTGTTCTTTTCACTGCAGTTTGCCTTTGTTTAAAGTGAGTCTGCTAGACTGACAAGACATGTCTGTCTATGCAAACCTAACACTCAACACTTCTCCATTCCAGTGACCTTACATAAAAGCCAGAGTTTACTCAGCATAGTACAGAAACCAGAAAAAATAGTACACAGTGGGCCAGATCCTCAGCTGATGTAACTCAGCATAGCTTGTCTAAAGTCAGGGGACTGACATTGCTTTACACCAGAGTGAGAATCTGGCCCAAAGTGTTTAGGAGAATATAAACACTTATAAAAATCACAGTTAACCAGGTATAAAGGCTGAATTAACCATAGAGCTGTTGTTATGGATACTAGTACCTTGCATTTAATTAGTACAATGATCTCAGTGTGCTTTACAAATGATAGTCCTCATTGAAAGGTAGCTGGTATTATCCCCATTTTATAGGTGAGGCACGGAGCAAGGAAAGGACTAAAGTCACTTCCCCAGGTCACAATGAATCAGTGGTAGAACTAAAATCCTTGACTCCCAAGCTCCTGCACCTGCAAAATATGAAATAATGGATACCTAATCTTTGCTATGGATTTTGGCTTGTATGTCTTTGTTCTATCAAATTTTAATGAAAAAAATATGCTCCTGCAAATTGTTGCCAAAGCAAAATATTTTCTCACCAAACAGAAAAAGTAAAATCTGCACCATCTCTGCTTTGCATGTGAAGCCATTTCATAGTCAGTGTCATTAGCAGATGTTAATGGCAATCTCAGAAATACATCCTCTTTTCTAACCTTGTCTTGCTTACATTTGGAATTGAGGGCTTCAGACAGAGATTTGGATTCAATTATTTTGTCTTTGCTGCCATCTGGTGGCAATGTTTTGGTAATTAACTGAAGGCATCCCTCCCTCACACTGAATGAAAAAAGACATTCTTTTGCAACAATGGTGGTTGTACCATTATTTGATTTCCCCCTCTGTCCCACCCACTTCCATGGCATGCAGGGCTCCTGGAATAGTATGTTTGGTACATCAAACAAAAAAAAAAGAGCATTATTTTTACTGGTATTACAGTAGCGCCTACAAACCTGAACTAAGATCAGGGCCATATTGTGCGAGGCACTGTAGAGACACATCAGCCTGGAGTTAGGTACCTAAATACCTTTCAAGTTCTCATACTAAGAGACAGTGCCTATCCAATGAACTTACAATCTAAGGCCCTCATCCTGGAAAAAAGTATGTGTGTGTACACGCTCCAAGTAGTCCCATTTACTCCAATGCATAAGTCTTTGCAGGATCAGAGCCTAAGTAGACAATACAATCAAAGTGGAGAAAGGAAGTAGTATTAGCCCCAGTTTACAGCCAGAGAACTGAGGTGAAGAGAGATTGTGATTCTTCTCTACAGGCAAAGATCTTGATGGGATGGAGTGCAAGACGGTTAATACTATGTATTATATACATAGCACTGTACTATACAAAGATTAACACCATTAACTAAGGGTTATACAGGGAAAAAGTGCTCAGCTAGACATAATGGCAAGGTTGCTGTCACATGAGCTGATTAGTATAATGGGCATTGGCTAAGGTCAGTGCTGGTAAGTTCACTAAAGGCTGGTGCCTCCAGGAGAAGATCGGAGTCAAGGGCCTTGTGTCACTGCCTGCTCCAAGTCCTGCTCTGCTCCACTTCTCTTTGCGGGGGCCACAGGCCAAAAGAATTTCAATAACAGATACCAAGGTGTGAATGGTGTGAAGTCCTTGGGCTCAGGTCTGGCCTCAGCTACACAGGCACACCTGTCATTTATCTCAAAGCACTCTGGGCCTGATGCCGCTGTGTTACCCCGTGTAACACCACTCTAAGTTCACTGAAGTCATGGAGTTGCAGACGTTTAAACCCCGACTGGAGCGTCAGAGCCAATGACCTCAATAGGAGCTACGCCTATCAGGGTAGAGAAAAACTGAGCCCTTTGTGTTAAAAACATTGACGGCTCCCCTTACAGAATTGTACTGTGAGTACAATAAAACACACGGCACTGCACTGAGCATCACACTGATGTCCATAATGCAATATGTTCAGTTAGCAGGATGCATACGTAAACACACACACTTCAGCTAATAAACCACAGCTGTTAACACAATATGCACAAAAGCATGTTTGTCACACCAGCATGAAACAGCGGGGCTTTACAGATAGCAGTAAGAGGAACGGTGGTGCCTGCTTTCACACCAGCCAGTCTGGTCCCCAGGCCTGTAGTTCTGTTCCACACACTTCAAAAACAACACACTTCATCTGAAAGAGAAAAAAAAATAGCCACTGTTGATTAACATCTCCTAGCAGGAACATTTTTTTAGAATGTGTAATCTTAAAAAAGAATAGCCTCTGATGAGCGAAAGCGTCTCACTACCAATGGCCAAGATCACCAGACTTGACTAGCAAATGTCTGTGGCTTACTTGAGATCCCTTTAAGGAGCCTGATCTTCAGAAAGTGCTGAGCTCCCACCCTCTGAGAACCAGGCTCCTTTGAGAAATCTCCTGATAGGTCCTCAAAATCACAAGCCACTTGTGAAAGCCTTGGCCAAGAGTTGCAGGAGATCAGGTCAGGCTTTCAACAACCATAAAAAAAATGAGAGCATGTTCCTAATGCTGGGAAATGTATCCGTTCTGCTCCGCCCCCAAATGGTAGGGAGAACAGTATCATTACAGTAAGAGCTCTGGTGGGTGAGCAAGCACCTCCCCAGTGCAGTGTGTTTGCTGCAATCCCAGGTGCACTAGCTGTGCTGTTCCTGCCTTGGTGGTTTCCTTCTTGACAGCAGGCAGGGTGTTCAAATATGCCAGAGACACAATGCCATAAAATGAAACTCGGGTGGGGGTGCTAGCTGGGAGCTGAAAGCAGGGGAGAAACTTTGCCAGCAGCTTTGATTGGCGTGGGACAGAAAGACCCTCAGAGCATTGCCACAAGCTCTGGCTGTTTTTCTTAGCTCCCTTCTTCCTCATACCTGAAACAGCTTTGCTGAGAGGAGGAGGAGCTGGAGCTGCAAGGGGAGGAGTTGAGCCTCTCTTCAGTGCAGTGCATTTGGCTGCCCCGCTTGGCTCCCTCTGATGGTGTGTGGGTTGGTGGGGGAAGGAAGGAGGCAGAGAGAGAGCTGAACTGGCTTCAGAAAGTAGTCTCCCGCCTGGCCAGCAAAGGGAAAGTACGGGCCTAGTGGCAGTAAGCTGCTTCTTCCCTCCCCAATGGACCCACTGTGTGTATTGAGAGCTGATGCCTTAGGGTATGTCTTCACTACCCACCGGATCAGTGGGCTGCGATCGATCCAGCGGGGATCAATTTATTGCATCTAGTCGCATGAATCGACCCCCGAGTGCTCTCCCGTCAACTCCCGTACTCCAGCTCGGTGAGTGGCGCAGGCAGAGTCGACAGGAGCGCGGCAGCAGTCGACTCACTGCAGTGAAGACACCACGATAAGTCGATCTAAGTACGTCGACTTCAGCTACGTTATTCACATAGCTGAAGTTGTGTAACTTAGATTGATTTCCCCCTCCCCCACTAGTGTAGACCAGGTCTTAGACAGTTCTCTCTTTTGCTCCCCTCCAAGGAGGGCTGAAAGTTGGGAGAGAAACACAGTGATGCTCCCCACAAACTGAAAGATGGGGGGGCGGGGGATGTTTCCCCTCCACCCTTCATGCCCAGGTAAATAACACCCATGTAGAGAGGTTGATGTAGGAGTCATCAAGATAGAGGTGGTAATAAATGGTGGGTGAGGCTGTCTACAGAGAGCGAAGAGGATGGGACTAAGGTAGGAAACCTGGAAGCTACCAGCAGGAAGGAGCTGGAAGAGAGAGGCATTGTAGACTGTTGGAAGCAGAAGGAAGGAGGGAGACAGAGCAGCAGCTAAAGAGAATGTGGGGGTGAAGGGAAGATGTTTTGAGGATGCTACATGTAGACCCAGGAGAAAGGGTTCAAAAAAGAGTGGGGCTGAAGGTAAGGGTGAGGGCCGGGTGAGAAAGAAAGAAAAGGTTCGTGGTGCTGAGCACTTTGGTCCCAATCCCCCAAAGCACTCTTTGCAGGATTAGAGCCAGAGCGCTGAGCACCTTCCAGTACCATGCCCCAAATTTGCGTGTCCCGGAATCAAAACAGTCTGCAGAACAGGAAAAAAACCAGCTGGCTAAAAAGAACCTTTTAGAAATAAAGTTGCTCCCGCCTCAGGAAAACACTGCCACAAACTGAAACACTCTGTTACTGGCTGCTCAGTGCTGGACCCGGACTAAAAGGAGATTAGTCCGTAAAAGGAAGCTTACTGGAACTGGTGAGGTTTTGTCTGTATTCAGTTTTATTAGACATAGACATGTGGGTTTTATTTTATTTTGCTTGGTAATTCACTTTGTTCTGTCTGTTACTACTTGGAACCACTTAAATCCTACTTTCTGTATTTAATAAAATCACTTTTTACTTATTAATTAACCCAGAGTATGTATTAATCCAAGGCAAACAGCTGTGCATATCTCTCTACCAGTGTACAGAGGGCGAACAATTTATGAATTTATAAACTTTATACAGGGTAAAACGGATTTATTCGGGGTTTGGACCCCACTGGGAGTTGGGCATCTGAGTGTTAAAGACAGGAACATTTCTGTAAGCTGCTCTCAATTGAGCCTACAGCTGTTAGGGGACGTGGTTCAGACCTGGGTCTAGGTTTGCAGCAGGCTAGCGGGTCTGGCTCAAACCAGGCAGGGTGCTGAAGTCCTAAGCTGACTGGGCAGAAGTAGCACATCAGGTGGCAGCTCCCAGGGGGTTTCTGTGATCCAACCTATTGCACAATTCTCCCCTCTGCTTGATGTGGGGAAGAGATCTGAACTTAGGTCTCCCACGTTACAGAAGAGCCATTGCCACTAGGCTATGCGATAGTCTGCTACAGAGTTTTCCAAGGCCTGGTCTACACTGGAACTTGTTAAGCCAACTTGTTTTGCATGTGTCTGCATCTAAACTTGTCTGCTGCCAACATAAGCACCATTTCATTGATGCAATTACAGCACCTCCCGGAATGATACAAGCCAAAATTGACCTACTTCTGGCAATGTAGAGCTAGTGTCAACAATGCATTACCTTTGTCGACCTTACCAGTCATCCAGCAGCTAGCTTGCAACAGTGGTCACTCTGGTCACAGTTTTTAACTTCACCGTTTGGGGGAGGCACTAATACTGGACACCTGACCCCCTCCCCACCCATGCCTTAAAAAAACACAGCATGGTTTTGAAATGCCTTTTCCTGGTTGTCCGCTTTGGTTAGCACACATATTAACCCACTTGTGCACTTCCATCCCTGCTGGCTCAGTGCAGACAAAGAGCTACACCTGATGCGCTCTTAGCAGAGGCCTGGAGCTCCTCGGCTTGGATGGGCAGGCGGGTGAGGGGAGAAGAGACGGTACAAGCCCAGCTAAGGAGCAGCCAAAAGAATAGAGCCATCTAAGTGCAGATTGTGCAGGGGATGTGCTAAGCCTAGGGCACAATAGGGGTGAGAATCCATCGCCGGTGACAGTGACAGAACTTCAGCAGGCAGATCATAAGGGCAGCAACTAATCTGTGGCTGCCCAGCACACCTGCTGCTTCTACAATGACCTGCATGCCACACTTGGCAGGGACTCCACCAGCACCCTCAATGTGACTGGGGACACTTTGGGTGTGGAAGCCCCTGCAGTACACAGTAAGGAGGAGGGAGACCTAAACCACAGGGCAAGCCAGGAGCTATTTCAAACTCTGCCAGCGTCAAGCCAGTCCCACCAGCTGCACACAGATGAGCCTGCTGATGAAGGAAAGGGCATGCAGGTAAGTGTACGGATGCATTATTTCTTATGAGCATGTTTGTTTCCCTTTTCAGTGCCCTTCTTCCCTATTTAAAAATTGCCCGCCCCCTTCCCTCCCATCTGTACCGGTGAGAGATGGCAGCAACTTTTGATGCCTCAATTTACTTTTAAAACCAGCACTGGGCATACAATTCTACCCTTTGGAATGTATAGCAAGCAACTACTACATGGGCAAAAATAAATTCAAACAGTTGAGTGTAGCAGTCCAAATTACACCATCTACATCAGCTCACTGCCCTGTGCTCTGACAGAGGTAGAAGAACGAGATAGCCGTGGTGTTTGCTTTGCCTTTCTTTGGCTTGTTGCGGGTGGCGGGCTGGGGACATGAGTCTCCCTATGTGGTGTTTAATTTCTTGAACATCCACGCTGAGGCTTTCATGGAGATACTGTGCCAACCTCTCCTGAATGTTTCTAGGGATGACGCCAGCATTTCTTCCCCCACCGTAGTACCAATTTCCATACCACTCTCTGAAGGGTTTCACTGGCACCAGTGCAGTAAGCAGGCTGGCAGCCCTAGGGTGGCTTCGGGATGCCAGTAGCAGCTGTGTTCTCTGGGCATTTGCCATCCTTAGGCTCGAGATATCAGCCAAAATCACCACTGGCTGTGAAAATGTTGGCACCATGCACTGCCATTTCCCTGTACTCAAATCCAGGGCTGCCCAGCATATAAAACTCCCATGCAATAGTCCTGACTCAGCATGGCTTGAGCTGCAGAGTGGCGCTGTAATGAGAGGCTAAAATGACAATTAGCATTTTTTATTAAAGATCATGATGGGACTGATGTAAGGCAGGTTTGAGCCTTAGCATCACTCCCTTTCTGTTATGATTGTAAATCTAACACTTTAGTTGTTGCTCTGCTCATCTGCCTCTGGCATGGTGGCCTTGAGCGGCATACCCTCTGCATCTGCTGAATGCCTGACATTGTCTAGATGAAGAAAGAAGCGGCCCAAGGAGGATTTGGGCTGTGAGCTTCGCCAGTCTTCTACTGCTCCTGACCGTGACCTCAGGGACTGGAGGTGCTGAAGGGCTGAGAGCAGGACGAAGGATTAGATCTGGAGTGATTGGCTGCTGGAGTAGAGGCAAAGGGACAGCGAAGTGCATTATGGCTTTGCTCAGGCAACAAACACAGATGACCATTATTGAGGCCAAAGACCCTGTCCACAACAGCCTTCCCATTCCATGGAAAACTCCATGGTCACTGCTCCCCATACTCCCCAGCATAACAGGTGGCATCATGGCATGAATGCCAGGGGAGAACCATGATTACACCTGCACCACTGACCTGTGATAGCTGCAGGCTCAGCCAGCACACACACTGCACTACTTGTGTTTAAACATGAATGAACCGTTGTAATGTGGATTTTTTTATTTGTAAGCATGTATACTTATTGTTGTAATTGGTTTTTATAAGGATAGGGCACACTCTTACAGTGCTGCTAAAATGTTTTTAACGTGTTGATTTGCACTTTATCTTTGTTTCCTGTTTGTTTGCACACAAAGTTTTAGTTTTTGAAACTCAGTGTATATTCATTAGTTTGCACCAAGCAGCCATGCCACATTACAAAAGTCCTATCTGGCCTTATCGCCCACCCATATTTAAGGTCTACCTGCATGAAGGCACACAAGTTCCCAACAGTACTACACTACTCTAGCTTACAGTTAAAATGGTCTTTTACGGCTCCACGGTTGGCTCTTCCAATAGCCTTTGTGGCTGACTGTTCGAAGTCAAAAGACTGGTCCACCTCACCCCTCCACTCTGCTGGTAGCCTTTCCCCCCTTCACCTCCCAGGTACTCTGGAGTACACAACAGGCAGCAGTACTAATAGGAATGTTTGCCTTGCTGAGAGCCAAGTAGTAATTAAACATCACCAGTGAGCTCTGAGATTACCAACGGGACGTTCATCAGGGAGCTTGCACCTACTCAGCTGGTAATTGAATCTTTCCTGGGCTCTGTCAGGGTGGTCAGTGTACGGTTACATGAACCAGGGGAACAAGGTTCCTCCGGAATCGCTATCATTTCAACATCGCCAGTGAGAATACCGTGGTCAGGGAAAGATGGGGTGGTGCCAGAGTAAGGATGTTTGCCCCATCTAGCCTGACCACAGTTCGGGAACCCCATTGTTTCAGATCCAGCTACTACTTCCTGCGCAGCAGGATACACTTGGTGGCCTTGCACACTTGGATGCCAATGGCCCCCACTGTGGATTTTTCCAATTCCCCACTGGCCAATAGCAACGTGCCTGTGCAAGGTTCCATAGTATGCTCACCACTCGCTGTTACGCTGTCCATGCTGCTCTAATTCTGGTGTGTCTGGGCTGGGGCGAGCTCGGCCCACAGATGCAGGAATGTGGGCTTTTGCATTCAAAAGTTCTGCAACCAATGTTTGTCATCCCAAAGCTGCATTACATTGCCACCCAACAGTCTGTGCTCATTTCTCAGGCCCAGAAGCTCCTATTCACAGCTGTGGAGCTGCTGTGTGAAGGCCAGCAACCCCGTGACACTTTTGTTCACTGTGTCCATCATCCGTGAGCAGCTCATCTTCCTCCTTGCACACTTGTTTGTAGTTGTACACACTGAAGTTCCAAAAAGGGGCATGTAGGAATTTTAAAAGAGGTCTGAACATTTATGGGATGGGAAGAGTGAGATTGTGGGAATTTGACTCCTCTTTCCCAGCAATTCCTGGATGACTTGCTGGTGTCCCTCAGTGCACTGTGAAAACGTTCCACGAAGCATGGCGCTGGATGGGGACGTGAGGTACACTGGTGTACCTACCCTATTTTCTATTGACACAAGCAGCTGTGGTGAGGACACACAGTGCCGACACGAGCATCCACGTGCCTGAGCAATATACAAAAGTTGGCAGCTCTAAGCTGATGTAACTTATGTTGACCCAACTGTAGTACAGACACAGCTTCGGTCTTTCCTGTTCAATTTTTTATAAATAAAGTCAATGGAGCAGGGACTTGAACCTCTTACATCCTAGGTGAGTGGCCTAACCACCGTTCTATAGAGCTATTTCCTTGCTAGGTCCCTGGCACCGTGAATAGTCCTTGGGCCGTGGTACAGTTTTTTGGAAAATTTCCCCTCGTAGACAAGCTCTTATGAAGCGTGTCATCTTACTATACTCTCAGAGAAATGGACTAAAAACTTCGTTTCCACTGCCTTGTTCTGTGGACACAGGGTCTTCAGTCTAGAGGGCTGTCAAGCCAGCATTCTTTCACAAGCACTAAAAATAAAAGTATTTTAAAGAACTAAAAAGCCCAAATGCCAGTATACTAAACAGATACACTTGATAAACATGGCACAAAATTGCAGCAAAACCACAAATATGAATAAATAAGTATCAATTTTATTGAATCATGAATAATTTAAGACTGGTACAATCATCAGCTTTATTTTCCATGACACTCGGGGCGGGGGCCATGATCTCAAACAGACCATTTGCAAATTCCAATCCTAAATGACAACTGAAAATTAAATAGGGAGGGGAACAGATGGCAAACATCATACCGTACACAAAATACTCAATTCCTAGTTTTCTCTTTAAAAATGGCTAGAAAAAATTCATCAAAATGCAGCACTTTTAATCAAATATTTACATTTCTATGTTACAGTGAAAAAATGTACATCTTATAGAACATATTTCATAAACTGTTCCACTGGAAACGACTAGATCAAAACAGCAACCTTCCATTTAATATCCACAAAGACTTTTCTTTTTCCTTGAAAGAATTGCCACATTTAGACAAGATTCAATACACATAATATCGAAGTTAAGCATCAACAATGAAATAGTTTTTTCTTCCAAAATGTACAAAAAAAAAAAGCTAGCCAAACGCACCCTCAGCTAAAATTGTCTCCATGTCTCAGTTATGGCCTGTACAATTCTTGGCAGTTCTGAAGGAAAAGAAATGGTTTAAGCTTCCAACTTATAACTCAACATGAATGTTGCATAGAATCTTGTATTTTTTTTTTTTTTAAACAAGCCAACTTTGTAGAAAAAAGGCAAAAAAATTGGAAGCATTTTGGACAAAGCCTTAAAAGAAGAACAAATTCATTAAAAAAAAAAGTTTTACTAAGCTATACTGAAATCATGATGAAGATAAGAAATGTGCATAACAGGTAACCCTGCTTCCCGAAGTTTCAGAAAGGACACTGAGTTTTGTGAAGATTAAAATGACTAACTTACTCAAAATCGCCTCTTTTACATTACCCCAAATGGTTGTCAATCAGAGAATAGCAGATGGATAGAGCCCCTTTCCTGCATCTGAGCACAGGATTCACAACAAAATATAATCTGACAATTTCAAATGTATTTGTAGGATTCAGTTAAAAGTTTGCTGAGAAATGCTGTGATGTTAATTCATCTTAGGCCTCTATCCCACAAACAGATCCACACAGGCACAAGGGCCTACTTGCATGGATTCAGTCTCAGGTTCAGGCATTCAATCTCTACCCAGATTCACAGTAGTAGCTGGTAAAGTTAGTGCTGGGAAGCAGAATTGTCGGATTGCTGAGAAATGAATCACTGACTCCTCAGCACGCTCTGCATGTGATTCCATATGAGTGTAGCCCACTTTACAGTAAGAAGATCTGGTTTAATAAGGTTGATTGAGTAACCCTTTGCCTTTCATTTAAATGACATAATCTAAACTAGAATTCAGTAAGGTTAAAAGCAGTGACACCAGCTCAGGGGATTTTCTACTCGCCATCAATAAAATATTTTACTTACTCTTTTACAATTTCTTTTTTTTAAAAGATCATCAAGACTTAAAAGCTGTAATGGGAGCAGATTCACGACCAGCTCTCATTGGACAAAGACAAAAAAGTAACTACAGTCATGTCACAGATAGTAGAAAGTCATGAGGGATAATAAAACTATCCATTCAGACTGAGTCACAGAAGCATGAGCTTGCATCTGTTATATTATTTTAAACCCAGAAGGATTAACCAGCTCTTACAAAAAGTGTTTGTACTAAGTTTTCTACCTGTACACTGAAAAAACAGCAATCGCTTTTCTGTAGTTTAGAAGTGATGGCATTTTTCATCATAGAAAAGCTTTTATTTTTTTTCTTGCATTGAACAAACAGCTGTCCAATGACCTAGTAGCTGCAGATTGATATGAACCTGAAAAGTTCTCTCATTTCCCTCCTTTTGTCACGGTCACATTTAAACAAAATCTAATATTTCACACAAACAATATTCACAGCAATTTGTTATTATATTCCAAGAGATGACTTCTTTAGCCCTGTTTGTTCACTTACATAAACCCCCCAGTATACAGCACTAATGTAACGAATACAGTTAGTACAAAATAAGTAAGGCATCACTTTAAAATTCAGCACCGAAATAGAGCCGGAAAGGCTTGTACAGATCAGTGTTGAGGACTGTGGTTCTTGCTGAGTACAGCCTGAGACAGCTGATGTGTGGTGGTTTTAGTGAAAGTATTTGCTCCCAAGGAAAGGAAAGTGCAATTCTTAGTGAGGTGTTCTTACTCCCCAACCAAAGTACAAGCCTTAATACTGAAACTGTATTGTGTGCGTGTGGAGAGGAGGAGGAGAAATAGAGAACCAGGTTCACAGCTCAGCCATAACCCATGAGCAACTTTTAAACCTTAAAGAGATAGTACCCCCCTTTTTAAGACCTGGATAAGACAGTTTCGATGAACTGCAAAAATACTACTTTCTGCTATTTAAAAACCAAACGACTAAATGATTTTACCAGAGTAGCAGCGGACTGCCTGCAGAGCTTAGCTTTAATGAACCCCTTTTGCAGTTGTAATGGTCAGAGAGAGAAATCCCTGACAAAAAAGTCTAGAAAACAGCTATAAAATTCTAATACAAACGGTAAAAACTGAAGGCCTGACTATACCCTAATTGGGTGAAATTCACCCCTATCCATAGGGCGAACAGACAACCTATGCACCAGTGAAGTTCCACTTAAGCTATGGCATTTAAATGGGGCATAGGCCCTCTGCAGAGGAGTGAATTTTGCTCACTTACACCAGTGTAAATCAGGAGTAACTCTACTACAGTTAATGGAGTTTTACTGGTGTAAGTAAGAGGAGAATCAAGCCCTGAATATCAAAGGGGTACTTGGTCTTTAAAATTCTGTACGATAGTTTGTTACACAGTGTTTGAAAAAACCCTGATTTGTTTAGACTGTACATATATTTCTTTTTATATATCTGTAAATCTCTATAAACACATGGTGAAATAGAGAAAAGCAAGCCAAGGTCTCAGACTGGCAAGGAGAGCAGCTTTTTTTATTTTATTTTAATATTTATTTTAAATTTCCCTGTCTTGCAGCTTTGCCTTTTATGGACCATTATTAGCAAGGCAAGCGATATATTATAGCACCAGAACTATCCGCAGCTGAGGTTAGTCTGCAAAGCTGATTAGTAGAAATCCAGCCCTCACCCAAATGTGTTTGGTCAGAAGCAACATAGGCGATAAACATCCCTCCCCTCTCCTTCTGGACAGTACATAGCACAATGCTGTTTGTTTCAAAGCTGTGAAGTGTTTTGTTTTTTTAAATGTCTTCAGTATCTTAGGCATGAGGGCTTACAGTAACTAAACAGAACAAAACAAAGACATAGTGCAGTTCTTATAATTGTAAAAAGAAAAACAGTACAAAAGTTGTTTGGGTTACCTGCACCCACATTCAAGACTGACTCAAATAAAGTGTCTTGTTCTTGCAGCTCTAATACTGAGACATCTGCCCAGTCCAGTACAGTAACAAGTTATCTTCATTAGTTTGTGATAAAGATTCTTTTAAGTAGGAGAGGGACAGTGGGAAACCGCCTGTTTTCTGTCTGCTGAAGATCACAACGTCGACTCCAAGGATGAGTCAAGGATGTCATCATGATGGCTGTTGCTATTGGAGTCGCTGTCGTAACTCTGGGGGCTCGAATAGTTGGCTGCCTCTTGCAGTCTCATTAGCATGTTCATCTAAGAAAGCACGGAAAAGGGTTAAGGGTTATTTGTCTGCTGAGACGAAAGAATCTTAATACTATAGAACAGTCAGATTTGCACTCACATCACTCATGTGAAACCAGTGCAAGAGAAGAGGGGAATATTTATTTCGGCTACTAAATGTAAAACAATTCGCACAGCACAGTTGTTATTACACCTCTCCTATGAGAGACAAACTGAGATGCAGAGCGGCTAAATGACTTGCTCTAGGTCACACACGGAGTCAGTGGAAGAGCTATGAAGATTCCACATCTCCTTATTCCCAGCCTCTTGCACTAACCAGTCTTAATATGTATTAACTAGAATTCTGTAGTTCTACAAACAGGTCAGAAAAAGAGATCTATTAAATTAGACAACGGATAATAACATCTCTGTGAATGTGTGCATACAATAATGGAAATGTAAGGTGATTCTTCAATATACCCAACTTATTTTGGAGGTGTACATGATTCCAAACAATAGTTTAAGAATAGCTGTAACATAAGCAATTATTGCAATACCTGTTTTCACCAGGAAGAAAGCTGCATGAACTAGTGTTACCATCACGCTCATATTAAAATGTGCATTAACAAGCAAATCCAAAGCTTAAACTATTGTATATATTGTGTACAATGTTTAAAATCTTGGTTTCCATACACTTGCATGGTATTTGCTGATTAATAAATGAGACACCAATTATGTAAGCTTCAATTTTCACATAGCAACTGAACCAGAAAAATAGCTCAATATCATAGTGACACAGCTATCCCGTGGTCCTGGCCGGGCAGGTTAGGTCAAGAATTTCCACGCCATTATACAAATGTGTTCCATTAAATCATGCATTTGCATACTTTATATATACACAAACACCAGAAATAGGCAAAAGGCATCTAGTTTATTGTGCAAAGCTTTACATGAGGTGGACAAAGTTTCCTTCATATTCTTATAGCCATTTTAGCTACACTCTCACAACGAGGAGATCTGAGTATTCTCCTTCACTGTATCTGGCAAAATTACATCTGACACACCGGTCTCCTGTGGCAGTGCATTCCATAGGCTGACTCTACTCTGTGGCAGGAAATATTTCCTTGTAATTCTAGAACATTTAACTTATTGTCACTTATTCTTTCATTCCTATTTATTTTTGCCCCCTAGCAAGTATATCCTAATTAGCTCTGGAGCTTTAGCTGGAAGAACTCACCAAAGGATCTCCTTCAGCATCACTCGGGGGAACTTGTTTGCTAGTTGAACCTTCCCGTGGCATTGAGTACCCATCAAATCCAACATCTTCAGGCCGCAGTTGCAGCAAGGGAGGCCACTCGTGGTGCTGTGGGGTGGCTGCCCAGGGATACGTGTCCATTACCCATTTGGCAGGATCCTCCCAGGGAGCTCTCCTTCCATACAACTAGAAAACAAGAGCAAATACATCTCTTAACATATGTCTGTAATATAATGGGTTCTACTACTTTAGTCCATGCTTGTCTCATCAAAGTGAGCTCTTGTGTCATGGTTATCCCAATGTGGAGAACACTCTGAATGAAGGCTGGCCAAACAGGGTGTGATTTTCATCCTTATTACTCTGACTGTGAAGTTCTAGCTATGTAATGGTAACTGACTCAGAGGAGGCTGGCCATCTCCTTTGAGAGCACAAACCCTCTTAATCTGCCACCAACTGGGGAGAAAGGGAACCTGAGAACAAATAACCTTGCTTCAGAAGCTGAGTGCACCATCTCTCTGTTCCTATTTCTTTTGGACTAAATAAGCAAAATACAAAATCCAAGTCACTAGTGTACACATCCTATCTGGTAGGATACCAAATATTTGCTTTCAAAGTCATCAGGAAGTTGCAGTATGTTGCTAGAACATATAAGTATAACTGCTCGATGCCTTTAATCAGAAACTATGGCAACGAATGCCAAAGAAATACTTTTTGAAGTCAATGGACTTTTGGACTTTCTCTGTGCTCACACTAGTGAGAGTGCCAGCAGAATCTGGCTCCGTATGATCAGCCTCGAAACACACACACCTCCAGAAAGGTGTTTTGATTTGAACAGAATGGTCAGGAAAACACAGCCAGTTATATAATTTGTTTTATTTTTAATTTATTTTTAAATAAACACTGCTCTTTGATCTATTCAGATCACTTAGTTTTCATTAGATGAAAACTCACTATTGAGCCACATGGGTTTCAAAAGCAGACGCCAAATGAAAAGAGATCTTCAAGTTTTCACTTCTGCTATAGGGTACTCTAGGCTGACTGCCCTTCAGGAATTGGATTTCAGTAGCTGCTCTTTGTCACTTGAGCTCAAAGGATTCAGGCTCCTCTTTATAGTGTACAGTGAACAGTGAAGCAATAAGACACAGTAGGAGGTCATGGATGTATTATAAGAACATCTGAATGCCTTTAATCCATGGGGTATAACTCAGTGCTAACCATCACCCCAAATCCCTTTATTGACATTAAGAATACTTTTTATGATGAAGACAAATGTGTTTCCACACATGGAGATACTGGTATTTTAGAAAGCTGAAAAGCAACTGAGCTGTGAGATTCTTTCCCAATTAATCCCTCATTTTAGATTATTCTCCAGACATCTGAACAAAGCCTCAACCCAAGAATGTTTACAATATAGAATGCAAAAGTCAGCCACAAAAAGGATATTTAGCCATGAACCCATTCTCCCTTACGCTCTTAGAAAGCTCAATTGAAGCTGAATTCCTGAAGTCCTGGCTCCTATACCCTCAGTCAGCATTCTCTCTCTCAGAGTCTGTCCCCACTCAACACTGAGCTTTTAGATGTATTTTTCCAGAAAATAATTACAGTCTTGAACAGATTTCCTCACAACCAATTAAGACATAAATAAAATAAAATAAAATAGCATTTTGAGATGAATCTGTTGATTTTCATATCATAGTCCGGAAAGTAGCAATGATCAACAACCCCATATATTAAGCGCTCATAGGTAGAACTGGAGAGGAATGAATGAGGACAAAGACAGTTCCACACACTAACTTCAGTGCAGTGACTCCTGATTTACACTGGGATAAGTGAGGAGAAAAATCAAGACCACAGATTTTCCATTCATTTCTGGACAAACATACTCCTCTGACAATTTTGGAAACTAAAGACTTAAAAATATCTGAATGAGAAAGCCACTTCGTAACTGTCACGAAAGCTGTTCAATGACTAAACAGCTCCTTTTCCTTTAGCAGAAGTGGTGGGGATAAAGGGATTTGCCAACTCTTTCAGAGTTCAAGAATAGCTCAGTTTCCTCCAACTTCCCCCCACTTATTGATCATAGAGACTGCTATCCTTACTGGCCAAGTAGGGCTAGTTAGGGAAAACTCTGAAGCCTATCGGTGCTATTTCTTATACTGGCTATTACTGTCGATGGTACTGGTAGCAACAACTCCTCCCCTCCTAGTCCAGCACGTTATCTCCAGAACAATCCAAAAAGAATGGTCCCAACCAGTAGCCTGGTTAGAGAATCAAATCTAGTTCTCCTGGATGGCGATGGGGAGTGTTGGCACCAAATATGCACCAAGACAACTGTGTTTGAATGCCACTAACTATGCGGAAGAAACAGTACAATGATTAAAATGATCTTCCAATGAAACAAACATGCTACAGAGATTAATGAACTTAAAGGGAACATCATCAGAGAAATGTTTTCTCAAATTTTTGCTCATGTTTGTGATGTTGAATTACATCAGGAAGATTAATAGCCAAAGGTCCAGTTCTATTACTGATCCTGCAGACTGAAGACACATCACAAAAATAAACTACTCATGGAGTAAGGCACTACTCAGTCTGAGTAAGGGTAGCAGAATGATGCCCTGAATAAATACAGAAGGAAACACAACATAAACTCCACAGCAACATCACATAACAGGAGACTTTGTTACAAAGATACATATATAGCAAACAGACTAATTCCTTCTTGGAAGATTCTGACCCCATCAAATTATATGAGCCAAGTGGATTATTCCAATGGAGCCACCAAAGAGATTAAAGTTTATGTGCAATGGTGGTGTGTATAAATATATATTTATATATATATATAAATAAATATATGGCAGCAAAGTGCAGATTCAGAAATTATGCAATGATTAATTGCTTTAGATGTTAACATTTATTCCATTCTGAAATTATGCCCAAGTGATCAAATGAGTTGGCACGGTTGTCCAGTAGGTGGTGCCAGCCAGTCTTAAACCCACCTTTCCCTTCCCAAAAAGAAAATATTCTTCATAATCATTTAGTTAGGCTTCAATGTAAGTTGTGGTAAACTGGGTCTACTATTTAAATCTGTTCCCCCAACATATGGAGCATTCATCACAGCTGCTAAACTGCTAAGAAGTGGAGAGATTTGTAAACTCTACATAAAGCTCCTGGGAATTGAAAAAGACAAATGTTTCCATTAATTCCTAGTCCAGCTCTGAAAAATCATTATATAGTAAGTGCATTTCCTATTTAAGTAACTACCATATCTCCAGTGTGCTACCAAACCAGTGTATTAATAGTATTACTCTATGATCTGAAAGCAGCTGCTTTAAATGAAACAGGCAGAAGGCTGGAGAAAGTAAAGATGAGGGCATGTGCAAAACTGAATGATTTTAAGACAACACAAAGTGTTAGAAGGAGGGTAGGATGTGAAATTAGGATATGAGACTGGCTGCAATAAAAAAGGATTACAATAGTAGGAATGCTCAGAAGACAGAGATGATAAGATGACAAAGAAAATAATTCAAACACAACCAAAGTCAGGCAGACCTAGAGGCTGATCACCAACTAGATGGTGGGACATTGTATGCAAGGACATAACCAGGCTGGGCTTAATGGAGAAACAAGCCATAGATAGGAATGAATGGCAATGCTGTACTGCTCCCTGTGTCTGTGAATATGCTTTGGGATGAAAAGAAGAAAAACAAATCTCCAGCAAACTCAAGACAGGAACTAACATTTTCTTCCTGCAACCTTTGCAGATGCTCACTTTGCAAAGAAATTAGGAATGTTCCCCCTGTGCATATTAGAAGGTGGCGGTACCTAGCTAACATTCACAAGTGCCAAAGATAAAGCATAAAAGAATGTACCAGACTGGCAGGAAGCAGGCATTCTGGGACCTCCTATTTGCTCTAGCTATGGCCTATAACAATAACAGGAGGGAGAGAGAGATCTCACATTTTCACATCCCTGCTTTAGGGAACAGAGCCAAAAATCAAGATTCAGCAAGTCCATGGGAACAGTCGCTAAAAGGATCCACTTGGCCCACATGCCCTTCACCCATAATGCGTCTTTAAATGGCAATGAAAAATACAGTATTCATTCAGTCCATGTCCAGCCCCATAAATCATAGTGCCTGGACTGAAATCAGGACTCCACTGTTCTTTTCAGATAGTGGTTCCATGTAACAAGATGTGTTCACAAAGGAGCATTCCTCAAATGTATTCTGAAATGGCCACAGCTGGAGAGGGACCACACCCACATGCTGGAGATCACTTGCCAGGATCATCTGGGATTCTCTTTTAATCATTTTTCTGCCACTGCAGAGGCTGTGGGCACTGATGTACCTTGGTCCTTGTAGCACATAATAGTCTAGTCTCCTGTAGGCTGTAATACTTTGTTCCTAGATGTAGGATCTTGGTGTACCAGAACACATGTTCAAATGAGCTCACCTTACCAAGCAATCCTGATCAGAGATATGAACATGGAAAACCTAAGGTTGCCATCCCTCCTGGTTTTAATGTGACTGTGCTGATTTTTAGTTTGAAAGTTGGGAGTGGCGGGGGAAGAGTACAGGGCCACTGACATATCCTAAAAATTTCCTCAGCCAGCATAACATCTATAAGTTGTTCCATGAAATTTAAATGCAAGGACTTTGATTATTTTTAATAAAAAGCTTGTTCTGTGGAACAATCACTGTCACTCACACACCCGTAAGACTTTACTACCATTAATTAGATAAATGCCATGACACCCATGTGAGGCAGGTATTTTATTATACCAACTTTGTGGATAGGGAATTGAAATACAAAGAGATCAAGTGCTTTTCCCAAAGCCACACAGCAAGTCAGTAGCAATCTTGAACTGAACATGTATCTCCTGACTCCAAACCCCCTGCTCTAGCCAGAGACATGCTGGCTCCGATAAAAACTAAAAGTGTCAGTACTATCCCAGCTTTCTAAAACTGATAGAGAACCTGAATTTTTAATCAAACGCTAAGTGCAGGCAGTTCAATAACTGCTAAAATTAGAGTTAATGAAGGTTGCTTTACAGACCCCGTAGGCACTGCAAAGAAATTCAATCAATATTTCATCACCTGGAGTGAGAAAAAAATAGACAAAGTGCTTGAGAGAACGATCCTAACACTCGCTCAATAAATCTCTCCAAATGCTGCGTGGTTTCTCTGCTGACAGATAGCTAAAGGTTGTGAGTTCGTTGGCCATTGTAAACATATTGCAAATTCACATTTAGTTTTAAGAAGGAAAATTAGAGATAATACTGTAATGAATGCTTTCAAGTATGGCATTTTAGATGTGGGGTAACATTTTCAAAAGTGCTTAGAAAACCTAGGAGCCTAAGTCCCATTTTCAAAATGGTTTAGGCACTCAGAAACCTAATTGTCATTGAAACTCAAAAGGGATTTAAGTTCCTAATGCCTAAATCATTTCTGAAAATTTTATCCTTTAAGTTTCAAGTTGTTTCTCGAGGAAAGTGTTAATGTGGTTTGATTACATCCAGTATCTCCTTACTATTTAGATGGAAACAGTATTTAGGTTTCACAGCTGACTTCCTCACCTGTAGTCCTTCTCTGACTGCCTCCAAAAGATATGGGATAATAGAGTAGTTCCACAAGTCAGTAAACCAGACCCTAGAACCATCCACGTCTATTGGACAAGAGAGGAAGAGTCGTGGACCTAGAAGGGAAAATTAAAGTCACATCATGAACACGGTTTGCAGCAGTCAATTCAAAAGCAATATCAAACAACAACTCTAAGTTCTTTGGAGACTGTAACTTAAGAGCTGAGAAGAAATGTGCAAATGTCAGCATCTGCTCTTTTTAAGATAATTTGAAAGTCCCTGAATTACCTTGATACTGTAATGCATTCAAGAAGGAACCAATTACAAGAATTCACAATCAGAATTTTAAAATCTTCCTTTATGTCTACAACTTATTTATTATGAATCCTTGGTACAGTTTTGCTTGATAGTATGGTCAGTCTAAAAATGTGGCTTTTATAAATCATTTCCCCGCAATGACTCTTTAATTCCAGTGGAGTATTCGGAACTGGAATATATCCTCTCAGGAACATCAGAGAATGCTTTGGTGCTAGAACGTGAATTCTCAGTTCTCACCAATAGTAACATCAGAGGAACTGTGAGCCTCCAAGAACTTGTTGAGATGCTGCCAGACCTTGGGAATCCAGTCAATGATTTTAACCAGTTCTGCATTTCTCATCCTGCCACTGATTTCTGTTTCAATTAATTTTCGTCTCAGGAAACGACCAAGAAAGCCCTTGACTGGCTCAGTGTGGTTAGCACATAGCACCCATCTAAAGCAGAAGAAGAGAAGAGTCAGAGATTTACCTATTACTCTAAAGAGTAGTAATATGACTACTGGACTGCTGGGATGATTTAGTTGGTGTTGGACTAGATGACCTCCTGCGGTCTCTTCCAACCCTAATCTTCTATGATTTTATGACAGGTTAGATCCGGAATGGGTTTTGTTCATCCTATCTAACTGATATTCTCTTTAGATTCTCAGCTAACCAGTATAACCATAACCATCAGATAATTTGGCAACTTACATACAGTACCTGAAATTGTGGTGTAGTTGAAGGTTAGGTGTTGAGGATGTGGCCTGGTTCATTGTGCCAATAATGTAAGGACTATGAGAAAACATTGAACAAAGCAGTATTTGTAAACTCATTTCTAGGCAATAATTAAAACACATTTAATAAGTAACTTCAAATTAAGACCTCTACAACCTTAATATTCAGCTAGGTTTACTCTAGCCCCTACTCTACCAGTGCAGTTTATCTGCAGGTACAAATAATTACACTCACATTTTTGTGCCTGCAATGAATTGTGGGTGCAAAACTAACACCTCAAAATATAGAGGCCTTCACTGAAAACTGGGTTATTAATATTCAAGGGCTATTGTGTGTGATGAATACAATTTACCCAAATACTTTACTACATTTTTATTACATATATACACACACACACACAGAATTTTTTTTTAACAGTCCTATGCAACTAGATTCTGCTGATGGAATCAGTTCTAGCCATCTCCGATCACAGTATCAAAAATAATCTGATAAATGTTGTCTAGAATTCATTTTATTGATCAGGGTATAAGTCTGACTCTGTGGAAGGATCTCTTTCAGGGGTTTGAAGTGTGGGTCTAATATCCCATTACCATTACCATTTATGGTACTTGCAGTTCAGAAGCCCATTGAAGATCTCGCCGAGGGAGCTAACATGATGCAAATTGTCCAGAATGACGACAAGAGGCATATCCACAGCATTATTTTCGCTATTACATTGGTCAGCAAGGTTAGACAAGTATTGGCGCAGTTCCTGCAAAGCATATGTAGAAAAGGAAGCTGGTTTTCATATTATTCCTTGGATACCCAGTTAACAGAGAAAAAAAATTTGCTATTTGGCTGTTGGATTCAATTCTAGAAATGCTCCTGATAACGAATATAACATAGCCTGCTTTGCTTTAGTCACCAGAGGTCACATTGTTCCAAGTGGAGTAATCATATGACTTCTACTTTTAACTTTTGTTTTAATCCAAATACTTTCGGGTGTTACAGACTCAAAGACGTACCAGGAGTCCTGTTTGGGAAGCCTATTTGGGAATTTCAAGGGGCCATGGTCTGCCTTTTTGCTAAAGCACCTTGTGCTACACTGTTCTAGCTATGCTGCCCAGAGCTCTGAGATGTTTTAAGAACTTCCTCATATCTCAGTATATTGGGTAAGCAGGTGAGAAAGTTGCAGAAGGAGCAGTGCACCTTAGCTGCCTATGCTTGCCATGTTTGATCATGTTCTTGCCATTGTGTTAATCTCTAACTACAAATGAGCCCGGCCATGATGCTCATTTGCGGAGGCAGAAGTTAGATGGCTTGGACGGTGGCATGAAAGAAGGAGGAGTTCAGTGCCACTGCCAAACATTTGGGTGAGATTGCTCTCATCATCTCTAACATGTGCATTAAACAGGATGCTCCAAACTATAACAGTTGCTAGTGACCACACTTTCCAGCACTTTGCTCCAAAGAACTCCCTACTCCACCTGAGGCCAGCACATACATAGCTTGGCAGGACAGCTTTGTTTTCTTACCTACAAACCTACAAACCAGAGGTATACACAGAAAAATGCTGCTGCTATTATATGTAGCCACATAGCTACTCAAGCTTTTAGGTTAATACAATGTAGAGGTGAATTATATTGTTACCTTTTTTTTTCAAAGCGCCCACTAGCTCCCACTAAGGTTTGACATCACAGTAGCCTACCAATATTTACTTAAAGTTTAACAGCTGAGTCCCTCATTTCTGGCACATAGTAGTAGTGTTTCTATAAAGATACCTTCCATTTCCTCACCTTACTGGACTTATGATCCACGTTGAAGGTTGCAATAACTCCATCAGCCAGCTCTCTTCCCTCTTTAAGTACCATAAACTCAGACAGACGATTTGCTAGGTACGTTTTACCAGTGCCACTTGGCCCAGACAAGATAATCCGTCTATGTTCCATTAAGAGAGAGACATATCGCTGCAGTATAGGCTTTGGAATCAGTGACTCAAACACCAGACAGTCCAAACTGTTCTCACAGATGCCTGCATTTAGAAAATCATCGTCATTCAGGGGATCCACACTTTGCTAAAGTTGCTAAAAAAAATTTTTTTTTTAGTGCGTTTTTAAACTTCTCTCTCAGTAGCAAAAATATCATTTCCCATTGAGGAAAATGTATGTATTTCAACTGCCAAGTTTAGACTAAATTAGAGCTAAAGGGTAAAAGAAAGCACTGATCTAAAATAGAAAATGTGATTGTGTGTGACCCTGTGGCCAATTATACCAGGAAACAACCCAAAAGCTTCACTCAGAAGTTGCAGACTCCACCCACACCAATCATAAGCAGAACCTTCCCGACCCCAGATGAAGACTCCTTTTTACACTATAGCATCTCTCATGGCAGAGAAGAGTAATGAATCAGTTAGTTATATTGAATGCAAAGTGTCTTTACCGGGATCTCTCGAGCTCCCAGACTAGCCAACACAGGCTACGCTGCCTAAGTCCTGCCCTGGACAAATGGTCATAGATATAATTACTGGTTAAATGATATGCCCATGAGCCATCTCCATTCTTTGGATTTCCTCCACCAGGGAGCAGTGAAAGTTTATCTTGTCTATCAAGAACTGCTGGGTAAAGCCTGGCTTCCAGTTCTATTGTAGACAAATCTATTCACAGGCCATTTCACTGTCAAGTACAGTCACAGAAATAGATACATTTACCCAGAATTTAGCCATTTATTTTTGCTCTGCAAACCAAAACAAACCTATCCATCATCAAGTCCCCCTGCCTTCACCAAACATCCAAACCATTTGCAATTAAACTCCTTCTGTGTAGTATGATAGACACAGCTTCAGGCATAAAAATTTCCATAGAGGAGCATTTGTGCAATGTCAGCAGTCACTTTAGGCAGAACTGGCTCAGGGCAAGCACACAAAGCTTAAAAATAAACTGAAGGAAGGGAATGTTAGCACATCAACGGCTGACAGAATCATTAGCACCTGACTGATTACTTACAAAATCAAACATTTCTATGCACAGCTCTAGATCTGGAAGGCATAATGAATTACTGGCTTCCCACAAATTGATTAAAATCGAATTTTTAAAATAAAAACAGAAGTATATCATAAATGAGTCTACAAAGCACAAGTAAAGCTATTACAAGCTGAATATATAACTTATTTAGTATGACAAGTTCTCAAGCAACATTTTCATTCTTCTAAAATCCCCACAGTACAACTTGAATGTCTTGGTTCTTGGATAAACCTGAATAAACTGAAATGTTTCAGTATTTTTGTGATTATGTTTTTCCTACTTTACAGCTAACATTAACACTAAGGGCTTGTCTACTCTGTGGGATGATATGCTTCACGGGCATGTGATTTCTAAAGTGCACCAATGTGTAAAACACAAAACTTCTTTATCAAATATGGTGGATTTTGTGTAGTTATGAGGTGAGAGAAGCAGCACACTGTTCCCTTAAAGTTTTGCATTTAATGCCACAGTGGAAAAAATGCATTTTTGTTGCACATATTAACAGTTTACTTTTGGATAAACACAATGAAAATGTGGTTCTCTTGCTTTCCTACAATAGCTTAAGTCAGTAGTCCTTCGCATGTAGTGTTTCAAACAGTACTATGTTCAAGCGTACTTCAGAACTTTTAGTGCACACCAGCGCTAAATTACAGAGGTGAGGCTGTGGTGGTAACTTAATGGTACTGCTGCTGTGTAGGGCCATGAAAGAAAAAGTGATTTCATTCCTGCTCCCTCTTTTTCATAACAGCAAGCCTGTTCAGTCCTTTATATGGTAGGAAGAGAACATTTTCTGTTGCTCAACAGCACCTCTGGTTGATTAAATGAGCAGCACTGTCAGCCAATAAAGGAACTCCCATACGGTCCATCTCAGCTGGAAGGAAGTTGATTATAGCACAGATCTGAAGACAGGGAGGGGACAGAATGAGTCGCCAAAAGAAATATGACAGATTCCCCCTCCCCCACAAGCAAGTTAAAGAAAGAAGGAAGGAAAGAACAAACGCAACAGAGTTCAAACCATGAATCCTGGGATCTTTTCTTGGTTCTGCCTGTAACCCAATGAGGGACCTTTATTGAAGTCGATGGGCCCCGTGGGAGAATGGTGCTAATCAACAGGAGTAAGGGTATCAGAGTCTGGCACAAGGTGAATTCCAAATCCAGGATGAAATCTGCTACAAGTGCAATTATTATTACTACTATTACAGGACTAAGAAGATACAGTGATACTGAATTTGGGTACAGGCCCAATGTCCTAAAACTCTTCAGCCTCTACTGCTTACATTAACAAATGTCACTAAAGAAGTAAGGTACAGGTGGGCTAAAGCGAGAGACAGGGAAAAAGAAATGTAATAAAACTTTTCCGATTCTCCGGGCTTCCTAAAACCATAGGCGTTATCAGATATAATTACTGAGAACTACAATGGCAGTATCAAGTATAATTACCTTTGATAGTAACTGAGATGGTGTTGTTTTCGCCAACCAGATAGCCACAGGGTAGCAGCTCAGGTGTCTCGGCACTATTTGTGCGTTTGATTTCTCCAATGTTGTATCCCAAAACACTGTCTGAATTCAGTCCTAGCTGACTCACTGGATCCACATGAATGATATATTCCTGGGGTGAAAAAATAACATCTAAAATCTATTTGCCCTGAAGATTCTATGTCACAGTAACACCACACACCATCACCACTTATGTAATGTAGTGCTATACAAACATTATCTAATTAATCCTCACAGCATCCCTGTGAAGTAGGATGGTAACTGTTATCTCTACTTTACAAACAGGAAGTTGAGGTAGAAAGAGGTTAATTGAATTGCCCAAAGTCACACAACATGTCTCTCTGAGCCAAGATTAGAATTCAGTGCTCCCTGGAGCCAAGTTCACATTCAGACCAATATGCAAATCTGAGCCTCCATGGAGGTCCACAAGGTATTGTAGTTAGATGTACTGCTAACTATGAAAACATTTATTACTTAGTGGGAAGATTCAAATACACAGTAAATTGTCACTATTTACCTTAAATAACCGTCTAACAACCCCGTCCAGTACATCCCATTTTGTCTTGCCACTGACTCCAATGCAGCCAATGAGGAAGAGGCGGGGCCTGGAATCCTAATGCATACAAACGTATTAATTTAAGTGAAAAGAAAGCTAATGATGTGAGACTGTCCAAAGTAAATGGATTTGTTTAAAATCCTGGTTTGTCTCTACACAGCTGGTCTCTACTTTATACCAACATATGGTAAATTTTGAAAACCATACAAAGATCCTCTCTCTATTCTACTGAATAGTCATTGCATTGTTAAATGCACAATTAAAATAATGGTTATTAATGTAGAGGGCACTTAAAATTCAATCCACCAGAAGTTTTAAATATCAGAAAATAGAGCTTAGCAAGAAGAAGAAAATTATAGCCATTATAATCAGAAACTGAGATTGTGGTACCATATTTATTTTCTCAATAACTTCCAGATCAAATATGCTTAATTTGCAAGTGAAAAAAGTTTTCCCCTCTCCATTTCGGAAAACTCCACCAGGGACCTGAAAATCAAGTTAGATTTTTTGTATCTCTTGGCAATAAACATTATACTAAGAGAATTTAGCTGATAATTTTGTTCATGATTGTCTAAGGGAAAACAGAAAGAACAGAAACCAAAAACATTTTTTGCAACAACTGCATGGGATTTGCACTGCTAACAGAATTAAAAATAGTTGTTGTCATTAAAGACAACAGATATTATACTATGGGTCTTGGAGTCATAAGGATACCATTTCTATTTAATTACTTTTCTGACCACGAACACAGGTCTAGTCAAATAGAATTAAACAAATAATTTTTATAGTTAATTTGCTTATACAAATTGGTGGATTCATTTCTCCACAGAATTTATTCAAGTACATTTGGCATGTAATGGAAAGCAGATCTGAGTGACACAAATTATTCCTCAAATATTTATTTATTTATTTAAGTGTTTATTAAGGAACAACGACACAATGACTTGGTTTGATTGGTGCTCTGTAAATGCAATTTAGCAGATTTACACATGCACCACAAGTTTATTAAACGGACTGCAAGGCACAATAATTGAAATGTGTTTGTTGTTTAATCAGTTTAAAATTAACCAGGTGTGTTTGGAGGTCAGGGGATACGGGTGTTTAAGCCTGGAATAGTTTCAAAATGTGACCCTGATTTAAATTTAGACAGTTTGGGCTGGAATGACAAACTTTGGGTCTCCGCAGACTGGATCCATTAGTTTTGCTGCGAAGCAGGCCACTCTTAATCACAGAATCATAGAATATCAGGGTCGGAAGGGACCTCAGGAGGTCATCTAGTCCAACCCCCTGCTCAAAGCAGGACCAATCCCCAATTAAATCATCCCAGCCAGGGCTTTGTCAAGCCTGACCTTAAAAACTTCTAAGGAAGGAGATTCTACCACCTCCCTAGGTAACGCATTCCAGTGTTTCACCACCCTCCTAGTGAAAAAGTTTTTCCTAATATCCAACCTAAACCTCCCCCACTGCAACTTGAGACCATTACTCCTTGTCCTGTCCTCTTCTACCACTGAGAATCGTCTAGAACCATCCGCTCTGGAACTACCTCTCAGGTAGTTGAAAGCAGCTATCAAATCCCCCCTCATTCTTCTCTTCTGCAGACTAAACAATCCCAGTTCCCTCAGCCTCTCCTCATAACTCATGTGTTCCAGACCCCTAATCATTTTTGTTGCCCTTCGCTGGACTCTTTCCAATTTATCCACATCCTTCTTGTAGTGTGGGGCCCAAAACTGGACACAGTACTCCAGATGAGGCCTCACCAATGTTGAATAGAGGAGGACGATCACGTCCCTCGATCTGCTCGCTATGCCCCTACTTATACATCCCAAAATGCCATTGGCCTTCTTGGCAACAAGGGCACACTGCTGACTCATATCCAGCTTCTCGTCCACTGTCACCCCTAGGTCCTTTTCCGCAGAACTGCTGCCTAGCCATTCGGTCCCTAGTCTGTAGCTGTGCATTGGGTTCTTCCGTCCTAAGTGCAGGACCCTGCACTTATCCTTATTGAACCTCATCAGATTTCTTTTGGCCCAATCCTCCAATTTGTCTAGGTCCCTCTGTATCCTATCCCTGCCCTCCAGCGTATCTACCACTCCTCCCAGTTTAGTATCATCTTTTTACTGCCTATCTCAACAGAATGATTTGAATGCTAAATTAGTATGAGAACTGGAGAACTACTAAAATAATTTTAAAATGTTTGCCAAAAAAAATGCAAAACAGCTTCCAAGGAGTAAAGACATGAGTTCAGGATTAAGCCCCAACCCCGTTACATTTCATAGCTGAGGACAGGGTGTACAGGCCTAATATAGAATGAAACTCACCTCCTTCCATTTAATTTCATCCTGAAAGTTAACAACTATTTTAACATGCCTGCCTCCTTCCTTCCGGGCACAGCCATCACCGGGGTCATCTAACAGCATGTCTATGAATGGCAAATATCAACAGTCTCTTAGTTTTACAATGATAACAATGAAGAGCCTTACACCAATATTTTTGTTACACTGGGACAGGACACAGCTTAGTCCTCACATGCATAGAGGCATAACATGAGAATATTGTTACTGACATCCCTGCCAAATCTGCAGATGATTCTCAAAAAGGAAAAGTCACAGAAAATTACCACTGTCAGTTACCCCATATTTTCCTTCCTACAAAATATCATGTTGGCAAATGTACACAATTAAATGGCTCTGAACATGATTCTGTGTAGCTGAGGTCATAATTGGAAAGCTAGATTTTAGGGTGCAGCAGAACGATGACGACATTCTAATAGAAGGGTTTATCCCAGTGGCTGACACATATCCACACCATAACCATTAATAATCCTTACTCTTTTGTTTCTCATGGCTAACCAAAGTGAACGTTCCAACTACAGGATAAAACTTGCCCATTGCCTTTCACTGGATGCTCACCGAGGCTGGTAGACTCTGTGAGGCTCAGGCTGTGCTGAGACAGACCCATGGACTGTCTTGGCGAGGATGAAATGGAAACTTGAGACTGAGCCCTGCTACAGCTGCCGTGGTTTTCAGACTTCAACCGGTCGTTTTCTGCTTTTAACTTCTCAATCTCGCTCTTGAAAAGAAAAGCGAGTAGACAAGAGGCACATACTACCTCAATTCATTTATGAGTGGCTGCAAGTATACATTTTAAGAAACTACCTAAAATATCTAAAGAATAAATGCCAGGTGTTTAATAAGATGCACTTTTCAAAATCCCTTTGAAAAACCTGCATACTAAGAAATCTAAGGGGCACACACTTTGTAGTGACTGTAGGCCAAGTGCATGCGAACACCAGGGGCTCCTTGGGTTCCTCCCTTCTATCCCACAAGCTCCTGGTGTACAATTCTCCCATCCACCTATATTTCTGGGATTCCCTGAAATCTCTCTCCCTGCCAAGGATTATGTGTGCCTCCCCGCTTCCCCTCCTTTCATTCCTGGGTTCCCCATTCTCTCTTTTCAAGGCAGAGGCTCAGTGTATGTCCCAATTCCCCCATCCACCTGTACCAAGGTTCTTCAATATCCCCTTCCTGCCAGAGGTTCTCGTACCCCCTTTCACTCTATTGCAATTCTCCCGCATGCTGGGGGCTTTGTGTACACCCCTATATCCCCCCATGCTAGAGGCTCTGTCTGCATTCACCCCTCTACCATACCAGGATCCTGCAATCTCCCCCACACCAGGGATTCTGTGTTTCCCATTTCCCCTTACACCAGGGGCTGTGTCCCCCCCCCCATTCTAGGGGTCCTCCCCCTTCTCCTCCCTCCAATTCCAGGGGTCCCACATCCTCCTCACCATGTCAGGGTCTGTGTACATGTTCCCATTTTCCCTTGTCCCCTCCATTTCTCTCTAGCCCTACCACCCTAGTTGGCCAAGCTTGCAGAGGCCTTACACTCAACTCAGAAATACTGTCCCTCATCTCCTTTTTTTGAAGTTTCAGTGTTCCCCCAAATCAACAGCATTCTGGCCACTGATGTCTAGAATATTCTCTGAAATGTTTGAATTGATTGGATGCAGCATTCAAACATTATTGTGTTACATACAGGCAGAAAGAGAAATGCTGTTAAGTGTAGGGCTTTTAAAAGTTTGTCCAATGAAAATCCTTAACATTCTGATAAGAGTTTCCCAAGGCACACTACAAGTCACTTCACCACCCCCACTGACATGCAGTAACCCCTGGGTAGAGCATGGCAACTGTCTAAGTGACCACTGGTGGTGGATGAAGTGATTTCTTTAGATAAGTAGCTGTAAAATTGAAAGTGTAATGCCAGAGGCCTGGGTTGCCATGTCTACATTGGTGAGAAGAGCCCTGGGACCTTCAATCGCCATGAGGCATCACTGGACCTTGATTTTATACATCCTCTGAAATTATGTAGTGTGGTGGACTGTTAGTCCTTAACAGATAAAAGCAAATTTTAATTTTTGGGGGTTTTGTTCCATTCCTACCTGCATCCTGTTCATAGCCTCCCGAAGCTGGTCTAGCTGGTGGGCAGAGCTAAGGGCCTCCAGACGAATATCAGTCAGTTTCATCTCTTTGTCTCTCAGCTCGTTCCGTAACTGCATGACTGTTTCAGCTTCGCTGTCAGTACATTCAGAAATACTGGGAAAGGTTGTAAAACAGTCACTTAACCAGAGAGCTTGGGAGCATAACTTTCAAATGCTGTTTCAGAGTATTTAATTAATAAAGCAAAAACAATTTTCCCTGATTCAGCAAGATGTGCTTGATGGACAAAAATCCATTGCTGCTTACAGCACCAATGATGACATAGATAAAGTTCTATGTAGAAGTTTTTGCCCCACTTTCTCCTCAATTCTAAAATACTGATATAAAATTCTTGCAAAATTTCACCCCATTTTCTCTCTAGTTATCTATGTCTGTTTTATTATCCCTTGAGATTTTTCTCATCTAATTATCTGATATTAACATTAAATCTCCTCAGATGTTGCCCTTTTCTCCAATTCTTGAATACTGATTGATATAAAATCCTTGCAAATTTTGCTAATTTTCTCTCTAATTATCATATACGGATATAAAATACACTCAAATTTTACCGCTTTATATGTATCAACTATGGCTATAAAATCCCTCAAACTTTTCCCACTTTCCTCTAATTTATGACAATGGATCTCATATTCGTACCCTTTTCTTTTTAATCGTTGAACACTAATATCAAGTTTCAGATTTTAACATTTCTCATGTAATTACCAAGTACTGATTTGAAAAAATCCTCTCAGGTTTGGAGGCGTTCCCCATGTATTTTAAATGCTGGCCCCCCCTCTTTTGGAGTGAACCTGTTGCCCTGAGTCATTCTCCACTGGAGGTACCAGGGGGGTTAAATTCCCTCCCCCAGCTTCCCCTAATCAGGCCCATGGGCCCATCCAGCCCAGTATCTGTTGACCTTTATGTTGATAAACTGGAGAGGGTTCACAAGAATCATTCAAGGATTAGAAAACATGCCTTACAGTGAGACTCAAAAAGCTCAACCTATTTAGCTTAAGAAAGAGGTTAAGGGGGATGACTTGATTACAGTTTATAAATACCTATACAGGAAACAAATATTTAATAATGGACCCTTCAGTCTAGCAGAGAAAGGTATAAACAACCCAATGGCCGGAAGTGGAAGCTAGACAAATTCAGACTGGAAATATGGCATAAATTTTTAGCAGTGAAAGTAATCAACCATTGGAACAATTTACCAGGTGTCGTGGTGGATTCTGCATCACTGACTATTTTAAAATCAAGATTAAATTTATTTTTTAAAAGAGATGTGCTAGAAATTATTTTGGGGAAGTTGTATGGCCTGTGTTACACAGGAGGTCAGACTAGATGATCTAATGGTCCCTTCTGGCCTTGGAATCTATGACTATGAACCTATGACTCTGAAACATCAGAAACTAGCTTTACGAGCACAGGAATTATGCTTTGAGGGTAATAAAATTTGTACATGAAACTAAATTCTGGCCATTACCTATCCTTGGACAACATTAGTATTTCTTTCAAAGTAGTCGTCATGCGGGAAATCTTTTAAATGCAAAAAATCCAAATAAATTAAGGAAGTACAGAGAGTAGCAGCAGTCACTTGGAGATTGATGAGTTTACAGAAAGATTTAAAGCTCAACAGGTGTGCACAGCTGGGCTTCCCTGAATGATTCTGGAGGGCTTTGGAACCCTACCTATTCAGACATGATAAATTCCTTCTTGCTTTAAACCACTCATGCTTAAAAGTTTATTTTAATGGCATTTTTGTTGTTCTCCCCCAAAACTCTGGGTGAACAGCCTTTCAGCACATACATTTTCTGGAAGATTGCCCTGCTGCCTCTTCATTCTGCTGGCCCCTCTCTTTCTCTGCCTGAGCCTTGTACTCAGTGTAAAGCGATTAAGCAGATTGAAGCTGATGTTCAGGTGCAGGAGTTTGTACATAGGAAGATCAGCACCAGAGCTGTATGCTTTCAGGGAGGTTTCAGTTTAAAATGTCTCTGCCTAAATCCCTAAGTAAATGAGCAAAGTTTTCCCTCCCATCAGAAAACAAATAAACCAAAACATGTACACCTCACTCATACTGGTGCCCTGCTTGAAGCCCTCCCCACAGATGAAGTATTTGACCTTTCCTCAATTCATCTCCAGCCCATTGGCTCTCCAGCTACTTGTCAAGACTAGCCATATTCACAGAGTATTTTGATTGATGACACATATAATCAATTTCAACATTAAAAGCTGGCTTTAAGCTTTGACTATTCCATAGTATTATGGGCTGAGGTTGCTTGAAAGTGATGATATTGCAATTAAGAAGTAGAAGAACTGTGACCTTTACATGTGGTGGGGGGATTATTTCATGCTAGCTGCATCTTATTGCCATTGTTCTCTTGAATCATACCTCCTTACATAGAAACAAATGATGGGAAACTTGAAGTTTGGATACTATTCAAATGTATTTGATCTGAAATCAATATGAGACAGGATCTCTTACAATATTTTCAATGCTTCCTGATTTCAGCTAGGTGGCATCTCTATTTCTACTGATCCAAATCAAAGTGAAGAAGTTACTGATGTACTATAATTATAAAACAGCTTTATAAGGTTCTCTCAGCACTTTATAAACATTAATTCATCCTCAAAACACCTCTCTCAGGGAGGTACCATTAACCTCATTTTACAAATTGTCAAACTGAAGCAGAGAGAGATTATGTGGTTTGCCCAAGGTCACGTAGGGAGTCAAATGACAGAGTGGAGAATTGGGCTTTTGGCATAAATGTTTGAAACAATTCTTATCGTTACTTGAACTAGTTCAACCACTTTGAAATTAAACACTTCTCTGACGTTTATAGTAACATGTGTTGTCTTTACTTAAAAGAAAATATGAAACCCCAGATGCCAACCTGTGCTGGAACAGCTGATAGCACAAGGAGAAGTTTCAATTAGTTCTGCAGTCCAAGATCACTTTGGTTGCAACTACTTCCCTTACATGGTGAAAATATTGAATTACTCTTTAGAAGAGAGTTGATGTCTTTTGGCTTCACAGAGTATTATGGTTAAGATGCAGGATTGGGACTCAAGATATATGTTTCCAGCTCTGCCACAGACTTCCTGTGACTCCCCTGGCAAGTGATCTAATCTCTCTGTATTCCTGCTGTAAAACAGGGATAATAATACTACTACTTCCTTTCTTCCACCTTTGGTTTATCTTATTTACTTAGACTGTGAAATCTTCAGGGCAGACATTAGGTGAAATCTTGGCTTCACTGAAGTCAGTGGGAAAACACTGAGTTCGGAATTTCAACCAGAACTGTGTTTTGTGTGTATGTATGTCAAAATGGGGCTCCGATCTCATCTTGGGGTAATATCACTAAATAATATATGGCACTCCTCATTCCATTAGCTAATCCAGTCCTATTTCTCTGTCAATGCAGGACTGCTCCTTACAGTACATTTCCTGCGGTTACATTTCCAAACCACTCATTTTAAAAGATTTTAAAAAATAAAAATGCCACTTACAGAGAATTGGAATGAGAAGCTCTGAGCAACGGGGTAGAAACAGTTGAGCCGTTGTGTGGTAGCTTTGGTGACGAAGGTAAAGAAGAATCAGTCATCTCCTCAATATCTGAATGAGAAGATGCTGACTTGGGGGATTTCTTTTTACCAAATGCTTGCTTGAAGGAGCTGCGTAACTGAAACAACAAAACCATAACCGTAGAGACATCATAAAGAATGCAGCTAAGCAAAAAATTAGGTCACAAAGTACAAACTATAGCATGCAAATCTTTCCAACAAAATGGCAACAAATACTTCACATTAATCTTAGCCATTTTATAAGATTAATAAGGGAATCTAGAATAAGCTCTTGAAAGGGCTGGATGTTGATGCCTCCTGTTTTTAGGGTGTCTCCCTCACAACGAATACTGAATTCCATTTAGCACAAGAAACTTTGTAACAATGTTATTACAACTTGCAGTTATAAAGCAACATGGCTCAGACAAGGTTATTGATGCTGATGGGGTTAGTCATGTAAATGGATGGATTAGCTTTGTATTTTATAGTTTAAAGTAGGTCTTCCTTACCTCATTGACCTGCCAGAGGAAGCGCAAGCAAAAGGGAAGGGGAAAGGAAAAAAGACAAGTTTTAACAGAGAAAGCCAGTGACGGGGAAAGCTTTGGATTTCTCAGACAAACATGACCAATAAACAACAAACACACCAGAAATAATTTTAAACAGGAATCAGAGTACATGGAACTATATTATCTAAAAATGGGACCTTCAAACACATGGTCATTTCACATCACATGAGGGATGGCACACAGATCTGAATCTCAATACTGCCTGAATCTTATTTTCTCCATGGCTAGTAATCTCTTAACTGAGTTGCTGAGGCACTGGTACATCGTGTCTTCCTTCAAGGGATAAATATTTCATCAGGTTAAAATATTCAGCCTTCTCTACCTATCTGCAACTTGTAAGTCTTTTGAATGGGACTCCCACTTACAAAATGACTGAAAAATCAAGCATGATGATGACTAAACTGGTGGGTCCCTGTGATCTCAGTTCATTACAAAAGTGTAACTCACATGTTTTATAGGTGAATAAGATTTTTTTAAATTGCACTAAGTTTTCAGTGGCAACATGTCTCTGAAGTACTTTTATTTTAGCCTGAAGGTAATGTTTCACTATGTAATTAGACGTTCTGAGTTTAGAAAAGATCTCACAAATATTTGTGAAATAAGCATTCTACATTCACTGGGTGCAACTTATATCCAGTTTATAAATAAAGAGTTAATTTTATATCCATTCTTCATTCTGCTATAATGTGGTCCTTTGATGAAATCAAGATGCTATTTCCTCTGTTTACCCGAACTGCACTAAGACCCTATATATTCATCTTTTTCACAATAAATAAATGTCCCCTAATCCACACTAAGAATAGTGGAATGACAAATGAGATGTATAGCTTGGTGCTAGGATGAAATCTTCTAGACCATGGAAACATAAAACAACTAATAAAATAGGACTGAAAAGATATGATGAGGTATTGATCATGACTGAGGAATTACTGATCATATAGGATTAATCTAGCTGATATGAAAAAGACTCATTAACTGTTTACAAGGAGGAGAGAAAATAAAGTCCATCTTGCCAGCAGAGTACCCCAACAAGTAACACACAAGACAGCACTGTGAGGATTTGGAGAAGCTACTGCTTTCATTGAATCCAAGGTTTTGGACAATGCGGGGAGGGGAGAGAAAGTGTTATGATTAAAATATAGAAGTGAAACCATTGGGATAGAAAAGATACATTAAAATGAGAGTCTGTTCAAGTAAAATGTTGCAGTCTCATGGCACAAAGGGAGTTTCATACATAACCGTAACAGGATCACCGATAATTTCAGAATAAATGTTCACAAGAGCAAACTATAACATTTTGTAGCAACATATTTATAATTTCAGTGTGCTAAGGATCCAGGAACATTTACATTGAGTGGGAAGGAGGGTGTGGACTGCTTTACTGACTATATTACAAGAACTAAGTATTTTAGTCCAAACTAAAATAAAGCTAAAGTTACTACAGCAGCAATGGTCTAATTAAAAATGGAGTTTAATACTGTGTACCTTTCCTCCAGTGCATGGTACCTTGTATAGAACGCATGATGAGCAAATAAAGAGAAGTGGAAAGTGAAAGATGATTATTTTGAAACCTTTTGGAAGAAACTTCTATCACAAGAGAATTTTAAAAATGGATTTATTTGATTTAAAAATTTCATTCAGAACACAGCCCAAGTTAAAATGGAATGCAATATGAGCTAAGAGGCTTAATCTTCCTTCATTGTGAATTTGTTTCATTTACTTGGATTTTTCTCTAATGTTTTACACTAATAGACTAGGCAATGTATGTCTCTTAGCCAGGATTAGTCTTTGAGAGCTATTGCAACTACAGGTTTTATGACTGGCCTTTTGGCTAGTGAACGTAAAATTCTTTTCCATGTAGAGGGCCAGCACAAACATAGGCATCACTTAAGATTCACTTAGGTCTTCAAAATAGGGCTTAAGTGTAATTTAAGTGGTCCATAGTCCTTGCGTTGACCTGATGCACAAGGGAGAATTTCAACCTGGATGTTCATAGGACAATTTTATATCCGTTTCACACAGTCTCCTGAAGCACACTCACCCAGTTTTTCCTCTTCTTCTTCTTTGAATCACTCTCCACGTTGCTTCCCACACTGGAGTGACTAGTAGCACTGTTAATACTAGAGACACTATCTGAAGAGTGTTGCCTTCTGATTCGCAGGTCAGCAGGTTGGGCAGTCCCAGTACCTGAATGTTAACAGCGATACAGTCAAATTTACTGGAGACATTTCAATATCTCCACTGGTCACTCATCCCGGCAAAAATGCTTTAGGAATTAAGTGCATTTAGAATCACTTGCACAAAATGATGGCATTGCATAGTTCACAGCAATATTCCTTGTTTCTCATGGCACAATTAATATTTCACATATGAGCCTGCAAACCTTTCCTCATGCAAATAGTCTCAATTTAAGTCAGTGAGACAAGTAATGTGAAGGAGACTTTGCAGGATCAGGCCCTTGCTTTGCACTGGAAATTAATTTTTTTTTTTAAAGAATCAGGTAATTACTTAGAGATTTCATAGTATCCACAACTCTCAGAAGGAGGATTCTATTCCTTTATTGTGCTGCTGTGAGAATTCTGAAATGCTTACAGTGAATTTGAGCAATACAGCAACTACAGATAGCAAAGTTTTATTAAACTGTTTATTAGACAGCACAGGAGGGTCTGATAACAGTTTATTTAAATAGAAGGTACCAACAAAAATCATAGGGCTCTACTGAGATATAAATGTATACATCTCCATGTTACATCAAAGCAGAAGCAAATACAGTTGATGATATATACAAAGCCAGTCTCTGGGCAAGGTAAATTGCATCAGATATTACCAAGAGGACAAATGTCTCAGGAGTGCTACACTGCTGTTAAAAGTAGAGTTTGCCTCTTTACCTTTGCAAGTGAGTTCAGGTGTGTTAATTACTCCATTAATGGCAGCTTGGGCAGCAGCGTTCTGCTTTTTCAGGAGTTCAATGGTTCTCCTTAACTCATTCAGTTCGGAATCCTGAAATGAAAAAGAAACCAATGAGATGTCCATACATTTAGATTCCATGTAACTGTTCCCAGGCAGCCTTCTTTCAATCTGGGTTTAGGTACTTGGTGAATGGTCTGGGGTGCATGAGAAATGTGCTGAGGGTTGGTGTATACTGCATGATTGACTGGACCTTGAAAGCACTACTTTTTAGGGGTTCAGATATTGTCATTCCACAATGTGGAGAAATTATTGTGCATTAAAGTAGCACTAAACATTGGTGATTGTACATAGTGCAGTAATTTTTAATAGTGTTTTTACTGGATGTATGCATGTATGTGTTGGGAAGAAGACAAACTGTAATAAAAAGCAATAATTAGCCTCTCTTTTGTTCCAAGCAACTTACAGTCATTATCTAATCAGTCCTCAAAACACCCCTGTGAGGTAAGCAAGCAGAAAGGTTGTGATTTGCCCAAGGCTACAAAGGGACTCACAGTGTCAGAGCTGAAATAGAACTTAGGAAAGATCCAGGTTCCCATTCTTGTGCTGTTATCCCACCAATCACATGCACATTTCTATTTTAAAATACAAATGAAAGGATTATCCTCTTTCACAAGACCATAAGAATGGCCATACTGGGTCAGATCAATGGTCCATCTAGCCCAGTATCCTGTCTTTGGACAGTGGCCAGCTCCAGATGCTTCCAAGTGAATGAATGGAACAGGGCAACTTACCGAGTTTGTAAGACAGGTTTCATAAAAACACCACTACTGTGAATTAATTTTTAAAAATCACTTGGTTCTCCTCCCCACTGGGATGTGTGCATCTACATGTACGCATACAGAACAAATGTTTCTCAAACTTGCCTTTTGTTCTGCTGTCATAGTCAGACTCTGTAGTCGAATGGTCATGTTTCCAAGGCTCTGCTCAAATGCTGCCACAAGGTGAGCCTGAAAATTAAATGACATTGTAGAATGAATACTGTTCTCTCCACCAAATAAAAGAGTGTGCTTATCTAAGTATTTAAAAAACGTTGTATGGCATCTTCCAGTGTTTGTTAACTAGATACCACAAAGAGAAATACAGAGGTTAGAGTAGGCTTGGCAAAATAAGAACACCTCTTGCCAAATCTGTTTACAACCAAAACTTCTAGGAGTGCCTTATGTGTGGGAGAGTCAGCAATGCCAGAAGGTAAAAATTTTGAAAATCCTCAAGCTTTGAGACATAAACCAACCTCTGATTACCGGAGGTTAGCAGGAACCCTTCCCGGGGTGCAGATTATCCCACAATTGCCAACTGCAGTGTTTCTTCCTCCGGAGCAGTTGATACTGGTCATTGCTGGAGACAGGATACTAAACTAGAAGGATTATTAGACTGATCTGGCATGGCGGTACTTAGGTTTCCTAAAGACATATTGCTTACAGGAAAGACATTCTTTACAGTTCTCCCTGATTAATATTCTACATCAATTTTTCACTATGAGATCAGTGGACGGAGCAGGAATCCCAAACGGACAGATAGATCAGCAAATAATTGCAATCTGTTCTGGACTGGAGCTTTTATTTATTCTGAAAAGAAAATACAAAGAGGATAACAGAGTGAGAACTGTTCTAGAGTAAATGGGAATAAAATGCCTTTGAGAAACACTGAGTCTCATAATAGGTTCAGTCCATTTTATGTATTTTTCATAGTAGTTTAAAGCTGCTTGGATTTCATTCTAACTGGGAAACTTTTATTCTGCTGCTTTGTTCAGCTGGAAGGAACTATTAGACCCAGTGTTGGAAATCTGAGAGACAACATTTAATTGTCATCATTTAATTTTTTTGTTAGGAACATTTCAGGGACTAAATTTTGTCCTTTGAGTATTAAGGAATAATACAAAAGCATTGTATTGTACCACCACAATCTCTATATAGATTAATAATTTTCAGTACCTTTGCACTTCTTACCAGAAAACTTCAAAGCATTTTACAAACGGTAACCCTCATCCCAGGTAGTTAAGTATTACTATAGCCATTTCTCAGATGAGGAAACTGAGGCATAAAGAGGTTAAATGGTTTGTTCCAAGCCATAAAGCAAGTTTGTGACAGAGTGGGGAAGAGAACCCAGAAACCTTGACCCCCGCTATCCCATTAGAAGACAACATCTTGCTTTATTCATGAATTCTTTTACAAAAAGATAAAGACGCCATGGTGGCCATGATATGGTGAATTATTTTTGTTTATGGGTGGAAAAGGGAGAGTGAAAGATTAAAATAGGAGGAATAAGAGGGGTATGAGTATATGTGCAGAGGGAAATAATCTCCAGGTCTCTGTCAATGACGTGGAAGTGCCCCCTATTATTTAAACAATGGGATTAAATAATAAAGAAGTGGTTACATAAAAACTGTACATAACTGCAATGATGGAGCTCTAAAGGGCATATGATAATGCTCTGAAGGTGTAAACACCAATGCTGTCTCTATGAAATATCCCAAACTATATGTATTAATTCTGTGTCAGGTAAAATCAGAAACAGTAGCATCTTCCCTTTACTGAATTGCCATTAAAAATCAGCTGGGAAATCAGCCAGTAGAGTGATTCAAAAATACTAGATACTCCTCAAAACATTTTAAATACTTCAGTTTCAAGATTTTAAAATAAGACCAAAATTTGCAGGTTTCACATAAAGCAACAGTTTGCAACGATGATATAACTTGATTTTAGTACGGCTTTTGACACACGATATTCTCATATGCAAGCTAGGGAAAGGTGGTTTAGATTAAATTACTATAAAGTAGGTGCAGAACTGGTTGACAAACCATATTCAAATATTTGAAGAGTAGTTATCAATGGTTTACTATCAAATTGGGAGGATGTACCTAGTAGGGTCCTGCAGGTATCTGTCCTGGGTCTGGTACAACTCAATATTTTCATTAGTGACTTGGATAATGCAGTGGAGAGTCTGCATATAAAATGTGAAGATGAGAGCAAGATGGGAGGGGTTGCTAGCACTTTGGAGGATGGGATTAGAATTCAAAATGACTGTGACAAATTGGAGAATTGGTCTGAAATAAATGAGATGAAATTCAATAAAGACAAGTGAAAACTATCACACTTAGGAAGGAAAAAATCAAATGCACAACTACAAAATGGGGAATAACTGGCTAAGCGGTAGTACTGCAGAAAAGGATCTGGGGGTTACAGTGGAATGAGAGTCAATAATACGATGCAGTTGCAAAAAAGACTAATACCACTGAGATATATTAGCAGGAGGATCATATGCAATACACGGGTCTGATAGTCTACCCATGTGTTCATCCTTTTTACAAAACCATAATAGATTTTGTATGCATTGCAAGGTATCATTTGAAAACTCAAATCTTCTGAACAGTATTGTCCTGGTAAAATATGTGTGGCAACATTGTACGTAGAGTAATAAAATTCTACTGTAGAAGACATGTTCCAAGTCTGAGGAAACAACTTCAAACCAGTTCCCCAGAGACAAAAGACAAACTGATGTCTCAGCCAGGTCTCAACACAATCATATGGACTATCACCTGATTAAGCGGTCGTTCTTTGGTAGGAAGAAAGGTGTGAGCGAGAAATTTACATCTTGGCAATGGAACAGCTGGGGGTTCCCTTGTAAACAGACTGGCTGTTGCTTGAACCCCAGCTGGAGATGATTCTCAAAGTGGAGGAAAAAGATATAAAAGTGAGCAACACCTCTCTCCCCTTATCTCTACTCACATCATCGTCAACATTTGAAAAAGAATAAAAGCATGACTGAACTGGGCGAGGAGTCTTGACTGGGGAGGAACCCAGCCAGACTGCTATAAACATACGGTGAGAGAAACCTTTTTGCTTTGAATTCACTTAGCTTGATACATTAAGTATTAGTTATTTCTTTGTAACCAATTCTGACGTTTATGCCTCATTGCTTGTAATCACTTAAAATCTATCTTTCTGTGGTTAATAAACTTGTTTTATTGTTTTATCTACACAAATGTGTTGGGATTGAAGTCTTTAGGAAGTTTCATTTGAGATAACAAGGTTTGTGCATATCATTTTCTATTAATGAAGTGACTGACCTTATATAAGCTTGTATTGTCTAGGAAGGTACTGGGCAGTACAAGAGATGCACTTCTCAGGGAAAGTCTGGAACTTGGAATTTGCTGGTGTCACTCTTCAATATAATTCAAGAGTGGCTAGCTAACAGCACTCATATGACTCAGCTAGGAGTCATTTACATGCTAGAGGCTGTGTGTGTGTGTGTGTGCGCGTGAGTGTGTATGTGAGAGACAGCAAGAGAGCGTGCGAGCGCAGGCCAGGAGTGGTTGCTCTCACAGCAAAGCAGTGTAAAAGGCAGTGTAAAAGGCACCCCAGGTTGGAGAATTGAAGGGACACAGCTGTCCATCAATCCAGATTATACCTGGGAATGTCACAATGGTAGGTAATAGTTCCACGTTACTCAGCTCTGGTGAGACCTCAGCTAAAGTATGGTTTCCAGTTTTGGGCCCTACACTTTAAGAAAGATGTTGACAAACTGCTGTGTGTCCAAAGAAGGGCAACAAAAATAAGATTTAGAAAACATGATGTAGGGGGAAGGGTTAAAAAAATTGGATATGTTTAGTCCTGAGAAGAGACCCGATAACAGTCTTCAAATATGTTAAAGGCTGTTATTAAGAGCAACGGTGAAGGTAGGACAAGAAATAAGGAGCTTAAACTGCAGCAAGAGAGATTTAGATTAGGTATTAGGAAAAACTTTCTAACTCTAAAACTAGTTAAATACTGGAATAGGCTTCCAAGGAAGGTAGTGGAATCCTCGTCAATGGAGGATTTTAAAAACAGGTTAGACAAACACCTGTCAGTGATGCATTAGGTATATATGATCCTGCCTCAGCACAGGGTAGATGACCTGTCAAGGTCTCTTGCAGACCTACATTTCTAGGATTCTGTGCCATGTTTTTCATAAATATTAAGTGCATAGATACAATTGTGACAATTACATGCTTTTGAAAGGGGAAGGCAATGATTGAGTTTGCTGGCAAAAGCTAGTGACCGCACATACAGCTGCTGCTGCCTTCTGCTTTACCAGCCATTATCTTCAAAAATTGTTAAAATATAGTTAGAGTTTCAATTTCTAAGACACAACAAAATTCCAAATGCATTTTTCACAACTGCTTTTAAGTCAAGCTGCAAAAATGCTATCACAGATTGATGTGCTAATCTTACCTTAAAAGAAATACTCACCAAAGAGAGAGAGAGAGCGCTTTTGTCAAATTAATTATTTATTAATCTATTTATAAACTAACAGTGTAGGGGTTTGAAAAAACCTCTTAACCCAGGTAGGCTTGCAGACACTCAGCAAGGTAACAGGGCACTGTTGAATTTTACAAGCAAATAGTCTAAAGCAAAAAGTCCATTACCAGGATTTTTCCATTTCTTACCAAGTCATCATTCTAACTATGTGTAATATTAAAATAATTGTACAGAGCTTAATATTTTAGATCTCTATTAATATTTTACTAGAAAAATCTACGAAGTTAAATAAAAAACAATACATGGCTAAGTAACTAATTAACCAACTCACAGAAATGCTTAGTAACAAATATTAAACCTGAGTTGGATAATTATCCTCTCCTTAGATAGGATAGTCAATAATTCATCTGCAGAATTCATAATATAAGTGTCTTAAGAAAGCAAGATTGAACCTCACTAGCCTGCAGCTTGATTTTGGTAACAGAGGCTGAGATTGTTTTCCTACTGCCAAATAGGAAGAATATTGCCAGGCAGGTTAGGTCCAACGTGCCTTTTTTGCATAAAAGGATAATGGTTGAGGCCAGCCAGTGTGAAGGAGCTGCCAATTTACTAGAGAATTGCAGAGCTCACATTTTGCATTCAGCTAAAGAGTTCTTTAGAAAAGTTTAAGGCTGATGGAGATGCCATCGAAAGAAGGACCAGAAAAGCCATTGACTAAATATCATTCCAGATGTTCAGACCAGTTTTTCTTCATGTTTTCCTATTTTCATGGAATGCAACATTAAAAATATAGTTCAGCCTTGAAAATAAAATAACTGATGCTAATAGAAAAAGATGCAACATCCTTCAAATTTCTTCATTTTCAGGTCTTCATGCATGGGTCCGTATGAAGTTCAATTGTTTTTCCCCTTCATTACTATTGACATCCACTATCATTTTGAAATGCGTATTTTCAGCTTCGAAAAGCAAGCAAGTAGAAGTGCAAAATCCTCTACTGTACAAATAAGGAATGAACTTTGAACAGTTTTCCTCAACTTTCTGTTAGAGGTATTCATGTAGCTAAAATAATTTTACTACTACTGTTTAAAGTTGCTGTAAATTTGCTAAATTGACTTGGAAACGTTTGCTATTCGATTAAATAATAATTCTGTAATATTCTGACTTTCTTGCACATCCACCAAGAAAACAAAGATTGGAGCTCAGTTTGCCTTGAGATCAGAGAAGTGCTGTGGTCCCTGAACTTAGATGGCTACAATGCAAATATGTGAATCTCCCCAAGGTTTTGTACTGGAAATATAGGGTTTGAGAGCAGAGATAAGCCAGTATGAAGAGAACTGAACAGATACCAACATGTGGGTAATTGGAAGTTCTGTATTTCTGTAGAGTTTTTGCAGTTGTCTAGATGACACTTTTATAGACTCATAAATGCAAGTGCTGTTACAATGTATATAGATAGAATACTCAATGTACTATCAACACAGGAAATAATTATCTAGGATATTTTAAATGACTGGTGATCAGTGTGTTAACCAACCTCCTTTAACAGCAAAGGAAATCCTGCTGCTCTAGAGTCATACATGATAATATTTGTTGTTAGTAGTCTGTTCGATGACTGCAACATATTATAATATAATAATATTATATATGGAGAAGAACGTGTATTTTCAGAAGTTGTACAAGTCTAAACTATAGGGACGGTGGGGTGGGGAGGACAAAAGTGCTAGCAGTAAGACTACAGCTGCTTTAAATTAGGGAAGACATGAAGGTTATCAGCCATATATCTGCAACTTGTAAATTCAACATTCACTTCCTATCTACCCCAGTTTTTTATGAAAGGGGAGTTTTCATCTCTTTGTCCAGATGATGTCTGGAGTTGGCAGCTGTAATCACTGAAAACCTATTCTCTGAGAGATACTTGTCCAGTCTCATTGCTTGAAGCTAAATGAAAAGAAATATTTCTGTTATACACTTCTACCCAGGAGTCTTCACAATGATACATAATCCACCTCGTTATAAATTGAAGGAGTTAGGTCTCACAGGATGGAGTTTCCATCTTAAATCAGTTTTAATTCTAACTCTGAACTGTGCAGGAGGCTTTTATTTTTAATAAATTGCAGTGTTTAGCCCAAGGAAAGCAAAATCCTGAAATCTTAACGCTTTGCTCATTGTCCATTTTTCAGGACCCACTTCCTCTAATAACATGACATTTTCTTTTTAAATCTCTTTCTTGCCATACCCTACCCTACTTCTATACTATGTGTTATTTTTTGAGTTTCTGATTCAAACTTCCCTGAACTTAGGTGGTGTTCAGATCTATTTTTTTTTATTGGGGTCATTATAATGACAGGGGCCAGAGTAATGAAGTTTGGAATTTTAGACCTGTATCTGAATGGCCCCAAAGTTCTGATTTGAGCCTTCCTCTGATTCTTTTCACTAAAAAAACAAAACATCAGTGAGCGGTAGCAACAGAATATACCATCTATAACACACTAAATATTCTCACAATCTGCAAGAAAAAATAATCACATTTACTACACAGTCTCCATCCAGAAGAGAGAGACTGGAATAGTAAGAATTAACTTGATGAGACAGGAGAATCATTCTCCCAGTGCCATGCCAGAATAAGCTGGGTGTGAATTTAAAGTGGATTAACAATTCCCAATATAGTCCATCTGTGGATGTTCTTACTCTGGAATAAGAGTGCTTTATAACAAATTATCTTAATTTACTTAGATTAAGCTAATTTGGAATAAGGCACTCTTATTCCAGAATAAGTGTGTTCATGCAAAAAGTTAATCCTGAATATATCCCTGTGTAGACAAACCCTTAATATACATAATATTGAATACGTACTTGCCCACCCTTTGCCACGACAATTGATGATAATCAAAATAAACTAATGATATTTTATTCTCAGATCAAAAATAATTATATACACTGAGCAAGTACAAATTGTATATATATATTTTAAATCTGTCCACTAGAGAAAAGGTCATTCTCTCCTCTATGTATATACAGAATTGTAAAACCTTTCATGTAGCCATTCCAGACTGTTCTTCATCAACACATAGCCGACTTATCCCAAATAACTGTTCTCACACTCACAATGAAAACAAACATGAATAGTACAATAACATGAGGATATATGTGGCTGTCACTCCCCTCAGACCCTAAGAAAATAAACAGGGCTGAGACTGTGAGAAAAATGGCTGAAAATAAAACAAGTTAAATACCCACTACATGTGCTGGAAAACTAAAATGTTTATTTTAAAAACACTGGACTGAATAATTTCTTTTGGGGTTGGGGGGGAGGGGGAGATGCTGTGTTCAGTAACAATGAGGAATATCATTTAAAATCTTTGAGAAAGTGAAAAAAATACCGTGAACGGGACTGCATGGGTCAAGGGATAAGTAAAGGGATACAGAGCCTTTCCATTTTCAGTTGCCCTTTTGAAACCATTTAAAGTGACCACAAGTTGTTACTATCTAGTAATTGTTCAGTGAGTAAGGTTGCCAAACCCTCCAGGATTGTCCTGGAGTCTCCAGGAATTAAATGTTAATCTTTAATTAAAGATTATGTCATGTGATGTAACCTCCAGGAATATGTCCAACCGAAACTGGCAACCCTATCAGTGGACTATAGGAAATAGGTTGGTGGGCCTTGGTTTACTTTTTAGTGAAAGCAAGCCCTTTCCACAAAATTATCACCGCAACAAACACCCATAATGGTAGTCTCAGCCAAGTGGCCATAGGAAATAAAGTACCCTGTTGCAGAAAGGTTCACCCCAGGTCCACCCCAGGTTCAGGCTGGGGCACACTGGCAGGGCAGTCTGGAGAAGGTTGTTCTGCCAGTGACCCAGCTGCACCTGTTCTGTGGATATACAAGGGACTTCAGTGCTCAGGGCTGTCAGGGCCTTAGCACATTACAGCAGTGCTAAATTCACTCTGGAGAAAATGAAATGGAAAAAAGAAATGTTGCTAATTTTATAAAAAGCAAATGGAGTGTCAACATGGAGGACAATCTGTTCAGACAATGGTACCCTTAGTACCAGGAAGAAAGATTTTGAGGCTAGAAGTTTCTGGAAAGAGCAGTTTCTCCTCTTTGAAGGAGGAATAGCGGCAGGGATGCTGAATGGCTTCTTAATATAGACAAAGAAGGGAAGTAATTGCTGCCCTGGAGAGAACATTTCTTCTCTACAGTCTGAAGAGGTTACTCTTCCAAATCAGTAGGCAGAGCAGCCCCTTGAGTGCAAAATTTAGCCTAACTTACATGAACAGTTGTGTAATTTGTTGTAAGGAGCAGAAACTAGAGTAATTCAAGAATAGTCTGTCAGCAAAAAAACAAACTTAAGAAAACTCTGTAAAAGAATTGGCCTACATTTAAGAAAGCAAAGCCCACTTTTCTGTAGACATTGCACATTAAGATGAGTTAAAAAAGATATTAGATACAAATGAGGTGGTTCAAATGAAATCATTTAATCTAGTCAGGTATTTGCATCTGCAGGGCAAAGTTAACAACTTTCATTTTTGGGTTTGTTTTGTTTTTTGCTCCTGAAATGTGGCAAAGTACTAAATGTAGCCTTAATTTTCTTTCCTTAACCTATATGTTAACCATTCAGCTGCCTTCCTGTTTCTATTTTTCAAGTTGTTTGAAGAAGTATGATGCCTGCAGCCAGAAGATTAGATTAAATCATGTATGGCCAACACACTGACATACATTAGCTCTAGTTCTGATTTCTACTTTGTGAAGGATAGTATCACTTAGGCCAAACTCATTCTTCATGTTGGTGTATTTGCTATTACCACCCATTCAAGAGGGAATGGCAGCTATTTCCTCTTTGGTCACTGTAAATTCTCACATCTACCCAGTCCCATAATCCTGGAATACAAATATGAAATGATTTTTAAATGGTCCCTAGTCATTTTTGTCTTATTTGCATTGGAATCACTTATTTCTCCAGTGAGCTTCAGGGTTTTTTTTAACCAGGATTTCAGCCACCTGTGATTACACAGTGTTGACTCAATGGGGATTAAAACCCCAATGTATCCTTGGTTTTCAGTCCTTTGTCCCAAACAGTGCGCAAAGATAGTTATTTCATGGCAGTGAATATTCCTCAAAGCAAACAAGTGAAAACACAGCATACTCTGACTGATTTGAATCAGATGCATTATGCTTCTTAGACCCTGCCATAAACTGGCTCTCAGGGCACCTTTTGTGTGTCAGTTTTGCCTACCCTTGCCATCAACCCACACTGTTGCATGGTTTGTATGCTATGGGAAAACATAATGCATTTAAATCAGGTTTCCCATTTCTCATTGGCACCCACTGTAATTCTCATGTCTCTTATGACCCCTTTGACACATGTATGTGAATGTAAGACCCACTTTTATGAAGAGGACTGAGTCTTCAAAGAATCTCTTTCAGCATTAACTAAACCTATGTACCTGCATGTTGTACATATACAAAAGGAACAGTCAAATCAGTATAACTGTATTTAATGTTTTTTTTAAAAAAATGATCAATTGAACACTAGGATAGAAGGCTTTTTCTTTTCAGAATGACATAAAATGCATATATTTATTTTTAACACAAATGTGTGACCTGAATTGCTTATTACAGACTAGTGATCTTTTTGCTAATTAGGAAAGCTGGGATGGTGATTTGTGCACTATATAATTTAGGGTTTGTGCACTACATAATTTATCTATCAGCCTCCATTTTTCTGAATTGTACTCACATTGGCAGTCAACTGAGTTGTTAGAGCTGACACCTTCTCCTGGGATGCATCCAACTCCCTTCGTAGCTTGCGAATCTAAATATTGTATTTAAAAGATTAGTTTATTGTACTGTAATCTACAGAATTAGAGGAGTAAAACACTCATGCAAAGTGTCTAGATTGAAAGTTTATGTTTATAAAATCCATATTGCTCCTTACCTCTGACTGGCATTTTTCTTCAGGCTACAACAAAAAAAATCAGGAAAAAAACATATGAGGAACTTACAATAGTTCATTACTAGCATATGTCAAATTTTTTACAAGTAAAATTCAAAATAGGAGTTCTTATTTATTACTTATTGATTCAGCATACATAGGTGTTTGCAGGCAACTTTATTCACATTAATAATTCCACTGAGTACCACCATTAAAAACTTTGACATTATATCAATCTAAATCCATTATCTTAGTTCTGTATTTCTGAACATGTTTGGCTCTGTTTAGATGGAAATTAAATTTACTAGCAGTAATTCTGATACTCCAAAACTTTTAATATCCTAATTCCCCCCAAAGCCTATTCTATTCAGTGGTTAGAATAATACACTTTAAATAATCTTACATTTATATGCACCATTCACTGTGACCATAATTACTTTTGGAGGAGAAGGTGGAGGGCTTATTCACATAGTGAGCACTTACTTATGTAGTGGTATTGTTTTCAATGGGATTAATTATATGAATAAATGTTCATCAATTTGAGTAGGGGCTCTACAATCTAGTCATTTGTGAATTTTAATTTCATGTAATTGGATTACAGTCTAAGGTGATGTAGCTGTAGTTCCCTTTTTTTTTTTTAAACCAAAGGTAACAGGTTCTCTGTTTTAGGGCCCGATCCTACAACTCTTTCATGCAGCTAGTATCACTAACTTGAAAGGAACTACTTGCTTGAATAAAAACTGCAGGACCATGCCCTTAAAGATAACGTTATTAAGTATAGGTTTGTTTCAAATATGGATGCATGGTAGTTGTGTGGTTGTATCATACTTTCATACCAATTTGAAAGGTGATCCTCTATTAATACAATGACCGGATTCCACTGTTGTCCATTGTTTTTAAAAGACCGGAGTGTCAGTTCAGATATATTTTCCTTTAGTAACCTTTAATGTTACATATTCTGAAGCAAGATGCTTTTGTAAAAGTATTAGAAGAAAATAATATAATACACTTTTTAAAAAACACTATAATTATATTATTTGTCCCAAAATACCATTAAATCTTCTTTCAATGTCAGATTATTAAGAGACTATGCAATTAAGATTTTTAATACAAAAATTCTTGGCAAAATGAGAAGTAATGGCTCCTTTGTGATCATTAAATCCATTGCATTAAGACCTACTTAGAGAATTCTTAATTAGCAGATCACTAAACTATCAGACTGAAATGGCTTTATCTATTGAATCAATGTGGGTGGTGTTGGCAAAAAAGACCAGGACTATCCATTACCTCCTTTCTATCAAGACTTCCTTAGAATGGTTGTGGATTGCTGATTTAAGAGACTAACTCCTGCTTCTGGGCTGTTAGGGTCTATCAGGCTAACATGAATATTGTGATAAACATCCATTAACACCTTTTTGGGAACATAAAAATAAATACCTTATGTTTACATGCAAAGAGCCATCCTCTTTACACAGAAAAAGCAATTAGCGCACTTGGTCCAATCAATTAATTTGTTTTACTAAAAAAAGTTATACAACTGCAAAATAATATTTAATACTACATTTCTCAGCAGGCTCCTGCTGAATGTTTACATTTCACGACACTCACCGTTGAATAAATAGATGATGTACTGGACACCAAGGAGAGAGAGGATCCATGCACTAAAGGAAAGATAAAATAAACAAATTGCATATCTGTTTGCAATACAGTAAGCACATAGTGGAATCATATACAGAGCATTCACTGCAGATTTTACACCTACTGAGAGCATATTTTCATAAGAATGCAAACAAAATTGCATCATCCATCATAAACTTTTTATTGTAAAACAAATCTTTGCAGATGTAAAGTTTGCAGATGTAAGTTGAAATTGCTACACAAAGGAAAGAGTTATATAAAATGCCTTCACACAGGAAAAAATAATTTGGCTCCTATAACTCAAATAATTTTTCATATAAAACAACAACATCCAATCCATTAGGCCTTCTGAGTGAGTGGGAGATTATCACCTGTATCTGAGGAGAGTATTTGACCCCAGGATGGCCCTACTAAAAAAAGAATTCCATTTCAAATAGGCAGCAGCTATTCAGCACCTATGGGATAACACATTTTAACATGTTGACTGAGAACATATGTGCACTGGCTGTATTTCAATCTTCAGACTAAAGACCTCACAGAAAGCACAATCAGGCCCTTTGGAACCCACTCATTGCTTCTTCCTAACGCATAATTTGCACTGAAGCTGATGTATTTTTTGCCTGAGGAAGAATTTAGTAAGGAATGTTGAATGGGAATATCATTAGGACCTTAATTCTCCTTCTACACGTCTCATTCAGGTTAACCGACATAGTCCATACTGAGACACCCAAAGACTGGGACAAAAAGTAATAATAGAAACAAAATACAAGATTAGTGGCCAAATGCAGCTTGGTTACATGATTGTACTGTGGAGTAATTAACCAGTATCATTGGAGTAACCCCACTATAAATCCAGAGTAGAATCTGATCCTAAGTAAAACCTACCAGTCTTTATCAACCCTTAAGAGTGAAATCCTGACCCCACTAAAAAAAACCTCTCATTGTCTTCCATGGAGCCAGAATTTCACCATTAGGGATTGTGTGTGTGTCACCTCAGTGACCTAATAATGTTGTCCTCTCCCACAGCAAAGCCTGTAGGCAGAAAGGGCAACCAGCCCAGGAAATAATTTATTTTGTAAAGGTTTTCAGAGGCTGTTTCCTTCAAGAGGGAAGGGCTTTGGGGATGCAGGGATGGTAGTGGGCAGATACCAAAGGACCTTTGCATGAACATAAACACCATGCTACCATATCCCCACAGTAGCAACATAATGTATCCTGAAAAATGAAATTTAACCATAGAAAATGCCTAGAATTTAACTGTAACCTCTTAAAAGATTAACATGCTTGCATTTCAAGAAATTGCAATACTAATAGTAAGTTTTTCTCTTCCAACCTGTATATTAAGTTCCACCACTTTTGGTCCAATATGAATCTTGTTATGGCAAAATATTTTGCATAGTTCAATCTGCATGCATTCAATTTTTTCTTATACTCCTAAAAATTTTACACTTCTAATTACATACTTGTCATAAATCTTCTGTATCATAGTTCTGAATGTTAATATGAAATAAAGTAAACACATAACTAGTTGACACTGAAAGGTAGGTTTGTGGAAAGGGGAGAAAAAAGAAAATCATATTAGCCTATCTTTGATTTAGCTGTTTAAACTGAAACTCAAAATGTACCCAGAAGAAAAAACCATGTTTGAAATTCTTCCATTAAAATAGGCTATTCTTTTGCCTCCACCAATCCCTCTAGTTAAATTTCAATCTTACACACGAGCTGGACAATATACCCATGTCTACAGAAATCAGCAAAGTTCTTAGTATCTGCTTAAGCAACAAGGAGTCTGGTGGCACCTTAAAGACTAACAGATTTATTTGGGCATAAGCTTTCGTGGGTAAAACAGCACTTGTGTTTTACCCACGAAAGCTTATGCCCAAATAAATCTGTTAGTCTTTAAGGTGCCACCAGACTCCTTGTTGTTTTTGTGGACACAGACTAACACGGCTACCCCCTGATACTTAGTAACTGCTTGTCTTTCTCTTCTTCTTACATTTTATGAGCTTGATCCAAAACTCAGTGAAATCAATGAGAGTCTTTCCATTAATGGTAAGGGGCTTTGGATACTGCCTTACATTCTTTTTCTCCTTCATTTTCAAAACTGGTACAACAAAATAACTTGACACTTAACAACATTCAATTTTAAATAATTTAATTGGTAGGATTATGGGCCTGATCCTATTCCTGTTTAAGTCAATGAAGCTTTTTCCATTGACTTCAGTGTAAATGGTTTCCAGTCCATTAGCAGTGCCTTCACAAGCTTGATTTACCTTCTTCAAAGCCATCACGGAATGACCCAGAGCGGCTCATAGTTCTACTCTTCTCATCTAGTGACATTGAGCTATTCCGGAAGCGTGTGTCACTGTAAGGATCATAAGGACCATCTGCATTGGAAAGGCTGTGCGTCCGTAGCATGGTTGGATTTGACAAGCTCATCTGGACCGCAGTAGTAGGGCTTGCTGAAAAGTAAGGAATATATAGTAGAACAGGAAATTCACATACCTATTTCTTGTGCAGTTACCGAAAAAAGACTGTTTTCTTATAATCAGATATAAATTTCTGCCTGCATATCTTCTTGGCTTAATTTCCTTCCTACAATGCAGTGGATTCATACAAGAGCTATATAAACTAAGTTAAAAATAAAAAGGTCAGCTTCGGCACAGGCCTTTGAGTCTTTATGTTTACACTGGAAGTTCAGTCAAGTCAATATCACCACACAGGCAGGAACTAATTAATTCTAAATTCATTTGGAATAGTTCTCTCTCCAACTGGAGTAAAGAGCCCAAACTAATTTAAATGATCTTTTGCAGCGGTTCTCAAACTGGGGGTTGGGACGCCAAAGGGGGCCCCCTTTGAATTGGGTCACCAGGGCTGGCTTAGACTTGCTGGGGCCCAGGGCTGAATCCTGAGCTCCACTGCCCAGGGTTGAAGCCAAAGCCCTAGGGCGTCAGCCCTGAATGGCAGGAATCAAGTTGCAGGTCCCCTGCCTAGGGCTGAAGCAGTAGGGCTTGGGCTTCAGTCCCCCCTCCTGGGGTCGTGAAGTAAGTTTTGTTGTCAGAAGGGGGTGGCGGTGCAACGAAGTTGAGAACCCCTGATCTTTTTCATAAACAGCATAATCTGTGAAGTATTTGCTTCAAAGCTCTCAGAAAGACTGACATTTTCATGTGGATATAAGAGTAGCTACAAATTCAAAGAACTTTAGTTTCATAATAGCACTGCAATTTTCAACTGGTGTTTTCCAGAAAGGGATCTCAGTAAGTTACAACTGAGTGACATACATACTTGCATGCATACAGAACACACAGATCAAGGGTTTTATACAAATATTACCCCTGCCTCAAATACCCTGTGAGGACCAATGCTGTTTAGAATATGTAAGTTCTACATCCAGGACCACCTTTTTTCTGGATTTTGTGTGCGCGCGCATATGCTAAATTATGTCTGGTTTTTATTCTTATTCAGTCATTTTGCAGAGAAAAAAATTTGATAACATTCGCCAAACTTGCCACTCAGCAGTCTGATGTTCCATTAGGTTTGTTACTATTCACCTGTTCCTCTGACTGAGAAACAGTTGGTTAGGAGTCAAGTTGAAGATTGGACTGCTGAGTCCTAGCTCTCCCTGGTCTCTCGATTTCATATCTGGTATTATGTTCTCTTGGTATCTTGGGCTCATTTATCATCGGAGATATAGTTCATATTTCTCTTACAAAAGGTCAGTTTCTTTTTTCTTTGAAAAAAGCTATATTTACACCTGTGTCCAAAAGGGTTTGGCCCTGCATGTCAGCACTTGCTACTGAAGTCAGTGGAAGTTTACTTCCCTTGCAGTGCATCTCTTGAGCCCAAAATGTCCTGAAGGATAAAGCCCAAATCAATCACCTTCCTCGTCTATTGAGGATAAAGTTAACTATCATTTTGCTGGCTGAATTGCTGAAAAGCATCTCATAAACCATCATTGGGCTTGATTTGAAAGCAATACGTTGCAGCTTTTATGGCTAGCACACTAAACTAGCTGTATTCATTTTCCTCAAAGCAGTTCCTGGAACCTTGAAGAAATAATTGATTTACAACATCTTAATGAACTTCATTTCTGGTAGCTGCATTACTTATGAAATATGGTCATATAGTTGATCTTCATGTAAATTCCAAAGTAGCTAAAAGCCCCAACATTTTTACTTTGTGAGCCTGCAAAGACTGTCATATGGTTTTGCTTGACTCGTGATATAATTCCATGCACCTGATGCAGCTTGTTTGCTGTGAACACTTTAGGAAGTTACCCCCCCCCCCATTTATCTTGAATTTTGTTTTAGATGTTGATTTGACAAAAACTATTTTTGACTGGTTTATAGCTTTTTTCTTTCAGTGCATTCAAATTGTTGCTAGGACAGTTTTGCTTGAGCTCAAAATTGCACTGGAAATAAGTGACCAAGCAAATTTCTACAAATCACATAGTACACAAACTGTTCCATAAATACTAGGATGCAGATAGCTCACAGGTATAGGTTTAACTTTTGGGTTTTTTTGTGGGTTTTTTTTCATATTTTGCTTTATCTTTCTAGCATACAGATTTTTAAAAATTAACACAAAAACTAAAAACTTAACTACGGATTATTGGAGATACAACCTTTGTTTAGAGTACATTAAGTATACATATGTCACCTCATAGGATTTATGTTTTCCACATCAAAATAAACTGCAAAGGTAACTAAGAAATATTTTAAACTGGTGCACCAGACATCAGATGTGTTTGTGATAACAGGATTTCTACAGACAACTGCCCACACACCACACTGAAAGCTTAACTCGTACAATAAATGGATACTTACACAGAAAAATAAACTGTTTTAAATAGTGTCAGGTAAGAGTTCCAGCAACAGTCCGTGCCTACAAAAACCAGTAACTGAGCAACCCTGACAATAAAAACTCTCATATGTTGTGTATATATATATCTATCTCTTTAAAGACAATAAAATGTTATACCTAATATATTTGTTTCTGATATAAAATATTTTGAAACCCCTCTGATTCAGATGTTCCAGCTTGAGTGCCTAAGTACTGATTTATGTATCTAAACTGGGCCCTAAATGAACAGGGAATTACTGTGCAGTTGCTTTTAAGTTGAAAGCAAGTCTATTACTGGATAGAATTTCAAGACTATGAGAACTTTAAATTACTTTGTTTCATATGCTAGTACATTTAATTAAAGCTAGCAGAATTTTATAGCTTCTTCTAAGCAACTTTAACATTTCTTCCATTTAAAAATGTATTTATTTTAATCCAAGTTACCAAATGAAGGGATGGTAAACTTTCCAACTTAAAATTCCACTGGCTTGTCTGTGATTGTGTTGGATAAAGCTTTGTCTGGTTTCATAATAAGCTGACTGAAAGTCTATACAATGATAAAAGATACTCAGATGCTTAGATGATCACATTTTTTAATGTGCCTGGAGTATAAAGATGAAGTTGATCTAAGCATGTAGGGAAGTTTAGGTGAATAGCTTATGTAGGGCATTTGATTATACGCACAGCACCATTCTGAATAGGGTCAATTCAGATGTACCACTTTTGATCACACCACAGAACAGTGCTGACTGGTCAGCACCCAAAGGCCTATCTTATCACAGTCAAGATAAATATTTCCTGAATTGAAGCTAGATGGTAGCATGCTGTACCCAGAGCTAGGTAGGGCATTTGGGCCTGTGAGAAGAAACGTACATTGTTAAATTCACTACTTTCAAAATAGACAATATGTGTAACAGGGTGCACTCACCTCTTAAGCACTTCTTGCTCCTGCTTCAGTGGCTCAGCCCTTCAGCTGGCTCACAGTCAAAACGAAACCCTTCCAGGTGAGCAAAAAGTCCAACAAAACCTGTATATCTGCCCTGTCCGGTTCTGGGCAGCACCAGCTCTGGGCCCTTTAAATTCAGCCTTTCACCTGGGGTTCCCAATGAGCCTTGTCACCTTCTCAGGGTTTACACAACTTTAGTGGTGGCCAGTGGGGGAACCCAGGCTGGCCCACTATTCCGGGTTCCAACCCAGGAACCCTATAAACAACAGCCATGTACCTCTTACTGCAATACTCTGCTATTTCCCTGTGCCTCTTCCCACCTAGCTTCTTATCTTCACCCCAGACCTCAGGGTTAAAGTTCTCAGGTCCTGTCTTTCCCAGTTTAAGCAAATACAGCCAGAACCACACACTGGTTTCCCTCAAGCTGCTTTGGCCAAAGAGGAGCACCCTTCCATGCCCCTCTGGTCCCAGCCAGGAACTGATCAACTAAGGCCCTGCAACTCCTTTTATCTGAGTCTGCTGGGCTCTGACTGGCTGCTTCCATGAGGCCTCTCTAGGCAGCTTCACTGGTCCTTTCTTGAGGTGGGATGAAGTAGGACTGCGGGGCCTCCTGCAGGGAGCTGCGAAGGCCAGGCACACCCTGTCACATTATGTTACACTGATCATAAACGCTTAATTACTCACCAAGCTGGGAGAAATTAAATCTAGTTCCAGAGGGTGATGTTATACTGGAGCCAGATGAAAATGGAGAATTGACAGCAGTGTCCTGAAGGCCTCCTGCCGAATGTGAACGTAGCCATTCTTTTGCATCCTCTTGACTACGAAGTTGGGATGAAGGGGTGTACCTGCAAAACCAGAAATTATTTCAAAACTTATCTTAAGATGTACTTGGAAGAAATATTATTTGGGAAAAAAATCTTCAGATAAAATTTAAGGACTAAGTGATATAAAAGATATATAATTCTGAATTAAGGCTCTTATCCCAACCCCAGCTCATTCCACTGGAGTTCAAAAAGTGCATCTTTTTACTATGGATTCTGCAATGGGTAAGTACAAGGGAAGGAGCCTTAAAGAGCTGATTTGGCAAACACATGTATGCTTACAGTCAAGCACATAAGTCAGTGTTTGCAGAATCAGTGACTTTACTTTGGAATTTCTTTGCTTGTTTTAGTTTATACCACAATTTTATCACTATTTTAACAGCTCAGTTCATCTTTGAAGTCCCTTGGCATGGCTCTTTGGCATACTATAATCAGATTCAGATCAATGGAGCCGCTAAAAGGTAGACCTTTAAACCATGTGTATTGCAATGATTCGTATTAGGGAGACATTAATACATAGGCCCCTGGAAATATATCACATTTGTTCAGAATTCGTAGTATTACATCATTATGAAGGAGACTGTGTTTACCCTTCTCTTCAGGCCAAGGACCGGGTTTAATCCTGGCTACACTGAAGTCAATAACAAAACTCTCAATGATATTAATCGGGCCAGGGTTTCTCCCCTGTTCTTATACCTGTGTTAGAAGTAACTAGTCCACTGTAAGTGCTATACAACTAATAATAATAATAATGAGAGATGTGAAATGATACAGATGTCACTTTGAAATACCGTATGAGAAGTATTTGCTTATTGTGACAAAGTTCCTCCTCTACCTTGGTGGGTTCTGCGCTTTTTGGAGGATTTGCTCACCTCAGAGTTTCATGGCAGCCCTCAGTTTGGCTGCTTCTGCTAGAGACTCAAACCTGCTGTTCAGTCAGTTAACCTCATCACTGGCCAGCATGGGGAAAATGGAGAACAATCTCCACAGTCTCTGTTGTCCCACATAGTGGGTCGGGAACAAGCCAGATCCCTTTCCAAATTAGACCTTCCCTTCTGGTGTTGCTCACAAACCAGGTCAACTCCTCCTGTGTCTGATCAGGAGTTGGGGAAGATGGGGGGAACCCGGGCCCGCCCTCTACACCGGGTTCCAGCCCAGGGCCCTGTGGATAGCAGCTGTCTACGTCTCCTGTAACGGCTGCGTAACAGCTACCACTACAACTCCCTGGGCTACTTCCCCATGGCCTCCCCCTAGCACCTTCTTTATCCTCACCACAGGATCTTCCTCCTGAAGCCTGATCATGCTTGTACTCCTCAGTCCTCCAGCAGCATGCCTTCTAACACCCTGCTCCTCGCACACACTCCACTAACTGATGGGAGGTCCTTTTTTAAACCAGGTGTCCTGATTAGCCTGCCTGCCATAATTGATTCTAGTATGTTCTTAATTGGCTCCAGGTGTCTTAATTAGCTTGCCTGTCTTAATTGGTTCTAGCAGGTTCCTGACTGCTCTGGCGCAGACCCTGCTCTGATCACTCAGGGAACAGAAAACTATTCATCCAGTGGCCAGTATATTTGCCTTCTACCAGACTCCTGTATCCTGGTCAACCTCCTCCTGGCCCTGGCTAAAGCGGCCATCTATAAAACCAGGGTGAGGAGGTTGGCCGATGGAGTCTCCTGCGACTGCGGGGCCTATTTCCGATCCTCTGTCCGTTCACGCCTCTGAGCGGAGTTCCTCTGGGCGGCGTCCACTGACTCCCTTGATGCCTTTGAGGAGCGGTGGGCGCTGTCCGGAGTTCTCTGCTCGGTGTCCCCGTCCGGTTCCCTTCATTTGACCCTTTGACCGCACTCCCGTCCCTGTTTTTCATTCGTTGTCCCCCGTAATTAATTGGCTCTCCAGGCCCTGTGGATCTCCCCCTTAGGCTGGGGGGGGCTCCTTTCGTAGTGGACGAGCTCCGCCCGCCCACTTCCTGGATCCCAATAGACCAGACTCCTGTATCCTGGTCAACCTCCTCCTGGCCCTGGCTAAAGCGGCCATCTATAAAACCAGGGTGAGGAGGTTGGCCGATGGAGTCTCCTGCGACTGCGGGGCCTATTTCCGATCCTCTGTCCGTTCACGCCTCCGAGCGGAGTTCCTCTGGGCGGCATCCACTGACTCCCTTGATGCCTTTGAGGAGCGGTGGGCGCTGTCCGCAGTTTCTCTGCTCGGTGTCCCCGTCCGGTTCCCTTCGTTTGACCCTCTGACCGCACTCCCGTCCCTGTTTTTCATTCGTTGTCCCCCGTAATTAGTTGGCTCTCCAGGCCCTGTGGATCTCCCCCTTAGGCTGGGGGGGGATCCTTTTGTAGTGGACGAGCTCTGCCCGCCCACTTCCTGGATCCCAATAGGACCAGACTCCTGTATCCTGGTCAACCTCCTTCTGGCCCTGGCTAAAGTGGCCATCTATAAAATCAGGGTGAGGAGGTTGGCTGATGGAGTCTCCTGCGACTGCGGGGCCTATTTCCGATCCTCTGTCCGTTCACGCCTCCGGGCAGAGTTCCTCTGGGCGGTGTCCACTGACTCCCTTGACGCTTTTGAGGAGCAGTGGGCGCTGTCCGGGGTTCTCTGCTCGGTGTCCCCGTCCGGTTCCCTTCGTTTGACCCTTTGACCGCACTCCCGTCCCTGTTTTTCATTAGTTGTCCCCCGTAATTATTTGGCTTCCCAGGTCCTGTGGATCTGCCCCTTAGGCTGGGGGGGGATCCTTTAGCAGTGGGCGAGCCTCGCCCGCCCACGTCCTGGATCCCAATAAGACCAGACTCCTGTACCCCACTGCTCTGGGTCTGTCACATAATATATAGATAGAATGTCATAAAATGTGCCAAACAGGTACAGATGACAACTGACAAGATACTTTCAACTTTTTTTTAAAAGCCAAAATGGCCAAACCTACATGAGGTCTAATTGCTTGTAAATAATAGCTATATTTGTTTTTACTCAAAGAGTATAACTTTTGTCCAAAAATAGCCCTAATGTTATTGTCCCTTTTATCTTAAAAATAGCACCCAATTAAGCTCAATGGAATTTTACTTATGGGTTTCTGTATCTCTGCTAAGATATGTCATCTGGTCTTAGAAAGTAAATATTTATGGGGAATTAATCTCTTTATAAAGAGGATTGGCTTCAAATTAAAAAAAATCAGTCAAACATAACTCATATTAATTTGGAGTTCTATTTAACATCTAATTTAGGCATACAGGTGATCAGATTGCATTAAATATAGTAAAATATTGTTTGCCAATTAAGAACAACGAACATTGTAAGAACTTGGCCAAGAGAGTTTTTTAAAAGTACATTCTTTTCTTATGCCTTAGCCTCAATCCTATAGTTATAGTCACTGATTTCGGACTACTTGCATCTTTAAAGTTATGCACATGCATACATCTTTGCAGGACTGGGGCCTTTAATAGTCACTTTATTTTAACACCTATTTAAAATAAAAATAATACAAAATTAATACCTACCTCTTCAGCCCTCAAATGTTTCAATCTTAAAAGATAGTGTTTATTAACTAGATGCGCATTTGACAGCCATAGACACATTTTACACAAAAATTTCATTCTGTGAAATGCTTTTAGCACCCAGCTCAGTGTGATAAAGCTGACACAAAGAACAATGTGTTTATAGTGCAGAATAAATTGCAGCTGCAATTTGAAGCCATTGGTTCAGTGAACCTAAAAGCAGCATAAAGCAAGTCTAAAGTTTAAATGTTTTAAACTGGCCAGATATTTTCCGTGAAGTCTGTAACATCGACTTAAAGCATTTAATTTGTAGCCTTAAAGTTAATAATTTCACTAAAATTGCTTCTGTTTACTAAGGGAGGAAAAATGTTTCTCAGTGCTTTTTTTCTAGATTTCAATACTCCCTACATATCAATGGTGTTTCAGGAACAGACATTTACCAAATGTTTGTCAGGTTGTATTTTTTTCTACCATGCCAAAAATTGTCTCTCTAGAGATCCATTAAAAGTGTATTCTGAAGCAAACACACTTTTAAAATGCTTGTTTTCAATTTCATCCCAAGAAGTTCATTAAGATGTTGTAAATCAATTTTTTCTTAAATAAATCTTCAAGGTTCCAGGAACTGCATTGTGAAAATGGATACACCTAGTTTAGTGCACTAGCCATAAAAGCTGCAAATTATTGCTTTCAAATCAAGCCCAATGATGGTTTATGAGATGCTAGTCAGCAATTCAGCCAGCAAAAGCCACAGTTCCTGCTCAAGCAGTGAAGCCACTGGATGAAGAAAAGAAACATGTTGGAAAAGGGCCTTCTTTGAGGTGTTTGAAAAGAAAGAAAGAAAGAAAGAAAGACTGCTGCCACCCCCTGCAAAAGCAGAGACCACCACGAACAGCCACAACAGAAACACAAAGCAAAGCTCCAAAACCACAACAAAAGCTGTTATACTATGTGGAAACACCAATACCTGAATCCCTTCTTAGGCAAAGTGTTCCTATCAAGATGTGGGTCGCTGTAGAAAAGTTAAAAGAAAAGAACTTCAGAGAAGAACAAAAGGGGAGGATTAAACATCAGGACGAGGAGAAAAGTATTAACATCGGCATCACATTTTCAGAGGAAAAAGTGATGCACCCTATCTAAGTAAACATGCAACAACAACAAAAAAAGCCCCCTAGGCATGTGTGGATCGTGTTATACATGCATTTGGTATCATGCTAATGAATTTCATCTGCTCACAATGGTGGCCTTGCTATTTCTCCTTTACATAGTGAACAAAAATGGCTCTTTAAAAAATAAAAGACCATGCTTCAAATGAATGCTTAAAAATATATATTTAAGCAGGTGTGCAGCCACCTACTCGTGAATACTGATAATATCTCCAAGTCAAAAGACGCCTTCATACCATTTCCTTCTGCCTTCATCACAGAGCAAATGCAATCAATTACAGTCACTTAGGCCATGTCTATGCAAACAGCACTGCAGCGGCCCAGCGGTAGTGATACAGCTGCACCATTGCAACACGTGTGGTGAAAACACTCTGTGCTGATGGGAGAGGGCATAAAAAAGCCAACCTCTGCGAGCAGCAGAATCTATGTCAGCGGGAGAAGCTCTCCTGCCGACATAGCGCTGTGCACACCAGCACTTATGCCGACCTAATTTACGTTGCTCAGAGAGAGGGGTGGTTTATACGTACCCCTGAGCGACATAAGTTATGTCCGCATAAGCTGTAGTGTAGACACAGCCTTAGTTGCAATGTAAATATAGTGGCTGCTTTTTCAAATGGGCACAGAGTTTTCAGTGTTTCTGTATTTCAACTTAAATTCCATCTTCAGAGTGAAATCAATCTATTAGCATTTGCAAAAAGCAAATATTTAAAGTGTTGTATTTTCACTTAACTGGCAAGTGGACAACTGGCTTTTCATTTTATGAGGAGGGTTTGTTTTTAACTGAAATAAATACCCTGTTTAAATACATTAATTTACTGTCAAGCCCTCTAGCTAATATCATTGTCAGTTCCTAGATGTAGGAGTGGCCATATCATAGCTAAGTGCAAAAGCAAGCTGGAGTCATTAACTTCATGTCCACCATCTCTCACCTTCCTGCATTCATTGTTACAAGAAAGGACACACACACAAGCCTGCAAGACACCTACGAATCAAACTGGAGTAAAGGACTTACAACACTGAGTGTACTGAACAACACTTGAACTTCATGACAAAGGTGAAAAGCCTGAAACGCAGTGAAAAAAGCAGCATGCCATAGGAATGCTGAAATGCTAGTGAGAGTTCATCATGGTAGATATGAATTGCAGGATTTTAAAATTGCCTTTGTCAAAGAAACAAAAGAAACCAAACAAAAAAACCCAACAAAAACCCCACGAACTACATCTGTCAACTCTGTATGCCACCCCCAGATTTAATTAAGTCGACTCTCACTGGCATGTCTGTGTCACAATTTACATCTGAACAACAAACACAGCAGAGGTCTCAACTGAGCCCATCTCTCACAAGACACTTTGCTTTATAAATGTGGGCAACAAAACCCAGAGCCTTTGTGCATTCTACTGCCTTGAGACAGCATTACCTGTCCTGTCTCCTGGGTAAAGTATTTCTGCAGAATTTGGGACTAGCACCAGGGGAAGAGAGAGGGCTAGAAGAACAAGTCCAATGAGACAGAAAACAAAAGAAGGAATATTAGCATGAAAAATGGAGAGAAAGGGGAAGGAGTTAAAACAAAAAACTGTTAGAACATTTTTTTTTAGTAGTTGTTTTCTGTTACAAAGATGCAACAAACTTTTAGTAATAAAGTCATACAATAAGGTAAGGCTAAATTCCAAGGTTTCAGACACTGCCTTCTACAGACAGTGCACTCTTGTTTGCTCTGAAAGAAATTTTCTGTTCTACTTCGGTTCATATACCAGACTAATCACCACTGTATCCAAGCACTTATTGTCCAGACCCTAATTGTGTGAAATATTAAAACAAACTCATTAATTTTAACCAGAAATACTTGGCTTCTCAAGACAAGATTAAAATGCTGGTATTGTACACCACTACTAGATCAGCTGATACAGAAAGATAAGAAGATATGTGAAATTCAAATAGGAGGTAGCACTGAGTAATTAAAAATGTCCCACAGCAGTGGCAAGTGCAAATGAAAGACTCTTCTGAACCCATCCCCACATCTAATGTAATTCAGAACTGAATTCCTTGGTTGAAATGGCTATTTTTGTATGTTGTGGTAGTATCATTCAATATTTACCTTGTAGGAATGGCAATCTGAATTGTAATCATGAAATGTTAGTTACAGTTGTCACATCACTGATTTTTAAGATATGAACATATACTACATATTAATGGAGTCTAAATTTAAACCTACTCACCTCTCAGACAAAGTTGTCTTAACACTGTTTGTTCTGACAAAGGGAGTCAAAGAATCATCTTTAGAAGCTGCGATCAAGCCACTGGATGAGTTATGGCTCAGCCCACCTCCACTGCTGAGAGAGATATCAATGGATTCACAGCTGGTGTGAAGACTGCTGACAGACTGGTATCCAATGCCATCCTTGCTAACAGCAGAAGAGCTACTTGCGTTGGTACCCCAAGTTAAACTGTTGGAGGGAGCTGAATGGGCCGAACTGGGACTAGAGGCTAATGGAGACTGGTTCATGTCTGTGTTTTTACTGTAAAGAGGACTGCTGCCCCCACTGCTCAGTATACCGCTGCCAGAAGGAGAATCAAGGTTACCCAGCTGGTTCAAGGTAGCATGAGGATTGGAGATCACCACTGAATTTTTCATATTTTCAGCTGTTGTGATTGGAACTTGTTTACTTGGTTTTCCACCAAAAAGTCTGTGAAAAAAGTTCAGAGAATGTAACAAAAACTTCATGAAATGGAATGTAAAATGACTAAACGATACTTTATACATATATTATTTGTCCTTAGACACCTGAAAAACTATTACTGGAAAATTACATATTCAATTATAATGAGACCTCAGATGTTACATCTATAGGAAATGGTACAATGGTAACTATGATAATAGACTGAAAACCGGTGCTTCAGAAAAAGAATTTTTTGTTGCTAGCTAAATCGAAAAGAGAGAGAAAGATAGGCTCTGCTTTAAAGAAATTTCCTGCCTGTAAATTGTCTTTCTTAGATTCATATCGACAACCATGAATTGATGGGCTTCCTTTTCCCTTCCTTGCCATTAATAAAACCCAAAGAAAATTATTATGCCAATTTCAGACACATCTTAACTTTTCCTTCTATGAAACTTCAAACATAACTTTCACAGAACTAAAATATATTAGCCATTTTATCTTCTGTTTCCTGAAGGAAATGGATTTTACCTGTGATAATACTGAACTGATGACTTTAAAGCATGGAATATTAGACTGGCCTTTGTTCAGATCTATAAATACAGATTACTCAAATCATATTTTGAAAGATAACACAGATTTCTGAGGAAAAGATTTTGACTTTTGCATTAATCACCGAGCGGCCCATACAAAAGTAAGTATCTGAAGAACTCCCCTACGAAAGTCAATGACACCTAGAAGGGAAAGTCTGATAATTTACCCCTAAAAACACTGCCCTGTCTAAATCATGCAAATAGCCTCTATTACCTTCAGAAGAGCTATTGGAGGAAAGTTTCAAAAGCACCTGAACTATTCAAGATATCCATTTTCAAAGGGCCTTAAGCACTTTGGAACCCGAGTCTCATTGAAAGTCAGTGGCACTTAGACTTCTAAGTGCCTACATCACTTTTGAAAATTGGATATATGCTCTTAAATCACTTAAGTGCTTTTGAAAATGTCACCCACTCGGAGCAGTGGTTGGGAGATTTCAAACAGCACTCTGCTAGGAACATAACAATATACCATCTTCTATTATCCCTAAACAACTTCCTTAAGGGAGTCCTAGATTTCTTCTTAGGAGCAAATATGATCACTACATAGTGGTGATTTAACAGAGGAGATCCCTGCAATTTATATAGCAAGCCCTGCTTCTAGAATGTACTATGAGGGTGTTTATCTCTTAATTTAGCTTAATTTGCTGAGCGTACTTACAACAAGCATGCCATCAGACCAAGAAGGTGAAGAATGTCTTTGAGTAATGGAGATTTTTGAGGTCAAACTAATGCTAACTTTTCTCTGAACTTGGAGTCAATACCGCAAAAGAAACTAGATAGGGAGGGAGATAAGGATATTTTCATAGTGCTACCGTAGAACAATGACAAATTCCTTTCTTTAAAACAGATTGTCACCACCTAGAATATAGTCAATATGTACGACTCCCAGCCCCACTGGGATGATCTTGTCGTATGGATAATGTCTCCTGGCATACTGATTCCCAAAACCTAATTAAATGAGATAATTAAATAAATAAAAAAGAGTCGTGGAGCTGGACATCCAAGGAGGATGGGGTCTGAAGAATCTACCTTTTGAATGCAGAACCAGCCCAACTCAGCAAGTTGGCAGTGTCAGTCTAAAGGTTAACCTTGGAAGGAGACATCCTACAGACAATGAGAATATTTTTCCTCCTCTCCGAGTTTTGACAAGAAACAGGCATAACTAAGCTGACTATTGGGTTGTGTCCTTAGGGATGCATCAAGAGAAGAGTGAACACTAAGGCTCACAAACAAGTGGCATAAAAACATGCATTGTCTTCTATGTAATATAAATTGTTTTCACATGACAGAAAGTGATAGATGAGATATGCTTGAACAATTAAGACAGTGCTAGACTTTCATAAAATAATTTAATTATGGAATTTTACCCTTCACATGAGTGTAGAAAATATATTTGCTTTCAAATTCAAGGGGGGTAGTATTTAACATACAGAAGTAGCAGTCTTTACTGCTGTCTTTTTATAGTTATAGATGCTTATTTGCATGTCAAATCAGCATGGAATATTAATTAAACACAAAGAGTGCAACAACATTCTCAATATTACACAATGACAGAGCTAGTGCCCAGCAATACACACACTAGGCAAATTCCACTACAAGCGATTTAGCTCTGCCAGGGACACATTTATTTACATAGTCTGGTGACAACTGAAACATGAAATAGCTAACCGAGAAAGTGAAGGTTTAGATTGAACCTTAACCTCCTCCACAAAAATCTCTCTAAGACACCTGACATTCTCTCAGTGTCTATTCTTAAAAGTTGCATGTAGTTCAAACGTTATACCAACGACGGGTCTAGCAAAATGGTTTTCTGGTCATCAACAGAAATGTACGATTGACTTTGATTATTAATATATTTGAGGCAAGCAACATGGACATTTTTCATTTGCAGTATAATATCAGAACAACAAACAATCTTCTAGTTTTTTGTTTTAAAATAGTAATTGCTAGAAATTAATTTTTCAACAAGACATAACTTTTCTAACGATGCCCAGAAATAGGAGAATCACTAAACTACACAGGTCATGCTGAATTATACTTGCACAGGCTTTTCAAAGATGGCCATTCATTTCAAAAGAAATGAAGTATTCCTTTTGTGCCTAGCTGGAACCCAAACCACCATTACAGGAGTTACGCTTAAGTTGGCAAGTTGAACAGAATGTGACATCCTCACTTCATTTGAAGTAGGATGATGTCAGTGTCCTTGTACAGAGATGAAATTATGATGTCAAGACAACAATGAAATCCAGAACACTGCAACTCAAAAGAGACTATGTTACTTACGATGTCAAATTAAAGCGGAAAATAATGTTAATGCATATCTTTGCTACAGTCAAGACATTGATGCAAATGCTGCAGAAAAGCAAGGAAATTAACTCCCACTCACCCAAGTACTTGTGTTAAAAATAATGGGGAAGGGAAGGGAATATATAAGGTCAGAAAAAGCTAGGAAATAAATCATTACATGAAAGAAGATTTTTGTAAAAAATAAGAAAATTCAATGCGGCTGACATAGTACCTTTAATTAAGCTGTTCTGTACCTACATACTCGGGCACCTAAGGTAAAGAGTCTCCCCACACAGGACAACGTTACATGTAACCGAGTGAGATACTGTATTGGGCCAAGTAAGTGAACAAATGTAAATATACTGGGTCACATTACATTCTCACACTAACTGGAGTAACTCCATTTACTTAAATGTGTAAATCTGGCCAAACTTTGGACTGGTTCGCTGTGTTCTTGCACAATGTGTAAGTACAATGGGGTGGAATTAGGGTGACCAGATCACAAGAGTGAAAAATCAGGACACATTGGGTGAACGGGGTGGGGATGGGAGTGGAGAAGAGACAGACACAGGTGCACAGCCCCGACTGGAGCCAGAGGCACACTGGTCTGCCGGGCCTTGTGCTACCAGCGTGCCCCTTCCTGTTGGGGGTGGGCCCATGCTGCGCCACACAGCTCCCCTGCCCAGCACCCCCTGGATCCACTATGCCCAGAGCCCCCGCTACAACCCTTCTACCACAAATGCACAGTGCTGTGCACACACACACTCCGCCCAGCACCCCCTGCCCACAGCCCCACCATAGCTGCCCAGCACCCAACATAGAACCCCCCACTCGCTAGTTTCCCAATACACACAGATTTCCCCTCCCTCCCTCCCAGTGCCCTTCCCCACAGCCCCACCACCACAACTACACAATGCCCCACACAGACCCCCAGTGCCCTGACACACACAGATCTCCCCCCCTTCCCAACACCCCAAAACATACAAACCTCCCCCACTGCCCAGTGCCCTCCACACCCTCACAGCCCAGCACCCCCACACACACACCTCCCAGACACTCACCTTCACACCCTGCCCTCTTCTCTGGCCGTACTCACCAGCCCTGCTGGGAGGTCTCTGGCTCCTAGGGTGAGAGCGGCGAGGGAGGGGGTCTCCACTCTCCACGTGCTGTGCCTGCCACAAGTGCGAGCTCCGTGGCTCCCACTGGCTGGGAAAAGCGCCAATGGGCGCTGCCGGAGCTGTGGAGTGGGGCTTGCAGGCATTGGCAGTGCGCAGAGAGCCCCTTGCCCCCCGTCCCTCTCTGACCCTAAGAGCCAGAGGGACCTGCCAGGGGGCGAGGTGGGGAGCCTCAGCAGTGCTTACCTGGGGCAGCTTCCGTCCCGGGAAGCATCTGGCAGGCAGGTCCCTCTGGCTCCTAGTGTGGTGGGTCGGGTGGGGTGGGCGGGGGGCTCTCTGCCCGCTCCTGGCGCCTGCAAGCCCCGCTCCTGCAGCATGTTGCGCTCCTGCCGGCAGGCGGGCACCGGGAGCTGCCCCAGGAAGCGGTAAGCGGTGGTGCCGCGGCTGCGGTCTGGACAGTCCCGATATTGGAACAAAGGGCGTTCTGACCAATGTAAGGTCAGGACGCGGGACAAATCCCCTAAAATCGGGACTGCCCCGATAAAATCGGGACATCTGGTCACCCTAGGTGGAATTAGTAGTTCTACAGGAGCCTATAACCTTGCTGTTGTGGGTTTATATTTCAGCCTTTATAATGTTTTCAAGTACTAACTTTATTCTGAATTAGCCACAACTGCGATCATTTTGGGGAGGGCTTAACAATCAATTTCAAATGTTTAAGACTGCTACTGTCCTGTAATGCAATAAATATTTACAATATTACTGGCGCACATATTTACTAGCTGTGAAATTGAATTTCAGTACAAAGACCTCAGCCTAGCACACACATTAGTAAGAGCCCACAAAACTTAGCCAGTCCCTAGCCTGAACAGCCACAATTGTATAACTACAGTTAATGTACTTCCACAATGAACAAATTTTGTGCCTACCTGCGCAAAGTGGGGGAGGCCACGTCAGGGTACTTGGCTCCTTGCTGGTGAGTGCTTTGAGCTCCACTGGAAGTAGTCTGTGATGCAGGGTTCACTTTAACAGAATTACACGAAGCCACACTTTCATTGTCAGACGATATCCCTTTCTCTTTATCTGTTTGGTTGACCAGACCTGGCAGAGAGCTTCCGAGGGATACCTTAGCTGGCTCTCTCATTTTTGGGACAGGCAACCCAGCTGACTTGCTGCTTATGTTGGAGTCTATGCTACTGGTACTAGATCTATTACCAGCTCCACTTCTGCTACTGGATTTACTGGGTCTGGGTAAACTACGATACTGAAGATTAGTGCGGGCACTAAGTGCTAAGTAGCCATCGTCCTGGTTTTGTGAGCCATCAACACTAGTTTTCCGACCAGTGGACCGACCAATGAGTCCAGATGATTTGGGGATTTTGCCCAGTGTGGCTGATCTGCTGGTGATCGTTGCACCACTGGCAGTAATCATAGTCATGCCTCCAGCTGACCCACTCTGTTTCTTAAATCCAAATGTATTTGTATTAGCAGCAGCTGTTCTAGAGTTACTTGCCGGAGGCTTTTTCGATTCATCACCACTGCTGCGTCCTGCATCTGATGGAGAACGTTTAACACGTCCAGCTTTAGGAGAAAGTCTACCTTTTTCTGATACCTTGGCATCATCAGTTTTCCCTAAAAAATAGAAAAAGAAGTCTAATACTTAAATTGAAAATGCTAAGCAAATGGTAAACATCAAAGCATCATGAGATACAAAAATATGCAATTATGATCCAGTTTGTATTAAACTGCACTACTGAGAGTTATATATGCAGGCTTGCCAGGAGAGAGTATCTGGTGTGTTTGCCCTTGAGAATACAAAAAACAGTGAACAGATTGTTAAATAATAGTGACAGATAAATAAGATGTGTTTTTCCTTCATGACTACCATTGGTTGGATCCCTTTTTGTCAATAGTGAAGTGATATGATATAGCAACAATAAATAAGCTTCAGAAAAAAAGTGTATATAACTGGTGAAGGCCACATTTTCAAAACAGACCTTGAAATTTCCATTCACAATAGGGTACACAACCGAGTGTGAGTAAAAGCGTAATTCATCTATTTGCATGCACAAATATTATTAATGCTCTTGCACAAATTTGCATGTACTAAGAGCTCTGATGAAGTCCATCTGAAAATTTGCTTTAACATAAATTAAGATGCAGTTGCTATGTTATCATTGAAAAAGCTTCTTTCATACAACTATCCTTAGCCACGTAAAGTCTAGATTCTGAGTTACTCTATGAAAATGGAATTCCACTAATTACCATTACAAGAAACCAGAATATTGAACTGCGAACACTGTGTCCAATGAACAATCTAATTTAAGGGACATTCAAAACAGGCAAACAATACTCAAAGCATTTTAGTATAATAAGTATAATTTAAAATTCACTTTGAGCCATAAAACAGAAACACAGAGATTTAGTATATTGTATACACACACACACAATCTACGATTAAACACAGAACTAGTTGAAGTTCAGCTCCTGCCACAGGAAAGCAGTTAAGCACTTCATTTCTCCAATGTAAACTGTTGGCCTGCCTGTGTGTTAAATTTTTCCTCACCTGTTCCAGGTGTCTTCAGTGAGCCTGAGGTGGTTGAAGGTTTAGTTCTCGGTGTAGTAATGCCAATCTGAGCTGACATGCCCCGTCTCCAGGAACCAGTCTGTGAAATGACAGTGTTCTTCCTACCAGAAGTGCTTTTATCAGATTCATCAGACACATCGGAAGGATTTCGCCTCCATTTAGATCCAGACTCCATCTTTATGCCACTATCTGATCCTCCATCAGATTTCTTGACTTCATCACTGGACCACAGGGAATTCCGCTCGACCTGCAAATGCTTTTCTGCATCAGTCTAAGGGAAACAATAAATCATATCAGAATCTCCATTGTAAATGTCTTTTTGAAATCCCTCCTTTTTTTAGGGTTCAAAATCTAGAACCACCAAGCTGATTTAAAAATTCACTAATAATTTTTTATTACACTTAGACATTTTTCTTTTGTTTGTTTGTTGAGCCTGCTTTTTGCCAGCGAAAACCCAAGATAAATGAATTCTACTAGCTGTGTTTGCTTTCTGATACACTGGGGAACAATCACTAAAAAGCCAAAACCAAAAACGAACCAACTATCCAACACACACCAAACACCTGATTAATAAACAATAAGGAAAATACTCAGTTCATTGCCATTTACCTCCTCCTTGAATTTTATATGAACCTTTTCACTGCAATGCATAAAAATCATTTTAAACACGTGCAGCTAGCTTTTCTTTGTTCTTGCTGTTTTCCTATCTCTCGTCTGGCAATTTGATCTCAAGAGCACAATGAGGTGGCTTTTTGCATAGACTGAAAGATGTGGAATGCTGTTAGTTTTAATCTCACCCATTAGAAAGACACCCAAGAACTGGAGAGAAATAAAACCCCATTATACCACTTTCAAACACATTAAAATCTGACTTAAATCCACAAAGCAAGTCAGTTCCCAGTTTGCACTGAAACTCCATCTCTTACTTTTTTATATTTTGCCAATCCTACTGCACATACTGTTTATAAAGTCAGATGCTTTATGGAGAATTTTGCAACTACCACACTCAAGGAAGGAATTTCCCCCTGACCAAACCACAGCCAAACTCCAGACAACCCTATCAATATCCCATTATATTATCCTATATATTCCCAACCCCATACTCCTTTTCCTTTCCCTTTCCCATTACGAATGATTACTAAGAGATACATCTATTAAAACTTCTCTTACTGAATTAGGTTTCCCCTGCCAAACTTATTTTGTGATAAACAGTTGGAAGTTTGTAATATCACAACCAACTATAGAAGCTGACCACCACCCACACCTCGGAGAATGTGAACTCCAAGCGATAACTAAGGTTATTCTCTAATCACAGCACCTTCATGGAAGCAACTGTAAATCCACACTGGCTTGTGTCTCACTGAACTGAGTTGTGCAGGAGGAGGCTAACTAAGGCCTGTTTCTGCAACATGCTGAAAAGTGCTTTCATCCCATCGGCCTCAGGGGAGGTGATGGTGGTGAGAACCTTGTATTAGGCTTTCAAGCACTTAGAAAGATCTGGTCTTAACTACCCCAAGAGCTTTTTAAAAAAACACCGTCAGATACCTGGGTAATCAGCAAAGTGGCAAAAGGAAATACAGAAAAAAGTACATGACAATTTAACATGCTCTCTGGAAGATATTAGATTTTATTTTGAAACCTCCCATCGCCCTGAATCTATCTATGGTTTTATAATTTATTTTCTTTTATCATTATGTCACATCCCTAACATTACATGAGTGAAGGGAAAAAACCTTAACCAGCTAATGAGACTCTTAGAACTTTATGACTACAATAGCAAACCCAGAGATTTGCTCAGTTTAAAAAGGTTCCATTTAAAGGTTCAGTTACCTTCCTTTCCAAATAATGGGGTCTTGATTTTAGATAAGTCTTCTTGACTCATCTGATAATTTACTGCTGCTGTTACCCTTGTGAAGGAACTGCTTTTTCTTGTGAACTATTTTAGTATTTAATCTACTGCCAGCAAAACTTCCAAGCTATTTTATTCATTCTCTCTCCCAATTCTTGTTGCAGTCTGAGTCCTTTTCATATATCTCCTAATTCTTACTTCCCATTGTTGTGGGAAGGGACGACCTCCATGAATTTTCTACATAGATTTAAACTTTTACCACATTTATAGTCTGTTTTTCAGAGGTGCTGAATTCTCACAGCTCCCACTGGCTTCAGTTGAAGTTGTGAGTGCTCAGTACATCTAAATATCAGTTCCTTAGTCTTGTATTTAGCACAATTAGATTTGTTTCTGTTTTCCCTCTCTTGTTTCTTTTGTTCAGATAATACTGCATATGCATTACTGACTACATCTACAGAGACTATCATGTGAGGGCCCTCCCCCTTTGGTATGTTGTATTGTTGGTCTGGGCTCCCAGTTTCACATACAGGAGCTCCACGATCTCTCTTTAATTATCTGAAATCCAAACCCTGCACTCCCTTAAACAGATGTTGTAAGACCACAACTATCTTAAAAGCTATGAACCTGTGACACGGGGACCAAAGCAGTAGGACCCCTGAGAACGGGTACGCCACATCCCTGTGTGCTGTGAAGATCTCTGTGCCAGGTCTTTGTGGCTCACCACATAGAAGAAGGCAAATATGGACAGGCAAAGACCGTAATACATGAGTCTAAGCAAAGAATACAAGAGAGGGAGGAGCACAGTGGCCAATACATAACACTCCACTTTCATAGGCTGCGGCATTAATTCTGAGTCCACTCCCAAACTAAACATGATTCCCACAGTCAAAGCCCATTAACTTGCTCTATGTTGGTGAGATTAGGATTTGGCTTTTAAGAGATGAAATAAAGTCTTTTGTGAACAACAATTTGCATTTAACAGCACCTTTCATTTTAGGACAGCAGAACACTTTACAGAAATTCTTTAAAGAATTTAAATATTTTTGTGAGATAGTCTTATAATTCTCTCACACAGGCATTATAAAATGGGTAAACTGAGCAAGGAGCAGTTAAATTAGGTTACAGCAAGTAAATGGCAGAATTACAAATATAACCCATGTATCCTGGTGTGACCCAAGAAGCCATTAATACTAACAGGGAAGTGGGTTACAAGAACTCATTCTAGTTGACCAAAGAATGTCATGGGAGGTCTCAAATGAAAGCTCATGTTACACTGGTCACCAATATCATCGCCAAATGTATGTACAGATGTACTGAAAATATGTTCTTAAGAGTCTGTACCAAGGTATAGCCACCAGCAAAGGGGAAAAATCAGGTTTTCCTCCAGACAGGAGGTAAGAAATGTGTATCTCTCTGTTGGGATGTATATTAAGCATTGTAAGGTAACAAAATGGATGTCTATTTACATACAAAGTCAAATGTTAATGAAGAGAGAAGAAATCAACAGGAAAGGAGCACACAAGAAAAAACAAGCCATGGGAGGTTATCATGTATATGAGTGAAGACAAAGACGATCCTGCACCTAGGGAAGTAAACTGACATCACGTTTGCATTCATGAAAACAGGAGCTTCGCCAACCTTGGTTGAAAACACCAAAGATAACTTTGGGTGAGATAAACTTCTTTACTCAGTAACTTTACTTGTTACTTAAGTTTAGCCTCTAGAAAATGTGTAATGATTTTGTTTAGATATATCCATTTGTTTCCAATATCCTTATTCACTATCACCTGAATCTCTAGTCTTTGATAATAAATTTATTCTTGTTTTCACTATAACTATATGTCAGTGCTCTAGTATTAAGCAAGAGCTGGTCCTAAGTGGCATGATACAAGCAGGTGTGTATACTGTTCCTTTAGGAACAGCGGACCTGGTATTTCTGTGGATAAGGGTCTGGACACTACAGGGAATACTTGGAGATGGCTTGGGGATTGGTGTGTGCCATTCACTAATCTGCAAAGAGGGAGCAGGGCCTGCGGGGGGTCTAGAAGGTAGTACTTATGTTGCCAGAGGTGAGTGGCTTCAGGGAGATGACTCACAGCAGGCACAGACAAGGCTGCCTGATGCTTAAGGACTGGTGCTGGTGAGGTACCCAACAACCCTGGGCATCCCTGGGGAGCATTCCTACTCCAATCACTGGATTGTACTGCCTGTGCAAGTTTTGGGCCCTATTCTTCTACCATATGCTTGCATTCCCTTGGATGCTAGAATGGTTGTGGGAGAAAGGGAAGTAAGTTTGGTAGTACTATTCGATTGTGATCTCTTAGAAATACTTCCTAGAATCTGACCCACTAAAAGGCATGAGTCAAACTCAGTCACCTATTACAGACTAATATTTAGTCAATTGCCTTTATTTTCCTCGCTGTATTCTAATGTTCAGACATTTCTATTTAACAATTGTGGGGGAACCCATAGTTTGCCTGTGTAACTGCTTTTGTAACATGCTTGAAGAAGTGCTTCAATGACCGTAACTCCTCTCTCCAATTCAGTGGAGGACTTGCATTAGCCATTTCAAACACACATGAAATTGCTGACACAACCAGAGGCTCACTCTACAAATCTTTAATGTTGGCTCAGATACGCACCTCATGGCCAGGTAACAAAGAGTCATACACTCTTGCAACACAGTACTTTAGGCAGTGCAACCCTTCACAGCAACTACACTTCTACATTAAAACAGCCATTAAATAAAGATTCAGATCCCAGTCCAACGTGCCCCCTCCCCCCTTAAAAAAATTGTAACCATATAGGGGTCCCTTTGCAACGCCACATGTGATATCAAATTAAGACACCTTGTGTCCCATTTGTGATAACAGAGACACCTTGGCTTCCTAAACTGTTTTAGAAAGAACAAAAATGGGTTTACAGTCCTGAACTTTGAAAATTAGTATCAAAATGAAAAGAAAACCATTTATGTTATTGCACCCCTTAGTGATGACAATCTATTTTATGAATCCACTAGATATGTGGCTTCTGAGCACTAAGAGTTGTATGCATGATGCTTCTGGATATGAAATTTACGGTCTTATGAAATATTGCCAAAAGTAGAAAGCCTGCAATAATGTGCAGCCCAGGAAGCTTAAGATAATACAATTCCTTAGCCAATGTGTGTTTACATTTCCGCTGAAAGTGTAATAAACTCTAAACTCTGGCAGTAACTTAGTTAAACTCTGTTCTTTAATAAATGGTATGGTATACTTTCTAGTGCTAAAGAAAAATCACATCTGTTACTTATAATGTTGTATGTACAGTGGGTCTATTAAAAAAATCAACACTTAATTGTCACCACACTGTGGTAACAGAGGTGTCACAAATTTCACGTACAGAGAAAGACGGTGGTATCTTCCATACACCAGTGTGGTAACTGGTGATAAGCACTAATGATAACCATTGTATTGGGGTGTTTGCAGAGAGAATAATTACTAACTACCTTAGTGACCTATGGCCTGATTCACAAAGGTGCTGAACTCCTTCCGTAGCTTGATCCCAGCTGAAGTTGTTTAGGCCACTAGTGTTAATATTTTTCATTAAAATAAAGACTAAAAAGCAGGTAAGGTCCCACAGCACTTTACCAACTCTAAGCCTGTTCTCAATAGGCGCTGAGCACCTACAACCCTCAGTGAAATCAATGGGAGTTGTGGGTGCTCAGCCTTTCTGAACATCATACATACAGCATCACTTTTAGTGTGGAGGGCAGCAGCCAAAGTAGCACATAGCACAATTCAGAGCAGATGTGGGAAATAATATATCTGCCCTCTTTTAAAGCAGAAAAATATTATAATCGCTATGCAAACTCCTCCTAAAGTGACCTTCTTATAAGCGAATATCAGAAATCCTTATCTGATCATTATGTTTACACCAAGTACTCTCCAGAAAACATACTTGTTATGCACACATGGCACAATGTATTTTGATGCAAGGGAGCATGAAGGGTACTGTTGAAAAGATATAAAGGAGTCAAAGAGAAAAGGAACACTGAAAGATCAGACTTGCCTTCCAAAGTAGCAAGTCTGTAAAAAAAATAAAATAAACTGGGAAGTAAAATAATATTTTGAGAGGTTAAAAAAATGTACAGAAAAAAGTGATCAATTCTGCCACTCTTAATTTTTCTGAGTAGCAAGTAGCCCCACTGATTTCAGTGGGACCAGCTGTGCAGGTACGGTACTACTCAACATCAGTAAAGGGGGCAGGATTGAGCCCTTAAGGTTGAAAGTGCTGAGAGTAAAATATTAAACATTGATCAAGACAAATTCTGACAGCAGGAGTTTGTTATTTTATTTCTGGTCAGGTTTTCAACAATTTCAGAGTGAGTTGCTGAAAGGCTGTAAAGGAGCCAAATATCACAGTCTAGGGTTACTATTATAAGAAATATGCTGATGCATTTCATTCTTCATTTCAAGAAAACCCTGAACTGTTGAAAGGATGAAGTAATAGACAGGCTCATTCACTTTAAGGGATTGTAGCTGTTGCTTAGAGAAAATAACTCCACCAGTGCTGCTGTATGTCTAGAAGCAAACAGAAATTTTACCTGTGCATCTATGTTTTTACGGGAAGAGGCAGGTGTGTTGGCATAGGAGCTGATGGAGGAGCTGGTGTTAATGTCATCGGTGCTGAGGTTATCTATGGTGTCACTGATCCCACTGCTGACAGAGCTGCTGTCATCCCAGCTGTGGAAAGAACACATGCTTTATACCCAAGCAAGACAATACTAGAGCTGTTGAGGAATCAAAAGACATACAAGTGATAAAACAAAGTCTCAAGATGACAAATATTATTGATACAGATATATCCAAAGTGCAACTTTTGACCGGTATCAGGCTGTGCTTCTTGGTGACCTACTTTCTATTGGATATCTTATTCAATACTATAGATCATCATTTTATGATCACCTATTCTGTATTAGCAACAACATCCTGCCACCAGGATCCTGGCTCAGCCCCCAGTTCGTATAGCAAAACAAAGTTTAAACTAAACATCACTCCCTACCTCCTCAGTCCCAGAAGAGGAGAAGTGGTAGGCTTAAGAAGATACCTCTTGACAGATGAAGCAGGATTTTACCGACTCATCAGCAGGTACAGGAGCTCAAATTCAGTGGTGAAATTAATTTTTGAGCAAACTTCTGGACTCTGTCTTACTAACTGAACCTGGATAACAAACTATCATATTCCATCCCCAGCACCACCATCATCAGCACCTAGTTATATTGTGTGGTTGCCAAAGAGGACAAAGGGACAGAAATTTATTTAGAAATAGCCAGCTGGTTGTAGTTTTTAAAGCTTTAATCAAAGAATGCATTTGTTGTTTAACTAATGCATAACCCTGCTGACACTTACATTAATACTCCCGCCAGTTCGGTAAGGCAATAGGTTATTATTTAGGACTAGCTTTTCCAGCACGTTAGCTGCAGCTTTTTCCATCAAATATGAAAGACACAACTGGAAGTTTAGCACAAAAAATAACCACATATTTAAATCAATTGGAAGGTCACAACAGACAAAAGAAAAAAAATTCTAACATCAAGACAGACACTTCACCTTTAATGTGCACGTACAGTAAACTGCTGAAGTAAAGATTTACGAACTAGTATACAATGGCTTCTTTTCTAAGGATAATAAAACCCCATTTGAATAACTGTCCTACTGGCAACTCTCCAAAGATGCCTTTGGAGCCCTTGCAGCCTACTGATAAATACACATTTCAGAAAATGTATAAACAAATATTTCATAGACAAAGTGTTAGCTGTAAAGAAGCCCAGGTATCTATGGCAGTGCTTCTCCAGCTATATTAGAATATGGCCCACAGATTTAGAGAAATCCAATCCCCTACTTTTCTTACAACATTTCCTGTCTGCTTTCATGGTCCTGTATTCCCTAAGATCAATGAGGGTTGCTGGACCATTGTTTAGAAATCACTCACAAACGGATACACAGGATATACAATGTATGTTTGTTTCTTTCTTTGTTTTTAATTGTATGATTATACATAAACCCAAAGACCAATGGGTTGTAGAGGTTAGAGTTGAGGAATGGGAGCCAGATTTTCATGTATTATATTCTCAGATCTGCCACTGACTTTCTGTATACCCTTTCGCAACCACTTCCATCATGTGCTTCACGTTCCCTATTTGTGTTTACAAAGATACCTACTCTAATGTGTTGCATGAAGTTTAAAAGAATGTCTTTTTTAAGTGATTTTTGCTCAGAGTATATAAAAGCAACATTTAAAATTACAAGAAAAAGGATTTGCAAACTCGGGCTGACTTGTCTACATGGGCACATTAAAAGTTCATCCAAATTAACTGAAGATATGCATTTAGAGTGAATTCGTTAAACCACAATAAATCCCTGTATGGAACCTCTCATTCAGAATTAAAGTGGCCTTAATTTTGCTTTAGTTTCATTGCTAAATTCACACTTCTTGTTAATTCAGATCAATTTTCCTGAGGGTCCCCATGCAGACAAGCCCCGCGTTTTGCAAACTCCACACATAATTTGAGAAGTTTGCAAGACCCTGAATCTTAAGTTCAAAAGGAAAACAGAAGTTCACATATTTGGTGTTACTATTGTTTAGAAGAAAAAGATTTTTTTCCCTCTAGGACTAGTTTAATCTGATTATATGTTGAAGGAGGAGCACTTAGTAATAGAAAAACAAAGATATAAGCTTTTTTAAATTAAATCTAAGAATCCTTGGAATATAACAAAATAAGCAAAAAGACCCAACAACAAGAGTTTTGTTGCAATTGCTGTTTTCTAGTATTCCTTGTAATATACCACAGCTCATTATGTATGACCACACAGCATTCTCGTACTCCAATAGGCCCTGATTCACAAGACACTTAAGCATGTACCTAATTTTAAACACCTGAGTAGCCCTATTGACATCAGTCAGTTCCCTTGACTTCAGTTAGCCTGTTTACATGCTTACTGTGAGGCATGTGGTTGCTGAATTGAAGACATAAGGCCTACGAATAAAGTCAGAAACATGCATGTGACTGTACTAGCTGTTGTGGCTTTAAACAGAGACTGCAAAGTGTTTGAGTTTAAATATTTGATCTACCTTAAATTTGTGGTACTAAGATGGAGAAGGTTAATCATTTAAACTTTATGTATTAAAAAATATACTACTTCATTACCAAATTAAAAAACAAAACAAAACAAAAAACCAGAATTGCAACATGTGGGGCCCAGAGCTAGAATATCTTGCATTTTGTCTGCTAATAGCTAAATTACACTATTCTTGGAGCAATGCTGATGACATCAGTAAATGATACTGATGCACAAGCAAAACTATTTTGACAGGATAAGATGCGACATAAGCTAAAATCAGCCAGGTCAATTTCAGCTTTACTCCAAAGTACTTCAGAGTGGGGGGAAATCAGTCTTCAACAAAAAGGGAAAGAATTAGATGGGCAGGAAAAAGAAACCTTGTACCATTTAAAAGATATTTTTTTAAAAAAGGCTATACAAGCAATTACTTCGCACCCTACCTTCAAGCAAGACCGATCCTTGACTTTATTTTAATACAGGGGTTCTCAAACGGGGGTTGGGACCCCTCGGGGGGTTGTGAGGTTATTACAGGGGGATCGTGAGCTGTCAGCCTCCACCCCAAACCCTGCTTTGCCTCCAGCATTTATAATGGTGTTAAATATATAAACAAGTGTTTTTAATTTATAAGGGGGGTTGCACTCAGACGCTTGTTATGTGAAAGGGGTCACCAGTACAATAGCTTGAGAACCACTGTTTTAATATAACTGTTGTACTCTGGACTCTGTAGATAAGATCATCATGGAAGTAGTTTTATCTGTTACTTGGCTAAATCTTTCAAAAATAAAATCTGTACAACATACATCTCAGTACAAACAGTAGGAGAATTCATTTGATCCAATTAAAATACATGCATATTTTAACCTCTTTCTTCAATCCAGCATATGTAAAGTTATTCATCCAGTATTCTAAAGAAATAATAATATGGTGAGTAGTACACATTATAATATATCCTACATTTTGCATTAAATATGTTATATAATATATCCTATCATATACACAGGGTCATAAAAAACGTAGAGCTCTAAAAAAGTATCAGTTGAATCACTGTGTACACCCCCCTGCAAAGGCAGGGTGTAGTCTCCTCATAGAGGACCTAATCAGTTACCAAACTGATAAATGTCCATTTCACATTGTTTCTTTAAAAGATGCCCAAAACCCACATAAATTAGTTCACATTATTACCTTGCGTCCGTGTCTTGATGGTTAAAGTCAAAAGAGAGGAAGCAGAAAGGGAAATCTAACAGCCCTCACAACTACAACATTCCTGGCTCTCTGAGCCATGATAACTTCTTTGTAATTTAGCTGGTGCAATTAATAATTTCTGATGTCAGCAAAAGTCAACTCAGCCATAACGCAAAGCTGGAGCCTTTGGGCTTTCCTTCATCCATTTGATCAATCAACTGAAACTCTACTTGGGTTACTCAAAATTACATGAATTCTTAGAAGTATATTTATTTCAACCTCTTGCTCCATGTGCATGGAAGTAGTACAACGATGTTCTCAAAGGATATCAGCACAATTGAAAACGTCAGATTGTAAATGCGATCAAGATATAGTCTGAGATTTCAGATATTGTAACATCTGAAGAGATAAGAGACATCCAAAGGGTGTAACAAGACCCTTGAGAGGCTTGGAGCTCTCAGAACTCTCAAGAGACACAGGGCCATCAAGTTTAAGGGACCACTAGATCATCTAGTCTGACCTCCTGTACATCACAGGCCACCAACACCATCCAACATACTTGTATTAATTTAGATGGAGTAAATGGGCCAAAGATGTTAACATAACACCCACACACGAAACCCAATAACTGAAATAAGAAAAAAAGCACTACAAACCACAGAAGACTAGATTATTATGTGCCATGGGCAGAGAATAGGAAGGACTGATTTGCACCAGTGCTCAAGGACCCCGCAATGACAGGAAAATAATAAATGAGATAAATCCAGATAATCCTGGTAAGTGATCCACACCCACGCGCTGCAGAGGAAGGCAAAATATGCCCACTGTCACTGCCAAACTGACCTGGGGGAAAATTCTTTCCGAACCCCATACGTGGAGATCAGTTAGACTCTGAACCATTGAATCAATGGGAGTTTGGGTGCTAAGTTATCGGTCCGGATCAGGACTACACCATGCACTGAGGAACAGACTCTATTATACCACTAATAATTATTTTTGGCTGATGTTATATTTGAACATAATCTGTTTTCTGATGCTCTGAATTGAAAATAAAGTTTAACAATGAAAGCTGGAATATGAAAAAAAAAGCACTACAAACCATATAGCCTAGTATCTGAATAGCCTGAATAGCCTAGTATCAACATATCAACTTGAATATTTTCATGTCTACTTTTGAAGTACGGGGGATGGCTCCTGTCTGGCATCCAATTGTCAGCCTAATGCTCTCATACCTTACCCTGTTCCACTGTGTGGCTCAGCACTTCATATACAAGAAGCTGACCCAAATGATTAATTAATTAAGGGTCCTTGGGTTTTCACCCTCCCACAGTTACTGTTTCTCTCACCCACATACACTGCTGCTCCTTTGAAAGCTGCCTTCATGCTCTCTGCCAGCACAGGAATACCATCTCTTCCATAGCAGCAATTGCTCCTAAGAGGTGCTTTAGAGCAGTGGTTCTCAACCAGGGGTCTGGAGTCCCTAGGGGGTTGTGAGCAGGTTTCAGGGGGTCCGCCAAGCAGGGCCAGGGTTAGACTCATTGGGGCCCAAGTCAGAAAGCTGAAGCCCCACCAAATGAGGCTGAGCCCTGTGCCCTGAGCAACTTAGCTTCGCGGGGGGTGCTGTAGTATGGGGTCCCAGGAAATAGCCCTGCTTGCTACTCCCTAATGTCGGCCCTGGCTTTTATATGCGGCAAGTCAGTTGTTGTGGCACAGGTAGGCCGTGGAGTTTTTATAGCATGTTGGGGAGGGCCTCAGAAAGAAAAAAGTCGAGGGCCCCTGCTTTGGAGCAGTGGTTTTCAAACTTTTTTTCTGGCAACCCAGTTGAAGAAAATTGTTGATGTCCGCGATCCAACAGAGCTGGAAATGCGGGGTTTGGGGTGTGGGAGGGACTCAGGGCTGGGGCAGAGGGTTGGGTCCGGGAATGAGGGGTTCAGAGTGTGGGAGGAGGCTCTGGGAAGTGGGTTGGGGTACAGGAGGGGGTCAGAGCTCTGGGCTAGGGGCACAAGCTCTGGGGTGGGGCCGGGGATGAGAGGTTTGGGGTGCAAGAGGAGGCTCCAGGTTTGGGGGGCTGGCTCAAGGCTGTGGCAGTGGGTTGGGGTGCAGGAGGGGATCAGGGCTCTGGGCTGGGGGTGCAGGATCTGGGGTGGGGCCGGGGATGAGGGGTTTGCAGTGTGGGAAGGGTTCCAGGTTTGGAGGGGCTCAGGACTGGGGCAGGGAATTGCGGTGCGGGGTTGGGGCGTGGGCTTACCTCTGGCAGCTCCCGGTCAGCAGTGCAGCGGGAATGCAGAGTCAGGGTTCCTGCCTATCCTGGCACTGTGGACCATGCTGCGCCCTGGAAGCGGCCAGCAGGTCCAGCTACTAGGTGGAGGTACAGCTAAGCAGTTCCGTGCGGCTCTCACCCGTAGGCACTGTCCCCCCAGCTCCCATTGGCCAGGTCCTGCCCAATGGGAGTGTAGAGTTGGTGCTTGGGGTGGGGGCAGCGACCCAGGCCCTTCCTGTTCTGCGTCGTGACCCACGGTTTGAAAACCACCGCTTTAGAGTAGTGTGGGATGCACTCTCTCCCTTCCCCCACTCTTCTCACTCCAAAGTGACTAAGAACATTAGTAGTTAAGCACTGGAATAAATTAGCTGGGGAGGTTGTGGAATCTCTGTCAGTTTAAAAATGGGTTAGACAAATACCAGTCAGGGACGGTCTATATATTAGTTAGTCCTGCCTCAGTGAAGGGGACTGGACTAGACAACCTATCAAGGTCCTTTCCAATCCTACACTTCTATAATTCTAAGATTATTCCTGTGGGTTTCCCACATAAATCACTAGGCTAACTACTCAAAGCAGCTTTTTGGTTTGCAGTCAGGACTGCAAACCCATTTAATGGTTAGGTTCCAGCTTGTTGCAGTTGTATGTTTTTTTAAAACAATCTATCAGCATATTCCCATTTAACAATATTCTTGTCCATAGAGTTGTCTGCTTTTGTCTATTTGGAAGGTGCATAAGTATCACCACACAATCCTCAGGACAACCTATCACCGCAGACGTCATTCATATTAGCATATTATAAATATGCTACTATGAAGAGGGGGGAGGGATAGTTCAGTGGTTTGAGCATTGGCCTGCTAAACCCAGGGTAGTGAGTTTAATCCTTGAGAGAGCCATTTAGGGATCTGGGGCAAAAATTGGGGATTGGTCCTGTTTTGAGCAGGGGGTTGGACTAGATGACCTCCTGAGGTCCCTTCCTACCCTGATATTCTATGATGATCAATTAAATCATTACTAACTAGTGCCATTGTCAAAGTTTGAACTTTGCCCTTATGCTGATGTGTGTATTTTATAACTTCTCTCTGGAGCTTCAAAATCAAAAACAAAATTAGAATGAACAGCTCAAAAGGATCGTTTGTCAAAAAGGGGAAGCAGAGCCTTGGGGCATCTACAGTATTTCAGCTGGAAACATGGCAATTACCCTTTTCCACCTAAAGCTTTAACTGTTTATTTGCTGATTGAGAAAGGAAAACTTCATAGTACAAAATTAAAAAACAAACAAATAAAAACTTTAAAACTCATCAAATCTTCCAAGAAGAAAGCCTCACAATAAAGCAATACTTAAATTTCCATTAAAAAGAAAAGGAATACTTGTGGCACCTTAAAGACTAACAAATTTGTTAGTCTCTGAGGTGCCACAAGTACTCCTCTTCTTTTTGCGGATACAGATTAACATGGTTGCTACTCTAAAACATTAAATTTCCATTGTTTCCTTTGGGATCCACCATGAAACTGACATGATTGTATCCGGAATTCAAGAAACCATATAAAATCACTTGCATGCTTTCCCCCAAAAAATGTTTTACTATCAGTATGCCAAATAAATGTCTGCAAAAGAGTGGATGAAGAAAGCATCTATTTGAAAAAGCAACTGTGAATTTAATGAAAATATTTTATGTGCATATGAATCATCTACAATATTCTTCAGTAAGTCCCCTTTGTCACAATTCTGTATGTTTACCCAAATTTTACAATGAAACAGTTCAGAGCCAACCAAATTTGGAGTTTAGAGACACCAATGTTACATTGGAACAGTTCTGAAAAGTGAGAATGCCAAAACATTTAGAAAAAGCAAACCATGAAGGATCTGACCATCATATAGCAAGTTTCCAGCTGGTCTTGTTGAGACAGAATCTAATCCTTTTAATGACATCCCATATCACGCTGTATAGTTAGACTTTCAGAAATCTTGCCAAAGCTGCTCAAACCATTTTAGTTTTAAGGGAACACTCAGTTTTTATTCAATAAAACATTCCATTTCATTAAATTTTATTTAACATTCATTTTAACTAAGATATGATTTCAGGCATATTTTTGAAGGCTATATTAGAAAAAGAATAGTAATCAGCAGGCGATAATATTTAGTCCAGCAAAAGACATTTACAAGATTTATAAAAGTTATAGGTGCCCTCTTCATATTTACTCTGCCCCCTTTCTTAGTCCCTAATCAAAATTCTTCTATCAGCAGTGACATAGTATTCTCTCTCTCTTTCCTGCTCTTTTAAAACTTGAACAAGACCAGCCACTGACAGACTTTCTGTGTGCACAATCAAGCACACACCAAATAGGGGATTTTTATCCCATCCGAGCTTGTCCCGTGGAATGAAGATTCTCAGAAAGAAAAAAAAAACACTATGTCAGTTTCTACAGAAACTAATAATCTCTCCTTGAAAAGCAGAAATTTAAAGTGTGATATCATCATGCTCTACCTGACCATATTTTGAGTCAAAGAATCATCAGCTAGTCACTATATATAACCACTAAGCACTGCAGCCAGACTGCTGTATTAAGTTGCAAACATTTGACTGGTGGAACTTGTTTTTTGGCCATTGTTCAACACAATTGTGCCTGTGAACCTACACTGCCTCGAGGGGTTGGAGATAAATCAGTTAGTGCATCTGACCCAAATGTAGGATTAGCCCTAACCCACAGCAAAGTGAAAAGAATCCTGTAAAAAGTTTTTAGTCAGCTATTAACTCTTGTTTGCTGGAGTTGCACTTCATCATTCATATTTTGTAGATCTTCTTATATACGTAATTGCACAGTCCCCTTTACTGTAGTTTCTGAGCACCTATGAAGTGTATATATAAGGGACTGATCCTGAAATTAGAGCACAGGAAGGGGTCCCTGAGCCTCTGAATCTGCCTGCATAGCCAATTGCAGGATCAGGGCCTTAATTTAGCCAACAGTAGAATGCCTAGGGTCTGGATCTCACCCCAGGTTCTTGCAACTCCATTGACTCCCCTGGACTTACTCCTGATTTACCCTATTGGAAGTTGGCAGGAGAATCAGAACTCTTGTACCATTGCTGAGATCAAGGTTAAGCTCTACTGTTAGTGATAATAATCCCTATAAAAATGTTGTACTGTACTTTTGTTTTAGTAACAGATAAGTCCTTTGTTTTCCGAACAGTAAAAGCAACAAATCAAGGCTGCAAATCAATCAAGCTTATTTACACCCAAATGCGCACACATATATGTATGCTCACACACATACAAACCGAAGAGATAAACTCTGATTCAGTGTACAGTTTGTGTAAATGGGTGGTGAACTGAGGAAACCCACAGAGCTGAAAGAGGTGGCTTTGAGGGCTGTAGTGGCCCCTGCAATTGTTGCGTTCCCTAAGCCACTGCACAAACTCTCTGCATTCTTCCCCTTTATAACTGATCTGTGGTATTTTTACTGTATTCAGGCTCTTCCACATCCAAAGAGAGAGTGCAGGATTTTCCCCATGGACATATATGGCAGTTCTGCATGTGGATCACAATTGGGATTTGCCCTTTCTTTTTTCATTAAATGTTCTCCACCTCTCTCCAACTGGAAGAAATCAACAGTGTGAACACTCACAGCTAAACATGCAGAGCACATCTACATTGACTGGAGCAGAGAGACTGGGCTAAGAAACATGCTCCAGGATGACTGATCAGAGCAATTCCCACCGTGTTGAGAATTACCTGAGCAGAACGTCAGACTATTTGTGAATTTCAGAATCTTTGGGTCTTTCTGTAGTTGTCCATTGATTTTGCCCCTGGCAAAGATTTTACACTTCTCCAGATCCAAAAGCTGACTCCTCCAGGATCACAGTGCCCTCTTACATTGTACTAGGACATTAGTTCAATAATGTCTCAAAGAAGAGAGTCATTGAAATACCAACAGCATTTCCTGACACAATGCCTTCTGAATACCTAGATCTTCTCTGGTCGTCTCCCATCCAAGTACGAGCTCCGGACCTTATTTAGCCCATCAAATCTTATAGGATCACATCAGAAGGAGATACAGTTGTGGAAATTCTGCTTCACAGATCAAGCAATGATTGTACATTTGAGATCCACATTTCGGATACAATATAAAAATATTGTCCATAATGCAAAGGCATATGGAATAAGACTTAGTGAGCTGGATTCTTATAGTTTTGATGTAAATCAACCATTAAAATGTGGGAAGAAAGGTATGAACTACAGTAAAGAAACGAAAATATCCTGAAATGCAACAAGTATTCAGATTCCACAGTGATACAAACTTAGATGGATAGAATAGCCAGCATAGTGGGAAAAGCTCTGAGCATTATCATCCCACGTTGGTGTTTCTGCTTATGCTTAAATAGGACAACCTATATGCACATGTGTGGCAAATGGCATGAACTCACTGACAAGGCCATCGCAAAAGATGGATGGACACTCCATACACTCACATAACTCAAACCTACCTGTAAGTGGCATGATAGAATGCAACCTCTTCTTTCCCTGTCACCCCGTTTTTCCTCTCCTGCCTTTATGCAGTATTGCAATGACAGCACAGGGGGCATGGATCAGCATTCATGTTGCACTGCCCGTCAGTACCTGGGCTAGGGAAGCTAATAATCCAACCAATGGACCAAATTTGGTGATGAATCCTGGTCACATGCCACCTGAGTTAGTTGCACATATGTTGAGAAGAATGACAGCATTATACAAAAGTTCTCCAATCTCTTCAGGTCTGCCCATTGCTATACGCCTCAACCAGGATTCAGCATAGGAAACTGCAGAGAGACAGTGCAGAACTCCTGTGTGCCAAGAACTGAAGTAACTGCCAATCACTGAAGCTCTCCTTCATTATTTATAATGGACCATAAAAGTGCTTTATAAAATAATTAAGGTACAGCTCCTGCCCCAAACTGCATACAGTCAAACACAGCTTTTTCACATTTGGAACATACAATGCTGATGAAAGGCAGCTGAGCACACAGACACAGGGATAATGTATGCACGCTTGCACTGTACTCCCACAGTAAAAAGAGGGCAGAGACAAAATTTGGCCTTGCTAAAACATTAGAATTTGCCAACATATGTTCTGAATAAAATCAAACTTGGAAATAAAAGTAGTTAATCTGATCACTGGGAGCAGGACTGTCCCCAAAGAAGCCAATCACTGAAGAAAGAATGACTTACCATGGCACAATTTAAAAGAACAAACACACACACAAACACACAATCAATCAATAGAATCCATTTTACTACTTAATTACACAGACACACTGCGCTGAAGATGTCAGTATCAGCTCAGTAAGCAGCTGGTTTTCTGGTGGAACTGCAACATTTTAAGTAGCATCAATAAGTCTTAGGCTTGTTTCAAAGAAATTGCAAATGTAAAGGATCTTACTCTTTAACTCAGAGAAGTACTTCCATGGAAGCCAGTGACACTTTGCACATGAGTAAGAACTACATGCATGAAAAAAAGACTGCAGATCAAACCTTAAAATGTCAAAGAGCAGACTGCACTCACAATGGCATGACAACAGCCCCAAAAGCTATTGTTACACAGTGCCTACAGTGAGAGCACTCACTCTTGTAAAAGCAGGTTCCTACTTTTGCACAAAAAGCAACCTAACAGTGCAAGAATATTACAAAGCCCCTAACATAGCTTCCTGAGAGGGATGAAAGGTCTGTAACTCTAATGGGAAAGATACTGATTTCTAAACCGAGTTACTTATAATGAAATAATTTAACAACAACTTCATGGTAACAGTTAGTCAATAAATATATTTGTAACTGGCTGAGGCATAGATGAAAAAAATATACTAACAATCTGTCAATTCTTGAATATTAAATTCCCTGTTATTTTATGAAAATATAGCTAAACAATAAAATCCTGATTTAATTTATTGTTCTGCACTTAAAATGGAATACAGAGTGAAGTGAGAAAGAAACAAAGTTCTAAGATTTACTGCATAATTCATCACATATTCTGCTTCCAATGTTGCTGCCAGTGTAAAAACTGACTCCGTTTAAACAAAGTTCTTACACAGAGTTCGTGCTTTTGAAAGTATAGAAAACTTCCTACCTTGTAATACTCCTAGGCCAAAGCATTTCTCCACTTTGCTGCCCATGACGAGTTCCAGAGAAAGGGCTTAGATTGATTTTACACGTTGATACCTTCATCAGGCTACCATTAAAAACTCTGCTAAAGAAACCAGCTTTTAATTTAAATATATGAAGAGATATTTTAAGAAGCTGAGCAAGGTTGTTTTTCAGCAGAGCACTCAACAGTTAGCAGCTCTTAAAGACACTAAAAGTAAGGGCTAGTTAGAAGGTGATCATCAAACTTCCCTGGAAAGAAATCTGATCCCTCAACTAAATTAACCTCTGAAGTGCTGAAGGAGTGAGAGGTCAAGACTTTCTGCTGGTACTAGGTCATCTGTGAAAAGTTGTAATGTGGTGGCAGTGAAGGGGCCAGCTTATGCAGACCTTTAGATCAGATATCATAAGGTACAGAGTAAAAGCCCAAATCAGAATACCTGTAACTTTGTATTTTCTACTAGCTAGGCAGCATAGTTTGATCACAACTGCAACCCCTTAATCTGAAAAACACATTTCCTAATCTATTTTGATTTAAATAATGTTGAAAAATTAGACTAACGTTTTTCCTTTTTAACATTTTCACAGAAGACTCTGATAACACTGTAGGATCAAGACAACGCCTATTCGTGCGTGTAACTCAATACAGAGAGGACGAGAAAGACAAGAAAGACAATAATAGTAACACAAAGTTACACAGAACAGCTAAGGGCTTGATCCAAAGCCCAGTGAAGTAAGTGAAAAGACTCCCTTTCGCTGCATTGAGTGTTGGTTAGATCAGACCATAAGTGTACAATTTGGAGGCTTTCCAGTTTTTGTTGCTGTTTGAAATAACTCACATGGACATGATATGTTAATAAATGCTATCTGTTCTGGATCTACGCAACACAGCAAGTTATGAGGAATGATTAACTTGGTAATTTTTCTAAGGGTAATCAATGCCTGTATAATTAATGTGGTTCAGGACATACAATAAATAAAGTCCATTACGGTACAGCATATTTTCCAAGGAGTTCAAGCTCTCACCAGGAAAGAACATCACACTTGTGAAGTGTGTTCAGTTTTTGGGGAGAGAACTTCCCTTGAAAAATGGGGAGCCTGGGAGGAACTATTGGTGGGGCTGGTAGAACTGCCTATTATTAAGGTTGCCTGACACTTCACATTATAAGTTTCTGTTTTCAGTTGCTTATAAACTCTGCCAAACTTTTAACTGTTTGAGCTGAAATTTTCTATGTTGTATTTCTGCCTCAGATTGAACTTTTTGGGAAATTTCAGCAAAATGATGTAGTCATTTCAGAAAACAAGGCTGGGAAAAATACATTGTTTTGCCCATGTTAAAAAATTCTTGATACTGTGATGGAAGTGGACTGTGGCTGGGACTTGGAGGGATGAGACTGGAAATGTTTGGGCAAGAAGACTGGGACTGGATTAGTAGGGAGATTGCGGAGCTGGGGTAAAGGCAAGCTAGGACTGGTTGGGTGAGGACACTGGGATTGGTAACTGATGGGGAGTGGAGCCTGGAAGTGGTTGGGTCAGGAGATTGGGGCTGGAGCCGGAGAGGGAAACACGGAACAGACTGGGAGTAAGAATCAGTGGGCAGGGACAGGGAAATGGGGGCAGTGAGGAGGGAAAGAGATCTGAGAAGGAGCTGGTGGGTAAGGGGAGAACTGAGATCTGCTAGGCAAAAAGACTGGGACTATGAGCCAAGGAAGACTGAGATGGGATGGGGAGACTGGGAGTCATAGAGGGAAGAGAGAGATTGGATGAGAAACCAGGAGGGGGGAACTTGGACTGACTGAACAAGTAGACTTGAGCTGGGGGCAACTAAGTCTGAAAAAATATTATGTGATTGAGCAATTAAATACTGAATAATAATACATAAAAGGGGTGAATCAAGGTTGAACCCATAATGATGTTCTTTTAACATAGTTTTTTGTGTTGTATAAAAATGACATTTCCTGTAGTTTACACTGTTACTGCCCACCATCAAGCTCACTGACTCTCAGCTTTATAGGAACAGACACACTCATTCATTTTTGCAAGACAACTTATTCATCAGGCTAAAAACTAGTGTTAGATTTCTAATCTATCTAGGTTAGATCTCAAATATTCAGGTTACTGATGAGAGAGTGTGTTGTGGAAGCAAGATGGGCAGACTTTCACATGAAGGGGTCAGGGAGAGGCAATACTGGCTGTATCCTTAGTTTCATCTCTAGAAAAACACCAATCATTCATCTAAAAGCCAAAGAGAACAGAAGGAAAGAACAGAAGTCAGAAGAAGTCTACCATAGCGGAGTATTAACCCTTTAGAGACTAGATATTCTACAGCATATAAATATATATCTTTTTTGCATTATGACACCGTTTTGGTTGAAAGGTTTAAAATGCAAATGTTCAAAAGGTTCTAAAGTACAGGCTCTAGGAGATAAATTCTCCTGCCAAAACCTCCAAATAAGTGAGTCAAAGCCCAAACTTCCCTTTCTATTCTGGAGCCTATATTTTAGTGGGTACCATGTTACTATAGTAACGCAGAAGACTGGTTATTTAGAGGATGGCGGATGTGACAATTTGCTATTTAGAACAAATACAAATAATCAAAGAAACTCGGAAAAGCGTCATTTAACATAAACGTTTGTGTTTTAGCAAGAAAAGAGAGGCTGTTAATGTAATTTCTTTCTGCAGCTAGACCATTATCTGTATTAAACTAGATTAGTGATGAATAAAAGGTAGGAGCACCACTCTTATGCTTTTTAATGTGTCTCCAACTTGGAGCATAGTCACCCACTCTTTCACTGCATATTTGTATAATGACAAGGCTAGAAGCCTCATTAGCTTGTTGAGCGTTACGTGGGAGAGATATTAATGTAGTTGCAGCACGTAGTACTTTAAACAAAATATGCATTATCCAGAACCCATAAAAAGAGAGAGAAGACAATGATGTGCTATTCATACCCTGCTCCTGCCTCTGTTGATGCCGGTGGTAGCAGTCCTTGATGAACAATTTGTGTGTCATCTATTAGTTTGATCATACAAAAGTTATTATGCTGGATAACCAATCTGAAATAGCTCATTTTTCTTTTATAAGCTATAATACAATAACATTAATTTCTAGTTACCTGCCTACATAGGAAAGCCCTATGGGATTTTATAGAAAATTAGAGCATTTCTTTAGGTTTTCAGACCCATCCCGTACAATTTTGTATTAAATTTTATCCCTGCTACAGCATTTTACACGATAGCTTAAAAAAAACCCTATCTGTCTATTAAATTCAATGGGCCCGATTCTCCACCCACAACACCAATTTTACACTGACATGTCATCACTGGAGCCCCTCTGTCATAGAACTGTTATAACAGAGCACAGAAAGAGTCCTTAAACACTTTTAAAGTAATTCCTATTGAATTTATATAAAGCACTTTGAAATTCTTTAAGACTTTTCTTTTTAATCAGAGTAGTAAAGGAAGGATTAGATTCCATTTTATTTTGAAAACCTATGTACCAGGACTGAATCAAACATGATTTTTCTAATAGTGATCAAAGCACTTAAAATGGGGATTTAGAATGGAAGTCCTGACACAACCTTTATCAGAGTGTTACAACTATATAATACGCTATGATGTATTCTTAGTGTAATTACCACAGGGAACAACAACGATGTCAGTCTGCTATTCAATACCCACACCGCATTTTAAAAAGTCTATGCTCAGGGGAAATAATGGAGTTCTGCATGACATATTCTTGTTCCTTTCAGTGTCAAATCAAATCTGAAACTACAGCCAAGCAAATAAAAAGAACAACAATATGGCATCCGATTTGCTAATTCTCTAAATCCAAATTAAAGCAAGATCATAGTTTTAAGGAATGATGCCATTCACCATACCCAAAGCTGCAGCCTTAGTCTTTATTTCCTTAATAATTCCTATTTTGTAACCATGAAGTGAGAGGGATTTTGCAGCATACGCCCATGGTACTGAAGATGCACAGAGGGACATTTCAGGACTGGTTTTACACTTAGTAATAATCATAGTTTAAAGTGTCAGGAAGTTTAGGAGATTAGTGTGTTATGGAAGCAGTTTATGAAGGTGTTTTTGTTAGAACTTTCAAATAGCAATCTGGTGAGATAAGCTACGAGCAGCTTTACATTAAGCTCTGTTACAGCAGTTAAAGTTCGAGAGAGAAGTAAAGAGACCCCAGATATTAATTTACCTAAAGAGCAGCTGCTTAGAAAACACTGCAATGTGTCATACATACCTAGGGTAATAAAATCACAGAACGATAAAAGAGCAACCAGTTTCGGGGCACATTTTCTTCTTTATGCATGTGTGTAACTTCCATTAACATTAATTGGAGTTATGTCCATGCATTGAAAGGAGATAAAACAGTATGTGACTTAATATATGCGTATAAAAAGTAAATCTTTGTTTTACGTCTCTTTTGAAAAGTGCCAGATTCTAAGACTACAATTATATGATCACATTCTATTCAAGTGAGGTTAAAAATGCATAAGCCTATCCCATTTCAAACCCTGCCTTAGAGAGCAATGTAACACTTGAAAATTGATTTTTATTTTGTTATACCACTTCCCTCTACATTTTTCTCCAATTATTCAAGTTGTACCACTTAGAGTAGGGTTTGAGGATTACAGTGGAAGTAAAAAGCATGGCAGGATCCCACAATGCATTTAATAGAGACTGCGAAGACACCATTGTTATGGATTGTTGCTGTATGCCATTTAGTGTGTGCAGTGTAGTTTTAGCTGTGTCAGTTCCAGGATAGTAGAGAGACAAGGTGGGTGAGGTAATCTCTTTTGTTGGACCCACTCTGTTGGTGAGAGAGGCAAGTTTTCGAGTCACATCGAGCTCGTCTTCAGGGCTGGGAAAGATACTCCAAGGATCACAGCATCCTCTTTTTTGTCCTAGGACAAAAGTTTGTCTCACCAACAAAAGTCGGTTCAATAAAAGATATTACCTCACCTACCTCGTGTCTCTAATTTAGTGTCTGCAGTATTTCATCTCAGAAGAGCTGCATTTCAGAATTTGGTAGAGTGATCTCTTTTAATAATCCACATATCAATTTGTTAATTTTTTAAAAGGATGTTAAGCATCAGAGGGGTAGCCGTGTTAGGCTGGACCTGTAAAAGCAGCAAAGGAATCTGACGAAGTGGGTATTCACCCATGAAAGCTTATGCTCCAATACATCTGTTAGTCTATAAGGTGCCACAGGACTCTTTGCCGCTTTTAAAAGGATGTTGACACCCCTTCGGATGAGAGATGTTTTAAATATTTACAACACACAAAATATTCTGAGGAGACTTGCATGTACTCCTATTGCTCTTCTGTACTTTCCCTCTGTTAATCTAGTAGAATTTAGAACAAAAATCAATTTTTAAAAGTAAAATAAAAATTATTATTAATCATTTTTCAGTGCTGTCACTGTGCTCGTATTTATTATATGAGAAAAATAAATGTAGCAAGGTTTCTGTACCTATTACGACGATTGTTGATCAGATTAAAAATGGTACAGTATTTCTGCACTTATCAATAGGAAATAAACTATCCATTTAACTAATGAAATAAGCATATTTTAAATTTACTCTTTCCTATCCTCATTTACTATTTTAGAATGTGTGAAACAGAAGCAAATTTCAAACCAGAAACTGAAATGGTAAATAAGACTGCCTGATCCTCTGCTCTTCACTGAAGTAAAACAGGAGTCAAATCAGTGGAATCACACCAACATAAAATTGGTATAAGTGACAGGAGAATCAGACCAGATATTTCTAATGAAATGCTGAGGTGAAGCAGAACCAGCGTGGTTCCACTGTACAAGAATGGGGAAGAAGATATAGAGAGCACATTTGCTGTGGTCTTGCAGTGGTTGCCATAAGAGCTTCTTGCATGTGTTCAGGTAAAGGAGCTTGGGAGCCAGGTGGGGTACATCTAAGCAATAACAATCCTCTGTTTCTTTCACACACCACTGGATGGAAGGAGCACTAGAGTCACAGAACCTATTCACGGTACAGGTTATAGATTGGGGGCAGGATTCTTCCTGCTTTGGCCCTGTAGAGTTCTCTGGCAACCAATCCATTGATTTAGGCTGCGTACTGGCTTGCTATGAGGATTTAATATAATTAAAGATTAACAAAATAATGTAGGGGCTCTGTTCTGAGTATTGGTAAACTTTACACTTGCAGAAAATAAAAAAGAGTCACTGATACGTTGTAGTACGCTGATGCACATATGACATGTAGGAACTGGCCAGGCATGTCTTTAGGGAAAGATTTCAAATGTAGCAAGAAAGGTACAAAGCCTCCAGCAATGTGATCTATTTCACAATATGTCATGTAAGAACCACTCAAACTCTAAATCCCTTAGTCCTATTTTATCAGATTTCTTGGAGATGCTTCCACTAAAGCAGCAAACATATACCATTGTCAATGGTGCTATCCAATGCTTTCAAGCAAGAAGCGGAGTATCTTCTCTTAAAGGCACAATGAAGATCTATTGTAAATTCTCAAAGACAGGATTTTTGGTGTGTAAGGGCCCTGAACGTTGGGATTTTTATAGCAAAGGAGTCCTGTAGTGAAACCCTGGTCCTGTTTTAAGTCAACAGCAAAACTCCCATTGACTTCAAGGGACCAGGATTTCAGACAGACAAATCATGTATGTTTGGAATAAGATCAGGTGCTTTGACAATGCCTTAGGGGGATACTGTAAGAGACATTCAGTCTCTAAATCCTGGGAATTTCCTTTTACTAATAAACTGTTTGTTCAAGACAACAAATAACTCCAGCAATAGGACATATATACCTGATGGAGAAGAAAAGCCTGCTTGTGCGGAGTATGTGGGAGAAATTGGTTAACGTCACTTTATCTTTACTTAAAGGTTGACCCTGCAATGCTGCTGAAGTTGGTGTCACTTAAGTGCTGGGTACACATTCACTGATGCACTTTTCAAATGAACAAGGGTGGCAGAATCTGGCCTCATGTGTAAATGGTTACTTTCTGTAAGGAATGAGGAAAGGGGAAGGCAGGAAAGGTCTTATCCAAACTAAAGCAGTTGAGCAAACATGTAATTTTCACTTATTCCTGTAGTTTAACTTAAGTAAACCCCAGGTGACCACTGAATCCAATGATACTGCTTACACAAATCAAGGGAATAAGATTTGTCCTAAAGTCTTAAACATTATCAAATGTCAAGCACCTTGAGGCAGGGACCTTGTCTGCTTATATATACACAGCTAGACACTTTGTGTGTGTGTGTGCGCGTGCATGCAGGTGTATAAAGTGTCTTGCATGTATATGGCATATAAATAAAAATAATATTAAATGTCACTTAAATAAAACAATAAATAATAAGAATAAGAATTGTGAAAGACAAATGGTCACTTAGCAAATAGAGTCTACATAAAAAGGCCAAAAATTTTAATAATCCCCTCAAATGTAAACAATCGATCCAAGAAAGGAGAAAAAGAATTAAATCAGTATAGAATCATAGAATATTAGGTTTGGAAGAGACCTCAGGAGGTCATCTAGTCCAATCCGGACCAACACCTGCTAAATCATCCTAGCCAGGGCTTTGTCAAGCCGGGCCTTAAAAACCTCTAAGGATGGAGTTTCCACCACCTCCCTAGGTAACCCATTCCAGTGCTTCACCACCCTCCTAGTGAAATAGTGTTTCCTGATATCCAACCTAGACCTCCCCAACTGTAACTTGAGACCATTGCTTCTTGTTCTGTCAACTGCCACCACTGAGAACAGCCTAGTTCCATCCTCTGAGGAACCCCCTTTCAGGTAGTTGAAGGCTGCTATTAAATCTCCCCTCACTCTTCTCTTCTGTATACTAAATAACCCCAGTTCACTCAGCCTCTCCTTGTAAGTCATGTGCTCCAGTCCCCTAATCATTTTCATTGCCCTCTGCTGGACTCTCTCCAATTTGTCCACATCCCTTCTGTAGTGGGGGGACCAAAACTGGACGCAATACTCCAGGTGTGGCCTCACCAGTGCCGAACAGAGGGGAATAATCACTTCCCTCGATCTGCTGGCAATGCTCCTACTAATATAGCTCAATATGCTGTTGGCCTTCTTGGCAACAAGGGCACACTGCTGACTCATATCCAGCTTCTCATCCACTGTAATCCACAGGTCCTTTTCTGCAGAACTGTTGCTTAGCCAGTCGGTCCCCAGCCTATAGCGGTGCATGGGATTCTTCCTTTCTGAGTGCAGGACTCTGCACTTGTCCTTGTTGAACCTAATCAGGATTTCTTTTGGCCCAATTCTCCAATTTGTCTAGGTCACTCTGGACCCTATCCCTACCTCCAGCGTATCTACCTCTCCCCCCAGCTTAGTGTCATCTGCAAACTTGCTGAGGGTGCAATTAATCCCATCAGCCAGATCATTAATAAAGATGTTGAACAAAACTGGCCCCAGGACCGACGCCTGGGGCACTCTGCTTGATACTGGCTGCCAACTAGACATGGAGCCATTGATCACTTACCCATTGAGCCCGACAATCTATCCACCTTTCTATCCACCTTATAGTCCATTCATCCAATCCATACTTTAACTTGCTGGCAAGAATTCTGTGGGAGACCATATCAAAAGCTTTGCTAAAGTCAAGATACATCACATCCACCACCACCATTTGCTCATATCATTCACCTTGTTTTTTTAGTACAGTTTTCTACTTTCCTTCTTCCAAATCATACAAGTTAATCTGTCTTTCCAAAAGATACGCTCTTTTTTTTTACCAGTATCTCATAGCTGTAAAGAATATATCATTGTGAATGATAGATTTCAATTTAAGTTTCCTTGACTAAAGAGAAACATTCTATTCTTCTGGTTTAAGCTGCTGAACAGAACATTATTTTATTTCTCTAATGCTATGAGATATCCTTGTCTTCAGCAGCTTTTAAGATTTTAGCTTGATTCCCGAAATACAAAAGGGTTATAAAAACAGTGAAATTTGAAGTGTTATTCTCTTATCAGGAGTCTGAAGAAAGGATTTGGGATGGATATGGTAGCTTATCTGTATATATGATTTATAAGCTTGTTTTCAGTTTCCGGGACTAGTAATATAATTTCTGTATCAGTAAATGACAGAAGCAAAATATACAAATAAGGTTATAAAAATCCAGAAGTCTAGTAGTAATGCTCTGCATTGCCAGGGAGGGGAAGATAAATTTGAATCCTAGTCTCTTGCTGCATAAACAGTTAGGAGCTGCAGGACAATGTCAAGAGGATGCATTCAGCCAATCTGACATACCTAACCGCTAGGGAATACTTAGGTGCTGCAGCTGTCAATAAATAGCACTATCTGAGTCAGTGCTACATCAGTGCTGCTTGAAGCGTGCTGTGCTCTTGAATATGCCGTCTTTCACATGAGATACAAAAGGCCTTAACCATTGGTGGTCATTAAAAACGTCGTGGCACTTTTCGTATGAGCAGAGGTGCTAACTATGTCCTGATTAAATCCTAGCTCAGATACTGTCATAATTACAATCTGCCCACTTAAATTCTACCTGCCTTTTCAGTCAGACCCTTCTCTGTTTTTCGTACTTGGGTAGCATTCTTGTTAACAAGCTAATGCATTGCACCACAGAGGTAACCTCAATTAATAAAGTATAAGTATTAAATCAAGCTAACATCAAATAAGACTGATGTTTAATGTTTTGGATTTTAACTGTTTAGCAAAGGGCTCTATATCCCAGTGGAAATCCTCCTTCTTAGGCAGTCTAGACACCGCAAAACAAAAGATTTTTTTCCCAAAAATGTATTATGGTGAAAGGACACACACACAAACTTTCATCCTTTAACACAATTGATCTCCATATACAAATCCACAACCACATACATTTCAAAAACTCATCTGTGTTCTGTAAATAAAACAAAATAATCCATATTACCTGCACAGGAGATGAATGAGCTGGAGTGTGCATCTGAGCCAAAAGCAGGTTTCTTCTTCAGATTATCTTGTAAAATCTTTTCATCAAGAATTTTCGCATCCTTTCCCTTGTGGATTGTTTCTCTCTCTCTCTCTCTCTCCCTCTCACTGTTACCTGCCTATCAAATCTACTCTCTTTCCATTTCCAAATTCTTGAGCAGAATATTAATGAAACTAAGTCAAGATTTCAGATTCCTTTCTTTTCTCACCCATACCATTTTCACTCATGTCTGGGCAAGAACAGCCCGGAGTTTCCTTTCAATCTACAATTTTCCACAAATAAAAGGAATTTATTCAAAATCTGATATGTATTATCTGCCTACAAACACTGACTTTAACTGGTGAGCGCATTTAAACAAAAGCCTTTTCTAATTCTGCATTAGAATGTAATGTCTGACCTTTAGTAACGAACATGTACTCTACGTTCCTGTCCTTTTTGAGTTATAAACTCTTAATGAATCAATAAGAGAACTCTAAGCTCTCCAAATAAAGCTTAGAATTTAAAATAATATTTGAAAAGTGTGACTGATCAGACATATGCCATAAATGAAGCTCCTTTATTATCCCATAAACATCTGGTGTAAATCGGCACTTCCACATATGAACTCCTGACTGTTACAAAGAGAACTAGTCTGTAATAATGCTCCCAGTCAAGGCCTTCAGATCATTTGAGAATATTAATGGCCCTTTCTCATCATAGTACTGTAGTGAAACTGTTTAGGTAGCTAACATATCAGCTTCAAGGAGTTTGACTGGAAGAAACCTCAGCCTGTAGAAGTGTAATGATCAAAAGGCTAACATTTTAAACTTTTATGGTCAGTAAGATGAAAACGTATGTTCCAGCACTTACTCATGACTATCCACGTAGGGGGCAAACTCACTCCCCTTCTCTGCAGGTGCAGACAGCCTCCAGGGGCAGAACTGGCTGTGTTTCATTCTGCAAAGGATGTTTGGGTGATTTTGCACTGATGTTGTACACTTCCTTTGCAGCATGGCACTTAGTTCTGTGGTGACTGCCTGTACAGCAGCACATGAGCTGGGTTCAAAGATCCACAGATATGTGAATCTTGCCAACTTCCCTCCCTTCACAGACAATAATAATTCACTAGGATCTGTGGGGTCTACTGCAGCCTATGGATGCAATTGTGACCACCACTTCTTGGCCTAGGGGTAAGGCGTGAAGACACCTTCCCACAGACCGTGCAATGCAGCGGAGGCCTGGGCAAATCCTGTTCACTCCTTTCACTCATGGGTGAAGACTACCACAAAAAGATACAGTGGACCAGTGCCATTCCACTGCAGAAGGAAGCAGGATTTGGGGAGCTAAGAATCAGCAACAGGAACTGCAAAGTCTAATTGTGATGCGAGTGGGTTGGCATAACAATGGTTTTCACTTAAGTTCCTACCCATGTATTGCGTGCTCAGCTACCATAGTGATTGGCACAGTCTAAAAACCCATATACAACAAAACTGGGATGTGTGGGCTGAAGCAAGGATAGAGATTTTGCAGCTATTTGGATCATCCATGAGCTATTCCCTCCAGGCAGTTCAGTGAGGAAGACTAGCTCGAGATTGCATTTGTGGCTATGGAGTAGCTTCACTAGTGCTTCATATCCTCAAAAGGAGAGGCTGTCCTCTTTCATTCTTCCTGAGGCTCTCTCCAGTACACAGCTTCATTACTCTGGCTGTACACTTCCTCCTTAGCAATGATTAACAATGTGGACTTTTTTTTCCCAGAAGAGAGCACTGTTTTAAAAAACGGAGATACCATCATGCAATCAACAGGTTAAACAACTCTTCAGTTATTTTATGGAGAACATATATTGCAAAGGAATGTGTAGACAAAAAGGACAAGGTAGTATCTGGCAAGCTATTGTATTTAACAACTTTATTTTCTCTGTAACAGAATTACTTTGGAGATTCTGATTTTTTTACAGAATTACTTACCCCAAATCTCTGTGCCCTGGAGGGTTATAATCGTTACCCGATACCTGAAAAGCTAATCTGATAATGAGTTGTAAATTATATTCTTTCAGTTGCCTATAAAGTAAATATTTCCATTATATACCTTATGAACTATGTTAAATATTTAGTCTGGAGTGCCAGATGACAAATCTCAGATCTTTCCCCAAGATACTGTTTTTTTAAAAAAATTCCTTATAATCATTCTTTCCTCTGACTAATGAGCTGCAGAACTGAGGCTCAGAAAGCAGAGGTCAGTGGAGTCAAAATACTATAGTCAGGGTAACCTATACTCCCAAACACTGATAAATATTTAGACACCCAAGCTGATGTGAAAGTCACCCAGGCTATTCTCAAACAAGGAAAGAACACTGTAGAGGAGATCTGTGTGCAAGTTTCTGCTAATAACCTATATCTATTCAATCAATTAATTAATTAATGGAGCACCAAAGCAGTTTTCAGGCAAGCAGGAAAATCAGGCCAGGCACTTTCAATCTATGGGCCAATTCCTACTTGGCTTACTCAGTGAAGTTAACGCTACTGCTTGCGTGAGAAAGGTGAGCAGGAATTGGCCTTCAATAAGACACAATAAAATGAAAAATGATTTCCATAAGATTTCATAAGATTTCCATAAGATGCAACAGAAGGCAGGGGGAGATAACAAAACTAGGAGAAAAGGAAGCTGCTCGTGGCAGAGATCTATTACTAGGTATTAGATTAATTTATTATATTTCAGATTCAGGCTTTCATGGCTGTTTTAATTATTTTTTGGTTTTGTATAATCTTTTAAATTGTTTTAGTTTCATTATAATTAGGTGCAACAGTGGAAGCAGTCAGTACCAGAGGTGAGATGTGTCATGGTCTTGTTCCATAAACTTTTGTGATGTACTTTTTTTTTTTTGTCATCAATGGGCTCCTGTCTGAGAATGCTAGAATCCATACATTACCTGTGCTTTCACAAACTAAAAATATGCAATAATCACGAATATCTGGTGCTATTTTATAAATAAAAATGCTAAAGCAAGAACATTGGTAAGGAGAAAGACTAGCAGCAACATTGGTTATGTGCACAGTCTAGTTAATATACCTATAATCTGAAGGCAAACCGCGTTACTGAACACACTGGCCATTAACATAACAAGTGCTTTTTATTTACTGAGATTCAACTCAATCAGACATCCTACAGAGGTCTAACCTCCTTTCCTTAAATAAAAGATGGTGCTTTTTCTTTTCCTACTCATTCTTTTCTTGATGATTAACTGCACAGAACACTGGGAGCCTCCCTTCAGTGCCTTTGTTTAAAGTGAGAATCTTGTGTATTTAATTGCCCTGAAGCATCTGATCCTGTTCAATGCCCAGTGGACTCACTCCCATGGTACAGTATCCCACACCACCATTAAACTGCAGACTGCTTAAAAGTAACTCATTCAGATAATATATGCGCGATTGCCTAGATTATATTTCTCTCTTTATTTCCAAACTGATATAAAGATACAAACAGTTGCATTTTTTCTTTAACATAATAAAATAATCACATTAATAACAACAATAAGAGCTCAGCTATGCAAGATCATAAACCCTTTAAGTCCTGCTACCCTTCTCATCTAAGATTGTACCCCTAATAAACGTAATCATTTAATTACTCCAACAATGAATTTCTGCAGATAAATTCATTTTATTAACTAGTTTTGAACAAAGCTCTCTTGTTGGCTCAGTTTTGTTAGCCATCTGCTTCCAGAAATATTCCATATCATGGATTTCTTGGGTGATGTCTCTCCCCTCCACATTTTGCAGAAGACTGAGGTCCTGTCTGTTCTGCAAGATGCTTAAAGATTCTGTTGCATTTTCATAAGAGTCGAGGTTTGCTCAGCTGTCTCTTATCCAGTATTTCCCTCTCCTGTCTCACCCCTGTTGAGCTTTGGGCATGTTTGTTGTCTGTGGATACGTCTAGAGATAGCTAGCTATAATGCAGCAGTGAAGAAATTGTTGTATTAGAGGCAAGGCTGGTTACGCTGTTATTAAGATTTACCAACGCTACCCATTATAAGACCATGTTGTTAGTTGCTTATAACTTCGTCAAACATTAACAGTTTGGTCTGAAATTTTCCCTCCCAGATGTTTGCCTTAGGCTGAACTTTTTTTGGAGGGGGCGGGAAATCAGACCCCAGAGTCTCAAGTTCAGCACACAGAAATGAGGAACACATAATTAGTGTCATCCTGTGAAAAGTCTGGATGAAGTGACTTGCCAAGCATCACACAGGAACTCTGTGGCAGAGGCAGGTATAGAACCCTGTTCTCCAGAGCAGCATTCAACTTTCTTAACCATGAGACCCTCATTTCTCTCCCTGCAATCCCCTGCCTTATTCACTATAGACCTTCCAACTTCTGCAACAAATGAAGCAGGGGTCTAACAAACTAGAGACCCCTTCACTACGCAACCCTGATTCATCCCTAAAGCAGGTCCATTCTGTGCAATGAATGTTAGGCAGGGGACCTGTGGAAAAGTATATATGATCACATAATTAAAGACTGTATCATAATGCACACGTACAAGGGAGCCAAGTTAAGGCTGTCATAGGAGCCGAATTAAGGTTGACCTTTGTTCTGGCATCTCCTTACTCTGGAGTGCTCAACTTTGCAACCTGAGCTTTTCTTGGGTAATATGTATATAGGGCCAACTTCAGCCCTACATGGGTATTTTTAAATAGGAGACTGGAAACTTTAGGAGCCTGTTTCCCAGTTACACTAAGGCCCCTTTACACTACATGGGACTTAATGTAGTAATTTACCCCCACTTTAAGGTCCTTACACTGTCAAAGCCTTTTGTCCCCTCTTGCCCTTCAAAGGGGTTTGGAAATAAACCCCCCAGAACATGGGGGCCTAGGGTTGCCAGGTGTTCGGTTTTTGACTGGAAGTCCAACTGTTAAGAGTCCAGTTGGTCATCCACAGTACCTGGCTCCGCGCAGCTCCCAGGAAACTGCCAGCATCTCCCTCTGGCTCTAAGGCGTAGGGGCAGCCACAGGGGCTCTGTACACTGTCCCTGCCCCGAGAGCCGGCTCCTCAGCTCCCATTGACTGGGAACCATGGCCAATGGGACCTGTGGGGGCGGTGCCTGCAGACAGTGGCAGTGCGCGGAGCCACCTGACAGCGCCTCTGCCTAGGAGCCAGAGGGAGATATTGCCACTTCTGGGAACTGCCTGAGGTGAGTGCTGCCCAGAGCCCTCACCCTCAGCCTCCTCCCATGCCCCAACACCGAGTCCCCTCCCATACCCAAACTCGCTCCTAGAGCCTGCACCCCCTCTCGCACCCCAACCACCTACCCCAACCCTGAGACCCCTCCTGCACTCTGAACCCCTCTGCCCCTGCCTGGAGCTTCCTCCTGCACCCCTAACCCCTCATCCCCAGCCCCACCCTAGAGCCCGCACCCCTAGCCAGAGCCTGCACCCCCTCTTACACCCCAAACTCCTGCCCCAGCCTGGTGAAAATGAGTGAGTGAGCGAGTGAGGGTAGGGGAGAGTGAGTGACAGAGGGTGGGGGTATGGAATGGGCAGGCCTCAGAGAAGGGATGGGGCAAGAGCATGGCTTCAGGGAAGTTGGTGGAGGAAGGGTGTTCAGTTTTCTGCAACTAGAAAGTTGGCAACCCTATGGAGGCTCTGTATCTCCACAGTGCTTTCTCTTTTCTCTGTTCTATCTGAAAAGTAGCAGAACACAGCCACACTACTGATACTAACTGCAATGGACTAAGAAGTGAGGTTTCATGCTGTGGTTGGGGAACTGTCATAAATGAATGCCGACAAAGCCAACATTAACTCAGTAAATCGCTGCAGGATTACAGTGGTTGGTCAATGTGTTGGAGAGTAAACATCTGTTCAGCCCTTTCCCCGCTTTCTACCCATGGAGACCCATCTTTGTGGTCAGTGGAAACGGGGGAAGTGGTCTGGAATCCTTTAGAAGGAAAGGTGCTTCAGAATTAAACTGTTTCCTATGAAATTTAAAAGCAATTTTCATAGACAGTTCCACTGCTGTTAGGTCTTGTCAAGGGCGTTATACAGCATACTGAGATCATTCCAGACACCAACACATGGGTGCAAGCTCTGATTTCTTGCAGCCTATTTTTAGACATCTTCTACACAAGCTCACTAGACAGATGAATGTGTCAACAGATCTATGTTACTATAGTTGCAACTGATTGATAATATTTTACACGTCAACACTGCCAAGGGATTACACCAGCTATTGGAGAAGTTCTGGCATGAAGTGAACTGCATAAAGGACTACAAAAGGATGTGCATCATCTTCAGATCAATCAAAAATAATGGAAGATGGCACCGTACTAAATTATTTCAGGTAGTACCCGTTTATCTATTCCACTGGGTGGTTTAATGGATAATTATCCACCTTGCATTGTACTCAGGAATTGTGCTCACGACTAGCAAAATACTTTAACCTATCAAATTCAAAGTAATGTGTTTTAATAATAGCTTCATATTAATATTGAACTCCCTGGAGTTAGATCTGGAAAACATGTCCTAGGTCATCCAGTCCACCTTCCTGTCAATGTGCAATTCTTCTGTAATGTTTTGCCCAGTTCAGATTTAAAAATTCCAAGGACTAGATCTGCCACCTCTCCCACTTTAAGAGACTATTTCACAGTTCATTACGTGTCAGGGAGTTTTCCCTTATGTTCAGTGTAAATGTTCCCTGCCTTAATCTGATTCCATTACTCCTATGTGAAACAACACTAAATTATGATGTGTTAGTATCCTTTAAATATCTGTCGACAGCTATGTCCTCCCTCCCACCTTCCCACCCATCCTTGCTTAGCCCAGTAATAAGTTATAAATTATGTTTGGCTCTCTTAATTGCAATCCTTCCTATAATGTGATCATTTCTGAAAATGCATGCAATGCCACAAATGTTCTTTACCCTTTATAGCGGCAGGTCAATTCCCAGCATGAAGTGGGTCTCTATCCCAAAAGGCTAAAATCTATAGATCCAATCAGTGACTGATATTAGTCCACAAGAGAACAAAATATACGAAGTGGGGTATGACCATTAAATTCAAACATCTGTTTAACAGAGAAGGTTTGAATAGCTTCATGAAAGTAGAGGCAGAGGGATCTTAGCAATTGCTAGTGGGGGCTAGTGCTCAAATCAGGCTGCAGAGACAACGGTGTGGAGATGGAAGGAAAATGGGACAGTGAAGCAGCCAGCTTGGATAGAATGGAGGAAGTAGCAGTTGATGTGGGAGGGGATGAAAGAGTTGTTTTAAGCAACCAGGGCAGGGCCAGGGAGAGAGGATGGATGACACATGGTAAGATTCACGGGAAAGAAAAGTTTAGGACCCTCATGTTGAACTGACTGTAAACAATGCAGAAGCAGACCATGTAGCATGGTAAAGAACAGAAATGGGGCAGGGAGTGGGGGAGAGGGAAAAATCAAGGAACAGTCAGCAGTTATTGGAGAAACTCAACTAAGAGGAGCTCTGAGCTACAGAGAAGATATCAGAGTTCACTGTCTAAATTTTGGGGCTATGGGCAAAACCCAACCCTCCTCCACAATAGTAAAGAATGCCGACTATTACAGTTTGCCACTAATCCTAAGGCACCACTATGTAGCTAGTGATATTAAAAAAAACACAGCAAAACTTAGAGCTGGCACATTAGGTGTCATGAGATATCACATACGGATAATCTAAAAAACCAGCAATTGTATACCTATTGTAGTCAGACACGGAACAGTACGATGCTCACCGCTACTCCAATTTGAAGACAAGAGTAGTATCTGAACTTCACCCAGCATGAGGATGTTAATATCTATTTGTTTGTGATGGTTACTCATTTATGATTTTCCCTCCTCCTTTTCCTCTCCTTTTTCTATGTTTTCATCTCTGACTATTCTACAAAAAATATACAGTCCTGATCCCTCATTCCTTACACATCCAAAACAGCTTTACAACTTCAGATTTGAGTGCACATGGAATCTAGTATTGGGCCTGCATTTTATTATCTCTGAAAAGAAAAAACTTAACAAAAAACAAGTGAAACCCAGAACTGTTTAAATGCAAATCAGATAGCACCTATCTGTATCAATAGTTTCAAACAAATGCAAAGCACAGCCAGGAATGTTCCTATGAACATTCCTGGTTGCAAATTTCATGACAAGAATAAATCACTTATGCTAGAACATGAATTGCGGGGAGTGTGGGGGGAGATATCCGTTTGGAAAATTCAAAGGAATTTCTCATTTCCTCTAAAAACAGACTGATTAATTAGTTGACGCAAATGAAAAGTAAACTCAAACTACAGAATAATTAGTGAAGATGCAATTTAAAGTTAAAATTAGATTAAGAAGATAAAAAATTACTTGAGGCAGATGAGAGCGTGCAGCAACACAGCAGTATCAGCTGAATTGAGCCCTTGTCAGTTAAGGACTGAAAAGTTAAGCAGCTAAAATTCTTTAAACTCAGACCTGGGGCTTTGCTCAGATACTATTCAAAGGTTAGAGTTCCAATGTCCAGTGTGACCCTCTGGCTACTTATTGACCATTCATACCCTGATATACTGATATATATGAGCGTGGCCTCCCACAATGAGAGAGTTCCCTGAAGCTCTTTGGGGTTTATACCCATTTTACAATAATAAAACTCCATTTACTTCAAAGGAGTTATCCTCAAGTTACACAGCTGTAAGCTAAATCAGAATCAAGTGCTTTATTTTTTACTGAAAAACTGAATAGAATAAGCTGCTACTAATAAAAAATAAGTTACACGGTCTTACAGCAGCTGCCTTGACAACGATTTTCCAGTATATAGTGTGTAATTAATTATAATTGTCTAATGTATACTTGTTGTTGTGGTTGTTTATGAAATATGTAAATATACAGGGATTGACTTCACTGGTATATAACCCTTATAGTTTCTCTTGGACATTTAGTGTCCAAATTCCTAAGACAATTCTTATTCACTGAATTGAAGCAAGCAAGTTTTGGTGTAAATCTACTGAAAATTGAGCAAGTCTGCTGAAGACAACTCAAGATAAGGAGATAAAAGAGCCAAAAGAAGCACAGCAAGGAAGATGAGAGACAAGCTTATCATGGGTATGGACTGCCTGGTTTTTTATATAACCTCCAAAGCAGTAAAATTATTGCAGAAGTAAAGTCACTGTGTAAAATGCTAATCTCCTGGCTATGGAGATTAAATCTGTTTATTAACAAATCACATGGAATCACATACAAACTGAAGATATCTGCGGTATACAAGCACATATAATTGTCATCCCACACTAGTGTAATATACAACTGTGGACAATTCCACTGAAAGGCCTAATGCACTGTCCAAGTGAGGTAAATTAGAAACCATAATGGTACATTTTCCAAGTGCTGGATGGGCTTCATGCCATGCCACTCCCATTGATTATCAACAGGAGTCACATGGGTCATTATATCACAGTGAGTGAAATGAGCTGGCAGTCTTTATCCATTTTCTAATGGAAAGGTGTCCCCATTGCAAAAAAAACACCAACTAAATGGCTTTCTTGGTCACCTCAGCAGGGAAGCCAATCATTGAATGGGCATGGAAACTACATTACTTCCTCACCCCTAGACATTTTTCTAGGTCAGCAGTGGCACATATTTGCAGAACAGCGTGGGAAAGCTTGCACCACTATCACCCAAGTTATACCTGACAATGGCTAAAGTCTTCAGTCTCCTGGAGCCTTTCTTGAGCACTGAGGCTTTTTGGTTTTGTTTTGTTTTTTTAAGTAAAAAGTCCTTTGCACTGTGTAACGTCCAACTACCAAAAATACAACACAGGCCATAGGAGTTGTGATTGTAGTGTTCACCTTTTTAAAAATGAGACATTTCAGACTGCACACAGAACGAAAAAGAACCCACCCTCAGCCCCAACTCTCTTACATTTGCTCGATAGCCATACCAAAACCTTCAAGCTGGTCAAGTAGTACAAACATCTGAATCTACTTTTGGAGTTTGAAAACTGTCATTAGTTTTATCTATCCAATCTCCAAATCCTAAACTCAGAGGTTACTAGAGTAGGTCAATCTTGAGACTATGTTGACATTGTTGCTATTAGACATGAAAAACTAAATAACAGGGTCTGCACTGTGTCAGCGAACATTGCACATTCTTTGGTTTGTCATGCAAAGCACGAAGTCCCTGATACAGTTTAAAATGGCCTTTGTGTCAGCAAAACTTGTTTACTCGTGGAATACAAGCTTAATGCCCAAAGCATTTTTAAAAGAAATTGCATGTAACAGAGAAGGCAATGCTAGTTCCAGGCAATGGCACTGGAAATACAAAATATCACTGGCTTCACATAGCCTCTAAATTGCATATACATCACTGTAGTTACATACACATACATGTGCTTACACACAAAGAAAAACACTTTAGGAAAATTTAGGCCCACGTGTAGGAAAATAAGATTAGTCATACTGGATCAGACTAGTGGTTAACATGGTTTTATAGTCTGCTTCCACTGGAAGCAAATACCCAATACTTTGAAAAAGTGAGATGTCCCTCCTAATGTACACAGGTAAGATCTGTGGTGTTTTACACCCACTTTCATAAGTGTAAAATGAAAACACCAAGTATAAGGCAACGGAGAATCAGGCCCAAAAGGGCTATCCATGAGGGTGGACTGCATAGACCAGGAGTAAAGAAAGGTATAATTCTCAGGGGTGCAGATCCACTCCATGTCTTTAGTATCTACCTCTGTGATGAAGCCAGTTCACGTGAGTTTTAAACTATGGAGACCAATCTAGCCTGGAAAGACTACCTGAGGTGAGCATCTCGAGAGAGCATCTGGCAGGAGTAGCTTGTTAAACTGCTGAGTGGTAGTACTGTAGCTCTGCAGTGGCAGAAAGGAGAGGAGTTGTTCTCTAGTATCGTCTGTGCCCAGGAGACTCCTGAACCAGATACGGGTGAGGGAAGAAGAACAACTTGCTAATTATCTGCTTGTCCTGTTTGGATGAGGTCTGTGCTTGTGCCCAGGACTTTAACCAGTATCTATTTTTGTTTGTTTTGTCCATTTGATCTAGGCACAAGGAAGCTGCCCTGTGTTTATTTTCTCATTTGGACCTATGGCCAAGGGTGCCTACCCTATGACTGTCCTATTTCCCTTGGACTGAGAGGAGAATGTCTTTTCTTCTGTCAGGGCCTGTTACCCCAAAGCCCCCAGAGCTGGCATCTACTCTTTTGCCTTCTGCTTTTATTTGTTGTTTAATATAGTAATTGTATTATTTAGCCCCAAGAAGCATTTTGGTTTACAGCTTGTAAAAAAGATACTATACAAAATAAAGGTTTCAGAGTAGCAGCCGGGTTAGTCTGTATCTGCAAAAAGAAAAGGAGGACTTGTGGCACCTTAGAGACTAACAAATTTATTTGAGCAGTCTCTAAGGTGCCACAAGTCCTCCTTTTCTTTATACAAAATCAAGGTATATTGTATTGTTACAACTTGAAATTCTAATCAGCTGATCTTTGTTACAAAATTCCAAGGCCAAAAGCTTCAAAGAAACTTGTTTCTTTGTTGCTGTGGTATCTGATTTTTCAAGATAAACATGGTATCTTTCAAAGGCTGAGGGATGATTATCGACATGCACCAAAGTACATCTTACATCTTTGGAGTGGCGTTTCTTCTTGAGCCTACTGATAAAATCCAAGCAGACTATGAGGCTGAGTGGTAGATCTGGTGGGATTGAACATTTGAGTAATCCTTTGGTTTCACTATTAAGCAACTGTATATATAGTTATATCATATAGTTTGCCTGACTTAGTGCACAGATGTTAATATATATTTATTCTTTGATGGATTTGAAATCTACCAGATTTATGGCTTTTTCACTATTTTTTGTGAAAATATGTTTTGCCTACTATATTGGATACCTGTCTGAAGGTATCCTGCTCCACATTGCTGTCCCACAACCAAATGCACTTGCAATTTTTAGGGCTTTAAGCAGGTGAAGGGTTGTGGGTAGGAAAGTGGAATCCAGGAGGTAAATGACAGCTTTGTAATGGCAACAACTGTAGTATCTTAACTCCTATGGCTGCTACTACTAGCTGGAAGAGCAGCTGCACTTTTGCTGTGGGATGAAGTCTCTGGTTAACTCAGATCTCTCCAGTCTAACAAAAATTAGGAAATGCTGATGTGAACTACAAGACTTTGGATGCAATTTCACAATTTCAGATAAGAAAGGCACTGAAACAGCCTGCCTCTGAGCAAAAGGGATTAACATGTGAGCACATGGAGAAGTCATTGAAGGGGAGAGAGACTGTCACGAGTATTCTAGAGTTAAAAATATACTGAAATAGTTTTCTTACACATTAACCTTGAAAGCTGTTCTGTATCTGCTTGTGCACTCAGACTCTAAGAATCAAGGTGCTGACAACCTAAAGGTTAAAATGTAACAAGTCATGCTTTAACATTTTAGGATAAAGGCTGTCTTAAATTCCAGACACGTTTTCAATAGGTGTTTTGCACTTCAGTAACAGACAGCAATATAATGCTGCCCTTCTTAAAGTAGCATAATTATATAAAACTGAATCCAAGATGAAAGGAGTATGACTGTTGTGGTGCATAACAGGGTTTTTTGATTCACCATTGCTCTGAAAATAATTCATCACCCTGTTTGCCGCGACCTACAGAGACACCTTATTGTAACAGTAAGTGTACTATTTCAGTTCATTGTGGTATGCAGTGTAGTTGTAGAGATGTCATTCTCAGGATATTACAGAGACAAGGTAGATGAGGTAGTATCTTTTATTAGAACAACTTCTGTTGATGAAAGAGACTAGTTTCTAGCAGCACAGAGCTCTTCTGTGGCTCAAAAGCTTGTCTCTCTCACCAACAGAAGTTGTTCCAATAAAAGATATTTCCTCACACACCTTGTCTCTCTTATTTTAGCTAAGGAAGATACCATGACAGTTTCCACTAAAATGCTGCTATTTACAAGTAATTAACAGTATGGGACTTGTGGTGGAATTGTGTTGATTGCAAATGGTAAATGGCAACATTTTCATGATGAACATTTTCAATAGTACAGTTTAAAGCCAATTTAATAAAGGTTACAACCTACCATCAATTCACATGCAGTTCCATGGGATGAATAATGACAGGACATAGTGCCTTAGAGTCTAAACAGTACTGGGGCTACAGTAAGCTATTTGCAATCTATAACTTGCTGTCGGGGTCAGTGGGCTGGCAATTATGTTATTTTCTTCCTCTGCACTCCACAGTCATAGACATCTATTCCTTGGTTATGGCTGTCTGCATTCCACTACTTGCCCTGTCCTCTGCCACTGTCTTTTGACATTGTCAAAAGGTCTCTCGTTTTTCATTCTGTTGTGTGCGTCAATTAGCTCAAATCTTTATCTTGCAACAATTTTTGTTAATTATTTGTGTTACCCCAGCACCTAGGAGCCCTAGTTATGGACCAGGACCCCATTGTGAAAGGCACTGTAAAAATACAGAACCAGTGACATCTATAGTTTTAATCACTGATACCTACAGGTGGTTGCAAATTTGAAGTTTCTATTTCAAGTTTTACTATGGAGTTGGAGCAGATGGGGAAAAGTCCCTAGGCTTAATTCCCCTCTTACACTGCTGTAAATTAGGATTAACTCCATGGAAGTAGATAATGTTACACAGGTATAAGTGAGAGGAATTAAGATGGTATTAGTGAAACAAAATTAATGCTGCTGAGTTATACACATTTATCCAAAAGATTCCCTAGTGGTGACTGCATTAAAAATATTGGGTTTCTCTCCATTGACCGACTTTCATATTAACATCACTACATTTGTGGTTTGTATTTCCCTGATTTTATTCTGCTCTGGTTCAGTTTAACTCTCAATTCCTGTATTTTACAGTGTATCTCCTCTCTTAGGTCCATTCCCATGTCTATAATCATCATAAGATTATCTGAGACTCTTGTCTATGCTGTGAAATGCTATTGAGTTGCAGGAAATAGTTACATCATGGCACACTTCTGTGACATAGTTAAACTCAATCTGCTCCCACAGTACCGCAGAAATGTAGTTTCAATAATTGTGTTCCTGGACTGTGCTACAACCTTGGCCATTGCAAACGTGAAGCATGATTCAAAAACACAGTTAAAACACAGTTTGGTCCCATTTATGTTGGAAGATTGAACCACTTTTTAACTGCAGCCCACAACACAGTAGCTTTCATTGTGTAGTGGGGGGGATGTAATTTAAATTGAGGTGAAATTTCTCTCCCCAGCAGAGCTGAAAGGATGCATTCAAGAGGACAAGGTGTGAAGAACCTTGGAAGGGTCCAAGAATCCCTTTAGCTGTTTTACTTTTCATATTAAAATATTTCTAATTTTTCCAATCTCAATCTAAAGTATAAAAGTGAAATAATCCAAGTAAATCATACTCAAAAATAGTTTCATAAGCACTCGTTCATTAAGGCTTTAAAAAAAGACAGATTTATTGATATTTGCTTATCATATTTAATAGTAGCTTTAAAGTTATTCTTGATAAAGTCACATTCACTAATATAGTCTTCTGAGCTATTCGGGAAGATACAGTAACTTAGCTAGATGTCGGTCTCAAATTATCTACACAGAAAGAAACAAGGAATGTTTGTACGCAGTTACATTAAACTTTTTTCTCAACTCGGATATCCATATTCTGCACTCTAGTAATTGGAAGCTTTGAGCACGAATCTAATGTAGCCTTAGATCAAGCAGCTCTGTCTGACAATGTGAAACAAACTTATGCAACCAGCTGGTAAACACCAAACCATAAATATGGAAGAGATGAAACCATAGGTGGTTAATTTACAAACTTAAAAAAAACAAACAAATACTCAATAAAAAGGCATTGAAATTGCTGTTTATTCCACACACACAAATTTTCTTCAAGTGAGTAAATAAACTCAGCTGCATTGTGTGATGATTCCATTAACCTTGCAATCAAGCTTTAAATTAAACTGCCTAATTCAGATTTCCTCTCCTGCTGCAGGGGGAAATGTACCTTGTGAGGGCTATGTTTTATGCTAATAGAGCTAATGTACAAAATCTTCTCTACTAGCCATCTACAATTCATGAGATAACACAAGTAAGTAAAACAAGTAAGCAAACTGCAAAAACTCCTTTGGGAATTCTTTAACTAAATAACCGTTTAGGTGTGATTTGCTATATTTTCATACTGGGTTCTCTCATGGTATTCAGTTTACAGCTATTTATGGTGAGCTAAATTTAATCTTCATACATATTTTTTAGGTAGACTACTTAAGCAACACTGCATGATCATTAACCTCTGTTCATAGATGGAGTAGACTCTTTAACCCTTTGTTGTATCATTTTATTAGATTACCCTTCATTGCAGTAAAAGTTCAGTTGAGAAATGGATTAAAATTTAGGATTTGTCTACAGAAAACATTACTACATCATACGCCAGGGTGTGAATCTGCAGTGCTCCAGGTTGCCTCACAGTAACATCCCATGTGGACACTGCTACAGAACGCTGAAAGTGCAGTAATGTGCTTTGACAAACACCCATTTCAAACAGCAACATGCCAAAGTGCACTATGGAACTTCCAGTGTGCTGTGCAGTGTCCACATGGGACATTACTGAGCAGCAAGCCAGTGCCCTGTCACATTGTGACAAGCCCTTGGTTTTAATCCCACGTTTTAAATCAGAGGTGGGCAAACTACGGCCCGTGGGATCGTCCTGCCCGGCACCTGAGCTCCCAGCTGGGGAGGCTCGCCCCGGCCCCTCCCCTGCTGGTCCCTCTCCCCCGCAGCCTCAGCGTGCTGCGTCGCCAGTGCTCTGGCCCACCGCTCCTGCTGGGCAGCGTGGTGGCGTGGCTGGCTCCAGCACGCTAAGGGGGTGGGGAACGGGGGGGTGTCTCGGGGGGCAGTCAGGGGACAGGGAGCAGGAGCGGTTGGATGGGACGCAGGTTCTGGGGGGGTGGTCAGGGAACAGGGAGCAGGGGAGGTTGGATAGGGGATGAGGTCCCAGGGAGGGGGCAGTCAGGGGGCAGTTAGGGGCGGAGGCCCGGGAGGGGGCGGTCAGGGGACAAGGAGAAGGGGGTTTGGATGGGTCGGGTGTTCTGAGGGGAGCAGTCAGAGGGCGGGAAGTGGGAGGGGGCAGATAGGGGGTGGGATCCAGGCTGTTTGGGGAGACACAGCATTCCCTACCCGGCCTTCCACAGAGCTTTGCAACCCTGAGGTGGCCCTCAGGACAAAAAGTTTGCCCATCCCTGTTTTAAATGCTCAAGGAGCTTTTTTCAAATCACAGACTCAAATTTTTCAAGATACATAGGCGTTGCTGAGCTTAATGTTGCAACACTTAACTGATTTAGAAGCCTTAATCTCATTTTTAGAAGCGATTTAGATAAGTAGGACCCTAACTCCCATCAGCTGTCCATGGGATTTTGGATCCTAAGTGCCTAAATCCCTTTTGATATTGTAGGCTCCTAGATACATTAGGCATTGCAACACTGAGCACAGCAACACCAAAATACCTTTAAACTCTGGGTCTTAGCCTCTAGCAGAATGCACTGAACTTCTGTTTAAGACAGATAGGCAAATACAACTACTATATTCTAATTAGAAAGGATTTAATCAAACTATTCGTAATAAAGCCACAGCATATGGGACTAAGTGTAATCTATCGAGTGCTCATGACCCTGTTTTGCTCCTGAATCAGCAACATGAATCCAACCTCCAGTACTTGTATGGTTTCTTCTTCCAACTTAAGTTATAAGATTCATTTTCATAATAACCCTCCTTCTCTCCCCCATTCTCCTTAGTTTCTAATTATGAGGATGATGAAAGCTCTTTCACCAAATGTGTTCTTTGGTTTCTCTGTAACAAGTTGCTACTAGCAAGTAATTGCCTTTTCTTTTGCAATGTGACATGATTCCTCTAACTGGAATTTATTTAAAGCTGAAATAAAAAGCTCTTGTAAGAAATAAGAAAACCACACACAGGCAGGCTGGATTTCAGGCAAGTGACTTAGCATATAGAACTCAGGAAGATTTTCAGACCAAATGAAAGTATGACAGATGCTGTAAACACTAAAGGGGGAAGGAATCAACAGCTCCCTAAAAAGTTTTTAGTATTTTTGAAAATATTATTATTTATTTGTATTGTAGGAGTGCCTAGGAGCCCTAGAGTCATGGGCAAAGACTCCATTGTGCTAACAGTCTTCAGCTTCCTTGTCAGTTCCCAAGCCTTATGTCATTCACAAACAACCCTATCTGACCAATTAGAAGTGGTGTTAAGTAGAAATGGGTCTAAGCTTCAAAATTCAGCACAAGATATGAACTCCTGAAAAATATAGGCATGTTCTGGCCCTAAAGCAGTGACTGCTTACAGAGAACTAAACTGAATTTCTTCACAGTGTTTAGGTGTTTGAATTCAACCTTTTTGTTCTGCTCCTTTTCTAGTATTAAAGAAGCATCAAAAGAAATCCATTTCTGCTCTCCTCAAAAACCACACCTAGATTCTCCTATACTTATATACCCTTATTAATCTAGTTGTCACCAACCAGAAGATCTCAACCACAGCAAATGAAGTCTATTACAGTATGTTCCAGGAAACGTTTACCCTTAGCAGTGAAAAAAACATTTGCTAATTTCAAAATCTGGTTAAAAAGTGAAGCTCAGTATCCACATATACTACTTAGGGGCACTTTATGGAAGCAATGAGGCAAACTCACAGGCCATGCATGGGCCCTTCTGCAGATGTTCTCAGTGCAAAGGCTAGGTTCAAGCAATAGATCAACTGCTTATGTTAAATTTATCAGGCACAATGGTTGGGAGGGGATAGGAAGTCCTTCGAATCAAATCCTGTTACAAAGCAAAAGTTTTTCTACTCATCACAACCCTAGCTATGTACATGTCACATATCTTCTCCAGAAGTTTCCTTTTTGATCAACCTCCCTAGATTCTCTTTTCTCCAGTTAATCATGTTCCTTTTAATAACCTGACAAAGCCCTTATACCAGACTTTGGGCTTGATTCTCCTCATTGAAGTTAATGAAGTGAAAGTGAGAAGAGAATTGTGCCTTTCTTTTTCAAGTCTAATGTATTAAACGTAGAATTTTTTAAATATGCTTTTGTTCTTTCCAGCTCAGAAAAACTCACTTGAGAAACCCACATTACAATCAGAGGACAATATTTTAAAGGGTTTACGCTGTGTCTCTTCCTTTTTCCTAACGCATTAAGTGGTACACAGCATTAGAGATCCTTACAACCACATAGTCAACCACTGAAATCCCACTACACAGCTATTTCAACATGCATTAGCAGCTGCAAATTATGACACTGTAAAAAGGCACAATCTAAACATTCATTTGCTTGACACAAGCATACCTGTCAGCATCTCCTAGTCCCAATGAGGTGTTACGCTGCAGTGTCTCCCGCACTGCAGCCATCCCATCTGGTAGCCGATTCAGTCTTCGAGTGTACAGGCCCAAACCACCATCAGTCATGTACCTTTAAAAAACAAAATAAGATATCAAGATATCAAAGGTTCAGTAAAACAATCTGTAAGCACTTCCACACTTTTGGTGGTGTTTGTATATCCATTTTATACCTAGTACTCAGATACGGAGCAAGCTTTGCTCTCAGTTACTCCAGAGTCATTTTGTTGAGTTCTGGCCCAGAACTCAGCCCTCCCCATTCTCTTTTCCACCCCAGGGCAAAATGAGACCAATATGAAGAAGGAGGAATACAATTTTCATTAAGAACGCACATGCATCATTCCTAAATGACTTGTGATTTGAGCTCTCTTTCCTCATTCCCCAGCTATTTTGTGTTATTTAAAACGTTGGGGGTGAAATCCTGGAGACACTGAAGTTATTCACAAAACTCCCACTGATGTCAGTAGAGTCAGGATTTCACCCAAGGTCGTATCTGCTGTACACTTACATTAAAGATCCCATAGCACTCTGTGTGAAAAAGGGGATTTGCCCCACCGGCCAAAAGTGGCTGCTCTCCTACTTTTGTGCACTGTGCTGTCTGTAACTATGCTCCTCAACCGGAGAGGTGGCTGCATTTCAGTGTTGTTGTTATTATTAAATATTTATGAAGGACTGTGTGTGTATATGGAACTTTACAAATGAATAAGACAACATCCTTGTCCTGAAGTGGTCAAAACTAAACAGAGATCTGTCTGAAATGTATTATGTTGGACAATTAAATAACATGAAATAAGTCTGTATTTTGTGGACTTCTGCATGGCCAACAATGCAAACAGAAATCCTTTTGCATCTAGCTTTGTCATAAGAATGACTATTCCGGGTCAGACCAAAGGTCCATCTAGCTCAGGATCCTGTCCTCCAAGAGTGACCAATGCCAGGTGCCCCAGCGTGAATGAAGAGAACACAGATCCATTTCAAGTGATCCATTCCCTGTTGATTATTCCCAGCTTCTGGCAAACAGAGGCTAGGGACACCATCCCTGTTCATCCTGGCTAATAGCCACTGATTGACCTATCCTCCCTGAATTTATCTAGTTGTTTTTTGAACCCTGTTATAATCTTGGCCTTCACAACATCCTCTGGCAAAGAGTTCCACAGGTTGACTGTGCGTTGTGTGAAGAAATACTTCCTTTAGTTTGTTTTAAACCATCTGCCTATTAATTTCATTTGGTGACCCCTAGTTCTTGCGTTATGAGAAGGAGTAGATAATACTTCCTTATTTACTTTCTCCACCCTCGACATGATGGGGGAAGCAATCCAACTTAATTTTCATTGCCCAATTGTTTTCTAGATCACTGCAGAGAATCTAATGTAGGAAACTTGCTATGCAACTAGGAACAGGTATGTATAGTATAAGTACTGAAAGCAACCCTTCTGCTTTATACTGGAGGTTTATAGGAACATTCTAGAGATCCCTGATTCAGCGCAGGCATGAAAATACCAGCCTGACTTGTGATTTTATCCTAAAATGACAACTGCTGAAATTGGAACCTGCTGTACTATAGGGTGAGGTTCAATGCAGTAGATTTATTTGCAATCTGCTGTGGAAATGATGGCCAGGTGAGGACGAACCTCACCACCTCTTCTTTCAATAATCTAGCTATGGTCTTAACGGGACATGAGTGTTCTCACTGGGGTTGGCCCAGGGCAGTATGAAGTCGAGATAGCAAGAGTACCTTCTCTTTTGGAATTCCTGCCCCCTGGAACAGCATTCCTGTTGACAGAACCCCCTAACTAACATGCCCCGTGTAGGTGTATTTTGTACACATACAGCCTATACAATTGTATATATATGCTGGTAAAAGATATAATTATATAGTAGGACAAATGAACAAAAACATCATATACTCTGTATTTAAATAGCATGAGAATATAAACCTTAAACATATTCACTGAGATTTTTATACTCATGATCTCATTACTTTAATTGGGTTTTTTAACATTCTCAACTATGCTATAAGAGGGCAAAAAATTCATTTGTAAGTTAGTGATCTGCAAAGCTAGTTTCTAGATAAACAATTCAAAGTATCTATATAGTCCTGGGGTATAAAGAACAACAGGACTTAAAACCTCAGGACATAGATACTCTGAATGTTTATCTAGAAACCAGCTTTACAGATCAATAACTTACAGAACGAATTTATTGCCTCATAGTAACATAGTTAAAAGACATTTCTGCCTTAAAAAAGGAAAGCATTTCTTCTTAATAGCTTAAAAAAAGTAAATGAATGGAGTTGCTGACAGTGAGTGCAACACATCTTTATATTGGCAGTTTGAGAAATGAAGAACTGAAACACATCTCAGATGACACCCGATCCCAAATGTTGTGTTGTTTTTTTAAATACCCTCAATATATTTTTCATTATTGATATTATGAATCATGATCTGAGACTGTTTTTAAAATTTAAGTCAAATATCAATATTTTTTAAACTTCTCACTCATTTCAATGAGTGTAACAGTTATGCTCCAAAGCAAGTAAAGCATGTCCCCAAGAAACACAAACATTGTGTAATATTTGCACTAAATCAATGCGAGATATTTTAACAATGTTCTGTTTAATTGGTAAATTTAAAAAAATGCAATAATCTCATACCCAATCTTCTAAAAAATCCCCAACAATACCAAAACAACACGGCGTGGCACATTAATACAAAGATTTAAGATAATACATAGATCAATTTCTTTTCTTCTGGAATAACTCTTCAACTAACAGTGGTATAAATAATACAAATACATTAAACAATTGAACTAGATTTTTAAAATTGTCTGGAAAATAATATGCAAAGAAGTTCATAAAGTCCAAAGAAAACAGGATATTTTTGTTCTTGCTTTATATCTGTACGTATTTGTGCAACAATTTAATAACACTATAATCAAATAAATATGCGACAACTACAGTGGTAGAGTTGATATCTTTGGCATGCAGTTCAACATACCTTATTGACTTGTAAATTGAAATGGCTATATTCTCTCAATTCTTTTGTCACTCTAAAGGAAATCGTGGTACAACACCAAAATTATATATATATAGGATCTCTTCCTCTGTTTTAAAAGTACCAAAGCCAGTTACTGATTTGTCTTACTAGGGCATATTTTTGCTCACAAGAAGAAAGAACAGTCAATCCAGCCTTAAACTCGTAATATGTCCATGGATTAGAGGGAAAAAATCATGATGCAGAGAGCACTGGCTCCGTCTTCTCACTTTTGTATCATTTCTGTCACAATGTCTCTGGTAACAAACCTAGCTGACTATGCAGCCAGACTCAATTACTACAATTACATGAGACAGGAAGGTTAAAAAAAAAAAAAGAAAAACCCTGCACTAGATGTGATTTAGCTATACAGGTCTGTACTGGGCCTGTTCAAGAACAACAGAAGAGTCCCCGTGGGGAGTTTTACAAAGAGGTTGCTAAGCTAGTAAAACTAGGGACAAGGTTATTTTCAGTTCTCCAGTGTCTACAGAGACAAGATACAATGCTTTTCTCCAAATTTAATAAACAAGTAGGCTTATAAGAATTATAACTGTTCCTCCGGAACTGCTATAGCATAGCTTACATCAGGTCTTCCATTCTGTTGGTCAGAAACTCATAAAATCCTTAAAATGGAAGAGCAAATTTTGTTGTGAGCCAATCACAGAAGAAAAACAAAAGATAGAAAAAAGATACCATTCTCATTATTTAAACCCATATCATTAAATGTGCATATTACTGGCATGTTGCAAAAACTCATACCTGCATATGCAAATCAGCTAATTGCAACTACTCGTTTGCACATTCAGTGACCAATTTGCATCTCAAATGCAGAAACATTATTGTGAGTGTACCTGTTACACACTTTGAAAATGTAGCATGTAGGTTTGCATTTGTCATCATCATCCTCATCTGGCATATAACTAATCCTTTTAAATAAAATAAACTAATTTCCAAGATTATTTTTTTAAAGTTAAAATAGATGTGATACTAGTTGAAAATTATGATACTGTGTATACACACTACATACACTAATTAATCTTAATATGAAGAATCTGGGTGAAACCTGGGTCAATGGAAAAACTCCTCTTGATTTCAATGAGGCCAGGAGTTCACCCTCTGTATATAAGTGCAGCAATCAGATACATTCAAATAACTCTGTACTTGTGCCAGCTGGAACAAACAATAGCTTTTCATGGACAGATTTTCAGAGGCGCTGAGCATCCATACACCCAATATAAGTCAATGGAACTGCAGGTGCTCAACACCTTTGATAAGGATGTGTGCAGGTTTTATTACTGATTTTTTTTAAAGGAAAACTAAAATGTGCTAAAAAGAAAATATGTGAACTCAAATCTTATAACAGCTACAAGTTATGTAGTCTCACCTCGCTCTATAAAAAAAATGGCACCATGGGATTGTTTTCTTAAATATTAGATAGACAGGAGTTTTAGTTAACATTGTCAAATAGGTAGCACAGCTTGTAGAATTAAAAGTTTTACAGCTGGAGTGCTATTATACATAAATTCTATCAAAGAATGTGGGTGCCCCACCCCCAGTTAGGGGGAAATTTGGTCGGACTAAAAGGAGTGATGCCCTAACGCCAAACTGGGGCCAAATGGGGGAGCTGCAGAGGGCTCCATCTAGTATATTGTGCATGGAGGAATGGGGAAGTGGGTTTTTCTGTCTCCTATGGGTTGGCTGCGGGGGAGGGGAAACAGAGGCGCCAACTGGCTATGAGACCCCCTTTCCCTAATATAAAGATATTAGGGAAATTAAGAAAAAAGGCAGGCCTACAGAAGTGTTCTTATGAAGCACAAATATCATTAAGAGCCTAATTCTGCAAACACTTACTACTGGCCATAACTGCTTCCTATTATAATTTAGGGGCCAATCCTACACCTTATTATTAAGTACCTGTCTACCTCTGTTAAGCATTGGTCATGCCATCACTGGTCACTTAAAACAGGTTGGACTGTATGTTGGGCTGTACAGATGAATGGCTCTGAAACAAATTCACAACACTCTGTCCAAGGGGGTGGAATATAGGCTCTCATACTCTTGCCTTCACAAGAAAGATATTGTGAAGCAGGGCAAGAAGAAATTGAATGCCTATGCTACCACTAACGTTTATCTAGTCATGTCCTGATACATCACAATTCACTACTTTTAAGCACCTGTAATAGCAGCTGGGATTTGTGTTAGCCCGTGTCAAGGGGTTGTATTTAATAACCTTATAATATATTGTGATATGCCTATTTAGTGTTTTTAGTGATGAGGAAGAACATTAAGCCTTATCCACTATGCTGACTAAGGGAATCTAGCAGATGTACCTCCAAAGCAGAAATGCAGGATGCTAGAATAGCCTAAGGGAGGATTTTCTCTCTCATGCGTATTTTGGTCTTCATGTTCCCCGTAGAACTCCTGATAAGCAACTACATAAATATGTTCCTCTTTGACGCTGTGAAGGTTGACCTACCCTCTAGTTCACTGCCGTGTGTGTCCCAAATCATCAGCTATTGGTGTGTGGCAACGGGTTCTTACACCTAAGAAGATGTTCTTTCCTCTTCACCCAGCCTGAGACTAACCACAACTCGTCCACAATACTCGCTGTGTCCATTAGCCCAGGGAAAGTTTCCTTATTCCCTTGTGATAGAGTGTCTCCAGTATGCTTACCCATAGTTCTCTGGTATTCTTTAATTTCTTTACTTGTCTTTACAAGACAATATATTAATTGCCTTATTAGACTACTGCATCCCTAGCACATTCAATGTCAAACACTCTTTAAATATCTTAAAAATGGCAGCTGAACAAAAGTTCAAATGACATAGTTCAGGAACTTTTCTGGCATTTCAGTAATAACAACCAGAGGTCTCCAAACACTGTCACTTTTTACGCAGATGTGTAAATTGCAGTTCCTCAGGAGAATCTGACAGCCATGCTTTAACAAGGTTAACAACAGGCAATGGAGAGAGTGCCTTTACTAGATTTAACTAAGAGAAGACTTTTAACGACTGGACAATGAAGCACTGATAATAAGGAGCTAATCCACATACCTTCTGTGGATTATCCCTCAGGACTCATCTCAGTATTTTTACTTCTCAACAACAAGGAAAAACAATTAATTTTCCACACTTTGTGCCTCTCCACACTTGTGCACAGGTGTTGTTTACACAAGTGTCCTTAATAGTGTATTAAAAGTGCATGGCACAAATGGAAACAAAACAATTCATAGTACTTTCTAGGCAAAAGAAAAAAAGTGCCCCGCTCTCCTCTGTTTCAACTGTTTTTCAGTTCCCTTGGCAATTTAGATCTTTGATTTGTTCTCTTGGTTTGCCAACTACACCCCGTAGGTGTCCCTGAAACTTTGTATGGTGTAGTGTATTCTTCCAAGTTCAATATTTTTAGGATGTTTCTGATGCCTAAGTGATTTTTTTCCCCTTCCCTAAGTGCACATACAGAAAACAGGATCAAGTTATACCACAGATCAACCAAAGTCTTACTTAGCAGGCCAAGTCACTTGACTTTTGTATGCACTCTGTACTTGCCCATGTATACAGAGCACCAACAACATGCTTATGGCTACACATCTGACAGCTCCCATACTTATTCAACTTTGCTGCTAAATTTCAAAACAGATAGCCAGGAGAGCAGAATTCTCAAATTGTGAGTATATACAGCCTAAGGGATAGTCTAGGCTTCAACATACACTCTTGACATTCCAAGAACTTTTTTGCCTCAGTAATAAAATTAAATTCATCATCTCAAATAAATCAAACTCCAAACAGGATAGTGAATCCAAAAGATAGGTCATATCGAAGTTTCCAATCAGGCAATACAAACATTTACTCTTCTAGGCTTCACTTACAGTGTCATGGGTATTACTACTTGCTAAGTGTCAGTGCGCAACAGCCAGTCAATGTGGTTAGTTAGACAAGAACAAAGTACATTAAAGCTTTGATGTGTGTAAACAGCACATCTCTACGACTGCTTACAAAGTATGATAAATGTGATCAAAATATGCTTGTTGATGAAACCAGGAAATTGTCTTAAAATATGACTAAACTGAAGATCATTACTGCTGCTCGACTGACTGAAGGACCACTGCTAACCAGAAACTTTTCAGTTTAGTATAATTTTGGTTTGCCTTTTTTGTTCTGACAATATTCTGGTATTGGATCATATGCTTGTCTCTCACTTTTTGCCAAATTCTTGTCACCAATCAATCTTTCCTGACCACCATCATCCTGCCACTGCCAACTATCAGCACAGCATTTTATCTTTCTTGCCAAAGGCTGGAACATGCACCCAGCCCACAAAGCCTGCCTTTAAATTAAAAAATAAAGAAATAAATAACCAGCCAAGCAAGGTCAGCTTGGGTTTTGTCTCTGGTTTAAATTCCAAGTTTTGATTCACATACATTTCAAAATTCAGCGAAGGCATTCAGGAGTGGGCTCAGGTCCTGAGCTTTTTCAGCACGGTCCTGTTGTCACAAGGCCAAAATACTCAACTTGTAATCCAAATATTTCCTTTCAGGTTCACATCAGCTCATACCCAGTGTGCACTGCACTTTACATCTAATTAGATTGCGCAATACAGATGAACTTTGGGGGGTGGGGGGAAACAAGCCCTGAGTATGGAATAATCCCTCTGCCCCCAGCCATGCCTTGCATTCTCCGGAATAGCAATCATTGTTTGGGGTTGCGAAGAAGGAGATAGATAGGTGAGAAAGGCAATTTCTTTTAATAAAATCTCATGAGTGAATTTCACAGCTTAGTTTGAGAAACCAGGTAAATGCAATATACTTATATCATTAGCATGGAAGCAGCAGCTCCCCCATGGAGGGCTCATTCTCCATGCCAATTTAATCTTGACCCTTTCTGCTGGGAAAGGCACTAACATGGGGAGGTGGTTTCTGTGAAATGCATACTTCTCCAGGATACTTCTCCACTGGGAATAGAACTGGGACACATTTCCCATACACCATTGAACAGCCTTCACATGGTAACAATTTTTGGTCACTTCAGCTGAGGTCTAAAAATATTTCTGCTTGCCTGGTCTCCTGGGTTCACACTTTATTATAAAGTCCACAGCTGTGCTGGTGATATTCTACAGTAAAGAGATCTTCCCTTTGCTAGAAGAATGGGTATCAAGCACATCATCTCCTGTAAGAGATTTGGTGCTTACTGTTGTACTAGATTAGAACTCAGATATGAGTCATATGTTCTGTATGCTTTATAGTCACAGTTGCCTATTTAGGGTCCAATCCTGCACAACCAGAGTTAGTGGCAGTTTTGATAATTGTCACACTAACGTAGTACTGGGCCTTTATTAAAATGAGTCCACTTGTCCCTATTTCTGCAGGCCTCTCTTGGGGTCAGAGGATCTTAAAAAAATTAAAATGCACATGCTTGTCCTGGTTCAAAATCCTGTTCCCGTACTGGACATTAGGCAATCATTTCAGACACTGATACAGCCTCCCTTTGCCAATTCTGCTTTAAATTGTAAGCTACACAGGGAAGGAGTTTGCCCTGTATTCATCTTTGAAGCACTATTCAAACCTAAGCCATTATAATATAAATGATAAGATTAAATACACTGACCCACTATCCAGCTCTCCCTTTTAATGTTATCAGGAAAACCAGCTACTTTTGAAGAAAAACATATACAAAAAAATCAGGGCAGTGCTGTTTCTTCAAAAACAGGGAAAAGACAATTAGAAAGACACAAGTAGTTGCATTTCAAATTGCATTAATATCCAATTCTTCAATGCAGACAATCTAAATTGTAAATTATGTGGAGTTGTAATCCTTTGGTTTAGTGTATGTGATTGCATCTCCCTCTTGTGGCTGGTCCTACAGCCTTCTCCTTTCTTACAGCTAAATGAGGTGTCCTTTAGCTCAAATGGTAAACCTGTATTTTTGGTGCAGAAAGCCCTCAGTTCAATTCCTGCTCTGGTGTCTACATGTGTATGTAGATAGGGGTTTATTACAGATCCAAAAAAGAAAAGGAAGGAAGGTGGAGGCTAATTGCCTTTCATTTTCTTCTTGCACCAAACAGCAGCCCACAATAGCAAATGTCATTTGATGTTATAGATCTCAGTTCATGAAAGTGACCCAGAGGTGACCCACCATGAATCACAATTGAGCTCTTTTCTGTTCTTTTTGCCCATTCTGTTTTTCCATTCTGGTGTGGCTTCATTCACGTTTGCAGCTGATTATCACTTTCCACTTCCCTTCACCTTTTCAACACTTAAACACTACAGCGGATAGCTCTCTCAGTCCTTATAGGGTGGTGGGGAAGAAGCCCAGTTGTGGGGGAGCTGCAAGGGTGGAGTGAGCTGGATTTGGGAAGGTGACACAGGATGCAGGAGTGTGAGAGGAAGGATTCCCCACTGTTTGCAGTAAAGTGGGTGATCTAAAAATCTAAGAATCAGGGTTGTTATACACAGTCTAGCCAAAATATCACACTGAGATCCCAGCAGCATCACCTCTTCCCTTCATTCTTTCACAACAGTGATGTGCCATCAGAATCCATACACAAAAATTTCACCTCAGTTGACGATAAATGTGACACTCCCTGGTTAAAATACTGTTCCTTATACATTGCAGCCTGACCCTGGGAACAAAACAAACAACTATTCCATTCTCTCGCCTCCTTATATAAATCCATCAATACAACTCCTTCATTGGCTGATGAGAGCAACCATGGCATTTGTTGGAGGCGGGGGACTCCAGACTCTTCAACTCCCAACTGTGGCTAAGTAAGCAGGCATTGGCACGGAGAGCAGCTGTTCAGGGCTCCCATTCAGCACAGCAACACACTGGCTCTCTCTCTCTTCTGGATGCTGCTGAGTAGCCGTCTGAGAAGAGGAGCCTGGAAATTAGATGATGTGCTCCCACCTGACAAATTTTGTGCAGCTCCATATGTGACTTTTCTCAATTCTGAGAACAAACTAATTGATTTTTCCCTGCCCCCAGGAACCTGCTGGGCAGGTAGGAAACTATTTCCCAAACCAGCCAGAATCAAATGAGGCTTGGGAAGGGAGCTGAAGGCCCTGGTTTATGGGCTTGCTAGCACAGCCAAAGGTCCTGGCAAAGCCATTGGGTTCCAGAATATTGGAGGGAGTTGGTATGGGCAAGTCTCAAAGAGGAATTGCTGAGGGGCTGGAGGTTCCTGGGAGAGTTGGTGTGGGTGGGTGTTGGAGAAACCCTGAGACTCTGTTTTATGGCACAGTGCCAATCTGAGGGTAACTGGGAGAGATCAAGACATCCTCCCCCTTGCTCTCCCCACTCCTTCACTCTGACCAGGGACCAGAGAGAGAAGAAGCAGAAAGCCCACATGGGTGTTGGAAGCCAGGTGCCACAGTGTTATCCAGTGAGCTTCTTCCCCCTCTCCCATAATGATAAGGGATTTTCTGGCTGTCACTGGCTAAAACATTCCTACTCCTGACTGTTGTGCAGTCGAGTAACTCCAACTAAGTTATTTAAGGGTCTGGATCCTGCAAACATTTATGACTTGGTGTAGTACTTCTTAAAATGTGTAGTCCCATTGATTTCTAAGGATAGGTCTATACTGCAAAAAACCAAAAAACCAAAAACCTGCATCACCGCACCGAGCGTCAGAGCCCAGGTCACTTGACGTGGGCTCATGGGACTTGAGTTGCAGGGCTAACAATGGCAGTGTAGACATTCAGGCTTGGGCTGGAGCCTAGACTCTGAAACCCAGCAAGGAGGTCTCAGAACCCAGTCTGCAGCCCTAGCAGGAATGTTTACACTGCTATTTTTAGCCCTGCAGCCCAAGCTCTGCAAGCCCAAGTCAATTGACCCAGATTGTGAAACTTACTGCTTAGATGCATCCGATGAAGTGAGCTGTAGCTCACAAAAGCTTATGCTTAAATAAATTGGTTAGTCTCTAAGGTGCCACAAGTCCTCCTTTTCTTTTTGTGGATACAGACTAACACGGCTGCTACTCTGAAACCTGTCTTAATGCTGCAGGTTTTCCTTTGCAGAGTCGTGGTATCCTAAGGCTCTATTGTTGGTAAGCACTATGCCTTCAAGCCTCTGGGACTGAGCCCTAGCATTGCAGGAAAAGCTCTGTGATATCCAATTGTATCACGTGTGAAGCAGTTTGTCATAACTGATTAAAACCTGTGCTGCTATTCACAAGAGACAGAATTAATGCTGAGTGTGAAACATTAACTTTGACAATTGCTGACTTGCGTGCTTAAATGGGTAATATTAACACTCTCAGAATAGCTTTTTTATGTAATATTTGATTTATTTTCTTTTTCGGCATGGCTCTCAGGATGTGATTTACTTTATATTTGAATATTACCTTATTTTTGTCTTTTCATTTTTACAGCATGGGGACAGCCGCAATTCCCTACATCCAAAGCTGGATATCTCGACAGTTCTCTGAGGAGTCAGAAGTCAGAATTTCCTAACGCCATTTCATAAAGGTCACTGATAGCGGGCTGAGTTGTTCTGAGTCTACTTAGAATTTCTTGGGCTAGCACAGGTAAAAATAAAGAAATCAATTAACTACCTACCCTCACAGTATTTACTGTGCGGCAGTATTAAAAGGATCAAAATGTAAGAAACCTGTTCCAGCAAGCCAGAAAGAAGTTCGAACAAATAGCACATTCAGAGAAAGAGAAAATATAAAATAAACTAAATTCTAATGATTTTTCGTCATGTTGGAGTATTGCAGCCATATATTGTATCTGTAGTTTTCAACTTCATTCATTATTCATACTTAGATCAAGTCCTATCATGCATGCTAAACTGCAGTGCCTAATGAAATGACCAAACCACTGAAATTAATTTGAATCAATCAAGGTACAGAGCATGGATAGGAGAACTGTTACAAAGTTCATATTGCACTGAATGGGCCATAACATTGCAATTTGGCCCATGCTTCAGAATTTGGGCCTTGATCCATATCTGTATTTTAAACACTCCAAAGATGAGGAGTGTTTGGATGCAGGACTTTGATGGCTTATACTCCATCTTCTTATCATCATTATTCATTATTTGTTGAGTGGCAGCAGTGGGCTCAGCTCTGTAAAAGACCCAAAGAAAGACATGATCCCATCCCTGAGTACTTTCATAGTTTACATAGGGCACAACTACACTTGCGCAATAAAGGAGCCCCGGGCGCACTAGCTCACTACCCATTCACACTGGCAAGGCACGTAGAGCACTCTGACTCCCTGGCTACAGCGCGGCTGGTACTCCACCTCAGCAAGTGGAATAATGTTTGCTGCATCCCCGCTGGAGTGCCATGGTGGCAGTGTGAACGAGATGTTGCATTACTGCACTCTGATCAGCCTCCGGAAACGTCCCATAATCCCCTTAAGTCAAGTGGCCACTCTTGTCATTGATTTTGAATCGCTGCAGAAATGCGGATATGCCCTTTGAAAGCTCCATTTCTGACAGCCGGCAGCTTATCTGCTCCGAGACGAAGCAAGCCATTAGTGTGGAATGCTGTGTGTGAGAGAGAGACGTGGGGGGGTGAGGGGTCTGCTGCTGTCTGAACTTATAAGACAGCATGCTGACATGCTCTGAGCCCCCCAAAAACCATCTCTCTCTTCCCCCACATACACACAACACACTCCCTTGTCACACTCCACCCCACCCCACCCCCGTTTGAAAAGCACGTTGCAGTCACTTGCATGCTGGGATAGCTGCCCATAATGCATCGCTCCCAATGCTGCTGCAAGTGCCACAAATGTGGCCACGCCAGTGTGCTTGAAGCTGTCAATGTGGACAGACTGCAGCGCTTTCCCTACTGCGCTCTCTGAAGGCTGGTTTAACTCAAAGTGCACTATATCTGCAAGTGTAGCCATGCCCTTAGATATGGCACAAACCAGAACCAAAATGTTCGGTGTGCCCCAGAGGACAATTCCACCTTAGGGCCCCCAAAGTCAAAGGAAAGACTAATATTGATTTCAGGGGCATTTGGATTGGCCCTTTAGAGCACAGGCTTTTGGTTATTAAATTTACTGGAAGAGTGATGGGATTTTTGCTACGGCCAATTCAGCACTGATGGTTTTTTTCAGACAAAGTGAATTTTAAGGCTTAGGGCTTGACATAGCATGGTATATGCCACGGCCTAGGTCAGTATAACAGTGTTGCTCAGGGGTATGGAAAATAGTAAGTAAGTAGTAATATCGACATAAATTTGTAATGTAGAGCAGGGCTTAGTATTCTAATTCAGGGAGTCATTTGAAGCAGCATGTACACATACTGAGATGTAGAAAGCAAAAGGTTCAGAGTTGCAGAATGGATACACAACAAAAAGTTTGAATGTAGATCTTCTTAAATCATACAGTCCTGGAATAGGCTTCTCATGCTAAATGGCAATACCTATGCTTTTAGTGCCATCGGAAAATGAGAATTACACAGCTACATAAACAGTGAAAAATACTGAGGAAAAAGAAACAACTGAACTTCAAATAATGTGCAAGTCAAATAGGTTCTTATTTTAATCTTCACCAACTTCACCTCTCCTTACTTCTTGTTAGCCACTCATTATCTGTAGCAGCAATCATTTTTACTGAGAATAGCTAAGAAAGCAACCATTATTAGCAAGAACTTTTTTCTTAGGTTGTGAAATATATAAGCCCTTCTTTTTCTTCTCCCAGAAATGTGCTCACCTTGACCCTAATGAAGGACTGACAAACCACGTGCAAATGGAAAATAAATTCAGAATCTAAGATGCCTTCCAGACAATAACTAGATAGGCAATGAGAGCATATTGCAATATCAATCAATCGAGGCATCAGAGCTCTCCTGCTGGTAATAGCTCACCTTAAGTGATCACTCTCATTACAGTGTGTATGGTAACACCCATTGTTTCATGTTCTCTATGTATATAAATCTCCTCACTGTATTTTCCACTGAATGCATCCGATGAAGTGGGCTGTAGCTCACAAAAGCTTATGCTCAAATAAATTTGTTAGTCTCTATGGTGCCACAAGTACTCCTTTTCTTTTTGTGAATACAGACTAACACAGCTGCTACTCTGAAACCTGTCATTATGCAATGCACTGAATTTAGCCATATGGAGTGGAAATCTATCAACTTCATGAAACACTCATACAGATACAGACAGACATCATCTTCCTTTCCAAATGCAAACAGATGGACATCATACCAAAAGGACTGAAGGTAAAAAATCCATTACAATCTATATATCACACAGGCTATGCTGACAGCTTGTGCCACATGCTCTCAAAGAAACTGCAGAACCACCTGATCAACATCGTCTACAGCAAACAGGGAAAGATTAAGAATGAGCTCTCAAAACTGGATACTCTCATAAGAAAACAACCTTCCACACAAACTTCCTCGTGGCTGGACTTTACAAAAACTAGACAAGCCATTTACAACACACACTTTGCTTCTCTATAAAAGAAAAAGGACACTAAACTATCTAAACTACTACATGCCACAAGGGGCCACAACAGTGGTTCCCTTAACCCACCCAGCAATATTGTTAATCTATCCAACTATACTCTTAGCCCAGCAGAAGAATCTGTCCTATATCGGGGCCTCTCCTTCTGCCCCTCCACCCCCATGAACATGATACAGTTCTGTGGTGACCTAGAATCCTATTTTCGACGTCTCCGACTCAAGGAATATTTCTAACACACCTCTGAACAACATACTAACCCACAGAGACCTTCCTACCAAGATTACAAAAAGAAGGATTCTGGGTGGACTCCTCCTGAAGGTTGAAACAACTGACTGGCCTTCTACATAGAGTGCTTTCGGCGACGTGCACGTGCTGAAATTGTGGAAAAGCAGCATCATTTGCCCCATAACCTCAGCCGTGCAGAACACAATGCCATCCACAGCCTCAGAAACAACTCTGACATCATAATCAAAAAGGCTGACAAAGAAGGTGCTGTCGTCATCATGAATAGGTAGGAACATGAACAAGAGGCTGCTAGGAAGCTCTACAACACCACTTTCTACAAGCCATTACCCTCTGATCCCACTGAGGGTTACCAAAAGAAACTACACCATCTGCTCAAGAAACTCCCTGAAAAAGCACAAGAACAAATCCGCACAGACACACCGCTGGAACCCCGACCTGGGGTATTCTATCTGCTACCCAAGATCCATAAATCTGGAAATCCTGGACGCCCCATCATCTCAGGCATTGGCATCCTGACAGCAGGATTGTCTGGCTATGTAGACTCCCTCCTCAGGCCCTACACTACCAGCACTCCCAGCTATCTTCGAGACACCACTGACTTCCTGAGGAAACTACAATCCATCGGTGATCTTCCTGAAAACACCATCCTGGCCACTATGGATGTAGAAGCCTTCTACACCAACATTCCACACAAAGATGGACTACAAGCCATCACTTTGTGACTTTGTCCTCACCCATAACTATTTCACATTTGGGGACAATGTATACCTTCAAATCAGTGGCACTGCCATGGGTACCCGCATGGCCCCAAAATATGCCAACATTTTTATGGCTGACTTAGAACAACGCTTCCTCAGCTCTCATCCCCTAATGCCCCTACTCTACTTGCGCTACATTGATGACATCTTCATCATCTGGACCCATGGAAAAGAAGCCCTTGAGGAATTCCACCATGATTTCAACAATTTCCATCCCACCATCAACCTCAGCCTGGACCAGTCCACGCAAGAGATCCATTTCCTGGACACTATGGTGCTAATAAGCGATGGTCACATAAACACCACCCTATGCCGGAAACCTACTGACCGCTATACTTACCGACTAGCCTCCAGCTTTCATCCAGACCACACCACACGATCCATTGTCTACAGCCAAGCTCTACGATACAACCACATTTGCTCCAACCCCTCAGACAGAGATAAACACCTACAAGATCTCTATCAAGCATTCTTACAACTACAATACCCACCTGCTGAAGTGAAGAAACAGACTGACAGAGCCAGAAGAGTACCCAGAAGCTACCTACTACAGGACAGGCCCAAAAAAGAAAATAACAGAACACCACTAGCCACCACCTTCAGCCCCCAACTAAAACCTCTCCAACGCATCATCAAGGATCTACAACCTATCCTGAAGGACGACCCATCACTCTCACAGATCTTGGGACACAGGCCAGTCCTTGCTTACAGACAGCTCCCCAAACTGAAGCAAATACTCACCAGCAACCACATACCACACAACAGAACCACTAACCCAGGAACCTATCCTTGCAACAAAGCCCGTTGCCAACTGTGTCCACATATCTATTCAAGAGACACCATCATAGGGCCTAATCACATCAGAGGCTCATTCACCTGCACATCTACCAATGTGATATATGCCATCATGTGCCAGCAATGCCCCTCCGTCATGTACATTGGTCAAACTGGACAGTCTCTACGTAAAAGAATAAATGGACACAAATCAGACATCTAGAATTATAACATTCAAAAACCATTCAGAGAACACTTCAATCTCTTTGGTCACTCGATTACAGACCTAAAAGTGGCAATTCTTCAACAAAAAACTTTCCAAAACAGACTCCAAGGAGAGACTGCTGAATTGGAATTAATTTGCAAACTGTATACAATTAACTTAGGCTTGAATAAAGACTGGGAGTGGATGTGTCATTACACAAAGTAAAACTATTACCCCATGTTTATCTTCCCCCACCCCCGCTGTTCCTCAGACGTTCTTGTCAACTGCTGGAAATGGCCCATCTTGATTATCACTACAAAATCTCCCCCCCGCCCGCCCCGCTCTCCTGCTGGTAATAGCTCACCTTAAGTGATCACTCTCATTACAGTGTGTATGGTAACACCCATTGTTTCATGTTCTCTGTGTATATAAATCTCCCCACTGTATTTTCCATTGAATGCATCCGATGAAGTGGGCTGTAGCTCACGAAAGCTTATGCTCAAATAAATTTGTTAGTCTCTAAGGTGCCACAAGTCCTCCTTTTCTTTTTATAAAAATCTTGTTCTTGTTAGGCAACACATAAGCAAATCCATCCTCTCACTCACTTCTCTAGTAAGGCACTCTTATCTGCTGTACTATAGGCACAGGGTATTAAAATTCAGCTTTGATAAAACTCTGCTTCAGTGATTGCTTTGGCCTATGTAGTTTATGTGGATACATCTCTTCCAAGGACCCGGCACAAGATAGACAATCTGCCAGCTAAAATGTCATTCCCAATTCCGCATCTGTGGCCCTGTTTAATTCTGGTGACAGCAGGCCACGAGAAAGCCTGAATTCCCAAACTGCTCCTACCTGCTCTCCCTTTGAATCTCCCTCCACTTCAGCTCTACATCCTCACTTTACAATCCTTGTAGGAAGATTATTAGAGACCACAAAGCCTCAAATAAACAAAGAGGGATCACCCCCCAATACGTGTGCGCATGTGTACAAACACACAAATAAATTCATACATACATAAATGGAAGGAAAATGAACATCCTAGCAAAAGGGAGATTGGGGTAAATTGCCCTTTCTTGACAATTAAACCAAAATCAAGGGGAGGATGGGGATGTCACAACCAGGACTCAGACGGCTAGAGCAGGAGTCAGAGTCATGCCAAAGCTCAGAGCCAGAAGTTAAGTCAAGGATCAGGGCTGGAGTGAGAATCAGGAGTCGAGCCAAGGGTCAGAGCCAGAGACCAGGGCAGGGATGAGGAACAAGATGAGAAGGCAAGAACCAGCAACAGGCAGGGAAGTAGGAATCAGGGACAAGTCAGGAAAGCAGAGCTCAGGAGTCAGGCAAGAAGGCAGGGGCCTATGTATCAGCCAGACAGAATTCACTCAGATGCACAGACAACTTCCGGTGTCTCCTTCTGGCTTAAATAGTGCAGCCGGACCAATTGGTGGGACTGGGTGCTTGTACAATCAGGACTTTCCTGGGCAGTGCCACATCACTCACCAGTCACTAGCAAACTGCCAGATGGTGGCTGGGATGCCAATGCTGCTCGCAGATCTGGGTTCAAGACTTGTGGATCCTCACATCAGGTCACAAGCCCTTTCCAGTTAATAGCACTCTTCAGCTCTGGGAGAAGTTAAAAGTCTCCCTAAAATTACTGCTTTGGTTTTGAAGTAGATAGGTTACATGATTCCAAGCCCACTGAGGGGGAACAAATTATTTCACATCAAGGCCTGTAAAAAAGCCTGGAGCTACACAGCCAATAGGAGTTAATAACCGAGGAGTGTGATACAGAATCTTGTTTGCTCCCCGCTTCAGGAAAATTCAAGTTCTCCACTGCTGCTTTGTTTTGTCAACTTTTTGGTTTCCAGGAGAAGTCAATTTCTCACCTGGATGGGTCAGCCTGCTGCAGATCCAGCACCTGTGGTCTTCCTAGGTTAGCAAAGGTTTGGGAGACCACAGATATTTTTCTGCTGGATCAGGCCATAAGGAATGGCACTCTTTCTAACCTTATGAAATCAATACTAATTTCTGCCAGAACCCTTCTTGACCAGAACTGGAAGGCAGGAAAAATGGAACTTCCCATGACCTGGTGCATTTAAAAGAAAGCCTCAGGAACCAAGGGCTAAAATGATTTATTTTGGCTGTAACAAATATTTTGGCTTCCTTTCCTATCAGTTTGCCAATAAAAACACAGATCCAAGGTTTTTCAAACTACAGCATTGCAGCAATTTTGAAAATGACAAAGTGAAATGTATACCAACTAATAAAGGGCTATTCATGCTATAAATGCCTTTTTGTGCTGTTTTCCACATTCTGTAGCATAACTTAGGAAAATATTGGGCTTATTTGTCCTCCAGTTTATCTTAAAGAACCATTGTGCAGCAAACCACATCAATGCTGTCTTTACAAGCAAGCTCTCTCACTTCTAAATCCTATATTACCCTTGTCCCACTGAGATACACTGCTAACCCATTTTCTGTTGTTGTGAATAACTCACATCAGGGAAGATGACTCATGACACTGAGGTTACAAAACAATCTTTTCTTACCGAAGACAGCAATCCAGCATTATTAGGTGTCAGTAGGGTTCACTGAGGGTAACACCCTCGCCTCAAAGACAGAAGGTTCAAGTCCCCCAGTTGGTCCTGGGATCATATCCAATGCTGTAATTTCAATGCAGTATTGGAGGATTGCCTCCCTTCTAATGAAACCTTCCCATGCGATTATATTCTAAAGAGTGTCTCCAAAGTCAGCATTCTGTGGTACTGCATTGTCTCTCTGACTGCTCAAACTTCAAATGTGCACACATTTATAAGTAAATATGGTAGGGTTTTTTCCCCCAACTGCTCAAACCTCAAACTTGATAAATTATCTCAAAGTGAACCTGGTCTTTCTGGCTCTGACATCACCAATAATAAAGATTCTGCCATTGGAACTTAGTTCACCATTAAAATAATGATACGTGGCCCAGAAAAGAGTCCAGTTCACTCTCCCATACCTATTTTGGCTCTGCAGTGCTCACATAAATAAAAACATATTTTAGTCAGCAAGGGCAGCATACATGATTCACTACATTAAGGACACATATACGTTAGAAAGGAAAATGCCATTTATATACAGCCATGCTTCTGATCCTATGCTTGAAACTGAGGTCCTTTCTACCAGTCTTTGGTTGGCTGTCCGAGTGAAAGGCAATGATCCCACAGTCCTTTTGAAAAATTGTAGCAGATAAGAGTCCTGTCTCACAGTCTGTCTCCCTAATATCCATACAACAGGTGAGCTCTTACTGAGTACTTAATGGCTGCTCTACTGGCCTATGCAGCCATGCTACCACTGGTACTTATTATATTGAGATACCTGAAATGAGAGAAATGCTTGGTAAATTTTAATCTATTGTATTATTTTATGTGTATTGCATTGTGAGCTCCATTCTAGATTGTTATTCAATATTTTAAAGGCTAGTGTTATATTTTTGAATTTCAGCAGGTTCACTACTATATAGTGCAGGGTGACCAGTTAGTACAAAGTAACAAATGATATGTGGAGATCTCTACAGTCACTAGTGTCTCTGGAAATGTACATCCAGGACCGTAAACAACCCCCCCCCTTTTTTTTTCCCTTTCATAAATACATCCTTGTTTGTAAGATGAACTTTTAGAATGTGAGGTATTGAAGCTGGAAATATCAGCTTATGATTCTGCTGAGGACAATTTTTAGTTCAGATAAAAGAAATGAACTTCCTGAGCAAAACATTAGATGGAGCCACACACAGTAGCCTTATACTCATGGTCCAGAACACATGCCAGCTCCCTGCAGACAGGCTCATTTGTATTGTGAAAAAGGTGTAAAGACAGAGAAAACCATGACAGCTCTCTGCAGACAGGCTCATTTATATTGTGAAAAAGGTGTAAAGACAGAGAAAACCACAGTTCTACCAAGGTCATTCTTTTTCACTGGACAGGCCTACCCTACTGTTCAGCAGGCATAACCTGAGAGAATAGATGTTTTTGCCTTAAACTTGTTACTGTCCACTCCTATCATAATCCATGACTTGCTACAGATGAGATGTTCAGAGGGCCAGCACTAGACCCATGCACCAATTAAATTCTCAAAATAGGGCCCAAGTAGGACTAAGGCGGCGACGTCGGTCTTCCCGCTACACAGGGGTATTTTACCATATGAGAATAAACTTCTCTCAGTTATATAGCTAAAACCAGCCCTTCCCTTCAAATTACATTCACTGTCTAGAACCCACACAGATCTTGCACTAGGGTCTTTTATAATGACCCCAGCAATAGTCAAAATCATTTTCTTCCTCTTCTCGTCAATTTTACAAATCCAGTTTGGGGTGAAGGTTGTTTGTCTTGAGGAAAGAGTGATAACTTTTAGCACAATAAACACTGCAAAACAAAGGTATAAGCTGCTTTATTTTGTGTAAACATGGGTGATTTTAGGGTCTTTGTATACTAGCAACTAAAAGTTCCTTACATAAAATAGAGAATTTACTACTTCTCCAAATAGCTTTCCCATTGGATTCTTTAGTATATGATCCCTAAAGGAAAAAAGAAAATGTAAGTAAAACTTCCAAACTCTCTGATAGAACAGAGTGAATTGGAGGTTTCCAGGGTCCTCTGTGGTTAAATTTGCTGAATCTTGTTTCATAATAATGGTTGCATATTGGCAAACAAACAGCTGGATTCTAGCTTTCTGTTTCAGTAAGAGGCTCCAAATCTTGTGACAAAGCCATTGCTACTATAAACAATACTAAACTGTTAAAGATTTTAAAAAAGGATGTAATGTTGCCAAAAAAGGAAAAGACTAGGTATAGAAAAATTATCATGTTCACATCAATGATCATGAGTTTTATAACATAAATCAAATGCTGATGTATTTACATAAAAATGAGTTTCCCAGCCAAAGAAATGCTAAAATATTGACATAAAATCTTGCAAAGTTTAAAAATTGTCCATCATTTAGAATTTCTGCATTTTCATCAACAACTTGTTCCTTAAGTTGCATCTTGCATACTAATTTTTTCCCCATCCACTGAAATATAAAAAACACATCCCTTTGGTGATCTGAAAACACATGGATGTTCTACTGCAAGTTCAGAGAAATCACTGGGATCCACAGACAGCAAATACTTTCAGTTGCAATGTAAAAAATGCCACAATTTCACCATCTTGTGGGGACACTGAATACTGCAGCAAACATCTGACAACCATTGACCCTAATTCAGGAAAGCATTTAAGCAGCCCATGAGTATGTTCTTTTTCAGGAACACACTAAAACCTGCTTAACTTTAATCATGTGCCAAAATCCCACTGACTTCAAGAAGAATTAAGCACACGATTAAATGATTTGCTGTATACGAATGCTTTCCTGAAAATAGCGCCAGAGAGAAGAACCTGTGCTACATACACACTTTGCGACATTTACTAGAAATATGTGACTAATTCACTTAAAATACAAATCCTTTCTTTTTCCTCACCTGACATTTTGATTACAACTCAAACGGAAATTTTGTCGAAGTTTGAAAAAAGTTGGGATTTTACCCCCCACCATTTTCAAACACGTCTAACAATTTGAGATTCTGTCCAGACCTTAGGTGCCAAGATTCCGTGGGAAAGGCTCTTCCTATAAGAGTTCTAGGTCAGGCTGGCAGATTCAAGAGATTCAGAACTAATCACAGAAACTTCTGATTTAAGTGTGAAAGGAAGATAGTGATAGCATGAGTAAGACTCTAGCCACCACTCATTCAAGTATGGCTGAGAGCTTGCTCTCCATATTCCCATTAAAAATGGGCACAATCCCTTTGCTACCTTTAAGTAGCCATTTAAATGGATCAATTTAAAGCAACAGTATAAGACTGAAAAATGCACAGTTCCATTATGCACGAAGAGCCAAATTACTTTTACTTACCCACTCGTAATGTCATCAGTCCTTATATTCTTGCCCAGAACATCGCCATCACTCATATAGCCTGTGGCATCCATGCTGATGCTTTCAAGATCTATTTCATCACCGCCCTTCTCTGAGATGTCCATGTGACAAACGTTACTACCACGGGATGCTAGCTGTCTCCTCAAAGGCGCTGAATACATATAACGCCCAGACTCAGCGTTGATGAAGCGGCTGGCATTGGCTCTTGGAGGATACCCATTTCCCATTGATGGAGCATCACCTGCCTGAAGGCGGGGGCTGGACTGCCCAAGTCTCCACGATAAAGGTGTTGGTCTTCCAGTCAAGCTGAGAATACTGCGACCGCTTATTTCAGTAGTGACATTGGTGTCAAACGTGGTCTCCAATGTGCTTAAAAAAACCCAATTGATTTAGTCTTCACTGACATGGTATAGAACCATTAGATTTCAGGTCATGCTACTGCATACATCATAAAAGAATGCAACTTCCAAATAGCAGCAAAGGTATAAACTGCAGTTGACACACTTAACAGCATTTGCCTAAAACAAATCTCTTCATGTATTTTACACACCTTAACAACACTACTTTAAAAATAAAGGGTCTCCCTAGCCAGGCCATCAGTGTTGTGTTGGGGAAGGGAGCAGAAAGAGAGGGGGTTATTTATTTACTTATTTATTTACTTATTAGTATGTTTATTCATTTTTGGCATGGGTTCTTCCCAGTATCCAAGCACAACTTTTCCTTTTTCAGTCAAACCTAACCCACAGTTGATGTTGTCACCATTCCAGGCAGGAGGCTTAAGCTGATAAAAAGACCACTTTTGATTTTGAGCAGATATTTTTATGATTCCTTCTCTCCTTTCTAGCTGCATTAACAAAATAACCTATCTGTTTGGAGATGCTCAAGATAGCTAACAATCTTTCTGCCTCTCTCAATGAAGATTTAAGGGGAAAAATAGTTATATAAAGATTAGGCTAATTTCATATGTTTTTCCAAACTTAAGGATTTTGTATCTATTTACACAGTACTTTGATTTTCAATTTCACCTCATGACCACTAAATACATTTTCTAAGGCTCAAATGTACACTATATTCTTCATGCCTATATAGGCGAGTATATTGCTTCCCTTCAATGACAAATGCTAATATAGGCTGTCTATTTTCTCCTCCTCCTCGAGAGCTGCAGTTTCCCTCTCCCAAACCAACCCCGATTTCCTTTCAGGCTGAATATACATACTGTTACCCTCAGTTATACTGGACTCTGGCTAAAATGGACTAAATGGGCTCAGGCTACTCACAGCATGACAAATCCTGTGGAACCATGAGCAGGCCTTAGTATCCTGTGGCTACAGTAATTAAATCATAATGAGCTGTCACTTTAATCGAGACTTTAAAAGCAGAATAGATGCACTGGGAGTTCATCTGTGGAGGTACTGGCACTGGCTTAGCCAAACTACAAACCTTCATCTGCTGAGCTCATTTAGGGCTTCATCCTATGAAGGGTTCAGCATAGTTAGTCAACTGAAATTGAGGGAGCTGAGCACCTCACAGGATCAGGCCCTTCATGCGGCCAAACATCATATTCTCCTAAGCCTCTTGTTGAACATTTAAAACAACAGCTCATTGAACGTTCAAATGTAATCACAGCTTTTGCTTATCTTGAGCATATTTTAAATATTACTGGAGATTTCTAAATACTGCTTTACTAAAAAAATTGTACATACGCATCACTAATAATATTATAAAGCTTTGTTTGTCCAAAGACCAGTTAGGAATCCAAGTTATGCACTTTATCAAGTAGGTCAAACACAGTTCACCTGCTTGTTTAAACAGCATATTATAGATCTGGGGAGGGAAATGCATTAAAGTCACCCATAACTAAACCAAAGTAACATTTTAAATGGTAACCTTTGCATAATTTTATTCAAACACCACCTAATGTAGTTAACAAGCATTGCTCTTTCCATGACTATTTTTCTATATCCAACCATCCTGTTCCCTGCACCACCACCACTTACTCTTCATAAATCTTGATAAATACTAAACAAGGATCAGAAGCTGTGCTTTCAATAAAAGAAAAAAGAACAATAAATGCTTAGCCAACTTAATTTCCTCCATTGTCAGTGTTAATCATTTTTTCAGGGGCACAACCCAGCCAGAGTTGGGACAGGTAATATAAGAACACAGTTATTTCACTGTTCAATAAAGAAGCAATTCATGCCACTACCTGTGAGAGACCTGGGTTCCCCTTAAGCTGGACATCGTCTCCTCTAAGTTCTGTCGAAGATCAGCAATGTTCTTGACGGTTCTCAATCGTCGCGTTTCTGGATCCTCCCCTATGAAACAACAGAACTTTAGAAGGAAAGAACTAGCCCACATTAATTAGCAATAGCAAAGACATGCATTATCATCTCTTCATGGCTCTGAGTCAAGCACAAATCCCTGCCTTTACATTATTTAATATCCCACACTAAATATGATGTAGGATTTCATTCGCTGCTGCAAGGAGCTTTCCATTGCCTTGGCCAGACTGAGGAATAGCGCTGCATTGTTAACTTCATTTCATGGGCTTTCTTTGAACCATAAAGTAATCAAATATTTTTGTATTGGACTTTACTCAAACCTCCCAGGTACAATTTTGCTTAATAGCCAGAATGGTTAGAGCATATGGCAGTCCACTCCATCCCTCCCATACTGGCATGATGAACACGTACTTGATGAAGACTGTTCTTTGCAAGGTTATCATCTCAGTAGATATCCTTTTCTCATTTTAAATAAATCAAATTCATTATTAGAAAGCTGCTGTTTTGGGAACAAACTAAACCATGTCTATTAATTGCTCCACAGATGAATGATGTACCAGGTATTCCAGCAAATGCAGCCTGCCCAGCTTCATCCTGATATTTCATTCGTGTAAATGAGCTTTACAGAGCAGGTATGGTCACCAGAATGCATTATGATACAGAGAAAGTTTTGTTCTGTTTTTTTCGTAGGAACTCAAATTAATTTCCCTTGCAGGCTGTAACAAATTCAAGTCAGCATGATTCATGTTCCAGTAGCGAATTAGCGTATAACAGTATAGAAACCTTCCAAATTAGACCTGCAATAGTCAAGAACACATTGATATGTTACTTGAATCCTCAAGGCCATAACCACTATTTTTTGGCTTTGCATAAGAATTCTTTGCCATTTTTGTTTCCCTAAGGAAATTCTTAAGGAATTCCCCAGGATGGTCCATTAGAAAACAGCATATTCCCTGTTTTTGGACCAGAAAAGGAATCTACTTCCATTTTATAAAACCTCCTAGTGGCCTCAGTGGAATTTATTTTGCTTACTTGTCCTCTGAAATTGATTCATAACCACTTCACTGCTAGCTCAGATATATTTTATCTACTTAAAAGCTCCGTAGGTGTTAAAAAGAAGTGACTTATGATTGTTAATGGTACCAAGGTGCTTGCTGTCAGCATGGAGCATAACCGAACTAGAAAACCTCCACACAGGATATAGAAGGAAAAAAAACCCTGCTAATTAGCTAGGATCATTTCACAGCAGGCAATGAGCTCATTCAAAAGGTTTACAACAGACAGCTAAATAGCAAAATGCTTCATAACCGAAATTTAGCTATTTTTGATAATCGTGCAGTCTTAATACTCTTGCATGTTCTTGAAGTGAAGCCTTCTTCCCTAAAAGCTCCCATGAAACTGAGTTGAACTAATCCACCAAATGGTTAGTTCAGATGAGAATCTACACATTAAAATTAAAATTTCTGATTTAAGTAAAGACTGAAAACAGCCTCCAAACAGTTGCTGCTCTTTAAGAAAGCTTCTCTCAACCCTTGAAGTAAATTTAGTGCTTGTGCAAGGTGCCAAATTGCTAGCTCTGGAGGATGAAGACCTCCAAGGCATCAGTGCAAATGTCCTATGCTGCTCCACCAATCTGCCTCAGCTCTGACTTGTAGGGATCATCTCTAGGGAAAAGAAAGTAATTTCATGTTCATCCAGCCCTTGGCCTTTCTGAGATAGACAAGAAGGGGCCAATTATTGTCCATGTTAGTGATGTTTTTCCATGATGTGGATGCTCTCTGGGAACCAGATTGATGCCAATAATGCATTTCACATAGGCCACCTAACCATCAGATAGTTACGGCTTCATTACTACTGACCTGACAAGACTGGAAATAGAAACTTAATAGAGCTCAATTCTCTAAGCCATAGAGTCTCTGGGATGTAAACATTTTTATACACTCATTAGTCTGCAAATTATCGCAACACTAAAGAACATTTAAAAATAATATTTCTAGGACTATGGCTGATATCTGCTCTTTCCACAGATTATTTCTTTTGTAACTATGAAGGCAAGTTCTAGATAAGCTATTAAGAGCACAGACAAGAGGCTTAGATGAGGTAAAAGCAATTAAAGTTGTTTGCTTTGAGACTCACAAAACTAAATTGTGACAATGTTTTTCCAAAGAGAAAGTCATATTCAGACACCAGTTTTAAGCTCTTTAGAAGACATTATATTGACTTTCATTGAAAATATCCAATTAGACTACACTTAAGACGTTAATCACCTTCTTTACAAGATTCTTTTCTTCATGAATATTCTGTATATATTGTCTGTGAACTGTTTACTTCCATTTCTCTCTCTCTCTCTCTCTCTCTACACTCTTCCCTCTCCACAAACACATGTAACTCATTAGCATCAATGTTTGTTACATGCATGAATGAACAAAACAAGAGACATAAAAGACTTATTTATTTCTTAAAATTTTCCTCTCTTTTGGAGTTGAGGAACTGTTTTGTCTGTTCTCCATTAATGCTCCTTGATTGAATACCACTATCTGTTGACTTTGGCTTTAAACAATTTCCTCTTTGGATCCATACCGTTTGATATAGAGATTGTCCTGCTGTTGTGTACTGTTGGGTCTTAAACTAACACGCATAATAAAATACTAATATTTGAAATTAAATATTATCTTCCATTAAGAGCTCTGAAAACCCTCTGTAAACTAGATACTATTACCATTTTACAAATGGGTAAAATGAGATATATATTTCATTTTACCCATTTGTAAAATGGAAATAATATACAGAGTTTGGGAGGACTGCCTAAGATAACACACGGATTAAGAAGCACTATTGAGAAAACTCAGGAAGCCCAATGCTTGTTCCCCCTATTCTAACCAACAATGCACTGCCTCCTATATTTATGTATCACTGCAGGAATGTTCACAAGGACTATGTCCCTAATGCCATTTGTTTGTCTGTTTAATATTTCATGCATTTACATATAAATTATATATGCAGATATGTGCATACGTGCACTCCTGCTGCTCTCCTCTTCCCCAATGACTCTTCCTCTTGGTTCTGTGGCCAGCATGCATGCATGCATGCAGGTATAAACGTGGCAAAGGCAGAATATATAATGAAATTAATATGAAACTGAAATATGAAATTAATCCAATTGTGAAGCTTATAGCCACATGACTTCCCAAGCAGAAGGATCAGTTCCAAAGCTAACATTAGACTGGAGAATGCACAAAATAACTAGATAAAGAATTCTACAGTGATACCTCAATTGTGAGACATGTTAAAGACATACTTAGTTTATAAACAAAGACACACAGTTCTCTAAAAACAGAAAGAAGGATGGAGGGTGGAGACACATCAAAGATTTACAAGCACAACTCACATTTGTACTGCAATGTTGTTGCTAAAAGTCACTTGGTGAACATGTATTGTTAATTATCAGCTATTCCTGGCAGTGGCAGGAATTTTAGAATACACACAACACATGAAATTACTTTACAACCCTTAGCATCTTAATCCCAATCAATTTCAGCACACTTCTTATTCAATAGACACAGTAAATTAAAATTGGTTTTATATTTCTCATTGCAGCAATGGGAGTGTTCCCATTAATTTAGTCATCAAATTGATGAATGCTGTAGAAAGATGATTTTATGATGAATGAGAAATTGCCAAATCTCCAAACTTTCAAAACAAGAAATAGCTTGTTAACCTATTGTTTTAAATCTGGGAAATGCAAACATGAGTTGAAGCTAAAGTACACTACTTCTCAAATTATTCAGACAGAATGTGACAATGTTGGGATTTCCCCAAAGTTATAAACTAATGCAAAATGCCAAAGGAATAGGCTTTATCTAATCCACAGTCTCTGAAGTCTGATATATTAAAAAATGGAAAACATATCAGGTACATGGTTCCTTAGGGGTTCTTGAGGAATATTTTAGTCTAATCTGGCAAGATGCTGAATGTCTGCTGCAAGGTGCTAAAGCAAGATATTAATTACCCTCAATTCCCAATGATTTCAATGCTCAGTATCTTGTAGAACTAAGCCCCTGGTGTCCAAAATCTGATCTTTACCCAGTTTCTGTTTCTGAAGGACCAAATATTAGAACTCTTCAAAAACAAGGCATTAGGAATAACCACATATGTTAAATTGCCCCCTAAAGAGAGGAGAAGCAAACTTCATTTAGCCCAGTCTCATTCATTATATACAATTCACACAATTAGTTACCTAGACATCTTCCAGGACCTACCTGAAAGGTCTTCGAGACCAGGCTGTCCAGTTTTAGTGTAAAGAGCAGTATCCATGCTCACCCCTCCCGTGCCGGACTCAGCTGTTACATTCCCTTCATTGTCTGTCTGTGATCTTAAAGGCAACACAAATAGAGATATGCAGTCACTCACCACCAAAAATATATCACGTGTAACATTGATAAAACTGCACCCGCCATCATCCACTGTGTCCTTTTCTCTAGAATACACTAGCAGACTGACTTTACATAATTCATTAGTCCCATGTTGAGCTATGTCCTAGAAACGGAAACAGGCACTGAACTGTAAAAAAAAAAAAATGAAATATTCATAGTCAAATTGTAGACTTCACAGACCCCCAGACACTAAGACATTTCAGATTTTCAGCAGCACACACTGGGCTGAAACCCTGATCTTCCTTAACAATAGAGTTTATAAGTGACAGTTCTTCACAGCTGTGCACAATTCCGTCTGTTAACTAGCAATGCCACCAGCTCTTTTTTTAAAAGAAACAAATAGTTAAAATAAAACAATAACAACTGACTGCAAGAAGAACTTTGGACATGGGATTATTCAGTGGAAGCTAATTTTCTAAGAATCTGCTTTTCAGTTATGTATTAGTATAAATCTGTGATCACTTCATTTTACTGGTTACACTGTGTTTTGGATCAGAGGACCACAGCAGTTAGCGGTTAGAAGTGCAGCCTCCTTTAAGTGCAAGAAAGAGTTCCTAGATAGGAGGACACAGAAGGTATGTTACTGATACTGCTCTTGATCTCAGCTAAAAGACCATGTGGAAACATACAGGAGGGTATAATAATTTCTCTGTTTGCAGTTTAAAAAAAACAGGAGGAGAAGTATATTTACAACAGATTATCTGCTGCTCAGCTCCTTGTGTAGGGGTTGTGAACAGGGGGAGGGGATGGCTAGATTGTTCCTGCTCTCCGGTGATTCCCAAATAGTGAACTGCCCCCTTACAGCTATCGCCTACTGAGATAGTTTAGAACAAACCTGAGGCCTCTCTTGTAACATCTCAGTGTAGCAGTCTGTCCGCTTCTAGTGCTGGCTGGGCCACAGATACAGGTTGATGAGCCTAACATAGACTTCGCTAACAGAGCTGGATCTTTGAATTCATGCAGTGGAGACCCATGCATTAACATACCGATGTGCCAGATTCAAACCCTGCTGCTGACATCCCACCCTGGAGGGCAGGACCCCAAGATCAAGAAGATACACTAGCTCCTTTGGGAGTCCCCTACAGCTGTGTCTAGCACATACTGGCTCTTTGGGGCAGAGACCATCATTTTGTTCTGCATCTGTACAGCTCCTAGCAGAGTGAGGTCTGGGTCCATGGCTGGGGCTCCTAGGCACTATGGTAATATGAATAAATAACAATAACAGTCTAAGGCAGAGTTTAAAGTTTGGAACATAAACTTTAAAATGATGCTACACATTATATTCTTCAGGTCTTCCAAATAGTTACACACTATTAGTGATTGAATCCCTTTTTATTAAGCATGGATTTACTTTTCCTCTTCATTTTTCAAGAAAACAAGATGATACATTTTGACCTTTCACTTTGACTTCTGGCTGGGCAAGTAAATATGATATTTTTTTCAAGTCTACAGCAGTTTTTCTGGCAGAGTTGTACAGTTTGTTTTGCATTCTTTTGAAAGGTCAAATAAATATTACCTTGAGACTACCGATCTGTTATTAGAGTTATAAAAATTGTACGGTTAGCAGCTCAGCTGCTTTCATGCTTCAGATGATACTGGTACTGAAAACACTGAATGGAGATCAGCTCCAAGTCAGTTATTACCCTGGATTTTATTTTAGCTTTTTCATCAGGACATTATAGTCATAAACAGACACCAATCCAATGCCTAACTCACCCTTGCATGTTCATGGGGGTACGAAATGTCACAATTGAGAACTGATCATGGATACTGGGAGAGTATTTGAGAGGCCAGCTCAAAATGTTTTTTAATTTTGTGCCCATTTTTTCAAAACTGTGTGTGTATATATACATAATGAGTACTACTTGGCCTTTTGGCTATTATGCAAATCAGTTTAACGTCTGTTATGTCCTGTGTTGCGGGACAGGCTCAAACACAGAGGTCTTTTCAATCTTTATCTACAGCATTATAATGCTAAGAACTGCACTGGCATGCTCCAGCTCAAAACAGAGAGCTGTACCCCTAATGGGCTTGTAAACAAACAGCGGGCTTGGTCCAGCTCGCCATCAGGCAAACCTAAGATGCTGCACTGGTGAAGATTTGAAAATAGTGGGTTTTGGAGCAGAGTGAATCCAGAAATTTTAATATGTATTTTAATAGTGGCACCAAGAAGAATGAAATATTAATATGTATTTTAATCAGGTTAATCACTCACAGGTGGCTCTAGATATCCTGATTTTATAGGGACAGTCCCAATATTTGGGGCTTTTCATAGAATCTCAGGGTTGGAAGGGACCTCAGGAGGTCGTCTAGTCCAACCCCCTGCTCAAAGCAGGACCAATCCCCATTTTTTACCCCAATCCCTAAATGACCCCTCAAGGATTGAACTCACAACCCTGGGTTTAGCAGGCCAATGCTCAAACCACTGAGCTATCCCTCCCTCCTATATTTTGCTTATATAGGCGTCTATTACCCCCCCACCCCCGTCCTGATTTTTCACACTTGCTATCTGGTCAGCCTCGCTGGCTCATTTTCATGCGCTGGTACAGCAGAAAGCATGCACAGCTTTTTACAAATATCCTGTACAATGCAGAAAAACAGTATTGGCCTGACTGTGCCCAGCAATGGGCAGGTGCCCAAGGGGAGGGGGCAGAAGGCACAAGGATCCCACTTTATGTTCCCATATAGGGGCCAAGCACACTATCAATCCTTTTGCTTCCCCGAGTGCAAGGACTGTTCCATGCACCTTTGCTACAGATCTATGGATGAAGCAAGGCTGTGGCCCAGCTCCCCTGAGTCAACACCTACCAACAGAGCAAAACCCACTCATGGGGAAATGAATGCTTGACCCTAACCAAGGATCGAGCTGCAGCCATGCTCTTCCTTCACTCCTAGGCCTCATCTCCACTACGGACATTTTCTAAACATATCTCAGCATTGCAAACACTGAGCTAGCTTCACTACTGTTAGCAACATCACGAGCACCGGTGTAGAGGGGCCACCAACTCCTGCAACCATCTTTAACACGATGACATATAAAAGCCAGTCTAATCAACACAATGTTAAAAATGACCAAAGCAGCAGCTGGACTATCTACACGAGGGCACCGAACAGGGCACAAACTCCAGCGGAGCTGAACTGGTGTCTCCAACAGTTGGACGTTTTAGACAGAGCCTTGCAGACATCATACCCGCCAAAGGCACAATGCCTATAGAAGCTCCCAGTGCTACACTGCAACTCCACTCTACCCACCTCAGGCTCAGACTGCCGCAGCTGAACCATACATCTAAAGTAAAACATTACATCTAAAGCACACACGCTGTATACATACTATTAATACGTCAGTATCATGAAGTCAGCGTTAAGCAAACACGGTATCTGAGGCAGCAATCATTTACTTATTAACTGTTGGGAACTATAACTATCTCAGCGATGACTGTTGGGTTTTAACAGTAACCTGATAAATTATGTCACTTTTTAAAAAGAACTGTCAGCACCAATGCAACTGCTGTACAATTTTTCTCCCCCTGCCTCCAAGGAACCATATCATAAGTAGATAAAAATTTCAGGTTCAAAACACCCTACCTGTACATGAAAGGAGCTACTGTGGCAGTGTTCGGGTGGTTGTATTGCTGTTGTGGATGAGGTAGCTGAACACTCACAGTATTGCTTCCGGTAGTCTGTGTGGTACTCACTAGCCCATTGACAGCTTGGGTGCTGCTGCTACTGTTAAGAGCAGACACCCCTCCTATCCCTTTTCCTTCTGAGGAGGCTAAACTTGAAGTGGAACTGGAATTCCTGCTGTCTAGTTGGGTCTTCTGATGAGAGAGCCCTGAGCCAGGTTTCCCACTGCGGCTTCTCTCACCTTCCTTTGCAGAAGTTGGGGCACTTGAGGATTTCCCTGTGGTGTTTTTCATTCCTGGTTTTGGTATGCCACTGTGCGAAGGGGCAGAGGCCTCCTTCTTGGCACTATTCAGCTTTCCTCCTTTAGGGATAAAGCTTGCAATCTTGGAGGACTTTTTTGGCATCTCTGTTGTAGCTGGTGCTGTCTGTTCTTCTTTTGGCTCCTCTTTCATCTCCTGCTTCTCCGTTACGGATATCCTTTTTGCAATGTCTTTGCTTTTATCCTTTTCCTTCTCTTTCTGCTTCTCTTTCTCATTGCCTTTTGGGGAACTTTTCTTATTAGTCAGTGCCCGGCTAAAAGTTCTTTGTGCAATGCCCTTCAGTGCAATTTTTGGGCTACTGGATGTTGGTCCTGGGTTGTTCATATTTCGATTTACAGCATCTATCTCTTCACTTTCCTCAAAGCTGGGAAGTGCCTCTAGTCTTTCACAGCTAGTGTCCCGAGACCCTGAGCACTCAAGGGATGTTCCTCCTGCTTTGGAGCCTCCTTTGCTATTGAAGAGTTTTAATTTCTCAAGCATGGATTTTTGACCATTGGGAGTTGCTTTGACCATTTCTGAAGGTGGTTTTGGAGACTCTGGAATTGGCTGCTTTACAGATAACATGGAAGACGTGGCTGTGTGCTTCGCACTAAGGGACTTGCTGCGCCAGGGTTTAATGGCAGAGCTGGGCTGGGGTATGGCTGATGAGTTATTGCAACTAACAGCATTTGTACTGCTGCTGCTTTGAACTGAAGATGGTACATTTTCATTCATTCCCGTGGACTGGGAGGCTGTACTGTCTGCTGGCTCTGGGAAAAACAAACAAAAACAGTAGTACCTGGTATTAAAACAGCTCTGACTAATGCAATTCCTTTCCACGGTAAAAGGGCTGATGTTTTAGACTACTACTATTAGGAAAGAAAGAGAGATTTCTCATTGTATTACAATACAAGTTGTATTACAGACTACAGCAGTGTCACTAAACAAAATAAGACTTCTGATTTTTTTCTCCCCTCAGTAAAGTAGCAAACTCTCACTATGGCAATTTAAATGTATTCATAGTTTTACAAACACACCTAAATGAAGGTTTCAGAGTGACAGCCGTGTTAGTCTGTATTCGCAAAAAGAAAAGGAGTACTTGTGGCACCTTAGAGACTAACCAATTTATTTGAGCATAAGCTTTCGTGAGCTATAGCTCACTTCATCGGATGCATACTGTGGAAAGTGTAGAAGGTCTTTTTATACACACACAAAGCATGAAAAAATACCTCCTCCCACCCCACCCTCCTGCTGGTAATAGCTTATCTAAAGTGATCACTCTCCTTACAATGTGTATGATAATCAAGTTGGGCCATTTCCAGCATAAATCCAGTTTTCTCCCCCCCTCCCCCCCCACACACAAACCCACTCTCCTGCTGGTAATAGCTTATCTAAAGTGACCACTCTCCTTACAATGTGTATGATAATCAAGGTGGGCCATTTCCAGCACAAATCCAGGGTTTAACAAGAACGTCTGGGGCAGGGGGGGAGGGGGTAGGAAAAAACAAGGGGAAATAGGTTACCTTGCATAACGACTTAGCCACTCCCAGTCTCTATTCAAGCCTAAGTTAATTGTATCCAATTTGCAAATGAATTCCAATTCAACAGTTTCTCGCTGGAGTCTGGATTTTAAGTATTTTTGTTGTAATATAGCAACTTTCATGTCTCTAATTGCGTGACCAGAGAGATTGAAGTGTTCTCCGACTGGTTTATGAATGTTATAATTCTTGACATCTGATTTGTGTCCATTTATTCTTTTACGTAGAGACTGTCCAGTTTGACCAATGTACATAAATGAAGTTAAACATGCAAAAGGCAGATGTGTTTGAGAGACTCCTGTAGATCTACACTGCATCTTCATTAGCAATTACATTTGCATTATTATCTGACCAAGCCTTTCCCTCTACTTTTAGAAAAATCCTTACTGTTCAAGTTCATTTCTTAGAAAAACCTCAAGTGTATTTAAAAAGAAAAACTGCATGGAAAAAACAAAACAAAAAAAACAACAACCGTGAAGTTATTTCCAGTTAATGGTGGTTTCAAATTCTGATATCCATTAAAACCAGAGGCAATCCCATTCTGCAAAAATAAAACCAATTGTGTCCTTATTCATGGAGTGAACCTAAGTGACATTTTTATCTAATAACTACATCCAACTGTAAGAAGAGCTAGTGTCAGTAACTGCAAATCCTTCTTCAGTGAGCATGAATCTCTTGTTTATTTAGTTTTTTTTAATGTTACTTGCTTTTCTTAAATAATAAGTTCAAGAGAGCTTGAAAATCACACTGGCTTACTCACCTATCAGTGGCCACTTCTCCTCTTCTGAAGTGTTTCTTTGCAAAGTTTCCCTTCTGGAGACTTTACTCTCTCAATTATCTCAAATATGTTTTCTGTTAAACGGCTCATGTTTCCAATTAACTTTTGTCATCCCTAACCGTTCGGCTGCCCAGCAGCCTGCTGGGGATTAACGGCTTTTACCTATATTTCCCTGCCCTCTAGCAATAAAGTAAACTCAATATAGAGCTGCTTTTTTTAATTTAAAAATAAACAGCAGTTGAGAACGTACGTTTTCAGCAGCAGGAGCAGCACTGTGAATTCAGTTCTGTAAATCATGAACCGCTGCAACCACACAGGGGCTGTTTTACTTCACTTTCAGCTGCTCACTGAAGATATAGCTTTGTTAACCTCACTCGTATGATCCAAACCAGACCTCCCGAAGATTTAAAGCACATACATCTTTATGACTTAGTGTAGATCTGTGTTTCTAGGAGTGTTGGAGATCCCTTTATAATATACTCAGAGTCATTTCACATTGTTATGTATCAAATGGAATAACAGAAATTAATGGTACTTTTTTTTAAAGAACTTAAATGGGAAGATTTCCAGTGCTCTGTTATTAACTATCAACTACTAGAGTGGCTGGTCTTTCTAGCCCTTTCTTCTGGAAAGCGTTTCTCAGGTAGATGGAGAGAGGCAACAGTTACCTCAGTATACAGGGCCACCTAGGGCTTGATTCTGAACGCATTTACCACAGGTTTAACTAGAGCCACTCTATTGACTTCAATACAGTTACTCCTGATTTACTCCAGGGTGGGAGCAGAATCAAGTCCCAAGTGTCCCACATCCTATTCTGCCAGGTGGTGCTTGAGTGCCACTCTCTCTGCCTGAGCTCAGCACTCCAGGCTCTATCATATGGATTAGGGAGTGTGGAGCAAATGCATTGGATGGTGTAGGAGTCACAGGGGGAGCAATGCCACTGCTTTTCACTCCATGTTTCTGGCAGTAACTTGGTTCTCTTTGCTGCCACTTCCCCCACCCATAGCAAGGAGGAAGCAGGGTAAGAATTGTGCCTGAATCACCGTGCCTCTAAGGCTACATTTACACAACACACCACTGGCAGCGGTGCGTAGCGTACATGTAGCTAACTCCTCAATGGAAAGCACACCACGTCCACACTGCGGTGCGTAGCTAAACGTCAGCAAAAAGCTCTGGCAGGAAAGTAGGGGGAAAAGCTGTAGCAGTTCCTTGCTGCCAGAGCCTTTCAGTGCTGCCAGAGTTGCTCCAGCAGCAGAGAGCTGCCAGAGCCTTCCCTGTAGCAGATAAAGGCTCCTGCTGCGAGGAGGCAGCAGGACACTACCCTGGTACAAATAGCAGTGTAGACAGAGAGACAGGACTGGGGCGAGTAGAGAGCCACATAGGGTAATGTATTCGGGTACATACACATACCCTTCATGTGTGTCTAATCTACTCACCTAAGCCATGCTTCACCATCTACATTATTTATACCCATATTAGGTGGACCCGTATGTGTGTGTACACTACATACTGCCGAAAGAAGGGTGCATTGTAGATGCGCCCTAAGGGTATGTCTACACTGCAATGAGACAGCCTGTCCCAGCTGACTTGGGCTTGGGCTAAGGGCTTGGGCTAATTGCGGTGTAGATGTTGAGGCTCAGGCTGCAGCCTGAGTTCCAGGACCCTCTCCCATCACAGCCTCTACACCACAATTAAACAGCCCCCTAGCCCAAGCCCTGCAAGCCCGAGTCAACTGGCATGGGCCAGCCATGGTTTTTTTAATTGCAGTGTAGACATACCCTAAGGGTTACTCTTGGGGTGGTACAGCTTCTGAACTATACCTTGCTGAGGGCTGTCCCTAAAGTAACCATCTAGCCCAATGGGACCATGGAGTAAGATGCAGCTCAGCATGTGTAAAGAACCTGGCTCTTTGAAAATATTGATGAACACTCCAGCTTTTTTTTTTTTCCACAACTAAACCTGTGAACATTAGAAATTGGGGGGGGGGGGGGGGAGGAGGGACAGCTGTTAAAAAATTAAGAAAAAAGTAAAACTTCTTTATGGCATGAAAGCTGCCATTTTTCTGCTACAAAGCAGAAAGTAAAAAGTTAGGGAAAGAAACTAATTTAGCATTCAAATAAAAGGAAAAGGTATTGGATTTAGACCACCAATTTTAGGTAGGTGTCAATAAATCATTTTTAAAGATAGGTCAGTTAACTCTACATTTGTTTTAATATACTGTAGCTTTTAATCACTTTGTTAAGTGATTTCAAATGAGGATACTAAAAAATGGCATCTAAGAAATGGTCTGTCTCTAATCTATGTACATTTTCCCTGCTTCTTTAGCCAAGTACTGAGATTAGATTACTCCACTAGACCATGCTTTATCTGACTCTTCCTGCAACCTTACCTCAGGACTATATCTCACCAATACTCTGGAGGAGTGGCCTTGTATATTCAGGGAGACTCCTAAGGTATTATCCCCATTTAACAAAGGGAAAACTTTGTTACAGAAATTAAGTGACTTGGAAAAGGCTACAAAGGGAACAGTATCAGAGCTAGGGTTAGAACTTAGGAGTTCCTGGTTCTCAGTTCCCCTCTTTCAATTTCTCCCTTTTCCTGTCTACTCAATCCCAACTCCCCCCAGCCCAACCTTCTCTCTCACACATACAGTAGCCACCGGTCCCTCACCACACACACTTAAATGTGGGACCCAATTCTCTTCTCATTTATACACATGTAAAACTAGTGTAACTCCAGTAACTTTAGATGAGTTACTCCTGATCTATGCCGGTGTCAATGAAATTAGAATTAGTCCCTGTTGTGAAACACTGGAGTATTGTAATAGATTTGGGGGGGGGGGGGGGGAGGGTTGGAATAATCTATGAACCAGTATAATGCTATTATTAGTTTCTGTATCTGATACTTTCCAGGAAAAACCATTTGATGTCCATGAACGTCTGACTTTGCATCTCTGCTTTTATTAAAAGATGTGCAAAACCTCATAAAGCCAGATAGCCAAATTAAAACTGTTCTGTGGGGGAAAAAATTGCTTCAACATAAGAAAATTCCAATCATCTAGAATTATCTGTTCCTTTGTTACAACCAGCTTGCCAAATGTTTTTATTCCTACTACAACCAACAACTTATATTGGTAAAAGAATTGGGTTCCAAAAGTGTGTATTAAAATGTTCTTTTTCCTAAAAAAAAAAAAAAAAAAAAAAAAGCAGATACCCCAGCATAGCAGATACACTAGTATGAAGGGAAAGGTTAATTCAAAAGAGCATAGACCTGATGAAAAATTGAGTGAGTTTTATGCTCAGTTTATTAATTCCCTTGTGTTCCTTTGTGGGGGAGATATTTTCTTTCCTCGGCAGCCTACATTAACTAAATTGACAATAAAAGAAATGTGTCCTAAATCAAAAGACAGCATAGGGTAAATAATCATTTCTCTCCTCATTTCAAAGACAATATGTTGGCCTGAAGTCCATTTTATTCCCAATGTTTCTGTTAAAAAGATGTTGGTGGTCTAGTACCAATGCCAATATACACTGTAATATGGGTAAATCAGATTTCATCTGCTCTTGTAAAACCTTAACTGCATCTGCAGACCTATCAATTTGTGATGAGAAAAGAAAATCTAGAGTCTTATGATTTAAATTAGCCACTTAAATCTTTGAGAGCACATATTATAATAAGGTATAGAGAAAATATATGCTCTTTCCTACGACTTGTCAAGCTAAATCTCAACAAGTGCATTCTCATTTGTTTCAACTGAAAACCGTCTGAAACGCAGTCTGTAGAAGCAGCAAAAAGCAGCACTTACACAGATGATGTTCTCAACGTTCTCAGTAAAAGGTCAAGATCTTTACAGTATCTTTCCATTAAAGCAAATAAAGGTATGTCCCTTGATTTCAGAGCTATGGGGAACAAACAAAATGTTCTCATGAAAAGACAAATCCTTAGTCCAGTGCATAGCTTAAGTAACCAGGCTACATTCTGTGTAATAGATGCAGAGAAGAGAGAAATCCACACTCCAAGTCCAGGTTAGAAAGTGGTAGTAGACCTGTTCTGTGGCCATTATTGTAGTCTCAGAATGGCAGAAGGCTGTTGTGTTGCTCCATTCCCAGGGTAGAGGAATGACTGGTGTATCTTGATTCCTCCCCCGTCCAGCCACCAAACCATCCTCTTTCCAGGCAGTACCAAATGAGTACAGCAAAGGCAGCTTCAGACCTCTGCTGTATTAGTGATTCATCATGCTCGGCAAACAATGCTTAGGGGTTATTGTGGCTTACATATTTCTATCAGGAGTCTACTGTAAAAGTAGAATTTTTCCACAAGCCTAAGTAATGAGACCACGTACAGAGGAATCTGCTTAATGAGCTAGTTCTGCACATGGCCTTTGTCAAAATTAGCCAACTTTATGATTAACAAAAAAGGTACCATTTCAATAGTAATGCTGCTGCCTATGGAGCTGTAGTGAGCTGGACTGGGCAGGCCCTCTGGCACTATCTGCACTGGAATAGTGACTGAGCCCGTGTCAGCGGCAGGGGCAACAGCAACCACATGAGGTGCACCATCATTTTTTTTTTTCTTTAAAAGCAGAGATTCCCAGAAAGGGAAATGCTCTGTGATCCCATAGTGAAGTGTACAACAAACATCTCATTTAACTGAAAAGAAATACACTTCACTGAACTGGATAGAATCGTTTGCTTCCACTTTAACCCACTGGATTTCTATCAAGATGTTTCCCCCTTTAGAAGGGATTTAATTTACTGTAATATGAAACAAAAGTCACATTTATTCCTTGAAATCTGGAGCATTATTTTCCCCCAACAGGAGGTAAGCTCTATTTGGTAAACTTCAATTGCTGTGTTGGATACTCAGCACTTCTGAAAACCAGACCCCAAGATGTGTGGAAATGTCATTCAGGAAATTTTCACATTTCCGCAAAGTCCTCTTTTGTTCACATTGAGCTGCAGTATTTGAAACAACAGTTCAGTTGTTTGTGGGTTTATTTAATTAAGATTCAGCAGTTTCTGAGAGTGGGGGGGGGGGGGGAAGAAGCTGGAGCCCAGACCACACTTTTCTCTCATTGTCTTGACATAACTGACTAAGACACTTGAATTCCTTGTTGTTTTTGTTTAGTTACAGTAAAACTCAAAAGACTCTCCACATGACTGGCTAAGAACAAGGCCAGAGGGCCCTTTATCATCCAGATACAAGTTATGCCATTATGAAATAATGAAACAAGTGGACTGCTTTCGAAACCGGTGAGTTTTTAATTTAAACCTAAACAAATACCACCCCTGTTCATTGTTCTTAAAGATTTCTCTCATTTGTAAAAATAAATCCCTGAAGGCCTGGGGTGACAGAGCCATCAAAAGGCATTAATAGGCTGCAGACAAGGGGCTGTAACTGCACCCTCTCACTTGGATGATATACATAATTTAATATTCAGTGTTCCAATCTGGGCCCACTTTAACTGCAGTCAGAACACTGATATAGAAATGGCAGGCACCAGGAAAAATTTAGACTGATAATACTGAGCACGCACTCAGACATCAAACTAGACAATATTTGTTACTGAATGACTTACTCTGCCAATCAGTGAAGTTGCGTAACATGCAACAGTAACAATAAAGTGATAGTAACATTGATAGGGTTGTCAATTTTGGTTTGGATGTATTTCTGGAGGTTTCATCACGTGACATAATCTGTAATTAAAGATTAATCTTTAATTCCTGGAGACTCCAGAACAATCCTGGAGGGTTGACAACCCTAAATATTGGTATGCCTAGTTTCTCTCTCTTGTTCTCTGCCTGTGGAACACAAACTTTAATCTCCTGAGGACTAAAATGCTTTAGTTAAACTGCAGTCTTTGGGCTTATTTGCATGAGATGTAATGGTCTGCAACAGGTAGGAGATCAGACTAGATCAGGAGTGGGCAAACTACGGCCTGCAGGCCGAATCCAGCCCATCAGTGCTTTGGATCCAGCCCGCAGGATTGCCACCCCTGTGGCAGCATGGGCCCTGTGCCACAACTGAAAGCAGCCGGCACCAAGTCCCTGCAGCCCCTGGGGGAGTGGAGGCAGAGAGCTCTGTGCGCCGCCCTCACCTGCAGGCACTGCCCCCCGCAGCTCCCATTGCTCACCCTGCTGCCACCCCGGAGCCGCTCCAGGTAAGCGGCGCTGGGCTGGAGCCCGCACCCCGAACTTCTCCTGCACCCCAGCCGCACCCCTGCCCTGAGCCCCTAAACCCCTTGCCCTGAGTCCCCTTGTACACCACGCACTCACTCCCTCCCGCACCCCAACCCCCTGCCCCAGCCCTACATTCATGGCCCTGCATGCAATTTCCCCACCCAGATGTGGAACCTCGGGCCAAAAAGTTTGCCCACCCCTGGGCTAGATGATCTGATGGACTAATATGCCTTAAACTCTCTCTAGATATAAGACATCAACACATTCTAAAAGACTGAATTTACACTTTAAGTGAGTAAGTCTATCTGAAATCTGTATCTGTACAAATACTTGGCTAATGTTTGTGTCCATACCAATGCACACTCACAAACACAAAATCTGTTAATCTTGGCTACCAAAAATGGCCAGTGCTCACAGGCGTGGTCTTTTCTGCTGCACCTGCTGTAGTTTTATGAGCAACTCCCTCTTATAGGCCAGGATTTCTTCCATCTCTGCTTTCTGACCAATGAGACTGCCTTTCCCTCCCTGACCTAGTTGGTTTATACAAGGTCTGGTAGCTGGAGTGGAGAAAAAAGTCTGCAAGCACAGAAGAGTTTCAGCATGGACATTTTATGTACTTTCGGGTACTTCACCACATAAAGGTCCAGACTGTGCCTCAAAGCCACAGCCTGCGCTGGAGGGAAGGATTAAGCATACCGTAAGCAACAGTCCTAAGGAGGAATTTTACTGAGTGAGCCAGATTTCCTGCTGGGGTGTGAGTACAGCAGTGGCAGATCTGCCACTCCAGGAGACAGTTCAGCATGCACTCTGCTCTACCTCTGCAACTTTGTAAACTGATGTGAAGAAAGGGTGGGGCCATGGCTTCATTCTCATCCTGCCCCTCCCGGGGAGGTTATGATACTAGCAAGTATGCATTTTTCAGCTACACTATAGCTGGCCCCTATACAGGAACTGAATGTTGGGGAAGACAGTTATGCAGGCTCAGCAAAGAGCCCAAAGACTGAATGGACCATGCAGACTGAACTCCTTCTTGCCTTAGAGATGTCCCTTCCAGGTGAGGGTGGAAACACACTGGCATTTGTGCAGCAGTGTTGGAAGCTAGCATTACTGCTGTGTCTGTCCTGTGGTTGAGTAGTGGACTTCAGTTTTTGTGGCTGCCCATCTGAATCAATTCACTCAGCAATAAATAAATGCAAATTTATATTAAAAAAATTAAAAACTGGAAATGTGTAATAATTGTTGCAGCACTGATCGAACAACCAGGACATTCTGGGCCAGATCTTCAGCTGGTATAAATCAGCGTAGTTCCATTGTCATCAAGGTTCTCAAGATTAGGTTTAAGCTTCACTATGGGGTTTGGATTTATTTTCCTGCTGAACTGTGCAAACTAAGGACACCAATTAAGTTTCCTGGCTTTTGCCGGCTGTTTCAAAACGTTATTTAAATATAGTTTTATTTTGTTTTTAATATTTCTAAAGTTTATACCAACTATGGCAAAGTTTCTGTCTTGTATAAGTCTATTTCAGTGGTTATTGAAACTTCAGACTCTTTCTGTTTAGGTAAAAAGATCTGGGCATATTTTGAAATGCCAAATTCAGCCAGTTAAACAGTTGTAAGATTAAACACGGTCATGATTTACTTCACAATTGTATCTTGTCCTGTAACTGTATTGTACTGCTGGATTTACTCTGCAATGTCTTTAAGCTTCCCCATGGACATATACACAATGTAAACATACTGTCAAGATTAACTGAGATGGGCCAAGTGTCCTCTAAAAAGATGTTTAATGAATAAGAAATAAATAGTAGGATAGTGGCTAGTAAAAACTGCGTAATGTGGATGTATTAAAGTGCAACAAAAATCATAACACAAAATTAAAATTACATCAATAAATAAACAAATTTAAAAGAAGAATTCACAATGAAAAGTTGTAGAGTAAGATTCTAGGCTAACGAAGGAATTTGAAGCTTAATTGAGAATTAGAAATGTATATACACTGTAGTCAAAACTCCTTTCCAGGCTCCTTAAGTAGCGTTTTAATGCTTCACCACTATTACATTAGGTTTGCTCTAATTAGGAGTCTCAATATAAGAAGTAGAATATAGGGATTTCCTAGTACAGCAAGTAAGATTTAACAGACAGAATTAAGAATGGTATGAGGTGCATTTTCATTACAAAAATATAGCTGCTCTGGCCAGTTCTCCTGCTGCACCCAAAAGATAGAAAAGGAGTACTTGTGACACCTTAGAGACTCACCAATTTATTTGAGCATGAGCTTTCGTGAGCTACAGCTCACTTCATCGGATGCATACCGTGGAAACTGCAGTAGACATTATATACATACAGAGACCATGAAACAATACCCCCTCCCACCCCAATGTCCTGCTGGTAATAGTTTATCTAAAGTGATCATCAAGTTGGGCCATTTCCAGCACAAATCCAGGTTTTCTCACCCTCCGCCCCCCCCCCCCCCCCACACACACACACAAACTCACTCTCCTGCTGGTAATAGCCCATCCAAAGTGACCACTCTCTTCACAATGTGTATGATAATCAAGGTGGGTCATTTCCAGCACAAATCCAGGTTCTCTCACTCCCTCACCCCCCTCCAAAAACAACACACACAAACTCACTCTCCTGCTGGTAATAGCTTATCAAAAGTGACCACTCTCCCTACAATGTGCATGATAATCAAGGTGGGCCATTTCCAGCACAAATCCAGGTTTTCTCACCCTCCCCCCCCCCCCCCCCCACAAACTCACTCTCCTGCTGGTAATAGCCCATCCAAAGTGACCACTCTCTTGATTATCATACACATTGTGAAGAGAGAAATCACTTTGGATGGGCTATTACCAGCAGGAGAGTGAGTTTGTGTGTGGGGTGGGGGGGCGGAGGGTGAGAAAACCTGGATTTGTGCTGGAAATGGCCCATCTTAATGATCACTTTAGATAAGCTATTACCAGCAGGAGAGTGAGTTTGTGTGTATGAGGGTGTGGGGGGTGAGAAAACCTGGATTTGTGCTGGAAATGGCCCACCTTGATTATCATGCACATTGTAGGGAGAGTGGTCACTTTTGATAAGCTATTACCAGCAGGAGAGTGAGTTTGTGTGTGTGGTTTTTGGAGGGGGGTGAGGGAGTGAGAGAACCTGGATTTGTGCTGGAAATGACCCACCTTGATTATCATACACATTGTGAAGAGAGTGGTCACTTTGGATGGGCTATTACCAGCAGGAGAGTGAGTTTGTGTGTGGGTGCGCAGAGGGTGAGAAAACCTGGATTTGTGCTGGAAATGGCCCAACTTGATGATCACTTTAGATAAGCTATTACCAGCAGGACAGTGGGGTGGGATGGGGTATTGTTTCATGGTCTCTGTGTGTATATAATGTCTACTGCAGTTTCCACGGTATGCATCCGATGAAGTGAGCTGTAGCTCACGAAAGCTTATGCTCAAATAAATTGGTTAGTCTCTAAGGTGCCACAAGTACTCCTTTTCTTTTTGCAAAGACAGACTAACATGGCTGTTACTCTGAAACCAAAAGATAGAGAAGCTCAGGTGAAGCTGCTGCCAGCTGGTCACCTTCAGGTCACTACTTAACATTGTAAAGGCCCTTGTCAATATCCATGTTACTTCTACCTGCTGGAACTGAGCAGAGCAGTAAAACCACTGGCAACTGAGTGAAACTGCTTGATGTCAAACTACTTTCTAAAGTTTGGCAGGAGAATGCAAGGGACTAAATCAGGGTTTTTTTAACAGATGAGGGGGTGCTATCCCTCAGGACTGTATAAATCAATGCCATTAGCATAGCACTAATATAGGTATTTGCTGAGGCAACTCATCAGCCTTGGGAGATAACCTTATGACAGGAGTCAGTGAACTCTCCTTACTGTTTTTGATCTGGGAATATATGCTGCAAAGCTGTGGTGATTTTATCAAAATCTTGCAACAGAATTCTTACCGTTTTCTGAGGAGAAATTTTACTCTTTGTGCAGACCAAAATGGCAGCACCACATGTGTCCTAGGTAGCGGATACAGAAGTGTACAGCAATTTGCTACATTTTGGGGGATCCATGATTGCTGTGAGAGTGTGAGACTCTTATGTACATAAAGCTATTTCTAAACAACTGTTAAGCGCTACCAACTCAACTTTTACTAACCCAATCCAATCTATTCTGTTCCTTTTTGTAAAGGGAATGCAGGCTTGTAAACAGAGACACAAGAATGTGAGCCATTGCTGCTATTAAAGATGCTGTGCACGTGGAAGGGTGATCCCATAGACACTAAGGAGTATGTTTCCCAAGAGAAGCCTTGGTACTTCAGCTTTTTGACTGTAATTAAAACCAACAGAAATCAAACTACTAAATCCACCCATGAAAAATACTATGAAATTTGTCCCTAAAATTACAGGAATAAATTGTATTTAAAAACCAACTCCTACAACATTCATTGGTAACTGTTTGTAACACACAAACCCATATGTGCCAAATCCTGTGGACCTTGTAATGCAGCCCTCACTCAGGCAAATTCTTACTAAAGTCCATGAGAGTTCTGCCTGAAGAATGACAAAGTAAAAACTGAGAGCTAGATCATGACTAGCATCCATTCAGGGGAGTAATGGCTTTCCTTGCAACACAGCTGCGTAAGACCAACCTGGATCTTGGGTCAGGATACAGGGTGAAGGTGGGCAGGGGCTGTGGGAGTAGGCTTGGGGGAGATGGACAGCAGATGAAGCCACACCCAGACTCCCATGCACCGGCTAGTGCAGCTGGCTGGATGCAAGATGGAGAGAAAGTTGCAACTGCATCCTCCCTCTCCTCTGTGGAAAAGAGGCATTCCAGAGAAATTTTGATTCAGAGGGGTGTTTCTGGGGCATAATTCCTTTCAATCTAGTCTTGGGTAATGGTCATAGAATATGGCCTATGCCTTTAAACAAAGGCCAATAACTACATGAACCCAAGCAAATTCTATTATGTAAATGCAAAGGATCAAACAAGTAACACCAGAAATAAATATGTTCTGAAGATTTTACACCTCTTTTAGTTAAATTTAAAAAATCACTGGCTTCCCAGAAGAAATCTCCAGCATCAGACAAACAGCTCATTCAAATCAGAACACATACACACACAAACATGTTTTCGGTCAAGACATGTCGGTCATATTATACTGAGGATCAAATTGCACCTTACAAACATTTATCAAATGCCAGGTTTCAGAGTAGCAGCCGTGTTAGTCTGTATTCACAAAAAGAAAAGGAGTACTTGTGGCACCTTAGAGACTAACCAATTTATTTGAGCATAAGCTTTCGTGAGCTACAGCTCACTTCATCAGATGCATAAAGTGGAAAATAGAGTGAGGAGATTTATAGACACACAGACCATGAAAAAATGGGTGTTTATCATACACATTGTAAGGAGAGTGATCACTTAAGATGAGCTATTACCAGTAGGAGAGTGGGATAGGAGGAGAGAAAACTATTTCCCCTTGTTTATTCCTCCCCACCCACTGTTCCTCAGACGTTCTTGTTAACTCCTGGAAATGTGCTGGAAATGGCCCACCTTGAGTATCACTTCAAAAGGTTTTCTCTCCCCCCACCCCACTCTCCTGCTGGTAATAGCTCATCTTAAGTGATCACTCTCCTTACAATGTGTATGATAAACACCCATTTTTTCATGGTCTGTGTGTATATAAATCTCCTCACTGTATTTTCCAGTTTATGCATCCAATGAAGTGAGCTGTAGCTCACGAAAGTTTATGCTCAAATAAATTGGTTAGTCTCTAAGGTGCCACAAGTACTCCTTTTCTATTTATCAAATGCTTTCAACATAAATTATCGTGCAGAAAACAGGTTAGGATTATTCACCACTTCTGGTTTCTGTTAACACACACAGCACAACTGAAGAAAAATGCCAGTAATTTTGCATCCGTATCACTGAAATTATGGATTTATCAAGACCAGTCATTTAAACTGCTTTGATCAACAATTTGATTTGCAGAGGTAGATCATCAGTCAGAAGCAACTTTTTGTAACTCTTTCACACTTGATTTGAAACAATTATTCTAAAATAGTTTTTGGTTTTTTTTACGAAAAGGTAGAAATTTGTGTGTGTGTTTTCTATGCACGATATAGAGTTTATTTTTAAAAGCATTTTTGTATTAAACAGTATACCTGTGGCCTGAGATTTTTTTTGCATTAGAGCATTTTTTTTTTAATTTTAAACAATATCAGTTTCCAATATAAATGTAACCTCCGCTGTTTAACCTGAGACACAACTTCTTTGTTAAGTTACTAACTACACTGAATTAAGTAGCACACATTTGTGGATTGTAAGCACATTTGCTTTTGGCTGTACTCAGTCCAATGCATAAAAACAATGCAAATTGTTATTTAGCACCTGCCCTGCATTCAGCACCTCAAAAAAAAAAAAAAGTTGTAACACAGTGAAACTGCTAAAATTTGTGAAGCTCCAAGTCTGGAGATATTCCCATTTTATTGCAGCTAAACATTTTCATTACAAAGCAAACTCAAAAGTATAGCCAATTTACAACTTAGTTTTTAACCTCATGTACTTATGCTTTCCTTTTAAAATCTCTACCCACTACTGCAGTCTTAGCATTAATTAGCATGTGCAAAAGGGTGCTCATTCAACCTCTAAACATAAACATTAGATTCATATGAATTTTACAAAGAAAGAAAAAGCTCAAAAATGCAAACAGCAAAGACTAATGAACATGGATGTTGGATTTGAGAAAAAATACTTCAACTTACTGCTATTTGTTGCATGAACCAAATGTTTCATTCTATAAAAGTTCTTTCCAGTTTTCTTCTTGCTCATGCTGTGTTGATTGATAATGAGGATGATCTTCTTTTTACCTCAAGATCCTCTATTTAATTTTCAGTCTCTAGTGAACTGTTCCCTAGGTTAGAGGGACTTTCCCACTCCACCTCTCCCCCCACCCTCACTCAATTGCCTCACAGACTTGGACTGGATGCTACCGAATTTGGCACAGTTAAAAATCAATTTCAGTGATGATCTGGCAGTTTGTTAAAAAAGGGTCACTGACTATTCAGGATCAATTAAAGTATATCAGAGTTCTCATTTAGAAATCACAGTAACATACTGTATGTAAGGGTCATTTGTTGAGATATCAGGCTTTTCAATTTCACATTTCTATATGAATATAACAACATACCTATTTACAACAGTAAGTTATGCTCATTGACTTAGCAGAAGAATATTTTGGGGATAGTGAATTGCAACAAATATAAGTTAACTTGAACTACTTGTACAAAGTAACTCTCCTAAATTTCATATTCTTGAAAATCTTGGGATTATTCAGTATAGATGAGCCAAACAAGTTCATCAGGTTGGTAAATGCAATGATTTCAAAATGCAAACATCTGATTAAGACCTATAAAATCAACCAACAGTGGAATGATTTTTGTGACATGGAACAGGATAAGAATTTTAAGGGTGATTTTTTTTGTTTATTTTTTTTTTTAAAAAAGAAGAAGCTACATTGTGGTGCTGTGAATAGCTTTCCTTTATTACACTGATTAGGAGACAGTTTCTGAACGTCAGAGTAACTGACAAACAATCCTAATGAGTCTCTAAAAAATCTGGTTTACTCAGGACAAACGTGATGATAGAATATTTTCTGCATTACTTTAACTAACCAAACAAAAAGTCTAAAAATATATGTTCTATATAGCATGCCACACTTAAAGGACCAAATCCAGAGATCCTGCTTTGATTTTAACTTTGTCCAAACTCAGCCACACTACCACTATCAACTGCCTGGGAAATTACCAGAATTAGCAAAAACAGTAAGCAGGACTTCCAGATTAGGCCTAAAGAGATTAATTTAGCACTATCTGCTTTTGATACATATTCTTTTTCTCCTCTTGTTTATATGCTTGTTTCTTTAATATGGAACAGCCCACAGCTAGGTGGCAAGTTGATATTAAGAAAGGTAAACTACATTTATTTAAACGTTTTTAAGCAGGGAAATAATAATTGATATATACAATTTTTGGAAATGCTCTGAAAGCTTGGCAAATACCATATTGGTACATTCACCAACAGTGAAACTACAGTCTATGACCTGTATTTCATCTGAAAACTACAGTCTATGACCTCTTTCAGAGTAACAGCCGTGTTAGTCTGTATCCGCAAAAAGAAAAGGAGTACTTGTGGCACTTAGAGACTAACCAATTTATTTGAGCATAAGCTTTCGTGAGCTACAGCTCACTTCATCGGATGCATACTGTGGCTATGTGTCTGTGACCTGTATTTCATCTGATAAAAAAAGCACAGGTGGGTTTGATTTTTTTTGAAGTCTGTCATATTACTTATGGTTTAACAGAGTTATATTCATTGATATAATGTAACCTCAACCATCAAGTTTAAAAGAAAACATTTTTGGGAGCGAGGAGCTGAATCCTTGAAAAGGCTGACCGTATATCCTATTTTTTGCTTGCCCTGAGTCAAGTTGGCCAAATGTCACAAAATTTGAATCTGCCACTCTAACTGTCTTATGCTGGGAAATTATGAGTGCTGCTACCTACGCAGAAGGAAGAATCCTTCAACGTCACAATCATAATCCTGAACAGAACGCTAATATATATGTGGAGAATAAATATGAGGACACACTTTTCATAACAGATTTTATTGCAATATTACTTGACTTACATGGTCAAGTCACATATACCACTGGGGAAAAAAAGATATCTTGCTTTTTGGTTCTATTATTTGTTATTATGAGTTTGGAAAAAGTGGTTGAGGCAGTACAGAACATGAAGTAGATCAGGTCCTTTCCACCATGAGCTTGCAATCTTAGAAGACAAAATATTTGGTGATTCTGCACTTGCTGGCAAGGAGACCTTTGCGAATCCAAGTATTTAACAAATATTTTATATGTAAGATATGTGCAGCTATGGGAGAGGGCTTAGTTCTACATTTTCACAGCTTTTAAGGGCAGAAGAGACCATTATGATTGTCTAGTCTGACCTCCTGCATAATACAAACCATAAAATCTTACCCAGTAATTTTTGCATCAAGCATCATTTGAACTATAGCATATCTTCTAGAAAGATACCCAGCCTTGATATAAAGACCTGAATAAAGACCTCATTGTTACAAATTTGCACCTTATTTCTATCTAAATTTGTCTAGTTTCAGCTTCCAAAACGTTAGATATTGTTGTGCCTTTTCTGATAGTTTAAATAGCCCTCTACCATCAAAAATCCCTTAGGTACTTGTAGAGTGTGATCAAGTCACCTTTTAACCTTCTCTTGGACAAACAAAATAGTCTGAACTTCTTAAATCTCTCACTATAAAGGCACCTTTTCCAGATCATTAATCATTCTTGTAGCTTCTTTCTGAATCCTTTTCCAATTTGTCAATCTCTCTCTCTCTCTTTTTTAAACTAGTTTGGCTTCAAATTTAGAATTTTCTGTTGTTGAGACTACAGGCCAATTGGGTAAAACAAACAAACAAACAAAAAAACCCCAGATTTGCCATGCAGACATTTTTTTCCCCTTTTTTGTCCCTACGTCACTAAAATTTGGGGATTACCTGGTAAATGAATAGTGGAAAACAAGAACCTTTGGTGCTTTGCCTGTTGCTGATGTCTAATTCAATTAAGCAGAATTACACACACACACTGTACAGTCATTCACTGGATTTATGGATTTTATGCCCCCTGTATTCTGTGTTACAAATTCTCTTGCTCTTAATAATAGAAGTATAAATAAAAATGAGTGTTTTCCATTTTGGAGGACCTTAGTTATCAAATCAAGAATGCATTTTAGCCTCTGAAATTTGGCTCAAGGGTAATACATCTCTGACCATTTACCTGTACCTGCTAATAATTAGGTATGTGCAAATAATGTGCTTGGCAAACAAACATACTATGGGAACTATCTGATTAGCAGACTGAAGGTCACTTTTCCTTAGCGTGTTTTTGCTAAATGACTATCAGGCCATTTTATAAAACACAGACAAGGTTGATGCAATATGAGCAAAAGAAAGCTGCATTTCTAAATACCTAGAAATTGTAAAATGTCTTTTAAAATGTTCTATTATTCTCTTCATACTTTATCTTTTGTTTTCTTTTTATAAGGGAGACACTGTTTAGAGATTTTTAAAGTGTGGTAATTTCACATCTGTCAAAACCTAAAGTTAAAAACATAGACAAAATCCTGATCCTCTCTATTGCAGAAGCAAAGGTGAATCTAGTCCCTTACTGCTGCAAATTCTCGCTCCACAGAATCTGATCTATCCTGAACACTCCTAGGTATGAAATCTGTCTCTGTCTGTCTGTCTCTATCTGTGAATCATCTGCAGAACAGCCAGATTTAGTCTGTTTCCTAAAAACTACTTTAGTTTATATAAATATATAGTAAACATATGCCAAGAAACTGAGCATCTTTTTAAAAATATGGTTTCTTCCAAGTGATATATGCTGAATGGAAGCTTTGGAGACTAAACTACTATCTCCACAGAAGAGGTACAACATAAGCAGTAAGAGCAAGAGCTTTCCGCACAAATATGCCTTAGTCACACATAGGATAACTCCCATTCATGGAGCTGAAATGGTAGTTTAGTCACTGTAGTTATTCACAAAAAGAAAAGGAGTACTTGTGGCACCTTAGAGACTAACAAATTTATTTGAGCATAAGCTTTCGTGAGCTGAAAGTGAGCTATAGCTCATGAAAGCTTATGCTCAAATAAATTTGTTAGTCTCTAAGGTGCCACAAGTACTCCTTTTCTTTTTGCGGATACAGACTAACACGGCTGCTACTCTGAAACCTGTAGTTATTCAGTCTTTGGGCCTCTTTCATGAGATTCCTAACAGGGGTGCCAGGTTAAGTGTGACAGTGTTTGCAATTAAACGGTGAATTCATTATGCTTTTACAATACTTTGAAGATATGAAATAATAAGTATTATCATCATTATTTTCTGATTTGGACACCTGTCCACTAGGAACCGAGCACTAATTGAGTTTCCTTCTTTACAGTCTGAAAAATATAAATCTTCTTTGGCCTTGAGAGTGGAGAGGTAAACTGCCTAGATTTTACTTTAACAGCATTTATTTTTTACTATCATTTTACCTTACATTTATATTGAAAGAAAATCTAGAGGACAGTTTTTTCCCCACAGACTTCTACTGCCCTCTGCAGGATTATTTTTTTAAAAAAGCAATATTTATAAAGAAAGCTGGAAAGGACCTACCGGGGCTTAAGCAATTAGGTACCGGGGCTCAAGCAATATTTTTACATTCATAAATGATGCAGTAAGCCCAGAGGTGCTGGGGCTATGAAATGCTGAGCCTAGAGGCTCAGCCCTGGCAAGAACTGTCACAAATTAAGCATTGGGGCTAGTCCACTTACAGTATTACCCAGGACTTCATGGAAGATAGCTGGAACACAAAGACATCAGTGTTTACTCCATCTTTACATTATGTTTAGTATAATTTTCAGTTGTGGAGGGCAGGGAAACAGAGCAGTCACATACAGGATTGCTGTCATATGCTTTGAGGGCTTGATCCTGCAAGATTCAAAGCCCTCTTCTGAAGTGCTCAGTGGTCCTTGAAATGCAATGAAGTCAGCGGCAGAATGAGGGCACTCGGCACCTCGTAAAAGTGCCCAGCATCTTGCAGTATTGAGCTCCTGGTGCATTGCTTGCAACATTCCAAATGCTGAATGGCTGTGTGAACCCCTAGGCTGTATGAAGGAGAGAACCTGACATAACAGGCCCATTACTCAATTCATATGTACTTATAAATTTCAGTGTTGTTTCTGGCCAGGGGCTAATTCTGCTCCTCCAGTACAAAGGAGAAAGAAAATATTTCTCCATTGCACATTGCCTATGCAAATTAGATTTCAGATTAAGGTAATTGTTTATTTGTTTAGAGATCACATCAGTGAAACAGCCACAGGGAACAGGACTATGAGAGAACTCCAAGATATCCACTCCCCAATGATTCACAGAATAGGCATATGAATGCAAGACTCCTACATTTGTTTGGACTACTTAGAAGTGTCTTGGATAATTAAGATGAGTTCAACAGTGACATTGTACAGTGGCAGATGTTATTTGTGCTGTAGTTTACTCACAGTTTTACTTGTAAAAGGACATAAAAATAAACCAGAGAGGAGAATGTTTATATATACATGGATTAAATGACAACTGACAATTCAGATGTGAATTACAAGGCTGTAATTACATGAGAGGCTCTGGTGACATCAGAAATCACAAGCTTAAATGGTTCATCATTTCTTCACAACCCCAAGTTGTAATTAGAGCCCTGTTCCTTTTTTATTATTATTAAAAGAGCCTTTAACAACACAAGAAGAGTAATAATTTACATCAAATTGCACTGCCCAGAATGTTATTGCTATTATAAATGGCTAATCATCATGAAAATGAATGAAACATCTCAGCACAGAAGGGTATATTATCATAGTGCTGCGGGGTAAATTTGTGCATTGAATTTCCATTAATATGAATGGTTTCAGAGTAGCAGCCGTGTTAGCCTGTATCCGCAAAAAGAAAAAGAGCACTTGTGGCACCTTAGAGACTAACAGATTTATTTGAGCATAATAAATAAATTTGTTAGTCTCTAAGATGCCACAAGTCCTCCTTTTCTTTTTGATTAATATGAATGGAGTTCTGGACATAAATCTCCACATACAGTCTGCAGAATTGACACCCCCTTCCAAGGCCTTTGATACGTATAATATGTACATACAGGGATAGGGGGATTACGTGGGGAGGCTACAATAAAGCTTTATTGCTGTAAATTTTGGGAAGGTTCTAATAAAAACTTTGAAGGCCTGAACACCAGACATCACACATTTTCTTATACCACAGATACTATGGCCTATAATTTGCTTTATTCTGTTCCCTTCTTGTTTTCAGAGTTGCAGTACAGAGTCAACTAATACAGTAAAAACAACAAGGGGTCCAGTGGCACCTTAAAGACTAAAAGATTTATTTTGGCATAAGCTTTTGTAGGTAAAAACCCCACTTCTTCAGATCCATGAATCTGAAGAAGTGGGTTTTTTGCCCACGAAAGCTTTTGCCCAAATAAATCTGTTAGTCTTTAACGTGTCACTGGACTCCTTGTTGTTTTTGTGGATACAGACTAACACGGCTACGCCTCTGATAACTAATACAATATACTGAAATGTGTACCACGGTTTGTGAAGTATGGGAGATTACAGGCCTGATGACAGGAAGTTCTGATTCCACAATTCAGTAGGCGGTTAATAAAAGTTTCAGGTGCTCAGCATGCTTCAAGTGATGCCTTTTTGACTATGGCCAAATTTTCATTAGTAGCCACTCATTTTGGTTCCCTCCATTTTTGGATGTCCTACCTGAGACATGTTGGGTCCGATTTTCAAAAGTGCTGTGCATCCAAAAGTCCAGCTGAAGTCAATAGGAGCCACAAGTGTTCAGCACCTCCGAATATTCTCAAAAAGAAAAGGAGGACGGACTTGTGGCACCTTCGAGACTAACAAATTTATTTGAGCATAAGCTTTCGTGAGCTACAGCTCACTTCATCGGATGCATTCAGTGGAAAATACAGTGGGGAGATTTTTATACACAGAGAACATGAAACAATGGGTGTTACCATACACACTATAATGAGTGTTACAGCAGTTGACAAGAATGTCTGACGAATGTCAGCCCCCAACTAAAACCTCTCCAACACATCATCAAGGATCTATAACCTATCCTGAAGGACGACCCATCACTCTCACAGATCTTGGGACACAGGCCAGTCCTTGCTTACAGACAGCTCCCCAACCTGAAGCAAATACTCACCAGCAACCACACACAATAGAACCACTAACCCAGGAACCTATCCTTGCACCAAAGCCCATTGCCAACTGTGTCCACATATCTATTCATGATAGGGCCTAATCACATCAGCCACACTATCAGAGGCTCGTTCACCTGCACATCTACCAATGTGATATATGCCATCATGTGCCAGCAATGCCCCTCTGCCATGTACATTGGCGAAACTGGACAGTCTCTACGTAAAAGAATAAATGGACATATATCAGACTTCAAGAATTATAACATTCAAAAACCAGTCGGAGAACGCTTCAATCTCTTTGGTCACTCGATTACAGAACTAAAAGTGGCAATTCTTCAACAAAAAAACTTCAAAAATAGACTCCAATGAGAGACTGCTGAATTGGAATTAATTTGCAAACTGGTTACAATTAACTTAGGCTTGAATAAAGACTGGGAGTGGATGTGTCATTACCCTGCTGTTCCTCAAACGTTCTTGTCAACTGCTGGAAATGGCCCACCTTGATTATCACTACAAAAGCCCCGCCCACTCTCCTGCTGGTAATAGCTCACCTTACCTGATCACTCTCCTTACAGTGTGTATGGTAACATCCATTGTTTCATGATCTCTGTGTATATAAATCTCCCCACTGTATTTTCCACTGAATGCATCCGATGAAGTGAGCTGTAGCTCACGAAAGCTTATGCTCAAATAAATTTGTTAGTCTCGAAGGTGCCACAAGTCCTCCTTTTCTTTTTGTGGATACAGACTAACACGGCTGCTACTCCGAAATCTGAATATTCTGGTCATCTGTATCTCAAATTAGGAATTCAAAACTTGGAGCACCCAAGCTCAGTGGCCACTTTGAAAACTTGGCTGCATAGCTATTTTACACTTTTGGGGAACAGGATACATATTATATATAAATGAAAGAAAATGAAAAAAAATCGAATGGAGCAATGAATTATAAACAAAACACCTAATAAAGTCTGCTTTCTTTTAATTTCCTTTACAAATGTAGGATTACTGTTTACAAATATTAAATTGAATATTGTGGCTGCTGAAGAGGTTATACTGGGGGTCTGTCAATAGAGATAAAATGAGTGCATCTCTTTTCTTTCTCATTTTTACTGGTGTTTAACAGGTTACGCCAAACTGGCCCATCTTTGTACTGAACTGACCTATAAACTTCAGGTAGAGTCTGGTTTCACTTTTATATGCAGTGAAGTACTGCCAAAGACTTTGCTCTAGCTTTCTTCTTGTGACAGCAGTGGTATTTGAAAATGAAGATTAAAAACATAACAGTTGTATACTTGTTTCACACCCTATGGGACAGCAGGGTGATGAGAGATAACACCTATATTTAAGTCCTTATCATCACCTTAGTTTCTTTTCTTGCAAGCTGTTCAGACTTTAAATGAAACGAGACAGGAGCTAATGGATTATTTTTATCTGTTTTGCCAGTGAAAGTCACATTCTCTTCCATGTCTTGCAAACTGGAGTTTATTAAGCCTAATGTTAAGAAGTAATCAGGGGCAATGTCAAGTTACACAATAGATAAATGAAGTGAAAAGGATCATGAGCTAGTTCATAGACCACAGCACAAGGTGTGGAGAGATTCTATTCCTGTTTTTGTCACAAATGTCTTGGGTTCCCCTCCCTGCACTCCAGTTTTCTCACAGAAAAAGGAATGATCATGACATTTACCTATCTTACTGAAGTTGTGTGTGAATTATTTCATTAACGTCTGTAAAGGACAGAACAGGCTAGATTGTATTTTTAGACACAACCCTGAGCAAGGGGTGATACGTAAACTGCCAAAATTAGCCCTGGTAGGCATTGTGCCTCTGAGAAACCCTTCTGATGAACAGTTACCTCCTTGCTCCTTCCTTGTTCCAAAGGGAGGAAGGATGGAAGTAATTGGCTCATGCTGGTTCAGTTGTATGGACAGTGCACTGTGTTTGGGGGGGTATGTGTGAGAGGCAGAAGCACATGGAGCCAAGGCTCTAATCATGCCCCACCCACTTTCTCCAGGATGGGAAGTAGCAGGTGTACATTGACTGCTTCACTTTGCATGTCCAGATTCAAGTCTGATCAGCCTGCATAAGGATGCTGCAGAGTCCAAGTCACAATCTACTTCAATGTTTGTAGAGATCCTCTGGTGAAATTAATGCAAGGAAGTTCTATGGTCTGTGTTATGTAGGTGCATGTGTTATGCATGAGGTCAGACAAGATGATCACAATGTTCCTTTCTGGCCCTATATTCTATGTCGGATTCTAACCAAGTACAAAGTACTATCAACATTAATGGGGAAAACACACTGATGATACAGCCAGTCACTATATGTATTCCTTTGCTAAGGCTGGGTGGATAGGTGATAGTGATATATGTGTAATTTAAGAACCTATGCTTTTTGTGACACAGTATAACATTATTGGATATTGGATAAAGCCATTCCCTAAGTCTTTTAAAAAACATTTGTATAATTTTATTGATTAATGGAATCTCGCCTCAAAATTTAGGGTTATTTATTTTTTCAGTAGCCAGCTACTCCTCTATGCTCATTTACTGTCCTTTTCATTTCAGTTCTATTCTGCTTCAGTTAATTCACTTTCATTGCCACAAGACACAGACAATTGACTAACAAGACAATTTACATCTGGGGGGAAAAGACCATAGATTCCTAAAAGGTACAATTTGCAAACATACTTAATAATAAACAATATAAATGCATTACCCTGAAGGCTATTTATACCATAAAGTCATCACGTGTCCCAAAAGTCCCTCCAAGCCTGTGACCTCTTAAGGCAGACTTCCCTTTCTCCCTTCCCCATTCCACAAACACTTAATGAAGTAGGGGGCGTATTGTAAAATATTAACAAGCCCTAATCTCCCATCCCTTGTGTCCAAGAGAAATATACCTGTTGTGCTCTTGAACTTGCCAGCTTTATTCATTATTTCAACAAAGGACAGTAGATAGAACAGCAGGTGTAGTTCAAGGGTTAAAACTTTACAAGCATTAGCTGAACTATAACTGTGAAATGACGAAGGTGAATTGATAGTCTAAAACTGAAAACCAAGAGTTCTTGCACTGCTGTCCAAAACATTACTTGTTACTAGGATATATGATGATATATGCAGAGATAATAAAATTTATCTATATTACACCTCTATTATCAGTCACTTTTAGGCAGAGGGTGCTCGGAACATGTACTCCTCTTGTCATAAATATAAAGGGAAGGGTAAACACCTTTAAAATCCCTCCTGGCCAGAGGAAAAACCCTTTCACCTGTAAAGGGTTAAGAAGCTAGGATAACCTCACTGGCACCAGATCAAAATGACCAATGAGGAGACAAGATACTTTCAAAACTGGAGGGGGGGAGAAACAAAGGTTCTCTCTGTCTGTTGTTTTTGCCCAGACCAGAGCAGGAATGCAGGTTAGAAGTCCTGTAAAGGGCTAATAAGCAATCTAGTTAGATATGCATTAGATTCTGTTTTGTTTAAATGGCTGATAAAATAAGTTGTGCTGAATGGAATGTATATTTCTGTTTTTGTGTCTTTTTGTAACTTAAGGTTTTGCCTAGAGGGATTCTCTATGTTTTGAATCTGAGTACCCTGTAAGGTATTTACCATCCTGATTTTACAGAGGTGATTCTTTTACTTTTTCTTCAATTAAAATTCTTCTTTTAAGAACCTGGTTGCGTTTTCATTGTTCTTAAGAGCCAAGGGTTTGGGTCTGTGTTCACCTATGCAAATTGGTGAGGATTTTTATCAAGCCTTCCCCAGGAAAGGGGGTGTACGGTTTGGGGAGGATTTTGGGGGGAAAGACATTTCCAAGCAGGCTCTTTCCCTGTTATATATTTGTTAGACGCTTGGTGGTGGAAGCAATAAAGTCCAAGGGCAAAAGGTAAAATAGTTTGTACCTTGGGGAAGTTTTAACCTAAGCTGGTAAAAATAAGCTTAGGGAGTTTTCATGCAGGTCTCTACATCTGTACCCTAGAGTTCAGAGTGGGGAAGGAACCTTGACACCTCTTAACTTCCCTACCCCTTAAACAGATAATCTATCTAGTACAGTGGGATCTACTTCGCATGAGATGTTAAAATGGATTGGAAGATAACTGACTTTATTTCAAAATGACAGGTAAATCCTGTTTTTCCAACCCCTATATAGTTTATTAAATACTCAAATTCTTATCAAAACCAAAATTCTGTCATGAACCCTGATTTTATGAAGACTTCAAATGTCTCCAGAACTTCACTTGAGTTCAGTTTTACTATACTGTCCAATTGGGTCCACATGTGGAAAATATGGAACTATGAAACCAACTGGCTTCACCAAATTCTTGGATTAATTGCAAATAGTTATAAGATTACCAGACACGTTGCACTGTTATAATATTAAAACAATTAAAACATCCTGATCCATACACTGTATATAAAATTTTCTCGAAAGAAAACAGCCAAATGTTTGTAACTCAGATTGTCAGGGTTAATGTCACCTATAGAAAAGACAGCTAAATCATTAAGTAAAGAATAATTTGCCCTCTAAAAGACCTGAAAATTGATTTACCAAGATATAATACTGTACACTTTTTGACATATAAGCATTTTCTATGGTAAATACAAAGTCTTTTTTCATATAGCTCCTGATGAGACGGTTCTGAGTGCCTCCTTTACAGTGCTAAGCACACCCCATTGACATCAAGAGTTGAGGTTTGGACCCTACTGCAACTGCATTTGGGATAATATTGTTAAGATCAGTGAAGCTCGGTCAAAGGACTTGATGGTGGGTGGAAATGGGAAAAAATACTCTTTAATGAAAAGAAACAAGTCAGCATGAAGAACCACAGGCATGTTGGACCAGGGCTCTAGTCACCTCCTACACAAAATTCTCACTAATGTTAATGGAAGTTATGCATACATAACCAAGAGAAGACTAGAACCCATGGGGGCAGGAGGTAGAAATGTTTTGATATTAAAATCATTGAACTATAATGCTGTTCTAAGTGTATTGGTGCAGTGACTTTATTAGGGACGCCAGTTTAGCTGTCCCACTGAGCCACAGGTTTGATTACATCAGACTAGAGTGACCTTGCAAATAAATTGCTCAATCCTCACAGGCTACATACCTCTTTAAAACACCATAGATGCACATTCCATTATAGAGCTCTGAGATGCAAACTCAAGCTAATGAATACTGTCAAATTACTAACATAGCGAGGGAACACAGTTTCAGTAAATGTCATTCAGCTGAGCATTGTCAGAGAGAGGACCTTGAGCCTGGCATTTCGGAGGAGCCGCCACACATATAAGCCGTCTTTGCAACATCCATAAAACTAGGGTATGTTCCATCTTAAAAAACGACACTAAATGACCCTTGAAATTAAATTTAAATCATGCACAGTTGGCACCTTAGTTATAAAAGGGGTGAGGAAGCTAAATGGAGCTATTTATCACATGAAGACGCGAAGGAAGCCTTCACTGGCCATGTTCCATTCCTGTCACAGTCCTCATCAAAAATACCTTACTTGCTGATTCATTTTCTGTTCCCCCTTGTCCGGGACTGATGCAGCCTTCCAAGCAACAAAAGGGGAAAGGCATGTTTCATAAGTTACAAGGAACCGGTGTTTACTGAACCTACTTTTTATGTGTGCGCTCAAGACGGCAGGTCACAAAACTACCTTTATTGCAAGGGGATTTGCGTCAATTACATTGAAGCAGGAGTATACCGTTCCTGGCTAAAGCCAGCTGGTTTTCAAATAGTAAATGTCATGCATTTACAACACACAAGGTCTTAATTTATCTTCCCCTTGAAAGGCTTCTTCATGGTGCAGAGGGGGTCTTTTCAGAGCCAGCAACACCAGTGCCACTTAGAGCTGAATGCATGGTGAGAGCTCCTGCCCTAGAACTCAGCTGCCGCCCTAGACTCCATGGTACTATGAAATATCAGCACAGTGAACAACTAAGGAGTTAAAAACAAAATTAAGGCTTCGTTTATAATGTACATGTTTTATTAACCTGTAAATTTTGAACGTGGTTCGATTTTAACAATTATGACATCATATTCCATGCCAGTGCTACAATACCAATACTTTACCAAGGGACTCTTACCCAAATGCCCCCCAACCTTGATAGCTCGAGAAGGGTAGGCACGTGGGCGCACAGTTACAAAGAGGACGGGCAATTTGTTTTCTCAAAGAATGCTATCGCCTAACCATAATCAAAAGAGAAAGGAAAGCCACTTGAGGTTTTATTCTCATTTACCCCATGACCCCTTTACACACTCAGAGCAGTGTAAAGAGGCCATAAAGTGGTGGTAAATTACATTTACATGAACTTTAAGGCACTTTACAATGCTGGAGCAGTATACAGGGGCTTCAGTGTAAATTGGAATCAGGCCCTTGGGAAAGAAAACCAGTGGGGCAGATTCTGTGCAGTATCTCCTGAGAAAGACAGAACAGAAGGTGTGGGCCTGGTGGAGGGTAGGCAAAGGCAGCTTTATGCCATCTTTGTGTAGTCCGCATGCTGCCTGCACTGGGACTGGTGCAGTCCCTTAAAACATAGTAGTGCAACCCTGGAGGTTTACCTGGGCTGCTATAGGTTGCTCCATAGGTAGAACACAATACTATGAGCTTGCTCCCATCCCCATCTTCTCTGGAATGCCCACTGTAACAGGGGGAGGAGCAGAAATGGGACACTTATGCTGGCTCTATTCTTTTCCTGCACTGGGGAAATTCTCACCGACCCATATAGTCTCCCCATTTATGCTGCCAATGCTAAGTATAGATTCAGAGTGTGGGGCCAGTAGATGAAGTGAGTGTGAAAGGAAGGTTAATACTTCATTCCTTGTATTTCTTGTAACTATACTGAATATCCCTTGTAGGGAACCCGGGGTATTATCCTGGGACACCATAAAAATATATGGTTCTTGGTCAAATTTGGTTAATTCCAAAGATAAAAATTTGTTTTTTGGAATTTATGAGTCCTAGGGAACCCGGGATATGTAATCTCTGGAAGAGCTGATTTAACAGTATCCAAAGAGAGAATGGCTCAAAGAGGTACGTCTTCCCTTCAGAACCAAGAATGCTATCTTCAGCCCACATGTCTCTGCTAGAAAAGGCAGACCTCTAGATCTGACCTTCATTCATCCATCTGTTTTGAGAGCTCCTTGGGTGTCTCTTTCTTTTTATATATATATACACAAGTTCTAGCACAATGGGACCCAAATTTGATTGTGGCTTCTTGTGCCTTTTCCATTACAAATAAATTATGATAATATAAATATAAATATAATAAATATAAGCTCACATATGGAGGACTCATTTGGAACAGCTCAACATTTTCCTTCTTCCACTATCAGAATTTAATAAATCATAAATAAATTATATGTCTATAGTGCCTTGTAGCTAAGGATTTCAATATCTATTAGGCAGTCTCTACCCTGAGCAGCTTACAATCTAAATAGACAAGACAGACACAGAGTAGGGGAAGGAGAACAACACACAAGAAGCATAAAGTGTTGTGGTGGCAAACATCATGTTAGTTCCATATTTTTTATTTTATTTTATTTTGGTGGGTTTAGTTAGAAGGGGATAAGCTAAATGGGAAGAAAAGTGAACAGAGGGGACAGTGAAGGGAAGAGGTTAAGGGGACAGGTCGGGGAGAAAAGGGCAGGAGCGTATGTATGAAAGAAAGCTGAACTGAAGAAACTGTGAGGGAGGGAATGAACCCCTGTGAGACAGTGAAGTATTATCATCCCCATTTTATGAACAGGGAAACTGAAACATAGGAAGATTAGAGAGACAAGGTGGGTGAGGTAATAGTTTTTATTGGACCAACTTCTGTAGCTACCCTACATACAACACAGGAAGGTTAACAGCCGTATTCTGAAAGGAGGCCCGGGTTTTGGATGCCCAACCTGAAGTGCTGTGCAGCGTTGGCTCTAGGCTGACTAAGGTAACAAAAGTCCAACTCAGCCTACAACATAAAATTGTTTATAAAAATTAGCAGAAGTTGGAGACAAATAGACAGGTACAAACTGGATTGTTTAAGTTAAAAAAAATCTAATAAAGCGTCTGCAAGGCTCCTGGTAAAATCAGGGTTATCATGACAACAAGATAAAAAAAAACACCTCTAGAAACGTGAGAAATGTTTATAGCTGAAAGCACCAAAATGTGCTTCGATTGGTTAATTTTAATGTGATGAGGTTGCTACAACTTCTTGGGCACTGTTTATCTGTGGGTCACCGATGGGAGCAGAGGGACACATGAACTGGAGGGAGCAAACTTTACAAGTATGGCTACCACCCCCTCCATCTCTGGGGACCCTGAGATCCAACAGGACACTGTTGGGCCTTTGTTGTCCTCATCCTGAAAAACACCTTAACCAGTCCGAGCCAGAGACTGGAAACCAAATGGCATTACCACCTCCACCAGCTACAGCTAAATAATGAACGGAACCTGAAACTTGGGCTCCCTCCCTCCTGTGTTATTCTCATTTCTCACCTAATTTCTTCTCCGTCCTGTCTTTCTCTTGCTGCCTTCTGTATAATAAGAGTCTGACTAAGTCAGCCAAGACAACTTCACCTTAGCAAAATGGCTGTGAGCCTGAAACCAAAAAGACAGCTAAAAGCAACATCATAAACAGCCTAATGCCAGGCCTCAGAGTGGCTGATAAGTCCATGTGCTTGGCCTGTGTTTTTCCAGCAGCAAAGTTGCAAGTGAAAATCAGCACCAAAGATCAGAATCTGCATTTTCTATCTTTCTTTTCTCTACCCTTTTGTGTGCATTTGTCTTGTTTTGTCTTAAAGTAAGCAGGATTGGACTCCAAGAAGGGCAGTTGCTCCTAATCATCTCAACTAAACTTTGTTTTTCCTGCTCAAGAGGACAGTTAATACCATCTAAAAGACTGTCAAACAGGAGATTTCCCTATCAAAGAATTTATACAGCTAAAGGGAATAAGGAATACTGTTAAAATGAAAGCCTTACTTAATACTTTACACTTCAAATGCTTTAACTGTTTGTTTTTCTTCTTCTATGTCTTTAATAAAAGGTTACAAAGACTTTTAATGGTGGCTGGTACAATGGGAGTAAGCCAACGATCAACTGACATGAAACTCTGGACCACCTTTAACTGTTTAATGTTGTGACAGCAAACAAGAATTTTATTCCTTTGGTGGGCCTGAGACATCCCCTTATTGAGGCACCCCAAAATTGAGGCACCCAAAACAGTGACCACTTAGAAATTATGTCTTCTAATGATGACCAGCCCAAGGCACAGAGAATCACCAGCACAGCTACAGATCAAAACCATGGCCCCAATTCTGCCCTTGATTACTGGGGTCTAACTCCTATATAATGGTATGTTACACTATAGCAGCATAGCTATGGAGCTGCAGCTGTGCCACTATATTGTAGATGCTCCCTACATAGATGGAGGGGATTTTTCTGTCAGTTTAATAAGCCACCTATCTGAGAGGCAGTAGCTAGGTTAACAGAATTCTTCCATCAGCCTAGATGCATCTACAGTGTGGGTTAAATCAACCAAACTACATTGCACAGCTCTGAGAAATGTAGCTAGGCTGACCTAAGTTTTAGGTGTAGACCAGGCCTCAGGGAGGTCAGAATTGTTGCCCATAAGCCCTTAGTCCCAGAACTGTTAACTTGCTGTCTGCTCTTATTAGATGAACCTGAGCAAGTAGGATCTTGGATGGCACAATTAGTAGCAGTAAGATGATCTCTTGATAGTACTGATGTTGCAGTGTTCTGTAAAGAATTAGTTACAATGTAGGAAATTGAGTGTTTTCTGACTGAACAAACAATTGATAAATAATTTATTTCCGTGAATGCAAAGAAAATAGTAAATCTAAAAATACCACAACTCCCTCCTTCCCAAGCTTATAAACATTCTAAATCAGTGAAGCTCATTCAGCTCCAGAGTTCACGGGAGGAAGCAGAGCTGTAGATTGTATCAACATGGACCTCTGATCTCCCCCTTGTAAAAGGCTTCAGGGATCGAGATGAAAATAAAACTGACACAGTGGGAAGATAAATAGCAGGAAGACTAGTGAAGAACCAAAAAGGAGAGATGGAATTGCAGCAGCAGGAGAGAAAAAAATCAATACCTTAAAGAACAGGAAGGAACATTTTTCTTTCCTACTGTGTCAAGTTCCTCCTCTGTCTTGGTGGGTCCTGTGCTTATTGGCAGATTTGCTCGCCTCAGAGGTTCACGGCAATCCTCAGTTTGGCCCCTTTCGTGGCTCAAATCTGCCGTTCACTCAGTTAGCCTCATCACTGGCCAGCAAAGGAAGAAAAACAATCCCCGCAGTCTCTGCTGATCCACCTAGTGGATCGGGGAACAGGCCAGAGACCTTCCCCTCTGGTGGAACCCACAGTCCAGGTCAACTCCTCCGGTATCAAGTAGGGAGTTGGGGGGATGGAGGGAACCCGGGCCCACCCTCTACTCCGGGTTCCAGCCCAGGGCCCTGTGGATTGTAGCTGTCTACAGTGGCTCCTGTAACAGCTGCATGACAGCTACAACTCCCTGGGCTACTTCCCCATGGCCTCCTCCCAACACCTTCTTTATTCTCACCACAGGACCTTCCTCCTGATAATGCTTGTACTTCTCAGTCTTCCAGTAGTACGACTTCTCACTCTCAGCTTCTTGCACCTCTTGCTCCCAGCTCCTCGCACTCATACCACAAACTGAAGTGAGCTCCTTTTTAAACCCAGGTGCTCTGATTAGCCAGTCTTAATTGATTCTGGCAGCTTCCTGATTGGCTGCAGGTGTTCTAATCAGCCTGTCTGCCTTAATTGTTTCAAGAAAACTCCAGATTGTTCTGGAACCTTCCCTGTTACCTTACCCAGGGAAAAGGGACTTACTTAACCTGGGGCTAATATATCTCCCTTCGATGAGCAGATTGTTACAGCTTCATGTACTGCTATCTATCGGAGAAGTTCTTCTTTGTGCAATCTATCCTTAATAGTAGGTGAGGGGGAAGAAGAGAAGTTACAACTGTTAAAAAACTGTGTGTTGTAGGGAACATTCAGTGGTTCCTAATTGTACAATTTTGTTTGAAATGAAATAGTGGTTTTTTTAGCCATCATGGTTGTAGAAATAAATATACAAAAACATGAGAAAAAACCTTCCCTGTTACCTTACACAGGGAAAAGGGACCTACTTAACCTGGGGCTAATATATCTGCCTTCTATCACTCTCCTGTTGCCATCTGGCCTTACCCTGTCACACTACCTAAAACTGCAGTATTAATCTATAAAGCAACAGTTGTATCATACAGTCGTTAACTAAAAGGCACACTTATTTACAGTTCCTCAGTATGAGGAATATATTTAAATTCATGCTGAAACATAATGCCTGGTGTGAATCACTACGGTCATATTTACAACTAAACTGTTATGTTATCAAGTTTAAGTTTAACACCACTGAGAGAGCCTCCTTGCATTTTGGCTGAAAAAATGAGTTTGAAGTCTGTTTTTTCTCTATTATGTATACAACAAGCTCAGAAGGTAATACAATGGGATATCAAGCATGAGTGCTTGTTATATGTTGTGATAGCTTAGGGATGCCTGTCAACAAGAAAAATAAAGGAGTGGTGACTGGAATTATTTTGAAAGATAATTTATCCAGAAAAAAAAAGATAACAAAGCACTGTAGGAGGCTAGGAACAATGAAGACGTACAGCAAAGTAAAAAAAAAACTGCTAACAGAAATCCTCATCTATGCAGCATGCACTGAAGAGGGCCTGATCCAGAGCTCACTGAAGTCAATATAAAGATTCCCATTGACTTTAATTGGTTTTATCTCAGGCCTGAAGACAAGTTTGCAAGCATGGAACCATAGAGGGCTCTAGGAAAGAGAGAGGCACATCTCTAGCAGTGGGACTGTTTTAAAAGGAAAAACAAATAGATTTTGGGGAGGGAAGGTCTCAAACGCAGGTACCTACTCTGACTCTTACTCAGGTTTTCCCTAGTCTGGCTTTAAAAATGCCTGTGCATACATGAGATTGCCACTTAATCATTCAAGTGTATTTCCTTCTGGCACATTTTTTTGGTCATCTCTTTTTGTTAAATAACTACCAGCCACATCCCAATGACTATCTATTTCCACTGAAGTTGACAGCAGAAGACACTACCAACTTTAGTGGGAAAAGGATCTCAGACACAGTTTTTATTAACAGGTTTCAGAGTAGCAGCTGTGTTAGTCTGTAGCTGCAAAAAAAAAAGGAGGACTTGTGGCACCTTAGAGACTAACAAATTTATTTGAGCATAAGCTTTCGTGGGCTACAGCCCACTTCATCAGATGCATGCAGTGGAAAATACAGTAGGACGATTTTACATACGCAGAGAACATGAAACAATGGGTGTTATCATGCACACTGTAACGAGAGTGATCAGTTAAGGAGTCCTTACTAGAGGGACTGTTGCTGGTTTCAGTGGAAGTGTGCTACAGAAGGACTGAGTGAAAGCTATGCAAGGGCCCTAGGATCTGACCCTATATTTACAACAGACCACATATCAAAGAAATGTTTTCACCTTTTCTGGAGCTCCAGTCATACTTCATTTCCACTGAACAAAACCAAAGCAAAGCAGATCTGAGGAAGTACAAAAGATTCATGGCACCTACCTTTTTCATTGCTATTTGATGGAGGTGGTTGTGGATTAACAGGTTTGGATTTGTCGTAGTTGTTAAAGCTCTGGCTGCGCCGGTTGTTGGCACTGATAGACCCACGAGTTTTGGTTTCGCTGCCTGCAGCAGATACCCTTGTGGTGGGACCTGGAAGTCTGTTAAGAAAAATAAGAAAACAGGACAAAGTACTCATAAGAAAAACCATGACAATTTGGAAGAGGAAAAGACAACTGAAAACCATGCGTAATCCAAGAACAAAGAGCGCAAGGCAAGAGAATTTTGTGGGTTTTGTAAGGAATTTAACCAAGCCACCACAAAACATCCTGGATAAAAATATACATAACTGTGACTACAGTTGTAGTTTGAATCGCTTTCATCAAGAAAACTCCTTCAGCTGGATATTGTACTATTCTAAGATGTGATTTTCAGATTTAAAACATTCAGAACCCAATTCTGCCATCCTTATTTAAGTTGATTAGTTCTGAACTTGGCAAGTAGTCTGATTGCTTTCAATGGGACTACTAGCTGTACTACGCAATCTAAGTTAAGGTGGCAGAATCAGGTCCTCAATCATTTTTCTTCAGTGCTATAGCCCTTGGTCTCATTCTCCTCTCCCTTATGCCAATGTAAACAAGAAGCAACTCCAGTGAATTCAATGGATTTATGCTGCTGTAAAAGTGGTGTAAGAAATTTGGCCTTATGTTCCTAAACTTGATTGCTGAAATGCATTATACACAGGACTACATCCAATTCAAAAACAGACAATGGGACAAAATGTGTCTGTTGCTTAACAACTGGCATTTCTCTGTAGGGAGCACATTACATTTGTGCTCTGGGAACTGATCTGGCTACCAACTGATTTTCACTGGAAGGTTAATATTGCTTATTTTTGAATCTACAAAACCTTCTAAGGTTTGAGTTCTGGCTGCCTCAGAGACCACCACTCTCCCCATGTAGTAGCACGGCAGTGGGATCAACTCAGGAGCTTGAGGAACTGAACAGCTCCCGGTTTAAACTGCAGGATGCTGATAGTCATGTTTTGTCAACGAAGGGTCCTCATTGGAACACATTTCCCTTTTGATCCAGCAGAGCCCAGGCTGCAAGCTTTATCTGCTTTATCAGGCTTTTTCTGGGGAGAGGAGATTGGGGTTTTAGAGTAGATGATGGGAATGATTTCTTCTATTTTGTGATTTTTTTGGGGTAGCTGGTATTTAAAAAAAAAGCCCAATGGAGTTAGATGACCAACTCCCAGTGAATCTGAACAAGATAAGGGCTTTTCATTCCTTCAGATGAGGCACCCTTGAAAATCATAGTCTTAATATATGTATAGCACACTTTTATGAATCTAAATAAATGAAATACAAGAAAAACAAAATATGAAATAATGCCCTCAAAGTACATACCTGTAGAGAGTTGTTGAGACTTTTGAGTACCTTGGAAAGTAGTGTGACACCTTCATTTTTGAGGCTAAAAGCCAGAATCCGCTCACATCATGTATGGTAGCAACATTAAAAGACATGAGCTACTCTCAACCTTTATTATTTTCAGCATAAGTAAAAAAAATGTTTCTATAAAATCATGGTGACCTAAACGAAGTGTATCACCAATGAGCCTAATCCTGAAGCCCTTACTATCAGAGTGTAGTAAAACTTTACTCAGGGAATACTGCCATGGGGGGATGCAATGTGCAAAATCATTGTTACATCTGTAGCACCATTAGTGCTGGAAAGTCGGGAGAGGGGCTTTAGAACTGCTTTCCAAATCAACCAACTCTTCAGAGATTAGTGAAGGGAAAATGAAAAAATAAAAAAGGGAAAATCATAAATGTTAACAGATGCATGCACATGCTTCCAAAGCTCAGAGGAGGACAAAATATATGGGCACCACTAAAAACAAAAATATTGTATTTATAAATTCACATTACCACAGCCTCTGGCACATAACATTGTGGGTTTTGAGGTTTACTTTGTTGTATCCCAGACAACAGCCTTAAGTTCTCAACTGGTTATGAAGAACCTCAGCCAGTTTCAACACTAGGGGATGCTAGAAAATTATATATGGCATTGATCAAAGACAAATTAAAATTAGAACACCCTGGAATACTTTATCTATTGAAAAGAAGGCTACAAATGAAGAGGTGGTGGGGAGAAAAGATGGGAAACATGAATGCTTAGGGCTCTCGGTCCCATTTTTGATGTTTTCCTTGAAGTTGGCAGGGCAAGAGAGCTCATGCAGAGCCCATACTATTTAATAGGTGTTGAATCCAATCTTTTGCAGGCAGGGAGAGCCTTCAGGCTACATCACTTGACAGTCTGTTCTAAAGAAAGACTCCACATTGTTATCTAGTATGTTCTAATAATAGAGCTACTGGACTATTTTAGAATTCGTTCCCTACTCTTTTCTTTTTTTTTTTTCTGGTAGGATTGGTGGATGAGAAAAGAATTATTCTTCCTAAACGGTCCTCAATAGTGGTGTAAAGATTTGGACCAAAATGCATTGCTCAGAAAAGCCAGCATTCCAGAACCTCAACAGCACAGTATGCTGAAGGGGGCAGCCCAGACACATTGACCAGCAGAGGAGAGCACAGGTTTTCAATTCAGTCATTATTGTAATTGCTAGTTATATAAATATGTATAAAATAGAAAATACACGTAAGAATAAAACACTTACGAAGAAGATATATTGTCAAAGCACTTATCCTTCCATCAGATTCCTGATGTGTGTTTATCAGATTAGTTTTGTTTTAAGCACATATCTTTTTACTTCCCCAGGACACTTTGAAAGTGTATATAGCTACTTTGGCTATGGCAACACTACAGCTGTAAGCGCTGTAGCCACAGCCTTTGTAGGGAAAAATCTAGTTTCAGGATGGACCTCCTAGCTTCTTGTTATCAGAGATTAGGTACAAAGTTAAGAGAACACTCTTGGTTATTGCTCTTCAACACCTTTAGCTAGGCAATATGTGAACTAACTCAGACTGTAACCATGCCTGAGTGTGAACCTGATGGGTCTCAGGTGTCAAGGTAGTGTTAGGAAGGAAACAGAATAGAGAGAATCAACAAGGCTTAAAAGATTATTCAGAATATGGGTTCTAGTGCAAAGCATCTTCCTGATGCCTAGACCTTCCCTTCACCAAATAAAAGACAAGATTTGGGGGATGTGAATCCAAATTATAGGACAGGAGTAATGTGGTTACATTTCCACATTATAGAAAGGGGTACAATTTACTGGTTAGTGCACAAAATGAGTAAAAATGTCAAATACACTACACTAGTTAATGCAGAACTACAGTGGAATTCCTAATTAAGTACATATGACAGCATAATAATACCAAGAGTAATATTAATCACAAGAAAGTCCATGATTAATACCAAAGGTATTAATAACGATTAGAGCAGCCTTTTTAAGTGCTGCTGTGAGGTGCTCATAGGGGTTGGCATGCAAGTCAAGCTGTGATTAAGGACAAAATGGACAGAAATACCTATTACTCATTTTCAGGGAGATTAGATGTTCTCTGCTACAGGGCACTAGGGAGTCCAGGAACAGTGATGAGATATATATCTACCCTGTTGTTTTGTCTCATCTGACACACTTGACTAAGTTCCACCTTTTATTACCTAAGAGAAAACTAGCCCTGACATTAGTAATTTCAACAGTGTAGAAATGAAAAGAATAACTGGTACAGAAATTGTGTGAACCTTCCCTTTTCAAAATGAAAAGCTCAGAAGAATGACCAAGGTCCATTATTTTCTTGCCAACATAGAATCATAGGACTGGAAGGGACCTCAAAAGGTCATCTAGTCCAGTCCTCTGCACTCATGGCAGGACTAAGTATTATCTAGGCCATTCCTGAGAGTGTTTGTCTAACCTGCTCTTAAAAATCTCCAATGTTGGAGACTCCACAACCCCCCTAGGCAATTTATTCCAGAGCTTAACCACCCCGACAGTTAGGAAGTTTCTCCTAATGTCCAACCTAAACCTCCCTTGCTGCAATTTTAGCCCATTGCTTCTTCTCCTAACCTCAGAGATTAAGAAAAACAATTTTTCTCCTTCCTCCTTGTAACAACCTTTTACGTACTTGAAAACTATTATGTCTCCTCTCAGTCTTCTCTTTTCCAGACTGAACAAACCCAATTTTTTCAATCTTCCCTCAGAGGCCATGTTTTCTAGACCTTTAATCATTTTTGTTGCTCTTCTCTGGACTCTCTCCAATTTGTCCACATCCTTCCTGAAACGTGGCACTCAGCACTGGACACAATACTCCAGTTGTGGCCTAATCAGTATGGGGTAGAGCAAAAGAATTACTTCTCGTGTCTTGTTTACAACACTCCTGCTAATACATCCCAGAATGATGTTTGCTTTTTTTGCAACAGCGTTACACTGTTGACTTCGCAACACTCTTTCCTAGACAGTCATTTCCCATTTTGTATGTGTGCAACTGATTGTTCCTTCCTAAGTGGAGTACTTTGCATTTGTCCTTATTGAATTTCATCCTATTTACTTCAGACCATTTCTCCAGTTTGTCCAGATCATTTTGAATTTTAATCCTGTCCTCCAAATCATTTGTAACCCCTCCCAGTTCAGTATCGTTCGCAAACTTTATAACTGTACTCTTTATGCCATTATCTAAATCATTGATGAAGATATTGAATAGAACCGGACCCAGAACTGATTCCTGCGGGACTCCACTCGTTACGTCCTTCCAGCATGATTGTGAACCTGAGTGACTCTACCCTCTCTCCTACTTAAAAAAAGAAAAGTTGACCAAATATACACAGTATTAGAGAGTACACAAGGTAATGCTCTCTAATCCTGCATATATTTTAGCTATTCTAAATGCTTGGCTACAAACCATCAGATAAATAATTTAAAGATGAACCCTAAACATGCAGTTGGAAATCTTGCAAGGAGGGTTAACCATGCTTCACAGAAGAGGAAGAAGTGCTAACCTAGAAGTCTTTTTCTGACCGAGAGTAAATCGGATGATTTTGCTTTGAGATGAGTCCCTGGGTGATGCACTGTACAACAGGAAAGAAAAAGCGGAAGAAAAAGAGTGAGCAAAGAAGAAACATTCACAAAACGCTACTGAGCTGAGCCAATGACTTTAGAAAAGGGAGTTTTTCCCATATGTTTCACATGACAAAGAGCTTCTCTCCCAGCATAACTCCTCAGACTTGATTCATTTTCTATAATGCGTGTTAGATTCATATACAGAAGTGAGATGCAGCACTAGCCTAGAATGATCTGGTTTGTATGTTACTGCCAAGTCAAGTTTCATTATTCATTTCTTTCGAACTTTTTATTCTATACAATGCTCTGAAGAAACTGAACGAACTGGTAACATTAATGCATGCTGCAGTTAATTCACAACTCTCCCAATACACAAATCCTCGAGTTAGATGTTTTGGTTTTGGCTGATTTTTTTTAAATTACTTTGATTTTAATTCAATTCATAGACTACTTTGCAGGCACCAGACCAATGTTCAAGTGTTGAGAAAGGATCACTGAAACAAGTTCCTGTTGCTCAACTTCATTTTACACTAATTGTTCTGCACTGAAGCTTATGACGATTTTATATGGCTGTTAAGAAAAATGGCTATGTTCAATTACAGAAAAAAAATCCCTGCTTTGTTGAATAAAAAGAAAGCCAGTTTATGCTGAAAGGTCAAAAATGGAACAAGCTTTGACAATTGTCCCACTTGGCCAGACTCATCTTAAGGATTTATACCTCTGGTGGTATGTTTGGTATTTGGAAACCAGCCTTGCTGTAGCACTCAATTTAAAATTACAAACTGATCTGCAGTGTTACACTGAAAACAAATCAGTGCCCATATATTTAGAATAGGAGATAAAAGAGATGTACAAGTATGTCTTCAGTGGTGCTAAATCCTGCTCACTTTACTCCTGTCTGGAGTCCCATTGCCCTCACAGGGGTATGCAGTCCAATAGACAGAAGTATACCAAATAGGTACAGCATGGGCACTGTCTCCACTATTCTGCATGAAATCTAACTTGGAAGGACCATCTCTGAGTATCAGAGGATAGGTCAATCCTCACAGTACATTCAACGCCTGGTCTCTCTTCTGGGATTGCCAAGTTGCCAGTTGTAATGTGGACATTTGTCTAAAGACAACCAGAGTGAGACTCATTTCATATAAGCCATGAAACAGCTATCAGACGGGTAGTGACTTTTGGACAACAAGCTTAGGCTGGATTTGAAGCAAAAATAATGGTGAAGGTATTCCTCAATGGAGATTTCTTTCCTTTTCACCTGAATGCTTCAGCAAGGATCTTAAAATAAAAAAATTATAAGACACAAATCACCATGCTTAGTGGAATCCCTGTGAAGATCCATTTAATATAAAGTCCAGACTTAATCTTGATAGTGTCCTCTAGGCCACCATCCTTGGTTTTGTGTAAATGACTGTGATGTTGCCTGACAAGTATACCTAATTAAATGCTTTGCTAGCATAAAACAAAGGAAATAAAGCCACCACACTTAAAAGAACAACAACTAAATCCTGCTTACTCATGTAGCAGGCATTTTAAACCTGTATAAATGAATATTGCTGACACAGACAGAATTTCACTATTACTTCTAGTTCGACTTTAAGGGGTGTGAAATCGATTGCTATGCAGCTTTCATCTTCTGATAAGCTGAGATGCTAAATACCTTCTGTTCTAAGGAGAAACTACTATAGAGGCTGTTTTAGTTTCTGAAATGCCTTAAAACAGAAAAAAAATGGAGAAAACATCCCACCTTGACTGCATTTCTGGTTGTGCTTTTATTTGATGATGTGTAGCTTGCTGGGGCTGTTGGCACTGTGTTTGGGGTGAAGCCGGCATCTGTTGCTGTTGCACCCCGACTGGACACGGGGATGGAGGCCCTGCTTGCTGGGAAACTGTTGGAGGTTGCTGGGATGGATGGTGCTGCGGATGTTGTTTCTGTGGCTGCTGCTGCTGCTGCTTATACCGAGACAAGCTGAAGAAAAGTCCTAGAATGGCCTTTAGATTCCCATTCCTGATTTCTGTAAGGCAATTTTTTAAAAGTCACTTGTCAACTACCAGTTTAGGTTTTTTTTACAGTAGAATGGCTTATTTCAGCATTCACGCTGTTCATAATACTGCCTGAATTTAATTCCTTTAGGATATGACAGACTCCCTGCAAAACTAATTGGTATCACAGTTGATTAACATTGGGCATCAACCAGAAAGTAAATTAGTTATTTCTCCCCTACAGTGATTGCAGTGAATGTATTAGAAATGAAAGACATGTTGCGTGCTGGTGCATTTTAATAAAGAATTCCTTTAAGCCAAAATTAAGACGCAAAAATCAAATGCAATGTAGCAACATCATGCAGCAAATGATTAGCTGTATGGTCTAGTCCCCAATGTGCATGATGGGGAGAAACCACAGTCATACAGAATTGCATTGTTTTCATTATGTCAGTCTAATTTATTTCACTTATGAAAATCTAATATACTCAAATTAAGAAATAGAATTAGTGCGTATATTAGTGGCTATTCTTAAACTAGATAATTACTAGTCTGATCTTTTCACAAGGCAATAAGGGCCTGGTATACACAGTACATCTGAAGAAATTAGCACTGAATTTGTAAATATTTAAGTTCCTAATTGTCACATGTCCTATCTTGCATATTTTATAACACACACACACACACACACACACAGAACAAGGGTCCTGTGGGAAAAACCTAGTATGTGATTATGTATCATAATGCATATGCACAAGGGGCTGAATTAAGGTTGCACAGACAACTTTAAAACAGTTATTTCCTAACTTTTGAGTGCTCCACTTTGCTCTCTTAATGTGTTTTTAATGAGGGGTTCAGAGTGCACGAGGGGGCTCTGGGCTGGGGCAGGGGGTTGGGGTGCAGGGAGGTGAGGGCTCTGGCTGGGGGTGCAGGCTCTGGGATGGGGCTGGGATGAGGAGTTTGGGGTGCAGGAGGGGGCTCCAGGCTGGGGGTGGGGCCGAGGGGTTCAGAATGTGGGAGGGGGGCTCCGGACTGAGGCAGGGGATTAGGGCCTGGGAGGGGGTGTGGGCTCTGACCTGACGGTGTAGCTCTGGGATGGGTCCAGAAATGAGGAGTTCAGGGTGAGGGACGGGACTCTGTGGGAGCGGGGCCACTCCTCACCCAAGCTGCAATTGCAGGGAAAGTCCTTCTTAGCCCAAATGTAGACAGAATCTTGTGGAAATATAGCTGCTAAAATCTAAGAAGTCTCTGCTGAGCATGTGCAAACAGCAATTTTTAAAGGCTTATAACTTGACCAAATTTGGGCAGGTTTTCACAGGAACAGCAGAAAATATACCTTACCAAATATCAAGTTCCTGCTTCACAGCATGGGGACACTAAAAGTTGCCGGAATTTTTTAACATTGTTTCAATAAATCTTTTTCCTAACCTCATTCTCAGAAATAGTTGAACTGTTTTGGCAAAATATTTCAAAATAATTCAGCATGAAGCAGACAGACACTCAGGAAGGAAAAATTCAGCCCAAATGGTTAAAGTTTAGCAAGTGATAAGCAACTGAAAACAGGACCTTATAATAGGAGATGTCAGGCAACCTTAATAATAAGAGGTGCTATCAGCCCCACCTATAATGTATAATTTGATATTTGTGAGTGCATGCCCATCTGCTGAGTTTATCAAAAGATAAACCTGGTTTTAACATTTTCTTAGAAACACAGAAAATAAGAACCCACACAAAAACATACCCTTAAAACAATGAAAAGCAAAACAAGAAACAAAAAAAACCTCTTCTATATTTTGACAATATTTTCACATTGTCTATAATTTGCCTAAGCAAAATGTATCATCTAAACAGGATACAACAAAAATTATACCCACAGACTTTGGACTCAATGCTGTTTCCCTGAAGTAAAAGAAAAACTTCCATTAACTGCATAGGGAGCAGGTTATGGCCCTTTAAGAATAAGCAAAATATTTCAAACAGGCCTTTTAGAAGCACTTCTGGTTCTCTTATCTCGAAAGATGGACTGAGGTAATTCACCTGGCAGTTTGCCACTGGACTTTGTACACAGAGAGTACTTCAGCCTCACTTTGTTTTGCCAGTGAGTACAGTCTGAATTACTTCCTGTTCAAACTCCCCTTCTCTGTTGTGTGTCAGTTTAAACACACATACTGAGTTATGAGAGCACGAGCATGTAACCCAATCATTTTCATTTTGGCCACACACAAAAAAGAAGGGTTCTTTATTTATATTTTAAGTTTTAAACAAATATTGCCAGATGTTCTGGTTTCAGGGAAAGGCAGGGTTTTAAAAAGAACCCTCCCAATGTGTTGATTGGACATTTCCATGCAGTGACGTTTCTGCTGCTGTTTGTTGCTCCTACTGCCTTGACTTCCAATTTTGAAAAGCTGCCCAAGCTACTCTCTTTCTTGACATAAAAGTATGCAAGACTCAGTGGCAAGGCAACAGGGAAATCCACAGAAAACAAGGAAGTAAATAGATAGGATAGGAATAATGTTAGTTTCTGGGACAATTAGCAATGAAATGTCAGGACTATACTGAGCAGTTAAGAGTTAAAAAGTTACTACATGTGGAATCTAGAAGTTTGAAGCCAAGAAAGAATGGAAGGAGAAAAAATACTGATTGAAGTTTTCTGCCCAATGCCCTAAAGCATCTAGCACTATGAGAATAAAATGAACAGATTTACAATGATCAGAATAGGCTAGCCAGGTGGTTTAGCAAGAGCACTTTGTAGCACTACACAATGGACCAGAATTCAGGTGCACAGATTGGTTCTGAACTCTAGGGCTGACAGAGGGTGGGCCTCTTGCAGAGGCAACACATGCAGCTCCTTGGGATGGGAGAGTGATGCTCACATCACTTTTAGGAACCTTTCTCTGGCTGACACCAAGAGTCTTTGAAGGCAGCTACATCCCTTCTCAGCTGGAGAGAAGGTGAGGCTGAGATAGGCTGTTAAAGAAAACAAAAGGGGACCCTGCCAAAAAAAAAGGGTCAATATAACTGCATATAATATATGTCTGGGAGACCAAACATTTCATGGGTGGACGCTCTTCAGAACCTATCCAGAAAGCCAGCTGCTACCACTTTCCTTTTAGTGGTGCTGTGCGTGTTCTAGAAAAGATTAATCCCACCCAGGGAATAACGTTAGAAGGTAGCCAAGACTGATGTGACAACCCTATATGCAGAAAGTCCACTTGAATTAGGAGATTTAGCCATAGGGAAAGGAGGAAAATTGTTTAATTTACCAAGAAGAGGTGGGAAACAGCACTGACAGATTTCCAATAAATTCAAACCCACTCTGCAAAAACACAGACTCTGCTTAGAACTCTGTCAATCAAAGAGAAAGAAAAAATTGCTTGCAAGGTACAAGCTGCAGTTGAGCTGAAAGTAATTTAGCTACAGAAGCATGAATTTCAGTACAGATGGGAAAAAATATAGACATGGCCAAAATTAGATAGTGGCTGTTCTGAAGACTAGTAAAATGCTTCCTTTTATCACTTTATGGCTTCACAATTTGCTCAGCTGTTCTCTATCCAGCTAATCTATTAATTCACAGGTGGTGCAACTGCTATCTACAAAGAAAGTATTAGTTCCTACTGCACATACACAGCATCTGTAACCTGCAAAGCCTTGGCAATTAGAAACACTATTTGGAAAGTGGTGAGAATAAGTAGAGAGCTGGAATTCCAACAGGCCAGAAACTGGGTCTGCATCAGTCCAGGGAACAGCACGGGCATGCATACAAAGCTCAAACTGATGAGTAACAAGAGGGAAAATGGCAGTGGAAATAGGAGACAAGAGCTCCTCCACATCTCCACAGAAACTTCCCCTTGTTAAACATGTACTAGTAGCTGAGGTCTTAGTCTGTAAGCTCTTTGGTGCAGGGACTGTCTCTTTGTCCTGTATTTGTACGTTCCTTCCACAACAGGGTCCTAGTCCATGGCTGGGGCTCCTAAGGTAATAGAATTATTAAAAGTGTGCATACACTGGAGCCCACTTATTTAAGTGAAGCTTTACTTTACTGAGGAGTACAGATTACACTTCCAGTCATAGTGAACCTCCTCCTTATAGTAAAGGTATAGAAAAAAAAATGGATTCACTCTAGAGCACTCCAGAGGAGGCTTCAGTTTATATTTCCATTCTGAACTGATTATAAACTCGTACTTCCTCCTGGCTTTGCAAAGGGAGTAAATAAAATTATTTGCATTTGACCCACTGGATCTTAGCAACACTTTACTGGCTTGTTTGGTTATGGCATTGTTTAACCGGGTTCAATGTTCTTATTTGTTTTTTATGAGATGCCTGCTTCCTATCACGGTTAACATGCATCTCCCAGAGTAAGGTTTAAATTAAATGTTGCTTTCAAGCCCAAAAATTTCAATCTTCAATATGTTCTTTTTAGCAGTAGTAATATTTAGTCCCTTACATGGAACAGTAAGACAGGTAATTCATTCCACTACTATTGTGGTAGCAATTAGTGGCATCCCCATGGCTACCATCGAGTTTGCGCTATTGTATCCATTGGAGACTGACTTGTGTCACTGTGAATGGTATATAAATACTAAATTAGTAGAAGCCATCAGAACAGGATACCCTGGGGCTCTGCTGAGAGTGGCTCGTGATCTGGTGGGAGAGCCTATGGACCTCTAAGGTTAGCTGAGTAAAGAATTTTACTCAAGACACTTTTCTCATCACCTCAGCTGGTTTGTCTGGGATTTTGCAACATATTGACAAAGTTACACGAGGTGAAACGTGCATGGGAATGTCTCTCTCTCATCTGGGTTGAAAAGGAAAGTTTATTGTACAGAAGCAGCCAGGTTCGCCTTTTCTGTTTTATCATCATATACTGACATGCAGGTCCCCTTTTAGAGGTTTTAGGCTGAATCCCACTCACTTCACTCAATTGAGTAGCCCCACTGATTACAAGGGGACTATCCGGTGAAAATGGGAGACATGATTTGGCTCATCATCTTAAAGCTTCTCCTAGGAGGGGAAGAAGACTTCTGTTCCCTCTGTCTGAATCCAATTTAGGGCAGTCGGTAGGAAAGGATTGTTACACTGAGCCAACTGTTCTCATATCATCAGAATACTACTGCATGTATTAATGGTCTGCTGACTTGCTTTCTGCATATTAGCATTATCAAGATGAATAAAATTATTATTTTTTTAAACACACAACATTTTAAAGTGGTAGTTAAATCCTCATGTATTACAATGAGGGAGAGCGTCACCTTGTTATCCCCAGACAATAAGTCCTGGGTGCAAATGAAATGAAGGTGACTGGGAGGGAGATAAGGGGCCTTTAAGATCTTTTCTGAATCTCAAAAGAGCAGGTTTAGTTTGAAGCAGGAATTGCACTAGCTCTCTCCTCCCTATAATATGGCATATTTTAATATGCTGTAGTGGCAAGGTGCATTTGGTGAACATTGCAAATGTTGCTGGCCACTTATGCTTAGCAACTGGATGATGCTATATGTTTATTAAGTTACTTGAATATACTTTACAGTCAGAAAACCTATGTACACAACAGTTTTCCCATATATTTCATCACCTGTGGATTATCTGGGGTATATTTTAATAACATCGCCTATTTTCAATAGGGGATGGTTTGTTTCATTTAAGACTTGAAGGTACAGGGGTCACCATCCAACCAGGTCAAAAAAGAGTTTTAAGTGCACAGCCAGAGCCTAGTAATATGTGAAGTGCTGTGAAAAGAAACTTCAGTGGAAAATCCTGAAACTGAAGCAAATGACATTAAATATGACTTTACACTTAGAGGAAGCAATTATTTCAGGTAATTATCACCCCACTGAAAATCCACTTTGGGGAGAAACAAATGTGGAATTAGTAGTTTGTGAGTACCAAACTCATCATAAAAATACTTCTATTTAAACCACGTTTATGATAAGGATCTTCCTTCTGAACAAACTGGCTGTCCTCTGAGACCCTTAGACTGCAGTAAGGCATCTGCGTTTTGCAGATAATAATCTACTTCTCCTAAAGGGGAATTCTTTCTCACACACACTTAATTCAAAGTTCGTGCCTCATATTATGAATGTACGTAACAACACAGTATAACCCCAAAAGGGAGGAATGCTAATGTTCCAATTGTTTAGAAATTAAAAGAAATGCATCTTGTTTCTAAACTTTCTCACTCAGTTCTGTGGGTAGCAGGAAGCCAGGAATTTTGTAGTCACTGCTCGTCCATTGAGTACTGTACTTCAAGCATAAATATAATCAGTTAGTCTTCCACTAAGAGCATGAGACAGCTAGAAACCGAATAGAATTATCCTTTTGGCATGAAGAGTTGGGAATCCCCCAGCGCTATGCACACTCATGCTTACAGCCAGCCAGCAGATTTTGGTTGTTGGCAACCAGGCGGGCAAAGCCAAGAGAGAAAAGCTTTTCTGTTCCAGCCGAGAGGGCCCGCAGCTCTTCTCTTTAAGAACTGTCAATCACATGATCAGACAGGCTATCAAATTCACCTTGCTTTTTCAGCAATCACATGAGCGGAGAGGGAGAAATCATAGCTTTCAGTACATAGGTAACTAAGTTATTCATACACATACAAAAACTTTGCAAAGTAACCAGCTCTCCAAACTCAAGCTTGCAAGCAAACTTATTTGAGAAGTTAAACCAAGAAAGTCATCTCACCTGAACTTGCAAATCAGATTACTTGTTCTTGGAAATACTGAGGTAGGTGTAACCTAATACATTCACAGTCTGACTCTGCTTACTCTGGTTGTTGGCACCTGCTTGCTTTTTCAAACATACTTAAGTGAAAGTAAAGGTGAAACCTGATGTACCAGACGCTGGTACTACAGTCTGTGCAGTGGGTGGTTATTAATATAATGTGGTTGGGGACGGATGGTCTCGACGGGTGGACTGATTAAGTGGGGGGGGCACTTATTTTTGTTTTGCTTTGTAACATTTGAATTTATTTCATTGTTACATGCGCTTACAGAGGCACATGTAAAAATGTACATACTAAAGAAAAATAAATAGTATAGCAAAACAGAAGTTTCTTTTTAAAAAATGTAACTAGACACTTTTCAATAGACATCCAACACAAAACAATAAAACATTTCGTTTCAGGACAGAACTACTAAAACATTTGTTTAAAAAAATTGGCCAAAGCATTTCTAGTTTCGTAAAATATCAAGTCATGAGGTGTTAACAGTCCACTTTTCACTTTAAAATTAAAACTTTAATGATTAATTGCATCATTGCTAAAGAATCAATGTGGTAAAAATATAGGTCCTGATCCTACATTCATTTACACACATGCATAACTTTATTTTTCAACCACAGCGGGACTACTGTACTTGTAAAATTATGCATGTGAGCAGATGTTTGCATGACAGGATTACAGATGTATTTTTCTGTAGTTATTTAATTCTGTACTTTTTTCACATACTGCTATTTCAGATATAGTTTGCTTTTGTCACAACCATAAATACATAGGATTTGGTTTTTCACTGTGTCATTTCTAGAACTCAGCTGCGAGGTTAGTTTCTTTGATGTATGTGTTTTGCTTTGTTTTAAAAGAAGTGAATGAATCTAATGCCCTTCCATTGTTTATTTTTAAAGTGAAAGAGTTAACAGCATTGAGTCCAGCATGTATTTTACTTACCTTTCCTACAGTGGATGCGGAAAAGAGAAGAAAACACAACAGCACAAGTCCTATTCAATCTCCAGTGATCCTGGTTGTATTTTTTTTTAAAATTGGAGGAAAAAAATCCTAAATTGAAAGTCCCTCATTAGAAGATAAATTTTGGAATGACAGATTGACTCACCCTCTGCTGATAGACCCTGTATGTTTATTCCCTTGGCAGCCAAGAAACTCAGACATGCATCTATGTTTTCAATCTAAACAAGAAAAAAGGAGACAAAGGAATACACGTTGTAGTAAATGTTTACCTTAATCTACAGTCACATTTTATTGCACACAACCTTTGTATCACAGAAAAAGCCCCTTTGTTCATTGCAGTGGAAAAAAGGTTCTTAATATTGGAACCATAACAACATGGAAACTCCAAAGTTATTAGACAATCAACACTGTGTTGGTCAGGGCTCCTCTTCAGTTTGTACTTGCATGGAGCAAGTTACTTAATACTCTAGCCATGCAGGTCCAAGAAAGATGATCATTGCATCTCAGTAGAGGGCCAAATATAACATGCTAGGATTTTTGTCCTATGATAACAAACATGATACTGAAAATAAACATGGTGCCAAATTTGCCTGAGGAGAAGAGAGATTACCACTTGCTCTTAAGCAGACAGCTGGCAGAAATTTCCAGTCATGGAGGCAGTAAAATGTAAGAATGGTAACTAGAAACCTCAGTTGGAATCTAGAAAATGTTTACTCACAAAATTCCCTGGATTTTAGAAATTACATACTGAAACAGGCTGCAGTTACTCACAGTGGACCAAATTTTGCCTCTTCGGGGGTGCAATGAGCTGGTGCAATTGTGTTGAGTTGGAGGGGGCAGGATTTCAGTTGGCCTGACAGGATATGCACATCCAGCTCTCTAGGGATCCCCTGCAAATTGTTTGGGAGCCATGATTATTTGCTAGGGTTCCCAATTTTGGTTGGCCCTGTTTCTGGAGGTTTCATCACATGACATAATGTATAATTAAAGAATAACCTTTGATTCGGGAGAGACTCGAGAACCCTATTTTGCCTATATTCACTACCCCACTGTGGAGTGCTACAACTGCAAAAGTTACTTCACTAGACTGAAGTAGCCTCAGTGAAGCAGCCCCATATCCATCCCATGGCCTGAGGGAACAGGATTCATCCTCCCTTTCCTTCTATGGAAATCACCACCTTCCAGTCGTACTACTGAGGCAGGGCACCAGGGAGAAAGTGTGCATCAGAACATTTACAGAGTTGGTATATGGTGGGATTTTCAAAGGTGCTGAGTTGTCCTGACTCCGCTCTCATTACTCAAGGATGAAATTTACATTGACTACAGTGAGAACAGAGTTATGCCAATGACCAGTTCTCTTGAAAATCTCACTGTGTGGGTATGTCTGCACAGTGGCCAAGAAGCCACTCTTGGTCAATTTTCAGAAGGATCCGTTACCCCCCAGGAATGAGGATCAACAGAATCCTCCTCAGAGCCCTTGAGGAGCTCTCATTTTTTCACCTTTGTCTTTTTTTTTTTTTGGAAGTCCCAAGCTGCAATGACCCATCCTCTCTTCATGAGGTGAGGCCTGATGTGGTTTGCCTGGGAGCTGAAACATTGGTCTTTGTGTTACTAAAGGAAGAGAGGTTTCAGAGTAACAGCCGTGTTAGTCTGTATTCGCAAAAAGAAAAGGAGTACTTGTGGCACCTTAGAGACTAACCAATTTATTTGAGCATGAGCTTTCGTGAGCTACAGCTCACTTCATCGGATGCATACTGTGGAAACTGCAGAAGACATTATATACACAGAGACCATGAAACAATACCTCCTCCCACCCCACTCTCCTGCTGGTAATAGCTTATCTAAAGTGATCATCAAGTTGGGCCATTTCCAGCACAAATCCAGGTTTTCTCACCCTCTGCCCCCCCCCCACCCCCACAAACTCACTCTCCTGCTGGTAATAGCCCATCCAAAGTGACCACTCTCTTTAAAATGTGTATGATAATCAAGGTGGGCCATTTCCAGCACAAATCCAGGTTTTCTCACCCCCCCACCCCCCTCCAAAAACCACACACACAAACTCACTCTCCTGCTGGTAATAGACATTGTGAGGAGAGTGGTCACTTTGGATAAGCTATTACCAGCAGGAGAGTGAGTTTGTGTGTGTGGTTTTTGGAGAGGGGTGGGGGGGTGAGAAAACCTGGATTTGTGCTGGAAATGGCCCACCTTGATTATCATACACATTTTAAAGAGAGTGGTCACTTTGGATGGGCTATTACCAGCAGGAGAGTGAGTTGGGGGGGGGGGGGCAGAGGGTGAGAAAACCTGGATTTGTGCTGGAAATGGCCCAACTTGATGATCACTTTAGATAAGCTATTACCAGCAGGAGAGTGGGGTGGGAGGAGGTATTGTTTCATGGTCTCTGTGTATATAATGTCTTCTGCAGTTTCCACAGTATGCATCCGATGAAGTGAGCTGTAGCTCACAAAAGCTCATGCTCAAATAAATTGGTTAGTCTCTAAGGTGCCACAAGTACTCCTTTTCTTAAAGGAAGAGACACATACATATAATGTGCTCCCCTTCCTGGAAGCCCTGAGCAACATATCCTACCAATATGCAAAAGTCCAAGCTTGAGTAAGCAAATTCTAATCCATCAGGGCTCCTTGCAGACCTCTGTATGAACAACCAAAGTCGTCACTGGGCATTCCATGTGCAGATCCATTGTAGGATCAGACTCCTAAATATGTTTCCAGATCATAAAAGCCCTCTATTATTATTATGGTTATTATTAGGAGTGCGGTAGCACATGGGGGCCCAATTAAAGTGCTGCACAAACAGTAATAAGACAATCCCTGCCCTGGAAAGCTCATGACATAGGTTTACGATAAGACGCAAAAGGTAGATGAAATGGACAAATAGGGGTGGGAAGACAAATCCGTAGTAAAATGAGAATGTTTCCTGTCTAGCAATTAACAGGAATTACAGCAAAGATAAGTCATACAGAGGGATCTGTATAACCCTTTTACACACAGAAGACCTTGAAATAGAATACTGGGCTTTTTTCACATTTGGCATGGTGTCAGAAATCAGTAACAGAGATGGAACTGGACTCCTTCAATTTGGAGCCAGTACAAGAAATCAAGAAGCAATCAGTAGCCCAGTAAACAATAAAACAGTTAATACGTAACACATCTAGGCCTATCCATGTTCAAAGCAAATTGCAAACATTAGTTAGTTAATCCTTACAATACCCCAAGGAAGTATTATTACCTCCACTTTACAGGTAATCAAACTAAGACAGAGGCCTCTCTCTGCAGTTTTAACTACCCTTACAGGCCTGATACCACACACTTACCCCTTCTTGCTCTTTTAGGAGCTGTGCAGCCAATGGTGGATCAGAGAACAACATGGAGGTCCTGTTCTCTTACATCTTCAGCTTCAGCCTTGAAAACTGCAGAAATGAAGTTCATAGATCCTAGGGACTCTGTGGGATTCCAAGACCTCACTCCCTCAATCTGGCTTATAGACCATGTCCTTTCAGGTAACAACGAAGACTACACTGTGAAGTTAGTGTGACAGAATTTCCAGTGTAGGGTGCCCCCAACTGTATTTTTTTTCCAATGACTTTTTTTTTTTAAATGATTTCCCTTAATCAGGAGAGCCACATAATCAGGATTGTACAAGGCCCACAGAAGGCTTCACTAATTATCATCACTGCGATGTATGCCACAACTCTTACTAATCTTACTGTGTGTTAATGGAAAAATATATGCTCCATAACTCTCCAGTCTTAATGCCTGTCGTAGAGTGCAGTCCCAGAGCAGGCCCTTGGTGCAGCACTGCATCAACCTGCCTCTTGGTCCCTCCTGGGTTTTCAATGACTCTCTTGGCCTCCAATCACAGTTCATTTGCTGAGGTGAGTTGACCCTCCAGCCTCAAAAGTCCACCCTTTCTGGGGTAATCAGAATCAAAAGGAAACGACCAATCTGCCATACCAGACCTGTGCCAGGCATGCAACCATCTTTGATCTCTCTTTTTCCAGCTCTAGAGCTCTGGTGAGTTCCTTCTTCCTCCCCTTACTAGCAGGGGTCATTGCATCTTTTGCCTCAGTGGTAGCATAGTGGAAAATATATGCATGCCCTCTACCATGGGTTCCCAGCTCTGTCAACCCTAAATAATCGGACTATCTCTCCTCCCCACCCCCACCTGCTCTGGAGCCAAAAGATGCCCTGCTTCTCCTTTCCAGAGACTCATTCTATACTTGTTGACTGTCTTCTGGGCTCAAACATCTTCTCTTTTGAGACAAGGTTATCACAGCCCTCACTCCTGGGACTGTGCTTTACTATCATAGAATATCACGGTTGGAAGGGACTTCAGGAGGTCATCTAGTCCAACCCCCTGCTCAAAGCAGGACCAATCCCCTACTATGGCAGGCTTCACCCAACCCCCAGCTTCTCTTTGAAACTGGATATCCACTGCCGTCCTTTCTGGGACTGTGATGTAATCCTCTTCTTCCCCTGAGACAGCCCTCCTTCTTCTGGCTAGGCTAGAGTCCTCACTGACCTCCCCAGCTCACCCTCACCAGGGTTCTGGTACTGCTTCAGGGTGCCTCCTTCCAAGTCCCTCAAGACTTCAGGCTTTCCCTCCCCCACACCCCCATCACTGAACTCCACAAAGTGTTTTTACCTGGTGAGCATTATACTCCCCTGACTAAAACATCTGGCCCCCATTCCCGGTTTAACTGCTGATGCTCCCTTTGAACATTTATCTTATGGGCACATGCCCATAAGGGGTGAGCTGGCCAGGGCCCACTGGCACTACCTTAAAGAGGGCAGACCGCCTTGTTACCATTTTATTCTTGCTCCAGAGGCTGTAAAAAGAGCTTAACATGACATAAGCAAACTCCCAATCTTGTAAAAGGAATGAATGGGAAATGATCCATACAGATGTTGCCATTCTCGGTGCAATTGTAGTATGAAGAGAAAATGAGGTAAATAATAATTATATAGGATACAGATGAATGAGGTATATTACATGAACTGCACAATAAGATGGAACACAATAAGATGGATTAGAGTCAAGAAATAGTAAGAAACTAAATACTCTAAGACAGGGAAATAGCCGAGTTCAACAGAGAAGGAAGACGGAAAATAGAAAAGGCTAATTACAGAACTTTGCAGAAGCCAGCCTTTATGTCAGGAGATAAAATATGATAATAAGATTCTATACAGTTGGAAGGGAAGGAGTTGGAAAATACAACAGAGGCAAAGATATAGCAAGGATGCCTAACTGATATTATTTATATCCTACCATTAGGTTTCTGGTGATTAAAAAATAAGAAGGGTACATGGCAGTATGATATGAATAATTAAGATGATTTTAGTATATGGAAATAGAGGTCAGTATAAAGGAAGGGAAAGATTTAAGAAATCAGAAGGAAAATGTAATAGTATGGAGGGTAAAATGACAAAGTTATAGTTGGTAGGGACTTAAATTAGTTCCCATGTGAGGATTATTTGGTATAAAATGAGTCTGTGATCTCAGTTCAGGTCCAACGTAGATGTGTTTAGATTACATTGGCTCCTGTTTGCAATCTTGAGAGGTACCAGCTACTGAATAGGCCTCCAGATACTCTTACTCCTCGAGAAGGTGAGGAAGGAGGCCACCCTAGTGGGGCTGCATGAGGGAAGCTGGCTCTGCAACTGTCTGTATTTTTACGTATTGTAAAAAATTGGAAGAAAGGGGACACATTTCAAATAATGTCTAATATAGGAACAGTATGATTCTTTGTGGAAGACACCCTGGGTGAAGGAGCCAAGGCGTGGTTTATCACACCATGCTATGAACTAGGCAAAGGTACCACCCTCCCCCCCCCAAAAAAGCATGAGGATTATTTAAATAGGAAAGTCTCTAGCAGCTGTGATAAGGTCAGGCTGGACGGCTGCAAGAGGGTAGGTAGTAATGTTTCTTCTCATCAGTCAGGTTTTCTTCATTGGTTCCCTCTGGAAGGCACGGCATATGTGCCCACCTCTTACAAGAGTCGCACTGGACCATCATGTCATTATTTATTTATTTATTTTGCAAGTCACATAATTGCAGTATAAGCAGTAGTCCTCTTCGCTCTCTGACTCTTTCATTAAAAGAATTGTTATTTTTCTTCTAAATGTAGTTAGAGCCTCTTGTGTGGTTTCTACAGTACTGATGTCTTTATACTGTAAATATGTTTCTTTAGGATTAGTAGTCCACAGTTGTGCCCATCACTTTGTGGAAGGCAGATATGTTAGCCCTAGAATGTTAAAGGCCCTTTTTCCTACAAACTGAGAAGAGGTTACCTCAGGTTAATTAGAGACACCTGAATCCAATTAAGGGCTGCCTGAGACCTTTTAAAACCCCTCCTCCAGTGAGAGAGAGAGAGAAAAAGAGAGCCAGAGCCACCAACCCACCAGCTGTTACCAGGCTAGTGGCAGCAGGGAAGTAGCTTCTCCAGGCGGAGAGGCTATGTTCCTTCCCATAGGGGAAGCAGACAAGCCCGCGTGCTGGCTAGGGGAGGACTGACATCCCAGGACAATCAACAGGATGACACCCCATCCCAGCGACGAGGCAGGGAAAGGTATCACCCTTTGTTTGGGTCTATGGGACTATTTCCCTTTTTGAGTGGGGAAGGAGCACCCTTTAGGCTTACCCTCAGGCCTACCCTGAAGACACAACCAAGGGAACATCAAAGGGGGAAGCCAAACCCTTCCTGAGTGGGACTGATTACCCCAAGCTCACCATCGCCAGAGGGGAGAAACGCTAAGGCTGGTGAGAGAAAAGAGGTGCCTTGCCACACCGTATAAACATTTCATGAATTTTGGATATAAAAAGTATTAAAGACAAGGCTCTGAACAATCTCTATGGTCCCAATATTAACACATTGTAAAAACTAATTCTTAAATGTTTATGTATCACATTTTTCCTCAATAAAATAGTTTGGGTTCACAATATTTGATGTAGAATCAAAACATTGTAATAATTACAAAAGTACTGGATATTAAGGAACATCTGTTCTGTATCTGAGGCTATGTCTACACTAAAGAGCTAACAGTGGCACAGCTGTACCGATGCAGCTGCGCTGCTGTAAGATCTCTTGTGTATCCACCCAATGCCAACGGGAGAGAACTCTCCTCTCAACATAATTAATTCACCCCCAATGAGCGGTGGTAGCTATGTTGGGCAGGAGAAGCTCTGCCGCCGACATAGCGCTGCGCACACTAATGCTTATGCCGGTCCAATTTATTTCGTCCTGGGGGGTGGAATATTCACACCCCTGAGTGACATAAATTTTGCGAACATAAGCAGTAGCGTAGACACAGCCATAGAGACAGAGCCAATCTCTTTTGTGGCAATTGTTATGGCATTTTTCTAGGAATACTAATGTAGCTAGGACTATGAACTCCATGCAAATGATCTATGCAGAACAGTTGTTGCTTCATGCAGCCATCTAGTTTTGCACCTACAGTAATGGAGGTGCAAAGGATTCTGAAGTGGCATGGTAACAAGATCACATAGGTGTAAATATCTAGGGTGGAACTAAAGTTCCTGAGTAGATCACAACTGAGCACCAGCACGTACACTGATAGAAATCTAATGACACTGCATTGCATCGACTCTCAGCAGAGCATGTGTCGCTGTCCCCTTAAAATTATACTGTTTCGATGACTGCTTGTTGTTGAACTCGGAGGGACCTTTCTGGGCCAAGCCCATATATTGTTTAAGCCCTTTAAAGCAGACATAAGGTTGTTGATTTGCCAAAAGGGAGTGTGTATTTTCTTTTTCACTGTGAGCCATGACTGGCTTTTGGCAGGCAGCTCTGATTTCTCAGTTGCTCTGCCTTCTGCCGCAGGCAACATCTAACACAGCAGAGGAAAAGGAGAAATTGGAGGTTTCTGAAGCTGGGTAGGCACAGAGGGGAGGGATGGGTGATAAATGGGAGTACAGTCATCCACTGCGATGATCAACATGTGATTTGAATTACTTGCTATTTGAAAAGAACAGCTACAGTCAGATCAAATGTCCAAAAAAAGAAAAGTGACATCCCCACCACCACCCCCCTTGCTCCCCAAAGGAGCCATAAGTGTTGCTCTTTAGAACACTATACACAAATCCTTTTTTATGAGGAGATGTAGCATATTAAGTGTCCGTGGCATGGTCAGCTGTACAATACCAATTCCACAACATGCAGGACACTTATTTGTTCTGACATTTCCTAAAACTAAACACAAATTAGAGGACAGTTGATTCTAACCCTGAAAGGTCCTGCCCCTATACAGGAAGTCTCGATTCTAAAACTCCACTGGCAACAGGCAGTGTAATAAAGAAACTCCACAGTCATCAGATAACACATTGTCATAAAGAGTTATAAATATGAACTTGGGAAAATGTAGGACCTCAGGCAAACTATACAGGTTTGGAGGGTGGGTAGGATGGAGAGCTGGGTTGGCAGTTCTACTTCCCTATATTTAATTAAGGTTTCTCTTTATAAAAACTGATTAATCCTTGTTGCTTAGTTGTTCCGATTGCTGCACATGGTAATTTAGTTAACATGTGAACTCCTTTCTGCATGAAGTTAATTTACTTTAATTGCTCTGGTGATCATCTTTTCCCAAATTCAAACTAAGCTTCTTCTGTCACTTGAGAGGGAAAATAAATATTGTTTGTCATTAATTCCCCTTTCTTCTAAATTAAGTGAGGAGAGAAATCTCTTTTTATTCACAATGATGTGAAAGCCAGAGATTCTGTTCAGAATAACTTTGGAGAATAACCTTAATAACCCTTAACCACACATTCTGCTATTTGCACTGCAAAGCAGCTGGAAAGCCAGTTTAACCAGCTATCTGAGTACTCCTTATACCTAAGGGACTCTCTGGGTGGTGGAGGGGGCATGACTGCAAGAGAACGGGTAGAGGTTGGAGAATCTTGTGTCCTAGTGATCAGTAGCTACCAGAATGGACCCGTGGGGCAGTGGACAGCCATGAGCAACTTAGATCAGCCATCCAGCTGCTTTAGGCACTGGACAGGTGCCAAGGTCGGGGTGGGGAGGGGTATGCAGAACTGACCCAAAGTATCTTTGCACCAAATACCACTCTGACATGACGCAGGATATGGCCTGTGGCCTTGTATGTTTGGCACTACCCTAATTTGCATTTAAATACAATTTGTATTGTAAATATTTTTCCCTTTACAATGGGAGCTAATTCACGTATCGCTCATTTTTGGGTCAGACTCACAGAATTTCTTTTTCAGGGTCCTTATCCTCTGTACCATTTATCCTTCTAGTCTTAGGAGTCAATTCTAAATTGAAATCTTAATCTGTGAAGCCTGCTCTCCCAAAGAGGAACAAGCTGTGCATTTGAGGGGCTACAATCAGTCTCTCCTCCACAAGGCGGTAATAAATATTACTATACAAACTATAGCTCTTTTCATCCACTGATCTTACAGTGCTTTACAAATGTAGGCAAGCATCATCCTTCCTTTCCCCCTTCCTTCCACCTCCTGATTTTTACAGATACAGTAACTGAGGCATGGAGAACTTCCTTGAAGTTCTGTATAAGGGACAGGAATAATAAGGTTTTCCAGTTCCCATTTGTGCTCATACCCACTACTGCTTTCCCAGATATATGGCCCAGGACTATTCTTGTATGCTGAAATGTACTTTAGAATAGCTCTGCACTTCTAACAAGTATTAACACAAACAGCCACAGACGATTTTGTGCTTGTAACCTAATGTCAATCTCAATTTCTACTCTTGTCTGTGTTAGAAAAAGAAAGCTGCCTGCTCGGTATAGGCAGAACAAGGCAAATGGTACGAAAAATACCCCAGTAAACATGTAAATAAAGACCCATCTCTGGGCACAGATATATGTTGAACATGGACTACATTTAACAGAAGCTTAGACATGGAAACAGTCCACAGCCAGAGCATACACACAGTTTTGCCCAGTAAAAAACAACATGGTAAGTTGTAAATTGTGCTGCCCTTGTGATATGCTGAGATACAGCACTTTTCCCCTAAACAAACGTCAGACTCAGACTCTTACTATAGGTTTTCTCCCTCAGAAACTCTACCCTCAATTTTTCACAGCACTAGGAATTTGGCTTTTATGGAATGTCTCTCCACTAGAATTATTCTTTATTTCAAACTAAGTTCTAATGCCTTCAATCTCAGTATCTGGAACAGTAAAAGGTTTTCAGTCTTGACTATAAAACTTTCATGAATGTTAATTTCTGAAGCATTTTTAAAAAGCTCAGTGCCCTCTCATGATACACAATGAGAGAACACAGAACAAAGGCCCCAATCTGCACACTGAATTATATCCCCAAACCTGTTTGTTCTGGTAAAACACACTTCAAGGCCACAGTGTTATGTTTGACAGTTTACTTCATTACATAAAAAAGCAATTAAAAGACAAAACAACCAAAAAAGTTTCATTACACTGGCAATTCTTAAAATCCTGTCAGTTTTGTTTCAGACAAAGTTAGTCTATATTTGCATTATTCCTTAAAAACTTTCCTATACGTTGTATAGGAAATGGCAAGGAAAAATGGAAAATACTGCTTGCTGTCAAAGGATATAAATGATATAAATAATATTACCTTCCTCAAAATGCACCTCTTATCTGTATAAATGCTAATATATTTTCATTTTTGCAACCAAACGTAAGGTTGCTATCAGTCCAAATTTAGACAGGCCAATGAATATTTTGATGGGGATGTCCCCAAAACCTAAGTTTACAGGATGTTAACAGCAAAAGAGCTTGGTGCTCATAGAACATTTTCACAGTGTAAAGGCAGGATGATTGATGCTGGGTCTGTATTTAGAAGGTACAGAGTCTGAAGACACAAACTGTGTGCTGCTCACATGGTTCTTATGTAAACCACAAAATACGTGGCTGGCACCAAATCCCCATCAATATTTGATTTTTTTCTTTCCACAAACATATCTGCAGCTGCCAAATAGCACTAGAAATGTATTCAATAAGCACCATGGAGAAAGCTCTGATTCATGATGTCTAAGTTTCCATTCCCTTCAAAGGGCATTCTTGTATTCAGAATGATTTTGGGCAACCCAAGCCAGGATGTCTTTTCTGTTTAAAACTGCTAAAATATGATTCTGTATGTGCGTGGGGAGGGGGAAGGAGTAAGGGTAGGGGGAAAAAATCCTTCTCTTTCATCTATACATTCAGCTCTCAAAGGTCTCCAGCCCAAGCCTGGACGACTAGACCGGAATTAAGCAGCCTTTTAGCCCAAGCCCTGCAAGCCTGATTAAACTGACATGGGCCAGCTGTGGGAGTTTAATTGTAGTGTACACATACGCTAAAGGCCCAATCCTGCAACAGAAAGATGATGAGTATCTTCAACATTGAGTAGGTCTGATCATGAGAAGTGCTATATACTCACAGGTTCAATGTTTAAGAGGTCAAAGTAGTGCACTAGGTTATTATGCTTATCCTTTGAACTCTTGACTCTGATGATAAAATGATGAAGATGATTTGTTAAACACAGACACGTACCAACAAAGTTCCTGCCCAGAGCTGGTCTCAACCTAGCGCATAGTGAATGTTTACTCATAACAAAAACTTTGCACAAATGGCAGAGAGTCTCTGCTTAGGTGTGACTCAGGACAGGAATAGCAGGCTGGAGGTCAAGACTAAAATGCCATAACAAAGCTGTATGGCTCTAGCTAGTCCTATCAATGTCTCATTTTTGAGCGTTAAATATTCAACCCCAAAATAGGAGAAATGTCTCAGGAAATACCCAAAGCATGTGATTCATCTGTTGTCAGTCTTTATCAGACATTGCAGCAAAGCATGATTTATAGCCAATCAGAAAAAAGTGGCCCTTTCTTAAACAAAGAATGGCAACTTCTCCCCAGTAATTGTGGTTCTTTGAGAAGTGTAGTCCACATGGATTCTGAATCTGGTGAGTATGTGTCCTGTGCAAATGAGGTCAGATACTTTTGGCCAGCAATGTCCATTGGATCCTTGCACCTTGCCACCCAAGAGCATAAATGGCAGAGTGGACCCGACCATCCCTCAGTTCCTTCGCCAGTTCAGAATCCTGTATCTATAGGACTTTGTAAAAGCAGAAGAAAATGGATTTTGGAATCCACATGGACAACACATCCTGAAGAATCACAGGTACTGTCACATAAGTAACCATTCTTCTTCAAGTGATTGGCCTCATGGATCCCAGTTCTGGTGACTATCAAACAGTGATCTCATAGGTAGAAAGTGGATGATAGGAGTCCTATGTAAACAAGGATTGTAGGACAGCTGTACCAAAGAGAGCATCTGATCCTGAAGCCACAGTTAAGTAGTAGTGCTGGGTGACAATGTGGACTGATCCCTGTGAAGCTGTCCAGCAAATTTATGAAAAAGCCCACAGAAGCTGCCTGAACCGTGATGGGATGGTCGCAAACCTGCATGGATAGATCTAACCTGGCTATCTCATAACAGGATCTAATACAGTGAGATACCCATTTAGACAACCTTTAAATGGAAGTGGCTTGAGCCTTAATCCTATCCGCAAAGGCTACGAACAGCCTGGAGGAGCTCCTGAGGGAACTTGTCCTCTCCGCTAGTATGAAATAGCCCTGGCCACATTAAAGGACTGCAATTTGGCTTTCCTCTGGTTTGAGTGGTTTGGGGAAGAAACTGGGAGGTGAACCAAATGATTTAAATGCAAATCAGAAAAAATCATAGGCAGGAACTTGAGGTCCGGCCTAAGAGTCACCGTATCTCTATGGAACTCTGCATAAGGGGAACCAGCCATAAGGGCCTGAATTCCCCAAACTGATGTTATGGCTACTAAAAAGGCAGTCTTCATAGCCTTCATAGGTAAAAAGAGAAGGTTGCTAGGTGCTCAAAGGGAGGTTCCATTAAGCCAGATAACACTGTGGAGGTCCAGGAAGGGGGTGGCTCCCAGAATAAGGAAAAACATGCATGAGAACTTTTAGGAATCTAGCAACTGTAGGATGGGAAAATATGATATGACCCTGAATAGGAGGAGGATATGCTGCTATTGCTGCTAAATGTATTCTTAGGGAGCTGATGGATAGTCTTAAATATTTTGGGGTTAGCAGATAGTTCAGAATAGTAAAACAGGTGCTTCCCAGGGACACAGGTGACACTGTACTTCCCAAATAGAACCTATCTTGCATTTTGCTGCTTAACAATACAAGACAGTCTAGCAGAGGCTTTTCTGCTATGTACCGAGATGTCTGGACGTCAGCTGAACAACTTCTTTCGTGGCAGCTATCTAACCTGCATCCAGACTGTCAGATGTAATGATACTGGATCCAGGTGTATGTTCAAACATCTGTTTTACGAAACGATATATGGTAGAGCAGGTAGTGTGATCAGAGTCTGTCAGGACAGAGGTTCACCTGCTCTGAGTACCAGAACTGTCTGGGGCTACCATGATCACTGAGACTGAGTCTTGTCTGAGTTTCCTCAAGATTCTCAATATTAATAGGATTGGTGGGTAGGCCTACATGAGCCACAGTGCCCATGAGATGAGAAAGGCATGTGACAGCGAACCTGGAATCAACCCCCCAGCCCTTGAGTGCTCCAGCAGAAAGACCCTGAAGCAGGCCTTCCTAACTTTGTGTCTTCCTGGAGAAGGAACAATTGAACACATCAGGAATGTGTCCCTTTACCCAGACAAAACAGGCACTTAAAGTGCCCATCATTCACCTGATAGCAGCCTTCAAGAGGGGCAAATTTTAAATCCTGGGGACTGTTGTGACAACTGGTCTGTAACTTTTGCCTGCTTGAAAATTAACCATGAAAATAGGTCAAGCTATTTTCAAAAAAGAATGTTATAAACAGGTGCAAGAAAACCAGACAGAGACTGAATTAGTCCAAACAAAAAGGGCCTACTGACAGGGGTCAAGGACTATGTAGAGATTGGACTTAACGTTCCCTATACCAAGTTTGGCGTTACAGAAATGCATTTAATTGAATGAAATAACAAGGGGATGAACTACACCACCCATTCTCCTCTCCCGCCTTCTGGGGTCCTTAAAAGGAGATTTTGAAAAAGCAGCATGGCTTTCCAGCTCAGCTTATCACATCTTGTCTCAACTTCCTCGATCCCAAGCAGAAACAGCAGACCAAACCGCAAGGTATTCTTCCCGCAAGGAAGGCCAGCAGGCCTTGCTCTTGTTTACGGAATTTTATTTTCACCTGAGAGTCCTGAAAGTCATCATACCCTCATGACTTCCAATCCTCAGCCCATAAGTGGTGACACTCAATTGTCAGCACTACAGAGGCACATAAGATCCCATTCTGTCATCCTCCCCCTTTGTGTTACTTTCAGCTCCACTGTTATTTTTCCTCCTAACCCCTCTCTCACTCCAGCTTTTCAACAGATTCTGAAATCAACTGCACTACACGCATTACCACATCCAGCCCTGCCTTGTCTGAGGAGAAAGGACCCAAATCAGATGATGTCCTTGACTGTAATGTGAGCTTGCGTCCAAGCAACAGGTACTGTGGCCGACTTGCCAGCCTAAAAATCCATTCATTACTGACCAGCCATCCAGTGTTCCAAGAACATCAAAAAAGGACATATTTCCCCCACCAGTTCTATCCTGTATTTCCTTCACCTTGTGCCTGTCTATTAAAAACAGGAGACATGAATGTACTTTAGCCAGCAAGACAGAGTGAAATTAACCCTTTCCTTTTCATCAAAGAAAAGCGTGTTAGTGAAAAAAAGAGACTGACATTTTGCCTCCAAAAGAAGAGAGACGTTAATAGGCTTTTATTAAGTTTGTTTTGCATAATTACTCAGTTTCAGTTTCAATATCAATGCTTGTTTTGATTTCTTGTTCTTTCTTGAATTTGATCAATGAATGAATGCTTTTGGATGTATTCCAAGCAGCCAAGTAAACTGCCGTCGCTGTAGAAAAAAACCCAAACCTTTCTATCACTGTTTTCATGTTGAACAATTAAAGTGTTTATAAATATGTTTCACTCTTCTGACCCTTCAAATCAATACAACAGGACTCAGCCATAGCAGCTTGGGTCCCAGTATCAGGGATATCCCCAAATCTATTATAAGTTTGCCTTTTTTTTTTTTTTTGGGCTAGTGGGAATGATACAAACAACTAAAATTATACTAACTACACTAACTATAGAAATCATGAGTTAGTAACCACTAACTAGCCAAACAAGAGATTGCACAGTGCACTGAGTAAGGGGACACCGCAGAGGTTCCATCTCGCTGCAATAGATGGTAAGAAGGAACTGATGGTCAATTGGGCCTGCTCTGCCCTTTATATACTTAGGTGGGGGTGAAGAGGGGGCGTCAGGATTTTCCAGGCACCAGTGTGGCCCCAACGGACATTGTGGCCAAAAAGAATCTGTTCTATGGTGCATGTGTACCAGAAAAAGAATCCATAAGAACAATCACTGTAAGAACCACCAACCTTTAGGGTACATATAAAAAAAAAATTCAAACTGGAATTAAGAGCTTAAATGCCTGCAGAAGGCATGGAAATACATAGTACTGGTTACTGTACACAGTGTTTTTCATCCCCATCCAGGAACTCAAGTACTGAAGGATTCGATATATCAGTCTGTAACCTGAATGTGTAAAATTAATTCTGAAATCAATCAAACCCTGAAACAAAGAACTATAATAACCACATGAAACATTTCCACTGGCTTTAGAATTCGTTCCTCTAAATAAAACATTTTCTGTCCGTAAGTTGCTTTGGGCTACTTTCTTTATATAAATAAATTGCTTATTTCATTTTCAAAATTAAAATAGCATGCATGGATTAATTTCAAACAAGGAAAGAACATCATTGGGTAAAATGATGTAGCACCATGTTCTTCGATATTAATGGGCTAGATCAAGCATTTAGGCTCAACCCAGTGTAGGGGGGAGGTTGTAGCTACCCACTCCAGCAACAGCTCTGGTAAGAATACACCTCTCTGAAGAACACAGCTCTTCTCTTCCATGGTAGCAAGAGAGAAGGAGTGTACTGTGAGAGCCCATTACCAGACACAGCATTGCCTTCCCATCATGGCTGGTAAACATGTGTGTTTGGGGGTTGTAAGGAGGGTGGAGTCCATGGCTCTACCTACTCTGTGCCTGCCTACTTGCTGGGGTGGTAGAAGAGGGAACATTTGGGGTGTACAGTCCCTGCTCTCTTTCCTGTGCCTGGACCCAGCAACCAGGTGCTACACAGTCTCACTGGGGAGTGTGAGATCTTACTCCTCCTCACTCGCCATTATAGCTGCATAAGCCAGGACGAAGGCACAGTTTAGCCCAAAATAAGCAAGTTAGATTTGGGATTTATAAAAATAATTCCAGCCAAAAACCAGAGAATAAACTGTCCTGGACATATATCACAGCAGCTTTAGAGTAAGACTATTTAATTACTTAAAATAACCAAATTAAACATACTTACACAAGGAAAGTGCATCAGCAGAAGCCTGAAATCAAAGATCTACAAACAGATACTCTAACAGAGGTGAAAGCTAATTTCTCTGGACTGGATAATCCTTTGTCAAAAGTGTGACTCACTTTGGATATTTGAGTGTGAAGAGCTTAGTACTAGGTATTCTATAAATAGAGATATATTCAAATAGAGACAGAAGCCCAGGTGGCAAAAGAAACAGTTGTATAAACAGCTTCATCTATTAAATCACAAACCTGACACAGAATCTTTGTCACATTCTGGTTTAGTGTGAGGAGTTTCATGACGTATCTCACTGTACATTTTTTCTTATGGATAAAGAAAATAGGGTTTCTGTTCAGAAAGTAAAGCCACTATGTGGAATTCAGAAAGCAGAAGCTGAACTATGTAAACATGAGCAGGTATCTCTTGTTGTCAACATATGCTTTAAACCTACATTACTCAGACCCATCCCATTTAGAAAATCTACAAAGATTTCCCCATAGCTGGGGCTCAGAAAGGGAATGAATTAATTCATCCTATAAGGGGAGATAAATTTATAGCTACAATTTATTTCCCGTCTAATTGATTCCCCAGCCCCTTGCTTTTAATCTTTTCTTCTGTGCAAGGAAGCTTTAAAAAGGCCTTTATCATAAAGGTCAAGTGAAAATAATGTTGAGGACCAAAGACAAGTAATGTATCGTGAAGAATCTTTCCTTAATTCACTCTGCACAATTCAGCCTGAGCACAATTTCCACTCCTGAGATCAAATTCAACCTTGGTGCAAGCAAGTGAAACCACACTGAACTTAATAGTGTCTGTTGTGCCTACAAGGGTCTCAGTAATAGGTAATTTTACATAACAGATATGCTATAATATGTAGGCACAATAAGATGAGTTAAGGACGGCCTCATCTCTGATGTCCTTTTTGGTTTATGTCAAAATCCTAGTATGATGTTAAACCTTGAATTGTTATAATATATTAATTCTCTTTTACGCTTCTGGTTGCATTAAATAATCAAATGTTAAAATAAACTAAGCAGTCACAGAATAAAATCATATCCACCAAAATGTGAGTCACTTTTACTGGGGAAAAAAGTCCCATCTATAGCACATCAAAGCTATCACCAGGAGTGTGACACATGTTAAGCACATATTTGCTTATTCCTGGGTGGAAGACCATTCCAAAAAGTCCCCTTTCAATATAGCAAGACACAGAAACTCATGCACACTGCAGCTATGCTTTTTTTTCCCTTAAAGGACAAAAGGCAAGAGAAAGCATCCTGTGCACTTTCCAAGTGAGGACCCGGAGGGCTCTATTTTTTTTAGGCCCCTACTGTGATCAACAGAGACTGAGGCTACCTTAAAAAAATGCAGTGTTAGACATTCCCATACTCAATATTTAGCCAAGTGTCTCAGCATGCAGTTGAAGGAGTTAAGCTAGTGGCTGCCATAGTAAGTCTGGCATTGATCCAGATAATGCTTTTTCCTTCAGACTAACAGACAGCTGTGCTGAAAAATACCACGCTAAAGTCAAAAGATGTCCATTTGTTACTATAGGAACACCAAACAGATGTAATATTTAAACACAAACTTACTGAGTCACAAAGTCAAGGTAATAATAATAATGCCTAACGAAAACCAAGTCACAAAAGTTCCCTGCATCAGATTTCTCAGGACAACCTTCAAAAAGAATTATTGAAAATACACATCTTTATTTAACCATCGAACTATGATTCCAAGAAATCCAGTGCCTGGAAGTTATGGAGAAAAAATGTTTGTGATGCTTTTGATCTCTTCTGCACTGCTGTGTCTCTGAATTAAAAACACATTTCTAGGCAGCAAAACTCTGCATTGGGAAGGGAGTGCTCTAGTGACTAGACCCCCACAAAGTGAGAGGTTCTTGGGAGAGGCACCCTCAGAAGATTTATTGCGACCAGTCACGCTCATCTAGACAAAAGTGGAATAAAAGTGTTCGGAGGACCAGGCTCCAGTGACTGCTGATTATCCAAAAATAAAGACAGTGTGGGGGACAACTAGGAAGCTTGGTGGAATTTCTCTGTAGGATGTTAGAGCTTGAGTGCAATTTCCACTCCTGAAACCAGATTCAACCTTGGCGCAACCAAGTGCAACTACTCTGAAGACAATGGAGTTACACCAAGGCTGAATTTGGCTTTGAGTGACATGTGACAGCATCATCAGCATCAGATAGAAAATGCCAAACAGCATTTAAAAGTGACCCCTGCAGTCAACTGACAAATTCGAAGGTGTGTCCTCTGCAATCTCCCTATGCTGGGTGGAGGGTAACTGTAGTGCTAACAGTGAGGAACTGCAGAGGTGAAATTTTCAGGTCTCTAAATAACAAAAATGACTTGAGAGACAAACTGGAAGGCAGGGCCCTAAGTCTCTGTTTTTGATACCTATAAAGCAGCAATTAAATACCTGGGGGTTAGTGAAGAAGGTAACTGCCCACTTAGTGATGTTACACACATAAGGTCAGATCCTCATCTCATGTAAATGGCTGCAGATTCAATTATTTCAATAATGTACACTTATATTCACCATATATACACCTGACATATGAATCATATTACACCTGTTCCAAGATTCCACTGGTTTCCAATTTGTTTTGGGATGCAAATGAAGAACAATTCTTTTAATTGTTACATCTCTTTATGGTTTGTGTCCTGGTGGCAACCCCCCTTTTGTTATTGATCCTGGCAGCTGAGGACCATTGACTCTTGAATTTACTTTCTCCCTTAACTTTAGAATCACAGAATCATAGAATATCAGGGTTGGAAAGGACCTCAGGTGGTCATCTAGTCCAACCCCCTGCTCAAAGCAGGACCAATCCCCAATTAAATCATCCCAGCCAGGGCTTTGTCAAGCCTGACCTTAAAAACTTCTAAGGAAGGAGATTCTACCACCTCCCTAGGTAACGCATTCCAGTGTTTCACCACCCTCCTAGTGAAAAAGTTTTTCCTAATATCCAATCTAAACCTCCCCCACTGCAACTTGAGACCATTACTCCTTGTCCTGTCCTCTTCTACCACTGAGAATAGTCTAGAACCATCCTCTCTGGAACCACCTCTCATGTAGTTGAAAGCAGCTATCAAATCCCCCCTCATTCTTCTCTTCTGCAGACTAAACAATCCCAGTTCCCTCAGCCTCTCCTCATAACTCATGTGTTCCAGACCCCTAATCATTTTTGTTGCCCTTCGCTGGACTCTCTCCAATTTATCCACATCCTTCTTGTAGTGTGGGGCCCAAAACTGGACACAGTACTCCAGATGAGGCCTCACCAATGTCGAATAGAGGGGGACGATCACGTCCCTCGATCTGCTCGCTATGCCCCTACTTATACATCCCAAAATGCCATTGGCCTTCTTGGCAACAAGGGCACACTGCTGACTCATATCCAGCTTCTCGTCCACTGTCACCCCTAGGTCCTTTTCCGCAGAACTGCTGCCTAGCCATTCGGTCCCTAGTCTGTAGCGGTGCATTGGGTTCTTCCGTCCTAAGTGCAGGACCCTGCACTTATCCTTATTGAACCTCATCAGATTTCTTTTGGCCCAATCCTCCAATTTGTCTAGGTCCCTCTGTATCCTATCCCTGCCCTCCAGCGTATCTACCACTCCTCCTAGTTTAGTATCATTCGCAAATTTGCTGAGAGTGCAATCCACACCATCCTCCAGATCATTTATGAAGATATTGAACAAAACCGGCCCCAAGACCGACCCCTGGGGCACTCCACTTGACACCGGCTGCCAACTAGATATGGAGCCATTGATCACTACCCGTTGAGCCTGACAATCTAGCCAACTTTCTACCCACCTTAGAGTGCATTCATCCAGCCCATACTTCTTTAACTTGCTGACAAGAATACTGTGGGAGACCGTGTCAAAAGCTTTGCTAAAGTCAAGAAACAATACATCCACTGCTTTCCCTTCATCCACAGAACCAGTAATCTCATCATAGAAGGCGATTAGATTAGTCAGGCATGACCTTCCCTTGGTGAATCCATGTTGACTGTTCCTGATCACTTTCCTCTCATGTAAGTGCTTCAGGATTGATTCTTTGAGGACCTGCTCCATGATTTTTCCGGGGACTGAGGTGAGGCTGGCTGGCCTGTAGTTCCCAGGATCCTCCTTCTTCCCTTTTTTAAAGATTGGCACTACATTAGCCTTTTTCCAGTCATCTGGGACTTCCCCCGTTCGCCATGAGTTTTCAAAGATAATGGCCAATGGCTCTGCAATCACAGCCGCCAATTCCTTTAGCACTCTCGGATGCAACTTTACTGACCCTCAGGCAATTTGTAAGGTGTCTTTATTTTATTTTTTAGGGAAGAGGAGGGTTTCCCCTGTGACAAGGCATCCCTGCCTGGGGCACCCACATGCAACAGGCCACACCATGACAGGTATGTCTGCCTCCATTTCCCCTTTCTTCCTCCCATGAAAGGAACACAGTCTTTCTCAATGTCCAGTTCAAAAGTCTGCCGGGGAAAATATATTTATTCTTGTACATGTACAACAGCCCACAGAACCCTCATGATAAAACCATTCTCCCAAAATGTAACAGGTTCACAACAGTTTTCCACGCCCACTCCTGGGATATCTTTTCCAGCTCACGCACCAGAGAGTCATTAACCGTCTGTCCCCTTACTCTTTCTCCCCTTGCTCCAGGGCCCCAGTATCCAGACCAGCCACCTGAGAGCTCCCAGATTCACTTTCTTCCCCTATGACTCATCTCCCAGAGCCCCAAGTCAGGTCTCCTGAGTGAGAATCCCTGCAGTGTTCCACTCATCCAAGCCTCCCTGTCTGAGACCTGGTCTACACTACGCGCCAGATCGGCAGGCAGCGATCAATCCAGCGGGGGTCAATTTATCATGTCTAGTCTAGACGCAATAAATTGACCCCTGAGCGCTTTCCGTCGACTCAACCGCTGCGGGAGGCGCAGGTGGAGATGATGGGGGAGCAGTAGCAGTCAACTCACCGTAGTGAAGACACTGCAGTGAGTAGGTCTAAGTACGTCGACTTCAGTTACGTTATTCATGTAGCTGAAGTTGCGTAATCCCCCCCCTCCAGTGTAGACCAGGCAAAGTTAGGTCTGCTTAATAATGTATGTGTCTACACTGCCGAGTCCCTTCTGCCAACTTAAAGGGTTTGTAAAGTCAACTTCTGTACTCCACCTCCGTGAGAGGCACAGGGCTCAGTCGACATCCACGTGTCGACATGGGGATAATGTAGACACTGTGCTGTGTAATTCGAATGAATTGGCCTACAGGAGGTGTCCCACAGTGCTCTGCTGTGACTGCTCTGGATGGCACTTTCAACTCCACTGCACTTCAGCCAGGTACACAGGAAACAACCGCCCCCCTGTTAAAGAACTTTTGAATTTTCATTTCCTGTTCGATCGGTGTGGATAGCTCGTCAGCACAGCTGACAATGGATGCTCAAGGCCACAAACGCGCTCCAGCATGGAGCACATAGGAGGTAGTGGATCTTATTGCTGTGTGGGGAGAAGAGTCTGTGCAGGCAGAGCTCCGACCAGGAGAAGAAATGCTGACATCTATGCCAAAAATTGGACACAGCATGGGGGAGAAGGACTACACCAGAAACACGCAGCAGTGCCGCATGAAAATAAAGGAACTTCAGCAAGAGTACCAGAAGACAAGAGAGGCGAACAGTCACTCTGGTTCTCAGCCACAGACACGCTGCTTCTATGAGGAGCTGCATGCAATTCTAGGTGGCAACCCTACCACTACCCCAAAACGCTCCGTGGATATCTCCCAGGAGCCCCAGGTGACCTTGGGCAACAACGAGGAGGACATTGTTGCTGAGGAAGAGGAGGAGGAGGAGGAGAATGCGTGGCAGGCAAGCGGAGGATCCATTCTCCCTGACAGCCAAGAACTTTTTTTTAAATTCTGGAGCCCATCCCCCCACAGGACCAATTGTCAGCAGAGCGTGATGCCCGCAAAGGCACCTCTGGTGAGTACACATTTTCAATCAATCTGCAGGGGTTACATGCTATTATTTTTAATGTTGAATTGATGTCTATTGATTACCCTGACAACTTGGATCACAGCAGACCCCACAGTAGGTTTACCCACTCCAAGTTGATGCCCCACTGACTGGTAGCAGACTCGCGTTGCAAGCTTCCACAGAGCTATCGCCACTTGCTTCTCAGCTGTTAGAGCAGTTATCATTTTAGTATTGCTGCGCTGGGGAAAGTTCTTTGCACAGTTCCATGAAAGTGGCCTTGCGCATTCGAAAGTTCTGCAGCCACTGCTCATCATCCCATAGCTGTATAACTATGCGGTCCCGCTAGTCAGTGCTTATTTCCCGGGCCCAGAAGCGGTGCTCCACCATGTCAAGGTGATGCGCAACTGTCACCAGCATCTGCGAATTGCTCCACTTCACGGCTTCCAGCAGGGCTGCTTGGGTAGCATCACATTGTTCCGTGCGGCGGCTCCTGCTTCAGCTGAGCAACTACTGCAGGATAAGGCATGAGGTGTTTGCAATGCTCAAAACAACAGTGTACAGCTGAGCGGTGTCCATGCTTGCCGTGCTATGACGTCTGCGCAGGGATAAAAGGCACAAAAAAGGCTTGGATTGTTTGCCGTTGATTTCAGGGAGAGGGGAAGGGAGGAAAGTGCATCATGGGAGGCTAATGCCATGTTCCCATAACCAGCCGCGCAAATGTTTTGGTCCTATGAGGCCCTGGAAGCCCAACCCAACATTCCACTCTGCTCCGTGCACTGTGGGATAGCAGCGCTCTGTGAGTTGATACAAGCCCTGCTCTGTGAGGATGCGCTTCTCCGACACAATGTGCATAGTGGCGACATGCAGAATCAACTTAAATCGGAGACTCAATGTCAATTTAAATAAAATCGACCTAATTTTGCATCTGAAGAAGTGGGGATTTTACCCACGAAAGCTTATGCTCAAATAAATCTGTTAGTCTTTAAGGTGCCACTGGACTCCTTGTTGTTTTTGTGGATATAGACTAACACGGCTACCCCCTGATGCTAATTTTGTAGTGTAGACATACCCTGAGAGTCCTATCTCAGCTCAGATAACATCCCTCCAGGATTGAGCCTTTGTTCTGGGCTCAGCTTCCCACAGCCCTCCACTCAGGCCTACTGCAAGAGGGCATCTCACACATTATTTAGCAGTTCACTTTGAAGTACAAATTAGACAGCTCATCTCCATATAAATCTACATCTTTCAGAGCTGTTATGCTACTGCACCAAATCTGTGCTGCACTAAAACCAAGGTATTTTACAACAAACCTTTGTAGTCACCTATATAGTGAAAGGTTACTTTAACCAACTACCCACCCAAAGTGAGGGTTTACACCTACTTTAATATGGGAGAGTTCAGCCCCCAAGATCAACTACAGTAGAGAGAAGTATTTAATAGAATGGAAACCGCATGGTGCACAATAGAGTCTACACAGTACTCTTTCTACAACCATTACTTTTAGTAGCCAACCAAAAAATACACACACTACAATCTGGTAAAGTGAGATCATTACAAAATGCATAATATTTGCATTACTCACACCAGGCCTTGCAGAAAAACCAAAAGTGTTATCCTCATCACCACCACCACCAATGGTCATCGTCCTGGCATCTCCCACATACCAAGGCATGCAGGCCACAACACCTTTTATTATGTGTTATGCTGATGCCCGCTGGTGTCCATACACATCTTTGAAGGTTTTAACTCCTTTTCCTTATTTGAATTTCCATGCCCCTCTACTTTTGGAGTGCCCTGTTTTTCATAGGCTAACTCATTAGTTCCCCTTATACTCATTAACATTTCCACCACCTTATCACCATATTAATAGGCAGTTACCTTAAGAAAGTCTCCAACATTTCACCTTGGCTACATTTCACCTTGGTGTCTACTGATCTCTCTCAAGACGTTATCCAAACTCAGCAATTATTTCAGAACATCAGCATATCACAAACACAGAAAAAAAGCTACGCAGGTTTATTATTAACTTGCTTATGTTAACTTATCCTGTGTCCGATGGCCTAATTTTGCTAAGCTAAATATTTTACAGGCCTGAGTTTTGTACGCCCTGTGTTATAACGTTATTTAATATTGATGTTTCACCTCTATATCCTAAATATACCTGATATCTTTTATATTTGGCTACATCTTCCTCTTCCCATTGCTGAATTAGGTTTTCCTTGAAAGTTAAAGTCAACATATTGATAATATGGGCCTGATCATTACTCAATGAGTCGTGCCAATGATGTTAATAAGTGTTGCAGGCTCTAGCCCATACTGGACGAAAACAGACTAACTCTGCACAATCTATAGCCAAATAAACAATAAAAGACTGAACTCCCTCCTTTTACCCATGCAACATGATAGGATATCTGCATCACAGATATTTCAGAGTATTACAAGCCAACTTGTTACAGGTCAATGCATAGAGGCGAGAGTGCACTCCCTCCTTGTTGTCGTGACCTCTTTTGCATAGACAGATACACAAGAGTGGTCACCATTAAAAATGAAGAATCAACATATGACCACAGATACCTCATGGTTACCACAGCTATTTCCTATTCTGAGTAAATGGGAAAAGTGTAGTCTCTCTGCCCAGGCTACATTGCTTCCTGTGTCTCCAATATCTCCTCTGGGATGTCCCTCTGCTTCCTCAGACTTAGCATGGATCAATCAAACCCTCTCATCATTCTCTCTACACTTTCCCTCTTCCTCGCTATTAACAGCTCCTTTCTCCTCCCACTCCTTCAAACTCATATGACACTGGGGTTGTCTTTGGTTATCCATGCTCTTGCCAAATATTGTCACTATACTACTTCCTCTTTAACATTTCTAACATCTGTCCCTTCCTGTCCATCCACACTGCCAAAATCTTGGTTCACACTCTGGTTCTCTCTGATCTCAACCTCTGTTAACACCCCTTCTTAGGCCTCTTGGTCTCTTACCTTGTGCCTCTTTATTTTAACTGTTGGATAAATGATCTTCCTTTCCCACTTCTCTGACCATATCAGCCTCCTTCTTAAATCCCTTTACAGCTCCTCACCTCTTTAAAACTCCTCATCCTGATGTTGAAGGCACAGCACAGCTCTGCCCCAGCCTATATATCAACACCTTCTTTCTCCCGACTTCCTACTCTGATGCTCCACTTATCTCCCCCTACTTCAGGCTTTTTATCATCTGCTGCCTATGCCTGCAACATCCTCATTCTCCCGCTACACCAAACAGCCTTTACCTTCAAATCCCTATTTTAAAAAAAATCTCTTCCTTTACATAGCTCTCCACCACTGATCTCTACTCCTGTGTTATTGTGCTTCTTTTCTTTTCTCTGTCTTATTCTCCAGTTTAATACTCAGATCTTTCAAGCTTCAGACGAATATACACTTTGCATGTTCCTTATGTCTTGTAACCATCATCTCTATCTTCACTCTTTCTTATGTGTTGTCGTAATTTCCTATGTTTATGTAACAGAGGACCCCATCCACCAATCTAATCAGGGTGGGTGGATGCCTGTGCCCACATGGAGCCCCACAAGCCCTACACACAGACTTCATTGAGGTTTGGGACTAGTGTTAGTATCCACAGGGACCAGATGGCAGGATCAAGGCCTCAGCTATTCAGGGTAAAGAGCTTTATCTCTGTTTTCTCTTTAGTGACATGGAGATGGAAGGCCCTAGATAAATATGAAACAGAATAAGATGATTTCAGACATCGCTGTGCACTGAAGTTTGCAAATGCTGAGTTTTTTTAATGGAGATCACTGTACATTAGATATGCTCACATATAGAAAGCAGAATCTGTATAATGACATCACTGTGTCACAGAAGAACTTCATTCTATCAGCAGAACTGCTATTTATACATCACAATTCACTGAAATAACCTGTGCCTTTCATTGTACTTTACTCTGAAGGAAGTTTCACTATGTCAATATTCAAAGATTGTAAGCATCATTAAATACTCAGCATCTGTTCCCTAAGGAACTAAGGTACAGTGACTTCCTATAAGTACAACAGATGATACTATGGTATCGTAAACTCTGCAGAGTGGCGGATATTGAGTCTTTAATGTCAGCCATTGGACAGTGAAAAAATAGATCAATATAAGATACGAAAACAGTTGTCTAGCTTCTGTAATGCAATAGTATTAAGAGAAGGGCATCCCTTGCCATGCTTCACTGGCCCATGTTTGTTTACAATAGTTTTTTCTACAACATGCACACAAACAGGAAATAGATTTTTTTTCTTTTGTTCTTCAAGAATGAAGCCATTTTCTGACATGTTTCATTCTACGCAGAAAAACTACAATTGTAGGGATGGTCTCTGAATTTATATACATGCTCAATTTACCATAAATTGTCTTCATGTCAGTTGGAACTAATCACTGTCAATTGCAGGCCTTTGTTGTTCTATTTAAACAAATATACATTACATAAATACATATGATCCAGAAAAATCAGTTCTTATATAGTGGACAGTTATGAAAAGGCATTTAATAGTATTTATAATGTCGTACAGTTTCATAGTAAACTGTGCTGTATTTCTATTTGAGAGGCAGAGATGAAAGCTTCTGTCATGTGCCTTTTCCAACTATTGAACTTTAACATCCAATTGTTAGAAGCTGCAATGTAGTTATACACAGCTGTGACTGAACAATTAAGTAAAAAACTAGGGCAAAACTGTGTGTCCTGGTGTGAGTGGGAGGGCTGGGAGGACACAAGGAACTTTCTCCCCCATGACGCCACCTGCACAAGGGCCAGGCACAATAAGAGTCCCTGCGCTTTGTGGAGGGCAGGGACTGCTCCCTCTTAGTGTCATCAGAGGTGGAAATTACCCAAATGGGATGAGTGGAGATGAAGCCCAATCAAGTGCATCAAGGAATGCAGACTGCACCATCCAAATTAACAGTGTTGATCTTAGAGAAAGGTTGTGCCCACTGACCCAAGGCAAAAGATTACAAACATTACACTCTCTGGTTATAATGTATTATATTCTTAGAGCACAGACACTGATAAACATTGGCCTTTAGTGTTCAATCATGGATAACCCCATGGATATGCACATCAATGCAAGGGACAGCCATGATGATCTTGTGTTTCCATTGGTAAAGAACTGGAGTGTCCCGCACTGACTATGGTGCTAAGCATCCTAAACGGAGTGGGACAGGGTAGACAGCCCTGCCCCAGTCCATCCTTCTGCACACACCAGCACAGGGTCAGTACCTTGGAGCAGGAAGTGAAGCAAGAATACCCCCTTTTCACATGTTACGCAGCTCCTGCTCTAGCACGCACGCTGACAACCATTATGTCCAAACCTGGCTTACGCAACAACCCTTGGTGTCAGCTCTGGCTGCAAACACCAGAACAGATACTTTAGTTCATAGAGAAAAAGTGAGTTAATCTAACTTTCAGTTACAATGTAAAGGATTTTTTTAATGTATTTTGGTATCGCCTGTAGCTCATGAATGAAATTCAGTTCTTACAATACACTTGTGAAACATTAAATTACATTGATCTTGAAAGTTTCCTCAATTATTTATACTCTAGACAGCTGCTGTGGCTACAGCAAGAATAGCAGCCAATCTCTACCAAGGAGTAAAAGTAGCAAAGATAAATCTGTAAAGATGTTTTTCTTTTTAAGGAGTGGTTGCTCTGTGGTTAAAAAGAGGATAACCTCAAAGACCAGGGGGAGGGAGATGGAATAGTAAAACACAAAGCAGTTTCAGGCTCTGGGATGGAAAACTGCTGCCAAACCCTTAACCCTTCAATGGGTTCCATCACCAGATAGAAACAAATTGAACACACAGCGAAAAAATTTAAGAACTAAAACCACACACAAAAAATGGTATAGAAGTTATACTAAAATAATCCTAAATTCAGTATCCAGCTGTAATTTGTACATATTTTAGATTTAATGTCATCACATTGATTCTGTATAAAAATACAGAGGAACAAAGGCATCTGTTTAAAATATCATAAATTAAATAATTTCCTTCTTACAGTACATTTTAAATAATCTTATTACTGCCAATATTCTCAAATATCTTGTCTAGAATATTAACTGCACTGTCCCTAATAGCAAACATACTCATCATGTACTGTATACTTTGAGTTCTGCTACTGTATCTTTTGGTGCTTGTTTTCAAAGATTAAATACAAACCAGATAAGTGAGAACATTTTACAGATAAAAACCCATCACTGAATCAAAAAAGACAATAGACATTTTAACTTTTTCATTACAACTTCCAAAGACACATTTGCAAATTCTTTTCTATTTTGGTGTAACCACTGTTAATATATGAAACAATTCTGTGTTTTGGGAAGGACCTAAAATATCGAGATGATCTTAATAGAGCCTAAGAGATCGTAGTCCTTTAGCCTTGAAATTCTTAATTTTATTTGGAGCAACCTTGACAAAAAGCCAGTTGCACATCTACTTTCCTGCTTCTGTAAAAACTGTTTTCAAATAAAAGCACAGTATTTACATTTTGTATATTCTTATTTATACAGAGTATCACAAAAACATTAAAATATCACAGAAAGAAAAGTTATGTACCTTGTGCTAATAGATTCAGATCCCATCTTCTCCTTTTGACTTCAATAGGATGAGAAATGGATCATTAGTTCTAATAACAGTCCAGATTTCCCCCTCTATTATATTGGTGCAAGCATTTCACAACACTCAGTTAAATTAACTGTCATACCTATTATGAATTGAGTAACACACACATGCACTGCTGCTTTGCCACTTACCATTTGAGATCTGTTCTTTGGACAGCCATTGATGTCTTCAATCTTTTCATTTGCTGAGAAACAAATACAAAAAGTAATGCAAAAAGTGTAGTGAGGACACTTGTACCAGTTATTTCCAGAGCACTTGTTGCTAGCTAAATCAAGTGGCCTAAGATTGTAGTTGTCCAATCAAAGCAAACGTGTGAAACATTGAGACCCATGCAGTGGCTGGATTTTTCTCATGGGTCATTCCTCCAGAGACAGCTGGAGCACGGTCATCATCATTTCAAAAGGAGACAACTGGGCTGACATTTCTTAAAGTGACAGGTAACTCCTTATGCAACCAAATGCTTAAAAACTGGGTACTGCACTGCATCACTGGTGTGTGTGCATGCACGTAGGTGCACACACACATGTGTGTAGATGGGTGCGCGCAGGGATCATTCATTTCATAAAGTGTATGTGCATATCATAGATTCATAGATTTGATGACCAGAAGGGACCACTGTGGTCATCTAATCTGAGGTAGCGACAGCTATCTAATACAGGCCGTAGGACTTCCCTGAATTAACTGAGTCCAAAAACTCTCTATATTAGAGTATATATTTTAGAAAAACATTCAATATTGATTTTAAATTTCCATTAATGGGGAATCCACCACAACACATGGTATGTTGTTCCAGTGGTTAATTACCTTCACTGTTAAAAAATTACACCTTACTTCTAGTCTGAAGTTGTCTAGCTTCATGTTCCAGCCATTGGATCTTGCTATACCTTTGCCAGCCAGATTGAAGAGCCCTCTATCATCAAATTTCTATTCCCCATGTAGGCGCTGACTGTGATCAAGTCACCCCTTAACCTTCTTTTTGATAAACTAATAGACTGAGCTCCTGGCATCTACCATTGTAAGGCACATTCTCCAATCCTTTACCCATTCTCTTTCTTTTCTGACCCTCTCCAATTTAGGAATAACCTTTTTGAAGTGTGGACACCAGAAATTGACACAGTATTCCCGTAGCAGTTGACCAATGCCAAATGCAAAGATAATATATGTTCCCTTTGTTCCTACTCCATATTCTTCTGTTTATACATACAAGGATCACATTAGCTCTTTAGGCCTCTATCTTCCTGCAAGCTCATGTTCAGCTAATTGTCCACCATGACACCTCCCCACCCCCCAAGTCTTTCTCCAAATCACTGCCTCCCAAGATATAATTACCCATCTTGCAAGTATGGCTGCATTCTTTTCTTCTAGATTTACATATTTACCATATTGAAATGCAAGTTGTTTGCTTGTGCCCAGTTTAGTTAGCGATTCAGATCGCTCTGTATCAGGGACCTGTCCTCTTTATTGACCAGTCCCCCACTCTTTTGGTCATCTGCAAATTTTGTCAATGATGATTTTATGTTTTCTTCCAAGACAAGTGTTAAACAGCGTAGGGCCAAGAATCAATCTGTGCGAAACCCCACTAGAAACCCACTTGATGATGATCCCCCATTTACAATTATATTTTGAGACTTGTCAGTTTTTAATCCATTTAATGTGTGCCATGTGGACTTTGTATCATTCTAGTTTCTTAATCAAAATGTTATGTGGTACCAAGTCAAATGCCTTACTGAAGTCTGTTGTATCAACACTGTTACCTTTATCAACCAAATTTATCATCTCATAAAAATGATACTGAGTTAGTTCTATGAGATCTATTTTCCATAAACCCATGTTATTAGCATTAATTATATTACCCTTTTAAAATTTTTTAATAATAGAGTCCGGTATCAGCTGTTCCATTATTTTGTTTGGTATTGATGTCTGGCTGACAGGCCTATAATTACCCAGGTAATCCTGTTTATATTTTTGCAGATTTTGTACATTAGCTTTCTCACAGTCCTCTGGAACTTCCCCAGTGTTCCAAGATTTATTGAAAAAGTAATATAAGCAGTTCAGAGAGCTCCTCAGCCAGCTCTTCTAAAACCCTTGCGTGCAAATTATTCAGATCCACTGATTTGATGATGTCTAACTTTAGTAGCTACCGTTTAACATCCTCCTGAATTACTGTTGAAATGGAAAGTATTTCATCATCATCATCTATCAATATATCAACTGTAGTGTTTTTAGAAAAGGAGTACTTGTGGCACCTTAGAGACTAACAAATTTATTTGAGCATAAGCTTTCGTGAGCTACAGCTCACTTCATCGGATGCATTCAGCGATGAAGTGAGCTGTAGCTCACGAAAGCTTATGCTCAAATAAATTTGTTAGTCTCTAAGGTGCCACAAGTACTCCTTTTCTTTTTGCGAATACAGACTGACACGGCTGCTACTCTGAAACCTGTAGTGTTTTTGTTTTTTGGGGTGGTTGTTTTTTGTTGCTTTGGTTTTTTTTTTTGTTTCCTCCAAACACAGAATAGAAATATTTACTGATGACTGTAGTAGGAAGAGAGCCTGAGACATAAGCCCTTGTATCAGAGACCTGCTATGAGGCAGAACCTGTTTACAGAATCTGGCAAGAACAGTGCTTATATTGCAGAAATACACATTCCTAAAAAGTGCTAAGCACAGAGTACTCACACAAACACATCGTGATATCAAGTGGTACCAGAACATCCTGATATCAAGGATGGTACAAAAACATTCCCCAAGGATAACAGAAACACACTGACCCCTCCTAAAAGATAAGGTCAGAATGACAGTACATAACTTGTTTATATCAGGGTATAAAAATGTATCTCAGAGGGAGTATCTTTCACCAGCTCAGGGGGCAGCGGAAAGTCCTGCCACTGACTGAGCTGCATCCATTGTCAGGGGCATACATGTCTTAGTAGCCTCACAGAGTCTGCCAGGTGCTATTACCGTGCTTCCTCAACAATAAACCTGGCTGGATGCCTTCGTACCTTAACGGATCTTGTGGTCATTGGGTGGTTCACTCGAGGTTGCTGTGCCAACTGTCTGTGCAGAGCTGGGACAGCACACAGGGAAAACACACACACGCAGCCAAACATTTGACTACAATGACTTCAGCCTTTTTGCATTATTATTGACAATTCTACCATTTGGACACCATTGCTAGGACTCATTTTGTTCCCAATATGCTTAAAATACTCCTTATTGTCCTTTACTCTGCTGGCCATCGACATCGCCTAGTGTCCTTTTGCTTCCCTTATCAATTTTCTACAATTTCTAGTTTGTAATTTATATTCATTGCTATCAACATCCCACTTTTCCAATTTGTTATAGATTGTTGTGTTTTTAAAAAAATTTTATAGCTTCATTCACTTCTCCACTAAGCCAGACAGGTTTTTTAACCAGTGTAGCTTTCTCCCAATTGTGGCTCTGTGCTTTCTTTGGGCATCTAAGAAAACATTCTTAAATAGTTTTTAATTTGATTCACATTTTTCTGTTTAAATTCTCTCTCAGCTCATTTGTCGCATAATTCTCTTCTGCTTTGTGCATTTGGCACCTTTAAAGCACAGGCGTATATATTGCTGATTTGGTATCATGGGACAGGTATCAATACAATATAAACTAGAAGAAATAATTGGAGTTGGTGGTCACATATCTTCTGTGAGGAAATCTTTGGGCTATAGAACAAAAGAACTAGATTATGCTCAGAGTTTTCCCATAAACAGGGTCCTGTGTACTCTGTAGCAGAATGGGACCAAATTCCCTACCAACAACCCCTAAACTCTGTGGCAGCAACTTCTGTAAGTCACAGAAACATAATGTATTCCGTTCCCCTCCATCCACAAGCACACACAACTATAGATCATAGCTGAAGATACTCACTGGCCCAAAATTTGTCAATGGTTATTTTCAAGGATAGTTTTTCCACCACCACCATTCTCTCCTGCTTTACTCTCTGGCCTCAACTCCCATAGCATTGTCCACACCACCCAGTGGCTCCAGGTGGCTAGGGATAGCAGGTGGAAGAGACAGCTGCTAGAAGAGATGGCAGAGGAGCATACTGGCAGCTTGCTCAGCAGTAGTTGCAGTCGCCTTTGGTGGTAGCCTGGCTGAACTTTAACCCGTACCTTTCTGCTTGCCTAGAGAACAGCGGAATGTGGCTCTCTGCAGACTCATGCAGATGACACTGCATCACTTACAGAATTCACAATTTTGAGCTTCTCTCTGCAACCATAAGAGCTTGAAACAATTTCAGATTCTGGAGCACAGTTCTCAGCAGGAAGTAAACTCCATCACAAATTCTGCAACCTCAGAATCCGGACTACATGGGTCTTTCCCGTTAACCCTTATTTACTGCAGTGCCATCAAGCTTTCATTTTCTTTCTAGGCTCTTCCCTGCACAGAATGGGTCTCTGTACCATTAGCTTGGCCTAAAATTATTCTAAAACCAACATTGTACACTATGGGCTTATAGCAGTACAGCTCCAAGGCTGGAGAGATATTTCACCATTTTCCCCCATGGCACTTTACCCATATATAGTCAGATTACATTGCTTTTATGAGAGTGAAATGAATTTCACCCTGAGATTTTTAAATGTTTCCAGACTTTTGCCACTTTTGATGCATATACTTGAGGATGTTTGATGGCTTCTCTCTTCCCCTTTATTAAGCTAGACATAGCAAAAGCAGCTTAACTCAGTGATAAAAGTAGTATGAACAGAAATAGTCATTTTTTCATAGATAGAATCTGAATCAAAGGAGAGAGAAGGGAACTTAAAGGAAGGTCTCGTTTTATTTCTTCTGTGACACATACATTATAATACTGTGAGACAGGTTATTAGAGTCAAAAGTATATGGAAACATGAGGGGGAAAGAGGGTCTCTCTACCACAAAGTGTTGTAAAGTGTTCTTTAAATCTGTTGGTCAGGCAGCTGCTGGTGTCCCAGATATAGATATGCATTCCCTGCAAAAATAAAAATCCTCAACAAATGACACTCAATAAACTACATGAAAAGTTATGATAGGAATGATTCTAAACTGCCTTGGACCATACAGAGCAGAACATGGGTGGATATAGAGAACCTTTTATACAAAAAGTAACCCAGCACACTGTACAATGAGTTAAGTTCTTTGTTACAAAGAGCTTTGTTACAAAGCTATTAAGCATTAATCAATGCCTCAGCCACATCTTTGGATCTTACAACAATTCTTCCTGTTTTTCCTCTTAAAAGGATGTTGGCCAATACAGTTCATAAAGTGCTAAAACTTTTACCTGGACAGCTATCCAGACTCGAGCAGAAGAAATCTTTGTTTAATGTCTCAGTCACAGGATAAATTGTGATTCTGTCATTTCCTGACTGTATATGAGCCCAGATGCAGATTTGGAACATAAACCCACAACCTTCTGGCCCAAAGGTGAGAGTAATAAAGGCTTTTCTACACATAAAAAGTTATTCCAGAATAAAAGAGGTTGTGTATTTGGATACATCTATTCTGGAATAGGGGAGTTGTTTTCTAGTTTAATTTGACATATGTCCAGGTGAAAATTCCTGAATAGCCATTCCTAAATAACTCCAGGAACAGACTAGCCCTTAGTAAGCAACAGTGTTAACTGAGGGATCACTAACGTGACAGAGGCAGCAGTCTGGCAAAAGAGGACATTACTGTCCATTATTTATGAAGATTACCATGCTTGGAAAATAGTATTGCAATTGCTTTCAATCAAGAAAACTAAGATACCAAGAACTCTGTGCTATTAAATAAATGGCTTTCTAAAAGTAGACTGAGTGTCTTATGCTGCTCCCATTAAAGTCAATGACAAAGTTCCCATTGACTTCAATGGGAGCAGACCCCGAATACTTAGATCTCTATAGAAGATCAAGAGAATGTACTACAAAATGTACAAAGTGAAAGTATATTATAGAAAATGACGATACAAGGCCAACAAGAGTAAGTGACCCATCTTTGTAAGTGTAGAGCATACTTTTGTCAATCGAAGTGCTCCACTTAGTGAGTATGGTAGTAGAAATCTGTCATCTTAACATAGACTTTCAATCATGGAAACAAAAGAGATTTATAAGTAGTGCAGGGTAGTGTGAGGATATAACACAGAATCTTTCAAGCTAGCTACCGTTTTAGCAAACAACTTAATCCTTTCCAGTGCCTAAATGAAAGGACTTGAATTTCTGTTCCATCAGTCCTTACATTTGTAACTTTTGGAATATCATGTTACATTCTTCTTTAAAAAATGCTAGATTCGATAAACAGAAGAAACTGACAGTCCACAGGAAAACTCTCTCTCTTTTCCCTTGGAGCTTTTCCCAGGTGTGTAGTGTTAAGAGTCTCCTGAAGCTCCTCCCCTATCACAGGTGAATCATAATTATCCTGGAACACCTATGTTCAGTAAATTGATCCATTTTTAAATAGTTCAGTGGTGGTTGTATCTAATTTTTTAAAAAATGGTTGGCCAAGAGACAAGGAGGGGAAAGCGCCTTTTGGTTATGTTGGCAGCTCCACTGATCTCTCAGTAAAAACTTCAAACAAAATAAAAGCCAAAAGTTTGATTGCCAGTTCCGGTTTTTTAAGTTCAGTTTCTCAGGTGTGATTCTTTGCCATTTAGACTTGATATCACTTTGTATTTGTGTGTGTGTGTAGACATGCATTCAGTATGTTGGTTTATTCACAATGTCAAAATCATCAGTGCCAATGTACATCTTAACTCTGTGCTCCCAAACCAGCGCAACACTACTGTATATATTCCACCTTTCAGAGTACCAGTACCACTATCTGGCCAAGTGAAGAAAGGCCTAGCACTCTATGCAATGGCATTTCACTGTTTGTAAGTCCTGGCCCCAAAAGACATGTTCCCTGACCCAAAGTGTTTACAATCTGACATCCAGGTTCTGCAAACAGTAACACATGGGAGCAGTCCCATTGACTGCAGTGGGATTATGCATATACATGAAGTTACACAGATGTGTAAATCTTTGCAACCTTTGAACCAAAATAACCTAGCATTTTGTCAATAAAGTTCCCAGTTGACTTGAGAATATTATGACAAACTGTCACTGTGCAACACACAAAATAATTTCAGCACACTATTGCTGGTAGTTAAATCTGAAGATTACATATCTGTGCTCTTAGGTGTCAAATTTATCCCTATCAAGTTTCAAATATTTTTTAGAATTGCTCATTGTTTCAAAATATGGATGCTAAGTTATAATAAAAAGTGAATGAAAGTTACCAAGTTATAAATTCCTAAATCAGATTTCTTTTCTTTCCAGAAATATACATCTGGTTTTGAATGACAGGAATGTACACAGAACGAGGGACCTTGTAAACCTTGATAATAATTCACTCTGATGGCCCTGATGTGTGGTGACAGTTGACTGTCTCCGGGGTGTTCAACATGCAAAGAGATAATCTCACTAATAGGATGTTTCTTGGAATGTAGTGGGGACAACTTCTTGTTTCAGATGGTGGAGGAAGTAACTGGGGGGCAGATATTTTAGTCTTGATTTGACTAATGGGGGGAGAAAGGGAAAAATTGGTAGTGAATCTGAAGGTTGAAGGCTATTTGGATGAAAGTGATCATGAAATGATAGATTTCACAACTCTAAGGAAAGGAAGGAGTGAGCGGAGCAGAAAAAGGATAGTAGACTTTAAAAAAGAAGACTTTAACCAACTTGGAGAATTGTAGGAAAAGGTGCCACAGGAAGAAAATCTAAGCCTGTTAAGGAGAGCTGGTAGTTTAGCAAACTCTCTCAACAAGAAGAATACACAGCTCAGATTTTATAAGGTCTTAAAAGGCACTTCTGCCCTTTCCCCTTCCTTATGAAGTTTAACAAAGGCTTCACATTTTTTTTAGGATTTGTTCTGCTTGTTTTTCCTTAGAAATATCAGACATGTCAAGCTTGTTTTTCTCTTGTTTTGCTGGAGGATTCATTGTAGATCATGAGCTTTCTGAGCCCTTACCCAAAAGGGCAGAGGCGTTATATCCTTAACAACAACAGCTTCTCTCAGCTGGGCTATTTAGGCATTTGAGCTAAACTGATGTTAAAAAAAACAGAGTTTGAAGCGGAATAAAAATTACATCTCTTCTTAATTAATCATGTTTAACTACATGGCATCTCTGATGGCATAATCCTACCAGTTCTCTAATCAACTACAGGATTTCCTAGGGGAAAAAAGAGAAGACAAGACCTGTATTTCTAATGTTTAAAACAAAAAAAGGCAGAAAAGAGAATTCAGAAGAGAACAGAAAACCTTTCAAAAGCTCTTCTTCTTTCTTCATAAAAAGGCACAAACATATTTCCCTTTGCAGATCACCGTTAGCACTGAAGCAGCAATTTAAGTCTTGATTACAAAACTCATGCAGTGACCAAAAGGAATGTTCATAATCAACAAATTCATTTGAAAAGATTTTGTTAACCTGGGATAATCTCTAAATACACCACCAATGCCCATAAAAGAACAGAGATGTCTCTGTGGTACTGCTGCTTTCTCGTACCCCACCACCACACATAACAGAGAGCACTGCATGCAGAAGGGAAAAAGAAATTACCATTCAGAAGCTTTCATAGTACAAATCCTTATTTATGAGGACAGGTCATGGTTTTATAGCTGCAGTTGAAGCTGTTTCCATGTGTGGAAGTTACCACTTCTAATGTGACAATGAGATGCAGCTTGCCTAAGGCCAGTACATAAGGGATGCAAATGAATATTTTCCTTTCAGTGCCAATTTGGGGGATTAAAGTGGAATTTGTGTGTTTAAACATGGATTTTCTTTTGTTTGGAAAAAATCTAAGAAAAAGAAAATCCTTCACCTTAGGTATTAACCTTTCACAGCTGTGTCTTAAAACTCTAAATCCAAATACTAAAGCAGCAATGAGAAAAAGAAGAAAAATGCAAAGATGAATTAAATCAAGCATTTTAGTAAACAATAACTCTTCTGAATTTTTTCACAGGGATATATTTTAAACATATGGGAGCATTCACACATGGAAATATGCATGCAAGTATTTGATACACTGTTTTTGGTAGTGTTCTGATATGCATGTTTCTACTCCAGGATTTTCTGCAGCATTGTTACATATATGTAACTGTATGTATGTAGGGATAGATTTTAAAAAAGCACAAAAGGCAGGTAAGTGCCCAACTCCCATTGAAAGTCAACTGGAGATGAGTGCCTTCCTCCGCCTTATGCTTCTGAAAATCTCCCCATTAAAATATTTGTGTTGGTATACACCATTACATAGATATTGGATGGAGTTTTGTTATACACAGGTACATAAGTAATTCATGTGAAATTTTTATACATATGTAATTACATGGATAGTTTTCAGAGTGCTATGCTCAGACAGCAATGAATATGTTGTTTGTTCAGTATGTAAGGGCCAGATCTTCATCTGGTAAAAATCAATTTAGCTCAGTTAGAGTCAACAGAAACTATGGCAATTTATGTCAGCTGAATATCTGACCCATACATTCATAAACTTAACTCAGGGCTCTAATTCTTTTGCACAGCATTTGTAACAGAAAAAACTGGTCAAGCTTTGGTGTCTAGTTACTTCACTACTGTCTTCTACGTTTGCATCTCAAGTCTGTCAGTCTTGTTGTCAACAACAGTCATTCTAATTCCTATTAATGGACTTCCTGATTCTGTCATTCTCCATAGCTCCATAGTTTTGTGATAGCCTAAACACCAGATGGATGAGTCTCTAAAGGAACTAATGAAGAACCCAGAACAGGGGGAATGTGGAGCCCTGCACAGGGCCCAATCTGAACCTTCAACTCCCATTGACATCAGTTCCTTTAGCGCCTGGGGCCATCCTGACAATAAATGAACTTCCTTATTTTAAAACAGATTGTTAAGGGTTTCTTTTCTTCCATATACTAATCATGTCCTTCCCTAATCCTAACTGCACACTGGGATTTTTCCGATCCAACTAGAAGTGGCAGGTTTAATATAACACACCATTGTATTGGTGAATTATTTCCAGACCAGTCTAAAAAAGCGAACAGGAACAAAGATAACGAAAAGATAACAAGCAAGGCTACAAGTCACCTAACAGAAAAAAGCTCATCAGCTGCTTTTTCCCTTCAGCTATCCTGGGTGATAATGCTGTGTCAGGAGATCTTATCAAGAACGTCAAATATTTTTCTGCAATCCCTTAACATAAGGCTTTATCAAATTAATTATCAAAGCCTGTGAGGCAGAATTATCATCTTAATTCCATATAGTTTCTATTTATTTTCCCCATATTTATGTGAAAAAACAAGCTGTGGCTCTGACAAAGTAGGCGTGTACATGACAGGAAAAGAGAAATTCACTCACCTACAACCTGGATGATTTCAGCCAGTAAGACTCCATCAGTCACATCTTGCTGTAGGTCCTTGATCAATCGTTTGTGACCAGATTTTGCTAGATAGTGATTAGCCCAATCCGTGTAAATCTATTAGGAGGAAAAGAAATACATAAAAACTAAATTGTAGGTATTTGATCAGACTTAAAAATGAGAATCCCATCTCTTAGTCCATGCATAACAACCTCTCACATTTTCAGACCTTGGACAGAAGATCCCTGCTTTGTGAGCTGTTTGAAACAATTTAGCACCATTACAATTCAAGGCATTGTGCAGATCAAGTATTCTGCTTACTATGGGGTATGGCTTTTTTCTATTGAAAAAACTGACATCACAGCTCAGAAAAAAAGTAAAGCAGTGGTTCTCAAACTTTTGTACTGGTGACCCCTTTCACATAGCAAGCCTCTGAGTGTGACCCCCCCTTATAAATGAAAAACATTTTTAAATAGATTTAATACAAATATAAATGCTGGAGGCAAAGTGGAGTTTGGGGTGCACAGACAGCTCACGACCGCCCATGTATTAACCGTGCGACCCCCTACTTTGAGAACCCCTGAACTATAGCATGCTTCTATACATGCTATGGCATGAATGGAGTATCAGACATGGAACTAAATATTTTGCAGCACTGACAAGGTTATGGAATTGGTTTCTATTTTCAAACTCAGGATTTTGTGTTTTCCCTCTGCCATTCCTTTTCTGTTATTGAGAAACCTTAAAGATTCATTTCTAAGGGAAATTTCTATGGATGAAGTTCCTTTTAAATGTTAACTAATAAGCCCTGATGCATGAGATTTAACTGCTCTAATAAGTCCTAGTGCATGGGATCTACTAGGTCCATTAAACTGATTTTAAATTCCCTTACAGATTTGTAATTACAGTTACTTCCTTTAAAATACATCTCTATCTGAAATCCAAGCAAATATTAATCAAGCAATTAAACCACAAGACTTTAAATATATTTTTATATATGGGCCAAGTTGTGCTCATCACACACTATATCACTTTTAACAACAGTAAATACAGTATTCAGGATACATAACTTATTTGTCAAACACATAACCTTTCCAGAGTGTGTTATCAAAAAGAAGAAAAACCTATTAAGGAACTTCCATTGATGAGCCCAATATTGTTCCCTGTTCCCATATAGGACAAAATTAAAGGGGAAAAGCACCCTCTATGATCTATCTCAGCTCAAAACAAATAAAGTCAAAAAATCTAGACATCTGAACTTTGTCCTTTGGTTGGTGGTTTTTTGTTTTGTTTGTTTGTTTTTTGTTTTGTTTTTTATAAAGGTACCCAAGTCAACCTTAAATTCCAACTTTACTCTCAAGGGTATCCAGCCTATTAAAAGACAGTCATCCTATTTCAGCGAAGGTGTATAGTGTCAAAAATGAAAGAGTTCCAATACTGCTAGTTCAACGCACCCGTGCCTTACATATGTTCTGTGAGAGATTCTATCTCCCTCTTTATTCTCTCAGCAGTAGTCAAAGAATGCAGCCCAGTGCCTAGAGTTTTGTAAAGGAGGCCCATGATTCTTTTACAGTTCTTTGGAGCGGGAGGAGTCCAGACACTTGTGGACTGGACTCCTGTACCAGATGAGGAGGAGTAGCCACCACCTTTCTCTTTTGGACCTGTTAGTTTTAAAGTCCCTGAAAATGCTAGGGTGAAACTTTGATATCTCAAAATGAACCCTGAGGACTCCTGGGTAAAGTAAATGAATTTATGAACTCACAAAGACTACAGAGTGGATGGGTCATTACAAAACCTATTTTCCCCACACTAATTTCCCCCTACTGTTACTCACACCTTCTTGTCAACTGTTTGAAATGGGCCACCCTCATTACCACTACAAAAGTGATTTTTCCTCCCTTGGTATTCTACTGTTAATTGAATTGTCTCATTAGACTGACCCCCCCGCTTGGTAAGGTAACTGCCATCTTTTCATGTACTATGTATATATACCTGCTACTGTATTTTCCACTCCATGCATCTGATGAAGTGGCTTCTAGCCCACGAAAGCTTATGCCCAAATAAATTTGTTAGTCTCTAAGGTGCCACAAGGACTCCTTGTTGTTTTTACAGTCAGGTAACATCTTAAATAGTAAACCCAAGAGGACCAAAAACCCTGAGCTGAATCTTATATAAACTAGGGCATGTGCCTGACCACCAAAACTAAATGATTCTCAGGGTATATCTACGCTACCATATGTTGCAAATATTTATGTTGCTCAGGGATTTGAAAAAAAACCCAACAACTGAGTGATGTAAGTTTCACTGGCAGTGTGCAGGACGCTATGTCGGCTGGAGAGCTTCTCCTTCTGACATAGCTACAGCTGCCGTCGGCACAGAGCAGCTTCATGAACAATCTTACAGCAGCGCAGCTGAATTGATACAGCTGTGCTGCAATAAGCTCACTAGTGTAAAACATGGCCTAAATGACAGTAATGCTAAGCAATGGCAGAGCTTTTAGAGATCTGTGTGGGCCACACAAGCAGATCTCCTCTCTTCTGCCAGTTTTACACAAATATAAGTGAGAATCAGGATCATTACCTCCATATTTGGAGATTGGCAGGGTAGAAATCATTTCTACCTGCTTTTAAAACAAAGTCTGTCTTTCGTATAAATTTAAGGATGATCAAACAGATAATATCAAGCTAACAGATAGAGTACTCTATACACATAGCTGCTAGACTCACAGCCAGGTAATCTGGGACATCTGTATTAATGTTGCACAGTTGGTTATCTATTTATGGTAGAATTCAATTTAATTTCAGAATCTTCATAAACAAACCACAGTTTACAATGTTCATCCCCACTATTAATTTGGTTCCTTCTTCCTGAAACATTGTACTAATGGTTGGCATTGGTAGCTCAGGAAGTATTCATTCTCGGAGAGATAACTGTACCAGCTGTTACTATACTACATTAAAACAGGGTCAAAAGAGAACCAGACCTCTAAAGTCTGTTTGTTCTCATTCCAAACAAGGAAACATGAGAGACTTATTTTTTTAAAAGAGTCATGTTAAAAAATATCTGTAAAGGCCCCATTTCTATATTAAGATCAGTTCTTTCTTTAGAAGCACAGCACTCAAACACTTTTTGGGACAGATTCTGGCCCTCAGCTTGGCGCTTACATGCTAATGCCAATGGTGTATGGGTTCAGGCCCCGTGACACTCACAAGTTCACTGAGTGCACGGAAATCAGGAAAATATCCCCAAATCATGATTTTTTTCAATTTTCTTATAAAAAAGTAAAATGTGTTTAATAAAGTCTTTCAGGCAAAATAATCACTGTACAAACTGTACAGCTCAGCTGTTTCACGCCTGTGTGCTCTATCCTTCCGCACGTGCGGCATAAGAGCACCGTGTGCATGCAGAAGAAGAGAGTGCTGTGTGCACATGCAGCAGAGAGTGCTGTTAATCCCTAAACGCAATCTAGGGTGGAAACAGGCTGACTCAGGTGGTTGGGGTATAGAAGGGGGTAAGGGCTCCGGGGTGGGTCCAGAAATGAGGAGTTCAGGGTGCAGGAGAAGGCTTCGAGCTGAGGCAGTGGGGGTTGGGATGCAGGAGGGGGTGAAGGCTCTGGCTAGAGGTGCAGGCTCTGGTGTGAGGCTGGGGATGAGGAGCTTGGGGTGCAGGAGGCGGCTCCAGGCTGGGAGGTGGAGTTGAGGGGTTTGGAGTGTGTGTGTGTGTGTGTGAGAGAGAGCTCTGGCGTGAAGCTGGAATGAGGAGTTTCGGGTGTCGGAGGGGGCTCCGGGCTGGGACCGAAGGGTTCGGTGGGCAGGAGGGGGATCAGGGCGGTTAGGGGTCAGGGCTCTGGGGTGCAGGAGTGTGCTCTGGGCTGGGATAGAGGGGTTCTGGGCTGGGGCTAGGCTGTGGGGGCAGGGGTGCAGTCTCCGGGCAGCGCTTACCTCAAGAGGCTCCCGGAGGCAGTGTCGTTTCCCCCTCCAGGTCCTATGCGGAGGAATGGCCTGGCGGCTCTGTGCACTGCTCCGTCTGCAGGCACTGCCAACATAGCGGCCATTGGCTGCGGTTTCTGGCCAATGGGAGCTGGGGTGGTGGTACCTGCAGGCAAGAGCAGCGCGCGCCATGGAGCCTCCCCCTCCCGCCCCAGGAGCCGAACTTGCTGGCCACTTCTGGGTTGCAGCCTGCCTTAGCCCCACAGACTGGGAGCCGCCAGAGGTAAGCCCACACCCCAACCCCAGTCCTGAGCCCCCCCAAACCCGGAGCCCCCTCCTGCACTCCAAGCCCCTAATCCCTGGTCCCAGCCCAAAGCCTGTATCCCCTCCTGCACCCCAACCCCCAGCCCTCCCAAACCCAGAGCGTCCTCCTGCACCCCAGAGACCGTACCCCCAGCCCAGAGCCCTCACTCCCCCTGCACCCCAACCCTTGCCCCAGCCCAGGCTCCCTCCCACCCCCTGAAGGCCTCACCCCTTCCTGCACCCCAACCCCCTACCTCAACCTGTAGCCCCCTCCCACATTCCAAATCCCTCGCCCCCACCCCCCAGCCCTGCACCCCAAACCTCTCATCCCCAGCCCCACCCCAGAGCCCACACCCTCAGACGGAGCCCTCACCTCCTCCTGAACCCTGAACACCTTATTTCTGGTCCCACCCTGGAGCCCGCACCCCCATTTAGAGCCCTCACCTCCTCCCAACCCAATGCCCCAACCCAGTGAGAGTGAGGGTGGGGGAGAACAAGCCACTGAGGGAGGGGGAATTTAGTGAGTGGGGAGTGGGCAGGGTTAGGGGGTTCATTTTGGGGCCATTAGAAAGTTGGCAACCCTAAATCAGCTGAGACGTGAACACTTACCTAAAGCTGCCGCATGGACAAGCAGCAGATTGTGTAACTGGTGAAGCCTCCTTGGTCAATGACATATTGACTGATGCCAAGATAAGTATGTGTAACATATTTTATTTGTTTAGAAAGACCTAAATGGTGACAATGCATCTGACTTGGAAATGAAAGCTGTCTTCACTGATACAGTTTACTTACAGGCTGTTAATTACAACACCATTGCACACTGTGCTATTGTGAAGTGTTTGAATACCTGTAGGGTGGATATTGATAATATCAATGCATTAATTTTTTCCTCAAAAGCTTACAATCAAGTGTTTAAGAGATTACTGGCTAGCCGTTCAGTTCACCTGCAGTTCTCACATATTTTTGCTATTGACGTCCGGAAGACCAATTGGTGAGGCAAACCCACAGCCAAACCAGGGACTGCTCACTCAATAGATGCTCCTCCAACAGAGCTGTGCAGAGTCACCAATAAGGCACTAACTTACTCTTCCCACAGAGCCTGCAGTGACGCAGCCTATCCAGAAGCAAAGCCTGGATTAGATGACCCTCCGGCTTAGGTATTTCCCCAACCCCATGGGCTGCAGATCAGTCTGTGCAACAGCACTATCCATCCTGGAACCCTTCTGCTGCCTCACAGTATCAAACTCTCAAAACTCCCAGCCTGCTCTTGATCCTGTTCCTTTCCCAGCCTTACCAGAGACTGTACCAGTCTTGTCCTTGCCCTACCCTGTTACTGACCTGCTCCAGGTTGCCTCCACTTCCTGACCCTCTCTAGATCCTTGGACTCTGACCATGCGGGCTTTGACCCCTGTCATGCACCTGGACTCTGGCTACAGTACTGACTTGGCTTGTCCTTGGGCTCTGACCACTCAGCTTTGACCTCTGCTCAAATCACTAGGCCTGATTAGCAGAAGGCAGCGCCTGACCATTTCCCTGACATTGACAAGCCACCAGCAACAGTCAAAAAGCTTTTTAAACATTGTCCAAGCAGAAAATAGCATTTTAAAGAGTATCTGCAAATCATAGTCCAAGCTGGGGGATCAAATCTTTATGTGAAATTGCCCTCTTAGGTGAGATGGGGAAGCTGATATGCTGCTATTTAATACCATTCATACTACATTACTTTTTACTCAAGTTTTGTGGAGGAGGAAATTAAAATTACACCAAACACAGAAGCTGAAGGAGTTGAAATATCTGCTGGACAATTCAGAAACTTTACAGATACAGCTCAACTTCATCGTGAGGTATGACAAAGACTTTGTTAATTTAATCAAATTGTTTGAAAGACATGAGATTCATGTTCGTCAAGCTTAAAATAAAAAACAAATAAAGTTGACTTAATTAACACTTATCAAGCATATAAATGTGAGTAACAGCAGGGATTCAAAACCAATCTATTAAAACTTTTATTGAAATTGCAGATAAGTTTTCAAACTATTATCTCCCTGATATGAGTGAAAGAAAACCCTGTTTCACTGAGCCAGCACTCTGGTTCCTTAAAAGCGGTACGGTGTTTGATCCCATTCAAGCATGTACATTAAACTTGGATGCCTTCCCACTGGATTCCATAACTCGTTTCAACAGAAGCTGGAAAACTGAATTAGAAGGCTACTGGTTTTATGCAAAGGAATGCAGCAGTGACCTTTCACTAACTGCTTTTCGAAAGTTTGCAGAACCACGCTTTCCCAACATTGCAAAACTGGCCAAGTGATATTTGTCTGTTGTCCCTGACTCTGTGGATGCCAAGCGTAGTGTTTTGGCGTATGGGCAGTTCTTACTGCGCAAAGGCAACCCATAAAAGAGAAACAAGTAAACCAACTAATGATACTCAAACTTTTTAATTAAAAACTGTAAACAGAAATAGCTGAACATTTAGTGGAATACATATGTTTGTGTTTACTAACAATTTTAGTTGTAAAATTGATTAAATTTAATTGTGAAATTTATTCTGTGCATATTCCTCGAAACTGATTTAGTTTTAAAATTAATTTCATGGATAGTCTATGAAATGGAATACTCATTTTACCCTGTTGTGAATTTTCTTTTTAAAAAAATTGCAATTTACACAGGGCCTTATGTATAGGGGCTCCCAGGAGCCCAGGGAAAAATTCCTATGTGCAGGAGGAACTGCATAGGTCCAGTGTATGCAGCCCTATGCTGCCCTCCCTCACAGCCTCTAATGTAAGGGGGTACTGGGGGGGAAGGAGGGGTGACCATACTGTTCATGTCTATGACTATGGGCTATGGAGCATCCCATTGACAGCTACAGGGAAGCTGCTGTAAGTTAGAGCTAGTATAATAGGATTCTGCTAGCCCCCAGTGTAGGCAAAACATGGTCAGTACAAAAGGGGTTCATAACCACCTTTACTTCCTCTCCTACTGGACAATGTCTCTCAGGAGGTGAAGGACAGAATCTACATATAGTGGGTTGGATTCTCATCTTTTATCAATGTAAATTACTGAAGTTACTAGAATTATACAGGTATAAAACCAGTGTCAAGTGAGAGCAGAATCAGGCCTACTAATTTCAGAAGTACCTTCAGAATCAAACTGCAGGTACAAGGCTTATGTCTTCCTTCTCCATGAGAATTCCAAATCAACCCCCAAGTCTAACACTAACTGTTCCTTCTTCCCTGCCTGATGAATCCTGAAAAAAGAGTAAGCACAACCTAGACTCCCTGTTGCTGTTGCCAATCTGATGTCAGTGCAGAAAGGTAAGGTGCAGCTATTTTGATCAGAACTGGCACTGCCTGAGGGTGACTACCAGTCTCATTAATAATATTTACACTTCTTACTATTTTTCTCTTGGAATAAAACAACACGTGCTTATTTTTATTTTCAGGTGTCAATTCTGCAAAACAATGTTGATTGTGTTGACCATAACACTCATGAACTGAAATATATTTCATGGCTTTCCCTCATTTGTCCTCCACTTCCACCTTTACAAGTTATATTAAATGGGATGTGCATTTCCTATTAGGCCAGCATTATTGTGAACTTTGAAAGAAAAACAGGTTGAAATGTCTCAGTGACAAACATCTCAGTGAAACAAATGCTGCCTACTGACTATACGAGTGACTTTGCTGTTGGAAAAAAAAACCCAAAAAACCAAAAACAGCAAACCAGAAATTGTATTTCCTAGATGCCTTCAGAGGAAAACATTTTAACAACAGTGTGATGGGGTGTGAGCAGGGTAATGTGGGTCATAAGGTGCAAATTCACCTTATTCACCTGGAGGGGAACCAAGGTTGGATAAAACCTAATGGTAGATGAAGCTGAACTGGGGGAGGAGCTGGGATAGGATTTTACTCCTCTCATAACACAAGAGCTAGGGGCCACCAAATGAAATTAATAGGCAGCAGGTTTAAAACAAACAAAAGGAAGTATTTTTTCATACAACGCACAGTCAACCGGTGGAACTCCTTGCCAGAGGATGTTGTGAAGGCCAAGATTATAAGAGCATTCAAAAAAGAACTAGATAAATTGATGGAGGATAGGTCCATCAATGGCTATTAGCCAGGATGGGCAGGGATGATGTCCCTAGCCACTGTTTGCCAGAAACTGGGAATGGGCGACAGGGGATGGATCACTTGATGATGACCTGTTCTGTTCATTCCCTCTGGGGCACCTGGCATTGGCCACTGTTGGAAGACAGGATACTGGGCTAGATGGAACTTTGGTCTGACCCAGTATGGCTGTTTTTTTGTTCTTCTAAACCAGGAAGTGAGAGCCGGAAAAGACTGCAGGGAGGGGGTCTGAAGTCACTCCTCAGAGGGGGAAGGGAGTTGACTAGGGAAAAGGAGGAGATCCTGGGGAACAGTAAGCCCCAGGAGGAAGTCCTGCCCTGGACTGGGCAGTCTGGTAAGAGACCAAGAAGGATGAGGTAGCCATGGGGAGCAGAGGAATCTCTGGTGGTAATCCCAGAGATAGGCAAGGAGATTGAGATATGGAGTAGGAAGGAGCCCAAAGAAACAGCAACAGGGTCTGAGACTAGGCAGACTTTCATTGCTAGCCATAGGGTCCCCTGGGCTAGAATCCCAGAAGTTCCCCGACCAGCCACTGGGGAAATGGCACAAGGACCTAAAGTCATCTGAGACAGTGTCCATACAGCTTTTCTGGTGGGACTTTGTTACCCCAGAAGGTGGGGACTGTACAGTGGCCTGGCTGGAGGCCCGAGTCACAAACAGGGAGCATCTCAAGATGCTCCCAACAGAGAGAGAGAGGGGCCACAGTGTGAGCAATTTATAGAAGGGAGCACCAGACAGGGCAAGAGCTAATACCCGGACCTAGCCACAAAGAAGTACCCCTTTACAAACAAAAAGACATTTTTAAATGTGTAAGGACTTTAAAGAACTAAGATTGATTCTACCATTGAATTCTGCTGCTGCTGTGAATAAGCCAGAATTGCACGGCACAAAAATATACCTAATTGTAACGAAACAACTGAAATTTGCATTACAAACTAAGGAGACTACGGCTTGAAGTATATTAAATAAAGCATCCTTGTATAATGAATAGAATCCTAAACCTGAACTTTGCACTGACCTCTTTTTAATTTATAAAACACTGGAAGGTTTTAGCTAGAAATCCACATATTTACACCTGGTACTTGTGTTAGAATCTGCATTAGTATTTTCTGCATTAACAATATAATCTTAATCTCAGCACCTCTGGGATTTGTATTTAAAAGGAAGACTGGTAGAGGTAAATAATGTACCCTTTTTGATCTGTGTTCTGGACAGAGCTATTTCCGGCTGAGGGGAAATTCCACATTTCTTGGGGGGGGAGTCTGGCAGGGAGCCTGGGAGGTGAGATGGCAGGAAGCCAAGCATTTTTCTATCCAAAGTTCATCAAAATGGCCAAGTTTCTGAAGAACACTGAGATTTCTATGGATCATCATTTTCTGACCAGCTCTAATTCTGGGATCTGTTCTCCCCTGGATGTCTGCTGGGAGGGAGTGGGGAGCATTGAAATGTGAGTGATGAGGGAATAGTATCTTTACCTGCTACTTCATGCTATGCACAAATCAGAAATGGAGCAAACATTGGCAACTCATTAGCTTATGCTTACTACATCCCATGTTTTCATTGAACTTGGTGGGCCTGATTCACGACGCCAGTGTGTGTGAAAATTAGAAAACTGAAAGAAAATGGGAAGAGGAGCAGGTTCTATTAATACAGTTTTCACATAGTTTCCATTTGCTGGTGCAACACACTGGCTAGTATAAATGCACAGTTGTGTCAGAAACACCACATGATGCTTTATCATCTCTGAAGACAATTCATTCAACTTTCACCTGTAAAATCACATCATATGCAGTTAGGATCCCACATGTTCAATATTACCTTCCAGTGATGGGCAAACAAGAGAAAGACACCAAACACCATACACCAAACACCATATGCATCAGTCAACAGAGCACTTTTCCTTAACGGGCCTTTCTACTTTCTTGTAATCTACATACTTGATTCATTTACTGCATGTTAAGCTAGCTCATTCAGCAAGAGTATTCCAGAGAAAAGAAGGTGACAAGATATACAAGGGAGGAGGCGGAAACATTGCCGATTAGAAAGGATGAAACATCATCTGGAAAGAATGGACAAACACTCTTGCTTTGTGTTATAAACCAACCACCAAGTGATGGAGGTTATTGTCAGGATGGAGTTGGGTGAAACCTCACTGATAGCCTCCTTCCTTCAGGATAAATTTAAGAAGCAACTAAGCTCCTTTTTGGAGTAAAATAGCTGAAACTATAAGACCCATCACTCAAAACACAGACCATTTGCAAGGCCAATCAGAAGCTGAGCTATGTGGGTAGATTGGTTTCACTAGGGGGCTGAATACCTCTACAGGTTGTTTGGTGGAAGTGGGGATGAGGGGGTGTGTTGTGGGCAGAAGTAGCAAGACAGAGCAAGAAGCAGCCAGAAACAAAAAAGAGAAGACTACAGGAAAGCCATGGAGTTGGAAGAGAAGTACTGCCAATGTGGCCCTGAGAAAAAGCTTTTAGACAAAGAGCTGGTTGGAAACTGAGCCGGTGCTAGCCCATTGTGGGCCCTAAGCAGAAATATTTTGGTGCCTCCCGTTCCCCAATACTAAAACAGGCAAGTTCTTATAACCAAAAAAGAAAGTGTGTGTGTGTGGGGGGGCACTTTGAGCTGCTCTGTGCTCTAAGCAATTGCTTAGGCTGCTTATACCTAGCACCAGTGCTGGTTGGAAAGGCAAGCTGGGAACTCTGAAATAAGGCAACTGCTTCCTGTTCGATTCCTACTGTGTTCATGGAAACATTTTGGGTACATTCTTTTTAAATAAACAGGATCGCATCAAGAAATACTTGACTCCATCATTAATACCTCTTCCTAACATATATAACCTACAAGACCCCAAATATTGGTAAGCTGCTCAGGTCAAAAGGGGAAATGTGATACCTATCCCTTATGGGCAGGTTATTCCCTAACTGTCCACTGAGAAGTTTCTTGTACCGTTATCATAAATATATGGTGCTTGCCACTGTCAGAGACAGGATGCTAGACTAGATGGGCTATTAGTCTGATTTGGTATGAATATTCCTATATAATCCCCTTCATCCATTCCTTACCCTGATAACTTAAAAAAATCCTTGAAGACTTGCTCTTATAAACTTATTTCCCCTCTCACACTTAGTATGCCAATAAATCTTCACTACTATTCTGCTCCAAAAGAGTCTCCGATACCTAAACCTCTTTACAAAACAACACTGCACAGCAAAGCTGAATAACTATATAGCGAAAAAAGCAAAGCAAACAGATGAAACAAAGCAATTCATGCAGATACATAATACATACCTGAGTAGGTGAATAATCAGGAGATTAAAATAGGCACAGTGTGGAGAATTCACATGCATAACTGTATGAGAACACTGATACACAACACAATGGAACCTGATTGTTAGCATTCCCACTGTCTGGCATGCACAGAATATTCTTTTCTGTTTTATTATTAAAAATGGAAAAATAACAATACAAAATCAAACTTATGGTGTTCTTGGACCGTCATTTGAGATTCAGCAAAAACTAGACTGGACAAAGCACTAAATAATACTCGTACAGTAACAATCCTACATCAACAAAGGAACAGACTAAATGGTTTAACAGGTCATTTTTATCTCTCCCCACTATGATTTTCATAGCTTTAATCGTATCCCACAATGAGATACACAAAACTGGCCTCCTGTCCTGTCATGTTTACACCACTTTGGGGCTCTCACTTTTTCATGCCAGGGAGAGAAGCATATTATGCAAAAGAAGTAAACAACTGCTATTCTGTACACTGAAATCCATTTTTATGATTGCTTGAAGAATTACAAAAAATGCTGCTTTACCTTTTATTTAAAACTTCATGTCAAAGAAATACAAACCATCAATAATGCATGCCAGTGGGGCAAGAATGCTTCAAAGGGGAATTTAAATGAGATGAGTATTGTTTTAAACAACCAGCTGAACTAATAAAGCTTCTTGTGAAAAATACAGATCTACTTTTAAAAAAAATCTAACTGAACCACTCATTTGCTACAACAAAAGTTATTCCATTATATGCAGACCTCCTGCAATTGTTTTTGTTTTTTTTTTTTGTTTTTTTAACTGGAAGGAGTATAGAATTCTGTGCTTTTTAGGACTCTTGTGAATGCAACATTACCAAGGTCATGGATCATTTTTAACAATTCCTCACTCTACATTCACTGCTTGCTCTCATAATATAAATTAGGCTCATTGAGTAAACCTCCCAGAGTACATTTAAAAGCTGCTTGTTGCCAGTCTTTGTACCCTATTACACAAACATGATTCCTAATGCTTCTTTTCCTTTTCCCGTAAACAAGCAGAAAACCTGTACAATGGTTGCTAATTTTGAGATGCATGAAAAATATTTTAAACCACACAATGGTTTCAAATGTTCAAAACAGTCAAATAATTGGGAAAAACAGCAATAAAAGAGAGCTAGGAACACACTGCTAAGAAAATTTCAATAACATATGCTCAGATTTGTAAGTGAATTAATTGTTCACATACATTTGTTAATTCAGTTGTTCCAGCATAAATGTTTGCAGAAAACAAATTTGATGTGTGAATATTTGCAGTGGAACTACTTGCACACTCATCCAATTAGAAAACAGAAATGCCATATGACATCCATCCATTTACAACTAATAAACAAAGCACAAAAGGCAAATATTAAATACCTGCAGAGATCTAGTCAGGAACACTATACAGAGATTAGTTTTTTTTAAAATTGAAAACAAATTAATTTACTACTTCAAAATCGAATACATCTGAGAAAACCACAATCTGACCAGGGCTATTCTGCAAGGAAGTAAAATAATTAAAATTCTTAAATTAATCAGATAAATTATTTGTTGTGAATTGTATATTCAATTCTAAGTAGGCAATTTATTTCCCTTTCAGTCCCCCCAATAAATCAAAAAGTAAGTTACTGGATAATGACATACTGCTTTTTTATATAAATCAGCATGTTCTTGTAAAATGGGTCAGTAATGTGTGCATAGTATAAACAACATTGCGGACAGTTTCCTTATTTTATTCAAAAACATATAGCAGTGAGCAAGCACTGCGGCCAAGGCATGCCTTTGTGCCTGAGATCAGTCAGGTACAGCATCAGTTTAATCTCAGAACTTGCTCTTGCTGGGGAATGGATTCAGAGTCATAGTAGTTCTCTCCACCCCACCATCTCTAACTTCAATGATCCTAGGATTCCACTTATATGGAAACAAAGCAAAGAAAACTGTGAATGGTATCTTTTCTTTTCTTTCAGTTCACTGGGTTTGAATTAGGGGTGTGTCAGATAAACATTGACTTTGGAAATATTCAACGTGTTGCGGTTCATAGCCAAAATACCATGCGTGAGACGAACGAGGTTTTGAGAAATAACCTTCTAAAGTCAACAAATACATGACATTGTCTGTCAAGAGAAAGGAACAAAGAATGAATAAGTAATTGTACTTTTTAAAATTGGAAGCTTTTCTTCTTTTCTTTGATGAATTGTGAAAATATGCCAGGAACTTCTAGGCTTCACAATGCTTTCCAAAATGACCGTTCTTGTGAAACTGCTTGACTGTCATAACCGTAAACACTAGTTTACCTCCTTTTGGCAAACCTGTAATAATTAATTGACTGCATGTCATTGTTTGACTGAATGTCTCCTTTGCTGTCTATGCAGTATGGGGAAGTTTATGCACAGTTCCCCAACAAACTTACCCCCATCATTTCATGATTTTCTCTCTTCTGTTTTATCAGCCTGAGATAAACACATTCATAACAACTTGCTCTAGCATTAGTTTAAACAAGCTGCAGAGAATCTCTACAGACAAAAAAGGAGTCCTCAAAGAATCAGCTAGGAGACTATTGGGCTGTTCTGTTTCATGAGGTCAGAAGATAACTTCATACATGTAGATCCAAATGACACCACCTTCTACCCTTGGAGAATGTGGATACCACTTCTGAGGTGATACTCAAAACACTTACACCATGTCCACATGTTGAATCCTGTCACAAGGTGGCTGGTCCTTTCAAGCAGCGTTGAGGCCCGGGATCAGGTCCGAAGGTACCTGGTCCTCAGAAAAACAGCCAGCAAGCAGCTTGGTGAGAGACCTACAGGCAGGTTTACCTTATCCTAGGTCAGGGCAAAGGACCTGTTTTGTCTGTTTGCTTTGTGATGGATTGTTGTGGCTTTGATAAATGAACCCATCTCTGAAGAACGGGACTGAAATTCTGCTGCTATTGAGAGCTTTCTTTGGTGAACTGGCCAGTGAGTTGGCACGCTGGTTGACAGTTCCACTCTACTGTACTAACTAGTAAAAATACATGTTTGTTTATAGCCCTTATCCTAAAGGTAAACGTATAGAGAGAGAATTTCAAAAAACAGAGTAAATTTTGAAAATAGCAGGATGGTCCTTCTCTGTATTGCCATCACATTGATGCCATATATAACTGTAGCATGTCATTCCTAGCCCGGCAAGAATCAAGTGCTTTGGAAGCCATATAATCAACTCTTGGGGAAAGGATTCATATTGCTCTCAGCTGATTCCTTTCGGATGCTACTTAGAAGAGCAATGATAAGCTCCATAAAGAGATGTGTTTCACTTTTCTTGGCGCCAGGAGGAGGGCAGCAATGATGCATTGCCAGAGCGGTTGCTCACATGTGGCACAGAGAGGAGCAAATGGGTCAGCAAATGGGTATATCCTGGAAGATGCAAATTAAGCCCCTTTTAACGATGGAAGAACCAACAGTAAGAGCTTGGTTTGGAATGCTTTGCTTAGATTTTCCAGTTGAGACCAGATACATTTGACGTGACCTTTTTTAGTTAGCTTTAAAACCACTTAATTTGAATACAATAGTTCAAAGCTGGTGTCCCAGTTTCACTTTGTTAGAGTGCCATTTGAGAAGCTGCCATCTGTAACTCTATACACTGATATAACTCCATTGTGCCAAAGGGCAGGAGCTGTTTGCACTGCCAGTGGAAATGTTCCAATAAAGCAATCTGGAGGGCTACACTTTCCCACCACCACAAGCAGTTGAAATAGGGACCAGAAAGTTGCTCTCCCAAAGAATAATGGGGACATTTATTCCATTTCATCAAACGGATCAGGAGATAGGCTAGGGTGACCAGACGTCCCCATTTTATCGGAACAGTCCCCATTTTAGGGGACTTGTCCCGCATCCCGACCTTACATCGGTTGGGACGCCCTTTGTCCCGATATCAGGACCATCCGGACTGCAGCCGCGGCGCCGTCGCTCACCGCTTCCTGGGCAGCTCCCAGTGCCCGCCCACTGGCAGGAGCACCGCGTGCTGCAGGGGCGGGGCTTGCAGGTGCCGGAAGCGGGCAGAGAGCCCTCCGCCCACCCCACCCGACCCGCGACCCTAGGAGCCAGAGGGACCTGCCTGCCGGATGCTTCCTGGGTTGGGAGCCACCCCATGTAATCACCGCAGGGACTCCCCACCTCGCCCCCTGGCAGGTCCCTCTGGCTCTTAGGGTCGGAGCGGGGCGGGGGGCAAGGGGCTCTCTGCGCGCTGCCAATGCCTGCAAGCCCCACTCCACAGCTCCGGCAGCACCCATTGGAACTTTTCCCATCCAATGGGAGCCACGGAGCTCATGCTTGTGGTGGGCACAGCACGCTGGTGAGTACGGCCAGGGAAGGGGGCAGGGTGTGAAGGTGAGTGTCTGGGAGGTATGTGGAGGGTGCTGGGCTGTGAGGGTGTGGAGAGCGCTGGGCAGTGGGGGAGGTTTGTGTGTTTTGGGGTGCTGGGAAGGGGGGGAGATCTGTGTGTGTCAGGGCACTGGGGGTCTGTGTGGGGCATTGTGTAGTTGTGGTGGTGGGGCTGTGGGGAAGGGCACTGGGAGGGAGGAAGGGAAAATCTGTGTGTATTGGGAAACTAGCGAGTGGGGGGTTCTGTGTGGGATGCTGGGCACTATGGTGGGGCTGTGGGCAGGGGAGCGCTGGGCGGGGTGTGTGTGTGCACAGCACTGTGCATTTGTGGTGGAAGGGTTGTAGGGGGGCTCTGGGCATAGTGGATCCAGGGGGCGCTGGGCAGGGGAGCTGTGTGGCGCAGCATGGGCCCACCCCCAACAGGAAGGGGCACGCTGGTAGCACAGGGCCCGGCAGACCAGTGTGCCTCTGGATCCAGTCAGGGCTGTGCACCTGTGTCTGTCTCTTCTCCACCCCCCCGCCCTCCCACTCGCCCAATGTGATCTCATATTTCACTCTCATGATCTGGTCACCCTAGGATAGGCAGGCAGGAAATAGTAAATGGGGGGAGAATTTCTATCCATGTGTCTCCTCCTAGACCTTAGTACCACAGCATAGCATTTACAACAGATGTCTCCCTTAATTGAGACAGTAGCCCAGAATAGGAAGATGGAGTTTTATTAACTAGCTACAGGTTCATAACTGCTTGTAGGTATTTTTAAAATGTGTGAATAATTAGAGCGATGGGATTTAGATTTGTTCTCTGACTTATTTATTGTAGAAGAAAAGGCTTTCCTCCTCAGATCATTTTAATTTTCACTAACAATTTCTAGTTAAAATAAATGTTCAATTTCCTATTTGAACTTCTCCCACCCTCTCCTTGTCAGTTACTAACTCATCAGACATTTGCTGCCTCTGAATGTTTCCTTTGGAGAGGTTACTATGAATCAGGCTCTCATGAGTATGACTCAAGGAGACACCACAGTAACAGCTGAACACTTTTTTCTTTTTTTTTTAAACAGCAAATACCATAATTAGAATTGAGCAACGGGTTTTTCATTATTGGCTGACAGGGTTAGTCACACCAAACATCCCCACAAAAACATGCATTACAATGCCATGCCTATCTCACTGATAAACAAACCATAAAGGGCTATTGAGATTCACAATATTCCTAAAATTAGACACAGTGCATTGAGTCGATCCTCATGGGAATATTTGTATTTATTGTGTGTTATGTGTAAAGCAAAATCCCATCAAATGCTCATTGAATATGCTACATACACAGGCACACATAGCCATAGATTATGTATTTCTGACTCGGATAACATTAACAGCAGTCTCCTACCAACCCTCATTACCATACAGTAAATGATCAAATCTTATGTTCAAAGAATTTTAAAATTAAAAAGTCTAGGAATAAACAAGTTAACCCTAAAGGTTTAGCCAAAAGAACTGCCCCATGAAAATGTCATCTAGTTTCAAAGCACTTTAAAGACAAGGGCTAACGTTATCAACTGCTGGTGCCGTTTCAATGCAGCACAGGGCTAGATCCACAAAGGGGATTAACAGAATATGGGGTGCACATTCCTGCCTATTAAAGAAATAGCCCTATCTGGTCCTTTTTTGTGAAAGAGATGTGGAAGGTAGGGTTTTAAGTGGAGATAAAATAAAGCATCATTGGGGTTTAGTACAAGTCCAGTGTGATTAGTGACGTCTCACATTGCTGACAGAGGCAGGGAACAGGGGCAGATGGTAAGTGATTAAGTCAGCACAGATCCAGGAAGCCACAACTGGCTGTTTTTGCCTAAGGCTAGATCTATCTTGCTGTTGTTCAAGAGAAGTTGGAAACATCATGAATTGAAGATCTCAGTCTCTCTGGGGACGAACCATCCTTACAGTGTCCTGCTAGTAACTACTAGGAAAAGGGAGGGAATCAGTAGTCCAACATGAGAAAAATAGCGGGAGACTTCAAATAAGAGTAGATGACCAGTCCAACTCAGTGGGAGAGGAGACACCCCTTTTGCATATGGGAGGGATGGAAGGAAGTGAATGCGAGTTTTGGAAAGGAAAATATATTTCCACAATCCACCGAAAATATTGGTGTAATAGGTGCTGAAATAGCAAATAAAATGCAAAATTTTACTTTTCAAAAATTCATGACTTTCTACACAACATCATGTAGTGGGGTTAGCACTGTAGCAGACTAAGGGCCTGATCCTGCATACTCACATGTACAGAAGTAATTTTACCTATTGAATTCAGCAGAACTAACTCATGTGATTTAACTTACTCACCTGCGCAAGTGTTTATCAGGTCCCAAATAATTAGAAATTAGATGAGCTATCCCAATGGGTGTTACATTCTATTAGGCATTCATATGTGTCACATACATGCAGCATTCTTTGAAAGTTAGATGTACACTGGGCAATTTAAACAAACACCACCACAGTTATTTATTTAAATCCCTTTTTACTCCCAACTGGGAGAGCTATTCTCATACATGTGAGTTGCATTTGAACTCAGTGGGATGACACACAGTGCATACAAGTGAAGCATGTGTGTAAAATTTAGCATGTTTGCAAGTCTTTCCAGGATTGGAGCATTAGGCTGTCAACACTTCAGGGGAGGGACTGCTTTGTGTTTTGTACAGGCTCCCCTGTTCATTAGTGACTGCTTCCATAGTGATGAATATTTAACTATATACAATATAATAAAGGGGTACAGGGGGAAAGACATTTTTTACTTCTACCCCGTATCACTAACTTTCTGAATTCCTGTTATTGATAGAAATTGGCTATATACAGCAGCCTTCACGTTACATCAACAAAGTGACATTGTCAGAACAGCAGCCCACCTATTATGTGAAATGACACTAACAATTGCATCGGTATTTGCAAAACCCTGTTCTCAATACACCTCCCCTTTATTCAGATTTTCCACATACAAATCCCTTTCAAGCTGTAGCCACATGCCACACCAAGGCAAGCAGGTGGCCCTTTTTCCTTATACTCACTCTTACACAACATTGCTAATCGTGAATTGAAGTGAGACAGCATTAAAGCCCGCAGGCATTCCCTTCTGCATCCAAAAGTAAAAGGGAACAGATTTAGATAGTTGAATTGATCAAAGTAACTTCTCCCAACCCCTTGAAATCTTAGGATCTTCCTTGGCCACAATGAAGAAACTGATCTGATGAACTTTCTGTCCACAAAATTTAATTGTCCTTTGAACGAGAACAGCAACAAGCTTACTGAAGAATTTTTCAACCATCTCTAACAAGCCACCAATAACATTATACCATAATGTTTTCTAATGCCACAACTTTAATATAGATATAAATGGGGCTTTTATCCCTAAAACCATATCTGTTTAGCAAATAGATAAAGGGCCTATATAAAAAGTTTAAAATTCTTACTAAAAAAAACCCAACAACCAATCATCACAGAAAACCTTAGGAAATCTCTAACAACAGAACAGAGGGAGAAAAGATTTCTGAAGCTCTTTACAGCACCATTGTCATTGACAAGGAGCCAAGATCTGCTTACTGTTTTATAATGATCACAGGAAAATTTACTTCTCCCACGAGCAGGGACACGAAAGTTCATATTGGTGTATTTCACATGAATGCAGAAATGCCACAATCCAACTTGTTCTTCCTTCTCAGGGGGGTCTACAGTTAAATGATGACATCCACTGGCATGTGAAGATTGGATGGTTAATTTTAGCTGAAGCACACACTGTGGTCAGATTTTCTTACACAGTTAATGTCTTACTGTGTTAGCAATTCCCGCCCCTGCTGCAGCTCTTCTACTCCCACTCCTCCCCGAATCCCAGCAAATTTGCTTCCCTTTGTCACCTCCTCTTCCTGTTCAATGTATCTCATCCTAAAGTTCAAACAGTGCATATATATTTGTGTTTACACTGGACACCTTCTTTAACGATTGCACATCTAGAGCTTGACATAAGCTATTTGCAACCAAAAAGAAGATACTTGGTTACAGAAAAATTTCTCTCTTGAGTTCAACCAAACAGGCACAAAGAAAGGATTATTAGAAAGGGCATATGGGGTTGCATAACCATTACATAATTACAAAAAACTTTTACGAATGATAGTTCCTAACCAAAATCCCTGATCTAAATGCCCCCCCTCCGCCCCATTTTGTGGATATTCAGTCTGAATGCAGATCCAGATTCAAACTTTGCAAATGGTTTATAATAGGCCAAGTAAAAACTCAGATCTATCCACCCCAAACCATTGGTGCATTCACATTCTAGATCTGGATCTGAGAGTCCATCTCTAGTGCAAGATAAATATTTAGGGCTAGACTGTGCTTGGCCCTTGTGCAGATGCCTGAGGACTCGTCCGCTCTCTCTTTCACACCAGGTTTCAGGTACATACAGCAGGAACTACTCCCTCATAAGCACCCCTTAGAGAGCCAGCTCTACCCTTATGGGGAGGGGTGGTGACAATATTATGCCCCAATCCATGGTCAGCAGAACTCGTCAGATGCACAGAGGAGAACATACATAGGGTGACCAGATAGCAAGTGTAAAAAATTGGGATGGGGGTGGGGGGTAATAGGTGCCTATATAAGGTGCCTATAATAGGTGCCAAAATCGGGACTGTCCGTATAAAATCGGGACATCTGGTCATCCTAACCATACAGTACCCTATGAAAGGATGTTTCAGTCTGTCAACTTTCCCTTTGTGCAATGCTGCTGCTGGAGACATCTGAGACAGAGGCCTCCTTGAGCTCTGAACTGGGGGTGGGGTAGTTTTGCAGTGTCCGTATCAAAGGCCTTCAATTTAAAGGTGCAATCTGTCCTTTAATATGCCTGTGCCTTCTGCTCCTGACTTCAGATCACATTATTAAATATTTGTATTGCAGTAACTAAGAGGTCCCAACTGGGGATTAGAGTCCAATTCCACTAGGCACTGGACACACCACAAAAAGAGAGTCTCTGTCGCTAAAGTCTTAGCTGGAATAGCTCCCTGCTAGCTTTACCTGTCATGTGTGGTACAATATTTAGGTCATCTTTCAATAGATTCATTTAATCATTTAACACTTTTAATTAAGATTAACAACTGGGCACTAATTTTTGCTCTGGCTGAAATGCAGATCAGAGAAGTCCTAGATCCTCAGACTGCCTATCATTCTTCAGTAACGCCCTGGTTGGGCCATATCTCTGGTATTTTTTTTTTTAATTGCCCTCTTGTAAACTATTTTGCTTGAATTTTGTATTTTAAATAATGCTGAAGCAGTTGATGGGGTGAGAAGCAGGAATAATTTCACCTCTGCTTCCCTTGCAAGCCTAAGGACAGCAGCCTGACAGTTTAACAGTTTATTCTTCAAAAGAACACTTTTCCCAGTATAAAATCTGAATGTCTCTTTTAACTGCTTCATGAAACAAAACTAATTTTGTAGCAACAGTGTCTCCAAAGCAACTCCCCCTTCCAGTACGGCCCACTCATAGCTAACGGTTTTTAAGGGAATAGAGATTTCTTGCACTTTGAAGTGGACCTAATGTACTGCAACTGTCAAAGAAATGAATTAGCTGCCTTACTCACATAGTGCTAGGTGCCATGCCTCTGTGGTGACTGGAGAATAACTTGACTAAGCTATGAGCAGTAGTTCCAGTATTCCACTGATAGACATCAGGATGTGTAAGAGAGAGGGGTTAGGGGGTTAAGTGAGAGTTTCTGAAAAATAACCCTTTAAAGAGGACAGAGGAAAGATCAGCTTTAGAAGTTAAAGGCTCAACTGCAGGTGTTTTTGAAATATCTGGGGTCAAATACTTGAGTTGGCAGGAAGTAAAAACGTAATGAAATGTGTCATCGTCTGGTCACTGTCAGCACTTAAATCTCCTGACCATTTCTAAATCTGATGGCCTTCTGCTTCCTGATTCAGAAACTCAGTGAGGAAAGCACCAGCGAATGTTACTGGCAGCTGGCACAATCATTTAATTGATCTTTCCCACCTATGGCACCTCATGCTTACAGCTCCACATGATTTCAATATCACTGTCATTGGGGGGACACAGGATCATAAAGACAAATAGGAGATGAGTGAGATCCTTCACAAGTGATAGTGCTTCATTATCTCTTTGAACCATAAAGACAAATTTAGATTTTAATAGGCATTGTTGCCCGAAGGACTCAGGAGACCTAGGTTTTATTTCAGCTCTGCCGCTAGCCTGTTGGGTGACCTTAGCCAAGTCACTTTACCTCTCTGTGCCTCAGTTTCCCATCTGTAAAAGGGTGATAATGATTCTTATCTCTTTTGAGATCTACTGATGAAGAGCTAGTCATATAAATAATAATAATATCTATGTTAAAGGGAGCTCTGCCTGTAAAACTAGGCGATATGCTCCCCATTACCATAGCATCCATTCTCCCAATGCCCGTGAGATAAGTATTATTCCCATTTTACACATGGGAAACTGAGGCACAGATTAAATGACTTGCATAAGGTCACATGGGAAGTCTGAGGCATGGCTGGGAACCAAACTTAGATTTCCTGAGTTGCAGTGCTGGACCTTAAGCACAAAGCTATTCTTCCTATCCCCTTCTCTTTGTACTGCTGGTTTAAGTTCTTAAAGGATTGTTCCAATAAGAATTTTACAAGAACATAAAGGAACAAAGGAAAAACTGTAACTCAAAATGTCGATTAATGTGTCCATGTCTCAGAAGTAAATTATCTCATCCACTTCACCTCCCAGTTGTGCATAGAATGAGGACAGCTAACTAAGCTCATCCAAAATGTGATGACAGAACCAGTACAAAGACCTTTCATAATCATTAGCATGAGAAATAGTGCAAGGGGGAAAAGGAAAATCATAGAATCATAGAATATCAGGGATGGAAGGGACCTCAGGAGGTCATCTAGTCCAACCCCCTGCTCAAAGCAGGACCGATCCCCATACTTCACGTTGACTATTTCCAGTCATTTCCTTGAGGAGGAGGAGGAATCTCTATGAATCCCCTCTCCAATACATTCCCTGCCTTTACACCCACCATCTTGGAGACCCAATCCACATCCCTCTTCTGGCCAAGAATGACAGGCTAGGAGTCCCTTCCCAAGTCCAGAATTGGTGCTCTCTAAACCAGAGGAGTGACAACAGTAGGCCTATGTGTGCATTCACAATCCCAAACAGCCAGCCAGAGAGCCTCCCTATCAACAGGATGTCTGATTCTTGAGCCAAGAGACAATGAATACTGCCTCACCTCCCTCACTCTACATACTGCATTTTGGCTCAGACTTTGTATGATAGGCAATCACCAGGGGCTTTAGAGATGGGCACAAAGGTCTCCACAGCTTGAAGAGGCATCAGGCAGGATGCAGCCAAAAGGGCACTGTCATGGATAAAAAGCAAGTGGGGTCTGTAGTCAGCTAACCCTCAACCTGGGCTTGGCCATAGTCTCTGAGTTTCTTACCCCGGAGGTGCTCTCCAGGTCTCAGCACAGGTTGCTAGCTGGGAGCAGCTCTCCAGGGCTCCTGGCTCGTATCAGGCTTGTAGTGTCAGTCTGTCCCCAAACAAGAGGAGGGGGTGGGAAGGAAAGCCACTGTCTCAGGCTGGGCTCCCCTGGCTACTGGAGCTCATTAGCAGCCTCGCAAAGTTGGGGATGAACCAGAGATAATAGCCTGCCAGACCTAAGAGCAACATATCTGTCTTCTCATCTGAGTATGGGGCAGGATCAAGGATTCTGATTAGGAATTATCATTCGTAAAAGCACCGGTTTCACAAGCCCTCCTCCTACCTGATACCCTAAATAAGTCATTTCTATCATGCCCAGCTTACACTTGGCAGGGTTAGCTGTGAGGCCAGCCTCCTGTAGGGATCTCAGTACCACCCTTAAGCAATGTAAGTGGTCTTCCCACATATGGCTATAGACTAGAATGTCAATGTAAGCCGCAGCATATTGCTAGCGGGATCAGTCAATTCAATTAATAAGGTATTAGAAAGCTGCTGTCGCCTCTTGCATGCCAAAAGGCATGGTTTTAAAATGGAAATGGTCAAAGGGGGTCGAAAACACTGTCTTCTCCTGGAGGATGGAGACAGGAGTCTGGGGGAATCTACAAATAGCCATTAGTAAGGTCAAATATGTTGAGATGTCACACCAGGCTTAATCACTCTAACAGCTCGTCTGTCCTCGGCATTGGGTAAGTGTCAAATTTTGTGATGGAACTATCATTAGTAAAAGCACCCTGTGGGCAGATGATGTATTGGGTCATACCCTTGAGCATGTTTGCATCTTACTCCTCCCAACCGTCTCACAACACATTCAAGATTCCCCTGGGCTGGCATCTGTAGAGCAGTTCAAAGGGTGAGAACCCTGAGGAGGCTTGGAGTACCTCTCACATGGGAAATAGCAGCAGCGGGAGGAGTTGGTGCCAGTGCCCAGGCTCAGTCCCAACAAACCATTTCAATATCTCTTTCAATAGCTTGTTAAATCTTTCCACACGGCTGTCTGTTTGCGGATGGTACACTGATGGTCTCAAGGCCTCGGTTTTGAGGCCAGAGCATAGCTCATGCATCACCTGAGAGGTGAAGTTGGACTGAATGTTTTTCTAAAACATATGCACTAGGACTTATTTTGGGGGAAATTCTATGGCCTGTATTATACAGGAGGTCAGACTAGAGGATCATAATGGTCCCTTCTGGCCTTAGAATCTATAAATCAGATCCTAAATGTTTTGTTAATGAGATCTTACCTACATGAAGTCCTGAAGATTGAAAATGCTATCAGCTATGTATCAATAGGTGGCAGCATTTCTACTCTATAACACCATTTACTACATCATGGTGTGCACTAGAAATTAGGCTGCAGCTTGATGCTTTCTGCATATCTGATGTTCCCTGGGACTTGCCATGTTTTACATTAAAGAACAAGGTTGTTGCCATAAATCACTTCTGTTAGACAGTTAACAGAATCTCATAAGTTTAAAAAAAAAGTGCCAAATTAATTTCCACAAACATAATAAACCTAATGTAATCAGTTTGTGGTCAGCCATCTGTTTCACAGATGTAAATCTAACTGAATCTTCTATCGACTGATAATTTTCTAAATTAAATTGCCTATTGTGACACTGCTTTTAGCACAGTTTCCCTTCCTTCCACTTAAAGTTTTTGAAAATGTTGTCTGGATAATGGTGGACTTGCTAAATGCATTATGTGGTTAGGATACAATCAGTAAGTGTTAACACAGCACACTTGGCATGAGATCAATAGAAAATGTCCACAGAGAAGGACAGTGAAGATGATTAGAAGTACAGTGGGACACAGAAAATAAGAATTTGGATCATTACAAGGACTTTGAAATTATGAAGGGCATAGTGAAACTGATCAATCTTCCTTTCCACCATGGTCTATAGTGCAAAAACAGAGAGTCAATTAGGTTAAATGTATTTGTAAATTTAGGACAAATTAAAGGAAATACCACTTCACACAGGGCACAGTTAGCCTCCATAATTAACCATGGGCTGGATTTTGTAAAGAGATGGATAATTTATATCCTTAATTTATCTTTGTAGATACACAAGCTAAAATCTAGGTTATCAACTCTCAGTCTTCAGCATGAAGAATCAGCCTCTACTGGGTATAAGGAAAAATTCAGCCCTCCACTCTGTAATCAGTATAGTGCCTTATTGAAGAGGGGGTTTACTTTCCTCAGAAGCATCAGACTTTGGACACTGCTGGAGGCAGAATACTAAACCCAGTGGACCATTGGTCTAATCTAGTATGGGAAATCCTATGCTCTTAATTAGAAAGGGTTGCTAGAGTGACACTAGACTACTCTTTCATTGAGCTGGTGATTAAAATTGATGATGTTGGGGTTTAGCTCAAAAATCTGACACAAACCATCTATTGGCCTAAAAAAGAAAAAAAAATCCATCCAAATAAAAATTTCTGCAAGTCATAGATTTGCAGAAACAATATCAAAATGCCGATAAAGAGAATAAGTACAGCTAAAATCCCCACAAGTGCCGGGGGCCCAAGAATGGCACATTAGGTCCTTGAGAGCTGCCACGATGGCACTACGTAAGGGTCTTCTGCAAGCCTTTTGGACTTGCATAAAATTGACCCTAAGCGAGCAACACCATTTTTGCATTCACCGTTGGCTTGCTATTGAGATTTCATACATAAATATATATGGAATGGTCTGGAACAAAGGTCATGAGGAAAATCAGGTGTATTTTTTTCTCAGCGCATAGAATTATACAAGTCCCATAAAAAACCACACTACACAAAGTTTTAAAACAATATGGTTAGTTAAGACCTGACTTAATATCCTAGTTCCGTATGATTTCTGCTATTGGATAGATTACTTTTACGACTAAGAATACTGCATCTAAAATCTATTTTTTTTACTGTTCTTCAGCTAACAGTGTATTTTATTCCACAGGAAACTAGCACATGTAATCTACAGAAAATGAGTCCCTTTAACTCCAGATCACATGTGCATCTTTAATGAGGCGGTCCCATCAGCAGTAAATGATAGCATGCATTTGCAGGCTTTGTTACTGCAACAATTCTGTCTTAGAGTTTGTTCTTCTCCATATAGGACTTATGCAAGCACTTCACAATTCTCCACAGGGACCTTCACATTTAGATACCAAATGGTAATATGCTGTTCAATCATGTGCTTAATTATGCACACATGGTATAGGTGAAAGCACATCTGGACATGAAACTGAATGTGTACATGGGGAAACACGGAAATGGGAGCACTGTCTTATTTGCAGAAACAATCAGAGCAATTTACCAGTAATCACTCAAAATGGCAAAGAAGAAAGACTGACTTGTTCATGTTGACACAATGCTTAAGGACATCAGCCATTGTCTGAGCTTGGAGCAGGGATTGGAGGAGAGAGGGAAAGGCAGACCAAGGACATATTTTAAAGAAATTTCCTGAAAAGGGAATTCAAAGTTCCACTTAAAATTTAAAAGAATATACTGAGTGCAGTCATATACAGGATCAAATTATTCCCTGCTTGTACCATGCAATTCCATTGCTTTCAGTGAAATATAAGAATTTGGCCTGATCGACATAATTTTGCTCTAATTTTTGTTCAAAAATTAGCTACAAAACTGCAGAATTTAGAGATGAAAAAGAGCTATTAGATCATCTAGTCTGTTTCCCTACCAATGTAAGACTGTACCGTATCACATTATTTTTTCCAGTGGTTTGTCCCGGAAATCTTACTTGCTCAATTTAAAAACTTTGGAAATAGGCCAACAAGGAAAAGTTACTATAGACACTCTACCAGTATTGTCAAGGCTCTGGATTACTCGAGATTTTGAAGGAAAAGGAATAGGGGTGGGGGAAATGGCTGGTTTGGGGTCAGTTTTTCAACTGGGAGTTAAGAGTGATACTGGGAACCTTAATGGAATTGTATCGAAAAGATTCAATCAGAGGCAAATGGTAATAGAAGAGGACATCGGATTTCTGTAAATGGTTTGGAAATTCTATTGTAGAACACGTGGTTTTGCAGGGCTGTGTTTGAGCACTGAACACCAGTACCTGGATGACCTCTCAGGGATTTGTTCCAATAAAGGTTTAATCTTTGCAGTCTCTTAATACCCTGAAAATTGACTGATGCTTTATTCTTAATTCAACAAATAATTTCCCCTGCCAATGCAATGTGCTTCCTGCAGGTTATTCTGGGAGCTGTAGTTGTTGGATTCTGAAGAAGAGGAATAGTATTGTAGTAGTATCAGAGGGGTAGCCATGTTAGTCTGGATCTGTAAAAGCGGCAAAGAGTCCTGTGGCACTTTATAGACTAACCGACGTATTGGAGCATAAGCTTTCGTGGGTGAATACCCACTTCGTCGGGTGCATTCATCGGGGTTGGGAAAGCTGACCAAACAAGAGAGGGATTTGGAGAGGGTGGTGGAGCAGAGATCAAAACACCTTTATGTGGTCCAAAAAGTATTGTATCAATCTTCTTCCCAGCTTTCCTAAACAGGCTATGTTTCCATGATGACCATCTGAAAGCACCCATCCCATTCTGCCTATGCTGTACCGGTTATTTACTTAAACTGAGGACTTCAGTTTTCAGCACTCAGATACCTCAGTGATGGGCACAATACAAGGACCTAAAATGCCTAGCACAATGTGCTCTTGGTCCATGACTGGGGCTTCAAGGCCTGACAGTAATACAAATAATAAATAATAATAGCAACTAGTGCTCTCAAACAAGCAACTTTCATCTGTATTAAATATAAATTAGGAACTTAGATTTAAGCTCAGAGTCAGTCCTTCACCATCCCTGATGTGATTAGTAATTGCAAAGTGTCTTTAAACGGAGGATGACTTCAGACTTGGGCCCACCCAATTTACCCTGACACTTCTAGAAATTCAGAAATTATGGAGATCATCTTGGCCATTTCAGATTAATGGGAGTTACATGCATGCATTAAGGAGAGCGTATACCCCATTAGCGTTGCTGTAACACCTTGGCCAATGAAAATAAAGATGAAGAAAAACTTCTCTCAGTGAACTGTATGAGAGCTGTTACAATTGTCAGCTGTTCTGCTCCGCAGGATAAATTTGTATTTAGAGTGTGAGCTGTGGAAAAAAATAAATACTAATGGAAATTAGTTTCAGATAATCAACTGTAGCCACAGTATCAGGTAAGAAACTGAATGGTTGTTTTCAAAGAGAGACTGGAAGTAACTAGAGCACAATGCCAACCACTTTCAAATTTTAGTTTTTAAAGTAAGGGGCTGGGTAGGGTAGAATGGAAGCATCTGAACTCAATAACCTATTTTTATTGATTTTCTTTTATATGACAACATTTCAAAAAAGACAGCTGAGGGTTTTATTATTTTATAAATTACAAAACAAAGACCCTTGTGTGCCAGATTTTAGCCCATGGCAAACTTTTATGACCATGAAAAAAAACAGGCTTAATCATGGAAATGCTACCACAACCCAAAGTCGTAAGAGTTCTGCCTCAATATCATCTCTGCTTGAAACCCAAAGCAGCAAAAGTGGCTTGTATAGTTTCTGCCCTACATGTGTTGAAACGATTTAGAAAAGGACCTGCTTTTGCAATTAAATACAGCAACTCTGGAAGCTACTGAAGTGTAACATGTTATTAGTCATAAATGAAGATGAAAGAATGACCTCCTCACCTGGTGAAACTTTCCTATCCCTGAGAAGAAATGGGGAACTGTCTCAACATGATTTTCTTTCTGACCCTGAATTACAATGCACTCCAGCTTGTAACTGTGACAAACTGTGCCATGCAAAACAATCTCACCTGGAGGGTGCCTATTGTGTCAAATGTGAGCATAAGCACATGCGCAACCTTGGCAGTATATGGCAAGAGTAATAGTTCTGAAGAGGTTGTCACAAATGCTTTTAAGTGCCGGGGGTGTGGGGGGGGGGGCGGAGTTTGTACAAGTGCCACACTGCTTTTTGTAGGGGAATTCTGTTCCCTATGCCTATTAATGTTTGTAAAAGGAACCGTTCCTTTTACTACAGCACAATGTCTGAGAACAACCAAAGTAGTGCTGCCCAAAGATCTTCAAATATAATACACTGGTCATTCTCTTGGGTTTGGCTAAGGGAACCTTAAATGACGCTGATGTTCTAAATGAAATTAATACATAAATAGAGTTGTTGTGTATGGCACGGCTATTTCATGGTGTCTCCGAAGTAACACTATTTCAAACTCTTACACATGTGCCAGTGAGTACCACTTTAGTTACAGTCCATTACAGGGTCCATACCTGTTTGGGGAAGGATATAGCTGAGCTCATCCTCTAGTGGAAGATTCTATTATACTAAGGGTCTTAAGTGCAAGCAAATGCAATATTTAGATGTGATAGAGTAAGCTAAGGGCCCTTATGCCCAGCCAAATATGCCATGTTTTGATTTTATTACAAGAGAGTGCCTTGAACAATTTGCTTGTGTAGAAAGTGAGTTAACCATTTTACATGATGCAAGGCACAATCAAATCCTGTTATAACATACTTGGGGCACTATCATATTAGAACATAGTACCTCCACCACCCTAATTTTGGTTCTGTAAATGAGTGCTTAAATGGTGGTTGTATTGCAGCCGATTTAACTGAGTTTTGCTGCTATGAAACAAACTCTTTAAGGTCTCCTGTTCTCCTAAAATCTGCAGTTGCTAATAGGAATTATACACCCTTAAGAGCAGAAACAGTTGTGTCATAAAAACAAGAGCATGTAGGACCCTGTGTTACTTTAACATAGTTATTTGTGTGTCAGTACAGATTATACGGAATTGCAGCTGTGCTCATACGTGAATCTGGAAGAACTGTCAAGGTCAGCTACTTAAACGATCTGATGTATGCTATTTAATATGACTTCTGGCAATGCTGAAATTAGTATTAGTTTAATAACTGTTCTATTCTATATTGAGTAGAGTAAATGCACTTGAAGGGGTAATAAAATTGAGGATCAAGTGGATCTTTTCCATTTCTAACTACTATGACTTCATGATCTGGAACTTTACAAATGAAAACATTAAATCACATTTGAAGACAGATAAGGCCTACTGTAATGGGGTGTTCACCCCACACTGGCCTATAAGGGGTTAATGAGGTTGAGGAAAGGCCAATTAACCAGATAGGCCACAGCTGAGGGGAATTAGCTGGCCTAAGTAACCCCTGAATAATGATAGAACCCACCTGGGAAGGAACAGTCGGGGCTAGGATAAAGCCAGGAAGCTGGCAGTAGAATGGGGTTGCAGTAAGGGAGGGTGTAGCCACACTCTAACCAGTAGAAAAAGAAAGAAGGGAAACTTGGTGGACAGGGTATAGGAAAAGGCTCAGGGAAAAAAACAGCAAGGTTTAAGATGATGCAGACCTTGGCTGCTGCTAAGAGGTGGCACAGTTTGGGCAGTGACGGGAAGACTCCCATCTTGGAGGAAGAAACTTTGATACCCTCAAAGGGAGAAAACACACAGTGACCTGGAGGGAGGGCCAAGTCACAAACACACTGCACCTTGAGTTGCAGAGAGAAAGAGTGGTGACACGGCGCTTGAACGAGTGGCAGAAGGGGGTATTGGACCTGGAAGGGGCTAATGCCCAGAGCAGTTAGGAGGAGGCGCCCTAGTGGTGAATGAACTCTGTGACATGTAAAAATGCCCAAAACTGGTCACCTGAGGGGATCAAACACAATACTCCTACTTTTAACGGCATGGGATTCTACAGTTGGAGTTATAAGGACATGGTCTCTTAGCTTGAAGGCAGGAGCAGACTCATAAACCTCTTTATGTGGACTAGCCATTAAAAGGAGACAGCCACACTATTGGTTTGAGCTACACAATCCCCCTGGGCAAAGAAAAATTACAGTAATATGAGCACCTTAGTTCTGTTCATATTAGATCAGTCTCATTGCAGTATCAATCAGTACTAGAGAGGCACAACATTACTGTAAGAAAGAATAATACTCTTGCAAAACTGGCTAGCCTGAGGTATAGTTAGTAAAACTGAGTTGTCTTAGGTGACATATCACTGATCAAAGATGGAATTATTTCAAAACCAAGCTGTCTTCAATGTTACAATTATGATCAGAGAAAAAAAAATTTATTGTGCAAAATCTGACAGAGAATAAAGTTTATCTTAGTGTGCACTAAGCTTTCATCTCTAACGTCATTAAATGGCTGGCTTACCCATTTTCATTGCAAAAGTTTGGAATTCTGTTTCAAACAAGTTATTAATCATAGCAACCATAACTAGAGAAAATACAAAGGGAAGCTGCTAGATTCTGCTCTTTGGGTCCAACTGAGACCTGGTAGAAGCAGGTACAACCCTACAAGCTACACTATGCCAATTTCATTCAGATTTGGACCCAAAACAAAATCCAGATCTAGTTTGGATAAAAGCTTGATACTCAGAATGGATGGGACAAACCCAAATATCCTGACATTTGAGAAAGTTCAGATTTTGATTCCTACTAAGGAAAATAGGAAGGAGCATAAACTTGGCAAGTCCTAAGTATAATTAGGCAGGCCAAAAAGAAAAAATTTAAAGAGCAACTAGTCAAAGACTCAAAGCACATAGCCAAATTTTTTTTAAGTATATCAGAAGTTAGAAGCTTGTCAAACAATCAGTGGGGCCACTGGATGATCAAGGTGCTAAAGGAGCACTCGAGAAAGATAAGGCCATTACAGAGAAGCTAAATGAGTTCTTTGCTTCAGTCTGCATCACCACTGCAGAGGATGTAAGGAAGAATCCCACACCTGAGCCATTCTTTTTAGGTGACAAATCTGAGGAACTTCCCCAGATTGAGATGTCAATAGAGGAGATTTTGGAACAAACTGATAAATTAAACAGTAATAAGTCCCCAGGACCAAATGGTATTCACCCAAGAGTTCTGAAGGAACTTAAATATGAAACTGCATAACTACTAAGCAGGTATGCAACCTATCATGTAAATCAGCTTCTGTACCAGATGACTAGAGGATAGCTAATCTGACATAAATTTTTAAAAAAGGCTCTCCTTTTTTTAAAGGCAATTCTGGCAACTACAGGCCTCTAAACATAACTTCAGTAACAAGAAAATTGATTGAAACTACAGTAATGGAACAGAATTATCAGACAAATGGATGAACATGATATTTGTTGGAGAAGAGTTGGTAAAGGAAATCATGCTTCATTAGAACTCTTTGAGGGGGTCAACAAACATGTGGACAAGGGTTATTCAGTGGATATCGCGTACTTGGACTTTCAGAAAGCCTTTGACAAGGTCCCTCACCAAAGGCTCTTAAGAAAAGTAGGCAGTCAAGGGATATAAAGGATGGTCCTCTCATGGATCAGTAATTGGTTAAAAGACAGAAGAAAAAGGATAGGAACAAATGGACAGTTTTCAGAATGGAGAGAGGTAAATAGTGGTGTTCCCCAGGGATCTGTACTGAGACCAGTACTGTTCAACATATTCATAAATGATCTGGAAAAGGGGATCAACATTTACAGGTGATACAAAATTACTCAAGATAATAGTCATCTTTGGACTTAACTAAGAGTTGCAAAGGGGTCTCACAAAACTGTGAGAGACTGGGCAACAAAATGGCAGATGAAATTCAATGTTGATAAATGCAAAGTAATGCCCATTGGAAAACATAATCCTAACTATACGTACAATGTGATTGGGTCTAAATTAGCTTTTACCACTCAGCAGAGAGACCTTGGAGTCATCGTGGCTAGTTCTCTGAAAACATCTGTTCAATGTGCAGCGGCTGTCAAAAAAGCTAGCAGAATGTTAGGTACCGTTAGGAAAGGGATCGATAAGACAGTAAATATCATAATGCCACCATATAAATCTATGGTACGCCAACACCTTGAATACTGTGTGCAGTTCTGGTCATCCCATCTCAAAAAAGATAAGTTAGAATTGCAAAAGGTACAGAGAAGGTCAACAAAAACAATTAGGGTCTGAAACAACTTCCATATGAGGAAAGATTTAAAAGACTGGGACTTTTCAGCTTGGAAGAGAGATGACTAAGAGGGGACATAAAATTGTGACTGATAGGGAGAAAGTGAATAAGGAAGTGTTATTTACTCATTCACATGACACAAGAACCAGGGGTGACCCAATGAAATTAATAGGCAGCAGGTTTAAAACAAACAAAAGGAAGTACTTCTTCACACAACACATGGTCAACCGGTAGAAGTCGTTGCCAGGGGTTGTTGTGAAGGCCAAAAGGATAACAGGGTTCAAAAAAGAACTAGATAAGTTCACGGAGGATAGATCCATCAATGGCTATTAGCCATGATGGTCAGAGATGTAACCGCATGCTCTGGCTGTCCCTAGCCTCTGACTGCCAGAAGCTGGGAGTGGATGACAGAAGATGGATCACTCAGTGATTGCCAGCTCTACTCATTCCCTCTAAAGCACCTGGCATTGACCATTGTCAGAAGACAGGACAATGGGCTAGATGGACCATTGGTCTGACCCATTATAGCCATTCTTAAGTTGATTTTGCAGTCTCAAATTCAGGAGAGTTTGGATCCAGTGTTTTGGTTCATCTCATATAAAGTGATAAGAAGTTTAGGTCTTGATTTAGGATTTTGGATGTGTCCTGTCTGACCATATTTAGTAATAATAAAAACAGTGGTTTAAAGGAGACTTTTATGAAGATGACAAAGGTTCAAATGGAAAGCCCCTAATTCTCCAGTGCTTTTTCAACTTGATTAGTACTCAGTGGGCATACTTGCATGAATCAGGCCCATGGTAAGCATGTACGTGGCTTAGAGGAAAGTGATTTGGAGAGAGAAATCCCCTCGGCTCTATTCCTGGTTCTCCTGCTGACTCTCTGTGCGACCGTGAACAAGTCACCAGAACCCAGAACTGCAGCATGCTGAGAGTTCTCTGGAAAATTCTCTGCATCCTCAAACGGAATTAAAGGGGCTTAGTGCTTTCCAGGGCCACTCCAAACCTTTGGAATTAAGCCCTTAACCACTGTAGGCCAAACCATGACCAGAGATATGTGCCTGCAAAAGGGAGCAAGGAAGTATCAACGTCTTCTTAATCCTCTATATGAAATAATCTCATTGAAGGTTCCGGTGTGGGGAGGAGGCTGTTCTACTCACTCCCATGCATGTGGGCAAGGAGAGGGCTGAGCCTGGACTCCACCCTACCAATGCACACATAGGTGAGCTAGAAATAAGCTTTGACAGGTAAAGGTCAGGTAAATCTTATTGCTATCTTGGAACAAGGGAAATCCAGGAACCAGTCTGTAATTCTCTGAGTCATAATCTGGTCCCTGTTCTACTTTTGGGTGCAACACAACTGTGCAATGCTCCTCACTCATAGCTTCATGGTAACTCCACAATTCAACCTTCTGTATCACATTTTACCCATCTATAAAGTGGGTATAACCAGTGCTTGCCTGTCTCACAAGGAGTTTATGAAGTTTAATACATTTATGCTTGTAAAACGGGAATTAAAGGCAAATTAAATGATTTGCAAGCCTCTGATGGAAGATGTGAGATTATTATGAGTACAGTAATTTTCAGAAAGAAACAGATTTTTACAAGGTGATATAATTTTATTCAGCACATGTGCTTTGCTTTTGTATTGTTATACTGTTGAATTCTCTTACTTCAATATAATTATTAGTTAGAAAAAAATCAACTGAAGTACTCTGAACATCTTTAAACAGACAAATGAGTTTTTCTGTGTAGGATTTTTAACACTTGAATCTACGTACAAGAAGCAGGTGCCTTTAAATTTTATCTTTATAAACATGGATGTGATAATGCTCAAGTAAAGAAAGGGGCTTGGGAATGCTCCAGGGACACCTGCTTCTATCTTTGGCAGCTGACGTTTTATTTTCCCAACTCTTTGCAGATGCTTGTCTCAGAAAGCAAACAAATGGGGGCTCAGATTATCAGAATCTGATATAGTTGTGAGCCCAGCCAAGACTGACAGACCTCCTAAAAAGTGCTTATTGGCAAAAGGACCTGCCTCCTCCTTATGAGAGGATTAAACATAATTAGCATCAGTTGTCTCGAGGTCAATAAGACTGCTATCTTGAAAACAGTAAACCTGTAATTTTTTCATTAATGAAAAATAACTCTCTTCTTCCTCTTTTTAGCAAAGAATCCCTGAGCCCCCAAAATGTATTGCTCAATGCTTCTTGCTCATCTTGAGACTTTCTTGCTTTCCAATCAGTCAATTCATTGGAGATCACTTGCCAGCAAAAAAAGCTTCTTGAGGAAATGTCAGCAAACTTTAAATTAACCAGTTTAAAATTGGCAGTGAACAGCTGGCACCCAACAGAACCCCACACATGACCTCATTCACATCGCTGCGAAACATAAGTAGTCAGTCCCCACTAGCTCCACCTCCAAAATGAACCAACTTATTCTCTAAAGAAGCTTAAAGTGATGCGAAGGAAATATCTGCTGCTACTATTCAGTTTTAATGATATCAAAAGATTAGCTTCAAGAAGTGAAAGTCAGCTTAGTATTTAAAACTATTTTAAGGGCTACTTCAGAACGTCTTTTTTTTTTTTTGCAATAGCAATTTATGGTGCTATTTCTGCTGTTCATTTTGCAGTAGATTTATGTCAAGTTATTTTCCCGTCTACTGAAACTGACAGCAAATACATTTCCAGTACACACACATCCATACTGTGTGTATGTACCTGTATATTAGAAATATAACTCTCTCTCTTTCTCTCTCTCTCTCTCTCACACACACACACACACTTACTCAGGGCCCCCTCCAGCTCCCACACACTTACAGCCCAGGCTCATGTCACAGCGTATTAGCCTCCATTATCCTCATTCTCAATCTCTCTGCAGTAGTTTGTTCACAGCATGAAAGAAGCCGTCAAGAACACTATCCCCGATAATGTCACGGCTAACCTGGTGGCTGAACTTTGTGACTTTGTCCTTACCCATAACTATTTCACATTTGGGGACAATGTATACCTTCAGATCAGCGGCACTGCTATGGGTACCCGCATGGCCCCACAGTATGCCAACATTTTTATGGCTGATTTAGAACAACGCTTCCTCAGCTCTCGTCCCCTAAAGCCCCTACTCTACTTGCGCTATATTGATGACATCTTCATCATCTGGACCCATGGAAAAGAAGCCCTTGAGGAATTCCACCACGATTTCAACAATTTCCATCCCACCACCAACCTCAGCCTGGTCCAGTCCACACAAGAGATCCACTTCCTGGACACTACAGTGCTAATAAACGATGGCCACATAAACACCACCCTATACCGGAAACCTACTGACCGCTATTCCTACCTGCATGCCTCCAGCTTTCACCCTGACCACACCACACGATCCATCGTCTACAGCCAAGCTCTGCGATACAACCGCATTTGCTCCAACCCCTCAGACAGAGACAAACACCTACAAGATCTCTGTCAAGCTTTCTTACAACTACAATACCCACCTGCAGAAGTAAAGAAACAGATTGATAGAGCCAGAAGAGTTCCCAGAAGTTACCTACTACAGGACAGGCCTAACAAAGAAAATAACAGAACGCCACTAGCGGTCACCTTCAGCCCCCAACTAAAACCCCTCCAACGCATTATTAAGGATCTACAACCTATCCTAAAGGATGACCCAACACTCTCACAAGTCTTGGGAGACAGGCCAGTCCTTGCCTACAGACAGCCCCGCAACCTGAAGCAAATACTCACCAACAACCACATACCACACAACAGAACCACTAACCCAGGAACTTATCCTTGCAACAAAGCCCGTTGCCAATTGTGCCCACATATCTATTCAGGGGACACCATCACAGGGCCTAATAACATCAGCCACGCTATCAGAGGCTCGTTCACCTGCACATCCACCAATGTGATATATGCCATCATGTGCCAGCAATGCCCCTCTGCCATGTACATTGGTCAAACTGGACAGTCTCTACGTAAAAGAATAAATGGACACAAATCAGATGTCAAGAATTATAACATTCATAAACCAGTCGGAGAACACTTCAATCTCTCTGGTCACGCAATCACAGACATGAAGGTCGCTATCTTAAAACAAAAAAACTTCAAATCCAGACTCCAGCGAGAAACTGCTGAATTGGAATTCATTTGCAAATTGGATACTATTAATTTAGGCTTAAATAGAGACTGGGAGTGGCTAAGTCATTATGCAAGGTAGCCTGTTTCTTCTTGTTTTTTCCTACCCCCACCCCCAGATGTTCTGGTTTAACTTGGATTTAAACTTGGAGAGTGGTCAGTTTAGATGAGCTATTACCAGCAGGAGAGTGAGTTTGTGTGTGTATGGGGGTGGGGGGGATGTGAGAAAACCTTGATCTATGCAGGAAATAGCCCTACTTGATTATGTAAAGAGTTGTCACTTTGGATGGGCTAGCACCAGCAGGAGAGTGAATTTGTGTGGGGGGTGGAGGGTGAGAAAACCTGGATTTGTGCTGGAAATGGCCCACCTGTTGATGACTTTAGATAAGCTATTACCAGCAGGACAGTGGGGTGGGAGGAGGTATTGTTTCATATTCTCTGTGTGTATATAAAGTCTGCTGCAGTTTCCACGGTAAACATCTGATGAAGTGAGCTGTAGCTCACGAAAGCTCATGCTCAAATAAATTGGTTAGTCTCTAAGGTGCCACAAGTACTCCTTTTCTTTTTGCGAATCACAGAGAGGAATGCCTCACCCACTCATGCTCCCATGAAGCCAATGGGAGCATTGCAAGGGACTTCAGTAGAAACAGGATTGGGTCCTGGACGTGGGGATTCCAAAGCATGAAAATACTGTAGTGCAGCAGATGCTTTCAAGAATGTAAAAAGCTTGATATTGGCATTCTCTACAGCTCACCACTGGCACTTCAGTGCAGTAGCTGTTAAGCAGTTAACTGCAGGTTATCTGGGGATGGCAGATCTGGGGATGGCGGAGGCAGGGGTGTGGGGCCTGGGCTCCGGGATACACACTGACTCTCTCCCAACAAAAGAAAAAGAAAAGCAGGCAATGTCTTGATGAATCTTACAAAACAGGGTGTTGTTGTTTTTTAGAGAAAGCTGCATCTAAATAAGAGCACCATAAACTGCAAAAGATGGCAGATGTATCTGCTCTTTCATAAGGTCTATTTTGAGAACAGCAGCTACTTTCAGCATCAAAATGTAATATACATGCGGAGGCATTGCAGACCGTTTGGGTCAAAGAAGTTAGTCATTGCGAACATGTGAAGGCTTTGAAATAACTAACCAACCATTATTGGGCCAGTTTCATTACACAACTCTATTGACTTTTCCTGAATTATTTTTAATTTGAACTGGTAAAAGAGGCCAATGAGGCCCAAAGTATTTCTACTAGGATTTGTTCATCAATGTCATCCATCCACCCAATAACATGCATCAGATCTTCCATGACAGCTTTTTTTTCTCTTCCTTTTCACATTTTGGATTAAACCCTCCATTTGTGCTTCTATAGTTAAATATCAGGGACCATAACTGCCCACAACAGCTTCAGTGATATCTCCAGAGCCGTCGTATTTCCATTAGAGGATTTTTATTAAAAGCACAGGCCAACATTTTGGGAGGCAGCATGGTCAAGTGTAGAGAAAACTGGCGTTGGAGTATGGAGATTTGAGGTCTAGTCCCAGCTCTGCCACTTATCTACTAGGCTTAGGTAAAACGCTTCATTTCTCTGGGCCTCTTTGGGACAGAGGCAGTCATTTACTACCTGTTTGTACAACACCAAGCACAATGGGACTGTGATCCCAGCGAGGCCATTAGATGATAGATACTGTAATATAAGTAATAAAACATTTCAAACATTGGTGACTAAAGTTAGACTCCAAAATTCATACATAGACACCTAATAAAAAAGTACCATGATGGCTTCTACAGCTCCCACTGAAGTGCATTTAGAAACCTAAATTTAGGCACTGAGGTTCGAAAATTTTGACCATCAGCCTTCTCCAGCATTGACTCCAGTGGGAATCCTCTCTTTAGCTTAGATTGTTTCTGCATATTTTGGTCTATAAATAAAGATTTATTTTTCAAGATCTTGAAAACAAAACAAAATAAAGTAATGGTGCCTATCAAATGCCAATTATTCAAAATGTGAAACACAGAGGATGAAATTAACTCACCTCTTTATGACTATGTATTATATGGCTCTTCTCCAAATAGGCAGGGATTCCGCATACTACAACATGTGCAGCATGACAGGGTGTAGGAAGGATGGGGGAACCCATTGGTCAGTTTAAACTAGATCCTTTGTGTTATTTTAACATAGCTTTCTACTGCTGAAAAAATACTACTGTAAATATCTACATGATGCACAGCAGCTGCTTAGTTAGAAGTCTTTCCTTATTCTGATAGGACATGCACTTCCTCTATCAAAACCAGGTCAGGTTTTCTCACCTTTGTACTAATCACTCTGAACGATTATTTACAAAAAGTTATTTGCCCTTTGGTAACAAGAGTAGGATTGTTCTAATAAAACCTAAAAATTGTATAGATGGAGTTCTAGGTCTGCAGTACATTTGTCATGTATTCTGAGTAAAAGAGTGTAGCATTACAGAAACAAAAGACACATTACAGGAAATGAACATGCCAGTATCCTCAGAGGGGCACTCTTGGCACTCCAAATATAACTTCTGAGGAATAGGGGGAAACCTTCATGGGTAGACTCTCATCTTAATGATCATAACCACCGCCAAGGGAACGTATCAGTAAATCTTTAGTATTTGGATCTGCTGCCATTCAAACAGATTGAGAGCGATTACTGATACATTTCAGAGTAGCAGCCGTGTTAGTCTGTATCCGCAAAAAGAAAAGGAGGACTTGTGGCACCTTAGAGACGAACCAATTTATTTGAGCATGAGCCTTCGTGAGCTACAGCTCACTTCATCGGATGCATTAAATACTTAGCAACAGTAGCTATGCCAGTGCTCTCCACAATGATTCTTAACACACACACACAGAGACAGCTCTGGTCAGGCAATTTACAAGAAAAACATTGTCTTTTTTCAACAATTTATGTCATTCTTTCCCACAGCCTCACCCTTCTATGAAAACTTCTAGTTTGATTTATTTCTTCACCACATCTGTGCATTTACTTCCAACTGTACTTCCAAAAAGCACCTCCGCAGATGCACATCTCATCACATAAGTGATACCTTTCTCGATCAGTAACTTTCTTCAATTCACTTTCAAGCCTCTGTTCTCCACCATCACCATACTTACAAAGTAGGATTAACTGAGGCTTGTATATTGCATACTTAAAATCTCAAATTACAACAGATTACTGATTACCCTGGGATTTTCAAAGGAATCTAGGAGAATTAGGTATCCAACTCCAATGAAAAGTCAGTGGGATCTGGGGAACTAACATAGATCCCTTTATCAGAGAGGTAGCCATGTTAGTCTGTATCCACAAAAACAACAAGGAGTCCGGTGGCACCTTAAAAACTAACAGATTTATTTGGGCATAAGCTTTCATGGGTAAAAAACCCACTTCTTCAGATCCCTTTGAAAATCCAACTTTTAAGAATTCCCATTTAGTGCAACATTTACAATGAAAAATGGACAGATTCCTGTAATATCTTTGGTGCCTTTTATACCAAGATGGGCTTCTCTTGTTCAAATTGCATCTTCCAGATATTCTCTCTAATTTATATGTCATGGCACCAAATCCTGGATCAAAAACCCATGAGCCATGGCCAAATACATACAAACGTTGCAGTCATCAGCTGTTTAGACTCAGGCTGGAGCTCAGGGCTCTGAAGCCCACCTCCCCTTCTCAGGATTCAGAACCTGAGCTCCAGCCTGAACCCAAACATCAGCTGTTTTTAGCACTGTAGCACAAGCTCAAGTCTGTAGACCTGGGCTCTAAGACTTGCTGTTAAAACACATTGTAGATGTACCCAGTGAACTCTGAACTTAAGCACAGAAATCACAGGCCTCCGAGACAAAAGGAGAACTCCTTATAGCTATGAGTAAGGGAAGGCTGTTATAATTGTTGAGGCCAGCCAATACATGGAGACATGATCATATGCACTAAACAAGTATATTAAACAAACATCCCTGAACTTCGGACAAGTAGGGAACTGCACTTTGCTGCTGAACTTTTTCTCTATAGAGGGCTAAAACCAAAGCCGTATATCTGCATGCTCTACAGATTTGGAAGAGTTTGGCTTAGAATCCAAACTTTGCATCTTGGAAACATCTCTATAACTTCACTTATAGTCCAATTTCAATGTTGAGTAAATTATTAATTTTTGATATTAGGATATGACCCAAAAAATTCCTTTAGGCCACTAATATAGAAGGGAAAAAGCTTCAGAAACAACAGATATTCTTTCCCTTTCCTTAATAAAAAGTAATAGCTAAGTCAGCTGGCAAAAATAGATCTATCAAGCCATAACTCTCCAAACTGCATAACCCCTTATCCCCTGAGTCAATTCTTCTATTGCAGTTTTAGAGTTAAGCACTTAAAATCTCTTCCAGAACTAAATGTTACTTCCAAATAAGCATATTTTCTTTGCGGTATGCTCCACATTAGCCCAGAAGGTACATTGAGATAAGAGAATTAAAGGGAAATATTTAATAGAAGGGGAAGTCTTGTGTAAACCAGAAAAGATATCCTATACATAGCGATAAACCTTCTGAAACTGTCTTCACAGGGAGAATTCTTAATTACCTCACAATGTCACATGAACACAACTGTGACTTTTTAAAAACCAATATTCCATCCAACTTCACAGCTAGTGAAATTCTGCGGAACTGAGACTCCAGGCCAGGTTGTGTAACTTATGGATTGTCTATACAAACACTTAGTTCATAGCAAGCTGAGGTGTAAATCTACCCCACTGTAGCATGAGTCAAGTTACCTAGTGCACTTAGATCTACCTCTACTCGGGAATTTTAGTGCACAACACCAACCTCCATACACACAGATACTTAGCAGACAGTAGGCTAGTCTTACACTTGAGTTTTACACACTTCTATAGACAAACACAATCTGGCTCCTGTGGCGGCGGTACAATGCCACACTGCACAAGCAGGAGGCTCCTCTCCACCAAGGGAGCAGGAAAGAATGTGAAAGTTGCACTGTCCCTTTGGCTGATACAGCATTCTCCCCTCAAAAAGCCTGTCTAGCTCCAGGCAACGTGGAGATGAAATGAAGCGAGGGCCCAGCTCCTCTCTGTACATCCTGACCCAAGGAGACAATTTGGACCCTCAAGGAAATTAGGAAGGCACAAGTCTTGCACCCTTTTCAGTTCAGGGTCTTTTACTGCACATGGTCCTTGCACAGGGTGAGCAAGGGCAGAAGGAAAGGTTCCTTGAGTCTTCCTCTCGCTGCACACAGATGCAGAGCCACACACAAACAGGCATGTCTTTGCTGTTCATTGCTCTCTCAATCAGTATACTTAAAGTAAAGGCCAGATTCTGATCTCATTTTCACTAGTGGAAATCCAGATTAATTAGAATTACTCTGCATTTACACTGGTGCTACTGAAATTAGAGTCTGGCCGTAGGTCTTTGACTAATAAACTGCATCTCTGTCTATATGGAAATGAACTTTAAGCAAGGGCAAACACACTTCTGCATCATTCGCACAATGTGCTGCTAAGCATATTACCTACAATGCAAGAAGATTATGAGAGGGAAAAAATTCCATGCCCTGAACAAGAAGCACCTAGACAACTCCTGGGGTCACAGGATGACGGTACAGAGAACAGAGGTGAACAACAAAGCTAAATCCCCTCCCTTCAATTCTGCCTAACTACACAAGAGTCTCACATAACCTAATCCAATTTGAGGGGAGCACTAAGAAGGAGGTACTCCTCACTTAGCTATAAGTGAAGTACTTAGCTCAAAATAAACTATTTAAAGAAAAGTATGACCAGGGTGCAGCTGTTTACATCTGATTGCTGTTAAAAAAATAAAATAAAATGCCATTGTCTGCAATGCTTTTGTTAAGAATCGCTGCTGCCATTAAAGTAACCGTTTAAATGAATTTACACAACTCCTTGGTAAATATCAAACTTTTAACATGGGTCAGACCCAGGCTCTTTAGCTACTTACTTGCTGAAATGCAGCCACTTTCTTTACTTCAGCAGTTGCTTGCAGACTCAAACAGATTAGACAACCAAAGCAGGAAAGGTTATCTGATGCCGGTTATATCCAATTACATTTGTCATCATTCTTTTACTGATGTAATGGTAAAGATTAACCTATAAAGGAGCAGGATCCTTCTCAGGTTTCACAGTTGTACGCATACACTACAAGGCTGGTCACTGCTCCAAAAAAAGGATCATTAAACCTTGTAGCAAGAGAAAGGATCACGTGTTATTGACAACAACCTTTAACAATCGGCATAAAAACAATACGTCATCTCTACACAAAGCGCACAGTAATGAAGGAGACCAATCCTTGTTTTGGTCACGTTAAAAAGAAGGAGTTGGCAAGAGGCATGTAGTCTGTTAATTTTTTTCATCTAAAATTTCGGAAGTAGCAGGTTTTAGATTATATGTTAATTTTATTTTCCTACGTTGATTACAACACAGTAACAACATCAGTATGATTTGAATGGTTCTTTCAGTGTTTAGTGGCTCAAGAACTGGAGAATCACCACTGTTTAACTAAGGTGGGCTATAATGCACAACTAGTGATCAGCCCAGTGGTCTGGCATCTGCATAAATGGGCTACCATAGGAAGAATCTGAGTGAGAAATTCAATCTTTTCTCCTAGACTGGCAGTACTCCAGAGAGTGAGCACATAGTCCATCAGGCAGAAAGATACATCCTGTTACTCTCTAGCTGCTCCTCTGGTTGCTTCAAGGGTAGCACAGATGTGCTCTAGAATGACTGGCATGCAGCCCCCCATGATCAGTTAGGGGATTGTTACCATGGCATGATGGCCTTAAAGTCAGGACTGACTTGCCAAAAATGGCAACATTTCTGAGAACACAATTAAGATTTAGCAATTTTCCTAGCAACAAAAGCAAGTCCTTGGGTTCAGGATGACAAGTAGATTTGAACAGATATTCTTCTCCAGTTCTTTGTCCTCTTCCTCTCCGCACACCACCACTATTTTTGTTGGTCACATCAGAAGATTTCTAAAAGAAGTAAAACTAGGACTTTTTAAGGTGCCCGGAAAGAAGTCTGGAAGATCTAAGGAATCAATGTGCCTCTGCCTCATGCGTCTATCAGCTGGGAACCAACCCAAAAAAACAAACAAAAAAGCATTGAATCCATTTTAAAAAAATCAAGATATTCAAAGTGAGTCTGGAGGACTTTATGGAGATCAGACACAAACACCTCCAAGACTTTGTTCCCTTTACTTGTTTAACATTAACAAATAATGTATTTGCTTTGTGTGCTTGCCTTTCTGTGAAAGGCATCTGCTTGGATTCTTGCGTTAAATGAATAAACATGGTGCCTAAAATTAAACCTTGGCTATCAAAAAAGATATGGTTCAAACATGGCACTATGTGTGGTTTGTGTTATCCTCAACTAAATAATTATCTGTTGTCATATAGCATAGGTTTTTGAAATTTCCAGAAACAGCTGGACACTTGAAATACTCTAGTTCCTCAATAGATCAAAATAGATCAAACCATAAGGTTTTAGAAAAAAGTCCAAATTGCTCCAAAAAAAATGAGCTGTATAGTATTGATTGAACACAAAGTTACAGCAATTTATAATATACTGTAGAACACTGTATTCCAGGAATACACTGGTTAGGAATTATACTGTACCCTGTGGAAGGTGGAAAGTGCTAATCTGAGCATGAAGAATAACATGCTTGTACTGTCTCAAATAGAGTATTCTGCTCAAACTACTGTGGGATTTAAAGACATCTTCCTGTTACAGAAAGAAAGAAGGACATGATCTCGAGTTCATGCCACCTTGTCTTAGGGCACGTCTTCACTAGCAACGTTAAAGCACTGCTGCTGGGAGGGAATCTCTCGCGGCGCTGTAGAAAACCCATCCCCACGAGGGGAGTAGCTCCCAGCGCTGGTGCACTGTCTACACCGCCACTTTACAGCGCTGAAACTTGCAGTGCTCAGGGGGGTGTTTTTTCACACCCCACGAGCGAGAAAGTTGCAGCGCTGTAAAGTGGCAGTGTAGACAAGGCCTTACTAAATAAAGGTCTCTTGTGAAGGCCTTGGGACAGATCCTGGAGCTATATCAAGTTACATCAGCTGAGTTACCACAAGTACTCCTTTTCTTTTTGCGAATACAGACTAACACGGCTGCTACTCTGAAACCTACCACATCTGTCGTCACTCTCATGTGCTCTGAGGTTATTGGTAGAGCTGGTTGAAATATTCCAAACAAAAACCTTTTCACTGAAAATTGGTCTTTTTTAGGAAAACAAAACTTTTCACAAAAAACTACATTTTTGTTTAAATTTTTCATTTTCAGGATTTTTAAAAATCAAAAATGTTAATGAAAACATTACTAAAATATTTTGTTTACCAACAACCTGGTTTCAATAAACAATTTTTTAAATAACTATTTTTATAAAGACTTCACAGTATTTTAATATAAAAAATGGGCTTGCTTCAAAATGTTGATTTTGGTGTGTGTAATTCCCTGCCTCCCCCCCCTTTTTTTTTCCAACTAGCTCTAGTCATTGGAAGGATAAGAGGCTGACTGGAGGAGGATTACCACGAAAACATCTTTTTTTAATTCATCCCCATTTTAAAATCCTATTTCTAAAGCACCTTTGACACATTTCTAGCTGGTTTGCATTTGTCTTTGAAAAGGACTGCTACTGCACATGTTGTTTGGAGAGTACTGAAGGGCAAACTCTGCACTGACTTACAGGTATGTGTTATAATAAGGTACTGCAATTATCCCACAGAAAAACAAAGCTGGAAAATAAAATGTTATATCAGTAGCATGACAATGTCTCTTTGCAGCTGTCTATAAAGTATTTTGTAAAACGTGAATACTCTCCTCTGTCTCTCTGTTTTTCTGTTACTAATTAAAACTTTAAGAACCCTTTTCTACTCCCAAAGAAATAGCAAGACAAATATTTAAATAAGCTAATCAGAGATGCACCTTTATAAGCCCTGCCAGCTCCCTTAAAACATCACAAAATTCTCTTTAAACTAAGTTATCTTTACCTGAATAAGTTTCAGAGTAGCAGCCGTGTTAGTCTGTATTCCCAAAAAGAAAAGGAGGACTTGTGGCACCTTAGAGACTAACAAATTTATTTGAGCATAAGCTCCAGCTCACCTCATCGGATGCTCACAAAAGCTTACGCTCAAATAAATTTGTTAGTCTCTAAGGTGCCACAAGTACTCCTGTTCTTTTTACCTGAATAAGTAACTGACATGCACTCTCAGTGTCATATTTCCTTTTGTTTTTTGACAAAAATAGTAAGGGATACACACAAAGTAACCATAAGCAGGTCACTTGTGTATTTTATAGCTGTATATAACAGGTCCTATACTACTAAAAAAAAATGTTTCAGGGGAGATTTTCAAAAGCACAGGGAGAAGTCAGGAACTCAATTACCACAGACTTTCAATGGGAGTAAGGTGCTTAATTGGCCTTTGAGCTCCTACAGCAATTTACAGTACTTTGAGCTCCTACAGCAATTGCCCTTTCAGCTCCTACCAAAGATCTTTACAAACAATAATCGAATGAGCCTCACAACATCTTCTATTATTATTGCCCTTTTATGTGTGGGGACACTAATATACACCTCAAGTGGTTTTGCCCAATGTCGCACAGGAAGTCTGTGGCAGAACTGGGAATAGAATCCAGACCTCCTGATTCTCAAAGCTATGCTTTCAGCTTCAAGATGATCCTTCTTCTCGTGCTTACATATGCTTTGGCTATTTTACACTGGACCTTAATATCACATCTGAACTACCACTGTAACCCTCTGCCACTTATTCTGAATACTAGGAAAGACAACACATTATTTCCCAAACACATTTTGATAATTATTTATTCACTATACCAATTTAGAAGTGCAACAAAACAAAATGTAAGGAAATCTGCCAGAAGGACAATTATCAGCACTGAAAATCTAACAGCTGAAAAGAAAGAGATTTGAAACCATATTTTTGTAGTAGCAGCAGCTTAAGGGAAGCCACCTGTCTAATCCTTTTGGTCTTGTCTCCCAACTCCCAAACAGCAGACCTATAGAAATCTATGTTTCGTGGCAGTGTTGGATAAGGGGATTCTAGACGTGAAGTGGGAAGCTTGGTATGTTCATTTGCATGTCAATACCAAGAACGCATTTCCAGTTCACAGCTAGCTGAGAGTCCTGGGAACAAACAGAAAGGTTTGGTCATGCTTGTGTGGGCACCGAGTTCTACACTAGAAGTGCAGTTTGCAAGGGAAAATGGTGGCTGGACTTCCTTACTTCTGCCATACCTTTATCTATATGACACACTATTAATACTTCCTCCATGCATATTCATTATCAATTGAAGCAATAATTCCATTTCATATGAAAACATAGGCACACACTGCTGGTTATCATTGAGATAAAAGGCTAGACTTTTTTTGTTGTTTGTTTACAAGGCATGGAAAGAAATTTAGTCTTTGTGCCTTTTTAAGTCTAGAATTTCACCTAAACATTTTTTCCTGAAAGGATTATCTGCATGTATGTAAGCTGATAGCTGATGATTACATGTTCTTACGGCATCGCCAAAGAAACATGGCTTTTCTAGGCAGGCATCAAATTAATACTAGTTACTGCTTCGGACATTTACTTTCAGTATTTTCTTCTTGAAATAATACAGTTTATTTTAATAACAAATTACAGTTAATTATTCATATGCAAGTAAACCTTGGAAAGACACTGCGGATGACAGTACCATGCAGCACGACACAATCATTCCTCATACACTAAGTAGGCTTCAGATAATGAACTGTGGGCTCCAACCAAGAGGAAAAGGGAAAAAAGAACCTCAACCTGAACAATCTTTCCAACAGAAAGAAAATAAATTCAGCAAAGAGAAATTATGAGTGGGCTGATTTAAATCACAGCTATTGAAATCACTTATTTTAATAATGATTTAAAACAGAAAGCCGAAAACCTTGGTACCCAGTAAAATAAGGTTGATTTCCAACTAAATGTAATTATTACATTAAATTTGGCACTACTTTGGCTAACTAGACAGATAAATAAATGTGTATAGAATAAAGTGTAAGTCATCAGATAGCTAATTTATATTTATTCAGATTCTTAATTTTCACATTTTATTTATGATGCAGTTTTTATTTATGACATTTTTTACTTGTGATTTGTGTCAAGCTCTACTTGGATGGAAATTAATTACTGCACAAAAGAGCATTTTATTTATTTATTATTATTAATTAAATAATAATAAATAAATATCCACTTAAATTTGCTCGATAAATAAGAAAAAATGCATCAAAACATGTTTTACTTTTAAAACTGATTTATTAAACTGTAATTAGTTCATTCAGTTTCTGGTCACCATATCCTTCAAGGTTTTAGAATTAGTAGATCTGATACACTTACATCTAGTTTTTATTCATAGACTGGAAGAGGAAAACCCGCTTTCCTGCTTTTTTTTTCCAACTCCCATTTGGTTTCTTAACTATTAACGAACTAGTTATTCAGCTAGTTCAGTTTAATAAACTGAATAGAAGAAAATATTCTCTATGCAACTGCAGAAGAGCTTACTGCGGTCAAAACCTGGTTTAGCACTTCAACAAACTGGTTCCAGATTCTTAGCCACTGACTTCCTCAGTTCAGTGGTTTGAGTTTCTTTAAAACTTAGAAACAAACATTTTCTGATTAATATATTTAAATTAATTTAAATGATTTTAATGGATTATAGTAAATTTAGACCTTAACATAGATTTTCATAATTTTAAATTTAATTTTAAGCAGGTTTATTTTTTTAAAATAAACCAATATTTAATTTAAATGAAAAACATATTCAAATAAAAACACTGATTTAAATTTTTAAAATCCATTGTTTTTAATTACTGATTTTTATCCATCTCAGTTGTGTCCTTTTAAATTTTTTATGATGTATAAAGAAGTTTGTTCCTTTCTAAAAATATTTATGTCTTGTTTAGGGTTGCCAGGCATCTGGATTTTCACCGGAAAACCCGGTCGAAAAGGGACCCTGGTGGCACCAGTCAGTACAGCTGACCGGGCCGTTAAAAGTCCATTGGCGGTGCAGTGAGGCTAAGGCAGGCTCCCTGCCTGCCCTGGCTCCACGCAGCTCCCGAAAGTGACCGGCATGTCCCTGCAGCCCCTAGGCACAGGTATGATCAGGGAAGCTCCGCACGCTGCCCCCACCCCAAGCGCTGCCACTGGCTGGGAACTGCGGCAAATGGGAGCTGCAGGGGCAGCGCCTGTGGGCACAGGCAGCACACACCACGCAGAGCTGCCTGGCCATGACTCCACCTAGGGGCCGGATATGACAGCCGCTTCTCGGAGCAGTGCAGAGCCAGAGCAGGCACAGAGCCGTCTAAGCCCCACTGAGCTGCCTGCAGTGAATGCCATCCGGCCAGAGCCTGCACCCCAACCTCCTCCCCAGGTCGGAATCCCCTCCTGCACCCCAACCCCCTGTCCCAGCCCTGAGCCCCCTCCCAGAGCCCATACCCTGCACCCCAACCCCCACCCCAGCCCAGCCCCCTTCTGCACCCTGAACCCCTCATTTCTGGTCCCACCCTGGAGCCCACACCCCAAACTGGAGCCCTCACCCCCTCCCGCATCCCAACCCCTGGCCCCAGCCCAATGAAAGTGTGAGGGTGGGGGAGAGCGAACAACAAAGGAAGGGTGCTGGAGTGCGTGGCTTCAGAGAAGGGGCAGGGTCTCTGGGAAGGGGGTGGAGCAAGGGTGTTTGGTTTTGTGCAATTAGAAAGTTGGTAACCCTAGTCCTAGTTATTTTTATATTAGAAATTCAGGTCTTACCTATCCTGTTTTTCCTGGAAGACTATATGGACAACTGGAAAACTAGTATGATTATGACATCACATAAGGCAAGGAAGTGAAACATGGTAGAGAAAGTGATTGTTATTCACGCTCTTTAAAACTCATTGGGCCTATTCTTCACTGCCTTGCACCTTATAAAGTAGTCATCTCTCCTTGTGCATCACAGGACCACTTCTCAGTTATGATACAACTTCTCTGCACCACTCAATGGCACAAAGGGGTCAGAAAGCCAATGAATCTAGCCATCTGGAAGCAGCTCCTGCAAAGAACTGTTGTAATGGCTCCTGCATCACCCCTTGTAGTCCTTGGGGTAAGACAACGATCAGGGAAAACAGAGGAAGTTGTAATGCCACTCTGCTCCAGCTGTTCCTAGCTCCCTCCTGGAGCTGTAGGTAGATGGGTGTAAGAGCAGCCCCCAAATTGCTCTCATTTATGCTAGGTCCCAAATCAAGCTGACACAAAGGAAATGTTTTGGTCCCTCCCTCATAGTTAATGAGTTCAAGGTAGCAATGTAGAATGCTGTTATGATAGCATTTTATGTACACTATGTACTCATTGAAATGACTTTACAGGCTGCAAAGCAATGGAGAATGAATCCTGATATTCCTTATATTTCTAAGGTTGAAAGGAAAAAAAAGAAAGAACCATCCCTCCGCACTTAAGAAACAACACAAAACAAATCACCTTCAGGCCTTCTTTATACATCACAAATATATTTCTTAAAAGGACATAAAACCATTCTTTTCTTTGCAGGCCACCTTCAACTTGACATGGAGGTGAATTTCACCAAAAATGTGGAATCCAAAAAATTACATGCTGTACAAGCACCTACACTTAATCTACTGAACATAACTAGAGAATGGTGTTACACCATTACAAGAACAATGATTCCGCCCCCCCCCCCCCATTACTACTATTTCACTAGCCAATAAACCTACAACAAAATCAGTACGGCATAAACGCTCTGAGGATTCCTGCCAAGGACAAATACATTCTAAAATACTAAGCCACGCAGTAAATCATCTAATTGCAAAACCTGCATATACATTAGGTACAACACAATGGAGGATCCATTTCCATACACTTCCAGTTCTGTGCTCTGCTTAATATGTTGTAAGAAAGGTGGTACCAGCATATGGAACCCTGACAGAGGGGGAGAGGAGTAGGAAACAAGAAAGAATCTCAGTCCCAATAAAAACATGATAAACACAGGCAGTTAGAAACAGCTGTCATAAAAGCTGCAGTTTTCATGGAAATTTTAAAGCCACTCACCAACACGTGAACCAAACAAGATCCATGAGCCAACCCATAAAAATGGGAGGACTAACCTTGCTGGGGTGATGCTGCTGGCAGCCAGATGATTGATAATTAGAAAGTGGGACTATTTGCATCCTCCACTCATGCTTCAGCTGGAGGGAGCCAAACCTGGGACTCAATTCTGTGAGGTACTGAACACCCTCAGCTCTCAGCGAAGTCAAGGAGGATGGGTGGATTGGCGAACAGCTGAAATGTATATGCCAATCAATGTGACTGAGGAAAGAACAAACTCTCTCTGCTGTGTGGCACTCTTACTGTAATCTGCCTTTAAAAAGATTTGAGTAAAAAGAACCAATTTTTGATATAACGTAATAGTTAAGCTACTATTCATTTGAGAAAGTGCTACCCTATTGGTTTGTTTTCAGCATTATTTCTTTCCTGTACCTGATGTTCTATTTCTGGCTCTGCCACTTATCAGCTGTACAACCTTAAGCAAGTCACTTCACCTCTGTTTCCTGCTTTGTCTGACAGATCCATCTGAGACTTCATCTGGCATCACTGAAATCAGTGGGACCTTTGCCATTGGCTTCAGTGGGGGTAGGCCCTTCGTTTGCAAGCTTTTACCGGGTGTATGTACAACACCTAACTCAACAGGACTCTGATTTCAGTCAAGGCCTCTAGCCTACTGTAATACAAACAATAAAAAATGAAAAATCATCATTTACTGCTTTCAGTTTTAAAGATATATTAAAATGTAATTATTATTAAGTAGGCTGTATAAAAAATGAACTTTATTATTGAAGTCCTATTACTGACTATGTATTTGCTTATTTTCAATAGGATAACCAAAATTAGCTCATCCTGAACAGTGCTCACCCTCTTTTTACATAATCCTCACTGAGATAAACAACAAGCAAAGTGATGGAAAAAAGGAAAGAGAAAATAGTGACAGTCATATTCTACAGGGTTTCCCTAGGTGCACCCTCTGCCATTGATAATGACAATAAAGATTTTAAAATATTCTGTCTATGGTTTCCACTAGTTATATTGCTGTGGGTTGTCAGATGTTGCTACAGTCTACCCCAGCACTGCCGGCATTCCAATAGCAGATTAAGGAATCACTATGTCTTTTTCATCTACACAGTAGTCGTAAGGATGTTGCAAGGCTTAATTAATGTTTGTAAAGTGCTCTGAGATCCTTGGATGAAAGATGCTCAAGAATCACCGAATACTGCAACAAATCTGTATCAAACTATGAATGTTATAGATGTCACTGTGCTACTCTTCACGGCCGTAGAATGAACAGAAAAAGCACAGTCCTCTACCACTTGAGCAAAGGGAGAATCTCAATGAGTGGACAGCACTATAGGGCCTATGGCATGCCCCTGAGCCGTTCTCACTTGGTCCAGTAACAGACACGTTACACATGTACACTCATTACAATATTATTTCCTATTACATATGGTTCTAAGTTTTCATTCTGTTCTATGACTTTATATTTTAACATTCTTACCTATGAAAGCAATTCTGCTTTGTATTTTAAGTTTATTGTTTTGTTTGAATTGGGTGTTCTTTTGACACCCTACATGTGTATTTGTTTGGGTTTGGTTTTTGTTTACAAATCTGCCTTTGATCCAGTTTATCACTTAAGACCAGACTGGGTTTATTAGGCTCAGTAGAGACACACAAAGCCCAAAGGTTGCTCAGAAACAATCTCTTCCAGACCCTAAGGCACAATCCCTCCCAGAATTCCCTGGCAATTGGGGGAATAATGTGAACACTGCACTATCTGACCCTGCCTCCTTCCAACCCTCTGCAAGTTTGCATCACCCACCCACTCACCTCCCCCTCCCCACCACACGAGGAAGGAACAATCCCTGCATTCCCCTGTGCAACTGTGTCTGGTGTATGTGGAGGGAGGAGAAACATTATAACACCATCTAAAGTAGCACGAGGTCAAATCAATATTTTTTCAGACTGTTGTTCAACCTTACCCTATTTTTCACGATCTGTTTGAGATGGTTTGTCGTGAAAGCAGAGAGGTTGCTTTCATGACATTTCTCTGAGTCTTTCATGACTGAGTATATGTTCCTATTTTCCCTTCTCAGTTTAAGTCTGATTTTCCCTAGTTGATTTAAACTGCTCCATTCTCCCCAGGCTGAGATATGTAGGTGCTGACCAAAACCCATTCTATTTGCCAAGCCCATTCAAAAAGCGGCTTAGAAGTCCATGTGTGCAATACACACAGATACACCTGTGAATCTAATTCTCTCTACTTCGGAAGACAGCTTTCTCTGTCCCACGGAGTTCAGCAAACATTTTCCATGTATAAAGACTAAAGGGTCAGGCCCATCACAAATCCTTGGTACGGATGATAAACTTAAAAAAAAATCTTCAAAATAAAATCTGCACAGAACTGTAATTTTCGTCGTTGAAAGTAATAAGCTAACAGATGGGGCTTGCACTAGCCTCTCTTCTGAGCATACCAGGCAGCAGTTTGAACCAGGCTTGGGCAACCCCCACGCTCAAGTGGCACATTTTCCTTACCAGCTCAAAAATTCAATATTCTAGGAGGTACTCATGCATGCAGCATCTGACACTATCTGATCCCACGCACACAGCCGCTTCTCTATCAAGAACAATCTTCCTTAGGTGACATCTCTTCATCAAACAGGAAAACATTTTAGACCAGAGAGTTTTAAACGACAGCTCGATACATTATACATTTCTGTCAACACAAGGCCAGATGCTGTAAGGGGCTGAGCACCCTCAGCCCCACCGAGTTCAGAAAACGTTTTCCACGTATGAAGACTAAAGGATTAGGCCCATCACAAATCCTTGATACTGATTATAAACTTCTAAGGAAAAATCTTTAAAATAAAATCTGCATAGAACTGTAATTTTTGTTGCTTAAAGTAATAAGCTAGTAGAACAGAGAACAGCATTTAAACTCTCTCGCAGTGTCACTGCCTCAATATTCTATTCAACTAATAGCTTTAAAAAACATGGTAAAGTGCAATTGCATTAAGTTTTGACCACAGTTTAAGTCTTGGTATGGACAGTAATTTGAAAAGAGAGGCAGATGCGTGGGTTTCCTAATCTTATTTATGCTGCAGGAAGGATGAATCCACACACTTTCTGGTTACAAGAAACTGTGGTTTATTTTATTGTTCTGGGAAGAATAATGGGGAGATATAAACAAACTGATCAACAAACCCAGGACCTAAAATTGCTCCTCTCTGGAAAATTACTCCCGAAAGACTGAAAGAGAAAGAAAACTTCTCCCCCAACTACACTTCCCCCCACCCCAAAGGAAGAGAAAAGGACCATATACTCAGTCTACATTTCTATTTTTACTTTTAAATAAACTTAATTACCACAGAGATCAAACATACACAGAAATCTACAGCAGTACAAAAAGATGAACTAATAACTAACAGATTTGTCCGGAACTGGTCCCTCCTGCAATACACCAGACTACGGGAAGAAGCCTCACTTCAGCATCAGCTGTTGTAAAACAATCTATTTCACCTTACTAAGATTGCTATGTCACTTGGACAAAAACTCCTGTTTTCCTCCAGTGATCAACACTCAGAAAATAATACCATCCAAATAGGTTACAGAACAACTCTCCACATAAACTGAAATTTTACTTCTTAATCAATCCATGTGTGCGTGCTCTGAAATTCTTGCACGTGAAATTCTTACCAGTTTCATGGTCATGTTATTCTGTTCCCAGCGCCACAGCATCACACTCATTTTCCTTACAGAGCACCAACCAAGCACCTGCCAGAGGAGCCTCGACCAGGGAATGCTACAAATCCATCTCATGCGTGTCTCCAGTTCCTTATAATCCAGGTGTTACAGTAAGCTTTTCTCCCCTTTTGCTTAAGGCAAGTCATTTTCATGTTGTTGTTCTGGAGAGTTAGATTTCTTGTGGATAGAGGGAAACCAGAAACATTATGCACAGGCTACTCTCTCTGCCTTTCCCCCCACCCCCCTCTCAGCCAAATCAAACAACTCCTGAAAGGAGCTCTGAGAAGGCAGCTGGAGCTGCAGGAGTGAAAGCAGGACAAGGAAGTCTCCCCTCCCCCGGCAACCACAAGCACTTCACAGATTGGGCATTCCTGGTTCAATGGGCCGTTCATCATTTCAGAAAAGAATTGCATTTAACCCCTTCAGGGATGGGTTTATTTTGGCCCTGCAAACTGGATGAGGCATTCAAATTAGGTTATTTAAAAAAAGAGGGGCAGGGACATAAATATGGACCATTTATTTCCCTTTTGATTAACTTTAATAGCTCCTTAAAGAAACATTTTTGGAACAAAAGCAGTTCCAGGTGATATGTATTAGAAAACATAAAAAGGAATGGAGCAATCTATGGAGGAACCCACTCTCTTCATTAGGTCCTGAGGAACTGAGTTACAAAGTGCTTCTCCATTTACCCGGACTGACGAAGAGACTGATTCTTGAAGCTGGTTCTTTTTATTTCTAGTTAGTGCAACTAGAGAATCTTATACAGCTTCTACTTGGATTTTCTTTTTTTCCCACTTGCTAGATTACATGGGGCCAGATTGTCCCCTCCCTCAGTAAAAGCCAAAGAAAATAGATTTTTTTTAACAACATGTGGTTAAACTGTGGAACTCATTGACCCAGGAGTCATTGAGGCTAAGAACTTGATATTCATACGAATACTAAGAATATTCAGAGTTGTTATAATCAACAATAATAATTTTGGAAGCAAAATTAAACCCCATGTTCAGGTCCTTAAGCCAATCTCTATTAGATATCAGGAGAAACCTATGTGGAAGACATATTATCCCATCTGGCTACTGTGAGGTTTTTACACCCTCCTCTGAAGCCATGTCTCTATGAGCCATGTCTCTATGAGCCAGTGTCAGAGACAGGATACTGGACTAGATGGACCTTGAATCTGATCCAATATGGCAATTCCTGTGAAATCTCTTCAAGGATTTCACTCTCTCCTTCCTCCCCACCACCCGGCTGCCATCTTGACTGGGCAGGTGATTTTGCCCCCTAAATGGAAAAAAGCATATTACTTTCACCCAAATATGGAGGATCCCAATGGCTCTATAGAAGATGAGGGCAACTCAAGCAAAGACCCTATACCCCTACACCAACTGTAACCCCACGTGCATCCTCACCTGCCTCCTTGGCATCACAGCTCTTTTGCTCTCAGCAGCCCCCAGGAGCACTGCAGGGTGTACAAAGAAAAGGTAACAGCATGGAAATGCCTTACCTGTACAAGAAACTGGAGGGTGAACAATAGATACCTCGGCCTTGCCCCTGGGCCACCCAATTCCCTCCCTCTCTCTCAGTACAAGCCTTGCTCATGTAATAGGGATTTTGCAGGGTCAGGGTGGAAGAAACAGTGTTACAAGGACATCTGAGACCCTTTTCATATGGATAAGGGGGGTACAAACAGGTCTATGTTTCCCATGTCCTATTGTACACCTTGGACCATGAACCTTCCTTAGCATTATAAGAGTTACTCACTCTGAACATAATCTGAACTCCTATAAGTAACTTCCCAGGGAAAATGTATAATCCTTAGATAGAAAGTATGCTTTCTAGAGCTCAAGAACTGTCCGCTTTAGCATTAAACAGAGTGGGATACCATTCAACAAGAGGAAGTCCTACCTCTTTCTCAGAACACAATTTACACCCACAAAACTTACGTCTCTCTGTTTGCACCTGAAAAACTCAACTGCAGGCACAAATTGGACTACTTGTGCCTCTATCAGCCAAAACTGGTGCTTACTCCAGGTGGTCAAAGGAGTACACGCTCAAATCTGTGCCCTCTGTTCAACTGCAGATATACAAATGGGGCAACTAAGTGAGGTTGCTTAGTTAAAAACCATCTTGTGACTTTACTGCTTTCATCAAATTTAACATGCAACCATCAAGAGGATGCTGCTGCTGCTAAAATATTTCCAAAATCAATAAAGGAATATTTACAATATAATTTTGTATGTGCACCTAAATTTTTGAGAGGAAAAGAATCATTTCTCACCTAACTGACCAAGTCTTCTCTCCAGTGACTATGCCTCCACATATTTCTCTGCCTTTACCTTCATTCTTTAACTCTGTACTGTATTATATTACTCTGGAAAATAAAACATTTTTTGATTGCCTGTGTATGAAAAACTGCTAAAAAAGGGCCCAACCATTTCTCATCCCTTAAACAAAAAAAGTTTACGTGTACTTTTTTTTGGCAGACTTAATAGCTACACATAGAGAAAGAGATGCACAGATGTACAGAGACTTAAATTCTTTCAGTAAGTTATATTTGAACATTAGAAGTAAAATTTTAGACCTTTCTTGAGAATAAAAGCCTCTTTTTCCTTCGCTTTGCGACAACATGGACCAAAGCACTTGCAGCACAGGAAAATCTTCCTCATCAGCCCTCTACATAAGTGAGTATGCTGCTGAAAGGTCACTCATACAACAGTCAAAATCAGAGTGGGTCACGGACTATTGGAAGGTTTGAAAATAAGATGTATGGTTTTAAGGAGGGTCAAGGGCAGATACAATAACCTTCTGACAAGCCCATGAATGAATGAATACACTCCTAGAAAGAAGCTTGGATGTGAAGCCAAAGAGACTTATAAAAGAATTATGTAAGACTATCTCACCAGTTCTCACATGAACAGCCAGTGCCTTCCATTCATTCCCTTAACAGAGTTTAATTTGTCCCTTCCATGCTGCTGACACAAGGAAAACACCAAAAAGGCCTTCCTGTCAGTATACTAGCTGCTGGCTAGATCTCATGGCTGGAGATTCCATATTGTGCTTCCAGGAAGCACAAAAGGTTCAGCACAGGAAAAGCGAGGGGGCAAAATGTGACTTTAAGACACCTTTGTGCTCTCAGGATTCTGCCCTATTCTGAGAGCCAAATCAACCCACAGCATAAATTAGCAGAGCTGCCTAGAGATGCTCTCATTCAGAGCATCCTCCCAAGAGCTACTCTGCATTTGGAGCAGCTCAGAATCTCTCCTCCCACTCTCAATTTGCTCCCTGTGCCAGAGAATGTGGGGGGGAAAGGGGCACAATGCAGACCTCAATAAGAGGCTCTACACTGGGCCTCCACTGGAGAATTTTTCCCTCAGCCCCTGGTGCACAATTGTAGCCCCATATATATGCTGCAGCAGTGAATAGGGGCCAGAATCTGTCCTATGTCCAGAAGATGGATGGATAGGGATTTAAGTGGCAGACTTTCAGCACAATGATGTGTGTAACTACAAGATGTATGTAACATACTCAACTATGCTGAATGAGGGCTAGGGAAGTTCTCAGTTTGTCTGTCTGAAATATTATTCAGATGGTGTGATGCTCCCAAGGTTGGAGTGCAAATTCTATCTGTACCATCCCCATTCCCTTTTAATAACAACACATGAACCTAATATCCTGCACACAAATGCATTTTGCTGTTAGACATTTATTTAACAAACTGGCGTGAACTCAAGCCATAATTTGGGCTGAAGAATTCTTACCCACAGGATCCTGATAGGGTTGCCAGGTGTAACACGTATTTATTTGTTCTATCAAAAAGTATGACGTGGGAGCTACCTTTCATCCTCCCACCTCTCCATCAGATTCTCCTGACAAAGTGAAAGAGATTCAATTTGAGCTGAAGTTGGTAAAATCCCTGGAGCCCTGGCAGCACTGACCTCAAAGGGGCCTTTTACATACAGCTCTCAATTTAAAAGAAAAAGAAGGCAGGATACATGCTTGCATCTGATTTCTCTAAAAATAATGCACAAGAGGGTTCCCAAAAGCTTTATTATGAACTTTGACTGTTTGCAAATGATGACGCAGCAAAATATTAGCTCCTTCCACTCCCCACAATGCAATCTTCCTACAAGGACATTGTTTACACCTCTAATGGGCATCTAAATATCCTTATTAATGTGCTAAACAATACTGTTGTTATTTGCTTGTGGGTCTTCAGTGACATGAAGTATGTTTGACTCCAGCATACACAGCACCCTAAAGAGATATAATTCTAGATTCCATTGCTCTTTGAACAAAATTGTAGGGAAAACAGGAGGAAACAGATGTTGGAAACATTATTAATGAATTCAGTGCATACAATCATTGCCAGTACAGCAGTTACTACAAGGAAAGCTCAGGGAAATCCGTTAACTAATAATCCATTGTTTGGCTAAGGAAAAATATGTATGATAACTGCTTGTTCTTTGACCACTGCATATAATTCTCCAGTACTGAATGTGTCATAATTACTTTTGCTTTTTATCACATATCACTATCTCATTTATGATTACTGCTTGACAAATAGAACATTTAGTTATTTCTCTTTGTTGCAATCCTTTATGTAAATTTTAGAGCTGGTCAATATTTTTTTTTAATTAAAAGGGGGTTTGGGTCCAAAAATATTTTTTTTCTGAATTGAGAGGTGAATTGGGCGGTGGGGGTGGGGGCAAAATATTGTCAACATTATTAAAAAAATCCACTGTATTTGCAGAAAATGGTGTGGCTTTTTCAATTTTTATTTAAATATTTTGGTCAAAATTTGTATCAGAATTACTGAAAACAGTACCAGAGTGATGATCAAAATTTTTCACTTCAACTGGGCATGGGCGTGGTAAATAAAGTTGTCAATAACTATTTAGATAACTTTTGGATAAAAATCTCCCCGCCTAAAAAATCCAGTTTCTAAAAAAATTATTCTGATTTGAATACTGTGAAAGAAAATCAGTGCAAATTTTTTATTTTTTTTTGTACAAAAATCCTGGAATGTAATCCTTCAAAGATGCTGTATTAAGTTTGCTATGTGACTGTAAACTAAGAAAACAAATCCAGTTCTGATTTTAGAATGAAACTCCATTAGTTAACTATGGGCTTCTCTACACTACCGCTTAAGTCGATGTAACTTACATCACTCAGGAGTGTGAAAAAGCCACTCCCCTGAGCAATGCAAGTGCTGTCCACACCACCACTAAGTCGGTGGGAGACGCTTTCCCGCCGACATAGCTTCCGCCTCTCGCTGACTAAGTAATTATGCCAACGGAAGAGCGCTCTCCCATCGGCATGGCGTGGCGCATCTCACCAGACACATTACAGCAGCGAAGCTGCATCGGTGCAGCTGTGCCAACGTAGTGCTGTAGTGTAGGCTAGCTCTATGGAACTGTTGCTTGAAAAATCTTGCACGTGTTCCTAGTTCCATCAATTTCAGAAAGGTGAAAGGGCGTGAAAGATTTTCCTCAGGCTAATAAAAGAAGTGCAGAAGCAAGCCTTGTGTAGATCATCCGCTGTACAATGAGGCCCCATAGTTAAGCCTGAGTTTCTTGCTTTTGCAAGATGACAGGAGACTATATCCTTCCTTGTATAAGTGGTTTTAGCTAGGAGAATAGGTATACGTGCAATTAGAATCACTTGAAGCTTACAGCAGAAAAGCATTTCTACAATTGGCTCTATCAGAGAGAGGAGGTTTGGGGAGAGTAGCTGTGCTTTACCCTAATCGAACAGCAAAAAAGGCATCATTGATGTAATTACCTGGGAGGGAACAAGGCCAGAGTGCACTATCTGCCAGCACAAGGTAGAGCTGCAGTCCCCAATATTGGCAAGGACGTAAATGTAGCATAAAGCCATCTTTACTCCCAACCCCAAATGCTAGCCCTGAATGTCCCCATCAATACATCAGCATGTTAATAAGCAAGCATTTCTTTACATTTCCAGTGACATCGTGAATTACACCAATAAAGTAATGTCACTGAAAGACAAAATAAATGAAACCGTGTATATCCATTCATTAGATAGAGCTGCCATATTTAATACGGCTAACCCGTCTTGGAAACCGGAGAACTTCTATGAACCTCAAGTGAGAGTTGTGGGGAGATTGGCAGTAGGAAGGAGCCCTTTCAAATGTTCTTTCCCTTCAGCACCCCTTTCCTCCCAACCCCATTACACTTTCTTCTGTGTACCACCTAAGGCCTGAGACAGCATTTATCTGACCTCCAGGATTTTCCCATCAGGATTTTTCACGTAGGGTATATGAACCATCTTATCTACTGATTAAGCATGAGACACTCTTTTTGTCTGTGCTATCACTAATGTAAATAAGTCGCAGTAGTGATCAGGATACTACATCCCCCAACTGGCAAGATACATGTGCAAGTCCATTTTTTCTCCACACTGCTGCTTCAATGTTTTAATATTGAAGGGAAAGCTGAATCCTCAGACACCAAAGATGCACGTTGTTCCTAAGCAGGCACAATTTAAAGAAATTGTCAAAGTCATTCCTTTATTACAGTAATAAGCCATGTTCTACTACAGCCAAAGAAAAACTAGAGGAAATGTAAAACTGCGTAATGTTTTTCCTCCGTTTCAGACAGATTACACCATAACATGACACAGCTATAGAAACTTATATTCAGTGCAAATATTAACAAGAATACTCTCATAATAAATAAGAAATTATGTTAAAGTTGCACTGAATTAAATGACAGCCAAGGAATCTGACTTATGGAGAATGTTCTGGGGCTCTGCTGCCAAATTGCTATATATAGGAATGAACGGTATCTAGTAGATAGAAAGCAGAGGATCTTTGAGTCAGGACTCCCGGGTTCTATTCCCAGCTCTGCCACTGCCATGCTGTGTGATCTGGAGTAAGTCATTTAAATACACTGTTCCTCGGTTTTCCAACCTTTAAAATAGATATAATAAACTACCTCTCTCACAGGGGTTTTGTGAGCCTTAATGAATTTCTGTTAGCTGTAAATCACTTCCTGCACTGAAATTGAGGAGCAGCTGTGAACTGCAAAGGAATTGTGCCTGTGGAGCGCACAGCCCTTCTGTGAGAGATGCAGTAGTCTGTGCTCCATAGCCCTTCCAAACCAGTTTACAGCTGCAATGTGTGCACTCCATCTTCACACCCCAGTCCTGCCGCAGTGGCCAGTGTGAAAGAAAGGACAAGGTCATGGTTCATTTCTCCCCCTTTGGGGATTCCAGTTCCAAGTCAGCACTAAACTCCCCAGTCCTTGCATGCCAGAGACCTGATCCTGAAAGATCCTGAGCATCCTCAGCTCTCACAGAATTCAACAAGACTTGGGGGCACGCAGCACATTGCAGAATCCAGTCCCAAAAGCAACCAGTGGTTTGTCCCTGGCCCCTCTGCTGAATCACCTTGAGCATTTCCTCAGGATCAGGATCAATCTTGGCCTTTAGCAATGCCATTTGGACAAAATGGACTTTAATCACAGAACTGTGTTTACTGAGAAAATATGAAAACAATAACGATACAGTTCTGTACTCAACTTATATTTAGTGGAAAGGAAAGGGAACCTATTAATGGGGAATCTAATTGCTATCAAAGCATGACTTGCTTAATTTTTTCTGCCATGGATGAAGAAAACAGAAGCCAGTCATTTAGCGATTGTAATGAAATCTCTGCTTTCCCTCCCAGATCAATAGGGCCAGAGGCACAGATTAAGGAGCTATCCTTGAGCATATTGAGGACCCTTGCCCAGACACACAGAGACCTACCATCTGTTTTACCCATTTCATAATGTGGAATTCTATATACCGTAAACTATAAAGTGCTGTGGTGCACAAAAGGTTACTCAGTAATTGATACCTTTCTTTCAGCCTTATGTTTTCTCCAAAAGATAAAACACAGTGATATCACGCTGAGGCAAATTTTACTTTCCAAAAATTAAAAACTATGCTTGGCATTGAGACATTTTGTACTGATGAAGCACACATTCAAAGAAAATGGACAAATACTCTTACTACATTTGAAACCACGCTATGGATTCACAATGCTTTAACATCTCCTGGGCAGTATTGTCTATGTCCTATGTCACCCAAAACTATGAGTACTTGACACAAAATAACAAACAATAATTTAAAAAGAACTGATCAGCACTCCTTAAGGATGTGCACAATATTTCTGAAAAGTAAATAAACCACAAACCATTAACAAAATTGCTCCGTAATAACAAAGGACTCCCTCAGCTATGCCTCCAGAATCTCACACTAAACCAAGTCCCTGTCCCAGAAAAGCTTGGAACAACACATGGACCTTATAATACATGTAGAAACTAGCGCTGGTTGAAAACCAGAATGACATTTTTTTAAAAAATCAAAATTTGAAACTTTGACAAAATATATAATTGAAATTTCAAATATTGAATTTTTTGACCAGCTCTACATGGAGTTCTTCATACCAGGTCTCTGCCAGAGCAGAGAGAGGGTACTGCATGCTCAAAACATCCTCTCTGCACAGCCCTATAATTTAAACCTGGGTGCTACTAAATTAAGTGCACCCATCAATTGCAACCACTGTGAAATCACTGGAAGCGATAGGCAGGCAGGGGCCTAACCATCTTCTAGAACTTTAAATTCTGATTTTTTTGGTATGTTAAAATAATCAGGTCTATATTCTGCCCTGACTTGCATCCCCTTATTAACTACAGGGTAGCAGTGGGAGTTAAGTCCAGGCAGAAATGTTTTAGTCAATTTAATAGTGGTTTAGGGTGCCAGAATTACAGCTGTGAAGCCCTCTGTTTGGGCCTGATCCAATCCCCATTGATGTTAATGGAAATATTCCCACGGGTTGCAACGGAGCTGGATCGGTTTATGAACAGAATATACACTTTAAGTGTCCGGGTACCATCAATCTCCCCTGAGACTGGAACTCTGATATTAAACAGGAAAATATTTCCACAATGTCCTATCCATGCTTGCTCCTTGGCTTGATAATGACCAAAGCAGTATCTGTTGCTGTAATGGATTTACAGGCATATCCACTTATTTTTGGTTGTTTATTAGAGCATTATCTTTGAAATATTTCAGTGTTCCCTTGCCCTCCTCATTATGCAGCACTGAGTCATCAGCTTTACTCGAGCTTATCTCTCAATGATCCCTGGGATGACATCAGCAGCCTGAGAGTTGGACAGTTCCATGCACTTCAAAGACCTGTTTTGCTGCCTACCCCTCCCATGTTCAAATATAGATTAGTCAGAGCTGCTGATAACCTGACAGCACTGCCTTCATTGTATTCACAGTTTCCCCAGTCTGTAAAGCACAGATGAGATCTCTGCAGAGATGCATTTCAGACATCAGCCACAATCAGCTCACACATGGGACTAACTGCTGAGGTTTAAGCAGAAGTCAATATCTGACTGTAATTCATTTAATGAAAACACACTTTGCTGCTTACTCTAGATAGTCTTCTCTCTTATTTGTGGCCTTTAAAAGGACATAGATTCTGTAGCCATACCAGAAAGTATTTGAAAATAAAATGTACATGGGCATTCTGTACCTAAGTGAGGTTTTCATCTGATCTGAAGAAACCAGATTACAGTCTGTCATAAATATAAAGGGAAGGGTAATCACCTTTAAAATCCCTCCTGGCCAGAGGAAAAATCCTTTCACCTGTAAAGGGTTAAGAAGCTAGGATAACCTCGCTGACACCTGACCAAAATGACCAGTGAGGAGACAAGATACTTTCAAAAGCTGGGAGGAGGGAGAAAAACAAAGGGTCTGTGCCTATCTGTGTGATGCTTTTGCCGGGGACAGAACAGGAATGGAGTCTTAGAACTTAGTAAGTAATCTAGCTAGATATGCATTAGATTATGATTTCTTTAAATGGCTGAGAAAATTAAACTGAGCTGAATAGAATGAATATTCCTGTCTGTGTGTCTTTTTTGTAACTTAAGGTTTTGCCTAGAGGGATTCTCTATGTTTTGAATATAATTACCCTGTAAGGTATTTACCATCCTGATTTTACAGAGGTGATTCTTTTTACTGTTTCTTCTATTAAAATGTTTCTTTTCAAGAACTGAATGCTTTTTTCATTGTTCTAAGATCCAAGGGTTTGGGTTGGTGGTCACCTATGCAAATTGGTGAGGATTTTTACCAAATCTTCCCCAGGAAGTGGGGTGCACGGGTTGGGAGGATTTTGGGGGGAAAGACGTTTTCAAGCAACGTTTTCCCAATAAACCCAGATAAATGTTTGGTGGTGGCAGTGGAAGTCCAAGGGCAAAGGGTAAAATAGTTTGTACCTTGGGAAAGTTTTAACCTAAGCTGGTAAAAGTAAGCTTAGGAGGTTTTCATGCAGGTCCCCACATCTGTACCCTAGAGTTCAGAGTAGGGAATGAACCTTGACACAGTCAGAAACTGGGAAGGATTCCTTACAGAGTATAACTTTTATTGTAACTTGTAACAGGACAGTAAGTGAGAGATAAAGTCTAAACTTGGAAATTATTTGGTAGGCTCAGATAAAATAGAAATGAAGGGCTATAATGTGCATATATTGGTGCATTGAAAGATGAATGCACTAATTCTCTATCTTTATATTCATCTTTGTATATAAAAATAACACTCTGTCATGAATTGTTAACAGCATGAAATGAAGTGAATCCAATATTAGTTTCAAGGAATGCTGTGTATATCTCAGCTTGCTACCTTTTTCCATAGAGCAAACACACACCTACAATCAGAAACACCTTTTATTTTACATTAAAAGAACAAGGAAGAAGAAAAGCAGGGTCTTTCTGAGAGAGCACAGTGTGTGTGTCTCCTTTGATGGTCTGCCATGAACTGAGAACAAAATGGCTGCTGAAATCTGAACATAGTGAGAATGCTTTAAGAAAAGGAGTACTTGTGGCACCTTAGAGACTAACAAACTTATTTGAGCATAAGCTTTCATGAGCTACAGCTCACTTCTTTGGATGCCTCTAAAGTGCCCCAAGCACTCCTTTTCTTTTTGTGGATACAGACTAACACGGCTGCTACTTTGAAACCTGAGAATGCTTTGAAATTTAAAGGTACAGCGCACAGAAAGAAAAAGGCCCTATTGTTTCATAGTTGCATACATAATACAGTGCATTTTTACAGAACGATTCTGCTAGATGCTACTTTCAATCATGTGTTTGAAACTGGTGTGGTGTAGGATCCCTTCTTAGAAATGCGTTATTCCAAATCACCTGCCTTGGCATGGAAAATCCATGTATAATTTCAGTACTGCTAACACAAAGCATTCAAAAATCATTAGTCAGAACCCCAGAATCAGGATATTTAAGAAAAATACATTTGGGTTGGGTTTTTTTTGCCTTCTAGTTTTCAACTTCAAGGTGTACATGTGTCATAATTTCAATTTTTTCCTCTACAACCTTGAGAGCTAAGATCATAGTTTTATTGTAAATGAAAATTGGAGTTCTCATTTAGTGACATGACTCCAGGATCTGGGGCTTTAAGAAAACAACCAAATATTGTAAAACTCATGATAAAATTGAGAGCTGGCTACACTACAACTTTTGGGGAGCCAGGAAGTCAGTCAAGCATCATTGCAACACCTATAACAGAATGAACAAAAGAACTACATTGACATTAAATGGAAGGGTTAATGTCCCTTAATATACCCTTGGGGTATAATAAAACAAATTCAAGATGTCTAACAAAGGAGTTCCCACTCCATCAATAACAAAGTATCCACAATAGCCCCTCCAAACTTGGCCCTTCACCTCAGATTCAGGCATCTCCTTACCTTTGGGCAGCAGCCAGTTCGTGCATGCAATGCAGTCCAAGCCCCCAACAGCTGCATACACATGCTGCTCCCTGGCCCTGTCTCCAGCCTAAGAATTCAGGCTCCGGGATGTCCATATCCCTGCATCCACAGCACGCCTCCACTGTACTGTCTCTTCTAGAGCAGCATTCCCATCCTCCAATAGAAGGAAAGCTTGAAGTAGGAATGGGATTTCCTACCTGCTCTCTAGCTGACAAGGGCTCTGGTGAGGTGGAGAAGCTAGCTGCCCCTCTTACTCAGCCCTTAATCATCAGTACTCCAGGGTTGGGACTGACTTTCACATTGTTGCTAATGACCCATGGAAAACTACACTGGCTTCAGTTGTTTGCAACACTGCATCTCTCAGATAAACCCAAACACAAAGATTCTCAGTGCTCACTACTGGCAAACTTAGATTTATAGAGTACCTTCTGTGATGATTTGGGGAATATGTACAATTTATGAATCCCGGTTAACGCTATGAAATTGTTTTTATGAAACTGCTGTATTTTATTACCTCTACCTATATGTCAATTGCACCGTTGCTGACAAGGGCTGTGTCACCTCCCCCCCCCCCCGACCAGCTACAATTGTGGGGTGGAGGGTTGTTAGAACTCAGTGACCAACTATTCAGGTGGAAGCATCTTGAGACAATGAGTTAACCGAACCCTAGAAGAATTAGTTTTGTCCGACCTCTCTACATTGGGTTGGCAAAGGAGAGAGAATGGAAAATTCCCAAATATAGAACAAAAACTCCAAGTTGTTGATGCTAAAAAAAACCAGTCTGGGTGGGATGGGGAAGCCTCTCAGAGAAATACAGGAAGTCTTGGGCAGGAGAGGAGAAGAGAAGGGATGCTTTCATAGCAGGGGAGGCCCGATTTACATTCAGGACCAAACAAGGTCAAAGCAAATTGACCTGGGGGGAGAAACAGAGAGAGGCTCCATGATTGAGAAGACAAGAAATGTACTGTAGAAGGACCACACTGGATGGCCCCTAAGGACTCTTACTCTAGCCCAAAGAATGCTCTGACATAGTGAGGAGAACAGAGGCAGGGAAATGTGTGTAGGGCCAGTGGTGAGCTGGAGCCGGTTCACACTGGTTCACACTAACCGGTTGTTAAATTTAGAAGCCAGTTTAGAACCGGTTGTTAAAGGGTTGGGCAAACTCCAGCCTGCGGGCCACATCCTGTCCGGCCTGCCTGAGCTCCCAGCTGGGGAGGCTCCGCACTTCGGCGGCGGGTCCTTCACTCGCTCCGGGTCTTCGGTGGCGGGTCCCTCAGAACCGGTTCTTCAGATTTTGGCAGCTCATCACTGCATAGGGCTCATTATTTTTGCACAGAACTTTGTATTTCGCATGTGACTAAGTATAGAGCAATGGTGGTTTAGAATCCTGTGCAAAGTGTGTGTTATGTATTACACCTATCGCATGCCCTTGAAGAATTAATCTGTCACCCCAGAGTACCCTCACAGTTGGAGTTCTGGGAGGGGTGTGTTTAAGCTACTGGGAGAGTCTGAAGGGTCAACTCTAGTCTCTAGGGCTAAGGTAGTTGGTTAAGGATGGGGTGCTAGATAGAGGATCTGCACCTTCAGAGTGTGCAGAGTCTTGAAACGGGAGAGTCTGTTCAGATTCAAGAGGCTTAAAGTACATGGGATCCAGCGGTTGATTCCCTCACAGCAGTCTGGTGAGCATCCAAGAAGTGGGGTGGGGAAGAACTCAACAAGATCTGTGTCACCTTCTATGTAAGACATAGAATTTCTTACAGGTAAAGAGAATACAAGCCCTGGATAAGTTAAAACAATTTGAACATAAACTTTCAACAACCATAAAGAAAAATATTCCAGACAGCTTGGAACAGAAATGAAAAGTACATCATCAAAAGATACCACGGTAAGAGAAATAGCCTGAAGAGGTCTCTCCTTGCAGAGCACAGATTGCTAGATGATGCATACACTTTATAAAACAACAAAATGCCAGTAATAAAACTGAGGAAACTCAGTGGTACAAAATTAAGATGAATGGCTTTGAAAATGTATGTGTTGCAGCATGTGCAGCAGTATTGCTTAAATCTCAGAGAAGATGGAGAGCCTAGAATCATTTTTTTCACTAGCACCAGAGAGACAGGGAGTGAGATTATGTTTCAGATAGCTTGGAGGAGATTGACTGATGCATGATTTAGGAAGAACGTCCCAGATTATGCTGAAGCTATTACAGGTTCATGTTTTTGTTCCTGTTAATAAATCTGACTGCAAAATACAGTTAACCCAATTCAGCCTATTTCCATTCAGTGTCTCCATGTTTTGCTAAACATGATTGTTATTTTTTCCATTTCCTCCTTACTCTTTTCCACGCATTACTGCCTGTATTATTTTCCCCTTTACCTTTTTACCTTCCAGCTCTTTTCTCTCATGAACTGAAAGTCTCACTTTTCTTCATTGCATTTTTTATAGCCAAAATGAGAGAGAGAGAGAGAGACAGAGAAGAGGGGGATCAGGGGTTGGTACATGCTACACGTTTTTCCTCAGTACCCTCAATCCATCAACTTGGATTCTTTTCTTCAGGTGCAGCTCAGTTGGGGTGGTGGTGTTTTTTTACCACCACAGTCTGCATTTCATCTGGATTTTAAACAAAATGGAACTAAATTCATTCACTTTGGTGTTTATGCATGGAATCTCTCTCTTTCCTGCCTTCCACACCTTTCTTTCTCAGGATTATTGAGGGTAATTCCATGCCCTCTGCTTTCAATTTTTGTCTCTAATCTTGCCATCTGTACACACTGCTGTACCCTCAATCACCCCAAATAAAATACAGGGTGATAGCTGAAGTCTTAAGCAGAGTTTTAGCAGATTAGACTCAACCAAAGCTACTCTTTGACTGTTCCCTCTTTGAGGTGGTGGAGTGTGTGTATGTGGAGACTTGGGGAAGAGAGATGGAAGTGGATCAGCTACCACTACTGACAAACACAGAAATGAAGGTGATCAAATTCATCACCAAAGTGCGTTGGGATTCATTCAGTACAAAAAGTGCTATATAAATCCAAATTCTGTTTTATGATGCAGGATATGCATATCTGCATCCTGATACAATATTATTGTTCTAAAGGGGTGAATGAATGATTAGTTGCCATGGTAGGGAGCCCCAGAATGCCTGTTAGAACAGAGCTCTGAGTCACTAGATTTCAGAGTAGCAGCCGTGTTAGTCTGAATCCACAAAAAGAAAAGAGTACTTGTGGCACCTTAGAGACAAACAAATTTATTTGAGCATAAGCTTTCATGAGCGGGGCCGACGGACAGAACCCCAGACTGGCAGCGCGGATGGCAGACAAAACCCCAGACTGGTAGCACGCTGAGCTGCTCAGCCCGCTGCTGGTCTGGGGTTCTGTCCGCCGGCCCCTGCCAGCCAGGGTCCCAGCCGCCAGCCCCGCTCAGCCTGCTGCCGGCCCGGGGTTCAGTCCATCCAGGCCAGCAGTGGGTTGAGTGGGGCCGGCGGACGGGACCCTGGCTAGGAGCAGAGTGCCACTAAAAATCAGCATGCGTGCCGCGGGTTGCCAACCCCTGGTCTAGACTAAAGTTTGTGGTCCTATTGTAACTTGAGTTAATTAAATGCCATTTTACTTTAGCTATCCAATATATTTGTAAATGCTAATCGAGACACCCCCCAATCGTTTCCTCCTTTCGACATCTCCAACTCAAGGAATATTTCCAACACACCACTGAACAGCACACTAACCCACAGAAAGCTTCCTACCAACACTACAAAAAGAAGGATTAAGCGTGGACTCCTCCTGATGGTCGAAACAACAGACTGGACTTCTACATAGAGTGCTTCCGCTGACGTGCACGGGCTGAAATTGTGGAAAAGTGGCATCACTTGCCCCATAACCTCAGCCGTGCGGAACACAACGCCATCCACAGCCTCAGAAACAACTCTGACATTATAATCAAAAAGGCTGACAAAAGAGGTTCTGTAGTCATCATGAATAGGTCAGAATATGAACGAGAGGCTGCTAGACAACTCTCTGACACCACGTTCTACAGGCCATTACCCTCTGATCCCACTGAGGATTACCAAAAGAAACTACACCATCTGCTCAAGAAACTCCCTGAAGAAGCACAGGAACAAATCTACACTGACACACCCCTAGAGCCCCGACCAGGAGTATTCTATCTGCTACACAAAATCCATAAACCTGGGAATCCCGGATGCCCCATCATCTCAGGCATTGGCATCCTGACAGTAGGATTGTCTGGCTATGTAGACTCTCTCCTCAGGCCCTATGCTACCAGGACTTCCAGCTATCTTCAAGACACTGACTTCCTGAGGAAACTACAGTCTTCCAGAAAACACCATCTCAGGCACTATGGATGTAGAAGCTCTCTACATGAACATTCCACACAAAGATGGACTACAAGCCATCAGGAATAGCATCCCCGATACTATCACAGCAAACCTGGTGGCTGAACTTTGTGACTTTGTCCTCACCCACAACTATTTCAGATTTGGGAACAATTATGCATTCAAGTCAGCGGGACTGCTATGGGTACGCTCAAGGCCAGGGCCAGCTCCAGGCACCAGTGAAACAAGGAGGTGCCTGGGGTGGCAAATGTAAGGGGCAGCAGGACGTCGTGCTCTGGGGTGGCAATCCGCCCTCGGCAGTGGAGGGAATTCGGCGGCCGCTCCGTCAGAGCACGTTTCATGCTTGGCGGCAATTCGGCGGCGGGGACGCAACTCTTCTTCAGCCGCCGGCAGCAATTCGGCGACCGCACCATCACTCCGCCTCCGTGTTCGGTGGCAAGGTTTTTTGTTTTGGTTTTTTTTTGCCACTTGGAGCGGCAAAAACGCTGGAGCCGGCCCTGCTCATGGCCCCACATTATGCCAACATTTTTATGGCTGACTTAAAACAACATTTCCTCAGCTCTCGTCCCCTAATGCCCCTACTCTACTTGTGCTACATTGATGACATCATCATCATCTGGACCCATGGGAAGGAGGCCCTTGAGGAATTCTACCAGGATTTCAACAACTTCCACCCCACCGTCAACCTCAGCCTGGACCAGTTCACACAAGAGGTCCACTTCCTAGACACTACAGTGCTAATAAGCTATGGTCACATAAACACACCACCCTATACCAGAAACCTACTGACCGCTATACTTACTGACATGCCTCCAGCTTTCATCCAGACCACATCACACGGTCCATTGTCTAGAGCCAACCACTAAGATATAACCATATTTGCTCCGAGCCCTCAGACAGAGACAAACACCTACAGTGTTTAGGGTGTAAGTGTCTAGGGTGACCAGATAGCAAGTATGAAAAATCAGAACAGAGTGCAGGGGTTAATAGGTGCCTATATAAGAAAAAGCCCCAAATATTGGGACTGTCCCTATAAAATCAGGACATCTGGTCACCCTAGAAGTGTTCAGGAAACAATCTATTAAGTTCTAGTCAGTACTAGGTAATAGTTCAAAAATTCCCTGATCCACATTCATAATAGTTTGAGGAACCCAGAGAAAAACAGAAATTCAGGCTTAAACTTGGATGCTATGCATATATATAATATTTTTCATTAATTATTACAATTATATATAACCAGGAGTTTATTCACTGGGTAATTTCAAGGACACCCCAAAGGGAGTACCTGGAGTGAATGATGCTTTGGGTTTGGTTTAATTTTGTATTCACTTAAGTCACCAAGCTGACTCTCAGGTAAATAGTGCTAGTAATATTTTTCCTAATTGTGCCCTTCATGTTTCTTGGGTAAGTATTACTAATGTCTTCTTTGCCTAATTAGCTATTTACCCAAGATATGATAAAGGTTCCCGATCTCCCCAGCACTTACCTTAAAATAAGCATTAAAAATTACAATTGACAAAGAAATATACTTAAAACATATTGAGTCTGACTCTCCCTTGCCTTGCACTTTCTACAAAGTGAGTGCAAAATGTACACACCATTTGGACTGGATAGATATTTTTACACTCACTTTGCACAGCTAATGACTTCAAAGGTGCAAGACAGCAGAGAATCAGATCTGTATAATTGTATACATTTAAGGCTTTGCAAAAAATTTCCATTCTCTATTATGTGCAGACACTCTGATGCCACACTGATAGGCATGGCATAAGAAACAAATAGATAAGAACAAAATAGGTACTGCAGCAGTTATATAGATCTTGGATATGAAAGACCCTCCCATAAGGAACAGGCCCTAGTAATACTCACATGCAACTCAGCAGGTATAAGGACAGAGTGTTAAATCATGCTTTGAGTGTCCTGCATTGTATTGCGCTGTAACTGTGGTACTAATTTTATATTTTTTGTATATCAAAAGTTAGATAAATAAGAAAACCCCAGAATTTTGTCAAAAACAAGTCTCGTACGTTACTGAGATATTCATGTGAAAACAACAGACAGAAAAGACAAGCCTCTGAAAGTTTATACAGGCCAAATTTGTCTAAGCACAACATGCTCCCTTTTGGGTCAATCAAGGGGTTGGCAAAGCAACAAAGGCAAAGCCCATGACTCCAACCACCAAAGATGACCTATGGTTTTAGTGATCTTCAAAACAGAGATGTCTGTCCAACTGATGGACTGAAGCAATACACTGAATTTTTTTTCAAAGTTTTCCAGCTGGCAGGGATTCATTTGCCTTATGATTGGAATCTTTTGCCTTTACAAAAGAGTAAACACAGATGCACGGACTCCCTATGGAAACCACAACAAAAGAAGCTGATGTTCCCTACTTCTCAAGGTGCCTGGTTTTTCTGCTTGAGGTGAAATGGTATGCAATGAGCTCAGTAAGAGGAACTTACAGAAAACAAAAAACAACCCCACATAATCAGTATTTTAAATTCACATCAGGAGCTGGATTTGTTGTGATTAATAGGTCAATCTTTCAATAGTTTAGCTCAGCATATTAATCACTAACACAAAATTCTTTGATAGGGGTTCTCATCCATTTTTAGACCTGCAACCCTAAACTTCTTTCTCTTCTGACTCCCATATCCCAGTATGCCCTGTGTGACATGTATAAGACTCTTATAAGTTGTTTTAACACACTAACTAAATAAAATTTTTAAAATACTGTAATACATAGAGCAAACTCCTGCTGGTCTTACTCACATGAGTTGTCCCTCTGAAGTCAGTGACCTAATTCTGATATCACTAATATCACTTTAACATCAGTGTAACTCCATTGATGTTAGTGGAGTTACTCATCCTATACCCTTCTTTTGGCAAGATCAGGAGAACAGTATTGTCAACACCAAATGTTCAAAACTCATGAGTCAGGCTCACAAAAAAATCATGATATTGACTAAAATCATGAGATTATGTAAAAATAATAGATTTGTTCTAGGACTGTTGATTAATTGCAATTAATTCACGCAATTAACAAAAAAATTAATCGTCATTAATTGCAGTTTTAATTGCACTGTTAAACAATAGAATAATAATTGAAATTTATTAAATATTTGTGGATATTTTTCTACATTTTCAAATATATTTATTTCAATTACAACCCAGAATACAAAGTGTGCAGTGCTCACTTTATTATTTTTATTATAAATATTTGCACTGTAAAAGTGATAAAAGAAATAGTATTTTTCAATTCACCTCATACAAGTACCATAATGCAATCTCTTTATCGTGAAAGTGCAACATACAAATGTCGATTTTTTTTTTGTTACGTAACTGCACTCAAAAACAAAACAAACAATGTAAAACTTTAGAGCCTACAAGTCATAGAATCGTTACAATACCAGGGTTGGAAGGGACCTCAGGAGGTCATCTAGTCCAACCCCCTGCTCAAAGCAGGACCAATCCCCAATTTTTGCCCCAAATCCCAAATGGCTCCCTCAAGGATTGAACCCTGGGTTTAGCAGGCCAATTCTCAAACCATTGAGCTATCTGTCTCCCGTCGTCCACTCAGTTCTACTTGTTCAGCCCATTGCTAAGACAAACAAGTTTATTTGCATTTACGGGAGATAATGCTGACCACTTCTTATTTACAATGTCACCAGATAGTGAGAACAGGCATTCGCATGGGACTTGTGTAGCCGGCATTGCAAGGTGTTTACGTGCCAGATATGCTAAACATTCATATGCCCCCTCATGCTTCGGTCACCATTCCAGAGGACATGCTTCCATACAGATGACGCTCATTAAAAATATAATGTGTTATTACATTTTTGACTGAACTCCTTGAGGGAGAATACTATGTCTCCTGCTCTGTTTTACCTGCATTCTGCCATATATTTTATGTTATAGCAGTCTAGGACGATGACCCAGGACATGTTGTTCGTTTAACACTTTCACTGCAGATTTGACAAAACGCAAAGAAGGTACCAATGTGAGATTTCTAAAGATAGCTACAGCACTCAACCCAAGGTTTAAGAATCTGAAGTGCCTTCCAAAATCTGAGAGGGACGAGGTGTGGCGCATGCTTTCAGAAGTCTTAAAAGAGCAACGCTCCGATGTGGAAACTACAGAACCCAAACCACCGAAAAAGAAAATCAACCTTCTGCTGGTGCCATCTGACTCAGATGATGAAAGTAAAAATGCGCCAGTCTGCACTGATTTGGACCGTTATCGAGCAGAACCCCTTATCAGCATGGACGCATGTCTTCTGGAATGTTGGTTGAAGCGTGAAGGGACATCATGGAGTATGAATCTTTAGCACATCTGGCATGTAAATATCTTGTTCTCAGTGTTCTCACTTTCAGGTGACATTGTAAACCAGAAGTGGGCAGCATTATCTCCTGCAAATGTAAACAAACTTGTTTGTCTGAGTGACTGGCTGAACAAGAAGTAGGACTGAGTGGACTTGTAGGCTCTAAAGTTTTACATTGTTTTGGTTTTGATCACAGGGGATTTTTTGGACATAATTTGTAAGCTCAACTTTCATGATAAAGAGATTGCACTATAGTACTTGTATGAGGTGAATTGAAAAATACTCTTTCTTTTGTTTTTTACAGCACAAATATTTGTAATCAAAAATAAAGTGAACACTGTACACTTTATGTTCTGTGTTGTAATTGAAATCAATATACTTGAAAATGTAGAAAACATCCAAAAATATTTAAATAAATGGTATTCTATTATGGTTTAACAGTGCGATTAATTGCGAATCATTTTTTTAATTGCGCAATTAATTGCAATTAATTTTTTTAATCATAGAATCATAGAATCATAGAATATCAGGGTTGGAAGGGACCCCAGAAGGTCATCTAGTCCAACTCCCTGCTCAAAGCAGGACCAATTCCCAGTTAAATCATCCCAGCCAGGGCTTTGTCAAGCCTGACCTTAAAAACCTCTAAGGAAGGAGATTCTACCACCTCCCTAGGTAACGCATTCCAGTGTTTCACCACCCTCTTAGTGAAAAAGTTTTTCCTAATATCCAATCTAAACCTCCCCCACTGCAACTTGAGACCATTACTCCTCGTTCTGTCATCTGCTACCATTGAGAACAGTCTAGAGCCATCCTCTTTGGAACCCCCTTTCAGGTAGTTGAAAGCAGCTATCAAATCCCCCCCTCATTCTTCTCTTCTGCAGGCTAAACAATCCCAGCTCCCTCAGCCTTTCCTCATAACTCATGTGTTCCAGTCCCCTAATCATTTTTGTTGCCCTTCGCTGGACTCTCTCCAATTTATCCACATCCTTCTTGAAGTGTGGGGCCCAAAACTGGACACAGTACTCCAGATGAGGCCTCACCAATGTCGAATAGAGGGGAACGATCACGTCCCTCGATCTGCTCGCTATGCCCCTACTTATACATCCCAAAATGCCATTGGCCTTCTTGGCAACAAGGGCACACTGCTGACTCATATCCAGCTTCTCGTCCACTGTCACCCCTAGGTCCTTTTCCGCAGAACTGCTGCCTAGCCATTCGGTCCCTAGTCTGTAGCTGTGCATTGGGTTCTTCCGTCCTAAGTGCAGGACCCTGCACTTATCCTTATTGAACCTCATCAGATTTCTTTTGGCCCAATCCTCCAATTTGTCTAGGTCTTTCTGTATCCTATCCCTCCCCTCCAGCGTATCTACCACTCCTCCCAGTTTAGTATCATCCGCAAATTTGCTGAGAGTGCAATCCACACCATCCTCCAGATCATTTATGAAGATATTGAACAAAACCGGCCCCAGGACCGACCCTTGGGGTACTCCACTTGATACCGGCTGCCAACTAGATATGGAGCCATTGATCACTACCCGTTGAGCCCGACAATCTAGCCAGCTTTCTACCCACCTTGTAGTGCATTCATCCAGCCCATACTTCCTTAACTTGCTGACAAGAATACTGTGGGAGACCGTGTCAAAAGCTTTGCTAAAGTCAAGAAACAATACATCCACTGCTTTCCCTTCATCCACAGAACCAGTAATCTCATCATAAAAGGCGATTAGATTAGTCAGGCATGACCTTCCCTTGGTGAATCCATGCTGGCTGTTCCTGATCACTTTCCTCTCATGCAAGTGCTTCAGGATTGATTCTTTGAGGACCTGCTCCATGATTTTTCCAGGGACTGAAGTGAGGCTGACTGGCCTGTAGTTCCCAGGATCCTCCTTCTTCCCTTTTTTAAAGATTGGCACTACATTAGCCTTTTTCCAGTCATCCGGGACTTCCCCGGTTCGCCACGAGTTTTCAAAGATAATGGCCAATGGCTCTGCAATCACAGCCGCCAATTCCTTCAGCACTCTCGGATGCAACTCGTCCGGCCCCATGGACTTGTGCACGTCCAGCTTTTCTAAATAGTCCCTAACCACCTCTATCTCCACAGAGGGCTGGCCATCTCTTCCCCATTTTGTGATGCCCAGCGCAGCAGTCTGGGAGCTGACCTTGTTAGTGAAAACAGAGGCAAAAAAAGCATTGAGTACATTAGCTTTTTCCACATCCTCTGTCACTAGGTTGCCTCCCTCATTCAGTAAGGGGCCCACACATTCCTTGGCTTTCTTCTTGTTGCCAACATACCTGAAGAAACCCTTCTTGTTACTCTTGACATCTCTGGCTAGCTGCAGCTCCAGGTGCAATTTGGCCCTCCTGATAACATTCCTACATGCCCGAGCAATATTTTTATACTCTTCCCTGGTCATATGTCCAACCTTCCACTTCTTGTAAGCTTCTTTTTTATGTTTAAGATCCGCTAGGATTTCACCATTAAGCCAATCACTTGACAGCCCAAATTTGTTCTTTTAATTTTCCCTCTGCTTTTTGAGCATTTTGGATTCACCTGGGTCATATTTTGAAGCTTTCTCCACACTGCCACGAGGGCTAGAAACTTACCTTTTCTTTAAGAACAAAGGCTGAAATAATCACATATCCACATGACTCCAGCAGCTGGGGCTTTAAGGAAAACAATAATTATCATGAGACTCATGAAAAAATCATGAGAGCTGGCAACACTGAAATAAGCCCTGATACTGCTCCAGGGCCCAGTTCTGCTCCCATTCTACTCACTGGCAAAATACCCACTAATTTGGATGTGCAAAGGATAAAGTCAGAAGAGTAGGAGGATTTAGGCCATAATTCAATTTTTTTTGTAAGTTCTCCAGGCTACATCTATTGTCCAAGTCAGCATTTATGTTCTGTGACAATACATTTAAAAATGTCATCTTTAGAAACTCAATAAAACAAATAATTAACACAATCTCCTGGGAAAGGTCCTGATTTCTACATTCCCCATTCAAGAAAAATAATGACAGCAGCTGTCTACAGCTGTTATCTTCCCAACGAGAAGGGCTGGAAAGGTATTTTCCTTTCAGTGAAAGGTTTATTTCAATGGGGAATGTCATGGCATCCAGAATACAGCTTTATGCTGTACTGTGGGTTTGTGACACTGAGGCTGCTCTATGGTGATGAAGGTAAGAACTGCGCTCTCTCTCTCTCACACCTACGGCAGTAAGAACTGCTAATAAGGGTAACATTTTATGAACTTAAGAGTCAGACTGGAGTTCATAAGAAAGGGCCTTGGACCAAAGGGCAAAAGGTTAAGAGAAAAAACCCTGACTCCTACAACAGCCATTCAGTTTTCCCGGTTTTCTTCTTCTGTTTCCTCTAACTTATCCACTCATTTTATACTGGAAAAAAGGTCCTGAAACACACACATGGCTGCAATGTAATTAAAGGGCAAATCCTTCCTGTCACACTGTAATATCGAGGTCCCTACATTCAGAAACTGATGGAGTTCTCTTGCATGGGAGGCTGTGAAAGGGGTGCAAACTATGAATCTGACTTCACTAAAGCATCCTGTTTGGCCATATGCAAGGAATTGGGGCAGGGTGACAGTGCTGGAGCTATGGACATGCCCTGGCCATCACCCACCAAAGAGCAGGGAGGTAGATAGTGGTGAGGTGGGATAGCAGCGTCAGGACTCTATAGCAGCCACAGTGTGGTATGAAGACGATCAGCAGCCTGAAGGAAAGATTTCTTCCTCACTGTCAGCTGCATGTGCAGCCCACTGGAACGCTGACCAACATTTTCAAATTAATTTCAGGGAGATTTGGGGTGGAAGACCCCGCACGCCTACATTCACCCCACAGTGGCAACTCCTGTTCTCTGGGGCTAGCCTGGCTCCCAACTCCAGTCCACTGACTCTTGCCACAACATTCACTACTGAAAAACAGGCCACTGTAGGCTTTTTTACTAAGCATATGAATCTTCAGAAACTTTATTGCCAATGTACAAGGTGGGATCTTTAATCTGAATATGGCTGTTATAGTAAATCTGTACTTTGTAAAAATAATTATACCCTAGATGCAATTCTTTCCCCCACCCTCCCCCATATAAAACTAAAGTTTTAGCAAATGAAATCTATATATTTTAATTTTTTAATCCTTCACTGTTACTCTAATTCTACTTTTACAAACATGTAAGGTGGAAAGCACTGTCCATATTAACTTTCATTGCAAGTGCCCAGCTTTTTGGGTGTGGAGGGGGAGCACTACAAAAACTGGCTCTTTTCTAAGTGTGTCATAGCATTGTTTGAAAGCTTAGAGGGGAAGTTCGAGCAGGGGGAAATCCCCCAAACCTGTTACAACAACTGTGGCACATAATAGTCTAGTCTCCTGTGGGCTGCAATACTTTGGACTAATTTCAACTGTTGGGTTTAGTGTGTGGGTGTAGGATGGTGTTGATGGCTTGTGATGACTAGATGATCTGGTGGTCCCTTCTAGTCAAAGTCTTTAACTCTGACACTATAAGGGTCAGTATAAATCTCTGGAATCTACTGGCTTGCAGCTTTTCACAAGATTCTGCTATATTCCATGGACTCCATGTGAGAAGAGGCTGTCTTCCTGTCTCTATTAGATTGCCTTCCTTGTGGAAAGGATTGCAGTTTTACTCAATTTGGCTGGAAAGCTTTGTCAAAGGGTGAACACAATGGTAATCGCCTCAGGGTTAACTACCAAGATCCCCATCTTCAAAATAGCCACACAGTCTGAAATGGTCATTAACTTCAAAGTGTGCCTGTTCAAATGCTAAGTACTAAGCTTAATTCTCAAGCCTGGGAAGAACTGAAATACACCCAATTCACTCTAAAACTTCAGGGACAGGCTATTTTATATTTTAAAACAGATTATCTGTTCAATCTCCTTTGATTTCTCCATTTGCTTTGTGAATACAGAGTACTAAGGTGCTACCTCTTTGGGCTAAGTTTTGTGCGCTAGAGCTTTGCTAAATATTAGAGATGGAGGGACTTAGAAATTATTATTTGGACCTTGCCAAAGTATAGAATTCTTGGGAGGTTGAAGATGATGGGCAGTGAAGAGGTAAGAGGACATTTAAAAGAATGAATATGGGAAATATACATTGTTCTCCAAAAACAGTGCACAAGGTTCTGAAAAACCTGCAGAAGTTCTCCAGAGGGGATTCAGTTAAATAAAAAAGCTGTCTCAAAACCCCACTAAATGCAACACCAAAAAGCAGCCAGTGCAGACAGAGAATATAGCTAGAAGATGCTATGCTGAGAAGATGAAGCTAAACAGCAACAAGTGCAGAGAAGATACAGCAAGTCTTCTGAGTGTGCAGACAGAAGCCCACAGCCTTTTCTCCGCCGAGGAAAAGGCACAAGAGGGCAGAGGACTTACCAACAAAAGGCAATAGGAATTCTGCTCCACTTGGGGACAGGCATGATGGAGGTGCAGAACCGGCATGGGACAAAAATCTTTCGAATTCCAGGACGGTGAAGTTTGGGGCACGAAGGTGGACTGTGTAGCCAACACCAAGTAGATCACTAACACTATTTGCCTGAGATTTACATACTTCAGCTCCATAGCTCAGTGGTTTGAGCATTGGCCTGCTAAATGTAGGGTTGTGAGTTTAATCCTTGAGGGGGCCATTTAGGGATCTGGGCCAAAAATTGGGGATTGGTCCTGCTTTGAGCAGGGGGTTGGACTAGATGACCTCCTGAGGTCCCTTCCAACCCTGATATTCTATGATTATTTCTATGATTATTTACCAGTGCAAACAGTCATAATGCACCATAAAATGCTCTCAGTGAGGGATGCCAATTTTTGAAATTCGCTGTTTGGGACCACTGTGATTTTCCATCACCATGTCGGGGCATAGCACCGCTATACTTACAGAAGTTATGTCAACTCCAAAGATATTTTAGGACTGCTATCTGAGGACACATGCAAATTGGAATGGGTCACAACCTTAGAGGAACAATTCTAAACTAGACAGAGGCAACTTCAGTCCAGCTCAAGTGAGAAAAAGGTTTTAGCAACACACATGGAAGTCAGAATTGTAACTCACCCATCTGCACTGCAGAGATACCGCTCCTCACTTCCAGCAGGTGAAGAAATAACTAGTTTCCAAAATTATCCTGCTTGTGAGAAGTGAGAGTTAAAACCAATATGGACCAGATTGACACGGGAATCACAGGTCCAGAATCATTACTATTATTGCACTTCAGTAAAGAATTAGTAAAAATTGAACACTATACACGTGTACATAAGATCATCCCATTAATATGTGTCTCTTGAGGCAGTCTAGCGTTGTTTTATTTATCCTATGAATCACAAGTGCCAACTTTTATTTTTCCCTGGATGCTCCGCCCCACTCTGCCCCCTCTCCTGAGGCCCTGCCCTCACTCCACCTCTTCCTGCCCTACTCCGTGCGCTACCCCAAGACTCCACCCTTGCTCCACCTCTTCCCAATCCACCCCCTCCCAAAAGGCCCCCAGCCCACCCGCTGCTCTCCACCCTCCCTCTAGCACCTCTAGCCAGCTGCCGAACAGCTGATTGGCAGCCCCATGGAACAGCTGATTGGTGGCCCCACCAAATAGTTGTGGCTGGTAAGTGCTGAGCAGCCCCTTTGTTTTTTCTGTGGGTGCTTGAGCCCCAGAGCACCCATGGAGTTGCCTATGCTATGAATATCTAATCCAGGAGCAGGAGTTTTCCACAAACTCTCATTCCCATATCTGATCCACCAACACACAGAGAAAATTTCTGACAGGACATAACACAATTTCCTCAAACCCACAGATATGTGGAAAACATTCTTCAAAATTACACTTGAAAGATTTTTGCGAACCTTGTGTTTTGATTCATAAAACTCACAGTGCTAAGGGGTGAGGGAGGAGGGCTAGGAAAAGAATAACACATCTGCCTAGGGACTGCTTCCAAAAAATATATTCCAGGCACTACTTTGGAAGTGCACCACCATACTTTCCTTACAGATGCAGGGTTTTCCTGTACAATACAAAGTTAAGGCTCTCTTTGGTTAAGTTGAAACATGCAGATAAGATTACATGAGCTGGAGATCGAAGCTTTGCCATCATGCTAACTGCAGTCTTCATCTGAAACATTTAGGTCAGATATTGTTCCCTTAAGAAGATTACATTGGATAGTTTGAAACTTAAGGAGCAAGTACAATAAAAAGTATGCTTATGTAAGTTTATTCCAATCTACTTTTATTTATGACTGACAGCTCAGTTAAATACCTCATCCTAGGCTTTCAGTATTCGTGATTCACAGAATTAGATCATCAGGAGAGTTCTTATTTTGTTTCATCAGTGCCTTTATTCCACTGCCTGCCATTTAGCTTTAGCAATAATCCATCTGAGAAGCCACATACTCTCATACAGCCTATAATAGGAAGCTAAAAATGCACATTGCATTGCCAGCTCTAACGGATATATCTGTTCCCCCACCTTTTGACTGTTGTAGCCAGAGGGAGCAGAACACATGGACTGAATGAGAGAACAGAGTATGTGAGCAGAGCTTGGATTTAATAATACCGTTTGTTGAGGCTCCTGGATAACAGAACAAAGGCAGTTGTTACTGTAAGCATTTCAGAGAGCTTGTATAGTCTTTGGGGCACAATCCTGCAAACATTTTATTCACACAAATAGCTTCTAGTCACGAGAGTAGCCATTTGCAGGATCACATCCCCTGTCTTCTGGAACATTTGTTTGGATAGAGAAAGTTTACACAGCTTGTGCCGAGAAGTATTCCATGGGAAAGAAAACCTATTCAGCCCCTTCCACTCACTTGCCAACTCTCTCCATTGCTTCTACCCTCACTTCCCTCTGGTGCACTAGCAATGCCCCATAAAAGACAAGGAAGTGTTCATTACAAGCAACATTTCTGCTGAGAGAAATTTGTATCAAATTTAATATGTTTGCTTTGGTCCATTATAATTACGTGTTACAATCTGGACCCACTGTAAACAGCATGTGTTGTATTATCACGACCCAATTAATTTTCAGGTACTGCAGGGAACAGGCAAACCTGGGCTGGAAGAAAAGAGACTACAGATGAGAATTACTGTTGGCTTCCATTATAGGAAATGTTACCAATTCAAGTAGTACGTACACACACGTGGACAGAGTGGCTGCTCTGTTTCCTAATGCTGTGGTTGTTTTTTGGTGAAAGACTAATTAACAAACATAAGGAAGAAATTTAATCAAAGGGTGATTACTGCCATAAGTGGTCCCAAGCAATTGTCTCATGGTAGTCATGTGTTGACTCCCATTATGTATCTCTGTTCTTCTGTGTACTCAGATTTTGCTCAGCCACTAGAAACCAGTGTCCTGCTCAGGTGCCAAAAATGTTTCAAACTGTTATGCTTGTTCCACTGACACCATCCTTGAGGCGTCATAGGATCTGTCACCTCCTTTGAAACATCTCTGGGCCATCTTTGAGGAAGATCATTTTTGATGGACTGAATGTGGGTAATGGTATAACAATAAAGGCAATATTATTTTCCATTAAAATGGAGCCCTTCATTCTCAAGGATCAAAAAATGCTGTACAAACTCTGGGCTAAATTCCTGGAAAAACCCTGTTGACTTCAATGGAATTACTACACCAACATACACTTGACCATATATGCCTCACTATTGAATCAGAGGGTAAAGACTGGCAGCTAACTAGACCACAGTGCAACAGAAGGAAGGAGAAATTTTGACCAAACCCCTACAAAAATTGCACAGGGAACTTTAATGTCAATACAGAACGAAGAGCACCTTAGTGTTTAAGGCGCTGTCTTTAGAAGCCCCACACATAGTAACCTACATTGTACTTCACTGAAAAGGTTACCGCAGAACATGCGTGCAGTTTGTAGGACCTGACAACCTATAGGTTAGACTGCAGAGAAGATTTTTACAGTTTATCTACATTCTTCTACTAAATATACTGCAATAAATTTTTGTCTAAATTAAAAGGATAACTAAGAGGCAATTAATGTTAAGTACAAAAACTCATAATTTGATAATCATCCACTAACTTAATTAAGATCAGACACTAATCACTTATGAAAATCAAATTTGCTCTGCTAATGGTACTGAACCACACTACTCTGAAGTGAGTCAGGAGATATATGTTAAGTTTGCTTCCACATGCCACCAAAATACGGTTTGTTGTCAGCTTCCAAGGCTGGCTGACATCAAGTTATAATACATTACATCATGTGACAGTTTTCATGCATTACATTAGAAAGAGATCTTTCGATCTCAGACATACGGTATTCATTTTTCTGTTTTCAAACAAAACAGCAAGTACTTGTGGTCTAATGGTATTTTGCAATTAGAAGATTAGGTATTTGATGAAGCAAATAATTACCAGTATTAAAGCAGATAAAACAATATCAGTTAACAGTAGAATTTTCAAAAGCACTCAGTGTTGTCCTCACTTTGTTCCCACTGACTTCACGGGGAAGTTAGTGCTTTTGAAACTCCCATCCTCAATGTAAACAAGCAGACAACTCCAGCCTGTGCCCATTATATAGCAATGTCTCAAGTTATGGGACAGCAATGAGTTCTATCTCAGAGTTCACATGCTATGTACCTGAGTCCTGTGGGGATATTTTTTCCACTTTACATTTGCAATTATAATATCAACAGCTGTGAAATAATTGATTGGAATGAGTGCAGGTTATTTTCTCAAGCCAGGAATCATGGAGCTACACTCCATCTCCTCCAAATTCAGGAGGAAACCTCCTCCAGTTTCCTACAGGAACAAGAGTGCCCTACTTCACACAGGAGTACTGGATGATATGCAGAAAGAAAAAAGTGTCTGATATTTAGATCGCCTACTGTGAAACTTTTGAGAAACAATGCTTAATATGCAGAATTTTCCCCAAAAAGTCTTCTTGAGCTACATCCAAAAGGTAAGAAGGCAATCCATAGATGTATTTTGCAAACACTAACTAACAGGTGATAGACTTTCAGGTCACAGGTATTATACTGGGAACTAAAGGGCTAAAAGCAACAGCTGGGCAGCCCTGTTCAGTTCTTTATCTGGAACTGAACAAATGTACCTGAGGTACATCGTGGGAACACAGAAGTTGCCATACTATACACCAATGGTCCATCTAGACTCATGTCCCATCTCCAGCAGTGACTAGTACCAGTTTCACCACAGGGACCACCATAATAAAGAACCACCATAAATATGAAATTTTGCAATAATAAACACAAAGGGGATTTTTCCCCCTAACCTCAGAGTGCTGTGGATTTGTTCGAAAGCAACCATTGGTAGAGGTGCATCTTAGGGACAAACTATATACAGTCTTAACCTAGAACTGAAATTCAGCTGCCAAAATCTTCAGTCAGTCTCGCTGCCCATTATAAGAGGACTCCTTGAATTACCAGGATCAACTGGCATAATTCTAACACTAGTTGGCCTACTTAGAATCATAGAATATCAGGGTTGGAAGGGACCTCAGGAGGTCATCTAGTCCAACCCCCTGCTCAAAGCAGGACCAATCCCCAATTAAATCATCCCAGCCAGGGCTTTGTCAAGCCTGACCTTAAAAACTTCTAAGGAAGGAGATTCTACCACCTCCCTAGGTAACGCATTCCAGTGTTTCACCACCCTCCTAGTGAAAAAGTTTTTCCTAATATCCAACCTAAACCTCCCCACTGCAACTTGAGACCATTACTCCTTGTCCTGTCCTCTTCTACCACTGAGAATAGTCTAGAACCACCTCTCAGGTAGTTGAAAGCAGCTATCAAACCCCCCCCTCATTCTTGTCTTCTGCAGACTAAACAATCCCAGTTCCCTCAGCCTCTCCTCATAACTCATGTGTTCCAGACCCCTAATCATTTTTGTTGCCCTTCGCTGGACTCTCTCCAATTTATCCACATCCTTCTTGTAGTGTGGGGCCCAAAACTGGACACAGTACTGCAGATGAGGCCTCACCAATATCAAATAGAGGGGGACGATCACATCCCTCGATCTGCTCGCTATGCCCCTACTTATACATCCCAAAATGCCATTGGCCTTCTTGGCAACAAGGGCACACTGCTGACTCATATCCAGCTTCTCGTCCACTGTCACCCCTAGGTCCTTTTCCGCAGAACTGCTGCCTAGCCATTCGGTCCCTAGTCTGTAGCTGTGCATTGGGTTCTTCCGTCCTAAGTGCAGGACCCTGCACTTATCCTTATTGAACCTCATCAGATTTTTTTTGGCCCAATCCTCCAATTTGTCTAGGTCCTTCTGTATCCTATCCCTGCCCTCCAGCGTATCTACCACTCCTCCCAGTTTAGTATCATCCGCAAATTTGCTGAGAGTGCAATCCACACCAGTGTTATGAAGATATTGAACAAAACCGGCCCCAGGACCAACCCCTGGGGCACTCCACTTGACACCGGCTGCCAACTAGACAGCCCATACTTCTTTAACTTGCTGACAAGAATACTGTGGGAGACCGTGTCAAAAGCTTTGCTAAAGTCAAGAAACAATACATCCACTGCTTTCCCTTCATCCACAGAACCAGTAATCTCATCATAGAAGGCGATGAGGCACATGAGGTGCTTCTCCCAAATTCACACTGATAGAATGGAACTACTCCCCATCCAACCTGGTAAAATCTCATTCAGCTTCAAAGGACATTAGTAATTTGAGCCTGGGATGGAGGGGGGAACAGAGGCCCTTGGAGGGTTCACTAATTCTTGGAGATTGTCAGTGCTGTCCCCACAAGACAGGAAGCCCATTAAGTATCAGCTTTTCAGCCACAATGGCAAAGTGAAAAGGATCTCTTGGCTTCAACTTTGTAATTAGAATTTAGTAACTAGACAGGTCAGAAATGGGTATAGCACCGAGGATCTTTTCCTTTCATGTACAGTTCCTTTCTTGTGCAAAGTGTTACAACAGCTGCAGTTGTCAAAGAGAGAAATGGCCAGTATCAAAAGGGGAAAGAGCAGATCTCTGCCAAGAAGACTGTTAAAAGAGGGGCAAAATGTTTTTTTTTACTGATAGACAGTATCTAGAAAGAACTAAGGACATTGCCCTTGGGTAGAGACGAAGTTTACTTCTACTGAAAAAAAAAAAAATTTAAGCCAGCCTGTTTGTCCAGGTATGTGCCAGATCTCTATCAAGTTCATGCTAGTTCCTTTCAATACTTTAAAAGGCTAAAAAACAGCTGATTACACATTAACACACGTGAGTCAGTTCTTCCACATCCCAGCCAGTTTTCCCAGACTTGCTGTTCCTTTGAATCTGAAATTACTTTAAAAAAGATTGACAGGTTGACTGTAGATATTATCAGCACCCAGCCTAAACCCACAGGATTAAATATAATGGAAGTGTTTGCCTATTAAAGGAACACATTTATATACCCCCAAACTGATGCTTGTAATTGGTGTCAAGTATCTATCCACTCTGGTGCAACTACACTGTGAACATTAAAGTAAAACTGATCAATCATAATGGCTCATGTGGCTTTCCTTAAAGCCACCAGGTGGCAATAGCAGCCCAGTTAACCAGTGCAGAAGCAGTGAACTCTAGGAAGTATTTATTCTTACCCCATATCCTTCTAAAATAAGGCTCAATTTAATTTGCTAGCAGTTAAACTCTATGTCAGTCTAATTAAGTATAAAAAAGGAAACCATATGACCATAGTTATTGTACTTGGGATTCCAAAGATCTAACCACTTCTGGGCAATAATGAGAATCTTTGAATATAAAGTCCGATTTGGCTAATATCACCGTATCCTGGACTATGTTCAGAATGTTCAGCAATAGTGTGCACATTGTATCAGCCCATTATCAGATGCAGCTTACTCCTCTTCCAAACGGATCCCTCTCTATGGGCACCAGTGCAAGGGTGGGGGGAACATGGCCCTGCATCATCCCACTCTCTTTTAGGGCACCAGCTGATCCTCTGATGGTAACAGCTGTACACAGGAAGCCATTAGCTCTGCATAACAACATTATCAAACCCGCTAATTTATAGACAATGCCACAAAATCTTATATGCCGATAGATGCTCACTATATATATATCTCACTATACACACTATATATATATAGCTCACTATACACACCCTGCTTGTATATAGTGTTCTGGTAACACCTGGGAAGGCAGAGAGGGAACAGTCCAAGAGCTACCAATCTGTGGCCTTCAAGTGGGCTGTGCAAGGGTTATTAAAAAAGCAAATTTGAATGCTTTAGAAGGTATCAGAATGACAGTAACAATGAATCTTACCAGCACAGGGACCAACAATGCACACTCTACCCATAATGCCATCACCCTGGTCTGGATGAGCCAATTCATCGGGTTGGTCCAGTTCAGACACATTCAGTTGAATTCCAAGATGGATGCCAGTTAGTGCTAGTTGTGGTGGTGTTTCTTTAATAAGATATTAGTCCCAATATACTGGACTGAGACCACCATCACATTTCACACATGGCACTGAATAGATGGCGCAGATCAAACAGGCCACCATCAGAGCATAACGTTTCCAGTCCCTACTGATCTGAAATAGGGACAGTGATGTAATGACTTGTCATTTCACATTTTACCTCAATTCTATTTTTGAAAAAGATTTAAAAACCAAAAAATTAGTATTTCATTTTGAGTCAAACAAAACGCTTTGTTTGACTCCAAACAATTTCTTTTTTCAATTTTTTGATACAACCAGTGAACCAAAAAACTCAGTGATTCACACAGTTCTGACCACCAGGACCAGGCAGCTCTCTGCAGCGTGGGGCAACCTCTAGGGGCACTGTGCCAAAGGGAAAGAGGAGCTAGGGCTAAGTACTTGGCAGAGCCAGTCTCCACCTGCCTGAAACCTTCCTCCGTCACATATCCCTGCTATGCCCTGAAAACTGGCTGTTGCTGAGTCCCACTGGGAAGCAACAGGGGGCAAATAAGCTCCCATATATTAGACAGTTGTTGAAGTTGATCAGACCTGGGAGAGTGCCAAAAATGGCTGAAGAGTTCAACTAGCTGGGAAGAAGGCAGTGTGTGGGGGGGAAATAAGGCAGATGCAGAGCAGGAGACTTCGGGGGCAATTCTGATGCTTTGGGAAGGGCGCATTGCAATGGAGGGGAGGCAGAGACTAAGGAAGGAAGCATTACTGTAAGCAGAAAAAAGTAAGGGGGTGGTGGTGGAAGAAGAGTTGTGAACCAAGTTTTCTTGGCTCCTGTCCGTCATCAGAATCCCAAGGCTAAGTACATTCATCCTTGGAAGTCTACAATACAATTTATGTCATTCAGGGATATGCATAAGCCATCCCTCTAAGCAAGAGTTACATTGACCTAAGCGCCAGTGTGGACTGCGCTATGTTGGTGGGAGAGCTTCTCCCACCGACATAGCTACCACCACTCACGGGGGCTGGAGTAATTAAGTCGACGGGAGAGCTCTCTCCGATCATCTTAGAGCATCTGCACTAGCCATGTTGCAGCTGCACCACTGTAAGCTCTGTAGTGCAGCCATAGTCCCTGGTGCTAAGGGTGGTAGGCAAAACCCATCATGATCTTTTGTTGAAGGAATAGTTCTGTGGCTGAAAGTTACACACCACAACTATTTGACCCAACTTGGTTGGGTTTTTAATACCAATTCCAGTATTGTGTGTAATTTTGTTTATAAAGCTACATTATGATCTAGACTGCAAGATGCATGCCAGCTGACGTTTCTTATTTGTTATAAAAATATTTACTTTACAATCAGCTATATGGCTGCATAATTAATGCTCTGTCCTTGTTAAACCCACTGGCATAGGGAGGAGGAGTAATATCTTCAAAACTTTGCATGAACCTGTAGCTGTGCATCTCCCTCTCAATGATCACAATTGATATCTCCTTCAGAAAAACTAGCCCAGATTCTTAGCTAAGCTACACTCAGTGCGGGACGTGTGTGTGTGTGTGTTAGTTAATAGGGGCTCTATACCGCAACTTTGCAGCTCCCTAGTTTGTAGATCAGTTTGGTCTTCATTGTTTGAGCTCCAACTTGTACCCACTTGCCTATGACCTCAAAGGACAGTTCTAACAGCTATGGATTGCTGGAACACAGTGGTTCTCCAGCCATAATCCCTCTGCCAGGAGCCATAGAGCAACTGAACTGTCTATAAACAAGGGTAACTGCTTAAGCAAAGGAAATCTCCAAGTAGGTCAGCACAAATCAGCCAAAATATAGAAGAGAGACAGCACCCTAAGCACATTCTATCTACCTATAGCCTTTTTATATCTATAACCATCCATTCTTTTCTTTTACATTTTTCAGTTCAGGAAAGTGAAAAACAGAGTGGTTACTAATCTTTCATAACTATTATTCTTTAAGATGCGTTGCTCATGTCCATTCCACATTAGGTATGTGCACACCATGGGCACCACTGCTGTGGATTTTCCCCTCAGTGGTATCTGTTGGGCCAGCTCTAGGGCCTGCTGGGCTATGCGCTTATGCACCGGTATAAGGGGCCCCACTGGCCACGCACACCCTCAGGTACTTCTTACCAGTTAACTCTGACACATGGGGGGAAGGGTGTGAGTCACAGAATGGACATGAGCAATGAGCTCAAAAAACAACAGTTACGAAAGGTTAGTAACTTATTTCTTCAAGCGCTTGCTTATGTCCATTCCATCTTCGGTGAATCACAAGCAGTACCCCAGGAGGTGGGCTCATAGTTCATGGACATGCTGATTGCAACACTGCTCTTCTGAAACTGGTGTCGTCTAGGGCCTGTTGCGTGATGGCGTAGTGGGAAGCAAAGGTATGCACCAACAACCAGGTTGCAGCTCTGCAGATGTCCTGGATTGGGTCCTGCACGAGAAATGCTGCTGACGAAACCTGAGTTCTTCTGGAATGAGTGGTTAAGATGGCCAGAAGCAGGATATTCACCTGCTCATAGAAAGTCTGAATATAGGCGGTTATCCAGAATGACATCCTCCAGGCTGACACAGGAAGCCCTTTGATCCTTTCCACTATTGCTGCGAAGAGTTGCGTGGAATTGCAGTATTGCAGAAGGGTTTAGTCCATCTCAATATAAAAAGGAAGAAGAAGCCTGAAGTCCAAGGAGTGAAGCCACCATTCCTCAGAGTTCCTGTGAGGTTTCAGGAAGAAGACTGGTAAGAAAATGGCTTGGTTGTTATGGAATTGTGACACCACCTTTGGAAGGAAGGCCAGATGGGGGTCACAGCTGGACCTTGTCCTTAAAGAACACCGTGTAAGGTGGTTCTGACGCAAGGCCTTGATTTCCAAGACCCTTCTGCCAGAGATGATCACCACCAGGAAGGTGACCTTCCAAGAGAGAAGTAGCAGAGGGCATGATGGTAGCAGCTCAAAGGGGGGACCTGTGAGTCTTGACAGAACCAGGTTTAAGTCCCATGTGCGGGGCGGTTGGTTCACAGACCTGAGGATAGAGCCTATCCATCCCCTTGAAAAAACGTACTGTCATCTTGTGGGAGAACACTTGACCTGCCATTCACTGGAGGGTGGAAGGCTGAGATGGCTGCTAAGTGCATCTGAATAGACAAGATGACCAGGCCCTATTGCTTTAAGTGGAGCAAATAGTCCAAGATAGAATGAGGGGAGATGGAGATGGACAGAGAACATATTCAGAAGCCCAAAAAGTTAAATGCTTCTACTTGGCCAAGTTGGTAACCCTGGTGGAAGGCTTTCTACTGCCTAGCATGATCTGCCAAACCTGTTCCGAGCAGGCCTGTTCTTCAGGGTTCAGCCATGCGACATCCATGCAGTTAGGTTCAGGGAGGAGAGGTTCAGGTGAAGCAACTGGCCGTGGTCTTGTGAAATCAGGTGCAGACAGAGTGGGAGTGAGAGTGGGGTTGTCATCGAGAGATCCAGGAGCGTGCCAAACCAATGCTGGCACAGCCCCTCCGGAGCTATCAGAATAACTTTTGCCTTTTCCCATTTGATTTTTAGGAGGCCTTTGTGAACCAAGGGGATCGGGGGAAAGGTATAAAGAAGGAGATCCAGCCACGGGAGCAGGAAAGCATCAGAGATGGAGCCTGGGCTGTGTCCGTGCAGCGAACAAAACTAATGGCATTTCCTGTTCTGCCTCGTAGTGAACAGGTCCACTTGAGGAGGCCCCCACCTTTGGAAGATGGATCTGGTGACCTCTGGGTGAAGGAACCACTCCTGGGGAGAGAAAAAGGATTTGTTGAGGTGATCCTCCAGTACATTCCAAGTTCATGGGAGATGTGATGCCTCAAGATGAATGGAATGCTTCACGCAGAAGTCCCACAGATGGATGGTCTTCTGACACAAGGTCAAAGATCGAGCTCCTCCCTACTTGTTGATGTAAAACATGGATGCAGTATTGTCTGTCAGGACCTGCACCACTTCACCTGAAATCTGGGGAAGGAACACTTGGCATGATAAGCGTACCACACTGAGCTCCCTGATGTTTATGTGTAGGGAGAGTTCTTCTTGGGCCCAGAGACCCTGAGTCCTGAGATTGTTGAGGTGGGCTCCCCACCCGAGATGTGACGTGTCTGAGACTAAGGCTACTGATGGTTGAGGGGTAACAAAGGGAATCCCCATCATTAACAATCTCAGGTCTTTCCACCAGTCCAGGGAGTCAAGGACCAGTGGAAGGACCGTGAGCACTGAGTCCAAGTGGTGTCTGCTCAGAGAGTAAACTGATGCTCGACATATCTGGAGGGGCCTGAGAGGCAGCCTTGCGTGCTGACTGAACCACGTAAGTAGATGTCGCCATGTGCCCCAGTATCTTGAGGCAAACCTGAGCTGTTGTGATTGTGTGGGCCATGACCTTGGATATGAAGTCTGACAAAATCTGGAACTGGGCTTCTGGCGGGAAGGTCCTGGCTTGGGTGGAGTTGAGCATTGCCCCAATAAATTCTGTTCTCTGAACTGGAACTAGAGTTGACTTCTGCTCATTTATCAGCAGGCCCAGTGCTCGGAAGGTGGCTCGGACTGTGCTGATGCTATTCTGTACTTAAGCCTGTGACTGACCTTTGATCAGCCAGTCACTGAGGTACAGATAAACTTGTATGCCTCGCCGTCTGAGGAAGTCTGCTATGATTGTCATACATGTAATGAAAACTGAAGGGGCTGCAATAGGCCAAAAGGAAGCATGGTGAATTGGTAAAGGCATTGACCCACTATAAACCTGAGAAATCTTCTCTGGCCATGGAAGATAGAAATGCAAAAGTATGCATCCTTTAAGTCCAGGGCGGCATGCCAGTCTGCTGGATCCAGGGAGGGAATGATGGAGGCCAGGAAGACCATGCAGAACCTTAGCTTTTTGAGATATCTGTTGATGTGATGCAGATCCAAAATGGACTGAAGGCCCCCCTTTGGTCTTTGGGATTAAGAAATACTGGAAGTAAAACCCCTTCCATCCCAAGTCTTGAGGAACCTCCTCCACAGTCCCCATACGTAGGAGGGATTGCACCTTCTGGATAAGGAGTTGCTCATAAGAAGGGTCCCTGAAGAGGGACAGGGATGGGAGAGAAGAGTGGATAAAAACTGAAGGGTATATCTATCTGACTGTCACTGTACTCAGGACCCAATGGTCTGATGTTCTGAACTATCATGCTGGGCTGAAGAGCGATAGATGGTCCAAAAATAAAATGGGCAGTGGATAAATAAAAGGGGCAGTGACTGGTACAGTGACTTCAAAAGGCCTGCTTGGGCACACCAGAGTATCTCTGAGATGCCCACTGGGAAGCTGAGATGGACAGGAGTGGCTGGCGCCATTTATAACCTCTCCCTTTTCTTTTGTAGGGCTTAAGCATGTGGCTCTAGAGGGTGCCATAGCCAGCCCGATGGATACCATTGAGGGAAAAATCTCCAGCAATGGTGCATGCCGTGTACACACCTAACATGGAATGGTCATGAGCAAGCTCTGGAAGAAGAACAATAGGCTCAGCTACTGCTAGACATTATGTAGGTAGACCCTGTACAAGTCTTTATCGCAGAATGCTGAAAATGGTCTTCAGCCATGATCTATAATGCTGGAATACTTGATAAATGGCATAGTTCGCCATCACTACTGCCAGTCCTGGTCCTTTTCTGAAAAGGGCCCGCCATTTGTGTCTGTGTGGGTTTTTGTAAGCAGCTAGACTATATCCTAATATTTATGAACAAAGCAGTAATATTTCACATTTACTGTAGAGAGCATTCTTCATTCATAAGGTTCCCTAAGCAAGTCTCCTGGAATGCACCTCTCTTTGATATGGAGGGCATCAGCCAACTGGCATACAGAAGGCTGCAGAAGAGTGGGACGAAAATAATGTTTGACCAAATATGATGAGCCAAACTCCTACTCTTACCGAAAGTGCCATGGTTCTTAGTAGACAGGACCCTACTTTTTGAGCTGTATTTTGAAAAACCCACATGCAGCAGATGGCACAACAGTATTTCTTCAGGTGGATGAAGGATTGAACATGTGGTAACCTGGATTCTAACCTGTTGTTTAGACCCTTAACCATTCTGTCCATGACAAGAATAATCATTTTAATGGAACTCACCACATCCAGTCAGGATGTATTATTTCCATATGTTATCTGATTGGTTAATATTTATTTAGACCTTAGTATTACTGATTGAGAAGGTAAACAGACTACTAATGACTAGTCACATGATTGCTTTTAGCCAACCACAAACCATGATTTTCTTCTTGTACCAATTTTGTAACACCAGCTACCTACCGCACAGGGTGGTGGCTTGTTTTCATTAATGAACCTTTGTGAAGCACCTGGAGATCATCAAATGCACGGTGCCAAAAAAATGTATAGCATTATTAAAGGAATACTAGGATGCTGCTACTAAAATACTTCATTTTTACTATGCTGCGCAGTTATATTTTTTGTAACCATTCAACATATGCTGTACCAATGTTTGACAGTCCTTCATTTATCATTATCACTGTGCTTTCCACATAACAGTTTATTAGAATAACACTTTCACCCACTGACTCCAATTGAGATACGTATGTTATTCAACTTAAGATTTACATCCATAAACATTGGAAATTCAGCTTAGGTCTGACAGACAAGTTGAAAATTGATTTTAATCACAAGACTAACTGAGGTATTATTTTTTCTCTTCTTGTTCCCTACCTCCATAAATGCAGAAAATGAGTACGAACTGTAGCAGAACACAAGTCAAATACTCCCCCCGCCCCGCCCGAAGGTATATGCTCCAGAGGACTATGCATTCGAGTGGTGGTTGTCAAGTTCTGCAAAACTAAACCTGACCCGAAGAAACCGGATTGATTTTTTTTTAACTTTAACAATTTCTCTGGTATTCAGTCTCAAGCACAGCATTGCAGGCTACTCACAGCAGCCACAAATTTGTTTGTGTTCTTACTCAACTGTCAGCCTTTTCAATGGAAATCATACATGGCAGAATACCTCTTGAACCTGCACACAAAAAGCTCACATAATTGGGGTTTCACTCAGTGTTCAATCGGTTAAAATTGGCAAAAGCTAAACACAAAGTCAACCTGCAGCATACAGAAAGATATACAGTAGCACCAGTTTTTTAGAAATGAAGCTATTTTTAAACCACTGTAGCAGTGGGAGCTGCATAAATTAACATAATTTCAGCCTTCACAAACTGTTTCCAGTATTCGCTGTTACTTTGTATAAATTAATTGTCTACTTATATGTTTCCCTTAATGTGGTCAACCAAAAAATTCATGTGGCAATTTTTGAGCCTTCCCAACCGCCTCCCCATCTTCCACAATTTCAAAGATCTGCTTTTTTCATCCCAGCCCTTCTCTCCGCTTCAGAGTGATGTTATCAAAGGTTTGGATTTCATGGCAAATTTCAGAAGATCTTCATGTGTAACTGGTGGTTTTGTGGGTTGATAACTGCAAGACATCCTGCTATTTTCCCCTATAGTGATATTCTCCTTGTTGGCAGATGGCATCAAAGTGGTGTGCAGATGGTAACCCCCAGCCCACAAGCTTCTCATTACTGTTTGAAATTGCATGTCCAGGTCCTTGGATTCTTATCTTTTCTTCAAATTGTTTTTAGCATTAAAGGACACATTGTTGTTCTCAGGAGATAAGGCCAAAAATAATAGTATCTGTTCTGTTTAAAGCTGGAAACTTTTTCCCCCATACCGCAGAGAAGTGATTATATACCTTGTATCTCCATGCACTTTATTAAAAATCCATAAATTGTTGGTGGAACAGGATTTTAAAACAAATCCCCTTTGTTTTGATTCAAATATTATCTTAAGGCAGAACTGATGCTATGGAGACAGCATACCACACTGGGGAATGAAGCCTTGAGAGACATGCATCCATCGATCATACTTATATAGGCCCCATTACCACAGTATCTGAGCACCTTGCAAGCTTTAATGTATTTACCCTCGTACCACCCCTGAGAGGTAGGGATGTTACAGGTGGGGAACTGTGGCACTGAGAGATCAAGTGCCTTGCCCAAGATCACACGGGATGTCTGTGGTGGAACAGGGGATTCAGCCAGGATCTCCTGAGTCTCAGGCTAGAGCCTTAACCCATTGGATCATCCCTCCTCTCTAAACCTCAGCAACGTGAAGTTCGTAAAAACACAAGATGAGCGTGTCATCAGCACGACTCTTAGTACACTTACTGTGAAGCAGCTTGGATGGCAGGTATGGTTGGATTGGTTTGCCTGACCTCCTGGACAAAAACCAGAAGCCAAGATGTAATTTGTTGCTAAAAATGGTGAGTTAAAAATTTCTGGTGGACAACAGAAATAAAAAGCTAAGAGCTGGAGATCAAAAAGCTAAGACTGGATCCCTGGAAATTTTATATTTATGAGGTCTTTCACAAAATAAATTAAACTTTTTTTCTCGACATAAAATAATGTTATTGACAGAACATAAACATCCCAGTGGTACGGTGAGTTAATGCACTTACTAGTCTGTCACATCTCTCAGACTTTATAGATGGAAAGGACCTATGACATCTATCTCCTTTCTAGAAACCTAGGATCAAATCTGCCATAGGACAAAAGTGTAATGAGTTTTCAGTGGTCTCCCGGTGCCTAACATAGATTTATTCAAACAATAAAACCACCAAACAATTCCACCTAATCTATAGCATTACCTACTCGAATGTTTCACCAAATAGTTTTTATCTGTTTAAAGTACAGGTAAACTCTGCTTACATGTGCTTACTGCCTCTGGAATAACTTTGTGATTTCCTTTCTAAATCTCCAAAATCTTTTGTTTTCTACATCAGAAAATTTGCAAAGTTTTAAGGGAGCTGCATTGGAAATGCATTGCCTGTGACACTAAATAATCTGATGGTATGGAAAAAGGCCATAATTTCATTAAATACAGCCTCACATCTTCCACAGCACACATGCACATTAATGACCATCAGATAATTTACTCCTGCATGCGCAAGGTAAGACTAAATGACAGACTGTCTCATCCACAAAGGGCAATTTATCTTGCCTTCATTCATGAAGGAAGATCATAGCAAGTCATCTTCCTAGATGTTTCATTCTCAGGACAAAAAAAAGACAACCAGTCTGTTCAAGAGAATTCGCCTTTCTGGTGCTGAGACACGTTTTTCACAATGATGCACTAAAATCAGCATTGACATAATTATGCAGATCTTCTAACACAAAGGTTTAAGTGGGTAATAAAAATGCCTACAGTTCAGATCCAGTATAGGATGGCTTGCTTACTTAAAAAGAACACAAAGAATGCTGTTTCTGCCCTATCTTGAATGAAGTTTATTTGGATTTAATGAGGCTCTTTTAACTGAAAACTTAAAATCTTGTTCCCAGAAGAAACTCCGCTGCATGCCTCATTCATTGTGCAACATAATAAAAGACTTCACTAGAAAGAGAAAGCTTCACTGTAGCTGCCTTGGCTAAGCTTTGGCCTCAGTTGCAGAAAAATCTTAAGAAGATGTGTTCAAGGGATATCTTGAATTCTGTTGCACACACGTGGGCCAGCTGCTGAAAGAAAGATGAGAGAATTCTGAAATAAAATATAACCAGTTCTAGGGGGCTTCACATATAATGAGAATATGTTTGTCACAGTCATCTCCTCCCAAGCAGAACCTGGCTGTGACAAGATCTGTGTCAAAGAGGGTGGGTATTAAAAGATTACGTTGCCACCATACTCTCATTGAGTTTTTGTTAATTATTTAGGGCAGAGTAGAAATTTCCTCAGCTCTTCATGCCATGTTCCGCTACTGGCTGCAGAATGCCATGAGCCATGGAATTACTCACCATCCGCCTTGAAATTTAACTGCTGGATCCAGAGTATATACAGTAATCCAGGACTGTACACCTGTCCTCCCTCCCGCTAATCTGACCATCCTTAATTATGTCATGTCTTAATTTAGGGTCTGAACCTGCAAGGTCAATAGGAATTGAACGATGCTCAGGACCTCACAGGAGATATTCACCATCTTGCAGTCTCAACCCTTTAGACTAAGATTTTTGAAGCAGGGACCTCGCTGTAAAGCACAATGCACAACTGTGGCATGGTGTAAATAATCATCTCTTCAAATTCTCTAGGCAACTGTGGAGAGAGTGGACAAATAGTTAAAAAATAATGAAGAGTGCCACCTCAGGGAATACAATCTTGCCGAGTATTGTGAAGTCTTCTCCTGAAGGAGTTAAGTGTACACCTGCAGCTCTAAATTAACAACACTCTTACAATGATGTGAGGCACTGACCAAACCACATCTACCACCTCAGCCACTGTTGAAAAAGGAGGCAGGAGGACAACTGCAGTTGGGGAGAAGTATTGCAACAACATTTACAATTCTGATTTAAAGGGCACTTCCTTCATCCCACCCCCACTACTGCTATTTTGGCTGAAATCGGGGGGGATGGGGACACTGGGGAGAGGGGGTTGCTTTTGAAAATGGATTCATGCAAGTTGCTAAGAACCAGGGCAAAATTATTTAAAATAAAATTATTACTCACAGGGACACTGAACTTTCAAACTTGTCCCTCCTTAATGCTTTGGAATAAATATAAATTGGATCAGTCACTCAGCCAGCCCTTATATGATGACACAGCAACACTGGGCTGGCAGAAGTTGGTGTTGTCATAATGATGGTGCCCAATATCAACGGCTATTTCTCTGCAGCCTTTTGTGTTTCAACTGCAAATTATAGTGCTTTTTCTGTTTTCATTCCACAGTTCAGTGTAAATTCTTCCTCTGCGGAATCCCACAGAACCCAGGAGGCAGGAGTGAGGGTTAAATCTTATATGGTCCACATTGTTGTGGCCAACAGATTAAGCTTCATCCCAAACCTCAAACTATACAATAGAGTGGCTGATTTGCCAAGATATATTTTGGGCCTTCGTAGATTTACTTTTTTATTTCAGATTCTTTTGAACCTGGTTTAAGAGTCTAAGGCGGCCACAAACTTACTTCACCAGGTGAATTTGAGAGCACTTATGTTAAAAACAAAAAATAGCTGATCTAGCTAACTTGACTGATTGAAAAACCAAGTCACAGCACCACAAACTGGGGCTCTCAGAGGTCATGTATAAGGGTAGAATAACATTCACCGATAGTTATAGTAAGTACAATGCAACCTCCCACTGATGAACCAGAGGGAAAAGATCTCTCTTGGTACTTACATACTCCATCACTTTAGTATCTGAGAGTCTGACAGACATTAATGATTTACCCTCAAACACTCCTGGGAGATAATTCTTCCCTATTATCTGCATTTTCCAGATGTGGAAACAGACACAAAGTAGGTGACTTCTCCAAGGTCACATGGGACGTCTGCATAAGAGCAGGGAAATGAATCCAGATCTCCATTGCCCCAGTCCAATGTCTCCCAAAAGAACACAGCAAATCTAACCATTCAAAATAGACTCATTAACAGGAAATGGACAGTGAGGAAGAAACAGAATGGAGAGCAAGTAAGAGGCATTGTGCTGAGTGGCCTTCATTCTCCCTACCCACTACCAACTTTTCTTCAGTATAAAGGAAGTCTCCTTCACTATTCCCCACCTTTTCACTCCAGTGGTCAATTAGGAAAAGCTGCTATTGCTCAAACATTTCATTCAGGTTTTCTTTCTTTGAACCTCTTATATAACCTTAGCTGTAAGAGTGTGATAAGAACAGGAAGACCCAGATTCCAGCCCCCTCGGGCAAGTTGGATCATTCTCTCTCTCGTTTTCCTACTTTTAACTTTGGAGAAGGGAGACCCTCTTCCTTCTTCAGTTTGGAAACTTTAGAGACATCCCTCGTTTTAGAATGTCACCGCCTTCTTGGGAGAGACACTGGGGTTGCACGACTGAAAATCTGTAGGCAGGCCAGCAGATGGTGCTGACAAGTAATGCAGCTGGCCAATCTTCCCCTGCACACCTCAGCTGGAATGACTAAGCACATGACAATGTGCCAAGTTCTCCTGGTCACAGATCAGAAAGAATCCAAGCTGCTGCTGCAGCAGCAATGATCTGTGGCTATAGCTCTACTGCAGCGTAACGCTCCGTCTATAGCAAGTATTCTTGCACTGACAATCTGTCTAGACTCAGTGCGAGGGGATGTGCTCAAAGGTGCACTCCCACAAAACGGAATGTCTGTCTTTTTATACAAAGATACTGTAGGCACTGGTCAAACTAATGAGCTTGTTTCCATATCCTTTCAGTTTTGCATTTCCTTCCCATCACTTAACTGTTCTGAAAAGCAGTCACAGGGAGAGTCTGTCTCTTCTCCTGAGTGCAAGAAAGATTCCTGTCTGCGGGAAGATTGTAAAAAGGTCTCCTCTATGGCAATCAAGAGCAGAGTCTCTCAGTACTACTGCAAAAAGAAAAGGAGTAGCAATCCTTCTCTTTTTGCGGATACAGACTAACACAGCTGCTACTCTGAAACCTGTCAGTACTACACGTCTCATTGGTTTGGGGTCAAATGGTTGAATCTCCAAAGATCACTATGCCATGCAGTTAAAAGCCATACAGTCGAAGGGCCAAAAAGCTAACACCTCCTAGAAAGCCAACAGAACATAAAGTCTGCCCTGTTTCAGAGAAGAGAGAGGAGAGTTTGTATCGGATTGCTTGGAAATGAGATCCTAGGCAACAGCTCCTTTTCCCTCTAAAAAAAGCAAAAAGTGGTTTGGTTTTGTAAATTAAAGCAAGTTCATTAGAATTCCCCTGCTAGCCCGTTGCTTAGCAATAGGATGCTAACTCTCCACTCTGTTCTCTGAATTAAAGGAAACATACCTTTTTCCCAGATTTTTAACAGTCAGTTTTTTGGCAGGGTTTGTTTTTTTAGACTGGACAGTATGTCCAAGACACTGGAGCCGGTGCATTCCAAAGCAGTTTGGAGAGGAGTAAAGTGGCAAAGCTGAAAATAGGAGGATAAATACATCTTCACTTTTGTTCAAAGTAATCAATCCCAGCAAAGTCACAGAAGAACCCAGTATGTGTAAACCCATCCTGAAAACCTGAGTAATCCTTGATTAGCCCTCAAGCAAAACAAACAAACCCACCGCTAATATATTCCCTCAACTGGCCTCAAATGGTGAAGTGGTTGCTTGGTTTCATCGTAAGTGTGTTGTCTTTAAAACTAGTTTTGAAATCAGAATAAGATGTTTACATGATCTTCTTGAGTAAGGATGACTTTATGCCTTGATCAAATTTGTCTCAATGGACTGCTCCACTGACAATTAAGCTAGCCAGCTGCAATCAAAATTGTGCACTGATCTTTTCAATTTGTAAATATGTTCCCTAAGTCTGTTCTGAACTTCTTCACTGTGGGGGCACACAGTTAAAGCACCATTTGTAATAAAGTTTCTGTAAGAAAATGTAACTTTGCATCTCATTACAGTTCTAATAGTAATTTCTAGTAATACACATGGCTATGAAGTCTCAATACCAACGAACAGGTCATCAATTTCCGAATGTCCTTTGCTTTGGGGCTACACAAGGGAAATTTGGCTTAGAAGTCTACTTTTGCCATCATATGCTATTAATCAGTCTAGTTCAGCAGTTCTCAAACTGTGGATCAGGACCCCAAATTGGGTTGCAACCCTGTTTTAATGGGATCGCCATAGCTGGCATTAGACTTGCTGTGGCCTGGGTCAAAGCCTGAGCTGCACTACCCTGGATGATGGGGCTCAAGCTACAGGCCCCCTGCCCAGGGCTGAAGCCCTTGGGCTTTGGCTTTGGCTCCCCAGCCAGGGCGGCAAGGCTCAGGTGGGCTCAGGTTTCGGTCCCCCTTCCTGGGGTCGTGTAGTAATTTTTGTTGTCAGAAGGGGGTTGCGGTGCAATGAAGTTTGAGAACCCCAATCTAGTTCAACAACATGGATCCCAAAGTTAATCAGTGCTGTCTTACCAAAAAGTTCATTATAATCAATGAGAACTAGTAGATGGTGTATAGAATAAAACACAAGGCAATTTCTGACCACTACTTTATCTAAGTGGAAAACTAAATGTCTCCATTGAAAGACTCCCCTCTTCTCTTGTACAGGAAAAAAAGCATTTTCAGTTAAGATACCACTGTCATCCTTCTCACCGCCCCGAAATACCTCTCAGTCTGAGGAAAAGCACATAAAGAAGAAGAATTGAAGACACGCAGATTATATACTACATGGATTCTGAAGGAACTAAACACCACAAACTTACCTTCTCCCACTTCCTCTTGCCCCCAAAACAGAGAAATTATGTCCTCAGCTGTGCATGATAGGAAAGTTTCTCCTTACCCAATTCTGAAAATGTAATTACTGCAAAGTTACAACACTTGGTCAACTACTAGGAGAAAAAGAGGGTGGATATGGGAAGACCAGGAGGGTTCCCCTTGTACCCTTCCCTCCTCCAAACACCAAGTAACCCACAAAGTCCAAGCAACGTGAACAACTGCTTCCAACGCCATGCAGCAGTTTTAGGTACCTCCCTGACTGTTTATACCCACTGTCATAGAGATACTTTCTGTCTGAATATGCCTGGCCAGACTCCTGTAGTGAAGCAAAGCGAGTCACACTGTTCTGGACTTGACTGTGTTGATTGCCATTGGATCTACACTTTAGGCCCCGATTCTCTTGAGCCTCCAAGGTACTCCTCACTGTCAAAATTGCATCTGCCGTATCACTATTCAGTGGGTGGGTTGGGGTGTCAAGTGAAACATCTCTAACACTATCTCTATTCCCTCCTTGCTTCTGAAGGAAGGACTAATTGGATTGAGTAGTCTTGGGACTGGAAGGACTACTGATTCCAAATTGAGGACTGAGGGATTTATGAACCCATTGCACTAAGTCTCATGATTCACATCATTGGCTATGTTTCCTCCTAAGCATTATTACCATATTAAGGCCCACTAGGTTCTATAAAGCTGAAATGTAGTCCCCAATGTAGTCTTTTTAGTCTGACAGTTACCCTGCCTATTTGAATATTAAAGTAAACTCACAAGCAAACCAACTCCTGGGAAGGAGTCATTGAGTTCTTTTTTGAGCTGATAGCTTATCCATGTGCCTTCTGCCATGCCTAGGCTCTATCTACTGCCAAACTGCTATTCAGTACTTACACAGTACCACATGTGTGTATGGCACTTGTCAAAACACATAACCAAACAAAGTCCCTGATGTATGCTGCTTACAGTATAAAAGGCTGGATGTGATACAAAGTACAAGACAGGAAGATAGGAGCAGATGGAGTCATAGCAGTGAAGGACTAATGAAAAGAAGGGTACATAAGGACAGATTTGAAGAGGGAGAGAGAGGTTGCTTGACACTCAGGAATAAGGAGGCTACTCTAGCCATATGGGGGGAAGAGAAAAATGACAAAGTGGAGAATGGGAGAAGGGGTCAAAGGATCATTCAAGACAATGGACTGGACACAGTGTAGAATATAAGAGGAGGTCTAGGAGGAAACGAAGACTTATGAGATCTGATGAGATCACAATCCAAAACGGTACCAACACAGAGACAAAACTAGTAAAGGCAGTTTAATAAGGTATCAATATTTTTGAGATCTGAAAACTAGATTTTTTCCTCTCATTTATTGTTTTCCCACATGCTGCTTCCAGTTCTAAAATAAGCCAAGTACAAGATGAAAAATAATCCATGGTTAACACCTAAAAATACTGTCAAGGGGGAAAAAATAGGACGGTGTAACCATTGCAAGAACTGGGATCTGAGGCTGATTTAAATATAAAACAACCTGTTTTATCAATTTGTTTTAATGTTTTATTTATTATGTTTTAGCAATTATTTCCATGCCCGTTCTTTGCATAACTATAGAAACTTCAAATGTTTCCACAAACTATTTCACAAAGAACAATTTTCAGATAAAATTAGACGCTTGCAAATAAGTGACAAGTGTTTGACTGAATGCCAGTACTTGGTGAATGGAAAACCAGCAGCTCTCGGTTACAAAATGTACCAACAGTTCATGACTAATAATACACATGGAGCCTGGCAATTTATATGCTTCAAATATAAAATTTTCTAAAAATAATATTTTACCAGTGTATTTTTAGCCAGGTAAACATCTCTTGGGAACAAATCTGAGTCACACTGTGTTTCTGCAGTTCGCCCCAATTTAAACTCAATTTAAAGACCAAATTCTACTCTCACTTACCAGAGTATCAATCCAGAGTACCTCCACTAAACTCACTGATATAAATGAAAGCAGAGCAAGGCCTTCAGGACATTGACTTCATGGGGAGTGTCCCTTGATTTACACCAGCGTTCCAGGCCAGAATTTGGCCCAAAATCTGGAATAGGCAGAAACTGAAATGATGAATGGAAAAAGTCATGTATCATTCAAGGCCCATCAGTCAGACTATTCAAAACTGGATCTTCTTAAGGTCTCTCAAAGTACTGATTTTGTGTTACAGGCTCATGAAAATTAATAAGAAATTAATTATTGATATAAAAAATAATGTTGTCCCCTTTGGTAGGAAAAGGTGAAAGGGATCTATCGGCAAAGACTATTACAAATCTATAGTGACAAAAATGAGACATTATCTCACCTCTGACTTAACAATCTTGGAACCAAGATTATGGCGTGGACAATGATTCTCAAAGCACTGATCACTGGAAAGTCGATATGGGTAAAAGCAACCCCAGGTTTACAAAACATCCTCCCTCAGGTTTTGGTTTTCCAAAGCAAAAAATAGGTGTGGTTTGGATTTGGGTCCCATTTAACTAAATCCCTCTTCACCCCCTCAACAAAACTGGGGGGAGGTAATGAATATTTGTACACTTGTCCCTCTGTACACAGAGACCACCAAAAATGGGGTGGCTGGGGTTTTACAAACTTCTATTGGAAAGAATGTTTTCTGGCTCACTCCATCTCTTTTACGTGCCTGTTACCTTGGTATCCAGGTGGAAAACAGACAAAGGTCCAGGCCCTACTTATCCAACCCTTCCCTCCTCTCCCCCCCATTTGGTGACAGTAAGGTTTCAGGTAAATAGTTCCAATTTTCCAGAAAATGCATCTGGAGGTGTTAGTCTTTAATATTTACAGGTGCAGTCTTAGAGGTTTCTGACAGTGGGAATGAACAGAAATCTGGCTATCCCTTCTCCTACAGCCTCCTTTCCCCTCCCTGCATCTACAGCAGGGGTGGTCAAACTTTTTGGCCCAAGGGCCACATCTGGGTATGGAAATTGTCTGTCTGGAAATTGTCATGAATACTCACGAAATTGGGGGTTGGGGTGTGGGAGGGGGTGATGGCTCCAGCTGGGGATGAGGGGTTGGGGGTGCAGCAGGGTGCTCCGGGCTTGGACTGAGGGGTTCAGAGGGTGGGAGGGGGATCAGGGCTCGGGCAGGAGTTTGGGGCATGGGAGGGGATCAAGGGTACAGGTACTCTGAGCGGAGCTTACCTCAAGCAGCTCCAGGAAGCAGCAGCATGTTCCCTCTCCAGCTCCTACACAGAGGTGCGGCCAGGTGGCTCTGTGCACTGCCCTGTCCACAGGCACTGACCCTGCTGATCCCATTGGCCATGGTTCCCAGCCAATGGGAGCTGCGGGGGTGGCACATGGAGTGGGGGCAGCGTGCGGAGCCCCGTCTGCCTCTACGCGTAGGAGCCAGAGGGCAACAAAAATGATTAGGGGTCTGGAACATATGAGTTATGAGGAGAGGCTGAGGGAGCTGGGATTGTTTAGCCTGCAGAAGAGAAGAATGAGGGGGGATTTGATAGCTGTTTTCAACTACCTGAAAGGGGGTTCCAAAGAGGATGGCTCTAGACTGTTCTCAATGGTATCAGATGACAGAACGAGGAGTAATGGTCTCAAGTTACAGTGGGGGAGGTTTAGATTGGATATTAGGAAAAACTTTTTCACTATGAGGGTGGTGAAACACTGGAATGCGTTACCTAGGGAGGTGGTAGAATCTCCTTCCTTAGAGGTTTTTAAGGTCAGGCTTGACAAAGCCCTGGCTGGGATGATTTAACTGGGAATTGGTCCTGCTTCGAGCAGGGGGTTGGACTAGATGACCTTCTGGGGTCCCTTCCAACCCTTATATTCTATGATTCTATGAGGGAGGACATGCCACTGCTTCTGGGAGCCGCACGAAACCACGGCAAGCCCCCAACCCCATTCCATGGCTGGAGCGCAGGAGTGGAGCAATCCCCAGACCCCACTCCTTGGCAGGAGCTCGAGGGCAGGATTAAAACGTCTTAAGGACCAGATGCGGCCCCTGGGCTGTAGTTTGCCCACCCCGATCTACAGTGTCCACCATTGTGATATCTTTTACATTTCAGATTTTTCACAACAGCATTTTGAATCAGGGCAGAGAAAATTACTTTATGACAGTCTCCATCATCTGGGGTGGCATGGTTTTATTTTGCTAAGAATACTCATGGAGGGTGAAGTGCTAGTCAGGCCAATCTTCTGGCACACTCAGAATGCTTGTTCTCTCTCAATTTCACCATCTCTGCTCTGTTTCAGAGGAACAGCTGTGTTAGTCTGTATTCGCAAAAAGAAAAGGAGTACTTGTGGCACCTTAGAGACTAACCAATTTATTTGAGCATGAGCTTTCGTGAGCTACAGCTCACTTCATCACTCTGTATAAACATTAAAGGATGGTATCTCTCTCTGAGTACTACCAGACTAGATGGACCAGCTAATAGTGAAATGGAATTAAACCCATAAAGAGTTAAAAAGGTTTGGGGCACATGTGGAGAAATAGCTGATGTGTTTCAGTGCACATGAGCCTAAATCAGAAAGTTTGGAGTCTAAAAGAATTAAAGAAAACAAAAAACATACATTAAATGGGTGATGTTCTGTAGAACACAGAATGAGCAAAAAATGCAGGCATGCCAGAAAGGAAATCCCTAAAGCTGTCAGAGAAATATCCCACTGCAGCTTGAAAGAAAAACAGAATACTGAGATGTAAAAACAGGGGAACAGAGTAACAAGAAAGAAGAAATTATTCTCCACAATGAACTCATTACTGGTTAGAGCACGGCTGGACTGTGGTGTCCAGTTTGGGCACTGTTATAGAGAAAGAACAAGAGGGTTAAAGTGTGAGCCATAACAATTATTTGAAAAATTAGGAGTAATAAAAGTGGGGCTGTACTCACTGGAGAAATGTAGTTTCATGGGAAAACAGAAGTTTCAAGGGCTGAAGCCTGAAGGGCACAGTGAGAATATACAGGGAGAATATGATAAGCAAATACCAGAAAGGAAAATAATAGTCCAGTGGTCAGGGTGCTACACAGAGACTCTAAAGGGCTGGATTCAATTATCTGGTCTGCCACAGCCTTCCTGTGTGACTTTGGCGAGTCATTTGGTCTCTCTTTGCCTCAGTTCTCCATTTATACAATGGGAATAATAGTACTACACTGCCTCACAGGAATGTTGTGAGGATAAATACATTAAAGATTGCAAGATGCTCTGAAACTACAGTAATAAAGGACACAGAAGTATCATACATAGCTAGAAAGTGGAAAATAGGAAGAATATTTCGCTTAAAGGAAGGATTTTCAAAAACAGTCACATAGGCCTAACTCTTCTCTCAGTACAGTCAAAGGTAAAATTCCCATTGACTTCAATGGAAGCAGAGTCAGGTCAACACTGAGGACTTTCGAAAATCCCACCCTGGATGTTTTCGCATGGAGGGCAGTGAATTTCTGGAAGACTGTATTTATGGTGACCAGGTGCTAATTTACTGGCATGCTGAAGGAGTGCCCCAATTATCCTGTAATCAGAAGGATAGTCATGATGAGTGCCTGCTTGTTCACCTATAATGGACTAGATAGAGAACTAACCGTGAGTGAAAACTGAATTGGACACTGAGAACAAGTGGCGCTTCATGGTCTTAACGAAAAAAAAGCCCCAAAAGAACCCCATGAGTTTACACTGTAAATCTTTCATCTTTAGTACAAATGCTTGAGGAACATGACAGCTCTTTATACTCTCTTTAGTGATCACTATAAAACAAATCATGAATACTTTTTTCTTTTTTTTTTGGTTTCTATGTGGTAATAATTCCTGGCACTCATTAATATGCAGCTATTAAAGTGCTATCAAAACTGCTATCATAAACACAATTATAGGGCACACAGTTTGGCTGGGGGATAGCTGACGACTTCTGTTTGAATTTCTTGGTGACAGGTGTTAGTGGGAATCCCTCAAAAAGAAAGTTACAATTATAATGTTGACAAGTTTTTTGTTACAGACATTGTCTGTGATTGAGGGAAAGTACTTAAGCACATGCTTAATTTTAATCATATAGGGAGTCCCACTGAAATATATGCTCCTCCAAGTTAAGCATGGGTTTAAGTATTGGCTGGATTGGGGCCACTGTTATTTCTTGGGGATTTTTCCTCCACCACTGGTTGCAAATTCCCTAACAAAAGTTTGAAAATATTATTTCTTTCCTATCATTTTTTCTCCATTTTATCCATGATAAAAAGTTTCCTACTAAGTTTGCCTCCTTTATGTCTGTGTTACCAGTATTACTGGTTATAATTCTCAAGATAGCTCTGGCGATATCTGAGGCCCAATTCTACAATCAAGTACCTGCTGGCAACTTTAGCTAGCGTCAGTGGGACCTGTATGTGCATAGCTGAGGTCACAATTGGGCCTAGGCTCTGTTTACTTCTCCCCCTCCTATAAGATGGCTCTGCAGTGCCGCGCTGAAAACAGGACTACGTTAACCCGAACTAGGTACCATTTAACTTGCTCTCCCAGGGTCTACACAGAGCTGTTACAGTGCAGCACGCTAGTGCACACTATGGTTTACACCCCCATAGTCCAGGCGCAGTGTAGCTATGCTCTGTGTTTCCACTGAGCCACTACAGAGCCATCCTGCAGAAAGAGCAAATCCTAGGGGGATGATAGCTGCTGCTCTTGTGTGTGTAGGGGAGTTTAATTTCTCAGCAACATGTTTTTTCATCTCTCCGCCTATCGAGTTTTACAATCAGTGAGAAAATGATTTGGAGCTATAAAGTGTCTTTGATAAAATTAATAAAAACATAATAATAAACAATGTCTGAACTATGAATGTTCTCAGATACTAGCAGATAACCACTCTCTGTGTTCTCCCCACAGAGTTAAGAGCAAGAAGCTAGAGACGATTACACAATAGCCAAAAAAATGCACTAATTAAATCCATAATTGTCTTTTATGGTTAAGGCAAGATTCCTAATTTTAACATAATAGAGCAAGGTTGCAACTGGTTGTATTCTTGAGGCAATATTATCTTCTTGATGGTCTCATTATTGAATCCCTAAAACACTCTTCTCCCCAGAAGAATTGTAGTCAACAGTGATTTTTGTCTTAAGAAATGAGTAAAAATTTAATAATTCCTCAAAGTGCAAATGGCTTTTTACAAAATAACTAGTGAATCCCATTTAGTAAAGGACAGATCCCTATCTTGTTATCTGTTAGATGGACGTTTCTGTGGAAACAAAGTTAAATATTTCCAAAACAATGCTCTCTAAATATGGGTATAATTTATTGGTAGGTATGTCAGACAATATAAGTATTACTTCAAGAGGAGGTAGCCATTGTTCACCATACAGGGAATTAAACACAAAAGAATGAATGGAATGCACAAACCAGTGAAAATACAATAGCAATGACATTATAGTGATTCATCAATTTAAGGTTTCAGTCTAGCACTGGTAATGAACTTGAAGCTGAGCATTTTGGATCTTTCTTTAGAAAGTGCCTCTAAAATGGACTAAAATTGCCTTTATAAAAATTACACAGATTGTAACTACTACATTTCACTTATATGGTACTAATTAAGACACAAAATATGCCTGAAATATAGGTGCTTTCCCCATTTTACAGATGAGGGAGAAAGACAAAGTCAAAATAATCAGAAGTGGCCACTGATTTTCAGTGTTCCCATCTTGAGATGAGTTGCGATTGATTTTCAGAATTTGTGTGACCCCGAAACTCCACTTAATGTCAGTGGAAGCAATGACTGCACAGGTCCTCTGAAAATCAAGTTCAAAATATCTAAGGTTAAGCACTCAAAAATGGAGGCATCCATTATTATTTACATTCAAGTGACTTGACACACATGGAAACCAGCCTGGACTAGAACCCAGTTGTTCTGACTCCTAATTTCCTGCTCTAAACACTAAACAGGGCTCCTTCCCCACAATAAATCACAAAGCCAAGTGCAGGGAAAGAGGCATAACCATCCTCCAATAGGAGCTCAGATACTTCGATAAAGGCATAAACTCCTCGACAGAGAGAAACTGGTGAGAATTTATGCATCACTAATGTGCACCTGTTTCCTTACTGTAAAACCTATACAGGAGGAAGGCTGGGCATAGCAGCCATTAACACATGTACCTCATTCCAGACCCCTTGACCACATCCCAATATGCCCTGTCCCGGCTCCTCCAGTGCAGCACCTGCAAAGCAACACTGTGCAGTGTTTCAAAGGTGCCGGAAGTGGGATAGTCAGTCTCCTCCCAATGCTTCCTCTGCCTGCTGGGAGTTTGTTACATGCATATTTACACAGCCAGCCAAAATTCTGCCCAATGAAAATTGCAACAACACAGTAAAAACATTTACAAAACAGGACATGATGAAAGACCCAGCAGACAGGCCCAACCAGCTCACTTTTCTGCCATGATTGAGACAAGATCTAAGAACACCCTTATGGCTGCCACTCCCCGGGCTACTTCACACTACAGGTTGCCACAAGGTGACAATGAAAAGAGTCTGATTTTTGCAGCCCTTCAGAGCTACTGCTGGCCAGATCAGAGAGTAGGCTTGGTTAGAAGCTGCCCATCCCAGGCCTCAAGAAAGGTGTCATCATGGCAGTCAGGGAGGGTAGCAAATTGTAGAGCGAACAGGAGGGCACATGGCACCAGGCCTAGGACTTGTGACTACTGAAACTATCGTCAAATTAAAAACAAAGAGTATTTCAGCTAGGCCAGAGGCTCAGCAGTCATGTTCCAAAGTACCATACGGGATCTAAGATGTCAAGTTAGGGGTGCCCAACACTAAAACAGCCATGGACAAGGGCTTGGGATTGAGGTGCACTGGCAAAGCCCCTGGCTAGAGGTCACTGACCAAATTTGCTAGAAAGGAGTGCCAGCCTAGAACTCCAGACCTGGGTTCAATTCCCTGTTCTGCCATGGACTACCTTTGTCACCTTGGGCATATCACTTAGTCTCTCGCTCTGTCTCAGCTCCCCATCTATAAACACTTCCCTGCCTCACAGGTATGTTGTGAGGCTAACTACATCAAAGATGATGAGGTGCTCAGATACTCTGGTAGTGGGGGCTATATGAGTACCTAAGATAGAAATATTGCTGTGGAAATGGCTATCCACTCCTTAGAAGTAGGCTCTGGGAACCTCCTAGAGATATTTAGTCCTGGGTGAACTGTACTAGAATCAATCTGTGTAGGACTATTAGACTCGACATCCTCTATAATACTTAGTCCTGCCATGAGTGCAGGGGACTGGACTAGATGACCTCTTGAAGTCCCTTCCAGCCCTATGATTCTATACCTGGATGCAGCTGCAGGCTTTTTAGGAGGAAAATACTGTTGCCATCTGACAGGAGACACCCTCATAGCGGGGAAGGGGGAAGAGAACAGTAGCTCTGATATAATCGGTGTGGAAAAAACTCATTAGGTGTAGATCAATGTCCCGAGTCAGTATCTTGGGTGGGAACAGCCGTGCATAATACCCACATGGGCATGGAGGTAATTAGGGTGGTAACAATAAACAGAGCATAAGAGAAACATGATTTAATTGGGGATTGGTCCTGCTTTGAGCAGGGGGTTGGACTAGATGACCTCCTGAGGTCCCTTCCAACCCTGATATTCTATGATTCTATGATTACCAGAGCTTAAACCAGTTAACATAACACCAAAAATACGTAATCATACAGTCTGGACCAATCCTAAGAGGTACTAGTCACCTGCTGAGATTTGGACCCAAATAAGTCATTGGGCATTGCTAACAAATCAGGATTTCTCCCACAGGTTGTGGCAAGAAATTATCCCAAACTCAATAAGTAACTCCTACATTTTTTGGCCAAAATCTTGCCCTGCTTGACAATTCATTATCATGATATACAAACGTGTGCTTCACAACTATATATGGGTTAAAATACATACTATCCTCCCAAAACTCCACAACTCTAGTAGTCTCTTTATGCCTAAATTACTATTTAAAATGAGACAATACCTATGAATAAGAAACATTTATGCAGCAATCAAAACTTAAATACAGAACCAAGGCATGTCTTAGCGAGAAAGTGAGCAGCGTATGCAGAGATTTTGCTGACATTTTGGAATTTGAAGGGAAAACTCAAGAATTAGAAGAAATAACATTTGTTCCTCTCTTAAGAGCATGATGTGATGCAAAGGTCAGTCTGTCTGCTGCCACCTCCCTGACACCACTCGCATGTCTCCCTTTTCTGCTTTCAGTCCCTCAGGAACTGGTACAGTCACATTAGTCTGGCCCGACTAGCCCGATACGTCACCTGTCTGCCAGAAAAATGCAGCAAATCCTAAAATGCAGAGCAGGAGGCCAAATGCACCCAATCAGCAGTCATGCTATCACTAAGAGAAGAGGTTGTGAGGCCACAGCGTGCAATCCCTAGGTGGCACAGATGACCGAGTATTCTGGGGGAAAGAGGGGAAAGCTAAGATTCTTTCAAAAATACTCCATTTCCAGTGTATCACCCACTTCTCCCAGGTTCAAATGCCTGCAGAGGAGGTTCATGATATGGACGGCTGGTTTCAAAATACACCACCCGCCTACATAGCAACCTCTATATAATGTTAATCAGTTCAGTTTGCTGCAGCAGACCATCTGCTTTGCTCACACCATAGTACTCTAACATACTGCTATGTGCTTACACTGCTATCAAGCACACTGGGGTATCAGAATTACAGAGGCAATCTGATCCATGCTGAAATAAACTAGGATGTACACTAGCAAAAATAAAACAAGTGGTGGAACGTACATTTCTTCTCTCACCATGGAAATCAACATATTTAAAGAACCACCCAGATGAACATTTAAGAGCAATCTAAATACTGCACATTAAAAATGAAGTGCTGTCTCTAGACTGCATATACATGTCATCAAAGACGGAAAATTCCATTTAGCATGAATTTCCTAGGTAGTCAGTTGCATTCAAGGGTACAATCTGACTGATAATATATTCTCTGTACATTGCAGTTGAATACAGAACATGTCAACCTGCCCATCATCTCACACAATCACAAATACAAAATGCACAACTAACCAATACTCCATACACCCCCATATACAAAATACACCCACCACAACTAGAAGCCCTGCCACCATCAGAGACCAGCACAAACACAGAACACACCCAACCGGTCAACACCCCTGTAAATACAAATCACATACCCCATAACCAACATCCCTTCCACCTCCAACAAACCCCATAAATACTAACCCTGCAAACAACCAACACACAAGCAAACACAAATACACAGCATAGCACACCTAACAACCAACACCCCGCCACCACCCCAACTAAAAAACCAAGATCACCCCCTGCAACCACATGGCACCACCAAAAATAGAAACACCCCCACCACACACCACCTCCACTACACACACACACACACACCCCTCCCAAAACACCACACTTTTCTAACCTGTGTGTCAAATCCATTTTCTAGAGAGCTACTCTTCCTGGGGGGGAAGCCATCCCCTGCATTCTCATGTCCATGAGGTGATTTGAGGGGGATCTGGCTGGAATATGATGCCTTGGTCACCTCCACCTTGTTCCCAAACTTCAGGTAACAGGGTTGCGGGATGGTCCTGGCCGTCGGGACATGCAGGATGGGAGCAGCGCTGTGTACGGGTTTAGGTAGTCCCGATTTCATTTTGGAGGCCACCAGGATGGCTGGCATTTTCTCTTTCTGCTTTCCTAACACGTTTCTGTCAGCAACAGCAACAGTAGTAGCAGCAGCAGTCAGCGAGAGTGAAAAGGCAGGTTCAGGAAGCTGCAGCCCTGCTTAGGAATCTCCAAAAACTGCTTAGAAAATAACAGAATGAAGGAAACAGACACTTTTAAGCCTAAATTATCTCAGTGTCTTGTGAGCCTTCCACCTGTTTCCTCTGATTTTATTTTAATTCTCAACCACTGTCCTCCTTCCACTCCTCTTCTGTTGCTACTGCTATTTAACTTGTTCTTCCCTTTCGATTGCTGACTCCTATAATTTTCTTTCTTGGAAACGGGAGACTTTTACTTCATTATCTTGTCACTGCATCTCCAAAGTGAGGCAGCCTTTTGGAATAGAAAAAGAACCTGCTGCAGCATATGCCTTCTGTGTATGTGTGTGTGATAGAGAGAGAGAGAGAGAGAGAGAGCGCGAGAGCAAGCAAGCAGGATTTCCAGCTTAAGATGTCTTTCTTCAGTCTTAGCCAAGAAGCAGATGTAGCTCAGTGTGTTAATGACTGATGCCCTTGGATACGAGCCTTAGAGAATCAAGCTTCTTAGTCTTAATATCTGTGAACAGGACAATGATGCTAGAGCAGAAGGAGAAACGCCCATTAAGGACATGTAAATAAAAAAAATGCCAGTGGCAACAAAATTTCCCAGCTCTTCCAGTGATGATCGTGAAACACGGAGTAAAAATTCAGCTGTCAAACAGGAGGGACAGCAGCCACCACCTCATTTTAAACATCGGCACTGACACAGGTTTCAGCACTACTGCTAATATATCGTGTGTGTTAGAGGCAGCCTGCTGTGCCTACCCCAAAGAAGGCTACAGAGATTAGCTGGAGTAGGGGAAGGTTGCAATCTGACAGTACAGTGAAACAGTGCGGCCCTCTGATTGGTCCTCCCAACTCAAATCAGAAACAAAATATCTCTGCAAAAGAGGAGTGGCTTCAACTCCTGTGACTGGCAGGGAACTGTGTGACTGTGCTCAAGTACAAAGCAGGATCTGTAGCAGCTCTGCAGCAGCACTCACAGCTGAGCTGTGCTAATGTTAAGGATGCATTTGAGTTTCCTACCCATATTTTTTTTAAAAAGCATTTTCAAATAAAAACACATGGGACTGAATCATCACTCAATTTTTACTCACTCCTTATTCAGGAAAACTCCCTCTGAAAGTGTAAAGGAGTTTGTCTGAATAAGGGCTTACAAATTTAAGCTGTTAGCAGTACTTTGCACATGTATGGCACCTTGCATTTAAGGATCTTCTGGAGGTCTCCTGTTCAGTTCCTAGCGAGTTAGCCAAGATGGTGGCCACCACACCAACAGTTGACAAAGGTTGTAAGGGATGATTAGTCCCATTTTACAGCAAGATACTGGAAGAGCTAAGTGACTTGCTCCAGGTCACATAGTGGGTAAGTGGCATAGTTAAAAATAAAACCCATCTCCTGTTCTAACCACTATCCACAATACTTCCCACCTAACATTTGTATGTAAAACAATCCCTACCGACTGCCTCATTGAACAGATAACCTAAGCTCAGATCATATTAAACCATGGAGTATTTTTGCAAGAGGTTTCATATCAAGTAGGTTATTTATAGACAAATACAAAGCCTGGACACTTTATCATTGCAAACTCCTGTGTCTCCTGCTTAGCACTTGCTACTGACTCCATAATTAAAGTGAGTTCTGCAATGCTTCTATAATTTTGCACAAAGTCAACATGTTAAACATTTATTTTGATTTTGGCATCTCTACCCTCAAATACACTGGCTTTGTGGGATGCTTTGCATTAACTCTCGGTGGGTAATTTTTTTTATCAGTAAATGTATTTTCCCTCTAGTCTTGTTATCCACAAATCTAAGATTACAAACTCATCTCTGTTCTTCCAACACATTGAGATAGGCCTTCCAATGTTTTCTAGCTTCTGGATAGAAATTATTGTGAAAAAAAATTCAAAGCATAAAACTTGACAACCAATGTCAGATTTACCAGATTAAAGGACTGGTAGTTGTGGGAGCTAAAATTTATTTAATGCTACAATACTTTATGCATCGTTTCAGTGCTGAAAATCTTTCTAGCTAAAACAAAAAGAAGCAGAGATTGAAAAGAAAAAGAAACAAAAAACCTCTGCAGAAGATCCAGGTCCAAATGCAAGGCTAATTTTAGTTTTGTTGCAATATTCATAAACAATTGAAGAAGCAGAAAAAGTAATTTATATCTTTATTTTTTGTCTTTTGCTTATGAGTTTGATTAGGTTCAGCGCACCTTCCCCCCAGTTTCATAGGATTCTGCCAATTTTGGGGGATCTGTCTGCATCCTGAAAAGCTAACTACCTAGCTTGCAGATACAAACAAATACACAAAATTAATTTGAGTAAAGAAAAACAAATCCTTTTAGTGCTAATTTTTTAATGGCTATTGAATGTCATGTTTTTCAAAGATGATAGATTGAATTTCCTAGAATGGCCATGCTCATTGACAAAAACAGGTCAAGTTTCCACAGAATACTCCCTACTGTCTCTATCTTTACCTACTGGAATAACTCTAGAATCCAATCCAGGCCTTCTGCTGAATGCCAGTTGTTTTGGTGGTCTAATGATGTGGACACCTGTCCACCATGATCTAACCTGACTTCAACATAGGCAACTAAACAGCCAACAAATGGAAATAACTTGGTCTCTGATTTGTTTATGGGTCACATATGGACTGGGGACCTAAAAGTAGAAACTTCTATTATTAATCCCTTGCAATCTAGGTCCCCTTTGTGTGTGTGTATTCTGTTGTAACTATTTTACCAGTTCCAAATAATGCAACCCAATGTCACTGAGATACAGTGTCCTGCTGGCAAGACACATCACCATGTCACAAAATGATGTCATAACATTTTAACACATCACTTTACACACTACATTTGCAAAGGTGGAGAACCTGAGGTTTGATCCCTCAGCCTTGAACCATCTTTGGAGATTATTAGTTATTTTCAGTTGTTCCTTAAGGCATTTTCAAATGTGCCTATTTACAACAGAAAGTCAATGGGAGTTGGGCATCTAACTCAGCCTCCTTAGAAAGACAATTTAGACTGGGACTTTCAATCACCCAATTTCAATACCTTGGTTAATTTCCAATACGAAAGAAAGAATAAACTATGATTAAAAGGTGATATTTCAGCTGAAATCATCCAAATCAAAACCCACGAACCTTATCTTCCCTGGAGATTGTCATATGTGTCAGACTGGCCTCTATCCATGCACACAAAGGGAAAAGGTGAAAGTGCAAGAAACCTTTTAACTCAATTCTCTTGTGCAGGGCTCCCATTCCACCTTTGTCTAGGCCCTCCTTCTCCTGCACAACACCCTTCTTAGACCCCTCTTTCATTCCTACAGCCCTGTTCAGACAGTGATCATGGTCATCACCTGTCTGTGAAGGTCCTTTGGGACCAAAAAACTGAACCAAATGAACCAAAAACTAGGCAGTAAGTCAAAGTGCAGCTTCCCAAGAAGGAGGGGAGTTAGGGAATGGAATGTCTGCCATGAACAGAGAATCATGGATGCCCCCCGGCTGCTGTGTGGTGTATTGAAGCAGTCCTCTAGGCAGCACTAGCCAGGAAGGGGATGATCAGGGCTTCTGGGAGCCCAAGAAGGTCTGCCACAAACTTAAATACCTTCCCTTCATAGCAAGAAGCCTCAGAGAGGCTAGCTGCAGAGAATCTGTTCCTAAACACATGTAGTGTTTGTTTAATCTCTCTCGCCCCAGTGAGGTATGTACTGAATTTGGAGAAGCACCTAGACTCTGAGGCCACAAGTCTTGAACTTGGAATTGCCAGACTTTCTAACTTTTGTGATTTTGGACAAACCTATGGTATACTCATAAGGGCTTCCCTTCTTTCTGCCCCTCCGATACTCTATTTGGAGTTTGGAAAGAGCATCGTTTGGTATCCAAAATCTCTGTGTGGACTATGTCAGTTCCTGTACTTTCTGTCTGCCTCCTGTGTGCTTCCTTTTACAGAATAAGAAATTATTAAATTTCTTTTAAAAAGCAACAAGCATAGCAATTTTCCTGTAGTTTAAGCTTATCTTAATTTCACCTCTAGTGGCAACAATGGTGCCAGGATTACCTTAAAATAAATTATAATAATTAATTTTATGACCAAACTGCCTCTTCTATGTATTTAAGGTGCAGGAATGTTTTCTGTAGTAAGGAAAAAAGTGCTATAATGGTTAAAACCTAACTCCCATATCATGAGGGGGTCACACTGAGCAGTTCCTCCACCACCTGAGGGCATGAGGAGTATGTTTTACCAAATGACTCATGACAGGAACAAAAATAATCTGTGGAGGGGGACTCTGTATGAGGCCATAAATTAGATTGACGATGGGATATGGGTCAAACTTAATGCTGCTTTTACAGTATAAATGTATGCTTCCTGTGTCAAAACTAATTGCCCGGACTTTGGCTTTTATTCATGCATTTCTAATTTTATGAATAACGCTCTTAATTAAAGTTGGTTCAGAAATTAGGGGTGCGGGGTGATTTTCAGAAGAAATTCAAATATTGAAAATATTTAGCTGAAAAATGAAATATTTCAATTTGGAAAAGTTGCCACGATGCCTGATGGGACCTGTCATTTGGGTGCCTCATGCTCTCATTCATAGAATCATAGAATATCAGGGTTGGAAGGGACCTCAGGAGGTCATCTAGTCCAACCCCCTGCTCAAAGCGGGATCAAATCCCCAATTTTTGCCCCAGATCCCTAAATGGCCCCCTCAAGGATTGAACTCACAACCCTGGGGTTAGCAGGCCAATGCTCAAACCACTGAGTTATCCCTCCCCCTCATTCTTCTCTAGAGGTTGAGTTCTCTGATTGGACTACATCTCCCATGATGCATGATGGTCTCCTCTCTTGCAGAGGGGAGGTGTTCTTGGCCATGTTATCTCCACAGATGACAATGAGGACACGAGGCAACTGAGCTACAAATCCCATGAGGCACCGCAGCTGCATTTCCAAATCAAAATAGCATGGCTTTTGGCTGAAATATTTTGGTTTTCAGACATCTGATTATTTGACATAAATAAATATATTTTCTGTGGAAAAAGAGACATTTTTAGTGAAAAATTTCACTTATCTGAAAACCCAATCTTCCAGTGAAAAACAGTTGAGATGAAAATATTTTGACTAGCCCTACTCTTAACGTACACTATGTTTGCAAAAACAAACCAGTGAACAGAAAAAAAAAATCAAGTTTCCCACAGCGGATCCAACTGGACCCTAAGAAACTGAAAGAGATGTTATTTCCGTCAGACTATGCAAAATTAATGTTTTGGGGCTCCCTCTGCTGGTGGTGCAGTATAGATTAACCAAGAAGCACTGTCCTCAGACTTGAGTGGAAAGCAAACACTGCTGCTGGTGCACCAGGATGTTTCACAGAAACAACAAGTGGGGTTTTTACCCACGAAAGCTTATGCTCAAATAAATCTGTTAGTCTTTAAGGTGCCACTGGACTCCTTGTTGTTTTTGTGGATGCAGATTAACACGGCTACCCCCTGATACTTTACAGGATGTTTCAGGCACAACAAGAAGCTTTATGATATGCAGTTGTTAAACACAAACAGCTGTGCTGATTTCAGCTCCATCCAAAACATGAGGGCGGGGGAGAATGACAATCAAAATCTGACAAACATAAATGGACACAATGTTCAGGGATTTTATGTTCTTCCTTCTAGGACATTTTAGAAGCAGTAGGTCTGATTCTTCTCTCACTAGGGAAAATTCTCGTCTTCTATGAAGGCAACAGAGTTACACCAGCGTAGGTGAAAGGGGAATCGGAAAAAGTAAAAACAACAATAAATAACTAATAAAATAATAATAATAATGATGCATTGGCTAAGTGTGCTGATAATTCAGCAGCAATGATTGAGCTTCAGTCATTCACCAGATTAAAGATACCATTATCAATATTTTCTTTTTCCTTGAAGCATTTATGGAACTCTCTAAAATCTCAGGCTAATAACTTAAGTCTGTGTAAAACTACCTAAAATGTCATCATCTGCCGCCAGTATTGTTCCCGCAAAGGCTCTCTTTTCAAAATTTACAGTTGCCAGAAGACTAGTTTTCCTGTAGACAAAGTCATCCCTGGCATAATTCCATTAACTTCAGTTGAGTTCTGCCAGGGACGATTTTTGGCATTGCAGGTATTTTAAATAGTTAAATCAATCTTTTGTCATATTATTTAAAAACCAAGGGCCTAATACCACAAGTCATACTCATGAAAGAAGTCCAGACTCATGTAAATAAGAATTGCTTCTATGAATAAGGGTTGCAGGATCAAGCCCCAATTTTTTTGCTATGATACTGAGGGAGAGAGCATGGCACAGTGGTTAGAAAATAGGCATGTACATGAATTATCTGATCTGGCATCCCTATGTCTTGCACCAGGGAAATCAGTCTTTGCATGGGTGTTTTCTGAATAGTACTTAGGGGAAATTAGAAGACCATGGATCTATTCCCAGCTCTGTCATTGAAGCTTTGCCTACACTACAGAATTTTGGTCCTGTCAGCACCTTTGTAAACCCTTGGAACATTTTTGACACCTACCAGGCTGATTCTCCACCGCCTTGCACTTTGTGCAGTCATTCACAACTGTGCAAAATGACTGCCAAGTGAGTATGAACAAATAAATCATAATGGTGGCATTTTGCATCATCTTTGTACAAGTGTAAATCACTACACAAGGTGCAAAGCAGGCCTACCATGTCTGCACACAAAACTTCTTGCAACAGCACAAGAAACACTGTAAAGGTATTGGCACCACCATTGCTCTGAGGAATACTCCTGACTATATATATATACTTGATATAATGTATCCTATATGAAGCCATTCTGCACCTGGTAGTGCCAGTGAGGACAGTAACAGCAGGTATTGCAGTTGCATCCAAGCAACTGCTCCAGCCAACCCATTCAACAATACCCCTGAAATTTCCCTAATGGATTTATCTGGTCACTTTTTGATCTCTGTAGTCAGTAGAAATCCTGGAAGTACTTTACTTGTGCATGATGAGCTGCACAAATACTAGTTACAATGCCAAGCACCTTTTGACCAACAGCCACTTCTGTGATTTCACTGTCTTCCAGTCATTTTTGGACCCATGATCATGTCTTCTCAGAAGATATCCCACAATCATGTTCCTAACAGGCTCCAGATAGACACACAGGCACTCAACTAGACTCTGAGTTTGACCTTAAGGAAGTCAATTTCCCTATATGTAAAATAAGGTAATAGCACTTACCTCACAGGGGAGCTGTGAAGCTTTATTCATTATTGCTTATACAGTGCTTTGCGATCTGCAACACCACAGGGATGTGAAGCATTATTATAGTGACTCCATATTCTAACAGCATCCAGAATAACTATTTCAATACACCGCTTTAGAATGATCCTTGCAAATCTCATCTTCCCAAAAGATACACGTCTGGGCATTCTTGTCCTATGCACAGATGTGCTCTTCTTTCCCCCTTCTTCCCCCTCCATTCACAGCACTGGTTTAAATGTTATTTTATGTCTGATATGACTTTGCCTCTAGCCTCCTCTGCTTGGGAAAGCTAAGAAAACATTGGTAACTAGGCTCACACTAACACACACGTCACAGAAAGAAAGTGACAGTGAGCCAAATATCAAACTATCCTTAATCCTAAGAACCCTCAAGATTAAGTCAAATCTGAGAGACAGGAGCTGAAAAACATGGATGCTCTCTCTTATGCTCCCTGTACTCCCTTTGTTGTTCTTCTTACCTCCACAGATCTCCCTGAGAAATGTTGGAAGAGAACCCCACCTCATGGGTTGATAGTCTCATTGCCAAACTGTTTCCCTGACAGTTTCTCTCAAAACTTGCCTTCTTCTGCTTATGTGCACCAAATCAAGCTGCTTTGTTGCCCGAGAGAGCAGTCAGGGCCTAGTGCTGGGGACATCTGGAAGACAGCCTAGGAAAAGGAGATCATAACCTGGTAGAGATAGGCAGCACTCATTTATACCAACCTAGCCCAAGAGCCAGAAACCCTCCCGCATTAGCAACCCTAGAAGTTTCCAATAAATCCCATCAAAATGGCCAGTCCTTAAAGTATAAGGACTCAGATATACCCTGTTTCTTAAAGATCAAAGCATCACTGACACCATACAAGGAAAAAAATGGAGAGAAATTCTCAGCTAGCATAAATCAGCGTAGCTCCACTGATGCCAACTTGAGAATCTGGCCCTAAAAATGTTATAATTTATCAAAATCCCATTAAACTCTCAAGCACTGATTCTCTATTTCCTTTCCCAGAATTGCTGATTATCAAGGAATTTTTGTTAAATAGAAGTTCTCTTGTCCATTCAGACAGTTCCTGCCCAATCCATTCAAAGATGCACAGCCCAGTGCTCGAACCATCACAAATGCTTCCTGTTATACTTGCCAACTGGCAGCCAGATACTCGAGCACAATTAGCAGAGTCCCCCACATCCTGAACCTGCCAAGTATACATCCTTCATGTTCCATAGCCAAGACTCAAATCCTGGACCTCCTTGATCAGTAGATAACAGCTCTTCCATAGGAGCCCCCAAAAAGGAAAGCCTCTCCTAGCACAGCCACTGGGAGCTACACTCAGCTGGAATTTGCTTGCTGCACATCATCCCGTTCCATGGTGATGAACTGTGATTTTACAAACACTGGATCAGTGAATGCTGAATGAAGCAGGAAAGTGAAGCAGGCTATTTAGAGAGAAATGTGTAGAAAGACTCTCTCAAATATCTGGATAATCAGCAATGATGGAAAAGGAAACAGAGAGCTTTATGGGGTTTACGCAAAAGATATTGTTAGGACATTTGCCTGAGTGTTTCCAGAGCTCCTTTAAATAACACTGGATATTGCTGTAACTTTTACAGAAAATGAAAATGCAACTTCAAAAGACACAGGCCATGTAATTCCTGGACCCATTGAAGTAAATGAGAGTTTTGCCATTGATTTCAGTGGGGCCATGATTTCACTTAGGAACTTCAGTGGATTTACTCTGAATGTACATGCATCAGATAAGCCTCTAGCTCACTGTCTCAGATGAATGTGATGTCATAGCCAGCCTGTAAAACAATTTTTGCCACCCTCTCCGCAAATGTAACCAACCCCTATCCACCGTGATTATACTCCTGTGCCTGGTAGGGATTTCGGAGAGGGTCAAAGAGATGGTTCTGGGACACACCCTCATATAACTGACGCATTTTACATGAAAATGCTTTGCTTGTACCTTTCAACACTTGTGTCATAAATATAAAGGGAAGGGTAACCGCCTTTCTGTATACAGAACTATAAAATCCCTCCTGGCCAGAGGCAAAACCCTTTCACCTGTAAAGGGTTAAGAAGCTAAGACAACCTCACTGGCACCTGACCTAAAATGACCAGTGAGGGGACAAGATACTTTCAAATCTGGAGGGGCGGGGAACAAAGGGTTGGTCTGTCTGTGTGATGCTTTTGCTGGGAACAGATCAGGAATGCAGCCTTACAACTCCTGTTAAGTTAGTAAGTAATCTAGCTAGAAATGCGTTAGATTTCCTTTTGTTTAATGGCTGGTAAAATAGCTGTGGTGAATGGAATGTATATTCCTGTTTTTGTGTCTTTTTGTAACTTAAGGTTTTGCCTAGAAGGATTCTCTATGTTTTGAATCTGATTACCCTGTACGGTATTTACCATCCTGATTTTACAGAGGTGATTCTTTTACTTTTTTTTTTAATTAAAATTCTTCTTTTAAGATCCTGATTGCTTTTTCATTGTTCTTAAGATCCAAGAGTTGGGGTCTGTGTTCACCTATGCAAATTGGTGAGGATTTTTATCAAGCCTTCCCCAGGAAAGGGGGTGTAGGACTTGGGGGGATATTCTGTGAGGAAGACATCTCCAAGTGGGCTCTTTCCCTGTTCTCTGTTTAACATGCTTGGTGGTGGCAGCATAGGGTTCAAGGACAAGGCAAAGTTTGTACCTTGAGGAAGTTTTAACCTAAGATGGTAAGAATAAGTTTAGGGGTCTTTCATGCAGGTCCCCACATCTGTACCCTAGAATTCAGAGTGGAGAAGGAACCTTGACAACTTGTAATTGATTTACATTGGTTTAAGTTTTCAAGATCTCTTTGCAAAGAAAAGGGTTAGAAATCTTTTTTCAAAGAAAGCTGGGTTGTATTCTTTTCTTCTTTCTTTCCCCAGTTCCACTTCCCTCAAATCAGAGTGTTCACAGCTGTGGGCACTGCAGGACCCAATGGCCAGTTACTTTCTGGATCTGAAGAATTGCTTTTTGTGCTCACTTATCTTTTACCTTTTCTATTTCCCACTTGTGAATTGACAGCTGATACCCCCGAACCCCACCCATTTTATAATGAAATTAAAAATGTCAAAACTAAGCACTCACAACCAAAGTCAATGTTATTGGGTAGTGTCTGCACAAATATTTTGCTGCATCTCAAACCAAAGGATGAGATGATGGTTGACTTGTTTCCTCAACAGCTATGTTTTTTAAAAATTTAATCACAGTTTTGAATGAGGGTGGCATATTATTCTACTCTAAGCCTTTTTGTCAATCTATATTTTGCCCATGATGCTATGCTGAATTCATGGTGCTCAACATTTGGCTGCACAGACCTAGTGGATTACATTTGATCTTAAGCATCCCATCACATGCCAACCGTAGCATTTAAAACCCACTCCTGTGATATGTTCTGCGGAAAAGGACCTAGGGGTGACAGTGGACGAGAAGCTGGATATGAGTCAGCAGTGTGCCCTTGTTGCCAAGAAGGCCAATGGCATTTTGGGATGTATAAGTAGGGGCATAGCGAGCAGATCGAGGGACGTGATCGTTCCCCTCTATTCGACATTGGTGAGGCCTCATCCGGAGTACTGTGTCCAGTTTTGGGCCCCACACTACAAGAAGGATGTGGATAATTTGGAGAGAGTCCAGCGAAGGGCAACAAAAATGATTAGGGATCTAGAACACATGACTTATGAGGAGAGGCTGAGGGAGCTGGGATTGTTTAGCCTGCAGAAGAGAAGAATGAGGGGGGATTTGATAGCTGCTTTCAACTACCTGAGAGGTGGTTCCAAAGAGGATGGCTCTAGACTGTTCTCAATGGTAGCAGATGACAGAACGAGGAGTAATGGTCTCAAGTTGCAGTGGGGGAGGTTTAGATTGGATATTAGGAAAAACTTTTTCACTAAGAGGGTGGTGAAACACTGGAATGCGTTACCTAGGGAGGTGGTAGAATCTCCTTCCTTAGAGGTTTTTAAGGTCAGGCTTGACAAAGCCCTGGCTGGGATGATTTAACTGGGAATTGGTCCTGCTTCGAGCAGGGGGTTGGACTAGATGACCTTCAGGGGTCCCTTCCAACCCTGATATTCTATGATTCTATGTCTGAGATGGAATATCCACAAGAGCTATCAATGCCAAAAAATCTCACAAATTTGGTATATTATAATTTCCCCAAAGGAGATCTGACTAAAACCTAGTGCGTGTAAACAAACAGTGAAATGACACACACCAACTCCTCTGATCCAGAAAAGAGGGATCCTAATTTGATTGGGGGGGGGAGGTTCCCTGCATCCTAGTGGCAAAAGTTCCAGTATTTTTTAAGATTGATTTGGAGTCAGAAAAAGCTTTTTTTCAATCCATTGAGCATCTAAATTAAGCTGCCTTCACACTGGTCCACAACGAAAAGTACAGACCATGCATTACTGACTGGAATGGAATACTAGATCAATCATTTTCTCTCTTCAGTTGGTTCCTGACATAACGCAAGACGGCTTGTTAGAGGTCAAGACTAATTGTAGTCTCTGCTCCACTCATGTCCAGGTTAGTACGTTGTGTTGGAATTCACCCATGTCCACACCCTACACACAATTGTAAAACTTTGTACAAGGTATGCCTTGTGAGGTGGTATTTGAAAACTCATAACTTGCTGATCAGTAATATGGTAAAGTGAATATAGCAACATTATAAGTAAAGTTATGAATATAAGCTAAAATCATGACTGAAGTACATTTTCCAGATAAGTCTGAGGAGTGGTTAAACCAGTTTCTCAAAGACAAAGGGAAAGCTGATGCTCCAGTCAGTTGTCAACCAAGCTAATGGGCCATTACTTATCAAGTGGCCAGTCTTTAGCAATGAAAGGGGGTAGGGACAACGAGACCTGCATCTTAGCAAAGCAGCAGCATGGCATCTCCTTATTCCAGCAGACTGCATGTCTCCTGATTCTCAGCTGGAAATGCTTTTCAAAGAGGGACTAAAAACTATAAAAAGAAAAGGCAAGCACCCCAAGAAACACCCTCTTTCTCCCTACCCATCTCATTCTCGGCACCTGAGAAGACAAAGGAAACAGGTATTGGACTCTGAGGTGGAGTCCTGCCCTGAAGAGTTTGGTCAGTAATGCTGCTGGAAGCCTGTGGTGAGAAACTTTGCTTGAACCTAATATAGTTTGGTAAGTTAGGCACTAGAAAACGTTTTATCTTTATTTTTCTTGTAACCATTTCTGACTTATGGCTCATTGCTTGTACTCACTTTAAATCTGTCTCTTTGTAGTTTAATACATTTGTTTCATTGTTTTATCTGATCCAATGTGTTTAACTTAAAGTGTCTGGGTAACTCTAAACTATTAAGCTGTTGTGTATTTCCTTAAAGGAATAATGGATGACTGTCCAGGAGAGGGCTGGCAGTACAGAACATAAATTTCTGGAGGGAAATCCAGGAATGGGAATATATTTGGGTAACCCTGCCGCATAATCAAGGCTGGTGAGAGCCAAGGTGTGACTAGCAAGCTGCAGTTACACAAACAGATCTGGATGTGACCTGCATGTTGGAGGCTGTTTCTGAGGAGTCCAGGTTAGAGGCAGGCTACAGAAGCAAGACATTGCAAGGCACCCCAGGTTACAGGACACAGGACACTAGTCTGGGGTGCCCTGATATGTCACTTACAACCCAAAAAGGGATGTACTATTGAAGCTACAAGAGCTGAATTTCAAAATTTCTTTTATCTGCTAAGAATTACTTTGACATAAATTCCTCCCCTCTCGAAAACAGATGGGTATTTAACTCAGTCTGAAATCTAATTGGCAAAACACAAAACCTACTGTTAACAATGTTCCACAATGATGTTTCTATCTATCTAGCAATTATACCAAATTCATCACTGAAGTATCTTTGCTATCTGATTGGATCACTAATACTGCTTTGAATCCCTTGCTTCCAGAGGAGCTTGATCTGAACCAGAACCATCTATATATCTCTTTTTTAACAACAGAAAAGGGTTACGTAGTTGGAATCCACTGAAAAAGCAGTCAGTCAGAAACATATTAATAACCAGATGGAAGGGTGCAAGAGACGCTCTGTGAGAATGTACCAGTGTTATGGGTCTAAAATATGCTATTCCAGTGGCATCAATAAATTAGGGTGTGAAATATATATAGGTCATTTAAAAATTAATCTTTAAAGATATGTTATCTTGCATCAGTCATAGCACTCCTATAGGATTTGGACTGGAGGTTAAATTCTCCTCTTAATATGTGACTTGGGTGATATTAATGGAAATTTCCCTCACTGTAACTAAAACAAGAGTCGGGCCTAGTAATCTTTTCGTGCTAACTGCAATTACAGCCTTACATGGCTGCACATGGGGAAACAAGGACAGGATAAGAGAAGAATGGAAGATGTGTTGTGATCGGCGCAATCTGTATGAGGGCTGAAGGACTAGTTGATCAAGGCGGTGAACTGCAATTACAAAATGTTTGTGTGAACAGGGATGATCATAGAATATCAGGGTTGGAAGGGACCTCAGGAGGTCCCTGCTTTAGTGGTCTGAACACAGGACAGGGAGACAAATTCCTGACTTTGAATTCTAGCTCTGAAACAGACTCCAGCAATCACCTCACTCAAGTTACTTAACCTCTCTCTGCTTGACTTTCCCCATCTGTAGAGCTGGTATACATGGCACACTAACCTATCTCATGGGCTTGTTGTAAGGATTAATGTTTGTACAGCAATTTAAAAATGAAGTATTAAGAATTATTATTATTAAAACTGAAATAATAATATTTACTTTGGGGAGTAGCAGAGTTTCCTACCTTACATGCAACATTCTCTACAGACTGGCCTGCCAACCATTTGCCTTAGAATTCCTAACCAGAACAGAAATGTTGTACATAGGGGTGTCGTCATGCATAAATCCTTCTGAATAGGCTCTGGGTCTGCAATAAAATCTAATGTCCAGCTCAATCCAAATCAGTTGCGTTTGCTTAATTCCCAACATTCTCCTCCCCCCCCCCCCATTTCTGTTTGGTGTTTTCTTTTCATCTTCAGAGAGCTACATCCACTTCTAAATTTTCCCTCCTAATTCCAATACTGTGTTATGAAAAAAAAATCTCTTCTGGACAGCATCCTTGCTGAAACAATGAGAAAATAAGTATGGTGGAGCATGTGTGTCTGTGCTGTAAACTTAATAAAAATGAGACTGATGTTCAATTAGGCCTAAGAAAACCAGACCAGGATTTCTATGTAAACTGGAAAAGGTTGGAGGCTATTCAAAACACAGCATCGCAACATCATTTCAGATTTCTCTTACATTGTGCTGAACAGGCATTTTGGATTCAAAAGAGTAATTAGCATACTATATAAAAATTAGAGCATGGCAAATACGCAAGCTTTAACCTTGGATTAGAAAGATCAGTGAGAATTCAGCACTATAAGCTCACTAGCACTGGCTACTCAAACATGGGAGGTTATGTGGTGTGGTGTCTATAACACTGAAGTGTTACTGATAGGAAACTTGCAGCCCAGCTGGTAATATTTAGTTAAAGGAGTTCCAGGTTATTACTAGTGTAGTGCTGGTACACTTTTATTAAAGTACACTATTATTAAAGCTGCCCAACGCTTCCCATTATAAGACCCTGTCTTCAGCAGCTTATAACTCTGCCAAACTTTAACATTGTTTTGCCATTAAAAAAAAATGTGGTTACCTTTTCCTTGCGAAGTTCTAACATCTCTCATACTTGGGAGCAGGGAAGTGAAACTTGGAAGGCAGGTGGCCTTTGTGGAAGGGATGTGCTTTTTGCCATTCCTGTGAATATCTGCCCAAATTTGGCCAAGTTATAAGCCTTTGAAAAAATCGGATTTCACACACACACACTCAAGTAAAGACTTCTTAGAGTCTAGCAGCTAAAATCTTCAAAGATTCCATCCTCACTGAGCATGCTCCACCCCCTCACGGCTCCTGCACATGAGCCACCCTAAGAGAACTAAGCATGTTCCTGCCCAGTGCTACAGAAGAGAAGCTGGACTTTCCCTGCAATTGCTCCTCCTCATGGCTCTGGGATGGGTTGGGGTCTGGACACTGGAGCTGATAGCAGGGAGTCTCTCTCTTGTGTGCTCTCAATGACCTCCCCTGCTGGTCGCCTGACTCAAATCCAAAAGGGACAAGACCCGGACCCGGAAGGAGGGAAAGAAGTAGATGGGACAGAGCTGGGGGAGACTGGGAATGGAGGTGGGAGTGGGAAAAGAGAAATTACGACTGGGAATTGGTGGCTATGGACTGTAGTGCGAGACGGGAGAGGGACATTAGGACTGGTTGGGCAAAGAGATTGTGACTGGGATCTGAAGCCTGAGGAGACTGGGAGTGGGCAGACAATGGGAATAACATTAGGACAAGACCCCAGATGTGTGAAGAGTCTGGACTGTGACAGGGATAGGTTGGAGGGGACAGGGCAGAAGAGATCAATCTTTGGGGAAACAGACAGAAGAGTTTGTGCTCCCTAGAGCACACTTCCTTCTAGAGCCTGGGATGGAACCTAAGATTTCTAGTCTCACCATTCCTCTGCTGTCAGCAAATATCTGTGAAAACCACTGGCAAAGTGTGTGTCTCATGCCCCTCCAGTGCAGGTTCACATAGAGGATGACAACCTACTACTGTTATTAGCTCAAGTGGCAGAGGAGTATGTATTCTACAAGTTCCAATCCTGATGATGAATCAGGCAAGTGTAATTATGATGCCACATAATGGAATTTTGGTTTTTCATTAAAAAAAACTAGGCAATTACAAATATATGTATATGTGTTCAAATAATATTAAGATTCCAAAGTCGAGCACTCAAAAGTTAGGAAATGCCAGAATTAATTCAGCCCCCTTGACTGTATGACAGTCTGTAATGACATGAACACATGCTGTTTTCCATGGGACCAGTACCTCACTCAGTGTCCAGAATGGACGATGCTCAGTTAACAAACAGCTACTCAATATTTTGTTTTATTCTCATTGTTCAATGTGTGGCCCGATGCCTTATTTTACTGCATGTTATTCAAACGCTGCTCTGAATACAGAATTATTCATTTCCTCATAGGCTTTTCTATGGCATACATCACTATGAGTGCTTCACAACCATTCATTAATTTTCCTTCACAACGCTGTGAACTACTATCCCCATTTTACAGATGACCAGCTGAGGCAGAGAGAGATTAAGCTAAAAGGTATCCATTAATTTTGAGCATCCTATTTGAGACACCGAGGACCTGATTTTTCAGAGTACTTAGCCCTATGTGGACTTCATATGTTCAAAAAACAGCTCCCATTGACTTCACTTACAGCTGTGAGAAGCCAGCACTTCTGCAAATCAGACCTCAGGGTCTCAGATTGAGCACCCAGAAAATGAGGTATTCTCTATTAGTGAACACCTGTGAAAAGTTTGGTTTAAGTGTCTTGCCCAGAATCATGCAGGTACTCTGTGGCAGAAGCAGGGATAAACTCATTCTCCAGGGCAGCACTGAATTGTGTTAGCCATGAGACAGACCCTCCTTCTCTTCCTGCATTCCCCGCCTGCCTCATTAACTAAACACCCTTCAATATTTGCAACAAATGAGGCAGGGATCTTACACACAACAGCTTCCTTTGATTCACAATCCTGATTCATCTTCAGAGCAGGTCCATCCTGTGCTCTTAATCAGGCAGGTGTCCTATGGAAAAATTAGTATACGATCATGTAATTAAAGACTGTAGCATAATGCACACTCACAAGGGAGCTGAATTAAGGTAGCACTGGCAACCTTAATTCTGGCATTGCTTAACTTTTGCATGTTGACTTTGCAACCTTAATGTTCTGCTAATCTAGTTTTGGTATATAACTTAATATAGTGTTCCAAAGCATGCTAAGTGCCTCACTGTACAAAGAGAAAGACAGACCTTGCCCCAGAGTGCTTACAAAGCAGGGCCAGATGCTCAGTTTTCATTGAAATCAATGGAAGTACACGGATTTACAGCAGCTGAGGATCTAGGCCATCCCATTTATACAGACACAACCAGAGAACAAGAAACAATGGGGAGGGAGACAGATGTAGAAAGATTAAGATTTCATGCACATTTTGAAAGTTTTGCTGGGTCCATGACAATCTACTATACACAAACACTAACAAAGACACAGCTGCCCTTTAGACTTCTCTTCTGTCTAAAAATGCCAGTAAGTAGCTGGAGCTCCCACCCTGCGCTAAAGAAAGTACACACGCACATGTACACGTATGCACACACACACACAATAGAGTCCAAACTTTTTACTTCCTGGGGCTGGGATTTAATTATTAACTTCAGTAACAAAATCAAAATATAAAACTTATTTTAATCTTTCTCCACAAGCGTGGCCGTACTTAACATTTTCTCTGTAGAATCGATGAAGTGAGCTGTAGCTCACGAAAGCTTATGCTCAAATAAATTGGTTAGTCTCTTAAAATGCCACAGTACTCCTTTTCTTTTTGCGAATACAGACTAACACGGCTGCTACTCTGAAATCTGTAGAACCTGTTTGTCTGAGGGTTCTTCATCCTCCTACCTGAAGCCAAGGGAGGGGGTGGGCTTCAGAGCCTGAATGTCTACACAGCTATTTTTAGCGCCGTAGCAGGAGCGCCGCAAGACCCCAGCTCTGAGACTCACTGCCGTGGGCTGCTGCTTGCGGTGTAGATGTACCAGATATGTCACGATAGTGTGGGGAAGCTGTGCTGCTATTGATTCTGTTCAGTGCCTAAGTTAGAGGCCTTATTCTCTGGGGTTGGTCAATCTGGCAATTTTCATCAGCCTAAATTCACTGTAGTAAAAAAGAATGTTTAAAAAATATCACCTCTCTGTTGGCAAGATTTTTTTTAAAACAGCTACTATTTTTAATTTGATCCACAAAAAACAGCGTATTAGTAACTTCCTGATCTATACAGCAGACATTGACCCTCCAGGCTGGCCCATAAACAAAGGTGTTTTGACAAACCAGGAAGAACTATGCAAACTGATGATGTAGTAGCTAAACAAAACAACCATGTTAATTTAATCTCTGTACAAAGCACAGCAGGGGAGAGGTTGGAAGTGGGGCAGGGAATTAAAGTTTGCCACGTGGAAAAAGACAAAATCATTAGGGAAAAAATATGGTCAGGCTTCTGGGAGGGAACTGTAGCCACTGAAGAGTAAAAACAAAAATATAAAACTATAAAAACAAACATTAACAGCGGTCTCTTTTCATGTGGAAATCTGCACTGATTGGATGCTTTCTGTTTAAAGTACAACTGAGTCACAGACAAATAAGATGAAAATTAGGGAGGGTCATGGAGGTAATGCTGATGAGGGCAGGAAAAAACATGACAATTTATAGTTTATTTTTCTTTTAACCCTCGGTGTTTTGAGTCCCTGCCCCAAATTTAGGATAGTGGAAAAGTTCAAGTTTCAAATGTCACTAGATAACCCTCCCAGTTGCCTGACCCGAAACAGCATAATAAATAGATCTTCTTTCCCCTTAGACATTTCAACAGGTATAAATCAAGAGCAAAAAGGGCAGCAGTTTCAAATACAGTCTGAAGCTGTGAATGTGCTAGGACCTGTGCTAGGAGCAGATAACTGAGAAAAAGAAAATGAATCCCTCTATATAATGATGTGAAAGCAGATCCAGTAGCTAAGGACATTGGTTGATTGGTGAAAACAGCCCTGAGATGCAAAGAGCCAGGATATTAATACAATCTTTCAACCCCATACAAAATAACTAATGGAGTCACATACAGAAAGAATCACCATAAAGCAAGGCTGGAAACTGTCCCAGAAGTCTTACATTTCAGCTCCATCACAGTTTAGAATTCATGATACACAGGGGTCTGAACATAGCACCGAGCAATTTTGTCAGAATATAATCAAGACAATTAGTGCTCTCAGGTCCAATCTGAAAACTCACTCAATGAAATCTAGTAAAGCAGCAGTAAAAGCCCCTGTACTAAGGGTGTTAAGAGTATTGCTCCATAATATGTCAATATGAAATGATCCCTTTGTGCCAAGAGGCCAACAAGAGAGCCCGCTTGAGGACAACAAGGAGTCCAGTGGCACTTGAGGACGAACATTATCTTACACACTATAAATACATGAAAATACGATTAAAGACCGCGGTTGTGACAGCAGTTTGCTTTCCCTGTCAATACCGCCCTAGCACCATGGTTAGGTTGTTAGCACAGTACAGACTAAGAAGGAAGAATGACAACTACTAAACTTCCTCCAACAGATGTTGCTTGCACATCCAAGTATTTCCCTCTCCCTGACCTGGTTTAGTTTCTGAAATCTGACGCAAAGTAACGGATTTCTTTCTACCCAAGCTGTTTGTGAGTTGATGCAGAACAGTGCAATTCGGATAACATTTAATACATATTCTTGAAACTTAAATAATAATAAATCATAACAAATATCAGTGATAACACTAATTCAAAGCCAAATTTCCAAAGTCTCTCCTCTAGTAATGGTGACTGGTCCGTGCATTTGAGCAACTCTTTCCTGTAACACATACTACTCGTCTCTACTTTTCTCCAAATACTAAGCACTTCATAGCAGAATTACATATCTGCCTTTACCACTCCCATTTATTTTAGTGGGAGCTATACACCCTGTAGGAGGGGAAAACTGACTCCTTTACATTTCGTGGAGGATTTTACACTATTTTTCTTACCTTGATATGTCCAATGGTAGTTTTTCTTTTCATTTTATACATAAACTCTTATCTCAGCCATGAGTGGAGGTGGAAGACTTCTGTCAGCTAAATAGTAATGGTCATATCGTATGGAAGGTACTCTCAGATCATAAAACAACACACAAACAAAAGGTCCAGTTATTTCAGTGATAGTGAAGAATATCAGAACAGTATTGTTGAACAGCCTAAAATACACTGTGTGCACCTTTGAGGCAGGGAAAAAGTCACAAAGGGAAAGAAGGAGCAAATATTCCCATCAGAATGAGTCAACAGACTATACCAGCTTCCAAGAGTCACAGATGAGCTCAGCTAAGTAGGATTTTTTTTTAAAGAGTGGGAGAAGCAGGGAAAGAGAGCAGTATGAATGACCCCCAGATTTGGGGTCTACTATGGGGTCTACAGAAAACCTGTTGTACAGTTTTGCATTTCTATCTGTGCTTTTACACAAGGTGCTCAAAACACTACATATTTTGAGTAGCCTCTACAATGAGGATTTATACCCATTCTGAAAGATGTATTAAATAAGGTACAGAGAAGGGTTACATTGTGGGGTGATGCTGGGGTGACAAGATGACTTTCACCTTTTGCCCCCACTATGAAAAGACAGGCCTCAGTTGCAGTCCTTGTACTACTCAGGAGATCACAGAGGCTGCACCTCAAAGGGTGTATGAAGTTTGAAGAGCAGGCACAGCCACCAGCACAGAGCATTGTTCTGCAGAAGGCTGTCCCATCACATGAAGCCATGTGGATTAATGCACTACTGGAAGGTGCACAGACACTATGATGATGAACATGGTATAAGGTCCTAGGTAGGATAGAACCGGATAGAATCCTAAGGGATGTGCTCCCTGTCAGGGAGATAAGGGAGAGACTGCACTGCCCGGAAGCACAACCCCCTTGGGAACTCCCTTCGCCTCGGCTCAGCTCCATAACTCTCATGATGTGTCCTAATCACACAGTCTATCCTCAAATGACTTGGCCAAGTTCATCCAGTGAGCCAGTAGGAAATCGGAAACCGAACCCAGGATTCCTGCCTTCCAGTCACCTTCTCTAACTGCCAAATTACACTCCTGGTAATATATTTTACCGGACCAGCTGTGGCTAGTTGTAAGGACAAGCTTTCAAGCTTCACAGAGCTCTTCTTCTGGTCTGGAGAAGAAACTAGAGTGTCCGAGCTAAATACAAGGTGGGACAGATTGTTAAGCATAAGGGGTTCACACAGGATGCAGGAGACCACAAGATGTGGATGAGTTGGGCAATGAGTCGGAGGGGATTTCTGAGTGTTGTTCTTTGTCTTGTAGATATTTCAGGGAGGCCACTGTCTACAAGATGATAAACAATGCTCAGAAATCCACCCCAAATGCATCGCCAAACTCATCCATAACAACTTTACATTTAACACAAAAACTTTGCCCAAATTGTGGGAACAGCCATGGGTACATGGATGGCTCCCCAATATGCCAAACTCTTCATGGACCACCTAGAGGAAGAATTTCTGGAAAAATACACCACAAAATCAGTGATGCTTGAGATACACTGATGGTATTTTCATCCTCTGGACAGACAACCTAAACTCCCTCAGATTTCCATCACAACTTCAATCACCATCACCCATGCATAAAACTCTCTAGTATACTCCCACACCAGTATCAAGTTCCATGATGAGCTTCAACAATGGAACTCTAAACACAACTACATACAAGAAACCCACCCAATCACTACATTTACCTCCACAGATCCAGTAACCACCCCAAAACCACAAAAACATCTATTCTTTATAGCCAGGCACTCAGATACCATAGAATATGCTCCAAACAGAAAGTCTAGGATATGAACCTTAATGCACTTAAAACTGCCTTCACCAAAAGACACTATACTAAAGAAACAGATCACATCATGGAACGGGCCACCCAAATACCCCAAGAGAACCTGCTTCAACACAGAAAAAAGAAAAACCCGCCACTGTTCATATACCTCTACTTCTCATGTACTACCCCACATCGGGTATCACCAAACTATACAACCTGTACTTGATGGGGACCACATCTTCAGACAAATCTTTCCTGAACCCACTCTTCTGGCATCACCAAGCTCATCATCAGAAGCAAGCTCCCTGTAGGCCAGAACACACCAAAAGTGTGTAGGCCAGAACACACCAAAAGTGACACCAAACCCTGCCAGATCAACAGATGCAAAACCTGCAAACATATCTCCACTGCTACGATGATCAATACCCCCCATAACACACCTTTCAAGATCCATGGGTACGACAAATGCCTATCACAACATGTTCATCAAATGCCCCAACAACATCTACGTGAGTGAAACCAGACAGTTACTACACTCTCATGAACTTGCACAGAAAAATGATAAAAGACAAAAAAACACCACCTTACTTGTTCGGTGAACACTTTTCGCAAAGCTATCATCTATATCTGACCTCTCAGTCTTCGTCCCCAAAGGAAACCTGCACAACACCTTTAAAAGATTAGCTTAATTACTGCTTCCTGGAGCAGCTAATCCTAGAACCCCCATGAGGATAGGCAATTTTTGATTTAGTCCTGGGTGAAGCACAGGATCTGGTCCAAGAGGGTGAGTATAGCTGAACTGCTCTGTAATAGCAACCATAATATATTTAAATTTAACATTCTTGGGGGGAGATACCAAAGAAATCCACCAGAGTAGCATTTAACTTCAAAAAAGGAAACTACACAAAAAGGAGGAAGCTAGTTAAATGGAAATTAAAAGGAATAGTCACAAGAGCAAAATGCCTGAAAGCTGCATGGAAATTATTTAAAAACACTATAATAAAGGCTCAAACTAAATGTATACTCCCAAATAAAAAAAAATAGTAAGAGGACCAAAAAAATAATGCCCCCATGCTTAAACAGCAGAGTAAAAGAGGCAGTTACAGGCAAACAGGCATCCTTTAAAGATTGGAAGTTAAATCCTTCTGAGGAAAATAGAAAGGAGCATTAACTCTGGCAAATCAAGTGTAAAAGTATAATTAGGAAGGCCAAAAAAGAATTTCAGGAGCAACTAGCAAAAGACAAAAACTAACAACAATTTTTTTTAAGAATGTTAGAAGCAGGAAGCCTGCCAAACAATCACTAGATGATCAAGGTGCTAAAAGGAGCACTCAAAGATGACAAGCTGTGGCACAGAAGGTAAATGAATTCTTTGCGTCAATCTTCACTGCAGAGGATGTGAGGGAAATTCCCTCACCTGAGCCATTCTCTTCAGTGACAAATCTGAGGAACTACCCTAGATTGAGGCATCAATAAAGGAGGTTTTGGAACAAATTAATAAATTAAACACCCAAGAGTTCCGAGGAAACTCAAATATCAAACTACACAACCGTTAACTGTGGTATGTTACTATCACTTACATCAGCCTCTATACCAGATAACTGGAGAATAGCTAATGTGACACTGAAAAAAGCCTCCAGAGGCAATCCTGGCAATTACAGGCAAGTAAGCCTAACTTCAGTAACAGGCAAACTGGTTGAAACTATAGTAAAGAACAGAATTATCAGAACCCTAGATGAACACAATATTTTGGGGGAAGAGTCAACGGCATTGGTAAAGGGAAATCTTGCCTCGCCACTCTATTAGACTTCGGGTATCAACAATCATCTAGACAAGGGTGATCTCACTGATATAATGCACTTGAACTTTCAGAAGGCCTTTGAAAAGGCCCATCTCCAAAGGTTCTTAAAGTAGGTAGTGATGGGATAAGAGGGAAGGTCCTCTGATGGCTCAGTAACTGGTTAAAAGATAAGAACAAAGGACAGAAATAAATGGTTAGGTTTCACAGTGGAGAGAGATAAATAGCAGGATCTGTCCTGGGACCTGTGCTGTTCCACATATTCATAAAATGAGCTAGAAACTGGGGTAAACAGTGAAGTGGCAAAGTTTGCAGATGACACAAATTACTCAAGATACTTAAGTCCAAAACTGACTGAAGAGTTAGTAACAAAGGGATCTCACTAAACTGGGAGACTGGGCAACAAAATAGCAGATGAAATGCAATGTTGACAAGTGCAAGTAATGCACATTGGAAAAGATAATCCCAACTATACATACAAAATGATGAGGTCCAAATTAGCTGTTGTTACCACTCAAGAAAGAGATCTTGGAGTCATCATGAATAGTTTTCTGAGAACATCTGCTCAATGTGCAGCAGCAGTCAAAAAAGTTAACAGAATGTTAGAAACCATTATTAAAGAGAACAGATAAAAAGAAAATATCATAACTACAGCATAAAAATCCATATGCCCACACCTTGAACACTGCATGTAGTTCTGGTCACCCCCTCTCAAAAAAGCTATATTAGAATTGGAAATAGTACAGAGAAGGGCAAAAAAAATTATTAGAGGGATGGAACAGCTTCCATATGAGGAGAGTTTAAAAAGAACGGAACTGTTCATTTTAGAAAAGAGATGACTAAGAGGGGATATGATAGAGGTCTATAAAATCATGAGTGGTGTGGAGAAAGTGAATAAGGAAGTGTTATTTACTGCTTCATGTAACACAAGAACCAGGGGTCATCTGATTAAATGAATAGGCAGCAGGTTTAAAAACAAACAAAAGGAAGTACTTCTTCACACAACACACAGTCAACCTATGGATCTTATTGCTGGGGATATTATGAAGGCCAAAAGTATAACTGGGTTCAAAAATGAAATAGAATGTTAATGGAGGATGGATCCATCAATGGCTATTAGCCAAGATGGTCAGAGACGCAACCCCATGCTCTGGGTGTCACTAAACCTTTGACTGACGGAAACTGGGACTGGATGATAGGGGAATGGACCACTCAATAAATGCCCTGTTCTGTTCACTGCCTCTGAAGCATCTAGCTCTGGCCACTGTCAGAAGACATTATACTGGACTAGGTGGACCATTGGTCTGACCCATTATGGCCATTCTTATGTTCTTATGACTGGAAACTTAAACTAATAACTCTGCTGAACACTAAAAAATATGAACTTAACAGAGACATTGATTATGGCCCCTTACAATAACTAGTAATACACCTTGCTGCCTACTACCCACCTTCATTATCCTATGACTGCAGATTGCCTACTTCATTTTAAGTGGTCTCCTACAACATGTGTGAACTGCTTATATTTAACAATCTGTCCCATCTTGTCTTTAGCTTGGGCACTAGTTTTCTTCTCCAGACTTGAAGAAGAGCTCTCTGAAGCTCAAAAACTTGTCCATTCCACCAACAGAAGTTGGTTCAATAAAAGGTATTACCTCACCCACCTTGTGTCTCTCATATCCTGGGACCAATATGGCTAGAACAACACTGCAAATAAGATTACACTCCTGTCCCCCATTACTGGAAAAAAATGTGTGTATGTTTCTAAAAAAGACAGCAACACTGAGAAAAATTCCCATTCCTGAACTGGGTCACCTGACCATGTCAAAAATGTCGACCCTCGGTTTGTTCTGACAGCCGTGTTTTTGCACATAGTGCTTTTCCTTGCTCCTGTGAGCTTGGCAGGGAGTTGAAACAGAAATGGAAACAATCCATGAACTGCAATTGCCTGCCTGCTCACATGAATGAGGAGGGCAAGGAGAGGAGCATGACGGAGCCATGGAAAAGCACAGGTAACAATCACAGGCAAACCAGTACTCAGAGTTTGCTACTGGCAGGGCATCCAGCTCCAATGCTGGGATTTTCACAGAGTTGCTGCCCACAATTTCGGGAGTGTCTTTGAAGTTCCAGTAATTCAGGGCAGGGAAGGTGCAGCGGACTGATTGTAAACCAAATTAATTTTGATACCAATTAAATTTTGGGACCTGTCAACCATGACAGTTTCTTATCAAGAAACTAGTTGCAAGGTACAACATCAAGACCAACCCCCAAGTTATGTGAGACCTATCTTGGGGTTTTCTACCCCAATTCTGCTGCAGGGGGGAAAGCGTGTGGGGTCTGACAGCACAACATTCTCTTCCTTTCTGCTCCTGCTGAGGGAGGAGAACAGATAAGGAGACTGAAGAAGCACACAGAGCTGATCTGTGAGCTGCAGTGCTTGTACTATAGACAGTGCCCAAAACAGTGAGGCCTTAAATAGCTGCTTGATTTGGAAGCCTGCATTAAATGCCTATAATGACTGTACTGGTGGCTGAACAGCAGCTCAGTAAGCTCCAAGCAGCAGCTGGGTGCCACAGACATGAAAGCACAGTGCTGTTTATTCAGTTGCAAGTGCTGTAAGTGAAAGGAAGGAAACAAAAAGACACCAACACAGCCATTTCCCAGCTATCATTGGGCTGGAGGGTGGGCAGAACATTTTTGAAGAGTAAATCACCATATTTAGTAACTATATAGAATTTTCCTTTCAAAGCCCTTAGCAAAAGCTAGCCTCATCACGCCCTGTGAGACATAACAGGTCAGTTTTATTATCCCCATTTTACAAGGGAAAGAGAGGCTGAGAGAATTTAAGTGACTTTCCCAAGGTCACAGAATGTGTCCGTATTAGAGCTGGGATTAGAGACTAGCTATTGCTGAATCCAGCCCTGTGCTCAGAATGTGACTTTCTCAGACACACCTATAGCTCAGGCTTTTTCTGTTTACTGTAGGTGAGTGACTGATAGGTTCAATGGCCTCAGTATTTCAAAATTATAAGTATTAGTTTGTGTTAAAGAAGGTCAAATTTTCCCATCAAAAAAATTAAAACAACAAACCTTCTGAAAGTTCTTCCAACTAACCCTTTAAGGGGCTATTGGAAAGATGTTCCCCATCTGGCTCTGAAGGGCCCCAGCATTCTCCTCATTGTTACTTCCCACTCAAAGTTCTACCTATCTAAGGGCTCCCATTCAGAGCCCATCAGCACCATTCCTACTTCAGTTAGATGGTACAAGTAACTCTCTCCCCTAGTCCCTGGGAATGCTCCCTTAAAAGCACTTCCATTTTGGACCAAAATCTCAGGCTCATGTGGTTACACAGACCATCGACTATAGGGTTAACCAGGCTGAACCCAACATAGAATCTTTACCCATCTCATTAATGTCTCTTTGAATTTGTTTTCCCCACAGAGCTACACTGACCAGGACAGAAGAAGATAGTTATTTATGGGTAGGGGAGACCCGGATACAAAACTCCAGATCAGAAAAGCCCCAGATATTGGAGAAGACTGGATTCGGACATACATTTTGCAGCTCAGGCCCCTCTCAATTTGTTGGCACATCCTAAAACCTGAATAAAATTGAGCTGTAGTTTTATGGAGCTCTCAGCTCACTGAGATGGGTCATTCAAATAGCTGAATCACTAGCTAAATTACCCAAATGTTTGGTAGAGTCACTGTCCCAGAAGCCTGAAAATGTCCTTGTCTCCAAGATGCTTCATTTTCAGTGGCAAGGTTATGCTTGTGCAGAGCTGGCATTAAAGCTTTTGGCACCCAAGAGAGACTAGATTATAGGTTGCGTGCACTCAGAGAGTTTTAAGAGTTTTGTGGGTGGAGAGGATCATCAAACAAAATAATAGGTTTAATCAGACATCAAAGAAGAGAGATCAATGGAAACCCACCCTTTTTCTTCCTTCTGTTAACTGTAAGCATCAACAATTAGGGGCTTGGATAGCTGTCATTACATAGTTAAAAGCATTGGCAGTGTTAATAGTTGTATTAAATTTGAAAGCAACAAGGCCTGACTTTGGGTAAGGCCAAGGGTAGAGGAGCAAATCTTCAACACATATTCCTCATTCACTTTGGTACCTCTTATTCTGGCTCTGTGCTCATGCTTATCTGATGCTACAGCTAGGTATCAGTGACAGAGTCAGGGATTGATTTATTTTTGCCATATATCTTATTTGTGCACGGCATTCTAACAGTCTGTTGTATTCTTAATGGCACAGGCCCCATGGCTACAAAACCACTGGAGCTGCAATTCTAGAAGAGAATCTTGTCTCCAAAAAAGAAATGACCAGCTCCACTGGTCAACATCTCTCCAAATGAATGCAGTGTTGCCAAATAGCCATTTTATCACACGTCTCATGATATGGGAACTTCTCTTAAGGCCACAGCTTGTGGAATCCTGTGATTAGGTGAGAATCTCAGCCTTCTTTTTTGGGGAGAGCTGGGGGGTGAGGGGCAGAGTCCTCATGAACACAGAGAAAAACCTGAAAATGTGACCTGAGTGCATGCAAAAGACTCCAAAACAAAAGGGCAAATAAAAAGAACCCCAAAAAATCAATTATTTTTTAAAATATCATGATTTTGAAGACAATGTCATAATTTGGGGAGAATGACTGGTAATTTTTGAACACCTGGGGTTGGCAGCACTGCAGATCTGTGACACGCCTCTGTCAGCCTTTTCTATCACAGTTACAGGTCTACCCCACCCCCAGTCCCACCGCTTTTCTCATTTAATCCCCCATTAAATCTCTCATCCTGATCCCATACTATCACTGTAGGTTCCCACCTGATGCATATTCTTTTACTTTACTATCGAAGTAGGGAGAGGCTGTAGCTCTTTTTTAAAACTATATGATCATTAGGAAATAGACTTGAGAATACAGGCCAATATTTGTCACCAAAACCATGATAGTCTTTAAAAAAAATTGCTGAAGGGCACCAGACACACTGAACGAGGCAGAGTTGCTATGACACCCCTGGCTGCACAGTCAGCCTCATCTTTCCTTTATTTTGTTTCTCGTTACTAAAAAAATGGGATAATGTTATGTCTGAAATCCTATTTTAAAAATTTCATAGGAATACAAATGACACCTATTTAAAATCTATCACCTTTCATGCAGTTTGTTTACTTTATGCATTTCACCCAGCTTGGCCCAAAGGAAACAGACTCGTAAGTTTCACTTCCTGGTTCTTGTGAAGGAGTAAAGCGATTCACTTAGGTTACAAATGCTGCAAGGAAATGTCTAAATACAAAGAATAGTTTTCTTAAGCTTCAGTGCAAACAAGGAAAACATTTTTATCACTGGGTTTTGAAGACAAGAAAAATGTTTGTTTGGGGTTTTTTTGTTTGTTTTTACTCAAACCCTATATTTTGGGCCCAAACGAAAACTGTTTTCTGCATTGTAATTCAGCTTGTACTAAGGACTGAGTTGATTTTATGTCTTATTAAGGCAGCTATCTCACTAGGATGCTCTGATCCCTAATGCATGCCCTGGCTGAATTATTGTGATTACTTTTTTGCAAGACTCCCCAACCCTGCTACCTGACTGCAGTGCAGAAATAAATGTGTCACCAGAGTACTTGCCAGAATCAGGAGCTCAGAGCGCATTATTCCAGTGCTAAGAGAAACTGTCTGGCTTCCAGCAGAGCAGCAAAGGATTGTTTTTAAACAAAATGAAGGGAGTTACTATACCACCATAAAAGGCCATGTTTGAGGCCCTGGCTGGATTCCTGAGTCCAGTTTCATATAAGTTCTGGAGAAAAATCCATAAAGAAGCTACAGAACTGACCAAAGTATGGAGGGTCTTAGCTATGATGACTGGATGAAGAGCTTAAGCGTATACAGTTTGAAGATGAGAAGGCTACAGGGGGGATCTTCTTGTACTATATAAGTACCTTAAGGGGGATCACAAGGATTTAGGGTTGGATAAATTTGAACTAAGCAGCAACAGGAAACGTGGACACTTCTAGAAATTAAAATTAAAGTACTTCGTTTTAATCTAAACATAGGGGCTATTTTCCCCTAAGAAGCTAATCAATGTACCACATGGAATTCTTAGCCTGAGGAAACAATGGCAGAATCCAAATGACCAAGATTCAAGAAAATAAAAATGGATGCTTACTTGTATACCAGTGATATCCCCAGGGATAAATTGGATTAGATGATTAACCATGGTGATCCTTGCTTGCATGCACAGAGTTGAACTGATCACTACATTTAGAGAGTCAGGAAGGAATTTCTTCCCTCCCAACGTATTACAGGGATTGGGGTGGGGGAAGGTGGAGAATGAAGCGGGTGCATCTCACCTGATCCATTAATCCAGATTCCTGTCTTGTGTTCCTGAGGCCATGTCTGCACTACGAACTTTGATCAATGCCAGTTATGTCAGTATAAAGCCACCACAGTTAGTGATAATGCTTGTGTGTATGTATACATAGCTCCTTGTGTTGGTACTGGGCATACTCACCAGGAGGGCTTGTGTTGATGCACAATGCAGTGCATCATGGATAGGTGTCCCAGTGTGCAATCCATTACCATCCAGTGTATTGTCTTTTGGGAAGTTTTGGCAATACATGGTGGGGTAGAAACAAGTCACACAGTGGTGACTGGAAGCAAGGAGCAACTTCCCAGCGTGCAGCTGTCTCCACCCATAATTTTTGTGCCTTTAATAAAATTTCCACAAACCCACATGGACTTCCTTGCTGTCTGCCGTCTGACAGAAGCATGGAGTCTGCACTGCTCTGCACTATTGTCATAAGCATTGCAAACATAGGACACATGATCCTCCAGTATTTGCAGACTAAGAACCAATGAATCAGTGGGGAACAAGACAATTTCTTAGAAGACAGATTGCTATGAGACATAGTGAGAACCAATTCAAGGTTGCTGGTGGCATTCACAGAGCATCTGTAGATGGTGGAATGCTGCTTCTGAGCCCCCAAAGTGAGCACTGACTGGTGGGACTGCATTGTAATGGAAGGTTGGGATGATGAGCAGTGGGTGCAGAACTTTCAGATGTGCAAGGCCACATTCCTGGATCTGTGTGCTGAGCTCACCCCAGCCCCCCAGTGCAGGGACGCCGAAATGAGAGCTGCACTGACAGTGGAGAAGCAAGTGGCTGTGATCGTACTGTGGAAATTTGCAATGCCAGATTGCTACTGGTCAGAGTTGGAAAATCCACTGTGGGAGTCATTGTCATGTAAGTGTGCAGGACCATTAATCATCTCCTGCTACACAGGACTGACACTCTTGGAAATGTGCAGGACACAGTGGATAGATGTGCAGCAGTGGGGTTCCTGAACTGCGGTGGAGCAAAAGACAGAGTACATCTACTTTTCTATGGTTAGCAAGAATTGGTGGATCATCAGGGATGCTTCACCAACATCAGTGTTGGCTGGTCAGGGAAGATATATGATGCTCACATCTTTAAGAACACAGGCCTGCTCAGAAAGCTACAAGCAAGGACTTTCTTTCCCAACAGGTGGACTACCACTGGCAGCGTTGAAATGTCAATAGTGATCCTGGCGGACCCAGCATATCTCTTGCTTCCATGGCTCATAAAGCCATACACCAGCCACCTCGACAGCACCAAGGAAAGATTCAGCTATTGGCTCAGCAGGTGTAGAATGACAGCTGAATGTGCTTTTCATAGATTGAAGGGATGCCAGCATTGTTTACTCACAGGATTGAATCTCAGTGAAAAAACATCCCAATGGTTGTAGCTGCCTCCTGTGTCCTGCAAAATATCTGTGAAGCGAAGGGGGAAAGGTTGCTGCTGGGGTGGAGGTCGAGCAGCTGTCAGCTGAGTTTGAACAGCCAGACACAAGGGCTATTAGAAGAGCTCAATGCAGAGCTATATGGATCAGGGAGACATTGAAAGAGTGATCCACAGTAATGTGTTGGGGTATACTGTGCTCTACCTGGCCCTGCTGTTTTGGGGACTGTTAGGAATTGTGTGATGCTTGGTATACATCTAGGAATATAACACTATCAGTGCACCTATTAATTTTACACTGCTTGCTGTACATTTATAATTATTATACTGTGTTTGTCACTGATCCTATGAGTTGTGTCACTCTGTACAGTAACAAGTAAATGGATGCTTTCAGTGCTGCTAGGCATTCTGCAGCATATGTTGTGAACGAATAAAGATGAATTATTTTCCAAATAATATAATTTTATTTAGTAACAATATCAGTGCAAAGAAAACTCAGTTCAGTTTAAAAGTAAATACATGAAAAACTTAATAAATTAACTTAACAAGGGGAAAGAACATTCATGTCCATTTCACCTACACATACAATAACTGTGGCTTTCATAGATCACTGTATATGAAGTTGTGGTTGTTCTTAATGTTCCCTGGGGTGGAATGGTAGGGAGAGGGATGCAATCCTCTTCTTTCTCCTCCTTATCTGGCTCAGGCGTTCCACAGGTATGGAAGGGGACACCCCTCCCCGCCAGGCTGCAAGAGCAGCAGCTGTGGATAAACACAGAGGTACCATTGTCAGTACGGTCACAATGGAAAGTGGAAGTTAAGATTCAGCATTACCTTCCCTAGCTCCCCTAAAGTTTTAAACAAGACGTGCTTATTAGGGTTGCCAACTTTGGTTGGACATATTCCTGGAGGTTTCATCAGATGACATAATCTTTAATTAAAAATTAATCTTTAATTCCTGGAGACTCCAGGACAATCGTGGAGGGTTGGCAACCCTAATGCTTATTGACACTTCTACTTCGGAGTGCTTGTGCATGGTTATGGCCCACCGGGGTCAGGGAAATGAGGAAGGAATTGCTCAGTTGCATAAAACTATGAGTACAGGGCAATGGCACTAAATAATGGCTCCACTTTCCACAGGCAGTGGTGAGTTTAGCTGATATCTCATACCTGAGGGTAACGGAGGCAGAGAGAGAGCACAACTGCTGCTGGCATCCCGAAGCTTTCCAGGCCTGCATGCTGTTAGCCTGTCTACTGCAGTGGTGCCTGCTGAAGTTATCGCTGACTGGTGTGGGAAAGTGTCCTACTGTGGAGGAAGAAATAAGGCTGCCATCCCCAGAAACCTTTGGAAAAGGATTGCAGAGTAGGTCTATGAAAGCTTCATCAAATTCTCTCAGGAGAATTCAAGGGACACCCCTGTGTACATAAACTGCTCCACATGATCCTCTCCCACCTAACTCTACAGGGGAATAAGAAGCAGATAACACTACCTCTCTTTGTTGTACTTCTATCTCTTCTGATATGAATAAATTAATGAAAAGCCAATTGCTTTGTCCTGTTAAGTTGGGGCATCACCAATATATCATTGTAATGAGAAATACAATTATACACTTACCCGAGGTTCCGTCCCCTGCATCAGGCTCACCCATGCTCAACTGCCAGGACTGACTGAATTGCAGTGGAGTCTCAAACAGGTCCTAGCTCGCAGCATAGCTGGACCTCCTGGTCACATCCCCCATCCTCCTCCTTATTCTCCTCCACTTCCTCGTTGTCCTCGCTGTGCATGCCAGAGACCTCTGGCTTGGGCTGCTCAGTGGTGTGTGTATGGGAGAGGACGGTATTTCCGCCAAATATGGCAAGCAGCTTTTTGTAAAAGCTGCAGGTCTGTGGCTCAGCACATGATTGTCTGGTCACCTCCCTGGCCTTCTAATATGCCTGCCGCAGTTCCTTCACTTTCATGTGGCACTTCTGCTGGTCCCTATCATACCACTTCTCCTGCATCCCCCAAGCAATCTTCTCATAGATGTTGACATTTGTGTGTGTGGTTCAGAGCTGTGCCTGCACGGCCTCTTCTCTCCACAGGTCCAGGAGCTTCAATATCTCCTGTCTATACCAAGCCAGAGTGAGTCTGGAGTGTGTAGCCAGCCTGGTTATCTGGGCAGTTGCACAGAACAATGGAGAGCTGCTAGGTTTGTTCACCAAGCTGGACAATCACGAAAAGGCATTTCAAAAATCCATGGGGCTTTAAAGGTCGGGTGGGGGGTGGGGACGCACCTTAAGGTCTTTGTGACCCTGGGTAGTGGAGTTCACAATTGTGACCAAAGCGATCAGTGTTGGGCATTGTGAGACAGCTGCTGGAAGACTGTTCGTGTTAACATAAGTAACAGAGTGTCTACACTCATTCTGCATTGACCTCAGTACATTGACCATGGCTTAACATCAGTCGGGAAAGCGGTGTACCGGGGTGCTTACGTCGGTGGGAGACAAATTTAAGTGTAGATACTTGCACAACTAGGTTGATGCAAGGCGGCTTACATCAACCTAACTTTGTAGTATAGAACATGCTTCGGGCAAAGATGACTCCTATAACCAAAAGAACTTTTTTTGGGGGGTGAGGAGAGGGACAGAGAGAACAGAATTTGTTTTAAACATACCTTGCACGCTCTGGTTATTTCAAACATTTTCCAAAGCAACAAGCTAAGCAGTGGTTAGGCCGCAGACTGTGTAGGCAAACGGGTCTGCCTCAGTAGAAGAAATGTTGTTAATATATAGAGGACATGATACAGTAAAGCTTGGTCCACACTGAAAAGTTATATCAGTGTACCATACAAACATAGACTAACAGCCCACTGCCCTGAAAAATTACAAACTAAATACACATGGCAGACAAAGGATGCCAGGAGGGAAAAGAACAGAACCATTACACTACTGAATGATCACAGAATTTTTATGTTCCAAACTGAGGGGTGTGTCTTCAACTCACTGCCCTGGTATTTTTCTCATTTGATCCATTTATGTAGCAATCAGCTAATGTACATAATACCATGATCTCATACCTCAAACTCATCAGGCTGCTACAATGTTTGCAAAGTGCTTTGAGCACTGAAAATGCCATATAAATGCCAAATACAAATATTAGTATCAGATAGCAGTGAAAATCATCATTTAATTCAAAAAGGGAGAAAAAATACCATAAGATGCAATTATGGTCCTTCCATTGGGATAATCCAACTCTCCCTAAGTGTCCCTGCTATGCACATGAATCTTTCATCTTTTCCAAACACCAAAAAACATATGTTGCCTAAAAGAATGTTGTTATGAAGGGAGTCTGGAATGATTTAGAAAACACCTATAAAAACCTGCAAGGAAACATTCTTGATTAGCCAGGAGATCCCAGAGCGTGTCTGATGATATGTAACAATATAAAGTGATGATAAGTGCTATGCAAAGGGCTCCATTTTGAAAGAACTTCCCTTTTGTCAATGTGAAGATTTTGCACTTGCATCCATGTGCATAGGCAATTATCACAATCACATGTGCGAAAAGTCAACTGGATGCCGTTTCCTAATTTGAATGTGCAAGAGCTGTAACTGCTTAAACCAATGAGTGCACCACAGATGGGAGGTCCTTTAAAACATGGTCCAGAAAGTCATGACAAAAATTAACCTTTAACTCTATTTATTGCAGCATAGTCACTGTTCTATCCTTACCAGATTATTGCAAAGCTGCACACATTTTTCAGTTCCCCTGCAAATGTAGAATTCTGTACCCTTAAGATAAAAGGGCCATATGAAAACTAACCTCCTGTTTCAGCTTCTCTTTAGAATTGAAAAAAAAAATTTAAATCGCAACACAGATAATATAAGAATGGCATATAAATGAGAAGATTAGGCAGCAAAGAAGAAATCTGTAAATTGCTAACCTAAGAAGAAAGCTTTCTGCCTTTTATTTTTTAATACAACTCCCTGAATATACAGCAGCTACAGCTGCTGCAAAGGATCCTAAACTAAAAGTACACATTAGGGCATCTAACTGTAAGCTGTGCATAAAACCTTTTAAAATGAGGCCTGAAATTAAAATTCAGAGGGGTCAACATCAATGAGAGTTGGGCGCCTAACTGCCCTGTGTGCCTTTGAACACCTCCCACTCAGCTTACTATTCCTTTTGAATGGTTCTATCAGCACCTTGGTGTTTGCTACCGGTGAACTCAAACAACAAGCAACTTCTATTAATCTACCAAAGAAGATAGAAGTACACAAAAAGATTGTGTTTGTGAGGGGGCATTTTTAAAATTTTATTTTAAAAGTATGTACAGATTTATTTGAAAATTAGGATGCAAACCCTAATGGCAAGCTATAGCTCAAAGTTTCTCTTGTCCTTTCCCTCTATGTATAATCCGTGTGTATATATGTACTATATTGTAACATAGGGGTCAGGATTTTCCACGGGACATCAAAAATGGAAAAAAGGAAGCATACAGGGGAAATAAAAAGCCCCTGAACAACAGTGATCCAAGGGAAAGAGCCTGTGCCAAGTCTACCTGAATTTCAAACTACTCCTAGAGACTAGACCCGCTATTCCTAAAGGACATTTAGTAATGACCTTCAGGATCTCTGTTTAATTGGCAGCCTTGTAAATATTCTTAACACAGATTTTTTGAACACTAGAGCTCCAGCCTGCATTGTTAAATAAATCTTTGAACCAATAATTTTTCCTCCCACAAACTCTAATAGGCTCAAAATATTGCATAACATCTAAAGGAAAAACTTACTGGATATCTTCCTAAAGAGAAACTTTTGCCAGGGGGCAGAAAGTCTGTCTCCGATATTTATTTTGATTCGTCACTTTCCACTAGTTTCCTCCATCCTTTGAAACCAATGTTCTTTCCAGAACCGGCCCAGCTCAACTGTGGGAATTTAGGAGTCCATTACCAGAAGTGCAACCACATTTAAAAAAGGTACAGAGGTGGATCAGTGGGAAAGTATGAAACCTGCAGCCATCCCTAAGAGTCCTCAATAAAATAAATTAACTTAAATATCCCCATTCATCCCCTTTCATGGTTATGGGAATGGCATAGAATCATAGGACTGGAAGGGACCTCGAGAGGTCATCTAGTCCAGTCCCCTGCACCCTGCAGGACTAAGTATTATCTAGACCATTCCTGACAGGAGTTTGTCCAACCTGCTCTTAAAAACCTCCAATGATGGAGATTCTACAACCTCCACAGACAATTTATTCCAGGGCTTACCCACCCTGACAGTTAGGAAGTTTTTCCTAATGTCTAACCTAAACCTCCCTTGCTGCAATTTAAGCCCATTTCTTCTTGTCCTATCCTCAGGGGTTAAGAAAAACAATTTTTCTTCCTCCTCCCTGTAACAACGTCTTACATTCTTTTACATTTACGGTTATCATGTCCCGTCCCCCATCTTCTCTTTTCCAGACTAAACAAATCCAATTTTTTCAATCTCCCCTCAAAGGTCATATTTTCTAAACCTTTAATCATTTTTGTTGCTCTTCTCTAGACTCTCTCCAATTTGTCCACATCCTTTCTGAAATGTGGTGCCCAGAACTAGACAACAATACTCCAGTTGAGGCCTAATCAGCGCGGAGTAGAGCGGAAGAATTACTTCTCGCGTCTTGCTTACAACATTCCTGCTAATACATCCCAGAATGATGTTCACTGTTTTTGCAACAAAATTACATTGTTGACTCATATTTAGCTTGTGGTCCACTATGACCCCCAGATCCCTTTCCGCAGTACTCTTTCCTAGGCAGTCATTTCCCATTTTGTATGTGTGCAACTGATTGTTCCTTCCTAAGTGGAGTACTTTGCATTTGTCCTTATTTAATTTCCTCCTATTTACTTCAAACCATTTCTCCAGTTTTGTCCAGATCATTGTGAATTTTAATTCTATTCTCCAAAGCACTTGCAATCCCTCCCAGTTTGGTATCATCCGCAAATGTTATAAGTGTGCGCTCTATGCCATTATCTAAATCATTGATGAAGATACAGTATTGAACCGAACCAGACCCAGAACTGATCCCTGCGGGACCCCCACTTGTTATGCCCCTCCAGCATGACTGTGAACCACAGATAACTACTCTTTGGGAAAGGTTTTCCAACCAGCTTTGCACCCACCTTATAGTAGCTCCATCTATAGTTGCATTTCCATAGTTTGTTTATGAGAAGGTCAGGTGAGACAGTAGCAAAAGCTTTACTAAAGTTTGCCTGTGAGATCCTGAGTCCCCTAGTATGGTTTAATGTCTGGTTTCTAAAGACTCTCACACAGAATGGAAGCTTTTTCTCAAAACTGTTACTTAGAAGCACCAACCTAATTTGGTTATACGGTCACATGATGCACATTGTTCCCCTTATTCACTGCCCGCAATATCCACAGTTACTAAACTAGGGTTTCATTCAAAGCTGTTATATTAAGCCAAAAACAGAAGCCCAGAAAAGTGAAGTGAGTTGTCCAATGTCAGTGGCAGAGCCAGGAATAAAAACCAAGTCTTCTGAGTCCCACTCCAGTGTATTCAGTAGAGTACACTGACTCTCCAAAACGTACATATTTTCTGAGGTGGGTAGGACTTTTGAAAATGCATAGCACTGGTCTAACTCTACTCCCAATGAAACTAAAGGAAGCTTTTCCCTGGGCTTGAATGAGAGCAGGGTTAGACCAATACTAAGTGCTTTTGAAAATCCCATCTATAATGTGTGAGAACCAAGGTCAGTATACACAAACAATCTGTTAAGGGCCAAAATCCTGAGGTCCTTACTGAAGCAAAACTACCATTGACAAGTTCAGTGGTTCTCAACCAGTTGTCAGCCTGACTATGAAGAGGATTTCCACTCCTGGGTAGCTGCAGGGGGACTTGGCTGCACCATATTAAATAATGTACAGTTTCCTGTTCATGTCAGGTCTTTCAGTAGGTGAGACACAATCTCTTCCTGCACTCCTCTGGGATAGAGCGGCTCCACCTCTCCTTACCTGAGCCAACTGCTAAATGAATCCTTATTCTGCTTCAGGATTTGGCCCAAAGGACTTAATCCCTTGGTCATTCAGTGACTTCGGTGAACATTAGGACTGAGTTATTTAATCATCTACAACTACATCAAGACTTCCCTTTCCAGTAAATCAGCCTTCTATGGGACACTTTATCAGATTTATATCATCAGTGAAATTACACAGGGCTGTCTTTCCGCTATATCCTTCATAAAAAGAGAGAGAATAATGTCTGCTGTGTTTGAAGGAATGCCAGGAAAGGCCCTTTAGAACAAAACCTTTGTTTACAGAGTTCCAGACGATGAGGAAGTTCAGTGGTTCTCAACCAGTTGTCAGCCTGGCTATGAAGAGGACAGATCAAAACAAGGGGTAGTTCAAAATGAAATATTTAAACAAATGCTTTCTCGTGTGACTTGGTGCAAATAAGACTTTTCATCATCATCATCATCCCCATTTTATGATATTGCCATATACGTATATAGATGATTAAAGCTAAGACAAATATTTATTAGTTCTTAATCCACATACCTCTTTGCTGGGCACAGTTGATAGCCTGCAGTCACACAACTTCTAGCTGCAACATTATCAGCTCTCACAAAGTAAGAAGCATAGGGCTAAATCAGTACTTTGATGGGAAACTTACAGTGAAACCTTAATGCTGCAGAAGAAATTATTTAGAATAAATAATATACATAAGGAGGTCTTGAGGAGATGGCTGAGGTGGTAAAAGTCCTACCACAACAATTCAATAGGCCCTACGTAAAAACCACAGATTCTATTTTCATTCCATATTGGGTGTGTAATATTACTGCATATTAGAATGATTCCATTGTTTTTCTTATACTGTTTTGTACCTGTAAAACCAGAAGGGTAGAAAATAGGAATTTACAAAATTTGTGAGCCACCCACAATCAAGAGAGCAAGGCCCTAAGATGTTTGAAGGGGAAGTCAGCTCTCCCACTGGTTCTAATGTCCGAGAGGGAGACAAGGCCAACCTGAAAATTTTAGAGCTTGCATGAGATGTACAGCCCACAAAGGAGCAGCATTTCACGTCTGCTTGCTTTGGCTGTGATTAAGGCCAACTTTGACCCCATATCATGGACACAGTTTCTGGTCAAGAAGTTCTCCATGGGATCACAGTGAAGACCATAATACTCTATAGGAATTGGCTGGTGAGCGATATAAGGCACTTTCTCCTTGCTAAGGGTGAGCATTGGACTCAAGTCTGGTGGCAATACCACTCGGCCTCCACTCCACCTATATATTTACAGGTTTTCTTGGTTACATTGTTAGTGTACACAGTGCAGTATCCCATGTCTTTGAGACTAGATGGCTTGGGACTGGTAATGGGAAACTTTCACAATCAGGTCACCATTTAAATCCCAGTCTAGACTGGTAGTGAAAAAAAGTCATCACATAATAATAGCTACTGAGTGGCCCCTGTGAAATGACTTAGTGGATCATAGAGCCCAGTTCCTAGTGGACAAGGTCCCATCTCACAAAGCTACCACCATGAATGGCGCTATTTGTTGGCAGTCTCAGCAGAATGGTCAAGAGTTGAATGGCTCCGGAGCCTGAACTACCCTCTGGGCCCCCTCTAAATTGGGGATGAGGTCTATTAGCAAGGTACTGTTGCTATCCAGGCTATATACAAGACCCCAGTCTCCAGGGCTGTCAAGTCTGGTAATTTTCACAAGCATTAAATTTGGTAATTAAATAATAAACAATAATAATTAATAAGAAGAAAACAACTTCACAGATCTGACTGCAAAATGTAATTATACTCCATATGCATCCAACAAGTCTACCACCTTCAATTACCTTTTTGGATACTGCAGTATACTCCTGACATTCTCAAATTCAAATAAAAACAGTTATTCAGGAAGGCTGCTCAGACTATAATGTACTGAAAACATCTGAGAAAACAGGCACTCTATTAGTCAGTTAAACTGTAAATCCTCTGACTCATCTGAGGAGTAACCACACCACTGGGCACAGCGCCCTTTAATTTTTATAAAATGCAAAGAACTTGTAATGCTGCATTATGGAAAAGCATCTGGCATTTGATGATCAAAGGCATTAGTGTTTAAATGACTAACAGCCAGCACCGAGTCTTCTGACAAGTAAGTAATAAAAGAGACATCATGTCGGGCTCTGTAATACTCAGTGGGCTTCTGGGATCTCACCAAGTCTCAAGTCTGAGCAGCACCTTTCCCCTTTTAGGGATCTGTCTCCACTTAAGCAGTTTGCTTTCAGCTTCTTTTCATTTAGGGACTGATTTTACTCCTAAAGGTCAACACATTAAACACTGTGAGGTGCTCAGACACTGTGGTAATGGTTATCATATATTAAGTACCATAGGCAGGCTGATGATAAGATTAGGCCACAAGAAGGCATGTGGCAAATCCTGGTCCCTCCTTTGCATTCCCACAGGACTTCCACCTGCAACAGAACCAGTGCAGTTCCACAGCATTGGGGCAGTCAGGATTGGAGCCGACACAGAATCCACTCCCCTAATTGGGAGTCCACCTCCCTAGGGGCTCCATGTGTGTTTGCACAGCCAGGTTGGGGGGTGGGGCAGAGGCAGGCTGGGCAAAGGTATATTCACGGATATGTGACTCCACCAGCCTTTGCCCCCTGTTGAGCAAGGGCTTAACAGCTACAACTCTTTCACTCCCACACGGGATTCCTCTGTGCCAAATCCAGCTACTCAGGACCAATGCAGAATAGTGGGGAGGATTTGGCCAGGAGCCACCAATATCTCTATGTTGTAGTGATTTCTGCAAATTTCTTTTATATAAGTCAAAGCCTTTTCTGTGAAACTGCATTGTAACTAGAGATGGTTTCAGAGCGAGAGGGGACAGAGGTGACATACTCTAAAAAATGGACCAACAAGGGCCTAAGAGATGTACATTATTATTGAAAATGCAAAAAGTACTGGACAATGCCCAACAATTAGTGATGAATCAGTGCTCTGGACATGTGCATTTTTACTATAGCTAATCTCCCATTTTGAACAAGTTGCTATAATCCTCTGAGAACTAAGGCTGGACAGTAATTCAGCACATTTTGGTAGCACTAGACTGTCTGCTGCTACCAGCCATACTGGAAATCAATGTGATGAGCAGCAACTTTTCAGGACTAATCATGTCAGGCAGACAGGGGCAGACTCTTCTTTCAAACATCTGACATATGAATGGATGAGAAAAATCAGGAGTTTTACTGGAGACCCCGCAACCCAAATCACAGCAGTCTGCTTTGTTCAAAGCAGATGATCTAGGACACAGTAGTACAGTAGCTTAACTGTTTCCAGGGAGAGAAAATACAATTTCCCAGATTTTGTCTGGGGAGCTGTCAGGATTTGGGTAGCCAATGCAGACACCCTTCCCTGGACCCTTGGATTCCTGTATATCACCTTCATTTTCATTCTGAAAAACGGGTGGGGCTAGGGAGAGACAGAGCTAGGAATAGTCACACAAATTCTGATTGCCGGTCCTTGGTTCTAATCACATGACCACACTGGAAGGATCTGTGTTAGAATTTTCACCATCACAGTTTCAAGCTGTTTTCCATTCCCACTGGTTAGCCCAAAACAATCCCTACCCCCTTACCACCAGTAGTATTTACTATTTGTACTGGGCTCACACCTAGGAACCCCTATTCTGGATCAGGGCCCCACTATGCTAGGCAGTTTACTAACAGAACAAAAAAGACTATCCTGGACCCCACAGAGATTACAATCTAAGCGCAAGACAAGAGACCACAGATAGAAACAGATAGGCAATGGGGAGCCCCTGGTGATCATGGGCCAATACTGGTCAGCATGACCAGCAAAAATGATGCTTCGGAGTCATTAGCTCACACTCGAAGCAGGAAAACAACTAGTATGTTCTTTTCATGGGATGGATAACTCCCATTGTAGGCACAAACATTGTCTAATAATTTGGGGTTATCAAACAGCTCTAATTTAACCAGAGATGAGCATTAGTAACTTCAACACAACTCCAGGGCAACAGAGAGAATAAAGTAAAAAATATCATTGCCACTTAAATTTAAAACCAGACTCCGCTAAAGAAAGAAAATCTGGTCCCTACTTCACAATCATCTCTGTGCTGGGTTCACATAAAGTACAACTATTGACTATATTAATTGGCACACAGCTGCTCTAATCACTGTCAGTAATAAGGAAAGAATGGCATGTGACCTGTGCTTCTGATGATGGATTGCAATGAACACTAACTGAAAGGGAAGGGAAGAAATGCTTATGCATTCCATCCCCACAAAAGGAGTCTATAGGCATCTTTTTATGCAAAGTGAATGGCATATATAGGTGTTTAAAGCAGCAAAACCATACACATGATTTTGGAGGCAAATCTATTCGTTGCTAAAAGTAGCCCATATAAAAATACATTTGCCTAATTAGCTCTGTATGCATAAAAGGATGGATGAAACTGTCTCTGGAGAACCAATGACATGAAAATCGATAAAATAGAACATTAAAATTATTGCCATGAACTTTCAATCTTTGCTATATATTTTTACAATGGTGTTTGCCTATGTCTGACCCCAATATATCACTTAAAAAGCACCATTGTCAAGGAATGAAACTATCTCCTTTCACCAATCATAAGTCAATATGTAAGTTATTCCTCATTCACCACTCATTTTCAGGAATATAATGGCAGACAAAGAACTTGATCCACAACCTTGCAAGTATATGCAAGGAAAATTTTTATTTTAGTTTTATTTATTGTTTACTACTTGCCCTATGGGAACACTTGTCTGTCCTCAGACACACACCTAAAATTATCTGAGCCTGTACTTCCATAAGCTATTGCTCAGTTTCAAAGAAGCTGGCATGCTAACTTCAAGCACTGAGTGACCCCTTCCATGTTTCTGTCATGGGTTTGAAGCCAGGCTCTGCTGGGTATAGCTAGAGATCGGATGAGGATGTGCTGAGTTTCTTGTTCTCAGTGGAGGGCTTGCCGACACGGCAAAGTTGCATAGATATAGTTTACATTTTTCAGCAGAAATTGCCTTGAGTCTAGGCACAAATCATCTTATACCAATTTGTTTTACACTTAAAATAAAATTACTAAATTGCTTTGGAACCAACTTCATTTTTTTTCAACAGGAGTTATACTGGTGTAAGGTCCACGTGGATGTTTCACCTTTCTGATAATACTACCCCACGAGTCATGTAGTCCTCCCACTACTACCACTCTGCATCAGTTCACACCTGAAGTGGTCTTCTCTCAGGTTTCCTGTATGCACCCTACTGCTATGAATTTTTGAAGTCATCTGGACCAGGTGTCCCCGCTCTCTTTAAATTTTGCTGGCACACACCCACAGGCACCTTATTTGCGACTTGAGCTCATTACAAGTACAAATTATGAAAGCTAACATGTTCCTGAAAATCACCCAGACTGCATAGACACTTGTTGCAGTACTTGGCACCCTGGGATACCCACCCAGAATATAATGCACCTATGCCAAAACAGTGCTGTGCAGACACAGTGCTTCACATGAGGTATCTTAAACAAGTGCATGTACAGCAGTGTGGACTCACACTATCAGTTTAGCTACATTGATGTTATTTGATTACTGTAAAATTTTAAAGCAGACTGGTTTCACCCCCCAAGGGGACTAGTTCACTAGTAACTCCTTTTGCACGCTACATATGTAAAATGCAGCCATTTTTGAAGTGAATTCAGTAGCTGTGTAACAGTTTTCAAAAACAATATTCTGCAGTTCAGAACACTAAGGGAAGAGAAATGCCATAACCATTGGAAACTGCAGAAGATTTTTAGGTAAGCAAAATGTAATTATCCACACTGAAATCTAGCCAAGATAGCATTAGATCCCTGTTCTCATATAAAATGCCATAATCTTTAATGATCACAAACCACCACCAGCTTCATTTTATCTAACAGATGGCATCTCTAGCAACAGGGACCTTTACACTAAAGTTGGGGCACTGGTTCCATTCCCATTCAAAGGAAAAGGGGTATTTGTTAAATCACCTACATCACTAGCTGTAGCTACTGGATATTCCTTTGTGGCCTCCATCCATATACAAAGCAGTTCCGAGTCTGTTCAGCTTGCTAAATCTGACAAGATCAAAGCCCAGAGTGGTATGGCTGCAGGCATCATTTGAAGTTGGGCTATTAAAAATTGAAACCTTCTACTCTGTTTATTCACAGTGGCACATTTCAACTTTAAAATGGATACACTGTTCTGAGTGTGCTGTGTTATTCCATGAAATCCTCACTACTTAAGTCGAGAACCATGTGCTTTTTGTTTTATAAAGTAGTGGATTTGTATGGTGATAGCTGACTCTACATAATGATCATCCTAACATTCAGCTGAGATATCCTGGGAAGAAATACAATAGGTGGAATTCACAGGCTTTACTGAATTTTTCACACAAATACTAAATAGAATGGATGAATACATGAAGAGAACTGAATCAGAGATTTGTTTTGTTGTATGTGTTCTACTAGAAGGTATATTCAATCGCCCAGGAGTAAAAGTAAGAGGATAAGCTTCACTCATTATCCTTGCTCTGCATGATTGGCTGACAGCAGAGTGAATCTTAGGCTGTATCCACACTGCCACTTTCAGCACTAAAACTTTAGTCATTCAGTGTGAAAAAATGCCCCCCTGAGCGACAACAAAAGTTTTAGCGTTGAAAAGCACCAGTATAGACAGCACTTTATCTCCCAGCGATAAAGCTACCACCCCTCATTCGGGGTGGTTATTTTTTTTTTTAATCATGGGGAGAGCTCTCCCCTCGGTGATAAAGCGTGACTACACTGCCCATGTCACAGTGCTGTAACGTGGGCAGTGCAGACATACCCTTAGAATCCTGATCTCTGAAGCATGGTGGAGAGATCTTCTACAAAGTTTCTCTTTTCTGTCAGCCCATCAGTACTGTGCAATGAAAAAATAATTTGCTAGTATATTATAGTCTCTGACATTTAACTACTTCAAGGAATAAGGTAGATCACCTAAGTAGCTGAGTACGCATGCATACACATAAAAACAATTAAATATTATAGGTACCAGAGAGAGAGAGAGAGAGAGAGAGAAAGTGTGTGTCTTGTTTAAAGCAGCCTTGCTAATAACAGTTTGCTCTTATTTCAGGTTTTTGTCCCTTAGTTCAGTCTCCAAAATGTTGCCTGGCACACTCCAATGACTATGAGAGATTGGTCCTGGTATTTAGGAGCTAATTGGCATTATTTGGATACAGATAACTTTAAAATGGCTATAATAGGATAAGAGAGGGAACTCACATGGGCAACAAATTATTGGCAGCAGAGGAGAAAAGGGAACAGAGGCCCTTCCTCAATTTATTTTTACTAGGCCTGTCACATAGGTCACATGATTCAAGCACTAATTGACTGGAATGTTCTTGTGAAACTTGGAAATCTCACTCTAACCAATAACCCTGTGAACACCTAACCCACATCTTTTCGATATCTATCTATTCCATACCCAGTCTGGCACCTATGTTCTTCAATATACAGGTGTCAAATATTTTATGACTACTCTTAAGAAACAACTGAATTCCTGAAGAAGGTTAATAGTCAGGCCAATCAGGACGTTTCTTTTTACTTGGCTCACACACACTTATTACTATATATAGAGGCAGCTGCTTTTACCAGCATATAAACTTAAGAATGGTAAAATTCTTAAGAATGGTTAAAGATTCAGTGAAATTGCAGCAGATTTAGATCTCTAATCCACACACAGTGGAGTAGGAATGCTTGAAAAGCATGTTAAGAAATATATGTACATTTTCACTCCAACTTACACTTAAAGTGGATGACTAGTTTAGCAAATGAGTAAAAGGATAATACCCTTCAAAAGAGTTGCTGATTCCAGAGGCAAGACCATTTGCTCATTTTATGAGTGGCATTATTCTCTGCTTCGTGGGAGTTTATTCCCTGCTGGGACCTTACCATAAGAGTTTCACTTGTGATGCTCATGATGTTGGAGCATTTTTCTTAATAATGATGAGAAAGAAGATTTTCTGAAACTACTTCAGCAAAGGGGGAAAGTAAAGTAGATTCATTTCACTGTGGAATCAGCCTCACTGGTTTAGGAAAAAACTGACTGACACCTGATATACTGTAGCTTGAATATCTTTAACATTCAGGAATCATTCCCTAATTTAAAAAAGGAATCTCCAAACATTCTGTACTATAAAGAGATATTTTTAGGGTGTAAAGAAAGAAAAGTCTGAGGTCTGGTGTGCTCCTATTGTCGCTCTTTCTCAGTCTGTACACTGCAAACAGTATTACATTTTCTGAAAGTCCAGTGGCAATTCAGGGGTACATTATACATCCAGTGGTAAAAGCATAGCATCCTCCCTTATGGCTTTTGCTTCCGAGCCACTGTACCACCCAGAGATACAGCAATGTGCTGACCTGCTACCATTTCAAAGGTGAGCCTACATTGGTAGCAGAAGGTTTTAAACAGATGGTGCTTGTATATAGACAACTGGTATACAAGTCAGCTGGGGCAACCTGACAGATATGGCCATTACAGTATGGGAAGCCCCAGTCTTAAGAAAAGGTTAACAGATTTTTCTTTTCAAGGAACTTGTTAGGATTGACATGTTTGACTGTATTATTTAAAGCTCAATTATACCTTGATCACTGAGCCATGAAGGATACATTTTAAATGTGACCTGTCAAAACCTTCTCTGAAACAAATAATCAAATACATCATCATTGGCTGCCAGAGAAATGAGAAACCTGATTTGTCTAACAAGGTCAAGAAACAAAGATTAATTCTGTTAATTCAATGACATTAAAAACAACTCTAATGTTACATAAGAATACATTATTTTACCTTGTTATTTATATTAATATTTTATTATTCGATATTAGCTTCCATAACCAGCAGATTTTTTGTTTCAGCTAAAACAATTGTAAGTTAATAATTTCTGCTGTATAATCAATATATTCTATTTTGCATTTTCCAATATAGTTATTGAGTAGGAAAAGCATGTAAGGCAAAGAATAGAATTTTGCCTTCAAATTATCATCACAGAAACTCAGCAACATATTGTTTTCAGCAGTAAAACTTTTAGCTGCATTACAGAAACCCTAGAAAACAAACATGAGCAGCAGTTATTCTCTAGATAGTTGGGCCCAGATTTTTAAAGGTATTTAGACACCTAAAAATGCAGACACATGCCTACTGGGATTTTCAAAAGGTGACTAATTCCAACTGATTTCACTGAAATATTTTTTGAAAATCCTACTTGATGCCTATCTGCATCTTTAGGCATCTAAATATCTTTAAAAATCTGGCCCTTGATGCCCAAGTGGAGGTCAAGAACTGTGGCTTAAGCACCAACCTTTAGCGACAATCATAGCTAATTTTGAAGGGATTATCACCAGTGCATGATGAACAAAGCAGATTTGTTTACTATTTGGCATTTCAGTTTACTCACTATTACTGGAAATACAATCAATAGAGCACAGTCATCCCAAACTATTACAGAAGGGGTGCATCCTGTCCAATAGGAATTTAAAGTAACTGCTCTATAAACAGAACTCTCCACTGTATCACATTAGGCAGTATATCCTGTATCACAGAGGATTCTGGCTCCTTACTGCCTTTCACTGCATAGTCAGGTGACATTTCACAGGACAGAGAGTAGCCAGGAGGTGAGGGAAGGAGGAGACCTTCCTCCAATAGCTCTGAGCCCTTTGCTCCCTTTCCTTCCAAGGAGCAGAGAGAGGCCTATGAGAAGGAGACCAACTGTTTGGAAGGAGACAATAATAGATTTTCAATAGGAAGGGGACAGGTGGGGCTCACACATTTTTCACAGGAGAAAATGGGGAAGAAGGGGGCAGAAAGAGCGCAACAGATGAGAGCTGCCTTTCCTCCTGCTTCCATTATAGTCCTCCTCCCCACTCCTGTCCCGTGAAAATAGTATGGACCCAGCTGCACCGTCCCCCTCTCGTAAATGGCTTCCCCTTTTCTTGTGCACCACATTCAAGTGTCTCATTCTCACAGTGACGAACACGAAGCCGCTCTGTAATAATTTGTTAATACTGTGTGTTGGCCTGGTGTTTTCTGAATAAATATTTTGGTTTAAAATGCATCTAGATGAGGGTCTGTGTGATGGGGTAGGCAGAAAAGAGGAGGAGATGGATCAAGCTGGTCACATATCAGATTCCATTTAAGAGATATTAAGAGTCAAAGCCACAACTATTTATTCTGACAATTCTGGCTCAGTCTCCTGCCAGCCTGCCAAACTGGTTTCACCAGGAAAGGCATAAAATCCACAAACGCAGTAATAAGTATTCCCTCAGAAACAAAGAAAACCTGTAGCATTTAGCCGCACACTCTCTTGGAGGTGCAAGGGGAGAACCAGAATGAAAGACGGTCAGACACATGAACCCATGGGGTGACTGAAGAAGAAGATAGCCTACTTAGGTTGCCATTATGGGACGTTAGGCACACATGAGGTCTGCTTCTTGTTTTAAAATTCTTTCTCCTCGAATGCTTTGTTCCAATTGCTAATAAACATATTTCGGCTTGAAGAAGGCTGTTGGTCACTGTATCATTGGTCACAGGTTCCCAAAGGGAAGAAAAACAGATGCTGAGACCACATAGGGCCTTCAGGATGATAGTGGTTGGTATAAAAAGGGTAGTGCTACCAGGTCATCATCTAAGAATCTAGAGATTCCACCCTGAGATAGTTAATGGGAAGAAGCCAAAGACATGACATAGGTGCACTCAGAGAAACCAGAAATGGGACAGAGGTGCAGCTAGCCCTATAGCTATAACATTCATCATCAGGTTTCCGCATAACTCCTTCACTGCCAACTGGCAGTGACATCTCTGCTGTCATGTCTCTCCTCATCCTCTTTCATCTTCCTCCAGTCCACACTCATTTCAAAACACCCTCCTGAAGAACCTTGTTGTTAGAGCTGGTCAGAAAACAATTTCCATTCTGCAGGAATTCCAGCATTTTGAAATGTGTTTGTCCTGAATTGGAAAAGTTGAAATTTTTGAATTTATCATAGAATGGAAATTCCAAAGTATCTGATTTATAAACATATAAATGTTTCATTTCAATAATATCAAAATGTTAAAATATATTATAAAGGCTATAAAATATTAAATATTTGAACTGATATTTTAATACAGTATAAAAGTTGGGAAAAATAAAAGGAATGATAAAATCAAAACAGAAGTTTTCAGCATTATTGAAACATAGTGTTCTGACACTAAATCTGTTTTGAGCCCAACCAAAACAACAGTAACAAAAGTGGCAAAGGACAGTGAAAAATATCTATTTGAAAAACGAATTTTACATCTAACAACAGTTTTGACCAGTCCTTTCATTAGTATTATGTTAGCATTTAAAAGCCCCAACAAAGATTGGAGCCCCATTGTGCTCATTGTTGTATATACACAGAGTAAGAGACATTCTCTGCCCCAAAGAGCTTACAGTTTAAACAGACAGATAAAGGCTAGAGAAAAGGAAGTATCCTCTCCATTTCACCAATGGGGAATTGAAGCACAGACAGATTAAGAGATTCACTCAAAGTCTGTGGCAGAGCCATTGTAAAGAGTTCAGCATCTGCAAACATTCTTGTGAACAAAAACCACTCATACCAAGCAATGTTGGCAAAAAACAAATTAACCACCACTAACACCTCCCCTCAAATACCAGCAAAAGGAATTCGTAGTTTTTAAAGGGCCAGTACCTTCGAGACATATTCACTGGCTCTTCATCTACATTGCAATCAGAGGTACGACTGCAGCCTGGGCAAGCACACCTGTGCTAGCTGTAATCTAGCTAGCGTGGGTGAAAACAGCAGTGAAGTTGCAGTGGCACAGGTTTCAGCATTGGCTGTACAGGTCTGCCCAGAACCCTGCTACCTACTTGTGTTGCTTGTCCACACTGGGCTCTGCACCACCACATCTTCCTGCTATTTTTAGCTGTGCAAACTAGATTAAAGTTAGTGCAGGTACGCCCACCTTGCAATTGCAGTGTCAAAACTCCCTAACTTCATTGGTAGTGAGACAATTCTTGGAGAAGCTCCCCCATTTCCATGGTTGGCACCAACCCACATTGCGTGCTGAGAAAAAGCTTTCCTATACAAAGCACATTTTTCAAATGGTCATGAACACCCAGACTGATTTAAAGTGAGCCCCCTGCCTTTCAGACACACTGATCTTTACTAGATGAATACAGAAATATACTATGAATGATAAACTAGGGCTGACAGTCAGTCAGGCTCCTCTTGTACCCAGCTGCATAAGCTTTCAGATTCAATATTAGTTCCAGTGCACAAATTTATCTACAGGGATCGTCACTCTGTTTGAAAATAAAATCGTAGCGTTGTGTTCTTTGCTTTGAGGTTTGCTTTGTATTGTTTGTTACAGTGGGACTCTCAACCTTAGTAAAGTATTCCTGAGATCAGTTAAAGATGCAACAACACAGACTGGACAGGAGGGCTAGTGGCAGTAAAACATACTGCCATTCCAGGGATCCGAGATCTTATTTCCTTGGTTCTGTGGCAATAGCACTATGGAGGCAGCCTGGAATACTCGGGTGGGAATATTTCATTTTGTTCACGTGCCACCATCCGTATGCCCTATGGCCAGCTGACGCACTCTGCAATGAGTGGTGCCTTACCCTCCTCCGGCTGAAAGTGATAGGTGAAGATCGTGAGGTGGGAGGACAGTGGGCTGGCAGCTATGCCATGCATCAAGACAAAGAGAACATCCATGTAATTCTGGTTTCCTTACTTGCTGTAGAAAAACTCAGTTATTCTGAAGAATATTCAGACAAAAGAAATCCATAAACATCTAAGAGGTTTAATACAAACAATGTAATGACTCCTTGAATAAGCCACCCTGCTGAGATGCCAGTGACATAAATCCAGCTACTAGGAAACAAGTTATACTTGCCATTCACTTCAACAGAAGAAGCAGGAGGCAGAAACACACACTTCAAATACAGCCTCACAGTGGGGCTCAAAAGTAACCGTATGATAATTGTTAATTATCCCTTTCACAGAGAACAACAATTATTTATTTTTAAATACAGAATGCATGATTTTCCAAACAACATTAAGTGACACAAAGCAGCAATCTCTAGCTTATGGTCCTTTGTCCAAAGGCCTTCTCCTGGAATCTAGCCCTAACAACATTATCATCAATAATATTTAATGTAGCCTATGTTGGCTTGTTGTACTGTTCTGTGTAAAGAAAACAGATTCCATTCTCCTGTGCTGCAGCGGAGATTATGTATCAAGTGTACTCTTTTATTATTTGCTCATCTCTATATAAGTTAACCATTTGGTACTTAATTGTTTGCAACCTGAAGGCTGAATCTTTATTAACCTTTCCTCATTGGTTACCTTATTTTTCCCTTCCACTAACATATTCTGTGAAAGAAGCTTATAATAATACCATTAAAACAACTTTATTTGGAATTTGCAAGATTGTGTGAAAATAAATTATCAAATTATACCTATTTATTGGGCTATGAAGTACCTTTAAAAGCTTCATCACATTCTATCAATACCTACAGGGACATAGTTGTTCTATAAATGTAACTGGACTGATCAATGTCAACTTCTCTTATTAAACTACAAAAATTCTATTCTGTTTAAGAAATTTCTGCATACAGCAGACTCTGAAATGTGTTAATCAATACACAGAAGCTTAAAGTAGACATTGCCATAAATTATACAAAGCCATTTATTTATATAATTTTATACTGTGTAGATGATACAAGTAACTATAATAATTTTAGTGGATATTCTGTTTTTAGATCTCTTCTTCCTAGTACAGCTGGATTGATATAATTTAATTCTTCATCCTAGTGGTTGGCAACCTGCAATTAGTTTTAGAGATCGACAATCATCTTTGTTAAAGGCAAATTTGGCTTCTGTGGATTTGTTTTCCATGTTACTTAACAGCATAAATACTGTATGAATCTGCAAACCTACATCTCGCTGGTTGACCATCTTTATTTGCTGATCTAATGCTTTCATACATACAAGCTGCAGGCTGACCTACTGTGAAAATCAGCCTGGGTCTAATTTAGCATACTTTGAAAGAGAAACCTACTCACACAGCAAAACTGCTGGCTTGAAATATACAGATGGGCAGCTGGACACATGCTAAACCAGCATTTCTGATGTGATAAGGATATGTTAACATTTGCAGATGTAAAGCCAAACAAAGACATCATTTGTTGAGCTGCTAGCAGAAATTAAGGGGGAAGGTGAGGAAGAGATGAGCAACCCCGATCTAAAGAACTGAACAGCGACAAACATTACAACATTACAAAAACACAAGGGTAGAAGAGAGATTCCGTGGAAGAAGTCTAAGAAACACAAAGAAAATAAAGTTAGCAGAAAACATATATTAGTTTTGTGTTTCAAAGTCACTGCTCTGAGCGCTTTGCTCTCGCACCATATCTCACACGCAGCATAAGGAGTTAGTGCTGCTCAGCACTCATCTTACCTCCCAAAGCATAACAGAAAACACTGACTCTGGGCACACAGCACGTGCAGGAGAGTTGCAACACAGCAAGGCCGATATGCAGCATATATCTTTGCAACTTTGCAAAGACAAGACATCATATACACCCACATTCCTCTCTCCGCTCTGATACTTAACTTCTGCTCTACTACCTGAGTTTCCTACTTGATCACTCTCTCTTATAGAGAGCCAGATTACTCTCCACTAGATCTTTATATTGCTCCAAATGCTCCACTCTCAAGGATGGCTGCACATTTTAAAACAATGGAGTGTAACTACCTTGAATCTCTAACACATTTACAAAAACATTGGTACTATAAACCTGGAGCAAAATCTTAGCTCCACTGAAGACATTGCTACGGACAGGTGGTGATGAGGTGCCTCACAACCCAGGGCACCCCTAAGGAGTGTCACTGCATTACACCCTGGTTAATTTATCTTTTGTGTTAACCACCAACTCTTGGACAGCTCTACGGTTCACTAAGCAAACAGCAGCTTCTCCTGCAAACCATACCATGTCAGGCTATGATTCTGTCAGATCTTAAAAGAAGCAGTGCCCAGCTGAAATGTTACTTGGCTGGGAGATCTCTGTGGGAGGCCTACGTGCTGCAGGAAGTGATGGTGGTGGCTTAGTGAGTGAGTTGGCACTAATCTATTGTCTTCACATATAGATGACCTTTGAAGGGGATGCAAAAATGATATCCTAACCACTAGGCGCTTCTCATTTGCCATTTTCTGTGAGAGCATGAGAAAACTCCAAGTCAGGTAATGTACATAAGTACATAATGTACATAAATACTGTGGGCAGTTTGAATTTGTTCTTCACATCCTCTTACATCATGTAGTATTGTTTTATGCCTTGAAGACAACTGCTAGATTCTACCACAGAGGTGGCTGCACTTCAGCGGTGGGTGAAAAGATTCCCTCTTACCTACCTCACAGTGGATGTTGTGAACACTTTCCTTTGGTGCTGTAGAAGCACAGTGTATTATTATTTGCATCACTATTAAACTGACTCATGGCATTACAGTCTCAACCTGCCTGCAGTTTTACAGAGTGACTGGCAAGGCAAGGTAGGGCGTATGGGGAAACACTTTATTTTATGTGCTTGGGATGACATCAGTTCTTACACAGAAAATGCACATGTAACTCATACTAGAAGTAAGTGGGTCTTTATTCTCCTCTAATGGCTGGCCCAAGTAAGATGCGAATGATTCTGCTACACCTGACAACTTGGTGCTTTGGAAAACCCCATCTTTCGTTCTTTCATTCAAGTGGTAGAAGCGCATGCTTTTAGCTCTCCAGGTTCCATGTTCAAACCTGGATGACAGCTAAAATGGGGTCAGTTATACACAGACATGTAAGTTTTCAAATATTAGCTCTAAAATGCCATTATCTATAACTTTTCAAGCTGGATATAAGGTACATTATATTCCGTAGGGGATGGGGTGGTTTAATAGTTATAGCAGAATGTGTCAAACAACAAATACTCAGCTCTGCTACAGATTTCCTGTATTTCCTTGGACAAGTCACTTAGCATTTCTTTGCCTCTGTTTCCCCATCTGTAAATTGAACAGGATAATAATTATTTATTATTTGTATTATCATTGCATCTGGGAGCCCCAATCACAGATCAGGACCTAATTTTAATAGGTGCCGTACAAACACAGAACAAAAATATAGTCCCTGCTCCAAAGAACTTCCAATCTAAGGATGCTTACCTCCCTCACAGGGGAGTAGTAAGGATTCATGTTCCAGGAGTACTTCCCCCACACTACCCCCAATCTGTTCTGTAAAGTGGAACTATGACAAAAGACAAGTTGCTATGGAAAAAGATATGAGAAGATGATATGGGGCACGCGTCACACTGGTCATGACAAACCATGAGTCGTTCAGGCCTCCAAAGGTCTCTGTGAAAATTGTATGACTTCTAAACGCATCTCCCTCATTAGCAATCCCTGCTCCATGTAAATTATGGACTAATCTCAACACAATTAGCAAATAAGATATCTGGAGCAAAAACCTGACCCCAATGAAATCAATAAAAGGTTTGCCAGTGACTTCAATGTGGCTAAGATTTCACCCCAAACCTCTGCAAAACTTTACTGGGTTGTGTATGTGATGTGTATCAGAGGCTACGTTTTGTCTAAGACAGGATTTACCTACCACTGAGATTCTGCCAACTAACATTAATGAAGTAGTTGTGTCTCTGGAAGTGTTGAAGAAATGTTAGATAAACGGCGGGAGTAAGGAGTGTAGGGTCCTTCCTGCTTGATTCGGGGGACTGAATTCAAAAATCCAAGAGGTGCATTCCATTTGACTAACACGAGCACAACCACTTTAATTAAGGAGCTAGAACTCTGTATCTTAGAAGACCATAAAACACCAAAGGCCATATCTTGGCTGTCATGATTATTCAAGAGGTGGGATAGAAGGTCCTGGGTCTCTTTCCTCCTCTTTGGTGCATTTGTTTATTGGGAACCAAGCTCCCTCTGCCTGCCCCTTGAGTGCAAGACCTGGGGGGGTGGGGATTACAAGAACAGCTACACAGCTTTGAGGTACAGTGGGGGCATGGCCAAAGCCTTTCCCTCTGTTGCATCAGTGGGCATTCTAGGGAAGTGCATACTGAATCTCCAGACAGGACCTGTAAGAGTCTCTTAAGCAGAGTCCCTAGAATTGTCTGCTTGAAGCAGTCCACAAGCCAAATGCAACTGTCAGTCAGGTCCTGCACCTCTCTGGCAACACTTTGCTTACTTTAAAAGCCAAGGCAGAGTCCTAAGCAATAATAAACTGATACCACTGGTTTGGTATTGTTATGATAGCTAACAACCCATGCCATACCCTTACCAGACCTCAGTGTTTAAGGCATCTGTGTAACCCAAAACCACTATCGGCCATTTAGCACTACTTATCATGAACTAGGATTAGTCAATTATTCTCAGCTATGCGAAAGATAATGATGAATTTTCAAAGTGGTGCATAATGATTTAGCCATGTAAATTTAGATAACAGCTATACAAGCTGGGCAACTCAAATTCTCTCAGTGATTTGTGTAGGCAAAACTGAAGATATTCTAGAATTCACAATTGAGTCCCCAAACTGAGTCACTGCTCTTCAGTTCTCTTTCTCTTAAAACTTATAAGGCAGCATGGAACAAAGAGCCATACTATTATATATATTTTTCAATGTTAAAGAAAATACAAAATTAAAACAGACTTCTAAAATTCCTCAGTCCCTGTTTACTTGTGATCAGGAAGGCCATTTGTTAAGCATTAACATTGCTGCGTAAATCAATATTCTCTGGAGTTTATAATGTGTATTTTCTTTAAATACCCCAGTTCCACTGACACAGTATGCTGGGTAACCAAACAAAAATACCATGCAAGAGGAAAGCATGCGGTCCACTTTGGAACATTTTCTTTCTAAACACTTTTTGTTTACGTTAAAAGAACTCAATCATATAAACTAAACATAGCTAAGAACCACCATAAATATACAAAGAACTGGGTAGAAATAAAGCATGTAACATGTCCACCCAACAGCTCTGATGTAAGGAATATTTTGATTTTAGACTCATAAGAATGCCATGCTCATAAAAGTTACCATGTAGGACTTATAGTTCAATAGCTACATGGGCATGGAGAATTTGAATTAAGCCTATGCAAACTTCCCTCAGAATCAGAGGTAAGCAGACTCAGCAGGGTTGAGCTGGGGAGAGGCTGTGAAGTACAAATAAGTACTGGAGATGGAGAATACTCTAATTTTCCAATAGCAAGAAATCTTTTGAAGATCTTCATAGATCTTGGACACAAAGCAGCTCCTAGTGAAACCTCAAAAAAGATAAATAAAAGTTAAAAGTAATCTGGAGAATTTGGAACAGCATTCAACTCCCAGTGAAGCAGTTGTATTGGCTTAACATTCCCCTTAATTTATTGAGTTAAGTGATCAGAATCTAAGTACAGTGAAATAGTACATCAAACCTCATGCTATGAGAACTGTTAAAGGAATCTATGACTTAAAACACAAGGTGAAGGTGACTATATACATATAAAGTAGATGCTATTTGCTAATCAGTAAGGCTGTGAACATTTGGGTAGACATTTTGGTACCTAAGACATATAGCATGCCAACAAGAATGGCTGTGCTTTACAAAGTACAGTATAGACATCAGCTGGTATGCTAGTACACGCATAAAGGTGTTTAGTCGTAAGACATAATAGCAAAAAACAGCTTAAAGCTCCATACAAAACATTCAGAAAAGGAAGTGTTTGCCACAAGGGGAAAGGAGATAGTCCATGGGAAAAATTATTTGCCAACAGACAGTATGAATTAAAAGCAAATGAAACAAACGCATGTAACTAGAAAAATTTAACACTCCCATAACTGATACAAATGATGGACCTTTGGGAATGCCTTACTGACTGAGGTGATTGTTATTACTAATAACTTGAACTACAGACACCTCTCTGGAAGCACTAAAGTATCACTGAATGAGACCCTAATTTGGGAATGAACTTCAGCACATGCTTGCGGCCCATTGACTTCAGGTGACCAAAGTTAAGTATGTACTTGCCTGAATAGGGATGCTTTGCAAACCGGGATGTAAACGAGTAAGCTCAAGCAGTTTGATTCAAGTACTTCAGTGTCACTTTTGGTGTACTTTTCCTAATGCCCTGAAACCCACCTTAAAACTTTAACAAAAACAGAGTTTCTAACATCATCACAATGGAAAAGAAGCTCTCAATGGATGTGCTTTCCCTCTCTGTCAGGAGTGGCACCAGGCACAGTCTTGAGGTGTGAAACTTGATAAACTGTGGGTGCAAGATGTACCACTCCTCATAAGAGACACAGAAGTGCATCCATTTAAAATTATACTATGGGGTTTATACTGATAGGGAGAGAACATTTTCTCATTGTTACAGAAAAGACTGGAATTCTAGACTCCTAGGTTCTACACATGTCTCTGCCATTGATTTGCTGTGCTATATAACAAAAGTCAATGTATACAGCTCTACAGCACCACCCAGGCAATGATCTCAAAACATTAATTTACCATTACAACACACTTGTGCTATTGGGTAGAGCTCACTTCACCCACCACTAGATTGACCATATTTCCCAAAGTGGAAACGAGACACTGTTCACGGCTGGCCCAAGGGATTCCCCTTCCCAGCCCTCCCCTCAGTGGGTCTGGCCTGAGGGTCACCCCATCCACTCTGCCCCCCCGAGCGGGGCTGGCCTGAGGGAGCCCCAGCATGGTGCTACTGCTTGCCCAAGCCCCCCCAAATGTTCCTTCACACCCCCCTAGGGGGGCACACCCGACTTTTTTGGGGGGCAAAACTGGGCATTGGTCCCATTTGCTCTTGCCAACTGACAATTAATGCCCAGTTTTGCCCCCGCCCCAAAAGGTGATGTATGTATGGTCACCCTACCCACCACACATACATAGCCACCTCTAAGATGAAGCCTGGAGTGGTTGTTTAACAACACACAGCAACACAATGCAACAGTTGAGGACAGAATATGACAGGGGAGCTGGAACTTCAACCCGAACTGGATTTTGCTCAGACTCTCAAAAATGCAATGAGACATGTATTGACAACAAATGGTCAAGACCAAGTGTCAAGGTTCCTCCCCCACTCTGAAGGGTACAGATGTGGGGACCTGCATGAAAACCTCCTAAGCTTACTTTTACCAGCTTAGGTTAAAACTTCCCCAAGGTACAAATTAATTTTATCCTTTGTCCTTGGAATATCCACTGCCACCACCAAACTCTAACTGGGTTTACTGGGAAACGTAGTTTGGACACGTCTTTCCCCCCCAAAATCCTCCCAACCCTTGCACCCCACTTCCTGGGAAAGGTTTGGTAAAAATCCTCACCAATTTGAATAGATGACTACAGACCCAAACCCTTGGATCTGAGAACAATGAAAAAGCATTCAGTTTTCTTACAAGAAGACTTTTAATAGAAATAGAAGTAAATAGAAGTAAAGGAATCACCTCTATAAAATCAGGATGGTAGGTACCTTACAGGGTAATTAAATTCAAAACACAGAGAATCCCTCTAGGCAAAACCTTAAGTTACCAAAAAAAACACACAGACAGAAATAGTCATTCTATTCAGCACAATTCTTTTCTCAGCCATTTAAAGAAATCATAATCTAATGCATACCTAGCTAGATTACTTACTAAAGTTCTAAGACTCCATTCCTGGTCTATCCCCGGCAAAAGCAGCATACCAACAGACCCACAGACCCTTTGCTTCTCTCCCTCCTCCCAACTTTTGAAAGTATCTCGTCTCCTCATTGGTCATTTTGGTCAGGTGCCAGCGAGGTTACCTTTAGCTTCTTAACCCTTTACAGGTGAGAGGATTTTTCCTCTGGCCAGGAGGGATTTTAAAGGGGTTTACCCTTCCCTTTATATTTATGACACCAAGATCTTTACATCCCATCCAAAAGATGGCAACTGCAGCAGTACTGTGTTCCATTAACCAGCACTCAAGGAATACCACTTATCGTACCATCCACAGTAATAAGGTGCTCCTTAGAGGTCTCCCATTTAAAAACTGATGTTACTTAGCATGTGAGATTTGACATGATCATAGCAAAAGGTGCTGTGAGTACAGGACACTTAATTGCACCTCAATTAACTCTCACAGGGTGATATTTGCTCACAGATTCCAATGCCAGAAGGGACCATTGTGATGATCTAGTCTGACTTGTATAACACAGGCCAGAGAACTTCCCAAAAATAATTCCTAAAGCATATCTTTTAGAATAACATCCAATCTTGATTTAAAAATTGCGAGCAATGGAGAATCCACCATAACCCTGAATACATTGTTCCAACAAGCTTGTGATCAATATTGGTACTTTCCATAATAACTCAAGGAGATTCACTTGTCTGAGGCCATGAAGAGAAAAACAACAGCTTTTGAAAAGCATCTACAAGCAGATGACAGCAATGAATCTACACAACCTCCCATGTAGATCTATGTTGTCATTTTTCCATGCAATGTCAGCAGCATGACTGTAAAAACAAGCAAAGTGAAAATCTACAATGAACTATGTGGACTTGCTAGAAATCGCCAGTCTCCTGTGATTACTGTTGTTATTGCTAGGAAGATGGGGCAAACCTAGGGCAAAACACTATACACACAGCTTTGCATATCTTCATCTGCCTGGTAGAGAAGATCTGAATTGGAGAGAACTTGCTGGATTCACAACTCCAACCTGCATCTTCCTAGCTATCATCCCAAACTAGACATGTCTTAAAGTTTCTGCAATTAAAAATTAAAATATTTTGGTCCAAATGTTCCATGCAACTTACTTTCTTAGTTCACTTAGAGATGCTTTTGACCTTCAAGGATGAACATCAAAGTCTTCTTTTCTTCTACACCTCTTTTTACCCACTACTTAATGAAGCATGCCTAGGCACCTGCATGCTTATTCACAAACACTGAATGGCTGCTTTGAGACTTTTGGAGGTAGTATTCTGTAAGTGTGACTGACTTAAACCTTCCAGCAGCATATTGGTATGCAAAGGATACAGCTGTGGCACTTACAGCAGAGATGAATAACAGCTCAAGTCTCTTAAAATGTATCTTCACATGATACCCTTGACAAATTAAAGCTCTCTTCTATAGGATTCATTGCACAGAGGACATCTCCTTCCAATAATGACCCATCCTCTGTACATATACACACGGATTAAAGTACAGAGTGGTGATCATATTTAAGTAACCAACTTATTGCAAAGCAAACTAATTTCAGGAGAAGTTTAAATGATGCTCATAAATTACCATACCGGCTTAGATTAAACACATAGATAACTTTAGTACTAGCCATCTGGATCAGACAGGTTTTTTTTTTAAATGTCTACTACAGGACAAGAATTGATTAAATGAGAGGTTACAGCAGAGTAGTACTTACTAAGAATTATACCATCCGCACAGCATTCATCATATGGCAGTTGAAAGCAGTCCAAAGGTGACCACCTCCTTGACAAATTATTAACAATCCACAATTCCCAGAGGCCTTAATGGGCAACCCTATGTTAGCTGTGAGACCAACTTGGCGTTATGATTCTCCAGGATATTCCTGGCAAGGAAATGCCCTTTAGACACTAACAAGTTTTTACCAGATACCAAAGGAAGACAAAGGCCCTGATCCTGCAATGACTCCACACAGGCACAACCCCACTGACTTCAGAATGGAATTAAACATAACATCGTTTTGAACTGTAAGTTATTATTTTTGCATTGGTGTAAACCCCTGGTGTGGGCGTTCTGTCATCTTTAGCTTTTTCTGTATGCTTTGGCATTAACAATCTGAAAAAGAAAGTCTTTGTCTTTGATCCTCTGGTTCTTAGAACGAAGCATGATTTGCAGCCTGGGCACAGGAGCCCAGTGGTTATTGGAGGATTAGGATCTTAGATATTTTAAAATAACGCATTATCTGTGGGAAGTAACTAACTTGAAATATTATAGCCCCAGGTCCCAGACTGATGGTAATGGAGGGGGAAAATCCCTATTCACAGCACAGACAGGTGTAACACCCCTCCCTCCCCCGGCACCCGGTAGTTGTCATATCTAATGATAAGAAAGGAGTCTTCATACCCATTTTTGCCCCTCTGCAGAGATTGTTTAGTGCTAATGTCATTGCTATGTGTGCAGCGTCAACGCTGCCACTAGAAACCAGACAGAAACTGCCAGCTCATTTTATAGAGGCCACTGAAGAGCCATTACACTATTAAAAAAAAAACAACTTTTTAATCACTACTGACCCAGACTGGGCTTAAACCAGTGACCTAGAAGTGAAAAGCTCCAGATCCCATTACCAATTCCCTGATCCATTCAGCTCTAACCAGCATTTGCCTTTTGCAACTTTTCTCTTGAGTGTTTAGAATGTCCATATATGGGCACCACATACATGTCCTAGTAGAAAAAATTTCTCTATTTATGCCACATTCAAATTTAAAAGTTGTGTTGTCACAAAATGCTTGAGGAATGTTGGACCCTGAACCAATTGGTTTATCTTTAGTTTCTCCACTCCAGGCTTAAGACAAAACAAGATTTATGTACATCTGAGCATACATTTGTTTAAACAAATGAAGCTAGAACCTAGCACACACCGGGAGATCCACTTCTCTTATCTTTCTCTACAGCTCACTAAAACACAGAAGTTCTGTAGCTATAGACAACTGAAAATCAAACCACATTCTTATAAAGTAGCATTTAAAGACAGAGTGTGCATTTACTGGTATGTGTAATTAGCAGGCGATCACAGTAACACACACACATAGATCACTTTCAGAAATCATAACAACACACAAAATGAGGAGCCTTTGCTGTGACCTTTGGATAATTCCAGTGTTCTAATAAAAGTAGATGATGCACAGAAAAGCCAGCACTATAAGGAAACCTCAAGTTATGTTAAGCAGGAAATAAATTTTTCAGAAAGCAGCCAATCCTGCAGCCTCCATCAGGCACAAGATCAAGCTCTCATCATAGTAAGTGTTGGCTACCTTACAAAACACTCACTAAGGCTGTTCGAAGTTGAACACATGTTCTGTAGTAATTGTGACAGAAGTAAGGATTAAAAATAAGACAATTCTTAGACTGATTTATGACTCATTTTGTACATCATTTTACATTTCAGTCATCGTTCCTTACCAAGGAATTTGAGATTTGACGCATAAATGAATATTCCCATATTGAAAGACCTCCAAGTGAACAAATGCATCTTAGAGAAGCACAAGGCTGCAAATCATGAATCAGAGGGTCAAGGATAAAGACTTCTTTTTCAGTTTCTTAATGCCGAAGCTCACGGAAAAGGCTAAAGATGACAGAACACCCACACAAGTAGTTTACACCAAGGCAAAAATAATGAACTACAGTTCAAAATGACTTTACATTCAGTTCTAGTCTCTTGACCATAGATAAAAGAGCTAACCACACACCCACCCCCTTCAAGTTTTCTTAATGAAAAGAAGCAAAGGAATTAAAATTTAAACACAGATGGTTTGATATATTTTTTTACTTAATGTTACACAGTGACCCAACAAAACTACCTTTTCATTTTCCCCTGCTGTTATCTCACAGTAGGCAGCAAACATTAATAATTAGTTTATGTGCACTGATAGCACTGTAATCATTTTGCGCACTATCTCCTGTACCAGCATTTCCAAATCTATCTGCATGCAGCTGTCTTCTCTCCTTAAATACTTCATGTAAATACTTTGCAATTCATTGTGACGCTTGGATGCACATAACTATTTTATTTTTAAATAAGGGGCTGAATAAAGACAATGGAATTCTGCACAGATATGCAGTTAAGAACAATACTCGCATTTGGAAACTGAGCACATAAACATACAGTGCAGGTAACAAAGAAAAGCAGAAAGTGATCATTTATTAACAAGCCCAAGACAAAGTGATTCTAGACGCTTTTTCTTTTGTCAGATTGCACTGGATTAAGTGGTTTAAAGTAACCTTGTTGGTGCAATTATGTTTCTATAATACGTTAAAAATATACAAAGGGCTTGGCCATGACAGCTCCATTTAATCAGCACCGTTGAGAGGATTCAGTTAAAAAAAACAAACCTTGAGAAATCATCGTTTTGACTCAATCACCTTATGCCTGTCTTTTGTTCTCAGGTATCCCAGGGTCCTTTACAAATTGATATACAAACTACATGCAGGGATCCCTTCATTCCACAAAGAAACGCAGCAGCCTGTGGGGTGAAATGTGCATCATCATGCAATTTAAGATATATTGATTTTAGTGACAAGTGATTTTGGTACTTCAATTTTGGGGAGGCCCAACTTGAAACATCTTAAAGGAACTTGATTTTCAGAAGGTGAGTGCTCAGCACGGTCGGAAATTTGACTCAAGTTTACATGTGCCATTTAAAAAAAAAAAACTTGTCAAGTGATTGTGTGTTAGGTGCATTTAGAAGCCAAAAATTAAATGCGGGATGGGGTGGGGTTTAAAGTAAGCATTTTTAACTAGAGCTGAAATTTGCCCAGGACAATCAGGCCTGTTATTCACAGTCTTGCAGAAAGTGCCCTGGGTATCTTTAACAATTATAAGTGATCAGGAAATTGGTATTGGGTAAAATTTTCAAAATCACCCAAGTAATTTGGAAGCCTAAAGTTCCATTTTCAAAAGCTACTTAGGCACCTAAGACCTACTGGATTTCATTGAGATTTAGATTCCTAAGTCTCTTTTGAAAATGGGATTCAGGCTTCTAAGTCACTTAGGGTATGTCTACATGGCAGTAGAAGGTGCGACTGCAGCATGTGTAGGCACACCTCTAGCTAGCTCAGGTACCCATAGCAGTGAAGCTGTGGCAACATGAGCGAGCAGCCTGAGTATGTACCCAGGGTCACAGGCAGGCTTGCACAGCCTACACTGAAGCCCATGCTGCAGCAGTTTCACTGTTACTGGCACCCTGCTAGTCAGATTAGAGTTAGCTCAAGTATGACACTTGAAAACTTTACATCCTTTGTGCCTTACCACCAGAGCAGCACGTCCTCCAGCAGAGCACCAACCCCAAACACCAATGGAATAATTCTGACTTGGAGGGAAGGACATGAGCTAGTAAATTGCCAGCACAATTTTCTGCATCTAGGCCTTCCGCTCAAAGCCTAAACTAGCCCAAACCTGATCTGCATGAGATCTGACAGAAGAGTAACACAATGTGATGGCACATAAAAATTATACCAATTAGTCTTTCTGTGTAAGTTACTCCATGAGGGAAGGGAAAAAGGCAAGAGGGACAGAAATGCAGATGAGACACTTAAGCTTGGCAAGGAATATTTCATCAGTATTATTACCTTGCTTTTAGTACCTTGAGGTTATCTGAAGACTGAGATAAATAGCCCCAGAACAGCATATTTAATTAACTATGTATCTAAAATGCATAAACCTACTCATTTCCCCTACAGCAAAAACAAATACTTTCTTCCACACCAATTAAAGAGCTTACCAGGCCCATTTCAGATAAATGGATTTTTTTTAAGTGGATTCTAGTTTAACCTTAACAAATAAATACCCTTTAGTAAGGAAGATTTGCAAGACAGGTTTTAAACGCTGCCAAAGGTCAGTCTGCTGGCCAATCTTTTCACAGAGTCCCAGAATCATTAAAGGCAAAATACCATGGCTGCTTCTATAACATCAAAACATTCTGAACATTCCAGCCCTTACACTTTGCTACACAAATCTGCCTGTCTATCCAAGGTATTTTTATGGCGCCTATCACCTTAGTACCTATGGTCTAAACAACTGTCTAAAATTTTCTAGATTATTGCAGGTCAAAATAAGTTAACTCCCCCCCCCCCTTTTCTTTCCCTCCTTTCCCCCTGCTTCCTTGAGCTTTTCATCTGTTGGACCATTAAGTTCCAGCTTCCTTAGCTTAAAGAGACAAGTGTGCTCAAAGAGAAGCAGGGACCGTTCTATGTACATTTGAATAGACGATAATGTCTCCTCATTCATTTAAGGTCACAGTCTGCACATTTGTTATTGTAGGCAACCGTCGATCCGCTGGATCATACGTGTAAGGGGTCTAGTCACGTGCCTGATGAATCAGCTTATGGCTGACAAGCCCAATTCGAGAGCAACACAACTTGCTACAAGTTTCACAGATCCATGTGTCGTCTGAGTTGGAATCCAAGATTACAGTACACTGTTTTCTTCTTTCTCACTTTGCTTCCATCCTCTGGATCAAAGCTACTTCATGTTGAGCTGCACCCAGTGTCAGATATTTCCTCCAGATTGGACGGGATTCTGCACGCTCCTCCCAGCTTTCTACATTGATGTTGAACGACTTCATATAATTTTTTACACAAATCGTGGTACCACCTAAAGAGTGACTCCACTTTCTATAGCCATCACGAATCTCGCTGTACAAGGGATTCGGTCTCCTCCCATTTTTCTGACATGACCAAGCCATTGCAACCTCCTCCTCTTACTAGTGGTTTTTAAATGTGCCAGTCCTAAGCACTCTAGCACCTCTGTATTTGGTACTTTGTCTTCCCACTTTATTTTCAGGATCTTGCACAGGCATTTCACATGGAAGTTGTTCAGTCTTCTGATGTGCCTAGCATACGTAGTCCACGTTTCAGAACCCTGATGACAGCACACAAGTCTTGTAGATTTGCATCTTCGCCTTAGTCAATAGCGTGCCGTTATTCCAAGCACATTTCTGTAACAGCCCAAAATTCTTGGCTGCTTTTCCGATTCTGTTAGTTCAATCTGAAGGTCAAGATTCCTGCTGATCATAAAACCCCAAGTAGCAAAAGCTGTCAATGACGCCAAGCAATTTACCTTCCAGAATGTCAGGCATTGGTTCTTCCCAGGCCGGCTCCAGGCGCTAGCATTCCAAGCAGATGCTTGGGGCGGCAGTTAGAAAGGGGCAGCAGTGTTTCCGTGGCGGCGCCAATTTGCTGGCAGCTTCTCTGTCCCGCTGGCCACGGCAGCAGCTTCTCCCTTCTGCCATCCGCGGTGGCAGTTTTTTTCACTGCTTGGGGTGGCAAAAACTGTAGGGCCGGCCCTGGTTCTTCCACCCCCGAGAACATGATCGCAGTCTTCTTGAAACTAATTGTCAACACAAAGCTCTTGCATGATGCAGAAAAACTGCCCAAGAGCTTTTGCAGAGAAGATTCACTGTGGGCAACCAAGACCACATCATCTGCAATCTGGAAATCTCTCAGAACTACCCTTCACCTTGCTTTTCACTTGCAACCTTGCGATGTTGCATAAGCCTCCATCTAGTCTGGTTTGGAGATAAATGCCATCACTCCTGTCCGTAACTGTGTGAAGAAGCAGGAATGAAAAGTAGATGTTAAAAAGCACAGGGGCTATGACACCCTAGTGTTGATATCAAAGGCATCTGATTCTTTGTTTTCAGACACTACAGTTGCCTCCATACCTTGATGTAATGAGCGAATGATGTTCATTTAGAATGATGTACATTTAGAATCTAATCATATTCTTGCTGTTTTTAAAGTAAGGAAGACTGTGGTCCATGACAACCTTTGTCTTCAGTATGCCATGCTGAAAAACTATCTATATCCAAGTGGTTTTACTGACAAATCACATGGTAATATTCTGATGAATTTTCAGACCAACCATCTGGGTAGTTATAGGGAAAAAGTGCCACCTAGTGGTTAGAATAGGGATCCAAGACTCCTGGGTTCCATGACGGCTCACTTGCTATACATTGAGAAAATCAGTTTCCCTTCCATATAATGGGGATAATAATATTTACATATCTCATAGGAATACAAATGGCTTAATCCATTAACATATGTGAAGCGCTGTACTGCTATAGAACTTCAGGCAGCTCAGAGACAAAATGCTACAGAAATGCAAAATTTTAGTGTCCCCTCTGGGCAGGCTGGAGTTACTTTTTAAAAGGAACGTGAAGCTCCAAGATCTGGTAAAATGTCTCTTCCTCCTGCATTCTTTAGTCAAATGCCACCTCTGCTAGAGAGGATGTGCAAAGATCCATTTCATAGCAGGATAACTGAGGAACACAGTTTAAATGGTTTGCCAACAGTTAAACTTGCGGCTGAGATGAGCACAGAACCTGTTTATCTTTGTTTATCTACAATGCCCCTTATAGAAGCTAGCTCCAATCTCTGTGCTTAGGACACCTGTACCATGGGGATAATACTGCTAACCTATCTGAGTAAAGGGCCCAGCCAGAGAGCTACCAGGAAAGTGCAGAAGTATTAGCTACATGTTTTTAGATGGGCTAACTAAGGCACAGAAAAATTGAGTGCCATGGCAGTGAGGTACAGCAACCCAATGGTTTCAATACTGGCTATAGAACCAAGTAAGTTGTGTTCTGAGGTTGGGTCTAACACTTACCTGCCACATTTTGTAAGACATGCATTAACTGAAGAGGGCCCCAGAGCAGCCTTTACTAGCCTTTCTTTATATGAGATAAGAATATTTCCTTTACCATGTTGGCAAAGTAGATCTTATGTTGTCCTTATCTACTGCTTTCCTGACCTTTAAGTGCTTTGGTTTTGTAAATGATGTGCTAAGGAATTATATTGTCGTCACTTAGCAACTGAACTTTCTTTTTTAACAATGTTTTTATTTTTGGCTTTATCGTCATCCTCATCAATCACAGCTCCAGGGAAAGTGAAGAAGATGGCCTTCCCATCTGCAGATCAGTTTGGATTCCCCTCTGAATCCTGAATTGAAGCGAATACTTTGCAAAGGTTGGCAGTGAACAGTCCCCATAATATTTGGGTTACACAAATCCTGGGTTCAGGACACAGACCTCCTCCTTTCTCTGACTTCGAAAACATAACCCATCACCCCAGAGAATTAGCTCCCAGGATTATTCAGGCCACCCGTCATTGCAAAAATAAGGATATAGTTTAAAGACTCTGAACTATGTTTCAAGTCAGAATGTGGGATGCGAACCCTTTTGGTTTTGCTGGCTTTGTTTGTGAAAACTTCATCTGCTCCCTAACATCAAAAACGCTCCTACCCTATTTGTTAGTTGCTGCTTAAAGGCTATTATGACCTGTTAGAAGTCTCCAAAGCCTATCCCTACAACTAGGCAGCAGCAAAGAGCATTGTACCTATGCACAGTTCAAATGAAGAATCTATTTGAACCAGAAACTGTTAACAGGGGCAACCGGTTTCTTTTGAATAGATGGGTTTATGGACCATGTGGATTAGCTGAGAGAGTTCAATTTCTGTTTTTATTTTATTAGGCATATTTTTGTATGCAATTACATGGGCATATCTTCAGTTATCTGTCACTGACTGATACAATGAATGCTCTGTTATTTGTTATACTGTCTTGGCCTCAAATGAGATCTCATTTCTTGTGTTGCTAACTATATTTAAAATTCAATAAATTATTGTCAATTAAAAGAAAAACTAAGTTTTGGAAAGAGCAGCATAACCCTATTTGGCCTACATAGCAACATATAAACAAACAAAAAGAAAAAGGAGTACTTGTGGCACCTTAGAGACGAACACATTTATTTGAGCATAAGCTTTCGTGAGCTACAGCTCACTTCATCCGATGTAGTGAGCTGTTGCTCATGAAAGCTTATGCTCAAATAAATTTGTTCGTCTCTAAGATGCCACAAGTACTCCTCTTCTTTTTGCAGATACAGACTAACATGGCTGCTACTCCGAAACCTACAAACAAACAAGGAAATGTATGAGCTGCTAAATTGTCCTGCCTATCCTGGAAGGCACGGCTGTATTATTGGGATTGTCATGGACGGAGAAGTCAACACAAGTAATCCAATAGGTTCCTGACCAGCTAACTAATCACTGTCACTGATTTTAAAGTCAAGCCACTTGGTTTCCCTATTACTTATCCTGAAGGGCAACAGCAATTGATCGGCTGGCTGGCTCAGAGACAGATTCTGTACATGAGTAAGGCTGCCAAACACCAAGCCATTTTCCTTTATCCCACCTTTGAGCAAGCTTGCCTACCCTAGAGTGGAACAGTGTTAGTTAGGAATACGGAAGTCCATTTATTCATGTCTGAATGCTGGTGACATCATAGTAGAATATTCTGAAGCCTTCTTGATCCATCTTTACCTTCAGGCATGCAGCAGATGACCTCCCAACTGATCTGTCGTATACCATGTATCCATTTCCTTGCTGATCACACCATACTACAATGCCTTGCCCTCCTCCCCATTCCTTATATGATAACTTTGTCGAGGTTATTTCCATCTCTATGCTGTTGTGCCCAAAGTATATAAGTTTGCACTTGTTGATTTCCAAAAGCAGTCCACTTCTCTCTAATAATATTTCTAATAGGAGCTTTTATTTTCTTTTACACCCAGGAGATACAAGAATCTTTATCAGCACCACATCTCAAAGTCTTCAATTTTCCTCTTGTTAGCAGCATTAGTTTCCCAGGATTCACATCCATGAGTTGCTATGGAAATGGACAAAATTAAGCTTTTCACAAGTCAAATTTTTGTACATTTCAAGATGCTATAGTTTTTCTACATTTTAGTATGGTAGGTCATGGCTGAGCAAGCCATCTCTAATCATTTCTCTGAAGCAGCCTCCTTGATTGGGTTGCATGATCCCAGATAATTAACTGCGTCTACTACCTCTACACTTTGACCACTGTCCATGACGTTGGATTGTATCCTGTTGTGATGGGGTGTACCAACCCTGCACAGGGCCAACAGGGACAGACCAATCACTGTGGGCCCAGGAGGCCATGCCCCCTTTCCCCTGCTGTGCATACTCCAGATGTAAGAGCCAGATAAAAGTAAGCAGCCCAGCTCAGTCAGGGCTGGCTGAGGAGGGACGTGTACTGTAGGCTTCTGCAGAGATACTGGAGACACTCCAGGTAGTACAGCCCGTGGACCCAAAGTATGCTGCAGATGACTCTCCAACTGAGGAGACAGATGGGGATGCCAAGCTGCCGCCTGCCAAGGAAATGCCTGGGATGTAACTTGTGGTAGGAAGTGGTCCACGGGATGTAGTAGAAGCCGATGCCTAAACCTTTAATGGGGAAATCCCTGACTTCATAGGGCCCTGGGTCAGACCCCAGTGGAGCGGGCGGGGCCGGATTCCCCTACCACAGCCCACGGGCCACTAGGTGTGGCTGCTGTTTGCTCTTGGCCCCATCCCGGAGGCTCAGGGAGCATAGACTGTTTGTCCTGCCCCACCCATGGGCTATAGACTGATTGTTGTTCTGCCCTGCCTAGAGGGCCAGAACCCCAATTGCTTCTGCCTGCCCCAGGCCAGAGGCTTAGGGGCCATAGATTGTTTGTTTGCTCAGCCCCACCCAGGGGGTCTGGAGCTCACCTTGCTGCAATTACCTGATCTAACAGGGAATCCCGACACTTGGGTGACAGAGTATATCAACCTCACACTGGGACAACAGAGGTGGCCTGGCTCCACAAACAGGGCCCCCCGTCACACCTGCTATTATTGATCATGTCCACATACATCCATATTGTTTTCACCACATTCAGGTATAGTCCATATCCCTCATTAACTGTTTTTACAGACTCCAATATTCTTTGCATGGCACTGATGGTCACAGCAAAGAGAATCATATAAACATATCTCAGATCTTTTAGAAGGTGCCTGCCACTGGAAATCCCAGGTCCTTCCACTTCATTAAAACCTTCCCATGCTTGACTGACAATAAATTGTGGTCATGTTGAAAAGAACTGGGGACATAATGCACCCTTGTCTCGCATCCTGCCCAGTGGAAAAAACAATCACTGGCACCCACTGCTATTTGTACCATGATCTGTTGTTGACAGCAGAGGCTTGTTATGTGTTCAGTGAGATGCTCTGGAATCCCCACACATGCCAATATACTCTAAATATGGTCATAGGGTAGGATGGTTTGGAGAAGTCAACAAAACACCTAATCTATATGTACGGTATGTTTGTATTATTTACCATGTTTGCACTATATTACTGTGTCACATTGTAGTTAATTTATTATTTGTTGAACTAAACCACAGTATGTTTTTTTTTGTTTGTTTTTATATCAGGAATGTGAATTCACTGTGTGGATGTCAGTAGTTCTCTCCTTTGGTTCTACTTGTTGGTATGAAACTTTTTTGCAACTTGTGTTATTTGGAAAAAGGCAGTAGCCATGAAGGAGAGTTAAATTATTAGCCATAATTTAACTTGAAATTGGAGAGGTGCCTCCCAACCTGGTTCTGGATCTCAAACCTCAAGGGTTTGAAAAAAACCTCCAGTTAACTTAGTAGCTACTCCAATACTTTCCACAAGAGTACACAATTATCTAGTTTAAATGGCCAGACTCAGGGAGGATGACAGCCAAATAGTCCTGGGACCATATTAGCGGTCTTGGGACCATCAGGTTTCTGCAACTGTGACTCTCCATTGCCATAAGATCTGTTGGCTTTTGCTTATTTTGTAACCCGATCTGTTTCTATAAATTTGCAGCCTGTTAGTTATTTCCTTCTAATCGTGTCCTGTGTGTAGGCCTGAGATTTAACTCACCTCATACGAAACCAGCCTTGGGTGAAACTCAGGGATTTGACCACTAAAATTAAGGCAAAAAATGCTCCACTGCTGCTAAGGTGCCCCAACCTCAGAAATGCCCCCAACAAGAGTTATAACACCATGGGTTGTAAAGTAGAGATACCCAGGCACCGGGAAGTTTAGGGAGGAAACAGAAAGACCCCAAGAATTGGTAAGATAGATAAGAGAAGCTCTGACCAGTGAATTTATGCTGATCATCTGCACAAACAAAGGACATAAATAAGTTACAATTTAGGCATGAGAGATAAAATGTAAAAAGAGTTGAGCAGGAAGGAGAAAACATAGGTGCCAGTATGTGGTTGGTCACATTTTACCAATGTTACCTAGGGGTACTGAATAATGTGATGGGTTTAGAGAAGTTAAAGGAGGTAGCTAGTTTTACCTATATAACGTAACAAATAAACAATGCTCTTTGGGAACCATCTCCAGACTGGAATTTAACATCAAGCTGACCGTGACATGCAGAGGCATCGCCGGAACCGCCAGACGAGAAGATCCTGACTGGCCATAAGGTGAATTTTGTCTGCATATTGGGAGTGGCGAGTATAAGAGATTTGCTTGGTATATGTATTCTGTGTGTGTTACTAATAAATAGATGTTTAGAGCACAGCCGTGTAAGGCTCTCTCACTGGGACAAGGTTCTGCAGACCCGTAAAGCCCGGAGCCCCAAAGGAAAGGACGAGTACTTACATTGACCAGGTTTCTTCCTGAGTCCCGTGGGTAAGGATAGGTGCCTTACACCTTGAGCCCTCAGAAGGGAAAAGGTGGGGGTGTCTAAATTGATTGGGTCACACTTTGAGCCCTTGGTAGGTGGGGTGCCCTAGATTTTTTTTGCAGGCAATGTCTTCCTTTGCACATACTTGCAGTAAAAGATTACAGGTGTGCACAGGCATCATTTGAATTTAGTAAAACAATAAGCTAAGAGGCAAAATTGCTGTGCAACTTGCGTGCAGATGGATACAGCATAAATAATGTAAACATTTTTCAACATTGTGGTGTATTGAGAAGATTCTGTTTCATTAGATGTCTTGCAGCACATATGGACTTCTGTGTTTGGGTGAGCCCACCATAACACATGTATTCTAAAACCTAGGCACAACCAGAAAATAAAAAATGCAATGGCAGCCTTAATCAAATGTGTTTTGCTACCAGTCTAAATATCTGGCAGTTGGGGACTATTTTTCTTCAGGTTTAACTGTGTCCATGAGTGCCCAAATGGGTAATTATCTGTACTTTGTGCATTCCATCTGGACTGCCTGCAAAATTTGGAGGTCAACTGAAAATTGGAACCTACATATTTATTTTTTCTTTATAAGAAAGTCTTTCAAGATGCACCTTCACTCCCAGCCAAGAGAGCTGAATATTACTCATGTTAGTCAAACCAATTCTTTGATGATCAGAGGGCACTCCTAACAGGAAGACCACTGTTTTCCCTTCCTACTACAAGCCTGGGGCCATGATTCAACAAACCACTTAAGCATGTGCTTATCTTTAAGCAAGTGCATATATCAGATTGAAATCAATGGGACTTAAAGCCCATGTTTAAATGCTGTGCTGAAGCAAGACCCCAGCATGCGGACTTCATATTATTCGCAGATGCTGCTGATCTGGCAATTAAAGGAAAACTTAGCTATGCCTTGGCTATGCCTTGCTTTTCCATGACACCAGTAGGTCAATATTTCAGCAGTAGCATGCAATATTGTCTTAAACCGGACCAGAATAGTCTGAATAGAAAGGTACCACAGAGTACTTGTAAACTATTGTAAGATATCACCACTGTTGTAGGTTGGTGTAAATCATTCTAAAGAACAATATATTCCTGGGTGGTTAAGAACTGCAAATGGCTTATTACTAGTATTACAGTAACACTTAGGAACCTTAGTCATGGACCCCATTGTGCTAGGTACCATACAAAAATAAAAGAAAAAGATGGCCCCTGCCAAATCCCAAAGAGCTTATAATTAAGGACTCTCTGTGTCTGACTCTAGGTGGTTAATCTTCCTTATTTCAAGATTCCCTAACAGATTTCTGTATGCAGAACTGGGCAACAGCCCATTAGTTGCCAGCGTAAAAACATAAATCCTACAACATGCCTGGAATTCAGCCTTCAAAATAACAGCAATGTTTGTGAATTTAAAAATATATATTACTGCAACTATTCCAAGCTTTCCTATTATTATTTCCCATTCTGACGACGCTTCCCTTATTTTGCATTTATTTTGGAATTAAATCACAGCCTTCCTGGTAAAGCTACAGAGGAGCAAGCTGACTTGGGTTACTGCAGTATGACAATAAAGAAGGATGTATTTACATGCTGCTACATTTATTGCTTTACCTCTGATGGATTCAAATTAGCTTGGGAGCATTCTTGTGCCAAAAAAGTTGGTTTAGCTTCTCCACTTCTGTATTCATTGCCATTTGACATACGGGATCCTGAACAACTGCCAGTTATAGTTCTCAAAAAAGGAACATACTGTTCACTGGCACTTGACTAGATGAGTAAAATCCCAGGGGTTCTTAAAAAGGTACTCCAGGTACAGAACAGTTTCCCACAGTAAACCCCAGAGAGGGGCTCAAACAAGAACATTTAGCTCAGGACCTGGTCATCTAAAAAATTCAAGCAGTTTTCGATGCAGGTTGTTGGGTTCAGTCCATTAGGAAAAATAAGCCCACCTGCAAAAGTCAGATCCGAATCTGGAATGGACCTTCTGCAAAATGTTTGCTTTTCCAGATATGCAGTTTTGATTTAAACCTATCTCTGATGATCTTTCTAAAGAGAATCTGATCATCTGCCCCCAAACCAAAGGGATTCTGCCTAATTTGAATCAATACCTTAATTGCAAGTTTTTAAAAAGTCCACGTAGCACACACAATAAAATCAAATTTCAAACTATTAAAATTACTCTGACCTCTTAAAAACCAAACAGTGTCATTTTCCCCTTGTGGAGGGTAGAGTGTTACTTTTTATAGTAATTACATCCGTTCCCCTTGCTGGCACAGGGCCTCCAATCTCTCCTGCTCTGAAGAGTCTAAAAGTGCAAGATCTTTTAATTCAGCAAATATTGAACTTCAAGAAAGTCTTGTCTCTTCAGCAAAAGTTCTGATTCACCGAAGCAATAGAAAACAATCTCATTAAGAGATTGAATCGGCTGAGTGCCCAGTCAGCACCTTAAACCTGCAGCAGCCAATCACTTTAACGGATTATTTTATAGCAAGGACAATCCAGCAATGCAGGACTAGGTCACACTGCAAATTCTCTCCTTGTCAACATACAGCAATCTGGTGCTCAAGGATTCTAGTATTGCTTTGAGAGACATCAAGTTTTGTACTGGTCATTTCATTTCTCAGAGGAACCTGCTGTCCCTCGGCCTGCAGAATGAAAAGTTCCCCAGTGGACACATGAAAAGAAACTCTTAACAAGCTAACAAATAGAAATTCTAAGGAACAGCTCTGAACATCTACAATTGAGTATATATACACAGTGTATGTGTGTCTTGGAACTGATTTGTAAATGTTTCCACTGTGTATTGCTTGTAAAATTTCATGGCCTGGAAAGGTGCCCTGGGTGCTACGTCATTGTGTGAGCTGCCAGAGAAAGAAGCGGGTTAATAAAACAAACGTTAGGAGGAGAACACAATGTGAGAGGCAAAGTTTGAGCAAAGAGGCCTTTTTCAGACTAGGGGAGAAAGAGAGGGAGGAGTTATATTCTTAAATGTCATGCTCAAAAGGAAAAAAAAGATATAAAGAGAGGCAGGCAGCTCTCCAAACCATTTAATGCATTCACCGGAACTCTGAAATCACCTTATGACTGTCATTGAGGGAAAGCCAACAATGAAAGACACTGGCAGCACCACACTAATTCAAATGCTGAAAGCACAGCTTGTGTTTCAGTGAAATGCCCCAGCCCTGCACTCAAAGGAGATGCTCACAATGCAATTAGGATCTATTTTTAAAAGTTATAAGTCCATTTAATTAAAATAATTAACATAAAAGGACTGAAGCCTCCAGGGTTCTGAAATGGTAGACTAAGGCTAACTCTACTAATCACGCTGTCACAAATCACTATTTTTTTTTTCATTCCTGTCCTTTTAAGCATTTTGAAAATGTATTGAGAATGCAGATGGTATTGCATGTGCCTGTTGGGAGAGGTAGTTCATTGTAATTTATCTTCATTCTTGACAGGCTAACAACTGGAAGGAGGCTAGGGGACATCTCATTAGACTCTCATTAGCGGGGGGACCTCCAAAATCACAATGTAGGACATGGGAGTGGCATGGTCTCCTCTCCAAATAATTTTTAAAACAATTTTCTTCTGGCTGTGCATTTTGAATGGTTTCTCCAGCAAAAGGGGACGGACAGTCACAGAGGCAGTAAAACCACATTTTCCACTGGTCACAAATCTGACAAAACACATCTTTTCCCCCTCAGTTCAGCTATGCATGACAATTTTGACAAATAGCTCCATTATGCCTACCCTTATACCTATGGATCAAGTAGTTACTAATGTAAGGGAAGATTATGTCAAATGGATTGGAGGTACAGGAATGGCACTGTTCCCTAAACTATCGATGTACTCCTGTCCATTACAATGCACAGCAAGTTTGTCCACAAGTGAATGGATTCAACCTTTTTCTCCCACTGAGAGAACCCCTCTGTTAAAAGTCTGTGTTTGTGCTCTGTTAGATACTGATACGTTTACAACATATAAATCTGTTCATGGACAATAAACACAGTTACACAAGTTCATCTTGTGATAACCATACTGCACCAAATCCCTTCAACTCAGTGGAGTTACACCAGGAACCAGCGTGGCCCCTTGTACTCAGCCCTATCAAAACATCTCTCCCTATTTACATAGGTAGCATATTTCACTCCACTTTTGTCTTGCATTGAATGCAGACATCTAAACAGAGAATTACACACAAATAATTAAATACAAACAGAGGCACTTTGCAACCAGTTGTAAAAACAAAATTATTTAAGACACAGTGAATCTCCATAATGTTTACAATGTGTGCCCAGTAGACCAGCTCAGCCTAAGGTCAGCAATAGGCTTCAGGACTATCTATCATTTAGCGTAAAGTCATTGAGAACTGATGCTTCAAATACATTAAGAACACCACCTTCTCAATGACCCTCAAATGCAGCAGCTCAGGCTATTATTACAAAACATAAAGGGAGGAACAGTGGCTCATTCAAGACCGGCTCCCTTAAGCTGTAGAGGGCTAAATTCTCCTCTCAGTTAAGCTGGTGTAACACTGTAACTACAAGGAGAACTTAATATTGTGAGTTTTGTTCTTAAAGGTGTGTTTCTTTTCTTGTGTATTATTGTTCTGGACAGTGGGTCTAAACACCAGGTTTAAAAAGCGTAGATTATTTCTCTTCAGTCATTCAAATCTGGCAAGGTCCACTCTACCCACATCATTCAATCATGTTCCACACAATTTCTGTGGTGGTGGGTCTTTCAGATGAGACCTTAAAAACCAAGGGCCTGTGCACGCTGTATGAACGGCAAAGATCCCACAGCTCCTTTCACAATAGCTCGAGTTTTCCCAAATGGCCTTGTCTGCCTCTTCTCCCCACTGTTACAGGATGTGATGCACTCTTCCTGGGGGACCTTATTGCTGCTCTCCGAGACCAGAGAAAATTCCCATGTACATTCAGAGCAAAAGCCTGATATTCTCACTCAGTCCTTATTGCGGGAAACAGCCATTGACATCAAAGGGACTTTGCCTGAGTAAGGACTAAATAAAATTCAGATCTCCGGATTAGGCCCATAGGTTGCATGGTGCTTTTGAGAACTTTTACAGCGAAAGGCCTTATATACATGCCAGACTATTTTTAAGCATGGGAGGAGGGCCCAGTAGTTTGAATCTGCCAACATGATATTTAGGCTTATCGCAGAAATGTAGGTAAGTGAATGATGGGTATTTTGAGAGCTCTTAGTCCAATTTATGCTCAATTCAAGAAGCATTTTTGCATTTACCTTTATTCATACCACTTTTGTGCTTGTAATTGCAAAGTCATGCAAACAGACAAACATGCTCCCAAGCCACAAAGGACTACAGTGTGGGAAAATAAGCATGGGGCCAAATACTAGGAGTTGGCATGACATGGTAATCAGCCTTGTAGAGGGACAGGTAGTACAGAGCCTGCCAAGCACACACTTCCAGGTTGGATTATTTATCAGTTCTTGTCCCCCTTTTGTGTAAGCAGTCTGTATCCACCCCTAAATAGAGGCACCTCCCTCATGAGAAAACAACTCTTATGGCTCTCTTAAGGGACACAATGTTTTGCTTTAAAGCTCCAGAGTCATTTTTTAAGAAAACATGTCAGTTCAAATAAAGCTTCACTCAGCTTTCTGACACTTACGTCCCCCACACAGAGATGTACATAAGAACCAGCCCTTCTGGCAATGCAGGCACAGTGACCTAAGCTTGTTGAGATCTGACTAGATGCCATCAAAAAAGGGTAAGCCTGCAGAATACCATAGCACTGAACATAAACACTGGCCTTTGTACTGCAGTAAGAAACAAAGCATCACATTTTATAAATGTTTTCTAGGCTTTTCATAGGAAGATGCCAGTGGCAGAGAGGCAAGACCATGTTCTATTCACAGTTACTATCTAAGTCACACCACTGAAAGTGGAATCCCTCCCAATTTCCATGACATGAATGAGAGCAGCATTTATATTCTTTGTCTAACTCCTGCTTTTACTGATGTTGTCAGCATGAGGGTTTTAAGTTCTTAGAGGTTGAAGTTCAGTGTGGGAAACTGACATTTATTACTGTGTGCCATCAAAATTCCCCCTGCCAACCTACCCCTTTCCAGAATAACATTTCTCCTGGAATTTTGAAAGTGACAGCCCTTTGGGGCTGTATGTTGCTAGAGAAGAGGGAGGCCCCAATTGTGAACATGAGGGCCTGGAAGGCTGGGAGAGAAAAGCTAGGACATTATATAATGGGGGGAGAGGGGGGAGCAGCAAGTGACAACCTACATGTACACCTATCTGTACATTGGTTCATGAGGAGTAAACCCTCACTCCAGCAACCAGCCTGAAAGGGGGGGCAAAAGCAGAAGTAGGAAATCTGTCTATCTTACCTGAGCACCACACAATCTTTAAAGCATTTATCCTCAACAACCCTGTGAGGTAGGGAAGTTATCTTCATTTTACAAATGGGGAACTGAGAAAGAGATAAATGACTTGTCTAGGGTTACATCGGAAGACTGAAGGAGAGCGGGGGAATTAAACCTAGGTCTCGCAAGTCCCAGGCTAAAATCCTAACCAACAGACAATCTTTCCTATCCTCCAGCACCACTGTTCCCTTAACCTAGTCCTTCCCTGCTCTCCACCTGCGGCCTCCTCAAACACTATCTCACAGAGAAGCCAGAATTCTCACCTCAATGCTGTGCAAGGTTTTCATGCTGGCCTGGTCCAAAGCCCACTGCAGCTAATGGGTTTTTCTATGGACTTCATTGGATTTTGGATCAGGCCCTGAATTTGCAATGCATGTGGCTATGCGTGCAACTTGGAAGGTCAGACAGTGACTGCAATAACTGCATTGTGCTGTGTTTTGGTTGGGGGGGGAGGGGGATAATGGTATTTTTTTTAGTCTTTCATAAGGTAATTACAGATTCCATGTTCTTACTTTCATTTTTAAGCACCTTTGTCAGCCAAGCTATGTTTTGCTAAAATATTGACTTATCCAAACAAATTTCGGGTATTTTGACATGGTTGGTTGAATACAAATTTTTATTTATTAAGTTTTTCCCCCCCTCTTGCAGTTATACTGGTACATTTGTAAAATAAAACTTCCATGTTGATAGTACTATACGTACCTAGGTACAATAGTGATTTGCACCTTACAAACTGATAGAAACTTTGCATATTTGACGCAAGGTGAACAAAGGGCTTTGCTACATAAAACTTATGTACAATTATTGCACTGGCTGAAGCTGGTACCTGGATGCAGAGATGGGAGCTAAGAATGTCAGAGTCATGGAGTGTAAGACCAGAAGAGACCAACAGATCATCTAGTCTGACCTCCTGTATAACACAGGCCACCAGCACCACTCAGCACCCACACACTAAACCCAAGGAACTAAAGTAGACCACAGTATTACAGCTCATATGTGACTAGGGTCACATAGGAAAGGCCACAGGCAGAGAACAGGAGGGACTAAGGTGCACCAGTGCCAGAGGCCCCTGCAATGGCAGAGAAATGTTAAGTGAGATATACCCAGATAATCCTGAAAAGTGATGTGCACCCACACATTGCAGAGGAAGGCAAAAAAGATCACCCCAAGATCACTGCCAATCTGACTTAGGGAAAATTCTTTCCCAACGCCATAGATTGGGGTGGCCAATCTGAGCCTGAGAAGGAGCCAGAATTTACCAATGTACATTGCCAAAGAGCCATAGTAATACATCAGCAATCCCCCCATCAGCTCCGCCATCCCGCTCCCAGCACCTCCCACCCACCAGCAGCCCTGCCGATCAGTGCTTCCCCCTCCCTCCCATGTACTTCCCAATCAGCTGTTTTGTGGCATGCAGGAGGCTCTGGGGAGCAGGGGCACTGCAGGCTGAGGGGAGGGGGTGGGAAAGGGTGGAGTGGAGGGAGGGCCTGTGGCAGAGCCAGGGGTTGAGGAGTGAGCACCCCACAGCACATTGGAAAGTTGGTGCCTGGAGCTCCAGCCCCGGAGTCGGTGCCTATGCAAGGAGCCGCATATTAACTTCTGAAGAGCCGCATGTGGCTCTGGAGCCACAGGTTGGCCACCCCTGCCATACATGGCAATCAATCAAAGGCTAAGCATGTTAGCAGGAAGCAGCTAGACAGGCACCTGCAAGAGAGAATGCTTGGTACCATCTCAGAGTCCAGGCCCTTCCAATGTTCCATCTCTAGCTATGGCCATCCCGAATGCTACAGAGGAAAGAATTTTTTTCAAATATCCTTCCAGGGTACATGGAGAGGCCCCTGCCAGTGGCCAGCTGAAGCCCTGAAGCATGAGCTTTTAGGAACATAAGACAAACTAGAAGTGAGCCTGAGGGCTTCTGAGCCCTGCTGCCTACCATCACAAGCAACCCCATCATACAATCATAAATGTGTCCAACTCAATCTTAAAACTAATTAACTTGCTTGCCCCTTTTGATTTTGTGTTAAAGGTGATCTGCACATTTTACATATAAAGGGAGGAGGGCTGTGCGATTTTTATTTTATGTTTATTTTATTTGTTTCTTTGTGATGTATAAAGAAAAGAATCTGAAATGTTTTTTGGTCGGTTGGTTGGTTGGTTTTTAAAAGATGTGGAGGTTTCCCCCTCTTTTATTTTTTGTTTACTTTGTGGAGGTTTCCCCCTCTTTTATTTCTTGTTTACTTTGTAAATATCAGGAATGTCAAGTCTAATATTGTTTTTTCTAGGGCACGTGCTGGAGGTCTTAGATGGGGATTGTGTGAGCCTCCTCAGTATCTCATTGAAGAGCTAGGGCAGGGTTGAATGTTTAGCAAAGAGTTTTTCCCCACCTGTAGATGTAGCCATTTGTGTTAAATGATGGTTAGCAAAAACAGCCAAAGACCCAAAAGTGTTTGAGACAGACAAGGGAAGGTGAAGTAAAATCTTTTATTGGACCAATGTCTGTTGGTGAGAGAGACTTGGAATGGACATGGCTACAATGCCACTACATACAAAAGTGGTTTAAACAGTCTGATTTTTAAAAAATCACAGCTCCTCTCAATTCATCAAATTTCAGTCACTTTTTGCAATAAACTGGGACTTAACACACACCTCACATATACTCGGTATGCTGTACCACGAAATCAGTGAACATTACAATGGTATTTTAGAAGCAGCAGTTGTGTAATTAATGTAAAATGACACCTGTCTGCATGATTCATATCAGAGCACATTACACGGTATAAAACAACACAGTGAAAAATACAGCTTTTGACAACACTTAGCAGTTAGTCCGATATCCTGTTTCTTTGAATAAAAGATTTAATGTCATGAGTCTAACCTGAGCATTCAGCTATTGGCAAACACAGGATCCTGCTAAACCAACAATTGAATGATGACTAGGCTGAGTCCCAGTAATTTAAGGAGCCCAGCTTTCCCCCTAAACACCCTGCCTGTGCTCAGAGATCAGTCTCTGTGAAAATGGCCCATTCCAGCTGCTGAATTCTAATACTGAAAAATGTACCATTTCTAAAAGATGGTTGGAAAAAAATGTACTCAGAATAGCTTCAATGCTTAACTTGTAATCAAAGAGGTGTTGGGGCTCAAGCAATTTTTTTACTTTGATGCGGCAAGCCCAGAGATGTCGGGGCTGTGAACTGCCAAGCCTAGGCAGGGCTCAGCCCTGGCAACTCCCGGCACAATTTATGTACTGAGTAGTTTTCAATGGTTTGTTGTCAAAATGGGAGAACATATCTCATCAAGTCTGACAGGCATGTGTCCTGGGTTGGGTATTATTCAATATTTGCATAATGACTTGGATAATGGGATGGAAAGTATGCTTCTAAACTTTGTGAATACCAGCAAGCTGGGAGGGATTGCTATCACTTTGGAGGACAGGATTAGAATTTGAAAGAACTATGACAAATTGAAGAATTAGTCTGAAATCAACCAGATGAAATTCAGCAAAGCATATAGTACTGTTCTTAGGAAAAAATCAACTGCACATCAAATGCACAGTACAAATGGGGAATAACTGTCTAGATAATACTGCAGTACAGTATCTGAGAGTTATAGTGGATCAAAACTGAATATGAGCCAACAATATAATGCAGTTGCTATAAAGGCAAACATCATTCTGGGATATATTAACAGAAGTGTCATATGAAGATACAGAAGATAATTGTCCTGCTCTACTCAGCACTAGTCAGGCCTCAACTGGAGTACTGAGTCCAGTTTTGGGTGCCACACTTTAGGAAAAATGTAGACAAATTAGAGAGAGTCCAAAGGAGAGCAACAAAAATGATAACGGTATAGAAAACCTGACTAGTGAGGAAAGTTTAAAAAACCTAGGTATGTTTAGTCAAGAAACAGAAAACTGAGGAGGGACCTGATAACAGTCTTCAGCTATAGTAAGGGCTGTTCTAAATAGGACGGTGATCAATTGTTCTCCATGTTCACTGAAGGTAAGACAAGAACTAATGAGCTTAATCTGCAGCAAGGGAGATTTAGGTTACATATTAGAAAAAACTTTCTAACTATAAGGCTAGTTAATCTCTGCAATAGACTTCCAAGGGAGGTTGTGGAATCCCTGCCATTGGAGGTTTTTATGAACAGGTTGGACAAACACCTGTCAGGGATAGCCTACGTATACTTGGTCCTACCTCAGCACAGGGTGATGGACTCATGGACCTCTTGAGGTCCCTTCCAGACCTTCATTTTTGTGATTTCTATGACTACAGTGACCGGAATAAGGATATGTTTAAATTACTCACGTGTGCCTTTTCTATTCTATGAAAATCACATACTTGCCAAGATCTGTAAGATGTTCAACTGGGATATGCACCCATGCAGCACCCTGTATCATTAGGGAGAGTGTGAATAAAAGTCTGTCAACCTGTTAGTAAAACCGCAATTTTTGAAGAAGGGAATGTGCACAATCAGGTAAGAGACTAGGGCGCCACAAGAAAATTAGGAGTCTCACACCTGGATCAGGAAGATTAGTGAAGATCAGCCCAATTTGCCCTGATTGAACAGAGTGGAACTAGGAACATTACATTGGACGAGAGTTTTCTTATCCAGAAAAATAAATTCACCTGACAAGGAGGCCGTATAAAAGGTTTAGGTAATTGTTGGTCAGTATGTGGCCTGAGAACAACTTCCAGACCTCTACATTGTAATCCACAAGGGTGACTACGTTAAGAAAAATTTATTTTGATCAATTGAAAATGTGTTCCCTGCTCCACCTGTGATTTTAAAAGGGAAGTGCTTGAATCAGCCCCATTTTTATGGGGAGGAGGTAGGAGCTGGGAGCTACTGAGCAGCTGCAACCGAGAAGGGACAGCAACTACTCACAGTGTAGAAACCCCAAAGAGAAGAGGACAGAAGCTCAAGTGCAGTGGTTCTCAAACTTTTGTACTTGTAATCCCTTTCACACAGAAAGCCTCTGAGTGCACCTCCCCCCCTTATACATTAAAAACACTTTTTAATATATTTAACACCATTATAAATGCTGGAGGTGAAGCGGGGTTTGGGGTGGAGGCTGACAACTCACGACCCCATCCATGTAATACCTCATGACCCCCTGAGGGGTCCCGACCCCCAGTTTGAGAATCCCTGGTCAAGTGGTTCTGCCTGAGCCTAGGGTAGTATCTAGAAAAGGATGATTCCTTCTCTCTTATACAGCTACTGAAGGCAGCCCAGGACAACAGAAAAGAGGGAAAGCAACCAGATATGGCTCCCTGATTCTCTGCCTCAGGCTCCCAGCAGCAGAGCAGGTGAGTATCTCTGGAGTTGTTCTAAGTTGCGTGAGCTAGCAATAGTTCCTAAAGAACCATCCACCAGCTGGGAATAACCAGTGCCAAAGCACTCTAGCAAGTCCCCCACATTATCTATGGTCCAGGGAAATGCAGGAGTTGGCATGCGGACTCTGCACCCCTTTGGTACTAGCAGATACTGGCAGAATCCCCAGCAGATGGCAAGTGTTCCCCTTACATAGATGGGGACAAGAGGTAGGCAAGCCAAACCTGAGTGACACTGTGACCCTGTGCACCTGGTCCACTCAGTTTGGGGGCCCTCTCAAAAAGGGTGCTCAAGGCAAACTTTTGCCACCCAACCCTCAGCCCTGAATGAGGGAAATGTTCTGTTTCAACTGGAACAGGGGGTTTTGGAAGTAAAAGCAAATCAGTCCCACAAAATCTTCCTCACCCTGGGCCTGAACTGTTCCCACTGAAGTCAAGGACATGACGAATAGAAGCAGGATCAGAAACCAGAATCCTGATCAAACAGCTGGGTGGAAACGGTGAATCATGTTTGTTGTAGTTTGAGTGGATATTTGTTTTCTTTTTGTAAAATGATGTAGTGATTTAAATTATGCTCAAGACTAAGCTTTTCCAGATACAGTAAAAAAATCCCAGGTTTTTTCCATTTACTTCTTTCTTCCCTTTTATATATAAATAAATAAAATGTACCGCAGATTTCTTTTTACTGTCTTGTTTTTAGATTTTGAAGTAGTGCAAAATGAAACCTGCTGCTGTGAAAACCTATGATTACGAAAGCTGTAATCATTTTTCACTATCTGGTTTCTTTTCAAAGTCTACTTCATTCTTTTGTTCCCCAGGAACTATATTCACATTGGAGCAACCACCCTCATTCCATGAATTAATTACTGATTACGAGAATGGAATCGGGAGGGGGGGCACAAAATAGTGAGGAGAGAAAAGAAACCAACAATATATCAGCCCAACCTGCACCTTAATGTGATATTTGAAAAAGCAGCTTACAAATATCTACTACATAGAGTGCAGGTCAAAGTATTTACCAGATCCTTTAAAGGGCCAAACCTTGTAAAGAATTGCTCAGTTTGAGGTAAGTAATGACATCAAAATCTATTTTTAGTTAAGCATAAATGGGAGGAAAATCACAGCAGAGAGAGAAAAAACTATAGCAACTGCTTATCAAGGATGTATTGGAAAGTGTCCCAGAAAGGCATATATTATTTAGTAATGGTGAAATGTACCACTGCACAGTGGACCTACGGTCCAGCACAAGGCCTCTTCATGAATAAAGTTCTATTTAGGTCCTAAGGTGCCAAGGAAGGCCATTAGGCATTAAACTTCCTAAGTGTGCTTAAATAGAGGTACGTAGATATATACCTACCAACATTTGTGCCTGTGATTGTGACCTGTGAGTTATTTGTGGGTTGAAAATGGGAGGCTGGTTTCCAAAGTCAAATTCAATATCTCAACTATAAATATAACCTAATAAAATTACATTTGGCAAGGTGTCTTGCGATACCTCAGCTATGTAGCTGAATATCTATTACCCACATGTATTTTACATTACAGTCTGTTTGTCTGAACACTCATGTCCATACCCCAACCCCACTGCCTGGTGGGGAGGGTCCATCTGGAGGGATAAGAGATTATAAGAAAGGTGTTCTGTTTCTGTGGGTGCCACCTCGCCCTGCTGTGTCAACTTGGCATGGAAGGAGGTGTCAGAGAGGTGCATTATGTTCCCTTCAGCCCCTAGGTGAGGTTAGTCATAGAAAAAAATAATGTAGCACTAATGCTGTCTGTACAAAATAGGCTTATCAGGCCAGAATCCTACAATGAGGCTTGCAAAACAACCACAAACTATACATCAAACACTCCCTTATATGGTAATTTCTTGACTGAAGATAAAGGTGGGTGTCTGATTTGGTATAAAACAAAAGCCCATAAAAAGGAATTATACCACTCTCGTGGTTTTTGTATGCTAGTCCAGACACAGAGTCAAGACAAGGTGGGTGAGGTAAAATCTTCTGTTGGAACAACTTCTGTTGGTGAGCGAGACCAGTTTTTAAGCCACACAGAACTCTTCTTCAGGTCTGGGAAACAGGTTTCAGTCTGGTAGCCGTGTTAGTCTCTATCAGCAAAAAAAAAAGAGGAATACTTGTGGCACCTTAGAGACTATCAAGTTTATTTGGGCATAAGCTTTTGTGGGCTAAAACCCACTTCGTCAGATGCATGCAGTGGAAAATACAGTAGGAAGATATATATACACACAGAGAACATGGAAAAAATGGGTGTTGCCATACCAACTGTAACAAGACTAATCAATTAAGGTGAGCTATTATCAGCAGGAGAAAAAAAACTTTTGTAGTGATAATCAGGACATCAAGAATTATAATATTCAAAAAACAGTTGGAGAACACTTCAACCTCCCTGGTCACTCAGTTTCAGACATAAAAGTCGCAATTCTCCAACAACAAAAAAAAACTTCAAAAACAGACTCCAATGAGAAACTGCAGAATTGGAATTAATTTGCACACTGGACACCATTAAATTAGGCTTGAATAAAGACTGGGAGTGGATGGGTCATTACACAAAGTAAAACCTATTTCCCCATGCTAATGTTTTCCCCTGCTGTTACTCACACCTTCTCGTCAACTGTTTGAAATGGGCCACCCTCATTACCATTACAAAAGTTTTTTTTCCGCCTGCTGATAATAGCCCACCTTAATTGATTAGTCTCGTTTCAGTTGGGATGGCAACACCCATTTTTTCCATGTTCTCTGTGTGTATATATATCTTCCTACTGTATTTTCCACTGCATGTATCCGATGAAGTGGGTTTTAGCCCACGAAAGCTTATGCCCAAATAAATTTGTTAGTCTCTAAGGTGCCACAAGTACTCCTCGGGTTTTTTTAGGTCTGGGAAAGGATCTTCCAGTGTCACAGCAAATTGCAAGGTGGAACAGCTGATTAAGCACAGGTAGTTAGAACATACTGTAAGGAACCATTCAAGGTAGAGTGGCAGTCATAGGACAAAGAGAGAGGGTTAGTGGGACACAGCAACTCAAAGTGGCACCAGACCCTGCCAGAACAACAGATGCAAAACCTGAAGACACATCTCTGCTGCTACAATGATCAACACCCCTCACAACACACCTTTCAAGATGCATGGATCCTACACATTCCATATCACAACATGTGGTGTACCTCATCCAGTGCACTAACTATCCCAATAACAACTGTGTGGGTGAAACCAGACGATCACTACACTCTCAAATGAAGAAAAGGAATACTTGTGGCACCTTAGAGACTAACAAATTTATCTGAGCATAAGCTTCCGTGAGCTACAGCCCACTTCATCGGATGCACACAGGGAAATGAGCTCACACGGGGAAACGATAAAAGACAAAAGCATCCTATCACCTATGGGTAAACACTTCACAGAGTGATCACTCTATACCTGACCTATCAGTCCTCTCCTCAATGGAAACATGCACAACACTTTCAAAAGACGAGCCTGGGAACTTAAATTTGTTACTCTGCTACATACTAAAAACCACAGACTGAACAGACACACTGGGTTTGTGGCTTATTACAACAATCTGTAACCCCCTTTTTTGTCCTATGACTCCAGAGGTGTTACCGGGCCACTCTTCCTTGAACAGTCCCTTATAATATGTGCTAACTACTTATGCTTAACAATCTGTTACACCTTGCATTTTGCTATCACACTGGCAGTTCCTTTCCCAGACCTGAAGAAAAGCTCTGTGTGGCTCATAAGCTTCTCTCTCTTGCCAAGGGGAGTTGGTCCAATAAAAGATATCACTTTACCCACCTTGTCTCTTGAGTATCCTACAGCCACACTGTATATAACATAGTTCAGACACTTGGCATTTCCCAAAATAGTACAGAATTATCTGGGGGAAAATTGTGCAACTTTTCTGCCTCAGACAGAGTTCCCATGCCCAATCCACAGTTTTTGTCAAATGTGTCTAGATGTCCTATGATTTTCATATCGATGTTTAGCAGTGAAGATCTGAGAACTCTTGCCCAGGAAAAGGCTAGACTTCTAGATAAATGTGTGAAGGGACAGGATATTCTCAATGAAAGTTCTTTGACTCTGGAACTTACTCTCCAATGTAGTACAAAGGAGCCTTAATTTGTTGGCCTTCAGCACATAGTGCAAACCCTGTGTTAAAGGGGAAGGAAGAGTTTGGGAGAGCCTCAGATTTTGTGGACTGAGTGCTTCAGTGTACACATTGTGTCAACTTTGTCCTTTCTGCACGTGTGCCTATATACATATATGCGGAGGAGTTGATGACAGTTGTGTAGTAATAAAAAATAAACATCGGTGACCAAAGAAACTAGGGACTCTGAAATATGAAGACAAAATTATACAGGGAAATTATGTCATTCACAACGTCTCCATTTGCTGACATGAAGATATTCAAATATCAGGATTAGAATAAAAATATGCACATTTAATATTGTATGTATATAACGCCTGAGAATTTGGTTCTGTGAGAAGCACAGATGTAGAATATTCATACACAGGACCAAATTCTCAGACAAGGTGTACACACACACACACACACACACGCACAGGGACATCACAGATGGTCTTTGTATCATAAGAGCTTAATTGGGGATAAACACTTGCTGTTTAGTAATTCTTGAAACTGGAACTTGCTCACGATCCTTAGTTTCAGCCATGAATATTTTACAACAGTAAAATGTGAGGACAAACTGTTCACGTCACTAGTAATGTCTCTGTAGTTTGTTTTAAGTGGCAACATTACTACATGTCCTAGGTTATTGTAATGCCTCAGAGCACTTCCTCTGACAGGAAAGGTTATATGCGCTGAATACTATGATTAGCCAACAGATAGGCTTCTTACTGAATTGCGAGAATCCTTGTGGAATTGCCAAGCATGCCATGCAGAGTCCTCAGTTTCTCCATCATTAAATCCAATCAGTTATGTGAGTAACCCTTGTGACATATTCTTCACAGTGATATTATGATATGATTAGGACATAATTATGATGCATTTTGTACAAGGTAAGTCATGTGAGGTGTCATTGAAAAAGTTATGATTTGCTGAATATGATTATCCTATCTGTATGCATGTATCATTTTTTATGTGCAGTTATAAATACTGACTATGTCTCTGTACCTCAAATGTAGTTACACCTGGGTAACGCCCACTAGACAAGATGCTTTCAGTCTAGATAGCTGGTTGGGAAGGGCCTATTCAGGGCAATGAGCCATTAGAAAGAACAATAAGCCTTAGGAAAAGCTTATCTCCCACCTGGTGAGCCTTCCTGAGAACACTCCGAACAGTCTGTAAGGAATGGCTGCTATGACTCTATAAGGACATGTGACCAGGCCACATGATGCTGGACTCCAATTTGGGACGTTAGTGTTTTTCCACAGACTGGTCTGGGAATCAAGCTTTGGAACAAAGGGTTCCCACCATATGCAAAAGCTAAATGAGGTAGGGAGTGACATAATCTGGCTTCTTCCCTCCCAAGATGACTCCTGGAAACACCTGAGGAACAAAGACTGAACTGGGGGAAGTGCTGGACCCAGGCTAAAGGGATTTCTAGCCTGTGAATGAAACACCTGGGGATTCCAAGATATAAACGCTTGCCCCGTAAGTATCTGCCAATTCATTTCCAATCAGTTTAATATATTAAGCTTAGTTTGCATTTCTTGTTTATTTGCTATGTAATCTGCTTTGATCTGTTTGCTATCACGTAGAATCATTTAAAATCTATCTTTTGTAGTTCATAAACTTGTTTTTGCTTTATCTAAACCAGTGAGCTGGAGCGAAGTGTATGGGAATCACAGCTCAAGAGGCATATTCCTGTCCACATTGGAGGGGGTGAATTTTATGAGCTTATCTTGTGTAGTTCCCGGTGCAGCACAAGATGGTATAATTTTGCGTTTATACTCCAGAGTGGCTACATGCCTGGGAAGCTGGGAATTGCCTTGGGTGTAGCCTTCCTATGTAGGGCTGGTCAGAGAGCCTGCATGTAACTGCAGCTGGGTGTGTCCCTACCCGTATGAATGCTGGTGAAAGTGCAGGCTGGAGGGCTTTGCAGATTGTCACAGCAGTACAGTGTTAGAGGGAGCCAAGACTGGTAGGTCGGGGGCTCAGTAGTACCCCAGTTCCAGGTGGCACCCTGGGTGGAACCCATCACAACCCTAATGTAACAAAGCTTATAAGACAATGACTTGTAAATGTATGTGTCAAATCACAGGGTTTTTTTTGTGTGGCAGGGAATTGCACCCTGATGCTTATATATCAGTACTTTTCAAATTTATTTGTAAAAAATATAGCATTAAATGAAGCTTTTACAAGCTGATGTATTATTGTGACATGACATATCAAGGAGACAGACATGTTTCCGAATTTCAATGCAACATATAGTTAACGCAAACATAAATTGTAAAAACAGTATGCCACTAACTGCTCTCATCTATTGTGCTGTTCTGGAAGCGATAACTGTAAAATACAAATACCGCACAAGGATGCCAAACACAGAGACTGATAAAAGCACATTTTTTATTGGCTACCTTTTATAATAGCAATTTCAATTAATCCAGTTATTTTCTGCCAGATTTCCATTATACATCAAGCAGCTGACACAAACTTAAACAATTGTGGTGTGAATGAAAATGCTATTATGCTGTGCTTGTAGATAGCTTATAAGTAACAAGTCTAAGTGAAGGAGAAGGCAGCTTCCTTGGAGACGGTCACATAGGGTGGTGGCTTATTCACACCCCTGAGAGACGTAAGTTACACCGACATAAGTGATAGTGTAGGCATAGCCACATTCAGATGTTCACAAGATAATAAAGCTTTCCCTTTCATCTGTCAGTGGCACCCAGCCAACTGGTGGGCATTACCACTCTGTGGAAGATGTATGAGCAGATGCAGGGAGTCTTAACTTGCTGATTGGAATACTTAGTCATTCTGGCAGACAGAGGTGATGGCATACAGCGTAAAACTGTTTTCAGAACCTCTGTGTGGTTACTAGTGTTGAGAAACACTTGCTATTCACACTGTAAAAACCAACTTACTCGGTGTCTTAATCACAGAGCCTGTGACAGAATGGAGAAGCCAGAAAAAGCACAACCAGCCTCTTTCAGGGTACAGAGCAGTCTGACCCTGCTCTCCTGCCAGATTTTAGTCCCATGAGTAAAAACTGCATCTCCATTTCTTGTAACAGTTGCTGTTATTACTGGAACTGATAATCATAAACATGGAAATTACCCTGACTCTCCTCTATCCCGCCCGTTGAACTTCCCTGAACTTGATATGATTAGACTAAGGCTTCAGACTAAAAATACTGACAAAAAGGATGAACAGGTCTAAACAAGAGGTGAAAAGGATTATCATGGAAGAACACCCTTTTCCTCTGAGGTGACTCTTACTTGAGGTGCTCAGATATTATGGTGACAAATGCAGTATAAAAAATGAGAGATAGCTAACTGCTGCATGAACAGTATTAAACAGCGTACGTTTGTTTGTTCTTTTTTCTTTCCTTTCATTATATCCTGGGTTCTTCTCATACACTATATGTTATAGTTTAATGTAATACTTTATCATATTTTAGCAATGTGCTTAGTTAAAAAACAAAGAACATAAATCAGCAATTGTAGGATGTTAACGCTTTGTTTGTTTCTTTGCTGTAATAAGTTGAGGACTGAGATCATTCCTTCAGGAGACTGGAAATCCTTAACGAGACTTATAAACAAACAACAAAAGAATCCTTCTCTGGGCCAGTACAAACAAGCAGCAAGAATGAGAGCTTCCTCAAAAAGCTCTGTGAGTAGTACATAATATCTTGATAGTGCTACTCTAGTCAACATGTACTAGTATAGCATTTGGAAAGAGAAATCTATCAAAGCTATTTTTAACTGCACCTGGCCAAAATACTGAAAATAGAGAGAGAAGTTGCTTCCATTGCTAAGTGGCCATTTCATTATTTCCCGAGAATTTAATTTGCTCGTAAGTCTTCATCAGCACAACCCCTCTATAATAGATTTCAAATCTTTATCAGCAAAGCCACCCCTTGACCACAGAGAAATTGAATCAAAGGGATGTGAATGCATTATATGTGGGTGCTGCATCAGTGCATCAGGAAAACAACTTCCCCATTAGGTGAGTCAGCATGATGACTTAACAAGATGAGGTCTACAATATATCAATAGATTGGAAGCAGCACCCAGGCCATTAGGGTACTGAAAACAATAAAGCCTCCAGGTTAGAACATTTCCTGGTTTGTGTGTGGTTTTTTTTTTTTAAAGGTTGCCATAATGAAAACTCAAGCTTTGATTTATAGCTTGGAAAAATCATAGTGTTAAATTGAATGTTATACCCCCAAGTCAGTGCCTTCATTTTTTTAAACAAATTTTTTTAAAGAAATAAGGTTGAATATTGCTTATGGCTTGGAAACATTCACATCCTGAGATAATGTGTTCTCTATTTGTAACATGTATATGCCTGATATGCTGGGGCCCCAATCCCTTTTTAAGGCTTGTAGGCATTGCCACAATACAAATATTTAATAATCATAAACTAAAAATAAAAAACTTCCATTGAGATCAGCCTGTTGTTAAGTACTTCTCAGAATTAGGTCTCCAAACCCACAATTATTTTATGCATTCTCCTATTAACTGCCCAATTCTCTAATTGGAAAGCAGAAAAGGACTGTTTTTAATATAATCAAAGACAACTGTATTTAACAGGTGAAATGAAGCTTGCAGTATTTTGGGATCACAAAAATTCAACATTTCTGTTCCTCCAGTGTTACAGTATAGTATTTGGAAATAACTAAATGGAATTAAGATGTCCTTCACAGATGGTTTAAACATTACTATTCTTTTGCAGTGATTCCTGTATTATCTTATTGTTCCATGAAGCTGTAATCCATAAAATACTATGCAATGTTCCTATGCTCTCACGCAACAAATTGCATTAAAAAAAAAACAGAAGGGAGAAGAGAAACCATTGTATAAATTTGAGCACATGCTGTTTTCACAACCAATGCTACATCTATCAAATTAGATGGTAAGATTTCAAAGGTGAACTTTTTGCAGTAATCAAGAAAAAAGAGGTAATGAAATTTTGATGGCAGTTTCCATTGTTTTCTACATCAATTGCAAACTCTCAATTCTTCTCCCTCTCATGATTTCTCTCTCTCTTTTCCCTCTTCTTCTCTGTTTAGTGGCATAAAAGGAAGGATATTTCCCTTATAAATTCTAGGGCTTCACATGGAACATTGCCAGGTTTATGGAAGCTGAGGAATCAACATACTTCCAAAGCTGAACAAAACTAGAGGAAAAGGGAAGAACTAACTCAAAGATGTGACTAACATTTGTAACAAGGTCCCTTGACCAGTGCGCCAGTACTCTGAGGAGGCATTCTCTCCCTCAGGGGCTTGTCTGGCTCATTCTTGCACACATGTTTAGAATGGGATTGACATATGTGGGTCAGGAAGGAATTTTCCTCAAGGTCAGACTGGAAGTGACCTTGGGGGTTTCTGCCTTCTGCTGCAGAGTGTGAGTGCCAGGGTTAGCTGGGGATATCTCACTTAATCATTTTCCTGCTATTGCCGGGTCTCGGGCATTGGTGCACCTCAGTCCCTCCTATTCTCTGCCTGGGACACATAACAGTCTAGTCGCTTGTGGGCTATAATATTATGGTCTAATTTTGGTTGTTAGATTTAGAGTGTGGGAACTGTGGGGTGTTGGTGGCCCATGATATACAGTAGGTCAGATTAGATGATCTGGTGGCCTTTTCTTGCCTTAAATTCTATGACTGTAACCTTTTTCCTAGTATGAACCACATCGTAAAACAGAGATGGTCTCATGGTGACACTTCAACTTGTGATTGTGACACATCTTCGTGGCAAATACATACAGGGAATATAGGCCATCAGTGGGACTACTCATGTGCATAAATACTTTGCTGGATCAGGGCCAGAGTGTTCAACACCTTACAGAATGAAACCCAGTATAACCAGTCAGATCTCCAATAAGTGCTTGTTGGGCCACCTGTGGTCCATGGACCACAACTTGTAATGATTGGTTTAACCTGTTCTCTAAGATTTCTTAAATCGCAGAATGAAACTGATATATGATACATGTCTCACTGCTTTTGCACACTGGGGGACACCCTGCACACATGAACTGTACTTGAACAATGGATTATATGCATATCCATTTTTAAAAAGCATACAAGAGACACCTGTAATGCATTTGGCCAATTATGGAATGCTATACTGTGGGTGTCAGTGAAAGCAAAGAGGGATTTCTTTTCTTATTCCATCCAGAAGGCAAGGTATAAGCCAAGGTTCAGCCAGAAAGAGGTAAAACATTTATCCTGATGGAAATCATTACTTCCCTGCACATGAAGAAGCAGATAAATCATCAGTCTGGAATATCACCGATGAAAGGATCTGAGGTGACATGAACAGTTTTAATGATGTTACTTGGTCTATATATAAATATTCACTGGAGCAGGGACTGGAACCTGGGTCTCCCAGATGGGGGTCCTAGAAATATGGTTTAGTGTATAAAATGCTCACGAGAGCCCACAAAATATCCTGGCAATTTCAATAACATTTTAAAGTCAAAAGTGTAATGGAGAGGTATGTTTATAAAAGATGATGATTTGGAGATGATCCCTCATAACAGAGTTGTGAGTGTGGGAATTTGATGTGCCCTAGAGCAGGCGGCGGGTGGGGGAGGAAGGGAAAGGGGGACACCGCATTGCTGTGTGCGGCAGTTCACCACAGTAGTTTTACAGTTTGTTTTATTAAAGATTTATTCCTCTCTCATTCACTGCTTTGTTATTTAATGAACCCCAAGAGCCTTATAGGTAGAACTAGCCAGGAAGCAGATTTTCCATTTAGAGGAAAATTCTGTGAGTCTGAACTTCTTTTCTATTCCGAAATGGACCAAAAACCAAAAAAATTCAAAATTTCCCATAGAATGAATGGAGAAAAAATCATTTAATTTTGATAAAATTGAAATGCTTTGATCCAACTGACATTTTAAATGTTTAAAATATAAAGTCACTATTCATTTTGAAATTTCTTTTGAAATGAAAAATCAAAACATTATGTTCCAAAAATTTCGAAACAGATTACAATTATTAAAACAAGCCATCTCAATTTTTTCTAAATTGATTTTTCATTGAAATTGACACATTTCTGCAAAATCTTTCACTTCTGACAAATCAGCATTTTCCAACAGAAATATGTTCCATCAGAAAATTGGTAACCAGCTCTACAAAAGAGCAGCATCTGTAGTTTTTTCTGAACCAAAAAGAAACAAATTGGGAGTTATCAAAAACCTGTACTGCAGGGAATAATTAAAGGATAGCTGGCACCACTGTCAACCTTAGCCTGCAATCAGTGACTGCTCATATATCCCATTCTGAGATTTTGCTTTCTGAGATTATAAGGGCTTCTTTATAGTTCCTGCAACAGATATTTGTCGTGCTTGAGATTTCTGTTTAAGTCACTCATGCATAATTCAAGACAGCACAGAACGAAAACTATAGAAGTGAGACAATGCACTAGTGTTTCCTTAGTATAAAAAATGACTCAAAATTCATATGCTATTTCAACTTAGCATCAGTTAAAAAAATCTTCACAGGAAATTCCTCTCTATCCTGAGTGCAGAGTTATTAAGTTACACAACGAAGGAAAGACTCTGCAATTCACCTGGTCAACTGAATTAATTCATAAAATTCCACTTTGGAATGAAATAATAAGTTAATAAAATTATGCCCAATGTCATCTTTATTATTTTTATTGGGAAACAAATAGTTTCTAAAAATAAATTTGCTGTAAGTCATCTACTAGAAAAGGATAAAAATCAAAAGATGTGCCCCTATCCTTTAAATTTCTTTCCAAAGACAAAATATGGTATATTGAAAAGAAGTTGCTCAAACTCAGAAAAACAACATTTAGTACACATTTAGTAGGAATTCATTTTCTGGGAATAGATTAGTTTTAAATTTAAAAACAGCAAGAAAAATCTCACCCTTCGAAAAAAGTCCTTCATCTCCAAGTTTATTATATCGTAAAAAAATTTCGTCACAAAGCGAAACACTTGCAGCTACAAACAAAACTATATGGATTTGCTTGGATGCCATGATAAGTACTGCAAAAATAAAGCCATCACTGTGTGAATATTGATACCTTTTTCATTTGCCTGCTTACAATTACAGCTTCATCAACTCATAATTAACTATGGGCTTGATATAGAAGATACAGCTTTGGTGTAGAAGGTACAGCTCCACTGACTTTGCTGGAAAACTGAATACATAACATGTACTTGTACATATACACACAAACTGATATTTTCTAAGAAATTTCAATTAATGAATCCTGACTAAAGAAATTGTGTCATGATGGGCCATACTCAGAGGTGAATCCCTGGGTATCTACAGTAACAATGCAACGTGCTCCTTCTTCAAACCCTAAGCATGTAAATGACATCAAATTAGACATCCGTAGACTTACACCCTCTTGCTTATACGTAACTGTTTGCTTTTTTCATATAAAATCTGAAATTGGCCCACTGAGTCAAACTGAATCTGAGGGAGGCTAAACTGATGCATTATGCACACAGACAGATTGCAAAGAGAAGAGTATGGCAGGATAACAGCTAACAAGGTGCATAAAGGAGCAAGCGAAGTTAGCCAACTCCTTCTTATGGACTTGAATCTCCTGTCACCTACATCAGTGTGTTAGCTCTACTGAAGTCAATGGAGTTACACCAGGGTAAAGCTGGTGTGAGTGATGAGAATCAAGCCATTCCTCTAGCATGCTGACACTTAAATCACCAGTTTACACTCCCTTACTCTCCGTTAGATTAGGGTGACCAGATGTCCCAATTTTATAGGGACAGTCCTGATATTCGGGGCTTTTTTCTTATATAAGCACCTATTACCCCTCATCCCCTGCCCTGACTTTCACACTTTCTATCTGGTCACCCTACGTTAGATGCCCTCACTCTCATATACTGATATGTCACTTATTTCTCCTTGCAAATCACTCCTGAATGTGACCATGTATGTCATTGTATGTTCTTGGCCACATCTGTCTCAGGCCTGCTATTTTCTGCCTGGCACACTGTGCAATGTTGGGCCATGTACTGACTGTATATACACTTCCCCATACCTTTAATTTTTATCTTACACTTCAATTTGCCAAAAAAAATTTTTTTTTAATTAATTACTATTTCTTTTGGCTGAAACTAACACCTGCAACTAAACAAAGCAAAGCAGAGGTTCACAACTTGTACAACCTCTGTGCCACACTGTAGCCGCCAAAGAGGCTGTGGCAAATGTCAGTGTCTATTGCAGTGCTGAACACTGCCAGAGTAGTGGGGTCATATGTGACCATGCTTGATGCTCGCCACATGCTCCTTGAATTCATTAATGGAGAGGTATTTCTAAGCTAAAGGGAGAGCAAGTGAGTTAAAGCCTCCTTAGCTTTTTCCTCTATAGTGATTAGTGATCACAGGGAATTCCACTTGACCTCAGAGGATCATTTATGGGCATTTCATTGTGTCCTATAGCTAAGTGTTTCAGGTCCTCCTAGTGAAGGTACACAAAGAATAAAGAGCATAGTATTACCCACTAATGCAGCCCTCTCCTTATATGAAGGTGTGGAAAGTCTTATGCTTCGGAGGTGAAGGTCTCTGGCTCTATCCCCCAAAACAATCTAAATTGTTAGAGACTATCAAATATCTCAGAATATCTCAGGTGGAATATTCTGGAAATGTGCCTATATATGGTACGGCTGGTGACTACATGGATGTGCTCTGTACAAATGGAGGCCTTTTTAAAAACAAACTTGCACTGCAGGTCAAGGAAGGAAGGAAAAGTGTGTATTATACTTCTTTTAAAATAAGACATTCTTTCCCTCCCCCCACCCCAATGTAATTTTCACCGATTCTTTTAAAGCTTGTTCTGTTTCCATTTCCTGGTATGCACAGCACAGCACTGACAGCAACACTCCACTCACCAGAAGCTCTAAATCTGTCAGTCTTTCCCAAAGCTCAGCCATGCCGAAGGACCACGAAAAATATCTAGGGTACAGACAAGCACACCAAGCAACCCACTTTACTCCTTCAATTCTTATATTGTGTATGCTGTCACTACACATGCCACGTCATCCTCCTCTCTATGCACGCAGATTACTTCCATTAATGGTCAAAGCAATTTTTTATTAAGTGCTGATTGATTAACTTTAATAAGAGTAACTTGTACTCATCGTGGGAAGGACAGAACCCAAAGCTTTTAAAAACTAGAGCAAGGTCTTCTCAGGCTATTGTAAGGAGACTCTGCTAGATCTATAGAGATTTAGGCACCTAACTGCTACTTTAAGTGCCTAGGTCCAAACTTTACATACTCTACCCTGCACCCCTCCCCATCCCCCGGTTAGCTGCTGCCTAACCCTGTAGGTGCCTACATTTCTGCCAGTGGACATGTACAAAACCACATAAGTCCTGACTGCATTGAGCAGTACATCCCTGTGTGGATGCACAATTTATATCCAGGGATGCAGATATCCACCGATATAAAGCAGATATCTGCAGATTTGCAGGACTCTAGTGACAACAAGTGAGATCAGCAGAGACACCAGCGACCGGGCCAGGAACAGTAGCAGCAAAAGCAGCAGCAGCATGTCAGACTGCCGCTCACATGAGCTATCATGCAGTTTGGACAGCTCTTCCGGCATGGCTGTACTGCCCCCAGCCCTGCCCACTGGGGCAGGCTCCAGGGTCACCAGCAGCTGTCCCTGATCACTCTAGTGTGTGCAAGCAGCTCACATGCTCCCAGACAGGAGACACACACTGCCTTATTTGGAGCAATGATCTCAGGTCTCCCAGCTCCCAGGTGAGTGCCATGATCAGTGAGCTATAGTAGTGGTTCTCAACTTATTTACCATTGTGGGCTGCATCTGCAGCTCTCTATGTGTTATGTGGGCCACATTCACGTAATACATATACTACTTGTCTGGCCTTGAGGATGTCACATGGGCCACAGCTGTGTGCTGATTGGGCCCCAATTGGCCCATGGGCCGCAGGTTGAGAACCACTGGGTTATAAAGTATTATAAGGTGAGTCTCTCTCAGTAGTGCCTGCTGAAACTGTTCCACTTTGTATGAAATACTTAAATATTTACTGGGCCAGACAGAGAGTGAGTGACTCTATAAGCTAATGATCAGGACCTTTACCTTGGAGACCCAGGTTCCAGTCCCTGCTCCAATGAATGTTTAAATATTTTATACAAAGTGAAACAATTTCAACAGGAGAGACACCCACCCCATAGCCCAGTGGTTATGGCCAACTTGGGAGATGGGAGACCTGGATTCAGGCAGAATGGGAATTTGAAACTGGCTTTCCCACATCCTCAAATCACTTGCTATTGGGTTTAAAGAAGGAAGCAGCATCACAACCTCTTTCTTTTTCTTTGTGAGAAAGGGCTGACCTGACTTAGCTGCCCAACTCCTGGAGAGGATACACAGCAGTGAATCCCAAGTAGAGCTAGGAGTCTCCCTCCAGCCTAGCATTACACTGGTGATCAGACACAAACAAGGAAGCAGAGCAGAGAACCGAAGGCCCAATCTGTTCAACTGTGAAATCTTATTGTGTGACATTTCCTGACATTTGAGTGATTAACCTTGTTATTACCTTAATGCTCTCAATTTAGCATTTTGCATGACTTTAAAAAAAAAAAGTCAGGATTTTTTAAAACCATTCAATCACAACCGGAGCAACCTAAATTTGTTTTACCTTCTGCCAGACCACTTAGGTCCTAATAAGTTTCACAGTTCACTTTGAAAACAGAATCAAAATTATTGCGAGTTTGGCTTTTCATTACACCTGATTCATTACACTAAACTGAGGCAAAAGATACCCAACAAAAGTATCACAGTTTAAGAACTACAGAAATCAATTTACAAAATCAACAACCAATAGAATTTAAAGAAAGCAGGGTGTAAAAGTTGATAGCCTGTAATAGACAAAATGACCTTGATTTTGAGATCTTTGGCTATTAGTAATGCTAAATAGCATATATAAGCTACATAGTGGCATAAACCACTTCCTCTGTGGCGGCATTTCTTTGAGTTTCTGTCACAAGAAAAGGTCTTGATCCACAAAAATGTTTCAAGAGCATCCACTTCGCCACTGGTAATGGGATTTCATGTTATTAACAAATGAACTGAAGAGTTCTGTTAAAACCTCAGCCTTTAAGTGGAAGTTGAGAGACCAGTCCTGCCACCATTAGTCATGCCAGTAGTCCCATTAAAACCTATTGGCACCCTTCATGTGAGTAATGATTGCAAGTCTAGGTGCTAGAACTAATGACTACATTGTACAAAGCTGTTCTTTGTTGACAGAGCAATTCTTACACATTCTGAATTCAGAGCAGTCACAAACATTCAGAATGATTTTTAGACATGAAATGATATAAAGTTGATGTTTTAATCAATTGCTGCACTTTCACATTTTGGGAGAATACTAAACAAATTGTCTGACGGTGAGAAAAAAGGAATTGCACATAGTACCAGTGGAAAAGACCAGCTTAATCACCTCTGCATTTTTACCCTATCACTTGGCTGAAAGAGTAATACAACAGTAGCTATGAAGAGTTCCCAGTCAAATTGGCAGGATGTGTCGGGGCGGAGGGGGAGTCTTGGAGGGATCTGTCCTGGATTCAATATTTTCACTAATGACTTGGATAATGGAGTGGAGAGTATGCTTATAAAATCTGTGGATGACACCAAGCTGGGAGGGGTTGGAATTCAAAATGACCTTGACAAATTGGAGGACTGGTCTGAAATCAACAAGATGAAATTCTATAAAGACAAATGTAAAGTACTACACTTAGGCAGTCAAAAGTCAAATGCACAACTACAAAATGGGGAATAACTGGATGGGTGGTAGTTTTGCTGAAAAGGATCGGACGGTTATAGTGGATCACAAATTGAATATGAGCAAAAATGTGATGAAGTTGCTAAACATGTTAATATTCTGGGGTGTATTAACAGGAGTGTCAACTATAAGATACAGGAGATAATTGTCCAATTCTACTAGGCACTGGTGAGGCCTCAGCTGCAGTACTGTGTTCAGTTCTGGGCATTACATTTTTAAAAAGTTGTGAACAAATTGGAAAGAATCCAGAGGAGAGCAACAAAAATGATAAAAGGTTTAGAAAACCCGACCTTTGAGGAAAGGTTAAAAAAAACCCAAAACCCTTGGCATGTTTAGTCATGAGAAAAAAAGACTAGGGTGGGGCTGTTAACAGTATTCAAATATGTCAAGTAAACAGTTATAAAGAGGGCAACGATCAACTGTTCTCCACGTCCACTGAAGGAGGACAAGACATTATTGGCTTAATCTGCAAAAAGAGAGATTTAATTAGATAGTAGGAAAAATGTTCTAACTATAAGGATAGTTAATAAGCTTCTGAAGGAGAGTGTGGAATCCCAGTCTTCGGAGGTTTTTAAGAACAGGTTAGACAAAACACCGGTAAGGGATGATTCAGGTATACTTAGTCTTGCCTCAGTGCACGGGGATGGACTAGAAGACCTCTTGAGCTCCCTTCCAGCCCCATATTTCTATGATTCTGAGACTCCCATACACTTCTTCCCTAATCTAGTCTCAAACATCTGCTGTGAGGGTTGTGATGAAATGCATGTATTTACAGCCTACAGACTTTTGTAGTAATCTTTGTACAAAATATGCCTTGTATCATTTAAAAACTAACAACTTGCTGGTCAATAATATCATAGTGAAATGTATGTAGCAACTTTATATGTAAAGCTATGAAATTAAGGTAAAACAATGACTGAAACGTGTTTACCAGACAAGTGTGGGGAGTGGGTAAACCTGTTTTTCAAAGACAAAGGACAAGTTGACATCTCTAGCTAGGAGTCATCAAAGCTGATGGGCCATCACTTATAAAGTGGCCATTCTTTGGCAAGGAAAGGGGGCAGAACAAACAGATCTGCATCTTAGCGTGAAACCTCTCCCCTACCCAACTCAGTGTCTCCTTGCTCTCAGCTGGAAAGAATTTTGCCTATGGTCACTCTCAGGAAAATGCACTTCAAAGAGTGACTGAACTATAAAGGTGAGGGTCAAAAACACCCCGAGTTCTCTTTCTGTATTCATCTCTCTTTTTTCATCTAAGACAACAAAAAAGATGACAGCTATTGGACTCTGGTCTGAGAGTTTGGTCAGCATTGTCCTGAAACATGTGAAAAGGGACTTCACCTTAACCAAGTCTAGTTTGTTAAGTTTAGAACGTGTTTTATCTTTACTTTTCTTGTAACCATTTCTGACTTGAATACTTTATTACGTGTGTTGATTTAAAATCTCTCTTTTTCTAAGTGAATAAACCTGTTTTATTCTTTAATCAAAAGTAATCCAGTGTTGAGAATTGTTTGGGTAACTCCATTTAAACTAGCAGACTGTTGTGTGTTGATCCACTTAGAGGGGCAACAGATCTAATATATCTGAACTATCAAGGAGAGGGCTGGATAGCATAAGACACACATTTTTGGGGGGAAATCCAGAAGTGGGAGGGTGATGGGGTCACCCTGCCAGTAGTAACCAAGGCTGCTTGAAGCCAGAGTGCTGACAGGCTGCTGGGGTCAGAGTTGCTGAATCTCTCAGGGCATGACCTGCCTGCTGTTTGGCTGTTTGTGAAGAGTGCAGGTTGGGAGCTATAGCGGCAAAGCATTGAAAGGCACTCCAGGGAGCAGAGCAGGGATGACAGCCCTTCACTGGTCTGGATTGCACCCCATAATGTCATAATGGTAGAACACCCTCCCCCCAAGTCTAACTCTTTACCAGTAATCTCTTACATTAACCAGGGCAACCTAGTTCCAGTAAGTGTCAATTTAAACAAACTCAAAATCTAATAATGAAATGAATGACCACACTGAACATTTCTGGTGCTAATGTGTTGCAAGAACATCTAGAGGTAATGGGCCAAATTCAGAAATGCAAGTGCAAATGGGTGCAGCTCAAACTTAGACACTGTCAAGGGTGAACATCAAAATTAGGATTCAGTGAGGCAAAATAAGGTCTTGATCCTGCAAAAATTAGGGTCTAAAATAGGTGTTAGTGAAAGTGGGACTGGAATGTGACTACAACTTAGGGATGCTTTACAACCCAGCTCGCACAGCCAAACATGAAACCAGTTCACTGACATAGCAGATGGCAATTCTGACAGGCTGGCACCTAAACCCAAAGGAGCCCAAAGAGAAGAGGAAAAGCAACCTTTGCAGCTGTTCAGGCCACCACACAAAGAAAGGTAACATGAAGAGACTTGTTCGAGGCCCTGCTGAAAGCCTCCTGTTAGTCAGAGTGTGCTGCCAGGAGCAGTAAGGATGTCATTGTCTGCAGTGTTATGGGTGTGAATTAAAAGAACAGTATAGCTGCTTTGGCAACAATACTTATATAGTCACTTTCAGCAGCTTATTGCCAGGGGAACTTTGGCCTTTGAAACACCCTCCTTCTGACTGACCATGCTGCCTATTCCAGTAAGGCTCATCCTTTCCAGCCCCTAGATAACTAAGGCTAGGTCTACACTACGGCTTATGTCGGCATAAAACTTATGTCACTCAAGGGTTTGACTACACTGGAAGTTGGAGTGGGCCTTAGTGAAGATAGACTCCTTTTGCACAGTAGATCAGCTCCAAATTGGTGCAACTTGAGTGCACTGTATAAGAACCTTCACAGGGAGAAAATACTGGGTACTAAAAGGCTCTTTCGTTTAGCAGAGAATAAGAACTTCAATGGCTGGAAGTTAAAGCCAGACAAATTCAAATGAAAAATAAGGCACATTTTTTAATAATAAGGGTGATTAACCTTCGGAACAAACTACCAAGGTAAATGGTGGATTCTCCAACTCTTGAAATCTTGAAGACTGGATGCCATCCTGGAAGATATGGTTTAGTTAAACACAAGTTATCGGGCTCAATACAAGAGTAACGGAGATAAATCAAGTGGCCTGTATTATACAGGAGGTCAGACTAGATGATCCAGTGGTCACTTCTGGCCTCAAAATCTATTACTTTGACACTTTTAAAAAGTAATTTACATCCCAATATGTAACTTCAAATAAGTTTATCTCAGAACATATAAGATCACCAAACTGTTGGAAAATGAAAAAAATGGTATACTGCAGCTAAAGAAGGTGTCAAAGGTTTTACTGTACAATCTCCCTGATGAACATAGTTTTAAAATATAATTTCAAACAATGTGATCGCAATTCTTGATGGTATCAACATCCTTTTGAATAAGTGTCATTTTCATATAATACCAAAGATAAGAGAACTGTATAACAACGAGAAATACTGTAACTGTTAGGTCCCAAGCTACAACCATTTGAGCAATTAAGAGTTTAAAAGTGGGATTAATGATGAAACTAAGATGAAAAAAACAAATACGCAGATTCACTGTAGTTTTGCTAATTAATTTGACTCTTACAGCTCTTTAGCTTGAAGTCTTTTCACCATGTGGAAATGAGTGGCCATACTTTGAAGCAGAATGCATTTCTGGTTGGAGTTTTACAAAAGTAATAACTCAGTATAGTAACATTTAACACCCAATCTCAGATACAAAAATTGTGTGTCTTGCACAGCATATGCACCAGACTACATCACAAGATACCTAGATATTTGAAATTACAAACAGATTCTTTGGAAGAGAGAGACTGTGAATACTGCTGTCAGTCACCTGAAATAAATCCCTCTGAGACTGGAAAAATTAAAGATTAAGGGGCAGTTCCGCAGATGTGGCTGAGGAGCACTCAGTGCGGCTGGGTGTGGGGGAGGATTAAAGGTCCACGCAAAGGTAGCTCAAAACCACCTGTGTGTTTCCCCCAATCTTGGGTTGTTCAAGCGCCAGCGTGAATTACAGACTCTGTGATATCCACAGAGGCCCCATGGAGGGAAAATTACTCAATGGCCAGTTCAAACTGGGTTTAAAGCTGCTTTGCACTGCTGAAGAGGTGTAAGAGGCCCTAAGATACCAATCAGTATACCAGCCCAAGAGTCTTTCCCCATTCTTATCTCTGAAAAATCCACTACCTTTCTGCAACACCTTCTCTTATCAGACTGATTCACCTACTATATGATGAAGTCAGTTTCCTACTTACCCAGACTTTTAAAATAGTCCTTTTATCCCCCTCTAAAGCAATCTCTATGATTGCAGTACCTTATCTTTTGGTCAGGAGGTCACTGCAGCTACAAGCCTTAGAGAAATGCCAAGTACTATCTAGCAGGCACTGCTTTATCTGATTTCAGCCTTTCCCCTACTAAAGATTCATTTTCACAACACAGTCGATGATTGTTTCTGGACTCAGTAATTATCATAGCAAAAGAGTACAATTAAATGCTAACAAAAGCTCATTAAAAATGAGACATTCTAGATGGTTCGGTCAGTTAAGAATTATTATCTATATGGCTCGAGTTTTTAAATTAGGATCAGCTAGAAGCAGATTAGCGAATCAGGAAGTAAACAAGAATTATAACATTCAATCTGAATTTACTGGCTTAAATCAAGCCAATGCTTCATACTGTGAATGGATCCTTGGGAAAGCAGCAAGAAGTTCAAGGATCACACAATTCATGTATATTTTTAGCAAAACTAAATTCACCACAATCATCGCAATTGCCTGAATTTGTAGTTTCTTTCAGACATGAAAGGAAACAGATTGCTGTGTAAATCAAACAACAAACAAACATCTGCAGGCTAGCAGCATTTTCTTCCTCAAGAGGCTTCAAGCAAAGGTGCACCACATTTTAGAGCTCCCATAGGTTGCATTTGGCCTTCAGGTTGAGTTTTGGGCACTTTATTCTGATGAAAACCCAGAAGGGAAAGACTATCCAGCTAATCCCAAGTATTTGGGCAGACTAGATCATCAAAATGGTCCCTTCTTACCTTGAAACCTACCGGTCTATTTGGCACTCTTAAATATGTCACTTTTTTCAGAGCTGAACTCTTCTCTTAAGTCAGTTCCCCACACCCATTCTTAGACATAGTCCATTGTATCATTGTACAAAACCAGCATGTTTGGCAATTTCCAAATATTTTAGCAACAGTATAATGGAAGTAACAAAGACCAAGCCTTACTATCTAGGCCACAGATTAATCTTCTGATCCTCTGCACTTTACAACCACTAATATACTCAAATTCAGGTTGTATTTTTCTTTTCGGACAGTGAAACAGATTAAGTAAATTTCTTTGTTTGTTTTAGTCCTCCAGCATGAGAATAATGGATTTGATTTACAAAAAGTAGTTACAAGTATATTGATTTCCCTGCTGTTTGGATGTGTTAGAGGAGGACATCTGAATGTAAAAATTGCTCAAACTGTTTGACATTGAATTCAGTTCTATGCTCATGTGATATGGTATCTGGGATGCTTTGGTCTCTCTTTATAGTAGCCCATCATGAAAGACTCGCTGTTATACTGAAGATTCTCACGTGGGCCCACGGACATTCATGCGACCTGCTTGAAGTCTAAAGAGGATCCCTGAACCCTTTGCTTCTTTTCTTTGGGAAAGGAAATTAATCCGTTGAGGCCTGCTTTTCAGTTTCTCTTGCCCAGGAGGTATAACCTGGTATGCCTAATCCCTGCCACCTTTCTCTGAAAATCTGGTATTGGCTACTGCTAGAGACAAAATACTGGACTAAAAGGGCTATCATCTTGATACATTAGCCTATTCTGATCCCATAATGGATTTTCTTTCAAATCTTTTATTTACTACCTTTGCTGTAACATTTATTTAAGGCTAGATTCTGCCACCCTTACTCACCATGACCAATACTTTACTTTTAAATCAATTGGACTATTGAAGAAATGTGGTATTACTGACAGAGAGTGATGGTGGCAGAATTTGGTCCACAATCCACATAACAGAATTCAATAATGTAAAGCATCGCTGTTCCACAACATTAAAAGACCACTGAAACACAGCAAAAAGCTATAAACCATACATTGAGAGGAAAGGTCCTCAATTTGGATTTTAAAATGATGATTGAGTCTGGCAGGCAGATCTCTTTGGGAAGAGAATCCCATTAGAGGTCAGATAAACGTGCCAACATTTCTAATTTAAATTTGCAAATGAAAGAGATGCTGTTTGGGGGTGGGCAGGCATATTTAAAGTACAGTTTCCAAAATGCTGTTGCAAATAGTTTTCAAACCACCGTTAGGATCTGTAATATCTGTGGCAAAACCTATTTAGTTAGATGTAATGATAATTAAACTAATCTAACTCTAGTGTTTTTGAAAAAGGGTGTGTTCCTTTAGGGCACCGCATGAAAACAAATACAACATGTTGTGCTGCCGAGTTTTCCAAAGCTGCTGCTGGGGTTTTTTTGTTTTATTTTTTAAGAACATATTCCGCGTCCCCACCCCGCAGACACCAGACAGAGCCAAACTCTCATTGGCATCGTTGTATACCGATGTCAATGGAAGCTTTGTCTCCATCACAACTGCAAGTTCAAGTTCTCGGATTCATCTGTCAAGATGAACCCAAGTCATGAAGTTCAGATGCAGAACCGGATCTGGATCAGAACTTTGCCAAAGATTCAGGAAGTTCAGGTCCAGAGAGCTCAGAATAGCTCCATTATACAGAGAGGCCCAAGCTGTGGAGTTCAGCTCTCTCTCTCTCTCTCTCTCTCTCTCTCTCTGAGAGCAGACTTCAGCAAAGTTCTATAGACCTCAGAGCCAAGGTTCCATCCCATCCCCAGTTCATACAAAGCTCTGGAATCAAAATTCCAAACAGACTCCTATGTGCTGATGATGTTTATGCATACTAGAAATTGATATTTTGAAAAAGACTAATTTTTCCATCAACAGGCCAATTCTTTTCAATATCAATTATATCAATAGCATTTCTATAAATGGTGTTAATCTTAAGAACTGTATTTTTGTCTGGGGATTTTTTTGTGCACTTTTGGGTCCATTTATTTCATGAGAATTCAAAGGAGTCTGAATATCAGTTATGGCCCATGTCAAATCCTAATGGCATCATACACTTCTTCATAGATCTATAATACTCTGCACATGTGATTAATAAATTATAATGAGCTGCTATTGGAGCTAGAGTCTATATTTTAAGTTCCAAAAGCAGGAGCCACGAGAGGGAAACTAAAGCCAAAGGGGCAACTTCACTAACACAAGCCAGCTGGGTCTTTGTTTTACTTAAGCTGTACTTGCTTACATAAGAGAAAGATCAATAGAAAAGGACAGGGACTTGACCCTAGCCCACCTGCTAAGATTTTCTGAATAGCACATGATGGGATAAAATGCCCCTCCCTTAGTACCCGTACTCACAATTATCTATTAGAAACTGCCAATTATAATAGAGCAGTATTTTGCAAAACATGATCCATCAAAGCCGCTATTGTGTTGTAAGTGAAAATGTCAGGACAATATTAAGGCTTGTATATTTAACATAATGCACTGCAAGCAGCAGAATTCTAAAAACTAAAGAGGAAGGTAATGAGGCAAATGGCAGTAAAGCTGGATTCCAGACCGTTCCATCGAAGTATCATCTTGAATTTACCATCATCCTCTTTTTTTAAAAGCCAGGATTAACAACACATGCATTTACACTTAGAGGAATTTAACACCGTTTCAACACCAAAAACCAAGTTTAAAAATCAAGCAGAGGTAAAAATGAAGAAACAGAATAGTGTGGGCACCAGAATCTGATATGATCAGACAAAAATGAGATTTTAACCCTTAACTTTTTATGCCAGGAGAGAGAGAGACAATGCAATAAGGCATGACTAGGGAGGAAGCATAAATAACAGACACACAAAATGAAAAGAGTGTAGCACTGAAGTTCACGGAGCAGTGCAAGTTGGCACTGGGATAATAGCAAAGGCTGAGCTCCAAAGAGGCAGAGACAGAGTGCATCAGCAACACTAAACAGCGCCCTACTGACATTTGGATAGGTGGAAGACACGGCATCTATCAAAGCAGCAGCCTGTTGTAAGTTAGGAGAAGAAATGGGCTGAAGAGTTCAGAAAAATTCAAAGAATGCTGAACACTAACTAGGAGGAGAAGCAGTGCATTTTGCGTCACATACAGTGCTTTCTAAAATGCGAGCGCCACTATGTTTTGCTACTGAACCAAGAAATTCCCCTGGGAGTAATATTCTTTTGGGGATTATATTTTTTTTAAAAAGGTTTTCCAAATCCTGTGTTAAGTGTGGTGGTAGATCTTTCAATTGAATCAGGTTCTCCCAAAAAGAAGTCATTCTGAATCATTTTTGTCCCATTTGCAGTGGGCCCTCTATGTTTGACTGGACATGGAAACAATCCCAAATGTTCAAAAATATGCATCCAGCCCCCAAATACCATGAGATTATGTTAATACATAGGCTCTTTTATTAGCCTAAAGCTTTTGGGTCAAAACTCCTTTCTTCCTGTCAATCTTTTCTCTGCAACCATGAGGGTTAGAAAATTTACTTTTTTCTTTAAATGAAAGCTGAGATTCTGATGCAATAAGCAAGGCTTTAAGAAAATAGCAAGAGAGGCTGATACTGTAAGATGGAACTTTTCCCTCAGTAGGTTTCTTAGTTTGAATATGGTCCAGTTTTATAGAACCAGTTGGTCGTCTCATTCCATCTCCTAGGGGATAGATGCCCTGTGATTTATAAAAAAAAAAAAAAAAAAAGATCAGACTCAGAGGCCCAGCATTGAATGGGCATAGCAAATGACCTACTGTACACTAATGTACTATCTAGAGAGGGTCCCTCTGTAGCAAGGTTGAGGTACACTAGCAGAGCATTGGATGGGAAGCTGACAGAGCCACCGCTCTTACGTACCTACTGTATGGACAGATCTTCAGTCCCTAGTGCTACAAATCTGGCGTTATTCATCAGCACTGAATTTGGGGGTCTAAAATGCAATCCTTGCTCACCCTCTGGGCCAGAAACCAGGGTGGAGAAATAAATAAATAAATCAAAGAGTCAACACTAATTTTGTATTTTAAGATCAGCTGCATAAAAATGGTTGAGGAGCAGTAGTGGCTGGCAGAATGGACTATAGTACTAAGTAACAGTGATTATATCAACATCCTGAGTCAGAAAGTCACATAAGTTAATAAATATTTATAAAATTTACCTTCTAATAATCTAAGCGAGCTTCTTTGAAGTGGTCAATTTAGAAACTGCTCCTACACCCTCCTCCCCCACAAATGAGTGTTATATATAATATACATTCATTAAATCAATATTTGCTCTGTTAAAACTTAATTTATTGAACTAGTATATAGGCCAGGACAAGGGTCACACACATTTTATAGCACAATCTTGCTAAACAAGACTAGGGGGATCAATAATTCCAGTGACGCGTGGGAGTTATTGAGGTAACTCCCTCCCCACACACTCCCATTAAAGGTAATGGGAGTTATGCTCATAAATCCCTTATGTCTAAGTGAGAAAGCAGAACTTTCTCTTCCCTGAACTCCCTTGGAATAATCTCAACAAGGGGATGTGTGAAAATTACTATTTTTCTCATGCATGGGATGACATAGAGAAACACTGATCTGGTTCCACCGAAAAGACTAAGTTAAACCGTACATTTAATATAACGAATTATATTATGCACGGTTAAAGTGGCATATAAAGTCCCACTTGCTACAGGAGCGCCAGATCTATAGTCACTATAGTTTCCATATTCATTCCCCATTTTCTTTTTCCACTTTTTTGTGACCGGACCCCCCCCCCATTGGTTTTATTTGTTAAATCATATTTACAGACTTGATATTTTAATCATGGTTCTATGTTGTGTAGTCCCCCCTACCAAGTGATTGGGGGGGGGGGGGCACTCTCCATAAAAGAAACCTCTGAAAAATAAAACAAAGGCTGATATCAAAGCTATTTTGGCACCCTGGAACTATTAGCTTTGTCATCTTTGACTTTATAAATATATTTCGCTTTCTTAAAGGTTGTAATTTTAAAATTAAAATTAGCATCATCATGCAGATGTGGGAACTGTTCTCTACAAAGCAGCCAAAAAGAAAAACACTGCTATTGCTCTGGCTCACACCTCCCACACACGCAGCACCTATTGTACCCTAATGTGCATTCCAGGTCCCAGCAGTATGCTCCAACGGCAATGCCAGGGAACTATTTACTGAAGGAAATAACTATGATAAGAGGATAAAAATAGTCTGAAATGATGGAAAGCATTTTGTTGGTAGATATGTTGAAAAGAAAGGAAATGAAGCTGTTAAAAAGATAGAACATGGAGCAACACATAGAGGGCGGGAAATATTCATTTGGTTACAGCAGGAGATCTGGCAAAGAAAATGCATTTTTTCTTTCTGTGCTACACAGGCATTGCCATATACATTCAAGGCTGGTAGAGCTCCAAAGGAAGCTGGTCTCCACTTGGCAGTGGGCCCATTGCTGTGAGCTGCCCTTAAGTATTTGCTTCTCTTCCAGTGCCTATTTGCCTCTCTTCCAGTGCCAGGAAGGTCAAAATAAACAAGACATGCAGCTTTCTTTGAGATGCACAGTAAACAAACCCATTCACACACCAGAGTCTCTCCCCACTACTCATGAGCTTCGATTTCTTTACTAAATCTCATGCACTGAATAAGTCAACAGTTTAACGACAAGAATATTAAGAGCCTGTAGGTTATTTTTGTTGGAACCCTATTGTGATGCTGGCAGACCAGGTGCCAGCTCATGCCAAGGCCCCAGACCACACTGAACACTTACAATTGCACAGCTGGAAACCAGTCTTGCTTACCTGTGTGTTAGCATCATCAAAATAGATGTTAGATGTTAAATTGATAAGAATGTGTTTAGACTTTATAAAATGCTAGTAGGATGCTGCATGTATTAATCTCATTTATAACCTCTATAGCCTATGGTATAAAGTTATATTGAGTATTTGCACTATAAACCTCTGTAATTGTGTAACTCAACAAACAGGAAAAAGAAACATTGATTGAGGTCAAGTGCTCACTCTGAATACAAGAATGGCCCATTGGAAGCAACTGAGGTATTGTGTAGCATCAAAGGACAGAGACCCTGTTAACTGCATTTCTAACTCCCTCCAGGTATGAGAAATTTATGCATGAGCTCATCCCATCAATTTTGGACTCTGGGGTGGAGGGGATAAAAATCCCTGATGGAGAAACTGGGGCTCTTTTATCCTGTCTGGATTCCAAGGGCAAGGATTCCTAAATGTAAGCGTAGAGATCCCCATGCTGCTTGGCATGGGTTAGCCCTAAAAGACATTCAATGCTGACAGATTACTACATTTGTCACCTGTTGAAACCATAGACTGAACTCACTTGTGTGTATTTGCTGCCTGCTTTAACCTATAAATAACTCATTTCTTTTTCCTAATTAATAAACCTTTAGTTTATTACAGGATTGGCTACCAGCATTCTTTCTGGTGTGAGATCTAAGGTACAAATTAATCTGGGATAAGCGACTGGTCTCTTCAGAATGGAAGCAAACTGAATATTTTGTGATCTTTGGTGTAAGTGACCATTTATCAATAAGTACAGCTTGCCTGAGAGGCCAGATGTCTAAGGGGATGGTCTGTGACTCCATTATAAGACTAATGTAGTACTCTGGGAGTTCACCTTTGTTACTGGGTTAGTAAAATGTCATTATAGAACATACCACCAGTTTGAGGTTGGCACTCTTGGTCATGGACCACTCCAAATAGTGTGACACCTACATTTACATCATCCCTCCTTAAAAGAAATCAAGGGGAGCAACAGATGTTCAACCCCTTTGGAAACCAAGCCACTTATTTTGGTGACTAAACAAGGATTTAGGTACCTAACTTTTAGGCACCCAAGTTGGCCTAAGTACCTGCACAGATCTTCTGCCATCTGAAAATCTCATATGTAATCTGAATTTTCTTTCATCCTTTCTGACAAGGGCCTGATCTTTCTAGGTCAACAGGAATTGAGCATGTTTAGCATCCTCCATGAGCAGCCCCAAGTCCCGTCCAATGATGCAGGAGAGAAAGATCTATGGATGGTGGAGTACTTTTAATTTAGCATTGTTTTACACCATGGTGGTTTGCATGTGTCATAAATATAAAGGGAAGGGTAAACCCCTTTAAAATCCCTCCTGGCCAGAGGAAAAATCCTCTCACCTGTAAAGGGTTAAGAAGCTAAAGGTAACCTCGCTGGCACCTGACCAAAATGACCAATGAGGAGACAAGATACTTTCAAAAGCTGGGAGGAGGGAGAGAAACAAAGGGTCTCTGTCTGTCTATAGGCTGTTTTTGTCGGGGATAGACCAGGAATGGAGTCTTAGAACTTCTAGTAAGTAATCTAGCTAGGTATGTGTTAGATTATGATTTCTTTAAATGGCTGAGAAAAGAATTGTGCTGAATAGAATAACTATTTCTATCTGTGTATCTTTTTTGTAACTTAAGGTTTTGCCTAGAGGGATTCTCTATGTTTTGAATCTAATTACCCTGTAAGGTATCTACCATCCTGATTTTACAGAGGGGATTTCTTTACTTCTATTTACTTCTATTTCTATTAAAAGTCTTCTTGCAAGTGTTGGGAGGATTGTTCATTGTTCTTAAGATCCAAGGGTCTGGGTCTGTAGTTACCCAGGCAAATTGGTGAGGCTTTTTACCAAACCTTGTCCAGAAAGTGGGGTACAAGGTTTTGGGAAGTATTTTGGGGGGAAAGACGTTTCCAAACAGCTCTTCCCCAGTAACCAGTATTTGTTTGGTGGTGGTAGCGGCCAATCCAAGGACAAAGGGTGGAATATTTTGTACCTTGGGGAAGTTTTTGACCTAAACTGGTAAAGATAAGCTTAGGAGGTTTTCATGCAGGTCCCCACATCTGTACCCTAGCGTTCAGAGTGGGGAAGGAACCTTGACAGCATGCTTGCCTAGTTGTAATGGTTTAAAACACAAGAGTATTGGAAGACGAGCTAGTCCTGTTCAGATTACTTCTTTGTTTGCCAAATACTGTCCATTTATAGATTGTAATATAGAGTGTCTTTCGAACAGGACAACTAATTTGTTGCTGCAGCTGAACTTGGAAATGGAAGTTGCACAAAAAGAAGTAGTGCAAACTGGAATACTTATATTGTGTGCTCTCTGTTTTCCACCTGCTGGGTTGTTTGGCCATCTTTCTGCCATTGTTCTGGATTGAACATGATAAGCAACAACCACCTATTGTTTTCCCTCTGACTTCAAAAATGGTTAATAGTTTATCAATGTCAAATCTAATCTCATCAATAAACAACAATGTGAATTTAAACTAAGATCTGCAAAGAAGTCCTATTTTGGCACTGCTGCAAGCAGAAACAGAGAGGCAATTAACCTCCGCCACTTACAGAGAATTACATAGAAAAATGACACTAAAACATGACTAATCTGAAAAATGCAGGGAAATACATACTAAAGGATGCAACTCTGTCCATCACTCAGCCCTTTATCTTTAGCTCCTGGAGGAATCTCACACAATTGGGTGTTCTTCTGTACTAGAAGTGCAGCAGTACAGACGAAGGATTGAAAAGGAAATCACCACCATGAATTAGAGTTTTCTTGGTTGTACCCGCTTAAGTTAGTCCATTCAAATAACTTTAAGGTCTGGGTTTCATATTTGTTTAGTAATTCCCGAAGTTCTAATGACATTGGTAACAAGACACTTGCCAATGAATGCATTAGAACTGCACAAAAGGTGCTTCCATGTGTGTTGGGTAGGAAGGGAAAACTGAGTCCCCTTCCTTTGAAACTTCATCAGCACCACTCTTTTCTGGAGTGATAAGATATCTAAGAGGCTATCATGAAGCATGATCAATGTTGCTCATGAAAGTAATACAATATGGCCCCAGGTATAACAGTTCTCACTTGGCCAATTTTCACCTTCCTTCTGTCAGTCCCTCATTTTTCCCATTGGCTTCCCTCCTGTCACCCTGTAACTCAGAAAACCTCTCTCTGTTACGTGGTCACAACTTCATCTACAGCATGTTAATGGTGCATTTAGCATTAAAATTGGTTGTATTGCATTGGCCAGTCAGGAACCATTCTGGAGATTTGCTGCTAATCCCTTAAATGGGCTTCTTGGAATTCATGAACATTCAATGTTTTTTGTCCCTCACTTCATTCCAAGCTGACACTGCCTCCATCAATGAAGTGGTGAGAAATATTGTAAACTTTATCCTTTGTGTGTGGTCAAACCTAGACAGTCACTCAGAGGAGACTTTGCAATGGACCTATTTAGGCTTGATGTTGTAACTGAAGCTCTTTATCTGTGGGAGTGACCCACTGGGAATGGAGTGGATAATAATTCCAAGTAGCAAATCTTTCCAGCATGCAAGTACACAGATGTACTGTGACCTCCTTGGTGCCAACTGGCAGATGGCGTAAACCACATAGTGGTTTACAGGGATCCCCAGGATCTGATGTCTACATAAGAGCATGCCAAAGAGTGGCAGCCAGTAACACACTGGTTATCCTAATCATTGCAAGATCTATGTACAGATAATATTTAAGGAGTTATGAATCCATACTGAAAACTACATTCTTAAGATATGGGAGTTAAGAGAAGTTGCCAGAAAGCGATAAACAGGTTCTGTTCAGGAAGGGAGTAATAGACACACATATCTGGCTGGTCATTTTACATTGTAAGACACACAACACCTATTTCCATTCCTAAGCCTGATGCTAATAAAGAAATTGTGAATTAATGAGAAAAGATCTGCAGTTAAAAAACAAAAGAACCAGCAAGGAACCATCCTGTTTAAAGAATGGATTTGGAGGGTATATCTGGAGGTCCTGGAGTACTCCCAGGATCATTCCCCGAGGAGATTAACTGTCAGCATGTTCTGTCTTATAAAAGGAGGGTCACAGACAACGTGGCTGGAAAATGCTGCCAAAATTTTGGGTGAGCTAAATTCATTAGAAGACAGCATCTTGTTAATTAAGTCTAGGATCTAGAAGGTGTGTCATGATTTTATTTTACATATAATCATTTGTTTCCAATACTTTAGCTTGCTACTTCTTGAATCTCTATACTTCGTTAAATAACTATATTTTAGTGAAAACAAATAAAAGTTTCAGTACTGAGTGTTAAGCAGAGCACTGATCTGAAAAACAAAAACAAACAAGCAAACAAAAAAACAGGTGTGTACTGTTCCTTTGTAAGCAGTAAGAAGAAAAGGAGTACTTGTGGCACCTTAGAGACTAACAAATTTATTTGAGCATAAGCTTTCGTGAGCTACAGCTCATGAAAGCTTATGCTCAAATAAATTTGTTAGTCTCTAAGGTGCCACAAGTACTCCTTTTCTTTTTGTCAATACAGACTAACACGGCTGCTACTCTGAAACCTGTCATTTTGTAAGCAGTGAATCTGTGAATGTCTCCTGGACCAGGGGCTGATCATGCCAGGGGCATGCTCAAAGGGCTCAATGGTTTGAGTGTATGTATCGGTAACCTGTAGAGAGAATAGGGCCTGCATAGGCCTGGAGGGCAGTGCATCTGTTGCCAATGGCCATTGGAGTTGGCGAGCTGACCCATCAGGTACAGACAAGGCTTCCGCATGCTAACAGCAGGTAGTAGCAAGGTGACTTGCAAACATAGGTACCCCCAGGAAGCATGATGTACATCCAGTGTCACAACAGGGCTTATTTCTGTATCTGCATACATACCAGCTGCAGAACCTGAGAAGTCAAAACATTAACAAGCCAACCTGAGTACATCTGCGTAATGTAAAGGTTATTTTGATTCTCCAGTCGGCAAGGAATGTGCTGATGCCTTTATATGTGCCACAATAGTGGAGCTTTTAAAATATACTGATATATAGGCTTGTGATTAAAGCCCTTCAACTTTAAATGCCCATTTGTACAAATTCACTTAGTGAGCTAAGCCTCTATGTTTGTCCAAAACATTTCCTGGGCAGATTTAAATGTGCAAAATGTATCATCTACTGACTCTGCATTTTATCCGCCAAGGAACTCCAAGATCAGCACCACTATGATCACTTAAGATATGTAACATAGGTTCACTGTTCACGTAGATGGTCACTTAGGTCCTGATTCAGGAACGTATCGCTATTCAGGAAAGCACTTAAACACATGTCTAAGTTGTGCCATTAAAGTCAAACACAAGCTGAAGGGCTTTCCTGAACCTGGGCCATCAGGGCTGGTCAAGATGACATTTAAGTCAATGGTAAGTTTCCTATTGATTTTAATGGCACAACTTATACATGTGTTTAAGTGCTTTCCTGCGTAAAGCCTTTAAGGCACACAGAATATGCCTACACTGCAATGCAGCACCCCCAGCTGGCCTGCGTTAACTGACTCGGGCTCAGGGGCTATAAATTACAGTGTAGACATTCCATTTTGGGTGGGCGCCCAGGCTCTGGTATCCTACCCCCTCACAGGGTCCCAAGTCCCAGATTTCAGCCCAAACCAGAACATCTACATGGCAATTTTATAGCCCGGCAGCCAGAGTCAGCTGCCACAGCCCAGCTGAGGGACTTTTATTGCAGTGTAGACATACCCGTAGACACTATGGTGACATAAGTCTTTCAAAAATACCATATATAGCTCTTCCATAGCATGCAATATTGGTAGGTGTTTTTGTTTTATTAAGAATAATACTGAATTTTCATTATAAGACAACAGGAGCTAAGGGCATGTAATACTTTGCAGGGCGGATCTCATAGATGTTTGTGCCATCACCAAGGAAGGCTTCACAAGCCCATCAGGAAAGTCCATGCTTAACTGCACAAATCACACACCCTGAACCCATGCTTAAGCACACACACCATGTCCCTTGAGTCCTAAGCCCTGTGCTACAATGTCACAGAGAACAGCTCTGAAGAGTTTACCCTGCAGGTTTTGAGGAAGCCAGAAGCAGGGCGCAAATAATTGTTCTTTGTGATTCCCAACCTGGTCTTCGATTGTCACATGAATGCAGAATGGCCAGATCTTGGCCTTTTAGATGTAGCACCGAAAGCATTTGACATAAAAATGTAACAGAGAATGAACCATCCCAGATACCCTTAAGCCTCAGCTCAAGAAGGTGAGAGCTTCCTGAGGATACACAACATTGACTTGGAACAACATATAACAGGAATAGAGAAGAGTCCACAGTCAGAGATACCGTGTTTGGAGGGGGTGATATTTTCATTTTTATTTTAAAATATGAATAAACTGAGAAGGAAATATTGGAATATAATCTAGACAGAAATATTTATACAGCAATTATAAATATTACAGAAACAGCATTCCATTGTGCTGTCTTCAGCCTCCCCTTCAAACCAAAAGCACTTCAAGTTTGTATAGATTGAGTGGTCACAACTCTGTAAGCACAGATAGCAGTACTATTTATAATAATTTTTTTGGAATCCTTGAAAAAAACAATTAAGCTAATTTTAGGAAACAAATTGCTGCAACTACATGAAGGCTCCATGGAATTTTATACAACGGATTAGCATCACCTTCAGGATGCCTTTATTAGTGTTATTATTTTAATTTAAATAATGACTTAAGATACTATCACCAGTGATTTCCTGATACCTTCTGCTGCAGCTGACAAGATCAATAACTCCTAATTATAAATGGCAAGGAATAAATGGATTGCGCCACCATAACCTGTAAACTGTATTTACCACCCATCGTTTGTTCATTTGGCAATACTGAGATATGGTGCATTTATAAGTAGGAGTTAAACTCTGCAGTTTGGTGCTAAGTGTGTGATAATATCTCCTGTAGCAGGAGGGAAATGAAGCCGTGTTCCATTTATCTACTGCCGCCACCACTAAAACACTTTGTCTATTGTCTGGCATGATGTACTGTATAGAGAGAGACTATCCAGATGAAAAAGAGCTGCTTTACTAAGCAAACGTTTATATTGTATAAACATTTCCATATAAAGAAAATTTTATGTTATATAATTTTCAAAGTCTTATTCTAAATTAAGATTATCCTTAACCACTCAGAATGTCACTGTAATGACACAGCTCAGTTCAGTACAAAACAATATGACCATAGTACAGAAACCAGATAATGCAAATAACTTGTTTGCTAAACAGCCATTAAAAAAAAATCCTAAAATTCAAGTATATATATTTGGGATTATTTGTAGGCTATTAATGCCAGTTTTGACATTTAACATAAAAGGAGCCTGCCCCTGCAAATGCTTATTTGGGGATAAAGTCTTTATTCATGTGTATAAAGAGGCCTCGGGGTCAATACAAGCATCAGGCCAATAGTGCCTTATGCGCTCTGAGCTGATGGATTGTTTTAGAAAAGGATCAAATAAAATGCAAATTTGCCTTTCCCAACAGCGATGTGGTATCTACTTAGATAAATGTGAAGATGTTCTTAAAATCATTATGGCTTTCCCTCCTTTGTCCCCTCTTCCTTCCCCCCTAAATTATGGCTTATATTTTAAAAATATAAAACAGTGATACTTCGTGATATTTTTGTGCTTTTCTTTGTGTTCAGTAGGAGCTGGGGGCCATTTCTTCTTTAATATCAGAATCCAAATTAGATTAAGGCTCGTGGAGGTAATAATGGAAGCAACAGATTCCCTTCCTACTCCTTTCATGGTTAAGTAAAGTTTGTTCCTTTTTTATTTTCTAAGTATGGTTCGGCGCCTCAAGCATGCTTGTTAGGATGGAAAAAGCGTGCAAATCCCAGACCTAGGACCCTGCCAAAAGTCTCTTTAGACAGTCAAGGCAGCCAGAAGTATGCTGAGAGCTTGCCAGAGCCATATTGGGTGACTAAAATTAAATAAACAGTTAATAAAAAGATTTCAAGTCAACCAAAATGAATACAAACTTATTGACTAACTGTTTTATCTGCTTGATAAAAAACTCTCTGAGATACAAATTGAGGCCCTGCAACGATTAGAGCACCACAAGTTATACTAAACATAGGAAATGTATACAGAAAAGTATTTGCTATTATCTCTCTCAATGAGAGGAGGCTTTCATTTGAACAGATCATTGACTCATCTCTGAAAGTCAGCCTCCCCCTTTAGAACGTAAACTTGCTCTGCCCCCTGTTGTCAGCAAATTACAAATTATACCCTGCAGCAACAGGCAAATGGCAGGATCCGAGTGACTAAAATATCAATGTATATTTATAACAAAGAGGTCACACAGACATGTTTCAGGATGTTTATTTGCATGTTAAAGAATGTTCCTGCATCATTATTTGCAGGGAGACAGACATGCCGAAACAGTTTGTTTTCCCTACTCAGTGTCTATGATTCCATGAAAATAGAAAGGATATGACACCATATTTATATATTCATATACAACAACTTTTAAAAGTTCTCAACGCTGTAGGTATTAAAATCAATTGCTGCAGAAAGCCAACACATCAGCTGTGTGCATGAATAAAAGGAAAATGTAATAAAAGTTCAGAAGTCTCTGAATTTATATACTCAACTGGGTAACAGGGAAGTTTAGCAGCACAGCGTGTTCACCCATTAGCCTCCTACCTACAAAGTCAGAGTTTCAATGCCCGTTTTGTTCAGTTGCAAGTGACGTGAGCATAACAATCTCAGCCTGGTTTGTGGTAGGTTTTTGTCCATACCACAAAATCATCCAATTCATGGCACAGCTAGCCTCTGATGAAGAGATGAGAACAACAAATCAGGACTGAGAAGCTGATAGCATACCTCCTGGGAAAAATCTTTCCTTTCCCCTGGAGGACACAGGTGAAATCCTGGCCCTATTGAAGTCAATGGGAGTTTTGCCATTGGCTTTAATGGAGTCAGAATTTCATCTACAGACTCTTAAAGTTGCAAGAACAAAAGTACTCCCCTCATCACACAATGGAAAGATGAGAATAGCTCACACAGGGGGCCACGTCACATCCATAAGTAACATTCTGTAGCAGTTCCTTTGCATCACAGGAGTGGGAGGAAGTAGAGGGTAAAGCCAACAAAGGCCTCACATTGAAGGTGGCAGGGAGCACAGCATAGCAATCACCTAGGCTGGGCTTCAGTAGTGGTCACAGAGTGAGAAGCAGGGATTTTTGTAGGGAGTAGAGAGGTCTTCAGAAGGAAACTCCACTTCTGCATATCTCCAATGGTTGCCAGGTGGGGAGCATCATTCTTATACCTTAGGAGGTTCTGGGTAGGGAGATGGAAGCTAGCACAGCAATATGGCATTTCTCTGCCTCTGCACAAGACCCAACATATGAAGACTATTTCTCTTGCTCACCCCAGCTGCTTCCAATTGCTGCCAGAGTCCAAAGCAATAAAGAATCCACTTTCCCAAGCCACCTTCCTCTATTCTGTAGACTAGTTTCAGAGCTGCAGGTGAATTGGGTTGCCAGACCTGACATGCCTTTCTGGAGAACCTATTTAAAATCATGCTTAGCCCCTTGACTGACTAAACTTTGCTACTGAGCACTCAAACTGGACTAGATGAGTCCATGACAATTCACAGATAAGTCTCATCCTTTCTAATGTCCTGCTACAGAGGAGCATAAACTATTAGGACAGATTGCCAACATTTTTTGTTAAAAACCATTTGACCAAAAAAATAAATAAATAGCCACCTCAACACTCCCCAACAAAAAAAAAAGTTTCTTTAATTTTTTTTACCCCCTCCCCTTTCTCTCCCCATTTCTCCTTTTTAGTTCATCTTTCTTATTTCACAAGAGAGGAGAAAGGGGGATAAAATGGGGGGGGGGAGACAGTTTTAATTTAACACAAACATTTTGTAGAAACTTCTGAAAAAAATTCAAAGCTATTTGTGAAAAATTAACATTTTTCAACCAGGTCTAATTAGGAGATGTTTTGGACTCTGGTGGAGATGAGTATTTTTAGTGTGATCTAATTAACTAACTCCTTGTCCAATTCACTTGAATTTTGGTAGAAAAAAATAAATCAATCTAAGCCCCAAACCATCTTCAATGTGGAAAGCTGATATTCCTTAGAGGGAGCCAAACATCAGAATTCTCATGGAAACTCAGCTGCAATATAATTATAGAATAGTAGCCACTATTCCAGAATAGTAAAATAACTATTGTTATTTTACATTCACACTGAACAATTATGTAATTGGAGGGCCTCATTGTTGTCCCACAAATAACTTCAACAGAACCTAATTCAGTCTTTTCATTATGGGTTGCTTTGTAATCCTAAATTTTAACAATTTATTTTGCTACAGATTCTTTCTGAATCCAAATGACCTATTTATCAGCTTGAATCCTTCAAATTTGCTAGCATGCTTCTGTTTGAACTAAGCCCTGCCAGAGAATAGTCACAGTTCTGGTTTGTTATAGCAATGTTTAAATTTAACAGATGTGGCTCGTAACTGCCCTTACATCTCCATTACAATTTCTAATTGAAGAACAGAACTATTTAAAGGCATCTACACAGCGACATCTGTTTAACTGACAGCTGGCTATGCTGGGCTGTGTTATTATTCTGAAATAATTAGTGGCAATTATTGTGAATCTCTGCAATTAAAAAAAGTTCACATTTAAAAAGTGACTATGACAAATTACTACATTTTAGTTTCCAAAATGATGCAACGAGGAAAGCAGTCTTGCTCTATACAGCAATGAAACTTGACCTTACAACTGCTCTATCAGACCCTGCCTTTTTGGGGAAGGTGGCTAGGGTAAGATCCATGGAACATCTAGTTTGGTGACATAATGGATGAACACATCTATGTACTCATTTGGCTTGTGGCCTAACTAAGTTTATGAAGTCCCCTGGCCCTATGTGCACTGGAATCATTTTTTAAAAAAGCAAAACCCACAAATCAAGTTAATTGGCAATATCTATAGAAACAAGGTCCAGGGCTGTATGAGGAATGAGAGTGAATTAGCATTTTAGCTGGGCACAGCAATTAAAAGCAGCTTAAACCAATGGATAATCAGAGAGTCACAGGTTGGAAAGTCACCAAATTCAAATCTGATGGAGATCATATTTAATAGAAAGGGAACCTGACCTTTGTTAGTGAAAATAATGTACAATACTCAGAGGGGCTGATTCCTTGCTATACAATGCTGTATTTTAATCGTCCAACAGGATTCTAAGTTCTTAGGCTAAAATGGCAGATTTCTTGAAATTTCATAGATAGACCAATAAAATAAGTTTATAAATAAATAGTAACAGTCATAATTACATAGTCCTTTATTTTAGGTTCAAAGTGCTGTACATTAACAATCATTTCTTGGTATATTTCTTTGCTATTTGTGACAGGCACAAAATTTTATTTCACAGGTCACCACGTCTGGTTTTTCAGGAAGGAGAGGCAGTTGGTGGGCTGGGGAGAAGGGCTAAAGGAGGCAGCTGGAGCTCAGCCTATCTGAAAATCAGTTCACATATTAAGGTGCCTAAATATAGACATTGGTCTCTAACTTTAGGTACTCATGTTTGAAAATTTACTTTAAATGCCTCGTCCAAGTGTCTAAAATGAGAATTCATCATGAATCCAGGAATTCTAATCTTCCTGTTGCCTTATCCAAGTACTAAATGACACTACACCACCAGCATGGTTTGTTTTAGCTCCTGTTTCTGTGGAAGAATGGCCAAGAGGCACTCATACAAATGTGGGCTCTCCTTACCCATTCTCTCATACTCCTCTTACCTGTAGCCAATCTCCGTGAGGATGTGAAATTCCATTCCCTCGTGAGCCATCGTTTAATGCCAGTTTGTTTAACCATCCACTGATGCACAGGTAGGGTAACATCCTGGCCTCACTTAAGTCAATGGCAAAACTCCCATGAACTACAATGGAGTGAGAATTTCACCCAAAAAAGGCAAAATTCTGCTCTTGGATTCATTCCCACTATCGATCTCTTCCATATAGCCTGCAACTGACTGTAACATAAAACTCAGCAATGTCAGGGAGACTAGTATGCAATACCAAACTGCTCTGCAGATGCAGCCAAAAGCTCAAAGCTGTCCTCACACTTCATGTTAAAGGCTTAATTTATTCTGAAGTCAAAAGTGCAGTTTCTTCAAGAATGCAAAGCTACCAATGCAAGTCAGAATCCATGGCAGCCACTGGAGGAGCTTCTCCATAATGATACGAGCTTCCCCTTTCTTCAAGAAACCAAGAGCTCTATCTTCTCTCCACATCTCAAATCACTGCATCTCTCTCCTCTCCTTAAAGTCCTGATCAGTCCACATTAGTTAAATTCTGACCTTATCCTCAACATGAGCGTGCCACAATTCACTTCCATCCAAGCCACCAGGGCTGCAGATATGCTCAGTTTAGAGCCAGTGAAGCCACCACAGAGGTAACAATCATGTTGAAGTATGATTTTCCTAAGAGCTTAGTAGAAATCTCAGCCTTCTGTAAAGCCTGTTTAAAGAGCTAACACAAAAAGGGCTAATGAACCCAAATCATCCCTTCCGGAGTATTAATGCAGAAGCTGCAGTAATGGCTAAGCTTTATGGATAATTAAACATGCATGGGGACATATAAAGGATTTCATCTTCAAGCATCTGTAGTACTTTAATTCATGAACACTAAGGGGGAGTCTGATCTCCTCCATACACACACAACCCCCATTTGCAATGGTGGGAGATTTGCACACATATGGAAGGGAGACTATGCATCCAAGGATAATATAGAGTATTAAGGCAAAAATAATGTCGAAGCATTGAAAATCCTTTGTCATTTCTTCCCATTGCTTTGGAAATACATAGCAAAATGGTCAACTAACTTTTGTGCATCTTTGGGGAAAGTACACTCTAATAGCACAAATTAATTCAGAAACAAAAACTGTCTAAACTACAGTTATACTTCAAGTGTAAGGCAGGATTATCTCTAAGCACCCATCCCCCAAACTCTTGAGAATGCAATGCTTACCAAATATATTCACTTGCTCATGATGAAAAATATACCATGTACAGTAATAAAACATTTACACTAGCACATTCTTCCCGGGATAAGATTGTTTAGCCAGAATGGAGGGCTTAGTGGTGAGTCATCTAGAATAAAATACTTCCTGGTTCTACAGGTTTAAATCTTGGCATGGCCAATTTGCTCTTCATCTTTCCAACTCAGATAAATTGAATTCCACAAACAGTTTACTATGTGTATGTGTTGGGGGAGGGGGCGGGCAGGGACATGGTATCTTTCAGAAGGGACCCTAAGAAAAGGGAGTCTTTGCTCGCTCTCTTTGGACATTAAATATAAACATTATTATTTATAGGAGCAGGGGTTTGCCCTGCTGGCCTAGGCCATAGTTTCATTTCTTCCCTTGGCTGCCACTCTTCTCTCCCAAAGGTGATTGTATATCAGTATTCTCTGTGTACACTATGGCTCCAGTGCCAAAAATGCTTAAGTATGTGCATAACTATGCAGACATGAGCTGTCCCATGAAACGCAACAGGATTACTTATATCTGCAAAGTTATGTATGTACTTAAGTTTTTGCAGGATGTTGTATATATTTACATACACTGGCCTTCCATTAGGGGAGGAGATTCATGCATTGGCCATGGCCCGTGTCAAATTGTATGCTCAGAATGTTTCTTCTTTGCTAGAATCTGTAAGACAACAAATACTGACAGTTGCCTTCTGATGACAAGACTATAGATAACAAGGAAAGATAAAAAAAAATATGACCACATCAGGGAAATTCTCAATGCTCTCTTCCTCCATTCATCCCCTCCCCTCTACCAAACTGATGTTTTTTTTTAAAAATGGGGGCCTGATCCGGTATTTGGATGTATTCAATTCTCTTGTGTGTATTGATTTTTTGCTGCTGTAATCTGAAGTTGACTGAGCACATACCTTGTTTATCTCTATTGTGTTAGCAGAAAACATCTGTACAAAGTGAAAAATACATACATAAAAATTGCTTTTCTAACCACCACCAAATTTCCTTCAGGAGAGGAAACTGACAATGTATGAATATAATTCAGTAGCGTTCGATGTTGTATCCCATTAATTCTCCTCCCAGTAAACTAACATCAGAGGGCTCATATCCCTCAGTTCATTTGCCAGTAAAACAGGATATAGAAAGGATGGGTGGAAATTCTGGTCATAACTTTAGCCTACTATTTGCATCAGAAAAGTTAAAAAATGTTCTAGCCATAATTCAAATAAAAAATTTAAGCCTCCAATAGTTCTTTCCCTTGCTTTCTTGTGCAGTTGACTCTTCCCAGATAAAATGAAAAGTTACCCAACTGTGGCTGATACCCTTAATACACATTAGTATTCTCTTATAAACTGGTTCTAAGGAGCCTCTTCTGAGCATCATGGGAGAGAGGGAGGTGTTATGAAGGAGGGGGATTTAGAGGATATCCCAGATTACATGCAATCCTTACCTTTACTTGCAAAGCATTTAAATTGCCATAAAGTCTGCATTATGAATTGGCCCCTGGGAACGGCATCTGGCAGTAAAACATTCACAGAAGTCCCTGCCTGGATTATCTCTTTCAGACATATGAATACAGGATATAAATGAGAACACGTAAAGAAAACCAAAAAGAGAGAGAGCACGTTTTGCTGCTGTTATTACTGAATCCCATTAGGTGGCAACACGCCTTCATACATAGTTTGTAGGGAGAGGGAGTTTAGAGGAAAAAGCAGGAAAAGGAAATAATTTTTTGATTATTGAAATGTTTGTCATAACATATACTAGTCCTATGATTGGTTGAATACATGTGGATTATATTGTATCACACACATCCCAAATACTAATGTTCTTGAGACTTGCATTAACATGTTGTTACAGCTACCCCAAAAACAAAAAGAAATATAATTTCAAAGCTAAAAGGTTTGTACATAAGATTATTCCAAACAGCCATTTTGGTTTCCCTCCTCTTACATGGAACTGGTCATTTAGGTCTTGAGCCTCTTAATGCTTAGGCACATGCTTAACTGCCACGAGTAGTTTCACTGATTTCAAGGAGACTCGTAGTCGTAAGCGTTTACAGGATTAGGGCCTTAAAGCACGGAAGAGGATCTAAGCAGCAGGCTCTGGCTTCAATCTAGACTGGCTTCTTACACAGGGCCTCATGTTTACTTGGAAAGCGCTGTTCCAGCTGAGCTGTGGTTTCGATGAACCTGTAGGCTGTTTAGCGAAGAGTCTAAGAACTGGAGCAGCTTAACATGTTTTGAACCAAGATTTTCTCCAACAAAAAATGGCATTTGCCTTACTTGAAATTTGCACAAAAGAACTTGACTGTTTTGAAATGTTTTAGTTTTCAGATAATTTTTGCAACATTTTTCATCAAAATACATATCAAATCTTTGGTCAAAAACATTAGCAAAAATAGTAGCAAAAATGTTACTAAAAACCAGCATTTTGGTATAGGAAAATGTTGATAATTTTGATAGCATTTTCAAACGCAGTTTAAAAGGCAGGAGATGCAGCAAGGAGTAAAATGTATGTCAGAAAAATATTCTCACTAGTTTAGATCAGCAATCACACAAACAAGAGTATGTAAGGAAACAAGGAAGTAATCAAAGGATGGCTAAGAGCTCTCCCATATAGGCAGTCAGAAGCAAGGAGGAGGGATGGGAGCATCCTCACTAAAGGAAGCGTGCCTGATGACATTTCTCTAGCAACCCTTCAGACCAATGAGCGTCAATTGCAGTGAACTGTTTCAATAACTTGGCCAGGAGGCCACAGAAGAAAATGCTGCTGACATCCACACAGATGTCCAAAGGAGCAACGATACCCTGCTACCCCCTGTATGGCCATAGAACGCTGACTGGGTAGAAGGTCTTCCGTGGGATCATGGGGAAGATGGGTGGGGGATAGATTATGTCATGGAACTAATCCTCCTTCCCTTCCATGCCCTCCTTTACCTCAGAAGGTTCAACTACTGGGGTGAAATCCTGGCTGCACTGAAGTCAATGCAGCTTTACCACTGAATTCAATGGAGCCACTGTTTTACTTTTAGTACTTTTCTAGAACCCTACTGCAAGCACCAGGTAGAATGGCCTGACAGTTCCAGGAGATGTGAGCATTCACCTACTTCTTCTCAAACCTTATAAGGTTCAAGAATACAAAACTCTAATATACCTGGAAATAATTACTTGAACCCTATGGTTCTTATTTCTGTTAAGTCAGGAACAGACTCGTACAGACACTGTCAGCTTAAATGTTCCTCTTTTTAAAGGAACACAAAATCTGAAATCTTGCCTTAAAAACAGAGGTGTTGTCCCAAAATGTCAGGATCCAGATGAAAAGACTGCCAGGACTGTCAAATTTCAAGTGACAAACTCAATTAATTATAGGAAGGAAAAACAAACAAACAGGAGAGACAGTGCTCTCCAGATGGAACTTTTAACAGGGTGATGCAACTCCCAATTCACAGATCATCTGCGATCACCTGAAAAGACCAATCCAAGAAAAGCTTTTGAAACAGCAGCTTGAAATCCAAGAAGCTGGCAGGTACCCTTTGGAAGCCTCTCACTTTGTGCACAGCTCTAAAACATCTCAAGTTGCCTGGATCAAGGTGCAAACAAACTGAAAAACAACAAAAAACTCTGTCCATCCAGGCTTCTTACTGCTGGGTGAAAGGACTGGGAGTGTATCTTGCACTTGTGAGTCACAGTAATTGTTCTTGTTGACTTGTGACCACTAACCTAATCCAGTTGTTAGGCTAGCTTAATTCATATACTGGGTACTTTTTTTTTAGTAGTTATGATTAAAGCCAATACATCTGAAATTCAAGTAGGAGAATATGCATAAAAGTATATTAACATTAAGATAGGCTTGGCAATAAACTAAGGCCTAATAAGGCCTGTCTTGTAGTTATGTTAGCACAAGTATTTGACCTACTGTAATAAGATTTAGCAATAATTTCTTTGTACTAGATAAGTTAAATGCAAAAGAACAAACCTAATGGGGGATTTTGGGGGTGGGGGATTTGGGGGAATTTTGGGGGTGGGGGATTGGATACATGTTCTATTGAGGCTAACCACATTGAGGTGTTGGGCATGTTGACAAATATATCACTGCAAATAGCTATCTCAACAATCAGAACCCCAATTATGGATCCTCAGAAAGCCACATATGGACAGGGGTCTAAAACCTAATGAAATACAGACAAGGATATATAGGTGTATGAAAAGAAGGGGTATAAAAACTGATGTATGAATATTCATGAATCAGATCATGGGAATGACGGTGGTAGCTCAGACGTCATTTCCACTTCTGACGGTCTCACTGACTATTTACTTCTGTCATTGTTTCATCAACCTTCATAATGTTCGCAAAAAGAAAAGGAGTACTTGTGGCACCTTAGAGACTAACCAATTTATTTGAGCATGAGCTTTCGTGAGCTACAGCTCACTTTGTATGTCAACTCTAGGGATTGCTTTATTCTTTGTATCATTTACTGTGCATTATTGTTTGCATTTGGATTGGCTTAGATCTTAAGGAAACTTTTCACATTTCTATGAGTGTATGTCTCCAATCTCAAACAATAATGTTTCGTATGTAGCCGCTCGAGTAAAAGAACTTGTGCGATCTGCACTCTAATTTGATCAAAAGCTACATTCTCAATATAAAATAAAATCCATAGCAGCCAAATTTGGGAAGCTGGGAAGCACAGAGCAATGGCATCCCACAATGCTTGGCAGAATGCAGGATATGAATTCAAATCTCATTGTTCTTTGCAATACAAAGAACTAGTCCAGGAGTCAGCAACCTGCAGCACGCGTGCCAAAGGCAGCACGCACGCAGATTTTTTACTGGCACGCTGCTGCCAGCCGGGGTCCCGGCCGTAGCCCCTGCTCAGCCTGCTGCTGGCCTGGATGAACGGAACAGCAGGCTGTCAGTGGGCTGAGCAGGGCCCCGGCTGGCAGAAGCCAGCGGACAAAACCCCAGACTGGCGGCGGGCTGAGTGGCTCAGCCCGCCATCGGTCTAGGGTTCTGCCCACTGGTGTAGTGTATTAAATTTCTCCCCATAGGAATGCGCTGCTTGCAGAGCACCAGGACTGGCAGCCATAAGTAGTACACCATAAGTAGCACATTCCTAAGGGGAGCAGTTTAATACACTACACCCAGTCCCGCTCAGCCTGCTGATGGTCTGGAGTTCTTAAAATATGTTCTCTCACCCCTTATCAAAAATTACACTACAATTATCTTAAAAACTTGAAAACTTAAAAACTTTGTATATTACAGTAATCATTAAAAAATGTATACTGTTAATAAATACATAGGTTTGATGAAACAAAGTAGTTGTACTTATGTGCCCGTGCTTAATTTGTGTTTTCGATGATCCACCTTCAAAAAAAAATATCGCATGTCTCGCACCCTCAGAAAGGGCATCTTGCACCCCCACGGGGTGCATGCAAGCCAGGTTAAGAACCACTGCACTAAACTGATAAGATCTGCATTTTAATTTAATTTTAAATGAAGCTTCTTAAACATTTTTAAAACCTTGTTTACTTTACATACAACAATAGTTTAGTTACATAATATAGACTTATAGAGAAAGACCTTCTAAAAACTTTAATGGGTATTACTGGCACATGAAACCTTAAATTAGAGTGAATAAATGAAGACTCGGCACACCACTTCTGAAAGGTTGCCGACCCCTGCTCTTGTTATAGTGTGCATGGTAACACCCATTGTTTCATGTTCTCTGTGTATACAAAATCCACCTACTGTATTTTCCACTGTATGCATCCGATGAAGTGAGCTGTAGCTCACGAAAGCTTATGCTCAAATAAATTGGTTAGTCTCTAAGGTGCCACAAGTACTCCTTTTCTTTTTGCGGATACAGACTAACATGGCTGCTACTCTGAAACTATAAACTTAGGTGCTTGAAAACTAACTAGCAAAGACACAATCTTTATCTTTAAAAAACTAGTCCCAACCCAACTAAGTCCCCATCTGAAACTCTCTATTACATAATGCACTAGTACCCTCCTGCCCACTGTCCCAAATTTGACCTTCTCATTAAAAGAGACCAAGCAGGACTGTATTTTCTTTCTTTTTCTTGGTGGTATACCCATGAACGCCCCATACAACAGATCATTTCCAAATTTAAGGCCTTCCCAAGACATTTAAGTCTGCTGTTTCCTAGACAGCTGTTGTGACTTGGTTCATTGCCAGTAAGCCTCAGACTACGAATAGGAAAGCAGAGCACTTTATTGTTGCTGTGATGGTGACAGTAACTAAGAGCCTAACTGTGGCTACTTTGTGTCACACCCAAGGAGAGGCTGATTTGTGTCCTGAACAGGAGATGCAGGTAGATCCCACAACAGCTGCACCTGATTAGCAATATACATGGGTCAAGAGATTTTCCCCTCCCTTCTTTGGATTTTCTGCCACAGTACAGGCTCAAACTTTGCATTCTCCCACAGTCAGATGAAAGAGAACAGACAGCTGAACCACCATTCAGATATGTGGGAGAGATGTAACAAGGAACTAACACAGAATGTGCTTGATTAAACAACTTCAAAAGAGCAGAGCAGATGTAACCCCTTTGTTGAGTGTACTGGATGGGGTCCTCATCAGGGCTGGAATTATTGCAGGGTTGATAATTCAAGAAGGAGCCTCCCCGCTACAACTCTTCACGGAGGTCACACTAAATGAAAGCAGGGCCTCCTTTTGTCCTGGAAGCTGAATTCTAGAGCTGGCATCTGATTAATGTTTGTAAAAGGCTGAGATTCTGGAAACAAATCTTAGAGGGGAAAAGGAACACTCACTACACAATAGTAACATGCACTTCTGCAGTGAGCAGAGAAAGCACAGGAGATAACCTTTTGGCAATCTTATAGCTTTGCAGTGTGTTCTCCACTGCCACCTGCTGGTTCCATAAGGCTTACCTTTATTGACTGGACAGGTAACAGAAAGTACAGTAGAATACGGAGATATATCTTCTACTAAAGAAAAAATACTTATTTTTTATTTTTATAAAAATATAAGTACTATGTAACTACAGTGCGTTTCCTTGGCAGGAACCTTCAGTCTTGTCTCTACCTCTGAAACAAACTATAATTAGAATAAATTGAAGGAAAAGTTTCAGAGTAGCAGCAGTGTTAGTCTGTATTCGCAAAAAGAAAAGGAGTACTTGTGGCACCTTAGAGACTAACCAATTTATTTGAGCATAAGCTTTCGTGAGCTACAGCTCACTTGGAAAAGTGACATACATCTTTGTCTACTGGGGCAAGGACACTGATTTTTTCCACTGTGTCCACCAGAGAAGGAGACAAAGAATAACAATGTGTTGGGGGCAGGGGGGAGGGTTCTACTGCCCCCTTTTTTTTTATAATAAAGACAGAAAAAAACATTTCTTCCCTCCATGCCCCCCCTTTTCTAGTCTAAAGCATCTGTCAGTCTTAACCCTGTAGATTGGGCTTGTACAGGGTTCCAGACAGACACCTGCACTTCTGACATGTTCCACTCAGACCATTCCATGTAAAAGCATGATTCGCAGCGAGTTAAACTTTTTCCTCAGAGAGTAGCACAGAACTGGGGGAAGGAACTCCTGGACTCACTAATGCAGTCACTTTAGAGGTACACACAGGAAAAACTTCCATTGTCACTACCCAATACTGTATCTATTCTGTGGAGCTTCTAGCTATAAGGTCCCACTCTTACAACTTAATGGGGGGGTGTTTATGTAGGCAAAGGGATTCAAATTTGCGGATGCAAATGCAGAGTCAGGGTCTGTATTTGCACATAAAGTGTGCATACACTTTTTCCTAAATGGAAGGTGGAGGGTGTCATGAATCACTAGTTTCAAAAAAAGAACAGGAGTACTTTTGGCACCTTAGAGGCTAACAAATTTATTTGAGCATAAGCTTTCTTGAGCTACAGCTCACTTCATTGGATACATTCAGTGAAGTGACTGAATGCATCCGATGAAGTGAGCTATAGCTCACGAAAGCTTATGCTCAAATAAATTGGTTAGTCTCTAAGGTGCCACAAGTACGCTTTTTCTTTTTGCGAATACAGACTAACACAACTGCTACTCTGAAACCTGTCATAGTTTCAAAAAGTTACAAGAAGATTTCTTATCAAGAATGCTTTAACCGGAAGCATTAAATACTAGAGAATACTATTCAGAAAGGATATGAGAGAAAGTAATTATCCATGAAGTAAAGCTCTTATTTCTGCTTGTCTTTGGTCACAGTCTTACATATAGTAACATAAATCATAAAAACGTAAGAACATAAGAACGGCCATATTGGGTCAGACCAATGGTTCATCGAGCCCTGTCTCTGACAGTGGCTAGTGAAAGATGCTTCAGAGGCATTGAACAGAACAAGGCTATCTGAAGGGATCCATCCATTCATCCAGTCCAAGCTTCCGGCAGTTGGAGGTTTAGTGACACCCAGGGCATGGGGTTGAGCCCACTGATCATTTGGCTAATAGTCACTCATGAACCTATCCTCCATGAACTTATCTAATTTTTTTTTAACCCAGTAATACTTCTGGCCCTCATAACATCCCCTGGCAATGAATTCAACATGTTGATTGTGCGTTGTGTGAAGAAGTACTACCTATGTTTGTTTTCAACCTACTGCCTATTAATTTCATCGGGTAAGCCTTAGTTCTTGTGTTATGAGAATAGGTAAATAACACTTCCCTATGCACTTTCTCCATGCCATTCATGATTTGACAGATCTCTATCATAGTCTCACTTTAGCTGTCTCTTTTCTAAGCTAAGCAGTCTCAGTCTTTTTAATCTCGCCTCATACAGAAGCTGTTACTTACTCAATCTTTTTTTTTGCCCTTCTTTTTACCTTTTCCAATCTAATACATCTTTTGTGAGAGGAGGTGACCAAAACTGCATGGCATATTCAAGTTGTGGGTGTACCAAGGATTTATATTTCGGCAGTAAAATATTTTCTGTTTTATTATCTATTCTTTTCCTAATGGTCCCTGAGAAGAGGTTATTCACCTTGTGCAGTAACTGCAGTTATTTGAGATGTGTCCATCCCTCTATAGGTGCACCAATTCAGGTGTGCATGGGCCTCAAGTCCTTGATCTGAGATTTTTCTGCTAACAGTGCCTGTATGGCCTGGGCATATGCCCTGTGCCTCCTCATGCCAGACACCAAGACTATATAGGGAGGTGCGGGCAAACTGCTCTCCATTCCTTCTCTACCCAAATGCCTGCCTCTACTGAGAACAGTCCAAAGCAAAGGGGAAAGGAAGGATGGGTAGTGGAGCACCGATAGGGGGACACATCTTGAAGAAATGCAGTTAGTACACAAGGTGAGTAACCTCTTCTTCAAGTGGCATCTCTATGGGTGCTCCACTTCAGTTGGCTTCCAAGCAGTTTCCACAGAGGGAGGAGGGAGCTTCAGAACTGAAGATAACACTGCAGTACCCAGAGCCACATCATATCTGACAGCATAGATTAAAAAGCATAGTGCTTCAAAAAACATATGTACTGAAGCCCACGTAACAGTTCTACATCTCTGAGACACCAGTGCATTCCAATGCTGTGGATGTTGATTGTGATCTGGTATGATGTGCTATCACCCTTTTAGGAGGATGAATGTCTGCAATCTCGCAACAATTGACAATACAGATATCTTTCTCAATAGTCTGAACAGAAATTATGGCTCCCTTGGATTTACCCATGAAGGAGATGAATGGCCTGGGTGACCTTCGAAATTGCTTGGTCTTATCCAAGTAGAAGACCAGAGCCATTCTAACATCCAGAATAGGAAAACAGGACTCCTCCACAGAGTTATGTGGCTTCAGGAAAAATAATGGTAGATGAATGGAATGGTTAAGGTGGAACTCCGAGAGAACCTTAGATAAGAATTTAGGATTTGAGCATAAAGAAATCTTATCCTTGAAAAACACCATAAAGGGCAGATCTGCCACCAAGGCACCAATCTCCCCAACTCTAAGGGCTGATGTGATGACGACTAAAAGGGCTGCCTTCATAGATAAATGGAGTAGAGAACAGGTTGCCACAGGTTTACATGGATGTTTCATAAGGTAATTGAGTACTAGGTTCAGGTCCCAGATCAGAGAGGGATCTCTAGTCTGGGGATAGGAATTCTCCAATAGACAATACAGAATGAGAAAATATGAAAAAACCCCTCTATCGTCAGATGAAAGGCTGATACTGTGGCCCAATGGATCTTATCTGAGCAAACTGATAATCCTGATTTCTTCAGATCCAGCAAATAAACCAGGGTGATTGAAAGAGACACAGATCCAGGCAGGAAGTGGCAACGACAGCACCAATGGGAGAATTTCTTCCATTTCTGTAGGTAAGTAGTATGGGTTAACTTCTTTCTACTACTCAGTAACACCTGTTGCACTTCCTCAGAGCAGGAAGAGTCTAACACTGAGAACCATTAAGGAACCACACCCAAAGTAAGAGAACCCCCTATATTGGGGTGAAGCACGGAACTTGCATCTTATGAGAGGACATTATGAGTAGTCAGGAGCTTGAGTGATAGATGGATGCACAAATGAAGCAAATAAGGGCACCCAGCTTGACCAGGTTGGTACCATAAAGGATAACTCCAGCCCTGTCCTGTCTGATTCTGTTCATCACACTCAGTATCAGTGGTGTTGGAGAAAATGCATAGACCAGAGCCTTCTTCCAGGACAGAAGAAAGCCTTCTTCCAGGACATCCCCCAAACAGTGATGGCACAGCCTTCCCTTGAGCAGAAAAGAGGACACTTCTTGTTCCTAGAGGTGACAAAGACCTATCCCTGGCAGACCCCACCTTTGGAATCTGTTGTGAAGGACTTGAGAGTCTAGCTCCCATTCATAGGCCTGTAAGAAGTGACTGCTGAGAACATCAGCTGTGGTGCTCTGAATGCCTGGGAGGTAGCCAGCTGAAATTTGGATGTGATGAGCTATGAACCAGTTCCACAGCTTCATGGCTTCAATGCACAGCAAGGGGGATCTTGTCCTCCCTGTTTGACACAGAACATGCAAGACATGTTGTCCACCATGACTGATTGATTTGCCCCAATGAGAGGCAGGAAATGGAAGCAGGCATTCCTGACAGCCCTGAGCTCCAATAGATTGTAAGGACATCCCTGTAAAGAAGATACAGTTTATAGGGGCTTCTTTTGGACTCATCGACAGCCAGAGCCTAATTTCCCTTAGACAAGTTCATAACTGCCAGTACCAGAGGAGGAGTCCTTTGACTCAATGGTACCATGCTGAGAGGTCAAGGCTTTGGAGATTGTAGGGGACTTGGACTTTTTCGGAGCAGTCGCCTTCCGATGAGAGTCCATACTCCTCTTTTTGAGAGCCCTCTCAAAAGACCTCCTCTTCTTACAGGAAGCCTGAGTCCAAGTGGAAGGTGCTGGATCTGTCCAGAGACAGATGTATAGGAAGGGTCTCCTGACCTCACTTAAATGCTGGTCAAAATGAGCACTCCATCATTAACAGTCTGAGTTTATTCCCCCTGTTCTTCCTTGTCCTCACCTTGAGGGTGAGGCAGAAATTGCATTTCTGACAGATGTGGGACTCCCCCAAACAATAGACACACAGAGTGGGTGACACAGATACAGCCTCTCATCAGGAGAAGCAGTGTTTGAAGCCTGGTGAGCCCTGCCAAGAAGAAAAGGCTCCCCAACAAAAAAGAGGAATAAAACCCCTCTATTCACTCACTAAGACTTACTAACTATAACTACTACTAACAACTAATTATACTAACAAAACCTAAACAGATAGAAGACCACAAAATAGCTGAGGCACACTCAAGGAGGCACACTACAGTGCCATCTCAGGCTGAAGGGGTAGCAAAGAAAATGAGGTCTGTCCACCTGCACATCCCTATATAGCCTTGGGGTCTGGCACAAGAAGACAAAACGTGCATGTATGGGCCAAACAGGCACTGCTCGCACAAAAAAAAAAAAAAGTCTGATCAAGGGCTCAAGAGGCACGTGTGCACTTCAAGTGGAGCATCCTTAGGGACACTACTTGAAGAACGATGTTAGCTTTTTTGATGGCTGCTGCACATTGAGTGGATGTTTTTAGAGAACTCTCCACACTAGTTGGGATTTCGCCCCCGCCCCCCCCCAAATCAGATGGCTGGCCATGGATACAAATCAGATGCAATGTTTTTGACTTTTGTTTTTAGTTCCAAAAGAGCAATATGGGACAGCAACAACAACAAAATGTTTAGTTTTCAGAGTAACAGCCGTGTTAGTATGTTTAGTAAATGTTTAGTAGCAGCTGCTGGGATTTCATAAAAGTGTCATTTAAAAGATCTATTGCAGCTCATTTCTGTGAGATACACTGTAGGCTGTAAGATTCAACCGAACATCACCACAAACAGAGACCGGTTATAACTGATTTTAGTGAGAAGCAGGTGGCTACTGCTCATGAACCTTCAATCACCCAAAACCTGCCGCTGGGACTCCTATACAGCTCACAGTTTTGATATTTCACAGTTAGGGTTCCGTTCTGCAAGGCGCTGAGGCACTTCGGCCCCAACTTACCAAAGCATTTAAGCAAATGCTTAACTTTCAACTTGTGAGTACTTCCATGTTTTGATGAACTGGGCCCCGAGTAGTCAGCACCTTGCAAGATTGAGCCCTGGGTTAATTTCTGGGGTTTATATTATTTTACAGGTTTAGATTGTTTATCAATGTTAAATTAACACCAAATGCTTTCGCAAAAGGCTGAGAAGTACAATAAATGGATGTGGATGTTTTTAGTTATTTCATTGTAAAGTTAAATGGGGCAGGCATTAGTAAACGAACAATTAACACAGGTTCCTAAGTTTGTCCCTGCTGCCACAGAGACTAAGATGGCAGACACTTTGCCTCTCTCTTTGAGCTATTGTACTTGACGGAGAATATATGGGTTATGTTATCATAAATGGGACAGGTTTCATTGAACTTGATCTATTCTTCTGTTGCTAGGCCATATTTTAAGGTTATAGAATAAAGCTGGCATAGTCCTACTTCACATTGGTACAAATGGTTCTGGACACGCAATATTGATTATCACTCCCACTAGCAGCCCCCGCTTCTCTCTTTAGACTAGGAGTGATCATCCCCTTCCTAGATTTTCAAATCATTTAATTTTAAATGATCATTGCTGGTCATATTTGTCTGTCTTATCCTAAAGGAGAGTAGTCAATTTCCCTATCACAGGACTGTCCTACTGCTGACTCCAAAGATCATTAATGGTTTTAGGATTCCACCATGGAGATCGTGTGGTTAGCTGCATGGATCATCTATTGAGCTATTTCTTGGTTCTGACGTTAAAAGCTGGCTTCTAGATGCTGGTTCATTAATGAGCTCAGATATGTGGCACAGACTGGCCAGAAAATGATAGATATACCTATTTTCCAAAGCCCTGAGGTACCATCAACCATCACTGCAGGGACTCCAGTCTCCCACAAACACTAGCACTGAGATGGGTGTTATAGATTACAATATCTATAGGAAAGGGGAAGTCTAACAGCACAGTAGTATAACCTACACATGGTTCTTTTTCTGAAAATGAATATTTTCTACCCAAATTCTGGACCAGGATTCCTCTTTTAGCTACTTCCTAAATTTCTCTCTTTAGATGCAATGGCTCTAACCAGATCCACAAGCTGCATACAAAATTGAACACAAACGACTTCCCAAGCGAACAACTCTCTGAGAGCAAAAGATCTGCATAGTGGCTATCCATTCTTTGAGGCTAAAAGGAGAAATAGTGTTACTGAATGTTTTTGGACTGCATAAATTTGTGTAGATTTTTCACTATTTTCAATGTATCATCATCATCTACGACCTTTCATTCTAAAGAATTCCAGAGCACTTTACAAACTCACCACCCAATGATGCTTTCACTGACCTTTTCAACTCATATACAATGACAATTTAACCCATATTTTTGAGGAGAGAATCAGTAACAGAAGAAATATAAAAAGATAGAGAAAGAAAAACAACATGGAAACATGACAGAAGAATAAATTATTAGGCTACTGACCGGACAAGATGATGCAGATTTGGCATTAGAACCTTTGTAACAAAGCAATAAAATGGTGAGGTGGGGCTTAAACACTTGAGATAATATTAAAGAACAGAAAAAAGGAATCAATTATTTTGGATCCTTAATTTGTCCTACCCTAAAGCCCCGTACTCAAAAATGAAACCATCTGAAGCCATTTTAATGGGTTTCAAACAACTTTGCAAAATTCTGATTGAACACTGCCCAGAGTGAATAGTTTCGTTTGCTTGTTTGATGAGTCTGTAAAATAGAAACTTTAAATGTAATTATCACCATGGTAAAGCACAGGAGAGCAGACTTGAGCCTAGGCTGGTAGATTTTCAGGGTAGTTTTGCAACATTGGTTTAAAGTTAGGTATGCAATTCACTAGCAAGTCATTAACTGAGCTTTCCCTTTAGCAATTTCCTTACACCTGTGGGCATTTCCTGCAAAACCCAGTAGAGGGCAGTTTATGCTTTTCTAAGCCATTCATGAGAAAATCAGTGTGAGGAACAATACTAGCCTCCTTTTAACAGTACTGTTCTCTGTGATTCGCATAGAAAATGCCCCTGCCAAACAGATAACTGGAATACACACCTAGACATTTCTAAGCTTTAAGCAATTTCTCTAGCCAGAGTTTTGTTGCTTTGGAACTAAGCTAATGATTATATCTTCCTTTCTATGGCCAAATACCCATTTAGTAATACATTTTAGTTATTTTTACAGGGTAAATTGGTGGTACTCATGAGCCCATCATCGGGCCTGAGATTAACAGAAGACCAGGGTTACAGCTGCTGTTACCCACATGATTTAGCTCTCATTTCTTCACTTGGGATAAGCAGACAATGTATACAAAGGTCATCAAGTCCTTCTGTTCAGTAAGACTGGAAGGAGGAAAAAAACCGACCCAAAACAAAACCATCACAATCCCCTAAAAAGCACCATAGTGAAGGCCAACCAAAGCTTGGCATTAATACATTTGTCATTAATACATTAATGTCATTTTTTGGTCCCAGAACTAGTCTTTTTTTTAAAATGAGATATCCCACGAAAAGGCTCCTTCAACACATGGCAGTTTTGATTGCATGTTTTATTGGGAAAGATATATTCCAGTTAGAGAGATGAAGAAAGTGTAGGAGAGATGAGAATCAATATTGAAAAAGCGTGAGGTGTGTTGCTCCTCTCTCAGCTGCTTCTGTTGAGTTAGACATGCCTGTCCAGGGAGGCATCCACAGACCTCTACAATTCATGCTGAGAAGACATGAGAAAACCAAACACCCCAATCCCTCAACAATATGGGCCTCTTCATCCAATTTATAAGGCTTGGCTGAACTATATTTTCCTCTCTGTTCTGGATGGTACCCTCCTCAAGCTAGTGAGCATTGACCCCACTGTTTACACACAGCTCTAAACATGCTTACGACCATGACCATCATTAAAATAATTGTCAATGAGTATATGATAGAGATAACAGGATAGATTTTTGTTTATCAATTCATTCAACAAAGAAAGATCTTTTGGTCTGAGATTTCCATTCTGGATCTCCTTCAGGAGCCATTCTCCCAGAAGGGCAGACAATGCTACAAGGAGACAACCCCTCCTTTGAATTAGTACTTCCTTGGGGTTTGTAGGGTGAATCCCATTTCTACTCTGACACCCTCCCCCAAAAGGAAGCATTTGTACAAAACTCCACAAAGTTCAGCTCACAGAGTTCCCAGTCTCCTTCCTATGGGTTTTTACTACAAAAGGATAAAATAGAGCCCTAAATGTATATGGCACCATTGAAATGCAGCCAGTGCTGGGGTGGAGAGAGGCTCTCAGCCCAACAGACATGGATCTGGAAAAAAATTTCTAATGTCTCCAGTGCATAATCCTGTTCTTGCAAAACATGCCAGGAGATCTTTAATATCCATGGTGAACAAACAGAACCTTATTTTTAACATCTCTGAGAACACCTTAGAATAATCTGCTGTAAGGATCTATGGTACTCAAATATACCTTGTAAGGCTGAAGGGCTAAGTCAAGCCTCCTGGCATTTGCAGCTACTGTTTCACGGAGTATAAATAATTCAAACCTGAGGTTTAACCCTCTTCGCCACCACTTACCCCTGGCTATTTTGCTCCTTCTCATACACTATAGCCAAATAAGCATGTGACTAGTGATTCTATGTTATCTCCTACAAGAATGGTTAGAAAGTAAATTCCTCTATTTATATTATTGTTGCCCCAGGGAATCGCACATTGAACCATGCTGCTTTGGGAGTGACAATCCTCTAACATTCTGACAGTTTATGCACTTGAGTTGTTACAGCTCACCAAAAAGAAAAAGAAAAAAAGTATAATCTCGTAAAATCTGTAACACTGAATAATTCAGGAAGCACGTTCATCCATACTCTCAAAAAATCTGAAGAGTGCTTGGTAGTTTGTTGCAGCTGCATTTGATGCATATGCAGGATTCCTCAAGGGTTTTGCAGCAAATGAGGAAGCTGAAAATTTTGCCAACGGTTGTGTATATGTCTTTTGGGTGGAAAGAGATCCGCCTCCGGATTACCTCACCAGTATTCATAAATCCTGTATATGATGTTATCTACCAACAAAATAAATTACACAGCCAGTTGAACAGTATACAAACATAATTAAGTGTGCTGTGCATTTTCCTATTCCTTTCCAATTTGCTAACCCAGTAAACAGGCATTCCAAATAATACCTTGATCAATTTTCTGGGAACTGAATCAGAGAAGGTAGAAGAAAAACCCTGAATTTTCAATGACTATCAACTGTGAACTCTCAGTGCCACGCACTCCTCTCCTACGTTCAACCCATCTGTTTTATTTCTTGTTTTGCTGGTGGAAAGCACCCTTTCGTCCTGCCCTCGGGCAAAAAAATCAACTTGGGCAAATCCTGAGATCACTTAGCTGTGCATCCCTACCATCTGTACTCTTTGCATCAACTGCCTAAGGCTCCCCAACTTCCCCTGTGTGCATCATCCTCTAAAGCTAACTCCACCCACCCAGTCTGACCATGTGGGTTCCATTTAGCAGCTTCATTAATAATTTACCAGATGAATACAAGAGACAAACCCTCTCCCCACTTGCTTTTTCAGACAAAGAAAAGGGTCTAATAATACTACATTGAGTCTAAACAGATTTTGCTGGGGTTGTGAGATGAGAAAAACACTGAGATTTTGAATGCAGAGAAGCTGCAGTGTGAATCTAAGTAGCAAAGGGTATGAATAATCAAATACAAAATTAGTGGAAGATAGAACTGTTTAATTGGCACTAAACATCACGGGAATCAAGACCAGCAATCAAATATGGATCAGACGTATATTTAGGAGTATAGCTTGTCACAAGCTGTCAGTCTAAACTAAATTTAAAATATATATTTTGGTGAAGCAGATTACTGGAATATAATTTACTGCTCTGAATGCCTTAATGCTTGGAATTTGAAATGTGAAAGATTCTCACACAGCCTATTGCTTTTGTGGTTGCTATTTTAACAAGATATCTACTTATCTTATTTTTTTGTAACCAATTGGTGTTCATTAATTCCTATTTTCACTGATTTCTAAATTTTGGAAAATAAAACAAGAATACATGGACTGAACTATACATCTATGGAGGAAATCAGCAATTATTTTTATTTATTTTATTTGGTTAGTTAGAAAACAGTATTGTTATAGTTCACTGTCAGAGGTGAGAGACCAAAGTGAGAGGGTAAGAGAGACCTACCTCAGTCCCCATCAGAAATTAAGCAAACAATATGAATGTTGTAATTCTTGATAACATGGTTTGGCGCTTGCTACTGGCTATGACCTGCAGTTCTTATCAGATCTAGGAGTAGGTTGGGTCAGTATTTGGATGGGATCTGGAAAGACCTGAAGGTATTGTTTCCGATGAAGCAGATGGAATGCTTCCCACTAAACCAGTAGCAAATGAATATCCCAGAATAGTGATAGAAAGCACTGTCTTGCTGGAAGTCCCATCTTTTGTAAAATATGCAATTGATAATTATACATCCATTTGAAGCCACTCTTTACCATAGTATCTCGTGTTCATTACATACATTTAGAAACAATAATATATTCCTCAAATGAGAGGACTCTCTGACCTCTTAACCCATGCAGTTTTAAACCTCTGATTAAGAGGAGTCAACTCCAGGTTACATACCTCCTAGATCATGCTCTTGGGTATGACTACCAACTGGCACTTCCATAAGAAAAGGTTTGCGGTGAAAGAGGAGTCCTGCATAGCACTCCTACAACCCCAAGACAGATGCTCAGCCTGATGTTCAGTGGTAGTGCATGCCAGAGACAAGGGCACTTCACTGAGAAAGACCTGTTCCCAGCAAGTTGGAACTTAGCATCCCTGTTGAATACAGCTGCTTTGGTGGGATGGCAGGAAGAGGAGGTCTTTCAGGTCCTTGACTATTTAAGGCGGCAAAGAGATTAATCAGATTAATCGAAAAGAGAGCTGATACTAGATAAGAAGCTATCTTGTGTGGAATCAGGATGTTATGCTCCTGACAATGTGCTCCAATTAGTGGAACAGCCACTGTATGTTGAACCAGTTTCCACATGGCCTTCAAGGTCAGCCTGAGGAAGTGTGTGTTGGAATAACCTAGACTCAATGTAATCAAAGCATGGAGCTGGGTCTCAATCAGTTGAGGTCACTGCCATGCAACTATTTTTGCACTTTTTGTTAACTCTGCTATCTTGTCTAATCCAAGTAATTTGGGTAACTGCATACAGCCTACATCAGTCCATCTTTCAGTTGATATAAAAAAGATGTACAGCACTGTGTGTATTGCTAAACAACTTATGTATACCACCACAAGGGCAAACAGTAACCAGACAGACCATTGTAAATTAGACAGCGGCTGTTATTCCATAACTGTTACTCCCAGAATATGCAGTATTGTTGTAACCACATCAGTCCCAGGATATTAGAGAGACAAGATGAGTGAGACTAAAAATCACGATCATAATAAAGACACTGAATTTATGGATTACAACGATCTGTAACCCATTAACCCCCCTTTTCGTCCTATGGCCGTACAAGGATGTTAATGGGCCACTTCACCTTGAATGGTTCCTTACAATATGTGCTAACCACTTATGCTAAACTATCTGTTCAATCTTGTTTTTCGCTGTGACATTCAGTACCTTTCCCAGGCCTGAACAAGAGTTCTGTGTAGCTCAAAAGTCTGACTCTCCCACCACAGAAGTTGGTCCGATAAAAGATATTACCTCACCCACCTTGTCTCTAAATCCTAGAATATGTTGCTTTTGCAGTAAAGTACCTCAGGAAACCTAAAACTGGATAGGAATTGTACAGGGAACAAACTGGCCACCTACAAGAATGTTAAAAAAAAAATTACATGGGTTTTCAAATTGCATTACCTCCAAACGAATTAAATAACCTTGAATGCAAAAGACATGGGGGTCCACATCTCCTCACAGGGAAATGTCCAGACTATCTTAATATAGGTATTTCTTCACATCAACCCCAGAGTTTCTTCCAGAGTTGTTGTCCAAGCCAGGCTTGGATGGATTCTCACCTCCATCTTTTATGTCCTCCTTTAATAAAGTGTTATAAATGAAACTTGGGTCTTGCCGCAAGCTCTAAAAGGCAGTCAAATACTACATTAGCCTCATTTCTGGAAGTGCATTTCACAGTCAAATCGTATTTTTATTAATTTTGGTTGAACTATATTTTAAACAGGTGTTTAGATTAGAATAAAGCTGGTGACTTGTCACCGGTGACTCTGTAACTACACAATTGTAAGGGGCATGGGTAGTACCCTATGTAGCAACCCTCTGTTTGTGCCTATGAATCTTTAAAATCAAGCTTTGCATTGATAAACATTTTCTAAAATGTGTAATGTAGTTTAATATGATGTCTCATTTAATATCTATCTCAGCCAACAGAAACCAATGTCTCTGCGTAAAACAGATTTGATCCTTTTTCTTTTACGTTCAGCATTTCTAAACTCTCGTACTGTCCATTTGTTTAGGAAGTTTGGAATATTTTAATACACAGCACCCAATAGCAAATTATGATGCAATATTGCCATTTTGGATATACCTAATTTAAATGTACACATAACACATTAATGATAATATTACCACCAATTTTTCTGTAAACACCTACTTACTGCATTCTTTTGAGTACTGGACTTTTGTAAACTTGGCCTCTTCCATACTATGTACTACGTGGAAACTAATAAATAGTCCTCCTTCGAGGACATGATAATAGATCCAGGAAGGTTGTTCTTTTATATATTTAAGAAAGATCTTTTAGAACAGTAGAAGCAAGGCATTTTTATTCCTGGGAATTTGGTTCTTATTTATTTCATTTATCTCATTACATGAAATCCTTCCCTGTCTGTGATTGTAGCCCAAGCAGAATGCACTCTATACGTATTATTTCAGAGTAGCAGCCTTGTTAGTCTGTATCTGTAAAAAGAAAAGGAGTACTTGTGGCACCTTAGAGACTAATTTGTTAGTCTCTAAGGTGCCACAAGTACTCCTTTCTCTATACATATTGAAATAATACATTACCTTGGGCCAGATCACTCCTTCCCATAGACAAACACAGGCTAGAGAGAACTGAAAATCCCATGATGTTTGCCTTGCTGTGGTTTCAGCACAATATGAAAGGGTTTGAGGTGAGGGGGCAGGTTGACTAGCAGTGGGAGGGGCATTCCAACACTGCCTATCTAGGAGCTGATCAGGTAAGGGATTAATCAGCTCTGCAGAAGCAGGAGCCATCTGAGTGAGCTCTTTTGTGCTTCTGCTCTGACTCTTTTCTGTCAGCAGGGTTACAAGTGCCATTGTGGTCACTGGACCTCCCTGAGACTGCTCAGTAGATCCAGTGGAGGGGCTCTGCAGGAGGTAGTGATGCTTGAAAATTTCAGTTCTGAGCAAGGGCTGGTGCTGCACAATAGGAAATGAGCCAGACTATCTATTCCCTCACAATCTATATTTCACAGAGGTATTCCCAGAAGGATTCACTGGATTCCAAGACCCACGTTTCCTGTCCCTGTCGCTCAGGAGAGATCTACTGGATCTCACTCCCCTTTGCTCATGGAAGTTATGGGAATCATTTTGGGCCCTGACTTCATAGATTTATAGAATGTAGGGCTTGAAGGGACTTCAGGAGACATCTAGACCAGCCCTCTGTGCTGACTCAGGACCAAGGCTAGGTTACTTTTACCTTACAGATTCATATAATTTCTTTTTTTTTTAAAGACATCATCAAGAAGATCTTAGTGAATTGGCTCATATCCCTTTATGGAATTGGGCCCTAAGAAAATAAAATGAATCCTGAATCAGAGATCCACTGAGATGGATGAGCACCTTGATCACCACCTTTGTCATCACAAGACGTAACTAAGGTAGTGTGCTCCATGTGAGGCTGCAGCACGTCTCTCACCAGGCAATACTGCTCCAGTTGTGATCAGTGAAGGTGCTCAAATTAGATTCACCTCAGATTAAAAGAGAGGGGATTATTCTCAGGGCACTCTCCAGGAGGCTTCTAGAACTTGCCTTCTACCCTGGTCTGAAAACTAACCTGCAGGGTATGCTGAAAAGTCCATCTATTTGCTAAGCCACTTGGGGAAGGCTCAGAGTACAGATGGCACAAGGGTCTATAGGCAGCTGGCTGTACTTTTAATTTTGAATTATTGGATGGCTGATTCCTTTGACGTGGGTTTTTTTGATAAGTCACTGAGCAGTTATTCTTCCAAATGGACTGTCATTTTAAATAACTGACAGAGTGCCTAATTCTAGCCATAGCTGTCTAGTTTTGTATTTAACAAAAAATAAATAAAGTAATAAACAGATTGTAGATCTTAAATATAAACAAAATCCAGTAATTATGACATTTTCCTTGTACTTAGTATTTCACTTTTGTCAGTTTCCCACAAAAGCGTGGTTATTAAAGGGATATAGACTAATAGGCTAAGACCATAAGAAAGCTTTCCAGCCAACCTGCACTGTGCTGTAAGAATTTAATCCAATGTGTATTAGGCAAATTGACCAGAACTTTAGAATACTGATGATCCCCAATGTGAGATTAAACTGACTAAATCCTTTGTTAAAAAAAAAAAAAGGAAGCATGAGCCAGTACAGGTGCTGAAGCTAATCACAAAAGCATCACTGAGAATAAATTGAAATTAAGAAATAGGGCCTGATCCAAAACAACAACAAGATTTAGATGGAATTAAAATCCTCATTCTTTAGGGGTTTAAACAAATCTCTAATTATTAGGATTTAGGAGCAAGGAGGCAGGCTTCCATGGAGGCAGATCATCCCAAATCTGCCTATTGCCGAATTTTTTGCATCTTCCTCTGAAGTGGCTGGTGTTGGCCAGTATTGGGGATAGGATCCTGGTCTAAATGGACAATGGGTCTGATTCAGTAGGACAATTCCTATTCCATTGACGTCAATGGGTGTTGAATCAGGCCCGTAATCTTCATCCCTGTTCTTTCATTAGAGGGAAAATAAAGAAAGATAAGAGGTTGGATGTGTACACAAAAATTAAATGGATTACTTCACACAGATTTTACCTGAATTAAAATGGGGGAGTTGTTTGTTTGCAGGGGGGAGGATTACATTAGCTAAAATTGATTGCTTCTCAAAGAAAAGCCGAATCCGTATACATCCTCTTCTCCCCCGGTATAATTTCACAAGATCTTTCTCAAGACTCTATCCTGAAAGTCCTTCCATGGGTGTACAGGATTTGGGGGGCTTGCAGGATTGACCCAGTAGCCCTGTCAGTCCAAAGGACAAAGGATGTTCTGAGGAGGAGTCTACCTCATTGAGGGAGAGAGGGGAGGTAAAGAGCCAAAGAGGCGATGGTAAAAGGAAAGAGAAAAGGTTGAAGAATCTAACCTACCCCTGATTCATGATAAATGAAGACAGCTCAAATCATCACAACAATGCAAGTGGAAATAAACTTGGAATTAAGAAACTGCATCTTGATCAGAACAATGGGGACAGAGTCAATGTACACGGTAAATGTCTATGTCCTGAAATGTCTTAGTTGTCTCCCCACATAGTCCTCAACAGGTCAGTTACAAAGCAGCAGTATTTATAGCAACAATACCAGCATCCTTTTATAGCTAGAGCTCCTTTAACACCTTCCACATTCACAATCCTTACTCACAGTTGGGTGGCTTTTACTTACATGAGTAGTCCCACTGATTTTGGGACTACTTATGTGAGTAAGAACATGAGAATGGTCATACTGGGTCAGACCAAAAGTCCATCCAGCCCAGTATCCTGTCTGCCGACAGTGGCCAATGCCAGGTGCCCCAGAGGGAGTGAACCTAACAGGTAATGTAGTGATCTCTCTCCTGCCATCCATCTCCACCCTCTGACAAACAGAGGCTAGGGACACCATTCCTTACCCATCCTGGCTAATATCCATTAATGGACTTAACCTCCATGAATTTATCTAGTTCTCTTTTAAACTCTGTTTTAGTCCTAGCCTTCACTCAGGCAAGGAGTAAGTATTACTCGACATGAGTAAGGGCAGTAGCAGCAGCCCGTTAATTAACTTAATCAGGTATGATAATTGCAATTTTTCATAGGTCAGAAACATCTAATTTATTTTTAAAATCCAACAACAGTCACACAAAATACATTCCAGATACAAAGTATTAAGCCACACAATTACCATTGGAATTTAACTGAATGTGATCCAATGGTTTAAGGCACTAGTTCAGGAATTTGGAGACTTACTTTCATTTCCCTGCTTTGCCACAAACTTCCTCCATGACCTTGAGAAAATCACTTAGCCTCTCTGTGCCCCACTTCTCAATCTCTAAAATGGGAAATCCTGCCTCCAGTGGTGTTGATAGATACATTAAAGATTGGTAGTGCTTCACAGTGAAAAGTGCTATATAAGAAATTGGTATTATTGTTATTATCCTACGTACATTGTATAGCCTTGTGGCAAGTAAATCCAGACACTGAAACACAGAAATAGATCCAACACTATTTTGGAAGAGCTCTAATAACTGGCTTCATGCACTAGTTCATGAACTATTTACTGATCCTACTAGCAGCATTAGGGTTTTGAAATTATACCTGTATTGTAGCTTTAAAGAGACTCACCATCACATATGTAAGTTTGATCCCTCTCTTTATAAAAAGCAATATACTGGCAAAGCATTCTCTGCAAGGGCCCTTTGCCTTTGGAATACTTACCTTCCCCCAACAAAATCTGAAATAGCCCATATGAGTTGACCTCCTGGGGACAATTTAAAGCACAAATATTGGAGTCTGTGGCAGTTGAGAGTGGAATTTCTGTGTGATGGAGTTTTCAATTGCACAGATCACATGACTGGTGATTAAGTCATATGTGGTGAGATGTGAGGAAGGAGAAATGCTGCTGCTTTACAGAATTTACATTCTGTAACCGCTTTCCTGCTGTGTTTCTACATATAAATCAAGGACACTTGGAGATTTCAATGAATGCTCTTCGGTGTGAAGTTTCTTTTAGAGTTAAATCTAAATAAATACAAAAATGTGATTCTTTAAATTTATTATCCTTGAGGGACAACATATTACTTCTGAGGGAATTCTGCGCCACTGCGCATGCACAGAATTTGTGTCCCCCACAGATTTCTTTGCTTCCCCACAGAAAAATGACTTTCTGACGGGGAAGCCATTAGAGCGATCATACGACCCTCTCCAGCAGTATGTTTTTGGGTGCCCAGGGCAGCGATGTAAATCACTGTGGGGCAGGGCACAGGACTGGGAAAGACTCAGCTGGTGGCTCTTATCCTGCACCAGGCTCAGCTGCTAGTTCCGGCTGGGGAGGATGGGACTTCCTCTTCCCCTGTATGGCATCCAGGGCCGGATCAGACCCATCCCTAGATTTCTTCCCCAACTGCAGGAAGCTCTGAAAACTACCCCCGCCGGCACTTCCTGCACCCATCGCTCCTCAGCTGCAGGGGGATGGATCACTGTATAGGGAGCTGATTCCCATCCGCTTAGCCCCCATGCATCCAGACCTCCTCATACACAGAACACCCTAACAAGCCCCTCTCCCCCTGCATCCCCCCAAATGAGCCACCCACACCTCGTTCCCCACCCTACCAAGCCCCAACCAGCTGCAACTGAATCCCCACTGCAGTGAGCCCCATTCCCCCAGCATCTGAACCCCCACACGTAGACCCCCCTGCTGAGCTTTATCCCCCCCCACACCCAGACCCGCTGGTGAGCCCCAACCACCTTCACCTGGACCCCCCAGAGAGTCCTATTACCCATTGCACTCAGAACCCCCTACAAGCCCCTGTGCATTCAGATCCCCCCCAAACCCTGATCCCCCACTGAGCTGCCCACACCCAGATTGCCCCATGCAGAACCCTCTCAACCCACATCTGGATACCCCCACACTAAGCCTCTCCACACTTGGATCCTGCCTTGCTGAGCCTGCCCGCCCACACCTGGTGCTCTGGCATGGACGGGCAGGGCCCTGGGGTGTTTCTTGCACTGTGTCACCCTGGCACTGTGTCAGCCTGGTCACCGCTGAGTCTGTGTCCTGGAGGAGGGAGTGGGGGGCTACACAGTGATCTCCCACCTCTGTGCAGTCAGTGGCCTGTGCTCCCCAATACCAGGCTGGAGGCTCCACATTTATCTGACAAACAAAAATTGCAGAATTTAGCATAATTTTAAAATACCTTGTGCACAATTTTTAAGTTTTTGGTGCAGAATGCCCTCAGGAGGAACATATTAAACCTAGAATGCCTTGAAATCTCTCTCTCATATCTCTATTTCTACTTGCTTTCTAACCAGCCCAGGAGATCCAAAAAAAGCATACTTTAGGAGTTAATCCATATCAGAATTAACCAGTCCTTCCTGTCTGGAATTTGAGATTGACCTCTCTTGTGAAAAGAACCATATAGGGGCCATAGTCATTTATAGTCACTAAAGCTCAAGTGAGATTATTAGTTTTCTGTTTCATCTGAAATATGACACTTTAAGAAGCACAGCAATATCTAGCACTAAGCTGTGTCATTGCTTCAGTGCTAATTCACAGGAAAATACACCCGCTGTACTACTTTCTGCAATACCTTCAGAAGGTTTTTGTTGGTGGCCTCGAATCTAATTATTGGTTTTACACCTCTTTAAATGATTTTGGAGACACGTGTGATAGTGCTTTGAGCACAGGATGGCAGCCAGGAACTCCTGAATTCCAATCCCAAACCTGATACTCTCTGTAGATTTAGACAAGCCATCTAACATTTTTGTCCTCTGGTTCCCTGCCTGTCTGTAGCCATACATTGCACAGGAGTGTTGAGATCTAATTAATTAATGTTTGGAAAGGGTTTTGAAGATAAAAACACTATATAAAAATGCTAGGTAGAGAATGAGCCATCAAATTTTGTTCTAGATTCAAGCTTTCATATCTGTGGAGTTTAGATGCAGGATTTTCATTTGGGCCTGCCTTCGATGCCAACTATTATGATGCTATTGTCAAGGTTCCTTCCCCATTCTGAACTCTAGGGTACAGATGTGGGGACCTGCATGAAAAACCCACTAAGCTGATTTTTACCAGCTTAGGTTAAAACTTCCCCAAGGTACAAACTATTTTACCTTTTGCCCTTGGACTTTATTGCTGCCACCACCAAGCGTCTAACAAATATAACAGGGAAAGAGCCCACTTGGAAACATCTTTCCCCCCGCAAAATCCCCCCAAGCCCTACACCCCCTTTCCTGGAGAAGGCTTGATAAAAAAATCCTCACCAATTTGCATAGGTGAACACAGACCCAAACCCTTGGATCTAAAGAACAATGAAAAAGCAATCAGGTTCTTAAAAGAAGAATTTTAATTGAAGAAAAAGTAAAAGAATCACCTCTGTAAAATCAGGATGGTGAATACCTTACAGGGTAATCAGATTCAAAACACAGAGAATCCCTCTAGGCAAAACCTTAAGTTACAAAAAGACACAAAAACAGGAATATACATTCCATTCAGCACAACTTATTTTATCAGCCATTTAAACAAAAGAGAATCTAACACATATCTAACTAGGTTGCTTATTAACCTTTTACAGGAGTTCTGACGGGCATTCCTGCTCTGGTCCTGGCAAAAGCAACACACAGAGAGAACCTTTGTTTCCTCCCCCCCCCCTCCAGATTTGAAAGTATCTTGTCTCCTCATTGGTCATTTTGGTCAGGTGCCAGTGAGGTTGTCTTAGCTTCTTAACCCTTTACAGGTGAAAGGGATTTTCCTCTGGCCAGGAGGGATTTAAAGATGTTTACCCTTCCCTTTATATTTATGACAGCTATACAGTCATAGTGTTGCTGAATCAAAATTGTAAGATGAAATGCAATTCATTTTATTTAGGTACAAAATATGTTCCATCTAACCACTGCCTGAACACGAGAAGGACTTATCATACTTTTGAACTAAAATACAGTACCTGTCTTAGCAGGGAGTGGAATCTGCACACATTTACAAGAGTAGTGCTCACTCAGATAAGACTTCTCAAGTGAGTAAGGTTTTGTGGAATCAGGCAGTAGTACAGGACACCAGGTGCCATGCAGTAGAGATCAATAACAAAATAAAATGACCCACTGAGGAAATGGTTCCTGTGGACCCTACAAATCCCAGGATCATATATCTTTTCTTCTGGCACATTCTGCATTCTAAGTCTTTCTGATTGTTAACGCAGCTACAGACCTGTCATCTTATTCCTGAATTTGAACAAATTATAAGTTTCTGCTCTAAGCACCTACCGTTTCATGTGTAAGGACATGCTGCATATACTATACTACATGCTCCCTCTTTACCATCTTTGGTAGTTTACCAGCCAGATTACATGATTAACAATTTATTTTTTATTATTGGAGCATGTCTGCTTTACAGTTCCACTTACAGAAGTGAATGAAGCCACCCCCTTTCACCCCCCCCCAATCCCACTCCACTGTATTATCTTCTGCTCTAGGGGGAGATTCTTAAAGACACAAAAGGCATTTAGGTGCTTAATTCCTTTGAAATGCCATTGTTCCTTTAAGAATCTCCACCCTATTGTACTCCAGGAAAAAATGTAATCCTTCAATTATATGCCATAATGAAAATAATGGTTCTCTCCTGCTCCTTGTTGTAAAGAAGCTTATCATTACTTCACTATAGGAATATCTGATATTGAATAGTACAGTGTTACGTATATCAGTTTCAACAGGAATACTGGGAGCGTGTACCAGCAATCACTGAATATCCTGTCGAAAATTCATCTTTAACTTCAAGTTGTAGAGTGAGACAGGAGATTTTGTGCATTTATAGAGTACATGTCCAGTCAGAGTGTATCGAGATGCAATTTGTAACCAAATATTACAAATTGTTGGATATTAATTACCAGATGATCCTTGGGTAATCCTCTTGGGGCTTTCTAGTGGAAATAGTCACCCAAAAGGAAATGAAGAATTAATCTCTCATCTGGAAGTAGCTGGTCGGCTACTGATAGCATAGCCCTAGAGGAATGGCTTCAAAAATAGGGGAGGTTGCTGTTATGGGAAAAATTAACTAATCAATTACCTACCCAGCAAAATAGACAGAGGACAAATACATACTTAGATATTTGGTTACCGTTTATTCAATACTTAGCCAAAGTACACATCTGCAAAAAACCAGTACGCCTGTTCAATTTGATAGACATGATAGACATGCTTGGCTTGTTAAATGTGTGAAATGAGAGATTTCACTCAATTTAATATAATCAGCAGAAACAGCACATCATGAATAGAGTAAAGATGCTCACTCTAATATGGAAACATCCTGATCAATAAAGAGCTGATGATTGTATTACTGTATAATGTTTCTCTAAACAAAAGCTCAGTTGTAATGATTACTGTTTTGTCTCCGATATTTACATGGCCAAAATCTGCAAACCTGTTAAAGCTTCCTAAATATATAAATAGTTAGCAGTTCCCACTGACTTTAATGGAAGGTGCATGGATCAAATTCTATGCACCAACTTGAAAATTAAGCGATAAACGTTGATTTAAAAAAAGTCTAGATCTGGTGCAATTGTATTTCAGTGTCATTTTGAAATAAATTTATCATTCAAATAGCTAATGTTTCCCCAAATAATGTCCAACTAACATTCTAGTAATCAAAGGTGATATCTGTTTTGAGGATCAAGCTAGGAAACTCTATAGGTGCCTCTTGATCTCCATACCCTCTAAATTCAGATCTGATGCAGGATTAGTTGTGCTAGGACACCACCACTGAGGTAATCGGGCTCAACACAATGGCTCAGTTCTTCTCTCTGATACATGCACATAAATGACCATTGACACTAATGGGATTATTCTCCCAAAGAAATACAGACCTAGGATTTGAAGGTGAGGAAGAAAAACACTCCCCCTTTCCCGTGTTAAAATATTTAACTAAAGAAATTAAATAAATCTAGTAAGGGGAAAGAAAGGCAGGGGAGCTCCCCAAGCTACAGGGCATCAACGAGATACTGAAACCTGCTTCCATCTTCTCATCAAGTGACACACACTAGGACACTTTCTTGCTGCAAGCCAGATTGTGTCATTCTTAATCACAATGAGTACCACAGAACCATAGAATATCAGGGTTGGAAGAGACCTCAGGTGGTCATCTAGTCCAACCCCCTGCTCAAAGCAGGACCAATCCCCAACTACAACTGCAATCTTACTGAATTCCCATTGAAGAGCATCTGAACCTACTACTACCAAAATCAGCACACAGAGTTGATGTACAATGGTGAAATCTTCCTTAATTTTACATCCCAAAATCAAAACATACCACAGAAATTTGTTTCACTGTTTGAAAAGAATATTCCAATTACATGCAACTTTCTCAATGCACACAGTTAAACAAGCTTCCTTGGCTTCTGGGACAGAATATTTCTTACTACATTTTATGGAAATAGCCACCAAGAATTCAGTAACAGTTCTACGAACACGGGTTTATTTCAAAAGTGCTGCACCTCCCACAGGGAATGTGTTTAATGGCAAGAATGAACTGATCATTCATCATTCCAGTGATTTAAATTTAAGGTTTGGGTTGCTCTGCTATTACTCATTTTGGCTTTGACACACAGTATGAGGCTGTTCAAACCCACTTAAAATGTAGGCAAAACTGAAGCAACTAGATCAGAGGTTCTCAAACTGTGGTCCGCAGACCACTCCATTCAGGTAGTCCATGGATAGTTCCCTCTAAGGTGCGCACCTGGGCGGCCGCACACGAGAGAATGAAGGGCCTCCCACCTAATTGGTGAAGCCACACAGATGTGGGTCCACTAATTAGGTGCTGGACCCTGGAGAAGACGCACATGTAAGGTGAGGTGGTGGCCTTGTGAGGAATAGGGGGTAGGTGGGAGGGGGCAGTGGGGTGAGAAGGGGGGGGGGAATTTGGGCTGTGCAGGGCTGCAGCGGCCACAGAAAGAGGCAACTTTCCCCAGCTCCAGGGCTGCACCTGTCGGGGAGAGGTGGCCCTCCTTCCCAGGCTCAGCTCTGTAGCTGCTGTGGCCAGAGAGAGATCCCCCTCCTTCCCAGCCCCAGCTCAGGGGCTGCCGCGACAGGGGAGAGAGGGCACATGCCTCACATTAGAAAAGTAAGACTACTGATATTAAAATATGAGTTGTGTGCTTTTATTTGTAGAACAAAAAATGTTGTTTATTATTAAGGTGTTTTTATATATAGCGCTTTTATCCAAAGCACTTTACAATAGTTAGCTAACGGTACAAACAACATTTGGAAAGATCATTAAGTGGTCCGCTGAGACACTCAACAATTTTCAAGTAGTCCGCAGAAAAAAAGTTTGAGAACCACTGAACTAAATTAAAATAAGCTGTGGTATTTCTTTTCTTCCTACCTACCTACGAAAAAGAGAAAGTCATTTGCATTTCCACATATACAACACCTGTCATCCAATGATCTCAAGATATGTAAACATTTCAGCTAATGAAGCCCCACAATTCCCATATGGGGGGTATTATGAGAACCATTTTACAAGTAGGCAAACTTACAAGAACAAACTGAACACAAGGAAAGGTTATCTGACTCACCCAAGATCACACAGCAACTCAGTGCCAGAACCAGGAAGAGATCCCTGGAATGTCATCTCCTAAGTCCTTTGTTTCAATCACTTGACAGCACTTTCTTCCAATTGTATGCCACATTATATATGAACAAAACCTAACAGGAAAATGTGAAAACATTGAAATGCTGCCTCTGCATGAGGGAAACATTTTTATTCAGAGCTTTTCAAGCCATTGGATAACATTACGGTTTGGATAATTGTGGGAGACAACTTTTGCATGAATCATTAAAAGCGAGCTATTGTTGTGTACACACTCACTCCATAGTCGTCTCAAGCTATTGTTGATCAAAACTGTAATCTTTCAGCAAAATGCATAAAGATTGGCCTCTCCTTATACTACTGAGCAATGATGAGCTCACATACTTTTGCTCTGTCTTATTTCAATTCAGTGCATTTATCATAATGTTTAACATATGAATAAAGAACCTTTTTTTTACATCAAAGTCTTCACCTTCACACATGCAATGCAGTAGTAAATGAACAACAAGCCGAGATTTACACTCCTGTAGTACTTTCCAAACATGGGACTCATAGTATGTTACAAATATTCATGAATTAATGTCACAGCACTCCTGAGAGGTAGGCGCAATAAGTATTTTTTCTTTTTACTACCAAGGGAGAGAGAGATTAAGCAATATACCCAAGAGCATATAGCAAGTCAGTGGCGTAGTTGGGAATAGGACACAGCATCCCTGACCCTTCACCTTGTGCCATGGAGCCACAATAACATGTGTGTTCTTAACCAGAAAAGCATGTTTATTACCTACCAAGTATGGAACATATTCCAATAAGTGAAGGAGCAAGAGCCTCTAAAGTATTTCCAAGCCTTAACTACTATAAGCGACAATGGGTTGGTATAAATATCTCAAATAGAGGTGCTATTTCTTGATCCCAAGGGGAAAAAAATCAATCTATTCCTGCCAGCAACAGACCCTTCACTGAAAATACTCATTGGTGCTCACTAGTTCTGCTGAGGCAGCAGCATGCTTCAGCCAGGAACAGTGGCATCTCTGTCAGGAAATGGACGGGACTGCAGCCTTGAGCATAGTCATTTGGGAGCAGCTCTTCAGCTGCTATAAACTGTCATAGCTCCAACAAAGTCAATTGACTCCAGACAAGGATCTGGCCCTAGGTAATGGGGGAGATAAGTACCACCTCATTAGCATTAAGTTAAGAAGACAGGCCCAAGCCAGCTGTATTAGAATATGATATGCCCTGAATCCAAGTTAATTCACATGTTGAATCTACCCACAAGAGGTCAACCAAATAAGCCTAGGGAAAGTAAGTGTTCAGTGCAGTTCAAAGTATTTTACAGTGATCAAAAGCGTCTTCCTAAGAGTGTTTGGGCTCTTAAGAGTTTTGTTATATATTATCTTTTGTTTTCCTCTTCACCCTTCTTTTCCTCATTACGGGACTGTTGGTCAATATTTAGTTTGCCAGTAACAAATAACTGAAGTGTTTGTTTCTCTTCCTTGGTTATGTCTTTTTTCTTTGGTTTAAAATCAATGGGTGACAGAAGCTATAGCAGTTATATCCGTTCTCAAAGGTCCATCTTGAGGTCAGGTCACAAAGAGTTACGAAGCAAGGCCCTCACCGAACACTGTGTGCAGGGATGAAGATCCACATGTGAGCAAAAGAGAGCAATACATAGCTATTTTACAATAAGCAGAATTACTAATTCTTCAAACCATAGTGATCTGTGCTTGTCTGCAACCCTGCATTTTAAATGTCAGTGGGGAATGAAACTCACTTTGTAAATTACCAAGACACTGTGATCAAAGGAGATGGCTGAAACTGCTGAAATATGGTTTATTATTAAGGGATAAAGAGAATGCAAATAAACTAATTATAAAATGGGGTTTGCAAGAAGGAAATTCTCAAAGTAAAATTTTAAGCGATGTTCAAATGATTATAATTATTAAGAACATATAGCCAAATACAGATGACATGATAACTAACTACTAATAACTAACTAACTACTACTAACTACATGATAACTAACTAATATAGCTAACATGTGAAGTACAGAAGTGCCCACATCTTTGATTTACCTGCACCCAACGAGTCAGGTGCTAAGTGCTAAAGCTAAGAATACAGCAATAACTATGGCTGATTAGGCATTTCTGAAGACTGAGGTTCAACTGAGGATCATGTACGAAGAATACTAATTGAGCCTCAGTTTGACACAATTAATCTGATCAGATTCCATTCTACAAAAGCCTCCCTCCCCGAATGGATTATTCAGAGATTCTGTGTCCTAGTGAGAAGATGCTGTATCTTTTCTCTTTGCATCAAGCCCATACTTTTCAATGTAAGAGCTAGTGGGTTACTCCACATACACAGGCTTTTTCTGTTTATATGTATGCTGTGCACAAATCACCAAACAAAAAACCTGATCTTCTGAGGTACTCGGTATCCACCCCTAACTCTAACTGACTTCAACGGATATAGAGAGAAGTCAGTACCACACAGGATCAGGTCAAAGACTAAGAAGCTGAAAGAGAGTTATATTCTGCTCCTAAAAATAGAAGCTGAAAAAGTATTTCTATTCAATTGAAAAATCCTTCCCTTTCTGCATTGCGATTCTTGCAATAAAAATTTGAAGTCTTAGAAAACCACATTCTCAATAATTTGTGAAGCTATACATCTGTGTCAAAGTGCAGCCTGTGCGCACAGCCATATGGCACTGCTGTTATCTATCATATCTATCTATGGTCACACATCTTGCAATTTTTTTTAAAGATGTAACAATGTTTAGCTCTAACAATAGCAAAGAGATTTATCTTAGACAGCGGGTGCTATAGAAAACTATGTGGAAAAATATTTTCTACAGACCGAACCAGATCCTCGGCTGGTGTAAATCAACATAGCTCCATTTAAGTCTTTTTGTACCTCTGTAGTGACTTGAGCCCCTTTTCAACAAGGTTCTTACATGTGTACTTAACTTTAAGAAGCTGAGTAGTCCCACTGGCTTCAATGGGACTTCTCGGGTTGTTAAAATGAGGCAACATCAACAGAGCTACACTAGTTGACAGCTACGGACAATACGGTTCAATGTATGTTCCAGTAGAAGATATGGAACAGCTCCAGAGCTTCCTTTTTAGCCTGGTACACACCAAATGTGCTCATCCTGAGATCCTTTAATGCACTTCCAGGTACGGCTGAGGTTAGCTTAAATAAGGTAATTTACGCAGACATTGGGTGAACGGTATGACACAGTTTAGCATTCTGTTACAATTATTACAGCATAATATTTGATCTGAAGAAAGCAAACTTTAAAAAAATGTGCATTCTGCTCACGTATTTATTTATTTTTAAAAAATCTGTTCAACAACTAAGGTCTCAATACAGCAAGGTACAGAGGCACATGCCTAATTTGAAACACTTGAGTAGTTTCACTGAAATCCCTGGGATTACTCATGTCCTTAAAGCCTAAGAAACTTACTGAATTGGAACCTATACCACTACAGCGATACAGAAAGATAGGTGGCAAGTATTTCAATCATACACCAGTTTCACATTTCTTTCACTAAGAGGTGCTACCATGGAGGCAATGGGTTGTCTCTGTACTCAACAGTAACAGAAAGGTTTTAAAAAAAAACAAACAACCTCAAACAACCAAGCAATTCAAATAGGTCTCAAATATAATCAGCCCCAGGGCTTTCACAAAAAATACATGGTAAACAAACTGAAATGCCTGCAGTCACCATAACACTTTCATTAAGTTGCATCCTCAACAATGCATCCAAGTAGTCCAAAATTGACAAGTACTTAAAGCTATTCTTGTCCAAGTCTGAGTCCCACTGAGAAACAGATTACAAATACTTCTAACAGAAAATAGCAGTAAATCAACTTTCCTGAAGTACATCACGCCTTTCTGCCCTCCAAACTTATGCAGGTGTTGAATAATATGTGCATGTTCTCTGGGGCAATGAATTCAAACATATTGTTGTTTAGGTTAGTGTTCATTATGGAAAGAATAAATTAAAAGCAATGTTGGGTTCAACCATGGCCCCACTGTAGTCAATGGAAGTTTGCCATTGACTTCAAAGGGGCCAGGATTTCACCCACTAAGAGCAGGTCTACACTTCCAATGCAGCTGTGCTGCTGTAGCACATCTGGTGAAGACGGGAGAGTGCTCTCCCATCAGCATAATTACTCCACCTCAATGAGAGGTGGAAGCTATGTCGGCAGTACAATGTTTCCCGCTGACATAAAGCGACGTGGATGTTGCTTTAAGTCAATGTAATTTACATCGCTCAAACTGTGTACGTTACATCAACTTAAGTGGTAGTGTAGGCAAGCCTTAAGTCTTCTAAACATTATCAGTAGTCTTGTACTGTAGTGAAGATCTGGAAATATTCTTAAGATTTTTGTTTCTTCAAGGTCTATTGGCCTAGATATATCTGTTGCCAGAATTATTTTACTATGTCCCTTTCATTGTTAGTACAGGACGGAGACAAGGGCTTCAAGTCAGCCAGAAAACAACTCATTACAGATGGAACTCATAAGAACTGCCAAACTGGGTCAGACCAAAGGTTGATCTAGCCCAGTATCCTGTCTTCCAACAGTAGCCAATGCCAGGTGTCCCAGAGGTAGAATAGGTAATTATCCAGTGATCCATCCCATCGCTCATTCCCAGCTTCTGGCAAACAGAGGCTAGGGACACCATCCCTGGCCATCCTGGCTAATAGCCATTGATGGACCTGTCCTCCATGAATTTATCTAGTTCTTTTTTTAACCCTGTTATAGTTTTGGCCTGCACAACATCCTCTGGCAAGTGAAGTGAAAAAATACTTCCTTTTGTTTGTTTTAAACCTGCTGCCTATTAATTTCATTTGGTGACCTGTAGTTCTTGTGTTATGAGGAGTAAATAACGCTTCCTTATTCACATTCTCCACACCACTCATGATTTTATAGACCTCTGTCATATCTTCTGTCCCCCCGCCCCAAGTCATCTCTTTTCCAAGCTGAAAAGTCACAGTCTTCTTAATCTCTCCTCAGAAGCCATTCCATACCCCCAATCATTTTTGTTGCCCTTTTCTGAACCTTTTCCAATTCCAATATATCTTTTTTGAGATGGGGCGATCACATCTGCCTGCATGCAGTATTCAAGATTTGGGCATCCCTATATATTTATATAGAGGCAATGTGATTTTCTGTCTTATTATAGAACCCTTTCTTAATGCTTCCCAACATTCGGTTTGTTTTTTGACTGCCGCTGCACACTGAGTGAATGTTTTCCAAGAACTATCCACAAGGACTCCAAGATCTTTTTCTTGAGTGGTAACAGCTGATTAGACCCCATCATTTTATATGTGTGGTTGGGATTATGTTTTCCAATGTGCATTACTTTGCATTTATCAACATTGAATTTCATCTGCCATTTTGTCGCCCAGTCACCCAGCTTTGTGAGATCCTTTTGTAGCTCTTCGCAGTCTGCCTGGGACTTAACTATCTTGAGTAGTTTTGAATCATCTGCAAATTTTGCCACCTCAGTGTTTACCCCTTTTTCCAGATCCTTTATAAATATGTTAAACTGGTCTGAACAGGACTGGTCCCAGTAGAGACCCCTGGGGGACACCACTATTTACCTCTCTCCATTCTGAAAACTGACCATTTATTCCTGTCCTTTGTTTCCTATCTTTTAACCAGTTACGAATCCATGAGAGGACCTTCCCTCTTATCCTATGATGGCTCACTTTGCTTAAGAGCTTTGGTGAGGGACTTTGTCAAAGGCTTTCTGAAAATCTAAAACTCACTATATCCACTGGATCCCCCTTGTCCACATGCTTGTTGACCCCTCAAAGAATTCTAGTAGATTGATGAGATATGACTTCCCTTTACAAAAAATAAATTGACTCTTCCCCAATAAATTATGTTCATCTATGTCTGACAATTTTATTCTTTACTATAGTTTCAACCAGTTTGCCTGGTACTGAAGTATACTTATGGGTTTGTAACTGCCGGTATCACCTCTGGAGCCCTTTTTAAAAACTAGCGTCACATTCGCGATCCTCCAGTCATTTGGTACAGAAGCTGATTTAAATGATAGGTTACAAACTACAGTTAGTAATTCTGCAATTTCACATTTGAGTTCCTTCAGAACTCTTGGGTGAATACCATCTGGTCCTAGTGACTTACTACTGTTTAATTTAATTTGTTCCAAAACCTCCTCTAATGACCTCAATCTGTGACATTTCCTCAGATTTGACACCTAAAAAAATGGCTCAAGTTTGGGAATTTCCCTCACATCCTCAGCCGTGACAACCGATACAAAGAATTCATTTAGTTTTTCCGCAATGGCCTTATCGTTCTTAAGTGCTCCTTTAGCATCTCAGTCATCCAGTGGCCCCACAGGTTGTTTAGCAGGCTTCCTGCTTCTAATGTACTTTTAAAAATTGCTATTACTTTTTGAGTCTTTGGCTAACTGTTCTTCAAATTCTTTTTTGGCCTTCCTAATTGTATTTTTATACTTCATTTGTGAGAGTTATGCTTTTTTCTATTTTCCTCACTAGGATTTAACTTCCACTTTTTAAAGGATGCCTTTTTGTCTCTCACTGCTTCTTTTACTTTGTTGTTTAATGGCGGTGGCACTTTTCTGGTTCTCTTACTATGTTTTTTAAGTAGGGGTATACATTTAAGTTGAGCCTCTATTATGGTGTCTTTAAAAAGTTTCTTTGCAGCTTGCAGGGATTTCACTTTTGGCACTGTACCTTTTAATTTCTGTTTAACTTCCTCATTTTTGTGTACTCCCTCTTTCTGAAATTAAATGCTCCGATGTTGGGCTGCTATGGTGTTTTCTCTGCCACAGGAATGTTAAATTTAACTATATTATGGTCACTATTACCAAGTGGTCCAGCTATATTCACCTCTTGAACCAGATCCTATGCTCCACTTAGGACTAAATCAAGAATTGCCTCTCCTCTTGTGGGTTCCAGGACTAGCTGCTCCAAGAAGCAGTCATTTAAGGTGTCAGAAAACTATTTCTGCATCCCATCCTGAAGTGACATGTACCCAGTCAATATGGGGATAGTTGAAATCCCGCACTGAGTTTATTTTTTTATAGACTCTCTAATCTCCCTGAGCATTTCATAGTCACGATTACCATCCTGGTCAGGTGGTCGGTAATATATCCCTACTGCTATATTCTTATTATTAGAGCATGGAATTACTATCCATAGAGATTCTATGGTACAGTTTAGTTCATTTAAGATTTTTACTTCATTTGATTCTATGCTTTCTTTCACTTATAGTGCCATTCCCCCACCCAGCACAACCTGTTCTGTCCTTCCAGTATATTTATTACCCTAGTATTACTGTGCCCCATTGATTGTCCTCATTCCACCAAGTTTCTGTGATGCCTATTAAATCAAAAGCCTCATTTAATACAAGGGACCCTAGTTCACCCATCTTATTATTTAGACTTCTAGCATTGGTATATAAGCACTTTAAAAACTTGCCCCTTTTATCTGTCTGCCATTCCATAACATAATTGAATGGAACTCTTTCATGTGACAGTTTCTCATCAGATCCTACCCATATTTTATCCTTTTCCATCCTCTCCCCTTTACTAGAGCATAGAGAGTCTCCATTAATAGATCCTCCCCAAGGGATGCCTCTGTTCAAATCATGTGCTCCTCCACACCTGTCGGCTTTCCCCCAGCCCTTAGTTTAAAAACTGCTATATGACCTTTTTATTTTTAAGTGCCAGCAATCTGGTTCCACTTTGGTTTAGGTGGAGCCCATCCTTCCTGTATAGGCTCCTCCTTTCCCAAAAGTTTTTCCAGTTCCTAATAAATCTAAACCCTTCCTCCCTACACCATTGTCTCATCCACGTATTGAAACCCTGCAGTTCTGCCTGTCTCACTGGCCCTGCGCGTGGAACTGGAAGCATTTCAGAGAATGCTACCATGGAGGTCCTGGACTTCAATCTCTTACCTAGCAGCCTAAATTTGGCTTCCAGGACCTCTCTCCGATCCTTCCCTGTGTCGTTGGTACCTACATGTGCCACGACCACTGGCTCCTCCCCAGAACGATACATAAATCTATCTTGATGTCTCAAGAGATCCACAATCTTCTCACCAGGCAGGCAAGTCACCATGGGGTTCCCCTGGTCATTTCAAACCAGCTATCTATGTTTCTAATGATCGAATCCTCCAAACCTATTACCTGTCTCTTCCTAATAACTGGAGTTCTCTCTTCTGGAGAGGCATCCTCAGTGTGAGAAGACACCACATCATCATCTGGAACGAGGGTCCCAACTATGGAATCATTTCCCTCTGCTCCAGTTGGATGTTTTTCTTCACTGAGACTTTCATCCTCCTCAACAGCACAGAGGTGGTGTGGGACTGGTCTACTCTGTCCCAGAAGTCTAATCTATGTACCTCTGTCTCCCTTAGCTCCTCCAGTTCCACCACTCTTATCTCCAAGGCCCGTAAACGGTCTCTGAGGACCAGGAGCTCCTTGCCCCGCATCACACAGGCCACCTGCCCATAGGGCAGGTAATTATACATGCTGCATTGAGTGAAATAAACTGGATACCCCCCCACTTTCTTGCCGGACTTCTCTTTTTACTCCTGCATTCTCTTTTTACTCCTGCAGCTCATTCCTTTGTTGATGTTTTGTTTTTATCAGGGGATGTTTTTGGCTTTAAGTTTAAAGAATGTTAAGTGTATCTAGCCCCCACCCACACACTCCCCCATTAGCCACTCCTGTTCACTAGCTCCTCTGGTTGTTTTAGGAGCCGTCTTTTTAAAGTTCTTGTCTTCCTGAGTAGCCCCGCCCCCTGGTTAAGGGTTGATGGGTGCTAAAGGGCTTAGGATTCAAAGCCTCATTAAGAAGCTCTCAGCCTTGCCTAGAAGGCTAGACTTGCATGTCCCCAGACTTGTGTGTTCTCTCAGCAAAGTGCTGGCTCCCTCCAACATCATAAAGCACATTTTATTAAATCAGAGGAGGAAAAGTTAACAACTGGATTTGCCACTACTGTGTTTCTTTTTTATTGCACTGAAATCACCTCAGTTTATACAGCAAATGCTCTGTTAATCAGGATGCATTGGCTCATTTGCCAAACTGTCTGGAAACATGAGTCCAATCTCAAAAGGATACACTTAGATCTTTAACTTGAACATGTCTTGGTTTAGTGGGAACAACAACAGTTGCTTTTATTTTAACTTTTTAATTGAATTCTTATTTTGAAAAGAGGATGATTGGGATCATGAAGGTTACAAAATGCAATAGATGTCACTATAAAAGTGCTGGCCTTGAAGTTAACAAGATGACACATGAATTTGAGTGCTACTGAAGTTATGCAGGATTAGATCAGGATTCAAACATGCAATTATCTTACTGCTCAGTAAAAAGAAAAAACAACCTTCTGAACTATACAGAATTAATTCTATATTAAAAGGAAGCACATCATGTTACAAACCTGTTTCACACAGGCGCCATATTGAACCAGTCCAGTTACTGAGATTATTTCTGAAGTTTAATTTCAAGGAAAGAATTTATGATTTATTTCAATTTTATTCATGTGGAGACAGCTGGAGTGCAGCACACTTAGAGTGCTCCTGTTCAGATATATAGACAAGGGAGAGAAGGATAGAACTGACAGACCTAGAACAGTCCAGAGTTACCATCCTTGTTCCACATCCCTTATTAGTAAAACAAAAAATCCAAGTTTGGATTTTTGGGTGAGGGTGAGAAACACATTGTTACTGAAATGTATGCAGGAGCCATTTAGTTTCAAAGGGGACATCAGAGGGGGTTGGTAGTCACATTACCACATCTGCAGGGACTACAGCGGCAGAAAGAGAGAGGGAGAGAAGGGAGGGAAAGAGAATTTACCATGAAATTGTAGCTCACAATGGGGGAGGGGCGAACTGCATTGCAACCAAAACTAGTCAGTCACCTCTAGTGTCAATACAAAATCCTAGGTAAGAGGGGTTAAGAAATATTTTCCAAAAGGGCAAAAGCCGAGAATGGAACTGAAGTGGCTAACTAGTTCTAACAACTGCAACAATAATGACAGGTGTGGGATTGTCAGTGACTAGAGGATTTTCCTCACAGAAAAAAAATGGTTGTTAAAATAAAACAAGCTCAGTGAAGCTCTAGCATGAGTACTGAAAATGATCAGACAGATTTTCTCAAGTGTTAGGCTCCCATTGACTTCATCTGAAGTTGCAGGTGCTCTGCACTTCTGAAAATGAGAACCTTAAAACAAGGGGCTTGCTAGAGTATGCCTCCATTACCTAATTTTATCTAAAGTTTTGCAAAAGAAGGAAACTAATTGAATGGTCAGGAAATGGACTTACAGGTGCCACGAAATCTTGGCATATTCAAGGAACTGATGAAATCTCATTTCATATGTATGACCATCAGATCCCATGCTTCCATATTTATTTCCTTTCCTGAATTTTCTTGGATCAAGTTTGGTCTAGAGACAGACCAGAACCAAATCTTCATATCTGAACTCCAGAACTTTTGTGGCTGGGAGGTGAAGAATTCAAATCCAAATTTTTAAAATTCTGGTTTATAGCTATCTATAATGTGCTGAATAACAAGCCCAGATCTGAATAAGCCCCAAATCAGGGGGAAATTCAGTCAGTCACATTTGGATTTTGGGGTGTTAGGCCCATATCTAGCATGGGTACAGAGGCACTCTTGTTGTTCAAGTGAGGGCTCTACCTGAATAAGACAGAAGTGATGCTGTAAGGATAGGGGAGGCAGCCAGAGAAAATAGCAAGAATTCTATCTCCCCTTCAGATGTGTTTGTCATATGTTATTAGACTTCTCAACCTGTTATATTCCCAGATTCTATTAGACAGTCATACAGCAACAGTGATCAAGATGGACTTTTTCCACCTATGTCTACTCAGAGGAATGCAACTGTTTCTTTAATGTTCAGGCCTTGCTACTATGATCCAAACCTTTGTCACCTCAAAAATCAGTCTCCTGCAATATGCAAGTGTGAGGCTACACCTTAAATCAACTCAGAAACTGAAGATGGTGTAGAATGTGGTGGCCTGCTTATCAGGTGGAAGGCACTGCCATGATCACAGAACACCAGTTCTCCATGATCTTCGCTGGCTTATTATTGGCTTCCAGATATAGTTTAAGATGTTGGACCTATAAAGCCATAAATGACTTGTGATGTAGCCTACTGGAAAGACTGGAATTCAGCCCAGGCTATGACAGGGGACAGACGGATAGAGGCTTTGTTTTGGGTTCTTTGTTTCTGTGTTCATTTGCTCTTCGGACTAAGAGGGACCAGACATCAATCCATGTCCTCCAAACCACTCTGAACCAGTCTCTCATGTTACAGAAATTGTAAGTACAGCCAGGCAAGGCGTATTAGTTTATCTTTGTTTTCTCAACTTGTGAATTTTCCCTTTGCTAGAGGGAGGTTTATCCCTGTTTTTTGTAACTTTGAAACTAAGGCTAGAGGGGGTTCCTCTGTGTTTTGTGAATCTTTTTGTTACCCTGTAAAGTTATCTTCCACCCTGATTTTACACAGGTGATTCTTTTATCTTTTTTTAAATAAATTCTTCTTTTAAGAAACTGATTGATTTTTCATTGTTCTTAAGATCCAAGGGTGGGTCTGTGTTCACCTGTACCAACTGGTGAGGATATTATTCTAAAGCCTTCCCCAGCAAAGAGGGTGTAGGGCTTGGGGGAATATTTTGGGGAAAATAAGACTCCAAGTGGTCCTTTCCCTGATTCTTTGTCTAAATCACTTGGTGGTGGCAGCATACCGTTGAAAGACAAGGTGGAATTTGTGCCTTGGGAAAGTTTGTAACCTAAGCTGGTAAAAATAAGCTTAGGGGGTCTTCCATGCGAGTCCCCACATCTACACCCCAGAGTTCAGAGTGGGGAAGGAACCCTGACAGTGCAAATCTAAGTAAAACAAACACATCACTGAAGAGCATGGTTCACTGTACGGTCACCAAAGCTATACAAGCATCCTTTCTGCACTGTCCAATATAACTCTGCTCTTTCATAATTTAATTAACAGAAGCTAACTTTATTTATCCAAGTTACATAGACAGATAATAAATTTATACTTGCTTGTAAAATGCATAAATACCGTTAAAGATGTAGGTGTCATTACACCGGGTATTGTCATTACACCACCATCAGTCACATTTACAGAGCTATCTGCAGTATTTCCCATTCTGCAGTAGGAGGACATTACAGGTGTTGTACACTTCTACTTCTTAATGGCACAACATATAAAAATAGTGTTAGAAGAGCATTCTGTTTCAAACCATTACGCTATAAAGTCTTGTACCCCTACATCCTGTAGAAATTGATATGTGATGCTTCACAAGAAGATGGAAAAATTATAAAATTGTGCAGCATACAGGAAAGACATGCAAGGGCATTCTTTCATGAGCCCTGTAACCATCAACTTATTCCCTACAGCATGAGATTTGATTACTCTTGTCCTGACATGCCCAAATTTAGGCCACAATCCTCAAAGCTTTACACACATGCCATAAATCAAGGGCGCAAATGTTACTATTGCAGATAAAATTATCCAGCCACCTTGTTTTTAAACCTAGTCATACTACAAGGGTATTTTTGTGGGATAACAGGTTTCTTCTACCATGGGCCTAATTAAAACTCCAACTGACTCAAAGCACATAGGAGTTGGCTCCAATGGATTTATCCCAGGTGGTGTAGTGGTATTATCTCTCCTTTCCCAACAGTCAGTCTCTCTATCCATGCAGGCAGTGTTTGTAATCCTATTGGTTCCAGTGAAAAATACGGGCCAATGGGGATAATATAAGACCTTTTTCTTAAATTAGAATACAGAAGCTTTTGGCCCAAAAGCTTGTATATTGGAACATCTCTGTTTATTAGACCCAAACATCATTTTATCCATCTTGTCCATTTTTAGTTATGTGCACAAATATATCAGGTATATAATAAAATGCCAATTCCCGCATACACATATATGTACAACACAAAATAGCAAAGCAGAGTTTCCAAAGCTTAACTAAATGTTCAGCCTTAGGAGTAATGGTAGTATGAAAAACATTTGCATAAGCTTGTAACTTACACAAGCATAATATGGATGATGTGCAAGAACACAAAGCTAGAACTACTGCTTGTGATTTTCAGAACTAGATAATGATACAAGGATAAAATATAACTAATGGAAAGGCATCTGTGATTACATAATTAGCATGAATGCTTGCTAACCACTTTAAAATAACTACACTTACCTTCTAAAAGCAACACCACCATAAAGAAATCCTAGTGCAGTTGAAGTGCTGAGAATGGAATGCTAATCTAGGGAGCACAGTGTCTGCATATGAATGAGACTCTCTTTGGGTCTCTAACATTTAACAATCTTTTGTAAATGTGATGAGTGAGAGGATTTCAACCACATGACTCCAGCTTTTCGGATGTTTCAGGAGGTGCCTCAAAAATTCCCTTTGTAACACTCAGTTTTACTATTGTCCTTCATTAAGGGTTTGAATATTATAAACTAATGGCTGGGCCTTCTTAAAATACTTTCCTTACTTGAAAATCCATTAATTTTGCAGTTCTCACTGTCACTGATTTGTAGGAAAACTATCTTGGATTTTTCTGTCAGGTAGTGAAGTGACATTAATCGCAGTTACAGTGGTGCAGTCACTGTGTGTTTTAGAACAACCAAAATACACAGCGACATCTCTCACTATGACAGGTTTCAGAGTAACAGCCGTGTTAGTCTGTATTCGCAAAAAGAAAAGGAGTACTTGTGGCACCTTAGAGACTAACCAATTTATTTGAGCATGAGCTTTCGTGAGCTACAGCTCACTTCATCGGATGCATACCGTGGAAACTGCAGCAGACTTTATATACACACAGAGAATATGAAACAATACCTTCTCCCACCCCACTGTCCTGCTGGTAATAGCTTATCTAAAGTGATCATCAAGTTGGGCCATTTCCAGCACAAATCCAGGTTTTCTCACCCTCCACCCCCCCACACAAATTCACTCTCCTGCTGGTGATAGCCCATCCAAAGTGACAACTCTCCACACAATGTGCATGATAATCAAGTTGGGCCATTTCCTGCACAAATCCAGGTTCTCTCACCCTCCACCCCCCCACACAAATTCACTCTCCTGCTGGTGATAGCTCATCCAAAGTGACCACTCTCCCTACAATGTGCATGATAATCAAGGTGGGCCATTTCCAGCACAAATCCAGGTTTTCTCACCCCCCCCACCCCCATACACACACAAACTCACTCTCCTGCTGGTAATAGCTCATCCAAACTGACCACTCTCCAAGTTTAAATCCAAGTTAAACCAGAACATCTGGGGGGGGGGGGTAGGAAAAAACAAGGGGAAATAGGCTACCTTGCATAATGACTTAGCCACTCCCAGTCTCTATTTAAGCCTAAATTAATAGTATCCAATTTGCAAATGAATTCCACTTCAGCAGTTTCTCGCTGGAGTCTGGATTTGAAGTTTTTTTGTTTTAAGATAGCGACCTTCATGTCTGTGATTGCGTGACCAGAGAGATTGAAGTGTTCTCTGACTGGTTTATGAATGTTATAATTCTTGACATCTGATTTGTGTCCATTTATTCTTTTACGTAGAGACTGTCCAGTTTGACCAATGTAAATGGCAGAGGGGCATTGCTGGCACATGATGGCATATATCACATTGGTGGATGTGCAGGTGAACGAGCCTCTGATAGTGTGGCTGATGTTATTAGGCCCTGTGATGGTCTAAGGTGCCACAAGTACTCCTTTTCTTATCTCTCACTATGTTCTACTGAGGTAAATTCCATGTTACCATCTATACCTCTTGTATCGAGTAATCAGTTCCTTAAAACTGTAATGACACAGTGGGAAACTCAATAAATCAGATCAGTCTATCTGATCTGAAAGACCCTCTGGTAAGTGCCTGAATGTAACAGATCTTGTTGTGTAGAGATATAAGATGGTGTCAGACATGCTCTATCATTAGCCGCTGCAGTAACAGATTCATTAATTTTATTTACACCTAGAGATGAGGGGGGTGGGGTGCATTAGGCTTTTCTTCTTCATTTAAAATCAGAAAATTGTTATGCAATTTGTTCCCTGAGTTGTCACTGGGTCACTCCTGAGGCCTTGCTGGCATCTCCATGCTTTGGGAGGAAAAGATACATACAGATGGTTCTCCACTTCCCTTCCAGCAGCCAAAGCTCACAGAGTGCTACTAATAGGTCTCAAGCTGATATTTGCCCTTTATGCTACAGGCTGAAAAGCTGCTAACTGCAGAAAGGAGCAGGAGAAAGGGGTGGAATAGTTCAGTATGCTGAGTGGGCAAGCGCCCTCCTGGCAAAAATGTCTTGAGGTGAAATGGTTGGCAAAGCATAAACTAAGCCCTGATACTGAAAGTCCACACACACACACCCCGCTCCCCCAAACAACTAAGTCTTCTTAGCAAATGGGTTAAGTTCCAGTGAAGAAAACAGAAATTTCGGAAATACCTGAGCAAGAAGGAAATCAACATTGCTCACACACAAACACACAATGCATTTTGTCGTTGTAAAAAGCCCATGTAGGAATTGTTTAATATGTGGTCTGTCTTATTTTGGAAGATCAAAACTGCAGAACATACACTCACAGATCAATAAGGGAGGACATAATATCACTACCATCAAGCTAATCTTAACCGGCTTCTGAATAATTCAGTCTCATTAGACTTCCAAGCTGTCAACCTAAAGGTTATATGAAACATGCATCAATCTGTCAAAAACGTGGCAAATGTCTCCTCATTGTCTACCCACACATCAGGTATTAGTACCAAGACAAAATGTATTTCAAAGTTTTTAGCTAAATCATAACAAAATTGTGATCCTGAAAGCATTTAACTCATCAGGAACAGAAAAAGGATTTTTAAGAAAACACATGACACCAAAAAAGAACTAGGTGTCATTTTGTACTATGCCGCAAACGCTGAAGTTTAAAAGCTTATTATAAAACCAAGGTGAAACAAAACCGTAAACCACCAAGGGACCACTTAAAGACAAGGAAACACTGGCCAAAGAGTGTTTGATTTATGGTATAATTGAGCAAGTACCTTTTTTTTTTTTTTTTTTTTTTAAAAAGGCTGTACTATTTTTCCCACACAATCTTACCTATGTTAGCAAAGTTACTGCACAAAAGGCATGGATCATTTGTATTTTTTTAGCAGATGGTTCATCAACCTGATGGTCGCAACACACAGGGTGTCACAAGCAGATCAGGGCGGGGGAGAGGGGAAACAAACTATCGTCCCTTTTTTATTAAACGTTTAGATGGATGTGGAGTCCCAAAATGAAGGGAGAAGAGTCCTGAAACTTTTTCTATTATAACATGAGCCCATGGTATAAAACAGGTTGTGAATGGAGCTGAACGTTTTCATTTTTGAAATTTCATTTTGCAAGGAGGAGAGGGAGTCGAAGAGTCCAAAGAATGACAAAAGGTTTAGAAATCCTTACCTCTGAGGAAAGATTAAAAACTGGATATGTTTAGTCTTGGGAACAGAAGCCTGATGGGGGACCTGATAATAGTCTTCAAATATATCAATAGCTATGAAGTGAGCTGTAGCTCACGAAAGCTCATGCTCAAATAAATTGGTTAGTCTCTAAGGTGCCACAAGTACTCCTTTTCTTTTTGCGAATACAGACTAACACGGCTGTTCCTCTGAAACCTATCTTTAAAGAGGACAGTTATCAGTCATTCTCCATGTCCTCTGGTAGGACAAGAAATAATTAGCTTAATCTGCAGCAAGGGAGATTTAGGGGAGATACTAGGGGGAAAAAAACACCTAACTTTAAAGATTAAGTACTGAAACAGGTTATCTAGGGAGGCTGTGGAATTCCCATCACTGGAGGTTTTTAAAGACAGGTTAGACAAACACTGGGCAGGGTATATAGGTATATTTAGCTCTGCCTCAGCGAAGGGCTGGACTATGTGACCTCTTGAAGTCCCTTCCAGCCCTACATTTCTATGAATCTATATTTCTCACACTATAGCCTGGTGGCTAGGGTATTGGCCTGGGGATGTGGGATATCAAGGTTCAAGTCTCTGCTCTGCCTGATTCAGAGTGATCAGATATGAAAAACTCTGCTCTGAATCAGACAGAGCACAGACTTGAACCTTGATGCCCTCCATCCCCATCAGTTCCCCCAAACAGGCTTCCTCAGTGGAAAAGATTAGAGTCTGATCTAAAAACGGACATTTCAACACAATTCCCATTTCCTGAAGATATTCAAAAAGGATTTGTTCTCATTCAAACAAGTTTCAAAACAATGAAAGTTTCTGTGAAACACAATTGTGATCCTCTGGTCAGCTCTAGTTGCAAACAAATGCTTTAGTAACAAATGCTATTTAACCCTGTGGTCCCAACAGGTGAAGAAATCATCCATTGACCAAGACATTTTCTACTTTCACACTTCATCATGACACCTTACCGCCCTGATTAGGCTAAATATTCCTGCAAGAATAGAATTGAATACATAAAATAGGAAATGAATTAAAAGGGACATGATGAAGACACACAAAATAATGAATGGGGTACAGAAGGTAGATTGGACACTGTTATTTGCTCTCTCTCATATTTCAAGAATTGTGTGAAACTGACAGATAATGAAGTTAAAACAGCGACATTTTCATAAAATGCACATTAGCCTGTGGAACTCATTGTCACAAGATACCACTTAGTCAAGAGCTTTGCAAGATTCAAAGTGGATCTTTAGATGGATCGTAATATGCAGTTACAATACTGAAAATTAGGGGGGAAAGAGTTTGGGGAGGTATAAAACCTACATGTTTCAGAGCATAAGCCAACATGCAACTAATGGGGGTGGGGGTAGGTGAGAAAGAGGTAGAAAGAAATTTTCCCTAAAGTAGGTTATCCCATAACTTATTCCCTCCTCTCAGCCAGATGGTACTGGTCACTGCTGAAGACAGAATACTGGACCAGAGGTCTGATCCAGTATGGCAATTCTTATGTTCCTACATTAATGCTTTAAGTCACAATTGAATATTGGTTAACAACAAAAAAATGTTTGTGCTCTCCACAGAGCTAGAGAGATAGGGATTAATATAAGATGTTCATTTTACTCTCATCTAAGACCCAAGATCTATTACCTGGAAAAACAGCAATAATTTCAATTATTTCCCTTGCTAGAGCGCAGAGACTCACACAAGGGAAATGATCCATGAATCAGTTCAAACCAGTAGGATTAATGTGGTGACAAAATTCCTCAAACTGTTTGGCAGAAGATCATCTTATTAAAAACTATGTTATGTTTGTCAAGTTTCTTGGGTTGTAAAGTTCTGGTAACAAAGCAACAGCGATATATACTGTAGAACCTCAGAGTTATGAACACCATGGGAATGGAGGTTGTTTGTAACTCTGAAATGTTTGTAATTCTGAACAAAACATTATAGTTGTTCTTTGAAAAGTTTACCACTGAACACTGACTTAATACAGCTTTGAAATTTTACTCTGCAGAAGAAAAAATGAGAAAAATTATGCTTTTAACCATCTTAATTTAAACAAGTACAGAATCAGTTTCCTTACCATTCAGACCTTGTTTCCTTTTTTAAGTAGTTTACATTTAACACAGTACTGTACTTGCCTTTTTTTTTTTTTTTTTTTTTGGTCTGGGGTGCTGCTGCCTGGTTGCATATTTCCAATTCCAAATAAGGTGCGGGGCTTACTGGTCAGTTCATAACTCTGAGGTTCTACTGACAGGTTTCAGAGTAGCAGCCGTGTTAGTCTGTATCCGCAGAAAGAAAAGGAGGACTTGTGGCACCTTAGAGACTAACAAATTTATTTGAGCATAAGCTTTCGTGAGCTACAGCTCGTTTCATCAGATGCATGCAGTGGAAAATACATTGGGGAGATTTTAGATACACAGAGAACATGAAACAATGGGTGTTACCATACACAATGTAACGAGAGTGATCAGCTTAGGTGAGCTATTACCAGCAGGAGAGAAAAAAACCTTTTGTAGTGATAATCAAGGTGGGCCATTTCCAGCAGTTGACAAGAACATGTGAGGAACAGTGGGGGTGGGCGGGGACTAAACATGGAGAAATAGTTTTTCTTTGTGTAATGACACATCCACTCCCTGTCTTTATTCAAGCCTGTTAATGGTGTCCAGTTTGCAAATTAATTCTAATTCAGCAGTCTCTCATTGGAGTCTGTTTTTGAAGTTTTTTTACTGAAGAATTCTATCTGCTTCCCAAGATCCATAAACCTAGAAATCCTGGACATCTCAGGCATTGGCACATCTCAGGCATTATCTCAGGCATTGGCACCCTGGTTTGTGTGGCTACGTAGACTCCTGCCTCAGGCCCTATGCTACCAGCACTCCCAGCTATCTTCGAAACACCACTGACTTCCTGAGGAAACTACAATCCATTGGTGATCTTCCTGAAAACACCATCCTAGCCACTATGGATGTAGAAGCCCTCTACACCAACATTCCACACAAAGATGGACTACAAGCCGTCAGGAACAGTATCCCCGATAATGTCATGGCAAACCTGGTGGCTGAACTTTGTGACCTTGTCCTCACCCATAACTATTTCACATTTGGGGACAATGTATACCTTCAAATCAGCGGCACTGCTATGGGTACCCGCATGGCCCCATAGTATGCCAACATTTTTATGGCTGACTTAGAACATCGCTTCCTCAGCTCTCATCCCCTAATGCCCCTACTCTAGTTGCGCTACATTGATGACATCTTCATCATCTGGACCCATGGAAAAGAAGCCCTTGAGGTATTCCACCATGATTTCAACAATTTCCATCCCACCATCAACCTCAGCCTGGACCAGTCCACACAAGAGATCCACTTCCTGGACATTACAGTGCTAATAAGCGATGGTCGCATAAACACCACCCTATACCGAAAACCTACTGACCGCTATACTTACCTACATGCCTCCAGCTTTCATCCAGACCACACCACACGATCCACTGTCTACAGCCAAGCTCTACGATACAACCGCATTTGCTCCAACCCCTCAGACAGAGATGAACACCTACAAGGTCTCTATCAAGCATTCTTAAACTACAATATCCACCTGCTGAAGTGAAGAAACAGATTGACAGAGCCAGAAGAGTGCCCAGAAGTTACCTACTACAGAACAGATACAACAAAGAAAATAACAGAATGCCACTAGCCATCACCTTCAGCTCCCAACTAAAACCTCTCCAATGCATCATCAAGGATCTACAACCTATCCTGAAGGATGACCCATCATTCTCACAGATCTTGGGACACAGGCCAGTCCTTGCTTCCGGACAGCCCCCCAACCTGAAGGAAATACTCGCCAGCAACCACACACAACAGAACTACTAACCCAGGAACCTATCCTTGCAACAAAGCCCGTTGCCAACTGTGTCCACATATCTATTCAGGAGACATCATGATAGGGCCTAATCACATCAGCCACACTATCAGAGGCTCATTCACCTGCACATCTACCAATGTGATATATGCCGTCATGTGCCAGCAATGCCCCTCTGCCATGTACATTGGCCAAACTGGACAGTCTCTACGTAAAAGAATAAATGGACACAAATCAAACGTCAAGAATTATAACATTCAAAAACCAGTCGGAGAGCACTTCAATCTCTCTGGTCACTCCATTACAGACCTAAGAGTGGCAATTCTTCGACAAAAAAAACCTTCCAAAACAGACTTTAACGAGAGACTGCTGAATTGGAATTAATTTGCAAACTGGACACCATTAACAGGTTTGAATAAAGACAGGGAGTGGATGTGTCATTACACAAAGAAAAACTATTTCTCCATGTTTATTCCCCCTCCGCCCCGCCGCCACTGTTCCTCACACGTTCTTGTCAACTGCTGGAAATGGCCCACCTTGATTATCACTACAAAAGGGTTTTTTTTTCTCTCCTGCTGGTAATAGCTCCCCTTAGCTGATCACTCTCATTACAGTGTGTATGGTAACACCCATTGTTTCATGTTCTCTGTGTATATAAATCTCCCCCCTGTATTTTCCACTGCATGCATCCGATGAAGTGAGCTCACGAAAGCTTATGCTCAAATAAATTTGTCAATCTCTAAGGTGCCACAAGTCCTCCTTTTCTTTTTGAGGTTCTACTGTAAGCAACTGAACCATGGAGGGAACAGAGGAGGCTGCAGTCCTATCATATGGTGAACTGGAGGCCCAGGCAGCAGAATTTTTCTAAGTAGTGGGCAATTCTGATTAACGCAGACTGTCTCCAAGCAAAATGTGAGGTGGGTCTGCCATTGTGAGGCGCTCTTATTATACTTCATGTAGAAAATCAATTAAATTTGAAGCAATTTCATTGGAGCCACAGAAGCAGTAGAAACACTTGAAAGAAGAGGTTCCTTGTCTTCACTGTCTGAATTTCATCTAGTGTCAATCTGAGGTTCCAGAGGCAAGGGGTGAACTACTTGTAAGATTATCACCATTCTTGGTTACTTAAAGAAAACAGAAGCTGGAAAACCATCCCTGAGGGAAGGAAAATGGCCAGTAATGTTTAACATACAGTGTGGTAACAATGTCACCAGCTACTGATCAACTTCTAACCTCTCCTTTCTGGCAACAGTCGTTCAGAAAGTGACAACCTTATGGAGGTTGTGAGGAGGAACAGGCTACAGGGTCATCAACATGTTGACATCACTCAGCTCTTAATCTCCTTTCTTGCAGCTCCTGACTGAAATGTATTCCTGCTCATCCAGTGCTTGACAGAGGAAAGGACCTGCACGAAAGCCATCTGGTTCAGACTCAACTCATATAAGATAGCAGTGATTTTGGTCAGAAGAAGGAAGTACTTTGAAGAACTAGCAAAAACAACTGCTCCCTCAGCTGAGGGCATATGCCCACCAATTGTCAAAGTGGTTCATGTTCTCCAGTTGTTATTGGATGCCTGATTGTGCTCCTGGATGGCCACACAGCAGAAAGGTTTAGAAATGCCTTCCTTGATCTCCAGCTGGCCAGAAGATTATGACTATGCCTCCAAGATGCACACCTTACCATCAAAGGCCACGGGGAAGCAGCAGCAGCCTCTCTTTTTGGTAGGATAGACCCATAAGAGTATATCATACATAGGAGCCGCAAACTCTCTAACACCACCCACCAATTCACTTCTGGATGAAATTCAAGGGTTGTTCATGATCTAGGAACTCCCATAATTAACCACCTCACCAGTCTAACAGACTGCCACTATGTCCCATAACACAAATGGGTTCAGAAGGGATGCTTTGGCTTGACACAGAAGGGATGCTTTGACTATTATACTGCTCAAGGGTGCTATGTATAGAGCATTTACTGTGTCAGGCCCTTGCTTTTGGAAATAATCCCCCCTTCGGATAAATTTATTGATCTGCTGCAGAGAGTTGCAGGGTACGTGCTCCCATTTTTTTTAAGTGGAGGTAAATTGGGTCTAGACATATCATAGTAATGGGCACTTTATAATGTATTTTATCATTATAAGTATTTATAAATAATGAAGTCACTAACACCAATAAGAATACTAGTATGCATACACTTTAGAATGTGCTACTGTACAGTCGCTAGAGTGGTAGCTGTGTTAGTCTGTATCAGGAAAAAAAAAAGAGGAGGACTTGTGGCACCTTAGAGACTAACACATTTATTTGGGCATAAGCTTTCGTGGGCTAAAACCCACTTCATCAGATGCATGCAACTGATACATCCAATAAAGTGGGTTTTAGCCCACGAAAGCTTATGCCCAAATAAATGTGTTAGTCTCTAAGGTGCCACAAGTACTCCTCGGGTTTTTTTTGTACAGTCTCTAATAATCCTTACCTTAGTTAAACACGCATAATCATTTGTGTAGGCTTACTTTTCTTAGCATGTACAGTACAGGACAACGTGCCTATTAAGGTAATTATACAACCCATCATGTAGTCTTCAGATGTTGCTTTAACTTGTGTATTCTATTTCTCAGACTTTCAAATTTCTGAGTGGTCTGCTGTACACAGCCAAACCTCCCTGAAGTCAATTGATTAGGGACAGGACTATGACCACAGCACTGAACTTGTTCGACCCTATAAACCTTCCTTTAAAAATCCTCTACAGACGCTTTTTCATTGAAGGAGTATCTTCCTAGCCCTTTATTACTTAATCCCTTTATAATCCAATCAACCTCTGTAGTATCATGTCAGCTCTCTGTCAACACTGTAACCCTGTAATATTTCATTCTAGTAAAAGAGCATCACCACTTTCCACTTCCAGAGATGCAGTAATTCCTACCCTTGACCCAGCTTTGTTCAGGATTCATCTTCAGTTGGCATAACCACCTTAGAAAGACAGATCCCATTTTCTACACATCTTTATTTCACTGAGGTTCAGAGGGAAAAATAAATGGATTTAACTGCATTATACTAGGGCTTAAAATGCAATGTATATACAGTATAATTTGTTTTTAGCGTAGACCACATTTCAGTAACTTAACAAGTAATCAGATTCAGGGTACTAAACCAGAACGCAAACCAGCAGTTGAGTAAAATTATCAGTGGCGTCAACTGTAAAGATCCTTTACCAAAACTCAAATTTATGTAATAAAGTTTCTTTTTGTAGTGAATTAAGTTCTTTCAACTACTATTTTCATAAACTACAGAAATAAAATACTATATGCCAGTGGCTCTCAACCTTTCTAGATTACTGTACCCTTTTCAGGAGTCTGATTTATCATGCTTATCCCTAAGTTACACCTCACGTAAAAACTTCTTGCTTACAAAATTAGACATAAAAATACAAAAGTGTCACAGCACACTATTACTGAAAAATTGCTTGCTTTCTCATTTTTACCATGTAATTACAAAATAAATCAATTGGAATATAAATATTGAACTTACATTTCAGTGTATAGTACATAGAGCAGTATTAACAAGTCATTGTCTGTACGAAATTTTAGTTTATACTGACTTTGCCAGTGCTTTTTCATGCAGCCTGCTGTAAACTAGGCAACTACCTAGATGAGTTGATCTACCACCTCCCACGCCCCCTCCCGGAAGACCTCTGCATACCCCTGATGCTCTAAGCAACAATCACAACCCAAAGATTCTAGTGGTTGCCCTCTTGCTAAGCAATTAAGCTGACTGCAAGAAATATCTATATTTTTATGATATTGGCAGTGTTTGGTGACTTATTCTGAATTGTTTCCTCTAATGTGGGGAAACAATAGAATGGCTTGAATAAGGTATTTTATGACCATTTGCTGAGAACGCATCCTCTCCACGCATTTCTAATGATGTACCTCCTCAAACCTGTCCTGAAACACACAATGCTAACTAGAACCCTTCTGGGCACTGGTGTTAAACTGCACTGTGTTTTTTTTTTTATATAGACCCAAATCCTCTCAAACTAGCCACTAACATACTAAAATTTTCATAGGCTAGTCAATACAGTGGAATCTTCCAAATTGTCTTTACACAGAGCCTTCCGAGGTCAAACACGTTTGTATGTAAAACCTAATGCGTTCAGAGGTCCAGATCCTCGGCTGGTGTAAATCAGCAATGCTCCACTCTGATGTTAATGAAGCTACACTGATTTAAACCAGCTGAGGATCTGAGACATAGTATGCAAATATTTAACACTAGCCCAGTCGTTATTTCAAGCCAAATGGAAAGAAATATATTCAAGCAGTGACCTCTACAGTCTGCAACAACATGGTTGCATTAATTGCAAGTCTAATGAATAAGATTTGAATTTCAGGCATGAAAATGAACTGTAATATTTTATGCAGCGTTAATTAGTAGAACCATACATTAGTATAAGATGCATTCAGTCACTGAACACAAGCCAAACATCCTTTACAACTGCACACTTTCTGTTACCACTATACTTGATAAAGTCATTAATTAGACTGTAACCAATGCATTAGTGTTTGGAGGGTTACAGAATCATTATTAACAATTAAAATAGCAATGAAATTGAAGTAGGAGTCATACACAGAATATTTTCAGATTAATTTTGACTTAATTTTTCTTTATTTCTTTGGTGAGGTTTTTTCATTTCAGGTACAAAAACCAGAGCTGAAACAAAACAACAATCACAAAACAGAGCTTCTCTTCATTCAGAATGGGAACTTTTCATTTCTAGTCTAATAACCGAAAATGTGACATTTTGGAAAAGGACACATTATTAGCTTTTTATATTTACTTGCAATTTTTTCTAGTCATTAACATTTACGAAAACAAACTCATATTATACTATAATTGAGTAACAAAGGAGTTATAAATATTCTCCTGAGAAGGCAATAAACTAGACAGGTTTCTTCAGCACATGAAAATGTTCGTGTTTTTGTAAGCATCTGCGGTGTAGTACAGGATCATCTTATCCATTTATCACCAGCATTACAGTCCACGAGAGGACACAATCCTGTAACCATAGAAACAGGGTTCCTGTGGACATTTTCTCTCTATTAAAAAAGAATTAGGCATTGTTCCCACTCCCCACAATATGTATCTCAAATGCTGCTTGAAAATAACTCCCTGTTGTTTTAAAACCAAACCCACAACCTGCAACCCCCCACCATTTCTCTTTGTATTAGAGCAACATAATCCAGCCCAGTTCTGTTCAGCATTTCAGCCTATTTTTTGTGCCATTTGCCAACTGCCTGGTCAAAGAGCACACAACAATTGCTGATCATGGAGCAAGGTGCTGAAAACCACAGAAAACAGAATTTAGGACTCATTTAAACCAAGCGGGGAAAGGACTTATTTTAACAAACTTGAATTGCACCTATTTCTCTGTTCAGAATAGGCGGTATTAAAAATCAACACTTCCATTTTTCCTCCAAGTGTAGACATTACATAGAATGAGCACCATGGGATCTATAAAATTGCTATTTGCCACAATTAACAGATGAGTAATGAAACACCAGTGACACACTGCTGTCAGCTTCCACTCTACAGCAAGTCAACACTCTTGGTTACCAGCTTTATAAGGATCATTAATTAATTCATGCACTCCATCCTCATCCTTTGTCCATTTCCTAGTCAGTTGGGTGATTTCTTTTAAAAAAAAAATGGGGGAAGGGCCTCAATAAATACAGAACACACAAAAAACAAAAAACCTAACAACGTTAGAGACTGATCCCGCAAACACTGACTCGTAGGCGTAGAAGCTTCTACTACACTCCCTAATAAGCATTTGCAAGATCAGACCCTTTGTTGTTAAATATATTTACTAGAAATTGCAGCTTTTGCTAGCAATAGATTTTAGTACTGTGTCTGTAGCACAGCAGTAAGAGGGTCAAAAAGATTTAGACTGGACTCTTCAAGCAGTACTAAGGGAGGCAGGTACTAAACTCCTATTGAAAGTGAGGGGGTATTAGGCATCTTATTATAACAGCCAGTCAGCATATTCCCAACAAATACATTTACTCATTTTCTGAAAGCAACAAAAACATCCTTTACAACTGCACAACATTCTTAGGGCCCTTTGAAAATCCTAGTCATAATTCTCTGAGCGGATGAAGCATTCAGTTCCAAACGAATGCTCTTACCACATCAGTAAATGGGGTACGAATCCAAGTTTATTTTCTCCCAGCAATAGATTTTTAATCATTTAAAAACCAATAAAATATAAACAACAACATTCAGCCTTTAACACCTGGACTTTAATGAGCACATTTTAAAAACAGATAGAGACACACACCCACCACTACATATCTATGCAGGTATAGCAACTGATATACAAAAAATTATACTCATTTAATATTAAGGATAAGAAATTAGTCACACAAAAGTGAAGACCTGGAAATATAAATTTCCACAGCAACCGTAACTCAACCATGTTGCACACACTTTGTATTTCATGCTATTCATTCAAAAGAAAACAGGAATAGAAAGCACTACATAGTGTATGTGCAACATTGACAAGTTAATGTTGGTGCTGGAATCTTAACTTTCGAATTTCCTCTCTACTGCAGGTCTAATTTCTCAACTTTAATGTTTCATTAATGCACTTTCTGTTGATTTAATTTCCCTATTTGTTATTCTTTAAAAATAAGTCCACAATCATTTAGCACTGAAGAGGTTCCTTAATCTAAAATGTGAGCCAGAGTTTTAAATTAGGGTGCCTTAAAGAAAACTGATTTCTTTTTCTATATATACTCAAGCCTGTAATATTTAATCATTCATAACTTTAAAAACACAATGCTGTTTTTCTTCAAATATGGCTTGATTTCCCCCCTTCAGTGAAGGAAATGGTCATGTCAAGTTCATAGCTTAGATGTTTTAGGTTATAGGAATGGGAAAAAATTAAGAATTTTTTTTCTACACTCCTGCATATTTCTAAAATAGCAGATTTAACTCAGACACACACACAAAAAGAAATCACTCTTTTTGGCTGAGAACTACTGTGGAAAGTTTCTGCTCAAAAAGATTTTTCTCCCACCAAGGAAGATGTGAGCACGTGAAACTTTTCAAGTTTAAACAGGGGTGACATTGGGTACAAGGTGATTTCACATACATGTTATATGTTAAAGTTAAAACTTCAAACAAGATCGACCTCTCAACAAAGAGCCATGAGATTTAACTATGCAGCTCCCACTCAGAGGTGAAAATAAGCTGATATGGCATACCAGCAATAAAGTGGCTGCTGGTACACAGCCAACTGCTGATGCGGGGGGGATGGAGGGGGGGCTTGGCGGTTTAAAAGGAGCCAGAGCTCCCAGTAGTGGCCAGAGCCCCGGGCCCTTTAAATCATTTCCGGAGCCCTGGGTGGCGCGGGCCAGGCAGCACTGAAGGGCTAGCTGGGGGAGTCTGGCCCCAGCCCCGCCCCTTCCACCCAAGGCCCCACCCCTTCTGGGGGCCTAGAGCCACGCCCTCTCCCCGCCCAAGACCCTGGCCTCCCTGTGTACCAGTAAGTCCTTTAAGTTACTTTCACCCCTGGTCCTACTTATGTAACAGGATTTATGTGGCTATGTACCACTTTGCAAATGCACAAGTACAAGAAAAATTCTAATTTCAATCCAAATACAGTAGCCTACATCTATATCATGCTCAACACAACAAATCAACACATCACTCAACCAAGTTGCTTTACGAAACAGTGCTGGTTACACTTTGATTGTGCTAACCCTGCTGGCTCCCCACTTCCCTTCACAGACAGCTGCTTCCGGCCAATTTAATCCCTCTACCTTCTGAATGGATTTCTGCCTTAAGAACAATGTGCCTAGATTTCCACTGAATTGGGCCATTTATCCACTAAACTGGGCGGTCTCTGGTACCTTAAATTATCAGCATGTGAAACAGGTTACAAGTATTTTTAGGGAAAATAATACAAGAGTTTTAAAGGGGGCACTGGTATGTAGTTAAAGTACAACATTTAGGTTCATGTCTCCCCTATCACCCTCTAATTTGGAAGAGAAACATGTTGAACATCCAGCATGGGGAGAGCTGCCACTGCCCATGCTGAACATCTTCTGGAGATCGGGCCTGTTCCAAAGCCCACTGAAGTGCACTGAAAGACTCCCATTATTTTCAGTGAGCTTTGGTTCAGGCCCTAATGGCTCTAGATCATTGTTTTTCAAACCATGGATTGCGACCCAGTACTGGGTCATGGCATGTAAGGCACTGGGTCATCTTGCTCTGGGGTCAGCACCACCGACCGAAATGTTAAAAAAGTTTGAAAAATCACTGCCTTAGAGGTCTAAACTCAACTGGGCAACTATCACGAACTGAAGAAACAGATACTAGGATTGTGAGCAGAGCTCCTATATGGCAGGTTTCATCCAGGAACTTTACAGCCTTTCAAAATAGAGGTTTACTAGCAAATAAAACTTTGATAGACATTCATCCATAATGACACCAACAGTTAACACTTATAAAATGCACCAGATCCATAAATCAAAAAATGACTCTGTTCCTGATATTACCTGTACATCTACCTTCCCAAAAAGAGGCACAGTAAGACTGCATTGCTGCCTGTCTCTAAAATATTGTTTCAAATATTAATCAAAAATTCCTTTAAACAATTATTAAAGGTCATCCACCTCACTTAAACAAATATACTTTAAACAGCAGAAAACAAACAGCCTTAATTAACAAGGGTCAGGATGTGGCTGAATTATCAAAAGCACATCACCAAGTGCAAGCAGTTGCATCCCACAAGTAGTCAAGAACTCCTCCCCCGACTCACATTTTGGTATAAACATATATAGCATAATTATTCTGCTTATTCTCATATATTTAATTAGTTTTCCTTAGTAGGCAGTTTACCCAAGTATTTCTCATCCCACTTACAAGCAAACATACAGACTGCTTATTTTTCTACATGTTGTCAAACCAGTGACTTAATCTGAACAGTTCACTGACCATTCAACAGCATTCTTGCTCCTCAGGTTCCAGAGTACTAAGATCATCATATCAAGAAGTTCTGCTCGATCTCTCAGGAACAAGAGAAGGCTAGGAGGTAGGAATGGTCCTGGGAAGGTCGTGTTTCTTACAAACAATGGTAGCAGAAAGAAAGGGATACTGGAAAAAAAAATGTCTGTCCAGAATAGAAGTGTGAGCAAAGTCGCGAAGTCCCTGCTCAGACTAAAAAATGGTGAGCTTCCAGCTATGGCAAGTCATTGCCCCTTTAGAATATAGTGCTTAATATCAGGGTGATGGGCACAGTATTAATAAATTCATAGTATTTAAGGCAAGAGGTGACCATTGGATCATGTAGGCTGACCTCCTATATATCACAGGTCATTCAATTTTACTCACTTACCCCTATATTGAGCCTGATAACTTGTATTTAGCTAAAACATACCTTCCAGAAAGGCATCTAATCATGACCTGAAGACATCAAGAGATGAAGAATCCAACACTTTCCTTAGTAGCTTGTTCCAATGGTTAAATCGCTTCACCTTAACATTATTCTGGGACGTATTAGCAGGAGTGTTGTAAGCAAGACACGAGAAGTAATTCTTCCGCTCTACTCTGATTAGGCACTGATTAGGCCTCAGCTGGAGCAGTGTGTCCAGTTCTGAGTGCCACATTTCAGGAAAGATATGGACAAATTGGAGAAAGTCCATAGAAGAGCAACAAAAATGATTAAAGGTCTAGAAGACATGACCTCTGAGAGAATATTGAAAAAACTGACTTTGTTTAGTCTGGAGAAGAGATGACTGAAAGGGGACATGACAACAGTTTTCAAGTACATAAAAGGTTGTTACAAAGAGGAGGGAGAAAAACTGTTCTCCTTAAACTCCGAGGATAGGACAAGAAGCAAAAAGCTTAAATTGCAGCAAGGCAGGTTTAGGCTAGACATTAGGAAAAACTTCCTAACTGTTAAGCACTGGAATAAATTGCCTAGGGAGGTTGTGGAATCTCCCTCATTGGACATCTTTAAGAGCAGATTAGACAAACACCTGTCAGGGATGTTCTAGATAATACTTAGCCCCGCCATGAGTGCAGGGGTCTGGACTAGATGACCTCTCGAGGACCCTTCCAGTCCTAAGATTCTACAGTTGAAAGTTTGTGTCTAATTTCTAGTCAAAATTAGTCTGCCTTCATCGTCCAGCAATAGGTTCTTGTTATGCCTTTTTCCATTAGATTAAAGAGCCCTTTAAACTTGGTATTTTCTTCCCACAAAGGTAGTTATACACTAATGTCATCTCAGTCTTCTTTTTAAAAAGCTAAACATGAAAACCTAGAGATAAGATAGACAAATCCATGACCAACTAAGACTTCACATTGTCACTACGCTGCATACACCATGGCTTTAGAAACTTTTATATAACAGTGGGTCTTCCTCTCTCCCCTTGCACCATGTGATAGACTCCTACTAAAAGAATTTCCATTGGCTGTTATCCAGTTAGGGCCAGTGACTGATAGGTGAGTATTTTGATTCCATCCAGGTGAAGGGAGTAGTACACACAGTAGCTGGGTCGTTACAACTGTTTATAATAGTGAAAATGACAATCTCCATGCTTTATAGGATCCTGGTGCAACAAATGTTATCAGTAGTCAATCCAAAAAGAAACATAAGTATATGAGAGCAGCTAGTTTTAGATAACCAAACAGAGAAAGGCTGAAGCAAAGGTCAAACACACATTTCCATTGTCTCAATAATCAGGAGTATATAAAATTATATATCACATTGCACTAGATAAGCAATGAATTGCATAGAACAGGGGTTCTCAAACTTTTTTGTTGGGCTCCCCTTTGAAAATATTTCAGGCTGCGATGACTCCACCCACCCACCCACCCACAGAAAGCAATCGCAAATTACTCTGTACATAGGTATTGCCACCCTTACTTCTGTGCTGCTGCTGGCAGTGGTGCTGCCTTCATAACCGGGTGGCCAGAGAGGCAGCTGCTGTATCTCCCCTCCCACTCTTCCACCCAGAATATTTTCTGTGATTTCTCAACCCGCTACAATAGCCTTGCAACCCCCTTTTGGGTAGAAACCCCAGTTTGAGAAATGCTGGCATAGAACATGACTGCTTTTCAGAACTATTTCCCCATACAACTGAACCAACACCCAAGATATGAACACCCTGCAATATGGATTCGAGTTCTCGCTTGAGCCCATCTTTACTACATAATCATAGAATCAGAGAAGCCACCAAGAAGTCATCTAGTCCATCCTCCTGCCTTGAGGCAGGACCATCCTGTTGGTAAAAACCTCCAATGACAGGGATTCCACAATCTCCCTTGGAAGCCTATTCCAGAGCTTCACTATCCTTATATTTAGAAAGTTTTTCCTAATATATAACCTAAATCTCACTTGCTGTAGATTAAGCCCATTACTTCTTGTTCTGCCTTTAGTGGACATGGAGAATGACTGATCACTCTCCTCTTTATAACAACTATTGACACTACTTTTCAGTCGTCTTTATTGAATTTCATTGTTTATTTTGATAAATTGGAGATTTGGAACAAGATCTTTTGAATTCTAATCATCTCCTCCAAACTGTCTGCAACCCCTCCGAGCCTGTCATCTGCAAATTTTATAAGCATGCTCTCCACCCCATTATCCAAGTCATTAATGAAAATATTGAATAATAATGGACAGACCCTTGTAGGTCACCAATAGATAAGTCCTCCCACAGTTTGAGAGCAAACCATTGGTAACTACTCTGAGTATGATCTTTCAAGCAGCTGTGCACCCACGTTATAGTAATTTCATCACCATATTTCCGTAGTTTGCTTATGAGACTGTCACATGGGACTGTCACAAGCTGTACTAAGATCAAAATAAATCACGTGTCCTGCTTTCCCCTTATCCATTAGGCCAGTTAACCCTAACAAAGAAGGAAATTAGATTGGTTTGGCATGATTTTAGTTCTTGATAAATCCATGCTGGCTAGTATTTATCACCCTATTACCCCATAGATGCTTACAAACTGATTGTTTAATAATTAGTTCCAGTATCTTTCCAAGTAATCGAAGTTAGGCTGACTGGTCTATAATTTCCCAGATCCTTTCTGTTCTTCTTTTAAAAGATAGGTACTATATTTTCCCTTTTTCAATCCTGAGTCCTCATGCATCCTTTAGGAGTACTCAAAAATAATTGCTATGGTTTCAAGATTGCTTCAACTAGTTCCTTAAGTAACCTAAGGTTAATCTTGTCACTCTCTGCCAATATGAATACATCTAATTTATCTAAATGTTCTTCCTCCTGTTCTTTCCCTATTCCAGCTTCTGTTCTTGCCCTATGTCATCAATATTGTGTAAAGCATCTGGTCACAATTAAACTTTTTAATGAAGACTGAAGCAAAATAAGCATTAAACACCTCGCCTTCTTGGTGTTGTCCATTATTAGCTTTCCTTCACCAATAAGTACTGGACCTACACTTTCCCTATTCATGGTCTTGTTCCTAATGTATTTATAGAACTTCTTATTGCCTTTTATGTCTCTTGCTATAGATGTAACTCATTTGGTGCCTTAGCCTTTATAAATTTGTCCCTATGTTTTTGCTAGTCTTCTGTTTTCCTCATTAGCAATTTGTCCATGTTTCCGCTTTTTATAGGATTCCTTTTTGATTTTCAGATCATTAAAGAGCTCCTGATGCAGCCAAATTGGCCACAGGCTCTCTTTTCTTCACAGTGGATGGCTTGCTGTTGTGCCTAAATATCATGTGTCTGAGAAAATGACAGTTCTGCTGAACTCCCTTTTCCCTTAGATTTTTCTACTACACAGAAAATTGGATTTGGCATACCAATTCCTGTTCAGATTTAAATCTCTAATCCTGCTTTCTATATCATAAAGTCTCTGAAAGCCATCATGAAACTAGTTATGGGTGGTGTGGTTTTGATCAAATAAACCTTCACTCATCCCTTGAGCTGAGATGAACTAAACCTAAATCCTGAAGTTCAAAAAGAGCACAGTAAACTATTTATTTTCATTTCAGGTTCCACCAACCTTTCTGGTTCCAGTTAGCACAGGAAGCATAATATTAAAATACAATGGGTAAGATTATCACCCCCCTTACATCCTATTCACACCATGTAAAAGGGCAGCAGTGGCATAAAGGGGCTCTGATTCCCTGAGCAGAGTTGGGATTTTCATTCTTCTGGAGCAGGAACAGAAGAAGACAGCCATAAGGCTGTCTTTGAGGACCCCACCTTCAAACCCAGTAACAGGGGCAAACCAGGAGCAGACTTGGGGTCTCTGCAGCCCATAGAACAGCCTGAGGAGGCTGCCATAATTTACCACCCCAGCGCTGTCTAAATTACACCAGGGATCACTCCTGTCCCTGAAGCAGCCCAGGATCAGGCTTACAGCCACCTTAACCCCTCCTCCCTCTGAGCTAAAAGTTCTGTGCTGTGCCTTTTAGAGGCACAATGCACAGAATCTCACCCAAGGAGTATAAACAATTCTCAGAGAGCCAGACTGTGAACCCCTTACTCAGATGTGTGAGCAGCTGCTCGTACATAGAATCTCAGAAGAGGTCCCATTACTCTTTCCCCCCCACCCTTTCAACCACCACATCATCAACTGAGAAAAAACAAACGAACTTTTACTGTGTTAATCTTTCAGCTGTATTGTATTGTGATTGTTTTGGCAGAACCCTAGGAGATTTTGCAGGGGAGCGTGGGCTTTATAAAAAACCCAATTTTAAATGTTAAAAACAGAATGGACGTCAAGACTGAACTGTCCCTCTCACCCATGCAGGATCCCATGTGGTCAGGGTTAAAGCGCATCGACCGGAAAGGGGTAGGGACTTGCACTATCACATCCCGGACTTTAGGGACCAGAATTTCAGCTGATGTAAATCACTGTCATTCCATTGAAATAACTTGATTTACATATGCTGATTTACTCCAACTGAGTTTCTAGCCCCAAAGCTTCAGACAAAGCTATCTATTGTACACCATTCCTCTGCAATAAGTATACAAATTTTCATTCTTAAAAGACCTAAGTTTTAATGACAAATTTCATTTCCAATAGCCAAAGAACAGCAACTGCTACTTTATCAACAGTTTTGGTTTATATCTGATAAGAAGCCATGCCTCCTTTATAGGATAGTATCATGTCTGATCAGAGATACCACTTGAGAAAGGCACCACGAAGCAGACAAAATGCTTCAATTGTCTAAACATTGTGAAGAATAAGAATTGTGACAGCCTTTAGCTGATCTGTGAAATCCCTGAACAAAATCACTAAGAGGTTAACAAATGGCTCAGAGATTCTGTTCAGTTTACCATAATCTAATAATGCCCCCAGTTCTCCTAAGGGCCAGCACTTTCTTAGGCAGAAACTACAGCTGCAACGAAGTGGAGATTCCTAAGAAGGCTAGAAGCTGTATGTTTGCAGTCACAGCAAAAAATGTATTTTAATTTTTTGGGATCTTCTATAATTGATCTCAAAAATTCTCACAACAGTAACAGGAAAAAATATGCTTTGATAACTTAAAACGGATGGTTCATTATTCAGCTACCTAGACTTTAATTCAGTGTATCATTCTGTGTTTAGAATATTAGTTTAAATTGTTACCAAAGTGAAGCATTATCCCTCCAATGCTATCCTCAATGATCACATCCTTTGATTGTTTTTACCTATGATTATTGTTCAGTTTGCACCTACTTACAGCAATTCCCTCTTGGTTTCAAATGATTCCCCAGAGCTCTTAGTTATACACTTTCAACAGATAATTAAATCATAGCCACATTTGCTTGTCAGCTTTTTAAATGAGAGAATTCACAGTGCAGGTTTCAGTTACATCTAATGAAAAACGATGTTCTCTACTGCAGCAAAATGAAAAAGGTACAAATGGCCCAGAGACTGGAAAGCTTCAGGATCTAAACAAAGGAAAATAGAGACAAACCCACAGAACAGTTACCTGAGATTTCATATCAGATGATCATAAATACAAGGAAATTAGGGAAACAGTTACAGTAAACAGGTTTCAGAGGAACAGCCGTGTTAGTCTGTATTCGCAAAAAGAAAAGGAGTACTTGTGGCACCTTAGAGACTAACCAATTTATTTGAGCATGAGACGAAAGCTCATGCTCAAATAAATTGGTTAGTCTCTAAGGTGCCACAAGTACTCCTTTTCTAGTTACAGTAAACTAGATCAATCACAAATATAAAGGAGATGTAGTGAAGTGATTAAAACAAGGGATTAGGAGAGAGGACTTCAGAACTCTATTCCCAAAATTATCTCACTGTTTAGTTGTGTGACCTTAGACAAGTCACTTAACATCCCTATTACTCATTTTACCCTTCTATAGGAATCAGAAAGTCTCAGAGAGGAAAAGGATACTTTGAACTTTTATGTCACCTTGCAGCCCCACAACAGCCCAGCCCAGTAAGAGACAGCTGAAAGAGACAGCACACACAAGTATGCAGAAGACAGATACATTCAGTAACTGAGGTTAGCCATTATCTTTCCTTCACTGCCAACTATACATTTGACTGAAGAAGTTAAAGGATCAGTATTATGGTCTTGATCCTTCACAAACGTATACACGAGTATCTTTACTCATGAGTAGTCACACAAAAGTCAATGTAGCAAGCATTTGCAGGATCAGGTCCCCTATTTATAGGGTGACCAGATGTCCCAATTTTATAGGGACAGTCCCGATTTTTGGGTCTTTTTCTTATATAGGCTCTAATTACCTCCCACCCCTGCCCCGATTTTTCACATTTACTGTCTGGTCACCCTACCTATTTGCAATTTGAAGATTTAAATCTAAAAATCTATTTACCAACCTAGATTTAATATTGTAATTAAGTTGGATTGCTCATTACGAAGTATTCCTCCCTCCCCCTTAGAATGATCTGGCAGGAAATAGAGAGCACTGTGTTATCCATTTCAGTAGCTAGCCAGTAGCGGGCTCCATTTTGCCTAATGGAAAAGGAAGTGGCATGCTGAAGGCAGAAGGGATACATCCAACTCGAAGTGAGCTGGAGGATAAGGGTGGAAAAAAAGGCTGGAAGCAGCCACTTGGGATCTGGCGTGAGAGGTTAGGTCTACACAGAGCAGAAGCCAATCTGGGAAGCAGTCTTGGACCTCCTGGGGTCCAGAAGTAGCAGCAGTACAAGAATGAAGATAGCCTGCAAGTAAGCAGAAAGCAAGGGATGACTACAGTCTGGAGGACCAGAGGGGCCCCCAAAGAGACCACAGAATGTGGAACCAAGCTCTGAATGAGGGGACTTACAATGCCCCAAGGATACATTTTCATACAAAATTGGCCATTTCCCATTAAAATTCTATAAGACCTGGTGAATTACTGCTGATCAGAATGGAATTTTACATACTACCTGTTCATCTATTTTCAGGTTCTTAATACCAGCCAATCCCTCAAGAGGAATGACCATTGTTACCATACAGTCCCTCTGGGGAACACAAGACAACAGCTGTCACTTTCAGTCACCATAGCAACACTACTATGACTGTATCCAGTCAACAAAATATATATTGTGGCAAGGCACCTTCTTGGTCTCACCAGACTCAGCTGTTTTCAGCCTTGGTGAGATGGGCTTAGGGTAAAACAGTCCCTCTTGTCTGCACAGGAGCAGTCCGCTCCTTCTCTCAGCCAGTCTTTTAGGTTGGTTTTTCTCCCTTGTGGGAGGGAATGCAGCCTCCCATCCTTGTAAGTCTTGCTGCTTCTCACCTACTGGCAGCTTTACTTCTCCCCCACCCCTTCTCCCAACAAGGGAGGGTTTAAAAAAGGTCTCAGGCAGCCCTTAGCTTGATCCTAACTGATCTCAGGTAACTCCCTTCTCAGCTGAACCGGATTGCCCTGTAGTTACCCCTCCTCAGTTGATATGGAGGAGGGCCTTTTAACCTTTGGGGACTGTTTTCTACCCCCCACCCCCATTGCAGCTGTCTGTCCTGAGTTTATCACAATATATATACATATACATACACACACACAGGTGTTGATAACATTGCTTGTAACACAGTTTAAGGAATTTTTATTCCAATTATAATATGCTTTCTCCCCTCTCCTACTTTTGCCAGACTAACTCTAGTATAGCTTGGCATCGTGGTGAATGATGTTCACATGGAAAAAAAAAAATCAAATAATCCCCCCGGTATTCTAGACCATTGTGCAATTTGTGCTTAATTGGCAAAAAGTAAAGGTCTGTGGGATAGTGATCCGAGATTCTCTCTTGTGTTCTCAGATATTGCAGGGGTTTTTTTTCCCCCATTCCTCTTCCTTCTCCTCCTCTAGATTTGTCCAAGTTGCCTCAAGGCACTGCCAGTCAGTAATGCCATCACTGCTCACCGTGCAATATAATCATGTTTCCAGGCCAGCTATTAATCCAATAAGGACCAAAAATGCAAGTTTTACTTGTATCTGCTTTCTCCTATGCCCCCAAACTAGAAACCCCTCAAGAGGCAATGCAGTCATTGTTTGGTGCATCAATGTGCACAGACTGTGAAATACTATAGGTGTTTGCAGCTAACGATAAATGGCAGAAACCCCATCATATCACAGACTAGTGACGAGGGGATCTAGCCTTACGCTGTAGCCTCACATTGACCCATGTAAGTCCCATTAACACTAATGGGAGCTACATTAGGAACACCCTCAAATCTGAATGGGAGAATAATCCCCTAAAAATAAGCCTTTCAAAGGCACAATATTTTCCAAGCAAAAACTGGAGTTTTGCCATTGACTTCAACGTTTCAGGATAGGACCCAGATTCAGTTGAGACAATTTACATATTTTTTTCACTAAAATGATCAGAAAGGAGATTTTTAGGAGCTGAATAGTTTGGCACATAGGTCTTCATTTCTCATCAGGATGCCAGCAATGTTATCTGGGGATCTGAACAGAACATTTGCCTTCTGCACTCAAATATACACAATTTGCTTTTACAGAGCACCTTTCATCTCAATATATTAAAGTAATTCATTAACATTTATTCATTCATCCTTACAATACCCCTTTGAGGAGGTATTGTGGCACAATTGTTACTCTCTATACTGTACCCCATGGGCATGTGGCTCCTTCATGACAAAAGCATAGATAGACCTCAGATCCTTCTCTCTTGAAGCATAGCCATCTACTAGTTGTGTGAAAAGGAAATTCTCCATTAGTAGTATAGGAGGATGGCACATATTTTGATTCTGGTATGATGTACACTTTATTTCTGATTCAATCCAACAGAGATACGTGAATACACTAGTCATTTCATTTAAAATATCACTCATATCATGGTAACATGACATATCTGAAGATTAGATATGTTAGGCGGGCATCTTTAATTGAAATAAATACACAGATAGTTTACCCGTTTGTGAAAATGGGTATATTTGAGTCACAGAAGTTAAATGACTTGTGCAAATTCTATAGCAGAACCAAGAACAGAAACCACAAGTCCTGACTTCCAGCTACCCACTCTTAATACTAGACACACTCCCTCTAATAAAAAGAAAAGGCGTACTAGTGGCACCTTAGAGACTAGCTAGTTTATCTGAGCATAAGCTTTCATGAGCTACAGCTCACTTCATCGGATGCATCCAATGAAGTGAGCTGTACCTCACGAAAGCTTATGCTCAAATAAATTGGTTAGTCTCTAAGGTGCCACTAGTACTCCTTTTCTTTTTGTGAATCCAGACTAATATGGCTGCTACTCTGAAACTCCCTCTAATGACACTACAAGTGCCAACTGTTATAATACTGTGCATTCCATATTGTCTTTTAAATTCTTACTGCTAGGCCTAGTAATCCTAAACGTTGTGACTGTGCTTCTTTAGAATACAGCATCTTTGCAAGTAATACTGACTCTTCATTTTAAACATACAGCCAAAATAAAATTGAAACGTTTCCCCTTTCTCCTCATCACCCCAATTAATCGAGGGAAAAGTTTTATATTTATACATGATGTTCCTGACAAAGGAGTAATTTTGTTGCTGTGAATAGTGCAATTAATTTCAAAGTGCATGATACTGCCTATGGGAAGTTAAAGCTTCTGCTTATTTCTTATTCATGAAGTCACATTTTCCGGTTTCATTTGCATTAAGTAATTTTTTTCTACTTCTTTCTGAGCTGTCAAATCTATTTTTCCTGCAGTATTTTGCTCTTAAAGAGAGAGATGAGTGAGCAATTTGTATATAGGTAATGTCCTGAACTCATTTGTTGCAGCCAGTTTTAATCATGAAATTCATACACTCAATGTGTGATTTTACATTAATAGAAAAAGGTACCCACAAAGAAGTACCTGTTCTGTTCTAATTTGGGTACGCAGGAATTGCCATAGTGGGAGATCCAACCATTCTTGCTGCCTTTCTCTGAACCCCCTCTAGGTCAGCAATATCTTTTTTGAGATGGGGTGATTGTGACCCAGGGACTTCTTGGTGCCAACTGGCAGAGGGCACAGGGAGTACATAGAATTTTAGAGGGATCCCCAGGGTCAGATATATCCATAATAATTCACCAAAGGGTGACATGTGTGGTCTCTAACTAGAGCCAGTTGCCACACTGGTCATCATAATCATTGCAAAATGTATATACTAATGATATTTAAGGAGTTGGGTATCTACTGTACTGCAAATTATGTTCTTACGGCAGGTAACCAGGAGGTGACATGTCTCAGGTTCCTTTTGGGCAGGGGATAACAGATGCTTATCTTGTTGTGTATTGTCCACTCCACATTGGTGGTCTATTTGCATATTGATGCTAATCAAAAGATTGCAAAATCAACAAGAGAGGAAAGCCACAGAAAAAAAAATCAGCAGGGGGTGTCCTAGTTATGAAAAAGAACAAAGGCCTATCCTGATAAATCTAACGGTACCAAGAGACAACTGGCATCTTTCACCAAGGAGGCAAGCTGACAGTGTGGCTTGCCTCATGACTGGAAGATCACAGTTAAGCCTGACAAACTCTGGAAGGACTTTGGTGAGCATTTTTCTACGACACAAAAGATCTAGTTAAGTAAGCCTAGGTTCTAGAATGTGGTGTTATGATTTTGTTTTATGTATAATCGTTTGTTTCCAATATTTCTACTTGCTATCCCGTGAATTTCTATACTTCGTTAAATAAATGTCTACTTGTTTTCCAAAAATCACCACTGGGTGTCAAGCGGAGTGGTGATTTGAGGTGTAACTAGTAAGATGAGGCGTACTGCTCGTTTGGAAGCTGCACATCTGTGAATACTGCGAGTGTCCCTAGAACAGGGGCCAAACACGCCAGGGAGACTCTCAGAGAGCTTCAGGGTTGAAGTGTCCCTGTCACTAACTTATAGAGAGAGCGGGGCCAGCACAGGCCTAGAGGGGAGTGCTTGTTTAACCATGGCCAGAGGAGTTGGGGAGTGGTCTGCACCTACCATGAGTCAAGGCTTTCTGATGCTAAGGGCAGATAGAAGAGAGATACCTGTAAACACTGGGTATCCCCAGGAAGCGTCACAGTGATCAGTAATGCACATTGTTTTTCAGATAAGTCCATTGGCACCACTGATTTATATAAAACCATTATAATATTCACCATATTAGTCACCATCCCATTATGCATCCTAACATCTTGTTTATGGTTTTCACCACAGCTGCTCATTGAGCAGAGGACTTCATGGAGCTGTGTACAATGATGCCTAGGCCCCTTTCCTGAGTTGGTATTCTGCTGTAATATCACTCTGCTGTAGAAATGGTTTTAAATTGTTTGGGCAAAATATCTAGCACCAGCATTTGATTTTTTTTTTTAGATCAGATGCGTTAAGGAACTGACTCAGAACCACAACTAGGTAACTTAACATCAAATTTCAAGGCAATCTGAGTAACCATGTGGATTTTAGAGCACTTAGAGTCAAGCTTTAAACAGAAAGGTGATCTATACCTTAACTATAGCAGACCTGGCTGCCCACTGTAATACAAATAAATTGCAATGGCTTACAGAGCATCTAGGACCTTACACTATCAGCTATTTTACACTATTATCGTTCATGGTTGCAAACAGACTTCTAACAAACCTTTAGGAGAAGTAATTAATCATAATTAACATAACCTCAGATACATTTCAAGCTTTTGGTCCTCAGCTCTTTATTTATGGGCCTTTCAAAGTTGTTCCAGTACATTAATTTTTCAATTTTTAAGCAAATTACAACCAGAGCCTAGCAATTACTAAAAGAATCTACATTTCCCAGTTTATAAATACAAGTGAGGCTAATGCATGGTGTTCGTTTACTAGACTTTTTTAAAATATATATATTATATATATATTCAAGCCAGATTTTCAAAAGTGATTAGTTATAAACCGATGTATCCACAATAGATAACCCCACTTGAGATGCCTTAAAAAGAGTCTGATTTGCAGGAAGTCCAGAGCCCATGAAATGAGACTCAGAATCAGTCACTTTTGAAAATCTCTTTTTCACTCTTAGTTATTATTAGTGGTATTGTAAAACACAGGTGCTACAGATCTACATTAACTCTGTACCTGCTTCAACTGAAAGATTTATTTTTACATCATTCATGGTGGAAAATAACTAAAGCACAGTAAAAATTGGGAAGTACGCTTACAAGAAGTAAACACTGGTACAGAAATATATGAAGGAACACAGGAGCATTTCATGTCCAAATGAGAGTGCCAGGATGCTAATGGCACAGGGAATTGTTAACAGGTTACAGGACCTTTCATATCTGGCTTGTCAGTGTGAAACTATGCAAAGGTCTAAAAGTTGGAACCATGGAATGGCCATTTGCGAGTTTACCTGAATTGGTCTCAATACATTTCTAAATGAACAGATGCCCACACACAAAAGCCACCATCTCAACTGACAGTTCAGCCACTTAGAAATTTAAACAAAAAATACTCCAGCTGGTAGAAACAACCATAGCAGGAACTATTGTGCTGGGGGGAAAAGGTAAAATAGAGCCCCACCAGAGCCACTCCTCTCCTCCAGCATGCTAGAGACCCAAAACTGTCTAGGGGAGACCCCCCTGCCATGGGGGCAGCAGAACTCAGAAGCACGTCTCCTTCCACCTGCCCCATGACCTTGGGGGGAAACTGCAGGGAGGAGGAGCCATACAGACACCAAATGAGGGAGCAAACACAGAAGCTGCCAAAACAGGGATCTTTGGACACTGGTGGTGTCAGGGAGCTTTCTAGTGTTTAGACTGGACTGTCTCTGGCTCGCTTTGATTGACTGTTTGCCTCAATCTCTTCACCTCAGCTTCGCTCAACATCTCTTACCCTCCTCCTGCTCTGCCCGATCCCCCTAGCCTCTTCCCTTCAGCGTCCTGTCTTTTTCCTGTTCATTTTGTTTAGTTAATCTCCTCCTAACTAAACTCCTCCACAAGGAGGAAAAAGTGTGGAACTAACATGATGATTGCCGCCATTCTGTTGTTCACTCTGCTTCCCTCACCCTGTGTCCGACTAGTCTATTTAGACTGTAAACTCTTCAGGCAAAGACTACCTATACCCTGGGTTTGTGAATAGCACAAGGGGGGGTCCCATTCTCAGTCAGCCCTTGGGCACTGCCACGTAAAATATGATGATCAATGAAAAAATTGTGTGGAAATTTTCAAAAATATTTCTGTTTACCAACCAACTCTAACTGTTATCCATGTTAGCAATGTCAGCAGAGAGGTGAGGGATTGGAATGGTAAAATTCCTGACTTTTAATTTGGTTTTGCCAGCATCCTTGTAACCTTGACAACCTTCCTCACCAGCCTGGGGAATCATTATCCACACCCAAATTTAGTCTTTAACCCTTGCATTGGGGCTGTTTATTGTCCAAATAACCAATAATCCCACAAAAGAAAAGCAAAACTTCCAGCTGGGGCTTTCTGCCTAGCCACAACTCCCAGGGCTTCCCACATGGAGTCTTCCTTCCTCACAGATACTGTGCAGTAGACTGTCCCATCCAGCAGCATCTCTCTCTACAGTTCCAGTCCTTAGCCCCCTTCTTGCAGCTCTTTATAGGGAACATCTGTTGCCTTCTCAGCTGGATCAGATTAGTTAATAGTGCTGGCTGGTCCCAGGCCCTTAACTGGACAGGCCACTTATAGTGTTGCAATCCTCCTCTAGCAGCTCTGACATCCTCTCTTCCAGCTGGTAGAATGGAGTACTGTGACTTTCTATTAGGAGTTTGCAGGCTATTGCTCTTGGGTTGGTTATTTAACAAGTCACAATATATTAAAAATACATGGTAATGGTGAATATTGCAGATTCTTTATGATTAATTTCAGGACCCAAGAGCATTTTATAGGCACCTCACAGTATAAACAGTACATGGGCCATGCCCCAAAGACTTTACAACATAATGGCCAGAAACTGTCTAGCCCAGTGGTTCCCAAACTTATTCCACCGCTTCTGCAGGGAAAGCTCCTGGAGGGCCGGTTTGTTTACATGCAGAGTCCACAGGTTCAGCCAATCGCGGCTCCCAGTGGCTTCGGTTCGCTGCTCCAGGCCAATGGGAGCTGCTGGAAGCGGCGGCCAGTACGACCCTCGGCCCGCGCCACTTCCAGCGGCTCCCATTGGCCTGGAGCAGTGAACCGTGGCCACTGGGAGCTGCGATCGGCCGAACCTGTGGATTCTGCATGTAAACAAACCAGCCCAGCCCGCCAGGGGCTTTCCCTGCACAAACGGCGGAACAAGCTTCGGAACCACTGGTCTAGACCTTGCACAGTAGAGTGTGGGTCATAGACAGCTTTCCCCCCTTCCTGGTATAGACTACGTAATGATCATTTTAAATACTACCTGCCATTTACTTTCACCTGCTGAATTACTGACAGAATATCACTGTGTATCCAATTCTTGCATTATTCGACCTGTTTAGTGGGATCAAGCAGCATATCAGTTTATCCTTATCACTGCTGATCTAGTTTACCTCTCACACTCGCTTGTGCTTGTCCCTAAGGCATGTGGATACAAATGCTGCAGAAGTGTGTCAGACTACAATAAAGAAAGCTATATTTTCTTTTATCTGGTACAAATTTCTGCACACAGGCTTATTATTTTTCTAATACGACAAATTTTGCCTGCATCAGAGACATGTTGCCAACTTGCCAAGATCACAAGGGTTGTGCCTGATCAGCATGAAAGACCAAACTGCAATAGTCCTCATCTTGAATAGGGAGGTGTGCCCTACAAGGATTTTACGTAAAGCTGGGGAGTGTCTTGTAGAGAATTTAGATATTTTGAAGTCTGGTTCTGTACCAAATTTGAAAACCAAAAAGTTTGCAATTCTCTTTGAAAGGGAATCGAGCCCTTCCTGCAGGGCAGTCTACCTGGCAGGCTGCCCCAGTGTCATGGATTCTGATCACCTGGGCTGCCAAGGAGCATGAGCCTAGGAGCTGGGACTCCCAAGCCTTCTGGCTTCCTATCAATCTACCAGGCAGGCTGCCGAGAATCCAGGAAGCCACAGTAGCCCAGGCTGCCAAAGAGCAGCAAGTGAGGCATCAAGGCTCTTGACTCCTTGCCAGCTCACCAGACAGACTGCGGAGGAGCCTGGCAGGTAACTTGGCATGTTTTCTTGCAACTTCCTCTCTGCATAACATGTAGCCTGATGAATCAGCAAATTCTGACCAAAATGTTTAGTCGAAATTTTTTCTAATTAATGTTCTGGTTCTAGTCTGTGCTTGTTACAAGAGGGAGCACTAGATCCTGGAAACAGTAGCGTGCAATCAGAATCTCCATATTTAAGGACTGGGGGCCATGAATTGCATTTTGGCACTTGAAAAGCCACATTTGGGGCATTCCTACTATAGAGGTTAGTAAAGTAGCAATAGAAAGCAATGAGTTCATTCAACATTAGCAGCCCAGCACACACTGGAGACAAAAGCGTAAGTGGGATACAACCCCCACTAAACTGGAATAAAACTAGTTAAATGTTTCTAGATAATTAGATTCTTGATAGTGATGATCCTTTGGGCACTTAAATGAGAATACTGTTAGGATATTTTCCAACAACATTTTACTCCTCAAAACCTTGATATTCCTACAGAACATTACTCCTTATTCAGGACTTTCTATTTTACTTATTTTTTTAAACAGGTCAGGTCAGATGTTATGAATTTAAGATATTATTGAACTACCACAATGCTGATGGCCACTGCATTTCTTTTTTCTGTTTTTGAACTGCATAAAATATGAGCTTGTCAGAGAACCACATAACAACCAATTCCCACATGTATAGGGTCTAACTGCCCAATTTTGACTACTACTTCCTTCTGCGCAACCCATTTTCTAACCCCCTGCTGTGGTAATTTAAAGAGAGACTAGATTCACCAACTCTGCTAACACAAAGGCTTCATTTCAATACAATTCCTGTATCAAGCACACTGCTTTTCACTTTGTTATTCAATGTGATCTTTGAAAAGCCAAAATTACCCAGGAGGCAATTTTCAAATTTCATAAAAAAAGAAAAAAAAAGGAGGAGACTGAGACCAATATCAGGAAAGAAGAAAACTGTGTCAAATGTCATATTTGATGAGCAAACAAAGAATGCTCTGATTAGCAGATATAAGTTTTGTATCACTCGGACTTGAAATGTAGTCCAAATTGGAGACATAGTAAAATCTGGGTGGTTGGTTCACCACCATTAAGCTCATATCACAAGAATGGCCAAATGCCCTGGCAGAAATGCTGTTTATAGATCATCAACAGACAATTAGCCTCTTCTCTTGGCTCTACTTAGAAAAGTACAAAGGATAGCATGTGGGTGAGTGCATGGAAGATGATGTAGAATCAGGCTCAAGGTATACATGTTTCCTGCAATACTAAAGTCAGTATGCATTCAGGTTCACAAGATTACATGACTAGATCCCTTTAAGTGCAGATCTGAAGGAGGCTGTAATGCCTTAGCCTTATGAACACCACACATCAATGACAACTGCAGCGCAGTGTCATATTCCACTCCCGGCTACATTTTTTTCTTCGTTTGGTTTCAAAACAGAAAACATATATTTGGAAAATCGCCCAAAGTACAGTTTTCAAATGAAGGTAAATAAACAAAAGGATTTTTTATTAGAAGTGATTCAGAGGACTAAAACAAGGATGTATGTCTCAGAAGGGTGATGAACACTGGAACACAGCTACAACATTTAACCCCTTGCCCTCAATATAGAGCCTATAAGACAGTAAATGAATACCAATATGTCAATAAACGAGGACAAACACAAGCCCAGATATAATGACAAAAACCTTTCCCCCCCAACAATACTGCTCTTTGTCTCTCAGATTGCAGAAGTGCATGGAATCGAAATTCTTTCATCTGCAGGCTTAAGTAGCCTGTAAAGAGTTAAATCAGCAAGAACACTCGAGCACCTGCGGCACCCAGCTCATCTGCTACCCCAACATAGTGGCCCTGCAGGTCATTGCTCTTTAAAATCTGTCTGCTAGCACCAAGCCAATATTTGTCATCACTGCAGCTGTATTACACAGCAGTTGGCACAGATAAAATAATTCTCCGTTAAGAGGATTTATAAAATATGCAGAACATTAATTAAATATATGTAGCTACTGGTTTTAGTTCATTTTATTTATTTATTTATTTATTTATTTAGCAGGAGGCTATTGCTCTATAAGAAGAGGGACCCTGTTAAACAGGTTTTCCTTCATTTGGTCAATCAAGGTTTAAGTGGAACAAGTTCAGATCAGGCAAAATAATCAAAGGACAAACACAGAACGAGAACTTTCGTCCTTTCCCGACTTCTCAGTTTTCAAAAAGCTCACTGATGGGAGCTGAGGATGCTCAGCACTGGGCCAAGTATACGGAAATTCAAACTAATTATTATTCATCAAATTAACCATTACTCAAGTGCCCTTCCCTGCCCACTAAAATAAAATTGGCAGCTATTCCAGGATCATTAATTATCATTTTGCCTATAAATGAGTGGAATCCCTCTAATAAAGGGAAACTGTTGAGTCTGGTGGTCCAAATAGTAAACCCACCAGCTGCTTGAACCACTTTTCACTCCACTGCTCACACTCTACTTCATGGTTCTCCAATTAAAGCTGCCACTTCCCAGGTTCCCTTCCCTAGCATCACGTCCCTCTGGCTCTAGTCTATGAACAGGCCACTTTTACCCGATGCCCCACAGATATAGGTGCATTTATATCCACTTTTAGTTCACTCTGCAACATTGTAACAGTCATGGGCCAGTATCTGCAGTTTCCACTTGGCATGGAGTGGCTTGAGCAGCAGGGGAGCTTTTGGGAGCCCTGTGGTAGCCAGAGCATTTCAGAGGAAAGAAAAACCAGTCTAGAATGAACTCTGACAGTGGAAGTACCAGCAAAACCTTCTCCAGGGAGAAAGTCTTATTTGTGTGTGGTTAAGGTACATTTAATATATATTAGGGGAAATATCCTACCAATTTTTATTTTTATATATATAAATGCAGAGCATTAAACATTGGGAGAATACTTCCCCTTTCAGTTTGCATTTGATACCTGCAGTAGGACATAACGGAGCATGCAGCAGGGTTCATGAACACTGGCACACACTTTTCTGCACACCTGAGATGGGCATCTGTCATCACAGCTCCTTCGTGCCTCTGCTTAATTAGCAGGAGAAATTTGCTTCTGATCACTTCCAACGCTATGTGTTTAAGCGGACTTGGCCTTCCAGTCAGGGGCTAAGTTTAATTTTCAGCTCAAATTAGAGGCTGCTGAAATCCATCATCATCATCATCTCCTCCTCACCTCTCTGCACAAGAAGTCAGCTCTCAATGGGGTGGAATGAAAATGGGCTCGGTTGCCTAGAAACCTGAGTGATCATCTTCTAGGGCAAAGCAACTTCTGGCCTGTTGATTCAGTGAGAGTGAGCCGAGACTAGGCTACCAGGATACCACCAGCCACTCCACCTCTATCATGAGCTCTGGGGCATAGGGGGTGTTTGCTTGCCCCCAGAAGACTGCCACTTATGGCAAAAACAATGTAATTTAAAGCCAAAAAGTGAAAATGCTCAGATCACATTTCTTAACATTAAATAAAGTGACTACATATGCTGCTGTAGAACACTGAGTTAGGAAAGAACCTCTTCCTACTGTGTCACAAGAGTTGATCTGTACACTCCAAGCCCCGATCCTGCAAAGATTTACTCACCCATTTGACCTTACGCACTATGAATGGTCCCATTGATTTCAATAGGACTACTCATACCATGCAAAATTAAGCACAGTTGTCAATCTTTGCAGAATTGGGGCCCAAGAACACAATATTTACTGCCCAACTTCAAGATCCAAGAGAGTTTCAACAGGATCATTTAAATATTGCAATTGCATTATTACTATTACTAATTCTAAGAACACAGCTCCGCAACTAAGGTTTTCACTTAAACCGGGGATATAATCTCTTTGTTATGCATAATAAATATACAGTAGAACCTCAGAGCTACGAACACCAGAGTTACGAACTGACCAGTCAAACACATACCTCATTTAGAACCAGAAATACACCATCAGGCAGCAGCAGAAATGGAAGGAAAAAAAATACAGTACTGTACTGTGTTAAATGTCAACTACTTTTTAAAAAATAAAGGGAACGTTTAAAAAAATATTTGACATGGTAAGAAAACTGTTTCTGTACTTGTTTCATTTACATTAAGATGATTAAAAGCAGCATTTTTCTTCTGCATAGTAAAATTTCAAAGCTATATCAAGCCAATGTTCAGTTGTAAACTTTTGAAAGAACCACCATAATGTTTTGTTCAGAGTTACGAACAACCTCTGTTCCCGAGGTGTTCATAACTGAGGTTCTGCTGTACTCTTTCCTCCCCAAAATTATAGGACTTTCTCTGAATACAGAATGAATTTTCTGATAATTACAAGAAAATCCATGATTAAGCTTATGAGTTAAAGTTTATTTAAAAAAAAAATCAATCATTTTATAAATTTAGCATCAGGTGTCAGACTTTCCTCCTCTCCCTCTCTCATAAACGAGCTCAGTAATGGAATAAAACAGTCTTCAAGATTCCCATGTGGCTAAAACACACTAAAATCATGTGTATTGGCTACATTTATAGTGACACCATGAGGTGAAAAATATGGGGAAAAAAATCTAATGTCTTTATGGTACAGTATAACTAATGGACAGAGTTAAGGTTGTCTGGGTGCCCTAACTATGTATGTCCATATAGTAGCAAGTTAAACTTTAAAGAAATCCAAATGTAAGTCTGAAATTCCTGGGTTTAACAACACTTGGTTTGAGGGTAATTACAAGATCCCTGTAATTTGTTTTTTCTGCTCCAAATTACCGATACGTTCTGAATCTTAACTTCATCTCAACATAGTTTTCTCTGGGAATTGATTCAGAACGCAGTGAACTAGACGCTTGACATATGAAGAGCAAGAAGAAAAGCTGTCTTGAATTATGTACAGTCAATTACATTTGTGCAAAGTAGGGGTAAACTGCTACCAAATAGAACAGTAGCCTTCTACATTCACTTTGCACATGAGAATTAAGCCAAAGGAGCCTGATTCTCCAAAAGGCATAAATTTGACACTTGACCTATTTACCAAAAGCAATTCTTATGTCAAGATAGAAAAACATCCAAACAGATCTGCTTCACGAATTATTTTGGGTAAATTCTATGGCAGGGGTGGCCAGCCTGTGGCTTCGGAGCCATATGCGGCTCTTCAGAAGTTAATACGCGGCTCCTTGTATAGACACCAACTCCGGGGCTGGAGCTATAGGCACCAACTTTCCAATGTGCCAGGGGGTACTCACTGCTCAACCCCTGGCTCTGCCACAGGCCCTCCCTCCACTCCACCCCTTTCCATCCCCTCCCCTGAGTGTGCCGTGCCCTCACTCCTCCCCCTTTCCCTCCAGAGCCTTCTGCACACCACAAAACTGCTGATTGGGAGGTGTGGGGAGCGGGGGGGGGAAGGGGGGAGGGGCGCTGATCGGCAGGGCTGCCGGTGGGCGGGAGGCACTGGGAGCAGGGTGGGGGAACTGATGCGGGGTTGCTGACGTATTATTGTGGCTTTTTGGCAATGTACATTGGTAAATTCCTCCTCCTTTTCAGGCTCAGGTTGGCCACCCCGTTCTTTGGCCTGTGTTATACAGGAGGTCAGACTAGATGATCATTGGGTCCCTTTTGGCCTTGAAATCTATGAACCCATTGTCTTATACCTTGCTTTATCATTTATTCCTCTGCAAAATGGAGTATAAATGCGGCCAAGTCAGGTGGATAGTAATTTTGAATCACTTTACTCTCAAATTTTCAAGTGGCAAATGTACGTGCAATGGAGTGGAGAATTAAGCCCAAGATCCATTCCCACAAGAGCTTGCAATTTAAGGGTCTGCTCCTACCATTTTTATTTGCACAAATAGTCCAGCTGTGTTCAATGTAAGCTTTTTGGGTCAGATCCTTCAGACCTATGAAAGCTGATCTGAGCCACTCTGGTGTTCTCAAGTGGCCTCACAAACCAACTAAGCAGGCAAGTGGGAAATTCAGGGATATAGCCAAGCAAAAGCAACGCGATCAGGATGACAGATCGGTCTGACCCCAAGCTGCTGCATTCAGCATAGATGTTCTGCACGTAAAGCGCTCCTTGGATGGGTGGTCCAGTGGTTGGGAGGTTGCCAGAGACTCAGGAGACGTAGGTTCAATTCCCACAAACTTCCTGTGTGATCTTGGGCAAGTCACTTAATCTGGGTCTTCACTGGCAAAAAACGTGTTTGTAGAGCAAGAGAGCTACCACAAGTTCACTATCTTACTGTAAAATCCTACTGTACACAAGACACAAATAGTTTTTACCTCAGTGTAACCAGTTAAAATCAACGCTATACCCTCCACATGGGGTTGTTCTTGACTACCCTGAGGTAAAAACTATCTGTGCCTTGTCTTAGCTAAGATTTTACAGCATGATGAGTGTGCTTTTTACAGCAAAATTCTATTTTTGGCAATAAAGAGTCTCAGTTCCTCTTCTCTCAAAAGGGGATAAGAGCACTCTCCTGCCACTCAGGGGTATTGTGAGGATAAATACATTAAAAATTGTTCAGACACTCCAGTAGTGGGAACCGTAAGTACCTAAAATGGACAAATGGAAGAAGGCACAGAAGGGAGTGTGGGAAAGAGACAAGACTGGGTAGCATGAAGGGCTGAGGTAAAAAGAGGCGGGTAGATAGGTAGGAAGGTACTAAGTAGTGCTAGCCTTTACGAGCCAAGGAAAAGGAGCTAGAATTTGTTATCAGCTACCATATTCAATATAACAGGGCAGGATATTTCAGCAAAGTTAAATTTAATTCACTCTAGGCATTCTCAGTGAAAGACTGAGGTAGGAAAAAAAGGCATTTTGTTTTACTCCTAATTTTTTCTCCTTTCTCAAAATATTTTAGTCCACTGCTTCTGTACATTTAGCAGCTCCATAACAAGAATCTTGCAGGGGAAACCTGACTGGTTCTCCCATCACTGCCCTGAAACTAAATCACACAGTATGGGTCAGAAGGGGGACAGTAAGTAACTGATGCCCTTTCTTCAGAGGGAGCAACATCAGGCTGGTGAACTGAGCAGGTTACTGTAGGAAACCCGATATGTGTAAAGAGTGGCAGTTGGACCAAGGTTTCACTGACCAGCTATCCTACACAAACAACTGTTGCGTTCAGAAGCATATTCCCATATTACTGACAATAGATTTCTGAGGAAAATATTCAGAATAGCAAGGGCTCTGATTGCTTCAGCGACAGACTCATCCTGATGCCCTGCTCAGTACTCAGCTCGCCCTGCTTTGGTCTTAGCTGCTGCTTGGCTCTCTCCCTCCTCTAGAATCACGCAGGGCAAAGAGAAGAATCTCTACCCAGTCCCTAGTCTTTGGATACGAAGAGAAAATAAACTCCATGGCCTGCCCTCCTTCCTGCATATCCTATGTGCTCCATTAAAATGCAAACAAAGAACTGCTTCTAAATTCACCCTCATGCTCCACAAACTTCTAGGGATCATTGGCAAGAACTACCCTGAGAAACACTTTTCATGTGGTGTATCCTGATGCACTAACTGCACATAAATATCCACACAGTCAGAAACTCTCACTCACTCTCTCTGCCTCCAGCCACAGCTGCACAAATGATTCCCAACAGCTTCCTGCCCTCCAGTCTCTAGAGACAGCATTATCAGCACATTACCAGCCAAGAAGGTGAAAACAAGGGAATGGAACTAGTAAGTGGGGGGGGGGGGGGGGGAATAAAATGAAAAATTCACAGCAGCTGGTTAGTGAGACTTGATTTTCAACTCTAATCTCAGCTTGTGCAGTAGTCTATGGGGGAGAAATGCCACAATTTGCATGACAAGAGCCAAGTGAACTGAATGGTGGCAAATCAATTCTGCAAAAGGAGATAAGGCAGAATATACTTAATGTATTAGCAGAAAGGTAGAAATTCAATTCCCATAATGTCAGATGATATTGATTAAAGCTCACACTTTTTTATTCCTCCTCCACTTAGGCCTCAGAAACAACAAAGCCTTTATAAAGACACATTTGTCTTACACCAATGTAAATATACTTCAGTGTTAAGAGGATGATGTAAACTCCACCTCCATTAAAAGTGAAGTCCTAGGAACTTGGAAAGGCAGAACTGTCTGTCTAGTGTGTTATAAAGAATCAAGGATATTGAGCTCACTAATGAGTTCAGTGACTAACATATCTGTCAATGAAGGAACTGCAAAAAATACAGCTGCAAAGATGTACTGGAATTTTTTAATGAATGTGATCACAAATGTTTGGGATTTTTTAATCTTTGAACAACTTGGAAACATAAAGTTCCCTTATCTTCTCTTTGTAATAACCACACAATCCTCCTTTGGCTCACTGAGTAGACAGGGTATGGGGGCACAAGAATTGCCTAGAAGGTATTTTTTAAACCCACTGATTATTAAAGAGCTATACATTCAGTTAAACAAAAGCCCTCTTCTTTCTTTTCCCCATCCACACATGGTTCCCTAAACTTGCACTTGCTTGGACTTTATCTTTAATATTGCTGTTGAATTGAATAACCTTCACTGTAACTGCTGTATTTAATAAACTAGGAGATATTCTAAAAATGTGCACCTGTCTTCTGTAATTAAAAGCAATTATCTTCATCTCTAGCAGAGCCCCCAATTTAATTATCTCATTAAACAGTCTATTTTTTAAAGCAGACATTACATCTGTATCTGATTTATTGATCTGACAAGGTATTGCAGAAGAAAAAAGTGAGTGTCCACCAATAACACTGCGACCAGTTTATAAAGGAAAAGGTGTTGGGAGAAATGGAGACAAGATAAATAAGAAATTCATGAAGAATACTTCAAAAAAATCTATAGCAGTTTTAATAAAAATCAATCCCTTCTATTTTATATTGCAATATTTCTTTGACAAAGAAGTTTCGTTATTAAGCTTAATCATATTATTTACAGTGTTACATGACACCAAGGATATATTATGAATAATGACCCATCCAAAGGTCAGAGACAGGACTTGGGCAGTTTTACCTCTATGTAGGGTTATACAACATGGTAATAAAAAGAGCCCTAGCCCTGTCTGAACTATAGTTTCCACCCCTGCTTCCTCCAGTGGAGAATTCAGGGTCTCACTTTTGCCAGCATAGATGTAGCCAAGGAGCATTTTTCCTCCCCAAACACAGCTAAGCAAGAAGCAGCCAAAATACAGCTAGTGCCTCCTTGATCACCAAGCTGTTTAGCTGGCCAACATGCCTATTAGTGTTCTTGGACTCCAGCCCCATACCCCAACCCTCTTCATGTCCTGGCTAGAGTGACATGTCAGGTACTGGAGGCACACTGGCTCCTTTTAAAGGGCTTACTCCTGAGAGCATCCATAACAGCGACTGAAGTTCAAGAGTTGAGAGTGCTCAGTTCCTCTCAGGATCCCTCTGGCTGTACAGGAGTAGCAGAACCTCTCTTGTCCCAAAGTAGTACTGGGAAGTGATGAGTATCACTCTGCCCCCAGCACTCACAGAGGCATTCTGCATGCCTCCAAACTGCAGAGGCAGAATGCCTCAGAATGTCACTGCTTAAGCACTACATTAAGCACAACCCTAGCCATGCTAGGCTGAAAGCACCCAACTGATGCTTAACAATAGCACTCCTCTCACAAAGGGTGTCAGACTTCAGACAGATGCTGATCAGATTTTGTAACTAACCTGAGCACAGGCAGAGTGCCATTCAGTCCCCTAAAGTAAAAACATTATGAGACATTACACTTTGCCATGCAATCTTTGCAGTGGTTCATCTGTCAATCTCTTCCACTCTAGCATGAAAGGAAACAAATCTTTTGGGTTTAAACAGCAAGGAGATAAGAAATCCAAGGATACAAAGTGTCACGGGGATGGGAACTGTACAATTTATATATGTAGCATGGAGCAAAAAGAAGGTATTGCTCCACCAGTTTTTTATGGACAGTTCCCTGGAGAAATAAGCCTTTTCAAAAATCCTCCACAAGCAATAGTTTTCTTAGCAAATATTGCAAGGTTTGAGCTAATGTGATTTCTGAATGGGCTGTGAATGTAAACAAAAATATACTACTACTGAGTGATTATTCATCAACAGACAAAATTCTCAACATTTTGCTTCTAAATTTTAAACTTTATATTTACAGAAAATGTTAATTTCATCAGCCTAGCCTTTAATTAGATTCAAAAGCATCTCAGTGTTTACATTTCAGATTTCAAAATCTTTCTGATCTGCTGATGTAAAGAGTTTCTTTTTACCTTCAGAATGTGGTGTTGGGGTTTTTAAAGATAATCCTTAACATAGTCTAGAAGCTCAAAATGTTGGGCTTTATAGCACAGGAAAAGCAGCATCCCACCAAGACTATCAATATCTCGACAAAACCTTTGTAAGTCTTTAGGGGGGAAATATGCAACTGTACCACTTCCAGCAAGTACCAATTTAGCATGAGACACAAGGAACAACTCTAGTAAATGAAATATATTCTGGGGGGAAAAATACAGTCCAAAATTCATTAAAGAATGCTGACTAAACCACTATGAACAAAAAGAATTACATGCTAGGATGTTTTCTGACAAGAACTGGTTGAATAATTTGTGATAAATATTTATGACAAATTTCTCCTCTTTTTTCTAAAATAAATTGCTGAGAGCAGGCAATCCTTTATTCACAGTTATTAGCCAGAACACCACTGTGGATAATGTTTGGTCTGTAGATTGTTCACGAGCAGCTCCTTTGGAGTATTGGAAATTCAACAGGATTTGTTAGTTTTGATTGGACATGCATTACATGGTATTTTTCTCCCTCCTGATTGTTTGAATATAACTCTTGGCATCAAGTTTCTAGTAGGATACTCATATACATATTCAGCTTTCATTTTCTGCTGCTAGTCCCTCAAGGGATCATCTTTTTGTTCTGTGTTTGCACAGTGGAGTCCTGATCGATGACTGGGCCTCCTAGGCACTACTACAATAATAATATTTTTGATTAAATTTAATTCTTTCTGTAAACATTCCTGACAATGAGCTCCTTTGCTAGATTAGAAGCCCAGGCCTTTCACAGCATGAATATGTTTGTGGACTTGTGTGGACAATTAAGCATGGGTGCAAACATTTGCGAGACCAGACCCTTTGCAAAGAGTAAGCAGATAAAACAAAAAAAGGAGCATAAGAACAAAGTAAATTCATTCAAAAATCCATAAGGACATTCATGCATTCCCCTTCTTTACTAATGACATTTGCACTGAAACATCAGCTGACTTTCACACTGTAAATCATAGAATCCTAGGGCTGGAAGGGACCTCAAGAGGTCATCTAGTCCAGTCCCCTGCACTCATGCCATTATCTAGACCATCCCTGACAGGTGTTTGTCTAACCTGCTCTTAGTCTCCAATGATGGAAATTCCACAACCTCCCTAGGCAATTTATTCCAGTGCTTACCTATCCTGACAGTTAGGAAGTTTTTCCTGATGTCCAACTTAACTATCCTTGCTGCAATTTAAGCCCATTGCTTCTTGTCCTAGCCTCAGAGGTTAAGGAGAACAATTTTTTTCACCTTTTCCTTGTAACAACCTTTTATGTATTTGAAAGCTTATCATGATCCCCTCAAGTCTTCTCTTCTCCAGACTAAACAAACCCAATTTTTTCTTGAATCTTCCCTCAGATCATGTCTTCTAGACCTTTAATCATTTTTGTTGCTCTTCTCAGGACTTTCTCTGATTTATCCACATTGTTCCTGAAATGTGGCCCCCAGAACTGGACACAATACTCCAGCTGAGGCCTAATCAGCGCGGAGTAGAGCAGAAGAATTACGTTTTGTGTGACGTTATTGACATAAACTGTGACTGTATAGATCATTGTTGCAACCAAGGTCCTATAGTTGTACCAAACCTTGTACAAAGAAGGTCAAGTAAGCGGTTTATGAAAAGGTTGTAATTTGCTGTCTGTATGTGTGTATCATTTTTGTATTTGAAGTTATAAATATTGGGTACGTACTTGTATCTCTGTGTGTTTAATTCTAAGTAGCATCAGTGAAGCATTTGGTCAGCTTCTTGAAAAATGACTATTCTGAGTAAGTGCCCAATCAAGAAACACTTAACTGACAATGGACCTTGGGAGCCTCCAATCCACATCTGAGGAGCCTTCCTGGGAACGTTCAAGGTAGCATGGGAGCAATGGCTGCCGCCTGCAAACTGAGGCATGCATGGATATGTGACTTGCCCATGTGACTCCAAACTCCATCTTGCTGCTGTAAGATGTTCCAACGGTAAGAACAAAGGGGTCCTTCCACATGGCAGAGGCTATAAAAGGCCCTGGAAACCCCTCCATTTTGTCTTCAATCCTGCTTCTAACCTCTGGAGGAACTGTGCTTGAAACTGAAGCTCTGAACAAAGGACTGAACAACCCATCCAAGCTGGGATGTTTGTACTCTAGAGACTTGATTGGTTTAAAATCAGCAGTAACCACATCAAGCCTGAAACAAGTCTGAACTAAGAACTTTGCAATTGTTGTATGTATTTGATTCCATTTAACCAATTTTAACTCATCTATATTCCTTTCCTTTTATGAATAACCTTTAGATTTTAAATTCGAAAGGATTGGCAAGAGCGTGATTTGTGGGTAAGATCTTACTTGTATATTGACCTGGGTCTGGGGCTTGGTCCTTTAGGATCGGAGAACATTTTTTTTCTTTTACTGGGGTATTGATTTTCATAACCATTCATCCCCATAAGGAGTGGTGCAGGTGGTGATACTGGAAAACTGAAGTATCAGAGGGAATTGCTTGTATGACTTCTGGTTAGCCAGAAGGGTAAAACCAAAGTCCTCTCTGTTTGGCTGGTTTGGTGTGCCTTAGCAGTGAAGGACCCCTAGCCTTGGGCTGTAACTGCCCTGCTTTAAGCAAGCTTGTGATCCACTATGACCTCCATATCCCTTTCCACTGTACTCTTTTCTAGGCAGTCATTTCCCATTTTGTATGTGTGCAACTGATTGTTCCTTCCTAAGTGGAGTACACTGCATTTGTCCTAACTGAATTTCATCCTATTTACTTCAGACCATTTCTCCAGATCATTTTGAATATTAATCCTATCCTCCAAAGCACTTGTAACCCCTCCCAGTTTGGTAACATCCACAAACTTTATAAGTGTACTCTCTATGCCATTATCTAAATCATTGATGAAGATATTGAACAGAACCAGATCCAGAACTGATCCCTGTGGGACCCCACTCGATATACCCTTACAGCTTGACTGTGAACCACTGATAACTTCTGGGAAAACTGTTCCCAGAGAGTAGTTATGCACACACCTTATAGTAGCTCCATCTAGGTTGTATTTCCCTACTTATTGTATGAGCAGGTCATGTGAGACAGTATCAAAAGCCTTTCTAAAGTCAAGATATACCACATCTACCACTTTCCCCCTTTCCATCAGGCTTGTTACCTTGTCAAAGAAAGGTATTAGGTTCGTTTGACATGATTTGTTCTTAACAAATCCATGCAGACTGCACTTCTCACTTTATTATCTTCTAGGTGTTTGCAAATTGATTGCTTAATTATTTCCTCCATTTTCTTTTCGGGTACTGAAGTTAAGCTGACTGGTCTGTAACTCCCCAGGTTGTCCTTATTTCCCTCTTTATAGATTGGCATTATATTTGCCCTTTTCCAGTCCTCTGGGATCTTTCTCGTCTTCCATGACTTTTCAAAGATAATTGCTAATGGCTCAGATATCTCCTCAGTCAGCTCCTTGAGTATTCTAGGATTTATTTCATCAGGTCCTTTGACTTTACTTACACAAGTTAGATGTCTTCATTTTTAACTTGGTCTCTCCCTATTTTAGCCTCTGATCCCAATTCATTTTCAGTGGCATTCACTTTGTTACACATCCAATCATTACTAACCTTTTTGGTGAAAACAAACTAAAGAGTCATTTAGCACTTCTGCCATTTCCACATTTTCTGTTATTGATTTTCCTCTGTCATTGAGTAACGGTTTTGTAAGATGTGCCCTGGAATGATACTACTTCTACCCATCCTCCTGGAATTATCCGGTTTACTGGCTCACGGTAAGTTAAATCACTTGAGTCCTGGGTATACAATACAGTAGCAGAGAAACTGCAATAAAATCATAATGCCTGCAGGACATTCAGCCTTCATGATTCTCAATTTATTGCTCATCTATTATAATGGAGTTGTGTTCCTCCAAGGAATTGTGTTCTTCTAAAAACTGTGAACTGATTTCTTGTATTGTTACTGCATACAGTTTTACAAACCAAATTCAACAGAGTTGAGTTTCTTTATTTGGCATAGTCAACTGTGATACTAACAGCAAGAATTCTAGAAGAGAAAAATATGATTTTCCCCCTTTTTGCAATTTCTTCCTTTTTAAAATGTTTTTAAATAAAGATAAGGTGGCATCTAGTTTAAAAATATTTGAGTAAAGATTTACACATAACTAGAGCTCAACAGAAAGCAGCAGAACTTTGTGAAAATTTTTGTCCAGCAATAGCAACCTCTTTGATAAAAAAATTCCAATCCCCTCTATATATGGACCTTACATAACAGTTTTCTAAAACTATTAAAGAAATTTGATGTGTATTATAATTCAGGCCCTACCAAATTCACGGCCATGAAAAGTGTGTCACGGACCGTGAAATCTAGTCTCCCCCTGTGAAATCTATTTTTTGTGGGCTTTTAACCCTATACTATACCAATTTCATGGAGGAGACCAGTGTTTCTCAAATTGAGGGTCCTGACCCAAAAGGTTGCAGGAGGGTTGCAAGGTTATTTTAAGGGGGTCGCAGTCTTGCCACCCTTACTTCTGTGCTACCTTCAGAGCTGGACAGCTGGAGTGCCGTGGCTGTTGGCTGGATGCCCAGCTCTGAAGGCAGCGCCCCGCCAGCAGCAGTGCAGAAGGGTGGCAATACCATGCCAGGCCACCTTTACGTCCGTGCTCCTGCCTTCAGAGCTGGGCAGCCAAAGCGTGGCAGCTGACCAAGGGCCAAGCTCTGAAGGCAGCAGAGCAGAAGAAGGGTGGCAATACCATACCATGCCATCCTTACTTCTGCGCTCCTGCTGGCGGCGGCTCTGCCTTCAGAGCTGGGCTCCTGGCCAGCAGCTGTCACTCTGCAGCCACCCAGCTCTGACAGCAGCGCTGCCACCAGCAGCAGCCGAGAAGTAAGGGTAGCAGTACCACCGTAACCCCCCTGCCCACAATAACCTTGGGACCACTCCCCCCCCCCCAACTCCTTTTTCGGTCAGGATGCCTACAGTTACAACACCATGAAATCTCAGATTTAAATAGCTGAAATCATGAAATTTACATTTTTTTAAAAATGCTATGACCATGAAATTGACCAAAATGGACTGTGAATTTGGTAGGGCCCCAATTATAATCTTCAAATTACATTAATATAACATTTTATAAGTCTTGGGGTGATTAGATATAGATCTATATCCCCAAAACTTAGGAACCCCATGAGCAGAGGAATGAAAAGTTAGTCTTGCCAACCCATTAAGAGTATTGGGCCTGATTCTACTCGCACTCTAGTGAGAATCAGAGGTAACTCCACTGAAGTTGATGAAGTTAAACAGGTGTAAATTAAAGAGCAGAATCAGGCTTATCACTGGTAGCTCAAGATATCTGATGATTTCTGATATTTTATGTAGAACTTGTATCACTCCCAACAGTTGAGCAAACACCCACCCCATATCTAATGTACTGGAAAGTTGAGACGGGTGGGTTGGCAAGAGGATCTCTCTCTTACAAAAGCAGCCCCCAGAAAGAAAAAGCTAGAGAACCACTGATTGAATGGAGCACTGCTGATAATCTGGGAACGAACAGTGTTATTGCTGGATGTAAATGATATCAGGTTTCAACTTGCCTTTCCATGCTTTGCTATGATTTTGAGAAAATAATTTCAGAAAATAGAAATGGGGGAGAAAAGTGATCCTATGAGTTCTTGTTATGCTGGTGCGATGACATCTTGCTAGCTCACACTGGCCTAGCCATTGGGTGTAGAAGTCAGTTATTGAATCTTAAACTCATTATTTTCTTTGATCATGAAAAGAATACGACTTGGATGCAGGTAAAACACAACTGGGAAGAACAGCTGTTTTTCTCACTTTTATGCTACCCTTCTTCCCCCTCTTATGCCTGCTAGGGAGAATGCTGCAGAGCTGTTCAATAGCTGGTGTCAATCTGATCAGTTGTGTAATCAAACTAAGAGTGAAGTGAAGGGCGGAGTTAATAAAATAAAGAAATATGTAAAATTACATAACCCCCTTTTCTCCATGGTCCATGTGACTTCACCAATAACACCAAGTGCATTGCTTCGGAATTACATCATGATTCTTGCCCTTTTAGGCCAGTGGAAATTCAATCTGTTCTGGAGGAATTATTCCTTCTGGCTGAGAATGACCCTGTTTATATGGCTCTGTTACACCTCAAGCAGCTAACATTAGCTTTGGAAGAGAGATTAGGGAAGTTGCAGTCGCCCAGCTGCAGGGTGAGTGCTGCAAATGTAGCTGTTCACAGAGAAGGGAATACTGAGAACAAAGTGGCAGGTCAGACGGACGGAAGGAAGAAAAATACTTGAAAAATCAGCCCCTTAGCTCTGGACTACTGCCAATCTCATTTGTATGATGCCTTGAGCTCTGAACTTCCAAAATAATAAATTCACTTTATGCATTTAAAAAAAAATCAGTTGTCAAAAATAACTTCTCAACCACACATGGAGATCTCTCTGAAAATTGTGTGTGGTGCATTAAATCAAATACACACAGTGTCCTTATATCAATGCAGTTTTATAATGGGTCATATGGAAATGTAAAATAATGCACACAGAGTAAATGATCCAGTCTGTAGATTTAAGAAATTGAAATATCAGCTAGACAGTAACTGATCCTACTTACAGAGGTATCAAAGAAATCCATTATATTGTGGGCTTAGAGCAGACATTCTTAAATCTTTGTCCTTATCCAAAAATCACACTCTCATGGGTAATTCCCTAATGGAAAATTTAATGTACTGCGCTACCAACAATAAGAGCATCTTGAATCTTTCTCCCCTACCCTCCCCCTACACACTTTAGATGCACTGTAATGGTTTCACTTTTCAATGATAAATATCTTTCCAGCTTTGACTGAACATGTATTATTCTACTGAAGGTTTCTTGAGCAGCACCCACCAGAGTAATTAAAAAAAACTAGACTAAAAAAAAAATCGAAGCACTAAAAAGTCAAAGAGTGGTCACAGTGAATCTGCAATTTTCTGGTGCATCATTCTGCATCAGATGAGTAATCCATCGTTTGGGACCATCTCCAAGAAAGGGCCATCTGCTCTCAGCATGACTCTGTTCGTGGCACCTGCACAGAAATTTACCTTTTCTGCAAGACCTTAGGGAAAAACAAATAAAGGTCTCTAAAAATGACAAAGCCAGTAAACAGCATAAATTGCTAAACTTGGAATGATTGCTAAGATAAACCCTCTGCACTGCTTCCGAATGTTTAACTTGCATTAGCTGCCTTATGACATGCATGACGGTGCCATTTGGCATGGAAGAAACAAGGGATCATCAACAGAGACTGGATTTTTGCAATGAAACAGCATGGAAAATATTCCCAACACACTATACATACACACACACACATGTATACAAAGAGAGAGAGCGCAAGCGTGCCAACTTTGATCTGTTATCCAAAACAGTGATAGGGTACAAAGACAGTCCATTCACTTATTTGGCACATAGATATAAAGATTTAATTTTAAAAAACCAAATCATCGTTCACTCATGGAAACAAGGGACTATATTCTCCTCTTGCATTGGTATAAAACCACTGTAAGTATCCCCACTGATTTCAGTGTCATTTATTTACACCACAGTAAATGCAAAACAAAGTAGGCCCAAGGAATTCAGCTCTGTAAATTCCACCCAAATCACGTCTGCATGTTCTGGCACTATCCAGAGTGCCATATCCCCCAAAGCCCTATCCATTTGGAAGGTAATGCAATTTAATCTCTGTGAAAAGTTTCCCATTTACTTTTTAAAAAAAATCTATTATGTTTATTATCCTTTGCCCCATCTCCAAAGGCATATTATGATATCATCTTACTACTTACAATAATAACGGCTTCATGAAACTCAGAAAACAAGTTTAGCAGAAACTTAGTGTTCACGCTGCTTCCTAATGGAATACAGAGTAGAATTCAGGACTTTATCCAAAAGCCGTAAGAACCATTTTCTGGCCCCATGATTCCTAGAAAGCTCCTCACAAGTTTAATTTAGTGGAAAAGAACACACACCAAAAAGACTTGAGCAAAAACTACTCCCATGTGAAATTTCTCCATTAATTTCAGCAGTGTTACACTTGGGAGAAACTTTATTGATCAGTACTTTGTGGCCAAGCTTTTCAAGTGACTTGTGATTTTGGGGTGCTATTTTTAAGATACCTTACAGGAGCCTAATCTTCAGAAAGTGCTGACACCCATGGAGCCCCTCAATGCCAACTAGCAGAGAACACACCATACCATAACTCAGATGATACACTCACTGACCTGAGGTCTGATACGCTCACTGCCCCAACACACTGTTGTCATAATCTGTATCTAAAAATTTTCATGTAAGGTATTGTATGCCAACTGGTAACATGTTGGTCATTAATATTATTGCGTCATGTACGGGAGGTGCATGAAGAATTATGGATGTGTGCTGGAAACATGGTCTTCAAGCATGCATAAGCCTAGCCCACCCTAAACAAAGGAACGCTGGTTTGCCTGCTTGTCTGGGTCTCCAGTGTAAATTGAGCAAGGTAAGGCCAGAAACAATGAAAATATATTTACATATACAAAGCCATCAAACTAGCAAATGGGGGATAGAGGCTGTACCCCCAGGAATCCTTCCTGGCTCTTGAAACAGACAATGGACTTTGGGAAATACAAGCAGAAACTGAAAGCCATTTTGGCATCCTTCGGCTAAGGGACACAAAAGGCCAGAGCTCTTGAAATCTGAAAAGATGGGTCCTTCATCCAAGGGAGCTGAAGTCTCTGGGAACTGACTATGGGTGAGAAATCATCTTCAAAGATTGCAACTTGCTGAGGTTAAGTTTTAGGCATTATGAAGCATATTTGGTCTGTATATCTTTCACGCTTACTGGAAATTACATAGGTTATGTTCTTTAGTAATACACGTATTCTTTTTTATTACAAAACCATCTCAGTGCTATTATACTGAAGTGAAGTGTGGGTTTTCAGCCAGCCTACCAGACTGATGTGTGCTTTGTCTCATTGGAGGTAGCTAACTTCAGTGAGTGTCCAGTAAGAGGGGACTGGCCCCTGCAGAGAGACATCTCAGGGGAACTGAGGAATTGGGGTTCACTGGTTGTTACCTGCAAGGCAAGGTTTGGACTGGCAGAGTCCTGTCGGGGAGGCAGACAGGCTTGTGTGTCTGGGAGCAGACGCATCGCTTCGCAGCAGCAAAGCTCTCACTCTTGGTAAGGCAGAAGAATAACAAGTGCTGAGTATCCACCTTTCAAAAAAAAAAAAAAATCAGGCTTCTTTAAGGTATCGCCAAGTAGGAAACCAAAAATTGTGGCACCCAAAATCATTTGATTTTTCTCCAGGCCTGTCTTGTCAAATATGAGATCATTTCATGGCTCACCTCACTCCCTTCCTGAAAGTCTTTTGGGAAATCCCAGATTTTCTGAAATAGAAACACCCCCACTTCATAACTGAATCCTATGTCGGACATCCCATCCTATGTCAGTGCAACAACATGCTTCAGTTCAGCACCGAATGTGGGCTCAGCCTTGCCATTCCTGGCTCTAGACTCACTACTAGACCCGATGAAAATCAAAAATGAAAATCCCTTCATTAAGAGGCTACCCAATACACCTAATTTACTCCACACTTGGGGTTACAGTCTGCCACATTTTCTCATATTAGTACCTTATCCACCTTAGCTCTTACTTAGCAACACCTTATTCTGCAAGTAAGGATGGCAGAATCTTGTCCTCACTGAGCTTTTTCACCTCCAGTCAGTAGCACTGGAGTTGAACAACAAGTTAAAACCTTACATTTTAAAAACCTGCAGTATAACAAAGATAACAGTAGCAACGTATGGCTTTTCCTTGATAATAATCTGGATTTATAGTTTATCCTGAGGGATCTGGATTACTGCCTTATAAAAACAGCACAAGGTTCGTGTTATCCCTTAAATCTTCCACAGTGGCTCCAAGGTCTCAAAGATTAAATATCACTGATGAGGATTTTTGTTTGGGCATGGCAGGGTGCCCAACAACTTGTAATCAAGAGAAATTTTCTAGACATAAATACTTTCAAAACAGGAAATAGTGTGCAACTTGTTCAGCAAAGCTTTCTACTGAACAATTATAGCAAGTTCTGGTGCTAACAATGCCACTGCTACATCCTCAGTGTGATGCTACAAATTACTCACTTTGACTTATAAAAGATTATTAAAAATAATAAAAATCAAGAAAAAAATCTTCCAAATGCACTTAATTAACTTCCTAAAATTATCCCAATATGTTATGATTAAAACATCCCTGTGGTGTAATATTAGCATATGGCAAAGTGGAATATCAAGATTGAAAATTAGAAAAGGAGAAAAGATACACAAGCTTACTGTAAGACCAATAGTGAACACAATGTGTAGTGTGCTGAGAGAGACTTTGTGGTACACGTCTGATTCAATATCACTGAATTAAAAGGAAGTTTTTCCACTAATTTCAATGAGACAGGATCAATATACCAGAGAAAGGGAGTATTACCAAAAGCACCACATATTCACACCCTACACACTTTGTATTTTTTTTTAAATGAAAAATACACCTTGGAAGGGATCTCTTAAAAACTAACACATTACACAAGAATATTGACGATCAGCGTACATACAAAATGTGAATTAAGAGTTATGAATGTAAGCCAACATTATGACTAGAATGTGTTTACCAGACAAGTCTGGGGAGGGGGTAAAAGAGTTTCTCAGAAACAAAGGACAAGCTGATGCCTCTAGCCAAGTGTTAAAGTTGATGGGCAAACACCTGTCAAGTGGCCATTCTTTGGCAACGAAGGAGGGCAGGAACAGATCAATCTGCATTTTAGCAAACATGAAACCTCTTTCACTATGACACTCCATGTCTCTGTCCACACAACTGGAATGAACTTTATTTAGGGGTAACCGAGAAGAAAATATATTTCAAAGGGTGATTGGATGCGTCAGGGTGGACTAGGTCCAAAGGCTTCCTGATGGAGGCCTATGGCCCTGCCTCACCCTGCCCTAGAAAAGAGCAGAGGAGAAGTCATCCAGCAGCCTAGAGTGGCTGCAGAGAAGCAACCAGAGGGACTGCTGGAGCGGCCAATCAGGGGCCAGAAGGGCCCTATAAAAAGGAGCCGCAGAAGCAGAGCAGTCAGTTGCTGCCTAGAGCTTGAAGAAGAAGAAACAGGTGCTTGACTGGCTGGAAGAACAGCAGGACCACAAACAGCTCACTTCAGGCAGGATTGAACCCAGGGAAGATTGCCAAAGACTCAGTGCCTAGAACAGCAGCAGGACCATGGGCAGGCTGAGCCCAGACCCTAGCCAGAGCGGGCAAGGGTATCGTGATGGGTCCTGCTGGTCTGGTTGAAGACTGAGCCCAGACAAAGGTTGCAGAAAGGACACGAACTAAGGGTACCAAGATGGGCCCCTGTTGGGCTGTTAGAGAAGGAAGTGGCTCCAGGAAGGAAGCCTTGGTGCTACAGCCCCATACCAGGGCCATGAGAAAGAACTAGAGACTGTATACCCTGGAAGAGGGTACTGTGCGTCACTTGGCCAGAGGGCTGAATCACTGAAGACCTGTCGAAAGAACCATCGGCTGAGAGGGGGCACTCGCGAGAAGCAGGCACCACCCCATTGTAAGAACTGAAAGAAAAGCAGGCTCACACCTGGCCAGAAAGGAGGCGCCTGCGAGAGGTGAGTGCCGATCCATTCAAAACTGAGTCAGTGCAGGCATGTATTGGCCAGAGAGGGGACACTCACAAGAGGCAGGTGCCAACACTGTTACACTGGACTATAAAAGAGCTTTCCCTCCTTCAGCTATGACAAAGAAATCAGCCCTTTGACTTTGGGGAGAAATCTTGACCTGAGAATTTGGTCAGCCATGTTGCTGGGAACCTGTGATAAGGATTTTACCTTGAACCAAGCCTTGCTTGTTAAGTTTTAGCTACTAGAAACTTTTTATCTTTATTCTTCTTGTAACCATTTCTGACTTTAATACCTTATACTTGCGCTCACTTAAAACCTCTCTCCATAGTTAAACTTGTTTTATTATTAATATAAATTGATCCAGTGTCGTGTTTAAACTGCACTGTTTGGTAGCTCCAATTGAAACTGCAAACCATGGAATATTTAATCTTTACAGGGGCAACAGACCTTTACTATCTGAATTGTCCAGGATAGGGCAGGACAGTGCAGAGCACACATTTTGGGGAAAAATTTGGGACTAGGACTGTTTTGGGGGTCACCCTGAAAGTAGTAACCCAGGCTGGTGGAAACCAGAGTGTAACAGGAGTGTTGATGACAGGCTGCTGGGGTCAGAATTGCTGGACCAGGACTGCAGCTACACACAGGCACTCAGGGTGTGACCGCATGCTGTTTGTGAGCAGCTCTGGGTGGGAGCTACAATAGCAAAGTATTGTGAGGCACCCAAAATTGCAGGGCGGGCGGTGACAGAAACCCCACTGGTGTGGATTGCACCCGACACTGACAGGGGCAAAACTTGCTTGTCAATGCACACATCATACTGGGTTCTATGTTTTTCTTAAGGCACTAAATATTAATAATCAAGTTTTGATAAATATTAAAAGGATTGTTCCCTAAAGATGCATATTGACAGGATTGTTCTCAAAACAAGTTTTGTTTTGTTTTTTAAAGCTCTCTAGAACGTTGAGTATGTCATTTCAAAGCACCGACCAATCATTTTATTAAATCAAAATATCCATTATACATTGTGGAAAAAACAACCTATTGTAAATAAACTTGCATTCCCTTTCAGGTTAATTTTCCTCTCTCAGTATCAAATATCACAAGTAATCCACACACACACACAGAGAGAGAGGGAACATTTCACAAACTGCACAGTTTTAAAACCAACAATGGAAGGTAAAAGGACAGATGTAATGAATGTGCAGAAATATGTTAACAGCTAAGAAGAGCTGTAACTTTACTTGTCCTTGTTTTCATTACAAATAATTTTCCCAGTATGTTAATAGTTCACATAGATCCTTTGTGTTCCTTTATATTGTCTGTCTTCATAGATATTTCCAATAAATATTTGTTTAGCAGCTTCACCTTAACTGAAAACATCTCTATCACAAGAGAAAATGTTCCAATTCTATTATGGAATATTTTATTACTAACCTCAGGCTAGAAAGCCTTTGGATTGCTGGACGACCCAGGCCTATTTCGTTTATACAACTATTATCTACTGGCAGCAAGCAACCCTCTCCCCTCCAAGGCAGCCCTTATAAAATAAAAAATGACAATGAGCAACAATAATGGCTAATAATGATATAGCACCCCTGTTATAAGCAGAGGTGTTGTAGAGCATTACTTTGGAATACTATAGGATTTTTAAGGAGCAAACATTTCCCTTTTTTCTTTATAGATGGGGCATTACAAAGTAATAAGGTCAATTTTAGCTGCATGACATCCAATGACCCCTTATGTCGTCAGACAAGGATTTTTCCCCCATATGAATTTTAAATTTTAGTATTTAGAATGCTATTTCCATGATTTAATGACTGACACTTTGGGGGTCTGAGGGGGAGGGGTTAAGGGGGGGGCACAGAACGTGAAGGGTTTTATTTCCCTTTGAGATCTTGAAGGGAGCTAATTAATATGAATGTGATTCATGCAAGAATCACAAATAGAAAGGCTGTCTGTATTTTTAATAATCAATGTGCCTTACAAAGGTCAGTCTCTCAACTCACCTGTCTCCTTCCCCCTGCTGCAGAGGCAGAGAGATGTTAAAGCCAGATTAGGGCCTTTAAACCAGGACTTGCACTTGAGAGGGTGCAGTGCAATGCAACTTTTACCACCCTTTTAAAAGGATGCAGCATCCACAGCCCATCCCCCATCAGGTAACCAACATGAGCTCTGGAGCTAAAACAAGGAATTAGTCTTTGCAATCTCTAACGGTACTGAACCCACTCTCCTGCACACGGTGAAGCAGAATCAAGTCCTGATTCACTTACCCAAGAGTATAGAATGAATTAGTGGTAGAGGAAGGACTAGAACCCAGATTTCCTGCCACCAAGTCTTGTGCTCTATCCAGCTCAGAACACTTCCTCAATTAATATTTAATGCATTGGAAGAAATTCTCCCCCGTTACACTGGTTCAATACTATTCTATGGGGTTGCAACAGCATCACCTGGAAGGAAAATTTGGTTTACCTACGTGGATTGTTTTTTTCTTTTGCAACTAATACTAATATGCCTGTATGAATAAGGATTTAAATATATCCTGTTCTACTTTAGAATATTCCTTCCATTACACTTGAAGATCAGCATATGGTATATTTAGATAGTGATGCCCTGCCTCCAATTTCCCCCCAACTATTCCAGCCTCTGCAGCTGCCCTCAACTGGTAAACTAGCTTCTACTGCTGCTCTGTTGGCACTAATCCCCAAGACCATAGGGAAAATATGTTCCTGTTCCATGTGTTCCCAAATAATGATGCCAATCTTTGGACACCAGCCCTGGGCAGCAAGCCAGCTGAATAACTTCTTACTCCCCTGCTGTATGTACTTGACTAATGAGAAAGAGAGCGTGTGAAAGTCTCTGTACTGTAAAAGATCAGTGATGTGCCTGACTGAAGAAATAAGCATCAGCCAGAAGTGCACCAGGCTTGCATTAGCAATTGATGAGGGTGTTAGGATATAGATATTCAGGTCTGTCTGTAAAGGCCTATACTCTAAGAATTTAGATGTATTCTTATCACTTGGCTAGTTATAGAGGTACAAAAGAGAGAATCAAAATCACTGTCTGCCGGTGTAAGGGCCTTCTCTTACTGTGACAGTTTGAGGCCCTGTGCTTAGGCTAAGGCCTTTGGCTAAGCAGCAGAGGCAGCCATAAGCTAGGAAGAGAACAGTCACATCCTCACATTCCAAACTAGTCACATTGAAATAAGGTGCTATTGGGCTGTTAGGAATACAATCCTGTCCTGATAGTGCCTATCACCTCCAGAGAAAGGGAAGTGCCTAGAAAATGTAAAAGGAAACTTAGTTTGATAGCATCCTGTCTGGCAAGAATTCACTTATCAATAGCTGGGATGAGAAATCCTCACTTCTGTATTGTTTTGTCATTATAGTTCCCACTTTGCTATTGTTTGTCTGTATAATCTCTGTCTGGTTCTGTGATTGTTTCTGTCTGCTGTATAATTAATTTTGCTGGGTGTAAACTAATTAAAGTGGTGGGATATAATTGGTTACATTATCATGTTACAATATGTTAGGATTGGTTAGTTAAATTTCAGGAAAATGATTGGTTAAGGTATAGCAAAGCAGAACTCAAGTTTTACTATATAGTCTGCAGTCAATCAGGAAGTGGGGGGGGGGTAGGTGTGTGGGTGGGGGGGAAATGGGAACAGGGAATGGGGGTAAGAAAATTGGAATCATGTTTGGCTAAGGGCAGGAATGGGAACAGGGACACAGGTGCAAGGCTCTGTGGTGTCAGAGCTGGGAAGGAGGATACTAAGGAAGGAAACTGGAATCATGCTTGCTGGAAGTTCACCCCAATAAACATCGAATTGTTTGCACTTTTGGACTTTGGGTATTGTTGCTCTCTGTTCATGCGAGAAGGACCAGGGAAGGAAGTGGGTGGAGGAATAAGCCCCCTAACAGAGGGGTTCAGGGAAAGAGAAGCGTGAGAGCCATCAAAGGGAAATTGAAGACTAAGCAAACTTGATGAATTTGTAAAACTCAAAGCCTGATACCAACGCTTGGGATTTATGAAGAGAAACGTGCCATCGTACCTGCTCGGGGACTGTAATGGTTACTTACGTGCCACATTTGCTGAGAGGAATAACCAGGCTGACTATTTTGCAGCTCAGCATCTGTGCTAGTATGTGGAGTGTTCCTGTTCAAGACTTCAGATAAACCTGGGCCAATTGCATAGCCAATGAATCCAAACGTGGTCCATATAAGAAGGTTGGTATTTTCTGAACAGAAAAACATTCCCCTCTTCTTTCTGCCACCCCCTTGTATTTATACGTATACTACGTTTTGTTCCAAATTCAAGCTGTTTCCCTGGGTCTATTTCAACTGCCAGATGAAGGGTTAGCGTTTGCTGCTTGACTTTGGGAATATTAACTTAAGGCAAAACAAAGAATTCAAGTTGGATTAATTACACTTCATAGAGTAGCCAGGCACAGAAACAAACAAACAAAGGGAACAGTAACCTTTTTGGACAAGTAACAGATCACCTGTCATGCAGCCTGCTAGGCCTCTAATATTATCTGCATGCAAATAATAAACAGTCTGTGCTTGTCTGGCACATTGATCAAGAGAAATCTGGCATGTGTTTTATTGTGAATAATTAGGACAAACACTCAAAGCTGTGTTATTTCAAGGTAGCTTTTTATTAGGGCTGAATTGCTCTAGACATTTAAAACTAGAATGAGTGGATGAAGCACTGAAGCAGTATATTGTAAATAAAATAATAATTATCCAGTAGAGGCAGCAGCTGAATTAGGGGATCGAATAGGATTTAGACACAGTTTCCAGGCAAGCAAAGATACAGGATACTAAACTGTACTTTGAAAATCCAGACCTATATGAAAAGGCAGCCCCATGTGATGGAGTGGTTTAAAATGTAAAGCCTTTTAATAACCATCAGAATGGACTACATGATTGTGTGTATGTATATAAATGTGTGTGGAAGCACAAGCATGTACATGTGTACTCACATTTTGAGATAGGGGATTTGTTCCAACAATGGGTTTATAATTATGGGTGGAAGAAACGTGAGTTGGAGATGAGCAAGAAGGCCCAGAAAAAATGTGAATGGGTTTTGTTCCTATCAGAAGAAGGACTGAAGCAAACAGCAGCACTGCCAACTCTCATGATTTTATCATGAGTCTTGCGATATCTGGTGGTTTAATAAAATCCCAGCCTCGGGAGTCCTGTGAATACATGGGAATCTTTTAAAAAGGAGGGGAAGGGGTAAGTTTCGGGGGGGGCGGAGGGGAGGGTTGTTTTTGTTTTGCAAAAATGAGGCTATGAAAGTGACCAGACTGCACTTTAGCGGTTCAAAATGCAGAAGGCAAATAAAAAAACCCCAACTTTTAAAAAATAAAATCCTATTATTTTGAAGCTAGGTGAATGATTTCAGGGGCCTGACTCATGCTTTTTGAATGCTTGGGGTTGACAATACTGTTGCTTTAGGGAAGACCCACAAAGGATTCAAGGACACAGGAAAAGTACAGGAGCAAGAGAACAAGGGAGTGCCTTCAAGCAGAACGTGCTAGGGCCATGTGTGAGAAATCAGAATCCAGTTTTCAAAAGGGGCCTCAACCTGATCTTCATCTGTACAAGCTTAAAGCTGTGTGTGAGAAAATGCTTCTGTAAATGAACTGGGGCATTCAAATCCCATTTGTCCAAGTGGGACCATCATGAGCAGGAGAAACTGCTCAAGAACACATGCACAAATGGAGGCCATGTTTGAAAACTGGACCATCAAAGCCATCTTGCTGTCAGAGATGGATCTACTGAATGGGTTTTGGGGCAACGCAGATTAGAAGCTTTTTGGTGTTATTTACCTCCCCATTCACTGATTTCCCTCTGACCTTAACAGTGATTGTACTTTTATTTAGGACAGATGATCACCAACAAAGATGACTGCAACTATTTGGGAGAAAGCTTAGTCAGATCATTAACTTCATGGTGAAATATGATCAGACAATTGGGCAAAGGAAGGGGATTTGAAAATATTGATGCAAAAAACTTTTGTTCAGATTTTTATTTTCATCAAAAATGTCCAACTAGCTATACCTTTGATTAGTGATGTAATGCTTGAAATTAGAGATCACTGCACAGGAATTAGGGGATACATTTATTACCTTGTTCCAGACTACGCTGATGGGAGTGATGAGTCAAATGAGTCAGGCTTGGTGTCTGATCAGCATAATTCATTTAATCCAGTGGTTATCCTGAGGGGGAAGTACTCCTTCAGACACAGGTGAAATACGATGAATGAATCACTGATTACAGGTGGGGTGGTGATTATTTTGCAATGCATGTTAGTTTGCTGGAAGGATTGAGCTACAGTGCAAAGCAGGAGTCTAAAGAGAAGGAAATGTGTGGGTTGCTTGATGACAAGATGCAGACTGAAGGACTATTGGGGTAACCCTTTACTGCTTATAAACACCCCACCCGTTAATAAAGACAATCACCGCTAATGATCTATTAGTCAAAGCCTCTAGGCTAAGATAGGTGCCACAGGTGTGCTTAGGGTAGAGCTTTACAACCCAATATACCTCTAAATCTTGTATAGATAAATACTGTGAGTAGTGACAGTGAAGGCTGTGTTGTTATAAAATCAACAATTCTTGTGGTTTACGCTGTATTTCAAGCCCCTTGCTTTTACTGCAATCCCAACCTCTACTTCTGTTTTATACGAACATCTGTGTGAAAGACTGCCTCCCAAAATGACCCACTGCAGTTACCTTACAAAGCCTAAGGTGGTAACATTTTCTAATCCCTTGTGATCTAGTCCCTTAATATCAAAGGTTACATGGGCTGTCTGATCCTTTCAAGTCATAAAATATGTCAATAGTTTTCTAGACATTAGATCAAAAGCTTACCTTAGTGACAAGGCTCCTTTCAGGAAAGCAAGAAGCTGACAGGTGGAGAAATTAGATGATATTGCACAACTGACTGTTCTTCAGTGCTGAATGTGAGTGATTCTGCTATGTAAGCTAATAATTTTGGCACAGTAGACTTATATTAGCTAGTAAAGTGTTCCTAGTGGTCCTTGGAAATAATCGGTTATCACATACATGCATCAAAGATTTCAGTGGACTCTGGATCAGTCTCTTATTGGTTACAACATGTTAGTATAGTATAGCCAATATCAGATTTGGGCTATGCACATTTAGAAAGCTAAAATACAGTAGGTTTTTTACATCGGTCCCAAAAGGGCAGATACAAATTATGAAATTCTTAGATCAATTTACCACCATAAAAATGCATTACTAAAAAGATTCACACACAAGCTAAGAATATGCATGTTACTCCTATAAATCATTGCCTACATTTTTGTAAAATGTTAATCTAGGATCCTGTTTACCAAAAATCTAAAGGCTTATCTTTGCAGAAGAAAAGATTCCCTCAACTCACAGCATAGTTGAGGTGAGGAAGGAACAGAACTATGAAACAGCTATGGGGACAGGACAAAATCTGCTCTTGGTGCACTGGTGTGAATCCAGAATAGCTACAGTATATTCAGAGTGGCTAGTAACTTCAGTGAAGCTATTCTGGATTTACAGTGGCTATTACCATAAATCATAGCTATTTCAGGGACATCCCTCATCAGTACCCCTGTGATTGGTTGTACTGACAGGAGGAGCCCCTATTAGGTCAATAGATCATTTGCAACAGGCAAGTTGGATTTGGTGGTTGCTAACAGTGTAGAATGAGAGCTCAAAGGACAACTGAATTGAGATAAAAAGCCTTTTGCTGAGGCTAAACATTCAATTCTGGCCAGTGACCAACAGTCAATACTACTAAAAAGCCCTTCAGTGAACTATGTGAAATGAATCAATGCTCAGTCCAGTTGTTACTGGACAGGTATAATTTGTCAGCTTCATATTTGACACTTCTTGGCATTCTTGCCTGGAGCCTCATTGTAGTGGGCAAGGACTAAACAACCATGGAGAACTTATTGCTTTCTACCCCTTTGAGGTGGAGATCTCACCGGGTTGTTACTGAGGCACAACAGTACAGTTGTATAGAGAAGCTTGTATTGCCACTCTCCCTGCTGTGCTGATGTGACAAAGTGGGGATTTTCTCTTGTTATGTGTGAGTCTTACTGTTGAGCCTATGAGAGTTTTACTGTTTTGCATGAATACTGTGTGTGCCTCAGTTTCCGTGTGCTGCACCAATACCTCTGTGGTGGGAATACGGGGGTGTGACTTGGGCTGATACCTCTGGGGCAGATGAGACTGCTCTAGCTGCCTGCACGTACGTTATAACCGGTGCCCTTCGTAACCTGAGACCCAGGAGGGGAATGCAACCAGGTGACGACCAGGTGACTCTTTGCCCGGGAAGCAAGACAAAGACCAAGAGGAGGAGCAACGGTCTGAGGTCAGGTCGCTGGAAGCTGGCAGTTTGCTTGGGGGGGGGGACCGAAAGAGCAGGAGTCCAGGGCTTCTGGCCCAGGACTCCCCAAGATGGACTTGGTTGAAAGTCACTGATTTCTGTGCTAACAAATTCTGTTCTATGCTGTGTTACTATCGAATAATAAACCTTCTGTTTTACTGGCTAGCTGAGAGTCATGTCTGACTGCAGAGTTGGGGTGCAGGACCTTTTGGTTTCCCCAGGAGCTCCACCCGGGTGGACTTGCTGCAGGAAGCACATGGTGTGGAAGTGTATGCTGAATGCTCTGAGGTCAGACCCAGGAAGGTTGAAGCTGTGTAAGCTTCTTGCCCTGGTGATAGTATGCAGAGAGAGAGAGCATGCTCCCCTGGAGTCCTGACTGGCTTCATATGGAGTAGTTCCAGAGCATTGCCCAGTGACTCCATGACAGCTTACTCTTTGGAAAAAGAGAGGGCCTAGTCTCTTGAGTGTTCTTCCCAGCTTGAAGAGACATATCTGCATTAGCTGTGACTGAGGCAGCACACTAAAAACAGAGTGTAGCCGTGCCAGCTTGAGTGGCAGGAGGGGCTAGCTGCCCAGAGTACAATCCCTCAGGTATGTACTCTGGCAGCTAGCCTCTTCTGCTGCTCACACTGCCAGGGCTACCCTCTACTTTGAGCACACTAGCACTGATTGAGCTAGCACATGAATGTCTCCTCAAAATGGGAATTACACTCTCATCTCAAAGTGAAGACATAAGTACACTCTGTCAATCCAGCACTGTTCTCTGGATTACATACAGTTTTTTGGAACTATAAATATCTACAAGATACAGATGTACATTTGGGGAAGTTCTTTCATATACCTACTATTGTCAGATAAAAATCATGAGATTATTAGCATGTCTCCTAAAACAAGTTATCCCTAGATCCTGGGAGAAAACCATCTCCATTGCAAACATCAACTGAAGATACTTTACTGAGGGAGAGTACACAGAAAACCATTACAATGGCTTTCCAAATAAAGACTGCTCCACTGCACAGTAATGTATATAAAAAACTAAGCACATTATTCACAGAAGGATCTTTATAAACCCTCTTAAAATAGAGAGGGGTTCTAAAGAGATGATTTTCAGCATAGACTCTTTTAAAGAAATGTGGCTGATTACCTACAAATGCAACTTCCAGAAGCCTGGATTGGGATTCTCTCAGAATGCCCATAGCATAAATAGAACAGGAGTACTTGTGGCACCTTAGAGACTAACAAATTTATTAGAGCATAAGCTTTCGTGGGCTACAGGCCACTTCATCGGATGCATAGAATGGAACATATAGTAAGAAGATACAGATAAATTGGAAGTTGCCATACAAACTGTAAGAGGCTAATTAGTTAAGATGAACTATTATCAGCAGGAGAAAAAAACTTTTGTAGTGATAATCAAGATGGCCCATTTATACAGTTGACAAGAAGGTGTGAGGATACTTAACTTAGGGAAATAGATTCAATATGTGTAATGACCCAGCCACTCCCAGTCTCTATTCAAACCCAAGTTAATGGTATCTAGTTTGCATATTAATTCAAGCTCTGCAGTTTCTCGTTGGAGTCAGGTTTTGAAGCTTTTCTGTTGCAAAATTGCAACCCTTAAATCTTTTATTGAGTGGCCAGAGAGGTTGAAGTGTTCTCCTACCGTTTTTTTAATGTTATGATTCCTGATGTCAGATTTGTGTCCATTTATTCTTTTGCGTAGAGACTGTCCAGTTTGGCCAACGTACATGGCAGAAGGGCATTGCTGGCACATGATGGCATACATCACATTGGTAGATGTGCAGGTGAATGAGCCCCTGATGGCGTAGCTAATGTGATTAGGTTCTATGATGGTGTCACTTGAATAAATATGTGGACAGAGTTGGCATCAGCCTTTTTTGCAAGGATAGGTTCCTGGGTTAGTGTTTTTGTTGTGTGGTGTGTGGCTGCTGAAGAGTATTTGCTTCAGGTTGGGGAGCTGTCTGTAAGCAAGGACTGGTCTGTGAGATCTGTGAGAGTGAGGGATCATTTTTCAGGATAGATTGTAAATCTTTGATGTGCTGGAGAGGTTTTAGTTGGGAGCTGAAGGGGACAGCTAGTGGCGTTCTGTTATTTTCTTTGTTCGGCCTGTCCTGTAGTAGGTGACTTCTGAGTACTCTTCTGGCTCTGTCAATTTGTTTCTTCACTTCAGCAGGTGGGTATTGTAGTTGTAGGAATGCTTGATAGAGATCTTGTAGGTGTTTATCTCTGTCTGAGGGATTGGAGCAAATGTGGCTGTATCTTAGAGCTTGGCTGTAGACAATGGATCGTGTGGTGTGTCCTGGATGGAAGCTGAAGGCATATAGGTAAGTATAGCGTGAATAGGTTTCCAGTATAGGGTGGTGTTTATGTGACCATCACTTATTAGTACAGTCGTGTCCAGGAAATGGACCGCTTGTGTGGACTGGTCCAGGCTGAGGTTGATGGTGAGATGGAAATTGTTGAAATCATGGTGGAATTCCTCAAGGGCTTCTTTTCCATGGGTCCAGATGATGAAGATGTCATCAGTGTAGCGCAAGTAGAGTAGGGGTGTTAGGGGACAAGAGCTAAGGAAGCGTTGTTCTAAGTCAGACATAAAAATGTTAGCATACTGTGGGGCCATGCGGGTACCCATAGATGTTAGAGAGCTTATTCCTTCACTCTCCCACTTCCCTGGTCCTTCTCACATGAACAGAAAGCAACAATACCCAAAGTCCGAAGGTGCAAACAATTCGATGTTTATTGGGGTGAACTTCCAGCAAGCTTAAATCCAAGTTCCTTTTTCCTTATTTTCGAATCCCAACTTACTTCCTGTTTGCCCCTAATTTATATAGTAATATTCTTAGCTATACCTTAACCAGTCATTCTACTGAAATTTACCTAACCAATCCTAACATACTGTAACATGATTAGCTAACCAATTATATCCCACCCCCTTAATTAGTTTACACCCAGCAAAATTAATTATACAGCAGACAGAAACAATTACAGAACCAGACAGGGACCATGCAAATAAACAATCGCAAAGTGGGAACTATAATGACAAAACAATACAGAAGTGAGGATTTCACAACTACATCTATAAATACATAAGGGTTCCCAGCTGTGTCTATTGATAAATGAGTTCTTACCAGACAGAAAACTATCAAACTAAATTTCCTTTTACATCTTCTAGGCTCTTTCCTTTCTCTGGAGGTGATAGATTGGATCATAGCATAAACAGATCACCACCCACTCCAACAAGCTAGCCTGAGCCAGGCTGACATTCCACTCTTTGGAGACTTGCTAAACAAGTAATTCAAGGTTTATTTTAAAAAAATGCCATTATTAGGGACAGATTGTGACTGGCCATGCACAGGTGTTAAAAGAATGCAGGGAGGGGCAGAGACAAACACCTACCGAGTGTTTCGGCTGCCACCCGTGCCAGACAACCTGAAGGGCACATGGCAAGGCAAAGCCAAGGTCTCACCTCCCAGTCTGCACCAGCTGGCAGATTTGGAGGAGACAGGGAAGAGGGACACATGCTGCTCCTCCAGAAGGTGATGCAAAAGCCATCCTAAGCATGCTCCTCCAGCTGCCTTGACATCTGACTGTATCCCGTACAGGCAGAATGACTCTCTGGTGCAATGCCTTCCCCACACTCCCTGAATGTTGCAGTAACTCTCAAGGCCACAATTAAATCCTTCTTTATAGACAGATTTTTTTCCCACTCCAATCTCAATTTTTTTAAAAATGCAAATGCTTCTGGCTTCTAGAAATTCTCCTCTTATTGCATTCATAAAATATCAAAGTGTAGAGAAGAATACGACCCCCACTTCACATGTTGGAAACGTTCTGTTCCAGATCCAAAATCAATGGTTATGGCCATCCATTTCTAACAGACACACAATACAGAACTTAATATTGGGGAGGCAGAAACTCTACAAACAGAATACAAGGAATCTCTTCCTCTGATTTTCAGTATCATGTGTCTCTCTACCCTCAGAGAGGGAGGGTGGGGACAGAGGAGGAAATACTTAAATCTGTAAAACAATCTCCTCTGCCAATATCAGGGAATCAGGGGATGTTAGCTACAATGGATAATATAAGCACTCTGCTAATTATACCCCACTATTGAGAGGATTTGGGCTTCAAGGAAGATTGACATACACACACAAAAAATAGCTACTGATTAGCCAAAGAGTCTTGAAACAAAAACAAATTTTAAAATATCAATCAGAGACAAACTGAGAATTGCAGCAGAACTCTAGCACCGAGATTGTGTGAAGCAGTTTTGCAAAAAGGTGGTTATTCCATCCTGAAGCCAGATTAACAGTCAAAAAAGAGGGCGGGGGGGGGGGAAACAAACAGTTTTTACAGAGGACAAACATTTGGCAGTGGTAAATCGAGCAGACCCTTGTTGGACTTCAGATAATCATTTAAATAAATCTGCAGCTTCAACTGACTCTACACAGGAGGGAAAGGTGGATCTCAGCCAAAACAGCTCTGTCCAGCCAACCCCAACTGTTGAATAACCGATGGAGGGTGGAAGCCAGACTGACAGCCTCAGTTCACTTAACGTTCTTGCAGAATAAAGCCCCTAATTACTGTAGCACAAGGCACAAATCAAGCCCAACTTGACTTCTGTTCCTTTGATACAATTACAAAAAAAAATCAGTTGATGAAGGGAGCGAAGCTGATGTAATATATCTGAATTTAGTAAAGCATCTAATGCAGTGACTTATGGAGGCCTGCAAAATTAATTCAAATGGCTTGGATGTGAACACTTGCACTTTGATTGGCTGGTTGATGGGCTACAAACAACAAGTAATCACGGTAACACAGCAGTTCATGAACAGCAATTTGTGGTTGCCAAAAGAACAGGGGTTAGGTCTTGTCATATCTAACATCTGTATTAATTATGTGGACTGTAAACTTTTTGGGGTAGGACCACAGGTTCAGTCCCCTAGACCAACTGAGTTCCACTCACCACAGAACCAGAGAGTCTTTGACTTGTGGTGACAAACAACAAATGAAAAGAAGTTCTAAAAATAGGAGGAGGAGAGAATCTCAATCAAAAAAATCTTGCAGATTTACAACATACACATTAGCTATTGGGACTGATTTTTATACAAGGAAAAAAATGTCTGTGTAATTACTGAGGTAACACAAAATATGCCTGTGGGTGATTTTTCTAAAGATTTCTTATAAATGTCACAGTGGTACATGACCACAGGAATATCAGCACCATATTGATCTAGTCTGCATAACATTTGTGTTGTAATTTATGCCATTCATCTTGTGGGCAATAGCTAATAAACTATTCTGTCAGCATGGTCCAGCTTTGTAGCAGGTATTACCTGTAAGGGGACTGAACTAGTTTCTGTGACTAAGTGTAGATGGGTTAGTTCTTTAAAATTAATTTACTGTATTTGTGCATGCTGCTGTGCATTACATCTCAGACATTAATATAAGAGAAAAATGTGAACATTATTTCTTCATACTTATGTGCAACCATGTGTCTCACTTGCACAGAAAGGTTTCGTGTCACTTGCTGATATGTGGGTGAGAAAAGGAAGTCTAGTGTTTAGGACACATGACTGGAAAGCCAGGGTACCCAGGTTCTATTCCAGGTTGTCACTGACTCACTTCATGATTTTTTGGTAAATCATATAACTCCTTCGTTGCCTTCGTGTCTGTCTCTAAAATGAGTGCAGTAAACTTACCCACCTCACAGGAATATTGTGATGCATAACTAACTGGGGTTTGTAAAATTCTATTGTATCATTAAAAGACAAAGTATTATTACACCCATTAATGCTTCTTAGCTTCCTAATGGGATCGTGTTGAGACTAAATTAACTGAGCCACTCAGTACTGGATGAAAAGTACAAAGGAAATACAAAATGGCAAATGAAGTGGTAGTTGTTTAAAATAATTTATTGTCAGTGCTCCCTCACAATGGATGAGAGGTCAACTGTGAAGTGAATGGTATGCGAAGATGTATCTGGAATGTTACATAGCCTAACTGGTGTGCTATGTCTGGACTAACAGAGCAGATGTATAACACTTCTCAGTAGTCAAGTGAATAAAAGACAAGTAGACTTTACTTGCATGAAACAGGTCATGGTCAACATGGGAAGGATTCAGAGAAGTTCGGTTGTAAACACGAAAAAAGTTGCTAAAGGCTCCATCTTGCAAAGTGCTGAGCACTCTGACATGATCAAACAAAGCACTAAAGCACGTGCTGAACTTTAAGCACGTGAGTAAGGTCATGAAAGTAAATGGAACATAATGCATCCTTAGTTCCAGGATTAGTGCACATGGATTGTACATATGTAGCTACGCATGGATAATAGGCACTGTTACCCAGAGTTCAGCGCTTTCCTTTTTATGAAAGACATTTGAATCACGTAGTACATCTTTTAACGTTAACTACTTGCTGCTAAAACAATTACGTACATGTACGAAAAAAAACCCAGAGCATTCACTTGCTTTCAAGTCACTAGCCTAAGCCTGATACACCTATTTAAAGTTAAAGCAACATTTTTTGCCATATGCCTTCCAATTGCAATATTTACAATTATTGATTATTATTCAGAAACATGTAGATCCTTTTTAAAATCTGGGATTAAAAAACTCAAGCAATTTAGCCATTTCATATTAAAATATCCCAGCCCACATTTGCATTGGGAAAATGTCATTGGTTCAGCCATTCAACTGCTTTCTCTAATGTCTACTGGATTTGAAGACTCTCTCTCTCACACACACACATACACAGTTTTAGGCAGAATACTCCCCTTATTATTTAATCCCCTGAAGCTATAACTGTTAATATTGCCTTGCATGCTTGAAGCAGCTTGTTAAAAGATAGACAATTTTCTCATGTGTCAAAAGTTTCCAATCCCTGGAGATATTCCAGTTAATTCATGGAGTAATTTAATCATAATTAAAGCAAAATTGCATCTTGCCCAACTATCATGTCTTGCAAAATGGATTTAGCTAAAAAAAATATGATCTATGTTGCTAACAGGTGAATAAAATCACTTGGGGGGGCAGTAATTGGAGGCAATGGGAAGCCACACAGAGGCATGATCGCTCTCAGAGTACCACATTGTGTGTAAACCTGCACAGGCTACACCTCTTTACAATACAGCTTATTCTCTCGTATGCATCCAAATCCATATGTAACCAAGTGAAAAATGACAGCTCGGGGTACAGCCCAGCCTCCTCTACCTCTTAGGGTGTACAAGGGGGCCACTCCTACACTTCCCAGAGCTCAAGGCCTGCAAATGTCTTTGTTGAATACATGAGTAGGCGTGAAAGGAGAAAGTTCCTTTTCCCCACTTTAACCCCTGTACACCATACAAGAGCCAGCCTCAATCTGGTCCTAACGATGATTATAAACACAATGCAAAGCTGCCTCCTGCTGTCTCATAAATTTTACAGGCTTCCCTGAGTACACAACAAGAGAGGACACTTTGTATTCTGAGGGGTTAACTTTCACTATGGTAGCAGCCACATATTGCCTAGTAGGATATTGCATAGCCATCTAAACTCTCTTAAATCAAGAGACTATTGGCCTGCATGGAACCAGGCTTCTTCAACTAACCTGGTCAGTGAAATGGGACATCTTTCCCTGGATAGGCTGAACTGGCACAGAGCCATCAGTCACCTGCCCGGAACCAGATATTTTCTTGTAGATTGGGCCATAAAATTCCAACCCACAATCCTTCTGGGAAAGAAAAGGAACAAAAATGTCATAGCATGATTTTTATGATTGAAACATAACAAAAACTGCATGTGCGCGCACACAAAAACTGGCTACACCCTACTTCTATAGAAATTGGTAAGAGTCCAATGTGCCATGTAAAAAATGTTACAAAATCCACACACTGCCTGTTTCCCATTAAAATCCACAGAAGAACTAGATGCATCAAGACTACAATCAGGAGTACAATGAGAGCAGGTTCAGACTGGTAATTCACAGAAAGGAACTGACAAAAGAAAATTTCTCCAGCTGCCACTTGGCTCATGCACAGCTCCAGGTCAGAAGGACCTGAAAGTGCTGCCTTGGTCAAAGGAATTATGGCTGCCTGCAAGTCCTTCCCATTGAAAACTGCACACACTGCACTACCTGTTAATCAACAGATTAACAATGTGGGAACACGAATGCAACAAAGGTAATCAGATAACTGACTGGTGAGGATGCAGAGGGGAGCCCAACATAATGTTAAAGAACCATTACTTAATTTACCATAACTGGTTCTGAGATCTATTGTCCCCAGATTCCATTTTTGGGTCACAATGGACACACATGCAGCAAGAGTGAAATCTGTATAGACAAAGACTTGAAAGTCACTATATTGATTATAAAGAAAAGGAGTACTTGTGGCACCTTAGAGACTAACCAATTTATTGTTTAGTCTCTAAGGTGCCATAAGTACTCCTTTTCTTTTTGCGAATACAGACTAACACGGCTGTTACTCTGAAACCTATATTGATTATGCTTGTGCAGAGCTGTGAAGTACAATGTGGTTTGAGCATTGGCCTGCTAAACCCAGGGTTGTGAGTTCAATCCTTGAGGGGGCCATTTGGGGCAAAAAAAACTGGGGATTCATCCTGCTTTGAGCAGGGGGTTGGACTAGATGACCTCCTGAGGTCCCTTCCAACCCTGATATTCTGTGACATAATGTCAGCACCTTGCACTAGGCTGTGACAATCAGAATAAGTGGTCAGTCTGCATTAGAGACTTTTTACCCCACCCAGAATGCATAAAGTAACATGTAATAAGAGTTAGGGATGATATCGCTTGGCAGAGGGGCCCCTGATAAACAGTGCTAACTACTAGGCTATTACTGCTATGCCAAAGACACAGGCTCAAGTACAACTTTGAGCATGGCATGCTTCTAGCTAGTGAGAGCTAGGAGCACCACACCTAGAGCTGGTCAATGTTTCTCTAGTTTAAAATTTCAACAAAACTACATGTTTTAAAATTTCAAAAAATTGAGGAATTAGAAGTCATTTCAGTGATCCATTCTTAAAAAAAACAAAAAAAAAACACCCCACTAACTACAGAGCTACCAGAAATATTTCAAATTTAAAACAAAAACTGGGGAATTTTCACCCTCTCCCCCCATGAAATGTTCCTCCTTTTTCGACCATCTCTAATCATGGCCTTGAGAGAGTGGAGTGTTGTGCTGTCACAGTCAGCTAGGCTAAGAAAATCCTAAGGGACTTGGAAGAAATTGCCTGTCCACTCAGCTTCAGCAGGGCTACTACTGTGATCAAGGCTACAGCTGAGGCATTGGAAGAGGTCAGGTGGGAAAGGCAGGCCGGACTGCAGACCTATGATTCCTGCTTTCCTTTACCATTGAACTGAGGAGGTAGGGCTTTGTTAGCATATAAAAACACCATGAGTGGAATCAATGGGGGAAAAAGGGTGGGGAGAGAAAAATCACACATTTAAAGGTTTGTGGCTCCTCTTCGAAAAGGACTTTGGCAGGTCTTCATCTATGATTTGTCCTGATGCTGTAATTGAAAGGTTTGAAACATTTCTGCTTGGATAGTTTTAAAGAATTAAAAATAGCCAAGCCAATAGTTTGTACAGAAGATTCTTTTCCATCTGCCAAGTCATTTGGAGCATATAAAGGTTATCACGACTATTACCATCAAAACAGTGTGCTGATATAACTCAGAATGGAGAATGGAATTCATTTAACCCAGGTCATTTAATAATACATGAGGTAAGAACACAGTTCAGTGGTGTTTTATTTTATTTTTATTGCATTTGAGATAAACAAAAGGAGTAACAGCTACATGCAACTCAGAGTACCTAAATACTGAATCTGATAACAAAAGTATAAGGAAAACAATTACATTGCAAGGTATATTGGTTTTGTTTCTTTTCTTTTTTTTTTTAAACAAATTAACATATTAAGCATCCTAAACAATAAGCTCTCTGTCATACCCACCTTCTCTTCCCAGTAAATCTAAATATCAAATATTACTACATCTTGCAACAAATCAACTGAATGTAGTTTGGGCAGAGTTTAAAATGGGAGTCAAATGATTATATGTTTAACTGAGTCCCAGAATACTTACATCTACACCCCATAGTTTCTAGAAAGTGTTGTCTGGATTGGTATTTTCAGTAAGGATATGCTAGGGTCAGACTTCATATTGACACATGTATAACAAGGGTTCTACTGGTATAGTCAGAGTAAGGATAATAGACATGGGTCTCTGGCATTGACTTAGAATACAATACATAACACTATAGACTTTTTTTTTTCAAAGGGAACCAAAGATTTTTTGGGTGCCCAACCTGAGACATTTTAAAGGGAACTGATGTGCAGAGGGTGAATGCTGAGCATAATTATTAGTCACTTTTTTTAAATTTAGGCCATAGTTTTATTTACTTTAACTTTCACTGCCACAGAGTTGATTCCTGAAACTTATCATAAAGGGTTAAAATCACTGAACCCTTGTCTACACTAGAAAAACTACGCTTTGCTGACAAATTGTGTCAACAGGAGCAGCTGAATCAGTGCAGAACCTAATTTAGCCAAGGACAAACCATGTTCAGCACTATTTAGGAAACCATGGTTAAAACCTGCTCAGATCCTTCCGATTCAAACATACAGGCTTTTAAGAAAACTATTGGTGTAATAAGAAAAGGAGGACTTGTGGCACCTTAGAGACTAACCAATTTATTTGAGCATGAGCTTTCGTGAGCTACAGCTCACTTCATCAGATGTTGTTGTAATAGTATTCCAGGTTGTCATACAGTTGAAAGTTCCCAATCCCATTCAGTAGAGGGCAGTATTACACATGCACTAGCTAGTGCTTTACAACGCTCTACTGATGACTACCACTTTTCTGGTTTGGAGAATAACCTTGGTTTCTTTTGGGATGTGACTTTTTTTACCCATTAAAAAAAATTGAGAGTCTGCCACCTCATTCTAGCCACATGAACCCCAAGACATTGAAGCCAATTCGACAAGTTGTATGAATAGGGCAAGAAGAATTTAACCTCCTGGGGAAAGTAACTTTCAGAACATACTCATGTCCCTACATTCAAACTCATGTTTGTCAGTTTGCTCTGAAGAACACTCTCACATTTCAGGTCTTCAATCATAATCATAAAACAGAATTTATAAAATAAAATAGTGTCCCCAGCTGTCAACTACCTAACGTACAATTTAGGAACATCGCTATAATCTATAACCCAACTCAAGGAGTCCCTTTTTCCTGCAATAATCTTTCTTAAAATAGAGAATAAAATCAAATGTATGGTTTTAAGTTAATTCAGACAAACAGTGCGCTAAAGGGAAATACCAGTAAAGTAAGTGCGATGTTTAAATACAAAAACTATTCAAACTGTAGGTCTCCTTTATTATATGTAGTGTTGTAGCTGTGTTGGTCCCAGGATATGAGAGACACAAGGTGGATGAGGTCATATCTTATAATGGACCAACTTTTGTTGGTGAGAGACCTCATCCACCTTCTCTTTCCGTCTCCTTTATTGTAAGGTGTGAAGAGGGATATGATGTTTTGCCATCCTTTTACAAAGGAATAAAATACAGTGGTTAACATCTGCACCATATACAATGCTATATCAGGCTGATAAAATCCATTAATATTAAAGACTATTTCCTAAATGCTTTTACCCAATGCCAAGATATACACAATTATGGAATCACAGAAAGGACTGACAGAAGAGACATGAGGTCTCCTTTCTTTTGCTGGTGCTTTCTCCAACTCCTCCGGTAGCAGATTAAGAGTCAATCGGACTTGAGTGTCTAACAAATTGTTCTGTCTCCATCTTCTTATAAATATTTAACTTTAAATTTATTTATTTCATCTCATTACTTATAGCCCACCCCTTGAACCACCTGAAACTGGTCCTTTTCTCTTTGATTTTACACCTTTCCATTATTTGAAAGTAGAGCTGTGAGAATAATTGATTTCAGTTCACTGGCAATACCAAAAAAAGTTTAAAAATTAATTTCAGGTTCACCAAAATGATTTTTTTTTAAATTTTCAGCAAAAGTAGAAGAAAAATTGGTTTCATGGTTGAGCACCACATTTTGCTTACTCAAACTAAAAATTTAGTTTAATTTTCTTAAATTGTTTAATAAAATCTGAAACAAGTTGTTCCAAACTTATAAATGAAAACATTGTTTTGAAAGTAATGAAACAAAAGGGAGTTTTTCCTGATTTTTTTCAACCTAAAACTGGTACAACTAAAACAAATTTGTGAAACATTTTAGCGTCGTCACGTCTACATTTTGTGCTTGCAAAAGTTTTGGCCAAAAATTTTCACCCAGGCTACTATCATATTCCCTCCCTACTCCACCTAGTCATCACTTAGCCAGACTACATATTCAGTATTACTGAGCACACTTGCAAGGAAAAAGAAGAAAATTTATATTAAAGAGATTTGTCTACGGAAGACCTGGAATTTGGAAATCAAAGAAGAAAATATGCAGTGGCTTTTATTTATCTGGTAGACAACTTTTTTTTTTAAACGTTAAATGCTGTGTTGCATGTTCCTCCCATAAATTGATCTGAAGTTAAAAATTCTGAATGCATTGACTGACTAATGGAATGGACCTGAGGTTGAAAATTAAAACAGATCTTTGAATTCAGGATTCTTGTAAAGAGCACCGAGTGCTAGTTCACCCCATGCTGCACTGTAGTGAGAACACTGACATTACATCCACGAACGTTTATGAAGAACATCTGGCTGAGTAGAGTCTGAGGAGAAATTTAACAAAGAGGTAGAAGGATTAAATCTATTTCTTTCTCATCATGGTGATCCATAGCATTGACAAGGAAGGTGAGGCAAGACGCCAGTTTCATTTTTGGCCTCAGGTTGGACATGTTGTTCTGTTAATGCAAATAGGATTTTAAAGTTTGGATCATCAGTTTCTGGGGCAAAACAATAATTAAGTTTCACCTGTTTGGACTGGAGTTTGGGTTATCATGGGCTGCCAGACATTAGGATAGTTTCTAGCCTTTTCTTTGTGGGAGAAAAATGCAGGTTTAACTATGCCTAGGTAACATCATGTTAAACACAATGGTCCCAGTTTACACAGAGAAATCCTGGCTCCACTGAAGACAATAATAAAACTCTATGGTGTTTGAACATAACCTAGAAACACTATGGAAACTAACAATAATAAACTGGGAGTTTTGCCACTGATTGTCGTATTAGTTAACATAATGTCTCTAGGTCATGTTCAGACACAATGGGTGAAATCCTGGCTCCACTAAAGTCTATGGGAGTTCTGGAGCCAGGATTGCGCTTAATATCGTTATACAGTGTAGACAAGTCCAGGAAGGCAAAATGCAAGCAGTTAATCATATCCACTCCCAGCGCTTCTACCAGGGGCGTCAACCATCTACCAGCTAGAAACTCAAAGCCAGCTCAGCTGCTGAAGGCTGATGCAGTCTGTTAACATAGAAAATCAAGATGGAAGGTAAGGTCTTTGCAGAAAAATGGTCTTTTTTGTTTCAAAGAGGCTACTCTCTCCCACTGCCTGTTGTGCCAAACTGAAGTAAGAGATGGCTAAAATCTTTAGTGCACTTAGCCTCTCTGCGGCTAATGCAAATATTAGAAAGACAGAGGTTTGAAAAAATATTGCCAGCCCCAATTTCAGTAAATGATGCCCCACCTAATTGGGTTCTGTTACAGATTACTATTAAGAGTTACTCACCACACAGAAAAGGCATTATCCACTTATCAGATGTATGTTATTGAACCCTGATGAACAGATTGACATGCTACTTTATACAATCTATACATTATGAGTTACAATTTTAGTGGCTGAAGCCCCAAGAAATATCACATTAGCAGTCTAAAAAGATCATGATTACTGAAAAGATCAACGTGATGGTTTCTGAATGGTAGAGCCTTAAAAATTACAAGGAAAACAATTTTCCTTTTGATAAATACAAAGTAATGCACATTGAAAAACATAATCCCAACTATACATCCAAAATGATGGGGTCTAAATGAGCTATAACCACTTAAAGAAATCTTGGCGTCATCATGGATAGTTCCCTGAAAACATCTACTCAATGTGCAGTGGCAGTCAAAAAAGCCAACAGAATGTTAGGAAGCATTAGGAAAGGGATAGATAAGAAGACAGAAGATATTATAATGCCACTATATAAATCCACAGTATGCTCCAATACATGCAGTTCTGTAAAGTCGCCCCATCTCAAAAGATATTAGAACTGGAAAAGCTACAGAGAAGGGCAACAAAAATTATGAGTGGTATGGAAGCTATTCCATATGAGGAGAAATTAAAAAGACTGGGACTGTTCATCTTAAAAAAAAAAGAGAGAGAGAGAGAGAGAGATGACAAGGGGGATATGATAGAGGTGTATAAAAATCAGGAATGTTGTGGAGAAACTGAATAAGGAAGTAAAAAGAAAAGGAGTACTTGTGGCACCTTAGAAACTACAAGTACTCCTTTTCTTTTGCGAATACAGACTAACACGGCTGCTACTCTGAAACCTGAAAAAGGAAGTGTTATTTACCTCTTCACATAACACAAACCAGGGGGCACTCAATGAAATTAACAGGCAGCAGTTTAAAAACCAAACATAAGGAAGTCAACCTGTGGAACTCATTGCCAGGGGATGTTGTGAAGGCTAAAAGTATAACTGGGTTCAAAAAAGATTTAGATAAGTTCATGGAGGACAGGTCCATCAATGGCTATTAGCCAAGATCAGGGATTCAACCCCATGCTCTGAATGTCCCTAAATCTCTGACTGCCACAAGCTGGAACTGGACAACAGGGGATAAATCACTTGATAATTTTCCCTGTTCTGTTCATTCCCTCTGAAGCATCTGGCACTGTCGGAAGACAGGACAATGGGCTAGATGGACCATTGGTCTGACACACTATTGCCACTCTTCTGTTCACATGGCTGCTTTGTGAAAATGCCAGTAGTAACGCACTGCAAAAATAATTAGGAACAACTATGGGACATGCTGAACACCTTGCTTATATTACAGTACTGTCTAGAGGTCTCCTTTAAATAGTTGTGGATAATTACATCTCCCTTAGTCTTCATTCAGACAAGCTATACATATAAGATAATAAAGGTTGTAATAATATGCCTTGCACTTATTCCTGGACATAGCCTGCTTCTAATTCCTTACTGGGTGCTGTGAAATGTTTCTGATACCTATCTATAACTAGCATTTCCTGGGTTTTAACAAAACAGAAATAGGGTAATTAGGCAACCTTCCAGAGCAGGATGTCCAGGATGTATGCACAGGCAGGCTAGCTCCAAGCACTCTATCTTTGACTGCTGCAGAATATAAAAATCCCTCTTATAAGGGTCAAAAAAGTCTTAAAAAACAGAAATATATAGCAATCTAATCATTCTCTCTTTTAATTCTATATATGTATTTTAGAGGCTATTCCAGTTGGGTTTGACAGCTCATCTACAATCCACCCCGAACACAGACATTATCCTGTTCAAGATATATGTGAGATACAGAATTATACTCATATCATGCCTTGTTTAACAGCATAAGTGCCCAGTTGAACAGCAAAGCTTAACAATGGGTTCTAATTCGCTATTTATTAATTGAGACACTAAACTGATTGCAGATCTTCAGGAAGGGTAGAGGACACAAAATTACACCTTGTGCAAGAGTGATGTTTTGCCGAGCTGATTTATGCCTTAGCAATATTCCTCTATCTAGAGAGAGAATGTTAAAGGCACTTACTTTCCACTTAGCAATACATCTAGCAGGTGCATGTTCTTTTGGATACTAAGTGAAACTCAATTAAATTGAGCAAGAGCTTCTGTTTTATCTGGGGCTTTTTGAAGTTAATTTTGAGCTGGTGAAAGGTCTTCCAATTATCCCCTCACTGAGCCACAAACCTACTAACGGAACCCCATCTTCCTTTAGTAGGTTTGTGTGAACGTCAGTGAGACAATCTGAAGACGATGGGGTTGCAAAGGTAGAATTGAGAACCTAATTTGGTCCGAAACACCTCAGTTACTGGTGATAATGTGCAAGATGAAAGACCCCAACTGGACTCTTGGGCCCAGTGCAAGTTTGCTGGGTTGGCAGTTAGTAAAATATCCATTAATTGTAAACAATATGAAAAAGGCAATGAGATACAACGAACATAGAACTCTATTAGAAACTGCAAGCTTCCAGTATTACTTTTGATAAATTAAATCTTACGTTATTTATCCACTCTGTGAAGAAGTTTTTCCAGAAGTCATGTAGTAACCGGTCCTTTCCTGGACTCTGTGCAATATGTACAGGACAGAGATCAGACTGCTACGACTACTACCTGAAACCCAGAATTACTGCAAAAGAAAGATCCCTGGACAACAGGTGGGGGTTGGGGTGGAGGAAAGGATGGAGCATGGCAAATTAAATGCCTGAAGTGGTGGATACAACAGCAACAACACTTATTATAATACTTTGCATTTATCTTTTAATCCAAATATATGAAGGCACTTCACAAAACATTAACTAACCAGATGTCATTATACCTAATATACAGATGGGGGAAAAGGCACACAGAAATTAAGCAGCTAAAGTCATGCAGTGAATTAGCAACGCATCCAGGAACAGAACCCAGGATTCATGTCTCCCTACCCCTGCTCAAGTCAGGAGACACCACTTCCTCCACAGCAAAGAAATTGTTCTGCTGATAACTGGAGAGTTTCAAATAATATCTCAAGGTTAAAACATATTAGTGCAGACCTTTCTATTTTGAAAACTTTCCCTGGGTATTTGGATGAAACATGCTTTTAAATGGTAGGTCCTGAAACAATCCTTTTTAGTATGCTGCTGAGTATTTTATTATGGATCACACCATCTGTCCAAGCTGGAGAATGCAAATTAATCCATCAATTTTTAAAATATAGTCTAAAATAAATGATATTGCATGAATATTTTTAAAAGAAAAACACCTTCCGTTGCTATATTACAGTTTGCGATCTGCTGGGAAAATGTAATTTCTCTCCTACATGCATGTTCCCAGTTACTAGAAAATACTATTTAAAGCTCCACTGGTCTTTGTATAAAAACAATGCTTGTGGCTTTTTCATCTGAATATTACAGACACAGTACAAAGTATTTTGTTGATATTAATGTGCTTACAGCTTATTACACAAAGTTAATTAAAATTTGAATAAGGCAAAATCTGAAAATTCTGCATGTCTAATTTGTCTACCAAAGCAGCTTGTATAATGAATAGCTTTATAAGAGCATTATGTTATCACAATGCAGCATATGACTCCATTCCCGCTCTATTCATTTCAAAGAGAAATAAGAAAAGCTGTGGCTTTGTGGACAAACCATTAGCTTGTCATCTCCAGGGAAATGGTTCAAATCTGGCTGAAGTAAAAATGCCTTGATGATTTCAGCCCGTTCTTTGCTGAACAGTATCTCGTGGTATGTAACAAAATCACAAATGGCATGTCACACATGGGACTGCTCAAGACCTGAAGCCACCCACAGCCCATGCAATACCCTTTAACAGCATACAGAACATGGTCTGTGCCCCCACATCTCGCTACACAAAGCTCTTTGTACCCTTCTTCTTCTCTATTTCTATTAGGGTTGCCAATTCTGGTTAGATGTATTCCTGGAGGTTTCCTCACATGACATAATATTGAATTGAAGATTAATCTTTAATTCCGGGAGACTTCAGGACAATCCTGGAGGGTTTGCAACCCTAGTTTCTATCCCTGCATGGTTGTGCAATCTGGCCCAAATGTTTAACACAATATTATATACCCACACATTTAAAAATGACCCAGATACTGTGCTACACCTCTTATACCTATGGGGGCAGATCCTTAGCTGGTGTGGCCTGTAATCTTGCCATTGGCTTCAGAGGAGCAATGGCAATTTACATCAACTGAAGATCGATCCCCTGGGATTTTGAACTGGCATAAGGTAGAATTGCTCTAAATTATGGCAGTTACACAGAGCGACCAAGAGGCTGCTCTGTGTGTTATGGCTACTCACTCCTTGTCCTGACACATCCCCCAGCCACAATGGGGCTGCAGTAGAGCCTGGAATTGTGCCCACTACTAATACTATAAGAGTAACTTAAAAACAAAGGGCCAAATAAGCATCAAAATTATCTTTATTTTTATGCATATGGCCAGCCCAAGATGGTCTTCACAAAACCCCGCACAGCCTTCTATGGTGCTACCAAATTTTATGATTTTACTGGAAGTCTTGTGATATTTGATGTTTTTAGTCTCAGCTCCTGGAACTCTGCGATTATGAGAAGTCAGCTTTCACTTTTTTAACAAGCAGGTTTTTAGCAATCACAGTAGCAGTGAAAAGCTTGAAAATGCACATACTAAAGGCTCAAAGTCAAAGACCAGAATGCAAATAAAAAGAAGCCAACATGTACTAGTGGAAGAAGGTGCAGAGTGCCTGTGGGTGAATCAGGGGTCTATTACTAAAATATGCAAAATATACTCTGACCCCCTAAATTCTGCTCCACAACGTTCCTCCCCAGTTTATATTCCAGAATACCCACAGCGCTCACATGCTATGTGTTTTGGAGGAAGCCAGGATCAGAAAGCAGTAGTGACACCCTGAAGTTGCACACGTAGTTACAGTTGGGGGTGGGGGGTATGGGCACAGGCACCAACTGTGGGTGCTGCGGGGCTGGAGCATCCACAGGGAAAAATTAGCAGGTGCTCCGCACCCACTGAGAGGCAAGCTCCCCCTATGCTCACTCCCTCCTCACCTCCTCCTCCCCCGAGCAGGGCATCCCCACTCCTCCCCCTTCCCAGTGCTTCCCACCCGCTGCCTAACAGCTGTTTGGCAGTGCTTACGGGACGTGGCATGCTCTGGGGAGGAGCTGGTAAAGAGGCAGGCAGGGATTTAGGGGAAGGGGGTGGAATTGGGGCGGGCCGAGGGTGATGTAGGGGTGCGGCCAGGGAGCACCCAAGGGGCAGAGGGGAAGTTGGCACCTATGGGTATGGATAGCCTGAAGCCAGGGTATGGTCTTGTAAGGATAAGGCCTTCGTCTGCAGCCATATTGTAAGGACTAAAGCCTAAGGCCTTCGTCTGCAGCCAGATTAAGAAAACAGCCAAGCAGCAGCCATTAGCTGAGAAGCAGGAAGTCACATCCTCACATTCCATCTGAATTACATTAAAACAATGTAATATCAGGCTGTTAAGAAGGAGACCCCATCCTAATGGCACCCACTATCACCAAATAAAGAAACAGATCTTAAGATGGTTAAAGAAAACTTAGTTTGATAGCATCCTGTCTGTCAAGAAATCACTTATCAATAGTTGTGGTTGTGAAATCCTCATTTCTTTCTTGTTTTGTCATTATGGTCCCCACTTCCCTATTGTTTATCTGTATGGTTTCTGTGAGTTATATAATTAATTTTACTAGGTGTAAATTAAGGTGGTGGGGTAGGATTGGTTAAAGAATTTAGTTACACTATTTTAGGATTGGTTAGTAAAATTTTAGTACAATAATTGGTTAAGGTATAGCTGAAAAGAACTCAAATTTCACTATATAAACTGGAGTCCAAAAGGAAGTTCTTTGGGAACCAACTCCAGGACACATCCCCAAAGATCAGAGCTGCCAGACCTCAACACTCTGCCAATGACACCGAGCAGAAACTGGAGTTCCCCCAGATGGACCTAATCCTGACTGGCCATCAAGGAAAGTTTGTCTGTCTTATTGGGAGTGGTGAGCACTGTATGTGTAGCGTGTGCAGTCTGGTTTTGGTGATTGTTAATAAATAGAGGTTATGTAGTATACTACTGTGTAAGGCTCTTTCGCTGGTAAAAGGTCCTAAAAACCTGCAGAAGTAGTATACACCCGGAGCCCTACGTATTTGGAAAGGTTGTGGGTACTTAAATTGACCAGGTTAGTTACACCCTAAGCCCTACAAATTGGGTATGGATGGCCCGGAGTCTTATGGATTGGGTAAGGGTAGATGCTTTTCACCTGGAGCCCTACGAGTTGGGAAAAGGTTGGGGGTGCCTAAATTAACCAGGTTATGCCTGGAGCCCTACAGACTGGGAAAGTGCCCTAATGTGTGCAGGTAACAGTCTAATGCAACAGTTCATTTAATTTTTTATATCGGAATTAGATTTTAAACTAGATGTGACCTCCATGCAGCCTGTTGAACACCACTTTATGTCAAGGCAGACTTCAGTCCCCACTGGAGGCTGCCGCAGTGAGCAATAACCACCCCCCCCCAACCTCTAATTAAATGTCAACACTCAATGAAGACTAGTGAAGAACTCCAGTTGAATCTATCCCCAAATCAGAATGAGCAGCCACAAAAGCAACCAAAAGAGGCAGCCCACTCAGCATCTTGTTTCTGAACCTTTATATTTCTATCTTAGTGAACTCAACAGTACAAAAATCCAAGTTCCAAAGAGCTATTTCATTTCTGTATAGACTATTTGTTTTGCCATTTGCTTTTAACACGTTCCACTAAAACGTGATCCATTGTGCCAAAACACACACACACAACACTGGCTTCTAGTCAATTTGTGTATCATGTTGATGCAGAACTTTAGATTTCACTCCTTAGTAAAGCTGCCTTTGGGTTTTTAAAATACCAGCCAGCTCACAGCCTCAAACCTCATTCTGGAGTGCATGACATACATTCTGTTTAGGTTTGCATTACATTTACAATTATTTCACATCTTAGTAGCTCTAATAGACCACTAAGTATCATCTTTCCTTAAAATTCCTTAACTTTAAAGCCAAGCAAATTAGTATAATTAAGCATACAATATACAGACATTCTTTAGGAATGAATTTTAAAACAGTAAATGCAAGGTTGGTATCAAAAACATTTCAAAGTATCCAATAAAAAAAATTAAGAGAGACGTCCAGCAATAAGTGCTCAACATCATTACAACAATTTTTATTGTGAGAGCGTGCGGAAGGTGAGCAAGTTTGGCTGAACAATGACTAATGGGGATCATGGTAGTGGTCTGTTGCCTCTGACTGGCAAAAATATTAGAGGGGGAACAGAATTGTCTTGGTTAGCTTAAGGTGGTAGAAATATGGCAGGACTACCATCATGTCAATGATAAGCACAGTAAAATTTAGGCCAGTTATCTGGGAAAATATCCTGATAAGGTCTGGGACTGTATGGAATAGGGTCTCAAGGAAGAAGCTATGTCACTAGATTCCCTTCAACCAATACTAGAAAAAAAAATAGAATATACTATAGGTAATATTTCTGTGCTAGGAGGAGGGTGAACAGAATCACCTAAGTGGGTTCTTTCCACCTGCAATATCTAGGATTCATTCTCCATACATGAGCCACAGTGAGAAATATCCACAGACTTTTCAAATAAACCAAATAGAAATAGAAACATAGGAATGACTTGTTCATTACCAGTTTGTTCCCAGAGCAGCTCAGCTGCCTGAGTGTGCATGTAAAATTTCAGCCTTTGTGCAAGGTGTTAAGAAGAAGAACTCTAACATTCTGATAATCCTTCCATAACTCTGTTCTATAACAGAGAAATTGGGAGCCTATCCAAAAAAGAAAGGAGAGACTGATACAGTGAGGTGCCAAGGTCTTTATGGGGGGGACTCTGATAGCCTTTGGCTCCCACTGCAAACAATGGGAACTGAGGGCTTCAGGAGCTTTCAGATTCAGACCCAAAAAAGTAGTTCGGGATTCTTAGATTACTTTCCATTTGAATGGATCATTGAAAGGAAAGTGATAATTTTCTCAGAAGGCTATTACTGGCAGTTCAGGTCATTCCAGTTCCTTGTCCCAAGATAAGATTAAATCTTAGTAAAGGGCTCTTCTCTCTACAGGAGATTCATTCCTTTCAGCATGCACCAACTTAAATTCATCAGCAGTACGTTTGATCTAATTTCTCATACAATATCACTAATATTTTCCACTCTTTTATCCATCATCTTGTCACTTCCTCAGAAACAGGCTTGAAGTGCTGTGGAAGCAAATGCCTCACCTTACTCAATAGCTACCTCCCTGGCCAGTTAAGGACTGGTGTTGACAGAGTTTACAGGGACCACAACGTAAGGCCTAGAGCATGGGAGTGTGAAAGCAAGTGAAATAGACGGTTTGTGGTAGGGATACTGAGTGGAACTGGGTGAAAATAGGTTTAATTTTTTTCAGTTTACAGCCAAAAAGTTTGACCAAAAAAATATCAATTTTCGCAGAAAAAACTTCTCACGAAATTTTCGTTTCGCTAAAAACCAAATTTTTCACTAAAAACAGTTTTTATGGAAAATTTTCAACCAGTCTTGGCATGGAAACTGCCTCCCCCCAGTACATTCACATAGGATGCAAACTGAAAGATTAGGGTATTCATCTGGAGTTTTATGTTCTCGTTATCCACAACACAAACAATTAGTCAGATGCACTATAAATTCTGTATGACTCTGAGCACATCCAGGCTGAAAGGAAGGATGTGTGAAGCTGAATCTCAGCTAAGTAACTGGTGAATAAAGGATCTCCAACCTCTAGTCCTGAAAGGAGAACAAAGAATTGAAGATGCTGTTTTCAATTTGCAAGGTCAGTCCAGTCTGCTGTGCTCAGAATCAGTCTATTACATCTCCCGTTGCCAGCAAATCTACTGCACCTATAAAGTAGATAAGTAAATGAATGAGGATAACTTGTTAACATTCAAGAGAGTTATATGCACACATCAGAGGGACTGGTCACTTCAGACTTTTGTTACGAAAGGTCTACAATTCAGCAGTTATGACATATAACCAAACAAGTTAGAGACGCTCTAGGTTTTAAACTCATGCAGACATTGGAATCAGTTTTTACCATTATCCTCATTCTCAGATCATCCTAGTTCTTCCGTCCCACCATAAATCCTGTATGATGCTATAAATCTAACAATCCATACAAAGCAAACAGAAACAGTCCAGTGAAAGGTGTAGTAAGAGGAGGCGTATGTGGTTTAGCACAATAGGGCTCTATCCACCTCCACTGGTGCAGAGAAGTATAAATTTCTCTCTCTCTCTCTCTCTCTCTCTCACACACACACACACACACAGAGACAGGCACAAGTGGAGATTCGCCCATAAGGAAGATTGCTGGAGGTCTACCAGGAGAATGTCACTTTGATGTATATCCAGGGCTACGCAGGAGCTCCAGAAGCTGCCCAAGAGACATGGAGAATCAAAGCACCTCCTGGAGTCATATCCCTCCTCTGCTGCTATTGGTACCCATTTTGAGGACTGTGATGGCCAATTGCAGCCTACCGATCACAGCAGGTGTGGAGGGTGTCTCATGCTCCATGTGGATTTGCAACTGCCCCAGACTCCAGTTTGCACTTGCTGAATGCAGTGAAACCAGGAACTGACTGAAACCTCCATTTTCCATGTGGTCTTTGAGGGGAAAAAAAGAGGATTTGATGGTTAAATTACAATAATAGGATTCTAGAGTATTGGCTCTATTTTCATTTCTAGGAGAGACTTCCTCTGCAACATGGGCAAACCATTCTACTATTTATCTCCCCATTTCTATCATCTCTATCCAATTTCAGGCACCATACTTAAAGACAGACAAGTTGGAAAGAGTCCAGAAGTGACCAACAAAAATGATGAGAGTTTTATAAAAAGAAAGGTGGGAAAAATTGGGCATGTTTAGTCTAGAGAAGAGAAGGCTGAGGAGGGGCACCAAAGCAGTCTTCAAATATGTAAAAAGGTTGTTTTAAAGAGTGTGACAGGGTCGGGCTAGATGGCTACAGGAGAGTAATAGAAGGCTGAGTAAGGCTGTTTCCCTGAGTAAGGTAACAGGGAAGGTTCCTGATTGTTCTGGAACCTTCTGGAGACAATTAAGACAGGCTGATTAGAACACCTGCAGCCAATCAAGAAGCTGCTAGAATCAATTAAGGCAGGCTAATCAGGGCACCTGGGTTTCAAAAAGGAGCTCACTTCAGTTTGTGGTGTGCGTGTGAGGAGCTGGGAACAAGAGGCACTAGGAGCTGAGAGTGAGAACGCAGACTGTTGGAGGACTGAGGTGTACAAGCATTATCAGACACCAGGCGAAAGGTCCTATGGTGAGGATAAAGAAGGTGTTGGGAGGAGGCCATGGGGAAGTAGCCCAGGGAGTTGTAGCTGTCACACAGCTGTTCCAGGAGGCACTCTAGACAGCTGCATTCCACAGGGCCCTGGGCTGGAACCTGGAGTAGAGGGCAGGCCCGGGTTCCCACAAATCCTCCCAACTCCTGGTCAGACACAGGAGGAGTCGATCTGGACTGTGAATTCAGAAAAACGGCCAAGCTGAGGACTGCCGTGAAGTTCCAAGGAAAGCAAATCCGCCAATAAGCGCAAGACCCACCAAGGTAGAGCAGGAACTTTGTCACAAGAGGATGGTGATCAATTGTGCTCTCCTCCGTGGACATGGAGACGCAAGATGTAATTGGCTTAGTTTGCAGCAAGGGAGATTTAGTTTGGATATTAGCAACAAAAAAAATCTTTCCATTTAGGCATGGGAGCAGGTTACCTAGGGAAGTTGAGGAATCCTCACCTAGGGAATCCTTACCTAGGGAAGTTGAGGAATCCTCACCCTTGGACAGTTTTAAGAACAGGTTAAAAATACCTTCCTTAACACAGGGGCAGATAGACTACATGACCTCTTGAGGTCCCTTCCAGCCCTACATTTTATGGATGCATCTATGCTGCACCTGGAGGTGTAACTTCCAGTTCAGGTATATGTTCACATGCTAGCTTTGACTGAACCCAAGCAATAGAAATAGCAGCATAGCTGTGACAGTGCAGGCTAGCTGCTCAAGCACTTATCTAGGGTCTTGGATGGGATTGTACTCCGGCAGCTAGCCTGACCACTGCCCGGGCCACCATGGCTACACTGTAGCTCAGGTCAAGCCTAGGGCGCATATGTCTATTCAAACTGAAAATTACACCTCCAGCTGCAGGAGACATACTCTATGATTCTATCTACAGAATAGGCATAGTAAAAATTATCTACCGCACAGAAAAGCGGTGAGGCTTAGCTCATTAATGCTTTGGATGCAAAGCACTGCAGAAACAGTATACTGTTTTCCTACTTGAATTGTGGCCATTCCTAACTTTAACCTCTCTAATTGACTGATATTTAAGAACATTATTTCTCTTGACCATCAAATAATTCAAAAGCACAATAAATTCAGATATTGAAGAGTCATGAAAACATGCATGTATAAACTAAAGCACAACAGAGCTTTTTTATTTATAAAGTGCATAAACCTAGTTTTTTTAAAATTTGATTTCCACTGATGTAGATGATTTATACCCTTTATATATCGTGGGGTAATTTGACAAATATGATTTTAACTTTAGCATACTTCTTTCTGGTGGCATCATATCAAATTATATCTATGGCACTAATGTTTTCCTATTTTAATTCAAACTAGACTGATGTAAGGAAAGAACTGACTCTGGTAGCGTGACAACACTAAGTATTACTGACAGCCAGGTTGAAACAAATTGAAGTTTTGTATCACTTTATGCAAAATAAAATGCCCCCAACCCCTCTCCCCCTTGTTTTTCATTATTTTACTATAACATGATTTACATCAGATCTTATTTTCAAAAAGTGATCTTGATCCTGAAAGAAGACTCCACAGTCTCTCTGGCTGATAAGAAATACCTGACAGCAGAGACTAAACCAACTGCATCTGTATCTGACAAGGAAAAAAAAGCTGAAAAATGTGGAATATACGTACACAATTGCAGAGAGAGCATGTGGATAGAAATTTATTAGAACGAGGCAGAATTTCCCAAGCTACATATGGGGCATTGTGAAATCTCTTGGTTAATACACTTTCACTTGCAAGGGAAGGAACCTAGTCCTTTTATACTGAAGATCCTAAAAAAAGCCGGCCAGAATTTCCTATGTAGAAAGAGCTGGGAGGTCATAAGCTCCCATTAAACAGCTAGTAAAACCTCTCTCTCTACAATTAGAGATGAGTCAACTCAGCTATGCTAAGCAGCAGCAAGACAAATAAGAAAAAAAGGGACACAAAAGAGCTTTGATAATGGAGAAATTATTCAACAAAACAAGACGAGACACTAAATAGAAATTTTAAAAACTGATTTATGCTAAAGTATTGCTCTTTACACCAAATATATTTAGAATGCTTTCTTTCTGATGAAGTGGGTTTTAGCCCACAAAAGCTTATGCCCAAATAAATTTGTTAGTCTCTAAGGTGCCACAAGGACTCCTCGCTGTTTATGCCCCTAAAGTGATATTTTCTTTGCGTGACAATTACAGAAAAAGAGCTGATATCCAAGAAGAGTAACTTGTGATTATATGATTTAATACCCTTATTATAGGTTTAATTGGAGTCACTGCCTCTGAAACACGTATAGGGAGGGATTTTCCCTTTTATTTAATTAACAGGGCAGACTTTAATTTGAAAATAAGCCGAAAAAAGAAAGCTAAACGTAAAGCAGATAAGCGAGAGATTCCCTCAACCTCTGTCCTCCTCGATATTCCACGGTTCATAGTTTACAGCCATAATAGGATTCTAAATCTCCACGAGCACCAGTATCTCGCCTGAAGTAGTATTAACACCTCGATAACGGTATCGCAAGCTGGAGGAAGATATCTAGAATCCTGGTGTTTATAACACAGAGAATGATGGAAGAAACAATATTGCAGAAAATTTAAACTTGGAGACTAATTGCTTTTTTGCCTTAATGAGGGGTGAAGCAGATTAAACTAAATTGAACAGTCCCATTAAATATTTTTATGAATAACTGTTAAAAAGTGACTGCACATAATTACTGCTGCTTAATCAAGCACTGATATTTTCAAGCAACTATTCAATATCTTGATAGAATGGATGGTACAATCTGTCATCACCCCACCCCACATGATTGGAACCCAGATTATAAATAATCATCACTATCCAATTAGCAAAGACAAAAAATAAAACTTAAGGCATCTATTGGATTTTAGTGCAAATCTACCATTAGGAAAAAAAATCATTCATCTTGTATGAAGGTGTCCACATGCATAATGACATTTATGATAAGGAAACTCAGTAGGTATCCAAATTAGTTAAAGCTCTCTTCATTAAAATGCCATTTTGGCAGATGTTGACTGATGGTTCTCTGTTGTTTTAATTACTTAAATCTGAAGCAAGTCCTAGGTAAGCAACGTAATAAATGCGTTTACATACATTTTGCTCTGAGCTTGCATCCAGTATATTCGTAAGGTCAAGACATATCTTGTGGAAGCTACACAAATTTTCTGTATCAGTTCCACCCAGATAATAGATACATATTTAAACAATAAAAAAGAAGAATTACAATAATTTTCATTTAGTGTACATAGCATGGAGATTGAAAAGCCATTAAACAAAAACTGCTCATTTGACAAAAATAGCTGTTATAATAATTAGACGGAAACTATTTTTACTGCCATGATCAATAGCCCTTTTCCCTTAAACATTCTTAAAAACAATTACAGATGCTTTATTATCTACATTAGAGATAAAAATTATTTTAAAAATTGCTCAATAATAGTAGGATGGAGAGTCTTAGTTTTGCAGTGACAGGAGGAGTTTGATAACATTTGCTTTCATAACAGCATGATCTTCTAACAAGACCAATTACTTAGGCCCCAGGCCTGCAAAGGCTTTAACATATGCTTCATGTTATGCACTGTGGGTCAGGACCATAGCCCCCTACCTGATCTAAATTAAGAGCATATCTTCATGGAGCTGAAGCTAAGAGAATCCTACCAAGTTATAAAATTAACTGCCCCAATAAATGTCTGTATCTTCGAGACTCTTTGTTCCAGTGGATTTCTGCCCATTCACAAAATAATTGTTGTTACACCTTTGTTTACCTACTCAGTGGATTTATGCATTGAAAAGAAGTTTCAGCAATACATCAGGTTCTGATCCTTCAAGATGGCCAATTGGGGAGGGGGGACATTCGTACCCACATCATGCCCCACTGAAGTCAAGAGAGCTCCACCCAGAATAAGGGGTCCAACCACAATGAACACATTTCAGATTTGGGTCAAATTTGTCATCTCACACCTTTTTGGGTACAAAAATGTATAGATCTTAACTAAAATTAGGAAGTCTTCTAAATAAGTGCAAGACATCATGCCAAACCAAATACAAAAAACAAGCCATTCCCAAATATGCATTTGGAACCACCCATCAAAACAAATACTATCCCACAAAATGGCAAGAGCCTCTTCCTTAGCTATCTAGAACAAAACAAAAATAATGAGTTAGAAGCTCAGAAAGAGCCTAGGTTCTTAATAGTATGTCCTTCTTTGGAATGGAGGGCCAATGGCAGGATTTGACCTTAGATAATTAAGTCAAAAGTACACTGTTAAATTATTATTTTAGACGAAAGCTTATCATCCCTTAGTTTCTCACTGTATTCTCTAATTATATGTAATTGATCTTTGCTTTTGAAAGATGAACTCTTCCTCAAATGTGCATTTTCTTTAACAAGTCTAATAGCCTCCCTATACACACACACACCAGTTTAGTTCTTGTTTATAATTATTTCCTAGGTTTAATATTTCTCTCAGACAGGCATTTACAGGAATGAGGGCACTGAGTCTGCATTGTGAACTTGTCTATCTCCTTATTCTGTTTTTATTTGCAAATTTACTTATGTGGCAAAGATTTAAACCACATAGATCCATACATAAAATAAAAATCAATGCCTAAGCCCCTTTAGTATTAACTCAAAAGCAGACCAAATGAAACTTAGGTTGAAAGCATAGGACTCTTCCTGCCAGAATTAGAGAAAAACAAAGGGATACTGCACAATATACTGAAACAGCAAATTCAGCAAAAGATGGGAAATTATGTGAAAAATTGCATCAGCAGAACATCGGGACCTTGATTCTTATCTTTCAATCAGTTTAAAATTGAAAGTGAGTACTTTCCACTAATGAGCAAGGGCAATAATTCAATAACTGCTAACAGATTTAAAAGCGATCATTAAAGTCTATCAATTTTTAAAGAAAATTTACAATAGAAACTGCAACACTCCCTTACTGGACCATCTGCATTACAAATATAATGGAGGTAGGGGACCTTGTTACAACAGTTATCCCATGACCTGGTTACCACATGGACATATTCAAGGTATTAGTCAGAAAATGGTTAAAATAGAGCTAAATCCTGTTCATAATGAAATACCTTCCATTCCAACTCAGGATTAAGCAGCTAAAGTTGGACATTTTTAAATCAGCAGGTCCAAATAACTTGCAACCCAGAGTTTTAAAAGACTTGGCTAAGGTGCTCTCTGGACCATTAATGGTTATTTTGAATAAGTTCCAAAGAACTGTGAGAAAGCTAATGTTGTGCCAATATTTAAAAAGGGTAAAACAGGATTACTCAAGTAATTATAGGCCTGTCACAGCCAGATCTCAATCACAGGACAAAATAATGGAATGGCTGATACAGGACTAGATTAATGAAGAACTAAATACAGGGGTGATGTAATTAATGCCCATCAACATGGGTTTATGGAAAACAGATCTCATCATCCAACTTGATATCATTTATTGATAAAATTACAAGTTTCGTTGGTAAAGGTAACAGTGTAGATTTAAAATATACTTATACTTCTGTAAGGCATTTGACTTGGTACTGCGTGAAATTTTGATTAATAAACTGAGTACAAAACATAACGTACATTAAAGGGATTCAAACAGAATACATTTCAAAATGCAAATGTGCAATCATCAGTGAGCAGGTACATTTCTAATGGAGTCCTGTGGGGACTGGTTGTTGTCCCTATGCTATTTAATATTTTTATCAATGACCTGGAAGAAAATATAAAGTTACCACTGATAAAATTTGCAGGACACAAAGATTGGGTGAAATGATGAATGAGGACACAAAGGTCGGGGGAAATGATGAGGTCCAATCATTGATACAGAGCAATCTGGCTTGCCTGCACCAAACTTACCAAGCAAACAATGTGCATTTCAATATAGCCAAGTATAAGGTTATAAAATTAGGAACAAAGTATGTAGGCCAAAGTTATAGGATGGGGGACTCTATCCCAAGAAGCAGTGACTCTGAAAAGACTTGTGGATCATGGTGGATAATCAGTTGAACATGAGTTCCCAGTGCAACATTGTGGACAAAAGAGTTAATGCTATCCTTGGATGTATAAATAGGAAAATAATCTCTCTATATTTGGCACTGGTATGACTGCTACTGGAATACCATGTCCAGTTCTCCTGCCCATAAATCAAGAAGGATGTTGAAAAAAATGGAGCCACAAGAATGATGGAAGGATTAGAAGACAGGCCTTTATAGTGATAAACTAAATATACTGAGCTCCTGGAGTCTAACAAAGAAAAGGTTACGGTGTGACTTGATCACAATACATCAGTACCTATGCAGGAACAGAAATTTGATAATAGCTCTTCCATTTAGCAGTCAAAGATATAACAAGATCCAATGACTGGAAGCTGAAATTAAACATATTCAAACTAGACATAAGGTGCGCGCAGTGAGGATAATTAGTTATCGGAATAACTTCCGAAGTATTGTGGTGGGATTCTCTACCAGTGGAAATTTTTAAATCAAGATCCCATATGCTCTAGTTCAATCATAGCTATTGGACTTGAAACAAGAATTCATTCAAGGACATCCAATGGCCTGTATTATGCCTACATAATCACAATGGTCCCTTCTGGCTTAAAAAAAAAAAACCCTATGAATCCACACTGCCAATTATAGCAATGTTGCAACCAGGTCTGCTGACTTGGGTAGTTGGACCAGGAGACCCTTGCATCCTGCAGAGTCCCACTTTCTCTCACTGATATTGAGGCCAGAATTTTCCAAGGTGTCCTATTTGCAGATCTGGGACCTAAATGTGTATTCCACTGAGAAGGATAAGGACGAAGATGAAGAATGGACTCAGGCAGGTGACAGTACAAGAATCCCTAATTGCCCCACCGCCTTCACGTGCACACAACAAGTACAATTCTACTGCATGTAAAACAGCATCAGCTGCTCTGACCCTGACCACTGATTTCAGAAGTCAGTTCTGCCGTAGATGCCCTCAAATTCTCTCTTCACTGTGGATAAATTTATTGAGAAAAGTAACAGTCTGTCCCAGCAATGTGAAAAAATGGTTACTGGAAATGCATTAGATGAGCATACACTGGGTACTGTATAATAAATATTGAATTTAATCTACTTTTATTGTATTGTGGAATGATAATACTGGTAATGGCATCTTTTTAATGTAATTCTTCTTCTAATCATCCATGGTGAATGCCAAACAAATACAAATACTGCTCTTTGAGAGGAACCCTTTCATGGTGTTCTTTAACAAAGATAGGTCAACATTTTCTGTCAAGGGCCTAAAGCTAGGACCCTAAATCAATGGCTTGATTTTCTGTGGTGCAGAGTCCCTGTGCTTACTTGTGTGCCGTCACAACAGTACAACTGAGAACAGAATTTGGCCCAAAGCAGATAGCACTGAAAACTCTTTTGAAAACAAAAAAAGTCTTTAAAATTAAAAGATTTTAACTGAAGGGATAAAAAAATATTGATAAAAAAATCTGACAACTGAATTGGGAATTCTTAAATGTAACAAAGAAAATCTACCACAACAGAGACAAGGGCAGTATTTTTAGATTCCCTCTGCTCTGACACAAGCAAGAGTTGTTGAATATACATCAGGATTGCAATAGTTAAACGTCACAGCCTCTAACACCAAAATCACCATGGACTCACTGATTATATACAATATCCTGCCCTCCCCCTCCCCCATCCAGCTCCCTGGTGAGTAAGGTTGCCAAACCTCCAGGATTGTCCTGGAATCTCCAGGAATTAAAGAATAATCTTTAAAGATTATGTTATGTGATGAAGCCTCCAGGAATATGGCCAACCAAAATTGGAAACCCTAATGGTGAGCCCTGACGCACTTTCAAAACTTCCCTTTCAATTTCCATTTCTGTGGTGCAATAAGGTGTGACTTCTAAGCTGCTACATGACTTTGGAAGTGCATCCAACTCTTCAGACCCCAGTACAGGTCACAATCTTTCTTCTACCCAGTTTGTAATGCCTTGAACAGCTGCCCAGCTACCAAAAATCCCTATGCACTATTGTGCCTTTTAACTAAAATAAAACTTAGCTGTACAGAGATTATTCCATAAACATGTCCAGTAAATGCAGCAATGAAACATTTTATTAGGTGGGGAATGTTATACAATGGTCATAAGTACAAGAAAAAAATGAACTTTTTGTTCTTTACGTGTACATTCCAGTCTTACAGAAAAATATCAGCATGTCAGTAGCATAAAGATTAATGGGTAAAGTTCTCTCTCAGGCAACTTCACTTACTTCCACGGAATATAGGAGAATTTGTACCAATGAATCTATTTACATCAATATACAAAAGTAAAATAAAGACCCATCCCATATTTGTTGCAAGCATCTTGAGTAATTTAGTGTGATAAGAGCATATCCATAATGCACTAACAATATGAAATACATTCTTAAAAGACAAATAGAGTATTAATATTTTATGTGTTATGATCTACAAGAGTCTTTAGGACTATTGATTACTTCCTAAACCCATTAGGTGCTATTCTGAGCAAAAATAGCTGGAGACAGTCTGCAAGGAAATCCAGGCAAAGCAGTATTAGTTATTTTGGTAGCAGAATATTAGATTACATTTCTGTAATGGAAAATAACACTTCTGAAATAATTGATTGGACACAGTGACTATACTGGTCTCTAACTGAGGATTGAAAAAACCCACCTCGAATTGGGTGCCTGTTCTGATTTAACATGAATGAATTCATACTCCCTTCAATTCCTGTCAGGAAAATGGGTTAACTGAAGATTAAAACATTTCCAAGGGTTCTCACATTGGAGACTGGCAATAGCTGAAAGCAACTATGAAAAAGTGACATGTAAAGATTGGAAATGAGCTAATTTCCAGCAGCAGGTATAAATCTACTGTAACAGAGTCGAACGAGTAGGGAGTGCAGCACCTGCTTATTCCAATTCTCTTCCATATAACCATTCCTAGAAATTCATCGTCTTTAACAAAACTAGTGACCCCCCTGATGAATTAAGTACTATAAGCAGGTTCTCCTTTAAGTAGGAATGGTACAGAGCTCCGTAACTTAAGTGAAGATACATCTGTGATCTATCTCTCCATTCCATGATCAGCCAGAAATCTCAGTGAGTGCTAGTGTTCTAGAAAATCAGCATATAGTCCTTAAAACTTGCAAGGCAGATGACTTCAGTGCAGTTTCGCTAAATAAAGCAGCCTCTTTCTTTCTGCCCTAACGTAAGCCCTGGTTTAAATGGGGGCAACACACTGCAACAGAGTTACTGAAACTTATGCCAGGAATGAATTTAGTACAGTGGGCTCACTGCCTTAAATAATGATTGTGTTCCCATATTAACTGAGTCAGAAAACTGTAAGCTTTTAGATTTTCATAAGCGCACGCACGCACACACACGCACACACACTACAGATCCAGCTCCCACTGAAGTAAGCAGAAAGGTTCCCACTGACTTTAATGGGAGCTGGATCAAGCTCCAGATGTGTAATTCCCATTGACTTTCAACGAGAGTTGGGCACATCACTGTCTTTTGTGCCTATTAAAGTCTCTTTAAGCCCTTACTCAGCACATCAAAATGAATCAACTTCTCTGAGATGCTAGAGCATATTAGGTGGGAGAAAGTTCTTGATTTAAACTAAATTTTCTTCAAGAGTCAAGGCACTGTTCTAAGGACAATGATTACATAAGAGCAACTCAGAACATCACATCATCTAAACTCTGGAGGTAGGAGCTTTGCATATCTATTACAGGACACCTGAGCTGATCACTGTTCATTAACAAAGAACTTCAATCTCATAGAATCTTTTGGCAATGAGATTAAAAAGAATATGCAATCAGGAGTGTGTTAAATCATTAATTGAAGAGGGGAGTAGGGAAGGAGCGAAAGAACGCATGTCTAAAATCATGGAACACTACCAAAGAAAGTAACTTCTCTCCAAATCATGCTGGGAGGTACGGACAGAACTTAATGACAACTGAAAAAAAATGGAGTAAGAAAGGGAAATGAAGACATATGAATTCCCTTGCTCAAAACTATTTACAAAAACACTTATTTTATGCAACAGTGAATTAGGATAATGAACACAGTGTATCCTGATGAAAACAGGAGGCACAGAGCTCTAACAAAAGATCAATAACGTGATTCTGAACTCATAATCATTGCACAAGAGATAGAGATACGTAGGCTGCTGCAAGTTCTTGTAGCCATATAAACATATGTAGAGAAATGTATGCGAATATTTGCACTTCTTCAAACTGAATGCTTATTCTATCCACTCCCTGACCAATTCCACAAGACAGAAACCAGGTTACAGAACTTGATCTTCTGTCCCTCTAGAACAGTATCATTTACCACAGCATAATACATATTCCAAACACATTTAGATAGTGATTGATTATATGAACTTCAAAACATTATATCCAGAAAGAGGATGGAATATTTACGACCCAACAAGACTATAGGATTAACAATGGCCTTTAAATTATCACAGAGCTAACTCCAGAACAAAGAGTACCCAATTTTTTTAAAATAAAACTATCCCACTCAAAACTGGCTTGTGGTCAGATCACATCTGGGAGCACCCACACTAAATTTGTCACAGCTGATATATCCCATTTTTGCTCCTAATTTACCCTCATAAAACAGCCAGTTGAACATGCTCACAGCCTCTTAACATCAAAAGATCATGTTTCACTTGTGGCCTTCAATATGTGCTTCAAGGTCTCTTTTGCAGTAATATTACATTTTAATTGTCTGGAGGGACTTCCTCTGGTGCTGATCCATTACAAACTACAGCTATCAAAATGTAAGCCAAGAAATACTGAAATACTGGAGAGAAAAAAAATCAGTTTGCCGGATAAAAGTTAAAATGAGAACAAAACAAAACTTTAGTTCTCAACAATACCTTCTACCAACATGTTTAAGATGACAGAAAACTACGAGTTAAATTGTATTAATACAGGTTGTAAACTTACAATCTAGCACCTTTCTTTTTAAAGATATTGATCGTCACATCTTAACTGCAGTTATTTAATGAAGAATATATTGATATAATACTCTTCACAGATATATTGCTGACATGCTAAATAATAACAACACAATTTACACAGTAATTTTAATGAGGGACAAAGTACAGGAGTTTGGAGTTCTAACAAGCTAAGACTAAATTTGAATGCTTTATATAAAGCACAAGACTTATAGTGCCTTTGCAAGCAGAAATAGTTGCTGAGAGAGAGGCATGTCTAGAACTTTTTCTTGTAATTCAGTACGTCTCAACTCCCAAGTTTTGGCTTCTGAAACTCCTGCCTTAAGATAAACAGGAGAAAATGCTCTCTGCCACCAGTAACTGGCAACCCTAGCTTCCCATAAAGTGCTGACACAACCTCTCCATTCTCTAAATAAAGTATCTGTAGGAGGACTGGACAGCTCATGGAACAGAGATATGAAGCCTTTTACCTCTAACACACTGGCTTGAATGTACCCCAGGTCTGTAGTCACCAAAATATGTTAACATTTCACACCATAGGTGCTGGAACTAAGGTTGCAGGGGGTGAGGCAGCACCCCCGGCTTTTAGTTATTTCCATCACACACAGGGTTTACAGTTTGGTTCAATGGCTCTCAGCACCCCCACTACACAAGTTATTCCAGCACCCGTCTCGCACCCGTTTGGTGGGGAGTTTGGTATTAGTTCACTTCATAATGACCAAATGTCATTATACTGCAACCTACTGGCACCCTTGTTGGATTTTCTCAGCATAGACCAAGGAGTGAAGGGTAGTGAAGAATAAACTAGCCACTCACCTCTAGAGGAGGCTCTTAAAAGGCAACAAAGATGAGCTTATACTGTCGCTGGCCGTGCTTTGTCCGTTTATAAAACAGATTGTGTGGTGTGTGTTAGAGAACGTCAGTCTACTGGGCTGTCAATTTGGAACTTTAATGAGCATCACACTAATTTCTTAGTTTATTTTTTGAAGTCTATGTAAAAATGCACTAAAGTAGCCTGTATTGAGAAATGACATAGAAACCATCATCAGCAGTAACATTGCTTTCTTTCATTTTCATTGACTGTATTCATTTAACACTGCTGAGATGCAGAATCCTAGGGGAACCAGAGTTGTGCACAAAACAGACAAAGAGAAACTGCTGATGAGATGCTATAATATGTTTTCACATTCCCTGCTCTACAAAGCTTCACATGATTTCCAGATGGCTGCCTCATGGTTGAATTTTCTGGGAAAAGAGGGAGAGAAATACTAATAATGGAAGATACTACACCTTATTTACAAAAGCATAGAAATGAGGGCTCAGTGTGTAACCGAATTCCAAGCCTCTGTCTGAAAATGTCCTGTTGAACCTTACTGTTCATAGGTCCTGATTCAGGAAAGCATTCCTATTTTCGAAGGACACTTAAACATCTGCATAAAGTTCAGCATAGGCTTAAGTGCCACTGAAGTCAAATTAAGTGCCCTTCCTGAATTGACACCATAAAGTACTCCTGAATCCTTTGGTGGTCTAGGAGAAATCAGGTGTAGGGTTGACTAGGATAGACTTAACTACTGTTAGATTTACAGTTTAGGCATCTGTTAGAGGGGAAGGCTCGATACATTTCAGTTGATCATGATTCCTGGTCCCAAGAACCACTGGCCATTTGCCCAGACTTTTCTGCTGTCTTTATTTGCAATCCCCTTGTACGATTAGTCTCTCTCTAGTTTTCAAGATACCACATGGGTGATCTGTTAGGTAGGTCAGTACCATTATTCCCATTTTACAGATGAGAAAACTAAGGCACAGACTAAGCAACATACTCAATGTCCCACAAAAGAAACTAAAAACTGAACACAGTTCTCCTGCTTCCCCATCCTGTACCTTGACTGCAAAACCAGCTGTTCTACATCATCAGTCTCAGGCTTTTCTATTAATTATGACATCACAGGGTGTATTTGTCTTGAGCTTTAGAACTGTGGATACCTTGCTTCTTCTAAAATGGCGCCATTTCTACAGAGACTTTGATATGGCGTATAATATTTTTCCTCTACAGATTATTTCCCGTGAAGCAAGGCAGAGATCCAGCCATAACAGTCAGACTAGTACTGGACTGTGGCTTTAACAGTGCAAGGGATTGCCACGTCTAGCAACCTTTGCAATTCAAAATGAGAGGTTTCTGTTTGGCCTCCTGAGAAGCATATTGAGTTATTCAATCTGGCAGTACAATGCAGAAGAAGAGAATAAAGGGAAGTCTGCTGCACCAAAATCACTGCGGGGTTGCTCTAATGGGACTTGTTCCCTAGGAGAGGAAGAATAGTGTGACAGAGCAGAGATTGCATGCAATACAGGGAAAGGTCAGATATGGAATGTTCTGCGTCGGACAGAAGGCCACATAGGCTGCAGGCGGTCTTTCTTTTGAGCAGAACAGAAATCCTCAAAAAGTAGCACCTGAGAAAGGAAAAACAAGAAGAGCTTTGAAAGCTTAAGAAAAAAAAAGTTGTTCCCAAATTTTATTACTCTCATACTTAATATAAACAGAGGATTCGCAAACCAAAAAAACGAACAACTGGAACAATTTTCACCCCAATGTAACTCCACGAGAGTTAGTACCATTACATTCATGATGGCTTTGACCTGCTCTCTAATTTTATCTTCATTCAAGGGGGGGAAACTTGGTTTTGTTTTTGCTATGTACACAGCTAGGGAATAGTCAGAAGCCCTGAGCATCCAAAGTACTTAGCACGCCCATCAGATCTGTGTAAAACTCTAAAGATTGCAGTTTTGTAAGATCTGCTAATTCAGAGAGCTTCCTACTCTGAAAAAACAACAGATGAAACACTGGGAAAGATGTGTTCTAAACAAGAGAAGGGAAAGTATGTGGGTCACCTAATCAGTTGGCATCGGAGGAGAAATGAAAAAAGATTGGGGGAGCACATTTACTACATCAGATAAGTAACAAATAGCTAGGAGCTGTTTTATTTGACCCACAGGAGATGGTACCGGAAAGGACACTTAAGGAGTCAATGAGAGAATGAGGAAATGAGATTCCCGAGAAGCCAGATAGACTTGCTCTTTTTTCCAGTTCTAGCAACATAATGGATGTAAATTTGACACATTAAGTGGATCATTCTAATTCTCTAAGTGTGAGGAGAGAGGGAGCCTACTGCTCAGAGCAGGAGTGCTTCCCCAGAACTCCTGCCAAGCTCTTAAAGAGCAGCCAATTTAAGTGCTTTATAAACATTTCTGTGGGACAGTAAATATCATGTTCAGTGGGGAGCACCAGTGCACGCTGCTGGAATACAGAACCAAAATCAGCAATAAGTAGGACAAACAGCTACTTCTTTTGTCCACCTGCCTCTACCTCTCAAATTCTAAAATAGGTTCCCTCCTCCACCATACAGCAGAATTATCCACACTCACTCTCATCCAATACAGTGGATTTTCTAGTGGTAATAAAATTGCTTCAGCAAAATACAGTCCACTCTGACCTCCATTGAAGGAAAGAAAAGGAGTACTTGTGGCACCTTAGAGACTAACCAATTTATTTGAGCATGAGCTTTCGTGAGCTACAGCTCACTTCACGAAAGCTCATGCTCAAATAAATTGGTTAGTCTCTAAGGTGCCACAAGTACTCCTTTTCTTTTTGCGAATACAGACTAACACGGCTGTTCCTCTGAAACCTGTCATTGAAGGAAAGGTTATACTCTTCTCAAAGATGGATAGGTCTGATAGATGTGTGATAGAAAAGCTATCTGGAAAGGGACACAAAAAATCTCAGAACAGTGGTGAATGACTAGCCTAAACAAAACCTGTCCCTAAAGAAATCCTCAACAACTGTGATGCCATGGAAAGGAAATCACAGATAGTGGATTGGAAAATTGTGAGATTGCCAACAAGCTACCATATGTACAAGTGAAGAATATGAAGGAAGTAGCCAAACACACAGCAGCAGAACAGAAGAGCCAAATAAAGACAGCTGGACTCCAACGTCCTGTGGCTCCAGGGAATCCTGTAGCCCCATCGAGCTGCTAAATTCTCCATACACCCCCAGCCTGCAAAACTTCTCATGGGCCTGGCCAACACTGTAACTTAGTTTTGAATGTCCTGTATTTTGGGTGGCTCTTTCTTTATGATTACAACATTCCAGCAAAGTTTTTACCTTTAAGCTACTGTTATGCACCTTCAACATTATTTCCAGCTTAAAAATATTTTTCCTGGGAATTTTATATTTCAGATATGACCTTGTATTTAAGCAAAAACAAAAGTCATTGCTCCAGTAAAATATACTGCAAATGAAATTACGTGGGCCTCTAAAAATTATTTGTCTCACACTTAAGATCCCAAATACAGAAAAACTATTGCTGCACAGTTACATCTGGGAAAGGTTAAATAAAAAGCCTTGAGAATATAACTATATTACTTTTGCAGGTGAAATACTGTGAATAAAAGTCACTAGCTCCTGGAATGGGAAATAATTATTTAAATCTAACAAATTGCAAAAATGTAAGTGAGCTTGTTTCTGAAGTTTATAAATTTGATGCACATAGCTATGCCAAACAGAAATAAAATGTATTATAAACAGCCATGAATATACAAAAGGTACAGCTCCTTTAAATTGCTGAAGTGAGGATTGAAGGTGTTTTAGATTCATGATTCAGCCCATTTCAGTAATGACAAACAAGCAAGAAAACACTAAATGCATCCGATGAAGTGAGCTGTAGCTCACGAAAGCTTATGCTCAAATAAATTGGTTAGTCTCTAAGGTGCCACAAGTCCTCCTTTTCTTTTTGCAGATACAGACTAACATGGCTGCTACTCTGAAGCAAGAAAACAGTCATTCCAGCTTTTGATGTAAGATTCATTCTTGGGGAGGGAAGGATGACTGAGTGGATAAAACACACACGTCTTCCACCTTTGCTCAAGGCCATCCCAATGTCCTGAGTAAAATTAGACTGATAACCTCTATTTATCAATAGAGTGGCAGTTTCAGCTAAAGAGAGATCCAGGAAGGAATGTACAGATATCGAATATTTTCCCTCGGAGCAACAAAAGCTTTATGAAAGGGACAAGGGAGGGGAGTGCTTATATTACAGTCTACATATTTAATCACTTGACAAGATACAAGTATGATGAGATTTTTGTTTCTGGGTGGTTTTTAAAAAAAACCACATGCATGCGCATGCGCACCAGCCAGCCATGGAAGCAGGACCGGGGGGATCACAATCTGAAAGAAAAAACTGTTTTTTTCTTTAGCAATAAAAAATTATGATGTTGTAAAGCAGCCTAGCCAGTAACCATGTGTATGTGCATTAGTACATGTTCTAATATGGACACACAGGATGTGACATACAGATCTTTAATTCAGGAAAAACACTGGCAATATAGAATAATTTTGTAGGGAAGGAGTAATATATTATAATTGGAGATACATTTCCATTGTTTTCTCAAAAGAAAACCTCTTTACCATTAACAGAGAAGGATGGCTTTGTCATGAAGGCCCTGCACTGATAGTCTGGGTTCAGTTCCCGGCTCTGCTACAGGTCTCCACAGGTAAATCACAATCTCTCTCTGTCTTGGTTCCCCATCTGTAAAATGAGGAGTAATGCAACTTGTTTTCCTGCTCACCTTTACCTGTCTTGTCAATTAAACTGTAAGCTCCTTGGGGCATGGACTACCTCTTACTATGTGTATATAAAGTACCCAGCACAATGGGACTTCAGTCTCTGTTGGGTCCTGTAAATACTATCATAATACATAAATAAAAGTAACAAAAATCCAGCCACTATCTGTGTCCCTTAGTAATTAAATGTCCCAAATTACACAACGTAATATTTCAACATTATAGTACCAGGAAATCCATGCAAAAAACACAAGGGAAAAAAGAAACATACAAGGTTTTCTTTCTAAACTGACTTTGTTGTTCAAGTTGCCCAGTGAATTTCCCCAGGTCTTCAAATGCACAACCACATCTTTTTCTGACCATGTAAAGAGCATTTACTACACATCAATGAAACTTTGTCAAACTATCAAGAATTACACAGGCAAGACACTGGCACATGTACATTATGCAGAGTTTGTTCCTGCTCCCTGCCAAGATACTGTGTGCAAATGGGACATTAAATGAACACTCAGCCCTGGTCTACACTAGGACTTTAGGTCGAATTTAGCAGCATTAAATCGATGTAAACCTGCACCCGTCCACACGATGAAGCCCTTTATTTCGACTTAAAGGGCTCTTAAAATCGATTTCCTTACTCCACCCCTGACAAGTGGATTAGCGCTTAAATCGGCCTTGCCGGCTCGAATTTGGGGTACTGTGGACACAATTCGACGGTACTGGCCTCCGGGAGCTATCCCAGAGTGCTCCATTGTGACCGCTCTGGACAGCACTCTCAACTCAGATGCACTGGCCAGGTAGACAGGAAAAGAACTGTGAACTTTTGAATCTCATTTCCTGTTTGGCCAGCGTGGCAAGCTGCAGGTGACCATGCAGAGCTCATCAGCAGAGGTGACCATGATGGAGTCCCAGAATCGCAAAAGAGCTCCAGCATGGACCGAACAGGAGGTACGGGATCTGATCGCTGTTTGCGGAGAGGAATCCATGCTATCAGAACTCCGTTCCAGTTTTCGAAATGCCAAAACCTTTGTCAAAATCTCCCAGGGCATGAAGGACAGAGGCCATAACAGGGACCCGAAGCAGCGCCGCGTGAAACTGAAGGAGCTGAGGCAAGCCTACCAGAAAACCAGAGAGGCGAACGGCCGCTCCGGGTCAGAGCCCCAAACATGCCACTTCTATGATGAGCTGCATGCCATTTTAGGGGATTCAGCCACCACTACCCCAGCCGTGTTGTTTGACTCCTTCAATGGAGATGGAGGCAATACGGAAGCAGGTTTTAGGGAAGAAGAAGAAGAAGAAGACGAAGACGATGATGATGAGGTTGTAGATAGCTCACAGCAAGCAAGTGGAGAAACCGGTTTTCCCAACAGCCAGGAACTGTTTCTCACCCTGGACCTGGAGCCAGTACCCCCCAAACCCACCCAAGGCTGCCTCCTGGACCCAGCAGGCGGAGAAGGGACCTCCGGTGAGTGTACCAAATAAAATACTATACATGGTTTAAAAGCAAGCATGTGAAAGGATTACTTTGCCCTGGCATTCACGGTTCTCCTGGATGTACTCCCAAAGCCTTTGAAAAAGGTTTCTGGGGAGGGCAGCCTTATTGCGTCCTTCATGGTAGGACACTTTACCACTCCAGGCCAGTAACACGTACTCGGGAATCATTGTACAACAAAGCATTGCAGTGTATGTTTGCTGGCGTTCAAACAACATCCGTTCTTTATCTCTCTGTGTTATCCTCAGGAGAGTGAGATATAATTCATGGTCACCTGGTTGAAATAGAGTGCTTTTCTTCAGGGGACACTCAGAGGAGCCCATTCCTGCTGGGCTGTTTGCCTGTGGCTAAACAGAAATGTTCCCCGCTGTTAGCCACAGGGTGGGGGGAAGGTTGAGGGGGTAGCCACGTGGTGGGGGGAGGCAAAATGCGACCTTGTAACGAAAGCACATGTGCTATGTATGTAATGTTAACAGCAAGGTTTACCCTGAAAGAGTGTAGCCACTGTTTTATAAAATGTGTCTTTTTAAATACCGCTGTCCCTTTTTATTTTCTCCACCAGCTACATGTGTTTCAATGATCACAGGATCTTCTCCTTCCCAGAGAATAGTGACGATCAGAAAGAAAAAAAAACGCACTCGTGATGAAATGTTCTCTGAGCTCATGCTGTCCTCCCACACTGACAGAGCACAGACGAATGCGTGGAGGCAAAAAATGTCAGAGTGCAGGAAAGCACAAAATGGGAGGAGAGGTGGCGGGCTGAAGAGAGTAAGTGGCGGACTGAAGACAGGGATGAAGCTCAAATGTGGCGGCAGCATGATGAGAGGAGGCAGGATTCAATGCTGAGGCTGCTGGAGGATCAAACCAGTATGCTCCAGTGTATGGCTGAGCTGCAGCAAAGGCAGCTGGAGCACAGACTGCCACTACAGCCCCTGTGTAACCAACCACCCTCCTCCCCAAGTTCCATAGCCTCCACACCCAGACGCCCAAGAATGCGGTGGGGGGCCTCCAGCCAACCAGCCACTCCACCATAGAGGATTCCCCAAAAAAACAAAGGCTGGTATTCAATAAGTTTTAAAGTTGTAAACTGTTAAAGTGCTGTGTGGCATTTTCCTTCCCTCCTCCACCACCCCTCCTGGGCTACCTTGGTAGTCATCACCCTATTTGTGTGATGAATGAATAAAGAATGCATGAATGTGAAGCAACAATGACTTTATTGCCTCTGCAAGCGGTGATTGAAGGGAGGAGGGGCGGGTGGTTAGCTTACAGGGAAGTAGAGTGAACCAAGGGGCGGGGGGTTTCATCAAGGAGAAACAAACAGAACTTTCACACCGTAGCCTGGCCAGTCATGAAACTGGTTTTCAAAGCTTCTCTGATGCGTACCGCACCCTCCTGTGCTCTTCTAACCGCCCTGGTGTCTGGCTGCGCGTAACCAGCAGCCAGGCGATTTGCCTCAACCTCCCACCCCGCCATAAACGTCTCCCCCTTACTCTCACAGATATTGTGGAGCACACAGCAAGCAGTAATAACAGTGGGAATATTGGTTTCGCTGAGGTCTAAGCGAGTCAGTAAACTGCGCCAGCGCGCCTTTAAACGTCCAAATGCACATTCTGCACTTGCTCAGCCTGTAGTTGAACAGCTCCTGACTACTGTCCAGGCTGCCTGTATACGGCTTCATGAGCCATGGCATTAAGGGGTAGGCTGGGTCCCCAAGGATACATATAGGCATTTCAACATCCCCAACAGTTATTTTCTGGTCTGGGAATAAAGTCCCTTCCTGCAGCTTTTGAAACAGACCAGAGTTCCTGAAGATGCGAACGTCATGTACCTTTCCCGGCCATCCCACGTTGATGTTGGTGAAACGTCCCTTGTGATCCACGAGAGCTTGCAGCACTATCGAAAAGTACCCCTTGCGGTTTATGTACTCGGTGGCTTGGTGCTCCGGTGCCAAGATAGGGATATGGGTTCCGTCTATGGCCCCACCACAGTTAGGGAATCCCATTGCAGCAAAGCCATCCACGATGACCTGCACATTTCCCAGGGTCACTACCCTTGATATCAGCAGATCTTTGATTGCGTGGGCTACTTGCATCACAGCAGCCCCCACAGTAGATTTGCCCACTCCAAACTGATTCCCAACTGACCGGTAGCTGTCTGGCGTTGCAACCTTCCACAGGGCTATCACCACTCGCTTCTCAACTGTGAGGGCTGCTCTCATCTTGGTATTCATGCGCCTCAGGGCAGGGGAAAGCAAGTCACAAAGTTCCATGAAAGTGCCCTTACGCATGCGAAAGTTTCGCAGCCACTGAGAATCGTCCCAGACCTGCAACACTATGCGGTCCCACCAATCTGTGCTTGTTTCCCGAGCCCAGAATCGGCGTTCCACAGCATGAACCTGCCCCATTAGCACCATGATGCATGCATTGGCAGGGCCCATGCTTTCAGAGAAATCTGTGTCCATGTCCTGATCACTCACGTGACCACGCTGACGTCGCCTCCTCGCCCGGTATCGCTTTGCCAGGTTCTGGTGCTGCATATACTGCTGGATAATGCGTGTGGTGTTTAATGTGCTCCTAATTGCCAAAGTGAGCTGAGCGGCCTCCATGCTTGCCTTGGTATGGCGTCCACACAGAAAAAAGGCGCGGAACGATTGTCTGCCGTTGCTCTGATGGAGGGAGGGGCGACTGACGACACGGCTTACAGGATTGGCTTCAGGGAGCTAAAATCAACAAAGGGGGTGTCTTTACATCAAGGAGTATTTCAGGCAGGACTTCACGGAGGGTTCCAATAAGAAATGGTGCACCTAAGTTATTGTTCTTATTGGAATAAGGAGGTTAGCCTGGCCTCTGATTGATATATGGCTAGATTTACCTCGCTGCACCTTCTCTGTGAGTGACTGCAGTGTGACCTAGAGGAATGAGTCCCCTAGACAGGGGAGGAGGCAAATGAGTACAAAACAAATCTGGTCTATTTCTTGTTTTGATCCACTCCATCTATCTTTTACATCTTTGGCTGGCAGCAGACAGTGCAGAAGGACTGCATGCCATCCACATCTCATGGCTGCTCGGCAGAAGATGGTACAGTACGACTGCTAGCCATCCTCATCTCTTGCCTGCCCGGCAGAAGATGGTACAATACGACTGCTAGCAATCCTCATCTCTTGCCTGCCCGGCAGAAGATGGTACAGTACGACTGCTAGCAATCCGTATCGCCTGCCTGCTCACCATAAGACGGTTCAATAGGACTGACTGCAGCACTAAAGAGAACGACCTGGTCAAGTCACTCCAAATTTAGTCCCTGCGCCCATGTCTGCCCAGGCACTCCCAGCCGACGTGGCCAGGAGCACCTCGGACATGATGAGGACGGCTACCAGTCATACTGCACCGTCTGCTGCCAGAAGGCAATGGGTTGCTGCTACTGTGTAGCAATGCCGTACCGCGTCTGCCAGCACCCAGGAGACAGAGGGTGACGGTTACCTGAGCGGGCTCCATGCTTGCCGTGGTATGGCGTTTGCACAGGTAACTCAGGAAAAAAGGCGCGAAACGATTGTCTGCCCTTGCTTTCACGGAGGGAGGGAGGGAAGGGGGGCCTGACGATATGTACCCAGAACCACCCGCGACAATGTTTTAGCCCCATCAGGCATTGGGATCTCAACCCAGAATTCTAATGGGCAGCGGAGACTGCGGGAACTGTGGGATAGCCACCCACAGTGCAACACTCTGGAAGTCGACGCTTGCTTCGGTACTGTGGAAGCACTCCGCCGAGTTAATGCACTTAATGCACTTAGAGCATTTTCTGTGGGAACACACACACTCAAATATATAAAACCGATTTCTAAAAAACCGACTTCTATAAATTCGACCTTATTCCGTAGTGTAGACATACCCTCAGGAGTAAGGGAACAACAGGTTTTGACACTAATCGTTTGCTATTGTTTTCATTTGCAACACTTCACAGTACAATATGAAAACACTGGCTGTATTTAACACTTACTAATATTCTTATCTTTTCCTGTAGATATTGGATAATGAGCTCTTTAAATGTAAGTAAAAAACTGGAAATAACATGAATCACAATACCCACCCTTATAATTAGCATCTGAGTTAGCAGTCAGAGAGACTAAAAACTGAATGAGTATGGATGAACTATGCTCTCTGCTCCAGAGATGGTATCACTTTGTCAGATTCAAGAGCAGCATGGAGAAGTTTCCACTGTCCAATGTACTGGTTCTGTACAATTCAGTCTTTAGGGCTCCAGTACCACAACATTTATGAACATGCTTAACTTACGCATGTGTTTCAAATTACCTGCATGTTTATGTGTTTGTAGGATGAAGGCCCTAGCAGAGCTGTCAGTCTGGCACTGCTTTCAGTTTAGAACGGGGCAGGGGAAATCGATCCTGCCAGGCAACAAACAGAGCAAGCTTCTCAGAACACAGAATAATCTTGCATTATTATACCTTTGTTAGTGTTCCTAGCTAGAAGCTCCAAAACAGCAAAGAAAATATTGATGAAGAGCACCCCTGAAAACACCAGAATGCCTCAGAACAAGCTCCAAACCACGCAGAGACAGAGCGGCATCAGCAGGACCAGGGGAAAACTTGGCCCTCACCACTTGAAAAGAAAACAAATAACTGAAATAACATTCTGTCTTGAACTGTGTATATTGAGAATTTCCAGTTCCACACAATTCCCTAAGTGAGATTGTTAATCAACATTTTTAAAAGCGTGGCCAATTTAAACGTAATTCTTTTGACAAGCCTATAGGATCCACCACACAAACCTTTACGTATAAGGTAGGGACTACTCACATGAGTAAGGAGTGTTCACAAGTTGCAGGATCAGGCTCTTAACCCCTTAAAACCTCTCAACCACTCACTGTAACCAAGCTTAGATTCAGTGGAATATAGTATCACCTTTGTTACCATGTTTAATTTTATAATGGTTTATAATGGTTATAACTGTTTTAGGGCTGATCCCACTCTGTTTGAAGTCAGTGGCAAAACACTAATCAGTTATCCTACAAGGTGCTCAGTACTCAACTCCTGTTGAAGTCAGAGAAAATTGAGGGTATGTCTGCAATGTAAGCTCTGGGTTAGAAGAACTCAAGTTGGTAGTCCCTGAACTTCTTAACCTAGGGCTTGAGCATCTACTTTCATTTGTATCCCTAAGTTAGGAACTGCTGAACCCTTGGTCCCATTGGTGCTGCAGTGTAGACACTGCATTATGCAGGACTGAGTCCAACCACCCATATCCCAGACTTCCTAGCACCCTCCCAAAATGTGTCCGCTCTAGCTCTTTGTTTGTGATGCAGTGTCCATTAAGCTTGACTGTCTAGAGGATAAATCAGCCCGTGGGATACTTCTGGCACACTCCCAGAGCATAAATCCAGTGGGGATATGTGTATATTGCTAGACAATAGGGCTTGAACCCTGGGTCCCGGCTTGCCTCAGGCTCAGACCCTCCTCCCTGTGGGATCCTGGGACCCTGTCAGTGCAATTTCTGTGCAGATGGAAAGGGAGGAAGTTAGGCTTGACCCTGAGTTAAAACCCCAAACTTACACAGCAGCCTAGACATCTCAGAGTCTGCAAATTCTCATTTCTCTATTGCATGCGCTTTTTAAGGAACTCAACAGTATGTACTAAAGAATTTTTAGGGAGAGAAAGGTAATTGGGGGTGTTTGAGGTTGGGTTTTCTCATGTAAAATGAAAGAAAATTCAGTCATTCTGCTTAGATTGTATGTGGGATTTACATGACTGGAAAGAATATTTACTTCTTTCACAAGAAACCAGAGACGTTTGGACTGAACAGATACTGTATTGATAAGTATTTAATTCTCTTTGCAATTACAACTTTTAAAATAAGTCAGCAACTAACTAAAAAGAAAATATTCAGATCTTTCAGAGACACTTTCACAGGGAAGTAGCAAACTATGGTTCTTAAATTTAAAGCTCATGATTCCCCCCATACTGGGAACACTGGTGAAAATAATTGTTTGGCAAGGTCTGCCAAGGGCTAGAAATGTATTTGATTTGGTAGATAATTTGGTTTAAAGCATGTAGATACGTGAAACAGACAAATATTTATAGACGAGTAGGTTTTATAAAATTAATGAGGAAGTATATATCAATAAATACAAACTCACACACACACACTCTTCTACCTTTTCATGGAAACAATTTATACTTCATTTTTTCATCTTTTCTCAGATTCACCTACTTGCATGAAGTATGTGTTTTCCAGTTTGTAATTAAATGAGTTTATTTCAATGTACAGATAGCCAGTCATACATTGTGTGTGTATATAACTTCTCCTGCAGCCCCGTTCTGCCTCCACTCTGCACACAGTCTTCCTGATAAGCTTAATGGGAATTCTAAAGGTGGAGAGAGATCTAGAGGTAGGCCCTTAGCATGACCTTAAAATGCATAACGACAATGATGTTCTACAGCTCTATGCAATACACTATTCTGACTTATTTATTAACTTGATTTCTCAGCCAATATGTTTCGAATTCAGCAAAACCCCATTCCTCATTCACAGCTTGTATAATGTACTGGCTTTGTGTGTTTCCATGAGGGAGTGAGGTCATTGTTCAATGGTTGATCTACACCAGAGGTGGGCAAACTATGGCCCGCAGGCCACATCCGGCCCGCAGGACCATCCTGCCCGGCCCTTGAGCTCTTTGAACAAGAGATGGGACAACACAGAACCCTGCAGCATCCCCCTTGAAAAAGAATAACCATTGCTTAATATCAGAGGGGTAGCCGTGTTAGTCTGCTGCTGCCTGGTTGCATATTTCCAGTTCCAAAGAAGGTGTGGGGCTTACTGGTCAGTTCATAACTCTGAGGTTCTACTGACAGGTTTCAGAGTAGCAGCTGTGTTAGTCTGTATCCGCAAAAAGAAAAGGAGGACTTGTGGCACCTTAGAGACTAACCAATTTATTTGGGCATAAGCTTTCGTGAGCTACAGTTCTAAGGTGCCACAAGTACTCCTTCTCTTTTTTTAGGTAATCTTTGGTTCATTATGAAGTGAACCAATTACAGACCTAAAAGTGGCAATTCTTCAACAAAAAAACTTCAGAAACAGACTCCAAGGAGAGACTGATGAATTTGAATTAATTTGCAAACTGGATACAATTAACTTAGGCTTGAATAAAGACTGGGAGTGGATGGGTCATTACACAAAGTAAAACTATTTTCCCACCCTCCCCCCGCTGTTCCTCAGACGTTCTTGTCAACTGCTGGAAATGGCCCACCTTGATTATCACTACAAAAGGTTCTCTCCCCACCCCCACCCCCAGCTCTCCTGCTGGTAATAGCTCACCTTACCTGATCACTCTCGTTACAGTGTGTATGGTAACACCCATTGTTTCATGTTCTCTGTGTATATAAATCTCCCCACTGTATTTTCCACTGAATGCATCCGATGAAGTGAGCTGTACCTCATGCAAGCTTATGCTCAAAATAAATTTGTTAGTCTCTAAGGTGCCACAAGTCCTCCTTTTTGTTTTGCAGATACAGACTAACACGGCTGCTACTCTGAAACCTGTCATTATGAATGTGTAATTGTGTCAATAGCTATAGTCACTTCAAAATTATAGGTTGTGTAGGTCCTAACCAGGGCTGGATTAAGCAAAACTACAGCCCAAGGCACACCATGGTGTGGGAGATTCCAAATAGGGGCTGGGCCATGGGATGGCAGATACTCTAAGATGCCTGGGTCAGTTCACTCAGCCTGAAACAAGTTCTGACTGCTCTGAAACCTCAGGCAGACATTACTACAATGGTTACACTCAGGTCACATTTTCCAACTTTTCTCCACCACAAGGGCTAGAGACTTCACTGCATTAAAGAAATTCAGTGAAACTCCAATGTAATCACATGACTCCAGGGGAGGAGGAAACATAGTGCCTGTGCTTTAATCTGACCCTGGGTCCTTATTTGGTTTTTCACAAAAGCCTAGTCCAAAAGGTTACTGTTTGAATATAGGAAAAGATTTATATAGTTTAGAGAGCTAATGGAAGACAATACAGAATACTTAAATCCATGCTCAGACACTAAGATGACTGGAATCATCCATGAACATGAGTTAGAGGAATTCTCATTTAACAAAAGTTTTTCAGAGCCTTATGTTAAGTAACATGAAGTGCCCATAATCTCCTCACAGGACACCTCCCCTTGACTGCCCACAACCCCAGCTATTGTCTGGCTCTGAGGGTCAGAAGTAAACATTGCTGCTCCACCAAAACAGTAGAAGAGGCCCATGCACAGTGTAATGGAGAGTGGCATCAGAGGTACATGAAGGAATTTGACTGGGGGTCCACTGTGATAGTGGAACTCCTCCAAGGTATGGGGGCAGGGACAGTCACCCATATTATATCTGTTTAGGAGTGGCCTTTTAGCTAATTAAGAGCACCCACCAGCACGCATGAAATCATCTGTAACTGAAAATTGTTCCCTATTTATTGTAAACTGGCATGATGCCTTTTCACAGTACTCTAATGTATTATTAAAATTAAACAAAGTACTGTGCAGACTGCTCAAAAGGAATCCTCTAAGGGCTTGTCTACACTTACCAGGGGATCAACAAGTGGCGCTCAATGTGTCAGTGGTCTATTTAGCGGGTCAGCCACTAAATGGACCACAGATTGCTCTCCCGTCAACTCCTGTACTCCACCGGATCGAGAAGAGTAACAGGAGTCAATGGGAGAGCATCTCCCTTCGACATCGCATAGTGTGGACCCCGCGGTAAGTAGATCTAAGTTATGTTGATTTGAGTTAAGCTATTCACATAACTCAAATTGCATAGCTTAGATCGAATTTCCCCTGTAGTGTAGACAAAGGCCTAAGAGGACAATGCAAAAGAAGTTTTCCTACTAGTATCAACTGTCTCTGCTGAAGCAGTAACCTGAATTCTCAAAGTAGTATTAAACAGCAGGCTATGGACAGTTCTTTCCCCCACCACAATACCAGCATCCCTTCTCCTCCAATTCTCTCTCTTTCCAAGCAATCGAAAATAACGGAAGAACACTTATTGTAACCCATTTCTCTAATGGGAGACCCAGTCTCCCACATTAGTAACTCTATCAGATTAGCTATCTTTACCGTGTATTTGGATTTCAGATTGCATTAATATTCATTTGAATGGCACTAAGGATGCGTTAGCCACCTGAGTTATATTCAAAGCAATGCGAAACATTGGAGCAAAGTGCTCGTATAATATAATATTCAGGGCAGTTCTGGTTTCCAGCTCACTTTCAGTTCTGCTTCTGTGCCTAACAGCATTCATTTCTTAGCCATTAGTGATCAATGTGTGTTACAGGACCTCTTCTATGGCTGATCTACAGAGGATACAGTATAAGGGTATGGCTACACTACAAATTTTTAATAGATTTTAATAGAAGTAGATTTTTAGAAATCATTTTTATACATTCGATTGCATATGTCCCCACTAAGCGCATTAAGTTGGCGGTGTGCGACCTCACTACCATGGCTAGCATTGACTTACAGAGCGGTGCACTGTGGCTAGCTATTCCACAGTTCCCACAGTCTCCGCTGCCCATTGGAATTCTGGGTTAAGCTCCCAATGCCTGATGGGGCAAAAACATGGTCGCGGGTGGTTTCAGGTACATGTCGTCAGTTGCCCCTCCCTCTGTGAAAGCAACGGCAGACAATTGTTTCACGCCTTTTTTCCTGAGTTACCCATGCAGATGCCATACCACGGTGAGCTGAGCGGGCTGCATGCTTGCCATCACCGCTGCTGTTGTGAGCATTGTAAACACCTCGCGCATTATCCTGGAGTATATGCAGAACCGGGATAAAAGACGCCAGCACGAGGAGGATTTTGATGAGGACATGGACGTTCCTGAAAGCACAGGCTGTGGCAATTTGGACATCATGACGGCAGTGGGTACAGTGGAATGCCGATTCTGGGCCAGGCAAAAAGCACAGACTGGTGGGACCGCATAGTGTTGCGGGTATGGGATGATTCACAGTGGCTCCTGGAACTCTCTGAGTTGCTTTCCCCCACCCTGAGGCGCAGGAATACCAAGATGAGAGCTGCCCTGACAGTTCAGAAGCGAGTGGTGATAGCCTTGTGGAAGCTTGCAATGCCTGACTGCTACCGGTCAGTCAGAAATCAGTTTGAAGTGGGCAAGTCTACTGCGAGGGCTGCTGTGATGCAAGTAGCCAATGCAATCATTGACATTCTGTTATCAAGGGTAGTGACTCTGGGAAACGTGAAGGTCATACTGGATGCCTTTGCTGCAATGGCGTTCCCTAAGTATGGTGGGGCGATAGATGGAATGCATATCCCCATCTTGGCACCAGACTACCTTGCCAATCAGTACATGAACCGCAAGGGGTACTTCTCAATGGTGCTGCAAACACTGGTGGATCACAAGTGACGTTTCACCGACATCAACGTGGGATGGCCGGGAAAGGTGCATGACGCTCACATATTTAGGAACTCCAGGCAGTTTAAGCAGCTGCAAGAAGGGACTTGCTTCCTAGACCACAAAATTACTGTTGGGGATGTAGAAAAGCAAATAGTTATCCTTGGTGACCCAGCCTACCCCTTGCTCCTATGGCTCATGAAGCCTTACACAGGCAGCCTGGACAGCAGGAAGGAGCAGTTCAATTATAGGCTGAGCAAGTTCAGAACGGTGGTTACAATGTGCCTTTGGACGTTTAAAAGCTTGCTGGCACTGTTTGCTGACTAGGTCAGACGTCAGCGCAACCACCATTCCCATTGTTATTGCTGCTTGCTCCATAATATCTGTGAGAGTAAGGGGGAGATGTTTATGGTGGGGTGGAAGGTTGAGGCAAATCGCCTGGTGGCCGATTTTGAGCAGCCAGACACCAGGGCGATTAGAAGAGCACAGCAAGGTGCGCTGCGCATCAGAGAGGCTTTGAAAACCAGTTTCATGACTGGCCAGGCTTCAGTGTGACAGCTGTGTGTGTTTCTCCTTGATGCAAACCCATCCCCTTTGTTGATTTTAATTCCCTGTAAGCCAACCACCTTCCCCCCTTCAAAATAAAGTAACTATTGTTTTGAAACCATGCATTCTTTCATTATTAATTTAAAAAAATGAAATCACAGACAAGGTAGCCCAGGTGGGGTGGGGGAAGAGGAAAGAACAAGGCCACATTGTTTATTGTAGCCACACTAAAAATCAAACTGTTTGAATGACAGCCTTCTGTTGCTTGGGTCATCCTCTGGAGTGGCATGGCTGGGTGCCTGGAGCCTCCCCCACCCACATTCTTGGGCATCTGGGTGAGGCAGATATGGAACTTGGGGAGGAGGGCATGTGGTTATAAAGTGGATGCAGCGGGGGGGGTCTGCGCTCTTGTTGGCTTTCCTCCAGCTCCAACAGACACTTCATCATCTCCATTTGCTCCCACATTAGCCTCAGCATCGCGTCCTGCTTCCGCTCTTCGTGCTCACTTAATTCTTTCCTGGCCTCTGCCACTGAATGCCTCCATGCATCAAGCTGTGCCCTATCAGTGCGGGAGGACTGCATGAGCTCGGAAAACATATCATTGCAAGTGAGGTTTTTTCGCCTTTTAATCTGCGATAACTTCTGGAATGGGGATGATAGGGGGAGCATAGAAACATTTGCACCTGGGAGGGTGGGGGGAGATGAAAAGGGAGAGTAAAATTTAAGATGATACATTTCTGAGAACAAAAGGGAGACACTTTCACAGTGAATCAAGCAATTCACAACAGACAGCACATGTGCTTTGGGTACAAGGTCGCATTTTGCCTTTTATACTGAACACCTATCGGCATGGTGACACATCACGCATGGCTTGGAAACCGAATTCTGTTGCCCGTCAGCCATGGTAAGCCTTTTGGTACACAGGGTTGGCTTCTTACATGTGGGAATGTTTTCAAACTGCAGCACCCTCCTTTCCCAGAGCAAGCAATGGGTTGGGTTTCACATTTAAAAGGAGGGGCTGTGGTTTTCGGGTGGATGTGCAGCACACACCTATCCCCACCCCGCCACGTGGCTATTCTCTGGGATTATCCCTTCACCCCTCCCCCGCGCCAAGTGGCTATTCTCTGGGGTGATCCCTTTTAGCCAAGTGCAAACAGCGCAGCATGAACGGGGTCCTTTTACTGTTCCCTTTAAAAAATTCCCCTATTTCAACTAGGTGACCATGAATGATTTCACTCTCCTGAGGCTAACACAGAAAGATAAAGACCGAATGTTGCTTGGATGCAACCAAAACCCAGGACCATTCGCTGCCATGCTTTATGCTGCAATGATTCCAGACTACTTGCTACTGGCTTGGAGTGGTAAAGTGTCCTACCGTGGAGGACGAAATAAGGCAGCCCTCCCCAGAAACCTTCTGCAAAGGCTTTCAGAGTACCTCTAGGAGAGCATCCCAATTCTTCAGGGCAAACCAAACATTAAAACACAATTGCTTTTAAACCCTGTACTGTAGTTACAAATGTGCACTCACCAAAGGTGCCTTCTCTGGCTTCAGGGTCGGGGATCCTGCCTTGGGAGGGTATTGGCTCCACGGTGATAAAAAGGTCCTGGCTACTGGGGAGAACGGATTCACCGCTTGCCTGCTGCACATTCACCTCCTTCTCTTCCTCATCCCCAAAATCCTCCTCCCTGTTGTGTGAGACTCCCCCCTTGCAGGTGTCCATGGACAGTGGTGGGATAGTGGTAGGGTGTCCCCCTAGAATGCCATGCAGCTGATCATAGAAGCGGCATGTATGGGGCTCTGACCTGGAGTGACCGTTTGCCTCCTTTGTCTTTTGGTAGGCTTGCCTGAGCTCCTTAACTTTCACGCAGCACTGCTGTGTGTCCCTGTTGTAGCCTCAGTCCACCAGGCCCTGTGAGATTTTGGCAAATATATTTGCATTTCTTCTTTTTGATCGGAGTTCAGCCTGTGCAGATGCTTCTCCCCATACGGCAATCAGATCCAGTGCCTCCCGTTCAGTCCATGCTGGAGCTCGTTTGAGATTCTGGGGGGACTGCATGGTTACCTGTGCTGCTGAGTTCGCCACGCTGACCAAACAGGAACTGAAATTCAAAAGTTTCCGGGGCTTTTTCTGTGTACCTGGCTAGTGCATCAGAGTTCAAAGTGCTGTCCAGAGCAGTCACAATGGAGCATTCTGGGATAGCTCCCGAAGGCCAATACCGTCGATTTGCATCCGCACTACCCCAAATTTGACCCAGCAAGGTCGTTTTTAGCGCTACTCCCCTCGTCAGGGAGGAGTACAGAAGTCAATTTTAAGAGCCCTTTAGGTCGATAGAACAGGGTTGGTTGTGTGGACGCAGTCATTTTTAAATCAACCCAATGTGGCTAAATTCGACCTAACCCCGTAGCGTAGACAAGGCCGAAGTCTGTTACTGCCCCAGCTAGAGAGCTTTAGATCAAGCTGTAGCAGTTCATGGTTTTAGCTCTGGAGGTCCCAAGTAGGGTTGCCAGCTTTCTAATCACACAAAACCGAACACTCCTGCTCCACCCCCTGCCCCTTCTCCAGGGCCCTGCCCCCTACTCGCTCCATCCCCCCTCCCTCCATAGCTCGCTCTCCCCCACCCTCTCACTAGGCTGGGGCAGGGGGTGCAGGCTCTGGGGTGGGCTGGGGATGAGTGGTTTGAGGTGCAGGAAGGGGCTCTGGACTGAGGCAGCAGGTTGGGATGTGCAGGAGGGGGCTCCAGGAAGGAGTTTGGGTGTGGGAAAGGACTCCAGGCTGGGGCAGGGGGTTGGTGTGCAGGGCGGGGGAGGGCTCCAGCTGGGGGTGCGGGCCCTGGGGTAGGGCCAGGGATGAAGGGTTTGGGGTGCAGGAGGGTCCTCAGGGCTGGGTGGGGTACAGGCTCTGGGAGGGAGTTTGAGTGCTGGAGGGGACTCCAGGCTGTGGCAGAGGGTTGGGGTGTGGGAGCAGGTTCAGGGTCCTGGAGGTGCTTGCCACGGCTTCCAGGAAGTGGACACCAGGTCCCTGCGGCCTCCAGGCACATGGGCAGCTAGGGAGGCTCCGCGTACTGCCCTCGCCCCCACAGGTACTATCCAGCAGCCCCCACTAGCTGCAGTTTCAAGCCAATGGGAGCTGTGGAGCCGGCACTCCAGGTTGGGACAGCGCACGTAGCCTCCCTGGCCACCCATGCGCTAGGTCCCTACAGCCCCTAGGCATCTGCTTCTGGGAGCCGCACGGAGCCAGGGCAGGTAGGGAGCCTGCTGTTTACCCAAGAATCCCGCTGTGCCGCCAACCAGACTTTTAACTGCCCTGGCGGCGGTGCCAACCGGAGCCACCATGGTCCCTTTTTGACTGAGTGTTCTGGTTGAAAACTGGACGCCTGGCAATTCCATGACCAAGAAGGAGTTTGTCAGGTAGAGCCAAAGCTCTCTACCTGGGGCTGTAAAAAATAGGTTCTGCAGAGCAGATACAGAGAGGGATTTGGAATACATGCTAACCAGCGGATTACACAGACATGCAGAAAGCAGAACCAATTTCTGGAGCAAGCAACAAAGCTGAATAGGGAACAACAGAAGTGCTTTTACTCCTTATTAGCTCTTTGTGCCAGACAAGGACAGTAGCTCTAGTGCTAAGAGTACTAACACAGTATGCACTTGCAATAATGAATGTAAATATTATTCCAATATGCCAGAGAAGCTGACGGATATTTGCAATAACCAATTTAATGGAAAGCAGCAAGGGAACTGTAAATTCAGACAGATGTGGAGTATGGGGAAGGCTAGACACACAATACTATTAAAAGGAGAGATGTCCCCTCCTCAGTGAACTGGAAAGCTATAGGAGAGCCTTCTGCTGGAATGGGAGGAGTGTAAATATGGTAATTAAACTAACTCCTATTTTCTAGCACAATAAAGTTTAAAGCACACTGATTCTTCATCCTATTTTACAGTTTCTCTGAGAAAAATAGAATGAAAGAGGACACAAGACAGATCAATCATAAGTAGTAAAGGTCCCAAGCAGAAATTTCTAAACACTGAGGCCTAGAGCCTCAAAAGGAATTTAGGCACCGAAACATCCACCGATTTCGATTTAACATTTAAATACCTTTGAAAAACTGGGCTGAGTGAGTTTCACGCTTGTGCGACACATATTCCCATTTGTACACTACAGCCAGATTTACAGCACAATAAACTAGAATCATGGGTGCCCAACACCTCTTAAAATTAAGCCCTAGCCTTGCCTTGGTGGTGCACCGGCCTTGTGTTGGATCTCTGCATAAGGGTGAATTTCACCCAAAGTGACATATTCCTAATCAGAGAATGCTTCATGCTAGCAAACCTTGATGAAACCCCAGGAGGGTATTTCCTAACAATAAATACTTAGAACTCACGTTGCTCTTTCCAATTGTGGATCCCTGCAGGCTTCTATAGATTCTTATGGATGACACTGAATAATAAGAGCTGATCAAAAATATTTGAAATTTGCTAATTTCAATGCAGTTTCTCAATTTCTGATGAGAAAAGGGCTCATCATTTTCAAACACTACCTCAGAGTTGCTTGGAAAAATTCAATATTCAACAACAGAAGGAGATGAACTTTATAATTATACCATTTTTCAACCAGCTCCACTGACAAACCAAGGAACAAATTAAGAGCTCTCTCTTATGCCAAGCCTCAAATGAGAACACCCATCTTTTTTTGCAATATATTAACATACAAGGGTTTGCTTTTGTTAGCCTTCAAATGCCTTGATTTATTATGTAGTTACACCCACTAAGAAGGAGTATGATTTAGAAACAGTGGTGACAGGAAGAAGAAAGGCTTGAGAAAAGTTCTGGCTAGTATGGTGTTTATTTCCATCATTGGCATCATGTAAAAATCCAAGATGGGGTTACGTGAATGAACAGAGAACTGCAGTCCCAGTTTGATCAATATCCTCCACTGGGACTGTACCCAAATCCTCAGGCCTAGGACAGCACAGATGCAATGCAGTGTAGTACAGCTGATTTACTACATCCATCATCTTTTCCAGCTCACCTTTTACTGAAAATCCTAAGCCTGCATCCTACAGCTAGAGTGAAGAGAATTTGCCCCTAACCCTAGAATGTGTTAAAATCTTTTAGAATATTTCAACTTGAGTAAGTCTTCAAAAGGGCTCAAAGGCTCAAGAAAAGAGAAAGCAATGAGGTGACCTCCCCCACCAATTTTACTTATCTGTTGTCCAGTTCACCTCATTTACACTTTTACAGTTCAGTCCTTTCAATGATAGTGTTTTTTCACTGAAAAACGCCAATTAATCAAAGCCAAAACTGGTTGACAAAATACCCAATTAAAATATTTCAGCTAAAAAAAGTTCAGATTGTCAAAATATTTAACATTTTGATGTTGAAATAACTTTCTGGTTGGAAATTTTAGCAAATTTAAAACTAAAAGGTTAAAAAGGAAGAGGTTAAAAAAAATCAAAGTAAGAATGTTTCAACTAGCCCCCCACAAATTGAGATTTTTGATGCAAAGAATTTCAAGATTGCCTTCTCATTCCAATTTGAGATGAGATAAATTTTCAAGAGACAGAAAAACAAAAATTTCCCACCTAGCCTTTTAAACCCCCTTTCCAATTCCACCTTTACAGTTCGCAAAACAAAATTCTTCTGTTTTCTTTTTTGCTCTGTTAAGTAAAGAACGTAACTGCACATGCACAAAACTCAATTATTGTACCTTAGGTATTCACACACATAATTTAGGTGCAAGTAAATATATATGCACTATTATGTACGTGCCTAACTTAGAAATTCTGACCCTATGTTTTTATCCAAAAATGATTTGAATAAAAAGGCACCAGGGCCAATCCAAATCCTCCTGAAGTCAAATATTTTGTATCAAGGCCTATATTAGTAGTTATTTTACACTTGTCATTCAATTTTATGCCCAAATGACAAAAGACATGTAATCAAGCACAGCTTCGGCATACAAAACTTATTCATTTCAATGGGCAGGATTGGACCCTTGCAAATATTTGTAAGAGCTCAATATGGTTTATGAAGTAACCATCTCATAAACCAGAATAAAAAAAATCCCACCAGTTAAAGATGATGGGAATTATGTGTATAAATAAATGGCTAATATACAAAAACAGCCTCTTATCTTTAAAAAAAAAAATTCAATCACAAAACAACTGCAGACTCGGCATTAGTAAATGGCTCAGATGTATCAGCACTAAAAACCTTTGGATCCTAGAGGGCAGAGAGATTTAAAGGAAGTTATTGTGCAAAGCACCATATGAGCAAATGTTAATTTGTTTTCAGTAGCATGCAGGATATGAAAATCCTTCAGATATGGGGCTTCACCCACAAATTGATGCTGGAAGATTCTCTTGCATCCTGTATACCAAATCTCAGGACAATAAATACATGTGCTCAAATTGACTTCATTACTCAAAGACAGAAGTTTGCTTTGTTTGGAAAGGCTAGAGATTTGGGGCCAGACTCTGATCTCAGTAACACCAACATAAAATTGGTCAATCAACTGAAGTAAATGGAATTACATTTAATTTACACCAGTGTAACAGTAGAATCTGGCTGTTAAATCAACATCTGGCTTGCAATCAGCTGTCTAGATAGAGTCTGGAAGAAAAGAAAAAAAACGCAGCACTCGGCACTGTGTACCTATGTGTGTGTTTGCGAGGGGGGAGCTACATTAGGAATTATGGAAAATTTTGCACACAGTGGTCACATTTTTCTGCACCATACCATTTTTGGTTTCGACAGCATACTGCTAGTTTTGTGGTTCCTGAATACAAAAAAAAAAAAAAAAAATGCACTGAATATCCATTGTACAAAGAGAGGAACCATTATCATTTTCTCCCCCACAGTAAACATTTTTGTTTTGAAAACCATTTAAACCATTTACTACATTATGGGACAGATCCTCAGCTGGTGTTACTAGTTAGTGTCCCATTGACTTCCATGGAACGATGACAATTTGCACCAACGGAGGATCTGCCCCTTTAAACTATTTAGAATGCTATTGTACAAGGTTATTCACAATATTGCTTTTGTATAGGCCAATCTGCAGACTAATCTGTGAACAGAATTAAATTATGTCCCAAATTAGACATTTTTCTCCATAACCTTGAAATTGGTATTTGATGCAATGTGAAAATGTGCACAATAAATCATCATATAGTCAACAACGTGAAACGTTGCAAAGACAACTACTCACCATTACAGAAACTGGGCAGTTGGCCAGCAAAAGAAGAAAACAAAACAAAAAAATCAATAGGTATTAAATCATCACCAAAAGTTATGAATAGTTGGTGCTACCAAAGGTCAGTGACCAAACATCTGACATACTATATAATTCTGCCACATAAACCATTCTGAAGTCAAGGGCTTTCATAACTAATTGGTTCTCAATTACTGTGACAGTTGTTGTGAGGTGCCATTGACCTTGTGCTGATACTGTAGCCACATAATATAGTTAAGACATTAGACTCTTAGAAAGTTATACAATTGTGATTCTTAAATACATAGGGATAGATTTATTTCCGAGGCAGCAAGGGATGACTCTAACCCACTAAGCCCAATCACTAAGATATTTGCATGCAATCTGCAGAATAGAAATACCTGCACTTGGTGCAAGAAAGTTAAACTGGTCTTCATCCAGTCATGAAATAGCCACAAGTAATTCTGTATTCATCTAGGAGTAGAGATAAGTGTGGTCAGTGATCTACATTTCGGTTTTGGAATCAGAAACTCCTAATTTCTACTCCTAACAAAATTTCAGAGCTATCTGTGGCCTTGTCCATGTTACTTTACATCAGTCCCCTGGTTTTCCAGCTGTAAAATGGGGATAACTTTTCTACGTTACAGGGGCATTGTGAGCCTTCAAAAGTTAAAAGCTCGCAAAGCACTTAAGAACATAAAAATGGCCATATGGGTTGGACCAGTGGTCCACCTAGCCCAGCATCCTGCCTTCTGACAATGGCCAGTACCAGGCGCTTCAGAGAGAATGAACAGAATAGGTAATCATCATGTGATCCATCACCTGTCATCCACTCCCAGCTTCTGGCAATCAGTGACTAGGGACACCCAGATCATGGGGTTGCATCCCTGACCATCTTGATTAGCCCGTTGATGGACCTGTCCTCCATGAACTTATCTAATCTTTTCTAATTTGAGCCCCTTATAGTTTTGGCCTTCACAACATCCCCTGCCAATGAGTTCCACAGGTTGACTGTGCACTGTGAGAAGAAATACTTCCTTTTGTTTTAAACATGTTGCCTATAAATTTCATTGGGTGACCCCTGGTTCTTATGTTATGTGAAGGACTAAAACACTTTCTTATTCACTTTCTCCACACCATTCACAATTTTATAAACCTCTATCATATCGCCTGTTAGTTGTCTCTTTTCCAAGCTGAAAAGTCCCAGTCTTTTTAATCTCTCCTTATACAGAAGCTGTTCCATGGCCCTAATAGTTTCTGTTGCCCTTTTCTGTAGCTTTTCCAATTCTAACGTATCTTTTTTGAGATGGGGTAACCAGCACTGCATGCAGTACTCAAGATGTGGGTGTACCATGGATAGCTAAGATAGTAAATATCACAACGCCACTATAAATCCTTTTCCTAATGGTTCCGAATGTCATTAGCTTTTTTGACTGCCTCGGCACCTTGAATAGATATTTTCAGAGAACTGCCCACAATGACTCCAAGCTCTCTTTCTTGAATGGTAACAACTAATTTAGACCCCATTATTTTGTATGTACAGCTGGGATCATGTTTTCCAATGTGCATTACTTTGCATTTATCAACAATGAATTTCAACTGCCATTTTGTTGCCCAGTCACAAAGGGATCTCACAAAACTGGATAACTCTTCACAGTCTGCTTTGGACTTATTTGGAATAATTTTGTATTATCAGCAAATTTTGCCATCTCACTGTTGACCCTTTTCCCATATCATTTATGAATAAGTTGAACAGCACTGGTCTCAGTACAGACCCCAGAGGCACACCGCTATTTACCTTTGTCCATTCAGAGAACTGACCATTTCTTCTTACCCTTTTTGTCTTTTAACCAGTTACTGATCCATGAAAGGACCTTCCCTCTTATTCTATCACAGCTTACTTTGTTTAAGAACCTTTGGTGAGGGACCTTGTCAAAGGCTTTCTGAAAGTCCAAATACACTATATCCAGTGGATCACTTCTGTCCACATGCTTGTTGACAACCTCAAAGAATTCTAATAGATTGGTGAGGAATGATTTTCCTTTACAAAAGCTGTGTTGACTCTTCCCCAACAAATCAGAATTATCAGACACTCAGGCAAACATGCTCTGTCCTATACACCTCTCCCCCAACATAATGCGGTCCGATGTAACGCGAATTCGGATATAACGTGGTAAAGCAGCGCTCCAGGGAGCGGGGCTGCTTTACCTCGTTATATCCGAATTTGTGTTACCGCAAGCAGTTCCTCTGTGCCCCCCCTTACTTGCTGTGGTCCCCCAACCCCAGCTCACCTCAGCTCCGCTGCCTCCCACAAGTGCGCTGCAGCTCTGCTTCTCCCCACTTCCAGGCTTGCATGGGAGGGGGGAGAAGCGGAGCTGAGACACGCTCGTGGGTGGCGGAGCAGAGGTGAACTGGGGTGGGGGGGCCTCAGCAAGTAAGGGGGGGAGCATTAGCTGTCCTCCAGCTATCTGGTACAGAAGCAGATTTAAATGATGGTTACGTACCTCAGTTAGTAGTTGTGCAATTTCATATCGACATCCTTCAGAACTCTTGGATGAATATCATCTGGTCCCTACTTATTACTGTTTGATTTATCAATTTATTCCAAAACCTCCTCTTACTGATAAAAATCTGAGGAACTCTCCCAGACTGAGGTCACCTCAACAGAATGGCTCCATTATGGGAATCTCCTTGACATCCTCTGCAATCGAGACTGACACAAAGCATTCATTTTGCTTCTCTGCAATAGCCTTGTCTTCCTTAAATGCTCCTTTAGCACCTCGATAGTCCACTGGCCCTACTGATTCCTTGGCAAGTTTCCTGCTTCTGATGCCCTTAAATTTTAGTTTTTGAGTCTTTAGCTAGTTGCTTTTCACATTGGGGTGGGGCTAATTATATGTTTACATTTGACTTGTCAGAGTTTGTGCTCTTATCTGTTTTCCTCAGTATGATTTAAAATTCCAATTTATAACTGATGCCTTTTTGCCTCTAACTACTTCTTTACTTCATTTGTTTAGCCACAATGGCACTTTTATGGTCCTTTTATTAAGTTTTTTTTAAATTGAGCTACATATATAATTTTAGTCTCTGTCATAGTGTTTTTAAAGGTTTCAAAAAAACCCAAAAAACCAGTGCTGTTAAACATGGCTTTTTTTATTATTAGGAATACCTCATCCATAATGAGCTCAGTGAAAGCAACCCAGTCTATGATGGATTGTTGATAGTGCAGAAGGAGAGACTTAAGCAACAATGCAAAAATATTGTAACAGATCTTCACCTAATGTAAACCAGCATAGTTATTTTAGTCTACTGAAGTCAATAACATACACAAGATGAGGATCTGACCCACATATCAATGCTTTGTTAAACAAACAACACTAGTGGATAATCCAACATAACATTAACTACAATTAACGTAAGGCATCCCAAATTGGAACATACACATCCCATTTTACTAAATGGGAAAGGTGACCAGAAATTAATTCTGATAATGTAAAAAGCATTTCTAGATTACTGTTCTTAATTGTCGACAAAAGGTTTCATTAAATTGTACTGCAGGAATTGATTTGTTATGGGTAATTTTAATGTACACTAATTTTACAGAAGAAAAATTAGTCATTCCAGACTCCCAAAAGAATATACACACTACATCCGGGCATATGTTAAGTTTGCTAAAAAAACATATGCAAGCTTTTTTAAAGAAACATAATTACATCCTGTTGTAACCTCCAAGGACCACACTAACAGCCCTTTTAAATAGGCATATCCATGCTGGCCAACTACAGTAGTAGTTTAGTAGACTCAGATGTACTTTTTACAGCATGGGGTTGTCCTTAGGATTTATACAAGTTACAAAAAGGAAAACAAGTGATTTTCCTGAGTCAGGCAACTCCTCTCCGTGGAGAAGAATGGTCATATTTTCTTTACACTTCATCTCAGAAAATTTTCCCAGGATTCCACAGATGCATGGTGACCCCGATTAATTACTATAGCAGACTTACATAGCTTAACCCCAGAGATAAATGAAGTCAGGTTAACACTATTATTATACTTCATGGTATTTGCAAGGTTTTGAGACAAAAGGTTATGTCTATTTTTAACCAGCCTAACAGCCCAGAATCCCCCCACCTAAACAGGATCAGCTGAAACATTATAAATACAGAGGCAAATCCTTTAATGTCTTAGTTATCTGAAATAAGTCTTCTTTGAATGACCTTTTCCCACAGCGTCTCAATCCTACTCCCACCAAAGTCCATGGCACGACTTCCACAGAATTCCATGGAAGCAGAATTGTAACCAAAAAGGTCTACAGAAATTGTTCCAAACCATTATGAAAATGTTAAAAATTTAAAAAATATATATAAATGAAAGAACAGTTGATGTTTTGAAGGTACCTGTTAAAATGTGCACTCTCTTCTAGTTGGTATCAGTAACCATTAAAATATCTAGGACCAGATACTGAGGTATTAAGCACCCATTTTGTACTGCATAGCTAGAGGATTTTTCTGTAAAGCAGACCTACCTAGCCACTGTACATCTCCTCAGTACACAGGAAAGGGGGCCTGGGCAAGATAGCCCTTACTGTTGCCATTCCATCCCCTCAGAGCTGTTAACAATTGGTGCAAGATTAGAGCAATCCTCAAGCTTTCTTAATTTACACCCAAGGACTGGCCCTCCCCCCAGCTCTCAGACACCAGAGGAATGCAAAGGTGAGCACTACCCCACTTCTGCACACACTCTAGACTTGCGCTGTGCTGCCCCTCAGCTTTTCACATTTGGTATTTTTAACACTTAATTTTTGGAACAATGATTTGAAATATTTGCCAAGAAGAAATTATTTGGATAAAAGATATGAAAAGTTGTACCTAACTTGTAGCCATATGTGCCTTCCCACTGATGTATTGGCAGAGCCAAAAGGATTATTTACTAAATTCTCAGGATGGCAGGAAGCTGATTTTTATTTCCTGTTCAGCTGGTTATTTTCTGGTTTGATGACAGCTCCTGGTCTAATACACGTCTAAGGTGCTTAGAGCAACCAGACACTGCTATCACTTTCCCCTCCTGTTGGGATGGTGGGAGCAAGAGCTTGGAGATGGTGCAATAGGAGTACTCCCATGAGAAACTATTTACTGCTTAGGCCACAAGGGCTGTGTTAAGAACATTGTGTTCCACCTGCAACAGCTGTTGGCATCACACACACACACACACACACACACACACACGCACACACCTTAAACAGGGGAAGGAGTGTAAGGAAATGCTCCTGGCATTCTTTAAGACGTTTCTAATGCCACCAGTGTATTTGTGGTGTTCACCTTGTACTCTTGGCAGAAGAAACAGACTTCCAAGTATTTGAAAAGATCCTCCAGTCCAGCCAAGCAATAGTGGTGCAATAGTGGGGGGGGGGGGGAGAAGAGGGGCGTGGAGGGAAGGAACAAAGATGGCTTTGTCACCTTCATATTCACCCTGATTTGGTGTCCTCTGCCTTGTTTTACATTGTGGCCTTAGCAGCCAGGCACAAGGAACTTTGCCAACAACCTGGGATCATGGAGGCACAGGACTAGAATATTATATTAGAAACTGGCGTGAAGCTGGTACACTGGCTTTAAGCCACTCAGGGATCCCCGCCTATACAGGAAAAATTCCCAAGTGATTGTATAAACTGGCTTTTGTGCTATTGAAATGGCCCAGAGGACTATAGCGGGGATGAAGTTATGCCCCAGTATTGTGTAGAACTGGAATCTTAAATAGTAGGTTTTTTGTTTTTACATTTTAGCAAAGCTCTGAAGTTCACATTTATTATCAGAACATGTATCCGTCAGGTTAGTTGCCAGAAACAGACAGCCACATTTTAGAAACTCAGCACTGCAACAGGATGGGGAAGGATTTGTGTTTTGTTTAAGCTTCTGCACTTCACGTACTGTTCTAAAGTTCAATGGCTATGTGTTTCCTTTTATTATTTCTGGGTACTGAGACCTGATATTGTCAACTTTAATTAAACATGTTCAAACGGACAGAAAAGTCTGGTAGCTGTATAACTACGTACTGTGATCATTCTAATCTTCTAAGCTATGTAAAGTCAGGTGAATCCAAAATTGGATATGAAACTACCAACAAGCAAGTGGGTACTGCAAGAACCAACATTCCATCCTACAAGTCTGTACTAATGCAAGGACTTGGTGAGGCTTTGGAGGGCTCTGTGCTTTGATGGGTGCCATCTTTGGCTAACACATAAACCAAAAGGTACTGACCACTTCACTAACAATACCTAGTTCTTATATAGCACTTTCCCATCAGCAGATCTCAAATTACTTTACAAAGGAGGTCAGTATTATTCCCCCTTTTTACAGATGGTGACACTGACGCGCAGAGGTGAAGTGACTTGTCCAAGGACACCCAGCAGACCAGAGCCAGTGTCAGTAATAAAGCCCAGGTCTCAAGTCCCCATTGCGTCTAGCATTTAACATACCGTACTGCATTCAAAGTTCACCTCCTCTGATGTTGAGCAGTGTGAAAATATATTGTCTACTAACCTAAATCCCCATCCCCGACTAGCTGATATACTCATGACATATTTGAGCTTAAATGAGAAGGCATCTGTGCACTTATTTTTTCCAGTTGATAAATATTTATGAAGAGGCTTTACTCCAATACATATACACTACCACTAATCTTCCTTTTCTTTCCTCAAGCATCTTTAAAAATTTTTTGAGATCAGAATACTGCTGATACTGAGTTTCACTCTAAAAATCAGCACACTTTGAGTCTAAGCCTTCCAAAACCTGATGAGCATCATTTCAAATTCCTGCAAATATGAGTTTTAATCCAAACAACCAGAAACCGCAGGCTTGCAAATGCCTCAGCCATGTTACGGAGAGGTCTAATGTGACACATGTGACAGTACAGTACACGTGATATTAATGCAGTGCTGCAATAAGGTAACTCACTACAATGAACATTCAGAACCTGAAAAATGTGGTGGTGGGGGGGTTAATTGAACACCAGCAGAGGTATTTACGATACCATTGGCATTTACTGGCATGTAAGCAGCCAAATTCACATTAAGCACCATTTCACATAACTAACAGATGATTTACACAAGTCACTCCTTTCTAATGTTTCTCTTTAATGGCTCTTGTACCAGGTCTAACACCAGCTGATGGAGAAGGACCAAATAATGACAGTGTACAACACAAAATAACCTTGTTTTTTCCAACATTCGTGCAGCTAGATGACACAGGTGTGCATGCGCTTATGGTCATGCACACACACCCTTCCTAGGGAGTCCAGTTGTGACTTAACTTTTCTTATTTGAAGGCTACTTTTTCGTCTGTTATCCAATATGTCCACAGGATTCATGAGGGCTGGGGGCGTGGAATTAAGGACACTGCTACTCAGACCAACTTGTCAAGCTCTTTGTTTAACAAATGCAGTTAAATTTTTCCAGCAGTGACACAGTGTCCAGTTTTGTAGGCTTCAAGCTACAGGGCAGGGACTGTCTTAATATTTGAGTCCTGTCCAATGCTGGCCACATTTTTAGTGCTAAAAAAAAGTAGTAAAGAGAGTTTACTTCAGCCCCCAGAAATAGTGTGATCTAAAGACTGAGATAGAGCCTGATCTAAAGACTATTGAAGTCAATGGGAGTCTAACTTCAAGCATATGTACACTCCCATTGATTTCAGTGGAACTACTTAAATACTCTGCTGAATCAGGCCCCAAATTCCTATATAGATTAGAACAGCAATTCTCAAACTGTGGGTCAGGACCCCAAAGTGGGTCACAATGCCTTTTTAAAGGGGTCATCAGGGCTGGCTTCTACTTGCTAGGGCCCGGGGCTGAAGCTGAAGCCCGAGCCCCACTGCCTGAGGCTGAAGCCCTTGGGCTTTAGCCCTGGGTGGTGGGGCTCAGGTTACAGGCCCCCTGCTTGGGGCTGAAGCCCTTGGGGTTTGTTTTCCCCACCGCCCAACCTGGTAGGGTTGGGGCAGGCTCAGGCTTCAGTCCCCTCTCCTGGTGTCGTATAGTAATTTTTATTGTCAGAAGAGGGTCCCGGTGCATTGAAGTTTGAGAACCCCTGGACTAGAAAGAACTCAGCCCATTTTTGCATTAAGATGTTTGCTTGGTTTATTGTTCCTTTAGCATTGGTTGATTCTGAAGCTGATGTTGTTTGACTAGATGAAAGCTTTCCTAGCAAAACTAACACAGGAGAGAAAAAAGTCTCTGTGAAAAATTCATCTGAATGCAGAATCAGCAGCTAGAGTTACTTGCTAAATTAGCATTTAGAGCCTTTCCCCCCAAAAAACATTCAGAAGTAAATCTTCTTCCTTATGGATTAAGAAGATTCATCACAATATTGAATCTGAAGCAGTGTTCACAAATGGGGTAGCATCAAATATATACTGTGTTTGAGATGAGATGTAGTGAAGAAACAGGAGACATTCACATGGCAGATTTAGATGTAGATACATCAAGATAACAGAGGCAACTCTAGCAATCTGTTTACGTCTTCAGAGGTACATTGTTTACCCCAAACATACCCCCCATCTTAGTGAAGATCTGAGAGTCCTTGCTGTCATCACAATAAAGAATTGTGAAACCTTTAAAAGCAGATTTATTTAAATAATTAAGCCTAGCGCTAGCTGAATGCTTATAGCACTTTGATTGATTTCTACCCATGTCTACCTGCGAATGAGACACAAAATAAATACATACTCTGCTAAAACCCATCATAGATTCATCAACTTAGTACAGTGTGATATTGTGGAAGCACTTTTTCCTTACTGCAATTCCTCTTTTAGTGACAAGGTCTGGAAAAAAAGCTGCCCACACCAGCACGGGCATAAAATAGCATCAAGAGATATCTAAGCATCACATCCTGTCAGCAATCCATGGGAATCACAACCTCAGTACTATGCCATTTTCTTAACGCCACAAGCACTGGACCAATTTAATCTCTTCCCTCAGAAATAGTGGTAAAAAGGAGCTCTGAAGGAAACTTAAGTGAAGATCCCCCTCACCGAGTTCCCTCATTTTTGGAGATTAGGGGTTTCCCCTATGGAAAATATATTGCAAGCCCCACCCATACAAATCTGAGGAGTTCTGGGGGAAAATCACAAAAGGTCCCAGGTCTCTACGGGGGCTTGGTGCTGGTGGTTCTCTCATCAGGTTCCCTGGCTCTCAGCAGAGACAGACTACCTGAGACCTACTTAGGGAGATCTGGCTTGAGGGAAATGTGCTGAAGAAAAAGGTAATACAGCCCTACGTTACATTATCCTTCCTGACCAAATTCTGCAAAGGCCAGGGAGAGGATGGTGGAGATGGTGCTGCTCTGCATATAAATCTTGGTGGGGGGAGGGAAGAGGGATAAAACAGGCCTCTGTTTTCCCTTACTCCAGTGTAAGCCTGCAGCCTCTCCAGTGAGTTACTTCAAAGTTAAACCAGTGTAACCTTGAGGAACCTTTGGTGAATAAAAGGAGAAGTACCACATATTATCTGTAATAACCTTGGTTTAATCACAGATTTCTGCAACATCCCATATACCCCTTCTAGCAATTATGACATCCTTTTGTAAGAAGCTAGAATTTAAATTATATTCATACCTCCCTATTGTATATATAGCTTCCCTTCTCACAGCCCTTGCTGCAGATTTTCATCTGCATGCAGCAACCTACTCTATGTTTTACAGTGTAACAAGATGCATGTTACAACAAGGCTGTTTATAAATACCAAAGATACACTGAGCCTCACTACTATAAAACTGTTAATAAAGGTTTAGTGTACCACTGTAGTTTGTTTGGATTTATAGGCTACATTAGGAAGCGCTGATCCAATACTCTAGGTGACTTAAGCATATGATAAAAATGGAATCATAATAAACCCAGCCTCCCGCAAGCTAGAAGATAGCCTACCAAAGACAAAAAAGCTAACCACCCAGGCCCTAGAAATAACACCCCCCCAGATATTTGTGTTCTCCTCGTACCCCTTCCATCCCAAAAATGCCTTGAAAATGGGTTGTGCAGCATGCCCTGAAAATAATCATTTCCCCCCCCCCTCCTTTGCAGGAAAATCAAACTAGGTGAGGGACATCAGGAATAACAAACAGATTTCAAAGTAGAGACACTGAGACAGTTGGTGTCTAGCTGCCCAATATGAATTGCACTAGCTATCTAAATCTTGAGAAATTTAATATTATAGTCTATATGTTATAGTATATGACAATTCACTTGCAGCCAGAGGCTATCTATTTGCATGATAATGGCAGTACTCTTCCAAAGAGATGCAAAGGAAATCAACGCAGTAATGGAGTTTTATGTGTAAAATCTGAAAGTCACTCTTTAGACGTTAGAAAGAAAAATATTTTTGTTAAATGAAAATCTCCATTTAGGTCAACATTAGAATAGAAAAGGAAACAAGAAGCTAGCAGACAATAGGAAACAATAATTATGGCTCAGTTCTGTAATCCTTACTTACACAAGGAGTCCCATTGACTTAAGTTGGACTGCTTGCATGAGTAAGGGCTGCAGGACAGGATCAGGCTCTTAAATTGTGCATCAGAGAGCATGTTTTTTTAAAATGGCACAGCAAACATTTTACTGCATACCAAACAAGGGTGCACTGAACTGGGAAAATATTTTGTATTTCACTTCAAAAGGTGGCTATAATCAACACAAGCTTCACTGAACGAGAGGAAGGATGGAAGAGACGTTTCATTACTGGAAAATGACACACTCGCATCCAATAATATGTTGCAAACTGATAAGTGGGGAGAAGCCTTTACAGCTTTTAGGCCAAGAACAAATAATTTGTTACGAGGGTAATATTCCATACTTTAGAACACAATTTTTGCACTCAACTAGCCATGCTTTCTCTATCACTAGATGTGTTTATATACATAATTCTTATTTTGTAGTTTCTCTCTTTTTTCTAGCCTATGCTTTTGTTCCCAATACCTGGAAGTGGCAGGTTGCTAGGGCCTGATCCAGGAAACCCTTATTTACACAAGTGACTAACTACAGGATGTGCCAGATTAGACCCTTAATGGAAGAAAAAATCATGGTCAGTACCTCAGAAAAAAGTGAACCGAACTCTAACCTTATAGGAGTCTGAAGCAGGAGTGAGGTAGTAAGTTTAAACTCTCAGTTAAAGAGAGAGTATAATCCTCCATGGTGAGGAAACTGTCTGCAAGGGCACAGTGCAAGATGAACAACCTGAAGGGTACCAGAGTGGATTACACACAGCATTTTGTTGTTCATAGCAAGGTGGGGGGAAAAAATAATCAAGCTATACATACCTTAAAAAAAAAATCTCTAGAGAAACAATGAATGTTATGTCTCAGTTCTAATTAAAGGTACATTAAAAATCAGAAACAGCTGCACCTCTGATTCCAAACATAGACCTTTCACTTCACTATTTAGCCCTAGTCTACTTAAAATTTAGGTCACTCAGGAGTATGAATTTTTCACACCCATGGAGTGATGTTGTTAAACTAGCCTAGCCTCTAGTTACTCCCAGGGGAATTCTGTGCAACTCCGCATGTGCAGAATTCATTCTCCTTCTCCCCCTGGGAGGTTCTTTTTCCTCCAGAGAAAATATATTCTGCTGGGGAGGCATTGCACTTAGACCCACCACAGGCTGCTGTGGCACCAAAACAGAGGGCAAGTGAGGTAGAATAGGAGCAGGCAGCTGAGGAGAGGGGAAAGGGAGGGGGAGAAGGAGAGGGTGTGTTCCTCACAGCATGCTGCCTGCGGGGCCAGGTCAGGAGGCACAGGATGTGGGTGGGAAAGGGGTGCGGGGGGAGAAGATGGACAGAGCAGGGCACAGGGGGCTGCTGGGGGGGGGTGGAGGGTCACAGACGAGGATTCAGAAGGGCTAGTGGGGTGATAGACTGGGGTGTGGGCTGAATGGGAACGGGGGTACAGGGCTACATGGGGGTGTGGGTGGATATTTGCTTAACTGAATGGGAAGTTAGGTCAATGGAAGAATTCCTCCATCAACCACTCGTGGAGGTGGGTTATCTACAGCAATGTAAAATCCCCTTCTCTGTTGATATAGGAAGCTACATCTGTGCTGCTCTCGTGCCCATAGCATAGACATGCCCTGAAAAACTCACTTTCAGTGTGGTGAAGGAAATGGTATTTTACACAGAATATCGTTTGTCACAGGCTGAATCTCACAGAATCAGATAGCCTGGCTGGATTTTGTGATGGGCTAGATAATTCTGGGACTATTAATATTCATAACTGTGCAATATAAAATAAGGATATTCTTCCCCACATACAACACGACTGGCTGAGTGCATTATGTTGTTGGTTGGGTTTTTTTCCCCTCCCCCCCACCCCACCTTCCTCTGAAGTATCAGATATTGATCACTGCCACAAGCAAGATACCAGACCAGAGGACCATCAGTCAGATCTGCTATGGCAAATCCTACAATACATTCTTAATCTTCCAAAAGGAGAGAAGGAAGTCCAGCTGCCTACACATTATACAGACATATACTCATGAGCAGAAGAGCTCTTGTGGACAAGCTCATGGTAGAAATTGATTTAGAGCCTGATCGCACAAGATGCTTAGCAACCTCAGTTCCATGGCTTCATGGTGCTGAGCATCCGCAGGACCAGTACATTCATGCCTAAATGATTTCCTTTTCATTTTGTACAGTTTCATTTAAAGCTGCATTTGTATCTCTGCACTGTGTCCGTTTCCTCCCAAGAGATAGCATGCCACTGGAAATATAAGGTTTTTGGAATCAAACCACTGGGGGAATTCCCCTGCTTTCTTCTGATTAAAATCAGTCTAGTCTGTGAGCATATCGCAATTTCTCCCCTGTACCCTGGACTTCAGTAAAGATAAAGATCCACAACTGGACAGTCTGCTAAATTGTGCATTAAGCCATATTAAATAAAAGATACTACAGATGCTTACATGAAGCTATTCAGATTACTACAGCATGTCATGTTTCATGCTTGTTTAATTATTTCTTTAGTACTTAAACTACAGTAACTAGCCTTAGTTTATTAATCCCTCTCTTTCTCTGCAAAAAAACTCTTCAGTGTCTTCTGATGTAGGCTTTGACCCACCAGCATATGCAGATTACTATTGACCTGGCTATTAATCCTTCCCTTATTCTTTTGACTTTTCAAAAAGCACCTAAGTGACTTAGGAGCACACACCTCATTGTAATCAGGGAAGGTCACTTGGGTGCTTTTGAAAATCCTAAGCTAAAACTCTAGATCATCTCCTTGGTAAGGGAAAGAATTTCTGGATAATGAACCCCTTTTCTGATATCCTGAGAGGTAGAAGTAAACTGCTCATAAAACTTTGAATCTTAAGCTTTCACTTTGATGCATGAGCATCAAAGTAATCATAAGAGACTGTTACACACGCCTTATTCACTTAAAAGCAACAGAATGTACAAGTAACAATCAACCTGACCAAGTCTGAATCTAAGAAAAAGAAAAAGCAAAAACACAAAAAGTTCCTTTTACTTTACAGATAATTATTGGAAGAAAAAACTATTAAACTGAGAGCATTCCATTCTGACTTCAGCACAGACAAGATTGAACAATGTACTTCTCAAGCACATCAAATCCTAATTTAACTGCTTTTAACATGCAAGGCCAGATCCTCTATTGGTATAAACTGGCATAGTCCATTGTATCCCATTAAAAATATGAGATTATACACCATGTGAGGATCCAGCCCATTCTTTTCTAAATGGAAACACAAATGTTGAAACTGGTCAACTGCTGTAACACGTAAGTGTTATGTTTGCAAATATAACATTGGAGGTGAGATTTAAACATGGATTTTTTCATCCAGGAAAAATTATACAAAGTTAAAGCCTGACCCTAACTCATCTGAGTTGTCTTCTACCACTCAATGCAAGGTTGCAGGATTGGATCCTTAATAAAATAGAAACCCTGTTTTACAGTCTACATGAGTTTACTTTCCAAACCTGTGTCTTGCTGGATGGATTTCTCTCTGGTTCATTTTCCAATAGAACCACAATAAGACAGTCTGGTTACACCAGCACCCCACACCATACAACAGCTTTCGGCTTTTGCATAAAAGCAACTCTTGTTGCACTCAAGAACTGGCTACACTTCAGTGCTTGCACACTGACTCAGGTTTGCAGTATTTGCACAGTGCTTTGAGATCTCAGCATTAAAAAAAAAAATAAAAAAAAACCATCCATCCATCCATCCATCCAACAGATCTAACCACACCTTAAAGCATTCAAGCTATAAATTAACACCTATGTGAGTATTTATGCTCATGAAACTACCATTAATTGATGGTAAGGTAGTGGCAATGTACCACAGGTTTGCTTGGTAATACAGACTTAACAACCCAGGGGGAGGGGGGGGAAATAAAAAGCATAAAAACCCCCACAGCATATGAAACCAGCCACGCATATCATGAAGAATGTTTAATAAGAAGAAATGGGAGGAAAGCTATGCATCAAATGTATCACATTATAATAAAATATTTCAAGCCTGCTTTTAATGTAGACTTAAACTGACTAAGGGCTTTTTTACCCCTGCAGTTCTTACATATTCATTGAATCAGTAAGGGCAAGAAGGAAAATTTTCTTGTAAGTAAAATAACTAAATGAGTCTGAGTTTTTATTAGACACAATGTGCTTTACCAAAGTAAGCAGCTGATTTCTGAGTCAAATTGGAGCATACGTACAAGTAGGGAAAAATATTCAATTTATTTTTCAAGTCTGAATTAAACTGATGATTGGCAATAAAGTTAATCAGTTTTAATCATCTAATCAAGGCCCATTTATTCACACATAGGAGAAAAGTAAAAGTTTCAGAGAAACCACTCCTTTGTCATCATTGCCAGGTATACTGAAAACCCATGCTTGTTTACAATATTCCATATTTGTCAGTACAAAAGAGCTACTAAATCTGAATGAGAACTCGGGGGGAGGGAGAAATCAATCCAAGAGACATTCCCTTTCACTGATCAATAGTTTTGTGTCCCAGAAAATTTACGTCTTCCATCTGTACTGGTTAAATGGATTATTATTGAGCTAAACAATATTTACCTAACTAGATTACCCCTCAGCAATTTTTACTTGCTCTATAGTGATTTCTCCACAGCACCTTCTTCAGAAAAGATTACTCTGAATTTACTAATAATGGATAAATGGACATCTGTAACTGGTATCAAACCAATAACCTGCAAACAAGCTTCAAAGAGGGCTGTACCACTGCTATTCCCAGTGTAAAGCATTTGTTTTGGTCATAAAGAGGACCAAATCCTGCTCACTACTCACATAAATAGTTCTACTGGCTTCAGCCGAGTTATGCACATGAGTAAAGATATGGTTCTTAAAGCTGATCCACTTTTACCCTTAAATTAGGAGTTGCATAGGATTTAGCTAATTATCAGTAAAGCCAATGAAAGTGTTGTGGCTAAATCCAGTGTGACTCTGAGCATTATTAGTGTCAATCCCATTGTAATTTTGTCTGGGAAGCTAATAAATTGACAACTGGAAAGAACCTGCTCCCATCAAATTGAATGGGGACTGGAGCAGCACCCAGATTTTTAAACTTTTTGGAAGATTAAACAAAAGCCAAACAGAAGACAGAAAACTGGGAACTGGACTAAGCACTCTAATAAAATTAGATGGCCAGTAATTTGGCTACCAAAAAAAGTAGAAAGGAAATAAAAACAAAGTCAAGCCTAGTCTTCAGTGTTCCTTATTTTGCTTGGGCAATATAGGTCATCCAAAAGAACTTATAAACACATACACATTGATACATTTCCCATTGTTGTCTGAAGAATGCAAAAAAAGATGTTGTCATCTTTTAGTGCTGATAAAAATTCAGAGTTTCAAAGACAGGAGAGTATATGATTTTTCTGATTTAAAATGAGTTTGTCCTTATTTCTTCCTATTTCTGCCTGATTTTAATATCCAATCTGTACTGTACAAGTCTAATTTTCAATGCTCCTTGATCAGATGCACAATATTCTAAGTCACATTTTCAAGGATTCTGGATTTACCGTATGTGAGAAATTGCATGGGAGAATATTTTTATTCACATCCAGAACAGAAAGACTGCATCTCTATTTTCCAGATTCTGTCTCTCAGTAAACATAAATCTGAGCAAAGTTTTTGCAAGTAACCTTTCCCTAGAAAATTCAATAGGAAATGAAATTTAATACTCTATTAAGACTTGTTTTGCAAACAGAAGTGACAGAGAGATCACCCAAGCATGAAGAGTCATTAAAATGGATCTTACATATATCATTATAAATTTAATAATCTCCATGACAGCTAGAGTTCAAGTTAAAATGAATGTCAGCTAAGCATGACCAATTGATGTTATCCCAGCTGCCACTGAGCCTCACTTGGGGTTATATTATATTTTCAGAAGCCCCATATTACATGTGCACCAAACACCCAGCACCAAGAGCAGATGGGAGATGTAGGCTTCTATACCTATCACCGAGGACAGACAATCATAACTGCTTATTAATTTTGGTGTAACAGAACAATTAGAATATACCTTTGTGTCACAGGTCCCAAATGTTTCCCCATTAGGGCTTGTATACAGTACTGATGTACATTTAAAAAAATATTAACAGCCTCTTAGAAACGAAGTCAAGAGAGGGATTTTCTTTCAACTATTATTGATTTATCTCAGTCCCAGAATGCTTCCTTGAAAATAGGAGAGGGAGGATCTTGACAGCTTTACAGCTAATAGATTGAACTGAGTGCATTAAAATCCATTCAGGGCTTCTTCTGGGTTCCTTAAATATGTCATTTCTGGCTAACAAAAGAGATGCATTTCTATCTAGTTTCTGAATGCTCCTTGGCCTGGCTTGATTTCTAAAAACAAAGAATCACTTTTATTCTTTGACAGACTCAGTAAAATAATATACAGGCTCCTCCCCAAATCAGTTGGCCTTGTCGAAATAGTAAAATAGTTGGTCAGTTTTCAGCTCTCATATTTCAGCATAAATAAAAAAAAAAGTCATGTTAAAGCAATGCAGAAAGAGCTCCTCACAGAAACCAGAACATGTAATATTTTCTTTCACCAACCAAATCCTCATTAGAAAATATAAAATAATTTATACAGCAGACTTGTCAAGTTTAACAATTTGTTTGACTTGTTGTTGTCTTGACACAACAACAACAACTTGAAACCCCCAGTTGCTCCCAGACTATCAGTTTGCCAGAGACGGTGGTTTTGTTTAGGCGATAATGCAATGCTTCCTTAACACACACATTTCCAGAAACTTGCCAATATGAGCTAGAGAACTGCTGGTCAACATTAGTTACATATTGTTGTGGTGTTTTTCTATCAAAATAATGTCAGTTGACTGAATTCTATTGTACATTATAAAAATAAAGTTGGTCTCAGAATGACAGTACAATAATCTTCAGAATCTTTCAGTTCAGTGGACAAGAAAGCCTGAAGAGTTATAGCCATTTAAAGGTAAATTGTAAAAGTAAAAACAAAAAAACAACACAAACAAACAAATACAATAAATCAGTCTGACCTGATAAAGCAGGTGTCACCATATCTCATTTATACTATCAATAACCCCAGGATAGCAGTCTTTTAATAAAAAGCTTCCCCCCCCCTTTAAGGATGAATAAGGGAAGATGGGACACAATGAATGAAATAAAGACCTGAGGACCTTTTTCAGCCCTTTACTCCCCATGCAGCAACAAGTCCAGAAAAGCCAGAACTATTTTATACTCAGAGCTTGGCTAAACAATGGAAAACAGTATCAATGGATACAAAAATTATAAATTGCACTTGAGATCCCTGAATAATGCCCAGCAATTTAAGCACAAAATGCCACTGGTAAAGTCTTGTCACCTACCCTTTTTTGATCTTCCAGTCCATGCGTCACAGGCTTTCTTTTCTGATGTTGGCTAGGCTCAGATCCAGGTTCCATTTCCCAGTTAGAAATATTCCTTGAGTTTCCTTAAGCTTTCCCTCAAAATCCACAGTATGAACAAATACCAATGAAAAAACAAAAGAATTCCTTCAAATCTCTTCCTCGTTTCTTATCCTTTCAAAAAATTTGTTTGCCATCGCTGTGCATTATCTTAACAAGCAAGCATTCTGAGAACCTAAACATCCTATTTTAGATCAGATGTAGAATACCATTTGTGCGCCTTATAGAGGGATGGCAGAGCTGAATCCATATCCAGTAGTTTGTGCCACATTATTGCTCCATCAACTCCCTTTTCATTGCATTTTTAGCATGGTTAATTCGTATGTCAATAAAGGTATAAAAGTGCATTTAATCCACTGTGTTGATATCATAAGCATCCCTCTCTTGGGCCACCTTCCTCCCATAAATCTCTGTCAACACTTCACAATGATAATTGCCTTTTGCAAATCTTGCAGGTGTAAATTACATCAAATCATCCATGCACGGTTGTCATCTTCTTCCACATAGTCAAATAAATGCCTAAAAGAAGAAATGATATTTTACCCATGTGATAAATATATAGCTACTGATGTTCTTCAGTCACACCAGGAGTTGCAAAGTCAAAATTGAGGTGTAATCATAGTATTTTGTACATACATAACCACTTCATCTGAGCATCTCAAAGTTGTTTACAAACATTAATGCCTATTTGTTGTATTAAGAATCACTATGTGCCTACAATATTCTTAAGGTGCAACCTCAAGATGGCACTAGCATGAGCTCCAGTCATTATAACTGCTGTGATGGAGAAAGAGGAAGAGTCTCTCTTTGCCTTGGAGAAACTATAATATTAAGTCCTAGGAAAATGTTTGTTAGTGAAGGTACAAGGTATGTTTTTATTTTTAAAATTTCAAACCAGAAATCTGCTGGGATATTATGCTCTATTGGACCATAGCTATCTGGACTCTGTGGTGTAGTATCTGATCCAGAGCAGTGCTGAGCACCCATAACTTCCTTTTACTTCAGTGGGAGTTTTAGTACTGAATACTTCTAAGGATGGGGCCTCTATTTAAGCACATAAAAGAATAGCCTATAAAATTACTTTGAGAGAGAAAAATTGTTCACAGTCTGAAGTCTTTTAATAGTTTAGCACCTCCGCTAATTTTAAAATATTACTATCATTTGATTTTACTGTACAAAAAAGTAACAGACATATCACTTCCCAGGTTAAATTTTTTAGTAGGGCCAGGATCTGCTGAGGTTTCCATAAGGTGGGAACTAGAGGGAGTGCATTTATTAAATCTGGTTTATAATATGACAAAAGGCTGAACCCTGCTTCCATTTAAGTCAATGGGAGTTTTACTATTCACTTCAGCTAAGGAGGAGATTTTATTTATTTGTGTTGGTTGGGAACCCCAGGAATTGTGCTAGGTAGTGTACAAATTCATAACAAGAGATAACACCCTAAGCTACTGAAGAGCAAGGATTCCCTCCCCCCCAGAAAAAAAAATTCTCAATTTTGCATACTACAAAATCTTGTCTCTGTCTTAAATTTGGTAAGAATTTGACTTCTGGGTTGAAACCCCAGCCTACTGCAATGTTTCAGCCCTAAATGTATTTGAACATCTGCGTTGTAAAGCCTCTGGATTCAGGTAATGGTGTTTTGTCGGTTGGCTGGTTTTTCTAACTGAATTAGTACTCACAAAAGGTGCAAAATTCTCTTCCTAGAGAGTAAGGGCCCCCTGCCCCATTGATCCAAAGAAAAACAATAGCACAAGCAATGGAAGTGAAGCCTCAGACACTCACCGCACAAATGTTCCTCCACACTATTTTGAAGGGACCACCTCTCGGCATGAATGATTAGCTCACTTTCTATGGCCCATTCAGCCATTGCCCTCTGTTGAGATTGCACACAGAGGAGTGACTATTAATGCACTTGTGTTGATGCCTTTATACTAATCACTAGGAAATCATCTAAGTCCACCAAACTCATTTCATATAGAAGTAGTGAGGGGTTTCCAACTTCAGCTCTGAGCTACAGATTCTTCGTGATCTGTGGCAGCACTCCTATTGTTATCAATGGGAGCTGTGCGTGTAATTCAAAGCCTGTACATCATCTTTAATCTCAACAATAGCAGCACACGCAAGAAATACTTTACAAATATCCTTAAATAACAGTGCTGAAAACTTTTCTTCCTCCAATGATTTCACTGTAATGTGGCACATGAGACTGCATCAGTCACATCATGTTATGCCATGCTGCGAGAGCATGACATAACCAGTGCAAGTAAGGACAATGTCTCCCTGCATGAAAGGGCCTCTGAACCATAAAAAGCACACAGTCTCTCAAAGATTCTTTATATTCCAATTTTTAGTTTTTAACCATCTCAGCACCAGCTCAGGCGGAATCCATGGGACCACATGCCAATTTCATTGCCATTCATATTTCCTGTGGACATATAGTGAACGCCCCCTTAAGGTCATGTTTCCAACCCTTTGTGCTGATGTTAATTTGCATCCAGCTGCACTTAAGCTTTTTTTTTTTTTTTTTTTTTAAGACTGTTTTCCTTTAAAAAAATGTTAATGCATGAGAATAGAAATCCTGGTGCTTGAAGATTTGAACAAAAGGATTCACTAGCCAAAACATTTCAAATAATTGGAGGTTCAGTTTCACTTCCCCCTTCCCTCCCAACAAAACTAAGGAGGTTTCTGCTCTCCTATCGCAACCCAGCTCTAATCCCAAAGCTGTAAAGTGTTAATTTAGTTGGCAGCATAAAAACAGAACAAATAAATACATTTGAAACCAGAGTCTATTATGATCAAGTGGAGTTAATTTTTGGTTATTGAAAAAATATGAATTTGAGACATCAAAGAACAGTCAACAATTTTAAAGGTAATATAGTGCCACACTTCTGAAGATGACTATTTAATAACACTCAGAAGCCTCAGTTAGCACAATGGGGCCCCAATGGTAGGTGCTGTAAACAGATACAGAGACATGACCCCTACTTTTAAGAGTTTACAACCTAAAGCCCCAGTCCTGCAAAGATTTACCCATAGGCTTAATTTTAAGCCTTTCAATGAGCCCCCAAAGAACTGCAGTAAGACTAAATCTTTGCAGGATTGGAATCTAGAGGCCCCAGTCCTGCAACTGGATCTGTGCAGGTGGGCCACTGTGCTCCTGCACAGCCCACTGACTTCAATGGGGCTGCACACAGGCACAGGAGGTCATACCCAAAGATCTAGTTGCAGGATCAGGGCCTACAAACAAATTATAGCCAAACAATACGTCAGTAATTGTTTCACCCTAAGCAAAAAAAACAAACATCCCCCTTTACTTTAAAACAAATAACCTTAAAAGTCACAATAATTTACAATGTCCAAACAAACCTCAATTCCTTTGTAAAAACAAAAATATAGCCATGGGCTGCCATCCTAAAGTAGCTTTCCAGAAAAAAATATGTAGGAAGTTGCTCTTGGTCATTAATATACCATAAAATAAAGGGGGGAAATATTTTGTTTGTATTGGGATGCTTCTCTCCAGCGGTATTGTCTTCTGGTGGCACAGACATCAACACTGCATAATCTTGAAAAAAATAATAAATTCTTGAGTGCAAAACCATTCTAAATAAGAAAAGGGAACCCATGTCTGTCAATGAGTGAACTGCTATCCTAGCAAGACTATCCAAGCCATATGTTCCTTTGAACACTCTCTTTACAAAATAAATAGGCAACAGCAACTCAACCTCCCTCCCCAAGCCAAAAAAGAAAAAAAAATCTGGATTTTTAACTGCTTTCTTTTAAGGTGCTGTCTTTGCAAATGTGCAACTAGTAAAAACAAAAAATACACAACAGCAGCAACGGCACAAGAATGGCTACAAATCAGAAATTAAAAAGTCAGACCTGTTTAATCTTCCAGCAGAAGTTAAAGCTTCAGAAGCATTAATACAATCCAGTCTTTCAAATGATCTAATTAACTCATTACCAATATAGCATTTGTAATTAGTCTTCTTTTGCCAACAGGAGAAAGCAAAGAGGAGCTGCTCTCCTCACCTTTGGCTTTAAGGAGCAAGAGGAAGGAAAGGAAAGGCAAGGGGAATCCAAGAAATGACAAATCTGCAGAGTGCCTGGGATGGAGATGCAGCCAGGCTGCTACTGTTCTGCCTTCAGTTCAGCAGCTGCTGATCTACGGCGCATAAGCCCCTCTCGCTCACCCGCTGCACCGGCTGGCTGGGGAATCGGCAGCAGCCGCCTGCTCTCCGCGGAGCCTCTGTCAGTGCACTCAGGCTGCGTGGCTGCTGTTGCCCTTTTCATTCAGGGATCGGACCCAGCTGCTGACAGCGAGGGGCGGTGTCCTTCCCCCCCACCCTTCTTCCGAGTCAGTCATTTGGACCTACCCGGACCCCTTCGCGTAGTAGGTCCCCCTAGTGCCTCCTGTGCAAGGGGCAGGGAGGAGCACACGCTATTCGTGGAGTGAAGAAGGGGGACTCTCCCCACAACCTTTTCCTCTGCAAGGGGCAGATTTCCCATTGCACCTCCTTACAGCAGGCATGGGGGGTCCCCTCTGATCTGTCTGTGGGGGGGGGGAGTTATCGATGGGGCAGATTTCCCCTTTGCACCTTCTAGCAGGGGGCAGCTGGGGGAAGAAGTAATTTCCCCTGTGATCCTTATAGGAGGGGCAGCTAGGGATCTCTTTGATCCCTTTCGCAGGGGGGACCTAAGGGAGGGGCAGGGATTGCCTCCCTGATCCTTTTCTTGGAGGAAGCGTATTTGGGGAGAGGCAGGGAGGGTAGGTCCCCTCTGCCCAGTCTCGCAGGAGGGCGACAGGCGGGTCAGATTTCCCCTGGGCTGTGCATCTTCTGGCAAGAGACACACCGCGCCTCCCTCCGTCGGCTCTCCCCAGCCCTCCCCAAAAAAACTTTCGCACCCTTCTCCAAGGCAGGGAGACTCCCCCCATGCAGCGGCAGGGGGAGTGATACCTGTCCCGCTGGGTACCTGCTCCTCCGGAGAAGCCGCCCGCACCGCTTTCTGCTCCTCGCGGACAGCGGGGGGCTGCAGCCCCCGGGGGTGACGGGCAAGGGAGAGATGGGGGCTGCTGCGGCGGGAGCCCGGCTCGGGGGCTGCTCGCCACTCGCTGGTGCTGCTACTCACTCGCGTTGCCTGAGCAACCGCCTCCCTCCCGCCGCCCGCCCTCGCCAGCCAACCCCAGGGTGTTCACGTGGGGCGCAGCGCCCAATGGGAGGGGGGCTTTCTGCACCCGACTGGCTCGCGAGGCACTTTCAATTCGGGACCGCAGACGGGCAGCGGGGGAGGAAGGGTTGGGGCGGGCTGGGCTGCCTGGGCTGGGCTCGGGGCAGCTGAAGCGGCGGGACGGGGCTGGTGGGAGGAGGGTCCCGCGCGGCGCGGAGAAGCTGCAGCCAGACTTTACCTAAGTGGAAAAACCTCCCCCTGCCCCGCCTCAGGGCTCCGCTCCCAGATTACTGCGGGCCGCCCCGCGGGCCCCCCGATTGCAGGGCAGCAGGAGTTCCTCTCTATAGGGCACGTAAAGAAAGTCAGCACTCGCCCTCAGCACCCCAGCAGGGGTCCCCACCTGTGACATGGGGGACTGGGGGGCTCAGTTCAGTTCCTAGCCACGAAAATCCACCTTCGCCATTAGCTCCTTTGTTAACACCTCACAGAGCGTCCCCGTGTTAAACAGGCATTGGGACAACTTCCCTCGAACTCCTAGGAAGTCCATGTTGGCAAGCAGCCGGAGGGAAGCTTGCAACGATCCTGCTCACGCCCGGCCTGTTATGTCGATAAACAGCAGCGGCCAGGTCCCAGAGCTGTCAGTGCAACAGCTTTTGCTAGCCCCCGATGGAACTTGGTGAGGGGGGACGGGGGGGGGGGGGGGAGAGAGACTAGGAGCCTGAACCTGTTGGTTCAGTACCCAATTCTATCACCGACTAACCGTCACTTTAAACTTCATGCCTCACTTTCCCATCTGATCACCTACCTCACATGGCTGTTGTATAGGCTGACCAGACAGCAAGTGTCAAAAATCGGGACAGGAGGTGGGGGTAATAGGTGCCTGTGTGAGAAAAAGACCCCAAAATCAGGGCTATCCCTATAAAATGGGGACATAGGGTCACCCTACAGTTGTAGGACTTTGTTCATCAAAGAGTTCCTAAAATGCTGTAGGTAGGTGGTGGTCCAGAGCACTCCCTGAGTCTCCTTTAGTTCTTTACACTGATTTATATTCAGGCCAGAATACTCAAAATAAGATATTCTCTTTGTGAGGACTTAATTAGTCTTTTCCACATACTGACTTTTTAGCCTGGCAGGGTCAACTTTTTTTTTGTTCAGGAATCCCATACTCCCCTTTGCTGGGTTCTGCTTGTTCAGATAGCTTTGGAAATCTATTATCTGTGTATATAGTTGAATTCTATTCAGTCTGTTTTCAGTCTAAGTCTTTTGCAGAGCCCTTAGATGTAGTCCACAGACCACAGGTTGAGAACCATTGTACAAAAATACCCACAGCTGTTCCATGTTAGATGGCTCAGGCTCGGCCTCAGGGTGTTTGACTTTGGACTAGAGCAGGGATCAGCAACCTTTGGCACGTGGCCCGTCAGGGAAATCCGCTGGCGGGCCAGGATGGTTTGTTTACCTGCAGCCTCCGCAGGTTCGGCCGATCGCAGCTCCCACTGGCCGTGGTTCGCTGTTCCAGGCCAATGGGGGCTGTGGGAAGCAGCGTGGGCTAAGGGATGTGCTGGCCACTGCTTCCTGCAGCCCCCATTGGTCTGGAACGGCGAACTGCGGCCAGTGGGAGCTGCGATCAGCCGAACCTGTGGACGCTGCAAGTAAATAAACCGTTCCAGCCTGCCAGCGGATTTCCCTGATGAGCTGTGTGTCAAAGGTTGCCGATCCCCGGACTAGAGCCTGGGGTGTGGGATTCTCCCCACTTGAGGGGAGCTAGATCCAGAGTTTCCAGACTGCAATATTATTGCCCCATAGTAGCCAAGCCCACTGAGGTGGGGTAGCTGTGGCTGTTTTGGTGCATTGTAGTCATACCCATACAGTCACTGGTGGAAGCTGACATTTCTGTAACTTCATATTTCATATTTGATTCATCATGTTCAAATGGTGTCTCAGGTGTAGTTCAGGCAAGACCAAGAGGCTGAGACACTAAGCTGAGTGTTTTTTGTCCTGCCTGAACTGTGAATGAGAAGCCATCTTCATAAAGAAAGAGATACATAGTCATATATTATTCAATAACAACATTTCCTCTGATGTGTTTTTGTTTGTAGAAAATAAATCTCTCAAAATATTTGAAGGAAAAAATAAAAACAGTTTCTAATATAGTCTAGTCCCTGATAAAGTAAAATTGCAATACAACAAGACTGCTCCAAAGGTCCTTCTTATTTATTTTTCTGAGCAGCAGTATTTTGCCTACTGCTTGCATCTCTGGAGCACTGGTTTCTGAGGAATTTTTCCTGTAATTCTTCAAAGTGATGGATTTTCACTTTGAAAGAACGCTTGACTGTAGAGAATGGCAAAAGTGTAATGTATTTTATTTTTGTATGTGTGATGTTTTGTGTTTTGAAAAGACAGGTGTACTGCCAACTTCTTTGTTCATTTATATGGCAAGAGCCTGCCTGAAAGTTTGCATTTCTGGATTCATGTTCCTCACTTTAAAGAACCAAAGTGATCTTCTCATATTTCCAATTAAACATGGCTTGCAGCTGTGTGCACTTACTGTTTCTCACTAACCTGGCTAAGTGGACATTCAGTATGTTAGTAAATAAAAACATGCCTTTTTTCCCTTTTGGTTCAGTAAAGGTTTCAGTAGTTCTAAAAGCCCAAATATACAGGCGCCACACAGTCCCTGTGCTGAAGAGTTTACAGTCTACATAGAAGATGACCCCAAAAATGGAGCGTTAGAGTTTCCATTTTACAAATGGGAAACTGAGGCACTGAGAGACTAAGAGACTGTAGCAGAATCAGGAGTTTACCCCCAGTCTCCTAAGTCTCATGCCTTAACCACAGGCTCAGCTATCCTCTTGTTGGTTCCTATTCTGCTGGCATGCTCCAGTCTGCAGGAGAGGAAAATCATATATGTCATTGGGTAGGGATTCTCAGAAGCAGAAAGATGATGATCAGAGAGCAGATTCTCATCTCATTGCTATTAGCTTAAATCTGGAGTAACTCTATTGACTTCATTGGCCATCAACACAATATGGTAAGTAGTTTTGCTAGTGTAGATAGGCTTAAGGTTAATATTCTATAATGATTCTTTTGGGAAGGGAACATTGAGAACAATGTGACACCCTATAAATCAGTAACAAAAATCATCAACACTTTAAGAGCAGGTTAGATAAACACCTGTCAGGAATGGCTAGATAATTAGTCCTGCCACAAGTGCAGGGGACTGGACTAGATGATGTCTCGAGGTCCCTTCCAGTTCTATGATTCATGTGTTAAAACCACTTTGCACACATTAATCAAAGCATTCTCATTGCCAGCAGTGACAATTCACATTAAAAAGCCACTGTGAAGGCCTATTAAAATGTCTCAAAATCAACTATAAAACTCAAATATTTAGTTCAAGATATAGGAGTTTAACCTTCTCCTAAAAAAGACTAGTAACAGGGATGATAAGCGATAATAACTAGAAAGTTACAAGATCCCAAAATGACAGGTTTCAGAGTAACACCCGTGTTAGTCTGTATTCGCAAAAAGAAAAGGAGTACTTGTGGCACCTTAGAGACTAACCAATTTATTTGAGCATAAGCTTTTGTGAGCTACAGCTCACTTCATCGGATGCATGAAGTGAGCTGTAGCTCACGAAAGCTTATGCTCAAATAAATTGGTTAGTCTCTAAGGTGCCACAAGTACTCAAGATCCCAAAATGATTTTCAGTAGTAATAATGAGCCAAATCCTGCAGCCCTTATTAAGAGCCTGAACATAGGAGATGCTGAACACCCAAGTCTCCCAATGATTTCAGTGGGTATTGGAAATTGCACAGTGCCTTCAGTCCCTATGCAGGCAAAATTCCAATTAAAGTCAATGAGGCAAGACTGCAGTGGTACTAAGCAACTGCAATTCCCATCCACTTCAACTGGGATTGCAGATACTCAGCCAGTACTCAGTGTGGTGTATTCAAACTGTTTTATTATTTTAAGCTCTCACTCTAAATTGTAAAGGGTTTTCTGGTTTTGCTTGCAGGCTACGAGACTCTAGGGTATGTCTTCACTACCCGCCAGATCCGCGGGCAGCGATTGATCCAGTGGGGATCGATTTATCATCCCCCGAGTGCTCTCCCGTCGACTCCCGTACTCCAGCGTCACAAGAGGCACAGGCAGAGTCAACGGGGGAGCGGCAGCAGTCGACTCACCGCGGTGGAGACACCACAATAAGTTGATCTAAGTACGTCAACTTCAGCTACGTTATTCACGTAGCTGAAGTTGCGTAACTTAGATCAATCCCCCCCGCCCCCAGTGTAGACCAGGGTTGGTTTGTGATCAGGGTCCTGTTGGGCAGTCTGCAAAGAGCCGTCTTGGAGCAAGGTGGATTGAGTTGTTTTTCTATTTTAGGAAGCAGCCTGCTTTGTCTTTCTCTGTTTTGGTTGTTGGGTTAGGATTCCAGATTCTAAGAAATAAAGCAGTGTTAAACTCCAAACTTCCAGAACAAGTATTTTTGTATCTTTTTCTTCACTTTTCTGCCATGAGCCTTACACTCAGTACTATAAGATATCCCAATCATTTGCCTGACTCCAGGCATGTGTACAGTTCCCTCATCTATTAGTGAAGAAGAATGGCACATGGTTGAGACACTGGAGATGAAGTTTCAGTTTCTGGGTCTGTCACAGTCTTTCTGTGTGATCTTGGGTAAATCACTTAATGTCTCTGTGGATCTACAGCCATTCCCTATCTGTCAAATGTGGATAATAATACAGTACTTCCTATGCCTGTCTTGTCAATTTTGATTGTAAGTTCCTCTTTGAAGCAAGGACAGTCTCTTACTATGTGTTTGTGGAGTCCTCCAGCCACTAATGGAATACAAATAACACTCTGCACTACTCCATATCATGCCCTTAGTAACAACTACAGGATCTGGCCTACTGCATTTTAGTTACCACAGCAATGAAACATGGTATAAATTCATAATTAACCACATTCTCTGTAGCAAATTTATTCAAATATTGTTTCCTCCACATGTACATTGTTTTATGACCTTGTAAAATCCTTCAATGTCCACAGTAAAATCCAGTTTTTAATTAAGTGTAAAACATCCCTGAGGTTTCACAATTTCAAAATGTTATTCACATAAACAGAATCCAGAAAATAAACATTTTAATACCCTTGGGGTAAATATAACAGGGTTACATTTTTAATTTGCTGGTGCTATCTGTGTGCAGCACCAGGGTCAAAGACTAATCATCCCTCATGGGAAGGCGGTATAAAGATTAGACAGTCTCCTGGTGTCTTTGAATGACTGAAACCCACAAGAAATGTCCTTTGCATTTTACAAAATACACACATAGCAATGATTTAGCAAGGGCACAAAGACTAACCCAAACATTACCATGCCAAATTCTACTCTAGTTAGATCAGCATAAATCCAGAGTAATCCAATGGATAACCACTACTGTGATTAGGGGACTATAAGTACCTATATTTAACAATCAGATTTTGGAGAGGAGGATTGCTCTTGTTATTAAGACACTGGACTGAGGAGCTCTAAGTTAAATCCATAGTTCTGCCACAGAGTCTTTGAGTCATTAACCTCACTGTAAAACGAGGATAATACTTCCTTTCTCTCCACCTTTTGCCTACTTTAATTACAAGCTCTTCAGAGCAGCAACTGTATTTTACTACGGGTCTGTATAGCACCTAGCACAACAGGGCCTCTGGGTGCTACTGTAATGCAAATAATAAGGCAATGTAATTACTTTGGATTGATACTCACCTAATCAAAGGCAGAATCTGACCTGTCATTTCAAAATAAAACCGGATATGCTGGAGGGGGCAGGGGGTTAATGGAAATAAAACAAACATATAAATCAAAACTTAATTAATGCTGAGTAACTGTGTGTGCATGGTTAGCATTCAGTATTTTAATTTGAGACCAAACAAAATAAATGCCATAGTTAGAAAACAAAATCATTAGCAGCTACAGGTAATCCACCATATAAAGAAATTTAGTCATTTAACTTTGGACACTTTAGCTTTGATCTCCATATTTTGCAAGTCAACATTTCATGAGAGATTTTATAGACTTTTAGGGCTATCTCGGAGTTCATTTGTCTACATGTCTGCCTCAGGGCCTGGGTAAAGTGTCCTGTTACAAGACTGTGATAGCTGCAAGGTAGGGAGGTTAAGAGAGCAGGAAACAGGGACGTCAAACTACAGTAGCAGAGCATTCATTAATTTTCCTGGCTGTAACCCATCAAGCTGTATTTTCATATCAGCTATGACATAAGGCAATGAATTCCTGAAAACTTCTTTCTTCACATTCCTGCTATATTTTCCATGAGACATGTACATTAAAAGAAATTGCTGTGTTTTGAATAAAATGTATTCTTAGCAATCTATTGACTCTGAAATCATAATAATTTTAGCACTATTTCCTTTGAAGGATTAACTCTTTACACTACTAGCAGGTCTCTTCATTCATCAGACACTGCCATTTATTGTACTTTTCTGGTTATAATCCTTTTTTGTATTTTTTCCTTCATTTTTTGCCTGAGTTTAGTATTGGGAGATTCTGTCAGAATATTTGACTTGCTTGGAGAATGAAATCCACTGTTATTCACCAAACCAAAACAATGCAGAGAGCTAAAGTGCAAGATGCCCCACCAATCTGCCATGACCTGAAGGGACCGTCTCCAAGAATAAGAAGAAAATTCAAACTCCAGTGCAAATCTAAATGATGGTTTTATGATGGAAGAGAGTTGTCCTCCAGAACTGAGCTCACCAAGCTCCCATGAGAAGGTAGTAACCTTTGCATCTCCTCTAAGAAGTGCCTATTGGTGAGGCAGATCCTCAACTACTGTAAAATGTCACAGAAACCAATGCAGGTATGACAATTTACATGTGCTGAGGATCTGCCTCTTGGTGCCTTATCCAAAGAGTGTAAATATTTAGAGGCAACCCACTTGAAGATCTGCAGTTATTGATAAATAATCTCTCTTTCTTCTTCAGGGTGATCTCTGCATATTCCCACTCTTGGAATAATACCCCCTCAGTGCTGCCAGCTTTATCCATAGCTTGTATCTATCTGGGCAAGCATCTCAGAGAAGCACTATTACTATAGTGAGTCACCTTTTGTCAATGCTAACTAGGGGTGGCAGAAACAGAGAGGAGTTAAGGGGTGAGCACCCCCACACTGGAAATATTGTGGGGGGGTTCTTCCCCCATTTAAACTCAGGCATTCCTGGGGAGGGGGTAGATGAGAACAGGACCCAGAAGGGCTGGAGAGGCCACCCCAGGCCCAGGATCAGGCTGGGGAACAGGCATCAGGTCCCAGGAGCAGGTAGGAACCCACAGGACCCTCCTTTCCAGCCTAGAGGCTCACCTGCAAGTCACAGAACCTACCCTTACTCCCCTCCTATCTCTCTGCCCCCCATTCGCAGGGAGCTTCCGCCGTACCTCCCCATGCTAACCAGAGCTTAATGTGTCTATCATTTTTCTACAGAAATGAAAGCAACATCACATCTGCCAGCCCAGCCCTGATCAGTTCTGCCCCCGCCTAGCTTCACTTCTGCTCCTCCTCCTGTTCCTGCTGTTCTTCAGCCCTCTCTCCCAGGCCCAGGGGGGATGCAATAGGGTTCCCTCTGTTCCCCTTTCCTAGGGCCGGGATAAAGAAGGGAGGAGCAGAGAAGAGGTCCCATTGCCCACAGGTGGTGACAGAGCCTGGACTCTTTCTGCTCCTTCTTCTCCTTCTGTGAGACTGGTGTGGGCTCCTGTGGGGAGGGAGGAGAGCTCTGCCTGCTTACAACCCAGGAGGTGGGGCAATGGGGAAAGTAGTCAATCAAGGGTGTTTTCACATGTACACACTTCAACTACCTGGCTTGAGCTGTAGAAGATTTATTTGGCAGGTCTGCAGCCCCTTTTGGTCTACAATGCTTTAAGCACTGGTGCTATCTCACACTGAATTTGAACGATTGACTATACAAAAGATTTAATAGATCATTGCATGAGCCATCCTGCTATCCCATTTTAATTGCTGGCAATACTCTTACGGTATCAGAATCTAGCCCTTTATCACAGTAAGTAGCACCTTCCTCCACAAATAGGCTTGTTGACTTCATTGGGATTATTCTCAGAGTAAGAGGGTACTCAGTGTGAATAATGGTATCAGAGTCTGGCACTTAGTCTAGATGCTTGAAAATAAAATCACTTTCCCTACCTTTGCCACGTTGATTTCATCATGTGAGAGGCACTAGAAAACATTGACTGTTCACCTATGCTCCCAAGCTCTCCCCATATTCTTTTTAGTGCCCCCAACATACTTACATTATCCCCTATGTGTTACAACACATAGCCCCTGAATGCCTATCTTACAGCTATTTAGTTGAAAACAAGATCCCTTCGAAGTCTGTCAAAGGGAATTGGACATACCAGACCTCAGCCTGGGCTAACTCCAGGACTAGACTGGGACCGGTTATTAAACCAGAGTCTTGTGCTTGGTAATGCAAAGTGCTGTCTTTCAGTAGACTTAAATACTATAAAATAAATATTCTTTATTATTCTAAGCAATGGAAAACTGATTGACCTGAATTAATAAAAGCCAGACTCTGATTTGTTGTATATCTAATGGCATTCAAGAATTCTAAGGAGTCTGCTAAGGCCAGAGGTAGAATATTACAAAGGCAGAATATTACAAGATCCATATTTTAACAAGTATCTCCAAGTCACATTTTTCTAAGTCTCTTCTTTTAATCAAATCTGTCTCACAGTTTAGTCGTTCAGCCTGTTGTATCATATCAGAGTCTGGGATATACACAATGATGCTTAATGATGCCAAAAACTGCAAGAATAAGCAGTAACAAATAATTTTGTTTATTTAACATTAGCCTACAATCCAGTAAAACCGTATTAAGTTCGTTTGTTTGGCTAAGTTTGTTTTCAAGAGGGTCCTATGAGACTCAGAATCAACATATGCACTTATACATTACAACACAACACAATATTTCTAGTTAATCAGTAATTAAATCTCCTTTGAGAGAAAAATGGTGTTATAATGAAGTCTTGGTCTAACTATCTAGTGGCAACCAATTCAAGAATTCCAGTGCTCTAACTGCACATCAGCACATGCACCCTTGCTTTGTCTCCTAAGAGTAAATTTCAGCGATCAATTTCAGCAATCAATCTTCAAGATTTGGGCACCTATCTTAGGTGTCAACATTTATATTTGGGCATCTCATAGTAGCAATCAGGTGCCTAAAACAGATATCTGGGTGATTAAGTGAGTATTCAGATACAGGATTCAGGTGGCTAATTTCCACATCTATTGACGCACTGGCCTCTAGACTTTTGTTCCCTCTGCATCAAATGGACAGGATTCTCCACTGACTTGTGTCAGATGAAGTAGAAGGGTAGGATAACTGGCCCATCAATGACACAAAAGACCAGTTTTGAAACCAATCTAATGTGGCCTGAGAAGTTCACATAACCCTATACAGTGGTGGTGAGGAAGACTAAGGAATCTTTCTCTGTCACTGTGGCCTCTGTAAAGACATGACCAGCATTGTCCTGGATGGCACGTAATCCAGTCAACATGGACTACTTTTACCTAGCTCCCTACTGGAGTATTTCCCACTGGGAGGCACTCTCATCCTGTCTACTAGAAAAAAATGATCTGATGCGGGGCACTTGCCCAGTTTGCAGACATAAGACCAGCATCAGAGGGAAAATAGCTGCATGCTCCCTGAATGAGGTCAGACTTTTCTTGCTGGTTCAGAAGCCAACATGAAATGGACCCTTTCCTCTTGCAGACAATGAAAGCCAAGGTGGCAATATCTGGGCCTACTGCTGAAGGGAAATCATTAATGCCTCACTGAGGTGAACAAGGTTCCATATCTCTTGAATGGTGGTTAAAATAGATTGAAACAGAAGTGAGACTTCTTACGCCAACAGCCAAGGAGAAGGGGGAGTTGTGGAAGAGCACTGTTTATCTGAGACAGGGAAATATGGGAGAGCTACACAACCCCCCACTCCCTCTTAGTGTAACTCCTGCACTTAAATGCAATAATCCATTTTCTTGAACAAAGGCTGTCACATGACATCAACAGCCTTACTTTTCAATACTGTCCTCTCTCTAATTTTCTTTATGTGGAAAAGGTTACTGGGAAGATGCTGGTGATGAACTCTTGCCCTAACAGGTGCCACAGGGAACAGTCGGCGCTTGTGCTGGTACAGAGTGAGGCCTAGACCGTGATGACACCAGGGCATAGTAAATCTCTCTTACACAAAGGAGTTGCTCTGGGTTAAAATTCAAAAGAAATTGACCAATAGTTTTAAACCCTTCATAAATCTGCAGTTGTATTCAAAGAATATTACAAACATTATTCAATCAGCTCAGCTTGACATGGGAAGATTTTCAAAGATGCTGTAGTCATTAATCATGAAAACCTCCCTTTGACTTAAAATGAAATTAAAAGATTTTCCCCCTGAGTAAGGACTGCAGGATCTGACCTATCATTTTAGTTATGACGTTACTGCACCTGTATATATATATTAACATACCAGCAGCAAGATATATATATATATATAAAGAGAGAGAGAGGGATTACTCCTCTTCCTTTTAAACCATTAGCTGTCCTCATTTCAACATCTGTAGTTCATATATTGCTCAGTGTCTAGACACAAGGCTCCCTGGCAAACACCACATACATTTTAAAAAGATTATTCATACACATTGGGCAATTCGGCATAATATAGTTCATAACTTGGATGTAACCTAATTTAGGAACCGCTGTTTCCCCTTATAGGCATATAGAAAGATCAGTTCAAGTCTTTCAACATTTGAAGCAGTACAGCAAGTCTACCACATATTATGAAAACTCAAGTAGATTTAGCCAAAAATATAATTTTGATTGAAGAAACAGAGAAATAATACAGAGAAGCCTAAGAACATGCTGGACAATTATTTACAAAAAGAGACTATTTAAAATAGATTCTAGCAAGATGTTACAATCTGTACATTATCAAAGGGAAAAAATGGTTGTCTTTCAAGTCTAAGACATGTTGATGGGGGTGGTTGTGGATTCACGTTTTTGCTTTAGTATTAATACACTGCACTTCTATAATCCTTTTTATCTGAGGATTTCAAAGCAATTTGAAGATATTAATGAATGTAGCCTCACCACACTCATAAGAGAAGAAGAAGTAATGATTTGGAGATTGAAATTCAAATACATGAATGAATAAAAGTGTGGAATAGCAATCCTAAAATTTCATATAGCACTTAAAACATATGTAAAATGCACTATTTGCCCCTTAAACTACAGGCTTGGGGAAAGCTGACAGGCATGGAGGAGCACATAGTTCAGACAAACACATTCCTTAGGGAAGGATTTATTAAAGGCGATACTCTATATTCTTGTAAAGAGGAGAGGATAGAAGTTGATGAAGTACAGATAGGAGCTTGAGAGAAAGTCAAACGAAAAAGAGCTCCATTCAATTAACCTCACATGAAGGTAGACAACTAAATATTGGCAAATTTTATAAGTGCTTGTATACAAATGCAAGAAGTCTAAATACTAAGATGAATGAACTTGAGTGCCTAATATTAAATGAGGCTATTGATATAATAGGCATCACAGAACTTGATGGAACGATGATAATTAATGGGACATGGTAATATTAGGGTACAAAAATACATAGGAATGACAGGGTAGATCATGCTGGTGGGGAAGAGGCATTATATGTGAAAGAAAGCATAGAGTGAAATATAGAGAAAATCTTAAATGAATCAAACAGTACCATAGAATCTCTATCTAAGATTTAGTCCTAAGTAGAGCACAGAATCTGGTCCAGGAGGTGAATATAGCTGAACCACTCAGTAATAGCAACATGTAATTAAATTTAACATCCTTATAGGGGGCAAAAAAAAAAAAAATCCACTGTAGCATTGAACTTCAGAAAGGGGAACAAAAATGAGGAGGCTAGTTAAGCAGAAATTAAAAGGAACAGTCACAAGAGTGAAATGCCTACAAGCTTCATGGAAACTTTTAAAAATATCACAATAGAGACTCAAAATTCATGTATACCCTAAATAAAAGAAACAGTAAAAGCACCAAAAAATGCCACCACGCCTAAACAACAGAGTAAAAGAAGTGGTTAGACACAAAAAAGACATCCTTTAAAAACTGGAAGTCAAATCCCACTGAGGAAAATAGAAAGGAGCATAAACTCTGACAACTTGAGTGTAAAAGTATAATTAGGCAGGCCAAAAAAGAATTGAAGGAGCAACTAGCAAAAGACACAAAAACTAACAGCAAAAAAATAAATAAATAAAAATGAAGTACATCAGAAGCAGAAAGCCTGCCTAATAATCAGTGGAGCCATTGGACAATTGAGGTGCTAAAACAGCACTCAAGGAAGACAAGACCATTGCAGCAAAGCTAAATGAATTCTTTGTGTTGTTTTATTCACTGCACAGGATGTGAGCAAGAATCCATACCTGAGGCATTCTTTTTAGGTGACCGATCTGAGCAACTATTCCAGATTTAGGTGTTGGTGGAGGAGGTTTAGGAACAAGTTGATAAAATAAACAGTAATTAGTTAACAGGATGAGATGGTATTCACCTAAGAGTTCTGAAGGGACTCAAATATGAAAATGCAGAACTACTAACTGTTATATGTAACCTATCGCTTAAATCAGCCTCTGTACCAGATGACTGATGGATAGCTAATGTGACATCTATTTTTAAAAAAGGCTTCAGAGGATATCCTGGCAAGCAGAGGCCGGTAAGCTCACTTCAGTACCAGGCAAATTCATTGAAACTATAGTAAAGACTAGAATTATCAGAAACACAGACGATCACTATTTGTTGAAAAGCCAACACGCCTTTTGTAAGAGGAAATCATGCCTTACCAATCTATTAGAATTCTTTGAGAGTGTCAACAAACATGAGGACAAGGGTGATATAGTGGATATAGTGTACTTGGATTCTCAGAAAGCCTTTGATAATGTCCCTCACCAAAGGCTTTTAAGCAAAGTAAGCTGTCATGGGATAAGAGGAAAGGTTCTCTCATGGACTGGTTAAAAGATAGGAAACAAAGGGTAGGAATAAATGGTCAGTTTTCACAATGGATAGAGGTAAATAGTGGGAGCGCTCAAAGATCTGTACTGGGACCTATGCTGTTCAACATATTAAAAAATGTTCTGGAAAAAGGGGTAAATAGTAAGGTTGCAAAGTTTGCAAATGAAACAAAATTACTCAAGATAGTTAAGTCCAAAGCAAACTGCATTGAGTTACAAAGGGATCTTGCAAAACTGGTGACTGGGCAACAAAATGGCAGATGAAATTCATTGTTGATAAATACAAAATAATGCACTTTGAAAAACATAAACCCAACTATACATACTAAATGATGGGGTCTAAATTAGCTGTTACCACTCCAAGATAGAGATCGTGGAGTCATCATGGATAGGGGAGAGGGTCTGAGACCCCAGGCTGTGGCCTGACATGGGCCAGCTGCAGGTGTTTAATTGCAGTTTAGACATACCCAAAGGGAGCACCAGAGACATTCTGCCTCCTCAATGTGCACAATAAGATGCCCTTACATGCACAGGGCCAGTCAGCTCCCCTGGCCAGAACACTGAGCTGGTGGGGATAGAGAAATCTATGCCTACTCTCCATCCCGCCTCAAAATGAAAACAAATTAGATGGTATTGCTAACTGGCCCAGCAAGCCAGTGAGAAGTAAATCACAGGTTTAAAAGAAAGGGCCTGATCTGGCTATGATTTACATTAATGCAAATCTGAACTAATTCTACTGAAGTCAATAGACTTACAGTATCATTAGAACAGAATCAAACGCAAAGTTTCTGTCCAGCAATTATTACGGCAAAAGGAAGGGGTCTTGGCACACAGTGAAGTACAGCTTATGGAAGAGCAGCAATTTTACAGAAAATTACAATTAGAAAAATGTGTAGTTCACATGTCAAATTCAAGTGTGTGTGTGTTTCTTTAATCACTTATTTGTACATGTAAGGGCCAAATTCTGATCACTTTACATAACTAAATAGTTACATAAATGAGTGGGATTTAGCCCAAAAAGTGCAGAGATAGGTATTTGGGATGTAATAGCGGCAAAGTTTTCCCAATGATAAAAATGGTAGTATCTTCTAGAAAGCATGCATGGTTTTTGATGCGTGAGCTCAGGAATTCAGTGAGTTGAGCAGGTCTTCTGTGAAGCCTCAGAGCCTGGCTTTTTACTTTTTACTTCCATTGGTCACATATGCACTGTACTCTCTATGCATATTTGTACTTCTCTAAGCTGTATAAAATGCACAAACAGAACCCAAAAAGAAGGTGCTTCATATCTCCGAAGTAGCATATGTGCTGTAACCATGTAATGAGAAATCCCTGTTGATGTGCAGTTTTCATTCCATAGAAGAGTCTATCGTCAAGTAAAGTGCATGTAATTTCTTGGCTCAGAAGTTCCTGTTGTCCTGGGGCATCAGGAAACCAAGCTTTCTGCAATTCAGTTTTTTTTTTAGATTTTTAATTATTATTCATAGTTTAAACAGAGCTAGAAACTGAGAGCTATCTGCTTACACAGGGAGACTAGGTTCACTTCAATCATAAAAAATGTGTGCTTTATAAATAGAACCTCATTTCACACTTTCTCTATATAGCAAACATGAAGAGCTGAATTACTATGAATGCATATCACACCTTATTTACAATTATGTTAATCAAGTTTCAAGATATACAGATAAAAAGAATTCTCTGTAAGAAGGCACTGCCCCAAACATTCAAGTATAGAACCTCCTGGAGAGCTGTGGCCAATGACTGGTTCAAATGAGCTCTATTTAACTTCCTTTACTTACCTCTCTTCCTGACGCATGTCTCTTATTCTTCAGTCTGAAGGGTGAGCAGACATATGGGAAGCAGTAGTGTAGCAAAACAAGCAGCATCCTCACCCTGGAACCATAGCAGGTCCCAAGGTCTCAGTGCAAAACCTTCAAATATAGGCAACTAGAGTTGGGCACCTTAATCCCTATTGAATGATGCCGATGAGAGCTGAAGGTGCTCGGCACCTCTGGAAATCAGACCACTTATTTCATTGCCTAAGTGTGGATTTAAGAATCTAACATGAGGTGCTCACATTTGAAAATGGAGGCCTAATTTCTTCAGACCTTAAAAATAATTAAATATAACAGAGAAAATCATGATGGTTTAATTTCTATCATCTAGTTTTCATTTTGTTTCTTCTGTAAATTAACATCAGTGGAAAAATCTTCTGGGTATCATTCTGGCATAATCACACCAGAGTACAGTTCCTGTTTATAGAGCTGGATCAGGCACATGCTAATGAACATGTATCCATATGTAGACCTTTGTTGGAAGAAAGAATGTCTTATAGTCAGACACCTGCTTTGCTTTTCCAAATGGAGGAAATCAATATCAATCCAAAGAAAAGCTGAGTTCCCACCACTCCCATTGGCCTAACTGGGATTTGTAAGTGCTCAGCACTCTTAGGATCAGACTCTATAAAGTAGAGAAGAAAACAAAGCAGGTGCTTAATGTATAGCACTGTTTCTTCTAACAAAAGAAAATTAGTCTCTGCCCTGCTGCCTGTCAGTGGCAAAACTACCATTAACAGTATCAATCTGAATGAAAATTCAGTCATTATTATACTGCAGAAATCTGCAATGACCATGACCACAACTCATCAACAGGGTTAGAACTTGTGATCTTCAGCTTCAAAGGACAGGTGACAAGTTGAGCTAAAGTACTAATTATTAGCAGTTAGCAAAAACCAACCCAAAATTTCTCCTCTTGTATTCTATGTAGTCCAGCCACTAAAGGGTAAACATCATACATGCAGCCAATATGTTATACTCTCCCTGTAGGAAGAAGTACATCTTACGCATTTGAGTTCCCAAAAATTCAAATCCCCAGGTAAGCCACCACTTTGTAACAATCCCCACAGATCGTTAATAAGAATAGAACCCAGACCCTTAAATTGCAGAGCACAGGCTTCTAGTCAGTTGAGTTAAAGAGGTAACTCCATTAGCTTGTGGTAGAGTAGGCTCTTATCTTCTGTGTGATCCAGCCACTAATACGTGACATCTATGTTATGTATTATATATGTATCTGGATAAACAGGGGAAATTATACTTTCTAATCCAAAACTGTATTTTGGTGCACACCAATATGATAATTGAAGTTTTTCCATTGACTCTGAAGTGCAGAAGCAGCAGACTTCACAAATCCCCACTGAAGTTAAATTGGCCTGACTTTCTCTATCAAATGTAATCATTTTTACAGTTTGAGGAAAGTAAGCTAACAAGTTTGGTGGTGTCCCTTTTAGTTTTAAACATATTAATTTCTGAGTTCTGATTAGATTTGAAATCCTTCATGGCCTTGCTTCCAGTCATTTTACTGATCTACTGATTGTCACATGTTCTATGCTGCTCTAGCAAACTTTTGTCAACACCTGCGGTATCAACCAAATCCTTTGCTAACAGGCTTTTTGGCTTTCTTTGCCCCAGATTTATGGAAACTCTGACACTTCAGATTAGGGTTCTTTGTCTCATACATTTACAGTAAATTAAAGCTGTAGACTTTTCCTTAAGGCCCTGCATAGTATTGCTTTTCTTTTTGGTGAAGTCACTGCTTATCCACTGCTGAGGAAAGGAAGTACTTGGATGGGTCATGCAATTGTGCAAGGCAAAAACTGATTAATTTGTGCTCTTTAATCCAGTTTTTGGAAGTTCTCCTATGTTATTTTAACCTAATTTTCTGAAATGATATGCTGTACCTGAAGGCTGCAGGGGGGGTGTTAGTTATCATCTTATGCACAATAGCTTGCTTGGTTCAGGAATTTGGAAACAGTTTTAGGGGGTTAATTTTCTGAAGGCACAAAGGACAGTTGGGAGTTAGGCATCCAACCCACATTGACTTTCAAATGGAAGTGGGATACCGAACTTCCCTTTGTGCCTTTGTAAATCTCCTCCTAATGCATGATACCAAGGATGCCCAGATGATGCACCTAAATTACATAGTATATAAAGGAAATGTCTAATTAATAAATGTAGAGAAGCCTAATAATTGCTAGTACTTGCATCTTCCTTCATAGAGGCCACTAATGCCCGAGGGATGAATTGTAAATGTCAAGGTTAGATAGAAATGGACAGTTTGAATTTTTTAGAGATGAGGCCAAACCAAACTTCTGGATCGGAACTAAAATTAGAACTCAGGAGTTCTTGGGCCCTAGTCTTGTGCTCAGGCCACCCATCTCTCTGTCTCCGGGTTCAAGAATAGAGTAGCAATGTACAGGTAGTAGCAACTAAACTTGTTCAAACCTTTGGTCTATTCTGGCATGAGACTTCCTACATTCTGAGTCTAAGACACATATCAGTCTGTTTTGATCTGCTTTATAACAACAGGATGGTAAGCTTGGGAAAATGCCTGTTCTCACAGCCCAGCATACATGATCTGACACAGACTTCATTTGCCCAAAAGATCCCATCCACTTGTGCTGTTGTCAAGTTAACCTCTATGACCCCACTCTCCGTTGTCTATACTATAAAACTACAAATTATTATGATAATAATATTTTTGCCCTATTCAAGCATTACACAAATTACGTACATATATTTTCACTGCAGTCAGCAGAAACTATTTTACCCCCATCCATGAATTTCTGCATTGTGGGCTAACCTAAGTGCTTGAGCTGACAAGGACAAATTTTAGCTTGGGCTAATATCAGCCCAAGACGAGTGGAGTGCAAAACTAATTGATGCATTAATTTCAGATTGACAACTGAATTCTATCATAACCCCATAGGTTTTCACACAGTAAATATTTTCAAACATTGGGGAATCACCTTGCAGTTAAACTACTGTCAAAGTTTGACTCAGACTCACAATTTATCAGACCACTCTGTTTTATTAGCAAAGCTGCTCTGCTAATACATTTAGAAGTGAGCCCCCCGAGTGGGGCTTGTGTCTCTTAATTTACACAGGTTTTTGGAGAACAAGTTACAGAGAAGTTACAGACAAAAGAAGAAAAAGATTTTAGTCACCACCCTTCGAGATCCCTGAGACCAGTCACGTATCTTCAATTACCTGCCACCCTTAACAATCTCCTTTAACAGCTTCCAGTTAACTTAACTAATTGCCCTTCACACCTTCCATTCTGATGCCTGCTTCTTAGACGTGCTGGCTCTATCTTAATTGCTTCTCCATTCAAAAGCTAACTGTCCCTAGGTGTGCTCCCTCAGATACTTTGTAACATGTTTTGGCATGCCCTCTCATATACAATGTATCCAGCATGTCCCCTTATACAACGTTATACTTATACAATGTTATACTTCCACAATCCCCCCTTTTGGTCAAGGCTACGCCCATGACCAATGACTTACTGGATTCCATACATCAATCGTTCTTTTTCATTACTTTCACTGGTGACATTTAACAACATTAGATTAGCACTCTGGTTAGGGGTAACCTGATGGATGGTGTGTCTTGTGCAGTTTTGGATACAACAAGAAATCAATTGAAAACACACAAAGATTATTAGAATTCCAAATAGGATAGTCAGGATTCCTTGGAACAACCAGTTTCCCAGACTAGAGAAATTGAATAAGTTACTTATCCATTTCCACAAGGAACTTGGTTCTTTGTGGGGAAGGTATGCAATTTGCTCCAGATGGCTAGCACGATTTATTACCTCATTAGTATTATCAGGTATGTATACACAGCATTCTGTTCCAATTAGAGCACAGGTCCCTCCTTTGGCTGCCAGTATTATATCTAATGCCCGACGGTTTTGGAGGGCCACTTGTCGGACCGCTCCTGCTTCTTTGGCTAGAGCTTTTAAGCTCTCTCCTGTTTCATTGGCCATGATCTCAACCACCACTTGTAACCTTAAAAGCCTTTTTGCATGGTGGATTACCCCCACTACTGGGAGTAAAGAAATGCCAACAGCTTCTTCCCAAGTTAGAGGGCTTATGTTATCCACATACCATTTAGCATCTGGCAAGTCCCTCCTTTTTCGCCTGAAATTATGGAGGCGATTTCGTGGGAGGGATTGAAGCACCCGGAATTGTGGGAAAAGCTGAGCAGGATAACAGATACCTGACCAATTTGCTGGTAACACAGTGTAAGCATTTTCCCCACAAACCCAATGATGTCCCATTAAAGCTGGGAAGGGTTGACTGCAACCCTTTGACATGTAAGAATTTACGAAGGAGGAATAGTATCCCCCAAAGGGCACAGGATGATTTTCACTGGGAGAAGAGGTAGCATTCACATGACATTTGTAGATGGTGCTGTTTTTCTCAGGGAGGCTGTAGGGGGAGCAAGAGATTGAATCTTTGGTTTGATCCCAGGTTGAGAGGAAGTTTATCTTTCCATACCCGGTTCGCCATTCTCCAACCTTGTTTGAATAGTCCCATACACCATGGGACACGATGTATTGGAGACATCTGCTCCTCCCTAGATTCAGCCCTGTCCCATTACACACCCAGCACCAGTGGCCTTTTCCTTTCACCACACTTATAAGTTTAGGAACATATGTTTTTCCCAGCCCCCAAGTGTCATTTTCCTTCCATGTCCTTTTAAGTGGATAGGGTTCTCCAGCAAGCTCTGAGGAATTCAAAGGGATTGCCATGGTGGGGATACTAGCTTGTGAGTGAGCTGGGATGTGGCTGCAGACCCAGCAATTAGAAATATTCAGGATCTGGGCTGTCTGCACCTGTTGTTGGATGAAAGAATTGTCACTGTCACTCTGGATTCCCCAGACCCTCAGGACACAGTAGCTGAGGATTAAGCTTCTCAAAGGACACATGTTGGAAGCGGGACCCTTTCTGGTTCCGACAACCCCTTTCGAGGGAACCGCAGTCACGGTTTTACATCCACCAGGCAGCAGGCGCTAGGCTCACTACTGCTTCTTGTTTGTTGGGTCCTGCTGTCTGCTTACCCTCTGCTTCTGGCAACCCTTACGAGAGCGCAGATTGTAAAGTATTGCAGGCTGTTCCTCTTTGTCTTCTGGGGTTGAAGCTGGTTCTGCGTGGTCTTGCAGAGGTGCTTGGTCCCCTTGAGGTGGCGCTGGCTTACACTGTGAGGCGTGGATCCATGCAGCGATGCCGGATAATTTCACTGCTGTCTGGGTGGTGAGCAGTACCTGGTATGGACCCTGCCACCGGGGTTCCAAGGTGGTGCCGCAGGTAGACCCAATCACCAGGCTCAAGAGTGTGACAGGCAGCAGAGGTGGGTTCCGTCGGCCAAGCTGCTCGCACCTGCGAATGGAAGGAGCTCACAGCTTGCATTAACCCTTTGCAGTACTGGAGGAGCGTGCTGTGAGTTAGGTTTAGGTCTAGGGCTGGAGTAATAGTAGCCATTGTTCGCATAGGGCGTCCCATGATGATTTCAAATGGACTCAATTTGTGTCTCTGGGATGGGGATGACCGAATTTCCATAAGGGCCAGTGGTAAAGCAGCTGGCCAGTTTAACCCTGTGGAACTACAGATTTTTGCCAGCTTATTTTTAAGCACACCATTTCGCCTTTCAACTGCCCCTGCACTCTGTGGATGGTAAGGGCAGTGCAACAGGTGGGTGACATGTAATACCTGGTTTAGATGTTGAACAATTTTTCCAGTAAAATGTGTTCCCCAGTCACTAGACAAAGTGGCAGGAATTCCCTTGGTAGGGATAATGTGGTTTAACAGACCTTTGGCAACGGACAATGAATCAGCTTTGCGACAGGGAAAGGCTTCAATCCAACCCGAAAACAGACATATTATAACTAAAATGAATTCATATTTCTGACACTTTGGCATTTGTACAAAATCAAGTTGCCAGTGTAGGAAAGGTGCTTGAGGCAAACCCCGGAACCCTTGTGTTACTTTTACAGATTTGCCTACATTGTGGCTTTGACAAGTAACACAAGCGGCACAGTGGCAGGTTGCAAAGGAGCTGAAATGGGGAGCCCACCACCCCGCCTTACTCACCCCTCCTTGCCGACATGCAAAACACCATGTAGCAGGGCAGCTAGAGACTGGTAGAGTGAGAGGGGGGGCTACAAAGGTACTGGTAGGCGATCACCAAAGGGAATCAGAATGCAAAGAGCAACCCAAAGCACTCCAGGAGTCTTTCTCTGTTTCTGGGGTAGAATCCTGGAGCTGAGCGAGATGAGACAGGGATGGTGGCATTACAGAGACAGAGAGGGGACCAAGAAATGCTTCTGGTGAAAGTTTTATAGTGGCGGCATGTTTTGCAGCAGCATCAGCAAGTGCATTACCTTTTGCCACCTCGGTGTCTGCCGCTGAGTGGCCAGTACTTAACAATTGCCAAGGCAGATGGTAGTAAAACTGCATACAGGAGGGCAGCAATGTAGGGGCCATTCTTGATAGGGGTACCAGTAGAGGTAAGAAAACCTCGAGCCTGCCAGAGGGTGCCAAAGTCATGCACAACCCCAAAGGCATACCGAGAATCAGTAAAAATAGTGGCAGAGAGCCCCTCGGCTAGAAAGCAGGCACGGGTTAGAGCAACCAGTTCAGCCACCTGGGCAGAGGTCACAGAGGGTAAGGGCGCAGCTTCTGTGGTCTCAGAGAGAGAGACCACAGCGTACCCTGCAAGAAGGTGGCCTTGGTCATTTCTATAACAGGACCCATCAGTGAATAATACCAGGTCAGAGTTAGGGAGAGGTACATCTGAAAGGTCGGGGCGCGGGACAGTGATAGCGGAGACAGTTGCAAGGCAGTCATGGGGTTCACCATCACTAGGTAAAGGAAGGAGGGTAGCAGGGTTTAACCGGGAGCAGCGCTTAATAGTGATATGTGAGGCTGAAAGCAGCAAAAGTTCATACCTAGTGAGGCGAGCAGAGGAGAGGTGAGCAGTGTTGTGTTGCAGAAGGAGAGTTTCCACAGAATGGGGAACCATGAGAGTGAGAGGAGAGCGGAGGACAAGGGGCTCAGACATCTCGACCAGGCGCGCTGCAGCAGCTACAGCGCGTAGGCAAGGGGGTAAACCCTGGGCTACAGGGTCCGAGGTTGCAGAAAAATAAGCCACCGGGCGATTTCTGTCACCGTGCTCCTGAGTAAGAACCCCGAGGGCACAAGCAGATTGTTCGTGACAGAAAAGGGTAAAAGGCTTGTCATAGTTAGGTAACCCTAAGGCAGGGGCAGAGGCTAAATTCTGCTTAAGGGAGATGAAAGCAGCATTTGCTTCAAGTGGCCATGGCATGGGGTTAGGTACAGAGGATCGAGTGAGTTCTTAGCCAGAGAAGCATATTGGGGAATCCATTGCCTACAGAACCCTGTCATGCCTAAGAATTTTCTGACCTGGCAGGGAGAGCAAGGCTGGGGAAAGCTAAGGATGGCTTGTACCCGGGCTGGATAGAGTGTACGGGAGCCCTGGGAGAGAAGGAAGCCTAGGTATGTGACAGAGGTTTGGCAGAGCTGCAATTTTGTGCGAGAAGCCTTATGACCCTTGTTTGCTAAAGCTGTGAGAAGTGTTAGTGAATCAGTTTCTGAGGCAGACAGAGAGGGGGAGCACAGGAGTAAGTCATCCACATATTGGATCAGTGTGGATCCTGATGGGAAAACCAGATCAGCGAGATCCCTGGCTAGGGCTTGAGAAAAATAGGATGGACTCTCTGTATACCCCTAGGGAAGGGTAGTCCATGTATATTGCTGACCCTTGTAGGAGAAGGCAAAGAGATACTGGGATTCAGAGTGAACTGGGACAGAGAAGAAAGCGGAGCACAAATCTACAACAGTAAAGTGGGTTGCATTTGGAGGAATAGACGCTAGTATTATAGCAGGGTTAGGAACCACTGGAAAAGAAGGTATGACAATACGGTTAATAGCTCGAAGGTCTTGAACAAATCGCCACGATTTGCCATCAGCCTTTTGAACTGGGAGGATAGGGGTGTTACAGGGGCTGGAACAAGGGACAATAATTCCTTGTTCTTTTAATGCAGATATAACTGGAGCAATCCCAGCCTCTGCCTCAGGATTCAAAGGATACTGAGGCAGGCGAGGCAGAGGTTTGGAATTGTCTACAGTAATCCAAACTGGGTCAGTATTTAATCGGCCCACTTCAGGTGGGTGAGATGGCCATAGGGAGGAAGGAACCTGAGAGATTAAGTGCTCTAGGGACGGAGTTAAGGGACAGCAAGGGACCGGAGTGGAGAGGGAAGTTTCAGACATGAGGGAGGCTACAGAATCACATAAGGAAGACTGAGGGATTTGCAGATAGACACCATCTGGGGAGCAGTAAATAGAACAGCCAAGTTTGCATAGCAAGTCCCGTCCCAGAAGGTTTGCAGGGGTGGAATCAGAGAGGAGGAATGCATGCTCCTCAGAGAGGGGACCGACCTGATCAGACAAAGGTTTTGAGAGGGGAAAAGAGGTAGGGATCCCTGTAATGCCAACAGCAGACACAGATTTTCCAGATCGGGGAACCTCAGGCAAGTCAGTGGTGCGGATTGTAGAAAGAGAAGCTCCAGTATCAACAAGGAAAGGGAGAGAGAGATCATTTACAGTCAGGACACATTCTCCAGTAGGGGACAGAGCTAATAAGGGAGCTAAAACTTTGTGAGGTTCCCCAGCATCCCGTCATTGTTGGGGTGAAAAATAGGGTTGGGAATCAGCTGGAGGAACCAGCGGGGGGTTCACTTGATTTCCCATACAATTATTAGGTCGTCTTGGACACTCTTTTTTCCAGTGTCCAGGCTGTTTACAGTAGTTACAAACCCCAGTTAATCCAACCCCCCGCCCCTTTCCACAACCCCGTCCCTGTCCCCGGTGTGGTCTGCTTACTCCTGAATAATGCTGTATCTGCAGAGCCATTAACTTTTGGGAGGACTGTTCCTCCTTTCCTTTTAAAGTGCGGTGGCAATGCTCTGCTACTGCCAGCAATTTGTCCATGGTTTCAGTTTCCCATCCCACACTTATTCGTTTTAACATGCTGCCTGTGGCAGGGAGAAGACCATCAACAAATGCATGTGCCAAGGCCCCCTGCCCATTTACATTGGGCTCTTGTATTCCTGAATGTTGTAGGAAAATATCAGTTAGCCGGGACCTATAGTCGCCTGGGCTTTCCCCTTGCCCTTGCTTACAGCAACGTATTGCTGTCCAGTTTGTTTTAGGAGACCACACTTTGGGAATGGCTTGGTGCAGGCGCTTCCAAAGAGCCATACACTGGTCTCTGTATGCCGAATCTGGGCCAGTACTTTTTATGGTTGAGTGGCGTGCCTCAGCTGGCCAGTCTGCGGCAGCCAATCATTTTTCATAATAACTGGCAGGAACTAACAATTTACACAGTTGGAGGAGATCTGTCTCAGATGGTTCATAGGTTTCACAGATTAACAGAAACTCCTCAGCAAATTTGACAGAGTTTTCCCTGTGGTTTGGGAAAACTTTTAACTATAGATAAAAGTTCCATACGAGTCCAGAGCTTATAATCCCATATGGACTCACTTTCTCCCATCTTAAGGACTCGTAAGGGTGCCACAACAGTTTGATCAGAGTCTCTCATTAACCTCCCATCAGGTTCTCTTTTCCAAGAAGAGATGTCAAGAGAATCTTTGCAGACTGCTTTGGATTTCTTCTTCATAATATTTTGCAGAGCTGCGAGGCCAATGAGGGCATCTTCTTCACTTTCATTATCTGTAGTCACTGAAGATTTTTCCTTTTCTGATTTCTTATTTGCGCAGGAGTATGGTGGGGGTCAGGTTTGATCCGGATCATTGCACAGGACTGGGCAAAGGGGAGCGCTCGGACTAGTGGTGGGAGAGACTGCATCCAATTGAACTGTTGGTTTTTTGATAGAATTTTTAAGAGAGGTGAGTTTTGACTCAGTCCATCTACGATTTGCCTCTTCCCACCACTTCATGAAGCAGTCTACTTCTCCTCTCTCCAGTTTGGTTTTTGGGAGGACGAGTTTGCTTTTTAAAGCGTCCACTCAATCCTTGTCCCAAGAACCTAACAGTGGCCACTGTAATTTGGGGTTCTCTAGAGCTAATTTGGACCATTTTTCAAGAAACCTACAAGAGTCCGGACCCCTCCTAAAATACATAAAATAAGCTGGAGTTCCCTTAGGGAACTGTTCTACCTTAGACTTCTGATTACCCATCCAGGAGGACTTCACACAGCACTCACACAAGAAGGAAATTCGGGCTCAGCAGAGCGGTACCCGGTGCAACACACAGAAAGGAGCCCACAGGCTACTGCCTCAACTGCCCTTGCTTTCACACCAGGGGTTATACCCAAGGCGTGGTGCGGCTGCAGCTGTGCAGATTCCACTTATCAGACCGTGGGGACGGGGACCCCTTGGTCAGCCAGTCTCTGGACAGAGATGGCTCCCAGATTCACACACACACCACAGGGAAGACAGATAGACACAAAGACAAGACAGTCCTCAAACCGGTTAAAGCACAAAAATAATAATTACCTGAGACGTCTGATTCCAGAAGCTGGATCCAAAGACCCCTACCCGAACGGAGTGGGAACCAACAAGTTCAATGGCGTAGACTGCGCTGCTGCTGTGTACCTTTCTGTCTTGTGGAGGATCGCTTGGACTAAGCATCCAGGCGCCGGCTGCCACGATCGTCCTGCAAGGCAGTCAGGGATCACACAGCCTCAGTGAAGCTGCTTGCCATCTCGGTGGAACCTCCAAATTGTCAAAGTTTGACTCAGACTCCAATTTATCAGACCACTCTGTTTTATTAGCAAAGCTGCTCTGCTAATACATTTAGAAGTGAGCCCCCCGAGTGGGGCTTGTGTCTCTTAATTTACACAGGTTTTTGGAGAACAAGTTACAGAGAAGTTACAGACAAAAGAAGAAAAAGATTTTAGTCACCACCCTTCGAGATCCCTGAGACCAGTCACGTATCTTCAATTACCTGCCACCCTTAACAATCTCCTTTAACAGCTTCCAGTTAACTTAACTAATTGCCCTTCACACCTTCCATTCTGATGCCTGCTTCTTAGACGTGCTGGCTCTATCTTAATTGCTTCTCCATTCAAAAGCTAACTGTCCCTAGGTGTGCTCCCTCAGATACTTTGTAACATGTTTTGGCATGCCCTCTCATATACAATGTATCCAGCATGTCCCCTTATACAACGTTATACTTATACAATGTTATACTTCCACACTACCCACCCCAATAAAAATTAAAGTTCACTCGTACTAAATCCGTTAGAGAATCTGCAATAGTTATCACAACACACTCTGAGAATCAGATTCTCAGTTGGTATAAACTGGTATAGATATGCCAAGTTATATCAGCTGAGGATCTAGCCCTGAGTTCCTATTGCTAATCTGCAATAATAAGACAACGGACATAATTCAGTAGAAATAGACACCTTAGTGGAAGGAGAAGACCACTAGGGATCAAATGATCTGTTTGCTTTTAAAACTGTTAAAAAAAGTAAAGGAGGTAGGAACTAGATCCCAGGATTAAAAAACAGACTGATAAAAAAGTCGTCTAGAGCTGGGAACTTAAGATGGCCCACAGACTTGTAAAGCAGAAGAAACAGGATCAATAATCCTGCGATTAGATTATCTTTTTTTTTTTTTACTGAATAATGAAGTGGTCATTTCATGATCTGTGGTTTTCTCTGGAGAGCTGCAAAAATAAAATAAATACCAACACCAGTACCCCTGCTCTCTGTGTGATCTCACCTGAAACCTGTCTTCTCTTGCCCGCTTCCTATAAAAACATCTTCCCCATAGGAGCTGTGTGCAGAGGGCAGGTGAATGTAAAGGAATGAGGATGATGCCTACTGAAATGCCTCTATGTTGGTCATTTAAATGAAGTGTGGGTGTGTATGTGGGTGTGTGTGGGTGTGTGTGTAAACGGTGACAAAGAGAGACTGCTGAGCAAGAATGTTATGACTATTGACCTGAGACAGTCTCCTGGAAATAATCTAACAACAGGGAGCAATGAGTCCTTTTTAAAATCAGTGAAGCAAGAAAATGCTGTTGACCATGCTATTGGGAGACGTTTTTTTTAAAAAAGGATGAAACTATCCCTTAGCACCAGAGCTAATATTCCTTTTGATTTTTTCCTCAAACATATTTTCAAGGCCATCGCTTTTACGTCTTCTCTACTGTAACTGACTTTATCTCCAAAACAGATGTGGGTTGGGTTTTTTTTTGTGTGTGTGGAAGCTGGCTGGCATTCTTCAGCATATCAGCAAGGGCTTTTGTTCACAATGTACTGTGCTAGGCTGCCTTTGATTGTCCCTCCTCCATCAACTTCATAATGGCTTACAGTAGTCCTTAGAACATGGTGACTTCTCTGATCACAGTTGCAATGCTGTACTTTGGATGAGTGACCACCTTACCTGTGCACTTATTGGTCTGAGGTTTGGGAATTCTAAGATCTTAATTTATTATTTATTGTGTAAAGCATAGAAGAAAACACAGTCCCTGCCCCAAGGATGTTACAATCCAAGCCCCCTCTTGTCTTACTCATGTGAGTAGCCCCAGGAAGCCAGGATCAGGCCCTTATACCCAGACAGTACAGTCTATATATAGGCTCCCAACTAATGCAAATCCCAAGTATCCAGCCATGTACTAGGTATCTCTGAAGAGTGGCACATAGATGTAAGTCCTTTCCCCAAGGCCAGAGACTGACTGTGGAACTGCTTCACAGGAACTACTGGAGTCCTGAGGCTTCAGTAGCCCATGTGACCCTAATCTGCAAGAGCGAAGGAGTTGAAGACCTGTGCAGCAGTGAATCCTCTAGCCCCATCCCTCCCCTGACTGCCTCTGCATGCCTGTTGTGTGCAGTCTTGGTGATGAACTCTCTGAGGGTTTTCTCATCCCCTGTGCAGTTACCTCAGATCCCCAACACCAGTTCCACTCCTGTGGAGGAGGCAGCAGAGATGTGCACAAGTCAAACACTGAATCTTCCCATATTCTGTGGATGTCTTCTCCCTTCAAAACTTGAATATCACATGACCAGCAACTACTTTGCTACATTGTTGGGCCTGCACCCAACACAGTCATAGTTTTACTAATCGCATATGTGATTTTTTTTTTTAGTCACTGCTGCTTAGTCCTTCAGATAACTTCAGAGCGAGCAAAAAGAATCGGGCCTGGTGTTCCTACTGGAATTTGCCACTTGCAGGGTTGCTATTTTCTTCTGTTCTTTTTGCTAATTTTCCATTCTCTTTCTGCACACACACACAATTTTCTGAATTAAATGCAGAAAAATCCTTCTGTTAACGAAATGCTCGGTGCTGCCATTTTTATACACAAAGTCAGCATGCTGAAAGTTGTGATTCTCACAGCCCCATGGCATATAAGGTCGTGGAGCACTTTGTGTTTGATGGTGGGCCTGAGCCTGCAATTCCTCCACAGGTGGAACTTCCTCGGACCTCACTGAGAGTTCTTGGGAGGAAGGTTTGCTGGATCAGGCCTCATATGCTGTTAGTGCCTTGATGCAGAGAGCAATAATACTTTGGTATTCTGTAGCTCTTTTCTTTGGAGATTTAAACTGCTTCACAAACATTAATTGGTTATCCTCACAACAACCCTGTGTAAATATCATCATCCCCATTTTATAGATGAGTAAACTGAGGCAGAAAGAGGTTATGTCACTCATTCAACATCACCATTTGTCAGTGATAAACCTAGGAGTCCTGGCACCTGGTTCTGTGCTCTAGCTACTAGACCCCCATTTCCTCCACCTCACATGAACATTTTCCTATGATATGGAGCCCGGAGCAAGGCCCTTCTCATCACTTAAGCTCTTCGCTAGAACTGCATAATGCTACAAGAAGGCCTGAAGGTTCTTTTGCAGTGCTGCATACCACTGAAGGGTCTTTGCATTAGCCCTGCATAGGATGCTGCAGAGAACAACACTACGGGCAGATCAGTGGAGGGGCCAAAAGATCAATGTTTATAAGGGACCAGGACAGAGGTGGTCTGGCCTAGCAGTCACAGCTGGACAGTAGTTGGTAAACCGGGATCACAGGATCGCTAGAGCCAGGTTCAGTAAGCAAGAGTCAGGCCAGGGCTAGAGGTAGTACCAAGCTGGAGGCAAGCGTCAGAGACCAGACATCAGAAGCCAAGGTGACAGCTGGAGTCACAGCAAGACAACTTCCTGAGACACCAGCCAGGGTTAAATAGTGAGTTTGGCTAATCAGAGGGCTGCAGGGTACTGCCACTCTGGGTCCTTTAGGTGGTACTTCCTGCAGTACCTACTTTCCACAGTGCTCCCTGGATACAGTTCTCTGTGTCCTCCTGGTGGCTCTGTGGGAACATCAGCCATTCAACAGACCTAGATACTACTCCACAGCTCTTTACACAATAGTCCTAACATCATTGCATGAAAACAGCACCAGAGGACCTGCAAATGCTAATCCAGATCTTGGGCTAGAGCAGTAGCCATGGAAGTGGCAAGGATGCAGTGCAATGCATGGGTTTTTCCTCCCCAACTCAATTAGCTCTCTCACATGGAGTCCAATTACTCACGTTTATATGAGCAAAGTGGATTATATTGTATAGGTGCAACAGGGCAGAGCAAACTGCAGTTGTGTGTGAACTCTAACTTTTAGTTACTTGACTGTTATATGCTTAAATTTTTAACAACATTGTTGCAATACTGGAATTTTTTGCATTTTGTTTTCTTTGTTTATTTATTTCAAAAAGTAAATAAACAACATACAAGAGGCTAGTTTTCAGGGCTTATAATGATTATTTACAAATGAAATTTCTCCCAGCTTTTGTGGGGCTAATTGAAGATCAGGCCATAGCCTGTCATTTGTGAGCTATCCAAATGCAAGCAACAAAACAAAGCAAACAAACAAACAAACAAATCCCCTACACATCTGAAAAGTTTGTGAAATAAGGAAGAAATACACTTCTCTCCACCCCATGTTTAGAGACCTGAAGAAATAGCCAAAGAAAATGTTATAAAAGTTAATCAGAAACCACCACAACACACCTTTGCGATGAAAACAGGCATGAGAAATGGGAACTCAAAGGGTAATATATTCAGAAAGCTATAAGTGCCTGAAAATAAGGGCTTAGAAAGAAAGTGCCTCCTCAACCATAACTAAAGTGTCACTAACGTAAAGCTATAATCCTTTTTTCCCCCTGTGTTCTGACTACTATCTGAGCACCAAGTGTCAGCTGGGAAGATGTAAGAGAGCAGGACTTTTCAATGAGCTGCAAATCAGTTTCATCATCCTGGTTTCTCATATGTAGAAATGTTAAAAACAAACTTCTATTTTTGTCACCGACTTTAACTGATCCTAGGCTTATTGCTGCTGCGACAGCCTTTTAAGGAGATGGACTGTGAAATGAAGTGGTGCTTTGACACTGTGCACTGAAAGTGTCCTTTCCACTAGAAATGTCAGTTTCAGTGCTAGCACTGGGGAGGTTAGAACCTTCCCAGGTTTAGGTTAGGAGAAAAAAGCAGATTAGTCAGAAAGCAGGAACTGAAGCCAGTTGATGTTTCAGCTATTTTTTGTGGTTTTAGTTAATGTGCTGGGGTATAAAATGTAACTTTCTGGAGCCGAGGAGCTTTCTTGTTTACCAATATTGATTTTAGAACATCATAAATATATTGTGTTTTTTATCTGGGGATTTCAAAGTGCTTTACATATGGTGGTGTCTATTTTACAGATGAAGAAACTCAAGCACCATGAAGTAACTCACCCCGGAGGTCCCTTTAAGCCAGATTCTGCCAGTCTGTTATTGTACAGGTCCTTACTCTTTGAGAGTCTCACTGATATTAGCAGGAATGGTCAAAGAATAACATACTGTTCAAAGTAAATAAGAATAGGTAGAATATATGGTCCATAGTAAATTGGCAGCTGAGCATGAGCTCTGAATTCTTAGCCATTGGCAGCTTGATTCACATCTGGATATGCATAAGGGTTTGGCACATAACATTTGACTATGGATCTGAGTAATGATTTTGAAAATTATAAGGTTCAGGGCATTTAGATCCAGAGTTTTGGTATGCTCCATTAATCAGAAAAAGGTCATCTATGTGTGTTTGGTATGGATTCTAATTTTTTTAATTCTTCTTGTAAGTGCAGGAACTATTGGTTTGAACTGAGGAGTACCTCTTGTTTTCTTTATATCACTGTAGTGAGGCAAGACTCACACGGCAGCACCTCCTGCTGGTTGACTAGGGAATTAGCTGTTCTCCAGCTCTGGAGCACCCTCTGCTGGCTGGGGTCTCACCTGTCTCTGGCCCCCATGTCCCTCCCCTGGACCCTGGTGCCCCTATACCTGGGGTGCCGCCCACTGGCAGTGCTCCCACACTCTGGGTCTCCCCTCCCTGGGGAACCCCCAATGCTCTATCCCCACCTTGCCTCAGTCTATGGCTACTGCCAGTTAGCACCGAGCTCCCATTCCCTGGGGCAGACTGTAGTGTAAAAGCCACTCATCATAGGCAAGAGGGGTTTGGACTTGTGGCCTTTACCTAACCTTGGGCTGCACCTCTGCAACCCCAGTATCTTTCTCGGCCTTTAGCAAAGCCTGCAGCCTGGGGTTTGTGCAGGCTGGAGGTCCCCAACCCTGCTCCACTCAGGCACCCTGCTCGGCTCTCAGACAGCCAGGTCACTCTCTCTCTACCACTAGAGAGAAACGGACCTAGCTCCTGCCTAGCAGCCCTTTTATAGGGCCAGCTGTGGCCTGATTGGGGCGTGGCCCCAGCTGTGGCTGCTTCCTCACTCAGCCTAGCATATTGGCTCCCTGAGGCAGCCCTTTCCCAGGGCTGTTTTAACCCCTTCAGGGCCAGAGCGGGGGAGCACCCCGCTAAAATCACCCTTACATCATATTTAAATAAATAAATAAAAGGAGGAAGATGTATTGAATTGAAGCTACAAATACCAGCTTGGGTTAGCCACCATTGCCAAATAGTGTAAACAGTTTTACCAAGCAGAACAAATAAGATACTCAAGATTAGCCACGCAATACACAAAATGGTGCTGATATGACGATTTGTAGATCAAGCAGACTACAGCATGTTCTGCTCAAATTGGTAAGTCATAAATTAAATTTGTTTGTGTCTTTCTATGTTGATTTATATCCCAGATCCTGCAGTCATGGATTAAGATGTTCTGTAAATAGATTTCACGCACATTAGTGTAGCCTGCAGATTTCTGATATATTTCTTTTGATTATAAACATTTAATAGCTGATTACAAGTAATTGATCATCTGTAGTTCCAGCAAAGGTGAAAGCTGAAAAGTACTCATTCCACTGTCTGTCTCAAGCAAATAATCCCAAACAGGAAAAGTCTCCAAGAAGTTATCCTTTTTCTGATGCAGGGCAAATTAATTATTATTAGCCCATTTCCATATTATGGGTGATTCTGTGCACCTGTAGATCTACATCTAAACAGCTATAGCTAATAGGATTCTAGCGTGGTTGCCTTGATACCATGGACAATGTTTTTTATTTGCCAGAATCATGTTAAAAATTATATCTGAGGCCCAGTCCTGTGCACAATGAAGTCAATGGCTAAACCTCCATTGCCCCAATTCTCTACTATGTTCACTCTGCTTGGACATAGTGGAGAGGTGCAGCTGCAAGGAGCTGGTGGCTGTTCCCTGGTTCAAAGCCATCCAGCCCTGCTACAAGTTAAGGTTGCCCTGGAGCAGCCCTAACACTAGCTGAGATCTACCATGTCCCCTCTTTTCCCCAATGCTGTGGGCGGGGAGCTGGCTGGTAAAGAAAGCATCTCTACCCCTCTGTCAGCTTTACACCAACAGAGAGTTCCCCTGGAAAGGGGGAATTCTCCAATGACCTTCTCTAATCACAGTGCAAATTAGCCTGGAGAATCCACCCCTGGTAAATGCCAGAATGTGAAGCACTCACATACTATGGTGATGGGGGCCATATAAATACCTTAGGGTATGTCTACACTATGAGCTGAAGGTGTAAATTCCAGCTTGCGCAGACACACTCATGCTAGCTCTGATCAAGCTATTGTGCTAAAAATGGCATGTAGCTGCAGCAACACGAGCTGTGGGAGGGGCTAGCCACCCTGAGTACAGACCCGTTTGAGACAGAAGGCACGTTCTTGGGAAGCTGTGCCAGTTGCTTCTTGCACTGCCATGGCTACACTCTATTTTTGATGCACTAGCTCCATCAGACTGGTATGTCTGATCAAGCTGAAATTTGCATCTCCTGCTCGAAGTGTAGGCATACCTTAAGATACATAGATTTATTCATAGGATGCTTCTTGGAAGATATTCCTATCTGTTCTGCTTTGATTCTTATACTCTGCCCATCACCATGATATTTGAGAGTCTGGAAAATCATGCTAGACTTCTGCTAGAAATAGCCATTTAAACAGATGTGGCTAGCACAGTTTCAGCTGCAGTGTGGACAGGGCCAGACTTATTCATTGCACTGATTGACAGTCTTACACAGAATTTTTTTGCAGACAAATAAAATAAAAAAGAAGCCTGATTCCTTACCTGTTTTCATACCAAAACATTTTTGTACTGTCCATTTCCAGCGCTTCTTGGGCAAACACAAAAATTCCAGAGCATCAGCACAAAAGTGATACAAGACAGCTGTTCTTCCAGACAAACTGTGGAAGTAGTGGATGACTTCATCTCTCTAGGCAATAAACTGTCATCAAACAGGCACAGAGAACTGGTTTAGCAGCCTCAACCATGAAGGAGCTGCATAGGGTCTGAAGCCAAAAGAAAGTGAAACTATATACAAAAGTACAGATTTGTCAAACCTGCATACTTCCAATCCTTTTATATGGACCAGAAACATGACGCTGCTTAAACAAGACATCAGGAGACTGAAGGCATTTTGTATGCATTGCCAGCGGGGACTACAGTGAATAAGATGGCTTGATTTTATCAGTAATAGGGATGTACCATTGAGAATTGGCCTTGAGAGGACTGAAGTCATTATTGAACACTGCTGGCTGGCCCTTTTTGGTCATGTTGCCCACCTCGGAGACAAAGTCCCCACACATCGAGCCCTGAGGATCAGACTTGAGGTCAGGAGAGGACACTGCCTGGTCATGGACTGGCAGCGGTCACATGATAGCAGGATTAACCTGGCTACACCAGATCAGTAATAACCCTGTGGAGCTCTTAGACACCTGCAATAAAGCCATACAGTGTGGTCATGGACACTCGGCCATATGGACCTCTGGTGTCTAAGTGTATTGTTGTTGTTATTCCCAGTGTTAACTAAGCAATAAAATGCTTCGCTTGCCTACAAGTACTCAAACTGCAGTCATGCATCTGTGCATTATGGTATTGTCTTCAGGCTATTCAATTTCACACTTTGTTAAAAGCATGTGATTTTAGCAGGTGCATTGAACTAAATACTTACCAACACAAATGAGCCTAAGACACAGCATTGAGATCCCAGCCCGTGCCACACAGTCACTATCCTTCACAATTTTCCAAAGCTGTGTTTGCCTTGGACACCTCCTGACTCTATAGAAATTCCAAAAGATAAAAAATATACAATAATGTCTTTTATGAATATAGCACTTTATACATTCCAAGAAGTGTCATAAATCTATATATAGAGGAGCCACTACATCATTTATTATGAAGCTCACAGGTATGATAAGCATTTCACAGAGAATAAAAGAACACAACAAACAAACCAAAAGGTCCCTGTCCTAGGAAGCTTACAATCAAACAATGAAATGCAGCCACTACTAGTGTAGCAAGTCACAACAACATTGCACAACAATTTAAAACACCATCCAAGTCTATATGTATTATTCATACACATAGGTTAGATATACACACAGACGGATTCATTTCTCCTTCACATCTGTGTAAATCCTGAGTAACTCCATTGGCTTCAATGGAATCACTGTGGTGTTATTAATTCACTTTTCAGCCCATCAATTCAATGATCATCATCTCCGTTCCCTTAGGTATTAAGGAGGTGGGAATCAACCCAAAGGATCATCTAAGGAAGTGTAGTTCTGTGTACTTGTGCTGCAGTGACCCATCAGTCTTACAGCAGCAGTTAATTGGTATGGACTTCAGCCCTGTAGCCATTTCTGACTTGAATACAGGCAGTTACAATCTGAGATGAACCACTTCTCCATTTCACCCAAGAGGGACACAGTCTTTGACCAGAAGATCTCAGACCCAGTGCTTGCTTTCTGCTTAGTTAATGCTCAGGCTAAAAATTACCTATCTCCGGGTTATTTTTCCTCCCACCTCTTGGTCCAAGAAAACAATGTAATGTTGAAAAATGTTGTCTACCGCCGGAGTTCACTCCACATTTTCTATAATTATCCCTGCTGAGAAACTCATTTTAGAGGAGGATTTTTTTTCCAATAGAGAAGGGAAAACAGATTAATTCCTTAGCAACAAAATTCTAATTAATCAAAAAAGTGGTCTTATTCATTCGTAGCTTCCTCATCACAGTAAAACATCAGATGTTTATTCCTGAAATTATAGGATTGATTCAGTATAAAATCAGGTGGCTCTTAAAATGTAATTATAAAAATTAGAATTAGATTTATTAACTTTGAATGAATGTTTATCTTGCTTTGTGATTCACAGATTACTGGAATAAATGATTTAGGAAGAGAGGCAGGACTTTCTGTAAACACTGTAGAAACATGTTTATCTCCAAACTGATAGGCTGCCAATCATCCCACTAAACAATTCCTATTTTAGCAATGGATATTTGCCTTTGCTTTGTTCCTCCTCAGACTCATTAAAGGAAGACTTCCATTGTGAGAGGAAATAAAACTTTTTAATTTATCAGATTTACATATAAATCCATTCAATCCAATCCCAGTCTCACTAAAGTCAATGTCAAGACTCTCAATGATTTCTGCAGGAGCAAGCTCTCATTGTGTAGGTCTGATAATTACCACAGGTGTCTGAGCTAAATTTAGTTCTTTTGTGAGACTTCATTGACTCTGGGACGAAACCTCCCTCCTACTGAAGTCAATGGCAAAATTCCCAGGATTGGGTGCATAATGTTTAAACAAGCACATGCTCCTTCCTATTTAAATGGGCCTGATCCTGAATTCCTAAAGCATACAGATCTCCCATTAAAATTCAAACTAAACTCTGTTTTCAATTAATTTACTTTTAAAAATTGGCTAAAACATGCCTATCGGTATTAGATATTTTATACTTTTTTTTTTTTTTTAAAGAAAACCTAAGTATCGGACCTAGCCTAGCTGGCAGTATCTCTTTAATCAAGTTTGCATGTGAAACCTGTCCTTAAGGAGTCTGAAATTAGAAACACAAGTAGTGCATGGCTTTTCCCCTCTCCCTCACCCTCTCAAATTTGGAGGGTTGGATGAAATAGGAGACTAGTCCAAACTCAGTCTGGTTTTTGGTTTTGCAAGACAAAAGCCACCCATGGTTTTGCCTCATTTCAAGATAAAGATAATAATTTGAAAAGACTCAGAAAGTGATGGCCATGCTAACTAAATGCATTAGTGGGACATGTTCTTGGATTTCCCCGGGGGTTTATGAGACAGCAGGAAGCTCAGCAATTAACATGTTATTTCAAGTCATTTCATGCTCATACACTTTGTTGGGCAATTTTTGTAAAATGTAATGAGTTATTCATAGAGATGGGTCTGAGCCAAAACCTAGCTCCTAACATCTCAGGAAGCTTAGATCTAAATTCAGATCCAGAATCTAAAATGGCTTAACCTGGAATTGTGCTCCACAGGTGGAATCCAAAAAGGTACCTAAGTCTTCCGTTTAGGCACGTAAGTCCCACTTTTGGCTTCATTGTGATCTACAAAATTCCCACCAAACTTGTAGGCATCTAATCTCACTTGGCCCCTAAGTTTTCTGTGGGAAAGTTCCCTTGGCACCTATATTTCTGTTTCTGCAGAGGCGGTGCTTGCCCACTGGAGGCCTTACACAGGCATATTTCCGCTTCCGCCCCCAATAACACATGCTCAGGGTCCTAAGCAATTGCTTAGTCTGCTTATGCCTAGTGCTGGCGGTGCTTCTCTCCTGCCTAAGCCTCAGAGCAAATCATGTTTGGCCACTTATCTCCCATGTAGGACCCGATCCGGCAGGTGACTTCTGAGCATGCCCACCAGATCTGGCTGCAGAAGAAGCCAGTAGCATCCACATTACAACTTTTAGCCCAGTGGTTACCAAACTCACCTGGGATGTGGGAGACTCAGGTTCTCTTGATTCCCCCTTTACAGTCAGGGAAGAAAGGAACTGAACAAGGGCCACCTACCTTTCAGGAATGTGCTCTAACCACTGAGCTATGAGATATTCTGATGTAGGGCTCCCTCAGTCTCTCTTGTTGAGCTATTTCCACTGTGACTAAATAATGAAAGACTGATTGGAGCAGGGAGACTGGACTGGGAGTCTCCCCCGTGAGTGCTCTAACCACTTGGCTACAGAGTCATTCCCACTCCTTTTCCCATTCTCTCTCTAGCCTAAGTATTTAATGATTTATCCATATCAACAGAAGAGACTGAGAGAGCCCCACATCAGAATATCCCATAGCTCAGGCTAGAGAACTCTCCTGAAAGGGTGGGAGAACCTGTTCAAATCTGTGCCCTCCCTCTGGCAGACATACAAGAATTGAACCTGGGTCTCCCTCATCCCCTGCAAGTGCTCTAACTACTGAGCTAAAAGTTATAAAGTGAGTGTGGGTGGCAGCAGCACCTCCTCCTTCAACTGAGTTTTGTGGAGCAAGGCACACACCTAATTCATTCCTGCAAGAAACTACTTAGACACCTAAGCCGCCTGACAACTATGTGGTTGGTTCCCATTTGTGGATTGCCAAACAGAGCTAGGTGCCTATCTCTGAGAGAGGGGGGCAGGGCTTAGCATACATGCGTCTAGTCAGCATCTCCCATTGGCTAACTTAGAAACCTCCCTGCCTAGTGTGCTGGCTTTTGTGGATCACATTCTTAGGTGCCTATCTCTCCCCATTCATTGTACAGGCAGCCTAAGCACTCCACTCAGCTTAGTGGATCACAGTGTTAATACTGTGATTTTTCTAGGCACCTAAAAATGAGGTGCCAGGACACTCAGCATTCCAACACCTAAGTCTCTTCATGCCTGGACTTAGCACCAGACTCTGTGGGTGTTGTGCAGCCTCAACTTTGCTGACATTAGTGGAAGGTCAGGAGGCCCAGTTGAGGATATTCCAGCACTTGCTCAACACCTTTCAGGATCTGACGTGTGATAAGTACCCCAGGAGTTATTTAGGAAAGTCCTCTGTGCAGCGTCCGCTTGGTGAATCCCGGTGTGAGAGGAAAGTTTTCTTGCAAATGAAAACACTCTTTGATGCTAAAAGAAAAGGAGGACTTGTGGCACCTCAGAGACTAACAAATTTATTTGCGCATAAGCTTTCGTGAGCTACAGCTCACTTTAGCGGATGCTGAAAAGCTGATCCACAAAAAGAAAAACACAAACATTGCTGGAAAAGAAAGGGAGGGTATAACTTAATATTCCTAGTCATGGAATATTACTGTAATAGCTGTAAGAGTGTCTTTTAACATTTTAAACCTGAATAACTGTTTTCCCCTCACTTCTTCTGCTCCCTCCAAGATCAATGGACTAAAATGCATTTCAAAGTGACATGTATATTGTCAACGAAGATCATATCCATGATCCTTAGTCACATTGATTGACAGCCCTATTAATCATGAACAAGGGCTGAAATGAACAACTTGCAGGAGTGTGTATAGCCTGGTAACTATTCTCTCCTGCTACAGCTGTTAATTGTGGTTGGTATCCTCATTAAATGTGGTGGAAATCAGATAAATGAGTCAGTCTCTGTGTAGTAAAAAAAATTAGCTAGCGGCATGTAGCCAAAATTTATAAGCCCATTTTTAATCAGATTATTTTACCATGGACAGAAAGCCTGTGTTATATTTTCTCCATGCCTGAGAAATTCATTATATTTGGTTTTAGCTAGCAGAAAGCAGACTTCCCTGTATGTGGATAATTTATTTGATTGAATAATTAATCCATGTAATGGCTGGAAGCTGCTTCTGTATATGCAAGTACAATTTTCCACACAATTTAGGTATGTATGCTTTCAGATTAATATTGATGATGCACAAATAGCGTTAGGAGACTTTTTAATTGCATGACTCCAAATAAGGATTCTAGGCTTTTATATGGCTTGAACATATAAAGCTGTCACATTTTCTCTCAACGTGAGACCAAATGCACAGATTCGACTGGCAATCAGTTTGAAAGTAGCTCTTCTCTACACTAGGACTTTTTGTACTCTTTGTCTACCATAGGAACAGTTACATCAGAGTTACAAAAGGCGGACGAGCTTGTGTACACTGTAAGGAACTGTTTTCACCCCTCTGTCATGTTACCATCGGAGAAGGATTGGATGAAAAGTGGTGAAAACAGCTATAATACCATTTCCACCATTGGAGCAGTGCACAATAACTTGGGAGATCTAGATTCTATGCCTAGTACTTCTCCTGATGTGCTGTCTGGCCTTGGGCAAGTTACTTCACTGTGCCTCTGTTTCCCTTTGTCTATTTAGATTGTAAGCTTATCAGGTCAGGGACTTGCTAACTATCCTATGTACTGGTATGGTCCACCTTAATGTAGTAATTGAGCATCTCATAATCTTTAATGTATTTAGCCTCACAACACCCTGGGAGGGAGGGTTATCCCATTTCACAGATGGGGAACAGAAGCACAGAGAGACGAAGGCTCAGATCCTCAAAATATTTAGGCTCCAAACTTCACCTGATATTTTCAGGATCTGGGCCTAAGTGACTTGGCCATGGTCACACAGAAAATGTGTGGCGAAGCAGAGGATTAAACCACAATCCAAAAGTACCAGCTAAGAAACATAACCACTTGACCATCCTTCTTTACTTAGTAGTAGTAGTAGTACTACTAACAATAATAATAATAATAGACAAATAGGTGCAAAAAGGCAAGGTTTATGGGTGAAATTCTGCCCCTTTCTGCAGCCACTGAAGTCCTTAAATGCAGCAAAATTGCTAGATCTGCAGCAGCCCTGAGGCAGGCTGCAGAGCGGCCTTGCAGGGTTGCTGCACATCCCCTGCATTCCATGAACCAGAATCCTGCAGCAGCTTTCTATGTACAACATTGAAGGGACTTAGAGGTGGGCCTGTGGATCCAGAGGTACATGCAACACCCACTGATCATGAGATAGGAGACACTAATGCTTCTAATATCCTGAGACTGTAGCAGTAAGCATCAAGCAGTTCCAATGGTGTTTTGTGGCTGTGCAGGGGGGAGAATACTGTCTTTCCAATCCTATTGGTGAACCCCTGCACATAGCTTGACTATTTCGGCTTTGTGCAGTGGTCCAGAATGTGACCTTGTCATTTAGACATACAACTGAACATCGTTCATATTAAAAGGGAGGATTTTCCTTTATTTGAAACAACAATGAAAAGGTGTTTCTTACTTGAAAGGACATAGTGAGCTCCCCTCAATTCAAATGGAGCTTGAAAAAGGTGCAGGCATGGCTGTTAACAGTCTATTATACTTCATATCGTGAGTGCAGCATGCTGTGTGTCTTCCCAGCCCCCTGTCATTTTAATGGACAACTCTCCGTTGTGACTAAATACTGCGTTGGTCCCTTCAGGGTGAAATGGAGCAGACTCTACAGAATTGTGTTTACCTGACTGACAGGCTGGGATCTGGAGGAAAGCCAGACATGCATTCACAGTGAAAACCTAGAGTTAATCATAATCTTCAATGGATGCAAAATTTCACTGTGCCAGGATTATGCAGGAAAAAATAAGGTTCTTGTGAAAAGACTGTGCTTTTCCTTGCATTTTCCCCTGGAAAAAAAACAAGAAAAATGGCAGAAAAATGACTATTCAAAAACATTTTAGTTTTTTTTTCTTTCAATCTGAGTATGAAAATTTTCTTAGAGATCTATTGTTTCTATGAAAAACTGATGAGATTGCCAAACAAAACACACTGGGTTTTATTCTGATGGACACACATATGTTTTTGTGGGTATTATCATCCTTTGTGCCTTTTTTGGTGTATGGACTATCACAGTGTTTTGGGTATATAAGAATCCTGTAAATTGTAGATCATCTTGCTTAAGGTACTTGTAATGCAGAGATGGGGTCCTAAGTGGATGTGCCTAATTACTAGTCTTTCATTAAATATTCTCTATGAACAGGAAACTGGGGAAATGTCACCATTTGGGGTGGGAAGCATTTTATTTAAACAATACTAAAGAAATTCAAATTTTCTTACTATATTATGCTGATGATTTTAAGATTTTTTTTCCTAGTGGGTTCCATTTTTTTTCACATTTGACCCAATTAAATAGCTCAGTATTAGAGCTGGTCAAATTTTTTCCAAGGAAATCTTTTGAGGAATGGCCTTTATTTTTTTTTTAAAAAGTTGCTTTTGAAAAAATTGTTACAATTATCAACAATTTTCATTTCTTTCTAAATTTTCTTTTATATTTTTAGTTGAAATCTATCATTAAATGATTCAGTAAATGAAACATTATCATTGTTTTAGTTCTGATTTAAATAAAAGTTGATAGATAACATGAAACAAAACCAAATTTAAATAATAAATAAAAATAAATTTAAAAATAAATTGCAACTATATTTTTTTTAAATATTTTTTTGACTAGATGTGCCTGGTATGTTTTGCCTGCAACTTACTCTGCAGTTATAGTCTAGAAACTGAAATATAAAGGGTTCAGTAGGCCACTGCAGTGGATGGGTGTGGGGTTTTAGGATATCTCTTTGAACAGCAGATTGTCCATGTTTATAACAAGAGTGATCTTGGTCATCTCTCTTTCTTTGCTGGTTTAGGGTCCCACCCTGTCTTCTGTGGGAGTCGGGAGCGCTATGTGTCTCTTAGGATATACTTATCCTCTTGCACGTTCAGACTTTTAGTGGGTTGGAAGAACTGCCTTTTGATGGTTCCGAGATAACAGTATTAAGTTTATGAGATTCCAAATGGGAAATATGCTTAGATAGCATCTTAGTTAGGAGACAGTGGAATAACCTTTGGGATTGAAAACTATGGACCATCTTCTGTTGGCAAGAGTGGACACACTTATCTGCATCTGTCGTGCTTGCAAATAATACCTTGATAGATTTATTCAGCAAGAGATTTAGTGAGAAAGTTAAAATGAACCTTAGAGCATATTTCAGACAGAACAACTGTCAGAGAATGAGGGAAAGATAATTACTGTTGACATGTTTGATCCCTTTGTGGCAGATAAAGATAATTCATCCTGGTTAAGGAAATATATACAGTATATAGAAAAATGTTTCAGTAGAGATGGCATTTGGAATAGAATATGACAGGTACAAGTAAAGTTTATTTCAGATCTTGTTGGCTTTGTGGGGGATTTGCTACACTCCAGCAACCTTCTCTTAGGGGGAAAAAAAAAGTTTATCTATGTGATACTGAATAACCCCTGTTATGTACAGAAGATGTGGGGAAACTAGCTAATAGAAAGAAAAGTCTGGTTTAAAATAATCAGAACAGTATTTTATATTTACCTCTACATAGTACCTTACATGTAAGGATCTCAAAATCTTTTATTATTGTTATGTGATAATTCACATCACCTCTAAGGGACAGATTAAGTATTATTAGTCCTATTTTACCATATGCAGCATAGAAAAATTAATGGCTTGTGGTATTGAGACTATTGGCTAAGGTTAATTTCAGTAGGAATTGATATTCAGCACCTTTGAAAGTCAAGCTATCCATGACTTGCACAAATGTATACAGCAGGTAATCATTAAAATGGGGAATAGAACCCAGAAATCCTGGTACCCACTCTAGTACACTGACCACTAGATCATGAACCTAGAGCTGAGTATTATACATATTCTAGCCAGGTTTTTATTCTGTGCACATAACTATGGTCTCTGAGAGCCTGTAAGAAGGAAAGCATATTTCCTGTGGACTTGATCTATCTAAGAACAAGCTTAAAAGAAGAATCAGTGTGAAACAAATGAATTGTCAAACGTTAGAGGAACAGAACCTATAGGGGAAGCAGATTCTGAAGATGAAAGGATGGTTGAAGCTATAAAGGAAAATACATCCAAAAAATTAAAATAAGAGATGTGAAGAACAAAGTCTAAAACTTGAAGAAGACAGCTTTCAAAATTAATGTGGTAAGAAAGCAAGAATCCAAGGAAAAGAAGAACTAGGAAGAATTTTAATACTGTACACAAAGAAAGGAGAAAGCATTTCAAGCAGAAGATATTTTGGTATTGAAAATAAAAATGTGAACATTTCATGGGCTAAATTCATTCCTGATGTAACTCCATTGAAGTTATCCCAGAGGAGATTTTGGTCCTCTATATGGAAAAAACTAAGTGACATTACTGTAATAAGATGGATGAATCCAGACTGGAATCTAGTCACATATGTTGTTAAAAAGTTTATTTGAACCAGAAGAATTAAGGGTGTCTGTGCTTTGTCACTACGGATACTTGTTTTTATTAATCCTACCATATGAAATGTGCTACATTTATTCATAGCACCACAGAAATGTAGGGCTGGAAGGGACCTTGAGAAGTCAATTCCAGCCCCCTGCAGTGAGGCTGGACCAAGTAAACCTAGACCATCAGTGACAGGTGTTTGTCCAGCCTGTTTTTAAAAACCTCCAATGATGGAAATTCCACATCCTCCTTTGGAAGCCTATTCTAGAGCTTAACTACCAGTCTAGTTAGAAAGTTTTTCCTAATGTCTAACCTAAAATCTCCCTTGCTGCAGATTAAGCCCATTACTTCTTGTCCTACCTTCAGTGGACATGGAGAACAATTGATCCCAGTCCTCTTTAGAACAGCCCTTACCATATTTGAAGACTGTTACCAGGTCCCCTCTCAGGCTTCTTTTCTCAAGAGTAAACATGGCCAGTTTTTTAAAACTTTCCTCATAGGTCAGGTTTTCTAAACCTTTTATCATTTTTGTTGCTCTCCTCTCAACTCTCTCCAATTTCTCCACATCGTTCCTAAAGTGTGGCCCCCAGAATTTGACACAGAACTCCTGCTGAGGCCACACTGGTGCTGAGTAGTACAGGACAATTACCTCCCATGTCTTTCATATGACACTTCTGTTAATATAGCCTTTTTCACAGCTGCATTACATTGTTGACTCATATTCATTGTGATCCCCAGATCCTTTTCAGCAGAACTGCTGCTTAGCCAGTTACTTCCCATTTTGTAGCTGTGCATTTGATTTTTCCTTCCAAAGTGAAGTACTTTGCATTTGTCTTTATTGAATTTAATCTTGTTGATTTTAGACCAATTCTCCAATTTGTAAAGGTTGTTTTGAATTCTAATCCTGTTCTACAAAGTGCTTGCAGCCTCTCCAAGCTTGATATCATCCGCAAATTTTATAAGCATACTCTCTATTCTATTATCCACGTCTTTATGAAAATATTGAATAGCACCGGAGCCAGAACTGACTCCTGCAGGAAACCACTAGAAACACTCTCACAGTCTGACAGTGAGCCATTGATAACTATTCTTTGAGTATGGTCTTACAACAAGTTGTGCATGCGCCTTATAGTAATTTCATCTAGACCACATTTCCCAAGTTTGCTTAAGAGAATGTCATATGGGACTGTGTCAAACCCCTTACTAAAATCAAGATATATATCACATCTGCTGCTTCCCCACTATCCACTAGACCAGTAACCCTGTCAAGGAAGGAAATTAAATTGGTCTGGCATGATCAGTTCTTGACAAATCCATGCTGGCTATTCCTCATAACCCTATTATCCTCCAGCTGCATACAAATTAATTGTTCCAGTATCTTTCAGGGTACCAAACTTAGATTGACTGGTGTATAATTCCCCAGGTCCTCTTTGTTTCCCTTTTAAAAGAATGGTACTATGCTATTCTCCAGTCTTCTGGGAAATCACCTGTCCTCCATCTGTTCTCAAAGATAATTGATAATGGTTCTGACATTACTTCAGCTAGTTCCTTAAGTATAGAATGAATTTCATCAGGCCCCGCTGACTTGAATTCATCTTACTTATCTAAATATTCTTCAACCTGTTCTTCCCCTATTTTGGCTTTCTTTCCTTCCCTGGTGTTGTTAATATAATTTGTGTTGGGTGTCTTGGCATCATTAGCTTTTTTAGTGAAGACTGAAGCAAAATAGGCATTAAATACCTCAGCTTTCTTGATGTCATCAGTTATTAGTTCTCCTTCCCTGTTAAGTAGGGGATCTACACTTTCCTTTGTCTTTCTCTTGCTCCTGATGCATACGTGCTAGAACTAGGAATGCGGGAGCGGGGGGTGCTGCAGCACCCCCTGGCTGGAAGTGGCTTCCATTATGTACAGGATTTACAGTTTTTTTAATGGCTCTCAGCATCCCAACTATAAACTTGTTCCAGCAACCTGACCTAATGTTTTTCAAGAATCCTTTCTTATTGCTTTTTATGTCACTTGCTAGGTGTACCTCATTTTGTGCCTTAGACTTTTTGATTTTGTCCCTACATACTTGTGCTGTTCTTTTGTATTCTTCCTTAGCAAATTTGTCCACTTTTTCACTTTTTGTAGGATTCCTTTTTGATTTTCATGTCATTAAAGATTTTCTGGACATTAGTGTGCTGTATAATGTTAATGTGACACTGCTCAGACCAAAATATTAGACCAAGGTGGAGGCGTCTATGAAAAACTTTCTTGTATTTGGGGTGATTACTAACATTTGGATAGAGAACATGTGTCTCATCCTGCAGAAAGAGGGCCCAGACACTCCTTGCTGCAAGGCTTCATTCTTGATTAAGTCATAGACAAGCTGTTTGATATCCTACTTGTAAGACTCCAGACTACATTTCACTTCAGACTTGTGGCAGAGGAAGTACAAGGTTTATGTATAACCACTTTTGTTAGACCTATCACTCAGGACCCAAAGGTCATCCAAATAACAGAATAGCCCCCTAACAAGAACAGTCAAGCGGACACTTACTCAAAAGCACATACTGTATTTTGGTGGACGAATGGCTTTTACTATATTTAATGACACTGGAAGCAATTCCCAATCTTTTTTTGTTGGAGCAGCAATGTTTTGTCACCTTGTCATGTCAGTGTATGGGTACGATCTGTAGACAACAGCCAAACCTAAGAATAATTCTTAGAGAGAGACCAAGGCAGATAGAGTCAGGCAAGAAACCAGAATGTTATTGGTTATAAGCTCAACTTCTAAAAAAGAAGTGCATCACCATTTCTTCCAAGATCTACTGCCTAAGCATTAATTTAAACAGAACTTGTAACATTACCTATAATAATGCTCTCTGATGGCTCCCAATATTACAACCCTTTTTGCAATAGATTAAAATAGACTGCAACCACACACACCCCTTTCCCACAACCCCTTCCTCCATACCCTTGCACAATTGTAACTCTCTCTCTCGTGTTTGGCTATTTTTCTCTTTCCTGTTCTTTTCTGTTTCTCTCTCTCTCTCTTTCCATTCTAATCTTGTTCTGTTTTTTTCTCTGTCTTTTTTCTTCTTCTGTTCCCCTCCGTCACCGACAAGCTGCTCAGCAGGGGGGCAGTACTATGAGAACAGAGAAAATTAAAGCAGCTTTGGCCAGTGGACTATGCAGCTTGCATCTGCGCCCCTTTAACCCTGGTGGACCAGTAGGCCCTCTCTGTATAAGTGACAGGCTGTGGTTTGTGTCACAGCTGCAATCGTCTCTTCTCAGAATAGCTTGAAATGGTTTGGGCCTTTGGTCTCTTATCTAGCTTGAAGATCAACTTCCTTAAATCTATTGCCCTCTAGATCCATACTCTTTTATTCCATCCTTGCCTGATCCCTGAACTTTTCTGTTTTCATTTAGTCTAGAGGAGGCTGTACAGTATACTGCTCTCCCTTAACATAATGTGTGTACTCACAGTACACATGTTAAACAGGCCCTTGTCCCACAACACACTTTTCACTGGAAATAATAAATTTACACCTAACTGGGATTGATTTTCAGGCTGCTATTACAGTTTGTCTCGTGTGATGAAAGATTTTGCTGCATCCTTCACTGTGGTCTGTAAAAATCTCCATCCTTTTTCAAAACTTCATTCCTTCAAATGGCCATAAACCATACAAGCTTGACTTTTGGGGAAGATGACGACTTTAGTCTCCCGGGTTCTCACTATAGCACTTCACACAAAATGCCTTGAAATAATTTTAGATCCTTCTAAAAAACAATCCATGAAACAAACCACCAGCAACAGAAATGGAAAACACCTGAAGGAGAAACACACCATATGCCCTGTGGTGTTGAGGAACAATAAGGCACACTAGGAAAGCAGTTAAGAACGTGCCCTTTCATGCCTTGATGTTAGAAGGCAAATGGTACATTTTCTCCTTAAACCCATCTGGTGCTGGGCATACATGCACATTCCTGTGCTATTACTTTAATTCTCTGTCCACTCAAATCAACAGAACACCAGACTATACCTGCAGCAGTGAAGCTGTTAATGCTGCATTTCCTTGTTTGTGCCACCTCCTTAGCATTCTTCCAGCATAGTTTCTGGTGTATGAATTAAGTTTTCATTAACATTTCCTGAGAGAAGCAAGGATCCTATTATTAACCACTGGAGGTGTTAATTTACATAGGAATCTGAATTTCTATAAGGTATTTCCCTCTGCATCAGGAGGCTCTGACACAAATTGGTTTAATTTGATCACTTTTAAAAGATCATGTAACAATTAAAGACAAATAAATGAAATTAAAATAAAATTGAATCCACCCTTTCAGTAATATGACTTCTGATTTAATTTTACCCAGTCTAATGAATAAAAAATGAGGTGTCCCTCCTCCCACACCGCATCCCATGCTTGTGTGAAACATGCCAGCATGTGGCTCTGACAGAGCCACCTGCTGGCTAATGGCCGCCCCTAGCTTTATCTATCTGCTTTTAGATTGCTACTTTGGGGATTTTAATAATTATTTATTACTATTATAAAACTGCTTAAAAATGTGCAAGTGCTGGATATGTAAAAAAGACATGGGGTAAAGTCTTCAAAAGCATCTAAATGACATAGGAGCCTATGTCCCATTTTCAAAAGCAGGCTAGGCACCTTGGAGTCTAAGTATCACTGGAAATTGAGTTTCTTGATTCTTAAGTGCCTAAACCACTCTTGAAAATGGGACTTAGTCTCCTAAATCATGTAGATGCTTTGAAAATTTTAACCATGGCCCCTGCAATGAAGAGTTTATAATTGATTTTAGGTCCAACATAATGAATGGAAGCAAACAACAGAGAAAGGATGGGGCAAAGAAAGGACAAGGGTTATAGCAGTAAGTTCTTGTTATTCAGAAGAGGTAAGTCTTAAGGAAGGATTTGAAAGAGGTAGAAACTTAGGTAAATTCTGACTATTTAATTTTATTTATTTAGGATCTAATTTTGCAACCTGTACTCATGTTGAATAGTACAGTCTTATGTGTAACACTACTGAAATCAGTGGGATGACTAGCATGAATAAGCACTGCTTACTGTGAATAAAAGTCCATGACCTTGTTTGTGTCTTGATTTATAAAGCACCTGTAAAAACTCAGTGCACTGATACAAAGAGTAAAGCATATGCCCTAGTGCCCTGGTATAATGTGCTTCCAGAGTTCCACCAAAGCAAGCATCCACAGACTATACGATCTTATGTGTCTGAATGGTCTTAAAGTGCTGCCCTATTGGCTCCAGTTACACTCTCACACTGAGGAACCCAGGTTTAAAAATGTCAAAGCTGTGAGAACAGCAGATACTTCAACATCATCTCATATTAACCCATGTTGGAGACAATTGTCTTTTCTTTCACTTTTTTTTTCATAGTGACAGTGTATTAAGCACTTAGCTGCCATTATTGCCACCACCAGCAGATGTGATCTTAAGAAGGTAGGGTGAGTTTCAAAAACCATGCTCTCTACAGAAAGGCGAGGCAGCCTACATTTCAGTGAGACAGTTCCCGTTTTCCAGACTTAATGCCATTCTTTAAAGGTAGCCTAAACATATTTTTTTAAACATTGGGCTATTGCCCATTCTCCCTCCCCCCTTATGATGTATATAGAAAATGAAAGGTTTTTCCTCTATACTCTATCCTGCTTGTTATGTATCGTAGAACTATCAGGAATGTCAAGTCTGATATTCCCTAGTTTTGCTGAAGGACCTTCTGGGTGTTTTTGAGCATATTTATCATGAGCTCTCACACTGTAATTGAGTCAGGTATTGAATCTTTAACAAAGACTCTCTTGCTCCAATGTGTCCATTAGGCATTAGAATTAAAATGTGACAGAAGTTAAAAAGAGGAAAACTCAGCAAATAGCAGTCAGTTGCAAAGTGCCTGCAGGTGAATGTCTCTGCCAGATTTAAAGTGCCAGGCCCAGAAAGACATGTTGGGAAAAGTTGCTATAAGAAACTGTAGAAACCATAGGTTATTTTTTCTTTAGTGTAGACAAGACCTGAGTTTCCATTGTAAAAAACAAGCAGGGGCCCAGGGAAGGTGCGGGGGAGAGAGACAAAAACCTTTTCAGGCCCTTGATTTCCCCTCATTTATGTAAAAAAGGGCACAAGCCCAATTCCCTTCCACTTTTTGTTTCTTCTTTGAAGGTTACATTTAACTGCTATTTTGTCTTGTTTTTAAATGAAAAGATTATGGGCATCATTTGATTTGTTGTATTTTTCCTGGCAGTGATGGATTTATAGTAACTGCATCTAATGTATGGAATTTCCTGATTAGAATGATCTTGGAGAAATTCCTTAAACATATTGTGTTCATTTATCTTTATGGGAACCATTAATTACAACTTAGTTTGACAAGTGCAGCACCATAATCATAAGCAAAATCCTTAAACACAAAAATTTGATCTGATTAAACTAAAAAAAATTATATAGTTGACAACATACGTTGATCTGAAAAGTATGGCTCTTCGAAGAGAGCATGCAAAAGTTGTCCAAATTAGATAAACAAAGGCTAATATTATTCTGGGATGTATTAACAGGAATGTTGTATGTGAGGCATGGGCGTAACTGTCCCACGCCACTTATTATGAGTGAGGCCTCAACTGGAGTACTGCATCCATTTCTGGGCATCACACTTTAGAAAAGATGTAGACCGGGCCACTGGAACAGCAGGGGCCAAGGGCCCATCACTTTTAAAAGGGCGGGCTATGCCATCTCACTTTTTACTGGCTGTAAGGGCGAGCAACAGAGAGCAATGAGTGGGGGGGCACAGTCTTGGTGGGAAGAGGAAGCGTGGGAGTAGGCTTTGGGGGAAGAGGCAGCATGGGGGATGGGCCTTGGGGGAAGGGGCAGTGCAAGGGCAGGGGATTGGGGAGAAGGGGTAGTGCAGGAACTGGACCTCACGGGGTATGGGTGTCAGGACCATGGTTCAGGCACCAGTGCCCTCCCCCCCGCTACATTTAGGGAGCTTCCATTGCTCCTGATATAGACAAATTGGAGAGAGTTTAAAGGAGAGCAACAAAAATGATAAACCTGAGCTATGAGGAAGGGTTAAAAACTAGGTATGTTTAGTCTTGAGAAAAGAAGCCGGGGCGGGGGGGGGGGGGGGGGGGAGAGAGAGAAGAGGACCCTGGTAATAGTCTTCAAATATGGTAAGGGCTGTTCTAAAGAGGACTGGGATCAATTGTTCTCCATGTCCACTGAAGGTAGGACAAGAAGTAATGGGCTTAATCTGCAGCAAGGGAGATTTTTAGGTTAGACATTAGGAAAAACTTTCTAACTAGACTGGAAGTTAAGCTCTAGAATAGGCTTCCAAAGGAGGATGTGGAATTTCCATCATTGGAGATTTTTAAGAACAGGCTGGACAAACTCTTGTCACTGATGGTCTAGGCTTACCTGGTCCTGCCTCAGTGCAGGGGGCTGGACTTGACAGCTCAAGGTCCCTTCCAGCCCTACATTTCTGTGGTTCTAAGACTGTTCAAGTGATGAAAAAAGGAAAGGTGGTACATATAAAGAAAATACAGTAACATGGTTGAAAATATTTTAATCTGCTAAACATACTAATTAAAATGTTATATTGGAGAAATCTGTACTTGTCACTGCTTGGTCATTCACTTGCACATTGTATATTTATGACTGCTAAATCCCAAATGTAGAATGCAATATGTAACAAGGACCTAAAAAGAGGGATATACAAAAGTTATTTGAGCAGGAAAATTAGAATGCTGTAAGATTCATTCCTTTAAAATTAACAATTCTTCCTGTAATCTCAGTGTCATGATTCATTTCTGACAATTTTCTGCAGTTAAAGTGAGGGGATGCCAAGCCTATGTGAAACACAGGTGACTTTGGGATTAAAATAAGCGATGTCCCTCAGAATGAAGGACACATGAGAGGTATGGTTGTATATATGTTTGTGTAAGGATCATAGGGTTACACAGAGAATAGATTCCAAAGCTCAGTGTAAATGAAAACAGCTCTGGATGAGCTTTAATTTGAAAGCCTGAATTGTTTCAGCTTTGTTTGATTCTTGAACACAAGAGCGTGTTGGCTATGAATTTAGATTACTTTGGATAATTTCATCATTCCTGGCATCACTCTCATCACAATTACCTTGGTAAAAAGCCCAACATTTCTTAAATGTTAGAATACTATTTATGTATGTTACGCATCACATCATTCAAGCAATAACCTTGTCTAGTAAAGCATGTAGGAACTGTGTCTTGCAGATCACCTTTTACCGCAAAAGCAAATATATCAGAATTATAGTCCTATATTTGTTGGCTAGAGACAAATCAAGTTAATCCTACCACAGGGATCGGGGAGGGGGCGATTCTCTGAACCCCACTGGTCCCAATTTATATCACTTCAACTTTCAGTCACTGATGTGAAGATATGCATTGAATGGGGATAGGATTATCTCTTGGTTTGGGTTATGTGGATTGCAATACTCCACAGAGTTAGTTGTTTGGGTGATCTTCACTTTGAATTTCTAGGCTTTCAAATGACTTTTTTTTTAATTTAGTTTGAGCAAACATTAAAGATTTTTTATAATCTTTAAATAATTAATGTTCACAACCCTAGCTCCAGTTTAATGAAGCATTTTGTCTGGGATATAACTTTTAAACAGAAATATCAATCAATACAGCTTGCAAACTGAAAATAATGCTATAAGGCCTGCATTCTTAATAGTACATAATATAGCCAATCTGGATACCAGACAGACAACTCTTGCATCCTTATCTCAAGTAGCTTGAAAGAAGTCCCTTTTCCACAAAGTAAATAATTAGTTATTCATTTCCACAATAAATAGCGTAATCAGTGAGTTGTTAAATTCTTTCTGTAAATGCTTTTGCTGGCAGTGGCAGCTAGAGAACCAGCTAAATAGGGCACATAAAGGAAAAAATCCCTCTTGTCTGAATCCATTTTCAAAAACAGGTTCAGCTAATACCAGTTAATCAGGTTTCTCTTGGGCAAGGTTTTCTGCATTTTTTTTTTTTTTTGGGCATGATGGATCATGATAAGCACGTCTAACCCCTATAAACTAAGTTTTGAGAAGATTTAAATTTCTCTGACTTTTTTCCTAATGTAAAGTTGGCGCCTAGAGACTGCAAGAGAACAAGGCCCTGCAAATAGATTTAGATGTTAAGATTTATAGCACAAAGAGAATAGGAAAGATGATAAATGGCATTAAAAATGTAGTTTAAAAGCTTAATCCTGCAAACCCTGTTCACAAGGAATTTAAATCAATGCAAAATCTGCATGTGGAAGAATTACAGGAGTCAGAAGCAGGCCTGAAAGAGGAAAAATAGTCACTCAGATCCAACCAAAAACAGTGTGGAACAGTGATGTACTAGAATTGACCAGGGGAAAAGAGCAATGAAATTATTGGTAGGTAATTTAAAATAAAAAACCCAGAGAATACAGGAACGCAAACAAATGGATATAATAAACCTGCATAGACCCCAACATCCAGGTGCTACAGAATGTCACTGGCACTCAGAAAAGGAAAAACTCCACTAAAGCAAGTGCTGAGCCCTTTGCAGGTTTACCACATTAATACTCTTTTGTAGTATTCAAATCTTTGTATCCTATTGCATTTTTAAATGTTATTCTTCTGGAAGGAAGAAAGGTAGGACAATATGAAGTAGGACCAGGTAAATTGAAAATACATATTGTCTTGCAAAACAGTATCACATGAATGAACCAGTAACATCCGCCCACACATCCAAGGGGACCGAGCTAATAAGCACAATTCGCACAAACACAAAGGAGGATTCCCATTTAAACACTCATTTGAACTTCTCCATTTACACACGCGAGGGGAGATTTGCTTCATTAGTACACCCCTTCCGTGTCCACACATAGCTGGGGTGAAAGGCAGGACTCCCCCTACATTTACACGGATACCCACATTGGGGGAAGACATTCCCTTATTTGCACTAGCACTTAAGAGAAGAGGGTCCCACCGACTTGCACACATATTGGGGGTGTGGACGGAAGAGAAACAGGTGTTCCCCCATGATTTTCAAGCACACACACATACACCCCATTTGTTGCACACCCGCCCACTTCCCGCGCCCCGCACCCGCCAAACTTCAGGTTAAGAAACTTTCCCCAGTTCGGCGGTCAGGCGTGGGCGTGGCAGAGAGGGCCGCGAGCTGTGATTGGCTGGGCGGGCAGCGGCCGAGCTGTGATTGGCTGGGCTCTGTCCCCCGCCCCCGCCTCAGGAAAGTGGGGAGCGTTCGCTGGGTAAGCAAGCGACGAAGCGTCTCTCTTACAGCGGGTTAAATTCAAATCGGCAGCGAGCGGCACCGGCAGCTAGAGCGGGGCTCGCCCTACAGCCTCCGCACAGGTAGGTGCGGGCCTCGCCTCCGGTTAGGCGGTCCCTGCGAGATCCTAGCTGGGCCTCGCTCCGGAGCAGGTGGGGCGCAGCCCATCTGGACTGAACGGGGCTGGCTCCTGGGGGCGCGGGGCGAGTGGCGCCAAACGTTTAAACCGGATCCCGGAACAGTCTCGCCCATTCCCCACCAGCCAATCAGCGCGGCGCCCTGCTGGCGGCTGCTGTGTGATTGGTGCGCGGCCGGGCGGGGGCCCGAGGTGGGGCCGGGGGAGCAGTTGGGGCTCGCAGGGCGCGGGGCGGCGGCGGGCCAAGCTGCGTGAGGCGATCCCGGCGCCCGTCCCCTCCACCGCGCGGGGCTCGCTGTGCCGGTGACGCGGGACTCTGCCGGGGGGGCCTTGGCAGGTGCCGGGCGCCCCGCGCCGACGGGCACGTCCCGAATCTCCTGTCGGGCCGGGCTGCGCTCGGTACTTACCGGCGGCAGGTCTCCGCCCAGCGTCGTGCCCGCGCCTGCCCGCCTCACCCGCTGGTGCGTCCTCCTCGCCAGGGCTTGTCCGTGCTGAAATGCCATCGCCGCTGCCCGGAGCCCCGCGCCTTCGATGACTTTGCGCAGCCCGCCTGGCCCAGGAGCGGTGAGCGGACCCCGAGAGCCCGGGGATGAAATGGGGACCGAAGAGAAGGTACTTCGCGAGTCTGACGCCGCGCTGGCATAGCTACAGTACAAAATTAGGATGACCTCAGTTAGGTGGGCATCCAGCTGCCACAGCCATTACATCACTTGTGTGTGTCCTCTCAAGGCTCCTGGGGCGGGTGGTGTGCGTCCCCACCAGGCGTGGTTGTACTGTCAGCGTGGGGCTGGTGGGACAGCTTCTGAAAGCCAGTAACAGGGGGTGTAAGTAAGCTAGCCCTGTCGACCTAACTACATTGACTCTAGGAGCTTGTCTGCCCTACCGGCTGGATCCGCGGACAGCAACTGATCCAGCGGAGGTCGATTTATCGCATGTAGTATATTGACCGCTGAGCACTCTCCCGTCGACTCCGATACTCACCAAGAAGCATAAGCTGAGTCGATGGGAGACTGTACGCTGTCAACCTGATGCAGTGAAGACACCACGGTAAGTAGATCTAAGTAGGTCGACTTCAGCTACACTATTCACGTAGCTGTAGTAGCGTCTCTTAGAGTGACCCCATGTGATAGTGTAGACAAGCCCTATGCTTCTCCTGGAGGTGGAATTATTAAGTCAGGGTAGTTACTTTGGCAGGAGTGAAATTTTAGTGTAGACACTCACATACTTAGGTTGATGTAAGCTGCCTTTCCTCGACTGACTCTATAGTATAGACCAGGCCTTAGTCATGTATTAATCCTGCCAGATGTGACTGTTTAACTGCTGGGGCTCTGTTGTAAAACCCACTGTCCTAGAACGGACCTGCCCCACCTTAGTGAGTCAGGCTGACAGCGAGCCTCAATGGGGAGAGCAAACATGATTGTTCTGCTTGTGCTGAAGTTTTCCCTGGTATGATTCTACAGGTGACAAGAAAAATCCTGCAATTATGAATAAAACCTTTTTAAATCACAGATCCCAGCAAACTGCAATAGGTGCATTGAACCCACTTTAGTTACTGTCCTTTTTTGCTAAGATTTTGCTACTGCAACTAAGTAATTGAATTTATATTGAATGTATTCCAAGCTGTGTGTGTTAAACACCATTTAAAGTGGGTAAAACTTCACTGAATGGAGGGTTTACAGGGTTAGGCCCAAAATGGATTGTGTTGTGGGATTTTTTTTAACCAATTCCATATAGTCATGTGTTGTAAAGTAAAGTAACAGCTGTCTGAATAACTTTATTTTAAAGTGTCTGGAAGAAAAGGGAAAATTGATGGCAGGTGTGATAGGTCTTTAACGTTTATAGTATTGTAGTGACAAAAAGGCCCAGTTAAAATGGAGCCCCGTTTTCCGAGGTATATCAAATGCACATAGAAGAAACAATACACAGCTTGAAATGTACAGATGGAGCTATATGCATGTTACATATTATTTGCAGTTATACAAAAGTGATACGTAAATGTCTCAAGCATTAATCCAAGAGAAACTTTCATTGGACGTCAGAGTTAGTATTTGATTTTTTTGTTTTTTGCCTGATACGAGGCATTCCATCCTGCAGCAAGAGTCAGCTCACAGTGGTGCAACAGATTTTAAATTTGCCATATGTCTCATTTCTCATAGCAAGAAGATCGGCCCTGTGCTGGAAACTCACTAGCTTTATTTATCAAAAAAGGAGGCAGCTCTTTCCTATGAAATGTTGAACATCTAAACAAGCATGCCCATTCCTTAGCATGGCCTGCTATAAGCAAAAGCAATACAAGTCACTATGTCAGTAATTCATGGCCCTTATTTTTTGTCTTTTCCTTTTACTGGTAGTTACACCCACCCTACCCCTCTTCAGTGAAAGGGATAACCGGCAGCTTGATGGGGGGTCTCAGACATTGTTCATCAACGGTAGTATTTAACATTTATCAGACAATCCTTGGCATTATTTCCCCCCAAAATGGGTAAACTAGCATTTTTGCGTTGGATTCAGTCAGTTTGAGTTTTATTTTAAGTTCTTTTATTTTTTTTTTGTTTTTTACTTGATGCAAGCAGGAAAAGGCTATATTGCGTGCTATAAACCCAGGGTCAACTTAGCAGACTTTATTCAGCCAAGACTTCATTGGCTTAATAGAAGTCTTAACTTCAGTAAAGACTTCAAAATTTGTCCATAGGCCTCTCTAGAGAATAAACAGATCGGTAATAGACTAGAATAAAGAACAGTATTGGAGTGTAGTCTTATATATGACATTATTCTGATTTTATGAGATACAATTTTATTTATTTATTTTACTTTCTGTGCAGGAAAATCACTCTTCTGAGCCACAAAAAAGGATATTGAAAACCCCTCTGAAACAGTCAGCTACCTCATATTCAGTATTAACGGAAATTCAGCCTGATTCTGGACCTCTGACAACACCCCCTAAATCTAAGGAAGTTCCTTATGGAGATCCATGGACACCCACTGCTAACCTTAAAATACTGATCAGCGCGGCTAGTCCTGAGATTAGAAACAGAGAACAAAAAAAGGGACTTTTTGACAGAAGTGAAATCGTAGAAGCAAAACACTGTTTACATGTATGTTGTAAAGATTTTTGTAAATTAAATTGGGGGTTGCCTATTGTCTTGATGAAAGTCTAGATTTTTTTTTTCTTTTTTAAAAGATATACTTTTAATTCAAAAGGAATTATTTTGGGGAAGTTCTATGTTATACTGGAAGTCAGACTAGATGATCACAATGGTATCTTCTGGCCGAGGAATCTGTATTTGTTCAGTATTGAAAACTTTAACATATACCACGACCTTTGTTTAGATTTTAATTCTGGAATATTAGCTATTTATGATACCATTTTAATTGTTAGACCTAGCAAACACTGATAGTTTTATTATTTTGAGGCTCACCAGCTGTTGAGGATAAGGCACTTGGTATTGTTCATCAGTCCCAGATGCTGGCAGTAAATCTGTCAAACTTAACATTTTTATGTAAAACATTAAATTCCGGTTTCCTTGTTTCTGTGCAGGAGCATTTATCAGGAGATGAATATGAGAAATCTCAACCAAGCCGTAAAGAGAAAAGTCTAGGATTATTGTGTCACAAATTTTTAGCTCGATATCCTAATTACCCCAGCACTGCAGAGAATAGTGATATTTGTCTTGATGAAGTAGCAGAAGAGCTTAGTAAGTCTGTTCGTGTACTAGTGTTTATGATTGGGAATATGTACTGACCTGTTCCTATGAATATGCTGGTAAAGCCAGCATCTCATTTTTGGTGTGTATTTTCACAGTTAAATGATGAAAACTTTTCAGAATGCAAACTCAAACTAATTTTAGTTTGTTTTTGTTTTTTTTTAAGAAAAGAAAGAAATCCTTCATTTTTATAACAATCCTTTTCTAAGTTTGAAATAGAAATCTGTTTCTTTAACAAAATTGTTATTCCTCTGTACATACTGTCTTATTTCAGAACATTTCAAGAAAAAGAACTTTAAATTATATATTATATAGAACATATAAATAATTACCACAACTACTGGAAATAACTTGAGTCCAATTTTTGGTTCTCCAAATTATGAGTATGATCAGTGATTGGGATGGGTGTGAAATGGGGTGGTTCTCTAGCTGCACCCACAAGTTAAGCTTGCCCAAGTGTGACATCAAAATAAGATATGATTTGGTGTAGACTATATAGATTAACAGAATATGATAGTTCCTTAAATCACCATGCTGGGTAAACCAATTTAAAGAAACATATGCTAAGAACAATACTACATGATCCAAATTTTAAGATTAATGTGTTAATATTCCTCCTCCTTATAGATGTTGAACGTAGACGCATATATGATATTGTGAACGTGCTAGAGAGCCTGCATATGGTGAGTCGCCTTGCCAAAAACAGATATGCTTGGTACGGGCGTCATAATCTCAACAGAACACTGCAGACTTTGAAAAAAGTTGGCGAAGAGAACAAATACACACAACAAATTGAGATGATCAAGAAGAGAGAGTATGAGTTTGAGTTAGATGGTGACAAAAATGAGGAGATGGCGACAAAACCTGTTGGCCCAAATGAGCATTCAGAAATGTGTTTTGTTGAACTCCCAGGGATGGAATTTCGGGCAGGTAATGATTTTTTATTAATGCCAGGAAGAGAATACATCTGTAATTAAAAATATCCAAACACAGGGAAACAAATCTCTTAAATCCTAAAGCCTGAAATGCACCAAAAGTTATGCAAAAGTGTCATTCTTTTTCAGCTCTTTTAATTAAGACCAAGATCCTTGTTGACAAACATTTTTGTTACTTAATTTCTGAAATATTTTTCAGAACTTTCATTTCAGATGGCATGTCACTTGATACATTTTAATCCTGTCTCCTTTCCGTATAGCTTCAGTAAACAGCAGGAAAGACAAGTCTTTACGAGTGATGAGTCAGAAATTTGTGATGCTGTTTCTTGTATCAACTCCTCAAATAGTGAGCCTTGAAGTTGCTGCTAAAATTTTGATTGGAGAGGACCATATAGAAGATTTAGATAAAAGCAAGTTTAAAAGTAAGTAAAATGCTGCTGGAGCTGTCTCAGTTGAGTCTGTATTTACGCAAGTTTTGTCTCTGATAATCTGTTTTTGATTTTGCTTAAATGGAATATTTCATCTGATTTACTATTACAGCTGTTGTTTCTGGGGATTCTTGCACACTGTAATCCTTAAACACAATGTTGCATATTGTGAAATGTAATGAGAATCTCTCTCTTCCAATAATATATTTCTAATTAAGTTATACAGGAACTAATTATCGCTTTAACACTAGGTGTCCCCAGGATCTATTTGTAGAGGGGCAACCAAAAGGGTGTGTGTGTGTGTGTGTGTATATGTGTGTGTGTGTGTGTATATATATATACATAAAGACTTGAACAAAGCCCTACCAAATTCAGGGTCCACATTGGTCAATTTCACAGCCGGGGGTTTTAAATTGGTCACTTTCACATTTTCAGTTGTTTACATCTGAAATTTCATGGTGTATCATGGGGGTCCTGAGCCAAAAGGAGGGTGCGGGGGGGATTGCAAGGCTATTGTAGGGGAACATGGGATTGCCACCCTTACTTCTGCCCTGCTGCTGGCAGGGGTGCTGCCTTCAGAGCTGGGCAGCCAGAGAGGAAGGCAGCTGGCTGGGTCCCCAGCTGTAAATCCGCCGCCAGCCGAAGCACAGAAGTGAAGGTCATAGGGTATGGGTTACCATATGTCCGGTTTTCTTGCAGTCTCCCTGTCAAGGTTCCTTCCCCACTCTGAACTCTAGGGTACAGGTGTGGGGACCTGCATGAAAGACCCCCCTAAACTTATTCTTACCAGTTTAGGTTAAAAACTTCCCCAATGTACAAACTTTGCCTTGTCCTTGAACCCTATGCTGCCACCACAAAGCGTGTTAAACAAAGAACAGGGAAAGAGCCCCCTTGGAGACGTCTTCCCCCAAAATATCCTCCCAAGCCCTACATCCCCTTTCCTGGGGAAGGCTTGATAAAAATCCTCACCAATTTGTACAGGTGAACACAGACCCAAACCCTTGGATCTTAAGAACAATGACAAATCAATCAGGTTCTTAAAAGAAGAATTTTAATTGAAGAAAAGGTAAAAGAATCACCTCTGTAAAATCAGGATGGTAAATACCTTACAGGGTAATCAGATTCAAAACATAGAGAATCCCTCTAGGCAAAACCTTAAGTTACAAAAAGACACAAAAACAGGAATATACATTCCATTCAGCACAGCGTATTTTACCAGCCATTAAAGAAAAGGAAATCTAATGCATTTCTAGCTAGATTACTTACTAACTAACAGGAGCTGTAAGGCTGCATTCCTGATCAGTTCCCGGCAAAAGCATCACACAGACAGACAGGCCCTTTGTTCCCCCCCTCCTGATTTTGAAAGTGTCTTGTCTCCTCATTGGTCATTTTGGTCACATGCCAGTGAGGTTATCTTAGCTTCTTTTAACCCTTTACAGGTGAAAGGGTTTTGCCTCTGGCCAGGAGGGATTTTATAGCACTATATACAGAAAGGTGGTTACCCTTCCCTTTATTTTTATTACACTCCTGCTGGAGTTGGGGGGCAGGGTGAGACAGCGGGAGCCACAGCCTCTCTGTGCAGGGAGGCAACAGTTGAAACTGCGGACCTTTCTGCAGCTGGGGGAGATCCTGGAGGTGGGTCTGACCTACCCTGGGAGCATCCCTGCAGGGGAAGAGAAAGTCTCATCCCTCCCATCCCCATGTGGGACTAGCAGCTGGAGCCCTCCCCAGAGGAAGAGCCCCTAGGTGCGCACCAGATTTCATGGGGAGATCAGAGGACTGTGAAGGTCCATGATGCATTTTTTCACAGCTGTGAATTTGGTAGGGCCCTAATTATGAAGTGACATCATCATGTTGCTTATTGGTAACTGTCTTTTTCATGATGAAACTTTTTTTATTTTTTGTTTCCCCCACCATCTGCCACAAAGATTTGAGTGTACCTGCTCTAGACAAGTCTTCATTTTGGTCATGTAGCTCTGTTGGTTGAAATCTAGAGAGATTTCTAGAAGTTCAGGCAGTCGTTAATCTCATTGGAGGAAGTGGAACTTAAAATGTTTTCTCTGTCAACTCTAAGTCTGTGTATACACTAATAGTTCATATCTCCTTAATTGTGATTTTATTTGTAAACCCTCCATCCTGCTATTGATTCACAGACAAAACTCGCATTGGCTTTTGTGCGAATTCTGCATGTGGAGTAATGACAGGATCAGGTCTCAGTAGTTTCAATTAGTAGTTTCCTTTCCACTGCATCATGTTAAAATTATTAGGATCTGTGTGTTTTTTCTTTCTCCCCCAGGAACTGGTGTGTCTGACAAAAAGCATTCCAAGGGCCTTGGTTATATTCAGGGAGATAGTATCTTTTTGTAAACGTAACTAATGTATTACCACACTCTTGATTAACAAGGATAGCCCTGAATTTTGTGGATGATTTGCCCAGGTTTTGTATTTTTTTTTTTTCAGTGGGAGAAACTTGGCCTGAACGAGTTCTGGTTGAAGTCAGGCTCTTTTGTGGTAGTTCAATTGGCTTTTAAAACTTGCAGCTAGTGGTGGTATCTGAAATTATTAATCAGGATATGGTGGTGTATCGAAAGATTCTGCAGGTGAATGATGAATCCTGTGTATTTTAGGATATTTCTTTTCCTCCTCCCACCTATTTCTAGTTGCTGGCTTTCAGTGTAAGGTTTCTCCACGTTTCCACAATATAGAGGCCCAGGTATTAAAAAAAGCTTGGTTGAAGACTAAATTGTTCTTAAAGAATCCAAAACAGAGTTTCTCATATGAGTGACTGCAGTCTGGCTCCAATAACCTCAGCCATTGCTTTGGATTGTGTAACATAAATACAAGAGCATGTTCGGGGTTTGGGAAACATCTTTAGCCTAATGTGAAATAAGTATGACTGAAAGTGTGCTTCTATTGAACCCAGAAATGCTATACAGAATTCATTAACATATTTGTTTTATTTCAGCCAAAATTAGGAGACTGTATGACATAGCTAATGTTCTCAGTAGTCTCGAACTTATCAAGAAGGTTCATGTTACAGAAGAGAGAGGCAGAAAGCCAGCATTCAAATGGACAGGACCAGAGGTTTTACCAGGCATTCAGGGTAGGTGTACTACTTAGCTTTCTTTTTGCTGTCCCGATTGGCATGAATTGCAGTTTTTACCCTTGAAAAGCTTAGACCAAAAGACAGTTTAATTTTTCTCTAAGGGGTCTTTTTTCCAGTTTTTCAAATAATTCCTGCACTGTAATCACCAAACAAATATTAAAAGAACTGTTTTATTGTTCAGGTTATATATGATATTATTTTACATTTTCTGTTTTAGATACAAAACCTGTAACTACTACCACTTCCTTGATTCCATCTAATTCTGCAAAATCTAAATCTCCCAAAGAGCAGTGTTCAAAAAATCTCTTCCCTTTAAGAGGCAAGCAGAGCTTCACTCGGCATCCATCTCTAATAAAGCTAGTAAAAACTATAGAAAGTGACCGGAGGAAGATCCATTCTGCACCAAGCAGCCCCAGCAAGACAAGCACAAGTATGTAGTTGAAAAGCAAACTATTGTCTCTTACTCTGGATAGGCTATTAGACAGACAAGGTGGGTGAGAGAGAGAGTTCAGATAGTTCAATCTTAGTTCTGCCATGAGTGTAGGGGAAGAGACTAGATGACCTCTTGAGGTCCCTTCCAGGCTTATGACATTGTATTTAACGTGCCTCTCTGAGTACCTTCCTCAGGTCTGGGAAAGAGCTCTGTGTAGCTCGAAAGCTTGTCTCTCTCACCAAAAGAAGTTGGTCCAATAGAAAATATTACCTCACCTACCTTGTTTTTCTAATATCCTGAGACTAACACAGCTACAACAACAGTGCATACAACAATGGATATGCTATTAACATATTGTATAGGATCTCTTGTTAAATAGATATTGATATTTAACCTCTTCAGGCATGCTTGAAATACAAACACAAGTTCTGGTTGACTGATACAGTCAAAAACAGGCATAATGGGGGCTAACAGAGAAGTTTGGCACTTAGTAATATATGTACAGTGCTTTACATCTGAGGTCTGAGAAGATGGATAATGAGGACAGATTCCAAGTGCTTTGTCTTCTGAAGCTAATCCATATAACAAAATATAGGAAGCTGTTCACTCTTTGATGGATCAAATCTTGACCTGGTGTCAGTAGGTGTAACAATAGAGTTGCAGGCATTTTATTCCAGGTCCAAATTTGGCTCACAATTTGTAATTGCCTGCTCCTGTTACTAGGAGTTACATAGCTTGTGTGCTTTCACAAGTATTTTTTTTATTAAAGAAGAAAATGAATTAATTTTTTCATATTTCATTTTGACTTTTTATAGTGTTGTGTTTAATAGCCTTAAGTATTCTGTTAGGAATATGTTCTATGAATATACATACTAGACCTTTCTCTGCACTGTGGCTAGGTTTGGCATAATTAGATTTTTATACTTTTATAACTTCAACTGATAATATTGATCATTTTTAAGCAGCCTTAAAACACATATTGTCAACATCACGTGCCAAAATATACAAAGTAAATGTCCTTAAATCAAATTCTAAGTTCTCAAGTGGCATTTTTCTTTCTTTGCCTATCTGTACATTTCAATTATGGATGGAAATATTTTTTGTCAGCGAAACTAACGTTTCTTGACATTTACTGATAAAAATCCAATCCTGTCAAGCCTAACTATGGTGCAGCCCTTCTGAAAGGGCCACGTTTAAAGTTGAGATGACCATTTATTCTTCATGTAAATGCAGTTCTTGGGCTCAGAGTCTGCCAGCCAAAGTATTAATTAGTGCCTCATGTTGTCTTTTGTGGATTGTTCTCTACAAAGAACTGAACTGAGGTCGCCAACTTAAGCCACTATCCAACTGACATATCCAGCCTGAACTGTAACTGAATGGCAACATGGAGATGAAAGGCCCTGTTACTAAACACTTAAACCATGCAAACTGTATAAATAGGTGTTCTTAAAAGTGAATCCAACTTCTATTTATGGCTTTTTTTTCCCCCCGAAGCAGATAATGATCAAAATTCATCATCCTTGCCAAGTAAAATGGCTCAGCTTGCAGCAATTTGTAAACAGCAGTTAGAAGGACAATCAAGGTATGTTTACACTGGTGTTATAGCGGGAAGCTTATTTCATCATTGGGCCAACAAGCTTGAAGTGTATTTAGTCAGCTATTGTGAACTAGAGTCAGCCAGTCGGTAACTGTTAAACTCAATAATTTTCAGTAGCATCATTTTCACTTTATTTAATGGATGGAGTAGTGAAAATTGCATCAAGTTACTCCTATTATTCTGTGTCATGACATATAATGATGAGGGCACTTCTGAATGTATTTAAGTGTGTATTTCTTGTTTTTTCCTTTTTAGAGAATTAAAGATGAAATTGACAAGATCTACCTTAGAATGTAAATTGACCTCTAGTGATGAATCTCTTCTAAAATGTGAACCTAATACTACATCATCCTGTCAAACTCCATCTCTTGTTCAGCCATTGGGGGTCCTGCCTCTTATCCACAATGCAGTTTCTCCTCTAATGCTACCTCAAACCCATTCTGGTATTTCATATGCAATATATTTACATCCTTCCCAAGCCCAGACTGTGACTACCTACAGCCCAAGTTTTACATTACAGTCTGTGCCCTGTCCCAATGTGACTGGAACTAAAAGTGTTTTCAATGCTAATTCAAAAATGCTACTTAATCAAATGACCACTGAAGAGGGGGACAGTAATACAGGTGAAGGTGATGCTGGGAACCTGATGGCTAAAGAGAGACAAGTTACAAAAATTGAGTTTATACCAGAGAAGTGCCTTAAAAGATCTCAAGCATTACAGGAGAACAGTTCCATTAAAAAATGTAGAAGTGATGAGAAAAGTCTTGAAGATGTTTATACAGTAAGTAATATAAGAAAAGGTATAGTTTTTTACTCTAATATTGTAGTGTGTACAAAGTGCTTGGGATCCTAGTAGAAGCCATAAATAAATTCATTGTATAGAACATGGTTTCAGGAGCAATCATGGAAATTCTTAATCCTTTGATTGAGTTTTGAACAAATGTTCTTAAACCTTGATGGAAGTACATTGTTCTACAGGCCCATCAGTGGTTGGCTGCACAAAGGGATATCATACTAGTCTTACTGAGTGAGTGCTGCTTCTTGTTTGAAGGTGGTGGAGAGAGAGATAGGTGGAAAGATTGAACTGAGTTAAGGGGCTGCTCAAATTCATGTAATTCCGATTTATGCAAATGTTAAGTGTTTGTAATAATTGTGAATAGACTTGCACTTAAGGGTGAATCTTGAACTTGCCTTTTTTGAGAGTGAATGTCCATCAGTCCTTTGCTCATAGTTTGCCTGGTGCCTGGAATACATTCAGATATAATATATAGTTCTATCAATCAAAGCATATCTTTGCAAGGCTGAACCTTGAATCAGGTTGTCTCTTTAAAAAATAAAGTTTGATTCAGAAAAATAAGAACCTACCTAGAAGTGTTTACAGAGCATTTTAAAAGCATAACCAAAAACTAAATCTGGTAACTTGATTTGCTGTCTGCCAGGGGATGTGATTCAGTCTTTCGGGAGTAGTTCAAGCACTTCTCAGCTCACATAGTGGCAGGCATTCAGTGCTGGCTTTATGGATGATGAGAGGGAAAGTGGGGATATAAAATTTTATCTCGTGCAGGGGTAGACAAACTACGGCCCGCGGGCCACATCTGACCCGTCAGACCTTTTAATCCGGCCCTTGAGCTTCTGCCGGGAAGCAGGGCACCGCACGGCTCCCTGGAAGCAGCCAACATGTCCTCCCTCCGGCTCCTATGCGTTGGCGCAGTCAGGCACACTGCCCCAAGCCCCGCCTACTGTGGCCAATGGGAGCTGTGGGGGCGGCATTTGTGGATGAGGCAGCACGCAGAACCGCCTGGCCGCACCTCCGCATAGGAGCCAGAGTGGGGGACATGGCGCTGCTTCCAGGAGCTGCTAGAGGTAAGCGCCACCCAGAGCCTGTATGCCTGAGCCCCCCCGCACCCCAACCCCCTGCCCCAGCCCTGATTCCCCTCCTGTCCTCCAAACCCCTTGATCCCAGACCAGAGCCCGCTCCTGTACCCCAAACCCCTCATCCACGGCCCCACACCAGAGGCCATATTATCAGCCGGAGGGGCACCCCAACTCACTGCCCTAGCCTGGAGCCCCCCCCACACTCTGAACTCCTCATTTCTGGCCCTACCCCAGAGCCCACAACCCCAGTTGGAGCCCTCATCCCCTGTCTCACCCCTACGCCCAATTTCATGATCATTCATGGTCCATCGTTCAATTTCCATACCCAGATGTGGCCCTCGGGCCAAAAAGTTTACTCACCCCTTATCTAGTGTTCTTAATTCCCAACACCCTATATAATGGGCTATGGCTATGGCTATACCATGAACCAAAATATTAAGAGAATAAGAAGCTGAAACTTCTTGTGCCAGATCTCTAGGTATATGTGAGCTGCGCTGGTGCTCTTGGGTATTGGGGACATGGATGTCTTTCTGACCCTTGTTTCTCAATCCTGGAGACCAGTTGATGACCAGTTTGGCCTCCTAATGCACATTAGCAGTCCTTAGGCTGTTCTCTAAGTTGTGCTTGCTAGAACAGATCTAGATCATCAGTGCAATGTGTTCTGATCATGCCCCTTCCCAACCATGGAACATCTAGTATGCTGGTGGGGGCAAAAGTGGGTAATGTAGAGCCTGCCGTGCTGGTACTTTAGGTTCCTGCAGTGCAGAGTGATAGGGTGGGGTTTGATGCTATGGCTTCTTAATAGGGGGCTTTTTCCAGTAGTATCCACAAAAGATTAATGAATGAAATCAGTTTTTGAGACATAAAATTAAAATATCTAATATAATGAAAGTAAATACGTTATTAAAAATATATACTTCTTAATTACACCTACTGTAGATATCTAAAACCCATCTTTAAAATGTCTTTGTTTTTTTGTCTGTATGTACTACATAATTTTTCAGGGAGATTCTCTTAAGGGTGAAAGACCATCTTCTAGAGCTGTGCACTTGGAGCCTGAAATAAATAATTTCCAAGAGGGAAGCCAGAACAAATCTGAGAAACTAGATCAAAATGTGGAATGTTGCTTTGATCATGAAAGGAGAGAAGGTCTTTCAGAAGATAAAAGCAGAGCCAGTACTACACAAGAGATGCCTGTTGCATTTGCTGTTCCTGCTCATGAGGTATACTTTCCACTGATTGGAGAAGTACAACTTCCCAAAGATTTATTACTTTCAGAAGCAGAAATCTATCAGTCAAAGCATACATACAGGAAACCTCTGTGATGCATTTGGTTTTCAGTCTACTCTTAAGCTCTTGTTTCTCATAGGACTCTACTGTATTAGGCAGACAAACAGGGGAAGTAGAAAAGACTCATCAGCAATATTTGTAATGGAGGTGGCTTATGAGGAAAGGTAAATAGAAAGGAGCATAAATACTGCCAAATTAAATGTAAAAATGTAATATGAAAAGCCAAAAAGGAGTTTGAAGAACAGCTAAGCAAAAGCTCAGAAGGTAATAACAAAATATTTTTTAAGTAAATCGGAAGCAGGAAGCCTGTTAAACAATCAGTGGGGCCCCTGGACGATCGAGATATAAAAGGAGCACTTAAAGATGATAAAGTCATCGCAGAGAAACTAAATGAATTCTTTGCTTCAGTCTTCACGGCTGAGGATGTTAGGGAGATTCCCAAACCTGAGCCATATTTGTAGGTGACAAATCTGAGGAATTGTCAAAGATTGAAGTATCACTAGAGGAGGTTTTGGAATTAATTGAGAAACTTGACAGTAACAAGTCACCGGGACCAGATGGCATTCACCCAAGAGTTCTGAAAGAACTCAAATGTGAAATTGTGAAACTATTAACTATGGTTTGTAACCTGTCCTTTAAATCAGCTACTGTACCCAATGACTGAAAGATAGATAATGTAACGCCAATATTTAAGAAGGGCTCTAGAGGTGGTCCTGGCAATTAAGTCTAACGTTAGTACCGGGCAAATTAGTTGAAACAATAGTAAAGAATAAAATTGTCAGACACGTAGAAGAACATAAATTGTTGCACAAAAGTCAACATGGTTTCTGTAAAGGGAAATCATGTCTTACTAATCTATTAGAATTCTTTGAAGCGGTCAACAAACATGTGGACAAGGGGGATCCAGTGGACATAGTGTACTTAGATTTCCAGAAAGGCTTTGACAGGGTTCCTCACCCAAGGCTCTTATGTAAATTAAGTTGTCATGGGATAAGAGGGAAGATCCTTTCATGGATTGAGAACTGGTTAAAAGACAGGGAACGAAGGGTAGGAATAAATAGTAAATTTTCAGAATGGAGAGGGGTAATGAGTGGTGTTCCCCAAGGGTCAGTCCTAGGACCAGTCCTATTCAACTTATTCATAAATGATCTGGAGAAAGGGGTAAACAGTGAGGTGGCAAAGTTTGCAGATAATACTAAACTGCTCGAGATAGTTAAGACCAAAGCAGACTGTGTGATTGGACAACAAAATGGCAAATGAAATTTAATGTGGAGTAATGCACATTGGAAAAAATAACCCCAACTACACATACAATAACATGGAGGCTAATTTAGCTACAACTAATCAGGAGAAAGATCTTGGAGTCATCATGGATAGTTCTCTGAAGATGTCCACGCAGTGTGCAGCGGCAGTCAAAAAAGCAAACGGGATGTTAGGAATCATTAAAAAAGGGATAGAGAATAAGATGGAGAATATCTTATTGCCCTTATATAAATCCATGGTATGCCCACATCTTGAATACTGCATACAGTTGTGGTCCCCTCATCTCAAAAAAGATATACTGGCATTGGAAAAGGTTCAGAAAAGGGCAACTAAAATAATTCGGGGTTTGGAATGGGTCCCATATGAGGAGAGATTAAAGAGGCTAGGACTTTTCAGCTTGGAAAAGAGGAGACTAAGGGGGGTTATGATAGAGGTATATAAAATCATGAGTTGTATGGAGAAAGTGAATGAGGAAAAGGTATTTACTTGTTCCCATAATATAAGAACATGGGGCCACCAAATGAAATTAATGGGCAGCAGGTTTAAAACAAATAGAAGGAAGTTCTTCACTCAGCGCACAATCAACCTGTGGAACTCCTTGCCTGAGGAGGTTGTGAAGGCTAGGACTATAACAGGGTTTTAAAAGAGAACTGGATAAATTCATGGAGGTTAAGGCCATTAATGGCTATTAGCCAGGATGGATAAGGAATGGTGTCCCTAGCCTCTGTTTGTCAGAGGGTGGAGATGGATGGCAGGAGAGAGATCACTTGATCATTACCTGTTAGGTTCACTCCCTCTGAGGCACCTGGCATTGGCCACTGTTGGAAGACAGGATACTGGGCTGGATGGACCTTTGGTCTGACCCAGAATGGCCATTCTTATGTTCTAATCTGATAAGTTGACTTCATTAGAAATTCTGCTGGAGAGTCTTTAATTTTCCTCTTATACTTAATTTCAAAGGTTTATTTGGTTTAGAGTAAAAATATGTGAATTGTCACATGACTAATCCAAAAACTTCTTATAGTTCTTAACTTGTAAAATTTTTGATCAGCATAGGACAATGTTCAAATTTAATGGCATTGCCATATAGTGAGATCTTGTAATTCTAAAACCTGGTTCCTTTTTTAAAAACAGTTATATATATTTCTTAATAGAATATGAAATATCTATAAACCCCCTGTCAAAATAAATGAGCAATCTACTTTTGTTTGTTTGCTTTTTCCAGCACTCCACAGTGGGTCTCATCATTAATGTGTCTGTCTGTGTCTGGGATGAGATGTGAGTTCTCTTGGCACAAACAGATTTTTATATCAAAAAGGTATTTTACTCATGTTGGACTCTTGCATCAAAAGTCTCATCTGACTTGAGAATGGAATGATGTTGCCATCTGAGTCCAGACTTTGGTTTGTCAAATTGTGCATTCAAAAAAAGTGGTCAAAGTTTGCTTTAAAAACATGTCTGGCCTAATAGGAGGTTAACAAAAATGCAGCACACTCTACTTCTTGAGGAAAGGGGGGCTTTGAATGACATAATGGAGACTGCCACCAACTAAAGATCAGTGTTCGAGGGGGTCTTGTCCAAGCCTCTGGCAGAAGTCAATCAACAGAAAAGGATGCAGCATAGGACCTAGAGAGAATGAAAAATAAGGACTTCCTCAGGAATAAAAATGATCCCTGCAGAAATACATCATGAATATGTTTCTTATTGCACCTGTACGAAAAGATTATCCTTTCTTTCTCAGACCTTGTTTCCTTCAGGGTATATTATTCCTCTTGCTCAGTGCACGCAACATGGCAACGAGGCCATTTTTTCTAATGAGGAAAAGTCTGGGATATGTTCGCTGCCACACGTGACCTACAGTTCACCCATTGCAGGTGTGTATATATACAATATATAATTATTTATATACATTTAAGTTCTCTGGTTTTGAGCATTGTGGACCAATTTCACACAACAGAAGTCAGTGAAACTATACCAGGGATGGATTTCACCCTGTAGGAGTTTCAGGGTGTATCTACAGTGCAATAAAAAACCCACAGCAGTGAGTCTCAGTGCCCAGGTCAACTGATTCAGTCTTGCAGGGCCCAGGCTGCCAGGCAAAAAAACTAGCAGTGTAGACAGTTGGGCTTGGGCCTCTGAAACCCTCCCTCCTCATAGGGTTTTGGAGCCTGGGCTACAGCTCAAGCTGGGATGTCTACACTGCTATTTTTAGCCCCCCCAGCCTGAATCAATTGACCTGGACTCTGAGACTCGTTGCCATGGGTCTTTTACTGCAGTGAAGACAAACCTTCATCTGTTAAAGGTTGATTTTTGATTTCCACCTCCATTTTTCTTTTATAGGTGTCATTCCAGTGACTGCTTCTGAATTTACAGCAGTTAATATTCCTGCTTTTCATGTCACACCCTTGAAGTTAATGGTATCACCGTCTTCTATAGCAGCTGCACCTGTAGTAAACAGCTCATATCTTAATTCAAGCCATAGTAATCCTGTCCAAAACCCAAGCTCTTCAATTCTGAACTTTACACTACAACACTTAGGACTCATACCTGCTGGTGTGCAAGTTTCTTCAAATCCTATGCTTCAGCCAGTGCCAATCTCTCCAAAACTAGAGCATGTTAGTCCTGTTTCACAGAATGTGAGCTTGCAACAAGAAAAAGTGTTTAAAAATGAATCACAGATAACTGGGTGTGACTTAAATGGAAAATCAGTTGCAGTAATTCCTTTACAGCAGGTAAGATAACTATCAAATACAAGTTTTCCATCTTATTTTAAGTGTTAGATATTATTTATAGTATAGTAGTGCCCAAAAGAATCACGGAAAATTTGAGTAATGCACAATACAGATTGGTATTATTGCTAGCAGGGTGGATTGGTTTAAATCAAAGCAATTTAAATCACCTGTTTTAATCATGGCTTAAATCAGCAATCAGGAAAGCTTTATTTAAATAATAGATTTTAATCTTATTTTGCATTTGTTGCGAGATTGATTCTCATTAGTTAAAACTTGTTGATTTGCAACTAAATATAGCCTTTCCATGAAGTTTGGTGTTTGTTTTTTTGCTACCCATCAGGATACACAATATCTATACATATTAAAGCTATATTCTATAGCTTAACTTACCTTTATTCAGACTCTTAATTTTTACATTTTATTTGTTAAGAAATGGGGAATGAGGTATTTCTTATTTACTAGGTCATTCATTTTTGTAATTGCGATTAGTGTCAAACTATTGGAAATTTTAGAAGTAAATTAAAAAGCACAAAAGAGCACTTTAAGTTGTTTTAAGGTAGTTTTATTTAACCAACAACAGTGTGTTGGAAACATAAGTAAAAAAAGTTTATCAAAGTTTATTAAAACATGTTTTGCCATTTAAAACTAACTGATCCATTAAACAAAGTATCTGTAGTTAGAGAATTGAACTGATTTTCTAATTAGTAGATCTCATCCTCTTATATCTAATATTTATTCATAGATTGACGAAACGGGCTTTTCTGCTTTTTCAACTCCTAATTGGTTTCTTAATTTTGAATGAGCCAATCATTGAACTAATTTAGTTCAGTAAACTGAAATAAAGAAAATGTTCTCTCTGCACCTACAAAAGCTGGCATAGCGTTTCAATAAACTCTAGGTCCAGGTGCTTAGGGGTGACTTCCAGCAGTTGAGTGGTTTGACTTCCTTTGAAACTTGGAAGCATACATTACTTTTTAAATTAATTTAAATGATTTTAATATATGGTTTATTTTTAAAAATAATTAAATTTGTATTATAACTTTAATAAAAAGAATCCTATTTAAATAAACTGTTTTTAATTTTTAATAGACTTTTATCCTCCCCGATTGCTAGAATAGATGGAGGGGTTAACTCGATACCTTGGTAGGTAGGGTAGGACTAAGCCATGAGGAGTCTTCAAGGGACAGACAAGGAACTTGTTGTAGAGAACAGGGAGCCAGTTGGGGGAATGTAAAGAGTGAGGTTTAGCAAGGATCCAAGACATCTTAGCAATAGCATTTTTGAATGAACTTGAGAGGACAAGATGGCATTTATCAAGGCCAAAAGAAGGAAATTTTCTATTTTACTTTCTATTTCTTTCTCCTTGAACTCTTATTCCGCTCATGTTATTGTTTATGTACTTATGTTAAGTGTCAGCTCCTGGTTCTACCTCAGATATGCACTAATCCAGGGGTCAGCAACCTTTCAGAAGTGGTGTGCCGAGTCTTCATTTATTCACTCTAATTTAAGGTTTTGAATGCCAGTAATACATTTTAATGTTTTTAGAAGGTATCTTTCTATAAGTCCATAATATATAACTAAACTATTATTGTATATAAAGTAAATAAGGTTTTTGAACTGTTTAAGAAACTTCTTTTAACATTAAATTAAAATGCAGAGCCCCCTGGACCGGTGGCCAGGACCCAGGCAGTGTGTGTGCCGCTGAAAATCAGTTTGTGTGCTGCCTTCGGCATGCGTGCCATAGGTTGCCTACTCCTGATTAATCCATGGAGTAGGATATTATGCATAGTTAATCTGAGGGCAGAATTAGTCTGCATGTTTTGCAGGACGTCGTGTTGCCTAAGGGATGTTCATAAAACTTTGCTCTATAAATAATACATGGGATTAGAAGGGACAAATGACACTCATAAAACAGGTATAAATACATGCTTTCCAATATACCGAGAGTGTCAGAATAGACTAGTCAGATTCTTTCTTTTTATAAAGTCTTAACAAGGTTTTTGAAAATTCTAGCTTTAAGTTTCTATCTAGTTTTAAGTGTCTCTAATGAAACAAATGTTCTTTTCCTTTCCAATCAGACTACTATTCCAGTGAAACCTGAAGAGCAACAGGCAGTGACTGAAAATTTTTTCCATACGCCTGGAGGGCCAAATGCAATTTCTAGTTTTGCTTCGTCTCCTGCAGCTTCAGATGGTGCTGATAGAATTTCACGAGGAAACTTGTTTGCCCCACAAAGAAAACTTGAAGTGTCAGAGGACCAACTTTGACTGGGATGTCTGGCTGTTAAACTTGTTTTGTGGATATATTCGCCAGTACAACATGTTGCATGCATCTTAGCATTATGATTTGGAGGATGTATACCCTGGAAATGAATTGTAAATGCATTAAGAAGTCCTCAATACTGGAAAACCCTTATTTAGTGCTTAGGAGTAAAATTGGCTGTTTTTTATAAAAGCAAACTAATGTCCATTAATTTCTGCAAATGACTTGTTTAAAGCATTACAACCAACTATGTACCTATTGTCTGTTTTACTCTGAATAACAGTACAGAGCAAAGTAAACTCTTGGTTATAATTTGTTGTGTACAGAAACTGAGTAAATACAAAACCTCACAGTATCAGTACATGTTTTGCACAATGAAAGTACTGTGAGCATGTAATATATTGTATTTTTAAATAGAAAAGGCTATAGTTAAATATTTTCTACTTCTTTTTACTCCTACGTTCTTTCAATAATGATCTTGTAAAGTTAGTAAAAAAAAAAAAAAAGTAATCAAGTATGTAAATTAAGAATTATTTATAATGTATTTTTAATCAATTTGTTCACATTAAATTTAAGGCTAAACTTTCCAATTTTAAGTGATAAGGGTATTGTTTAATCGAATGAAATAACCACAGTAACTTACACATTGTATGTCAAGTAAGATCTTTTTTATGTTGTTCTGTGGTAAGAGCTTCTCGCTATAATTTGCATTATCGGAAGAGGAAAATAGTATCTTTATCAGAAGGCTGATATCTTATAGATATGAGACAGACTTTTTGAAATTGCCCTCATCGTTTTGCATCTGCAAATAACTAGGTGTAAATAACGGTGCCCTTTTAAGTTTTGAATTCACATTAACTATTGAACTCAAAGGAAAACAGTCAAAACTGTAGAGTTTTGTATGGTTTCAGGTTCAAGCTAGGTAAACCCCTCACTAGAACTGGTTGAAAATTTTTCATTGGGATGAATTTTCCAACAAAACACAGCCATTTTGCAAAACTGAAATTTTATGAGAGAATTTTGGTTTTGCTAACAATTTTTTATTCGAATTTTCCAGATGGTGTGTGGAGAAAAAAAGACAGTTCCCTGGCTCTTAGAGCTGGAGTGGGTTAGTGGAGAGGCAGAACTCCTGGGCTCTCTGCCTCTCTAGGAGGATGTGGCTCTTGTCATTGAAATTTCACAAGTGGAAAAGAAGCTGGGAAGCCAAAAAAACAAAACACCTTTTCTGTAATACCCTGGGGAGAGAATAAATACAAATTTGAGGTTTTGACACCTCATCCTGCTTCAGGACAGAACCCTCTTCCGCGTGAACCTGAAGAACTTTTTGTGGACCAAACTGAAACTCTGTGGCCAACAACCTACTTTCTTCCTCCACTGACCTCTGAGAAGTTTGCGACTGGAACCAAACTACAAACGGGCAATCTCCAAATTCCATAATCCACTATAAATCAGCATAGCTTCTCTCGCTATTGCGCAGATTTGAGAACCTGGCACAACTTTCACATAATCTGGCCTGCATTTTGTGTGTGTAACGATCCAAAATTTATTTTTTATAATACAGTGCTGTGTCTATAGCTACTGTAGCTTCTTTCACCATCGCAAATGTTTTCTTAAACACTGGGTTATAGAAACGTTGAGAGTCAAATTCTGCCTTGATTTACAGCCCACGGAGTTCCCGTTGACGTCTGTGTAAAGGAAGAATGTGGCCCTAAATAAATGATCCACAAGAACCAAAATTCAGATCCAAATCTGAACTCTTCCAAAACATAAGGATGCCTGCATCAGTTTTCTGTTTTAGCCCATCAGACAGCTCAGCTGGATCGGAAAGTAGATGGCATTTGGGCCCATCTCTCTCAAAAATAACTTTAACCCTTATTGATGTGAAATGAAAAATCTTACACGATGGAAGTTTACTGGTGGTGTGGACCTGTTTGAAAGTTTTCTCTTGAAACATATTTGTACGGTAAAGGAACTGCCCCCAGTTTAAAAATATACCTTGCTTAAATTCCCTTAGGATTCTGTTCACTGATACCAAAATTATTTCCCCTCCCTCACTTTGACATAGAATTCCTAGGAGAAGGCTTTAGGTCAAAACATTCCTAACTCATTTTCTGTTTTCAGCATCTTTTGAATTAATATTTAAAATTTTCAATTTAAGCAAATCTACCCCCAATATGTGCAGCCCCCCTTGCACCTGTTTGTATTATTTCAGAGCAAGTAACCTTTCTCCATATTTAAGAACCCACTAAGGCAGGAAATAAAGAGCTTAAGCTGAATCCTCTGGTTTGGGGGAGAGGGGGGAGTTTTTGTGTGGTATCCCTCCCCCCACCACTTCTGCTTTAAGAATTATAAAGAAGGAAAGGATTCTTTCCTGCCTGTTTTTTATATGAGAAATTCAGGTCTGGTCTAACTTGGAAGAACAGGATAATGAGAATACTGAAATGGTAACATCACAAGATGCAAGAGAGTGAAAGCTGAGCATAGGGATGTAAATAGTGTTTTTAAAAAGTAAATGTTTATTAAAATTGTATCGGTTAAACATTTAACCATTAGGCTGCATTGCCGCCCCGTGTGCCCGGGATCCCAGCTGCTGGCTGCGCGCTTGGATACTCTGCTCCTTGCCAGCCATGCCTGCACCTGGGGTCCCGGCTGCCGGCAACTGGGACCCCATGGCATGGGTCTGTCAGCCAGGATCCTATAGCATAGGGCCGGCAGCTGGGACCCCCGGTGTTGGGCCGGCAGTGGAGTCCTGCAGCAGACTTTAAACAACCAGAACACCTTACTGATTACATTCATGCTTATAGGTTAACCAGTTAACATTTTACATCCCTAGCTGAGTGGGAAAAGCATTTTTACTCAAAGCATTTAAAACTTTAGAAACAAATTTAACATCTATGCCTAACACTTTAGAGAAAGGATGTCTTTGTCAAAGATTCAACACCTTCAAACTCCTCCCCACTCCCTAGCCTTTCCTTCTGCTAGGAAAAAGCAGAAATGACTCATACCTGTAAGGTTAAAAAAATCAAGTTTATATTACAAAGGGGAAAACAAATCATTTTAAACTTTTTTGTATATGTGGTCAGAGTGGGTAGGAGTATATCATAAACCACATGAATGGTCAATGCTAGCTATTAGGGTGTTGCCTTTAAGTTCTGCCTATCCAAGCTATGAAAGTTTGTATATGTTTTCTGACGTCAAGTCACTCTTGTGACTCTTGGTTGTTGTCAAAATTCAGTTAGTCAGTTTTGTGGGTTCCAGCACTTTGCTTTGTTCGTTTTGCAGACTGAAGACTAGAGTTCTACTCAAAGTGAGACATTCCTGCATTCCTCTGAAGATCTGAATTTCATTTGCTGCTCAGCTGAGCTCACTGCTCCTTCCACCTGTGTAACCTATTCATAGACATGGCCTGACTACCTGATTCATTCTCCTGCAACTACTAGCAAACTTCCTTTGATCTCCTGGCTGCCATCACTGTCTTTGATATGCTGCTTTCAAGCATGAGAAGTGCTTTTAGTCCCTACACGTTTGAACTGTCGCATTCTTCCCCAAAGAATTGCATCTCACATCACCACTGAATTAGAAAAATTAAAGCACTTGCTCACTGATTGTACACTCCAAGTCTCCATTTCCAAATCAGTGTTCTGGCCAGAGATTGTATCTGCTGTGAACATAAAAAGCCCAATTCTTCTTTTCGCCCAAGCGCTTATACTTGCACTCTGAAAGAATTAGAAGCCGTATCCTTTGCTTCATCGAGAAAATTGCTGGACCCATCCTCTCAAAGGGAGCATTAGTCAGTACCTCTGAAGTTTACTGGGCTTTCTGTACCTATGTCGATTTTCCTATGAGTGGTTATGAGACGAATCCTCCTGAATATTGTGGAAAATGACATCCCATTTAAGCCATTCCTCCCTTGTGAAGCCCCTGCAATCCCAGGCTGAAATTTACATATGCCTGGCCTGGCCTGGCCTAGCCTTGCTGCTGACAAAAGTGATGAGCAGCTGGTTTGTTCATGTTTCTAGATTCCAAGGTAGAGCCATACCATTAATTGACCAATAATAAGAATATAAGTACCTGGTGGTCATAAGCCTAGGAGACTCCTCCATGTATTCTAATCAAGAACTCAGCAGTGCCTTTAATTCCCCTGCTCCATAATCTTAGAAGAAATGTTCAAACCAGATACAATTGCTGAGTTGCCTCTGCACTTGGCCTCACCGTCTCTTTTCCAAAACTTTAATGCAATACATCACAAAGTCATTCCAGCGTCTTCCTTTAAATCCCTTCAGCCTGGTAGATGACAGTAGTTCTGCCCTAAAATAGAGACACAGGTATTCACAGGGGGACCTTTGGTGCCTAGCTCCCACTTTAGGTACCTATGTCCAACATTTAGATGCTGCTGGCGTTCACAAAACCCCAGCTCAGCTGCTGCCTAAATTCCTTAAGACACTTACATTTCTGCTGTTAATGTACCCAAGGTGCCTTTATTTTGGCAGCAGGGCATAGAATCATAGAACTGGAAGGGACTTCGAGAGGTCATCTAGCCCACTCCCTTGCACTCATGGCAGGATTAATTAACTAGACCATTCCTGACAGGTGTTTGTCTAACCTGCTCTTAAAAATCTCCAGTGATGGAGATTCCACAACCTCCCTAGGCAATTTATTCCAGTGCTTAACCACCCTGACAGTTGGGAATTTTTTCCTAATGTCCAACTTAAACCTCCCTTGCTGCAATTTAAGCCCATTGCTTCTTGTCCTATCCTCAGAGGTTAAGAAGAACAATTTTTCTTCCTCCCCCTTGCAACAACCTCTTACATACTTGAAAACTGTTATCATGTCCGCTCTCAGTCTTCTCTTCTCCAGACTAAACAAACCCAATATTTTTTCAATCTTCCCTCATAAGTCATGTTTTCTAGATCTTTAGTCATTTTTGTTGCTCTTCTCCGATTTGTCCACATCCTTCCTGAAATGTGACACCCAGAACTGGACACAATACTCCTGCTGAGGCCTAATCAGCGGCAATTAGAGCAGAAAAATTACTTCTTGTGTCTTGCTTACAACACTCCTGCTAATACATCCCAGAATGATGTTTGCTATTTTTGCAACAGCGTTATACTGTTGACTCACATTTAGCTTTTAGTCCACTATGACCCCAGATCCCTTTTTGCAGTACTTCCTAAATGGAGTACTTTGCATTTGTCTTTATTAAATTTCATCCTATTTACTTCAGACCATTTATCCAGTTTGTCCAGATCATTTTGAATTTTAATCCACTTGCAACCTCCCCTGTCTTGGTATTGTCTGCAAACTTTATAAGTGTACTCTGTATGCCATTATCTAGATAATTGATGAAGATATTGAATAGAACCAGACCCAGAACTAATCCCTGTGGGACCCCACTCGTTATGCCCTTCCAGCATGACTGTGAACCACGGATAACTACTTTCTGGGAATGGTTTTCCAACCAGTTTTGCACCCACTTTTTAATAGCTCTGTCTAGGTTGCATTTCCCAAGTTGGTTTATGAGACGGTCATGTGAGACAGTATCAAAAACTTTACTAAAGTCAAGATATACCACACCTACCACTTCCCCCATATCCACAAGGCTTGTTACCCTGTCAAAGAAAGCTATCAGGTTGGTTTGACATGATTTGTTTTTGACAAATCCATGTTGACTGTTACTTATCACATTATTATCTTCTAGGTGTCTGCAAATTGATTGCTTAATTATTTGCATCATTAGCTTTCCAGATACAGAATTTAAGCTGACTGGTCTGTAATTTCCTTGGTTGTCCTTTTTATAGATGGGCACTATATTTGCCCTTTTCCAGTCTTCTAGAATCTCTCCCGTCTTCCATGACTTCTCAAAGATAATTGCTAAAGGCTCAGATATCTCCTCAGTCAGCTCCTTGAGTATTCTAAGATTTTTGTTATTATTCTTCCCCCCTCGTTGAGTAAGGGTCTACCCTTTCCTGGGTCTTCCTCTTGCTTCTGATGTATTTGTAGAATGTTTTCTTGTTACCCTTTATGTCTCTGACTAGTTTGATCTCATTTTGTGCCTTGGTTTTTCTAATTTTGTCCCTACATACCTGTGTTATTTGTTTATATTCATCCTTTGTAAGATGCATTTCATCAGGTCCTAGTGACTTGAAGATATCTAATTTGTCCAAGTAATATTTAACTTGTTCTTTCCCTATTTTAGCCTCTTCTGTTCCTACCTCATTTTCATTGTCATTCACTACATTAGACCATAGGCACCGACTTCCCCTCTTTCCCATGTGTGCTCAACCCCCCTCTGCCCTGGCCCCGCCCCTACTCCACCCCTTCCATGAGGCCCCACCCCTGCCCTGCCTCTTTCCACCCCTTCCCCAAAGTCCCAGCCCCAACTCTGCCCCCTCCCTGCCAATATTCCAACTCCTTCCCCAAATCCCCACCCCGGCCCCGCCTCTTCTGCACCTCCTCCCCTGAGTGCGCCACATTCCCGCTCCTCCTCACCCTCCCGGAGCCTGCTAACACTGCCAAACAGCTGTTTGGCAGCAGCCAGGTGAGAAACGCTGGGAGGTAGGCAGAGGAGCAGGGACACGGCATGCCCAGGGGAGGAGGAGGGTGGGGGGTGAGGGGAGCTCGGCTGCCAGTGGGTGCAAATCACCCACTAATTTTTCCCCATTGGTGCTCCAGCTCTGGAGCACCCACGGAGTCGGCGCCTATGCATTAGACATGCAATCACCACCAACCTGCTTGGTGAAAACTGAAACGAAGTCATTAAGCACCTCTGCCATTTCAACATTTTTTGTTATTATTCTTCCCCCCTCGTTGAGTAAGGGTCTACCCTTTCCTGGGTCTTCCTCTTGCTTCTGATGTATTTGTAGAATGTTTTCTTGTTACCCTTTATGTCTCTGACTAGTTTGATCTCATTTTGTGCCTTGGTTTTTCTAATTTTGTCCCTACATACCTGTGTTATTTGTTTATATTCATCCTTTGTAATTTGAAGATCATTGAAGATCATTGAAGATCTCCTGGTTAAGCCAGGGTGGTCTTTTGCCATACTTCCTATCTTTCCTACACAGTGCCCTTAATAATGTCTCTTTGAAAAACTGCCAACCATCTTCTATTGCTTTTACCCTTAGACTTGCTTCCAATGGGATCTCACCTACCAACTCCCTGAGTTTGCTAAAGTCTGCCTTCTTGAAATCCATTTTCTTTATTTTGCTGTTCTCCCTCCTACCATTCCTTAGAATCATGAACTCTATCATTTCATGATTACTTTCACCCAAGTTGCCTTCCACTTTCAAATTTTCAACCAGTTCCTCCCTATTTGTCAAAATCAAATCTAGAACAGCCTCTCCCCTTGCAGCGGTCTCCACCTTCTGAAAGAATTTTTTCCCCCAGTACATTCCAAGAATTTATTGGATAATCTGTGTCCTGCTGTGTTATTTTCCCAACAGATGTCTGGGTAGTTGAAGTCCCCCATCACCATGAAGTCCTGTGCTTTGGATGATTTTGTTAGCTGTTTAAAAAAAGTCTCATCCACCTCTTGTTCCTGGTTAGGTGGTCTGTAGAAGACCCCTACTATATACCCTTGTTTTTTACCCCTTTTATCCTTACCCCTTTCAACAAGTCTGTCTCCTATTTCCATCTCAATCTCAGTCCAAGTGTATACATTTTTAATATATAAGGCAACACCTCCTCCCTTTTTTCCCTGCCGGTCTTTCCTGAGCAAGCTGTATCCTTCTATACCGATATTCCAGTCATACGTATTATCCTACCAGGTCTCTGTGATGCCAACTATGTCATAGTTGTGTTTATTTACTATCATGTGCACAGCTGCCTAACTCCTTACACTGCCCAGCCGCTCAATACGTAATTCATACTTAAGCCTCAGTGGGATTCAGGCACTAGGTGATCCACTACATCTTTTGACTGTGGGGCCTTATCTTGTAGATGTGCTCTGAACATGTCTACACCCACACAAAACAGCCAGAGGAGGAAGATACACTTACTTACAATCTTTAGCTTCAAGGTAAGAACATTTCCCCACGCTGTGAAAGACCTGTGTTCCTAGCAGAGTGTTCTGGGGTGGATGGCTCAGTCTCCTGGTGAAGCTGTTCCACTACGTATAAATATTAATCATTGGAACACTGACTTGAACTTGGGTTTCCTGATTCTTAGGGGAGGGCCCTGACCACTGGGCTAGACCAGTGGCTCTCAACTTTTTGAGACTACTGTCCCCCTTTCAGGAGTCTGATTTTGTGCCTTGGTTTTTCTAATTTTGTCCATACATACCTATGTTATTTGTTTATATTCATCCTTTGTAATTTGACCTAGATTCCACTTTTTGTAGGACTCCTTTTTAAATATTTAGATCATTGAAGATCATTGAAGATCTCCTGATTACCCCCAAGTTTCACCTCACTTAAAAACTACTTGCTTACACAATCAGACATAAAAATACAAAAGTGGCACAGCACACTATAGCTGAAAAATTGTTTACTTCCTTATTTATGCCATATAATTATAAAATAAATCAATTGGAATATAATCTTGTACTTACATTTCAGTGTATATGGAGCAGCATAAGCAAGTCATATGAAATTTTAGTTTGTACTGACTTTGTTGGTGCTTTTTCTGTAAGTTTTTTTTTTAAACTAGGCAAATATCTAGATGAGCTGATGGACCCCCTGGAAGTACCCCAGGGGCACATGTACCCCGGGTTGATAACTACTGGGTTAGACAGTCAGTCTCTCTTTTTCTGGTCCCATGACTATATATACAAAGTGGTATAGCCTGTAACAGTTGTAAGAGGAAGGGTTTTTCTTGAAAAAAGACTCACCAGAATTAACTGCATAACTCCAGGAGAGGAAGGTTCATGGTTGCGAATCTCAAGTGGAGATAGGCAGCCTCTTTAGCCTCAAGCCAAAATGCCTAATTTTCCTCAGCATTGCCTACTGGCTAGCTTAGGCAGCTCCTGGCTCAGCATGTTGATTTTTGTGAACCCCATTCTGAGACACCTCCCCAGGCACTGTACTGGAGCCTGGTTACCTAACTTATGCATTGTGGGATTTACAAATGCACAGAAAGCAGTTAGGTGCCTATCTCCCACTGAGGGTCAAGCAGGTTAGGTGCCTAACTCCCATTATGCACTCAAGTCCCACTAGTGTTCTACCTACCTCTTTAGGCACCTAAATACCTAAAGATGGAAATCTGGCCCTCAGGCAAAGTATTCAAAAGTGGCCATTAACTATGTGTGCCTCCATTTTTGGGCACACAGCCAGACATGACAAAGGGCTCATAACTAGGGTTGCCAACTTTCCAATAGCAGAAAACCGAACACCCTTCCCCCGCCCCATCCCCAAGGCTCCGCTACTGCCCTGCCCCGTTTTCAAGGGCCCGTCCCCCATTCACTCCATTCCCTCTCCCTTCATCACTTGCTTTCCCCCACCCTGGCTCATCGGGCTGGGGCAGGGGGTGGGGTGTGGGCTCCAGCTGGGAGTGCAGGCTCCGGGGTGGGGCTAGAAATGTGGGATTCAGAGTTCAGGAGGGCGCTCTGGGCTAGGGCGGGGGTGAGGGCTCTGGTGGGGGCTCTGGGTTGGGGCTGGAGATGAGGGGTTTGGGGTGAAGGAGGGGGCTCCGGGCTGGGGCTGAGGGGTTTGGAGTGTGGGGGGGTGAGGGCTTTGGCTGCAGTTCCTGGTCAATGGGAGCTGCGGAGCCAGCCCTCGAGGTTGGCACAGCATACACGCCCCCTTGGCTGTACCTAAGAGCTGGAGGGACATGTAACTGCTTCCTGGGAGCCATGCGGAGTCGGGTAAGAAGCCTGCCCCACTGTGCCTTTTTGACCAGGTGTTCTGACTGAAAACCGGACACTTGGCAACCCTACTCATAACTTTCCAGAGTGCTGAGGACATACAGTACCCATTTATATAATGGTAAGTGGGTCAGTCAAGGCAGAGCAAGATTTAGGGCAAAATTTGCAGATGTACTGAAGAAGACTAAAGCTCATTTTAAAAAGTGACTTAGGTACTCAAGACTGCAATTATGAAAGGAATTAGGCACCTAAATCCCACTGAGATTTAGACAACAACTCACTTAGGCTGCTTTGAAAATTCCAGGTAGGAAGCTTAAGTCCCAGAGACTTCCAATAAGACATTGGCTTCTAAGTGCCCAACTCTGTTTTGAAAATGGGACTTAGTTTCTAAATCACTTTGCCACGTTCAAAAGTTTTATCCTTAAGTTCTTTCTGCTTCAGTTTATTCATTTGTAAAAAGGCTATAATAATACATGTCACAGTGGTGTTGTGAGGCTTAGCAAATGTTTGTAAAAGCATTTGAGGATTCTTAGACTAAAAGGTGTGTCCTGGAAAATAAAAATGGGTGAAAAGAACGGATCCCTGATTTTTTAAAAACTTTCGTCAGGGACTAAAGGTTGTCTAGCTACTAGATTAATGAAATTCCATTTGGCTTAATGCTGTAACAGTAGAGTTTCAACTCTCAGTGTTCATTGTCTTCATGTTTAGTTCTAGTTATTTGGATAGATTCTTTTCACCAGTGTGAATAGGTGTCTGACCATTCCTCCACCATTTCAGTGGCCTTTGCTTTATGACCTATATTTAAGGAGTTTGCTGATTTCAGTCTGTAATTTTATTTTTAAAGACTGAATCATACTTCACGTTACTCCAGTTTCAGCTCGAGTGTCCCCTCAATGAATTTATTTGTGATCTATAAAACTGCATTTAGAAATTACATTCTGGGTGTAATCTGAAGAGATGCATTGTTCTCCACCTTACTCACAACTGGCGTTAGGGGAAAAAAATCCAAGGCCTTTGTCAGAAGTTATTTTCAGCCTGCTGATAGCAGTAGCATTGCTCACGTCCCTTTCCCCCTCTGTCCGTTTCCCTCCCCCCCTTCTTATAGAGCCAATGCTGGTGACCACTGAGGCATATTTAAAGAGTGCAAGGAGCCCTCCAGTTCAGATTCTTCATCAAGCCAAACAAGACAAGACAACCTAATCCGGTAGGTGTAGTCACAAAGGGTTCTGGTGGGTCTATTGGCTGATAGGGACCTATGGAATAAATTTTTCTCTGCTGGGGATTATTTGTGGCTTACTGCTTTACTGAAAGGAATTTATAGGTATAGTGCGGAAGTGTGAGCTTTGTGGGGCTGACAGCTGTACTGGGGCCATAGGAGTTGATTGACGTAGTGGCATTTAATAGTTTAATAGAACTGAAGATGCAGGGTGTTGCATTAAAAAGCAATGGAATCATATTTTCCACCAGGCACACTCAACATTTTAATATACAAACTTAATAACATAGCAGGACAAAAATGAATGGACTTTACTGGAAATTTCAAAAGACTCCAAACTCAGTTCAGCTGGTAATATTTATTGATTTTACACAATTTTTTAGATAAAAGGATTTTAAATTAAAAAAAAATCAGTCAGAACAAATATTTTTAATCTCTGGCAACAGCTGTTTATGCGTTGATTTGGAATCAAATTCAACACATGCTCCCTTGATAAAACACTGAATAACACAGCATAGGTACAAGATGAAGCAATTCACAGGATGCAGATATGTCTTTTTCTTTTGGACTTGCTTTAAACATGCACCTAAAGGTTGTTTGATTAAACCAGCTTGTGGGGAACTCCGAACACTAGGGGGGAAATAATTCTAGAAATGTGTGTGCGTGTTTAAAAATTCAAGTGTAAAATGAAAATAATTTTAATGAAGCCTGGCTCGTCCTGGAAAACAATAATTCTGTCTCCATATGTTGGTAAAACTCTACAATGAGAATTTTGCATAAGGCATGAAGGACCAGGAACGGCTCCATTATTATGACAAAGATTTACAAGTAGACAACTGTGAAAGTAAAAGCAACAGCTGATATTGTGGCATTAGCGCTGGAGGAACATACTGCGTAAACCTGATTCATACAGATCACTGGTAATGTGGGGCACTACTTCCAAGACACAAGTGAATCACATGGTTCTCATTTTCTAAAGCCAGTTCAAAGTATTTGGTTCCAGTGTCAGTGGTAGGGGAGTTTGTTGGTGTTTTTCAAATACATGTAATGCAATAAAGGGGGTTTTGACAAAACTGTAATATTAGCATGCTAGAGAAGGTCAGACCAGTAGGTAGGGTGTCTAATCAAGACTCCTGAGTAATTTTGCCAGTTTTAACTCTGGCTAATTCTTCAACAAGTCATTTTGGTGATTTTGAAAGAAAAGCCAGTGTGACTTGTGTGCCTGCTTCACGTAAGCCATTTTGAAAATCCCACCCTTAGGCTATATGCTTCAGTTTACCACTCTGAAAAATAGAGATTATAATATTTGCCTATTTCAAAGATGTTGGGAGGCTAAATTAGTTACATTAATTAGTCAATGCTATGTAAGTTGAAAACATTATTCATATTCCATTTGAATGTGTGTGAATATAAGTCATTATGAAAGTGACACAATGTTGCCACACTCAGCTATGTGATTTCACTCTGCAAATATAAGTGTTCATTGTGTTGCAGTCTCATTTTGCTGAGTACATATGGTTTCTGTGAAGGACTTGTTTTAGATTTTGACCAAAATACCTGCACGCTTTTTCACATAAAACCATCAGTGACTGTGTGGCGCACTGCAGCTCCTTAAATGTTCAACACAATTTACTCTGTCAATTGTGGCAGAAGAGAAATAAAATAAAGTGTTTTTTTTAACGGTCAGGTTTTAGTACAGTATTAATATATTTTAAAATATTTTTATTAAATAAACAAATGTTGAGAGGTGCTAGGTTTTTGCCAGCAAGACCATATTATAGCTGGTAGTTTAAAATATTAAATAAATTAGAAATTGCTATAAAACTAATATTTTGAAGAACAGTATAGTTCCTAGTAATAATACCTGGCTCTTTTATAGCATACTTCATCTGAAGCTCTCCAAGTTATTCATAAAGGAACAAAAATATCATTATCCCAATTTTACTGAGGAGAAACTGAGGCACAGGAAGGTTAAGGTCTGGATCCACAAAGGGATTTACGTACTATGATGCTGAGCATCACAATACCTAACTTAGGCACCTGGGAGATCACAGGAACAACACTGTGATCCACAAATCCTGAGTTAGGCAACTAAACTCCCTGTACAATGAATGGTGAGAGATAGAAGTCTGAGGCCTGATCTACATTGAAAATTTACATTGGTATAGCTACACTTCTCAGGTGTGTGGAAAAAAACCCCACACCCTTGAGAGATGTAGCTATGCTGACCTTAGGGTGACCAGACAGCAAGTGTGAAAAATCGGGACGGGGGTGGGGGGTAATAGGAGCCTATATAAGAAAAAGACCCAAAAATTGAGACTGTCCCTATAAAATTGGGACATCTGGTCATCCTAGCTGACCTAACCCACGGAGTAGACAGTGCTAGGTCGATGGAAGAACCCCTCCTGTCAGTGTAGGTAGTGTCTACCTCTACACTGAAGCGCTAGAGCAGCGCAGCTGTGCCGCTGAGGCATTTTAAGTGTAGACATACCGTTAGGCTGTGATCCACAAAAGCCAGCACTCTCAGTAGCTCCATTTCACTAGATGTGCTGATGAGAGGGGTGTGTCCTAAGTCCCACCCCACTCTCAGAGATACGCGCCTAAGTGCAGCCTGCAGGGAGGTACCTGTCTCCATGACCTGGAAGAGGGAAGATAGGCAGCCTCTGAGCAAACCTACCAGATTGGATCCCTCAGGTAAGATATGTGGCCTAACTCCACACAGAACAGTTGGGTACAGGAGGAGGCCTGGTTTACTTATAACTTTTAGCCCACTGGCTTGGGTACTTACCTGGATGTAGAAGACCCCAGGATTCAAATTCCCCCTCTGCCTAAGGAGGAGAAGGCGTTTGAACAGGGAACTGACACCTCTCTGGTCAGTGTATTAACCACAACGCTATAGAGTGATTCTCTGTGGCTCAATTAATATTTAATCAATGTGGAACAACTTCAATCAGAGAGATTGAGGGAGCCCACATCAGAATATCCCATAGCCTAGTGCAGAGGTTTCCAAAGTTTTTTTTTGCTGATCTCCCCTTTGGAGATTCATGTCCATGTGCACCCCCCCCCCCCGTGCCTTTGTAAGGGGGCAGGGGATGGATACTCATCACGTAGCAGCAGAGGAAGACTTTGCTGCCCGCAGCGGTTGGGCAATCTCAGGTGCCGAGAGCTGGCTTATTCCTGCCCTCCCCTCACACAGGGGAAGCAAATGGGGCCCATGCTGAAGGGCTGGGGTCAGGAGGAGAGCAGAAGGCTGCACCCTGTGAGTAGTGGCCCTTCTGGCAGACAGAGCCCGCTCCTGACCCTTCAGCATGGTCCTGTCTGCTTGCCCTGCATAGGTTCTGTCTGGCAGGGGAAGCAGATGGGGCTCTGCGCCCTGGGGCTGCGCTGAAGGGCTGGAATCAGGAGGGGGCTCTGCCTGGCACAGGGGTCAGTTAGTACTTTTGGGTTGCTGCCTTCCACTCCCTGCTCACAGCCTCCCCAGCAGAGGAGAGTAACTGCTGCTTGATGGTGACTGCAGCTGTAGCAGTTGGGAAGCAGGAGAGGCAGAGAGCCTAGTCCTGGCCCAAACAGAGCCACATCCACTTCCCCTGCCCAGCAAAGTCCACTCCTGACCCCCACCTCTCAATGCGGTCCTGTCAGGATCTCGCAAGTCCCTGATAACCTTGTCATGCATGCCTCACAGTTTGGAACCTCCAGCCTAGTGGTTTGTGGCTTGCACTGGGGACTAAACAGGAGGCAGGCGTCTGGACTCCTTGAGGGAGGCAGCAGTGCACATGCCCACAGGCAGAACCTAGGGAACTTTTACTGCAAAAATAGGCATCTATAGAGTTAGGCAGCAGCTGAACAGGAGTTTTGTGGATTGTAGTGACACCCACAAATGGGACTTAAGTGCCTAAATCTGGGTAACAGCGAACAGTGAACTGCAGCCACCGGGAGCTGTGTGGGGCTGTGTCTCCAGATGGCCAAGGTAAACAAAATGTCTTGCAGGCCACCTTCGGATTACCCTGATGGGCCACGTACTGAAGGTTGTTGACCCCTGGTCTAGTCATTTCTACTGTGCCTATCACTGTACTATCCAGCCACGATAATACCTTACATTTCCTGCTCTGCTTATTCACTTCAAAGATAATGTGCAACAACCCTGGTATTCTGATAGTAGACTTCCATTATTGAACATCTTATGAGTTAGACCCGATAGTAAAGTGGTTTTTGCACTTCAGACAGATACGATGAGGTCTAGACCATCAAATTCATGCAGTGGTTACCCTAACCCATTGTGAATCCTGGTCTTAAAGGTGAAATGCTAAAGCCTTAAGTTTCTGGTAGCCCTGTCCACTGCAGAGATTATATTTTAGGGCCATCTCATGTCATCAATTTTTAATACTGCTCCTTTATGAAATTGAATTGAGCAAGAAGGGAATCCTGACTATGGGTCTGATCCCATGCCCATGGAATTCAACAGAAAGACTCCTGATTTCACTGGGTTTTGGATCCTGCCCTAAAACCTCAGGTCCAGCTGCCTTGGCATTCTGATAAGCCCTAAATAAAGTGAATCATGTGTTTGTGGCTGCATGCCTGACATGTGAAAGTTGTACTTCATATGATAGCAGAGCTTTGATATGGAACAAGGTGGGACACTGAGTGCTAGTTGGCATGCCAAGAACAAGAATGCTACTCCAGCTCAGTGCTACTGTACAGAAATGCTCAGGTCTAATGCTGTTGCTGTCCAATGGCAGTTCAGTGGCTCATGTGAAACAAGTATGGTGGTCACATTCCATTCCCTATGGTCACAGAAATCTCTACAAATCACAGAAATCACCACCAAGATTGGCAGTCACAGTTGTCTGACAACAGATTTAGGGGGCCATAGAGACTAAGTCTGGGCTTTTCAATGGAGTTTAAAGGAGTCAGTCATCCAAATACCAGCGGAATTTGGGTGCTAGGCCTCTAAATCCCTTGGGATCCTTTGAAAATCCCAGCCTAAGAGTACAATTTTCAAAAGTGATTTAGGAGACAAAGTCCTATTTTCAAATGTGCCTCAGGCACTTGGGAACTCCTAATGCTTTTGAAAATGGGACGTAGGTTCCTAAGGCACTGAGTCATTTTTGAAAATTGTATCCCAAATTACTAATGCACAGTACATGTTTTTCCTTCAACTCAGGTTTGAGGCCCATTGGTTGTACAGTAGCACTGAGCTGGAATAGAATTGCCCTGTCATGGACCCGTTCTCTGAATACACAGACCATATAAGGGGGAAACATAGCCAGGGTTTAACCTCCCTGAATAAGCAGAAACTGAAGGTTTGGGGGCATGCAGGAGTGCACTGTTTGCCAACAGGAGTTGTCTAAGGCTTATGTGGTTTCAGCTTCCATATCTGTACTGGATTCCGTGTTTAGGAATGGACTCAAACCTGAGGGTGTACAAATCAATATACTTTACTACCAGTACAAAATTCACCCAGATAATTGTGGTGAACATTCTTAAAGAGCATTCTGGGAACCTTAGCAAGGGAGATTCAGCCTTTTGAAGATATCATGGTGTCATAAATATAAAGGGAAGGCTAACCACCTTTAAATCCCTCCTGGCCAGAGGAAAAAACCCTTTCACCTGTAAAGGGTTAAGAAGCTAAAGATAACCTCACTGGCACCTGACCAAAATGACCCATGAGGAGACAAGATACTTTCAAAGCTGGAAGGGGGGAGAAACAAAGGTTCTCTCTGTCTGTGTGTTGCTTTTGCCAGGACCAGAGCAGGAATGCCTGTCAGAACTCCTGTAAAGGGCTAATAAGCAATCTAGTTAGATATGCGTTAGATTCTGTTTTGTTTAAATGGCTGATAAAATAAGTTGTGCTGAATGGAATGTATATTCCTGTTTTTGTGTCTTTTTGTAACTTAAGGTTTTGCCTAGAGGGATTCTCTCTGTTTTTGAATCTGATTACCCTGTAAGGTATTTACCATCCTGATTTTACAGAGGTGATCCTTTTACTTTTTCTTCAATTAAAATTCTTCTTTTAAGAACCTGATTGCTTTTTCATTGTTCTTAAGATCCAGGGATTTGGGTCTGTGTTCATCTATGCAAATTGGTGAGGTTTTTATCAAGCCTTCCCCAGGAAAGGGGGTGTAGGCTTTGGGAGGATTTTGGGGGGGTGAGGGGAAGACGTTTCCAAGTGGGCTCTTTCCCTGTTATATATTTGTTAGATGCGTGGTGGTGGCAGCAATAAAGTCCAGGGGCAAAAGGTAAAATAGTTTGTACCTTGGGGGAAGTTTTAACCTAAGCTGGTAAAAATAAGCTTAGTGGGTTTTTCATGCAGGTCCCCACATCTGTACCCTAGAGTTCAGAGTGGGGAAGGAACCTTGACATATGGTTTGAAATGTGTGGATTCCCTGCAACTCCTGGTTTGAACCCCAGAAAAGTCAACTCTGTCTTCATGGGAATAATACGACTTTGCATCTTTAATAGTATCTTTAATACAATGACTTCAGTGTGCTTTACAGACACGGACATAGAGGGTGTGCTTCCCCCACTCATGAAACACGTCTTCCTCTGGGGTGTAATGCAGCAGCTGTTTACTGCCTTGGAGCTACGTGACACAATGGTGTAGAACAAGAATATTGCAGTAAAATTTACTGTGTGTGATCATTTTGGATTAAGCCTGAAAACTGAGTCCTTCTCTGCTCTGCATGGACATGAAAGAGCTTGAGCTAACTTCTACTCATTTCCATTGACTTCAGCAGGGAGAAAGAGCATTGCATTCATGTAACTGACAGCAGAATTTGCTTCCCACATCTATGGCACTCTTGACAGGATTCAAGATTTAGATAAGATATTTGTCCTAAGATTAAGATAAAATATTTAAGATTCAGGTAATAGCCATCCTACAAAACTAAAGGGTCAGATTGTCCATGGCCCTTCCATTGCACAGAGGTACATGTAGGAAGGGGATGCTGCAAGGTGTAGTTCATGTACTTGGAGACATGAAGGGGCTGCAATTAGGGTGACTAGATGTCCCGATTTGATAGGGACAGTCCCAATTTTGCGGGCTTTTTCTTATATAGGCACCTATTAACCCACACTTGATTTTTCACACTTGCCCTCTGGTCACCCTAGCTGCAATTCACCTCAAAATGGAAATGGAAGAGCTAGCAACCTGCCTCCTTACCTCACTTTTGCACTTGCCTGCAGAGCTGGCCAGCCCAGAGATCAGAGCATGTGGTACCATCAAAAGATTCAGTGTCATTTCGGGGATATTTTCTAGCTTGACTCTTTTTCTCTTCATCAGGTGACAATGAAAAGCATGGAAAACGTGTAAGCACATGCAGTACTGTACTTATGTTGCTATAATTAACATCAGTGTCAAGGGTTCCTTTCAGAGATGTAACCACTGCCTGTAACAGCGAGAGGTTCATTATTGAACTTTATCAGACCTTCTCTGGGACGCTTGCTCCTTCACTCAGCTAATGACGTAATTTCAATCTGTTCCAACCAACTGCCCTCTTGACAGTTTGTCAGGGCCTGGGACCTGATCCTGCAAGGTGCTTTGCACTTTCAGTTACCACTGGGCCCAATTCGGCTTCCACTGAATTCTTTAACTTCAACTGGTGCCTGCTTGAGCCCCTTAATTCCAAAGGGAATTAAAGAATATCAAGAGTCACTCAGCACCTTGCAGGATCAAGCACTGATAGCATTGTCATTGGATATTGCTCTGAATTCTGGCTTTTTAATTTCCGCACTTGAAAACAGTGCAGATAATTGGACTGTTGCAAGAGGGTGTGAGATTCCATTCAGTTCAATGGAGTTGCAACCCCATTATTTGTTAAAGGCCCCATTCTATTTCCATTGATGCCAATTAGAAATTTATCACTAATTGTAATGGGAGCATGATAGAAGTGTAGATCATTTATTAATTTCTCAGTTGTGTCATCATACTGTTTATTTCTTTGTTTTCCATTATCTTAAAACCCAGGTTTGAAATATTATTTATTTTTTATCTCTGTTATAAGAACAATCTATCATATTTTCATTGTACAGAGCTGAGTCATCTGATATATACGTGACAGGGGAACAGAATATTCCAAATTAAATTAGTTGATTTCTGTTCATGCGAAGACAAAACAACAAATCTAAATGAATGGGTTTGATACAAAGTACTTTTCAAAAAAAATCAAAGAAAGTATTGAGGACAGGAGAAAGATTTCAAGGAGGGAAATGATGATTTTTGTAAAGTGAAAGAGTTGCCAGACAAGGAAAATGATGGATTTTAAAGTCCAGTTCTACTCTGTAAAATCGGCACCTTCTTCCTGAACAGATCTGTTCTTGTATGTACTCATTATCACTTCCACTTACTTCACCAACTAAATCATGTTTTTAATCCTGTTAACACCACTAAGCTAAAATAGGTTTGGGAAATTGAGCAGGATTCTATTCCATCTCTTACATACACTCTTAACTATGTTTCAGTTGCAGAATCTTAAATATTAGTGATGTTCAAACCAGAAAGAGCCAGCTTGACTTTCAGGTTGAGTTTGCAGAGGTGGAAGCTATAGACAGCTTATTTTCACTCAGACACTTGATCTAAACATCACTGAGATTATAAACATGAAACTTCACAATGTCTTTTTATAGTTGATTTTCAAGGTGAAACTACACTTCAAAATGTGAACCAAACGACTATCAGCTGTTTGTGCTACACTGGTACGAGAAATTCTCCTCTATCTCTTGTTTGACAGCTGAAGAGGAATTTTGGCATAGTAGGCTTGATGAATCATTCAATGTTCAACATCTTTTCCTTAGCTAAGTATGTATCTCAGCTGTGAATTTATCAGAGCCAAACTGGAACAAGCTGACCCAAAGTTGGCTTTGAAAGAACAGTTAACTATAATAAGAAAGTGACTGGCGTTCCAAGAAGGATAAGAAAGGCCTGAGCCAGGAGCTCAAAACAGTCTGATAATGTGACATGCAAATGACAAGAGGACATTCCAGTCTTCCTAAAAACTGTGACTCAGAAACATCAAGAAAACCCCAGGGCAAACCAGATTTGCTCTAGTTGTTTTAGAATCTGATGTACAACATGTTCAGCAGAGAGGACACTGGGGTTGGAGTCAGGTGACCTGGGTTCTATTTCTGGCTCCAACACTGACCTCATGTGACCTTGGGCAAGTCACTTCACCTCTCTGTATCTCAGTATCCCCATCTGTACAAAGGGAATAAGAAGTTCACGTTCCTTTGCAAACCACTTCTGAGATCCCTGAGTGAAATACCTCAGAAAAACGAAATATTATTATTCATTGTTGACTGGTTAATAGTGCTGTTGCATCTGTTGTGTTTGCATAATTCAGAAGGATGAACAACCTGTATCCATGAAAAAGCCACCAAAAATAACATTAAATGTAAGACTAAATTCTGTAGGTATGAATTCCTTAATCTAACTTCACAATCAATCATTTCGTAAGTTTAAAGAAATATGGGTACAGGAGATTTCCTTTATCCTTCTGTCAGTGAACAAGAACACATGGTAGCCTGGAATAAAACAACAGTTGTTTTGGAGAGAGGTAATAAAACAGTAAAACATGGTATCCCTTGACAGATAAGCTTGGAATATTGATCTCTAGAAAATTTATAGGGCCAAATTCTGTCCTCGATTCACTTGTAAAACTCCACTAAAGCTTTGCATTCTGTATAGGATCCAGATCCTCCATAACTCTCTGCCTCACAAAAGTTATATGAAAGTTAATGACCAAGGAAAAGGCCAACACTGCAGAAAAGCCGCATTGAAAGAAAAGGGTAATCTTTGGAAAATGCAGCCCCTAGATAGCCTAGATATTTATATATGGCCCCCTACTACCACAGAATCTGAGCATACACAATCTTCAGAGTATCCCTGTGAGATAGGCATAGTACTATAATATTTTCCTGTTTTACAGATGGAGTGACTTGCCCAGGATCACACAGGAAGTCTGTGGCAGAACAGGGAATTGAATGCAGGTGTCCAAGGCCCCAGCTAGCAGCCTAACCACTGGAATATCCTTCCTCTTGATCATGGTCTATTGGACCATCACACTTCAGCCATTGACTAAAGGCTGACCCAATATAGGCTGGCTACCAAAGGTCCCCAAGGGCCATTATAGCAGCCAGAGTTCTCAGGGGCATATGGAAGTCCTGGCAATCCCTCTTCCCCCACCTCCCTCAGTGATATACCAGCCTCGGGGAGACAGAGTGGTATAGGAGTTACTACGCTAGCTCTTTGCCACCAGAGAATCTTCAATTACTGGGGCGTTACTCACGTGGGCAGCTATGCTGGCTTTGGGGCTGAGTGAACAAAAAGGGAGAATCCAAGTTGCTCTAATTAAGACTGGGCAATTTCTGCTGACAGTTCATTTATTTGCTTTTTTTAGGTAACGCTTCAAACCTAAGGATGCCGAACTGGGGAGGTGGCGCCAAATGTGGTGCTTGTGACAAGACGGTGTATCATGCTGAGGAAATCCAGTGCAATGGCAGGAGTTTTCACAAGACATGCTTCCACTGCAGTAAGCTGAGCTACATTGCTATAACTTCGCAATATCTCCATGGCTCAGTATAACTTTCATTTTAACATGATTCATTCCAATAACTTAGTGCTGCAGCAACAAGCTCCTTGAGTGTCATATCTGCTCAGAACCAGAGAATAGAAGACTTGCTCTAATTTGTTATTCATTTAGAATTTTTGTTCAGTGGGTGTGAAACATAGCCCTGGACAGAGGCTCTTAACACCACTGAGGATTTAAGTGGTATGGAGTAGAGGACTGTAGTGATCCCCTGGCAGCAGGATTGATTTCACCCTGAGCCAGCTTAATCAGCAATACACCTCATTTTGGGGAGACCCCCAAGGGGAAAGCAGTCATAAGTTACCTGGTCACCCTAATTCCCTGCTCCAGCGCTGTACAGAGGGCCTACATGAGCCACAAGAAGCCAGGAGAGAACCCCACCCTCACTGCAGGAGCAGCATAAGGCCACCATGAGCAGCTCTAGGCTGCCCCGCATACTACTTCCAGTATAGGGAGCATCCCACATATGGGGCTGAAGGGGGAATCCCCGTTGCACTGAAAACTAGAGGTTCTGGCTTTCTCCAGACTGCAGAGCAAGCCACAGGTAGCTCAGGTAAAGCTGCTGTAAATCAGAGCAGTTTGGTCAGTCTGGGGGTGAGTGGGAAGGACCCTCCGCTGGAGAAGCAATCAGTTTGTTCTCCGAGCCAACAGCCAGTAAGGGTCTCTTCAGTATGGTGCTCATGTGGGTGCTTACTCTAAAGGCAAGGTTCCTAACAGAAAACAAATCACAACCAAACTGCTTACAGGTAGAAAGCCTTTGCATCTGGAAATGAAGGGCTGTGTCAGTTTACCTCTTAGTAGCAGCTCCTAGTAATTGGGTCCAGCTGCTCCAACTTCCTACCTCTTCCGCCAGTGCTTAACTAGCAATGAAAGAGCTGCTAGGGCTCAAGCAATTGTTCTACTTTCATAACTGACATAGCAGCCCAGAGGTGCCAGGGCTATGAACTGCCAAGCCTAGAGGTGCTAGGGCTCAGCCCTGGCAAGCCCCAGCACAAATCAAATACTGCCTTCAGCTCAGGAGGGCAATACCCTCTAGCCTCCCCCTTTCCACACAGGCATGGCGTGCTTTTATAGGGAAACTGGGATGTGGGAGAACCATGACCCTGGGCTTCCCCAAGGGTCTTTACCACTCATCACAGGATACAATATGCAAAGGAGTAGGTTTCAAATTGAAAAATCAGGTCTATAACTGCAAACACCAATTCTTTTAAACTCACCCAGTCACACAAGAAGGCATTGCTTAATAGGCGATTGCAGGGGATGGCTGCCGTGAGAGTCCAGTGATGCCGACAGGAATTGGACGGGCCCACAAACAGAAGTTGAAAGTTACCCCCCTTCTGTATAGACACCTTCAAAGTGCCTCTTCCCCTGCCATGTCCTCCTTCCGCCCGCTCCTTTCCCTATGCAATGCTCATCAGAGCTCCCTCTTTCACTCCCTATAGCCAGCTCTGTGAAATGGGCTCTTCCTCTCCATGGACCTACCAATCTAAGAGCTGCAGGGGAAAGTGGAGGAGCTGGGAATGCAGGGAGAGAAAACATCAGCTCAGCAGCAGCTGCCCCTACAGGAGGGAGGCGGTGGTGTGAAAAGAGGAAGAGGCAGCAGTGTCATAGCATTTACCTTGCAGTCAGGCTTGAGATTCAGGAACTTTACAGTGGTAACTCCAACGTGGGAGTGGAGAATAGGTTGGCCAGAAAATATCTGGCCTGATCTCCACCCACCACCTGTGGCAGTAGAGAATTTTAGATGGGTAGTGGTTTGCACAAGTGTAAATGACAACACAAAGTGCACGGTAGTGGAGGATCAGGCACAATGTGTATATCTGTGAGTCACATTTTTTTAATGCATCCACTTGGAATTTGGCCCACACTGAGGTAGCAAATTTAAATATTAATAAGTTAGATACTGCAGTAAACATCTGAGACAGAAGCATGTTTAGGTAAAAAAGTCAGAGATAGTCCTTATAACAATTGGCCACTGAGAGGTATGCTGACTGGTGATACTTTTCCCATGACAGTTAGTTCCGGGTAATACTGATCAGCCCTGGAGTAGGTGCGTCAGTATCATGTTTGTGCGCTTTCATGTGATATTCTATGGCCGTACTGGGTGCTAGGACACACATCATCACTCATGACAGGCATGGCAGGCTTTCCAAGTAAAATAAGAGATTGCACAGACATGAAGAAAAGCAGTGTAGGAGTCAGGCTGGGATTTGGAATCCTGCCTCCAACAATGATTCCTTCTGAAGCTTTGGCCAAATCCCTTAGGCCCAAATTTTCCAAAATGGCTGTTTGTGTGTGCCTCAGTTTTTGGGTGTTCAGCTTGAGATATCTCAAGGTTGATATTAAGAGGTCCCGAGCACCTGCAATTCTGATAGATTGCATCTGGAATTGTGGCTGCTGAGCAGACTCAAATTGGACAACCAAAAATTGAGATAATCAAAATTATAAGGTACTTTTGAAAAAACTGACCTTAACTTCCCTGCTTCTATTTCTCCACATGTAATTACAATGCTTACTTCACGGCGAGTGTGATTATTTTGTTTATAAAGTCCTTTGAAGATGGTAAGCACCAAGTATAGAAAATGTAACCCAATCATGTAAACATTGGCACATTTTATTCTTCATACATTGTTAGTTGAAAGGAATAGAACATATCCCTTATAGCAAATCTTTTCCCCTTTAAAACTTAAATCTCATTACAGACCCAATCAAACGCTACAAATGGAAGCAGATATTGTGTACATATCATTATTATAAGCAAGTCATTATAGCATGGAGTAGTAGCAACCAGTATAATTAAGGCTGCAAAGTAGTTTCCATAATAGCCCTGTTTTTAGGCTATGACAATCTCCTTTGAAGTTTAAATTCTTCAGGCTTGGTCTCTGCCCAACAGTAAATTTTTGGTTTTGCATTAGTCATAATAGTTTACCTCATTGTATCAATAGCTGTCTTTCTTAGGTTTGATGTAGCACCCATATTTTAGTACATAAACATTGACAGGAACGCTGGTAACACGGCGTTTTTTTCTTGACTGGAGATGTACAAGTATAGGGAAATATTTCAACCAATACATTACATAGTACATCCAAGCAAAACCAGCTATGTTAAAAGAACACTAGGGTTGCAAAATCAAGCATTCAAGAGTTAGGCAATGCCAGAATTACGGTGTCCTGTGGAACCGTCATTCAGCCTCCTTTTACCTATGTGTTATGATACAGTCTTTAATTACATAATTACGTGATCACATCCTGTTTTCTCCACAGAACTAGACCCAGTGGAAGCACTGAGATCACAGGAGAAACTGCCTCTCTGCTCTCAGTTCTGACCCCCAGTGCCATAGCAGTCCTTCAGTAGCTGGAAGGAGCAACTGCAGGGAAAATCCTGCTCCATCCCTGCAGCCTTGGGCTGAAGCACACTCAGTTGTTCTACAGGGATGGTGCATGTTCAGTCCACATGGAATCGTCAGAGAATTTAGCTGTCAAACTAACAAATCTCTACTGAGCATGTGCAAATGGCGTTTTCTCAGAGGCTTATAACTGGGCCAGGTTTGGGCACATTTTCACCAGGATGGCAAAAGGCACTCCCTTCCCCCACACCCATGTCAAATTTCACGTCCCTGCTCCAAAACAGGGAGGCACAAGACCGTCTCAATAAAACAATTGTAAAAAAAAAAATTTGAATAGGGGAAAAACAATATTTATCCCTAATTCATTATTAGAAACAGATGAACCGTTTTAGCTTAAACTGTAATAAATCTGACACACAAACCCAGCATGGAAAATTTTAGCCCAAACTGTTAAAGTTTGGCAGCAAATGAAAATAGGGTCTTATAATGGGAAGTGTCCTGCAACCTTAATTATAGGTGGCACTTACCTGCACAGAGTAGAATTTGTCCTGTGAAGAATGTGAAATAATACTCCCTTGTGTGGACTGCTGTTTACATACTTTGTTTCCCTCTTGGATTTTACTTAAAGCACAGCTGTGGTGGATATTTGGCAGGATCTCGCTTTATAAACCTGAAACTACTTAGTGATGGTTTATGAACGGTCTCTGAGCAGATGACAGGTCTCAGAGCTATTTCAACAATAGCACTTCAAGGGCTTTTGCTCCATCTGTTGTGGTACATAGATACTCTATCCGTATGGTGCCAAAAATAGAACCATTTTATCTGCTGCTGGAGTTTCCATCATCCCTCAACTCCCACAGTAAACATAATTATCATTGCAGAACAGATGAGAATTCAGCAAAGAGTGATCAGGTTCACAAATTAACAGAAGCTTCTAGTTTTATTGGCATTAATTAAAAAAAATAATTGCAAGTATGTTTCTTTTTCCTGGATAGCTTTGTCTATTTTTGTCACTGTACTGCCTATTAGCAACTAGCGCCTGATCCAAAAGCCACTGAAGTTACTGGAAAGACTCCCACTGACTTCAATGAGTTTTAGATCAGGTCCCTAGTGACACAGTTTGATCCATAACTTTTTCTTTTCATTAAAGGGAGTGTTTGAAAATAACCAACTAACCTTTCTGGAGTTTGAACTCCCAGCTCTTCTTTACTCACTAAGCACTTTATCTTTATGTGCTAGTCACTTGAGCTAATCTACCTTTTTCTTCAAGTCACATAGTCAGTGTGTAAATTAGATGGTAGTCTTGACAAACCTGCAAGCATACTAAGGTGGGGGAGGGGGTGAAGTGATGATCACCCTTGTCCAAAGGGCATCCGAGAAAGGGCTTTGCACATAATGGTAGAGATTTTTCAAAAGTGGGTGCCTCAATTTTCACATGCCATATTTGAGACATGAGACGGGTACTCAGAACTTTCTGAAAATCATGCCTTTCCAAGTATCAGCTTGGGTTCCGCTCCCCCCCCTCGAGAAAAAAGTTTGAGGCACCTAAAATTACTAGTCCCGTCTGAAAAAACATGGCCACTATTTGCTAAATTTTATTGCTTCTTGGTTTTCATAGTATTAATGCTATTGAAAGGTTCTGGATTGACACTGGAATTCAGTTTCCAGAGCTATTTATCCACAGGACAGGGACAGCAGAAGCAATCGCAGTGTAGCATTTCTCAAACTGCCTCACCAAAGTGACTCACCTGGGGAGGTAACTTCTAGGATGAGAGGGTAGTCTACTCTCAATGCCCGTTCACTTTTTGGCTACTCTGTTGACACTGAGTGATGCCAATTAGTGGTAGTTGTACTTTGGGCTTTTTATAACATGGACGCCTATACACTGGGAACTGAACTGAGACCACTAACAGCTGTCAGCTCTTATTAACTTTTAGCCTCTTTCAGTCTGGGCTAGATTTATACTAGTGACCTAGAGGATAAAACTTTGTATCCTATTACCAATGTCTGACATTTCTATGGCACCTTCCATTCAAAGATCTCCTAGAGATTTAGCAGGGAGTTAAACCTTATAATATCCTTGCATAAAGAACAGAGCTGGTACCTATCTCTCTTTGGTGCTTGGTTGTTGAACCTTATCTAAACCACCCCAAAGAAACTCTAGTATAGTTGAGATCACCAGATATTTGAGATTCTTGTTGTTTCTCTCACACCAGATGTGAAATATGGCAAGATAAAGGAACAGAATTCCTGGTTGAGTTCTATCTGGGTGCTTTAAGCATATAAATGACTCTTGTGTTGCTCAAGTTACTGTTGTGATGGGAAGACAGAATAATTTCCATCCCAGAATACTGAAAGAATTGGCATATGAAATTGCAAGTCCAGTAACAAGGATTTTTAATAAATCTATCAAAATCGGTAGTTGTACCATACAACTGGAGAATAGCAAATATAGTACCTATATTTAAGAAAGGGAGAAAAAGTGATCTGGACCTCAATAGAATACAAGACTGCAGAACAAATTTCAAAGGAAAGAATAATTAAAGATGTGGAGGTAAATGGAAAATGGGATAAAATGTAAGCTGGGTTTATCAAATGTAGATCATACCAGACTAACCTCATGTCTTTCTTTGACAAGATAACTGATGTTTTAGACAAGGCACATGCAGTAGATCTGGTTTTCAGTAATACATTTGACATGGTATCACCTGCAAAATTATTAGTTAACCTGAAGAAGATGGGGATTTGTACAAGAACTGTAAGCTAGATAAGGAACTGGCTAGAGGGGAGATGACAACAGGTTGTGTTGAAAGGAGAACTGTTGGGCTAGGAGGAGGCTTTGTCTTGGGACCAATCTTTAGTTAATATTTTCATTAAGAATCAGGCACAAAAGTAGGAGTGTGCTAATGAAATTTGTTGATGACACAGGAAAAACTGGTTAACCTTGAAGACGGGAGTAACAGAAATGGGAATAAATGTAATACAAGAAAGTATAAGGTCATATACATAGGGACCAGTAAGAATCTCTGCTGCAAGTGCGGGCTCATAAGTTGGAAATTACTGAGGAAAAGAAAGACCAAAGTGTATTAGCTGATCACAGTGTATGAGTCTCTGTGACGCAGCTGTGAAATAGGCAAATGTGATCGTAGGCTATATCAGGCAATGTATTTCCAGTAAAGATAGGCAAGTATTAAGGCAAGTACCCGAGGTAAAGCCTCATCTGGAATACTGTGTACAATTCTGGTTGGCCATGTTCAAGAAAGATACATTCCAACTGGAACAGGTGCACAAAATGGCTTCTAGGATGAACAGGGGAACGGAGATCCTATTTTACGAGAGGAGACTAAAATAGCTTGTCTTGCTCAGCCTAGCAAAAAGAAGGCTAAGAGGAGATATGATTGCTCTCTATAAATACATCAGGAAAGTAAACTCCAGAAGCAATCAGAGCTATTTAAGCTAAAGGACAACGGTGTCACAAGAACAAATTGACCATGAACAAATTTAGGCTGGAAATTAGAAGAAGGTTTCTAATCATCAGAGGAGTGAGATTCTGGAACAGCCTCCCAAATAGGCATAGTGGGATCAAACTACCTAACTAGTTTTAAAATGGAACTTGATAAATTTATGAATGGGATTATATGATGGGTTGCCTCCATGCAAGGGGCTGGAGTTGATGACCCAGAAGTAGTGCTTAATTTGTAATGAAAGAGGTTCCAGGGCTCAAGCAATTTGCTGGTGCAATTTTTTTCCTTTCATAACTGACGTGGCAAGCCCAGAGGTGCAAGGGCTATGAACTGCCAAGCCTAAAGGTGCCGGGGCTCAGACCTGGCAAGCCCTGGCATAAATTAAGTACTCTTCAGGAACTCCCCTCCAGTCCTGATATCCCTGCTGAACTACACTTCATGAGAAAGGGACCTCTTATTCATGAGGTCTGGTGTTCTCTAATGGTTCATTAGAGTTTCCATGACTAGCTCTATTAAGTCCCAAAATCAAGCTTCTGGGCTGGTGGGAATCAGGAGGATGACCAAAGGTCTTGTTTCCTGTTTCAGTGTACCCCTTATGTGACTTGCCTTGAAAGGCACCAGATTCTTCTCTGCCTTAGCTATTACTTACACTGCTTCTGAGAGGAGCTTTCAATTTCTGGCTATTCTTTTATTTCTATTCAGAAATGCCACTAGTGATGCATTCAAAGTAAATCAGAAGGTTACAGCTGAGGAGATTTTAGAAAACTAGGCAGCACAAGCTGTACACTCAAGAAGTTTGATGCTTTCTTTTTTCTCAGCGTGGCCCATGGCCATCTTGTCTTCCATCTTGTCTTCACCCCATGGGCTTTTTTTTCATAGTGAGTATCTAAGGGTCATTCAGAGATGATTCATGACTGATAACTTTGCATTGCATCTGGTGAGTGATTCCAGGTCTTCAGAAGAATTTTCTGGAGATAAAACTTGTGTGGAATCTCATCCAACACATGATACCAATGCATAGCACCAGCAATTCTAAATATTGCCAGGAAACCACAAATGTAATCAAGTTTTAGATCTTTGCAAATATTTTCTGTGGTGATACAATTTTTGCCAAAGCCATACCTATTTCAACCACCAGGTAAGCAGTCTTCTGGGTTGGGCCCAGAAGCTCTTCTTGAAAGTTAATACCAACAAATGGGTTTGAAACATTTGGCAAAATCAGAGTGGGATTATTTCTCTGGACAGCACTCTGATTGGAATATTATCCATGAGTAGTTATAAATATGTAGCTTGCAAGCTGAGTCTCACTGTGATCAGGTCCCTTTTTTCACCCACAAAAGGGACCACCCACCCCTTCTCTCTGATCATTTGACCCCAAATGTTTAGAGCCAGGAAGCAGATAGTTTAGAGGAGGTAACTTCTCTAGCTTACTGCTCTATTTATCTATAGGACAGGTACACCAAATGCAGCGCATACTGCTCCAGAGATAATGACATAAGAACGGCCATACTGGGTCAGACCAATGGTCCGTCTAACTCAGTATCCTGTCTTCTGACAATGGTTGGTATCAGATGCTTCAGAGGATGTGAACAGAGCAGGACAATTTATCATCCAGTTCCAGCTTCTTGCAATCAAGTGGTTTAGGAAAATTCAGAGCATGGGGTTACATCCCTGACCGTGCTGGCTAATAGCCATTGATGGACCTATCATCCATGAACTTATCTAATTCTTTTAAAAACCCAATTACACTTTTAGCATTCACAACATTCCTCTCGCAATGAGTTCCACAGGTTAATTATGCATTGTATGAAGAAGCACTTCCTTATGTTTGTTATAAACCTGCTGCCTATTAATTTAATTGGGTGGCCCCAGGTTTGTGCATGATACAAGAGGTAAATAACACTTCCCTCTTCACTTTCTCCTCACTATTCATGATTTTATAGACCTTTATCATATCAGTCATCTCTTTTTCAAGCTGCACAGTCCCATTCTTTTTAATCTCTCCTCATATGGAAGCTGCTCTATATCCATAATAATTTTTGTTACCCATCTCTGTACTTTTTCCAATTCTAAGGGCTTGTCTGCATTTACTGGAGGATCGACACTACGGTGATCAATGGATCGGCAGTCGATTTAGCGGGTCTAGTGAAGACCCACTAATCAACTGCCAATCGCCCTCCCATTGACTACTGTACTCCACCTGATCGAGAAGAGTAAGGGGAGTCGATGGGAGAGCATCTCCGGTCAACTTTGCATAGTGTGGACCCTGCGGTAAACTAGATCTAAGCTACGTCTGTTTGATTTATGCTATTCACGTAACTCAAATTGCGTAGCTTAGATAGACTTTCACCTTTAGTGTAGACGAGGCCTAGGATATATTTTTTGAGATGGGGCAACCAGAACTTCACAGAGTATTCAAGCTGTGGACATAGCATGGATTTATTTAATGGCATTATAATATTTTCTGTCTTATTATCTACTCCTTTCCTAATGGGTCCTAAAATTCTGTTGGATTTTTTTGACTGCTGTTGCACCTTGAGCAGATGTTTTCGGAAAACTATCCACAACGGTGCCAAGATCACTTTCTTGAGTAGTAATAGCTAATTTAGACCCCAACATTTAGCATTTATCAACTTTGAATTTCATCTGCTATTTTCTTGACCAGTCATCCAGTTTTGTGAGATCTCTTTGTAACTCTCTGCAGTCAGCTTTGCACATAACTATCTTGAGTAATTTTGCATCATCTGCAAACTTTGCCACCACACTACCCCTTTTTCCAGCTCATTTATGAATATGATAGATGGCACTAGTCCGAGACAGATCCTTGGGGGACCCTGCTATTCACCTCTCTTCACTATGAAAACTGACCATATCATTTAACTAGTTATTCATACATGAGAGATCCTTCCCTCTTATCCCATGACCCTTACTCTGCTTAAGAGCCTTTGGGGAGGGACCTTGCCAAAGGCTTTCTGAAAGTCCAAGAACACTATAGCCACTGGATCACCCTTGTCCACATGTTTGTCGACATCTTCAGAGAATTCCAATAGATTGATGATGCATGATTTCCCTTTACAAAAGCTGTGTTGACTCTTCCCCAACATATCATGTTCATCTATGTGTCTGATAATTCTGTTCTTTACTATAGTTTCCACCAATTTGCTTGGTACTCAGGTGAGGCTTGCTGGCCTGTAATTGGCAGGATCACTTCTGGAGCCTTTTATAAAAACTGGCATCACATTAGCTATCCACCAATCATCTGGTACAGGGGTATTTAAACAATAGGTTACATGCCACAGTTAGTAGTTCTGCAATTTCATATCTGAGTTCCTCCAGAATTCTTGGATGAATACCACCTGGTCATGGTGACCTATTACTGTTTATCAACTTGTTCAAAACCTCCTCTATCGACACCTCAATCTGGGACAGTTCCTCAGGATTTGTCATCTAAAAAGAATGGCTCTATGAGAATCTCCCTCCCCTCCTCTGCAGTGAAGGCCGATGCCAAAAATTCATTTAAGCTTCTCTGCGCTGGCCTTGACTTCCAGGAGGGACCTCTTCTAATGTTAAGAGGGGGACTCATTCAATCTTTGGCTTCTATGCTCAGGCCTGGCAGGATGGCTACTACTACTACTACGGTCACTACTATACCAGGAACAAGGCTTAGGTCAACTCCTTTCTATAGAGCAGTCAAGAGACACTTTTGGTTAGTACCAAATTGGGTTAGATTTACAGTGGTGACTAAGCTGGCTCTTTACTCCCTTTCATGACACATTCTGTTCATCTTGGATATTTCAACAATAAATTAGATATCCTCGGGAAATGATTTTTACTTATCAGGGACTCAAACATGACTTGAGTGGCATTTCTGCATCACAAACAAGAACACAATCTCAAAATACTGGTAAATGCTGAGTTTCAAATATATTAATATTTGTGCTTATAACTGACAGCTGATTAATTTTTTTACAGTTTTAAAGGATAAGAAACTGGGGCGGGGAGAAGGAGGGAGTGTGTACATTAGTAACCCATATCTTTGTCCCGTCTAACAAAAGGAAATCAGATTTCTCCAAAACTGAAATTTCACTTGAGTGGAATTCCCATAATATTTCAGTTCAATCATGATTAAGGGCTTCCAAACAGATGTATGTGTTATAGGTTATTTGCCTTTATGCAGGGAACTTCCATTAATGCTAAAGAGGTTTATGCACAAAGATCAAAGGTTAAATATAGCCCTTAATCTTCTGCTTCATGTTTTTCCAGGATGCAATGGAGAGCATATTAAAAGGGTTATAACTTTACTTATTTGTTTTTGCAGATACATACTGATTACTTCAGTGAGAGACCACAGAGTAACTTTATCCCATATCCAAATTTGTAAACATTTATTTACCCTGTAATAGCTATACATCAGAACTCCTTTCTTCCTATTTCTGCTATATTCTTTTTTAGATTGGATTACCAGAAATAAACTCAGTGTTCCAGATGAGAGCATAATATTGATTTATATCAACCATTTTCAAGAACAAAATGATAACTGGTATTACAATAATTCTGAGGTATGTTAATACCCAGATTTGTAAATACAAATTTTTATATGCACTTTTGTTCTCTATTTTTAGTGGCTTGCCGAAAAGCTCTGGACAGTACTACAGTAGCAGCTCACGAATCTGAAATCTATTGCAAAACGTGTTATGGGAGAAAATATGGTCCCAAAGGTATTGGGTTTGGACAAGGGGCAGGGTGTCTCAGCACAGATACTGGCGAACATCTAGGCTTGGATCTGCAACAGTGAGTTAAATCTCATTGATTATACCTTTTTTTAAAATGTATATACTCCATCTATCGGACACTTCATGAGGTATCCATAACAACATCTAACATAAGTGGCACAATAAACGCAATCATAGGTTTTTCTTCCATGAGTCTCGTCATTTCTGCCAATTTTTAATAATGTTCAGTCTCTTGAAAGCTTTCTTTTTAATTTTTTTCCTATTCCAATAGGCAATTATGGTACAGAAAACCTTGCTTTACATATCACCACAGACCTAGATAGTCACTGCAGCTACAATTTGCTAGTAGTTGCACAATGCCACAATCGTGTTCACCATAGAACAATAGAATCAAATATATTTTCCTCTGAGTGGCTACATTGTACTTATATTTTACTAATATAGTAATAGTCACAGTATGCTGTGCTGTTAACTTTTCTCTCTCTACAGGAAAATATCCATTATAAATCCTCTCTCATGGGTCACATACCATTTTGAGGATATATGACTCAACAGAGGGATAGAATCCTGACTGCAGATAACTGCTTATGTCACTATGCTTTTATAATTTTTTTTGTGATTTTCAAAGCTGCAAATTTCTAAAGGACTCCAACATTTTCCTCTGGCATTACTGTAATGAAGCTAATATATCCATACTGAAGGTACAAACTTAGAGAGCGTCTTTATCAGTATTCCTTTGTCACAGGTGCATTCATTACTGAGAGTGTCACACCAGGAATTTTTAACTTTCTGTAGACTTAGTGACATGTTTTGCAGTTTGACAATCCAGGAATTCAAAGGTCACTCCATGAATGACTAAGAGCTGACACTGGGTTGGACTGATAGTTCAGAAAAATGGTTTCAACCTATATTTCTGCATCTGACCTTGACATAGTATAGGCCTTTTGAAGGCAACAAACAAAAACTACTTGCTGATGCTTTACAATGAACAAAGAGGACAGCATTTCAGATTCCTGTCTCTTTTTATTAACCTCTCACTAACAAATCCCAGCAGCTAGCTGATTAGAGAAAGAACACTGAATATTGCTGCTTTGTATTTTTCAGTATATCTTTAATACAGATATTTTTATTAGACTCCCCCTTTGCCTCTCCCTTTCTGTTAAATACAGTCTTTTTTGTGCACATGGCCACTGCTATCCTTATGGCTAGCTGTAATATTATGCCCAGCTGCTATTCACTAAAACCAAGGCAATGTCATCTGCTACCTTAGCCATAGCAATAGCTCCTTAGCACTGTAAAATGCACTTACTTCTGTAGAATTTTTTTATTTTCTTGTATTACACATCAAGCTTCATGTCCCGTGACTTAATACTGTAACCCTTCCAAAAAGTATATTGAATTGGAAGGAAGATTTTGAGAATGGAAACATGATTTTTCAAGCAATGTTTAAATGTACTGAAAATCTCTATGTTTCTGTCAGCTCACCAAAGCCTGCTCGCCCTTCTACGCCTACCAACCCTTCAAAGTTCGCCAAAAAGTTTGGAGATGTGGATAAGTGTCCCCGCTGTGGCAAATCAGTATATGCTGCAGAGAAAATAATGGGAGGAGGGAAAGTAAGGGATTGTTGCATGTTTTTTATTCTATTATTTTAAAAGATCTTTTAAAATTGTTTGGTTTTAAGTTTTGCTGAACTATACCAAATTGAGAGAGCTTCCTCCCCCGACATAGCTTCTGCCATTCGCAGAGGCGGTTTTATTATGCTGGCATTGGCATTGAGCATCTTCACGAGACACGCTGCAGCAATGCGGCTGCGCCGACTGCAGCTCTGTACATGTAGACGTGCCCTAAGACACCTTTCCCCCCCACACCCTGCAGCTGCTCCCCTTGAAGAAAGGGACTCTGAAGAAATCTGTTCACAATCCTCAGGTTGCAAACTCATTCTCTGGGATAAGTGTTCTCAAACTTTTTCACGGTATGAACCACATCTTAATTGGGTTTGGTGGCCCCTCGTCACTGTTCACTATTGCAGGGGCCACCTCCTCTCCCTAACATCCCTGTGCCAGCCACAGTACATGCTTGTTTATTTTTTAAGCTTTTAATGATTGTGTAGTGGGAAAAAAAAGAGAAGCCAGTGTCATGTCACCTGCTACCACTTTGTGGACCTAGTTTGGGAACTGCTGTTCTAGGATCATTCACTGCAAATTCTCTGCAGTCTTGAAGTTTGAAGGAATGGCTAACATGCAATTGCTGTATAGCCCACGGGGTCTGATTCAAGCGCTGACCACCATCTGAGACATTTCGGCTAGTAAGAAGGTCATTAGGAGTCACATACTAGGAAAGGGTGCAATGACAAAAATCAGCATAGTGACCTATTATGACTAAAATGGAACATGTTACTGAGATGAAATGAAAATTAATGAAACATAATTTCAGCCTTTTCATCCAAAGAAAATATAAAGCTATAACCCTTTATATGTTGCTTGTCAAAGTTTCATACTAGCTACTTGATATAATCTAGGTATGAATTTTTTGTAATGTATAATGTAATGGCTCTGCCTTCTTTCTTAGCCTTGGCATAAGACTTGCTTCCGTTGTGCTGTTTGTGGAAAGAGCCTAGAATCTACAAACGTTACAGACAAGGATGGAGAAATCTACTGTAAAGGTAAGTACAATCTACTTATAAGATATTTCTGCCATATGGTTGAAGATATTCTTCTAAGACTGCTCTACTTGGACAAAGCGTAGGCATCACCACCTATCTGTTAGATACCTGAACTTGGGGGAAAGTAGATTTAGTTTACCCCCTTTCTTTGCTTTAAAGAAAGATCTATAATTTGTACAGTCCCACAGCAACACCACAGTCTCATCGCTTATTGGGAGTGAATTTAAAAAACAAATTATTCTATATCTTCCATCATAAATATTAAGTCTTCTAAAGTTTGGGATCTCTCTCCACTAAGAATCACATTGATCCTGCAAAATGATTTATGTGGGCAAACCCCTGCATCTGAACTGGTCCTCACTGATTTCAGTGGGTTTCCACAAGGACACAGGTGTCTGCCCACAAGCTTCTCATTATAGGATCATGGTCTTAGTTGAGATTCTTTCCAAGGAATAAGAAAAGGAGTACTTGTGGCACCTTAGAGACTAACCAATTTATTTGAGCATGAGCTTTCGTGAGCTACAGCTCACTTCATCAGATCTTCATGCAGTTGATAGATTTCCACTCCATACGGCTAAATGCAGTGCCTTGCATAATGACAGGTTTCAGAGGAACAGCCGTGTTAGTCTGTATTCGCAAAAAGAAAAGGAGTACTTGTGGCACCTTAGAGACTAACCAATTTATTTGAGCATGAGCTTTCGTGAGCTACAGCTCACTTCTGAAGTGAGCTGTAGCTCACGCTCAAATAAATTGGTTAGTCTCTAAGGTGCCACAAGTATTCCTTTTCTTTTTGCGAATACAGACTAACACGGCTGTTCCTCTGAAACCTTTCCAAGGAATGTTACACTGGGAATCAAAGACCTTCACAAATATGCCAACAGCATTGAAGACAATGGATTTACTTTGGATTTCTCTCTCTCAGATCATGCAAGTCCACAGAGTCAATCCACCTTTAAATAGTCTGAAAAGGGTATAAAGCATTTTATGTCTATGTTCTAGGTTGGGATTGTCAAAGACACCTACGGGAGAATTCGAGAGGAATTCCCTTAGGCCCCCTTTAAAAATCACAGCCCTAATATTTATTCCACATGCTCTGCAAAAAAAAGCATTCATGTGAGTTAGAATTGCCTCTAATATCTATAACCTATTTTTTTCCTGAGTATTTTACAGTACTGAAAGTTGTTCTGAGAGGAGCTTGACTGGACCTCAGACAGAGCTAACAAGTTTGTCTATCTCAAAAGCAACAAGAGTGAATAAAGTTGCATTGCCAGAGTTGTAGATGTGCCTGAGAAAGAGAATCCATGTTTATTTTATTCTTACAGCCTTCCAAGTCATTGTACTTAATTTACTATGATTTCCAATGAGTTTTTTTAGTATTACTTAAAATACATAAAAATATTCAAAATATTAATTACTAACTTCTTTCTCCATTTCTTTTGCAGTTTGCTATGCAAAGAATTTTGGTCCTAAAGGAATTGGGTTTGGTGGCCTCACTCAAGTGGAGAAGAAAGAGTGAAACTTTCTATATCAGACACATTTCATACTTCTGTTGATGCCACAGATTGATTGTTTGCTAAGTAAAACAGTGATGCATTGATAAGATTGATAAGAACCTAGGGCATTTTAAAATAACTTCTGCTTCTCCGACCTCACTGGAGTGATTTGTAAGCTTATTTCTTAAGAAATTATTGCAGTAGCTAGAAAATACATTTTGATAAAATGGATTTATTCTACACTGAAAAAGAGCCTAATATTTTGCTAAATTCTAACTTAGTTGTGAACAATAGTATTTCTTACACTACTACTTATCGTGTTAAAAAATGAGGTTATAATAGCTCTGTGGACTTTGCTACTAAGAGGTTATTATCCTTGGTAAGGGGCCATAGGAAGGTGTTTTGGATTTCTACCACTCCAACAGAGCAGAATCTTGTCCATATTGTCTATCCTAATTCCTTAGTGAAATACATTCTGATGTTATGGTGGTGCTATGGTATGGGAGGAAATTTTTTTTTAAAGGCACATTCTAATCTGTCACAATAGCTAACAATTTCAGCTCCATCCTCCTGAGTAAAAGAGAAAGGGAGTAAAAGACAGACTTCTTGAATTGGAAGTCATATTTTCATACAAGATGGTAAAATCAAAGTGGATGTTAAATCTAGTTTTGTCACTGTAGGTTTCTCTCGATACAATAAACTGTAGATACTGCTTTTATGCTATGACTGGTTACATTATTTTGCTCCTGTTTTGTACTCTTAACCCTCAATGTGCTCATCTAGTTCACCAGGCTAAACAAACTATTCCTATATTGAAACTGTGAGAATTCTCTGGTTTTATTTCATTCTATTTTACTGCTAAACTGCTTGTAATAGATCATATTTTGAATCTCCTCAGCTTATTGCTCTCGATCTGGGCTTTTTTCCTCTATTTCCAAAAATGTCACTTTTGTTCTTCTCTACTGCAACATAAACCTCCCAGTAGGATACAGTGGGCTCATGCTGTGTGAAGTACATTTGACGTCTCTGAAAAGTGACTCACATCACAATATATATTCTCCAAATACAGTATTAATTCCTTTAAATTTATCAAGGACACAAGTATATCACTTGGGACTATGGCAGCCCTATGCTTGTGGCCTGAAATAATGTGAAACAATCTTATGCCTGTACCATTAGGTTTTGGTCATGTACCTACTAGAGACTGAGCTATCCTTTTCCAAGTGTCACTGGTGTAAATGAGTGCAAGATTTAGTCTTATGATCAATTCTTGTTAGATGTTTAAAGTAGCAAGATCAGCCTTTGCTGCTGTTATGTTTAATGATTTTTAAATATAAGTTTCATACTTTCCCTGAATATTTAAAATAAAATAAATAAATATAAGCATGAAAGCTAATTTATTTAATGTGAAGGCAAACAGTAAGTCTAAACAGTGATTCTGTACAGATTTACATAGTATAAAGACAAATAAGTTACCAAAATACAAACTAGTATTAAAAACCTTTTGAAATAGCCAATTCAAAAATGTTAAAAATATTTTATTTCCCTTAACAAATGTGTTCTTTGTAGACATATGAATCTGAAAAATTAATCAAGAGGTATTAAATAAAAATTCTGGAGTGCTGTATAAAAATCTCTCATAAAAATATATTTTGAGTGACATCTCATAGTTATATGAAATTTCAAATTATTTCAGTTGAAAGTACATACCACTGTAGCAATTCTTTCACTTCTGTTTTGCTGTAATTTATGATCATTTAACTTTACTATTTAAACAATAGTAAGAATATAAAAAATTAAGGCAAGAGAGTTTCAGAATAACTTGCAAACAATATAAAGAATATCCAGTTTTATTTAGCTTTCAGCTCAGCTCTAAGAATTTGATGTTGCTTTTCTTCATACAGAGTGAACGTTTTTACCTTTTGCTGGATGAAATGTTAGAGTATATTGTTTAGTCCAGTCGACTATGTTGGGCTTGAACATACCAAAGCAACTGCACTGAAAAAAGTCTGCAAGGTTCTGGAAGCATCCGTGACTGGAAGTCAGAGAAATATCTATTAATAAACTTAACAAAAGAAGAGGGCCGACACAGAAAATATGGTACACTAAAGAGCATTTTAAGCACAAAGCTGACAAGGAGAGCTCTTGCAGAAGAAATAGAAAAACAAACATATTTTCCCCCTAAATAGCCTTATCTATTATATTTTCATAGACTCTTTCCAGCCCATATTACACTTAAATGTAAAAAAAGGAGAATTCAGTAAGTGCTAATTAGAAATATTAGGGTTGATCTGAAATCACAGCCACTAGCACAAAGATAGTGAGAAAGTAAAGATTTCTACTTCAACAGAAACCCTTGAGGGCCAGATTCTCTGTTATGCCAAGTTTTACAGTAGATGGTTATGACACCCTGATTCTCCGCTTGGCCATGGGGCAGGTTAGAGCCCCCATGGGATTTCTTTAACCTATAAACAGTGGGCAACAATCCCTAAAGAGTGTCCGTCAGCTGCGGAGAATCAGATACTTTGGCTATATCTCCTCCCTGCACCCAAGGCTGTACAGAAGGGTTCCACAGTAGCTGACTATTCTGGCTCTTCACCCATTGAAATCACTCCTTATCTCCCTTACTGGAGGGCCCCCTGGTGTGGCTCAGATTCCATCCCCTTTGCATAACTCAGAAGAAGAGGCATATTCAGCATACACCTAGTAAACTACCTTTTCTTTGGCACATACAAAATAGTTAAACATTTTATAATTAAAGATGATTAATCCCATTTCCTTAAAAATAATTCTCTTACCAAAAATACTTACTTGTATGGAGATTTCCTTAGAGAAACAGCATGCTTAGAACACTTGCTTTGTATTATGAGGTGTAGTCTCTCATGTGAGGTCAAGCCCAGAAATGCAATCTTTAAGGTGAGTGTGGTGGAGGGAAGGAGACAGTTGAAATGTGGATATGTTAAAGCAGTTAAAATAATGGAGACACCGAATAATTTAATTATTTTTTTCTGCATATTTAACACAATAAAGAAACTAGAGTCCAAGTTATTTATAAACATGCAACTAAGGCTGTGATAGAAACCAAGAAGTTGGGAGTATCAGTGCCAAAACTGAGAACTCATCCTTAATTGGGTCATTGTGCCTAGATATTTGCAGAGGTGAAAATGCATGAAATTACCACTCAGAATACAGAGATGGGAAAAGACCTATTACACCATTGAAGCCATCTCCTTGCAAGAACAATGTGCAGTAATACTTTGGCACAAGAGAGCAAGAAGAGGACTGAGTCTGAGCCTTAGTTTTCAAATTTCCTCAACTGCATTTGTTGTCTGACATCTTTCCATTTAAGTATTTTTGCCTATAATTTCCCATTGCCTTTTCTGTTGTGTAACATTAAATGTTAGGTCACAGAGATATTTAAGAATTATTGTCTGGCTGCTGGGCAAGCTCAACAAATATAATTCTAGAAGTTATTAAGTCATATAGATTGACAAGCTACCGTGTGCACAGCAGAGAAGTTGATTGTAAATATTCTGGATGTTTCCAAATATTTTTCCACAGTGTCAAAAAATTTTAATATCCTTTAATATAGTCTAATCTATTTTTAAACACATACAGATCAGTGGTTTCTGAAGAAACCTAGAAAGCTCATTAAAAAAATAATCTTAGCTCTATAAATTTCTTTAACATATGCAAATGTGTATACAGCAGACCCTAGTTTTCTGAACACTGATAAAAAAAATCATTTTTTTGGATAAGTACCAGCCTGGAACAATTCTGTATAGGAAGCCAAGTTATGAATCTTTGAAAAGCAAGGTTTTTTAAAAAAAATTGCTTGATACTCCTAATCAGGGTAGAGCCAGGGTCATATATTTTTATCCTAATTGGATTTTAAATGGATTAATGAAGCACTGCTGAGCTAAAACACACATTTCTCACTTTCAGCACTAATTACACTACTAGGCAAAATGATCAACCATACAATATTTTTAGAAATTGACACCAGTTCTATGTGTCACTTAGAATCTTTTCCTCCAAAAACTACTTTATTTCTTAACAATTTCCCTAAATATTTTTGATTCGCATAAAAAAAAGAGAAAAAACTATAAACAGCAGACTTCTGTTACAAGGTTTTGATTTTGAGAATCTTTTCAGACTGAAAATCTGAAATGATTTCTGCACAAATAGCCATGGAACCAAAGGCTCAGCCCTGGGGGTTTAAGGTGTGGGTCAGCCTTGCACATCACTGAAGCTTGGTACTGATGGGCCTAGGAAGGTTGGTGCAACATAGGGCCTTTGATAAGACAAATCTGCCAAGGAAATTTTTAAAATTCAAAAGTCCTCAAGAAAAGCATATAAATGAAGCAAAAAAGTACCTGATAAAGCTGAATAATTAGCATCAACGAAGCCCAGGAAGTATGAAAACACACTAGTGTAAAAATGTACAAAACCCATGGAGAACAAGACACTATCTGTGTAAAGTAAGTCCACGCTCCATCTTGCTGGTAAGTTGTTGCACAATGTTCTGACCAATCTGAGAATGAGTAAAGTGAGCCTTTACTAAAAAAAAATTAATGAACTACCTAAGAACAGATTAAGACATCTTAGCATGGAACCTGACATTACTAACTCTAGAAACAAGACTTCTAGTATGTTATCACTTACAAAAACAATACAGATGCAGTTACATATTTAACAAATTACAATTAGTATCAGAAATCACAACAAGTTAATTTATTACACGCTATGCAATATCCTACAGTAGTATGGTCCACTTATTCAGGATACCTCCCAGTGAGCCAATTTAAACTGAAGAATTGAAGCTCCTGTCCTAGAAACATCATCATAACGACATGTGAAGATCAGTCTGCCAAGATGGGATAAACAGACCTTTATTGTATTGTTATTAATGTGCATTTTTATTTCATGGAATGGGTACCCTGTGCATTGGATGGACCTAAGAGTTTTTATAAAATTAAATGATACTGCAAGGCAATGACTACTACTTCACTGGGTTAGTATTACTTGAAATTGTGGGTTTAAATAATAATTAAAAGCATCTATAGTTTATGACAGTCACCTTTTTGTTTGCATTTATAAATCCAAGGGATTAAAAAATGAAGTTAATGGAGAACATATTCAATCAATGCCAAGGGCCTAAGCAGTGCTTCACCCAAAGTTACAGAGATATGAAGTGGATTTCTTTAAGTCTTTGAGACATCTACAGCCTGGGTTACGTGCTTTTACATATAAAAATCTAACAAAACTAGGCAAGTTTGTTTTTTAGGTTCCAAATCAGCAAAACAATTACGTACTTAACTTTAAGCACATGCTTAAATCCCACTGAAATCTTAGATTGAAGTTAGTTTTAGGATTTAGACAGCTAAGAGCCATCCCTGGTTTTGGATCAAATGCAATTTTTACTTTAGGAGAACCCTACATTCTTGCACACTCAAGGCTCTCACTGAGGTGCAGGATAAGAATTCAAGATCAGGCCTCATTTCTTACATTGTCATATACCCACTTTACTTCCCTATATGTTAGTACTCCTCTCATTTTCATATAACATTACGCAGAACACAAAGGCCAACTCCTTGCTTGGATTTTTATCCTTTGTTTGGATGTTAATATCGCAGTTCACACACAGGAGGTCACACCATAAGGGCTTTTAGTGCATTAAAAAATTTCTGAATCCACCAATCATAGAACTTGTGAGCTCCAAGGAGATGAAACATGTTTCATAATTTACCAGCTTTATTTTTTAAACCAAAGATGTCAATACTGTAAATTGAATCCACAAATCACATCTCTCAGGAAAGTGGCTATGTATGAAATGGATGCAGGATGCTTCCTGGGAGCAACAGCTGCAGGAAAATAATTTGCCCTTTCTTTGAAACTATCACTACATTTTTAAAGATACTCTTGGCACCAGTCTTTAACACAGACTTTTCTCAATAACCATAAGATCAGTAAGTGTCTGTGATAATATATTCAGGACCACATTTTCTACTGCAGGCAGAAGAGTACAAGACCACTAGAGTACACACACTTTTATTCCTTACGCCTCTTGAATTTTGTTTCTAGTATAATCTCCACTTCTCTTATGATGTCACATTTCCTAAAAATGCAGATCTCTATAGCAATACCTTTAAAAAAGATATAATTTTTAACTGTTATTAATACAAGACAAAAATGAAACCAAAAGCTTGTTTGTGATTTCAGATATGCTGGTATTTTTGTTAAAGAGTTACAATGATAGTTCCTGCACAATCAAGATCAGGATTGAGCCACAAAATGACAATATATGAAATGCTAGAAAATGAAGAAAGTATGCAATAGTTCCTTGAAAATGAAATTAAAATGAAATGTATGAATACGTACAGAGAAGAGTTCCATATACCATCCAGACTCCCACCATAGTTAGGAAGAGCAGAAACAAGATGAAATAATAATGGTTGCCAACACCTGTTTTTGGGAGGATGAAGAAAATACTTTTTATTGTGTATCTTAATACCATTAGTATTTTCCCAAAATTAACATAAGTAGAAAGATATCCAACATCATTCAAAGAAAGTTCTGACTATCCCTTCCACCATGCTCAGTAAATGTTACCACAGCTTGACCTAATTCCTTCCCAACTTTCTCACGCTCGTAATCCCAGTTACATCAATGGAACTGATGAGAAAGGTGACAAGTATTTAGTCTGTATTTGCAGCTAGCCTTAACTAGCAACCCCAGCTCTGCTCTAGCTCAAGATAATCACCTCATTATAAAACAGTAAATCTGTACTACTGCTATTGAATTTAGCTATCTGAGCTCTGTGTTCTTCTGCATTATGAACTCACATGTAAGAGACAAAATGGACTATTTTGTGTATTGTATCACACAAACTATAATCTCTCTTTCAATCTTGATTATAAATGTGTTCAAAGCTTTACATCAGAATTACTTCAGTCTAACAAATAACTTTGTATACCTCAGACAGTGCAGTGGAAATTCTAAATATTTACCTTTCCAGTTTACAAGTAAAGTTTGATTTACCTAAACATATGCTTTGAAAAGACAGTCCTGAAGCTTTAAAGGTCCATAACAATCCAAGCTTGTCTATTTTTTTCTCCATTTCCTCCCTAATGATAGTGCTCAGAGCCCCAAGGAACCATTTTAGCTCTCTCACCTTAATGGCTTCACTTCAGAGACCACACAACAAAGGAGAAGGGCTGGATACAGCTCTCACTGGCTGTCAATGTCAATACCCATTCATCTATCAATCACAGAAGTTAACTAGATTGTGATATTAGGTGCTGTCTTTCAGGAGATTAGCACAAGGTGTTTCTAAGTATGCTAAAATAAACAAACTCACCTATACATTGTCCAATCCACAAACAATGTTGGTCATATTTAGCAGTACATGAGTTGCAAGCAATGCAATGCATGGATCTTAAAGGCTTTTTTACCTAGTTGAAAGTGAAAGGGAAAAATGCAGTAATTCACTACATGTATAAATCATGTAAACCACTTATGTTTGCTCTACATTTAAAAAATAATTAAAAAATGCAGTTCCCATTACAGACTTAATGTTTCAACATAATTTAAATGACACAATTATGCATTTTTCCTTTTATAGGTCAACTACACCTATCTATAGTAGTTTAAAGGATTATTTGAAATTAAGGTTAAAGGCACAGAGCCTGCAGTCCTCACTCATGTGACAAGTAATACTGAAGTCAGACCCAAAGGATAAGAACAAAATTATAGTCCTCTTATTCAGAGAACTTTGCACATAACACCCTGTGCATCAAAAAAGGAGTAATAAACATGAAATAAAAACCTCACTTACAAGACATGATGTGCAAAATGTTCTGAAATCCAAGTGGCCAGCTTCTGCAAGAGTAACAATATTCTGAAAGACACAAGTTATTTTACAATTCTATTTATCTAATTTTTCCAGGGGTATCAGGAAGACCAGGGGCTTCTTAAATACTAACACGATGACGAGTCCTCCTCAAGTGTCAAGTATTATTATTAAAAGTATGCAATCAAAATATTTACACTGAGATGAAGCTAAACTATCTCCTGGAGTAGACAAAGAAAGGTACACAGATTCAAGGAAATGCAAGATGAAAGAGACCTATCTGATTTAGTCCTCTAGTACCCCATCCATGCAGGACGTTGTTTTTTATTTTCTTTTTTTGTGAAGTAGTGTCCAGAATAGTTAAAACAATTAATATAATATATATTAGAAACATTCTCAATTTTTAAGAAGTACCTCTCAAGCAGTTAGTAGTACTTCTGACGATAATGAGGGCAGAGGCTGCCACATGTGGTGTTCCCCCCACAATCCCAAGTGCCCATGAAGCGGACCATAGTAAGCTACCTGTTAATTGCATGGCAACTTCTTACCCAATTGCATTTAGTACACAGGGGCAACAGTTGCCCCATTACTTTTCCCAAGTTTCCATAATGTTCAACAAGAAGATCATGAAAATGCTCTTAACAAAACTTACAGCACCCCTAGCGCTGAGCATCAATATCACTTAGAAACACAAACATGCATAATGCACTATAAACATATGGAAACCACATGAGATAGTCACAGTTTGTGGGCCAAGTTCTCTATTAATTTATACTACAGACAACACCAATGGCATTTTATGGGGTGAAACCAGTGTAGAATTCAGCTGCATCTCAAACTTCAACAGATAATTACATGTATGTGAGATGACGCAGAGAGGAAGTTATTTTTTTAAGAAAGCAGTGATAAGAGAAATAATTTATAATATATAAAAATAGATAAGTATTAGCTGCCACTTATGGTACTAAGTGTTAAAATAAATCTCTGAAGACTAAAGGAAATATTACTGTTCACTGTTTAAGTGTAAAATCACAGAAAAAAAACAAATGAACACAGATTATACTGTGGTATATTTTAAGTTGTTTTATGGAGATAAAATACCTTTCTTCTTTCTTCTTCGGAAATCTTAATGTATCCAGGATCAGTTCTCCATGTTTTGTAGAAATAGTAGAGAAGACCCACCACACTGAGGATGAAGGGGATCTGGAAAATTGTGTCTGCTAAATGTAGCATTCAGGTTAAGGAATATTGTTTTACATAAATTTATCAACAACATTTTGTTCTTACAAACAATTATTATACTTTAAAATTAACTTGCATTGCAACCATTTCTGTTTTGTAGATTTGGGGGAGCAAATCCAGAACATAATGGCTGGGAGTTCAGTAAAGTGTATGGGAAAGGTTCAGCAAACATGTATAAGTACGTCCAAAGAGTTTGGCTCTATCAATCAAAACATTTATACCACACTCATGGATCTGTGGGCACTCCCAGAAAGGAATTATGTGCACACATAGGAGGATGGGGGAAACAAAAGGAATGGGACGTACTTGCCCACCACTTCTCCAGTACTGGTCAGGGCTTTCTGTGTTAATTTTGTTCACTATTTCTAATGTACGACCAGTTAAAAGTTTTAATTTTAAAGTCCAGAAACACAGGATTGAACTGACATAAATCATTTAAACTTAAGTTTTTTAAGTACAATCAGAAACTCAAATTCCATATTTACACACTGCAGTAACAACAAATAACTTACTTACAAGTGACACAAATATATACATGCATTCTCAGCTGGAATATACCCACCACAGAAATTAATCCTGATAATCATATTAAGGAGATCTCATTAGAAATAATACAAAAGAAAATGCCACTTAAGGGATGAAGTAATTTAAAATGTAATGCTATTTAATGTAGGAATATATTACTGCTGGTTCAATACAGAAGTTATTTTCAGTTACAAATATCTCCTTACAGGCCTTCTGTTTTAATGGAAATGTTTTACAAAACTAAAAAGATAAAGCCCTCTGTGTAACAACAAAGCAGAATAGAGGATAGTGAGTGCAACACTTGTACATCGCTTTACACATACTATCAATCCATAGCCTGTTATAAGAACTGAAGTATGTTAAAGAAAAGCCATGTACCACACACAGAGAATGCAGCTCAACCTCTGAATGTATATGAAGGCAGGAAACTTTGGAAGTTCTATTTAAAAAAACCCCTAAAGCAGCAGCAAAAAGAGTTCTGAATCACTGTCCTTTCAGAATGTGGAGATGTAATTTACTTTTTATTTATGGGACCCTAATCCAGAAGGCACTTAAGCATGTGTCTGAACACTGTGCTTGATCAGAGCCCTGGCGAGCAAGGTAAGTGGCCACATGAGGAACTAACCTGGAGGGAAAATTGGGTTTAAAAATGGCATACACTAATTTGTATTTGACAAAACATTTTTAAAAATCTACTTTTGTGCCTTCACATTTAAACCTGCTTGTTATCTGATGGCACTGCTTAAGTTTAATCACAGGAAAGCAGAATTCCATCTCCTGGTACCCCTGTAATGTCCAAAAGATAAGAAGGCAAATCTTATAAACAAACAAATATATGTTCTTTGTTATTAGCAATCACACAGAACAAATTATTGTAGCTCTCTAACAACCTCAAAAATAAGTGAATAAGTGAAACTGAAGCTTACTAAAGGTAAATATTATTCAAAAGACATTTTAACATGCCGGCAAAATGTAATTTTGAAGTAATGAACAAAAGCTTTTCATACATTTTTACTCAACTAATAACTCTATTTAAAGGAATATTTGAATATAATGGATGAAGCTTGAAAATCCCACTCTCAATACTATCAACTATCACCCCAAAATTAAATATTATACTCAGAAATTATTCTCTAATCATGTAAACCTCAATTTCTGTCCTCTGATAGCCTTCAGAAGTAGTTCAAAATTACATTATCCCTTCCTAAGGGAAGCAAAACACCAACCCTATGTACACTTACATGTTAGTAGCAAAAGCATACGTATTTGCAGGATTGGGGACAAAATGTATGTGGCATTTCACTCCTTGAGTATAAAGGATATCGGGCAGGAACCAGACAAACCAGGTCATAGACACCCAAAAAATGGAACTTAGCATGAAAATTGCTGGTAAATATTTTAGGTTCTTGAGCCCCACAAATTGCCTGAAAGACATTATTAAAAACATCTATTTCTAAGCCATATCAATTCAGTCAAATATTTAAAAAATTATTATAAAGGCTTTACCCATGTTCATTTTAAGTCTTCATTTAAACTGAATTATAAACTACTGCTCAAAATGCTTGTGGCCTTCTATGGCATGCCACCTACAGTGCAGCTCTGTAAAGGAAATGTCCTGAAGAACACTGTGTTCCAATCTAATACAATGGCAAGAGAATTGGCTTCTTTATTGATGAATACCCTAACATTCGAAGTGTACCATCTATGCTAATTCCTACACAAGGGTAGTACCAATATCATTTCAACAGACACTGGTTTCAAGGTGTTGCAGTGGATCAGAGGTTGGGGGTGATGCTGGGGGGAGGAAGATTTCTCAAACACAATCCAGGATCTTATCCCCAAGGGGAAAAAAAGGTTGAAGCTAACGTACATTTTTGTAATTACTGTTAGAGTGTAAGATCAGCGTGTAGCAAGATCAGAACCTCAATATTTATGTTTAAATTTATTTTTTTGTGTGTAATTCATTTAAAATGGAACAGGACGTCTGAACAATTCTTATCTACCACTTAGGCTTACTGTTACTGGGAGATTAAACAGTTTTTGCATTTGTAACTTTGTTACCTTCTGTAATTGTTTTGATAAACATTTAACCATAGGATTCTTTAAAACCAATACCAAAAAAAACCCAAAAAAACCCCTTAGTAGGAAATAATTATTTTTAACCAGTTAATTTACTTACAGCTAAAATGAACTTATAAGACCCTCTGAAGGGAATACTGTATAAGAGACATACAAAAATAATTCTTATATAAATACATGCACAGAAAAGCTAAGTGCACAAACCTTGTAAGCAGACTTATCCCGAAAAATATGAAGAGAAGCAGACTTCCTTTCAAAAGCCAAGAATCGGAATTTAAGTCCATTATGTATCCTATAGCCCACATCAGTGTCAAGGAAGACAGCAACAGCAGGAAAAACTATCAAAATGATTACTGTTACAACACTATATCTAAAATATTACACAAAGTACAAAACAGCACTTGACACAGCAAATGCGATATCCAAAAATTAATGGGAGTTCAAAGGCAAAGAAAGAATTCCTTGAGGACAAACAAAACAAGCGGGAAAGCAATCTCACTACATTTTGCATTCAAGTTTTTCTCTACAACTTTAATCCATCTCTTCCTCAATCTTTTGGAACAGAGTTAGAACACAGACTATTTTTAACTTCTTAAACCAAATGCTTCAACTTCTATAGAATATTACTAAGTTTCAGAAGTTTCTCTTAAAAAATTATGCGATAGGAACTGTAAGTGTACTATTTCTCTAATAAATAGCAAACTACAAATTAAATTGCAACCATTCTTCAATTATAAAAACCTCCAGCTCTTTATTAACCACATTAGTTGAGAAAAGGTCTAACATCACACCCAATGAAAGGTATTAGAATTTCAACAAATATTAATTTCCTATTGCACATCTCAAAAAATTCTAATGCTACATTTAAAACCTGGTGTTTTTTTCCTATAGAAATTAAACCATTGCTGAACCTTAAAAAATACTGAGAGATGGTTTTGCATCATCTTAAAAGGGTACTGAAGCAATTCCATTAGTTTTACCTCAATTAGCTTACTAGAATATGAGCCTAAGATTCTACCAAGTCTACCATGTATCTTGCTATGCATGTCTGATTTACTTTAAAACCATTTACATACTATGACTAAACAAAACCCCAAAATAGATACAGAAGAGTGCTGAACCATTATACAATATTCATACAAGAATAAGAACATAGGCCTAAATTTTCAAAAGCTGATAGGGATTTGAGGAGTTTCAATTTCTAGATGCCCAACTTTAGACGACTTAAAATCCTGACTCCTTCTAGAGGACTTAAATTGGGCTCCTAGAAATTGAGGGCCTCCCCCTCAAAAGTCACTTGAAAATTTAGGCCTAAATGACGAACATAAACCCAGTACTCTTCTCAATGGCTTAAATGGAGGCAAGATTAGATCACATAAATCATATACATTAATATATATGTAAAAATGTCCACTGCTGCAGTCCATGATTTGTTCCAATATGAAAGAAAATACCTCATATTTCGCTAACATCCTGAGTAACCTGGAGTTTTTTCTGATTCTCATTTTTTCTTCTTGAGTTAGCATATGAATAATCAAGCGATTCTGAATTTGGTGAGCAAGGTCAAGCGGTGTGTCTCCCTTTAAAAATAGAAATTAAAGTTTATTTTTCTAAATGTGTTGTACATTTAAATAACAACCGAGAAGTAACAGAAAAATGGAATTATTTGGTGGATGTTTATTTTTCAAACTAATTTAGGTTACCAGTGGCAGGTTAACTGCAGAGCCACAATAAAATTAAGTTAACCAAGTAGACAGTAGTTCTGGCTGCAAATGTTTTCAATGCTAACAAATCTGAATTATCAATTGTACTGTCTCTGAGGAGATGCAATAATCTGAAGTTCTAGCAAAGTCAAAGTAAAGAAATTTTGCATTCCCAACCACAAGGGCAAGACAAAAAAAAAAGTATAAATAAGGATGGTATTATAGGATTCTCACATGAAAATGAAAGAAGATATCATATGCTTCCCAGTGTGGGTAGGCAGACATGCACTCGTTCTGCTCAAGATAGCATGTGAAAAAGAGCAGTGTGGCCATCTTAAAAGGGGTTTGTGTTTTCAGAGGGAAGATGTCCAGCACTTTTGAAAATCAGTCCCTTTAAGGGTCTCAGAGTGGACACTCAAAAAATCACTAGTCACTTTTGAAAATCTCTGCCTTAGTACCTATTCCTCACAATTTCCCTCTGAGGTAGGTATTATTATCCACATTCTATAGATCAGGAAAATGAGGCAGAAATATAAAGTGGCTTGCCTAGGATAAAAGGACATGGGTGTTTCTTGAAGTAACGTAGCCATGAATGTGTGTATTCAACCTCTGCACCACACAGAAACAAATCCCCATCTACATTTTAGAAAAACGGAATACGAATGCCAACTGTTATGGTTGTATTCAGATTCCCATTATAACGGACATCAAGGTCCCAATTACCTGAAACAGGATTAGACAGAGCCCTCAGATTGCTTTCTGAAGTAGTTTCACATTGTTGTACTACACAGAATGAAATGGAATTTAAAAAATTGTACCTTGACATTTTTGATGTCCAAATTAGATCTAGCATCCAGAAGTAGCTCTACAGCATTAACATTTCCTGCTGTAACTGCCCAATGCAACGCAGTATTCTTCTGAATTTTGTCTACAGCACTGAGAGAGGGATTAAACTTTAAAAGAAATCCGGTGGGTTCTGGTCTAGATGAAAATAAACAGGATATACAGACCAGTTAGCAAACAGAAGACAACACATTTTTAAAACACTTTATAAACTAAATTAATCTTCACATCATCATGTGTCTATCCTCATTTTAGGGTGGGAACAAAGATGGATACAGTTGTTAGTGACTTGCCCAGATTATGCAGCTAGTCAGTAACAGAATCAGATTAGAATTCATGACTTCCCAGTAGTTATTTCTCCAAAATACGCCGCCACGTACTTCTCTCGTATGCAAATGTCAAAGCTTCATGTCCAGATTTCACAACCAGAGGAAGACCTCTGTATCAGGGGAGGCTAGAAATTGTAAACCACCCTTGAGATGTCAGGCTGAGTATTCCTCCACCGTGTGTTGTTGTCTGCAATGCTGTCCCACAAGCACAGCATGGGGATGAAACCAAGTTAAGCCAGTGTACAGGTATGGCAACTCTGGACAAGCCAGAGAGTAGCCTTGTTGAGCCTGGTCCTGAATCTGCGGTCAAGTGGACAAGGAAGCAGATGCAGCAATGGACTCTCAAATTTATTTAGTGTCTAAGTAAATTTCCCACCAATGCTTCCACTCTGCGAGGACATAGTTTTCCGCTCCCTGGTGGCATCATCTGTGTATGGAAAAAGGCCAGTCATTCTCTTGTCCAGAAGCAGGTGAGATGCTGTAGCAAAGGGGTGTTGAGTGTGACACCATGGATGATCTTTCCAGTCCCCAGGAGTGGGATTTCTGCCCTGAATATGAGCAGGCCTTTGAGTTGGCACTGTGCATTGTTTCCTATCTGAGGACAGGGCAATCAATCAGCTGGAGACGTATTAAGTTGGTTTCATGTGTCACAGCTCTCCAGGCAGAGCAAACAGTAATCGCACCTTGTGGAAGGTCTGGTGGAGCTATGTGCACTAGCACCTACAGTCTGGAGGTCAGAGTATAGTTCAAACAGCTAATAGCAGGAGTATCAACAAGCTGACTGCGGTGGCTGCATGTTAGACAGGTATTCAGCTGGAGCAAACACCAGGGACAATAACGATGTAGAAAGGACTGAAGGATCTGCTCCCCAGGAGGTTTCCTAGAGTTTTCGGATCAAGGACGTAGGGGAAGAGATCTTCATTTTTAGGTGTTGAAGAGGAGGCTGATATATCAAACCACTGTCAAGTTTTACTCCCAAGTATGTGACAAATGGATGGAATGCCTCACTGTTTGAATGCTAGTAAGTATGAGCTATACGTATAGCTTTCCAGAGTATCAAATTGATTTTGTACTAGCCTTGGGCTCTGCCTTTTTCCTACTGTGATCCCACTTTCACCTATTTTGCCTGGATTCTGGGAGATGGTTTATAGGTGCTGACATTTGAAGACCACCAGTACTAATGCAGTCGCATTAGTGTAGAAAAGATTTAAAAAATTTTTTCTAGCATAGACAAGGCTCCATTGACTGTAGGAGTCTTCATAAATAAGAAATGAATACAGATTCATAGAGGTGCTCACATGTTGTATTTATGGACACACTACTTCCATGATACCTCAAAGCCCGCCCCCCACTTTTTTTTTTTTTTTTTTAAAGGCTCTACCAATCAGCTGAAATAATTTGTTCTGGGATGAAATTTTTGGCATTTGTAGCCTCTGATTAAAAGAGATGTATTTCATTATTCTAAAAAGCCTATGAGTTATCTGGGTGCAAGAGGATTGGTAACTTTTTAGTTATCCATTACTTACCCAATTACTTTCTGTGCTGACAGCATAAGAGGTGTTTGTCCGCTGAAATCTGTTGTGTCTACACTCTGAGTATGAAAAGATATTGAGATTATTAGATATAGAATTATTCGTAGATTTCAGAAAATAAAAGATACTCTGCCAGATGCTCAGCTGGTGCAAACTGACATAATTCTACTAAAGTTAGTGAAAGCTAGGCCAATTTACACCAGCTGAGAACCTGGAACTCACTTCAGAAGGAATTCCTTTCCTCTTCCTTTCTCTCAATTCTTGTATGTAGTTTCTTTTAGTACAGGTAGGTAGATTCCAACAAGAATAATTAAAGAGAAAATTCTTTACTAGTTTTCTGCCTATGCCTATCTAATTCTATAAGTTAAAATAGCTTTACCACATCAGTATATTTTGGAAGGGAAAAAGAGATTATTTTTTCCCTTTTATCAGGAGAGGTTGGGGGAGGGGGGAAGGAGGTGAACTAGTAATCAGTATACAGTATACAAAAGGAAGTCAGCTATAGCAAATAAGGAAATAACCAATTTTCTACCTCTTGTTCACTGATCTCTTTCCCTGTGCTATTTTCTCCCTTCTCACACACAGGTAGGCCTACCAGAATTACACATTCACAATTTGAAAGCAAGAATTAAGGTTCATGTACAAAAATGAAGTATAATGAATCAAAGGGATTTTTTTTTTAATTGCTAGAAGATTCCCATAGCAATTGAGGTAGCAGAAGAGTCTTCTTAAGCATGTTTGTGGCATATACCATCTATACCTAGACTCCACAGGTTACAATTATTTTACTACAATGGGCTCTAGAATAGAGAGAAAATGTTTATCAAAAACTGTATAATCTTATTGCAAAATATTATCTAAGCAAAGGGTCCAATACTGCAAGCACTTATACACATGCCTAATTTTACTCACAAGATTAAACATATTAACTTTAGTGTGACTACTCACACGAGCTAAGTTACACACATTTAAGGGCTTGCAGGATTGGGACCAAAGTTTTCTAGGCAGTCCTGCATGACACAGCTGGTCTGATCACAATGTTATCCAGCAAAAAAATTCTCTGACACACATTACACTGTCTCATTTCTACCTTTAAATTTAGCTTGCCACAGGTGTCTAATGGCGAAGTTTTAAAAAGAGTTGAGAGATGACGAAAAATATTGAAAAATACAGAGTCAGGTTGATCATGTGTTTTGTGAGCTTCAAATAACAGACTGTTACACAGAGTTCCAGTTATTAACTGAATAATGAAATACTATCTTCTAGGATGTGTTTCAAGAATATATGGTCAGTTATTGCACTTAAAAGCCAGTTATTCATATTGCACTATAGGTTTGCGTAATACTGGACAGGATTGCTTATTTATTTTTACTTCTAAAAAGGCAGGAAGAGGTAAAAAAGCAGGAAAGGCATTACTGTGTATCTCTTTGAACTTGTGGCATAGTGAATATTTGCTTAAAAACTGCTTGTCAATAAAGTTTTTTTTTCATTTAAAAAACAAAAACCAATATCGATAAAATGTATTAGCAAAAGACAACTAGATAGGAAACAACATTTGGATATCTGCTGCATAACTAAAACATACCTGGCCTTTTGATATGAGATAAGCTATTATGGGCATATGCTGAAAGACCACTGCTAAGTGAATGCTGCTGTATCCTTCACCATCAATAAGAGTGGGATCTGCTCCACAATTTAACAACAGTATTACCATAGATAAATGCCCTTGCCTGAAAAGAAATACAAAATCTTTTTCAGAACTCTTTAACATGTAGACACAACAAGAAGTTATGAAAGACCTCTATTCAAATTCATACTAAAAGAATCTTTGAGACTGACAGACTGACTATCCAATAACGTGGAAAACCCCAGGGAAAGCTTTAAAGAAACTTGTTAAGTTTAATTGAGACAATGTTCTAAAAGTATTTTTAACCAATGATTAAAATTAACCTTTGGAACAGTGCTGAATATTTACTTTGCTGTCTGTGTGGAAAATGCTGGCATTTCAATTAATATTGTTAATAAAAGTGAATTAAAACAACCCTTTTATATGAATACAATGTATAAGTCACTCCAAGAAGTCTATATCTTTTGCTTACACAATCATTGATACTTTATTCTCATTCATTTGTACTTAACGCATCTATGGAACATTTCAATTTGGTTATTTAAACCAGAATCATATCTCTGGATATGGGAAATCTAACTTTTGACCACTAGTTTGAGCTACTATAAATTGTACTAAGGGCTAGTCTAATATAATTTGAAAGTTATTTCAGATTAAGGTAGGATATGAATTTAAAGTGAAACAGCTATTCAGGAATAGCTCCCGGTTTCGACACATTTATTTCAAAATGGATTAAGCTAAACCAGCAAAAGATACTCTTATTCCAGAATGAGTATCCACACAGAGAGCTATTTCAGTTAATTTTCCTGTGTAGACAAGCACTCCATTTCCTTTCCTGACCAGCTTACTGAAGTCCTGTCTTGATGGGCAAAAAGGGTACGTTCTTATATTATGTTAAACCCAACTGATTTAGCTAACAATAACTCACACATTTTTAGAAGTCTGGTATAGACACAGCACAGTGCCTTTAATACGTGCTAAATTGGTCAAGTTCAAGCCTGGGCTACTCCCTTAAATCCAGCTAACACATTTGAAACAGTGTTAGTTAGCCATGTTGCATTCTGGGTGGTCTTGGCTATAACTTGGCCAGCTAACTTGCTTTCAGAAGCATTGGCCTGTGTCTTAACAGGCATTCCTTAAGAGGAATTTTCAGTCATATTATTAAGATAATAGGAATTAAAAAATCCTTTTTGCCTGTTAGCCTGTTACCTCAGACACAAGTTCTGAATATTAAGTATTGCTCCATCCATAGCATAGGCCCAAAACATGGATGTACATGATTAAAATACGTAACTAAATAGTAACTTATTTTTCAAGCTCCACAACGGTATGAACCTGGGTATCTGACAACAGGTTTGAGTGCTAATATACACATACAAGCTACAAACTCTTTGTTCCTAAATAAAAGAAATGCAGAACTAACCAGGATGAAGATACTAACTAATAAACAAACAGCAGACGTATTGTATTATTTAATATCGACAGAAGTATAACTGGCATCTATAAGTACCATACCTAATGGCCCAGTGAAGTGGAGTTGAATTTAAATCTCCACCTAGTTGATCCACTACTGCACCTTTGGAAATATAAAACCTGTGTAACAGCAATAAAATAAAATGGTTGAGTAAATAAGAGATACATGAAAAACTAATACCTAGAGAACAGACTGCCCTATTAATGATTATTGTTGTAATAATGATACTTTCACTGGACAGGCAAACACACAGATACTTTTACTGTAACAACTGCTGTTTGGAAAAAGATGCTGCATTTAAAGAAATACAGTAATTAGCAATGCACTTATAACATCAAGCATTACACTACTGAAATTTGTATGCTATGCAATTTATTAGCTCCACACTAACTAGACCTCCTTCCCCCGATTAAAATCTGCCCTGCGCGTTCTTGATAGTGAAATCAAGCAAATGCTTAAGTATTTGCTGGATTGGATCCTTAGGTTTCAGTCCTTCACGCTGCTTCATGTGAGTGGACTCCCACATTTGTGCTAAGCCCCACTGAAGTCAACAGCTGTTCGTCTGCATGGATTTCATCTTTTAGGGCTTGTCTACATGGCGTGTTAGTGCAGACCCGAGATGTGTACATTCTAACGTACACCAGCATGTCATGCATTAACTGGCTCAGGTTGACACTGCTGGTATGCACTAAAAGTTCCCTAGAGTGCACTGATGTAGTCCTGATTCAAACAAACAGTACTATGTTAACTGCAGAAGGGAATTTTTAGTGCACATCAACAGGGTTCACATTGGTCAGTTAGTGCGCAATATGCTGGTGTGCACTAGAATTTACACCCTCGCTGGTGTGTCCTAATGCACCACGTAGCCAAGCCCTTAGAGATAGCAAAAGGACAGAAATATATGTATTTAAAATTGCATATCATGGGTTAAATCCTGCAAGGCACTGAGCACCCTCCATTTCTATGGACTTCAGCAGCATTGGACCCCAAGATGTGAAATCTGTGTTGAAAGTTGAGCGGTAATTCTCTATTTTACTATTTAGAAAGAATTGGTTTCAATTGGCCTCTTTCTCTGCTATTCCAGGGAAGCACCTAGAAGTTCCAGAAAGTAAGAACTCCTATCTGAAATAGCTATTGACAGATAAAAATTTGGAGATGTTCATTTCAAATAAAGATTTTAAAATTTTATTTTGCACCTGAAACCTGGGTGTTCAGAAACATACTGGATTTCATGTATTTCACAAATTCACATTAAAAGAAAGTGAATAGTAATACTATACCATTTCAGCGGCATAACCTATGCAGACTGGATATAGGTAGGTGTATTTTATATTATTAAAACAGTACATGCTATTGACAGGTTTCAGAGTAACAGCCGTGTTAGTCTGTATTCGCAAAAAGAAAAGGAGTACTTGTGGCACCTTAGAGACTAACCAATTTATTTGAGCATGAGCTTTCGTGAGCTACAGCTCTCTTCATCGGATGCATGCCATGGAAACTGCAGCAGACTTTATTTATACACAGAGAATATGAAAAAATACCTCCTCCCACCCCACTGTCCTGCTGGTAATAGCTTATCTAAAGTGATCATCAGGTGGGCCATTTCCAGCACAAATCCAGGTTTTCTCACCCTCCACCCCCCCCCCCCCCACAAATTCACTCTCCTGCTGGTGATAGCCGATCCAAAGTGACAACTCTTTACACAATGTGCATGATAATCAAGTTGGGCCATTTCCTGCACAAATCCAGGTTCTCTCACCCCCTCACCCCCCTCCCAAAAAACACACACACAAACTCACTATCCTGCTGGTAATAGCTCATCCAAAGTGACCACTCTCCCTACAATGTGCATGATAATCAAGGTGGGCCATTTCCAGCACAAATCCAGGTTTTCTCACACCCCCCACCCCCATACACACACAAACTCACTCTCCTGCTGGTAATAGCTCATCCAAACTGTGTATAAATAAAGTCTGCTGCAGTTTCCACGGCATGCATCCGATGAAGTGAGCTGTAGCTCACGAAAGCTCATGCTCAAATAAATTGGTTAGTCTCTAAGGTGCCACAAGTACTCCTTTTCTATATGCTATTGGTTTCACTTGTTATGAAATATAACAGAAGAGAACATGAAAGACAAGAAAAATATACTGCCTAAGTTATTTATTTACAACTATATGATCATTTGGACACAGACACTACAGCTTACTTTACAAGATCCAGTCTGTTGTTTATTGCTGCCCAATGAAGAAGTGTCACATTTTCTTTGTCTGGTTGTCTGACATCATATCCTGCTTCCACCAATTCCTTGCACCGCTCCAATATGCCATATCTCAGGTAAGAAAAATATTCAGTTTTAGTTGTGATTCTTTAGTATTTTCTAATTTAAAGGTTTTCACATATTCAAAAAATAATAATAAATAATAATAATAATAAAAATCTCCCATTAAGGGCCTGATCCAGCAGTTCCTACTCAGGCAAAATTTCCAGTTGTGTTCAGTAGAAATCTTTCCTGAGCAAGGGTAGGTGCTGGACTGAACCTTAAATTAGTTGACACACACAACCTTACACCAACTGAAACTGATCTGGTTTAGCTACAGCTATTTTTATATTGCTTATGATTAAAAAACATTGTAGAGCATGGTTTTACAGTTCGTTTTCTGATATTAGTTAACAGGGTTGGGGGGAATCATATATTCTGATCTGTTAAGAAATAAATATTACAAATGGCTTTAAATTTAAACAATGTTCACAAATTCCCTTATTTAATATAGCATAGAATACACAACTGACTTACTGTGTAGCTTTGACAATATCACAGCTACTGTAGTCCTCCACAAGTGGAAATGCTGCTTGTATTTTTGATTGATCTTTATGGATGCTATGCCAATTCTGTGCTTGAGGTTGATGGGGGCCATGGCTGTGATGTTTACACTGTGGGTTAACAATGAAAATATTTATCAATAAATATTATTTCAATTCGACACTCTTTGAGGAAGGGTCTGTCTCTTATCTAAGTAGAAAGCACCCAACACACCAGGGGGTGAGGGGAACACTATGTCAATATAAACACATAAATAAATTTAAAGACATCACGAATGTTCATCAATTAAGACATTAATTCTGCATTTCTTGGGTATCCAAAGCTCTCAGTGGAGCCAATAACATTTTGGAGTGAGTAGCACCATACAAAGAATACAGTTTCAGGTACTCTGGGTTCAAATCTACAGGGCACTCAGCACCTTGCAAGATTATGTCTAAGCAAAAAAAGAGATTTGTTTACAATAAAGCTACTCTATAACAATGGTTTCAAAGTTTATACAAACAGGGTATAACTTTGTGTTGTCATGCACAAGAACCAATCAACAAACATGCAAAAACACAGTTATAAAAATATTATAATATATTGTACTCATTTCCTAATGAAAGTGACAAGTGTATTTATTTATTCACTTCCCTTCCTAAAACCTTTTGTGAAAATCAGTTGCTGTTTTTTCTTCCAAAGAAGATTGTATTTCCATAATTGGAGAATATTCCTGCACAAACAGACTAAGATTTTGAAACTTAGGTGCCTCCACTTAGGCAGTTAAATACATATTTAGGCACCTAAATAACAGTGACCTGATTTCCACAGCTGCTGAGCACCTGTAGGACCCTGAAAATTGGATCACTTTAATTTTGGTGTGTAAACATTTAGTTGTTTGAAAATATGGTTAAATCTGCTTCAAGAAGGAAAAAGTTATTATTCACAGCATGATCTGTTTGTCAGTCCTCAGTGAGTAAGAGGTTGCTAACCCACAATACTTTTCATTACAACTGTCCATCTTTGGGATTGGCTAGGATGATATTTTTCATTAGCTGTACAATATTTTGTTTCCAGGTGCATCCCTACTCTCATCCATCTTCACGCTGCTCCAAGATAACACACACATTCCAAACTCCTGTGAACTTCCCTGCAAGGACTGAGGCCACTTGTTGGTTCTCTCAGCCTTTTACCTGAACTACTGAGTGAAATGGGGGGGGGGGGGGAGGGAGGGGAAGAGGCTGGGACGGAAAACAAAAAAAAGCTTCCAGAAAGGCAAGGGCGGGGAGCAACACGGAACACACCATCGCTACCTCCTCTCCAACTGACCACCAGCACATCCAGAATAGTGCTAGGGCCGATGTGCCGTGACTGTATTCAGGAGGTGGGTACAAAGCAGTACCGGTGCAGGCGCTGTCCCACGTGGGACAGGCAGACAGGTGCCTGTCTCTCGTGAACCCCCATTCCGGCTGGGAAAGGGACAGCAGATCGGCCTGCCCCCTCACCCACGGCTGACATGAGCCCCCCAGCGCGGTCCGTACCGAGGGGAACCAAAGCCTCGGGGCGGGGGCGGGGGGGGGGAACCAAGCCAGCACCTCCCCCGCCCCCGGTGGGGTGGGAATGGGGAGGGGAAGGGCCTCCACTCCCCAGCGGCAGCGCGCGCCCATCCCGCGGACCCCAGGCCGCTCCAAGGCCTCTCCTCCATCCCCGGCCACCCCTTCGCGCCACAGCGGCTCCTCTCCGTAGCCGAGCCAGTGTGGAGACCCCGCCCCTCACCGCAGGGCCGCCGCCGCCGCCCTCCATGCCGGCTGCTCAGGACACGGGCCAGGACTCTCCGTGCCCCCGGCCGCCTCCAGCTTCCTGCTGCCGCTTCCTGGTTACCGGCCGGTCCCGCGGCGCAGCCAATCACGGGAGGAGTTTCCCTGGGGTGGGCGGGGCTGGGAGCTGCCCCTGTGTGGGCGGGGCCTGAAGCGGGGTCACTGTCCCCACGCACGGGCGGTGCGGTCGGTCATGGGGCCCGGGTTGCCCCGCTATGTTCGTGGAAGCGGGATGTCAGACCCCCCACATGCGTGGCACCCACAAGTCAAAACCCACAGCAAGCTCAGGGCCCACCCAGACATAACCCCAGCCCCACACCTGGCATCCTCATGTCGCCCCTCACCCTTGGGGTGCCCACCTGTCACGTTCCCAGGACAACCATGTATATTCTCCGAGGTGTGGCTCCCCCACGTCATCCCTGTCATGTGGTTCTCCGATGTCACCCACGTAGCAGAATGTCTGTTGTGCCACATATGACTTGCCTCACAATGTCAGCACACCCCATTAAAGTATCATGTCTCGTCTACAACATCACCCCATCACATAAATATTTCCCACGCATAGTATTGGTACACCATCACGACGACGCAGAGCACAGTGAAAAGTTTCATCCAGGCTTCACATTGTATTGGAATGTTGAACAGTTCCATCGAAAGGTTGTTATGGCCCTAATCCATATAAAAAAATTTAACAAACTGTCACAAAGTTATGTTACTTTGAAACATCATCATGCCACAACACGCTACAGTGTTCTCAAGTTGCATGGCAATGGCATCATGCTGCAGAGGAAGACACCATGATGAAGCCACATCAATTCATTGTGTGAGGTCAGTATTCCTTTACACTATGACAATACAATGGAATTACACATGTTATCACGCATACGAGGGCTGTTGCATGATGAAGATGCATCAAAATATGATCATGTCACATCTGTACATCACAACACAGCAGCTCAAAGTTCAAAGGTGGTGTCATTTGATGACTCCAGAATTATTCTGGGATTATGTTTGCAGCTCATAGGATTGCCTGTGTAAAATCAGGACAATCCCTGAAAAGGGAGGCTCAGTGAATGTGCATTATGTTTTAAATTAATTGCATTTACTGAATTTTATCATTATTATTAACATATTGTACTTTGATATAATCTTTTATCCAAAGATCTGAAATTGCATTATAAATAATTAATTGTGCTTCACAGTTTTCCTATTTATTATTCTCATTTTTCAAATGAGGAAACAGGCACAGGGAATTCAATCACTTTCCCAAAATCACATAGTGAGTTAGTGACAGCGCTAGGATCAGAACGCAGGAGTCCTGGCTTTCCTTCTACTGAAGAAAACACCAGACCAACTAGCATCAGAAATATAAGTGGCAGGGTTCAACAAAACACATAGTATATTGGCAAATGTAGGGTCAAAATGACAACCCAAGCTATTGATAATATTTTAACAGAGAAATGAAAAAAGATGTCAAAGTCTAAGTTGAACACTTATCAGAATATCACCACTATGAAATGTCTTAGATGTATGTGTGTCTGGCTGTATAGCAGTTTATGCTATGCAGTGTGACATTTCTGTCTGTGAATGGCTAACAGAGTCTCTTTTTCTTAAAGTATGTCTTTGTGATTTTGAAAAACTACATTTGTATTATGGATAGCTAATATTTTACTGGTCAGTGTCATGACAATCAGCCTGTTGGTCATAAGTTATTCATAAGACACAAATGTAAAAGTCACTACTGTGGATCCACACTCACCAGTCACTGCTGCGAGAATGTTCTTCTATATGCTAATTATGTTAGTAAGGGGAATTAATCTGATTTATTTGAGAAATTCTTAGAGGTGAAAAGCCAGATAAAATTTTTGAATCTGACTTTCAGATGAAGCTAAATGGCATATTGTAATGCATCTAGCAAACAACATTGCAAACCACAGAAAAATTAGTAAAAGTGAGAATAAATCCATTCCTGAGTTGGGATATTATTGTAATGTTTAGAACCATGGAATGTGTTTAGAAGCAGGGTAGGAAATTTCCCACTTTAAATAAACCCCTGCCTCAGATCCCACTTAGTTTGAGTGCGCTCTAGGTCATCAATTTTAATCTGCCCCCAGTTGTGATTGGAAGTTCATTTTTCTTTTCTTAGGCAGTAGTCTTATCTACCTAATGTAATATCTGTTGTATATATTGATATTACACAGGGCCCTATCCTGCTCTCATTGAAGGCAGTGTCAGGGAGCAAATTCAGACTGACTTCTCTGCTACATTTATTGGTCTCAGAGAACATTAAATGGCAGGGGGTGGCTGACTGTGAACAAGTTCAGTTAATAATAATCCTAGGCACCAAAGTAGTACCACACCTTGGTTAAAACATTAAATCAGCATTAAAAAATCTGGTCCTTCCACCTTTCTCTTTGCAGATGATAGGGCCAAAGTGTGTGGAAGCAATGATGTTTTCAAAAGCTGACAAGGCCTTTAATGTTCTCCTGCTGCACTCCATGGTTACTACCAAGCAGTAGTTTGTTTACTGCTGGACACTAATAGAAATTATTTCCTTCACAAGTCATTTGGAATTAGTCTAGAACAAAGTGTTTTTGAACCTGGTTCAAACAACATTGATGGCAGATCACTGTACATGACTCAAGGTAAGGTACTTATTATATTCCTAGGATGCTGCTACTTGTTTTGCCACTGTTCTATGGAGAGAAGTCAGTGTAGCTAGCGTAAGCCTACAAGAGGTAAATAACTGTTTGGCCAGTGATCAAGATGCTACAGAATGAAAGCAAATACAAACTCTAGTTGACAAGTTAATACACATAGCGTATCTTTTCTTTTGCATAACTTCTATATAATACATTTGTGAGATATGAGGAGCAACTCTGCTCAATAAAAGGTTCAGAAGTTTGGTTTGGATGAACACCTCTGGAGTATCTGACTCTTGGGTACAAAAATCATATTGGAAGCTCTTGAGAACAGGCTTTTGTGTGATAATTCCTGCTTCTGGTCATGTCAGAAATACCACAAAAACAACCTTTTTTTTCACAGTATTCTGGTATTTCAGTGTCAGAGGACACCCACAAATGCAGGTGTACAGAAATTAAGGTGAAAGAGAAAATAAATTAGATTTTTATAATCTCAAAATAAGGTTTGATTTGGGTTCCAGTGGATGTTGGGGTGAAAGTTAAATGGAAGTGGGGGGGTTCTCTGTGTTATTTTATCTAAATCTATGCACAAATCCTCGATCTCATGATGACCTTGCAAAACAGATAGAATCAGCAATGGATTATTATCGCAATGTTGGCTATTTTTACATTTAAAATCAACAAAATGTTTACATCCTACTTACCAATCTGTATCTCATAGTTTTTAGCATCTATGAGAAACCTCAAAGATATTATCAGGACAAAAATGGCTTTTCCCAATTTCTACAGGCTAGCTTTTCATTTAAGGCCAAATTCTGATCCTGTTTAGTTTAATGCAGAGTTCTCTGAGGAAGAAATTAGCAAATTTTGTCTTCAGGCAGCTGCTGCATTTGGACATTACCTCTTAAACCTAAGTTTTACATTGGTGATTTTTAGCCAGCACAGCGCATACTGATTTCCCTAGGATTGTTTGATCAACAAGCATTACCTAACAGTGTCAGTGAGCCAAGTAACCTCAGAATGGACTTTAATAAAACCCTTAGGACAATAGCTAAGGCTGAATTGTACAACATTGTAATCTTTTTATTGCACATTTAGAACTGAATACAAGAAAGTAAAACATTTCTTGTCCCTGAATTTATCTATGTTATTTTTGTTTTCCTTCACATTGAAGATGACTGATTTGGCAAGACTTTTTGTGGCCTTGTCTTTAATTTGGGTAACAATGTCTTGGTTCATGAAGGCAATAAACTTTCATTTTCATAAATTCATAGATTCCAAGTCCAGAGGGGAACCTTGTGATCATCTAGTCCTGAGGTTCTCAGACTGTGGTCCGTGGACCACCAGTGGCTTGCGAGCTCCATTCAGGTAGTCCATGGATAGTTCCCTCTAAGGTGCGCACCTGGGCAGCCGCACACAAGAGAACGAAGGGCCACCCACCTAATTAGTGGAGCTGTGCAGGCGTGGCCTTGGGGGGAATAGGTGGTAGATGGGAGGGGGCAGTGGGGTGAGAAGAGGGGATTGGGGGGAATTTGGGATGTGCAGAACTGCAGCAGCCAGAGAAAGAGGTGACTTTCCCCAGCTCCAGGGCTGCGGCTGCCGGGGAGAGACAGCCCTCCTTCCCAGCCTCAGCTCTGTGACTACTGTGGTGGGGGAAAGACCCCCCTCCTTCCAAACCCCAGCTCAGGGGCTCCTGCTGTGGAGGAGAGAGGGCACATCCATCGCATTAGAAAGGTAAGATTACGGATATTAAAATATGAGTTGTGTGCTTTTATTTGTAGAACAAAAAAATGTTAATTATTATTAAGGGTTTTTTTATATAGCACTTTTATCCAAAGCGCTTTACAATAGTTAGCTAATGGTACAAACAGCATTTGGAAAGATCATTAAGTGGTCCGCCAAGACCCTCAGCAATTTTCAAGTGGTCCACGAAAAAGAAGTTTGAGAACCACTGATCTAGTCTGACCTCCTATATAACACAGACCCTAGAGCAATGGTCCCCAAACTGTAGGGTGTGCCTGGTTTGGGGTGTGTGCAGTGGGCTAGCCCACACTGGGGGGAAGGGAGGGAGCACCACCCAGCCCTGCTCTGCCTCTAGCCCAGCTCCAGCCCCAGGCGCAGCTCCGCTCCACCCCCAGACCAGCTTTGCTGTCATTCCCTTTCTGCCCCCAGGTCAGCTCCACCTCTAGCCCCAGCTCCTCCCACATCCCCGCTTCTGCCACCAACTCACCTTCAGCCCAAGCTCCTCTGCTGAGCCATCTGTGCTGTAATGAATGGGGAGTGTGGACAGATTCCATTACTGGTAAGGGGGAGCATGACAGGAAAAGTTTGGGTACCACTGCCATAGAACTTCTCCAAAATAAATCCTAGAGTATATCTTTTAGAGAAAAATATCCATTTTTGTCAGTGATGAGGCGTCCACCATGATCTTTGTAAATTGTTCCAACGATTAAGTATCCTCACTGTCAAAAATTTACACCTTATTTCCGGTCTTTTGGTTCATGTTATACCTTTCTCTGCTAGATTGAAGAGCCCATTATCAAATGTATGTTCCACATGCAGATACTGATAGACTGTAACCAAGTCACCCCTTAACCTTCTCTTTGTTAAGCTTGAGGCTAGCACTATACGACATGTTTTATTATTTGTTAATCATTCTTTGAACCCTTTCCAATTTGTGAACATCCTTTTTGAATTATGGGTTCCAGAACTGGACACAGTATTGCAGGAGTAGTTGCACCAGTGCTAAATATAGAAGTAAAATAACCTCTCTTCTCCTACTTGAGATTCCCCTGTTTATTCATCTCAGGATTGCATTAATTCTTTTGGCTATAGTGTCATATTGGGAGGTCCTGTTCAGCTGATTATCCACCGACCCCCAAACCTTTTTCAAAGTCACTGCTTTTTCAAAGTCACCCAGGATAGAGCCCCAGTCCTGTTTGCTTGCACCCAGTTTACCAAGCAATCCAGCTCACTCTGAATCAATGACCTGTCCTCTTCATTATTTACCATGCCCCCAATTTTTGTGTCATCTGCAAATTTTATCAGTGATGACGTTATATTTTCTTCCAGGTCATTGATAAAAATGTTAACTAGGGTAGGACAAAGAACTGATCCCTTCACGACCCCACTGGAAACACATCCACTTAGTGCTGATTCTCTATTTACAATTACATTTTGAGACCTATCAGTTAGTCACTTATTAATCCATTTAATGTGTCCCATGTAAATTTTGTATCATTCTAGTTTTTTAACCAAAATGTTGTGCAATACCAACTCAAATTCCTTACAGAAGTCTAAGTAGGTTACATCAACACTATTACCATTATCAACCAAACTTGCAATGTCATTAAAAAAAGATATCAAGTTATTACAGATCTATTTTAATTACAGTGTCCTCCTTTAATTCTTTATTAATTGAGTCCAATATCAGTCGCTCCATTATCTTACCTGTGATCAATGTCAGGCTGACAGGCCTGTAATTACGCAGGTCATCCAATTGACTCTTTTTTAAAAATTGTCACAATTTTAGCTTTCTTCCTGTCTTCTGGAACTTTCGCAAAGTTCGAGGACATTGAAAATCAGCATTAACGGTACAGCAAGCTCCTCAAACAACTCTTTTAAAACTCTTGGATGCAAGTTGTCTGGATCTGCTGATTTATAAAGTTTGCATGTGCATAATTTAAAATATAATTTTCTCTTGTCATGAAGTTATTGTCAGTGTTAATCTCAGAGAAAATTGTTATCACTGAAGTTTAAATTCACTGAATTAAATCACTGAATAATAATATTTTAGCATGGAAACACAATCTTAACCTCTTAATGTGCACAGAGATACTCCATCTCTTGCCATCCCCTTTCTTTCATCCTCTGATAGCAAAGTACCTTAGATTTAATCATAAATGCCCAGTTATACCATTATACAGTTTCAGGAGTATCTTACATTTTATAAAAAGAAAAGGAGTACTTGTGGCACCTTAGAGACTAACAAATTTATTTGAGCATAAGCTTTCATGAGCTACAGCTCACTTCATCAGATGCATGGAAAGCTTATGCTCAAATAAATTGGTTAGTCTCTAAAGTGCCACAAGTACTCCTTTTCTTTTTGCGAATACAGACTAACACGGCTGTTACTCTGAAACCTTACATTTTATACTAGATACTACAAATACAAACCCCTGCTATCTTGTAATCACATTATGTTATTTAATACAGTTTGTCCACAGCTCATTTGGATCACTATCAACCTATTTCTACTGCAGGTTGTAAAGTAGTATAGTAATTCCTGCTGCATGTCACCATACATTTTTAAAGGATACCCACCCCTAAAAAAAGCATAATCTCCCTGTCTCCCATAGCCATATATATTTTTGCATTTATTCTTATGCTTTTCTTAATCCTGCCTAAATCCCAATATGCAGCTGGTTGAAAGGATCATGTTTTAGTGTGAATTCAAAACACTTTTGAAGTATTTTGCAGTATGCACACCCTGCAACCATCTGTTGTGAAACAAGCTCTTGCTAAGTCAACTCATGTCCAAGAGACAGTTTCACAAAAGGAACTCATTGACCTGGGTGAGGAAATGCAGTTCAGAAACTGTTTGCTACTGATCTGGTCCTGCAACTACTTAAGCTATGATTTCAATAGGATGACATGCATTGATGAGCTGCCAAAATCTTAACTACCGGTTCCCTCCTCACCCCACAAGAGAGTCGTGGCCCACCCCCACCACCCAGGGACTCCTGCCCATCCAACCTCCCGTGTTCCTTGATGCCCTCCCAACCCCTGCCCCATCCACCCCCCTCCCCTGTCACCTGACTGTCCCCAGAACTGGGCAGGAGAGTCTCGTGGGCCACCGTAGTGGGTGCCCACCCCACCCCTAAGAGCCAGAGGGACCTGCTGGGGGGAGAGTTGGGGAGTCTCGGCAGTACTTACCTGGGGCAGCTCCCAGGAAGCATCTGGCAGGTCCCTCTGGCTCCTAGGGGTGGGGGAGCGTAGCTACAGGGGGAGCAGGGGGAGCGGCTGCTCCCCTCACCAATCACATCAAAAGTGGCGCCTTAGGCACCGACTTCGTGGGTGCTCCAAGGCTGGAGCACCCATGGGGAAAATTTGGTGGGTGCAGAGCATGCACCGGCAGCTCCCCGCCCCGTGCCCAACCCCAGCTCACCTCACCTCACCTCTGCGCTGCCTCCTCCCCTGAATGCGCCACCCTTCTCTGCTTCTCTGCCCCTGGCTTCCTGCGAATCAGCTGTTCATGCAGGAAGCCAGGGGGCTGAGAAGCAGGCGGCGGCTTCGCGCTCAGGCCCAGGAGGCGGAGGTGAGCTGGGGTGGGGAGCGGTTCCCCTGGTGCGCCCCCCCGCGGGTTACTTGCAGCGGCACGGGCGGGCCTCCTCATGCCTCCCCCCGCCCCATGCGAAGCGGCACGTTCAGGGACGGAGGCGGAGCAGAGGTGAGCTGGGGCTGGGCGTGGGGCGGGGCGGGGAGCTGCCAGTGGGTGATCTGCACCCATCAAATTTTCCCTGTGGGTGCTCCAGGGCTGGAGCACCCAAGGAGTCGGCACCTAAGGCGCCACTTTTGGCCAGTTGTTAAATTTAGAAGCCCTTTTAAAACCAGTTCTCCCTTGCTGGACAACCAGTTCTAAAAGGGCTTCTAAATTTAACAACCGATTCTAGTGAACCGGTGCGAACCGGCTCCAGCTCACCACAGATGACATGTGTAAGTACATTTACTCAAAGTGTTTAAGTGTTTGCAAGAGTGAATTCAACTCTCCCTAGAATGAGAAGCCCACAACCACAGTGAAATCCTCAAGAGAAATAGCCCGAAGAGAATAGCATTTAAAAACTAAAATCAACCTCTCCCTAATTTTTGTATAAGTGCCAATGCCTGTGACTATTCATTTTGATTAGAAAAAGGTAAGGCACATATTCAGGTCTTAGGCAGCTTTGAGGTAGCATTTTGCATACACTTCACTGAGTAAATGAGAAGTAGAAAGTGTAGAAAAAAACATTAAATCACTTGAAAATTATAATTTAAAAAGTAATAAAAAGTATTTAACTATAGTGACACACTGTATAATGTGCTTTCCATTTTCCTTTAATGGCTTTAATGTCTGCTTTATGGGGCATGATATGTATAATACTTTACACTTATAATGTGTCTTTCCCTGAGGAGCTCAAAATGTACTGCTAGAGCTCATTTTATTTGGATAAACTTTTGTCCTTCCAGCTCCTTTGCCCAAAACATCTTTGCAACTCTGCGTTTCTCAAGGAGCTTTCGAGTTAGCTGATGGAACATTACCAATGTCAAAACATATTAGTTTAAGGATTGATGATCTTTTTTCCCGTGAAAATAAAATTTGGATTGCATGAATGTTCATGAAAGCAAATGAAAGGGGTTGTACATCCATTCTCAGAGTGACTCATGGGTTCTAGACTAAAGAATGTTTAAATACTTTCTTTACATTCTTTGCCCATCTCTGCTTACAACATCTTTGTGATAGGTAATGTGCAGCTGGAGGAAACTGAGGTACAGATACATTAGATGACTATCTCCAGATCATAAGTGAGTCAGTGGGAAAAATTCAAATAATATAAACCAAGAATCCTAACTCTGTCTCCCATTATAACCACTGTACTACCAGCTACTTAAGAGAACTACCCAGTACAGATTGCCTGTAGATATGATCTACAGCCAGATTTTCCAACTGTCTTAAAGAAGACTGCAACAAAGAAACAAGCACTGAGAAAAATGTGTAATTTAAAGACGTTCATTCATCCAAGGTAAGTCTACTGATTCCTGAAATACTATGCAAATGTGGTCTCAGAATGTTTGCTCTCCCCAGTTTCCTTTTCCTTATATTAGGACAGCATGAAAAACAAATTATTACTCATGATCTTGTCAGGTGGTTAGTAGATGGAGCTTGCTGCTGAAACAACTCATAGTACAAAAACAGGTGTGTATTCATGGACTCTAGACAAGCAGGGCAGGGCACAGTTATTAAATAGCTCAGCTAATGTGCTGTGGAAAGGTAGGCATATTGCCAACTGGCTTGTCCAGGGGAGTTGGCCAGAACCTCCTGAATGAAACAGTGGGGTGGGAGGAGGTATTGTTTCATGTTCTCTGTGTGTATATAATGTCTTCTGCAGTTTCCACGGTATGCATCCGATGAAGTGAGCTGTAGCTCACGAAAGCTCATGCTCAAATAAATTGGTTAGTCTCTAAGGTGCCACAAGTACTCCTGTTCTCTCAGTGCAGAATGATGATGTTGTCTACCAAAGAACTATTAAAGAATGGCAAAGAAACTAGGGAGCTACTTCACTGTAGCTGAGTGACCCAGGCTGTAAAACTTGGAAATGTGTTTTTTAACAAAAGGATAAGATATAGGAATGAGGCACCGGGGTAAAGAAACACTGAGTGAATATAGAATTAAAAAATGAAGTTTTAAATAATAACACCACATATCTCAGAAGAACTGACATATTTGTGGCGAGGAAAGTGTTCCTAAGCCTGTGGACATTTTTTTGCTGCAATGCAAGTGAACTCATTGAGGGGAAAGAGCCATGTTTCCAAGGCAGTTAGCATTAATGGCAACATTAGTGCTGAGATCAAGCAACTCAAACTCCAGTAGAACATGTCAGCTATAAACTAAATCACTGCAGTAAACAGCAAAAGCCACATCCTGTCCTCGTATCCATACATGTAACCCTACTGTGGTGTGGAAGGCAGAATTTGGACCTGGAAGTACAGAATGCTGATGATCTGCTACCTTTGTATTCTACAAATTGGAGCATGATCCTGCAATCCCTCAGCATATTAAACTCTCAGTGATTTCAACAGGTATTCCATCTCTGAAGTGTATATTGGCCATAGCCATTCATTTGTTTGTACCTTTACTATATGCAGTGTTGCTGTAGCTGTATCAGTCCCAGGATATTAGAGAGACAAAGTGGGTGAGGTACTATCTTTTTGTCTCTGTCACCAACAGAAGTTAGTCCAATAAAAGATATTACCTCACCCATCTTGTCTCTTTGTACCTTTACTGGCATTAATTAACCCAAGCTTGAATTTTTGCACCTTTTATAAAAAGAATGCCAGTTTCTAGCTGTTCTATTGTTAAGCTCCAGACACTTGTGTAACCCTTCTGCCCGTCAGAGTTGGCAGCAACAAGGGCCGGGTTCAATATCTAGGGGATCCATTCCAATAACACAATGCAAACCGGCTCGAGCCCCCACCCAGTGACCTGGGACAAATATATACCACCCCCGCTGGGCACCTCCAAGAGGCAATACTTCCCCTCTCGCAAGCACATAGTCTGAGTTTAGCAAAAGCCTTTTAATAACAGAGAGAAACAATGTGGCATTATGTTTGGGAAACACCACCAACAGGATTCATAACACAACCCATGAGCAAAAAACCCACCCCAAGCAAATTGGGGCATGCCCTTTTCCCTTTGGTTCTTGAGTCCAGCAACCCCAAATCACCCAAAGTCCCAAAAGTCCAATGCCCCAAAAGTCTCTGTCCCTGGTCAGGGCAGCCCCAGAGTTCGAAAGTTTATCTGCGGAGCTTTACCTCCCAACCTGGGTGGAAATGGGACGGGGGTAAGAGGCACCTTACATGATCTGAAGCTGACCGCTCCATAGCTCCATAGCAGCGCTCCGCTCCGCCAGCCGCCCCACGAACTCCTTCGCTCAGCTGCGCTCCGCTCCGCCAGCCGCCCCACGAACTCCTTCGCTCGGCTGCGCTCCGCTCCGCCAGCCGCCCCACGAACTCCTTCGCTCGGCTGCGCTCCGCTCCGCCAGCCGCCCCACGAACTCCTTCGCTCAGCTGCGCTCCGCTCTGCCAGCCGCCCCACGAACTCCTTCGCTCAGCTCCACGGCCCACAAGCAGCTCCTGCCATCCACAAACTGCTCCACCAGCCAGTCCACAAGGCACTCCAGCCGGCCCGCCAACTGCTCCACAATATATCTTCAGGCTCTCCCACTACTTAACACAACACTCAGTGATTTCAGCTCTTAGGTGAATTCAGCTTGTAGTAGGGGAGCCCCAGTGCTGGTGCACTGTCAGCCCAAAATGAGCTCAGCAGCCTATAACTAGACTTCTAATGAAATCAAAATTAGCTCTGATATTCCACAGTGGAGAGAGGAGGAAGTGCAATTAGCATGTAAGGCCCTCATCAAGGGGCCCATGCCACCAAGTATTAGTACTTGTCCCCAGCCTCTCTCCATTCACACAGTTTTGGAACCCATGACCCTTGCCTAGCGAGTGCTACTTAGTTGATGGTGAATCCCTCCATCATAACAAAAGGCCACGTACAGTTCCAAGCACAGTTCCCATAATCAGGGTAATAACAATTTATTCTTCCTGCCCCAAAAACAGAGACACTGGGGATCCCACAGCAGCCAAAGTGACCATTTGGGCAGCTATGGTCTCATTCTAGGCGTGGTGGGTTTGCCTATGCAAATGAGATCGGCCCCTGAAGTTCTTTTCCACAACTTGCCACACCTCACCACCAGATGTCAGGTTGGAGCTCATCCTGACACTGCTTACATCCTCCCCCCAGCCGAGACTTTGTCGTCCCGACAAATCACACTCCCTTTATACCAACTCATTGGTTTCCTCCAAAGGGCCTCAGGAAGCCCACTTTAGCTTCCACAAGCCTGTGTGCTAAATGTATTGGCTCCTCACTAGTCACCCCAGGTGCATCATAAGTTAACCGTTTCACTGGTCTTATCACCCTGTCTCGTCTATTGAGAATCTCTGTTGCCGAGGTAGGGGGAACATCCTCTTGAGTGACGGATGGAGAGGCTTCCCTGGAGGGTCCCTCGGCTACTGGCGTAGGCCCCTGCACTCCTAGTTCTAACGCTGGAGGGTCCAAGGTGCCCAGGACATCCTCTACCTGTCTGTCCCCATTGTCCAATAACCTGTGTGTGTCATCACAGGGGGGTCTCATCAGCAGCACCAGGGTATCAGAAAGGGGCCTAAATAGTTCCGCCATTGGGTTTAGGGCGGAAGAGGGAAAACTCTCGTTTGGTTCAGCTGATCGAGACTGAAATCTTGTCTCCATCCCAGGATACACCAGGGTTGTGTCTTCCTCCTCAGACTCACTCTCAGATGTGCAGAATAGGGGTAAGTTAGCTGCAGGGGGCCCACTGTCTGTGTTGGATGGCGGCTTTGGTCTAGCACCTCTGTTCTGCCAGGCGGCCCTGCCATGGCCCATCTCATAAGGGGTGCTTACCAATTCTCCCACAGGGAGCAAAAGGTTTCTATGCACCGTCTTTATTTGCCCTGGACCGTCTTCAGGTTTGATCTTGTAGACCGGCAGATCTCCCAGCTTTTCCATCACCAGGTAAGGTATTGCCTTCCATCTGTCAGCTATCTTGTGTTTGCCAGCAATACCCAAATTTCGCAGCAGGACTCTGTCCCCCGGCTGGAGCTCCTGCGAACGCACTCTAGCATCATATCGATGTTTGTTGCGGTCTGCGTTCTTCCGAGCCGCAGCGGTAGCTAAGCGATAAGCATCCCGCAGCTTTTCTCTTAGTCGGGATACATACTGCTGATGAGTTTCATAGCTATCTCCATCCTCTGATACACCAAAGCACAAGTCTATGGGTAATCTTGGTTCTCGCCCGAACATCAAGAGATATGGGGTGACTCCCGTAGCATCGTTCTTTGTGGCATTGTAGGCATGCACCAGAAATGCGACATGCTGGCTCCAGGTTGCCTTCTGCTCTGGTCGCAAAGTTCCCAACATATCTAATAGGGTTCGATTGAACCTCTCTGGCTGAGGATCACCTTGGGGGTGATAAGGCGTTGTCCTAGACTTTTTAATTCCTGCTATCTTCAGCACCTCCTTCAGAAGGTGACTCTCAAAATCCCGCCCCTGATCAGAGTGTATCCGAGCCGGGAATCCATAGACTGAGAAATATTTGTCCCACAATACTCGAGCAACGGTGGTGGCCCTCTGATCACGTGTGGGATATGCTTGTGCATACCGTGTAAAATGGTCAGTCACTACTAGAATGTTCCCAACATTCCTCTTGTCTACCTCTACAGACAAGAAATCAATGCATACCAACTCCAAAGGTTTGTTGCTGGTGATGTTCTTGAGATATGCAGCCCTCGTGGGCAGAGTTTTCCTTTGAACACATTGAGCGCAAGTCTCACATTTCCTGCGAACATCTTCAGCGATTCGGGGCCAATAGAACCTACTACGAATAAGTTCCAGGGTCCTCTCCATCCCTAAATGCCCAAAGTCATCATGCAGGGCCCTCATGGCCAGGGCTCTGTACTTTTTTGGCAGTACTAGTTGTGCTCGTTGTTTTTGTAAAGGGTCAGTGGTCATTCGGTGTAGCACTCCCTGAATCAGTTTTAGTTTGGTCCATTCTCTCAATAGTAGTTTACCCTCCGGGTTAGGTGGGACAACCGCAGCTGGGCTTCGCCCCTCCCTTTTGGCAAGTAGTGTATCACGAATGTCAATATCTTGCCGCTGGGCTTCTTGCCAATCAGCCGCATTGAGCATGGGCAAAGGAGATTGGTCTAATGCAATATAGTTCACTGAAGCAGAAGGCATGCATTCAGGGGGCAGGCCCAAAGCTTCTGCAACACATCCCTGAAGGCCCTCACGGGCCTCTGGCTCTCGGCGACTCACACTGCAAATAGCTCTCACTCCATCTGTGGGTATCACAGCAACTTCTGGAGCCTGCGGACGCCTGGACAATGCATCTGCATCTACATTGCTTCTCCCTGATCGGTACTGAATGCTGAACTCATAGCTAGCCAAGGCAGCCACCCATCTCTGCCCTGTAGTATCCAGCTTAGCACTTGTTAACACATAAGTCAGTGGATTGTTGTCCGTCCACACCTGGAACTGAGCACCATACAAGTAGTCTCGAAATTTCTCAGTGATGGCCCATTTCAAGGCCAAGAATTCCAGCTTGTGGGTGGGATAGCGAGTTTCACTATCAGACAATCCTCGGCTGGCAAAGGCTACAGGTTTACATTTGCCTTCCACTTCCTGGTACAGGACTGCTCCCAGACCCTCCAAACTGGCATCAGTATGCAGGATAAATGGTTTGCTTGGGTCAGCAAAAACTAGGACTGGAGCATGAGTTAGGCAAGTAATGATTTCTCGAAAAGCCCTTTCACATCTCTCATCCCACCGTGGCCCGAATGGTGCAAAGGGGCCATTGTGTCTCTGTACAGGAGGCTTTGGGGACCTCCCCTTATTCTTGGACTTAGATTTGTTCTTGCTGGACTGATGTCCCCTGGTAAGATCATTCAGAGGCTTTACAATCGTAGCATAGTTTTTCACAAATCTGCGGTAGTAGCCACTAAATCCAAGAAAGGTCTTGAGTTCTCTGTAGTTACTTGGACGTGGCCATGTAGTGAGTGCTTTTATTTTATCAGGATCAGTACTCACACCTTCTTGGGACACAATGTGACCCACATACTTCACTGAGGTTCTGCAGAACTGGCATTTGTCAATTGAAAGCTTCAGACCATAATCCTCCAACCTATCAAGCACTTTAAGAAGTCTTTCTTCATGCTCCTCTAAGGTTCTTCCAAACACAATCAGGTCATCCAAATAAACTAACACTTGCAGTAAATTCATGTCTCCCACAACTTTCTCCATGAGACGTTGAAAGGTGGCAGGTGCTCCAGAAATCCCTTGGGGCATGCGTTCGAACTGATAAAACCCTAATGGGCAGATGAAGGCTGTCTTCTCCTTATCTTCTTCTCCCAGAGGGATCTGGTAGTATCCACTTCGAAGATCCAACACAGAGAACCACTGGCTTCCCAGCAAACAGTCTAAGGCATCTTGCACTCGAGGCATAGTGTACTGGTCGACCACAGTACGGCTGTTTAGGGTGCGGTAGTCAGTACACATCCGGATTTTCCCATTCTTTTTGCGGACTACCACAATGGGTGAGGCGTATGGGCTGCTACTTAGTTGATGGTGAATCCCTCCATCATAACAAAAGGCCACGTACAGTTCCAAGCACAGTTCCCATAATCAGGGTAATAACAATTTATTCTTCCTGCCCCAATAACAGAGACATTGGGGATCCCACAGCAGCCAAAGTGACCATTTGGGCAGCTATGGTCTCATTCTAGGCCTGGTGGGTGTGCCTATGCAAATGAGATCGGCCCCTAAAGTTCTTTTCCACAACTTGCCACACCTCACCACCAGATGTCAGGGTGGAGCTCATCCTGACACTGCTTACACTTGTTTTAATTAATACATTTATTTTTGGCTTTGATTTACTGTATACTGCTATTTTATATACTGGGTTAAACACATTTACTGTAACATGCTGGCAAAGTTGATACTAGACCTATTCGCCATGGCCATTTCAGCTGCTTTGATCATTTGATCCCCATGGCCATTTCAGCTGCCATTAGTGCTTTGATCATTAGTGACACACAAGGTAGTGGGACTTGTAAATTTTTTTGACAAGCAAACAACAAAGCAACTGTGACATACTTTTAAGTCTGATTTTCCTCAGCTACCATAAGTTGTTTTTTTTCCTCTTTGGCTGGATTCTCCTTATTGGTTTTGATGTTATTGCTCTTCTTCATTTGATAGCAATGACTGACAAATTTGTGCTGCAGCCTACTGTTTTGACAATTATTTATGACATCACTTGCCTGGAGGGAATTAACCCTTTACCCTCAGGAGTCAGGATACTTGCCTGATGACTGAGATAATACAAACCTTACAACTAGAGCTGTGCAAGAGTTATTACATTGTAAACACATTTTTGCCATTTTTATTTGGGGTGATTTCCTATTCCTGTTTTATTTTTATGTGAATTGGCTACTTTCACATTGAAACATTTAAAAAAATCTAATGCACACTCAGTCAAAAACATGAATGGAAAAATATTTCATGAGAATAATCAAGCGATGGTCCAGGTACACTTCAGCAAATCACTAAAGAAAGGATGTGCCATTCCAATAAAAAAAAATCTAGTAATTAATGTAGTAGGTAACTAGACAGTAGGATTCTAAACATAACAGATATAAGTTACATTGCAATATCAGAACATCTTCCTCAGAACTAAAATCATCTATTACCTTGAAGAGGAAAAGCCTTGTTTATACATGACTCGAAGTGGAAAAGGCTCATTTGTACATGACCTGCAGCTTTTGAAAAGGAAATAAACCACTACACAGCCAAATATTACTTGGAATTAGCGTAAGAACGTATTTTCCAGAAACCAAGACAGTTACTTCTCATTGCTTTGTTGAAAAAGGACAGTCACATTTCAAGATGCTTTGTGTCATTCTGACAACATTCCACCTAATAAGGTCATGTTATTTGCTATGGGTGAAATGCTGACCCTGCTAAGTCAATGGCAAAGCTCCCATTGACTTCAATGGGGCCAGCATTTCACCACACGTTGCATTTTCCTTATTGCACCTGCATTTTTCTTATAAATGATTCAACTCATTGCATAACATATAATTAACCTGTTGCAGATTTTGAACAGATAAATATGTTTCCCTAACCCAGTGCATTATCTTCTCTCTCAGGTCCAGATTCACAAGTCCATCCTTGGTCAGCAAACCATGTCAGTAGGTGCTTTAGTTTTAAGCATGGGTTGATGTTCCACTGGAATCAGTGGGGACTTCAGCACATGTTTAAAGCATCTGGTTAAGGGCCTCATCCAAAGCACATTGAAGTAAATGGTAGTCTTTCAATTGGCTTGAATGGGCTTTGACCTCACAAGTGTTTTGATGAATAAGAGTCAACTTAAGCATGTGTTTACCTGCTCTGCTGAACTGGGGGTCCAATACCACTAACAATCACATGCAACCCCCACCACAAAAACCTGCTATCCACCATTATTTCATTTTTACATTTGAGTTAGTTTCCATTTTGTGAGATCAGTACTGTATTTTCCCCCAACAATCTGTGTCCTGTGAAGAAGACTTGCTTATCCTGGTCTGGTTAGGTCATACCTCCTAGTATGCAAGTCTGACAGAACCTACAAAAGAAAAAAAAGTCACATTTATGAACCAAAACTAGAATAAAGCTCAGACATATGAACACCACCTAAAAAATGGTTGCCAGCCCTTCAGGACTTACATTCAGCAGAAATTTTCCTATCTTTGCAGTCTTCAGAACTTCATGTTTCAGGATCTTGTGAGATTATACTAAAAACTATGGGCCAAATTCTGTGCTCAGTAAAATCTCTGTAAAAATGGGAGTTTTTGAGCATTCCATATTGGTGAATGACACAATAAATACTCCAAAACAGAGAACTGGTACTGTTTCTTAACAGACAGCATTAGTTGCTTTGGGGGAAAAAAAGCTTTGAAAGGTCACTGGGTTAATAAATGAGAGAACAAATAATGTAGATTTTCCTCAGTATTTTCAAATTCCTTATTATCATTCACAAAGTTTCAATACACATAAGAAGCATTGAATAAAAAGGTAAAGAAATCGATGAGGTCAAACATCTTCTTTTTAAACAGAGGGAAACAAAATCAAAGGCCCTGTCCACATTAGAGAAATACTGGATACTGGATAAAGTTGCACTGTTGTAAGCTCTACTTTACATCAATGAAGCTTATGTATATCAAGATTTTGAACTACATCTGTGTAATTACACCAGTGCCAATTTCTCTAATGTAGACAGGCACCTCATTGCATTTACACTCAGTGAGTGATGCTGCAAAAGAGGAGGGTTGAGGTGCAGGGAGAAACACAGAGGGCAATGGCCTTACATTTGTCCCAGAAGCACACAACTTGTTCCACTGTACCTAAGAAGAAAACACAACAAAACAAACAAAAAATTCTCTCTCCAGTGGCCTGAGCAACCATATGGCATTTAATATTGGGAGTAGGACTGAAGTATCTGGTATCAATCCACAAGTGCACTGAGCCCTTATATAAAGACTCAACTTTAAAATGCTGTTCAGACATTAACATAAAAATCTTTCATATTTCCAGTCATACATACATGTGCAATATTCAGAAAGAAGGGGCCTGGCTTCTGGGAAAGAGACTAAAAGAATAATTCAATTTTCTAACAAAAGCAGGTAATATTAGCTATTACTGCTGCTTGACTCATGCCCAAAAGGTGTCTTGCAAAGAATTATTTTTTAAAAATAGGAATTGACACACTAGGTCTGACAGAAGTCCATCTAGTCCAGTGTCTTGTTTCCAACAGTGGCCAGTACAGGTGCTTCAGAAGAAGGCATAAGAATCCTGCATTAGCAGATGTGGGACAACCTACCCCGAACCATAGGTCTCATCCTGATAGTTAGAGATTGTTTTTTAAACTGTAAAGCACAAGTTATAGTATCTTTTCCAACATTTTTGTTATAATTAATTATTACTTTGGGTGTTCTAGATATCCATATAAATGTCTACTCCCTTTTTGAATCTTGTTAAATTGGCCTCAACAACTTCTTGTGCAGTGAGTTCCACAGTTTAATCACATGCTATGTGGAAATGTATTTCCTTTGATCAGTTTTCAGTTCTCACCTTTTAATTTCATTGCATGCTTTCCGGTTCTTGTGTTATGAAACAGGGAGAGTGGAAGTTCCTCATCTACTTTCTCTCAACCACATTATCATGTCCCTTCTTATGTGTCTCCTTTCTGAGCTAAGCACTCCCAGTCTTTTCAGTCTCTCTTCATATGACTTTGATCATTCTTTTCATCCATCTTTGAACCCCCCTCTAGTTCTGCAACACCTTTTTAGAGATGGGGTGACCAATACTGTACATTTATTTTAGACTAAGCTTGGGCTTTTTTATTTGGGCTTTATAGTGTAAAAGTAAGACCTTAGATTTTTTTAAACCTTAAATCTCAGATGATAAGTATTGTAAACTCTCTCATGCTTTTTAAAAACAAAAAAATGAGAGAGAAAAAACACTCAAGCTAAATATCCCTTCATAATTTAATTGATTCTCCAGTTGCCATAGGATAGGGAAGACCTGCATTTGTCATGTGAAAAACAAGCAGCGTTTTTTTGTTTTGTATTGTTTTTTTGACAAACACCGTTCAGGCCTTCCCTGTAGAAAAATAAAAAGCACCAACCCAATTTTATTTTCTTGTACAGGCCACCTATAACTCACTCTGATAATGTAATTTTTCTGGCAACCCTGTCTATGGGTTAGATGGTAGCAGCACATGATCACAACTGTGCATGCTAACTTACAGCAGAAAATGTTTTTGGCTGCCACCAAGTGACAAGAGTGTGAAATGCCATGCTGTAATTTGGACTACACTTTACCAATAGAATTGAATCAAATCCATGGACTGTATTGGATAAATAGAATGCCTTAAAATAATCAGTCACATTATATTCCAAACACAATGCTTCACACTAGTCTCTATGCTGCTTTGAGATACAGATTTTATGATATAATTGTACATTTTCATAACATTTAAAACGTAAACTATGTACAGAATGCCCCAATCTTGAGTTCAAGTCAGCAAAGTCTGATCTAAAGAAACCGTATTGAATTATAATTATTCTCTAAGGGCTACAATGTGATACCCTTTCTCATGCTGAATAGTATCTGATACTACAAATAGCCCCTTTGAAATCAAGTGACCTACTTACAGAGTAAGGTAATACTCAGTGTGAGAATTTTGAATTAAAGCTGTTTCTCCTGCTTTAGAAACCTGCTGTTGGCAGATGGGTACTTTTCTTCCTCTAATCTCTTAATCTAGGGTCCATGAGAAGACCTCCTTCCCCTCCCCTACTTATAAAATGGATATTGATGAACTGCAAAAAGTACATGCAATCGTTCTATTAATATTATTAGGAAAAAATAGTTGACCTCCTGGGATAAGACAGTCTGAAACAATGTTAGCCAGCTATGCCCCGGTTCTGCACAGACGCTTGTCTTTACGCATAGTGAATAGTCCTATAGAAGTCAGTATATTAAATTGTTGTGCTAGTCACTTAATATTTGGTAAACATAAGATTCTTTTCACTCCAGGTAATTATCAGAAGCATTGTCACTATAGTTTGATTTTCATCTCAACATAAATGAAAACCATTTTATGCATATACTGATCCAGTTCCTGATTTCTCTTTGGAATACTACAGGGGTATATTTCTCCAGGTGAAAAGGGAACACCGCCTGCTCGCCATTAACAAAAAACAATCTTGGGGCCAACTTTTTTTTTACAGAGGTTTCCACCAAAACCTATATTTGTTTGTGTCCACTGGAATACAACGTCACACACATTCCCCTGCAGTGACTGCTACCCACCAACAGTGACATTGCTCAGTCTGAGAGAAATGCCAAAAAATCATTAACTTTTTAAAAGTTTCAGCTTTAAACACCGATATGTTAGTCAAATAACGTTTGCTTACAGCATCCCTTTTGACTATGTATTTTAAGACATCTCTTTCATATTTCTCTAAGAGTCATATGCTCTTGAGAAATATCAACCTGATTGGAATTAGTTAGGTTAGCCAAATGTAGCTATACAGATCCATGTGTACAGGTAACTAAGTAAGTGTGCAAGCTCTTATCTATGTACCATAAGCAGTGCTTAATTTGTGCCAGAGCTTGCCAGGGCTAAGCCCGGCACCTCTAAACTTGGCAGTTCATAGCCCCAGCACCTCTTGGCTTGCTGTGTCAGATATGAAAGTAAAAAAAAATTGCTTGAGCTCCAGCAGCTCTTTCATTACAAATTAAGCACTGACCATAAAGTGGAAGGTAAATAAAATCCATCAGGAAAACTGATGGGGAGGGAAGGAAGAACCAGAATCTAACAGTTCTATAATAAGTACCACCTTAATGTGGGACAGGTTGTGAAACCCTTACATAAATGATCCTATTCACTGCAGTGGAATTACTCATGTGAGTAACTGCCAGTGTAAGTATTGCTGCTGGGGCAATGGGACTGTCTGCAGAGTTAAGTATTACTCAGCGAGACTAATGGTGACAGAACGTGGATCAAAAGACGAGAGAGGCAGATGACAAGTGTTTAGACACTGTGGTGAGAGATGCTATAGAAAACCCTTAGACAGGCAAAACTTGATCCAACAGAGCTTGATTAACAAGTATTCAGAAAGGACTCAGCAAATTGGGTTTGTAAAATGGTATTTGGTTTTGCTGACAATACCTTCCCTTCCTCTGATTGTCCCTGGTGCTCAAATTATGGAGGAGCTTTTGCCCCTTCATGACTTCTAGGGGCTTCCCCACTTCTCACTTATACAAAGGTGCTAGGAGGGCTGTGTTTTAGCCCCCTAACTTCTCCCTGCACGGCTAGCTGCAAAGCCAGGAGCTGCAGGGAGAACAGCAGCAGGTGCTGCCACCCATGGCTTGTGGGGGCATGATGGGGGTGGAGCTGGTTAGCTGTGAGGGGCTGGTCTCTGGTTAGAGGGGGAAGCTGCAAGAGCGATCAAGGGCCCAGGCACTGCCAAGGGGGTGCTTCTATGATGAGCTGCATGCCATTTTAGGGGGTCAACCCACCACTACCCCAACCGTGTGCTCTGACTCCGTCAATGGAGAGGGAGGCAACACGGAAGCAGGTTTTGGGGTCAAGGAAGATGATGATGATGAGGTTGTAGATAGCTCACAGCAAGCAAGCGGAGAAACCGGTTTTCCCGACAGCCAGAAACTGTTTCTCACCCTGGACCTACAGCCAGTACCCCCCAAACCCACCCAAGGCTGCCTCCCAGACCCGCCAGGTGGAGAAGGGACCTCTGGTGAGTGTACCTTTTTAAATAGTATACATGGTTTAAAAGCAAGTGTGTTTAATGATTAATTTGCCCTGGCATTTACGGCCAGTACAACTACTGGAAAAGTCTGTTAATGTGTCTGGGGATGGAGCGGAAATCCTCCAGGGACATCTTCATAAAGCTCTCTTGGATGTACTCCCAAAGCCTTTGCAAAAGGTTTCTGGGGAGGGCAGCCTTATTCCGTCCACCATGGTAGGACACTTTACCACGCCGGGCCAGTAGCATGTAGTCGGGAATCATTGCAGAACAAAGCATTGCAGCGTATGTTTGCTGGCGTTCAAACAACATCCGTTCTTTATCTCTCTGTGTTATCCTCAAGAGAGTGATATCATTCATGGTCACCTGGTTGAACTAGGGTGCTTTTCTTAAGGGGACATTCAGAGGTGCCTGTTCCTGCTACGCTGTTTGCCTGTGGCTGAACAGAAATGTTTCCCGCTGTTAGCCACGTGGTGGGGGGAGGGGTTATCCACACGCTGGCAAAATGCGACTTGTAACGAAAGCACATGTGCTATGTGTGTAATGTTAACAGCAAGGTTTACTGTGAAAGAGTGTACCCATTGTTCTATAAAATGTGTCTTTTTAAACACCACTGTCCCTTTTTTTTTCTCCACCAGCTGCATGTGTTTCAAGGATCACAGGATCTTCTCCTTCCCAGAGGCGAGCGAAGATTAGAAGGCAAACAAAACGCACTCGCAATGAAATGTTCTCTGACCTCATGCTGTCCTCCCACACTGACAGAGCACAGACGAATGCGTGGAGGCAGACAATGTCAGAGTGCAGGAAAGGACAAAATGAATGCAAGGAGAAGTGGCGGGCTGAAGAGAGTAAGTGGTGGACTGAAGATGATAGGTGGCGGTAGCGTGATGAGAGGAGGCAGGATTCAATGCTGAGGCTGCTGGAGGATCAAACTAATATGCTCCAGCATATGGTTGAGCTGCAGGAAAGGCAGCTGGAGCACAGACTGCTACTACAGCCCCTGTGTAACCAACTGCCCTCTTCCCCAAGTTCCATAGCCTCCTCACCCAGACGCCCAAGAACGCGGTGGGGGGGGCCTCTGGCCACCCAGCCACTCCACCCAGAGGATTGCCCAAGCAACAGAAGGCTGGCATTCAATAAGTTTTGAAATGCAGTGTGGCCTTGTCCTTCCCTCCTCCACTACCACCCCTCCCTGGCTACCTTGGCAGTTATCCCCCTATTTGTGTGATGCATTAAGAAAGAATGCATGAATGTGAGGCAACAATGACTTTATTGCCTCTGCAAGCGGTGATTGAAGAGGGGGAGGGGAGGGTGGTTAACTTACAGGGAAGTAGAGTGAACCAAGGGGCAGGGGGTTCATCAAGGAGAAACAAACAGAACTTTCACACCGTAGCCTGGCCAGTCATGAAACTGGTTTTCAAAGCTTCTCTGATGTGCACCGCGCCCTCTGGTGCTCTTCTAAACGCCCTGGTGTCTGGCTGCGCGTAACCAGCGGCCAGACGATTTGCCTCAACCTTCCACCCCGCCATAAATGTCTCCCCCTTACTCTCACAGAGATCGTGGAGCGCACAGCAAGCAGTAATAACAATGGGAATATTGGTTTCGCTGAGGTCTAAGCTAGTCAGTAAACTGCGCCAGTGTGCTTTTAAATGTCCAAATGCACATTTTACCACCATTCTGCACTTGCTCAGTCTGTAGTTGAACAGCTCCTGACTACTGTCCAGGCTGCCTGTGTATGGCTTCATGAGCCATGGCATTAAGGGGTAGGCTGGATCCCCAAGGATAACTATAGGCATTTCAGCATCCCCAACCGTTATTTTCTGCTCTGGGAATAAAGTCCCTTCCTGCAGCTTTTGAAACAGACCAGAGTTCCTGAAGATGCGAGCGTCATGTACCTTTCCCGGCCATCCCACATTGATGTTGGTGAAACGTCCCTTGTGATCCATCAGTGCTTGCAGCACTATTGAAAAGTACCCCTTGCGGTTTATGTACTCGTCGGCTTGGTGCTCCGGTGCCAAGATAGGGATATGGGTTCCGTCTATGGCCCCACCACAGTTAGGGAATCCCATTGCAGCAAAGCCATCCACTATGACCTGCACATTTCCCAGACTCACTACCCTTGATATCAGCAGATCTTTGATTGCATTGGCTACTTGCATCACACAGCCCCCACAGCAGATTTGCCCACTCCAAATTGATTCCTGACTGACAGGTAGCTGTCTGGCATTGCAAGCTTCCACAGGGCTATTGCCACTCGCTTCTCAACTGTGAGGGCTGCTCTCATCTTGGTATTCTGGTACTTCAGGGTAGGGCAAAGCAAGTCACAAAGTTCCATGAAAGTGCCCTTACGCATGTGAAAGTTTTGCAGCCACTGGGAATCGTCCCAGACCTGTAACACTATGCGGTCCCACCAGTCTGTGCTTGTTTCCCGGGCCCAGAATTGGCACCATGATGCCCACATTGCCAGAGCCCGTGCTTTGAGAGAAGTCTGTGTCCATGTCCTCATCATTCTTGTCACCACGCTGACGTCGCCTAGTTTCGCTTTGTCAGGTTCTGGTGCTGCATATACTGCTGGATAATGCACGTAGTGTTTAATGTGCTCCTAATTGCCAAAGTGATCTCAGCAGGCTCCATGCTTGCCGTGGTATGGCTTCTGCAAGAAAAAAAGGCACGGAATGATTGTCTGCCATTGCTCTAACGGAGGGAGGGGTGACTAACGACATGGCTTACAGGGTTGGCTTACAGGGAATTAAAATCAACAAAGGGGGTGGCTTTACATCAAGGAGAAACAAAAACAACTGTCATACAGAATGGGCCCCCTCAAGGATTGAGCACAAAACCCTGGATTTAGCAGGCCAATGCTCAATCCACTGAGCTATCCCTCCCCCCACTATTCCAGGCAGGACTGAATCTCCATTAAACTTTTCAAGGTACCCGACAGACCTCACCAAAATGATTGTTGGCCGTTGATTTCACGGAGGGAGGGAGGGGAGAGCAAATGAATAGAAAACAAATCTGATCTATTTCTTGTTTTGATCCACTCCATCTATCTTTTACATCTTTGGCTGGCAGCAGATGGTGCAGTAGGACTGCTAGCCGTCCTCATCTCCTGGCTGCTCGCCAGAAGATGGTACAATACGACTGCCGGCAAGACTAAAGAGAATGACCTGGTTAGTCTCTTCTGTTTCAGTCCCTGTGTCCATGTCTGCCCAGGTGCTCCTGACTGACCTTACCGAGGCGGCCAAGAGCACCTAGGACATGATGACAACGGTTATCAGGCCTATTGCACCATCTGCTGCCACAAGACAATGAACTGCTGCTTTGTAGCAATGCAGTACCGCGTCTGCCAGCACCCAGGAGACATACAGTGACAGTGAGCTGAGTGGGCTCCATGCTTGCCGTGGTATGGCCAGAAAAAAAGGCGCGAAACGATTGTCTGCCGTTGCTTTCACAGAGGGAGGGCCTGACAACATGTACCCAGAACCACCCGCGACAATGTTTTTGCCCCATTCGGCATTGGGATCTCAACCCAGAATTCCAATGGGCAGTTGAGACTGCGGGAACTGTGGGATAGCTACTCACAGTACAATGCTCCAGAAGTCGACGCTAGCCTTGATACTGTAGAAGCACTCTGACGAGTTAATACACTTAATGCACTTAGAGCATTTTGTGTGGAGACACACACAATCAACTATATAAAAATGATTTCTAAAAAACCGACTTCTATAAATTCGACCTAATTTCATAGTGTAGACATACCCTTAGAGGCTCCCTAATAACAAACAATACTCCCATTAAATGGTTGCAAGTGATGAAGGACATGAATTCTCACATTATTCGGTGGTATTTGGCACTGCAACTATGTGCCTTTCCTGTGAGACACTAACAGGGTTCTCAGAAGCAGAATGCAGACTTCTTTTCCCAGGATAAGGGGCTGAGATTGGGCCCTAGGGGTCATTCTGTGGGTGGGAGGGTGTGATGGGGGTCTTTCAAGTTGTCTTTGCCCCTTGCTAGAGGTATCATTGCCCTAATACTCCCTCATCAAGGAAAACTGAATCAGGCTACCAACAAGGTAGTCCTAGAGAAAATAGGCTTAGAGGAAATACTGACAGATCAAGAGCTAGCGGGCCAGTTAAGAACACTTGACTGCCTCTTCTCAGTAGCAGAGTTGGGTGAGAGAGGAGGAGTGGCTCAGTGCTAGCCTTGACCCAGGCCAGGGCCTTGCCTTTAAATGCTGAAACTAAGCACTTTCCTTTGATTGTTTTCTTCATTTAAAGGCATTGACATCCAGTTCTGAGTTTTGTTACTCAAGTGTTTAGACTGATGCCAAGCTTACCTTATGCCCAGCGGATGGCCTAAAATTTATGGGCTAAGGCAGGGAGTGCCCATAATACCAAGCTTGGCCCTACAGTGGTGGCTATGGAGCAACCCCACCTCCCACTGTAAACATCAGTAAAAGCACAGGCAAGTTTAATGACTTAATATTTCACAACAATAATTTTTATTATCACTTTTGCATTACTATTGCAGTCTCTCCTCTACACCAGATTGCAAAGCCACCGTCTCCTCATTTAAATCCCTCACCAAGATTATTTTATGATGCTTTCAAGAACCTAGTTGACTAAGTCATATATTTGTTTGTTTACTGTATGAGTTAACTGTTCATGTAAGTGGAGAACTTAGTATTTAATGTACATGCAACCACCACAGGTTTATCTGACAAAACATATGCTTATTGGCTTGATCACTTTTGCTTGCATAATGTATCTGTCTTTGCCTTTTCTAGGGCATATACTGGTTAGGGCAAGGACTGTATCCACTCTCTTTGAACAGCTCTAGTCCATAGTGGATGACATTGTTCATGCAGTAAGAGGTAGTCCAATGGAGGAGGGGATGCTCAGAAAGTCAGGGCTGGGGGAAGGAGGGGGAACATATCCATTGTTTTAAAAATGTATTTAATAGCATCCCCCCCGCCCCCCCTTTCATCCTGAATCCTCCACTGTCGTGTCCACTTACAGATATGATTTTGGTCACAAGTGATAAATATTCAAGTCTTTCACCTGCAGTGGAAAAAAAACTGTTTCCCATTATCAAATATATGTTTAGACACTAATTCACATTGCAAGCAAACTGTGCCAGACTAAAATGGGAACATCTGGGCTACACCTTCCACTGCTGCATATTGGTGTCTCTGTAGGCCTAATTCCAACGATGTCTGTCTATAACTGCTGAGGATCTTGCCCAATATTCCTCACCCCCCCCCCCACGCCTTCATCCTTTTCATGTAAAGATACACAGTGTGGGAAAGAACATTTCAGGAGCTAGATTATAACAAAAGTTCTTCAATCTTTAATTTCTGTCTTATTTGGAGACCCGGCCATTTTAGTGCTACAATGTTCTAAATAGCTACTGGGAACATGTTACATTAGAAGGTGAAGAGTTATTCTTCAAACCACGCTTTCTCCCCCACAAGATGTTTTACAGAAAACTGGAAACAGTTTTTGCTGGTGTCAAGCAGAGTGTGTGAACACTGCTGTCTTCCAAAAGGGATATGTTTTGTCTGGAACTCTCAGTCTTAAAATACCCCTGGTATTAGTCGGTAAGGAACTGCAGTAGTGTAGCGCTTCCACTCCTTGCCGTATTTGCTGGAGCAACGGTGTTCATCCCTGATGCAGCGGTGGGTCAGCAGAATGGTCATGTAAATGATGTAGAAATACGGCAGGATGTGCCCAAAGCCACAAGTCAAGCAGTATGCCAGGGAGCCCATCAGGTCACCTGTGTAGTTAAAATGTCGCGCCACTCCCCAGAATCCTGAAATCATCAGCTTGCTGTAGTATTTGGTCCCATCCAATGACGTGTAGGAGCATTCAATATATTCTGGCTTCTTACCCCAGATCTTACAGTGCCCATCTGTGCGACGGAAGAGATCTTTTTGGTGGTTGGTCATCCTGAAGATATAATAGCCAACCAGCCCCAAAAGCAGGATCCCAACTGCATTAGCTTTTGAGAGCTGTACAGGATGGTAAACCAAATATAAACCCTGTGGAGTGAGGAAGAATTAGAGGGTTCAGTGAATTTCTGTAAACAAATGTTTCCTCCAAGCTGAGTGGCACCCCCTTTGCCTGGAGGATGCTAGACTACTTCTCTAAGCAAATGGGGACCCAGGTAGAGGAGAGGATCAGTGAGAGCAGGGAAACTTGCAAGACCCCAGACCCACGCTACAAATGTATGGCCATCTCTCCAGGTAAAGCCACAGGTGGTTCTTAGAAAACCACCCATTTCTCTCACTGTGATGGCATTGTAGGTGGCTGTAGGAACAACTCATATGAACAGCATTAAAGGCTCAAGCAGCAAGCAGCCTGCCTGCTGTACTCTGCTATCATGGCATTCAGCTCAATCTTGGATGGTACCAGTGATCTTCACACCCCAGAAATAATAAGACACAGCAGGGCCCTTATCCACTAAATCAGGGGTGGGCAAACTACGGCCCATGAGCCATTTTAAGCCGGCCTGCGAACTCCTGCTGGTGGGGTCTAGGGCTTGCCCTGCTCCGGCGCTCCAGCTGGGGCGCAGGGTCAGGGCCTGCTCCATGCAGCTCCCAGAAGCCGCAGCATGGCCCCCCTCCAGCTCCTACGCCCTCCAATGGCCTGCTCCGGTGCTCCAATGGGAGCTGCAGGGGCGGTGCCTGCGGATGGGGCAGCACCCAGAGCCGCCTGGCTGCGCCTACACATAGGAACCAGAAAAGGGACATGCTGCTGCTTCTGGAAGCCGCTTGAGGTAAGTGCCTCTCCCCATGCCCCAATCCCCTGCCCCAGCCCTGATTCCCTCTCCCGCCCTCCAAACCCTTCGTCCCAGCCCAGAGCACCATCCTACACCCCAAACTCCTCATCCCCAGCCCAAAGCCCATACACCCCAGCCGGAGCCCTCACCCCCCACCCCACTCTCCTACCCCAGCCCGGAGTCCCCTCCTGCACCCTGAACTCCTCATTTATGGCCCCGCCCTGGAGCCCACACCCCTCAATCAAAGCCTCACCCCCTCCCACACCCCAACCCCAATTTTGTGAGCATTCATGGCCCACCATACAATTTCTATTCCCAGATGTGGCCTTTGGGCCAAAAAGTTTGCCCACCCCTGCACTAAATCATCCCAATGTAGGGGTGTGACAGAATACACCCCTGTATCCACACCCTACACACTATTGTAATCACCTTTGTTCAAAGTGTGCCTTGTAAGGTACCATGTGAAAACTCATAATTTACTGGTCAGCACTGTCCTGTTAAAATATGTGTGGGAACATTGCATGTAAAGTTATAAGATTCCCCTGTGTGTTGTTGTTATTAACATGTTTCAAACCCCACAGCCCTGCCCAAGCAAAAGCTGGCAAACAGGTCTGTCCTAAACAAAGAAATGTGTGCGGCTTAATTTCTTTTAAGCAGTAAATAGAGTCCTCAAGCGGGAAGGGAAGACAAGGAAGTTCAAACAGGTGGGAAAAAAAGCAGGGAATATCCTTCCACAGAGACTCTGGCTCCTGGGTCTCAGCTGGAAATGTTTTTCCAAGAGGGTGACAAATTATAAAAAGAAGGGACAAACATCCCAAGGCACCCTCTCTCTCCCTCTGCTCATCATGGGTTCTGTGGGAGGGGTCCTGACCTAAAGAGTTTGATCAGTAAGACTGCTGAAAGCATGTGGTCAGAAAACAAACTACATTAGATTTAAAGCAAAGTTAAGTAAGGCATCAGGAGGCATTTTATCTTAATTTTTCCTGTAACTATTTCTGACTCTTATGCCTCATTATTTGTACTCAAAATCTCTCTTTCTCTCTGTAGTTAATTAACTTAATACACTTGTTTTATCTAATCCAGTGTGTTCAAAGTTGAAGTGTCTGGGAAATGCCATTTGGGGTAACAATTTGTGTGCATGCATATTATTCCCTTAAAGGAATAACAGGCTCAATATATCTGTACTGTCCAGTACAGGACATACATTTCTGGGGGAAGATCTGGGACTAGGAACATGTTGGGGTTACCTTGTGGTAATTTTTAAGTCTGGTAAGACCCAAGTCATAGCTGGGAGTAAATTACATGCTGGAACTGTTTGTGAGCAGCAAGGCATTGTAAAGGGCACCCCAGGTTACCGGGCAGGGGTGACACAGCTACTCATTAATCTGGATTGTATCCTGTTGTGTCACAATACGTCTAACAAAGGAATGGTTGGAACCACTATTGTTAACTATCTATTACATTACTCAACTAAGTTTACTTAGAAGCCAGTTATTTAGGATGCTAGTCATGCTGCTAGGGAAACACATTTTTAGGATTTCTATATTTACTTTTAACTTGTTCTGCTTCCATGAAAATGCTATTCTCAATACAATTGTATTTTTACCTGCAGAGTGTAGAGGTAAGGCAGCCAAACGCAATCTCCCCAGCCCAGGTACCATCCAAAATGATCATGGCAGATATCAATAGTTTTCAAATACCAAGCTTCATTCCAGAAGAAGTCCAATACATAAATACCCTGGAAATAAATGTCTTATGCTTAGAACAATGCTCTGTTGCTATTAAAACATCTGTCGTAGTCACCCAGTCTCACTGTACTAGGATCAGGCTGCTGGTTTTATCTTGTGGCAACAGCCTGAGAACCTTTCTGCATTTTTACATTGGCAAAACAGAGTATTTTTTTTAAGTATTACCACAATTGTAGTAATGCGTACACGTATAATTTGAATTCAGTACTTTCAAGGTGACTGCTAAACCAATGCTAAAATTCCTAGCTTATTACTTATTAGGGCCAACCCATTCTAGACAGACAATAGTAACAGCACGGCCTTGCTGTGGAATGGAATGTGGCAGGCAAACAAAACCAGCTTAAACCCACAGACACCCTTTAGGCATCTCACCATGCATCCGATGAAGTGAGCTGTAGTTCACGAAAGCTTATGCTCACATAAATTGGTTAGTCTCTAAGGTGCCACAAGTCCTCCTTTTCTTTTCACTGTACCTAGGTAATGTTGATCATCTGATCGTGAGATCCAGTGCTAATGTAATGTACACAAAGGCACAGTGGTGCACTTCAAGACACATATGAATGTTAGTCTTTGACTTAGATTAAGGATCTAACTTAAAACAACACAAACAATCTAGTTTGTCAGCTTTTGCCTAACAGAGATTTCAACATATCCTGGTCACAGCAGGACTGCCAGCAGCCACAACAGGAGATGGAGTGACTTCCTGGTCTTTAGCCCATCTCCTTATTCCCCGAAATGGACCAGAATAAACTGCTCTGGTCCAGTGGTCTTGATTCACAGGACCAACAGCTTTCAAAGCCTCAGGGCTTGTCTACACTACTGCTTAAGTCGATGTAAGTTACGTCACTCCGGGGTATGAATAAGCCACCCCCTCTGAGCGATGTATATTGGCTTAAAGCGATGTCCACGCTAGCACTATGTTGGAGGGAGACGCTCTCCCACCGACACAGCTTCTGCCTCTCATTGAGGTGGAGTAATTATGTCAATGGGAGAGCGCTCTCCCGTCAGCATAGTGCGTCTTCACCAGACGCGCTACAGCGGCACAGCTGCATTGGTGAAGCTGCGCCGATGTAGTGCGGTAGTGTAGACCAGCCCTTAGTCTCCTGGCCGTTCTCTTTTGCTACATGCTCATCTGCCCCCTCCTTTATTTTGGTCAACCTCATGCCTTTGTCGCTCCTCTGTTCCAGTTTCTGCCTACTCCTCTTCCATGAGTTCGTTGAGTTCATAGAATCATAGAATATCAGGGTTGGAAGGGACCTCAGGAGGTCATCTAGTCCAACCCCCTGCTCAAAAGCAGGACCCATACCCAATTAAATCATCCCAGCCAGGGCTTTGTCAAGCCTGACCTTAAAAACTTCTAAGGAAGGAGATTCTACCACCTCCCTAGGCAACGCATTCCAGTGTTTCACCACCCTCCTAGTGAAAAAGTTTTTCCTAATATCCAACCTAAACCTCCCCCACTGCAACTTGAGACCATTACTCCTTGTCCTGTCCTCTTCCACCACTGAGAATAGCCTAGAACCATCCGCTCTGGAACTACCTCTCAGGTAGTTGAAAGCAGTTATCAAATCCCCCCTCATTCTTCTCTTCTGCAGACGAAACAATCCCAGTTCCCTCAGCCTCTCCACATAACTCATGTGTTCCAGACCCCTAATCATTTTTGTTGCCCTTTGCTGGACTCTCTCCAATTTATCCACATCCTTCTTGTAGTGTGGGGCCCAAAACTGGACACAGTACTCCAGATGAGGCCTCACCAATGTCGAATAGTTCAGGATCCTGACACAGGGAAGAAAGGTAAGCAGCAGAATATGGACCCTGGACTTCAGGAAAGCAGACTGACTCCTTCAGGGAACTGATGGGTAGGATCCCCTGGGGGAATAACATGAAGGGGAAAGGAGTCCAGGAGAGCTGGCTGTATTTCAAGGAATCCCTATTGAGGTTACAGAGACAAACCATCCCAATGTGTCGAAAGAATAGTAAATATGGCAGGCGACCAGCTTGGCTTAACGGTGAAATCCTTGCGGATCTTAAACATAAAAAAGAAGCTTACAAGAAGTGGAAGATTGGTCAAATAACCAGGGAAGAGTATAAAAATATTGCTCGGGCATGTAGGAATGAAATCAGGAGGGCCAAATCACACCTGGAGCTGCAGCTAGCAAGAGATGTTAAGAGTAACAAGAAGGGTTTCTTCAGGTATGTTGGCAACAAGAAGAAAGCCAAGGAAAGTGTGGGCCCCTTACTGAATGAGGGAGGCAACCTAGTGACAGAGGATGTGGAAAAAGCTAATGTACTCAATGCTTTTTTTGCCTCTGTCTTCACGAACAAGGTCAGCTCCCAGACTGCTGCACTGGGCATCACAGCATGGGGAGTAGGTGGTCAGCCCTCTGTGGAGAAAGAAGTGGTTAGGGACTACTTAGAAAAGCTGGACGTGCACAAGTCCATGGGGCCGGATGCGTTGCATCCGAGAGTGCTAAAGGAATTGGCGGCTGTGATTGCAGAGCCATTGGCCATTATCTTTGAAAACTCATGGCAAACGGGGGAAGTCCCGGATGACTGGAAAAAGGTTAATGTAGTGCCAATCTTTAAAAAAGGGAAGAAGGAGGATCCTGGGAGCTACAGGCCAGTCAGTCTCACCTCAGTCCCCAGAAAAATCATGGAGCAGGTTCTCAAGGAATCAATCCTGAAGTACTTACATGAGAGGAAAGTGATCAGGAACAGTCAGCATGGATTCACCAAGGGAAGGTCATGCCTGACTAATCTAATTGCCTTCTATGATGTGATTACTGGTTCTGTGGATGAAGGGAAAGCAGTGGATGTATTGTTTCTTGACTTTAGCAAAGCTTTTGACACGGTCTCCCACAGTATTCTTGTCAGCAAGTTAAAGAAGTATGGGCTGGGTGAATGCACTATAAGGTGGGTAGAAAGTTGGCTAGATTGTCGGGCTCAACGGGTAGTGATCAATGGCTCCATGTCTAGTTGGCAGCCGGTATTAATTGGAGTGCCCCAAGGGTCGGTCCTGGGGCCGGTTTTGTTCAATATCTTCATAAATGATCTGGAGGATTGTGTGGATTGCACTCTCAGCAAATTTGGGGATGATACTAAACTAGGAGGAGTGGTAGATTCACTGGAGGGCAGGGATAGGATACAGAGGGACCTAGACAAATTGGAGGATTGGGCCAAAAGAAATCTGATGAGGTTCAATGAGGTTCAACAAGGATAAGTGCAGAGTCCTGCACTTAGGACGGAAGAACCCAATGCACAGCTACAGACTAGGGACCGAATGGCTAGGCAGCAGTTCTACAGAAAAGGACCTAGGGGTGACAGTGGACGAGAAGCTGGATATGAGTCAACAGTGTGCCCTTCTTGCCAAGAAGGCCAATGGCATTTTGGGATGTATAAGTAGGGGCACAGCCAGCAGATAGAGGGACATGATCGTTCCCCTCTATTCGACATTGGTGAGGCCTCATCTGGAGTACTCTGTCCAGTTTTGGGCCCCACACTACAAGAAGAATGTGGATAAATTGGAGAGAGTCCAGCGAAGGGCAACAAAAATGATTAGGGGTCTGGAACACATGACTTATGAGGAGAGGCTGAGGGAACTGGGATTGTTTCGTCTGCAGAAGAGAAGAATGAGGGGGGATTTGATAGCTGCTTTCAACTACCTGAGAGGTGGTTCCAAAGAGGAAGGTTCTAGACTATTCTCAGTGGTAGAAGAGGACAGGACAAGGAGTAAAGGTCTGAAGTTGCAGTGGGGGAGGTTTAGGTTGGATATTAGGAAAAACTTTTTCACTAGGAGGGTGGTGAAACACTGGAATGCGTTACCTAGGGAGGTGGTAGAATCTCCTTCCTTAGAGGTTTTTAAGGTCAGGCTTGACAGAGCTCTGGCTGGGATGATTTAGTTGGGGATTGGTTCTGCTTTGAGCAGGGGGTTGGACTAGATGACCTCCTGAGGTCCCTTCCAACTCTGATATTCTATGATTCAAACCCCTAGAAACATCTATTTTATCACTAGCTAGCTTACTCAAAAAGTCATGTGATGATTTTAGGCTCCCAAGCCATTCTAACATCTTTGGTGCCACATGGCTGAAAATAACAAGTTTTTTTAAATTGAAAAAGTTCTGTGCCTGCACAAGGCTGGGATTCTAGCTGTTATCAGCCAATATCAGTCTTCATTCAATAAATCCAAATTATTAACCTTATTTACAAAAAAAGTGTGCTTTTCTTGATTAAACAAAAAATACATTATAAATCTGGAAGTCTTGAGATTTTTTTTTTTTGGCTCCTAGATTATAAACAAAGCAGAGAATATTTTTAAAAAATATGAGTTAATCATTTGGATACAAGGAGTCACGCCAAGAATCTATTTCCCCATGTTAAGTATCCTCACACCTTCTTGTCAACTGTCTAAATGGGCCATCTTGATTATCACTACAAAAGTTTTTTTTCTCCTGCTTATAATAGCTCATCTTAATTAGCCTCTTACTCCACTTTTTCATGTTCTCTGTATGTATGTCTATCTATCTATCTATCTTCTTACTATATGTTCCATTCTATGCATCCAATGAAGTGGGCTGTAGCCCACGAAAGCTTATGCTCAAATATATTTGTTAGTCTCTAAGGTGCCACAAGTACTCCTGTTCTTTTTAAAGGGATTTTGCAGTTCCACAGGCGTAAACATCTACACAGAAACATTTAACTAACAAATCTTTTTAGCAGCCACTGCCACTGTTTTAGGCTCCATGCTGGGAAGGTGCAGTGTCTCCACTGTCTCAGCATGGAGCCTAAAACAGTGGTTTTAGGGGGGAAAAGGGGCGGGGGAAGGGACATGTGGCCCCAATCTTGATCCCATTGAAGTCAAGTGGAATTCCGTCAGTGTCCAAAGGAAACAGTATCAGGCCTGTTTCTAGAATACAGACTGAAAGACAAATGTATTTCTTAGATTAAATAGGTCCCTGATCCTGCATCAAGCTCTGCAGATGTGGACACAGTTGTGCCACTGACTTCTGTGGGACTCTGCATGACTGTAAAAGCCCATGCTAGCAGGTCCCGAAGCATGATCATGGCCAAGGTTATTCTATGTCAACAAGAAATAACTGTGCATTCAATTTTATCATGAGAATTTAGTCTATTTTAATATCCATAGTTTTCAACCAGGTTTAATTCCACCATTCTAGACTTACCTGTAGGACATTGACTAGGATCATTGAGTTGGTCACCTGACCATACAGTTCCTGTTGTTTGGCAGCGTAGGAGAGGTTAATTAGAGTCCAGGCTACAATACCAGGCCGGCCATTGAAGAATAGCTTGAAATCAAACCACTTCCCTATTCGAGGGTTAAATTCAATCCCCATCATATAGTCATAAAATAAATTGCCGGTGAATTTGCTAAAAAGGTATAAAAAAAATTGTAAAGGTAATACATTCACATGCAACAGTAGCAAATTAAGTTTGAATATAGGTTTCAGTTAATTTTCCAATACATGAACTACTGTCATTTTGTGAACTGAAGGTGTGTTAATATATAAAACCAAGTAATTATTAAGATGATACAAGTTGATCCGATGAAGGTAATATAAAGGTAAGTTCTGCCTCTAAGATCTTCCTAGTTTAGTTTTGATATTTCTTTTGACCAGTCATACCATTTTCTAGCCAGATTAAGATATTAGTCAAAAATGCATTCTTATCACTGTACTGAAGAAGATTCAATGTTCACATGTCAAAGTTCTCCATAACACTGTACTATATGAGTATTAACAGCAACATACCAGTCATTGGGGTTACTGGGGAAAAAGTAGCTTTTAATCATTGCAAATGTGGAAGCTGCGTATCCCAGAATATTAGCACACCATAGGAGAGGAATCCAGTTGTCAAAAATGATGGTGGGTGAGAACCAATGGAAGTAGTGAGCATTTGCAAACCAGAGAGCATGGGTAATGATCCAGGCTTGAAGTCCATTGATTTCATATTTATTTACTGTGCCTAAAGAGGAAGAGGTAAATTGTTCAACATTCTGTGATACTGCATGAATTAGGTATAAAGGGAACATGCCTTTTATTAGCTCTGGGCGTAGCCCTATCCAGGAGTGCAAATCCATTGCCCATTATGAAAACGAGTCTTTCCATTGGCCTCTTTGCTCATCCTGAAGCACTGAAAGATCTCCTTCTCCCAAACACTCAAGTCTTATTGTGGCTTCCATCCTTCAAATGAATGAAGACCTGATGACACTCTAGTGTAGTCATCAACATAGCTGCCTAGGCCTGCTCTTTACTTCAGAAAGGGGAAGGGGGGTGGGCAGGGAAACATGTTTCTTAACTGAAGTTAAATAGCTCAAGGTAAAATCCCAGTGAACAGAAGGAAGTATGTAGTTTTCACACAATCTAATTCTCTAAAGTACATTATGGGAGTGTTCGTCTATATTTCCCACTTCTACAATAATCCAGATATATATTTGGAAGATTCAATTAACTATAGCAGGTAAGAGATCTAATGGAGGAACTGTCATTTAAAAGGAAATACACATTGTATGTGCTAAGGGAAAAAACAAAACCCTTACCAGCAGGGGTCAGAGCGCCTTCTTGTACTCCTCCTACATATCCAGGTAGAAACTTGTGGCAGAAATCAGGAACTAATATATATAACATCACCTACATTGCAAAGAATGTAAGAGTAATAAATAATTGGCAGGGCATAAAATATCGAATACCTATACACACACACACAAACTGTGCATAAATATTAACTTGTAAAAGACCCCAACATTGAAAATGCAGATATGCAGACCCACCAAAAGGCCAATTCACTTTAAATGTCATAAACCAGAATTCCTTACAGAATTGAATTTTCGTATACAATTAAAACTATATCAAATTTATCCTAAATAATATTTTATAAAAGCTAATACAATAGAAATGTTTCCAGGAAATTAGAGGAAAAAATTGGAAGAATATTTTTAAATAAATATTTTCCTTCAGTATTTGCAATCATGTGTTAATGGATAAGAACCTGAAGTGATTAGGAGCTGACTATAAGCAAAGCTGAAACTAACCTACTTTCACTGAAGAAGATGAGAAAATAAAGTACAATAAAGAGAGAAAGAAAGAACTGCATACAACATTACAAGTATATTAGATGTAAAAGCAGCTCAATTTTAGTAATCTAAACATAGCAATAGTCTACTACCACAACAGCCAAATCCTGAAATATTTACTTAGCCTTTACTTATACAGCTATAGAAACTACTGGGATTATGCCCAAGTGAGAACTCTGGGTAATGCACAATTTTGTGCAGCTTGATTTTTAACCTGTGACCCTTTAAGCTCACTTCACCTGGCCTGCTGGATAAAAATTGATTTTTTTGGAAAAAAAAAATTGATTTTTTATTTAAAATCAGATTTTTGGTTTTGTTATTTAAATGACAGTAAGTTTTTCTTTTTTTAAAATAGACCTGTTAAAATAAAATCTGAACTTAATACAACATATGTTAGGGCCTAACCTTACTATACTGTAGTTGTAAATGTAAAACATGTTTTGATAAGAGAAGTTTATGTATCCAAAATATTTCAGGTTGTTTTAAAAAAAAAAAGTAAAATGTATATGCTGTTTTGTGTGCTTCATTAAATTCCAGTTACCATCCTAATGCAGCTTGACACAAATCATAAGCAAAGAATGAATTGGCTAGTAAATAACCAATATATCATTCACCATTAGCTAACATAGTAAAAATGTACAATTAACAATCAAACTATTAAGCTATATAATTGTTTCAGTAAATGTATGTTACAATGTACCGTCCTAAGTAGCAAAAAAGTGTACCAAATCTAATGAAAAGCTCTATTTAGTTGTAAATCAACATGTTATAATGGTTTCATCAAAGAGAACGCACCTTTCTTTACAAGATAACTGAAGTACAAATGGAGAAGTTGATTAAAATCAATGCTTTAGACTGATTCCACTTGGTGATTTAAATCGCCTTGATTTAAATCCACCTGCCATCACCTAGTTATCTTGTGTAACCCCCATCAGAGCACATTACATTGCCTTGCAGTCATAATGCTTCAAGCTGTGATCTTGGCAGTTCTTGACAGAGGGGCTGAGTCTGAACTTGGATGAGATATTCTGTTTTTTTAAAAATTCACATTCTGCAGGAAGTGATGTTAGTGATTCACTTGATGTCATCCTTCCCCCGAGTCAGTCAGTACTGACCCCAGTGTTCCACAGGGTGTGGAATGAGATTGGGGAGGAATGGTGCCCTATTATAGAAGGCTTCCATCACATGTGTGGCATAAGTGATATCCAAACTACAGTGAAACTACAGTGACGGTGAAGCAAACTAATGTGCATTACACTTTGCCAAGTGCTTAAGATCTATTTGGATGTCAGAAACTATATTCATTTAAGATTGTTAATTTACTTCTTATATCCTTTTCACATAATAGGGTTCACTAGAAAATTAGTCATGAAAGGAGATAAGCAACACATACCTAGATCAAATATGTGGAGTAATTATCTGACTTCAGTCTGTAATACAGAAACTGAAAGATTTACCTGGAAAGTGACCCAAAATATATAGATGTTAGCAGCTTTCCAGCTCAGGGAGGGTGTCTTGTTCCAGATGTCGGAGAGATGGGAATTCCCCATGAGCACATCAACGATGGGGTCCGTCAGAGAGCAATGGTACTGATCACACGACATTATAAAGTAATATACGATGAATGGAGAAAACGTAAGGAGGAAGAGGACGCTGGCCAAGGAAAACCAGTCTACTTCCCTGTAACAGAGACATGGGTTATCTTCTGAAGGGAATTTTGCATTGACACAGTGGGTCTGTTCCCATTGAGTTTCAATTTTAGAGTTTGTCAGTTACACTAAAATGTACTGCTTTGTAAAGCATAAGTTCATTTGCACATTAGCAAAAGTATACAGCACAGAAACTACTATGGTAAAAACAGAAGTCTGAAGAGAGCAAGCAGGGAGAGGTTGTATAGTTTGTGAAGTGCTCTCTAGGAAGTAGCTATTTGTTGCCAAGCCCAGGAGATGAAGGCTGGGCTTGTGTTTAAGGCACTGGCCTGAAACATAGGAGACTCAGCTTCAAATTCCTGATTCTACAACAGACTCGCTGTGTGACCTTGGGCAAGTCATTTTTGTGTCTCTGTGCCCAGTTCACAACTTTCCATCCCAAAAAGGTGGTTTGAGGTCTAATTATTTAATCCACAATGGAACAGCTTTAATTGGAGAAACCTACATTAGCACATTCCGTAGCTCAGTGGTCAGAGCACTCACCGAGGATTTGAACAGGGGTCACTCACTTCTCCCACTCTGGCAGAGGGGGTGGGATGGAAATTGAACACGGGGCTCCCACATCCCAGGGTGAGGGTGGAAACCACTAGGCTAAAAGTTATAAGGTGGGCACTATGACAGACTGACAATATCCTGAATTTATTGAATTAAGTTAAACCTTACTGAATTAGGGTTAATACCTCCAGGGTACCTTGTAGGAGAAACACAAATGTTTATGTCCTATTGTGAGATTGTATGTAACTTCTTTAGCCAGAGCACAAGATTAATGCAGTCTTCAGGAGGGATGAGGAAGTTCAACAGTCTTTTCTGGAACAATGTGTGTGAAGCGGATTTCCAAGGAAGTACCTCAAAGTGAGGGAAATACAAATTCTCCCTTCCAAAGCCAACTTTTTGAAGATACACCCACTGTATATTAAATTAACTGCTTCTGGAAACTCCAGATCAAAGACCCCTGATCTGGACAATACTTGTTATGAGTTTGCTTGTTCTGAGCTGAAGCTGTGATGAACTGGTAGGGTAACCCACAAAGACTCCCTTAGGGTGGGCGGGCCGAAGGATATAAACCATCTAATAACTCCCAATACCAAGTCTGAAGTCGAGCTGTACTTCAGATATGTTGTGTTTAGATCATTCATATTGCAAGTCTAAATTGAAGGCTGGTGCAGCCTTTGTTTACTGAGGGGCCCTAGTCTTTTGAATATTGGGTTAGTATCACATTTTGAGTCTGTTCAGTCAGAGTGACAAGCCTCTCTCACCAGGCTCTTCCCCATTGGCCTTGAGATGCTCCAGAACCATTTGGGATGTTCTGATGTTTCCTTTCTTCAGATTTTCCTTCAGGAAAGGCTGCCATTGGATCCTACATGAAAGAGGTTTACATTGCGTTATACCATCTGGTCCCCCCAACAATGAGTTTTGCATTATCCTTTATAAATTACATTTTTGATAATCTTGAATTGTATCAGGCATCTGGACTCTGATTAAAAACAAACCAAAAAACCTTACATTTTCCTGCATATAAGATTGTAACCTAAGATATTGTTGATGCCGAAGGGCCCTGTAAAATTTTTATTAACACTGTATAATACCTGGGAACATTGTTAAAGATGACCTGCAAAGGGAAAATTAGATTGGGATTGTACCTTAACTGCCCACCACCTCCGACACACACACACACTTGGGTTTTTTTAGTGCCTTGCAGAGATTGCCTGAAAGGGTTCTGCTTCCCTCCACCCGTCCCAACCAAAGAGGTTTATCCTGCTTGCTTTTCTTTACCCTGATATCTAGTCTCTTTGTGAGTTCAACCATCATTTCCCCTCTAGGCTTTAAATCGAGTTGCTAGCCTTTGTTAAAAGCAAAGCAATGTCTTCACTGCTATTTTAACCTGAGTTAAAGAACACACTTTCTTTGCAGTATAGGCATAGCCTGAAGGGGTGAGATTGAGTCTTTATTTAAAACAAACAAATCACACCATCTCACAAGTATGTCAGGCATTTGACAAAAGTTAAATAGTTGTTGGAGGTTTTATAGTCACACCTAATACAATGCCAGAGTTTCAAGCACTATGGCTGATCTACACTAAAATTTATGTTGTCCTAGCTACATCACTCAGGAGTTTGAAAAATTCACACCCATGAAAGATGTAATTAAACCAATCTATGCCCCAGCATAGACAGTGCTAGGTTGATGGAAGAATTTTCTGTTGACCTAGCTACCGCCTCCTGGAGAAGTAGATTTATTACAGTGATTACCCCTTCCATCACTGTAGTGTCTACACCACAGCACTACAGTGGCTCCATTGTAACATTTCTAGTGTAGCCAGACCCTAATGATCCTTTACTTTCTCAGGTGCTCGGGTTTCATTTCCTTTGTACTAGCAGAACGTTATAATAGCCCTCCAGTCAACCACAGAGTCATCCTTGGAAGACAATTGCATGTAGTAGTTACCCTTCCCCCCGTTTACCCCAGCCTCAAAAAACAAGTTTTCAGACCTTTGGTCATCAAAAAGAGAAGCATCCAAAGTGGACAAACCCAGTGTGTTTTCCTGTGCAAGTCACCGCTCATGTATTCAAACACCATTTTTCAAAGTAGTGGTGTTGTGGTAATTGCACATTGTTGTTGCTATGGCAATCGAGTTAGCTTATTAAGGGATAGCCCAGCCAGTTTTGGCTGGTTTGGTTAGTTCAGTGTGTGGAAAATAAATGGCTGCTTTCATGGCTCACAGCTCTCTGTGTGTCAAGTGATTTCTTCCTAAAACTGCTGCCCCCAAGGATACAACAAGTGGCACATACCCCTTGCCCAACTGAGGGTCCACCACTGGGACCTTGCTAGGAGCCAGTGGGCTACACCAGCTTTCCAGCCAACCTCCTCTTTAATAGAGTCTCCTCACCTTCAGTGTCATCTCTGTTGGGGACACTGGGGCATGGCCACTAGGTGACTCGAGGGGTGGAAGACCACGAGTGTCGATGAAGCCCCCTCGCACTAGGCCCAAGTGTCCTTGGCCCCCTCCCCTCCTGCCTGGAGGCACTCGCAGCAGCTCTGCGTACTAGGCCCAAGTGTCTTTGGCCCCCCCTGCCTGGGGGCACTCACAGCAGTTATGCTGAGGATCTGCAACAATATGTTGCAGAGTCAGACTGCCTGAAACTAAGCAAGGCGAAACAGGGCAGATATGGAAGAACAATGTTGAATAAAGCAGCTTTGTGTATGGTTTAACAAATGATACAGAGAACAAGGGAACTAGCTGGGAACTGGATTGGCTGGCTATATGGATACTTAGGGCAGCTTGCTATTGGATAAGTATGCTGAAGAAAGGATGTATAAAAGCCTGTGTAACTTCCTGCTCTGTGTGCAGGATCTGAGATTCTATTCTCCCTGTACCTTTTTGCAGCTGCAAATAAACTTTTCTGCTTCTCCACCCCGTTGTGATTATTGGGTGTAGCACACCGGGTAGCGAACCAACCTCAGCTGTTGTTTAGCCTCTCGGCACTGGGTGCCGGCAACAGCTTTTGGCGTCCCTGGGTGGGCGACGAGGCTGCAATTTAGTCTTGCCCGGACCCCTCCTGGAGGTCGAGGATTGCGGTGAGAACCGACGCCCAGCGCGCACCGGTGAGTTCATCGGGGGCCTCAGAGGAGATGCGCTTTGATCAACCCCGGAGGGTACAACAGTGCAACGCCATATAGTGGAGAAGCATCTGTGGACGACGATGAGGAACCGGTCCCTTGGACATAGGGGAGGAGCAGCTGCGGACGACGGTGAGGAACCGGTCCCTTGGATAAGGTAGGAACCTTTTGAAATCCGGATTGTATGCTCTGTTGGAACCTGGGGACGCCCAGAGTTACCCTGTAGGTATGGGACAGGGACAGAGCTCGGGGGTTAGGGCACGGTGTATGCCCCTAGAATGTATTCTAGCAAACTGGAAGGTATTTGGTGCAGATCCGATGACTAAGAGCCAATTAAAACGATTCTGTACAGTTGACTGGCCTCAATATCAACTAGAGGACCAGGAGTAGTGGCCACCAGGAGGGTCAATTAATTACAACACGATCCTTCAGTTACTCCTGTTCTGTCAGAGAACAAGGAAATGGAATGAACATATGTATGCACATTTGTTTCTGACTTTATGTACTCGACCAGATATTTTACAGCACTGTAATCTGACTCCAACTGGCTCGGTAGCAGCTAATGTTAGTCCCCAGACCCCCACCTCCACTGTAATGGCAGAGCCGGTGTCCCCTTCGGCCCCTACACCCACACCTTGTAAGTCCCCAATGGTTGGCCTATACCCCTTAATCACCAAAACTAAAGTCGCCCGGTCTGGATCGGACAGGTGTCCGGCCACGACTATGCAGGTTTATACTCATGTGCCCTTTAATCCTGTGGATTTGGCTGCTTTCAAAGCACAGGCAGGAGAGTTTTCCACCAACCCAAGCAGGTTTATATCAGTCTTTAAGGGGTGCCTCAGTAGTCACAAGCCGGACTGGGATGACTGTAACATCTTCCTGCGAACCCTATTGTCTGAGGTTGAAAGACAACAGGTTGTGTCCAAGGCAAGGGAGGAGGCGCAGAGATGGTACGGCCGGGATCGTATTAATGTCCCTGACCCGGATGCACAAGTCCCCCGAGCAGACCCCAGGTGGGATCCAAATGATCATGGGGATATGACCGGCCTTACCTCCTATAAGGAGTTGCTTTTGCATGGACTTCGTCACTCGGCTGTCCGACATAATAATTGGGCAAAGCCATATGAAGTAATGCAGGATTTAAAAGAAAGCCCAGGGGCCTTTCTACAGCGTATTCGGGACACAATTTGACAGAACACTAATGCAGACCCTGATGATCAGGCAACTGAGTCAATTATTAAGGGAATTTTTACAAGCAGAGCAGCCCCTGATATTAAGAGAAAGTTACAAAAAAAGGAGGATTTAATGGACATGACCATGGCACAAATCATAGAGACTGCAAACCGAGCTTATAGTCTGAGAGAGACAGAGAAGGAGAGAAAGCAAGTGAGACTGATGGTAACAGCGGTACAGGCCGGCACTAAGAGAAGTGGCCGGGGAGGAAGGGGCCGTGGACACGAACGTCCGGGCACGCAGGAGAGACGACTGGGTCGCAACCAGTGTGCCTTGTGTCGACAAGAGGGACACTGGAAAAATGAGTGCCCAAAGAGGAAAGAAAAGGGGAGTGCCTCTATGATGGCGATGGTGGAGCAGGAATAGGGGTGTCAGGGGAGACGGACCACCCTACCCCCGGAACCCCGAGTAAAGATGCGGGTGGGAAGCTCATAAATAGATTTTTTTAGTGGACTCTGGCGCGGCATGAACTGCTGTAAATCGACCCCTTCAGTTGCCAGTAGCAGATTCCCTTACTGTGGTAGGAGCCACAGGCAAAGACACCAAGTGCCCAGTGTATGCCCCAGCGGAATGCACTTTGGGAAACAGAACTATATCCCACAAGCTGGTATACCTCCCTGAGCGTCCTACACCTCTGCTGGGACGGGATCTGCTTTGTTGCCTTGGTGCGACCCTGCATTTTACTGAGGATGAAATAACGCTTACCTTACCCCTGAGAATGCATGGATCATGACCCTTGCAGTTGAGCCCTCAGCCACGCAAGCCCCAGAATGGAGCCTGTGGGAAGACCAGGTATATCCCCTCGTGTGGGCATCAGGGATTCCAGGAAAGGCCACCCACCAGACCCCCGTTACTATTCAGCTCATAACAGGGAAAGGCCCAGTGCAAGTAAAACAGTATCCAATCAAGAGGGAAGCCAGAGAAGGTTTACAGGAAACTACAGATCGATTCCTAATGTATGGTATTCTCCGGGAATGTCAGTCAGCCTGGAACACTCCCATTCTACCCGTACAGAAGCCTAATGGCACGTATCGGCTGGTACAGGACCTAAGGGCAGTCAATGAACGGGTTAAGACTTTGCACCCTCTTGTCCCTAACCCGTATACCTTATTGGCTTCTATAGGGGGACAGTATACCCATTTTTCAGTCCTCACTCTGAAAGATGCTTTCTTTACCATCCCAGTTGCCACCCCGTCACAGGAGATTTTCTCCTTTGAGTGGGAGGACCGCAAAAGGGTTAAAAAGCAACTTTGCTGGACAGTGTTGGCCCAGGGATTTAAAAACTCCCCCACCCTCTTTGGCCAGGCTTTGGCCAGGGACCTAGAGGAGTGGGATAATGAGGAGGCCCTCCTTCAGCAGTATGTAGATGATTTGTTAATTGCCACTGTGGGCCAAACCCCCTGCCTTAAAGTCACCGTGAGCCTCCTGAATTTTATTGGACTCTGGGGATATCGGGTAGCATGGAGTAAGGCTCAAATCGCCCTCCCAGAGGTACAGTACCTCGGGTTTCACATAAGGCAAGGAGAGCGTCAGCTTTCAAGCGAAAGAAAGGAAGGTATCTGTCAAGTTCCTACCCCAAGTAATCGTAAGCGGCTCAGGGCATTTCCGGGTATGGCAGGCTTTTACAGGATATGGATCCCAGAGTTTTGGACTGTGGGCTAAACTCCTGTACGACTGTGTAAAAGGAGCAGATCATGACCCCTTCTATTGGACCCCAGAGGCTGACAGGGCATTTAAAATCCTGAAAAGAAAATTGATGGAAGCACCAGCTCTGGGCCTGCTGGATCTCTGTAAGCCGTTTCAGTTGTATGTACATGAACGAAAGGGGGTGGCCCTAGGAGTGCTCACACAGCTGTTAGGAACATGGAGACGTCCCGTGGCTTATTTTTCTAAGCAACTGGACCAGATTGCAAAGGGTTGGCCGGCATGTTTACGAGTGGTCGCAGCTACTGCCCTAGTGCTTGAGGAAGCCAAGCAGCTAACATTGGGAGGGATTATGCAAATCTATACTCCCCATATGGTCCGAGCCTTATTGGATGCAAAGGGAGGGCTTTGGCTCACCCAGGCTCGGATTGCTCGGTATCAGGCTAAGTTGTTAGAGAACTCTGAAGTCACCTTACAGTCTTGCCCCTCCCTTAACCCAGCCACCCTCTTGCCAGAAACAGAGGAACAGAAACATGACTGTTTAGAGATCATAGATGTCCAGTACTCCAGCCGTCTGGATTTAAAGGATGTACCCCTCCCAAATGCAGATTATGAGTGGTACACTGATGGTAGCAGTACTGTAATAGATGGGCAAGGGAGGGAGGGTTATGCTGTTGTGACCCTCCATGACACTGTGGAAGCTGAAGGTTTGCCTGCTGGGACCTCTGCCCAGCTTGCCGAACTAACAGCCCTGACCCGTGCACTTGAACTGTCAAAAGGAAAGCGGGTCAACATTTTTACTGATTCAAAGTATGCTTTTGGTGTGCTCCATGCTCATGCTGGCCTATGGAAGCAAAGGGGAATGCTGACAGCCCAAGGCTCCCCAGTCAAGTATGGGCCCCAAATCCTCCGGCTCCTAGAAGCCGTACAACTTCCCTCGGAAGTGGCGGTGGTACACTGTAAAGCCCATCAAAGGGAAGATCAAGATGTGGCCAGAGGTAACGCCCGGGCAGATAGAGAGGCTAAGCATGCTGCCACCCTGCCATCCCCTCAGACTGAAAACGTCCATATGCATGCCCTTATCCCATCAGTAGGGGAGCTTCCACCCCTCAGTACTCTGGGGAGGAGAGACAGCTAACTGACAAACTTGGTCTCCGGGAAAAGGAGGGATGGCTCCATTCCCCGGAAGGGAAGGTGCTCTTACCAAAGGGCCTGATCCGGCCAGTGCTGCAGAAACTACATCAAACCACGCATGCTGGCAGGGAAGCACTTATCCAGCTAAAGGGAAAATACTTTATCACTTCCGGACTCCGACCCCTGGCTGCCCAGGTACAAGCAGACTGCTTAGTCTGCCAAAAGAATAACCCCCGACCGGGACATTCTGTGCCACCAGCTGCCCTAGAACCCACTCCGGACCCCGGACAAGTGTGGCAAATAGACTTTACTGAGTTTCCCCGGACCCAAGTGTTCAAATATCTCCTTGTCATAGTGGATTGGTTCAGCGGATGGCCAGAAGCCTTCCCATATCGTAACTGCACTGCCAGAACAGTGGCCCTCAAGTTTGTTAAGGAGATCATTCCTCCCTTTGGACTCCCCCTGTGGATGGAATTTGACAACGGGACACACTTCACATCAAAAATCATTCTAAGCATCTCACATGCCTTACAGATCCCCTGGAAACTCCATACGCCCTGGAGACTGCAAGCCAGTGGGGTAGTGGAGCGTACCAATCAGACCCTTAAACGGCATCTCTCAAAAGTGTGCCAAGAAGCCTCACCGCGATAGCCTGATGCTTCGCCCCTCGTCCTACTTCATATCCGCGTTCTCCCTAAGGGTCGATTAGGGCTTAGTCCCTTTGAAATTATGTTTGGAAGGGCATGGCCTATGAATGGCACCCCGGTTCTGTCAGGGGAATGGAAGCTGGGTAATGGTTTTTTGTCACAGTATATGTGTTCCCTGTCTGCTGTTCTCTTGTCTCTTCACAGGTATACTAAGGATTCCCAGCCTCTCCCCTTGGACTCTCCCGTCCACTCCTTACAGCCCGGTGACTCCGTGCTTGTTCGTACCTGGAAAGACGAGCCTCTCCAGGAAAAATGGAAAGGACCCTATACCGTCCTGCTGATCTCCCATACAGCAGCAAAGATCGAGGGACACAAGAACTGGATCCATCACTCTCGTCTGAAGGCAGTACCCGCCCCCTCGTCAGCAGAACAGTGGAATCATAGAATCACAGAATATAAGGGTTGGAAGGGACCCCAGAAGGTCATCTAGTCCAACCCCCTGCTCGAAGCAGGACCAATTCCCAGTTAAATCATCCCAGCCAGGGTTTTGTCAAGCCTGACCTTAAAAACCTCTAAGGAAGGAGATTCTACCACCTCCCTAGGTAACGCATTCCAGTGTTTCACCACCCTCTTAGTGAAAAAGTTTTTCCTAATATCCAATCTAAACCTCCCCCACTGCAACTTGAGACCATTACTCCTCGTTCTGTCATCTGATACCATTGAGAACAGTCTAGAGCCATCCTCTTTGGAACCCCCTTTCAGGTAGTTGAAAGCAGCTATCAAATCCCCCCTCATTCTTCTCTTCTGCAGGCTAAACAATCCCAGCTCCCTCAGCCTCTCCTCATAACTCATGTGTTCCAGACCCCTAATCATTTTTGTTGCCCTTCGCTGGACTCTCTCCAATTTATCCACATCCTTCTTGAAGTGCGGGGCCCAAAACTGGACACAGTACTCCAGATGAGGCCTCACCAATGTCGAATAGAGGGGAACGATCACGTCCCTCGATCTGCTCGCTATGCCCCTACTTATACAGATTGGACCGTCCAATCTGCTGACTTCTCATCTAGTGACGATCTTGGGCTAAAGCTACTATTTAAAAGACACAAATAGTGGGCACCTTTACGCTAAAATGGGCCCACCCAGGTACTGGAGACCCTGGGTTAAAAAGACTCTGGCGATAATTAATTGGGTAACATTGTTATTCTCTGTATTGGTATTTCCAAACTGTGCATATCGGGAGCATAACTCCTTTGTTTCGCTTGCACATCATGTTGCTACTTTAACAAACCAGACTGATTGCTGGGTATGTGCTCCAACTCCACTCTCCCCCAAAACGGGAATGCCCCTTGACATGCTGCCCTTGACCCTAGCAGAATTAGCCGCCACCAAAGAGTAGGAAAGAACGGACTCGCCGTTCTGAAATAAGACCTCTTTACAGCAAGCCACCTATCAGGACCAGGAGTATTCAGTTGCAGTACTCACTGAGGGAGTGTTATGTTTTACCCGAAACCAATCTGATCACAATGGGCGTCCTGTGGGAAAAAGCTCCTGTGTTATTACACAGTGGGCTGATGGGTATTGGATAAAGACCAAAAGGGGAAGACAGCAGTGTGGGTGTAATGGTTCCTCCCCTTTTAGGGAAACCCTTACAAATAATCTTACCGCAAAAGAAAGATTTGGAAATATAACTTGCCATCCAGTTAATATCTCCAATGTAGCAAGCCAATGGTGGGTTTGTAGTGGTCCCTATGGTGAGTGTAATTTGAACGGCACAATTAGAAACGCCCCCACTTGTACCCAATCAGGAGGATAGGATGCCCCCTTAGGGGCATATGAACTGTTTGAAAAAGCAGCCAAAGCAGCTTTAAATATCCCAGGAATCCCCTTAAGAAACAGTCCTTACTGGGCCCTACAGGGTCACTATTTTGTATGTGGCCGAAAGGCTTACAAGGTGCTGCCAGCCAACTGGACAGGTAGCTGTTATATAGCTCATGGAGTTCCTCATCTGTCAATAACTGCCACACTGCCCAAAGGAAAGATTAGAAATGCCCGAGACACCTCTGTTGAGTCACGAGAAAAGACCCTGCGGCGACTGACTACGGTATTGGAGGGCAATATGAAGAATTCCCTCACAACCGAGAAGCTTGTAGGGTGCTCTGTACTGGGAATAGCGCCACTGTTTACCGGGTCAGCCATGGCATGCATAGGCCGCTATACTGTAAGGCTGCAAATGGTACTTGAGAAAGTGGCCTTAGAGTTAGAGGACTCGGTTAGCAATTTAGGATCAGCAGTAAAAACATTAAATAAAGAGGTACAGCAGCTCAGGACGTTTTCCCTCCAAAACAGGCTGGCTTTGGACTATCTCTTGGCATCCCAAGGAGGGGTTTGTGCCCTCGTCGGGCCCCGATGTTGTGTATATGTAAATGATAGCAGTTATGAGATCTATGAAAAGGTGGTACAGGCTAAGGCCCATGCCGGAGCACAGGTTGCCTATACTGCCCCAGAGAGCAATTGTAAGTAATGTCCTCCTCCCCGAAACTGGTTAATTGCTTCTAAATTGCAAACCTTGTTTTCAGGCTGGGATTTGTCGTTTTGGCTTGGTGGTTTACCACCCAGTAATGTCCTCCTCCCCGAAACTGGTTAATTGCTTCTAATTGCAAACCTTGTTTTCAGGCTGGGGTTTGTTGTTTTCACTTGGTGGTTTATTTAGCCTGTTATTGAAACTTCTCTTTCCTGTATTGCTTGTATTACTGGTATTATGCTGTGGAGTATCATGTGTTAGGGATCTTTTGCAAAAGTTAATATGTCATTCTCTTCAGAGCTATCACAAAGTACTTATGCAAAGTCCTATTGTAAAGAAATAAGTAGCTCAAGTGAGAAAACTCAAAGCCAAGGTTGTTGAGTGTTCTCAAAGGAGGGAGTTGTTGGGGACACTGGGGCATGGCCACTAGGTAACTCGAGGGGATGGAAGACCATGAGTGTCGATGAAGCCCCCTCGCACTAGGCCCAAGTGTCCTTAGCGCCCCCCCCCCCCCCCGCCTGGAGGCACTCGCAGCAGCTCTGCGTACTAGGCCCAAGTGTCCTTGGCCCCCCCGCCTGGAGGCACTCGCAGCAGTTATGCTGAGGATCTGCAACATGTTGCAGCGTCAGACTGCCTGAAACTAAGCAAGGCGAAACAGGGCAGATATGGAAGAACAATGCTGAATAAAGCAGCTTTATGTATGGTTTAACAAATGATACAGAGAACAAGGGAACTAGCTGGGAACTGGATTGGCTGGCTATATGAATACTTGGGGCAGCTTGCTATTGGATAAGTATGCTGGGAAAAAGGATGTACAAAAGCCTGTGTAACTTCCTGCTCTGTGTGCAGGATCTGAGTTTCTATTCTCCCTGTACCTTTTTGCAGCTGCAAATAAACTTTTCTGCTTCTCCACCCCGTTGTGATTATTGGGTGTATCACACCGGGTAGCGAACCAACTCCAGCTGTTGTTTAGCCTCTCGGCACTGGGTGCCGGCAACAATCTCTATTAATTCAGAAACACAGAAAAGGTCCGAACTAATCAAGCTGTAATCTATTACCAAGCAGAATTAAAAACAAGACAAACAAACAAAAATCACATTTACTTCTCCAGAGTAACAGCCTGGATAACACCATCTCCCTCTCCACACATGCCCAGCTTGCAACACCAGGGGGAAAAAAACAATCTCATTAGCAAAAAGAAAAGGAGTACTTGTGGCACCTTAGAGACTAACCAATTTATTTGAGCATAAGCTTTCGTGAGCTACAGCATCCGATGAAGTGGGCTGTAGCCCACGAAAGCTTATGCTCAAATAAATTGGTTAGTCTCTAAGGTGCCACAAGTCCTCCTTTTCTTTTTGTGAATACAGACTAACACGGCTGTTACTCTGAATCTCATTAGGACTCCTGTTAGCACTAGCGAAATGTCAGGTTGACATTTCTAGTTGTAGAAGTGCCACAAGGTGCTTCTTCAGCTACCCAAGTGAGCAGCGCTGCTTAGCCTGTTTTCGTGGTCTCTCAGGCTGTTTCCTTTCCAGCACCCATGTATTTAACCTTCAGTTTCAACACATAACAAATCATATGAAAAGTATACAGTTAGAGGAGATTTCCACACAGCTTCCCTCTTCTCCTCAGCTCACCTTCTGAACTCTCCAATGGCTATTAGCCAGGATGAGTAAGGAATGGTGTCCCTAGCCTCTGTTTGTCAGAGGGTGGAGAGAGATGGCAGGAGAGAGATCACTTGATCATTTCCTGTTAGGTTCACTCCCTCTGGGGCACCTGGCATTGGCCACTGTCAGCAGACACGGTACTGGCCTGGATGGACCTTTGGTCTGACCCAGTGTGGCCATTCTTATATGACCAGATGTCCCGATGTTATAGGGACAGTCTTGATATTCGGGGCTTTTTCTCATATAGCATCAGGACAGGTGCCTATCTGGTCACCCTAACTCTCCATGACTTTCTCTCCCCCAAATATGTATCTGCCCTGTTACTGAGTGAACTGTCTTGTTATTAGTCTAGCAATTACCACCCAGTAATGTCCTCCTCCCCGAAGCTGGTTAATTGCTTCTAAATAAGCCTGCAGGCTTCTCTGTGCTGCAGAAATGTCAGTGACTAGGTTGCTACTACAGCTAGCATTGTCACAAGATGTCAGTTCATAAATACCTTTGTCCGGAGGAGTTAGCTGTCTGGGTGTTGCTCACCTAAACTTTCTTCTATATATGTAAAGGGGTAATTGTTGATTTAACGCTCCCAATGGGCCCCATACTCCTTACTTACACCTTCATCAGCAAAACTGCAATTTCCCACAACTTTGAAAATTTAAATAGATAAAAATATAAAAATGCTTTAAAACATACACCTATATTAACCATTTAAATTAAATTATAAAACACCTACATTAACCATTTAAATCATAAAACAATTAAAATCTAATTCTGCCAAGCCTACTTACACTGGAATAAGTGTCTACTTGGCTGGGGTTTAAGATATAACAATATGGATTTAAATTCACTTTCCCATGTAGACAAGTCCCACATTTTCAACCAAACTCTGGTAATAAAAACAAACACAACAAAAGAAAAACAAAAACACTCACTCGACAGGCAGCCAGCCACGCTAATAATGAGTTAGGAAATCTCTACTGCTCCAGAAACTGTCCAACACACAGTTTACCTAACTAGTTCCAAGGCTGCAAAGGTAATTAATCAAGTTAATATTGCACAAAAAACTGCTAATTGTTCTTGATTATGACTCTCCTTTGTGCTGGAATCTTCATTCTCATCTTACATGCTTCTTAGCTATTTAAATTCCTTCATCTAGGGACTTCCTGAAACTCTCTCTCTGAACTTCAGTGCGTCCTGAACATTGTGAACATGCTACTTCTCTGACCCATCCTTCAGCATCTTAACCAGAGATGGGTCTGAAGTAAAACTCACAATCCAGAAACCACAGTGGGGGAGGAATTCATGGAAAATTTCATTTCACTTTCATTTGGATCTAAACTTATGAGATCAAGCCCACCTGTAATCTCTGAGGTTTCCTATCAGGTATCCCGATCCACTTGGTTTTGGTGTTTAAAGTTTCTGCATAGGCCTCTTTCTATCCACTTTCCCATCCAGAAAAGGAGTACTTGTGGCACCTTAGAGACTAACAAATTTATCTGAACATAAGCTTTTGTGAGCTACAGCTCACTTCATCGGATAAATGCATCCGATGAAGTGAGCTGTAGCTCACCAAAGCTTATGCTCAAATAAATTGGTTAGTCTCTAAGGTGCCACAAGTACTCCTTTTCTTTTTGCGAATACAGACTAACATGGCTGCTACTCTGAAATCTTTCCCATCCAGGTATCTGTGTAGTACCTGTGTGTGTGTTGGGGGGCAGACTTTTAAAATTATGCAACCTTATCAATTGCAAACTCTGCTCTAGTGGATACTTCCCCTCCTCAGAAAACCTTCTAAATTTTAGTTCCTTTTAGTGCTGTTTCCTCTGTGACCACTTCTTACATCCAATCAAATTCTTAAAAGGAGGTGTGACTAGAGTGGCTACTGGCTCATTGTTCCCCTTTGGAAAGACAGCATCAGCTTTTAAAGATGCGATGATATTAAGGGCATGGCTACACTTGCAGATGTAGAGCGCTGTGAGTTAAACCCGCCTTTGTAGAACGCAGTAGGGAAGACGCTGCAGTCTGTCCACACTGACAGCTGCAAGCGCACTGACGTGGCCACATTTGCGGCACTTGCAGCAGCATTGGGAGTGGTGCATTATGGGTAGCTATCCCACAGAGCACCTCTTCCCATTCTGGCACTGTGGCTTGTGGGAAGGGGGCGGGGAGTGTGGGGCATTCTGGGTCCTGTCCCAACGCCCCGTGATGCATTGTTTTGCATCCCAGCATTCCCTTTGCTTCTGTTCACGTTTGGCGCCATCTTTCAACGTTTTTTGTATTGCGCGCTCTGTCTTCCCTTCCGGTCTGTGGGAATGGAGCCTGAACTGCTGAGGAGTATGCTGACGAGTCTCGCCAACGCATCACATTTGGCAGTCGAGTTATTCCTTACGATCCAAAGTGACAGTGAGGGCTCCGATGATATCGACTCAAGTAACACATATGACAGGAAGGGATTTTTCAAAATTCCCAGAGAATGTAAAGGGCGGATCTGACGGTTGGTCACCTGAGGGCAGGGCAGTAGAGTTCAAAGTGATGACCAGAGTGGCTAGCACAGGCATTGTGGGACACTTCTGGAGGCCGATCAGAGCGCACAATAGGACCAGGGCGTCCACACTGGCGCCGCAGCGCTCCAGCGGAGGTGCAGCAAACGTTATTTGCCGAGGTGGAGTACCAGCAGCGCTGTAGCCGCAGAGTCAGAGTGCTCTACCTGCCTTGCCAGTGTGGACGGGGAGTGAGCTAGTGTGCCCAGGGCTCCTTCATTGCGCTGTAACTCGCAAATGTAGCCAAGGCCTAAGTTTTGTCAGTCAGAGCTGGGCTACAGTGATCATATTCCTATGTCCAGAATCTGAAAATATTTTTCATCTTTATAAAGAATTACTCTATCTATTATATAAGCACAACCTGTGATTTTGTATTAGGAGAATTGCACAAAGATCGTAGAGTAAAAAAATATGTAAGTCATTTTAAATATTGATAGTTAATGTGGTTTTCATTGTGGTTCAGGATTGTAAGTTTGCTTCAGGCCCATCTCATCAGAGTGCTTTATAAAAGACGTACAGCACCACTGAAATGCAACCACCTCTGGAATGGCCGGAAGCCTTCAACAAAGGGCACCAAAAAAAAAAAAAAAAATGCTGCAAAACTGAGAGGGGGGAGAAATTTTGACAAAGGACATTTGCATGAAGTGTGATGGGATCTTTAATTCACAAAAATAAGACAGAACCTTAGTTATTTATTGATTTTGTTTTTAAATGAATCCTGACTCACATCAGCTCTCCTATAGAATACTATAAACTATTTTGCGTGTTGAAAGAAAATAGCAGCTGTATGCAAGAGACTCATTCAATAAAGATTAATGGATCATGGATGTTTAACTAAAAACCATGATTAGCGAAACCATTGTTACTTGCCACCAGTCTTGTATGTATTAAGCAGAGGAATTGTTTAGCATGTCATACAACAACCCTTCCCCCCAAAAAGAACACCCCTACATAAAGCTTGTCTGTTTATTACACAACAGTTTAATCTTCCAGTTTCTTTCACTCTGTCTTGCTAAATGCTATTTTCCCTTCCCTCCTAAGGACCAATATGGGTTCGAACATAATATTTAACAACAAAAACCATACAGTGTATGTGCAGATAAGTCTTTAACAGATCAAGAATCAAATAGTTCCTGCAAGCATGAAGCTTGTTTTACACAGTGATCAGTTTGTATATACATTTAAAACAGAAGTTGCATAAACATATGTTCTTCCAATTTTCCTGTAGAAATCTAAGATCAGGTAGCACATCTTTTCCAACACCAGTTGGGTAAGAAAGGTCTCTTATTCCCTTGCTGTATTGCTCAAATTGCTTTATTTAACTCTGCAAACAGAATATCTGCTTTACAAAAAAAAAAAAAAAAAAAAAAAGCTGTAATTCTCTATCAGAATTGGAAGATGTTGTTAAAAGGCAAGGCAGAGAAAGGAAGCTGCAAAAACAGCCTCACAATATGGAGCAGACTGCCACCAATTCAGAAATAAACAGCAATGCAAAATGGTCACATTATAAAGGACCACAGCTACCCCATTTCTAGCGCAGGTCAGAAAACTGGATCTAAGACAGAAATTGAGGAAATCACAACAAAAATCGTTTTTTGGTGGTCAAATTTTCATTTTTGTCCATGTTTTCTAACCATATTCTATCCATTATCGTTATGAACCTCTTGTAATACATTTTGCAACACGTATATGCATACTGTTGCTTAAGACAGGATTTATATTACTGATTATCTGATTTACTTATTGACTCTGATCTGTTTCAAATCTATGTTTCTATTCCAATTAGAAACCCGATTATAATATAAATACTCCTTACCCTCTTCTTTGCTTGTGGTTCCACCCAGCTGAACTCTTAAAAGTACCAACAAAACAGGCTACTTCAGGCTGGTTAAAGTTCTTTTTAGTCTTTGCCACTCCCTCAGGAGTTACATATTAAAGCTACTGTCCAATCACCTGCATGTTCTCTCAAACATCACATGGTGCTACATAGCTGGATTGGTGCAACTGTTTCAAACCACCAGCGAGCTCATGAAATAACCATGACAACCACCACCCTATGAATATTTTACAGAAAAAAATCTAGACAGACAGGGATGCTGGAACAATTTGTATAGCGGGGGGATGGGGGGGACTGCTGGGAGCCATTGAACCACATTGTAAACCCTATCCCAGCAGCACCCTCAGCACTCCGGGTTCCAGCACGTACGTAGATAGATAAAAAATGAACTATTTATCTTTTAATCTGAGCACTCTATCACTTGCAGTCTTAAGGTTAGTTCGAAGTAGTGCATTTGTGTCTGTGCCATTTATGACTGCAGAAGAGATCTTTGCCTGCGCATTGTGGTGCAAATTTTAAGTTAATGATTACAGGAATAATCCATTTAATTTTTGAAGTCATCATACTTTGCACATCTATAGCACCTTCCATCTGAGAATCTCACTGTGATTTACAAACAATTAAAAAAGTCTCACAAGACACTTAACGATGAATAAAAAAGTAACATAAAACTACATTGGTGTTATTAACCAGTTGAATCACAGAGAGACTAAGTCCTACATTTTATGAAGTGTTCATTAAATTTGGGCACCCAACTGGTGCCCAACATTAATGGACATTTTGAAAATGCTGATCTTCACATATAAGAGATTGGTGACTAGGGAAGCTGCTGTTTTCTGTGTTCATCCGTGACATTTTGTGCTTCACTGAGTCCCTTGCAAGCTGCTATGTTCTTTCAGCCTGCAAAGTATTTTACTGTATTCTACTGGATAGCAGATTTGATTCAGAATAATTTAAACAAACCCTCAAAATCCAAGGATGTGTCTGCTCTGTGTGGATTAAAGATCCCATAGCATAAATCCCAGTCTAGCTGGCCAAAATTTCCACTGCCTATAATCACTCAGTTGTGCAGCATACTTTGTGCTAGTTGGTTGTTGCCCTCCACCCTAGAACTGGCTGCATTTCAGTGGTGCAGTTTCAGTGTTGCTACTTTTGCAATTGTATCATGAGCCCTGCGACATCTGGTGTTTTTCTTAAAGTCACAACTTCTGAATTAAAGTGATTGCATGAGATTCTCAGCTTTCATTAAAAACCCTAGGAAGTTTCTAGCCTTTATAGTTGCAGAGAAAAGTCTGAAAATGTGACCTGAAGAGTTTTCAGCCTCAGAAGGCAAATATGAAGATCTCCAAATTATTAATTTTAAAAAATCTTATGATTTTTACAGCAATCTAATGATTTTGGGGGCACAATTCATGATTTTTGAGTGCTTGGGTTTGGCAACACTGTTTGTATGTAATTTATAAAGTGCTTTAGGATTCTTTGGGAATGGATACCATCATATAAATGTAAAATATTTTTAAAATAATGTTTACATTGCTATTATTATTGTTGCTATTATTGCAGTAACATGTATAGGTTCCAACTGAACGTATGTGTGCTAGGGGCTGTACAAACACATAGAGAATGTCCCTGCCTCAAAGAGTTTAGATCAGAATCTAAATTGACAAAAGAGAGAGAGGAAACAGAAGTGAAGTGACTTTTCAAAGTCACATAACAAGGAGAGGCAGAGTCAATTAGACCTCAGTTCCCTGACTCCCTCTCTCCTGACCTATGTAATTGACTACAGCACACTGACTCACTACACTGTCTTTTCCACTACAAACTAAGTTGTGTTCAGAAGGTCACTCAGCTAGGGAACCAGGAGAGATTACTTCCATATCAAATGAAGGGTGAGATGAAAACATAAACCACACCAAACTATACCATTTTTTCACTGGACTGTACTATGAAACTAACATAACTTTATAATCAGTCCATACCTAAAAAAATCATAGTTTATACTTTTGAAATAAATAATGATGCTGCTTCCAGATTTGATGGCTGAGCTGATGGCCGCTACAATCCTACCATCCACAGAGTTGGCACATTACAATACAATGGCTACCTTAAGGGCTTGATTCAATGTAAATAGCGGTCAGAGGAAAAAGCACTGAAAGGCGCAAAGGTTTTAAGAGGACAGAAGTGATAGATGGGACAGCACAATGTAGGGCTTATCTATGGGGTGGGGGCAATGCACTCTACAAGGGTGTGATTCCTAAAGCGCACTAATGAGTTGCACATTAATTGATCTGTGCAGACCCTGCTGATGCACACAAAAAGTTCCCTAGTGCACTTCAACATACTATGGAACCTTCAGTACACACCAGCAGGGTCTACACAGATCAATTAATGCACAACACATTAGTGCATTTTAGAAACCACTCCCCCATACAGTGCATTACCCTACCATGTAGACAAGCCCTCAGAGTGACCCCCAACTGTAGAAGAGAGGATGATAATGAGATCTGTGGGGGCTTTGAAAACCTAGAGGGCAACTGGACTGAGAGACTGATTAGAAGCAACAAAATTAGTCTGGGCCTAAGCCCCAAACTTCTGGAATCTTGAATTGCTCCCAAAATCTGGAGCCTTTGGATCTTAGGTTTTGCTTTGGGTTCATCTCTATTAAAGAAGCTAAAGGACAAGACAATGGAGTAGTATTGTCAGTGTTCTGGGCACAATGGACTCAGGGAGCCCCTATGTGAGGGAATTACAATAGCTGAGAAATAGTTAACACATGAATAAAGATTCTAGCAGGAGAAGAAGTCGCACTCAGGATTTTGGCTGCATTCTTCAATAAGGTGCTATTGCACAAACCACTTTAATACCTAATAATTGGTCATGTAAACTGTCTGGGTGAGAAACTTCATAGAGCAAGGTGTGAGATGGGAGTACAATTAAGTTTAATAATTCTGTGATCTTCTGAACACCCATATCAACTGCCACTTAACTTAGTGAGAATTGGGTATGTTCAGCACCAATCAGAGGGCACACAAAAGAAAAAATGGACCCAATCCCGTTCCCACTGAAGTCAAAGGGGACTTCTGTCTTTGATTACAATGGGAGCAGGATTAGATTTAGTATTTTCAATCTTTCACCTTCATTTTATTTGTTAGAAATGTAAATGTCAGTGGCCACCACTAAAGCATTTAGGTGCCTTACACCTTATATTTTAAATAACAAAACATAAGCTTTTTCAGTTGAAAAGCTCTATAACAGAACCTTGTATACACTGAATGAATGGCACAACCCCAAATATTACATGGATTGGTAAATCAAGCAAAAGCATGCTTGTTTTAAAGGGGCCCCCTAAGATAGTTTAGACCCAAAGCAGTGGGAATGGGTCATTTAAAAAAAAAATTACTAAAACCTACTATGAATACAAACGTTTTCATGAACACTCCCGCCCCTCCCGATACAATGTGCTTGGAATCCCTTGCGGCGTTTAGATCCCTTCCCAAACATTGCAGCCTGCTGCTAGGGCATGAGAGCTGGAAACTGACGCGAGCAGCTGAGGAAGAGAAGCCTGACAAGGGCCCCTTGGAGGCTGTGCTCTGATCTGGGGGGAGGAGGGAAGGCAGGAAGGAAAACGTCAGCCCCGCCGGAAGCGCTTAGGGCTGGTGCAGTGTGTTGCTGCTGGCCGGGCTGGAGCCGCTTCGCGTGCGGCCAGCTGCGGGGGAGGAGCGGCGCCCCGGGCGGAGCTGCAGCCATGGGCAGGACCGTGACAGTGGCTACCTGTGCCCTCAACCAGTGGGCTCTAGATTTTGATGGCAATTTGGCACGGATTTTAAAAAGCAAGTGGGGGCACGTTAGGGGCAAGGCTTCAGCCATCACCTAGCGGGGAAGCGGTGACTCCCTGGCCTTGGGGGCGGGAGCTTTCTCTCAACCTGTTGGGGCTGCAGCTGGTGCAAAGTGGGTGGTGACTAGAGAACTGAGCCCCATGCAGGCGGTCCATGAACTCTTGAGCCCCACTGGTGTCTAGCTAAACTCAGCGCAGGGGGTGATGTTGTTGCCCTGATTGAATTAAAATGGGATTTTTTTTTTTTGAGCCAGAGTGGGTCAGCCGACAGTTTTAGGCTTTTTGGTCCCCAGTGTGGCTCCCTGTGTCCCTTTCCCATGACAGGGAAGAGAGCCATGGGAAAGTGACACCAGGAACTGCTCTGAGGACCTGGAAAGCCTAAGATTGTCCTGCCAGCTGACCCACTCTGGCTCAAAGTGGGAAAGGAAGAGTGGGGGGAAAAGAGGAGGGTGCTGCTTGGAAGGAGAAGAGTGAAGATAAAAGCCCAGTCCCTTCCTGACCAGGCAGAAAGGACCCTTTCTGAGCAGCTCAGAGATTGCCTCTATGATGCCCTCCTTTGTGGCAGTGCACAGAGGCAGCTGAAGCTCTCAGTGGTCAAGCCAGCATCAGTGTTCGCACAGTAGATTTTCAGCCCTGCTTTTCCAGGAGTTGATCTGTTGTGCAAGGCCTGTTTCCTTGTTCTTGCACCTGTGGAGCTCTCCCAGTATGGTATAGTTGTGAGGAGGAGCTGCTGCAGCCTCACGTGTGTAGAAGTCACTGCACCGAACCACTGCTTCAGTTTGTACAGCCCCTTCTGACCCATTTCCTTTTTTTTTAGCTTCCCTTTGTCATTATAAGGCTCTAATGGCTAGATTTTCAAAAGAGCTCTGCTCCCAGTTAGGTATGTAAATGAATGATTATTGCTAAGCACTTTTGAAAATCTGGCCATTTTGTTAAGGTGCTAAATGGAAACTGAGCTCTTCTGAAAAATCTGCCTCTAAATAAACTTGAGCCAAAAAGGATAGTGACACTTCAAAAGGACTAAAAGATTACAGGATGACACTGTTATATGGATGGAGACTATTAAAACCAACCTGAGACTTTATGTCCAATACTGGGATCCCCTCTGCACGCTGACAGGTTAGATTACCATTTAATGTTTTCTGTTTAGAATGGACTCATCTTCTCCCCCCCCCCCCCACCATTTTATAGGCATTGAAATAGCAAAATACAAAGGAGCAAGATACAGACTTGGACCAGAGCTTGAAATTTGGTGAGACCATCTTAATTCCTGTATATTTGGTATCTTTTCAAGGGGGAGAAGTGTATATTGCTCATCAACAGAATAACTAAACAACAATGAATGGTCAAGAACAAATCGTAATGCAGAATACTCTGTGTAATAGTATGCAAATTGCAGTTTAAACCCCAGGGTTGGCTTTATGAGCAAAAATGTATTAATGGTAGTGAAGGGTGCAGGATTGGGTCCTTTGTTTTACAACTCACAGTGGCATCAATTATTAAGTGTATTATAATGAAAATTCCAGATGGTAAATGTAATGTTCAGTTCTGTTCTTAGTTTAAACCATGTTATTTTTTTGTGAAAAAGAATACTTCAACAACAATACTGTAGAATTTTAAATGCTGTCAATGTAAATGGTAAACTATATAGTTTGTTTGTACTCTGTGTAATTTCCATCTGTTTGAGAGTTGTTTTTATTTATTTTAAGTGGCAGTGGCTTACTGATCTCATCTGAATTTTTTGCTTTGTAACTTTTTGTACACAGTGGCTATGGCTGTTCAGATCACTATTATGAGTCCGATACACTCTTACATTCATTTGAAGTTCTGGCAAAGCTTTTGGAATCTCCTGCCACTCAAGACATCATCTGTGATGTGGGAATGTAAGTGTTGTGTACTTATTATGAAGAGGCAGCTGCACGGGAAAAAGGTGACCTGGGTGCCTGAGCAGACACTACTGCAGGGGTGGCCAGCTTGATCCTGAGAAGGAGCCAGAATTTATATGTCACTAGCTCCCGCCCCTGCTCCTAGCGCCTCCCACCCACCCACAGCCCCACCAATCAGCGCCTCCCCCTCCCTCCCCGTACCTCCTGATCAGCTGTTTCGTGGCATGCAGGAGGCCCTGGGAGGGAAGGGGAAGGAGTGAGGGCACGGCAGGCTCAGGGAAGAGGATGGAAAGGGATGGAGTGGGGGCCGGGCCTGTGGCAGAGCCAGGGGTTGAGCAGTAAGTACCCTCCCCCGGCACATTGGACAGTTGGCGCCTGTAGCTCCAGCCCCGGAGTCGGTGCCTATACAAGGAGCCGCATATTAACTTCTGAAGAGCCGCATGTGGCTCTGGAGCCACAGGTTGGCCACCCCTGCACTACTGGATAGTAAGGACTCTAGAGCTACAGTGGCCCAGTCATAGCATTGCTTAGCACTGTAGCATAGACACTTAATACATCAACAGGAAGGGGTTTTCAGTTGCTTTAGTAAATCCACCCCATCAAGAGGTGGTAGCTTGGTCGAAGGAAGGGTATACAGTGACGGTTAGGTTGACCTAACTACATTGAATGGGATGTGAAATTTTTCGTAGCCCTAAATGATGTAGCTAGTTGACCTTAGTTGTAGGTGTAGATAGGAAAATTTTTCAATAGTGCCTTAATGACTTAGACTCCTAAGCCCCACTTTTAAAAGTGATTTAGGCTTCAAAGTGCCTAAGTTATTTTAAAAATGGGACTTGGGCTCCTGAGTCACAAAGGCACTTTTGAAAACTTATCCTCTGTATTTAATGTTGTTGTCCAGTACTGTTGCGGTTCAATGACAAGACAGCACAAAGCTTTAAGCAAGCAAACAGGCTGGTCTGCCAACGGACTTCTGCCTGTCAGCTTTCCACTCTCTCCTTTATTCTTTTCTCTCCCCCCGCGCATTACATTCTCCAACAGATAAAAGGAATACACTGGCTTTGTTTAACATTCTTATTTACCAATTTCTATCTACCGCATTCCTTGCTCTCGGGCCTTGAGCCCAGTCCTGGGAGGCTTCCCACGGTTCATGTCATCTGGGCGAGATTCCAAGGTTCATGCCCTTGAGAGGAGGTGTGTGTGCACAGCTCCTATACAACACTTGGGGTGTGCCCTGAATGTTGCCAAGTGCATGAACCCTGTATGAATCCTACACAGTACCAGGAGCTTTGCTCCTGCACGTGAAGTTTTTACATGGGAAGAGCTGTAGTATGAAAGTAAAAAATAAAAACCTGGGGTTTTTATTTTTCAAACTTAAAAATAGTGAAACGACCCTGTTTGTATCCAGAAGGAAAAAAGAGATTTCTGATGATTCTTTTTTTAAAGAGATTTGAGTGGAAGGATCACTAGGATTTAGAGCATACTCTTGGGAAACGAAAAGTCTGGGTTCTATTTCCAGGTGATCATGGACTCATTGTGTGATCATATACAATTCTTTCAACCTTTCTGTATCTCAGTTTACCCATCTGTCCAATGGGATTAATACTTGCATCTATCCCAGGAATGTTGAGGCTCTATTTATAAATATATGTCAAGGGCTTTATGATCCTAACTAGCTATCACAGAGAAACTACTTTCATGAGTAGAAGCAACCTTACATTGACATTAGGGAAAATGTTTTCAATTATGTGCTGTATTAGGTTAAGTGGTTCTGAATTGCATCATTTTAAAATTAAATATATAAGGTCAGCTTTTCTACTCTGTTGACACCGCTGGAGATACCATACCAGTCAAATGTGGCAAAGGATGCTAAAATATATATCACATTTGCAGCAGATCTCCTGGAATGTGGTAGATATTTTTAATTGGAGTGTTTTTCAATAATCAGCTTGTTTTATTTAATAAACTTAGCTTCAGGTAACACTGATGCTTTTTTTTGTACAGGCCTGTTATGTGCAGAAATGTTCGCTACAACTGTAGAGTGATCTTTTTAAACAAGTATGTATTTCTTATCTAGATAATACCTTTTATAGTCACAGGTTAGGTTAACTTCTTTGCATATAGTTATCAATCGAAAACAAATCATATGTGAACACATTTATATTTAAAGGGGCAACGCCAGCTTCATACCTGTTAATTTCAAAGAGATGGGCAATTTTTGTGAACTTTCTATTTACAATCACGTCTGTCTTCTTAATGTAAACATCAAAGATTCCCACTGCTGTATGATGGACCTACGAAGCCAAGAGAGGAAGCTGAAACAGGCAGACTATGCAAGGGGAAACAGTGAAAATGACTGTATATAAATTGCTGTCAAATATGCAAAGTAAACATACTGAAAAAATAAATAGAAACTTGGCATTTCTTAATACTCATTTGCCTTTGTTGCAGTGTAAGTGCTTAAACCCTCTCTCCCACCTTTTTTTTTTTTAAAGGAAAATTCTTCTGATCAGGCCAAAGATGATACTGGCAAATACAGGAAATTACAGGGAACTTCGATGGTTTACCCCATGGAGCAGAGCACGGTGGGCTGTGTACAATGTACTACTGAGGCTGCTAAAAAGCATGGATTTGCCATTGCAGTTACAGCAAAGGGATTGAAATCCCCATGCCAATTCATTATTTCTACTGCAGGTTCAGCAGCAAGGGAAATTCATTTAAGCCACCTAATGGTATTTCATTTAGAAAGCTCTTTAAATAGGACTAAACTTGTATCCCATACAGCCATGCATGGAGGGGAGGCTCTTTAAAGAATAGAGAATCTGCTGCCAATGTGGGAGTGTCCTTCCCCTCCATACTACTTCCCCTGACTGCCTTCAAACCAAGCAGAATCCTTTCCGTGGAGTCTAGGGTTGGAAGGGTCCCCAGCCTGTTTAGGGATCTAAACCCACCTCCAGCTGGGTATCTTCTCTAGATGTTTACAGAAGATTCTACCTCAAGAATGGAGCATGGATTTCTGGCCGCCTTGCGGCACAATCCACATGCATTGATATAATGGTCCCTTCTGACGAATTCTATGAAACATCAGGTTAGCATTGACTGTAGCATTGAGTTCAAGCAGAAAATTTATTTCTGAGCATTGCTGATTTGTATAATTGTTTTAGGTTTGTGGAAGAATATTTTCTCCCCAGGATGATACAGGAGGTGACAGGACAGGTGAGTTTAAGGAATGTGTTTTCTGATTTTGTTTTAGTGTCAACTAGGCATAACTTAATCAAAAAGAACTTAATGACAGTAAAAACTGTTAGGCCAAATTCAGCTGTCAGTCACAATAGTGCAAATTCAGTGGTTTCAGTGAAGTTTGAGTTATTTGTGAGAATGAATGTATAATTTAGCCTTATTTACTTAAATGTTAATGTTCTGCGGCAAGGCAAGAGGGTCCAAAGTTTGCCCAACAGAGGATCACATTGGCTGCTTACCAGGAGCTGGAGGATCATACCTGAATTTCCCAAAATAGAACAGATTTTTCTCCTTGCTTCATGCACAGGTGCAACCTGCAACAGTTGCATGTTACAGCACAAAGTGCTCCATCTTGATCTAAGTAGACAGCTCTGACTTATTGCCGCACCTTTTTGTTAAATCTGAGGGTGGCTTCTAGAACTGCATGGGCTACCCCTGTTTTCCAGGATCTTTAATTAAAAAGAGATGGGCCTGAACCAAAACCCTAGCTTCTAACACCACTGGAACTCTGGGAGAGGTAAGAACCTGATCTGGATTTTGGACCTATCTCGAAGTAAAATCAGTTTGAGATTAGAGAATGTGCATTGTGCTTTTGCTTTGATACTAATTTTATGTAGTTCAATATTTTTATTTTTTGGGGATTAATTTTTTAACTCCTATAAGGCAATGCCCCCTGTTAAACATGCATGTCTGTGTTCTCTGTTTACCTCAGGAAACTGTTCCCTTTGGTGATGCAGTGCTAGCAACCAAAGATACATGCCTCGGGAGTGAAATCTGTGAAGAGCTGTGGGCACCAAAAAGGTAAGAAAACTCATGGTGATCGGGGGAGGCCCGGATGACTGGAAAAAAGCTATTGTAGTGCCCATCTTTAAAAAAGGGAAGGAGGAGGATCCAGGGAACTACAGGCCAGTTAGCCTCACCTCAGTCCCTGGAAAAATCACGGAGCAGGTCCTCACGGAATCAGTTCTGAAGCACTTAGAGGAGAGGAAAGTATCAGGAACAGTAAGCATGGATTCACCAAGGGCAAGTCATGCCTGACTAATCTAATTGCCTTCTATGATGAGATAACTGGCTCTGTGGATGAGGGGAAAGCAGTGGACATGTTATTCCTTGACTTTAGCAAAGCTTTTGATACGGTCTCCCATGGTATTCTTGCCAGCAAGTTAAAGTAGTATGGGCTGGATGAATGGACTATAAGGTGGGTAGAAAGCTGGCTAGATCATTGGGCTTAATGGGTAGTGATCAATGGCTCCATGACTAATTGACAGCCGGTATCAAGCAGAGTGCCTGGGTCTGGTTTTCTTCAATATCTTCATTAATGATCTGGAGGATGGCGTGGATTGCACCCTCAGCAAGTTTTCAGATGACACTAAACTGGGAGGAGTGGTATATATATGCTGGAGGGTGGGGATAGGATACAGAGGGACCTAGACAAACTAGAGGATTGGGCCAAAAGAAATCTGACGAGTGCAGAGTCCTGCACTTAGGACGAGTGCAGAGTCCTGCACTTAGGACGAGTGCAGAGTCCTGCACTTAGGACGAGTGCAGAGTCCTGCACTTAGGACGAGTGCAGAGTCCTGCACTTAGGACGAGTGCAGAGTCCTGCACTTAGGACGAGTGCAGAGTCCTGCACTTAGGACGAGTGCAGAGTCCTGCACTTAGGACGAGTGCAGAGTCCTGCACTTAGGACGAGTGCAGAGTCCTGCACTTAGGACGAGTGCAGAGTCCTGCACTTAGGACGAGTGCAGAGTCCTGCACTTAGGACGAGTGCAGAGTCCTGCACTTAGGACGAGTGCAGAGTCCTGCACTTAGGACGAGTGCAGAGTCCTGCACTTAGGATGGAAGAATCCCATGCACCACTACAGACCGAGTGGCTATGCAGCAGTTCTGTAGAAAAGGACCTAGGGGTTACAGTGGACGAGAAGCTAGATATGAGTCAACAGTGTGCCCTTGTCGCCAAGAAGGATAATGGCATTTTGAGCTACATAAGTAGGAGCATTGCCAGCAGATCGAGGGATGTAATCATTCCCCTCTATTCGGCACTGGTGAGGCTTCATCTGGAGTCCAGTTTTGGTCCCCACACTACAAGAAGGATGTGGAAAAAATTGGAAAGAGTCCAGTGGAGGGCAACAAAAATGATTAGGGGGCTGGAGCACATGACTTATGAGGAGAGGCTGAGGGAACTGGGATTATTTAGTCTGCAGAAGAGAAGAATGAGGGGGGATTTGATAGCAGCTTTCAACTACCTGAAAGGGGGTTCCAAGGAGGATGGATCTAGACTGTTCTCAGTGGTGGCAGATGACAGAACAAGAAGCAATGGTCTCAAGTTGCAGTGAAGGAGGTTTAGGTTAGATATTAGGAAAAACTTTTTCACTAGGAGGGTGGTGAAGCACTAGAATGGGTTACCTTGGGAGGTGGTAGAATCTCCTTCCTTAGAGGTTTTTAAGGTCAGGCTTGACAAAGCCCTGGCTAGGATGATTTAGTTGGGGATTGGTCCTGCTTTGAGCATGGGGTTGGACTAGATGACTTCCTGAGGTCCTTTCCAACCCTGATATTCTATGATTCTATGAAGACAAAGAGATGAATGAAAAACAGGATGAAACATGTCCTGAAGCTGCCAGAAGGAGAGGTGCCTCTGCAAAGCTCAGTTAATGTTCTTCTATGGAAAAAATCTTTCAGACAGTACCGGCATAACTTGGATTATCAAAACATAACAAGGAGCAAGAAATGCATGTGGGGGAGGGGTCTAAGTAAATGGGACAAGAATTTTGTTGTCTTTATGTATTACAGTTTCAGTGTTGAGAACTCTGTGTGCCCAAGTCACTCCTTGGGATGACAGATAAACCTGAGAGTTTTAATTAACCAGTTTATGTATCAGGAGTTTTATTGTACTACAGTGTCTTCCAGGATAATACATATGGAACCAAACTTTTCCACTATGGTTTTGTGTGTCTTTTGAAGAATTAGGAAAGATACTCATTGCAACATTCCCACCTGGTGTTATCTAGATCGGTGATCTGCTAGGTCACTCCAATCCTTGACTCTGGGAGCCAGCCTTACCCTGCTTTGCTGTGAGAACCCCCAGTCCTGGGCTGTTCATGCACAGCCTCTGGCATGTAAGCTGCTCCAAGCTACTTGCAAGTGAATATCACTAGCTAATATCTCCAGTCCCAGAAACAACCATAGGAACCTCCGTCTTGCAGCGTCCAGTTATGCCTGCTGGACGCTGCAAGCTTATATAAGTTCGTCAATTTAACAAAGAAATTGATATGTACCAGGCTTGTTCTCCCAAGGGGAGTCTCTGACACGCTTCAAAACAAACGCACTGCTTCAGATAGAATAAACAGATTTATTAACTATGAAGATAGATTTAAAATGATTATAAATCAAAGCATAAGAAGTCAGAATAAATAATAAATAAAATAAAAGCAAAACGCATTCTTAATGCTGTTCTTAACCCTTTCAGTGTCCTTACAAACTTAGATGGTTCTCACCATAGGCTGGCTGCTCTTCAGCCAGGCTCTCCCCTTTGATCGGCGCTTCAGTCGCTTGGTGGTGCCTGTAGATGGAGGTGGAAGAGAGAGAGCAGCATGGCAAATGCCTCTCCCTTTTATCATGTCCTTTCCTCCCTCTTGGCTTTGCTGCTCCCTTTCACTCCCCCCCGAGTCAGGTGAGCATAAGGGCTTGTCTACGCTTACATTTTATAGCGCTCTAAGTTGCTGGCTCACGGGTGTGAAAAATGACCCCCCTAAGTGCAGCACATCTGAGTGCTTTAAAGCGCTAGTGTGGACAGGCTCTGAGCTAATCGCCTTGTGGAGGTGGATTACCAGGAGCGCTGGGAGAGTATTCTCCCAGCGCTCGTGTGCGACCACACTCACACTTCAAAGCGCTGCTGCGGGAGCGCTCCCACAGTAGCGCTTTGAAAGTTTCCAGTGTAGCCATGCCCTTAGTCTCTTCAAGCAAGGTTGATCAATTCCCCTGGTGTGGCCTCATGCAGTTGAGTCATTGCATCGTAGCTCCCTTGCTTGACACCGCACCTGGGCGTTGGTTACTTTCCTTGCTGTTGCCTCTGGGGAGCTAATGTCTGGCTGATTCCCCAACTTAACAGCATGCTTTAGTGACCACCATACAACACAATTCTCATAACTTCATATGAATTAATGATATACATATATGGATAGAGAAATGGATTGAGCAGCAGATAACCTTTCCCCTGATACCTTACAAGGCATGCTTTATACGTAAGATCACGATTATATGAAAATGAGGAATATGAGGGTTACAGCACATTCCCCCAAGGTATAGAATGATGAGCCTGATAGTGGTGTTACTTACATTGGTGTAAATCAAGAGAAATTCTTTAACATCACAGTGGTGTAAGTGAGATCACTATCAGGCCACTTATCTGCAAAGGAGACTCCCAATCATTGTACCATATTCAGAGAACCTAACTAATTTCCACACTGCAGAATTTTACCTCCCTCATGATATCACTTGCACACTCACCTACAGGTGTATTATTCACTCTTTAATTTAGGTTTTATTCATTTTTAATGATCAGTTTTATTTTTTTTAAATTTAATAGTGCAGGCAGTGCATAGCGAAATAGCTGAAGCTAACTCAGGACATGCAAAATTCAAGACATACTATTTAAAGGGTATTCAGTTGAAGCTCTGGAAATTTCTTTCCTGCTTATGGGGAAAGTAAATTCCAGTGCACAGTTAAGTGCCCTTTAAATAGTGTGTCCTGAATTCTGTTGTTTTAATTTTTAAATTCCTTAGACTTTTTTATAAGAGTTTTTTCTGTTCTCCTGTAGAGGTTTAAAATTCTTTACAAGGGAGAAACTACCTAGGGTCCAGGTCTTTTCAGATTAGCAGGCAGGACTGGGGAACTAATTGACATGCAGGGGAAACAGTGAAACTGACTATAATACAAAATGCTGTCAGATGCATAAATTAAACAAATAGGAAAAAAAATGTAAATGTTTCTCTAAACTCTTTCAGTTCTAGTCATCCTTTGTTCCTTGTAGCTATAGAAGGTGCAAAATTTTCAAACGTGTTTGATTGTCCTTTTAATATCAGTATATTTTCAACCAATTTCCTATAAAAATAATTTTTTAAAAAATGCAACATGCTCGTTTTCTCATTTCCATGTCATGTGACTGTAGTCGATCTATTTGTGTTGTGCGGTTTGCTGAGAAGGAGAGAGGAGACCTATGGACCTTGGAGGAATGCTTTAATTCCCTCAATGTTAGAAATCTTCTTTCGTCTCAAAGAAGGATCATCTTATCTTTTTGCTTCGCTGGGATCAAGATATTCAGATATAGGAACAGGTGACTTCCTTTGAATTAGAAGGATGGCATTTGATGATCAAAGCCCCTCCTTTTCTCTGGGAACCAGTCCATCCATGACAAAGGAATAGTGCTATGCAGGGAAATAAATATGATGCTTTAGCAAATATGTCCATTATTTGAACTAACCAAGACACATATTAAACTGGCAGTGGACTACTCTAGGCATGGCAAAGAGTTGTCATTAGTTGCCACTAATTTTAAGTGACACAGAGGAAATGCCAGATGAGTATTGTACTGTCGTTTATTTTTACAGCCCTCATATTGAAATGGGGCTTGATGGGGTGGAGATCTTCACTAATTCGTCAGGAAGTCACCATGTGCTGCGGAAAGCTCACACCCGTGTGAATGTGGTAAATTCTGCAACAGCAAAGGTAGGTCTTTTTAAAGACCAACTCATCTTTTCATTACTTAGCCCAGTTTTTCAGGGTAGTCTCCTCTACTCTGACAGGGCATAGTGTTGCACCTGTGCTAGTAATTAAGCTTGATGGCATTGGAAAGCTGAATCTGTCGTCCTCTTCTTTTCATATATATCTACAAAGGAGAGACAGCAAAATCTTAAACCAGGATGTATTTCATTAAACCAAGCCCCAGGGATGTGAGATCCAAAGATTGGGCACCTTTGATTCTTCTCTATCTTGGTTCCTTTTTTAAAACAAACAAACAAACAAAAAACTATAACAATAAAGAGACAAAACCACCATTCAAAGTGACTAATTATTTTACTGTTGAAAGCATGAAATGTTTTATCCACTTTATGCCCACCGCACCTTATCCTTTTGCCTTCAGAGGTTTATAACTGCAGTGGAGATGAGCAAGATGATGATTTTTTCCTCAAGGAAATTATTTTTTAAAAATAAAGATGTTAAGATGTTTTGCATTTTTTTTATATCTAAAACTCACCTTATTTTAAAAGAAAAAATACATATTCAGTCATTAGGCAAAAACTAGATTTGTTTTTAATAGAGATTGGGGTGAGGGGGAAACAAACCCATGAATGGCAAGCTGAGCCATGAAAAGTGATTGCTATGTGTATGTGTATGACTGTCTCTTCACAGTAATTTAACATGCTTTGCTTGCTTAACAATGTCAGCTGTGCCCCAAGACATCCAAACATAATTTCTTCCTCATTTTGCCAAGCCCTCTGTTATAAAGAATTGTTGTTTTTGTAACACCCCCACACCCTGAATTTTGAATTTCAGTTCTAAAGTATAGGCCTCTACTACTTGAACTAAAGGGGCTACTCCATCTGGCGGTAACAGCCATCTGAGGGAGATGTAACATATGTAGCCGGTGTGTTGTATTATTTGTTTTCACAGGGCCCTACAAAGTGCTGAGCACTTTTTTCAAATGAAAAGGAAGGAATGGTCCCTAAATTAGCCACAGTGTAAAGATGGAGAGTGGACTTGGGGGGGGTGTCAAAAGAAACCAGTAGTTTTGCCTTTTAACATTCCATAGTTTTCGAACTGTTATATTTTGGGAAAAAATATAATACATTTTTTTCTTCTTAGAATGGTGGGATTTATGTCTTAGCCAATCAGAAAGGCTGTGATGGTGATCGTCTGTACTATGATGGTTGTGCCATGATTTCTATGAATGGAGACACTATTGCTCAAGGATCCCAGTTTTCACTGAATGATGTGGTAATAAATTCAGGCTGACTGACACTGTGAGATTCGTTTCACTCCTTGGTCTCCCTCAGCCTGGCATTGCTATCCTTTTCTCAGACCTTGTTGCAAGGTGAAGTCAGTGGGACTGCTTCTATGCTGAGGCTTTTCAGAAATTCTCCCGCCATTGGTCTAGCACAGGTTCAATTCCATTGGTGCTAGGTTGGCTGGATGCCCTAATGTAGACCAAGCAAGTACCTTTTTACCAAGTTATCCAACCCTGCTCCAAGGGGGTCTAGATGTCACATTGGTAAAATAATTGCCTGCCCCCAATCCACACCAGCACTTCTTTTTTTGTCTGCAGTGATGGAGCTGCAGGAGGGGAAGAATTTCTGAAAAGCCTCATGTAGACGAGGCCTGGAGGTTTGGATATTGTGCTGAGGAGCAGGCCTTGTTGGTTTATATGTGCTTATTTAAGCAGTTGGACACAAAGGTGTCAATTAGAATGTAATAATTATAGGCTTAATTTTGCAAACCCTTATGCAAACAAGAAATTTGTTAAGTCAGTATGAACTTTCTCATGTAGAGATTGTGGGATAGTCTATTGTCCAGTGCATTCAGTATAAATTGTTCTTATTTAATTCATGTGAGGAATCCTATTGAAGTCACTGGTCTTTCACTCATGAGTAGATTGATTAGGAAATATCTACAGTGGAAATGGCTGTATCCCTTTTTAAACAGTTCTTTGTACCATATATTTGGGTTTGAAAAGCCATTCTGTACCGGTGTCAGAGGTCTAATTTTAAATGCCTTTCCCCAGGAAGTCTTGGTTGCTACACTGGATTTGGAAGGTGTTCGAAGTTATAGGGCAGAAATTTCATGTCGTAACCTAGAGGTAAGCATTCTTCAAATGTGTGAACTTGTGCTCTTTGGTGAATTTCAATAAGTCATTGAGTCAACACATTTTCAATTATTGAAAGAGACTGTTGAAATACTTTTGGTTTCTGCAGTATTCCAGAATTCCAGTATTATCTGGGAACATGCTTTTATAGATAAATGCTACATTAAAACTGATGACTTCCCAAATGTTCTATTCTATTAATTAGGCAAGCAAAGTGAATTCCTATCCCAGAATAAAAGTGAATTTTGCTCTGTCGTGTTCTGATGATATATGTGTACCTACCTGTGAGCCAATCCAGTGGAGATATCATAGTCCTGAGGAAGAAATCTGGTAGGCATAAATGAGGTGGGGAAATGAATTTACTCAAAATAAAAATATAGTCTGTTGCATAGTTTATTGGTAAGGTTAAAAAAATTTGGAGACTAAAATTATTTCTTGATGGTGTGTGAAGTCCTAGTGGAGAAGTGTCTAAACAAAGGAGATCAATAAAGATGGATTTTTAAATATGAAATAGTTCTTATCTTATAACTGTTCTGGAATATTTATTAGGGCTGTTGATTAATCGCAGTTAACTCACGTGATTAATTCAAAAAATTAATCGCGATTAAAAAAGTTAATCGCGATTAATTGCAATAGAATACCAATTGAAATGTATTACATATTTTTGGATGTTTTTCTACATTTTCAAATATATTTATTTCAATTACAACAGAATACAAAGTGTATAGTGCTCACTATATTTTATTTTTATTACAAATATTTGCACTCTTAAAATGATAATAGTATTTTTCAACTCCCCTCATACAAGTACTGTAGTGCGATCTCTTTATCGTGAAAGTGCAACTTACAAATGTAGATTTTTTTTTTGTTACATAACTGCATTCAAAAACAAAACAATGTAAAACTTTAGAGCCTATAAGTCCACTCAGTCCTACTTCACGTTCAGCCAGTGGCTAAGACAAACAAGTTTGTGTACATTTACAGGAGATAATGCTGCCTGTGTTTTACTTACAGTGTCACTTGAAAGTGAGAACAGGTGTTTGCATGGCACTTTTGTAGCCCGCATTGCAAGTATTTACATGTCAGATATGCTAAACAAGGGGTGGTCAATCTGTGGCTCCGGAGCCACATGCGGTTCTTCAGAGGTTAATATGCACCTCCTTGCATAATCGCTGACTCAAAGCCTGGAGCTACAGATGCTAATTTTCCAGTGTGGTGTGGGGTGCTCATTGCTCAACCCCCTGCTCTGCCCCAGGTCCTGCCACCGCTCCACCCCTTCTCCCAAAGTCCCTGCCTCTTCCCCCGAGCCTGTCATGCTCTCGCTCCTCCCTGCTCCGCACCAGAGCCTCCTGCGCACTGCAAAACAGCTGATTGCAGCGGGTGGGAGGGAGTGGGAGGCGTCGATTGGCAGGGCTGCTGGTGGGCGGGAGGCGCTGGGGGCTGGAGGGGGTTAGCGCATGGGGGTGGCTGCTGACATATTACTGTGGCTCTTTGGCAATGTACATTGGTAAATTCTGGCTCCTTCTCAGGCTCAGATTGGCCACTCCTGTGCTAAACATTCATATGCCCCTTCATGCTTCGGCCACCATTCCGGAGGACATGCTTCCATGCTGATGACGCGCGTTAAAAAAATAATGCGTTAATTAAATTTGTGACTGAACTCCTTGGGGGAGAATTGTATGTCTCCTGCTCTGTTTTACCCACATTTTGCCATGTATTTCATGTTGTAGCAGTCTTGGATGATGACCCAGCATGTTGTTCATTGGGTAAGGAATGGTGTCCCTAGCTCTGTTTGTCAGAGGGTTGAGATGGATGGCAGGAGAGAGAGATCACTAGATCATTATCTGTTAGGTTCACTCCCTCTGGGGCACCTGGCATTGGCCACTGTCAGTAGACAGGATACTGGGCTAGAAGGACCTTTGGTCTGACCCAGTATGGCCGTTCTTATGTTCTTAAGAACACTTTCACTGCAGTTTTGACAAAATGCAAAGAAGGTACCAATGTGAGATTTATGCAAAGAAGGTACCAATGTAAAGATAGCTACAACACTGGACCCAGGGTTTCAGAATCTAAAGTGCCTTTCAAAATCTGAGAGGGATGAGGTGAGGAGCATGCTTTCAGAAGTCTTAAAAGAGCAACATGCCGATGCAGAAACTACAGAATCCGAACCACCAAAAAAGAAAATCAGACTTCTGCTGGTGGCATCTGACTCAGACGATGAAAATGAACATATGTCGGTCCACACTGCTTTGGATTGGAATGGTGGTTGAAGCATGAAGGGATATATGAATCTTTAGAGCATCTGGCAAGTAAATATCTTGTGACGCCGGCTATGACAATGCCATGCGAATGCCTGTTCTTACTTTCAGGTGACATTGTAAGAAGCGAAAAGCATTATCTCCTGCAAATGTAAACACGCTTGTTTGTCTGAGCGATTGGCTGAATGTGAAGTAGGACAGAGTGGATTTGTAGGGTCTAAAGTTTTACATTGTTTTCTTTTTGAATGCAGTTTTTTTGTACATAATTCTACATTTCTAAGTTCAACTACAATACTTTAATGGGGGAATTGAAAAATACTATTTCTTTTGTTTTTTTACAGTGCAATATTTGTAATTAAAAATAGATATAAGTGAGCAATATACACTTCGTATTCTGTGTTGTAATTGAAATAGATATTTTTGAAAATGTAGAAGACATCCAAAATATTTAAATAAATGGTATTCTATTATTGTTTAATAGCACGGTTAATCAGGTTAATTTTTTTAATCTCTTGACAGCCCTAATATTTGTATTTTGTAACTTTCAGCCTTGGCCCTGCATGTTGGCTTTGGGACTACTTAAGACGCAGTGAGCAGGTAGGAACTCTTTTCAACATTGTCTTTCTATGTTTTAACCATAAGAACAGTATAGGTAGCTTGCCTCTACCTAGATCTCTTTAGAGCAAGATTATTCTGGGAGACTTTTCACTAGTATCTTCAGTTCAAGCTTATTCGAGCTTCAGTTCAAGCACTTATTCAAGGTATGTCTAACTGTTCTCTTCAAATCTATTAGTGCTCAGTCCTGCTTTCTTTAAATTCAATAACAAAACAAAAAAAATTGACAAAGGGGGTTTTTTTGGTTTTTTTTTTTTTTTTTTTTTGGTAACCTAAGTTGGTACTCCAGTTTCCTGCAAGCAACATACTTTTAATGGCATGATAAAAAATGGCATCCTTTCTACACTGTCCCCAGAAACAATACACCAGTTTCATTGCTGACTTACACCCTGGTAATCTGATTAAACTCAATGGAATTGTGTAGGGTGTAAATCAGCACTGAATCTGGCCAGATTGTATAGGATCCCTCAAGAGAAATTCCTTCAAAGAGCTTCATTCATGAATCTGTTTTATTTGTGCATTCATGTTGCTGTTGATTTTTTTCTTTTGCTTCTGCTTGGTTTTGGGCCCTCTTTTCATCCCTAACCCTAAGCAAAAAAAAAAAAATCAACAGCAACATGAATGCAATCCTATCACACAAGTACTGAATTGTGTTGCTTGTATTCATGCCAGTTCTGGGCTTGCTCCTGCATCCATTGAAATCCAGTAGAATACTCATATTGACTTCTATGGGAGTAAGACTGGGCCCATTATGGCTGTTATGGGGATAAGTGTATTACTCATGCTTTCCCTGTAACATGAAAATGGAGGGTGACTATCATGTAAACTATTGATGAATAGGACAGTGAATTTAAGATTTAACCCACACCACCAGTTTATTGCATCTGCAACCTATTCAACCATTGCTAACGCGCACACAGATGAAATCTCAGTCGTAGTTGAGAGCCTACAGAGACACAGGAAAAAGTACTAGCCAGTTACAGCTCTCTAAAAATAGGAGGTCCATAACTATAAAGAAAACATACAGCATCCATTACAAGGTAACTGCTTTTACCATTCCTTCTCAGGAATGGTAAAAGCACCTTCCAACTTCTCAAAAGCCATTTTAAGTAGATGGACAAAGAAAAGTGCCAAACACACATACTAGCAGTTTGATTCCAAAGATCATGTTTTGAAATAAGCAGAGGATCACATTAAGCAATGATCCAAATTAAACAGAGTGGATTGGATGCTAAGAACTCCATCCTTCTTAATTAGCTTTCCTTAACCACACGAGAGAGTGAGGACCTGTTCAGCAGCTTTTTCTAGCCATCAGAGTAAAGGGTTTAACCTGAGACTTGGCTTGGTTAGCCAATGCAAAGTGATAAGGGTGTGAAATGCTTTGCTAGATCTGTTTTCCAATGAAGTACTACCAGAATTGGCTGGCCCTGCTGGCTGGAGCATGCATAACTCACCTGAGGGAGGACGCAGGAATAGGCTCAAAATATTGTTTCTGAAGGGTAAAATATGTTTTTACAATGGCAGTTCTCACAGCTTTTCCATTGTTTGCTGTTTAAGGCAGGATTTCTCCTACCACTTAGTGGTGGAATTGACAGCTCTGCTACAGCTTGCATTGTGTACTCCATGTGTCGCCAGGTTTGCCTTGCAGTCAAGAATGGAAGTAAGTTGGGGTGTGTGTGTGTGTCCTTGTCAAAGTAATCAAGCTTGCTAATGGTTAGAGGTAAATGAATATTAGCCATTAGTACAGTACATAAGGTGCAACATACTGGTTATGTGCTTAATCAGAGATCAGGCCCTACCTTTTCAGTGGAGTGTGGTAGCTAATTGCCTTAGACGCCTTTTGAGAAACCCAGCCAAAATGTGGATCCAGATTTCAAAGATCCCCCAAATTGTATTTATGGGGTTTGGTCAGCTATGAAACTCAGGCTATGTCTACACTTATGGCGTGTGGAGTACACATGCAGCATGCCTGCTAGCGGGGGCATAAATAGCAGTGTAAATAGTGAGGCATGGCTTAGGTGAATAGAATAGAGTGTCCAGCATGCCTGAACCTTGACTCTCTATGTGCCCAAGTAGTGCCTCCCACGTCAACACTGCTATTTTTAACAGTGTAGTGTCCCACTGCCTCCCTGCTGCCAGAGCCTTTCCCTGCCATAGTGTAAAGCTGCAGTGGGGGGGAGAAGGGGGAAGAGCAGCAGGGAAGATGGGCTTCAGCAGGAGATGACAGCAGGGAAGGGCTCTGGCAGAGGGGAGCTACCAGAGCCTTGCCCCACTGCCTTCCACTGCCAGGGCCTGTCACTGCCGTGTGTAGCTACATGTGTAGTGCATGTCTTCACTTATGGGCAGTGCATAGAATACACAGCCATGGATCTGGATTATTCTTTGGATTTACTATCCAAACTTTGGGATGTTTGGGTCTGGTGTTCCAGTTTATTGTGGGAGAGTTTATTCATTTTGGGTGAAATTCAACTGTGTACATCGGCCAGCACAGTTCTTAAGCAGCGCTTAAGTCTCACACATGTGCTTAAGGAAAGTTAAGCCCTGAAATTGTGTTGAAATAGTTCATAAACTTTGAGCTAGTCCTTTCTATTGGATTAGCATTTCATCCTTTATGAAGCCTCTTTGTAATACATGGGACAAAACTTTTTTATATTTATAGACGCAAAACCAGCAGCAAACTCAATAATTCTCTTTGATGGAATTGAGAACGTTTGAAATGCCAGCAAATGAAGTGTTACCTTATTTTGTGAAGGGCTGTTGTGAGGCTTAGTTCCTTTATGATTGTAAAGTGCTTTGAAATTCTCTAATGATTCATGCTGTGGAAGAGCAAAATATAATTAGCAGTAGTACAAGGTATCTGTGATGGTTCATCTCCTTTCTCCTTTTACTGGATTTCCTGCAGATCAAGATGTGCTGGCCGACGTACGTAGGATAGTGAATGATGAGACCTACACTCCTGAGGATTCCCAGGAATTCTGTGGACATATCTTCACCACTTGTTACATGGCTAGCGAGAACTCCTCCCAGGATACATACAATAGGGCCAAATTGTTGGCTGAACAAATAGGCAGGTATAGAATAAGAAATGCTTGGATTAAATAATGTTGCAGTTAAGATTTCATATACAGCTTCAGGTTTTCTAAAAGACCAGTATCTGAGTAATAAGGGTGGTAAGTAGAATATTACAGCCTTAATACCTGAGTGTATGTGTGGGGGTGGGCATTAGAAACATTTGGGGAAGAACATGGAAACCAATCAACTGAACTTGAAAAGTCTGCGCTCCAGGCTCCCCAAGTCTAGAAGCCAGATATTAGGTGGTGGCAGGCTTTAGTGCCTTACCCCTGTGTCCTTGATTTACATGCTAGAGAATTGAGGGATTGCTTATTTTCTTCACATAAGGAAGACAAAGTTAAAATCATTTGTTTTATACTGTTTTACCTAGTCCGAAGCATGCAAAGTGATTTACTTGTGCTTGTAATCTTCTCAGCTATCATATAAATCTAAACATAGATGTGGCAGTGAAAGCCATTGTGGGGATTTTCAGTATGGTGATGGGCAGATCTCCCCAGTTTCGTGTCTGTGGAGGGAGCAGCAGGGAAAATCTGGCACTACAGAATGTGCAGGTATGCTTCTGTTTTCCCCAAAGGATCCAGCCCACATAATCCTTCTTATACTAACATTTGGGGATTAAGTGACACTGGGTTGTGGTGTTCACTAGTCACCTGTAGAGACTGCAGTTCTACATGTGGCTTAGTTCTGAAGTATACTGGGCTCATCGTAGTTATTAGTGGATGTTTTAATTTGACTTTGAATTCTGTGTTATGAAGGAGAAAGTAGTTTGCTTTGTAAATCTGCTTTATTTCTCAATTTGATTTGTAGGCTAGAATAAGAATGGTCCTTGCCTACTTGTTTGCTCAGCTGAGTCACTGGGCTCGCGGGATGTCTGGCGGGCTTCTAGTGCTCGGATCAGCCAATGCGGACGAAAGGTGGGCGAATATTGGAAATCTATTAAGTCATCAGGAGTCAAATTCACTGCAGTCTTTTGTAACTCCACTGGATGCCAGTATATACCAATGCCCCAGGAAATATACTTAATTTAAGAATAAAATGAGTGTACTGGAATCAATGAAACTATGAACTGAACCAAATCAGTTGACATTTTTTAGATGCCCATTTGAGAATTGGTGCAGTCATTTGATAAAAAGAACAGCTGTTCCTTTCTCAGCAACCTTCAGTAGCGAAGGTGACCCATATAGTAAATAGAAAACAAAAGTGACACTAATATTTTGTGTCTTTTGATGACTTTGTTATTAGAGACTTAAAAAACAAACAAACAAAAAACCCCCAACAACTTTGGAAGCCATGCCATATATTTTAAAAAATCAGGACCAAGTTTAGTAGCTTGGTCATAGTATGGTGGGGCATCACAAAGGACAAAGGTGACCTGTGACCATGGGAGCCTGAAAAGGTGGGATTTTAGTTGCTATTGAGGTAAGTAAGGCAGTATTTTAGTTGTTTTTGTGTGAAATGCCCTGCTTCATTGGTTGGTGGAGGCATCACAGTTAGATTTACAGTTTGCAGATCCTCAAGTTGTAAATGTGGGAGTTGGGCGTGAATACACTGCAGTGTAATACAAACCAACAGTCAGACATATTTAAGTAAGCCCAGGGTTAGTGGGACTCACGTTAGCTGACTTGTGTTACAGAACCCTGGGCTTAAGTGTCTACATTGTATTTAAACCCTATATTAAGACTTGTCTACCCTATGCTCTAACCTAGGGCTCGGGCATCCACACTGCAGTGCGCAGACCTGAGTCAAAGTTACCATATCCCAAAGTCTCCTAAAATGTGGCCACTCTAGCACTAGGACTGTGCTGCACTGTGGGAAAACTTTACTGCCTGCCCTGCATGTTTTACATGCTGGAGAATTGAGGGGTTGTTGTTACAGGAATAGCCCACCAAACCCATTGCAAACCCAGGAGGCTCTCTGATGGTGTGCTTGTAGATGGGTGATCAGAAGAGAATGGGTTAATGCTGACCTGAGCTGCTACTGTTCGCTAAGGGTAGCGGGGAGTGGCTTCCCTTTTCAGTAGCGTGGACTACAGATTGTTGGGATAGAGAGGACTAAGGAAGTTGTCCCATGGAATTGTGGGATACTTTTGGATGAGTTCCAGGACCCAAGTCAAGCAGCCCTGCATCTACACTGCGAAGCAATAGGGCTTGGACCCTGGTCCTGGTTTGACTAGAGCTTTGACCCTAGAGCTCTGCAGAGTCCTGGGACCCTGGGTCAGTGTAATTGGAGTGCAGACACAAGGAGGCATTGGCTTAAGCCTGGGCTCAAGCATAGGCCTATGTTGCAGTGTAGACATTAGAGACCCCAACCAAGATCAGGGCCCCTTTAGTCCAGGCTCTGTACAGACACACTGTGCATTGAAACTATCCCTGCCCAGAGAGTTTACAGTCCAAACAGAGGCATAGAGACTTTCCCAAAGTCATGGTGAAGCTCAGAGGCGGAGCCCACAGCTCCCAAGTCCTAGTTCAGTGTCCTATTCACTGGACCATCTTGCCTCTCCACAGAGTAGCCTGTAAATTACTTACCCCACTGATTTCCCAAGAAGGTGAGATCAGGTGAGTCTCTGAGTGGTTGGATTATCCAGGAAAGTTGAGACGTCAAGAGGGAAGGGCCCTAAGAAGTGCTAGTCCTGGGAGGCAGTCAGCCTACATTGCTTCAGAAAATACAGTCTTCATTTTGTTTTTATTTTATTATTTTATTAATACATACAATGCTAACTGTGGTTGCAGTAGGTATTAAAATATTATCACCTCCCTGCCAGAGACCTAATGATCATTAGAGTAGCACTACCACGTCCGAACATTAATCAGTTTACCCCTTAATGTCCCAATGACTTTAAAAAACGGATAGCCTTATAAATACACATGAAAACATAAAAGGCCCTATTTCTAGGATTTTGGTTGTTATATAAAGTTCCTTATTCTCTTTCAGTCTTCACGGATACTTGACTAAGTACGATTGCTCCAGTGCTGATATAAATCCTATTGGTGGAATCAGCAAGACTGACTTGAGAAATTTCATACAGTATTGTATGGAAAACTTCCAGCTTACAGCACTCAGAAGGTGAGTGGTAAAGTAATGATTCATGACTGGTGAAACTGTGCTAGCATCCATACTCCTCTTCCTCTCCTACAGTGTGTGCTCATCTGTAACATAAAGGAACCCCAGTTCTGAATCTCTGATGCCACTGTAATACATGTGATAAATAATAATAACTTCCGTGTTTAAATGTGGTTGCAGCTAGTACATTTTTCCTTATCAGTGTGGACAGAGATTTTTCTCTGAAACCCAGGCAGCCTAGTAGCACTATTAATATTGGCCATCTATACCTACCAAATCTCTTTTGTCTTTAGCATAGCTTTAAAACAAGGATACATGATGGTTCTTGCAAAATACATCCAAGTGAATATTTGTCAAGGAAGTTGTGTCATAAATGTTCTAGCAACTATATTTAAACATGATTGCTACTAGGGCTGTGTCTACACTAGGGTTTATTTTTTGGCAACTTTTCTTCTATCATTGCTAACGCCAACTGGTCGTAACACCATTGGGGGTGCTAGTGGAGACAATGCTGCCGTGACGGCCTAAGTTTTTACACGATGTTATTTAAATGGGACGGTGTTAATGTGGTCAGCTTCAGGAGCTGTTCTATAATAGCTTTCCCAATGTTGTTACCATCAGGGGAGCTTCAACCGTGAGAGACTCTTGGCAAAAACTCATTCTAGGCAAGGCTAAGCTCTTTTTCAGCCTTAGCCTGGACAGGGATTTAGATGGATGCAAGACTGTTTGCTGTTTCTGTGAATGTAGCACAAACTATTGAAAACTTCAGTTGCATAACTGATTGTTGCTGTGCTTGAATCCTGAGGTCCTTATTCCATTTATACTCAGATTTGATTCAGGCAAATATATGATGACTATGATTTTACTATAGGCATCACCCTGTGCACCTGGGAGAGCTTTTGGCACAAATAGCAGTAGTCTAGTAGATGTCCCATTTTCTTGTCACGGTCATTTTGCAGGTTGTGCTCCCGAAATGGACTTAAATAAAGCACTTGATGTTTAGCAGCTAACGTGATTGGTTTGAATGAATGCTTTTTCCTACACAGTATTATGTCCGCTCCACCAACTGCAGAGTTAGAGCCCCTTGCGGATGGACAAGTGTCTCAAACTGATGAGGTAATGGGCAGTGACTTTAAAAAGCTCTGGTAAGCCTTATTCACAACTTGTATTTTGTTCAGTAGTGGAGAGGGGCAGCATCGCCGGACTATGACCAAGATAAGTTTCTCTCCCTTTGAATTGTCTCATAAGCCATTCCACAAAACAGCTCTGTAAACATTAATATCTGGCAGCAGACTTGTTTATACAGGCCAAGAGTTTCAAAAGTAACTGGTGTTTTTGGATGCCTTGAGTTTTGGTGCTCCACTCAAGATATCTGTAAGGGGCCTGTATTTGAGAGGGTGAGGGCATAGCCCTTTCTGCAAATCAGTCCCCTTTAAGGCCTCTCAAGGCCCCCCAAAAATGGGAGTCTCTCAAAGTCACTAGTCACTTTTGGAAATATTGGCCCCAGAACTTTGTTTCCTCATTTTATTTATTTAGTTGCATATGAGATCACTGTTCAAACTTATGAACACCATTGAAATCAAGGCTGGTCTAAATTCTAGGGAACTGTACTGTGTTTCTAGGACGGTGGAAGGTAAGTCACGGCACAATTTAGTTTCTTGTTTTCAAGCAGAAGGCCAACATCTAGGTTTAGCTTGCTGATATGAAGCCTGTGTTCAAATACCACAGAAGGAAAAATCCTTTTTTTCAAGAAGTGCTCTTGCTAGCTAGATGCAATATATTCCCATACAACAATTTGGAAATTCCATTGCAGTCCTTATTTTAAATGGAGATTGGTTTTTCAATTTAGTATTTCTCTGATTAACTGAATGTATTATAGTCTCCTCTAAAATAATTCATTCTGACTCATGTTATACATTTTCAGTGCCCTTTTTGTGTGTGTGATTTCAGGAAGATATGGGGATGACATACACTGAGCTCTCAGTCTATGGAAAACTAAGGAAGATGGCCAAGGCTGGACCTTACAGCATGTTTTGTAAGCTGATCAATATGTGGAAGGAGATCTGTACCCCAAGAGAGGTAAAAATTAAAAAAATCTTGCGTTTAAAATCCTCCATTAACAGAATTTACGCTTGGAAAAAGATCACATGTAGTTTTCATAACTTAAGAGGAACAGCTTACTCAGTCTCTTGTATTTAGAAATACCCTAGAGAGGTCATAACATGTTAAAGGAGAAAAGACCAAATTTCAAGAGAAATCTCTCTGTGGAAACCTGTCCACCGACACTGATCACATGCTCACTGCCCACTCTCTGTGTTACATTTTGCTGTTTTCTGCTTCCTAGAAGACGTTCTTCTGCTTGTACAAGCTGGCACAGATCCTAGAGTGATTCCAGCCTTTTGTCTATACTGCAGACTGTTAGATCAACACTTAGGTATTCTGAAGGGAACTGTTTGTTTAGTTTTAGATCTATACATGCATGGCCAAATTCTGCCTTCCCTGATATGTGCCCAACCCCCATTGAAGCTAATGGATGTGCCATGAATATATTGTAAGAGAGAAGGTGGCTCTTGATTTTCAAAACACCTAAAAGAAATCTACATCCATATATCCTGTGACAGAGTTGGTTGGAGGGGTGTTATTTCCATGACATTTCAATGGGCACTTGCTTTTATCCTAGCAGTGCCCTTTCTGGGACCTCTGTGAGGTAGGAAAGTCCTATTATTCCCATTTTACAGATGGGAAGCTGAGGCAAAGAAAAGCTAAGTGACTTGCCCAAGGTCACACAGGAAGTCTGTGGCAGAGCAGGGAATAAAATTTGGGTCTCCTATGCAGGCCAGTGTCCCAACCCCTGGGATATCCATCTTCTCCCTTATAAGAAACATTTACAGCAAAATAGTATAGATGTGTTTCATTGTGACACTTTTGTGCATTCTGATACTTTAAATGCATATTACATGCCTCACTTCCTCTGTGGTAACATACATTAGTAGTGCTAACTGATATATATACATTTGGATTTGTGAATTAGCTCACTCCAGAGTAACTTGCTCATCTAGAATTGTGTTTCAGTTCTGAGAAATTTCAGTTGACCTGAAACTATGTGTTTTGTACACCAGGTGGCATCCAAGGTTAAGCATTTTTTCAGGATATACTCAATTAACAGACATAAAATGACCACCCTCACACCTGCCTATCATGCTGAAAACTACAGTCCTGAGGACAACCGATTTGACTTGAGACCTTTTCTTTACAACTCTACATGGTCCTGGCAGTTCAGGTCTATAGATAAACAGGTATGCATGGTTCACTTCTGCTCTAGGTTTATTTTAAATCATTTGTGATATGATAAGCCCAGTTCCAGTATGTCTACATAGACATAGATTCCTATGATCTAATTCTTAGGAGATCTTACCTCTGTCCGGGTATCCCCACTCCATAGCCTTGCCACAGCTCCCAGGGGGTAAGATGGGGAAGAAGAGACAGGATGAAGGGGAGACACAACTGTGAAAAGTTTGGGGACCACTGATCTATGCTTATGAACTCTATGCCCATTCAGAGCAACGGGCCAGCACACAGTAACAGGAGTCCATCTACACGGACCTCATTGCAGGATTGGGACCTAAAATGGTGTGACAAATTCAGTAAGAGCTGGGAAATTCAGAGTGAAGGTGTCTGCCCATCTTCCTTTACAGCAGTCCCCTCTTTGAACCTTGAAGTCAGTGGAGTTACACCGGGGATTAATTTGACCTTGCATGCTTGGATATAGCAACTGTTTTTAGACTGGCCACTGTGAGGTGTGTAAAGGATCAAGTGGTAGCTGTAACTATGGTTTGGTTGGCTTTTTGGGGGCTTCAGTCACAACCTTAACATTAAGAAAAGGAGTACTTGTGGCACCTTACATTTTCTTTTACCATAAAAGTGCTTGGCCGAGGAATTTTAACACATGGGAGTTTTCACTGCCAAAGATTTTAAATTTCAGTTGCTTTTAAGAATATGTTTACATATGCAATAAAATATTAATTCCCATCTCTATGAAATGTTAGGCATGCTATAATAGTATCTGACTCTCTGGAAACCTAGGATAAAAGGTACCATATGCTGCATTCCCTTTTTAGCCCCACCCCACAACTCATAATTTTGGGCCTTTTCCCATTAAAGTGTAGGGCAAAACTCCTTTTGGCTTCAGTGGGAGCTGGATTGGATATTTCTGTAGGAACAGACTTTAAAAATCTGGCCTCTCTCTTTGTGCCTGTAAATATTTATGGGCACAGTGAATATCACTTAGACTTGTAATGACCCAGTGTATAGGCATATGCTTCCTGTGATATTACTTGGGCCTGCAGGTATTTGCCATTGCAAACTGTGTGCAAAGAGGGGGGCCAGTTTAAAAAAAAAAATCCATTCCTTAAATTTTTATTTATCCAGTAGGTTACAGCAGCAGCCTGTGCTGGTGACTGTTTCAGAAAGTTTTTCAGAAGACTCAAAAATAAGAGCATGTAACAGGGATCACTCCGCACTGTGGTACATCCTGCTGGCTGTCCTGGGGATTAGCTCTCTTCACCAGTGCACCCTCCTCTGGTAGTGCCTTGCCACTGTGACGCCTGTTCTAGGACCCACGTCTCTACAAGGACCGCGGCGTCCTCTTTCGTGGCACAACCCTCTGGCCATGCTGTACTCTGCTTCCCCCTTCTGGGGGACCTGCAGTCCACTGTTCAGCCACTTCCTTTAGTGGCTACTGCAGTATATTATCTGGCCACTTCCTCGTGGCCACAGCATCCTCTTTATCCTTACCTCAGGCCCTCCACCTGCAAACCTCAGCAGCTAGCCAGGAGCTCTCTCTCGCTCCCCTAGCCCAGTCTAGGGTGCTGGCAGTTCTCTCAGCCCTCCAGGTACACAGTCCTTCCTCCCTGGGTTCCCCGTAGAGAACTGCCTTTCTGGGCCCTGCAGTTCCCTTTTCATATGGGCCTGCTTGGCCCTGATTGGCTGCTCCCTTCAGCCCTTCTCTGATGCAGCCTCCCAAGGGCTCTGTTAACCTCTTAGAACCAAGTGTGGGGCAGATGTAATACTGCAAGGCAAGGCTGGTCTATTTTGGGAAGCGAGTGCACTAAGGGTTTCCCTTGGCCTGGAAACTCTGCACTCGCAGGCCACGCAGCTGTAATTCCTAAGAGAATCATCCTTCAGGACAATGTCATGTGTTGACTGTTGTGTTCCTGTATTTGTAGCACAAAGTCCAGAGATAAGATGATGTTAATTGGAAAGAGCTTGGGACAATGGTTTTATTCAGATTTGCCAGACCTGCAGTTATGGCTTGTTTCATCGTCCAGCACAAAGGGGCTGTCGCCCTGGTAGATCTACCAGTGTGAGGGAATTCCCAGGTGGTGCAGCTATGATGCCTCCCTTCTGGCTTGGGAAGAAGGCTGTGTGTCCAGAGCTCTTCTGCACACTACTACTACCTGGCTTCCAAAATGGCCCCTGGGGTCTTGAGCAGCTGGCATAATTTAGAGCAGCTGTGAGGTGATTGGGGCATGGCATGGGCTGATACAGAACCGTCGGAAGGACCAGGGACTGAAGGTGGATGCAAATCCTTTGCATCCGCCTTTCTCTGCTTTTTTTATTGGGCACAGCTGAAAATCTGACCTATGGCTTATTGTTCCTCTGTTCATTGTTGACTACCCCAATTCCTTGTGAGAATCTAAATTTAACAGCAGAAATTAAATGCAAATTTGTTTTTACTTCTGTACCTTGTTTAATTACAGGTTTCCAATCTAGAAAGGAAGGAAGGGAAGCCTGTACTTGAAGATGTGGACTGACTACTCTCCACTCTTATACTACTGACTTAATATGGGTCTACAAACACAACATTCAAGGATAGAGTATATTCTGAAGATCAGCACGGTTCCAGTGTTTGAACAGACTATAGAGCTGGTCTATCTTTTTGTTACCAGTTATATTTGTAATTAATCAAACCCAAATTAGTTTGGACAAATAAGTTTCAAGCTGTATTATTCATGATTCTGAATGGTTTGGTTTGCTTCAGCTATTCACTATTTGTTGTTCATGGTGTGTGATTGGTCACAAAATTCAGATGGTCTTGGCTGAAACTTTTAAAATGTAAAAATGAAGGTTGGACTTTTGTGTTTTAATTTTTGGATGATTAATCATTCGAGATTCATTAGTATTTTCACATATACCTGAAGATTGTCTGAATATTTGGAAATAACAAGTGATATGACCCCTCCAATCATAGAAACCCAGCTCAGTGCTTTTGTGTGGAAATATGTGTGCACATATAAAATTTGATTGGGCCTAATGAATGGTCTGCATGTGATTTTTATCTAACATGTTGAACTGAAAGCAAAAATCTCTTTAGTCGCTGGCACATGCTGCTGTGAAAAAACTAAATTTTCATTTTATTGTGTAATAAATTCTCATTTTTATAATGCTAATTGGCTCTGTTCTTAACATAGTTAATTCTATGTAAATAAAAAATAACTTGTCTGCTTTAGTGATTGGAACAGCAGAGTAAGATCCTAATTCAACAACGTATTTGAGTACTGGCCAAATTGTACATACATGAGTAGTTTCTAATGAGGCCCAGATCAGCACCCCTAAGGTCTGTTTCTGGCTTTGCCATCTTCTTGCTGTGTAAACTTTGAAATTCACTTTAATCTCTGTGTTTCAGTTTCCTCATTCCTAAAATAGGGATACTGCCTAGTTGATATAATGCTGAATGTGCTCTGAGATCCTCAGATAAAAGGTACTCTACTATTATCTGTAAAACATTATTTAAAGGTGAGCTGCATATAAAATGGGCTTGTACCCTTTTTTCCTTCTTTATGATTTATAAAGAAAACTTTGGTATATGTGACATGTAAAGTGTTCGCTCAGTGCCTGGCACTTTTTGAAAAGAGATGGGGATAAGCCTGGTGTTCTGGCTAACATTTCTGTTCCCACTTAACCTAGTGCTACTGTCCAAGACTGAGCATGCACTGTCATCAGTGAGTGAATAATGGCTGCTTTTACTTGCCTGTGTAGTCATTATGTTATTGAAACTGAGCTTGCTACTCTGTAAAACAGTTGGGGACAGAATGAGCATAGGAGAGATGGCTATAGAACCAGCTTCCCCTTAGCATTCAGTAAGGTTGCCTTACCCACTTTCCTCTTGCTCTTCACCACCTCAGAAATGTGTCCTAACTTGTAGACAAACACAAAGGGAATGAAGGCAAGAGTCTTACTATCATATGTTACCCTTTTAACCTGTTGCCTTAATGTTTAGCCACTTCTTACTTGCATTCACTGAAGTTACGTATGATGCCCTTTTATTAGGGCCTTTGTCCAGCTCTGAGCATAACAATGTTGTGATGTTACAGTAGGGAATTCTAAATCATGTCTGGATTTCTGCTGTTGAAATAGACTGCAGGCAAGGTGGTGGATGGACACAGGGCAAGTTTCCTACCATTCCCTGCTTCTTGCAGCCCCAAAAGAGAGTGAAGCTATTCATGGAGACAGCAGGAGTAGGGGAGGCTGGTCAGCCTTTTGGCAAGGGTCCCATAAAATCCTGGTTGGAGTCTAAAGCTGACTTCCCCATTCAGAGTCAGGTGTCCTTATTGTAATCCTGGGAGGTGGGTGGGCACAAGCCCATCCACATCTAAAGGCCCCTCCCCCAGTCTTGCAGGAGCGACCACTGGACCCGGGAACCTACTGAATATGGGGGACAACGAATGAATAACAGGGTCAGGAGTGAAGGTCACAGGTTCAAAAGCAGGGATCCAGAGGGGCACACAAAGCAGAGAACCCCTGCTCCTCGAAGCTGTCTAGAGCACCAGCAGACCCAGAGGATGTGGAAAAAGCTAATGTACTCAATGCTTTTTTTGCCTCTGTTTTCACTAACAAGGTCAGCTCCCAGACTGCTGCGCTGGGCATCACAAAATGGGGAAGAGATGGCCAGCCCTCTGTGGAGATAGAGGTGGTTAGGGACTATTTAGAAAAGCTGGACGTGCACAAGTCCATGGGGCCGGACGAGTTGCATCCGAGAGTGCTGAAGGAATTGGCGGCTGTGATTGCAGAGCCATTGGCCATTATCTTTGAAAACTCGTGGCGAACCGGGGAAGTCCCGGATGACTGGAAAAAGGCTAATGTAGTGCCAATCTTTAAAAAAGGGAAGAAGGAGGATCCTGGGAACTACAGGCCAGTCAGCCTCACCTCAGTCCCTGGAAAAATCATGGAGCAGGTCCTCAAAGAATCAATCCTGAAACACTTGCATGAGAGGAAAGTGATCAGGAACAGCCAGCATGGATTCACCAAGGGAAGGTCATGCCTGACTAATCTAATCGCCTTTTATGATGAGATTACTGGTTCTGTGGATGAAGGGAAAGCAGTGGATGTATTGTTTCTTGACTTTAGCAAAGCTTTTGACACGGTCTCCCACAGTATTCTTGTAAGCAAGTTAAGGAAGTATGGGCTGGATGAATGCACTATAAGGTGGGTAGAAAGCTGGCTAGATTGTCGGGCTCAACGGGTAGTGATCAATGGCTCCATGTCTAGTTGGCAGCCGGTATCAAGTGGAGTGCCCCAAGGGTCGGTCCTGGGGCCGGTTTTGTTCAATATCTTCATAAATGATCTGGAGGATGGTGTGGATTGCACTCTCAGCAAATTTGGGGATGATACTAAACTGGGAGGAGTGGTAGATACGCTGGAGGGGAGGGATAGGATAGAGAAGGACCTAGACAAATTGGAGGATTGGGCCAAAAGAAATCTGATGAGGTTCAATAAGGATAAGTGCAGGGTCCTGCACTTAGGACAGAAGAACCCAATGCACAGCTACAGACTAGGGACCGAATGGCTAGGCAGCAGTTCTGCAGAAAAGGACCTAGGGGTGACAGTGGACGAGAAGCTGGATATGAGTCAGCAGTGTGCCCTTGTTGCCAAGAAGGCCAATGGCATTTTGGGATGTATAAGTAGGGGCATAGCGAGCAGATCGAGGGACGTGATCGTTCCCCTCTATTCGACATTGGTGAGGCCTCATCTGGAGTACTGTGTCCAGTTTTGGGCCCCACGCTTCAAGAAGGATGTGGATAAATTGGAGAGAGTCCAGCGAAGGGCAACAAAAATGATTAGGGGTCTGGAACACATGAGTTATGAGGAGAGGCTGAGGGAGCTGGGATTGTTTAGCCTGCAGAAGAGAAGAATGAGGGGGGATTTGATAGCTGCTTTCAACTGCCTGAAAGGGGGTTCCAAAGAGGATGGCTCTAGACTGTTCTCAATGGTATCAGATGACAGAACGAGGAGTAATGGTCTCAAGTTGCAGTGGGGGAGGTTTAGATTGGATATTAGGAAAAACTTTTTCACTAAGAGGGTGGTGAAACACTGGAATGCGTTACCTAGGGAGGTGGTAGAATCTCCTTCCTTAGAGGTTTTTAAGGTCAGGCTTGACAAAGCCCTGGCTGGGATGATTTAACTGGGAATTGGTCCTGCTTCAAGCAGGGGGTTGGACTAGATGACCTTCTGGGGTCCCTTCCAACCCTGATATTCTATGATTCTATGATTCTGCCTGGATGCATGTGACCAGGGAGGAGCAGAAATAGGCCCCGCAGTTGCAGAGCACCCCCTCATCTAGCATCCTCCTCCTGGTGTTGAGGACAGCCACTTTGGCCAGTTCCAGGAGGAGGTTGACGAGGAGGTCTTGTGAGTTTGTGGAGCCACAGACAGGGTGTGCGAATATAAACAGGTGTGGGGAAAAGTCAAGCCAGAACCTCAACAGGAGGTTCTGGAGGAGCCGGAATAGGGGCTGCAACCTGGTGCATTCAAGATAAGCATATGCCAGATTCTCCCTCACGTTGCAAAAGGGGCAGGCGTCACGGATGAGGGTGAACCGTAACAGGTATGTGCCTGTGTTCATGGCTCCATGGGGGAGCTGCTAACCGATATCCCTGGCGGGCCGTGGGCCCAGGGTGGAATTGAGGCTGGCCCACCGGGGTTCCTCGCCCTCCACAGGTGGTAGACGGTTCCATTTGGTATCAGGGTGGGACATAAGGGTGAGCACTACTGCCACCTACCCTCCCTCTAGGGGAGAAACCTGGTTTGGATATAGTTGCCTCTGCAGGCATAACACTTGACTCTCAGTGAGCCAGAAGCAGCAGAATTTAAAAACAAATGTTCTGATCTAACTTTGCATTTTCGTTTTCATATGGCCAGGAACCTCAGTCAGAAATGAGAGCTCTTCTCCTTTCACTCTTTTGCCAAAGCTATTGTTTCCTGCCTCTTTTGACAATCATAGGAAAAAAGGAACAAGGAAGGGCTGTTGGCTGCAGGGGTCCTCAGTGTGTTTCCAACTTACAAAAGAGAGAGCAAGAACAGCCAGAATCACATAACTGAATATTGGCAGGCAGACTTTCTGCTGCTACTCCTATACTACTGAGCGTTTTAAACACTTAACAATTAAGATGACTCTGTCAGACTGTTCTTGTGTTTCCATTGTGGCATGAACACACTGCACATGACCATCCCCCACCACACCACAGTCAGCTGCTGGTTGAACCAATCAGATTTATCATTTTAACATTTGTTTTTGAAATTCTCTCCGTGTTGCCTTTTCAGCAGACACCCTTAATTCAGTATTTACCAACAGTTAGCCCTCAGTGCTGTTAGCCATAGCACCATTTCCCCCTCTGTTGTAAAGGGAAATAATTGTGGTCAGCTGTTGGCAAATGTCAAGTTAATCATGATCACTCTATCAGTAACTCACCAAAGGGAATGTCACGTAGTTATTTCCAATGTTTAAGAAACAGGTGGAGAAAAGTGTTAGGCCTGCGGCTGCTCCTTTGGAAGTCAATGGAAAACCTAATGAGAGCCAGTTCTGGCCCATAATCAGTGTGGGATAATGCTGTGTTTCTAGTGCCAAAATATGCCAACTCATTTTCCCCCTGGTGAAATGTCAAATTAAACAGAAAAAGATAACATCTTTCAAAATTCCACTAAGAATTTTTTTCTAATTTTTTTTTTTTAAATAAATGGCATGTTAGCACCATGTCATCATTTCTAATAGTTGAGTTCAAGTTCTGGCTGGCCTGGACTTGTTCTGAGCTGATTGTGGTGGAGAGAAAAGAGAAAGAAAAGGGGGAGAGTTGGCAACTCACCTCAGATGTCACAATCCCATTATCACCATTGGGTGTTTAGTAATTGAGTGTTCAGACTAATTGATTGTCTGCAGTTTTATCTTTCCTGCCTATTTACTCTTGCAGACCTGCTCCTTTGATAAGTGTCTGTCTCTCTCTCTCGTCCTATGAAATCAACCACATCTCCTCTTGGACTCATTAGGGATCATTGCTGAGGCTGAACAAACACAGAACAAACCTGGTAGAATGCCTGGAGCAGAGGTGTGGTTACTATTGAAGTTAATGAGACTCTGAACATTATAATAATGACTGCAGCATCAAACCAATGGCTGTTAGAAACCAGTACACTGGGTGGGAAATTGAGGTATACAGGTTGCAGAGTAGCAGCCGTGTTAGTCTGTATTTGCAAAAAGAAAAGGAGGACTTGTGGCACCCTAGAGACTAACAAATGTATTTGAGCATAAGCTTTCGTGAGCTTCATCGGATGAAGTGAGCTGTAGCTCACAAAAGCTTAAATAAATTGGTTAGTCTCTAAGGTGCCACAAGTCCTCCTTTTCTTTTTGAGGTATATAGGTCTACTTTAATTTTTGAGTTTGGGACTGTGTCCAGGTCAAGGATTTTGGCTGTCCCATTATAAAAACAGGTGATGTGAAAAAATGACATATGAGTTCAGATCTGAGCATACATCAAGGTTTGGGTCAGGAACAGCTTTCATTAAGCTAGAGAATATATTTCTGAAAAGTTACTGTTTCTAACTATAAGTACTTTGCAGTTGGAACACTGACTTCTACAACAGAAAAGATCTTTGTTGCCCAACATGCACTATAGCTGAACTATTATTCAGTAATACAATCACATAATTTGTTGCTCAATCTTAAAAAGAAAATTGCCTAAATGATTACACAAATTTCAGTTAGCTTTAGAAAGGGTTTTTTTTTTCATAAGGCAGTAACTTACATTTTAAAAACAAAATGAGCAAAACAATTACATCTCAAAAATGTATTGACAGTTCAATGATGCTCCCACACAAATAGCTATATTAGTACCATTGAGGATGAAAAAGCTACTTCTCACAGTAGGATTTTGGCTTAAAATTTTTTGATGCTGTCCGACATATCAAAGTAGGCTTTAAAAATTGAAAACATTTAAATAGTGGAAAAGTTTTTCTTTGTTAAAGCAAATAAACCATCCCAAACAATTTTAAATGAACAGTTGAGATGGTGAAAAATAGTGGCAAGATAATGCTAGAGACTGAAGTTGTTCCACTAAGTACAGCACATAGTGACATTGCAAGCTTTCCCTTACTTCTCTGCAGATATACCTCAATTCTGTCCTGATGGAATTGCTTCCAAGGTTAGGGAGATAACAAGGACTACATGGGCATTGAGACTGAGTTGAAACTGCCAGCCCCAGTACCAATTACAATAGTAGTACCTGTCCACTAAGGATGATCTCAGACCATCAGTTAATTTCAGTGGAAGAATATTTTTAACATTGCATTTTTCAAAAACCAGTTAGGAAGAACTAAGCACTCTGTATATGTCTTCAATTGAACACTCACATCAGCTGATTCAGATTGCAGATCTCTAAAATTGCAGTATGGCTGTCTGGGCTCAGGCTGGAGCCATGATGGTTTCAAAGCCTGGGCTCGAGGCCAAGCCCGAAGGCCTACACTGAAATTTTATAGGCCTGCAGCCTGTCAGCTGACATGGGCCAGACACAGGTGTGTAACTGCAGTGTAGAGCTACCCAGAGCGTCAGAGCTAAATACAAGGTTGAACAGATTGTTAAGCATAAGAGAATGGACCATTCAAGGTGAAGTAGGACTACTACTGCAAGGGTGTTAAATGTCCACTTCATTTATTTAGCTGTGACACTCTGAGTACCCTTCCCAGACCTGAAGAGCTCTGCGTAAGCTCACAAGCTTGTCTCTTTCACGATGAGACGTTGGTTCAATAAAAGATATTACCTCACTCACCTTGTCGCTCTATTATCCTGGGACCAACATGGCTACAACACTGCAAACATTAATACATTATCAGAAAAATTCAAATCACAGTTTGAAGATACTGAACCATGAAACGTATACAAAAATTTCCCCTAAATCTGTCAGATGAGCATTCCTCTAGGTGATGCTTCTGTCATTTTTGCTTACCATAGTAGACATCTGAACATGAATATGGAGGGCATATAGATTTAGAAAAATGGGCAGGTTGTAAAATGAATTGAGTATCAGCTGTGACTACACGGATTCATACTAACATTCCATCCTAAAAATATCATGGCTATATGTAGTCATTTCCCCCAACATTCTCATACAGCTGGAAGATTTCTCTTAAATACCATATTTTGTTTATGTAAAATCAGTTCTTTGCTGATCTTTCAATTCTTTTATATCACAAATTTACCTATATTTCTACAAATTAAAGTCTCTCAATCTCTGTTTTAAATCTTGGAGATACATTATAGAGTCCATCAGAACTATACTGAGTCAGCATCTAGAGAGGCATAGAACCTTGTTCAGATGAGACATACTGTTAATTTCATTACACTGGACATATTGCCCATGGATAATTTTACTATAGTTCACACTATATTTTACCCTTTCCAAACTGCACAGGAAAGAATTACAACAAAAAACTGTGTAATCCTACAAAGTCACCTAGAACTTTAAAGGCATACAATAGAAGGGAAATCTGATGCAACCTGTGGATGAGGAGTGAGAATGGAATGTTTAATTATTCTGAATCACACAGCCTGGTGGAAAATACTTGCTTCCATGAAAATAAAGAGAGGTTTTGATGGAAAGTGCAATTTCCAGTGAACTCCTTGGCTTCCATAGATTGTTCGTTTCTAAAAACAATGTTGCAGGTAAGTACAGTACATGCTTCAAAACATTTTATAATAATAATGAGCATACACTCTTCAGGGCAGGGACTGTGTCATCCTATGTGTTTGTACAGTACTCTGTGGTCCTGATCCTGATTGGGAATTTTGGGTGATACTGTAATACAAATAATAATGTATATTGTGCTTTACATGTTCAAAGCACTTCACACAACCAACTGTCACTAATTCTCAGAACACCCCTGTGAAGGGTGTGCATAAGTAGTCATATCTTCATTTTAGACAGTACCAATTGAGACAGAAGGTGAAATGACTTGGCCAAACCTATACAGTGAGTAGATGGCAGAGACAGGACCTTCCAACTCCCAATCCAGTGCTCAGTCCTCTGGAAAAAATGTTATGGATGATATGACAGTTAATAAATGAGGTTCTTAATTCTACCTGTGGTCACTCAGTGTACAGTAAGGCCACTCTTACCTCATATTATTGGATTCTACTCTAAAGAAGTTGGCCTAATGCCAAGTATCAAATATTAGCCAAAGGCTTTCACAGAGGTCTAGATCCTCAAATATTTAGGCACTTAAGTCCCCAATAGTGCCTAAATACCTTTGAGGATCTGGGCCATATTTAGGGCAAATGAATTACTGTGCTGTCTAGCTATACAGTGGTTTGGAGAGACCAATGGCACCAGAACTACGCCAGGAAATTGATTTGTTAAGCAGTTAAGCAGATTTTTTAAAAATTGGATCCTGATTTTCTGTCTTGTGCAGCTGTGGCTATAGTGTTGCGATTTACAGACAATAATCACAGTAACGATGATGTGTTAGCAGTGTAGGCTCCAGCGCCTTCGGAGATTTATAGTTCTGCTCAGTGTGAACCAAGGCAGCAGGAGTGACTGTGGGACACTCTTCTGTGGACAGATGAAATGTTTATCACCTATGTCCTGACTCCCCTGCACCAGCTGAGGGAGAAAGCCTGGTACAGCAGTGATCACGCTGGTGATAGCTAGGAGTCAGTCAGTAAGAGGGGCTCCAGGGCGTCACAGCAGCCACGAGACCCAGCCTCCCTACTATGTCCCGCTTTCCCTGGCAGATCCCGCACCCCACTGCACCCAGGACCCCTCGGAGCCCCAGCCCCTCGCACACCGGAGCCCCTGCTCCCTCTGCTCCTAGTCCCCGCGAGTCCCCCTCGAGCGCCCGCCAGCCGCTCGCGCAGGCCGGCCCGCTGCACTGCAGTCCCGCAAGAGGCGGCGGGGCTGGGGTCAGGCGGCTCCTCCTCCCGCCGGCGGCCGGGTCACGTGTAGCGGGCGGAGCCGGCTCTCCCGGGGCAGAGCCCCAGACCAGCCCCGGCGGGGTGAGCCCTGCTGCCGCCTTCCTTCTCCCTATGAGCCGGGCGGCCGCGGCCGGGAAGTGTTGCCGGGGAGCGCCTGGCGCAGCCGCCGCTGTCCATGTTGGAGGGAGCTGGCACCGAGAAGGAGCCCCTGCTGCCTGCCCGGACAGCGGGCCGCGGCCACCCGCACAGGGGAACCTTCGGGGCCGGCGACTGCCCCGATCCCGCGGCCTCCTGCACCGTCGAGGACGGTGAGTGGCGCCCGGGGAGCCTCGGGCATGGTGCCACGGGCTGGGGCCTCGCAGAGGGGTCCCGCTGGGACAGGGAGATTATGGGGCGTTCCCGGCGTACCCAGGGACTGGGCTCTGTAAAGTAGCGCCTGCCCCTGTAGGGGAGTCCATAGTAGGTAGCAGGTTTCAGAGTAGCAGCCGTGTTAGTCTGTATTCGGTAAAAGAAAAGGAGGACTTGTGGTACCTTAGAGACTAACCAATTTATTTGAGCATGAGCTTTCGTGAGCTACAGCTCACTTCATCCGATGAAGTGAGCTGTAGCTCACGAAAGCTCATGCTCAAATAAATTGGTTAGTCTCTAAGGTGCCACAAGTCCTCCTTTCCTTCTTGCACAGTAGGTGGGTTTTGCCCCATAGAGCATAGGCACTGCCGCCCGTGGGTGTGTAGGGGAGCTAGAACATCTAGAGCATGGTGCTTAAAAGACCCCTTAGATCAGCGATCTCAGTGCCTGGGGGTATTGCCTATGAAAAACCCATAGAACATGGACTTCAGCGCCTGCTGGGCGGTGCTTATAGCATATGGACTAGTGCCTGCAGGACCTCGGCCTTGGTGACACTACGGTGGGTGGCAGCTGCAGAGCAAAGATTCAGGGCCAATAGAGTGATGCCGGTAATCATTCCAGACTGAGGGCTTGTCTGCAGGGGGAAACTGATGAAGTAGTTGATGGTGGAATAAAGTGCACTGGAGTAGCTCCCCATCTGGACAGTCTGTTCTGGAATAAAGGTGATTTGATTCTGGAACAGTTTGCTGTGCTTTGGAAGTGCACTGTTTATTCCAGAATAAAGTGATTGTTTATTCCTAAATAGGATGTCCACACAGGGAGCTATTCCAAATTAGTTGTCCTGGAATAAGATAGTTCTGTCAATTTCCCAGTGTAGACAAGCCTTGGTGTATCAGGTTTAATGCCCATAGACTGATAGTGTATATACATAGCTGGCATGTGGATTTCAATTTGATTTGTCACATTGCATTACTTTCCTTCACTGTGCCACTGATTTATTTACTTACTTGTTTTGGATGAGTCTAGCTGACTGGGGATAATGAGTGAACAAAAACAAGAAGACTTGAGGTTTAACGAGTTTTCAATCGTCCACTCCTGCATCATGCTGTTTTCTTTCAGATTTATTTTATGTTAAGGGCTAAATGCTCCGCCCCCCCCCCCCCCCCACACACACAAGAGATGTAGACGTCTTAAGTGGGCACTTAAGACGTCTTTATGTTGAAGGGAAGGTGTCATGGAAATTTGTATAAACTAAACTTCACACTGTCTTTAGGCTGGGATTTTCAAAGGAGCCAAAGGGAGGGAGGTGCTTATTTCCTATTTGAAATTCAACAAGAGTTGGGTGGCTAACTCTACAATTCTTATCAAATTTCAGTAGGAATCGAGCACCTAACTTCCTTAGGCTTCTTTTGAAAATCCCAGCCTTAAATTGCAAGGCACTTTACATACTTGTTTCTAAGAGCCCAATTTTGTGTTGAACTTAGTAGCACTCTTGAACTGAATGCCACTTACTCACCATTGTGTGACGTAGATCTTAGATCTCAGTCCATCCCGTGCTTTGCTGTACATTGGGTTACCCACATTTGCCATTCTTGCCTGTCAACTGCCCTTCTCTCCAAATCTTCCCATTTCATGTTGAGGTGCTTGATGTCATTCAGAACTGTTCATTTCCATGTTATTCATGATCTTCCTCTCTTTCTTCTTGTGTTTGCTGACATCCATTCAAGGATGGTATTTGGTAAGTGTTCTCTTTCGATTCTCAGCACATGTCCCAGCCACTGATGTCTTCTTTTTTAGATTATTTGTGAGAGGGTGTCTTGTCTAGTCATTTTTCTGACTTCTTCCATTGTGTGACTACTCGTGTTAAATACTGCTCACTATAAGGGTAGAATAATTGGGCCCAATCATGTCTATGCTCTGGGCGCTATAGCTGTGTTGCTACAGCTATGGCTCTATAGCGCCGTTGTGTAGATGCTTCCTACATCAACGGAAGGGTTTTTTTTGGGCACTGTAGGTAATCCATCTCTCTGAATGGCTGTAACTAGGCTGATGGAAGAATTCTTCCATTGACCTAGCTGTGCCTACACTGGATGTTATGTTGGCATAGCTATGGTGCTATGGGGTGTGATTTTTTTCACACCCCGGAGCGCTGTAGCTATGTCTACCTCATTTTGAGTGTAGACTAGGCCTTTGAGTAGCACATTCTCGGTAGTGCATAAATCACACACAAATTATCTTTACTAGAACTGCAAACACATTTATTTTAATATAAAACCTAAGGGTGGGATTTTTCCAAAGTGCTCAGCATTGACTTAACACTACTCCCACTGAAATCTGTGGGAGCAGAATTAAGTCAGTGCTGGGTGCTTTTAAAAATCCCATCCTAACTGTTCCTCCCTCTTTCCCCAGTTCCTGACAGTATTCCTGTAATCAACTTTGGCATTATTATTCTGTGGTCACTTAAATGGGGAATCTAAGATTTAAAAAGATAAGACTATTGAAGGCCTTTTCTGCAGTTTGAAAGCAGCCTCTGTTTTTTTGTAAAGCAATTTAATCTCTGTTGCATTTGTCTTCATGGGTGATGTCAGGGTCTGTTTAAAAAAGATGTGGTTGTTACACACAAATATGCGGTGACAGTTTTAAATTGTTTGCTAACCTCTTAGGAAATTGAATGCTATTCAGATCAGTCATCTGGGAATTCCATTCAGTGGTGCATATTGCTTAGTGATGCGTTATGCTTTTGAACCAGGGATGTGGGCAAAGCTATACTACCTATGGGATCAATTTTTTTCTCATAACGTCCCAGTCAGCCTCCTTGACTGCTATGTCCTGCAGGGATAGTTTGGAGGTGCTGGTACTGAACTTCTGTCGGCTATAGGAACGTCAAGGGAGATGGCATCTTCTCTTTTTAAATTCAGGCTCTAGAACCTGTTACTAGCGTGTATTATGTGTGTCTCTGAGCCCCGTCATCATTTGCTCTCTGAGGGAGAGACTTCTCCTCCTCCCCCACAGGCATGGACTGTTTCTGATTCCCTTTACTGGATTAATTACTGGGGCAATCAAAGATTCCTTGATGCCAAAGGCATATAGTCAAAATAAAGGTGGAAGTGCTCATTCTTCACTCTTGCTGTATATATAACTTACTGCAGACTTTGTTAATTAATTTTGGATTGATAATTTCATAATGGGTTTAAATTGCAGCAAGGGAGATTTAGGTTAGACATTAGGAAAAACCTCCTAACTGTCAAGGTATTTAAACACAAGAACAAATCACCTAGAATGGTTGTGGAATCTCTGTTATTGGAGGTTTTTAAGAACAAACCCTGACAAGCATTTGTCTAACCTGTCTAGATAATACTTAGTCCTGCCTTGGTGAAGGGTTCTGGTCTAGATGACCTATCAAGGTCTCTTGCAGTCCTACATTGCTATGATAATATAACGGTTATGTAGTGATGCTTTATTTTACTTCATTACTTGCTGTCAGTTTTTCCCTTGTTTTGGATCCTGCCCTGGTGGATGTAGTAATAAAAGCTGCGGGTAGATATAAAAAGAGAGGACCCAGTCCTTCTCCCATTTCAATCTGTGGCACCATTCCATTGAGTTCAGTGGGATCAAGGTCAGGCCTAGAATTTTGAAGCTATTTATCTTTTTAAAAAATGTAAATCTGCATAACAGACTGAAGTTGTGTTGGACTATAGATGCTACCAAAAAGGAATTTGGCTGAGACTCTATTAAATAGGAATTGTTCTGATTTTCTTTATCTCTGATTTTTGCTGACTGGAAATGCAGCCCTTTGTGCCTGTAATAACAACTAGGTAAGAGTCAGTCACTTAGAAATCATTCCAACAGGATTTATTTCACTTTTCCTTTTCTCTGATTAACCTCTCTATGAGCCCTTGCACTGGAGGGGATGTTTTTGTCAGCAAAACAGTAGGCTTCTGGGAATCAAATACTCAAATCCTGACAAAGAAATCCTGACACTGAGTGCTATGTAAGTTACTCAGAGCTTAATGTCTACATGGGGCAACTTACTGGCATGATACAATTATCAACATAATTTAGCAACATCAAGTAAACTGAAAAAAGGCCACTATTACTCTGAATAAGAGTGTCCAAATGGGGAATTATAACTATAGCAGTAAAGCTATGCCAGTATGTTCTGTGTTTTTACAGTGCCTAGCACAATAGGGTACTGGCCCAGGACTTGGGCTTCCAGAGACTGGTAATAAAAATAATTAACAATAGTAATGCCAGTAAATTTCTCTTTATAGAGAAGCCTTCGATGTGTGGATGTGTGTGTCTTTTAAATAGACTTTGCAAATAGAAATCCTGTCTGCTTGCATAGACATTAAAGTTCTTTTTGAAAGAGGGGTTATCCTTGTGTTCTTGGCCATAATGTCCTCTCCCATTCCCCATACTGTTGTGGGGGGAATGGGAGTGTTCAGCTGATGGTGACCATCATTGCCAACACATGGCTGATTTTCAGTGAATCTCTGTGTATAGTTTGTGATAGATGTTGGTGTCCGTCCTTTGTTGTGAAAGGTGCAGTGTAAATGTAAGAATCTTATTCTTATACCACATGTGTGGGGGAGTATGTAACATTAATAGGGACTGAGATTATTCCTACAGAGTAAGTGAGGGTTCAAATAGCAAGTGTATTATAAACAATTTATCTCCCAGATTTTTTTTTTAAAGCCATGACTACCTATTTTTTATGGTTTCCTGCAGACTCTTAACTATGTAAGATATGGGAGGTAATTGTCCTGCTCTACTCAGCAACTGGTGAGGCCTCTGCTAGAGTACTGTGCCCAGTTCTAGGTGCTTCACTTTAGGAAAGATGAGGACAAATTGGAGAGTCCAGAGGAGAGCAACAAAAATGATAAAAGGTTTAGAAAACCAGACCTAGGTGGAAAGGTTAAAAAAAAAAAAAGGGTATGTTTGTCTTAAGAAAAGAAGACTGACTGGGGGGACCTGATAAGTCTTCAGATACATTGAGTGTCACAAGGAGGATGGGAATCAGTTGTTCCCCATGTCCACTAAAGGTTGGACAAGAAGAACTGTAATGGGCTTAATCTGCAGCAAGGGTGATTTATGTTAGGTATTAGGAAAAACTTTCCAACTATAAGGGTAGTTAAGTGCCAACAGAGGTTGTGGAATCCCCATCAGAACAGATTAGATAAACACTTGTCAGGGATGGTGTAGGTTTACTTGGTCCTGCCTCAGCTTAAGGGGCTGGACTTAAATGATGTCCCTTCCAGCCCTACATATCTCTGATTTTTATACTTTATTTTGAGCAGTATTGTTCATTTTGGCCCCAGGGTTACCAATGGTCCACACAAATTTTATGCCCCCTTGTTGAAAATGTTTACATCAGAAATAATGAAAAGGTTATAGAAAGAGCTATTTACTCGAAAGAACTGTCTAAAGACTGACAAAGCATTTTAAATTTCCTGAATTAATAATTTTTTTGTATACCTCACATTGCCACACTGCCACACATTGCATTCCACATTTAGGCCTTGTTAAGTTGAGAGGCATTGTTCTTTGCAGGAGATGGGGGATTGTAGGGACACCGTTCGGACAAATTTTTTTCCAAATTTAAGTTTTGGAAACCTTTCTATTGGCCTTTGGTTTTGTAAAAGTTTATTTTTATATGACATCTTTTGACATTTTGATGGGGAAAGGTTGCTCTTTTCCTGCCCTCTCTTCCTGAAACAAATGACCTGTGAATCTTGTAACCCAACCACTTCATTTTAGAAACAAGCTACAGGAGGACCTGAAAGTGAAATTGAGTATATATAGATTAGTCTGTGTTTACGCTGGGTTTACTCACAGATTCTGCAGTGAAGTGTGAAAAGAAAAGTAGATTTCTTTATTTCATATTCACTCAGTTAAGGTAGTGTCTATAAGATAGGAAAGGAAGCTTCATCTCTTCATAATCCACATTCAAAAACACGATAAAATTTGACCATGGTAAGCAAGTTGGTGTGCTTAGACCTCTGCATATTGTGCTGACTTACATTATCTGATTTTTGTGTGCTCCCCTTTCCGTTGTTGTCTCTTGTCTTATACCTATATTGTAAACTCTTTGTGGCACAGATTGTCTTTTTGTTTTGTGTTTTGTACAGCATCTAACACACTGGGGTCTTGGACCGTGATGGGGATGCCTAGTTGCTACCATAAATAATAATTAATAATTGGTGCGGCAGGCATTGCCCAGGTAACATAAATGACCACTGTTTCTTTTAACCTCACAGCTGCTGGAGCTGCCCATGATCTTTACATAAGCCAAGCTGTAGTATTTATTGAAGATGCAATACAGGTAAATAGAATTTGTTTCTTTCTTACTGTGCCTACAGTGCTGCGTATTTGTTACATGTTAAAATTAAGGCTACAATTTAGTCATGGAGGTCATGGAAGTCACAGCTCTTAGGCTAGCTCTTATTTTCAGAATCTGTTTATTCCACATTTACTTTACTTAGGGTATTTTGAACAAACTTTGATTGAAGGAACGCTAAATAAGTGAGGGTAATAATTATACTTGGTGAGAGTTTAATGAATAGAGCAGGAGACTACTGTCAGAACTCTTGAGTTTTATTTCCTGCTCAGTTATTGGCTAATTGCACGGGTTTAGGCAAGGTAATTAGCCTCTCTGTGCCTCAATTAACTGAGCTATATATGGCAGTAATGATGTCTACCTCCTATAGGTGCTGAGGTATAATTTATGAGAGTAACATGTTTTGAGGTCCTTGGATGAAGAGGTCTTTATAAAAGCAATTTCTTTCCCATATCATTTTTTCTTCACATGTATGCAAGCTAAGGGGTAGTCATTGGTGGACTTCACTTTACATGAACAGTAATTTTTCTTTTTTCGTTGCCTCTATGTTTTAGTATAAAGCTGAAAGTGTCTCAAATTAGGTTTTAAATAGCTTTTTTCTCCCTCTTTGAGGTATAGACCAAATGCAGTGTCTGAATTACTTTTCTGTGCTTTGTCTCCTGCCTCCAGTATCGTTCCATAAACCACCGAGTGGACTCCAAATCGCTGTGGCTTTATCGATGGTACTATTCAAAAATTTGCCAGTGGTGAGAACTTGGTATTCTGCTCTTTTTGTCTCTCTCATTTAGCAGTGGGTTTTGAAATGACTTCTTGTCTTTCTTTTTTGTTAGTTTGAGTAGCTAATATAATACTTGTTGTTTTATTCCCAAACAAATTTTTTCAGCAAATCAAAATGAAGAATAAATGTGCAAGTGATGAGAATGGACAGTAAGAAGTATTGTAAACTCTTACTCCTGCAGATAGCTCTATAGAATTCCGTGGGGCTAGTCACATGAGTAAAGACTGTTTGCAGGAATTAAGGGTTTGCAGGATCATACACTACAGTTATTCAAACTTGTATTTGTTATTAGCATTTAATTAAGCAGCAGCAACTGTGTGTCTTCTAGCTCATCTGTTTTCCAGTGGGTGCTATTAAAAGTCCAACATTTTCCAAGCTGTGGTATTTGGTTTGAGGCCAGCCTTTTTATTCTAAATGCAGACAAAAGTCCTGTACTGCTTAGAGGTGTGATATAGTGCTTTCAGATGGTGTCCACTATATGCATTAAGCTTAATACCATTATGAAATTTGATATCCTTCTGATCTCATTTAATTTTGTCATCGGTGTCTGCGCCCTTTAATTCCTGTCTTTATGTTCCCCACCCTTCCAGGGTTTTGAGTCTCACCATTACTCTAATCCTGGCTCTGGCTTTCATTGAAACCCCTTCTTCGCTCACGATCACGTCGGATGTACGATATCGCGGCACAGCCTGGGAGCCTCCTTGTGGCCTGACTGAAAGTATAGAGCTGCTTTGTTTCCTCGTCTTTATAGCTGACGTCTCTGGGAAGGTGAGCAGAGTCATGGTCTGTACAGTATGTAAGAAGCATGTGTGCTTGCTCAGCATAGTTATGGTAGACTCGGTCAAAGTGATGTGTCTGTCCCTCCTTTATATTTTGGGAGATGGTGTGATTTGAAAGGATATTGAGGTTTGCAGTTTTTGAATTTGTGGTGTTTATATCTTAAATTTTGGAAAAAATGCAACTTCACATTGATGTATAAAAACAGTGCAAAAACACTTCAAAATTAGGGAGATACTAGTCATACATTTCCAAGAAATACAACCATATTTCCTTAAATTCAGACAGCTGTTCACTGACAGTAAATAAATTGATAATTGTGTTGCTAAGGGCCAGATCTGGCTGACCTTATTTGGCCAGGTATTCTTGCTATTTTTGTTCGGGTTGTAGAATTGGGCCCTAAATGATCCAGTTTGCTCAGATTCAGACTAATTTCTGAAGTTTGAACCCTTAAGTGCTTCCTATTTTTGAAGGATCAGCATTTTGATCACTACACAGATATTTACCGTGTGTGTGTGTGTGTGTGTGTATATATATATATATATATATATGTGTATATATATATATATGTGTGTGTGTATATATATATGGTTTACTCAAAGAGGTGAGGAGCACCTGCAACGTCTGTTGACTCTTACTTAGCTCCGCTAGTAGAAGAATTCTAGGATTCAGTGTAAGGTGTTTTTGCCACATTCTGTGGGAAATATTTGCAACAAAGACTGAGGCTTTGTCTACACTGGCAAGTTTCTGTGCAGTAAAGCAGATTTCTGCGTTGTAACTCCCATGGTGTACACACTGCCAAGCCACTGAGTGAGCAGAAACTGCGCAGTTGCAGTGCTCTAAACAAACCGCCCCGATGAGAGGTATACAGTTTTCTGCGCCGGGGATACAGCACCACGGTGCCAGTGTAGACACCCTGGTCAATTACAGTGCTGTGATTGGCCTTTGGGAAGCGTCCCACAATGCCTGTTCTCGCCTCTCTGGCCATCGGTTTGAACTCTACTGCCCTGCCATCAGGTGACCAACCGTCATCCCCACTTCGTAAATTCCTTGGGAATTTTGAAAGTCCCCTTCCTGTTTGCTCAGTGATGCGTGCAGTGGTCTCAGTGCATCTTTCCAGGTGAGCAAGCCTGCTCCATGCACCAGGCGATCCACCGCTTGGAGCAATGCCAAGCTCCCCATCAGCATTTGGGGAGAGGAGGCTGTTCAGTCCCAGCTGCACCCCAGCCGTAGGAATTGTGACACCTACTGACAGATTTCACAGTGCATGGCAGAAAGGGGTCATGACTGGGACACACTGCAGTGCAGGGTCAAAGTGAAGGAGCTGCAGAACGCCTACCACAAGGCGCGGGAGGCAAGTCGCCACTCCGGTGCTGCGCCCATGAGCTGCCGGTTCTACAAAAAGCTGGACGCAGTACTTAGTGGCGACTCCATCTCCACTGCGAAGGCCACTGTGCATACTTCAGTGGCTCGCCTGCCAGTCGAGAGTGGACCGAACCAGGAGGAGGAAATCTTGGACGAGGATGTGGAGAGGGAGGGGGACCCAGAGGCAGAGGACGACTTGGAGGTCAGAGATGCATGCAGCCCAGAGCTTTTCTCTACCCCTCAGGAGGCTAGGCAGTCACAGCTGTCGGATCTTGGCGAAGCACAAACAGGAGAGGAGGCCCCTGGTAAGTGGCTTTGATTTGGGAATCGCTGAAGCGAGTTGTTGGGGGCAGGAGGGTTGCAGAAAGCAGGCTTGTGTCGGTATGATGCGCGTACCACCACATGCCTAATCTGAGTGGTGGAACAGGGTGTTGATTGACTTCCTCACTTCCTGGGAATCTGCCTCAGAGATTTCCATGAAACTCTCATGGAGATACTGGGCAATCCGCTGCTGCAGGTTCTTTGGCAGAGCTGCTTTGTTTTTTGCCCCATTAAGGGTAACTTTCCTGCACCACTCTGCTGTCACTGGGGGCCTGGGGGGACACCATTGCTGCACACAGGCGAGCTGCATAAGGGTCAGGGCGGAAGCCGCAGTCTTGGAGAAGACCCTCCCGTGATTTTCTGCTCACCAAGTTATTCCCTAAACTATAAAGGCAAGAAGAGTGCGACATTGATCTCGCAACGCATAACAGTTACGACACGAGATTGCTGGTGGCATTCATGGAGGTGCTGACCACAGTGGAATGCTTCTTTTGGGCTTGGAAAATAAGCACTGAGTGGTGGGATCACATCGTCATGCACGTTTGGGATGATGAGCAGTGGCTGCAGAACTTTCGGATGAGGAAAGCCACATTCATGGGCCTGTGTGATGAGCTCACCCCAGCCCTGTGGCGCAAGGACATGAAAATGAGAGCTCCCCCGTCGTTGGAGAAGCGCATGGCGATTGCACTGTGGAAACTGGCTACTCCAGACTGCTACCAATCGGTCGCTAACCAGTTCGGAGTGGGAAAGTCAACCTTTGGACTCATGTTGATGGAAGTATGCAGGGCCATTAATCGCATCCTGCCCCGAAAAACCATGACTCTGGGGAACATGCGTTTCATTGTGGATGGCTTACAAATGGGCTTCCCTAACTGCAGAGGGTGATAGATGGCATGCATATTCCAGTTCTGGCACCTAGCCAGACCACCTAGCCACTGAGTACATTAATCATAAAGGGTATTTCTCAATAGTTCTCCAGGTGCTTGTAGATCACCGTGGGTGTTTCATGGACATTAGCTCAGGCTGGTCCTGAAAGGTGCACAATGCACGGATCTTTTGGATTACTGAGCTGTTCAGGAAGCTGCAAGCAGGAACTTTCTTTCTGGACCAGAAGATCACCCTAGGGGAAGTCAAAATGCCCATTGTGATCCTGGGAGACCCTGTCTACCCCTTAATGCTGTGGCTTATGAAGCCATGCATGGGGCACCTTGACAGCAGCAAGGAGTGGTTCAACAGGCTGAGCAAGTGCAGAATGGGTGTTGAGTGTGCTTTTGGCTGTTTAAAGGCCTGCTGGTGCTGCCTCTATGGGAAGCTGGACCTGGCCGATGACAATATTCCTATGCTTATAGCTGCATGCTGTATGCTCCATAATATTTGTGAAGGGAAGGGTGAAAGTTTCACTCAGGGCTGGACCGCTGAAGTTCAGTGCCTGGAGGCTGAATTTGAACATCCAGAGACCAGAGCTATTAGAGGGGTGCGTGTGGGCCATAAGGATCAGGGATGCCTTGAGGCAGCAATCTGAAGCTGAAAGCCACTAATATTTGTTGCTATGCTCGGGAATGCAGTGCTTGTAATGCTAGGAGACGATTGTGATTGGTGTAGATGATGCACTTTGAAGGTGTAAGAAAATTGCCTGTTGCTTTGCAGGGCTCTGTTTGCTTTCAATTAATGTAATAAAGATTACTTTCAAACCAAAAGAATTATTTTATTAAAAAAACAACAGCCAGAGGAGAGAGAAACAAAAAACACATTACCACTGAGGGGGAAGGGGGAAGGGAGGGTCCCAGCAGTAGGTGGGGTCCCAGGATGGTTAAAGATTTGTGTATGTCCAGGTATCATATCCAGCCTCTCCTTTGGAGTACAGTGCAGCAGGTACTGTACTTCAGCAGGGCTAAACTGCAGAGGGACGGGTGTTGAGTGCAGTGGGTACTGGGAGTCTGCAAGGCTGGACTGTGACGGGGCAGGAGTTGAATGCAGCGAGTACAGACTGGAGCCAGGAGGTTGATAAGAGGTGTGTTGGCAGTGTCTGGGGGGCGCATGGGAAAGAGTTTTGCGACAGCAGCTGCCGGGGAGGGCGGGTGCGGAGCTGCTCAGTTTGCAGTGCTAGTGGCTCCTGGAGCATGTCCGCTTGGCGCTCCATAATGTGTAAGAGCTGCTCCGTGGCTTCGTTCTGGCGCGCCACATTCTCCTTTCGGTCCCTCTTCTCGGTGTCCTGCCACTCCTTCAATTCTTGTTTTTCGGCTGCGGAGTGCATCATGACATCATGCAGCAAGTTCTCCTTAGTTCTTCATGGCCACTTTCTAATTCTGCGCAGCCATTCAGCTGGCGATAACAGAGGGAGGCTGGGCTCCCCAGGTCACATCTGTGAAGCCAAAATGCAACATTTTACAGAAGTAGTATTATTTGCAACACACAGACCACTGATTTAAAACACGGCCACTATTCTCAAACCTGTCACTAACTGGCTGACCCCAGGCAAGCACACATGAGCCACAAGACTTCCAAAATGGAGAGTTGGGGCAGGGGAAATCAGTGTTCCAGGACCGTACTGTACGTGGGGCACGTGGCTCTTGGGGAGAGCCAGCACTGTGGGGGGGGGCGCCTTATAATCATTCCTGTCCCCACATTTTCCACAGGCTGTGTTCATTATGGAAGATATCTCACTGCTGTTAGTGAGAGTGAGCAGCATATTGATAAACAGTGCGGGATCCATTCCTGCAGACCAAAGAGGCAGAGCGTGCAGTACACAAACTGTTGAAAGAATGTGCCAAATGCGGACGGAAGCGCAGGGATTGCTGGGATGTGAAGCAATGCTTTGGTACAGGTCCCAGGTTGCCCTGCGATCCCCTCCGCCTTCCCAGAACTCTTAGTGGCAGAAGAGGAAGAGATGCTCTGTGGGATAGCTGCCCAGAGTGCACCGCTCCGAATACTGCTGCAAGCACCGCAAGTGTGAACTTGCTGTTGTGCAGGCAGCTGACAGCATTAACACGCAACAGCAGTTTCCCTTCAGTGCTCTCTGAGCGGCACTGTAACTCTGCCAGTGTAGACATACCCTTAAAAATAACACATCTTTGACAGTGTATTTGGATCAGTTTCCTTTTCAGTTTAGCCCCTACTCAACTTGTTATGGTTTAACAGATGTTTAAATTTTGTTTGCCTTCCAGAGTTATTTAATTGGTTGGGAAGAATTTCGGAAAACGAAATGGCTGCTGGCTTATATCCTGACACTGGTGGTTTCCCTTATCGACTGGACTGTGTCACTGAGCTTTTCTTGTACAGAGGTAAGAATTGTTGTTACCTCCATCCCTCCCCAAACTATCAGCAGGCTTGTGGCAGGGAGGGAATTACTGCAGGGAAGGCAGTTAGGAGGGCCTGGACTGTGTGGTGCCTAAAAATTTCAGTGCAGGGTGGGGAGTCTTGCTTTTATTGTCTTGTGTTTGCTGCTGGAGTGAGCATAATGAGACATTAGGAAACACCTGCTGTAGCAAAGCTAGTCTTTAGGGACTCTTAATTTGAGTTTCTCAATAAAGGATGTAATGCTTTCTGTAAAATTAAATAAAGCTTTGCCAATATAAGTAGTCTTTGTGATAATTTGAATGGAATAGAAAAGAATCTGGCCATTAGCAGAAATTTCATTTTGCAGGAGGGAGAGGACAGAATTTTCCATTGGATTTAACTGTGTAGGATTTACGGAGGGTAGCTGCCCATGGCCAGCCCTCCATTTCAAAATGTCGAGATAAATATAGTGCCAAATCTTGCGTTTTCAGAGGGAGTTGCAGTCATTTTAACCATGTGACTTTACAAGAGCAATATGATCAAAAATCTTGTGATATGCTTCTAAACACACATATCCTAATGATAGTAACCTAGCTTTTCACTCATCTTCCTCCACTGTGCAACAGCTCCCCTGGCTGTAAGTCACTCGCACTGAATCATCATCAATCAGTGATTACAAAATATTCAAATGTACAGGAAGAGAATGAGGTTGGAGTTTTGCATTTTGTGTTAATGCAGATTCCTGTGCCAAAGCCATTGTCAAACACGACTCACCCACCCCCAGCAAAGCATGTAAACCTTGCTTCAGGTCATTTGCAGGAGTAGCCAGGGGTTGAATGCAGTTGGCACTGTTAGTGTCAAACTGTTAGCCTCACAATTTTGTAATGCATATTTTAGTGACTAGGATACTGGTGCAGTGGCAAAGAAAGAATTTTTAATGTTGAATGGACATGACAGCTGAACTTGCATATGAAGCAGGAGTGTTCTGCTGTCCCAGCTAGCTTCTTTTTTTATGTTTTACCTGAGAGACAAGGTGGGTGAAGTAATATCTTCTATTGGACCAATTTCTCTTCATGAAAGAGATAAGCTTTTGAGCTACACAGAGCTCTTCTTCAGGTCTGGGAAAGGTAATCAGAATGTCACAGCTAAATACATGATGGAACAGATTGTTTAGCATAAATAGTTTACCCATATTGTAAGAGACCAAGGTGAAGTGCCAGTTAGCTGCAATCATAGGACTAAAAAAGAGGGGATTAGTGGGTTACAGATTGTTATAGTAAACTATAAATCCAATGTGTTTATTAAGTTTGTGATTTCTAGTGTCTAGCAAAGTTATGAATGAAAGCTCTTCTTTTGAAGATGTTGTGCAAGTTTACTTTGAGGATGAGGATTGAGAGTTCAGATATGGAGTAATCGTTCTGTGAAGAGTGTTCACCCGTGGGTGATAGTGTTTTTTGTCCTTTATCATTTTTTGTGTGTGAGTTCTATATCTGACTCATCAAACCCCATCTTCAGAGGAAACTTGCACAACACTTTCAAAAGACAAGCTTGGGAGCTTAAATTCATAACTTTGCTAGACACTAGAAATTAATTTTCTCTCTACTGTTACTCAGCCTTCTTGTCAACTGTTTGAAATGGGCCATCCTGATTATCACTACAAAAAGTTTTTTTCTTCCTGCTGATAATAGCTCACCTTAATTGATTACTCTCGTTAGAGTTGGTATGGCAACCTCCATTTTTTCATGTTCTCTGTATATATATCTTCCTACTGTATTTTCCACTGCATGCATCTGATGAAGTGGGCTTTAGCCCTCAAAAGCTTAGGCTCAAATAAATTTGTTAGTCTCTAAGGTGCCACAAGTGCTCCTCGTTCTTTTAATGGACTTAATAAAGACACTGGAATTATGACTTATTACAACAATCTGTAACCCACTAACAGCCCCCCCCCCCCCCCCCCCCCCCCCCCGTCCCCTCCTGTGACAGGGGTGTTAACGGGTCACTTCATCTTGAATGGACCCTTGAAATACGTGTTAACTACTTATGCTAAACAATCTGTTCCACTTTGTATTTAGCTGTGGCACTCAGGCTTTGTATACACTGGAAAGTGAGAGACAAAACTTTTGTTGTTCAGAGGTGTTAAAAAAATACCACCACCCCGAAAGACAAAAGTTGATGACAAGCGCTGGTGTGAACAACGCTTTGTCGGCAGGAGAGCGCTCTCCTACTGACAAACAGCAGCTACACTGTGCGTCTTTTAATGGCACAGCTATGTTGCTAAAATCTGCGTAGTGTAGACATAGCCTCGGAGTACGTTTCCCAGACCTGAAGAAGAGCTCTGTGTGTCTCACCAACAGAAGTTGATCCAATAAAAGATATTACCTCATCCACCTTGTCTTGCTAATATGCTGGTACCAATGCTGCATACTTTTGAAGCAGGTTTAAATACAATAATAATAACAACAAAAAAGGCATCAGACCAAAACCCTGGTTGAGGGAATGAGGTAAATGTCTTGTTTTGTTGCTGCATCAAGTTAATGCAAGTTAGTCTCTATATTGGCTAGCAACTGCTTCTAAATCCAAACCATTGTTAATATTTAGGCCTGGTCTGTACATAGTTTTTGTACATTTTGTGATTTTTCTACTGAAAGAGTTAAATCTGCACAGTAGTGCTCTATCGTATTATAACCTATTCTCCTCCTTTTATGGGAATGAGCTATACTGGGATAAGCTCCTTTATACCAATATAGCTGCATCCAATCTTCGGTGGTGGTGGGCTTGTACTACTTTCACTATATAGGTATAGTTAAAATGGTATAGTTTTTGTGTATAGAAAAGCTTTTTGGGAAAACCCGATGCACCCTAATGTACAAATCCTGGACCCAACTGTCTGTAAACTAAAGAAAACCATGTGTGTCTAAAATGGTACGTTTACCTCCATCCCTCATCCTTGTAGTGATCCTGATGATTTTTCAGTGGCCTAAGGAGTCCTTCAGCAAAATCAGAGAAGTAAAGACTTTATATTTCTAACCTAAAAAAGGTCTGTAGGGGAGAGGGGAAGCAGAAGTAAAAGATAAATACAGCATGAAAAGTTACTGTGTTCATATATAATAAAAAAAATCAAATGACAAAACTATTTTCCCTTTTGAGGATCACTTTAAAAAAATTAAAGAATTTGTTTAAAAAAATATTTACATAAAGGCTGATTTAAAAAAAACACTAGATTTTTGTAAGTTGCTTTCCCCTGTGTGCAATACAAGTTGCCTTTTGCTTGCAGAATAAAGCTTTGTAAAATCATATACTTGGTAAGGGTTTGACAACTAATGGTTAGAACAAGGGACTGAGTCAAAAATCCAGGGTAATAGCAGCCACTGATTCACTCTGTGTCCTGGAGCAGGTTATGTATTAGCTGCTTTGAAAATTCCACCCTTAACCTTTGTGAGCCTCAGTTTACCTGGCTGTAAAATGAAACGAATGATCAATAGGTGCCTTGCAAGATGATGGAAGACTAATTCATGAGTGTTTGTAAAACAAACTGAGATCCTTGTGTACAAGGGGCTTTAGAAGTACAAAGTATTCTAATCGCCTTCAGTTATTGTCTGAACTTTGGACTGGGTTTAGCTGTTGCATAATAAAAATTCCTTTTATGAAGTGTCATTATTTCTGGAAACCCATCTTTTTCTTCATCTTTTCTGACAAAAATGCCTAAAAAATTAGTGGTGTCTGCTGTGTGAAACTTCGTAGGGCTCAATACCAAATCCACTATTTTATTTTCACAGACTATAAGAATAAGACGAATTCTCCGGCCCTTCTTTCTCCTTCAGAACTCCTCTATGATGAAAAAGACATTAAAATGCATCAACAGCACTCTGCCAGAAATGGCAAGGTAGGTAACAGCACAGTAATTTCCCTCAGATCTGTTGCAGCCTTGTACCTGAACATGCTTTTTAGGTAGTCTCATTATTCTGGGAGTGTGGAGTCTGGACAGGTTCTATGTTGAGAGAGACCAGCTAGGTAAATGATTAGCCACTGAGCGGATGAAAGAAAATCCCTTACAGGAGCAGGCTGTGGCCTACCTATAGCTGGGAAAATTATCTATGCAGTAACTTAAATGTTACCCAAGTGGTGAGGTGAGCTAATTCTGTTCTGTATAGTTTCTCATACTGCGCTTATCAACGTAGTATTTGAGTGCCTTCCAGTAGTGCATTAAGTTATGTGACTAGGGGTTGGTCTACACTACAGAGTTAGGTCGACCTAACTCTGTAGGTGTCTAGACTACAACGTTGCTCCCGCTGATTTAAGTCACCCACTACACCGACCTAATAGCTCTACCTCCGCGAGGGGCGTAGTGCTTAGGTTGATGTAGTTAGGGTGACACAGTGTCTGTGTAGACACTGTGTTACTTACTTTGCCTGTTGGCTATCAGCCCCACACATGGCTTACAGCTGGAGCCCCCTTACCCCAGGGTTAACAGTCCCAGCTGTCAGCCCTGCATGGGGGTCATAGTTGGAACCTTCTACCCTGGCAAGGGTGTGTGTGTGTGCTCCAGCTTTCAGTGCCCCACAATGCCCCACACAGTTAAGTCGATGGAAGCGCTCCTAGTGAAGACATGCACCACCAACAGAGGGGGTGTAGAGTGGACATGAACCATTGCAGTAATTACTGCAGTGGTTGTACGTCGACCCATCTTAGGTCGCCTTAATTTTGTAGTGTAGACAAGGCCTAAATCTGCAACTGTCATGTGTTGTTTGTTTTCTCTTCCTCTTCCTGGGGGAGAGGCATGAGCAGTGGAGTGTTTTGTTTTGGTAGGCTTTTAGGGTTCGTTAGGTTGGTTGCTTGTTTTAAATATGCATGTTACTATGCTTCCCATCACAATGGCCAAAGGTTCTCAAAGTTTCACTTCCTTTCTGGGAGCTTGAGGCCTGGTGATTGTGTACCTTATCCTGAGAGTTGTGGGTATGATCACTTCTCAGTATCAGATCACTTGTCTATTTTAAGTCTTGCCAGCAAGCATGTGGTGCCTATAAAACAAGTAGCAGTAGTGATGATTTGTGCATGTGAATGTGTTTGTCTCTCACACTTTTATATAATACTTGGTACTCATACAGATCTTTTTATACTGAAAGTACTATTGTGACTGGGGTCCTAGTGGGGAGCCAGCTGTGGTCACTCAATTAGAGGGAAATGGAAAGAATGGGACAGACAATCCCCATAAAGCTGGTGGCTATTCCAATACTTAGATTTACCAAGCCAGCATAAAACAGCTTCTTTATTACCTTACGGGTTACTCAGAAGTCCAAACAACACAGTTCCCTTAAAGTGATCCAGCCTCTGGTCTCCATCCAGGTACCCACGTCAAATATAATGAAAATTTCTGTAAATCTTATTTCATCATATAAAAGAAAAGGTTCTACCAATCCCAAAGTACTGGACACATTACCTCCTAGGTTAATGAATGTTTCAGATCTTACCCAAATACATGCTACAGCCAATTCCTATTAACTAAACTAAAATTTACTAAAAAACAAAAGAGAGAGAGTATGGTTAAAAGATCAGTATACATACAGACATGAGTTCAACTCATTGAGGTTCAGATTCACAGCAGAGATGGTGAGCTTTGTAGTTGCAAAGAGTTCCTTTAGAATTCAGTTCATGGGTCATCGTCCAATGTCCAAATCTCATATTCAGGGCGTACCAGCATAACTGGGACCTCAATCTTGCAACTTAAACTTCCCCTGAAGAAGCTTATGGAGATCTGAGATGACAGAATCAGGACCCAAGGATCTTTTATACAATTTCATGTCCTCTTTGACAAGTTGGGAGTTCTTCGGGGAACAAAAGGTAATTAGGATGACTTTGAAGGAGGTCCATCACCAGTACTTAGCTATATGAATTAACATAAGGCCATTTGCTTGTTCCTCCATCATTCACAGTGCTTTTCAAAGAGAGATGAATACCGAGACATCCCATGTTTACAATTCATTTAAATGATATCAGAATACAGCATAGACAGGGACTGTTGATTACATTGTTGACCCTACTCATACATATGTAAATACACAAAAACACAAACATTATCTCCCCACATGTCTTTTGAGGGTTATTTATTTTGCAGGATGTTTAACCTTTTCTAGCCATGCGTCACAACTATGTACATTAATCCTCATAACCCCCTTGCATTAGGGGAATCAGACATCAACTGGTTAAGTGTCTTGTCCAGGACCCCTGAGAGAATCTGTTTCAGAGCTGTGAGTAGAACATAGGGAATTCTATTATGAACTCAAACCATTAGGCTATCTTCTCCTTCGATGCATTTATTGCAGGGTGCTTTACTTCAGTATTTTCATTCTTGGGGGAGCATTATCAGTACAGATATTGATTTGTATGTTCTTATTAGAAGCCTTTAACTAGAAAACAAAGTAAGGGGTGCAATCAAACGGCATGATGCTTTTTTAAAGAGACTTGTTCCTGCACATGCGTGTGTATGGTATATAGACTTTGCTATATCCCGTCACATCTCTTTGATTCAGACAGGGCATATTAATCTTAGAATCAAAGATCTATACAAACCCACTAAGACTATATATTTTTGCCAAAGGAGGTCATAAGGCCTAATGCTATAGAAACAATCCTCATAATTCGGTGACAGAAGACTATGACCCTGATTTTGGAAAGCATTTAGATGCATACTTAAGTCCCATTGACTTCAGTCCTGCAGTCAGTTTTGATTAAAGTCAATGACACATGCTTACGGGTCCTGAATTGGGATGCTGTTCCGAATAAGGCCTGTATGATTTGTTTAACTGCTTTGCTCTAGCTTTTTTTAAAAACATTGTTTTCGTTTAGGACTGCATCCTCTTGTGTTTTAGCAAAAAACTGATGTCGACATATATATTTTCTCTCCGATAGCGTTGTTCTGCTGCTAGCTGTTCACTTGTGTCTCTTTACCATGTTTGGTATGCTGCTGTTTGCTCGATCAAAGGTAACTAATAATTAACAGTTATGCTGTGACAAATCCCAATATTGTTTTTTCTGGCCTGAGTGGCTGTTGCATATGTTGGTTGTATGACTAAGCCAGAGAAACCCGTTCCCCAGCCTTCTTTGCCAGAACTCTTGGGATGGATTTATAATCTCTTACAGGAGGGTTGGTTTTAGAAACTGAATTACAAAATGTACTCAGTCTAATGATTACTGTACTATATATTTAAGAATGCATTGGAAGGTCATTTCCAAACCAGTTTTACAGTCTCTTCTTTCTCCATCTCTAAATGCTATGTCTCCAAAACTGAACTTTGTCTTTATTTCTGAGCTGTGACTACACTAACCTCCCTACTGCATTTTTTTTTATCCCTTTGCCTAGTTCTGTTTATAGCTATCCTGGCTGACATGGTGGTAAAAATGCCAGCAGCCTTATCCATGCAGGAGCTTCCAGTGTTACAGTTGATAAAGTTGTGCTGGTATTAGCACAGGTGAGAATTTTAAAGTAGGAACAGAAAGGCTAGTGTAGTAAAGGCCCTAAAATCACAACATGGAAACAGGGCCGTGTGTGTGTGTGTGTGTATATATATATATAGAGAGAGACAGAGACACAGACAGACAGAGACACAGACAGACAGAGACACAGACAGACAGAGACACAGACAGACAGAGACACAGACAGACAGAGACACAGACAGACAGACAGACCTACCTACCTACCTACCTGTCTTCCCTCCCATGTCCATAGCCTTTAGGAAGACCTAAATCCTGTATTAACACTTCTACATCTTGCTTGTTTTTAACTGTTCTTTGTTATGTTTTAATGATTGTTAATCAGTCAGATGTCTGCCTGAAGGCGCTACAGCAGCATAACTGATTTGATTGTATTAGAACCTTGCATATAAGTTGCCTACGTTTTCTACACTACTCTCACAGCTCTCTTGGTAGACTTGGCTGTCTGTATTGTATCAAGAAAAGTGTTCTTGAGTGATTCTTAACTGATTTTCCCTGGCAAGACAGAGGCTTGTTGACACCTTAGTGTTGCTTTGGTAAAAATATGGATCTCTGTGTCTAGGATAAGCAGCAGGACAAGGAATGGGTGGGATATTTTCACAATTTGCCAGATTCACTGACTTCACTGCTGGTGCTGCTGACTACTGCAAATAACCCTGACGGTGAGCAATCCATTCCAAAGTCATTCTCCTCTCCTCTCTCCTATTAACAATATAAAATAGTTGATGGAATGGATTCCATTGCTCTCCTTAATTTACTGCCTGACCACTATCAAATGATCCTAAATATTCTTACTATTCTTCCGTATAATGGCTCCTTCTGCAGTTAGTGAGGAAACTGCATGGACTGCTCCAAATTTGTGTCCTTTTTAACTCTTTAAAGCCTTTAAAGATTTCTCCAACTTCTGCCCCCATTGAAACAATTTAAACTGTCATAATTTCATTGATTTAAGCTATGACATTTACCCCAGATAATCTGTCCCTTGGTCTCCACCGATACTAGATCAGGATTTTAAGTGTTTGTTTCTTTCAGACACAACGTTACTAACTCCCAGTTGTTTTAAAACTTTTATACAGTGATGATTCCTGCATATTCTAAGAATCGAGCCTATTCTATCTTCTTCATACTCTTCACTGTGTTGGGTAAGTCACCTGTTCTCTTCAGTAACTTCGGGTTTGTACACACTACCACTTATGTTGGTATAACTTATGTCGCTCAGCGGTGTGAATAAGTGACATAAGTTACATTGAGCTAAGTGCTGATATGGACAGCGCTATATCGGCATGAGAACTTCTCCCGCTGACATAGCTAACGTCTCTCGTGGAGGTGATTTTTATTAGAGCTCTCCCATCGGCAAAGAGCATCTTCACCAGACATGCTACAGTGGCACAGCTGCAGCACTTCTAGTGTAGACTAGCCTGTAGAGTGCTAAGTTACTCGTTAATCATTTTACCACACCTTGACAGAGGAACCTTAGAATTGGAGTTTGGAAAAGCTGTTGTTTTAATTTTTTTCTGGGATTTATAACCACAATAGTCTTTCTTTGTGTTTCTTTTTACTTAAACGCTGCAGTTTTATTTACCTCTCTGAAGTATCTTGAAGTATAGTTTTCATGAAAGATGTTTACAGCAATTTTACTCATTTTTAGGTAGGTTAGTCCATGACCAGTTGTTAGTTCAAACTTATGTAGAACCATACATACAAACTATTGGCAAATTGTATTAGTTGGGCTGGTGGGGAGGGCAAGAATCAGATATTTGTTGTGAGGAAGCTAATTGTGTTGAATTTTAGATTCACTTTACCAGTTTACTGTGCAACATACACAAACGTTGTAATTTAATTCTTATTTTTTTCTATCAAAGTTTTAAGATGTAAAGTTCTATTCAGTTGAAAAGTCTTCATTAGTTTCTGCATTTACAAATACTTCTGTTTTAAAACCTGACTTCCTGTTATAGCTCTGCTTATTACTTAAGGAATATACTTGAGTGAACTATAGAAATGTTAAGTTTGATTTCTCTCTTAGTGGCTATTGTAAAAGTGTTGTTGTAGGTTCTGTTTTATGAGTTAGCAATATTCGAATTCTATAGGACTGTTATTTCACCAAAAATGACTCTGTCTAGGTCCAAATTATTCATTGTGTGGCTTAGTCAGGCAAACATGACATGATTCAAAGAAAGTGAACTAAATGTCCAGCGGATCTCACTATATGTATTTCTTTTCTTTAAGGAAACTTGTTTCTGATGAACTTGCTGACAGCGATAATATACAATCAGTTTCGAGGATACCTTCTGGTGAGTAAAACATGCCTTTTTTGTGTGCTGATATGTGCTAATCACGCTATTGGTGAGCCATAAACATACAGCTTCTCAAGATAACTCTAAGTCTGAAATGCATGGGAGTGGAGTTTGAAATTACCTTGTATTGTCAAAGCGGCACAACCTCTTTGATTGGGGACACAGTTACAATAGTATAAAGGCGTTTATACTAGTATACCTTCTTCCTGTATGGGAAGTGGAGTAAGCTATAACCCAGTTTAATTGTGTTCTTGCACTAGAATTTGTACTGATTTAACTATTGTAAAAAATCTACACCCCAACCAAAATAGCTATATCAGAACAAAACTATGTGGCTCAGGCCTAGGTGTATTACTGTTTATGGTACCTAGCACAATAGGTCCCATCTCTCGGTTGGGGCATTTAGGTGCTATTTTAATAGATAAAAATAACAATAATAAAAAAATCACTGTTATATATTCCTCCTGCATGGTACAGCATGTGAAATCCTCAAGTCAGAAGTGGTGACTGGTCCTCGCTACAAATCGTGTTGCTATAACTTCTGCCTGTAAAAAGAACCTTTTCTCTCTGTTTCATTTTTATTTTATGCTTAGACCGTATTGTGGCATGTGCTGTAATTTTTTAAAGTGCAAACCACTGAACTTGCTGCAGAACTTGAGTTCTGTGGAAGTGACTAGCCAGTAAATTAGAAGGAGACATTACTTTGGCTTGTTGCTGAATCTTCATTCCCCCTTTGCTACCATTTATTCATTTGGGTGGGGGAGGTGTTAAAGCAAGTTACTGCCTGAGCTGCAGATATATCCATGGATACTTAAATTCAAATAAAAGGAGTCTATGACATATAAAGAATCAGTTGTACACTTTAACTCCTCTGCCCCATAGTACCTGAGTACCTTTCAGTAGTGCATTAAGCAACGTGGGGATTGTTCTCTCTTATCCTCTCCTCTAGGAGAGAGTTGTGTGTTCAGTGTAGTGCTTTGTTTTGGTTTGCTTTAAAATGTACATGCTGCTCAGTGTTTATATTGGAGAAGGCAGGTCAAAGAAACATGCCTTGCCCATGGAGCAGGAGATAGTGAGACTTGTAATGGTCCTTAGCTCCTGGGGGAGTTCGTTGCACAGTCTTGGACTGACCGCTGAGCATGCTTTGTCTCCTGCCCAGATGAGCTTTACCTTATGTGTGTCACTGTTGCCCTCCAGTGGAGGTGAGCTTGGATCGCTTCAGCAGGAAGTGCTATGAGTGCTACTTCAGAAATGAAAAATCCTGAAACGGTGGATACAGGAAGAGGTTAACACTATAAAGGAATGAATCCCACAGCATTTGACATGTTAGTGTCCCTGATTTTTGAGTCTCTTGCACATTGTACCACATCTGGTTCTTGGTAGGCTGAGAGAGAGCTAAGGGTAAGAGTGAGTCTGTGAGAGGAATTGGGAAAGGCTCTCCCTCAAACAGGATTGTACATGGGTTTTTACACTCATTGCCTTTCCAGCTGAATAACTTTCAACAGTAAGTGAGGATGCCTGATTTGCAATGTAGGTAGTCTTGGGACTGTTCAACACTGGTGACATTGGAGAGAGAAGTTCTTACCTTATCTTAAAACTAGGGCTGTCAAGCGATTAAAAAAATTAATCGCGATTAATCGCACCGTTAATAATAGAATACCATTAATTTAAATATTTTTGGATGTTTTCTACATTTTCAAATATATTGATTTCAATTACAACACAATACAAAGTATACAGTGCTCATTTTATATTTATTTTTATTACAAGTACTTGTACTGTAAAAAAAATTCACCTAATACAAGTACTGTGGTGCAGTCATGAAAGTTGAACTTACAAATGTAGAATTATGTACAAAAAACCTGCATTCAAGAATAAAACAATGTAACACTTCAGAGCCTGCAAGTCCACTCAGTCCTACTTCTTGTTTAGCCAATCACTCAGACAAACAAGTTTTGTTTACATTTGCAGGAGACAATGGTGCCTACTTCTTCTTTACAATGTCATCTGATGTTGCAAGATTTTTACGTGTCAGATGCACTAAAGATTCATATGTCCCTTCATGCTTCAACCACCATTCCAGGGGACATGCATCCATGCTGATGATGGGTTGTGCGCGATGACAGTCCAAAACAGTGTGGACCGACGCATGTTGATTTTCATTATCTGAGTCAGATGCCACCAGCAGAAAGTTGATTTTCTTTTTTGGTGGTTCGGGTTCTGTAGTTTCTGCATCAAAATGTTGCTCTTTTACGACTTCTGAAAGCATGCTCCACACCTCATCCTGCTGAGATTTTGGAAGGCACTTCAGATTCTTAAACCTTGGGTCAAGTGCTGTAGCTATTTTTAGAAATCTCACATTGGTACCTTCTTTGCATTTTGTGAAATCTGAAGTGAAAGTGTTCTTAAAATGAACAGCACATGCTGGGTCATCATCTGAGACTGCTGTAACATGAAATATATGGCAGGATGTGGATAAAACCGAGCAGGGGACATACAATTCTCCCCCAAGGAGTTCAGTCACAAATTTAATTAACGCGTTATTTTTTTTTTTAACGGTCGTAATCAGCATGGAAGCATGTCCTCTGGAATGGTACCCAAAATATGAAGGGGTATACGAATCTTTATCATATCTGGCACATAAGTACCTTGCAGTGCCAGCTACAGAAGTGCCATGCAAATATGCCTGTTCTCACTTTCTGATGACTTCGTAAGTAAGAAGAGGGCAGCATTATCTCCTGTAAATGTAAACAAACTTGTTTGTTTTAGTGATTGGCTGAATAAGAGGTAGGACTTAGTGGACTTGTAGGCTCTGAAGTTTTACATTGTTTTGTTTTTGAGTGCAGTTATGTAACAAAAAAAAATTTACATTTGTAAGTTCTTTCGTGACAGAGATTGCACTACAGTACTCATATGAGGTGAATTGAAAAATATTATTCCTTTTATCATTTTTACAGTGAAAATATTTGTAATAAAAAATAATACACACTTTGATTTCAGGTGCAACACAGAATACAATATATATTAAAATGTAGAAAAGCATCCAAAATCTTTAATAAATTTCAATTGGCATTCTATTATTTAACAGTGCGATTTAAAACTGCGATGAATCGCAATTAATTTTTTTGAGTTAATCGCGTGAGTTAGCTGCGATTAATCTACAGCCCTATTTAAAACTGCTACCACCACCTTCTTGAGCATAGATCTTGGAAGATGGGTTTTCCAGTGTCTCTGAATTAACCTGGGTTCTTGCTTTCGTTACCATAGAAGAGCTTTTCCTGGGACTGATTTATTGTATTTTGATGTATATTACTCTTTTAGGGGGAAAGAGGCTGCCAATTCTAGGCCATTAATTAAGAATACTCTAAGTGGGCACTGTGGGGTTGAGGAGAAGGAAGAATGAATAAGAAATCACAGGCTGGAAGTGACTAAGATCAGTTCTTGGAATCTCCCACAGCATTCATTCTGCTTCCTCTTTCCCCTACCCACCCTCTCAGTTATTTTTCTTTATAACTGCAGGAGGAGCTCCCATGTAAGGTGAGTGCCTCTTTATATGAGGGGTTGAGTGGGCCATTGTATTGCCCATGCTTCCTCGATATTTCTTCCTCAGATCATGATCGCTCCTCCCATAGGCACAATCCTATAATTTAGACATAGCCCTGCTGAATTCTTCCTGGAGCTCAGAAGTGCACAGTGGGAATGTTTCTGCTTCTTTGCCCCTTGTGGAGTGCAGTATACTCCCTGCGATACCCCGCTCACTCCAGGAACTTGTACAGAGGGGATATTGCTCCCAGGCTCCCACACCCCTTTGGAGGCAATGTGCGCTCTTTGGGGTGCAATCTTGGACTTTCCGTGTGGGAAGGGGGTCTGTGAATGTGACAGATACAAAAAGTGGGGAAATACCATGCATATTCCTTTCCTGCTCACCACTCCCCACCTGTCGCAGTTTGGCCTGCAGAAAGATAGTGGAGAGATGCACGCACTGACCGTGATGGTCACTCGTATGAAAAAGTCTTATGTAAAAAAGTACAGATAAGACAAAAATGGCTGGGGGCCTGCTTTTTGTGGGATCTTAACTGACCCTGCTCTTCTACATGGATGGTGGTGCACATTTATGCTTTTGGATACTCTAATACCACTCATCACCTGCACATTCTGGGGTTAGTTCCTCCAAAAGTGTGCTCACACTAATGGAGGCCAGGGCTTGAAAATCAGGCCCTGGATTTTTATGTGAACTCAGACGGTCCCCCATTTTCTCTCCCTTTTACTTTTACTGCCCTATCCCAAGGAAGAGGGGGTAGGAAATTTCCAAAACCATCCATGATTTCTGGGGATGGCAGAAGGCCAGTGTGTTTTCTGGCCAGAGGTCTTGGTCCTGTAGGGAGATTGGGTGGCATTCTTCTCCTCTGTACCCTGTCTTCTTGCTCTCTCCTAGCAATAGCAGGACTCGTATGTCGTCTTACTCTCTCCTAACAATATGTCTTCTCTTGGACTCCACTGATCTCAGCCTCTGAAACTTTTTAAAGTTACTCTTTCAACTGCAGAGCAAATATACAGTTGGACCCTGTAGATAGACTGCTGGTGGCTAGTGGTGGGGGAATTGGCAGAGAGTGGGTGACCTGCCCTTCCTGAAACCCTTAACTGAACTGAAATGGCTCTTGTTGAGGCTTGCAGTTTGCTTTGGTTTGATATGGGCTATGACTCGGGCCACTCTTCACTTCAGCTACATAGTTGCCTCTGTAATAGCTACTGAAAGGTAACTTCTCTCCTCTGTGTTGTTTTCACTGTATAGAAATCGGTTCAGTCCTCGCTCTTGAGGAGACGTTTAGGAATCCGGGCTGCATTCGAAGTCCTGTGCTCCCTGAAAGAGTGTCCTGTCAGTACAAATGAGTAAGTGAAGAATGCCACAGTGGATGTTGCTGTCAGGGAAGAGAGCAATATTTTTCCTCCAGTTGTGTCTGTTACTGCTCCATCTGTTTATTTAATGGGTTGTTTTTCCTGCTGCCTCCTCTCCTGCCCCCTATTATATTATAGCCATATCATTTAAACACAGTTCTGAGGCTCTCATTTGTGTCTGTATTACAGGTGGGGGAGGATGGAAGCTGGTTCTTGCTTTCACACCTAATCTTCCATATCTGTTGTAATTGCTTTAACAAATAAGCACTGGGCTGGAGTTAAGAGCAGCAGTTTGATGGTGCCTTCATGAGAGGCAGGAGAGACAGATTATGTTTCAGGATGTCTGTCAGAGTTAATTGTCTTTTTTTTTTTTTAATTTTATTTTTAAACAGATTGTGTGTCAATGCTAATACCTTACTACAAGTGCTTCAAAAAGTTGAAATGGATTTTTGCTGCAAGCAAGCCATCTTGAGGGTAGGAATCTGATTTTGTTTGATTACATTCATGTCTGTGCTTGTTAAAGATTCTGGCCTGATAGCCCTGGAGACTGAAGTCTTCTGTTTAACCACAGAGCAGGTCTGAGAATGGTCACATCAACAGAAGCTTCTTCCCACTGCCCTGCCAATATCGGAATCCCCTCTGAGTGTGAGAGCAGAGGTCAGGTCAGGCTGCAAGACCATTTATTTCTTGGCCTTCTTGCTGAAACTCTGAATGGTGTTGTGGAAACGGTCCAGCCTGCTCTCAGCTGGTCTTGGACCACCAGACTCATTTCTCTAATAGGTTAGTGAGCAGCTGTCTGATAAAAACAACTTTTGGTCACTACTGGCAAACTCTATTTGAACCAGTGACTGAGGGTAGAAGGTGTCATTTCTCATTATATCCCCCCAGAGCCATTCAGTCACTTCTTAGTATTGGTCTATTTTGTTTTCATTAAACATTTTTGTTGCAAATTCTTTTTTTAAAACCCTGTCTTATAATATCAGTTTTTTAGGATTTTATAATGGAAAAGGGCAGCTGTGTAAAAATGGTAACTAGACCAGTTGAGCAGATGATTCTCAGTGTAATGTGGCTCTCAAATCTTCTCTGAAGCCATGACCAGATGTTAGGGTTACTGCAGCGGGGTGGCTACACTGCTCCTAAAACAGAAGGGGTTAAAAGCAGCCCTGGAGAGGGCTGTGGCTGGGGATGGCTGATTGGGGAAGCAGCTGGGCCACGCCCCAGTCAGGCCCGAGCTGGCCAGTATAAAAAGGCTGTGAGCCAGAGGCCCAAGGAGTCTCTCTCCAGTCTGGGAGAGAGCAGGGCCTGGCTGCTGCCTGACAGGATACTGAGGGTGGTGCAGTGCTGGGGAAGGAGAAGGCTGAGCAGGGATGCTCCAGGCTGGCAACTCCCCAGGCTGTAGGGCCTGGTCCAAGGCCCATAGAGGTACTGGGAGTTAGAGGAAGGCAACAGGTCTGAACTCCCTTTCCTATGATGAGTGGTCTTTACACTGCAGTCTGCCCCAGGAAGCGGGGGCTTGGTGATGACTGGCAGTAGCCCAGACTGAGGCAAGGTAGGGATAGTGGGTTGGGGGTTCCCCAGGAAGGGGAGACCCAGAGGCAGAGTGTGGGGGTACTGCCAGGTGGCAGAACCCCAGAGAAAGGGGCACCAGGGTCTGTGAGGGACACGGGGGCCAGAGCTGTGCAGATCACCGGCCTGCAGAGGGCGCTCCAGTCTGGAAAAGAGCTAATTCCCAAGGACGACCAGCAGGAGGTGCCGCAGGGGTGAGTCCGCTCCTTTACAGTTACGCACTCTTCAGCATAGTGGGCAGGGAGGGAGGAGTTAGTGTTGTGTCTCCCATGTGAAGGGACAGAGAAAGCAAAGGTCAGTGAAAGATAATGATGGGTCAGTGAAAGTAATGACACTGTCCTAGTGTCAGACTTGCTCATTTGAATGCCTCAAAGCACATTTTAGCTCTAGGAGAAGAGCAAACCTAGATGTGCTAGAACATGGCTTTCTACAGTATTTTCTTCTAGCATTTGAAATGCCCTAAGGAGAACCAGGGCTAAACTATAGGTGATAGCATGCCCATAGTTAGCTCCTTTTTGGCATTAGTAAGGCTTGTTGGAGGCTTAAGTTTAAGCAATGAAGTTGAAAATCTACTCTGTAAAGGCCTGACTTCTGTCACAGTTCAAACGCCATTTTTTAAGAGTGGAAGACGTAAACTCTGATCCAGTGATGGTCTTAACAAACCAGCAGTGCATGTATTCTGTCACAGGCATTGTCACAACATCCTTAACAATGTTACCTGGTAATGCTTTTGTGACTGGGTGCCTGGATGGGCCATGCTGAGAATGGGCAGACTGCAAGGAATAGGGCAGACAATCCCCAGAACTGGTGGTTTATTCTATAATTAGATTCACCAAGCCAGTAACAAAACAGTTTCTGTAACACCACATTGGTTAACAAGAAGCTGTATACAGTCCCCTTTAAGAAGTCCAGCCCTTGGTCCCCATTTAGACAGGCAAGTCTAATATAGTGAGGGTTTACTGAAAGCCTGATTCGCCCTATGTGATGTTCACCAATCCCAAAGGACGGGACACTTATCCCCAGGTCAGTATGAGTCTCAGATCTTATCCAGTATTCACGCAAATGCCAGTCCTTTAGTAACTAAAAGACTAAAGGTTTAAAAATAAAAGGAAAAAGAAAGAAGAGAGTTGCAGTGGTTAAAAGATCAATATACATACAGATATATGTAAAGTCCTTAGGTCAGTTTCATACCAGAGATGGTGAGGCTGCTGAGTTGTAAAAGTCTTTCTGGAATCAATTTAGAGGGTTATAGTCCAATAGGCAGTCCAGGAATAGTCTGTTCAAGTTCTTCCATGAGAATTCCAGGGTAAACCTGGAGACCCTCAGTCTTATGGCTGAGACCAAGGATCTCAAACACGCGGCCTGTGGGCCGCATCCACCCCTCTGCCTACCTCCAGGCCAGGGGTGGGCAAACTACAGCCCATGGGCCGGATCTGGCTGGTGGGATTGCCCCCCGTGGCGCCACGAGCCCCGCGCCGCTCCCTGAAGTGGCCAGAACCATGTCCCTGCGGACCCTGTCGGGGGGCGGGAGGGGCAGAGGGCTCTCTGTGTGTTGCTGTTGCTTCCAGGCACCCCCCCCATCTCCCATTGGTCAGGAACAGGGAACTGCGGCCAATGGGAGCTTCGGGGGAGGTACCTGGAGGAGCGGCAAGAGCAGCACATGGAGCTTCTCCCCCCACCCCCAGGGATGTGGTTCTGGCCGCTTCCTGGAGCGGAGCAGAGTGGAGCTGGGCCAGGGCAGGAAGGGAACCTTCCCTGGCTCCGGTGTGCACCGCTGCCACCCTGGAGCCGCTCTCGGTAAGTGGCGCCGGGCCGGAGCCTGCACCCTGAACCCCTCCTGCACCCTCTACTCCAACTCCCTGCCCTGAGCCCCCTGCTGCACCCTGCACACCTCCTGTACTCCCTGCCCTGAGCGCCCTGCTGCACCCTGCACACCTCTTGTACTCCCTGCCCTGAGCCCCCTGCCGCACCCCTCACTCCTCCTGCATCTCACATCCCAACTCCCTGCCCTTAGCCCCTGCCATACCCTGCACACCACCTGCACCCCCTGGGGGCAGGTAGGGGGCAGAGTTGGGGTGGGGACTTTAGGGAAGAGGTTGAAAAAGGGGGACAGGAAGGGGTGGGAAGAGGCAGGGCAGGGGCGGGGCCTCATAGAAGGGGTGGAGTGGGGGCGGGGCTGGGGTCAGCAGGGGTGGGGTGTCAGTGATGTGGCCCTCAGGCCAATGCACTAGTCCTCATGTGGCCCTTGTGGTCATTTGAGTTTGAGACCCTTGGCTTAGACCTTCCATGTTGAAGTTTTAAGCAGATCTGAGATGGCAGGCGAGCCTCTCGTCACAGCAAGACCTCCCAAGATAGACTAGGCAGTGCAGATTGTTGCTTTGTAGCTAATCTTCTATTCCATAGGCATACACAGGTAAACTAGTTACATATTTCATTCAATTAAGGCAATTAGCTGGTACTTCATCATAGCATAGATAATTCAGTTGAAGACAATATAGATAATATTATTAGTTTCCTGCAGTATAGTAAAACCTTAGTGTTATGAACTCCAGAGTTATGAACTGACAGGTCAGCCACAGGCCTCATTTGGAACTAGAGTTACGCAATCAGGCAGCAGTAGAGACCAAAAAAAAAAAGTAAATACAGTACAGTATTGTGTTACACGTAAACTACTAAACAAATAAAGGGAAAGTTTAAAAAAAAAAAAAAGATTTGACAAGGTAAGGAAACTCTTTCTGTGCTTGTTTCATTTAAATTAGGATGGTTAAAAGCAGCATTTTTCTTTTGCATAGTTAAAAGATATATAGCATAGTTAATCTGCTGTATCTTACATCTTTGATCTTAAGGTTAAACTAAACCATCCACATGCATAATATAAAGCAAGTAAGACATGAAAGGGAAGTAGCCTCTACAAGCTAATCTGGTGACTTTGTTAAATTTCTTACAATATATAGATAAACAAGTACACTTAGCATCTACCCTTGATTCCCATTACTACAAATGAATGGGCTAATGATTGCCGGTTTAGTACATCTCTTTGAAATTCACATACAAGTAGATTGTCTTGATAACAGTTTAACAAGAGGCATTGAAATGTAATGGGTCATACCAAGTTGGCTTTTCTGTCAGTGTCACAGCCTTTTCTAGGGACACACTCTTGCAACAGGTATTGCATGTGACATCTTAGGAAAGTACGTTGTATATGAACATATGTGTATTAAACTCTACATAAAACCAAATTAAAGACTCTTGAAGTAGGTTTAGTTAAAGAGCAGCAGGAGCCAGATGGCACAATGAAATGAAATGGAGGTTGTTTTAAAAAAAAAAGTATATATATTTTGTTTCCCTTGGTTGTCCATTCTAGTCTCAGTTACTCAGAGCAGGAGTACGTGGGGGAATATAGAACAGAAGGTATCCATAGTCAACCAACTCATTCAAATGGGAGGTCAGCATCAAAGTCAATCACACTATTGGTTAAGTGTTTTAGACACCTGTGTTTTGAAAGTTCAGAGTTGAAGGCAGTGGTTCTCAACCTGTTTACCATTGCGGGCTGCATATGCAGCTCTCTGTGTGTTATGTGGGATGCATCCAAACAATATATACTCTACCTGTATGGCCCTGAGGATGTCACATGGGCTGCACAGCTGTGTGCTGGTTGGGTCGCAAGCAGGTTGCAGGTTGAGAACTACTGGTCTAAGGCTATGTCTATACTAGAGAGCTTACAGCGGCACAGCTGTACCAGTGTAGCTGCACCACTGTAAGATCTCTAGTGTAGCCGCTCTACGCCAAAGGGAGAGAGCTCTCCTGTTGTCATAATTAATTCACCCCTCAGTGGGGGGCCCCTCCCTACCCCTTCTGTCTGCGGCTCCACTCCTCTTCTGCCTGTGGCCCCGCCAATAGCCCCACCCCTTCTGCCCTCCTCACTGCAGTCCCGCAACCCCTTTTGCTCCTTTCTCCCCCCCACCCTCCCGCCCCCCCGCCCTGTGGCCCCAAGACCAGAGAAGCTCTGTCCTCATGCCATGGCATGGGGACTGCAGCAGGGAATGAGAGCTCCTCCAGTCTCAGGGCCGCAGCGGGGGTCTGGGTGCTGGGGCTTCTTCTGCCACCCCCACACCTCCCCGCGCTTCTGCAGGGGACCAGGGTCGGGGTGCTAGGGCTTCTCCTTCCTGCCCGCCCGGCACTACTGCTGGAGAGCAGGTTGGGCATGGGGGCTTGCCCTACTGCCCTGCAGCTTCTGACAGGGATGGGGGGGGGAGACGCTGGGGGGCGGGGACTTCTCCCACTGCCCTGCAGCGTCTGCCGGGGACTGGGTCAGGGGCTGCTGGGGTGGGGAGATTCCAACATCTTGGGGCTTCTGTCAGGGACCAGGTTGGAGGCCAATGGGGGCAGGAGGAGGCTTCCCCCATCCTGTGGCTGCTTCCAGGGACGGGGTTGGGGGCCGCTGGAGTGGAGATTTCTCCATCTCGTAGCTGCTGCTGTGGAGCGGGGTTGCGCTTGGGAGCTTCCTCTTCCCCACCTACTTGGTGGCCAGAGCCCCTGGGCATGGGCGCAGTGGCTAATCCACCACTGCTCCTAATCCAGTGCCTTGCCTACTGTAGCCTGCTGCCTCCCTGAGTACTGATATAGTCTTCAGGCATCTGCCCTCCCTGCAGATCTATTAAACACAGATGTTGATTTGTGTTTCTCTTGTATGTAAAGACAGTTCGGTCATGCCCTCATGGCATACTGTCAGCTGCCCTGTTTCAGAAACTCTTTGATGAACTCGACAAAGATCCTGTTAAACAGGTATGTGCATGACCATTATTTATATAGCACTGTTAATCTGTGCAGTTCTGCAGAACAGTAAATAGCAAGCTTTGGCTATGAAGACATGAAATTGAGCAGACAGTACATATATATGGAGCGGTGAAGAGTCATCGATTACATGGTGTGTTCACTGTGTTATTCGTAAATGGTTTTTATAGTGGCAGATTCCATTGATTTTCAGTCAGATGGCCACTTTTAAAACATTAAATGCATCCCCCCCCAAAAAACATATCCAAATAAAAGCCAAACAAAAATGTTTGTAATACTTCTTATCTTTGGAATTCTTAAGTGATTCGACTAAGCAAAATGGGTGTAAATTTTCCTATATTAGAAGATATGATTAGTAATAAGCAAATGGAAGATGAGTTGGAGAGAGACTTTGCATTTCCAGCACTTATAAGAGAGAACAGCTAACTTACAAACAAACTTTTGGGGAAATGTAAACTACCACGTATAAACTTTATGTTTAAGTGACTGGACAGTGCTAGAAGAATTAAACCATTTCACATTTTAAAAAAATAATCTGTCAGTAGCATTACATCAAAGAGCATTTATTCAGTCTCCTCAGCAGTTGGTCTCTAGACCAATAAATACACTAGAAAGGAACAATACTGCAAATTTATAATTATTGTTTCCAGGGAGGATTAACAAGAAGATGAGCAAATGGTGCACCATTTTTGATCATTAGAAATACGTAGGGGAACTAACAAAAAACACACATGGTAAATAGGTTTGTGATGAAATGTGTGAGGCATTTAAAAGGTTTTACCACCATGACAGAGTCCCATTTTAAGGCAATTCATTGTCCCCATATGTTTATCTTTTGGAGGACGATGTCAAAGCCTTCTTCAATAGAAGTCTTGCCTCCCAATTCTTGAATGAAGTCAAAGTTTTACTGGGCTGCCAGTGAAACATACAGTCTTAAAGCTTGTCTGCACCCAGCTGCATTGATTTTAACTTAAACTGGTTTCAAAAACTCATTATAAACTCTGGTGCAAACCCTTGTCTGGACACTCGTATTTCGGTTTAAGGTGAGCTTATTTTGGTTTAGATTAAACAGATTCCTAATCAACATAAAGTAAATCAAAACAAACTTTTCCTAAACCAAAATAACAGCATACACATGGTTTTTGGCACCAATATGACTGAACTGGTTTAAAAAATCACATCTTTAGTTAAACTGATACAACTTTATGTATAGACTGGGTTTTAGGAACAAATTCAGTCCTGCCATAAATGTATGCAATGTCTCTGAAATTTGAGCTCAGTGGAGTTTTGCTCCCTGCTTACACTGGGGCTGAGTTTATACTTTATTTTTCTCTTAAATTGGGCCTTTCTCCCTACTCCTTCTAACAAAGGATTTAGACTCTGAATCTCAAAAATGACTGTTCTTCTCTTTTCAGCATCCTCCCACACCAGAGTACCAGTCTCCTTTTCTGCAGAAAGTGCAGTTTGCTTTTGGCCATCACTTCTTTGGCTACTTAGGGAATGTTGTAGCACTAGCAAACATTGTTTCTATCTGTGTAAGTATTGATTTTTGCATCAGAAACAGAACAGGATTTAGTTTTGTACATTACTCTGCATTCCTACCACCACGTTGTGTAGAGGTCTCTATTATGCATTGTTTAATCTTGCCCAGAATATTTAAAACTAAGGAATAATTTCTCTGTTTGGAAAGGAGTCTGCAGAGTATAATAATAACTAGCTCTTGCATAGTACTTCTAATTAGTAGATCTCAAAGTGCTTTACAAAGGAGATCAATATCATTGCCCCCATTTTACAGATGGAGAAGCTGAGGCACAGAGACGTGAATAAGCAATTGTATTTTTTTTCCCTAGTGTTTAAAGTGCCCTACTATCTCAGGGCCAGGGCGGGGAGCTAGTCTTGATTTGATGTGGTGCATTTTTGCTCTCTAGGGTACAGCAGCCAACTGTTGATTCACCAGAGGTTTTTTGTTTTTCCAGGTCATCTTGGTAATGGATGCAGATAAGCAGCTTTCTGAACGGGATGACTACTTCTTGGGGGTAAGAAGTATCAATGTCTTATGTGGTTGCTGTTGCTTCTCAAAGCTTAATTCTAAGGATGGTCTTCATTTTACACCTTTTAGGCTATAAATTGTTTTTTTATCCTGTACTATCTGCTGGAAATGCTGCTGAAAATACTGGCAATGGGATTTAAAAGATACATATCGTACCCAAGCAATAGATTTGATGGATTTCTGACTGTTATTCTGCTGGTAAGTTCCTGGGTAACTTCCACTAAGTTCTTGAAAGTGAGTTTCTAGGATGACCCAGCTCTAATGTCAACATTATTTGGTTGAGTCAGAGAGATAATGATTTATACAGTTTTGGCATATGTGAGAAACTGATCAATACATTTTCATATTGAAATTAAATTTTTGTCTTGATCCTTGTCCGCTAAAGGTTCTGCATTGTTCTGAGATACAACATTGTGGAAGCATTTTTCACTACTACTGGTTGGCATGTAGCTTTCACTAGGTCAAAAATTTACCCTTCAGTGATGAGATCTACATATTTATATACACTCAAACCATATTGATATTCCAGGATATCAATAGATATATTTTACCGCTCATTTTGGATAGATATTTGGAGTTGTGAGCTTCTCCATATGCAGTCTCCTCCGTGTTAAATCTGAAAAGCTCAAGTCTCTCAAACAAAAATAACAATGAGAGGAGGTATTGCATTTTACATAATCTGTAATAACCTTACCATTTGGGTGGGGAGTAGCAGACTAATCATTCTTATAGTTATTTGATGAAAGAAGGGAATTCGCTGGACATTTGAGACCAGATTCAAGCCTTGTGTAATACGAGGATTTACACTTTCTTAGACCAGATCTAAATTTGGTATTCTGTACCCACTTAAGAGCCACCTTTTGCTTTTTGCCCAGCTAGCAAAGTATGTTTGTTTAGATAGTTTTTGCCCAAGAGGCCAACAGGTTGGTGTTTAAACTTCTGGCTTTAAAACAAGAAGCCTTTTCCAGTTTAATGTGGGGGGAGGAGAATTGTTCATGCACACTGGATTTAAATGGAGAACATTTTTCAGTTGCCCTTTGTAATCACCCAGACTGGGGAGCTGAGGGGCATAAATTCCATTTAAATACAATAGAATGTGGGCACCTTTCTTAGGCACCTCTGAAAACCTCCAATTCTCAATACTCTATAAGATCTCTTAGTAGAACAGTAGTAAAAGCCTTGTTTTGTTTATATTTTCAAAGTTGTTTCACAAATGGTATTCTCAAAGATTAGGTGAAAAATTCTAATTTATTCTAAATTCTAAAACTTGCTATTTCAACTTGGATTCCATAGAATTAGTTTCTCTGAATCTATTATTGCAGCTCTGAAACTGCTGGTCTGTCTGCTGCTAGGTCCTATGCCTAAACAAAATCCCTGCATGCACTTTAACTTATTTCTGTACAAGAAGTAAGGTTTACTTCCCACCACTGGACTTGGGTGGGGAGGCAGGAGTAATTTTGTGATCTGCTAGCTGAAACTGACAATTACCTAGCTTTATAGCAAGTCAAATTACTGACTAAAACTGCTGTCACTGTCCATTTGGAAGAAGTTTGAGGGTTTTTTTTGAGTTTTTTTTTGAGGTCAAAGTTCTTGAGACTTTAATTCACAAAACAAACATCAGAGTTGCTGCAGTTTTGCTTCTTTTCTTTTGTAATAAAAGGTTTTGGAGGTCTCAACTTTTGCTGTGTATGGATTTCCTCATCCAGGCTGGTATGTATTCTTCATAAGCATTTATAGCTCTTCTGAAAATTGTAGCATAAGGTGTTGGGACTTAAAAGATCCTGGTCAAAAATTGCATGGCTCACATGTACTCTCATTGGTACAGTATCCAGGGACAACTATTTATAAACATGATACACATTAGGTATTTGTGTACATATGGCTGCTTAACTTGCCAGACCTACTAAAAAAAACCCCAAAACAACGCTACCTAGCATAAGGTGCCAAACCTGTTAAAAGCAACTTCAATAATTCACTTCTGCAGTCACTAGAGGTCAGGCAATACAGAGAATTGGGAGAATACTGTTCTGTTAGATCTCTGACAGAATTTAAAAAAGCTATTCTGCTGTTCTGATAGAAGGATGAATATATGTACCTTGAGGGCTGGCTTAGAATGAAAGCAGAGTAGATTTGGAGAAATAGCTTGTGTCCCTTTTTAGTGCTTTTCTAAAAAGTGTATGAAATGAAATTTAATGTAGTGCAAACATTAACTGGTGCTAACCTTGTTCTGTTTCTGTAACAGGCTACAGTTAAACCTAACTGTGTAGACTCTTATCACAACTTTCACTGTAGCTTTAAGTTGGACTTTTGTTGTAGAAATAAGTTGATGTAGATACAGAATTTCTCTTATCTCTCATCTGTTGGAGTAAAAGATTTTTAAAATATATGCACACAGTAACCAAGCAGTGGTGTAATTACTGCTCTTTGCTTCTCATGGCTCATGAGCTAAGACTGTTCAGTGACTCTTTTCGCTTAAGTAGAAGAAAAAAATCATAGATGCTCCTTTAAAAATTGCATGCTACTGCAGCTGACTCTTGCTTTAAACAGTCATACTTGTGATCTGCTTCCACTTACTTTTGGAAAAATAGTCTGTCCCCATCTTATTGTGACAGTCATTTTTAATGGACTCCGGCACTTACTTACTTCCCTCTGAGTTGAAGGGCCAACTTTTAAAAGAAATTTTCATATGAATTTTATCCCACTTTAGTGTAGGTATTTTCAGAGTCTTATTTCGTATAGCAGTCTTTGAGTGGCATTAGGTAACTGGTAATTAGCTGTCAGAGCTAGAAAAACTGTTTGGTTTGGAATGCCTTTCAAATGACATATCGGAGTTAAACGTGATGATTGAATAAACTCTGTCAGAAGAATATTAATAGCTGTGAACAGGCTATGTACAGTGGCTTCTCTGAATTTAATGGAGTACTTGTGGCACCTTAGAGACTAACCAATTTATTTGAGCATGGTGAGGGAGTGAGAGAACCTGGATTTGTGCTGGAAATGACCCACCTTGATTATCATACACATTGTGAAGAGAGTGGTCACTTTGGATGGGCTATTACCAGCAGGAGAGTGAGTTTGTGTGTGTGTGTGTGTGTGTGGGGGGCGGAGGGTGAGAGAACCTGGATTTGTGCTAGAAATGGCCCAACTTGATTATCACTTTAGATAAGCTATTACCAGCAGGACAGTGGGGTGGGAGGGGGTATTGTTTCATGGTCTCTGTGTGTATATAATGTCTTCTGCAGTTTCCACGGTATGCATCCGATGAAGTGAGCTGTAGCTCACTAAAGCTCATGCTCAAATAAATTGGTTAGTCTCTAAGGTGCCACAAGTACTCCTTTTCTTTTTGCAAAGACAGACTAACACGGCTGTTACTCTGAAATCTGAATTTAATGAATTTCCCACACAAATGCATGTGATAAATTTGGGCTTAATTTTGCCCCTTGATTTGTGAATGCACATCATTGTTATTTGTAGGGCTGTCAATTAATTGCAGTTAACTCACGTGATTAACTCAAAAAAATTAATCGTGATAAAAAAAATGTATCGCGATTAATCACAGGTTTAATCGCACTGGTAAACCATAGATTACCAGTTGAAATTTATTAAATATTTTGGATATTTTTCTACATTTTCATGTGTATTATATTCTGTGTTGTAATTGAAATCAAAGTGTATATTTTTATTATAAATATTTGCACTGTAAAAATGATAAACAAAAGAAATAGTATTTTTTAATTCACCTCATACAAGTACTGTAGTGTAATCTCTGTCGTGAAAGGGCAACTTACAAATGTAGATAGGTATTTTTTGTTACATAACTGCACTCAAAACCAAAACAATATAAAACTCTAGAGCCTACAAGTCCACTCAGTCCTACTTCTTGTTCAGCCAGTCACTAAGATAAGCATGTTTGTTTACATTTACAGGAGATGCTGCTGCCCTCTTCTTATTTACTTCACCAGAAAGTGAAAACAGGCATTTGCATGGCACTTTTGTGGTCAGCATTGCAAGGTATTTACGGGCCAGATATGCTAAACATTCGTATGCCCCTTCATGCTTCGGCCACCATTCCAGAGGACATGCTTCCATGCTGATGACACTTGTTAAAAAGAAATGCGTTAATTCAATTTGTGACTGAACTCCTTGGGGGAGAATTGTATGTCCCCTGCTCTGTTTTAGCCGCATTCTGCTATGTATTTCATGTTATAGCAGTCTCAGATGATGACCCAGCACATGATATTCATTTTAAGAACACTTTCACTGCAGATTTGACAAAATGCAACAAAGGTACCAATGTGAGATTTCTAACGATAACTCAGCACTTGACCCAAGGTTTAAGAATCTGAAGTGCCTTCCAAAATTTGAGAGGGATGAGGTGTGGAGCATGCTTTCAGAAGTCTTAAAAGAGCAACACTCCAATGCGGAAACTTCAGAACATGAACCACCAAAAAAGAAAATCAACCTTCTGCTGGTGGCATCTGACTCGAATAGTGAAAATGAACATGCGTCGGTCCGCTCTGCTTTGTATTGTTATTGAGCAGAACCCGTTATCAGCATGCACGCATGTCCTCTGGAATGGTGGTTGAAGCATGAAGGACATATGAATCTTTAGCACATCTGGCACCTAAATATCTTGCGACGTCGGCTACAGCAGTGCCATGAGAATGCCCTGTTGTCACTTTCAGATGACATTGTAAACAAGAAGCGGGCAGCATTATCTCCTGCTGTCAACAAACTTGTTTGTCTGAGAATTTTTCTGAACAAGAAGTAGGACTGAGTTGACTTGCAGGCTCTAAAAATTTACATTGTTTTATATTTGAATGTAGGTTTTTTTTGTACATAATTCTACATTTGTAAGTTCAACTTTCATGAGAAAGTGATTGCACTACAGTACTTGTATTTTTCAATTCACCTAATACTATTCCTTTTGTTTTTTTACAGAACAGATACTTGTTATAAAAAAATAAATATAAAGTGAGCATTGTATACTTTGTATTGTGTTGTAATTGAAATCCATATATTTGAAAATGTAGAAAACATCCAAAAATATTTAAATAAATGGTATTCCGTTATTGTTTAACAGTGCAATTAATAGCGATTAATTTTTTTAATCGTTTAACAGTGCTAATTATTTGATATCCTATTTGTATTGCAATAGCATCCACAGGCACAAGTCAGGGATCTGAGGCTCTATTGTGCTTGGCACTAACACACCCACCCGCCACCAGGTGAAAGGAATGTCCCTGCCCCAAAGAAAATGCAACCCAGGTGGATCAGAATGAATCTTGAGATGTCCGTTACAGTGTGTTAGCTGATTGTTGGGTCTGCATGGGTATATCTACATTGCAATAAAAAACCTATGGCGTGGCCATGGCTGGCCCAGGTGGTCAGCTGACTAGGGGTAAGAGAATATAAAATTGCAGTGTAGATGTTCGATCTCAGGGTGGAGCCCAGGCTCTGGGACCCTCGCCGCTCTTGGGGGTCTCAGACCCCTGGCTCCAGCCTGAGCCTGAACATGTACACTGCAATTTTATAGCCCCACAGCCTGAGTCCTGTGAGCCTGAGTCAGCTGACCAAGGCTCTGAGACTTGGTGCTGCTGGTTTTTTATCACAGTGTAGACATAACTGGAAGTGTATTAAAATATTTCCAGAATATGCCTTCTGTGCTGGTATTTCTTAGTTCTTGCTGTAGGATTTGGATTGAGTATCTTTGCTACTTGAATCATGGCTTTGGAATTTTCACTTATTTGTTGGAGAGTTTTCCATTTTCTAGTAGCCTTTTTCCCCTCCCAGCAACAGAAGCACATACTGTTCCAATGTAAAAGCCAACTATTATTAGCACTGAGTTTTCAAATGTGACCCTGTAATGCGCAGAATGCTGTTTTAGTTAAGCAATAAGGCATGGTAGGATGTATGAATTTAGTGTGTAGCTTGAAGCCTGAGTGCAGCAAAACCAATTATATTAATGTATTAGTAGCCAATAATGCACATCCCTCTGCAACTGCACTATCATACTCTGGGATCTATTATATGCAGAGCACTCTTCATATTTTTCATTGCCATTCATCAACTGTGAAAGTCAGTTACTACTTGGAAGGATAAAAAGAAATCCTTATGAGTAAGGAATTATCACTGAAAATAGAAGAAGAGTTTGAATGTGTTTCTTGGAGTATTTTAATTGAAATATCCTATAAGATCCTATGAGGTCTGCTTGCTATCTACACACATTTTTAACATGGACTTTAGAAAAGGAATCTAACTGGGTAGAGCATTCTGCCAGTCTGTCAGTAATGAAGTGCAGTGCCGTGACTCTAGCTTCTCTCCTCCCTCACGAGTTAGTAGTAGCTGGGCTCAGCATGGATGCAGCATACTCCTCGGCAGGTTCGGGTTTCCTAAGGGACTTGCATCCAACCTGTTTCTTTCACTTCCATCCAGAGGATTCAAACTACACAAAGTCAAATCTCCTTTGAGGAGACAGGAGAAGGGCTGTCTGGTAGAAACAAGATCAGTTGACCAGGCATTTCAATACACATTGAAACAGCTGGAGATGCTTTTATGTCATGTCCACATTTAAAATTGTAGCTTAAGTGATGGCAGCTATCGGTGGATCTCCTTCCTCCTCAGTCATTAATATTTCCTGTGGCTGAGACTCCTGCCAGGTAAATTCTCAGCCCTGTAACTGTCAGCATTAGGTTTATAAAGAGGTTGTACATGATGAAATAGAACTTCCTTTTGCTAAAAATTATTTACCCACAAATGCTGAGCAAAATTTGTGAAGAACAAATAAAAAATTATCATCAGTTGCTTCTCTGTTGGTTTTTTTTTTATGTCACTAGTTGTTCTAATTTGTTGCATTATTCATGTGTCTTTTGGAGGAGACCTGAAATAATGGGGTTGCTGTCTCTGTGGGATATGGTGCGCCTGGTGAATATGCTAATCGTATTCAGATTTCTGCGGATTATCCCGAACATGAAGGTGCGTGTACCTTGCTTTTTCCCACTTCCTGAATTCTCGACTAGTCCAATTATAAAACTTCCTAGAACCTTCTCAGAATAATAACCCTTTTCATCGCGGATGGATTTGATTGCACTGAAGAGGCATCTGAGTTGGGTTTACAACTTGGAAACTCCTCACTCTCAGTCCCCTTCCAGCATGTGGAGTGATGTGGGGGCGGGCTATATACAATGATCTGGTGGTTTGGATGTGGACCCGCAGCCACCAGTCGCCCAACTCTTTTTATGCCAGCGATCGGGGGCCCTGCCTAAGATGGGGGCCTTTGCAAGTTCACCGAGTTGCCCATTGATTAATCTGGACCTGAGTGTAGCTGCGGCAGCATGGGCTAGTAACTCAAGTACAGTCCTGTGAGAGAGCCTCGGTCTGTACTAGGGCAGCTGCCCGAGCTGCCACCCAAGTTGCGGTGGCCACAGTGCTATTTTTAGCACACTAGTTGGATGAATGCTAGTGCACACATGTTTACCCGAGGTGGAAATTCCAGCTGCATTGTATATGTACCCTATAAGTGACCTTTTGCCTTATGTTCCCACTCTTGAGCACCTGAGTGGATACAACTCCAATGAGGAATTTATAATAGTTTCTAGGTGCTATGTTGGCTCCCCCACCTAATTTCTTTAACAGACCTGGTGTTTGAGGGCCTTGTATGGGGATTTTGTCGTTCATATAAACAGCAACCTAGATGAGACAATCACTTTGTTTTCACTTGCAGTCTAGGTCAGGATTTGAACGCAGATTTGCAAAGGTGAAATGCCTGTGCACTGATCCTTGTAACTGAAATTACTTCCCATATCCTCATACCGAACCCTACTAACTTACAACCCAGGCCCAATTTCACCTCAGGTTCAAAGAGCTGATTCAGTATATGGAAATTTTTCCATTAAAAGTGCAAATCTTACTTATTTCTGGCTTGCAGTGACTCTGTAGCTGTATGGGTCCCAGGATATTAGAGAGACAAGGTGGGTGAGGTAATTTCTTTTGTTGGACCAACTTCTGTCAGTGACAGAGGCTAGCTTTTGAGCCACACTGAGCTCTTCAGGTCTGGGAAAGGTACTCCGAGCTGAAGAAGAGCTCTGTGTGGCTCAAAAGCTTTTCTCTCTCCAACAGAAGTTGGGCCAATAACAAACGAGCATAGCAAATTAGCCTGCTGTAGAAAGGCAAAAACAGCCAATATTTGGAGCTGTACACCTGGAAATAGTGAAGCTGCTTATAGCAGTGGTGAGTTCATATGAGGGACAGATCAGCCAGGGAACAATCTGGCTCAGCCTTGTTGCTTGTCATACCCATATGGTATGCTGAGCTAGTACCAGACTGTAGACTGCACCTGGGAAGAAAGCAGGCTTGGGTAGTTCCAAGAGAGACATTACCCTATTCAGAATTGGGTGAGGTCTGTCTGGCTGCCTAGGCTGGGAGATCCCTGGAGCCTTTGCATGACAGCTGCTGTGGAGACTATTTTGTACTTGCATCCCAGTTCAGTAAAACAAATGTTTAGCTAATGTCAGGGTGAAGTGCAAACTGGAAAGTGAGGAAGTGTGGTCTAATGGTTTAGACATGGGACCAAGAGTTGGGAGTTGTGGGCTCCATTCCTGGCTCACCTACGGTCACCGTCTGACTTTGGGTAAGTCACTTAAGGTGTTTGCCTCAGTTTCCCAGTCTGTAATTTTGACAGAAATGACAATTTCCTGCAGTATCCTTGGTTATGAAATTTATGTATTATTCTGGGCTGGGATTGTCTAAAACTCTTTGGAGTGGGGGGGAGAGGTAACCTGTATAACTCCTGGGAGTACAAAAGACTATTGAAAATGTGCCAGACAAGTGTGGACTTTTGGGACAATAAATGTTAAGTGGATTTTCTTCAGATTCGCTAGGGAGAGGTTAATGCAAATTCCACAACTCTGGTTATGCAAAACCCCAGCCTTTTGAAGTTTTGCCCTGAATTGGTGTTTGTCTGCTTATTTACCTGTTAATGAAGGCCGAGATCACATGTCCAAGCCATTTAAAGAAACGGCTGTTCTGTCCAGTCCAAGGGAATGGGGGGGACCCAGTTGTGGCTGCCCTTGGCTGGAGCTGGGGCGACCTATGGTAGGGTTTTTCGCATGTGTATAGGTTCTTTTATTGATTCAGTATGTTTTCTCTGTAGTCTGTTTACCTTAAGAATAGGTGTGTTTACTTAGATGGAGCTGTGTGGTAACATAACTGGCAGTACACTTCAGAGAAAAAGCAAAGTGCAGATACTGGCCTGTTAAGGCAATCTGGTTTGCTGGGGATATCACAGTGTAACCCAAGGAGCTGTGGAACCCCCAGTCAGGAGGGAGAAAGACAAGGGTCTCTGCTGAAGACAGGTGATGGCTGGGAGCTTGAAAGCTTTAAGTAGATACCCTGGAAGGACCACAGAGGGGGAATACAGGTGCAGTCACTGTGAAACTGTGACAGGACTATTGTAATAGCATCCACCTCACAAGAGTATATGACTTCATTCATTAACTGTACTTAGTATGTGGAGATTGTACCGTATGACTGGAGAATTGCTAACATAGTTCCCATTTTTAAGAAAGGAAAAAAACATGATCCGGGTAACTACAGGCCTGTTAGTTTGACATCTGTAGTCTGCAAGGTCTTGGAAAACATTTTGAAGGAGAAAGTAGTTAAGGACATTGAGGTCAATGGTAAATGGGACAAAATACAACATGGTTTTACAAAATGTAGATCGTGCCAAACCAACCTGATCTCCTTCTTTGAGAAAGTAACAGATTTTTTTAGACAAAGGAAACGCAGTGGATCTAATTTACCTAGATTTCAGTAAGGCATTTGATACGGTGCCACATGGGGAATTATTAGTTAAATTGGAAAAGATGGGGATCAATATGAAAATTGAAAGGTGGATAAGGAATTGGTTAAAGGGGAGACTAAAATGGGTCCTACTGAAAGGTGAACTGTCAGGTTGGAGGGAGGTTACCAGTGGAGTTCCTCAGTGATCAGTTTTGGAACCAATCTTATTTAATCTTTTTATTACTGACCTTGGCACAAAAAGTGGGAGTGCACGAATAAAGTTTGCAGATGATACAAAGCTGGGAGGTATTACCAGTTTAGAGAAGGACTGGGATATCATACAGGAGGATCTGGATGACCTTGTAAACTGGTGTAATAGTAATAGGATGAAATTTAATAGTGAGAAGTGTAAGGTCATGCATTTAGGGATTAATAACAAGAATTTTAGTTATAAGCTGGGGACGCATCAATTAGAAGTAATGGAGGAGGAGAAGGACCTTGGAGTATTGGTTGACCTCAGGATGACTATGAGCCGCCAACGTGATATGGCCGTGAAAAAAGCTAATACGGTCTTGGGATGCATCAGGCGAGGTATTTCCAATAAAGATAAGGAGGTGTTAGTACCGTTATACAAGGCACTGGTGAGACCTCATCTGGAATACTGTGTGCAGTTCTGGTCTCCCGGGTTTAAGAAGGATGAATTCAAACTGGAATAGGTACAGAGAAGGGTTACTAGGATGATCTGAGGAATGGAAAACCTGTCTTATGAAAGGAGATTCAAGGAGCTTGGCTTGTTTAGCCTAACCAAAAGAAGGTTGAGGGGAGATATGATTGCTCTCTATATCAGAGGGATAAATACCGGAGAGGGAGAGGAATTATTTAAGCTCAGTACCAATGTGGACACAAGAACAAATGGATATAAACTGGCCATCGGGAAGTTTAGACTTGAAATTAGATGGAAGGTTTCTAACCATCAGAGGAGTAAAGTTCTGGAATAGCCTTCCAAGGGAAGCAGTGGGGACAAAAGACCTTTCTGGCTTCAAGATTAAACTGGATAAATTTATGGAGGAGATGGTATGATGGGATAACATGATTTTGGCAATTAATTGATCTTTAAATATTCATGGTAAATAGGCCCAATGGCCTGTAATGGGATGTTAGATGGGGTGGGATCTGAGTTACTACAGAGAATTCTTTCCTGTGTATCTGGCTGGTGAATCTTGCCCATATGCTCAGGGTTCAGCTGATCGCCATATTTGGAGTTGGGAAGGAATTTTCCTCCAGGGCAGATTGGAAGAGGCCCTGGGGGTTTTTCGCCTTCCTCTGTAGCATGGGGCATGGGTCACTTGCTGGAGGATTCTCTGCACTTTGAAGTCTTTAAACCATGATGAGAGGACTTCAGTAGCTCAGACATTCATAGAATAGAATATCAGGGTTGGAAGGGACCTCAGGAGATCATCTAGTCCAACCCCCTGCTCAAAGCAGGGCCAGTCCCCAATTTTTGCCCCAGATCCCTAAAGGGCCCCCTCAAGGATTGAACTCACAACCCTGGGTTTAGCAGGCCAATGCTCAAACCACTGAGCTATCCCTCCCCCCTTATTTAACTCATTTAACTCCATCCCCAAAAGTATAAATTTCACAGGGAGGCATGCAGTTTTCAAGACTAAAAAACACATTAGCCACGACTGTTTGTGTAACCATAGTTTCGATCTATTTAACAACATATCAGACTGATAAACAGGCATTTTAAGTGCAGCCAGAATGTGTTATAATCGGAGGGTTTACACTCAGTCCCAGCACAGAGTCCGTGAGGGAAAAAAGTCTAAGTGGGGCAAGAAGAGGTTGAGGTGGAAAGTCTGCGAGGCAAGGGGATGTTGTGACAGTGGAAAGCAGAGGTAGCTTCCTGCCCACTGGGAAAGGGGTGCACAGGGGAACGGCAGTGCCCAAAGGCTGGGTGGTGTTGGCTGGGAGCTGGCTTAATCAGCGCTGAGAGGGATGCCTGGATTCAGCGTGGTCTCTCCGCCCCCTCGCCGGCAGGGCTCCTGTGGAATCCACAGTAGATTTAAAAGCACGAGAGAAGAGAGCAGCAGCGCTACTTGGGGGCACAGGGCGAGGCTGATGCGAGGAGGTACCGTTAACACATCCCAGCACCACACTACACTGAATCTAGCACTGAGCATATGGAGATTACAGGTTGATCCTGGAAATGTAGTGACTCCTTGCATGGGTCTGCAGCAGGTTCTGAAAATGGGACTTTTAGCCTCACAGTACAGCCATTGTCATTTGAGTTAAATGAATACAACTCCACTTGCTGGTAACAGCATTAGGCTGTTGTCCGCTAGTGGCCAGCCCTTAGAGAGGGATGTGACATCTTTGCCAGTGAGTTACCCTACTGAATACGGTGCTTCCTACTGGCAGTAGTCTCACTGAAGGCAAAGGAAACAGTCAAGGGAGCAAGCACAGCACACAGTTACAAGTGCTTGTAGGTTCAGGATGCATGTTTCTAATCAATGCCATACTGAGGGTTGTTATACTGACAGATCATATCAATCGCTTTAGCTTAATATTGTTTCCTTGAGTCTCGTGGCTTTTGAGCTAGACAAAAGAAAGAATCACGAATGTTCCAATATAAAGTGAGCTTTGCACAAAATCTACAAAACTTCACAGCAACTAGATTAAAAAACAACAAGAATAGCAGCAAGTTTAGGGATCTGCCAACTGAAAAAGGAGAAGCTAATTTAGAGTCAATGGAGACAAACTCATTAAAAACTGTGCATCTAAATTCTTTGAGTTTGCAACAATTATTCCTTCAACTGTCACAGCATTAATATCCTAACCGCATTTTATGGAAGATGATAAACAAAGCTAAAGTGACTCTAAAATATGCTAGGGTTTCCTCCAATTTAGCTTTTAAGAATCTGTCCTTGCTGCTACAGCATTAACTATATATGTTTACTACGATATTGTATCTGATTCTAGTGGAACTTCACCAATATGCACAATTTATAATCCACATATACACAAAAATATCTGCTGGGAGGTGGGAGGGAAAGAACAAGCTAAGATATGATACCCGAATGCCACAGTGAAGTCTCATATTACTAAAACTTTATTACTTTTCCTAAGTGTACTGTATAGATCATTTACTAGTGCATTAAAAATCCTAATCAATAAATAATTAAAAACTCAACTACAATTGTCACAGTCAGCAAGCAAAGTACATTTGGTGATACATTAGCTTGCCTTTTATTGTATTGTTCACTTAGACCACAATTCTGCAGGTGGATGGAGCCCCATTAAAGTCAATGGAAGTTTACATAGAAACTGGGATCTACCCAAACACACCACATTGCTGGATTGACTTGTGAAGTTTACACAGTAAGGTACCGCAGGAGTGGGTGGGAGAGATTCTGTGGCCTGCATTGTGCAGGAGGTCAGACTAGATGATCATAATGGTCCCTTCTGACCTTAATATCTATGAATCTATTAATCTGTGAGATCCGTGGATGAAAATCACTATTATTTATATTATCGTAGCAGCTAGGAGTCCCAGGCATGAGTCAGGACCTCACTGTACTAGATGCTGTAGTAGAAGTGCAGAGTATTTAACTGCACTTCATTTTCCCAGCCTGCCATCATTCTATATCATTTTCGTTACAAGAGATTAGTGGGGCTTAAAAAATGTATAATAAAATATTGATAAGAATTCTGTGTTTTGTTTTAGTTCATGGCTTTGGTTGCCAGTACATTGCTGGATCTGGTGAAAAACTTAAGAGCCTTTGCAGGGCTGCTGGTGGTGAGTTACAATTCGAGATTGTCAGTCTTTCTATAATATGCTGCAGTCTAGGGTACGCTTTCAACAGAGTAAACCAGCGAAGGTACATGCATTGTCCCCACTAACAATAGCAGAAACTACATGACTAATTTTCATGAAACAGCACATCAGATATTTGCTTCCAAGTGTTTATCCTGCCCCCTAGCAGTGCAACCCTTCCTTATGGGATCAACAAACTAGCTGATTATTATATGTGGAGCTGGTAGCAACTTTCCATTATAAGACCCTCTGTTCAGTTACTTATAACTTTACAAAACTTTAAGCATTCAGGCTGAAATTTCCTGTCCTGGGTTTCTGCCTCAGGCTTTTTAATTTTTTTTTAAGTTTCAGCTGAAACAGTTCAGCCATGTCCAAGAAGAAGGTTAAGAAAATATACGTTATCCACATTAAAAACCACCCTAACCAACTAGAGCCCTGCGCAGATACAAAGTTTATATCTGTGGATATAAAGCAGATATCTGTGGAGTTGTAGGGCTCTACCAGGAACCGCAGCGGCGAAAGCAGCAGCACGTCAGGCCTCGGTTCACAGGAGCCAACATCCAGCCCGGGCAGCTCCTCCAGCATGGCCGTAGTGTCCCCAGCCCTGCCCACTGGGGCTGGCACCAGGTTCACCAGCAGCTGTCCCTGGTTGCGCTAGATTGTGCAAGCAGCTCGCATGCTCTCGGCCAAAGATACACGCAGTCTCTGCCCTAAGGAGCTTACAGTCTGAGACCGATCTTGCAATAGGCTGAGCACCCTCAACCATCATTAATTTCAAATATTTTTGTTTAAGTTGGAGTTGAGGATGCTCAGTTGATCTCCTTGGATGATGAGGTCTTATTACATTTGTTGTTGAGTTGAGACTTATTTTTTCCAACGTTAGTCTGCAACATATACTGTTAGTATCATGTTAATTATTTTTTGGCCTGTTTCTCTTTTGAGTGTTTACTGTATATATTAGAGTTAATTTCATAGCTGGTGTTACAGGGAATAAAACTGATTTATTATTGCTAAGCCAGATGCCCCACCTAGTGGCAGACTGTGGATGTGTAGCATCAACTGGATCCAACATGTTTAAAATCTTCTTGTATGTAGCTCAAAGTATAATATCCTTTTCCTTCCTGGGACTTTTTAAATAACAATATAGAAACATGAGAACTGAAATTATCCTGGCATTTTTACTAGAAAGCTCATGTTGTCTCAAGCCAGCCTAGTAGCAAGTGATGCTTTCTTCATTAAGAATTGTAAAGCGTTGACAACTCTCTGAAGGTTATTTCTAGGGCAACTCCTGACATAAGGTAAAATTTTCAAAAGTACATGAGTGATTTCAAAACATAAGTCCCATTTTCGAAAGGCACATAGTGCTCATTGATAATCAGTGGGAGCTGGTCCTTTTTCAAAATGGGAATTATGCTCCTAAGTCACTGAAGCACTTTTGAAAATTTAACTTTAGCACAATTACAGCGGTGCTTTTACAGAGGTTTCTGATTAAATATAAATAGCTGATTTAAATTTGGCCATAGCTTAGGTTTGGTAGAAGCTTGCTTTTAGGAAACCTAAGTCCAACAGCAATCTTCCCATAACTTTTTAAAAATCGCAATAGAAATTGTTTTTAACCGCCACTCCTCTGTAGTGTTTGCAGTTCAGCCATCACCACACTGAGAACCAGAAGGTGAAACTTTTCATAAAGAAAAGTGACTTCATCAGTTTTTTTTAACAATTCCCCACTGAATGGACTATAGAAAGAAAGCATACAGCATAGAGTGAAAAATAAGTGTGCTTTAAAAGTTTTCACTTTTAATAACCCATGGCATTGTTTTAAACAAATTCCGTTACCTCCGTTACTCCATGAGTTTTAAGTTGATTGTATTCCTTTTTAACATTGAATGGTCTCTGAGTAGCTTACCTTACAACACCCTAAGTTAGTTTTTGAGTATTTTAGTGACTAATGTTAATGTGTATTCCTTTCCAGGTGGTTTTCTATGCGTTTGCTATAACTGGCATAGGGCTATTTAAAGGTGCTGTTGTTCCTATGGGAAATATCAGGTAAGTCTTTACTCTAAATTTTCAGTATTTGGAAAGATCCTCTTGGTTTTTGAAACCCCACTGTATACCTCTGTTCTTATCTCCCTGAACTCTTTGATAAGTACCTCCATCCTCAGTCTCCTCTCTGTACGCTCCTCACTATTATAGTATAATTTTTAATTTGTGGTGGGCCAAGAATCTTTGACTTTCTTACTGTGAGCCCCTTGATTTTCCCTCCTTATCTTTCTCTTCCTTTCTCTCCAGTCTGTCACTAACCTCTTAAACCTTGCAGGTTTTCTTCCCCTGCTCACTATTCTATCCTTCCAACTTCCCATCACTGTTTTGAGTCTCCAGGAATGCTCATCCCCATCTTGGAAATTTCAGACCCCTTTTCTGCTTTCTCTCTAACTAGTGCTCCCTTTCTGCCTGTGAGAAGGTACTCAACTCAATGGAAGCATTCTACCTATAGAACAGTGTCTAGCATGTTATAATAACATTGCACTCTAATTTCATTGTAGTGTTGTCAATGCAACATCTGGTAACAGCACCTTGCAGTGTGGGACCTATGAGCAGTTGGAGTATTGGCCAAACAACTTTGATGACTTTGCTGTGAGTCTGGTTGCTAGTGGAATATGTTCTGTGTTTTCTGAAGATGTCTAAATAGTGACAGTTAGTGCAATAACCACTCAACCTCTGTTTCATCTTGTTGCTTAGGCTGCGGTAGTAACTCTCTGGGATATCATGGTGGTGAACAATTGGCAAGTTTTCCTGGATGCATTTTCAAGATACTCAAGTCCGTAAGTAATAAAACTGGTACCTAAGGAGACCCTCCATTGGGGGTATTATCCTGTGTTCTATTCAACATAGTTCTTCAAAGTAAATGGGCAGAAACTATAGACAGAGTTCACTTCTTATGATCTGGGAACAGGAATTACTTATGAAATTACTGCCTGCCTGCTGCTATCCCGAGTTGCGTCTCTTCAAATCCACCCAAGTATCTAGTAACCAAAGCTTGTCACTTAATGGACAGCTGTTTATTTGTCTATGTAAATTCATAGTCTCAGTCCAATGTCCAGTGGGCATCACATTTAGCAATAATTTGGAATCTTTGTTGGCAGTTGACTTGACCCAGAATTGAATTGACCATGGAGATTGGACTCCATATGAGTTTGCTTCACCCACCTTTGCTCCTTCATGGCCAACCTTGAGATGTGTTGGTAGATCGCTGTGGGGAAGCTTGTGTTACTGCTGTATCAGTTCTGTGGATAAACGGAGGTGTTCAGTCTCGTGTGTTGTCAGTCTAGCATCTTTCATTTGCATTAAATAAACATAGGTAAAGTTTAAGAATCTTGATTTTTCTTTAAGTTAATTTTCCCTTCCTTTGGTGTCCCAATTGGTTAAAGCACAATGCACTATACCGTGGTAGATTTGCCATTGACTTTGGTAGAGCCAAGATTTCACTTCATATTTCATTTTCAGAATTCAGACTCAGCAATTGATGTGATATCAGTGTGTGTTTGTGTGAGGGGTGGTTGGGGATGGATTCTGATGAAGGACAGTACATTTATCTCTCAACTGATTGAGATCCAAACTTAACAAATGGTTTCTCCCAGACAACTGTTTTATTTATGAAAATGGTGCAGCTTTTCACAGGGAAAAATTTAAGTCCACAGCTATGAACTTTCATGGCTTTTTAAGGGATGGAGGCATTGGATAATCATTTTCATTATAAGGTGGAATTGTTAGTCTCATAATATTGTACACATCTTTATTTTTTGTCTTTTTAATATCCTCCTTCTCCAGGTGGTCAAAGGTCTATTTTGTAGCCTGGTGGCTAATTTCCTCTGTCATTTGGGTCAATTTGTTCGTAGCCTTACTTCTGGAGGTAAGGGAATGAGTTTTATCTGTAGATTCTTGAAAGGTGTGAGAATTTTTATGCAGATCTATTGGAAGTAGAGTTTTTGCCATTATGTGAAGTTGAGCACTCAGTGATGGAATAAATCCAAAGCCTGTCCAGGTGTAAGAGGACATCTAGTGATAAGAGTAATTATGGACATAATTTAATTAACTTTAGAGAATATTGTCCATCCAATATCCTCTAATGGGAATGAAAAGAGAACAGTTATTATTAGCATGAATTGTCCCAACTATTCTTGTGTATGTCTGGTCACCCTTGGCACACGAGAACTGTATTAAGCTGGAGGGTGTATTTTCTGGATGGGGTCATACAAACCAAGGTCCTGCTTACTTGGTGTAGATGTTAAAGACTCCAGAGCACTCACTGCAAGAGTAAGTATTTTTCCTACAGTCTTTTGGACTGCATTTTTCATGCTCCCTTGTTGTATGATATACTGTTTGCTGGTTGGTCATCACTATCTGCCCCAGAGCTGGTTTGCATTTTATTGGTGCTGAATGATTTCAGTTTGTAAACAGCTTTGAAGGGTATAAATGTACGGTGTTCTTATTTACTATATAAGTGCCACAGACTTGCCTGTGTGCTGTACTGTACTGTGTGTCTCTAGTACTAATCACCTAGGCTGCAGGTTTGTGGTGGCCATGCCCATTGCAGAGAGAGCTGGCTCTATAGGATTCCAGAAAAAGCTATTCCACGTTTGAAGAGGCTGTGCCATGATTTTCCACTCCTGCAGAGGCACTGAGGCCAAGTCCAGAGAGGCTGGCCTGATTTAAAGAGGTTGCCCTCTAAAGCATGGTGATGATGAAGCAGGTTTTAAAGATGGTGCTGAAATCAGTATATAAAAATATTGTCATGACAAGCTTGCAGCTTTACCAGTACTTGCCTCTGCATCCTTTCTGGAAGGCTAAATAGCTACAAAATAGACTCTGGAGTGCCACCATCAAGTCCGAGCCTTATCTGCGAGCGTACGGGAAGGTATTCTACCCTTGGGGACCAGCCCAGCAGAGAGATCCATTGACTTTTTTTCTGCGGATTTGGGGCATAGATCTGGTGTAATGGCTTGGATGTGGCACTGTGTGGCAGGAAACTTTGTTTCTGCATGAGTTGTCCATCTACCTCTTGTCATTGTGTAAATCAAAGCAAGCAAAGAGACAAGCCAGAAAATCATTCCTTCTTTGATAAAGCTGTGACATTTTAACTTGAAGTAAGTCAAAGAAATTGCTTTTCAGCCGGGGGGAACCTAAGCAGGTGAACGCTAGCAGGGACATTTTAAAAATGTGGATGTTTAAATCAGGGAATGCAGTTTGTACAGTGTATAGAACCCAGGAGTCCTTTAGTCCCTCTGCTCTATTTTTACCTCCACCATCTCACTGTGTGACCATGAGCAAGGTACTCATCCCTGTTTCAGGCACAGAAACGTAAACAGTGATTTACCTCGAAGCGTTGTGTTGAAGTGTTAAGTTAATTCAGTGAAGTGCAGAAGTAATATTTTTATTATTTGGTATTTTGGTTTATTATTATGTGCCTCATATATATATATATATATGTATAACTGGCTCGGAGAACATTTCTGTTCTGGGCTTTAGGGGGATTTATAAAAACTAAACCACGGGGAAAATATAAAACGTTATGTCTAAAGATGCTAAAACTAGCCTTTTATTTTCTTTCTCCTTCCAATTCCAGAACTTTATTCACAAGTGGGACCGTCACTCCCATCGGCAGTCTCTCTCAGAAATTGAATACCAGACAACGGTGGAATTAATGTTCAGGTGAGTCACATTAGGACTAGGTGGATAATAGCCTATTTTTAAGGATGCTAATCTCCTTTTCAAAGACAGCGTTCCAGGTGGGAACAGGGTTTGCTTCAAGCCTGGTGAGTAAGAGTACAAATCTTTTAGCTATTAGCCGGGAGCAGTCCTGAAAGTGCTTTACCTATGCCTGCCCTGCCCTGGCTTAATAGCCTAACCTTTTGGAACATTCCATAATATGATGCTGGGAGAAGAGGTGCTAATAATGGACTACTCTGGGTCGGAAGGGTAAAACAATCCACATTCTTGGCTTTGTGTTCGACTGTGGGTGGAGAGTTGATCGTGTTGCATAAGTAGAACTTGTGGTACAGATTTAATGTGCAATGGCTTCACTGGGAGCATGTTCTCATTTGACAAGTTTTTTTTCAGGAAAGCACATCCATTGACCTCAGTTATGTTGTACTGCGTGCAGGAAATTGCTTTCCTTCTCCTTATGGGAAAACAGCTGCTGGTTTCTATGACACGTCTGTAGTGTAGAAGGATGGATCACTTGGAAGTGGATGCATCATTAGGAAGCATCAGCCTGTTGTAATTGTAATTCTCTTCTTCAGTCTTGAAATAAGAATGTTATATCTCAGTAAAAAAATGTTGAAAAATCCCCTTTGCTGCCCTAAGCAACTTATGCTTTTTTCTTTGTAGGGATGTTTTGGAAGAACCTACAGAGGAAGAGCTGATGGAAAAACTGCACCAGCATCCACACCTGCAACTGTGTAGATGACAGATTGGTGGGAGGACCAGTTTATTTATGCCTTTTTTTGCAATAAGGTTGTCAGCTGGAGGACTGATTATTGCAGTGAAATTGAATGTATTTTCTGTAAAGTGCTGTTAACCTGAAAGCTTACAGGAAAGCATGTAACATTTTAGTTGGCATTTTGATTTTACTCTTGAACACCACCTACAATGCAGAGAACTGCAGGGAGAACTTTTTTTTTAAAATAATCTGCTCCTTTTTTAAAAAAAAACATTAAATTCTTCTAATGTGACTTGATTTTAGTCATTTTATGGGAATATGCAGCTGTTATTTTTTTTAAGTGTCAGGACAAGTAGTTGTAGACCATTTTATTTGATTTTTTTTTTTAAGAAGGAAGAGAGTATTAAAATGACAGTGCACTTTAATGCAAACACTTCTAACCACTATGCTTGCTGCTTTTTTGTACCATAAATAATGGAACTGCCTATTCTGGCATTCAGCGTGTGCCAAGGACCGTGCTTTGAAATTCTTGAATGAATTAGGCAGAGTCATGCTCTAGATTCTCAGCCTTTTTGTAATAAGGGAGATCGAAACACTATTTTTATTGAAATATGATGCCAGCATTCTTTTATTTACTAAATGTTCATAATTGTACAATCCTGTTCAAAAGTTCAGGTCGAAGGTGGAGATAGTCTGTATCACAGTTTCCTTTTTTTGGCCGGTGTTAAGGGCTGTGCCCATGTGGTGATTGCATTATATTGATAACATTATCAAGGTCAGTATAATTTTGGATGGAACAAACGTGCCCTTGTTTTACAATCTGGAATAATTAAGCTCTACTTCAGAGAAAATATGCTCATGTTGTTTTGAAAATGAGCTCTTCCTTTTTGCATTCTGACAAGTCTTGTTTTCCCTGGATTCATATTGAGCCACAATTTGTTTACTTTTGCAAGAATTTTAGTGGAAATCCTGTGCAAAATATAGCCATGTATCCACCTTGGGTGGATGGGGAGCAGGCAGTAATGTTCAGGCTTCCCCCTTATAATCTATACCTGTATATAATAAATTGATTTTTAATTCAGGGGAGTGGATTTAGGATAGTATGTGGTACCAAAATCATTTTTTTTTGAGCTGGATGGGACAAATCCTGCAAGGTACTGGGCTGCCTCATTTCTCACTGTAGTCCATGGAAGCTTGAGGGTGCTTAGAATCATGCAAGATCATATCCTTTGTGCTAGCTGTTTTCCCCAGTTCTGGTTAAACATTTATTGTATCATAGACGTCAGAGATGGGGGGGAAGGGCCTATTAGGTCATCTAGTCCATCACCTTGGAATCAACACAGGATTGTTCCCTATTTTCTAGCTTTTTTTCCAATACAGTTCCACAGCAAGACACTCGCACAGTTGAACAGCTTCCACTATCTGATGCATCTCATCAGTAGGAAGTTAGCCTAATTTTTTCTTATTTTAGTGTAAGCCAGTTACTCTTGGTTATCACTCTTTAACCGCATTAAGCATTCATAGAATCATAGAATATCAGGGTTGGAAGGGACCCCTGAAGGTCATCTAGTCCAACCCCCTGCTCGAAGCAGGACCAATTCCCAGTTAAATCATCCCAGCCAGGGCTTTGTCAAGCCTGACCTTAAAAACCTCTAAGGAAGGAGATTCTACCACCTCCCTAGGTAACGCATTCCAGTGTTTCACCACCCTCTTAGTGAAAAAGTTTTTCCTAATATCCAATCTAAACCTCCCCCACTGCAACTTGAGACCATTACTCCTCGTTCTGTCATCTGCTACCATTGAGAACAGTCTAGAGCCATCCTCTTTGGAACCCCCTTTCAGGTAGTTGAAAGCAGCTATCAAATCCCCCCTCATTCTTCTCTTCTGCAGGCTAAACAATCCCAGCTCCCTCAGCCTCTCCTCATAACTCATAATTCCTTTAACTCCGTCTTGTTTCTATACTCTGTATACTTGGTGAATTATGTATGTTCATCCTGCCAAGTGAGCCTGTCCGTTCCTGTATGCTTGGGATGTTTTTATTTGGCCATTATGTTCCATTGTTTACCAAAGTAGCATAACTTGGTGTGATATTTGTATAATCTACATAAATCATGTCTCTTGTATGCAATCCTTGCACATGGACAGATGTGCAGAGAACAGTCTATTTTAGTGCTTGTTTGTTTGTTTATATATTGGACTGGGAATGTAATGCAGAACTACATACAGGAAATAGCGTGTCTAATATAAATTGTACTGTAAGAGGTAAATTACTGTGTGATACAACTCTTATGCTTTAAATGCACAGAGACTTGAATAGAAGTAAAACAGAAGGCTTAATTGGTAAAAATGTCCTTTTTATTCCTTTCTTCCATTTACGTGTTCTAAATGTTGAAGGACCTCATGTGTGGTTTGATCATCTGAAGGGCTGAGCTCTTCCCATGACATGTTGAGCACCTTCCACTCCCATTGATTTCAGTTAGAGTTGAGTGCTCAGCACTTCTTTGGCTCGAACCTATATAGAATTGCTATTTATGCTGTGTTGCATAACCTGGACATAGGTGGTTATTCTTGTTAAGGGTGGGTAGATGAGACACAGACACACACCTGGAAGAAATGACCATTTGAAAGCTTTGGAAAAATGTATTAAAACCATAGTTTGGATTCTCATATGTAAATACAGCAACAAATTTGGTTTTCTATCTTCAGATGATTTTTTTTCTTCTGGTTTGCTTTCTAGTAAGTACAAAGCTGTTCTGTGGAAATGGCAAAAAAAAAAAAAAAAATTCATCAGCTCCATTGTAACAAATCCATGACCAAGGGAGAACTTTGACGTGTGATTACTTCGCTTGCTTTTGCCACACTAAAAAGCTTTAGTGACAGCAGGATTGTACCCCAGATCTTCCTGTTCCAAAATCAGTAGCCCCTCCCACTTCAGTTTAAGGAAAAACATCTATGCAGCTATTGCAGTATCAGAGTTTAGGGAATAAAGCTGAGAAGTTCTGACTCCATTCAGTAGGAGACAGCACAAGCACACTGCTCTATGGAGACATGTATAAAAGAGATTCTGTTCAGAGCTGCAAATGAGACAGGCGGTATAATTCCCGTTACTATGCACATGTTACAATGCATAGAGAAAAGCCTACCATTAGCAGGTAAAATCATAAGGGATTGATTGAGATGGGGGAAACGGACTTTATAGTTTCTCCACATTTTTATTAATATCTGTACTGTGTTGCTGTGTGTAAATTTTTTTCAGCTGCACAGCTTGCTGCTTTTGGCGAGCATTTATTTTCTAGGTTTTTAGAGCAATATTAAAAATGATTCCCAGTATCCATTAGTTATCCCCAAACTGCAAGGTCAGGTTGGCTTAAACACTTATGTGCTATCTTTTATCCTGTGTAAATTACAGGGTTTATCTTTTCACTTGCTGATAGACCACATGTGCTGGCAGCTGTGCATACTGTTATGGTTTTAGAAGCTGATACTACGGCTTAAAATTCCTTAATCCAAATAGAGCAGAGGTTTTCAAACTGTGGGACATACCCCCTTAGGGGGTGTGGAAGAACGTTTGGGCGGGGGACAAGCGGGGTGGGACCTGGGCCAGGCTCCGCGGGGGAGGGAGTGCCACCTCCACCCCGACTCACCTCAGCAGGCCGCTCAGCCTGTGGGTCCATGGCAACATCTGCCATGGCTGCCGATTTCCGCTCCCGGCAGCCTTTGCATCCAACACTGGCTCCACCCCCAGAGACAGTTGCCCCACCCTGAAAACACGAGTGGGCAGGGGCAGAGGGGCAGGTATTGGCCCTGCCCTAGCAGTGCAGTCTGGCTGCAAGGTAAAAGTAGTCCGGCTGCTGAGGAAGCCTTGGCTGTGCCATTGGTAAGTATCTGTGTATTTGAAACTTGCAGGTGTACATAATTTAATTAAAGCTATGTTAAGGTCTCTGTTAGGTGTATGAGTAGGCCATCAGTCTTACCTTTGCATGTGTCTGTTTTTGTCTGGGTTGCCTTTGCATATGTCTGTTTTTGTCTGGGTTGGGGGAGGCAACCAAAAATTGAAACTCAAAGAGGGGCTCAGCTCAAAAATTTGAAAACTGCTGAAATAGAAACTGTTTCAAGTATTCCACCTGCCTCACCTGCATCTTTGCTTTTTATGAAAACCAACCAACCACCCAAAATAAAAGTAGAATGTGTCAACCTGCTCTTCTACTTTTCATAGGGTTTTACCATCTTAACTTGAATGTATGTGGGCCCAATTCAAAGCCTGTTGAAATTGGTGGGGGGCATTCCAATTGATTTAAAGGGCATTGGCTCAGGTCCTATATCTGCATTCCTAGGCAAACACTTTCAAGCTTTCAGTGTAAACCTGTAACTCTGAGGAGGAGGATTTGGGATGTATGTGAATAGGATAGTGTGGGGGGGGGGTGGCGTGGGGGGAAGTAGATGGGGCTTTGTGCATATTTCCACTCTGAGCATCTTAAGTCAACATTTAATTTTCCTGGTTATTGCTGAATGAAATCCTAACTGCTATAAACAAAGCAAGCATTAACTGGTAAGTCATTTACTTTTGTTTCTATCTCATATTTCACAAAGTTACACATAAACCTTATACACCAACTGTCAAGAGCAATGGGTGTGCCCTAAATGGTCATTTTCTCACATCCTTCCTTAATCCTGTTGTGTATAGTTGGGTTATTCTGCAAATTTGTTTTGAATAGTTTTTCTGTTTTGTCTTCTCCTCCCCCAACCCACTCTCCCAATTGTTCATTGGCTCACCAATTTATTGATGTTTGTTTTTTCTAACGTGAAATGTCCATATTTGTACACAACGGAAACCCTACAAAAATCAACAGGCATTTGATGACAATAACCAAATTAAGATTTAGGATAAAACTGTGTTTCCTAAACCGGAAATGAGAACTAAGCACTTAGGAACCTGAGACACTCCTGAAAATTAGTCACATAGGCATTTTTGAAAATTTTACCCTTAAAGCTTTTTTTAATTATGTGCAAATTTTCTATGTTTTTCGGTTAATACGTATGAAAAAAGATACATAAATCACTAACAGTAATGTAATATATGATGTTTTGGATCATAACTGTAGAATATTATAGTTTTTTTTTAGTAAGGGTTTAAATAAAACATTTTTTCCACCTGCTGATCTTAACAGCCAAGATTTTTAAGAGTGACTAACAATTTTGGAGGCCTGGCTTGAGATACCTTAGACTGGGGACCTGATTTTCAGTAAGTGCTGTGCATATAGCCTCTGAAAATCACTCCCCATTTATAGTCTCTCAAGTTGAGCGCCCAAAAGTTGAGGCACTCAAAATCATTAGTCATTTGTGAAAATCTAGACTAACATGTTTCACAATCATTAGTTGAGCGTCACAACATCCCTGTAAGCTATTTCCCCCATGTTACAGATAACGTGAGGCATGAGAGATTAAGGCCTTGTCTACACTGGCACTTTACAGCGCTGCAACTTTCTCACTCGGGTGTGAAAAAACACCCGCCTGAGCGCAGCAAGTTTCAGCGCTGTAAATCACCAGTGTAGACAGTGTACCAGCGCTGGTAGCTGCGCCCCTTGCGGAGGTGGTTGGTTTTTTGTTTTTTGTTTTTTTTAGAGCGCTGGGAGAGCTCTCGCCCAGCACTCTGCCGGGACTACACAAGCCACGTTAAAGCGGTGCTGCGGCAGCACTTTAACATTGCCAGTGTAGACAAGCCCTAAGTAATTAGCCCAAGGTTACATGGGAAGTCTGTGGCTGAGGTGGGAATAGATCCCAGATCTCCTGACATCCTTAACCACAAGCCTAGCCTTACACTCCAATCTACAGGGAGAATGTGCCAGAATTATTCTCTGTGTCTGCAGAGCTGTTGTTTTCCCAACATGAAGCTAGGGAAAATGTTCAGAAAACACAAGCCTAAGAGACTTTATTTGTTTTTAAGACTAAATATATAGTGATGTATGTAGCAAACTGTTTAAATGGCCACCTATAATTACCACCTCTGCAGAGTATGTGAAGAATTTCAAGACTGAGTATAAAATGTAGTTGCTAGGTATAATAAGTGTGTGGGTTTTTTAAAAAGTGCCTTAGTGGGCTAATAACCTATTGCATTCCTGGGGGAAAATGATGGTGTGCAGTTGCCACCACTGGGCATGCATGTGGCTGCCAAAGATGGAACTTATGCTATGTCATGAATTACCCATGTTACTTACTACGGGGGAATACCAAAATGTCTGCTATTGCTCACAATTATGATTCCAACCAACAAAAATATTTACTTGAAAGTACAAATGAAACACACAGGCTCGAAAACATTCCAGAGCCATTTAGATTTCAGTTCTGTGGTTTCAGTGAGACAGACAATACAGCAATCCTAAAGTTACATTAATGCAAATGCTAGAAGAAACAAGCTGGCAAGAAATCAGGGTTCTCGGTCGTTTTATTAAATTGGACTTGTCAGAATCTCAGGTTTTCATGAAGTTTATTAGCGTGGACTCTTATATCCAATTTTAAACTTTGAAATTTTCATACCAAGAGTATTAAAAAGTTTGCTCTGAATTTGAGACATGAATTTTTGTAACTTAAAACAGCGAATTCACAAAGACAGGTCCCAGGCTGTCCTGTTACTTTTATTTTTTTTTAAAAACTCAATATTAAACATTTTCTTAAAAAATACTGGGTCCTCTATATTGCAGTGAGCTAGCAGAAGTCTTGGCTTTGTTCTGTGTGGATACTTGGATGGCCCCCTTCACAGTAATATTGCAGCACTTCCCAGCTACTTCTGGATTTTCCTCAAAACATCCCTGTGAGGTAGGAATATATTACTGTCCCTCTTTTGCAGAGGATCACCCAAGATATTTGGTGGCCTGCCCAGGATGACGTTGAAAATCCATGGGAGAGCTAGGAATCGAACCCAGAGTCCCAGTTCACAGCCTTAATCCAGGAGAGAGGCCTCTTTCTTTCTTGACTATACCTGTGAATTTCAGGTGTATGTTGTAAAAAGATGTTGACATTTCCATCTTAAGTGGTTCATAATTTTGCCACTATGCATCCTTAAGTCTTCCATGTTACTCTCATTTGTTTTTGTGTAGCATTTTGTTCTATTTTAAGTCCTTCCCACGACGAAGCTTGATTTTTAGACAATACACCTCTAGCCCGATTATAACGCGGTCCTCGGGAGCCAAAAAATCTTACCGCGTTATAGGTGAAACTGTGTTATATCGAACTTGCTGATGATCTGCCGGAGTGCACAGCCCCACACCCCAGGGTGCCTCCCTTTACTCTGATATACCCGAATTTGTGTTATATCGGGTTGCGTCATATCAGGGTAGAGGAGTAGAAGGAAATCTGGAATAAATGTCTTGGAACCTCCAAACTAGTTGTGTCTGTTCTACCAAAGGGAGCATTTTAAAGATTTACCATCTGATTTACAAGCATTTAGGCTTTTGACTGCAGATGGGCTGGGATTGGCACACCAGATCCCCATCTCCTATAACTTAGCGCATATCCAAGATTCAGTCGCTTGTGCAAATACTGTATTAAGAATACACAAAAACTGAAGGTTGAATACCACCCAACACAAATACTTGTCAGTCTACTCTCATCCCCAGCCCACACACTCGCTTTAGGAACCTTTAGATCCACTTCTACAGGATGTGGGCCAGGCTCATCTGCACTTCATTCGGTTGATATTCTGTTACATTTTTAAAATATAGCTTTCATAGTCTAACACATGGGACATAAAAGCAAAGGATCTGATTTTTTTTCAGAAGTGCTGAGCACCTACAATTGCAAATTGAAGTCAATCAATGGAAACTGTGGCTCTGTGCCTCTGTGTGTGCTCAGGGCTTGCATCCAAATTGTTGAATTCTTCTGCAGAATCTAGCAGACATAAACATAACAAGATCCCATGGCTGGAAGTTGAAATCAGCAAAGTTCAAACTAGAAATAAGATGCATGTTAACAGTGAGGGCAATACACCAGATTGGATATCTTTCTAAAATATATGCTCTAATTCAACCACATTTATGTTGGGCTGGATGCAGGAACTACTGAGTGAAATACTAAGGACTGTGTAATGCAGAATGTCACACTACATGATCATAATTGCTTCTGGTGTTACCGCAGGCTTATGGTCGACAGAGTGGGTTCTGTTACACTCCTGAAGAGGAGTCTGATTTTGTTCTATCGAGAATTGTGGTGCAAATCTGTAATGCTATGGCATCGAACTGCTGCAGCGTTGGGCCATGTCAGTATGGCAGGGTTCTCTATAATAAAGATCTTATTGAGGTGAGCAGGAGAGCCAGTCTAACCTGTATTATTTTGCTTAAGTTTCTTTTCTGCGTTTTGGGTTGAATTGGTTCCAAATCTAATGTGCTGAGCTGTTGCCAGTGCTCATTTTATTAAGTAATGGTCTTAGAAAACAAAACCTGAGTCTTTAATGTGGCCTCTCGTACCTGTTTTAAAACTGTTGAGAATAATCTTATATTTCACCAAAACTACATGTATTTAGTTTCCAGCATCCTGGATAATTGATGGTTCCTATTAAAAGACTTGAACAATCGGCTGCTATAGAAAAACAACTCTAAAGAACTTCAACTTTAATTTTACAGGGAAGGTGTTAAACCCAGACAATAAAACTCAGATCAAAGTAGCCAACAGAAGGGGTCATAAGAAGAGCAGATTGTCCTTTAAACTTCACCATGTTGTGCAAGGTGCCACCTCTCTCTCTTTCTTTAATCAAATTTCATGAAAACGCAAAGCTATTCTTTCCTAATGTAATTCAATCGGCGCCCCTGGCTGGATCAGCAGGAAAAGCACCTGCCTTGCTTGCTTTAGGTTTGGATGACAGACCCTGGTTGTCTGATAGCAGTTGGTTAATCCATAACCCAGGCATGTGGCCCCAACACCACCTGTCATCCAGGTGAGCGTTTAACCTTATTAATACCAAATATAATACACCTTCTTGGCTTTTTTTTATATTAAACACACACGCAGGCCCAATGATGATCATCATGAATAGGAGTATTTAATAAAATGAGATCATAAATGTCTAATGTGCTTTTTCTTGAGCAATAAAATTGCTCACATGCTGTAAATGAGGTTTGAAGTTAACTTGCTCTCTGGGGCTTCTCTTAGGTAGATTACGTAGGCTAATAGAGAACACTTTTAAAAATTTTCAAAGGCTTTTCCCCTTGTGTTTATCCTTCCTTTGTACACTGGCCCTTCCTCCTGCCTCCATTCTTGTTGTAATATCTACTGCCATCAAGCACTGCACTGTTAATTTAGGCTCACATTTGAAACAGCTGCATGTTTGAGACCCTCCACAGTGCCTGTTAAACCTTTGTCTGAGACATTTTCCAAAATCCCTGCTTCTTGTTTAGTCTCTTGAGTGACTTTAATATAGTCCTCCTGGGATCTGTAAAATAGGCTCCTGTACTACCTAATTGTGTGGTGATGTTGGAAAGTGAAGTGTAGCTGAGAGTTTAGATCCAGAATCAAATTTTCTAAAGCTTTCAGCATGATTTGGTGGGGCTCGTATCGTAGTATGACACTGCTGTGAAATTAAGATTTGAACTTCTCCAACATTTAGAGGTCTTCAGTGACAGGAACTCAGCTGGCTCCAGGCACAGGTGCCTGGCAACCCAGTGCTGGGCCCAATGAGCGCTCACTAAGTGGCTGTGCTTCCTGATTGGACAGCAGAGACAGCAGATCATCATTTAAGCCTCATAGCAACAGCAGCATAGCAGCTGCTCAAGGCCTGTTTCCTGCATTGGTCCTTGCTCCAACCCCCACCTATTCCCGCTCCATCCCTAGTCTCTACGTTCTTCTGAATGGCCAACTCCTGGCTCCAACCACTGGCTTGTCTCCTGACCACAACTCCAGTTCCTCCTTCTGGCTCTGCTCAGACCTCTAGGCCTGACTCCTTTTCCAAAACCTAGATTGCACCACCTAAATCCTGGTGTGTGACAGTTTGAGCAGCCCACTGAAAGATAAGAAGGGACATCATCCTGTGGCATGGAAATCCCCTCTGGAAGGGTCCTGGTAGGAACCCAACTCACCCTCTCGGAAGTTGTTGGGCTCATGCAGGAATTGCAGGCTCAGGTTACCATGCTGTGTGGTCAGAATGTAGTCCTTCAGGTGCAGGTAAAAGCCCAGACAGTAGCTCCTGTTCCCCCAACTCTTGCATCCACATCCCACGAGTCCAACATGCTCTTACTCAATATGTTCGGTGGGGACTGTGTCTAGTGTCATGGGTTCTTTAATCAGTGCTGTCTCCTGTTTATGTTGCAGCCACAGGTGTACCACATGGATCAGTCCTGAGTGGGATTAATAATGAGTCTGCTCTGTGGAGTGACCCTGAAATGGGTGTCCCTGCTGCTGGAGATGTCCAATCCTTTCCTTGAACATTTTGAGAACTTTGTACAGGCAATGGCGGGTATCTGTCTTGACCCTAATTGGGAATGTACTGCAGAAGCTGCTCTCCATGCCTTCTGACAGGGTCCCTAGTCCATTGCTAAGTATGCAGCTGAATTTCCATGTCTGGTCGCAGACAGCCACTGGATTGAGCTACACAGTGACACCACTTTGGGCAGGGTCTCAATGACTCAAAAATGAACTAGAACAGGTGGGACATCTGCCTAACTTGAGAGCTTTAATTGATCTTTGCATTAGGATTGATGACTGGCTAACTAAGTGGACCCCAAAAAAGGTGTGTTCCCCAACTTCTGACAGTCAGAACTCCATCTCCCAGAGCCTCAGCTGTCTTACCAGATCCTGAACTGATGCCAATCGACGGAGTCTGGCCCCATCTCTCTGATGAAAAGAACCATTGCGAGGTGTTAAGGTTGTGCCTGTAATGTGGAATGCCCAGGCATGTTGCAGCAGGATGCGCGGCCCAGAGCTGGCCAATCCCTGGGTTGGGAAATGCCAGGAGGGTTGGGTCAGGCCAATTCCCCACTCCTCCCCATAGTGAAGCGTGCCACTGCCCATCCACCAGAAACTTAGCAACATCTTTTCTGAACACTACCACTCTTCATCTCTGGCATTCTACCCTACCCGATATTCACTTAGAAGCCTTGGTAAATTTGAGTGCCTCTAACAATTTCATTGACCAGAACTTTAGGAGGCATCAGATCCTAATCTTCTACAAGGATTTTCCTGAGCTCATTGAGGCTATTGACAGTCCTTTCTCCAGGTCCCATCACACATCAAACAGGACTCTTGGAGGTCATAACCCTTGGTGGTTGTCAAGACATCATCGGGTTATCCATGCTCCGCATTTGCAGGTTGTCCTTCGTGTGCCCTGGCTTGTCACCCATGACCCCTGAATCCACTGACAATCATGGTCTATGTTCTTCTGTTCCCTGTGGTGCCAACGAGCATGGCTTGCCAGCCAAGACTGATCAAGCTTTGTGAGGTGCTTGCTCCAGCCTCTGAAGGATACAGAGCTGCAAAGTGTGGGTTCATCAGCAGTGCCCAAAATTCCTGCCAATACAGGGAATATCTCAAGGTATCTGACAAACAGAAAGTGGACGTTCTACTACCTCACCGTTGTTATGATTACCCCATTGATCTCCAACCAGGAACGGAGGTTTCTTTTGGACGCACTTACAGCCTATCTGAATCAAAGTGCAAGTCCTCGGAATATCTGGTGGAAAATCTGCAGAAGGGGTTCATCCACCCCTTCAACTTCCCTAGTGGGGGCACCTATCTTCTTCCTGGCTAAGAAAGAGGCTCGCTCTGACCTTGTGTTGGGGGCTCAATAATAGTATTATTGAGCCCCCAACAAGATCACTGTCCACAATCAATACCCCTTCCACTCAAAAACTCATGGAAAGACTCTGTTCGGTTAGGTCTTCACAAAGGTAGACCTGCATGGAGTATACAATCTGGTCAGAATCCAGCAGGAGGATGAATGGAAAACAGCATTTTAAACGAGATATGGCCATTTTGAATACCTGTTCATGGTGTTTGACCTACGTAACTCCCCAGCTACCCTCCAGCATTTTATGAATGATGTCTTCAGAGATATCCGCAACCAATTTGTGATCTTCTACTTACATGATAATTCTCATTTTTTCCAAGAATCAAGAGCTCCATGACCATATGTTTGTATAGTTTTTGATTGGCTTCACCAAAATCAACTTTATGCAAAACACAAATTTTAGCAAGGATACAGTGGAATTTCTGGGCCATGTTATCTCTCTGGCAGGATTTGCCATGGCAATAGCCTTGTTGGTGGCCTATCACTGAGTGATAGGTGCCCTTGAATGTACGTGGGGTGCAATGGTTCCTCGGGTTTGCAAATTTTTCCTGGTGTTTCATCAAAGGCTTCTTCAACCTTGTCACTCCTCTCATGTTCCTACTCAAAAAGGAGGCTAAGGTCATTGACATACAAGTGGCTTTTGGCTGCTTGGAAAAAGGCATTCACTTCAGCCCCATTTTGACTCAGCTGGACCCCACAAAGGTCTTCATAGTTGAGATCGACCCTTTGGACTTTACGGTAGGCATTGTTCTTTCACAATTCACAGGTCCTTACCAGTTGCTCCATCCCTGTGCTGCCTTCTCTTGGAAACTGACTCCTGCAGAGGAAAATTATGACTTATGGGACAGGGAGCTCCTGGCCATCAGGGCTGCCTTTTGAGGAATGGCATTATCTTCTTGAAGGGGCTGAAGCCCCTGTCTAAGTTTGGATATATCACAAGAATTTGAAACATCTATAGACAATATGGCAAAACCAATGTCCGATTCGATGGGCCTTTTTCCTTTTTTGATTTGACTTCACAGTTATGTCCAGGGACTAAGAAAGCAGATGCCTCGTCCTGCAAGGACGAGTACTTTGAAGTGGAGCAGGAAAACTGCCATGTTTAAACCCTCCCACTTTGTCTGTGGAATCATCAGTGGTCATCTGACAAGTACTATCCATTCTCTTCTCCCAGGTGGTCCATTTGCAGCCCAAATCTCATGGGCTGTAAGAACCACCAATGTTTCCTCAGATGCAAAGTTCTGCCTGCAACAAGATTTCCTCTATTGTGGGGATCACCTCTACATTTTAGAGGGCAGCTCTGGGCTCCAGGTGCTAAGGTAGTGCCATGACTCACTCATGGTGGGACATTTTGGCCAATTTAAAAACTAAAATCTGATTACTAGGTACTTCTGGTGGCCAATCTTAGGAATTGTTCTTAAAAACAATGTTAGGTTGTGCAACCTCTGCGCCTGCATGAAGAAACAGTGAGCAAGGACAATGGGCCTCCTTCAGCACTTCCATACCCATGGTTCACCTTCTCTGTGGACTTCATTGGGGAGTTTTTGTGCTCCCAAAGATACTCCGTTATCCTGACTGTGGTGGACCTCCTGACAAAGATGGCCCATATTATTCTCTACTGTGTCATTCTGTCTGCCCATAAAATTGCACGTGTCTTCCTGGTGCCCATCTTCTGGTATCACGGCATGCAGACATGCATAATTTCAGATTGAGGGCCCCAATTCATTTCTCAGGAATTTCTCTATATTCTTTGTACCAAGCGCCTCATTTCAACAGCATACCATCTGCAGACAGATGGCCAACCTGAAAGAGTCAGTCAGACCTTGGAGCAGTACCTCTGCTGTTTTCTGAATTGTCATCAGGATGATTGGCTTCCATTGCTGTGTTTGGCTGAGTTTGCATACAACAATTCGCCCCATGCTTCAGCTCAACAGATTCCATTCTTTGCAAATTTTGGTTTTCACTCCTGGTTTTATCTGGACCTACCAGAAGACTTCTACTATCTTGGCAGCTATGGACTTGGTCTTCCACCTTCAATAAATACATCAGGTGCTCAAAGAGCACTTGCTTATAAGACTCTTTAGCAGTAAGTATTACATGGACCACAAGACACAAGCTGCCCCTAGCCTTGCCGTAGGGGATAAAGTTTGGCTCTTGACCCAGAACTTGAGAATGGACCACCCTTCTGCCAAGCTTGATCATCGGGGGGAGGGATAGCTCAGTGGTTTGAGCACTGGCCTGCTAAACCCAGGGTTGTGAGTTCAATCCTTGAGGGGGTCATTTAGGGATCTGGGGCAAAAATTGGGGATTGGTCCTGCTTTGAGCAGTGGGTTGGACTAGATGACCTCCTGAGGTCCCTTCCAACCCTGATATTCTATGATCAGTATGTGGGTCCTTTTGGATCACTGAGAAAGTAAACCCAGTGGAATTCAAACTTGAACTTCCAGAATCCCTCAAGATTCACCCTGTCTTTCATATTTCCTTCCTCAAGCCTCAGTGATGACCCTTTTCCTGACTGGGTAGACACATCTCCACCCCCCCCAGTAATAGTCCAGGAGTATGAGGAATATGAAGTCCATCAGTTCTTTGATTCCTGACAGGTCAGGGGAAAATATCTCATAGACTGAAGGGGCACAGGTCAGAAGAGCAATAATGGTTTTGACCTCCTATGGGAATTTCACCACAGATACCCCAAGAAGCCAGGGCCCCTAGGAGCAGTCCTTGGGTTGGGCGCTAAGGAGCGGTACTGTCAGGAATTCAGCTGGCTCCGGAGTCCAGGTGCTGTCGCCTGGAATCCCGATGAGCTTGGCTAGGTCCAATGAGCTCTCATTAAGTGACTCTGCTCCCTGACTGGACAGAAGAGCCAGCGGATCATCATTTAAGCCTAACTGCAACAGCAGCACAGTAGCTGCGTGATGCATTCTATGCCTGCAGCTGCACCAGTCCTGCTTCCCATTTCCTGTACCAGTCCTTGCTCAGTCCTGCGTCTGTTCCTGCTCCAGCTTAGTCTCTATTGTCCTCTGAATCCTGGCTTTGACTGATCCTGGGTTTGTCTCTCAACCACAACTCTGTTTCTGCTTTCTGGTTCTTTTCTAACCACTATGTAATACCGCCTACCCTGGTGTGTGACATTCAGTTCTGTCTATTTGTTCAGTTCCATCCCTCTATTTCATACATGGGATTTCTGCTTTATGCACTCTGGTGTGTTACATAGGTTCTCACCCAGGAGTCGTGAACAGATGTTGGGGCAGAGTTCGGAGGGCCATCACCACCCTGCTAAATGGGAGGGAGGTCCTGGTTAAGTCCTGGCTAGATGGAAAAAGGTTCCATGTAACTGCTACATGGAGAAGGTTAAGAACCACTGATGTATGTATAAGGGGGACTTTTGCATACTTTCCCCCTAGCTATATAACATTACTATCTTAGCTCTGTTTTGAATGGTTACTATAATGTTAGTGCAAATACAGCTGTCAGGAAAGAGCCCATTTTATAGAAGAAACTCCTGATATAGTACTTGCAGAGTTGTACACTGTATCACCTAGTTCATGCCAATTACCACCCATTGCAGCCATAGAGTTGGAATCTCCGTCATCGTTGTGAAGTTGTCCCCAGAACTGGTGCCATCATGTAAGAGTCGGAAAGGGTGTGATCGTGTCCCGTGAGGATGAAAAGTATGCAGTGGCAACACAAAGAGGCCATTTACTCCAATAAGAGCAGCTGTTCTCAGTGTGTCTTAATCTCACTGTTCTAATTTCCTTATCTAGAGTCAACTGCTTCTTTTAAGAGCTCAGAACTGGGAGCCATGCGCTCAAGCATTTCAACCCTGCTCTGTCACTGATTTTCTATGGCCTTTGGCAAATCAATTCCTCAGTGTCCCCACCTGTAAAATAGGGATAAATGCCTGCCCTTGTTAGGATTATTTTGTTCCTGGGCCTGATTCTCATCTGCCTTGCACCATGTCTTGTCACTTGCGCCTGTGCCAGGTATGTGTAAAATGATGCTGGTCTAAATAGACAAAAGAAAGGGAAGGATGATTATTCCCATTTTATAGATAGGGAATTGAAGCACAGGAAATGAGTTGATTTACCCAAGGTCACACAGGAAGTCTGTGGCTGAACTGGGCATTGAACCCAGATGGCCTGAGTCTCATAAAACTCCTTGAGAAGAGATCAGTCCAAGCTTGTGATGTGAGGTCCCCACCAAACGTGTCTGAATTTTCTGTCAGTTCTACGCTGGTGTATTTATTTCCAACATCGCTCATGCTTCCTCCCTTAAAGGTGTGCTCAGTGCATGACTGACTGTCTGGGCAAGGAGAGCTGGGCATGCTGACCTTTGGGGCCCATCAATGACTGGGTGGAAGAGGCTGCTCATGAGGGACTGACCCATTTCCAGTGTTGAGCAATTTCAGGCCTTTTTTGAGAGCATGGGAGGTTTTTGCAAGAAATCAGGAGGCTCAGGAATGTTTTCTTTTTTGGCCACTAGAGGATGCTGTGCTGCAGACAGATGAAACTGCTGTGAGAGCCTGCCAGAGGAGTAGGTAGGTGCAGCAGCCTGCTAGGGGGATCAGGGGGTTGTGTGAGCCAGGACCAGCATTTGTGTGTGAACATTTTTGTGTGTATTTCAAGGCTGAATTTCAACCCTAGTTGTCCCACACATGCTGGAGATAGGCAAGGAGAAATGAGAAATTGGAAGACACAGTACACACCAAATCTTAGGATTTTCCAATTTTAGGATTTTTTGGATTCTGGCTCATGATTTTATACTCTTGGGGTAGTCAAGACTTCACTTCCCTGTGCATGTTGTCCGCAGAGAGTGTTTCAGACCCCAGCTTAGACCCTCCACAAGCAGTGTATTCCGCTGCTATTAGGCTGTTTGATCAGTCCATCTGAATACGCTTAACGGAATGCTGTCAACACTGTTAAGTGCTGAGGTCCAAACTGAAGTTCAGTGTAACACAAGATTTAAAGTTTTACAAAGCCAAATCTTAATAGAAATGTTTTCACACAGTTCAAAAAATATCAGTATGAAGTGTCTGTTTCTGCTGAAGGATTTCTAGCCCAAATACTGCATTTGTGCTTGCAGCATAAAAACCAAAAAATGAACCCCACAATCAACAGCCCAGTATAGTTTCACTATCCTAGGAGCACGGCTACACTAGAGAGTGTTCAGCAACGTAGCTGCACTGATGGAGTTGCGCTGCGGTAAACTCTCTAATGTAGCCACTCTAAGCTGACGAGAGACAGCTTTCCCACCAACATAGTGCTGTCCACACCGGCACTTGTGTTGGTGTAACTTACTTTGGGGGTGATCAGTTCACCTCCCCTGAGTGACATAAATTATGCTGGCATAAACTGTAGTCCAGACATAGCCCTAGCTGAGTAAAATGTAAACAAACAGTATAAACTCTGAAAAGTAAATGAGACTTCAAAACAATCTTCACTTTCAAGAATCTAAGGTATTAGCATCACAGATAAAAGAGTAAACGTTCTTCACACCTTTTGTGGATAGTTTTAGAGAAACGAGCAATTTTATTTTGTTTTTTATGGGTATAGATTTTAATTCACACTTTTGGGAAAAACACAGCGAGCACTCTAGGGACCCGGGATCTCTTTTACATTGGGAAATTGCCAGCATATTTTAGGTGCTACTGAAAACAGCAGTCATGAAAAATCTGCTTAAAGATGAACTAAGCCCTTTTAGGTTTCAGAGGAACAGCCGTGTTAGTCTGTATTCGCAAAAAGAAAAGGAGTACTTGTGGCACCTTAGAGACTAACCAATTTATTTGAGCATGAGCTTTCGTGAGCCACAGCTCACTTCATCAGATGTACACGGTACACATCTGATGAAGTGAGCTGTGGCTCACGAAAGCTCATGCTCAAATAAATTGGTTAGTCTCTAAGGTGCCACAAGTACTCCTTTTCTTTAAGCCCTTTTAGGCTCTATTTAAATGTACTGGCCTAAACTTTCCAAAACTTTCCAGATTTTTGTTGCATCAGGTTTTGGATACTCAACGTGAGGCTACTCAGCTCTTGAGCACCCACCCTCTGAGAATCAAGCCCCTTAAATGTGTCTCAAGCTGAGCAGCCAAAAACAGAGACCCCGAAAATCATAATTCACTTTTGACAATTGAAAACTGTTTTCTAAGAATTCAATATATAACCTTGTACATTTTAAAGTCCACTAATTTGAGCAGATATACATGTCTGCATTTTACAAACATGCCACAAACCTTGTAAAAAGAAAATTACTTCACATTGGAATAACTTGTTGGTTCACTTTCTCTATGTGTATACCTATGTATTAAGATACATATGTATTACAATAGCATTTCTTTGCCATTTACTTAGATTCCTTTAAAATATATTTTTCATGAGTACTCTAATTTTCTATGTGATTTTTATTATTAGCAAAGCTGGACTGTTAAACTGTTTCACAACAACTTTTGAAGACTGCCCTTAAAAATGATTGGAGGTGGGGTTAATCCCAAGATTCAACCAGTGGTGGTTTCCTTTTGTCCCTTATATCTGATGGGGTATTACTTGTATTCATATAACATTGCCAACTTAATTTAGGTGCAGTAATAAGGACTCAAACAAGTTGTGCTTTGTAAAGAAACCAAAGAAGGAAACTGAACAGGGCCTAAGTGAAAACAGTGAGGGAATCAGTGTGTCTGGCATTGACATAATACTGCGAAATCAATGCTTTGATCAAACTATAAAGCATAACAGCTGTGTGCAAGGTTTGCTGTGGTTAGCTGGCATTATCTCTTGTGTAAAGTAAGTACATTGTAAACCAGTAAAAATTAACTGCCAGAGTACAATGCTGTTTTTGTGACAGGGGATTCAGATGAAGTCTTCCTTCTGTTGGCAGATTGATAGAAAGAACAGACGTATTTGCATACAGGTGAAGAGAGGTTGCAATGTGCCATGCAGTCCAAGTCACTGCAAGTATGCAAAATGCCTCCAGCTGTGAGCACTGTCTTTTAATTAACTTGAGAGAAGGTCTTACCTGGCCAGTTACGGAAGTGGGGGAGGCTTAAGAAATGGGCAATACCAAGAAAAGTCATTGGATGGCAGCAAAGCATTTATCAGTTTGCGTTGCGAGTATTAAAGCTCCTACAGGGTTAAGCTAAAAGGATTGTAGCTCGGCATCATTTTAATGCAGGTAGCTGGGAACAATCTCATATTCTAGGACAAGATTTCAGCATGGCCTATGTGCTGAGAGAAGCCTGAGGAAGAGTAAGAACCTCTCTTTCCCACCCCCACTCCCATATGTGCACGCACCTCCTTGTTCCTACATGGCCTCAGCGCTTTAGGTTCCCGGGGCAGTGGGATAAGCAGGTACTGTGTCCCTGCTGTGGCTCCCACTCCTGAGCAAGCGGGCAGGGAGAGGGGAAGGAAGTCAGCCAATCAGGGATTTGATTTGTATAAACTTTTATTGCATAATTTCAAATGGACAAGTTATTAACAGGGAAAGGACTACTAAGGCCTTGTCTACACAGGAAAATTGTCTGGCATAGCTGTTGTGGAATCAGCTTTGAGAGTGGAGTAATAATTCTGGAATAAAGTGATTTTTATTCCGGAATAGGGTCTGTATGTGAAGCTAATCTGGAATAGCTACTGTGGAATAGTTTATAGATTCTTCCTCACACAATAAGAGCTCTGTGTACGCTCAAAAGTTTGTCTTTCTCACTGATAAATTTGGTCCAATAAAAGACATGATCTCACCCACCTTGTCTCTAATGTCCTGGGACTGACATGGTGACAACTACATTGATTATTACAGAATAAGATATCCCAGATAATTTTCCTCAAGTAGATTAGGCTTTAGAGGGAGGTCTGGGCAAAGCATATGTAACAAATGTCAGCTGAACTTGTTGAAATTTCCCTAGCTACTGAGCTAGCTTGCCAGTGTACCTAATCCTGTTTGTTGCCCCAGGTGTTACAGTCCTGGATTGCGTCTCCATTAGAGAGAATCAAGTTTTGAGGTGGATTTGTGATTATGACCAGCATTTGCTAGTTTCAGTTCCCAACTTCTACTCATATTTTGAACTGAGTCTAGTGAGAAGTTTTCTACTTTATAGAGCTGAGTCTTTTGAGAGGCAAGAACATTTGTGCCCTTTGCATCTTTAGGAAGTAGAAAGACAACACCAGCACTTGTTATGCATTATAAATATCAAGTCTCTCTCTTTGCTGGAGGACTTTGCCAATGTTTGGAAATCTTGGATAATGAGATCCTCCATCTTGTAGCTGGAAGTTAGGAGCTTATACTTCTAACTTGTATGTCTACTGGATTTATTTTTAAAAGCAAACAAAACTTTTAGGTCACACTTATATATGATACGGAAAAAAAGGCAGGAAAGAATCTCCCTCCCCCCGCCCCTTTTTTCTTTGTGTTCACCTTTAAAACCTTTCTGTTTGTACATACGGAAGAATGCAGATGCTGTACCCATCATAGAAAGGTAATGTATTACAGGATTAAGGAGAACACACACAAATATAGCTCTACAGTGTATAAGATACAATAAAGATCTCAATTTATGGCTGCCCACCGTTTTTACTGTGAGGAAGTGTTCAGCTGAGTACTTTATATGCACCACCACTGTAGGTGTTGAAGCTGCCTTCTTAATGGCTGGAAACTCAGTGTCTGAATGGATTTCATTTAGCTTCTCTCTCTGCTGTCTTACTGGCCCAAAAGCTATAAGCAATGCGACAGAGGAGATGCAGTTTGCTAGAGGGTTTTGGATTTTGGTCTGGTTGGGAGGCCTAACTTAAAATTCATACATTAAGAAAAACAGTTCTCTCTGGAAACTATTTAAAAAAGGTGTCTGTAAAATGATTCCATTGTGTTATCTCCATGTATTATTGTAGAAGATTATTATAATAATGCTGTAAATTAACACCACAATTTATAAACAAGCAGTAAGACGTTCCCTGCCCTGAAGAGCTTACAAACTAAGTCAGACAAGACAGGGCACAGCAGAATACTTCAGATAAGGCATGGTATGATATTATTTTGTTTTCTTAGATGTATGCACTCATCCCAACAAGTAGGAGTTCATCCTGTATAAACACCTCAATTAAAACAACTATTCAATAAAACTCTATGAACAATAGTAGGCTCTTCATATTCCACAAATTCTCACCCAACAACCTAATATTTCCTTCTCATCCAGAAAAAGCCCCGGAGAACAAATGGGGCCTTGCAGTGTGAACCAAAGGTCAACAGATTCAGACTCTGGAAAACCTAGGCAGGAAGCAAATTGCCCCCCACCAACTACACCTTGTCCTGCTCCTTTGTGATTTAAATTGTGTGGAAGAGGTATTAGCTCAAGTGTCTCAGAGGATTGCAACTGTCATGGTAATACATGGGGAAAGGCAATCGCTGAGGCATCAAGGACCCAAGCTGTTAATGTTCAAAGCCAGTGCAGCTCTTGGAGCAATGGTGTAATATGCTTCCTACATGAAACATAGGCTGTCACACTGAGCATGAAGTTAGGAGGTGGAGGGGATGCTAGTTCGATGTTTTAGTCAAGGGAGCTGCAGGATAGAAGGCAAAAAGCAGAGAGAGGGAGAAGGAGACAAAGGCAGAATAAAAGCAGCCATAAATTTATCATGTCACTTGTATTACTCAGTGAGCTTATGCACAATGTACAGAGCTGGTGGCATCTGACACCTTTGGATTTCTTAGGGTATGTCTACACTGCAAAGAAAAACCCATGGTGCTGGGTCAGTTGACTTGGGCTTGCAGGGTTAGATTGCAGGGCTAAAAATAGCAGTGTAGGCATTCCTGCTCAGGCTGAAGCCTGGGCTCTGAAACCAAGCAAGGGGGAAGGGTCTTGAAACCCAGCCTCCAGCTCAAGCAGGAATGTCTACACTGCGATTTTGAGCCCAGCAGCCCGAGCCCTGTGAGCCTGAGTCATTTGACCTGGGCTCTGAGACTTGCTGCTAGGGGCTTTTAGTTAATTCTACAGATCATGGACAGATTTGGTCCCTGATCTTCAGTCCATTGAGGCCAATAGAAATACTCCCTCTGACTTCAGTGGGCTTTAGATCAGACCATTGATGAAATGTGAAAATAGTAGTGGACTTCACGGGTTCAAACTTCATGGAAGAATAAAACAAGTTGGCAATGTACCCATCAGATAGCTCTTTACAATCCCAAATTACCGTGCAAACAAAATTAATGTTAATGGTAAAAAATTATTTAAAGATTTAACACTTTTTAAAAAAATTATAGAAAACTTTTTAAATTGGATTTTCAAATTTGTCTTCCAGTCATCCTAAAAACAGCTAGTTTGGCTGAATCTTTTGGATTCTTGGAATTCTATTATGTCCAAATATGACATTTCTCATTAGAATCTAGCAATTTTGGAGGAGTGGAATGCTTTCCCACTTTAAAACCCTTCTTCATTTTGAAGTTTATCCAGACATCTCTGTGTGGCGAATGGGTGAACGTGGGAAGGTGTAAATCAGTGTTCAATGGTGCTACATTGATGTATAGTCGTTGAGGATCTGACCCAATACCTATGATTCCCTGAGCTGATAAAAATGAGCAAGTCTTTAATAAAAACACATATGCCACCAAGACTTGCTATTGCAACTGTATAATTAATGAAAATATAAATACATTGACTAATGTTCCTTAGAAAAGCATCTATCCTTTTTTATAATATTTTCAAAGGTAGTGGTAGTATATTTCATATTATATTTTGCATGTATATAATGCATTTCTTTTAAGGATTTCATTAGCAAAGTGGTTAAGTTGTTTTCAAGTAGGATTATTTCCATTTTAGAGAGAGTTTAACTGCAGCAAAGGTAGCGTAATTCATTCTTCGCTTCTTGTGAATTGCGTGTTACTATTTTTCTGATTTCTAGGTGAACACATCTGTGATGCCCTGTACCTCAGGGGAACACCCTTCACCCCCATGTTCATCTTTATAAAATGATTGTGTGGTATCCAATGCAAAGTTTGTCATGTTGGGTGTCTTCGGAAGGCTCATGATGCACTGAGCATGGTTGTTATACTGATGTTATAGTAATTGTTACAGTAATGTTATAGTAAGGTTATAGGTTATAATTTCATGTATATAGTTATGAGTCTGAAAATAGTTTATAGATTCATGGCTTAAAGCAAGCCCCTGCAAAAACTCTCCAAGAACAGAGAGGCAGTTCACACCTCATCAGGGCGTAGATGGGACAAGCCCAGCCCAGCCTCATAGGAACAATGGACGCTGGCTTAGGCAGCAACAAAAGAATCTGTTAGACCCTTGAGAGAGTCACCCCCCTTCCTTTGGTCAGTTTGGAACTGCGATGAAGTAATGCTCACCTGACTCTGAAGGGGTGGGAGCAAAGCCCAGAGGGAAGAAAGGACATGATAAAAGGGAGACACATTTGCCATGCTCTCTCTCTCCCACCTCCATCTACAGACATCACCACCAAGTGACTGAAGGGCTGATCAAAGGGAGAACCTGGCTGAGGGGCAACCAGTCAGCCTGTGGTGAGAAGCATCTAAGTTTGTAAGGGCATTGAAAGTGTTAAGATCAGCTTAGAAAGCGTTTTGCTTTTATTTCATTTGACCAAATCTGACTTGTTATGCTTTGACTTATAATCACTTAAAATCTAGCTTTATAGTTAATAAATCTGTTTATTCTACCTGAAGCAGTGCATTTGGTTTGAAGTGTGTCAGATGCTGCCCTTGGGATAACAAGCCTGGTACCTATCAATTTCTTTGTTACATTGTTGAACTTATGTAAGCCTGCAGCATCCAGCAGGCATAACTGAACACTGCAAGACGCAGGTTCCTAAGGTTGTTTCTGGGACTGGAGATATTGGCTAGTGTCATTCGGTTGTAAGCTGCTCCCAGCTACTTGCATGCCAGAGGCTGTGTGTAAACGGCCCGGCCCAGGAGTGGGGGTTCTCACAGCAGAGCAGGGTAAGGCTGGCTCCCAGAGTCAAGGATTGGGGTGACCTATCAGATCACTGGTCCAGATACCACCAGAGGGGAATGTCACAACATCATCTTTCTAGCTGTTGACTGTGCCATGCATCATTGTAGCATGCGTATTAAATCTTTAATATCTTCACCCTGTAAAACTCGCAAAGACAGAATAAATAATATCTGAGAGGTCCAACACATCTAATCATAGTTGTCAAAAGTGCATCCCTTCCTCAACACTCTCATTCGCTGCTGGTCAAAGTGAAATTTTGGCCCAGTGAAATCAATGGCAAAAGTCCTTACAATCAACATGTCAATGGCAAAACACCCCAAAGTGTTGGGGTAAAATCCTGGTTTTATTGAAGTCAATGGGAGTTTTGCTAGTGACTTCAGTGGGGCAAGGATTTCACCCTAAGAATATTAAACTAACCCAGATTTCCTGAGTTTAGCAGCAACTTGAGCTCAAAAAACTTGTTAATTTTTGTGTGTGTCATCATATGATGTCCACCTATAACTGTTTATTTACTGGATGTTTTTCTTCATTCAGTAACAGTTTAAGGCTGTACAAGGTTAATGCTTTCAATATCTCATCAGTGTTATCGTCTGACTGTGTCACAAGTGTTTTTAATTGCTTTTTCCTTCGTTTGGGGAAAAAACAGGTAATTTGGGAATTTTCTTGAGTTTCAAAAACCAAAACTCACAAGGGCCTATTCTCCTCTCAGTAAATATCTCCTATCCAGCACTCAGATAAAACATGAAGGCATGAAATACTAGATTTGTTCTGCAGATTGGGGATGGGGAGATGGGTTTGGCATTTTTTTCATCCAGCCAGCAAAGTTGATTATCTTTAATAATGCAACCTCTAATGTTTCATTGTAATCTCATTTTAAGGAAATGTTTGAGCATTAAGCATTTTCCCACAGCACTGAAACAATGTACCTTTCCCTGCCAAAGATCACATTCCTGTAGCTTGAAGGTAAAGTTTGGAATTTTTCCAGAAGACTTGCTGCCAACTTACCATCATTGATCATTATCAGTATTCATTTGACTGAATTATCTGATGTATAGCAAGGCATGTTCTTGGCTGTATGTAATATTTTAGCTGTTGCACAGTTGGGACCAAATTCTGCTTTTGTGTGTTTTGTTTCCCTTAAGGCTTTTCTTCATGATATATTTTTCTGAGAGAGGATAACTCCTATAATGCAATTAGGGCATAGCATTGTGATCAGTAGAGAGGTAAATTTCTGCACCAATTTTATAAAGAAAAGTCTTATCCTGTTTCTTGGAATTGAATGAGCTTTCAATGGGCACAAGAGAATGCCTAAGTACTCTTGTGCTTTCTTATAATTCACTGATTTTTTTTTAACTCTGTGGCTATTTTGGACACCCATTTTGTTACATTAACTTCTAGATCACTTGACTGGAAGATACGGTCAAAAGCAAAGCCAACCTCCTTGCCAACCAGAATCTCCTATGATTAGCGCTATTTGAGGAAAAAACAATCGTTATAATATAATAGCGTCTCAGAGCACTGAGGAATCCACACAGTTGATAGACTGGTGAAGGGAGATCATAACTTATCATTTAGTGTTAATGAAGAAGGTGCAGCAAAGGTTCTGAAGATTAATCTGGATCAATAAAATCCAAAAAACTACAATTAGCAATAATTTATTCCATAACAATTTAGCATTCCAAATTACAAGGTCACTGTCATCTTAAATCATGTGTTGTAAAAACAGTTTGTTTTACCTAGTTACTAATAATATTATAGAGTATTAAAACAGAAATTTAAAAATACAATTTACTTCTTGCTACTTTATGCTATCTTTATTTATTTATTTTTATTTTTCTCTGCCTGGATGGTGAAACTTAGTGATGTCTGTTTCACTGTGGGGTTCTCAGTTCTGTAAACAATGTAGGGAAACTTTTGAAACAGTTTTGGTTGGAATTAAAGAAAAAAAAACACAGAGAAATATTTGTTGTTCTCAGATTTTACAAAAAACTTGTTTTTTCCAAAATCTACATTTGAGGCCAAATACGAGTTGTCCTTTAAAGCAATAATGACTTCTGGGGAGTTTGCTAACTGTTAATGAATGGCCTGGAGGAGTTTTCAGCACTCAGACAAGTGGCTTGAAAATACTTGATTTGTCCTTCATGATCTTCCCACCCATGGGGTTATGGGTCTAGAATTTTAGGTCCTACATCCAACCTAATAGATGTTTTAATAGATTAGTCAATTGTTAGTCTAACAAGTCAATAGATTGCTAATAATCGTGGCTTATATCCATCCATAACAAATACTATTAATGTATTTCAGCATCTATTAATCATTTATTAACCCTTTATAAACCATTTATAAATGTACCCTTAATAAAAGAAAAAAAAGTGACCATTTAATTTTTCCTTCAAGGTTAATATTAAAGACAAGTCCAAGGTCAAGATGGGCACAGGCAGGCTTTAGAAGTTGGAGTAGCTTATATTTTGGCAAGTCAGCTGAAGAACCACGTGGAACTAAAATTAGTAAAGTGAATGCAGTGAAGAAAGTTCACACGGTGTAATGTCCTGTGGGCAGTATTAACGTTGATTTACCCAATCTGTTAATGGTGTGGTCCATCTAGACCTTTGGAACATTCCTTAGCTCCTTATTTAATGTAGGAAGACTCATTTCTGAAATTAGCATATAAATTGGCCAGAGTCAGCAGCCCTTTTAAACAGTATTTTACCCTTGCGTCATGGCACGATAACTATTGCTGTTTAAAAAAACAACAAACAAACCCCCAAACAATAAAAATATAACGAGGGGGTAATCAACTTTCATAGTCACTTAACCTTTAAATGATTATTGAAATGAGAACATAAAATCAGTGAAGTTCATTAACTTTAAGAGTTGGGATCTTAATAAGGAGTTTGGGTAAATTTTACGTGTTTAGTGATGAGAAATGCATTATGATAAACTAACAGCTGGCAGGGCTGTATTAGGATTCAAAGATTTGTGTATGCAAAATTATAAGTGGAGGTTTTTCTGTTTCACACCTACAATTTCTCTTTCTCTATTCTGTGATCTTGTACACAATTCAGACCATATCACTTTCTCTGTCCATTACGTTCCTTCAGGGATCCAATCTGAATGAGACTTTTGTGGGAGTTGGGCCTGATCGTAGGAGGTGCTGAGTATCAAATCCTTGAGGAAAGAAGGTGCCAGACACCTTTCAGAAGCAGGTCCTTAGTCCCAGCTATTAATTTTTGTCAGCCTGAAATTCAGTACTTGATTGTTCCAAATTTATTTGCCCGGAGTAGCATCCAATGCCCTGTTCTCAGGATATCTTGTTAAAGGAAAACTAATTTAACAGATTCAGCTCATTCATTTGTTAAATAATTAGGAATTTGCCTCTGTGTGTGTGTGTGTCTGTGTATATACAGAGAAAGAAAATAAATGATGGTATGGTGTGATAGAAAGGTTTTCTTGGCATGAGTCTGAGATGACCCCATTATTGTGGTGAAGCCACAGTAAGTTATATGTGCCAATAAAATCCTTATGCAAAGCCCTCATATGTTCTGTACATGCCACATATGCTACAGAAATACTGTATTAGGAATGCTGCTAGACAGTGTTATGAATTTGCATGGGACTGTTTTCCATCTCCCTCCAAAAGGCAGGTGCTTCAGTAGCAATAAGTCCTACTTCTCCAGGCCTCAGAGAGAAAGAGAAATTGTAAATAATATATTTACAGAAACCTCTTAAAAACAGCCTGAAATAACTTTTGTACAGCTAACAGTGTCATGATTGTAAGGTTTGATACCTTTCAAGGCTTAGTTGCTGTGTGACCTACTGAAAGATTGGGAATATCTCCTTCCAGTGCTATCAAGCTCCAATTTCTAGCCATGATGGGTTGCAAGATGGACCTTAAACATGTCATGGTCCATTTCCCTGTCCTGTGCTTCAGACAGTGTAAGTTTGGGGATTGAAGAGGAAAGGAAGTCCTTCTTTAGTAGTTTGCTTGAAAACAAGTCTCTTTGCAACATTAGAATAATTTCAGCCCTCCTCACTAGCCCCTGTACAATTGACTTTAAAATTCCTTTTAACCTGGACAGTCAGTGTCCCCAGGCAAATTCTGATAGTTGTCATGTTTGCACTTATATCACCTGACATCTGAAGATCTCAAAGCACTTTTACAAACCTTCATTAAAGACTCCCAACCCAGATGGGGAACCGAGGAATAGGCACTTGTTCAAGGTCAATGTGAAGGAACCCTATTTGTGATATCTTTGTATAGCTTCTGGCACAATGGGGCCTGGATCCATGATTGGAGCATGACAAGAGGGCAGTACTGCTGGGACTCAGAAATCCTGACTCTCTCTCTCTCGTAAAATCTTAAATGGACCAGGTGGGTATGCTAGTCCTTCCTATTTGAACAAACAATAGCCGTTCTTTTGTGATTATGAACCTGTGCTGGTAACTGAACTGCAGGAACTGCATTCATTTCACAGGCTTTAAAGATTATCTGATCCAAAGATAATTTCTGACACTTTGAGACTAGTCACCGGATGAATCAGTGGATGTTGTTGTTTATGCAAGTGAAAGACTGATTGTATTGCTTTTGGACAGGCACAGTTTCAGATAGATACTATGCAAGTTTCCCAGAACACCTCAACCCAGACCTGCCACATTTCTACTATTGCAGTTCTTGGCCTTTGTTTAGAACACAGTGCTGTCTCTGCCAGATTTGCAGTGGTAGCTGTGATTTGGACAAGTACCTTTTAGGGAGTGGATTGAGATTTTTGCTCATTGCATTCATGGCCCAAGTCTAATTTGAATCTATGACATGAAAAGCTAATGAATTTACAGAGGGGGTGCATAGTGTGAGGAGGGTGAAGTGTGGTAATATATTCATAGTGTGCATCTCCTCATAATAACTGGAGTTTAAACCTGCTCCCAAAGGAGAAAGGCCTTTCAATTTCTTTATCTACCTACTTTGGTGATGTTTTGTGCCATATGGTAAGTGACATATTTTTTCTTTTGAAACATTTCTTGCTTGAATGGCATCTTAAATGTTTGGGTTTTTTGTCCCTTATTCCTCAGTTTAATTGGAATTATGGTGCCCATCAAAAAGTATTACTGCATGGTGACCTGGAAATAATCTTTTCCTTTCATCTGTACCAAACATTTGTAAGTAGTTAAAATGTCACAAACCAGAAAGGCCTGAGTCACAAAGAAATGGCTTTATGTGAGCATAGTAAAATATGAGAATTCATTAGGTAAAAAAAAGGCTATGAATTTTAGTCCACAAAGCAAACGTCCAACACATGTGGAATGTATAGCAGGATGTGGGTCCCTTTAAGGGCTGTATACAGATCTGTAAAGAAAAGCATTTGTGGGTCTGTGGAAATAACCTCTTTCAGTAACAAATGGAGCATGTGCTCTGGGCCTCTGGAAGGATTTGTGTTGAGATCTTACTCTCTGAGTGCACACATTCCTCTGAGTCAGACAGGTGTTAAAGTGAAATGGTGCCCAGAGGATGAAGGCTCCTGATATGCTATCAGTAGCCTCACCACATGACAGATGCAAAAGCTGCCAGCACAACTGCTGAGGAGCTTGCCAGGAGTTTAGATGTCAAATGCTGGGAGAAGATCTTTGCCAGCTTGGCACCTCTAGGACATGTGACTGCTGTCTGGCAAAGAGCTGTCTTTATAATATGCTGGGGAGAATGGAACCATAAGCTCCTTAATAGTTCATCTTGAACAGGATGTCTTGATATTGCAAATATAAAATAGTAAGCATTTTACAAGTATATGTGCTTGGCACCTGTGCTGGATTTACAGAGGCAGTGCCATGGCATTACGTTCCTGGTAGTGGAATTAGTTGGCACCATCCCATTACACTCCTGGTAGTGGATAAGGGGTCTGATTCAAGTCCACTGAGTGGAGACTTCCATTGACTGCAGTGGTGGGGTTCGGATCAGACCCTTAGCTGTGGTTATAGAATTGCACTCCTGGCAGTGGATTTAGCTGGTGCCTTAACCTTTTGACCCCGGGTGCATTTTTTGGCAGTGGCACAGTGATGCACTGATTGCATTATGACCGAAGCAGACAACATGGGGCTAGTGGCCATCCCCATAGACAACAAAGCATCCCATATTCCTGTCCCGTTGACTTTCTTCCCACTTTCTCTCCTTCCTTCCTCTTATTTGTCAAACGGTCATTAATGGTGGTTGTTATATGTGAACAACGTTGACCAACATCTTCAATGAAAGCAAATGAAGAGGCAAGGCAAAAAGAGAAAAGGGAACAGATTGCCAGATTTTAACTAATTTTTGTAACTGAGCACAAGTGCTTCATCTCACTCTGAATTCTAAGAATTGCAGTAAACTAAGGGCTGCTGGCAAAATGATACACCTGCAGGCGGATGAGTGGCAATCAGAGGAGGATATTTGTGTTTCATTTTGGAATGACCTTTTAAAAATTCATTTTCAAGCAAGGAACTCAGTGTGACCATCACTGAAAAGCTCTGCCTATATGTTCCTTTACTGGTTGTATCCCTGGGTTATGGCCCCAGTCTGGCAAAGCACTTAAGCATTGTAAGCATGTGACTAATTGCGCCGTGGTGATATTCACATGTATAAAGTTAAGCACATGCTTACATGCTTTGCTGGTTAGGGTTTAAATGGCTAGTTTCATTTCCACTTGTGCTCACTGTTCCAGCTGAGGGGATCACAGAGCACAGCCAGTCCACCAAAATCATTTTGTTCCTGATCTGCCTATGGAATTAGGGCTGACTGGAAGCACCCCCAAAACCCTTCTCCATTCCTCTTGAATTTTTAAGGACAGTTCCAGTTCTCGTGGATCCAAGCCACGCCCAGCAAGACAATTATAGTCCTGAATTAATTGCAGATGCTGCACTGCAGCAAAACAATGTCACATCTTTGCATCACGATGTGTCAAAATAGAATGATGGACATTATTAACAAGGGGATGAAAGGCTTAGATTTTGGGTTGGGGGAGGGGGTACAGCAGCCTTGATGGTGATTCCTGAAACCCTAACATGCTGCTTGAGATTCCACATTCCACTGATGTTAGGGCTCTCTTATGCAGCCTGTGTTCATGTCATATGAGTAGTCTTATTGACTCTTTCAGAATAATTATGTAAGTGCATACCAACATGAGCAATGGCTGCCCAGTTGAGCCTTTACAGTGCAATTATTAGAGCTCTTTGATGTTGGACATAGAGCATCTACCAACTTTTGAATATAATGCCATGGTCATAGTGTAACAGATTAAATCTGACACTAAGTAACTTCAATCTCTGACAACAGCATACCGTGCAAAAGGAGAATACAGAAGGATATGAGAAATTCCATCAGTAACAAACAACTGTATTCATAGGTAAAGTCCAAGTGAGTGAGCCCTGCAAGATATTCTAGCATGTGCTGTTCAGAGTCCACACAGATATTTTCGAGACTACCATCCGCATCGGAAAGCTGCTGGTCAAATGACTCTGATTCTCTCCAGTAGTTTCATGGTATGCTTGGGGTGGGGTTCCAAAAAAGGAGTGACTGGCTGTTGTTTTCTTCGCAATAGCCTGTTTGTCTGATTAGGTTCAGAATGCATCCCTGGGGTTGGGTATTTATTTATTTTTTTTTAGAAAAGTCATTTCTTAACTAGCCAGAGCACAAAAGGTATAGGTGGGAAAAAATCCTTCTCTGAAAAAAACCTCATCTTCCACATTTAAATACTTTAAAAATGGCTTCTGAAACAGGCCAAAGAAATATACTTGTGTGCTGAGATAATTTGGCCCCAAGGACCATTTAAAAAAAAAAAAAAGGTAAATGTCAGAAAATGTAAGTTTAAAAATAAAGAAAGATAGTTTAAATATATCTACAGGAAGAGAGAGAGATGGAAAGTACCACACATGACAAATAGTAATCATGATGTTTAATGCATTACTGAAAGATGCTCAGATACCATGGTGATAGGGGAGAGTATAAGGGTTGTTTAAACATGAAAAATAATCCAGAATAAGGTAGTGTGTGAATTTTAAAGATTAACTATTCCTTATTAGCTCCATGTGTGGATATTTTTATTCCTGAGTGCATTATCTGGAATATCATCATCCAGAGGTGATTAAAGTAAATTGGAATAAGAGTGTCCACACAGGATATTAATCAAGACTATTTATTCCAGAATAAGTTCCAGTGTAGACAAGATCCTGAACAGAATAGATCTACTGCAACCTTCTCTGTAACCTTGCTACTTTCATACTATGTAATGAGTTTGTAGAAGGGTCAGCAAATTGCTCCCCTACACCTTGAACATTTGGGGCTAACTTCCTGGCTCTTTGAATACTGCAATTCCTCATAGCTACCACAGGATGATAATTGCAGGGGAGTAGAGAGAAAGGCAATGTGCACTCATATCACTTTGAAACCAAATTAAACCTTTGACTACCCACTTCTATACCAGCTCCACACAGGCATTTCTACAGGCTCAGTTAAAGCCAGCCTAGAGGCCATGGAAAAGGTCTTACAAAAGACTAGCCAGGAAGCCAGTTGCAGACCCAGATCCTGCTGCTACAAAATACAATCTGTCTCTTGGCACCTAGTCTTGCAGCTGCCAGGCACTCTCCTTATGTGGTCACTGGTATTGGCTCTGAGGCTGGAGCAGATAGAGGAGGAGGGCTAAGGGGAACACATTCATCATTGCCAGCAGCAAGTGGAGGCAGTGCCAAGTCACTATGTAACTAGGCACTTTGTGCCAATTTGCTCGGTAATTGGATTGCTATTTGAAAAATTGAAGTGGTGTCTAGAAAATTCGAACCTTTGCATTAATGTATGAAGTTTGCAGTTGAGTAGGCTGAGCATGCAGAATGTAGGTGACCAAACAGGCTGTTTGCACAGGAGTTTGGAAGAGTGACTTTAGGAAGTAATTTGATTCCTTTCAAGAAGATTACACTGGTTTCAGAACCAGCTCCCCTGCGCTGGAGAAGGAAGAGACAAAGAACAAGATACAGTATGATGGAAAGCTGAAATGTCACAGGCAAAATGTAACCCACTGCTCTCTCAAGGAAATTCATGCAAAGTTGCCATCTGAAAGTGAACTTTTGAATTGAAAATAAATACTACCTAAAAAGCTAGATATAGTTGTTGTCGTATTTTCTCCCCAAAAAAGAATACAAATTAACACAATTGCATAAATATCAATATTCTGCACTGTCAAACATTGTTCTTCTGTATCACTACAGTGCATATTGCACTCAAATGCATTGGACACTGCTGGTATTTATTGAATAAAGTATATATGCTAATACTAAATTGGAATATTGCATTATGTTGGACTATCCAAGTCCACAAAGCCATTCCTGTCCAAAAACATGCCGAGGCCATGAATTCAATACTGCTCCCTTTGAAGTCTGATTCAAACCACGTTTTGACTGCAGAGCAGCAGCAGGGTTGTGCCCAGTAATGTAGTTACCTAAATTGTCCATCATGCTTGTCATTATTCTTTGCAGTTGAACCAGCCTCTAGTTCAGCTAAAATTTCTCACCATATACACAAGGTGGATTATTAATCCACAAGGATAAATTGTTGTAGTTTAAAATAGAATCCATTTGTTGGTAGACATAAAAGTGTTTGTCTGTCATCTTCCTAAATTAGAGGAAACCCTCTGTGGCTTTTTGTGTGTGTCTAAACTGAGAACTGTGTATTTAAAAAACCCAAACAAAACGCTACTATAGGCTTGTACTGAAGAAGAATTTTTTGGAGCCTCTGTGAAATGTCTGATTATTTCTCATGCACTCAGTCCTGCTAGAATGAGGTTAACACATGTCAAAGCAAAGGCTAAGGAAACTTTGGATGAAATTTCTGCCCCTAGATGGAGTATTCTGCACACTGGTATTTTTGACATTTTGGGAGAATGGAGCTGTGTGTTAGAAGCCTTGAAATGTCTCTTGTTCTGAATTCCCCTTACTGTTTACTAAGCACTATCTACTGGGGCTGGAATAACTGGCTCCCTCAAATCTTTGAGAAGAGGAAATCCAGAATAGGGCTTGTATGTATAATAAATTTGAACTAAAGGGCATTGCAGTCTTAGTGACTCTTATTATTTGGTATGTAATATTGTTAAATACTGCATGCAAAAAATACAGAAGCCTATAACTTAGTGAATGTATTGGTGATGAAAAAGCTGACTTTTACTACTTACATATATTGAATGTTGCTGCGATATTTATGGTATTCTCAGTGCACTGTGAATATTGTGGCAACATTATCTATTTGCAAAACATTTTAATAGCGACCACTGTAATATAGTGGGTGGGTGCTGACAGCTCCACCATTGGCTCAGCAGTGTTTGTTGCTTTTTGTCATCACAGTGATCAGAATAAAATGTCAGTTTTCAAGAATCCAGCTTTAAATGTCCCACATATGAGGCAGAAAGAAGGTTTCGCCATCTTACAGTTTCTGTGGTTCACGACCTCTAGCATTTTCACCTCTCGTGATAATAGAAGCCCGGTGTCAGACAGAGGTGCCTATACTGCGTTCACAAATTAGGTGGACAAGAGCTCCAGGAAGCAGAGAGTTGTACAGGCAAAATGGGTGCTTTTGAAAATCTGGCCTTCGTCTGTTGTGCTTTGATGGATGAATAATACAGAATTCAGCTCTGAACTTTCTCAAAGCCCAGGATGTTCACATTATAACAGGAGGGACCAGCTGCAAAGCTTTTATCAGGACTAGGAGCCAAATGCCCCCAGAATCTAGGGTTTTGGTTTGGGCCCATCTTTTATACGATGTAAACACCAGCAGGGTTTAGGGTAGGAAAGAGACCAAACCATTATGTCTTGGGAGCAGTCGCACAAGCTTTTTTCTTAGGATGGAAGAAAGAAAAGGAGGGGGGGGGGAGCACTAAACCATCTGACTAGAGTCCTGGAAAATACTTTCCAACTTTCAAAGAAAGAAAAGGGGGTCTTAATTCAGATTTGCCGGAATCGTCTAATTAGTCCCTTTAGTGCCATGCACCTTACAGTCTGTGCCACCGGATTCGTCCTATAAATGAGACGATGGGCTAATTTATCTTGGCAGTGGTAAACAGACCTTGTGATTGCCCTCCTTACAAATACTGGCCTGATTTTAGGAAAACACTTTGACCAAGTCTGTTTCGCCTCCCGCTCCCTACTTTTCTGAGCATGGCCTGTGCTTCTTGCCCTACTTCCTTGCCACCAACCCAACCCACCCCGTCTCGCACACACTGACATACCTCACACATTTGCCACTGCTAACAACAACCTGTCAACTCTTTCTTTGCACCGTGCTAGGCGCCCTTTGTTTTTGCAGCCCAGCAAGCCTTGCAGCTGTTGTCCGGGGCCTGCTCCGACAGCCTGTGATCAGTCAGCTGCAAAATCCTCCCTGAACAACTCTGTATTCACAGCTCTAATCGGGCCAGCGGACTGTTTCCTCCTCTCTCGCAGTAAATCTTTATCACTTGCGCTCTGCTCGTCAGTTAGTGGCGCCAGCTCTTTGGGCTGCTCTATCCCTTTCCCATACTCTGCTGCACTGTGTGCTCTGAATGCTAACTCCAGCCTTGTTTAGACTCACTGCTGTCTCAGTGCTGCAATCCACATACTGGGAAGGTCCAAATTCCTGCTCCTTTCCTCCCCAGCCTTAGAGCTGCATGTATAGCAAATTTATCTCTCTCCCAACTTAAGGGCTCCCTCTGCTTATTTCATATTTTACCCATATAAGTTAATTACTTGATTCTCTTTCCATTTCTCCCAGGCAGTCTGTCATGCTTCTATTGCATAGCTGTCTTTGGGAGAAAGATGAGGATGAGCCATCCAATTCAGGGTGACAGCAAAGCAACCCCTGGCGGGAACTGGCACAAAACTGAATTTGAGTGCATGCCCAAAGCGATTTAACCTACCTCTCAACGGTTACTCATGGAGGGAAGGAAATTTCCCTCCACCTCCCCAGGACTTGCTGCCATCCCGCTCCTTTAAACAATGTACATAAAAAATGTTGAATCATGAAACAGATTCTTAGATAAAGGATCGAATTCTGCTCTCTCAGGGCCCCCACTGAAGGCTGTGGGAATTGGTGATGCCCAGTTACTTATTGGTTGGGATATGTGTAAAATTGGAGTGGCTCCATTGAAGACATTGGAGTCAGGCAGCATTCGCAACAGTGTAACTCAGAGCACAGTTTGGCCTGTTGCTGTTTATACAACAGAATGAAAACCTCTTCTGCCTCCTCTACCTTTACCGCTCATTGTGGGTCTTTGTCCCCTCACATATTTAGGCTGTCTAAGGATTCTGGAAATGGGTCCCTTTCAAGTGAAGGAGAATGATTAATACAATTAAACAGCAAGTTTCTTACCATAGGCTGAACTAGCTTTGGGCTAGCGCTCATGTGGGATTAATTTTAAAAACAAGCGATTGTGAAATGCAGATGAATGCCTTCAGTTCATAAATAAATTGCAAGAGGACTGGACTGAGCACTGCATTGGGAGCCAGGAACTACTGAGTTATAATCCTGGCTCTGATGTGGACTCCCTCTTTGGCCTTGGAAAGTTCACTTAACCTCTTTTGCTCAGGCCTGCATTCCCCACCCCCCAAATTAGGGATGATAATACCTCAGAAGGGCAGGGTTGTGAAGATTAGCCTGTTAATATTTGTATAGTGCTTTGGTGAGTAAATGCTAATTATTATTAAGGAGTGTTTGTTTGTAACTGGTCATTGTTAGAGGCAGTTGTGAAATATTGACACAGGTTATGTGGGGAAGGATGGTCTTGTGGTTAAAACACTGGACTGGGAATCAGCCAATCTGGGTTTAATTCGCAGATCTGCTACAGGCTTCCTGTCTCATCTTTGGTAAGTCATTTAAACCGCTGTGCTTCAGTTCTCCATTTGTAAAGTGGGGACTACGTGTATCTATCTCCCAGGAGTGTTGTGAGGATAAATTCATTAATATATGAGAGAAGTGAAGATGCTGTGGTGATGGGGATCATATAAGAGCTGAGAGAGACATTCATGATAAACATAATGACAGTATCAGTCCATTTGACACACAGAGTAAAAATATAGTTGAATGTAGCAAACAGAGTTGCTCTGCAGTGCTGCCAGGGCTCATTAATTTAGCTCATAATGCAATGCTGGCAGCTTTAGGAATATAGCTGCATATATTCCCTGTGTAATTTCAGTTGGATGCAGTAATCTCCTTCACTTCCTATCCTTAACTGTCATGTGTAGTCTTGGTGTGCCTTGTTAAACAGCAATTGGATGCTAACCCAGGTGGGATGCATTCCACTGTTGTGTGTAATGTGATCTATATATACATTTTGGGCGTGATTTAAGAAGCTCCATCACACCCTCCTGATTTTGGCCATAGAGGCATCTAAATGTGGACTTCTGTGGAGTTGTACCTGCTTACAAGATTTGAATTTGGGCCTTTATTTTCTGTATGCCAACCACAAGGGAGGCAGTGGTACGTATGAGCCAGGACAATACACGTTTCCCACAAACTGGCTGATTATGTCATTTTTTGGAGAAAAGTTTATGGCAGAGGCTGCCATGGTGATCATGAGAGTTGTTTCAGTATGGAATTCCAGCAACATAGGAAAAAGGGACAGGATAATATATCAATAAGCTCCCAAGCATACATCTTAGAAGTAACTCTTTTCCTTCAGCTGATCTACCATCATTCGATTTCCTCTGGTAGATGCCCTCCTTCCCTCCAGATCTGCTTCAGCTACAGAGGAGCGCAGGTTGGGCAGCTTTGAAGAGGCTGTGTTTTGCTGGAGAGACTCTCCCAGAGCTGTCTATGAAGTCCCACCAGCCACCCTGGGAATCGTGGGATCGGTAGACATGGCAGGCACTGTTGGCTGTTTTCCCTTGTCCCTGGCAGTAGTGGCTGTGATAGCAGAGTCTGGCCCATTGTTTTCAATTAAGGTGTATGTTGTTGTATCAAGATATTTTGGAAAATATGTATGCTAAAAACAGTATGCTTAAAAAAAAGGTCATCCGATTTTCTCGCTACAAAAATCAGCTGATCTTAAAGACCTCAGCAAAAACCTGGATGTCTTATGAAGACTCTCTATATTTGTATTATACAATGGTTGTTTATAGGAAACTTGCAGGGAAAAGGAGTTTACCTGTAGCTCAAGGTAGTGTAAGTGACTGTCCCAGCTTCTACATTTGTGCGTGACTAGATGAGAGATGGTAATTTCTGACTACTTTTTTGCTAAAGTTTGCATAAGGACAGCTAGTACCCATAGTGCTCACAGGAGGGCAGGATGCTTCTCAGGAGTTCAGGTGTTGACAAAAACAAACAAAAATCCAAAGAATTTTATACCAGTTAATAAAAAAAAATCACTTCCCCTCTGAGTTGCTCAGTTTGTAGTATCTTGGTACTGGGAACTCAGTCCTACTGGTTCTGCAGACTTCTACAGTATCTTCCATGATGTATCAGATCTGCATTAGTAATGGATAAAAAAAGCAGACCCCTTCCCCTAAAAAAAAATCTTTGCTTTAAAACAAACCTAATTACAGCACAATAATGGCCTCCCTAATGCATCAGAAAGAAATAAAATAGGATCAAATCCAATTTATTCTTCCCTTTACAGGTTACAAGTAGCAACAAGATTCTTCTCCTCCTTCTCTGTGTCTAGCCATAGGTGTTGCTGCCTTCTGAATGGAGTGAATACTGGAGGTTAGAATCTGATCGAGTAAGTGGCATAGATGTAAGAGGTCAGTGCTGCATACATATATATGATGAGTAGGGAACAGTGTTAGGGAGTTATATGGCTCATTTTGTCAATGTTGCATAATGTTTCAGTGCACCTCCTTAGCAATACAAGGAGCATATCAGACTTGTCTTCCACTTGCTACATTGGATTCCCAGAGAATATTGAGTCAAGTCCAAGGTCTCAGTCCTTATCTTTATGGTGCTCCAATTGTCAGAGTGCTGCTGGAAAGCACTCAGGTGCTATAGTGAGGAGGATGGTTAAGAACTTGAGTTGAATAGGCTGGTGAACATAGTCGGTGTGGGTAGACAGGTGGGGAAGACAATGTTGTTTTATGTATCTTACTTTTGCATTTCTATTTTATTCAAAGGCTAACCTTAGAATAATTCTTTCCTAGTTTTCAAATATCTGTTTTTTTAAAAGCAATATTCTATTAAGCTCTTTTCCTCCCTTGTTATTGATGATGTATTTACAATTGTAATTCCATCTTAATGGAGTTGTTAGCCCAGGAATTTCCATGTCAGATTTACCTCAAACTTTCCAGAAAAATTCCAGCCTGGCAGAAGTTCACACCTATGGTAAATGAAGTGGGATGCTGCCAGAATCAGGCTTAAAATGGAAAGTTAGTTTGAATATGAGGAGACTCTAGTTTCTCCATAATTATTACATAATATTAACTTACAATCAGACCCAGAAAGAACTTTTACAAGTAGATTGATTTTGTTTTGCTCATGAAACTGCATTCATCTTGCTTCTTTTCTGACTATCCAAGGGGGATCACTTGATATTAGCTCTCCTCATTTAGTTTAGGGAGGCACTTTATTTGCAAATTTCCTGTTCATCTTTAACAAAAACATGTAAAAGATTAATAAAGAAGGAAGGGAAAAAATTATAAATGGATCCATGTGACTGCATCTTCTCCAGACGTGAATCTTTTTTACTCACTGAAGTTGAGAGGGAATGCAGGCCATTCAGTGCTTGTTAAAACGGATGGAATATCTTTTCCCCTCAGGGTATTTCTTTAATCAATGTTTCTTTATACCATTAGGTCATCTCCTCTTTTTTTTTTTTCCTGAAGAATCCTTGTTTTGTATATTTCTTGAGCATCCTGACATTTATTCTCAGAATTATGGCCTGATCACTTCCTTTCCTTTCCTCTCAAAATTCTTGTTGTTTTATCTATTTCAAATGCCTCAACACAAAGATAACTCCATCCTATTCCTCACCACCACCACAGCAGTCCTCCCCCCTCATTGAAATATAAAAGGTCCCATGGTCTTACAGATTTTCTTTATGCTTATTTTGGCCTATCTGCAACCCAAATACATCATCGTGCTATAAGACACCTCTCTAAGGCTCTTGGATCAATTAAAGGTAGCCCTATTCATTGCCAGTACAAATCTTTGCCTATTAACTCTTTCAAAGGGCATTTGTCACAGCAGAAAGCTGTGAATGCAGTCTGGGTTCATTGATTTAAAAAAAGGTATTGTTTTTAGGCCACTGAGTATCTTAATTAGTTGTAATCAGAGGGTAGCTTGTGTCTGTAAAGTGATACAGTTACCTTTCACCTACTTGTATTTTGTGGTTTCTTTTTTTTTAAAGCAAAAACAGTTGAAAAGTAATTCAAGTATATTCTTTTTTCAGAGACCCAACAGAAGAGCCTTGCTGGTCAAAGTATGATTTATGACACCATTTCATAAGGCTGGCTGTTTCTTGTTTTAACCCAGCATATGACTTGAGTCTTATCATGCTGTATGCAGTTTTTTCCACAACTATAAGAAGTACAGCGGAGGGGTGCTCCTAACTGCTAGTATCATCAGCCGTCATTCATTCAGAATGAATATGAAAATACAGAAATCCAAGGTCCCAATCCTGCTAACACTTACACACATGCACATTACAGTACAACAAGTATATAAATATTTGCGGGTTTGAGACCTTAGGGTATAAGAAGTTCCATTCCAGTGATGTGTTTCTTATATTTTAATGAGAGATCTCACAAAACTCTTCCCCCTTAGCCTCTGTGTAGGGGAGGCACATACTTACAGAGAAGAGAGGTTAGGGACCAAAGACTCTCTTCATTTGTTCTCCCATTTATGCAAACATTTTCTCATAGGGAGGCAAACGTACTTGGCAAAGAATCTTAGATCAAGGTGCAGTTTGCTGGAAATGTTTAAACTTTGTTCCTGAGGAATATACTGGTATATTGATGGGATGGGGCAGCATTTAATGTGTTTGGTTTTGGAACAGAGAGGAAGGGAAGCACTGGGAGTGAGTTCTAGAACAAAAACCTGATGCTCTGAACATGACAAAGGTATGAAAAAGTTGAGCATAAGAAATTCTGGCACCAGGGTTAAGCCATCTTGGGCAGTGTCCACAGAATGAATGAGTCCAGAAGAGGCAGGGAAATCACTCCAGTGCTCCTTTCAGTTTGGTGATTGAATCTTATCAAGGGAAGCTTTCTCCAGCACATGGTTTTCAGGTCCTATTGAACAGACATATTAAATGCCTGCTGTATTGCTTTCAGTTTGTTCCAGTGGATTTTAGATCGTAAACTTTGTATGTGCTCTCAGGCTGTGGAGGGACACTTTTTGAAACGCATCAAAATAAATAAGTAAAATGATCTGGAGTTATAGTATCTTTGTGAATACAGAGGAATTTTCTGTAGTCAAGTCAGCTTTTGTCTTTCACTGTGCACAGATAGATTCTGGTTAACGTGACCTTCTGAATACTTTTATAGCCTCCATTAGTGTAGTATCAGAGCACCTTGTAAATACTGATAATTTGCTCTTTAACTCCTTATTAGGTAGGATGGTATTACGATCTCCATTTTACAGATGGGGAACTGAGTCACAGAGAGATTAAGGGACTGGTCATGTGCTAAAATTTAAGCACACATGCAAGTGTTTCCATGAGTATGGCACAAGAGACTTGTCCAAGGTCACGTTGGAAGACTGTGTCAGAGTTGAGAATAGAACAGAGATAATTTGAGTCCTCAACCACAAGTTTGTTCTCATTCAGTTTGTGTGTGGAGTTGCATATGAACATCAGATTTTCTCCTCTTCTTTTCTAGATGTGGGAAATATGGGGTGGTGAGAGAATTATTTTAGGGTTGATTGTTTAACTGGGTGATGTATATTCTGCTATTTGGGCTTGGTTTGGATGGACAAGTCATTGCAGTTTGTCTTTTTCCTTCTGGTGTGTAAATTTTTGTCAAAGTGCCTTGTGCTTTGGCAGGTGCTTTTGAAATAATTTGGAAGAAATAAAATAAATATACAAAGCTCCACAGTAGCTGGATTCACTAATAACTGTCTAATGTGTATGTGTACATGTTTGTTTATGTACATACAAATATAATCATTGTGTGTGTGTAGCTCTCTATAGTAGTTTTAAAAGACCTCGTACAAATATGATTTATGAAGTGTGACCCATTTTTTTCTTTCTCCAAACTATTCCAATGGAAGATCTCTGACTGAGATGAGAAAACGTAATAGACATTATTAAGAATTCTGATAAAGTAGGCTGAATAAATTTGTTTTCTTTGTAAGCCTTAATCCTGTGTTGTATTGGCTTCTTGGACATGGCTAATTTATTTGGAATTCCATTCTGTTCCTGACAGCATTCCTGATTAGCAGTTTGATCACCCGGAGCAAAGTTACATACCAGCTTTCAACTCTTGTAATCCAGCAGTGTATTTTTTTCAAATGGATTCTTTCTTTCTTTCTTTCTTTCTTTCTTTCTTTCTTTCTTTCTTTCTTTCTTTCTTTCTTTCTTTCTTTCTTTCTTTCTTTCTTTCTTTCTTTCTTTCTTTCTTTCTTTCTTTCTTCAGAGAGACGTTAAAAATAATCAGGATTGTCTGTTAATAGAATGAAAAATCTATTCAAAGAAAACCATATCATATGTTGAATTTTCCTTACCAAAAACTTTTTGTTCCATTGGGTGTTGTCTTCCTTTGTAATAAGGAAATGAATTAAATTCATCATGATTTGGGTGGCTGGGGCACAGTGAAGTGAACTGTATTAGTAAAGGTTTCAGAGTAGCAGCCGTGTTAGTCTGTATTCGCAAAAAGAAAAGGAGTACTTATGGCACCTTAGAGACTAAGTCTCTAAGGTGCCACAAGTACTCCTGTTCTTTTTGTATTAGTAAAGATATAATGAATCATAATAAACATACAATTCTTTCTCCACTAGTGTGTTGTCTGAAATGGATGATAAAATTTTTGGCAAATCCCAGTGTAAGTCAATGTGCTATGAAAGCTATTATGTACAATCAGAGGAAAGGGAGATGGATATATAGAACAAAAATTAGAAATATAGTCAAGCTTCAAAATTTTGGAACTGTTCCATAATCTATGATTGTCTGAATCTGTAAATCTTCTTCAGCCTCTCATAGAGAAATGGGCATGGTTCAGAATTTGGGTCCAAAACACAGAGCACCCCAAAGTTCATGGCTGTTCAGATCTGTGTATAAATATTTTTGTTTGCCAATCTGTTAAAAAAATAGCTTTCAGAAATATTCCAATAAGTATTGAGGGTGAGATTTTCAGAAACACATAAGGGACTTAGGCACAAAAGTTCCCTTGAAATGAGAATGAGACTTGTGCCCCTAACTCACTTAGCTGCTTTTGAGGATCCCACCTCCAGTCTATATTTGCTTGTGATTCATTGCAGTTATGGTAAATTTGATAATTTATTTATCATTCTTGTGGTATTATGTCCTGTTGACATCAGTGGGGTTACGCATATACTTAACATTGCATAAAGTGTTTATTAAACACTTTGCTGAACTGGGCCACACTTTTGATCCTCCACCTTTAAAGTTTCAGAGACCCTTACAAAATTTCCAAGTTTAAAGTTTATGGAAGAAATCTTTTAATTATACCTTGAAACCAATGGCATTTTATTTTGCAATGAGGAAACAAAATTGGGAGCCGTTCCATTGCAATGTGGAAAATTTCACGGTCCTTCCCCCACTCTAACAGAATATAGACAACTTACTCATTGATGACATTTTACTGTGTGTCTGTGTGTGTGAAATTGGTTCCCATTTTCCCCAAACATTCTGGTTTACTGTGAACATTCTGGCAAAACAAAATTCAGAATTTTTGCTCACAATGTGTTTTATGACCTTTCCTTACCACATGCAAACTTTATAACAGCAATTTTTGCAGCACGCTAGAAACACTGTGGAATCTGCAGTTGTTCCATGCTTATCTCCTCCTGGTAGACGTAACTTCAGACTTATGCTGTCAAAGCTTTCTAGGGTGGGATAAAGACAAAGTGATAAACTGGAAATTGAAATTTAACGGTGAACCAGAGTTAGATTTTGACCAGATATCGTTTTGAAAAAAAAAAAAGGCATTCTTTAGGATTAGACTAGATGAAATGTAGTATGTAGTAGCCCATTCCTTACATGTTCTAATCTCCCAAGGACATGCAACACAATGAATTCACTAGGGAAAAAGTGTGGTCTAGTGATGAAAGCACAGGACTGGGAAATGACAGACTTAGGACATCATCCAAAGCCACTTGAGGTTACTGGACAGTCTCCTATCCACTTTAATGGGCTTTGTATCAGACCCTTAAAGCCTGAGCCCTTGTCTACACTGGGGGGTGGGGAGGAGGGGAATCGATCTAAGTTATGCAACTTCAGCTACGTGAATAACATAGCTGAAGTCGATGTACTTAGATCGACTTTCTGTGGTGTCTTCGCTGCAGTGAGTTGACTGCTGCCGCTCCCCCGTCAACTCTGCCTGCGCCTCTCGTGGTGGTGGAGTACAAGAGTTGACGGGAGAGTGCTCGGGGGGTTGATTTATCGCATCTAGACTAGACACAATAAATCGATTCCCACTGGATTGATTGCTGCCTGCCAATCCAGCAGGTAGTGAAGATGTACCCTGAGTCTGATTTCACTTACATTGGTGGAAATCCCGAGTAACTATTAAAGCCAATAGAATTACACAAGTGTAAAACTGGTGTAAGTGAGAAAAAAAATGCATACTTGGTTTATAATTAAATTACTGTGTAAACTTGGGCAAGTTACTTAACCTCTCAGACCCTTAAGAAAAATGGACATAATAATACCTACCTCATGGGACATTATAATGCTTAATAAATTGCTTGTACAGTACTGAATGATCATTACAGTAGAGCTGATGTATAGGTCCAACTGTATTAGTATTTACCTGAGGCTTGTTTTCCTCATGTTGCCTAAATATTTTTGTATTTTCATCCTCATTCAGCACTAGAGCTTCTTTGTATAGACTCTGCTGTCCTTTTCATTTATTAATATATTATTAATTAAATATCATTGCACATGCCTGACATGTTCTGATTCTGGCTTAGAAGTCCAATTTGTTGCTTATGGATTGCATTTCAGCCACACTTAGAAAAAAGCAAATTCTACGAACTCCAAGGAATAATATGCAGCATAATACCATGTTTCAGAGTAACAGCCGTGTTAGTCTGTATTCGCAAAAAGAAAATTTTTGTAGCTCATGAAAGCTTATGCTCAAATAAATTGGTTAGTCTCTAAGGTGTCACAAGTACTCCTTTTCTTTTAGCATAATACCATGTAGCAACAGGCAGATGTGAAAATACAGTCCAAGTTTTTAAGGTATCCCCAAATCTGTTAAACTGCCAATTGCTTCAGAAAATCTCTTTTAAAGGTAGATTTCTCAGATTTAGTCCTTTCAATTCCTCCGAGTCCCTTCTCTCTGTTTTGTTTGCTATTGTTCTTCCTACACTGTTCATGTCTGTTGTTCTTTCCTTGTATCTTTGATCTACCTTAAGACAGGGACCTCATTTTAAAATTCATCAGTATAGTTCCAAGAATACTGGTTGCACGGTCAAAATAATAAATAATATACTAAGGTAAGGACCGTAATCCTCTCCCCACTCTTCTCTCTAATTATCTGATTTAGAGACGGGAAAAATTAATGCACCTAATTTGGCTCCTGATGATGTTAATATATTGTTCCTTACCATGTATTTTCTACGAGATCCATTACAGTGGAAAAGCAATAGGAAAGGTGTTGTGACCCTGTACAACACTGAAAGAACTTGGTATGTACATATAATCACAAGATTTTGAACGAGTTGACTTTGCATGTCAGATTTTGTCCTCTAAAGATAAATACCTTGAGCTAGTTTTTAATGTTGCTCTTTTAAAAGGTCACACTGTTTTCAATCTGACGTAGAGTACTTTGTGCAAGAGACTTTACATAAGTAAACTGAAATGAGATTCCTTTACCTTTCCACTGTGATAACTACAGCGGACGTGCCATGCTAAGTAATAAGTGTTGGTCCTGGGGCTTTTTCTTATGATGAAATGTGTTAGCCATGCTGAATTGTGCAGGTTTCCCTTTGCAATATCACCATTCTTGAATGTGTGATATATCAAGTAAGTCAAATATCCTATTTTCTAATCATAATTCATTTTATGTCTCTGTATATTTCATAGAAATGACTACAGCAGCCACCAGCTGTTATACCAGTTATTACCTGCTGTACCTGCTTATTGCTTATGTAACCTCACTGAGTATTTTAGCAATGTGGTGGTACTCTGCTTAGGAAGTAGTAGTGTAGTTGGATTCAGAAAAGTAATACAGGAAATATGCATTTTTACCGTTGCATTTGGAAGGTCACTAATGATGCATAATTCATAGGTTTGGAACTTTATTGCTTCCACAGGTACCATCAATTATCAAGACGCTCAGTTACTGAATGATAGTTTTAAGCTAAATGCTGTCTGAAATAGTCAAAGCTGAATTTGTCTTGGGAAATAGTTTGGAGTTAAAGATTTGCACTAAATATCTGTGGCAAGAAAATGGTGGAGATGTCAGTCAAGTGAAAATGGACAAATAAATATTACCCATCTATTTAGGGGCATTATTCTTTTGTGATATTTAATCTCTGCAGAGATGATCAGCTGAAGAATGATTTAACTGATCAGCAATGGCCAGAGAGAATGACTGAATACCGTTTTCATGTATGATACAGAGCAGACTCTTTGAAAAGGTAAGTTATTGAAAATGATGCCAGCACTAGGGAAAAATTGTCCTATCAGAGATGCATGGAAAATTTCAAATAATAATACCTAGCACTTATCTAGTGCTTTTCATCAGTGCATCTCAAAGCACTTTACAGAGGAAGAGGAATCATCATCCATGTTAAACCGTATTTTATGCAGTTTACCCATATAAAGTTTTCATTTGGAATATGGAATTATCTTGCTTATGCCATACCATTAATCTTCTTGTTGTGTAACCTTACTCTGAGGGCCTATACTACTATCAAGAAATCCTTTTTCTTTTCCTCTTCAGCAATTAAAATGTAGAATTCCTTTGTGTGAATAAATATAGAATGAATGAAAGGTGCCAACGCTCTGGCATACAGAATCTTCTGTTTATCCACAGCACAGGTATTGACCAGGCAGCAATAGTGCACACTTACCCAGCACTATGCCTCAGCCTGTCCCAAAGGGACCCCTGCTCCAGGCAGAAGTTGTTGTGCAGTCTCTCTGTCTGTTCTGTTTTTGACATCTCTGCTGAGGAGCCAACAAGGCCTAGATTAGAACCAGTTGTGTTTGTGTGCGTGTGTGGGGGGACACCTGTTCACTAGGGGCTGGAATGAGACTTAACAATTCATTTTGCATAACTCTTAAATGGTCATCAGAAGAGAGTGATTCTTGGTCATTAGCAACTTGAGATGGGTCTGATGACCTAGAAATGGAAAATGCAGTCCCATGAGCTATCCAGGCTCGATCTCAGTGAATAAAATCCAGCAGTCCATTCTCGAGAATTCTGCCTGAGTAAGGACTTCAGGATAAGCTCCCCGTTAATGAAAAGTAGTTGACACAAAGGATTCATTTATGTGGGTTGTTGGGAATTTCACCCAAAGGAAGCAGTGGCGCAGATTTACACCTTTCTGAAGGAGGGTAAGTATCATTAGCCTAATTTTGCAGGTAGGGTGAATGAGGCCCAGGCAAGCATTACTTGCCTAAGGTCAAAGAATGAGGCAGTGGCACAGCTGGGATTAGACCTGAGATCTTCTGACACAACGATTTTTCAGCTATTTTTTACCCATCAATCTACAATGAAGATATTATTTCTCATAATTAAAATATCACCTGTATGGAAGTGAATTATGCAGCACTAGCCAAAATATTTTTGTTCTCTGCAGTTCCTTGCATTTTTTAAAGAAAAATCTACCTTGTGTTATATGAACTACCTGCAAGAACAAGTCCCGTTAAAGTCAGCTCCCTTTGAAGTTTGTATATATAAAATATGCCTTATTCTATGCATCTCTACAAAGATTCCTTCTTAATCCTGATTATTCTTTTTCATCCTTTGGCTGAGAATTTCCTTGCATAGGAATTTCAATTGGCTCACATTCCTATATAAATGCATACCAGGGTAATTCATCAGGGTTTCTTTGTTTTAAGCAATCTGATCAGTTCCTATACCTTCTCACTCCCTTTAAAAAGCCCCCAGGGTAGGTAAGGGAACATTTTTCTTATCTCCCCCCCCCCCCCCCCCCCCCCCCCCCCCCCCCCCCCCCGCTACTGAGAATGAACTCCTGGACCCTCTTAGAGCACTAATGTCACTGAGCCATTACAAAACAAGTTTACAGAGCCTGAAGCTTTGCTCTTGATGTACTGTAGGTATAACAGTGACTAGACTGAGGTTTCTCTCTGCAAAATGATTGCATGTCTAAGTGTGTGTACAGTTATGCCATGTCTGTGGTTACCTGCTGCTGTTCACTGTCCTTGTGGAAACATCATGTGCTGGATCTCACAAGGTTCTCTCGGTCAGAGCAATTTTGAACCACAACATTTGGACTGGTAATTTTGGGGTGCAAAGTTGTTTAATGCATGGCATGCTGGGCTGGGAGTCGGCAGATGTGCATGCTGTTCTTGACCTGCCATTGCACGGTTTTGTGACCTTGGCCAAGTCACTTTGCTTGTCTTTGCCTTCCCCCCCCCCCCCCTTTGCCACCATTTGTGTCTCTTGCCTATTGGTCTCAATTCAGGAAAGCACTTAAGTGCAGTTGCTTAAGTTCATCCCTATTCAGGACAGCACTTAAGCACATGCTCAAGTACTCTTTCTGAACAGGGATACTGTCCTGAATTGTTTCAGAGTAACAGCCGTGTTAGTCTGTATTTGCAAAAAGAAAAAAGTGAGCTGTAGCTCACAAAAGCTTATGCTCAAATAAATTGGTTAGTCTCTAAGGTGCCACAAGTACTCCTTTTCTTTTTGTCCTGAATTGGGCCTTAGATGGTAAACTTTTGAGGACAGAGACTGGCTCTCACTATGTGTTTGCACACTGCCTAGTCAAATGCGGTCCTGGTCTCAGTCAGGACCTCTACGCACTACTGTAATATAAATAATACATAATAATAAGGTTCTGGTTCAGGCCTGTTCTCTAATTTAAAAGAAAAAGAACTGAAGTTCTACGTTTCCCGCAACTTTAAGGCTCTGAATCAGACCTTAATCTCCCTTTTACATGGAAAGCACAACTTCTGGTGAAAGAATCCTGCTAATTGTGCCTGGTTCAAATAAGATTCTAGCAGTTCCAGTAATTACACATTTTGTCAATCCATCTATGTTTAAAGTGAGCAAAACCAAGTTCCTTCCTATCATGTCAGCTGCAAATAATGCTGCAAGCTGAATAGGGAGACATAACATAATCTTCCAGGGGTTTCTTTCCCTTTTAATTCTTAGAACTCAGAGACTTACTATAACAAGAATCCTTTCTGTGAAACCTGCTTAACACACTGGACTAAGCAAACTATCTCCTAAAGAGAGTGTGAGCATTTTTGTGTGTGTGTGTGCCTTGCTCTGGGCTTGGTCTTGAGGACGCTTTTGCATTTGTTGATGTACTAATTGAGCAATGCATTTTGGACAGCTTCTATGCTCTGATTTGTTGTGGGTTTTTTTCCTCATTCTCCCTTCTTCCCCTTTTAATTTGTCTAGGCAAAAAATCCTCTCCAGTGTTGTTTCCTGCAAAGACCATTCTTAAGAGCCTGTTGGACAGCGCGGGGCTCTTGAAGTGATAGCTAATTGGTGAAAGAAAGGCCCTGATTGTCTTGAGGGAACTGGAAAGTGCTGCGTGTGCTGCTGAAAGAGCCTAGGGAGAAGGTGCCCGGTTTCGCTGAGCAGCTGCTGCTGGAGATGTTTGGAGATTACATCAGCATTGGAAAAAAGGGGCAAAAAAAAAAGTCCAACTTCACAGAGATGGAGTTTATGGAGATTTTTTTTCCTTCCAAAGGTCTTCTGACAATACTGTCATTGTCAATATAAGAGTTGTTAATTCTTTATGAATAGCACATGGGGCCTCTTGACTAAATAGTACGTTACATGTCCCAAATCTGTCAGCTGGACTCTTCTCTCACATGCTAGTGAGATCACTTTGATTGGAATGTAACAGGAATTGCTGGGCTGGCCACACAGCACTGAATGCTGCATTATATAATTAGATCACCCAGAGTATTTTTTTCACATTACCTCATTATTTTAGTTTAAATATGGAATCCAGCCTTTTGATGATTTTAGTGGTTATAATTATATTAATACGATTCATTTTATGGTCCTGTCTCAGTGCTTATTTAGATTATAAACTGTCCCGAAGATTTCCTGACAAGACAGAAAAGGAATAGGGTTCTCGAAAGCGCTTGAATACATTTGAATTGACAACAGAGAGGACTGGACAGTTTAACAGAATGGAACTAGATTTTACCTTTAGTATCAGAGGTGGCTCTTTCCCTGGCTGAATGACCTTCTCTAGACAAGAGTTCAGTGAGGATTTTTCAGGAGGTCTCACACTTACAGAGGGAAAAACTAACTCAACTGACTTCTTATAAAAGTAGGTCACTAAGTTGCATCTGGAACAGGCTTGTGGATGTTTGCCAATTAAATGATCTGGATGAGCTGAAAGAAATCCTATTGTTGAGCAGCCCAGGGCAGCCAATGGCGTATATTAATAAGTGAAATGTAATGGCTTGCTGCCTTCTGGCTGATCTGCTGATCTGCTCTTAAAAATGCCAGCTGCAATGACTGCCTGCATGCAGCAACTGACCAGTGTCCGGATGAATATGAAGACTAGCCTCCCGCCTCAGCATCCATGTGTATGTGACTGAACAGCAGAAGTAACATGTCTACCTGCCTAGCTCACTCATTGCTGAGTTCCTTTTCTAGCTCCTCTGATTCAACTGTGCCCAGAGCTGGTAGAATGAAAACGTTATTTGATGAATGTTGCCATTAGTCATCAAATGACTTATCTGAGTAATAAAGTGAGCTGAATACCACCCCACCAAGTTAGTAACTTGAATAACCTATTCAGTGGAAATCATCACTACACATCCAACAGTTGTAGGCCAACTCCAGCAAGCGCAGCCAGGCAGGCAACTGGGCATTTAATATGTGACACTTCATATCTTCAAAGCACAGTGCACAGGGTTTATTAATCTCCATGACACCTCCATGAGGTAGGTTAGTTTTCCGATATTTAAAATGCAGATAATATACAAAGAGGAATTAAATTACTTGGCTAAGATCACGTGGTAAATCAGTGGTCCAGTCAGGATTGAAACCCCAGATTTTCCTGGTTATGTATGCTTGGCTCAATATGGAAAGTGAGACAGGAGACTGGATTTTATTTTCAACCTCCAATTGGATTTTTCACTTGGTCAGGACATCCAGGATTTTGAAAGAAACAAGGTGGGTGGACAAATATCTGGACCAACTTTTATTGAACCAACTTCGGTTGGTGAGAAAGAGAAGCTTTTGAGCCACACAGAGCTCTTCAGATCTGGGCTTCTCAGTTTCTCCGAAGTGTATCTGTAGAGCTGTTTAGCATATTTGGAATTATATGGCGTGGTCAGAGGCTTATATATGGTGCGATCTCTAGGGATGATGTTTTATTTCTTGCATTTGCTCTGGAAGTAGATGTCGCTGTTAAGTTTTGCTTCCTTTTCGTTCATTTTGTGGAGTGTTTTTGTAGCTGTGTTGGTCCCAGGATATTGGTAAATCAGTGGCCCAGCCAGGACTAAACTCCCAGATTTTCCTGGTTACGATTGTTAAAGGCAGTTTAGCCTTTCTTTGGGAGAGAGCATATAACATATGTGGATCCAGAACTGGCTCTAGGCACCAGCAAAGCAAGCACATGCTTGCGGCGGCACAATTCCACGGTGGCATCATTCCGGCCACCCCTTTTTTTCCTTTTTCTTTTTTTTTTTTAACTTGGTCAGTTGCGCTCTCTCGGCGCTTGGAGGGGCAAATTTTTTGCTTGGGGCGGCAAAAAACCTAGAGCCGGCCCTGTGTGTATCACAAATTAATCCAAATCAACATATCTATATTTTATCTACAGTAAAATTAGGAAAACAATATTTTCCCATGTGAGAACCTAAAATGCAGGTTGTCCTTGGCAAGGCCACCTTGATTAAAAAAAAAAAAAAATCCTGGGTTGGTTCATTGTGGTAAATAAAAGTGGATGCTGCCACTTCATAGACTGACTTCCATATCTCTTGACGGCGTTTATGATGATATCCGAGTTCAGCCTCGGGAAAACCATAGTACACCCATACAGAATGTCTTTCACCCTTGTATAACTCACATTACCATCACAGGCTGTGTCATCGGTAACCACGAATCAGCAACTTTAATTCGTGGTCTTTTCAGACCTCCTATAATGCAGACCCAGGGGACTGTCCTCCCCCTACAATGTGATGAAAAGGAAACGCCAGGTCAACTGGCTTCATAGTTCATGCTCACGTTCTGTTCTATCGCTGCTGGGTGACCAGCCTGAGAAAGAGAGTCCCTGCTATTTAAAGACACATGGTCAACTTGAAATCTAGTCAGTAAAAAACAAATTAAAAGTAGTTTCTACACCTACCCAAGTCCCCCTGCCCATTTCTGTGGTTCCTATTTTTTGAAATATTTCTCTCCTTTGTTGTTGTGTGAAAAATCTACACTAGCAACTAGGGAAACCTACTGACTGACCCTAGAGAGAAACAGTGAAACTGACTATACACAATGTGCTGACGTACACACAAAGAAAGCAAACTGAAGAAAATACATCAGTCCATATTATTATTTTTATTTCAGCTACAGTGATCTCAGGTGTTATCCGTAACAAAAGGAGGTTAAAAAATGTTTTGATAGAAGTGTGACTTTTTTTTTTAAGTGAGTGTGTCTGTTTTAAAAATGAGGCTTCCTCTAATTTCATTTCCTACACTTTTTCAGTTATTTTAAGTATTTAATTTATCTTTTAGGATTGTGGTTACATCTATTTTAAATTAATCACTTAAACTATCAATTTAATGAGAGGTTTTGTGATAGAGGTTTTAGATTAATGTTAATATGGGGAAAAGGTCAGCATGTGGGATTGACATTATGGGGCCGGATTCTGATACCTTTACTGCCATTGAATAGCACTTTACTCCACAAATAATCAATTGACTTCAGTAGGTCTAGTTTTGGTGTATGGGACTATATCACATGAATAGGACTATCAGTCTGGTTTTGGACTTTATGCCAACACAGGCAAAACTCTCTCACTGACTTCTGTGGACTGATGTAAATACAGAGGGTCAGCAGGATGTTGTTAGATTACAATGTTATAGTACCTAATCATTCTCTTCAATGATTTTGACGAAAGAGTTGTGGGTGAATTTATTGATTGGCAGAAGGTGTGGATGGTGGGTTTCCTCATTCTACAGGACTACTGACCCCAAACTATTCAGCCCAGTTGAATGTAGCCAATAGCCTGTAGGAGTGATGGTGGCCTGGCTGTAGAGGTGCTCCTCTGCTAAATCCTTTTATTTGGGCTTTGCATGGGTGACATGAATTTCACTCCCATTAAAAACACACTGCAGCCAGTGTTTGGCACTATCCTGCTCTGCTTCCTTCTGTGCTGAAACTGTCCATTGACCATAGGCAACATTCCTACAGAGCTTAGTAGAGATTGATCACCTTGTTATAGTTTTTGGGCCTCCTACAGAATTGGATAAAGAATTAAACGCGACTACAGAATTCTACACAATGTTTCAAAAACTCTATAGAAAGGGTATCATTCTCTATTAGATTCTCTAGGTCAATGGTCCCCAACCTTTTTTGTGGGAATAGCATGTTGCTATTCTCAGAAGACTGGCGGGTGCAGGACAGCCCGCTGCCAGAATGCCGCCGCCGAAAAGCAGCAGCAGGAAGTAGCGTCACTGCCGAAATGCCGCCGGGAAACAGCTACACTTCTTGGCGGCATTTCGGCAGTGGGGTGTCCTGCGGGCACACAAAAATGCCCCAGCGGGCACCACATTGGGGACCCCTGCTCTAGGTGCTTAGATTTCAGAGTAGCAGCTGTGTTAGTCTGTATCCGCAAAAAGAGCAGGAGGACTTGTGGCATCTTAGAGACTAACAAATTTATTTGAGCATAAGCTTTCGTGGGCTACAGCCCACTTCATCGGATGCATTCAGTGGAAAATACAGTAGGACAATTTTATATATACTGAGAACATGAAACAATAGGTATTACCATACACACTGTAACGAGAGTGATCAGTTAAGGTGAGATATTACCAGAAGGAGAGAAAAAAAACCTTTTGTAGTGATAATCAAGATGGGCCATTTCCAGCAGTTGACAAGAACGTCTGAGGAACAGTAGGGGGAAAAATAAACATGGGGAAATAGTTTTACTTTGTGTAATGATCCATCCACTCCCAGTCTTTATTCAAGCCTGATTTAATGGTATCCAGTTTGCAAATTAATTCCAATTCAGCAGTCTCCCGTTGGAATCTGTTTTAGAAGTTTTTTTGTCGCAATATTGCGACTTTTGTTGTAATATTGCGACTTTTAGGTCTGTAATCGAGTGACCAGAGAGATTGAAGTGTCTCCAACTGGTTTTTGAATGTTATAATTCTTGACGTCTGATTTGTGTCCATTTATTCTTTTATGTAGAGACTGTCCAGTTTGGCCAATGTACATGGCAGAGGGGCATTGCTGGCACATGATGGCATATATCACATTGGTAGATGTGCGGGTGAACGAGCCTCTAATAGTGTGGCTGATGTGATTAGGCCCTATCATGGTGTCCCTTGAATAGATATGTGGACACAGTTGGCAATGGGCTTTGTTGCAAGGATAGGTTCCTGTGTTAGTGTTTTTGTTGTGTGGTGTATGGTTGCTTGTAGGTGTTTGTCTCTGTCTGAGGGGTTGGAGCAAATGCAGTTGTATTGTAGAGCTTGGCTGTATACAATGAATCGTGTGGTGTGGTCTGGATGAAAGCTGGAAGCATTTAGGTAGGCATAGCGGTCAGTAGGTTTCCGATATATGGTGGAGTTTATGTGACCATCGCTTATTAGCACCGTTGTGTCCAGGAAGCGCATCTCTTGTGCGGGCTGGTCCAAGCTGAGTTTGATGGTGGGATGGAAATTGTTGAAATCATGGTGGAATTCCTCAAGGGCTTCTTTTCCATGGGTCCAGATGATGAAGATGTCATCAATATAGCGCAAGTAGAGTAGGGGCATTAGGGGACGAGAGGTGAGGAAGTGTTGTTCTAAGTCAGCCATAAAAATGTTGGCATACTGTGCGGCCGTGCGGGTACCCATGGCAGTGCCACTGATTTGAAGGTATACATTGTCCCCAAATGTGAAATAGTTATGGGTGAGGACAAAGTCACAAAGTTCAGCCACCAGGTTTGCCGTGGCATTATCAGGGATACTGTTCCTGATGGCTTGTAGTCTATCTTTATGTGGAATGTTGGTGTAGAGGGCTTCCACATTCATAGTGGCTAGGATGGTGTTTTCAGGAAGATCACCAATGGATTGTAGTTTCCTCAGGAAGTCAGTGGTGTCTCGAAGATAGCTGGGAGTGCTGGTAGCATAGGGCCTGAGGAGGGAGTCTACATAGCCAGACAATCCTGCTGTCAGGGTGCCAATGCCTGAGATGATGGGGCGTCCAGGATTTCCAGGTTTATGGATCTTGAGTAGCAGATAGAATACCCCTGTTCGGGGTTCTAGGGGTGCATCTGTGCGGATTTGCTCTTGTGCTTTTTCAGGGAGTTTCTTGAGCAGATGGTGTAGTTTCTTTTGGTAACCCTCAGTGGGATCAGAGGGTAATGGCTTGTAGAATGTGGTGTTGGAGAGCTGCCGAGCAGCCTCCTGTTCATATTCCGATCTATTCATGATGACGACAGCACCTCCTTTGTCAGCTTTTTTGATTATGATGTCAGAGTTGTTTCTGAGGCTGTGGATGGCACTGTGTTCTGCATGGCTGAGGTTATGGGGCAAATGATGCTGCTTTTCCACAATTTCAGCCCGTGCATGTCTTAGAGTAATTTAAATAGAATCCTATTCAGTTTCTGTGGAACCTTATTGGTTTCATCCCTGGAGAATTCTATAGGACCTTTCTATAGGGACAGACATCTCATTTATACAGTCACTGTGAAACTGTGACTACCACACTATGGGTGTTCAAAGTGATCAGGGAACCATGAGCTCTCCCACATTCTGCTTCCCAGCAACACACTCACTCACTCTCCGTGCACCAAGATAAGCGATTACCACAGTCTAGGCCTTTGTATTTCCATTTTGGTCGGGTTGAAGTTGTCCAGTGCTGACAGTCATGCTGAGCAATCCAAAGGAGGTGAGATAGGTCAGGGCAATGGTCTTAACTGCTGTACCATACTGGTCAAGGGAGCAGAGTTGGTGCATTTGGGAGCACTCTTTTTAAAAGGCTGTTTCAGCTCCCATTCTGGTATATGCTCCCCAGGTTGGCTCATACAGGGTGCCTCAGAGATCTTGCACACAGCCCCTCTGCACCTGCCTATTCTCAAAAGTGGGCTCTGCTGTAGAAGCCAGAATCAATTGTTCAAATAATTTTGGAGGGGCTTTTTTATGTATTAAGTGTTACTCTGTTAAGGGCCAGATTCTGACACCCATACTCATGTTTGGTAGCATCTTCCTCTCAAGTCGTCCTACTGACGTCAACAAGACTATTTAAGGCAGCAGCTAACACCATTGTGTAGCAGCATCTGGTCCCATATTAATTTTTGCTCTCTTTGAGATATGGAGAAAGGACCTAGTCCTTTGAACTGCTGAGTGGCCTCAGGTGCTGTCAAAGTTGGTGGGAACTGAGGGTGCTCAACACCTTGCAAAATCATGCCAAAAAGTATCTGTAATTCTGATTTACTCAGTGAAGAATTATAAAAAGCTTAAGTGATTCATCTTATTGCCCTCTTATTCCTTTTATTTTATTGTATATTTGTTTTCTGCTGGAAAATATTCAATAAACCTATTTTAAAAAAAATATAGCTAGTAAATGGCAAGTTATTTTCCGATTACCAGCATATTTAATGATATTGGATTGAAAGATGCAGAGAATACTTGAAACCTGGCAGTTAGTGGTACTCTGTTTAAAACCCATCCCTATAGTCCTTATTTCAATGAGAATTTAATAGCCTTGATTGGAAAGCACTTCAGCACATATTCAAATTAATCCCTATTCAGCACAGCATTTAAGAAGGTGCTTAAATCCCATTGATTTCAATGGGATTTAAGCATGTGCTTAAAGTTAATCACTGGGTCCACAGTACTTAGTCTTCAAGATAAGAAAACAGAGATGGATGGAAAGAAACAAAAATACCAATAAAGTATCATGAGTGTGTTTTCTAACATTTTGTATTGCAGAGTGACAAATATGATAACCATATACTAAGCCATGCCTTAAATTACAGTAAAACCAGTGTAAGAAATCAGTAAAGATATTTCACTGAGTGATGTAGTTTCTTCAACCTCCATAATGCTGCATATTCAGACTATAATAGGCCCATATTATGCATAGTTGTAGAATTACTTCTACACTTTCCATTACATAACTTTATATTTTGTTGCAATTATAAAGTTATGCTTTGTTGTTTTAATCAGTGATTGGAGCAAGGAATGGGAGTCAATGTGCCTGGGTTCTTTTTCTTATGCCAGGTCGCATAAATCAGTAACAGAGTAAATCACTGGACCTTTCCATGCCTGAGTTTTCCCATCTGTAAAAGGGGTATAATCCTGTCTCATGGCAGGGAGAGGGGCGTTAGGGCAATTTGTGAGAGTTTTTATAAAGTGTTTTGAGATCCTTGGTTAAGAGTTCACATTTAAATACAAAGTATGTTGTTAATATTTTTACACCTTAAGGCAACAAACCCCGCCCCTCATTTGCACTGTAATGCCACACATAGTTCTGCAAAAAAAGATTACTAGGTTTTGTTCAGGTGGTGGATGTTACAGATGAAGGGCCAAGTTCTGCTTTCAGTTATGTTGGTGTAAATCAGGAGTAGATTCATTTACATCAAAGAACTTTTTTTCTCTGGATTTGCGGTTATGTAATTTCAAACAAATTTGGTCTAACTTGGGCATCTGCTTTAAACTTCCGTTACTAATATTGTGGAATATTTTTCCAGGGCTCTAAAAGTTTATGAACTGTAAAATTGAATTAATTGTAAATATTCAGTCTGCTGCAAATGTAATTTCTGTCCAACATTCTGCAATGTGCACAAAGTTGGCATTATGGGCTAAATTATGGTATGGAAAACTAATTACAGATAAGCTCATACTTGTGCTCTGATGAGCATGTAATTATATTTATTGATTAAAATAAATCTACAGTTTAATGTTGCAATGTCATTACAATGGGATCCATTTACACAATTGCTGTCAAACCATTTAAACCAAACTACAGCAGGGCTCCCTTAAATGAATCTGGCGAGGCAGCAGGTGGTCTAATTACTTTAGGTAGGTCCATTTTAACAAACAACAGAGAGGAAAAGCTGAAGACACAAGCAGGGATACAATTATGTTGACTCTCACAGAAGGAATCTGAACAGCTGGGGGTCCAGTGGCTGGTCCGCCAATTGCTTACAATGAACTGCCACATCATGAACTATGGCTCAGGAGAAACTGGGCAACTGACTAGGGTTGTTACCCTAGTTCATATATGAAGGCACATTACTAGGGAACTGGAAAACATCACTAGAATCTATCTATGTTCCCTTAGTCATCAAGCTGTTGGACAATTAAAGGGCCAAATTCTGATCTCGGTTATGCTGGTGAAAACCTGGAGTAACTCCATAGACTTCAGTTGTTTTTCTGGATTTACACCAAAGTAAACTGAGATCAGAATATGGCCTTTTGTCTCTAATTATAGATGGTACTAGCAGCACCACCTCTTATTAAGGTTGCCCGACAGTACCCATTATGAGACTATGCTTTCCGTTGCTTATAGGTTTGACAAACTTTAACTGGGCTGCAATTTTCTATTATGGGTATCTGACTTTTATGAAAATTTCAGCCAAAATGGGTCATAGAAAAATCCTGTGGAAAAATATATTATGTCCATGTGAAAATAAAATCTGGCAAACTTTGTTAAAAGTTTTAGTGTCCCAGTGCTTTGGAGCAGGGAATTAAAATTTGGTAGAGGAGTGGCCTGTGTGTCAGTGATGTGCCTTTTGCTGTTTCTGTGAAAATGTGCCCAAATTTGGCCAGAGCAGGGCTTAGAGTATAATAGAGTACGGCAAATAAGACATTGGGCTACACATTGAATGAGAGGAGAAAAGAAACTTTTGAATAGCTGCTCACTAAGCAAGCACCATCCATCCTGTGTACTGAATGAGGTAGAAGAAGAAGAATCATAGAAGAAAATTAGGGTTGGAAGAGACCTCAAGAGATCATCTAGTCCAACCCTCTGCTCAAAGCAGGACCAACCCCAACTAAATCATCCCAGCCAGGGCTTTGTCAAACTGGGCCTTAAAAACCTCTAAGGATGGAGATTCTGCCACCTCCCTAGGAACCCATTCCAGTGCTTCACCACCCTCCTAGTGAAATAGTGTTTCCTGATATCCAACCTAGACCTCCCCAACTGCAACTTGAGACCATTGCTTCTTGTTCTGTCATCTGCCACCCCTGAGAACAGCCTAGCTCCAGCCCCTTTGGAACCCCCCTTCAGGTAGTTGAAAGCTGCTATCAAATCCCCCCTTACTCTTCTCTTCTACCGACTAAATAAGCCCAGTTCCTTCCGCCTCTCCTCATAAGTCATATGCCCCAGTCCCCTAATAATTTTTATTGCCCTCCGCTGGACTCTCTCCAATTTTTCCGCATCCTTCTTGTAGTGTGAGGTCCAAACTGGACACAGTACTCCAGATGAAGCCTCACCAATGCTGAATAGAGGGGAATGATCTCGTCCCTCGATCTGCTGGCAATGCTCCTACTTATAAAGCCCAAAATGCCATTAGTCTTCTTGGCAACAAGGGCACACTGTTGACTCATATCCAGCTTCTCGGACTCTGCACTTGTCCTTGTTGAACCTCATCAGATTTCTTTTGGCCCAATCCTCCAATTTGTCTAGGTCACTCTGGACCCATCCTTACCCTCCAGCGTATCTACCTCTCCCCACAGCTTAGTGTCATCTGCAAACTTGATGAGGATGCAATCCATCCCATCATCCAGATCATTAATGAAGATGTTGAACAAAACCAGCTCCAAGACCAACCCCTGGGGCACTCCACTTGATACCGGCTACCAACTAGACATTGAGCTGTTGATCACTACCCGTTGAGCTTGACAATCTAGCCATTCATCCAATCCATACTTCTTTAACTTGCTGGCAAGAATACTGTGGGAGACCATATCAAAAGCTTTGCTAAAGTCAAGGTATATCAGGTCCACCGGTTTCCCCATATCCACAGAGCCAGTTATCTCATCATAGAAGGCAATTAGGTTGGTCAGGCATGACTTGCCCTTGGTGAATCCATATTGACTGTTTCTGATTACCTTCCTCTCCTCCAAGTGCTTCAAAATGGGCTCCTTGAGGACCTTCTCCATGATTTTTCTGGGGACAGAGGTGAGGCTGACTGGTCTGTAGTTCTCTGGATTCTCTTTCTTCCCTTTTTTAAAGATGGGCGCTATATTTCCCTTTTTCCAATCATCTGGGACCTCCCCTGATCGCCACGAATTTTCAAAGATAATGGCCAATGGCTCTGCAATCACATCAGCCAAATCCCTGCATTGCATCCGGCCCCATAGACTTGTGCATGTCCAGCTTTTCTAAATAGTCTTTAACCTGTTCTTTCACCACAGAGGGCTGCTCACCTCATCCCCATACTGTGCTTCCCAGTGCAGCAGTCTGGGCGCTGACCTTGTTTGTGAAGACCAAGCGAAAAAAAGCATTGAGTACTTCATCTTTTTCCACATCATCTGTCACTAGGTTGCTTTACCATTTGGTAAGGGTCCCACACTTTCCCTGAGCTTTTTGTTGCTAACATACTTGTAGAAACCCTTCTTATTACCCTTCACATCCCTTGCTAGCTGCAACTCCAATTGTGCTTTGGCCTTCCTGATTACATCCCTGCGTGCTCGAGCAATATTTTTTATACTGCTCCTTAGTCATCTGTCCAAGTTTCCTCTTCTTGTAAGCTTCCTTTTTGTGTTTAAGCTCATGGAAGATTTCACTGTTAAACCACGCTAGTCACCTGCCATATTTGCTATTCTTTCTGCACATCAGAATGGTTTGTTCCTACGCCCTCAATAAGGCTTATTTAAAATACAGCCAGCTCTCCTGGACTCCTTTACCCCTCATATTAGCCTCTGAGGGGATTCTGACCATCAGTTCCCTGAGGGAGTCAAAGTCTGCTTTTCTGAAGTCCAGGGTCCGTATTCTGCTGCTCTCCTTTCTTCCTTTTGTCAGGATCCTGCCTGAACTTGACCATCTCATGGTCACTGCTGCCCAGGTTGCCACCCAATTCTACTTCCCCTACCAATTCTTCCCTGAGTACGGCACTAGTTGGTTCCTCCAGCACTTGCACCAGGAAGTTGTCCCCAAAACTCTCCGAAAACTTCCTGGATTGTCTGTGCACTGCTGTATTGCTCTCCCATCAGATGTAAGGGTGATTGAAGTCCTCCATGAGAACCAGGGCCTGTGATCTGGAAACTTCTGTCAGTTGTCTGAAGAAGGCCTCGTCTACCTCATCTTCCTGATCTAGTGGTCTATATCAGACACCCACCACGACACCACCTTTGTTGCTCTCACCTCTAAACTTAACCCAAAGACTCTCAACAGGCTTTTCTCCAGTTTCATACTGGAGCTCTGAGCAATCATACTGCTCTCTTACATACCGTACAACTCCTCCACCTTTTCTCTGCTGCCTGTCCTTCCTGAACAGTTTATATCCAGCCATGACAGTGCTGCACTCATGTGAGTTACTCCACCATGTCTCTTTTATTCCAATCATATCATTGTTCCTTGACTGTGCCAGGACTTCCAATTCTTCCTGCTTGTTTCCCAGGCTGCTTGTGTTTGTGTTCTGGCACCTAAGATAACTAGCCGATTGCGCTACTTTCTCAGTATGAATCAGAGGCCTCCTGTTGCACCCTCCTCCTTATGTTTCCTCCCAGTATCCCACTTCCCCACTTACCTCAGGGCTTAGGTCTCCATCCCCCAGAGAACCTAGTTTAAAGCCCTCCTCACGAGGTTAAGATGCTCTTCCCTCTGTTCATTAGGTGTACCCCATCTCTTCCTAGCAATTCTTCTTCCTGGAACAGCCATCCCATGGTCGAAGAATCCAAAGCCCTCTCTCCGACACCACCTGTGTAATCATGCATTTACTTCCACAATTCGATGGTCCCTACCAAGGCCTTTTCCTTCAAGGGAGGATGGACAAGAACACGACTTGCGCCTTAAACTCCTTTATCCTTCTTCCCAGAGCCACATAGTCTGCAGTGAACCACTCAAGGTAATTCTTGGCAGTATCATTGGTGCCCACATGGAGAAGTAGGAAGGGATAGCAGTCCGAGGGCTTGATCAGTCTCAGCAGACACTCTGTCACATCCTGAATTCTAGCTCCAGGTAAGCAGCAGACTTCTCAAGTTTCCCAGGCTGGACGACAGATGGATGACTCCTTCCCCCTTAGGAGGGAGTCCCCAACCACACCACCCATCTCCTCCACTTGGGAGTGGTGGTCATGGAACCCCCATCCCTAGGACAATGCATCCCATGCCTTCTGGTCGATGGGGTCTCCTTCCAATCCCTTCCCTCAGATGACTCTTCCAAACGATTCTCCTCCGTAGTACCTGTGCAGAGAGTCTGAAAATGGTTTCTTTCCTCTATCTGCATTGCGGGTACATGGGTTCTCCTCTTTCGTCTTCTGGAGGTCACATGCTGCCAATTTTCTTCCCCGTTCTGCACTGCCATCTCTGATTCTTCAGCATGCTGTGCCTGCAGTACCAGACGCTGACTTCTATCCAGAAAGCCTTCATTTTCTCTGTTGCAACGCAGGAGTGATACTTGGGTCTCTAGTCCTTTAACCTTTCCTTTCAATATGAAGATCAGCTTGCACTTTGTTTGTACGAAGTCGCTTGTATCCTCTGGGAGAAAGATAAACATGGCACATCCTGTGCAGGCCACAACAGCTGCATAGGTAGGGGTCCTGTGGAAAAAATAATATGTGATCATGTAATTAAAGACTGTACAATAACAGATAAGCACAAGAGGGGTGAATTATGGTTATATATCTTACCTTAATTTTCACATTTCCTAAATTTGGAGTGCTTGACTTTTTGCACTCAATAGTATTTTCTGAGCATTGTGTGTGTGCACGCATGCGCATATGTCTCTCTATATTGTTCTAGATAAGGATCATTGTTATCAGCTATGAAAAGGGGGAATTATCTTGCGGGAAATAGTGGCATCCCCTGATTAGTCTTTTTGATCCATGGGCAAATGAGGTCCATAGCCAGTGAAGAACACAAAAATCTGTCTTTGTTTTATCAGCCCCTTCAAACCCTTCTCCTGTCTGACTGATGGAGATGCAATGGCTCTTGCCCAGTTGGAAAAAGCTGCTTCAGAGGTAGTTGAGAAGTGCTTGATTTAGGGCTGTCATTCTTTTTCCCCCTACTTTCCACATCTTACTGCTGCCCGTTGAAAAAAGTTGTGCACAGTTGACATAAACAATCATCATCCTTTCTCTCCCCATTTTGAGCACTGTGAATGTGTCCTGGAAATGGTGATTGAAGGGAGCTAGTATGGTGTATCTGGGAAGATGCTTGTAGTGGGGTGGTCACCCGCTCCTGGACCAAAGGGGTTAAAAGCCAGCCCTTGGAGAGGGCTGGGGCTGGAAGCCTTTGGCTGGGCTGATTCGGAGGCAGCCTCAGATGTGGCCACGCCCCAAACAGACTCAGCTGACCTTATAAAGGGGCTGCTGGGCTGAAGCTCAAGGGACTCTCTCTAGCTTCTGAGAGGGAGGGACCTGGCTGCAGGGACCTAAGCAAAGTACCTAGATTGGAGCAGGGCTGGGGAAGGGCCTGGGGAGCTCCAGCCAGGAAAGCCCCAGGCTGCAGCCTAATATTAGGCCCAACAGGTACTGAGGTTGCAGGGGACAGCCCAAGGTTAAACAGAGGCAGCAGGTCCAAACCCAACCTTGCCTGTGATGAGTGGCTTATACTGCAGTCTGCCCCAGGGCACGGGAGCTAGCTGGTGACTGGCAGTAGCCTACGACTGAGGGGAGGTAGGGATAGGAGGTGGGGGGTCCCCGGTGAAAGGAGACCCTGCAAGTGAGGGATTACTGCTGGGGGCAGCACCCCAGCGTACAAGGGGCACCAGGTCCGGGAGGTACATGGGGGCCCGGCGTAAGCAGGACACCGGCCTGCAGAGGGCACTCCAAGGCTGGAAGTAGAGCTAATTCTCAGGACACCAGCACACTACATTGTGTGAGTCCCGCACACTACATTGCCAAATGAATTGTAAATTCTCTGAGGCAGGAAACTGTCACTGGGGTTCCCCCATTGTACAGGTCCTTGTATATTTGTGACAATATGAAAATAAAAGTAGCTAAAGAATAGTGAGTAAAGACTCAATGCATTCAGCCAGCAAATTGGGCTGAAAATCAACTGCAATAAGACAGATATCATGACTCACCTTCACTAGTACAGATAGAGGATTATGTTCTCACCAATGTAGTAACATTCACATACTTGGGCAGCATCATCAGCCAGGATGGTGGAACAAGCCAGGACATCCGGGACAAAATCAGTAAAGCCAGGAACACCTTCAGGAGCTTAAATACAGTCTGGAAATCATCAGAACACAACACCAAAACCAAATTCAAGATTTATCAGAGCTGCGTACTTTCAACACTACTTTATAGTGCAGAATGCTGGGGAATGAGAAAGTATGACATGTCCAAACTGTCTTCATTCCATACAACCTGCCTCAGAAAAATCCTCTGTATCTTTTGGCCAGAACAATCTCAAACCAAGATCTATTGACACAGTGCAGCCAAGAAGATCTGAGCACTATCATTGTCAGGAGATGTTGGAGATGGGTTCGTTGTGTGCTTCGGATGGAAACTGATTCCATCACCAGAGTAGCAATAAGATTGTCATAAATATAAAGGGAAGGGTAAACCCCTTTGAAATCCCTCCTGGCCAGGGGAAAGCTCCTCTCACCTGTAAAGGGTTAAGAAGCTAAAGGTAACCTCGCTGGCACCTGACCAAAATGACCAATGAGGAGACAAGATACTTTCAAAAGCTGGGAGGAGGGAGAGAAACAAAGGGTCTGTGTCTGTCTGTATGCTGGTTTCTGCCAGGGATAGACCAGGAATGGAGTCTTAGAACTTTTAGTAAGTAATCTAGCTAGGTATGTGTTAGATTATGATTTCTTTAAATGGCTGAGAAAAGAATTGTGCTGAATAGAATAACTATTTCTGTCTGTGTATCTTTTTTGTAACTTAAGGTTTTGCCTAGAGGGGTTCTCTATGGTTTTGAATCTAATTACCCTGTAAGATATCTACCATCCTGATTTTACAGGGGGGATTTCTTTATTTCTATTTACTTCTATTTTTTATTAAAAGTCTTCTTGTAAAAAACTGAATGCTTTTTCATTGTTCTCAGATCCAAGGGTTTGGGTCTGTGGTCACCTATGCAAATTGGTGAGGCTTTTTATCCAACATTTCCCAGGAAAGGGGGGGTGCAAGTGTTGGAAGGATTGTTCATTGTTCTTAAGATCCAAGGGTCTGGGTCTGTAGTCACCTAGGCAAATTGGTGAGGCTTTTTACCAAACCTTGTCCAGGAAGTGGGGTGCAAGGTTTTGGGAAGTATTTTGGGGGGAAAGACGCGTCCAAACAGCTCTTCCCCAGTAACCAGTATTAGTTTGGTGGTGGTAGCGGCCATTCCAAGGATAACGGGTGTAATATTTTGTACCTTGGGGAAGTTTTGACCTAAGCTGGTAAAGATAAGCTTAGGAGGTTTTTCATGCAGGTCCCCACATCTGTACCCTAGAGTTCAGAGTGGGGGAGGAACCTTGACAAAGATGGACACCTGAAGGCACGCGAAAATGAGGCCACCCGAAAACATGGCAAAGAGCTGTGGAAGCCAAGCTGAAAAACCTGGGGCACAGCTGGGGAACCATTGAAAGACTTGCCAGAAACAGACAGGAGTGGATAGGGTGACCAGACAGCAAGTGTGAAAAATCGGGACGGGGTGGGGGTGGGGGGTAATAGGCACCTATATAAGGCAAAGCCTTGAATATTGGGACTGTCCCTATAAAATCAGGATATCTGGTTACCCTAGGAGTGGAGGAGCTTCGTCACTGCCCTAAACGCCAGAGGCATAATAGGAACATGATGATGATGATGAAAGAGTAGTGTGGTCTGCTGAAAGGGAATGATACAAAAAAGGGTAAGGGTAAAATTTTCAAAAGTGCTTTAGTGCCTTAGGAGTCTAAATTCCACTTTCAAATGTGACTTAGGCTCTTAAATCCTATTGATTCTCAAGGAGTCCTAAGTGCCTTTTAAAAATGAGACTTAGGCACTTTTGCAAATCCTACCCAGCATCTCAAATTAGTCATAATACATGAAACCCTATCTCTTTCTTCTGTTAACTCCAAGAACCCCTGAATAACTGACATTTTTTCAAGGTCATCATAATAAAAAATAAATAAGTAGATAGATCATTAATTGGTGGGTAATATAAATCCCTCTTTCCTGTAGTCATTCCACAACTTAGTCAGATTTCCCCCCACTTCTTACTGATGGGTGTTGCTCCTTCTTTGCTTTTTTTCTTGTGAATAATCTCCCCAGATCAACAATTAGCAAAATGCAGGGATTGATATCTCCAGCTAGGACCCTTTGTATGGCTCTGGCAACTAAACATCTCTCCAGCAAAATGTTCCCATGTTATTTTAGCAGCAATTATTTAGTGTGTAACTGGCCTATGAGAATGGTGCTTTCAAAGGGTGGGAAGAACTGGATTCTATCTGCTGTGTTTTTCACTAAATGAAGTCTTCACTGCAGTCGTGAAAAAAGAAAGCACGATGGTAATTAGAATGATGAGAATTTATGAGTTGATACCTTTTCCCCTGATATGGCTTTAAATGAATGTTTTATATACCAAAGCCAGATCCAGGAATCCCCATTTTCCAGTGGCATCCCTTTCTGGCTCTGGTGGTTCATGAGATATTTGATCTTATGCCTATGCTCGCTTGTTCTCTCTCTAGAAGTGCTTTTTTTGGCACCCATATAGGATTGAATATAGCAAGTTCCAGATTTTCTGGCCCTGCAAAATGCCTCCCACCACACCTATGTTTAAAAAGGCAAGGGATCCAGTTAGCTAATTCATTCCTAGCCAGTTAAACTACTTTATACATTCTCCAAATCACAAAGTAGATTTAACACATTATTTTAAGGACATGAAAACTGCATAGGGGGACATATTTGTCTCTGCCTCAGAGTGATTATCCCCCTTTAACTAACATTTTAGGTTATTTTGGGAAACCCTGTGGCCCAAGTACTATGGAATGTAGTCAGGGAAAACTGTTTTTTCTCAAATATTTCAGATGTGGAATATTTATTCTGTAGCCAGAGAAACTTGTTTTGTTGCCAAGCAACTGACCATGAGCAGGATCAACTGCCAACTGTGCTTGAAAAGAGGGGAAAAAAAAACCCTGGAGTTACCTCTCATCAGTCTGTATGTGCCCAGACTTGAAGAAGAGCTCTGTGTAGCTCAAAAGCTTGTCTCTCTCACCAACAGAAGTTGGTCCAATAAAAGATATTACCTAACCCACCTTCGTTCAGACAAGCTTTGACAATGCTGTGAACAGTGACTTTTAAAATAAAATCTATGCTACAGATATAGTTTTTTAGTGGCTGGAGGCCTCTGGCACCAGAATCATAGAACTGGAAGGGACCCCGAGAGGTCATCTAGTCCAGTCCCCGGCACTTGTGGCAGGACAAAGTATTCTAGACCATTCCTGACAGGTGTTTGTCTAATCTGCTCTTAAAAATCTCCGATGATGGAGATTCCACAATCTCCCTAGGCAATTTATTCCAGTGCTTAACCACCCTGAGAGTTAGGAAGTTTTTCCTAATGTCCAACCTAAACCTCCCTTGCTGCAATTTAATTTAAGCCCATTGCTTCTTGTCCTATCCTCGGAGGTTAAGAAAAACAATTTTTCTTCCTCCTCCTTGTAACAACCTTTCATGTATTTGAAAACTGTTATCATGTCCCCTCTGTCTTCTCTTTTCCAGACTAAACAAACCTAATTTTTTCAATCTTCCCTCATAGGTCATGTTTTCTAGACCTTTAATCATTTTGGTGCTCTTCTCTGGACTCTCTCCAATTTGTTCACATCCTTCCAGAACTGGACACAATACTCTAGTTGAGGCTTGCTTAGTCAGTGCGGAGTAGAGCAGAAGAATTACTTCTCATATCTTGCTTACAACACTCTTGCTAATACATCCCAGAAGGATGTTCGCTTTTTTTGCAACAGCGTTACATTGTTGACTCATATTTAGCTTGTGGTCCACTATGACCCCCAGATCCCTTTCCGCAGTACTCCTTCCTAGGCAGTCATTTCCCATTTTGTATGTGTGCAAGTGCAACTGATTGTTTCTTCCTTCCTAAATGGAGTACTTTGCATTTGTCCTTATTGAATTTCATCCTATTTACTTCCTCTTTCCCATCTTTCCATTCACTTCCCCAATCATAGTTGGGAACCACCATTGAGTCTCCTTGTGCAGGAGATCAGACCACTGTTTTGCAATTTTTGAACTATGATTGTCCCTTTAAAGAACACTTGGTGAGGTAATGTTGTCTTTGGTGTGAGCTAGGCTTCTTGGGTTCAAGATATTGTGTTACTGATTACAGTCAGGTCCTTAGCTAAAGTCAGGATTCCTTGAGTCTGTTCCATGCTATGCTGCTGACATGCTGTGTGAACTGGACCAAGTCATGTGGGTCCGAATTTCCAAAGGTGTTTTCCTCAGATTTTGTGTGTCCAGGCTAATGCCTGGTTTTCAGGGGTGCTGAGTACCTTAGCTCACTCATGAAAAGAAGGCCAAAGCAAGCAATGAATCCTTTACAGGGAAGCTTGAAGGAATACAAGTTGAATTACTTCAACATACACAACATTTTTAATAATCTCCACTACACAATTCAGCATTTCCATTCTAAATAATTCACAAGGCTCCCTCCCCCAGCCTCCATCAAATGTAGGAAAACATATGGTCAGCATGAAGCTGACCGGGTAAATTAAAGCATATAGGGTAAATTTGGGTAAATTAAAGCATATAGGGCCTGATCCAAAGTCCACTGAAGTAAATGGCAATCTTTCTATTGACTTCAGTCGGCTTTGGATCAGGCCTTAATGAAGGACAGTCGAGAGATGTTTGTGTCTACTACACTCTTGAACCAACTGAGAAGTGCTGCTTTAAGAGAGAGCTGGCTGTCTACTTGAACAGTGTGGGCCACATTTTTCTCTTTTATACTTGGAGTAATTTTGCTGAAGTCAATAGAGTTACTTTGGATTAACCCTGGTGTTATGAAGGTCTGAATTTGGCCTTGAAGTTGTTAGACCTGTAATGAGTACTTCCATCCTCTGCTGAGCCAAAGTGTGAGGAACTCTTAGCTTGCGCCTGAACATGGTTCTTTACCAACCGAAACAATGGCTTGGCCAGCATCTCTTTGGGAAGAGGGTCAATTAGCTTTTATTTAAAAAATAATAAATAGCAGAATTTAAATGCCTGCATGGCCACAGGTCAGCACTATAGAAAATCCAGAGCCACCTGGACAAACAAAGAAAGAGGAAAAATAACATTGTTAAATAATATCTGGCTTCCTCTTGAAGGAGGAATGACTGTAGTTAGGAGAGAGGGCGAAGAAACTGCAAAAGCTAGTAAGAGGGAGCTGTGAGGAAGACCTATGGGAATGAGGTTCCGCTAAGATCTCCTGGAAAGATGTACTGATATTGCCTCATACAATGTTAAAATAAAGTGACAGTTCTCTTTCTAAAAAAAGAAAAGGACTAACAAATTTATTCGAGCATAAGCTTTCGTGAGCTACAGCTCACTTCATCGGATGCATTCAGTGGAAAATACAGTGGGGAGATTTATATACACAGAGAACATGAAACAATGGGTGTTACCATACACACTGTAATGAGAGTGATCAAGTAAGGTGAGCTATCACCAGCAGGAGAGCTGCGGGGAGGAGGGAAACCTTTTTGTAGTGATAATCAAGGTGGGCCATTTCAAGCAGTTGACAAGAACATCTGAGGAACAGTGGGGGCGGAGGGGCGGAGAAAAACATGGGGAAATAGTTTTACTTTGTGTAATGACCCATCCACTCCCAGTCTTTATTCAAGCCTAAGTTAATTGTATCCAGTTTGCAAATTAATTCCAATTCAGCAGTCGCTCCTTGGAGTCTGTTTCTGAAGTTTTTTTTTGTTGAAGAATTGCCACTTTTAGGTCTGTAATCGAGTGACCAGAGAGATTGAAGTGTTCTCCAACTGGTTTTTGAATGTTATAATTCTTGACGTCTGATTTGTGTCCATTTATTCTTTTACATAGAGACTGTCCAGTTTGGCCAATGTACATGGCAGAGGGGCATTGCTAGCACATGATGGCATATATCACATTGGTAGATGTGCAGGTGAACGAGCCTCTGGCAGTGTGGCTGATGTGATTAGGCCCTATGATGGTGTCTCCTGAATAGATATGTGGACACAGTTGGCAACGGGCTTTGTTGCAAGGATAGGTTCCTGGGTTAGTGGTTCTGTTGTGTGGTGTGTAGTTGCTGGTGAGTATTTGCTTCAGGTTGGGGAGCTGTCCGTAAGCAAGGACTAGTCTGTCTCCCAAGATCTGTGAGAGTGATGGGTCATCTTTCAGGATAGGTTGTAGATCTTTGAAGATGCGTTGGAGAGGTTTTAGTTGGGGGCTGAAGATGATGGCTAGTGGTGTTCTGTTATTTTGTCGGGCCTGTCCTGTAGTAGGTAACTTCTGGGTACTCTTCTGGCTCTGTCAATGTGTTTCTTCACTTCAGCAGGTGGGTATTGCAGTTGTAAGAATGCTTGATAGAGATCTTGTAGGTGTTTGTCTCTGTCTGAGGGGTTGGAGCAAATGCGGTTGTATCGTAGAACTTGGCTGTAGACAATGGATCATGTGGTGTGGTCTGGATGAAAGCTGGAGGCATGTAGGTAGGCATAGCGGTCAGTAGCTTTCTGGTATAGGGTGGTGCTTATGTGACCATCGCTTATTAGCACCATAGTGTCCAGGAAGTGGATCTCTTGTGCGGACTGGTCCAGGTTGAGGTTGATGGTGGGATGGTAATTGTTGAAATCATGGTGGAATTCCTCAAGGGCTTCTTTTCCATGGGTCCAGATGATGAAGATGTCATCAATGTAGCGCGAGTAGGGGCATTAGGGGACGAGAGGTGAGGAAGCGTTGTTCTAAATCAGCCATAAAAACTATTTCCCCTTGTTTATTCCCCCCCCACCACCACTGTTCCTCAGACATTCTTGTCAACTGCTGGAAATGGCCCACCTTGATTATCACTACAAAAGGTTTCCCTCCTCCCCCCGCTCTCCTGCTGGTAGTAGCTCACCTTACCTGATCACTCTCGTCCTACAGTGTGTATGGTAACACCCATTGTTTCATGTTCTCTGTGTATATAAATCTCCCCACGGTATTTTCCACTGAATGCATCTGATGAAGTGAGCTGTAGCTCACAAAAGCTTATGCTCAAATAAATTTGTTAGTCTCTAAGGTGCCACAAGTCCTCCTTTTCTTTTTGTGGATACAGACTAACATGGCTGCTACTCTGAAACCAGTTCTCTTTCTGTATTGTCTTTTGGTTCTTGCAACTCCGTGGAATACCTTTCACCTGACTTTGCAGGGCTACTCTCTGTTAGTTTATTTGTTCCTCTGTCTTGAGTATGACACCAACCAGACACACACTGCATTTTCCCATGCTTCACTGACTACTCACGTTCCTGCTCTGTACACCATGGCTGGCAGTGCACAGATGTCCAAATTCGTTGTTTTCAAGCACAAAGGGAGCATGCCCTTGATGATGCTGTTCAACCTCTCTTTCCAACTTTGGCTCTTCTTTCTATCTCAGTTTCCTGCTTCAGAATAATGCTTGTCAGTTGACCTCATTAAGCAGTTGAAGCTCCCCATGGTAGCACTGCCTACAGTATTTAAAGTCACATACACTTCACTCACTGATGTAGATTGGCTGTGAATACAACTTTGTGTTAGTTTTGCCTGCTGCCATTTGCTATATTTAAGGCATATTAATCATGTCACAAGACTATTTGAGGCATTTAAATGTCTCTTGCTGAGGATTAAATTCCAAGGCAAATTTGAGGCATTTGATAACTGCAAAAGCCACCTATTGTGAGTGTGCTTCAGTACCACAAATATTAATGCTATTCTCCAAAAAGAAAAACGTGTGCACACACAAAAACCCACCATCAAGATATAGAAACAGAGCCAATCTAATGGTGTTACCTGATAGGAATCATAGCCAGAGGTGAATTTTCCCCACTATGTGTTTCTTCAATTATGAGAATTTAAAAGTTCTTTGCTGATGCCTTCTGAGACTTACTGTTGATGTCATTTTGTAGAGGGAAGGCTTTAGGTTTGAGGCTGAGTTCAAAAAGTGAATAATTGTTCAAGGGACAGGCCTCCAGGGACAAAACAGAGAAAAAATTCCTACTGGTGTAAGCCAGTCCAATTCTATTGAAGTCTGTGGAGCATGTACTATCATTTGCCAGTGGTGAAGTCACATGTAGGTGTTATCTATTGTGGTCTTATCTGCAGGATGATAAAATATGATTATCATTCCATACAGATCCTTTTAAGGTCTGTATCAGCTGTCTTTGATACCATTGATTTGCAGACTCTGGCGGGTATGGGCAGGACTATGGTCCTATCACATTTTTCATCTTGGAGAATTCCCAGAATACTGCTGGGCAATTGTCCATCCTCCCAAGATCTCTTCCATGTAGGAGCCTATATTCTTGATAATTTTTTGTATTACAGCAGCCCCTAGAGGCCTCAATCAAGATCGGGGCCTACTGTACTGGATACTATATATAAATAAAGTGAGATGTATATGTGGAGTCTCTCTCCGACAAAGACTACAGCTCCAAAAACAGCGGAATCTCATATATGAGGTAATGGAGAATCTTTATTACCTGTAGTAGTATTAGAGCTTATAGCCTCTGTTAGTCTACTATTAGAATGTAAGAGAGCTAGTCTAAAATTCTAGCAGTGACATACTCTCCCTGAGCTAGATTATGACTAGCTCTGGGTGGGTGTACACAGGAAGTAAGGAAAGCACAAGGAGATACCTCACCTTTTCTTGTGCCTCTGTGGAGAGACAAGGCAAAAGTTCAGTGTCAGCAGTTCTAGAAGCCAAATTGATAAGTGGTAAAAGATAAGTAAGTTGCAGGCTCTAATGGGGCAAGAATATGCTGACTGTGCATGTACTACCTATATTCCTAAAGTCATGGTGCCCCTACAAGCTGCCACTGAGGAAGACTGCTAGAGCTGGGCAAAATTTTTCAGATGAAACATTTTTTACCAAAAGTTGCAGATTTGCATCAAAATTCTGTGAATTTGGGTCAAATTTGCTGAATTCTTTCACTAAACCTCCCTCCAAACCTCAAAACCAAAACAAGCAAAACCAAAACCAAAAACAACAATAAAACCCTGAAAAAAATTGCAAAAAGTTAAAATGTTTCATTTTGACATTTTTTGAAACAAAAATTTTTTTTATTTGAAATAACTTTTTGGTTAGAAATTTATTTCAATTTTATTTTTTTTTAATTAAATGAGTATAAAAAAATCTTAGAAATGAAATAAAATTCATTTTGGGTTGAACAAAATATTATTGTTCAACCTGAAATGATTTATTTTTTATTTTTTTGGTTTGCCCAAAAATTCAAAAGCATTTTCCTTGTGAGTCAATCTGAAATAATTTTTTTTGAATTGACAAGTGAAGCAAAAAAAAAAAAAATTTTTTTTTGCTCAGCTCTAAAGAACATCTCCAGCATAAGAACATAAGAGCGGCCATATTGGGTCAGATAAATGGACCATCTAGCCAATATCCTGTCTTCCAACAGTGACCAGTGCCAGATGCTTCATAGATAGGGCCCTACCAAATTCACGGCTATGAAAGACGCATCACTGACTGTGAATTCTGGTCTCCCCTAATGAAATCTGGTCTTTTGTATGCTTTTCTCTTATATTATACAGATTTCACAGGGGAGACCAGCGTTTCTCAAATTGGGAATCCTGACCCAAGAGAGAGTTGCAGGGGGATTGCATTATTTTAGGGGGAACATGGTGTTGCCACCCTTACTTCTGTTCTGCCTTCAGAGCTGGGCAGCTCAAGAGCCGGGTCTGTTGGCCTGGCACCCAGCTCTGAAGGCAACGCCCCGCCAGCAGCAGTGCAGAAGGGTGGAAATACCATACCATGCCACCTTTACTTCTGTGCTGCTGCCTTCAGAGCTGGGCGGCTGGAAAGTGGCAGTTGCTGATTGAGGGCCCAGCTTGCAGGCAGCAGTGCAGAAGGGTGGCAATACCATACCATGCCATCCTTACTTCTGTGCTGGTGCTGGTGGTGACTCTGCCTTCAGAGCTGGACTCCTGGCCAGCAGCCGCCGCTCTCCAGATGCCCAGCTCTGAAATAAGGGTAGCAGTACTGCAACCCCCCTTAAAATGACCTTGTAACACCCCCCCCCAACAACTCTTTTTTGGGTCAGGGCCCCTACAATTACAACACCATGAAATTTCAGATTTAAATAGCTGAAATGATTAAATGATTAAATTTATTATTTTAAAAATCCTGTGACTGTGAAATTGACCAAAAGGACTGTGAATTTGGTAGGGCCCTATTCATAGGGAATGAAGAGAACAGGGCATCATTCCATAGGCTGTATAGCATTAGGCATCCATGAGCCTCATCATCTATAGACACAATCTAGCCTAATGTGTGGGAAGGTAGAATGATCTCTAATTTTCTTTTGCTTGATTAACTCAAAGGCGAGTGTTTGCATTCAAACTCCACAGTTCTACGGGTGGCATTATTTATAGCATAGTAGGAAATCCAAGTAAATTCTTGCAGAATCTGTAGCAGGTTAATGCTTCTCACCTGAGTGGCACCACTGACATGGAAGAATTTGTCTCTTACTTCTTGATATTTAATTCCATCAGGAGCAATATAATGTACAGCAGACTGCATTTTATGCCATCACACACACAAGATCTGATTCTTCTCTTGTTTACACTGACTTCAACAGAATTACTCCTGGTCCAGAAGAAAGCCTCTAAAAGTATTTCTGGAAGAGGGATCATACTCATTCCTTCCATTCCCTTCATTTTGTTATATATGGAGTGTGGTTTGCAAAATTTAAAAAATGAAATTGGCATGTATTTGTGTCTGTGGTGTGTGCTCTATGCCAAAATTCTGTACTAGCCTACTCTGATCCCACCTCATTGGCTTCAGTGGGATGGCACATGGTGTAGTTATGTGAAGAATTTTGGCTTATACTTATTTGCCATACACGGACAACTTATTTTTAAGCACACCAAGTTAAAAAGATGCCACAATCTATCTTGATTATTAACAGTTGCTGCTGTTCTCGTTGAGTCAAATTCTGCCCTCAAATAAGCATGCGCTGTGCCAATTGGTTTCAATGGGAGTTGTCTGAACCTATCTGACAGTACATCTGAGGTGAAACCTCACATCATGTAATGTGTCACTTCTACTGTATGCCTCTGGGGTGTATGTGGGTGGGTGTGAGAGAGAGCGAGCGGAATGAATACTGGAGAAAAGGTGACTATTTCTCTAGCTGACATTGACTTTTTAGTCATTTCCTGCAAACATTTGCAACAATGTTGTTTGGTTGCAAAAATATACATTGCTGGTCTCCTGAATACTCATGCAAATACGTGTTTGTACAAAGGTTCATGCTGGAAATGTCTGCACAGCCATTTTAAAATCTCTGGTGTTTTTCTTCTTGTTTATAAAATGTAGTTGCGTGTTTGGGGAGCAGAAACAAGGGAGTATGACTTAGCTAACCAGTCATACAGCAGTTATAACGAATAGTGTGTAGGTGAAGGCACGGTTCAATTGCAAAAATCCCATGGGCTGAAATATGATTTACAAAGTGTTTGTCAAATAATTTTGCATAATGGACACATTTAATTTTGAATAATGCACACTAGATCAAAGTTTATTAATGAATTAGTTGAGAACAAGGAAAAAAAGGCAATGTTAATCAAGTAAATGATTACAAATCGTTTCCCTGGCTCTAATATGTATCATAGAATCATAGAATATCAGAGTTGGAAGGGATCTCAGGAGGTCATCTAGTCCAGCCCCCTGCTCAAAGCAGGGCCGATACCCAATTAAATCATCCCAGCCAGGGCTTTCTATCTATTCTATTCTATTTCTATCTATTCTATCTAACAGAATTACAAGGTTATGCCTAACACAACCTTGCCATGTGCAGGATACGGTGCACCTTTTTGTCTCAAATTTTTTTTTGATGCATATTTGTATTTTATGTTCGCGTGCTGCTGCGAAGGCCCAGCATTCGTCATCATGGCCCTGGCTCTTGGCTGTGCTGAAGATACTGTGCACTGGTCTGTTGGATCCAGCCAGTGACAAGTTCTTGACGCTCAGGGAAACCCTTTGGTGTCACATGGCTGCCATTACAGTTCTGATGCCACACAGGCAACCTGGCTGGAGATGAGGGCATGTGGTAGGGGCACCCCCAGCAATTCCTGGATGCTATTGGTAGCTGATATCAAGTCGAACAACTCCGAAGCTACTCCACTTTATGTGGGGGTCTGGCCAGTCCTGAGATCCAGGGGAGTAAATGTGGTGTACATCTAAATTGGCTGAGCTGTTCTGTGTGCTGCTTGGAGACAGTCCAGGATCTGGCTCTGTGAGTACATGCTGGCTTTTCATTGATTCGCATATTATAAAGCCAGAAGGGACCACTGTCAGATTTCCATGAATTAATTCCTGTTTGAACTAAAGCATATCTTTATTTTAAAATTCCAGTGGTGGAGAATCATTAGGGAGGAGGGATAGCTCAGTGGTTTGAGCATTGGCCTGCTAAACCCAGGGTTGTGAGTTCAATCCTTGAGGGGGCCCTTTAGGGATTTGGGGCAAAAATTGGGACTTGGTCCTGCTTTGAGCAGGGGGTTGGACTAGATGACCTCCTGAGGTCCCTTCCAATCCTGATATTCTGTGATTCTGTGATCCACTACAAGCCTTGTTACATTGTTCTAATGGTTAATTACCATCACCTTATTTGTGCCTTATTTCTAGTTTGAATTTGTCTAGCTTCAAGTTCCAGCTGTTGGATCTTGAATATCTTTGTCTGCTAGCTTAAAGAACCATCCATTATCAAGTTTCAGTTCCCCCTGTAGAGACTGATAGGCTATTATCAAATCACTCCTTGTCTTCTCTTTGATAAACTAAATAGATTGAGCTCCTTGAGAATATCACTATAAAGCAGGTTTTTCAATCCCTAATTCATTCTCATGATTTTTCCTGAACCCTCTTCAATTTATCAACATCCTTCTTGAATTGGGGACAGCAGAACTGGACATAATATTCCAGCAGTGGTTGCACCAGAGTCAAATACAGATGTAAAATAACCTCTCTACCCCTGCTTGATATTCCCCTGCTACTAGAAGGCTTTGGATTTTGGAGCACTCCTATTCACACTGTTTGCAGTTTGGAACTCTGCAAAGTACTATGAGCCATGTTCCGTAAGTGCACGCATCAAAGAAATCCAAATGAATCAACAAGCATAAATATCTTTTCACACTTTTCCTGGATTGCATACAGTACTAGCGGCAAGTTTTACTGTGAAATTTACTGGTGTGTCTAAAGCAAAAACAATGGAAAAAAAAGCTTGTGCATGACTAATCTAAAAGCTTAGCTCCTCTTCTATTTTTCTCTTGGGCTAGAAAGTAGCACTTTTACTTTCTTTAAAAGATGGTATTCAAGAGTAGAGACGGCCCATTAAAGGGGATATATTGTTACTACTTGTTCTGTCTGATGCTTATATTTTCTACCTTTCCTCTGCAGAGTAGAGAAAATGGGCTATGCAGCTTTAACAATCACCTGTGGAATAGTTTGGGCTAGTGTAACATTCTGACCCTCTGCTTTCTCAATGTTTCCTGAAGGAGTCTCTGTTTATCATTCAGCCTGCAATGCCTGTATTGGGTTACGGCAGGAATGTGGAAAGCTAAATGGTAAAATATGTCAGGCTGTGAAAAGGTCTTAGGCTTTGAAATTTTATGGACCACATTTGCTAATGCACATTCCATATTTCAAGGAGTTTGGCTATCCCCTGGTTTTATAAGAGTGTGGTATACATTGTGTGTGTGTGTGTGTGAGAGAGAGAAAGGCTACTGAGCCAGTAAACAAGACCATACCCATAGGGAGTCACAGGCACAGGGAGGATATCCCAACAATGGGATAAATTATAGTGACACCTACTAGTGTTGTTATAATTGTCAGTTGCCACTTACAAACCATGATCTCTGATCCTGCAAAGATCAGGAATGTAGCTCCTTCTCCACAATGGAGTCCTACTGAAGTCCCTTTGTAGGAATGGGGTCCTTTTTAATAATAGTCAGTATACAGATATTACAGGTTAGATCCTCAGCTGAGGTAAATCAGTGTAGTTTCATTGACTAGAGATTTGCACCATCAGAGGATATTGCTCAACTTGTTTATAGAGATAACTATCCTGATTATGCATTTATTTAATATTAATGGCCATATTTCCAATAGCACCTCAACCTGGACACCAAATTTGCCTGCACAATTTTGTGTGTATAGTCATTTGAGTGCACAAATGGATTCAGAGCACACATGGTTTGGTATTCTTGTATCTGCAATGCATATTTAGGGTGTTATGTAAATAAAAACAATGAGAAATTCCATTTGCACATGCAAATGATTTTATGTACTTATTCAGAAGCCATTAAAAATGGCCCCAAATCCTGTGGGAGATATTCAGTTTGTAATGGATTGTGCAGCCAAAGATTTTTCTATAGATTTCATTTTAATTTTCCATATAGAGATACCTAATCTAGATGCCCTGATAAGAAATTGCAAATACAGGTCAATTCAATATAGTAAAAAGCTTAGGAAAAGGGTGGATGATCCCAACAAAAGGAGCTACAACAAAACATAACAAATAACACCCCAAAAATACCCCCCCTCTGTCCACCAAACACATCAGTCCTCCTGAACCATCCATCCATCCACCCAAAAAAAAAAAAATGCTTTGTGATGTGCACTGAAGATCAACACATTTGGGTTATTTCAATCCATGAGCATGTCGGAGGTGAAAATGAGTTAATTCCGAAATTGAGGGGCTTTCTGGAGAAAGCCCTGTCAGTAATTCCCTCTCTCATAAACTCAGGGAATTCCATTGCCTCCCTTAATTGCAGCTTTGGGCAGTATGGCACAGGGAGAAAAGGCAGTCTCTCAAGTAGGGAAATTCCAAACCAACCGGGTCTTTATACATCAAAATCCGCATCTTAAACTGCATCTGGAAGCCAACTGACAGCTAATCCAGATTAGATCTGAGTGAGAAACTTTTTCTGTGCTTTGAATATTTTTGAGAGTTTGACATTTTATTCCTATCTTGAATTGGGACAAAAAAAAATCAATCTAAAAAATATTTGCAAATTGACCAAACAATTCTTTTTTGGTTTGGGTCAACTAAAACATTTTATTTCAATAATTTCAAAATGTTTTACTTAGATTCCAACATTTCTTCTTTAGCCTTTTTTCCCAGTCCAATTAGTTTAAACTTCAAAAAGAAAAGAAATTTTGAACCTGGAAAATCAGAATTTATTATTTTCAAAAAGTCAAAACATAATGTTTTGACAATTTAAAAATGTTTTTTCTTGACATTTTGTCGAGTTGGGAAATCTGTCAAACCTGACCCTGTTTCACGAGCAGTTTTGGTTTCAACTAATCAGCATGGTTTGATGAAAAACAATTTGTTGAAGGATTCCTGACCAGCTCTAATCCAGAGGCTGAAGCACTCTTACAAGCAGTCCACCGCTGTAGATATATAGGAATATAGAAAAATAGTTTCCTCCACTGCAGGGTGTGTTGGATAAAATTCTATTACTTTTATTATGCAGATCAAACTATATGATTATAATGGTCCCTTCTGGCCTTAAATATCTATGTATAGATCTCAAATCCTCTGTGTTCCTTTGTTCAAACTATTTATTTCAAACAATAATAAATTATAAAATACAAATATAAAACAGTTTAAAAATAATATGATGGAAGGATATTCAGCCCCAAGGCTACTACTCCCCCATTGTCTTGTGACATGGTGTAAATTCTGGTCCCACTGAAGCCAATGACAAAACTCCCATTGACGTTAATGGAACCAGGAATTCAATCATGATGCCTATGTCTTGTATATGATGGGCATGTCCCTGTAATGCCTAGGCAGAAGTGTGTGGATTATTGGAGTGTATTAACGGGTGATGGGGAATAGCTTCCTTTGCTTTAATTTTCTTGGCTTTGTTGGACTTAAGTCTGGCTCTTTGTGTTATTTAAACATACTTTTTGCTTAATATATGAAGCAAGCACATTGTTAAAATCATAGATTTCTGAATAATTATGTCATCAGGCAATTAAAATATCTACTACAAACAGCTCTAAGATGTTATGGGTGGAAGAGCTGCCAGTTTCACAGGTCACATTGCATTCAGAATTACAACGAATGTACAGTACTCAGACCAGGCTGGAAATAAAAATCATTTTCCAACTCTTAAAATCCTTTTTAGCTTTCTCAGTGCTCTAATGTCAAATTATGATTATTTTAGAGGAAGAACCATTAAATAGCAGTAATTGGTCCGTATTAGCATATTTGAATATCAAGGGATGTGAATAGATCCGTGTTTAATATTTCAATCACACATAAGACCTCCTTTAAAAAAATGCTAACTGGAGTTCTTTATACAAAATTATTCATGCTTCTTATGATTTCGGGGAATGTTTTCTAGTCAGTTATCGCTTCCAACTCCTGTGTTGTTGTTTTTCTGTGACTTTGATCAAGTCATGTAGACCAAGATGTTAAAAACTGGGTACTTAATGTTTGGCTCTTAAATCCAAATTTAGGCACCTAAATGTGTGCCTTGATTTTCAAAAGTGCCGAGCAAGCAGCAGCTCCAATTGACTTGAAAAAGTTGGGTTCATTTTATAAGTCATTAGAAAACTCTCCCAGAAATCACAATCAGTTTTTTCTGTGGGGGCTGCGAAGCGGTCAGTGCTTTTGAAAATTAAATCTCCCATTTAGATGATTTCAGGTATTTAAATCTGAAATTTCACAGTGTTGTACCTGTAGGGGTCCTGATCCAAAGGTGGGTTGTGTGGTGATGGTGGGGGGGCGGGTCACAAACTTGTTGTGAGGGGCAGGGGGTTGCGGTATTGCCACCCTTTTTTTTTTTTGCACTGCTGCTGGCGGTGGCACTGCCTTGAGAGCTGGGAGGCTGGAGAGCGATGGCTGCTGGCCGGGAGCCCAGCTCTGAAGGCAGCATTGTCGCCAGCAGCAGTGCAGAAGTAAGGGTGGCATGGTATAATATTGCCACCCTTACTTCTGTGCTGCTGCCTTCGGAGCTGGGTCCTCGGCCAGCAGCCACCGCTCTAGACACGCAGCTCTGAGGGCAGTGCAGAAGTAAGAGTGGCAATACTGCGATCCCCCCCCCCCACAATAACATTGTGACCCCTCCTTTTAAAAAACCTGGTCCCCCCATGAAATTTGTATACTATAGAGTAAAAGTACACAAAAGAAGATTTCACGGTCCATGATGCATTTTTCATGGCCATGAATATGGTAGGGCCCTAATAATAGCACTTCCCTACCTTACAGGGGATTTGTGTTGATTAAAGAGTGTGAAGCATTCAGATGCTACGGTAATAAGAACCATGGAAGTACTTAGAGTGGGATTTTTCAGAAGTGCCTAAGAGACTGAGCAGCACAGGTCTTATTGATTGACTGACTGCTCCTAAATCACACGGGTGCGTCTGAGAAGTCTGCCTTTAATGCACATTAAGATGCTAAGAAGAAAGGCGTAATATAAATTCTGTTGTTAGCCTTACCAGCTCAGCAGGAGAATTCTTCACCAGAGCACACTAAATGAGAGCTTTGGATAAATTACAAACCGCTTTGGCAGTGTAAAAGGGTCCTGAAAGTGGGTGTAAATGTAGAGCCACTCCAATTGCACTGCCAGAACAGTGTAAAAGGGCCTTCGTGTCAATGAGAATCAAGCCCAGAGTGATTATGTGCTTGCACTGCATGCATCACTAAGCATTTAATTATGAGCTGCAATGCTTCGTAAATTCACATTTGAAGCCATTCTGTAGGCAACCACATTAGGAGAAAAAAAGTAGTGAGCTCTCTTCCTTCTGACATTGAGTAACATAGTAAATAAATATGATTGAACAAATGAGCATGGGATTTTATTGCAGGCACTGAGGGAATAATAGATGGGAATTAGCAAAGGAAAAGAGGGAATGAATGAAAAGATCTAATGAATGTTTTTCTCTTTGAAAGATGATCTCTTTAGCTGAGATTTAGAGTTAGGACACAGCTAATAGCTGATACAAATGGTTGTAGATAGGATAGATAGCCTAAAGATTGATGGCTTCCTGTTATTGTTCTAGCTCTTTAATCCAGGCTCCTGCTGGAATGCAAAGTTCCCAGCTCAAGACCAGTTATATGAGGACATCAAGAAGAAAAAAGATAGCCATGTCATTTGTCTGCTTCCAAAGATGTGAAACTGTTTTTGCTTCCAATGACATGCCTATTAATGCCAGTGCTTTTTCACGACAATGCTTTGCTTGCATTTAAAAGTACCAAACTTTTCTCTGGCGGTATATGTTCCTTGCTACCTTGACCTTTGTAAGGAATTATGGGTATGCTGTCCACTCTGATGGATTTTAGAGAGCTGAGATGTCATAGGAACAACAAAAAAGGTGTCCAAAAAAATCTGAGCCAATGCAGGGTAGACTGCATAATAATAGCAATACCATAAATCAAGACTCATTTACAACTTTTTGAAGCAAAACAAGAGTATAAAAACTGACATAAACGAGGGGAGTGATGAACAGTAAGAAGCAGAGGTGGGCTTGAACCAAACCCAGGATCTAAACTTTGGAGATATTTGAATCTGAGTCCCTAACTGAGTGGTGCAATTTGGTTCTATCTCGAATAATAAGCATTCATTGGTGTAAAGAGCTAAGCGCAAGCTTTGTGAGAAATCTAAACTTTCAACTGCAATACCAGGAGCAATGAAAACTACTTGGATAATGCCCCACAAGGCTGCCCTTGTGGGCCTCTGGCTTTAAGAAATGGCAAATGTGGAGGGTTCTTTGCAACAACACCTGCTGAGCTTTATTCATTTTCTGTTACATGAATGCCAATAGAGAGGGACATTAGTGAGGAGGAGGAGAGAGAGAGGTTTGTATCTTTATCTTCAGGCATCATATTTTAAAGGCAAAATTTAAAATGGTAACTAGAAACTGAACTGGTGGTGGCATTTTTTGGTGGTTTTTGTCATGTTTTCAAAATTAGTGTGCACGAATTTGCCTACTTTACCTAACCTTTATTACACCAGAATTCAAGGTGGAAATTTTCATGTGGCTGTCTTGAAAGCTGTTAGTCCATTTGGCAGTCATCCAAAGGAGAGTGAACAATACCGTGTCTTAGATGATACGTCAGATTTCGAATAGTGACTACAGGAGACAATCTTTGAGGTGACATAGTTGGCAAGCAATTCATAAACTGGAGTATGTTTACATAAAACATTCAGTGAATTACTTATAACAAATTAATAAAAATTGATGTCTGGTGTCACAACAAGAAAAGGAGACTAAATTATTTGAAATTACTATGAATAACTCAGTCAATTCTAGTTACAATTAGATCTGGTTCAAATTTTGATTTTTTTGAATGAACATTTTCATCAAAATTTCAAATAATATTTGCTGATTTTTTGACCAGCTGTAGTCACAATTCTGTATAAGCTGAGCACTTTTTCAAAGATGAAATAAAATAAGTTTTTAATATTTCTCTTTTTTAATCTTAGCTTACATTCAATATGGTAATAATTTCCAATTCATCAACAGCCCATTCTTATTTCAAAATGAATAAAGTCTCTCCTACTCAGAATTTCTCTCTTCTTCTAAAGGAAAGAAGTTTTAAAAAATCTCAAAACTGAGGTAGAAAAATTTTAAAATACATTTGTTTGGCATGGTTTTTGGAGTTCAGGTAGTGCAATAGGAAATCCATGCAGGACTCATAGGCAAAGAGCAGCATATCATAAGAGTCAGTGCTACATTTCTTTCTGATTCCCAGGTAGAATGATCTCAAAAGATCACCTAAGAAAATCAGCCAGAGTTTATCAATTTTTTTTCTCCTAATGGGCAGATCCTAAGTTACATGTGTGGTCTGGTTTAGAGAATCTTCTGATTGCACCTGCATGGAGTGTGTACATGCCCTCCTCCTGGAAGGAAAGCAATTGATTTGAAGACACAATCTACTCCCTCTACTTCCCCCGATTCTTAATTCATAAGGTTTAGCTCTGAGACAAGACATCCTGTGTGATTTCAGCAAGCCCATATGGCTCTTGAATGCTTTTCCCAAGGTGAGGATTAAAGAACATCAAATGCTGTTTGAGGGAGAGAGGAAATCTCATGTAATGCTTTTGTTCTGCTAACATCTATGTAAAGAGCTGCCTGGGAGTTTTGGAATGGAATCTGTCATCACTATAATCCTGTTCTGGAAAATCGTGATGGAGACAGCACAGAGTGATATCATTTAAGTCTGACACTAGAATTTCCCCCAGCAAACTCATCCCCTAACCAATCTTCCCCTCTTCCTTGATATTCAAGTGCTCAATTGGCAAGATTGTTGGCATCTTGTTTTTTCCACAGCTGTGTTAAAATTTGAAACACAGATATGCGAGGAATAAGCTAATACAGAGGATAGTCTGTTCAATGCTCTCCACAGACTTAGGAGGAATTTTTGTGCACTTTTGGCGTCATGTGCAGGAAATTCTTCCTTGGTCTGTACAATACAATAAACAAGCCTCTTGTGTATTAACTTAAGTTTTTAGCACTTCCATCTCAGTCTATGATGAGCAGTAAAACTGTAAGGAAAAGGCATTTGCTTTGTTAGGGTTATGATCTATTCTTATATGTACATATTTGCTTGACACCTGTTCTCACTCAGGGCCCTCATGCTACTATGCCAGTGTACCAAAATGTCATTGATTCTCTGTGTATAAGCAGATAAGTGCATCTATCCAACATAATTATTCAACTTCTCCCCCTTTAATGGCCTGTGAATTGATTGATCACATCGGTGAAGCACCGTGATCGAGATAACTGAGTAGGAGACTGGGAGCCAGGCACTCCCAAATTCTAATCCAGGGTTGGACGTGGACTTACTGGGTGGCCTTAGGTAAATTACTTATTGTATGTCTGTTCACCTCTCTGTAAAATGGGGGTGGTTCTCCACAGCAGTGTTGTGAGGATTTAACAACGTTTGTACAGCACTCATATAGTACTTGGCCATTTTCAAACTGCTCTACAGACTGTAACTTATTACGTCTCACAACACCTCTGTAAGACAGATATGTATTTTGCTAAGCAGGAACGCAGTTGGGGTCTTCTATAATGTGTAGACCCTGATGTTCAGAGGTGGTGATCACCCTGAACCCCACATCACTTTAATTAACACTGTGGATACTCAACACCTCTGAAATCAAGGCCATAGAGCCTACTATAAGGACAAGAATACAGTTTCACATAACAAGAATACTTTGCACTCTTTAGAATCTTCCATATGAGGATCCCAAATGTGGTGTTAGCACAAATTATCAAGTTTAGACTCCCCTCAGCCCTGGGAGGTTGATAGGTATAATTTTTATCCCAGTTTTACAGAATGGGAAGTTGAGTCAAAGAGGGGTCAAAGTGTATTGACTCAGTGAGGGGCAGTGCCCATAATGCGGGAGGTCCAACCTAGTGGCTGGGGCCCAGAGTAGAGGCAGGGTCAGGCGTCACACCAAGGGTCACAGCCAGAGTCAGAAGTCACACCAAAGTCATAACCAGGAGTAAAGCCAAGGGTCAAGCTGGAGTCAGTAAATGGAATTCGGGCAAGGAAGCAGCAACAAGGCATGGTAATAGGAACAAGGAACGGGAGCCAGAAAAGAAGACAGGAACTTGCTCTCAGGGGTCTGATCAGCAGCAGACCTACAAACCAGCTATTCAGATAAGGTGGCGTGGCAGGAACAGGAAGCTTTGTGCTAAGAGATGTCCAGTCAGTAGTCTGCTGCTAGTCTGCTGAGTCAATGGCTGCAGCCCCTGTTTGCGGGGTATCAGCTGTAGTTTTCCTAGCTGGCCTTGCAATGTAATCCTGTGAGCTTAGGTTAGAGACTCATGGTACCCCTTATTTCTCCCATCTTCATAAAAAAATGATGTATGTATATTTTCATTTAGTGTTCTGCCTCCTGATGTGTCTGATTTCTTCCCTCTTCAGGTTTAAACTGAGAGCAGCATATACTGTATGCCGTTACTTTCTTCAGTGGTTTCCATAGCAAAGGAGCAGAGGTAAGGGGCAGCTACTAAAAGAGGGTGGTTATTAGTCAAGCATGCCTCGGAGAATATGACATTTCATTATGTTATCACAAAAGTAACAGGCAGAATCCTGTGAAAGAACTGAATGCGGATGGCACAATAGTCACCCTTGCATCATCTGTATTTCCCACAAATAATGTGATACAGTTAGCGTAATTATTTCTGATTCTAAAAACATGGAGAAACTGTGGAATCTCAGCCTCTATTGTGATGGCTCTTCATTGGTAAAATAGGAGTAACAATACTCACCTATGAGTTCAGTGGATGAAAAGAGCTGTATCAGTGCTTCACTATGAGCCAGACTTGGTCCTCTTGGACAGAATCAAGATTTGCCCCATAAGCAGAGTTTCTGTTCACTATAGTTGGAATGAAAATCCACCGAAACAATTTGGGACTTCACTGTAAATAGGGGTTCTCCATTAGCAGGATCCACTGGATTTTTTTAAATGTGCGGTGCAGTAAGCAATAGTTATCGAGGCTCACTATTGTGAGTATTAGACAAGAATTAAAATATTTAGCTTTATAGCCCCTGAATAACCCCGAAGGACAGTTATGGTGCCACTAATTATTTCCTGAAAATGTCTGTGAGTGACAGATATTTTTCATAAATAGCATTAAATCCCCCTTCCACACTTATAGTATATTTTCCTGCTTTGGTTTTGAAGCTCCCAGAGCAATGCTGCGCTAGGAGGGCTGAACCGCCAACTGGGAATCTTCAACAGAAAAACTATTAAAGGGTGATAAATCATTGGTGGCCCAGCATGTGATTAAAAGCTGCAGCCACCGGCAGTAACCCATGGGGATGCAGGTATCAGTGTCAGCGAGCAGGAGGAGGTGTTTGGCATTCCTGTTCAGAGGCCTAACTAGGGCACAGAGGTTTGTTTATGTTTCTGTTCCACTGACTCCTGTGAAATGCCCTCTGTCTGAACAAGGAACACACATTGAGTCAGGGAAAGTATCTCTGGTATTTCTTGAAACTTCAGGACACTGATACTTCAAGGTAATTTGTGAGGAGAATTACGTGGGTTTAAAGAGTAGGCAGCACATGTTTGGTCAGTTTGGGGCTCTATGCATCATTCAACAGCATTACATAACTTCAGTGTCTTCAGCACAAATAAATAGAAATGCTGCAGATCAACCCCAAAATATCCCAAATATTCAGCACATAGGTACTGTTAATTCTGGTTGGGCTGAATATGGAGATTCTTTCAGGGATTCTACTCAGTCCTTGGTATTAATGGGCGTTTGCCTGAGCAAGAACTGAGGAAAATCTGAGTAATGTCTCTAGGAGTTGGCCCACCATAATTTATTATGGAGTGAGTTCCCGCAGCATGCTTGGTGGCTGTACGGAACACAGAGGAAGATACGGTTTCTATGGTTATCATTTTATTTGTTAGTTATTTGTACAGCCTAAACAATGTGTTTGTAATTGTCTGTCAGTTGCATAAAATATGTTCCCTGTGGTGAGGTCTTGCAAGCTAAACAGACAACATAAAAAAGGGGATGGGGATAGAAGGCAAAAAAATCAGGATGAGTAAAAGATTTAATATTATCTAGGTACTCAAGTGGTCCTCATTGCTATAGTATCTGAGAGCCTATGATTGGTGGGAGATGTGTTTTGTAAGGAGGGATGGACTTGGAGGTAGGAAAGGTCCAGAGGATGTGGAGGACCAGAGGAATGTATTTCAGTGGTAGGGCCACGATAACATTTTTTATTGTGTGTCAGATTGTTTTATGAAACACCATTACAGTATAGACACACTTTCCTTTCTTTTGAGCACTTACTCCAGGGATGAATAATGCTCCTTCTCTTGCTCCAGAATAACACTGGAATTGCCGTAGTGGATCAGTAGATGAGGTCCATCTGGTTCAGCGTCCTGTCTCCGACAGTGGCCAGCATAAGATGCTGCAAAGGAACATGCAAGAAACCTCATGCAAGTGAATGTGAGGTAATCTAGCCCCTACCACTAATTGTTAGAGATTGGCTTATGCCCTGAATCATTTATCTACCTTCCAATACTCTTTTTTTTTATTAGTATGAGCTATTATAACTGGATATTCTCATTCACAATATACATCTGAACTACTGGGAAGGATAATGTATCCTGCTTTTTTGAACACAGTTTTCACAAGCAATAGGCATATCCTCCAGAAAGCGTCACTGTGCAAAAGCTGTCAGGGTGACTGTTATAATTCATGTGGCTGAAGGGTATAAACAGGGGAGAGATGTACACACCTTGAAAAGATGACACATAAAATGAGGAAGTTGAGAAGAATTTGGTGTAAAAGGCTGATACGAACCCTTGTCTAACTTGCAAACATTATGGATACCAGATGTGCTTTTCCAGATGTCAGGATTTCCTATTACATGCTGCTTCCAGTTGGGGCGAGGGGATTGGAGAGGAGGTTTCCATGATAATATTTACCTGGTTTGGCTTTGTACTCTGCTGTTGCATTAGATTCCCCTTCTTGGAATTCTTAAAAACTGCACCCAGCCGCTCGCAAGTCAAATAACAAATAATAAATTCCTGGGGTTAGTATATTAAAACATCACAATTCAAATGTCATCTTAAACCAAAATAAATCTCTTCCCCTACTTCCTAGTTTTTTCACTCCTTGCTGGGGTCTGTAGTTCTTTCTAAAACCCAGGTCCTGCTGCCTGGAGTTTCCTCAAGCCTCTTCCCTCTTAAGACTGTTGCTCCTGTCCCTTACCGCAGGTAGCTACAGCCAGACTCTCTCTCTGGCAGCTATGGAGAGCTTCTGCTCCTGCCTTTGCCCATCACTGAGTTTGCTCCAGCTCGACCTTTACATCTGGGTGGTATAGAGAGAGCTCCTCGCCCAGTCCTCTCTCTGATTCTGGGCCCTTCAGGATCGCCCACAGGAGCCTCCCTGCAGGTCTGTCTCTTTCCCAGTTACCCATGCATAAATGTATCACGCTCCAGGTCTCAGCTCTCCAGATCCTTCTTACCAGAGGAGCTCTGCAGACCCTATTGCAGATTCTGGGCTTCTCTGGAGAGACCTCCCCTAGGTTCTTCCTAGCCCCTGTGTCAAGGTTCCTCCCCCACTCTGAACTCTAGGGTACAGATGTGGGGACCTGCATGAAAACCTCCTAAGCTTACTTTTACCAGCTTAGGTTAAAACTTCCCCAAGGTACAAATTAATTTTATCCTTTGTCCTTGGAATAACCACTGCCACCACCAAACTCTAACTGGGTTTACTGGGAAACGTAGTTTGGGCACGTCTTTCCCCCCAAAATCCTCCCAATCCTTGCACCCCACTTCCTGGGAAAGGTTTGGTAAAAATCCTCACCAATTTGCATAGGTGACCACAGACCCAAACCCTTGGATCTGAGAACAATGAAAAAGCATTCAGTTTTCTTACAAGAAGACTTTTAATAGAAATAGAAGTAAATAGGAGTAAAGGAATCACCCCTGTAAAATCAGGATGGTAGGTACCTTACAGGGTAATTAGATTCAAAACATAGAGAATCCCTCTAGGCAAAACCTTAAGTTACAGAAAAGACACACAGACAGAAATAGTCATTCTATTCAGCACAATTCTTTTCTCAGCCATTTAAAGAAATCATAATCTAACGCATACCTAGCTAGATTACTTACTAAAAGTTCTAAGACTCCATTCCTGTTCTATCCGCGGCAAAGCAGCATACCAACAGACACAGACCCTTTGTTTCTCTCCCTCCTCCCAGCTTTTGAAAGTATCTTGTCTCCTCATTGGTCATTTTGGTCAGGTGCCAGCGAGGTTACCTTTAGCTTCTTAACCCTTTACAGGTGAGAGGATTTTTTCCTCTGGCCAGGAGGGATTTTAAAGTGGTTTACCCTTCCCTTTACATTTATGACACCCTGGTCTTCTACAGAAGCCTTCCTTCTCTGAGGGACCAAGGTCCCTGTAATAAGAAGCCCTACCCCGAGACTACCATCATGTAATGCCTGATTCAACCACCATCCTAAGCCTAAACCCATCATCTGGGACCACTTGACAAAGCACAGCTGGGGCTGCACCAAATCCCTTAAAGGGCTAGCTCACCTTGTGGCACTCACAAACTTTAAAGGCCTTGTTCAACATTTCCCTTCAGCCCTTTTGGCCAACTAAGCTCATGCAAAGGAGCTATCGGTCAGGCATAAGCCTCGTTGTTTCCCCATGGGAGTGCCCCTGGCAGAGCTGATTCCTCCCGTTTTTTGCTGGCTATTCATCAGCTCCCAAAAGAGGTCATTGCTACAGGCCCTTGGGTGACTTTTAATTGGAGAAGCACAAGTTGCCTGTCTCTCACTGTGACGATGCTGGGATGAACCTGCCCCTATGGGTTCTTCTGCACAACACCTCTGTAAGGTAAGAAACTTGTTATCCACATTTGTAAAAATGGGAAATTCTGTCACAGACAAACCAAATGACTTGATTTGACACAGGAAGGCTATTGTAGACAGATCTCCTGAGTCACAGTCTAGTGTCCAAACCATGTGCAATATTTCATAGACTCATAGAATATCAGGGTTGGAAGGGACCTCAGGAGGTCATCTAGTCCAACCCCCTGCTCAAAGCAGGACCAGTCCCCAACTAAATCATCCCAGCCAGGGCTTTGTCAAGCCTGACCTTAAAAACTTATAAGGAAGGAGATTCCACCACCTCCCTAGGTAACGCATTCCAGTGTTTCACCACCCTCCTAGTGAAAAAGTTTTTCCTAATATCCAACCTAAACCTCCCCCACTGCAACTTGAGACCATTATTCCTTGTTCTGTCATCTGCTACCACTGAAAACAGTCTAGATCCATCCTCTTTGGAACCCTCTTTCAGGTAGTTGAAAGTAGCTATCAAATTCCCCCTCATTCTTCTCTTCCGCAGACTAAACAATCCCAGTTCCCTCAGCCTCTCCTCATAAGTCATGTGTTCCAGTCTCCTAATCATTTTTGTTGCCCTCCGCTGGACGTTTTCCAATTTTTCCACATTCTTCTTGTAGTGTGGGGCCCAAAACTGGACTCGGTACTCCAGATGAGGCCTCACCAATGTCGAATAGAGGGGAACGATCACGTCCCTTGATCTGCTGGCAATGCCCCTACTTATACATCCCAAAATGCCATTGGCCTTCTTGGCTACAAGGGCACACTGTTGACTAATATCCAGCTTCTCGTCCACTGTAACCCCTAGGTCCTTTTCTGCAGAACTGCTGCCTAGTCATTCAGTCCCTAGTCTGTAGAGGTGCATGGGATTCTTCCGTCCTAAGTGCAGGACTCTGCACTTGTCCTTGTTGAACCTCATCAGATTTCTTTTGGCCCAATCCTCTAATTTGTCTAGGGCCCTCTGTAGCCTATCCCTATCCTCCAGCATATCTACCACTCCTCCCAGTTTAGTGTCATCTGCAAACTTGTTGAGGGTGCAATCCACACCATCCTCCAGATCATTTATGAAGATATTGAACAAAACCGGCCCGAGGACAGACCCTTGGAGCACTCCACTTGATACTGGCTGCCAACTAGATATGGAGCCATTGATCACTACCCGTTAAGCCCGACAATCTAGCCAACTTTCTATCCACCTTATAGTCCATTCATCCAGCCCATACTTCTTTAACTTGCTGGCAAGAATACAGTATGTATATTATTTACACACTTCATCAAGAGCTTATGACTGTAGGTGGGCAAATAATGCTCTAAAAATTGTTTATTCAATTAATTTATCTTCTTTTGGGGTTTTGACTTGTCTTCCAACAACTTAGGATTTTCTCAAATGTGTTCAATATTCAGAAGTATTTGTTGAATGTCTGAAGAGTTATTGATTTATAGTTATATATCCCAAAGTAGGGGACATGCCTCCCGGGGGAGGGAGGGTAAGAAGGATTATATGGGGGAGTCACAGGCATACGTCTTAACTGTTTTCCAGCCTCCCAGCTTTCATTTTAAAAAACTGTCTCTAGATGTTCTGGTTGAAGAGAAAATTTTCAAAACATAAAATGAGGGGAATCAATGTAGAAATGTCTGCCTGAGTTTGCAAAGATCCTGAAACAATAACTTTGAGTTAAAATTACCTGAATTATTTCAAGTGGTATTAATTCATATGGCAGTAATGATGGTCAAATGCCAATATTATCTATTTAACTGCTCATCAAAGAACGTATGAAAGGAGAAGTATCATATTATGAAGATCTACACCTACATTTCCTGAATTATGGGGTGTGAGGGACAAGCAGTGGGGCGTGAATGAAGGATGTATAAATTAGGGGGTAGGCCTTTAGCCACTCCTGGAAAGTGTGATGGGGTGTACCTACCTCGCACCAGCCCCGAAAGGGTTAGCTGTGCTTTGCAGGCTGAGGAAGCCCCACCCCTCTGACTCTGCTGGGCATGCTCAGCCTGGAGGCAGAGTATAAAAGGAAGCAGCCCAAGTCAGTCTGGGCAGGCTGCTGAAGGGGGAGGATGCAGACTCTCTCCAGGGAGTCATCTTAGACTGCAAACTCTTTGAGGCAGGGACAGTGTCTGCCTCTATGCCTGGTGCTGTGCAAACCCAATAACAATCGTGATGGAGGCCTCTAAGACCTAGCAATACTGTTACTACTATTATATAATAATATCTGGCATTATTTTTAATAAGAATTGGAGATTTTTGTTTTCCTTTTAGTTTTATGTGGTTGAAAGGAATTTTTGTGTATGTGTGTGTATTGTAGGTCCTGGTATGGTTAGTTACATATCCATTATGTGTTCCATGTGTACTTAGTGTTTCCTTTTGGCACTGGTTTTCATTTACCTGCTCATGTGGCCTATGATTTTGCTTGAAGAGCTGTTATGCTTTTTTTTAATCATGGAATCCATAAGTCAGACCCTCCAAAATCAGGAGCTTACCTTAAAAATGAAAAATAATACATTTTGGGTTCTTTTCATTTCCCTTCTGGTTTTTTACCCTTTAGGCTTCATCTTTTCAAGTTTTTCTCTGCAAATATGAGGACTAGAACTATGCCTTCTGGGTATTTCAAATAAAAAAGGGAAGTTTAGATTCTTAATTAAGCACTTGACTTCAGGAGCTGGAGCTTTAAGGAAAAATAACTAACATTAATGAGATGCACGTTAAAATCATGAAACTTGGTAAAACTACAGTCTGATCCATGTGGGCAGATCTTCAGCCTATGCAAAGCCCCCCTGTGAGGTCAGTGGGATTCTGCACGCGCAAAGCAGTCAATTAACATGGCTCAGAGTGACAGATGAGAGGGTTTCAGAGGAACAGCCGTGTTAGTCTGTATTCGCAAAAAGAAAAGGAGTACTTGTGGCACCTTAGAGACTAACCAATTTATTTGAGCATGAGCTTTCGTGAGCTACAGGGTAATTCTGTAATCCTTACTCCAATGAGTAGTGCTTGCTCACTTGAGTAGTCCCGTTGATTTTTTAAAAAGACTGCTCAGGTGAGTAAGAACTGCTCACATGAGCAAGGGTTTGTTGGATTGCGGCTGTGTTAAGAAAATTATTGTTTGAATTGTATTGCAGTGCTTTGCATTTGATGTACATTACAGCCCAGGATGCTGCTGGGAAATACAGGGCTATCTCTCTGTAGTTAGCTGGATGTATGTGGCCGCCTCAAAGTGTCTTTTTTACCTTGTCTGTTTAAGAGACAGCCATGCAGTTTGTCGTAGAGTAAAAGGAAAAGGAGTACTTGTGGCACCTTAGAGTAGAGTCGTAGAGCAAGGCATCCTTCTGGTTTTCTGCACTGCTTCTAGAAATGCAAGACACCCCACTGTGTACATGCTGTGAAAGCCACCTTATTGCAGAGACAAAAGGTCAAAGCAGTAGCTTGGAAGTGCATTGGGGTCACTGTATGGGCAGGAGAGACCTTTTAAAATTACATTTAATTTGACTTGCAATCAAACAGAAGTAGAAGGCAAAACAGGAAATGGTATCTTTAGGCATGACATGAAATAGTATTGCTGTCACCTTGAATCAGAAAATCTGACATTTTTTAAAGTGACTGCATATTTAAATAGCCTGTAGGGTCAAACTCTGCTTCCTACAGCCCTTTGATAACTGTGCTGATAACAGCACATGCACTATAAATATCCTAAATCAATAACCCTGTATCACTGCTGAAGGCAGGCGTGTTCACATATCACAGCAGATGGGAAGAAAGCAAATAATATTTGTCTTGCCTTTCAAATTGATTTCCTGTTTTTAGTGAGGCAGAGTGTGTCCATATGTTAATCAGATTGCTAAGAAAGATAGCAGAGTTCAGGTCAACAGCCCTCCACTTGACATGTTGTTAAAAAAACCCCAACCCCTAGGTGGCCATAAAGTATCTATGGTAGAAGCAGTTTTACAAATGGCAGCAACAATGCAAGGGCTGAGGGTCCTCAGCTCCTAATGGCCACCAGCCTGGAAAGTGCTCAGCACCCCTAGATCCCACTGAATCAATAAGAACATTGTCCTGGGGACACTCAGCACCATGCGTGATTCCGCCTGACATGTCCTGTTCAGCTGCGGCTATTTCAAGTGATGGCTCCTTTAATCAGTCTTTTTTCCCTGAGAAATACTTGCTATGATAAAGCATTCAGGTACCATGATGCTGAGCCTAGTATAAGAACCTGAATAGAAGAGAATAGCCCCAAATGCAGTTTAGAGCTGTATGTTCTTCTTTCCAGGCAGAACATCTTAATTTTAACTGCAGGAATTCTCTGGAGACTACTCATCCTTCAGAATGTGTGCATGCAACACCCACTGATGTTCAGAGGCATTACCCAAGTGTATTGAGAGGAGAACATTGTATATCTGCCCCTTACTTTAGTTACTGTAATGCAAAGGGTATTTTGAGTAGAGCTGAGCAAAACTTTTCAAACAAAACTTTTTTTGGTGAAAAAAGCAGATTCTGCGGCATTTTGCCGATTTGTGCTGATTTTGCTGAATTTGTTTCAGTAACCCCCCCAAGCTGCCCCACAAAAAAACAAACAAAATAACCTCAACAACTGTTCAAATATTCTAAAAAAACTGAAATGTTTGGTTTTGATATTTTCAGAAAGAAATGGTTTGATTATTTTAGTCAAAAATTTAAAAAAAACATGAAAAATGATCAAAATAAAAAAGAATTGTTTTGTTTCAAGTTTTAAATGAATTTTTTTCAATTTGCTGAATTTATTTTTTTTTTAATTTGTTTTTGGTTTGACCCAAAGCAATTTATTTTTCAATTTTTCAGAATGCCCAAAATGTTTGGACCTCCTGCCTGACATGAAAACCTCTCCTGCTTTTCCTCACATCAATACAGAACTTGATAGATTGCTTAATTATCAAAGAAACTCGTATTTACATTTCTCCAAGGAAAGAGAAATGTTGCTTTAAAGGAAACTGCCAGTGACTGGAGGCTTTTGGCTTCTTTACAGGACAGAATCAGATCCTAAAATAATCTATGTCTTGAATGGAGACTGAGAGATCCATTTTTCTTAGCTTATTGTGTGTGTGGTAGTTTATTCTAGCTGCACTCCAAAGGTGAACTGCAAAAGTCCAGAGAGGGGGCAAAAGATTTTCAGTCAGGTTGTTATAAACTCAATGGTTTATTTGTATTTAAAGGTTCTCAGCACTCCTCCCCATCAACTCAAGGGTGAGAATGCACAGTAAGAGAGAAAGATGTCCTCAGAGAAGGATGTCAAAAACCAGGGAAGACCAGAGCTGACATTCCTAATATTTCTAAAGTAAAACAAGCAGAACCCCTTCCTACCACTCTTTTCATTTAAAATAAATAAAAACAACTGTTTGAAAGGAAGGATGAGCTTATGGTTACGGCTTTGAACTGGAAGCAAGAAGATCTCAGTTCTAATCCTGCTGCTGACAGACTTTTCTATGTGACCTTGGACAAGACTCTCATTGTGTCTCCGTTTCCCATGGTTAAAATGCAACAATAATGCGCCGTTGCCACACAGGAGCATTGTGAGGATAAACTCCTTAATGTTAGGCACTCTGGGCCACATTTTCAAAGGTCTTTGGGCATCTAAAAATGTAGTTAGTCGCTAAGTGGGAATTTTAAAGACAATGATGTTGGTTTAGGTATCTAACACCCATTGATTTCAATGGGAGATAGGGACCTAATCTCCTCAGGCACTTGTGGCCACATGTGCTCATGTATCTTTAGGTGCCAAAATACCTTTGAAAATCTGGCCCTCAGATACTATAGTGATGGGCAGCATAGAAAAGCCCTGTGAATAAAAAATATTTCATAACAAAAAATGCATTTAAGCAATCATATTAAACCCATTAAAATCCTTTGCAGGTCACTTTTGTTGTTGTTTTCTTTATTGTTTGAAGCAACTGAGAAAACCACTGTAATCACAAAATGATTCTTCCAACCTACAGCCTAAATAGTTTACAATCCAAATAAAGGTCTTTTAAAGGGCAAATGCTGGGCATCGGTCCAGCTCCGGGCACACTATTAGGGTTGCGTACTGAGCTCAGGGTTCACATCTAAGTGCTCATTGCACCCTGTATCCAGTGGAGTAGTTGGGCTCAACATTTCCCAGTCTGACAAGTAGTCATCTTTATACCACCAACCATTTGAAATTCTGCCTTTGTAATACAAAAGAAAGATGGATCTCAACCAACACCTCTGCTTTGAACACTTTATTATTTGTATTACAGTAGTGCCTAGAGCTGACAAAAGGTTGGAGTCCCATTGCTGAGCAGAGTACAAACACATGGTAAGAAACAGTCCTGGAACTTACCGTCGAAACATACATGACAGATAAAGGGTGGGAAGGGAAATAGAGGTAAAGAGCACTGAAGTGACTTGCTCAAGTTCACTCAGCAAGTCAATGATCAAACCAGTAATAGAATGCAGAGCTCCTGATTCCCAGTCCAGTGTGCTATCCATTAGGTGATGTCGCTTCCCAAATTTTGGCCAGGTTCAGAATCTGAACCTTGGTCCAGATCCTCATTTTGTGGCTTTGACTTGTTTCACTTTCAAATTACTGGCATTCAGAACACAATGCCAAAACTTTTTTGCTAATTTGCAAATTGTTTAATTTGACTATATTTGGCTGCACATCTGATTCTTGGTGGACACAGATACTGTAATCTATATGCTGTTATCTGATCTATTTTCTAGAGTGCATGTGGCTGTTTTTGAAAGCAAATAAAAAGTAATCCAGTTAGACTTTGTTTAAATCCATTCAGTAAAAACTATTATCTGAAATGCCCAAGCGTCTAACATTTATCAAGCCAGAAAAAGACACAAAGATGTGTATAAATATGGCAGCAGTGGTCGGGGGTGGGGGAGATAAGAATAGAATTGTGCTGTAGCATTCATTGATTTTGTGTGAATAAAATAAAATACTCTGTTTGTTTTATTACAACCAACTTTTGTGTATAATGAAAATAATCTTTTAACAGTTTGCATGGAGCTGCTTTGCTGTTTCCAAATCAGCAAATCTTACAATGTGAGGGGGTGGGGGAAGAAATGTTGGCTTTAACCTTGGGTGAATGTAATACACTAAATTATGTAATGTGACAATGAATTTGTAACTGCTGTGCCTTGGGTTAGTATTTAAGCCTTCCCCCTTTCGTTTTATAACCGTTAAGTGGCTGCTGAGAAACTGGAACCTTGTCAAACAAACTTGACGTTACGTTTCAAATTATTTTTAATCAATATGTGAAGGGCCCAAGTGCTGCCATATGTTAGCCACCAGCCATTAGTTGGTAGCTGGTCATTAAACTCTCACTAAGATTTTCTAACTGTGACTATTGTGGTGGGTTTTTTTTATTCTTCTTTGTAGAGTATGGGCAAAGGGGAACATTTGTGGCAGATTGCCTTGAGGACAATAAAAACTCTCATGTAGTATGGTTGTTTGTTCAGACACAAACAATAGAGACATTTTGCTATTACCATTTGCCAGCTATCAAGGGGTTTTGAATCCCCTCACCCCCCTTTTTTCCACCCCCCTGGTGCCTAAAACTCAAAACAGATGCAAAATCTTTCTTTTCAGTCTCCTTGAAATGACCTGTGGTGTTGCAGTGTCATTTAGAGGAGAAATTATTGGAGTGAGAGTGGATCGTAACAATAGGGGCCTTGTGCCAGGCACATGACAGAACAGTGAGGGGGCTGTTGGTAACTTTATTGGGGAGGAGAATGGGGATCTGGCAGGTGCTGCCATTGTTAAAGGTCTCAGCTTCTAGACAGTGGTCACAGATGAGTTCATGTCACTTTGTTCAGACTCTTTATATGGAGTTCAGTGATGTGACACTGGTCAAGGAGCCAACCTAGCCTTTCTGATCTCCTCTACACAGTCCTTCTGTAATATAACCCTTTATTGCTGAGATATATCAACATGTCTCCAGGCCATATGGCTTCAAGTTAAAGTAACTTTTGTACTTTCTGAAAGTAACATAAGAACTTAATGTTTACTCTGCTAATACAGGCTGGACAGCAGCTATTGATCCTGGCATTATTGTGTTAAAATGTCACTCAGAAAACCAATTAAAGTTTGCTACAGAATATATCAGTTAGTTTTAGTGATGAATTTTACATCGTAAGAGGTTACTGCCTCTGAGTTAAAAACTGCTGCCAGCTATGTTTGTAAATATGTAACATCATCTTAATTATTTTTATAGCTGTGGGAATGCAGAGTTTCTGATGGTATGACCACAGCTTAGCAAGTTTGACATGATAAAGTTTGAATTTTGTTTTTACTCTCAAAAAATAACATGAGTGATGCTAAAAAACTAAAGTTAAACTATTCAAATTAATTTATTAATGTATTAATTTTATCCATGCTGTCTCCTGTCTAGATCTTGGGTAATACTATAATAGGTACATCTGCTTCTGTTATACATATTCTTTAGTTCTACTTTTTGGCTCACAGAATTTATTCTTGTAAATTTCAAATTATTTATTCACAAAAATGGCAAAATTGGCAGATTGACCAGATCAGCCATATGGAAATTAACAAATTTCATGTGATAATTGGAAGTGGATGAGAAACAAGTTTATTTGCTATAGCTGCTTTCATACAAACTATTCCAAAATGCTCTAGTGTGTTAAATAGTGTGATTACAGAAAGGAAGAACGGAAGCAAACAGAAAAATTGAGAGGTGTTGCCCAGGGAGAAAAAGATACCTATTCAGATTAGATATTAATTGATTAAAAACAGGAGGCTGATTTTCAAAGTGACCTAAAGGACTTGGGTGCCCAGTTGTCATTAAAATGGGAATTGGACCTTGTAAGCAGCTTTGATAATCCCACTCATGGATTTTTCCAAACAGCATGAGCTGCATAGAAGAAGGCTCTTTGGCCAAAAATGGTGATATTGTGTGAAGAAAAAGAGAGGACTCCTGAGCGAGATGGGTAAAGAGATTATAAATGTTAATAAAGTCAATTGCATTGCTGAAATGATTTTTGAGATAGAAATTCCTGTCTATATTTTCATTGTAGATACAACTGAAAAATAAGACTGTCCATGAACAGATCTTGGAAATTTCAAATTGATATACATTTAAAAATTAGGTTAGTTACACCAAATAATAGAACTCAAGCCATAAAATCAACAAAAAAGGCAAAATTACAGATCTTGCTGTTGTTTAAACCCAAAGACTTGGGTGAAATATGTATTTGCATTAAATGCAGTATTTCTCGATTAGTGTCCAATAAGCTCTTTATGGAGGGGAATTTTGTGGTGGGAGTCGTAGTTCATACATATGTCTGGCTACTCTGTAGAAGCCACTGCAGTTACTGTAGCCTTAAGGCTGCTGTGGTTCTATGTTGTTGTTCATCCATCAGCACCATACTCCTCATCTGCTACCTCTCTGACACCATATGCTGTGCTAGGGCAGACTGAGCCTTGTGTTCTGCAGACAAGTACGGAAAACCTGCAGGCCAGGTGAATTCTTGCATGTTAATTCCAAATGGTGCCAATGTTTCTTGTGGAAATAAGCCACCAGAAAACCCAAACAAAAAGTTTTCTGGTTAGAATTGGTAGGTGGGGTAGAGGAGACATAATTCAATCACTATTCTGCAGGCTGGGAATATAATGGGAGTCACCTCTATGCTTTACGATGTTTAAAGATCAATTTTAACAAAGTGCTTAAATATTTAAAATCAGCATCTAAAAGAACATGAATTCCTATAATTTCAAGGACACGTTATCTTTATTGGTTAGAACAGGGCCTGAGAATCACAACTCTGTAGCAACCATGCAAGGTACTAACAAACTTCAACAGGACTTCATTTTTAAAGTGGAAACCTCTTTACCAAGCTGCTGCTGCATCCTCGGTAGCTCTCACTCTGCCTCCTCAACCTCCCCCTTCCTCCCCCCGCCGCCTTCCTGTTTCCTGTCATTTCAGACTCCCAACAGCCAGTGCTCTCAGTTCTAATAATTACAAGCAGCATCTAAACACCACAAAGTCCTGATTTCTACTCCCATTGGGTATGTCTGCACTACTTTGGGTATGTCTGCACTGCAGCTGGGAGGTGTGATTCCCAACATGGGTAGACAGACTCATGCTAGCTTAGCTTGAGCTAATGTACTAAAAATAGCAGTGTGGATGTTGCAGTACAGGCTTACTTTACTTTGGGCTAGCCACCGAAGTCCACGTCTACCTTTCTCCTTGGCTGTGAGCTCAGGTGGCTAGCCAGAGCTGCTGCCCCGCCTCAATGTCCACAGTGATATGCTATCATGGGTCTGTCTGTCTGTGCTTGGAATCATACCTCCCTGCTGCAGTGTAGACATATCCAGTAACCTTGGGCAAATAACTTTACTATTCTGTACCTCAGTTTCCCTACTGGTATAGTGGGGGTAAGCTGACGCGTGTAGCAAAGCTTAATTAATTTTTGTAAAGCACCTTGACGTCCTTGGATGACACAACTAAAGACCTCTGGAGAGATGAGCCACACAACTCTCATGAAAGTTATTGGGCCAGATATTCCTTCTTGCCCACAGCCTGAATAGCTGAGCATTGTAATGGAGAAATCTGTGGGAGTGTTGGGGGAAGGAACGACCAAGACTGTCGTCATGACTAGAGCTGTGCAAATAACTGATTTTGTTTGTTTGGTTGCTGAACGAAAAATTGAAGAAAACATTGTTTCAGTTTAACCCAAAATACATTTCTTTTGAATTTTTTTTGGTGAATTGGAAAAAAAACAAAACCTGTTTTGGTTCAAACAAAACCTTTCATTTCATTTTTAAAAAACTTTTTTTCAAATAAATTTGAGGTAAAATTTGAAATGAAAAGTAATTTTGAGTTGAAATACTTTGTTTTTAATATGTCAAACCAAAACTTTCGATTTTTTTTTCTGAAAAAAATCCTGGCATTTCCTAACTTTTGAGTGCTTGACTTTTCAACCCGAATGTACTATTAATGTAGGGGTTTGTGTGTAATTTCCTACTTTGTTTAAAAAACAAACTGACTGAACAGAAATTCCACCATGACCTCTGCTACTTGTGCTATGGGAGTAACTGATAGCAATAGTAGGTTGTCATCCTCTATGTGACCTAGCACTAGAAGGGGATGGGACACACACTTTGCCACTGGGTTTCACAGATATTTGCTGAAAGCAGAGTTAGTGGTGAGAGTCATAAGTCTCGGGTAATATTCCTGGCTCTGGAGCGGAGAGTGCTCCCTTTCTGCCTGCTCCTCACCAGGCTTGATACCTTCTTTCCCATACCCTCCAATCTGTCTTTGTCAGTCCTGTCTCTTCCTCACCCTGGTTTCTCATCCCATTCTCATTCTCCTTGCCCAACCTGTCCTACTCTGCCCCTCGGTGCTCCCTATCCAAGTCCCAGACTCAGTTCCAAGTCTTCCCCGCCATCCTTCCCGTCTTCTTGTTTAGCTAGTCCCAGTCCCCCCCCCCCCGCCCCGCGCCCCAACTTTTCATCCTGTCTCCTTGCCCATCCAGTCCCAGTTTTAACCTTGCAGGTCCTCATCTGATCTCTCTCTCCCCACTCCCACTGGCTCCTAGTCCTAGTCTTCCTGTTCAACTGGTTCCAGCCTCCCCACCACCCACCTCAGATCCCAGTCCCAGCCCCCTTGTCCCTCCAGTCACAGCCTCCCCTTGGTCCATCCTGGCTCCCAGTCTCAGTGCCCTTGCTTTACCATTTCCAGCCTTCCTTTCAGGTCACCCACTTATGCTCTCAGTCCCAGTCTCCTTGCCCAAACAGTGTCAGTTTCCTCCCTTGGCTCCCAGTCACAATATCTCCTTTCCTGCTTCTTCCTCCCAGTCTCATTCTTACCAGGAGTCTTGTTCCAAAATCCTCCCCACACCACCCTCTGGTTGAGCTCTTGTCTCCTCTACATTTGAGTTGGGAGGCTTCCTCTTTCAAGTTGCCTGGGCCCAGCAGGTTGGGGTGAAGTAGGATCACTGAGAACAGAGGAGAGACCGGCACCTCGCTCTCAGTCCTAGCACCTGGGAACATCCCACTATGGAGCAGTAAGGAGTCGACATTACAGGAGAAGTTTAGCTTGGCTCCTCTAGTCCTGGGCTGGAGCATGCTCAGTCATCCTTTAGTGATGGAGCATGGACAATCTGGTCAGCACTAGGAACTGTGAGAAGCTCAGTGAGGATGAAATCTTCAGAGATTTTAGCTATCAAAATTTAAGAAGTCTCTACTGAGCATGAGCAAACTGATATTTTTTTCAAAGGCTCTCAGTCTTGAAACTTGGCCAAATTTGGGCAGATTTCCACAGGAACAGAAAGAGCACATCCTTGATAGTAAGGCTAACTCCCTGCCAAATATCATGCCCTACTCAAAAACATGGAGATGCTAGAGTTATTCAAAGAAAAATCACCAGAATTTTTTTAACATTTTTTAACATGGGTAAAACTATGTATTTTCCCTTAGCCTCATTCTTAGACTGGGCTAAACAGCTTTGGTGCAAACCTTCCAAATAAACAGCCTGAGGCAAACACCTGGCATAGAAAATTTCAGGCCAAATGGTTAAAGCTTGGCAAAATTATAAGTCACTGTAAAAGGGTCTTATAATGGGAAGTTTCAGGCAACCTTAATAGGTGGTACTACAAGTCCTGCCTATAATAATGTTTTAGAAACAAGCGTTTGGTAACTGGTCCATTAACATCTTCTAATACACTCCTTGTCTCCTTATAGGGTTACTACCAGGCTTCTCAGAGATGAAGGCAAAAAGTGAAGGGCCACTTCACTGCTCATTGCCTGTATACTGGAAATCATCCCACACATGTGAAGCTGAGCTGTCAGATTTCATTGCAATGGGCCTCAAGGAGGCAACTGGTGTGAAAGCCAAAAAAACCACATTCCACATTGCCTGGCATAGGAATTTACATTTGAAAATATGTATTTTCAGTAATTGATTGTTAATTATTTTGCCAAAATTTTCCTAAAAATTCATATTGTCTGATTGGAGAACTAACCTCTTCTTTTCTTATCCTTCATTGGACACCATGTATAGCAAGATGACACATGCTGCCAAAAAAAAAGTATAGGAATTGGCTTGTGGAGAATTGGATGCCAGATACAAGTGGCAATGTCACCATATGAATATTGTAGAAAGGGTGCATTGCTGAATTTGATGAAGCTGAGCAGCATAGGTGAGATACTTTTCCTTGTGAAATGAATGCATGTGATATGCCTACATCTATTCCCAATGAATCATAGAATCATAGAATATAAGGGTTGGAAGGGACCCCAGAAGGTCATCTAGTCCAACCCCCTGCTCGAAGCAGGACCAATTCCCAGTTAAATCATCCCAGCCAGGGCTTTGTCAAGCCTGACCTTAAAAACCTCTAAGGAAGGAGATTCTACCACCTCCCTAGGTAACGCATTCCAGTGTTTCACCACCCTCTTAGTGAAAAAGTTTTTCCTAATATCCAATCTAAACCTCCCCCACTGCAGCTTGAGACCATTACTCCTCGTTCTGTCATCTGATACCATTGAGAACAGTCTAGAGCCATCCTCTTTGGAACCCCCTTTCAGGTAGTTGAAAGCAGCTATCAAATCCCCCCTCATTCTTCTCTTCTGCAGGCTAAACAATCCCAGCTCCCTCAGCCTCTCCTCATAAGTCATGTGTTCCAGACCCCTAATCATTTTTGTTGCCCTTCGCTGGACTCTCTCCAATTTATCCACATCCTTCTTGAAGTGTGGGGCCCAAAACTGGACACAGTACTCCAGATGAGGCCTCACCAATGTCGAATAGAGGGGAACGATCACGTCCCTCGATCTGCTCGCTATGCCCCTACTTATACAAGTATATGAGTCCAGTTGAAGTTAGTGACAAAGCTTCTGTTCACGCAGAAACTCTGTGTTTGAAAACATCAGCTAAATTGAGACATCGCGTAAGCAGGTGCAACCTCTGAATTTGGCTTTTTGAATTCATATGGAGTATCCATTCATATGGAGTATCCCTTCTTGTTCAGTGAGCTCCAGTTGAGTATTCTTTTCTGAAATATGAGAGATTTAAATGTCTCCAGACATAGTAAGATTATTAGCTTGTGGCCATGCCTCTTGTTCTTCAGACCTCCTGTTAAATTTCATTTATGTGTATATGAAATTCTTTGTAATTCTTATGCTAGATAAAATCACTCTGTGGTAATGATAGTTTATCAGTCATATTCAGAGAGCTTGTCTTCACTGAAAAGTTAACTCACATCATAAATAAAGTGTTGCTCCTAACTTGAGTTCTGTCCACACACAAAACCCCTTAACTCAAGTATGGTAGTGCTTTTAACTTGAATTAGTTGGCTTGAGAGGACGTATAGGTTAAAACTCAGGTGAGCATAACTCATCAGCTGCGGATATGACCACTCTGAAATGTGGATGTAAGTTAGTGTCATTTGAGTACTGCTAATCCTCCAATAGATTCTCACTTGTCCCCTGTGAGCCCAGAAAAGAAGAAAAAAGTTCTCCCACAATTCCCTGGGAAAGAAATAATAGAATTGAGCTTATTGCATCATTTAGAACCATGGGCTGAGCTCTCAGAAGTCTGCGCATCGCACACCTGTGAATGCAGCGACAATGTGAACTCAGCAGCAAGTGTTACACTGCAATCTGGTTGCTCTTACTTGAGGCAAGCTAATTCCAGAAGAGTAATTTGAATATAGATTTTAGGTCCCAATAAAATAAAATTAATAGAATGATAAATTAAAAGAAAATCTTTTATCATCATGCTGGGAAAACTTGTGGTAAAAATTAAAGGGCCACCTTTAGGTAGCTTTTTAAAAAATTTCACAAAACATATTAATGGACATGTTTTCATGAATTTTTGTCTATAAATGATGATGATCAATAACATAATTATTTTCTTGGTAATATTGAAGTGACATAACCCTACTGGATTTTCACATTCCCTGCCCCTGCCTCATTGTGCTAGTGCATGGAAACTAGAAAATGAACCTGAGTAGAGACTAATTCCTGGCTACAGACTAATTCCATTTCATGGCCAAAGTAGAGTGACATACATAAAGTGAATGAAATCTAGTGGTTAAGAAATAAAACAGATGTTTTCAATTCTTTGGGTGTAATATCTTAAAGTAACATTATGAACAACAGCTCCATAATTATTATTAAATAGTTTTTCTCTCTTTCCTATATCAGGCTTGCAGTCCTGGAAATACCTCCCCCCCCCCTTCTGCTTGACAGAGTACATTTCAAGAGATGATAACAGCAAAGCACATATCATAGTTTTATGATCAAAGTTTCAAAAAATGTTTACATACAGTAAGAGTGCACTTGCCAGCTTTGGGGATTTTATGAAAGGAAAGGACCACAGGCTGGACAGGGTTGAAAGGTTGACCATAACCAGACGTTTTGTTCTTGGGATTGCTCAGGCCATTACTGAACAACAGACAAAAGTGAATAAATTATGGACATCTTTGCTTTGCTGCTTGCTCCCTGGTTTAAGGATACACTTGTCCTCCTTCTGCCCCTTATATATTTGACAAGTTTGCTTTCAGCAGATATGACAGGCACTGGTAGGGGTCACTGGCCCAATTCCACATTTCCACACTCGACTTCCTCCAAGTGCACTGGCCTGAACTAATGTCTCCAATGGAGGTCGTATTACTGAACATTATGAGTTTTTATACATTAAACATGCATTAATGATTTTACCCTGCTTATCTGACAGCTGTAGAAAAATAAAGAAAATTCAGTTTGAACTTTAAAAGCTGGGGCTTAATTTATGTCCGGTACCTTTGTTCCTCAGTTTCTTTTTCATTTGCCAATTGCAAAACTCAGGGGAGATAATAAAATGGAGGAGCTGCTATTTTATACTTCCACGTGCCTCACTGTGCCCGTGCCTAACTGGTCGAGCCAACTCTAACTCTAGGAGAGGAGTTTTCAGATGGAAATTTGATTAAACAATACAATCATCTGTCTCACAATCTGCTTTTTTTATAAAGTATTTTTTTCCAGGGGGAATTTTCTTTCAGAGGGTTTTGTATGAAAAGACAGACATCATGAATACTGATGGGAAGGGCTTGGTATTTTGTTATTTCTGGGTAACAAAGACAAAATGCTTTAATAAAATCAGACAACACAGATGTTGCTTTGAGTATATTTTGCATCTTTTCCTTTCTTTTTTTTTTTCTTTTTTTAAAGTTAGGAACAATTCATTTCTCAGACAGAAAATAGCAGCTCATGACAGATAAAATTAGTTGCTGGAAACCTAGCCAAAAGTTTAGGCTTTTTGGTTTGTTATTGTTTGGGATTTTCTTTGGTGGTGAAAGGCAACTCTGAAGGAAGAGGCACATATGAACTGAAAGCTCTTGTTTCTCAGTCTCTGAGTAGTTGCCTGGATATTAGTCCTTATAGAAGTGTAAAATGGGAAAATTGACACTGGTATGTTAATAAATGAACCAAAAAAGTATGGCTTATGTGTGTGAGAAATGTAGGGAAAAAATGAAATCATGATGTGATCATGCTTCACGTTCAAATTAGAGCTGAGACATCCCTTTATTTGTTTTTAAAAAAAAACAAATTAGCAAGGAAAACTGGCTTTGTGGCTAAGAGGCAAAGTGAGACAAAGCTGATCTGGGTTCCAGTCACATCTTTACTTCAGTATTCCCGGGCACATTTTCAAAAGTAGCCACTTTTTTGGGTACCGCAACTGGGGAAGTGTAGGGGTTTTGAACTTGAGATGTGAATCCCCAAAATGAGGCACTGAGAATCATTAGCTAACTTTTGAACACTGTGATCCTCAGTTCATTAATGTTGATATAGTGCTTTGAGATTCTCAGTTGTAGGACTGCAGAACTGGAGTCCCTGATCTGCTGTGGCCACTTTGTGCTGCATAAGCCATAAAACAACCAGAGATGGCCGATGGAGAATTTCCACTGCCCAGAGGAATTCTCTGCAGGATGTGGCCTGTCAGGCCTGGCCAGTTTATTTTTATATTTTGTCTTTTTAAAATGTAAACTCTTCTGGGCAGGTACTCTACCTTCTGGATGTGTACAGCACTTAAACTTTGGGAGCTACTGGGAAAATTATTTTTTCAACATCAAAACACAATATTATGGCTTAGGCACTGGACTGGGAACTGGGAGATCTGCTTTCTTTATCCAGGTCTACCATGGACTTCCTGTGTGACCTCAGGGAAGTCAATAAGATCAAAGCTTTCAGAAGTGTCCTTTAATTTTGGTTTCCTTTGTTTCTGGGTTCCCACTTAGAAACACCTCTAGCCGGGTGCCGAGACAGCTTTGTAAAGCACTGTAATTTGAACAGCTTGTGATGTAAACACCTGATCTCAAAGGAGATATGGTAATAGAAACAGAGAGAATCCAGAAACTGTTAAACAAAAATCATCAGTGATGTCTTTCTAGAACACTAGTTGGGATGCTACATAATCTCTAGTGTATCCCCACTACTTTTGTGCTATGAAAAGTGGTTCAAGTTCAAGGTGATTTCTGCCAACTCATTCTTGAAGATCTTTATGGATGATATTTTGCAGAGAGAATATTAACTATGTGTTCACACTCTTTGCTTTCTATCTCTAGAACAGATTTTTTAATCCATAAAAGGACTTTACCTTTCACTCAGTGGTTAAACAGTTTCATTAATTGTTTCTGGTAAGGGATTTCAGCTAACGCATTTTGGAGGTGTAAACATTCATTAGTTTGCTTTACCTATTTTTCATAACTTCTTTAAAAGATCCTAGTGGAAGTCTAGAGACATATGCCATGAGTTAGCATAATTGATAATTAAGGTACCAATATGGGTCAGTTCTGCATCCCCAGAGTACCCAAATAGCTGACTACTTCACTGAGTTTTGAGTGTGCCGCCAATTAAAAAAAATGTCAGACGATCACGTCCTGATGCTGAGGTCTCCACCAATCTGGCAGATAGTTGGCACCACTTGAGAAATCGTGAAGTCCCTTTGACTATGACAATCAAAACTATCAATAACAATGAGTAGAAAATCTTCTTTGATTAGTAAAATTAAGACTTTTTGTACCCTCTCTCACTTTCATGACTCAGCTGTGGGTAGAAATGGCAGCACACTGTGTCTTTTGTAGTTACTGTAGCATTCAAAGCCGTGAAAATGGCAGAGCTGGTGATCTTAGTTATTTCTGAAGTCTGGATGAAGCTCTAGTGAACTTTTTTTTTTAACCTTCTGGGTAGATGGGAGATGGTAGAGGTGGCCTCTGTAGCTATGTATGATAACTAAAGTAATATTATTTTGCATGGGGAGGATCTTATATGAGGAAAAAACTGATGTAGTTATGGAGAGAAATTCTACCCAGTTTTCTAGCTCTTCACACAACCTGTTAATCAAGACCATTCCCTATCATTTCCATTTTTACCTTCTCACCCCTTCCTTTTTTTCCTGTGGTTCAGGTGTAAACTATCAGCACACTGGGATTATTCTGATCTTGCTAGTCTTCTTTCTGAGTCTGGTACCAATGGCATTTGTCTACTTCAGTCCCACTTTCTGTTCTAGTTCCGAAGCTTGTCCAGTCAAAACTTGACTAGTGCTGCCATTGATATAGGTTCTTTTTCTATGCACTTGTCCCCTTGAGGTAAAGGGGACAATGGGGTGACACTAGCAACCAGATGATGAAGATGAAAACCCTCTGTTTGATTCTTTGCTTTTTAAATCCATCTTTTGATGAGTAAATAGCATATAATAATGATAAATCACTGACAGAGTAGTAGGAGAAGCTGGAAATAACTGCCATATGCACATGAAAATATGAGTTACGGCTGAGTTGCCATTTTCCCCAGATCCATGGCTAGAGTCCTGAGACTGAAGGGAATGCTTTCCCTGCCTGCTGTTCTACTACTTTTTGGAAGGTTGTTGCCGGGAGAATATAAACGTTCTAGGAGTGCTTGAATGTGGCCTGCGTTGTGCAGGAGATCAGACTAGATGATCATAATGGTCCCTTCTGACCTAAATATCTATGACTTTATGAATGGGAGACGGTAGAGGTGGCCTCCGTAGCTATGTATGATAACTAAAGTTATTATTTTGCGTGGGGAGGATCTTGTCTGAGGAAAAAACAGATGTAGTTACTGGGAGAAATTCTACCCAGCTTTCTGGCACTTCACACAACCTGTTAATCAAGACCATTCCCTATCATTTCCATTTGGAGACATTACTTCACACTTGCAACTGCACAAGAACAAATGGAGCAGAAGAGTCTAATTAAAGTTACAAGGACTTCTTTATAATGGAGCAAATGTCAGTTTAATGATACAGTTACAAGTCACAAAGAGATCGGAGCAGACGCCCCAAGTTTTATACATTTTTGGCAAAGTAAGTGGGAAACTAAGTGTTAAAGTGAGGTCAACAGATGGGAAAAGAGAGGTACTATGGAGGGGAAAAGCAACAACATGCACACACAAAAAACCAACCAAAGGACAAATCTTTGGAAGAAACAGATTTTTAAACAAAGTTTGCCAAATAAGCACACTTTTTTTCTTGGAGGGACAGATGTGAAGTGCCCTTTCAGTTCATTTTGGACAGGAAAAAGTGAGCACATGCTAGACTTCAATAAATTTTAGTGCAGCCACAATAGGCAAGTTCAGACCATGATGAACAGTTCAGCGCCGGAGGTTTGGGGTTATTCACTGATGGCTCTTCATGTTCCTTCCTTTCTTCTATTTTAAAACGTATTAACTGAACAATCAGAGAGATGCAGAGCTTTATTTCTTCCCCCCTCATCTCTCCCCAAAGAAACATGGCTTGTGTGAAATATATGCTGTTTATTACATGGCTGGGAATAGGTGCTTCTCAACTATCAGTGTGACTAGGGGAAAGGGATTCAGAACTCTTAGGATCTGTTCCCTCTAGGTCACTGATTTGCTGGCTAGGCAAGTCAGTTAGGCTAAGATCTGGAAGCCTGGATGCCTAGATTAGGCTCCTAAATTCCTGTTTGGGCCAGGAAAAGGTAAAACTAAAGGGATGCCCAGTATATTATCCCAGCTGATAGATGGGGAAACGGAGGCACAGAGAGGTTGGAGACCAAAATTTTCAAACTTGAGGTGAAGCACTTAAACCTATACTTTGCTACCTAAATAAGTAGCATGATTTTCAGAAGCACTGAGCGCCTAGTATTCTAATTGAAGTCACTGGGACATGTCGGTGTTCTGCTGCACTGAAAATTGAGTCATTTATTTATGTAGTTTGGATTTAGGTGACTAATTTCGTGGCAACCAAGTTTCCTTTTACCCTTTTTTCTTTTGTCATTTATGGAACAAATAATCAACTGTGCTGCACAATACCTATGAGTAGACACCCCATACTGATGCTGTGTCTGCTGACACTTCCCCCCTCCCCGCCAATGTTCTACCATGAATTGCTTGTATTGAAGACTCTTTAAGACAGGGACCATTGGTGAGATCCTGGCCCCACTGAAGTCCTGACAAAAGTCTTAGCAACTTCAATAGAGCCAGGATTTCACCTCACATCTCTTTATATGCTTGGCTCACTACAGCAATCCATAATAATAATAACAATAATTAGATAATAAATATAACTGAATCATGCGAGGACCCGTGCCAAACACATTGGATAAAGTTTTGGTTGATTTGGATTGTGCTTAATCTCAGGCTAGTATAACTACATACACTGAGAGAGAATAGTGAAAAAGGGTATATTACCCTAGCCAAGGATGTCCTTTTTGTAGTGATCCTTAAGGCAGATCAGACATTTATACAAAGCCCTAAAATTTAGTGAAATAGACATCTGACAAAATCCTGCCAGTCTATTTTTCTGTGTTTGCCATAACATGTGGGAAAGTCATTTAAAACACACACAATTCCAAAGCTTCCAACACTTAGATCTCATACAAATTCCATTATGTATGGTTCAAACATATCAAGAGATTACAGACAGAATGAACAGGGAATGTGTGACCTAAATGAAAAGGAGTACTTGTGGCACCTTAGAGACTAACCAATTTATTTGAGCATAAGTTTTTGTGAGCTACAGTTCACTTCATCGGATGCATACTGAGGAATGTGTAGAGATCTTTTTATACACATAAAGCATGTATAAAAAGATCTTCTAAACTTTCCACAGTATGCATCGATGAAGTGAGCTGTAGCTCACAAAAGCTTATGCTCAAATAAATTGGTTAGTCTCTAAGTACTCCTTTTCTTTTTGCGAATACAGACTAACACGGCTGTTACTCTGAAACCTGACCTGAATGAGTCTCCCAAACATGCTACTGTACTTACCAGAAAATGCCTGTGAAATACTGGATAGTGTGTACGTGTATCTCAGCCTTCTAATGGCTGGCCCTGTTGCGATATAGTCAACCAGTAGAGTATCCTTAGTTAAAGGCGGGGTTGGGCTGTGTTTTGAGCAAAATGTCCTGCCATGTTGTACGTGTGCATGTAATTTAGTGGATGATTAGTGCTATCTGTGAATGATAGCATGTTCCAAACTGTTCATACCACCTACAGAAGGTACTACTGAGCCAGATCCTCATAGAGTAAATTGGAGCATGTCCAGTGAAATATTTGGTTATACCAGCTGAGGATATGTATGCAATGCATTGATCTAGATGCTGCTGTATATAATACATTAGTCATTTCTTCTGGATGCACACTGGAGTGGGAAGAATTTACTATAAACAGTACATGTACTTTATCAGCTTACTTTTTCCACCCAGGAAATATTCTACTGTTGCACTGAAATTCATCTTGATGGAGACTGATCGATTAGTATCTATTGTAAAGTTACTAATGCAGAAGTGTGTCAGGGAAGTATTCAGATCTTTTAAATTTATGGTGATCACAAAATAATCCAACCTCCTTAACAATGTTTGTGTGTATTAAAAGGACACTGACACTGAACCATTGTTTCCTATGGTTAACACATTACTTAGGCTCTGTTTCAGGAAAGCACTTAAACACATGCATTGATAGAAATGTTTAAATTCAGCATGTGGTTAAGTTCTTCCCTAAATAGGGATAGAAATGGAGCGTTAGTGAGATTGCAAAATAAATATCTTTCCATTTCCAGACTGATATGATACAAATGTGAGTCACTGGTTTGTGCATATGAAATGATCATGACTGGGTAAGGATAATGGTATGAGTGACTTCAAGCCTAACTGCTAAATGAATAACTAAGAAAGGGTCATTTGTTGCTTTTACACGCCAGAATTCTTTCAAGTAATTTTGGTTGGAAGAGGAGAATAATTGTAAATTGCTCTTTGTGGGCAGTATAACATCTTTAGGAGTAGTCCTAGGTACTCAGATGAGGCCAAGTATTTCAGAACTGTCCCATGTCTACCATAAAGCTCCTTATGGGATAAATGTCACAAGTGAGATAATCCCTTAGTTTTCAGGCCAAAAATAGAGGAATTGGCTGAGCCTTTTTAAAAAAAATTATACTTTAATTAATGGGTTGAGTTAACAGAAATGAAATACTTCCTTCCCTGACTGTTAGCCATCTGTACAGATATAATGCATACTTGATTTTCCACCTGCCTAGATTACATTACTCCTAACCTATAATCAAACTTCTGTACTTGAGCATTAACTGTTTAATAGATGTGACTGCTTGCTTGGTTTTCATTCAGCAGGTTTGATCATGACTGTATTTCATGCTGTAATATAGGCACATTATCATATAGTTCAGTCATTACCTACTGTTGAAATATTGGAAACTGATTGGAATCAAGCACAAATATTTCTTGCCAAGAGTAACAAAAGAAAAGCAGATATCAGTATATTTCCTACAACATCAATACGTAAACTTTCAATACCTAAAATCATCCATATGGCATGAATCAAACATTTCACCAAATGGACTGTATGTGTTCAAAGGGGGCATATATAGGGGAGCTGCCCCCCGCCTTCCACATCATATTCAAACTTCTTGTCTTTACTTTAAGACTCTACACGATACCATTCCCAGCTATACACCACCATTCCCACCTGCATCTGTCTGTGTTCCTTATTCTATTCCACTGTCTATGCTCTGCCCAAGACTCCCTTTTTCCACATTTCATTCTTGGTTCAAGTCTACTTCCATGTTGCCTCTTATGCCTTGGACTCTCATGCCCTCTAAATGTGTCAAACAACTCCTATCTCTGTGTACAACTCTCTCCTTAAAACACATTTCAATTCTAAGTCACCAAAACACAGAAGTGTTATACGCGTGCACGCGCTCCAATATATGTAGAATACAAGATTGTGTAGTATTAAGGGTTTAGAAGCATGAATTTGAGTATTCATGTTACCCATAAGTGGCAAAGTCATAAATATCCATGGCATCACAAAAAATGAATAAAACCTTTATTCCACACCATCGTGCATTCTATATATGCCACATATTTTGCAGAACAGCTATTTTAGAATTTTTTTTTAGAGATTTTCAGTACCTGTGGCATGATTTCTTTTATTGCTCCACCTGTAAAGCCGAGTAGGCCCCAGGTATCATAAAACCAAATGTGCAGAAAGAGAGAAAAATTAAAGGTAATGTATTCAACATATATCAAAAAGTGACTTGAATTACATTTTGTATACATAATAATATGATTTTAAAATATGATGTCTAATGACCTGTCTGGACTACATGCAAGCATTTTATATCCCACTAGGAAGGGCAAATTTCCAGCTTGATACCCTTGAAGCATTGTGAAAGATCAGACCTTAAACTGTCACTGGTCCAAAATTGCTTATTGCTTGGCCTGGGTTGTGGGCTAGTGTAACTTTTTTGGCGGGGGGTGGGGAAGGAGGAGTTGGGGTATGTGGAAAATCCACAGTGAGATAGAAAAAACTGAAATATTTTGTTAATTTTCTTTAAAAATGGTGGCTGTTTGAAACTGCTGTGCTGAGAGGTTGAAACGTTAGAATAAATCTGGAACAAGACAGATTAGTGGGCTAAACACAGATGAGATGGTCAAGATGCATGATCAATTCAAATTACCACAGGTTCTGTAATTTATCACATGGATTTCACTGTTGTGTATGTGGTATATATTTATGTGTGTGAGACTACAAAAATGTGTATGTCTTTAACTATAAATGTGTGTGTATATACATGCATACTTATCTCGCTGTATGTATGTGTGTGTACATATAGCACACAATGATAAGATATTTGTGAAATATCTGCTTCTTTATCCTGGGTAATTTAAGAATTTCTATTTAAATACTGAGAATTAAACTAATATGTAAGATTTTAGAAATATAGGGGAAGTCAAAGTGAAAATTTTCTGCTTGGGTGGAAATCTTGGGGAGTGGAGATATGGGCATATATGGAATGTGCAAAGGGATGATGAGAGAGCATACACTGTTCACCCTGAAATGTCTGTTATGTCAAAGGTTCTGCTCTTCAGTCTGGAAGGAAACGTATTTAGCATAGTGTAAGTTGTCTTATGGCCTCCTGTAGATGTCCTATACAAAGCGAACTCTGCCTTTGAATGTTAGAAGGATGTTCTAAATTCAGAAATCAGAGCTGAAGAAATATTTCACATTCTTTTTTTTATTCTCTGTCCTCAGGCTACTTTGCTTGCGGTGATTTCTCTTGTGAAGCAGTGAGCGGATGCAGATGTTTGTCCACATGGCTCAACCTCACCTTCATTCTTCAGTATTTACAATGTAGGGTCACAGTGTTATAGGAAGTCACACAAAGCTCAGCACAGCAAACCTGGATTTGGGAGGGAAAAAAATGATGCACATTTGGACTGATGTCTACAGATATTTCATAGTTGAGCATGTTATTAATGTTTAACAGGCCAGTCCAGGGCTTGAGTTACACAGAACAAAGGGTGTGGTAACCTTTCAGCATCACATGTGCAAACTTTGCTTATAGGCAAGGCTGGGCCTGATGAATAGTGGAGGGAATCTGTGCTCAGTCTGCTGTTGGGGACTGTAGTACCTATTTGGGGGTGAAAAGAAAGCTCACTTGTAAACCTCTCTCAGTTCTTCCCAACAGTAATTGTGAATGGATCTAGAATCTCTTTCTCTCTTTGCTGGCTTATGAAGGTTACTGCAGCTTTAGAGATGGGGAGGAGATCCTTGCAATTCTATACTGTGCATTCCTAAATTCCCCAGGAAATTTAAACTGAATACAGTATTCCTCAATGTCCTAAGAGTTTGTGCAGTTGAACTACTAAAGAACTGCCATGGTCCATCCATGAGCTGTCAATGTTTCAGTGGTGGGTAAAGTGATTTCTTTAAATATTTTCACATAGTTCTTTGGAATCCTTTAGGCCAAGCAGTGTGATACATAAATGTAAGTTACATATGTAAGTTCCAATGATGGCTATATCTGGGAACACTTGGATGCCCTTGCAGATTGTTGGTAACTGACTTGTCTTTGCCCCAGTAGTTAACAGATTCTTGCCAAGTCGTTTTTCTTTTCTTGAAACAGATAAATAAAGGGCTGACCCTAGCTTGAAAGCTGATTTTAGATACAGTCTGGCTACAAAAGTGAAACTTTCTGCAACATTTTCCATTGTACAGCCACATTCTTTCTTAGCTGGGCAGCATGATAAATTGTTAATTTCGAGTCATGCAACTAATAGTACAGAACAAAAACAATGACACCATGGAAAATGAAAAAGGTGTCTAGAGGATTGAGTTTAAATTTAAATCTGGCATTCTCAGGAAGCAGGCTTTAACAACAAGGGTGGAAACACCGCTAAGGAATAATGTACTAAAGCCTAAAGTACAAGAATATCTCTCAAACCCATCAAGGAAAACTGGACCACATTTTTCTTCCTTAAACCTGCATGGACACAATTTGAATTTTCTTCTGCTCTCACTTTTCAGACCTGCATAATTTTACTTTGTGTGATGATCTGTAACTCTCTTCTATATCAAGAATTCACAAGATATTTTTTCTTCTTTTTTAAATGAATTTAGGGCTCATGAAAGTGTCAAATTGACAGCAATAGAAAATGAAGTCTGTAGATGAGTCTAATTGTTTTCATAGAATAAAATAAATTGGAAATTGATAATAACTACAATGTTAGGTCATCTAGTCCATTCCCCTGCCTGTGCAGGTTGGTCCCTACAATATACTACCGAGTGCTGTCTAGTTTAGAGTTAAAAGCTTCAGAGTAAAATTTTCATCTGAGGGCCAGATTTTCAAAGGTATTCAGGGATCTAAAGATGCAGATAGGCATCCAGTGGGATTTTCAAAAGTGCCTAATCAGGTTAAGCACCTAAATCTTATTGATTTCAGCTGGATTTTTAAGGGTATTCAGATGAGGATAGGTTCCTAATGGGGTTTTCAAAATCACCTAGGTGCCTAACTCCCTTTGGGACTTAATCTTTAGGCACCTACATACCATTACAAATCTTGCCCTAAGTTCTAACCTACTTAGGCACTTTTGAAAATCCAACTAGGTACCTATCTGAATATTTAGGCGCCTATGAAAATCTGTCCCTAAGTCCCATTTTCAAAACTGTTGTAGGCAGTTAGGGCTACAGTCACAAAGAGACTTAGGGTTTGTCTACACAAACAATTACTTTGTGGCAACTAACTTGTTGGAGTCTGACTGTTTGGACCCTACTGATGTGCATTAACAGTTTGATAATACACTTTGATTTAGTCTTCTTTGAAATAGAACTAGATCAAAATGAATCAAGATGAATTAACAGCTGGAGAAAGAATTTAACCAGAAAAATGTGAATGACAGTTGGAATCATTTAAGAACAACTTACTAGATGCTCCCAATGTCACAATTCCACAACAGAGTAAGAAGGCCATACTGGTTAAAAAACTGACCTGGTTTAGAGGTAAAGTGAAGGCAGCTATATTTTATATATTGTCCTCATCTCTTCTGGACATAGATTTCTCTTAGTGTCCCTTTGCTTCCCTTATCAATTTCCTACAATTTCCAACTTCTGATTTATATTCATGACTATCAACTTCCCCTTTCTTCCATTTGTAATATCTCTATATATTTGTAATATCTATATATATTACAAATGGAAGAAAGGGGAAGTTGATAGTCATGAATATAAATCAGAAGTTAAGAATTGTAGAAAACTGATAAGGGAAGCAAAAGGACACCAGGAGAAATCTATGGCCAGAAGAGATAAGGACAATACGGAATTTAAAAAATATATTAGAACAAAAAGGATCCTGATGATGCTGTTGATTAATTATTAGATGGAAATGATAGAATTATGAGTAATAATTAAAAAAAAAAAAAGAAGAGTTCAATAAATATATCTGTTCTATATTTGGATAAAAGCAGATAATCTAGTCTCATCATATGGTTATAAGACTCTTTTCATCCCCCTATGGTCTCTGGAGGATGTTAAACAGAAGTTATTAGAGTTAGACATTTTTAAATTAGGAGACTCAGATAACTTGCATCCAACAGTCCTAGTAGAGCTGGCTAAAGAGCTTGTTGGGCCATTAATGTTGATTTTCAAGAAGATGTGGAGCACTGGGGAAGTTCCAGAAGACTAGAAGAAAGCAAATATTGTGCCAATTATTAAAAAGGCTAAACAGGATGACCTGGGTAATTGTAGGCCTATCAGCCTGACATCAAGCCTAGGCCAGATAATGGAGTGGCTGATACAGAACTCAATTAATAAAGAATTAAAGGATGATAATGTAATTAATGCCAATTAACATGGGTTTATGGAAAATAGATCCTCTCAGACTAACTTGATATCTTTTTTTGATGGGATTACAAGTTTGGTTGATAAAGGTAATAGTGTTGACATACGATACTTAGATCTTTGATTTGGTGCAGCATGACATTTTGAGTAAAAAAAACAAAACAAAAAACCCCCCAACCCCTAGAACAGTACAAAATTAACATGGCAACTTTAAATAGATTAAAAATGGTCAACGAGTGGGTGTGTTTCCAGTGGGATCCTGCAGGGATCAGTTTTTGACCCTACACTATTTAACATTTTTAACAATGACTTTCAAGAAAGCATAAAATCATCACTGATAAAGTGTGCAGATGACACAAATTGGGAGAATGGTAAATAATGAAGGAAGACAGGTTGCTAAATCATAGTAATCCAGATTGCTTAATAAACTGAGTGCAAGCAAACAGTATGTGTTTTAATAGGCTAAATGTAGGCATCTAGGAACAAATAACGTATATCATACTTAAAGGATGATGGACCCTATCCTGGGAAGCGGTGACTCTGAAAAAGATTTGGGCATTGTGGTGAATAATCAGCTGAACATGAGCTGTGTCCAGAAGAACTAATGCTATCCTGGAATGCATGAACAGAGGAATCTCGAGTAAGAGTAGAGAGATTATTTTACCTCTGTATTTGGCTCTGGTGTGACTGCTGCTGAAATACTGTGTCCAGTTCTGGTGCCCACAATTCTAGGAGGAAGTTAACAAATTGGAGAGGGTTCGGAGAAGAGCCATGAGAATGATTAAAGGATTAGAAAACATGCCTTATAGTGATAGACACAAGCAGCTAGATCTATTCAGCTTAATAAATAGACGGATAAGGATGACTTGATCACAGTTTATAAGAACCTACACGGGGAACAAATATTTAACAATGTGCTCTTCAATCTAGCAGAGAAATGTGTAACATAAGCCAATGGCTGGAAGCTGAAGCTAAACAAATTCAGACTGGAAATAAGATAAATTTTTAATGGTGAAAATAATTAACCATTGGAGCAATTTATCAAGGGTTATGGTGGATTCTCTATCACTGAAAATTTTTAGATCAACATTGGATGTTTTTCTGAAGGATACATAATAGGAATTATTTTGGGGAAGTTCTGTGGACTGTGTAATACAGGAGGTCAGACTAGATGATCACAATAGTCCTCTCTGGCCTTGGAATCTATGAATCACAAACTGTTAATGTGCATCAGCAGGGTCCACACAGAAGGCGAGAGTTGGGTAGATTCACCTTCCAGCATGCTGCAAACCAATTGTTTGTGGAGTCAAGCCCTTAGGTATGATGATAGGTGTGGCAACACTCAATATCTTCAAAGTGTCTAGAGAATCACTGAGATTCACCAAGACCTGAGTTTGGCACCTAGGCTCCATATGCAATAAAGAAGAAGAAATAGGTGCCTCAGAAAGGGATTCACCAAAGCCAGCATGCAGAGCAGCGCCTTGCCTAAAATAGCCAATGGGAGCTGCCAAGCCAGGAGTGTGTGTGTTAAGGCCTGCCCCTGTCTTGGAGAGGGCGCCAAAGTCTGGCTGCCATCGCAAACTGTATTATACTGTTCAATCACTAGGTGGTGCTGTATGTAAAATACCTTATTTAAAGCTAACCATAGCCATACCTGGCAGAGTATTAAAAGATTTTATGATGAACACATCTGGTGTATATAAGCAAGCTCTGTAGCCAGTCCATATGAGATACAGAGGAACATGATACCTCCTTCTCAGCTGCAAGCATTCTCTTGGATAGGCACATTTGCTGTTTAAGTGAGGAGGTGGACTTCCCTCATAACTCTTAGCCCAGTGGTTAGGGTAACCACCTGTGATGTAGGAGATGCCTAAATGGGAGAAGGGATTTGAACTGGGACATGTCACCTCTGAGGCACTTGCCCTAACAACTGGGCTGTGGGAGTTTCTGATGTGGGGTTCCCTCAGTCTCTCCTGTTGAAGCTGTTCCACTGTGCATAAATAATTTTAAAAAGTAATTGGAGAAGAGGACCTGGATCCTGAGTCTGCCACCTTTCAGGTGAGTGCTCTAATGCTTGCTTGCTAGCTCTTTCTCTCTCTGGCCCAACACTGAAGCTGATCCACTGTAGATAAAGAAAGAATCACTGGGCCAGAGACAGAGCAAGCATCGGGGGGTGGACTTGAGCTGGTGGTCTCCCACATTCCAGGTGCGTACCCTAATCACTAAAAGTTATGAGGGAATGCCTCTTCCTCTTGCCTTGGCATTTTGTGTAGGCTTCTCTGATCATGCCTACCCCATTTGTCCCCACAAGCAAGTTAGGCAGAGCATTGTCTATCTTTTTGTGCTGTGCTTTGGGACTTAGGTGTCCGGATGCCTCACATGGGGCTGCATGTTGTTCATGCTCAGAAGCATAAGCATAGGTCCCTGGGGAACTGACTGCAAAAATTTAGGTGCCAAGCACATTTAGGTATCTACAGAGTTCAGGGGCAGCTGAGTGGAGGCTTTGTGAAGCCCAATATGGCCTGATTCTGGATTTAGGTTCCTAAAATGGCAGTTAGGCACTTAAGTCCTCTTGTGAATCCAGCCCTAAGGGTGAAATTTTCAAAAGAGTCTAAGGGCCAGGGACCACATTTTTAGAGACATTTATGTGGCTAAAGATGCAGATAGGAACCTAATGGGATTTTCAGAAGTACCTAGGCTCCTAACTCCCATTGTAGTCAAACCTAACTCAGTTTTGAAAATGGGACTTGGGGTCCTAAATCACTGAGGTGCTTTTGAAAATGTTACCCTCAATCTATGGCGTAACTACCTATTTCCATGGGAGATTATATCACAGCTTAATAGATTCCACTGTCATATAATTTTCTGAAAATTCAGTCTAATTTTTCCCTTTCTTAATTTTATCCTCTTACTCCTAGTTATACTCTCCCCCCGTATACCATCCTAAATTACTGCTTTTCCTTCATGCTGTTTATATTTTTCAAACATTTGTAAATGCTATTACTGTAGTTATTCAATTAGTTATTCAAATAATTAGGTATCCATCAAATCAAGTGTTGCAAATTTAGCCCTTTTAATCTTTTAAAATTAATTATTCCAGCTTTCTGATCATTTTTGTTCTTCTCTGAGCAACTTCTAGCACGACATGATCTTTTTGGTGATGAATTGACCAATAGTGAATGCATAATTGCAGATGTGTTTGCATTAAAGCCATGTGCAGATGAACCATTTCCACCCTGCTACATGGCATGGGATATCCACTCTTTCCTGTCTACTCCTTGCTGTGTAACAGTCAAACTGTTGTCCTTTTTCCTTCCCTGCCTTATCACATTGCTAATTGATGTTTAATATGTTGGACACTATTACACTAAGATTTTCTACCTCCAAGTGAATAACTCTGTATTAGGTGATTTTTCCTCAGATATGTTGTATTTTCAGAGAGACACAACAGTTCCAGCCCAAGCTTAGTGCAAGCTTTTACCCTGTCCCACAAATGTGCCTCACTCATGACCTGTGACCATCTGTAGGGATGAGAGAGTTTTTCAGTTTTCATGCCAATTCCATCCATTGTCTTCCTTTTTGACTGCCAGTAAGGACTCCGGTTAGTGCCAAATGTAATGATGTTTTTGTGTGTGTTGTGAACGCCTGTCCATTAGGAACAAAACAGAGACTTACAACTCATTTCATGTAGGCTAGTGAAGAGCTGTCAGATGGGAACAAGAACAGTTGGTCACTAGCAATCTGGTTGGTGCTCATTTAAATTGGTGACCTAGAATTGAAAGCCTCAATATCCCATTACCAATCTATTTTTTGTGGGGAGACAGACGCTACCTGGATAATTTTGCTTTTTTGTCAGGTAACAAAATGGTACAGTATAGCTTTCAGACACAACCACTGTGCCTCTTTTTAAATGTGGTATCAGTTTTCAACTGTCCCCCTTCTATAAAAATCTTCTTTATGTCTGAGATTTACTGTACTTACTATTTCTTTCTAAATGCATATGTGTAACTGGTGTGTGTCTCAAGGATAATATAAATCTGAGCTAAGATCAAAATGAATATTTTGTTACACACAGTTCCACATGCTAGTTTGTTTATTAACTGATTAATTACGTTACCCATGAGAAGGTAGGAACGGTCATTCTTATCTGTTTGTTTTTCATTTTGATTTCACTTTCAGAATGGTGGTTTTTATTTTAAGAGTCATAAAATTAAGACCTGACCATTGGTATGCATTAAAGACCCCATGACCCTTTTGGAGGGGGAGGGGGCGGTGGCGGCAAGAGTTTGGGTGTCCCAGCCAAATTTCAGCTTCAGTAAATAAATTGTGATTACCAAAAATTCTTTCTGTAGCTTCATTCAAATAAAGGGTTTCTTCTTTGCTTTTTGTCCCAGACTATTTGTTCTCCATTAACAGCTGCTGTGTTCCACCCCAGAGATGGCTGCATCTCAACAGTGAGTGTATTTTAGTTCTGTGTATTGTTTGCAAAGGTGTTTTGGGACACATGGAATTATTATTACTTTTTAAAGTGCTCATATATGTATTTGTGCTTTGCAGAGCTAATATAAAGGCAAAGATTCCTGCTCCAAAGATTTTACAATCTAATTTTAAACATGATGCTACAAGTGGGAGTAACAAATAGTAGGGAAGAGATGAAGTAAAAGAGAGTCTTTATGGCAATAATATCACACGACTGCTTAATTCAGGCATACACAACTTGGTGGTTCAACTAAAAAGTTTTCTTAAAATAATTAATTTTGCTGACTTATTTCTTATGAACATTGTAGAAAAAGAGAGTCTTAAGGATTGATTAGAATGAGAAGAAAGTAGTGGCTTGCTAGACCAGAATTGGAGGGGCAGTCTGGCATGAATTCAGCAAGTTATTTAAGCTTGTGCCTATCTTCTGGTACATGAATAGTCGCATTGACTCTTGGCATTCCAGCTCTTGCAAAAGTTAGGTACCTGCTTAGAATCTTGCTGAATTTAGGTCTCTGTGCATGAAATGAAAGGCTATAGACAGATGTAAGCTACTACAATTCATTGTCATTCCTTCCTGGGTATAGGAAGGAAGGGGAGAAACTCAGAAGGTTGTTAAACAATGGGCTATTCCTTTTTATTTTGTGCTTTATTTTGGCCCCTTGAAGAGGCAACAAATGACCATGAAAGCTGAGCTTTTCTTATGACTGACTTCTCCAAATGGTTGGTATAATTTTTGAAGCAAGCGCCTCCTTGAAGTCAATGAGGGCTGGCAACAGGTAGTATTTTCTGGGAGAGATTAGATAAAATCAGGAGGTTTGGTGGTTTAGAAGAATTGGAACCAAGGTCTGATTTGGGCTTGCAAAACCAAATGAACCAAGCTTTTGCAAGCCAGCTTCCTTGGCCTATTTCTAAATTCCAGTAATTAGTCTCAGAACAATTTTATTTTCTAAAGTGGGCAGGATTTGGTCTCTAACGTCCAGAATAAGAAGAAGGGGAACTGTGGAAAGCATGTGGATTTTCCAGTGCCATCAACTTGCCGTCCTATTTTCTTGCATCCCATTTAGTTCCCTTTCATTTTGTTCCTTTAACATTCCCCCCTACCCCCCATACATGCTTTCTCTTGGCAAACTTGTTTGCATTTCCTTCTCCCATTGTGGGATCTATAGCCAGTACATTTATCAGCTATAAAAAGGCAAGAGCATGAAAGTTTGTCCTTAACAAACCCAGTGGGGGTAGGAAGGGGGGGAGAAGAAAACAATTTCCTCTGACTTTGTTCTGTTGGTAGTTGCTGAAAATGGTTGCCAAAAGGAGCAGTGGCTGTGCACAGCTCAGCATTGTAAAATATTTAAGAAAATGATTGTTACTTCCTGAGGAATTAAGTAGAAAGAACATGACAGTGAACCTCATGAAGAGGATTAGCTGCAAAAGAATATTTAAGTTCTGCGTCGAAAGAGGGTGAGTGCTGCAGCTGAGAGAACCGAGGGGGATGGAGAACTGAAAATAGTCTTTAAAAGAAGCACGGGGGCCTACAGCAGGGAACTGGATTCTATTCCGGGCTCTGCCACTGGTTCAGAGTGATTTTGGGTGAGTCACTTCGTTGCTCTGTGCAGGAGAAATTGCTCTGTGGGGAATAATTGGTACTTACCTCCTTGTAAGGTGCTCTGCCATCAGTGTGTGAAAAGCACCATACTGTGTATGTCCAAAGGATGACCATGATTTTTTAATACTAATTATGTTATCACACTGAAAGCTGAGTTATCCTGTGCAATCATTTTACCATTAGTATGAGAACACTGAACATGTGATCGGTACACCTGGGTTATGTCTACACTGCAGCTGGGAGTATTCTTCCCAATACAGGTAGACAGATATGTGCTAGCTCTGTTTGAGCTGCACACTCAGACCAACATTTTATGCCCACACCACACACTCTTTGTGCACACATAAAAAAAGATATAAATTGTAGGGCAGTAGAAATAAGGCCCAGATAGGGTTGCCAACTTTCAACTAGCACAAAACTGAACACCCTTGCCCTGCCCCCTCCTCTGAGACCCCACGCATTCCATGCCCCTTCTCTGAGGCCCTGCCGCTCACGCCATCCCCCTCTCCCTATCCCGCTTGCTTTTCTCACCCTCCTTGAATCATAGAATATCAGGGTTGGAAGGGACCTCAGGAGGCCATCTAGTCCAACCCCCTGCTCAAAGCAGGATGAATCCCCAATTTTTGCCCCAGATCCCTAAATGGCCCCCTCAAGGATTGAGCTTACAACCCTGGGTTTAGCAGGCTAATGCTCAAACCACTGAGCTATCCCTCCTGCCAACCTCACTTGCTCATTTTCACTGGGATGGCTCAGGGAGCTGGGGTGAGGGCTCCAGCTGGGGGTGTGGGCTCCAGGGTGGGGCCAGAAATGAGGAGTTCAGAGTGTGGGAGGGGGCTCCAGGCTGAGGCAGAGGGTTGGGATGCAAGAGGGGGTGAGGCTCTGGCTGGGGGTGAGGGCTCTGGTGTGGGGCCGGGGATGGGTATTTGGGGTGCAGGAGGGGCTCCCAGCTGGGACTGAGGGGTTTGGAGTGCGGGAGGGGGCTCTGGTCTGGGGTTGGGGTGCAGGGGTATGTGAGGACTCTGGCTGGGGGTGAAGACTCTTGGGTGGGGCTGGGGATGAGGGGTTTTGGGTGCAGGAGTGTGCTCTGGGCTGGAATCGAGGGGTTCGGAGGGTGGGAGAGGGATCAGGGCTGGGGCAGGAGTTTGGGGCCTGGGAGGGGGTCAGGGATGCAGGCTCTGAGTGACGGTTACCTCAAGCAGCTTCCAGAAGCAGCATCCTGTCTCCGGCTCCTACCAGAGGCACGGCCAGGCGGCTCTCCGCGCTGCCCCGTCTGCAGGCATTGCTCCATCAGCTCCCATTGCCCATGGTTCCCAGTCAATGGGAGCTCCAGGGGCGGCGCTTGGGGCAGGGGCAGCGGCAGCGTGCGGAGCCCCCTGGCTGCCCTACGTGTAGGAGCCAGAAGGAGGGATGTACTGGCTGCTTCCCAGGAGCCGTGCAGTGTGGAGGCTAGCAGGGTGCCTGCCAGCCCCGCTGCGTAGTATTGCCAACTGGACAGTTAACAGCCCAGTCAGCGGGTCTGACTGGAGCTGCCAGGATCCCTTTTCAACCAGGTGTTCCGGTCAAAAACTGGACACCTGGTCACCCTAGGCCCAGAGAGCCTGAACTGTGCTGGGATGAGGAAAAAGAGGGTCATTGTGTGACTGTGGTCCTGAAAACCTAATTCTGCCACATGTTCTAGGGAGGTGGGAGCACACATACCAGCTGGCTTGGCTATAGCTATGGAGAGGGAGCACCCTGGATTCTCTCTCTTCCCAGTGCACCCACAGAAGGGGACATAATTTGGTCAGAGTGGGTTAGATTTACTAATCTAAGACATATGCTGTAACTGTTCCAAAGCTGATCAGTGAGGGACTGAAATGCACTTCCTGAGTTTGTCCTGCATGGTACAAACTTGATCTAGTCTCTTTACCCCTTTGAATGAAAAAACAAAGGACTGTGGAATTAAAGAATGACTTCATAGAAGCCATGTTTATAAAAGGTCCACCTTGTTCTTAGTCTTCAGGGGACCTTAAAAGCCAGTTGCTTTTTGGTTTGGGTGTTTTACATTTCAGTGCTTTTATACTTCAGTTGCAGGATGGATGAGATCTTTAGCAGAGTTGGAATTAGGGTGACCAGACAGTAAGTGTGAAAAATCGGGACAGGGTGGGGGGTAGTAAGAACCTATATAAGAAAAAGACCCAAAAATCGGAACTGTCCCTTTAAAATCGGGACATCTGGTCACCCTAGTTGGGGTGTCGTTCAGGAAATTTCTGAGGCATTCATGCTAGTCATCACTTTAATTTGAAAGATCCATTCAGTAAGGCCTTGGCTTATTCTTCTATAAACACTGTTGTTGTTCATTATTTTAGAATAAGTGATGCTAGCAATTTAAAAAAAAATTGAAGCATCAGAAAAAGCTGAGAAAAGAGGTATTTCCAAATTTAACAGTAAGGTATTTGTATGTTATTGTGGGATTTTTTTTTTTAATTAGGAGGGTGTTTAAACAACATGGGGTCACAACAACTATACTATATATAAATAAAATGTTGGTCAACTTTCGCATGAACACCAACAGATCTTTAACACTATATGTCAAGCTTCTCAAGGGCTCTGTTAGCTCCAGGATCCATCTGCTCCAAAATGAGAACTAGAAGCTCAGTTCCAGTTCTGGGATCTGATTGGTGGCATTTGGGGGGTCCTGGTTGGTTCTCTGCTTCTATTTAAACCAAGCACAGGAACAGGAAGTTGATATTGTCTATGCAGTTGGTTTTCCCCTGCTTAGGACTACTTCCCTTGTGGTACCTGCTCTTACGGCCTGATTCTGAGCTCTTGGTAACCTGACCTTAACTGCCTTGGGATACTGACCCTCATTCTGCCCTCTGGCATAGCTCAGACTCTGCTCTCTCTTAGTATCTCAATTGGCCTGGCTGCCAACTCCTGCTTTGACAACTAGGTCAGTCTTCCCATGTCCCAGATGTGACTCTCTCCCAGGGGTCTCTGGCACTCCTGCTGCTGACAGCTTCCCATTTCTAGTCAGCTCTGCTCCCTACCTGGAGCTAGGGTGACCAGATGTCCTGATTTTATAGGGACAGTCCCAATTTTTGGGTCTTTTTCTTATATAGGCTCCTGTTACCCTCCCCCCTCCCCCCGTCCCAATTTTTCACATTTGCTGTCTGGTCACCCTACCTGGACCCATAGCCCTGAGGATGCTTCCCTGAGCACTTGGCCCCTTTCCCAGGAATTCATCTACTCCAGCATAGCTTTCTTTCCCCAGCCACAGCCTGTTCCAGTCACTCCTTTCTACCTCCTATTTCCCACCCTCTGGGAACCCTTTACAGGCTCGTGGGTAGCCCAGCCTCCTGGCTGGATTCGGGGCTCACCTGCTTTGACACAGGGAAGCTGGCCCAATTCTACTCACAGGGGCCAGCTGTCCTGTGACAGTGACATTTTAAAGCCCTCAAAGATTGGAAAAAATGTTTGCTGATGCCTATTCTGGGCAAAGCCGAAAGCACAGCATTTTCCATGGGGACTCCTTATAACCAGAAAGCTATTCTCCCAGGCAGTTTGAAATTCCTAGAATTGGTCGCTTATCCGAGCATGTTTACCCCTACCCTGCTTCCGGCGAGAGCAGTATGTATCAGTGCATTAAGATCCTCCACCAGTCATAACAATCTTCTTTCACATGCTTCACTCACACAATAAGATTTGTAGGTGACTAATACTATGGAGATAGCCTGTCTGTTAAACAGAGAGGGTAATTTAACCACAAAATCTGGAATAATGGCTTCTACTTCCTCCTCTATTCTGTCCTTATATTGATAGATTGCTCAGTTGCTGCTATGGTGGAGGATCATTTAAAAGATCAAACTGGTCAAAAGCAGGGTTACTATGTTATACATACTTTCATTTAGTATTAGTTTCAAAATGATTCTCATTCAAGTGCAACTGAAGCTTCCTTTAAATTAACTAGAGCTCTGCAAATCTTGAAAATTTCAGTTCAGGAAAACATACAAATATTTCTTTTGATTTTCATAGTAATAGGCCTCCTGAGATCTGAAATAAAGAGTCAAAGTGACGTTCAACAACACTGTCAAGTTTAACTGAGTCTTGAGACTAGGGTGACCAGATAGCAAGTGTGAAAAATCAGAACAGGGGGTAGGGGTGGGGTAATAGGTGCCTATATAAGAAAAAGCCCCAAATATCAGGACTGTCCCTATAAAATTGGGACATCTGGTCAGCCTACTTGAGACCATCAGTCATAAATTGGTCCACATTCACATGGTTTTGATTGAAAAATTCAAAATCTCACAAACTTTTCAATGAATCTCTTTTGAGCTTGCAATTTGTAACAACACCCCAAGACAAAGTAGTTTTGTAGTGGTGGTTTCTCACTACCCTAAAATGAATTCCATTCTGCCATTGTTGCAATGTGTTTTTTGGTATAGATAAGTAATTTATGGAGGCAACAAATTAATTGCACTGATTGGAGCAGAGGCCCACAGTGGCTTTACTCTTAAAATATGCTGTTTCTAGATGGTGTGTGGTTTAAAAAGAAATGGAATTTCTCACCCTTAGGAAATTCCACTGTTTTGGCATTTGTTTTCATCTTAAATTGGGAAAAAACTCAGGGGAAAATGATTTGGAAATTTAGAAATGTTTCATTTGGACATTTTTGGTTAAAATAAAACATTTGACTTTCCCATATCAAAACATACCCTTTTAGTTTGTTGACCCATGCTGGGGCTCCATGATGCACTGAGGCAGCTCAACCACTGGGATAATCCCTGGCGCATCAAGGTCAATATTGTGTACTTGAGGACTAAGGCCCGTAGGGTACAATGGGGGAATCAGGGAGTCAGAGGCATCAGGGAGCCCATGAGGCACTGCAGTGACTCAGGTGGACACAGATATTAACATTGACCTGAAACTAAATATTTAATTTCAGATAATCAGACCAAAACATTTAGTTTTGGGTTGACTGGAAATACAACTGAGTTTTCCTGGTGGAAATGCCACCAAAATTTGCCTTTTCTTCTGGAAAATTTTGATTTTGATGGAAACCTATTTTCTGATAGGAAAATGTTCCAATCAAAATTTTTGACCAGTCCTAGTTTTTTCCTTTTAGTTTGGTTCATTATAATATAAGAACCCTTGGAAACCTTAAACAAAACCAAATACTTTACTTCTTGACTCCTTTTCCCATTTACATGAGATGCCCACGATTCTTTGCCACTCCTTCATGTTCATGGCATGGGTTCGTGGGTCTTGGTGTTCCAGTCCTTTTCTCTTCAAACTTCTGTTGATGGAGTCTTTACATCTTATCCTTGGTCTTCCATGTCCTTTCTTGCTGTCCTCTTCATCCCATGCTTTCTTTGCTGTTGTTCTTTTCCTATTCTTATCACATGTCCACCACACCCCAAAGTGCGCTCTCCGGGCTATCTGTCACCGAGAGTCCCAAGTTTTCTTCCACTTGAACTCTGTCTGTCCTCTGCTTGCCTGTCATTTTTCGCAGTATATTATTTTCTACTACTTGTACCTTTTTTGTCTTTCATCTTTGTGAAACCCACTGTTTCCAAACCATAGAGCAGGAACACAACCATATGCTTATTCTTTCAGTTTGTTCCTTAGTCGATGGTCCCACAGTAGTCTTGCCACCTACTTCACGACTGCTCATGCACAGTAGGCTCTTCTTTCCAGTTCTCCAGGTCTCTCTCCAATGGCGCTAAGTGCTCCTCCCGAGTACACAAGTTCGTTCTTCTGATTCAGCTTCTCTCCTGGAACATCAATCAACAGCTCTTTTATCCACCGTCCCTACTTGCATAACTTCAGTTTTCTTTGTGTTTACCTTCAAACCATGGTCTTCCAACACAGATGCCCACTCTGATACCGTGTTTACCAATTCCTCTAGGCTGTCAACCAAAAGGGCCAAATTGTTTGCATACATTAGTCTTCTCTGAGTCTGCACAGAGGCTTGGTTCTCCTGCTAATTAACTCTATAACAAAGATGAAGAGAAGCTGATTTAGCATACTCCCTAGTCTCAATCAAACCATCACCACAAAACTCTCTGAAATTCTATGTATTGTTACCACTTTAGGTCTTGACCTTTCATACAGTTCCTCTATCATCTCCACTTCTTGAAATTCCCCTCTCATCCATCTCAGTATTCCAAATAGCAGTTCCTATGGAACCACATCACATGCTTTCTCAAAATCAATAACTGCTACACAGCAGTTACTTCCTCCATTTATCATTCTTTCAAACATCTGTCTCATTGTAAAAACTGCATCTATAGTACTCCTTCCCTTCCAAAAGCCATGTTATTCCTGTCCTATGTCCCCACCCCCACTTGCACCTCAACCTTGCCTCCAGAACTTTCTAAGGACTTTAAGAGGCTGACTTAACAAGGTGATGCCCTGGTAGGTGTTTTAATTATTTGCATCACCTTTATCCTTACAAAGAAGCACAATCAATCCCTAGGTTAAAAAATTTTGAGGACTTCACACTGGGGCTCCAACATCCTCATACAGTACACAGGCCCGAGTCCAACCAACCATATCCCAGACTTCTTAGCGCTGTCCTGAAATTAGTAGCGCATTCGTTTTGTTTGTGGTGCAGTTTGGGAAAACTTGACTGTCCACCCCTCACATCACAGGAAGGTGTCACAGCCTGCAAACACATCTTGCCAAGCCATCATTTTGGTGTGCATGCTGCCCACAACCAAAGCCAGCAACATGGAGGATTCACCATTTCAAGAACTTCTCTTACTTGGGCTTTCATTCCTGTTACAGGAAACAGACAGAGCTTCCATGAGGTTCTGGTGGACATTTCAGCAGCATTTTCTGACCCACCCCAGGCACCAGATGGAGCTAATGATGGCACAGGAGGAGGATGAGGAGGAGGATGATACAGACATGCAAGACACAAACTGGCTGATGCTGCACATCACTCTCAGTATGGCCAGTGTTGCCCCCTATTCAGACAGCTGCTTTTGGAGCAGGACCACAAGCACAGATTTGTGGATTCACATCATCATGGAGACCTGGCATGACCAGTTGTGGGTCCAGAACGTTCTTACGAAAAAAGCTACATTTCTGGATCTTTATGAGCAGCTTGCCGCAACCCACCAGAGTCATGAGACATATATGAGGGTGGTCATATCAGTCTGGAATTGGGTTGCTGTAAATGTCTGGAATCTGGTTACCCCACACTGCTACTGGTGTGTTGCTAACCAGATGGGTGTTGGGAAGTCAACTCTGGGTACAGTGGCCAGGTCCAGATTAATGCAGGAGCTTTAGGGGCTGCAGCCCAGGGCTTCGGGATAAGGGGGACCCCGCATGTGAGATGCGGCCCACTGCTCCTTTTTATCTGACCCACGGCAAGTCTCCACGCCATGGGCTGGACACCGGTCCCTGAGCCTCAGTGCCTCCCCACAAGCACCAGCTCACCAATGTGCCCCTGCAGCCCCTACGTGAGAGGCGTTTAGGGAATCTCTGTGCACTGCCCCCGCCTCCAGTGCCAGCTCGGCAGCGCCCATTGGCGGGGTAACATACAGAGCAGTCTGGCACCTCTGCCTAGGGGCCGGACATGCCACCTCGGGGCGGGGAGCAGCGCAGAGCCAGGGCAGGCAGAGATCCTACTTTAGCCCTGCTGTGCTACTGACCAGGAGCTGCCTGAGGTAAGCACCTCCCAGCCGGACCCTGTACCCCGCACCTCCTCCTGCACCTCAACCCCCTGTCCCAGCCCTGAGCCCCCTTCTGCACCTCAACCTCCTGTCCCAGCCCTGAGCCCCCTCCTACACCCAAACTCCCTCCCAGAGCCCGCACCCCAAGCCCATCACCTCCCATCCAGAGCCCACACTCCTGCTGCAACCCAACCCCCATCCCTGTCCCATCCCTGGCCCCACCCCAGAGCCCACCCCCCGACCCCAGCTGGAGCTGTACCCCCTCCCGCATCCCAATCCCCTGCCCCTGAGCCCACTCCCCCCACTCCAAACCCCCGGAGGCCTCACAAAATCTAATAGCACCGGGCCCACAGGAGAGTTAATCCGGCCCTGAGAGTGGCGGTGGAGGTTTCTGGTGAGATCAGGCATGTGATTTACCCAAAGGTGGTGGGCATAAACAATATTCCTGAAGTAATTACTGGTTTTGGGAGAATAGGGTTTCCAAACTGTGCTGGGACCATTGATGGGCCTTATGCCCATAGTTTGCCCTCCTCCCTTCGTAAATGAGCCCATAAACCCCAAAGGTTACTACTCCATTATTATACAGGCTGATGACAGAAGCTGACTTGTGGATGCCAATGTGGACTGCACTGGAAAGGTTCATGATGCCAGAGTTTTCTGCCTATTGGGAATCTGCCTTCATGGACAGGCTGGACACTAGTCCCACCAAATGACTTTGTCATAAATGGAATTATTGTCCCCACTGTTATACTGGGGGACCTTGTGTACCCCCTTTTGCCTTGGCTTATTGTCTCAGAGGTCCTGGAAAAAGGAGGTTTAATTACAGGTGTAGGATGGTAGTTAAATATGTGCTTGGCCGATTGAAATCCTGTGGGTGCTCTCTACAGACATGTTTGGATTCCCGTGTCATCAGTGCTGTCTGCTTTATTGTGGCTTGCTGTGCGCTTCACAGTCTTTGGGAAGGCAAAGGTGAGCCATTTGTCCTGGTTGGAGCTATGACAATAATGGACTGCTGAACTAGTAAACTCAGCCAGAAAGTGCAGCCATCCAGCTGGAGCAGAATGCAACAGGCAACAGAAATCAGGGATGCACTGTGCTCCCAAATTATGGACTGACATGAGCCGGTGGAACGGGAGAGTAGTACAGTTATGAATCTGTCTGTACAATAATGTTTATAGTAAATGAGGTATTGTCACATCATGTGATGAAATGGGGGGGGGGGCGCGGTGCTGCCAATGTGTGCAGTGAAGGGAGGTTGAACGATTATTCGGCATTTATATTATTGATGACATGACTTAATGTCCGGGGGAGAATTGTGCATTTGCATTATGGATTGGTGTACACAATTTTATTGAGAAATTGTGTTTGGATACTACTTGCCTGTTGTGCCTTACCATGTGTTTATTTGTAGTACTTGAAATACATATTATAAGTAGTGATAGCAATAAACTTTCTTCATAAAATAAAAGCTTTTATTTCTATGACATAAATAACAATGCTAAAGCCTTGCCTGGCAGGCCAGCTGCCAATTGAACACTGCTAAAACGGTAAGAAAAGCACCACCACAACCGGTAGTAAGACAAAGTGCCTACACCAAACACTGAACAGTACAAACAGAGCTATCAAAAAAATCCCTGAGTGTTGCATGTCCCCTGCATGTTCTCCTTGCCCTTTTTGGTGCATTTAGTGCTCACGTGCCGCTGCCGCTTGGGTAGGGAAGTCTGCAGGAATTGGTGGACTGCAAGGGGCAGGGGATCTGCACAGGGGTGGATGCTTTCAGTGGGGAGGGAGTCAGCATGGAGGTGGAAGTATTCTGGGAGGACACTTGCCCTGTTCAGATGCTAAGTCCCAGTTGTCTTGGCCACCCAACCATGGAATTGTCTAAGTTGTTCCTGATATGCATGGTATCCATGGTACCATGGAGGGGACTCAGGCCACGGTGTAGGTATAGAAGGAGCCTGGACACTTGTGACCATTAGTGAAAGCAGCCGCTCAAACAGGTCTTTCTGCTCTGCTAAGTCTTCCTCCCTTAAAAGACATTCCTATTCTGAGAACCGTGATGCAACCGTCTGCTCCTGTGCCTCAATTCTGTCTTAAAGCTTTGCAGCCTGCCTGTGCCTTTTGGCTTGCCTCTTGACTTGCCTTTCCACTTGCTGTGAATCCTTCTCTCTTTGGTATTGCATCTGATTGTTGGCCCTGTCCCCAAAGCCAACCATAAAGTTCACAAGGAAGTGCTTCCTCTTGGACCAGTTTGTGATGGTATGGAGACTCCGGCTTCTTCTGGAGTGTGCATTAGCTGTTGAGGTACAATGGCCAGTTGAGGTAGAGGTGTCTGCAAGCAGATATAAAGTAGAAAATTATTGTCTCAGTGATTCGCAAACGGTTCAGTGCATGAGCTCAGGAAAAATCCTTGTGGAATGTCAAGGACAAAAAATGATACTTTTAAAAACAATGTATAGTGAGAGGAATGCTTCAGATTCCAGCGGCTCTATGGACACAACCAGATTAACCACAGTGAAAAGAGTTCACAGAGAATGGTAAGTTAAAAATCACAATTTTGTTGAAAAATTGCAGACTGTTTTGGGGGTAGGGAGGGTGACCGCAATGTATTACATAAGCCTTCTCTGGCATTTCAGGCATGCCACATTTTGGAGGAAAGAACAGTTCTTGTGGTTTCTGAATAGCAAAGAGATTTTATTCCAAGCTTCTGGTGTCGAGGCTGTCATGTCTGCCACCAAAGTACTGAAACTTATGGTGGCTGAACAGTACGTCTATGAGTAGAGTGGGCTAGCCAGCTACCATGGAGGGCGTGGAAAATACGCCATTCCCTGAAATGTGACAATCTATCTGGAGTTCTTGCTATGGGAAAAGTTTGCAGCTATTAGCACAGTGGTCTCCAACCTTTTGAGGCCCAAGTTCACTTTTTGAATTTAAGGGCAACCCAGGATCTACCCTGTCCCTTCCCCGAGGCCCCGCCCCGCTCACTCCATCCCCCCACCCTCATTCACTTTCACTGGGCTGGGGCAGGGGGTTGGGGTGCAGGAGAGGGTGAGGGGTGCAAGCTCTAGGAGGGAATATGCGTGCAGGAGGGGGCTCCGGGTTGGGGCAGAGTGTTGGGGTGCAGTAGGGCGTATGGGGTGCTGGCTCTGGGAGGGGGCTCAGGGCTGGGGTAGGGGCTTGGGGTGTAGGAGGGGGTTCAGGGTGCAGGAGGGGGTATGAAGTGCTGGCTCCAGGAGAGGGCTCAGTGCTGGGATATAGGGTGCTGGCTCTGGGAGGGGGGCACTTACCTTGGGCGGCTCCCAGTCGGCAGTGCAGTGGGGCTTGGTTCTACTCAGGCAAATTAGCACCTCCTCCCCATCACAAGCCGGGCCACCCCCCACCCACCCTACCAGCCAGTAGCACACCACATGGCCATGCTGCTCCCGGAAGGGGTCAACGTGCCTCTGTGGCCCTGGGGGAGGCAAGTGGCTCCGCGTGCTGCCCCTCTCTGCAGGCACCGCCTCTGCAGCTCCCATTGGCCACAGCTTCCCATTCCTGGCCAATGGGAGCTGTGGGGGTGGTCCTTGCAGGCAGGAGCAGTGGGTGGAGACCCCTACTCCCCACCCACTGTGGGGCTGTGAGGGCATGCTGGCTGCTTCCAAGAGTGGCTTGGGGCTACTGCAGGCAGGGAGCTTGCCTTAGCAGCAGGCAGCCCCACTGCACCGCCGCAGCTGGAGATTGAGATCGACTGGGAGAGTCTCCAGGATCGACCAGTCTATTGGAATTGACGGCTTAGTGACCACTATATTAGCACATGGGAGTGGGGCCAAATTCATGGGCGAATCTACAGGATGCTGCATTAGCATCTTCATGGATTACTGCCTCTGCACGGCTTCTGATACAGCCTTTTATGACTGCATGAAAACACATATGATAATATGGACTTGAAAGAGCTCCATAGCCACCCCTATTCTGGCACATTTCTGAACTACATACAACCCCCACCCCCAGCCTTAGTTTGGACAAATGATTCACCACCCATGGACTACATTTGTAAATGAACTATGTTTCAACATCCCCACCTCCTGTCTAGTTTACTGTTGACAGGCGACTTGTCACACAGTTGGGTGGGTATGCAGTGGAGTACTAACAGGGAAGGTTCTTATTTTTGACATCCCAGCACATCTTAGCAAGTTTCTGGTAAAATTTCTGAAGTAAAAGTTTCCAAAGTTTGTTTTACTGTTTGCACTTCCCAGTGTCCATTTTGAATTCCATGTGGTGCTGGTGAGAATGCCAAGGTGCTGGTGTGCAATCTGCCATTCTCGCAGCTTCTAATAACTTTTTCATTGGTCCATAAACCAGAAGTCCTTCCCAATCCTTTTAAAAAACATTCATGGAGCCAGAAACTTACCAGGCTCTGGGTTGAATTCTGTTTCTGCTGCTGGTTCTGCAGTGGGCTGCTAACTGGAGGAGCATCCAAACGCTCTTCTGAGTAAGGATCCAGGATGTGCTGTAGCTGCTCCAGCAGCAAAGCCACCTCAGGGACTGGTTTCAGCACCAGCATCACTTTGCTGGCCTGATCCAGCACCTGCTCACTCCTCTTTAAGTCATACACTGGACTTTGGGGGTAAGAAGGTCACCATCCCAGTTGACCAGGCATCATGAAGCACTGTTGTCTCCATGCTCAGTGCAGTACCCAACAGCCAGTCAACCTCCTTGTAAAAGGGGCATGACTGAGTTCTCAGAGGTGTGGTTCTCATCCCTGGATTTCTGGTAATTGGTGTTGAGTTGCTTAATCTGCTGTCTGCACTTGTCACCAGTCCAATGATTCCCCAAAACTGCCAGCTTCTTTGCGATCTCCTGGTACATGTAGTCAGTCCTGGAGCTTTTATTAAAATGGAACTTTTTCTTGCCTTGCACTGGAGCATCAGCAAAATCTGGCTGTGCTCCTACAACCTTGGCAAAGGGCTACTTCCTGTTGGTGGCCATTGCAAATCCAGGAGAAGGTTCACTGTGTTTACAGCTCAGCAGTCAAAATAAAATGGAAGGGTTAAAGGCTGACTCCAAGCTGCTGTACTTGAACAAAAGAGTTTGCTTCAGTTTCTTGGAAGTTGATTGGTTAATCTTGGGATATAGAGGATAAAGAACACTGGCCCACAGGATTGTGGGATAGTGTTGGTGGACTCTTAGGGCCCTAGTCGAAAAGGCCTGAACTCGAATTGCATTCACGCTATAAAATGATGGAGTTGGGCCCAAGTCCCAGCGGGACCCAGACTTGAAACCCCAGACCTAGGTCCGAGTCAGACAGAATTGCAGGTACACAGAGGGGTGTTGAGGTCAAACCAGAGTCTGAGCCTAGGCTTGCATTGCAGAGCAGCAATACCCTTATCACTTAAAGTACTGCACGTACATTGCATGAGCCAGAATATCCAGATTGCTCTTCCACAGCAGTATTATCTAGCGTCGCTAAGCGGAGTAAGTCAGTAAAGTCAGCAGATGTGACGCCAGTACACACATGGACTGAGTATGCTGAACAAGAAGGTGCAATTTTACTTGCTGATCTTGTTGACCATAGAAACTGAACAGCAGCAAATGCTGGACCTCCAGTACTTCACATTTTCATCATTGCCCAAATTACTAAGATATTTTAGAGCCAGCAGCAAAACAGAAGCTGGATGGTCTAATTTTCTGCACCATCTGTGTTGTGAGACTAAATTTATATTTGTAAAGCTAGCAATTGCACATTAGGGTTGAAGCTACAAATATTGCATTCATAATAATAATTAATGTAATATTTATTATTATTTTATTACTGTGTCCATAGTAGTAATTGAAATATTTTCAATCAGCTCAAACATTTTTAAATTTCCATTAATTTTTGTGTGAAATTGTTTCATGAATTTTTTTTGGTATTTTTCACCAAAAAATTGTACTCTTTTTTTTTCCCACCAAGTTATAGCGGTCCTGACATTTTTCAAAAATTCAAATGTTCATGAAAAATGTCTGCATTTTTCAACAAGTGCTCCTAATAAGAATGATCCTACCTCAGTTGCCCTTCTGTTGAGATGCTTCTGCCAATAAATCTGGAGCTGACTTACCACTGGCACAGCTTAAAATTCATTGCCTTGGCAGTAAACATTCTTCAAGCATTGCAGGTATTATATCTTCCAAAGATGTGTTGTTACTTTTAAATGATCCTTCTCACACAAGTTGCGGTTAAACTAGGTGCTTTTTTCAGATGATCTTTTTGGCAAAGTTCCAAACTATCCAGGAAATATTGTGGATCCTCATACAATCCATGCAGCCTCTCTGAGGCTCTGAGAAAGAAACAAAACAAACCAGATGATGTTTTTTTTTTTTTTTTTAAATCCTCCACCTGAAATCCCCTGGACTCTAGAAAAGTTTGATCTGGATCTAGATCATAGAACTGGTCTGTATATCTCCAGCACGCTATCCCAAAATCCCAGGTCCAAATATGTCCAAGACTTTGGAGAAGTTCAGTTGCATCCTAGCATCCAAGAGACAAAAATTGTGTAGCTGTAGAACAGGTGCAGTACAGAGAGTAACACTGCAAGCTACAGTAACTAATGCACTGCAGGCCTTTGATGTCTCTCAACCCTCAGCAGGAGTGTGAAAGTAATCACCAAACCTATTTAATGTGTGTTCCCTCTGCTGAGATTACTAAAAATGGGATCAACTATGGAGGTGTTTTTGTGATGTGAATACTTGTGTATTAGGAGTTTGATTTCAAGTAGGCTACTCAACAGTTGTCAAATGACAATGACCTTCAGTCACTACTAGGTTGGGCTAGATTCTAATTGATTTAGTTGTTCAAACCCCATTACCAGTCTCCGGAACCATATCAATATTAACTTTAGATACTCTTTTTAGGGATAGCTGTCTGCATGCATTTCTCTGTATTTACTGGTTTTTGCATTAAAATTGAATGGAAATCAGCTGAAGAGCTTTATTTCCATTCTAACTCAGAAGAATGCATGAGGTCAAAGGGCTTTCTTACTTGGCACTTATATAAGCAAGGTGCCTAAACACGTGCCTCACTTTAAGCACAGGAGTAACCCCACTGACTTCAATAGGGCTACTCACATGCTTAAATTTAGGCATGTGCTCAAGTACCCTGCTGAATTGTGGCCTAGGGTCTGAGAGTCTAAAACCTTGGGATGTTAGATATTTAGAAAGATATTTTTCACTGGAATATATAAGGATCTGAATTAAAATTGCACCACTTTCCTCAAAAGTCTGAGCATGTGCTTAGATTTTTGAGGTCCTGAGTTGGCTTTTTCTTTCTTTCTTTTTTTTTTTTTTGGCTTGTTATATTTTGTTGACATGAAGTCCAAGGCTGAATTCCAAAGGAAATAAACTTCTGCTCCCACTGAATGTTGTTGTTAGTTTAGGCTCTCTTATCTGTGGGTGTGTTTTGGAATTAAAGCATAGCATCACTGTGGATCTACACTGGCTCTCCTGTGCTGGATTAAGTCACTTTTTTTTTCTTTTACAATGGGTGAGATGTGTTTAATTTATTGTAGGAAACTCTTAAAGATGCAGGATCCTTTTTAGAGCCTCCTACAATAGCCGTGAAGCATTTATTTAATCCCATTGAATGGAGGCTAGATTTACTAGCTGGGTTAGACGTGATTTTTGTTCAGAAGTCATCTCGGAGTACATCGAAGTTTGAAGATCTTTACAGAAAAAACAAGGAGAAACAAAAGGAGTAAATTTTAAAAGGAACTTTGTCAAGGAGTTTTAGATGTTAAATAGATAGAAAAAACACGGTGGCTTCACTGAAACGAGTGTTAAGATTGCAGAAACGTTATTGATCTGGTGAGAGATGCTAATGAAGCACTTTAAATGCAAGTTTTATGGACAAAAAAAGGGGCAATTTCATACCAAAGTGCAGCAAGGTTACTGAATCAAAAAAGGTGCTCTTCAATTCTGCAAATGAGGACAATGTCCCATTGTCAGATCTTTTCTCTTTTGACTTTAAACATGTTTTAAATACACTATTTACTAAATTGTGCAACCTATCTTGCCCACTGATTGAGAATTTATGACCAGAAACAAACCTGTTAGGAAAAAAGAAAAACTGAGTTTGATCCTTACTGTAGCTGCATAAAATAGATTGAATAAATTTAACCTGAGCCCTGTGGGGGGTGCCCAATATGGTTTTCAAACCAGAGGCCTAGCATTTGAGTTCAAATGGAAACTTCTCTTTCAATGACAATTTAAAAAAAAGAGTGCGTGAGTGTTTGGAGACCATCTGTGGCCTCTTGGCCTGTGTTAATGTGAACTGGCTCATTTTTACCTTAAAAAACCTAACTCTGAATCATGCCCCATTGATAGGGTTGCCAGTTTTGGTTGGACGTATTCCTGGAGGTTTCATCACATGACATAATTTTAAATTAAATATTAATCTTTAATTCCTGGAGATTCCAGGCCAATCCCGGAGGGTTGGCAACCATACCCATTGACACTTTCAGGTTGTGAATTCTTCGGGTTTTTAGATTGAAAGTTACAAAATTCTTGTTTTAATTGAAGCTGTCGCTTCCAATTTTACAGATGTCCTGGTCCTCAGAATAGAGAGCTTAATATATTCATGCTTCATCTTGCTCCCATGGAAGTCAGCAGCAAAATGTCCCTTCACTTCTATGGGACAGGATCAAGCCCATTATGGGGATAACACAGTAACATTTGAACAAGATTACCACCTGGTAAATTTACCAAAATGCATTAATTGTCTCTTCCCTGTTCACTGAGACAATGATTAAAGATGAGGAGAAATGCAGCTCACTTTTCCCATCAGATTTCACAGGACCACCTTGTTTAGCCACTTGGGGGTAGGAACTATACCTTACTGTGTGTTTGTATGTGCATCACATAATGGGGCCCCAATCTCAGTCAGGGTCTCTAGGTACACTACTGTCATACAAATAATGAATAATACATTTGCAGGTGTGGACTATTTAGCCTTTGCCTTTGGACATACTTGTGACAATATTATAGGATGAAATATGGGACCTGCTTCTAAACTGCAGCTCCCACTGCAGAACCAGGAACTGCAGAGATGGCACAAAAATGAAAATTACGCAGGAAAAGAAAAATCTTAACATACTTCTTCAAATGTTGTGTTTTTTAAATTGCTAATTTGTTTCCGTGTTTATATTCTTTTTTAATCCTAACTCTGCAGCTCCTGCTTCTGACTGAAAGACCAGAAGCAGAAATGGTGAACTATTGCAGTAAAGGTTCTCCTTACATTTCTCAAAATGAGGAGTACAGGAAACCTTATCGAGAAGCCTTTTCTTGCAGGATTTCTAGCCCAGTTTTGGACAAACATCAGAACATCTGGAACATTTTCCAGACCAAACCAAATGACTATTTGTCAATTTCAATGAAAAAGTACATATTACTATTTGAAATAAAATTTAATTTTGAAATATCTGGTAGAGATAGTGCCCTAGTTGTGAAGTTCTGACCTGGATCTAAATTTTCCCAAATATCTGAGGTGCCCAGATCTGGGATTTTGTTTGGCCCATTATAACAAAAGGGCTCAGCTGCACTTTCCCAGAGTGTTTAGTTCTGGAACTGGTGATATCTCCAATATCTTTTAAATGTTATGTATCCAGATTTCAAGCATTATTCTTTTAAAAGGCTTTGTGATGGCACATGCTTGCATTGTTTATACATATCATGGAATGTATATGGTATGAAGATAAAATGAACTATGTATCTTCTTACTCTTCGGAAATATCAGAATCCAGCACATTTAAAAGAACAAAAACAAACAAACAAAATCCTCATGAAAACTAGATGGCAGTAATAAACAACCATTCAACTCTGCCTGTGATCAATGGTATAATGACTCATACTTTTCTGAGTAAAATTAGTTAGCCATAGTAACCAGTCATTCAGCTCTGTATGGTGTGATCACTCATACTTTTCTGAGGAATTTTGAGTGTGCAGTACCCCATAGTGACTGATTTACACTATTACCAATCACTTAAAAAAAGTACAGGATCATAAGAGCATGTAGATTGGCAAATGGTACTTGACATGGTACTTGGCAAATGGAAAACATTATATTGTCCTCTCCTTCAGTAGATGAAGAAGAATGGCAAAGATCAGAAATGCAAGTCCCAGAAGAACTAACAGATGCAACTGGGCTAGATAAAGTATTTGTATACAGTAGAAGCACTGACATTTCTATTTTTCTTTGAGTGATAGATAGATATGGAGGAGCTGAAATTTTCGCTGAGGACCACAATACATTGTGGTTATGGCTGAGGTGAAGCAGGTATTTTACTATCCATAAACAACTTACCATCTACACCTGATGGTTCTATAGTTAGTCTATGGGACTGATATCCCACTGCTGCCACTGTAAACCAGAAGTAACATTACTAAAGTCAATGGAATTACATTGGTGTTAGACTGGTTTCAGTAGGGAGATATTAGCCCCTGAAGCTCTCAAGAGTTCATTATGAGCATTCTCATTATTCACAGGCTGAACTCAGAGTAGGTCATTATTATTGCTGGCAGTACTGTGATTAGAACGGGTTTGAATTTTTCAACATTCAACAAAAAATAGCAACAAAATTTTAACAGAAAATTAACATTTTTGATCAGAGCTAATTGGGATACAACAATAAGCCCAACATAGATAAAGATGCATCAAGAAATTTCTCCTGTTCTAATATCTCCACCTGTGATATACTTCTGATTATAAGTAGGGCTAGGTCAGTGTTCTGAACTGTCCCTTGAACCTCTGTTTAAGATTAATCCAGCATTAAATCATACTGAATTGATGCATTGGCTCTCTCTGTAATTGCTCAAAACAGGTGCCACTAAATCAGACAAATATTGGTGTTGTGATTCTAACTTAACCCAGATGTACTATGAATGCCCCTATATGGAGGCAGAACTTAATTGGAGAGTTAATTTTTTCCTGTCAAATAAAATTGTTACAAGCCAAATATGTAATTTCAAACCTAATTGATGTTTAAGCTGAATAAATCTGAAAACCTTTGGCTAAGCAGAATGTTAAATGTTGCTAAAAGACTCGTACTATTAATCCAAAAAGGAACCAATTACTGAAGACTGGAACATTCCTGTCGTAAGCTTGGCCACCATGGAAAGAATAGTATACAGTAACAGAAATACCCCTGAAAAATTTTCAGTGATGAAGTAGCTGAGCTGTAGGATGTGGGATGCTTTTCCTGGAAGTATCTGAATGAGCCTACTAAAGGCCTGAGCCTTCCCCCTCTTCTCTATTCACTTCCTTCCATTCCCATCTTCAGCCCCCTCCTCAGAACTTTGCTTCTATTCTTTATCTTAACTTAATAATTTTTCTTTAACTAGCTAGATTTTTATAAACAAATTTTTGTTTGTAAGTTGTGCAATACAGATAATTGATTTATAATGTATCCATTTATACATATATATAAATTGTTTCAAGTATAGCTAAGGTTAGGTAGCAAATGGTTAATATATTATGAGACATTTATGTATAGTTTGTTTTTTCTGTGTAAATATATATTTTTAAAAAATAACACAAAGTTAATAGAAAAAATAAGTAGGGCTAGGTAAAAACTTACCAAAAACTAATTTAAAATAAATTTCTCTTTTTCTGTTCAGGAGTTGCCCAGATTTTTTTATGTGATTTTCTTGAATTCTTTGTAATTCAAAATTATTTGTAGAATAATTTTTGTAATTTTTTTTAATCTCTAGATTGTTTGTTCAGCAGTTCATTGGGAATATTTGATATTCACAATTTGAGCTGTATTGGGTAATTCTGATTGCATATATAGATTTCACAATCTATTTCTGTTGCCTGATCAAATGAGAGAAACTCTTGGAATCATATTTCTAGAATGAATACTCATTGTTACATATTCATAATTTGCTTTCTCCAAGTCTTTAAAAATAAGCTGTTTCTGCGAATGTTCTTGCTAGCACATTGATTTGCTAGAATATGGATGGAAAACAAACACACAAGGACCGTGAAAATAGTCATAGTGAATTTGCCTAAATGTCCAAAGATATCTGCAGTAGTTGCTCAGTGGTGGTGGCAACTAAGGCTTTGTCTACATTGGCACTTTTGTCAGTCAGGGGTATGAAAAAAACACACCCTTGACCAACATAAGTTTCATTGACAAAAGTGCTGGTGTGGACAGCGCTATTTCAGTGGGAGAGCATCTCCCACCTACATAGCTACCACCACTCATTGAAGGTGGCTTAATTATGCCGGCAGGAGAGAGCTCTCCTGCTGGCATAGAGCAGCTACATAGGAGACCTTACAGCTCTGCCACTGTAAGGTCCGTACTATAGACATAGCCTAAGAGACAATTGTTTGTTACCCCAGAAATCCAGCTTTGTGCTTGGTAACTTCATACATCGTAACGGTTCGTGACGTTTTAATTTAAAAGTAATTGCTCATTTTATTTCAAGTTATCCTTGCTAGCCAGTGCTTCCATTTTCACTGATTAAGTATGCAAATTATACCTGCATTCTTTATTTGCATAGCAGTGATATTCATGAACATAATCTTTCTAGGGCTTGGAAAAAAGCAAGAGATAAGATGTATTATTTTTTCACATGCTTGGCTGTTCCCCTATTCCTTATATTATGCAAAAATTAAAATTCTTTTGCATTGGGCCAGATTCACTCTGGCCTCTTGTTGTAAATTATATCTCCCTGCCCCAGCATAGCCTGAGGAAGGGCTGAAGGTGGTATAGCTACTATCAGGGCCGGCTCTAGGTTTTTTGCTGCCCCAAGCTCCTGGAGCGCAACTGCCCAAACAACAACAAAAAAAAGGGGTGGCCGGAATGCCGCCCCTGGAATTTTGCTGCCCCAAGCACGTGCTTGCTTTGCTGATGCCTAGAGCTGGTCCTGACTACTGTTCTGGGAGGGGCAGCCTTTGAGCCCTGGCAGTGGTCATTGTTGAGGCTTAGCACTGATTCAGCATATTCACTGAACGTTTGGGGCATGGCCCCTCTGCAGACAACAATGCCCACATTTGGTGCTGTACCAGTACCCCATCAGATGGGAGGTTGCAGATGCATTTCTTAACGTCACCTAAAATCTGCATAGCCGCTGGCTCAAGCTTATGCATACATCAAGCTTTTATAGTTCAGTGATGTGGAACATAGACCAGATCCTGCTCCCACCGAAGTCTATAGTTAAACTCTCTACTGAGTTCAGTGGCACAAGATTTGTTTTCTTTTCATGAACAGAGCCTAAAACCCCTGGGAAGTGTTCCAGCTTTTCTATCTAACTTTGCATTTACTTTCACAGAGGTATCCTGTCATGAGTGTCAGTTGCTTTTAAGAATCTGATAAAATAAAATCCTGATAGGTATAGTATATCAGAAACCCAGAAATCTCAGCAATTACTTTTATGCCATCAGCAATCTGCTAAGTAATTAACATATATTACTCTAAAATTGTAGGCACTTTACATATATCCTACACTGTTTATGATGTGATTATAATCTCTTTCATGTCCTGCCATTCTGGTTTCGCTTTTACTTAAAGTGTTAATCAGATCACACTTGCTGTTTCTGAATTCCTTCTGCGGACCCTCCTGAGTGCCACACTTTCTGTTGATGGAAGCTTTGCCTGAGTGAGGAGTGAGTTTCAAAGGAAAAACTTGAGCAAATATGATCTCAAAGTGAAAGTACTGGACTGGGAGATAGAAGTTTTGGGCCTGGTTCCCATCTCTGTGTAATTATTCCTTATTGGATTCTATGTTAGCTTTGCTTGAACATGGGGATGGGAGGATCTGACTCACACTGAATAACAAAAGAGAAATCTTTATACTTTCTGGGAAAAGCAACTGCACCTTTCATATTTATGGGAAACCAAAAGTAAATATTTAACTTTAAAGACTTGAAAAGGAAAATACTATTTAGATCCATACATACAGAGGGACAAAAGTCAATAGAAATGTATAGGAAGAAAAATTATATTTCTTCTTTCTATTTTCTCAGCTACATGCATACATTCGCAAAGAACAAAAGGTCTCTGTTTCAGGTATTAATTTTTGTGTGGCTTTAAAAAGACTAATATTCTTCCATTAAAACAAAACAGAAATCTTTGTTTTATAAATCTTCTTGTGAGTTAAGGGATCTGATCTTGCACCACAGAAGTAAAAAAAAATGTGTCACCATCAACTTCAGTCAGAGCAAGATTAAGCCCAAGAGCTACATTTCCACACAAGCCACTTTTGCATTACACCAAAGAGAAAAAAGTTTAAGGAGTGCTCATTTATTAACTAGTTCTTTATGGCCCCAATCCTGCAGACTTCTACACATGCTTAACTTTCAAATACACGTGTAAGGCGCTTTAGGAGTGGGAGTCCTTAGACTAATTGCCATGATTTAATACACTATAATGCTTATACAAGGGAGATGGTCATACCAAAATGATTACGTTATTGGTCACGGAAGCATTGGACCTTCTGGCAAGGAGGGAGGTAACTCAGTTTTCTGTTCTATTTAACTGATACAGTAAGTTCAATCGCTTCAATTCTTCAAACATTTTTGCATGTGCTTAACTTTAGACATGTAAGTAATCTGGTTAACATAAATGGAACTACTGGGATGTTTAAAGTAAAGCTGTTTGTGCTTTCGGGATTGGGGCCTTAGTTGAAATATTTGCGAGTTCTTTCAGTATCTTTGGAGGAGTGTTTATTAACAAAACCTTCCTGGGAGTAATTCCTACGGTAGTTGTGGTATTGCTAATAATGGCTTACATCTATATGGGGCCTTTCATCCCAAAGTATCTCAAAGCCCTTGCATATCTTTGAATCACTATATGAAGTTTTCTGCTGAACAGATTATCTCTGGCCATGCACAATGGGAGCAGTCCCTTTATTCATACATTTCAGTTCATGGATTTCATGCAGAAAAAAACCTACGACCACAGTCTCCATTGCATATCTATAGCCATGCAATCCAGGTCCTGTGTAGTCGAGAGTTTGCCTGGACAGCACAGTGAGCGGCCCAGAACTCTTGTTCTATGGTGGGGTCTACAGCTACCCACCAGAGCCCAACAGCAGAGCAGGTTGTTTGGGAGATAAACTGACTCAATGGATCGACCACTCAGCTTCTGCCAGTGGGCCTTAAAGTGATTCTTCTCTGGTGGAATCTGGTATCCCACACTGTTACTCTTGGAGGTGCAGATGCAAGGGATAATTTTCACCTTATTCCACCAATGTGGATAAGTGTAACTCAATGAGCAAAGGTATAGTAGAGATCACTTTGTACAGACCATGTCACCTTAGAGCAGGGGTGGCCAACCTGAGCCTGAGAAGGAGCCAGAATTTACCAATATACATTGCCAAAGAGCCACAGTACTATGTCAGCAGCCCTCATCAGCTCCCCCACGCTGCTCCCAGTGCCTCCCGCCCATCGGCAGCCCCACCAATCAGCGCCTCCCCGCACTTCCCGATCAGCTGTTTTGTGGCAGAGAGGAGGCTCTGGGGGGCAGGGGGAGGAGTGAGGGCATAGCAGACTCAGGGGAGGGGGCGGGAAGGGATGGAGTGGGGGCAGGGCCTGTGGCAGAGACAGGGGTTGAGCAGTGAGCACCCCCCAGCACATTGGAAAGTTGGCACCTATAGCTCCAGCCCTGGAGTCGGTGCCTATAAAAGGAGCCACATACTAACTTCTGAAGAGCCGCATATGGCTCCGTAGCCACAGATTGGCCACCCCTGCCTTAGAGCATACTGCTTTGGCTAATTATCTCTAGAAAGTACTGTATGTGTCACCCACAGTAGAGATATCACAGCATTATGGAACTTTGCTCTTGAAATCTGTCATTAAATATATGCACAGTTATAAAAATGATTTTCTATAAACTGCCCTCATTTAACAAACATTCTACTTCCTGTAATTGTGTGCGCTCTTGTTTGAACTCACCACATATGTGATTGTTCTCCTCTATCATAGAGATAAGAAATCCACCCTAAGGAAATGCAGGATGGTATTGTTGTATAATGCTTCAAAGGGAGATCCACAATAAACAGTTTGTGTGAGCCTTTGCTTCAGATTTGTGAGGCAGCAGAACTCCAAGAGAAAGCTGGGAGCGGGGAAGAAGAGAAAGCTCTGTCTAAAACACAAAAGCAGCTAATTTTCCCTTTGTCAGGCCCATGAAAAACTGAATGTCATGTTTTTTTTACCAGAAAAAATGGATTTTACCTCAGGTCAGGTCACACTTAATAGTTTTGCTAGTATAGCGATAACATGAAAACCCTTCTAGTGTACATGCAGCTGTGTAAAAGTGTTTTTGCCAGTATAGTTTATACCAGTTCGGTGTGCGACGTAAGACATACCAGCAAAAGCATTGTTATGCTGGTAGAACTGCATCAACTCAGTGCTTTTACCAGCAAAGCTACAACAGCAAAAAATCACACCCCTAACTGCCATGCAGCTAGTAAAAGTTTTAAATGTAGAGCAGGTCTCAGAAACATTTTTCTCCCTTTTCCTATGAGTTTTACACTTCTGAAAAGGGCCAGCTTGACAGCCCTAAGGGAATAAAATCCTCTACCCACAGAACAAGTACAGCAAGGGCAAGGTGCGGCAAGCTTTCCCACACTGCCTAGCTACTGTGTCTTAACCTTGGCAGGGAGGGACCACCTCTCTGCATTAAAGAATAGTCCAGTCTCCATACCCTTTGTATCCTAAGCCCTGGTCTACACTAAGACTTTAGGTCGAATTTAGCAGCGTTAAATCGATGTAAACCTGCACCCGTCCACACAATGAAGCCCTTTATTTCGACTTAAAGGGCTCTTAAAATCGATTTCCTTACTCCACCCCTGACAAGTGGATTAGCGCTTAAATCAACATTGCCGGCTCGAATTTGGGGTACTGTGGACACAGTTCGATGGTATTGGCCTCCGGGAGCTATCCCAGAGTGCTCCATTATGACCGCTCTGGACAGCACTCTCAACTCAGATGCACTGGCCAGGTAGACAGGAAAAGAACCGCGAACTTTTGAATCTCATTTCCTGTTTGGCCAGCGTGGCAAGCTGCAGGTGACCATGCAGAGCTCATCAGCACAGGTGACCATGATGGAGTCCCAGAATCGCAAAAGAGCTCCAGCATGGACCGAACGGGAGGTACGGGATCTGATCGCTGTTTGGGGAGAGGAATCCGTGCTATCAGAACTCCGTTCCAGTTTTCGAAATGCCAAAACCTTTGTGAAAATCTCCCAGGGCATGAAGGACAGAGGCCATAACAGGGACCCGAAGCAGTGCCGCGTGAAACTGAAGGAGCTGAGGCAAGCCTACCAGAAAACCAGAGAGGCGAACAGCCGCTCTGGGTCAGAGCCCCAAACATGCTGCTTCTATGATGAGCTGCATGCCATTTTAGGGGGGTTCAGCCACCACTACCCCAGCCGTGTTGTTTGACTCCTTCAATGGAGATGGAGGCAATACGGAAGCAGGTTTTGGGGACGAAGAAGATGATGATGATGAGGAGGTTGTAGATAGCTCACAGCAAGCAAGCGGAGAAACCGGTTTTCCCGACAGCCAGGAACTGTTTCTCACCCTAGACCTGGAGCCAGTACCCCCCGAACCCACCCAAGGCTGCCTCCTGGACCCAGCAGGCGGAGAAGGGACCTCTGGTGAGTGTACCTTTTAAAATACTATACATGGTTTAAAAGCAAGCATGTGAAAGGATTACTTTGCCCTGGCATTTGCGGTTCTCCTAGATGTAGTCCTAAAGCCTTTGCAAAAGGTTTCTGGGGAGGGCAGCCTTATTGCGTCCTTCATGGTAGGACACTTTACCACTCCAGGCCAGTAACACGTACTCGGGAATCATTGTAGAACAAAGCATTGCAGTGTATATTTGCTGGCATTCAAACAACATCCGTTCTTTATCTCTCTGTGTTATCCTCAGGAGAGTGAGATCTAATTCATGGTCACCTGGTTGAAATAGAGTGCTTTTCTTCAGGGGACACTCAGAGGAGCCCATTCCTGCTGGGCTGTTTGCCTGTGGCTAAACAGAAATGTTCCCCGCTGTTAGCCACAGGGAGGGGGGAAGGTTGAGGGGGTAGTCACGCGGTGGGAGGAGGCAAAATGCGACCTTGTAACGAAAGCACATGTGCTATGTATGTGATGTTAACAGCAAGGTTTACCCTGAAAGAGTGTAGCCACTGTTTTATAAAATGTGTCTTTTAAAATACCGCTGTCCCTTTTTTTTTCTCCACCAGCTGCATGTGTTTCAATGATCTTCTCCTTCCCAGAGGCTAGTGAAGCTTAGAAAGAAAAAAAAACGCACTCGCGATGAAATGTTCTCCGAGCTCATGCTGTCCTCCCACACTGACAGAGCACAGACGAATGCGTGGAGGCAAATAATGTCAGAGTGCAGGAAAGCACAAAATGACCGGGAGGAGAGGTGGCGGGCTGAAGCTCAAATGTGGCGGCAGCGTGATGAGAGGAGGCAGGATTCAATGCTGAGGCTGCTGCAGGACCAAACCAGTATGCTCCAGTGTATGGTTGAGCTGCAGCAAAGGCAGCTGGAGCACAGACTGCCACTGCAGCCCCTCTGTAACCAACCACCCTCCTCCCCAAGTTCCATAGCCTCCACACCCAGACGCCCAAGAACGCGGTGGGGGGGCCTCCGGCCAACCAGCCACTCCACCACAGAGGATTGCCCAAAAAAAAGAAGGCTGTCATTCAATAAATTTTAAAGTTGTAAACTTTTAAAGTGCTGTGCTTAAAGTGCTGTGTGGCATTTTCCTTCCCTCCTCCACCACCCCTCCTGGGCTACCTTGGTAGTCATCCCCCTATTTGTGTGATGAATGAATAAAAAATGCATGAATGTGAAGCAACAATGACTTTATTGCCTCTGCAAGTGGTGATTGAAGGGAGGAGGGGCGGGTGGTTAGCTTACAGGGAAGTAGAGTGAACCAAGGGGCGGGGGGTTTCATCAAGGAGAAACAAACAGAACTTTCACACCGTAGCCTGGCCAGTCATGAAACTGATTTTCAAAGCTTCTCTGATGCGTACCGCGCCCTCCTGTGCTCTTCTAACAGCCCTGGTGTCTGGCTGCGCGTAACCAGCAGCCAGGCGATTTGCCTCAACCTCCCACCCCGCCATAAACGTCTCCCCCTTACTCTCACAGATATTGTGGAGCACACAGCAAGCAGTAATAACAGTGGGAATATTGGTTTTGCTGAGGTCTAAGCGAGTCAGTAAACTGCGCCAGCGCGCCTTTAAACGTCCAAATGCACATTCTACCACCATTCTGCACTTGCTCAGCCTGTAGTTGAACAGCTCCTGACTACTGTCCAGGCTGCCTGTGTACGGCTTCATGAGCCATGGCATTAAGGGGTAGGCTGGGTCCCCAAGGATACATATAGGCATTTCAACATCCCCAACAGTTATTTTCTGGTCTGGGAATAAAGTCCCTTCCTGCAGCTTTTGAAACAGACCAGAGTTCCTGAAGATGCGAGCATCATGCACCTTTCCCGGCCATCCCACGTTGATGTTGGTGAAACGTCCCTTGTGATCCACCAGAGCTTGCAGCACTATCGAAAAGTACCCCTTGCGGTTTATGTACTCGGCGGCTTGGTGCTCCGGTGCCAAGATAGGGATATGGGTTCCGTCTATAGCCCCACCACAGTTAGGGAATCCCATTGCAGCAAAGCCATCCACTATGACCTGCACATTTCCCAGGGTCACTACCCTTGATATCAGCAGATCTCTGATTGCGTGGGCTACTTGCATCACAGCAGCCCCCACAGTAGATTTGCCCACTCCAAATTGATTCCCAACTGACCGGTAGCTGTCTGGCGTTGCAAGCTTCCACTGGGCTATCGCCACTCGCTTCTCAACTGTGAGGGCTGCTCTCATCTTGGTATTCATGCGCCTCAGGGCAGGGGAAAGCAAGTCACAAAGTTCCATGAAAGTCCCCTTACGCATGCGAAAGTTTCGCAGCCACTGGGAATCATCCCAGACCTGCAACACTATGCGGTCCCACCAGTCTGTGCTTGTTTCCCGAGCCCAGAATCGGCGTTCCACAGCATGAACCTGCCCCATTAGCACCATGATGCATGCATTGGCAGGGCCCATGCTTTCAGAGAAATCTGTGTCCATGTCCTGATCACTCACGTGACCTTGCTGACGTCGCCTCCTCGCCCGGTATCGCTTTGCCAGGTTCTGGTGCTGCATATACTGCTGGATAATGCGTGTGGTGTTTAATGTGCTCCTAATTGCCAAAGTGAGCTGAGCGGCCTCCATGCTTGCCTTGGTATGGCGTCCGCACAGAAAAAAGGCACGGAATGATTGTCTGCCGTTGCTCTGACGGAGGGAGGGGTGACTGACGACACGGCTTACAGGGTTGGCTTCAGGGAGCTAAAATCAACAAAGGGGGTGCCTGTACATCAAGGAGTATTTCAGGCAGGACTTCACGGAGGGTTCCAATAAGAAATGGTGCACCTAAGTTATCGTTCTTATTGGAACAAGGAGGTTAGCCTGGCCTCTGATTGATACATGGCTAGATTTACCTCGCTGCACCTTCTCTGTGAGTGACTGCAGTGTGACCTAGAGGAATGAGTCCCCTAGACAGGGGAGGAGGCAAATGAGTACAAAACAAATCTGGTCTATTTCTTGTTTTGACCCACTCCATCTATCTTTTACATCTTTGGCTGGCAGCAGACGGTGCAGAAGAACTGCATGCCATCCACATCTCATGGCTGCTCGGCAGAAGATGGTACAGTACGACTGCTAGCCATCCTCATCTCTTGCCTGCCCGGCAGAAGATGGTACAATACGACTGCTAGCAATCCTCATCTCTTGCCTGCCTGGCAGAAGATGGTACAGTACATAAGATGGTTCAATAGGACTGACTGCAGGACTAAAGAGAATGACCTGGTCAAGTCACTCCAAATTTAGTCCCTGCGCCCATGTCTGCACAGGCGCTCCCAGCCGACGTGGCCAGGAGCACCTCGGACATGACGATGACGGCTACCAGTCGTACTGTACCGTCTGCTGCCACAAGGCAAGGGGTTGCTGCTACTGTGTAGCAATGCCGTACTGCGTCTGCCAGCACCCAGGAGACATACGGTGACGGTTACCTGAGCGGGCTCCATGCTTGCCGTGGTATGGCGTCTGCACAGGTAACTCAGGAAAAAAGGCGCGAAATGATTGTCTGCCCTTGCTTTCACGGAGGGAGGGAGGGAACGGGGGCCTGACGATATGTACTCAGAACCACCCGCGACAATGTTTTAGCCCCATCAGGCATTGGGATCTCAACCCAGAATTCCAATGGGCAGCGGAGACTGCGGGAACTGTGGGATAGCTACCCACAGTGCAACGCTCCGGAAGTCGACTCTAGCCTCGGTACTGTGGAAGCGCTCCGCTGAGTTAATGCACTTAATGCACTTAGAGCATTTTCTGTGGGGACACACACACTCGAATATATAAAACCGATTTCTAAAAAAACGACTTCTATAAATTCGACCTTATTCCGTAGTGTAGACATACCCTAAGTCTCTTATTTGAAACTGCCCACAAGGTTGCATGGCATTATTGCCAATTCTGGCAACGTTTTTGTGCTATAGACACTGTCAACTTGTCTGGGAACACCAAACTCATTCCACTGACGGCACGAATTCACTAGAGGACACATGCAGAGTGTTAGGTGTATAAGCACAAGGACAAATGTGATAAGTAGGACAGGAAATGCATGTCAACCCAATTTTGACTTACTGAGAGAGCTGCTGCCCAGCTGCCAATAGGTAGTAGCAGGAATAAGGTATAAGAGGAAAATGCACCGTTAAGCATCTCATGAGCACAATAAAAATCACACTTAAGCTCAATGTCTCTTCAGGCATTCCCATTCTCCCTCCATGACTTGTTCCTTCTCACCTTGCTCCATTGAGGATATGGGCGAAGATGTGCAATGGGCTTGAGCTTTCTTACCACTCAATGTGGAGTGCCAAGTGTTAAATCTTGTTCCTTCATTTTACCTCCACTCGTACCTGAGCTGTAATGCAACGGACTTTGGCTCACTGCTGCATGTCACTCAAGGTCTTGAGGGACCAAGGCCCAGGCAAGTATTGTATGATAGAGACATACAGCTACTCATAATATTGTCTCATGCTAGAATAGATCAAAAGGTGATGTTTTTTTCCTTTTTCACCTGCCACTTCACCACTATCACCTGAGTCATCTTTTTAGACCTTATGAAGTGGGGTAAAAAAAATTAATGAGATATTTGGCATTATTTGTTATGAAGAAGTTTGGGTCAGCATCCAAATTTTGAGTGCTTAGCCAAGCCAGCCCCTGAATTCTGAATGTTTGAGATTTGCTTATCACTAATATAGTGTTATGAGCTGGGTGAAAGCTTGTTCAAACTGATGCTTGAAAATGCCATTCATTCAAGAAAGCTCTAAGAGACGGTTAAGGGGCCACACCTAAAACAAGGCCTAATAAAGTCTGCCCCGAAACTAGCATCATGGTAGGGTGGTTCCACTGGGTATGTGGTGACCAGGGTATGTACGTTTATGTGTAACAACACACACAAACTGCGACCAGAACTGCGTTGCAGCAGAGGCAAAATGCAAGAAAGCCAAGCAGTATATAAGCACAGAGCGACCCTGGAAAAATCAAGAGAGAGCTTTTGGGAGTAGTATTGGCAAAAGAGACATGAGGCTGTAAACTAAGATACCACTTCTTTTGTTCTTTTTTGGAGAAGCAGGACTTTGTACATTCCTTGTAAATAAACAAGACTGCATCAAAGAAAATACCAGATTCCATCCATTTTTACTTCCAGCTGGAACATCCCCAGGGCTCCAAAATTTGACTAGCCACTAGACTTGAAAAGGGGCAACAATAGAATTTACATTCCTGTTGAAATCATAAAGTCAAACACCTATCACTTTACTATTAACAACAATCCTGGGGAACGCCTATATGAGTCATGCCTAGCAGTGATTAGAAACCATTTTCTACAAGCATGTGTGAAAAAGTAATCTTGTTTTTTCTAATCTTTCCTCAAAGTAAAAATAACAAAAAGAAAAGATGGTACAATAAACCCAGAGATCTGAGAACATTTAAGTCAGTTGTACCCACTTACCAGATATAGGCCTCTACTCAGGAAAGAACTTAAACACGTGCTTGAATCCATTTCTGTTTAAGAAAGCACTTAAGGATGTGCTTGACATGCTTAAAGTTAAGCACATGCTTAAATGCTTTCCTGAATCTGCGTCTGGGACCTCAACTGTATTACCCGTGCAGGCTGCCTTCCGTTCAGCTGTATGCCCTGTAGCATGCACTGGAGTTACAGAACTGAACTAGACCAATCCTTTTTTGAGGGCTATTGTGCTGTAGTGAGTGGCAGACAGGCAGGAGTGGTGCATGAGGACACCCATCTTTACAACAGGAAGGACAGCTTAGAGCAGCAATCACAAACATTCGAATGACTAGTGCTGGTTCATGTACCAGTGGCCAAGAACTACTGTGGTAGAATAAAAGCCTCATGCAGATTCTTGAATGCTCTATTGTAAAGGATTGACTGTAAAATTATATTGTCTTTGAGAAATCTTTTGTATCTCCTCTTTTTCAAAGCCTGAGGCCAGAAGAAGTTACAGACATTAAAGGCCCATACTGTGTACACTAGGCCCTAATCTATGAAAACATTGAAGAACAATCTTTACTTTGGGAATATGAGTAGTCTCCGTGATTTCTTGTCTGTGCTAAGCAAGGTAGTTTAATTTCTCATCACTCTTTTTCTAAAGAATAAAATGCCGATCTTTCATAAAGCTTTCACCAAATGATTATCTTTAACATGTTAACTATAAATTCAATGGGAGTCAGGGCCGGCTCTAGGGTTTTTGCCGCCCCAAGCAAAAAATTTGCTGCCCCATGCTCAGGTGGGGCTGGGGCTCGCAGGCGGTGCTGGAAGCCAAGGGAGTGATGTCACCTTCTCCCAGCACCTGCAGGGGCTTTACTCCCTCCCCCGCCTGGCTGCGCAGAGACGCCCTGAGATAAGGGGTGGCACAAGGCAGTGCAGCAGCCAATGCGCAGATGAGGCGGTGCAATCCTGGCGCCCCGGCAGGATTCGCCCTCTCCTCCCCAGGTAGCGGCTGGGCCCTGGCAGCTCAGCATCCCGGGGCTGGGGCTTCCCCTTCCCACTGAGGCCGGGGATGTGGCACCCTTGCCCTGTCTAAGTGGCGCAGCTCCGAGAGCCCAACTGCCCCCGCCAAAAAGGGTTGGCTGGAACCCTGCCCCTGGAAATGTGCCGCCCCAAGCACGTGCTTGCGTTGCTGGTGCCTAGAGCCAGCCCTGAGGGGAGTGATGCACTTGATGACTGGGATAGTGAAATATGAGCCTTACCTCTATGGAATCTTGACTTTATATGTTTGTACGTTGGGGCTAATAACACAAATTCAACGGAAAAATAATTTTGTCAACATTTTCAAACCTGTCTGCTTGAAGTTGGGCTCCTAAATCCATATGTGAGTACCTAAATATAATCGATTTTAAGACGTGCACTGCTGAGCACGCACAAATCAATAGTAGCTGCAGTCAATGGGAACTGTGCATGCTCAGCACCTTTGGAGATTAAGCTACTGTTATTTAGGATCTTAAAGATGGAGTTAGGAGACTAATGGTTTGTCCACACTTGCTAGTTGTTTCTGATTAAGGAGAGAGTGAATTTAAAGTGCAATAGCTATTTCTGATTTATTTCAGAATAAGAATGTCTTCACATGCAGTTGATTAGGAACAACTGCATATGTAGCCAAGCCCTGAGTTTAGACACCAAGGATTGAAAATGTTCTTTATTTCTTTGAGCAAATTCTGATTGTATTGGTTCTGATAAAATAAAGTCAGTGGGACTACTCATGGAGTAAGGTATTATTCCTCATGAGTAAGGATATCAAAGTCTGGCCCTTTATGTACATTAAAGCTCTGGAAGCTTTGAAAGCCTGTAACCCCTTGTGTGGCAGATAGTTGGATATGCTGCCACTGATTATCACTGCATTGCATTCTAGAATACTGCTCCATCACCTCCTCACAATGCTGATTTCATCTATCTTCCAGTGATCATAATATATGATGTTTCTCCTCTACTTCCAAAAAGTCCTTCTTGCTCTTTATTTCCAGACTCTTTTCCACTGAACCTCCCACTTACCCTTTGATGATCTTTCATTAAGGCCCACTAACTAGTGGTTTCTGTTCTCTAACCTTTTTGTGTCCTCCTCATGTCTGATACTTTCATCCTTTACTCTGTATGTTCACTTGACCTTTATGATCCTCCTTAAGCATTTGTACCAAAACCTATCCCTAATCTCTTTGGGTTTAAACATGAAAAATTTATGACAACTCTTCATTCCTGGCAAGTCTGCTGAAATCAGTCACTCCCAGAAGAATATGATGGTGCTTCCTCAGTGGTAAGAGGAGGGCAGAACTCCAACAAAAACGATGTTAGTGCTAAATTTCTTCTTGATCCCATATGTGATGATTAGTTTATATTTGCATATGTGCAAGAAACTGCATAATAAATTGCCTAAATCCCATTTGTACCTGTAGATACATTATAGGGTTTAAGTAATTGTCTGTTTTCTTCTTGAGTCCAAGTGGATTTGCTAGTGTTCCTAAAGGCAGAGACATATATTACACCAGAAACCCCATTGCATGTATTTTTCCTTTACTGGTATATTTAAAATTTTCCTAGTGTCACTTAGTTCTAATAGATACTTACATATGCCTTTGCAAATTTATCTTCTGTATTGATTTAATTCAATACAGTGGTCCTACATGCCCAAGCTTTATCTGAGACCAGATGGGTAGAATATTTTAACACTAGGCCTCTGAGAGCTGACAAGACCAGACAAGAGCATTTACTCCATTGTGACAAGATGTGAATTTGTTTAAAACTCTTTTGTTTCACATGTTTATAGCTTTGTGGTCTCATTTTTGTCTGATCATTGGCTGACATTGCTAGATATGAAGCAGCAAACAAGTGTTCAGCTATCATTTTGAGTAAAACTCAAAAGAACCAGGAATAAATAACGACAGAAAAAATGAATTGGACAATCATTCTTCTGAAACAATCAGTGAAAGGGACACAAGAAAACCACGGAATGTTTGAATAAGAACTCAGCTGTATTATGCAAATACAGTTGTTTCTGGTATGTGAAATGCAAATATGTATAACTCTCTTTTCTGGGTATTTCCATATCCATGTTTAGTTTTCTGAGATTACTGAGCCCTAAACAACATTACCTGATCAGAGGAGTTTCTGGAAGTTTCATTACAGAAGAACTGAAGAAAGTTGCAGATGTGGGTATTGTGCACAAGCATTTCCAGAAATAATTGTGCCTGACAACTCCAAAATTATGGTCCATTTATAACATTGAGGCTAAATATTCTGGACACAGTACACCATGTTTTGGTTAAATGAAATGGTCTATGAATCCCACCTTCTTGATAGCCTTCCAAATTAACTACCGTATTTATATACACCTTTGAGAAATAGAACTGAGTACATGTAAGACTCAGCTAACATAAAGTAAATACTAGTGAGGGACAGACTGCATATTGTTAAGTGTGTAAACCACAGTCACCAGAAGGACTTACTGTTTTATTGACTGATCCGGACCACAGAAATTAATTCATTACTTTCTTTCTGTTCATGCAGGTACCACATCAGGGTGGAAGCGGTGTCTCCAGCTAAGCAAATTAGTGTGTGAAGAAACAAAGCAAAATGCAAGTGAACAGGTTTCTTATTTTGCCTATGAAAATGAGCTTGTAAGCCTAAGGCTGTGACCTATGTAAAATACGCGTAACCCATTATTATCAAAAGATAACTGCATCTGGCCTATTTAATGGGACAAAAACCTAGATAAAATTGTGCTACACTATGAACACCAGAATAAGGTACCCATTGTGCAGTAAAGAAATAATAAAAAGGAAAGGGTATGTGATCTTGAAATCAAAGGTGTGTTGCAATCATTTTTCTCATCACTTTCACAATGTTAGCTTAAAGTTATTTGCCACTCAAGTTTTTTGCCTACTTGGCCATTAAATTAGATTCTTCTGTTGATACTGATTGTACTGGTCTGGATGTCACTTAAAGGATATATTTCTGTATCAGCCTTCCCGCCCCAGGTCTTTCAGGCTTTTGCGACAAGATCATGCCTATGCAAAGAATTAGGAGTGTGGGCTATTCCAACGTTTTAACAGAAACAAGTTTTAATCTGCTTGTTCCTAAGCTTAAAAGACATAATAATAATACTTAATACAGTAATAATTAATAAAGTAGAGGCACTCAGTCAATGAAATATTCTTTCATGTGATTGGAAGTGTAACTAACTAGGTAACTAAAACAACTGGTGAATCATAACTAGAGATGGATGAATCATTTGTAATGAATTCATTCCATTAATGATTGCCATCTAATTTTTCTGTTAGGGTATTGCTTTTGAACAGCTCACAGTTTTCTTGGTTTATCTATTTTATAGATCTTGGTCTGGCTAAAATAACCTCAATAGATCATTCTTGGCATGTAAATTGTTCAGGAATGGTATATTACAACAATTCAGTATATAACACCTGTTGTGATTTGATACATGGCTCTCATGTTTCTGAGGTTTCTGAGCCCTCAATGAAGAAGCATAACTATTATAGTCCAGTATCCAGTGAGAATGTTCACAAATACTAATTTGAAGTAGATTACATAAATATTCCACAATATTCACTTAGGCCTAATTCTCATTTTCAATAAGGACCATTTACTGTTTAAATCTGAATTACATCTACTTTATGGCTCCTTTACACAGCCAGAGTGGTGCAAAGTGGCCTCAGTATAAATAAGAGTCAGGTCAGTTAAAGTTCATGGCTTCAGTGCAAATTCCTGCCATTTTCTTGTTTATGACGATATGCATGATAAGTGAGGACAAGAGGTGCTAATATAATGAAAGCAATTAAAATAATTATAATCAGACTTTTTTCCCAGCATTCGTCCAGTTCTAATGACATAATTCCATGTGTTCTGAGGTTGTTCAAAGTAGCCAAGTACTTCTGGATATGTTCATAAGGAGCATTAGCAACATGCAGTGTCATACTCTTCCAGTGTGATGATATTCTGTCTGGATTCTGGAAAGCGTTGGACAATTACTCTTGTGAAAAGAATGGATATGGCTTGTCAATGGGATGAAGAATCCACTCAACTCAATCTCAGATGATTCTGTATGTTTCTTGAGACTCGCATGAGCAGACTCTGTGCTCAGTAACACTGGTAGATTTGCGATAACTCGGTATTATAGGAAAGAGCATTTAGGGCTGTGACTGAAAAATTAGGGCAACTGGGAGCCAAAAATGACTGTAGACATAACTGTTTAACACAGAGGGTATCCAACATGTGGCATAAGTAACCAGAAGAAACTACTGCAATAAAGAGCATCAGTGAGTTGATGGGCAATAACGTGAATAGAGATGGGAAGGCACAGGTAAAAATCAGGAAAATGCCAACCAAATACAAACAAGTGGGACATCAAGAAGCAAAGGCCAGCATTTTAAAAGTGGCTAGTGATTTTGAGATTCTTCATTTCTGGATGTCCATCTTGGGACATGTTAGAGAGGCTCAATTTTTCAAAAGGCAGCTGCTCAGCACTTTCTGAAAATCAGGTCCTTGAAAGGTATCTCCAGGCGGGCATCCAAAAATTGAGATACCTTAAATCATTAGTCACGTTTGAAAATCCTGGCCAAAGAGGCCAATGGTGATAGCAGTGGGGAAGCTGTAGTTCAGACACCTCAAGGTAGGTTAGTCGGTACAATGATAAAAAATGTCTGAGCCCTGGTTAAACTACAGCTTCCACTGTTGCTCCTGCTAATGAAACTGTACTAAATAGGAGGTTTTGGTGGCAATGAATTGAGTCCCCTGCCACGATTCTTGTGAGGAGAAAGTACATTTCAGAGGTGTAAACTAATCAGATAGACCAAAGAAAGAGAAAGTTTGTTTGTCTCAGAAGGTTTCTATATTTTATCCTAAAGTTTTTAAATATGGTTTGCAGAAGGAAAAGACAAATCATATGGCTTTCATTTTACTTCAAATTCAAGTAAGATTAGGTTCTACTAATATAGTTCTTAAAAATATGTTCTATAAAGCTGCTGAAACAATAAGACCATACTTCCTGATCATTCAACCTCCAATGAGTTAATTTCAGGTTTGTAGGAATGCAATAGCAAGAAATGTTTTCTTATTTCACAGCTTGTCCTTCCATGCCCCTTCCAGGATCCAGAGGATTTAGGTCATACATCTCACAACATCCCCGTGAAGTAAACAAACAGGTAAATTAAATAATAATAGAAGAGGGGGAGAGAAATGGAGAAATATATATATAGACAAAGACAAAAGCAGCTATTTTTAGATATACTTTATGAATTTTCAAATATGGACCTTTTGTTTCTCTGCAAAGAATATAGGATCTTGAAGAGCAGGAAAGAAAAGCCACACTGAAGCCTTTGCTTCTTAATGTGTCACTTATTTGTATTTGGTTTGCATTTGTCTCTGTATTAACTGTGCCTCCCCATCCTCTCAGATAATATAAACTCCCTTTAATTCCCTCTTGAACTCACAGATGCTCTTTATTGCAATTGTTCCTTTTAGTAACTTATTGCACATGCTGAATACCCTCTGTGTTAAACAGTTATGTCTAAACTCCCTTTTTGTTCCCAATTCCTGCAACTGAAGAATTACATCTTTAAATGCTTCTTCCTATGTACTTATGGTTTTCTGTTTTTCATGGATTAATAGCAATTAGAAATGGAGAAATCCCTTTAGGTTATATTTAGTCCATCCCCACTTCAGCTAATGCCTCCTACTCTATTTGTTTATCACTCTTGCATTCTCTAACCCCATAAATGCATGTATAAAGTTTGTATAATATATTTCTCTGTCCTTCCACTTCCAACATCTATCCTCTTTTCCTTCATAAACGAGGCATTAACCTTAAAGGTTCATTTCAAAGATTTCCACTATACCACACTTCTGCTTCCTGTCAAAGTAACATTGTTTGATAAGAGAATTTTGATTCATGATTATGAAATCCAAATCCCCATGATGAAACTCTATGATTTTTAAATAAATGATTCATGCCCATCATTTTTGATCTGATGATGGTGAAATAAATTTGAAAATCAAGGAGTATGAAATAACATAAAATGAAATGGTGAGAACTTTCCTGTAACACTTTGCAGAATTTTCATGGTCACACTTTATAGTTATAGTTCCATTTATAAACTGTTTTAAGGGGTTAATGAATGATTAGTAGATGTTTTAAGAAATGGCTAATCAACTGTTATATAGTTCAATAGTTTATTTATAATCCAAGTTTATAATAATCTCCACCAATTTCTAGAGCAGGGGTGGGCAAACTATGGTCCGCGGGCCTGATCCAGCCTGCCAGCCATTTTAATCCAGCCCTCAAGCACCTGCTGGGGAACAGGGTCTGGGGCTTGCCCCACTCCGGCGCTGCAGCCAGGGAGCAGGGTCAGGGGCCGCTCCACACGGCTCTCTGAAGCAGTGGCATGACCTGCCCCTGGCTCCTACATGTAGGGGCAGTGAGGGGGCTCCGTTCTGCATGCTGTCCCCACCCCAAGTGCTGCCCCTGCAGCTCCCATTGGCCAGGAACCACAGCCAATGGGAGCTGGAGGGGTGGTTCCTGCAGATGGGGCAGCGCACAGAGCCGCCTGGCCGCGCCTCTGAGTAGGAACCAGAGAAGGGACATGCTGCTGCTTCCAGGAGCTGCTTGAGGTAAGCACCACCCAGAGCCTGCACCCCTGAGATACTTCCCGTGCCCCAACCCCTTACCCCAGCCCGCATCCCCCTCCCACCCTCCAAACCCCTCAATCCCCGCCCAGAGCACCCTCTTACATGCCAAACTCCTCATCCCCAGCCCTGCCCCAGAGCCCTCACCCGCAACTGGAGCCCTCACCCCACCCCGCACCCCACCCCCCTGCCCCAGCCCGGAGCCCCCTCCTGACCCTGAACTCCTCATTTCTGGCCCCACCCCAGAACTTTCAACCCCAACCAGAGCCCTCACCCCCTTCCGTACCTCAACCCTAATTTTGTGAGCATTCATAGAATCATAGAATATCAGGGTTGGAAGGGACCTCAGGAGGTCATCTAGTCCAACCCCCTGCTCAAAGCAGGATTCATGGCCCGCCATAAAATTTCTATTCCCAGATGTGGCCCTTGGGCCATAACCATCTATCACACACACTACTCATGTCTCTAACATCCTTATAGCATCTATTATTCATTTGTTATTAAACTTTTACAAACAGAACCATAATATAAAAGCAATATTACAAGGATTCAGTATTTTGCATAGAACTATGTGAAATGATTTGTATAAACTTGCTGTGTACCTCAAAATATATTCTGTGCTGTGCATGGAAATTATGAATTATTGCAAGTACATTTAGTACACAGTTCTAATTCTGGATACATAAAGAGAATTGGCCCGATCTTTAGCTTTCCCTACATTTGATTGGTATCGCAGGATAGGGAGAGTAGAAACATGGTATAAAGCACCCTCTCCTCAGATCCTGCGCCTAGAAGAGTTTGGCTGCACCCAAACAGCTAACCCAATATATGTATGTGTTATAGTTATTTGCAATAAATCCAAAGCATCAGCTAAAGCAGGGATCAGCAACCTTTGCCACGTGGCCTGCCCTGGTAAGCCCCCGTGATTGGCTGGGACGGTTTGTTTACGTGCTGGGTCCACAGGTTCACCCGATCACAGCTCCCATTGGCAGCGGTTCACCGTTCCAGGCCAATGGGGGCTGCGGGAAGCAGCAGCCAGCACATCCCTTGACCCACACCACTGCTTCCCGCAGCCCCCATTGGCCTAGAGCGGCGAACCGCGGCCAGAGGGAGCTGCGATCGGCCGAACCTGCAGACGCAGCAGGTAAACAAACCAGCTCGGCCCGCCGGGGGCTTACTCTGGCGGGCCGCAGGCCAAAGGTTTCCGATCCCTGAGCTAAAGGATCCTCCTGTATCTTATCAAACTTCTAAGCACAGAATTCAGGGAAATATGATGTTGCAATGCACATTACACCAGCACTGATTGCGGATACGGTCCAGTTAGTATTGTTGCTGCCTGAGAATTGCTGACTTGCAATTTTTCTATTGGCTCAACGGAGTCAGCAAGAAGAATATTTTATTTCCACAACAGTTCTGCTTTCAAGTGGCTGCAGTGAAAAATACCTCACAACATTTCCTGTATTCCACAGCAATGGCCATGGTTTTTTTTTACTACATATATAACTGACATCCTGAAATCAGGAGGAATCTTTTTCTTCTTCTTGCTTTTTTTTTGTTTTGTTTTAATAAGCAGTGGAGTCTGAACATTAACAAATACCAGGGTAGAATTCAGCTGCAGTAAATAAGGGGAAAAAGAGCTCATTTCAGGACATTTCCAATCTGTACTTATTGAGGCTCAGGTTTCTCAATGGAACCAAGTCTTTGTAGTGGAGATGGGCTAGGCCCAAAACACCAAACACCGTGTAGCCACTGTATAAATTTGGATCTGGATGAGGAACCAAACCTGCTGTCTCTGGTCCATTTCTACTTCTCAGATCTGTTATAAAACCACATTCTTTTAAGACTTGAGGGTGCTGGAGATAGTTTGAGTTACTTGCCCACCCAGCTAGTAGTCAGGCAAAGAAGGAAGTTGGTGGGGAAACTAAGGTGATGGAATGGAATAAGGATACAATTTTTTGATTATCTCTAATATAAACCCTCAGGCTTTGGGGCTTAAGCCAACCTCTAACTCTTGAGGGTTAGAAAGATAACTTTCCCTGGAGGCAGGTTATCCCATAGCTGCCTTCTACAAGGTTCCTTGCACCTTCCTCTCAAGAAGCTGGTTCTGGCCACTGTCCATGGCAGGATACTGAATTAGTTGGACAGTGAATCTGAGCCAGTCTGGCAATTCTTATATTCCTATGTGGTATCAGAGAGCAGAATAAGGAGGGGATCCAAATTTGAGGGATAGCATGAAAATAGGCACCAAGAAACTCGTGGGAGCATGAGGCATGGTTATCTGTAGTATTTCTTGCTCATGTGTGAAGCTGATTGCCAGTTCTGGGGTAGGGAAAGAATTTCCCCTCAGGCATATTGGCAGGAGCCTTGAGTGTTTTTCCCTTTTCCTCTGGAGCACTGAGCAGGATCTATGCATTAAGAGCAGCCTGGGGTAATTTCAATGATCCGTTTTTCTGGGGACAGAGATGAACATGTTGGTGATTCTCATTCATTTCCATCATTGTCCTTTTCTGTGTTTTCTAAGCAAACAGTTAGGTACCATTTGTAATGTAATGTTATAATAGTGTGTTTAATAATTTCACAACATATGCCTTTCATGGGAGCTAGATGGCGTTGTGGGTTAATGCTCTATTCTTTTTTGTCAGAAGTGCAAACCTGGCTTGATTGGGTGACAACTTGATATGTTGATGGGAATATAGTCTCTAGTGGGCCTTAGTGCTCCCTGCAAAGGCGCCACTCATTGTGGCATGATTATCAGACTCTGCCCTAGAAAGACTGAGTACTGGAATAGCATAGGTCGCGCCTTTGCATGGTTCAGCTATGTGGGGAAGCCTGCACAACTGCACCTGTTGACTTTACACCTGGGTTCACCCACTGCTTATCAGTCATACACTTTTCATGAGTACTCAAGTTCCCTGGTTAAAAAAAGAAAAGAACAAAACCTGACATTTCCCCTGCCTGCATGTAGAAGTATTTCCAGTTTTTCAGGCTCTTTCTGATATAGAGTTGTTCAAGGCTGTTCAGATGGAATAATCCAAACTTTCCCCTGCAGTATAAAAACTAATATATAAAACTTGAAAGCAGATCTCTATGCAAATACCAGCAAGCTGCTGGAAACAGTATTTGCATTCAAACAAAGTCTTGGTCTCTCTTTTTATCCATGAGAAAAAGAGCTCTGGCTAAAAACAGATGGCTTATAAAACAATACAAAGAAATTGGGGAAAGTCACTTAAAAAACCTTTGTCTGTTATGAGAAATGCTGTTATGCATTGTTTGAAAATTCATAGAGCACTGCCACTGGGCAAGAGCCTGAGTCAGTCAGCAGCTAGGAGAGACTGGGTGATTTGGGGATTAGTAATGGGGAAAGTAGCCTAGGCTCTCTAAGAGGGTCAGTTTACATCCAGCCCAGGCTGATACCATTCAATGGTTGTTCAGTGGCTTGTGTGAAGTGATTTTGGTGATGGCAGAATAGTTTCCAGTGGGTAGGGATATTTATATAAAGCACCTCCAGACTCTCTACCATTGGCACTTGCCCCTTTGCAGGCATCCTTAGCAGACAGGCTGCAGATTAAATGGGCATGGAAAATGAACAACCCTTTTATATCTGGAGGGCCCTGGAAGGGAGGACTGAAGCTCAGTGAATATGTGGTACCTGTTCTGTGGATAAATAAAGAACTTCAGTATGCAGTTGAGATGAGCCTGAGAGCTCAGAGCTAATCCTCTCTGAAGTGTAGGGAACTTTCAGACCTGAATATTGTTTAGCCCACTCCCTTGGTTATCAGTCTAGTATCTTTCGCAATCAGAGCCACATAATGTAATGGAAGGAACAAGGGACTATAAGTTAGGAGACATGGGCCCTTCCACTGACCTGATGTGTAACCCTAGGCAAGTCACTTCATTTCTTTGTCCCCAGTTTACCCTCCCCTCCTTTCTCTGTTTTGTCTGTTTAAATTGCAAGTTTGCATGGGCATGGAATGACTTTTATGATGTGTTTGTTCAGTGCCTAGCACATGGGGCCCTGATACCAGTTACAGCCTCTAGGTGCTGCTGTACTACAAATAACAACACCCACTTTTCAAAAAACAAACAAACAAACAACAAACCCAACAAAGGACCCAAACAGAAATATGCCATTCACGCTAGAAAGATAGATCTGAAAATAAGTGAGTGCTGTTCCATTCTGTACATTTGTGTCCAACCACCAACAAATGAATATATATGAAAGAGAAGCATTCACATGGGTACAAATATTCACTATGGGGACAAATTTTCAAGTGTTGTTTCTTCCTCCTCCTATCTTTCTGACATTTGCTTTGGTTTATACTCTCTGGCAGACAAAGCGGAGTTCCAGTGAAGCTGACGTGCAGCGCTCACAGAGATGCTAAGGAAATATTTTTCTTAGCAACAAGTGGCATATGAAAACATGAAGAAATGCTTCCCCGCCTCATATTTCCCTTCCACTTTTTTAGTCAACTGTGGCTGAGATAAGAATTGCGGAATTAAACATTCTGGTGGTTCATGTTTTTCAGGCAATCTGAAAAACCAAGGAAAAGTAGAATCTTTTTCTTCATTACTCATTATTATTTGTAGTACAGGAGCACCTTGAGGTGAGGTCCAGGCCACATTGTACTGGCCACTGTACAAACACACAGTAATATATGGTCTACCCCCCAAAATGACCAGCTCTTGTCTATGCATTAAATTGCACTGATTTAACTGAATTGGTTTCAATGGCTCAACTCTATTTTGAGATCACTCTTACACAGGTTTACAGCTGCCTTATATAGATTTATCCTAAATCAGTTCCTTACTGACTTAAGCTGAATTGCTATAAGGTGCTTTCTTAAGCTGATGTAAGAGTGTCCACACAAGTATCTTGCATCAATTTAATTAATTAGCCAGGCTGGTTTTGTGTAGACAAGTTCTTAAATGATAAGTTCTTTGGAGCATAGACTGTCTGTTATTCTGTGTGTACACAGTGCCTAGCATTATGTGGGCCTGATCTCAGTTAGGATTGCAAGGTGTTACAGAAATAAAAATAATTATACTTTTTCTTTATATTCTACTTTGGAGTCAGTGGGGTTTTGCATAGGGGTAGCAGTCTGTCCGTGTACTGTCATTTGCAGGACCAGAACCTAAATAGAAAAGGCAGAGGGGAAAAAGGAAGTATTATCATCCATGTTTTACAGAGGAGGAACTAAGGCAAAGAGAGATTAAATGACTTGTCCAGGGTCCTCCAGAACATCTATTGCAGAGTTAGGAACTGAACTCAGCTAGTCTGATTACTCAGCTAGTGCTTTAACCACAAGACCATGCTTCCTCTCAAGAGGGTGCCTGCTCAGAGGGTAGGAGAAGCTCAAGGTTCAGATTCTTATCCAAAACATAGACTCATAGACTTTAAGGCCAGAAGGGACCATCCTGATCATCTAGTCTGATTTCCTGCATATTGCAGGACACGGAACCTCACCCACCCACTCTGGTAATAGACCCCTAACCTCTGGCTGAGATACTGAAGTCCTCAAATCATGATTTAAAGACTTCAAGTTACAGAGAATCCATCATTTATTCTTATTAAAACCAGCAAGTGACTCAGGGCCAATGCTGCCAAGGAAGGTGAACTCCCTTCTCCCCTGGTCTCTACCAATATGACCTGAGGGAAAATTCCTTCCCGACCCTAAATACGGCAATCAGTTAGACTCTGAACTTGTCTGCAAGACCCACCAGCTGACATTTGGGAAAGAATTCACTGTAGTAACTCAGAGCCCTTCCCATCTAATGTCCTATCTCTGGCCGCTGGAGATATTTGCTGCTAGCAGTCATAGATGGGCCACATGCCATTGTAGGCAGTCTCATCATACCATCCCGTCCGTAAACTTATCAAGCTCAGTCTTGAAACTAATTAGGATAAGCCAAATTCCCAAAGGACTAAGTGGAATTTTAGACTAAGTGTGGACTGCAGGGTTTCTTAAATTCTTTGAAGATAAGACCCACTAACACCTACTGTGATAAAGTGGTGAAACATATTGGATTGAAGCAACATCTTCCTTTGTAAGTACCTGAGCTCTACCAACTCTCCGTACTATACAGTTAACCTTTTATAGTAACTTTTTCCCAGAATCTACTGGGGGGGGGGGGGTGTCTGGCCTTTTAATTTTGGCAGAGACAAGAAGCTGCCATTCTGAAGTGGCCATTTTGTAATTTGCTACTGCTTGCTATGTTGTTCTTTTCTTCAGCCACTCAGTATTTTAGCTGCTCTTATGTTTTCTCTCCCAGTTCACTCTTTCTAGTGTCCTTTTAAGTCTGTGTTCATTAAAAAGAATGAATAGGTTTTAGGAGTGCTTGCCTTAGTTCCAGCTATGGTCCCTTATCTGGTGCTGTTGTAGGCCTGAATCTTTATTGCTAGGATGCCTTTTAACAGTATGATTTAGCTGCTTATAAAATAATAAAATACTAGCCAGTGAGTTACTCTGAACCTGAGGATACATGTAGATATATTTCATACTGTAGTTTCTGGGTATTTCTGGGATCCACATAAAAGGGATCATAATGATTCCGGCTCCTGGAGGTAAGAGAGTCTGGGAGTGATGTGGAGCCAGCCCTGAGATAGGGGAGTGCCTCATGTTACAACTTGAGTGGTCTCTGATCAATTACATAGTGATGTGGAAGGGAACGGTCTCTACAAAGAGGCATCCAGGTCTTCACAGCCAGAAGATGACTGTGACCTGGAACGTTAAAGACAGGGATATAAATGGGATGCCCTCTGGGTTGTGGTGCTACCTTAAAAATAGTGCCATGATAGTGAAAAGTGCAGTAAAAAAGCATGCATTTGAATGTGTGTTGCATTACCTGGTACCTATGTCCTTGGCAGTCATGCTCCCAAAGGCCCTTAATAGTTTTCCAGGTTGTAAATGAAATATTGTCTAGGTAGGTAGATAATGATGACTCCTCTAAAACAGTTAATGGTCAGGAGTTGTGAGTGCTCAAAGTTCAAACAGTTCAGATAAGAAGCCTCCAACTTGTGGTCGCTTATCTGATTGAACCTAAACTCTCATCTATTTCAGATTTACTGATCACTAGTAAGGATTTATCTGCTTTGATACTGTGGTGGTGGGCAGCATAGAAAGTTCTAAGATACAACTCTCTTATTTTATCCTTCCCTCATTCTATCCATGTTTAGTGTACTGGACACCATAGTATCTAGGGACCAAATATAAGAGCTAAAAGACTCCATTGTATGAGAGAGGCCATATTCTCTGCTTCATCTTTCAGATAATCTCTTTGGGGAAAATATAACTATATGAGAACAGGCCTCTTGTTGCTGGCTCTGTTGTAGGTGAGTCTTGCATGATGTTCTAAAGAAGGCAATTGTCTTGCCTCTCTTGTTTTATCAGAGAATTCACATCAGTGTATCAGCCATATTTGTGCCGTACTTTATATAGAGTATAGTGCATTCTTTATTTTTTAGGTATTAAGTAACCTTAATATCAGTCATCGAAGCATGAATTCATTTCAGGATGGAAATGGAAACACCACCTCTTTGCAGCTAATAATAGGAGTGAGATTGTTAAACAATTAAAATGAAAAATATTATTAATAGGTTCTTCATGCACGTTAAACAAAACCTCAATAAGCACTCTGTTTTATTGTTTAGCCGTCTGCATGAGTCATAGGGAAAGTGTTAATGTTCAGGAGCTGATATGAATCATGTCTTTGTGAACAATCTTCCAAGGCCAGCTCTGAGGCCCTAAACATATTTATACTTTGTAGCCAGCTTAGTGCAAAGAAACTGAAAGTATACGCAGAGTGAGTTTGTTTAATAAAGAGATTGATTTTATGTAGACAGAATGCTAATGTGGGGTGAAAATAAGCTTCTAAATGGAGGGCTGTGCACATTAGGATACTAGTCACAAATGGAATGTGACCAGCAGCACCAGCCAGTAAATGCTGAAAGTGCTCTGTGACTTTAAAAGAAAATCCTATATTCATGCATGGAATCCATCTGACCCCCTATTCACAAAGAAAGATGTCCCATTCTCTTACAAGCTGATCCAAAGTGCTTAAAGTTTCTCTGGGTTCTGACTACATTACCTACATTACCAGCAGTAAGGTAACTTCAAGGGGAATGAAGATTAACCATACACAAAATGACATGCATGTGTTTTAAGTAATTTGGGTGCTACAATATATTGTACATGTTTGCATTCCAGATATAAATGTAGAATTACTGAAGCTACTGTACCGGTTTGTATGCAGTCAGACCAAATAAATTAGCTCTTCTAATGAGAACATGACCTGCTAATTAGTAGCAGTAATTTGCAATAGTTGTGTTGATTACTTACAATGGTTTGCAATGGATGTTGATAACTACCTTAATGTCCTGGAAGTCTCAGTGCACAGAGGATTGAATTTGCTTGTTCTGGAGGAGGGAGAGAATTAACTGATATTAACACCCTTTCTAACACTGCAAACTACTCAAAGTTTCTGGTGACAAAGTACAGTCTGGAGGAATGAATCGGGTGGTCCTAAAATCTAATCCTATATTTAGGAATTATCATGATATTCTAATGGTATTGTTTGTGTATTTCTTTTTTGCCACAATAGTGTAGATTAGGAAGTTGCTTTGGGATATGAACACAAATAAAGCTCTCCATTTGGCTGTTAGTGTCAGACATTTGTTTATTCAACCCAGGAAATTCAAGGGTGTTCCTGGTTTTGGATTATTTTTAAGTACAGTTTTATTTCATTTTTATCTATGCACCCTTTAATAATAGCAATAGTTTGCACATTTGTAACAGTACTCATCTGAGGATGACGAGATGCTTTTCAAATATTACTGAATTAATCCTCATAACAACCCTGTAAGTATTATTAATACCAGCTTCTTACATATGGGTAAAAGGAGGCACAAATAAGTTGAAATGACTTGCCAAGGGTTTGACAGAGCCAGGAATGAAGAATTCCTGGTCCTGTGCTCTAATCATACTACGTTTAAGATATGACATCTACTCATAAAACACATTCCTGCACAGCCCCTTTCTTCTCCCCCCACCCAAAAGTACACATTTTGTTTGGGAACTTTAATGACTGTCATTGTTCTAAATCGAAATATGTCTTGTGCTCTCAGCTGATACAGCTATGCTGTGTTCACAGGTGCCACCTATCAGCCCTGCAGTGCTGGAGCATTTCTTTGGAGGACCTGTAGCCATTGTCATGTCTTTGACTGGTACAGAACAATGAAGGTATGTATCTCCTTTGGGAGGGCACAGTTTGATTTCCTTGAAAGAACCAGCACATAACCCTCCCAGATATAATACCCAATGTCCTGTTCAATGATGGAGATTAGTCAAAAGTACTATTTACTGGCAATCTACAGAACAGAAAGACAATAGAAAGTAAAAGAATTGCTAGTTCACGCAACCCTTATGTCGATATTACAAAAGGCCCCTGTAAACTTTAAGTTTCAGAATAACTCTCTGTTATACCTAGTTCCTCACGTGTCAGTGTTTCTTGTTCTTCTAATAGTCTTGTCAAGGTTGATAACTCATGTGCTTAAGGCCAAGCAGCTGCACAAGTGTTTGCAGGATCAAGGCCTAATACTATTAAAAAAAAAAAAAAAAAGGTTAAAGCCAGGTGTCACTTCATTTAGCAGTGGGTTAAAGTGTGTATTAATAGACTAATTAAACATCCTTTTCTTTTGCAACTAGGACAGAGCATAACGATAACTGCTTCCTTTTCTGTTGCAAAACATATATTGACATTTGATTAGCAAAGCTTCCTTCTCTAATCTGTTGATATATCTGCGTTTATAAGAAGCATGTCCAATCTGCTCTGTTTACAGAGAACTTGGGGAAACCTCCACCCTTGAAATGAAACAAAACAATATAATTTGCATATTATGCAATTAATCTTCCATTTGGTTTGTGGCACAGGTATAGGTCATGGCTTTCTTGAAGCAGTTTCAGTTAATATGTAAATTACAAATATTCAAGCTAATAACCTCTTGTTGCTTTTGAAGAATACAGTTTATGGAGGCTGAAGTGGACAAATTTAGAAATTCAAGTAGGCATCATATAGAAATTAGAATTCAAACACATGGATACAGTTACATGTTACAGTCTTTCGGATCATACTGGCAAATTCATAGTTTTGCTTGGTGTCATCATTCAGATTTGATCAAATAAAATGTGTCCGAATGATGACATCTCTGCACATGAAGCTCTTTGTGACTGTCTGAAGTGAGTATGATGGAAATGTTGGTAGGGGAGATTTTCAAAGGCAAAGTCAATGTGAGTTGGGCACGTAGTTTCATTTGTGCATTTGAGAATGTCCAGTAAGCACAGAGCTGTGTTAAGGTATTGCTATACTCCATACTGTGTAAAGGAATGGCTAGTAGACATATTGAAGCTACCTTTAATCTAGCTACCTTGTGTACTGAAGCAGTGAAACTGCGGCACTGTGTGCTTTAGAGAGAGCCTTCTCTGAACTTCCTCTCTAACCCCAGGTAATTATCCACAGGGCTAGCCCATGCTGAAGCGCATGATGCTGTGGCTTCACTGCTCTGGTACCCGAGCTAGCTTGGAGTGTAGAAAGGCATAGCTGGAGCTCTATTGCCCTGTCAGTCTCCTGTTTTATCTCAACTGGTCTCCAGCCTGGCACACAGGTGACCACTACTGGGGGCGTTTAAAGGTATTTTAAAGCCTTCTTTGCAACCTCCCTCCTGATTTACACTACGCAGTCCTTGTCCATAACTTAAGATGCAGCCTGGATTTTTTCCTTATTTGTGGCTTCAACAATAAGGTCAGATTTATTGAATTTTTTCCTGTTAAAAGATTAACTTTGTCGGTTGTTTCCAGTCTTCAAAGAGCCTCTTGGATTGGACAGACAATCCAAGAAGTTTTTGGAAAGTGTAGTGGACAATTTCCTGGTGCAAGTGCTGGAGGAACCAACTAGGGGCGGAGCTCTTTGTGACCTGCTGCTCACAAACTGGGAAGAATTAGTAGGGGAAGCAAAAGTGGAGAGGAACCTGGGAGGCAGTGACCATGAGATGGTCAGTTCAGGATCCTGACACAAGAAAGAAAGGAGAGCAGCAGAATACGGACCCTGGACTTCAGAAAAGCAGACTTTGACTCCCTCAGGAAACTGATGGGCAGGATCCCCTGGGAGAATAACATGAGGGGGGAAAAGAAAAGGAGTACTTGTGGCACCTTAGAGACTAACAAATTTATTAGCGCATAAGCTCTCGTGAGCTACAGCTTGGAAAAGAGTTCAGGAGAGCTGGCTGTATTTTAAAGAATCCTTATTGAGGTTACAGGAACAAACCATCCCGATGTGTAGAAAGAATAGTAAATATGGCAGGTGACCAGCTTGGCTTAACAGTGAAATCCTTGCTGATCTTAAACACAAAAAAGAAGCTTACAAGAAGTGGAAGATTGGACAAATGACCAGGAAGGAGTATAAAAATATTGCTCAGGCATGCAGGAGTGAAATCAGGAAGGTCAAATCACACTTGGAGTTGCAGCTAGCAAGAGATGTTAAGAGTAACAAGAAGGGTTTCTTCAGGTATGTGAGCAACAAGAAGAAAATCAAGGAAAGTGTGGGCCCCTTACTGAATGAGGGAGGCAACCTAGTGACAGAGGATGTAGAAAAAGCTAATGTACTCAATGATTTTTTTGCCTCTGTCTTCATGAACAAGGTCAGCTCCCAGATTATTGCACTGGCCAGCACAGCATGGGGAGGAGGTGACCAGCCCTCTGTGGAGAAAGAAGTGGTTCAGGACTATTTAGAAAAGCTGGAAGAGCACAAGTCCATGGGGCCGGATGCACTGCATCCGAGAGTGCTAAAGGAGTTGGTGGATGTGATTGCAGAGCCGTTGGCCATTATCTTTGAAAACTCATGGCGATTGGGGGAGATCCCAGACGACTGGAAAAAGGCTAACATAGTGCCCATCTTTAAAAAAGGGAAGAAGGAGGATCCAGGGAACTACAGGCCAGTCAGCCTCTCCTCAGTCCCTGGAAAAATCATGGAGCAGGTCCTCAAGGAATCAATTCTGAAACACTTAGAGGAGAGGAGAGGAAAGTGATCAGGAACAGTCAGCATGGATTCACCAAGGGCAAGTCATGCCTGACTAATCTAATTGCCTTTTATGATGAGATAACTGGCTCTGTGGATGAGGGGAAAGCAGTGGACATGTTATTCCTTGACTTTAGCAAAGCTTTTGATACAGTCTCCCACAGTATTCTTGCCAGCAAGTTAAAGTAGTATGGGCTGGATGAATGGACTATAAGGTGGATAAGAAAGCTGGCTAGATTGTCGGTCTCAATGGGTAGTGATCAATGGCTCCATGTTTAGTTGGCAGCCAGTATCAAGGGGAGTGCCCCAAGGGTTGGGCCTGGGGCCGGTTTTGTTCAATATCTTCATTAATGATCTGGAGGATGGCGTGGACTGCACCCTCAGCAAGTCTGCCAATGACACTAAACTGGGAGGAGTGGTAGATACGCTGGAGGGTAGGGATAGGATACAGAGGGCCCTAGACAAATTAGAGGATTGGGCCAAAAGAAATCTGATGAGGTTCAACAAGGACAAGTGCAGAGTTCTGCACTTAGGACGGAAGAATCCCATGCACCGCTACAGACTAGGGACCGAATGGCTCGGCAGCAGTTCTGTGGAAAAGGACCTAGGGGTTACAGTGGACGAGAAGCTGGATATGAGTCAACAGTGTGCCCTTGTTGCCAAGAAGGCTAAGGGCATTTTGGGCTGTATAAGTAGAAGCATTGCCACCAGATCAAGGGACTTGATCGTTCCCCTCTATTTGACACTGGTGAGACCTAATCTGGAGTACTGTGTCCAGTTTTGGGCCCCACACTACAAGAAGGATGTGGAAAAATTGGAAAGCATCCAGCAGAGGGCAACAAAAATGATTAGGGGCCTGGAACACATGACTTATGAGAAGAGGCTGAGGGAACTGGGATTGTTTAGTCTGCAGAAGAGAAGAATGAGGGGGGATTTGATAGCTGCTTTCAACTACCTGAAAGGGGGTTCCAAAGAGGATGGATCTAGACTATTTTCAGTGGTAGCAGATGACAGATCAAGGAGTAATGGTCACAAATTGCAGTGGGGGAGGTTTAGGTTGGATATTAGGAAAAACTTTTTCACTAGGAGGGTGGTGAAGCACTGGAATGCGTTACCTAGGGAGGTGGTGGAATCTCCTTCCTTAGAGGTTTTTAAGGTCAGGCTTGACAAAGCCCTGGCTGGGATGATTTAGTTGGGAATTGGTCCTGCTTTGAGCAGGGGGTTGGACTAGATGACCTCCTGATGTCTCTTCCAACCCTGATATTCTGTGATTCTATGATCTCTGCCTGCTTTCGGTGGGGTTGGTTAGCAAAGCTAGTTGTCTTTTCAAGGTTGAAAATTTAAACTTTGCTGCCACATATTGTCTGCAGGTTAAATAATGACCATGCTGAGCTGATTAACACAGAATGTTCAGTTTTGTTATTGCTGATCAAAGAGCTGTAATATGTGTCCAAATTACTATTAGTAGAAATTTACTCACTGCTGAGTTATGCACGGTTTTCAGAAGACATGCAATAAAAATGTTCAAATGTAAGTTATCAAACAGGTAAAGAAGAGCTTACTTTAGAAGCTGAAAGGAGAACATACAAGGCAGAGGGAGCATGGAAACAGTGGTGTTAAGAAGTTATTCTGGCTTTGGCTTAAAACAATCTATGAGACTAGAAGAAAAAGAGACAAAATGGGGGACTGGTACTATGACTGTTTACAACTAAACACCAAAATCAGATGTCGTTTATTATTTCATCTCAGACATGTTCCAAAATAAAAATTTAAATGCTTTTATATGCCACTGAGTGTTTGGCTCATCATTTTATTCCAGAAAAGCCCAATGAATGGTCACCTTTCTATAGAATTTTTAAACCAACATATAGAGTTCTACAGCAGAGCTATAGCTCTGTATTACATTCTACAGGAGGTTTAAAACATTCTAGAAATAAAATCGATCATTCAGTTCCAGAGATTTGTGCAGTTATTTCTATGGTATTTTATTGATGCTCATCCCTATTATTGCTCTAGGACTTTTCCATGCTTGTATATTTTAAAGCACTCATCACCATAACGTCATCAGAATATGATGAATTCCCATAAAGAAAGCCACACCCTGCCTTTTCTTTTTTGAGTCCAAGACAGCAAAAGATGGAAAATATCCAAGTGGTACTGGCTAAGTGATTTCATATCTCCACCATAAGAAGCATTATAAATGGCAACTTTGTGGAAAATGGAGACTGAATTACTCTCTCACTCCCGAAAGCAGTCAAGGTTCAGGTGAAAGAAGAGATACAAGGGTGGAGAGGGAGTTCTGACGGGGAAGCTTGCACTGCTGCTGGCTATCCTGTACCTACATTGAGGACTTCAATCTTCAGTTTCCAGGGCTGTCACCTTTCAAAAGCACTAGATATGCACACACACAAAATTAACTTTAATTAAATTAAACATGCTAAAAGAAAACTCTGATATCCTATTATATACTCCATAAATGTTAACAGTAATTGCTTCTTGTAACTATATTTGCATTAACATTGTAAATACGGAAGGGTGTAACCCTTGAATAGGGTCTTATCAGTTAACCGTATAGAAATAAGAAACATTTGGTGAGTTTTTAAATGTACTGATTCAGCAGCTTTATTACTGGAGAAGCCTTAGCTACATTACCTGAAATGACTGCAAAAAATTCTGTGCAGGCAACTGGCTCACTTATTCGCTTTTACACCAAATTTAAACATGTTCGGGGGAAAGATTTAAATAAGTCTGCTCCCTCTCACAATTCTGAAATAGCAAGTGATGATACATATAGGAGCAGCTTTCCAGATTTCTAAATAATACAGAATTTTTGCCTAAAGAATCTCAAAAACTCACTGTTTTATTATTAGCCAAAACATAGGACATCCTGTAATTAATAACAGCTAATCTGTACTCCTAATCTTGCAGACACACTGAGTTCAATGACACTACTCATTTGAGTAGTTGATTATGTATGTTTGCAGGAGTGGGCCTTAAGTTTTTCCATACAAAGCTCAGCTAAGTACCTGAAAATGTAAAGCAAATGGCGATTAATTGGTCTAGAAAATGTGCAATATTTGGTCCTACCCATCCTTCAGGAAAAAAATAATGAGGACAAGTAGCCCATCCTTTTACACTTGGGAGACAGATGCCTCATTGCCTGTTTTGGAAATCAGCAAACACTCAGAGATATTGAAACTTTTAGAAAAATTATGGGTCCATTTACTTACAGCAACTGGGAGTTCCACAATGGTGATGTCCTTTCCAGGGTTTCTAGGCTGCTGACCATGGAAAACATAAGATTTCATCTATTATCAGCTAAGGTTCCTGTTGGCCTCCAGAATATATGGGCTGACTCTTATTTTCTGGAAATCCCTTCATTGGCACGTAGGCATTCTGTGTTCTAACACTCTGGCACCACATGAATAGCTGGATGGTCATAGTGCCATACTTTACCTCATTCTCTAGAATTTCCCATTGAGTGGTGCAAGATCATTTCTAGCATGTGAGTTTGCACTACACATAGCTGCAAGAAATTTGTCCATTTAATTTTTTTTTCAAAAATGCCCTAAGAGGATGCAATTCCTCTGAAGCCAGTGGGGTTGCACTAAGTCACTATTTTGCACATAGACTTTTCCACTATATTTCATGCCTTCAACCTCCATCACCTTCTGGCTTTCCTATCTTGTCCTATATCTTGACCCTTTTCACTGATGTAGCCCATAATCTGTTTTAAGCCTCACTTGAAAGGTCCTCATCTATACCCTCTCACATCTTTCTATTCTCTACTCCTGCATTCACTGCTAGCTATCATGAAAGTAAAAGGTCAAAGAGGGAGATGGGGAAGAAGACAAGGAGGACAGAAAAAAGAGAAATAAAAGTTGCACTAAGTACAAAGTATGAATATTTATGTCTTGAATGGTACCATCTAGACACATGGGAAAGGATCCACTGGGAAACTTTGGACACTTGGATTTACAGTAGCACAATTACCAGCTATGAGGGTAGAAATATCTTAAAAGGAGTTTCATAATTTTGAACTCAATTTTTTTTTACAGACAGATTTCAAACTCTACATTAACCAATAGATAAAGTCAGCCCACTATGTCATCCCAATGTAACTACAGCCTTTGAAGCTGCATGCCTTTGATCTGAGCAAAGTGATAAATGCATTATGGTTTAAACGGATTATTATATGTCCTTTTAAACTTAGTGGCCGGTTTGAGCCAGTGTGGTCCTGGTGTGACAAGGAAATAACAACCAGACTAGACATTTCAGATTTATTCCATCTCATACAGACAAGGGTCTAAAAGTCACTAAATTAAGACACTGATTGTGTCTATAAAAATGGGTGTTTGTCAAACGAACCTTTTCAGTAACAGTTGTTATAACAATTTAAGAAAAATTTTGATTTAAAAAGTCAACGTTTTAATTTTTAGAAAAATACCATTTTTCAATTTAAACAATCCACTTTTCATTGAAAAATGTTGAGCAGCTGTAACATTTACAACTCCAGGTGCCAGGGTAATTAAAATGTGCCTGACAAACTACTTCCGATAGTAGTAAAAATCCTATGACAGTGGCTCTTGCTACAGACTATTCTTAATGGAGACGGAACAAACCCTGACCCTCTATTATGAACTCTTTTGAATCTTGGGAAGGGGATTTAATTCAAAACTTGGAAACAGAACCCACCACTACGGTATTGGCTCTAGCTTCAGTCTAAACCAAGTAGGGGCTTTCACATTTTGGCTTGAATTTGGATACACAGGATTTCTCTGATCTCATGAGGTTTCCACCACTCTTGTAGGATTGACTCAGAAGATGGCAGCAGTACCACCTAATTCTCAATCTGAACCCAAAGGTTCACCCTCAGCCAGCATTGAATCCAAACTCCACTCTAAGTCTGATCTAGAGCTGTATCTGGATCCAAACATTGCTTTACCAGCCCTTCTTTCATTGTTAATACTGAAAAGTTTTACAGATACCCTCCAAACTTTTGTAGCCCTTTTTACCCAGGTAAACAGTATTTTCTTTTGTTTTTATTTGCAAAGGAAAGAATTTTATGACCATATCAAGGAGAACTTAAAGCATTCAGTTCTGCGCTGCCCTTTTACTTCAAACTATTGAAATGCTTTCCATACCAAGTTAAAAAAAAGGTCATCATAAAATAATAATTTACTTTCTGTTCTCCTGCACTGGTTCAGATTTTATGGCATATCCTAGTATCTCGTATCCTAGTAAATATGACACTCCTCTTTTATCTCCTACACCTGCCACTATAAACTATTCTGAGCCATTGAGCCTCTCAGAGCTATTTCACAATATCAGAGCCTTGCTATGCCAAGTTCAATCATAGTAAGTTTCCCCACCTAAAAACTGACAAGCAGGCTGTAAAACTGTGATAATAAAAGTGCAGGAATATGAAATAATTGTCCACAATGACAACCTAGTGGCATGTGTGTGTGTTGTTAAGTTACTAATGCTGTACAAACAGCCACTCAAACCGCAAAGTTACCAAAGGGAAATAAGCAAACAAAACACATTGATTATTGATAAGCCAATGAAAGGTATCAACTGCAGTGAACTATGGGAATGTGAACCTTGATCATTCAAGTATTTAGAATACTTGGGCCACATGGCAATTAGTTTTGTTCAGTTAGTAAAATGGGCATGGACAGGAAACCCCCCAAACTTTTCATCCAAATTTACAGGGATTCATCAAAGCATGCTTCTCATTGTTATTAGTGTTTCGTTCACTGCAGAAAGGTTGGGCTGGAACAGCCACTACAAAAGAAAACTCCAGAAGGGTCCCTGTGGGGATGTGCTTCCAAATGTTCCCATTGGTAGGGAAGAGTAAAGTTTACCCCTTTGAAATTAGCAAAATCCTGCATATCTCCATGGGCCAATGGATCCCAGGGCAGTTTCCCTAGGAATGCCAACCCTCCATCTGGTCCTCATTGGTCAAACACTTCCTCAGAGGGCTGGGTTTATACATATTTATTTTGTTCATGCTTCTAGAATGGACTCAATATCAACCAAAATGTGGTAGTCGAATGCAAGTATGGAAAGAATGAGCTAGCTGGGTCGGGGTCCAGAATACTGACATTCTGGGTGCACTGTAGCCAAAACAATCACATATTGAGCTGCAAACTGAATCTGCAGAATCTGAGTGGGACTCTCTTTGAGGGAGAAGGCAAAAATGTGAGTAATGGCTCAAGACTGGAGTTTATGAATGAGGATCATTCCATTCATTTAACAATTGCAAGGAGTTCCCTGAATTTCTGGCTGCTACTTACAAATGCAAACTGAAGCACCAACGAACCTAGCTATTTGTATCATTTCTAAACTGAATCATCAGCATTACAAACCACATTCAGTATCAGCTGTTTTACTTTGTGCGTGGTATTTCTGTAAGGGAAGTTGCAGCCACACTGGGAGGAGGAATCTCCCTGTCTAGCTATGGGGATACTGAACACGAGGAAATGCTTATGGTTCTGGACATGATGGCATCTTCTGGCATTTTTCTGCTGTTTTTTGCATTGATGTGTTTCAATTGGCTGTCAAAAATTTCATAGCAAATGCTGTGTAAGATCAAACACTTTCAATTTTTTACACTTTGGAGCACGGGTGCTTTTAATATCCACTGAAAGTTTTTCTGGTGGAGGTAAAGCAGTATGTGAATTGCATACCGAAAGGCCTGCTTTCCCCACCAATGCCTGCATCTGTCTGCTCTTAGTATTAAAGGCATCATGAGTGGACATCCACTGAAGATTGCCACACCTCCCCCAAATATATTGTGCAAGTACATATATGCTCCCAAAGTGCTTCTAAAAGGTCAGACTGGAAAACATCATTGTACCGGGCAGTAGCTGTGCAGCATTGCAGTGTGGACTGTGCTCTGCTCTACATTGTGGTGCAACTGCTGTTTCTTTGGTTTCCAAGTCCCAGCCATCTTTGCTGGGGGTAAGAAATTCTTGGTACCCACAAAGCCTGTGATTCATATTGCTTCTTTAATGACACATTTGGGATCTGTAAGGAATGTTGTGTGGAGATGCAATAAATGTAACTTCCCATGAATTGCGATGAGAACATATTACTTGAATTTTTGTGGTCATCGTTGTATTGGCCTAAACCTTGACCCTGTACCATCGTGACTTGACAGTCTGTTAACTTCTGATCAAGTTACTTTCATCCTGCCTGTGTGATAGACCCATAGCAAAAGCATGGAGTACACTTGGTTTCTTATTCATTAATTAAGACTTAAGTGATCTGAGTAGCACTGATGTATTGTAAAAGGTAAATAAAGACCAGTGCTGAAGATGTTTGGATTGAGGCAGATTAATTCTAGGGAGATTATATCCAGGCAGGTCAGTTTATTATTGCTTCAGATTTAAGGCCTTTTATCAATTCTTAATTACATCTTGTCTCCTAGCTTTATTCAGCCAATTCTGAAGAAAAATAAAAATGATCTGTAGTGAATTTCCCTTACTGTGGTCCTTGTTCATGAACTCATTGTTTATGTGCAAAGTAAATCATAAGGGCTAGCGATGTGTGGTATGTATATTCTCCCTGTTTTATATGTGTGCATTAATGAAAGCTGAACTTGATTGGATATATCTTTCATTTCCTCTTTAATATTTTATTAATGCAGGACCACAGTTTGTTGTTGAATTTTACAAAGAGCAAAACCCAGTTTTGGATTTAAAATTGCAGGCCCTTAATTAGCTAAGTAAGGACGTTAAAAGTAGAGGAGATTATGTCACTGTTAGAATCTGGGAGCCAAAAGAGGATTTCCCTAACTTCTAAAATATTTCTGTGAAGAACAATAAGGCTCTGATTTTTTTAGAAGTAATGAGCAGGTCCCATTGACTTCAGCTGGGTGTTCACTGCCTATGAGAATCAGGCCTTATCCGTGTGCAGGAAAAGTGACCCATAGATCCACGGTGAATCAATATGTTCAAATGTGGTTGAGCCTCTAGTGAAAGAGATGCATGTGCAGCTAAGAGGCAAATAGAAGAGCAAGAGCAAAAATAAGCAGCCGTTAACTGCTTAGGTGTGTGTTGGTTTTAGAGATGGATGCTAGCCACAAAGTTCTGTTCCAGATCTGAACTTCTCCAGAGGACATTGTGCCCAACCCAAATGTGTAATTACATGTGAAAACAGGTATCTGTACATTTCTATTCAACTACCCATTCATGGTGGCCAAATGCATACATGGGTTGGTCATTACATGTGTATCTGTATATTTTGTAAAAAGAAAAGGACTTGTGGAACCTTAGAGACGAACAAATTTATTTGAGCATAAGGTTTCGTGGGCGACAGCTCACTTCATCGGATGCATTCAGTCACTTCACTGAATGTATCCAATGAAGTGAGCTGTAGCTCACGAAAGCTTATGCTCAAATAAATTGGTTAGTCTCTAAGGTGCCACAAGTCCTCCTTTTCTTTTTGCGAATACAGACTAACACTGCTGCTACTCTGAAACCTGTATATTTTGTGGATTCAGTTTACATGCAAATAAAAAATAATAGCCAGAAGTGTTAGGGATAGTCAGAGGATTGTGTTCCCACTACTCTGGGGAAGGAAGCATTTGAACTACTTATTATATTTCTTCTATAAGAAAGCCCTTTGCAAAGGTAAGCCTGATTTCTTGACTAGCTGACCATTCTGAAACCTATGAACACAGGCATCATGCGCCATTAAACTCCTTGGAATGGCCAGTTTTACTGCTTAGCTGATGAGAGGTCTTCTTTTTTTAAAAAAAGTGTTTTATAATGAGTAGTTACCATAATGAGAGAGTGCTTTTGTTCATTTAGTGTGTCTCAGCTGAGATGCTGATGCAATACCCTAGGGAACTGTGTAAATTTTAAATATGCCTCTGTTGTCACTACAGCTCTGTATTCAATATATTTTCACACTATTTCCAATCTATGCCTTTCCAGCCATCAATGCCACACAGAGTTTTCCCTTGGGAAACAGACTAGGACCAGCCTGCAGTTGACATCAGGGACCTTTGGGGGAAAATCTGAGAAATGGAAATGGAGAGTGGCATCAGCAGTTTCTTGGAGAAACAAATAACAGAAAGTATGGAGTGTTTCCCCCCCTCCAAGCAGAGGTTTCCTAGTAAATATCATTCCTTTCTAGAACTCAAATGCCTTTATTATAGATGACCTAGAACGAAATGTTCAATTTCATTTATATGGGCTAAACATTCAGGTCTTTTCAGAGAGATTACTCAGGCCTTACTCAAGCAAAATCCAGTGTATATGGACTGAGTAAACACTGGGTAAGGCCCTAAAGGTTTGGCCCTCTTAAAATATACAGGATAGCAATATTAAATCAAGCACCTACACTAAGTTGAGTACAATGATATTTTTCAATGGACAATGAAGAGACTTAGATTTTAATAAAACCAAGGAGGCAAAAGTCATATCAAATGAAAACATGAGGTAAAATTCTGCCCTTCCATCCATATGTATAACACCCATTTAACTCAGTGGAAATAACATGTGAGTATCTGAGGGCAGAATTTTTCCTGTGTAGTACAGTTTATTAAATGCTGCATATCAGAACTGATGGTGTATTTGCATGCATTCCATTAGCAATTTAACTTTCAGCAGTTCGTTTAAAGAAAAATAAAAGATGAAATAGTGGAAATATCTAACTTCCATGTATCAGGAAATCATATGTAAAAATGTTGTTATTACTGGCTTCTTCCAATCTGCTGTTAGCACTGAATCCTCATTAGTGACCTGATCAGGCCGGATTTCAGCCCCTCTACCTGCTGGGTGGAAATGCATGTCACAGCAGTAAAGGCATCTGCTTCCTCTAGTTCAAAGCTTCTGCAGTGTTTTGTTTGACTTTAAAACCAGTTTTAAAAGTTGTTTGGCAAGTGATTTGAGTCATCCATATTTTTATTTTTGGTTCAGGTCACCCAGCAGTAGCTCTTGGTTACATTCCTCCACTAAAACTGCACATGTTTGCTTTCTTTTATAGCTTTGGAATGACTACAATAAGTTTGTTGTGGTTAACACCCTGAACACCTGGGCAGCAATATCAAACGACATGGCATTTAATTCATAAAACTAGAATTAACATTCTATTTCTTGGAATTATCTACCAATCACACTCCTGCCTTTTCAAATAATAAAGTCTTATGAATGGATGGTTAATGTTCATGTAGCTTGAGATATCAGTTTAAAACCCAGTCATGCACAAATATTTAATGTGAACTTTACCAGTGCACAGATACACCTAGTGCCTTTAAGCAAACAGAGTATTGTGCCAGCCACAAAGATGTACAACCCACAGGATATTTGATTGGGAGTTTTACCTGGTTCATAAAGGAACTTCTTGGACATATCAGGATTAAGATCTAACTAAGTGAAGACAAAGTTTCTTGTCTTTGTCAAGATAATTGTTCCGCTTGTGTTTCCTATGGATCTTCTGACTTTATGATATTTATATTATGCACCTTAGTTAATAGTAAATGTTTAGTTCCTAAAGCAAGTCCATGCCTATATAACAGGGGTGGCCAAATTTACTGACCTGCCAAGCTGTATATGACAATCTTCAGAAGTTTGAGAGCCTGGGCACACCTGCTAGGGCTCAGGGTTTCAGCCTTGCTCCTGTTGAAGCCTGCCGGCTGGCACACCCCATGGGGCTGAAACCCCGATACCCTCCTTCCTGCTGGGCAGAAGCCCTTACCGCACCACCCCGCTGCAAAGCAGAGGTCCTGAGATCCCTTTCCCCAATCTGAGAGGTGTAGAATGGGGGAGGGGAGTGTGGGGACTGCACGAGCCACACTTTAACTGTAAAAGAGCCACACGTGGCTTACAAGCCACAGTTTGGCCACCACCACTATATAAACGTCTATTTTTGTTGCAACTTTAACTGAACTAAGCACTGTGGCACACAACTTCCTTTTGCAAGAACAGGATTTTTCAGAAGGAAAGCTTTGCCTGTCCGATTAGACTGTAACTCGAAGAATGATTCGGCAGTAAAATAGATGAGCCAAATCATGAAACCCTTGCTCAGGAAAAAAATCTAATTGACTTGAGCAGAGACAGCACAAGACCCAAGTAAGAAATTCAGAATTTCTCCCATACTGCCTGGCCAACATTCCCTAATTGTTTCCTAGAGTGCACCACATCCAGAGGGTGAGAGTGGGGTTTAGACTCAATACTAAGTCTATCATTGGTTTTTACTGCTAAAACTGACAACTAGGATCCTAATTAATACCTCCTATGGATTTTTAAAAAATATTGCCTCTTGTCCATTAGTAACTGGAATGAGACCATTGATTTGTTTGACAGGCCACTAAAGAGCCATTAATGACTTCCCATTGGCCTGGGAACTGGCAAACTGGGCAATGTTCAGTGGAGGTTGTCGGTAGATGGGCGATATACCCATTATAAAAGGCTCTAATTCCATGGCACTAAGCTATTAGTAGAAGAGGGTTGATTTTTAAAATATTACGCAGTATAATTTTCCCTTTATATTAATTTTAAGCAAGGCATGATTAAATATAAAATAATATATGTTGATCGGAAAAATGAGCTCAAGATTTGCAAGCTTTTGTCTTAGATTGTAAGACCTTAGGGATACAATACCTTGTCTGTGCAGTGCTGAACAGAATGGGGTGCTTTAGTCTGATTGAAGAATTTGGGTGCTTCTGCAACAAAAGTAAAGAAATAATAAAGCTCTTACTCTCTCTAGGTACTTCAATATCCCTATCACAAGTATTGCACACTTTTTATACTTATTTACATTTATTTATATTTACATTTACACTATTTACCTTTCAAACAGTAACTACTCAGTCTCTCAACAATATTATTCTGCCCATTGTACAGATTGGGAAATTAAGGCAGAAAGCTTAAATGACACAGACTGTGGATCAATGCCATACAGTGATAAGATACTTGCTTTTTTCCTGGCTTCCAGGCCTGTGATAATTACTTTTGCCCCCAGTGCCTGCCTGGACTATACTAATAAGGTTTTATGTGTCTCTTCTTTGTTCTGTAAAATAAATTTGCAGCCATTTAATAATAATCCAAAGAGAATTCTCAAAAATATTGGGTAAATATTTTTGTTGCTGATGGTTAGACAAGAAGATTCATGGAAATTAGAGATGGAAAAGACCTAAAGGGTCATCTGGTCCAAACCCACTGTCAGTGCAATATTATCCATTATAAGCTATTTTCCTGTGTGTCCAGGATAAAATCAAAATACAGTGAAATAGCCACTGCTGGCCAGTGGGAAACCTGATGAAAAGTGTTTATAATACTAACGTAAGGTCCAATACCTTTTCTTATGCTTTAAAAAAAACTATTGGAATTAAAGCAAAGTGGAAGTGTTTATTGATTACAGGTAACAGTGACCTACTTGTGATATTACTGTCATATCAGATACATTGTTAGGCATGAAGAATTTGATGTCTGCTATGACATATAATTAGGATCCTGGGATTTCTCTAAAACTATTCGGTCTCAGAAAAGAATTTATGTGTACCATTTCCTGTTAGCCTTGGCGTTATAAAGGCTTCTGTATGGGTTTTACATTTTACTTCCATTCATAATGCACTGCTCATTAGAGAAAGTCATATCACAACAGTATATTGAAATAACTATATACATTTTTAGCAAAATGCATGGAATGCTTTATGTGTAAAGATAGCAACAGCATTATTCATCCAGGCCCTCTCTCTCTCAGCAAAGAGAGTGCCCTTTATTTAGTCATCTCTGAAACTAGAGGAATCTAAAGGCACAAGGGCAGAACTGCTGGAATCACAGAAGAAATGAGCATTCTTTACAAATAACCTTGAAAAAACATGAAAAACTGGAACATAAATTACAGGGGCCCCAGGACAAAGGTACTATTTATGAATCAATAATTGGCATGTAACATCTTGGAAATATTTTATACCTGCAACCGTACCCCTAGTGTTTTGATCTGGTTTAGTAGGGCAGGTGATCTCCATCGAACGTGTGGGTACTGCAGGAAGTAATGGTGATGACTCAGCAGTTGCCACTTTTGCCTCCAAGTTAGTACTGATGTTCCATTCTGGAATTAGGGTTTGCTCTGCCACTAGAGTGCCTGTCTTTTGGGTGATATGTAAAACCAAGGTGCTGAGCAGCTGTGATCATTAAAGAACCTGTGGCACATATTATAAGGGTGAGTTCTCAAACCTGTCCCAATTATCTCTGTAATTTCCCTCTGCAGTTCTAAGTAGGCCAGTCTGGTATATGCAGGCATAAGAGTCCAGGACCTAGATCTGTATCTCACAAAGATGGGCAGAATATGGTTTGAACTAGACATAAAAACGGAGTTTCCTAAGAATGTTTGTGTGAGTGCACAAGGACAATTCTGGTCGGGTAGCACTTGATGAATGAAATGTAGTATAATGAAAAATTAAATTTGAAGAAAAATGAAATAAGTACGTTATTCATACATAGTCAACGTTAAGATGTCTCTTAAGGTTTGCATTAGTGGAAGGCTATGTTATGATGCATGCTGTGTATGCCGAATGAAATGTTTGGACACTTTTTCAGCAAAAGATAATGTATTCCTATATACAGTGAAGGACACAATTACCTCACATCTGAGCAAAGACTTAGGACTTGTACATTAGGTCTGGGGTTTTGGAGGTGCCTAAGGAAGTTAGTTATCCAACTTTAGGCTCCTTTGAAAATCTCAGCCTAGATCTAAAATCTGCTGCCACGCCCCTGCCAATATTGCAAATAGGAAATTTCACCAAGCATCCCGGTACCCAGGAAAGTGGAGTGAATATGCAAATAAATAAATATCGCTATCATAGCCTCCATGGTGCTATTTATGTTGATTTTAAATTAACTTTAATTTTACACCACACCCACATTTCCCCAGCATGTGTCAGAATTTTGAACTGCAAATGCATAACTGAATTGAAGAGCATGCAGTATGTATTGAACGCTTCATAAATTACATTAAAAACCCTATGTTAAAGAAATATTAAGGCTGAAAAATCAAGCACTCAGAAGTTAGGAAATTCCGCATTTAAGATTACCTCTGCACCATTTTAGCTGAAAATTTCCACAAAAATTCCATTTGAGGCAGAACTCTGGCATAGGAAATTTCAGCCCAAGTGCTTAAAAACTAGCAAAATTATAAGCAACTGACAGCAGGGTCTCATGATAGAAAGTTTTGGGCAAATTTAAGCCATTGCTAATAGCTTTGCCTACAATAAACTTCTGGGTTGGTGGGGGGAGAGAGACAATCAGAATTTCCTCAATCCCACTTCATTGCAGCATCTTCCTGAAGTGAACCCCTGGATACTCTTCAAAGGCTTTTCAACAGAAGAATTACTCTTTTCCTGTGGAATGGTTATGGCTAGGCTAAAAATATTGAAATTTGTCAGAGCTGGGCTGGCTGTCACCTAAGGACAATCAACTGTCAAGTGGCAGCTGCCATGTTAAGTCTACATCAAGTTGAAGAAAGCAACTGATACATTCCTTCTATCAAGTCAGATTCTCCACTTCCATGAGTTGAAAAAGGGGTTATAATCTCCTCTAGGTTCTTCTTCCCTTTCCAGCTTCAGCAGAATTAATGCTAAGGAATCACTGGTGCTGAAATAACTTGTCAGTAAGAAATGAAGTACTAAAAAGGTTGCTATTTACTTTGGCCCATTACTACATAACATACATGTTAGTCAATGTTCCTCTTTTCAAAAGAGAGGAAGGACAACATAGATTTTGATATTGCCTGTGTCTCTCAGGTCACTATATTTAGGGGTTTGAGTGGGAAATTGAATCAGACACTTTTAATCATATAGTCTCTCCCTTAAGATCAGTTAAGGGAAGAAGATAATTCAAAAATGGTATTGGGTTATGGCAAAGAATACAAGGCTGGTTACTTAGTGAGAAGAAGATATATAAAATGCATCATTTCAGACATTATATTCTTGTAATTTTCCTCTATTCCCATCTTCATTTTTTCCAGCTCCCATATCCTTGTGAGGATATATTTCCCAAAGTGAAGACATGCATGAAGACTATTATCACAATGTAATACAATATCAATTGACGAAGCAAGCCTTTTAAGTAGGGCTGTCAAGCAATTAAAAAAATCAATTGCGATTAATCGCGTTGTTAAATAATAATGGAATACCATTTATTTAAATATTTTTGGATGTTTTCTACATTTTCAAATATATTGATTTCAATTACAATACAGAATACAAAGTGTATAGTGCTCACTTTATATTTATTTTTATTACAAATATTTGCACTGCAAAAACCAAAAGAAATAGTATTTTTCAATTCACCTCATATAAGTATGTAGTGCAATCATGAAAGTTGAACTTACAAATGTAGAATTATGTACAAAATATAACTGCATTAAAAAATAAAACAATTTAAAACTTTAGAGCCTACCAGTCCACTCGGTCCTACTTCAGCCAATCGCTCAGACAACCAAATTTAGTTACAGTTTATGGGAGATAATGCTGCCCACTTCTTGTTTACAATGTCACCTAAAAGTGAGAACAGGCGTTCGCATGGCACTGTTGTAGCCGGTGTTGCAAGATATTTACGTGCCATTTATGTACATATTTCCCTTCATCTTCAACCACCATTCCATAGGACCCATGCTGATGATGGTTTCTGCTCGATAACGATCCAAAGCAGAGTGGACTGATGCATGTTCATTTTTATCAACTGAGTCAGATGCCACCAGCAGAAGGTTGATTTCCTTTTTTGGTGGTTCGGGTTCTATAGTTTCTGCATCTGAGTGTTGCTCTTTTAAGACTTCTGAAAGCATGCTCCCCACCTCGCCCCTCTCAGATTTTGGAAGGAACTTCAGATTCTTAAACCTTGGGTCGTGTGCTGTAGTTATTTTTAGAAATCTCACATTGGTACCTTCTTTGCATTTTGTCAAATCTGCTGAGAAAGTGTTCTTAAAATGAACATGTGCTGGGTCATCATCCGAGACTGCTATAGCATGAAATATATGGCAGCATGCGGGTAAAACAGAGCCAAAGACATACAGTTCTCCCCCAAGGAGTTCAGTCACAAATTTAATTAACACATTATTTTTTAATGAGCATCATCAGTATGGAAGCATGTTCTCTGGAATGGTGGCCAAAGCATGAAGGGGCATACAAATGATTAGCATATCTGGCATGTAAATACCTTGCAACGCTGGCTACAAAAGTGCCATGCTAACGTCTATTCTCACTTTTAGGTGACATAAATAAGAAGCAGGCAGCATCATCTCCTGTAACTGTAAACAAACTTGTTTTTCTTAGCGATTGGCTGAATAAGAAGTAGGACGGAGTGGACTTGTAGGTGCTAAAGTTTCATGTTTCTTTGTTTTTGAGAGCAGTTATGGAACAAAAAAAATCTGCATTTGTAAGTTACACTTTCAGGATAAAGAGATTGCACTACAGTACTTATATGAGGTTAACTGAAAAATACTGTTTCTTTTGTTTATCATTTTTACAGTGCAAATATTTGTAATAAAAATAATACTATAAAGTGAGCACTGTATACTTTGTATTCTGTGTTGTAATAGAAATCTCTATATTGGAAAATGTAGAAAAACATCCAAAAATATTTAATAAATTTCAATTGGTATTCTATTATTTAACCGTGCTATTAATTGCATTTAATTTTTTTGAGTTAATCATGTGAGTTAACTGCGATTAATTGACAGCCCTACTTTTAAGCTAAATATTCTGAACTCTTCCTCCCACTTAAAAATAAATGGCTAGTTGGCTTAAATGAGTGTCATACTAGGAACTAAAGTAATATGATGAAATCCTGGCCCCATTGACGTCAGTGGGAGTCTTTCGAGAATTTCACCCAGGGTCTTCTCTGCTTGCTGGTCAGTCAACCTTTTTAGACTTGGTTAGACCTTAGTGTGCGTTATTCACAAGAGAAAAACTATCTCTACTAAGCAGGCAGGGAGTTTCTACGTGAGCACTGGAAGAGTATGCATTACTGGGAGCAACCTTTGAATTCTTTCCATTCCAAGCCATAAACACAGCAGGAAACTGATCACTGCAAATGTACATAGCAAGCTTCAAGAAGAACCTTTTGGAGGTGCCACAAGCATCCCAAGATCTTTAAAAAGTCTAATCTTTTGCAATTTTTGATACAGAAATTGTCCTGGCAAAAATGTATTTCCCAAATGGGTATTTTTATTAGCAGGAGATATTAGTGCCAATACCAAAATCAAAATAATGTCAGAGAATGTGGCCTGTGTGTCAATTAACCTAGAGTTCAGAGATTTACATATATAGCAGATATAATAAAAACTTTGTCACAGCTGACTTGGAGGACAATTCTAAGAGATTTATATTTGGAAAATCATATGTTGTCCTCATATAAAAGCACAGGGGAAAATCAAGTTCATTAAGAATACTGACTTTGGCACATAATGTTGGAGGGCACTAGAAAATTTCTCTTCATAATTATAGTGTACATCGCCAGGTTTTCCTTCTTTAGTTTTCACAAACCTGCCATGTAAGTTTTCTGGCAAAACGACATGATCAGATATTTGCTGAGACAGAGGGAAACTGATCTGGTGGAGGCATGATTTATACATTATTTTACATTAATTACGCATTAAAACATGTGATCATTTTTTCTAAAGACAAAAAGTCACATTGATACCTGGATAAGGATTTATTTAATTTAGGACTTGATTCTACCCTTTGAATCTCTATTGCTTATCTCTAAAGTACAGCAAAATCTAGAGCTGGTCAAAAATGGGATAAATTTTTCAATAATTTTAATGGAAATGCCCGCTTTTTTCATTAAAATTTAAACAAAAGAAATTTTTTGATCAGAGAATCATAGCTGGCCAGATTTGCATGAAATATTCACAATATTTTTACTCTTTTTATTGAAATGTTATTTGTTTAAATTGCTATTTTCAATTTGCAATCAGGCCTACATATATCTTTTGTGTTACAAGGGTTGCTGTAGCAGCCTCTACACTTAAGTGTTTGGTGGTCTACTTGTCACCTTTCAAAAGTGCCACATCTCCAGAGGATGTGGTTTGACTTAAAGTAGGTGGGTTTAGCTAAATGTTAGTCTACTTCAAACCTATGGTGTGTAAGCAGATGGTTTCTTGGATCAAATTAATGGGCATAATTTCCTCCAGAATTTTTCTTGAATAACTTGATACATAAGTCAGAAAGACCTATTATGATCATCTAGTCTGACCTCCTGTATAACACACAGCAAAGAATTTCACCTAATAATTTCTGTATCAAGCTCATAACTTCTGTTTCAGCAAAAGCATATCTTGTAGAAGGACATCCAGTCTTGATTTAAAGACTTCAGTGGATGGAGAATTCATCACATAGGTAAGTTGCTTGCACAACTTCATTTCACAGCTACATTTTTAATGAATTTACCACAATTATGAGTGCAATTTGCACAAATTTGCACAAAGATGAGTATTGAGGCTTATAAACATCCATCTAAATATATTTTTTTCACAAATTTAAACAAATTTTGCAAGTTTTTGTGAAAAGAAAAGGAGTACTTATGGCACCTTAGAGACTAACCAATTTATTTGAGCATGAGCTCACGAAAGCTCATGCTCAAATAAATTGGTTAGTCTCTAAGGTGCCACAAGTACTCCTTTTCTTTTTGCGAATACAGACTAACACGGCTGTTACTCTGAAACAAGTTTTTGTGGTACACCTACATGCAAATGTAGGTTGGTAAATGAATTCAGATGTCTGTACTCAAACGTTTTCCTTCCTTTCTGAGCCCAGTATGACTACCTGGATAGATATCAATATGTGGTTTTTAAAGTCTAACCCCACTCTCATCATAAGTGGTCTTTAAAAATCAGTTCAAAAGTTACTCTACATCTTTTGAACAAATTTCCAGTAGTAATTTGCACTTAGGCCTCAAGGCTGGTGTAAATGTACAGCTAGTTGATACCTCAATACATGTCATTTCCCTGTAAAATACAAGATTTTTTCCTGATTCAAATGTCTGGATCTTTAATGCTTCCCAGGTAATAAGGAGATTTTTGCCATTAATTTCAAGGGAGAATTTAAATTCCACAAAAGCTTCTACCCTCTCCTCTCCCAAGCTATTTCACTGTTTGATGTTGAGAAGTACATCTAGGGCATGTTGTAATCACATTCCATGATTAGCACATCACATGATTAGCACACACACACACCCCACATCGCTTTTGGTGTAGAGGCTGTGACTTATCAAGATCCCTCTGTCAAAGCTGCAATAAATTCTCAGGTAGGATACACAGATTTCCCTGTATGTTGCATATAGCTGTCCAGAACAATGACACGTCCCCAAATTTCATAGTGCAATCTCTCTCTTTCACACACACACACACTCTCTCTCTCTCTCACGTTTAACTGCTTATCAGTCACCATCTCATTTTCAGCCTTCTCTTAGGAATTCCTTTCCAATGTATTTTGGTTAGTGATGTAATTAGCTGCTTGTGCAGTTAAAAGCAAACTCTCAGGTCATACACTGTGTGTTTACTCTTTGGCTTTGAGGAAAGTTTCATTCAGAAGAAATTGCTATTGTTTCTTTGCTTCCCATGGGAAAGCTTCAATTTTGGAAACCATTCAACAAATGCAAGGTATGCAAAGACACTACTTGAGTTTGCCAAACTTTTTGTTTATAGACAGTAGTTACCAATTACTTTATCTCTTTAGTACAAAAGCTCCAGAGATTTTTATGCACCCTATGCTGGACTGAGCTTTGATTTCTTGATGACCCACAAAATTGTTAAACTCCTTTATTTGCTATATTGATGCCCTTTCTTTCCCTAAAAACTCTGACATGCAATTAAAAAGGATAGAAGGAGCCATGAGCTACCTTAATACATTTTTTAAATCCACCCTTATTATTCATGGAGGAAAACTTGCTACTTAATTAGAGACATAAATTATCACAAATTACTGTACTTTAATAGATTAAGAATCAATCTATGATGTTGTCCCTTTCAGTTTTTGAGGAGCATGTACATTTCAAAGGCAGGGTGTCTTAAAGGATGAAAATTCATTAGAAGACTGAATTTGTTTATGTTCATAAAATTGATTAAAAATAGTTATTTTGGAAGGTCATTAGTATAGTCTTCACACATCTTGGCCACAGTGATCTTTACACTACAATGTTTCAAGAGTAATTTCCCTGAAATATCTGCTAATATCTATTTGCACAGTAAGGTCTCATTTCCATTGAGGCCTTTCGGGCTTAATATGCAGCTGCACTGCATTTATTCCTGATGCAGATGAGAAGATTTATTCCTGATGGGGATGGGAAAAGCTCTAAATGGCCCCTGGCATAATTTAGAGCAGGGGTTCTCAAACTGGGAGACAGGACCCCTCAGGGGGTCGTAAGTTATTACATAGGGGGTCGTGAGCTGTCAGCCTCCACTCCAAACCCTGCTTTGCATCCAGCATTTATAATGGTGTTAAATATATAAAAAACATTTTTTTAATTTATAAGGGGGGTCACACTCAGAGGTTTGCTGTGTGAAAGGAGTCACCAGTACAAAAGTTTGAGAACAATTGATTTAGAGTAACTTCATATTTGTTCTAAGTTACATTGGCTTTAGTGATCACATGTGTTGTGGGTGAAGATCTGGTGCTATGTCATGCACTCAGTCCCACCCACAACAGGCCCATTATGGGAAATGAGCAGGGGGATAGAACCTGGCCTTGCAGCACATAGATTCCTTTGCATGGGAGGAATCCTTCACTACCCCTTCAGGGCAGAAAAAAGGGCCAAGTGTTTGTCCTACATTTTCAAGTGCTTTAAAATATCTTTGAAGGATGATAGAGGGAATCTGCTCTACATGGACTTTAAAACTAAAGACACAATTTTCAGCAAAGGTAGCAATGGATGCACATATCGGTTGTGGCTGTGAAAATGATGCACTTGCGCACATAAAATGGTATGTGGGTGACCAAATACCTGATGTGCACATTCCACTTCAAATGCAAAGTCCAGGTTTTGCAGGAGCAATTTCTTCATGAATATTTTTTGAAGATGCACCTGTTGCATCAACAATTGACAACTGAGTGAAGAAGCCTGTCTAGTCAATAGTCCATATTGGAACAAGTCTTTAAATAAATAGTGGTGCTTACAAAGTTAGTATATTTTATAAGCATACATTAAGCGTGTGTAAAATATATGTAACTCCCATTTTATTTAAAAAGGAAAAAAAATTCATCCCTTCTGGGTTTATTGGCTTGTCATCCTTCAGTTTGGTTCAGGTGTACACTTCTTGTTTTTCTACTTTCATGCTATTATTATAGTATTAAGTTAGTTCCTAGTAATAGTTCTGATCACACCTTCTGTTGTTGATGCACTAGAAAATATAATGCACTGATGTTACTTTCTGCGGGTAAAATCAAATTACTAGCCAAAAGAATGCTCATCTGTAAATATATATGTCCACAGCTTTCAAAGTCTTAAGGAAATAGCTCCTTGTTTTCTTTTGTAAATGTTGATACTGTCATACTCAGGGCGATGAGACCCTGGTTGGAAATGAAGGATAGGAGAGCTAGGAAAGCAGCCAGCTGATGAATTGCTCTGGAGGAGGAGCTGAGCAGGAACTTCACCATCAGTGGCAATGCCAGGGCGAATATAAACCACAGAGGAAACAAAAACCAATTTGGCAGATACACCTCCTGTCTTTAAAAAACGTCCAACAGGGGCTATGGCTCACACATCGCCTAACAAAATAATATCAATGTAAATGAGGAAAAAAACCCTCAAGCATATCAGTTCTCATGTTAACAGTTCCAAAACTAGACCAAGTTGTCGGCTTTACAGAAACCTTCATTTCTAGTTACAGAAATAGAGTACTGCATTGCTGTCACAGATTTGATTATATGTCCTGGCATTGTTGCACCACAGCAGTTGAATGATGAATGAATTTGTCTTAGGTGATGGATTGCTCGAGTTACTTCCACTGGGCTGTTGATTCAAATACCCCCAATTATGAGGAATTTTCTTATTTTATGTTATAAATCACTCTCTTTTGCTGGAACTGTCTGACTCCATGGGAGCAGAGCTTGTTCCTGAGAGAACAAATGTTGTGTCTTCTCTGCCAGTGTGTTTCTCTGAAATACTGGGGGTGTAAAAATGCTTTGGCCATCAACTTGTGCTGAGACCCACCTCGCCCAGTGAAGGCCTGCAGGAAAAGTATTTGATCCTTTGTTGGTAGAGGTCAGTGCCTCCATGAGGGAGTGCAGGCTGCCTGCTCCCCTGAAAGAAGCTTTTTTACAACCTGTACAATCATCAGTTGATGCTGATTATCTTGCCTCGCAGCAAATCTTACATTTTTAAATGATTATTGAGAAGGTTATGATGAAACACACAGTCTTTGAAACATCCTTTGACCTCTTTGCTAACCATAGTAAGGCTGGACAAAGCTATTTTTTCTGTGGCTCTGTTCCCAGCTTGTTGAGGTCTCAGAGAGACATGTTAGGTAGTGGCTCTCCCACTCTGATGGTGCTCTCATGTGGGGTTCTTCTGAGCTCTATATTGTAACCCCACTTATTTAATATAAGTATAGGAGGCCATGGGGAAGGTTTGTGGGTAGGCATGAGTTGCAGTGTCTACAGTAGGCAGATGACATACTACTTTATATCTCTATCTCCGTTGACCCAGTGGGAATGGTTGATGACATTACTCAATGTCTCAGGGAGATCTGGGCATAGATGAGGGTTAGGTGGCTGAGACTCAATCCAGATAAGACACAAGTGACGTTGGTTGCTTGGGAAAAGCTCCTAGATGAGATGGTGATGGTAATTTCTGTTGCTTTGACTGTGGGTGTGCCTCTGCCATCTGCTGATTGGGTTTGTAATCTGAGGTTAGACTCCCAGTTTCTGCTGGGAAATCAGATAACAGCTATAGCCAGGTTGACCATTTGTCATCTACATAGGGCCAGGATTTCAGACGGGCATCTGTTTCTTTATCTCCTCAAGATTAGGCTAGTGCAATGAGTTCTACATGGGGCTATATATTTATCCAAAACACTGCAGCTGGTGCAGATTTTGGTTGCCCCGTTATCAGTGTTTCTGTCTGTAGGGATATTAAACTTGTGCTCTACAATCTGCATTGTCTGTCTGTATGATTGCCAGGTTGATTTTAAGAAGCTGGTTTTTGACCTGTAAAGCCCCAAATGGCCTAGGAACTAAACTATCTGTCTAAGAAATCGCCTTTCCCCTTGACTGACTGCTGTAGTTGCAGTTATTGCATCTGAGCTGGATCTGCATTGTGATCAACGAGAAGGAACTGCTGACAGTATGTTTTCGGTTAAAGCGCTATATCTTTGGAAATAGTCTCTCCAGTTTAGAACATAATAGTGTGATTTGTTAACTTTCAGGGCACCCTGAAAGGCTCTTCTTTTCTCCTTAGCCCGCAAGCAGATGGGGGGAAAGGGTGAGTCAGGGAGGGGTATAGGGAGTGTGGTGGTGGGGTTTATGAAAGGTTTGATTCATTTAATGTGATCCAAGGGTAACCAATGGGGTCTGTCTATTTTAAGATGTGCATTTTAATCGATGATGAAGGTGTTGGACTCCCATACAAAATGAAATCAGAAAAAGAAAGTGTTGTATGATTCCTTTGAACCAGCATCAAAGGAGTTGTGCTCATCTCTGGTATCGACTCTCCTGGATATGGTCTCTTCACCACTGATCATGGGCTACACGCAGAGCAACACAAACACACATTCATCCCTTGCCTTTATCACTGGGATGGAGTGGACTGCCAGCATGGGAGAAAATAAGCAGCGGCAAAATATAATAAAGGTGTGGTGTTTGTATATATAAGTCAGGGGCCCCATATCAAATGACTTGTGGGGAGAGCAAACCATTCCCAGGCAGAGGTGTGGTGGGAACTCAGATAAATGTTTCCATTTAGCCTGGAGGAAGGGAAGCTCAGTTTAAAAACTAGTCTATTTAAATGCATCACTATCCTGCGATCTCTAATATCATGACCAGCAGGTCTCCATAAGCCAGGACCAAACTCTGGCTCCTTGCAAAGCCTAGTTAAATCATCTATGTGAATAGGTGCTCCCTACAGCACGGTCCTGGACAGAGATTCAGGGAGGATGGAGTCCTCCCGTTCTCCCTTCCCCCACAGACCACAGGGTATGAGTAGAGATGCTCCACAGGCCTATATTATCATCTGCAGAGTTGTGCTCCAGCTTTCCAGGGAACTGAACCCTCTAGCTATGCCCAAGACCCTCCAGTCTGCCCCAGGTCTTTACTGCAGGGTTCTATGTGGGGAACCTCTACAGGTCACTGATCCATTGCACGAGGAGATGCAGATTCTTCCTTGTACAGCTTCTCCATGATGGGGGGCCCTTTGGTAGGGGAATCAGACCAGTTCTACAGTCTTTAAAGTTATCAGTCGCCCTGCTGCAGGCTTTGCTTCTGAAGCACTGACCAAGCTTTTCTCCGAGGACTAAGGCCAATGGAGAAGTGACCCATAATAGAGAAAGCCAGATCAACCTGTTGAAGGTCCAGGGCTGAACAGTAGCCTCACTCTCGCCTTACCCACTCCTGTTGTAATTTAAAAAAAATTCTTTATTTCTTTGAAGCAAGACTACAAACCCACTCCCCCACCCAAATCACTTAGACCCATTTTGCATTATAGGAGTTGGGAGCTGGAGCAATGGCAATTTTTCTTCCTATTCCCTAGTAAACTAATGCTATCTCCCTTAACAGGAACATACTAGCTAAGATTGGGAAAGGGGGAAAAGTCTCATGCTCATGGACTTCTTAGGCTATGGTATATGCCTTGTTGCTGAACATAGGCATTGCTAAACTAGATCAGACCTGTGGTCCATCTAGTCTGGTTCCCTATTTCCCATAGTGACCACTGCTTTGAGTATTGACGACAACAGCAGTCCTGTGAGTGAAGGAACTTCAGGATCAGGCCCTTTAAGAGCTCAAGAAATTACATGAAACTGCTGAACTGGAATAGAAATAATCCAGAACATGCATTAAGCTTTCTGCTATGATAAAAGCTGAGAGATTTGATGCATCAAGATATAGTTTAATACAAAGTTTAGACCAGCATGATTTACCTCCAGCAAAGTAGAAGAGATTGAAGGACCTGTTTACCCAACAAAAAGTTCATTTATAAATGAAACTGTATACTTGTGACATCATAACACTGAAAAAAACCTTCTTCATTCTTAACTTTTTTTAACTGTGAGAATGGGACTTTGTATAGCTTTGAAGTAGTGATTGGAGGTTGCAGGGATTAAAGAAGCCCAAGAACTCTGATAGCAGGAAATTAATAATACATACAAACGTTTTAAAGAAACCTTGATATCTTCTTTCCATTAAAGAAATGATGCAACATAGATTTCACAGCATGCAATAGAAATCAGTGGTTTGGCTGGATCCATATATTTTACTATAATTGTAAATTGTCTATGAAATTGTAATGAATCCTTGTAAGGATCATTGGTGGGGTAGGAATCTGGAATATTCAAACCCATAACATAGATCACTACCACTTGAACTAAAGGACCATCTTCATTAAATGGTAGCTATTGTAGGCTGCTATCCTCCATTTGGACTAGTTAATAGAAGGGCACATAAACACACTGCGTAAGCTTATGTTCCAGGATCATAAAGCTTCCAAATCCATCATGGAATTCCTTTAGTAACCCTGTTATAAAGCCTTTATTAACAACTAATTACAAACATCATACACCATTAGAACAAACACAAGCAAGCCTGTTTTATAGATGATGTGATACAATTATGTTATTAACATTCTGGTTATTCAGGCTGCCAGAGTTCTGTCCTTATTTTTTAACTCCAAGCCACATACCTAAATAACCTCCTTCATCTCCATTTCCTATTCTTATCTCCACACCATCTCACAAGCTGACCCCTATACCTTTACTTCCATTCTGATCTCAAAACATCCTCGTAACTTTGCTTGACACTAACAATCATGGTCTTAATAAGACACTTGATTTGTAGCTTATTACAACAACCTGTAACCCACTAGCTTCTCCCCCCTTTTTGCCCTATTACTACAGGGGTGTTAACAGGCCACTTCACCTTGAATGGTCCCTTAGAATATGTTTTGACTACTTGTGCTAAACTACCTGTTCAATCTTGTATTTAATTGTGACACTCTTAGTACCTTTTCCAGACCTGAAGAAGAGCTCTGTGTAGCTCAAAAGCTTGTCTCTCTCACCAACAGAAGTTGATCCAATAAAAGATATTTCCTCATCCATCTTGTCTCTCTAATATCCTGGGACCGACACTGCTACAACAATGCTGCATATACACTCACACACACTTCTATAAAACCAGATTGTTCTCTGAAATGTAGTTATGTGATTTTGCTTCAGGCAGCTGGTTGAGTTACAAGTAAATTACTGCTTTCTTCCATACCTGTCTTTCAAATGAGTTCACATATTACAGCAGATTAAGACAAACAATGGGGGCTATTAATGGGAGATGGGAAGGAGGGGGGTGAGGGGAAAGTACATAGGACTATTTTGGTTCCCCTCCTCCCCCCCGGTTATATTTTGGTATGATAAGAAGACATGCAAAGGAGATTAGCTACTAGGTAAGTGCTGAGAACCTGGAGTTCCAAGTGCCCAGTAGTTAGCTTTTAACCTCAATAGTCATGAGATAGAGTTCAGTTAGCAATCTTACCAATAGTGGTCTGTATTGCATAAATGTGTCTACTACTAAATCTCCTGTCATTCCACTGGGAAGGGATCTTTATAGAATAATATTCACCTTATATGTGTAGAGATAGTGTTTCAGACAGTGAGTTTGTGATTAGCCTAGAAAGAAAGGCCTTCAAGTATCCATACCTTTTCTTTGAATAAACACTACCCATATGTCTGAAAGTGAATTATTTATTGTCCCCAAACTTTAACTTGGGACCCCACATTAGTCTTGGTTTTATTTAGAATCCCCCCAGCTGTAGCTGACAGTTAACCAGTAAGCTTTTACCTGGCCAGGACTTACTAATGTGGATAACAATTTGAATTTATACCAGGGATCACCGACAAAAGGGAACATTTATCAGTGACTGAAGCTAAGACATCCTAGTTCTTTCTTCTTCCAAATGGAGGGAAATACTGCATTATTTCAGGTACCACTACACAGTAATCATTGTTTTGAATGGCAACCATTGTACATCAGCTTCCAACTGAGGTTCAAGGACTTTTCAAACATTCATTAATTCTCATAACACCTTTTGTAGAAGGAAAGTTACAGGACTTGCTGAAGGTTACACAGAAAGCTGTGGTGCAAACTGAGAAAAGAACTGATTGTCTGACTCACAGTTCTGTGTGCTAGCCACAAAATCATCTCTCCCTTCCTAGCAGTTGCTTTTTCAATTTACACAAGTTCTTTTTTGTTGAGAGATTGAAGGAGAATTTTCATTTTCAAATGTAATTGAATGTAAGGAATGATAAAGAAATGATGTAAATATAGAATAAGAGAAAGCAATTCTCTTGTAAACTAAAGACACAATTATATTCCATTTCAGAGTGTTGCCTCTTATTAAAACCAGTATTACAGTCTTCTGTAGTAAGGTCCCAGAACACTGCACTAATGCTCTTATGAACCTCAGCAGTCTCAAATGAACTTGAGTGTAGCACTGAGCATACTTGGGCCAAGTTTTGAAGTAACCTGGGCCAGTTCATGGTTTTGCTTTGAAATTAGAGAAGGGTTCGAACCAAAATCAAATCACAGATTTGGGCAGCCTTGAATGTTTGGAAATCTTTGGGTCCGGATGCAAACTTTGTGGTTTGAACCCTTTCTCACTAGTTATACTCAAGCAGAAAAGGGTGTCGTGATTTTATTGCAAAATTAGGTTTATGTTGTTTTTTTGGGGAGGACTTTCACTTTGAGTTTGGGGGTTCAGTCAGATTTGAAATGTTGTTGGCTGGGAGGAAGGAGAATAGAAGAACCTATGCAGATTTGGAACCAAATCCAGAATTTGCTCCCAAAACCCAGTGAACTGACATTGCTAAGCTTCACCCAAATTAGATCTTCATGAGAGAAGCCCTGAAAACAATGCCTTTGTTCACAGTCACAAACTAAAACCTATCTGCTGCTAAAGTCATAGAGCTTCCCAAGATTAGTAAAGCTGATAAGATCTGTCATTTCCCTGCAGTCACTAGCAGAGCCACCATTTGTTTTGTATGGGTGCAATAGCAGGGGGCACAAATACATGCACACGCTCCTTATGATGGACCTCACAGCCCTGTTTGTTTTCTTTCCAAAGCAGCATGAAAACCTTGATAATATGTCTGCTTGCAAATGCCTGTTGGAGTGGTGGTGGTGTCAGAGAAAATCAATGGCAATCTTGTAAGGCCGATACGGGCCAGTGGCAAACTGGCAAACATCCCTTCTCCCCAGTATCCAGGAGGAAGTACTCTGTCATAAATGGCAGGCAGCATTAAATGGTCAGTACAGCTAGCCTTTGTCCAATGGAGCTCATACAGATGGAAACTGCTTCTTACCTGTCTTCAGGGACCTGTTTAAAGGAAACCGAAGGGGTAATAGTTTCCAGTCATAAAGAAGCCTTACATTCAAATTCATTTGTCTGCTCTGTGTTACAGTAGCTGAGGTTTATTCATGCTGTTCTTTGGACAACCTAAGGAATTAGAAATGTATAAGCAAATATTTTGCCACAGTTCTGTATCTGTTCATGTTTTTGTTTTGTTTTGGTATAACATTTCCAATGAGTACATTTATGCTATTATCATCTATTACTTCAATCCTCCAAGAATTTAGCCCATTGCAGAATTCTAACAAAGATGAGCATCCTACATGCATCCTCCTTTTTTCCCCAGTTTAGATTTGTATGTTTTATGTAGAGATAAAAGACAATGTGCCAGATCCAGATCCAGGCTCCCCTGTGGCCTCTCTGTGCTGATCAACTAGTGCAAAACCACCTCAAAGTCATCTTAATTTGCTACATGAGGTTCCCCTCTCTAAAGGAATCCCAAGGTGGCCCAATGCTGGCATAGTAGCCTCCACACCAACCTTTTCAAGCCCTTGGCCCTGATGAGGACAACTTTGCATGACAATCCCCCACTTCCTTAACACAGGCACAAACCTAAACAGTCAATCCCCCACTTTCTTAACACACACACAAACATAAACACTCAATCCAGTGCTTGGTTTTTTGGGTTTTGTACTCGTCTTATAGACAACAGGTGAATATCACACTGAAGTCTGAAATGCCTGTCTCATTATGCATTTTCCTCTTTGTAAAACATGGACACAGCTTTTGTTGTTGTTGTTGTTATTCCAAAGGCCTGGTCAGAAATTTGGAGAGGATGCACCCAGGATGTTAAGAGCCAGCTTTTCTAAACAGCTCAGCTCCCATTTAGGCATCTAAATGGAGTATCCAGATTTTTAAAAAGTACTCACACAATGGGAGTTGCTGGGCGCTAAGGACTTTTGAAAATCTGGCTATACATATAGAGATGAAGAGGAAAGGGGAGAGGGAGTTCAAGAAGTAGATGTTTCTTAATAGTTTATGCATACAGCAGAACCCATATTGCATGAATGCTGATTAACTGAAACTCTCATTTATCTAGAGGTTAGGAATGTCCCCCTGTACAAATGGATGCCTCAGGTTTGGCTGGCTGGCTTTGCAGATTGGATGGAAACTGCTTCACTGCATTCCAGGTCTGGGAAATCTGGAGTGCAGATTTGGGTATGCATGCTGACTAGCTCCCCTAATATATATATATTTTTGGATCCACAATTATCTGAAAATATTGCATGTCCTTGGAGAAGCTTCAGTTAACTGAGAAACAAGGAGTTCATGCACTCTGAGGAAATTAGACTTTAAAAAGCTTATTGTCCAGTCATTACAAGATATTCCTTCCATTACATCAAGTCCACTCGATCCCACTCTGGCCGCTTATTTGTTATATGTACAGTGATTTCTCTTTAGATTAAATCAACTTCTTTTACAACTGGGATGTAGAAACCATTTTCCTGGATTGTTGGTGATACATTGCATCCAGAGGATTAAGTCACCAACGATGTTTGGGTCTTTGTAATAACTATAGTCATAGGGTAAAATTCAAAGTATCCGAACAAGGCCTAAACACCACGCAGATTCGTATTATGAACTCAAAATAGGGCTTACGTGGGACTTAAGGGAAGCACAGACCTTGTGCTGGTCCCTTGTGCAGGCATGAATTGCACTCATGATAATTAATTGGCTTTGGGTTCTGATAATACTTTGCACTCCAAAGTGCAATTGGAGATCTGGTGAGTTAATTGCGTGAGCCCTCAATTGATGCTTATGCTGTGGTTACCTGAAAATCATGGGAATATATGAGTTCTGAGCTTAGTTAGTCCTGATAAGGAGAGACAAAGAATTGCCAGAACAGCGGGTAGACTAGTATTCTGATGAGGTTTCCCGCCAATTCCTTAGCATCATAGACATACTTTCAGCAGCTTAGTTAGTTTATGTGACAGCTGCAAAGCAGTACATGAGGCACAACTGGGAAATGAATCAACGGTTTTAGTAAAGGAAAGTGTCACACCATTCTAAGATATTCATAACTAGGAATGCTTCCCATATGAAATATACCCATTGCAAAGAATGGTCTTTGTTCCCTGTCCTTAATCTCGTCATTATAGGGAGAAAGACTCAAATCGATTACCTGGAACTCTTCTGTTCCTACAGTTCCCGTGTGAAATTCCTCCAATGCCAAATGGCTTTAAAAGATGTGAAAAGCCTTTTGATGTTAGTCTGTGGTGAGGTGAATTCACCTGATATGCCTTACATTCTCAACATCCTGTGTAAGGCTGTCAAATGTATCAGCTCATGTGACACAATGAGGATAATGTGGGTTATTTTAATACAGTATCCCATATAATAACAGGACAGCATGATTGCAAATTACTGTATAATCACTTTGCAGTACCATACTTTCCAATGGATCCACTGAGTGGTTACCATGAGGTTATTACAAAATGCCGTCTAATATTTTTGGTAGTTCAATCACTGTCAGCACTGTGGTAGTCAGCTCCCTATTTTCAAAGCACCAGCCCATGTTACAGTGGAGCTTCAGTGTACAAATTAAATATTTATTTGCCCCACTGTTATTTCACAAAACCAAAGCTATTTTATGTGTGGAAGCATTGTAGCCCAAGGAGTTCTCTGTGTTGGATTGTCTGAATAGATACTTTGGCATTTTTAAAGGTGTACTGTTTATGTAATTTAGTATGTTTTGTGGCATGCATACTAATTTTAAAAAGATGCACCAGATATTACCCAGTAGACTAGAAAGGCTCCTTCGCGGCTGTTATGGTCTAACAAGTAAATACATATTTTGGAATGTGTACTAATTTAAAAAAAATGAATTATTTATTCAAGAGATGCTATACTAGGTAAATATATATCTAGGCACTTTTTTAAACAGCTGATTTTTCATCCTGAAGGGTCTATATCAGCTTTGAGGGAGCTGCCACCATCATTTATTGGAAAAATAATACACATTTTCAAAGCCAGCATGTGTGCCAGAGTGCTAAAACTGCATGTTGTCATTAATGCACATTTACATAGCACCCATTGGAAGTAGGTTCCTAATAAGCCAAAATACCATAGTTTTGTGTAATGCTCTCTTTGTTTTGCTAGTTATTGAACAGATGGATTGTTGTTGCTCAGTCAGAAGCATTATGGGAAGTCAATTTAGCTACCAGACCCCCACGTTAACTCCTCAATGCTGCAAACCCCTTAGGACATTTTTGGTGAGAGATTTAAAACAATAGAAATACATATAAATTAACATAGTCAAAGTGCTTTACAAATGTTAAGTAATTTGTCCTTGCAGCACTCCTGAGTCAGATATCGACTATTATCCTCATTTCACAGCAGAGGAAACTGAAGCACTGTGAGGTTAAGTGACTTGCCCAAGGTAACATAGTTAACCAGTGTCTGAGCGAGGAAGAGGAATGCACTCTCTCCTAAAAACACAGTTTTCTAAACAAGTCTGTCACTCTTTTGCTTTTGTTTTTACACAAATACCCAAAGTTTTTATTCCATATTTCACATTATTACACTGGGATTCTGAAAATGCTATTTTACAAGCACAAGAGTTTCTTGTAGCATCTGAAATCACCATAACATATAGGGTGCAGAAAGGGTCTGTGTTAGATATGCTGCCACTGCTTTTTCCATAGGAGTGCCAAGAGCATGGTTATATTAAATTATATAGCACTAAGCCCAGTAGGTCATTAAAATGGTTTAGAAAATGACTGTATAATATAGTTATAAAGATAACTTAGCCCTATCTACAGATGGCGGAACTATGACTTTCATTCATGTGCCAAGCATGGACTGCAATAATTACAATACTACACTCATAAAACACAATTTGCTACATGCACACAGAGCTTAGCTAGAGCTCAGCAGATGGAAATGTGATTATAGCCCCAGCCTCAAAAGAAATCAATCTATGATATTTTGAGTAAAAAAGGTGGTGGTGGAAATATTATGCTACATAGCCTGTGACATTACAAGCCGGTAATTTATGCTTTGCATGCTAACTGAACGGCCTTTCTTGTGTCTTAGTTTGAGCGACAATGCATTTTTTCATATGGGAGGAAGCAACAAAATAATAGAGTGAAATTAACCAATCAAAATCATGGTAAATAAAAGTCTCTCTCTCTTTCTCTCTTTTTAAGACTCAAGAGGCAGCTGGCACTCTCAGGCTTTGTTATATTGAGGAAAGAGAACAGCAAACTGCATGCAGTATAGATTCAGGCTCATTGAAACTAATGGCATGAATGATCTCACACCATTGTAGTAAGACGGAGATTTACTGTGCTTAGTAGAGAACCCATAGTATGGAGAAAAGCATCGATCTACTTCCACATTTTATTCACATGAACGACAAACAAGTTATTCAGTACTATGCAGTCACATTCAATTCCTCAGTGTCTAAGTCACAATGCCCTCCAAGTGCCTTGTACTTTACAGCTGTGTGGAGCACCTAGCCAATAACTACTTGTCTCTATTTTACAGCCAACAGAAGAGGTTTATTAGCCCTCTTACTTGACCAGTTTACAGCTTAGACTTGTGCTTGCTGGAAAATTTTAGCCATAACCTTTGTTTCCTACAATAACTTATTCACAACTTATAATGTACTCATTTTGATAAAGTATTAGGGGAAGCAGTGAATATAATACAGAGTACAAAATAGCCATGAACTGGACATTCTGATTCTGAACCCCTCACTCAAATAGTGAATTTTGTGCTGGATGCATACCACAGATAGGACAGCAAAGTTAATCTAAAAATAAATGAGAATATGAATAACAAGGGGGTATTCAATTCAATATGGGATCGTGGGCCTTGATTCATTGACAGTTATCACTGAAGCTGTTTGTTTGGCATAGCAACAGTGGGGAAAGTCATGGCTATTTTACTTAGGTGTCACACTTTTAGTTTGTGAAAGAAACCCTGGGAAACTATTGTAATTATTGCTATGTTACTTTGCATTAGAAAAGTGTTAAATAGTTGTCATGAATAGTTTAAAACATATAAAATTAGCCAACAACCAAAGTACTAGAGGATGCCCTTTGCATAGGAGGCTCCTCACCTGGAGCAGAGCCACTGCTACCTCTTGGCTATCAGTTCAGGGCTTGTGGCTCAAGGGCAGAGGACGTGACTGGGATGTCTCTGTGTGCCAGCAATTCCTGGCTGCTGTAATGGGCTGTTGGGGCCATGGTAAGCTCATGTTGACAGCAGCCTTCAGAGGTGTGTGACGGGATCCCTGGGGTGCAGCAAAGTATTGTGAGAGACAGCTCGGGCTGGAGAGTTTAGGGGGTCACTGTGCCCCCTTAACTCTCCAGCCTGAGCTGTCTCTCACAATACTTTGCTAGTGACAAGCAGCAAACCCCTCAGTGCAACTGCATGTGGCGCTTGATTGCGTGAATGCTCCCTTAGCCACTCATGAATCACACAGAGACAGGCACCTGCCAAATCTCCACAGCTCCCAGCCTTGTACCTCAGGAATATACCATCTTGCACTGCCCAAGACGAGCAGTGCAAGTTTATTAATTGGTTCACCACTTCATCAATGGAAAGTGAATATACAACAGCCTTTGTAAACCTAAACAGATTTATCGCATACTCCAGGCAAACTCACTGGTAAAGATAAACAGTAAAACAAGTTTATTGATTACAAAAGATAGATTTAAGTCATTATAAATGATAAGCAAAAAGTTAGAGTGGTAACCAAAATAAAATAAAAAATAAAGCACGCAGTCTAAACTCTCAACCCTATTAGACTGGGCAACAGCTAGATTAAGCAGTTTTTCTCACCCCACTGGATATTGCAGTTCATAGTACACAGGTTTCACCCTTGAAACCTGGGCCAGTTTCCTCTGTTGGAGTCTTCTACCCCTCTGATAATAGTCTTATGAGTGTCCTTGTTGCTTGCAGCAAAGGTGCAGGGAGGAAAAAAGGCCAAGCATGGGGCCACTGTGTTCTGTTTTATGCCCGCAGTCCCATGTGCTCAGAGAACACAAGTCCAGGTCTGGTGGGCATTGCTGCGTCCCCAGGCAAGGTTGAACAATTCCCTTGGTGTGGTCCTGTGCAAGCGAGTCATTACATTGTAGCTCCCTTGCTGGACAATGGCTGTTGATGGTTGTTCGACACCTGCCCGGGCGTTGGTTACTTTCCACGCTGTTGTCTCTGGGGAGCTAATATCTGGCCGATTCCCCAACTGACAGCATGTTTTAGTGACAACTATATAACACAATCTCATATCTTCATATGCACTAATGATATACATATTTAGATAGGTTATGATCTGCTGAAAGAGATTGTTCTATCTCCTGATACCTCACATGGTCTGCTTTATATGCAACATCACAATTATATATAAATAAGGAATAGGGGGTTACAAGGTGCTCCCCCAAGGTATAGAATGTCAGTAGGTGGCTAAAAGTCATCTTTGCTCCCTGCTTCCTCAACCATGCCAAGCACTTCTTGGCTACAGCTGAATACCTAGACCATAGAATATATCTATATTGATAATATCATTACAGATCTATATGTAGACCACTGTATAGTATGTCTCATTTTGATAAAGCATATTACACATGCCTTAATTGCATAATGTTATTGATCTCCATTAATTTCGAACCACATTTATACAAAGAAAAGGGGTAAAAAACCATAGCTTTTTAAAATGGAACCCCCCCAAAGTCACGCTTTAGTCATGGGAATTATGGCTGTGACAAACCTATAACCTTAGTTATCTGACATACTTTGCTCCTATCTGTTGCCTTTCACCCCAGGACATTAAAGAATTATATGCTAAATGACTAAGTAAGCACAGCTTCCCAGTGAGCGTGATTATCACGGTTATCTTTATAGGCTGAGGCTATGTCTACACTACAGCCTGGATCGACGCTCTGAGATCGATCCACCAGCACTCGATTTAGCGGGTCTAGTGAAGACCTGCCAAATCGACAGCAGATTGCTCTCCAGTCGACCCCTGTACTCTACCCCCGATGAGAAGAGTAAGGTAAGTCGATGGGAGAGTTTCTCCCGTTGACCCCCCGTGGTGCAGATCCCGTGGTAACTCAACCTAAGATACATCGACTCCAGCTACGTTTTTCACGTAGCTGGAGTTGCGTAGCATAAGTTGACTTACCGCAGTAGTGTAGACATAGCCTGAGAAACATTAAATGATTTTCCCAAGGTCAGAAAGTTAATTGGTAGCAGGTCCAGGGGGAGTCTTGACTTCAAAGCTACCACTCTAACTGCTATAGGCTACCCAGCTGGCTGGAGACAGACATTGAGCATAGAACCAGATAGACATGCAAGAGAGAACTTCCTGGATCTAGAGGGCTTTTTGTGCTATAATTGCATTCTCCAGATTTTCAGTTTGGTTCTGAATTTTTCTGATTGATTCTTGCACTTCACTTCTTATGATGGCATCAAGGAAAAATAAAGGTCCCAATTTAAAGAAAAAAGATAACTTTGTTTTCAGAATAGAATCCATCATTGCCTGGAGCAGAGTGCAAGATTCCTCACAGTCTCCACCAAATAAGTGAAACAGCTTGTTCAATGACTTACTTTTAATGAACCATGAATGGCCTTGGTTGGGCAATTTGAATTACTGGTAGCACAAGTCCATAATTTTGGAAACATACACAATAGAGCAGCAACTGGAGACAAAGAGTTTTCAGGCCCAGGAAATAAAGGTTGATTGCGCAATGACCTTATCAAACAGTTTAATAAAAGAAAATAAACAGCTCCAGTACTGAGAAGTTCTGGGAAATCAACTCTAGGCACAAACACAGTCACATACTTTCCCTTTCTGCAAGACAGAACAGTTCTGAACCTTCCTTGCTGGAGATGTTGGAGCTGGATGGACCTAAGGGACTAATTTTCAAATGGAAATATCTTTATTCTTTTACCTTGCAGCACCCAAGGCTCTTTGCTGGAGCATGGGTTTCTGTAGAAAGAGATGATGGGTACATTGTATGGCTTTGGTTTTCAAACATGGTCTCCAAAATTACAGGTGCCATGTTGTGCCTGTAATTGAATGCAGGTACGATTATTTGCATCAGCAGTGACGCCGACTTAAAAGTCTAATACCTGATTTCACACACAAAACTCATCCACTTTTTTCTCTTTCAGATGTTTCTCTCTCTCTCTCAGCAAAATCAAAGCAAGGTTAAAAACATTGTAGAATATTGCCTGGGATGTGTTTAGGGTGCTGAGATGTTACTTACAGTACATGTGGGCAAAATTCTTTCATCAGATGCACACTGTGGGTTTCGGAGTTCAGATCTCTTTCCTCAAAATCCAGTCTTTTGGCTAGTAATCCTACACTATTATATACTAAACTGGTAGCTCCTGTAACATGACAATTTGAATATTTGTTACTTTCAAGGCCAAATTCCAGTCCCAATCAAGTCAATGGCAAAGCTCCCTTTGACTACAATGGAACTACATTTTAACTCTAATTACACATATAATTATAATAGTAGTCTAATGCTCTTCTCTCCCCTGTTGTTCAGTCACTCTATGATTCTAATCCTCACACCTTGTGTCATTGTATTGCCTATTTAAATTGAAAACTTTTTGGGTCAAGGACCTTGTTTTATTATTATTATGTCTGTAAAGCATAGCAATGACACTAGGCAAATAAACAATAAGGGTATAATAGGAAGGGTTATTAATCATTAGAAGGATTAGTAAGGAGGAAAAGGGTGGTTTTGTGGTTACTGCATGGAGCTATACCTGGTTCTGTCATAGATTTCCTGTGTAACCTGGGGTATGACACTTAACCTCCCTCTAACTCAGTTTTCCAATCTGTAAAACTGGCATAAACACTGCTTATCTAGATTACTTCCTGGGTACTTTGTGAAGCTGAATTCATTAACGTTTGTAAAGCACTCTGAAATCCTTGATTAAAGCCAAAATATTCTGCACTCCTTAAACATGTGAAACTTTTACTGAAGGTAAATTTTATTCATAGTAAGAATGCATAATGATAAAGTAAATTGCAAGGTACCGGTATATAGTGCTTTGAAAGTTTAAAAGTTTCCGATGCTGAGCCTGGTCCTGTCCTCCACTTCACTCAGTGGGAGGTATGGACACTCAATACCTCTGAAAATCGAGTAACTCAGGGCCATATTTTTAAAGGTCTAGGCACCTAATGGGATTTTGAAAAGCACCTAGGCTTTCAACTTCACTGATTTTAGGTACCCATGTGCTTTTGAAAATCCCACTAGGCACTTTTCTGCATCTTTAGGTGCCTATGTATCTTTAAAAATCTGACCTTTAGATACTTGTTTACATAGTCTGGATGTCAAATAAGGATTTAGGTGCTTAATTTTAGGCACCAAAGTTTGAAATTTAATTTTCCTCTTTTTCAATTTGTAAAAAAATTGTTGATGCCAAAAGAATTTCATGTGTCAGTCTTCATTATTTGCTGAATTATTTGTGTTATTTTTTCCCTACATAACAAACTCTGGAACAGTTCATTGGAACGTTTCAATTTTCAGACTTCACAGCTGATGTAATATTGTTTCTGTTTCCTTCCGGATGACTTAACAGCATGAGTTTTGAATGTCAGAAATTGTAATTGTATGTAAAATTAGAAATTCATTTTTGAGGCAAATATTTAAGGATTCAAGTTTAAATTTTGTTAAGTATTTGTTCAAAAAAGAAAACAGGAATGGATCTTGAATGTGGTTTGGTCAAATTTTAATTTTGAATTTGAGCAAATATTTATAGAAAATATCCCTAATCTTTGCTCAGCTTTACTTCTTCCCCTATTGACATGACTCACTGCCATACTGTTACACCCTGCTCATGTGGGGTGAAATAGGCCTTAAATAGGGCTGAACTGGCTTCCTTCTTTGCCGGGATCAATTTCACTCAAAGTATATAGCTATCATGAAATCTTTTACACCTCTTGCCACACATCTACTCATGGTTCTTCTTGCCTTTGATTATTAAAATGTGTTTAATCATATACTGATGCCAAATGTACAATGAAACACAAATATACATTCAAGAAACTTGAACATAAATACAAAACAATGCACTCAGCCAGGTTCCAATTAGATAAACGTCCGTATAAGGGGACTGCCAATTTTACAATGCTAAACTCATTTAGAAAACTAGACACTTGTATGCTAATGGTAGAATATTCTTAGCTTTCAGTGTGGTCTTATAATGATTTGCACTTACACTATATTTCTGATAAATTCTAACTTCAGCTAAAGTGGCCATAAGAAAACAACATTCTTGTGAACATTTTAAGGCTTATTATTATATATTATTTGAATTACTGTAGCACTTAGGAGCTATTATCGTGAACCAGGACCCCACTGTACTAGGCACAGTACAAACTCAGAACAAAAAAGATGGTCCCTGCCCTAAGTGTGGTCTATCAGTCTTCTATGACCAAAGTTTTATAGTTTTAGGCTCAAGAGTTCCTGGGTGTAATAGATTATTTTGAAAATATTGAATACGGGAACTTTATTAGAAGAAATGAAAAATGATTGCAGATTTGTCACATTTTAAAAGGAAAGTTACTGTAAGGTAATAACAGGTTTCAGAGTAGCAGCCGTGTTAGTCTGTATTCTCAAAAGAAAAGGGGTACTTGTGGCACCTTAGTAACTAACAAATTTAGTTTGAGCATAAGCTTTTGTGTTTATGCTCAAATAAATTTGTTAGTCTCTAAGGTGCCACAAGTACTCCTTTTCCTTTGTAAGGTAATACTAATCACACATATTCAGACGTGGCTGATGCTGCCATGAAACTTGACACATACCTTGAAGAACTCCTAAAGAACCTTTAGTCAGAGAAAAAATTCTCTACTTAACCCTAATGACAACATGAGAAAGATAGTCAAGCTTTTAGGGTTGACTCAAGAATTTATGGATAACTCTACTGATGACTTGTGTAGCTGCAGACAACACCTTAGAATCCTTGGTTAAATGAATGAGATGTGCGAGCATTGTTATGAATTGTTAAACTAAACGTATGTATTGACTATTAATTGTCAAATGGAAAATTCATGACCACTTTGACCTCAGAGTTGGCTTATTATATCATACACTCATTTGACTTTCTCTCAGCTATTACTATACTTAGCTTTAAGGGGTTTCCAATTTGCCAGTCCATTTCTCTTTACTTCACCCCTTTTTAAATGACAGCTTTAGTTTCCCCTGCATTATATTTTTCTTTTGTTGTCTTATTTTCAGGAACTAGCATACATGCTGGGGCTGTGCTGCCTTCCACTCACATGACTGTCAATGTGAGACTGTTACTATTGCCTCTCTAAGGGCTTGTCTACACTGGCAAGTTTTGTTGCCAAAAACAGCCTTTTGGCGACAAAACAGGGATAGCGTACACACTGCAATGGGACTTTTTTTGGAAAAAAACCCTCCCAGTTTTGGTGACAAAAAATGTCCACCCCTGCGAGAGACTTTTGTCTTTTCCCTCCCTTTATTGTCGACAAACAGCCAGTGTAGACACCAAAGCTTTTTTTTTTTTTATTTTATGGGCCTCCAGAGAGTGTCCCACAATTCCCATGCTGCCACTCTGGTCAGCGGTTTGAACTCCGCTACTCTGCAGCCAACCCGCCCCTCCCCCTTGCAAGCCCTGGGAATTTTAAATCTCATTTCCTGCTTGCTGACTTCCCAGATGAGCTTCCCAGGTGGTTTCTCATGGCTGGCTATTGCACCAAACGCGCTCCCACTTGGACCACAGCTGAGTAGTTGGATCTGATCAGTATATGGGGAGAGGAGTCTGTTCAGTTGCAGCTGCGAGTGACTCCTAGGAATCGGGACACATATGGGCAAATTTCTCGAGGCTTGTGCTATGATCGGGACATGCAGCAGTGCAGAGTGAAGATAAAGGAGCTGAGGCAGGTGTACCATAAGGCGCGGGAGGCGAACCATCGCTTCAGTGGTGCACCTAAGACCTGCCGCGTCTATAAGGAGCTGAATGCTATCCTCTGTGGTGACCCCGCCTCCATTGCCGATAGCCCCGTGGATACTTCGGAGTCAGCAGAAAGAGGGGGTAACCCAGAGGCTGAAATTCTGGATGAAGAAGTTGAACTAGAAGAGGATGTGGAGCTCACAGTGGGGTCAACCGGTGGGGCAGGCAGCCAGGAACTTTTCTCCTCTCCAGAAGTGCTCCACGGTGAGCAGAAAGTAGATGAGACTCCGGGTAAGTTGCTGTGGCTTGTGTAGGGAATCGAAAAGTGGGAGGCAGGTAGCATTTTCTGTCAGCTGGACATTGCCCTGTGTAACTAATCTGCATGGCCAAGCAGGGTGTTGATGGACATCAAGACCTGCACAGAATCCTCCAGAGAGAGGCTGTGGAAAGTTTCCAAGAGGTACTTGTTAACCCTCCACCACAGATTCCAAGGAATTGCAGCATTGTTAGTTCGCCCATCTTAGGAAACTGTACCATGCCATTTAGCAATCACTGGAGCTGGGACCAAAGCAGCACATAGCTGAGCTGCACATAGACCGGGGTGAAAGCTGCAAGCATGCAGTAGTTGGGCCCTGGTTTCCCTGGTTACCCGCAGCAGCGAGATGTCAGCGCGCAGGTGAAAAATCGTATGATAATTTTCGAATGAGTTCCCCTCCAAGCTGCCCTGCAAGCTGTGACCGTTTTGTCCATATGCACAACCGCCTTCTCCCCACTCCTGACACTCACCATGATTGGGGTGCTCGTGGAGCTGTCCTGCCTTGAGTCTCAGTGAGAAAGTGATTGAGACTAGCAAAAAGCCTTTGTTACTGAAATGTTTCAATCATTTGCTGGAATGTAACAATCCCTCTTCTGTTCAGCACGGACTGGAAGATCACACCCTGCCCCCCTGCGGACCGGCTTCGGCAGATAAGGAAGAACCCTAGGCCCAGCAAAGAAGACATGTCCCGGGAGGTGCTGCAGTGCGATGAGGACCAGGGAACACGAAGAGTGCTGGGAAGCCGAAAGGCAGGACAGAAAAGAGAATGCTGCATTTGCTAGGCAAGCGACAGAGTGGATGATAAAAGTGATGGAGGATCAGACAGAGATGCTCAAGTCTTTGATACCGCTGCAGACTGAGCAGATGCGTGGTCAACCTCCACTGTAGCACATGCAGATACACAATTCTTTGCCAACCCCCACCCCCCTCTATGCTCACACCTTCCTTTTCACTCCACAGCCCTCCTGAGTTTCCCCATCGCTCCACCCCCTCTCATAGCTTGCACGATAGTTGGAGCTACACACACAGTTGTGAGGCTTTACCCTTTTTAACAATAAATAAAGGCTAAGTTATTTAATGGGAGAATGTTTTTATTCTGTGTTCTACAAAAGCGTATAGCAATCAAATCACTCTCGGGAACAGGCTTCTAAAGCATTGTGTTGCATGGATCTTGGGCCCCAAAATTGTACATGGATGCAGCAGGGAAGCAACTCCAAAGCAGACGTGTTACTGCCCCTCATTGTCAAAGTTGGTCCCTCAAAGCTTCTCTGATGTTAATAGCAGCCCTCTGGGCTCCTCTGACAGCCCTAGCATCTGTGCAGCCAAGTGCTCTGCCTCAGTGCTCCACCCCTGTGCAAACATTTCACCCTTAGATTCACACAGATTATGCAAAGTGCCACATGCGGCTACGACCACGGGAATATTATCCTCAGTAAGGTCTAGCCTCCAACTGAGATACCTCCAGTGAGCTTTCAAACGGCTAAAGGCACATTCGACTACCATGCGGCACCTGCTCAGCCTGCTGTTAAAATGCTCTTTGCTGCTGTCCAGGTGCCCTGTGTCAGGTTTCATGAGCCAGGGCTGTAAGGGGTAAGCCAGGTCTCCCAGGATTACTGTGGGCATTTCCACATCCCCCACTGTGATCTTGTGGTCTGGAAAGAAAGTTCCCCCTGCAGTTTTCTGTACAGGCCACTGTTCCTGAAGATGCATGCATCAGATCAGCCTGCATTGATGTCCGTGAAATGCCCCCGGTACTCCACAAGAGCCTGCAACACCATGGAGAAGTATCCCTCCTCTTGATGTATTCAGAGGCAAGGTGGTCTGGCGCTAAAATTGGAATGTGTGTGCCATCAATCGCCCCGCCACAGTTAGGGAAACCCATCTCTGCAAAGCCATCCACTCTTTTGTGCACATTTCACAGAGTCATGGTCCTCCACAACAGGATGCGATTGATTGTCCTGCACACTTGGAGCCCCAACAGTGAACTTCCCCACTCCAAATTTATTTGCAGCTGACTGGTAGCAGTCTGGATTCGCCAGCTTCAGCGATTGCAACACGCTTCCCTACCGAAAGGACAGCTCTCGTTCTGGCGTCCTTGCGCCACAGGTCAGGGGACAGCTCAGCACATAGCTCCAGGAAGGTTGCTTTACGCATCCTAAAGTTCTGTGACCACTGGTTGTCATCCCACACGTACATGACAATGCGACCCCACCAATCAGTGCTTGTTTCTCTAGCCCGAAAGTGACGGTCTATCATATGCAGCTGCTCTGTGAATGCACAAAGCACTGAGAAGTAGCTGCTGTCCATATCACACTCGGGTGCCTGCGATTCATCCTCTGTTAACTTTGCGAGTAACTCTGCGAGTAACTCCGCTGCCATGCACGATGTCCTCATGACAGCTAACAGCGCATAGGAGAGAAGTGCGGGATCCATCTTCTCTCGCTACAGATGCTGGCCCACACTACAAAAGACTGACAGTTGGAAAAATGGAGCTAAAGGAAGCCAGAAACCACTGGAGGGCTGGGACACAAAAAGGTTCATGATGGTACATTTTGCACATCCCAGGATGCGCCCTACTCTGCTTCTGCATTCCCACAACACCTAGCGACTGATGGTGTCGCCAGGCACTGTGGGATACATACCCACAGTCCATTGCTCTCGTTATCGACAATGGTGCCCTGAATGTGGACACGATCTGTCAACAGAGAGAGCAAATGTAGACACACTTTGGTGACTTTGCTTTTGTTGATTTTTTTGTGTCAACATTAGTTTTGTCGACAAAACTTGCCAGTGTAGACAAGCCCTAAGATAGGCAAGCTCCAGGTGAGACAAGTTTAACACAACATTTACTGGCTCAAATGGAGAAGCCTCCTTTACTGATTCTTCTTGTAAACTTGCTGTTGGCACTCCCATAGGATCCCATTCCCAATCTCAGCTGTAGAAATGTGTAGGACACACACACAGAATCTAGCCACTGGATAGGGAACCACTCACGGCTCATAGGCTTAGTCAAGTCAAGTCAATGTCTTCTGGCTAGCAGTGGACAAAGTACATGAGGAATCCTACATTACGTATGTGCTCTTTAGTTATTATTCCTCTAAGAGCTCTGAGTGTTCTAATAGTTTGTTCAGTGGTCGAAGAAAAGGAGAGGACAGATAATCAGAGACACTGTACATGTGTCTCTGGTTTTGTCAAGCTAGCACTTAGTGTTGACACTATGATGTTGTGCAGGAACTGTTCTTTGGATGGTCAGTAACCAAGTGACAATAGCCAGGAAAGCAACATATACCAACAACTCCTCTGCTCTGGTTTGGTTCATGAACTAGAATAATCTGTATGTGGCTCCTAATGATAACGGGACTCCTACAGTCATGATTCTCTTTCATGGTATTTCCTTCATTATGCCTATCGTTTCATGTTGACCTTATTTTAAAAAATGGGTACTGGTAGCACCTGTATTAGTAAAGAGTTGGGAAGGTGCGATTTCACCAAGATAGAAGGTGTATATGATATGCTAAAAGAGTGAAAAACTCTACTGGCAAAGCTATTGACATGTCTTATCTTGGTTGTCAGAAGTGGCTTGTGAAATGTAGTCAGATAAAATCCATGCCTAATGTATAGACAGAACAAGCATTTCTTGGAAATTATTCTAACCTTGTTAGACAGCCTTCTGAACAGAGACAGACCCAGAGCACCAAACACACCTGCTTAATAAAAAATGTTTTTTTTTCAACACAGTACTTAAAATAATACATGTAAATAACCGCTCCTTCCTCTTGCCCATACCTTACCCCCTTCACATTATCTTTTTCTTCATACCTCCCTATCCTCTGCTACTTTCTCACACCTTCCTTTGCTTCTGGAATCTCAATATAATCCCCTCCATGACATATACATTCATACACACAAATATATACATATCGTGGAAACTTCATGACGTATTAATATATGTATTTGTAATACTTCTATTCTGTTATTGTTGTTTATTTCTGGTAGCTTCCTTAGTGTGCTGGGAGCTTTCCAAACACAGAAGACAAACAAAACAATAATGAACTCACAAGTCTAAAGACAGAAAAACAAACAAAGAGACAGTGGATTGAGGTGAAGCAGAGCAACAAATATACCAATGTGATAACAAATATGTTTAAGTAGGGTATGTAAATTATACCTAAATTATTCAACTGTCAGTTAGTGACCTTCTTATGTGGTAGGCATAATGATGTAGATGGTCTTCAGGAGGGACTTGCATGCGGTGATGTACGGGGCTTATGATGAACTCATGAAGGTCCTTTCATGCATAAGAGACTGCATGACAGAAGACACAGAAACATTTGTGTGAGAAGCTGACAAATGGGTGGTCAAAGCTGACATTAATGATGGAGAGGTAACACTTTTACTTTCATCATAAACTTAAGAAATAAAATGAGGTCTGTATTGTATAGATATTTCTTGTAGACTTTTTTTTAAGGATGTGAGATGTTGGACTCGTGGCAGGTGGTAATGTTGCAGCAAAAATGAATCTGTTCTCCACTGGACAGGACAAAGAAAGTGTGGTTTGTGTTAAAGATGTGTTCTGACTTTCATATTAAAACAAGTTGTGAATGATAAACGAGAGTACCTATTAAGCTTAAAGTACACGCACTAGGTTGTGCAATGTTGATTTGTGTGCAACAATTAGCTGAGTAAGTTAGAGATAGGACTACATTTTCAGCTGTTTCTCTGCCTGACCTTCCTTTTGTACTTTTTATACCCACAAATTAACCAGAAGGCTAATCTTTCACACATCCAGTTGTTAGCCATCTAAGTGCTGAAATTTGTGCCTGTTATTTATTTAAGGCTGAAAAAAGATAGAGATGTGAACCGGACTCACAAAAGGGACGGCCAGGCTTTTGAAAATTTAAGCCATAAAGTCCACTCCTGCAGTTGTTTTGCAATCAAAATTTTCAACTATTTGAATTGTTAATCTAGATGCCAGGGCTTTATATATCATGACTAATACTCTGAGCCATCCATTCCCCTCTTCCCAAATCTTTTGACAAAATAAAAATAGATTCTTGCAAGTACATTACATAAAATTTAGAAATAGCCCAATTGGTATTAAAGTAAAATCAAAATTCAACTTTAAACTACATTTATAATGACCATTTGAAAATGGATTTTCAAATAACATAGCAATGCAAAGATATTTCACAAAGATCTGCGTTAAAATAAAGTCTGATTAATCGGAAATCCAGAATGTGGGCTGAAACGTGTTCCAGAATTCTACCTGCTCAGCCTGTCTACACTAGGAATATAATCCTTGTCAATGGTCACCCTATAGCTATAAATCAAGGCAGCAGAAGGTGGCAAGAACTCCCACTGCACCATAACCATTTGATGAAGCCTAGCTAGTTGGCCATTTTGCACTCAGCAACATAAATTAAGAACCAAACCCTGAAGTCCTTACCCAGAACTAAATCCTATGGATTTTAATGGGATTTTGGCCTCAATAAGGACTAATAAGCTTGGTTTTACAACAGTGGTTGAACTAGCAATTATGGAAAGAGTTAAAGAACCCAACACCAAGGCAACAACTGAAGCCTTAATCCCCACAAGTCGATTTGAACCAATGGTCCTTTTTAGCCAGTGGGTCAGTAATGAGTATGAAGTGCACTGTTACTAAAATGTCCAGGGGGTTGGCAGGTATTCCTACACTTGGAGGTAACCAATCTTTTATGAACTGTTTTGGCTCATTTCTAGTTGAAACACAAGGAATGGTTTTATAGTCCCCTTTTAAAAGTTTCTGTAAATTAACTGGCTGCCCTTTAGCTTTACTAAAAAGAGCATTTGGGGGGAACTTTATGAATGTGATATAGCTGGAATTTCTTTTTATGGGTCGTACCAATGAAAAGATGAAAAAAAAAAGTGAACTTTTTCCTTCTAATGCTATACTGTGTGTATTGCATTTAAAGAGTGGTTCACACTACACCACCCATTCCCGTTTTCCACCTGTGTTGTAGCCTTGCCAGCTAGCATGTCTATCACTAAAGTTGTGTCAGCTTTTCCACTGTAAGCCTTATTTAAATTATTTTTCAGGCAGTTTAGTCTGGCTGGGAAAATTTGCTCTGGGCTGAAACTTGGCATTCAAAGGGGTAAGCGCAGAATACACACACACATCAGGAAAATCCTATGACCCAAAGTCTCACTCTGGAATTATTATGAAGCATCAGTGTCCTGTGAGGAAAAAGGATTGTCTCTTTTCTATCTGCACGTAGCACAACACAATGGGGCCCCAATCCTGAATGGGATGTTACCATAATATAAATATTTACCATTACTCACACTTCAGAGATCTTGTAGTTAAAGAACAGGAATAGAATGAGGAAATGTGGGTTCTATCTTGCCTCTGCCAAAGACTTGTCATTTGGACAAGTCACTTAATCTCAGTTTTCTTATCTATAAAATAGGTAAAATAGTGACCAACACCCCAGGGGCATTGTGAGGCTTAGGCCATTAATCTTATAAAGAGCTTTGGGAGTTCGGATGGAAGGTGCTATCAGATATTCAGTAGCTCATCAATATTAGTCTAGGGGCTAGTGCTCAGCGACTGCTAATCTGGCACCTAAATGGAGTGGGCAGACTTTCTAAAGTGCTGCTGCATGGTATGCACCCCCATTTAAATATCTCAGTAGGTGCTGAGCTCTTTTGAAAAACTGACCCCTAATGGCTGTTTTTAAGGCCATCGTCCGCATCCCTCCCATATTATATATTCAATATTTTCCAGTCTCTCACATTCATTTTGCTCCCAGAACTGAGAAACCACTTCTATAACAAAAATATTGATGTGAACTTCCTGTTCATTTTCACAGCCTGGGACTGAGGGCTTCTATTTATGCACAGAACAGGCAGTAGCATTGAAAACTTCCCCACCCAGCCCTACCACTATGCCTTAATCCTGACCCGGGGGTTAGAGGGCAGTTCACTCTTTATGCCCATTCAATCCATGGCCTCTCTTTTGAGAAACTAGCAAAGGGACCAATTGTTATGTTGCTTGTGATGAGACACCACCCACTAGTAACCAGATTGAGACCATTCAGTGAGTTCACACAGCAGACACCTATCAGATGGCAATGACTCTGGGTCACCATTACCAACCAGTGTTGGATATTGAACTGGAAATTTTCAGGTGTGTCTCCCTAGCCCATTAAGAATCCCTTGAGCTAGTGAGAACCCTCTCAAAAATACAAGAACTTGAAAGACATTGATTAAACTTCAGACTTGGCCCTTTAAAATTAAGAAACAGAACAACGTTACACAGTCATTAATGTTTCAGAATGGATTTCATAACTTCATAAATCTACTTCTTTAATAATACTGGATTCTTTCAATACCTCAATCCAAGACCAGGGGCAAGTTATCCCCAGTTTTAACTATGTTATCATTATACTAACACAAAATTGTGTGTGTGAAGTGTGGGTTCACTGTTGCCTTGGCATTTATCTCTTACTATCTCTTGTCTTCCTTAAAACTGCTTAAATTGTTATATTAGACATATGTGTTTCGTTAATTTCAAGTAAGGGAACAAGAGTATCTTGTTTTATCTTCCTATTATGTCTTATTTTAGTGATTGATATTGTTCTGTCTGAGTAATTTCCATGGTCATTATTAAGTTAAATACTGCATTGGCTTCTGAGAAAAACAACCCTAGAGAGCTACTGAATAAATATGTGACTCACTTATTGTCAGCACTACATATTAATACATATGAGAGACTACAGAGGACTATTGCAGATGCATTAGTACTACTTCCCATGTACATAATATGCCCTTTAGGTGGTGCCATTGTGTCTTTTAAGATAAGGCTGAAGAATCTAACAAGAGGGTGTCAGACAGTAACAGAAAGGATGCAGCATACAGTACTTCCTTATACCCTAAATGACTCGGAAACATCTGAGTGTACAGGGCCATCTTAGTGTACAGGATGTAATGAATTGTAGGCCTTCCGCTAACAATGTTCTCAGAGGTAAATATAGAGCCAGTGTTAAAAATCAAGAAAGCAAAAAGTCAAAGGAAGAAGGCAGATCTGAGTTGCATCCAGCCAGGGATTCTTTGTAAAAACTTTTTAAAATCCGAAGAGCAGGCACTTTGTGGCTCAAGCCCATCTCTAATTACACCCATCTCTAATTACACCGACTCTCTCTCTCTCTCTCTCTCTCTAGTGTGTGTGTGTAATTAGAGATGGTCTTGAGCCACAAAGTGTGTATCTGATTCCAGATCTAGTTCTGAATTGACACAAAATGCAAGGGATTTGGATATGTGGGTCTAGTTGAGGCCCATCTCTATTTATGACGACTCATGAAAGTTCAGAAATATACTGGGAGAGTTCTTCTAGGGTGAACATCAAAGCAAAACTGAAATACGAAGCAGCTCCCAATGATCTCCATAATATCATTGCTACGTAAACAATGTTGTCTAGTGTAAGGACAGGGAACAAGAAGACAGGACTCCTGGGTTATTTTCCAGAGCAATGGCTCACTGTGTGACCTTTGGCAAGTCACTTAATCTCCCTGTGTCTCAGTTTATGCTTCATGGGTGTTGTCAGGCCAATTCATAAATGTATTTAAAGTGCTTTGGGAATACTGGCTCAAAAGTTCCATATACAAGGAAAGTACTGTCACTGTTTAAGTATTGTTCAGATGTTCTTTTCTTAAAAATCAAGGAAACTTATACCACACTACATGCAGGTAAAGAATACACATAAAACAGTATCTCTGAAACATTTGTAACATCTTATGTGGACCTACTTTCTAAGCTCTTTGGAATCTGTTAACAAAACATTTTACCTCCCTCTGATACCTCACACTGCAAACAGCTTTGAAGGTCTAGACTGAATAATGAAGGAAACAAGCAGGGCATCTGGGGTCCATTAGTTATCCTATTTCATAAGGCACTTAAGTCTGCCGCTTGCCTTTTCTGATCAGTGATATAAAATAAATACAAATCCTGAAAAAACAGAGCTGGTTAGAGTTCTCTGCCTTTCCCACCCCTTCCCCTCCTTTTTTTTCCACATGAGGTGTTAGTTCCTTCGCAGCTCGATGTAGTTGTCTCTGTCCAAGACACTCATTCATCCCCATTCACAGTTCACTCATCCCAAAGAATGACTTCCTTGTTTGGGAAGATGCCTGGGACTCCTTGCTGTTGTTTCCAAAAGAAACTGCTATGAAGCCTTCCACTTTAGGGTTCCCTCTGATTTTCTGTGCCTAGAGGTGATAAGTAGTTGAATTCTTGAGCTTGAATTCAAATGATGGCTTTCAGAATGCCAGTAAAAGGGCCATTGTCTTGAAAATTCCCAAAATAGCATTTTAAAATTAATTAGCACCAACTAGCAACCAATATATCCCAGAAGTCTGGAGATCTTCAGAGCCTAAGTTGCCCACGCACTTTTGAAAAGCTCACTAGGCACCTAAGTGCATCTTTAGAGCCCTCAATACCTTTAAAATTCTGTCCCTAAGACCAGATCCACAAAGATGCCTAACTCCCACTGAAATCACTATATAGCTTTTGAAAATGGGACTTAAGTCCCAGGTCATATTAGTAGCTCATGAAAGCTTATGCTCAAATAAATTTGTTAGTCTCTAAGGTGCCACAAGTACTCCTTTTCTTTTAGTTGATAGTGAAAATTTTACCCTAAATAAACAACTTAAGCATAGGAAAATATCTCCCTAAATGAAAGCTTTTCCACATGTGTAGTAAATATTAGAGCTATCCTATCTATCTAGGTACTTAAAAAGATCTAATTGACAAAGTATCTGAGTGATTACACAGCTGGGGGAACTATAAGTTGCAAGCAATTTATTCAGCAGATGTTGCTCTTTTTCTGTGTGATTTGTCCATGAATAGAGCATGATTTTTTATTAATTTGTTATATGAACATTGTTCATGAATGTTCTTATAAATATATTTGAGCCTATGGATTTTCCACAAACTGTTCATAGGGCGTATGCACCCAATTATTTGGAATTCACTGTGGGCTTGATTGTACTACTGAAGTCAATGGTTTCCATTGACTTTAATGGTGTAGGATCAGGCCTGTGTGGGCTTTGTGACTAGTCACGTAAGCTATATGATGTTCTTTCTGTTCCCTGGTGGGATGACCTCTCGTTTATAAACTACTTCCACTTTGGCTCTAAATGAATCTCAGCAAAATCTTGGTCTAAAATTTACTTTTCACAAACACTGATTTTCCACTAAACTTAGATTGCACCCATGTTCACAAAGAGTGAATCCAAAAGGGGTACAAAGAGGGTGAATTGAAACTGGATAAGCTGTTCACAAATAGCTCTAAGAAACATTCATCTCTTATAGATAAGGGAACTAAGTCTGAAGAGGAACCTGGATGTAAAGCACCCCAAAGTCTGAAGATGCTGTGATCTGGTGACTTGGAACAGCCCATTATAGAAAACAAGGCCATTTGCAAAATCTAGTTCCGGGTTTGTTTGTTTTTTCAACCTTCCTTCCCATTGTTCAAGGGGCATATGGAGTCAGGGTTTTTGTCTTGGATCAACTTTGTTGGATCTTATTTATCTGAACCTGGTCCAAAAATAATCTCTGTGATTTATGAGCTCTTGTTTACGTGAACAGGGCTGCTTCCTTATGGTGTTTATAGCTTATTTCTCCCAACAAAAATAAGGAATCTCAGAGCCCTCTAGCGCATTTTTTTCCCCTGGGCAATTACCACCCTGTGATCATGTGCATATGATCTTAGAAAGAGAGAGAGGAACCTCTCAGAGATACCTTGAGTATCCATTTTCGACCTCTGGCATTATTTTTGTTTTATTCAAGGAACTATCTCACAGGAACTAACCACCAAATCGTCAGCCACCGCTGAATCATAGTCATCTATGTGCCACCCTCATTTCCCCAGGTATTACGGGCACTTTGTCTTGCCATGAAAAATAATTACCATGCTAAATGATTCATTCATTTAAAAAGCATATTTAAGACTATATGTGAGATTTTAACATACTGTCTCCACATGGTTTATCCAGCCTCTCTGGTACTTCCCCCTCTTTAGCAAAACTATAACCCCTCAGTGCCGCCACTGTTATCCAGAAATCAAGGGCAGAGTATTTGCCCAGCGGAACGCTGTCCCAAAGAGCACTCACACCACCTTACTGACGAGCATGTTGACATAGGCTAAAGAACACAAGTAGAAGACATCCTAAATAGCTACTCCAGGCCAAATGCTGCTCATCTTGCTTATGCATATAGTTTGGTAGAGTCAGTGGGGCTATTCGCATAACTAATGTGAACAGATTTCAGACTGTTCCTATTGAAACTGATAAGAGTTTGCCACTGACTTCAGTGGCAACAGCTATAGGCCACGTGTAAGGCCTCAGTGAGAGCTCTGAGCGAGAGGCTGAACTTGGAGCTAGGAATGCCAACATTCTAACCCAGGCTTTGACACCAACCTCCCTTCACGCTTCACCCCTCTGCCTCATTTTTCCCATCCATAATGGGATAATAATTTTTACTCACATGCCTCACAAAAGAGTTATGAATATCAAGGAGTGAAAAGTGCTATGGAAATGCTCGGCATTTGTTTTATGAATGACTACAGCTTTTGGCCAACTCCTATCCTCACACACACACAATCAGCAGATGGTTAAAGTCCAGCTCTAATTGCCCACATGTTCAGTACTGGTCTGTTTTTCTGCATAGTTACTAGGCTGTATCACTGAAACTATGTGGTAACTGACTACAGCATAACTAGTTAGTAACTCGCTTTGCAGGCACTACTGCATTATCTCCTGATAACTTCAGTAGGTAAATACTGTAAGTAACTCATGTCACCACTGTAGGTTAACTAACTCCCCCAGGAGACATCCTATCAGATATAACACTTCTGGCATTGGTGCTCTCATGTATATGTTTGCTGCAGCTGTAGCTTACTGGTTTTTCCCGCTGCTTTTTGCCTCTGGGTTGGCCTTTCCTCACATGTTTTCTCTACCACCAGCTCCCTGCATTTCCTGTCTTGTCCTTCTGATATCTAGAATAACTTGGCCTCTTTCTTCAGACTCCAGCATGCTCTTTGCTTGTCTCCTCATATTTGGCATGGTACTCCTTGTGCATTTGCCATTTGTTTCACTAAATTACTACTATATTCACATGTGAAATGCATTTGATAGGATACAGATTATGCAATGTAGCCTTCTTTTCAAAGTGACAACATGATCCTAATGACTAGAGCCAGGGATTGAGAGTTAAGACTCTTGGGGCTTGTCTACACTTTCAGGGGTGCAGCTTGGTGAAGAAGCTACCTTTGCAAAGGGGAGAGCTTCACCTGTCACTGTAGCTACTCCACCTCCCTGAGAGGTGGCAGCTATGCCGACTGTGCCCTCCTGTCAGCACAGTGCGGTCTGCACTGGGGGTTAGGTTAGTCTGGCTATACTGGCATACTATATGGGCAACGTGCTCCTAGGCTGAATGCAGCTTATGCTGGCAAAGCTGTGCTTTTGTTTGTGTAGCTTATTCCAGCCCCTTCTCTCCCTCCTCCCGCAGTTAAATAGGACACACCGGCAAAAGCACAGATTTGCCACTATAACACTGTCCACATTAAGGACTTTTGCAGGCACAGCTATAGGTCAGTCAGGGATCACACCTCTTCACACCCCTGACTGACACAGCTGTGCCAGACCTGTAGCCGTAGTGCAGACCTGGCCTGTGCCTCAGTATCAAATGGGTAAAACAATACTTACGTCTCAGAGGTGCTATGAAAATTATTGAAAGTTTGCTTTGAGATCTTCAGGTGAAAGTGCCACTAACGTCATTATCCATTATTTTAATTATGCTTGGAGTACATTGTTAGGAACGCCTCCTTTTTAATCTCAGTTCTCCCACTGACCCCTTCTGAAGTTTGGGCAAGACATTCAACCTCTGAATCTCCATTCCCCAGTAAATGGAGCTAATACTAGGTGCCTATCTCCCTCACAGCGTGTTGTGAGGATTAATTAGTGTAACTGAAAAATGATCTGAAGATGAGAAGGGCTAAGTGTTATTTAAACAAATAGTCCACGATGAGGGGTGAGAGAAGGAACACTGGAACTAACTGGATACATCCCAAATGTATTATTATTATTACCATAGCTGTTTAGTTACATTTGTTTGCATGTTGAAATTCCCCCTTCTCCATTCTTTGGGGGCATATACATTATCTTCTCACAAGTCGGTAAAGCTCCAGGAACACCTAGGGTGCTACAAACAATTAAGAAATAACAAGCTGTAACAGTGCGCAAGAAAGTCCATGGCAATTATTATTTATTATTTGTATAATGTAGATTGAAGCCCCATAGTGCCAGGTACTGTACGAACACAGAGTAAGAAACTTTTCCTGCTCTGAAGAGCTAACAATTTAAATCGTCAAAACAGACAAAGAGAATATTATAATCCCCATTTTACAAGTGAGAACTAAAGCACGGAGACATTAAAGGACTTGCCCTAGTCACACGAGAAATCCGTGGTGCCGGTACTTAAACTCCGGACTCCTGAATATCAGTGCATTGCTGGGACCCAAATACCAATCTTCCTGGGTAGTCCAGCCTTCCTCTCCATGTTTGTTGCATGTGTTCACATAGCACTAGTACTTTCACTCCCGCTTTCCCTCTTTCCTCTCTCAACCACCACTAGTGTTGAGCAGGTCCAAAGGGGGGCATAATTTGACCCATTATAGCTAATCTTGTCATAAGGCTAAAAAAAAGCATATTCTAAGTTCTAGCCTTCGAACTTCCCCTTGTCAATGTTTGTACCTTCAGATCCCTTGATCAAAATATCTGAAGAATACAAGTAGCAATTTAGTTTGTATTAACAATGTTGTTCCAGAGCTGTCTTTCAACCCCCCTCAGAGTTTAGAAGTGTAGCATTGCTAACACTGCTTTCCAAAATCAGAAACCAGACCCCAAAAGAATCGGGACATAACATTGATTTTAAAATCACGAGTTTATTTTTTGAACCTGAGTGTGGTTTGGTTGATGCTTTCTGAATTTCTCAATCCTTTAGGGGAAACCTTCCACTCACAAGCTATAGTCTTGCATGCTATCCTACTCAATCTCTCACCCCTGTCTCCCTCCTTTCTCTCTCCAGTACACCCATATTACTCTGCCCCTCACATCTTCCCTCCTTCTCAGCCTTCCCAGGCTTTTTCACTTTACCTTCAGTCTCCTGCATCGACATTCCCCTAGCTACCTTGCATTCCTCTGTCCTGACAGTTTCCCTACTCCCACATTCTTTTACCACCTTCACACTCTTCTAACCTCCTCTTCCGTTAGCCTCCCTCTCTTCCACAATCCCCTGCCATCAGTCTCCCTCTCTAGCCCCCACCTTAATAATGTCACCCCAAGTTTCCTATATGATGGTCCCATAGTCCTCTGCCCACAGTTTCCCTTGCTGAGTCATGTGATAAAATGTATTAATCATGCACCCTGGACCCTCTCACCTGCCATCTGCCCACTAGTTAATTAGCACCTATATTAAATGTAGGACCAGTAACACAGTAGTACACAAACCAGACTCATGAGGACAGTATTATCTTCTTGTTCTTCTTTATATTATTTTATAATGCCCACCACAAGGTATTTCACATCTTTCTTGCTAAGATTTATCACTTTCCTAACCCTAATATTCTCACTCTCCCTGTTGCTAAAATTCTTGTGATTACTTGATCATCTCCTGCCTGGTTTAAACTGTTCTCCTCTCTGGCCTCCCTGCTGCTTAGTGCTCTGGCCTCTTGTATTTCCAAAATCTGCTCTGATAGTCAGCTTCCTCTTCTACCACTCTGCTTATGTAATCCCTCCTTGGTTCCTTTCACTGTTTTTTTTCTCTCTCTGCTAATGAATCGTATTCAAGATCTTCATCCTTACCATCAAACCCTTACGTAATGTTGCCCTGCGCTGCCATCATTACTTCTTACTTCTCAATCTTCCCAGTATTCTTCCCTTGTTTTCCCCTTTGCCTCTTTCCTCTTCAGACTTTAATTCATGCTGCTCCCTAAACAGGCTTCTGTGTTTGCGAAATACCTTCTCAAAACCCACTCCTTCTGAAATCTGTCCTACCTTTTCATCCTCACCAATAATCTCTCCAACCTCTTTTGCATGAACTGTGATTTGCCCTTTCATTTTGTCCTATGGCCAGTCCTGAAGAATCCTTATTCATATGAGTAGGCTTACTGAAGACTTTCATGAGTAAGGGCTCCTCATATGCATAAGAATTTGATGGATAAGGCTCTTCGCTTACGCTCATGGATGTGAGGAGGGGGTCTTGCAATATGTTTGTGTAACCCTTTCCAGAAATGTATAGTGATATATAAATTATTTGAAAAAATAGCCTTTCTAAATGTATGTACATCTATAGCCATGTCTTCAAATCTAGTTAAGACTCATCTTGGTGTAATAGCTATGAGAAAATCAGATGGCTAATGATGGTCGATGTTTAATGCATGTGTAAGAAGCCTTAGATTATAAGCTTTTCTGGGTAGGGACTTGTCTTTTACTGTATCTATGTACAGCACCCAGCACAATGAGACCATGACCCCCACTATAACTGCTATCACCATCAATCAGCATAATTAATCTTTCTACATATATTCATATCTAAATAAATAGATATAATATTTATTATGGTGCCTAAATCCAATATATTGTATATTATGGTCCTTACTCATTGATGAAAGCATTAAGTCTTGTGAATAGCAATTTAGGATGAGGGGACTATTCATATAAGTGCTCACCAGCATAAGTAAGGGTTGCACAAAGTGGCCAAAATAGCATAATATAAAATAATGCATACATATCTGCAACCTGTAAAGGGTTAAAATAATTGTACTGTAGCTAGCAATAATTACCTGCATTTTGTTGCAAGAATGATTTTAAGCAGGTATGTGTAAGTAAGCAGGTGTTTTCCTATAGACACATCTCAGATGCAAGTATGTGTTACTGGATGTACCACAGATCTGACATTCTTCCTAGTGACTTGGGAGAGGAATGAGACAGAAAAGGGAGGGGGAACAGAAACCAATCAAAGAAAGCAATATTTTTATCAATCATATTTGATGCTATTCTCTCTCTCTCTTTCATCGCTTTGATCTCTCATATAAAACTGGTACTTTGGACTGTTTCCAAACTCTTAGCTTTGCAGTCTGAGAGGGCTCTGGGTTAGCTGCTGAGGGTATGTGTTTGCAATTATGCATTTGCAAGTATTTTCCCCTCCTCTGAGATAACATTCTTTTTGTGTTACCACACACTTCTGCTGTCTCGTTTTTCTTCTCCCATGGTACCGTAGTATGAAAGGCCTCACTGCATTTTTCTCCCTGATCCTTGCAACTGATATCTGAATAAAATACTTTCCTCTGCTGGTATTTAACCTGCTGAGCCATTCACTTTCTAGCTGTGAATCAGACAAAAAGTGTATCATGCAGAAACATTCTGGCAGTTACATTTCTTAACATGCTTCAGGGGTAAGGCGAGATTGAACAGGGTTGGTAAAATTTGTATCTGAGTGTGGGCCTGATGTAACTTTTATGGAACTTCAGCATTTTATTTCCGTGGACTTTGTTCAGGGGATATAGCTGCAGTTTTCCTATTAGAACGTCTTCATAAATGAAAGCAATTTGAAATCCCTTGCTTACTGGGTATCTGATTATATTCATTGGAATTTATAGAATAGCTGTGTATTCTCTGCACACATCTTTCTTCTATAAGATATCTAGGGACTACACATTTAGCTGACACACTTTGGCATAGCTCCATTGACTCCAATAGGCTTATGCTAATTCACACCATCAGATGATCTGATGAAGATGAGTTAAATAGCCCAACTTCATGTGAACCTGTAAGGTCTACCAACTGCAACCTGTTCCACCAAATATGAGTTATCTGACCTCAGAAATGCTCATTGTGTCTAAAAAGTGAGTCAACTTGCCCAATAATGAAACATTCTGTCCACTAAAGAACATATTACATTCAATGACAACAAAAGAAGTTCTGCAAGGGTAATTTAAGCCTTCTTCCTGTGAGTGTAACATTCAAACTTCAGTATGCTTAAGATTATTGAGATTGATAGGAATGTGAACACTAATATCTTAGGTCTCATATAGCACATTTAATTTCAACTCCCTATCTGTAAATTAAACATACGGGGCCCGACCCTACAGTTCTTACTCAAGCAAAACCCCTGTTGGTTTTGGAGGCTGACCCACCCACCCACCCAATGCCTGCAACCACTGGCTTTTGCAACGGTGAACAGCGTCAATGGGGGTTGAGTGCAATCTACACCTCACAAAAGATGCTCAGGTCCCTGCAGGATTGTGATTTAAGAGTGGCATAATCCAAAGTGCTCAGCAAAAACTCTCTTTGATTCCAATGGGAGTAGAGTTAGGCCAATGTATAGACCCTTGGAAAATCCCACCTGGCAACATATAAGAAATTCTGTGCTACCCTTTAGAACAGGAAATGAGGAAGAACACCATATTGGGAAAGGGACTGAATCCTCTTTTATGTTTGTGAAGTACTGGGGGGGTTCTGGTGACTTAAAAAATCCTATAAAATAAAATGATAGCTCCCTACTCTGTCCTCAGTTATATATGTAGAACTTCACTGGCATCATTTGTATTACATAATGTAACTGAGGGCAGAATTCATACATATGTCAAGGATGATCAAGCTAACTCTTACACATGAGTAGTTCTTACACTTGGTGTAAGGACTATTTGTAGGATTCAGGCTCACAACAGTAATTAAGGCTTGCAAATACAAAAGTAAGATTAAAAATGGATGACTGAGTTCTCTTTAGAATAAATTATTTCACAGCAGAAGTAGTTAAATGGCTACTATGTCAGAATGTAAACTCTTCCCTAATGATCATTCTGCACCTATTTTCATTCATGTTATCACATGATTCATGTTTACTTTGGAAAGGAGCTAATCTTGCTGTCCTTTGATATGAGGATATGACTAGGCCCCTGGGGCTCAATGTGTCGATTCATATGAGTAAGGTTCGCCAGACTGGACCTTTCGTGCTTGATCCCTGCATGCCCTCAACAATTCTTCTCTCTCTAATATCCTGGGATCAACACAACTACAACAACCCTGTGCTAGCAATCACTGCAATTCAAAGGGACACATCCTATTCCCATTGAAGTCAATGGAAGGTTTTAATTGACTGCAGTGAGAGCATAACTGGTCTCAGAGGAGTTGAAGGTGCTCAGTATTTTATGGAATTTGATCCTTAGAATGTAAATTTTTTGTAGACCAGGCACTTGTCTTTTTCATGTCTCATTGCGGGCTATGTAAAACTACTGTGCTATATAAATAAATAATAATCATTTTAATTTACGTTTCACAAGACTGGCCAGATACATACACTAGAAGGGCCAGATCTCACTTGGTGTAAATCAGTGTACCTGCGTTGAAGCTCATGGCACCATGCTGATTCGCATTAGTGAAGGGCGTGGCCTATTGTGCAGCAAAGCAACCTATTTGAGTTTGCTCTCAGCACCTCTACTGTTGCATTTACAGTCCTGTGCATGATCAAGGAGGTGTTTGCCGAATGATCTTTGAGCTCTTCCCATTTCTGACTAATTTCTTTTCAGTGTGGGAACAGAATTCTGATACGCGTGACACAAGTAGAATACTTTGGAATTAGTTCCATTAAAGCCATGCCATATGCCTTATAGGGTACATTGTGGTATTGATATGCTGGTTGACAGCCTTTCCCTATGGGTGGGGTCAACATGCATTCCTTAATTTGTATCTTCGTGTTTTTTTTAATTTTGAATGCATCAAGCAGAGATAGACTTTTAATTTAAAATGACATCATCATGTTGCTGCTAGCTTGTTGCAGGCAGTCCACATATTAACGCTGCTTGTTTCAGTTTTCAATGATCCTATTATGAATTGTAATCTCATTACACAAACCTTGCCATACAGTAGAATTTCAGATGAGGTTTTGTGGTTTTTAGAACTTAAACAGCTAGAACAAGCACAAAGGCAGTTGCGGTCAGGCTGCTTCCTCTCTTACCACAGCAGTTGTGGAGATGCCATTCCAGTGACCACTATTTCTACAATGAGTCAGTTTCATTTTTAACAATCTGATTCAGTTCTCTTCAAAGACGACGGAGGGGAGCAGCATGTTGTTTCTGCATGATTCCTGTGTGCATGACTCTGTACAAGGGGGTCAAAGCCAACATTAACCCCTTGGGCTCCTGCCAGAGGGAAAACCTTGATCCTTCTAGCAGCTGGAATCCGTATTCTTTAGAAATTACATTAGTTTGAACGTGTTGCAGGGGCACTAGTTTTCATAAGCATGCCCTGTGTTTTCAGCCATCAGAAAAACTGAAGTTTAGAGCAGCCACTTCCCCCAAAGAACTAGCATTGTAGGTGAGGTAATTAGCAGCAAGACATGCATCTTCCAGCTTCTAGACACATGCCATAAGCTTTCGCAAAAGCTCCCAGAGAAATCTGCTGCCTTCTTCAGATGGGAGCCAACAACAAACAAATAAAAGGACATAGGCCAAAGAAGAAGAAGAGGAAGATAATAAATAACAAGTTTAAGTAAGAGAGTCAATAACAACAAAAAGGAGAACAACATTTTTGGGCATGGTGTGTTGTAAATCTTCAAATCCCAACAGTAACCGCTAATCATATGCTAGAATTAAATAAATAAGTTAAAGAAAGTTGAAGGTGAAGAAAGTTCCTTTAAGCAGCGCTCAGTTGTAAGTGCTGAAACTCATTCATGTTAATTTCACAAACAGGGAATGCAGCAGTTTTCAACCTTAGTGAAATGTAAGAATGTCTTTTTCTTTCCATATGACTCAGTTTCATTTTGAAGTTTTTTAAGCTTCTTCTAAGGTTATGGAGTGGTCAAGTGAAGCGGAACAGAGTTTTTGAAATCAGGAAGCCTGGGTGCAGTTTCATTCAGAAAAAAAAGTAAAGCCAAAAGCCCTGTTCCTGTGTTCGACTGAAAAATAAAACTGCTGCTCTCAGTGAACCTTTGAAGTCCCCCAGCCCAGTAATTGTTTCACGACATTTGCAGCTTGAGGCAGCAGGAATGTTTGTGGTCGTTTTAAAGGCATCGGAGTGTGGATTCCATATGGTTTATTTTTTATTCTGGTTTTTTCTCATTTCTTGCTTTCCCGTTTGGAGCCTCAAATCCTCCTGCTCTGCCCCTGCAACCAATCCCAGCCTATATTGTTACTTCATGAACTGCCTGTCTGTAAAAGAACTGAGTGCACGCATTGTAGCACAAACATTCACGCATGTTTAATTCAGACAAAATCTGTGAATGCCTGTTTAAGTAATCATTGATTTTAACTGTGCTTTATCAATACTATATTTGGAGTGTGACTTACTAAACACTGCACAGTGTGCTTTCCTGGACAAAAGACCTCTTCATATGGCCTGCTCTGAGCATGATCCTCTAATGCTTACTACTGAGCACAGTGCTTACTGTCAATAGGTAGGAAGCACTATGCCTGGTAGTAAGCCTCTGGAGTCAAATAAAGGGGCTGATTCACCATTATGTTACTCTAGTCTTATACCAGCGTAAATGTTTTTTCTCAATGAAACAGGTTGAATCAGACCCAGAAGTTCTGAAAATATGTACAGTAGAAACTAGAAAGCTACAAAGTGGACCTCAGTCAACTGAACTCCCCAAATAAGAATAAATCAAGACTACGTGTCTCAGAGAAAAAATAAATTTCCCAGCAGTAGCTGGGCAAATCTGGAAGTAGCAGATATACTTGAAACTTTGACAAAGAAATAATAATGATTACATATGTTACATTAAGTAATACCATGTGTACTAGTTGGGTATATTGTAGGGCCCAATTCTGCACTTACTGAAGTCAGTAGGAGCTGGATTGAGCTTTTCTTTATTAATTTAAATCGCACTTTTCGCAAACCTCACTGAACTCCCCATGTCTAAAATAAAAAGAAACAAATTACAATCAGCAAAGTATAGAGCTTGTAATCTGGATGATGATTGGATCTGATAATCATGGGCCTGATTCTTCTATCACTTACAGTGGTGTGACTCAGGAGTAATTCCACTGAAGAGAGTGATGGTAGCCCAGTGTTGGACCAAATCAAGTGACAGACGAATGAAGCCCAGATTTCTTCGGGGAGAGAATCTCACTAGGGGCAGCTGCAGACTGGGTCCTGCATGGTGTTGAGCATTTCTTAAGAGGTGCTGAGTGACTCCCAGGTCTGACTGACTTCAATAGGGTTGCCAACAGTCCTTTATTACAAGGGACATCCCTTATTTTTTCATCTCTATACAACAAGATCAGGAGTTGCTGAGTGCTGCAAAAAACAGGAAGAAATACCTGGGCAAATGTAGGTGAGTATCTATTAATTATTATTATTTATTTATTTATTAATGGCAATTGATAATAATAATAATATCAGGAGGCAGAGTGGAATGCTAAGAAAACAGTCCCTTATTTTTGAAATACAGTGTTGGCATCTCTACCAATCTGTTCATCTATGTATTCATACCATGTTCATCACTATAATATCTGAGTGCCTATGGTACTTGGGACACTGAGGATATGTCTACACAGCAAAGAAAAACCCGCGGCTGGCCTGTGTCAGCCAACTCAGGCTCGCAGGGCTCAGGCTGCAGCTCGAGCTCTGGGACCCTCCGACCTCTGAGCCAAGATGTCTAACGGCAGCGAAACAGCCCCTTGAGCACAGGCCAGTTGCGGGTGTCTAGTTGGTATGTTGACATACCCTTAATATCTTGCACAATCAGGCCCTTAGTGTAGAACAGTGGTTCCCAAATTGGGGTTCATGAACCCCTGTGGATTCGTGAAATGTTACAGGGGTTCTCGTGAAAAAATTCCCTAATGGCGGACAGAGCTGTCCCTAGGGACTCCGGGCAGCATGGGGTCAGCAGCCCGGAGCCCCTGGACTTCCAAGAGCATCAGATCAAAGCAAGCATATCTATCCCACTGAGGAGATTTAAATTTCAAGACTCCTTATAAGAAATGCAAAGGGAGGTGGATATTTTTTGCTGTTTTTAAAATGAAACAGGCAGCTAGTATTGTTTTTAAAATTACGATGAAGAACAAGTTTAAGCTTTGTTGTAATGTGTGTGATTTGCCTGGACTGCTCAAGACCTGAATGCTTGTGTAGGAGGAATTCTTGATTTGAGTTGTCTTTTTAAATCCTTGCATGCTGTTTCACATCTGATACTCCTTGATGCAACCTAGGAGCCTTGTCTTATAATAGGCTTATTCAAAGTGATACAAGCGATGGAAGTGAGATCTTGGAAGAGTGTTGCCGTTTTCATAAGGTAATAGAGATACTGTCATGATAAATAATAATTAATAATACATAGTGTGTAATAAGCATGTCATAAAAAACAATGTTATATTTCCAAGAGCACTGCTTTTCTCATTTATACTCAGGTAAAGTAGGAAATCCCTGGAAATGTTCATTTTTAGGAGGGGGTTCGCGGAACTTGACATTTTAGTGAAAGGGGTTCACAGATTGGTAAAGTTTGGGAACCACTGGTGTAGAAGACATGTAAATGAAAGAGACTGGTGGTCCAGTCCTACAAATACTTATCCATCCATGTAGTCTCTACTCATTTGTGCAGTTGTGTTCTCTTCAACAGAACTATTTGCATGAGTAAGGACTACTAATGTGAGTAAGGATTTTACAGATCAGTCTCTGAATTACCAATAATATAATAAAAACAGTCTGCTACAATAAATACCAGATAAATAAAGCTGCCAGAAAGTTGTTAATCAGTGAGAGATTAGTGTGAAAGCCCCTCAAATAAAAACTCTGTAAAGGCAAATTAGTGTTTAAAATGATCAATGTACTTTATTCATTGCTGTCTTTTGAAGAGGATTCTGTTGTGCTCTATAAGTTCATAATATACATCATATGTACCTCCACTCTAGCCATGTTGTTCTATTTATGGAGGCCTACAGAATTCATCTGCAAAATAGTGCAGCAGCATACCCAAGGAGAGCACATTCCAGAGTTTCCCTAAACTCAGCAACACATTTCCTCAGTTGATGCTCAGCATGCCATATCCTCAATTAGTGTCAATTTACATGAGTGGAGTGATGAGGATCTGGCCTAGCTAACTTCTGATTACACCCATGTCCTCTACAAATCTGAGCAGAGGTAAAAAGGATAGTTTTTAGTTGATGAGGGTTTTTTGTTTTTTCATTTTAAGTGTGTTGTTGGCAAATTTAAAATCTGGCACTGGTTTATAGTATAATGAGGATTTTGATAGTACTTTGTATCTTAACACTGTCCTTCAGAGGCTCTCAGAGTGATTTATAAACATCAGTGAATAAAATGTCTGTCATCTCACCCCATGAGAGGTGAGTAACTGTGGATATCCCTGCTTAATATCCCTGCTTTATAGACGTACAGAGAAATTAAGTGACTTACCCAAAGCCACTCAGAAAGTCTGTGGTTGAGCCAGAAATAAGCCAAATTCAGGGACTATCTAAATGAACGGTTAGTGGGTGGATCCTGCTATCATGCCGTAAAAGTTCCTTAGTGTGCGTTGATCTACTTCTGTTTCAAAGTGGAGTAGATCAAAGTTCACTATGGAACTTTTAGTGTGCAGCGGGCTAATGTGAGGTAGATTTACACCCAGCTTGCCACACACTAATTGTTTGTCTACATAAGTCTAGAGTTTGCTTGAAAACAATTTGCTAGCATAATACTTGATACACAGACAGAATATCTACATTGTGAGAAAGAATACACAACGGATTTAAGGCATGCTCGTGGAATCAGTGGGAAAACTCCAATCAAAACAAATGGTGTAGGAGAACTCCCATTGAGTTCAGTGGGACTACCTGGGTGAATACGTACTATTCACATTCACATACATGTAAATAAGTGTTTGCTTCTAGCTTGTAAGATCTTTGTGCAGGGACCATCTTTTATTTTTTGTGTCACACATCGTGAAGCACATCATCACTTCACAAAGTATTAATATTACTAATTTTTGGTAGAATTAATGAAGGAACCATCCATAAAATACCAAATTAATCTCCTTTGCCACTCAGTCTGAAGATTCAATATTTTAGTAATACAGAACATATGGGTTCTTAACAAGCATGACGACAGCCATGCATACCCACTGCATACTGTGGAGGAGATTTAATACAGTAATGTCTTACAGATCAAGATATAGCCAATAGAGACAACTACTGTACAGTATATGTGTGGTCCCCATACAATGCATTCATATTAAGGGTATAACAGTTATATCTTTCATAACTCAGAATGACATTTTGGAACACAGCTGTGCTTCCATTTTTTTGGAAAAGAAGGAACTCGGAAAATTTCCCTGGTGGAAAGCACCCTGTGAAAACCTTCACAGTGTGCCTGAAAATAAAGTTTTTGATTGAAAAGATAGAACATGAAGTATTAATGTGCTATGAGTAAACAATCAATAGATATATTGGGCCTAATCTCTTTTATATCTTTCTTAGAGTTATTTTGGATTCACTGCACTGAGAATCAAAGAAGAATTGGGCTCAGTAACCCCAGAAGAGAATTTGTAACTAATGTCAAATTTCTGACAGATATATTGCTCAGGAAAAGTGGAATGGGACACAAAAGAAGAGACTGTATTAAATTTAAAAAATGTTGTGGGGAAGACAGGTGATTAGTCATAGATGATATAAAAATAAACTGATCAATAAAGGCAATTTAGATTTTTTTAAAGATAGGATAATTCTAGGAAAATGACATGGAGAAGTCTAAGGAAATATTAGGCTAAAATTAGAGGGGGCCCTATCAGCCTCTTCAGTGGCAAAATTCAAACTTGTAAATTACCAGTTAAATCATATGTTTTGTTGTCCTAATCCAATACTCATTGAAGTCAATGAGACTCTTCATTGACTTCAACAATCAATTACAATTACAATTGCTAGAGTTAACTTATCTAAAGGTATATATTTGGAACTGTGGAAGAACTGTAGGTACTTCTCTATCGCAAAGGGCTGTTCAGCAGAAATTCATTAATGTTTGTGAGATAGTCATATACTACAAAGGGGAAGGCGACAATAATACCCACAAAGGTAGACTAATAGTAGCCTTGAAATTCCAGCGTGATACAGAATTTTTGCATCAGGGATTATGTCTGTTTTTTTGGAGGGTAACACTGTACCAAGCCCAGAATTAAGCATACTACACTGCAAGAATGAAAAAACAAAGAAAGGGGATGAACAGCTATTGGATTTGATGCTAATGATTATACAATATTAGTTTTTAAAAAGGCTCAGGGACTGCCATCATCATAAAATGACTCATACTTTAAACTGAGGTGTTAGAAATAGTCATAATTTTATGCACCAAACCCACAATAAAGGGATGTTTCGAAGGGATGTTACAGTTAAAACTGTACAGAATGCTTAAAAAGATAAGAACACTCCCAGAATACATTACAGAATTTCTCTGAACTCAATAATCCATCTCTCTGCAAGGCACCAGAAACTACAGTGATGAGAGCCATAAAAGTAGATAGATAGATCAATCAGTGTGAGGGCATAATCCCCAGGGATGCACGAACAAATTATCAGCCAGGGCAAAACAAATTGGCCTAGACCACTGGAACTAGAAGCCATGCATCAGAGTTAGACACTAAATTGCATACAATAATTGCTACCATACTTATATCATAAAGTTGCAGTAATATTTTTAATTATTTTAAAATATTATCAAATATAGAATATATTATGACAAGGTGGATTCTACTTTATTAAGTGTAATCGTTATACTGTTGCCATATGTGAACTTGCTGCGAGTAGCTATACTGTCTAGAGTGGGATAGGTATCTATAATGCTTGCAAGGAGTGCTGTATGCTAATGCAGTGCAATCGGATGGCTAATGTAGGCCCACTGAGCCATTGCTCAATTTATACCAGTTCAGTTTTCTGCAGAAGACACAGCCTTAGAATGTGGGGCAGATTGCTGGAGTGTTAACCCCATACTTTTTTGTGTGTCTGGACTTACTTCCACAAGGAAAAACATTTACCACATATCCTGGACAGAAGGGTTTCAAGAGAGGACAGCTTTTATTGGCTTTGGCATTATATTGTAGTTTGCTCTTGCAAAGAACAATTTTTTGGAAGTGCAATGTTCTTTTAATGTTCAGCATTACTGAAAATGACCCAGTTCACACAGACCCATGCTGTAGAAAAGAGCTCTTTAAATCACATCCATTTTAATTAGCGTAGTTTAATTATGCTGCAGTACTCTAGGATAATCTAACTACCCTGTAGAGTAGATCTGAAAAGCTGTGGGGGCTCTACTGTGGTTGGACAAGCTAGGAAATATCTATAAAAGACATACTCTATCTTGACAAGACAAGACTACATTTGTTTCGTGTTTTAAATTCCACTAATTTTTACATGTCTTTGAATTAATTATTCCTCTTTCAATATCAAAGGAAAATATAGGACATTTTTACTGTTAACAGTTTTGTGTTATAATAATTGCCCTATTACTCCAATGATAGGGTTGCAAGCTTCTTAGGTTTCCGATATTAGAAAAGGAAATGCAGCTAATTATAGTTTGATAGAAATTACAGATCTGGTTCTTTATTTTCTTGGTAGTGGCCGCTCAAAGAGGACAAAATCTTTCAAAGTGCTGAGCACCTATAAATACCATTAATTTTATCTAAAACTAATGGAATTTGAGACACTCAGCATTCCTAGAACCTTGCAGGATAAGTTTATTGTGATGTCCTTTCATAAAGCTTATCGATTGTATTTGGTGACTTCTACCAAAATACATGTTTATAGAAATGGGCTTGAATCACAACCCAATATATGAGCACCCCTCCCCTCCCAAACATTGGGGAAGTTTGGCTCTGGAGTTTGGCTTTTCTTTTTGAGAGAACTGTAGCAGCCCAGAATGTCTCCCGCTCCCCAGAAGGAGGAAGTTTATGCAGCATGAGGGGACATTGTCTGAGGGAACAGAATAGATGATTTATATTGTCTCTTTTTTAAAGGAATTAAGAGCACTAAGTAGAAGGGTGAATGAGGCTAGTGTATATAGAAGGGAATAGGCAATGAGCTCAGGGACACTAGTTTTATTTGATTAAGGGAGGCAACTGCTAAGAGAACATAGAGGATTCTGGTTCGATAGGGCACTATTGCAATAATAATTTTAAAAATATTTAACCGATTAAGACAATGAGGAGTCCAGTGGCACCTTAAAGACTAACAGATTTATTTGGGCATAAGCTTTTGTGGGTAAAAACCTCACTTCTTCAAATGCATGGAGTGAAAATTACAGATAAAGTCATGAATATATGTTGGCACATGAAGAGAAGGGAGTTACCTTACAATTGGAGAACCAATGGTGAAGGCCAATTTAGTCAGGGTGGATGCGGTCCACTCCCAATAATTGATTATACAGACTAACTAATTGTGGATACAGACTAACACGGCTACCCCTCCGATACTAACTGATTAAAAGAACCATCAAGTTGTGCATATTGTAAACTGCTATAACCACATGCTCATATCATGATTACTCTTGTTCTCCTCCCCTTTCCTTTGTTACACACAGGTGTCTCATTTTTAATTAGTCCCCAGTCCTGTAGTTGCAACTCTAACTTAAATGAGATTCTGGGCAGGTGTAGGGAGTCCTCCGTGTGGAGGCAGCTGCAAAATCAAGGCCTTAGATTGAAAGCTGCTTGGAGTAATAACCAAGTCTTCCAATATGTTTTTATAGCACTCGGCACAACAGCACCCAGACCCTGATTAGGAACTTTGGGCACTATTATCAACAAAAATTATCAGACTCATTTTTCATTGATGTTTATGAAGATGTGTTTTGCTTTCCAAAATCTGGTTGATTTTGTGAATGGGGAATGAATCTGGACTTCTTGAGGAAGTACTGAGTGCAAGTGACAGCTGGAGTGTGTGCTAGTTGACAGTTTTCCTTGGTTCATTTATGTGTATGAACTGCTGTTATTGGAATGTGGCTGCCGCAGCTTTATCAAATAGGTCATGTGAATTTCAGCAGTAACACATGATCTTCCTTCCTTTCATGGAACAAAGTTGGCATTTCCTATATCTACTTCTGATTTTTGACTTCAGTTACATCATCTTTCCACCTACACGATGTGCGGTTTTCATCAGTGCTTCTTTAGAAAGCAGACACACAAAATATGCACCTCCATTCTTGAAGGAAAAATCCATCCACAACTGAACAGAGTGACAAACAGAAAAAGCATTTGCTGACACAGTGCAAAAAATCCACTGTACTGAAGGCTGGACCTAGGGAAATGATATAGTGATGTCACAGGAATCTTGAGAACTAATGAATGTGTGTATGTGAGAGAGGCTGCCAATTGGGAGTAGTAGGATCAGACTGTGAAATGCAAAAAGCTGTTGCCAGAAACTCCAAGGAAAGTGTTTTTCTATAATTATTCTCTGCAATTTGCTAGTCCTGCTCCTATTTTTGCCCAAGAAAGCTTTGGAGTTTCCTCTGGAAGATCCAATAAACACCTGTTGCTACTATTCTCCATGAAGGGCCTCCAAAGCCCCAAACACTTGTTAGACTGGAACCAGCATGGAGACATTTGTACTCTGTGCTGTTTTTCCTTTCAGAGGATATGATAGTTTAACAATGAAGGTAAAATCATTTTTTGTCATCATAGATATTGGCCACATATTGATAGGAGTTGTACACACAGATGGAGGGAAACCTACTCCTCATTTTGTTGTTCTCACTGTCTTACAGAGACGATTTCCATTATCACTGAACTGGGATGATATCACCTTTTCTATCCAACATTAATGATCACATATACAGTCATTTCAAAGGTATGCCATCATCACTGACTGCTTTTGATTATTTGTATCTGAACTTAAGAAAAAAGAATCAGGTTGATGCCATAAACACATGGTACCAAAACTGAAGAGAATTCTCAAGGGAAAAATGTTGAGGACAATCCTTTGATGATGGGTCTGATTCTGTTCTCAGTTAAATTGTAAGTCAGGAGGAAGCCTACTGAAGCCAATGGAGTTTCCACAATGTAGAATTATAAGGTAGGTCCATTGTCTCTGAATGGCTACATACATGCCAAAAGACAACATGATCCATTCATCTCTTACTTTTTTTTACATTTCAAACTGTAAATGTTCTCAACGAAAATTGTTGAATGAAAATAATTTGAGGAAGGAAATCTGCAGTTATAAATTACAGCGCAATTTACTCCTCATGGTTCCTTTCCAATTATAAACACTTGACTATCTGGGATATTCATTTCCAAGGATGCGTTCTTTCTATGCCTGCTAGATGGGTCTGAAATCTTAAAAGTGGTTTATGGCAAGTGGGTAGAAGTGAGAACACAGTGAAATGGTTTGTAAGTGGGGAGGCACCAAAAAAGTTTTCAATAATTTTATCTTATTTCAACAACTTTCTTTTTCATGATGTCTAGGAATTAAAGAAAGGAAATATTTACATTGTAATTATATTTCTGTTTATTTAATTAGGTATTAAGCAGGCCCAGCACTCAGAAGCAGCTCCTTTTAGTTCTGATTGTTTCTCCTAATGTTGAGGAAGGCACAGGGGATTTTCACCGGTGAGAAGGAAAGCAGTGAAATGGATTGCTCAGCTGCCCCCTTTGAAACACCACAGCAAATCAGTTTAACAAAACAGGACAGCAGTATGCAAAAGGGGGTGGGAGAGGGGAGAAACAGACTATCCAAAAACACAAAGAGGTCTCGCCCTAGTTATTAAACAGTTTACACTGATCTCCATACAAGGAGATATTTTCCAATCATTCCACAAGAGACTTCTAGAATAGTAATTTTTATGTCTGGGATATATATATATAAAGTTTCCATTAAAAAAGCATTTATGGTTTAATTTACTTCTTTTACTTAATTTACAACAATTTCCAAACCAATGTTTTCATATGGTATCTATGCTCTTTTCACCTTCATTTATTTAACTGAAATGCTTCAAGGGTTAATTTTCCATTGCTCTATTTTAAGTTGAATTTGACAGTTCTGGAGAATGACGAGAGCTATAAAAAAAATCAAAACCACCATTCTTCTCAGTGCACTAGGAAACCTAATGATGCATCTATAGCTCTACCTAGTTTATGTAATCTTTCTCTCTAGGTTTCTATCACTCTAGTACCTGAGCGCCTCACAAATAATTCATTCCCACTAATGGCTAATGGTCTAACCATCTAGTGTTCTTCCCAACTTACTTTAAGGCATTTAAGGCCATGATTTATATTCTTTTTTTTCTTCCCTTGCTCTCTATATTTCCTTCCTCTCTTTTTCCTCTTGTCTTCACTGCTTTTTTCTCCTCTTCCACTTTCTCTCTTCTGCATTGTTGATTTCAGTTGTAGCTATGAGAACTTTGAGTCCAAGTGAGTCTTATACTTCATTCTCATGGGTCCTTCTGATCTCCTCCAGTAATCATGGGTCCTTCTGATCTCCGCAAGTAGTCATGGGTCCTTCTGATCTCCTCCAGTGTCCTAGCTTTGGCTCTGGGCTCTATCCGCCTCTTTCATGAGACTCCCTGTTGAAGATAAAAGACTTCCATGGTTGCTGGGGAGCTTAGCTCTCTTAGTCTTAGGACTCCCCAGGGGCAGAGGAATTATTTTAGGAAGCTTGGGTCAATTCTATGGATGGCCTTGAAGATTATGACTGAAGCCTTGAATCTGAGCAGATGTTTTATGTGGGGTCAGTGTCATGAGTGGAGTCCGAGGGGGACATGTTCATGGTGTCTGGTGCTGCTAAGAAGGAGAGGTGGACTAAATTAAGCCTTCCAAATGTCTGTATGCTCATAACTAGGGGTGCTGAGTTGCAGAAAACCAGAGGTTGCAATTTAAGTAATTATGTCACTGCTGATCATTGAAGTGAAACATGCAGCTAATGCCATTTATCCAGTGTAAGTGGATTCATTTGACAGCATCTTTTACATGAATAAGGTTAAAAAGGTGTAAAACTCAGAGAGGGCTTTATTGTAAAGGGGATGGAGTTTTGATCAATTTTTTTATTTCACTTCAACACCTGCCATGGAGAGGGGTAGATCTATGGATACTGGGATGCCTTCAGCAGGGAACTGAAGGAATGAGAATACTTGGGGATACTGCAAAGTACGAAGGTTGAGGGTATTAAAGAATCTCAAAGAGGGGGAGCAGATTTTTGTATTTTAAAGAATAAAAAGCCGTTTATAATGTAAAACTACTCATGAAAAATATAAAAGCTCTAGTTAACAATTTGTCGGTATTTTCATGTGTACTTTGAATCAAATGACAGTAAATAACCCCATACATTTTCCAAAACTATCCACCCACTCTGGAGAGGAAGTCCCACAGACTTTAACTTCTACAGATTTTCAGTATCCCTACACAGAGACATTAAACAGCTGGAGATTCCGTTTCACCAGCGTGTTTAAAGTACTAACTGAAGGGAACAAATCAGAGAGGGGAGGGAAATGGAAGGCAGTGGCACTGACTGCACAGGAGTCATGGAAGTTTTTCCCATGACTATACTACGGACAAGATCTGCCCCAACCAGAATATGTACTTCCCCATCTAATTAATATCAATGAACCATATCAAGCCATTGATATTAAAGAAGAAATTATCTATTCAATCAATAGTGAAATCTGTCAACAAAATTGCATGGTATCAAGTTTATATATTTAAATATAAAAAGAAAAGGAGTACTTGTGGCACCTTAGAGACTAACCAATTTATTTGAGCATGAGCTGTAGCTCACGAAAGCTCATGCTCAAATAAATTGGTTAGTCTCTAAGGTGCCACAAGTACTCCTTTTCTTTTTGCGAATACAGACTAACACGGCTGTTCCTCTGAAACCTATATTTAAATATAATATACCTTGTAGAGGTAGAATTGGTAAGAAAGTATATTGCCAAATCTAGGAAACCACATAGTGATATTAAGTTGACTGCTTGGTAACAAGTTGCAAAAGATGAACTTCTGAGGTATTTGACATAGCACAGATCAAGTGGGGCTGCATAGCAGGGGTAAAATCGATGAGTAATCTGGCGATGTCTATATTAGAGGATTAGGACCACCTCCATTTAAGATGTGTATCTGTCTGTTACTTCCAGAAGAGTTCATATTTAAGTACAACATGGAGCACATGAATAATAATACCATTCATAATTAATTTATGCTAATACATGTATTTCTATAGGCACAAACCTGCGTGAGGGGTGGTGCATGAGCTGCACTGATTCTGGTGGACTGGCCAGGGTGGAGTTAAAACTCTGGCCATTCCCTGCCTCTCACAATGTAGCTCATTTCATCTATTGGCTAAAACCTCCCAGACTTGTTAAATAAATGTAGATTCAAATACAGCAGGATAAAAAAACCCAGCAATGAAAATCAATGTAAAACCACTAGTGAACTCCCTGTGTTGTGAGGTATTCTGAGGTAAAAAGTCTTTGAACTCTGCTTTTTAAAAAGGGCTACTTCCATAGTCCCCCTCATGTCAAAAGAGAGGACTTGCAGAACTTTGGGCCTTCCTCCATCACCAACAGCCCCCTCTGCTTGGACCTTAAGCGATGCAGTAGTATTCAGGGAATCAGAAGCTCAGAGCCAAAAGTGATTTGATTCATCTGAGGCTGCGCTTTGCTTCCTCTTCACTCTTTTAAGGTTCAGTTAAAAAGTTAAAACAGAACATTGCTTTAGGATGAGTGTAAGGGATCGGATCTAGGGGTTTCCCATTTATACAGCTTTGCCGCCACCCAAGCTGACAGCTGCCTAGTTGGCTGAGAGTATGGCATCCACTAGTAAGGGAAACTTCTTGTTCCAGCTGGCACTTCCTTATCTAACAGTTAGAGCTTTGTAAGTGTGGACAGCTGCAGTTTCAGGAATTGGCTCTATCTGTATCAATTGGATTTGTGAAGTCAGTAAAAGGCCATGGAGCAGATTCATGGGATTTCCTGTTGGTATTAGTAAATGGAATCTACTGCTGAATTTTAAGAGAATAGGAGACCCAGTCTATGCCTTTTAAATGAGGTCTGTGGTTAATGAAGGCTAGAGAAAATCACTGATCGGTGAATGCGCAAGGTGTGAGCTCAATCATACTGAAAGAAATGCAGCTATGTTATCTGTTTTTGCACAATTGGCTGGAGTTGAAATATTTTGGAGTTAATATTGCATAAAACCTGATGGTCAGCAGGTGACGTAATGCATCAAGTATCTAAATATATGTATAAGGTATGTCAAGTATTTGGCACTTAGGTGTTACAGTAGAGTGAGTTAGGACTCATGGATATGCCTCTTGGCTCTGCCATTGATGTGTTGTATAGCTTTGGGCAAGTCACTTAACTTTTCTTTGCCTCAGTTTCCCTACCTGTAAATAGGGATTAACAATGCTAAACACTGTAATGAATTTGGTGAAAAGTGGTATATATGCATGATACTATTATTATGTACTAATACTTAAATAAAAGTGTCCATGAAATTTTCATTCCTTTGTTTCCCCTTTACAGGACCTAAAGGTTAAAAAAATACTTACCTCCTTAAGTATAGCTAAGAGTTCAAGTATAAAAATTCCCTAAAATTTGTATGTATGTAAGCTGCGGGATTCCCAAGTTTCAAATGTTTATAACATGGCCAGTTTGGGAGACCTTGGTGTTCTCCTACACTTGCTTACCCGGCACTAATATACTGTAGATCAAATATTTCAATAGCAGCATTGTATTAAATATTGTAGGTATAATGTATATTTTTATTGGTAAATAAAAAAGAGATGCATTTACTTTGCATTTATTATTTGAAAATCTCAACACACATTACTATGACTGAGTAATTCTCATGACATCCCTGTGAGGTATGGCAACATTATTATCCATAATTGTCAGATGGGGGAGACAGGGGCACAGAAAGGCTAAGTGAGTTGCCTGAGGCCAGACAACAAATCAAAGGCAGAGCTGGGAGTGGAGCTTTGCTCTAACACAGGGGTTCTCAAACTGGGGGTCGGGACCCCTCAGGGGGTTGCAAGGTTCTTACATAGGGAGTCGCGAGCTGTCAGCCTCCATCCCAAACCCCGCTTTGCCTCCAGCATTTATAATGGTGTTAAATATATAAAAAAGCATTTTTAATTGGTGGGGGGAAAGGGGAGGGTCGCACTCAGAGGCTTGCTACATGAAAGGGGTCACCTGTAAAAAAGTTTGAGAATCACTGCTCTAACAGATAGACCATATTGCCTCCTGGTAAACAGATAAGACTCACCAACCCTTCATACTAATGGTATTTTATGAATATTAGATTAGAATATTCTAAGATACTAAAACCTTTGCATGTTGGCAACAACCTGATTTGTATCCACCAGCTTCCTACCATCACTAAGCTCAAAAGTAGTTGAAATTTGTCTAAACCAGTTTCATTATGTTATAACTAGTGTTTGATGGTTTTCCCATAGATATGCGGATAAAATCGACAGCTGTAATGCATGTCATTTTCTTATGCCAGGTAATGAGGCATGTGATTTTTGCATAATCTGTTGCTTCCTGGTAAATGGACTATTGTTTCCTTCGGAAGTGGCAAGCCATGATGATTGCTTTTATTTCTGATAACCCAGCAGATAACAAATTTCCCCACTGTGGACTGAGTCATCTGAAGAAGCTGGTGTTTTATAAATGCTAGCAGATGATTTTCCTACATTGATAGTTATCAAAATCCCCCTGCAGTCCTGCACGTGGGGTAGAATCTTAGTAGGTGACAATTCAAAAGGGCTTGTGTGATAGGACAAATGAGTATAAAAGACCAGACTTCTCTCTCACAGTCCCCAGAAGTAGTACTTTTTGGTCACACTATTGAATGGCACTGAACATTTTAAAGAATAATAATCAACAAAGAAATTATTGTCAGCATATTTTTTATGAACCGAATAGTTTCATAGGGCCCATATGTTCCTCTTGCATGCAGATCTGCAAAATCCAAGCAAAGTTGCTACATTAGGATTCCTTGGGATCCAGAGAGAAATCATGTAGGAAAAGTGCGTATAAAACAACGTAGGGCTCAATCCTGTAAGATGTGGGACACCTGTCATTGGCCACTGTCGGTAGACAGGATATTGGGCTGGATGGACCTTTGATCTGACCCAGTATGGCCATTCTTATGTTCTTATGTTCACTCTGCTCCCAGTCTGGCACAGCAATTAAGCACAGGTTTAACGTTAAAGCCAGCGGGACTACTCACGTTCTTAAAGTTCAGAACATATGTAAGTACTTTGCTGGGTCAGGGTCAGAGAGCTGCACACCTTGCAAGATCAAGCCCTAAGAAACCATAGAAGAATCCCAATGGTTTGAATATGAATGAACTGATACCGAAGTGCAACAGGACCAGACCAAAAAAAAAAAGCTTCCTTTTCACTGTCCATCACACAACTCCCAAGTATTGTGTGGGTCCCCGTTTTAATATATAACTGCCTATTGAGCCGTATGGCTGTGATCTCAATTTCTGAAGAATCCTGGTGCACAGCCTTCCTCTTTGATGTGTTGCATACAGTTTCTTTTCTGCCTTGCTTGAAAACAATTAAATACACTTTTAAAAGGAAAGGAAGTGGACCCATATTTACTTAGAATTAAGCCTGTAGTCATCCTAGAAAGCTCAGATTTTCAACCCTTAGTGAGCCACTCGAAAAATGGGGGTGGAATTTTGAACCTGTAACAAAATGTAAAGCTTAGTGAATTTCATATGCTTTTGGGATGTACAATGAACCTTGTCAACAGATCTAGTGTCAAATCTTCTGACTCAAACAGGGTTTACGCTGGTAAAAAATAGTTTATGAAGAATTTTGCCACTCTCTGTAATAGTAACTCTGATCCTGTGAGTCTGAGGTTGGCAGACAGAAACCAACAGTTAAGCATCTGATGAAATTTTATCCAATAAAGTATATTTTTATTTTTAAAATATGATTAGGGAAGCTCCTTTTTGCTACTTATTTCCTCTGACTTAGTGCAGCCCTTGGCTGTTTCCTGAGCTAAAAGCTGCAGCTAAACAGACTTTTTTGCTGAACAGCATGTCTCAGTGTTTTCCTCTCTACCATCATGTAGGCCTAGTTGCATTGTTGATTCCCATTACATGTCTGCTGGGATGTAAATTATTTCAATTCCCCCCCACTCGCCTCCCCTCCCTCTGTTCTTATACTTTCAAGAGGTTTAATCCGTGAAACGGACTACTTCAAAGCTCTCAGAAGAAACTCATTTCTTGATGGATAGAAGGGCCAATAAAACAAAATTAGATTTTTATTTCATTGTCTCTATAGGAATGAAGTATAATAATTATTTCAGGCAAATACATGTTGGAGACAATAATTAAGATTGCTATGATGCCTTTATAGACAAGTAGATTCTAAAATAAGCATTAGTAATGGGAATAAACATTATTGTGATGACCCTCTTCCCCCCTGGATCTCAGCATTGCCAAAATGCCTAGCAAATTTGAATGTAAGAAGCTTGTTCAGTGAAGGAGAAGAAAGAGGAAAAAAGAAAATAAATATAATTATGTACCTAAATGTTTTTACAGCAGCTCCTGTACTTGTGGCCCATTAAATCGCTTAGTTTGTATTAGGAATATTTGTGGTAATGTTGAAGAGAACAGTTGCTCAGTATAATGCCTGCAAGTGTTATTACTCACGTGTAGTAGAATGGTTAGATAGCAACTTGGTCAATCAAGATTATATAAAAGTACGATGCACAGTCCAGGTTAAGAATGCCACAGTGTTAGATACAGGCACCAAGGGAAATGTTACATGCCTTTACTCCAATAATCTGGAAATAAGTCTGTGGACAGCAGCAGAGCTGATCTTAGGTGCACTGACACACTAGGTGAAGATAGGATTTGGAAATTTCCTTATCTCCAAGATGCTCACACTCTTCTTGCTTCTTTCTCTCACTTCAGCAACCCATGTGGTCTCTTATCTGAGTCATTTTCTCCTCCCCAAAATGTGTTCCTGTTCTCAGTTGTGTGAATCAGGGGTATTTGGGGTCCGATCCTGTAGACCTTTATTTCTGGGAGTAGATTTTTTTCTTCATTGAGTCTACTCATGGTAGCAAACACTGTGCTAAGTAGTAAATATGTTTAGGCTCCTCCTTTATTTTCCAAAAGTGCACCAAAATTTTTAACACTAGCTGTGGCGGTGGTGCTTTAAAGAAGGTAACTACTATGGTGGCCAGCCCCCAAGCAGGTGTTGGAAGAAACAACATGTAAAATTAATTGAAAGAACATATTTGTCTTACAAAATGCCTGCAGAAAGATGCCTCAAAGAGAATCTTTGTAAACATCAAGTTCATTGGTCACTTCTTGGGAAACATAGAACGGCGTTGCCAACCGCAAGCGTTCAAAAATCATGATTCAGACACCAAATAAATAATGAGGAGCTTTTTAAATACTACATTTTGGTTTCTTTTTCTTTGACTTCTAATTTCTGAGTCTGTAGAGTGCACTCACTTCATATTTCAAGTTTTGCCTTAATAAGGATTGAGTGAAGACTTCAGGATTGGGTCCAAGTTGGAGACTAATTAGCTGCTCAAAACATTCTTTTAGAAAGACATTGGTCTGTTACCACTTTGTGCCACTCAGACAACAGTGGAGTTAGTCCCCATACTCCTAGATGGAAGTTCTTTCAGTATGGGAGCGTCCCTAGAAAGTCAATGTAGAGCTGATATAGCCAGAACCTCCATCCCCAACCTGTAGTCCTCAGCACAGAGACCATGCTGGGGATAATTAAAAACATTTTGGGATAAGGAAGGATGGCTAGGAGGCATGGTCAGGGTGCTCTGGCTATGCTCAGCTCACAGGTGGTCTTTGGTGACTCCTGCTACATGGAGCTGCTCTAACGTGTGTCCAGAGTTGGAGTTAGGCAGAGATTTGTGAAGCCCCAACTATTGCTTCCCCATTTTGTTGCACACACCTCAATCCATTCAAATTTGAATCCCCAAATGCTTTTTCTGTGGGGCAAGGTTATCTAACCACTTAGCCCTGCAGCTTGGAACATAACGGATAATTCTATAGTATTTCTTCAAATCTTCATTGACATTTTCATTGTGAAAGCAGCGACAGTAGCAGCAACGGCAGCATGAACGGCATTGTCTGCACTGGCCTATCTACTCTAGCCTACCACTTACCTGATTTCTTTTCAGTCAGAAGTTTAAATGGTTGCATAAAGCAAACAAACTGTCACCAGGGCTCCTGGCTTGGTATTAAACGTAAAACTCCAGAGGTGATGCCTCTTTCTAAATAAGTTAAGACAAAAATAAGTGGAAGCAGTGAATGCAACTTGGTTGGCCTGGACCAGCCAGCTCAAACCTACTGTGAGCTTCTTGTTCAGCCAGACTTGCCCACAGGACAGAAATAAATAAATACTGCCAACTGGCACAACTTGCTATCCAACTTAAAATGTATTTAGTGAATTTTTTCCAAACAGTGTAAAACAAAATAAGTGGCAGCAGCAAGCAAAGCTCTAACTTCACCGCTCACCTCAATCAACAGAGCCAGCTACCATGCCGAATGCCAGGCTTATTTAAAGGGAAAATGGGGGCTGTGGGGAGGGGGTAAGCTCAGACTGGACTGACTTGTTATAAAACATAAAATTCATTCAGTGGCTCTTCAGCTTAACTCTTTGGAATAAAACATGAAGAATGAGGGATATTAATTTGGCAGGTAGCAGAAGTTAGTGTTTGGTAGCAGTTGGAACAGCCCTGCAATGCCACAGAGCTGGATCTCCCTGGCTACAGACAGTTGCGTCTCCCACTCCATTCTTACTCTGTTCTTTCTCCAAGGTGATATTTGTTTTGGTCTCACTTCTTAATGCTTCTTATACAGCAGCCTGAGGACAACCAGGGTTTAGTTTCCCAGTATCTGAATTAATAGCCAAACATGGCTCCTTGGGTGTTTGGAACAAGAACAATAACAGTGATAATGCTTAGCACTTATGGTATGTAGCATTTTACATCTTCAGTGTGCTCCATAGTGACTCATTAAACCTAGCACTGTGCTATTTTATCAGACTGATTATTATTACCTGAAGGGGATTTCCCCATACTTCCCCTCACCTACCAGGAGTATGAGAAAAAAGACAGAATGGGAAGGAAAGAGGTAAGACTTATAAAATGTGGGATCAGAATGTGAGAAAGTAATGCATTGGTGTTAGTCCTCATTCGCTAAGAGATTGGAAAATAAAGTTTTGGCATTAACCTCAATTCACAACAACAGATTTAGGGTTTGTCAACAATGAGAGGTTAACTCCGATTAAGGTAGAGTGTGAATTTAAAGTGGAATAACTGTTCCTGATTAACTCTGCATGGATGTTTGATTCTGGAATAAATCAGGAATAGTTATTCCAGAATAACTCCTTGTGTAGACAAGCCTTTAGTTCCCAATGCACTGGAACCAGTCCTCACGGCAGGTTCAGTAATTGATGTATGTGGCCTGATTCTCTTCTCACACCAATTTCACCTCGGTGTCAGTGGAGTTACTCCTCTGTGGATAGGTGTGATAGCTCAGATAGGTGTGATAGCACAAATCCTCACCCACAACAAGCTCAATGACCAATGAACTGGCTCTAACTGTTGTCAATTCTGCAACCAGTACGTGCGATAGTGTCATCAATGTTTTGTGGATACAATAGCACTAGACTTTGTTCCCAGTTAAGATGACTTATATATATTCAGAATAAAGAAATGCAGGACTAGACAGCAGTTCTCTTTTGGTACATGCTGTGTCTGCTGGAAAGCAACTGCCTTCCCCTCCACTCCCACCCTGATGCCAAGCGGCTATGAAACTTCAATGAGGCAAACAAAGAAAATATGTAAAAACTTTAAATGACAAGTTTGTGTTGGCACAATTTGTGATGGGATAAAATGAATTGCTGTTCAATGCTTCAACTGGAGAAAGACAATATACGAAGTACTGTATAAAGCAGATACCTTTGTAGAACCCCCCCAAAAAGGCCCAAGACAACTAGCTTTACATCCCTTTTAGGCTGCCAAGTTCTCAGACTACACATTTGTCAAAACAAACCAGAAAGCCTTGTGCGGTTATGGCTAGAAAAGTGACCTTACAAAAATGGCAACTTCTTACACAGGATATCTGATCCACGTGTGCGTTTGTCCTATCTGCTTTGATGACTTTACTGGTAAAAAAGCTGATACTTCTGTTACCGCGGCAGAACTAACACTGCTTTGGAAGAGTGAGGTGGAATCTATTCTGCCTGAAACCTCACCCCGGGAGTTGTCAGATCACTTCTGATTGAAGACCCATTGTAAATGGAGGCAGGGCATGAACCCAAACCCAGCATCAAACACACTTAGACTTTGAGGGGTTGAGAATCCAAATCCAAATCCAGCTTTGAACTTTTTCTAATGAAATAAACTTAAGTCCCTGGTTCGGAGGAGAGGGGGATCAAAACACAGGTGTGAAGCTTATATTGTGAAGGCTTATGGATGCTGGTTCTTTACATAGGGATTAATTTTAACCAGTGTCTTGTTTCCAGACACTTTTCTGACTATTCCTGTTCTTACTGAGCTTAAACATGAGGCCTCCGGTGCTGGGGAGTACAGCAGTGACAGGAAACCCCCTACTTCTCCTGCGAGGGCTATTTGCATTGGAGGAAACTACAGCTGCCACCTGGCTTCTCCTTCCCCTCCCATGCAGGTAGGCAGTGAGAGGGCAGGAAGAGGTGAGGAATGGGTGCAGCTAAGACTCTGTGCCTTCTCCGCTGTGCTGGCCAATGCACCAGAGCTGGCATGGAGGGGTAAGTAAGGTGGCACCTAAAACACTTTTACAAATGGAGCAAAGTGGAAGCAGAGATCAAATTGTGACTCTGAGACACACTTTGTTCCTGGGGCCACACAGCTAGGCACTGCTCTTTATTTGCACTGAATTGCAGAATCCAGCCCAGCATGAGTATATGAAGGATCATGGAACTTGTCTGATTGCTTGTCTACATGAACATTTAGTTTGCAGCAAGCAGGGGTGTGAATCTACCCTGCACTAGCCTGCCATGAACTAACTGTTCCTGTGGACTCTGCTAATGCACATTAACAGTGTGTTAATGTGCTTTGGTTGAGGGCAGGTCCGGGATCCGGGATCGACGCTCTGAGATCAATCCACTGGCGGTTGATTTAGCGGGTCTAGTAAAGACCCGCCAAATTGACAGCAGATCACTCTCCAGTTGACCCCTGTACTCTACCTCCGAAGAGACGAGTAAGATAAGTCGATGGGAGATTTTCTCCCATCGACCCCCCGTGGTGTAAACCCTACGGTAATTCGACCTAAGGTACGTTGACTCCAGCTACGTTTTCCACATAGCTGGAGTTGCGTAGCATGGGTCGACTTACCGCGGTAGTGTAGACATAGCCCTAGTCTTGTAAAGAGGACTAGATCAAAGCACATTAATAAACTGTTAATGCACATAAGCAGGGTTCACATGGACAGTTTGTCTGAGTCAGGCTAATGCATGGTAGAGTCCCACCTCAGCTCGCTGTGAACTAAATATTCATGTAAACAGGTCCTGAGTCACTTGATGAAGTAAAAAAAAAAAAAAAGAAGAATCCAGCCCAGTGACAGAGAATAAGTATTGTTCTCTCTGTCATCACTGCAAAACAACAGTTTTTGCTATTTCCAATCCAGCCCAGGGTAGATAGTGACTAGAGCTGGGTGGGGAATGGTTTTCCTATCCTCCTAATATTCTCACCAGTTTAAAACATTTTCCCATCTTAAGACAGCCCAGAAAGGTAAAATCTTGAAAATATTCACAAACTAAAACACCCATTAAAAAAAATTGTCAAAAACCTTTTGTTTCAGTAATTTCAGAATGTTTTGTTTTGATTTTGACCTTTTTTTAAAGTCTAATTAGCTAAATTTCAAAAGAAAAAGTCATTTTGAACCATAAAACCAGAATTTTTCAGTTAGAAAATATTGAAATGGAATATTTTGATAATTTTGAAAAATGGATTCTCAACACTTCTGAATTGGGAAATTTGCCAACCCTGACCCTATTTTGCAAACAATTTTGCTTGTGATAAATCATCATCTTTCTAAAAAATAATTTAGTCAAAAAATTCCCAAACAGCTCTAGCAGTGACCAAAAGTTGTCGCCATCTTATTGCTGCTTGGTAGCCTATGTGAAATAAGTTAGGTGGTTTTAGTCCAGTTCCCAGGAGAGACATGTCCACAGTCCAAAAGCTACAAACGTTAGTTTGCACTAACTAGAAGTCTCGTTAGATGGCTAGTGACTGAATGGGGAAGGAGAATGTACTACTCTCTCAACCTTTGCTCTGTCCCTCTCATTTGGTAGGTGCTGCTTCCATGTTTTGTCACATGACGGTTCTAGAATGTATTAGTCACATTCTTTTCATTATTCAATATCAGACAAGGAGTCAGAAGTTGGGGGAAGAGGAACAATAACAAGAAATGTATGTACAAGTCAACTCAGTTTTGCCAGAAGAGGCTTTTTAAGAGGAAGTTAAATGTGGACTGGACAGGGTATTTTTTCATAGATTTTAAGGCCAGAAAGGACCTCTAGATCAGCAGTTCTCAAACTTTAGTAAACTGAGGACCCCCATTTTGTTTTAAAATTTTGCCGTAGATCCCCAAGCCCCCGGCTCAGCCCTAGGCCCAGCCCTCACTCCACCCCCACCCCTCCTCTTCCCTGCCTCTTTCCACTCCCTCCCCCGAGTGCCCCTTCCCCCCTCTTCCCCCTCCCTCCCAGCGACTCCTGCATGCCAGAGAACAGCTATTCCCCAGCCTACAGGAGGTGCTGAGAGGGAGGGGGAGGAGTTGAGGGAGGAAGGGAGGGAGAGGGGAGGAGTTGATCAGTGGGACTGGCAGACATGGACATGATTCTGCTCCCTCCCTCAAGTGCACCCTGTCCCTGCTCCTCCTTCTCCCTCCCAACGCCTCTTGCATGCCACTGAACAACTGTTCCCCATGTAGAAGGCGTTGCGAGGGAGGGGGAGGAGTTGATCAGCGGGACCCGCGGACCCCTGGAGTTCCCTTGTGGACCCCGAGGGGTCTGCGGACCCCATTTTGAGAACCGCTGCTCTAGATAATCTAATCTGACCTCCTGTATAACACATCCCATATAACTCCATCCTGTTACACCATACTGAACCCAAGAAATTGTGTTTCACTAAAGCCTATGTTCTGAAAAAAAAAGCATCTAGTCTTGATCGGAAGGTATCGAGAAATGGAGAATCAATCACTTCTCTTGGTTGTTTGTGTGAGTGGTTAACCATCCTTACTGTTAAAAATACTCTTATTACCAGTTTGAATTAGCCTGATTTTAACTTTCAGCTATTGGTGGTGTTTGTTATGCCTTTCTATTCCAGATTTAAGAGCCCTTTAGTATCCAGTATTTTTTCTCCATGAACATATTTATTCACTGTAATTAAGTCATCTTTTGCTCTTCTCATTGATAAATGAAACAGATTGAGTCCCTTATGTCTTTCATCGTAAGGTGTTTTTCCAATCCTTGAATAATTTTTGTGCCTCTTCTCTTCATCCTTTCCAATTTTTAAACATTTTTTAATTTTTTTTATTTAAGAAGGTACAGTGATGTTATGAAACAGGTAGTTATCTAGCCACCCGCTCATTATTTGTACAGGTTTGGATATTGAATACGTCTTCCTTTTTTAGGCAGGTAATTGATTTTATGTATCAAGTTATGACTTATCAGACATTACATTATTAAACAGTATATATATATATATATATATATATATATATATATATATATATATATATATATAGTGAAATAAATTACAGTTGTATTAGGTCATTTAATTCATCCCCCCGATTGCTCAGGATTGTTCCCTACACTATATTTGATGTTTTGTCCAGTCTGGTTTATATGATAAAAGATGGGGCTTCTACTACTTCCCTTGGGAGACTATGCCACAGCCTAATTAATGTCACTATTAGTTATTGTTCAGCAATTGTTCAACACCATCCCCATTACTGTTCACTAGACCACTCTCAATAATTCTTCTCACTCATTGGGGAGAGATTATAACAGCCCCGGTTCGTGATGTGATGCCTCTGCCTATGTAGCATAAAAATCACATTGTCTTTTTTGGCAATGAGTTTCATTGCAAGATTATATCCAATATGCTCTCCACCATTCCCTCTACATCTTGGTCAGTCTGATTGCTTTCCAAATCTCACTAAACAGCTGTGTATCAGATGAATTCCCCTGTCCCAGGGCTAGCTAACATTTTGATAGGTTTCCTATCATTTTGGTATTTCCTGTCTCTATTTGCAACATCTCTCAGGCTATGTGTATGCGACAGACGACTAGTGGTGGTATGTAGGCAATGTGTAGCATGCCACAGTGAAAAGCCTTGTGTGTCCACACTATGACGTGTAGCTACATGAGTCAGTGACAGGCTCTACCAGGGAGGAGACAGCAACAGGAGCCTTTCACTGCACTGAGAAAAGATTCTGGCAGGGAGAAGACAACTGCCTTCTCCCTGCCAGAGCCTTTCCCTACTGCCCCGCTGCTGCTGGAGCCTTTCCCTGTGGCAGGAATTTGCCCAAGTCTTTCCCTGCAGTAAGGAAAAAGGGTCTGCAATTGGTCACTGCCCAAACCTTTTCCTGTTGCTTCCCCCCTGCCAGAACCTTTCCCCACTGGAGCAGTCTTTTCTTGTGGTGGGGAATGGCTCCAGCAGCGGTGTGGCAGCAGGACACTACGCTGCTAAAAGTGGTATGCGAGTGCATAACCTACACACTCTCTACTCACCCAAACTGTGCCAAGCAGTGTGGATGGAGGACACAGTTTGGGTGAGTAGAGAGCATGCAGGGCACGTGGTTGAGTACATACCCCCACTCTTCAGGCATGTCTGGACTCTACACACGCTGTGCCTCACTGGTTACACTGCTGTTTATACCCTGTGCCAGGGGGGCTACATATGTATGTAGTTCACACATCACCGAAAGAAGCGTGCAGTGTAGATGCACCTTTGGTTTGGTGGCTGGGTGAATAATTCAAAACAAATAGAGCTGTGTCTCACTTTTCTTTTTCGTAACTGAATTGTTTGTGGGCAGATTACAAATTTCTGGAATTTATTCATTATTAAAAATTATTCATCTGAATAAAGGACCAGATTCTGAGTTTGCCTCTCCCTTTGTGCATCTTCATCCTTTTAAAATCAAGATTGGATTTTTTTTTTAAAATATACACTCTAGTTCAAAAAAAATACTTTGGGGATATTCTGTGGCCTGTGTTATACAGGAGGCCTGACTAGATGATCAGAGTGGCCTTGCAATCTATGAATTTATGAAATCTATGAGTCACGGGAATGGAAAAAAGTGGGCAAAAATGGCTTTAAGCCACCCTTGCATTTCCTCATATTCTTAGCCTGACTGCAGGCCTGCTCAGCCATAGTGTAGATTGCAATAGCCCCAGGTTGTTCTAATTTATACTCTGCTTACCACAGCCTCCTATGGGACACAGGAAGAGGAGAATAGCTGGAACTCAGTGTACTTTTGTTTATGTCCTCTCATTCACTGATGCGTCTCCTATGGCAGACGTTGGGCAGAGGGTCAGTGACGTACCCTTACAGTCAGCTGTATGATGACCAGGGATGCCCCTGGCTCTATGAGGGTATTTTCTCTGAGCCATTCCCAGCCTCCTTACCGCAAGACATGTGATATGATTGTGTTCCCTCATTGGATGAACAGAACTTTGAATCAGATTCCTGCTGCGAATGGTCAAAGAAAGCAATTTATCTTTTTTCTTTTCTCCAGTATTCTGCAATAACTGGTCAAGGGTTTGCCAGTTCAGCAAAGATACCTCCCTGTTACCATGACTGCTACAATAGCTCTTTAGGGCCTGATCCAGAGTCCGCTGAAGTCAGTGGGAATCTTTCTACTGATATCTGGGGGGGTTTGGATCAGGCCCAGAAAATGGTCACAAAAAGGACTACGTGTTGTAAAGTCTGCAGAGTCAGGCCCTTAATTTGGTCAATAAAAGACAAAGAATGCAGTAGACATCCTAATCTTTTGGTTTAGACTAGACCACAGTGAGCTGTTTCATCAGTGTCCTGGGGTTTGTGTCGTGGGATGAGATGGAAAGATTTGGCCATGTGTATGTATGTAATGAATTTTTTAATTTTATACACTTTTTTTTCTTTGACTGTGTGAGTCTAATCTTCACAAAGAATGCACTGGAGACTGAAGTCTTATATGAATCCACAAAATGGGAACCAGAAGTGCAAACTTCTCTGCCCTACCCAAACAATGCATGCCTCAGTCCCGACCTGAAAAGACCACCTGTAGGGGTAAAATGTTAGTTTGGTATCCATGGCCCATTCATTGCTTTGCCACTCAGCTAAGGCTGCCAATTAGTGCCAACTGTGGTGGCAGATTTTGTGATGTGGACACATGTTAGCGGGAAACTGGACTGGGATATCCGACTCATTTCACATAAGGCACAATGAGTTCTTTGCTCTGTGCTATACAAATGAGAATTGTCGAAAGCTTTCCTCACTGTTAGCCTCTGTACTTACTCTGAGCTTACTGAGTGTAAATAAAAGGGAAATTGGTGTTATTGCAGGGACAAATTAGCACCAGAACTGAGCTGTATTTTTTCAAATGTGCTGCTAATTGTGCCCAATTTGTGCTGCAGTGCTCACTCAAATGCAAAAGCACAAAAACAACTGAACACATTTCGAGGTGCCACAAAGAGCTTGCACTTTTTTCTTAGCAAATTATCTTTCTAGTTTCACACTACACTAAGTGCCAAAGGGTCCCACTAAGACCTTTATCTGGAGTAATCAAATTAGCACTGCATGTTAGTAAATTAGGTTTTATTTACAGTGGTTGATATTTGCCGCAGATTTGGGCATTAAAGGAAAGCATTTCAAAGATTTCACTTAAAAATTTTATGCGAGTTACATTGCTTCTGTCCATGGAATTTAAAAAAATACAGGGCTATTGAAATGGAAGAAAAGAAGAAAGATAGTAACTGGATTCCACTTCCACAGAAGCATAGATTGGGAATTACAGATGTTACTAAACTTAAAAGTAGAGCTGAAACAAACTGCCAGTTGGAAACACGAGGGAATGGGTTTATTGTTATTTTGCCCAGTAGATTCATTCTTCCCCACAGCTCTTAATGGGTCAAATTTCTGCCATCACTTATACCCATGAAATCAGTGGCACTGCATGGCTGTAACTGAGGGCAGAATATGGTTCAATATAGCCATTAGGCACATCAAGCAGCCTGCCGCTGCCAAAAAATATGCCACTGATACAGTGGGAATTTCAAACTGCTGCAAGTGTAGGAGCTAACAGAATTGCCAAAATGAAAGGAAAAAATACAGGCCAAATTCTTCCCTGGCAAACCTCCACCGAAGTAATCAGAGTTATATCGGGTCTGAATTTGGTCCATTGAGGTTAATTAGTGAATGTGCCATTCTTTGAAGATATAATAAAATACTATGTAAATGCTAAGTATTCTTAAGGCTTCACATGACAGGAATTTGTACTTTATTTGATGAGTGTGAAGCTAGCCCAAGGCTGGACTGGTCAGTGAGAGAGTAGTTGTAGGAGTGAGTAGAGAAAAGAGAGTTAAATGCAGAAGTAGATTCTATAGTGGTGGCCAGAGGCGACGTGTCGGGGAGGCATGTGGATGTGGGGTCAACCTTCCCCCCCACCCCCAGACCAGTTTGGCCTGCTAGGGGGAGGGAGAGAGGCTCTGTCCTCCCACTGTGCCTGCCCCCCAGCATGCTTGGCCCCTGTTCCTGGCAGCGGGGCTGGCTGGGGAGTGGAAGGGGCCAGATCAGCCACTCCTCATGCTGGCTGCTGGGACACTGCTCCAGGCAGCACAGCAGCTGCCTGAGAGAGCCTGGCTGGGGAGCTAACAGCTTGCCCCGCACCTGGGCCAGGCTGCCAGGGACAGGGATAATACCTGGACAAAGCCTGCTGTAACAAACCTGTACACAGACCCCATGCTTACATGCAGAGATCATCTCCAAAAACATAAGTTACTATAGAAGCTAGAGAAGAACTCTATTAACTGATAATAGTAGCAGGCTCTTATCTAGTCAGTGTAGACCAGCTACTAGAAGGGGACTGTCACACAGAGACCCCCTTGGTGAAGGGTCCCCTGTTCTTTGCAAAAAACTGTCACCTCAGACCTGACAAACTCACTATGGATGAAACGTGATGTATAGGGTATTTATCCATAAAGAATAACATGTAAGGTATCTACATAAAGCTTGTATTTGTCAAGATTCATAATCACTGTGGGATGTATGTACAGGTAATTTTTAAGAAATAATGTATTTATATTGAAAGTATGGTTTATGGACTTGGAGTAGAAATTAGTCACCAGGAGGTAATGTGGCTCGGTGATGATCCATGCAACAAGATGGATCTTGCTAGTCAGCCATCGAGGTCATGCAAAGTTTTATTGTCTACTGCAGCCACGTCCCAGAACAGTCAATGGAAAACTATCAAAGACAATTGCATATGATCAAAACCACTTGGAGGTAAAAAGGAACATTATAGCAGGCAGGAGATTGGCCTGGCTATGAATAAAGACAACAGGCTGTTTCAGTATAACAGAATGGAGGGTAAAGGCACTCTGGATCCATTCACTGAGGAAATTGCTTGAGAAGCAAGGGGTTTTCATGAATGTTTGAGTCCTGGTTCTTGAGAAACCAGCCAGTTCTGCAACAGACTGAGCTATGGGGGCAAAGCCTACTTTATTAGATAGGAACGGTAACTATTGAGAAGTGTAGACACAGGTTTGCAATTTATGATTTTATTTTTTCTTGTTTCCTTGTTTCCATCACTTTCTCTCATTTCTAGTTATATCTTTCTTCTTTCTTAAATAAACCTAATTTTGTTTTATTACAAGTGCTCACAAAGGCTGTGTGGTTGACAGGAGCAGTAGTTTAAGGTAAAACTGGTAAATTGGGCAACACTGAACCTTTGGAGGCACAGGATCTGGAATTTCTGTGAGTAGCCAGTGTCAGGGACTGGATATCACCAGGGAACAATTTAAAGGTACACGGAGACTGGGGTGAACCTATTGTTAACCTGCAAGGCAAAGTTAGAGCTGGAATAGGCCAATGGAGAGTGCTTGAATGGCTAATAGGCTGCTGGTGTCATGGACTCTGCCTTTGTTGTGATGCTTTCTACATTCTGTTCTTCAGCTCATCCACGAGCCACCTCTAAATTGAGCAGTTTCATTGCCTACATTACTATGGTGCCATATATGATCTCAGCTAGCAGGAAAATTTGGAAGGACAAAGACCAAGACATGTAGAGTCCCACAGAATTAGAAGCAGCAATAGTCTTGGATGATTGGATCACCAAAAATCATAGAATCATAGAAATGTAGGACTGAAAGGGACCCCAATCGGCTTTCTAGTCTAGTCATATGCTGATGTGAGATACTATGAGATCCACAAGCAAGGAAATGGTCACTTTCTCACTCTAATTTGATCCATAGGAACCCATGTTCTAGAATTAATCATATATATGAAAACATGTACTATTTTAACAGCCCACAAGCACTGGAGAAACAGAGTAAACACTATTAGTCTATTGAGCTGAATTTCAAAAGGAAAAGTATTTTTCAGAACAGTCTCTGATGTTAAGCCCTTCTCCTTGTATTTTATTTCATGAGCCAAAAAGAGGGCCCATTCTTTCTAACAATGCCCTTTCAGCTACTTTGATGCTAAAAATAAAAATGTTTTATAGCTATCCAAGCAAAGAAGGTGAAAACAGTAATTTCCAGCTTTCCCAAACCTCAGTAGCTGTATCCACATTACAAAAGTATAGCACCAATAGAATCATAGAATCATAGAATATCAGGGTTGGAAGGGACCTCAGGAGGTCATCTAGTCCAACCCCCTGCTCAAGGCAGGACCAATCCCCAATTAAATCATCCCAGCCAGGGCTTTGTCAAGCCTGACCTTAAAAACTTCTAAGGAAGGAGATTCTACCACCTCCCTAGGTAACGCATTCCAGTGTTTCACCACCCTCCTAGTGAACAAGTTTTTCCTAATATCCAACCTAAACCTCCCCCACTGCAACTTGAGACCATTACTCCTTGTCCTGTCCTCTTCTACCACTGAGAATAGTCTAGAACCATCCTCTCTGGAACCACCTCTCAGGTAGTTGAAAGCAGCTATCAAATCCCCCCTCATTCTTCTCTTCTGCAGACTAAACAATCCCAGTTCCCTCAGCCTCTCCTCATAACTCATGTGTTCCAGACCCCTAATCATTTTTGTTGCCCTTCGCTGGACTCTCTCCAATTTATCCACATCCTTCTTGTAGTGTGGGGCCCAAAACTGGACACAGTACTCCAGATGAGGCCTCACCAATGTCGAATAGAGGGGGACGATCACGTCCCTCGATCTGCTCGTTATGCCCCTACTTATACATCCCAAAATGCCATTGGCCTTCTTGGCAACAAGGGCACATTGTTGACTCATATCCAGCTTCTCGTCCACTGTCACCCCTAGGTCCTTTTCCGCAGAACTGCTGCCTAGCCATTCGGTCCCTAGTCTGTAGCTGTGCATTGGGTTCTTCCGTCCTAAGTGCAAGACCCTGCACTTATCCTTATTGAACCTCATCAGATTTCTTTTGGCCCAATCCTCCAATTTGTCTAGGTCCCTCTGTATCCTATCCCTGCCCTCCAGTGAATCTACCACTCCTCCCAGTTTAGTATCATCCGCAAATTTGCTGAGAGTGCAATCCACACCATCCTCCAGATCATTTATGAAGATATTGAACAAAACCGGCCCCAGGACCGACCCCTGGGGCACTCCACTTGACACCGGCTGCCAACTAGACATGGAGCCATTGATCACTACCCGTTGAGCCCGACAATCTAGCCAACTTTCTACTCACCTTATAGTGCATTCATCCAGCCCATACTTCTTTAACTTGCTGACAAGAATACTGTGGGAGACCGTGTCAAAAGCTTTGCTAAAGTCAAGAAACAATACATCCACTGCTTTCCCTTCATCCACAGAACCAGTAATCTCATCATAGAAGGCGATTAGATTAGTCAGGCATGACCTTCCCTTGGTGAATCCATGCTGACTGTTCCTGATCACTTTCCTCTCATGTAAGTGCTTCAGGATTGATTCTTTGAGGACCTGCTCCATGATTTTTCCGGGGAGTGAGGTGAGGCTAACTGGCCTGTAGTTCCCAGGATCCTCCTTCTTCCCTTTTTAAAAGATTGGCACTACATTAGCCTTTTTCCAGTCATCCGGGACTTCCCCCATTCGCCACGAGTTTTCTCTGCAATCACAGCCGCCAATTCCTTTAGCACTCTCGAATGCAACTCGTCCGGCCCCATGGACTTGTGCACGTCCAGCTTTTCTAAATAGTCCCTAACCACCTCTTTCTCCACAGAGGGCTGGCCATCTATTCCCCATGTTGTGATGCCCAGCGCAGCAGTCTGGGAGCTGACCTTGTTCGTGAAGACAGAGGCAAAAAAAGCTTTGAGTACATTAGCTTTTTCCACATCCTCTGTCACTAGGTTGCCTCCCTCATTCATTAAGGGGCCCACACTTTCCTTGGCTTTCTTCTTGTTGCCAACATACCTGAAGAAACCCTTCTTGTTACTCTTGACATCTCTCGCTAGCTGCAGCTCCAGGTGCGATTTGGCCCTCCTGATTTCATTCCTACATCCCCAAGCAATATTTTTATACTCTTCCCTGGTCATATGTCCATCCTTCCACTTCTTGTAAGCTTCTTTTTTATATTTAAGATCCACTAGGATTTCACTGTTAAATAGATGAAGTCAGATTGTTTTTTCTGCGTTGTATACTTTCATTTCTACTAACCCTGAAGAATCAGAAATACTAAGGCTACTGAAAGATAAACATGATTTTTTTTTCATGATTTTATATAGATGTCTCAGTGGATTCCCTACCAGACCAGAGGTCCCCAAATTAAAATGCCATTGATAGCTAGTTCAGTACAGCACCCTGTTTGTTAATACAACTTGCAAAGTGGCTAGTGTTACTTTACTATTTAGTGAGGGTGATACCTTTTGCCTTTTGGTTACTAAAGTTTATGGTGTGACTAAATTCATACTGCGGGTTCCAGATCTGTGCCTAGCCTGAGGAAAATGACAAGCCATTCCATAGCCGTCTAGGGAAAGATTTTTGTAAAGGCATTTTCTCATTGAGTTACAAAAATGCCTCTACTGGTAATATGACTCAACTTTAGTAACAAGATTTCCTGAACTGAGGACTATGGCTGCTGCTGTGTTATCATTGTCTTCAAGGGAAGCACTGGGAATTAGTGCTAGTAGAAAAAATCTATTGAAACTGTTGTTTTTTAGTGGAAAATTTGGTTTTCAACTAAACAAAAAAGCCAAAAGTGTTTGCTTAATACTTTAAATGTAAATATAGATTTCTTGTTGAAAACCCTTATGTCTGAAATATTTCAGTTTGAATATACCACCATGGTGCTGTATAGGAGTTGAAGTCTGGTCACCTCATGTCCCCATTCTCCCCCATGCACGAACACCCGAGTTGGACGTCACCTTCCATGACGAACCATGGCTATGGGACTCCCATGATGCATGACCTCCCCTTACCAAGAAGGGAAGCCATGGTGCACTATGGGAGATGTAGTGAAACCAGAGAGCCCAGCCTATTGAGGGAAATGGGAGATGAGAGACCCAAACTACAACTCCCATGAGGCATCACTATGGTATTTCTGAATCTAAATATTTTGGTTTTTGATTTTTTGCTGAAAAATCAAAATTCTCTGGAAAATTTCAACTAAAATAGTCTGTTTTAATTTTCATTGACATTTTCTGTGGAAAAAAAGTCCCATTTTCGCAGTAGCTCTGCTCAGTATCTCGCCTTAAAAGGAAACTGTTTTGTTTTGTTAATATTACTGGTGAAATTAATGCTCATGAAAGTAAGATACCAGTTGCACTGCAGTAGGATACCAGGTATTGTACATGCTTTTCTCATACAAAACTCCTTAATACTGATAGGCAAGTCCCTTAATAGTCCAGTTCTAGGTTTCTCCTGAGCTGATTATTGACAACTGTACTACATTGTTTGACGGCTCTGTGATGATAAAAAACGACTGCAGACTAGAATAGAGGCTATCACACTTATTTTCCCTTGTGATTTGAGTCCAGATTTGAAGCCAGACTAGTTCATTAACCTCCTGCGCTACTCAGCCCTGCTTCACATTAAATAATGCTTTGCTGAAAAGAAGAAAATCGAAAATCCTTTTGTGGCAATAGCTGAAAATATGGCTAATATGTCAGTAACTAAATACATTTCTCAGTTCAGAAAGATTTTGTAGTGTCTGCCTCTCTGACTAGGAATATATAAAGCTTTGAAATGAACTGAATCATATGGAAAAAATGACTGAATTCCTGAAATGTCTAATTGCAACTGATAAATGGTATGTGCCTCCTGTATGCCTTAGTATGGGAAAATTCCTGCTGGGAACTGAGAAGTGTTGAATTCTCTTTCCGTTTTGTACTGGCCAAATCCAAGGCACCTTGAAATGCTCACCTATAAAAGGGGACCTGCAAATGGAAAATGAAAAGGAAGGAGGTTGTGCCACGTACAAAGAAGATCTGGGTGTTCTTTTATTTTTCACAGGTTTGATTTTTTAAATTAGAAGTTGAGGCTAGAGGGAAAATTTTCAGAAGCACCAAAATGACTTAGGAGGCTAAGTCCCATTTTCACAAGTGACTTAAGCACTTTGGTGCCAAAGTCTCATTGACTGCTGAAAATGAGACTTAGTCTACTAAGTCACTTAGGCACTTTTGAAAATGTTACCCCATGCTTACCCTGTTTTACCTGGAAAACTCTATGGAAGACTAGAAAACTGGTAGGATTATAACATTTCAAAGCATCAGGGAAGTGAAAGCTCATTAAGAATTCAGTCGTGAGCTGCCTAACTCTGTGTGAGCTGCCTGAAGCAATGGTCTTTGTGCAGGGAAGGAGAGAAGCCACTACTAGATGGAGCCATGGCTCTGCTGCCCCTCCTCCCAAACACACTGGCCAGCCAAGCTGGTGCAGAGATAGAGAAGACTGGGCCAGGAAAAGGGCTGGCACAGTTTATTTCCTCTCATGCAGCAAAAGGGAAGCAGGTCCCAAACTGTGACTCAGTGCTCTGCTCCTAGAGTTATGCAGCTAGACTCTGCCCCTTTCTTGGGCTGGATAGCAAGGTGCCAATCCGGTCCTTAATGAGACTTTACCTTCAGAAGCCTGTTTCTCCAACTACAACAAGAAATCTCCTGATCATTTTGTCATGCTGCCAAATCCCCTGGACAGTACATTTGCTCCCCTATCCTGTGTGAATCTATCACGCTGGGACTATTTGGTGCAGGAGCTGAGAGCAGAGAAACAGCACACATGAAGAAAGTGATAATTCACATGCCCTCCTATCTGACAGCCTCTGTTGAGGAAATCTACCCCTCTGTTATTGTTACATCCCCAAGATTGGATGCTTTTCTAAAATATATGCTTTCATTCAACAAGCAATTATTTTGAGGAAGTTCTACGGCCTGCGGTAATGCAGGATGTCAGACTAGGTAATCACAGAGGTCCCTCCAAGTTTTAGAATCTATAACTCTACAGAAGAGCTGCCAGAATGCAGAGAAGGTGGGAGAGTGGAAGATTGTTAGGAGGATGTTGGGGCCAATCTCCAAAATTTAGATCTGGAGTGTGAACACCTCAAAGTCAGAGCCTGGTATTTTGTATTAGCCCATTATAAAGATAAGGGGGTGAAATCTGGAACTGTGCTTACATTCCTAACCCTCCGGAGTTTTGGGGGTGTTCAGATCCAGAGTTTTGGTTTCAGCCTATCTTTATCTGGAAGTTCATGTTATTCCTCAGGATGAGACTAGCCTTACCTGGTTTCAGAAAACCTTCTGTTAGCCAAATCATTCTTAACAGGCCTGGAATTCAGATCAGAAACATACAAGCTATTACCAACCTGCATTATAGAATAAATGCTCCAAAGCTTGAGAGTTAACTGACATTCACCTGGAAGGCTTGTTCCACATCAACACTCTGAATATGTACTGACAGCGTGTGATAAAGAGCAAGCCTTACAAGGAAAGTTTAAAATTGCACCATCATGCTGGTGGGAAAGGCAAACCTGTGTGAACATGGGAGCCAGTGGCATTGGTGAAACTTCAGGGAATGTTCAGAACAAGAATGTTGCGCCATAACCTAGTCCTCATCAAGGATTACTTTAAAGCAGCTCCCCAGGGCTGGATGACATCAGAAAGCAAGGACAGTACTGAAGTGAGGAAAAGAGTTGGACTTGAGTTATTAGGGGTCATGGTATCTATTTGTTGAGTGCCATTCATTAATTGTTTATACTAGTGGTATTAATTCATACTGATATAACAAATTATACTAGCCATGTACACCGTTCTTTGGATGGTCTCTGATAGTTCTTAGGGCAAATCTTTATTTAGCCTTTTTTTTTATTGTTTGTTTTGCAGATCTAGTTCACCCCATGTACTCAAGAAGGGTTTCTCTGAAACATGTACACTATTTCCATTGTCAAGATTTACTTATTTCTGTTTTCCACAGACACACTAAGCAGCTCTTACAGCAGCGTAGGTGTGTTTGAGAATTATAAGAGTCTTCAGTTCTCATACCAAACTACACCCACACAAGTCAATTTCAGTTTCAGTGACTAAAGGTCATGTGAATGGCAAAAAAATAACAGGTAAGAGCCTCATTAAGAATAACTGAATTTGCAGCAGTGGCTTACTAGAAAGGGAGCTAACAGCACAATCAGTAAGTCCTTGCCTTTCCGTACGTTTGTTGGTTTGCTACCCCATTACGAGTTGTTTACAAGTAAGTCCCATCCCATGAAAGATAGAGACATAAGGTGAGTTATGCGCAAGTAGTGATGGAAGGACACACCCCTTTGCAGGGCTTAATTTGTGCCAGGGCTTGCTATGGCTGAGGCCCAGCACCCCTAGGCCCGGCAGCTCTGGGCTTGGCAGTTCACAGGCCCGGCACCTCTGGGCTTGCCGTGGCAGTTATAAAATTAAAACAATTGCTTAAGCCCCGGAAACGAATAGCTTGAGCCCCGGTACCTCTTTCATTACAAATTAAGCGCTGCTCCTTTGACTTTTAACAAACCAGGAACAGAGATGGACTGCAAGCAGATTTGGTTATCTGCAAATTGGGGGCTAGTCCCTTGCCCAGGGATAGATCATGTGCACCACCTTTGGCCTGGGGGCTTCAAAAGGCAATGCTAGTAGCACGATTTCAAATGAGGCCAATTGTCAGGTTCCTGGGGCTGATGGCCTCTTGTACATTTGTCACTCCTTTGCCAAGACTGCATACTCATGCTTGGCAGGCCTGGCTGAACTCTCTAATCATAGTGGTTCACATTCTCAGCATGCTGTTTTCTCTTATACCGGAATTCCCCAGTGTGGTGATCTCTTCCATTCAATGTTCTCAAAGGGTTCTCTGCCTCTTGTAATATTTGAATTGAGCTGTAAACCTGGGAGATTTGTTAGCCTGGAGACTTTGGAAGCCAAGGTAGTCTACAGTGTACATAAATTATTAGGAACATCAGTTTATAAGGCTGGTCCTCATGGGAACAGACTCTGCTTTAAGATTCTTTGAGAATACTGCCTCAGAGAGATGCTTGGTCTCCCCTGCTATACTGTGTTGTGAGGCAATCTGCCTGTGGAAATGCTTCATTGGATTGCAACATTCTCCTCAACATTGCCTCGGGATGGCGTACAAGATATTGTAGGTTTCAGAGTAGCAGCTGTGTTAGTCTGTATCCATAAAAAGAAAAGGAGTACTTGTTGCATCTTAGAGACTAACAAATTTATTAAAGCATAAGCTTGTGTGAGCTACAGCTCACTTCATTGGATGCATACAGTGGAAAATATAGTAGGGAGATTTTATATACACAGAGGACATGAAACAATGGGTGTTACCATACAGACTGTAACAAGAGTGATCAAGAAAGGTGAGCTATTACCAGCAGGAGAGTGGGGGCGGAGGGGGGGGGAGGAACCTTTTGTAGTGATAATCAAGGTGGGCCATTTCCAGCACTTTACAAGAACAGTAGGAGGGGAAATAAACAAGGGGAAATAATTTTACTTTGTGTAATGACACATCCACTTCAGTAGATTTTAAGACTTCTGTGTGAGTGTGTATTTCATTTTATTACATCACAGCAAGCTACCCTCAATATTAGTCTGTAGCAGTGGTGCCAAATATTTGGCCTGAAGGTCAGATTAGCAGCTTGCAGGTCATATCAGATTCTGCAAAATCTAAGATTTCATGAAAAAAAGTTCTAGACCTTTTGGTTATGAAGAAAACCTTCCAACTATAATCCTATCTGATGGTGTCTCTCTGAGTCTTCAGACAGCCTGAAACGATGGCGATGATATGTGTTTTCTCCCCTGACCACCATTAAACTGTCTGGGACATGAACTCTAAAGCCTAACAATGACACTTTAATTGTCAGTGTTCACTATTTTATTGCAGAAGCCTGGGAGAGCAGTAATTGAGAGTTGCTGCAGGGAAGGAGAAATGGAGGGAAGGAGGGAGGAGAAATACAAAGGACAAGGAGGAAAACACAAGGAATGTGGAGAAAAATAGAAACGGAAGGATAGGAAAGGAAGAGAAGCAAGGTCAGATATCATGCTAGTCCTAAAATGGAGCATATTTTCACCCTGAGTGATGCAGAATATGGCAATAGTAAAAAATAACTAAAAGTATAAATACTACATAAAGGCCCCATTTCACCATTGTACTTTGTGCATACCTCCCGTTTAAATCAGAAAGAGATTCACACTGGATTAAGAGAAGCACATAGTTCTAAATTTATACCATGAACCATGATCTGGAATTCATTTCTCTCCAGTGAATGAGCGATCCCCTGATCGATAATGACAAAGCCTCTACCTCAAATCTGTTGAGATTTTTTTTCTTTTTGCACATATTTTCTGGTATGTATGTGTCCTATGAGATCTAAATAAAATCTTATCTCCCTAGCCCACTGCTATAGTCAGTAATACTCAGTAACAAAGCTCAATCCTGGATTCAAACAAAATAGGATGATTGGTCACAACACTCCCATTGGTCCTACTTCCACAGTTCCTATATGCTTCTGACCATGTTTATCTACACTTCCTTGGTGGTCTAGTCAGCACTGGTGGCGTGGTAAATGATAGCTCCCCGATGACTGCCAAATCCACTGCCCCAGTCTCAATTGAGGTGGTGCTACCAATAATTACATCTCTCTCCTAACTCCCTGATACTCTTATGACATGAGGGTTAAGTCATTGTTTTGAAAGAAAACACACTTTATTGACACATAAAGCTGCCTTCAACTGGATATTCTGTAGCATTAAAAATGATTGTTAATAATAATTAATACTGGGCTCAATAGTGTTTATTCACAAAGTAGGGAAGAATAATTCCCTCCACTGCAGAAATTAGTGTGTCAAATGCTGTGCCCTGCATTATGCAGGAGTTCAGACTAACAGGTCACAATGGTTCCCTCTGCCCTTAAAACCTATGACCATCATTCAGTGCTTCATCTTAAGAAATCTGAATTAACACCTTGGTGAGGTAGGGGCCAAAAGGATTATTACCCCTATTGTAACACATGTGGTAGGAAGATGGGCCAGCAAATGTGAGAAATCTGAACTAAGGCCGTTTGGTACAGGCAAACTCATGTGTAGGTGTGCAAGATGGAAGATATGGTTATTGCTGATTAATATCTGATATGACAGGTTGCAATTATAGGCCTGTCAGTGCAATCTCTGCTTTGAGTCTCATTCAAATGAAAAAAAATTCACAAGTATTTTAGAGTTTGCATTGTGTGGATCTGATCATTGTTTTCAGTGAAAAGTAGTGAAAAAACTGGATTAAGCATGGCTTAAAATCCTATTATTACTTCTAGCAGTGATTAAAAAAAAAAGTACCACAGTGGGTATGTTTTGCTTTGTGTGAATGCTTCTGCTTTATATGACGAGGAAGAAAAATGTTAACAGTAGAGCATAGGTTAGTTTTGATTTGTCTATACATTTAAAACAATCAAATAAGATATTTAAGTCACTAAAATGAAATGGCAGCATAGTGACTGTCTCCATAGCATTGATAATAAAATTTGCTTTCAAATGGATTTATATTAGGTTTGATTCCTTCTTCCACTCATTGTTCATTGATTTGATAATGAAGACCACACACCAGTGCCACCTGGTGGGACCATGCAGAAATTTAGTGGTCTTCCCTGCAATGTGGCCGAGCAGCTGGTATGTTACTTCAGAGTAGCTTAATGTGTCTGGTCTTTGAAGCAAGCTAGCTCAGTTACTCCCACATTGGATTTTTCCTTGGCATCTGAATAGGAGGCATTCATGCTAAAGCACCATCAGTCTGAGACCAATAAATAAAAAGGTGAGCAGAGAGCTTTGTAAAGGAATGTAATCCACTGAATCCTCCTTCATTCCTCAGGCTCCCAAATACCTGAAGATTTGCTTCCCTCTTTCAGTTCAGGAGTTGCATGAAACCACAGAATACCTTAGAGAGCCCCAACAGGCCCAGATTCTGATCTCTATTACATCTGTGAATTGGGAGTCACTCCACTGAAGTCAATGGGGTGACTTCTGAATTACACCCTAATGTAACTGAGATGAGAATCAGACCCAAAAACCAAGTCGGAGTCTAGTTGTTTGCTCAAAAGATAAATACAAGAAGATAAATTAAAGCAATCATTAAAGGCCACATTTAATGTGCTATTTAAAGGCCTCATCCCAGTCTCCAACCTTTGCTGTTAATTTTGCACCTGCAATAAATTTTTGTGCACAGACAAAATCTTCATGTGCAAAACACAGTTCAACAGCTATCTAAGCTTTAAAATCTGTGCACGCTAACATGTTCACATCAGTCTGGACACCATCTTTGAAAGTTGGACCCTAACTAGCCATCCAAAAGGTACTACCCTAGGAAATTCATTCTAGCTGGCCCCACTGTGTCCACATAGGCTATAACAGGGCAAAAAGATGTTATCTTGCTTTATGTTGCCAGGAGCCTTACCCATGCTTCATCCACTTCAATAGGGACCAGCCACAACTGCAGGTCCTGAGCCACTGTTGTTTCTCCCTAGCAGTACTTTAACCCTTTATATTGCTTTCACCATCATGGTATTTGAGCTTCTAGGAGAGAGCGCACAGTAATGGGAATCTTGGAGACAGAGGAAAAAAACAGTCTTCAGTTTCTTAGCTTTTGTGGGCCTAAATTGCTACAGAATCCTCACAGGAAACCACTGATATCATAGGGTTAAGTCAGTCACAGCCCATCTTGAAATTTCCTCACAAAGGCCAACACCACAAAACTATGAGGTAGCTGTCCCTAGCCCTGTGTGGACATTAAGACATTCATTCCTTTCCACCACTGTTGTCTATCTATATGCCAGACAATGAACATATTTTATTTGGCTCAGTGACACTTTTCCTGATTCAAGGAGAACAATGGGGGAAGGAAATCATCCCAGGAAGCAATACTTCATGGAGGTTTTTACAAAGTCATATTAGTGCCAGGGTATCCCATCTGTAATGTTCAGCCTGCTGAGGCTCAAATGTGTGACAGGTTTCGACTATGCCATGGTGAGAAAGGTCCCAAATGTGGGAAACCAAAAAAAATGGCAGCCTCAGAGGTGGAAGGTGATCAAAATGTTGTGGGATTAACTGACTGATGAAGCACTTTGTTGTCAACAATTGACTCTAACAGGCAGGGGGGGTATTGGCAAATGTGTGGGCAGAAAGGTAAAAATGGATCTAATTTGAGCCTCTACCCTATACTGAGGTATAGTTGTGAGAGATGAAGCTATTTCTTTGTACTTCTGGTGTTTCATTATATGTGTTTGGGTGGGGAGAAGTTGCTGCTAGTTCCAGTTATAAAATATACATTTGGCTCATAGTGCGCTTGCTGAGTTGAAAATAAATATGCAGAGAGCCAAATCTGTGCTGGTATAGGCAGGCATAGCTCTATTATGTCAACCAAATTGTATCTACTTATGCAAGCGCTGTCTGTGGCTAATATAATGTGCACAGTACATTCTATTATAGAATGGCGTGATTTTGCTGCAGATTGTTCTCTGTAGATGAATATTTACTGTTGGATTGCATGAACAACAGCTGTATAATAGGTTTCAGAGTAGCAGCCGTGTTAGTCTGTATTCGCAAAAAGAAAAGGAGTACTTGTGGCACCTTAGAGACTAACAAATTTATTTGAGCTTAAGTTTTCGTGAGCTACAGCTCACTTCATCAGATGGAGCTTTTCTAACAGCTATATACTTGCTCTTCCAATATGATAGTAAAAGAAAAAGCACTATAGAATGATTTATTATTGAAATACTAGACAAAATCCCAAATGGGACTCATGCTTAACTTATTCAAACTGTAGTGCAGCATATGATATCCTGGGCTCGCTGAGTCAATGGCAGCACTTCCATTTATTTCAGTGGAGCAAATATTTCACCCATAGTTTCTGGCCAGCTCTACACTAGAAAAGGTTTGCTAGTATAACTATACCTGCATAACTTTACCGGCAAACCCTCCTAGTGCAAGTGCAACTTTATACTGGCAAAAAAGTGCTTTTGCCAGTATAGCTTATACAAGTTTCCTGAGTGAAATAAGCTACGGCAGCAAAAGCATTTTTATACTTGTAGTCTACACGTGGGCTTTTGCCAATATAGAAATGTTGTAAAAAAATCGCACAGCTAATTGACATTACTCTACCAGCAAAAGTTTCTACAGTAGATCTGGACTCTATAAAAACAAATAATGCTACAATGAGGTTAAAGGTACAAGAATGTAAAGGCTACTTTCCTGGACACGGCATCGGTTTTTAGGATAGAGAGATGACAGGCCAGGGGCGAGTTCCCCACCCACAGTAAATGAGTGTTTGAAAACAGTCCACCAAGAGGAGCTTCCTTTAAAGTAATGTGGGATATTGGTATCCATATGGAGGGCCTCATGGTATAGCAATGTGGAGATTTGTTTCTGAATAAGATGTTTAGTTTAGTCCAGCACTGAAAAACAAAGGATATGCTGCTGTCACACTAATCAAAAGCGCAGCTAATCTGCTGCTCAGATGTGCCAATTGTAACTGCATTGTAGGGTAAAGGTAGTTATAGATGTGAAAAAAATGTATAGGACAATATTCAGAAGAAAAGCTTAGAGGAATAGGGGCTCTTCAAAGGGACACAAAGCCTTTCATGTACTTATTCTGGTTAACATGGGCATCTTTCTACTTGCCATCATTAGGCATGTCAGGTCATGACACCTTTCTAGGGAATAAAAAAATAAAGAAGTACCAAGCAGCTAAAGCACACAATGATGACTGGCGGTAGGGAAAGTCAGTGGAAAATTGGTGTGTTGTGTCTTTTGCTCTTTATACACCAAAATTAATATGAAGAAACCACATATCTGGGTCCCAAATAACCAGGTTTCCTAAATACATATATGCATGTAAGGCCTCACAACATACCTACACGCTGACTGGTTTCTGGAGGATTCTGAAACAAAGAACACAGTGAGCAATACTACTACACGTGATTTAAAGGGATAGCATCCTATTACTTGTACACGCATACTTTATCAACTTAACAGGATTTTTTTGAAGGGATGGATTATATCTTTTGACTGAGTCAATAAAGCCAAGGATCTGACCACTATTATTCATTAAAGTTCCCAAGGTACTTTTTGTAAGAATCCCTGTATTGTAGCCAAATTACAGCTTGGATCATTACATTTTATATGAATACCTCCTGCTTAGGCTCCCATTACAGTAGTATTCTGATGGTCTAAATTCCTCCTGCAGTTTCAGTTGGAATGGTATTTCTCACTTCCTGTCCCATTGTTAACAAATTTATTTGAGCATAAGCTTTCGTGAGCTACAGCTCACTACAGCTCACGGAAGCTTATGCTCAAATAAATTGGTTAGTCTCTAAGGTGCCACAAGTACTCCTTTTCTTTTTGCGAATACAGACTAACACGGCTGTTACTCTGAAACCTGTCCCAATGTTGTGCAGTAGTGTTGCTCTGGCATGTTGAAAAGTTGCCACATTCCATTCCAGTGTTTAGTGTAGTCTAGTGTAAAAGTCCCAAGCAATAGTCTCTTACCATAACCTTTGGGAGACTATTTCATAGCTTTGTAGGAAGTTTCAGGAAGTTTTCCATTATATTCTACTAAATTTTCTCTTTCTCAGTTTTGAACCATTACTCCAAGTTATTATTTCTGCTGTATACATCCATCACATATTTGTAGGTTATCCTGTCACGTTAGTCATCAATCCATCATATACATACATGTAAGCCAGTGGTCTGAATGAGCTCTCCCCTGCCCATTGATGAACTGGGCGAAAAAACTTCAGGAGCAGACCATATTTACATAGACACATCTACTATGTCTAGGTGACCAGCAGACAGACCTGCTATGCAAACATGATCAATTTTATTGTGTGTTAAAATTCACTTACGTCTTAGATCCAGGGGCAATGAAATGTTGTTATCCTTACTGTATGACTAAAAAGCAGAAAAACTGTACTTAGTATGTACTAATAACACAGTCAGAGTAATCACATTCACTAAGCATAGGGCAGTGATGCCAAATCCAAGTGACAGAGAGAGAGGTGTTCTGAATTGGTGGTGTGGGTTTTGCTGAAAGGGTTTGAGATGCTATTTGATCCTTCTTCCTCAGAGTTTATAGACCGAGCTGAGTAGGTTCAACTGAGAGTCCTTGTATCTGCTCATTGATCGCTACAGTTGAAATAATTGATAAGCAAGGTTAGTAGGCTAACTTTTAGACCTGGAGTGGGGACAGTGTTTTGGTGAAAGACAACACAGAGGAGGCAACAGCAATGGGGTTCTCCACCACCCAGTGAAATCACTTAGAATTGGGCTAGGTAGTGGGACCTTAGAATAGCTGACGGTGATGGTGAGCAGAGGTGGAAGCAACAGTGGCAAGGAGAAGCATCTGAGGTGACAGCAGGGTGCACAAGTGGCAATGACACTGCCGAATAGTGTCAGCAGCAGAGGCATCATGCACCTGCCCCCTCCAGCGTGAGAGGTGAACCCTCTTGAAATCTGGGGCGTCTCTGACTTCAGGCAACAAAACATGGGTAGGGTGCAATGGAGGGGGAAAGAGGAGTGGTTTGTTGAAGAGACATTTGTCTGTTGGGCTTTCACACAGAAAGATGGGAAACTGAGGCAAAGGACTTACTGCCCAAGACACTGTGGGCTGGATGTCGACTTATAATTTGCATACAAGTTTTCTTTTGTAGTTCACAGACTCAGTGATTGTGAGTAGGGAAGTATTGTCTCTAAGAGGTGCTCAGGGATGGTGGTTAGTTTTCCCAGATTTCTGAGTGGAGGGCTCAAACTGATTATATTTTATAATGCTAAGGGGAACCCCTAAGTATTGAATCTGGCCCTTGCTGCTGCTGGCTACATATATTTACATATTTATCTCCTTTTACTCTTTCCTCATAAATCAGTCCCCACCCCCAGCTCTCTGATCATTTTTGCTCTTCATCTCTGAACTCCCTCCAATCTGTCAGTATCTTTCTGGTGATATGCCCAGAAATGAATGCGATATTCCAGGTGTTGTTGTACTAGAGCCATATAAAAAGGGTCTGTGATATGACATGATGCTTTTGGAAATACATCCCAAAAGAGCTGTGCCTTTTTTTGTATCCATATCACATTACAACATGAGAACATAAGAACTGCCATATTGGTTCAGAACCAATGGTCCATCTAACCCAGTATCTTGTCTGACAGTGGCCAGAGCTTTAGTGGGAGTGTACAGAACAGGGAAGATGGAGTGATCCATCCTTCCCCTCCTGGCAGTCAGAGGTTTAGGGTTGCATCCCTGACCATCTTGGCTAACAGGCATTGATGGACCTATCTTCCATGAACTCATCTAATTCTTTATTTAATCCAGTTATACTTTTGGACATCACAACATTCCAGGGCAATGAGTTCCAAGGGTTAATTGTGCAGCGTGTGAAAAAATACTTCCTCTTGTTTGTATTAAACCTGCTGCCTATTAATTTCATTGGGTTTTTGTATTCTGTGCAAAGGTAAATAACACTTCTCTATTCACTTTTGCAACACCATTCATGATTTTATAGACTTCTTGCCCCATCAGTTGTCCCTTTTTTAAAGCTGAACAGCCCCAATCTTTTTAGTCTCTCCTCATACAGAAGCCTTTGCTTACCCTTGATCACCTTTTTTACCCTTCTCTGAACCTTTTCCAGTTCAGCTATATCCTTTTGAGATGGGGTGACCAGAACTGGACAAGATATGGAATTTATATAATGGCATTATATAATTTATATAATTTATATAATGGCATTATGATTTTTTTTGTCAAATGTCAATGTGTCTTCCTCTGTTCATGTCTAGCATATTTCAGAGGTTACCACAATATAAATAATACAAATAATACCTAATTTACTCTGTATACTATGATTTCTAGGTCTCTTTTAGCATTACTGTTTCCCCTTGAATATATATGTTTCAGATATTTTTCTCCCGGATGCATTAGCTTGAATGTTTCCAATTTAAATCTATTTTTTTTAATTCTTAACATAAATATCAGCAACATATTTTTTTACAGACATTTCAGATAGGCCAAAGAACACTACCATTTGAATTTCTTAGGAAAACTTTGATCCATTTTATGTATTGCACAGGAATAATGTAATTCATACACTTTACTCTTTATCGGGATACAAACTACACAGACTCCGTTATTTCTTTATCGAAGCATCTAGTAGTAACTGCTATCGTTAATGTTGCCAAACAGTTTCTGACATCATGAAAGAACCAGATTTTGGGTTGAAATTTTCCGGGCTTGTTTTTTGTCCCAAGGTTACTTAATTTTGGATAAAACACTTTTAAACAGCTGAAATGGGTTGAAAGTTGCAAATTGCAATGAAATTGCCCTTAATAGAGCAGTGCACAGCTTTTTGGAGGAAATTGTTTTGGTAACCAATTTGAATTTGCCTATGTGGCATTATGAATTCTGTTTGATATAAGGGACTCTGTATCTGTGTCAGACTGCAAGCTCCATTCTGAATGTGGGGCCTATCTGCCTTCTCTGTTGTCTTTTTACCTGCATGTTTGACTAAATTCTCAGGGATGTTGTGCTAACATTGGAAGGTCATTAACCTTGATGGCCATCTATTCACACAGAAGCCCCCCCCCAGACGAAGAGTTGGCTACTGCCAGTTTTTCATGTCTGAACTCCAGGAGAGAAGGAAATTAACCAAAGGGTCACATGGTGGAGGGCTTTGATCACCTGATTAGGCTGATTAGGGGGTCACCTGACAAAGATACTATAAAAGAAAGGGTCTCTGATTAGCCATTTTAAAGAGCAACCTAAAGCAGAAAGCAGGCTGCAGACGTGAGAAGAGACTCCACATTCCAGAGGAAAAGCCATGTGCAGAAGGGAAGGGACAGCAGAAGGCTCATATGTTGCTTAAAAGACTGACCCTAAGCCCAAAGAATACCTGAGAGATGAGGAAACTGGAGCAGGGAAATACATAGAGGTTTTTTTACTGTTTTGTCTAAATCTGTATATTGCTTGGGCTCTCTTTTTGCAAATTCTATGTGTTATGTGCTTCTAGCGTCCTGTGTTCCTGGAGAGGTAAATGGTAAACACCTGAAGAGTCTCAGGGGTTGCGTGGAGGTCAGCACTGGTCCTGGAGGCCTAAGACAGCTGGACTGCGAGATCAGACAGTCTATACCAAAGAAGTATGCCACGGAGGCCAAAGAAAAAGCCAGAGGCCAGAGCTTACTGAGACCCAGGGAAGCTTAAAAGCATATAAGCCCAGTGTGTGGGACCCAAACACAGGAACCTGGTAACTCCCAGCAGGAGGAACGTTACCAAGGCTCTGGCAAGCAGTGCTGAAGGAAATTGTTTTGACTACCATTTTGCATTTTCTCCTAGGCCCACTTTTGTTCCCTGACAGTAGCCATCTTGTTTAGTCGTTGGACAATCAGAGGCCCAGTGGTGCCAAATACAGATGCAACTGATTTTGAAATCCAAGCTGTCACTTCTCCGTACCTGAAGGTCCCCAAGAAAGAGGAGAGAGACAGAGGCTACCATATACTGCCCCTCAAGCAGAACCACCACTGCCAACTCCTTTGACATGAGTGGCTCTTGCCACTGCTGCTGCTGCCACCAGTACTGCCACCATTGCCAGAGTCTCAGCACTGACAAGATTTTGTGGCTTCTTGTCTGATAGGGTAGCAGGCAGAGAGCAAAAAAAGAAGACACATCACCCATCAGGTGCGCAGGAGTAGCAGCTGCTTGGGCAGCAATTCAGAGACCCACCAAGACCAATAGTGCCCAATAGGACATCTGAGCATCACTGAGGAAGAGCTGAACCCAGAGAGGCATCCAAATCCCCCTGAGGATGAGTCAATCCTATGGGAGCCCAGTGGCCATCTGATTCCCACCAAAGGTGAGTAGATCAAGAGGAGGTTTAACAGCCAATCTGAACCCGATTTAGGAGGAGCACATTCCACGTGGGCATCTGAGTACAACTGAGAAGTTGAGCTCCACTAGTGAGGAGCCAAACATCGTGAAGCATGCAAGCCCCACCAAGGCGGTGACAAGGTTAAGGATGTGTGGTGTTTAAGGGGGTGTGGTGGAAATTTGAGCTTCACTGAGAGCAAGTGGAAACCAGCAGACCTTGGATTCTGAGTGGAATTTAGGAAAATATCAGAATTCTCTTCCCCTCCCCCCTCCCACTGCCCTGCATTCATTGCAATCTGAACCTTCCTGCCCTGAACCTTCATCTAAAACTTGAAGTGCTGTTTAGATTGGTTAACTTTTCCCCTCCTAATTTTGATTTTCATGCTTCTCTGTATTTCTTGATTTCAGCCAGGTCTGGAAGTGAAAGTTGCCAAATGCTGCAACAGAGGTTATTTTTGTGGTATTTATAATTCTGAGGGAACCAGGAAGTACTGGAAATCTCACATGAAAGCCTGTTTCCAGCCAGATTTCCTAAGCAAAGCTGAGTCAGATAAATTCAGGTCAGCATACAAACTGAGCCAAGCCTCTCACACCTTTTGAGATATACTTGTCATTAAAAAAGAGTTTAACCATTTGTGACACTGAGATCTGGGGATCATACTGGCTGACATTTCAGTGACAATTGTCACAGCTGGCTGTATTATAACAATGATGTTCAGCAATACATCATCTTTGTCTATGTTTTTGCACAACACGGTGCAGTTTTTACCTGGCAGGACTCCTCCAATGGAGAGGCATGGCATGGCATGCTTTTCCTGAATGTTTTTTTTGAACCACCTCTTACTGTATTCACACCTCCAATATAGCAATTGATTTCAGGGAGGGAAATGTAGATTTTTTTTTCTTTTTAAGTTGGTAAGAAATATTTTTTGTTTATTGCTGAAAAGGTGAAATTGCTTCCAAGAGGTGAGAAGGAGTGGTGTGTGTGTGTGTGTGTGTGTGTGTGGTGGTTTGGTTTGCACAGCTTTCATTGCTGAACTTTTTTTTTTCGAGTGGTCCCTTACTACACACCCTTTCCACTCCATACAGAAAATTATTTCATTTGTTATAAAATGTGTTCAAAAGTCACAGTCTTTCCTTCAACATTACAAACGAAAGTGCAATCCAACTGCTGATGGATCATAACCTCATTGTTTTGGCAGTGCTGCTTCATTTACTTTTTTTTCTTTTATACTAACTTGTTTGCTCAGGCACTAGAATTTAGAGTTTTTCCTTCTTTTTAGAAATTCACACCCTTCCTGGCAAGGTTTGAACTGTTTTTATTACTAATAATTATACCTACAGGTAAAAGAAATACTTTCCCACGGATGTGTTGGAATCTGGTATGGTTATACATTGAGGTAGCTCTAGAGGCTGAGTTGTACAACTAGTATTTCTGCTGTTCTGTCTTTTCATTCTGGCAGATCTTAAACACACAGGGCATGAATCTTCACTCACTTTCTGTGGTGTAATCTGGAGCAATTCGAGTGAAAGCAATAGAGTTACATCAGTGTGAAATTGGTGTAGGAGAGAAGAGGATCAATTCCACAAAGTAAAGTAAAGAGCTCACAGGCCAATCTATTCTGAAGGAAGAAGAAAAGTACTTTTTACCCACTTGGAACAAAAATCATGCAATGTGTTTTGCACTTACCTGTTACAGGGTATAGCTATATTACGCACATAAAAGAACATGATTAAGGTTTCAAACACTTAAAAATTAGGAAATGCCAGAATTGGGTTGCCGTGCTACACATTATGCACTGTGATACAGTCTTTAATTATATGATCACATACTAGTTTTTCCATAGGACATAGTAGTATGTGATCATATAATTAAAAACTGTATCATAAGATAAATGCATAATGGGCCCAAATTAAGGTTGCCTAGGCATCCTTAATTCTAACTTGCTAACTTTTGAGTGCTTTACTTTTCAACCTTAACATTCTTTTAATGCATTAGTTCATGTGTCATTTCCTAGCTTTTTAGCAAACTAAAAATCAAGAAATCCCATTACATTGTCGTTACATGACACCTACAGGGTTCTTCTACAGGGTTGAAACCTTTCCCCCATAAACTTATGCCATTTGTGTTAGCCACAAAACTAACAGCAGTAATAGGTTGTCATCCCCTAAATACAAGGGGGAGGGGCATGACACTTTGCCAGTGGGTTTCACAGATATTTGCTGACAGAAGAGAAATGGTGAGACTCAGGAATTTTGGGTTCCATTCCAGGCACTGAAGAAGAGTGTTCTTCTGTCTGTTTTCTCCAAGCATGACCTCTTCTACCTCAGTCCTTCAAACTGTACCTGTCCAAATGGTGTCTTTTTCCTACCCTTGCTTCTCCTCCAGTTCCATTGGCCTCATCTAGCCAGTCCCAGTATCCACTTCCCAGAGTTTTCAATCCAGAACAAGTCTCCTTGCTTGCCCAGCAAGTCCTAATCTCACTCCTCTGGATTCCCTGTCCCATTTTCTCTTCCCTTGCTTTCAGCTGCATTCTTCTTACTCAGCCAGTCTCACTTATTCCTCCAAGCTCATTATCCAGTCTGTGTCTCCCTACTCCCCGCCCCCACCAACTTCAGTGGTCCCGTCCCTACCTGCCCTTGTTTTCCATTCCCAATGGTTTCCAGTCCCAATTTCCCACACTGAGCTTCTCATCCAGTCTCAGTGTGTCCTCCTTCTCCCTGGCCCCTTGTCCCAGTCTCTCTGCCCAGCTTGTCCCAGTTCTTCCCCCACACTCTGGCTCCTCCTCAGCTCTGTCTGTCATCCCCTCTCAGCTCCTTCCCCATTGGCTTCCAATCCCAGTCTCCCTTTCCAGCTAGACTCAGTTTTTCTTTCTGGCTCATCTGATCTCAGTCTCCCCAACCTTAACCACTGGCACCTGTCCCCCTCCTCCACTTCCTTCCTTGACTCCTAGCATCAGTCTCTTTGCTCAGTCAGTCCCAGCCCCCCAGCTCCAGGCCCAATTTTATTGTCCTGCTAGTCCCAGTATCCTCCACACCCTTACTCCCAGTGCCAATTTCCTCCTCACCATGCCAGCCTGCAATTCCAGCCCCTCCCCTATCCCTCAGGTTCAACTCTTGCATTTGAATCCTGCAGCTTCCTTCTCCACATTGTCTAGGTGTGAGCGGCAGAGAGGGGTCATTGAGAGTACAGCACTTGGATCTTGCAGCACTTGGATCTTGCACGGTCCACTGCAGTTGCAGGGGAAAACCTATTCAGATGCATGCGGGAGCATACCCACTGTGGATAAAGACGTCGCCACAGCGCATTGGCTAGCTATGATTTTTTTTTCCAAAGGCCTGTAGCTTGACCAGTTTTAGGTGATTTTCACAGAGGTGACCGAAGGAGCATCCCTGACACATAGCCACCCTCCCCCCTCAACAAATTTCAAGTCCCTGCTCTGCAGCATGGGCATGCTAAAACTCAAAGAAAAGGTTGCTAGATTTTTTTAACATGGGCAAAACAAATTATTTTTTCCTTACTATGGTTCTCAGAAGTGGCTGAACCGTTTTGCCTGAACATTTCAAAATAATAATATTCAGCTGAAGGCAGACCCCTAGAATGGAAAATTTCAGCCCAAATGGCTAAGATTTGGAAGAATAATAAGCAACTAAAAACAGGGTCTTGTAATGGAAAGCGTCAGGCAACCTTAATAGTAGATGATGCTACCAGGCCTGCCTATTATTTGAGCCTGTCACTGATTTCATTGGGGCAGAACTGAGCCCTTTTTTTGCATCTGTCTACTAAATCTGGGCCTCCAGGGAAATGCCAGCTCCACCCAAACACTGCTTGTACTTTGGAATGGTTGAAATCTACATCTGGAAGAAATTGGCTGATTCAGTGTCTTGCGGGGTGGATGAAATAATTCAGATAAACTGAGAACCTACCACCACCATGAGCCTTTTCTCCAAACTTGAACTGATATCAGGGATAGCCTAATTTTACATTCAGAGAAGTCTAATGAACCTTTTCCCCATTTATTTCCAGTTTCAGATGATTACTCTTCTGGTTTCTAGCTGATACTGGATGCACATAGTACCAAAATGTTGCAAATAAAGGCTGGTCTTGCAGTATTTCTGGCCTAGCTAGAAGCTTATGTACAGAATAGCTCATGAGACAGCCTGTCTTTTGGAGATTTCCAGCCAATATTTGCAGACAAAAGTGGTTTAGTAACACTTTTTATCAGCATCCCTCCCCTTTCTTGAAGGAGAGAAGTTTAATATTTAGAGCAGGGGAATGTGATTCAAAACTATCCCCATATCTGACACTAATTTGCTGAGAGGTCTTGGGCAAATCATCATACCAGTCTGAGACTCAGTTTCCTTATCTGTAAATTGGTGATAATAATATAGACTGATTACCTCACAGGTGTATTCTCAGGCTCCATCAATTAATGTCTAAAAAGTCCTTAGAGATCCCTGGATACATGATGCTTTAGAAGCACAATGTGCTACTAATCTGAATTTCTGAATCCTGTGATCATCTTGTGTCACTAGTGTCCCACTGATGGACCAGATTTGCAAGAGACAACTTGACAATTAATTTTGTATGCCAAAGTGGGCTTCTTATACAATGCTGTGCAGAAACTGAGAGCCTGTAGAAGTTCAGCCATTGGCATCTTCCTACAATGAAGTATAAGTGACAGTCCCATACAATATTGTATTCCCATCTCAAACAATGTAAATCTAGTCATGGGGTTAAGCTTCTTAGTAGCTACAGTTATGCCTCAATGAACGAGGGTGAGACTTGGTGGCTGTTGTGCTGTTTCATTGTTTATCTCAGAAATAGCTTAGACTGATCGCTGTACTGTATACTTTGGATATGTTCCCCTTATTTCCCTGCAAGCCTAACCTATTTCCATGTTCAACACACCTTCAACTCGGCTATGTATTAGTTGCCATTAATATGTATATAAACTTGAATTCAGAAGTAATCTGAATGGCACTTTAAGCTAGCCTTGGTCTACACTAGGACTTTAGGTCGAATTTAGCAGCGTTAAATCGATTTAAACCTGCACCCGTCCACACAATGAAGCCCTTTATTTCGACTTAAAGGGCTCTTAAAATCGATTTCCTTACTCCACCCCTGACAAGTGGATTAGTGCTTAAATCGACGTTGCCGGCTCGAATTTGGGGTACTGTGGACACAATTCGATGGTATTGGCCTCCGGGAGCTAGCCCAGAGTGCTCCATTCTGACCGCTCTGGACAGCGCTCTCAACTCAGATGCACTGGCCAGGTAGATAGGAAAAGAACCGCGAACTTTTGAATCTCATTTCCTGTTTGGCCAGCGTGGCAAGCTGCAGGTGACCATGCAGAGCTCATCAGCACAGGTGACCATGATGGAGTCCCAGAATCTCAAAAGAGCTCCAGCATGGACTGAACGGGAGGTACGGGATCTGATCGCTGTTTGGGGAGAGGAATCCGTGCTATCAGAACTCCGTTCCAGTTTTCAAAATGCCAAAACCGTTCTGAAAATCTCCCAGGGCATGAAGGACAGAGGCCATAACAGGGACCCGAAGCAGTGCCGCGTGAAACTGAAGGAGCTGAGGCAAGCCTACCAGAAAACCAGAGAGGCGAACAGCCGCTCTGGGTCAGAGCCCCAAACATGCCGCTTCTATGATGAGCTGCATGCCATTTTAGGGGGTTCAGCCACCACTACCCCAGCCGTGTTGTTTGACTCCTTCAATGGAGATGGAGGCAATACGGAAGTAGGTTTTGGGGACGAAGAAGATGATGATGATGAGGAGGTTGTAGATAGCTCACAGCAAGCAAGTGGAGAAACCGGTTTTCCCGACAGCCAGGAACTGTTTCTCACCCTGGACCTGGAGCCAGTACCCCCCGAACCCACCCAAGGCTGCCTCCTGGACCCAGCAGGCGGAGAAGGGACCTCTGGTGAGTGTACCTTTTAAAATGCTATACATGGTTTAAAAGCAAGCATGTGAAAGGATTACTTTGCCCTGGCATTTGCGGTTCTCCTAGATGTAGTCCTAAAGCCTTTGCAAAAGGTTTCTGGGGAGGGCAGCCTTATTTCGTCCTTCATGGTAGGACACTTTACCACTCCAGGCCAGTAACACGTACTCGGGAATCACTGTAGAACAAAGCATTGCAGTGTATGTTTGCTGGCATTCAACCAAAATCTGTTCTTTATCTCTCTGTGTTATCCTCAGGAGAGTGAGATATAATTCATGGTCACCTGGTTGAAATAGAGTGCTTTTCTTCAGGGGACACTCAGAGGAGCCCATTCCTGCTGGGCTGTTTGCCTGTGGCTAAACAGAAATGTTCCCCGCTGTTAGCCACAGGGAGGGGAGAAGGTTGAGGGGGTAGTCACGCGGTGGGAGGAGGCAAAATGCGACCTTGTAACGAAAGCACATGTGCTATGTATGTAATGTTAACAGCAAGGTTTACCCTGAAAGAGTGTAGCGACTGTTTTATAAAATGTGTCTTTTTAAATACCGCTGTCCCTTTTTTTTTCTCCACCAGCTGCATGTGTTTCAATGATCACAGGATCTTCTCCTTCCCAGAGGCTAGTGAAGCTTAGAAAGAAAAAAAAACGCACTCGCGATGAAATGTTCTCCGAGCTCATGCTGTCCTCCCACACTGACAGAGCACAGACGAATGCATGGAGGCAAATAATGTCAGAGTGCAGGAAAGCACAAAATGACCGGGAGGAGAGGTGGCGGGCTGAAGAGAGTAAGTGGTGGGCTGAAGAGAGTAAGTGGCGGGCTGAAGACAGGGCTGAAGCTCAAATGTGGCGGCAGCATGATGAGAGGAGGCAGGATTCAGTGCTGAGGCTGCTGCAGGACCAAACCAGTATGCTCCAGTGTATGGTTGAGCTGCAGCAAAGACAGCTGGAGCACAGACTGCCACTGCTGCCCCTCTGTAACCAACCGCCCTCCTCCCCAAGTTCCATAGTCTCCACACCCAGACGCCCAAGAACGCGGTGGGGGGGCCTCCGGCCAACCAGCCACTCCACCACAGAGGATTGCCCAAAAAAAAGAAGGCTGTCATTCAATAAATTTTAAAGTTGTAAACTTTTAAAGTGCTGTGCTTAAAGTGCTGTGTGGCATTTTCCTTCCCTCCTCCACCACCCCTCCTGGGATACCTTGGTAGTCATCCCCCTATTTGTGTGATGAATGAATAACGAATGCATGACTGTGAAGCAGCAATGACTTTATTGCCTCTGCAAGCAATGATTAAAGGGAGGAGGGGAGGGTGGTTAGCTTACAGGGAAGTAGAGTGAACCAAGGGGCGGGGGGTTTCATCAAGGAGAAACAAACAGAACTTTCACACCGTAGCCTGGCCAGTCATGAAACTGGTTTTCAAAGCTTCTCTGATGCGTACCGCGCCCTCCTGTGCTCTTCTAACCGCCCTGGTGTCTGGCTGCGCGTAACCAGCAGCTAGGCGATTTGCCTCAACCTCCCACCCCGCCATAAACGTCTCCCCCTTACTCTCACAGATATTGTGGAGCACACAGCAAGCAGTAATAACAGTGGGAATATTGGTTTCGCTGAGGTCTAAGCGAGTCAGTAAACTGCGCCAGCGCGCCTTTAAACGTCCAAATGCACATTCTACCACCATTCTGCACTTGCTCAGCCTGTAGTTGAACAGCTCCTGACTACTGTCCAGGCTGCCTGTGTACGGCTTCATGAGCCATGGCATTAAGGGGTAGGCTGGGTCCCCAAGGATACATATAGGCATTTCAACATCCCCAACAGTTATTTTCTGGTCTGGGAATAAAGTCCCTTCCTGCAGCTTTTGAAACAGACCAGAGTTCCTGAAGATGCGAGCATCATGCACCTTTCCCGGCCATCCCACGTTGATGTTGGTGAAACGTCCCTTGTGATCCACCAGAGCTTGCAGCACTATCGAAAAGTACCCCTTGCGGTTTATGTACTCGGCGGCTTGGTGCTCCGGTGCCAAGATAGGGATATGGGTTCCGTCTATAGCCCCACCACAGTTAGGGAATCCCATTGCAGCAAAGCCATCCACTATGACCTGCACATTTCCCAGGGTCACTACCCTTGATATCAGCAGATCTTTGATTGCGTGGGCTACTTGCATCACAGCAGCCCCCACAGTAGATTTGCCCACTCCAAATTGATTCCCAACTGACCGGTAGCTGTCTGGCATTGCAAGCTTCCACAGGGCTATCGCCACTCGCTTCTCAACTGTGAGGGCTGCTCTCATCTTGGTATTCATGCGCTTCAGGGCAGGGGAAAGCAAGTCACAAAGTTCCATGAAAGTGCCCTTACGCATGCGAAAGTTTCGCAGCCACTGGGAATCGTCCCAGACCTGCAACACTATGCGGTCCCACCAGTCTGTGCTTGTTTCCCGAGCCCAGAATTGGCGTTCCACAGCATGAACCTGCCCCATTAGCACCATGATGCATGCATTGTCAGGGCCCATGCTTTCAGAGAAATCTGTGTCCATGTCCTGATCACTCACGGGACCGCGCTGACGTCGCCTCCTCGCCCGGTATTGCGTTGCCATGTTCTGGTGCTGCATATACTGCTGGATAATGCGTGTGGTGGTTAATGTGCTCCTAATTGCCAAAGTGAGCTGAGCGGCCTCCATGCTTGCCTTGGTATGGCATCCGCACAGAAAAAAGGCGCGGAACGATTGTCTGCCGTTGCTCTGACGGAGGGAGGGGCGACTGATGACACGGCTTACAGGGTTGGCTTCAGGGAGCTAAAATCAACAAAGGGGGTGCCTGTACATCAAGGAGTATTTCAGGCAGGACTGCATGGAGGGTTCCAATAAGAAATGGTGCACCTAAGTTATCGTTGTTATTGGAACAAGGAGGTTAGCCTGGCCTCTGATTGATACATGGCTAGATTTACCTCGCTGCACCTTCTCTGTGAGTGACTGCAGTGTGATCTAGACAGGGGAGGAGGCAAATGAGTACAAAACAAATCTGGTCTATTTCTTGTTCAGACCCACTCCATCTATCTTTTACATCTTTGGCTGGCAGCAGACGGTGCAGAAGGACTGCATGCCATCCACATCTCATGGCTGCTCGGCAGAAGATGGTACAGTACGACTGCTAGCCATCTTCATCTCTTGCCTGCCTGGCATAAGATGGTACAATACGACTGCTAGCAATCCTCATCTCTTGCCTGCCTGGCAGAAGATGGTACAGTACGACTGCTAGCAGTCCGTATCGCCTGCCCGCTCACCATAAGACGGTTCAATAGGACTGACTGCAGGACTAAAGAGAATGACCTGGTCAAGTCACTCCAAATTTAGTCCCTGCGCCCATGTCTGCCCAGGCGCTCCCAGCCGACGTGGCCAGGAGCACCTCGGACACGACGAGGACGACTACCAGTCGTATTGCACCGTCTGCTGCCAGAAGGCAATGGGTTGCTGCTACTGTGCAGCAATGCCGTACCGCGTCTGCCAGCACCCAGGAGACATAGGGTGACGGTTACCTGAGCTGGCTCCATGCTTGCTGTGGTATGGCGTCTGAACAGGTAACTCAGGAAAAAAGGTGCGAAATGATTGTCTGCCCTTGCTTTCACGGAGGGAGGGAGGGAACGGGGGCCTGAAGACACGTACCCAGAACCACCCGCGACAATGTTTTAGCCCCATCAGAGTGCTCCATTGTGACTGCTCTGGACAGCACTCTCAGATGCCCGATTGTTTGCCATTGCTCTGACGCTGGGAGGGGCGCTTACAGGGTTGGCTTCAGGGAGCTAAAATCAACAAAGGGGGTGGCTTTACATCAAGGAGTATTTCAGGCAGGACTTCACGGAGGGTTCCAATAAGAAATGGTGCACCTAAGTTATTGTCCTTATTGGAACAAGAAGGTTAGCCTGGCCTCTGATTGATACATGGCTAGATTTACCTCGCTGCACCTTCTCTGTAAGTGACTGCAGTGTGATCTAGAAGAATGAGTCCCCTAGACAGGGGAGGGGGGGAAGCAAATGAGTACAAAACAAATCTGGTCTATTTCTTGTTTTGATCCACTCCATCTATCTTTTACATCTTTGGCTGGCAGCAGACGGTGCAGAAGGACTGCATGCCATCCACATCTCATGGCTGCTCGGCAGAAGATGGTACAGTACGACTGCTAGCCATCCTCATCTCTTGCCTGCCCGGCAGAAGATGGTACAGTACGACTGCTAGCAGTCCGTATCGCCTGCCCGCTCACCATAAGACGGTTCAATAGGACTGACTGCAGGACTAAAGAGAATGACCTGGTCAAGTCACACCAAATTTAGTCCCTGCGCCCATGTCTGCCCAGGCGCTCCTGATCGACCTCACAGAGGCGACCAGGAGCACCTCAGACATGACGATGACGGCTACCAGTCGTACTGTACCATCTGCTGCCACAAGGCAAGGGGTTGCTGCTGCTGTGTAGCAATGCCGTACCGCGTCTGCCAGCACCCAGGAGACATAGGGTGACGGTTACCTGAGCGGGCTCCATGCTTGCCATGGTATGGCGTCTGCACAGGTAACTCAGGAAAAAAGGCACGAAATGATTGTCTGCCCTTGCTTTCACGGGGGGAGGGAGGGAACGGGGGGCTGACGATATGTACCCAGAACCACCCGCGACAATGTTTTAGCCCCATCAGGCATTGGGATCTCAACCCAGAATTCCAATGGGCAGCGGAGACTGCGGGAACTGTGGGATAGCTACCCACAGTGCAACGCTCCGGAAGTCGACGCTTGCCTCGGTACTGTGGAAGCGCTCCGCCGAGTTAATGCACTTAGAGCATTTTCTGTGGGGACACACACACTCGAATATATAAAACCGATTTCTAAAAAACCGACTTTTATAAATTCGACCTAATTTCGTAGTGTAGACATACCCCTAGAGAGGTGTTGTGATGGGTTGGACTAGGCCCAGAGGCCCCCTGCTGGAGGCCTCAGGGTCGTGCCACACTCATCCCAGGTAAGGAGCAGTGAGAGGTCCTCCAAGCAGGCTATAGTGGCTATAGGGGAAGCAGCCAATCAGGGCCCAGGAGGGCCCAATAAAAAGGAGCTACAGAGCCAGAGACAGTGTAGTTCCTCACTAGAGTTGGAGGAGCATGGATGATGTGGCTGGCTGAGGGAGCTACAGCACAATGGACAGCCCAGTGCTAGTAGGGACTGGGGGAGCAAGGAAGAGCTCCTGGATGGCTACTGGGCCTGAGCTTAAAAGAGCCTTGAGCTAAAGGTAAGGCTTCGGTGAGGGCTGGGTCCTGGAGAAGTGGGTGGGCCCGGGTCTCCCCCACCCCTCACATATGCCACTGTGGAAGGGCCTATAACTGGACATCAATAAACCCCCAGAAGGGGACTGAACTGGCAGGAGGCCCAGCTGAAGACTGCGGCCAAAACAGACTAAGAGGGCAAAACCATTGTCTCTGATGGCAGGGCTGGGACTGGTTAAAGACTGTGGACACACCCAACCAGAGTGGGTGCTCATGAGAGGTGGGTTCCGACCCTGTTATAGGTGTTTTCTCAGTTATTAAATTATTGGGAATCTTCATTGTCCTGTTCCATAAGACACACACACATGGCCAAATAGACTTCAATTCACACCAGCAGTTACAGTTAGTCTTTTGAAAAGCAAACTTGATAGTCAGTTAATGGAACTTATTTCTGGAAGCAAAAATTGTTACCACAATAAAGGCCTGATGCTCCATAAAGATGCTGAGTCCCCTCAGTTCCAGCATCAGCTTAATCCACAATGGTATATTGTATGGGAAGGAAGCTTTGTAACTTTCACAGATGCGAACATTACATTGATGTATTTTAAAACTCTTTCATATACTGGTCTCCAGAAGGGTTGAACAGAGTAGGATCAAGGAAAATAATAAATAACCTACTGGAACTGCAAACAGAAAATAGGAAACTCCAAACATATTACGGAGATGTCCAAGAATCCAAAACTTGTTGGATAAAGTCCTATAAACAATTCATAGGATCGTTAAAGAAAAATATTGCAGGTTTTTCAACTCTATGTATTCCAGGAGACCATTCAGTATTGTCAAGGATCCAAAGGCCAGATGGCTTTCTCTGACTTCAGAAGCAGCAGAAATAAAAACTATCATCAGATTCATAGAGCAACAGAGAAGATCGTGGATTTTAGACCTAACATTTATAACAAATATATGGTATGTAGAATAAAATGATGAATTTCAGTGGGAATCATTTCTAAAGTATATTTAGAGAAACAGATAAATATAGAAGCAGCCTCTTAAGTATTTGGTGGTTTACTGACCATACTTGGGACATATGGAATGTTTTTTTGTAATGTAACTAATTGCCAAGGGTTGCATTGAGACATTGCTCTTAGCCTATAGCAAGGGGCTGCATGCTGCTATGTCATTCCAGGAGCATTCCAAGGATGGATCTATGACCCAGAGAGCTATAGTCCCCCCACGTGGTATCCCCTTCCACTAGCAGGGAAGTATTTTGCTCTTGGCCTATGGGAGTAGCAGAATACTTCCTCCTTTGCACCAGCTCAGCTCCACTGGTTAGTGCATTGTGGGGGCTCTCTGCTCATTTCCTCTTCTCACTCATCTCTCGACCTCCTAAATGGGATGGAAATAGTGCTCCCACAGAGCCTGCTTCCCCCTGCCTACACTTAGACTGGTGATACAGGTAGCATGTGAAGGGGAGCAAGGGGGCATCTGATACCCTCTTATTCCCCTGTGCAGGTTCATATTATTTTATTATTTGTATTATTGTACTGCCTGAGAGCCCCAGTCATGGACCAGGACCCCATTGTGCTAGGAGCTGTACAAACAGAACAAAAAGACAGTTCCTGCCCCAAAGAGCTTACAAGCTAAATATAAGACAAAAGGCAACAGATAGCCACAGCTAGACTGACGGGGACTGCAAGGAAACAATGAAAAAATATTGGTCAGCATGATAGGCTCAGCACACCAGCAGCCTGACCATAGCCAAATTTTTTGTAGGCATCGCGGTAGAGGAGAATTTTAAGGAGGGATCTGAAAGTGGATATGAAAAGTGACAGTCTTGTTCCAAATGATCTGATTCTGCACTATTTAACTCAATGTAAGTTTCACCCTAATCTATCTGAGCTCAATTTTTGTCATCTTAGTCTGAAACCCATAGTACTCTGGGAATAAGTAAAATTTAGGCTCCAGTATCATCAGCATTGACCACATACTATGATGTTCTGTACAGAGTTGGATGAACCTTGAAAAATTCAGAGGCTTCTGTTCTGCCCAGAAGTTCAGCTGCTTTTCTGTCTATTAGTCAAACAGCTGGACCTCTTCAGTCTGCATAACTGGGTTGGAATTACTAGGCCTGACTGGGCTCTCATTGAAGTCAATGGTAATATTTATGTTAGCTTTAATAGAATCAGAATGAGCCCTGCTGCCAGACCAGACTTTCTTGCTAGATTTCCATACTTCCTGCTTCTAGCTGGGCTGGAAATAGAACAAGAGTAGCCTTTCTCACAATATCTTGGCACTGCTCTTTCCAGGGGGAACCCAGAACAGATAGGAAACAAGGGGAAATACCAAACTTTTATGAACTTCAAAAACCTCTGGTTTGCCGATGATTTGAGCTGTGGTGCAAAATTTTGGGGACTCCTCACTTTATCCAAACCACTTCACTCATCCCTAACTTTGGACTCTCACCCATTAATGAACATGTTCCTGGAACTCAAAAGTACTTGATTCAATTTTGAATACATGATGTTCTGTCACTTAAAGGCTCCATGTCTTAGTATCTACTTTACTGGTACTACTAGTATTTTATTTGTCCTGGTACTTTACTTATATTCCTGCCCTTCTTTAGCATCTTTCAGCCAATTAAAATAAAAATGCTATAACAATTATTCCCGCAACGCTCTTGTGGGTTAGGTCAATATCACTAGCCCAATTTTACTAATGGGTAAACTGAAGCAAAGAGCGGTTTAATAACTTATGTAAATAGACATAAATAATAGGTGATAGAGCTAGGAATAGGTAACCAAGGAATTCTAAATGCTAATGTTCAAAGGGCCTGATCCAAAGCCCATTGTAATTAATAGGACTCTTTTCATTAACCTGACTAGGCTTTGCATAAGGCCCTACCTACCAGACATGGCTTTCCTCCCTGCAGAACATAACAGTACACTTTTGAAATACAAGCAGACAAAGAGAACTAATGTTTAACGACCTTCCCCTTTTAAAAACATGAGCTGAAAATCAATGACAAAAAACGTAGGCAGCATTTGACTACAAAATAGAAAGCAAAGTGAATTAAAAATATTATTAGTTTAATTATCCAGAACTATTTCTTTATTGAAATTGTGTGTTCCGTTGTCACATGCATGTAATTAATGAAAAATAATAGTAACATGGGTTGATCAATATCAGCTAAGGCTAAACAACTCAAACCTATAATCAACTTCAAGTAAAAATGTGCCCCACAATTCCCCCTTTGGGCAGAAGCCTAGGTAAACAGCTAGGCTTTGCCCAGGAATAAATACAGATGTTCAAAAACTAATGTTTACATTCACACCCAAGAGCTCTGTGTTTCAACCTACAAATTGCCATTTTTGCCCTGACACTTGCTCTAAATCCCTTTGCTAATGTGACTTTGGCTGGTCCCCAGGTCATTTAAATATAATCTAAGCGATAACACTCTTCTCCTTGCCAAGATTCTTTTAGCCTTAGGTCCATATCAGATGGACCAAAACCCTCCTTCCCTTGCATCAGCTACTTATCCTGCCTATGACAGACAGCCGTACATGTATGTGTATTTTTCCTTACCACAGAGATTAAGTGATAACGATGACCTAAAGTTAGTAATAGACTCTTTTGGTTTTGGTTGACAAGAGTTCTTTCCTCTTCAGCTTCCTCAGCAGCAGCTACGCCTTTGCACGCATGCATACACTAATGACTAAAGAAGTAAGGGGACAACCATGCTTGTGAAGCAGAAGTCAGCTGTGAAGAACAGAAGTGTAGGGCAGGAAGATTGCTGTGGCTTTAGGACTCAGTTGTATAGCTCTTGTGATTTGCATTATTAGGACCCTGACCATGGGCGGCAGGGGAACCACTGGCTTGGGGAGGCTAGTCCCTGGCTGACCGCACCTGAAGCCTAGCCCCTCCCATCCCTCTTTCCCAGACAGAGCCCAGAGCTGACGCCCCCAGCCCCGGAGCGCCAGGCGTGCGGTGTGCAACTCCCCCCCGCCACAACCCCGGAGCACCAGGCAGGCAGCCTCCCAACAACCCCCCACACTCCGGGCTGCACAGTCCCAGTGCTGGGCAGCTCCAGCCACTGCAAGTCCTGGCCACAGGCCGCTGGCGGCTTCACCAGAAGAAGAGCAGACTGATTGGGCTGTGACCAATGGGGAAGGGCAAGCAGGAAGGGGCCTTGAGGCAGAGCATGGGCAAGGCCATGCTGGGCTGTTTGGGGAGGCACAGCCTTCCTCAGCCTATGATACACGCCGTCCATGACTTCAGGCGGGACTGTTCACATGAATAAGATCTGCATGCTCAGGTCCTTAGGCTGAAACATTCCCATCTGTCTCCAATATAAAGCCTCCAGCATTATTTACCTGGTGTTTTTTTTTTAGTGTTAAACCCTTCTAAATGCAAATCTATTAGTTGTCAGACCCTACTTCATTGTTTTTTAGTCTGGACTCCCCTGATATTCTTATGTAAGAGTATTTTGACTCTCTTCTGAAGGCCTTGCAGGCGGAGCTCCAAAGAAAACCTCTTTAAATAGTTTACTGGAACTATTTTTTTCCAACTTAAATGAAATATTCAACAAAAATAAATTCAGTTCTAGATTTCTTTTCAAAATATACTTTTGCAAACAAATATTTGTCAAAAGAGCCTCTCTAGGCAACGCACTGTTACTCCATAATTAATTGCAGTACTTGGTTGGCTGAAGGCACTTTGCCTTTGCCTCATGTCTCAGAGTGCACCCAAGGCATGTGAGTATGGCACAACAATGCATACTCTGTTGTGCCTTATTACTTACTTGACATTGTGTCCTGTGTGAATCAACTGTTTCCTGTAGCTCTCCTTGTGAAAACATGTATACTGATTAGAGCATAACTAAGAACATGTCAGAAGCATTAATTATATGTATTTAGTAATAACAACTGGCTCTCCAATAGCACCTTCCATCCAAGGATCTCAAAGTACATTGTCACTGTTAATGGATTTTTCCTACAACATGATAGGTAAGTATTATTAATTCCCATTTTACAGATGTGGAAACTGAGACCCAGAGAGACCAAGACCTAGTTCTTTTCTCATTTACACAGGTGTTAAACATTAAAGGTGCACATCTAGTATGTGTGAGATCAGAACCAGTTATGCAAAGGACTTTTTTATGCCATTTTGGCAGTATAAAGGAGCTCTAAAGTGGACAGAAATGACTCCTGTGCAAAGGGCTTCTCTGGCTGGTGTATATCTGGTATAGAGACTCTCCACCAGCTTTGTTCCCAGCTCCTGGCAAAAAGGGTAGATCACAGATGTGGTTAGAGAACAATGCACTTGTTGTTCCCTGTTTCCCAAGCCCATGGAATACAGAGCATGGGTGAGAGCAGTCCTGAGCTTGCTCTAATTTCTACCAAGGACCTGGCTGGCACCTGCACTGCCCCAGAATACAGGAAGTACAAAAGTGGCTTAAAGCTACTTCTTGCCCCTACCCCATGCGCTCTGGTCTCAAGTGCAGGAACAAAGTAACTGAAAATCAGGCTCAGTAAACATATGGCAGCATTGGAATTATAATCCCGCTCTCTTGATGCGTACTCTGTGCTAGTGCTTGAATCACCATCACATCTTTATATACCAGGTGACCAATCAGTATCTCCTGAGAGTTATCCCTGAAGCTAACAGTAATTATTATTGTATATTCCTGCTCCCCAGTTCAACACACCATTCTGAAACTTTTGGGCTTCTTTCTGATGTCCATACGTGCACTCGGTAAACTCATACAATTATTCGTTTCTTTAGATAAGGAAATTTGTGTTTTTAATTGCTGTAGGAACCTGTCAGAACAAAACGGTTTGCTCTTTAGACATGAGAATCTAGGAACAAGGAACCAAAATGTTGTGAAATATGTACAGTGCCATTGTTATACCGATGCCATTGTGATTATGTAATATGTGTTAACTAAAGGCATGAACATACAGAATCAACTTCTCTTTAAATACCGTGCTTTGGCAGCAGAATACACTTCATTTTTAAGGGAACCATCTACAACCAACTATTTCAATAGGGGTATTTGGATATCAAATTATTAGATTTTCTGAGCGAGAGTTCCACAGCCTCCTAGCCACTCTTCCCTCTTTTTTTCTGTCCATGAGATTGCATTCATTTTCTGGTATTTATTTGCCAATAACAGGTTATTTTAGCAGAACTATTCCTGCAATAAGTGAACGTGTCAATGTAGTTTTATCTTTGGTATCTGAGAAAATTATTTGAAGGATACTAATAGAAATAATAATGATACTTTTCACCTCTAAAGCATCTTTCAATGTTGATATAACTAATGAATGTATAGTGATCATCTACTTCTGAAATGAATCTACCTTCGGGTAGGAATGCAGCAGTTGTGTAATAGATCAAAGTCTTACTTGTACAGGAGTTTATGATCTGAAATGCAGGTCACCATACCCAGTTGAAGTGCAGAATATATTAAAGTTAATTGAAGTTTGAGTCAGGATGCTGCTGCTAGCACCCTTCCTCTTCCAGAAAGCGTAACAGGATCTTTAATGATCTCAAGTGCTCAGGACCATTGTTCTACATCTTATAGGAAACATGGCAGCTCTAGGACACAGCGCCCCCTTATGTTATGCCATGCAGAAGCATTGTCTAATGCTGATTTAAGGGAAAGAGCGACACCATTTACCAAGAGCGCCTGGGCTTTCCTTGTTTGGCATGTCAGTCTCCCATCTCAGTGCCCAGCCAAGGCTGTGGGGATCTTGCAGATTGTCATAGTGGTGGGCTTCACTGTCTCGGAAATAATCAGCATCTAACTCAGAAAAAAAGCTGAGTTAATTTATATTTTGGTCAGCCAAGTCTTGCCACCACTCCCATCTTCCAATGTATGGCCCTGATCCCAATCCATTTCTATTCTATTGTTATCTCTTCCATATAGGTTCTTATACCTCTCTCATCACCGAAATGTCCAAGTGCCTGCCAGTAGTCCATTAAGGAACATGACTAAACGGATGTGTGGTTTGTCCTCTCTCTCATCCTTTCTTGAGGGAGTCTTTGAGTCTGTCCATTGACTTCAATGGGCTTTAGATCAGGCCCCAAATTAGCATGACTTTGCGATGACTGGTATTTTTTAAAGTGTCTGCAAACTTTGCCAGCAACCAGCAAGTGGTAAAGAGAACTGGAAATAAAAAGGAGGAAATTGTTACTGGGATTAAGGTTATTAGATGGGAAGATTTTTTTTTAATAACATCTTGCAGCTGCAACAGTTATTTCTGTTGCTGCAGTGTTGGCTTTTCCCCTCCTTCTGCTCCATTCTGAGATGGTGGTGAAAGCAGCTTGTCTTTCTGCCTGATGAAACATCATCCCCACACCAATAATAGTAGCCATATATTTTTCATGGTGGGAAAGAATTTGTAGTTGTTAATCTCTATTTGTCCGCCTGTTTCTTTCCATTAGAGCACTGGATGGTATCTTCCTCCCAAGATAATTATTTTGTATGTAGAATTTCTGTCTCTTGAGTCTATTTAAGCCTCCCTTCTGGATATAACATCTAAAATCATTCTCTCACATGCACTCATCTGAGCAGTTTACAGGTGTTGTCTTGCAAAATTAATTCAGATGAGCACAAAGACTGCCATGGTGCTTCACTCTTCCTTTAGTATATTAGAGGGAGTAGAAGCTTCTTGGACCATTCCACCCTTGCATAGCCATTGTAAGATAACTAAAAACCAGTCCCAAAGCCCACTGATATCAATGGGGATCTTTCCCAGGTTCTAACTTACTACCATTCTGTAATTATCTTGCTAGTGTGCATATGTGTGATTGATGGACTAAGAACTGTTTAAATGTGTTCCATAGGCCTTGTGTTGATAACCGCTAATGTCCTTTAAATGGAGGCTGGTGCGTTGTAGGAAGGAGGGGCTGAGTTCTGATCTTGCCATCACTGTGAACTTCCAGGGGGTGATGGTGTGCAGGGGAGTGCCCATGAGAACGGGTTGTAAATTTTCCAAAATTATCAAAGTTGGTTGAAAAACAAAAAACTTTTTTGTGAAAAACTTACCAGTTTTCCCCCACCAGCTCTAGTGACAGCTATAAACTCTCAGCTATAAACAGACAGCCACGCAATTCTTAAAATATGGATACCTGTGCATATTTATTTTTTCATGCTCTGGTAAAATGTGTAAGAATCATGAAACCATATTTTTGCTGTTGACTCTTATAGCACAACACACTAATTATATTTATCAAAATTTTATGTAATGAAATGTTTTATTCCAGAAAGATTCCAACAGCAGATTAGAACTCAAATACATTTTAATAAACAGATTATATATTGAATCTGTTTATTAAACAGAACACAAATACACATTAATAAGCAGATTGTACTCCAACCCCTGCATGGGTTGGCTTCTGAAACACAGTTTAATGAAACCAGCTTCAACATAGTATGTGGTTTGTGGCCCAAGTGAAAGATTGCTAAATTGTTGTCATCAATAGTGGTTATCCATGTAAATGCTCAAGGATGCATTATTTGCTCACCATAAATCAGTAAATCTATCCAAGAAAGACCTTCATTTCATCCTTTTCCAGGAAGGAAAATATGTTTTTGAAAGTTTGGCTCGCTGTAGAAGTAAGACTAAAATATTTCAAAGGAACAAACAAAGCATAAGAAATATATGCCTTCTCTCCTCGTTGAAAGACATAGAGTTCTGAAACATTCCTACTAGTTTTTTTCTCCTGCTGATAATAGCTCATCTTAATTAATTAGCCTCTTACTGTTTGTATGGCAACTTCCACCTTCTCTGTGTGTGTGTGTGTGTGTGTGTATGCGTATATATATCTTCTTACTATATGTTCCATTCTATGCATCTGATGAAGTGGACTGTAGCCCATGAAAGCTCATGCTCTAATAAATTTTTTTAGTCTGTAAGGTGCCACAAGTACTCCTGTTCTTTTTGCGGATACAGACTAACACGGCTGCTACTCTGAAACCTGAAATTATGCAAGGCACTGAATTTAGCCGTATGGAATGGAAATCCATCAACTTCATAAAAAAACTCATACAGTTACAGACAGACATCATCTTCCTTTCCAAATGCAAACAGATGGACGTCATACCAAAAGGACTAAAGGTAAAAAATCCATTACAATCTACGTATCACACAGACTATGCTGGGAGATTGTGCCACACACTCTCAAAGAAACTCTCAAAAGAAAACCTCTCCTTTTGTCCCTTCAGGCCCACGAACACGATACAGTTCTGTGGTGACCTAGAATCCTACTTTCGATGTCTCCGACTCAAGGAATATTTCCAAAACACCTCTGAACAACATACTAACTCACAGAATCCTTCCTACCAACACTACAAAAAGAAGGATTCTGTGTGGACTCCTCCTGAAGGTTGAAACAACAGACTGGACTTCTACATAGAGTGCTTCCGTCTACGTTCACGGGCTGAAATTTTGGAAAAGCAGCATCACTTGCACCATAACCTCAGCTGTGCTGAACACAACGCCATCAACAGCCTCAGGAACAACTCTGACATCATAATCAAAAAGGCTGACAAAGGAGGTGCTGACGTCATCATGAATAGGTCGGAATATGAAGAAGAGGCTGCTAGGCAGCTCTCTAACTCCACATTCTGCAAGCCATTACCCTCTGATCCCACTGAGGGTTACCAAAAGAAACTACACCATCTGCTCAAGAAACTCCCTGAAAAAGCACAAGAGCAAATCCGCACAGACACACCCCTAGAGCCCCAAGCAGGGGTATTCTATCTGCTCCCCAAGATCCATAAACCTGGAAATCCTGGATGCCCCATCATCTCAGGCATTGGCATCCTGACAGCAGGATTGTCTGGCTATGTGGACTCTCTCCTCAGGCCCTATGCTACCAGCACTCCCAGCTATCTTCGAGACACTGACTTCCTGAGGAAACTACAATCCATTGGTGATCTTCCTGAAAACACCATCCTAGCCGCTATGGATGTAGAAGCCCTCTATACCAACATTCCACACAAAGATGGACTACAAGCCATCAAGAACACTATCCCCGATAATGTCACAGCAAACCTGGTGGCTGACCTTTGTGACTTTGTCCTCACCCATAACTATTTCACATTTGGGGACAATATATACATTCAAGTCAGTTGCACTGCTATGGATACCCGCATGGCCCCACAGTATGCCAATATTTTTATGGCTGACCTAGAACAACGCTTCCTTAGCTCTTGTCCCCTAACATCCTTACTCTACTTGCGCTACATTGATGACATCTTCATCATCTGGACACATGGAAAAGAAGCCCTTGAGGAATTCCACTATGATTTCAACAATTTCCATCCCACCATCAACCTCAATCTAGATCAATCCACACAAACGGTCCATTTCCTGGACACTACTGTGCTAATAAGCGATGGTCACATAAACATAACCCTGTACCAGAAACCTACTGACCACTATACTTACCTACAAGCCTCCAGCTTCCATCCAGGACACACTACACAATCCATTGTCTACAGCCAAATTCTAAGATACAACCGCATTTGCTCCAACCCCTCAGACAGAGACAAACACCTACAAGGTCTCTATCAAGCATTCTCACAACTACAATACTCACCTGCTGAAGTGAAGAAACAGATTGACAGAGCCAGAAGAGTACCCAGAAGTTACCTACTACAGGACAGGCCCGACAAAGAAGATAACAGAACACCACTAGCCATCACCTTCAGCCCCCAACTAAAACCTCTCCAACACATCATCAAGAATCCACAACCAATCTGAAGGACGACCCATCCCTCTCACAGATCTTGGGAGACAGGCCAGTCCTTGCTTACAGACAGCCCCCCAACCTGAAGCAATTACTCTCCAGCAACCACACAACAAAAACACTAACCCAGGAACCTATCCTTGCAACAAAGCCCGATGCCAACTCTGTCCATGTATTTATTCAAGTGACACCATCATAGGACCTAATCACATTAGCCACACAGTCGGGGGCTAATTCACCTGCACATCTACCAATGTGATATATGCCATCGTGTGCCAGCAATGTCCCTCTGCCGTGTACATTGGCCAAACTGGCAGTCTCTACACAAAAGAATAAATGGACACAGATCTGACATCAGGAATCATAACATTCAAAAGCTGGTAGGAGAACACTTCAACATCTCTGGCCACTCAGTAAAAGACTTAAGGGTGGCAATTTTGCAACAGAAAAGTTTCAAAAACAGACTCCAATGAGAAACTGCTGAGCTTGAATTAATATGCAAACTAGATACCATTAACCTGGGTTTGAACAGAGACTGGGAGTGGCTGGGTCATTACACATATTGAATCTATTTCCCCACATTAAGTATCCTCACAACTTCTTGTCAACTGTCTGAATGGGCCATCTTGAGTATCACTAAAGTTTTTTTTTTTCTCCTGCTGATAATAGCTCATCTTAATTAATTAGCCTCTAACAGTTTGTATGGCAACTTCTATCTAATCTATCTATATCTATCTATCTATTCCATTCTATGCATCCGATGAAGTGGGCTGTAGCCCACGAAAGCTTATGCTCTAATAAATTTGTTAGTCTCTAAAGTGCCACAAGTATTCCTGTTCTTTATTCCTATTATAGTCACTTGCTAATCTTAGGTTATGGGTAATGCTTGCAAATTTTAGGGCCTATTTCTCCACTCACACCGGCATGAATTGGAAGTAACTCCACTGAAGTCTATGAAGCTGCACTTTGTAAGACCAGTGTGAATGGAGAAGCCAGCCTTTAGAGAGAAGGTCACTGGATCCTACCACTCGCTTATCAGACAGATTCGTAATGGAATGGATGAAAGGGTTCCCAGCTGTGGTTCAATTTGGATAGGTTTGGATGCTTCTGTTTAATTGAATCTAACCTATTTCTGCATTTACTTTGCCATCACCAGTGTGGTATTGGAGGCAAACTAGTGACAGAGGATGTGGAAAAAGCTAATGTACTCAATGCTTTTTTTGCCTCTGTTTTCACTAACAAGGTCAGCTCCCAGACTGCTACGCTGGGCATCACAAAATGGGGAAGAGATGGACAGCCCTCTGTGGAGATAGAGGTGGTTAGGGACTATTTAGAAAAGCTGGACGTGCACAAGTCCATGGGGCCGGACGAGTTGCATCCGAGAGTGCTGAAGGAACTGGCGGCTGTGATTGCAGAGCCATTGGCCATTATCTTTGAAAACTCGTGGCGAACCGGGGAAGTCCCGGATGACTGGAAAAAGGCTAATGTAGTGCCAATCTTTAAAAAAGGGAAGAAGGAGGATCCTGGGAACTACAGGCCAGTCAGCCTCACTTCAGTCCCTGGAAAAATCATGGAGCAGGTCCTCAAAGAATCAATCCTGAAGCACTTGCATGAGAGGAAAGTGATCAGGAACAGCCAGCATGGATTCACCAAGGGAAGGTCATGCCTGACTAATCTAATCGCCTTCTATGATGAGATTACTGGTTCTGTGGATGAAGGGAAAGCAGTGGATGTATTGTTTCTTGACTTTAGCAAAGCTTTTGACACGGTCTCCCACAGTATTCTTGTCAGCAAGTTAAGGAAGTATGGGCTGGATGAATGCACTACAAGGTGGGTAGAAAGCTGGCTAGATTGTCGGGCTCAACGGGTAGTTATCAATGGCTCCATGTCTAGTTGGCAGCCGGTATCAAGTGGAGTGCCCCAAGGGTCGGTCCTGGGGCTGGTTTTGTTCAATATCTTCATAAATGATCTGGAGGATGGTGTGGATTGCACTCTCAGCAAATTTGCGGATGATACTAAACTGGGAGGAGTGGTAGATACGCTGGAGGGGAGGGATAGGATACAGAAGGACCTAGACAAATTGGAGGATTGGGCCAAAAGAAATCTGATGAGGTTCAATAAGGATAAGTGCAGGGTCCTGCACTTAGGACGGAAGAACCCAATGCACAGCTACAGACTAGGGACCGAATGGCTAGGCAGCAGTTCTGCGGAAAAGGACCTAGGGGTGACAGTGGACGAGAAGCTGGATATGAGTCAGCAGTGTGCCCTTGTTGCCAAGAAGGCCAATGGCATTTTGGGATGTATAAGTAGGGGCATAGCGAGCAGATCGAGGGACGTGATCGTTCCCCTCTATTCGACATTGGTGAGGCCTCATCTGGAGTACTGTGTCCAGTTTTGGGCCCCACACTTCAAGAAGGATGTGGATAAATTGGAGAGAGTCCAGCGAAGGGCAACAAAAATGATTAGGGGTCTGGAACACATGACTTATGAGGAGAGGCTGAGGGAACTGGGATTGTTTAGCCTGCAGAAGAGAAGAATGAGGGGGGATTTGATAGCTGCTTTCAACTACCTGAAAGGGGGTTCCAAAGAGGATGGCTCTAGACTGTTCTCAATGGTATCAGATGACAGAACGAGGAGTAATGGTCTCAAGCTGCAGTGGGGGAGGTTTAGATTGGATATTAGGAAAAACTTTTTCACTAAGAGGGTGGTGAAACACTGGAATGCGTTACCTAGGGAGGTGGTAGAATCTCCTTCCTTAGAGGTTTTTAAGGTCAGGCTTGACAAAGCCCTGGCTGGGATGATTTAACTGGGAATTGGTCCTGCTTCGAGCAGGGGGTTGGACTAGATGACCTTCTGGGGTCTCTTCCAACCCTTATATTCTATGATTCTATGATTCCTCTGAAGATTTACCGATCCATCTGTGTGTGCAGTGCAGAGCTGAGATGGGAAACTCATAAGAAAGGGCTTTTGCTTGCAGACCTAGCAAGAAAAGGCCTTCTCTGGCTCTAACCTGGAATTACAATAATAAATCAAAATGGAAAAGAAAAACCAAAGGTTATGTTCATATTTTGCACTATAAATAGACTAAAATTGTGGATAATTCTTCTTTGTTCTGAACTGGTTTTCATATCCAACCCTAAACAAAATGTGAATCAGTTTCAATCACAACTGGTATATCTTTTCACACAGTATTGATTTACGTGAAAATCCCAGTAGGCCAAATTTATCCCTGTTGTAACTCTTGGGGAATTAATTTATTAATTTATTATTAATTATTTATTAATAATTTATTATAAATTTATTAATTTATTATTAATTTATTATTAATTAATAATTTATTAATTTAAAATCCCCAGGGATTAATTTAGCACAACTAGTTGTTTTAATGTTAAGTTTTTAGAGAGGCAGCCAAGTTTAATGTTCTGAAATGAAGGGAAGGAGCCAGGAATTTCTGAGTTTTAATCCTGTCTCTGCCAGTGAGTTGCTGTGCAACATGATAGAGTCATTTCACCTCTCTCTTGGTCTCAGTTTAGCTATCTTTAAAGAGGAATTGAAAACATTTCTAGAACCTACCCCATCAGGTTTGTGTGAGGACTAAATAGTTAATTTTTGTAAAATGTTTTGGAGATATGAAGTCCTTTAAATGCATGAATGTTATGGTTTTACTGTTTATTGGAGATGGACTCAGATTGAGACACAAGATCTGAAAACATCTACATTTTGTGAAAGATCAAGTCTGGAGAGACTGACTCAAGTCATGAGGCTCAGATCTGAATCTGAGCCTCATGACTTGAGCCAGTCTCTTCAAACACCAGAGTAGATCACCAAGTCAGAGTACAAACACACCTCTGAATGCAGAGAAAGTTTGCATCGAGAACTAAACCTAGATCCTAATTTCCTAATCCTGTTCCATTAACCTCCAGTAAGCCATGTTTTTGTATATTTGTAGCACTCCAGAAATGGTGGGTTTTTCATCTGCACAGAATATTCTCATCAATTCATTTTCACAAATAATTGGCAGATTTGAATCTTTGTTTTGTGTAAATCTGGAATAATTCCAGTACCTCTTGTCCCTGAGGTTAAAATCTGGTCCCCTGTATCTCTCTCATGCTGTCTTTTTGAATCTTCTGTTTTTAGTAAACAAGAAGAGAGGGAGGAGAAAAGGAAGGAACTCTTTAGAGACTTCATATGGTGCAAACAGTTTAATTAGGAAATAATGCTAGAAACTGTTTCCCTTCCTTTGCTGTTTTCCAGGCAGGATGCATCCTTCAGAAACTATAATAGAACTGAGGGTTACAAAGGCTTTGTATACATCACTGTAAAGTGGCCGCACAGGAAAGTGAAATATGGGTGTGCTTTTATGTAACCTGGGTGGAAGTTATTCAACATTCTGTGAGGAAGCAGAAGAGAAACTCTTGTCATTGAGGCAAATATTCATGTCAGGATGAAAAAAAAGAATTACCGTTTTATCTCATCTTTCTTTGCGAACTTTGCTGATTTTATTTGCCTCAACCCTGGCTTCAGAATAATTACATCGACTAAAAATAACTACATGTTTGGTTCTTAAATATGATTCCTGTCAGTCTCTGTGACACGAGGTCAAACAATAATGGGCATTTCCTACTCTTTTAACCTTTGTAGTGAGCAGAAGGAAAAGTGTTCAAAAGGGCCACTGTTATTAAGGGCAGCCTGAAACATTTGACCCTGAACTGTTTTGTTTCTTAAACTCTAAATGCAAGTAGAGGTATGTGGAAGCCCATGAGACAACAGTTTTTAACTTCTGAATCTCACATTTCTTTATTCACCATTTATAACTGTCACGATCTCTTGCTATATATTAGCAGTGCTTTCAAATGCTAGCACAATTCAACCTTTATTAACTGAACTCTGTGGGCCTGATCTCAAACCCACTGGAGCCAATGGAAAGACTCCCATTGACTTCACTGGCTTTTGGATCACTCCCTATAACAGGGAAGCAGTGTTACCTGGTGGTTAGAACTGGGCACTGGAAATCAGGACTCCTGTGTTCTATTCTAGCTCTTCCACTGATTTGCCTTTTAGATACCCACTTTCAGAATATTTCTGAACCTCAGTTTACATATTTGTAAAATAGTTATAATATTATTTACCTACTTGACAGGCTTGCTGTGATAGTTAATGATGGTAAAGTTGCTTTAAGGTGCTCAGAAGAAAGGACTAGAAATGTGCAAAGTATTATTCCTCTTAACTCAACAAAACACAATTGCAACTATTGCTTTTGCTTCCAGACTGCCAGAAAGTGTCCTCAGTAGAAAAATATGAGGTTCAATTCCCTAAATATCATGACAGGGAAGCACTCTGCCTTTGCATTGTAGCTAATCTAAGTCAATCTAGGAAGAGCAGTGGAACTGTACAGACAGAGATGATGCGTAACGGTTGACAGTGGGGGATAGGGGGGACTCAATTTAAAGGTTCGGGTGATATGCAGCAGGGTTCAGGGTTGGGTATATAAACCTTGGCAGAAATTGGCATGGGATGTGACCCTGCAATTGCAGTTGAGAAGTTTTGACTGTGTTTCAGATATTCTCCATAAAACATTCTCCATTTCTGGCAGCCATCAAGTGTGATTTTCCCATTCTCCCCTAATAAAATATTGGCTGTTTTCTTGTTCCAGGATCTGTAAAAAAGGAATATTCTTACACAACATCTCTAAAAGTTGTCCTTTCCCTTTCTGTTCACACAGCCCAAACTCTTATCCAAACCCTAATTTTTTCACATCTTGACTACTGCACGCCTCCTACTTTCCTGATTTGACTACTGCAATTTTATTCTCCTCAAGTCTATTCACAATGCTGCTGCTAAAATCATATTCTTAGCTCATCACTCTGACCACATCAACCCGCTGTGGGTATGTCTACACTGCAGCTGCCTCCCCCAAGACTTGTGCTAGCTCATCTCAAGCTAGTGTGCTAAAAATAGCCATGTGGATATCATGGCTCAGGCAGCAGCTCAGATTCTCAAGCCCACCTGGCCCCCTGGGACTAAGGTTAGTCTCTAAGGTGTTACAAGTACTCCTTTTCTTTTTGCAAATACAGACTAACACGGCTGTTACTCTGAAACAAGTGGCTAGTCTGCAATTCATATAGTAATAATGTCCATGGCAATGTGTGAACTGCTGCTGCATGTCTGCTGGCTTACCTATGCAGTCACTCCACTAACCAGTATATAAATCATTGCATGGTAAAGCACTTTAGGGTACTTTAAGTGTAAAAGGATATATATAAAACCAAACTCTTTTTCTGTTCCATGTAATGTGAATTGAAAAATGCTTTCACAAGAGACTCAAGTGATTTATTCAATACAAACCCTGATACCAGGTTCAGCAACGGGTATATAAGTAACAGATTCTCTCAGTCACAGGAGCAGTAAGAGAAAATGCATTTCTGAAGCTGTCAGCAGCTATGAATGAAAAAGGATGAACTATTCTTCAGCTAACTAAGCTTCAGCCAGTCTTGGGGTAGGGAGGGGGGGAATGTCATTGAAACTAGAAGCCCCAGGGAGCAATGAAGTGAGGAAGGGGTTCCTGCAGATGCAGATACATGTGTCTCTGATTCATGGCACTAAGATTTATTTTTGCTTGGAGGCTCCAAAGATTCTAATGGCAGCTCTGCACAGGACTTCTAGTGATGATTCAGAGTGAAAGCGGCATTCCCTTCATCCTACAGAGTGAGACCATTTTTCATGGCATCTTGTACCCAATGCCAGGTTATGATGAAACATTTGACTCCTGTATTATTTATGGCATCCTTAAGCTCTAAGGAGACAATGGATGATTTGGTTTGAAATACTTCAGACTATTTCTGTTAGGGCTGAAACACCTTCAGTTGTAGAAACAGCTTTGTGATCTATACAAAGAATTAGCCTAGGAGGAAATAATTGTATACAAACTGGTGCACCTGCACAGGCATCCTGCCATTGGGAAAACATTGCCATTTGTGTCCTTGTGATGTCACCTCTAAAAGTAGGAGAACTCAACATTCTGAATCTTCTGGAGAAGTTTTGATTCAAATGTGGTTCTAAACATCACAGCCTTGGCCATCTCTATACATCCCCCTTCATTAAAGCACTGCCAGGTTAGCTGGAGGGAATTAGTTCATGGAACACTAGTTGCTTCCAAATGTCCTTATCTGGGTATGGTGGGGAAGAGATTTCTGAGGCTTCCTAATAAGGTAGTGGATATTTTCCAACCTCTTAATCGGTGGGCTTGGAAGACTGAGCATTCAGGGACCAACCTTCCAGCTCCAGCACCTTCCTTCAGCTGTAACATCTAGCAGTTTATCTGTAAAATGAGGTGGGGGGGGTGGAGGAGAAACTCATTTGATCAGTCAAAAATGTGCAAAATTATTATTTAAAAGGTCAAATTATCTTTGGGAATGAGGGCAGGTGTCATGTTTAGTCAGATTTTCCAGCTGAGTCTTTCTGTTGAGTTCATCATCATATTGCCTGTTCTCTCTATTGGCCAAATCCTGTGAAGTACTGGTGTGCTCCAGAGTGCCCTGAATATCCATTGAAGCCACTGACAGCTGAGGATACATAGCACCCACCAAGAGATTTTCAGTTCTTTGCAGGATCGAGCCCTTTGTTAGGCTGTGGACTTCATTTCTCTAAAAGAGATCCATAAAATCTTTTCATGGCAATTTTGCATCCATTTGTTAAATTGTGTGTCCTATGTCTCAGTGGAAGCTTATCTTCTCATTCCGCTGTGAAATGCCAACCAGAAAAAATGATTGATGTTAATCTCACACTCATGAAAATTGTCTAGCAAATACGTAGGTATATAAAATATATAAACACAAAACAAACAAACAAAAGCACAGAAAACCTCTATCAAAATAAACCACTGCACTGCGCACACTTCTCCTTCTGAGGAGAAGATGAAAGGACAAACAACATGTGACAGATGTTAGTAATGTTGCTTAATGCATTATTGGAAGGTGCTCAGATACTACTGTATAAGAACCTATTGTAACAGGGTCAGGCCAGATGGGTATAGGAGAGTAATAGAAGGCAGATATATTAGCCCCAGCCTAAGTAGGTCCCTTTTCCCTGGGTAAGGTAACAGGGAAGGTTCAGAACAATCAGGAACCTTCTGGAGACAATTAAGACAGGCTGATTAGAACACCTGCAGCCAGTCAAGAAGCTGCTAGAATCAATTAAGGCAGGCTATTCAGGGCACCTGGGTTTTAAAAAGGAGCTCACTTCAGTTTGTGGTATGCATGTGAGGAGCTGGGAGCAAGCGGCAGTAGGAGCTGAGAGTGAGAACACGGACTGTTGGAGGACTGAGGAGTACAAGCATTATCAGACACCAGGAGGAAGGTCCTATGGTGAGGATAAAGAAGGTGTTGGGAGGAGGCGATGGGGAAGTAGCCCAGGGAGGAGTTGTTGTTGCTCCAGGAGGCACTCTAGACAGCTGCATTCCACAGGGCCCTGGGCTGGAACCCGGAGTAGAGGGCGGGCCTGGGTTCCCCCCAAATCCTCCCAACTCCTGGTCAGACACAGGAGGAGTTGACACATGGGTTCAGAAAAACAGCCAAGCTGAGGGCTGCCATGAAGCTCCCAGGTGAGCAAATTCACCAATAAGCGCAAGACCCACCAAGGTAGAGCAGGAACTTTGTCACAACTGGTGTGAGCAGTGGGATCTGGTGTCCACAGCGCGCTGGAAGAAGGAGGGTTTTTGGAAGGAAGAGGAAAAAAAAAAAAGGGAAGAGGGTCTATTTTTTTTTCTTTTCTCCACAATGGAGGAGATAGTGCAGGCACTGATACAAGCCACGGCTGCCCAGCAGGAGGCTACTCATATCCAGGCATCCGCCCAACAGTAGGCAGTGCGGCTGCAGCAAGAGACTAATCACCTCCTGATGGACCAGGCTGCTCAAGACCAGGCGATGTTGCGGGAACTGGTAAACAAGGTAAAGGCCCTTACAGAGCTGAACCGCGGCCATGATGGGACGCAGATCATGCGGGCCAGCAATTGGCTGCAGCAAATGACACGGGAGGATGATGTAGAGGCATACCTCCTGGCCTTTGAGAGGACAGCCCTGTGGGAGGCTTGGCCCCGAGAACAGTGGTCTGGCATACTCGCTCCATTCCTGTGTGGGGAGGCCCTGAAGGCATACTATGATTTGCCTAAAGAGGCTGCGGCAGACTACCCCCAGCTGAAAGCAGAGATCCTGGCCAGATCTGGGGTAACGACCGCAGTGCGAGCCCAGTGATATCATGAGTGGAGGTACCAGGAAAACAAAACCCAGCGGTCCCAATTATATGACCTCATCCATCTCGCACGAAAGTGGTTACAACCTGAGTCCCGGCGTCTGGAGTAGATACTAGAGGTTCTGGTCATCGACCGGTACATGAGAGGACTACCGCCAGACCTTCGCACCTGGGTAAGCCAGAACGAACCCTCCACCTACAACGAGGTTGTTGCGCTGGTATAAAGGTGAAGGACAGTGAGAGAGCTGACCCGACCAGTTAAGGAAGAAGCACCGCGGGTTAAACTAGCTGCACCAAGCCCTAGAGCTCGGGTGACGGGGCCACCAGGAGAACCCAGGTGGAAAAAGAGAGGGGCTGAAGGCCCACCAGAAGCCACAAAGAGTCGGAGCACTGAGGGGGAAGAGGATCATGATGTTAGACTACCCAAACCAAGAGACCGGGGAATGCCTAGGGCTCCATACAGATATTACACCTGCGGGGAGTGGGGACACATAGCTGCACAGTGTCCCAATGCCGAGGAGCCTATGCAGTGTAACCTGAGGAACTGGGCAGACCCATGCTCCCTAATCCACCTTGTGGGGGGTCTCACTAACCCCACATATGTACACTAGACCAGTGAAGCTAAATGGGATAGAGACCACAGCGCTGGTTGATTCGGGGAGTGCTATAACGCTTCTCTCGGGGAAGCGGCGATAACATGCGTCCATGGGACAGTTGGCTATTACCCCACCATCCCAGTAAAAATCGAGATTCAGAAGAACACTATGGAGGTAGCAGCAAGGGTAGTCCCTAAACTCCCATACCCAGTGCTCATAGGGAGGGACTTCCCAGGGTTTGGAGACTTACTCCCGGTAGGAGAATTGGAGAAAGGGGGAAGCCCTGAAAGTAGTGAGGCATCCACAGTAGACTGTCAACCCCCAAACTTCTCTGAAATATCCCCAGATTTGTTCTCCACTCCCAGACAGTGTAGAAAGACGAAAAGGGAAAGAAGGGCAGTTAAGGCTTTGGGAACCCGAATACTGGCCCAAAGCCAGAGGGTCGCTCTCGTAGGTAGGTGGACCTGAGCAGCTGAAAAGGAGGCCACCCAGGAGGCAGAAGCACCCGAGTCTGACCCACATCCTAACGCCTCTGAACCAGTAGAGGCAACAGAGACTGGCCCCCTAGATCTCGGGCAGATTAGCCCCGGGAGAGGAAATTTTGGACGGGACCAGGCTGAAGACCCAAGGTACGACAACATTAGGCAGGAGGTGACTGAAATAGATGGGAAAACCCAGGACCCTACTTCATAATGAAGAAGAATCTCTTATACTGGGTTGCACCAGTACATGGGCAGAAGGTACAGCAGATCCTAGTACCTCAAAAACACCAGAATGCTGTATTAAGTCTGGCCCATAGTCATCTTTTTGGGGGGCATTTGGGGGTAGAGAAGACCCTGGGACGGGTCCTGCAATGATTCTTCTGGCCCGGAGTACATGAAGAAGTGCGGAGGCACTGTGCGTCCTGCCCGGAATGTCAGCTGCACAGTCCCCATCCCCACTTGAGGGTACCTTTAGTACCCCTTCCCATCATAGAGGTCCCCTTCGAGCGACTAGCCATGGATCTAGTGGGACCCCTGGAGAAGACAGCCCGGGGCCACCAATATATACTTGTCATTCTGGATTATGCTACTTGCTACCCAGAAGCCGTCCCCCTGTGGAACATGGCCTCTAAAATGATAGCTAAAGAGTTGGTGGGGATCTTTGCCTGAGTGGGGCTACCAAAGGAGATATTAACAGACCAAGGTATCCCATTTATGTTGAAGCTAATGAAGGACCTCTGTACGCTGCTTCATATACATACCCTGAGAACTTCAGTCGATCATCCGCAGACCGATGGGCTGGTAGAAAGGTTTAACCGAACCATCAAGGCAATGATAAGGAAAGTGGTAAGTCAAGATGGGAGGGATTGGAACACCCTACTACCCTACCTTATGTTTGCAATCCGGGAGGTACCTCAAGCCTCAACTGGGTTTTCCCCCTTTGAATTATTATATGGACGCCACCCCCGTGGCATACTAGATATTGCAAAAGAAATCTGGGAAGAGGAGGATATCCACTGATCTGACACCAAACCAGAAGAAGGAGGTAACTGAGATGATCAACCGATACCAGGACGTGTTTTCAACCAAACCATGCCGGACCACCAAAGCATATCACCACATTATCACAGACCCTGGGGCAAAGGTAACTTTAAGGCCCTATCGGGTCCCAGCGCCAAAAAGGGAGGAGATCAAGGCAGAGGTAAAAAAGATGTTGGAGCTGGGAGTCATCGAAGAGTCCCACAGTCAGTGGTCAAGCCCGATTGTGTTGGTGCCCAAACCCGAAGGCACCACTATGTTTTGTAATGACTTTCGCCGGCTGAATGAGATGTCCAAATTCAATGCATACCCCGTATTGATGAGTTAGTTGACCGCCTGGGCAATGCCCGATTTTTGACCACCTGTGATTTAACAAAGGGATACTGGCAGATTCCCCTTGCCAAAGATGTGAAAGAAAAGACAGCATTCTCTACACCAGAGGGTCTGTTTCAATATACTGTTCTTCCTTTTGGACTGCATGGGGCACATGCCACCTTCCAGCGTCTTATGGACAAGCTCCTACAGCCCCATACCAGTTATGCATGATGTGATTATTCAAACCCACGACTGGGAAACCCACTTAGGAAAGGTAGAAGCGGTTCTGGACATGCTAAGACAGGCTGGCCTCAAAGCCATCCCAGCCAAGTGTACTATAGGGCTAGCCGAGGCTAAATACCTTGGCTACATTGTAGGAAGGAGCATGGTCAAGCCCCAACTAAACAAACTAGAGGCTATCCAAAATTGGCCCCGGCTGAATCAGAAAAATCAAGTCCAGGCATTCCTGGGTGTGGTGGGGTACTACCGACTATTTATTCCCCATTTTGCTGCCAGAGCGAATTCCCTGACAGACCTGATAAAAGCGCGGGGTCCAGACATGGTGAAGTGGACAGATGCCACAGAGAAAGCATTCATGGATCTACAGACAGACCTCTGCAGTAACCCTGTGCTTATAGCCCCAGACTTCAACAAAATTCATTTTACAAACAGATGCATCTGAAGTAGGATTGGGAGCTGTCCTATTGCAGATGGTCGGAGATGAAGAACACCCAATCCCCTACCTCAGCAGGAAACTCCTCCCGAGAGAGCAGAAGTATGCTGTGGTTGAAAGAGAGCCTAGCTGTGAAATGGGCCATGGAAACACTATGTTATTACCTTCTGGGATGACGGTTTACCCTTGTGACCGACCATGCACCCCTCCAGTGGATGCAGCGAAATAAAGAGAAGAACGCAAGGGTGACCAGATGGTTCCTACAACCTTTCCAATTCACCATACAACACTGGGCTGGAAGCCACCATGGCAATGCAGATGGCTTGTCACAAGTACACTGCCTGATGTCCCAAGTTGCCCAACCCCATAGTGTTGAGCGGAGGTGGGGGGAGGGGGGATATGTGACAGGGTCAGGCCAGATGGCGATAGGAGAGTAATAGAAGGCAGATATATTAGCCCCAGCCTAAGTAGGTCCCTTTTCCCTGGGTAAGGTAACAGGGAAGGTTCAGAACAATCAGGAACCTTCTGGAGACAATTAAGACAGGCTGATTAGAACACCTGCAGCCAATCAAGAAGCTGCTAGAATCAATTAAGGCAGGCTAATCAGGGCACCTGGGTTTTAAAAAGGAGCTCACTTCAGTTTGTGGTGTGCGTGTGAGGAGCTGGGAGCAAGAGGCACTAGGAGCTGAGAGTGAGAACGTGGACTGTTGGCGGACTGAGGTGTACAAGCATTATCAGACACCAGGAGGAAGGTCCTATGGTGAGGATAAAGAAGGTGTTGGGAGGAGGCGATGGGGAAGTAGCCCAGGGAGGAGTTGTTGTTGCACAGCTGTTCCAGGAGGCACTCTAGACAGCTGCATTCCACAGGGCCCTGGGCTGGAACCTGGAGTAGAGGGTGGGCCTGAGTTCCCCCCAAATCCTCCCAACTCCTGGTCAGACACAGGAGGAGTTGACCTGGACCCTGGTTTCAGAAAAACGGCCAAGCTGAGGGTTGCTGTGAAGCTCCAAGGTGAGCAAATCCGCCAATAAGCGCAAGACCCACCAAGGTAGAGCAGGAACTTTGTCACACTATATAGAATAGAATATGGTGACTTTGATCTGGAGTTTGATTTCAGCTAATCTCTAGGTAAAAAAAAACAATAACTTTTGCAGAAAATAAGAGTTAAAGACATCACAGTGCACTTTATTAACAATTTATAAATTGGGACCTTATAATCTATTAATAAAGTATTAATGAATGTTATAAGTATGATACAAACATGAGTATTGAGTTATAGATGGTTATAAGCGCATGAGAAGAAAGTATTATAGATTATTATATGCTATGGTTATAAGCAAACTATTGACCTACTGGACTTCATAATTTATTAACTATTTCAAAAAAATAAATTATTCATGTATTAACTATTTATAAATAGAAACTTAATATAAAGTGTGATCAGCCTCACAAGTACCAAACCTGGAAGCACTGAGTGATAGCATGGTTGTTCCACAGTAGTTTCAAACCAGATCCTACATTATGTGGAAATGCGTAGAGAAAGGATGAGGTTTGTCAGTTGGTTCACAATAAGCACTGAGATCAGTATGCCTTTAGAGAAGAGCATCACTAAGTTCAGACTGGCTGGACCCCGAAATAATATTGTGTTCGGAGATGACTTCCTTTTTAGAAGACTGCCATCTGTTGATTCATTTCAGTTTCAAAGAGCCTGAGTCTCGTCCGATTTATACATGTATAAATGACAAGTAACTCCAGTGAAGTCAGGGAAGTTACTCTACTGTGGAATTGTTGTAAGTGAGAGGAGAATGAAGTCCATAAATATTCCAAACAAGGGAAGTGCAGGAGGTGTGCTACTCTTCAAAGTCAACTCTCTGAAAGTTGTGAACACTTTAATTTGGATTTTTTTCTTTATTAAGATACTATATTTTCGTTATATAAAATGAAGATATTTGGAGTTATGAGTCTCACACTCCAATTCTATGCAATGGGATGCCGAATTAGAAAGCCTTGTACAAATACACTGGGGATTGGGTTAACTTCTGCCAAATACAGACATTATTTTACATATTGAAGATCTTGAAAATTGACTTGGGATTCATACCAGGTACTTTCAATGGGGGAACATCTTATTAATTAATTTAATTTAAAATAGTCCATCGTGAATATTATGTCCATTTTTTGTTTGTATTGGTGGAAGCCAAACAAACTTGAACTTGATATTCACCTCCAGTCAATGAGAGTTGTTCCAAAAATCCTGCACTGGATTTTGAAAATATGTTTACACAAGTAGGGAGACAGGAAACAATCCAACATTTGGCCCTTAATCCTATCATTACATTATAGATTTTCATCTCACATTTCTATGATTCTATGAAACATAAAGGTAAAAAAATAAGGAACAATTATTCATCTGCCACAGCTGACCAGCAGCCCACACCTCATCCTTTGCCTTGGATGAAGTGAGAGCAAACAGAGGCTGCACAACAAAATTGAGAAACATAATTTCTCACTGCTTTCATTTTATCTCCTTCCCTTCTCACATCTCTGTGTGTGGTTGGTGGGGGATGGGAGGTGAGGGGGAGGGGGAGGATAAGGATGGAAGTTTCCTTCATGCTTCAGCAGTGGTGCTGAATGTGAATGAAACAATAGTTTGACTCCAGGCATTCAGTTTGGCAAAAGCTGTTTGAGTAACTGAGCACAGGCTAGTAATTTTTTTTCAGGTACCCACTAGCAGTGGCTGGGTTACCTGTAGACTATTTGGGAGTATATGCAAGCAGTGGGTATTTGGACCTCTGATTTTAAGAAAATATTTTTTCTCTCCAGCCTTAATGGGCTTTATTTTCAGAATAATGCCTTGGAGGTCAGCTCAGGAGACCTCATCTTCTTCTGTGAAATGCTACACTTGGTTTGATCTGTAGCAAAGAAAATGAAAGTTGCTTTCATGTGCTCAGGAGGGATGTGGAAAAATAGTCATTGCTTGGATGTTGTCACCACGAAGAAAACTATGTCGCCACAATGGAAATACATGAAATCAACATGCTAGTAGTTCTCTCAGAAAACAACCAAATAGCATGCTGTGATTGCCGGTATTGACTGTGATTAGCAGGACTGAATTAAAAATAGCTTCCTTGTAAAATAATGTCTGGGCAAGCAGTCACTGAGAAATGCAAGCAAAAGCAATCAACGGTGTTTGTTCACCAAAAGTAATCACTGCCCACCTGGGCCAGATGGAACCCAAATTGTTGACTCAGAGGACTCATCTATTTTCTGTGCTTTTTCTGAGAGGGAAAGGCTGGTTGCCCAGATGTGGAAGGTTATTTTGTGATATACCTTTTTTAAAGGAGCACATTTGTATTACATGAGTTGGGATTGGTTTGGATTAGGAAGTTCTCTTTTGGATTTTTCTACATAGTTCTATGTACTTTGATACTTGTACAAGTTCTAGAATCTGGGGATGGGAGCTCTTTAAGGCATCTGACTGTATGAATAAACAAGCAAAACTCTTGTGATCTGAAATTTTTATACAAAACTGCCAAAAATGGACCAAAATTGGTTAGAAGCTTAGCTATGGAAATGCATGAGAACTGGCCTCCCTAAGTGGCATTTCATACAGAAGGTATTTTATGACTGGGTCCCAATCACAGTGTGTTGAAAATTTCAAGGTGAGAATGAAGGCATTTAGTTTAAGTCAAGGATAATCTTTGGCTCAGAAAGTACCCTTCTAATGTCATGTACTCCCTGCCCTACCCTCCATAACTTTTTAATATGGATGAAAGCCATTGCAATTTATGTCTTCCTGAATCTAGTGATGGAAGGATTCCCAAAAGGCTAGGTTTTATGGTGATGGGTGTCTTAGAAATGCCAGAGATAGACAGGGAGTGATATGCTTTGTTTTAGTTAAGTGGCCAAAAGTCTAGATACTTGCTAAATCTTATTTAGATTATTTAACCTGTTTGGTCTGCAGGCCTCACCTAGATATCTTATGGTAGGCTTTCTCTTGAGATTCCAAGAATTTCTCATTTCTGTATTTTGCCACCTCTGTCCCCAGCGAGAATCATGATATACCGAAAATGTGAACAAAACATTAACTGAACTGTCTTTGAACTTCTCATAAGTTTTTTTATTTAGCTACAATCATGGGCAAGATATAAAAATTTCAAGCTTTATTTAGGCCTTGATTGTGCCATTTAGACACAACCCATAATAAGGTCTGGTGAGGAGCTCTACCACTTAATGGGATGGCCCTTGGGGAAGGAGCATACTGCCTAGAGATCCTGTGTATGTAGAGACGTTGTGCCCAAAATTACACTCCTTCATGCCTCCCTAAAAGTGTTGTCCAGCTCTGCTAATCAGCCTGCTCCTTCTTAGGACGTAACACCTCTTTGTGAGTGAGGTCAGGTTTTATGCTACTCAGAGTACTGCCTGGACCTGATGCAGGCTGCACAAAGGCGCTGAGGTGGGGAAGAAGGCTACTTATGTCCTTTCTCCCTACCACTTCCCATCCACACTGTGCATCTGCATAAGGTATACACTATCTGTACTTTTTATTTTTACATTAAAAATATTAAAGGATCTCTCTCTCTCTCTCTCTCTGTGTGTGTTTGTGTGTGTGTGTGAATGAATGAATTGCTCTCCCAAAATCCAAAGTTCCAACTATCTATCTCTTTGGCCAGGACTTCCAAAGAAAAAGGAGAAAAAGCATGAAAAATGATTTATTTTTTTTAACAATTTGAGGCTTGTGAGCATATTGGCTCCATCCAAGCTGAATAGCATTTGTCTATGTTCAAAGCGTACACACAGCAAGTTACATAACACAGCAGTGACTGTACCCTAGCACACTGTCTGTATTTCCTCTGTGCACTGGGCAGGGGATTTTTCACTTCATACATCATTCTCAGGTCAGTCACATCATATCCTTTAGATCAGTGGTTCTCAAAGTTGGTCCACCGCTTGTTCAGGGAAAGCCCCTGGCATGCTGGACCGGTTTGTTTACCTGCCGCATCTGCAGGTTCGGCCGATCGCAGCTCCCACTGGCCATGGTTTGCTGCTCCAGGCCAATGGGGGCTGCGGGAAGCGGTGCAGGCCAAGGGATGTGCTGGCCGCCCTTCCTGCAGCCCCCATTGGCCTGGAGTGGTGAACTGCGGCCACTGGGAGCCGTGATCAGCCGAACCTGCGGACGTAGCAGGTAAACAAACTGGTCTGGCGCACCAGGAGCTTTCCCTGAACAAGCAGCGGACCGGCTTTGAGAACCACTGGCTTAGATAGAAGAATACATATTGTGTTGCTGTTTTGATTTCTGGCATAGTGGCCATGGATTTCAGTTTTGTTTGACTGTAACAGGACAAGCTGCAATGAAAGCCAAGCTACAGAACACAGAGGAAAGAAGGAAAATACATAAATTTTATAAGACATGGCTGTGGAGACGAGTCTGCTGCTGTGAACTTGGCTTTATCAAACTTTTAAGAACTCCTGGGGTGAAATCCTGACCCCACTGGAGTTAATGAGAGTTTTGCCATTGACTTCACTAGGATCAGGATTTTACTCCTCAATCAGAGGAACTTAACCGTTGAAAAATGTGCATTGACAGCATCATGACATCCATTTCTCAAGGGAAGAATTGACACCATACTTCCCCAATGCCTGCGTACAAACATTCAACTCTGTAAAGACACGGTCATGAAGCCTGAAGACCATGTCTTTTGTTCTTCTTTTTCCAGCTTCCAGGTCAGGTCTTGGGTCAGGTCATAGGTGTTACCACAGGGGAGTAGGAAGGAAACATGTTCCACCCACACTGATCCATGCAAGCCTCTTGTTTTTTTATTTTTTTTTAGCATATGTATATGAGTTATGTCCTGCCTGCCCCTTGAAAAAAACACACACTTAAAAACAGAATTTCCTTCAGTTATTCCTGCACAAGATTCTCACAATCTCTTCACAAAAAAGTACAACCCAAAGTATTTAAAATGAGTGAATGGAATGCATTTTGTACTTCAAAACTTCTCTGAGTTATTCCTTCCTTAAATCTAGCTGATTGTTGGTGACTGGAGATGGGCCCATGCCATGCTCATTTTAAACTGCCTTTAATTTCAGTCACTTTGCTCTTGATGTTCTACTTTCGACCCTTCTCTGATGATGATGATGGGTTAGCAAATGCCAGCAGAAAAGGCCTTTATGATTTTTCCTGCTGTTATTGTAGCTGCAGAGCATGCTTCATGCCAGTTACTTGACTTTGGGTGGGTTCTGTTTGCACAGTTAAGCTATTTTTTCTCCTTTTTTTGCATTACTCTTGGTATATCTCCTCCCTGTCCTCATGTTTCTGTGTTTACTTTCTGACTTCATGCTCGGCAGTGGTGCTGAATAGAGATGAGACAATACTTGTTTCTGGACCAAGAAGCCATATTTGGGAGAGATATCAGGAGGTGAGGACACTTGTTCAAGTTACAGCTCTTTTAACCTGTCATTTTCAGGTTTCAGAAAGGACTGGTTCCCTGCTTCTTTTTTATAGTAACTGCAAGTACTCAGGCAGATTGTGTATTTCATTCTTAGACCTTCTCTAATTTTGATCACTTTTTTTTTAAATCACCCTTGTGATCAAAGTGCAACCGCATGGGAAATCAAAATATTGATCGCCAATTTTCCAATTAAATACCACATGGAAGACTTTCAGGTCTTTCATATTGCACGAAAACCTTATTTTTCCACTATCTGATTTGACATATAGTTTATAAAATTCAACACCTGTATATGAAAATGGCATGCTGTTGAAATTATGCAGCCAATTGCATGTGCATTTTTTTTTTTTAATGTGGCTTTGGCTTCACAGGTTTTGAAAATCAGGGCCTTAAATATTTGGGCCAGATCGTAAGCTGGTGTGTATTGGCTTGGCTCATTGAAGTCAATATGCTGATTTTTCACTCTCTGGGGAATCTCTTAACTTTGTATTTAATTTAAACATAAAATGCAATAATAAAAGATTGTAGGAAGCATTCAAATTATTTTATTTAAACTCAGCACTATTCCTTTACATTCTTGCATTTTTAGTCCTTCTGTAACGAGCTTGTAAAAGTGACAGGAGAGGCTCAGATCTTTGCCCGGCAAACAATATATATTATTTGCTACATGAAAGTAATGCACAACTCTCTTAAATGTTCCCTAGCAGACTCCTATTGCATTCCACAATGTGCCTGCACTTGAACCACTTCCATTCATATCAGAATCTTTTTATCCCAGCACACATTGAGCAAGCTGCTCTGAAGCTTAATTCTCCTGACCCTTCAGTGCAGTCGGATATTGTCACCTAATCCCTTTTTTTCCCCTTCTGTCCCATGTGTGGTTTTGACTTCTTTCTCTTCTCAATTCCTTTTTCCTCTTCCCTTTTTCTTTCTTTCTTATTCTATAAGCCTCTCTCCAGGCTCCACATTCCAGAATTCATCCTTGCATTAGTGCTGCAACACAATGCTTTCCCAGTGTTAGAGGATTAGACATTAAGGAGACTGTGGCAACTCCAGCGTTACTATATGCACAGGGGGAACACAAGGGGATGGAGGAGTGCTTATAAAAGAGTGAGGGGTCTGGGGAACATAGGGAGAAAATGGCAACTTTTAGCAAACCCAGCATGGATGACAGTGAAGTTTCCATGAGGAATGGTAGCTGCTTGTATTCAGTTTAGAATCTATATTGTACATGAATGCTTTTGGTAAGATGGCAAAGCAGTTTGGAAAGCAAAACATTGTAAGATACCACAGTGTGTTTAGGATCATCATATGCAATAATTATTTTAAAAACCGGATAAGCAGACTCTGAGAGATTGGCAGTCTGAAGTGTGTGGGTGGTAATAGCCCATTCTGAAAGGCAAGTTAAATTAACCTACGGTATAGTGGGCGTACTAAAGTGCAAACTCTAAAATATTAGTCCTACATGGATAACTTTTTCTTAAATCATGTTACCTTTTGTCCCATGGATTCCCAAAGTTTTGCTACTTTCAGGTACAGACCTTAGCATCTTTCAGCTTCTATAATATCTCTTGCAGGTTGGTTTCCATTGCTTCCTTGAGTTGGCAGTCTTTATTTAAGAAGTCATCTTTATATTTATTGTGTTGCAAGCATATACACACGCACTATGCCCATCACCATAGTATCAGAGTCACTAACAAACTCTAAACAATTATATTGTGAAAGAGTTTGGTTTCAATACCTCTCCTTCACACCACTTCCTTTATGCAAAAATCCTATAGAAATGAATAAGGGGGTAGCCATATTAGTCTGTATCCACAAAAACAATAAGGAGTCCGGTGGCACCTTAAAGACTAACAGATTTATTTGAGCATAAGCTTTCGTGGGTAAAAACCTCACCTCTTCGTGGGTAAAAACTCACTTCTTCCTTTTCTTCTTCTTCTTCAATAGGATTCTATAAAAATGTGATAGGTTCTACATACATCTATTAAAAACTGATAGGTTTCAGAGGAAAACTGATAGAATGTAATAGAGAATGAGATCCTTTCCACAGGGTGATTTATTTATTTATTTATTTTAATTAAACTGTAAGACTTTTCTACTAAGGTTTCTTTTGCTTGTTTGTTGATATTGTGGGAAAGCTAAATTGAAGAAGTACATTTTGCATTTTGCACTGGAAGTTCATGGTCACCCTAATCTATTACGGAAGTGAGTTCTACAGTTGTCAGCCAGCTGCCGAAAAAGTTCTGTCACCCATACTCATGAGTCTCAACCTTGTGGCTGACAGTTTCATTGTTCCTGAGGAACGTAAGTGTCATGGTAGGTCATGGTTTCATTATTATTATTCAGCTACATTTGAATAAATGTACTCGGCTCTGTAAAGAAGCAATACAGGCCTACTTAGCCTGCTGTACCCCACAGGCATGTTGTGAGGCTTAAATGATTGTAAAGTGCTTTGAATTCCTTGCAGAAAAGACACTACAGGCAACAGATTCTCACTGATTCCTATAATACCTGATCCTGCACCATTAGTCTCAGCAGGATCATATGCATAGTGCTGTAGGTGTGCCTGATTACTTGTAAACATATAGGAAAATGAGGTTTGTGCTCAAGGAGCTTACAATTTAAGGGACTGACCCTGCAATGTACTTGACACCTCCTGCAAGGTGCCAAATGCCTTAATTGTTCATCGACTTGCAGCCCTGAGTTAGAGAGATACAATGCAATTAAGGATCAGGCATTAGAGTAGGAGCAGACTGCATTGGGGCACAGATGAGAGTGGAAAGGTGAACAAAATACAGGTGGTCTGAGGGGAGGGATTTGAAGGGAGAAAGTAAGATTGCTTTTTGCACTGTTGTCTCTTGTCACGCGCACATTCACACATACACACATCATAGTTTCTCGTGGAAGTTTAGGCTGAAATTTTTCAAAGCTTCCTAATGAAATCGGGCCCGATTTCCATTAAAATTACTGAGTGTCCAGATCTCCTAGATGGTTTTGAAAGTCTCAACCTTGATATCTAACAGATAAAGAGATCTTGGAAAATGCAATGGGGGGGAACATTGAGCCCCAGTAAAAACACTATTAGAATTCTATTTTGAACAAAAAGCAATTTAATAGCAGTAGGAAAGAGTACCATTTTAGCAATAAACAGATATTAAGCCAGATGAACCAGGCTCCTAGGCCATATCCTCAGCTAGTGTAAATTGACTTCATTGACATCAATGATTCTATGCTGAATTACACTATTTGAGAATCTGGCCCTGTGAATATCAAATACACTGACAACTTCAGAAGATGTATTTTTATAAATAGTAAGCAGTAGCCAAACACAAGGAAGAGGCATACACCATGTATATGGTGAAACCATATATCAGCAGGGTGTGATCTATTGCCTAAGCTCAATGACATCACACCATAGCAACACTCATTCTCTAACAAGTCTCCAAGGCTATCCAGGTCCGAAGCTCCTGAGGACCAGGCTAAATAACAAACAGATAAAGCATGAAACTGATGATCAGACAATATATTCTTCAATATAAACAGCTCTGGCTTGCTATCTGTAAGTTAAATCTATGTTCTTTGTAGTTAATGAAAGAAAGAAGTAATCATTAAAACTACAAGAACATAAACAACACATAATAATCTTCCCTAAGGAAAAAGCTCAAAACTGCACTATGAATAATGTTTTCTTTTCACCTGTTCTCAGAACTGTAAAATGGAAACATTTCTTTCATTTCATAGTGAACATGTGTGTGATTTGGAAGATATTGGCTTATTGTTCTTGCTGTAGAAACAGCTAGTTATTATGAAATGAAATGAAGCCTAGATGAAAAAATCTCTATACCGAGTTGTTTTTAAAGGTATTTGATTTCAGTAAGAAATCTGTGCCTAATGTGTATGGATATTTACTATTTTGACTGGAAAGATCATAGTTTGCTTTAATTATCAAGCTGCTTTTAAATTGAAAATGTCAAAGAGGCTAAACAGGATCCAGAAAGTGAAAGCTACAAAAAATGGATGGAGAAATAGAAGGATGAGTGTGAATAAGGGTTACAAAAATAAGGTGATGTGGTTACTTAGGCACTATGTACACGTTATAAAATATTATACACGGTATGTACTAAACTTTCTGTTTGTGGATGTTATTTTCAGGGCTAAATGCCCATTACCTAACCTCTGTTCCCATTCCCTTTCACTATCCAGCACTCCATAGCCATCTCTCACCATGCAAAATCCTTCCGCTTGTTCCCATCCTCCCTCACTTCCCCCTCATCTTGTGTTCTCAGTCCACATGACATACCATCCTAAAAGCATTCCACATCTTCCCTGACCTCCACCAGACTGTCACGCTGTCTGTGGCAATATCTCTCAGGCACAGCCAACCTGCTGGGGATGGCAGAGGACATGTCCCACATGGTGCCAGGAAGGGGTTGTTGGGGGTCCAATGATTTGGTATATTTTTAGGCCATCTGTTATCTGTGAGTTTGAGGGCACCCTGCCAGGAGATCAGTAATACCATAAAAAGGTTTCCTCCTGGTATTTTCCATTTCTTGTACTTCCACTTTTGTCTGAAACCAAAAAGTGCAGAGGTATGGGAAAATGAAAGTGGGAAAACAGCTAGTTAACAAAAGTAACAAAAAATGACACTTGATTTTCGTTAAGTTCAAGTCTTCCTAGAGACTCTTTCTTGAGTCTCCTCCTAGAACAGGAAAGTTATAATTATGTCAGGTTTTAGAAAAAAAATTAACAAGATTCATAGCACAGAACTGAGCTAGTAGAGTAAAAGTTTTGTAGGCTTTGCTATCCTAGAGGTGAATTCTAATGTTACTTGGAAACTCTGACCCTACATTAAGAAAACCTTAATCATAACCCAAACTCATGATTTGGCCTCTTCTTTATCACCTCCTGAAAACAGAAGCAAAAAAGGAGATTGAGAACTCCCAGATGATAGTAAAATGACTCAAAAAGCTGAGAACAAGTTGGAGCAGCCCCCAGACAGATGGAAGTCTTTATTACTTACACTTAAGAGACACTGGTAAATCATTCGGCATTATTAAAGATAACAACCACAAACAGGATTTGTAAAAATATACATTTCCAATTTTTCATCATCTGGAATTCCGCTATTAGTGGTCAGTGAGTCACTGCTAATATTTAAATGTAATACATTTACATGGATAGGTGCACAACAGCGCAGTCTTCAAAAGTGAAACAGTTACCAACAGGGATTAAAACTATGGTTGTTTTGTATGCTGATACAAGTAATCAAAATATCTCTTCCTATTGGAGAAGACCCAGTGCTTTTTAAGTTTTAACGAATGATATAAAGTACAGTAGACAAAAGCCATCAAATCCTTAAAAAATAGGAAAGCTCCTGGTAAGGATGACTTGAATGCAGACTTGTTCAAGGTAAATCCTAAATTAGCAACATCTATCCTGGCCCCTCTAATTACATCAGTCTGGGAAAGGGGGAAAAGTGCCAGATGAGTGCACCAATGGGGTTATAGTGAAGATACCAAAGAAAGGAACTCTCCGTGATTGTAATAACTGGCATGGTATCACACTTTTATCTGTGCCAAGCAAAGTATTGTGTAAGATCATTGTCCAGCTTTTATCAGAGGCAGCTGATAGTGTTCTCAGAAAAGAGCAAGCTGGTTTTCAGACAGGGCGTGGATGCACAGACCAGATCTTCACTCTACGAAACATAATAGAACAGTGCTTAGAATGGCAACGGCAACTCTACATAAATTTCATAGACTTTAAGAAGGCTTTTGATAGCATTCACAGGACCAGCTTATGGCACATTCTGCGGGCATATGGAATTCCTTTCCTTATAATCAACATCATCAAAAGCTTCTATTTCAACTTTACATGCAGTGTTGATCACAGTGAGCTCAGTTTTGAAGTCAAAACAGAAGTATGTTGGGGTGTGTCATGTCTGCAATCCTCTTCAACATTGCCATCGACTGGGTAATGCGGCGTACAACAGAAGACATGCCAAGAGGGATTAAATGGACACTCTTCTCCTCCCTTGAAGACCTGGACTTTGCAGATGTCACTCTCCTATCACATACCCAACACCATATACAAGAAAAAACAATTTGACTCAATGCATTCAGCCAGCAAATTGGACTGAAAATCAACTGCAATAAAACAGATATCATGACCTTTAATATTGCCTCACCATCACAAATACGGATAAAGGATTATGTTCTCACCAATGTAGAAACATTCACATACTTGGGCAGCACCATCAGCCAGGATGGTGGAACAAGCCAGGACATCCAGAAAAAAATCAGTAAAGCCAGGAACACCTTCAGGAGCTTAAATATAGTCTGGAAAACATCAAAATACAACACGAGAACCAACCTCAAGATTTATCAGAGCTGTGTACTTTCAACACTACTTTATAGTGCAGAATGAGAAAGTACGACATGTCCAAACTGTCTTCATTCCATACAACCCACCTCAGAAAAATTCTCCATATCTCTTGGCCCACGACAATCTCAAACCAAGATCTATTGACACAGTGCAGCGAAGAGGATATGAGCACCATCATTGCCAGGAGGCGTTGGAGATGGATCGGTCACATGCTTCGGATGGAAACTGATTCCATCACCAGAGTAGCAATAAGATGGACACCTGAACGCAAGCGAAAACAAGGCCACCCGAAAACAACATGATGAAGAGCTGTGGAAGCTGAGCTGAAAAACCTGGGGCACAGCTGGGGAACCATTGAGAGACTTTGCCAGAAACAGACAGGAGTGGAGGAGCTTCGTCACTGCCCTAAACCACAGAGGCGTAATAGGAACATGATGACACTAGACACTCTGTGCCTGCTTCAGCACTGTGTTAATCCAGATTTATGCTGGTGTAACTTGACTGAAATCAATGGAGTTACACTGGCAAAAAAATAGAGTAACACAGCAGTGAACCAGACCTACTGACACAGCTCTTTACTGCCTTGTGCCTCATGTAGACATTTACACAGTACAAAGTGGCTGTACAAAACTACTGATCTGACCTGGATAGTGTTTTATTCTTACTTTACACATGTAATGACTACACAAGGTGTAAGGCAGTAGAGAATCTCCCCCATTATATTTGTAGAATAATTTAACTAATGGAATGTAATTTATCATTGAAAAATGATAAATCATTACTAATTGTGATGGGAGGGATTTCTTAATGCAACCTGGGTACTTCCCCAAATTCCACCCTATTTGGGTTAGCATGTGGAATAGCCATCAGATTTTTAAGACAGCCGCAGAAGCAGAGCTTCATCACACATTAGAAAATGTTATATTGTTATGCCTTGATTTGCTGCTTTGGAATTGGGTATATTCTAGGATGATAAATAAATATACAGATGTAATTCAAAACAGAAATTCAGGTCGAAGATATAATGGGTGGTCAAAATGGATAATATACCCCTGGTAATTTGAATAGTAGCCAGTTTATCTGAATCTTTGCATCTATCTGCATTCCATATGCATCCCATATGTACCTTTTCTACTCTACAATAGTACCCCCAAGTAATTATGTAGAATTATATTTTAGTTGGCTTTTGTTAGAAGTCAGTCTAAGTAAATTATCAAAACCTCAAAAGAAGAATTGAGGGGGGAAAACGGATTGAGAAACAACATGAGCTGAGCTGCCTAGAAAGTGCCATTCAAAGGTTGATTCAACATTTCCCATTTATGGACATACAAAAATGACAGCTTATTATACTTTTTCCCCAAAGAGGGAAGAGTTCAGTGTGTAGTATCCCCCTAACCACTTAGTACTCTACAAGCATAAACTCAGTCAGGCTTATATAAACTAACTGCAGAACTTCACAGCTGCTGCAAAACTACGCCAAACTGAGCTCTGGTTTAAGTGATTTAACAGCACAAGAGTCAAAATGGGGCTCAGTTTGGCCCATAGTTTCTAGTTTGTGTATTGAATCTTTCTATTTACTAATTAATATAATTTATTTTATGTATTTCTAACTGATGCAAATGCAGTCCATATTCATACCTGTTATAACAAATTGAAGTATGTGCTGTTTTAGCACCAAAGTGAAAATATATGGGTGAACAAATCTGTTTTTAGTTTTTTCTAGGCTGTGTGATCCCTCCCTGCCTCTTTTTGGTCTGAGCTGTAGCTGTCAGCAAGTGATCTCATTGGTCCTTCTACCATGTAACTTGAGGGCCTTCATCAAATAAAATACTGTGCCAATGTGTACGCATAAACTAAACAAACAGACCAATTATCGACCGGATGATGATAAAATGCATATGAGAATGAAATATAAGATCACTCTGACACTTCTGTGCATGTGTGTGTATACACACACACACACAAACACAAACACAAACACAAAGGTATTTTGTGTGAGAGCTCTCCACAGTTTAGCTGAGAAATCCAACATCTTCTCCTCATCCAAAATTAGATACACATCAACAAAACATTTGTTGGCATTACTGTGTGCTGTTTCGGATAGATAATGTACTGGTGAATGTGGTCTTTTATTTTGGGTCTTTCATGGCTTCCTCTTCATAATAACAATAGATCTGACCTTCAGTGGCACCCAGGCCCAACTCCTCAAAGATATTTAGGATGATTTCAATGGGAGTTGGGCACCTAAATACCTTTTGAGGGTCTGGGCCTCAGAAGAGGTGCTGAGAGCCATCAGTTTATTTCATTGGGAGCTCAGTGCTTTGTGGGATCACACCTTGAGAATTGGGGAAGCATGTTCCTACAGAAGATGTTTCTAAAAAAAAGCAAGTTCCCTGGAGAAACATGTTGTCTTCTGTTTCAAATGCCACTTTTCACTAAGTTCTAAAGGGCCTTGATGTTAAGTCTTCTGACATTGCAAGTGCTCTCATTTCCCAGTAAAGTCGTTGAGAACTGAGAGTATTCATCTCCTTTGCAGGGTTTATTTGGCATGCTTTGGTAGGATTGGTCCCTGTGTGCAACTTATTAAGATTTAGCTGCCACTGGGGTGCAGCCAGTTTGTGTCGCCATACCACACAAGAGCTTCAGTTATTGTGATCCAGTTTTCTTATTAAACACAACACATTTCCATAAAAATATTTATTTATAATTAGGATTCATAAACATGAGCCTAAGGTCAGATATAGAGGAGTATGAGGTATCTAAGTATAACTAAGCTATGTGAGGTTTTTTTCCTTCTTCTGAGAATACAAGACCAGGAGCAATAACATTTTCATTGGTCAGTCCTGAATGTCAATGGATAACTTTTGTAGGTGTTTCTTGAATGAACACATATGAAGGAGAAAACATAACTAGAAGATTAACTGAGTCAGAAGAGAACTGTACATTAATTGTAGCTTGACCCTTATTCAAAGATTCAACAATATCATTTTGAAATAAAAAAGGAAAAAACAGAAAAGTTGTAGTTTTCCTCTATTTTCAATTAATTCTATTTTTTTAGATTATTCAAAAAAACAACAACTCCTAATCATTATTAGCAACTTATTTAAAACATTACAGCACCTAGCATTTGTTAAGAGGAATGAAAAAGAATGATTAGTTTAGCTGTAATAAAGATATCTGAAATGAGGGTAATGGGACTTTTGCTTTTTGTACGTTAGTTATCGGTTTTTTAGCTACAAAATTTCCTTCAGCTATTATATCTTCGTAACTAAAGGAAAGAATGATTTTTTTTGTTAACTAATTGTTGTTCCATGAGTAGAGCAAAACACATTTAAATTCAATATTAAAATTAGCAGCACAAGCGTTACAGTGCTGTATACTGATTCTATTACCATTAGTGGATCAAGTCCTCCCTGGGTGTAAGCTGGTATAGCTCAAATGACTTCAATGGAGGTATGCCAATTTACACCAGCTGACGATCTGGCCCATCATATTTGATTCAGTAGAAACCCCTCATTTTGAATTTCTTGAAGCTGAAGCAAAATGTCCAGTTTGTCAGAGAGTTCAGCACTAGAATTCTGCAGAAAACAGGGGCTCACCACAGAATTTATTGCCATCTTGCCACAGAGTACCTGGGGTCTTAACTAGAAAAGATGAAAGGGGATCCTGCATTGGCATGCAGTGTGCAAGAGGTATGATAAAATAAAAATAGAAAATAAAGTTAGCAGTGAAGTTTCTACCCTGACATCTGCTGGAAAAAATATATACATAAATGAAAAGGACTATTTAGGTAGGTGAAGCTGGTAATTGAATTTCATGAAAAGTCATCAGTGTTTTTTACTGGCATCAGGTGTTACCATGCTTTTATGCAAAGAATTTGTATGAGAAGGCGTGCAAGGACTTCCAAGACCTAATACTAAGAACAAGATGCAGCTGGGGGAAATACTTTGTGAATTAAGGGAATGGATGCATAGAACTCCAAGAAATGAAGCTCTGTAGGAATATTTTCACTTTCTGCATTTATCTCACTTATGATCATGCAGACAGATGCGGCTTCCAGGAATAATTCTTGATGTCATTGAGGAACATCTCCAGAACTTTACTGCCCACACTGGTCAGGCATCTGCCTCAAAGTGTTGAGCAATAGTTATGCTGTGGGGCTTTTTGTTTTTCCTATCACCACCAGTAAAACAACATACAGATAAAAGTGAACTCAATTTCCAGGCAGATTCCATCAGAATGTTCCATGATTCCTAAGGTTTCCTTGAAATGACCATTTAAATTTGTTTAAATTTGGCTGAGGGGAAAAAAACAAGACTGTGAAGGTTGTTGATTCAGCAGATAATGTGGCTGCCACTGAAGAGTGAAGATTACCATTCTACCAAGCCTGGACATGAGTAGAACAGATGAAGGGTATAAGAATTAAGAGCCCTTTGTACCATTGAGAGGTTGTGACTTTCTATAACTGGCTTCAAGAAGACCCTTGTTGCTGTAGCTAGGAGTATCTGGGATAAGTTGCTTGGATTTTGCTTGGAGAGTGAGACAGCTCCTGTTTCATTTATCTGCTTCATTAAGTTTAGACTATATTTGTCTCTGTTTGCTTTTCTACTTGTGCTTGGAGTGTGTCTATCTGTGCTCTGTTTCACAGAGTCTAGAGTTTATTTGCCTGAGTCTGCTTTCCACTGCCTGCGGACTATGTTTGCTCTGTGTGTTGTTTCATTGAGTCTGGACTTTATGGGCCTGAGTTTGTTCCACAGCATTTGGACTGTTTGTTTTGCTTTCCAGAGGTTGAGAATGCGGCTATATATGGCCTGCCACTGCCTAGAAGAGTGTCTGTCTGTATCTGTATTGTGGTTAGCATGAGCATACTCCTATGCTTGCTTTCCATTTGCCTAGCTGTCTGTTAGCATCTGACTTGCCTTTTGCCTAGTTTCTGTGCTATCACTCCGGATTCAGTCAACAGAGGGAATCTAGAATAGACTGGGCATGGCATAGACCATAAGTATTACATGATATAAAAGGCAAATTTGTTCAGATGGCCAGATCATGGTGACCTATTTTCTATTAAGTATGAATATGGAAATACTACAAAAATGTAAGGTACCCTTGCAGGTGTATAGAAATAACTGCTGCTTCAGCATATTTGTTAGATTTCCATCAGACAACAGCACTGGCTGAAGTTAGTGCTGAATTGCTTCCTACCCAAGCCTATTGAAGTAAATGAGGTTGCTTGCCCTGGGATCATAAATTGCCACATAATAGGGTAAAGTTCAGCAAGGGTACAGACAAATCCAGCTCACTTGGAGTCAGTGGATTTGTGCCTGCTAACATGATGGCTGAACTTGGCTCTATGTATCAATTTCTAGCTTTGAGAATGAAATGAGAAAAATAAATCAATTGTGACAGTGATCGTAACTTGTTTAATGTTGACTATCTGGAAATTAAGAGTTTTTCTTACCTAACAATATCATAGTTCATCCCTCAATACCATAGATTAGTAATTCTCCTATATCTCCTATACCTTTAATTTCCAGGAATGAGTATTGGTGGGATTTCTTGTATTCATCATGAGCAGATTAGATCACTGATTATTAGTTCCCAAACTAAACAGTTTGCCTCCTGAAGGCTATCTTCACTTTTAGAATCTCATTCATCTCGCTTTATAGGGGCTTATTAATGTAGCTGATAGAGATTAAAGCCCAGTTTCCTCTATTTCCTCAATTACGCAACCAAAACCTTAAACATCATTCAGCCACATCTTGGAAATACATGCCAATGTTATATCCAGATAGAACTCATGGTTATATCATAGAGAATGTCAGCTTCTATCTATGTATTAAAAACTCTCTTGGTAGATGCAGAAATAGACCAATACTGAGCACTTCTGAATCCCCCTTGCCCCACTCCCTCATAATACATATTATATATACAATTGAAAATAATAATTAAAAAGAAATACATAGCTAAAAAGCAAAGTTTCTCTTCTTGCCTTCCCCTTCTCCCAACACAGGCCACCAACCATCCAAAGAGAAATTTAAAATTAAAACTTCCCAAAAAACAACTTAAAAGGAGATGGGCGTGGAGCATGAGCTATGGATGTGGGTTAGTGGGACTGACACATCAATGGAAAGGAGGGGAAGAGTCAAGGATGGAGAAACAGAATAGAGCTGAGGGAGGCATCTATGGAATCAATGGGATTAAGTAAGAAGAGTTGGAGAGGAAGTGGCCTAGAAATGCACAGAAGCTAGGGATGTCAATACATCACAGGAGGGTGGTGTGACTACAATGTAGATTTAATGATAACCCCCTGCTGGCAAAAGAACTGGTGGTTGCAATGGTAAGGATCATCATTAAAACATCCCATGTTCCCTAATCAGGTAGGGAATCTGGAAGGGCCCAGCATAAAGATGGCCTGAGTCAGCATTTGCTAGTCTTCCTAACCCTTAAATCCACTCCTGTTGATTAGGTCTAATTTTAAATGTTGGCAAATTGAACACAAGGGAGGCAGAGGCTCAGGGTCAGAATTTGATACATTAATTCTGAATAGTATCTTACTTTATAAATAAGATAAATAGTCCCACTGAAGTCAATGGGACTCATCTTGGGGTAAATTCCTACACAATGTGAGGGAAGGGTGTCAGATTCTGATCCTTAATAGAACTATTGTTGTTTGTTTTAATCTTCCCAGATTAAAGGAAAGAAAATTAACCTAGTTGAAAGCAGGACTGAGTAATATACAGTTAATATACATTTTCATATATGTATATACCTGAAACATAAATACCACTTGATCAATATGAACAACTCTCTAAACTGATCTCTAAGAAAGGAGTTGGAAAACTATTTTAAATGATGTGAGTCTACAAGAAGGCAGAAAATAGGGCAGGTATATATTGCATCCAAAAAATAAAATAAAATAAAACTGTAATCCCATATTAAAAGCACATTTTAAATTAATGTAAAGGTCTTAAAGAAAGCTTGAAAAGTTTCCTCAGTGAAGATGAATTCTGAACATCTCAGGCTGGAAAATGTGAAATAAATCTATCACAGGAGAAAGAAAAATTTAGATTCTGTGGTGCTAATTTTAGGCTGAAATTTAAATGTCCTCTGCTGCTGAGAGGGAATGGGAATTCCACTTGGCTTCAGGTTTCAACAGGAAATACTTGCACAGTTTAGCTGATTACAAAAAAAAAAAAAAAAATCACTACGCTCACCTGGAGATTACCTATTGTTTCATCAACTCTGAAAATTATACAAGAGAAAGCACAAAGAAAGGAACTTGGAGCAGGAAAGATAAACTGTGAGAAGATTTAAAAAAATATCACTCCTCTGTTGTGTTGTGGAATTCTGTGCCATTGCCACCAACTGACTGAAATCAAACCGGCAAGTGGCACAACTACAGCTAGCTGCAAGTATCTGGCACACAGGTGTTTGCTTCTGTTCTTGCCAGCTCAATAACTGACAGCCGGAGTGGGGGTAGGGGATTTCCTTCAATAGTTTGAGAGGCAGGGAGGGAGGGAGAGAAAGAGAGAGAGAACTAACTTCACCCCAGGCTGTTCCTGCTCCCTGACTGAGACCCTGCTTCAGAAGAATACTTAAGCACATTCCTAAATTTAAGCATGTGAGTAGTTCTATTGACTTTATAGTTCTATTTATATGCTTAAAGTTAGGAATGTGCTTAAGTATCTTCCTGAATCAAGGCCTCAGTTGGAACAGCAGTAGGCCCAGGTACCAAAATGGTTGAAAGTTGCCATAACATTTCTGAAATGTTGCCATTGGTGCTTGAGTCACAACTTGCAACCCTCTCCCAGCTGAGACTTGAAGCACTATCAGATTATTTGACCTTCTCCATAACTGGCTAGGGGATTGTGCTGGCAGCCATACTATTCAGTATCTCCAGACATAACAATACACCCAGTACAGTTTCAAAAATTACGTCTTATTTTGGGTTCCCTGAAATCTGTCTCTAGTCCTCTGTCCACCAGATTACACTGCTTTCTCTAAAGCAGATTCACCATCATCACGGCAATCTTCTTACTCAGTAAGGCAAAACTTCCACTGACTTCAAGCCAATTAATATAATTTAGTAAGGATTCCTCGGTTAGGTCCTGTGGGCATAGAACTCTTATTACTGAGTTTTCTTTTTGTGATTTTCCCTTCGGTATGAAGGTTAACTTAGACTCCTCTTCCCCCCGCCCCCCCCCCAAGCCTGCAGAAAACTAAGGGAGATGAGACTTCACCAAGAAATGGCCAAACTAAGAAGTGTGACTAATTTATATGATTGCATTGGCAGAGATCTGCTATGACAGAGATCAGCAACCTTTGGCATACGGCCTGCCGGGAAAGCCCCTGGAGGGCCGGGCCCATTTGTTTACCTGCAGCGTCTGCAGGTTCGGCCGATCGCAGCTCCCACTGGCTGTGGTTCGCCGTCCCAGGCCAATGGGGGCTGTGGGAAGCGGCGCGCCACAAAGGATGTGCTGGCTGTCGCGTCCTGCAGCCCCCATTGGCCTGAAATGGCGAACTGCAGCCTATGGGAGCTGCGATCAGCCGAACCTGCAGACGCTGCAGGTAAACAAACCGGCCCGGCCCACCAGGGGCTTTCACTGGTGGGCTGCATGCCAAAGGTTGCCGATCCCTGTGCTATGACATTTGTAGAACCCATATTGAGATGCAAGTGTTGTAACAAATGGCCAGGGACTGACATTCTATATTGATGACTTCCAGATAAAATGATAATATGTATGTAGACCTGGGGTTGTACTATAAGGATATGAGTGACATAAATTCTTATGAATTTTTTATAGCATGTGCTTTGTAATAAAATCCACTACCACTATAACCAGTGCCCATAATATACAGATAGTACCAGTGCACCCTTGCTATTGTTGAGCTGATAGAAACATGATGTGGAAAGTATATCCAGTTGTATATATTTATATAGTGGTCTAGCTGTATATCAAAATTGCAGATAGGGCACTGTTACAGTGCAGTTAAGGTGGAATGGCTCTGCTGTTTCTGCAGTCTAAGTAGGAAGATTGCTTACCTAACAGAGATTGATAGAACTCAATCCAATTACTTGGGCTGATTAGGCCCTTAGTGATAAGTATTGAAAAGTAACATTACTCGGGCAAAGAAAGAAGAATGCTTATATGAATACAAAAAGAAAAGGAGTACTTGTGGCACCTTAGAGACTAACCAATTTATTTGAGCATAAGCTTTTGTGAGCTACAGCTCACTTCATCGGATGCATACTGTGGAAAGTGTAGAAGATCTTTTTATACACACAAAGCATGAAAAAATACCTTCCCCCACCCCACTCTCCTGCTAGTAATAGCTTATCTAAAGTGATCAGTCTCCTTACAATGTGTATGATAATCAAGTTGGGCCATTTCCAGCACAAATCCAGGTTTTCTCTCCCCCCACCCCCCCACAAACCCACTCTCCTGTTGGTAATAGCTTATCTAAAGTGACCACTCTCCTTAACAATGTGTATGATAATCAAGGTGGGCCATTTCCAGCACAAATCCAGGGTTTAGCAAGAACGTTGGGGGGGGGGGGGGGTAGGAAAAAACATGGGGAAATAGGTTACCTTGCATAATGACTTAGCCACTCCCAGTCTCTATTCAAGCCTAAGTTAATTGTATCCAATTTGCAAATGAATTCCAATTCAGCAGTCTCTCGCTGGAGTCTGGATTTGAAGTTTTTCTGTTGTAATATCGCAACTTTCATGTCTGTAATCACGTGACCAGAGAGATTGAAGTGTTCTGTGACTGGTTTATGAATGTTATAATTCTTGACATCTGATTTGTGTCCATTTATTCTTTTACGTAGAGACTGTCCAGTTTGACCAATGTACATGGCAGAGGGGCATTGCTGGCACATGATGGCATATATCACATTGGTGGATGTGCAGGTGAACGAGCCTCTGCTAGTGTGGCTGATGTGATTAGGCCCTGTGATGGTGTCCCCTGAATAGATATGTGGGCACAGTTGGCAACGGGCTTTGTTGCAAGGATAGGTTCCTGGGTTAGTGGTTCTGTTGTGTGATATGTGGTTGCTGGTGAGTATTTGCTTCAGGCTGGGGGGAGTGGCTAAGTCATTATGCAAGGTAACCTATTTCCCCTTGTTTTTTCCTACTGCCCCCCCCCCCCCCCCCACGTTCTTGTTAAACCCTGGATTTTTGCTGGAAATGGCCCACCTTGATTATCATACACATTGTAAGGAGAGTGGTCACTTTAGATAAGCTATTACCAGCAGGAGAGTGGGGTGGGGGGAGGTATTTTTTCATGCTTTGTGTGTATAAAAAGATCTTCTACACTTTCCACAGTATGCATCCGATGAAGTGAGCTGTAGCTCACAAAAGCTTATGCTCAAATAAATTGGTTAGTCTCTAAGGTGCCACAAGTACTCCTTTTCTTTTTGCGAGTACAGACTAACATGGCTGTTACTCTGAAACCTATATGAATACATTAGTATTTGTATTGTAGTAGCACCTAGAGGCCTCAAATAAGATCAGATCATGTGTGCTAAGTGCCGTGACACATTTAGTAAAATACAATCCTTACTTTGAACAGACAAGGCATTATTATTATATTTCCTTTAGAGAGCAAACTGAGGCCCAGACCGATTAAATGAATTACTAAAGGTCACACAGGGAGTCCATGGCAGCACTGAAAACTGAGCCCAGGTCTCCTGAGTCCCAGCCTGATGCATTAAACCCAGGAATATCCTTCTCTAGCAGTATTTCTTCTGTTTCACCAGTGGCCATATCATATACAAGTGAATGCAGATTTTCCCAGTTTGTTTTCTAATCAGGCTCAGAAATCCATTCATGAGTCTTAAAACCCAAGCGAAGTCTCATTGTAGGTGTTTGTTTTCCAGCTGAAAATCATCCCTATTTCTGATTTTTGGACAGAAAGCAAGCGCTGACTAATGGTTTATGTATTAGGAGGATATTCTCGTTTTCCACTTTCTGCCTGGCTCTGGTTACTGTTATGAGCTGTTTAGAGAATGTTGTTTGGAATTTTAAAAAGGGGGGAAAAGGGACATACCTGATGACAAGTTAGACCCACTGTGATGTTTGCCTCTGTGTTTTCAGTGGCACAGAAACAGCAAGTTACATGAAAGTCAGTCTGATGGACCTTTGGCCAAGAGGCTGAGAGCTACAGTTTCACCTCCCTGGGAAACCAGCCTGGGAGTAACATGCAAGAGCAGCCCCTGTAGGCTAGCCAAGGAATCCATGTGTGACTTCTGTGCTCTCCAAATAACCTTGGTTTCTGCAGATTCACATGATTGTTAGGAATCAGGATTTGAGACTTAGGTATGCAAAATCCCTTGGCAGAAGTAGAAAATAGTGAATGAAAATTGAATGGAGTAAGCAGCTGGATTAATACTGAGCATACAGCACATTATTTTTAAAAAATAAGTCAATAATCGCCCATATACCCTTAGGTGTGCACCCACGCAATTCTTATTGTAGTTTAATCTTATTTTTTCTTGGCAAGATTAAGCAGGTTCTTTGGCCATGTAGATACAATGGAATATTTGGTAGGTAGTGGATTACACAAGGAAAAACCCTGAAACATTTAATTTTTTCCAAGAAATTTACCTATTCACAACCTTACTTATTTTGGATCTGATTCTTAAAATGGGACTTGTTAGCTGGGTTAGGCTGGGTGAGAGATCAGTAGTAAAATTCTGATGTACTAGTAGGATAGGCCATCCTTAAATTGTTTTCCTTTCTCTCCTTTCAGAATTTTTTCAAAAGGAAATCTAAAAGAGAGATATTTTTAAATATCAGAGGGCTGTTCTCACAAGCTAATGAGGGCCTGCTCTCATTGAAATCAATGACAAAATATTAAAAAGCTTGGCAAAAAAATTAAACATTTAAATGTTTTACTTATGAATTCCTGTATCTACTATCTATTCATTTATTTCCATTGACTTCATGAGGTGTGAGACTGGACCCTTAATTAAGGCAAATACATCCTTTATCACACTTGAAAAAGTCAGTCTAGTTTAGGATGGGATATTCAAAAGTGCTTAGCATCAAGCATATTCTAATCCCATTCAATCCGAAGTAAAATTCCCATTGTCCACAGTGGAGGAGACTTAGCCTAACATGAAGGCTCAGATCTTCAAAGGTATTTAGGCACCTAACTCCCACTGGACCCAAGTGATTTTGAAAATCCCACCCTTAACATTTAGGGAAGAGTTTCCCAAACTGTGGTCCCTGTACTACGGGGAGGGTCAATCCATGGAGAGCAGGCTGAGTCTCATGGGATTGTCTTATCCTCATTTTCACTTGCTAAATCACATTAAAAGAAAGCTAAAATAATATCAGATATGTTTCTAATATTGCTTTACAATTGCTGTAGCTGCCACGGGGATGTTATGAGATTGTTAAGGGCAAGAGTGGCCTTTGCAGTCATCAGTGAGAGGGGAGATGGCCCACAACACAGCATAATATGGGGGCCACCTAATGATAACATTTGAGAATGCCTGATTTAGGAATGTTCATCTTTGATAAAAACACCTTCTCGTGTCCTTTTCCCAATTAGTTAAAACGCCAAAGCCCAACATGGTCAGCAAACACTGAGACATCAGAGAACATTAATAGCGGGGTCCTCATTACGTGGATATAACATTTCTTCAGGAAAAGAGTGCAGTAGTTTAATTGCAGTTGGACTCCTCTGTGGCCATTTTTAAAATTTATAAAATCAAAGTTGTCTTGATATTTTCCCATGAGTTTATTTAATTGCTTAAAGTTTCGGTTGCCAATCAATAAAAATAGAAAATGAGTTAGGCTTATGTGCTATAACCAATCATTTACTGGAAAATTCTTAAATACAAGGGAAGCCACAGAAATGCACTGAGGCCACAGACCTAAGTAGCTTTTTAATATATGTCTAACAATTATTAATGCAATCCATCAGAAAAAAATGGTTAAGTTGTAACTCTAAAATCTACCCTGATTTAGGGTTTGTACATAGCTATCCTGCCCAGGAACATCCATAATTCTTCCTTGATTTCCTCCCTCCCCGCCCCCTACTCTGGGGGTAATGTAAATTACTTCATCCCTTTTAATGGTGCAGCTTACTCCCCTCCTGTGTGCCCAGAGCTACTCTAGCCAGTGAGTAAATGGGGGGGGGGCAGAGGGGGAAAGCCAGGGCTCCTCCTCCCCACCTCTGTCATCCCACTTGCTGGCAGTAGAGAGTATCTGCTGAGTAGCCTTTTCTCTCCCCATGGCTGAATTCACAATCTGAGCTGAACAGGGCAATAAAGAGAGCCTTCCTCTCCTAGCTGAAAAACGCTGTGACAATCTGGCTCATAGAGAGGAGAAGAGAAAAAAATATGTTCCCTAACTGGGAAAATACTGAAAATTCATACACAGAGAAGTGATGGGGGGGATTTCCAGAGCTTTCCCCACTATAAATAATAAATAACATCTCTTGAAATAAATCAGTCAATTAGAGTAACCATCAACCAAATAATATGATCTTTTTTTTTAAACTGAGCTCATGCCTAGAAAATAAGCCCAAACATGACTAGACACCATGATTTAAACTTTTTTAAAGCTTTTAAGAGGACAACAGCCAAAATCTGCATTGAAGTGGAAAGGATTTTGAAGAAGATGGGGGGCAGAGTGGAAATGGTTTCTTTTAATACATTGTTCTGTTGCCTTGAAGAATTCTGCTTAAATTAAGCATGAGGGAAACGAGGATTTCCTATCTTGTAGACTGATCATGTCAATTCACTGTCAGGGGTTTTCACCATTTCTGATTTTGCATAAAATGTTAATAATAACATATAATGTTTGTGCCATTTTTTACTTTTTACAATAGGAAAAAATATGAATCGAGCATTGGTGCTTTACAGATAAATTGTTTTGCATTATCCTTTTGAACATTTTGAACTTTCTCCATACTTGCTCCACAGTGAAAACCACGTTATATATCCCACTGGCTGATTACACCGAGCATAGTTGAGGGTTAGGTCATTTGCATGCCACTGAAATACTTTTGTATATTGCATTATAGTGATTTCCTTTTAAACACTGCCTTGTGTAATAGTAACATTTAGAACTCCTGTTTCTCTGAGACCAGTGCTGTTGGGTTTGCAATATAATTGGACTCGTACACAGGAGGATCAGAGCCGAGCCAAGATCAGATCTAGGATGGCAGTAAATGAGGGTTGGTTTCTCAGGTATATATTTATAATCTCTTAATTATGTGCATGTGAAGTAAATAATGATAAAAATGCATTTGGAAAGAAAGTGTGCCTTAAATATTTTGCTTATTAGATTTTGTAACTGGTTTACCAATTATAAACAAGAAGGGAAAATATTATTTCTTTTGCTCGAGTGTTTAGTATAACAATATAAGCATTGACCGTTGTGTACTTTGGTATTATTTTCCTTTCCTGCTTATAGTCCCTTCTCATGTTTCTTCATCATTTTAGGCCCCTAATAGGGATAGGATGAGCCCATTGATGTCGGCACATGGAGGCTTGCTAGTAGCATGCCTTTGGATTTAGTCTCCTAGCAGCAGCCATTCACATTATGTGGGCTTTCTTTTTTGGGCATTGCCCACCCCTGAAACTGACTTCAGGCATTTTTCATTGCCTGTTCTGCATGAATAGCCACAGGCCTCTTGCCAATTGTCCCCCCTTCTTGAAAGCCAGCCTCAGCCAAAGGCCTTTTCAAGTGTGATCCCAGAGTGCCACACAGGCTTTCAGAGTATTGTTGTTGAGATGAGGGCCCTGCACTGGAAAGTGGGGTCAGAAGAGAAAGCACAATAAGGGGTGATGGAGGCTTCATGCAGTCCTCAGATGCTGGCCTGTTTATTAATTTACAAAACTAATGTTGCTGTCTTTAGAGAAGAGATTGAGTGAAAAAGATGCCCTTTGAAGAGAAGAGCTGCTTTTGATGCATTATCAAAACACAGGTCCACTTATTATATTGATTAAATTGGGGATTTTTGGAGGAAGATACAGAGAATATAAATTCAGAAACATTAATAAAATATTGAAGGTCAGGATATGCACCATTCTTTTCTGTCAATTCAGGTACAATTTATATTAATCAATATTAAGTCTTTCATATTAATTCTGATTAATGAATTAATATTAAGTCTTTAGTCTGAAAACCCTCTAACTACTCAGGGTGCAAATACCTAGCTTACCTCATACATACCACACAAGTTATTAGCCAAGCAAGCATAACAGTGAGATGTCTTTAGCAGAGATGGCTTTTTCTCACAAATGGAGTAGCCAAGAGTTCAAACAGAATCTTGTTTTTTCTGTGGGTGTGTTGGCTGGAACCTAGGGGGACTGTGCACTCTGGCCAAATCTAATACACACACGTGTGTCAGAAGAAAATATTTGAAGGTTGAACTGTGAAAAGGCCTCAAAACTAGCCTCTAATTTGGCTCTTGCAATCGGTTGCGGGTGCAGTAAACTGTGGGTGTGAATTATAGGATTTAGTTGTCTAATTTACCAGTTCAGACAGGGCTAGACTGAGATCTAATTTATAGCCTTGTTTAAGGTGCAGTGTACAAAAATCACTCTAAGAGTAGCCCCAGGAAGGAATTGTGCTTTCATGGTTCCCCATTGCTCCAGGAGAAAAGCAAGTTATGTAGCCTTTTATGGGGCACTGTTTACATCTCCACTCATGCTGGTTTGGTTTTGCTGACCAGCCAAGGTTTCAACACAGCCCACCCCCTACATTCATTGCTTGCATCCTTGCTCACGGGAAGGAGTGGAGACTCTACAGAATCTACTTTCCCCACAGCACCAGATCAATGATGCAGGCAAGTTGTACATGGAGGTGGCTTATCCTCCCTTATGGCCCTAAGCAAGGAAATGAGGACAAGTGTTCTTACCCACAGACAATTAGATGCCTACATCTGTCATTTACAGAGTCATAGACTCACAGACTTTAAGGTCAAAAGGTACCATTGTGATCATCTAGTCTGACCTCCTGCACATTGCAGGCCACAGAACTTCACCTGCTCCTGAAATAGACCCCCAACCTCTTGCTGCGTTACTGAAGTCCTCAAATCATGGTTTAAAGACTTCAAATTACAGAGAATTCACCATTTACACTAGTTTAAACCTGCAAGTGACCCAGAGGAAGATGGAAAACCCCCCAGTGTTTCTGCCAATCTGACCCAGGGGGAAAATTCCTTCCCGAACTCATATATGGTGATCAGTTAGACCTTGAGCATGTGGGCAAAACCTGCCAGGAAGATACCTGGGAAAGAATTCTCTTTAGTAGCTCAGAGCTCTCCCCATCTAGTTTCCCGTCTCCAGCAGTTGGGAATTTTTGCTACAAGCCGTTGCCAATGTAGGCTACATGCCATTGTAGGCAGTCCCATCATCCCCTCCATAAACTTAGCAAGCTCAGTCTTGAAGCCAGTTAGGTTTTTTGCCCCCATTGCTCCCGTTGGAGGCTGTTCCAAAACTTTACTCCTCTGATGGTGTCCATAACTGAGTGAAGATGTGTGAGGGCTGACATTTTGGCCAACACCCAAGATTGAGCTGTGGACCTCCCGAGCTAAAAACATGAGCCTCTACAGCTTGAGCTGAAGAGAACTGTACCAGAGGCATATCCCTTGTGGACTGGGCAAAAAGGGGGACATGTAACACATGACCAGTGTGTTACAGATGTAAAATTAGGAGCCAGTTTTAGAAATGTGACCCTACATCCACAAGCGGATTTTAAGTGCTTCTAGGTATTTACATCGAAGAGTAACTTTCATAATAAGACAATTTTTCAAAACTACCAGATTGAAAACATAAATCTGTCCAGTCTTCCCTTGTTTTTCGTAATCTGTCCTACCATGTTTGTTAATTATGGAAGGTATTTAGAACTTGCCCTTTGTTTTTCCCTTCATCGGTTCTCCAGTAGGGAAGTTAGTGGGCCTTATGCTCCGCTGCCTTGAACCTTGTGTAGTCATTTATACCTAGCAATATGAATGCCAAGTGGGAGTAGAACACTAATGACAGAACCTACATGGAAGAGATAACAAATGATGACACAAGGCAATGGACAATCAGGCCCATGAAGCCAAAGTCCTTATAACCCATTCATTTTAATAGCAGCATCAAACGATATGGCAAACACAGGATTATTTATCCTTTCATAGCATGATGCAGCAGGAGAAGCATCTTGTGATGGGGAAAGCTTTTATCTGAAAACAAATATTGGAAGTAATTTCAAACAGAGGTAGTCTAATACTATAAAAATTAACAAACACCATATAAAAACAACAACTCTAAACAACCCAGTAGTATTTTGCCGATACTCAGGGAATCGGTTTAATTGGCTTTACAGTTCACAAATTCTCAAAGCTTCAAAATCAGTCCCTATGAGTCAATCAAATAAACATATTGAATATCCAATACATATATCTGATCATGAATATAAATATTTGACATCAAATATGTGTATTCTAGCTATTAGAATACATCGGTTACCAATTTTGAAGTATGATTACTGAATACCAGTGTTCAGTTCTTTGCAAATGATATTGTTTAAGATACTCCTGGGATATTTTCAAATACAGAACTCACTTGCAAATAACTGGACTGATTTTCAAATGCTTTTGTGTAGCAACATTAAGAAAAAAACAACAACCCTCACCAAATGTTGTATTTAAATACTATTTGACCATCTGAAATTTCAAAGGAAGTAGGGAAAGACTTTTGCTATAAACATTCCCCTTTTTCAAGTTTGCTCTGATTTGAAAATGCACCCTTAAGTTACATGTAATAGATCTGATTCTCGAGCCTCTTATACTAGTTTTTATGCCCCTATAACTCCCTAGAAGTCAGTGTAAAATTGGTTTAATGGAATGGCAAATCAGGCCCTGTAACTTTCCACTACAGTAAGCTATGTCTTCCTCCTCCCATTGACAGTTAGATGTAAAATATTCATCCATTGATTATTTCCTGAGGTTACACTGCTGAGATTGTCAATCAGGGATGAGAGTACCTCAGAGCATTAGAGGTTTTCCATCCCTCAAACTATATTTTGGGTTCATATGAAGTACAGCAGCCTTGCAGAATGTTGCAACCTGTAGATTGCACTAGCAGCCATGGCACAGCTCTGCAGCCTGTGGTGAGAAATCTGTCCAACTTCTGTGGAACTTGCCTGAACAAGGCCTGTTTACTTTGGCTTTGCATGGAGGAGAGGATTGGTCCCCTACATAAGCAACCACAGGGAATGGGGTGCAAATAGACATGCACATATATTTACAGCTTTTTAACATTAATAAAAATAACCACAATAAAAATACTGTAGTGTAAACATGACAAGTGCTGGTCTCATGAATTATGTTTCTCTCCATGTCTTATGAACTATAATAAGTGGTACGAATACACAGAAAAAGTGTTCAAGCAAACATAGCATGTTCCCTACAGTAATATTGAGACATAGTAATGGGGATATATTCACGCAAGTGTGCGGGACTAGATGTTGTGGGAACCTAAAGGTAGCAAGGACTAAGAAAAGACCTCTTATTAAAATATTAGTTATGGGGAAATTGTAAAAGGTTCAGCATTTGAGTCTGGAAAACCACCCAATATTCAGATGTTATTCTAAGCCTGTGTGATCTCATTTACTGTATTTGAGAGGTGAGAATTGAGCTTGATATCACATGAGAACAAGGCTTCTCCTAGTATTTTAGACTTCTGCTTCTGGTCCCATTTAAAAAACAAAACAGGAAGTGCTAAACTGTGCTATAATGAAATGCCATTTAAAAAAAAAACGGAAACTTTGTGACTATAAAGATGGTTCAGTTAGAATTTAAGGCAACAGTTAAGGCCATTTTCATTGTATCTTAAGCAGTTTGCCTTTCCCTATATGACTACTTAAGTAGCAACAGGGTCAGATCCCAATGAAAAGGGGATTTTCATGTGTTGGAATTAGATCCCCACATAAAGTAATAGACTTTCCAATGCATTTTTCTTTTTTCTCAGTAGTGTTATGCTGATCTCTATTCCTGCATCAGGAACTAAACATCATTTGTAATGAAAAGGGAAGAGGGGAATGAACAAGTCAAAATAAATTTCTGAAAAAAAATAAACAAACCTGTCTTCCTTAATTAGAAAGAGAATTTTCTCTTCTCTCACACAAAATAAACAAACTGCATGAGAATATTACATCAAAGGGAGAGCAGAGATGTTGTGGTTTCTGTGGACAAGAGAGACAGACTGAGGTGGCCAACATTTGAAGGCTACATTGTGGTATTCCAGGGGTAGGAGAGGGAGATTTTGGAGTGCTGATGAATTTAGTCAGGGATGAGATACTGTTTGAATTTATTCTACAAAACCATATCTGGATTATCATTTTTTTATACTATCTTGTATCAGTGCTAAAAATCGTGTATGATGACTGTAAAATCTTCCCTGAAAGGGGACTTCTAGGTTATATTGCAGTAGGGTGCTTCCTGACTGATAGCAGGCGTTGTTGCTCTTCTACTTGCATATAATCTGCCACATTAGATTCAAGATCTCTCTCTCTCTCTTTCTTTTACTCTATATTCTAGCATATATATTTTCTATTATAATTTTCAGAAGGGATCAGCACCATAACTAGTGTAAGATTTTCTAAATTTCAGACCTAAATACGTAGCTAGATTTCCAGAAGAACGTCTGGCCATAAGCGTTACAGTGGGAACTCCTGGCTGTGAAGCACTTTTGAAAATGTGTCCCTCAATTATATACATAAATGAGAACTAAGCTCTTTCGAAAATCTTTTCTCTTGTGGTTCCTGAGTGCCTGAAAATCTGGCCTCATTAGTGTATTCTTTAGTGCCATAAATGTGTGTTTCTAAGGTATGGCTCTACCTATCAGTTGGCTGATGTCTTCTCCCTGCAACATATTTTGGATTCAATCAGTCCCTAAACTCATATCTGCAGATTCACATCAGTATGCCTTGTTAGTTCAAAGAGCCCCATGATGGTTTACAAACACAAAATGGTCTCTCTAGTAATTTCAAATGACTATTTCAAGTAGTCTTTATTATTAGCTATTGGTTTTGTGAATTAGTGTGAAATGAAACCAGAAGCATATCAGAAGAGCAATGGGGATGGAGAGCCCAGAGAGAGAGAGAGAAATCCAAAACAAAACTTTTTTGGATCCAAAAATGGATATTTCAACACTGTTCCATCTTGCGAAAACATCTGAAAGATTTTCTTGTTTCAGTGTGGAATGAAAACAAATTTCAAAACCTCAAAATTTGTTGTGAAACAGAACTGTTGTCCTCCAGCCAGCTCTGGTGATATGTGAATACAGAAACCAAAGATTCTGTAATATTACAGTGATAACATTTATTGTAGCCTTCTCCTCCCTCTGATTTGTAGGCATGAATATTTCATAAAAGTTTCAAAGATTAATAAAGTTTTTGATATTGGGCTTTCCGAAGAAGTCCCCATCCTAACATCGGAGGAAAGATCCAGTTCAGTTAATCTGCTCAAATGCACACATGGGTGTGCATACCCAATTCCCATTAACTTTCAAGAGGAGTTTGGTGCCTGACTCCTCCTTGTGCCTTTGAAAATATCCCCCTACTTTCATTGCATTTTGTCAGGAAACCAGACCTAATGAGGCAGTGTAGAAAATGCCGTTGCTGTTCCAACAGGTTTCCACAAGACATTTGACAACCCCTCCCCCCCCCCACCCCTCTTTTTGTTACTCTCTGGAATGCAGATATTTTGGTTAATTTTCTCCAGCTGTCACGAAGTCTTACAGGAAAATGACCTCGTGGAGTGACCACTTCCCTTGTCTTGACTTAAATAGGGTTTTTTTTCAGTGCTTTCACCACATCATCCACATCACTGTCTGAAGCCTGTAATAAGTCAGGAAAAAAGAAAAACTAAACCATCCATTCCATTTAAAAAAAATTATGAACCAAACCTGGATGCTTGAAACAGTTTCATCAGTATATATTGCCATTTCAGATCAGTTCACTTAGCCGAAGGTTAATGTTATTAGAGTCCCACATCTGTAGGGAGATACAGCATTGGGAAATCGTCATTGAATGTGTACTTCCTTTGGGGATATTATTTAACATGCAATTTTATTTGACTCAGAGAAATACGACATTTTAAGAGTCTCAGCAAATTTGGGAAGCAAAATGTTCTTTTGTTGGCTTTAAGCATGAACTATTCAGAGGAAAAATACCCTCATTTGGACAAACCTATAATTCCAGTTTAGTTTACTGAAGTAGCACTATCAATAAGAAAATCAACTAAATTCCATGTGATGAATACTCTGACTTATACAGATTGTGAGGCCAGATGCATAGATCTTGAATGATGATGGTATATTAAATGGCACAGAAGAAGAAAGGAGATATATAATAAAAACAAAGTGCAATGCTTTTGAACTGGCTTAAATCTGTTGTCTTGAGCCCTGATCCTGCAAAGACTTGAGATCAGTGGGGCTACTTCTGGACATAAAGTTAAGCACATGCATAAATCTTTGCAGTATGAGGGACTTAAACCCCAGTTTTGCATAGAAAATCTAATGGGCAGACCCCTGCAGCCTCACAGATCTGCTGAAGTCAAGCTTGCATGGTTCTCAATGCAAGATTGAAATCTTAGTTTGTAACAGGTTTCTTTCCTATTCTTGGGTGGACTCTTTTGTATTTCCTCATCAGGTAGTTCCTCTTCTTCTGACTATCTTACTTAACTAGCATGAGTACCAGGTTAGCTGGGCTTTTATAGCCCTGAGGACTTCCACTTTGCTACTCTTCCCCTCTCCTTCTGCATTTTGCTTTGTATTTTGAGACTACCCCCCTTTTCTCTCCCTAATTTGAATGTAGCTGGGTATGAGAATATCTGTCTTGCAGAGTTAACAAATGTCTCATTTCACCTGCAGAGCAGAACTCACAGACAGGTGGTTAGAAAACTGTTACAGCACCAGAACATCTGAGATAGAAGAAGGAAAGAAAGATGGAAGCTGCAAATTGATTGACTAAATTTTTTCTATATACTGATTGATTGTTATTCTAAAGAATTCCACATGGGATTTCTAAGATGTGTCTAGATGAGATATACATCTGAACAGCTAGATGAAAGTATTTCAACCAGAACACAACTGCAAGTCAACCCAGATATATTTTTTTTATGTAATGGCATTTCAGAGGGTAGGGATTCCTTTTTTATTTGCAAGGAGGTATAAATCATTTCCACATTTTAATAACATTTGAAACTCCCTGTTTTATGTTTTTAATCTGTGCCCTATTTCCTAGATCAGTGGTTTTGAACCTGTGGTCTGTGGACCCCTGGTGGTCCGCAGATTATGTCTAAGATTTCCAATGAGGCCCACACCTCCATTTAAAATGTTTAGGGGTCTGCAAATAAAAAAAGGTTGAAATCCACTGTCCTAGATATTGTCTATTGCCTCTTGAGCAATTTTCCTGAACAGTGATTTCTTCAGATCCTTTGACTTTGTGATATATGTGTGCTATATTGAGACAGTATGTTGCTTGTTGTATTTGTGGTTTATTTCTGTAACCTCCACAACTATTGTGAGTTGGGCTTTTAAATGGACTAAGCCATTATTTTCAGATTAATTGCATAATTACACAAAGTTTTATGTATAATTTCCAGCAGCTGTGCTGTACAGAAGTTTAAACAAAATTTTGAGTGATTATTGAGGAAACTGATAAAAGACGGATTCATAAAAGGGCAGGTGTTGTATTATAATGACAAATAAAGATATACTTAGGGTTCTGCAGCCACATGATGTCTATATAAGAAGGGTAAGGAGCTGGAGGGACGGTGAGGTGGAAGACAAGGCGCTGGGATGGAAGGGAAGACTGGGACAAGGTTCTGAGTTGGGGGATAATGGTACCTGGAGCTGGGGGCAGATTGGGGGGTGGGTCCTCTGGGGGAAAAATAGAAATGAACATGTAATTAAAGACTGTATCATAATGCATAAGCACAAGGGGGCAAATTAAAGTTGCAAAAACAACCATAACTCTGGCATTTCTTAATTTCTGAGTGCTTGACTTTGAAACCTTAATGTTCTTTTAATGTAATTTTTGTATGTATATAAAACTATAACAAAATATGCCTTATAAGTCTTTAATTACATGATCACATACTAGAGGGAGAGAGAGTGCATCTATCTTGCTGTAATTTATTATCTAGCTGTCTCTCTATCCATGTAGCTACAGCCACTTAGATGCCTCAGTGATGAGCTTATACCTCACTCGTCATCATAGATATATACCACAATGGTGGGTGAAGTAAAAGAACGTAGATTATATCTAACTGAAACAGATAAATATATAACTGGCTGTGGTGTTCAGTAATCACGGGGCCCAAGGTACTTGAAATAGATCCTCTTTATTCAGTGACCCATTCCAACTGCATCTGCATAACAGAACGGGGGCTTCTGCAGCCCCTTCCCAGACTTCCTGTCTCTAAAGCAAAGCCACTTAAAGGTACAGTTCCCCAAACCACACTAGCTAGTGTGTAAGTGCCACAGCTTCACTGCTGTTGTTATTTGAATAACTAGATCAAAGCCACCTTGGGTATGTCCGCATGCGATGCAGTTAAGCCTCAAATTGCTGTGTTGACAAACCCTGAGAAGTGTTCAGCTGTGTACTCTAAGCCCTACGCTGATAATTTACAGACGAGATTATTCTATAGCTCTAGTGGTTAGGAGATGTGCTTTTTAGAACAACAGTATATAAGTTCTTTCCCTGCTGTTCCTGTGAGGGGAAAGTGGCCGTCATTTGAAGATTAACAACATCCATGAAGTCCTTCTTAATCACGGATTTGTTATAATATATGATAGTTTTGGGACAACAGTTCAAGAAAATGATTTAAGATTAAAAGCCAAATTCTTCCACCTTCGCTCACATTGAATACTTTACTATACAAACAATCCCATTTGTTCCAGAAGGACTGCTTGTGCAATAAGGTACTGAGTGTGAGTAAACGGGACAGGATCTGTCCCTTTATGATTACCTGTCCGAATGCGCTGGAAAATTCATCTTCCTTTTGCAGCTGAGATCTGTGAAGTGCCACTACCCACACATCTAAAGCATGAGGATTGCTTAGACTTAATAATAGTAATAATGTTACATAATGGACCTGTATGCACAACCCTGACAGTCAGATCCAAGCACATGCCTGCTGTATGCTGGATGGAAAATACTAGTTGTTAATAACAATATTAATATTAATAACAGGTATGAAAGAGATAATAGCTGGTCCCTTGGAATGTATACCCACCAAATATTATCATTAAGAATTCTTTTGCTTCCCCTTTTAAAGAGAGGAGCATAATGTCCAACTGCCAGGTTTCTAAATCACCTGACAATGTGAAAGGAGGTTTCCGAGTCATTCCTTCAAGCAAGAAGGTTTGTTATTTGAGCTAGCTAGATTACTACATTATTTCAAAGCCTTCATAGGTTCTGTCTGCACATAACTGTATAAACATCTTCCTGCTAGCTTAAATAGATTGCTTTGTACTCTATAGTTCAACCTTCACTTTATGTTTGAATCTGGAATGGGGGTAAGTGGAAAAGGAGTAGATTATGACTCCCATATTCCTAATGGTGAGCAATTACTCACATAGGCCCTGATTCAGGAAAGCACTTAAGTATGTGCTTAACTTTAAGTATGTTCTTAAATCCAATTGGATTTAAGCATGTCCTTCAGTAACCTTCCTGAATAAGGATGCTTTCCTGAATTGAAGTCATATGTAGTCCTATTGAAATCAACTGGATCCACAATTGCTCAGACCCCTGTGCCATTGATTTCACTGGCCATCATATGGCCTTAAGTCTAAAGGGCAGCTCCTGCTCCTATTGAAGTGCAATGGCAAAATTGTCTTGAATTGACATTGACTTCCAGGGTACAGAATGTGAGCTTTTCAGGGCAAGGGCTCTCTCTTACCACGTATATCAACAATGCTTGGCATGGTGGGGCTCCAATCTTTTTTTAATAATTTCCAAGACAAATAATAAATAATTTAGGATAATTATTTTTGTTCTATCTCACCCTCCCTGGTCCATCTCAATTTGCTATGTATTGTCTAGGAAAGTTTTGTTTCATAAATAAAATGTAATTTGTTTGGTTGTTAAGTAGAGGAAGAATAAAAGGTGTTGAAAGTGACTAGGTCTTATTCCTGTAGGTCTTGTGTGTTTTGAATCCTTTCAGCTTAGTTTTAGGTGACAAACTGCACAGCTGTAATGCCTTACATTTACCAGCCTGCATATATGAAAGATGTGTAATGTTAACCAAGCCCCTTCCCGTCCCCCATGGAGGACCACCCTGCCTGCAAAATCTCCAGGGGAAAACACGGCGTGTCCTGATCAGAAATGCCTTTGTTGGCAGAAATACAGCATGTTGCATTAACCAAAACAGCATATTTTTTTAAAAAAATGATGGCTGTTTTTTATTTAAATATTCATTTTACTTGTGTAAACGGATCTCATTTGGTCTTTACATCCCAACATCACAGGACTATCTGAAATCCTTGTTTACATTTAGCAGTGGAAATTGTTTCAAGCTTTGCACAGAACCTTCAAAAACTGATACACACTGAGCAGAAAATGTGCTGGATCTCCTTCAGTAGTCCCCTAAATGGTAATTTTCCTTTGCATGGCCTTTCATGTGATAGAATTTATGTAATCCTTAATCCCTGCTGATAGTGAGCTTTTTATACTATGTAGAAATTGTTATGCTCTCTGTGTAGACCCCACATTACGTGCACAGTCTGGGAGCATCTATGTTTTCAGTACCTGTCTCTTATAGGTTAGATCATCCCCTATCTGCCATTACTGGTTAGGCAGATAAACACTCGTGCCTACTGAGATCTCTCTTGCAGACCAGTCTCCACTAAAATCTTTTCCCTCTACCTCTTCTTTTGTTTGTATTCACCCATCACTTTTTGTCTAAATCTTAGATTGTGAGCTATTTGGGACAAGGACTCTCTTTGTGTTATTGGCTTGTACAGTGTTTATACAATAGGTTAGATCCCTGGTTAGATGCAACCTCAATATAAATAATAACACTACTTTTCTGAACACAGCCACTTGCTACTTATATACATATGATAGGCAGCGGTGGTAGAAAAGGTTAGTTTCTAATCTCTGTTATAAAGAGAAAGCCTGGAATAATTGACTCCAATGGAGCTATCCTGGATCCAGAATAATTCCAGACCTGAATTCAGAATTTGGCTCCTGGAAACCAATACTTACACCACCAATACAGTCTGAGGAATGTAAACCTTAATAACAAACATACCTTAACACTGCCTCTCTTGTTCCTTCTTGAATCATGGATATGTTTCAAAAGTAGCTTCCTGCTTCAGCCATTACTCTATGTACATGTTAGCACAGAATAAAATAAACTACACTAGACTGTCTAGTTCAGCTGGTAGAGCACAAAACTTATAGAGCCAGATATTTCTCTCCTTTAATGTCAGTGTAACTTTATTCATGTTTATTATTGGTATTTATTATTTGTATTATTGTAGTGTCCAAGAATCCCTGTCATGGAGCAGGACCGACAGTGCTAGGTATTGTCCAAACACAGAATAAAAAGGCAGTCTCTGCCCCCACAGAGTTTGCAATCTAAGTATAAAACAAGAGACAACAGATAGATACATACAGACAGTACTTAATGGAGCTACTCCTTATATACACCAATGTAGATGAGAACAGAATCAGGTCCTTAATCTCAGGGTAATGGGCTTGAGTACCACATATAGTACATGTGAATTTTTACTATCATGAGTTGATATTTAGAGAGGTGGTTGGCCAGTGATTTAAGCATTGGACTAACAGACAGGAAGTGCGGAGTTTTAATCTCAGGTGTCACACAGGTTTCAGAGTAGCAGCCGTGTTAGTCTGTATCCGCAAAAAGAAAAGGAGGACTTGTGGCACCTTAGAGACTAACCAATTTATTTGAGCATAAGCTTGTGTGAGCTACAGCTCACTTCATTGGATGCATTCAGTGGAAAATACCGTGGGGAGATTTATATACACAGAGAACATGAAATAATGGGTGTTACCATACACACTGTAAGAAGAGTGATTAGGTAAGGTGAGCTATTACCAGCCGGAGAGCCGGGGGGCGGGGGGGGGCGTTGAGAGGGGGGCAGAACCTTTTGTAGTAATAATCAAGGTGGGCCATTTCCAGCAGTTGAAAAGAATGTCTGAGGAACGGGGGTGGGGGTGGGGGTGGGGAATAAACATGGGGAAATAGTTTTACTTTGTGGAATGACCCATCCACTCCCAGTCTTTAATCAAGTCTAAGTTAAATTGTATTCAGTTTGCAAATTAATTCCAATTCAGCAGTCTCTCATTGGAGTCTATTTTTGAAGATTTTTTGTTGAAGAATTGCCATTTTTAGGTCTGTAATCGAGTGACCAAAGAGATTGAAGTGTTCTCCGACTGGTTTTTGAATGTTATCATTCTTGACATCTGATTTGTGTCCATTTATTCTTTTACGTAGAGACTGTCCAGTTTGACCAATGTACATGGCAGAGGGGCATTGCTGCCACATGATGGCATATATCACATTGGTAGATGTGAACAAGCCTCTGATAGTGTGGCTGATGTGATTAGGCCTGTGTTTGATGTGATTAGACCCTATGATGGTGTCCCCTGAATAGATATGTGGACACCGTTGGCAATGGGCTATGTTGCAAGGATCGGTTCCTGGGTTAGTGGTTCTGTTGTGTGGTGTGTGGTTGCTGGTGAGTATTTGTTTCAGGTTGGGGGGCTGTCTGTAAGCAAGGACTGGCCTGTCTCCCAAGATCTATGAGAGGGATGGGTCATCCTTCAGATTGGTTGTAGATTCTTGATGATGTGTTGGAGAGGTTTTAGTTGGGGGCTGAAGGTGATGGCTAGTGGCGTTCTGTTATTTCCTTTGTTGGGCCTGTCCTGCAGTAGGTGACTTCTGGGTACTCTTCTGGCTCTGTCAATCTGTTACTTCACTTCAGCAGGTGGGTATTGTAGTTATAAGAATGCTTGATAGAGATCTTGTAGGTGTTTGTCTCTGTCTGAGGGGTTGGAGCAAATGCGGTTGTATCGTAGAGCTTGGCCATAGACAATGGATTGTGTGGTGTGGTCTGGATGAAAGCTGGAGGCATGTAGGTAGGCATAGCGGTCAGTAGGTTTCCGGGATAGGTTGGTGTTTATGTGACCATCGTTTATTAGCACTGTAGTGTCCAGGAAGTGGATCTCTTGTGTGGACTGGTCCAGGCTGAGGTTGATGGTGGGATGGAAATTGTTGAAATCATGGTGGAATTCCTCAAGGGCTTCTTTTCCATGGGTCCAGATGATGAAGATGTCATCAATGTAGCGCAAGTAGAGCTGGGGCATTAGGGGACAAGAGCTGAGGAAGCGTTGTTCTAAGTCAGCCATAAAAATGTTGGCATACTGTGGGGCCATGCGGGTACCCATGGCAGTACCGCTGATTTGAAGGTATACCTTGTCCCCAAATGTGAAATACTTATGGGTGAGGACAAAGTCACAAAGTTCAGCCACCAAGTTTGCCATGACATTATCGGGGATACTGTTCCTGATGGCTTATAGTCCACCTTTGTGTGCAATGTTGGTGTAGAGGGCTTCTACATCCATAGTGGCCAGGATGGTGTTTTCAGGAAGATCACCAATGGATTGTAGTTTCCTCAGGAAGTCAGTGGTGTCTCGAAGATAGCTTGGAGTGCTGGTAGTGTAGAGCCTGAGGAGGGAGTCTACATAGCCAGACAATCCTGCTGTCAGGGTGCCAATGCCTGAGATGATGGGGTGTCCAGGATTTCCAGGTTTATGGATCTTGGGTAGCAGATAGAATATCCCTGGTCGGGGTTCCAGGAGTGTGTCTGTGCTGAATTGTTCTTGAGCTTTTTCAGGGAGTTTCTTGAGCAAATGCTGTAGTTTCTTTTGGTAACCCTCAGTGGGATCAGAGGGTAATGGCTTGTAGAAAGTGGTGTTGGAGAGCTGCCTAGCAGCTTCTTGTTCATATTCCGACCTATTCATGATGACGTCAGCACCTCCTTTGTCAGCCTTTTTGATTATGATGTCAGAGTTTTTTCTGAGGCTGTGGATGGCATTGTGTTCTGCACGGCTGAGGTTATGGTGCAAGTGATGATGCTTTTCCACAATTTCAGCCCGTGCACATCGGCGGAAGCACTCTATGTAGAAGTCCAGTCTGTTGTTTCGACCTTCAGAGGAGTCCACCCAGAATCCTTCTTTTTGTATTCTTGGTAGGAAGGTCTCTGTGGGTTAGTATGTTGTTCAGAGGTGTGTTGGAATTATTCCTTGAGTTGGAGATGTCGAAAATAGAATTCTAGGTCACCACAGAACTGTATCATGTTCGTGGGGGTGGAGGGACAGAAGGAGAGGCCCTGAGATAGGACAGATTCTTCTGCTGGGCTAAGAGTATAGTTGGATAGATTAACAATATTCCCTCCATGGCAATGGGCAAGTGCCTTAGCTTGTGTGGGTATGTCTACACAGCAAAGAAAAACCCACGGCTGGCCTAAACCAGGTGACTCAGGCTCATGGGCCTTGGGTTGTGGTGCTGTTTCATTGCTGTGTAGACTTCCAGGGTTGGGCTGGAGCCCAGGCACTAGGACCCTGCAGGATGGGAGGGTCCCAGAGATCGGGCTCCAGGCTGAGCCCAACAGTCTACACAGCAGTGAACGGGCCCTGCAGCCGGAGCCTCTGAAGCCTGAGTTGGCTGGCACAGGCCAGCCGTGGGTTTTTCTTTGCTGTATAGGCAGACCCTGGGTGTCTCCATTTCCCCAAGTATAGAGTGGACATACTTATACTTCCCAGGATTGTGAGTCATAAATTCCAGGAAAGGGGCAAAAAAGAGCATCTGATCAGTGGTTCTAGACATAAGATTTAAACTATTGTTGATTGTAGAGTACAGGCCAAAGTACCTGCCTGTTCCTGCCCAACATTCCTGCATTCCAGAATGGATGATGTAGTGACCATAATATACAAAAATCCTGCTGGCATTTTTTGCATCTATTTTTCCCCTATTCCCATGAGATTTTGTGTAGGACACACAATTGGGTTCTGACTAATCTTTAAGTCTTCTGTGAGGTAGGTAACTATTATCTGCATTATCCAGATTGAGAAACTGAGTCAGAGAGGTTAAATTAGTTGATCAAGGCTTACCAAGGTCAATGGCAAAGGAAGAATTAGAACTACATGATAGGTGAAATTTTATATCTCCAGGCCTGTTTAAGATCAAACTGGAAATTCACCTCTGTAAGTGGCAAGGTCTACTCTCTCATTAATCATATGCATTAAGAAATGCTTAGATCCCTCTGTATGTATGGTTATTCCTAGATATATAAATACATATTTTTTACTTTTAGATGCATGGAGATCTGGTGCAGATCTCAGATGGGTTTTTGTTTTTTATTTTTTTGGTTATGATTAAGATGAAGAATTTTACTACATCGTATTTTCCTTTCAATTACTGATCCTTTCAACTGTCCATTGTAATCTACTACTGAAAAAATCTCTTTTACTTTATTTCATTTTCCATGGTCACTCCTAGATCCTCCTGTACCAGTGTCTTTGCTAATTTGGCAGCTCTAAGGCTAAACTAAAGGGAAAGTCAGGAACAGCATTAATTTAACAGGAGAGTTAGACTTTAAAAAGAATGTGGTAGAGCTTGGCTGCTGCTGCCACTTCTTCCTCTTCTTTTACTGCCTGGCATTCCTGATGCTGGGTCTTGGATGCTGTAGCCATGCAGCATATGAATCAGAGAACCCACCCTGTGCTTTGGCATAACTCTTAAAGCACTGACAGTTCCTCTTTCTTCAGCAGTAATTAAACAAGTAAAAACTGGTTAAGTTGGTTAGCAGATATAAATGTGGAAAATATACACAAATACATATCGCTGGGCGTGTGTGTCTAAGGAATCTGGGTGAGCTGTGGTTAAACTGTCCTTTCCCACATATGTACAACAAAGGTGCTTAGTCCAACAAAGCAGCTTGGCCAAGGTATTTAATTTCACTTAATTTGTGTTCTCCTTTTATTTATTTGGTTTGGTTGAGCTTCGCTACAGTTTAGTGCAGCTCTGAACAGTAGGAGGCACTGGAGATAATGAGATAAACTGATAAAACATAGGCCTGGTCTACGTGGAGTTTTGTGATTTAACTAGTGCGACCGGGGTGTTATTTTTTTACTGAAATAATTAGAGCAATACAATGTCTGGTGTGGATGGGAATAAGCTATACCTTCATACTGTTCTGACTTCATCCATTTGGTGGGGGGGAGGGCTATACTATTTTAAATATACAAACTGACAAAGCCTTGCTGTATGGACCAGACCTAAGTAACTATTTCAGTAGCAGACTTGTTTGGATGGAAGTATGGCTTTCTGATTAAGAGATTAGGCTGAGATTCAAGAGAGAGAGGTTCAGTTCCCTGCTCTGCAATGTGTGACCTTATGCAAATCAAGAATTCTTTCTGTGCCTCAGTTCTCCCTCTGTAAGATGGGAATAGCCACACTTCCCTCCCGTGGAGGGTGTTGCAGAGATAAATTCATTGGTGTTTGTGAGGTGTTCGGATACTGTTGTGATGGTGACCACAGAAGCACTGAAACAGAGATTCTGAAGATATTTTTCTTGGATCTGCTGAAATGATGCCACCTCAATATTTTTGTTTCATTACATGTATCTTTGTTTTTAATATGAACCTGGCTAAAACTCTTATAGATAATATTATTGATAATAATCATGGTAAGAGGCCAATTTGGATGTATCTGAAGCACTTTAATGACCTGAAAGTCAAAAGGAAATCCTACAAAAATGTGGAAGCATGGACAAATTCCTAAGGACGAGTACAAAAGAATAGCACAAGCATGTAGGGACAAAAGGCTAAGGCACAAAATAAGTTACACCTAGATAGAGACATAAAAGGCAATATGAAGAGGTTCTGTAAGTACATTCACAGCAAGAGAGAGACCAACAAAAGGAATGTGTAGGTCCACTACTTAAGGAGGAAGGAGATCTAATAATGGATGACATCAAGAAGGCTGAACTGTTTAATGCCTATTTTGCTTCAATCTTCACTGAAAAGGTTAATTGTAACCAGATGTTTAACACAATTAATATTAACAACAAGGGAGAAGAAACACAAGCCAAAATAGGGAGATAACAGGTTACAGAATATTAGATAAATTAGATGTATTCAAGTTGGCAGGGCCTGATGAAATTCATCCTAGGGTATTTAAGCTGAAACAATCTTGAAACCATTAGCAATTATCTTTGAGCATTCATGGACAAAGGGTGAAACTTCCAAGGACTGGAGAATGTCAAATATAGAACCTATCTTTTAAAAAGGGAACAAGAAGGACCCACGGATTATAGGCCAGTTACCCTAACTTCAATACCTGGAAGGATACTGGAAAAAATTATTAAGCAATGAATTTGTAACCACTTTAAAAGACAATAGGGTGATAAGTAGGGCTGTCAAGCGATTAAAAAAATTAATCACAATTAATCATGTGATTAATAGCGCTGTTAAACAATGATAGAATACCATTTATTTAAATATTTTTGGATGTTTTCTACATTTTCAAATATATCGATTTCAATTACAACACAGAATACAAAGTATCCAGTGCTCACTTTATATTTATTTTTAGTACAAATATTTGCACTGTAAAAAACAAAAGAAATAGTATTTTTCAATTCACCTAATACAAGTATTGTAGTGCAATCTCTTTATCATGAAAGTTGAACTTACAAATGTAGAATTATGTACAAAAAACCTGCATTCAATAAAACAGTGTAAAACTTTAGAGCCTACAAATCAGTCCTACTCCCTTGTTCAGACAATGGCTCAGACAAACAAGTTTGTTTACATTTTCAGAAGATAATGCTGCCTCCTTCTTGTTTACAATGTCACCTGAAAGTGAGAACAGGGGTTTGCATGGCACTGTTGTAGCCAGTGTTGCAAGATATTTACATGCCAGATGCGCGAAAGATTCATATGTCCCATCATGCTTCAACCATCATTCCAGAGGACGTGTCTATGCTGAAGACAGGTTCTGCTCAATAACAATCCAAAGAAGTGCGGACCCACGCATGTTCATTTGCATTATCTGAGTCAGATGTCACCTGCAGAAGGTTGATTTTCTTTTTTGGTGATTTGGGTTCTGTAGTTTCCGCATCTGATAGTTGCTCTTTTAAGACTTCTGAAAGCATGCTCCACACCTCGTCCCTCTCAGATTTTGGATGGCACTTCAGATTCTTAAATCTTGGGTCGAGTGCTGTAGCTATCTTTAGAAATTTCACATTTATTGCATTTTGTCAAATTTGCAGTGAAAATGTTCTTAAAATGAACATGTGCTGGGTCATCATCCAAGATTGCTATAACATGAAATATATGTCAGATTGTGGGTAAAACAGAGCAGGAGACATACAATTGTCCCTCTCCCCCCCGACCAGAGAGTTCAGTCACAAATTTTATTCATATATATTTTTTTTTAACTAGTGTCATCAGCATGGAAGCAAGTTCTCTGGAATGATGGCCAAAGCATGTGAAGCATATGTATCTTTAGCTCATCTGGCATGCAATTGTCTTGCTATGCTAGCTACAACAGTGCCATGCGAATGCCTGTTGTCACCTTCAGGTGACATTGAAATTAAGAAGTGGGCAGCATTATCTCCCATAAATATAAACAAACTTGTTTCTCTTAGTGATTGGCTGAACAAGAAGTAGGACTGAGTGGACTTGTAGGCGCTGAGTTTTACATTGTTTTGTTTTTGAGTGCAGTTATGTAACAAAAAAAATCTACATTTGTAAGTTGCACTTTCATGATAAAGAGATTGCTCTACAGTACTTGTATGAGGTGAAGTGAAAAATACTATTTCTTTTGTTAATCATTTTTACAGTGCAAATATTTGTAATAAAAAATAATATAAAGTGAGCACTGTACCCTTTGTAGTCTGTGTTGTAATTGAAATTGATAAATTTGAAAATGTAGAAAAACACCCACAAATTTTAATACATTTTAATTGGTATTCTATTGTTTAATAGTGCAATTAATCACAATTAATATTTTAATAATCATTAATATTTTTTAGTTAATCGTGTGAGTTAACTGTGATTAATCGACAGCCCTAGTGATAAGTAATAGCCAACATGGATTTGTCAAGAACAAATCATGCCAGACCAACCTAATTTCTTCATTTGACAGGGTTACTGACATAGTGGATAAAGGTGAAACAGTAGTCTTGATTTATCTTGATTTTAGGAAGGCTTTTGACATAGTCCGACATGACATTCTCATAAGCAAACTAGGGAAATGTGGTCTAACTGACATTAATCTAAGGTGGGTGCTCAACTGGTTGAAAAAAACATATTCAAAGAGTAGTTATCTGTTGTTCACTGTCAAACAGAGAGGACATATCTAGTGGGGTCCTGAAGGGCTCAGTCCTGGGTCCAGTACCATTCAATGTTCTTGTTAACAATTTGGATAATGGAGTGGACAGTATGTTTATAAAATTTGCAGATGACACTAAGCTGAAAGGGGTTACGAGCACTTTGGAGGATAGGATTAGAATTCAGAATGACCTGGACAAAGTAGAGAATTGGTCTGAAATCAACAAGATGGAAATTGAATAAAGACAAGTGCAAAGTACTGCACTTAGGAAGTAAAAATCAAATCACAAATACAAAATGGAGAATAACTGGCTAGTAGTACTGGAGAAAAGGATTTGGGGGTTGTAGTCGATCACAAACAAGCCAACAATGTGATGCTGCAAAAAGAGGTAATATTATTCTGGGATGTATTAACAGGAGTGTTGTATGTAAAACACAGGAGTCCTGCTCTACTCAGCACCAGTGAGACTTTAACTGGAATATTATGTCCAGTTTGTGGCTCCACACTTTAGAAAAATGTGCACAAATTGGAGACAGTCTAGAGGCAAACATCAAAAATGATAAAAGGTTTAGAAAATCTGGTTTATGAGGAAAGATTTAACAAACTGGATATGTTTTTAGTCTTGAGAAAAGAATACTGAAGGGGGACCTGGTAACAGTCTTCAAATATGTTAAAGGCTGATATAAAGAAGATAGTGATCAATTGTTCTCCATGTCCACTGAAGGTAGGACAAGAAGTAATGAGCTTAATCTGCAGCAAAGGAGATTTAGGTTAGACATTAAGAAAACCTTTCTAAGTTTAAGGATAATCTAAACTGTGGAATAGGTTTACAAGGGAGTTTGTGGAATCTTCATCATTGGAGGTTTCTGAGAACAGGTTAGACAAACATCTGTCAGGGATAGTCTTGGTATACTTGGTCCTGTCTCAATATGGGTAGCTGGATTAGATGACCTCTCAAGGCCTCTTGCAGGCCTACATTTCTATGATGATCAAGATTTCTGGGATGAGTTTCCTAATTTGTTCTTTTTCTCTCATTTAGGGCAAAATCCTGCTCTTCGTCACGAAAGGAGAAGGAAGTAGTGTGCTCCTGACAACAGGATAAGCACAAGCAGCCAGATCTGGACACACTCCTAGCTAGCACGCAGCAGGGTGCAAACTGACACTTTAGTTGTGCACTTGTGCAGAGGAGAGCTTTCAGTGTCCAATCCTGCTTAATTGCCTCTAAACACCTCCTGTGAAACCCTGGGCACTTCCCTTTGCCATTTAAGTTAATGGGAGATGGGGTTGCTGGGTATCTTGCAGGAATAGGCCTCTGGGGACTGATCCAAAACCAGTTAAATTCAGTGGGAGTCTTTTAATTGTTTTCAGTGGGCTTTGTATCATGCTCTCTTTAAGCAAATCAGAATCTTTTAGATCTTGTTTATTAAAAGATGCTTCTTCACATTCCTGCAAATTTTGAAGGATATTCTATTTTAGTCAAATTCTTATTCACCTCCTTCAGGTTTTACTGTATTTCCTTTCCTTTCTTGTAATCCTTTCTTGATGATTACAAACCTGTTTGTGTCTGAATAAAGGACATGATTCTCCTTTCATTTGCGCCAGTTTCACACTGGTGCAGCTCTGCTGCCATCAGGGGAGAAATTCCTGATTTATATCAACATAAGCAAGAGGAGGAGAATCAGGGCAAACATCTTTTTCTTTAGTAAAACAGCCTGCTTCTGTCTACCTGAATTATTCAGTGATATCAAGATCTGGTGTTGTAAAGTCTGACATCCAAATATAACAAATATCTCTAGGCTTGTGTACTACATTCTCCTAGTCCTTAGGTTCAGGGCAGAAGGGGGAAGAGAAAATTCTAATATATATGCCTGGATATTTTAGCAATCTGCAGTTTTAGGAAGGAAAAGATATAAAGAGCAGATGACTGATTCATGGCATTTTGGTTGAAAATATTGTAGCTTTTAAACATTGCTTCAGTGGGGTTGGGGTTCTTAAGGTAAACATATATGACATCAGATGTGGTCTCAAATGTACACATCTTAGAATTTTCCTGCACAGAGTAATTGTCAGTTCCAGGAGCCTGAATATCTCCAGGGTTCAAAAAGAACTGGCCTGTTGTTTTTGTCCTCCCCAAAGGGGTACCAACAAAATGAACAGAGGGGTTGGGGAGGCAACTGACCCCGAAAAATCTAAAGCTTCAAATAGATTATAAAACATAGATGTCAGTGTTCTGCGTCCAGAAGCTGAATAATGTCTTTTGTTCCAGTACCATGTGACTCTGCTTTGGGAGGAGCTGGAGCTATGAGAAGAGCTGATCCTTCATCGACTCCGCAATGTGCCAACTCCACAGATGTGGAAGGGCCCATCTAATATTTTTTTTCCCCCTAGAATAGTTACTGAACTTACTTTGGTCATGTTACTGAAGAGAGTGGAAATAGAACCCTGGGCTTTGAAATCCATTTGACACACATCTACAGCTGTATTGGTGCTTCAGTCAATAAGCCCAAATCCTGCTTCTCATTTACATCTGTTCAATCTCACAGGCTTGTACAGATGTAAATCTTATTATTTTTCTCATTAACATGGTGTCATAGGTGTGCCATGCCTAATGTTTTGTAAACATAAAAGAAGCACCACCTAAAGTGAGACCATGAAAACATGCGTGTGGGTCAATGAATTACTGCTGCTGAGTTCTCCTCTTTTCAAGTTAAATAGATTGTTACAGAAAGATAATGATTATGTAAGGAGTTATGATCAGGCATGATGTTAGCACGGGGATTAAACAAAGTGAATCCTAGTAGTGGAAGTCAAGCTGGAATAAATGTGTTCTGAGGAGGAAGTTACAGAAGCTGAAGGTGTGCACATGGTATTTAGAAAAAGGAATGCATTTCCAAGCTGAAGGGGCAAAGTGAAAATCTTGGAGAAGGAGCTAAGAGGAGCTTTAAGGTGACAGCAAAGGGTGTGAAGAGGAGAGTCACAGGAAGTGAGAACAGAAATGAAGAAAAGACCAGAATTGTGATTTGAATGGTCCCTTCAAATATGTGCTAACTACTTATGCTAAACAATCTGTACCACCTTGCATTTGTCTGTGACCCTTGGAATACCTTTCCTAGACCTGAATAAGAGCTCTGTGAGTCTCAAAAGCTTGTCTTTCTCACCAACAGAAAGAAAAGGAGTACTTGTGGCACCAATTTATTTGAGCATAAGCTTTCGTGAGCTACAGCTCACTTCATCGGATGCATTCATTTCCACTAAATGCATCCGATGAAGTGAGCTGTAGCCCACAAAAGCTTATGCTCAAATAAATTTGTTAGTCTCTAGGGTGCCACATGTACTCCTTTTCTTTCTGCGAATACAGACTAACACGGCTGCTACTCTGAAACCTACCTTACATATGTAATTGTTTAAAATGCCTTTAAATAGCTATACAATGTAGGTGTAGCCATGTCTGTCCCGAGATATTAGTGAGACAAGATGGGTGAGGTTCTATCTTTTATTGGACCAACTTCTGTTGGTGTCAGGTTTCAGAGTAGCAGCCATGTTAGTCTGTATTCGCAAAAAGAAAAGGAGTCCTTGTGGCACCTTAGAGACTAACACGTTTATTTGAGCGTAAGCTTTCGTGAGTTACAGCTCACTTCATCGGATGCATTCCAACTAACATGGCTGCTACTCTGAAACCTGTCATCTAAAGTAAGCAGAACAATTTTCCTTTACAATTAAAAGGACTAAGAGGGAAATTGAAAATATGGAGATAAGAAATGATGGGCATGCTACTATTCTGAGAATGCAAGATGTTGGGAAAATGTGCTAAGCTTTATAAATATCTGGTTAGTGTGGACACATTATTAGCTGAGATAATTTCTTCATAGTAAGAAGAAAAGGAGTACTTGTGGCACCTTAGAGACTAACAAATTTATGCTCAAATATATGTGTTAGTCTCTAAGGTGCCACAAGTACTCCTTTTCTTTTTGTGGATACAGACTAACACGGTTGCTACTCTGAAACATTTCTGCATAGTGGATCACAAAGATATGCATGGATATTTTAGCAATCTGCACTGTTAGGAAGAAATGATATAAAGAGCAGGTGAAAAGGATGGATAATTTTAATTCCCTTTGAGTATGCAATGAGCAAGACAGCACTCCATACACACTGCAAGAGATAGGACTTCAGAAAGAGCCATATGACATAATTTAAAGTGTATGGAACCCAAAGGACAGTGCTAGCAATTGTCCTGCCAGCAAGTTATGTTGCCGTGCAAACACAGGAGAGGCCATAGCATGGGGGAAGAAAATGAATTCTAAAATTGGAGAGAATGCTGATGAAAATGTTTTGGCAGTATTCATTCAATTCCAGCGTTGATCTTATTCAAGCTATTGTCCTGCCTTCAGGTTCAGCAGGTCTAGTGACTCGCCTGGGACTCTGAAGACCAGGGTTCAAGTTCTTACTCTGTCACTTCCTGTGTAACCTGGGGCAAGTCACTTATTCTCTGTTCTCCATCTGTAAAATGGAGATTTTAGCTCTCCCCTATCTCATAGGGATGTTGAGAAGATAAATACATGGAAGTTACATCAGTGTGAATTTCCACATGTCTTCCACATTTATGAGCACATAGATACACCTGCATTGAGTTCATTGCAGGATCAGGACTTTTTTTTTTTTGGTAACAGTTAACGATGACTCCTGATTATGTTGAAAAGCTATGCAAGTTCCTAACAAAAGGTATGTTTGTAAAGTTTTCTTTAGTGTTATGGATACATTAGGTAAGACAACAAGGGAGTAGAAGATGCATAGATTCAGATTTTAAGGTCACAAGGAACGATTAGATCATCTAGTCTGAATTCCTGTATAACACTGACCTAGGATTTCATCCAATTACCCTGGATATAAAATTTCACCTTGATTCGATATGAATGAAAAGTATTTTTAATATGGCAAAGGATGAACTGAAAACAGCTGGAGTAAGGACTAACCCCTCTCCCCCACCCATCCTTCTGTGTGGAGTCAGAGATAATTGATGAGACTTGTTTCTGAGTCAAGAGTCATGCAGCTATTCTGTTAAGCACATAACCCTGGAGATACTCAGGTCTACCTGAGTATTTTATGGGGGATGGGGAGCACTTTGTTGTGTTATTGCATGAGAAGTGACTGAATACACTCTAGCCTTGTAATTTTGATTTCATGCTGGCATAAAGTTCTTGTACTCTGTGGTAATCTATGAGGTGATGTTACACATTTGCAAAAATTTAATAAAAATAAACTATTTTTAAAAAATGCATGGCCATCCAACACACCATGACATTTTGGATATAGGACCACCTAGTTTATGGCTCTGTTTCCCCTCCCTTATAGCCATTCTGAAATCTATTACTTTTATTTCGGTAACATGAACATATGTTAACACGTCAACTGACTTCTGTGGAAACTGTGATTCACTCCTCTCAGTGAGTTAATAAAAACAAATGAAATTGCCTTCAACTGACTTTCCAAACCCTAAGCTAATATAGTCAGAAAGCTATTTGTACCATAGCATTCTGTTGCATATATAACTGTCTAAAGAATCTCTAATTTTCACAAGAGAATAAACTGACAATAATTGTGTTCCTACAGTGGCATTTGTCAAAGGATAGGAAACTTAAACATTGGCCTGAAATCTGCTGTTACTTACAATGATGTAAATCTGGAGTAACTCTACCAGTATAAATGATAATGACATGTGGTCCATGAATTAAACCTCTGTGAGGTCTGTTTTATTAGACCCATTTTTCAGTTGGTAAATTGAGACACAGAGAAGTTATTTGACTTGCCCCTGGCCACTGAAAGAGTCACTGTTATAGATGGAAAGAAAATCCTGACACCATTTCTCCCACCCTCTCATAAAATCAGGAATTTTTTAACAATAGTTACTGCAGAAATAAACTTGGAAGCTGCTATGATAATGAGCTCAAAAAAGATAGACTGGAACAAGAAGATAATTTCTAAAACTTTATTTGCATCATCTTCTTTGCATTTATTTTATGGGATATTTACAGAAGAAGGGTGGTCTTGTGGTCAAGACATTGGATGGGGTAATAATAATACTTCCTTGTCTGTGTTCTCTATTTAGATCATGTACTTTTCAAGACAGGAACTGTCTCTGATTGCGTGTGAAACAGAATGTGGCCCCAGGATTGGTTGTCGTCTCTAGGATTTCCTGTAATACAAATAAATAATAATAATTAATGCATAAATAATAATAATTTAAACAGGTATTCTTTTCTGGATGGTCATCATTCTGCTACAGCACTTCATCACAATTACATCTCCTCAGTAAACTCTTATTCTAGAAATCTTTGGTTATGTGCCTACCCATTGCAAATATCACAAGTATGAAAAATATTTCCAATTGTGCAGTTTAAGGGCCTTCCCAGACTTTTGCTCTTTTCTATTAATTGCAAGGTTCTGTTCAAATAAATGAAGTTTGTAGTCCTTTTCTTTGTGTGGACAGCCTTCTCAATCCCTATACAAATCAATGTTCTGTTGCTCTGTTAAGCCAACCATGCAGAAAATGGTTTCCAGCCTAATAATAGGAGTAGCAAACGTATGAACTCTATACCTCAATGAGGTGCTAACTTCAAAGCCTAGTTACTTCAGAGTTGGGGCCATTTAAATGCTCACATTATTAGCAAGGAAGTCTAAGAAACAAGCACTCAGTGGGAGTCAAAGAACTTTTTAAAAAACATTTTCTTTATGCTCATCACACTACAGCTCATTTAGGATGGGCTCTTTTTCTATGCCTACCAGTTCTCTAATTAAGACTTTTTCGTTTGCCACAGTGTTTAGGTTGGAAAGAGTCTGGTTTCCCTGCACCCCTTCATGATTGGCATATTTTTTCTTTCCCGCATCTCCATAATTATAATTACAACACAGCAGCTTATCTCTAGCTCAGAGGACAGGTAAATTTTTCCTTCATATAACTGCTCCTAGCAGCTGTTTGACAGTGAGGAAATGCTCTGGACTGGGTCTGACCCAAAAATGCTTATCTACAGTAGTCAGTGTTGAATGCAGCTGTGAACTGGTGTAAACCAGGAGAAATTGCATTCAGCACCTGTCAGCTAATTATGATTAAACTCTGGCTTAATCAGGGTTTAATCATGATACTGCACTCAGATTGTTGTAGTTTACATTGGCCAATCAGTAGTGATCAGCATCATGTCAACTGACTTGTTGGCTCACAATTCTGTTCAATGTGGTAAAGTTCTGTCATACAGATGACTGTACAGAGGCAAAGCTGGGCCTAGAGATTAGAAACTCAGATCTAGATTTGAACTTGAATCTCCCACTTTGCAGCATGATGTAATGTCCTTGAACCATCAAAGAAGTTATCTAAAGAGAAAACATGCACCATTTAGTCACTGCTATTGAACCATCCCTCAATGCTGGGAGGAAAAGTAGCATTTTCATTCAAAAATACATGAACTGATCATTTTGAAAAGCACGTAAAATTCAGTGAATTGTATTATTTAAATTCTTGTATGATAAATGTTTAAGGTCCATACAACTTCAAGGATCCATATATTCTTAATATGATTCACAAATCTGCAGTGTTTGTTCCCACACTTCCTCATTTGCAAGTCTCATCAAAACTGACCAACCTTTTATGCTGATTTTTGTGAGTCCTTACAATCAGCATATATTAGCTATGTGGGCTCTGTAGGGGAGTGTGTGACCAGAGTCCGTTCTGTGGACAGCCAGCCTAGAATAAGGTGGGGGTGAGTTGTGCCTCTCCGTTTTAGGGAGCAGCTTCACAACAACAACAACAAAAACAACAAGGAGTCCTGTGTCACCTTTAAGACTAACAGATTTAATTGGGCATATGCTATTGTGGGTAAAAAACCCACTTCTTCATATGCATCTAAAGAAGAGGGTTTAGTCTTTAAGGTGCCACCGGACTGCCTGTTGTTTTTATCTTTTTCTGGTTTGGGGTTCTTGTGTGTTATCATTCTGAAGTGTAAGAAATAGAGTAGTGAACATAACAAGCTACAAAGTGGTATGTGAGAATTTCATGGACAATTGTTGGTACATTTATATGAACTAACAATGTTCACAAAATTCTGCAAAATCAGATTATTCCCCCCAACTCTTCCAACATTTTTTTCAAAGTTCTCCAACAGCCCTTGTCTGGGCACAAAAACAAGGATTATTAATTAGAGCTGCATACACACAAATCACATTTTAAAAAAAATTCCGCTCCAATTTCCCCCCAAAATTAAAAAATTGAAATGTTATAGAAATTTCAAAATTATTTTCAGGTGGTCAAAAATGGGGAATTATGAAAATTTAATAATGTTGTTCCTATTCAGTTCTAATTTTGAAATTGTAAACTTCAGAAATTTGTTGACATTTCTAATGTTGAAAATTTTCAATCAGCATTAACAGTACAGAAACCTGGAAGCTAGTTGGTGTGGACAAAGAGCCAGGTTCCAGGTTCCCCCGCCTGCCCCCTTGCCTTCTTTTTGTACAATGACTGCAGAGGTGTTAAGAGGCCACTCTATCTTGAATGATCCCTTAATACTGATGCTAAACAATTTGATCCACCTTGCATTTAGCTGTAACGCTCAGAGTACCTTTCCTAAACCTGAAGAAGAGCTCTGTGTGACTTGAAAGCTTGACTCTTTCACCAGCAGAAGTTGGTCCACTAAAAGATATTACCTCACCCACCTTGTCGCCTTAAATAGCTGTACATTTTTCTATCTATGGTGTATACCTAGATGTGTCTTCATGTGGGATTTGTACATATATATGCCTACAATGGCTGGTGTAAAAACAAATACATAGCTCAGCAGAGAACTTGTGTTGTATGCCATAAATTCTCGCCTCTGTGAAAAGCATGAATGAAAGGGCTTTGAACTGAGGTTCCCCAACAGTTTTGAGGATGTTAGCTGTCTTTCACTACAGAGGACAGAGTACCAGCTATAGAGATGTGTGGTTTCTATTGTGGCCTACAGATTTTGGTTGCCTTTATATGGAGAGTCTTGCTGATGGATCAGCATAGTTACAGATCCACTCACCATTCCCTTTGCTCCATCAACCCATAGAGCCCCACTCCAGTCAACTGCATAAGGGCCCCTAAGAGATCACTAAAATGGCACACAGGGGATGCAGACACCCCCTCTGCACAATCCTCTCTGCAGCCTACTCTCTCAATCTCATGCAACAGAACCACCCGGATTCTGCTGCCATTCAGCCCTACCCTCCTAAGTGAGGTGGGGTGGAAGAAGTAGAATTTGAAGTCAAGGATGTTATGCCAGTTTACAGCAGCTGTGGATCTGGTCCTAGAGTTCTGTGCTTCAAAACTGCTAAGATATAAAGTCTGAAAAGTAAAACCCAAATGCAAATCCTGGTGGCATAATGGGACCATAAACTCTTCTGTCTCTGAAACCCTTACAAGTCAAATTCCTGTTTTTTCTCATTTCCCCAAAGCTGTTCTGAAGAAAACATCTGGTTAGCTCTCTGCATTAAAAGCTATCAAGGGCACCAAACAAATCCTCATATTTAATGTGCTCCAAGAATTTCCTGATCCGTGCCTTATCATCTGTCAAATAAATAAATAAAATAAGGGGGCCAAATAAGACAAAGCACTGCAGGGACCTTTCAAGTGGTGACTTTTGTGAAGGGAATTAACATGAAAGAAGGTTCAATGCTGGGGTAAAGGTCAGGTCAGATAAACTTCTATTTTCTGATATGTTTCCTTAAGAGTGGGAAAAGCTCTAGAAAACGGGACTGTGGGAAGAAGCAGTCATCAAGGGGGTGGTCACCAATGTCAAGGGTGGTGGCCCATGTTTTTCCTCTGTTGCAGCCTTTCATCCTATAGCTGTCAGGCTCCATTATTTTCAAGACAGATGCCGCATGGTTAATTTTTAATGTAGACAGTAAGCTCTCTGGGCCTCCGGCTGCACCTTTGCTCAGGGTAACATAAATGATGTCCATAACTGTTCTGTGCTTTGGAAGTTTGTTTAATGTTAAAGTTTGTTGTCCTTATTCAGGTCTCAGTTGGGTCTATGCTGAGAGTGGTGCAGCGTTGCCAGGTATCCTAGGCACACAGAGGTGAGCACACTTGCTGTTGCTACTTCCTTAAAGGGGGTGCAACATGTGTTTCCTGTCATAGGCAGCACCACTGGCTAATGCAGCAGCTGACATAGTGCTATCTTGTGGATACCACGTATAGCTAATACAGAGGTCCCCAAACTGGGGGGCATGCCCCCCTAGAGGAACTTTCAGGGGGGCATGGCAGGGCCCAAGCCAGCCCCCATGAGGGGCAGGGAGGGGGAACCACCCAGCCCTGTTCTGCCCCCAGTTCTGATCCCGCCCCAGCTTCGCCCCCAGGCTTGGCCCCCAGCTGTGGCTCCACTCCCAGCCCCGCCCCCAGCCTCAGCCTGCAGCTCTGTTCCTCACCCTAGATCTGCCCCAAGCTGCGGCCCCAGCCTCAGGCCCCTTACCCCATCTGTGCCCCTCCCCTGCCGCCAGAGCTATGGCACCGGCCCTGGTTCCTGAGGGGGTGTATGGACAGGGGTAAGGGGGGGGCATGACCTTGAAAAGTTTGGGGACCACTGAACTAATAGGAAGTGCTGAGAGAAGTTGTTGGCTATAGAGAGGCATGGAGACAGGGTTCAATGGGTTCACTGAGTAAGATACAGAATCTGGTTTCAGCCATTGTGTTGTTGATCTAATTGTTAAATAAACAATTCCCTACAACATGAGGCTCCTTGATTCTTCATGAGCTCTATAGGGGCAATTGTGGTGACAAATCATTTCACTCAGGTGAGCACCAAAGGAGAAATTCTGGCCCCACTGAAGTCAATGGGAGTTTTGCCAATGACTACAATGGGTCAGGATTTCACCCAAGAAGTGTAATTGTGGTCTGCCCTACATGGGGCATAAGGCTAGGAAGCTTCCTATATTCCTACCCCACACCCCACAAAGCTTTATGTATTCTTGTAGAGGGCTGATCCTGTACACCTCCAAGAGAAAGTGCTGAAATAATTGTAAAGATTGGACAAACTGAGAAGAAAGTGAACTCCAGAGAGAAGACCAGCTAATTGCACATGGTGGGCTTTGGAATCTCAGATGACAGGTAAGCTTTATGAATTTTTCTGAGAAAAATATATGTTGATCGTCTTTCTTTCTTGTGCTTTCAAACACTGAAGCAACTATTGTCATCTTGTTGTGAATCCAGCCTTTCCGTATGTTAACAAAAAGATAAACCTGTGGTGCTTTATATTTGGTTCTAAATGAACCAAGAAATTCTGTGTCATCAGAGAAAACACATCTCACTACTGTTCAAGTTTTTGCATAGTCTGATTCAATGGGCAAGGAATCTTGAAGAGTGAAAACTAGAAATGGGCCCAGTCAGATCTGAATCCAAACTTCCACAATTTTTGTAGGGAGAAAGGGTTCTCATTCAGGGATTTAGCTTAGCTCACTATAGAAATAGGGGACAGCTGCAAACATTAAATCTGGGACAGAACTCCCCTAGCAACAAGAGGTGTTTGGATCCTGGGTTTTATTTCAGGCCATCAGTTTAGAAAGACACACATGAGCACACATGCTTGTGCATACCACTTACAAACATTCCTATACAACAGTATGAAGTGGAAACATACTGAAAAACAGATTACACTGCACCACTAATGATTTGATTGTAAACATTTTTGGATGGAACCTATTGTCTCCTGCATTGATGCTCGGAAGCAGAATCCTAAAACTTGGGAAAAGTAAAACAGCATATTTTAGGGTGGTAAACAGGCTTTTAGGTACTAAGCTTTCTAATCACTACCTTATGGCTCATAAAAGTAGCAATCTGATACCAACTACCAAGAGAGGTAGTTATTCCTCTGTTCTACTCTATACCACCCCAAATGCTAAAACTATAAATACATTTATCTCTTCTTTAAGATGGCTTAGAAAAAGTGTTTTAATTGAACTTTCAATGTATCTATATAAAATGATTAAGTGTATATCTATATAAAATGATTAATTTTCCAGCATAAGAAGACGAGATTATCACAGGATGTGACTGATTAAATTACGCATAGAATTAGAGCTGTGTGAAACTAGTGAATATTTTTCCACCAAATTTCATGTGATGATATTGCAATATGGTTTTGGGTTATGTTGCACCTCTCAAATAGATTTTTATCCACTACAGTCAATGAAATGGTTATTTCTCCCCATTATCAGCAATGTTAAAATTCAAATTTTGAAGATCAAATTCAAAAACTATTCAAATGGGAGCTTTTCTGCTCAAGAGTGGGCATAGGAGCAAATATAAACACCAAAAAAGAAAACTGGTGCAAATTTGTTCGTCAAATATCCCCATTTTAAAATTCATAACAAAGTTAAGTATAACACTCTACATCTGAGTTGCGTAACAGTTAGTTGTGTCACAGTTTCACACAATGCTACACAAAAGATTGTTTAAAAAAATCTCTGGTTTCAAAATTTATTGCATGAATTAAAAATAATATTTATCAAATTATTCTTTCACAGTAAGCTTTTTTAAATTGCTCTACGTGTAGAAATCACACCGGTGGTATGCTCTTTTATTACTAACCATTTCACTTTTAGGTAAGAGAAGAATAACGATGACAGAAGACCTTTCAGGTTTTGCCATACAGTTATGGCAGTAGCTATCGGATAGCTTTTATACACTCGATTTTCAAAATTGATGGATTTGATAGAAAACTAAAACGAAGTCTAGATCCTGGCACCATGCAGGCATTGCATGCATACAACTCTGCTAATTTACTTGGATTCTTTACCTGCAACCTCCCTGCTGTTTTAATACTGGGGCCTCTCATGGGTTGAGACAGGCAAGCATGTTGTGTGGTTCTTTTACTGTGATGTGAACAAATGATCGTGAGGAACTAGCTGGCAACCTTCAAACGTATTAGATCTAGATTGCAGTGCTGGTATTTAAAGGTAAATGGATTATCATCATGCCCCTTTATCATCTCTTTTTATTCTCTCCCCCTCTTCCCCCTCCTATGCAATGTGGGCTAAATACCACCTTGGTCATTGTACTGCTGGTATCTGATGGATTTTGGCCGCATTCTGTGACCCCTTTTCAAAGGGAAGGGCGGGGTGGGGAGTAGAGAATCACAAAATATGGAAAATGAGTTAACGCTGCTTCAAATACCTTTGATTAGCGGGCCTGTTCCCTAACTCAGCCCCAATCTGGCTGACTGAGTCCTCTGTTTTTAATATACTCAGTTTGCTGTAAAGAGTCTGTGTGTGGTGCAGGGAAAGCTATTCACATATATGTAGCTGCTTTTCAATCACTCTGCCATTTCTCTGCAACTATCAGTAACTCATGTTTACTCCCCTCTCCAAAGCAAAGGCCATCCTGGGCTTTTTTCTTAGATTCACAGAATATAATTTTCAAAAGCTAGTGATTTAGGAGCCTAAGTTCCATTTTCAAAAGTGAATTAGGCACTTGTGAGCCTAAGTCTAATTGAAAGTCACAGAGATGCTTTTGAACATTTTACCCACAGAGCCAATTTTATCCCTAGTGTCACGCCACTGAACTTGTCTAAGGGGTCCACAATGCTAAAGATCACTAAAATGAACAATGTGCACTCCCTTATGTATGGTATCTTTAGATTTATAGTTAAGATGATATCTTGCATTGTTGTCAGTATTAGTTACCTTTGTACGTCTGCTTCTGCTTTTATATAGGTGAGAAGGAGATTTGATTAGTTTTGAAGTGGAAAAAAAAATCTGGAGAATGTAATTTTGTAAAATGCTACATCTCTGAGTGGGTGGAAGGGAATGAGAAACTTGGTAGTGGGGATGAATTGAAAGCAAATACATGCATAAGGCCATATCGAGCAGTGCAAATGGAACGGAATATGGGGAATAACTCAGCATGGGGAATTCCCAGTTATTGCCAGCTCCTATATCAACACTGACTTTAGGGGCATACAGAGGGCAAGAGGGGTAAGTGCTGCTGCATTCCATTTATGCTTAACTGAAGGGTGGTCCCTCTGGGACTATTGTGATCTGATTTCGGTTAGGTGCCACCAGGCTGCTTTGTCTTGTGCTGGGGTAGAGCCAAGCCTGGCAGAGAACCAGGGATCTGTGACCAGCCAAAATTGATCTTAGCTGTAGCAGAGAATCTGGCCATTATGTCTTTTAAAAATACAGATGAATATCTCTTTCTTGAATAAGATGAGTGAAAATTTAGTCCTGTCAAATTAGGTACAAGTTAACGTATTTCCAGAATTGAATATACACAGGAATTTCACTTAATAAAGGCCATGTAGACTGTCTTGTAAATAACAATTGAATTCCCACTAATGAGGAAGAATCAAGCTTGTGTTTTGCTGTAAAAATGTGATTTGTTTGTTTTTTTTTTAATTGTAATCTGGAAAGGAATTCTAGAAGACCTGCTCCATTCGAAGGGTGAATTTAAAAAAAAAAAAAAAACGAAGAAGAAGAAGAAGCTATAATTAGCATTTCCCTACCATTTGTTTTCCAGATCAGATGTCTAAAATGCATGTGATCTTCATGACACACTTTCTTCTTTCAGATCTTAGTGTTTTTTATTAGGACAAGTTTTGTTTTATTGCCTTGTTTTCCTGTAAAGCCAACAAGTTAAAACAACAGGATTTAATTTTGGATTGGCAGGGAAGCTAAAGGATAATACATTGTGTGGCCCCCCTTTTATCCTTCTCTTTTCCTTCCTCCTGCTTCCCAGTCTCATTTAGGTGTTCTACTTTGCCACTGTGCTGTTCAACTTATTGGCCTAAAAATCTTTGCAGGTGATTTATAGAACCCTATGGTTATTGTATGGCTAATGATTCATGGAATTTCATTAAATACCAAGTATGTGCCTGCTTACTGTCTGTGCACACTGCATATTAGAACCTTTGCACTCCCCCTTTGCAAATTGCCCCCATTAAAGTCCCAGACAAAAGGTCCTCTCAGTAGCTTACATATTTTCCCACATGTGAGAGAGCAATTGGAAACTTCCTCTTGATAACTAAAAAGTTCTGAATTAGAATTTATGAGAAGGGTCTTTTGGTCTCATTGCCTAAGGGCTGAAATAGATCCCAGTGTGTACAAGTGTTCCTTTGATGCATGGAGCTGCACAGGGTAACATTTTTGAACAGGATCAAAAAGTGTAATGCAGGGACAATGTGTGGAGGCCCTTACTCTGACACAAGGAGTCAGAGTCTGTTTTTCCAAGGCTAAAAATGTAAAAGTATGTGGCCAGAGTAACAGCACGCTTTAGATCCTTTTTAATTGTCGTAAAACCTGAGATAAAATAATGGCCATTGGTGTTACAACTTCCTTTTCTTTCTTGTTCTTCTAGAAAGGCTTTCAAGCTGTTTGTACCTTTGTGAAAATACTCATCATGCCTGTGTTAAAAGAAATATATCAAAAAGAAAATGATGGGCCAGATCCTTAACTGGTGTAAATCAGTGTGGCTCCACTGAAGTCAACGGAAGTTTACTAATTTTCTTGACCTGAGGATCTGGTTACATCTTTTAAATCAACTCTGTGTTTATCTTTGTCCATCTGCCTAGTAGGACTATCTTGTCATGAAGTTGCTTATTTTCAGTATCACTTATTTACCATGCCCGCAATTCAGCAAGGAATATAAGCCTAACTTTAACATCATGAGTACTCCCTTTGGCTTCAGTGGCAGTGCTCAAGAGCTTAAAGATAGGCACATGTTAAAGTACCTGCTGAACTGGGACCTGAATGGAGAAGGTCATGATATGTAGAAATGGCAGTTCCAGTTGACAGTGCAAGGGAAACTATTCAGGACTTTCATCCGAATATACAATAAATGGAATTTCAATATATCTGAGTTCACAATAAGTGGGCTCTAGTGAGTTTGTGTCTGTAGATATTATATATGTATGAAAGAGGGAGAAGAGAGATCAAACAGCTTCATGTTATGCAGCAGCCTCTCTCTAGATTAGGGATGTATAGTAGCTAAAATGGTCATGGTGTACAAAGTTGTTTACACTATTATCAGGTGAAATCTGTTCTAGATGCAGGTATTTGGTGTATTAATGTTGGCAAAACATTTGTGACAGTAATCAAGTCACAGATATTAGCTTGGAGGGATGCTTTAATGGGTATAAGCATCAGGTCTGAAATAGTTAGACTACCAGGCATGACAACCAGGTTGACTCAGCTTTTCTACTTTCTACAGCTGATAAATTAGTTTTTATTCTGTGTATGAGTCTTCTGAACAAGACACAAAAACACTGAATTGCCCAGGGAACTTTTCAAAAGGATAGGATTTTATCTTGGTGTCTGACTGAAGCAGTCCTCCTTGCCAGAAGCATTTGCACCTTAGAGGTGATATTTTTAGAGCAGAATGTGTCAAATGTGAAACACTCCTTTGGGATAAAAAGTTCTGGGATAATCTGACCCAAGAATTAGAGACCTTACTGGAGCTTGGGGATCAGTAGCAAAACACTTTCTAGGACATGGATGGTCTTTTTATCTTTGTTTTTATAGTGCCCTCTCTTATTGGTGTGTTTGACCCTATTATCTGTGTTTGTTTACTAATAAGTATGACTCATAACAGCTGAAAAATGCCATCAACTATCCCTGGCAGTTTTCTTTGACAGTACATTTATTGGATAAACAGACTGGATTAAGAATATCACATCCTTTTCATGCCATAAGGACCATATATAGTGAGGTTCCAGTCAAATCCTTCTGAATGTCAGCAGGATAAATACTGAAGAGGCTTTGGCATGGAGTGGATTGAGGATGACTTATCTGAATGGATGGAATCCATCAGAAGTACAGTTTACAGAAGGAATACAGAAAAGTGCCTATTCTGTCTCACTGTGGGTTCTAAACCTTGACTCCAGTATAATCGGATTTGCAAACTGCTTCAAAGAAGTTATAGGGGAGGAGCAGAGAGGGGGAAATAGTGCAATCAAACGTGTAAAAGAATGGAGCAGAGAACAGGCAGCATGAAGAACAAATCCAAGGCTGAAAAATGAAGAGATGGGAGAGAGAAAAAAATGAATGAAAAAACAAATGAAAAAACAAACAGATTCTCTACTAAATTATACCATGTGCAATCTTTTTTACCTCACTGGGAATGCATAGTACGTAGCTCAACAAAGAATTGGACCAAACCAGGATATATACTAGTTAGAGGGTCCCAGTTTGTTTCAGCAGAGGGATGTTATCTTTCCAATATATAGCACAAGTTCCACTTGAATCATAAAAATATATACTTTTAAAAGCTGAATCACCCAGGAAGTAAATCACATGAGATTAAATTACAGAAAAAAAGATTGACAAACTCAGACTGGCTTTGTGAACCACCCAAAATAGTTTGACAGGGTTGCAAAACCTCAAATTCCAAGAATTTCACCCATCCCTAATGATAGTCATGCTCGCCCACATAATAAAGTAATCATTCTACTCATTATAATCAAGCATCAGTTTTAGGCATTTCACCGGCTTTAAAACCCAAGTGAAAAAAGAATGTTAAGATGGTGAGATAGGAGAAAAGGAAGTTATGTCAATGCAGGAGCTACAGAGATACAATTGTTGGGGCAATAAAACAAATGAGAAGTTGGGGGAGAAAATTAGACAGAAGAAAAACGAGGCTCTATTGAGTATACCAAACATAGGTAAGGAAAAAGAATTGATGGTTATTAAGAGAAAGAGATAGATGATACTACATGGATGATATAGCATGGATAATACTATATATCCATTGGTCACTTAAATGTAGGGTTTCACAGGTACACTGTAACATTACCAGATGAAATTTTGGCCATCTTCTAAGATGTATTCTGCTATAAATTAGGTTTTAACTATATATTTGTACAATTCTGAAAGTGGATATCTGGGAAAGTAAAATTGGAAATGCCGGTGCATTTTGAAAGTTCAGTCAAATTGGATGACATTTGGCACTAAACGTTATTCTTTCTGGTGAGATTCCATTAACATTGCTTAATTTGCCTGCAATAACTAGAAACCTTGCATAGCTGTGACATGTAACATGTAGGCACAACAGGATGGCTGAAGGGCCAAACAGAAGCGCTAAATCTGAACTTCCTCCTCCTTGTAAGTTTAAATGAAATATAGGTTTGATTTGGATAAGCATCTAAAAAATTGCATTATTATCTAAGTCATGATTCAGGAAAGTACTTAAGCACATGCTTAAAGCTAGGAATGTATTTAAGTGTTATCCTGAATATGGGTCTTAAACTGTAAACAATAGCAAGGTCCAGTGGCAGAGACGCTGGGCTGGGATTCAGAAGATCTGGGTTCCATTCTTGGTTCTGTGATAAAGCATGGCCAGAGGGCAGCAGGAGAGTGGTTTTTTTTTTTGAAGCAGAAAAGAATTTTATTTGTGTAACACTTACAAAGAATCACCAAAAAGGATAAAGCAAAACTATGCAACAAAACAAAAGCAAATGCAAGGTATAACACAGCAGCCTTCAGGAGGAAGAAGTGTTCAGGCTCGCCTGGGCCCAGAGCGGGGGGGCTTCCTCGACACTCATGGTCTTCAACCCCCTCGAGTTACCTAGTGCCACGCCCAGTGTCACCAATTATTCCTCTCCTGAGAGTGCCCGACAAGATGGGCACAGCTGCGGGGTGGGCGGGATGTACACCACGTGTGATAGGACCCCTCCTAGGTGACAATAATGATGGTATCCACAGCGGTAACGGCTGGGGCTGGGGTCTCTCGCTCTTCCCCTCAATCAAAGGGTCAGACCGAGGGAACCGGACGGGGTCACCGAGCAGAGAACCTCGGACAGCGCCCACCACTCCTCAAAGGCATCAAGGGAGTCGGTGGATACCGCCCAGAGGAACTCCGCCCGGATACGTAAATGTACTGAGGATCGGAAAACGGCCCTACAATCGCAGGACGCTTCATTAGCCAACCTCCTCTCTCTGGATTTATAAATGATTGTTTTAGCGAGGGCTAGGAGGAGGTTAACCAGGAGATCTCACGATTTGGTGGGGCCACGGATAGGGAGTGTGTAAATAAAAAGGTGAGGGGAAAAGTGTAGCCAAAAGCGTAATAAAATATTCGTGAGGAGCCGGAAAAGGGGCTGCAGCCTGGCACACTCTAAATATACGTGCGCCAGGGTTTCCCTCACATTGCAAAAAGGGCAAGTAGCTGGGATGGGGGTGAACTGTGTCAAAAACACACCCGTGCTCATAGCTCTGTGAAGGAGCCTCCAACTAATGTCCCCGACGGGCCTCGGGACCAAGGTGGAATACAGGCTGGCCCACCGGGGTTGCTCACCCTCCAAAGGTGGCAGTAGGTCCCGCCACTTTGTATCGGGGCGGGACACCAGGGTATGAGCGTGGAGGGTGTGAAGCGTGAGTGTGTATAAATATTTCCGTGGCGCGATTTGGAAGCTGACCGGCTGCAGTTCATGCAGCCGGCTCGCAGTGAAAGGGTGAGGGGTTTGTTGGGATCTACGGGGTAGGGGCCCAATTGAAAGATCCGGCGGGCCTGGGGTAGAGGGTGGGTGGGGTGCGCCCTCGCGTAGGGCTCGGTTGAGATAAGCCCGAGCAGCGGGTGTCAAGGCGGCCTTCACCTCCTGAAGTACGCGCTGGGGGGTACGAGGTCTGGAGAGCCACATGCGCCCAGCGAGCGTCAGGGGATCCAGCCAGTCTCCCTGGTCGTAGTCCAGGAGGTCTCCGATTCTCATGACTTCTGCCAGGACCAAACTCTGGCGCAACGAACGGGACTCCGCTGCCTGCACACGGAGCTGGGGGTTGTGTAGCAGGGGCTCCGCGAGGAGATCTGCTCCCACGGTGGCCGCCACGGACCTGGTCATTGAAAATAGTTTCCAGGTCCAGAGGAGGTCCTGGTAGAAGACCAGCAGCCCGGAGAGGTCTTGCGGGAACCTCTCGTACAGAGATAAAGAGCTGCCGGTCGTATCGGAGCCCTTGGAAGCAGCGCAGGAAGGCATGCGCCAATATGCTCCACGTCGAACTACCTGCACTATAAAGGAGCCTCTGCAGGGCCTGGAGGCGGAAGACATGGACCTGAGTGTGCAGACACTTCAGGCCCTGCCCTCCTTCCTTCAGGGGTAGATGAAGAACCCCAACAGGGGCCCAGTGCATTCCTGACCAAAAGAACTCTAGAATCGATGTCCGGAGGTCGGTCAGGAAACCCGGGGCCGGGACCAGGGTGTTGAGCCGGTACCAGAGCGTGGACAGGACTAGTTGGTTAAGCACCAGTGCTCTCCCTTGGAGAGAGAGACATCGGAGTAGCCTCGTCCATTTCCGGAGCCGCTCTATCACCCCGCCTTCTAAATTTTGCCAGTTCTCCGGCGGGGAAGGGTGCGTGGCAGAAAAGTAAACGCCTAGGTAGAGCAGTGGACCCGCGCTCCACCAGATGGTCTGAAGTGCGGGTGGGAGGGAGCTCACCTGCCGCCAGTCCCCCACTGCCAAGCCAGAGCTCTTGACTCAGTTGACCTGGGTGGAGGAGGCTGCTGAATAGATGGCCTGGCAAGCCTCCACCCGCGCCAAGTCCCCCGGGTCCTGGACCACGAGGAGCACGTCATCGGCGTACGCCGACAGGACCAGCCGCAGCTCCGACTCCCACGGCACCAACCCCGTCAACCTCCTGCGGAGGAGACAGAGGAAGGGCTCGATCGGGTACAGCTGGCCTGAGAAGGGGCACCCCTGCCGTACTCCTCGCCCAAAGCTGACCAGTTCGGTCAGGGTCCAGTTGAGCCTAACCAGACACTCCGCGGAAGCGTACAGCACCTGGAGAAAACTCACAAACTGAGGTCCGAATCCAAATGCCTGCAGAGTGCCCAGGAGGTACCCATGGTCCACTCTATCGAACACCTTCTCCTGATCAAGAGACAGGAGGGCGAACGACAGACCGTCTATACGCCCGAGTTCCAAAAGATCTCGGACTAGAAATAGGTTGTCAAAAATGCTGCGACCAGGGACAGTATAGGTCTGGTCTGGGTGGATCACATCCGCCATCACGGACCCTAGCCGCAGCGAGATTGCTTTCGCTACAATTTTGTAATCCATGCTAAGGAGCGAGATGGGATGCCAATTTCGTAAATCGCGGAGGTCCCCCTTCTTCAGCAACAAGGCGAGCACCGCTCGCCTGCACGAAAGAGGGAGGACCACGCCCTGCAAAGACTCAGCCCGGACGGTGGCTAGGTCTGGGCCAAGGATGTCCCAGAACACGCGGTAGAGCTCCACGGTCAGCCCGTCCATGCCCGGAGATTTATTGGTGGGCATGCGACAGAGGGCTTCCGAGAACTCAGCCAGGGTGAGAGGCAGCTCTAGTCGGTCTCGGTCACCCACGCTGACCGTGGGAAGTTCCTCCCAGAGCACCCCGCAAGCGCCAGAATCGGTCGGATCCAGGGAGAAAAGGCTTGTGTAGAAGTCACGGGCCCTCTCACACATCTCCACTGGATCCGTGAGGGGGGCGCCGTCTTCTTCTAGAAGGCAGGTGACGTGTTTCTTGGCCCCCCTCATTTTCTCCAGGGCGTAGAAGAAACGGGAGCCGCGATCCATCTCCCGAAGGAGGCGGATGCGGGATCGAACAAAGGCACCTCGGGCCCGATGGTCCTCGAGGGCCTGGAGCTCCTCCAGCTTCTCCCGGCATGCTCCGCAGAGGAACGGGTCCTCGGGGCTGGCGGCCAGACGCCTCTCCATCTCTAAGACCTCCCATTCCAACTGCTCTATCGCTGCATTTCTCCGTCGGCTGGTGCCCCAGGTGTAGCCACGGCAGAAGAGCTTGGTGCGCACCTTCCCTAGATCCCACCATCGCTGCGCCGAGGGAAAGGCACACCGCTGCTCTCGCCAGGCCAGCCAAAACTCCTGGAAGGACGTCACGAAGCCCTCATCCTCCAACAGGCTGTTGTTAAAATGCCAATAGGCTGGCCCTGGCCTCTATGCACGGAGGGAGGCTGATATGGTGGCTAGATGATGGTCGGAGAATCGGGCTGGCTGAATGTTGGAGGAGTGGGCCTGTGAAAGATGGAAACGGGATAAATAAATACGGTCCAACCAAGAGTGGTGTGACCGATGGGGCTCCACCCGGACAAAGGTGAACGTGGAAGTGTCATCTGGGTGGTGGTCATGCCAGACTTCTACTAGGGAGTGATGTTCGACTATTTCTTGGAAAATGTTCGCAGCGGCCAGGCTCAGCTCGGCCCCTGAGCGGTCCTGTTCCTCAAGGGTGGTGTTAAAGTCCCCTCCCAGGACTAAGCACTCATGAGAATCTAGGATGCTGAGGAAGTCAGACACCCGCTGATAGAATTGCGGCCGCTTCGGGCTCATTGCCGGGGCATAGATGTTGACGAGGTTGACCACGAGCCCCTCCATACGGACTCAGAGATGCAGCAGGTGGTCCGGCATGGCCTCAGTGACCCCTAGCACCTCGGGCCGTAGGTTGGGGGAGAACAGGGTCGCCACTCCAGCTTGTCGAATCGTGAAGTGGCTGAAGTAGACCCCGTCCCCCCACTCCAGCCGCCAACTGTCCTCGGCGGTCAGATCCGTATGGGTCTCCTGAAGGAAAACCACAGAGTACCCCCCTTCCCGAAGGTAAGAGAGCACCTGGGACCTGCGGAGAGCCATCCCACAGCCCCTGGTGTTCAAAGTTGCAATAATGAGGGGCGTCATGCGGAGGGCTGGGGGGGTTCCTTGTTGGCGGGGGTGTTTGCCGCCCCCGGCGGGTCGCACAACAATCCGTGACCCATCCCGTAAGTGAGTAAATCATCATGGAAGCTGCGGACCCGCCCGTAGGCCGTGGCACTGTGCCTTCCTTTCCCTTTACCCTCCTTTATAAGGGCCCTTGTGGCCTGGAGGATGTGATCAAAGTCCCCCCATAGCTGGAGAGCTAGCTGTACCCTGTTGCGGGAGCCACGGATGTCTTCTAAAAACTGTCGCAACGCTTTTCGCAGCTCATGGGGGGGTGGGGTTGCGATTTCCAGGTTATTCCCTGGTGGGGCTCTTGGTGCAGCCTCGTGGTCCACTGAAGCGGGCAGGCAGGGTGCAGACCACCGACGGGGCGTCTGACAGGCTAAAGTTATTAGGTCCGTCTCAAGCCTTGGTGTAGAAGAGGATGGCGGAGGGAAAATTGCAGCTCCTAATGGGTCGCGGCAGGAAAATGCAAAGACTGCTCCTTGGGGGGGATCTGCAAAAAACAGGAAAGAAATAACCCCAGGGGCGGCAATAGCATTGCAGGCGGAGGTGGATTGGGCAGGGACAGGGGTGGGGGTGGGGGCAGAGGCGAGGCTCTGGGCTTCGGGAGGCAAGCAGCTGAGAGGTGGTGCCTTCCGAACAGATTCGAGGGTTAAGGGGGTGGAGAGGGGGCTCCCAGTGATGCTAGGCGCAGGCTCTGTGGTGAATTTGGCAGCCATGGCTTCAGGTGGTGGACCACCTTCTGCAGGGTGCTCGCCCGGGAAGGCGGTTAGGTGGAGGGAGCATGGGGAAAGGGGGACTGGGGTAAGGTTGCCCAGATCGAGGCCAGCCAGCAGTAGGTCATTCTCTCCCTGGGTGACCGGGGTCAAACCTAGGGCCTCGATCGCCTCATACATGGAGGAAAGGTCATCTTCTGCCACCCCAGGGGACTCCCCTCTGGCGCCCGCTACGACGGTCGCTTCGGGGTTCACAGGGGGTTCGGGTGATATTCGGGCAGAAGGGGCTTCCTCAGGGGTCTCGGAGGGGAGGGTGTCCCGTGGAGGGGAGATTCTACCTTCCAGTGCTATTTTGTCTTCCCCTCCTGACACCGGCGGATGGATCTCTCTCGTGGGCATAGCGGAAGGCTCAGTGTCAGTGCCTCCCTTCCTGGTCTTCCGGGGGGCCTCCGCATCGGATGAGTGCAGCGGAGCTCGGGCCTTCCGCTTGCCTCACTTTCCCTGGACTAGGGTCCAGCCCTCCATAGCATCGTCTGGGGGCTGGTTAGCAGGGGTTGTGTCGGGGGGGCAGAGGCGATGGTTCACAGGCTCGGGGGGGTAACGGTGAGGCAACATGAGGGGGAGGTGGTTCTCCTTGGGGCAGGCCCTCTCCTATGCCCAGTAATATCTTTGCTGCACCCTCCTCCATAGGCTCTGCTGGATTGTTAACAGCAAGGGCGGGGCTCCCTCGCTCGTCTGGGCGTTGTAGGGGAGGTGTCTCTTGGGCCTGGGCAGGAGCAGCGGTGGATCGAGCAGGAGGAGAGGTGGTTTCAGATCTCGGGCGGCCAGGGGCGTCAGCAACGACGGAGCCGATGTCCTGCGGGTCTCGGGGGACTCGGGTGCCTCTCCCCGCCGGGCCAAGGGGCAGTCTCTTTGGACATGCCCCGCTGATTGGCAGAGGTAGCACCAGGCCTCTCCTGTGGAATAGTAGACCCGATAGCGGGCTTCCTGGTAGGGGACTAGGAAGGACCCCTCGAGCGCCTCTCTGTCACGCGCCGGCGGCGGCGGTAAAAGCTGCACTTGCCAGTGGAACGAAAGGACGTGACGGAGGGTGGGGTCCTTGCAGCCCAACGGGAGAGGGCTGATGACGTAAACGGGTTTCCTCAGGGTGGAGAGAGCGGGTAACAGGGCGGCATTGGGTAGAAAAGGAGGGACGGAGGTCAGGACTAGGCGGACGCCCAGGTCTTCTAGCGGCTCCAGGGGGACAAATACCCCCCCCACCGCCAGACCCTTCTCCACTGCCTCCTGGGTGGGAGCCTCCGATGCTAAGAAAAAGACGACCTTCCCGTACATTTTGGAGGCCGCCACAATGGCCGTGGGTCCTACCACCCTCACCAACGCCTGCACGTATGTCTCCACATGGGGCGAGGCGGGCACCAAGAGGCAACGGACGCCATGCTTCCTGGTCATGGTGGGAAAGGGGCCTCGGCCGCTACTGATGGTAGTGGAGGCGGTGGGTGGGCGAGATGATGAGGCGGCAGGCCGGGGGGGGCTGCCACCGCCTGGGCATACACCCTGGGGGCTGGGGGAGGGACACTCGCAGAGCTGGTGGAGGGAACAGCGGGGAGGGACGCCATGGTCGGTGATGAGGCCACAGCGGTGGGGGCAGCCTCTGCCATGGAGGGCTTGGTGGTTGTGGCGGGGCCCTTCCCCTTCTTCGCACCCTGGCCTTTCCGGCTAACTGGGGGGGCTTTCCTAGAATCTGGGAGGGCGGTGGGCGTAGCAGCAGGAATATTTGCCCCGGTGCCTCCGGCTGCCAATGCCCCAGTGGGGGCGGTGGCCAGTGTTTTGGCAGCAGTCGTGGGGAGGGGGGCTTGGGGGTTGGGCAGGGGGGTAGGTGTGGGAGGGGCAACTGAGGTTGTTAGAGGGGCCTCACCCCTCTCATTCCCCGCCATCATGAGCAGGGAGAGACGGGGAGACACCAGAAGGAGGAGGGGGAAGCAGATTAACCACTTCTCCCTGTTGGGCTGCAGGCAGGGGGTGGCCAAATGGGTCGGACTGGACAGGGGAAGGAAACAGGAGTTGGGGTCAGGTAGTAGGGGCAAACTATGGGGTGGGCAGTCTGGGGGTGGGGGGGGGGAACGCGGACCCACGCGCTTTTATCCAAAGAGTCTCGTTTGGTCGGCTGTTGTGTCTGGTCCGGATGATGGAATTCAAAGCAAGCAGTTGAGGCTAGAGGGAGACGGCAGGTTGCCAGCAGGGACGGACGGCGGGGGGGCCGTGACGGTTGTAGTAGTGTTGGGGGGGGCACCGATGGATCGGGGGGCAGCTTCGTGCCACACCCCCTGTGCCCCTACAAAAGCAGTTAAGACACAGTCAAACTCCCCCCACACGAGAGTACAGTTAAAAAATTACTCAGTCTTACGGCCCCCTCCACAATGATTTGTAGCTTTCCTGGGCGATGTCTCTGTCAGCTGTCTTCTCTCCCGGTCTTTGTGGAGCATTCCAAAAATGCCAAGCAAAGATAAGAAGACGATTAATCGCGGGTCCACAAACGAACAGCAAAGCGGTTGGGTCTGGGGGCGTCCACTCCCCTCCTCCGGGGAGCGGGTCGGCAGTCCTCCCCCCTCCTCCGGGGATTGCAGCTGAAGCAGTAGCAGCATCCGAGGGCAGGCGTCGGGGGGCTGGCAGGCAAGCTGGCAGCCGACCAGCACTCAAACGGCAGCAAAAAAAACAGCAAAAAAAAAAAAAAAAAAAGGAAGAAAAAGCGTCTGGCCTGGTCGGGGGGAGGTGGGGGGAACTAAAGCAGGGGCAAAAAGCAAGGAAAGCCCAGGCCAGAGGGCAGAAGGAGAGTGTTAGAAGGGAGTCTTATTCCCTGGAGAGGGAAGAAAGTTTGCTATAAATTAATTAAATCACCTGAAGCCAATTAAAGCACCTGAAGCCAGTCACATGATAACCCCCCCCCCCCCCCCCGTTTCAATCAGACACGAGAAGGAGTTGAAGTAGAGTGGATTGGTAGTGGAGCAGAGAGTAGTTTGGAGGAGTTGAAACAGAGTGGATTGGTGTTGGAGCAGAGAGCAGTTTGGAGGGAAACAGAGGAGAGTTTAGAGATGTGCTGCGGTGGGCTAAGAAGACCAGGACTGTAGGTAAAGCGACACCTGGTTTGTGCAAAGAGAGGGCAGGAAGCCCCACAAGCTAAAGGGCAGGAGAGGGAAGTAGCCCAGGGGAAGGAACCACTAGTTCTAGTGGTTTACTGCTATCCCTAGGGCCCCTGGGCTGGGACCCGGAGTCAGGGCTGGTGCAAGGAGGTTTCACGCCCTAGGCAAAACTTCCACCTTGTGCCGCCCTGAGGCGCCCCCGCCCCCGGCCGCAGCTCCCCGCCTCCCCCACTCTGAGGCACCCTCCCTGCGGCAGCTCCTTGCCACCCCCTCCCCTCACCTCAGGCAGCCCCCCTTGTGGCAGCTCCCTGCTGCCCCCTCCCTCCCTCCCCTTGGTTCAGGGAACCCCGCTGTGGCAACTCCCTGCCCCAGCTTACCTCTGCTCTGCCTCCTCCCTGAGCACGCCGCTTCTTCTCCCAGGCTTGCGGTGCCAATCAGCTGTTTGGCATGCAAGCCTGGGGAGGGAGAGAAGCAGAGCGGGGTGGTGCTCAGGGGAGGAGGCGGAGCAGAGGTGAGCTGGGGCGGGGAGCGGTTCCCCTGTGTGCCGCCCCCCCCATTACTTGCTGCAGGAGGTCCTCCCTGCACCCCCCTGCCCCAGTTTAGCTTTGCTTCACCGCCGCACCCAACCACTTGGTGCCCTAGGTGACCGCCTAGTTCACCTAGTGGTTGCACAGGCCCTGCCTGGAGTAGAGGGTGGGCCCAGGTCCCTCCCTCTCCACTCCCCTCCTCTAGGACACTAGTGGGGCAGTTAATACCCCAGTTCAGGGGCAAGAAATGGTACCCTGAACCCCCACCCAAGAAGAGAAAGCGTGAGACCCATCATAGTAGTGCCAGCAATTTGCCGCACGTGGTGTCAGTAGTGGGATCTACACGCTGGGAACTTAAACCAGGGTTAGCCAAAACCCTCCATCCCTAAGATGGACGATGTGGTCAAGGCCCTAATACAAGCCACTGCAGTCCAGCAGGAGGCTACCTGGGGCCAAACAACCACCCAACAGGAGGCGACTCAGATGCAGCAGGAGACTAATCATCTGTTGATGAGTCAGGCTGCCCAGGATCGAGCCCTGCTGCAAGAGCTGGTGAAACAGATGAAGGCCCTTATGGAACTGAACCACAACTGCAACGGGACCCGGACCATACGGGCCAGCCACTGCCTACAGAAAATGACGTGGGAGGATGACGTGGAGGCATACCTCCTGGCTTTTGAAAGAGCAGCCCTGCGGGAGGCCTGGCCCCAAGATCAGTGGTCTGGTATCCTTGCCCCATTCCTGTGTGGGAGGGCCCAGAAGGTCTACTACGATATGGCCGTGGAGACTGCAGCAGATTACCCCCAGCTGAAGGCAGAGATCCTGGCCAAAGCTGGAGTAACGATGGCGTTGCAAGCCCAGAGGTTCCATGAGTGGCAGTATACAGAGGACAAGATACCCTGATCGTAATTGTTTGACCTGATCCACCTGACCTGGAAATGGCTGAGCCCTGAGGCCCTCAGGTCTGAGAAGATGATGGTACTGGACCGGTATATGAGGGAGCTACCACCAGGCCTCCGGGCTTGGGTTGGCCAGAATGACCCCTCCACCTATGATGAGTTGGTCTCCCTCGTGGAAAGACAGCTGGCAGCCTGCAAACTGTTCCAGACCCCGGGGTGAGACATGGCAAACCAGGAAGCCAGTCCCAAACCCAAGGCCCCAGACTGTCGAACTCCAGGAGAATCATAACTGGGAGGAAAGACACCAAGGAATGGCCTGAGGCCAAGAAGGGACCTGGGGGTTTGGGAAGAGAGGACTGGGGGGGCCAGCCAAATAGCCCCATGCAGAGGGCAGCAACCGGAATAACTGGGCAGTGTTATGAGTGTGGGGAATTGGGGCATATAGCAGCCCAATGCCCCAACAGTGAAGAGCCTATGCAATGTAGTCTGGGGCATCACGGGGAGCAATGTGGGCTAATCAGCCTGGTAGGAGACACAATGACCTCACATGGGTATACAAGATCAGTAAAAATGAATGGTATCAAGACCATAGCATTAATAGATTCCGGGAGTGCTGTCACTCTGGTCTCGGGGAAGTTGGTGGGGCAAGACCAACTAACCCGGGCCAAAAACACAGGGGTAATGTGCATTCATGGCACTGTAAATTTCTACCCCACAATCCCGGTACGGATTGAGATCCAGGGGAATACTACCAGGGTGACTGCAGGGATGGTCCCCAGGCACCCCTACCCTGTCTTAATTGGTAGGGACTTCCTCAGGTTTGAGAGCTTACTCCTCCCAGTAGAGCCAGGGGAGGGTAGCAACCCCCGGGTTGAGACGGAGGCACCTACAGATAGCCTTACCCCAATGTTTGCCGAATTTGCCCCAGAGTTATTCTTATCCCCTGGAAAACCCTGAAAGTCTAGGTGGGAAAGGAGGGCAGATAAAAGATTGGGGACCAGGATTCTAGCAGAGAACCAGAAAACCTTCCTTGTTGGTGGGTGAACCCGTTCAGGAGGCCAGTGAGGACTCGGAGGCGGTTCCTAGCCCAAGTAGGGGCAACCCAGGGGCGGAGTAGAAACAGGCCCCCTGGAATTCGGTCAGATTGGTACCATACGTGACAATTTCGAGCTATATGCAAATGTAAGGGAGGAGGTAGTGGAAGTAAATGGCGTACCCATGGAAGGAAAGACCAAAGGCCCAAGGCCATATTATGTGCTCAAACGCGATCTGTTGTACAGGATAGCACAAAAATTTGGGGAAGAAGTAGAGCAACTCTTAGTCCCACAGAAACACACAAGGGCAGTACTAGAGTTAGCTCACAGTCATCTATTTGGGGGACATCTAGGAGTAGACAAGACACTGGATAGAGTCCTAAGAAGGTTTTATTGGCCAGGAATACATGCAGAGGTCCAGCGCTATTGTGCCCCCTGCCCTGAATGCCAGTTGCATAGCCCCCAACCTCACTTGCGGGCCCCATTAGTACCTTTGCCTATTATTGAAGTCCCTTTCGAGAGGATAGCCATGGACATAGTGGGCCCAGTGGAAAAATTGGCATGGGGCCACTGAAACGTAGTGGTCATCCTTGACTATGCCACGCGGTATCCAAAAGCCATTCCTTTAAGAAACCCCGCATCCAAGGCAATAGCAAAAGAACTACTCCAGGTTTTTGCCAGAGTGGGCATCCCTAAGGAGATCCTGACAGACCAAGGAACCCCTTTTATGTCAAAATTAATGAAAGACTTATGTACCCAACTCCACATCCAGGCCATACGGACCTCAGTCTGTCATCCACAAACAGATGGACTGGTTGAGCGGTTTAACTGTACCCTTAAAAGTATGATCTGGAAGGTGGTAGCTCAGGACGGAAAAGACTGGGATACCCTTCTAATGTTTGCTATACAGAAAATTCCCCAGGCATCCACTGGTTTCTCTTCCTTTGAACTATTATACGGACGCCAGCCATGCGGAATATTAGATATTGCCAAGGAAGATTGGGAAGAACAACCCAACCCAGGAAAGAATGTCATTGAGCACGTGACACAGATGAGAGCATGAATAACTCGAGTAACACCTATAGTACAAGAACATTTGGAAAAAACACAAGAGGCCCAGTGGACATATTACAACCATCAGGCGAAAGTACGGAGATTTCAGCCAGGGGAACGGGTGATGGTGCTAGTGCCGACAGCAGAAAGCAAACTCCTGGCCAGCTGGCATGGACCATATGAGATAGTGGAAGCCATTGGGGAAGTGGACTATAAGGTCAGACAACCAGACTGCCGAAGGCCAGAGCAAATCTACCACATCAACTTACTGAAGCCCTGGTGTGACCAAGAGACGTGCCTGGTCATTTGGGGAGCTCCACCCCAGACAGACGACCCACAGGGGCATGGGAAGATATCTCCTGAGTTAACTCCAGAACAACTAACAGAGGTCATTGATATGATCCAACAGAACCAGGACGTGTTCTGTACACAGCCGGGCTGTACGACACTGGTCCAACTTCATATTGTCACCAGGCCTGAAGTAAGGGTGACGATAAGTCTGTACCTGATACCGGAAGCTGAAAGGGAAGAAATTAGGACAGACGTGAAGAAGATGCTGGAACTCGGGGTTATTGAAGAATCCCACAGCCAGTGCTCCAGCCCTATCATCCTAGTCCCCAAGCCTGATGGCACCCTGAGGTTTTTCAATGACTTCCGGAAGTTGAATGAAGTATTCCAATTCGATGCCTATCCGATACCACGCATTGACAAGCTAGTTGATCAGTTAGGCAAGGCCCGATACCTAACCACCCTGGACCTGACCACAAGATATTGGCAAATTCGCCTGGCTGAGAATGCCAAGGAAAAGACTGCCTTCTCTACACCTGATGGCCTGTTCCAATACACTGTTCTCCCTTTTGGACTCCATGGGGCCCTTGCAACATTCCAACAACTTATGAACAAATTTCTGAGACCCCATGCGAAGTATGCCGCCGCCTATCTAGACGACATCGTCATCCATAGCCCTGACTGGGAAACACACCTAGTCCTATCACGAACTTGAGAGGGTTGGCAGTGCTAGATGCCCTGCGGAAGGCCGGCCTCACTGCCAACCCTCTCAAGTTCGTGATAGGACTAGTTGAAGCCAGATACCTCGGATATGTAGTAGGAAGAGGTTTGGTGAAATCCCAGTGGAATAAAGTGGAGGCAATACAAGGTTGGCCTCGACCAGATCACAAAAAGCGGGGCAGAGCATTTCTAGGGATAGTAGGATACTATTGGAGATTCATCCCTCATTTAGCCACAAGAGCAGGGCCATTGACGGATTTGATAAAGGCTCGTGGCCCCGAGATAGTAAAGTGGACTGATGCGGCAGAAGGAGCATTTGCAGATTTAAGGACAGCCCTTTGCTGCCATCCAGTACTCATAGCCCCAGACTTCAAGAAGGAATTCATCCTACAAACAGATGCCTCGGAGGTAGGGTTAGGAGCCATCCTTTCGCAGATGGTAGGGGAGAAGGAATACCCGATCTTGTACCTCAGCCGGAAACTCCTCCCCAGGGAACAGAAGTACTCAGTCATTGAAAAGGAATGTCTGGCGGTAAAATGGAGACTCTCCGCTACTACCTACTGGGGTGGTGGTTTACCCTCGTGACAGACTCCCCACTCCAGTGGATGCACAGAAACAAGGAGAAGAACGCAAGAGTGACTAGGTGCTTCCTATCCCTGCAGCCCTTCCATTTCTGGATACAGCATAGGGCCGGAAGCCAACATGGCAATGCTGATGCCCTATCACGACAGCACTGCCTCTCGTCCCAAGTAGCCCGACCCCATGGTGTTGAGCAAGGGAGGGGGATATGTAATACAGCATGGCCAGAGGGCAGCAGGAGAGTGTTAGAAGAAGCCTTCTTCCCTGGAGAGGGAAGAAAGTTTGCTATAAATTAATTAAAGCACCTGAAGCCAATTAAAGCACCTGAAGCCAGTCACATGATAACCCCCCCGCTTCAATCAGACAAGAGGAGGAGTTGAAGCAGAGAGCAGTTTGGAGGGAAACAGAGGAGAGTTTGGAGAAGTGCTGCGATGGGCTAAGAAGACCAAGACCCTAGGTAAAGGGACACCTGGTTTGTGCAGAGGGAGGGCAGGAAGCCCCACAAACTAAAGGGCAGGAGAGGGAAGTAGCCCAGGAGAAGGAACCACTAGTTCTAGTGGTTTACCACTATCCCTAGGGCCCCTGGGCTGGGACCCGGAGTAGAGGGTGGGCCCGGGTCCCTCCCTCTCCACTCCCCTCCTCTAGGACACTAGTGGGGCAGTTAATACCCCAGTTCAGGGGCAAGAAATGGTGCCCTGAAACCCCACCCAAGAAGAGAAAGCGCAAGACCCATCATAGTAGTGCCGGCAATTTGCCACAGTTCTTTCATTGACCCTGTTGTAAGACCGCTCTAGTCTGTAAAATAAGGATAATTATGTTCACCTGTCTTGGTAAAGCACTTTGAAAACAACAGGTGAAAAGAGCTGTCAGGGTTCCTTCCCCACTCTGAACTCTAGGGTACAGATGTGGGGACCTGCATAACCCCCCCCTAAGCTTATTTTTACCACCTTAGGGTTAAAACTTCCCCAAGGTACAAGCTATTTTATCTTTTGTCCCTGGACTTTATTGCTGCCACCACCAAGCGTCTAACAAATATAACAGGGAAAGAGCCCACTTGGAAATGTCTTTCCCCCCAAAATCCCCCCAAGCCCTACACCCTCTTTCCTGGGGAAGGCTTGATAAAAATCCTCACCAATTTGCATAGGTGAACACAGACCCAAACCCTTGGATCTTAAGAACAATGAAAAAGCAATCAGGTTCTTAAAAGAAGAATTTTAATGAAAGGAAAAGTAAAAGAATCACCTCTGTAAAATCAAGATGGTAAATACCTTACAGGGTAATCAGATTCAAAACATAGAGAATCCCTCTAGGCAAAACCTTAAGTTACAAAAAGACACAAAAACAGGAATATACATTCCATTCAGCACAACTTATTTTATCAGCCATTTAAACAAAACAGAATCTATCGCATATCTAACTAGATTGCTTATTAACCCTTTACAGGAGTTCTGACCTGCATTCCTGCTCTGGTCCCGGCAAAAGACAACACAGACAGAGAGAACCCTTTATTTCCCCCCCACCCCCTCCAGCTTTGAAAGTATCTTGTCTCTTCATTGGTCATTTTGGTCAGGTGCCAGTAACCCTTTACAGGTGAAAGGGTTTTTCCTCTGGCCAGGAGGGATTTAAAGGTGTTTACCCTTCCCTTTATATTTATGACAAGAGCTAAATACTTTTATTAGTAGCAATACTACTTGAGAGACTGAAAAATTCCAAGACAGGCTTTCTCAGTGGATTTCTGGTACTTCCTCCTTTGAGTCAGGCAGGACATACCATGAGAGCTGAGAGTTTAAGATATGTACTGTAAAGTCTTCTTGTATTTTTGATTTCATATAGGTTTAATCTCCTTCCTTTTGCCACAACAGTAAGTGGGAAGACTGATACAAGATCCTTGTGGACACTCCCTCCACATTTTCTACAAACATAGCTGCTGAGTAAAAAAGCACCCTAATCTGGGATGATAGTACAATGGTGTCTGTGAATGGAGGTGGTGTGATTAGCAAAGCCACATTCAAGTGAATGAAACTACACCAATTTATACCAGCTTCAGATCTGGCTTAGAAATAATTGCCTCATCATGGGAGTGGGCAACCCTGAAAGCCTTTACTCATGCAAACTGTTCTTACTTATGCAGAATAAGCTTATTAAAGTCAGTAGGACTACTCATCTGTGTAAGGTTCTGCAGGATCAGGCCTTATGTTGCTACTTTCCCCAGTTAAGTGTTGTGTTAGTATTTGGCAGAAAGAGCTTGAGGCAGTCAAGAATCCATTATTGATGATAACTCAGAGTTCCTCACATTCTCACTTCCTTAAGTCAGAGCTCATTCTCTAGCTTCCACGTGAAGGGCTCAGGGCCAAAGCCGTGAGCCTGTGTGTATGTGTTCAGGACAGTTAATATTTATGATGCATCTTACTGGGAAAATTAGTATAAAGCTGTGTTCCAGCAGTACATTTATCCCATGACCTAGTTTTATGAACAACATGCTGAAACATGACCCACTTGATTTAAATCGTTGTCACCCATTCTGATGGATACAATGCCTAGCTTAGCTTATGCAATGCAAGCTAGGATTTGTGCAGAAATGCTATGCGTATTTGTGCAAGGTAAACAGATGGTAATACTTTTGTTAATACTAAACACACACAAAGATATTTATCAAAGGACCACATGTAAGGTCCGCAGCTCTTGGCAGACATCCCTATGCTGTTACATCAGCTAATAAGAGCATTTTACTGCATTAGTGACAGTTTTTGCAGGATTTGTTTTAGAATAGATAGGCAGCTGCCTAGAACGCCACATTTCAGAGCCTTGTGGTCTGATCCTGAGTGGTCCTGAACAGCCATAACTCCCTTTGAATTCAACAAGAATTGCAGCTACTTAGGGTCAAGCCCTTAGGGGGGAAATCCACTGCAGGAGACCAGGTCTGGCATGTGGATAGGGAAGTCAGGGGGGTGAATACATGAAGTTGGAGCAGAGATGAGAGAGATAGGGGAAAGGGAAGGGAAGGGAAAGATAATAGATTTGGGAGGTTGTGAGACTGGTAATCACTACATCAACCACTGAAATGCAGTAATCTCTGGGATGAAAGATGGTAGTTTTAAAATAGTATGCAGTAAAGCTACAAACAGTTTATGCCAGAAAGGAAAGAAAATACTATATCCCACTGAAACTACAGGGAAGTTTTAGTTTGACAGATTTAGATTCTCCAAATCTTGGTACCAAGTATCAAGTGCTCACTCTGTGATAGCACCATGGTCTGACTCCAATGTGCTTTTATTAGTACATAGGATAATAAAATTTACATGCAGCTACAGCTGTGGAGATCTACCTTATCTAAAGTTTTCCACTGAGAAATAGGAAAATATCTAGTGCCCCAATTCAGGCAAGCACTTAAGCAATGGGAATTAAGCATGTGCTTAAGCTCCTTTCCTGAATAAGGACACTTTCCTGAATAAGAATGTATAGTTGGTTATAAGGGGGGAGGCAGGAATATTCTGCAGACAAATTCAACTTTTTGAAAATTGTCAACCACCTCTAAACACAGGACCCTTATGCACACTCAGTTGTACTTTCTCCATGTGAAGTCCTAGTGAAGTCAATGGGACTATTCACAGAGTAGGGTACCACTAAATGTAAAATAGGGCATCACACTCTCACCCTTAACTATTATGCAATGCTTCTACTATTAATTATATCACACTTATAGGCCAGACTGTGAACTCCTTACTCATTTTGGTGAGCAATTACTCACACAAATAGTTCCATTGACTTTAATGGAATGGCTTCTGTGAGTAATTTTTTACCAATCAGAATAAGAGAATCAGTCTGGCTCTAAGTTTGTTAATAATTATTATTTAAATAAAAATTGTTGTATAATTATTCAGAATACTTTTATTTATTATTTGGTACATTAATCAAAATATTAGTTCAATTAAGTACGTAACTAGCGAAAAGAGTCAATGTGACAGAGGCCCTGATTCAGTAAACTACTTAAGCTTTAAGCATACACTTAAATTCCATTGAGTTGCTGAACTGAGGAGCATATAGTGTTAAATTATTTACTAATAGTGCTGTTACTATTATGTTCCGCTCAGTCATAGCCATCTCCATTTTTTTTTTATAGACTTTCTATAATACCTTGTAAAAGAACTGAAATCCAACCCATTGCCCACTGGGAAAGCTTCCAATAATTGCATAGCGAAGAAGCAAATCAGCAGGCATAGCATGGATATGTAAATTCTCATAAAAATAATATTCAAATTCATTTGGCTGTATACATTTAATGTAACTATTAAACTAGTCTTCTTGTTGCTCTGAGGTTTCTTTTAAACATTTTCTCTGTTGTAAACATTCGATTCAATATTTTCTGTATCATGTCAGAATTCAAAGGACAATCAGACGAGATAATTAGCACCGCACCATACCAAAAACATGCTACAGTGTCTTTCCTAGTACTTTTTCTATACCTGATGTATTTCAATTGTATTTCCAGAGAGAGTTTCAATAGTTTAGTATTTTTCCTTCTGGATTTCGTCCAAACAAAGTGTCTTCCATTTATAACCAAACGCATCAACTGAGGAGGCTTTCTTTGGGCGATAGCATCTTCTACGGGTGAGATGGAAGTCATAGGGAACAGAGTGGAAATATTTAGCTTAGCTGTGTCCACTATCCCTATTCCTCCCCAGTACAATGGTCAGTTATGGACCAGATAAAAGATAACAGGGCAGATCCTCTGCTAACATAAATTGTTATAGCTCCAATGATGTCAATGCAGCTATGATAATTTATACTGCCTAAGCATCTGCCTCAAGGTATCCAAGATCTCTATCATATCTGCAACCTATAATATTATTTAACAGGAATTTCAGTTGCATGCCAAAAGGGCGTGTAAGTCTCCCTGCCTAATTATCCTTTTTCTGCAGCTTGTTTCTTATTTACCTAGCCAGCCACCCTCCGCCCCCCCGCAAAAGAAATCAACCACGGAACTGGAGACGGGCCAAGCTGGAAACAGCCTTTCCTCCCAGTCCGAATTTTGAGGAACTTTGGATTCAGATTTAGGTATGAAGATTTACCTCTATGATGGTCCCAAAACAGAAACTTTAATCCAAACTTTCTCCAAAGTTTTAAGTAAAATGTTCAAATGTGCCTAAGTCACTTTGGATCCTAAGTCACCCTGAAGGTCAATGAGACGTAGGCTTTTATGGGTATGTCTACACTTCTGGCTGGCCTGTGCCAGCTGATTCAGGCTCATAGGACTCAGACTGCAGGACTGTTTCACTGCTGTGCAGACTTCTGGGCTCCAGCCTGAACCTGGAATTCTACATAGCAATGACATAGCCCCGCAGCCTGAGCTGCATGAGTCCAAGTCAACCGGCATGGGCCAGCCATGGGTTTTCCTTTGCTGTGTAGATATACTCTATGTGACTTAGGTGCTTGTGATGGGGTGGGGAGACCCTGTTCAGTGCAGGGTGAGTTCACCCTCTCCTTCGAGCTGCCCTCTGTCTCTAGGCTGTGAGACCTAAGGGCTGAAGTCCACACAGTTGCCCTGATCAGCAGGGCTCTAAGACCCAATGGCCGGAGTCTATGTAATTGCCCTGATCCACAAGGCAGTAGGGTCATGTGACTTATATCAGATAGGTAGCCCTTCTCTGCAGGGCAGTAATGCCTAGCATAGTCCATAGAGATACCCTGGGTTCCCAAGGCAGTAAGGCCTGACAGCCAGAGGCAACTGAGATACCCTGGGTTTACAGGGCAGCAAGGCCTGGCAGCCAGAGTCAATAGAGTTGCCTTCTATACAGCGCTGTATGGCCTAGCGGCTGAAGTCAATAGAGTTGCCCTCCAGACAGGACTGTATGGCCTGGCAGCCAGTTGGGGTATGTGGGCTGCCACCCAGGGTGGGGGGTGGGAAGGGACACAGCATCCAGGTAGTGGGAGCTGGGCCCTCCCTGCTCCACTGGGTCCCAGCCCAGGGCCCTGTCAGTGTTGAGTGTGTCTGCCACTGGGTCAGCGGAGATCCCTCTGCAACACACTGACCAACATCGGGACAATGGCTAGTCCCCTTTGGGCTACTTCCTACTGTGTTACTCCTGGTGGTGATCTGCATGTCTTCGGGATCTCCAGGTTCCTTGGCCAGTGCAACTTCCTGTAGCTTAGACCTACATGTGGCATCCACAGATAGCTGGGTGTCTGCTTGGGTCTTGGCGCCTCTGGCTTCTGCGGTCCAGGGATCCAGTGGTTCCTGGGCAGGAGCCGGAAAAGAGCATCCTTTCTCTCTGGCAGTCAGCCCAGACTGCACTGGACTGCTCCCTCTTATATTGGCTCTGCACCTTGAGCATGCCCAGTAGGGACATGGGGGTGTGGGTTCCTCTGCCTACAGTGAGGAGTTAACACTTTCCCCTTCCGCATCCAGTTGAAAATGTTACCCTAGGGGCCTGATTTTGATTTCACTTATACTGGTGAGCCAAGATTTGCAAAAGTGACTACTGAGATAGGTGCCTCAACTTTTTGTTGTCCAATCTGAGACATTTTAAAAGGGATCTGATTTGCAGTAGGTAGGTGCCCAGCATTTCTGAAAACCAATGAAGTTAGGCAGGTGTACATACAGAGTGAAATCAGAATTCAGGGCTAGGCCAGGTGCTGAGCTGACATTCATTGGCATAACTCCACCGAAGTCAGCAGAGCTTTGCTGATTTATACTAGCTGTCTGTTTATACCACAACCTGCCTCCTGTTGTCAAATGACAAAAAGCACCATAGGGAGAGATTTTCAAACTGCTTAAATGATTTAGAAGCACAAGTCCCATTGAAAGTCTGTGGGATTTAGGGCTAACTCCACAAATGAACATAGGCATTGCAATGCCTAACTTTTAGGTGTCCTGATGCCCAGTGGACTCCTGAACCCTAAATTAAGTGCCCAGGCTCCCTGTGAATGAATGGGGAGAGTTAGAATGGAATTCTCAGAAGTCAGCCAGCTGAGTGAGGAGCCATTTAAATTAGCAGGTAGGAAATACCAAGGTGATGAGTGGGTCTTAGGCCCCTAACTCTGGGAAGGTGCCTATCTTCACTTGGGATTCACAGCCATGAATGTTCTTTTGGAGTCAAGTATCTATGCCAGGTCAGCCCTTTCTCACGAAAAACCAGAGAAAGGGAGACATCCCAAAATTACTATAATCAATAGCCTCGTAGTCAGGAAACGCACCTGCTCCAAGCCAGGCAGAGTGGGGATTTGAAAACAGGTTTATCTCATCCCAGTTGAGTGCCTGAATTATTCGGTATTCTGGGACACCAGTGCCACAGCCACAATACCAATAATTCCTGATTGCCCTCATCTGCCTTTTTTGTGTAGGGTTGCCAATTTTGGTTGGATGCATTCCTGGAGATTTCATCACATGACAGGCCTCAACTGGAGTATTGTGTCCAGTTCTGGGCAGCACATTTCAGAAGAGATGTGGACAAATTGGAGAAAGTCCATAGAAGGGTAACAAAAATGATTAAAGGTCTAGAAAACATGACCTATGAAGGAGGATTGAAGAAACTGTGTTTGTTTAGTCTGGAAAAGAGAAGATTCAGAGGGGACGTGATAACAGTTTTCAACTACATAAAAGGTTGTTACAAGGAGGAGGGAGAAAAATTATTCTCCTTAACCTGTGAGGATAGGACAAGAAGCAATGGGCTTAAATTGCAGCAAGGGAAGTTTAGGTTGGACATTAGGAAAAACTTCCTAACTGTCAGGGTGGTTAAGCACTGGAATAAATTGCCTAGGGAGGTTGTGGAATCTCCATCAATGGATATTTTTAAGAGAAGGTTAGACAAATATCTGTCAGGGATGGTCTAGATAATACTTAGTCCTGCCTTGAATGCAGGGGACTGGACTAGATGACCCCTCGAGGTCCCTTCCAGTCCTATGATTCTATGACATAATCGTAAATTAAAGATTAATCTTTAATTCGTAGAGACTCCAGGCCAATCCTGGAGGGTTGGCAACCCTATTGTGTGAGGCCCAATCCAGTAGGCATGCTCTGAGAACACCTACTGAATCGGGCCCTGCAGGTGAGATAGGTGGGGAGTGCCTAGCTTGCGAATCCTGCTGGGACTTAGGTGTGAGCTGGGGCTCTGAGCTGCTTGTCAGCATCAGAACCTAGGCGGTCCAGCAGAAACTGAGGTGCCTCAGTGACTCTGCTGAAGAAATGTAGGTGCCGAACGAATTTACATGCACACGCTATTGTAATTGAAGTAAATATGAACTACATCTGTGTATATGGAGGCATTTTTAGTGTTTTTATAGTCTCCATGTGTCAACATTTTAACTGCTGCAATATTAATTTAAAATTAATTATGTGTATGTGTGTTTTTAACTGACAATCTACAGGCTCGGTAACAAAATTGGCAAAGCTCCTGTTGACTTTACTAGGAGCTGGAGTGGGCCCTAAAATGCAACTAATCTGTTTCAGAAATTAATAAACTGTATGATCTACAATTTAACTCATCCATCCTAGTCACAGGGCATGTGAGATTTGTTGTTTCTGTTTGTTTCACAAGATAAAACATGGAAAATGGTAAGAAATAAAAGGGACTAAAAATGAAGGGCCTGATTGTGCAACCAATATTCAGATGAATAATCTCATTCAAGCCAAAGGGACTATTTGAGTAAGTAAGGGTTGTTGGATTGGGTCCTGTCATTGTATAAAACTCTATTTGTGCAACTGATATCTTTAAAGACAATAGTCAATAATTACAACCTCACAACATGAATCGTAACAATATTATTGAATTCACTTCCTTGACTGTCCATCAGTGCCCTTCTGGAATCCTATTAGTGGGAGGAGGGAGAACCATTCATTAACTAACCCTAAGCTTTGTTAAATACTAGCCTAGTGGCCTTGGGACAAGGGAGGGGCAGGGACGGGATCTGAGTTTGCCAGGGGCAGAATGTCAAGACTTATGGGTTCATCTGCTTGAATGAAGTTGAGAACATGGATTGTAACCAATGTGGCTGCTCCTTTCACAGGGAGCTTCAGGGCATAGTGGACCCTCCACCATGAAAATGAATCTCCTGTTTTGCAAATTGGTGCACCTCTGCTCTTTGCAGCTAACAGTGGCAAAGGGCTGCGCTCTGAGGTGCCATGTGTTTACTTCCCTCATCTGCATGCTTGGTTAAGTTTCACATTCCACATGGTCCTCACACACACAAAAAAATAGCATAGTTTGGAGGCAAAAATTCACATTTCCTAAAGCCCCTTAAAAATTCTGAAAAGGCAAAGAGGAGATTAAAGACTGTGTCGGTCACAATAACCCTTTAAAAAATGAAGTGACTGATACTGAATGCTGAAAATGAACTTTCTTTTCCCATTTCAGACAAAAGAATGTTTCCCTAATCTCTGGTTTCAAATGGACTATTTGCAGAGGCGCTAATTCCAGTTTCAGAGATACCTATTTTGAACAACAACCTTGATCATGTTTTCCCAAACAGAAGAGATCTATCTATCAATCTTCCAGCAACAAATTCAAAATCAGTACTGAAAGCTATTGAAATGCAACAGATAAAACCTAGAGGGGGAAATTAGCATAACAAGCAAAAGGGAGATAGGAACAAAAACAAAATTAACTCAAGCTGACTTCAGAAAGCATGGAAGAGCCTTCAGGCAGAGAAAGACATTGTACAATACATGGACATGGTATTGACAGCACATTGTAAAACAGCCCATTCCATAAATTAGGATGGCGAGAGGGATATTGGCCAGTGATGCAAACTGCATCCCAGTTAATAAAGTAGATGAGAAACTGAGGAAGGTAACACATTGACATTTATTACACAAAGACCAGCTGCTGTTTCTACCCCTCCTGGAATAGATAAATACTTTTTAAAAATAACCAAAACCTAGTTTTTTTAAATAGAATTTTTGTGCAGGGTAATGTTAATGAAATCTAAATATAAATGCTTTATGAGATTATTTTTTCTTGTTTCAGTATGTAATAGAGTCAGCATATGATGGTCAGAGACTGGAATAATACTGGAATGTAGATTTCTGAGGTGGAAGGTTCGTCTTCAGGTTAATCCATGTTTCATTATATCTCCTCTTAGCCCTGGTCTACAAACAGTTCATGTACAATGGGGTGTAAATATTTTGGTTATGGGTGTGATTTTTTCCATAAAGTTATAACAGTTCCACTGCTTGTGTTGATATAAAAGTTCCCTTACACTTGTATAGTTTATTCCCTTTCTCATAGGGGGACAGTCAAATCAGTGAAATTACCTTTACCTTTGTAAACTGCATCCACACTAGGAACTTGTACTGCTTTAACTCTACCAGCATAGTTAAATGGTACGATTTTTTTTATGTAGACAGCTCTAAATACTGGGGTTATAAAACCTGCTATCATGAGTTGTATTAAGATGAGTTGTTTATCAGGGCCAGTTCCTTGACTCTTTTACTGTATTGTTCACATTCTGTGGGAGACAAACTCTATCCCCAACATTGCTATGTCCCTAGAAGTGTGATGAATTGCACAAATTGTAGGAAGGAGAATGCTAATGTCAGATATGCAGCCATACCAACTTGTGCTGTGATCCAGTGCTATTTCACAAGCAAAACAGCAGAGACAGTTAAAAAAAAAACAAAAAAACAATTATTTTTCATGGAAATTTTGGGGAAATTTTTTTTGTTCACTTCCTGTTTTCAAGGAAAATAAAAAAGCAATTTTGGAATTTTTTTTCCAAAATCTTTTCAGTCATTTTTTCAGTTTTGGTGAATATTTGGGGGGGAGGGGAGGTGTGTGTAAAAAGTGGAAAATTTTCAATTTGCTCAAAAAGCCATTTTTCCTCAAAAAATAAATAAACTCAACCAGTGCTAATAAGAGTCTTTCAGGGCTTGGTCAGTACATGGAAAGTAGACTTCTGATGAACATTAGGAAGTGTGCTGGGAGCACTCTTCCTCCCTTGAGTCAGTACTGAACCAGTACCTGGGTATGATGTTAGAACTCACTATGCTTCTGGATGTGCAGGCTTTTAAATGAGTTCTTGACCACAGTGGGACCTTCTACCTCCCATATTTTCACAAATTTGGATTTTTAATCCTAAAGTCCTGGCTAGTCTGGATAATTAGATTTCTTGCATGTATAATTCTGTTCTGCCTACCTAAATTCGCCTTACAATTTCCCTTTGCATCTTGGATATTATTCACCTTCACTTTCTCTCCTAATTTATTATTAATTATTTATTATCATTAGTAGTAGCAGAAGTAGTAGTATTTATTATTTGTATTGCTGTAGGGTCCCTAGACAGAAACCAGGACCCCCTAAGACAGCGTTTCTCAAATGCGGCCACCAGGGGCTTGTCTTGCGGCCACAGCCTCATGGGCAGTGACTGGGGGGCAAAGCAGCCACACATACATACACACCCCTGTTACTCTTGGATATGCCGCCTTGGTGTTGGTTGCTGGGGCTGCCAGCAGGGTTGGGCCCTGCCTCTCTCTAGAGACACTTGGGGCACAATGGTGGAGGAGCATGCAGCCTGTGATTTCCCCACTTTCCCGGGGGTGGTGGGCTTGGGCTTCAGCCCTGGGGTGGCAGGGTGCCAGGCTCTGGCCACAGGGCTTCGGGCTCCCTGCCTGGGCCCTGGCCGTGGGGCTTCGGGCTCTGGCCCCGTCCCCTGGCTGCAGGGCCCCGTCCCCTGGCCAGGGGGACTTTGGGCTACGGTCCTGGGGCTTCAAGCTCCTTCCTGGGGCCCCATTCCCCAGGCTTCAGGTTCCAGCTCTGGCTCTGCTCTGCCTCTCCCACCCCTCATCGCCCTGGCTCCTGCTGCCTATCCATCCACCTCCCCATCCAGGCCTTAATTTGTCCCTGGGCTTGCCGGGGCTGAGTAAGTCTGCTGTGAAAAGTGATACTTGTATGTTTGTTAATATCACTTTTCACAGCAGACTTAGTAGCTAGCTGGGAGGTTGTGAAAAATATTAACAAACATACAAATATCACTTTTCACAGCAGCAGACTAAGTAGCTAGCAATAAATAAATTATAATGATTTTGATGTGCATATGTGCATATTTGTTTGTTTTTCCTTCAGTTAATTAAGTATTTTAGGGAAAATTGTCAGAGCGGCCACCAGCAAGAGTTGGTGGCCGTACTGAGCCACCAAAAAATTTGTCCTGAGCATTGGTCTCTAAGTCTCTAAGAGACCTTAGTCTCTAAGGTGCCACAAGTACTCCTTTTCTTTTTGTATAATGTTTTTGTATAATGTTGTGCACTATTCACCTGTTGCTGCACTTTTCCCAGAGGTCATTTCATTTCCATGGTGGATAAATGTATTAAGCCTGTAAAGTTTGATGGAATGAAAGATGCACTAAATACTTAAGATAGTTTTCTTTAAATAAGGGACCCGCTGTGCCGCCTCTAATGATTAAACTATTGTGTGTACACATGTGAAATACACTGACCACAAAATGGTGAAGTGGTCATTTTAAGTTTAAAACATACACACACTCACTCATTACATAAATGTACTCTGTCTTTCTTTCTTCTGTTCGATTTAAATGGAGATGCCATTCCTTTCTCCATCTAAGTTAAATACCACAGTATCCTTTTCGGCAGGCTTCTAAGCTAAATCTAATCAAGCTGTGTCACAACTCTGTCAGGCAGGTTGCTCTTTCTTTGGCCTTGAATAATTGGAAGAATGTTGGCACTTGTGCCTGGGCCATGAGAACGTGACCCGGGTTGATATTTAATCTACTTCAGTGCTAGGCTGCACTAGGACTGGGACCTAAACCAGGCCTCAGGAACAGTATGTTAGACATCAGCAGCACTCATTTTACCTTGAAATGGATTCCATTTAATGTATCATTACACTGCTACAGGAGAATGCTTTAATGAGACAGATACATGCACTGGAAAGGATTAAATTGTTGTCCTTTAAACTTTTTTGCTTTGCTAGCCTAATAGCTACAAGGTGCTCAGAAGTACCTGGAGAAGGCAAAAGGTTACAGTCAATCAAGAAAAGGAGTACTTGTGGCACCTTAGAGACTAACCAATTTATTTGAGCATAAGCTTTCGTGAGCTACATACAGCTCACTTCATTGGATGCATTCAGTGGAAAATTGGTAAATTGGAAAATTCAGTGGTATTTTCCACTGAATGCATCCGATGAAGTGAGCTGTATGTAGCTCACGAAAGCTTATGCCCAAATAAATTTGTTAGTCTCTAAGGTGCCACAAGTCCTCCTTTTCTTTTTGCGAATACAGACTAACACGGCTGCTACTCTGAAACCAGTCAATCAAGAGTATCTAAATCCGAAGGTCCTCTCGTCTTTGGGTTTGCAAGCACATTGCAAGAATTGTAAATATCTCTTTTGTCTGTGACAGGGTTGTTTGGACCAGTATTAAACACTGAAACAGCAAGCTGTGTTTTAAACTTCTTTCAGGGAAAGCTGGAACTACTACTGAATTATAAAAATTCTCTGTGTATATTAAATACTTTGAATTGACTTGCTTACTTAGAGAAACCAAAATTTTGATGTAAGCCTCATACACAAATAACAATTCTCTCACAGTTCGTATTTTGGGAGAGAAAAGGTTTCAGATTTCTCCTCACAGGGAGAATATAAGCTCCCAAAGTCCTCAGAAAAAAAGGAAATTCCACACAGATTTATCAGTTGTCTCTGAAGAAAAATCTTAAATCATAATGTATTCCAGTAGTTTCATTTCCACTTTCATGCAGATTTCAAGGCAACAAGGAACCAGCTAGAAGGAAAGACAAACAATAATCAGAGCTTTTTCCAGGGGAATATTGCAAATTTCTTCTTCATTTACTAACAAGAAAATCTCCTGGTTTTTGTGACTTATCAAAGCTAAACTGTTTTTAAATGTTCCAGGATTTCTTCAGTATCCAAGGAGTACCCAAACTTTGTTCATCTGAGAGCCACACTGACAACCTTAATCTTTAATAATGAGGCAAACCTTGTGGAGGTTACAGGTCCCATCATGATGATGATCTGAGAGGAGATGATTTCCATATTAAATCAAGGGTCAACACAACCAGCTGCTCTCTATACCCCATTTTTGCCACCCTGCATTTACCTAGTGATGTTGTCCTATACAATATAGGAACTTTTAATCAATCCCAAATGCCTGCTTCTCCACCTCTTACAAACACATTCTAGTGATCTGAACAATAACAGAAAGGAGGCTTTGTTACGGAGTAGAGTACTGAGAGACTAATCAGGTAGGTTACTGATTAACCCTGCCTCCGTTGGAATGTCAATGACTTCCTTTCTTTAATGCTACAGTATTAAGGGACAAAGTGTTTGTCCCTTTCAGATGCACTCCCCCAATCTAATTTCCACTTATGCTGTTACTGAAGACCAACACCTGCTTTTAAGTGATCCAAGGCTCTGACCATTCACATTAAAAGATACTGTAGGGTTCCTTTTATATTATGTGAGTCACCATGTAAGCAAAACACTATTTTGATATGTGATGTTAAATAAAATATTTTTTCCTCTTGCTGTGGGAAATCACTCTGTGGCTTTGAGAAAAATCTCCTCAATCCTTTCACATCAGGCTAAGAATAAATGTTAACCTTTGAAGACAAATTTAACAAGGTTGACATATAAAGTTCTTGTACATATACTGAGAAAGAATCTGGGTGCAGTAGCAAAGGTAATGCCAGAACTCGTTTTATACATTCTTTTTGTATCAGCTGCCAGGATTAAAATTAACAACTTTCTGTAGAACAGAAAACCATCAATCTTATGAATCTTTAAAAAATTGCTGATGTTTTCCTCATCATACATACAACATCCTGGGGCAAATTTTCAGAAAAATCAGAAGCCAGAATGTCTTTTGGAATGGACATTCCTGAGAATGTGACAGAAAGCCTAGACTAGGGATCAGCAACCTGTGGCCCGTGGCCCGCCAGGGAAAGCCCCTGGAGGGCTGGGCCAGGCCGGTTTGTTCACCTGCAGCGTCCGCAGGCTCGGCCGATTGCAGCTCCCACTGGCCGTGGTTCGCCATCCCAGGCCAATGGGGGCTGCAGGAAGCGGCGCGCGCCAAAGGATGTGCTGGCTGCCGCGTCCCGCAGCCCCCATTGGTCTGAAATGGTGAACTGCGGCCAGTGGGAGCTGCGATTGGCCGAGCCTGTGGACGCTGCAGGTAAACAAACCGGCCCGGCCCGCCAGGGGCTTTCCAAAGGTTGCCGGTCCCTGGCCTAGATCAAAGCCTAGGCTTTGTTAGCTTTTTGATCCTCAAAATTCTAGACCAGTGTGAGGCCAGCGTTGATATCTGTGGGTATAAATAAAAAGCTGCAGCCTGTTGCTCTGAGCTAGGAGCTGCTCATTGGCTAATCTTGGTGCTAACACTGATTTTCTGTGTCTGCTTGGCTCAGTCTCCTCCCCACCTCAATTTCCATCTCTGTAAAATAAGTAGACCAAAGCCTTTTCTCCTGTCTGTGTGATATCCATGAGCACCTGAATTTATTCCTAGTTTGTATTTACCCATCACTTTTTGCTTCAGTTCTGTGGCTTGATTACAAACAGTACATTGAGAGTATTGTCATGCTATTTACAGCTATGTTTAATTCACTGACAGTACTTTGAGTTTGTTACAATCGGATGCTTGGTTATCTGAAATGAAGCTGGAGGTCCTGGTTCTCTGGTGGCAACTATGTAGCTGCTCCAGGAACACTCAGTCGCCCTTGAGCTGGAAGACATAGCCCCTGGAGGATTCCCACAGTACATATGAATCCTTGAGTGGTACAGAGAATCTCTGAGTGCTGTCACCCTGTTGGCTGTTTGTTGGTGCAGGACTGCCGTCAGGGAAAAGGGGATGTGGTTGGGGTGTCCCTACCTCTGGCAGATCCCAGGCTGCCATAATACTACCCAGGGACTAGCAGCAGCAACAGCTGAGTACTTCAGGTAGCTCTAATTTACATGCTTAAACCAGACCAGCACTGGGCAGCTACAATCAAGGAGGTTGGTGCAGAGATGGCTTAAAGTTACCTTTACACTATCCCATCCAGACTCACAATACATGCTTCTCAGCAAGGCTTGAGAATCCTGCCAATTGTATCCCGAGAGTTCAGAGGCCTGGTTTTACATATGGTTAAGCAAGCAAATGTTAAAGGGTAATATTCTTCAAATTTTGGTGATAGCTGTAGTTTATAATCTTCCTGGAGGTCCACCAGAAATAGAGAAAGCTATGGAGAAGGTAGGGAAATTGAGAAGTTGGGAGTGGTGAGGAAGGAAGGGCTGGGCCAAGGGATGATTGCTTTCTTCTGACCTGTTCTGCAGACTGAAAAATTGCAAGAAACATTGTTACAGTGTTTGACTAAATCAGAATAACAGTGGTCACCTTGACTGCATACTTAGTCTTCAGCTAAGGAGTGCAGTATAACAATGCTACCTGATGCAAGCTATTAACATTGGTGTGAAAAGATTTTCTCAGGCTGCATTTTCATTCTAAGTCTGGGTTAAGAATTAATCTTAGATCCTGATCCAGAAAAGCACTTGCACATGTGCTTAGCGTTAAGCACAGGAGTAGTCCTCACAGACTTGGAGTGTGATCAGTAGCCTCCCACTGAATTTGAGAGACCTCCATTGATTTCCTTGAGTTTTGTATCAGGCTCTTTATTCATGTATGTAGTCCTGTGCTTAAATTTAAGCATGTGCTTAAGTGTTTTGCTGGATCTGGGTTTTCATATATCAAACAAATGGGTATAGATATGCATACAAGAGAAGTTAATGGTGCTTAGGGAAGATATAGAAGGTCAAGTTACTCTTGGATTTAAATAATTTCAAAAGCAAATTAGAAGTTGACTATTACAATTTAAATTCAGGTGGGAAATAGAAATGTCCCATTTGCTTCTCTCTGTTGTTGCTGCTGCTTGAAATGCAGCTTAATCAATAATGCACTGGTGAAGAATTTGTGAAAACTTTGCAAAGAGAATATAAATAGTGACATTCTGAAACATCATAGGTATGGGACTGAAAAGTGATTCCTTTCACAGTGCACAACTGAGGCCAATGGCCTTCATGCAGAGAACTCTGATACTACTGTAAATTTCCTCTGGCATTTGGAGTTGTTGATTCAAGCTGCTTAATGAATAAAAGTATTTTGTTGATCATTATAGATTCATAATGTTTTAAGCCCTGTAAATACAGTAATGGATTTTTGGACAATATGAAGTGTTTTGCTGTACTATTCAGAGCTGTTTATTACAGTTCACATAGAAATGCAAAAACTTTGCCAGACTTGGCTCTTTAAAACCGGAACTTGGGCCCAAAGTTATAAGTAATTCTAATAAATATGGCCTATTAGAAATATGTTGTATTAAGCTATATCATTTAAAAGTCAATTTGAGTCATTTCAAGCATTTTCTCTCATCCTGATTATTTGGTATATTTTCAGTACAGAGTCTGGGAAATAGCTCAATAATGCCTGCCAATGTTAATGGGAAGTGATGACCTCCTCACACACATAACCATGGAAAATTTCTCGCACAATATGTATCTATTACTTACATTTCTATCTTTACTCCCTATTTTCTTTTATTCTCTTTTCTTTCCTCTTTAGTCTTCCTTGCTGGAGCTGAGCCTTTTTTTTCTTTTTCTGTGGTTGTATAATTGATTTTCAGTCTCTTTTTATTTGGAAGTAATTCTTTTATTAATTTTTACAGATAATAATTTTTCCCATTTTTATTGTTGTGGGATCATTGAAATTAGAGAAGGAAAAGACCTAGTCACATTCATTCCAGTTAAGGGGATTATTCAGTGAAGAATATCTAGTTTTCAGTGTCCCACTTGATATGACCCCCACCATTTTGCCTTCAGTGATTGTTCCCAGCATACTAATAGATCGAGATTATTGGTAGGTTTTTCCAGTGGTCATTTGCTTTTAATAGCCCCTTCTGCTTTTCCTTGATTTTTTAAAATTGTTCTCTCTGCAGTGACCATACCTTCTGCTTGAAACTCTTTGTCTAACTACTGAACAAGTTCATCCATGCCAGGAGAAGCCTCTGACTTCAAACTTGCTTCTAGCTCACTTAGTAAGGGTCTAATCCTGAAAAAGATTGAGCACCTCCAGTATTATACTGAGCCACCTCAACCCCCTATTGATGTCAATGAGAGTTGAAATTATTCAACACATCGCAAGAGATGCTAAGACTTGCTCTTCATTGTCAGCTCCATTAGTTTTGTAGTGATAAAGCATGAACCCAGTACAGGGGTAATTTAAGTTAATAAATCAAAAGAGCACTGAAAATGAAGGCCTGATCCTGAGATGTACAGAGCATCTGCAACTCTCATTGACTTCAGTATAAGTTTTGACTTTTATGCACCACTCAAGATCTGGCTTTGAAGGATGGAAAGCAGAGTGGGGGATAATAGCTCAGTAAATAACACAAAGTCTGATTTTCTGAAGTGCTGAGTGCCCTTATTGAAATCAATAAGAACTGAGGGAACTCAACACAGTGAGTTCCTACATTTGCATTCCATCATTCCCTTCACACAGATACATGGATTAGAAGATAAAGGGGGACTTATTATTTATATGAATTATTCGCACAGCACGTAGAAGACTCAACTGATATCAAGGCTCCATGGTGCTCACTGCTGTACAAAGACATAGTAAAAAACAGTCCCTACCCCAAAGAGCTTGCAAGCTAAATAGACAAGGCAAACAAATGATGAGCGAAAGGAAGCATTATTGTCTCTGTTTACAGATGAGGAATTGAGGCACAAAGAGATTAGGTGACTTGCCCAAGGTCTGCAAGAGAGCTAGAAATTGAACCCCAATCGTCTGTGTCCCAGTCCAGGGTATAGAAAGCATCCTTACTTTGTAAGTGGAGTGTAGGGAAAGGTGAATTGAAACTCAAAGTACTACTTTGAGGTGCGGGATGGGGGACTTCTTTAAACCACACAAGACAAAAAATTGGGATTTTTTCAAAAAGAACAACCAAAACAGAAGAGGTGAGAGGAGGCAGAACTGTTCAAAAATTTGGGGCTGACAGATAACCATTTATTTCCTAATTTTTTCTCCTTAAGAACTTTACTGGTGTTTGAATAGAAGGCAGGATTCTGCTTTTATTTATACCCCATGCAATCCTATTTCTTTCAGTGCAGTAGCATAGGGCATATTGTAAATCAAGGAGGAATTTGGCTTTACAATAACTGGCTTGAGGATCTGAGAAAACTTGCTACAAAAAGAGAGGTTGTCTGATTAGTAGGCCTGATTTTTCTCAAGTTGATCCAAGTTTAACCATCTGCTAAACCAGGGGTGGCCAACCTGTGGCTCCGGAGCCACATGCGGCTCTTCAGAAGTTAATATGCGGCTCCTTGTATAGGCACCAACTCCGGGGCTGGAGCTACAGGTGCCAACTTTTCAATGTGCTGGGGGCTGCTCACTGCTCAACCTCTGGCTCTGCCATAGGCTCTGCCACCACTCCACCCCTTCCCGCCCCCTGTCTGCCATGCCCTTGCTCCTCCCTTCTCCCCCCCCAGAGCCTCCTGCACCCCATGAAACAGAGGGAGGTGCAGGGAGGGAGGGGGATACACTGATTGGTGGGGCTGCTGGTGGGTGGGAGGCACTGGGGGCAGGGCAGGGGAGCTGACTGGAGGCTGCTGACATATTACTGTGGCTCTTTGGGAATGTACATTGGTAAATTCTGGCTCCTTCTCAGGCTCAGGAAGGCCACCCCTGTGCTAAACTAACACTTTAGTAGAAGTAATAAGTTTTGCTGAATTTTACAATTGCACAAGAACTTTTCCTTTTTTAAGACTTGGAAGGCAGGGGTTTGGTCACCTCAAGCTCCGAAAGAATTTACTTGACTGACAGAAATTAAGCTACAAAAAGCAAAGCATTCATTTGAACTTCCTGAATCCGTAAAGTCTAAAAGGCTTTGAATCCTCCATGTTCTGTATGAACCCATTCTTCCAGCTTAGTTAAGTTCTGATGTTCAGGGTATGTGTACACAGCCAACTGACTTGGGCTCATGGCGTTTAGGCTAAGGGGCTGTTTAATTGCATGCAGTCGTTTGGGCTTGGACTGGAGCTATAGAATCTACCCAGCCTAAGCCCGAACATCTACACTGCAATTAAACAGCCCCTTAGTCCAAAAACCAAGTCAGCTGACATGGGCCAGCTGTGGGTCTTTAATTGCAGCATAGACATACCCTCTGTGATCAGCATTGTTGAAGCCATGGAAATAATCACAGTCCCTGTCCCAAAGAGATTACAACCAAAGGCCCTGATCCTGCAACCCAATGGGACTACTCAAGGACAGAATTAAGGAAAACATGTGTGCTTAACTTTAAGCATGTACTTAAATGTCATTGTCATCATTAAGACTTAAACACATTCTCAGGTGCTTACCTGCACTGTGGCCTAAGTGAATGAGGCCTACATGATCAGGCTCTACAAGACAGATGTAGATGGGATAAGATTCACTGGGATACCCAGAAGACAAAGTTAACTTAGTGGGGGTGTTGGGGGGTGGGGTGGGGAAGTGCATGAAACATTATATCAGTCAGTGTCAATTAGTACATTTTGCTTTTCTGCAATAATAATCAGTTACATAAGTGTGAAAGATGTCCTAGTTAGTTCCCATCCAGCTACAATCTTTCTTGAAAAAAGAACAGGAGTACTTGTGGCACCTTAGAGACTAACAAATTTATCTGAGCATAAGCTTTCGTGAGCTACAGCTCAACATCCGATGAAGTGAGCTGTAGCTCACGAAAGCTTATGCTCAAATAAATTTGTTAGTCTCTAAGGTGCCACAAGTCCTTCTTTTCTTTTTGCAGATACAGACTAACACGGCTGCTACTCTGAAACCAATCTTTCTTGAGAATCCTAATTTAGAAGCATGTACTAATGGGGGCGGGGAAAGGGAGGGAAGGTGAAAGCAAAAGAAGAATGACAAGAAAATAATATATGCTGAAATGATGATGGGAAGGCAAATAGAAATTTGGTTCACATGACTGGGGATTGTCCTAAAGTAAACTTATTTAGACAGAAATAGTAAATGCGATTTAACATCTTTTTTAGACCACTACTTCCCAAGAGACCCGAAAGGTATTTATATGACAAGCCTGAGCCTTTCCGCCTTTCTCCAGCAGAATTCTAACTGACTTCAGTGGGACTATTGGACTGGGCCCGAAGAGAACATACACATTTTGACATGCACCACTGAAGTCAATGGGACTGCTCATGGTAGTAAGCACGCCACTTGCTATCAGGTGTTTGCAGTATCAGGCCCTTAGTATGGACGATAAGTTGCAGAAATAGTTGTGAAAGTGAGGATAATAGATTTAAAAAGAGTGATCCCTCTCTGTATATATGTATATTTATATGTTCAAATATTTATGTGTGTGTGTTTGTGCATTGTCTAGTTAGCTATACACATAAGCTATAAAACAAGCACTCTAAAGTTAAGAAACACCAGAATTAAAATTGCCCACCCAACCTTAATTCAGCCCCCTGTGTGCTGATGCACTGTGCATTAGGACACTCTCTTCAATTACATGATTACATACTGTGTGGCCCCAAGCCTTATTTAAGGCATACCATGAGATGCTGCACTGAATGTTAATTTCCTCGTGGATGTTTCTGTGGTGCTCTTACTATAATATCTGACAGGTTTCAGAATAGCAGCCGTGTTAGTCTGTATTCGCAAAAAGAAAAGGATTACTTGTGGCACCTTAGAGACTAACACATTTATTTGAGCATAAGCTTTTGTGGGCTACAGCTCACTTCATCGGATGCATCCAGTGAAGTTAGCTGTAGCTCACGAAAGCTTATGCTCAAATAAATTTGTTAGTCTCTAAGGTGCCACAAGTCCTCCTTTTCTTTTTATAATATCTGAGTGCTTCACAATGATTAATGCATTTATCTTCACACCATTCCTGCGAGATTACATGGTATTATTATCTGTATTTAACAGATGGGGAAAAGGCATAGAGTAATTAAGGACAAAATTGTCAAAAGTGTCCACTAACTTTGGGTGCCCAGCTTGAGAAACAGTCAGATCTTTTAGAGTACTTACTATTTTTTACCATGTTATACATTCAAAGCACAGCTCCAATGGACTTGTGTTGCACTTGTGAATTAGGGTTGTCAACTTTCTAACTGCACAAAATTGAACACCCTTTCCCTGCCCCCACCCTGCCCCTTCCATGAGGTCCCACCCCAAGCCCCACCCCCTTCTCTGAGACCCCGCCCCCACTCACTCCAAGTCCCCTCCCTGTATTGCTTGCTCTCCCCCACCCTCTCTCACTTGCACTGGGCTGGCGTAGGAGATTGGGGTGTAGGAGGGGGTGAGGGCTCTGGCTGGGGGTACAGGCTCTGGGCTAGGGCCAGAAGTGAGGGGTTCAGGGTGCAGGAGGAGGGTCTGGGCTGGGACACGGGGTTGGGGTGCGGGAGGGGTGGAGTGTCCAGCTGGGGGTGCAGGCTCTGAGTAAGGCCGGAGATGAGGGGCTGGGGTGCAGGAGGAGGCTCAGGGCTGGGACAAAGGGTTGGGATGCGGGATGGGGTGCAGGCTCTGGGAGGGAGTTTGGGTATGGGAGGGGGCTTAGTACTGGGGTAGGGGGTTGTGGCGCCAGAGGGGATTTGGAGTGCGGGCTCTGGGCAGCACTTAACACAGGTGGCTCCTGGAAGCAGCCGGCACATCCAGATCCTGGGTGGAGGGCCCAGGGGATTCTGCACACTGCCTGCACCCACAGGCGCCACCCCTGCAGCTCGGGGCAAGGGCAGCGTGCGGAGCCCCTGCGGCCACCCTGCACCTAGGAGCCAGACATTCCAGCTGCTTCCAGGAGCTGCGCAGAGCTGGGTAGGGAGCCTGCATTAGCCCCGCGGTGCTGCCGACCAGACTTTTAGCGGCCCGTTCAGTAGTGCTGACTGGAGCATAAGTGTTCCGGTCAAAAACCAGATGCCTGGCAACCCTATTGTGAAGGCTCAGCAATTCTGCAAATCTGCCCCACCTCTCTTCATTCATATCAAGATGCCACCCTCCTTCTCCACCTCACTGCCTGAGCAACAGGATGGGTGCTTAGCACAGGAGAGACAGTCTTCATGCTTTTGCTACCTGTACCTGCTGCCACAACTGCTTCCAGCTGCTAGGAGGAGCAGTTACATGAAAAGTCTGGCTCAGCCCCTGCAGTTCTGGGCTGGAACCTGCTCAGTCACTCTGAAAGGCTGGCACATGTGCAGTCCAGTCATGTAGTAATTGTGAGGGGATGGAGCATACTCAGTACAGAAGGAATCTCTGAAGAATTTCACTGCTAAATGCCATTAAGTTTCTACTGAGTTTGTGAAAACTGTGACTTTTCAAAGCCTTATAACTTGGACTAACTTGAGCAAATTTTCATGGGTTTAACAAAAAGCCCCAGAGCAACCCCTCCCACCAAATTTCAAAGGTCTGCTTCAAAGCCTGGAGGTACTACAGTTTTTCAATGAAAGAGATGAAAACTGTTTTAACATAGGCAAAATAATGATTTTTCCCCTGACACTTGTTCTGGGAAATGGCCAAACCATTTTAGCTGATATTTTCAACCCGCCCCCCCCCCCCCACACACACACACGCTCCCCCAAAAAATGGCCTGGGGCAGATACATGGCATGGAAAATTTCAGGCCAAATCGTTAAAGTTTGGCAAAGTTGTAAACAAATGAAAACAGGGTCTTGTGATGGAAAGTTTTGAGCAACCTTAACTTTAGGCGGTGCTACTAGTTTTGCCTATAATGCATTTGTATGTTTTATTTACTTAAATTGCATAGGTTTATTTAAATATAAAATATTAAAGGGAAAATGGTTTTAAAAATGAACCCACAGCTCTCTTGTTCAAGATTCAGTCCCTGCTTTTATCTTGTGAGAAATGTTGTCACCAAACACTAGGATTTTACAGTATTTTCTTGCTTTGGGGCATCGTTTAGAAGTCTGTTTGGGTTTTAGCTCTCTTTATTCTGCTTTTATATAGTAGAGTTTACTAAACTATGGGGCAACAAATAGATTAGCAAAAGCACTGGCCAATTTTAAGTAATCCACCAAAGTTGGTTTGGAGAGGCAGGGTCTGTGTGCTCTTTTCACAAGAATTTAAACACACTAAATTCTCCCCCAATCATTTTTGCATAATCCAATGGAATCCAACAAACAAAAGCCCCTCAGAAGTCAGATGGCATTTAATTTGAGTAGTAGGTAATCAGTGAAAGAGAGTATCCTGGAGAGAAGGTAATTTGTCTTGAGCTGACAATTTGAGATGGATGTGCTGGGGTTATCTGCAGTGTCAGTTCAGTCAGAGATGAACTGAACTGCATTTCTCTTGCTCTGAAGTCTAAATCAACAGAGACCTAAGAGATAATAAGGTATTTTAAGAGTTCACTCTCTTCCTCGTGTTTCTGTATGGCAAAGTCTCTATGCTATAGATCTTAGCATCTTCTCTCACATACGGAGAACTCAAAAGAAAAAAAATCAAGAGAATTTACTTAGTAATTTAACTATAACAGGCAAATTAATCTAGTCTACATAATGCTGCATTTCCCCTCTCTACTGGAATTGATTGACTGCCTCTGATAAGATGTACCACATTCCACCACAGAAATGGCTGATGTTCAGTGACTGGTGAAATTTTTTCTTCACAGTTAAGTTTCCCAAACTGACCCATGGACCAATGGAGGTCTGCAGAGCATTTGCTAGTGGTCCCCTGGAGAGCTGGCTGGTCACATGATGCTGACACTTCTTGGAAGCAATTATGACTCAGGCCTGCTTGAAACTCAGCATGGCCCAGTGTTAGCTTCTGTGGTAGAGTAAAGGCCAAAGCTTCAACCTTTATCTTGGAATTTTTAAGTCTGGGTTTAATCCAAATGAACTCTGGTCATTTTAAATGAAATCACTAGGCCATCCAAATGAACTTCAAATGCATTTTGTGTGTTAGTGGGAAGCAAATGAAATGCAAACCTCGTATTAGGGAGCTGTCTTCTCAGAGCTTCATCTGAGGAGTAGAACTGGCCCAGTAATGGGAACCAGCTATTAACTTACTATTTTATTTAGAAAATGTGCAAAATATATTCAAAAATATGTTATTAATATTATTCATTCATTTCTCCTGAGGAGCGTGTACTGTAAAATGGCTTATATTGAGGGGAAAATATATTTGAATAACTGAACTTTATTATTATTTAATACACACAATATGGAGGCATTGTAACATATAATAGGAAACTGTCCCTGCCCCAAAGAGCTTCCTGTTTAAGGCTCTGGCTCAGACAAACATTTACGCTTTTTTTTTTTCCTCTCCCTGTTCTGGAAACGACTTATGCATGTTCTTAATTTTAAAGCTTTAAACTTAAACTTTAAGGCCAACACAATATAAGCACATACTTAAAGCAATGCAGGTGCTTAAGCATCTTTCCTGAATAGGGATGTTGGGCCTAAATAGGCAAGAGTAACACAGAGAGGGGGGAAAGGAGCATTATTAGAGAGATAATGCTATTTAAACAATGTAGTTTAATTTTTGTGTAAAATTTGCATATCTGGCATTCATTTTTGCTGCCCATTTGCCCCTGAACGTTAAATGTGAGTGGGTGTTTCTATTAATAATGAGAGACCGTGTGGCCTACAGCAAACTTTGAGCTTAGTTTATTTCAGAAACACAGTTCTGAGGTTTCAAAGTGGATGAAACATCTTCTAACAACCCAAAACATTTGTTTGGCTTCTCATTCAAATCCAGAGTCCTGCATTTATAGTCCAAAAAAAGAGCTACTTCATGTCTTTCTTGTGAGTCACAAATCATTCCGTTTTCCTGTGAAACTTAAGATGTTTTGGTCCACTACATGCAAACAATTAAAAACAAAACTGTAATTTTCAGTGATCCTTTAAGTAGAATGGGTTAATATTTTTTTCTTTATCAAAAATATGGTTTTGTTGAAAATGAAATATTTCTCTCCCCCCCCACAGTTTTTTTAAAAAACAATTTTTTGTAGAAAATTGTTGATGAAAATGAGTTTTTTTGTCAGTGTTGCAATGAAAAAAAATCATTTCCCAACCAGCTCTATGTTTGAGCTATTACATTTTTTCACATTGGAACATATTGGTATTACCGTAACATGTTCTTCAGTAGATTGTATATTTGTTGAGTACCAGAAATAAGGGAAATTTGTTATTAGGAAAATTGCTCCCGGCATATTAAGATTGAATTATTCAGGGGAAATGGATGGCCTAGGGATTAGTAATAGGATATGGAGTCTTTCACCTCTAGGTCATTGGAGCAAATCCAGCCCAGGTTGACAGCCAACAACATCTGAACTGGATATTTAGTGACCTATCTGAAATGAATCAGTGATTTTTGTCCTCCTGTGTCTAGTGGAGTGGAGCTAGATTCTCATCTCACTTACACTGGTGTAACTGAAATCAGAATCTGGTATGTCAGGTAGCCACTCCAGAATCAGAATGAACTGATACTCTTTTTAGAGAGACAAGGTAGTTGAGGTGATATCCTGTGTTGGTCCAGCTTCTGTTGGTCCAGTGAAAGATATCACCTCACCTACCTTGTCTCTCTAATATCCTGGGTCTGACATGGGTACCGCTACACTGCATGATACTCTAATTAGCAATCTCAGCAGAGATGAGAGAACTGAATTATCATGGATATTTAAACTAGTAGAAGTGACTTGTTTCATATGTCAGTGTTACAGCACATGGGCAGGGCAGTATGGGGGAACTCTCATTGGAGAGGGCAAAGGCTGAACTGCATGGAGTGTGACCTACTCTCTCATCCCCTTGAGGTGTCACTTTCAGAAAAGCGGATAGGCACAATAGTGGAATTGTGTAGGGAACCTTATGCTGCCATAACCCATGCTCTGTGCCGTGAATGAATAGGGGAACATCATCCCTCAGGCTTGTCATGCCAGAACATTTCACAAGCACTACGTTCACTTAAACAGGTCTTATAGCTAAATCATTTAAGTGGCAAAACGCAGATTAGAAAAGTACTGAATTCTGGCTGTTACCCTGTTAGTTCTGTTGATTTTACTATTATCATGAATTTTAGATAGGCTTGCTGTATTTAACCATAACAATGGAGGGGAAAAAAGAAAAAGTTCAGTCCAGGAGGCATGGGGTTAAATTCTCAAAACCACCTAAAAGCCTTAGGAGCCTGAGTCCCATTTTCAAAATGGAAATAGGCTATTAGAATTTTAGTCTTATTGAAAGTCGGTAGGATTTAGACTCTGAAGTGGTTAATTCACTTTGGAAAATGGGATTTTGGCAACTAAGTCATAGGCACTTTTGAAAATGTAAGCTTAAACCTACATACAGACAGGAGAAATTTCTAGTGCATGAATGCCATCTTAGTTCTAACCTAGAAAGATGGCTGCATCAGAAGATGAAAGTTAAGCACTGAATTTTTCATCTGCAGGAAGTCAGTGCTGGGTCTCTGCAGAGTGAAGATAGACAGCTGTCTCCGAGGAGTGGGGGTTTTATTATGTTGTCTTGTTCAGGGACTATGGAAGATCATAATCTTAATTTCTGGAATTTCTGTTTTATCTGTTCCAGCCACCCTTGGCTGCAAGTCTAGCTACTGAAAAACTCAGAAATCTCATTTTGTTTTGGTTTCAAGTACAGGTGGGCCCAAGCCACAAAATCTGGTTCGGATCTGCATTCCCATAGAGTGGGGCTGTTTGGATCTGGGATTTTAGCTTAGTCACTTATAAAGATATATGGTTTGCAAGGTTTAAATCCAAATGTGGGTTCCAGTTTCCAACATCTCCAAAGTTTACAGTGGTTAAATATAAGATTTGAGTTCAGAGTCAGAAAGACTTACATTGATCGGATCACAAATATTGCATTACATAGGACCCTCACCAAAAAGCACAGGAGAAAACAGCCTCGTCCATGGCATTCTCACCACTACCTTTGGCATCTCTGTAAAACTTGTACTAAATAATGTAAATTGACAAGTGTGGAACCCATTTTTTTTAAACTGTAGCTGATGCATATTTCTCCCTTAATAAAATCATTAACACTTATTGACTTTCCTAGCTCTTTGCAATATGAATTGAAAGCAAATTTCAAGAAATGCAAACTTTGTCGCAGCTTGATATATGAAAGGTACACTGACTTTTAACAGCTGAGCTGATGAAGTATTGCTGACTCCAAGCATTCAAAAATCGTGTGCCCCCGATCCCCAAAATCATGAGATTGGCTTAAAAGTCATGAGATTGTCAAGAAATAATAAATTTTAAGTTTCTGTTTGTCTTCTGGTTTTTGAGCCTTTAGAGTGAACTTGGGTCACATTTTCAAGCCTTACTCTGCAACCATGAGAACTAGAAAGTCACTTTAAGTGACATAAGTGATACCAAATCATTAGAATGAGGAACTCTAAGAAGAAAAAGGGAATAAGTGTGCCAGCAGGGTGTGGTTTGGAAAGAGTTATAACATGTTGCACTCTACCTTCCCCGTGTAGACCCTGTTGGTGTGCTCTAAAAAGGTACCTAGTTTCCATTGGTGTGGTCAGAGTTCATGCAAACCCAGTACCTTTCAGGGTGTGCCAGCCGGGTGTACATGGGGCAGTTTGAGCACAACACTTTAGAGTGCTTTACAAATCACATATTCTCTGGTGCACTTTGCTGGCTCTATGTAGACAAGCCCTAAGTAAAACAAAAGGGACATGGGAGAGAGAATTGCAATGCTAGAGGATAAAATGTCAGAAGAGAGATAAGAGAAGAAAGGTAGGAGACATCCTTTTCAGTCCAGCAACACCACTCTAAAATCAGCCAGAAACATGCATGTGAGTCTTAGGGGCATAACACATTGCTGCAAAAATATGATCAGTGTTGAACAGTCTGGGCAGTAAGAGTAAGCAGTGTTGGTCACAGGATATTAGAGAGACCAAGTGTTTGAGGTAATATCTTTTATTGGACCTACTTCTATTGGTGAGAGAAGCTTTTGAACTGTTCTTCGGGTACAGGAGCAAGATTTGAGCCAAGGTTTCTGGAATGATAATGCAGAGAGAACTACCAGGAGCCTATCAAGCCTGACAAAAAGCAGGTGAAAGGTGCCATAGGAGAAAGAGGTCAAAAATATGCCGTAACCAATGCCTTGCAGACATGAAGTTTTCAGAGGCATAGGGAATATCATCATTTTACCAAGCCTGTTTGGCCCATCTCAAAGGACAATATTACTTTTTGGGGCCATCAGCTAGAAATTGTTTTTATGGTCAACCTTGTATATGTTTCAGAGTAGCAGCCGTGTTAGTCTGTATTCGCAAAAAGAAAAGGAGTACTCAAATAAATTGGTTAGTCTCTAACCTTGTATATGTTCTTCATTGTCCCCTTTAACTGGGCTGGCTGTGAGGCTAATTGTTAATGATCTTAGCTCTTCCAGTTTACGCATGCCAGTGACTTAAAATTCCTCCGTGTACAACCCCTACTGTACTTTATTTCAGTACACTGCACTCAAACAGTCCCATTGTCTGCATATGCTTCGAACAACAAACAGACAACAGACAACAGGTGATTACACTCCATAAACAAACAGGGTTTTCCCAGTAACAAATCAACACCTCTCCATGTCTGGTATTTGTGGAATTTGATAAGCCACCCACTCTGCCCCTTCCCCATTCTTGTTACGTCTGTCTTCAGCCTTCTTCATCTTTTATCCCTCCCTCCCCAGTTTCCAAAGGAAGGCATTCATTGTTAATTAACTGCTGAAATACTGCAAGCAGCTTGGTTCATGGGATTGAGTTGGGAATGAAGCTTTACTCCTGAATTTCAAATGTTTTAAAAGACCTAAAAGGCATACTTTCTCACTCAGAAGGAGTGAGGGAGAGGGGAGGGAGAGAGAGAGAGATGGAGGTGGGGAATGTAACTGGAAAACCTCAAACCAGAAAATTAAGACATATGTCTTAATTAGTTTGAATGATAGTTTTAAAAAAATATCAAAGGTTCTGGGGTTTCTGGTGCTTATGTACTCCCAGATGTAAGTGCTTGCCTTGTATAAAGTGCCTGGGACAGATTCTGATCTCAACCACACTGGAGCAAATCTGGAATAATTCCATTGACTTCAGGATTAATAAGCATTGACTTCACTGGATTTAATCTGTTTTTATATTGATGGCACTGAGATCAGAATCTGGGCCCTTCTCTCTAGTGTTTTTGAACTAGAAGTGTCAAAATCATCCTGGATGCATTAAAAAATACCTAAGGATTTTGCACACAGTCTTACCATTCTTAAATCCACTGCAGATAAATATCTCTAACCAATGCCTTTACCAGTAGTCTAGGAGGTAGCTACATGCAATATACATTCAGTAGATCCTAGCTTATCATGCCATGTTTTTATCTTATTGATCAGATATGTATATTAATTAACTATATTAAATATATTATATTATTAACCCATATAAGTGTCTATATAATTAATAAATAGGATAAGTACTGAATGATTACAAAGTTATCGTTATTGTTGTTACTCTATGAATCTTGCTAAAAATGCCTGCAACATTGGGATGGCTCAGAATCAACTTGCCTCAGTTGTCCCAACCTGTCAAAACACAGATCTGGTAGGAAACATTGGAGTCATGGGTCAGTAGTTTGGTTCCAAAGGTTCATGACTATAGGTCCAGTTCAGGACAGTACCCCAAACATTTAGATAATGCAGAAACATAGCACTAATTATCATCCAGTACTCCTTTTTAATTCTTTATATTCTGCTTAATTAAAACACAGTTGGCAGTCGCCCCCCAGAAATGCATACTGTTTTTACACCAAGCTGTCAGGAAACTGATGGAAGGCAGCATATAGAGGCTCATTTGTCTCCATGTAGGTCTCTGGCCCACATTCTGGTCCCATAGCAGCATAGAAGCTGTGTTCCCAAGCTGTCCCTCCCTGCCGCCTTTTTCTTCTAAACCATAGCATTACTCTGATACTTCTGCAGATGCAAATTAAAGCACCTAGCATAATGGGGCTTTCATCCATGACTTGATCATCTTCTTTACCCTCCCACCCCCCTCGGGTGCGTAGGGCCTTCACCAGTTTCTGCCGTTTATTTTGGTCTTGTGCTGATCTGTTCAGGTTTCTGAATGTCATGTTGATGGAGCCAGGCACTACCACACTATAAATAACAACAGTACAGTAGTAATAACAATCAAAGTGGCAAGTAATGAGAAGTCCAGAGTTTTATTTCTGATTCTGCCAAAAATACTGGATGCCCAGCAGCTCTGAAAATCAGGCCTCTTATTTAGGTATCTGACTTTAGTAATCCAAATTTGAAACTTTTGGCCTATGACCACCTTTTAAAAATTCTTCGGAGATTGGTTTATAAAAAGGGATCAAACCTTGCAGCCTTTCCTGAGGTGAGCTACAAGCACTTCAGGACTGTACCCTAACGGTGTAAAATTGAGAAACGTGGCTGCAGATGGGGATCAAATCCAGTGTTTGTGTAACTGACAAAAGGTTCTTTTTCCGAGTGGGAATAAGAAATATCAAGTACATTGGAAATGTATGTCTCCAAGATCGTTTCATCAATAACAGGGGTGTTTTTAATCAGTCTGAACGGGAAACGGCATTCTGCATTTAAATACTGTATATAATTATCATGGGAAATATAATTAGTAAGCATAATTAAGTGGGATTGACTGCATATTAGACTGTTCGTCGATTATTTTCACTCAATCCAGCTGTTTTTCACAGCCTCTTTACTCTGAATCCTGGTGGTCTTACATGAAACCTCTGTGAAGAATGGAGAGCTTCTTTAAAAGTTATTAATTTAATCTAACTAGACCAATTTATATAAATGTAATCATGGCATTACCCAGCACAACCTCCTTTACTTATTGTTGTAGATGCTTTATTTCAGAATGTCTAGATACACCAAAAATATTGCAGTTTGAAGATGTTATTAAACCCCAAGCTTATACACCTAAGGATAGCAGGGCTCGTCTTTTTGGTATTTTTTGTACAGAGTGCATAAGTGCATAAGTACAATGGGGCTCTGATCCCTGACTGGGTCCCCTACTTGCTACCATAATATAAATAAATTACCATTTTGATGCTGTGTCTTTACAGCATTTTACTTAGGAGGTGTGTGGGGAGTGTCTGTCACTATAAGAACAAGATGGGTAAGGCTTTTATATCATGTTATCCCAGCAGAAAATGCTGTGGCACCTGTAATCATGATCACAAGCTCTATAATACTTCAGTGAAAATAAAAATATATGGAAAGGATATGGTCAATTTTTGGTCCAAGTACAATGTGTATACTATATAAGTTCTTGTACTCCACACATCACTGTAGTGGTGGGTGTGGAAGGATTTATGGAGTAAGTAGAAATAGTTCTAAGGTAACTTTGAAATGAAGAATGTATGAGATATCCCTATATGCCAGGGGTGGGGGTGGGGATGTTAGTTTACTGATGCTGATTCTTAGCCACAAGTGTGTGTGTGTGTTCGGGGGGGAGTGTGAGTATTTAAAAGAATTTTCTTAGACTAAATTCATGCCTCTTTTTCCAGAGACATTTGTATGCTCGAGTTAAACTTGTATAAGTGTTCACAGAAAGTGAATTCTGAAATTCTGTATGGAAGTATTCACACTGGAAGTGCTCACCCAATTGGAAATGGAAACAATACCACATGACTTTCCTAACCAAACACAGCCATTCCAAACAACTTGCCTAACAAACAGAGAATTCTGCACACACTGTTAAAAAATAATAGTTAAACGTTTGTTGAATAATTTCAAATAATGAATGTATTCAAGGAAATCCCAAATCTTTTTGTGAGTATTCCACAAACCCAATTTTTTATTAATTATGCATTATTTGCTCGGAGCTAGTACTACAAACAAAATGTTATCCTAAATACATCCTTTAATCTAAGGATGTCACAATGCTTTAAAATCTTTGTGTGGTGGGTATATATTATTATATGAATTTTAGTTACAGAAAAAGGGTTAAAAGATTAAATGACTTTCCCATATTTACCCAGCAGGTAAGTAGCACCATAGCTCAGCTGGTAAGTCCTTTCTCCCTTTCATCATCTAACCACTGCTTTCTTGGAACTTTCAACAAATCATAGAATTATTAAGGGTATTATGGATTCCAGTTCCAGAAATCTGGAGAAGAAAAGGCCAGCAGTAATACCTGGTCCATCAGTCTTGGGAGAGCCTCATAACAGAGGTTGAATTTATATTTATATTTAAAGACTGTAGCTGGCTTATTTCTGACCTCTTAAAGATACATGCTAAGAACCCCTACCCATGCCAAGTGAGGGACACAAATGAACTTAAACAAAGACCATAGATTGTTCCTACTATGTAACCAAACTGCTAGGTTTTCATTTTAAAAATAAAGTATTTTTTAAATCAGCTATTGGTGCCAAGTGACATTTTCAAATATGACTTCAATCTGTATTTACTTCAGTTAACAGAGACAAGTTGGCTACAACACTTTGAACATAATTAGCTGAAGAGAAGGATGATGCTGAAAGTACTGTTTGCCACTTGCAACTCAAGATGCGTGATTGAACTGACAACCACAGGGCAGTAAATGGCAGCAATTCTAATTAAACCCCCTTCTAATTTGCCTACTGTCAAATATGCCAACCCCCAAATTCCATGTGTTTTTCTTCAAGATTACTGAAAAACTAGTCAGTGTAGCTCTAAATAAATTTCCCCTCTACCTACAGTCTGTAAATAGCACAAATATGATTTTATAGCAATAACAGAGACCTGAATAGTGGATTTAACAGTCAGAATCAGGCTGTTGTAAAATTTGATTTGCACAATTAAGCATAAGCTTGGAGAAGAGTGAAATACAGGAAATGCATTGATTCCAAGTTTGCTGTAACAGCATGTATGACAGGGTGTTTACTCCTGGGCATGCGGTGATACACTAGCAACAAATAAACAATGCCAAGAATAGGGGATTGATCTTCTGTCCTGTGAAATCAGTAAGAGTTTTGTCATTTATTCTAACAGGAGCAGGATCACCCCTTTGATTATACATCTTTACATGGATTTTCTTTCTGTTTTTGTTGCATTCCATTCTTTATCCTCTGAAAAAGTATTTACAGGCACTGTTTGTATTTATTGCTTTGTGATCAGTAGCAAGCTGCATAATGCGAAGACTTTTCAGGCACAGAGTAGCAGGAGAAAAAGATGTTTAGGGTCAGATCGTGCCTGGCATCTGTGGAGCTGCAGGAGCCTATACTGGACTTTACAGCCCACCATGAAAGGCTCAGGCACAAGAGGAGTCCTGGCACTGAAGGAGCATAAGGAGTCTACAGGATTAACCTTGCTGTTGGCACTAACTTCTTCAAAGTGGGTGAGAATGAGACAGAACGGTGGCAGAGAGGGAAGCAGATTTTGCAATCTCTCCCAGAAATCCTGGGAGTCATTGTGTCTTTCTGAGACTTGGGTCCTTGCCATACCAGATCAGATCCATGGTCTATCAAGTCAGTATCCTATCTCTTCAGGCTGTACCAGGTGATTCAGAGGAAGGTTCAAGAAACTCCACAGTGGACAATTATGGAGTAGCCTCTCCATAGGGGACATTTCTGTTTAATTGTATTAGAGTTTAGGCATCTCTTTAAAGGAACTAAAAGGTTCACATTATTTATGTAACTATGGAGGGTCTTTGAAAACTACCCCTAAGCCATAAAAAAGACTTCAGGACAAATTCTGCTCTCTGTTACACCAGTGAGAGGAGCAATTACACATTACATTAATGATTTAGTCCGTGTTTCATGACAGATCCAGTGTCATGTAGACTTTGTGATTGCAGGGACATTACAATGGAAATAGAAGGGTGGAAATATGGGTGTTTTATCATTTGTGGTTGTTACCTTTCCCTAGACACTGAGGGACAGAGAAGAGATTGTCTTTTAGTTTCAGGTAGACATATTCTATATGTTCATTTTCCACACTTGCCCCTAACTGATCATCCACTGATCTCAGTAAGAGTCTTTCCTTTGACGTCAGTTGGAGATGGATTGGGCCTTTACACAAGAGCCTGAAACCCTGAGTCTTTCTTATTTTCTTCTATGAAAGCATCAATTTCTGCCTTGTCATTGCATTCTCATTTAACATCTAACTATTTTTGTCTTGTGTGTTGGAGCTCTTAAGTTGTCACTGAAAGTTAGAAATGGATTTTAAAAAGAAGAACTTTCTGCCCCTCTCAAAATGGTTCCAAGTACTGTATATCCAATTCCTGAGGGATAAAAGCTATTTTCATACTACACTTTTGTACTTTCAACTGTACATTTTTTCTCTAGACATTTGTGCTTTGAAATTATCATTTTATGACAGGTACTTGACATTTAAGGTCAGACTATGTTCTTCATCAGAAAGAGGGGCTAGGGTGGTTCTGCATCTCATGTAAGCTGTTTGCAGGGACTGTCTTTTTGTTCCGTGTTTATACAGCACCTTGTGCAATGAAGTCCTAGACCATGACTAGGGGCTCCTGGGGGCTATGATTATACAAATAATACATTATTATTATTATTATTATTATTATTATTTTATTTTATTTATTACTGTTATTGCCATTATATATTTTTTGCAATCTGAATTCCTGCTGTGATACATACAATGGGTTTCTGGCCTCTGCTATACTAATCTCTTTCCACCCACCGTATCCTCCTATGGTCTACACACCAGAGCAAAACTGCTTCCAGTCTGGAAGGAGGCAACCTCATTCTGACTTGACAGAGAGGTCCATCTGTTCCCATCTTACCACCATAGTCACTATGGGTATATTTACAGTCCAGTAGGGAGTGAGCACCCCAGCCAGCCAGCCAGACTCATGCTAGCTTGGCTCAAGCTAACACACTCAAAATAGCAATGTGGACAATGTGGCACTGGGCTAGTCACTCTAGCTCTGACCCAGAAGGTTGTGTGAGTCCAAGCGTGGGTCACTAGCGCAATCCTCTGCTGGTAGTATTTTTCATGTGTTAGCTTGAGCTAGTGCAAGTCTATCTACCTGGGCTGAGAGGCATGCTCTCAGCTGCGCTGTAGACATACCCTGTCAGTTATCATTGCCAATACTTGAGAAACAAGAGAAAACAGGAAGATGAATAAGCACTGGAAACTGCAAAAGCATTACAATGCAAATCCAAACCCCCCACCTGCAGTCCAAATCTAAAAGTGTCCATGCAAAGTTTAAATCACAAATGTGTAAGTTTCTTTCTTTCTCACCTCCAAGCCTTTTCTTTTTCTTGCTTTTTTAATGCTGTCTAAACCAACAAGTTTAGGGTTATAAATCCACATAAAATGCTTTTCCACAATTCTGTGTATCTGTTGGCCATTTTTTGTTCCGTAGCTTTGTAGTAGTGATCTAATAATGATAATAAAAATAATTTTGATTATTTTTGGCCGGGGAAGGAGGGAACAGTGAATGTAGATAACATAAAATAAATAATAATAATTTGGCCTGATATAACACCTTGTGTTTTCAAATTTAATCTCACAATTCCTCTGAGAGAGAACGGACAAGAGAGGGTTATATAAGGATTAGTTCACCCACTACTGAAATACAGCCACCTTTGGCGTGCATGAACTCACTAAATATCAGCCTACAGCAATACTGCACAACAATCTGAGGCACAAATAAAACAATATCCAATTGAAAATGTAGGGGGGGACTTAGAGGAGCAAAATGTGGGTTTGTTTGGTTCGATAAAAGGATTGACCCCCCCCCCCAACGTATATAAAAACATCCATACTATCTTTGAAGACTACAAGTAGGGATTTTGGTTTTAAGTTTGTCCAAAAGACAGACACTAATAAACTAAAAGAGTTTGATCTAGTGCTTTGAATTATTTAATGTGCATTTCAATTTCTTGGCTGAAGCCTCAAAGCAAACAAGATGGAGGAATAGCTGCTATTCTTCTATTAAGAATAAGCAGCTATTTTCACCCTGTGTCATTTTTATGATTAGTGATTCATTCAGGGTTATGAGAAGTAGAAAGTATCCTCTCAAATAACAACTATTTGTCAACAATACACCAATTTTTTATGCAATAAACCTTTTTTTCTTGCTTGGAATTGTTAGTAAACAAAGAGTCACCCCTTTGTGTGCCCCCCTGGATTCCCCACTCCAAATGGCATATCATTAATGAAGACAATTAAATTGTTTTGGCTGTGGCACAGCAATTTGACTACTAGTCTTTGTTGTTCAGTGAAAAAATGCTCCGAAGCAGATTTCACTTGGTATGCTGCAAGCATTTCTACAGCCCCTGTCAAAGGGCTCAGAGAAAACCTTCCTTCCTTCCTCTCTTTGTCTCTCAGCTGCACTGCTGAGACATTTGAGGGTTACAGTTGTTTTAGTGAATGAAACTCGAGCCAAAGCCACATGCAAAGAAATGAATTTATAGTTATTCAACTCTTTTGCTGTCACAAGATCCTTAAAGTCAACACAGAACCAAGGAGCGAAGCCTGTGGGCTATTGGAGGTAACCACAGCCCTAGTACAAGAATGATACAATTATACCAGAATCCTCATATGGTCTGTTTAAAAAAAAAATTGCATCATTTCCTATTTCAGAGAGAGAGAGCTTCAACAAGGTATGAGACTGGAGGCAAAAATCATTCACAGCAGAGACAGAGGCCTCACACAGATCTTGTGGGTGTATCCAAGACTTCTGATTGGTGAGCCCCAGAAGAGGCTTAGCCAATGAGTTCATGAGGAAGCCTGACCATTCATGAAAGCCAGCATGGCACTCTTTTGCTTAAAGAACAGGAAGTGGGATGAGGGGGGAGGGGGCTGTCTGTTATCACTTTCCATCGAGGTTTCCACTGTAGCTAAGCAAACCTCTGAACTTTACATTCTGACTTCATTTACTCAAGACATCAAAAAGCCTGGCTTTTGAAATATTTTTGGAATAGTGCTAAAGCACAGTTTAATTCTAGGGGGCCACTTGTTTGTATATTGGAAATCAAACCCTTGCCTTTTTCAGTATACTCCTGCCATAAAGTCATTTTTTGTGCTGATTGAAATCATCTGTTTTCAGTTCTCTGACAAATTAATTGAACTTTCCTCTGACTCAGGGGCCTTCTGACTTTTGAAGCAGATTCTGTCTACACGCCGTCTCCCAGACGAACACAATTTAATCTTCTAGGCTTTAAATGAACTGTACGTTTCCAGAAAGCCAATGAAAGAAGCATTTGTTCTGGTGATAGCTTTTCGGCTTTTACAAATATGGCACAAGAATAGAGGCTTATAAAATGTTTATTTTACTGCAACTGATAACTAACTCCAAAAAGTGTTAGATCCTGCGATCCACAATGACGATAATGTCTTGCGTTCTGAGCTCCTTGAATTCAAGTATATTAAAAGAGTGTTTGCTAAATGAATGAGAGAGCTGTTCTAATATTGAACTGTGACAGTATCATGCCCAGCTCTGTTTGTTGTGTTGATAAAATAACCACTGGTTAAGATCTTGCAATCGGGTTCCGATCTATCTTACACAGAGGAGCCTGAGCTGTGAAGTTTGATTTGGGTTCAAACTCCCCCAGAGTTTGGCAAGTTTTTGATACCGTGTTCTGGTTCAGGCCCATCTCTGACATAAATTGTATCCCTCGCTTTTAAAATCTGTCATTTAAACCTAATGATCCAAATTCTGCCCTGAAGTCCATAGAAGCTGTACATGTCCATCAAAGGACAGATTTTGACATAAAAAGTGGCTAATATCAGAAATGTGACTATCAATACAAGACAGTAGCAGATTTCTACATTACCAAAGGATCACTGAAAACACAGCTACTCTCTGTGTGTTTTTGAGTAATATCTGCCAACTTTCCAGACAAAGGTCCCAAGTCAGCAAAAGCACTTTATCTATGAGCATGTGCTTTGTTGAACTGGAATGAACTTAGAACATGCTTAAAGTTAAGCACATGCTAAAGTACTCCTCTTTGCCTATCTTTCCTGTCTGGGCCTCCATCACTATAATATCTGAGTGTATCACAAACATTAATGAATTCATCTTCAAATCTTCCCTCCACCCCATTGAGGTAAGGAAGTATTATTCATCCCTGTTTTATAGAAGGGAAAGGTGATTCACCGAGTGGTGAAGGCAGTGACTTACACAAGGTCACTCAAGAAGTATGTGGCATCATCAGAAATTGAACTCAGATCTCCTGCATCTCAGGTCTAGTTACTTCATCACAGCGAATACTGCTATAAAAGAGTCAGATGGATTTTTTTCTGCCTCATGGATCATCAAGAAAATTGACAGCTAGATTCTGATTGCAGATTCTTTAACTTGGCCTGACTCAAAACCTCAGCCACACACTCTTCCAAATGTCAGGAAAGTTTATAAACAGATCCAGATTTGGACTTTGTGATTTATCCCTATTTGTAGAATTGGCCAAACAAAATCCCTGGTTCTGGATTCTTCTGAACTTTGGTTTATATTGGATCCATACATGGATCTAAACTTTGGAACTCTAATCTTTACTACAGTACTGTTGAAATTAACAGGGATGTCAGTTTAAAAAAATCATCTTTTGACTATTAAATAGAACAAAGTCAGTATAAGAGTCTCAACAAAGCCTAATTTAATGTTGCTTTCCTGTGAAAAAGGATGAATTTGGAACTCTTCAATGTAACTTTTGCATAGTTCATTTTCTGAGTACAAACTCAGCTTTTAAGTTTACATTTACACTCAGAAATGTTAATTCTCTCAAAAAGATTTCCAGAAAAATTTCTCAATGGAATGACATATTTCAGGATGATGAATGGTTTGCAATCTGTTTGCACAATAATGTTGATAATGATATTCAGTTCTTTCGCTTAAGCTTTTCAGTATTTATTATGCAAGCTTACAAGGTTCGTGAAAAACTTAGCTAGAGATTAGACATGAAATTTGCAGTTGTTCAAACTTTTTACTATCTGACCACGATAGTTACTAAGGCACATTGAAAATTGTCTGTTGGGAGAGTACCACTAACGCTTCTGGCTTATGAAGGAATAGGAAAAGCAGTCACTGTTTCAGACTTTCACTGAAAAATCCTGGAAAGGGATATTATTCATCTGGACCACACATCTCTCTCCACCACCTCCCATTTTGTGGGATGATATAAAATAAAACCTCATGAGGATATATATGTATTCCAGCTATGACATATGAAATGTTTTATTGTATTATAGCAAATCCCAGGTAAAGGCATTTTGATGTTTTCTCAGGCAAAACACCCATTGACTGTAGAATCCCCATTGAAGTCAATAGGAGTTTTACCTGAGCAAGGAATGCGCAAGGAACACAGAAAAGGGCCACTAGGTTGCTCTACATTTTGGGGTGGAGAGATGGTGTTATTTAGGCAATTCTGAAGATTTGTGATGCCAATGTACGGTAATGGAGGCCCAAGTAAGGAACCATTTTAGTAAGAATTTAGGTCAATATCAAAACATATTGTGTGTGAAAACATGTTCGAGAGACACAAGTAGGGTCTATTGGTCTATAATAATTCCTCACTTCTTACAGCACAATCTCCATGTGACACTCACATCAAGCAAATCTAGGGTTTAATTTGTTGATGTTTAAAAAGGCCTCTCACCCTATTCTTTAAAATATGGGTCCCTATATTTTTCTCTCATGTGTGTGCAGGACTCCATGTGTTCTGCAATTCCACTCCCAGGGGGTTTACTATGGAATTCATGCCTGGACACAGAATTGTGCTTCAGATTCTCAGCTTTCAATTTTTAAAAAAACGAGTGTATTATATACATAGATAACCATGATACCAGGAACCAAGCATAAACTAATGCAATGTTGCATGCCTGAGTCAATAGAGAATCTGTCCATATACTATATCATAAAGATGCTGTTAAAAATACTAGTATGTGATTATCACTTGGGATACTGGCATGTCTTTAGCAAAAATCTGTGTGTTTTAATCTAAAATGTACAATGCACTTTTGGGACTAGAGTTCAGTGAGAATAACTCAGGGAATTTTTTGGTGACTTCTAAGTAGAATTTCTCTTAAACTGTGCTCACACCCCTTTTATTTAATTTTTTGCCAACATTCCTGCAAAAGAAGTTTTCTTCAGGACAGTAAATTTTTGGCTGGTAGCCAGGATTCATCTTGGAGCACAATTCATTTTGCAATCAAAAAGAATTTCAGGCAGAAATAGAAATAAAGGGTAGGTCCTGCCAGTCAGGGAACAGAAACAATACCATGTAACTAAGGTCACGAAACTCAGCTGGGATATTGAGGTACTTGAAGCAATACTTACCGCAAACATTTCATGAACAACCCAGAGACTGATATTTGTTTGCACAAAGCATTTGCTAAATGATTATGAATGGCAAACAAATACCTAATAACACAATCTGGTCCAGCTCCTCAAACATATTTAGGTACCTAGTGCCCATTGAATTCAATGGAACTTAGGCACCTAGATACTTTGAGGATCTGGGCCACTGTTCAGAGATAAATTGAAAAGGAGGACTTGTGGCACCTTAGAGACTAACCAATTTATTTGAGCATAAGCTTTTGTGAGCTACAGCATCCAATGAAGTGAGCTGTAGCTCACGAAAGCTCATGCTCAAATAAATTGGTTAGTCTCTAAGGTGCCACAAGTACTCCTTTTCTTTTTGCGAATACAGACTAACACGGCTGCAACTCTGAAACCTGTTCAGAGATAATTTGTGAATAAGAAAAAGGATAAATTTGCTAGCTGAATGGTTTGGTTTGTGTATTTGGCCAGCTCTGTTAGAGGGTCAGTACAGCTAATCATACCGTCATGCTTACTTATCTTACATGCATGCTTACATCATACTTAATCCTGCCATGAGTGCAGGGGACTGGACTAGCTGACCTCTTGAGATCCCTTCCAATCCTATGACTCTATGAAAGGACAAGTATCAGGGGGTAGCTGTGTTAGTCTGTATCCACAAAAACAACAAGGAGTCACGTGGCACCTTAAAGACTAACAGATTTATTTGGGCATAAGCTTTCGTGGTAAAAAACCCCACTTCTTCTGATGCATGGAGTGAAAATTACAGATGCAGGCATTATTATACTGGCACATGAAGAGAAGGGAGTTGCCTCACAAGTGGAGAACCAGTGCTGACAGGCCAATTCAATCAGGCTGGATGTGGTCCACTCCCAATAATTGATGAGGAGGTGTCAATTCCAGGAGAGGGAAAGTTGCTTTTGTAGTGAGCCAGCCACTCCCCAAGCCCAAATTAATGGTGTTAATTAATTAATTTTAGTTCTGCAGTTTCTCTTCGAAGTATGTTTCTGAAGTTTTTTTTTTTTTCCAAGTATGGCTACTTTTAAAAGTACTTTAAAGTACAAATAAATCTGTTAGTCTTTAAGGTGCCACCGGACTCCTTGTTTTTATGCAAGGACAGTGCAACTGTGAGACTCAGTGATTCCAGATTTTCACTTTAAGTGAATGGAACTTTGTTGTTGCTGTTACTAAGAACTGTTCAGTTAACTCTTCCCCCCCCCAACAATTTTTTATTTCCATGCACCTCTGCACTTCCAAGTTCCAGCTAGAAGCAGAAGCAGAAGTAATAAAATACAAGAAAGGCTATTCTTGTGCTACTTCCGGCCCTACTGGAAGCAGCAAGAACAGGAAATCTCATGAGAAAGCCTGTTGCCTCATAATTTCCAGCCCAGTTTTGCAAACTCAAGTGACTCCATTTAGATAAACTTCAAAAAAGCATCCTTCAGACTTGACAGATCTTTATCTGAACCAAACCCCAACTCCTAGTCTCTTGAGGTTCACTCATCCCAAATTCAAACATGCACAAAGGTAAGGTAACTAGCAGAAGACGCAGAGGGATGAATAGTGATCACCCTGAGGATATTCATTCACTCTCAGCCCAAGACACCCTAAACATGCATTTGCAAACTTTCCAGTGAGCCACATAACCCACCATGCTACACGAGACTCTACCACAGTTCAAGATCTCAACATCTCGGTCTCCACACAAGTAAACAAATTATGTAAAGGACTTCTCTGGGGAAAAGTCCTGCCCTGATCAGTGGCTCTGACCATAGTACAAGGAACAGAGTCCACGATCTCAAGCTCCCACCCTTGCTGTGAGTTCACACTCCCTTGTTGCTGCACAGCTGTATTCCGTGCGTGCTCCCTGTGCCCCAGTGTGCTGAAATTTTGGGGGGTTGGGTCTGGTGGATCCAAGGCTTTGCTGACCCCCTGGCCATTCATTCTGCAGAGGGGAGATGCAGGAGCAAGCTACTAATGCCATCAAGACATGCACATAACAAAACCTAACCATGGGTCCTCATTCTTATAATCCTATTTATTCCTTTCTTGCTATTTCCTCTGCATTGTTATTGAGTTTATGCATTGTGTCTTATCTAAAATGTTGATTGTAAGCTGTATAGAGAAGGGACTGTGCCAGTTTATTTGCCTGTGAAGTATCGAGCCTGCTTTGGGGCACCACATAAGTAGCAATAATTGAGCAAGTGCTGCTTTATGTGTTTGGTTAACAGCTTTAGGTTGTGCAATAAGAATGTTTAATAATAAAAACAGTGATGACTTTATATTTGTAATATATAATTATAATATCATATATTAATAAATATAAAAATATGGAAAGGGAATCTTTTCACTGACTTCAGTGGGCTTTGGGCCAGGCCCACAGTGAGATGAGGATCTTAAAACCATTCTAAAATGTTTTGCAGAAGCTTTGCAGTTTAGCTTTAAGATGGACACACACGCTGTCAGAGATGATGACTCAGATGTAAGCCCTTCCTGCAATGTCACCCTCAAGAACAAATGCCTTCCCTCTCAGTAACTGATACAATATTTCTGGCTCTGCAGCTGTGATGCCAGATTGCATTTTCAGTATTCCTTTGGAAATGTAAAACCTTGTTGTAATCATCTGCTTCAACACAGAGAGCCAGTCAAACTGCCTACATGGTGCTGTCGCTCTTTGTTTCCCCTCTTGCACGTCCAGGATGCAGCTTTCCAATGATGTGCAACACTTGGAACATTTGGAGATGGAATGTAACCACTTGAAACTGTTTGGTTTGTCACTTTTGGATTTGCTACACAAGGATATGTTAATACAAACGATGCCTGTTTATAATATTAATCAGACAAAGGAAGAAATTCCTCTGAAGTCTGTATAATGCAATGAGCAGACTTCTTGATTATTAACATATTGATTGTCTATTCTTATTTCAGATGTTAGCTCAGGGATGTGGAGAGAGCTGGAAGAAGAAAAATGTGAGATGGATGACGTGTTTGGGATTCAGTCTGTGAAACTGGAAAAAATATTTACATGATTAAATTGAGCTTTTATGTAATATTTTCCTTTTGTGTAATATTTGAATATGCAGCTGAACTTTTAGGTACTTACCCAAATCAAACCACACCTCTGAACATTGGAACAAACACGGTGAGAGGCAAAATGAAAGGGACACGTCCCCCCAACCTTTAATAACTCTCTTGATGTCCCATTAGTGGTGATACAGGACTCATGCATTTTCACACCAGTGCTGCCGCCCTCCCCTCATTTCTTTAGATAGCACTTAAGCACATGCTTAACTGTAAGCACTACAATGGGACTGCTCAAAGGTTAAAAGGTAAACATGTGCTTAAGTGCTTTCCCAGATCAGGATCCTAATCCCACCTCTTAATCTTTAGAGCTTCACCCCTCAATATTGATAACCAATTCTTTGTTGACAAGACACATAGATAGCTGCAGAGCAAGGAATCTTAAACGTTTGCAGTTTGATCATGCATGAAAACAGTCCATCAAATGCAATGCACAACAGCCAGCACGCTTAATGTTCCTAGCCAGAAATAACTTCAGTGGGTATTGGCTGCTGTATCTTGTCACCAGTTATTTACCAGCTCACAATACTCTCATTTATTAATAATGCACATTTTTGATGCCTTAGTCACAGGAAAAGCAGCAAATACTTTTTGCATTACTCAGTGTTTTCATCCCCTGGGTCTTATCTCCTGCTTTAATTTACTGTTTGTTATTTTAAAAAGGAACTTTCACTTTTGGTTAGATTCAGAGCCCACCCTGGATTTCCCAGGGATGGGCTGAAGTGCATTAGATATGACATTAACTAGCATTAATGTGGAAACTTAGAATCCAAAAAGAACTTGTACCACTGCCCAAAAATGAGTCACTGTCCTTTTTCTCTTTTTAGCCAACTGCAGATTCAGAAGCTGTGAGACAGTTTCCTGCAGATAAGAGATAAATCGAAGGGAAACCTGGCAAAAAGATGATGGTCAAGCTGCAAGATATCATTTCCTCCAAGCTCCTACATACTAATTAACCATTCCAGACATATTTTCAACAGCATTTAGGGATTTCCTCATCAAAATAAACTTCCTCCAATGTTATCTTCATTTTTGGCATCTGGTAATATAGTTTGCTATAAGAATCAGGGTTAAAAATTCCTAACACTGGTTATATATATATATATATATGTTTGAAGTTTTGCCAGTGTTGCATTGGAATCCTAGTGCCTGATCCAACTCCCACTGTAGTCAATGAGAACTTTGCTATTAACTTCAATAGTAGCAGGATTGAGCCCCCATCCTTCTGCATCCAGATTTTTTCACTTATGCCTTACGACTTGTTTATAACAAACTACAGATGGACTCAAGTCATAAAGTTCAGATAAATATCCATTTCCAACGTTTGGAGTGTTGGATCACAGATTTTGCATTGGACCCTTCCCTTTAATATACTGCCTATACATTTTCCAAATCTCACTTTGAAACAGAAAATATTGTCAGGATGAAAGTATAGCTGCCATAAACAAAATTTTCATTATCTTCCCCTTAATTTTTTTCTTCTTTAGAAGCCAATTTCTTAACTGCACAATTAGTTTTAAGGTTGCCATTGAATGCAAACTTGTCATACCTGATTTGTAATCTTTTCTGTTTCAAGTGCTATCAATTATTTTCTAACTAGATGCTCCTGTGGGTTCAGCTGTCACTAAGAGCAAATTTGAGCACAATAGGTTGCTTCCTATTTCTCAAAGAATCTGAAGATTGTCAAGACTTGACAGGCAGCTCCAGTTTTAAGATGAAGAAGATAAGTTAGGTTTTTCTATTAGGCACTTTTGAAGGGAAGGAGATAAAAGAAGTATTGTTTCTGGAGAAGTAAGGCTATTTATAGTGCACATTTGCATCTATTAAGAATAAACTGCAATTGCTTTGGGGCACAAAATCCAGCATATTTGCACTGCTTTAGATGTGAAAATGCCTACTGTTTTTTTAGACCCTGCACTCAAACACATTTGTGTTGTAATATTTATCTTGCAAAGAGCTTTTTTAAGATACATTAGAAAAAATATCCTAAAATGAAGTGTATGATTTAGTGTAAACATTGTGTACAAGCAAACATACACACACACACACACACACACACAGAGAAATGGTTTCTTAACCAAATTAATCTTTGGTCAAATTCATCCAACTCTGGACTAAATTTATCCCTGGTATAATTTTACTTATTTCAAAGGAGTTACATTTGCCATGGTAGAATGTGTCCTGGTGTTAACTCCGTTTACTATTACACAAAGCAGAAACTAACGCAAAATATGAGGAACACCATGAGTAACAATGTCATGACTTTTAGTGAATCACTTATTCTAACTCTCTTTATGTATCAGTAACCATCCTATATTGTGCCGATCTTATGCTTGAAAATAGATCAAAATAATGGTTAAATTCAGCCTTGGGGTGAACAGGTACAGCAGTTATCACTGACTTTCATCATCTATTTGTGTAAAGAAATGTAGCACAATTTATAGAACATATCCTATTGTTTTAAGAGAGTGTAACACGGGAGACTGACAGTCCTGAAGACTGAAGCTGTGTAATTATTTACAGGACAGGTATAGTATGAGTAGCAGAAGCACAACTTTGCTGTACCTCATTTCTTTTCTGAGAGGGCCACCTTTGTGTTTGAGAGGGAAGGTCAGTCAGTCTCCTTGCCCATTCAGTCCTTGTCCTTGCTAGTGAGTATGCCAACAAGTGTGCCATCTAGTGTCAGTAGTAGTGGTGGGCTTTGTATGGACACTTGTCCACTACGAACTGGACAGAGAACTTTTTTTTATTTTTTAATGAAGGGGAAAAACTTTGATAGTTCAATGTGTCACTTGCTCATTATTTAAGGATGGGTCCAATACCCCTTGACTTCAATGGAACTACTGTTATGCTTAAAGTTACGCACATCTCTTAAGTAGCTCGCTGAATCAACAACTTAATGTTAGATTCTGAGGGACAGATTCTGCCTTCAGATACATCACTGGAACCTCACGGTATAGAAAAAGAATGCTCTTGAATCTGAAGACAGAATTTGACACTCTGGCTTTTCAATTTGCAATTAGTATATAATTTTAAACTTTAAAACATTTAAAAAAATACAGCATGGGTCAAACACCTAGCATGGAAAATTTCATCTTGAGTGCTTAAAGTTTAGGGAAGCTATAAGCAACTGAAACAATGGTTTTAAAATTGGAAGTGTTGAGCAACCTTAACTATAGGTACCACCTATAATCCACCCTGTTGCTAAGAGGCCCACAGAGCAAATCAGAAAGAAGAATGTTGCCCATAAGGACAATCAATCTATCCCAAACTGCAAAGAGCAATATTATTTTTGCTTGAAAAGCATGGAACTCCAGTGTCACACCTTCACAATCACCAAATTAGAATTAGGTGTTAATTATCACCTGCATCTGGCAGCCCCAATTTATTGGAAGCACTTGCTTTGATCAAACTTCTGAATATATCTGATCTGAAACCTGGTTTGAATTGATTTAATTATTATAATACCTACATTTAAGGATTTCAAATACTGCAATTAAGTATTCACGTGTCCTCGACAAAGGGGATATGAGCAGTTATTACAATCAGAGTAACCGGAGATAGAAATGATTCTATTCTTACAGCTGAGGCATGATCTAGTCTCTAGCAAAAGACATCAGATATTGAAACGATACAAAACTTGAACTTACTGAGCATGTAAGTGTAACTCTTATATATCATGTGTACATTTTAAAAATATTAGTATGTCTTTATTAAGATTCCATATGGAAATTTTAATGCATTCTCTTTTTTTCTTCATAGAGGCACCTGACATGATTGCACCTTACTACCACTGCTATTTGCACTGTCTTTAAAACTCCTTATGATTACTGTCATCATCAGCATGGATAAATCAGGTACAAGTGTATAGCAGCTTCAATAATATGGCAATTGGGAACTGTGAAATTTAAACATACACATAATATCATTGCATTCAGAGGCAATGGGCATAATGTATCCTGGGTTTAATTGACTTCAGTGGAGGTAAACCAGTGATTCATTTGGCTCAGTTACTTTAAATTAGGAGCATAAGAACTGCTGTAGTAGAATGACCAATAATCCACCTAGTCCAGTATCCTGTCTCTGACAGTCGCCAGTACTAGCTACTTCAGAGGAAGGTGCAAAAACCTTGCAGTAGGCAATTATGGGATAACTTGCCTCAGGAAAAAAATTCTCTAAAGAGCTGATTTATGACCTGATATACAAAGGCATATCCCTAAAATGTTATTGTGTATGCTATGATATTGAACTATAAACTTGTCAAAAACCCACCCAAAACCTTGTATTGGACCCTAAATCTCACCAAACATTGGGTCTACCAGACTCTTAGCATTATTATCTTCTGCAGTGGAGCCTGAGCTGCAAATGTCAAGTTTGTGATCCCAGAGAATGAAACTTCAGGAACCAAAAGCAAGACCAATTTGGGTCCAGATCTAATGCATCCAAGAGTGCTGAGGGAGTTGGCTGATGTGATTGCAGAGCCATTGGCCATTATCTCTGAAAATTCGTGGCAACTGGGTGAGGTCCCGGATTATTGGAAAAAGGCAAATATAGTGCCCATATTTTTAAAAGGGAAAAAATAAAACCCAGGGAACTATAGACCAGTCAGCCTCATTTCAGTCCCCGGCAAAATCATGCAGCAGGTCCTCAAGGAATCCATTTTGAAGCATATGGAGGAAAGGAAGATGATCAGGAACAGTCAACATGGATTCACCAAGGGCAACCTGCCTGACCAACCTGATTGCCTTCTATGATGAGATAACTGGGTCTGTGGATATGGGGAAAGCAGTGGATGTGACATATCTTGACTTTAGCAAAGCTTCTGATACGGTCTCCCACAGTATTCTTGCCAGCAAGTTAAAAAAGTATGGATTGGATGAATGGACTATAAGGTGGGTAGAAACCTGGCTAGATTGTTGGGCTCAATGGGTAGTGATGAACGGCTTGATGTCTAGTTGGCAGCCGGTATCAAGTGGAGTACCCCATGGGTCGGTCCTGAGGTCGATTTTGTTCAACATCTTTATTAATGATCTGGATGACTGGATTAATTGCACCCTCAGCAGGTTCACAGATGACACTAAGCTGGGGGGAGAGGTAGATACGATGGAGGGTAGGGATAGGGTCCAGAGAGACCTGGACAAATTGGAGGATTGAGCCAAAAGAAATCTGATGAGTTTCAACAAGGACAAGTGCAGAGTTCTGCACTTGGGAAGGAAGAATCCCATGCACCGCTACAGACTAGGGACCGAATGGCTAAGCAGCAGTTCTGCAGAAAAGGACCTGTGGATTACAGTGGATGAGAAGCTGGATAAAAGTCAGCAGTGTGCCCTTGTTGCCAAGAAGGCCAGTGACATTTTGGGCTGTATAAGTAGGAGCATTGCCAGCAGATCGAGGGAAGTGATTATTCCCCTCTATTCGGTACTGGTGAAGCCACACCTGGAGTACTCCATCCAGTTTTGGTCCCCCCACTACAGAAGGGATGTGGAAAAATTGGAGAGAGTCCAGCGGAGGGCAACGAAAATGATTAGGGGGCTGAGGCACATGACTTACGAGGAGAGGCTGAGGGCACTGGGGTTATTTAATCTGCAGAAGAGAAGAGTGAGAGGGGATTTGATAGCAGCCTTCAATTACCTGAAGGGGGGTTCCAAAGAGGATGGAGCTAGGCTGTTCTCAGTGGTGGCAGATGACAGAAGAAGAAGCAATGGTCTCAAGTTGCAGTGGAGGAGGTCTAGGTTGGATATTGGAAAACACTATTTCAGAAGGAGGGTGGTGAAGCACTGGAATAGGTTACCTAGGGAGGAGGTGGAATCTCCTTCCTTAGAGGTTTTTAAGGCCCAGCTTGACAAAGCCTTGGGATGATTTAGTTGGTGTTGGTCCTGCTTTGAGCATGGAATTGGACTAGATGATCTCCTGAGGTCTCTTCCAACCCTAATCTTCTGTGATTCTATGGTACATCTTAACCACCGTGACAAAACATAGGGAAAGAAGCAATGAATCGCATACCATTTAGGGTTTTAAAATTTTTCATCTGATTATTGTTTTGTCTCTTATATTTACATGGCAACGATTTGTAAACCCATTAAACTTCCTAAATAAATAAATAGAGTTAAAAAAATTCTAACCATCACCTTGAATTTCAGCCCAAACCACAGATTTCTAGTGTAGAGTGTGATGTGAATGTAAGAAAAATGTGTGCAGCATCTACCAACTCTACTTATCCACCCCTATTGTTGGAGCTGTTTGAATGATATTCACAAATAATTTATGCAACTGATTTCTCTTTAGAAAGTGTTGATCAATTTATCAGACTATTTTTTCCATTGTGCAGCCAGCCCCAAATAAATCTGATGAATCATTTATGTGTATTTTTGTCAGATAATTTTTTGTGAATATTTATGTGGTAATTAGTGAATACATTATTAACCTTTTAAAATTATTCAACTATATGTTAACTATGATGATGATTATGGGGAACAAAAATAAATCATAATGATATTTATGTAAAAAAAAATGTACTTGCTTCAGATGAGCATGAAAGTGGATGAAAGTTTATTATATGTACTATTTCATTGTCAGGCAATGAAAAATACCAAAGTAAGAATAATAATGACAATTTTTACACTCACACACACGATGTTTGCTGTTAAACTCAAAGATTAACAGCAACTTTCCCTGAAAATGCACAAGTACTCTTACTCATGCTGAATAGTACCTTACTCGAAGAGTAGTCCATTGTTTTCAGTGGGACAAGTTGCAGAAGAAGGCATTACCCAACATGAGTAAGGGTGTCATAATCTGGCACTAAATATTTGTTTATAATTTCATTCCTGTCTTATTGAAAAAAATATTTTCTGAAAAAAGGAAATAATCTCTCTGAAGAAGCCAAGAATTTCCCCCCCAACTCCTTGAATAGCTTTACAATAATGATTTCATCAGCTGAACCATCTGCCTGGTTTTATGTATTAGTGCTCATGTTGTGGATCCATGACAATGAAGTCAGAGGGAGTAGTGAGGAGGCAGCTGCTTAGATCAATGTCTGTCCACTCCTAAAGCTTGCCAAAACCAACAGTGTCTCTTTACAGTTGATCTAGGGAATGATGTTACATAAATGGGATGTTTGCACTAATGACTAAGTCAAATACATCTGGAAGGTTTTTTCTCCTGAAGAAACTAAACTGATATAATATAATGCAATCTCCTTATTATGTAAATTATAGGACAGACAGCTGAGGACACTATTTAAATTAAACTGGAGAAATTATTTAAGAAATTTCCCCTTTTCTTTCCCCCCCTCCATAATGAGTTCTGCAGATAGCAGGACAGAATGGAAAAGGAAGAGGTCTGTGAGTAGAACCTTTCCAAGCTGCCTAAGACTCAGATTCTTCCAGCTCAGAACTATCTGAATGCATAGTTGTTGAGCATGAAAATAAATCTTAACATGTGAGCGTCACATTAATGATATTCAAAATACATCAACAATTTAGGTGTCCACTAATGATGGGACTTGGGAGGTTGGGTTTGAATAAGTGTTTGGAAGTTATGATGTCTATGTGAGTGATCCAAACCTCTGGGACCTGCACACCGGAGCCATTTCCTATTTCTGGTCCTAGGGAGTGTGAATATAAAAGACAGTAGATTCAAATGTGATGTAAACTTTTCTGAACCCCAGAAAAGATTAATTTCCATTTCATTTCAAATCTGGGAGCAGAGGCAAGGCCCTCTTATTTTATTGGAGCTGTTTCACTTACATATGGTCACCGGGTATTGTAGCAATTTTTATTATTATTTTTGTATTTTAGTTACTACCTGTCGGCTAACATGTACCATCCAAATACTTTCACGGAGAGGAAGAATACCACACAAATACAAACTCATACGTGCTGGTGTAACAGGGCTGGGGGACACTGACGCAATATTATGTATAACTCTTCCTGCACCTTAGCTTAATATTTTGCTGAAACACAGGCCAGAGTTCTGTCTTTTCAGGACTTTTCAGGAAGCATTACAGAAAGTGAAACCTACATACTATTGTATGTGAAATCCTGATACATTGTTGTTAATAGTTCCCAGTCAATTTGAAAGAGAGATTACCATACACATTCTTAGAAAAACAAACATTTGATGCACACAGAAAAGATTGTAAATAGCATCAGACTTATAAATAGTATTTGGAATACTATGAACAATTTTTATATAAAAGCTATTAGACAGTAAATCTGCTGGTTTTTCTTATGCAAACTTCCCTACTTTGTTTCTGTTGAATACATTCAAATATAAGGTTTAAACACAACATTTTCTGTCCTTCAGCAAAACAGTCAAAACACATTCCCCTCTGATCTTCTCTCAGAGATGATTTCTCAGTCTTTACAGTGTGGTCATAATATGCAGTATGGACTCTTCAGACCTCGAAAAGAATGGCAGCATCCAGGGACGCTCGAATGGGGGCGGGAGGGCAGAGGGCCATGGCTCTCCCACTTTTTTGAAAGAGCTACAAGGCACCAGCTTCTCTGCAAACATTTAGGTAAGGTGGGAAGGGATAGCTCAGTGGTTTGAGCATTGGCCTGCTAAACCCAAGGTTGTGAGTTCAATCTTGGAGGGGACCATTTAGGGATCTGGGGCAAAAATTGGGCATTGGTCCTGTTTTGAGCAGTGGGTTGGACTACATGACCTCCTGAGGTCCCTTCCAACCCTGATATTCTATGACTCTAAGTCAGACTCTAAGTTTATGGAGGGGATGGTATGATGAGTTTGTGTACAGTAGCATGTAGCTGATCTGCGACTGTTAGCAGCAAATATCTCCAACAGCTGGTGATGGGACACTATATGGGAAGGGCTCTGAGTTATTACAGAGAATTCTTTCCAAGGTGTCTGTCTGGTGGGTCTTGTCCACATGCTCAGGGTCTAACTGATTGCTATATTTGTGGTTGTGAAGGAATTTTCCCCGGGGTCAGATTGGCAGGGATCCAGGGGAGGGGGAGTCGTCTTCCTCTGCAGCGTGTGGCACAGGTCACTTGCAGGTTTAAACTAGTGTAAATGGTGGATTCTCTGTATCTTGAAGTCCTTAAACAATGCTTTCAGGACTCCAATTACTCAACCAGAGGTTATGGATCTATTACAAAGTGGGTGGTGTGGTTCTGTGGCCTGCAATGTGCTGGTCAGATTAGATGATCATGGTAGTCCCTTCTGGCCTTAAAGTCTGTGAGTCGATGAGTCACTAAGTGCTGTCCCATTCTAGCTCTTTAACTGAGGACAGAAGCCCAGTTTAACTCAGTTAGCTGATAGCTAAATGTGAATTTCAGAGGCTGTGTAGTCTCTTGTGGTAACAAATACTCCCCTTCCAGTTCTTTCTCTAGGTCCAGAAAACACATCACAGTGGACCAAACATTATCCTAATTCCTTAGTAAGTAAAGTTGGACTAGCACTCACCTGTATCCAAAGTGGCACAGGTAATGGGACCAACCTTGACAGCAGACATACCTCTTGGTCTTGCATCACTACAGAGTCCACAGATCTGCCTTTAACACCTATATTTATAACCTTTCCTCCTCAGCCCCCTTGTGCTCTCGTTAACTCATCTTGCAGAGTATGACTAGAGTGTGATCTGCCAGATGGATTGTCCACAATGAAAACTTTCTATAGAGCTTCAGAAACAGCTACTGAGTATGTTTAGTAAATGCCACAACCTATTTCTGGATGTTTCTGGGCCCTTCTGGCTGAGTTGCCCAGCCCTGTCCTCTGCATATGTGCAGACACCAGAGAAATACACATAGGGTCCATTCTTCCTAGCCCTAATGAAACCCATACACGACCCTTGCTATGAGCAACTCTGACATCTTTGCTTCTGTGGGACAATGGAATTTGTACCACAAGGGTAAAGCTTGTCTGGGCAGAATTTTCTCGGAAGCTGGCCCAAAACTGTGGAATGAACTCCCTCAGGAACTAAGGCTCTTCACAAACCTTACCATCTTCTGTTCCAACTGCAAGCCGCATTTCTTTAATTTGCCTTCTCTAACATAAACATAAAGCAACATGTAAAAATAAATTCCATAACAAAACACTCTACTTCACACACTCCACCTGGAGCAAGCACAGGGGACCAACATGTGCCAGATGTGTAGTTATGTTGCTTAATACACTTCTGAAAGGCACTCTGGTGATAAGTGTGATAAAAGTATCTATATAGAACTGACTAGCTTCACAGGCTTGAAGTGCTTTGGGTTTCAGGGTGCAGAAGTGGTGGGGAAAGGCTGGAGGTGGGATTGCACTACTCTTTACAGTTTCATCCCTCATCTGAATTTCCAGAACATGTGCCATGGTGCATCACATATGGCCCATGCATCAGCCAAGACTGTGATATTTCCCACCTAACTTCAACACACCAGTGGTTTTTCACATGGGAGGACATGATTTTGCACCTTACAATCTGCCTTGTTTCATTTGTGATTGTTTTCATTCTTTCTTTCATTTTACTCCTGCCCCTAATTAGCAGTGTTAACTCATTCTTCTTTGAGATGTATTGACATCTGATAAATATGAATAATTTTTTAGTAATAAGGGGAGTTAGAGGCACAAATTAGGTAAAAATGTATCCGTTACAAAGCCATGAACTTAGCTTTGTACATTTTTTCTCTATTGCTGGACAAAGTGTAAGCAAAATCTATATTCACCACTGAAAAATTCTATGGCCATTATCTGGTTATTTCATCAGTGATGATAAATCATAAAGTATTGTCACTTTCAGTGTCTTTTTCTTAATGATATTTTCAGCTTATAGCAGAGTTGGCCTTATTTTCAGTGTTTGTCAGTCTTGTTTCTGGACAAATGGCACATATGTTCTTTACTGCTGTAGGCTATATAGTCTGCACAGTATTCCACTCTGTTTTACACTGAGTTCTACCTAATATAACTAAAACATAACTACATGCATTCAGACATCCCTATAAATAAATTTTGCAGCAGCTCAAGCATTGCAGTAATTGATGGCTATGTAAGCTATGTATTTTTGTACCAGATACTTTCTAACTCCATAAATATGATTTAATGGCAAGAGGCAAAATTTTAATCCTGGCTATGTGAAGATCCACTTTCATAAATAGGATGTCTGTGTACTATCAGTACAGCATAAGCTGCAGGTATACTACATATTCTTCACTGATCTTTATTGCTAGATTTTGCTCTTGGGAGCAAAATTTTCAATCTCTTTACCTCTAGCTAGTCAGGCCCAATATGGCCAGTGTTTAATCCTATCTTTCCATTTATAAAGATCTGTATTTATCTTTGTATCTTTGCATAACTATAATTACAGTGTAAGGCAGGTATCTCATTCTAACTCCCTGCTAGGAAGCAATTTTTTTAGCCTTTTATTTTCTGTGCATAACACAGATTTAGCTACCATAATTAAATAAATAATATTTTGCTAAAAACAGCAAGATCCAAAATCATTATCCCAGGAGTGCAAAATCCCTTTCCCACATTGCTGGGATCTGGGTTCAAGCAGTAACTTATTATTTTCTGAAGTATGGAATGCATTTATTCTTGGAACACATGTCCTTTTAATACCCTCTGGTTCATGAGCTGGTTGCAAAGCTACAAATTTGCTATAAAATTCCTTTTAAGATGCTGTGCTGCTAGAAATTTGTAGAATAATAGAGGGTCTTTCATCTTTACTTTTGAAACATGTAATTTGCTTTAACAGGACCTGATCAGCCATTAGAATCCACTCTGTATTTTATGTGTTTAACAAAAAACATACTTGTACAAAGCAAAATAAGAATGCATGCAAGGCTCAAATGTATGTATTTATGTTTAATGTATAATAAGGTCTTGAATAGCACCTTTCATCCCAAAGGGCTTTACAGCTATGTGCAAACATCACCATTGGAATGCAGACCCCTCTGGGAAGGACGGCTGCAACCAGCTTGGGTACAGCATGCTAGTAGCAGAATGCAGTATTTAGGGCAGGGGTGGGCAAACTTTTTGGCCCGAGGGCCACATCGGGGTTGCGAAACAGTATGAAGGGCCGGGTAGGGAAGGCTGTGCCTCTGCAAACAGCCTGGCCCCACCTCCTATCCGCCCCCTCCCAATTTCCACCCCCTGACTGCCCCTGTCAGAACCCCCGACCCATCCAACCCCCCCGCCCCACTCCTTGTCCCCTGACCGCCCTCTCCCGGGACCCCCATCCCTAACTGTCCCCCCCAGGACCCCACTCCCTATCCAACCCCCCCATCCCCCCTCCCCAACTCTAGTTCAAACACAAATTATTCTGAGTAAGTTCTGTGACCTGTGTCACAGGTCAGACTAGATGATCACAGTGGTCCCTTCTGGACTTATAAACGATGAATATATTATATGGGCTGATGTTTTGTTTTCTGCATTTTTTCCATGGGACTTTTTTTCCTTTTGATATCGGTAATTTTCTAGAATGAAAACATTCAGTTCTAAAATTGATTTTTATTTTAGCTTGACACTAATTTTTTTTTTTGAAAAATACAAATTGGTATTGAAAAACTCCTTCCTGACCAATCAAAGCTGGCAATCCCAAAACAAAAATATGAAAAATGATAGAAGATGTCAGAACCAACAGACCAAATATTTTTTGTCAATAATTGTCATCACTTTTTTTAAAAAAAGATAAGTCTGGTAAAACAAATGTTTTATGGAATTTTTTTTAAAGGAAAAGGCACACAGGTTAAAAACAGAGATCCATCTATTCCTCATGAAGTGGGTTTCAGCCCACGAAAGCTTATGCCTAAATACATTTGTTAGTCTCTGCGGTGCCACAAGTACTGCTTGGGTTATTTTTGCATCTGTTCCCAGCAACTCTACAGCTGTATCAGGGACCACAACACAGCCAGGCACTATGTTCTTATAAGGGGATAATAAAATGATATGCACTCTTGTTGTTTGACATATATTTAAGTAAGGTTTAAGATGGCATTTGTGCAGTTAGTTTTAGAGTATACTTTACTATCTTTATCATGAGATATAATATGGGCCATATTTGTATTTGTGGTTATTTTAAAAAAAACCCAACCATATAATTTAGCTGACCAAATGATCCCAGGACCTATAAAACATTCTATGATCCTTCTAACTGGATACACTGAAGCCTGGTGGAAAACAGATGTGAACAACTGCAGGCATCTGTGGAGCTGAAACCAAGATGCTAATGACTACATCATATTTGTCTAAGACTAGGGAAACTATATCAGTTGCTTCACCTCCTTTGAAAGAAAAAAATATGATTCCTGAGTCAGAGACCTACCGGTTGATTAAAAGGATGAAATTGCATCTCAGCTGGTGATAGACTGAAATGTGATCATCTAGAGGTTTTTACAATCTAGAGCCAAAACTATTTTTCTTTACTCATGCAAATAATCCTCAATGTGACATATGTTCTCATTGACTTCAATTGGACTACCTGTATGAGTAAAGGATCAAGTTGAAACAGTCACATCTATTTCATCTTACACTTGCAAGCAATATCTACTTGCAACTTTAATTCTAGTTCAACAGCATGAGAATCATCCAGTAAATGGTTTTTAATCCCACGGGAATATTCAGAATAAAAAAATTCCACTGAATAAGAGACGATAGAGTCATGCGCAGTGATCAGCATAGGACGGTGGGGAGTAGTTCATGGTAGCTGAACTAGATTGCATGACAGGGGGATTGGTGGATGAGGGGAATATTGTAGATGCAGAGTGCTGAGAATTAAGATGTGGGTTTGATAGATTCATGAAATCTGTGAGATTTATTTTGGTTGTAAACTCTTTGAAGCATATTGAGATTAAGATGATCTGAGGCCCTAGGCACATTACACACGGAGGCTCTGTGCTCGGGGTATTAGTGCAAGGGCTATCCACACAAAAGCTGTCTTCTGGACTGAAGGAGATACCACTATTTGGGAAAGCTCTGGCCTCCCCCTCCTCAGACAGATGCTCCCAGTCTTCAGGCAAGCTGGGCTCCATCCCAAAGGAGGGAGAACTCAGCTGACTGGAGGACATTCTGTGTGACAGCCCCTATAAATATCACCACACAAGAGCCATGATGAGATGCTGACAGTGAGGATCAAACTCAGAGTCCTCAGATAGAATGGCATCTGTGGGAACCCTCCCAAAGGGTTTCAGCAATAACAGCCCATGAAGTTGAATGGGGCAGATTCCACCTCAAGAGCTATTATTTCAGGCTGTCTGCAGACTCAGGCAGACATCATTGCAAAATGTCTCAGGTCATATCTTCAAGCTTTTCCAATTCTGAGGACTAGACACACAATTGATTTTTAGTGAAATCTGAGATCCTGACATCCTTATGAGACTCAAGACATTGTGGTCCTAGTCATGGACCTATAGTGCCTATGCCTTAATCTTCCCCTGCCAAGTTCTGTAAAGTACATAGCATAGTATATAGTTAGTGTTATATACATTAATAATAATAATTAATAATAATGCCAATAGCCTACTAAAATTGGCTTGAAGAATTAAGAATTTGACCCTAGAGCTTTAGCCTATAGAACTACTATGCTGTTTTTCAATCATTTTAATAATAATAAAATTATAATTAATAAATAACACTGTATTTGTTTAGAAGGACATAAGCTCCCATTTTCCAGCTGCTTCTGTAGCTGACATTTGCTTATTGAGCCAAATCCATATCTCACAACAGACCAGAGGGAATGTGTCTGTTCTGATTCCTAAGAAACAAAGCAGGGCAAGGGCAGGGCAGGGCTATTTCGAGTGGCCTTTCAGGTCCAGTGTGGGTGGCTGAGAGGTTTGGACCAAAGTCCTTCCTTTACAAAGCCAACCCAATGATGTGAATTTTGAACAGAGCTCATGGAATTAAACCCAGCAGAGGAAGAGAATGATGCAGTTTGTCATGAAACTAACAACTCCTGCCTCACTCCAGGGGAGGAAATCACTTCTAAAAATGCAGAAGGCAAGAATCAAGAATCTGAAGGAAGAATCTAAGTACTGGAGGGCATTATATGTATCTGTGTCACCTAGTAAAAGGTCATGACACTTCTTATTCAGAAAACATATTTAATTTTGGCCAACTGAAAAAAAAAAAAGAACAAAAAAGGCTGTCAGCTTGGGCCAACAAACAAACAAAACATGCTGGCAGATGGTTGGGTCTCTTTTTGCTTTTCACAAGTGGACTATAAAATCCTGCCGAGCTCTGCATGTGAACATGGTATGTGGAAATGTGAAACTTCTTTAACAGACAAAGCCAAAGATTTTTCAAACCTGGGTGGCTAAAGTTAGGCTAAATCCATATTTGGCATCTAAATATGTGACCTCATTTTCATGCTGAGTACCCATAGATCCCATTGAAATCAGCAAAGATTGAACCTGTTGTTCTATGATCAAGTGTTCTGTGTTAAGTCAGGAACAGCATCTACAAAACTATCTTTTTTTTTTTCTATTAATGGGCCCGTTTTTTTGGAAAACTGGCTTCCCCTAACCAGGGGCCGAATTGGTTTCCCTTAACATTATATGATAAAGAGGGTCCTGTGTTTCTAAAAGAGAACCGAATGAAAAACATTGATATGTATTTTTACCATGTATTTTATTTTATAAAGGGATGGGGTAAAAAAGGGAGTCCGTTCTGGACAAGTTTTAGAGACTTTTCAAAAGCACACTTTGTACGTGTGGATGGTAACAGAAGGGAAGGGAGTTTGAAGGCATCTAGTTTTACATCAAAACCAACAACTCGTGTTACACAATGGAAATTGCATGCAGGAGCAGCGCTCAGCCTCGTAGTAACCCATCGCATCTCATAAACACATGAGATGGATAAAGTGCTGCTACTGGGGGTCTGCATGACCAAGTATTTGCTCACTTAAACCCCAGGGTAGTGAAGAATTTTTCATGGAGCTTATAGTGATTTATAATGGGAAACATAGGCTTTTTCATAGACATTGTTCTCACTGACAGTGTAAAGAAAGAGAGCACTAAATCTCTTCTCATCATAACTAATGATTGAGTCAGGGGCTTTTTTGATGAATAAAGAATGCCCTTCTACAAAAACAAAGTATCCTATTGTGATGTATTACATTTTTTAAAAAACCCAACTCTTAAGTATCCCATAAGGCTATTGCAATATCTTTAACTAGATCTTCCCTCCTTGCCATCATATTGAAATCAATGGGATGTGTCAGGCTGAGTAATGTCCTTTCAATAACTTTTTAGGAGCTTGCTCAGTGGTTTGGCAAAAAATAAAGACACAAGGAAAACTTTCTCAGGATCCTCTATGGCTGGAATGAAAGACTGGCCCACTAAGGAGGAAAAAAGCTTATGGTGATGCTGACAGGTGATGGAACAGGAGAGGATATTTCTGTTCAATCTGAGCTATCTTATTCTAGCTTCTCTGTTTCAAGTTAGCCTGTGAAATAAACCAGCTCATTAGCTAAGAAGAACTACAAATGATGATTCACTCTGTTACAAAGATCTCATCAGTTAATATCTTACAATACAGTGGCAGAGCTGATTCTGCATGCAGGTCTGAGCACTGAGATGTGAACCCCTCCTACACTATTAGGCATTGAAAGACACACAGAACCATGCCATTGAAAAGATAACTTCCCTGGATTTATAGTTAAGACCTGTATTTGAACTATGACCTGGAGGTCATAATTATTTGGCCATTTTTAATATACATATACATTGGAAGGAGGCCTCTATTACCATTTTTTTATGGAAAGAACTTTCTTTAATATTGTACAGTGTTTGGAACAAAGTGGTGTGTCTTTTTCTGTACTCTTCCATCAGGGATGCTGACTTTCTGGGTGAAATTTTGTCCCTATTGAAGTCAATGGCAAAACTCTCACTGACATGAATAAGGTCAAGACTTCACCCCCTTTGTATATTTTAGTTCAAATAGTGAGGGTACAGAATGAACATGGTTCTTCAGAGTGTGATATACTCTGTGATGCAAGGACATCTGCATGCTTCCTGCTATAGAACAGAACTTCATCCTCTTTTTATGTGTACACTCTGTAAGCTTTTGCAGGTATAAATAATTGATTCTTTTTAAAAACTCAAGAAAAAAAAGATGGTTTTGCCTTTTTTTGTTTTCGAGAGAAAAATTCTGAATATATTAACAAAATATTGGTAAGAAAGAGAATAAACCATGGAACTCTTCAGCATAACATGATAGTAAATTCCTCCTAACTTGCGTTTTCATAATTACTGCATTTGAATGCATTTTGAAAACTGGGAATGAACTTAAGATAGTTAACCTTCTCCCCTCTTTCCTCCTTTCCTCACTAGTTTTCAGATAGCCTTTTTGATGATTTCTAGGGCCAGATTCTATTTTCCAGCCTAAATCTATAGTAACTCCATAAAACCAGTGATCTGTGGTTATAAGCATTTTGGGGGCCAAATACATCTTGGTGTAAGCTATTTGAAGAAGTCACTCTGGATTTACTCAGCTCCAAAGCCTTCACTTCCTTCCCTTAAGTCAAAAGGCATCAGGACAGACTGAGCAACTGAGGCTCCCTCCATGCTGACTAATGAGGTGGCCCTCCTGTTGGTAACACCAAGACCTGTGTCTTGCCTTCAGATTCTCTCACTGTCTCTTTCTTTCAGTACCAGAAAGAAGAAGCTAGCTTGTGTTACTAGAAAAGACTACAGCTGTCACGACTTCTTGAAATGTACTGGAGATTCTACCTATTTCTTGAGATCCCGACCATACTCAAACTGTCAAAAGGTTTGGAGAATTCATACAGGATTATTATTTATTTATTTATTACATATTTTGAATTGTTGTAGCATCTAGGAGCTCTAGCCATGGTCCAGGACTGCAAAAATATGGTCACTGCCCCCGAAGAGCTTAGGCCTATCAGGATCTAAATATCTTGAGGAGCTGGACCTTGCAATCTAGATTTTCGCAGTCCTTCCTCTGCCTTACAGGGGAATATGAGGGATGATATATGAAGTTCAAAGAATAAAAAGCAATAACTGGTTAAAACCTAAGCGCATGGTGTACTAGAGGGAAAAAGTTTAATCAACAAGGCTCTGATACTGCAACTAGCTTTTTGTAGGCAGACTCTATCCCTGCACAGAACTCCATTGACATCAATGGAGTGTGGGTGCAGAATTCACTTGTGGCAGGATCAGGAACTAAATTACCTGTGGCAATTGGTAAATTTCAAAAGAAATCTGCAAACATTTTAATAAATAACCCAAATTGTATCTGTAGGGATTTACCAGGTACTATATCTGAAGGTGAGGGGAAGTGAAGGGCTGGTGGAAGAACTGGCTTATAATTTTTGTTAATATCAGGGGAAATCATTTTATTTGACCTGACATCGAAATAGCAAAGTAAATGATTAAATTATTTAAAATTCTAACTATAGTTAATTTTGATAATGGACTACTTCAGAATTAATTTTTGAAAAATATTCATTGAAATAAGTTTGATCTTAAAAGGATCTGTATTAAATATCAAAAATTGCCTTAGCGTAACCCAAATACTAAAGCATGAAGATTACCACTTTGCAATAATACTTTGAATACTATATATTCTGTATGAAACTCATCATGAGATTTTGATAAACTTTGAGCATTCCACATTAAATTTCATACATTCAGTTCTTGTTATTTCCTCGCACATAACCATCTTTATTTCATTTTCTATAGTTTACTTTTATCTTCCTATTGTACTCTGTAGAGGTTCTTATACTGTGCTCATTGCTGTAGTATCAGAGTGCCTGCCTCTGCCTGTAGTGCATTAAACAATGTGACTACATGTCTGTCATGTAGTGTTTGCTCTCTCATGCTCTCCCCAGGGGAAGAAGGGTATGCAGTGGGGTGTTGTGTTGTGGTAGGGCGTTAGGGTTTGTTCCTTTTTAAATATACATATTGCTGTGTGTTTATTTAGAGAAGACAAGGTCAATGAAATGTGCCTTGCACTTGGAACAGAAGAGGTAGAATCATAGAATCATAGAATCATAGAATATAAGGGTTGGAAGGGACCCCAGAAGGTCATCTAGTCCAACCCCCTGCTCGAAGCAGGACCAATTCCCAGTTAAATCATCCCAGCCAGGGCTTTGTCAAGCATGACCTTAAAAACCTCTAAGGAAGGAGATTCTACCACCTCCCTAGGTAACACATTCCAGTGTTTCACCACCCTCTTAGTGAAAAAGTTTTTCCTAATATCCAATCTAAACCTCCCCCACTGCAGCTTGAGACCATTACTCCTCGTTCTGTCATCTGCTACCATTGAGAACAGTCTAGAGCCATCCTCTTTGGAACCCCCTTTCAGGTAGTTGAAAGCAGCTATCAAATCCCCCTTCATTCTTCTCTTCTGCAGGCTAAACAATCCCAGCTCCCTCAGCCTCTCCTCATAACTCATGTGTTCCAGACCCCTAATCATTTTTGTTGCCCTTCGCTGGACTCTCTCCAATTTATCCACATCCTTCTTGAAGTGTGGGGCCCAAAACTGGACACAGTACTCCAGATGAGGCCTCACCAATGTCGAATAGAGGGGAACGATCACGTCCCTCGATCTGCTCGCTATGCCCCTACTTATACAGGTGGTGAGGTTAGTGATGGTCCTCAGTTCCTGGGGGAGTTCATCCCACAGTCTGGGACCAGCCCTCAAGTAAGTTCTATCTCCTGCTTTACCCTTATTGAGGGGAGTTCCATTGTGCCAGTGGAGCATATCTGTGTAACATGGTCTTCATCCTAGAGCTTTAGGTGGTCTTTTAGATATCCTGAGCACAATCCACAGCTATGGACTGGGATCTTGAATTTGATTTGCAATTCTGTGGGAAGCCAGTATAGGGAGTGGAAGACAGATCTGATGTGCTCACGGTGGCCGGTGCTGGTGAGGAGATGAACTGAAGCTTTCTATACTATTTGGCATTTCCTAAGCGCTGGAGGCTTCATGCCAATATTCTTTGAATATTATTTTGTTTATTTCAACTATAAAAGTCCTGCATATACTTAGTCAAAGCAATTTAGATTGCAAATGTATTCATGGGGAAAGTCTAGAATGGTTTATTAAAATTATTTAAGTTTACTTTGTTTACTTTGTTCAGCCTCTAGTGTTCCACCAATCCCAATGGGTGTTGCATTTTTAGACCTACCATGTCTAATTCATTCAGAGGCTCTCTCATTCGGGGTTAATTATAATAAGTGTTTAAAGTATCTTCCTCTTATGATACAGGATTTTGCAAAGTATGCTTCAGAGAGGCATTTAAAAATCTTATTCTAACTGCCAAACTCTGCCATCTGTCATATAATACAGAAGTTAGTGTATATTCTGTTTGAAGTCCAAGACACAATATACAAAATCACAACTGGCATATGGATGAGAGGAATCTAGGCATTCTTATTTATTTATATCCCCAAAGTGGATCTTTTGAGCCTTAAGAATCCCTCAGATTTCCTTTTCTCTTCTTGTCTCATCAAGGTCCCAGCCAGGAGTGGGCAGAAAGAAATTCCATTAGAACCCAATATCAGTGCTTCTTGTATCAGCCAGAGAAGTCGCTAAAAAGCAATTTATTTCTTCAGTGTGCAGCGGGAGGTGCTCATTCATCAAAGACCGGAGCATGCTGCTTCCATAACCTCTGTTATCCCAGGAATGAGGGGCTGAGGTTGTGACCCAAAGTCACAACCTCGTTGTATTTCCACTGCCAAACTAACCTTGGTCATTTCTTATTTATTCAAACATCAAAGACAAGACTATTGGGTATATTCAACTATGTTCATAGCTGGAATTTTTACTGCATTGATATGGTATGAAATGCCATACCTTTCTGCTGCATTCCCACAGCAGCAAGAAGACAGAACAGAAGAGAACTGCAACATCAGCTGCATTCTTTCCTCCCCGGTTCACCACCTTGAAAAGGTCTAATTTTCAAAAATGCTTTCTTTTTCTTTGTCTCGTCTTTATTGTTATTTTACTAAATATGTCTTTCAGATGTTTCCCATCTTGGGAATTTGCCCTCTACTTTGGTTTGCACTCCCTTTGGAAACACAATGGAGAATCAACCCCTTGGGAATATGTGAAGGATGCTTTCCTGAGCAGCAAAAGAATGTATGTATGGTTAGAGGGGCTACTGGGCCAAATTCACCCCTGAGGTAAATCCGCTGACTTCAGTGGAGTTATAAAAGGGATGAATGTGTTCCACTAAGTCTACATAAGACTCTCACAAGCCAAGAGCACTTATTTTATTTAGTATATATTGCTTGGCTGCTTTTATTCCTCTTTTAAGTGATAGCATGTGTTATAAACTAAGAGCATTGGACATAGGACTGTGAGGGACCACCTGGGTCACTGAGTTCAGTCTTCTGCTATTTCAGGCAACCTATCATATAATCCCATTCATAAATTTACCAATACTAAACTATGTAAATAAAAAGGCATTGGCTTGTGTGAGGTGAATGCTGATAGTTATTCATTGTTGACTAAGGTTTTACTCCAAATTTACTCAAACTTTAATTGAATTCACTGGGAGTTTGGCTCCATAAGGACTGCCTAGAGGCCTCAGGATTTGGCCCTGTCTGTTTTTGACCAGACAAAGGCATTTTTATATTAAATATACAAACTGGAGAAATTCAAGACTTGCACAATTGCTGACTATATGCGGCACTGAACTTGTGCACACGAATACAGTTGCACATTAATCTAATCAATACATTCATTCCTTATTAGAACATAATTACACATCCCAGGAGACTGCAACAGAAAAGTCCCATTAACCCCTCATGCCCTTTTCAGCTTTCCTCTGCCTTTCCATCTAACAGACCTCTGTGTCACTCCACTCATTAGTAGTTACTGTCTATGACATTGTTACATAAATAAGGATGTCAACCTGTCAGAATGGGTCACCCAATTCAAGGGTGATGATAAATATCTGTCCCTCTGAATTAGGCCAAAGACAGTAGAGTACAGGACAGTTACTGTTGATTATTGGATAGTTAATGTATAGAGGACAAAAGGTACTGAGGCCTGGTCACTTCTTGGATCATTAATATGGATTTAGGGCTATTGTTTAAAAAAATGGGTTAACAATAACATTCTTAACTTTTATTTTGGATATAGCCTATATATAGGGGACAGATTCATATTTTTAGAGGCATGTCTTTTAGATGAGATTAGCCGAGCCTTTCAAAATGTGCACTAAATAGCTTGAGGACGAGTTTAAAACATTTTTATCCCCGCCTCACTGTTTAGGAGGTCACAAATTAGCTCTCCTGATAGGCACACTGCATGCTGTTAACTAAGTAAAAATGACTACAGGAAACAGAACGTACAGTAGAACAGTATTCAGTTTGGGAACAGCTCGGGAGCTGCTGCTGAGGGGTATCACATGGTTTGTACTGTAAATGAGCTGTTATTGCCAAGATTCTTGTCTAAGCTATGCTCTATTTTCAAAACCCTTTTGCAATTTAAAAAAGAAAGAAGGGACTGAAAAAGTATCTGAAACCTTGACTCACCCATTTGGTGAAGAATGTGTTTTTACATCAGTGACAGATTATTCATTAAAAACAAAAGGAGGACTTGTGGCACCTTAGAGACTAACCAATTTATTTGAGCATAAGCTTTTGTGAGCTACAGCATCCGATGAAGTGAGCTGTAGCTCGCGAAAGCTTATGCTCAAATAAATTGGTTAGTCTCTAAGGTGCCACAAGTCCTCCTTTTCTTTTTGCGAATACCGAGTAACACAGCTGCTACTCTGAAACCAGATTATTCATTGTAGGCAGCACTTAAAACTATTGGGCGCTGAAGCAATACAAATATTTTACTGCCTTGATTTGGGTACCAGAGCATGTGAAATACTAAACCAGTTGCTCAAGCAGTCGTTTTGCCTTCCGATTACAAATGAACTAAGAGAAGAATTTGTTTTACAAAGGATCCAATGCTCAAAGTTACTGATGATGTTTTGCATCAGTCAGGATCATCCCCAAGGAAAATGTTCATATTCATATTAACATATAAACATATTAATATTTTCTGCCTATACAACAATCCAAACCTTCCAAGACTGAGCACTTTCAGCTCCCATTGACTTCAAGAGAGGTGCTCAGCACTCGGAGGATCAACCATAAGGTTATTGCCTGGAAAATTTCTATTTGAATAGTTAGCTTTGTATGTAGGGTTCAAGCCTGCAAGATACTAAATGCTGTCAATGTTAGTAAAGTTAAGTGAATGTTAAGTACAGGATGTCAATTACCACGTAGGTTCAAGTCCGCAGTCAGATTTTACTCCTTTCTTCCACAGCTTAGTGTACTGTTGTGGATTCCACGGCACTGTCATTCAGAACACTGAAAGATGTGGCCACAGGATTGTTTTAGAGCAAGGCTCTGCCAGCCAATAATATCAGTGCACATGCCAACTCAGTAGTGTAAGGTAGCCGTAATTCTCTCCATGTTTCCCTCCCTCTAATTTCCTCCACCCTCAGGGAGCAACTGTTGCAAGGAGTATCCCTTTTTTTCCTGGCACACTGACATATGGAAAGTTTCTGCTAGTTATTGTAGTCAGAATTCTCAATCTCATTCGTGGAGCCAGGAATCTAACAACAGTCTTTTGAGCATTTTGGGATCAACAAGTCAACTCTCTAGCTTGTTAAGTCACCATGCCAGTCTTGAAAAGCTGATTTAAGTAGAGCTTTGTGAGTTCTGGCTGACTGCAGTTCATTCACATCTTTATCCAGATTCAGCTAAGCAGACCTAGTGAAAATGCAGGCTGATCAAAACCAGGGATACCTGCAATTCCTAGATTTCATCTGGCTGGGAAACACTCAAAGGGATCTTTGCCAGCCTAATGGGAAAAAGTAAGTACATGCATCTGCCAACAGCATGGTTAAGTTTAGGCACAGACCCAGTCCTGCTGGACTTGGATCATTATTGGCACATAGGAAGTCTGAGCAGATGCAGTTGGCACTCCTCCTATTTTTGTTTGCACAAATTTATTGTTCATATAAAAAGAAAAAAAAGGAATATTTAGAATACTGTTCCATAACAGAACCATAAACAATATTGCTGGTACGTAAGAAGTATTAGATAAAGAATTTATCTTTATTTTATATTACAAACTGTGTAGTGCAGTGTTCCCTGTGCTCTTAAAATAGCTGCTGCTGTCCTTTTTCCAAGGGGTGACTGCACTCAAACACATAAAGTGTTTTGAAACCCTTTGGGATGAAAGATGATATATTCATATACTATAGTGTGTCTTTACATATCTATAATAACTGAAAAGGATCAATCAGCACTTTACAAATATTAATCACCTAAGCCTCACAGTGCCCTCATGAGGTAGGTTATATCATAGCATGTGTATTTCTGATGGCTGCCATTTTGGCCAACAGAAGGATTTCCAGAGCTAAACACATAAGTCTGTACCACTTGAGTTAAGAGCCAAGCTCTGTAGACGTAAAGTATAACTGACCCATTTCCTCTGTGGAGCAGGCGTAGATCACAATGTATAATGCATCCTGACCAGTGGGTTACATATTGTTATAACTGTTATTAACAAAAGTGTTTAAAAACTTATTTGTTCTAAAAACCTATTTTTCCTGTTAGAACTGTAGTGAAGCATACAATGTTAATAAAAATCAATCAGAGCACACAGTGTGTGTGTGTGTATCTCCTCTGCAATATGCTTCATTCCATCCTGAAAAATAGCCACAAACAGGGAGAGTCATTAGTTACTTGAAAGGTGCAGTACAAAGAACACAAAGTATTTATATAAACAAAGTCATTATATCCTTTATATAGCTACATGCATGACACCCAAAGTTTGAATAATTTCAGATCCAGGATTTAATCTGATTCTTTTCTCTACTTTAAATATTCATTGAAGATAATGGTTTATGTCAAGGACAAAGGACAAAGTCATGTAAGCACATCTTATATCCTGGTTATCAAATGAAATTGAAGAGAATAGTAAAACTGCCTCCTAATATTTCTGTTCTCTAAAGGCACCAGCCTGTTGGCCAATATTCATGTTTATCAAACTATTCTATATGCTGTCTTCACTATATGGCACAAAGGGTTTTGACATTCTAGGAGAAATAGTCGAGGTTTATTAATGAGAATAATATTGTGAGATACACTGTTTACTTGTATTTGGTTATCTCCTGCTTAAATTTTACTTATACTAACACAGCTGTCTTAATGTGGTGCTATACCAACTGCCAGATACTAACAAGTTTTGGAGGAACTTAGCTGAGGTGTAAGTTAAAAAATGGAAATACACGTTTTTCTTTTCTAATGTTAATTTTTAAATTCTTATGCATACAAACAACGTTTATAAAAATAATTCCTAAAACCCCCTAAAATAGGTTTCATCATAATGTCTAAAATATGCATGAGGCCAATGAATATGGAATTATTTTGAAGCAAGGGGTCAAGCATATTTCTGCCAAGGAACTCTAGAATATGTTGTCACAAATTCACAGAAACAGGGCTTGCTAAAGCAGTAAATGTTGATAGCTGCTATAACCGCTGTACTAAAAGTGAACTGTGTCCAAGAATAATTAATATTTCCTAATGCATTTCAAAAGACCATGTGAGCACATATGAGTTTGCTGCTTAATTTTGAAAGGAATATGCATTTCTATGCACTTTACTTACTAAAGTGCAGTGTTTATGTGTATTAATTACCCATCTAAAGTTAATATTTCACTCATGACAGGTGCCAGATGGACAGCTCTGGAGATTAAAATTCTCAGTTTGTTCAAGGATCAGGGACCTCATGATCAATGGCCGGTCACTTTGCAATACTTACCTTTATTAGAGGCTCATCTGAAGCCCATTGACTCCAATGGGAACCTTTCCATTAATGTTCCTCTCCCATCACTAGGGGTGAGAAAGTCATTCAGTCTTTCATTCAAGCCTGTTCACAATCTTTCCATTTGTGTTGGTGGCCTTTGTGCTGCAAAAACATGAGTACTTGGAACTGGACTAAGATCACTAGTTCATTTCAGATAGGCCACTCAAAGGCTGTATGTTTATTAAAACCGTACACTGTGAAATATATCTTTGACTAAGAAGTGGAATGACCATTACATAGTGTGTTTATGATTTATGACCATCAGGCCATAGTATGTTTGCAGTTGGTCTTGAGCAGGGTTTCTCAAACTGGGGGTTGGGATCCCTCTGGGGGTTGCAAGGTTATTACATGGGGGGTCACAAGCTATCAACCTCCACCCCAAACCCTGCTTTGCCTCCAACATTTGTAATGGTGTTAAGTATATTTAAAAGTGTTTTTAATTCATAAGGGGGGGGTCACACTCAGAGGCTTGCTGTGTGAAAGGGGTCACCAGTAAAAAAGTTTGAGAGCCACTGGACTTGAGGGATCAGGAGTAGTCAAGCTAGTGCTGTCCATCTTTCTTGCTTTCTTTCCCTCGTGAAACGTAATATAACTTGGGCTATAAAATCAGTGTTAACAAATGACAGAGTTGCTCAAGTGTCCAAAACCTCATTCTACCTGTAGGTGATACAAAAAGCAAAACCATAACAACATAGGGTAAAATTTTCTAAAAACATCTATGTGACTTTGAAGCCTAAGTCAGAAATGATGTAAGCACTAACTTTCAATGTGACACGTTCCTAAGTGACTGTGGCACTTTTGAAAATGGGACCTAGGTGTTTTTGAAAATTTTGCCTGTAGCTTCTAGGGACTGGATGGCTCAAGGTGGTAGTAGTAGGTGATTAAACATATTTATCTAAATAGCTGGTTCAAATCCAGTTCAGTTTTGCAGTGACTAAATGTTGTTACCCACTTTAGCTGTCCAGTGATATAAGTGAAATTAGTTTGGTTTCTGAATCAAGTATATAGGTGTCCTGCACAGCTACCACTAATTAGGTGCTGTGGTCTGTCTTGGCAGAGACCCAAAGAATTAATGGCCATCAAAGCTAAACTGCCCTTTCAGCCAGGTAAGTGGTGTCTCTAGTCTATTCAGTGCTGAGGTACAGGAGCAGGGCACTGTATGCAAAAACCTCTCTCATCTATTACTTGTGCCATACATGTTCTGAGGATAGAAAGTAGTATCTTTTGTGAGCACTAAATCCAGTCAAAATTTAAATAAAACTCCCATACTACAGCTTGGTGACTATTAAAAAAATATTCCAAAGCCTATTCAGTTGTGTTGTACCTGTCCTGTGTTCAGGTCCTGTGATAATTTAAGTAATCAAGTGTTACATGGTCAAGGAGAGTGAATTTTAAGCTTCCATGCATGCACATTTGCACTGGAAATGATAGAATGAGGTTCTCAAAACCCTTCTATGATACCCTGGAAAAAAGTCAAGTAAGGATCTCTTTGCAACTAGGATCACACAAGTACATATAATGGGTGTGTGACAAGAGATAATTAAATCTGAGCTCTTCATCCAGCTAATAAATCTTACACTAGTCTAATTTTTTCTGCAAATAATGCCTTGGGCAAGGCTTTTCTTTAAAAAAAAAAGTGTTACATTGGAACAAAAAACAAATTTGATGAAATTGTGTTCCGCCTGTTAAATGGCTCTGAGAACACAAGGCTAAATTCACTGAGTAAATTATCCACTAAAAATGAATTAGTCAATCAGCTCTATTCTAAACCAAGCCACACACATTAATATACATTAGCAATGCAATATCATCAGATGTCATTGAAGTCTGCCAAAATGAGTTTTCTAAACTGCATCGTGCATGTTCATTCATTTGTGTCCTAAAAAACCTGATTTGGGATATGCCCTCAGGTAATTGGACATGTAAGTGACATGAAATTCACGCAATTGAACAAGCAAACACATATGTACCTATGGAATTCCTACACCCATTGTACATAAACAGGTGGTCATTTGTTAACACAAATGTGGGTATAGTGTATAGCACAAACTCGGCTGATACAAGAGCCCTACAAGATTTATCCCAAAGTGTCAGCAACACATTCAATCATTTTTTTCCAACAAAAGGTTGGTAACACTGATCCGTGAGTCCATCCATTAACATCCCCCTTTCATTTTAAGTAGTCTATCAGTTATTTTTCGGATTACTTCACACACACACACACACGCACACACACACTAAAGTGCTCTGAGATATTTGGATAATGAGAGTATGATTCATTCTTTATTATCATATTAATTAATGCCTTATTATTATGGTTTATTGTTTGTATTACATTAGTATGAATAACATACCAGGGACAAAATTTATTTGAACAATAATTATTAAGGTTTGCTTTCAGGCCCAATCCTGCAAATTGCTAAACACCTCAGATAAAGTGTTGACATTAGATTATCCTGAATTTACACCCAAAACTCATTTCAAGGCCCCTCATGTCAAGGCATTTGAGCTACATTTTTTCATATTTTTCATTTTCACACACATACTTCTGGATGGGACTGCAGGGAAAAGTACCAGAGTACGATAAGGGAAAGACTGTTCAAGTGGTGTTTGTGGTCCCAGAGGAGAGATTATAATGATAAAAGCAGGACTCCTCCAAAAGAGGAGAGATACAGGAAACTGTCAAGATGGAAAAGTTAATAGGAAGAAGGAAAAGTATAAAAGAAGTACAGTGCATGGGAACTTAGAAAGGAAATTAATGAGAAGGAGAGTATGTGTCTACTCTGGTTCACAATTATGCATGTGACTGTATTTTTCATACCATTAAATGTGGATCTGCAAAAGATTTTTAAAAACTGGATTTATGCCCTTATTTTATTCTTTATGGGTTTTTTTATACTTTTGATGGATAATATCAAAGTTTAGATTTAAGCTTTTTATGATTTTTATGTATTTAAATGTTCACAGTTGGGTGAAATCATAGATTTAAAGGTTTGGGTTTTTTTTCAATTATTAAACTTTCATTTTTCACAGTTGTGAGATATTGTGGGGGACAGGGTTTCAGACAATTATTTAATACTGACATTACAACATGTTTTATACATTCTAAGATGGGGCTTGAATGAAAACATTTTCTTACTTTGTCTATCTGTAAATTATTTTTATCAATGGAAATATATTTTCCATGGATTTGTCTATGTGAAATTGACGATTACTGACATTCACCAATAAAAATCTAATCCTTCCAAGACTATTTATCATGTATAAAGAAGGAATGAAAAGTGTTATATTTTGGAAACCATTTTTCATATGCATGTTTTTCATCTTAGATATTTTCTACACACAAGTTTTATCAAAGCAACTAAATTGGTTTAGAGACTGATTTAGCTAAATCAGAGTACAACCTCTCCCACATCTGTGGGCACTCTTAAATTGATTTAAGAGTGCCTTATATTGATATAGCTTATGTCAATAAGGAATTTAGTTAAACTGGTAAAGCTTTCTAGGTAGGCAGGACTTAAAAATATCGGGAATGTCAGGTGAAGCTGATGTGGGGGAGACCTTTCAGGTTTACACATCATAAATAAACAAAAAACAAGGAGAAAAAACTATTTTGCTGCCCTTACTCCCTTTGTAGGTCACCTTTAAAGAAAAATATTTTTAAAATTCACAAATAATAACTGTGCTCATATTTAATTCTTTTTTTAAAGGAATAAAAGATTAATTACATTTAAACATATTGAACACACAGATACAGCTGGACAAATAGAACAGTCACTGGTTATACACAAGTGAAGAGACGAGTATATATATAACAACACATACAGCATATTATCTGGGAAACGGCCTTTACGAGGGCATGGATGACATGCATGAAAGATTCAAAATGCCAAAGTGAGAGGTGAAAATAAATCAAAAGATCAAACAGAAAAAGAAGGTAAGTAAAAATACAGAGCAAAAGGAGAGGAAATAATCCTAAAACAGGGGCAATAAATTCCATGTTAGTTATTTCTGATTTCGTATTTATTCATTACTAACACAAACCAATTTTGCTTATTAATGCATCTGAAGAAGTGGGTTTTTTACCCACGAAAGCTTATTCCCAAATAAATCTGTTAGTCTTTAAGGTGCCACCGGACTCCTTTTTTGTTTTTGTGGATACAGACTAACATGGCTACCCCCTGACACGTCTCTAAATAGGGCTTCTCTGACACCTTGGAAGGATATGAATGTGGCATCTGCTTCATTCTACAATGAATGACAGTGACTCCAAGGCTGCCTGTGTGCAGGGTTGTGATTAAAGACTTTCAGCAGCATCCTCAGCCATTCTCCATTGCCATGTCCCCATCTCCTCAGGACTTGGATTTCTTGTTCAGGGTTTGCAAAGTCTGCATTGCTGACTCACTTGCACTCTGATTAGATTGAAGTTGCAGTTCCTGTCTGACTCTGTCATCTACATAAGCCATGTGCCATAGTGGTATAGAAATTGCAGAGAAAAAGGCAACAAAGTTGGATGCAGGTTTATGCTTGGAGTTCCTTCTTCTAGCAAATGCTATTGACCCCTCATGTTTCCTTCATCTTTCCAGAGTTACTTCTGGAAGGGCAATTGCATGGTCCTATCGGTTGTAACTGGCTACAGAGTTATTTGATGGTGGCCTATGATCACTATGTCCAATTCTATCCGTGGCCACCTGTGGCATTTTATAGGGGAAGCAGTTGTGGTCAGATTGTCCCTACCTGTTTATTCAACAGGTTTTCCTGCTTATATTGCAGCTACTCTCCACATCTGGCTATCCACACTGCACTATCTGCAACCCTTTGACACTACCCCTGGGAAGGTGACTGTGCACTGGTTGCTCACTTGATTGATTACATTCTGTTTATAAATGATTGCTTTGCTTGGGCAGTCAATCATTTTGGTTGCACAACCAATCCAAAGACAGCTGAAGTACTGTACCGACCTTTGCTGGAGAATGTGCATGTCTACCCAATTATTAAGATGAACAATGTTCCTCTCAAGCCATGGAGAAGTTTTGCTACCTAAGGGAGTATGCTTACAGAATGTCACAATTGATTATGAGATTCCATAGCCAAGGGCAGCTCTCTATTTGGAATGATATCACACTGCCTATGGAATTATAGCGGTATCAAAATAAGCATTACACTAAATGTCTATAGGGCAGTTGTGCTTACAACACTTCTATATTTTTGTGAGCCATGGACAACATATTGCTGCCATATTAGGAAACTCGATCAGTTCCAAATGTGCTGTCTTCAGTCTGTTTGCAGGGTCAAATGGTGTGACAAGATTCTCAATATTGAAATTTTGAATCATTGTCAGATGTCTGGTATTCAAAGCATGCTCATAAAAGCTCAGCTCCTTTGGTCTGGGCATCCTATTTGTTTGGCAAACTCCAGAATATCTAACACCTTATTTTGTGATCAGCTAAAGTAATGCACTTGGTCTCAAGGTAGCCAGTACAAACAATATAAAAACACTTGAAGTCAAACTTGAAAGAATGTCAGGATGTGATTCCAGCAATTGGGAATCAACAGCCCACAAGAGAGCAAGGTGATGGAAGGTTTGTCATGTCTTCACTAACTGCTTTGAAGAAGGCACATTAGCACCTAATGTGAAAAAGGTGAACAGTGCAAAATAAGGATACAACAATCTGAAATGGTCATGGACAGTCTTGTCTGTTGCACACAAAACCATGTTTGGGTTCTCACATTGGTCTGACCTCACATATCTGTGTGCACCTATACTGTTTGCTGACTCCTCATATATTGATATCGACATGAGACCCCATCATCACTTACTTAAGAGTAATTAATGTCCCGTTTCTCATGACTGACAAACTTTGGGCCAGATCCGCAGATGGTGTCTACTTCAGTCAATGGAACTATGTTGATTTTAACCAGTGAAGCCTAAATAATTTAGGTTTAGAAATATGATGAAAAGACTAAGGGTGTATAATATACTATAAAGGAATGCTGGATTAATTAATGTTTGTAAAGTGGCTTCAAAAATCTTCAGATGAAAGGAGCAAGAGAAATGCAAAACATTTATTTTTAATTATCATTACAAAGAGAACTTCAAATGGCTGCAATAGAGAAAATAAATATTGTCACCTACTAATGGGCATCTTCAAATCTGAAGATTACATCAATTTGGGGCTCAAAAGGGAATGGGTTATAAGGTTAGTGTTTCTTTTTATTTCTTTAGCTGTGTGATGGATACTAGTTCTCCAGATAAAAACCTTGGATGGATGGGGAAAAAGCTACCTGCTGACGTGGACAACCCACAACAAACCACCAACAATCTTTTCAGAACCTGACGCCCCCATGAAATTTTAGATCGAAAAACACAAAGAAATATGGATGGCTATTCTTGTCTTTAATTTCATGATCCTCCTGCCAAGACCAAATACTTTGTCATATGATTTGATATCTTAATCCATAAACTACAATAATCAATACCTCTTAATGCTTAATATAGCTGTTTCTATATCATTGTGATTTATGTGAAAATGACTAATCTTAGTCCCAATCATTCATGTTAATGTTAGCATTACAGTGAATTAGGGCATTATTTGCCTAATATGTGCCATATGTGACACCTAAGTACTTGTAAGTAATTGCATATGAGAGAAGACAGCATTGTATGTGAATGGCATAGACAGAATGAAAAGTCTAATAAGAGATCAGTACAAAACTTTTCACTGAAATAACTTCATCATAATTTTCCCACAGGCAACTGGATGCTGATATTTTTAGCTGATTGAGGGCAATGTTTGTTAAGAATAGCATTCACTGCAGTGGGAAAATACACAATTTCTATTATGGGGCAGTCAAAATAACGACTTGCTGATGATACACTCGTATAAAATATGCAATTATCTAGCATGCAAAACAATAAATCATATAAACAGTTTACAATGGGAATTGTAAAAGGACAATGACATATTGTTGTCTTCTTTGTGTTACAGGGCTTACAACGTTTGTCTTATAAAATTGAAAAATCTAATTCAGAGTGTTTATGTGATGCTTCCTGCAAAAAGGCTCTGATAAGGCAAATGTTGGGTTTTGATTTTTAATAAATTAAGATAGATATTGGCTCAATTCAAATGGGACATCATACTGGCAAATTGTAGTCACGTTAGAAAAGAGTTGTGCTTTTTCAATTTTGTACCACTAGACAAAAATTAAATGGAATAGTTATCCTTTCCTATGCAACTGAACTTAACATGGGGCTTCATTTCTAGAACCTCTCATGCCATAATTCAAAGGATTGTAAAATTAATAACCAGAATCTATGTGAATTCAAAATCTTTGCTATCCATGGATGAATGGAGTGCGATAACTGCAAGGCATTATTATAACATCGAATGGTACGTCATTATCTTCATAATTATTAATAATGCACAGAACTGGAATAGGCTGAAGAGTGTCATGTCCTCAGCTATCATAGGATATGCAGAAGATGTTTTAATTGATAAGCCCCGTCTGTTCTGCATGTTCTTATTGCACCATTGTTAGTTTTGGAAAGAGGGTGAAATCAATATTTTTTGTCTGCTCTCCTCAGTAGCAAAAATAGGCCTAAGCTTCAGGATTAGTGGGCACAATTCAGGAGGATTTCTTTCTTTGTGATACAAATCTGTATTCATTGATTTTTCTTGATGTGGATTAATTGCAGCTCTTTATTAGGAATATTATCACAAATAAACTATAGACCAGTATAGATTGTTAAGCCTAGATTTCAACTGAATGAGGCTAATCAATATCTAGATCTGTAATTTAAAGTAATTCATTAGGCCTCAGGAAAAGCTAAATAATACATGTGAGAAATGTCTCATCTGGAGCCCCAAAGGAGTTTTCTCCATAAACAGAATAAATACATTTGTAATTTATAATAATTAGTGTGATTATATTTACTCAAATGAATTTAGCTTGTCTGTTATGCTTGGGGTGCCCAGGAAGACCACTGCAGCTCAAGATTTGATGGTGACACCATCATAGCCAACTCTCTTCGTAAAGCTTCATCTCTAGGCTTTCACATCAGGGGAGGTTGACAGCTGGCCTACAGCTTGTCAGCCCTCATGGTTTTATGTCATAACTTTTGATGACAGTAACATTAACCCACTCATCTGAGTTACAGAAAAGTGATAAATTGAGCAGTGTTACTCGTGCACTCATATGTTTCACTGTTTTTTCTAAGTTCTAAGTTATAGGTAGGCACACTTTACCTTTTCAGTTGCATTCAGTCCCCAGTTTGGTATTTTGGTAAAAATAAATGAGTAAGAGCCAAGACATTGATGTCTGAATTATAGCTCCATAATCATATATCAAAGTTAATTGCTTTGAGAGAGAAAGAAGATTTCCCTAGAGATCCTTGCGCCTACCCCAGTCCTGAAAGACCCTACGTCAAAGATGACCCTCCCTTCTCTGGACAAGAAAGGCTCGACATGGTTTCTTCTGAAGCCTGTCAATGGTACCCTCTGCTTCCATCAGACACAATTGTTCTTTCCCCATCACCCAAAATCCTGGCCTCAGACCTGAATGCTCTGACCCTTCAGCTCTCCAACAGCCTGGGGAACTCAGGACCTGACCTGATGCCAAAGTTAACTAATTTTGGTTTTGTTTCCATCAATGTTCCATAGCAAACAACTTGTGTGATTAATATTTTATTAAAAGCATTACATGTAGCCCTATGTCATTTCCTGTTCTGCGTGATTTCAGCTTCCTATCACAGTCAAGTCAATCGTTTAAGTGCTACACGTGTATTCTGCAACCTGTCATAAAACGTGAGTTTAGTGCATATGCTAAATTTATACCCCTGCAGCCCTCCAATTGATCAGGTATAACAACTGGGGTACAATGCACCCCTGTTCTCTTAGAATGCGAATGCTTCAAAATATTCATACTATCACTATTCTTGACTACATATTGGGAGTTGTTTCTGTAAATAGTGCCAGCTCTTATTCAAGTCAATGGCAAAAGCTTCCACTCACCTGGAGGATTGGGCCATTGCTTATACTGCTAAATGTATGGTCCTTCAATGTGTTCAGCTTTCTGACTCTGAAGCTCTTAAGTGCTTAAAGTCCTATTGAGACTACTCACATGCTTAAAGTTTGCTAATGCTAAATAGCATGTGGGAAATGAGTTTCGTGGTTCATAATAAGTAGCAGACATTAAGCAATGTGAACTCCATGGTCACCTACATTAGGAGCTCGTGAAATATAAAATATATCATAAAAGAAGGGAAGTCAATGCAAAAACTGATAGGAAAGTGATTTTAAGGGTCAGACTTGAAACCCTTACATTCAGGTAGATTTAAAACTTGAAACCCTTAAATTCAGATTGATTCCTCTTTAACTCACTATGCTTTGCCTTTATACTGCAGTTCACATTATTCTCTAGTTTGGAGACCTCAGAAGAAAAGGAAATTCTATATCCTTTCTGAAATGCAACACTAAAAAGCAACAGAGTGGGTTAAATGTGAAGGGAAGCCTTAACTTTGAATTTCCTGCTTTTTGAGGGCTTTATTCTGAACCCTAATGTTGTCTGCATGCTGGGTTTTTGCATTTGTGAATTAAATAATGGCACTTTGTATAGGCAGATTTCAGGGAAAAATAAGAATCTAAGTTGTATACAAATGTAGTTTTAGCTGTGACACCATTGAAATGACAGAGTTTGCACAAGCAAATAGAGAATACGTAGTTATTTTCTTGTGTGTCATTCCCAGTTAGGGAACACTTTTAGTTTTCTGAACAGTTTGTACGAATGTAACACGTATCTAGAAAAAACCCTTTTGTCAATTAATAATTTAAAATGTTTGAATTCAATAATTTGGCCGTTTTGTATCCTGCTTAAAATGTACCTTGCTATATTGTATGTAAAATCTAAGGAAAAAACCTCCCAAACCAGACTGCAACAACAAAAACATAACAAACAGACAAATAGTGTAATGATAACTACATTGTGTAAGCTCTCTAACGTTGGGTCTGTGTGTGAGAGAGAGACATGCATGCTCATTTTACCACCTTCTTTACTGGATAGGATTTCAGCCCTACTCTACTATATCTGACTATGTTCCATTTTAATGATTATCAAATATATCCCTGTTGCAACTTTATTGACTTCTAGGGGATAATACCAGAGCAGGGGGCTGAAACATATCATGGGGGTGCTGAGAGCCATTGAACCAAAATGTATATGATGGAAACCACTTCAAGCCAGTACATGCGGCAGCACCCCCTGGACCCCAAGTTTCAGCACCTATGTACCAGAGATGAATTTGGCCCAATAGATCAAATAATACTATAATCACCAACAAATTTCCTTCAACCCAAGTATCTTTCAAAGCAGTAGGTCTCAAGTTCTGCCTTACCGTTGGCCATTGATTTCAATACAGTTATAGCAGGAATGAATTTGACCAATTTCTTCCATGAAACCAATGAACATGGTTCTCCCTCCAGCCATCAACAAACTAATCCATCATGTGAAACCCCCGCCCAACCCAGAGGCATATATTACTAAGCACATTAGCTACATGCTTCTACCGCTCTAAACCTTGTCCTCCCTTTTCCTTGTACTGAACTAATATCTATCATCTTTATTCCTGGTATGTCTTAAACTAGCCCTAGCCCTGCAATGAGCACCACATTTGAAGATCCTTGTGTAAAGCCCCACTGAGGTCAACAGCACTTCACTCTGCCTCTGCATAGCTCATTGCAAGTATGGGGCCTTAGTCTGTAAGATGCTTGGGAAAGAGACTTTGGGACTGATTCTCATGTGCCCTGAGGGGCCTATATACCACTCTAGCAGTGTAAAAGGACGTCAAAGTGTCTGTAAATTTACATTCACTTTAAAGCATTTTTATATTGCCAGAGCACTGTTGTAAATGGGAATTGGGATCATTCTCTTTTATTTGACTATTAAGTATATTTATGTTGCTATATACCTAATATTATGTATCCTTACATCACCAGAGACACTGTAGCACACAAAGCTCTGCCATATTTAGATATATTTACATTTATTGGACCTTCCTTTGCCCATATTTCTTCTATCATCACTGCACAATAAATTAAGTCTTGAATCCAAGAGTGGAGATGGTTGGGGTATACAAAGCATAGAACAGAGAGTGCTCCAGTACTTGATTATCAACAAAGCCAAGCGGATAAACATCATGCTATCTCACTACATGTGTTATCTATCTGGCATAAATTATCTGCAGACCATCTGAATAAACTATCAACTGAAACAGGAAGCAGTGGGACTAGATCTTTCACCTTCCTTTGATTGTCACTTTCCAATTGTTTTCTTTTCTTAGTGACGTCAACAGGCCAGGTCATTGATGTTCCATTTTAGCCTTGACTATGCCAGACCCTCCCGGAGAAGTCAGAAGCCAGGAACAAATTAGGCCTAAATAAAGAATTGACATTCCTTGAAATATCTCTGTATATAATCTTATAAGGCACTATGAAATCTTTGTTAAATTTAAAATTAAGCAGTGTTAAAATAAGATACATTAATTTCAGCAGGCTACATGAATAGAAATAAGACGTGAGTGTGTGTGTATTCACACACACAGCATTAGTGCTATCACCAACAGAAATGCTGCAGTGAAAAATATACTGAAATCTAGGGCAAGAGAGTCATATTTTAAAAAGGTGGGAAACATGCACAGTTGGACAAATTTTATCCCCTCTCCAGCCTCTTATGTCATTATCATTATGCAAAGGGTCCATTAAGGCTCCACAAGAGGATTCGGGAATATTCCTCGAGCACAGGCACAGTGTAGAGCTACCATAAGCAGCCTTACATTGACCACCTGGCAAGTCTTGACATGGGGGAGGCATGCTGGGGTTGTGAATGGGAAAAGGGCAGAGTGGGGACATGGCCCTACAGAAATTCTGGACTCTTCCACAGTCAGTAGGCAGCCTGGGACAGGCGTAAATTCAAGCTCTGGGGGATTCTCTAACTTTCCCACCTCCTCCAGGGTGGTACCTTTTGTGTAGCATCTCCCTGAGGGGTGGTACAGAATCAACCCACAGTCTTATGTCAATGGTGGTTAGCGGAGATGATTCAGCTCATCAATAAGAAGTAAATAGGACAGGTAAAAATGTCTATTATTTCTTCCTTTAGAAAAAGAATATAAAATAAACACCACTTAAGAGGATTAAAAGAAGCTCTGGTTTGGGGCTAGCCTAGGATTCAGAAGATCTAGGTTCAATTCCCAGCTCTACCCAGACTCCTTGAGCAACCCTATATAAGTCATTTAAACTCTCTGTGCCTCACTTCACAATCTGTAAAATGGGGATAATAATTCTTCCTTTCTCTGACTTGTTTATTTAGATATAAACTCTTTGAGGCAGGAAATCTCTTACTATTTGTTTGTAGAGTGCCTAGCAATGCAATCCGGATCTCAACCAGGCCCTCTGGTCATTACTGTAACAAAATTCAATATGTGTATGTGTACCAATTTCATGCATAGTGTTGATGTTTGATAGGCACTTTGAGATCCTCAGATGGAAGGTGTGCTGTTACTATGTGTGTTCAAATCTATATTAAAAACACTGAAGATTAAAATAAATAAAAATGTTGGTCCCACTCTATTAGGTCCTATACATTAACCCTCTTGTGACTGGCTCAGGAGATAGCTAATCTGTAGCCGAGTCCCTTGTCAGTTATACTTGTAGTGTGGCCAAATTTGTTACCATCTGCCGACAGGTCAATGGCCTATGTGAAATGAGTTGCTGGTTTCATATCAATTCCCTATTGTGCAGGTATCCATAGCACTGAAGAACCACCACCATAACTGGCACTACTTGCCACCCTTTGGGGCAACAGAGAGGACAAGGAATGAAGGGAATGGTGAATGGACTGCATTCTTAACCCTAGGGGTGGTCCCTCCTTTTCAGGCTTGAGGCGTATTAGCAGGGAAGGAAGGGGAAAATAAGACTGCTCCTGCCTATGCTGTAGGTATTCTCTGTGTAAAAGATTTCAGTCCTGAAGCTGTCAAGCTGGCACCTATCATGAGATTAAAGTTTGGGGGGTGGTGGTAGGAATTTGCAATGGTCTAAGAGAGCAAGTGTCCAGCCTACTTGCATTATACTGCTATCATTAATGGTACGAGGACTGAAATGTAGGACAACTACATTTTTGTAGGTTTCCTTTGAAACAACAACAAAACAAAGAAAAGGAGCACCAAACCACAATTTTAAAAACAGAGTGCTTTAAGATGTCTCCTGAAAGTCACAGGCTCTCCTTATATTGTTCAATTTTTGGAATTCTTCAGGAGTGAGAACAGACTCTGTTGTCAACAGAGTTCTGTTCACAGAAACTAGGCAGGAAAATGAAAGAAGGCTCTCTATTGTTTGACTATGTGGTGTAGGCTGCAAGAATGTGTGGGGAATGCAGTGCCTGCATGTCAGAGAGAGAGGGGTCTTTGTGTGAAAACACTGAAGCAGAATGTCAATCATATAAATAACTATTACCTCATTTTTTTTAATTCTAATCATTGCTATCATAATTATTAAATTGGATACCAATAGGGATAGCCCTTACAGCTTCGCTGGAACATACTGCGATCTAATCAAAGCAGTCCAAATGCTATGATCAACCAACTCGATCTACTGTGAAACAAGGAGAAATGTTTAAAGCATCTTCTGTGCACACTCACATTTAACACATTCTTAGAACCACTTCTAAGGTAGCCTTGATCTCGCCTTGTGGGCAAAAAGTTTACAAGTGTTCTGATACCAAGTAATGTAAAAGTGACTTTTCTCCAAAATCTGCACCTGTATCAGCCTTTATAAGAATTGTGCACAATTGGAAATGCTCAGTGGTAAAAAAAGAAAATCACTAAATTTGGGAGGTTTACGTGCTTATGGTTGATGCAGATGATGTACTTTATAATTATGTCACACTGGATTACGTGTCAAGATGCAGTGATGCAAGGGCAACATGGATGGATATGAAACTCCTCAAAATCCTGAACTCATTATAGGCAATGGGACTAAAAAGGGGTTATTTGAGATAATAAATGTTTTTTGCTATTTCACCAAATCATTTCTTGAAGTACAAACTTGCCCCTATGGTAATGGCATACCTGTTGTGACATGAATCACATTTGCCCTCCACTGAAGAACAGCCTGTTGCGGCTTGGTTTTATTTTGTGATGCGTAAGGGAGATCCAACTTTGAGATACCATGTCACTGTTTTGTGTGCCCATGATAGGAAAATATTATACACTGAAATATCAGCAAGACTGGGAGGTGTTATTACCCTATATTTATTATACTATATACTATGTACTGTATAAATATCATTCATAAGGCGTATGATTCAATGGGTTAGGCCTCAGGTTCAAACCCTGACAAGTGTTTTGCCAATCTCTGTAAACTTAATCTTGCACAGCACAGACGTAGAATGCTGTGGCAGTAAGTAAAAAGTAAATGGTGGTGAGCAGCACAAGGAGTGCAAGAGAGCCCAGTTCTACACCACTGAAATCACTGAGAATTTTGCCTGAGGATTGGGGACTTAACTAGAGAGTTCTCAGGTGATTGCCAAGTAGAAGGAGTAAGCTCGAAGGCCAAGACCCTCAAAGGTATTTAGGTCCCCAACTCTCATAGATTTCAGTGGGAGTTAGACCCAGATCCTCAAAGGTTTTTAGTTATCTAAGGGTGTAATCCAATAAGAAACTTAGGTGCCTAACACCAGAGTTAGGAGCCTCTGTCCCCAAGCACAGCACCACTGTGATCCACTAAAATCCTGCTTGCTGCCACCTTGTAGGCTCCTAAACCTTGTAGGTGCCTAAACTCACTTGGCACCTAACTTTTTGCTGTAAGTTCCCTAGGCACCTAAGTTTTAGACCCTGGGGTATGCACTTTGCTGTCCCTCTCTAGACTCCTATCTCCTGCCTAAGCCCCACAGCAATTCATGAACTATCAGAAGGTAGGCATTCGGCCAACTACCTCACGTGCAGGGCCCAATCCAGCAGGCGACCTCTGAGCATTCCACCAGCATTGTTCCCATTCAAAATCCAGCTATAGAAGGAGTAGATGGTGGTGCTACCACGACCCACCGTATAACTTTTAGCCTAGTGGTTAGGGCATTCATCTGGGATGGGGGAGACCCAGGTTCAGGTGGGGATAAAGGATTTGAACAGGTTTCAGAGTAACAGCCGTGTTAGTCTGTATTCGCAAAAAGAAAAGGAGGACTAGTGGTACCTTAGAGACTAACCAATTTATTCGAGCATAAGCTTTTGTGAGCTACAGCTCAGGGTCTCCCATCTCTCAGGAGAGTGCTCTAACCACTGAGCTATAGAATGCTGTGATGTAAGGGGCTTCCTCAATCTCTTCTGTTGAAGCTGTTCCACTGTGGATAAACAATGAAAGAGTGGTTGGAGCAGGAGGATTGGACTCAGGGTCTGCTATGTAGGTGTCTTAACCACTGAACTATAGAGTCATGCTCTCTCTGTGGCCCCCTGCCTATGGATACAATTTTGTCATGGTAAAATTATGTATAATTCATGGTTTGGTTATGGTAAAAACCCATGTGCCTCCTGCTGCTGCACATTAACAGCTTTAATCTAGTCCTATTGCAGAGAGGACTATATCAAAGCAAAGCAACAAACAGTTCATTCCCCAGGGTCCATATAAATGACAAAATTCACACGTTCCATGACAGTGGTGACCACCATGACAGAACGGTATCCTTACTAATGACTATTTAATTATTTATCCATAGTGGAACAATCACTACGCCAGAAAGAGAGACTGGGAATGATTCTGTAGGCTAGTGGTTAGGGCAGACAGTGGGGAATTAAATCTGTGTATCCACATGCCAGGTGAGTGCTCTAACCAGTGGGCTAAAAGTTACAAGATTGGCACCTCCTACTCCTGCTGTTTTGTGTGGAATAAGACAGATTCCTAAATCCTTCCCCACAAGAAAAGCCTTAGGCACCTAAACTGCCTGATTACAGGTGGCAGTTTCCTGTTTGTGGATTGCAAGCCAATTTAGGCACCTCCCTGCAGCCCAGACTCAGATGCCTATCTCTGAGAGAGGGGCAGGGCTTACCACACTCCCTTCTGGTTGGCATCTCCCATTGGCTAGCTTAGGCTGCTCCCCACTTAGCTTGACTTATGTACTGCATTTTCAGGTGCCCGTCTCTCCCCATTCATTGTACAGGGGGCCTAGGTGCCTAACTTAGCTTTGTCGATCACAGCGTTGTTCCTGTGATTTTCTAGGCTCAGTGTTGCAGCACGTAAGTCCCTTCACGGAACCCATTCTAAGTGACTAGGCTTGATAACAAGTGTTTTCAAGATTAGACCCACAGAGGGAAAATTGTAGTTAAACATCTCCGTAGGCACACTGAAGGTCATGCTTAAGTACATGATTTCTCAAATTCAACAATTTTCTGCTCATACTCCAGTTTTATCCTGAGTATTTATGAGAAAGAGAATTTGAAAGAGGGAGTTTGACATTTACTACTGCTCAGTGAGGAGGACTATGCATAGTCCCTAATTTTACCTGCACTCACATGTAGCCTCCACTCACACATATGCTGGAGTGTAATAACACCATGCAAGTAATTGCAGAATTAAGGCCTTATGGTAGGCAAGAAAATTCAGAGATAGGCCAGCTAAAGAGACCTGACCTAGGTTCTATTCCCTTTTGTACATCATCAAGTGATTTGCTTAATAGAAGTCTACGCTGCACACTCCTCTTGGAAGTGTGTAGAGTACATACACTACATGCCCCTTTGCCCCTCTCAGCGTGGGTATAAATAGCAGTGTAGATGGTGACATGCTGCTTAGGCAAGGAGAGAAAAGACATATCTGAACCCTGTGGGTATGTATAGGAGCGCTAAAATCATGAATCAGGCCCCCAAAATCATGAGATTAGCTTAAAGTCATGAGATTTGAAACAAATAATAAATTCGGGATTCTTTTTATTTGCTGCCTAGTTTTGAGCCTTTGGGGTTCAAATTTTCAAACTCTTCTCTGCAATCAAAAAATCTAAGCACACTTTTTTTAATGCAAATTGAGATTCTGATGTAATCACATCACTCCAGAGCTTTAAGAAAAATTACAAATATCATGATACTTACAATAAAATGGCACAAGTTGTCAACACTGATTATTATTTGGTTACATTTGGAATTTCTTCCAGCATGCCCAATGAAAATAGTTTCACTTTTGTTTTTAGTCAGTTTCGTTTTCCAGCAGCCATGCTCTTACACAATGTTGCACTGTTTGCACTCCAAACATTGCAAAGGAATGTTTAAATAATAACCGAAAAAAATCCTGTTTTCAGTGGATTTCTTTAAAAAGGTTATACTAACCTTTCTATTGATTATTGCATCTATTGGTTTTCAATATAAAAATAAATGTTTTTACGATTTTTTTTACAATTTTCAGTCTAAATCATTCTGTCTCTATAAAGGGTTCCTATTGCATTTTTACCCAATCTACACTTTAATCTGGATAAACCACTGGATGACTAACTCAGATAAAATAAGAACCTGCCCAAACACTGTCCACAAACTTGAACCAGATCATATCTGAACATTGTCAGCTTAAACTTAACATGGCCAAAATTGAACTCCTTATGTTTGCTCTAAGCTTCTCCCCTCTCCTCCCATTCTTTGTCACTGTTGACAACATTACCATCTTCCATGGCCATTAACACATGACATGAAAATGTCTTCAACTTTCCCCTCTCTCTTGAACACCCAGGCAGCCTCCAAATTTTGTAAGATCTAACCTTTTCTTTCTTGTGCCTATGGCCAAAACTCTCATTCAGTGTCTCGTTATCCCCCACCTTGACTGCTGCTGCCTTATCATCTCTAGCCTCCTTGACACCCATATCTCTGTCCCCCAATCCATACACAACCCAGATGATCTAATAATCTAATGCCATCATCCTTTGTTTGAATCTTTACATGGGCTCCCCTTTTCCATTACATCATGGTCAAGCTTCTTCTCACCTTCAAGACCTTTAACACCTCTTCCCTCCTCACTGTTGGACTCTTACTGTCACATCTGCCTCCTCCATTCCACCAAAAATATTGTTCTTGGTATCACATCTGGCCACCATGACCTCTTCACTTTCTTCCACACACCCCTTATGCTTGGAATGCCCTACTTGGAGACATTTTTAAGCCCAGGTCCTGTCCATTGGTCCATGTTGCCTCTCCGAATTTCTGTGGGACACTGGGCAAATCACCTCACCTCTCTATGCCTCCATTTATCAGTATTCAGATAGCAAAGGCCCAGATTCTCAGCTCAACTTAGCTCTGTTGACTTCAGTGGAGTTACACTGATTTATACCATCTGAGGCTGTGTCCTCAAATTTGTGTGCAGTTTATTATTATTAATACCTATGTATCACTTTATAACAAACATTATTATGTTGGGGTATTGCATGATTCACTTATGTAGCACAGTCATGTGCATCTAATGCTTTTATGAAATGCACAAAGTTATCCTCTTTGTATAAGCAAATCCTATTTGTGTGCACAAATGCTATTATTTATGTGTGTACAAGTCACTATCACTGGTATTTATAAATATGCAGTAACCTTCATAGGATAAACTGTTGTGGCTAGAGTTGGTCAAAACTGTCTTTTATTTTTATTGGGAGTTTTTAAAGAAGGCTTTTATCGAAATAACACTACAGAAAAAACAGGGAAGAGAGAGTGAGAAAGAATAATTTTTTTTCAGTTCTGTTTTTGGAACAAATAATCTTTTGATAAAAAATGTTCATTTTTCTGAAAATGGGTTCCAACCAAAAAGCCAAAAGTTTTATCAAAACCCAAACACTCTGATTGAAAATATTTCTTTTTCTCTTTCTTTTTTGTTGACAAAATGAAAAATTTGACCCACCATGAAAATTGGAATTTTTGTCAAAAAGCCAATTTTTGGTCAAAAAAAAAGTTTTTGCAAAAAGAGAGAGAGAGAGAAGTTCTAATTATGGATCCTTCTGCCTTCATTATAGTTCTATAGAAAACACTTCACTTTGCTGGTTCCAAACTACAGCTACCAGAAATCTCTGCTGACTCATACTTCCCGGCTGTAGCTCATGCGGCTTGAAAAGGGAGAGACTACTTTTGGTCCAAGCCTCTACTGATGTCATATGAAGGTTGTAAAGAAGGTTCTGTAGGTCCGTCTACAAGATTTTACCCCTTGCATAATTCTGGTGGAGGAGAGGAAGGTGTAAAAACAACAGTTAATGCTTACATTTAGCTTTATCCATTAGTTACAATATTCTAGCTGATGATATCATTCATGCAGGGCTTTGCTGTAGTCCCGAAAGGAAAATGACTAATGTTTCCTATTTTAACCACAGAGTGTTCTGATCATCCATTCTCTCAGTAGGCAATGTGTACCCCTGATTGCTACTGACAGGCTTCCAGGGAAAAGAGACATCCTGTATCCACAGTGCCCCACTCAGATGCTATATTCATGTGGTAAAGGCGTGTAGTCTAAGGGTGAGATCATGTAAGTAGGAATCAAGACTCCTCAATTCTGTTCCCTGATCTGATCCTGAGTCACTGTGTGACTTCGGACAAGTCGCTTAACTTCTCTGTGCCTAAGAATACCCATCTGCAAAATGAAAATTACAATTAATACCCACATACCAGGGATGTTGTGGAGTTTAATCTAATGTTTTAGGGCCTTGAGCTCCTCAGATGAAAGGTTTCACAAAGAAATAGCTATATATTAACACAAAGAGGGTCTGTGGCAGAAGTCTTTTCCGCTTGTCTAGACTTGTTAGCCCTTAGAAGTCTCAGACCAACATTCCAAAAGATGGAGACTGAGGAAGCTCTTCCAAGAGAAAATTCTCCCTCATCCCAAAAGAAGTTCCACCTCCCTTTCCACTACTGCTCTCTCCCTTCTCTCAAATACCATTCCACCTGTCTGCCCTCCCTCCAGTCCATATACACTCTTGCCTACCTTACTTTAGCCATCAGCCCCATTCTCCCCACACTCCTCATGAGGCTCTGTGTAATTCCTGCTCATAGTGTGCTACATTATGTAATACTTGCATCTATTCTGCCAGCAACATGCTGATCCTTTCCTCCCCTTGCCTTTAATGCTCTTGCAATCCAACTCCCCCAGTTGCTTCCCAGTTTAAGGGAGCAGATGGAATCTGGCAAGAGGCTTCAGAGAGTACATGAGGATGCAGGAGATGGGTAAGAGCAGTAGGTGAGTTGAGTCAGGACTCAATCCCAGTCAGCAGAGTCTTCCCCTCCCTGCCACAGTGCCCTCCAGTGGACTCTACCAAGTGTGCAAGTATTAGCCAATTTCTAAGAGATCATGTAGGATATTTTTTGTACAAAAAAAGTCATACTGTACACTCTAAGAAACTCATAGGGCCAGATTTTCAAAAGAGCTCAGCTCTTACTTAGGCACCTAAATAAGGGCGAGGTTTTCAAATGCATACAGACCCCAGCATCCTCCATTGTGACATTTATTTGCCTAATTACCTTTTGAAAATTCCTGCTATAATGCCCAAAGGACAAATACCTAAGAAAAAAAATAAAGAACCTGTTTAAAAATCTGTGTCACATCCAATGATCTATTCAAACCCCATGTGCATCATAAAATCCTCAGAGTCACTGATGCTTCATGAAACATATCCTATTTAGAAATACTTCTTCACTTATATAATTTATTGTTACTTATTTTTACCTGTTCTCTATTATTAGAGAAATTTGTACATACACAAGATCTCTGCATCTTAAGAGGTTATCTGGGATGGCTGTTTATTTGTTAGGTTTCAGAGTAGCCTCCGTGTTAGTTTGTATTCGCAAAAAGAAAAGGAGTACTTGTGGCACCTTAGAGACTAATCAATTTATTTGAGCATAAGCTTTCGTGAGCTACAGCTCACTTCATCGGATGCATTCAGTGAATCCACTGAAGCTCACGAAAGCTTATGCTCAAATAAATGTGTTAGTCTCTAAGGTGCCACAAGTACTCCTTTTCTTTTTGTTTATTTGTTATTTCCCACCTCAATATCTTAAAGTCACCATCTTCAATCTTATTTTTTAATTGATATTTGAGAGCTTTTGCTGCTCACTGAACTTCATTTTCTTTTAATTGGCACTAACCTCTTGTGTCAGATCTTCTGGTTTGGTAAGTTTGCTTTCAGTGCAGTAACCAAAGGAGGACAGATATGTCATTCAAGCCATCTTTCCACTCCCTCAATCTTGGGACCAGCTGCTGGGTTTGCTTAGCCGGTGGCATTACTAAGTGGGCTTCTCTAAGTCACACCATTAGGAAACCCCCTACTGACAATTCTAGTAGCTGTGGATCACCAAAGCACATGGCACATACCCCTGCAAGGAGTGATGGCACAGAACTACCTATGTTAGTTTTACACCACTTAGGGATTCCCTTATGTCAGAGAAATCCCAGCCCCATTCCAAGCCCTTTGCACCACTCATGCATCACAAAGGGGATGAAACTAGGGCTCAGAATGTGACCCACCATCTGCAGCCTATATGCATCTCTCCATCAGATTTATATTTCCTGAAACAAAGGGGCTGCTACAAAGGGACTGTGCTACTCTTTGAAATGCTGCTGGCAAGTTGTCTTGCATGTGGGAAAGTAACAAGAGTGTTGGGAGCTTTGGTACCACTGAAATATTTAAATATTATATATGGTGACGCCCATAATTCAACATTTTCTGTGGTGAAACACAACAGAAATGATTGCAGGATAAATGTTATTCCATATTCTGAGCCAGACTCTCGAGGTTTGTTTTATTTATATCACATGTGGCTGGGAGAAATAATTCTATGAAGCCTCACGCAGTATATTTTCTTTTTACCTTGCCAACATATCCTAATGAAATCAATGACGGAAGACTTTTCTCAGTTACTAAAGATTTGCTTTTAACCACTCAGCACTCAAAAATCAGTAACAATTATTAATCTGTCCTGAAACTGCAGGTACAACCTGCTGGCAACAGATGGTGTGAATAGCAAGCCAGAAGTGACCATTTTTGATATTCAATAGATTAAGAAAACTCAGTTCTATAATCTGATCTAACATCTTGTGACCAAGGATCTAAGGTATTGATTGGTTATATTATAGAATGAGGACTTAAACCTGTAGTTTCTTCCACAGGGCTGGATTCTGTGAGCCTCCAGAATGGGGTAAGCTTCAGCACCTTGAAGAATCAGGACCACATAGAACATCCACTAATGTAATTACTGACTGAGTGGCTGCATTATTGGGCTCTTATTTAGGGTCTGATCTTGCAGTGCACTGGGAAGCACAGCTCACAGGATTCAGATCGAAGGCACTTAGCACCCTTGCAGCAGATAACAGAGAACTAGTGAGAGGGAACGGTCCATTAAGATGCTCTGACCAGGGATGGAATAGATTTTATATAGACTTTAAGATATATATATAAAATAAACAGTCAAAAAGAATTTTCATCCATTGTTTACTATGGGTAAATCATGAGGATTAGGAAGGGGGCCCAGAATGTATTATTTTGCAAAGGAACATAGAATTTAACTATTTCTCATTAAAGATGGACCAAAATCAAAACCATAAGCTCAAGCTCTCCCAAACTATAGAAAAGTTTGGGTCAAAATTTTAGATTTTGGGTTCCTTGCTACTTCCTGTTTCTAACCCTGCTACCTAAATTTAATTACCAGAAACTGAAAAAATATCTGTATCGGACAGTTAGTGTACAGAGCCAATGAGATTCACAGTGTGTCAAGTCAGAAATAGCCATCCAACTGCATGTTTTTGCATTAGTAGCTTCCTTTGCAAGATATCTGGGAAGCATGCACTTACTAAGCAAAGGCAGTGGACAAAAGGGCCTATGATGTAGTGTACACCTGCAAATCTGATTTTTTTGTGCATATAAAAACGTGGATGTGCAAAACAGGAGATACAATTTTAGCAACCACATATTTTTTTAATGGCCTTTACCTGTATAGACACCAGGCCATGGAGGGTCAGGGACTCTGCACCCACAGAACCCAACTCTGATCCAGGCCTTTCAAGCTCTGCTTCTTCTGTCCCGTCAGCAATTGTTTTCTCCCAGCCTACTGTGGCACCTCTGCTCCTTTACTCCTACACAAACACATACAGAAACCACTGTCCATGTTCAGGAAGTCCCCTGACATTAAAGCATGTGGGAAAGCTCTTCCAGGATGAACGACAGCAGCTAAAGACCTCAGGCCAGAGTGCAAAGGCCAGTGCACGGCAGGAGAGCATTGAAAGGACATTAATTTTTCTGAATAAGGGAAAACGAGTTCTCCCCTGTGTGTTTCTCCTCAGTTCAAACCCTTGAGACCACAAAGACAGGATTTCTGGTGGTGGGAGAGAGGAAAACTGTGGAAAAGTTTAGCCAGCTAGATGAATGCAACATTAGTTTATAATGCTGCCCTGTACCACTGTAATATTGAAGATGTGACAACCAGCAAGGAAGGGGTCAATGAGGAATCATTCACTTAAATGTTTCTTAACCCTCCAGAAAAAATTTCTACACCCACAAATACAGTGGGATAAATGTATAATGAGTAAGCGACTTGAGCACAGGTCAGAGAACAAGGCATTACTATCCCTAGATTTGACACTGGCTGCCTTTTAGCTTTGGGTAGCTCCCACATTGTGAACCTCAGATTCCATCCATAAAAAGGGAATGCTATTTACTTGTGTAATTGGGATGTGAGAGATTTAATTAGCTAATGTTTGTAAAGCACTTTGAAGATTAGGATGCCTGGCTTCTTAACATTTATTTCTGGCTTTCCCACGCTTTTAAAATAAAACACTAAACAGAAATGAGGAAACATGTAAAATGCCTACCCATGCACACATGATAGCAAGTGTTGAGCCAAGGTATGTCCCTATGTGTTCCATATTACAGCCTAATGTGCTAACACTATACACCATTTACATGCTATCCCAGAAATATAGGTTTGAGAGCCTGAGAATTTTCCCAGTGTATCACAATTACAAAAACACCTGCTCTCAATAACCTGAGCTGGTCTCCCGTAAAAATTCACGTTTAATAGTCCCCAGCATTTCCTGTTTCTAACAGAGATCAGTCTGAATCAAAACTCTGCAGCCAAATGTCCCCAAACTTGAGCAGAATTTGAAATCCAAACAAGTTTCTATGAGCTGGAATTTATATATGATCCCTATCTTTATTTCAGAGCTTACCAAAATGCCATGGGGGCTGATCATCCTGGGATATACACTCTTGCAATGCTCATTAAGTTTCAATGTATATTCTTTTCCTTGGCTGTTCAGGCCCTCCATTGGAACAACTCTGAATGTTGGTGTGTTTGAAATCACAGGATCTGCATTTTGTGGCTTGAGTGCATCTCTGATGTCTGACCTCTGTAGTGTGAAGTCTTTGTTGTTGCAACAGGACTGTATTGAGTGTAAATCTTGAAAGGGCCATCGAAACCTCTTTAATGAAACTGTTTTCATTTTGAGGTGGCACAACATGGTTCACAAGGACCACTTACCATCAGCATGGGCAATGAAAACTACAGAAAATATTTTTTTAATATTGGGGACATATTCTCCATCACACTTCAACTGCAAGTCTCTCTTTATCTCACTCCCTTGTAACAGGATGGCCCCACGCTAATGAAGGTATGAATTTTGGCATCAGTCACAGCTGGCTTAATGGTGGGAGGTCAGTGATACACCCACAGGGCTAACATACCCATATTCTTCCAGAAAATAGCTTCAGTGCCTGTATATGAAATAGTGTCCAAAATATTTGGGGTTCCAGAGAGGATGGCTCTAGACTGTTCTCAGTGGTAGCAGATGACAGAATGAGGAGTAATGGTCTCAGTTGCAGTGAGGGAGATTTAGGTTGGATATTAGGAAAAACTTTCTCACAGGAGGGTGGTGAAACACTGGAATGTGTTACCTAGGGAGGTGTTGGAATCTCCTTCCCTAGAAGTTTTTAAGGTCAGGCTTGACAAAGCCCTGGCTGGGGTGATTTAGTCGGGGATCGGTCCTGCTTTGAGCAGGGGGTTGGACTAGATGACCTCCTGAGGTCCCTTCCCACCCTGATATTCTATGATTCTGTGATTCTATATCACCCAGCACTTGCACCACAGCAAAGCAATTATCTCACACAGGGGACCAATCACAGGGGCTGTGACCAGAGAGTCATCGAAGTAAACTCTAAAAAGGAAACCAAAAACTAAAAGTAAAGATTGCCTGAAACCAGTTTCTGCTAGAACTGTTCTGGTTTTGATCAAGGTTTGTCATGCTCGTCTTCGCCATATTGTATCTAGAATCTATATTATTTTCGGTTGAGATCTTCAGATCCAACTAGGGGATTTACATATGCAATTCCCATTGGGAGTTGTGCATCTACATGCCCTATGTGGTTTTGAAAAATGTCAGCGTTCATGCACTGGCAGTAGCTCCTTTTGTAAAAGGTCTGCTAAAGAATAGTAGGAAAACAAGAGAGAAACCTAATAAAATCTGTTTTCCAAATGTTGACTGCTCTGGAAGTTGCTGAGCATTCTCATCTCTGATTGATTCCTGTCTCTGCCTTCAAGACTCGCCAGAACTGTGCAACTCCATTCTTATCTGCTCTTGTCTCTTATGTCCTCGCCCCTTGTCTCCTCCAGAGCTGAGGATGCTCAGCATTTCACAGGACTGGGACCAGAATCATTTTAATCTCTTTTGTACAGCATATATATAATACTTATCACTTATATTGCACTCTGCATCTTGTAAGTGTTGGACAAACATTAACTAATTACAACATCGCGGCAAATATTATCATCCCTATTTTCCAGATGGGGAGAATCAGACATAGGTCCAAATTCACACTTGGTATAAGAGGATGTAGCTCCATTGACTTTCACTAGGTCTGAATTTGGCTGATAGAGAGGTTAAATGACTTGTCCAAAGCCATCGAGTGAATCACTGGCAGCATCAAGATTTAAATTTCAGGTGTTCCTTCTCCCAGACCTTTGCTCTGTCCACAGGACTTTACTGCCTCTCTCTGAAATAATGTTTCCCATGTTTTCTCAGAGCAGAGAGCTTTCCTTTCCAAGCTAACATTTAAAAATGCAAAATCCAAAACTGAATAAGCCGTTCAGACTCCCACAGGGAAAATCTCCAATGCTATCAGTAAAAGAAAATGAAACATCTAACAGATCCAGGTGCTGCCCCATCTTTCCCAAGCAAAATTCTGCAAATATAAGCAGCCAGTGCCAATTAAATACCTCTCGCTCTGTAATGCAGTGTGGGGCCCACAACTGGAAGTGAACACATCCTTGGAGCAAGTAATTCTGATTTGAGCTTAGCAGAGATGAAAGGCAGTCAAGCCAATCAGTGATGACTTATGAGCACCAAGGGAGGAAGTCAGTCAGCCATAAGCAATTTTTTGCTGTTTAGATGCTACTAATGAAACACTATAAAAGCGGAAACAAAGGGCTGGAGAATTGGAAATCATGTCTTGGGGTGTTTGGGTGTTTTACTGTGTTTCAGGTTAGTATGAGATATTTTAAAACTTTGCTTTTATATAAAGAAAAAGGTTTTCTTTTTTAAATACTCTGAGCTCAATCCTACAAGGTGCCGAGTGACTCCTGGGACATTTAGATAAACCTAACTCTAGTTTCAAATCACTGGGAGTTGAGAGTGCTCAGCATTTTGCATGATTTAGATTAATATCTCACCCAAAATTTTGATGCAGGTTAAATGGAATAATGCTACAAGCATTCAGCTGCTTTTATTGTTTCAGTGCCTAATCCTGGAATGTGTGTGGAGCATTTTCAGAACCTACCAACTTCAAAAGGAGCAAAGGGTGCTTAGCCCTTCCCAGGAAACTCTCAGTACTTCCCAGGACTATTAGTCTGGGACTATGTGTAATTTCATGGGTAAGTTAATGATAGAAAGGTAAGGGAGATCTCATTTGATTCATAAAAATCTATGGAATTGTAATGTCAATGGGTGTCACCCTCTGCGTGTGTCGTCGTCCCCCCTCCCCCCCCCAAGCTCCCACAATTAGGTTCTCCAGATGGTGGAAATTTTGATAATACAATTGTATTAGAAATGCATTCAGTTGGGTGTCATTTGAAAGCCTGTTCTCCCACAAACACAATGGTACCAAACATGACAAACCTAGAGATACACATTGAAGAAAATGTTTAAAAAACAACTTATTTTAATTATCCTTTAGCCCTGGTCTACACTAGGACTTTAGGTCGAATTTAGCAGCGTTAAATCGATTTAAACCTGCACCCGTCCACACAATGAAGCCCTTTATTTCGACTTAAAGGGCTCTTAAAATCGATTTCCTTACTCCACCCCTGACAAGTGGATTAGCGCTTAAATCGACGTTGCCGGCTCGAATTTGGGGTACTGTGGACACAATTCGATGGTATTGGCCTCCGGGAGCTATCCCAGAGTGCTCCATTCTGACCGCTCTGGACAGCGCTCTCAACTCAGATGCACTGGCCAGGTAGACAGGAAAAGAACCGCGAACTTTTGAATCTCATTTCCTGTTTGGCCAGCGTGGCAAGCTGCAGGTGACCATGCAGAGCTCATCAGCACAGGTGACCATGATGGAGTCCCAGAATCGCAAAAGAGCTCCAGCATGGACCGAACGGGAGGTACGGGATCTGATCGCTGTTTGGGGAGAGGAATCCGTGCTATCAGAACTCCGTTCCAGTTTTCGAAATGCCAAAACCTTTCTGAAAATCTCCCAGGGCATGAAGGACAGAGGCCATAACAGGGACCCGAAGCAGTGCCGCGTGAAACTGAAGGAGCTGAGGCAAGCCTACCAGAAAACCAGAGAGGCGAACAGCCGCTCTGGGTCAGAGCCCCAAACATGCCGCTTCTATGATGAGCTGCATGCCATTTTAGGGGGTTCAGCCACCACTACCCCAGCCGTGTTGTTTGACTCCTTCAATGGAGATGGAGGCAATACAGAAGTAGGTTTTGGGGACGAAGAAGATGATGATGAGGAGGTTGTAGATAGCTCACAGCAAGCAAGCGGAGAAACCGGTTTTCCCGACAGCCAGGAACTGTTTCTCACCCTAGACCTGGAGCCAGTACCCCCCGAACCCACCCAAGGCTGCCTCCTGGACTCAGCAGGCGGAGAAGGGACCTCTGGTGAGTGTACCTTTTAAAATGCTATACATGGTTTAAAAGCAAGCATGTGAAAGGATTACTTTGCCCTGGCATTTGCGGTTCTGCCTTTGCAAAAGGTTTCTGGGGAGGGCAGCCTTATTTCGTCCTTCATGGTAGGACACTTTACCACTCCAGGCCAGCAACACGTACTGGGGAATCACTGTAGAACAAAGCATTGCAGTGTATGTTTGCTGGCATTCAACCAAAATCCGTTCACGCGGTGGGAGGAGGCAAAATGCGACCTTGTAACGAAAGCACATGTGCTATGTATGTAATGTTAACAGCAAGGTTTACCCTGAAAGAGTGTAGCGACTGTTTTATAAAATGTGTCTTTTTAAATACCGCTGTCCCTTTTTTTTTCTCCACCAGCTGCATGTGTTTCAATGATCACAGGATCTTCTCCTTCCCAGAGGCTAGTGAAGCTTAGAAAGAAAAAAAAACGCACTCGCGATGAAATGTTCTCCGAGCTCATGCTGTCCTCCCACACTGACAGAGCACAGACGAATGCGTGGAGGCAAATAATGTCAGAGTGCAGGAAAGCACAAAATGACCGGGAGGAGAGGTGGAGGGCTGAAGAGAGTAAGTGGCGGGCTGAAGAGAGTAAGTGGCGGGCTGAAGACAGGGCTGAAGCTCAAAGGTGGCGGCAGCGTGATGAGAGGAGGCAGGATTCAATGCTGAGGCTGCTGCAGGACCAAACCAGTATGCTCCAGTGTATGGTTGAGCTGCAGCAAAGGCAGCTGGAGCACAGACTGCCACTGCAGCCCCTCTGTAACCAACCGCCCTCCTCCCCAAGTTCCATAGCCTCCACACCCAGACGCCCAAGAACGCGGTGGGGGGGCCTCCGGCCAACCAGCCACTCCACCACAGAGGATTGTCCAAAAAAAAGAAGGCTGTCATTCAATAAATTTTAAAGTTGTAAACTTTTAAAGTGCTGTGCTTAAAGTGCTGTGTGGCATTTTCCTTCCCTCCTCCACCACCCCTCCTGGGATACCTTGGTAGTCATCCCCCTATTTGTGTGATGAATGAATAACGAATGCATGACTGTGAAGCAGCAATGACTTTATTGGCTCTGCAAGCAATGATTAAAGGGAGGAGGGGAGGGTGGTTAGCTTACAGGGAAGTAGAGTGAACCAAGGGGTGGGGGGGTTCATCAAGGAGAAACAAACAGAACTTTCACACCGTAGCCTGGCCAGTCATGAAACTGTTTTTCAAAGCTTCTCTGATGCGTACCGCGCCCTCCTGTGCTCTTCTAACCGCCCTGGTGTCTGGCTGTGCGTAACCAGCAGCCAGGCGATTTGCCTCAACCTCCCACCCTGCCATAAACGTCTCCCCCTTACTCTCACAGATATTGTGGAGCACACAGCAAGCAGTAATAACAGTGGGAATATTGGTTTCGCTGAGGTCTAAGCGAGTCAGTAAACTGCGCCAGCGCGCCTTTAAACGTCCAAATGCACATTCTACCACCATTCTGCACTTGCTCAGCCTGTAGTTGAACAGCTCCTGACCACTGTCCAGGCTGCCTGTGTACGGCTTCATGAGCCATGGCATTAAGGGGTAGGCTGGGTCCCCAAGGATACATATAGGCATTTCAACATCCCCAACAGTTATTTTCTGGTCTGGGAATAAAGTCCCTTCCTGCAGCTTTTGAAACAGACCAGAGTTCCTGAAGATGCGAGCATCATGCACCTTTCCCGGCCATCCCACGTTGATGTTGGTGAAACGTCCCTTGTGATCCACCAGAGCTTGCAGCACTATCGAAAAGTACCCCTTGCGGTTTATGTACTCGGCGGCTTGGTGCTCCGGTGCCAAGATAGGGATATGGGTTCCATCTATAGCCCCACCACAGTTAGGGAATCCCATTGCAGCAAAGCCATCCACTATGACCTGCACATTTCCCAGGGTCACTACCCTTGATATCAGCAGATCTTTGATTGCGTGGGCTACTTGCATCACAGCAGCCCCCACAGTAGATTTGCCCACTCCAAATTGATTCCCAACTGACCGGTAGCTGTCTGGCGTTGCAAGCTTCCACAGGGCTATCGCCACTCGCTTCTCAACTGTGAGGGCTGCTCTCATCTTGGTATTCATGCGCTTCAGGGCAGGGGAAAGCAAGTCACAAAGTTCCATGAAAGTGCCCTTATGCATGCGAAAGTTTCGTAGCCACTGGGAATCGTCCCAGACCTGCAACACTATGCGGTCCCACCAGTCTGTGCTTGTTTCCCGAGCCCAGAATCGGCGTTCCACAGCATGAACCTGCCCCATTAGCACCATGATGCATGCATTGTCAGGGCCCATGCTTTCTGAGAAATCTGTGTCCATGTCCTGATCACTCACGGGACCGCGCTGACGTCGCCTCCTCGCCCGGTATCGCGTTGCCATGTTCTGGTGCTGCATATACTGCTGAATAATGCGTGTGGTGGTTAATGTGCTCCTAATTGCCAAAGTGAGCTGAGCGGGCTCCATGCTTGCCGTGGTATGGCGTCCGCACAGAAAAAAGGCGCGGAACGATTGTCTGCCGTTGCTCTGACGGAGGGAGGGGCGACTGACGACACGGCTTACAGGGTTGGCTTCAGGGAGCTAAAATCAACAAAGGGGGTGCCTGTACATCAAGGAGTATTTCAGGCAGGACTGCACGGAGGGTTCCAATAAGAAATGGTGCACCTAAGTTATCGTTGTTATTGGAACAAGGAGGTTAGCCTGGCCTCTGATTGATACATGGCTAGATTTACCTCGCTGCACCTTCTCTGTGAGTGACTGCAGTGTGACCTAGAGGAATGAGTCCCCTAGACAGGGGAGGAGGCAAATGAGTACAAAACAAATCTGGTCTATTTCTTGTTTTGACCCACTCCATCTATCTTTTACATCTTTGGCTGGCAGCAGACGGTGCAGAAGGACTGCATGCCATCCACATCTCATGGCTGCTCGGCAGAAGATGGTACAGTACGACTGCTAGCCATCCCCATCTCTTGCCTGCCTGGCAGAAGATGGTGCAATACGACTGCTAGCAATCCTCATCTCTTGCCTGCCTGGCAGAAGATGGTACAGTACGACTGCTAGCAGTCCATATCGCCTGCCCGCTCACCATAAGACGGTTCAATAGGACTGACTGCAGGACTAAAGAGAATGACCTGGTCAAGTCACTCCAAATTTAGTCCCTGCGCCCATGTCTGCCCAGGCGCTCCCAGCCGACGCGGCCAGGAGCACCTCGGACACGATGAGGACGACTACCAATCGTATTGCACCGTCTGCTGCCAGAAGGCAAGGGGTTGCTGCTACTGTGCAGCAAAGCCGTACCGCGTCTGCCAGCACCCAGGAGACATAGGGTGACGGTTACCTGAGCGGGCTCCATGCTTGCTGTGGTATGGCGTCTGCACAGGTAACTCAGGAAAAAAGGCGTGAAATGATTGTCTGCCCTTGCTTTCACGGAGGGAGGGAGGGAACGGGGGCCTGACGACACGTACCCAGAACCACCCGCGACAATGTTTTAGCCCCATCAGAGTGCTCCATTGTGACTGCTCTGGACAGCACTCTCAGATGCCCGATTGTTTGCCATTGCTCTGACGCTGGGAGGGGCGCTTACAGGGTTAGCTTCAGGGAGCTAAAATCAACAAAGGGGGTGGCTTTACATCAAGGAGTATTTCAGGCAGGACTTCACGGAGGGTTCCAATAAGAAATGGTGCACCTAAGTTATTGTCCTTATTGGAGCAAGAAGGTTAGCCTGGCCTCTGATTGATACATGGCTAGATTTACCTCGCTGCACCTTCTCTGTAAGTGACTGCAGTGTGACCTAGAAGAATGAGTCCCCTAGACAGGGGAGGAGGCAAATGAGTACAAAACAAATCTGGTCTATTTCTTGTTTTGACCCACTCCATCTATCTTTTACATCTTTGGCTGGCAGCAGACGGTGCAGAAGGACTGCATGCCATCCACATCTCATGGCTGCTCGGCAGAAGATGGTACAGTACGACTGCTAGCAGTCCGTATCGCCTGCCCGCTCACCATAAGACGGTTCAATAGGACTGACTGCAGGACTAAAGAGAATGACCTGGTCAAGTCACTCCAAATTTAGTCCCTGTGCCCATGTCTGCCCAGGCGCTCCTGATCGACCTCACAGAGGCGACCAGGAGCACCTCAGACATGACGATGACGGCTACCAGTCGTACTGTACCGTCTGCTGCCACAAGGCAAGGGGTTGCTGCTACTGTGTAGCAATGCCGTACCACGTCTGCCAGCACCCAGGAGACATAGGGTGACGGTTACCTGAGCGGGCTCCATGCTTGCCATGGTATGGCGTCTGCACAGGTAACTCAGGAAAAAAGGCGCGAAATGATTGTCTGCCCTTGCTTTCACGGGGGGAGGGAGGGAACGGGGGGCTGACGATATGTACCCAGAACCACCCGCGACAATGTTTTAGCCCCATCAGGCATTGGGATCTCAACCCAGAATTCCAATGGGCAGCGGAGACTGCGGGAACTGTGGGATAGCTACCCACAGTGCAACGCTCCGGAAGTCGACGCTTGCCTCGGTACTGTGGAAGCGCTCCGCCGAGTTAATGCACTTAATGCACTTAGAGCATTTTCTGTGGGGACACACACACTCGAATTTATAAAACCGACTTCTATAAATTCGACCTTATTCCGTAGTGTAGACATACCCTTAGCAAAGCAGCCTTCCCAAAGTTATACTATGGCCCTCAAATGACAGTGCTGTGTGATCAGTTAAGGCTCAGAACTGGATTAATTCTTTTAATGTTACGAGTTACTATAAATGAAAGGAGTGCTTCCAGGGGATTTGCCATCATTGGCAAAAAAAGAAGCGGTTCAGTAGTATTAATTCTCAGCTGTGTTTATTATGCCAAAAGAGTTGAAATGAGGCAATGGGTTACAACATCAGCATCCAGCCAGAAATTACTAAAATCCATCTGCAAATGGTATGCACATAGTTACATAACATACATTACATAACATAACTAACTACAATCCCCAAATAATTTATTACAAAATCCTTGTTTTTACTTTGGTCTTGATCATTTTTAAGCATCAATGGGGAGATGAAAACTACCAGCTAGTAGCTGAATCTTTGGCAAATAAAGGACCTTATGGTTAAACATAATGCCTGGTGGCAGCTTATATGCTATAAGAAGTGTACCCATAAACTGAATTTGGCAAGGTTGGAGAGGAAGTACATCGAGCATCAGGAAAAAGCTGAAGATGCTGGGACACATGTCTGCTGTGTATGAGACTCAGTTTATACTAGGTGCTATGGCATGCATTTCAAGAACACCTGCTTCTTCTGTAGTAAGCCAGAATCCAGAAGGCATCCATTAAGCACAGTTTCAACATGTGAGATATAGTCACTCTTAGTGAGAACGTTGTGTGGAAAATAAAGTGGGTACATTGACACAAAAGATGCCCATGTATCACATTGAGTGCTACAGCAAGAATGTATGTAATGTGTTGCATCAAAAGGTAAAAGCAACAGAAACAAATCCTGATTTTATACTGCAAACTGCAACTCTGCTGGAATTCATGAGTTGCCTTGCCTAGGCTGTAATAGGTGAGAAAGTTGTGGGGATGGCCGATGCAGAGACTAATTACTGAGAAATGTGTGCTTTGAACAGCATTGAGGAACAACTGCTTAGCAGAAAGGCTCGAAAAGCACTTATTGAAGATGAACTGTGGGGTATGGATGTAGTTTTTAGCAATCCTATCTGCAAAAATGAATCATAGTGAATATCCTTAAATGCTGCAAAAGACATGGCGGGATCAAAAATGGAAGAAAGTGCTGTTGGCAACAGTAATATGAAGACTCTGTTTACAGGCCTGTTCAACAGCTAATAATGTCCCATGATGATCTTTGTGAATGGTGGAGTCTATATCCTGGTGAACTGCACATATTCTTCACACCTATATGTGCTACGGCTCCTTGGTAGATGGCACTGGAATTCCTGAGATGTGGGGAATGCAGTACTGTGAACCAAATGCTTGCAGGGAAAAGTTGTGCTGCACTATAGAAGCACACCTCGAACTCTTCTTGCCCTTCAAAAATGCTACTTAGATAACCTCTTTAAAAAACACTGATGTGTTTGAAAATGCATTTGAGGTAATTTCCCAAAGTACAGGACTTGTGAGAGCAGTTCCACCCCTCCAGTGTACATTCTGCTTTCCATTACATATTGCATATGATTGATAAAAACTCTGTGCACAGTATTTTAAAATTCCGTGAAATTCTCACATTTTATTTGTCAAGAAAGAAACATGGAGGCTCCAGTATGGCAGTGGGGAGTACAGGCCACAGGCAGCACAGAGCTGGGAGATCACCCTGCAGCCCGACCCCATCGGTACACAGACTCATCAGTGTGGTTGCACCAGAACGCAGCCAGTTTTCCACACCCTTCCAAGATGTAACACTATTGGAAGGCTGGCTGAAAAGACCCAACTATCTTACTGGAAGGCATTTGATTCAACCTCCAAAAACTCTCTCCTCACTCTGAAGGCGCTCGGATGGCAGAGACAATGACTGAAAAAGTCACAAATGCACTGGAGATGTTCATATGCCAAGTTTACCATTTTAAGTCCAGCCTTATGACACTTCTAAAGTTATATTGGTGGATGTTTTCCAAGAAGCAGACAAACAGAGAAAAATTGCAAATGACAAGGGGTGCATTTATATTGTCTATCAGGAGGACAAATGATCAAACAGTGGAATGGCTCCAGGATGATCATGCACATCCCAGACTCCCCTCCTCTGTTGGGCATGGATGAATCTTGAAGGATGGACTGATCACACCAGTGAAATACCATGTGCTCCTGAATCAGTCCTTCAGCTAAGCAAATGCTCACGTGCAAAGACCAGGTGCTCACCATCCTGCAAATATTTGGTCAGCAGCCTGCCTTGTATGGAGATATGTGAAGTGTAGCATGGACACATGACAACGTGTCTAGTAGTTAGGGCTGCCAACTTTCTAACCGAACAAAACCGAACACCTTGCCCCACCCCTTCTCCAAGGTCCTACCCTGCTCACTCCATCCCCTGTCACTCGCTCTCCCCCACCCTCATTCACTTGCTCATTTTCACCCGGAGGATCCCTTTTCGACCGTATGTGGTCCTCTAGACAGAGATGACATTTCTAGTGACTTTGATGAATACATGTATTCAGTCCTACATGTGAAGATAACCTCCCTAGAATTACCAAAAATCAATGTCTTTTTTTATATAAGCAATGAATCCCTGTGTTAAAGCATAATTTTAAAACAGTTGTTTTTTGAAACATTTTCTCGAATATATATCCATGTAATTGTCCTAGGTTTGTCATGTTTGGTACCATGGTGTTGGTGGGAGAAAGGCTTTCAAATGGTGCCCAAATCAACCCATTTCTGATTAAACTGTATTATAAAAATTTCCATCAACTGTGGAAGAGCTGGGAGGTTGGAAGTGGGGGGGAGGGGAATAAATCCCCCCTGCCATGCCATAAAGGCTGACATCATTGAAATTATGATTCTGTAGAGTTTTATAAAGCAAATAATTGCCTCGCTTGCCCTGCTGTCACAAACTTACCCATGGAATGAGATTTTACTACATTATGTTCCCTTTGCTCATATCCCAGAATCAGGCCGGGGCAGATACATATATTCTCTACATAGCAGAAATATATATATATATATATATAACTGTCTAATACTTCAGGGGACAGCTCCTCCATTGTCATGTTGAGGTATGACTGTTTACACCAGCTGAGGATCTGTCCCCAGGTATGTTACTTTGAGGCATGATCCTTCCCCACTGAAATAAATGAGAGGAAGCCATTTGTTTTAGGGGAAACAGAAAAGAGGACTTAAACTATAAGCAAGAAAATAAATCCATTAGTGATATGAGGATCTCAGTTATTCGATTTTCTATTTAAATTCTTATAAAAGTACAACCACCCAGGTTTCAAAATTGAAATGGGTGTGTGCGTGTGTGTATGGAATTTTTAAGCTGCACCTCAGATTTATTCTATTGTTAGCATTTGTGTGATTTGATTTGTAAAAAGAGATTAATATGAAACTGGAGAAAAATTGGACAAGCACAAAAGAAAGCTTTGAGAAAGTCAAAAAGGGGATAACATATATAATACTCTGCCAGAAAAACTCTTTTGATATGATTGATGTGCCCCTGTCTAGTCGCAATTAGCACTATGCTGTATAATTCCAATAGGAATCCAGACACAGTAAATGGTAAATAATAAGAAATCTGTTTTTTATTTTGGATGCTTGAAGCAGTTTCTTAATTTTCTCTAACATGCTACTGTGAAAAGCCTACTGGGTTTTCATATATTTTTCTTCAGGGTATGTCTACACTGCAATTACATATCCACATTCAGCAGGATTTGGTTGCATATTTACATGATGCAATTTACTGAAACTGAATTAGGCTGAGTGATTCTGTAATACACCCTTAACATGAACTTTTCTAGTTGATTACAAATGAGAAAAATATCTCAAATGTTATATTCTGGCGTTATTTTATTGAGTGTGCAGGGTAGTGCAGCAACAGCTTCAATTCTAAGCACTGACCCTGATAAGAAATTACCTCAATTGCAGAAGACAATAACAAAGATAGTGTCTAACCTGCACCCACAAAATTTGAGCATGAGCCTGTTGCACACACAAAACCGCATTTGCATGTATAACACAACTGATTGCTCACATAAATACCTGTTTGCAGACACACACATGAAAGAACATTTTGTTCATGGGTTAAACACCATGGATATATTGGGTATAGCACAAGCATATTTTGCAGGTTCTATTTGGCCCATAGAATAGAAATTTATGAATCCAGACAAAGGTTGGGAAAACAACATCAGAATGTGAGGGCTTGTCTACATAGAGACTTTGTGCGCAGCAAACTAGGGTGTTACTCTACAGTTCTCTAGAGTGCAGTGCACTAACTGGGTTGTGGACCCTCGTACCATACACTAAAAGTTTTGTAATGTGTTTTGACATACTTCTGTTGGTGTGTGGCAAGCTCATGTGCTGTAGATTCACTCCCCAGTTTGATATGCACTAAGCCTCCACATAGACAAGATGGAGGAAAAAGGTTAAAAAAAAAAACTCCTGAAGATTTTGTGCCTGATCCACCTTACCCTCTGCACCCTTTATAAATTGATGGCCCACATCATCATAATATGAATCTCCCCGTGTAGACAAGCCCAGAATGTTCTAATGGAAATTCCAATTGTGAAATGAGTTTCTTACTTGTAAAAAGAAAAGGAGTACTTGTGGCACCTTAGAGACTAACCAACAAAATATGTACCTGTTTTTGTTTATCCTGGTGCTGAACTCATTGGGGGTGGAATAGAATCTTGTCTATTGAGATTACAAGCCTTTCAGGCTACGTCTGCACTGCAATTACATATCCGCAGCTGGCCCAGGCCATCTGATTTGGGCTCATGGGGCTCAGGATAAGGGGGTGTTTAATTGAAGTATGGACATTCGAGCTTGGGCTGAAGCCCAGGTTCTGGGGCCCTGTGAGATGGGAGGGTCCCAGAACTCAGGCTCCAGCCCGATCACAAATGGCTACACGGCAATTAAACAACCTCTTAGCCCAGGCCCCGCAAGCTAGAGTCACCTGGCATGGGCCAACTGTTGGGTTTTTAATTGTAGTGTAGACATTCCCTCAGAGTGACTGTCTCTGTGTGCATGTACAGTGCCTAGCACTGGAGCCGTAGTGTGACCTAGGGCCTCTAGGCACTTCTATAATAATAATAATAGTAGTAGTCCATTGTCACTATCATGTCAAGATACCATGTTGTCAATGGAATAGATAGTGGTTTCTTGTTGCTACATAAATACTGAGGCAAACATTGGGAAGTTTATTTTGAAATCAAAAGATTTAATTGGTCCTGTGACAACATTCTACTACAATGATTATTTCTGTCGTAATAAATGACTGGTTTAGATTGAAACTTTCCATTTCATGTTGTGAAATAGAGAAACTGATACACACTGTGAACTGCTGCATTTTGATTAGCGTTGTTATATGACAAACTGGTTGGATGTTAGAATCTATCACAGAGTCCCTTATGCGTAAAAGTCCAAGGGTTTTTTTTTTGTTTTGGGGGGGTTTGTTTTAACAATTGTTCTTGACAGAGTATTGGACTGGGGCTCGGGAAACCTGGATTCTATTCCCAGCTCTGCCTCTAACCTGCTATATGACCCATCATAAGTACCTCAGTTTTCTCCATATGTAAAATGGAAATAATGATATTTACCATCCTTTCTAAAGTGCTTTGAGGGCTATGTTATTATTAATAATAATAGCAGTATTAAGAATGAGCCAATTCCTAGCTGTCAAAAAGTTTACATTTGTAACTTTTATCAGTGAAAAATGGTCAACCATCCAACAATCTGGTTCTTTGGCACAGATTCCATTTGCTAGAATAAGGAATAGACCAACAGTATATCTTAAGAAATATATGGTTGGAAACATTGCTTTTATGTTTTCCATATTTTGTTATTTTTGCCTCAAATCACAGTTCAGTTCAATGTGATCTGACATGGCTGAGTAGTGAACCCCCCTCCCCACTCCTCCCAAGCAGTGTTTATTATGGAAACCCACAAATTTAACCTAACTTAGAGCAGTTCTTCCAGCAGTGATATAATTACAGTAGATATTGTTGCAATAAACCAGATGTTCCTGTATTGGAATGAAAGCATTTTCCCCCCGCATTTCATTTGTTACATTGCCTCTTTTCAAGTCTCACATCAACTGTTCAGAAAACTCTTTCTTGGTTGAGTTTAGTTTACAAATTCTTGCAACATGAGCTCTGATAGTTTAAAAGAGTGTAAAACTGTCATATTTTGAGTTTTCATAGCTTTCGTTGAAAAGCAAAACAAAAATCACTTTTCAATTTCACTATTTTTTGCCATGAACGAAAGGCAATTTTTGTCAATGAATATATTTCCTGATTGACAAAAAGGATACTTTGAGATGTATATCTTACCTTTTAGCTTGAATTATTGCATTGCCATCTTCTTCCAAAATCTTAGATTCCATATAAAAGTTAAAATCCTGCCCACTGAAGTCAATGGATGTTTTGCTACTGATTTCAGGGGGGACAGGACTTTACCCCAATCCTTTACATTTGTTTTAAGAAAATTAAGTTCTTCTGAAATATAGGCAGCTTTGGAAAATGGAATCCTCTTTTTTATCCACATAGCAGATGTGCGTGAGTATCCCAACATTAACTCCACCAGAATTCTTCAACCATGCTCTAAAGTGACTATATTTAGCGGAAGGTAGCTCAGTCTCCATGACCAAGCAATCTTTGGCCTGTCTAGTGAGGCAGTTATGGTGCTGTTTGTGATATAGACAGTTGCCACTTAGGAACTGGATTGATACAACCAATTTATTTCATATATTCTAAGCTACTCAATAGACTATTTAGAAGTTAGGACTTTTTTACCCTGGGAAATGTCACCGTTATAACAGGTGTTGTTAAACATAAATTAGCATTCAATGTAGACAAGAACTGTCATGTTTAAAATCCTGTCAGACTATTAACTTGAATTAATTAGCCCAGGATCATCTAATATAATTTTAAACATAAAAATATGTAAAGACGGTTAACACTGTGTTAGTTAACATTTGTTATAACACAACAACATCATTTTCCAGTCTAGACCAGCCCTAGTGGCTAAGGCTCTTTTTTTCTGCACTGAAACTGGCCATATTTGAACCAGTGACTCAGAAATGAAAGCTGTTGTATGCACTCCTACCTCCTAAGCTTCTTGATCTACTTTCACTGAAGTAGTAAGTGAAAATTGCTAATAGGACTAATGGATATGAAAAGTCAAGGAGAATGTTCAATGGATTGCTTTATTATATCTAACATGCCATATAATAGTACGATAAAGAAACATAAAACAAACTGAAAAACTTGTTTACTTACTATATGTGTTCCCATAAAAATACAGAGTGGCAATAACAAAATATCTTATCAAATATCTGAGCACTTTTTGGCAGTCTCCTAAAACCTTTATAGCATTCACGGTTGTATGTGATATCATTTTTTCAACTTGCTAGCATTAGTCTACCAGGCTGACCTAATCCACAGTGTAACTGTCATGAAATCAGTGGACTTACATCAGGAATGAATTTACCCGAACGAAACGGTCAGCTAAATTTATACTTTGTAAAATGTAAATGTTTCCCATCAAGGAGATTTTACAGGACTTTGAAACGTCATGTAGTTTTTCACTGATGTGGTAGAGGATGTAGACATTGTTGGCCTGATTTTACATAAATCTTTGAAAATGGTCCATGAAATATTTGAGGAAACCCAAGAGGCACCCACACATTTGGAAGGAGATTATAAAACAGCTCTATTATGCAGCCACAGTCAGCTCCCCACTTGAAAAAGGAACTGTATCGATTTCACATTTTTGCCTTCCTAATGAGAATGTGTTAGAGTTAAAATAAATAAATAAATAGGTAGATAAAATTCATGTTCATGAAGCCTTGACATCCTTTCCATCACAGGGTTGGGAGGCCCTTATGTTTCCTCCTATGGCCATGTTATGCCCTTTGAATATTTCCACCACCCACACTTTGTTCTCTCTAAACTTTCCTCACCCACTCATTATTGCTGCTGTGCAAATCCTCCATTACAAAACCCCAAACCAGAGAGCCACCTTTATAGCTTTGTTAAAAACTTTAGGTGCTGCTGAGGTTGATGGTAATGCTTGCAGATTACCTTTTGATTGATCCTCCTGACCCAATTTCAGCAAATTTGAGCCCAACTCCAAATGAATATGGACTGATTTATGGTTAGTACAGCAACTTTTTTGAAATTCATTGGCAGAATTTCATGTCTCACTGAGCTTCACTGAGTTGTAACCTCTTATGTTCTGGGAAATCAAAGAAAGTATTTGCATAAACCCCTGAACAGGGAATAATGATAGTAATAGTAATAATTAATAATAATCATTTCCAAAATGTGCTAGGTTGCTTTTCAAACATGGCCCCTGCCCTAAAGAATCTAAATAAATAGCTATATAGATAAATAAATAAAGGTCTGAGTTTCTCTCAGCTCTTTAACATGTTACTTTCCCAAAACATAACTGTGCCATGCATCTGCTGATAACATTCATTTGTTTATCACTTTATGCTTCATCTGCCTCTTAGATTAGACTTTGACTCCTGCAAGCAATGGGACAAAGCAAACTGTTACCTTGAGTTTTAAAGGACTGCGAAATTATGCCATTTGTCTGTATAAATGAAAACAGAAATCCAGAGCTGGATTTAATATACCCCAAATTTTGGTCGTATTCAGATCTGGGTTTTTTGTTTGACCCATTAAAAAGATAGGGACCATTTGCAAAAGTTGGGTCTGGATCCAAGTTTGGATTTTGAATCTCCAGAGAGTTGGATCTGAGGTTTTGGTTCAGGCCCATCTCTAAATAAAAATAATATAAACCATACTATACAGATCTCATCCTGATCCATTCAAGTCAGTTGCCACTGACTGTAGTGGGAACAGGATCAAGCCCCATGTGAGAATCAATCCACTCGTTCATTTTTCAAAACTATTGGACAATTTCCTCTGAGTTATAGTGACTGAAGATGTAGACAAGTGTGCAATGAGGAAAGCAGTTTTAGACAGAAGTCCATTTAAAAGGCTGCATGTCCTCTTTGCCAGCTGGGATCATGCAGTCAGTCCCTTTTGCTAACTTTAATTCCAAAAGGAAGTTCAAACTATTTAATGTTTGAGTGCCAAACCCACAGCTCTTAAGGTCCAAATTATATTACTAACAAAAAGAACATTATAAGCTCCAATTTATAACACGCAAAGCTCCTTTTAATCATCAAAACAATCTTATTATTGTTGCACAATAGTGAATGAGTTGCTGCAAAAGATTCTAGACAGTGCACAAGATCATGGTTGTTGATCTCAAGACCCTTGATTCCTGCTAATTGACTAAATATGAAGTTAGCCAAATTCCTGAGGATTTTTTTAGTATATTTGATAATTTTATCATCTTGAGATGAATTAAACTATTTTTGAAATGCTGGAATGTGTATATTTACCCAAATATCATGAAAATGACAGTGGACGTGGCTGGAGGTAATGGCTGTAAATCCCAAGTGTCTGAACTAATATCTGTTACACCAGTGTAAGTCCTAAGTGATTCCACTGAAAACAGAATTTAGTTAAATTACTCTAGATTGACTTCAGTGGGGTCATTCTGGGTTTAGAGCCCTATTAACTAAACTACTGATGGAAGATGAGGACAAAATCTCCAAGAGAAATATTAAATAAAATATGGGGTGGAAAATGTTAATTAAAAACCTAGAGATTAATTGTGACATTCCGTGGAGGACTGAGTGGCATAACTGGAGTCTACAGTTGCTAACATTAGAACCCTAAAATGGATTTATAACTAACAATCTTTAATTACCACGTCCATTTTTTCTTTCACTTATTGAAAAATTACATTCTCCCTTTGCATGGGGCCTGATTTGGTGAAGTGCTGAGGATCCTCAACTCACATTGACATCAGCACCTTGTATGATTATACCCAGAGAGAGGTCTGATATGTGTGGACTGCTATGAATCAGGAAACAATTATTTTTAAACAAATGATGTGAGAATGGAAAAGTGATAACCCTGCTGTATTGGCTTTATTTCAATAACAGCAAAGAGTTGTGCCAATGATATACTAAAGGATCAGCTGGCATTTCCATTGTAAAATCTGATTTTCTGGGTTTAGTATCTCACTCATTTCAAACCTTACTGAGCTGAAATTTAGTGCAAAAATTGTTTACCAGAATGCATTCTGAAGTTGTTGAAATTAAGGGATCTCTCCCTTTCTCTTTAAACTATAGGGAACAAAATGGAATCTGGGTTTGGTTTTACAAGCTATTTTGCCAAACCTTACACCACAAATAGCTTAATTTTAAATCAGTGGATAATCAAATGGACGGCTGTAAAAGACAAAATATCTGCTTTAAAGGGATCTGCGCAGTACAGAGATTAGTTTGTTTCCATAAGAGCTTCTGTTACAAAGCAAGGTTTGTTACAAACCTCATTAAAAACAAGATGACTCAAAACACCTTTAGGTAAGAAAAGTAATAACTTACAAATACATTTCACACTAGAGGGTGGATTCTGCTTCCAATGAAGTCAACAGTAAAATTCCCGTTGATTCCGAATGGAGAAGGATTTGTTCCCAGGAAGTTTAATACAAAGATGTCTATTTTTCTGTCAAGGAATAAACGATTGGGAGTCATATGGCACTCTACCTTAAATGGTACAGGGAATAAATGCAATATATCCCTTTTCCTGCGCACCAATAAGGGAAATAATTAACAATGAGGCTACAGCATAAGCACTATAGAAACAAAGTACAGTCATATGATTTTAAAAATACAAACAATAATCTCTGTGTAGCCATTCCTGCAATTCTGTACTCAGGCATATCTCCCTTTACTATAGTTCGAGTCTTGTCTAAGTAAAGTGTACAGGATCTGTGGTTGTTAATGAATTCAAACATTTCAGACATTTCAAACATTTCAGAAGTGCAATAGCACTTCTGTGTTAAGGGTGAGTTCAGTTTATCACTTAAAACAAGACACTACTACTCAAAAAAAAATTGGTATTATATTGTATTATAGTGTGACCTGTTCCTTCAGTTTTTCTGTATACATTCAATAGATTTTGTTAAATGTTGCAAAAAAAAATCCATAAATATTGATTCACATTTGTAAATAACTTAACTTTGTCTTTTTTTGTCACACTCATTTTGCGATCACTTTCCATTAATTGTCAAGCTAATCAGTTTCCTGGTGGGAATATTTGCAGGAACAGAAAATTTATAAAATGTTGCTGAATATTTACAACTATAGAATTTCTGAGTTCATCATTTGAAATTTTGCAACAGAATCCTGATTCTAAGAGTTGTGTTCATCCAGTCTGGAAAAATTCACATGACCACCTCTAGTTTCAGCTTCTAAAAACTTGTAGGAAACGCCTCAAGAATATACACTGAGGCTTGGAAAGCTTTGCCAGGATAGCTACAGTGCGCCAGCAAAGCACACCTAATGCAGATGCAGTTTATATGGGCAAAACTCACTGTGCTTTTGCTGATATCGCTTATTTCAGACCCACAAATGAAAAAAGCTATTATCACAAAAGTGTGGTTTTGCCAATATAACTGCATCTACAGCGGGGGCTTTTGCTATCACAGCTCTGTTAGTTAAGGATCACACCTCCTCGTACCCCTGACTAACAAAGCTATGACAGAAAAAGTTTGTAGTGTAGATGTGGCCTAAGGATTATTTTCAGAAATTAGGACGTGATCCAAAGCCCACTCAGGTCAATGATTTACTCAGCAAATAATTTTGAATAACACATGCATTTGAGAAAATAGCAAGCTGTTCACAGAAAATTCACTGACAAAAAAGGAGACAAAATAAATAGAATCCTAGAAATATGGTCCTGGAAGGGACCTCAAAGGTCATCTAGTCCATCTACTCACACTGAGGCAGGACCAACTATACCTAGTCCATGCCTGACAGATGCCTGTTCTTAAAAACCTCCAGTAATATGGATTCCCCAAACTCCCTTGGTAATCTACTTCAGTACTTAACTATCCTTATACTGCAGTTAGAAAGTTTTTCAGGATATCTAATCTAAATTTCTCTTGCCTTGACTCATAGATTCCAAGGCCAGAAGAGACCATTGTGATCATCTAGTCTGACCTGAATAACACAGGCCATAGAACTTCCCCCAAAATAATTCCTAGAGCAGACCTTTTAGAAAAACATCCAATCTTGATTTTTAAATGGCCAGTGATGGAAAATCCATCATGGTCCTTGGGAAATTGTTCCATGGGTTAATTACCTTCATTGTTAAAAATTTACGCCTTATTTACACTGAAGTTGTCTAGTTTCAACTTCCAGCCATTGGATCATGTTATACCTTTCTCTGCTAGAATGAAGAACCCATTATCAAACATTTGTTCCCAGTGTAGGTACTTATAAATTGAGATCAAGTCATGCCTTAACCTTCTCTTCTCCAAGCTAAATAAATTGAACCCCTAAGTCGATCCTATAAAGCATGTTTTCTAATCTTTAATCATTCTTATGGCTCTTATTTGAAACTTCTGGAATTTATCAACTTCCTTCCTGAATTATGGACACCAGCAGCAGCATAGTATTCCAGCAATGGTTGCACCATTGCTAAATACACAGGCAATATAAGTGCTCTACTCCTACTCAACATTCCTCTATTTATGCATCCAAAGATCCCATTAGCCCTTTTTGCCACAGCATCACACTAGGAGCTCATGTTAAGTTGATTATCTACCATGACCCCCAAATCTTTCTCAGAGTCACTGGTTGCCAGGATAGAGTCCACCATCCTGTTAGTATGGCCTACATTCTTTGTTCCTCGATATACACATTTACATTTAGTCATGTTAAAACACATATTGTTTGTTTGCACCTAGCTTACCAGGCAAAGCAGATCATTCTGTATCAGTGACCTGTCTTCTTCATTATTTACCACGCCTCCAATTTTTGAGTAATCTGCAAACTTTATCAGTGATGGGTTTGTGTTTTCTTCCAAGTTACTGATAAAATTATTAAATAGCATAGGGCCAAGAACCAAGCCCTGTGGCACCCAACTAAAAACACACCTGCTAGATGATGATTCCTTATTTACAATTACATTTTGAGACCTATCAGTTAGCCAGAGTTTAATCCATTTAATGTGTGCCATATTAATTTTATATCATTCTAGTTTTTTAATGAAAATATTGCGCAGTACCAAATCAAAGAGTTTAGAAAAGTCTAAGTATATTACATCAACACTATTACTTTTGTCAACTAAACATCTAATCTCATATAAAAAAATCACATTTGTTTGACAGGTTCTATTTTCCATAACTCATGTTGATTTGCATTAAATAAATTACTGTCCTTTAACTCTTTATTAACTGAGTCCCGTATCAGCCACTCCATTATCTTGCCTGGGATTGATGTCACACTGGCTAGCTTATAATTACCAGGGTCATCCCCTCTAACCTTTTCATACATTGGCACTACAGTAGCTTTCTTCCAGTTTTCTGGAACTTTCCTAGCATTCCAAGACTTATTGAAAATCAACATTAATGGTCCAGCAAGCTCCTCAGACAGCTCTTTTAAAACTCTTAAACTGATTACTTCTTATCCTACTTTCAGAGGACACGGAAAACAATTGATAACCTTCTCTTTATAACAGCCCTTAGCATATTTGAAGATTGCTATCAGGTCCCGCCCATCTTTTTTTCTCAAGCCTAAACATACCCAGTTTTTTTAACCTTTCCACATATCTCAGGTTTTCTAACCCTTTTATCATTTTTGTTGCTCTTCTTGCTTCAATTTGCCCACATCTTTCCTAAAGTGTAGTACCTAAAACAGGACACAATACTTCAGCTGAAGTCTGACCAGTGCTGAGTAGAGCAGAACAATTATCTCTCATGTCTTAGATCAAGGTGGGCAAACTACACCCCACGGGCCGGCCTGTCAGGGCTTTGGATCTGGCCAGCAGAATTGCCACCCCCATGGCACCGCAGGCCCTGCGCCACTGCTGGAAGCGGCCGGCACCACATCCCTGGAGTCCTTGGGGAGGGAGGGCAGAGGGCTCCGTGCTCTGCTCTTGCCTCAAGATGCCCCTGAAGCTCCCATTGGTCAGGAACAGGGAACCACAGCCAATGGGAGCTTTGGGGGAGGTACTCGCAGGGGAGGGCAGTGCGTGGAGCCCTCTGCCCCCTCTCCCCCAGGGATCGCAGGGACATGGTGCCAGCTGCTTCCGGGAGCGGCGCGGCGTGGAGCCAGGGCAGGCAGTGAGTCTGTCTTAGCCCCACTGCGCACCGCTGCCACCGCAGAGCTGCTCCAGGTAAGCGGCGCTGGGCCAGAGCCTGCACCCCAACCCCTCCTGTACCCCGCACCCCAACCCCCTGCCCTGGGCCCCCTGCCACACTCCACACCCTTCCGCACCCGAACACCCTGCCCTGAATCCCCTATCGCACTCCTCCTGCACCCAAACCCCTTGCCCTGAGCCCCCTGCCACACTCCGCACCCCCTCCTGCACCCCAACCCTCTGCCCTGAGCCCCCTCGAACACCCCGCACTCCTCCTGCGCCCCTGCCCTGATCCCCTTCCTGTGCACCGCAATCCCCTCCCATACCCTGCACTCCCCCCCATACCCCAACCCACTGCCCCAGCCCTACATTCATGGCCCTGCATGCAATTTCCCCACCCAGATGTGGCCCTTGGGCCAAAAAGTTTGCCCACCCCATCTTAGATACAATACTCCCATTAATACAGCCCAGAATATTAGACTTTTTTGCAACTGCGACACATCTCACCTCACATTTAATTTATGATTCACTATAACCCCAGATTTTTTCTACGGTATCTCTGCCTAGTTAGTGTTTGTGTGTTTGAGTTTTCCTTCCTAAGTGTAGCACTTTGTACTTGTCTTTATTGAACTTCATCTTGTTTATTTCAGACCAATTCTTGTTTTGAAGAAGCTCTAATATACATTGTATGCAATTCCCATTCATTATTATTATGATTAAGCAGCAGTAAGTAAGTTTTCATACAGAAACTAGAGGAGTTTATAGGCCTATGGTAAAAAGGTACGAATTTGTAACAGAAGACGGATAGAAGCAACATGTAGTCTAATTATGTGTAGAAAGGTTTGGTTGTTTCCCATGACTATGAAGGTATCTGCCTGGTGGGTCTTGTCCATATGCTCAGGATCTAACTGATGGCCATATTTGGGGTTGGGAAGGAATTTTCCCCCATGTCAAATTGGCATATACCCTGGGTGGGTTTTGCCTTCCTCTGCAGCATGGGGCATAGGTCACCTACAGGTTTTAAATAGTGTAAATGGTAAATTCTCTGTAACTTGAAGTCTTAAACCATAATTTGAGAACTTCATTAACTCAACCAGACATTAGGGTTACAGAAGTGGGTGGAGGTCAGACTAGGTGATCACCATGGTCCTTTCTGACCTTACAAAAACCTATGAGGCTATAAGGTGTGCCAACTCTACTCTGTGCTGAGAAATTGACCCAATTAGGAATAATAACACTTATAGAACTTATCAGAGGATCTCAAAGTCCTTTCAAAAAGTGTGCCATATTTTCCATCCTGGTTTTCAGTGATAATGCAGTAAAAAAAAATATTTCTCTCCTCATTAGGTGGTCTTTCATTCAGACTGTCTAAACCAAAGCCATTTCTCACGTCTGGACAGAACAGAGATCTTTAAGAAATTCATATAATTCAAATCAGATGTAAAAACTTGAGGTACATTATATGAAATTCAAGAACAATATATTTACATGGTTAGAGAGTCTACAGTGTGGTCCTTTTACAATCAATATAATTCATGGTTTCATACTTATATGTAAATGTAAGAATGTATTTCAGAATAATTTACCCATGTGAAAGTCACTGTATTACTTATCTGGGTACTCAAACAGTTACCACATTACCACTTGACTCTGCTTAAGGTTACCATGCACTGTACTTGGAAAAAGGGTAATAACTACTTATTACGGCTATACTGTACATGAAACATACCAATGTATTTACCTGTGTACTTAGCATCTTCTACCAGCATACTCAGAAAACAAAAAACCAAGAGGGCACAACCACTGCAGATTTAGAAGGCAATGTTGAGAAAGTATTAATAGCTTGAGGAAGTACTAATTTGCTAATGGTTATGCCATATAAGAATCTTTTTTCCCCAGAATGTTGATTAGTGTAGACTTAACAAGGACGAGTATGTCCAAAACGCCTTGAAAAATGAAGGAACTTTCAGCAGATGAAGAGAACAAATATAAATCATGTGATTTATTGCCAAAGAAGATTATCATAATGCTGTTTCTGAGGCAGAACTGTTGATTACCCAGTTCTTACCTTACAGTACTGCTTTAATTAAATAATCCTTATAAAAAAGGTGATGGTGTGTGGAGGGGGGGGGAATGCAAAAATTTAGATTACTGTTTTTTTTATTAAATGAGAGAACCTGACACCTTTTTTAGTAGCACCAGATCTTTGCTTTCCTTCAGCCTATGTTCTCTGTCCTCTGTAGTCCAGAATCTCTCCCATTGCAATGCAGCCCTAGTTTAGATTATAGTTCCACTGAAAAATATTGAAGATCACTAATATCAATAATGACAGGTTTCAGAGTAACAGCCGTGTTAGTCTGTCTTTGCAAAAAGAAAAGGAGTACTTGTGGCACCTTAGAGACTAACCAATTTATTTGAGCATGAGCTTTCGTGAGCTACAGCTCACTTCATCGGATGCATACTGTGGAAACTCGGTATGCATCCGATGAAGTGAGCTGTAGCTCACGAAAGCTCATGCTCAAATAAATTGGTTAGTCTCTAAGGTGCCACAAGTACTCCTTTTCTAATATCAATAAGCCTTTCTTTAACTCAACCACTTGTAAACTTCTTGTATTGACTGTCATTACATTCCAGTAATTCTGTTAATATCTAAATGGCAGTCATTAATTTCCAGTAATTAAGTCATGACTACAATTAATTTTAATTACTTCCAATAAATGTTCAGTTAATGTCTATTATCTGCATTTGATTTCCATTGATTCCAAGAAGTTACTGTTGACCTTAATTGCCACCATAACAAAACCAGGTTTACCATAAGCCTCACTGGGTCTCCATTCACACCAATGGACAGCTCCACAGACCAATTAAGTTCTCATTCAAATAGATGACATTTATTATGGATCAGTAAAGAGCAGTGCTACTCTGAGGTTTCAGTGTAAATCAATGGCTACTAACCAACCCAAATAGCTGCAGCTGAAGTTGATTGCAGAACATTAAACTTTACCAGCCATCTTCTGCTCTTCTAGGATTTCCATTTCCAGTTAGACAGAAAATGTTCTGAAGAGCCATTATAGTCCAGGTGGTTGAAGGGAGCACAGAGTACCAATATAAAAAATGCAAGGGGAAAAAAATAAGCTGGTCTGGGTTAGAGTTCTATTCTAAACCTAGGTGAAGGTTAGTGGGTTTATTTTATCCACACTGGTTTGCCCATCAATTATGTAAATAGAGTCTGGATGGCCAAAAGCTGAGGAGAGCATCTTCAAGGTAGGATGCCAATTCCTTAAACTCCACAAGCCACTTGTGCAGACCCACAAGCCACTAGTGCAGATCACAAGCATATCAGTTTATATACTCGCAGTGCGACACTTCACTTTACAAGTGAGTCACAGGTAGAACTGATCCGAAGTTTTCCGATGGATGGCTCCACTGTCAGAAAACATCAGTTCATTAAAAGAGAAATGGTTTGTGTGAAGATGTTGATTTTGAGAAGTTAGTTCTGAAAGAAAAATTGAAAAATAAAAAGTGTTTCGAAGGGTAGAAATGTTTCAACATTTGGAACTGAACATTTCAATTTTCTATTTCAAAGTTACATTTCATTACAATTTTTAAGAATATAATACACAAACATTGAAAAGTCAAAACCGGAAAGAAATGTTTCAACTTTGTCAAAACAGAATGTTTCCATCAACCCCCAATGATTTTTTCAGAGTTCATTTTCATGTTACATTTCTAATAGTTTTCTTATCAAACTTGCAGAATTCTCTGAATAATGAAAAATCCAGTTTTTACCGAGATCTAGTCACAGTACTTTGTGTTAGCTTCAGTTTCTGAATGGATTTAAAGTATAGCTATAGCCCAAAGTCGAGTGCTTTACAATAATCCAGTCTTGAAGTGATAAAGGCATGAATTGTGGTAATGAAGTCTGCCTCAGAAAGAAAAGGTTGCAGTGCTTTAGCCAAATGTAAATGGTAACAAGCTGCCTTGGCTAATGCTGAATGATGAACATCCATTAATAGCTGGGAATCTAATCTAACCCCTAAGCATACAAAAAATTACATACAGAAAAACTACATTGAAAGAACGTTATTGAGGTTGCCAAGTCAAGCACTCCAAAGTTAGGAAAAGTCAGATTTATAGCTGCCTGTACAACGCTAATTCTGCCTTTGGGTGCATCCATTCTTTGCACTGAATGAAGTGGGGTGCTGTGAAGAAAACAGAATATGATCAGGCGATTAGAGACTGTACCATAATACCTGTGCAAAAGAGGGCAGTATTAAGGGTGCACAGACAATTGTCAGTCTGGCATTTCCTAACTTTCTTTTAATGTAGGATTGGTTGGTTTGGTTTATTGGTGGTGGTGGGTTTTGTTGATGAAATATCCTAGGACTTTTTTAAAGGAAAAAATAGAAAACAAATACTAATATGTACAATTGTAATAATTCCCTCCCCCCATTATGCAGAAGCGTCATTAGGGCTTGATCCTTCAGCATTACAAGACAGACTGCTACCACTTGAACTACAGGACGAGCTACGCTAGCTGGTAAATGGAAAAGGCTGTTATTCCAGAGAGGGAGAGGAGCCATGTGCCCCATGGGCTGGATCTGGCACATGTTGGAGAAAGCCCGTTCTCTCTCTCCTCGATCATGAATTGGGGGAGCTCCTGCCTCTATGTGGTGGCCCCAAGTGGGGATATGTGCTTTTGTGAAATGCAACGACCATCCACCCACCCCCATGCTGCTCCAGCTGCTCGGGTAGATCCCAGGAATCTCCAGTACAACATGTGGTGGGGGGGCGGGTGCTACTGCTACTTTGGCAGAGATGTGGGCCTGGTTTTTTAGAATGTTCAGTTGCCAGTTTGGCAGATTGCCAACCTTTTCCTCAGCAACTCAGGTCAAAGAAGGGAAACGGTGCTTTCTCACAGTTTATAACTCCGCCAAACCAGAACCAATGTTCACAGGGCAAGGGAAAGGCATATCTCTAGCTGCTGCCAAATTTGAAAGGGCTGCTGCAAACAAAGGAACAGTTAGAGCTTCCAAACAAAGTATGTTCATGTTTTTATAATAGAAAGGGTTAGAGAACCCAAATATAGAGGTTATTACAACCCCTGCTATAATATACAAATTATAGGCCAGATTCTTATACCCTTACTCACATTGAGTTGTATCATGAATAGTCTCTTTGAAGTCAATCAGATACTGCTCAATCTAAATGTATCTACAAATAAGATCCCAAATACAAATTATTTTCCCTTACATATAAATCAATCTGAGCATATGAGGGATGGTTGGTTGAGTGGTATAGATAAAATTACCGGTCCCGAGAAAGGAAAATATAACCCTTATCAAATCAGTCTAATCCCACTACACTTCCCTTGTGCAAAAGCCCAGGAAAATAGATGACCATCCCTTGGTCTTGCAAAGGCAACAGATCTGGTCTCTGGGATCAGAGTTGAAGTTTTGTCATGGAAAAGGGCCTGCTACTTTTTTGATAAATTATGGGGTGCTGGTTTAAGTGCTTCCTTTTCCCAAAAAAGTAGTGGTATCACAGATGGTCTGTCAGGTGGCTAGGACCTAAAATGCAGGTCAAAGACAACACTATATGTTCCACCCTGAAATGAAATGGCTGCCAGAACAGACTGAGGCTTTGTCATCACTGCCAAAAAACGGTATGTTTTTACCACAGGTTAATCAATGTATGTCAGCTAAAGCAAACAAGGCACTGTAGTCTTACTACCAAGTAAGGAGACAACATCAACACTATGCCCTTGCCCATGGCAAAACTACAGTGCTGTGTCTTCACGAAGTTTTTATAGAAAAAAACCATCTTTTTTGCAGTGAAGACATTGCTTAAGAAGCACAGGTGTGATATTCTCTTTAAATGAACCACAACTTAGTAAGGCCTTTACTGCTAAAAAAAGAGGTTTATTTTTTACAGCTGAGTAACTAACACACATGAGGTATCTGAGGTAAAAACATGAGTGAAGACAAGGCACTTGAATCTCAATGCAAAGTAAACTAGGTGGGATCAACCCCAGACAAGAATATAGTGATGACCTTGCTTAGTTTACCTTGCAGTAGAATTAAAATGCCTTGTCTTTGCTGTGTACCTACATCAGGATAGCTCATATGTATTAGTAACCCGGAAGTAAGAGAAACCACACTCTTTTTATCAATGAAGACCAGGATTTAGGCCTGGTCTACATTTAAAACTTAGGTCAACATAGCCGTAGTGCTCAGGGGTGTGAAAAATCCACAGCCTTCAGTACAGTAATGATGCCAGCCTAATTCATGGTGTATATAGGACTAGGACAATGGAAGAATGCTTTCACTGACATAGCTACCATCTCTCTAAGAGGTAAAGTTCTTACAGCAATAGAAGAAACTTGCCATTGCTGTAATCCACCTCTGTGCTACAGGGTAAGAATGGAATAGCATGGCCTAAACAGGAAGCTGCATTCTGCACTAATTTAAGTTCTCAATAGCCCCAAGATGTAGCCTCATATAGAGCATAGTATCACAAGGAGACAAAGATTAGAGTAACAGTAACAAGGTTTGCATCTGAAAGAAAAGCATCACTCTTCAAGTCAAACCCAGATGCTCTTGGCAAAAGCAAGGAGAACTGAGCACCTAGGAACAGTTAAGAATCTAATGCAACCCCCATGGTGCAAACCTGCATAAAAAGAAGCACACACCCTCAGCTGAGGGGCTGATATTGTTGAGAGCTGCACAAAGAAAGCCATTTGCAGTGCACAAGAACAAGAAGATTTATTGGTCCAACAAAACCTATCTACTGGAACCTTATCTACTAACTATTTACATATATACAGACATCTCTTGTAACAGATATAATCTCTGCAATTCCTTCTGATTGCTTCCCAGTCCTATCAACATTACCTCATTCTTGTCTGGGCTGAACCTGAGCCAGCTAGCCCTTATTCAAGCTCCAATTTCAGCCAGGCACATGTAAGGCACACTGCTCAGTCAATCACTCAGACAAGACTAGAGACATAGAGCTTGGTGTCATCATCATACCAAAGGCCTCATAGCTATCACCTGCTCACTTACCCTCCTAATAATCTTATGCACATTTAGCAGGAGGGGAGACACCCTATGGTAACCCAAAGGGCTGAGCTGTTGGGGCAGGCAAACAAATTGCCTAGTACTAACCCTCTAGGATCTTTCAGAAAGATGCCACTGCTAAGCAATGCCATCTGACCCCAGCTACTAACTGCTAGTAGGACAGCAATATTTCCTTCAGATCCTATGCAGTGGTGAGAAGGCAAAGCAGGCAAAACTCGTATTATTTCTAATTCTTGGATGATCGGCTTGGCTGCCTCTTATTTCATGGATATGCTATGGCATCAGCTTCTCGTGCTCCTAGGATGAAAGCACTTGCTTAGAGACATGGGTCCCTTCCTGGATCTCCCTTAGAGAGTCTGTGGAGGGGCAGGATTCACAGTGTCCCACAAAGGTCACCTCAACTGGGATAGGGGTGAAAGCACCTATCTCTCATCCCTATAACTGTACTCAGGGCAAGGGAAGATGACTCTCTTCACATTAATGAGAGATACTCCTCAGTATGCTGAGGAGTTTATAGACACATGGAATGAAAACAATGGGCACAAAAATATCAGGCTCCAATGGAAACTAAATATTCAGAATGATGGCACTATTACCATCTAGCCCCAAGTTGGTGGTGCAGCCCTCATTTATGACTCTGACCCTGCACCACAGCATTTGTTATTAGGCCTGCTTCTCTACATTATTTCTAAAGGAAAGGCAAGAGTGGACCAGATGTGAACCAGCCAGCATGTTGCTGACCACTATGATAGCAATAGGAAGAGCTGTTACCAGGAATGTCCATAATTTTAATCGCTTCCATAGATTTTTCCACACCCAGCCTCCATATGATCAATGATGCTCTTCAGAGTAACAAAAAAAAAAAAAAAAGCAAAATTCTACATGGCTAGAGATAGGTCCAAGAGAAGCAATGAAATGGTCCATCCATCTTTAGAGTCTTGCAGTAAGAATGTTGTAGACTTGATATGTAGCCTGACAATGACATAAAGTGAAAAAAGACTTTTAGTAATGAACATGGCTGCTGTTAGCTTCCATTTTCTTACACTATAACCCAGGATTTTCTGGTAGCAAACACATATCTTGCGCAGATATTCTTGTGGCTGAAAAATATACCTTTCTAACAATTCAAGATTCTGAGTCTATGGAAGGGATCAATTCTTTATTCCTTAGGGCCAAATCAGATCATAACTCATGTTGTTCCAGCTCCCAGCTTCTTAAGAGTTTCCTCATTTCCTTTGGATCTTCAGATTGCCTCTCTCTATAATCTTCCAGCTCTCAAACTCCGCAAGTTCTTGACCCTTGCAGGTCTAGCCTCCTTCACTTCCTGAACACTGCAGCTCTTCGAGGCCCCGAAACTAGGGTGACCAGATGTCCCGATTTTATAGGGACGGTCCCGATATTTGGGGCTTTTTCTTATATAGACTCCTATTACCCACCTCCCCCGTCCCAATTTTTCACACTTGCTGTCCGGTCACCCTACCTGAAACCTGGATGCTTTGACCCCCTGAGTATACAAAGGAAGAGGTACTCTGCTAGTGACTGTGACTGGCTTCTGAGAACTTCTGAGAAGTTTTCTATTCCTCTTCTCAGCTCATGCTTAGTCTCCCCCAGCCTCCATTACGTGCCGCTCATGAGTGGAAAGGTCTGGTGACTTGCCCAAAGTTCGACATTTCATTCGTTGGCAGAATTGAGAATAGAACTCCCTCAGTAACTTCCCAAGATCCTAAGAAAGGGGTGTCCCATGAGATATGTAAATGTTTTGCCTATTTCACGTAGACCAGAAAATCAAGACCAAAGTCCCAGAAAAAAATTACGTTTCAAAACAGCAGCTCAGACAGAAGGCTCCAGCTGTTTGAAACTCCACTAACTCACAATGATTACTTCTAATACAAGGCCAAATCTTGATCCAGCATTATCAAGGAGCTTGTAACCATATTTCTCAGTTATTTTAGTTGTTTCATGAGAAAATACATTTTCAGAAGCAGGAAGACAGTGTATTTGATATTACTCTCATTGGCTTTCAAAGAAACCACCTTCAGAAGCATTTAATAACTGGCTGCTCATGGTCAATTAATATTCCACATACCAAATAGAAAAAGAATTGCCAAACTAAAGTCTAAATTATGTCCTTGTTGTGTGGCTTGATTTGTGCTTTTCTGATTTGACCATTTCACTGTTTTGTGATTGACACAAATTATAACAGTTGAAAAAGATTTATGCTTGTTAGACCAAAACCATGTCTGGAATTTTACAAAGTTACAGTAGTTGATCTAACTGACATTTTGTACTGTAGACGGTATCTTTAAAGAGCTAATTAAGTCGGAAAGTGTTCCAAAATTTGTCAAGATAAAAAAAATCCTAGAAATGCTAAACCAGATCAACTTTGATACACATTGTGCTTGTGGTAGAGTTTTGTTCATATTTAGCATTCTGGATCCATCCATTCCAGTAACATCAATGCCAATACGGTTTCTAAATTAAACACAGAAAGGCTATATTTTACTTGACTCTACTCTTTCAGGAAGTGCATATTTCCTTGCACTCCCACAAAATCTCATACAGCTTTTCTGTCCGTTGCTGGGACCCTCCACACAGAGGGCAAGAAGAACACAGTCATGTTTTTGAGGTTTGTGTTTGCCTGCAATGAGTAATTGTGATTAGCCCCCCAACAAGTCCCTTTCTCATCATCAGAGCTTCCATTCCCTCAATTTTCTTGCCCTTCCAGCTCTCCTTCTTATAAGATTTGTGTGAGAAATCTAACTGTGTGCCCTTTATCTCAAGTCCAAGCTAAAGTACCTTGCAGGAAACCACTGGAATTTGCAACTGAACTTTAATTGTTACTTTAATTTCCTGGTATTCCAAGGGATGGATAAATTATTTTCACCTGGGGGATTTTAAAGCACAAGTTTTGTTGACTTTCAACAGGACTTGTGTTCCTAAATCCCTTAGAAGATTTTGAAAACCTCCCCTATAGTTATTAACCCTGTCATTTCTTCTTTTTATTTTTTTCATGTAGTGGCCACCATGTACCACCGAGAGCTACATGGGGTCAGGTGAATTCTACCCAAGTAGGTACATCAGACCAGGTGAATGGTATCCACATAGGTACAGATTAACTTGAGGGCTAGGAAAGGAAAACCAAGGAAAACATTTTGCTGGACATGCAGAGAGACTTGGTCTGAATGGTCTCAATTAGGAAGGTGCAAATCAGGACCACTTACATCAGACAGAACAGGTTCATGCAGCAGGACAAGGAACTTAAGCTAGACTATTCCCAGAATGAGAGGGAAATGACACTCTAGGACACAATTCCAAAGTGACTGTTTAATAAGTACCTAGGAGCTCCAAAAAAAGATAACAGAGGGGCTCAGACACCATGAGGGATGGGCAAGAGAAGAGAAGAGAAGAGAAGAGAAGAGAAGAGAAGAGAAGAGTTGTCCCAACAACTGGCTCCTGCACCACTTGCCCAATATAAACCAGTTACTCAAGATTCTAATACCAACAAGATTGCCCCCTACCAGCTGTCTGGTAGATCCAATCTCAAGGCATTCCACCCCTTTGCATGATAGAGGGAAAGACAACTGGAATCCATAAAACAAGCATTTTATTCCCCTGTGAAATGCAATCCCTATTGACCTTATTTTTATAAATATGTTACACTGATTTGATATTGCAGCTGGCCTGCATATTTGTGTTTGTATGATCTAATACATTATGGAAAAAAATGTTGTTGTGTAATGAGTACATCAATCATACTGTTCTTTAACATTAATGCAACAACAAATCACTCCTCCATAAACTCACCATTGCAAATGATTATGAAACCATAGGAAAAATAAATGTTTACCAGCAACAAAAGTACAAGCCCACCACAAAGGCACACAAAGGCACTACATAGCATTGTTCCTAATTATTATTGCCTCAACACAGACATAACTCTAGACACTATAAAATCCTTCACTATACAAATTAAATTAACAGAACAATTAAGAAAGCTCATATTTAATACTTATTTTAAAAGAAAGGAGAAATCCCCCATCAACATAGCAAGAAATAACTCCACATTTTTTAAAAATTGTAACATTTAGTTTCCCTGATGTGAACGATGCAAACCGAATTACACAACTTTAGTTTGAAGGTGTGTGCCCAGAGTATTTATAAGTGGGCAGCACACTGATCACAGGCTATGGTAATATTGGTAACAGCCTCAGATCCAACAGTTTGTATGTCCATCTGTGTATATATTACTGCAAGTCATGCTGCCTCCTTATTGCACTGCGTGTTGAAGCTCTTGCCTTTGCTTTTACATACATTATGTAAAGTGCAACAGACAGGTATTATAATAATGCCTTGTTCATCCTTTTTCCTTTCATTCCCTTTGTCCCCCATTTTTTCCTTTTTACACTTTGCCACAGAAGTTGAGGGTTGGGGGTGTAAGAGGAGGAAACAGAGAAAGGGGATAAAAAGGAAAAATGATAAACTAAAAAAATAAAAACAACAAATTAAAAAAAATTCATTTTCTAGATTCATTTCAAAAACTGAATTTTAATAATTTTTTGCAAAATGTTCTTATTTAGAAACCATTAGGAAAGGAAAGATAATAAGACAGAATAGATCATAATGCCACTGTGTAAATCCATGGTACGTCCACACCTTGACTACTGTGTATAGTTCTTGTCATCCCATCTCAAAAAGGATATATTAGAATTGGAAAAGGTACAGAGAAGGGCAACAAAAATTATTAGGGATATGGAACAGCTTCCGTATGAGGAGAGATTAAAAAAACTGGGGCTTTTCGGCTCGGAAAAGAGATGATATGAGAGAGAGAGGGGATGTGGTAGAGGTCTATAAAATCGTGAATGGGGTGGAAAAAGTGAATAAAGAAGTGTTATTTATTCCTTCACATAACACAAGAACCGGGGTCACCCAATAAAATTAATAGGCAGCAGGTTTAAAACAAACAAAAGGAAGTATTTCTTCACACAACGCACAGTCAACCTGTGGAACTCTTTGCTAGGGGATGTTGTGAAAGCCAAAACTATAACGGGAGTCAAAAAAGAACTAGATACGTTCATGGGGGACAGGTCCATCAATGGCTATCAGCCAAGATGGTCAGGGATGCAACTTCATGTTGTGGGTGTCCCTCACCTCTGACTGCCAGGAGCTGGGAATAGGTGAGAGGGGATGGATCACTTGATGATTGCCTGTTCTGTTCATTCCCTCTGGGACACCTGGCATTGGCCACTGTCAGACAGGATACTGGGCTAGAATGACCATTGGTCTGATCCACTATGCCCGTTGTTATGTTCTGAGAAAAATGGCCGTTGTGGGCACATGGGTTCGTTTAATAGCTCCTGCACAGTTTAGGAATTTAAAATGCTTAAATCCCTCAGTGGACTTTGTCACATTAGACACATTGATCACATGCCTTTGAAATGCTATCTATTCTCATGTTCATCTCCAAAGCAACAGTACCCAACTCAGACTGGCACCTATTTGACTGATAACTATCTGATGTTGTCAGTTTCTAGAGGGCAATCACCACTCTCTTTCCCACAACAATCAGAGCTCTCAACCTAATGATAGCTGCTGTAAAGTCAAGGATAGCTTACCAAATGGCTGCAGAAAGTTTTCTTCCCTTCTTATGAAGCCACTGCTGCTCAGTCAGGTTTCAAGGACAGCTCATCAGTCTGTGGCCTGGACCAAAAGCGGATCTCCAGAAAATGCAGGTCACTTTCAGGGACTGAATGGATCTGGCTTGGGTAGGATGTGTAACCATTGCTGCAATAACTTTGTGAGTTACTGGTGTCCAGTTCTGTGCAGGTGGGACATCCTCCTCCACTTGGCCATAGCAAATGCAGGTGCCTCTCAACTATTTTCCAAAGCTGAAACAAAAATACTTCTTGCTGAGCAAGTAGTGAGAGCTGTTCATTCTGGCTTCCATTTTGAGATGACAATTTGGGAATTGCACTAATTCCAGGGACTTAAAGGACTGTCTTTTGGGAATTGTGGGAGTTTGACCTGATCTCCCACAAGTCCTTTCACAATTTCCCAGAAGCTACTGCTTCAGAGAGCTGTTCTGGGATCTGTAGGGTAACTACACAGTAGGCAATGAAACTCTTTTGGAGGCAATATAATTTAGTGGATCAAGCACTGTCTTACAGTTCAGGAAATCTGGATTCTATTCCCAGGTCTACTGCTGGCCTGGTGATCTAGGGCCAGTCTCTCTTCCTTAGTGTCCCCATCTGTAAAATGAGGATAATGATACTTATCCCCTTAGGAAATTGCTTTGGGATCTACTAAAGAAGAGGGCTATGTAAGACCTAAATATTATTATTACGGTATTACCTGCTACCACTGGGCAATTCCTTGGGGAACTACATCTATGTTAGCCCCTTCAGGATAGGGTACACCTATCTGACACTCTGCGGTACTTGGGTTTCAGGGGGCATAGATCAGAATTTAGAGGCTTTAGTAGGGTGAGCTCCACAGAGGCAGGATGTAGAACTGTCTGCCTCTGCCCTTGCAAAATAAGAAAGAAGCACAGAGCAGGGAATACAGACTTGTGGGTAGAGTTATTTCAGATCACCTACTTTCCCTGCTCCTTGTTTTTCTGGATAGTGGGGGTAAGAGAGACAGACGAGAGAGGGCAACCCTTTTTCTTCCTGCTTCTTGCCAACCTCCCTTAACTCCCAACAAAATACTTCCCTGTGGCAACCTCCGTCCCGTTCCAATCACAGTGTCCCAGTTTTTACATTGAAAATCTGATCAAGCAGCTAATGAGGGTTTGATGATGTGGAGATTGCTACCTGCAGCCCTATCATTTACCAGCTTCCACTGCACCAATTGCCAACGGCACCAATTTACTGACTGCTACTGCATTACTACACTCAAGACAATTGTAGCTGAAAACATTTTTATCTAAATATTCTACTATCACATAAAAAGTATATAAGTTTAACTGCAAAATAAGTGTGGTCCCACTGAGTAACTGCAGAATTGTCTACATGACATGTTAGCCCCATATATTAAATGATGACTGGGCTAAGTGTGGCAAAGTAAATACCTGAATAGTGGGTCTGGGAGAATGCCTGAATAGTGGGTGTAAATTTTGTCTTGAACAATATCCCTTGAACAATTGTTGACACTTAGCTAGTTGTATTTCACTTGTAACATTTCAACATTTGCCAAAGAGATTTTTTTTTTTTGCACTATATGCAGATGTCTGGGGTGTTATTATCACTCTACCCACAAGCCTCAGTCCAGTAATAACCCTGCTCCTGGAAAAATCCAGATTTTCTCATCTCTCAGCCTGTGCTTATCCCTGTAATATAATTTAATTAATTCACAGTTAACTGAGACTCCCTCCATGAATCAATGATTTCCTTTCAATCCTTGTTAAAGATTTTCATTTTTGTAAATTTATAGTGTTTTGTCAAGAATTAACTAACAACTCCCCACTCATTATCAGATAAGCGAGGAATGGACTTGATGAAGCGAAAAAAGAAAAGAAATAAAAAAGATCCCCTTCACTAAGAACCACCAGGCTTAAAGAAGGCTTTCTATCTGTTGCACACATCCTTTTACTTGAGACTTTGCAAACGAAAATGGCATATTTGGCATCTTGAAGCCTATGGGCCAGATCCTCATCTGGTGTAAATTGGTACAGATCTGTTGAAGACAGAGAAGCTACACTGATTTACGCCAGCTAAGGATCTGGCCCTACCTTCTTTCTACACTATTGATTAGACAGTAGCAGTTCGTAAACTTCCACTGTGAGAATAAAGCAGAGGAACTTTCAGAGATGGGTGGGCTTATGAATCTTTTAAATATAGGTTTTATACATATTTTCAACAGGTCAAATCCTAAAATCTCAATTCAATTCTTATTCAGCCTTACTCAGGGAAAACTTCCATCGAAGATTCCTATATAAATATGACCCAAACTCTCATGTGTGACAAAGTTTGGCATATCTTTAACTAACAACTGTTAATTAATCAAGTTTTTAACTGAACAGGATTCAGAGGACATTAGCAAAATAAAACAGCCTTAACGTTTTATACATGTCAAAGCTTTCTAATTGTGTCTGACTTGTAAAAACAAAAGCATATGGACGTATTACAGGACAAAATATTGATCAACTTACCTGTTTACTTTCCTAAACACCTTGATGAGAAATTCATTGTTTATTCACTGAAGATAAATACAAGGCATCATACATTTTAAGACAATGTATTAAAATGATCTAGTGCATAACAAAGGCTGCACACGGTGTATACCAGGCCCAATCCAAAATCCCAGGTTCAAACATCCTTAATTCTAGGTTCAGATCTAATCCGAATATATACACTGTACAAGTGTTCTATTCGAAACCATTTCTTTCACCTTTCTCCCGGTCTAAACTTTTAGAAAATTGCATGCACAAAATTGGTTGTATGTGCAGTACTGTGATTGTCTGCACCAATTAGGCATGCAAATCTGTGAGCAGTTTTTACAAGTTTTCAAGAATGCAGACCTTTATCATTTATGTATAAGCCTTTGTTCAGAACAGTTAGATCTTTGAAATTTTACTTCTTTAAAATACATGTGTAAAGCTATATAAACTGCATACTAGCTTCACAAACAGAAAAGATAGTTTTGTTAAGGAATGAGAATGGGAGATCTGGTTTCTATTCTCAGTCCTGCCACAGACTTCCTGCATGACCTTGGGCAAGTCATGAACTGTAAGCTATGTAACAGCAAACTGATCCACATGTGAAGTGGAGATAGTAATCCCTACCTGGCAGGGCTGTTGTGAGGTTTAATTCATTAGTATAATATGTGAAGGACCTTGAGATAAGCAGATGAAAGGTACTATATAAGTACAAACTGTTATTAATAGTATTATACATAGTTGCACACTCCCAACTCTATTTAAAGAACAGCAGAGTCATGAAAAGTAACAATACAAACAAGGTCATTCAGTAATGGTGAGTGAAACGTATCCCACACAAACAGACAAAGCAAAGGACATGCATAATGTCCCCAGAATAGTTGTGATGCTGGAGTAGGAGAGGGCATAAGAGCAATTAACCTTTATTGCTCAATTTCATGGATTTTAGGGCTTGTCTTCTTTACAAAGTGTTGTCACATGTCAGCATATTTGTAAAGAACTGTGTTAGCTAACCTGAGGCTGACCACAACCATACAGTCAATGTAGGCCAGGATGGTTCATGGTCAACATCGCGTCAACCAGTCATGACTATGCCGAGTTTGATTTGTTCTGTTCTACACTAACCACAAAGTTGTGGTCAGCATGGTGCCATCTCACTTGATTTACACAACTCTGCTTAAGTACTGTAAAATGTTATCATGTAAGCCAGTCCTTACTATTTTTCTTTTCATCAAACCACAACATAGGCAGTGTGGGTTAGTGAATAGTGCAATGCACTGGCATTCAGAGACCTAAGTTCTATTTCTGGCTCTGTCACTGGCCTATTGAGTGACCTTGGCCAAGTTACATCCCCTCTCTGTGCCTCAGTTTTCCCCATTTGTAAAATGAGGATAAAAATACTGCTCTTTGTAAAGTGCTTGGACATCTATGAATGAAGAGTGCTATATAACAGCTAGTTATTATGAAAGTAGTTTTTGTTGTTTCAGTTGCCTCCCTTTTTAGATAAAATGGAGTCAGACTTATGCTCTCTTTACTAAATTTTAGGGGCATGGTCTCATGTGGGCCATATAAATCTGAACACATTAATAATATTGGGAGGAGGGCTAGGGTGGGAGTGCTAAAAAAACAGACCCTTATTTTTAAACTACAAAGTTGACAACCTTATGCAGGCCATTTCAAGATTTGCCCCATTTCAATTTGGTTTTGAGTAGAATTCCTTCAAGAATTATGCAAGTTTTTCCACTGACTTCAAAGGGAGCAAGTGCAGACCTTTCAATTGCAAGTTTCTTGGGGCAAAAACCTGTCTTTAAATTTTCTGTAAAGTGCCATGCACACCTACGGTTCTGCAGAGCTAAGAAAAATAATACCAAAACAAAGTTATGAATATGGAAACTTAGAGTAATAGTTCCAGTGTGAAATCCAGCTTCCTTGGATGGGTGGGCACACATTTTGAACTTAGGTAATTTCACAGGTAGAAGAATCAAAGCTAGAGAGGAGAATATTGTCTACTCCCTTCCCCAGTCTCAAAGACATTACCTAAAAGTTCCCAATCTAGATGGCTCTTAAAATAATTTGTTTTTGGTTGAGTCAATGTATTTTATGTATTTTTTGCTAGTCATCTATCAGCTGAAAAACTTACTGCTTGTCCCCTAACACATACCTCCTTAATTTTTCCCTCCCTGTTATTTATAATAAAATAGATGTAATCAGTAGTATCCATTAATACTTAAATAGCACCTTTAATTCAAGATCTCAACGTGCCTTAAAAGGTGGGTATTATTATCCATCTTTCATCTGGGGAAATTGAGACAGGGAGAGATTTAGTGACTTGTTCAAGGTCACAGAACAAGCCAGCAGCAGAGTTAGGAACAGAAGTCAGGTACCCTGCTTTCTAGTCTCATGCTCTGCCCGCCAGTTGACATTTCCAGTCCATTATCTCTGTAATTGTATTATTTAACTTTGTAAAAAAAAAAATTGGTTGGGGGATGAAGTTGCTATACAAGATACCATACAAATGAAGGCTGTGTTTGCATTGCTCTATTTATCTTTAAAAGGATGTATTTAAGAAGATGTGAAAAGCTTAGTAAAACCTTTCCTCCGCTTGCCAGTTCACATCCTGGAAATGATACTCTGATAAATGTCAGTGCTTGTATGTCTCCAGTCAAAAGATCAGACAGGGTCACTGAAAAGCTGAAGAATGTGATTTAAATGGCAAAAATCTTTCCCCATTTATATGAAAAATAGAACTAGGGAAGATTTTCTTCCTGTATCCTATGATTAAGCTTTTAAACATTATTGGGGAGCAGCAGGCAGTTGTTAACATCTCTAAAGATTGGTCTGTTTACGTATAATGCAAAAATAGTATTTAGAGTATTCGCCCAACCTGCGTAGGAAGGGGCTGTTCACTTTAATGAGGGCAAGGCCTAGCTACAAAGAAGTGATAATGGAGATGCCATTGACAACAGGGATACATGCAGAAGCCACAAAGATTCCTCCTTTTGTCTCCAGACAGATCACAAGAACAAGGATTCTTTCACATATAGAAAGAGACAATTGCTAAGTACTTGAGGAAGTTCTCTGTGCTGAAGCCTGGGCAGGGGTGAACCCAGAATCTTTTTGTTCATACAAAAAAAAAAAAGAAGAAGAAGAAAAAGCCTTACATATATGAGCATCATCATAATTATAGAATTAGGCAAAAATTCCCCCTACTACTCACTCCCAAAATGTGTCCTGAAAACTTTCTGCAGAAGCTAACTGATAAATTGTTGCCTTTTTAGTTCAAGCCTATAAAACATCTATATTTTTTCTCCTCTCCAATTAGATTAATCTTTATTTTTTATTCATCTCAGGTCTAGCTGTGTCACTTTGACCTCTTTGTGAGGCCTGGGTAAATCCTGAAGATTCTGGGCCACAATTCTTAAGAAGGAAACTTCAAGTTCTTTCCGCTTCACTTCCCCTTCACATGTCTGAGGCAGTTAACGTTGCTGCCCCATAGTCTGTGTGGCAGGAGCTGTGTGCTAGCTGTGGCACCTATTGTCTGCATTTTTCCTCTCGTTAGTCTCCTTGACCTTTTATTGTCTTACTCCTGCAGTGTCAGGTCAGACTTAGTGTAGGTCTCCCTTCACCAAGGACCCCTTTCCTTTCGTGGATCACTAAACAGGACAATTGCTCTATCCATCTTTTCAGGGCCTATTGTGGAGCCCCCCCTGAGCTGAGAAAGGTTTGATTCACTGGGAAACCATTTTGGTCAAAGAGAAGCCTGACTATGTGTCCTTTTAGGAACTCTGTCTTAATCACTGACTTTTTTATCTGGGATATGAAGAGGATTCAGAAGATCAAAAGGTTTGGGAGTACATGGGTTTGACCACATTTTTCCTGAAAATAATGGGAAACCTCCACTGAAAAATGAGCTCTGTTACAATGGGCAAACAAGAAGGAAAGCCACATAGTGTTCCCAGAGCATTCTGAATCATCAGACCTTCAATAGGTTCCATAGAGAGGGGGAAAAAATAAACAGAAAATGTAAATGGAATGTAATAATTAATGGACCTAAAGAAACAGACTCATTTGTTTTGCGCATAATTGAAAACTTTAAAAAAAAAGTCAAAGGAAATCAATACAGCAGATGAAGAAACCCAAAGACTGGAAGTTCAGTTTAGCTGACCATGCACTGGACACGTATGTGGTCAATTGAAATTTGTTGCTATTAGAGTTGCCCATCACCTTCAAAAGTGAAGAGATTTCTCTTTATAATTTCAGCTTCAGCTTTAGTCCAAAGGATTTCCCAGGGATATAAAAAGGTATGTAAAACTGGCTAAATCATTGTATTATAACTATTCAATTCTTTGAAGGCCTTTGCAGTGTCGCTGGATATACAATCAGCCCCAAACAGAGTTCTCTGCAATGTGCTGCATGCTTCTGGCTATACAAGTTCTTGAGAAACCTGGTAATTCTTAAACTTTTATAATCACTAGATACCCTGAAAAATCACAATCACAAAACCATGATTGATTCTTTTTTCACACATGCTGAGCACCCACATTTTCCACTTAAGTGACTTCTTTAAATATGAATGTAGATACCTCACTTTAGGCACCCATGTCCAGAAAGGGTTTGGTACTAGGTGCTTAACAAACAAGTAAGGATACCAAAGTCCCTATTCCTAGCTGCTTACAGTCTCAGTAGAGTCATTTTTTATCTTCTGATGACTCCAAGCATTTTCTTTTAATGAAGTCTGGATCTCTCTCTATGACATGGTTAATCTTCCCCACCATGCCTTGCCTACCCAGGGCTTTTTTTCTGAAGAATTCCCTTTTTTTCATATGTTTTTATTAATGAAGGCCCTGCTTTAAAAAAGCATCCTGATTTAGGCAAACACTTAAGCATGTGTTTTACTTTTAGCATGTGTTTAAATCCCTTTGAGGTCGATGTGACTTAAGCAAATGCTCAGAGTTAAGTACGTGTTTAAGTGCTTTCCTGAGTTAGGGTCTGATACAAAGCCCAGCAAAAGTGATGATACCTCTTCCTTTGACTTCAACGGGCTTTGAATAAGGACTAGAGTCAAGAGCTATCTTCAAGCAATGACAAAATCTCAGACCATGTTTAGCCCAAAGTATTATGAATCAGGAAGACCAGTTTAAAAAAATATACGTTCCCAGTCTTGAAGGGCACAAAGTGCCACCATCTTGATCCCTGAAAAATTCTGACAGAAATATGTGCTTGTGGAATTTTAGCAGGGGGTTGGGAGAGATTATGGACAGAATGAGAAAATTCCTAGAATTAATATTTTTGAACCTTGATATTTCCTCATTGAAGTACAGAGAGATATTTTTAATGTTTACACTAAGAATAACATACCGAATTTTTTGTTCTTTATAGGGGTGACAGGACAATAATATCTATTGTGTCTTTTGTGGCATCCTACTTTCTCTATCTGCATCTGAGAGGAAGAGAAAAAGTGATCCAGGCATTTCCCATTGTCCCTGGAATGCAGAAACACCTGCTTGAATTCTTCACTCAGAGAGTCTTCAGTCCTGCCCCTTAATGGCCTTAAATGTCCATTTACTATGAAGGGTTGCAAAATATATGGGGGAAATGTAGCCAAAGAAAAAATAGGCATATCCACAGGCCTATTGAGACTGATATCACTGCAGACTCAGAACTCCTGGAGTTGGGGGCTGAGGGAGAATGCTATAGAAATATGTTTAGTTATGTCTGGGGAAGGCCTTTGGAAGATAGGGAGCAAGATCTCATGTAGTCCAGCTCTTCTGGCTGCTGAGAGTTCTACGTCTTTGCTGCTTAATAAAGAGAATTATGCTGAGCTGGTCTAAGGGCCTGGTCCTGAAAGGTTCTGAGGACCCACAACTGCCACTGATTTCAGCTGATGTACTGTCTATATTTTGTAAGATATACTCCATCTGCCACAGTGATTAAAAATGTCTGCTTCTTTAATTATTGGCCAAAGAACTCAACTACTTCCCTTCATTTCAAAAGACATTTCTCCTTATTTAACAACTATCTGGGGGACTTTTTAAAAATATGGAATGGATCTCGAAGCTCCTTAAGGTTTTTCAGTGTCAGAGATCAGAGAAATATAGTAATCTGCACCGTGAGGAAATGTATGAGAAAATTCAAGGCAATAAAAAGATTACAGTAGGCACTGCGTGATATTGGCTTAGAAGTCTGAATTTGAAGTACCATATTAGTCCTATATTAATGCAGTGCTATATTTGAGAATTTCCTCATTAGTCCTGCATTCCTTGAACACCCCAAACTCCCATTGAAATTAACAGGAGATTGGAGTGTGAAAAGAATACAGATCAGGCCATTAAACAGGAAAATGTCAGACATACATATTTATCCTAACTCCCCCAGCCTTGTGTAAGTGCATTATAATAGGGTCTTTACATGAGCAGTTGTAGCAGTAGACTGGGGGCTTTTTAAGACAAAGATAGCTTCTTTCCATATGTGTGAACAGTGCCTTGCAGACTGTGGGCACTTCAAGAATACAAATAGTATCAATTAATTAATTAATTTGCATGATGCCCAGAAATTTGCTAGGTGCCCTACAGAGTAAATTAGAACAATACATGGTCTCAGTCCTGAAAACCTTGTGATGTTTTAGATGTGGCACCATGTGAGAATGGCACACAGTAGTGAAGGATGGTGTAAGGAAAGATAAGAGTTATGGTAATAAGATACTGCAATATAATAATAATAATAAATAATAATGTGCACATCACAATGAAGCAAGTCTCTAAGGTGCCACAAATACTCCTTTTCTTTTTGCGGCTACAGACTAACACGGCTGCTACTCTGAAACCTAACAGTAGATATAGTAATATAGAATGCTACATAGAATAGGAGGCACTTGATAATGTCTGCTTTCATTAAAGTTTCAAAACAAACCTGTTTAACATGCTCAAAAAATCCAAAAATATTCACTATTTCAGCTAATATTTTCCATCTTTGGGCCCCATTCTTCAGTGAAATTTGCTAACATAGACCCCTGTGTCCATGGGGAGCTAATGAGATTCTACGTGGGATTCTAGCAGATCCCAGAACAGGAGTCTCTGGCCAAAGGTGAACTTTTTCAAAAAGCTGGAGGAAAATACCAGCCATTTTCTAGTTCTGTGCGAGTGAGGGAGAAAAATTGAAAATTCAGTCAAAAACATAATTATTTTTAGACAGGTTTTAGCAAACGACAACTGCAAAAGACTGAAGTTTGAAACTTAAAATTTTGCATCAATATAGTTCAGCTTCTCACTGAGGAATAGTGAGTTGAATCAGTTTAAGTGAGAGCTATACTGAGCCCCAACTGTGTATTTGCTGGGTCTAAGAACGCTAACATGATCAAGTCAATTACTTGCAGAGGTAGAAAAGGCGCCGGGGGGGGAGGGAAGAGGGAGAGGGCAATGCAGCATAAAGTTTTCCTGATAAAGCATTAGAAAGCCAGAAATTTCCAATAACCAATATTGCTCCTACAATATTAATTCTGTCATGTTGTACACTCAGTTTTAACTGAGCCTTGTTGCAAGTATGCATGTCTCCTAGTCTTCCATCCTAGGTTCAGTGTAAGCTTTAATATATTATTCTTTGTGATATAATGTATACAATAAAATGTAAAGTGTACAGGATGTGAAACAGAGCTGAGTTATTATTCCCAGTTATTATTATTTGTTAACTGTTCACAGTGTGCTCACCCTATAACTTTCTAATTTCCTGACTATTCAGTATTTGACCTTGCAGACTTTAGTGGTCTTTGGATAAGGCCCTTAGTAAGCATCCAAGGTCTCTGAAAAAAGGTCCTTCCCTTTCTAATATATTGTCTCACTTGTTGACTAGCATGGCCTACTGCCAGTGTTACGAGAGTTTGCAATGCAAGCCCTGTTAATCAGTGATGGGCCAAACTCAAATGGTTTAGAGGTTCAGTCTGTTTTTGATGAGATGGCACATTAAAATATACATACTTGTTATTACGGCACTTGGTGTGGCTACATTTGCCATGGGGAAATCTCCCCACCCTCTATGGTAGCAGCACGTTTTGTTGGAAAGGTTGGCAGCTCTACAAGGTCTTCTTTGAGTCAGGCTCCACTCCCTCGGCCCCAATGGTACATCCATCATTTTTGGTTTTCCTTTCCAAAATATTTTTGACAAAGGTCACTTCCTTATTTCACATGACTCTATGCTTTGTGAATTTATACTTGTACTGGCTGTGGGCCAGATCCTCAGCTGGTGTAAATCTGCATAGTTCCATTGCCTTCAGTTTAGCTACACTGAGTTACACTAGCTGAGGATCTGGCCCAGGAACTTCATAGACAAAGGGGAATCACTTTTGGTGGAGTGAAAATAAGGTTAATGAATTTCAAAAAAATGTATACTTTAACTGGAAAAACTAATGAAAAATCCCACCTATAGAGTGAGATGTGTAATTTTACAGAAATTAAGCTCTATGCTTTACCATAATGAGATGGTTCTGAATGAAGGTTAGCTATAGCAGCCTTTAAGCTGCTGATACATTTACAGGCTTTAGAAACTGATTTAGAGCAAAAAGAACCAGGAGTGCTGACTTCATCTGATACAACAGGGATCCCATGATGTCACCTTCAAGAATCCTATTGAAGTACTCTTCTCTACATTCCAGTTTCTTTATATAATTGACCACCCTGAGCACCTTTTGGAAAAATCTGTTCAAAGTTTATTCAAGGCAGCATTTTGGTTAGATTTATAGTATTTTTCACTTGTTGGCCAAAAATGACATAATGGGTTTCGATATGAAGCTTTTAAAATGATGACACTGCCTTTAATTTAGCATAAGTGATTATATATGTTTGACTGTCAAATCACTGTATGTAACTTTTGTGGCTGGGGGCTTGTTTTATCATAGAATTCTGCAGGACCTCTTCCAAACCAGAACTCCCATGTGTATAATTATATTGTATTTTCATCATAGAAACTTAAAGGCTGAAAACATATGAAATGATTATGGGAATGTTCCTTCTCTACAACATCGCCACTTACTTACAAGTTTATAACATAAGCCAAGTGCTGTCATTAATGCACAGATAGAATAGGTATCCATGTGATCCACAACATTGTAAGTCTGGAAGCTCCTTCAAAAGTGTTTCATCTGGGATATTAGAGAGACAAGGTGGGTGAGGTAATATTTTTTATTAGATCAACTTCTGTTGGTGAAAGAGACAAGCTTTTGAGCTACACAGAGTTCTTCTTCATCTGGGGTACAGAATATTTGCAGGGATCAGAAAAATGGGCTCATTTAAATTGTGCTCTTTCATCTTATACGATGATCAATGTCCAGGCATGAAATATATATCAAATATTTTTTCTGAGATGATACACGTTACCATGAAAGTAAGATGTCAAATAGAGCCTTCACCAGTCCGGCTAGTAGGACCTTGGCAACCAAGTCAGAAATATTTTTCACAGAAGTTTTTTTCACAGTGATACTTCCAGAAATTATATTACAGAGCTATTAGGGATTTGTTAGAGACCACATTTGCCCTATGGTACACAGTTTTGGCAAACCTACTTTGGTGCCCTATTCTGAAGTTCTCACATCAGATCAGATCCTCAGCTGGTGCAAATCAGAATAACTCCATTGACTTCTGTGGATCTACCTTGACGTATACCCACTGAAGACCCAGTCCATTGACTTCAAAGAGGTTGCAGGAAGTAATTGAGATCATAACTTGGCCCAATACACATTAAGGTCTGGAGATCTATAATACAATATCCTTTAATAAAGAGGCTAAGTAATGTTGAAAAGTAATGTAAATGTTAAACATATATATTTAAATAACAACCGCATGGTAAAATTAACAGGGGATGTTACCTCTATGATGTAAGAAGCCCAAAGCATCCATATGGGTGGCAACTGAATGAAAGTGATATGAATTCACCGCTTAGCAGACTGACTATGCTTCCATATACGTAAGCTGTTGCAAAGACCACATCAGCAATCCAGAGTTTGGTAATCATGTGCAGAGATGCCATTCCCACCACCCCACTCCTGCTGTTCTAATGGTTCATCACCACTTCATGGTGTTCTTACACTTTTTTTTCTATTTAAACAAGCTGCATTTCACTTCAGAAACTCAGATCAGCCATCAGTCAACTCTTTAAAAACCATATTCATAGATTTTAAGAGACACTCATGTGTCTAGATTCTTTCGTGGGCCTCAACACCATGGAATCTGAGCACTTCACAATAATTCAGTTAGTCTTCATGACACCATAGTCAAGTATTTTCTTCATTTTACAAATAGGAAACTGAAGCACAGCATAGATTAAATTATGTATTCATGTTACAGTAAACATGTGTGGTGGAGCCAGATATTGAACCCAAAACTTCTGAGTCCTAAGCTAGTGCCCTAGCCACTAGATGGTCCTTTTGACTATCATCTTTGACTGCCCTGAATAATACAGGACAGATTTCTCTCTCTCGTATACATATAAGTCCACCATCAAAATAATGCAGGACTATCAAGAAAATGGAGTAAAAAAATAAGTAGATACTATTATATGAATAATCTAAAATAATCATTAATCTTTCAAGGAGACACTACACAAGAGGGCAGTAAACAAAATCGTCAGGCTAAGGCTGGCAATTTAAACCCACTGATTTACAAGTTTAAACAATTCTGACTGCACTGGCGGCGAGAATAGGTCAAGGAATAATAGCAATAACCCGCCTTATCATGATGTAGTGTTTGAGTGAATCTATTGTATTCTGTAAACCAATGACAGACAAAAGCTCATGAGGTGTGATTCTTCTCTCCCTCCTACTGGTGTAAATTGGAGTGAGTGCGTGGAAGTCAATGACGTTACACTGGTGTAAATCTGATACAGGTGAGAGGAGAATCAGATCTATAGTCTGCAAAATGGGCTTAATTATGAACAGTTTATGTAACTTAAATACGTTAAAAATCACAATAAATGAGCTAGCCTATCTAAGTTTCTTAGTCACATAAACTTAGCACTTCTTAGTCATCAAGGAAATCATTGAAGACTGTTTTGCAGACTCCATGTGGCAAATTCCTGCACAACATTCTGAAAGTTCCAAGCCTGAGTCACTTCAAACTCAAATGCTCTTCATCAGAGTGACTTTAGGAGCTGATGAATCATTGTTGAGCACTCTGTATGTTTTCATAATCTTCACTTTAAGGAAAGTCCATTCAACATCTAAGCTAACTACCACTGGATAAGGGATCAGATGGAATGCAGTTTCACATTTGGAAACACAGTGTGATGAATCTGTTCCTTAAGTGTGTTTATGTTTGAGGGAGTTCGTATGTATGCTATCTTCTCAATGGCATGTTAAACTCCACCCTCTGAGGAGAGGAGAGCAGGAGATCAGAGAAAAAATAAATAAGGAGTCCAAAGAGTAGAGAATGGCTTGAGAGATGGAAGTCTGCAGAGTGAATGGATTTAAATATTTTAAATGTGCAGAAGTTAACTTTGCAAGTTACCAAGTTTTAGTACATCTCACCTAAACAAAGTATAAGAAATTGTTATAGGTCAGCAAAGCTGAATATGGATGCCCAATTGATGAGGGGCATGGATTTACTTGTGACAGCAAAATAATGCAGCATGCATCACAGTATCATTACCATCAATCAAATCTGTGTCTATGGTGGGCATTTAGACGGTGAACTCTTTTGAGCAATATGTTTGTAGGGTGTCTAGCATGGTTTTTGGAGTTATTATTTTTATTATTGTTGTTTATTTATTTACTTATCATCTACCCTTTTATCCTCATTTCCAAAGTGCCTATCACTCGTATATGCAGGCACTGATGCTGATGCTAGCAATGATAAATTTAACCTTTCCACATTGTCAGCAGTAATATCTGCTACAGGTAAAGAGTCTGCACATGGACCCCAATTCAGCAAGGTACTTTTGCACATGCCTAACTTTAATAATGTGAAAGCTTTAGATTAGGTACATGCCTTGGAGTATTTTGCTGAATCATGGCTTAAAACTCCTTCACTACTCAGAAGCTTTGTGAAGTCTCCATTTCCTATTGTACATCATTGTACAGTGGTCTAGAGATGGATTAACTCATTTGAAGAAAATTAAGAATCATCCTCAATTATCCCCCCAAACTCACACTGAAACAATACGAAAAAGTGAGTTGTTTGTTGTTGTTGTTTTTTCTTTTTACTTATGCATATTTCTGCACTTCCTGATTTTGGCAGGAATATTTCAGCACTAGTTATTATTGTGATATTTGATATTTCCACTCAGATCACAAAGAGGAAATACTGGGCGGGAGGCAGGGGAAGGGTTGGTAGAGGAAGCAAAGCTATACTCATGAGACTTTTAATACAAACTTCTAGATAAAATAGGTGCAAACACATCTGGAGAGTATCTGAACTGAGCCATGAAAGGCCCCATCATTATATAGTACAAGTGAATCTGCATATACTGAACACTGTGTGGTTTCTTGCATCATTCAGCACAGCTGATGCTGACAGACAACTCTTAGCTGCTGAACAAACTGAATAAATCAAGGTCGGGATAGGAATCAACAGCTAACTTCTCTTCATGATTCAGTGATATATGAAAGGTACTGACTAAATAGCTTTGCAGCACGTTGTTGTGGCTTTGTGAATTTGAGACATACAGTAGGAGCTGCTCTGTCTCATGTTGGTTGTCAGCAATCCAAGATTGTAATTCTGAACTTTTCCAAGGAACCAGTAGCAATATTTTCTAGACCTGGCCAGCTATAATGCTTGGCCAGAGCTATGGGAATGAAATGTCAAAGCAGTCTGCCTATGATTGAGAATGCTTTCATGCGTCTCCACCTGCTGGTTGGCATTTCACTAATTGCAGTAGTCCATAGGGATGACAGCATACTTTCTGAAGTAAAGAATTTTCATGGAAAGCTTAGTTCTGCCTTATTAGAAGATGAGTAAATAAGCTTGATATGAGGGATTGTTTTGTAACTCATCAAGGAGAGAATCTTCTGACAATACAAATAATAGGTCGAAAGCTATTGAAATTCTCAAGTCAAGCCTTAGAACTTTTGATACCACAAATGAGACTGGACTGCAGCACCTCCTGTGGGATAATGAGCAATCGGAGAAATTTCAGGAAGGAGTTTCACTAAAAGCATGAATGTTTTAGGGTTTCACTTCACTACAAAAAATAGATGCCAAGAAAGTTACATCCTCTCTCATCAGCACAAGTAGGCAGGGAGATTATTAATATATAGATAGAATGTACATGCACAGGCAGTGAGAGGCCCAAAACTTAGCTTCTGTCTGGTCAGCAAAATGCAGGCAGGCAGCTGTTTCAGATGGAAGGGAACATAAATGATTAATGACTTCTATGCTTTAGAGAAATGAGCCCACATGACACGTTTCTTCTAACTTGCTGTCCCAAATGGCCATTTCTTTCCAGTACCTCTGTGACTGTCTTTGGAGATGCTCAATGTTCTGTCTTGAACTTCCCTTTGGAAACTCACTGGACCAGATCTGGAGCCACATATATACTAGCCGAGAATTTGGCCCGCTGTTTGTACGTACCTTCAATTAATGCAGACCCTGAGCACAATATTTTATGTTGCATGAACTTATACTGTATCAATGTCAGTACATCTAGTGCTCAGATGCTACCATGATGAGTACAGTACAAAAATCTATATGGATTAGAATCTGTGTTGTCTTTCTGTCCCCATTTTGTTCAGGGAGTTACACAATCTGAAAAACAGGGAGTGTGCTCAGGAACAGAAACAATACAAGGAATAAACCCTCCCCTCTTAGTAATGTCAAAGATCAGCACTGATGATAGCTACCTTACAGTGATATGCTTTTTCTGTAATAGCTTTTTGTTGTCCTATCCAAACTGCTAAATCTACCATCTGTATTTGGTGTGTGATTTCATTTAGTTTGCTGGCTTTTCTGTGATCAGTTGCTGAAGGCAGAAGGTGGGAGAGGCAAAAACGGAGAATGAGGAAGAAAAAGAGCAATATGGAAAAAATAAAAATAAAGACTGTACATAATGCAGAAGATAATTTATACTAAATTGTTAGAATTTTTGAATAAAACTGTTTTGTTTTGTTACAATAGTATTAATCAAGGCAGGTCAAATTCTACTCTGAGTTGATTTAACTATTATTTTGGATTTATATTTATGAAAATGAGAACAGAATTTGAGAACTCCTTTCCCCACATCCTCTATAATGTGCACAACATTGACAAACATTAAAAAATGGATGCTTACCACACCAGAGTATTCACCTGCCCAGGCGTGTCTGTGATATGCCCTATTGTTAAAATGGAAATTAATGTGAACAGTGTGGCAAGTACAGTAAATGGTCCCCTGCACATCTTTTTGAGCGTAATATATATTTTTATTTCTTATTTAGGCAGTTAGCACTGTTGGCAGTGACATAGTCAACTACTATTAGCCCTAGAGATCTAACTAAATTGGCCAGTTATGTGAATTCTAAACCAAAAAGATAGCTAAGATAATTTAGAAGGTGTATGAGTTTAATACCTCCTGGATGTTTCTAATACCTTGGCTAATACTTAGGTGGGCTAAAATACTGACTTAGAGGGTGTTCTCATAGATTTCTTTAAGACACAGCAGGTTTGGAAGATGATATTTCCTTGTCTACAAATATATTACTATGAAATCTTCAAGTCATCTTTTCAACACAGGAAGTTAACTATTACCTGGTACAACAATGTGCTACTGAACAAAATTAATCTGCTTTTTTACGATATTTAAGAACTAGCCACATGAAGATTTCCTATGAAGTTGTTCAAAAAGGATCAACAAATTATTAAAACAGATTTTTAACTAAGTCTATATTAAATACCTGAATATTTTTGTATAAATTGATGCAAACTAAGAGTAACTTTTGTATGTTTTCACTTGATGTCTTATTTACCTTTTTCGTCTGTTACTTATGCCCACTCTAGGAGTAAAGGTCAGTTCAAAGGAAGTGTGTTTCTCATTCTATATCCATTTATATGTCTGTCTCAGATACTCAGAGCAGACAAACCAGTGTTGACACTGTTCAAAGTTCAGAGTACAAAGCTGGAATATATACCTAAACACACCTATACAATTTTTCACACAATACTGCACTTGAAAGGATAACTTTGGCTCTTAGTTCAGTTCATATTACTGAGTGCAGAATTTGGTCCAGTAAGCCTAATTCTCCTCTAGTTTAGATTATTTTTAAAACTGGTGTAAGCCCAATGGAAGTAGTGTAAATCAGCTTCTGGGTAGCTGCACCCTTTTACATCAGCTGATGATGTGGCCAATTTTTGTCAGTGGAGCTACTTCAGATTTACAGAAGTATAAATGAAAGGAGAATTTAGCTCACTGTCTTTAAGTCTGCTAGTCTTTGTGTAAATGAATACAAGTCAAGATAAAGCACTTTTGGTAAAATGATCCTCATAAATGATACAGTTTGAAAATTGAGCTGCAATTTTAATAAGTTCTCAGATGTATTAATACCTTTTTCTGGTGTACAGTCTTCAGATGACAGGAAACTTCTTTCTTAACATTTCCAATTTACACCCTCAAAAATCTACACTCCTGCTTTCTAACAGCTTTTATTCCCACTAAGTTACCCTTCAGAAAGTACATAGGCAAAGGAAAAGGGAACATCCATTGCAAATGCAGCCAGGTCCTGACTCTGTAATAAACTCCATGCAGGCAGACCTTCCACCCACATGGAGTCTCGCTCAGTCAATAGGGTTCTGCACAGAGATAAGATTCATGTAGACCTGACTGCAGAATCACTCTCCTTAATCAATGTGGCCCATTTTAATATCTATATCTCACATGGCAAATGGGAGAAAGAGGCATGTGAATGTCTATACAGTCATTAGGGCTTGTCTGCACAAAAAATGTTGCATGGCTTTAATTATACTGGTATAGTTAAAGCCATACACGCCCCCCTCCCTGCCCCCCTCTCTCCCCCTCCCCCCCCCCCCCCCATGTGGTTGCAGCTTTATACTAGTATTGCTATTCCCAAATGGAAAAGGAAATAATTCAGACTGGTACAATGCACCTTTATAACCAATATAACTAGGGCTTGTGCTGGAATAACCACTTTGGTAAAAAATAAGTCCCCTAACCAAAATAATTAGACCAATACAAAAGCTATGCATAGCTCAGGCTGTATTCTACATCCTATCTTTTATTTATTTGCACAAATGAAAACTTTCACAAAAATTGAATTGCCTACTGTCCATATCACCCTATACTGTAATGCAGCTTGATCACAATTTAGCATGGCAGACTGGGATGGGAAACATGCAGGAAACAACCAGATGTTGCAGGAAGTGGGTTAGCGGATCAGCTGGTAGAAATCTTCCCTCTGAGGGCCTGATCCAAGGCCCATTCAAGTCACTAGCACAGTGAGATCCATTTCATAGGAGGCAAGAGATCTCAGTTCTTTTCCTACCTGTGCCGTTTATGTGTTGTGTGACCTAGGGCAAGTTATTTCATCTCTGTTTCCCTGCCACCTTTTTTTGTCTTGTCTATTTAGATTGAAAAGTCAGTGGGGCAGATAAATGAGTGTACAGTGCCTAGCACAATGATGCTGTGATCTTGATTGGGGCTTCTTGTTGCTACAGTAATACAAATAAAAAATAATAATCAATGGAAAGGCTTCCGTTGACTTTAATGCATGCTGGATCAGGCTTTGAATCTTTAGAGAACTTATTCCCAATTGTCTATCTATTGGTGAAGCACATCAAATACATGCTGGTGTCTTGCTCATACCAAAAAAATTTACATTTTTTCTAAACTGCTCTAACACTGCAGAGCATGAGGCAGCTGAATATTTTGGCAATATCTAATAATTAAAAATAATTATCCAAAAGACTCAGTTCCCAGCCTCAGCCCTTGCTGAAGATGTGAGTAACTCTCATTGTCTTCAAGAAAAGTTAGTGTCTTGCAGAGGGAGACTCAGGCCCCAGAATCACATTACCAATGTTAGGTTCAGAGGAAATACTAATTGGTGCTTTTGTTTTAGCAACAACATTGATTATTGGTTCTAACTCCTATTCCTGCTCCTGAGAAAAATATCAAACTGCTACCACGGAAAATAAAATCTAGTTCCTCAGGCCTGTATTACAATGGATCTAGTCCATGGGAAATCCATTGCCTAAAGGGAACTTCAGATGTGTATGGTGAATGGTACACTGGCCTGATGGTGACCATAATTTATCATGTGGAAGTCAGTGAAGACTCCGTAGAAAAATCAGAACAACATAGCATTTCTCCACAAGGAAAAAAACCAACAAGCAGCCCGATGATTAATGTATCATTCCAATATTAATTTGGATCCAACTCCAAAAATTAATAGGCCAAATTATAGTCATTTATACCTGTGCAAGGCATCTACCTGTGCAAAGTGCAAAGGAAACACTAATGAGTGGATATGTAATGACTACCCAAGGAGAAGGCACTCATATAAAGTTAGATTGTGTCTTATCACACTTGGCCAGAGAATAAAGGGAAGAAGGACCCCTTTTCCCAGTTACCCTTGTTCGTACTCCCACCTGCGAGTAGGTGAGCAGAGAAGGGATAGGGAGAAGTGAAAAGTGGGCAGAGCCTTTCAAGCACAAGAAGAGAAATAAAATACACTCTGTAACTGAAAATGCTGAGGTATCTGACTTCTGCACTGAAGTAAGGAGGAACCATGGAAGGAATTGTGGCTCTCTGAGTCATAGTTCCTTCTTGGAGCTTCTCCTAGAGTAGTGCAGCTATGTACCATTCGTTAGGGCTGAAATTAAGGTTTTAAGATAGCCCATGCACTGGAAAAAGAAGAAGCGGATAGATAGATTGATACATACATACATACGTACGCACGTACATACATACATACAAGATGTGGGGAATCATGCCCAATATCTCTACATTCCAGATCTATATATAACTGAACAAGTAAAAATCTGTTTTTGGAAACAGTACAACAATTCGGTCCCTACCCCCTTTCAACATCATACTCAGAAGAAACAGAGCCAGTTCTCTCCAACCAATATACTGTATGTGGAATCACATTAATCACGTTCTGATCTACAGCCAGAAAATGAAGAATTCCCATATGCCACACCTATCCAGGGAGTGACTAGAGACCATCGAGTAGTTTATATCTGCACTTTGAAATACAGCAGTTGTTTAAAATCATATGATGTATCCTTGGGAAAAAAACAGCAACAAGTTACAACATAGAAGTTCTATTAGATTAGAAGGCCAGAATAAATAAAATCCAATGAGCTGTGGGATGACTAGCGGTATACTATAAGATCTCATCTTAAAAAATAACATGAAGGTGATACATTGCAGATGAAACAATGAAAAAAACACACCAAGCTTCTAATTTGAGAAGTTATTTCAAATAAAATAGGCTTGGGCATGCTGAATGTAAGAACTTTGAATAGAAACATAGGCACCGACTCCATGGGTGCTCTGGGGCTGGAGCACCCCCGGGGAAAAATTAGCAGATGCTCCACACCCACTGGCAGCCAAGCTGCCTCCTCCTCACCTCCCTCTCCTCCCTCCCCCCGAGCATGCTGCATTCCCACTCCTCTTCCCCTCCCAGCACTTCCCACTGCCCCCACCACTGCCTAACAGCTGTTTGGCGATGCTTAGGACTTTCCAGGAGGGATGGGGAGGAGTGGGGACGCGGCGCGCTCAGGGGAGGAGGCGGAGAAGAGGTAGGGGAGGGGTGGGGGCTTGGGGAAAGGGGGTGGAATGGGGGCGGGAAGAGGGTGTTGAAGGGGCAGGAAGAGGCGGGGCAGGGGAGTCGAGCACCCACTGGGCAGAGAAGAAGTCGGCGCCTCTGTATGGAAATGCAACTGTAGTTAGTGAGAAGAGCTGAAAATATATTTATCGACAGTTTATATGTTCAGCTGAATCATCTCATGGAGAAAAGTGAATAAGGATCAGGAGGAAAATATACAAACTGTTAAAAGAGTTTTGTGCAACTATCCCCTGCACTTATATTCTTGCCAGATACCCTAATCCTCCCAAGAGATTTTTTTTAAATAAAATCAGGGTTTTGTTATGAAAATTTACTTCAAATTATTCCAAAAAATTTTAAAAAGTAAGGCTGAGATTTTTAAAAGTGACTAGTGATTTTGCGTGCACCCATTTTTGGGTTGCCAACAATATACCTTAAAGGAACCTGATTTTCACAAGGTGATGAGTAGCCCACAGTCTGAAAATCAGCTCAGGGCTTCAATTCTCAGAGACTATTTCTGTGAGCCCCCCCCATGCATCCTCCTATTTGGGGTTCCAGGCATCAGCTCCAGTGCAGTGGGTGCCAGTGCTTAACCCCAGGGTGGAGGGTGCTGGGGCTTTAGCCCTGAAAGGGGGCAGGGACACGGGGGGGCTTGGGGTTTCAGCCCTGCAGGATGCATCAGGGCTTGGGGCTTCAGCCCCTTGGGGAGCACTCAGGCTTGGGGCTTCAGCCCTGCAGGGTATGCTGGGATTCAGGGCTTCAGCCCCATGGGAGATGCCAGGGCTCCCGCAGGTTTGAAAATATTTACCGGAGCTCTGGTCTGGATGGCTCCTGCTGAATTTAAATCCTGATCAGGCTCCTTTAAGTGTCTCAAGTTGGCACCCAAAAGTTGAGGCAACCCAAATGACTAGTCACTTTGGAAAATCTTGGCCTAAGATCCTAACTAAAGAGAGCTTCATTCATAACAATAAAATCAACATTCATAAGAGCACTATCTTGAAAACAGTAGGCCAAATTATGCTCTCGGTTACATCATATTACTTCAATGATTTACACACAGAATTTGGCCTGTGATTGTTACCTTCAATGCATTTTCTTCTTATCCACAGAAGTCTCCCATTACATTATTGCCAATGGGCATTTAAGTCATTATTGTACACTACATGTGAGTTACAAGCGCAAGTGCTATGGAAATTAAACTCCTTGACCTGTTCACATATTTTTCTCTTTGAAGGCAGTCTGAATAGACATCTTTGACTGGAACATAGTTTCAGTCTTAGATTTGCAAACTGGCATGCCAGCCACCACATTTCATGGAAAACTCCTTAGAGCCCTTTGTTGGTCTTCCTGAATTACACTGAAGTAAAATATCCACGATCACATTTTCACTGTGTTCAAATGAAATGTATTTGGAGAAACAGAAAAAGAGTGACAACATTCCCCGTTAATACCAGGGGATACAAAGTACAGCACTTAGTATATAATCAGAGCCGGTTTCAACATTCCAATTGAAACATGTTAATGAAAATGGAAAATATGTTTCACTCAATTTCCCCCCACCATCCCCATTTTTCAACCTATATTTGCACACAGCAGGCCAAATTCACTATTAGCATAAATGTGTGCAACATGTTGCCCACACACACACACACACACACACTGATATAGGGATCAGGCATCTAAGTCTCATTAGTGTTTCTGAAGGTCTTCTCCATTTTTTGGAAAACCATTAGCTGACTTTGTTTAATATAGAGGACTCTGCTCTGGTGCTTTCAGCCAGGAGACTTCCTAAGAGTGGGAAAAATTGATTATTAGAATCTAGGCCACATGTTATCCGCTAATCTGTATCATAGAATCATAGAATCATAGAATATCAGGGTTGGAAGGGACCTCAGGAGGTCATCTAGTCCAACCCCCTGCTCAAGGCAGGACCAATCCCCAATTAAATCATCCCAGCCAGGGCTTTGTCAAGCCTGACCTTAAAAACTTCTAAGGAAGGAGATTCTACCACCTCCCTAGGTAACGCATTCCAGTGTTTCACCACCCTCCTAGTGAAAAAGTTTTTCCTAATATCCAACCTAAACCTCCCCCACTGCAACTTGAGACCATTACTCCTTGTCCTGTCCTCTTCTACCACTGAGAATAGTCTAGAACCATCCTCTTTGGAACCACCTCTCAGGTAACTGAAAGCAGCTATCAAATCCCCCCTCATTCTTCTCTTCCGCAGACTAAACAATCCCAGTTCCCTCAGCCTCTCCTCATAAGTCATGTGTTCCAGACCCCTAATAATTTTTGTTGCCCTTCGCTGGACTCTTTCCAATTTATCCACATCCTTCTTGTAGTGTGCGGCCCAAAACTGGACACAGTACTCCAGATGAGGCCTCACCAATGTCGAATAGAGGGGGATGATCACGTCCCTCGATCTGCTCGCTATGCCCCTACTTATACATCCCAAAATGCCATTGGCCTTCTTGGCAACAAGGGCACACTGTTGACTCATATCCAGCTTCTCATCCACTGTCACCCCTAGGTCCTTTTCCGCAGAACTGCTGCCTAGCCATTCGGTCCCTAGTCTGTAGCTGTGCATTGGGTTCTTCCGTCCTAAGTGCAGGACCCTGCACTTATCCTTATTGAACCTCATCAGATTTCTTTTGGCCCAATCCTCCAATTTGTCTAGGTCCCTCTGTATCCTATCCCTGCCCTCCAGCGTATCTACCACTCCTCCCAGTTTAGTATCATCCACAAATTTGCTGAGAGTGCAATCCACATCATCCTCCAGATCATTTATGAAGATATTGAACAAAACCAGCCCCAGGACCGACCCCTGGGGCACTCCACTTGACATCGGCTGCCAACTAGACATGGAGCCATTGATCACTACCCGTTAAGCCCGACAATCTAGCCAACTTTCTACCCACCTTATAGTGCATTCATCCAGCCGACACTTCTTTAACTTGCTGACAAGAATACTGTGGGAGACCGTGTCAAAAGCTTTGCTAAAGTCAAGAAACAATACATCTACTGCTTTCCCTTCATCCACAGAACCAGTAATCTCATCATAGAAGGTGATTAGATTAGTCAGGCATGACCTTCCCTTGGTGAATCCATGCTGACTGTTCCTGATCACTTTCCTCTCCTCTAAGTGCTTCAGAATTGATTCCTTGAGGACCTGCTCCATGATTTTTCCAGGGACTGAGGTGAGGCTGGCTGGCCTGTAGTTCCCAGGATCCTCCTTCTTCCCTTTTTTAAAGATTGGCACTACATTAGCCTTTTTCCAGTCATCCGGGACTTCCCCCGTTCGCCACGAGTTTTCAAAGATAATGGCCAATGGCTCTGCAATCACAGCCGCCAATTCCTTTAGCACTCTCGGATGCAACTCGTCCGGCGCCATGGACTTGTGCACGTCCAGCTTTTCTAAATAGTCCCTAACCACCTCTTTTTCCACAGAGGGCTGGCCATCTATTCCCCATGTTGTGATGCCCAGCGCAGCAGTCTGGGAGCTGACCTTATTCGTGAAGACAGAGGCAAAAAAAGCATTGAGTACATTAGCTTTTTCCACATCCTCTGTCACTAGGTTGCCTCCCTCATTCATTAAGGGGCCCACACTTTCCTTGGCTTTCTTCTTGTTGCCAACATACCTGAAGAAACCCTTCTTGTTACTCTTAACATCTCTCGCTAGCTGCAGCTCCAGGTGCGATTTGGCCCTCCTGATTTCATTCCTACGTGCCCGAGCAATATTTTTATACTCTTCCCTGGTCATATGTCCAACCTTCCACTTCTTGTAAGCTTCCTTTTTATGTTTAAGATCCGCTAGGATTTCACCGTTAAGCCAAGCTGGTCGCCTGCCATATTTACTATTCTTTCGACACATCGGGATGGTTTGTCCCTGTAACTTCAACAGGGATTCCTTGAAATACAGCTAGCTCTCCTGGACTCCTTTCCCCTTCATGTTAGTCCCCCAGGGGATCCTACCCATCCGTTCCCTGAGGGAGTCGAAGTCTGCTTTCCTGAAGTCCAGGGTCCGTATCCTGCTGCTTACCTTTCTTCCCTGTGTCAGGATCCTGAACTCAACCAACTCATGGTCACTGCCTCCCAGATTCCCATCCACTTTTGCTTCCCCTACTAATTCTTCCTGGTTTGTGAGCAGCAGGTCAAGAAAAGCTCCCCCCCTAGTTGGCTCCTCTAGCACTTGCACCAGGAAATTGTCCCCTACGCTTTCCAAAAACCTCCTGGATTGTCTATGCACCGCTGTATTGCTCTCCCAGCAGATATCAGGAAAATTAAAGTCACCCATGAGAACCAGGGCTTGCGATCTAGTAGTTTCCACAAGCTGCCGGAAGAAAGCCCCGTCCACCTCATCCCCCTGGTCCGGTGGTCTATAGCAGACTCCCACCACTACATCACTCTTGTTGCTCACACTTCTAAACTTAATCCAGAGACACTCAGGTTTTTCTGCAGTTTCGTACCGGAGCTCTGAGCAGTCATACTGCTCCCTTACATACAGTGCTACTCCCCCACCTTTTCTGCCCTGCCTGTCCTTCCTGAACAATTTATAACCTCCATGACAGTACTCCAGTCATGTGAGTTATCCCACCAAGTCTCTGTTAGTCCAATCACGTCATAATTCCTTGACATCACCAGGACCTCCAGTTCTCCCTGCTTGTTTCCAAGGCTTTGTGCATTCGTATATATGCACTTGAGATAACCTGCTGATCGCCCCTCATTCTCAGTATGTGGCAGGAGCCCTCCCCCCACAGACATTCCTGCCTATGCTTCCTCCCGGTATCCCGCTTTCCCACTTACCTCAGAGCTTTGGTCTCCTTCCCCCGGTGAACCTAGTTTAAAGCCCTCTTCACTAGGTTAGCCAGCCTGCTTGCAAAGATGCTCTTCCCTCTCTTCGTAAGGTGGAGCCCGTCTCTGCCCAGCACTCCTCCTTCATGGAACACCATCCCATGGTCAAAGAATCCAAAGCCTTCTCTCCGACACCACCTGCGTAGCCATTCGTTGACTTCCACGATTTGACGGTCCCTACCCAGGCCTTTTCCTTCCACGGGGAGGATGGACGAGAACACCACTTGCGCCTCAAACTCCTTTATCCTTCTTCCCAGAGCCACGTAGTCCGCAGTGATCCGCTCAAGGTCATTCTTGGCAGTATCATTGGTGCCCACATGGAGAAGCAGGAAGGGGTAGCGATCCGAGGGCTTGATGAGTCTCGGCAGTCTCTCCGTCACATCGCGAATCTTAGCCCCCGGGAAGCAGCAGACTTCTCAGTTTTCCTGGTCAGGGCGGCAGATAGATGACTCAGTCCCCCGGAGTAGAGAGTCCCTGACCACCACCACCCGCCTCCTTCTCTTGGGAGTGGTGGTCGTGGAACCCCCCATCTCAGGACAGTGCATCTCATGCCTTCCAACCAGCGTATCGCCATGTCATTTCACAATATAGCTCTTAAAGAATCATAGAATATAGAATATCAGAGTTGGAAGGGACCTCAGGAGATCATCTTGTCCAACCCCCTGCTCAAAGCAGGACCAATCCTCAATTTTTGCCCCAGATCCCTAAATGGCCTCCTCAAGGATTGAACTCACAACCCTGGGTTTAGCAGGCCAATGCTCAAACTACTGAGCTCAAACTACTAAACTGCCAGAATTCAGAACTGCAAAATAAGTACTTAGCCAGATTATACACCCACTTCATTTAAAGAAAGATTTTGTTTCAACCAAGAGACTACTTGGGAGAAGTTATTGTTTTGTTCCCTATTCAGTTATTTGTGGAATTGCATGGCTAGTCAAATAGCTTTCAATCTGAGAAAGAGGCAGAAAATTATGTTATAGCTAAAATCTAGCAAAATGGCATGGATGTTGAATTGGTCTCACTTGAAGAGGTCAATATCTACTCTAGGACTGATACATATTAATATTTTGCAGTTAACATTGTGGAAAAGCAACTTATTGTTATGAAGCAACTGCGAGTCACTTCATAGTTAAAGTTGAATGAACAATAGATTGTATTTCAAGCCAAATTTTAAATCTCCCAAAAATCCATATATGTAGTCAGATTGGCTTCAAAACTGGCATACCACTTCAGGGCCTGGAGTAGAGTTTGTGTTGCAAATTTAAGATCATTTGGTCAAGGGGTCCCAAGGTATAGCCCCCTCACCACTACCTTTAACTTTGTTATAACGTTTTTTTGTTCAAAGAGAAGGTAAAATCTTTGCACAATATCCCCGTTAAATTTATATCATTGGATTACCTCTGCTAAGATCTAGGATGGAATCCTTGCCCCACTGAAGCCAGTTGGACTTTTGTCATTGACTTCAATGGTGCCCGGTTTCACTCCTAGCGTCCAATACAAGAACAAGTGATGCAAACATATAGATATAAAAAGTTATTCAATTTCTTTTTTGTTCTATGAAGTGTTGTACCAGATCACTTCACAAAATACCAGCACTGCACAGGCTCTTGGATAGAAATGGCAGAGAGAAAGAAAGAGAGAACCACATTAACTGTGCATTTTCAGGTGTATGTAGTGTTGTTGTAGCTGTGTTGGTCCCAGAAGAAGAGCTCCGTTTAAGCTCAAAACCTTGTCTCTCTCACCAACAGAAGTTGGTCCAACAAAAGATATTACCCCACCCACCTTGTCTCTCTCCTTTCCTGGTTTGTGATTTGATTTTTTTCTTGTAACAGTAGCATTCTTTGGGGGTTGTCTTATCTTAACATTTCCTGGCTTTGTAATGTTTGAGTTGGTCCCAAGTTCTGGAAGGGTCCAGGGAGCAGAAGTTCCCTATTGTGTGGCAGCAACCATAATGAAGTTTCTTGTGAGTATGTTAGAATTCTTGATTTGTTTATATTAATCTGTTTGCCTCTTAAATGCAAACCTATTTTTCATAAGACACCATGCTCATAAATAATCATAAGGTAGTTGGTATAACTGAATGGCCAATGTTTTACTGTCACCAGGATGGGTAGATTTGTTACCTTTTTGTATTATAGTTTTCATTTTGCTAATTGCAAGTGCAGTATAGTCTCTGATCTCCTAGAAGGATAGAATAACAAAGTCCATTTATAACAGATTTATCTTTAGAATATATATGATCCCCCCTCTGCCTATGTTAGAAGCCTTTTGAGGGCATTGCAACATATAGCTTAGGATGTTGGTAGATCTGCAGGCCAGTAGGTCTGTGGGCTCTGGCCAATATTATACCACTCAGAGTTGCCAAGCTTGTATGGCTTTGAGTTTACTTCATGTTAAGAACAGAAAGCCATGATTCTGATGTCTTTCAAATATTACTTGCCTGGCCGATCTTGCAAATGCACAATATATGCAATTCCTTCCTACAATTTATTGAGATGTCCAACAAGTTTATAAAGATGCATAGTTTAGATCTTTTCATTCAGAGATCTCAAAGCACTTTACAAAGGAGGATAAGTAACGTTAATTTCATTTTACAATTAGAAAAACAGAGAAACTTGATCAAGGTTATGCAGTAGGCCAGTAGCAGAGCCAAGGGCGGCACTTCCAATCTAGTGCCCTATCCACTGGACCACAATGCCTCCTCTGGACCACATGACACTCACCTTTACTCTCCCTGGGCTGGTTGTTTGTCAGGGAAGTCCCCAGCATAACCAAGAGCAGCCTGAAGGCTGAAAGCTGCCAATGACCCATATGCTGACAGATAGGGTGACCAGATGTCCCGATTTTATAGGGACAGTCCCAATTTTTGGGTCTTTTTCTTATATAAGCTCCTATTACCACCCAACCCCTGTCCCAGTTTTTCATATTTGCTGTCTGGTCACCCTACTGATAGAAGGCAGGGAGAGAAGGAATGTGGAAACTCCGGTAAACAACTCTATGACACTGGAAGATTCCACAGCATGGATGTAATTCTCCTGTGGCAAAATAAGTTGGCTTTAAGACCTGATGTGTGGCCACCACACACTAAGAATTCATGGGCAGAAGGATACAACAAGGAACAGAATCCCTGCCCTGTTGATCTTACAATCTAGATGCATGAGTGGGTATAATACAATACAAATTAGCTGGGAAGGTCTCATCTTGGCAAATGCAATTTGGCGCGTAGCCATGGTAACTGAAATGCTTCCCAGGAAAGTAGGATTTTAGGATACTTTGTAGGAGGAGACAAGGTGGCAATTGTGAGATACAATTAATCCAGGTTTCTGAGTAGTAGCCGTGTTAGTCTGTATTCGCAAAAAGAAAAGGAGGACTTGTGGCCCCTTAGAGAAGAACAAATTTATTTGAGCATAAGCTTTCATAAGCTACAGCTCACTTCATCGGATGCATTCAGTGGAAAATACAGTAGGGAGATTTATATACATAGAAAACATGAAACAATGGGTGTTACCATACACACTGTAAGGAGAGTGATCAATTAAGGTGAGCAATCACTTAAGGTGAGCAGGAGAAAAAACCTTTTGTAGTGATAATCAAGGTGGGCCATTTCCAGCAGTTGACAAGAACGTCTGAGGAACAGTGGGAGGTGGGTGGGGGGAAATAGTTTTACTTTGTGTAATGACCCATCCACTCCCAGTCTCTATTCAAGCCTAAGTTAATTATATTCAGTATGCAAATTAATTCCAATTCAGCAGTCTCTCATTGGAGTCTGTTTCTGAAGGTTTTTTTGTTGAAGAATTGCAACTTTTAGGTCTGTAATCAAGTGACCAAAGAGACTGAAGTGTTCTCTGACTGGTTTTTGAATGTTATAATTCTTGACGTCTGATTTGTGTCCATTTATTCTTTTACGTAGAGACTGTCCAGTTTGGCCAATGTACATGGCAGAGGGGCATTGCTGGCACATGATGGCATATATCACATTGGCAGATGTGCAGGTGAATGAGCCTCTGATAGTGTGGCTGATGTGATTAGGCCCTATGATGGTGTCCCCTGAATAGATATGTGGACACAGTTGGCAACGGGCTTTGTTGCAAGGATCGGTTCCTGGGTTAGTGGTTCTGTTGTGTAGTGTGTGGTTGCTGGTGAGTATTTGCTTCAGGTTGGGGGGCTGTCTGTAAGCAAGGACTGGCCTGTCTCCCAAGATCTGTGAGAGGGATGGGTTGCCCTTCAAGATAGGTTGTAGATCCTTAATGATGCGTTGGAGAGGTTTTAGTTGGGGCTGAAGGTGATGGCTAGTGGCGTTCTGTTATTTTCTTTGTTGGGCCTGTCCTGTAGTAGGTGACTTCTGGGTACTCTTCTGGCTCTGTCAATCTGTTTCTTCACTTCAGCAGGTGGGTATTGTAGTTGTAAGAACGCTTGATAGAGATCTTATAGGTGTTTGTCTCTGTCTGAGGGGTTGGAGCAAATGCGGTTGTATCATAGAGCTTGGCTGTAGACAATGGATCGTGTGGTGTGGTCTGGATGAAAGCTGGAGGCATGTAGGTAGGAATAGCGGTCAGTAGGTTTCCGGGATAGGGTGGTGTTTATGTGACCATCGCTTATTAGCACCATAGTGTCCAGGAAGTGGATCTCTTGTGTGGACTGGTCCAGGCCGCGGTTGATGGTGGGATGGAAATTGTTGAAATCATGGTGGAATTCCTCAAGGGCTTCTTTTCCATGGGTCCAGATGATGAAGATGTCATCAATGTAGCGCAAGTAGAGTAGGGGCATTAGGGGACAAGAGCTGAGGAAGCGTTGTTCTAAATCAGCCATAAAAACTATTTCCCCTTGTTTATTCCCCCCCACCACACCACCACTGTTTCTCAGATGTTCTTGTCAACTGCTGGAAATGGCCCACCTTGATTATCACTGCAAAAGGTTTCACCCCCCACCCAGCCCCGCTCTCCTGCTGGTAATAGCTCACCTTAAGTGATCACTCTCGTTACAGTGTGTATGGTAACACCCATTGTTTCATGTTCTCTGTGTATATAAATCTCCCCACTGTATTTTCCACTGAATGCATCCGATGAAGTGATCTGTAGCTCACGAAAGCTTATGCTTGTTTAATCCAGGGTGGAGGCTATTGCTTGGAGCTAAGGGAGCCCATTGTTTCCCTGGCAGTGAAAGTTCTGAAGTGATCTATACACAGTCTATTTTTAAAAACACCCTGTGTTCTTGGATATGCTTAGCCTTAGAGCTGAAGAAAGGTTTACATGGAACTCTTAAATCACCTGAAAGTAGTCACTCAGGACATTGCCTGATCGAGGCCCTTATCTATTGCTTTTGAAATGTTATTTATTTATTATTGAAAAGTCACATGTTTGATATGGGTTGGGTGGATAGGACATACAGTATTATCAACAGCCAGGGGAAAACTGGACCTCTAAATCCAATGCATACCTTTGTCCTCAAGAAGAATTAATGCAATGTAAAAATTATCAGACCCCAGATTTTTTAATACATGAGAAGTCTTTCAGAGAAAGAGACATTTGTGCTACTCTCAAAAGGAAGGCTGGCCTTATCTGGGACTCTGCTGATCTATGTTAAATCCTTGGCTCTTCCATAGAATTCCTGGGTGATCTGGGGCAAATTACATAAATTCTTCTGTCTCTGTTACCTATCTGTAAAATGGAGATAATAAGTAATACTTCCTTTCTCTGACCTATTTAGAAATGAGCACATCTGAGCAAGGGCTGTCTCTTACTGTGTGTATGTACTTTGCCTAACACAACTGGCCCCCTAGTCTCAGTTGGGGCCACTATATTACAAAGAATACATAATAGATAATATATAATTATTTAATTACTTATAACACTCTCAATAAGAATCAAAGGACAGATACTCAGCTGGTGTAAATCAGCTTAACTTCACAGACTGACCCATTGGTTCTGAACTTTAGTGCCTGTGAGAGTATCATCAGTTCACAAGGAGGCTGTCTACAAGGTGACATTTTCTATTTCTTGCTGTGAATCGAGGAGCAGAGATTCCTTGGCACCTAGACGTTAACTGACCAGTATTTCTCCTTCAAGCCTATATTTTTTAACATACACGAGGCCGAAACTGCATGGTTGGATCAAGATACCTTTTACTCTTATTGAAACTGAACTTTTTAGAATCAGTGAAGATATAGATGGATGTAATACAACTGAATGGCTTCAGGAAGGGTCCTCTAATTATGAGGGACATGTTGGCCAAAAGCTGAATCACTCTCCTAGCTCCCCATTTCCCTCCCTTATCTCACACTGTCAAAGAAATTACAAGTTTGCCTTCCTAGAGAAAATGATACCATGGAGATAGTGACATATTTATTGCAAACACTTCTATAGGACCTGATTCTGCTCCCACTGAACTCCAAGGGAATCTTTCCCTTGATTTCAAAGGGCATTGGATCTAGACTTTAGGGCATAGTCGGCTAAGCTGCTGAGCACCTCCTGTGTAGTTCTGAGTACCCTCAGCCCTCACAGTTGTCACTTCACAGGAGGTACTCAGCAGCTCACAGTTCTGAGCCCTGATTGTACATGGAACCTTTTCAGGTTAGTTCAGAAGGGTCACCAAGGTGTTTAATCACCAGACAATGCTAAATACTAACACTGTTTTCCACAATGCTGTCAACTAGGCAGAAAGAATATCAAAGCTCATCTGAGAGGGTAGATCATCGTAATATTTAACTGAAAGTAAATCATGTGTTCCCCAGCAACTTCCCAATTTGGTGTTGCATCAAAGTTATATATTTTTTAAAGAATTTGATGCATTTTTCCTCTCCAAAAGCACTCAGCAACCTAAAAGGCACAAAGAAACATCAGAAGTCTTTCATGCAGATATTCAGAGTAAATGAAACCTTTTTTCAGTGTGGTTGCCTTTATAATAACAGTCTTCTTATTTGTTGGATACTTATGTAACATAAGATGAAAAGGCATTTTATAGCCTTCTGGCAAGGGGACTGAAAATTAACAGCATACCTGTGGCTGCCCCAAGCCAGGGAGGGAGTCATTTTCAGGCCATGGGAAAACTCCAGCTTTGCATCCTTCATTCCTACTTACTTACTGGTTTTCAATATTTCCATAGACCTATTTTTCATAAGACATCAGGCAAATAAATAATCATCATCATAATAACAACAGGTAATGAATTTTGATGAAAGAACCAGAGAGCAAACTGGTAACTGATTACTACAATCCATTAATGTTTCACCTAAGAATTTGGTGGTTGAACTCATTCTTAGAAAGAAAAAGAGTACTTGTGGCACCTTAGAGACTAACCAATTTATCTGAGCATAAGCTTTCGTGAGCTACTGCTCACTGCATCTGATGAAGTGAGCTGTAGCTCACGAAAGCTTATGCTCAAATAAATTGGTTAGTCTCTAAGGTGCTACAAGTACTCCTTTTCTTTTTGCGAATACAGACTACCACGGCTGCTACTCTGAAACCTGTCATTCTTAGAGTTTTGTTTTATATTTTCATGCCTTGTCATGCTTTCAAACCACTTACAGTCAATTGATCTTTCAATGCAAATGCTTTCAAGTGCGACTGATTGCCTCTGGCAGCGTAAACAAAAAGATGTGCTACACACCCAAAGGTATGTAATCTTCTTCCTCCCTGTGTTACTATAGGCCATATCCTGCCATCAATCCACATGCAAAGCTCCCAGTGAAGTCAAAGGGAGTTTTGCAAAATGAGTGATGGCAGTGGATATGGTCCTTAATACAAAATCCCTATTAATATGCAAAAGAAAAGGCACAAAAAGATAAATGATCTGGATTCTGATCTTATCTGCACTGGTTTCACAGCAGCGTAACTCTATTGACTTAAATATTTACTCCTTGGATCCAGTGACTATGATGGGCTTTGGATCAGGCCTTTAAATTAATGTGCGTGAGATCAGATTTAACCCCAGTGTGCTTGATCACAGTCAAAACTCTCCCAATATAGTTAAGGTTGTAAAATCATTTCTGCATTTGCTAGTTATGCACTCTTGCTTTGACTATTTATCTCCAAACCCCCTGTCCAGCTCGAATCTGGTTGGCCCTGATGTTGTGTTGTAATATCTGATATAGTGAAAATCAATTTGAAAACTATTTTAAATGATAATGTTCTTACAGCATATTTGTCTATTACTTTTCTTCTGGAAAGATCCCTTAAAGAAGCCCACTTAGGGCCAGATTATGCCATTCTTATCCACATTCAGTGTCAGGGTGGCACAGTCTAGCCCTTTAAACTGCATGCAGAGATTCCTTCATCCACTATGAAATAAACCACTGAAATTAAGGCTTAAGCAGACCAAATGTTTATTTGTGCACATCAGCACTAAACACCAGAAGTGGCAAATACAGTAACCAGTAGAATCTATGCAATGAAATGTAATTACCCCAATTAGAATTCTACAAGGGTAAACACCCCCACTTTTTACAAAAAGGTCTCATGAGCTCTTTAATGACCCAGCTGACCAAGACCTCTGTTTCATGGCTCAAAGAAATATGCAACTAATTGGTGTATTGCATTTTTTAGGGATCAGGCTTGCCATTGTAATACTCCCTTGCTACTTCAGCCTTCAGCCTGTTTGAACTTCTTCTTCCAGCAGTAACAATTACATGGGATACTAGAGATGGCAATGATACTAGATCAGAAAATGACTCATCATTGAGCTAGCTCTGCCAAAGAAGATAAATACAATTCAGTTGTGGTTAATCTATTTTTGTTTGCATTCTCAGTTCATTTAAGACAATGACTATTGCAATCCATATCACATTAGCATTAAGTATATTTAGTTACAGTGAACATACTTTGCCTGGTAATGTGAACATTGTCGAATACAATGGGTTTATTTATCTGTCAATATTATGTCACAGTGGACACAGCATATATCAGTTCCCTGTGAAGTACGATGTTCAGTCTAATATTTTGTTGCTGCCTTTTGAGGAACTGAGTGAGCATGAGGGGATGGCATCATCCTGCGTAACACCAATTAGGGAGCCAGACACCCCATCTTTCTTATTGAATTTCTAGGGTGTCTGTCGTCTTAGGGCCTTGTCTAACCAATATGGCTATACCAGCAAATCCTCCTAGGGTAGGCACAGTTTATACCAACAAAAAAAGTGTTTCAGCCAACATATCTTACACTAGTTCCCTGAGAGTCATAAGCTATACCACCAACAGCACTTTTATTCTGACATAAGTGAAAATACACGAGGGATTATACCAGGACAGCTATGTCCTTCCTTCACCTCCGTGATTTAAATTGACTCATCTATGAGGGATGGATACGTCACTGGATCAGCTCCCCAGAATTCTCTATCCACTTGATCCCCCCTCTTTCCAGAAGATGCTCAGCACCTTGCAGGTTCCAGTCCTTAAAGAATTTGACCCTTCTATATGGCTTTGATTTTTATTTATTTTCATTGCTTTTCTAAACTTGTGTTAAGTGCTTTGAAATGTTTCCCCTTTGAAAAAGGATATTTATGGAAAACTTTAATTTTAATAATCAAGAAAATGTTTTGAAATGAGGGACGGGAGGAAACTTTAGGTTCTGATTATCCAGAGTAAAACATTGCTAACTTGTACAAATGGCTGGCAGACTCACTGCAAACTGCTGAACTTTGCAAACTACCAAATAAGCAAAGATGAACAATAAAAGGCAGGGGAGAGGCACCATAAAATGTTCATCTATTTGACAAGTATAGTTTAGTTGTAGTTAGTTCAGTTAATAAACTGGATAGTAGATTTCTCAAAGTATTCTCACACATTTTCTAAAAAGGAATAAAGTATTAACATAATGATGTACAAGATCTCACTACAATACCCAGCTATTAAGTCTTTCCTGAGAAGTAGAGTGAGACCACTGATTTTTCTGGGCCAGTTAAAGGCTGTGCAGATTAGCAAAGTTCTATTTTATGTATAAAAGGTGGTAAGATAAAGAGCAGCAAATTTAGATCTTCCATCCCTTATTAAAAATGACTACAATATTTTGCAGGAAGAAACCAAACACTAATATTAACAATGGAGTTTCAAGGCTTAGGACAACCGCTATAGAAGGCTGTTGGATATTTTTTGATAAAGGGTACTAAAATACGATCACTGATGCTATCATGTTGGGCTCCCATTTCAGTGCTGGTAAGTGTTTTGCTGGCTTTTCACTGATAGTTGGAAATTTTTACACAGCCTATTGGTTCAACATGGCATGTCAAAAAATGTTGTTAATTATGCAGTGGGAAAACATGCAAAAATGTTTAACTGAGTCCAATACACTATGCTGCGTCTATAATCTCTCTTCACTGATGTGGTTTGGTGTGTGCCTCTGTGGGAACACCAGTTCATCTCAGTATGAGCAATAGCTCATTCCTTCTTTCTAGGGCCGCTGGTTCTCTCTTCCCCTGATTTAGCCTCAAAGCTAATCAAGTCTAATACTGCAAGGTATGAGAGGAGAACAGCAGGAGAAGGTATAAATTCCATTCTCATCCTCCCTCTACCTCCCAACGTACAAAGCTGCACAATTGGCCAGGTGCATTTTGAGATGCTGGAAGTTTATTTTCTTCCTCTAAAGTATCAGTTATTGGCAGGGCCTGTCAAAAATTTTTAAAAAATCTGGCACCCCACAGCAAAACTACTTGGTTCAGCTCAATGTTTGCAAAGCCCAAATGTCTTTTATGCCAGGCCAGTTAGAAGGTGGGTCTCAGTCTTCTGCAAGGAGGGGAACAGGTAATGTTTCCAGAACTGAGGCAGGAATTTGTGGAAGACTTTAGAGGATTAATGACTGGAGTTTCCTTGTTAAACAGGAAAGTGGGGAGCTGGGATGTTCCTTATTCAAAAATAAAAGACATCCTGATTCCTTTTGGAGTTCACTCTCCCTGCAAGAAGCAACACCTACTGCATATAAACAATCCACATCACATTAGCATTTCAATATAGCCTCCATGGGGTGGTTTGACAGCACTGTGTGAGCCATATATTTACTAGCTATTGCCACAGACAAGATGTCAAACTTAATGGATCGGATATGGTCCTATGCCCTATTCTTCCTCCCACTCCCAACTTCTTTTGCTTGGTCTATCTAGCACAATTTCTATTGCAGCAGGAAAGTCGTCAAAAGTGAATTCCCCTGAGGCTCCATCAAGGTGCTTCATGGACTGACGATGTGAAAGTGAAAGTAAAGTGCTTGGCACACTAATCCTCCTCCTCCACTCTCTTTACCTGGGGACCAAGCATATCATCTCAATAATGGACGCAACCTAATCTCACAAAATACTGAGGCCCAGATCTACTAAGGTATTTACAAAAAGAAAAGGAGGACTTGTGGGACTTAGAGACTAACAAATTTATTTGAGCATAAGCTTTCGTGAGCTGTAGGTGCCACAAGTCCTCCTTTTCTTTTTGCGGATACAGACTAACACGGCTGCTACTCTGAAACCTGTCATTATGTAAGGTATTTAGGTTCCTAACTTGAAACCAGTGGAAGTTAGGAGCCTAAATATCTTTGTGGATCAGGGCCTGAGTGCCTTCTGAAAGTGACTGAGACCCAGCTATTTAAAGGAATTTAGGCATAGTTCCACTCAACTTTGCAAGGCCCAAATGACATAGACAGCTACATTTTGTTTTCAGAAGTGTCATAGGCACTTAAGAGCCTAAGTCTCATTGAAAGCCAATGAGTCTAGTTCAATGAAACTTAGGCTTCTAAGTGCTCTACACCCAATTAGTTGAATTTTGACCGTTAAGTCCCCTACGCACCTAAGTTTTTGCCAATCGGGCATGTGCACAGATACCCCGGTCTAGGCATCTGGGTACCTATCTCATGCCTAAGCTCCAATGGGAAACTCAGACTCACCTATGGGGCCCAATGCAGTAGGTGTTCTCAGAGCATACCTAAGCCCACATAAAACAGCAAAATAGGAGGAGGTGATGCTCCCTCTTATACCTTTTAGCCTAGAGGATAAAAAACTCCCCCAAGATGTGGCTGACCTGCCTGATGTGGAGCGTGGATATGAAATTGGATCTCTCTCCTCCAAGCTGCATGTGCTAACCATTTGGTTATGGGGTATTATGAGACAGGTTTACAAGTTATAAGAGGGTGGTGGAGACATCACTACCTCCAGGTGAGGGGTCATGACTGAGAAAAACCCAACTGGGGATAGGCCTAGATTTAGACTAACTACCTTTGAGGGGACAGATCTTAGGCCACACCCCTCCCCATGGCATTTCCTGCCAGCTAGCTTAGGTGGCTTCCCACTCAGTGAGCTGGCTTTTGTGAATCCCATTCTTAGGTGACTGTCTCTCCCCATGCATTATTTAGGGAGCCTAGGTGCCTAACTCAGTGCTGTGGATTCCACTTTGTGACAAAGTGCCTAAAAATCAGTTGTTGCCATGCTGAGCATCGCAATTCCTAAGTTCCTTTGTGATTCTAGCCCGTAGGACCTGATCTTTACCTCTAACCATCAAAAGAAACTCCATGCAAGTCAATGGGGTAAAAATGGTTCAAAATCAGACTCAGATCCATGAATGCAGTGGAACTGTTAGAATCCTTTATCCTGTCAGGGTCAACTAAACTTCTTGTCCCTCTGAGGAACATAAACTGAGTCCTAGACAGTTTTCTGTCTCTCAAATCAGGGTCCTCCCTTTTCCCCATGGACACTGATAATCCCAAGGCACTTTTCACAAGAGACAGAATTTACCTCAGTGGCTTCTGACAACATTTTCTTTCCAGCCTGTGTTGCACTGCCTGCAGGTTAGCTGCCACCCAATTCCCCAGAGGTGGCTGCTTTCTAGCGGTGCTGAATTTGATTAGTTTTTAAAGTGCTTTGGGATCATACAAGATGAAAAGTATTAAATAACTGTAAAATTCTATTAGTAACAGCTGCCTGTGCTGTGCATCAATGGTTTGCATCAGCCATTTTCTTCAGAAGGAAACCTCTCTGATGTGTGTTCAGGTGCTGGTAGGGTTGAGTGAAAGTTGAAATAGGAAGCCAAGGCAAGGGAAGGTAACGTTGAAAAATAAACTAAATCAAACCATATTTTCACATACACTTTCACTTTTCATAAAATAGTTCAGATGATGGAAGAGCCAGTTCACAAGAATATGACCTTAAATTCCCTCTTTGGGATTGTATTGATTACAGTAAGAGGAAATCAGTGCAGGACCTGCATTCAACACAGAGTGGAAGGGAAAGGACCTACACCAGTATAAGAATTATTTATCATATAGTGGCAGAGCCAAACAAGAAAGAAAGATACAAAGAGAGAAAAACCAAAGTCCCTGGTCTTTGAAGCTGACAATCCTAATTAAAGGGTAATATAATCAAACCGGTTGTTTAATCATAAACTTTTTATCATTACCGACTGATAAAGTTTCCCACCCAAGGCAACAGTTGCTAATTCACATGCATTATCAACCTTATTCTATCAACTAGATTCACCGGACATGATTCTCTTCTCATTTACCCAAGTTTAAATCTGGAGTAACTTTACTGGAATCAATGGAGTCAATATGGGAGAAGGATCAGGCCCTGGATCCCACTTTGAAACTCAGTGGCCCAAGTCCCCAAAGATACTTAGGCACCTAAACTACAGACTGAAGTATTCAGGTTTAGATGCCTAAGCCCAAGTTTTGGATCTACTGCAAAATACACAACTCCGACCGAACCCTGTAGGCACCTAAACTCACTTGGTGGCTAAGTTTTCAAAGTAAAAGTTCCGTAGGCACCAATGTTTTTGCGTCTGAGCATGCATTCTGCTGCCTCCCTCTAGGCTTCTGGTTGCCAATTTGCTGCCTAAGCCCCAGAGCAATTCACAAACCAGGGAAGACAGGTGTTTGGCTGCCTAAATTGCATGCAGAGCCCAATCTGGTAGACATGCTCGGAAGGTACCTACTAGATCGGGTCCATTCAATATCTGGCTGGAGGAGGAGAAAAGAGGTGCTCATCTTATAACTTTGAGCCCAATAGTTATAGAATTTGCCTAGGATGTGGGATACCCAAGTTCAACACCCTCCTTTCTGCCAGAGAGGAAGAAGAGATTTGAACAGGGGTCTTCCACCTCCAAAAAGGGTGCTCTGATCACTGAACCATAGGATATTCCAATGTGGGGTGCCCTCAATCTCTCCAGCTGGAGCTGTTGCACTTTGGAAAAATAATGAAAGAGTGATTGGGGCAGGGGAGTGGATGCTGGGTCTCCCACCTCCACGTGGGTGCCCTAACAACTGGACTACAGAGTCATTTTCACTCACCCTCTGGCCCAAGGACTGTTTAAGTATTTATCCATAATGGAACAGACACTGGGCCAGATCTCCCATATCCAGACAAATGTTCTGATTTCTGATCTCTGGGCTAAACGTGGTAAGTTGGGCACCACAAACACCAGTACCACTTCCTCATCTTGTGGCCGTTTTTTGTGGAGCAAGGGAGTAGCCTAACTCAATCCCTCAAGAAGCAGCTTAGGCACCTAAGCCATCTGACTCCAGGTGACTGGTTCCCATTCGTAGATCTCTAAGCAGGCACTTCCCTGCAGACCAGATTTAGACACCTATCTCTGTCAGAGGGGTGGGGCTTAGCACACACCCCTGTCACCATTGGCTAGTTTAGGCATTTCCCTGTATAGTGTGCTGGCTTTTGTGGATTGCATTCTTAGGTGCCTAGCTCTACATATTCATTGTATAGGGAGCCCAGGTGCCTAACTCAGGCTTTGTGAATCACAGTGGCTTTCCTCTGATTTTCTAGGTGCCTAAAAGTTAGGCGCCATGACACTCAGCACTGCAATACCTAAGTCCCTTTGTGGATCCCACCCAGCTACCACAATGACAAACAAGTACATTACAAATACTTAAAAAGATGGATTTGTACCCAAGTTCCCACTGGGTTACCTGAACAGAGTATATTTATGCCTGGCACCGTGCAATGATCTGTGTGGTTAATCAAGTGACTTGAAGGATTGAAATATTTAATCACTGAAGGGAGGGCACGAAGTATATCTGTGGTGTCACCTTCTACCAGCAGTTCCATACAGCACCATGAAAGACAGCCATGAAGGAGGGGCATATCCCATCCCATTGTGTAGTGCAGTGGCAGTTACTGTAATAGGAGGGAAATAGAGGGGTTATAAAAAAAAGGGAGAGGATAGTTTTCCATCACAACCAAGGACGAAGTGAGCAAGAGTTTAGATATTCAAATTTCTGTGAGAATCAAATTAGTAGACTTCTTCAATCTCTTCCTCCTAGACTCCTGACTTTATTGCAATAGACCAGTGCAAAGCTAAGCCAGTCTGTATATGAACATAAACAAAGCCAAAGCAAAAACTTACATCATATTTTGGAGCAAATAAAGTTTAGGGGGGGAAAATACCTCGCGCTTACAGTATATGCTGATGTAAGAGAGAACAATGTTTCAGGGTCCCTTTGTAATAAACTCCCACGCTGTAGCCTTAAACCTTAATGGTCTGTGAAAGTTATTATTGGATGTTTTTAGCATTAAATTTCATTCTGACAGGACTTTATGATGTGTATTACAGAAGAATACTGTTAACCTAATCATTTTAATACCGAATCTTTGTAATATAATAGCTTCAAACATTTTGAGCAAGGCACAACTTGAATTTTCATAAACATAGATGGAAGAAACTTTTTAGTAATGTTATTTTCCTGTTTCTCCCCCAACTCCATCAGTTAGAATGGCTAAAATCCGGGTCATCACCATTCTATAAGCTGCAATCGAAAAGCTATTTGGGTTCTTAGGGCCTGATCCTGAAAACCTTTACTCCCTTGAGGAGCCTTTATACACTAGAAGTCCCATGGGCTGCAATGGGACTACTCATGTGAGTAAACGGGGGGCGAGGGGGATGGTTTGCAAAGTCAGGCCCTTAGATTGTAAATTCTAAGTTATTTTTATCTCCTCTTTGACTTTTACATCCAATATTTTAATATAAAATTTTATAAGAAATCCCCAAGAAAGAACAAAGTGAAGAATAACTTGAGCTCATTTATTAAGACTATGAGTATGGGTTGGCAGTTTCTGCCCTTTTATTCACGGGTGTGAAGGGCCCACAGTCAATGGAACCAGTGTAGTTCTACTGCTAAGTGGGAAAATGGACAGGAATTGGTGCAAACTGTCAGGGAAAAAAGGTGCAACATAGTATAGCGGCTTTCTCTTACTTTGACTGAGTCTGTCCCTATCACTTTGAGAAGTCGTTTATCTTGTTCTCCATATGATAGCCAGAGTGCATATCACAGCTCACACAGCCGCACTTATAATAGACTAGGTTAGACAACGCTTACGCACCCTAGTGGATGTTTAGTCATAGGAGTAATCCCATTGAAGTCAATGTAAGACCCCAATTCTGCAATAAAAAAACCATGGGCAGACTCTTGTGACTGTATGGAGGCCCTGTGACTTCAAAGGGGCTCTGTGCATGTGCAAAGGTCCACCCACATGGCTCTCTTTGCAGCATCAGGACCCAAGTGCTCACCACCATGAGTAAAAGTTGCACAATCTAGCCTGTTCTAAGTGTTGTGTGAGCTGTGATAGGCACCCGCACTGTCACATGCAGAACAAGATAAACAATTCATCAAAGTGATAGGAACAGACCATCAGAGTAAGAGCAAGGCACTGTAGTATAACACTGAATATTAAGTCACTGATGCAATAATTACTCAGATGAATAATGTATTTAGAGGTGGATTTATTTCCAAACATTTGCTTATTTTTCTCTCTTTTAAATAAACTCTGCTGAGATAAAAATCATATCTAAAACACATTACCTTACTTCCTGCTACTAATAAGATTTAATTATTAAAACTGAAATTGAAATTTAAAGATCAACTTTTTTCACTGTTTCTGCTGCTTGGTTACTTTTTCCATTTCCCCCAGTTTAGACAGTGAAAGTGGCCTGATTATGACCAGTTTTGCTTTCTGTTTATAGAAAGTAATGCTGCTGTGATGGGTTTCCAACGCTGTGCATGAATGTTTAAATCCATTGAAATTATATAAGAAAAGAAAAAAAATTATAATAGGTTTTGTAAACACACACAGGCACAGACAACATATACTTAAAAAACCTGAATTTGAGGCTTAAAATATTCAAGAGGGATCCTTTATGTCTGAAACAGGAGCTGGTTCTTTCAAACTGTCCCGGGGTATAGCAGTGACCTTGATAATCAGATAACCTATAGTCTACAAGAGCTGAAGTATGTCATCAAGACTGTATTTTACTGTCTGATGTTCCTTGTCTCAGTTGCTCCACCCCGGCTCATTGTTCACTCACATAAAACATACTAGATTATACAGTCAGAACCAAAGCCAATAAGAACAGGGGTGGGTTCATGTTAGAATCCTGGATAAACAAGAAAATGCATCAAAGCCTGGATTTTTGCTGAGTGATAATAATCTGGTATGTACAATACATTAGAAGTAATGGAAACTTTCTATTAAAAACATGTATCTTTGTATTGGGCCTTATTGTGAAACCATGAGAGACAGTAAAGTGCTGCGATATCACAGTGATTAACATGATATAATTACATGGGACCAGATCTTCTCCCACTGCAGAAAACATGCAGGAAAGGATATTGGAGGCACAAAACTGCATGAAAGGCCCTTCACAGAGTTTTCCCCAAATCTTTCCATTGGGAGAGGGGAAGATCTGCCACCACTACAACCTGCATAATGGATAATAATTCCATTGACATATCCCACCCAAGTTCCACACATTCCCAGGATCTGTCCAGACCCCAGTGTATCCTCAGTAAAGCATAGCCTTTGTGAAAGGGCCACGTGCTTTCATATCAGCTCCCCTGAGCCGCACTCAGTCCTCATGGATTTGCTCCTGAAAAATCAGCCAGTTTACCACATTACAGTTTCCAGAAGAATTCCCCAGCTTTGCCAGATGGCCACCATTTCCAGAATATCATAGAGCCCCAAACAGATGGGGTGAAATCCTGAACCCTTTGAAGTCATTGACTTCAATAGGGTCAGGATTTTACCCATGGTATTTGTGCAGAACACCTTCCACGGTCTTGAGGGATGAGAGTCTGATGTTTTGAAGACCATGCTCCTTCCCATTTCCTTAGCTACTGGCCAAATTTTGGTGGCATTTGCCCCTCCTCCACATGTCTGTGTACAGCTGAGAAGATGACTAGCCCATCATAAGCTGAAGAAACAAGTGCATTCTACTCAACATAAATACTGTTCCTTTCCTAACAGATAAAATCAAATAAGCATTTCATATTTAGAACAAAAATATATTTTCACTGGTTTTTAATGCATGATGAGTCCTTCCAACTTGTATTTTTAAAGCTCTTTTATTTAGGTCAAGGTAAATGCTTGTCTGACTTGCATGTGTAAATATCACTCCGACTTAGGAGCCCAAGCTGATCTACATGTAGGCCCTAATTCAACAAGATGCTTAAGAACATGTATAGTCTAACTTTAAACCTGTGAGTAGTCCCATTCTTAATCATCTAGAATCCAGACCCATTTCTTCCAGTGAAAATCACTGTTATGTTTTTGAGTCACATGTTAGAGTTGCTGAAAAAACAGAAAAAATATTCTCAATATTTCTTGTGAAAAACTTTTCCTGTTTTTCCATTGACATTTTATTTCCACTCAAATCCCCCCACTAGTTCTAGTGTATATGCAACGCTTAAACTTGACAAAGCTTGGTTGAACTGCAATTTGGATGTAGCTCCCCCCACCCCCCCCCAAAAAAGTTAGACCTCTAAAGAAGTTCTGAGGAGGGGCAGAAGTCTTCTCCAAAATCTGTAGCAGACAACCCTGAGTAAATGAGAAGCAAAAACTTGGTTTCATCCTCCAGTTATCCATCAGATATTTTTCTGTAAGTCTCCTGGTCTTTTCAAGACATGGTATTATTCGCAGTCAAGCCACAGCACCCCGCATGCAAGGGATCCAGACTTGTGCATTGGCATGGACTTTATATGTATTTCTGGTTTGAAATAAATATTATGGGTTTATCTTGGTTTGTTTTCAGATTTTTAAACTCGTGGGTTTGGCAATGGTACCATTTTCCAGCTGAGAATCTGTGTCAGTTGCTCCCGTCTAACTCCACTAGGTCCATCCATGGCTAGCCTCTAAGCAGGCTGATGCACTCATGATTGAAAAATTCAGACCAGTCCAGCTTGGTTTCCCCTCTGAAGCTGCTGTCTAGTATTAAAAACACACCCATCAAATGAAATATCTGCATTATGAATGTATTTAAACAAGCTGACTGAGCTCTACAATTTTGTGAAAAACAGAAATCCCATCATGGGGGCAGCGAAAGACGCAAGCATTTATTTAAGATCTCTATAAGCCCTAAGCTGGGAATCAAAGAATGTAAATGGACAGGAGAAGTTAGGAATCCCATTTGTGGAGCATCCCTATTTCTGAATTTACTTGCTTTTGTAAAGTCAGGAGTTCAATGAGGATATAATGGGAGCTACTTTTTATTTTATCTGATCAGAATTCCATCTGTGAGCTCCATGCACATATATTTTGTGCTTTGGAACCAAAGTATTCTTTGATGCAGCTGTTAATCAACATTGACAGTCTAACTTTATTTCAACTTGTAGAAATACTCTCACTTGCTGTGCCTATCATTAGTCCCAGTGAAAAATAGGAAGCATGCTATAGGCAGACTCTCCTTTTTTCAACAAGATATTTCCACAGTTTAAGGTTGTAAATCTGAGCAATTTAGTACACAATGTGAATGCACATGAAAATTACTCAACAAAAGAAATGTAATTAAGTTAAATAGGAAGCTATTATCATAGCTTGCATTCTCTTCTCTAGCAACTAGAGCTCATGGGCATTTGATCAAGTAAGAACTTCCGATACAGGGAAAACAACCCATCTGCTAACCCAGTGCTGGAAAACTGCAGGTATCCCTCAAACAAAGCAAAAGTAAACAATTTAATCCTGAAGATGGAGCTAAAATAATAGACAGTATCTCTAGGATGTGATACTTAGAACTTACTTTTAATTAAATATGTAGACACAGAACCAAGGAAGAAGCCACCAGTTAACAAAAGGAAAGTTTAAATATTTCTAAAGTCTGCCTGGAGACTATACCTCATCTTTCAAAGTTTTCCAGTCTTCAATTCCATTACTGATCTACAGAAACCTATGGACCAGATTCTCCACTGCTTTGCACATTGTATAGTTGTTTACACCTGTGTCAACTGGATATAAAATGATACCAAATCAAAATGTTAGTGTAATCATGATCTGGCCCATGATTACTAATGCAATTGGCTTTACAAGCAAAAGGATACAATAAATAATCCCAGTAAAATATTTTTAAAATCTCTAAGATGTTGCTAAAACAGCTTTTCTGTAACATATGTGACATATACTCAATATATGGTGATATGCTGTGGGATAAAGAATTTACAGGCACTCAATTGGGATGACCTACATCATTCATTCCTGGCTTTGAAATTATGAGTCACACAGCCAACCTAACTTAATTCCAATAACACCTTGATTCCCTACCACTCCATCATGTATTCTGCATACAGATAGGGCTCAATTCTGTTCAGAGTGAAGTTAATGGCAAAACTGACTCTGATGGGAGTAGAATCATACCCTAAACATGAAAAATGAAGCATCTCCTTTCAATTTCTTTGTTATAAAAGCAATTAAAGAGCATAGGCTAAAAATAATCATATCTAGTTCAACAAAAATTCAAATTTGCCTTTACTATATGGTTTTTAAATCATCCTGTAACTTTACACAGAAAAAAATTGTACATTTCTGAGGTGGAAAATGTGTTATCTCTAAATTGTGCCATGTAACTGTGTTTAAATGTATTAGCATGGCTAATATGTGTGTTTTTACACAGCTCACAAATCAATGGCATCTACATTTGCCATTGCCATGTACGTGTTATCAAAATAGACTGGTAAGAAAGGATTTTCAGTAACCCACACATTGCAAAGCACAAGCTAGAATTGTAGTCTATATTTTAAAACAAATTTCAATTAAATAAAAGGTTTTCTACTTTTGTATTGCTCACAGATTTTTAGGAAATATCTCACAAAAAGTCATATCTTAACTATAAACTTTAAAGAAGGTTATTTATATATTATTAATTATTATTAATTATTATTATAGTAGGCCCAGAGGCCACCATCCTAGTTGTGTTAGACACTGTGCAAACACTACACAGTGAAAGAAAGTCCCTCCTTCTCCTGATGTGTCTCCCTTGGCTGTTGCTTTTCCCATCTCCATTGGTGTTTCTCATGGTTCTGTTCTTGGCCTCCCTGCTCTTCTGCAGCTATCCCGTGTCTAGTATGCCGATGATTCCAGATCTACCTGACATCTTTATATCTGCTCAGTTTCACATCTGCCACTGTCTCTCTGGCTTTCTTTCCTAGATGTCATTACCACAACTCAGTTTTGGCATCGCAAAAGCACAAGACCATCCCCAAGCACTCCCTTCTCCACCATGACAGAAAATGCACTGTCTATCACATCTCCTGAGCTCACAACTTTGGTATCACACTTGTCTTCTTTCTCTACTTACCTCCAGTTTTCGGGCTTTTGGTAAAGTCTATCACTTGTTCTTCTGCAACATTGTCAAAATGTTTCCCTTCCTCTTGATTCTTACTACCAAAGCCCTTCTCCACAATCTGGTGATAAAAACCTAGAGTATTTTAATTACCTACTCTCTGACCTACTCTCACTCCCTTGAGTTGTTTTAAATGCTGTTACTAAAAATTACCTTCCTTTTTTGCTGACCTTACTATGTAATTTCCCTACTAAAATCCCTTTCCTAAATTTGTAATTTCTTCAAACTACTCATCCTCCCTCTAAAGGCCCTATACAGCTCTGCTAAAGCCTCAGCTCTCATTTTCCTCAGTACTGGATTTGAAACCCTACTATGTAAACCCAGATCCTTTACATGCTGACTCCTACAAGCACTCCACTCTTTCCCCATGCTATTCACTGTACATGGACTAACATCCCTGACCCAGTGCACCTTGTGACTTCTGTCTCTTCTTTCAGAACCTTCCTCAAGATTCACTTCTGTTGTGACACCTACAAGAAGTCATCCAACTAATAATGTTTTGACTGTGCAATAGTTCAAGGTAGCTAATTTCATTTTAAAGACTCTTTGGAGCCATTAGGAACCATTACGTTATTATACAACATCTAACCTATGTAGTTGCATAATGCTAGCCCGTGTAAAATAACCCAGGTAACCACATAATCCTAATCTATGTAATCACATGATCTTGACATAGAAATCATAGTAATGTAGGACTGGAAGGAACCTTGATAGGTCATCTAGTCCACTCCCCTGCACTGAGGCCGGACTAAGTATGCATGGTACAAATATTTAATAATGGGCTCTTCAGTCGCAGAGAAAAGTATAACATGATCCAATGACTGGAACGTGAAGCAAGACAAATTCAGACTGGAAATACAGTATAAATTTTTAACAGTGAGTAATTAATTGTAATTAACCATTTGAACAATTTACCAAAGATCGTGGTGCATTCTCCATCACTGACAATTTTGGAATCAATATTGGGTGTTCTTCTGAAATATATGATCTAGGAATTATTTTGAGGAAGCTCTGTGGCCTTTGTTACACAGGAGGTCAAACAGACTAGATGATCACTGTGGTCCCTTCGAGCCTTGAAACTATGAAACTAGATATGCATATTCATGAAGTGGGAAAAAAATGAGCATTCATCCTATTATCTAGACCATCCCTGACAGGTGTTTGTGTAACCTGTTCTTAATAACCTCAGTGATGGAGATTCCACAGCCTTCTGAGGTAACTTGGGCCAGTGCTTAACTACCCTTACAGTTAGTTTTTGCTAATGTCTAACTTAAATCTCCCTTGCTATAATTTAAGACCATTACTTCTACTCCTGTCCTCTGTGGTTAAGCAGGACAATTTATCCCCCTCCTCTTTATACAAACTTTTAATGTACTTGAAGCCTGTTACCATGTACTCTTCAGTCTTTTCTTCTCCAGACTAAACAAATCCAATTTTTTCAATCTTTCCTTAGAGGTTATGTTTTGTAGAGCTTTAATCATTTTTGTTGCTCTCCTCCGGACTTTCTCCTGTTTGTCCACCTCTTTCCTGAAGCGTGGTGCCCAGAACTGGACACAGAATTTCAGCTGAGGCATCATCACAGTTGAGTAGAATGGAAGAATGACTTCTTCTCTCTTACTTACAACACTCCTGATAATATATCCCAGAATGATGTTCCCCTTTTTTTTTTTTGCAACAGTATAATATTGTTTGACTCTGATTTAGTTTGTGATCCACTATGACCTCCAGATCTTTTTCTGCAGTACTCCTTCCTAGGCAGTCATTTCCCATTTTGTATTTGTGCAATTGATTATTCTTTCCTAAGTTAAGCACTTTGCATTTGTCCTTACTGAATTTAATCCTATTTATTCAGACCATTTCTCTGGTTTGTCAAGATGCAACTATGTGATCTTAGTCCATGTAATCACATGATCCTTGCCCATATACTTGCATGATTTTGTTTGTATTACCTGTTTCTTCCCTCTGTCCTTCCTCCTTTTTCTATGTCTTATTTCATATAGGTTCTGATCCTGTAAACTGAGCTGCATGAGCTGATGCAGAGCCCCATTGACTTCAAGGATCTTCTTGCATGGATTAGTTTCCAGGACTGGGGCCACTGATTGTATGATCTTCAGGGCAGGGACTGTCTCTTACTATGTGTTTGTACAGCACATAACACAATGGGACCCCAACACTGAGAGGGGTCTTTATGTGCTACTATAAAGTAATATAATTAGAAATAGCACTGAGTTTAAAAAAGGAAAATAATGGAAAAGTATAATAGAACAAGACTAAGCTCTCAAGTTAATTTAAAAAAAATACTCATGTTGGTTAAATACTGTAATTCTGAGAAATGTAAAGATATATTGTCCGGTTTTCTAAAATGATATGTTGTCTGTGATGTAACCCTCTTATTCCTGAGTCTGACATCAGTGCATAGGTCTGTTATTTCACAGTTAATTTCTATGATATTTACAAAGATTTAGTTAACTCTTCATTTGTGAGTTGAATTTCTCATCTCTAACAATGCAACTTTCAAAAAATGTATATGTTTTTTATGCGTAAAAGCATTGACACTGCTACATCAATTGTGCTGCAAAAAGCAAACCTGCTAGTTATATAAAACTTTGTTCAGCGTTAACAAAGTTTCCAAAATAAATAAAACCTGCAAACAGTAAATCATGTGGCTAAGAAGATGCTGTATACTTTTCACGTTTAATGTGTCCGCCTCTTAGAAAGATTACGACATACGGTGGTGATAAGAGAAACCATGTGGGCTTGTTAACTTAGGCACAGGCAGGAATGTGAGGAATGTGCAGCGCTTCCATTTAATGATCAGAAGACAGAAGCCTCAATTAAAGCGATAGCATACTATATTTCCCAAGCCTTGGCTTCAATGCAGAACTCACCATATATATATATCTTTGCTAGTGGGCTTTGGGGTTTTTTTTGGGGGGGGGGGGTAGGTAACATATTTTGAACAGTATCATGGGATAGTAGAGATTGATCATTACTACCATTTTTTATTTTCTTTTAAAAGGTCTTGTTAAAAACTAAAGGAAGAAAGTAAAAGGTTACTTAATTTATACCAAAATATTCAGCGACACTACACAAACATGCAGAATCTATTAAATATGCAGTTACAAACTGTCACTTTTTATTTGTCATTACAATACCTAAGGCTACAGATTTTCATACCATAACAATAGCAATTATTTGCATTATCCTGTCCTATTGGATGCACCCTCTTCCATGAGAATACAATGTAACCAATGGCCCACATGTAAGGGGAAAAGTGTTTTTAAGGCAAGGCATAATCCAGTATTTATTACTTGTTTCAGAGTAACAGCTGTGTTAGTCTGTATTGGCAAAAAGAAAAGGAGGACTTGTGGCACCTTAGAGACTAACCAATTTATTTGAGCATGAGCTGTAGCTCAGGAAAGCTTATGCTCAAATAAATGTGTTAGTCTCTAAGGTGCCACAAGTCCTCCTTTTCTTTTTATTTATTATTTGAGACCTCCAGAATATGTAAGCGTGTGCAACCACTTTGACCACGTTGTGTAACAGGAACACAGTTCAGAGAACTGCTAGCCCCCCGAGTTTTTATATTCTGCAGTTATCCCATTGCCCATGAGGAGGGAATGATCTTTATATCATTAGAAACTGGCTTGAAGAGACACCCTCCTCCCCCCCCAAAAAACCCACCCCCCTTCGATTCTGCAGGATAGTTAAATAAGTGAGCCTCTAACTGTAGGGAAAAAAGCACCAGACGAAGAAGGCGAATATTTCGCAAATTAAACATCCAAATCTCTTCAAAATCCTTAGATAAGTGATAGAAATGCTCATCGCTAGGAACACAATGCGATTCAACATCAAGGGCAAGACACAGCAAGCCCTTAGAAAACATGCATGTGTGTGCTGGAGAAAGAGAGGCGAGATCAGGGGTGCGTATCCTGCTACACCACGCAGTCTGGAGGTTAGATGTCAAAGACAAAAATCTCTTGCCTTCATGAGCTTTTTAAGGTACCTTTGTCTTAAAAAAAAAAAAAAAAGCCTTTGAGAGACGAAGTCGGATCTTGGAAAATATAATTATCTAAACAGCAACAATAGCCCAGTGTCTGGGCAATCCTAGAACACAGAAATCTCTCGCACTATATGGTTTATTGGTTACTGATCTGATCTAAAAAGTGCCCAGCGCCCCTTCCCCAAAGCCTGCTTCCTGTTAATCATTATATAGAGATAAGTGGGGGTGGGGGGCGGAAAGTAGAACTAATTTGAGGTTGTGACTCAACCCAGGAAAGTGACTGGCTGCGGAGCAAGCGCCAGCACATTGCTGCTGCGTGAGACTGCTTGTGCTCATTCAGTTCGGGCGAGTAGCCCACAGAGGAGTTTGAGGGCGTGTGGGATCCCAGTTTGCTGCTGCCCCTGGCTGTGAGAAGCGTTGTGGGACAGAGCGCACATGGGACTTTTACTGCACAAGGAGAACGTCGCCTCCAAAGGCAAACGTGTGATTATAGAAATGGCCCGTTCGACCCGTTAGTGCTGCTCTAGCCGGGCCTGGTGGACCTGGCTCACTATGGGGACTCCCACCTTGCACCTCTACCCCCAATCCCGGTCCTTCCTGGGATGTAGCGTATCTATGTGTACCAGGCCCTTGCTAAAGCCTTGCCTGCCCAAGACCTCGTGTGACTTTGATCCAAAAGAAACAGGCAGCTTTGCTTTTAAAAACGCTTCCCACACCACCTCTCCACGCACTCTCGCTCTGTCTTGTAGGCAGTGGGATGTGTGCTCAGCTCGAGAGGGCTGATTGCTTTGGGCATTGGTGGAAACTGCCAGCAGAATATAAGCCTAGGGACAACACGCGCTGCGGAAGGCAAAATGTGAGACAGAATTAGGGGCGGTTGGGACCCGCAGCATGTGTTAGGCAAACTTCAGAAATCTGCGATGTGAAAAGGGAGACTGAGCGTGAAGGAAGAAGCTTTTTTTTTTCCTTTTCTTTTTTTCCCCTCCCCTTCAATGAGAGATTGAAAAAGTTTAACAATGGAAAACATTGACTGAGGAGGGAAAAAAAAAAACCTTTAAAGTTGCCGATCAGGTATCTGGCTCAACGTGAGATTCCACCTACACATGTGGGAAGTGGTTTGTTTAATTTATGGCATTCTTACAAACAAAAGAAGGCTGGTTCCCTCCGACTGGGATCGAGTGAAAAGTGCACACTCAGAAGAGACAGCAGTGAACAAGATTAGTCATGTACATGTGGGTAACTTAACCCAAATGGATGTTTTAATAGAGGTATAAAACTATCCCCTACCTGAACAATTCTAAGTCCTGCCTGTATTTGAATAATAAAGGGACAGGCACGAATATGCAATCTGTTCTGGAAATGTTGCAACGCTTTTCTTTCTCTGTGAAGGGAATTAAACTGTATTCTGAATGCTTCTGTGCAACAGCGCTAAAACTGCTGCCGATCACCCATGATAGAACAAATTGAGCTTTTAAACATCGGACTTGAAGCTCTACAATGAGCTGAGAATTCTCTCTGCTCGGCGTTAGGATGCGATTTTTAAAGTGTGTACAAGTAAATATTTTAATTCCTCATGACTCTGCTTTGATGTTTGAGAATTATGTCTGCAAAAGAGCAGTAGTCACTGGCTATCAGTGACAGCAGTAGTGGTGTGAACCTCTGCATGTAAAGTATCATAAAATTTTTCCTCCCTCAGTCAATCCAAGATTTTTACGGTTTTCTGTAGCTCTTGCACTTTTGAGCAGTCCCCTTTGTCTTGTCAGAGAGAAATCAACCAAGTTCCTAGTTCAGATCTGCCTGATCCGCCTGGTAACAGATCTATTCCCCTATTGGTTTATGCTAATTCCAGTTTCCTCTTGTATTTCAGCCCATTTTAGGGGGCGGGGGTTCCCTCCAGGAATTAGAGCCAATTTTGTTTTAAGTGGGCGATTTCGTTCATGCAATAATTTGCCACACGCAGCAGAAGCCAGTCTGTGCAGCAGTCTCAGCTGGAGGGTGGTGGTGGAAGGGGGGCTCCGGAAAAGCTGTAGCTGATACCACTCCGCCTCATAAATCAAGGGCTCTTGCCACACCGACGCGGATTTTTATGAATGAAAAAACAACTTTGCTCGCATCGTGCAAGGAAAAAAAAAAGGAGGAAAAAAAAAAAAAAAAGCAAATGCATCAGGACAGCAAGGATTCCATAAAGCAAATATAGTGTGGGGGAGGGGGAAGGAGAATAAGTGCAGCTGATCACTGATGAAGATTTATTTGCAAAGGCGACCAAGAAACAAACAGACAAATACTAATGTGACCATGATCTGGGAGGGGGTGGGGAAAAGAAGATGCCCAGTCGCTCCCCAAATTGTAATGCCTTAGAAAATGGCACTAATGCTTGAAAGGAACAAATCAGGAATTAGAAAAAAAAAAAAAACCTTTGAGGTGGAGGAGGGATTTAAGTATTGGTGAAACAAAATGTAACCCTAAACTTGGCCATGGTGGCTGGACTACTAGTTTATTTAATTTAAAGGGGTGAGTGTATTGCTTGTTTGTTTAATAAAAATGGAAACATACTTGCTACTTTTCAAAAAAGAAATGTAATTTATATAAGTGGACATTACTTCCCACATTAAAAAAAAAACCATAAATTTTTCTGGGCAGGACCTTATACATTCACCTAGGTAGACAGCACCTAGTACAATAGGGGCTAAGATCCTGATTGGGGCCTTTATGTGTCATCATAATATAGACAAGACAAAGAAAAGACATGTCAGATGTGAAGATCACCTATCATATATATACTATACATAAATAAAACTATATCCCTGTGTCTTGTGATCTTAGCAATATGTCCAATATATCTTATTTGTGTGTGGGAGAGGGACAAGGATGTGGCTACACAGCATTATACCATGCCCCATGCATATTTGTGGCACCCATGCAATCTAACCCAATTGGCAATGCTTTGCTAAGCACTGCAGAAGAGCTAGGTATTACTATTATTTATTATGCATTATTTATTAAGATGTGTCCACACTAGGCAGGTGGAGAACCATTTCGGCAAACAGGAGACAAAAGTGGACCCCCATGTCTACAATCCCCCCAAAACAGTCAAGAGACACAATGAAATCCTGGCTCCACTGAAGTCAATGAGAGTTTTGCCATTGACTTGGATGGGGCTAAGATTTCACTCATAGCATTCACCCATATGCAAGAAGCAGCCAAATCCCTTCAGTCCCGAATGCCTGCTCAGCTTTCTTTTCTGAAAATGTTTCAAGTTAAAGGGAAGAACTTTAACAAGTGTTTAATTAAAAAAAAACAAAACTGAAAAGGATTCTTGGGTATAAAATAGGCTAACTTTGTTGGGAAACTAAAGTCACTCATGCTGGGAGGACATTAGAAAATATTACAGCAGTGGAAAGGCTGCCGCTAACTTCAATGGGCTTTGGCTCAGGCCCTTGGTAACCCCAGTGACTATCAGCACCTTCTTCCAGGTATGAACTGTGCTGGAGGAAACTGTGCTGGTCACCATTTTGCTGCACTGCTGGGATTTTTCTGGGTGGTTGTAGTGTAGTGGGGGTGGGGTGTTGATATCTGATCTATTGCCTGTTTAGGGTTAACTGTTTTCTTAGTGCAGCTTGGATGAGCTATCACCATGTTCCTCCCCACCCCGTTTGCAGAGTAAAAGCTTAATTTTTTTAAAAAAAAAAACAAATATTGTAGGGGGAACTTAATTCTGTTCAAATTCAGGGATGTAGCAGAAATCTATGCTGAAATGGGGGTGGGGAGGAATACAAGGAATGGAAAGGGGAAAGGACATGGTCCTGTACGTGCTCTGGCACGCCGAGTTGGAAGCATATTTTTAAATAATACTAGTTTCATTTAGAGCTAGGCAATAATAATAATTAATATGGTCCTGCTGCCCTCCCCCCACGAAAATAATAATAAATAAGTTTCCCTGTATTTATATCCATGCCTGACTGTGTGTGGCCTAGTCCCATTCATCATTTAGCTCCCACTGCAGAACTCTCTCCATTTTAAAAATTATGCATCATACACTGAAGAGACAATTTGGGTTTCCCCCACCTCTCTGCTTCCCTTGAAGAAAGCAAGCCCTTGTCTCATTTGCATTAAACCCCTGCTTCTGTATAAGGGGAAGGACTTAAAGCTTATGGGATGGCTTTAGGGCTCTGCCCCTTGCTTTTGGCTTCTCTCTCACTCTCTTTCTCATTCTCTCTTGTGCTTTGATCTCTGCTTAACAACAGTAACGTCACAGGGACTATACAGGAGAGTTTTGTTGGAAGTTAGAAAGTTTTTCAGCCTCCAGAGGGCTGTAGCGGCAGTAGCAGCAAGCAGCATCCAAGGGACTCCTGGAAGGGGAAGAGAGAGAGAGAGAGAGAGAGCGAGAGAGCAAGCGAGCGAGCGAGAGAGAGACTGACTCAGTCCTTTAGAAAACTGACTTTAGAAGAAGGAGACAGACATGGAACATCAGCTGCTGTGTTGTGAAGTGGAAACCATCAGAAGAGCCTATCTAGATGCCAACCTACTAAATGACAGGGTTCTGCAGACAATGCTGAAGGCAGAGGAGACCTGCTCGCCCTCTGTGTCCTACTTCAAGTGCGTGCAGAAGGAAATCTTGCCATATATGAGGAAAATAGTTGCCACTTGGATGCTGGAGGTTTGTATGTTTCAGAGATTTCTTTGCAAGCTTCTGCATTAATGAATAAACCCTGAATAAACCCTGAATGACTCCCCCATTCCAGCCCCAGCTCCCCCCCACCCCCAAAAAACACCCCCTCCTTCAGCATAGGACATATTGCTACAGATATATATTGACAGTCAAGAGTGTGATGCCTTTTATCCCCTTATCTTTTATTTACTTGTTAACAATGAGGTGTCTTCGATAGAGGGAAAGCAAATCCCACACCCCCATCTCTAAAGAAAATAAATTCTGGGGGTCTCCCTTGAACCTTTTAGAATGAACTCAGTGCCAGAGAAAACAAAGTTTGAAAGCCCCACTTGGAAAAAGCCCCCTTAAGAGTCCTTCTCTGGGATCCCAGATGAGCACAGCAACTTCCCAGGCACCCCGACGCCCCACTCTTGTCTTAGGGCTGCAGTTAAACCTCGCCAGTTATTTTATTGGGATTTTATTTTAAATTAATATCCATGTACACGTATGCAAGTGCTGCCCGTGCCAGTATTATGCGCCATCTTTGTTCTTTTATTGCAAAGCAAAAGTGTTTATTAATAATTAGAAAATTAGCAAGTCCCCAGGAGCAAGCCAAAGGGGGCTGGGGGTGCTCCAGAAACGGGGGTCCCTGCTGGGGCTGTGGACAGGAGGATCGGCTGTTGGGCTCTGTCATTTCTTGGGGAAATGCAGGGTGAAAGTTTCTTTGTTCAGAGCAGAGAGCGAGCTGTGGTCACCCCTCAAAGACATGCTTGTGTTGCAGAAACTTTCGGCAAGGTCGCATGGCAAAATCGAGTTCAAATGCCCCACTCCCCTGGCAGGACATGTGTCAGGGCATTCCCAGCTGGAGCTAGGGAGCCGGGGCTACATTTTCATGCCTTTTCCGAAGCCCTGGGCGCCTGCGATCTATTTTTAATTAATTTTTGAAAGCGCAGCACGTTGCCCTTGCTCTTCGAAATGTCGCACGTTGCTTTTCTGAAGAGGGTGAGGGGGACCTTGTGAGTTTGATTTCGGGGTATCTCCCTGGACGCCCCCAGGTGCCCCATCAGCCCGGGGATCGGTAAAGGACCCCCGCCGGGTCGTTTTCATCCCTTTTTGGAACTTCGGCTGATTTTTTAAATATTTTTAAATATTTTTTGAAAAGATGACGTCTGGGGAAATGGGGCTGGTGCTGCTGCTGCTCCGGACGCCACCTTTGTGTCTCGAGCAAAGCAGAGAATCGGCAGCACCCAGGCAAATAAGAACAAAACCCTGGGATCCCAGCTCTGTCCCCGCATCATTTTGCAATTTATTTGCCTTTTTCAAAGCGGCTGCCGATCTGTGAGAATCCAGATTTCCCCTTTTGGCCAGAGCTCGGCTGTGGATTGCTAACGCCACATTTCTCTACTTTCTCCGTTTGCGACTTTCTCTTTCAGTTTCTTTTAAGTCTTTTCCCCACTCTTTTGGGGGAAATTTATTTCTCCCCCCGTCACCCCTATTCTCTGCCGTGCCCTTCAAGCTTTGGTCGGGGGGAGGAGGCATGACTAGTTGCTATCATTATTATTCGTTTCAACGAGCTCTCTCCTTTTCCAGGTTTGCGAGGAGCAGAAATGTGAAGAGGAAGTTTTCCCCTTGGCTATGAATTATTTGGACAGATTTTTGTCGTTTGAACCCCTCAAGAAAAACCGATTGCAACTTCTGGGAGCTACCTGCATGTTTGTGGCTTCAAAAATGAAGGAAACGATTCCTCTAACCGCAGAAAAACTGAGCATTTACACCGACAACTCCATTAGACCCGACGAATTACTGGTAATTTCGTGTTTACTTCATCTGGAAAAGCACGATCAGGAGAGAGGAAAATAAATAAAAATCAACCCCGACAGAGAAAATCGCGAGGCTCCTTCTTCAGATCTGCCCAGTGTGACCCCCTACTTCACACTGAGTAATTATGCGCGATTCACCCCCTAGAATTATTGGCCGTTCACCTCCAGCTCCCAGGCTAACTCCATTACGGCACATGGGAGCAACAGATGTAACTTACACGGCTGTCTCTGCCCCCCGCCCCCTCCGCTCCAGTAAGCTGGCGTCAGGGGGTTCCACGCGCTTCTTAGCCAGCGAAAGTTGGGCTCGTGCAGACTCTGTGCGATTGCAGACTACATGATGCAGTAGATTATTCGAATGAAAAAATCCCTAAAATACTCATTATTACCTCACCCTCAGAGAAAGCACAGGACAAGGGGTAAAAAGTGGGTGGCTAGCGCCCTCTTGCGTTCCTAGTGTGCAGTTCAGCAACTTGACTGGTGAACGGAGTGCTGCATTTCAGGCCTCTGGGTGAGGACAGTCTTGCAGTAGTTTCATGCATAAAGGCACCCTCACCTTGGTACGCCTCTGCTAGTAATCCTCCTTCACACCATCACAGCACCACTGGTGAGGAAGTGTAGTGTTTTAGTCATCAGTCTCCAATCATGCAGAAGTCAGTGCGTCAAAAAGAAGCCCATGCATTAAGATTCCAGAATACAGTAAAAACTGATGAAATTCACCTTAACTGCTTCAGAAGCAATTGCTACATTTCAAAGCTGTTTATAAGCAGAGCTTCTAACTGTTTTCCTTCTTTTCCCCCTTTACTCCTTTTTGTTTTTGTAGCAAATGGAGCTGTTTCTGGTGAATAAGCTGAAATGGAATCTGGCCGCAATGACCCCTCATGATTTCATTGAACATTTCCTTACTAAAATGCCTGTGGCGGAGGACACCAAGCAAATCATCCGTAAACATGCCCAGACTTTTGTGGCTCTGTGCGCAACAGGTATGCCCTGCACACTAAAATGGCGTGTTCCCCATACCCAACATGCACACCCACCCTTATCCCCAATTCCTAAGACTTTCCGTAGAGTTACCATACTCAAGTTCACAGAACTCAGTGCAGATAATTTAAGCACTGAGTGTTGTCCCCTGTTGTTTGCAGAAGGTGGATTACTTTTCAGAAGGTAAGTTTCTGAGAAGATGCCTCTCTTCTGAGTTTAACATGAAGTAAATATGTAAAACTCTTCATGGAAAGTGATTAAATAAACCTATCTCAAAGAATGGCCAGATCCTTCTCCAGTGTATATCTGGGCCTATGAAGGCCTGCCAAAGAATCTCTGGCCTGGAGGCAGACTCCCTCATTGTGGATTCATTTTAAGGCAGTTTTGAAAGAGTTAGGAGCAAGAATTTGCATGTAGTTAGTTCTGTATATGGGTGCGTTTCACTGGCTTGTTGTAAAATCTCCCTCATTCAAGTTTCCCCTTTTCCCATGCTAGTAGATGGTGGATTGCAGAAGGGGCACATGGCACAGACACTTTTCTGGCACAGGGCTAAGTCTGCCGTCCACACCCAGCTGGCCACGTGCTTTGCTGGAGGCATGTGCAGGGGCGGACTGCAGAGGAGCCAGAGACACTGACTGTTCCCTGGGCCAGGTTTGCAGAGGCTTGATCTTTGGTTTCAAGGGCATTGTGTGTGTGTGTGTGTGCTAATTCCCGGAAACTCCACGTGCACAAATGGTGTGCAGGCGGTCATGCATTTTATCCATTGAACCATAACAAGAGTAAGATGGGGAGCAAGAGATCAGAAGAGCAACACTGCCTTTATGATCTCCTCCAGATACCACTGTTCTCATGGGAAAGAGTGTTGGGGCAGGCAGGACAAAGGTGATTTTCAAAGGATTGATCAGTTTTTCTTAAAATCCACTTCACGTGATTCCTTTCAATTGTGGCATGAGAAACCCAAATGTGGCAAAAGAATAAGGAAACAAAGGCAGCCAAAGCAAATGCTCCTTTGAAGGGAAGCCTGTAGCGTCACATAAAGATGAATGTCAAGGATCGTGTTGATACTAATAAAAAACTCACTTGAAATTAGTAATATACCTTTATAAATATGAATATTCATATCCAATAATAGTTAAGTGAAAGGAGAGGTCATGCCTGCATGACATTGAGTCGTTCAGTCTGAAGAAAAGGTCTCTGTTGGTTGTAGCTGGACTCCTCCGTTGTTTTTTGTGGATACAGACTAATGCAGCTACCCCTCCCCCCCATCTCTCTGTACTTGAAAGCTTAGGGTGTATTTAAAGCCAAAGGGCAAATTAATCTCTGATGTACATTGGTGTTCAGTGGTGTTACACCAGGGATGGATGTGGTCAAAAGATCCAAGAAAAATAATAAGCATTAAAAAAATAAAAATAATTTATTGGTCTCACATAGTCACTGTCACTGAAGTGTCTGGCCTGGAGATATAGCCACAGAATCTCTGAAGATAAATATATACATTATTGGTAGGTTTCAGTCTTGCCTTTATCATAGGCCTAAGTACAGAATGGCAGGCAGCTCACAAGTTTGACTGACTCAGCACATTGCTCCTAATATGTGAGTAATAGAACCTCTCCAAACAGCTTTTAAAGGGTTTGAAACATTTGTGGATCAAATGTGTTTTCCTAGACAGAGATTCAAGCAGAACATTGAGATTGTAGTGAATTCAAATGAATGTGTGATTGCCTGGTCTGAAGCCACCTAAGAGATTAGCTGTATATGGTGTTTCTTTATAGCTATCCAGTCTCCCCTTTGGATATGGGGATGTTTAATCTAGGTGGTTGTGCTGGCAGTGATAGTGATGAAAACAAGAGTAGTTCAAAGGTTGAAGCCTTGCTAGGAGTCCAGTACTTTGATCTACTGTCAGTGTTGTTATGGTTCTTTTAGAAAGCACATCCAGAGTCTATATTTAACAGTATGCTCCTCACCACATGGGTAGCTGGAAAATGGATCAGCGAATGTGACCCATGTACAGAGAATTTTACTTAGCTTTTTAAAATAGCATGGAGGTCATCAAGATTATGGGACTTATTCAGCACTCCATTGAAGTCACTGGGAATATTACCTGAGTAAGGAGTGTTGAACAGAGCTGTTTGATCAGCTTTGGATTTTTATTTCATTTTTGGATGCCAAGATTTTTTTGTCTCTCTTCGGATGACTCCCTTGTTGGCTAGTGATGCCCAGACAAGATAAAGATCACGTGGCGTCAGCAGCATCTGACCTTCACTTTTTGGTGTGTTATATTTTTTTCTGGCCAGCCCTAATCTAGGTGGATTGCAAACCGGTTGTACTTCCCTGAATACCTTGTGGGCCTGATCCAGAGCCCATGGAAGCCACTGGGAAATTGACTCCAGTGCCATTGTGTGAGCACTACTTGAAATACAAGGTGAAGGCAGGGGAGAGTTTGAAGATGTGTATGAGTATTTGCTCCTGATAGAAAAGATTACATAGAAAGGTGATGTTGACTGGAATTCCCTTTATGCTCCATCCTCAGTTGCCTGCCTAATAGAAGGGGATTTGTTTTGTTTTTTAAATATATTTTCACCAACTTTTTGCTGTGGTAGGTTAGAGAAGGAAAGAAAAAATTACCAGGGGTTGTTTGAAGTTAACACATAATTGACCTTAATAAATGGGGCTTTGGCGTGGCCAAGTAAGGCAGGGATAACTCAGAAGGAAACAGGCCTTTTTTGGCCCCAGTTAAGATTGGAGTTAAGTTAAAACTCCAGCTCTATACAAGCAAAACAATGAAAAGGAACAAATATTGGGCGCTTCAGCGTTTCATTGTGGCCCTCTGGTTATCTAAACATACCAGGCCCCTTTATGTTATTATTATTGTTCTTCTCTCCTCTCTTTCCTCCTCCCTGGTGGAGAGAGAGAGAAAAAAGACTTCCCTTTGAAACAACTTTGCTACAATTCTTCTATTCTCTGGCCTTTATAAAATTGGGAGACTCAAGGTATGTGACCAGTTGGAACCTGTTGCATCTTGCAGCAAGTGATTTATGTTCACAGTTTTGATTTGCCTCAATGAAAAGATTTTCATTCATAGCCCCCAGCTCTCCAGACGGATAGAATTGCTGCTCCATTTAAAAAGGAAAAGGGGTGACTCGCCTTGTTAGGAATTTTTTTTAAAGCGCTGCAGCGCCTAGATGCCTGCTTTGTCCTCCCTTCAGGGTGGCTGGCATTCTTCTCTCTCCTCCCCCTCCCCTCTCTCTCTCTCTCTCTCTCTCTCTCTCTCATTCTCCCTCTCTCTCTTTTTAACAACGCTGAAGTTGTTTATTCTTTTTGGATGAAGTCTCAGATAGGCTACTGGGGATGTGTGCTTCAATTGATGGGGCCCCCTTCCCCATTGTGGCTGTGTCAGGTCTAATTCATCTCACCGAAGCCCCCTTGTTCCTGAGCGCTCAATAGCGCAAGATGAGGCGATGGAGGCTGACAATGATGCCACACTCTTCACTTGGGGGCATCCAATTACAGGCCAGAGGGGCCCCCTGATTAATATGCTGAAATTAGTGGCCTCTGCCACAAATAATTCCTTGTTGAGTTGCAACAAAAAGACAGTCCATGCTGCTTGTCTGGAGTGGTTATGGGGACAGACATAAACTGGTCATTTAAACTGCATTATTACTTTTCCACCTTGGACATACTAAGGGTGTGACTGTGAATTCATGTTCTTGTGTATTGCCCCCTTTAAAAGAAAAAAGCAAACAGGAATCCCAAACTTACTACTGTCTGAATGGACTCATTAAACTTACACAATTTTGGCCATTTTTTGGGATGATAATTATGCAGAAACTAATAAACACTGGAGATAATTCACTGTGACTGTGTATGTGTATACAACTAAAGTTTGGTGAATCAAATCTTCATACCTGTTTAAACCAACAGAAGCCTCTCATTTTAAGTGTACCTAAGAAAACATACCAGTGATTTGTTTGAGTGAACAGATTAGATACTATCTCTGGGATGCATTTATTGGCAACGGTCAAACTGAATCTATTTAGAAATCTTTTGGGAAAGAGTTGGGGAGAGGTGGGGGAGGGAAGAGGTAAGTTAGACCTATTTCAGATATGTCAAGATGTGACATGAGTTTAGCTGGCAAGATAGCACATAAAAAACCCTTTTATACTTAATCACATCAATTTAGTTCTGAAGGCACTTTCAATTTCATAGAGCTTGGGGTAAATTTCCCTTTGGAAGGTGAGTATGAGATGGGTCGGGGTACAGGTGGAGTGGCAGAGATATAAACCCCAAACTGTACCTATAATACCTACAACAATAGGTGTTTAGTATATACAGATTTCAAAGTAACAGCCGTGTTAGTCTGTATTCGCAAAAAGAAAAGGAGTACTTGTGGCACCTTAGAGACTAACCAATTTATTTGAGCATCCTTAGAGACTAACCAGGTGCCACAAGTATTCCTTTTCTTTTTAGTATATACAGAGAGTCCTGATGCTTATACTGTTAAAGCCTTTATACAAAAGATATTAAATCATAAAGAGATAAATGATTTAATATTTAAACTGTTTCATAGAGCCCCCATTCCCTCCCGCTTAAGTTTTTCATGTCTTTGATTTAATTCAAGGGTTGACAGGTGGTTTTATGTTTATGCAGCAAAGGAAAAGTTGTATATTTGATAATAGGGGAAGGAATGTATCTCAAGTTATCGTATATAAAATATCATTTCCTTTTTCTCCCCTAAAAAGTTAGACATTTACTAGTACCACTTATTTCTTTTCCTCCTAATACTTGGTCCAGGGTTCATTTTGGCATGAATCAAAAATCAAACACATTCCTGTATAGCAGAAAGAGCCTTAGCATTAAAATGTGGATTATTCCACATTATTTGCCCTTATTAAAAAAAAAAGGGGGGGGGGAATAACATTCTAATAGCAGAGATAGGCCCCTCAAAGAATCATGGGAGTGGCTTTGTAGAGAGACCTACAGCAATGCAGTCTGGAAGGGGGCCCAGCCTCTTGTCAGCATGGTGTCACATCAGAATGTAACTGATTGTCCGCCAATTCTTGGGACCCCCGTCACTTAGTTATGCCACATTTACATTAAATCCCTGTTGCCAGGATGGATGGCAGCCACTGACAAGAGACTAGGTTGAGACAAAGCATTTTGAAGATGAAACCTTAATTTAAATATAGAATATTCACCTACTGACAGGTTTAAGTGGTCTTAATCGCTTTTGTTTTTGCTTTTGTTTTATATTAAAGTTATACATTTCTCTCTTTCTAACATAATTGTAAAGGTTTATGTTTTAAAGGGTATATGATTCAGAGACTGCTTACATCACATAATGCACCTGATCTTGCAAATGCTTTCAAATGTGAATAGCTTTACTCATGTGAATAATCACGTTGATTTAAATGGGACTACTCACAGGAGTAAAGTATATTTATAAGTGTTTGCAGGATTAGGGCCCTAATATCCTCAAAATCCTTCAAAGGAATGATTAGCCTTTCAGGCCTTTCTCTAAAAAAGGGTTTCTCACTCAGGTAAAGTTATTCATGTGCATAAGTGCTTGTGGGATCGGGCCCGATAATTGACGATATTGTTAAATTACATTAGGAGGAGTCTTTATGTTTGCAATCCTACAGCCTCTTAAGACTTATTATCTGACAATCAGGTCTAACTCTTAGGAGTGACACAAGCAAGCTCATCCTAAAGAAATCAATTCTCTTTTTTTCCCACTTCTCTCTTTAAACAGATGTTAAGTTTATTTCAAACCCACCTTCCATGATCGCAGCTGGGAGTGTGGTAGCAGCCGTGCAAGGCCTTCACCTGGGAGACACTAACACTTTCCTCTCCTATCAAAGTCTCACACATTTCCTATCACAAGTTATCAAATGTGACCCGGTAAGTGATTCTTTCAATCTCTCTATTTTAGATTTTTTTGAGTGCCTCACTGTAGTATATGATTTGACAGTAAACGCTGATCAAAGTACAACTTGGATGTGGTTTTTCAAGTGTATTCTCTTTTGTTCTTCCCAGTGACTATTAGTCATCGTTATATACATTAAAAATCAGAGATTACGCTACTGCAGTTCATTGATATGAATACCATGACCAGTCCTAATGTTGTTAAGACAGACATATCAACAAAGCAAAGGAAACTCTTAAATTGGTTTAGGACAATTGCTGAGGCTGTATTCGGTTTGTAGGTTATTAAACCAGCAGCCTATGTAGAACAAAAACCTTTAAAATAAGACAAGGAAATAGTTACTAAGATTGCAATAAATAGACGTCATGGTATCTCTGAGCTTATCTTTGACCACTCTTGAGACCCTTTATTGTGCCTAGTGGTGTGAAATGCCTTTTTTAAGGGGGTTCTAATTATCTAATTTGGTTTATTACGTGCTAGACCTGCACAGTAGCTGGTATTGAATTCCTTTTTGGAACAAATGTTTGTCCCACGACTTTCTGACAAGGTAGATGGTCCTCATAGGACTCTCATTTTGCCCTGCAGCTTCCAGGAGATGCACATCAGTAACTAGTGAGCAATAAACCTTTCATGAGTGAATGGGCCAGGAAGGGAGCCTACAAGGAAGACCTAAAGTCAATGATCCATGTCATAATGGTGTGTGAAGTTGGGGCAGAGTTTAGCTTTGTTTTGTAACAATGTGGAAGACCAATAAATAGATGCTTTAAAAAGGTTCTTGTGAGGTCTCCAAGCTCTGGACAATGACTCAAATAAAGACAACCCTGTGGTTTGCAATAGAATCTTTGAGATGCTGTAAAACCCTTCATTTTATGTATTCATAAACTGAAGATATATAATTATTCTAACAACCAAACAACTCACACCCAAGTTAATATAAAGGGCTGTGATATGTAGAATTTTAATGATTGTTAGCAAATTGTGAAAGCATTGTTATGATTAGTTCCCATATAAGGGAATATTTTTCTGATATTTTGTTAGAATTTAGGTGATGCCAACACAGACAAATACTTCACTGCTGCTTATTATCGGCCCATCCTAACTATTTCAAGATACTATACCACACAGTTAAGCAAATTATTTTTGCTCTTAATACTACTAGGAGCAGAATTTAGTAGTACTGATTCAGTGCTGAAATGTTATATACTCTTAAGTACTACAGATGCTTTAAGTATCCCACTGCTGAAGTGGTGTGTACCTGTAATACTCTGGCTTATTTGTTAGGACCATGCATGTGCTTAAGTGTATGCTTGAACTCTATCCAATTCAAGACATTTGAATCAGGAACTTAGGAAGAAGCAAGCAATCTGCTTTCAGCACCCATAGTGTATGTCTGATTTAAAAGAAAATATTATTTACATTTTTTTTCATATATAACCATGAATTAGATTCTAACACATCGCAGAACTCTGTGTCATGTAGAACTGCAACATGTCCTTACATGACTTGACTTAGTCAGTGTCAGAGCTCTTTGATAAAGGAAAGTAGTTTTAATTAGAAGTAATAGCACTTTGGGCACTGCGTTTTATTATTCATAAATAGTATGCAAGGCCACAGTCTATATGAACTGAACTTAAAAGGAAGATCTTTAAGGTGAGTGGGACGGAAACTTTTGTGATAATTATGTTTATGTCTTAAAATAACAATAACTAGACATTAAGATTTTTACATAGTTTGCTAGATAAAATAAGAAATATCATAAAGTTATATGTAAATTTTTTAAAGGAACGTCAAAAAGGAAAGATCACCTAAATCTTTGTTGATTTCTTTCTTGGTCTTCTGTATTAACATGATTTCTGTCCCCATGTTTATAATAAAGGTGCAATATCCTCTGCCATAATTATTCTGTGAATTTGACAATTACTGGATTTTCTATAAAGAGGGATCTCTGGCCTTAGATCTTACTACACATTTCTTATGAAACAAATTATCTTAACTGATGGATCAAACACTAATCCTGATCTTGAAAGTTTTCTTAGTAACATTGTTTGGGTTGTTGATCCACAAGTGATGGCACATATTGCCATACATTTAATATCATGTGGATTCGATTGTTTCAAAGTATTTATTAGACTGATGCATTTTGACAAAATGGTTAACACTTTTCCTGATTGTTTGCTAGCCAGAGCAGATGGTCTGTTGGATTTCAGTTTTCATACTGATAAGTTTTACCTTAGTCTCAAGAAAGTTGAGTCTAAAGTAAAATGAATATCACCTGATTGAAATTCTTTTATAGTTCATGTTTATGTTGGTAGGAGTCCAGTTTCCCATTTTGCCTTTGATCAGTGGTAATTAGAAGTCAGATAATCACAATTAGAAGTCTTGGGCTGTCTTCCATCATTCTGTTCCTGACCCCATCATCCAAATGGATTGAATTTTGCCTGACATTCATTTCCAGGCCAGAAATTTGCTAAACTAGATTAGATTGGGTTTCCATGCTGTCTGTTAATACACTGGAATTTGCTTCTCCTCCCTGCCCACTCCAGAGACACCTTCAAACGTATGTCTTTTATTCTTAATGAGCCAGGCAATAACAAAGGATTTCCAATAGATTTTGTTGTTGTTTGTTTCCTTTAGATCTGACCTTAAATCTTATGCTGGACTGAATTTCAATCTGATCATGTCTACTGTGTATGTTAAATAAAGGTATTTGACCACATCAGTAATCTAGTAGGCCTTTTTTTTTTCACTGAGAAGCTTAATTAATCCAGGAAGGGCTTATGACCTTGAACAAACTGTGGGCATTGAAAATTTGGGTAGTGAAGCAGAAAAGTTGTTGGGAGAAGTTATCAGACTAACACACAAGTTTTGTATTTGCTCCCAGTATTCAGAAGCTGTGAGTAGAATGGAAAAACAAAATGTAAGTGTAACACTGGGCATCAATAATGTTATGCTAGTGATGAAAATGTACACAGTAAGTTTTTTTGTATGTAGCATTTTTGAGACATTTAATATTCTTGCAGAGAAGCTGTTCATTTAATATCTACGTGAAAAAATAATTTGAACAAAAACATAAAGCATTTCAAACATCACATTGTTCATTAAATTGCAATTTAGCAGACAGCCTGTTTACAGTAAGCTGTAAAGATTGTATGTTATTTAACAACATACAATCAGAACTCAATCCACTCCTGCAGTGTCAGAGTGAAGATTTTTTTCAGTGCCGAAAAGGAAAAGAATAATCATTTATAGAAAATCCTCCCAAGCTGTTTACAAAATGTATTCATTGCTTGTTCAATATTATGAGTAAAACTAGTTCACATTTCAGTTTTCAGAGTCAAACATGTATGTGGGAGTGTTTCCAAAAAACAGAGCCAGCATTGGAATTGCTCTATGCGTTGGCTTTCAGTGAGAAACTTGCCACCTAGTTATGGCTGAGTCAACCTGAAAGTGCCTGAACTTTTTGGAAGCAAAAAATAAATTGTGTTTACTTATTATTTCTGTATATCTATTTACGTGTGTCATGGTATGCGTGCTATCAGGAGTTAAAATGGGTGTCCTGTGGTATCTGAAGTCAGAAATGATCTGTCATATCTTGGGGAGTCTTGTTAGAGATCTCACTGGGAAGGCCAGAGGTACGTAGGAGTCAAAGGCATGATGACTTTAGGATATGAGGCATTTCTTTTTGTCATTTAAAATACTGTGTGTCTCTGTCAAGAGGAAATATTACACTAGGGTTTAAACCAGAAAAGGTCATAGGTTATGTGTTTTCAGTGAGCTGTAACTGATGGTCTGATCTGCTTAGAGGTAGGATTAACCTCCCTCTCTCTCAGAAAGGACTTGCAGAGAATTGTTTGCTTGGGTTTCTAATCTTATTTTACCCCAAATGCCATGTGCCCTTATTGGTGGCAGAGAAGGTTCTTGTGGTAGTGGAATCAGTGAAAAGCTGGTAGATCACACAAGAAGCTTCTGAATGAAGGCAGAATTGAAACTGGGAGATAAAGAAAACAGCAGGCAGGTCACCCTCTCAGGAAAACAACATTCATTCTCAGTCATGCACATCCTAACACTTTTGACGGCAATTTATCATGGAAGACTGGGTTCACTGCAAGGGCTAACGCATGTCATAGGTTAAATCAGAAAAGGCAATACTAAAAGAAAACTTCAAAGTCCTTACTACACAAAGTTAAATATGTTGAGAAAAGCTCACGATGTTTGTTATAAGGATGTGAGTAAACAATGTGCCTGAGGAATTTTGGCAATATACTGTGTGATTGTTTCGCTTGTTTAAGGCACTCCAAGTCTGTGCCCATGCAATGGGCGTGCATGGCACTAAAGAATATCTAATCCTGCATTTGCAGGAAGACAGACTGGATGATCTAACAGCTCTTTTCCATCTCTGATTTCTGTGATTTTGTGAATAAATAGATTTTGGATGCTTGATGTGCCGATTCCTAACTGTACACTTAGATGCCCGGGGGGGTTTCTTTTACCCATATGAAGTTTGAACCTGTGCGGTGCTTAGTGGTCTTAATTCCCATTGAAGTCAATGGGAGTGGAGAGTGCTCAGCACCTTCCTGGAGACATGAGACACTCAGCACTTAGCAGGATCAAGCTCATATTGAGCCATGAGTCACAGAGAGAATTGTCTCATTCCTAGTTGGTCTCTCTCTGTGTGATGGTGAGTGCAGTGGCAAGCTAAAAGGTTGGCAACACTTTCTAAATCATTGCCATGAGGTTGCTGGCTGTTTGATGGTATGTTGTGAAAGACCTGCATTCAGCAGAAAGGCATCCATTTTGGTCTTTTGGAATGCTGCATTTTTTGTTTAGATGTTTTCCAGAGTTAGTAATCAATTAGCTAACATGATCAGGCCATTGCTGAATATAATCAGAATATTAGTTACTAATACTTTGTATTTATATAGCACCTTTAATCTGAAAAGCTCGTCTCAAAAAAATGTAGCCATTCCTTAACTGAAAAGCCATTGTTTATGAAATGGCTCATACCACTTCTACTGGATTGTATAGTGCCAAGGCATTTAGCGCTACAGTCTTGGGCCTAATTTTTGATCTCACTCCAGTTTTATGCCCAGTAATTGCACTGACTGCAAGATAGTAACTCCTGATTCACACTGCTATGAGATCAGAATGAGGCTATTAGAATTTTTCGAAAAACATGATCCATGAAACTCTTGTACTCACGAAAGATGCAAGATTGACAGCCTTGGAGACAGAGCCTTCTGTTCATCTACAGAACACTTACAGTACAGGTAGAAGTATCATAAGCTTCAACACATTGTCCCACCAATGTGCCTTTAGGGGTGGAGGCAGCATTACCAGTGGTGACACTATAGTTTAGTCTCCATGCCCCATTCAGTTATTGGCTTCTCTTCTGAGACTAACATTGGGCCAGTTAAGGTTAACTGTGGTAGCAATTTGTTGAGATGCACACTTATCCCACTGGGAGATGAACTGAGACTACACTCTCATTTGACATAATCCTCTAAATACCAGATGGCAAAAACCTGTAGCCCAGCCCCTTGAGCTATCCAGTCTTTATATCTCTCTCGCTTCCACCCGCCTTCCCCCCTTATATAAATGGTGTTACATTTTTATTTGCCTTCTGCAAAAATAGTATTTGGCACATGGTTTTATATATTTTCTAAAGGGTTGTGTTCCCCCTCCCCTTTAATCTTCTCTAGGATTGTTTACGAGCTTGCCAAGAACAGATTGAATCCCTCCTCGAATCCAGTCTACGCCAGGCACAGCAACACAACATATCTTCAGAAACAAAGACTGTTGAGGATGAAGCAGACCTTTCCTGCACACCCACCGATGTGCGAGACGTGAACATTTAAGAGGACTTCTGCAAATCGGTTTGTTTGGCAATGACAGCAGACAAAGAAAGGGCATCTGAGAAGGAATCAGCATCAGGATCTCTCCCCCAGAAACCCTTTTCTCCAGGACATTTTTATACCAGAAGGGAAAGCTTCACTCTTGTTATTTTTTTCCTTGCTCTTTCTCCCTTCCATCTGTGACTTCAAACAAACAAAAAAAATACCCCAAAACTGTCTTAAAAAAAAAAAAAGAAAAATAATATTTGCATGACCCCAAGGGGTTTGTGCTACAAAAAATAGAGGATTTTATACAATAATAATCAACTAGTTTTTATGTTAAAGTGTTCTTGTCTGTATGTTGTAAAAATAGACATTAACACACACAATGTCTCCAGGGGAGGTATTAAATTTGATTTCTTACACATAAAACAAACAAAACCAACCAACGAACCATTTTTAAAGTAGAAGAGGGTTTTTTTTTAATAGAAAATGACATATTCTTTTTGTTTTTTTCCTATAAAAAGCATAGCTTTAACGCAGTTCTAGGCTTTTCTGTATCTTGCTTGCTTATGCATTTAGTCACTTTATAATTCATCTGTAAATGTTTATTTTATTTTCTTAGGTTTTTATCCTCTTCACCTTATAAATGGTTAACGTAACCCATAAGTTAGTGTATTTTAGTATACAGCATTATTATATGTTAATCTTTTGTACCTGTGGATTGCCTGTGCATAAGGCTTTTGTAGGGTTCCAGCTTAGCATTGTCGGGGAAGGGCCAATGTACTACTCATACGATACTCTATTATAAAGAGAAACCGAAATATTGACATAATATATTATATTTTTGTAATCTTCATATTTTTGTAGTTACCTGTGTATAAAATGCTGGTCTGACCCAACAGATATTCAGCCTCATTATGGTCAGGTTCAATCCACAGCCTAGTCTCTCTTTTTTTTTTTTTTTTTTAAATATTCTAAAACCATTCCATTCAAAGCACTTTCAGTCCATTAGATATAGGAAATACGTTCTTTTATTGTGGGAATTTTTTTTTAAATGGAATGGTTTGGAAATATATAAGTGCTTGTGCGCAAACTTTGAATTGCAAAGCAAGTGCATTTAACTATGGTGTTAGAGGAAAGGTGATTTTTTTTCGAAGGTTGTGTTCCAGTGAGAGAAATTGCATTCACAAATTGCCAGGATATCTTCCTATCCTTTTCTATAGAAAAGTTGAAGTTTAGAAATCCTTTGGTGCCAACTCACGTTTGTAAATTAGGGGCCTTAAAGGTTCACGTATAGGACACATAGTTTAAGGATTGTCTCTAGATGTTTTACAACTGAAGGTTTTTAAACACTAAAATATATAATTTATAGTTAAGGCAAAAAGAATATTTATTGCAGAGGATGTTCATAAGGCCAGTATGATTTGTAAAATAACGCAATCGCCCCTTGATTTAAAAAAAAAATCTTTCTACCCTTGATGTTGCAGTTTTAACACAGCTTATTAAGGAAAAAAAAAAGACACTCTTTTCAAAAACAGTGTATTTGGCCCCTTCTTAGACATTTCCAAAAACTATCTAACCATGAGAAACGCCATAGTTAAAAAAGAATAGATTTGGTGTACTTGAAAGGAGTTCTTATTCCAATATATCCCCCAGTTGTTGTTTTTTTATTTAGCTACAAATAGAAAATTTGCACATCTTGGCTATGTATCTTTTTATTATTATTTTAGAAAGTAGCTGAAGGGACGTGGACATAGCTGTTGAAGTTGATGCTCGAGGAGAATGTGATGGTGAAATGTATGTGAGAAAACTGCCGCTAAGGTGTTGATTGTAAAAAAAATTTAAAAAAGAAAAGAAAGGAAAAAAAAAGAAAAAAAAGGAGTGGATGCTCCATTTTTATTGAGCTGCTATGGATAAATTCCCAGCATGGTTTGAAAAAAAATTAACATTGCTTTCTGTATCTTTGTCATTGTGTTTTGCTGCTATTTTATGGATCAGTTTTTTTTTGTTTTTGTTTTTTGTTGTTATACAATGTCATATACTGCCATGTTATAGGTTTTAATTTTCTCATAGAAAATTATATTATTGACATCATTTTTTGTAGATTTTTTATGTGATCAATTTTTACTTAATGTGATTATTACTGCTCTATTCCAAAAAGGTTCCTGTTTCACAATACCTCATACTTCAGTTAACCATGTTTAGACCAGGTTTTAATGTTCGTACACAGTGCCTCATAGTTCTACTGCAAACTGAAATGCATTGAACGTTATTCTGAATGGGTCTCGCGATTCGCAACTAGGTTGCATTAATTTAAAAACGACAGACATTTCAGAAGATCAAGTAATGTCAGTTTTTTGTTATGCGTTTTATAAAGCTGGATTCTTTGTCTGATCTGGGGTTTATTATCATAGTAGTTTTAAGATGTGTTATTAGCCACATTGATATATGAAAGGTGCATTATAATATAACTCTTATATGCCACTTGGTGTTGTTTCCCATCAGCTGGAACTCATCATTTGGTATGATAGGTTATCTTCTGGAACTCTAAGTATTTTGTGTGTTTAATCTGTTATAATATACTAGGGTTTTTTGTTTTGTTTTTTGTTAATTATAGCATAATGCTAATTTAAAAAAGCCTGTAAATCTCATAAATAAGCCAGCTAACAGAGTTGTATGCTGAAGAATAATCTAGCTGTTGCCTGTATGCTGCTAAACCAAAACAGAATTAGAACTCATTTTGAGGGCAAATGCAGTTAAGATCCTACATAGTGTATAAATAAAGCATTGCAATGCTACTAGCAGTCGCAGGACCCAGGAGGACTGGATACATTCTGTCCAAATTTCAGGAACATTTCTTACTGCTTACCTCATAAACACTTCTGTTTGTGGCATCTCTGTGTCTCTGAACCAAACATGATTATTGCATTAGTGGTTGTTGGTTATGTGTGTTACACTGAGTGGCAGTACATACTGCAAATTTCTTTAAATATGTATGTACTAAAAGGCCAAATCCTGATAAGCAGGTTCATGTGCCAACAGAGATGTTTTATTTGTCACATTATTATAACAATCTATAGTAAGCAAGCAATTCAGATTTGTACATTTTTTTTATATTGTACTTATTGGCATCACTGGTCTGAAATGCACATTTTCACCAACAGACCTGTAACAGACAAGTTTCCAGCAAAAGAACTAAAGTCTAGAAATAAAATTTGTAAAACCCAATGCCTGTGTGCTGTGTTTTTTATTAGCTTCATGAATGTAAAATTTGCAGTTTAACAGCACACAGCAGTTTTTAAACAACTGGATCCTGATGTAGTGGGCAAACCACGTGGCATTTTCTTGTGTTGACACTCCATGCTTTAAAGTTTGCAGTGTTTAAATAATTCATTCTTCAACATCTCTAGGAAATGATAGGTCTTTTGGCAATGGGTCAGTCAGCACAAATTCCTAGAGAGATATATATTAAATGTCAAAGGTTTTTTTTTTGGTTTTTTTTTTTTTGGTTTAAGATTTTCTTTTACGCCTCTATCTCGACTAACCAGCTGTTTGGTAGATATTTTCAATAATAAGTAAAATAAATTAGGATTTTGATGCTACAAAATTATTTCTAGCTTTTAAGTTTACCAGAGTAATGGAAATGTCCCCTTTAGATAATGACTAGTGTATTTCAAAGACAGTAGTGTTAGATTTTTATTTCCCACCTGCCTGCATTGTGTATTACTACCGTTAGTTCAAATAAAGTAGTAGGCCATAAAAGGTAAAAATACTTATTTTTGTTTACAGAGCTTAACACTAGTAAAGGGCAATACACAAAATAGGAAAAGAATTGAACTAGGCTTGAAAAAATAACAGTGGTAGATACGTGGTGGATCATTTAGCAAGTTAAGTGTGTGTGTATATATACATCCAATGTATTGTTTATATATATGAATACCAAACTAAAGTTAGGTTGAATTATAAATGATCATGTCCCAATCTGAAGTCCTAAAGGAGAGTTCTTTTTATCCCAAATCTCTGTTTTGAAAATTGGGGATGTTATTTCTCACTAGGTACATCAGTCAAAGGATCCAGACTAAAAGCAGACATACATTTCCCCCCCCAGCCCATCATGAAAACTTCTAGAGCCTGACTCATAAGTTTCCTGGGCAACTGGCATGTGGCCAGTGTAACACCTGCCACTTAGACTTCACAGCACACTACGGTTTTCAAGCAATAACTACACCAAAACTTTTAAGAGTTGTAAGAAAGTTGTCATCATCTAATCTGGTAGCCTGCTGCAAAATGATTTGGTCTCACTGCAGTTACCCAATGCACAGGTATCCTCATCACAAACATTGTTACACGTGGCACTAGTTTGTTCCCTTACTGGCTCCCCTTACAGAGGAGAGACTGAATTATGTGGTCTACACTAGTACTTTCCTCTAGAAATGGTCCCTCCTTAAAAGGATTAGGGCATGCTGATGGGTTGGTGGGGGGATATTTGCATGATGGAAGAAGAGAAGACCTAAGCTAAATTTAGAATGAGTTTAAACAGGTCTAGAAGGAGTCTGAACTAATGGTGGTAAAACTGTACCTATTATTTTTCACAGGATTTTGTTTTATCCTAACTTAATTTACACCACTTACATCCTCACTACTTAGAAAGTAAGATACTAAGTATACCTTAGACTCCCTTACACACATCAGCAAGTGGGTGTAAATGGATCTAGGTGTCTAGCTGAGTGGGAAGGAGTTAATTTATAGCACCTTCTATATTGAATCTGAATTTGGTTTAATATCTGACTGTCAATCTACACTTAAATGCACAGACACTAATAAAAAGCACCTATTATTGTTAAACAGCAACTATCAAAGTTACATATTTTTAAAACTGCAGGACCAGATAACTTGCACCCAAGAGTATTAAAAGAATTGGCCAAGGAGCTCTCTGAACCATTAATGTTGGTTTTTAACAGATCTTGGAACACCAGGGAAGTTCCAGAGGACAGGAAAAAAACTCATGCCACAAAAGGAGTAAATGGGAGTAAATAAATAAATGGGAGTAAAGGGAGTAAATGAATAACTACAGGCTGATTAGTCTGACGTCAAACTGACGCTTGGGGCACTCCACTTGATACCGGCTGCCAACTAAACATGGAGCCATTGATCACTACCCATTGAGCCCGACAATCTAGCCAGCTTTCTATCCACCTTACAGTCCATTCATCCAGCCCATACTTCTTTAACTTGCTGGCAAGAATACTGTGGGAGACCGTATCAAAAGCTTTGCTGAAGTCAAGGAATAACACGTCCACTGCTTTCCCCTCATCCACAGAGGCAATTATCTCATCATAGAAGGCAATTAGATTAGTCAGGCATGACTTGAGCTTGGTGAATCCATGCTGACTGTTCCTGATCACTTTCCTCTCCTTCAAGTGCTTCAGAATTGATTCCTTGAGGATCTGCTCCATGATTTTTTAAGAGACTGAGGTGAGGCTGACTGGTCTGTAGTCCCCCAGATCCTCCTTCCCTTTTTTAAAAATGGGCACTATCTTAGCCTTTTTCCAGTCATCTGGGACCTCCCCTGATCACCATGAGTTTTCAAAGATAATAACGAATGGCTCTGCAATCACATCGGCCAAGTCCTTTAGCACTCTCAGATGCAGCGCATCCGGCCCCATGGACTTGTGCTCGTCCAGCTTTTCTAAATAGTTCAGAACCAATTCTTTCTCCACAGAGGGCTGGTCACTTCCTCCCCAAGCTGTTCTGCCCAATGCAGTAGTCTGGGAGCTGACCTTGTTCGTGAAGACAGAGGCAAAAAAAGCATTGAGTACATTAGCTTTTTCCACATCCTCTGTCACTAGGTTGCCTGCCCCATTCAGTAAGGGGCCCACACTTTCCTTGACTTTCTTCTTGTTGCTAACATTCCTGAAGAACCCTTCTTGTTACTCTTAACATCTCTTGCTAGCTGCAACTCCAAGTGTGCTTTGGCTTTCCTGATTTCACCCTGCATATCTGAGCAATATCTTTATACTCCTCACTGGTCATTTGTCCAATCTTCCACTTCTTGTAAGCTTCTTTTTTGTGTTTAAGATCAGCAAGGATTTCACTGTTAAGCCAAGCTGGTCGCCTGCCATATTTACTATTTTTTCTACACATCGGGATATTTTTTTCCTATAACCTCAATAAGGATTCTTTAAAATACAGCCAGCCCTCCTAGACTCCTTTCCCCCTCAAGTTATTCTCCCAGGGGATCCTGCCCATCAGTTCCCTGAGGTTGTCAAAGTCTGCTTTTCTGAAGTCCAGGGTCTGTATTCTGCTGCTCTTCTTTCTTCCCTGTGTCAGGATCCTGAACTCAACCATCTCATGGTCACTGCCTCCCAGGTTCCCATCCACTTTTGCTTCCCCCACTAATTCTTCCCGGTTTGTGAGCAGCAAAGCCTACAACCTCATGCACAGCAAAGCTGGGAATGAATAGAAGACCACCTTCCATACCTGCTGTGGCCACTTTGAATATTTAGTCATGCCTTTTGGGCTGACAAATGCCTTGGCAATCTTCAAGCATTTTATTTACTTTGTGTTACGAGATATATTGGATCAGTATGTGGTGATCTATATGGAGAATACATTGCTCTTTTCAGACAACCCTGACAGGCATACCATTTATATCCAAATTGTCTGGAGAGGCTACATGGTCTCTAGCCAAGCTCAAGAAGTGTGCTTTCATGTGAAAGTCTCTGTCAAAAGACAGAATTTTGCTTTTTCCTAAAAGCAGAGTATTGTAGCGAGTTTTTTATTCTTTATATTTATCTAAATCTCCTTACAGAATCAGAACATTAAAAGCATAGTGCATGGAACTCATTTGTAGATTAACCATAAGGACCTAGGGAAGTTAGGTTAAGTACATTTCATTGTTAAAGATCCCAGAATGAATGCAACAGAAAATGATGTCCCCAATTTATTCACAGAACTGGTTCACCATAGATAATAACATTGCAAACTTCCCTACCAATATGTAGGCTACTTCATTGAACTCGTTCTGCTTCCCTCCCACTTTTGCCCAGCAAGAACCAGCCTTTTTATGGTAGATGCAATTTTCCCCTGAAGCTCATGATAGTTGAAAAAGCTTCCCTTTCTTATTGATTCTGTGTTCAAATCTCACCCAAAAAACCACTCTTTATTCTTTAACTTTTAACTCTTAATTTCTCTCTTTCTCAGTTATTATTTCTCTAACAATATTATTTGATTCTTGTAAAGCTTGTTGTGATATAGTTTGTACAAAAGACCTTATACAAAATAAAAATGTATTATACAGATATCATGGGCCAGATCCTCAGCTGATAAAAATTGTCATATCTCCATCAACTATAATTACTGAGGATCTGGCCCAGAACTTCAATTTATATAACTTGGTGTCTTTCATCCCCACTCCCCCACCCATTTCTGCCCTCACACCAAATCCTGAATTCCACTTATGCTCTATTCTCCACGCTATTCAGCTGTTCTAGATAGGCAGTACCAGAAAGATATATCAAGACAATACAGATTCATGATGAGTTTGACCCAAATAGAAGTCTCACAGACCACATCACACTGGAGGTTTACTTCAGGTAGCAAATACACAGCAGATGTAACTTCAAATTACTTTAAAAGTGGCACCATTGTCTATTCACATAGGTCTGTTATTTGTATTGGATAATGAAGAATCCAGTTTTCCATTTTTTTTTAGTTTTAAAAAACTGGCAACTGTTTACCATGGATAAGTTGTGGTTTGTTTGGTTTCTTGTAAAGCAGGTAAAATGGGTTTCAAAAAATTCAGTGTGTCCGCACATATATTGTAAAAAATGCCAGTTAGAGAACAATGTAGGCATGTGTTTTTAAACTACCATTCGTGCAGTCTGGTCAGGACTGTGTGACACAGTATACAGTGTTTTGTCATCCAAGGAATGTCTTTGATCAAGAGTTTATGCAAGAAGGGGGAAAAAAAAAAGCCATGAAAACCTAATCCGTTCCCACAGTCCAGTAAACGTGAGCTGGACAAACACTGGACAATAGCAGTAAAGCTTGCTGCTAGAACAATAGCTGCAACTAAAAAAAATTAAAGGGCTGCTGACTCACAGTTCCTACATTCAAGAAAGATTCTGTACAATGTTGATTATTCCCTGTGATCCTGAACATTGATTTTTTGTTATATATAGTATTTAAATAAAGCAGTAAAATATGCTGGTATTGATCCTGTTTCGTACAAAGCCTAGATGGGGAGCATGTATAGGCATAATTTAATCTTTTTCTATCTAAACATTTTGCTAAACATGTGCAACCTAATTTGAAATTATGTTACAAACAATTATTGTCACTTTGATTATCTCTAGTGTCAAACTGTACAGTAAGCCACTGTCTTAGTTGCAGAGCAAATTCTCTGTGAATGAAGTAGTGCTTTCTACCTTTTCAAGATAAAAGCTACATGCTGCTTCTATAAAGTACCCAGAAATCTTGTCCACTTAATTTTGAGATGCCAAAGTGTGTGTACAAAATGCTAGCATCCATATTTGTTAATTATATGAGTACATGAAAGCTACACTTTAAAACAAACTTTGTATTATGCAATTTTAGAATCAGTATATAATTAGTCTGGCCTAATTTTCATCTTTCACACATTTCAGCTAAGAATGCAATTCCAAGTACTACCTGTTAATGAAAAACTTCCGAAATCTGTATCTTTACTTCACACTTTTTTAGTGATGTCTCAGAGGAGCTTGGTGAGTTTTCTCCCTTTCCCACACTGTTGATTGATTGAACAATTGATTGAACCTCATGCTTCAAGGTTTAAACAAATCTCCAACTACTAGAGATCAGGATGAGATTGAATGTTGGGAGCAGATTACTCCACATCTGTGTACCACAAGGTTCTTACACTTTCATCTGGAACGTGTGGTACTGGCCACTGTCAGAGACAACATATAGACTAGATGGACTAGTCTGCTCCAGTATGACAATTCTTATGTGCCCCTGTATTTTTAACTACAATTCTAAATAGTATTTATAGAACAAACATCAGCATTACACCAAAATTATCAATGTAATCATGGTGGACATTATTTTGGGAGTAGTCACAATGATAAGGAGTCCCAACCCAGTAATGACAACCATCATTTTCATCTCCAGAAAATGCTTTTCAGCCAAATCTCCACCATTCCCTTTTAAGAACACTTCAGTATGTAAGAATTAAACAACTAGTCAAAAATTTCAACAGGGCATCTAGAATCACTGCACTACAGTACTGTATTGTATTTGGGGAAAGAACCTGTAAAAATAACTACTATTAAATCACAATTTTGAAGTACTGTATATAATAAAAGATGTAGATTTAATTATTTCTTGTGTCACAAGGCCAGTATTAGATCCTGACATTAGTAGTAATTTAATTTCAAAAGACCATGAGATAGAATGCAGTATGATTGAACCTGGCATTCTAAATTTTACTTATAAACCCAAAAGTAAGTTAGTACGATAATGCCAAGAGTTGTTAGCTTGTTTCAGATAAGACTGATTGGATTTGGACCAGCCTGACTACTACTACTGTGGTGCCCAGGAAGGAGGAAGCAGCTTGACTGGAATACAGAGGTTGAGGAGCTGGGCAGTGGGCTTTTGGAGAATGTTGGAAGAGTTTGGGACATGAAGCCAAGGGTAGGGTAGGGAAGACTGGCAGATGCTGAGGTGGTGGAGGAAGGGAGCTTAAATGAGAAGCCAGGAGTTGGGGGCAAAAGAGTGGATCAAAGACAGGCCAGAAGGGACAGGAGGTTCTGTAACCACTAGAATACATTCCTCTCAGAACATGGTTTGGAATCCAGGATTCCTGAGTCTCACCATTTCTCTGAATGCTGCCATTAAGGAAACCCAGTAGCAAATATCTCCCTCGTCCCCCTCTAATAGTTGGATGACACACTACTGCATTCAGTTAGTTACTCTGGCTCTACAAGTTCCAATGCTACTGATAACCTCTGGTGGAATCAGTATGGTTCCATACGATGAGATTTTCTGTTTTTTTTCAGTTTGCTGTTTTAAAATCCTGGGAAGTTATACACAACAAACCATTAAAAGAACATTCGGCCTCCTTGTGCAGATGCATTGTAATAAAGTATTAATTTACATTAGCGCAATTTTTCCATAGGACCCCTGGCTCATTCCTATGCCAATAAGGAATGTTCAGGAGATGAATCAAGGTAGTGTACTGAACGTAGTGCCTCATCTGTTGCAGATTTTGGAAGATGTTTAGTAATCATGTAATTAAAACTATCACAATGCATATGCACAAAGGAGCTGAATTAAGGTTGCAGGGCAAGCTTAAGACTGGCATTTGCTAATTTTTGAGTTCTTGACTTTACAACCTTAACATTGTTTGTATAGTTTTTTGATATATAATTATTTGTCTGAGGAAACTGACAATTTAGTGTGCAGGAATTTGCATGTTTTACAGCCACTGATGTCTATTTAAAGTCAGTCAACTGCATAGTAACTCTCTGCTTTGACTTGCTGAGGCCCTTCCATTTCAGAAGGACTGATTAAAATATTTGAATTTACTTTCTTTACTGCTGTATCTGGATATGATACTTTACATTCACCTTACAATATATAAAGTTATAGTAATAAAATCATTTACAGATGTCTTGCGACTTCATGCTCTTACCTCATTTATACTGAAGTTTGTAAACCAGGCATGAAAGGTGGGATACACAAAGATACTTAGGTGCCTAGGTCCCATTTTTAGACACCACTGTGATCCACAAAACTTCCTCTTCACTGCTGCTTAACCTTGTAGGTGCCTAAAATCGCTGAGTGCTGTAGTTTTCGCAGTAACAGTTCCCTAGGCAACTATGTTTCAGCCTCTGAGCATACACACTAATGCCTCACTCCAGGCACACCAATGCCTATACCCCACCTAAGTGCCAGTATGATTTACAGACCAGTGAAAAGATGTTCAGCTCCCTAAGTCACATGTAGGGCCTGATCCAATGGGAGGGGAGAAAAAGGAGAACCACCTTTCTAATCTTTAGCCTAGTGGTTAGGGTACAAACCTGGGAAGCAGGAGACCCTTAGCTCAAGTCTCCCTCTGCCGAGAAGGCATCTGAACAGGGATCTACCCCCTCTCAGTTGAGTGATTTAACCACTAGGCTACAGAGTATTCTGATAGGGGCTTCCTCAAGCTCTCCTTCTGAAGTTGTTCCACTTTAAATAATAGAGCCAGAGGGTTCGAAATCTATATCCTAATGGTTAGGGCATTTGCCAGAGAGGTGGGACATCCCTGTTCAGATCCCTTCTCCTCATCAGGCAGAGGGGGACTTCAACTAGAAGGGTCTCCCACATCCCAAGTGAGTACCCCAACCATGACACAAAAGGTTTTAAGGGAGCTCCTCCTTCTCCCTGGCTGTTTTGTGTAGAATGAGGTGGCATCTGATTGGGCCCCATACACAACTTAGGTGGTCAGTGCCCATCTTCCCCTGGTTTGTGAATCACAAGCAGCCTGGACTTAGATGCCAGACTGACAGAGGGCTGGGGCTTAGTCCCCTTCTCAGCAACAGCTTCTATTGGCTAGCTTAGGCAGCTCCTCACCTGAAATGCTGGCTTTGTAGATTCTATTCTAAGGCACCTCTCTCTTCCATTTGTTGTATAGGGAGCCTAGATACCTAACTCAGGCTTTGTGGATCACAGTATTGTTCCTGTGATTTTCTAACCTAAATCCCCTTTGTGGATCCAGGACAAAGATCCCAAAACAGAGATACAAATCTTGAAAAATATGAGTTCCAGGTGTCCAGCATCCCTTGCTATTTATCTCTGCCACTACCATGGTGCACAGGAACAGTAAGTTGACTTCCATTTTTTTCTTCATACCACCAAAAAAGAACTGGTTTCTGGATTTTTCATTGTGAACATAATAAAGGGATTGCAACCAACCACATTTTATAGCAGTCAAAATTAGTCACACAGCAAATGGTCTGCATCCTTTCATTCTTGAAGTCAATATGTAACAAACCCTTTGATTTGATTCCTGAAAGAAAACTGATTCACAGATGCAGTTTAAGATTTTTTTTTAACTGATTTTGCAAATCTCATTGGAATGGATATAAAGATGAGATTTTATTTTCCCAAGAGTGATATTTTCCTTTCTTGATAGTGTTTCCACAGCTATTTTTGCTAATTCAATTTGTTTCTAATGCAGCGCTTCTCAAACTGTGAGTCAGGACCCCAAAGTGGGTTGTGACCCCATTTTAATGGGGTCAACAGGGCTGGTTTAGACTTGCTGGGGCTCAGGTTTCATCCCAAGCCCCACAGCCCTGAGCAGCAGGTCTCAGGTTATAGGCCCCCTGTCTTGGGCTGAAGCCCTTTGTCTTGAAGCCCTTTAACTTGGGCTTTGACCCCTTCCCCGTCTGGGGTGGTGGGGATCAGGCTTTGGCCCCTCCAACCCAGGGCAGTGGGACTCGGGTGGACTCAGGCTTCAGTCCCCCCTCATGGGGTTGTGTGCTAATTTTTGTTGTCATAAGGGGGTCATGGTGCAATGAAGTTTCAGAACCCCTGCTCTAATGTATATTAAAGCTGAATAAATATAAGGTTAAAATTAAGCATTTTTCATGAGTTTGCTTGCCAAAGCTGGATGTGATTGCCAAAAGGCTGTTAGAAACTAAATTACGGAGGGATACCCTCAAACTGCAGTTTACTACTCATTGCTGACACACCTCCTTGTGGCTTATTTAGGGATTTGCTCTCAACCAGTCTGACACCCCCTCCTTTTGCCTCTAGCCCCTGGTCTCCCTCAGTCTTTTTGGAGTCAAGTTACATCCTCTCCAGGACCCAAGCTACTCCCTCCTTGTGGCATGGCCACTATAGTTTTCCCCTTCTGGTACATCGAAGTTCCTCTGGACGAATAGTCTCAGGCAGTCTTCCAATGCACTGCCCTGACTATGCCATTTCCACAGTGGCTGGAAGGGGAACACAAGCCCACTCTCTACTCCAGGTTCCAGCCCAGAGTCCCTATGCCCCAACAACCATTCTCTACACACACTCACACCCTGTCACTGCTTCCCTGGGCTCCTTTATTTCTTCTCTAGCTCTGCCACCTCCCTCCCTGCCCTTACCAGTGGAGCTTCCTCTGCTCCCTGTGACTATCCCCCCACCCCCACCCCAAAAAGAAATTCTTGCCAGAATCTGTATTCCCAGGCCAAATCCCAGGGTTTACCCCCCTAGAACCTCTCTGTCTCTTGCCAAACCTCCTCCTCTAGGGAGTGACTGCAGAGTTCCTTTCTACCAGCCTCTTCTGCTCTCACTTTGCTGGCTTGATACAAGCTTGCCTGCCCCTACTCAGCTGGGGTTCATCATCAATTAGTCTATCAGTTCCTGGCTCTCTTCCAGCAGCTTGTCACAAGCTAAACTGACCCTTTTTACCTACTCAGAGATTGTGTGGGGTGGTCCCACAGCACGCTGTTTTATAGGAATAGACCATTTTAGGATGGTATCTTGCTTCCAAATTTTTTCAATGAAAGATGCCACAGGGCAACCATCCAAATACCCATGGAAAAAGCTTTTAAATAATCTTAATTGCTGAACATGTTTACCATGCAGATGCTTTTTATTGATATTAACTGACCCTCAATGTATTGTAGGATAGCTCTTGAAACGTTTTCCATTTATCTGAAGAAATATTTGTTTTGAAACATTTACTTACATTCATAAACAAGATTACTTAGACATACAATTCTTTCTGATGTGTTATAGTTATCTATTTTAGAATGTTTTCCATTTTCTTTATGGCATTAATTAAATCAATGCAAACTGTAGCAGTATAAACTAATTCTTTAAGAAAACTATTTCAAAAGAATGTAAATTTTTACACCATAATCAAAAATATTTAAAGATGAGTCACATGTATACATTTAGAAGAGGATCTTATTTTTGAGTTGATATAATAGCTTCTTCCAGTAGGTGGCTCTAAAGCAGGTACTTTTATGCTTTGCCATGTAAACATATATTCAAAAATGTCAAAATGTGATAGCTTTTACACAAAGCCTCTGGTTAGTGGCATATGTGTCAAACAAAAATTTAAAGATCTGGTATATATCACTTTTTAGAATTCTCCTTCTAAAATTGTAATTTCCCCTCTTCATATCTCAAATGTGAAAGCAGGATGAACACACACGTTAAAAGGAATGTTGTAATCCTCTTTATTTACTTTGTGTATTATGATGAATTTTGGTATAGTTGTATTTAGAAAAAATTTAAAAATTAACATAAAGGAATGTTGCTCAATGACATAAGTGAACCAGCTCCACAGATATACATACACTACACTATAGTGAAATGCCTTCTAGAAGTGATCACCTTACATTCTACTTGTAAAAAGTTACATAAATATTCTAGCACCAAAATACAAAATATCTTTTGAACAAAATAATTTGTTTCTCTTAAACTAACATAGTGGAGTATTCACTTACATATTCTGACAGCATCCATTTTCTAAATTAAATTGAAAAATACATTTCCCATCTTGGAAACAATTTACCACTCAATTATTGCAGCATTTTTGGTCCCATAATGTGAGAGACAAAAGTGGGTGAAGTGGTCCAATAAAAGATATTACCTCACACACCTCACCATTACTTAGTTATTCTAAGTGGCACTGGTAGATCTCATTCTTTTAAATATGTTCAGCACTTTCAGCTGCCAATACATTTTTTTCAGCACTGGATCAGACATCAGGTGTCTCAGCTCACGAAAATAATACAGAAAAACCAACAACAGAGCAGCAATATTCTCTTTTGAGCTGTAGCTGCTTTCAGAACCATGTCTGTAATACACCTCCTCTTCATTGTTATCCCATCCTCTGCTTCACCCTTTCACCCTCAAAAATAACATAGCTCTTTATTGTAAGCTCCTCAGGACAAGGAAAATATCTTACTACCTATTTGTGTAAATGTATACATATTATGTAAATTCAGAGATCTATACATGGTTTGAAAGATTCATCCTTTGGATAATAAATAAGGGAAAAACATCATAAAACAAACCATCATAGAAGCAAATGATTTTCCCCAGAAATTAAAGACAGACTATCAATATGGGACTAGTGTTGAATGAATATGGAGGTTGTGCATTTTTGTTTTTTAAAATAGGACATGCACTGGTGTTGCAATGAACAAATAAAACTGGGACACAGCAAACATTAAAGGGGTGCCCTTCCACTGCTGCTTAGCTCTTCTACCCTCCCTTTCGGAAAATAAAAACCTGTTTATATTCTGACTATCTGCCTTTATTATAGTTAATCACTCCCCCAGATAGCTGTTCCTTAACATTTCTTCTTTATCTTCATCTGTTATGCTCAAAAAGTAAGGGCAGATCTTTCAGGATTGATTCTAAAATCAGACTGAATATTTAGCAATGAGCAAACCTAAAAAGAAAAAAGAACACATACAGGTGTTTTAAAGTGTGTGTGTATTTCAGGTAAATTTGTAACAAGATACCCTCCCCATTTTTACTCTTTCCTCCTCTCCCTTCCACAGCTCTCTCTCAAGTCAGTATTAAATGGCTTTTTCCTTTAGGATGAGTTTATTGCATTTTCTGTGGACTGGAGAATTGCACCTTAGTTTCCCCCCCCCCCCCCCCCCCCCGCTAATTAAATAAACATTACAATTGTAACTGGTACAAGTAGCCCAAAAAGATTGCATAACAATAATTACTCTGAACTGCATAATTGCAGCTTTATATTACTGCCACATTAGACTGCAGTCTTTTCAGAAATTGCTATTACCTTCTAAAATGACAACTAAGTACTACAAACCTGTTTAAATTTTCCTCTGATTTTTTCCAGATCTTCGTGAAGTTTGTCATAAATGGGGTCTTCAAAAGGGTATTTCTGAATCATTCCTATTAATGATTCCAGGGCCTTTATTTTCTTTTTACTGCAAAAAATGAAAATACAGATTTTCTTATGGTGGTTCTGTTCAGCAGCAAGAAGATTTTTTTCAGTTGCCACATGAAGACGACACCGAGTATTTAATATTAGTGTTACACTTCAAAATACATGACCCAATCCTGCCACCGTTTTATCACGCAATGCTCCCCATTTCAGTCAATGAGACTACCAATGTCAATCATATGCATTATTAGTTTTTCAATACGCACACTGTGTGTACTTTGTGTTAAACGCCTTGTACATATCTTGACAGAGATTTTTCCTTAGACTCATTAGGAAATATTTATAATATATTTTCAGACCAGTGGCTGGAGGGAACTATGAAAATGCAACGTATTATTAAACATATTGGTAAACAAGAATAGTAATAATGCTGATAAATGCTGATATATGTAAGACAGATTGCCAAAATATATTTCAAAGTTGTGTACGTGTGGTGGTGGCTCTTTAAGGTACCTTTACTACAACCTGACACTAGAAAATTTATAGTAACCTACAGATATACACAGGGCAGAGTTTAAAAAAAAAAAAAATCTACTTCCCACTTGGCAGAACAGGCACTAAGAAATTCAGACTCTTGGCATCAAAAAGATTTTGCAAGACATACTTGTGTTGCCGTAAGGAAAAAATAGAAGTAATTAAGCCATTCTTCAGGTAGGGTAAGCAGAGATTGCAGGCATTCTGGCACTACTTCTGGATCATTCATGAAACAGTAGTGATGCCTTTACATCTCACTGGCTTGAGAAAATGATTCCTGACAGCTAAAGCTCACATCTAAAATGGAATTGGGAGCCTATAGTCACAGTTATTACTGACTGAGAGTTCTAAAACACACGAAGTGCAATACAGTTGTGGCATTCACATTAGACTAACATGCACTGCGTATGTCAGGTGAACAAGACAGCTGCAGTTGGACATCTGTGCAAACCAAAACTAATTAGGAGAAGCTGGTCAGGGTTTTATATTGACTGAGTAGGTATCCACCCAGGTCTTCAAATGTTCTGGTATTGAAAGAAATATTACTCACTATTTACTCTTTTTATAAATTTTATTAAAATACTTAAAAAAAAAAAAAAACCACCGAAGCTAAGTTACCATTACTATTAAACTACACTATCAAATCAAGAAAACAAATTAGTCACAAGACTGTCATGGAATTAAATAATCAAATTAATACTAAATAATTCTTAAATTCCAAGGAGGTGTTTAAAGAAGTAGCTGTCTGTTTGGTTATGAGTCTCACCTAAAGAATTTTACTAAATTCAACCATTCCTGTTATAGATTTGATTAAATATCTTAATACTGAAACCAAATAATCATCTAATGTCTGGAACACAGCCTCAGAACAAGTTATAAAGTTTCCTTCCCAGATTTCAATTCTTATGTGGCGTCTAACCATTTCCTCCTCCCTTTCCCGTCACCGCCCACCAAGGATCTAATAACAGAGACTTTAACAGGACACTCTTGATCAGCAGATGCTTAACAACTCTTATTTACCAGATATTATAGATGACACTCTCAAGTCTCTCAGGACTTTTAGACCGACACATAACAGTTTAATGAATAATTTTGTAGACAATATATAAGGCTGCTTAAACCTGGGGAGCTTTTCTTTCAGGCACCTTCGCTGTGTGGACTTTATGGGTGGTCTCATACAAATGTGAATGCACACAGCCACACATTTACTTCCACATCCAGAAAATAAAAAGCTAGGGTGTCTCCCAGTGAATAAAAATAAAAGAAACAGAAAAGATAGATAAGAGAGGGGATGCACACTCTTCAGCTCTTAGTCTTCTTGTCTCTTCTAAAATAGGCTCTGGAACAGCAGTAAAGGAGATAGTGATGTTCTGCTGGCAGAGAGCTTCTCACTAGCGGGTCTCCTTCTGGTATAGGGAGAGACTAGTCAAAAGTTGGAGCAGTCTGGTTGTTGATGTTGTGACTTCCTCTCCCTAAGGTGATCAGTCTGGGAGATTCCGGAAGGTCAGTCTTTCCGCAGATGGCTTGTGACCTGAAAGCGTCTCAGACTTCCATTTCATAAAATCATAGAAGATTAGGGTTGGAAGAGACCTCAGGAGGTCATCTAGTCCAATCCCCTCCTCAAACCAGGACCAACACCAACTAAATCATCCCAGCCATGGCTTTGTCAAGCCAGGCCTTAAAAAGCTCTAAGCATAGAGATTCTACCACCTCCCTAGGTAACCCATTCCAATGCTTCACCACCCTCCTAGTGAAATAGTGTTTCCTAATATCCAACCTAGACCTCTCCCGCTGCAACTTGAGATCATTCCTTCTTGTTCTGTCATCTGTCATCATTAAGACCAGCCTAGCTCCATACTCTTTGGAACCCCCCTTCAGGCAGTTGAAGGCTGCTATCAAATCCCCCCTCACTCTTCTGTTCTGCAGACTAAATAAGCCCAGTTCTCTCAGCCTCTCCTTGTAAGTCATGTGCCCCAGCCCCCTAATCATTTTCGTTGCCCTCTAATCATAGAATCATATAATATGAGGGTTGGAAGGGACCTTAGGAAGTCATCTAGTCTAACCCCCTGCTCAAAGCAGGAGCAATCCCCAATTTTTGCCCCAGTTCCCTAAATGGCGCCCTCAAGGACTAAACTCACAACCCTGGGTTTAACAGGCCCATGCACAAACCACTGAGCTATTTCCCCCTCCCCCCAAAATTTTTTTAGCCTGGCAGAGAAGACAGAGAAGAGGAGAGGAGAAAAGTTTCCAAACCAATTTTGATTGTATTGGTTTGGAAACTTTGCTTTGCCTTGCAATGCCTTCCTCCAAGGTCTTCAGACAAATCAGGTGCAAGACCTAACTTGGAGCCATGAAACTTGGCCCAATCAGGTTCAAATTAGGTCACCCTTAACAAGCATCACTTTGGAAAAGTCCTATAAAAAATATTCAGTGTTTTGTATTACACAGAGAGACTAAGTCTGTAACCACTCTTCCCAACCACCCCTCCCCCCCAAATAAATAAATATAAACAATCCAAATACAGAGACCACTTTAGAGGAAGCTAGCACAGTCTTACCTGAGAGCAAGGTCTTAAGATGACATTATGTCACCAGTTTACAAAAAGTTCATTTTAAAAATCCTATTAAAAACAGAACCCTTGAATCAGCCTGTTTAGCAAACATTTAGCAAAATTACAAATAAGTTCAAACTTATTATCACTTTCAACATCTCCATTTCTTCAACAAGGCAATTACAATACCTTCCTGTTCTGAAACTGGTATATAGCTCAAACAACTTTATCTTCTGGAATCTTCATCTTGATGGAGAAAAGTTACTTTAAAACTTACCAAGAGAAAACCCATTTGAAATATTACATTTTAAGTTCTATCTAAGGTCTGTATTTCCATATAAACTATTCCCCTCACACATACTTAAGGTAAAAATCAGTTATGATCACAGCTGATACCTAATTTAATGTCAGCCCTGATCAAGAATTACACCTAGTATTTGAACAAATGTTGAATGTTACAGCTTACTGAGCTAACTGCGTAACATAGGATGGACTGTGGAAAATCCATATTCCTGTTGTGTTCACTTCATTAGCTGTCTACAGGAATGTGACCTGAATTTAAAATTCTCTCTAAGAGCTGGTCTACACCAAAAACTTATTACAGTGTAGCTACGCCAACTTAACCCCAGGTGTAGACTATGCCAGATCAAAAGGAGAATTTTTCTGCTGAACTACCTACTGCCTCTCAGGGAGATGGAGAACCTCTCCAGTAATGTAAACATAGCCCAAGGCTCTTCATTGAGGGATTCCTAAATATCCCTTTAAACCATCCCACTCTCTTAGGTCTAAAGTATAGGTTTTCTGGAATATGAAAATTGTCTGTATTTTGGCACCTGTTGCTTCAGGACTGAAATACTCCTTCCCCACCACACATATTTTATGACAAGACGACAACAGAAGTAGCTTCTTTTAAAGCAAGTTTAAAAATATTTACATTTAAAAAAGCTTTTGAAGCAACACTGATTTTATTTATGATTTTACATAGGTTTTAATTGTTTATATCTTGTATATTTGTAGTACTTAATTTGTTTTTAGTTGTTATATTGCAAAGTGTCTGTGATACATTGTTAGACAGGCATTACGTGAATAAAATTATATACAAGACTTGCGATGAAAGACACTATATAAATGGAAATTTATAAAAATTTAGCAGGCCTGTCAATCCTGTCATATTAAGAGGACCTGAATATCTAAGACTGCTGGCTAAATATACCTAGATGTATAGAACTTACATGGTTCATGGATGGCACAATTAGCAGATCCAAATCACGGACCTCACCAGATTCATCATGTACTAAAACAGAGATGGGCAAACTACGGCCCGTGGGACCGTCCTGCCCGGCCCCTGAGTTCCCTACCGTGGAGGCTAGCCCCCAGCCCCTCCTCTGCTGTTCCCCTTCTCCTGCAGCCGCATGGGCAGCACTCTCAGCAGCAGGGCTGCGCGCTTGTGCAGGGCAGCGTGTCTGGCTTTGGCCGAGCGGTGCGGCTCCAGACATGCTGCTCTGAGCGGCATGGTAAGAGGCCTGGGGAGTTGGATATGGGGCAGGGGAACCTGGAGGGCAGGGAGCAGAGGGGGAACAGTCAGGGGACAGGGAGTGATTGGATAGGGCAGAGGTTCAGGGGGAGGAGCAGGAAGTCCTGGGAGGGGGTGGTCAGGGGACAAGGAGAGGGTGGGGTTGGATGGGTTGGGAGTTCTGAGGGGCCAGGCTGTTTGGGGAGGCACAGCCTTCCATACCCGGCCCTCCATTCAGTTTTGCACCCCAATGTGGCCCTCGGGCCAAAAAGTTTGCCCACCCTTGTACTAAAAGGACGCTCTGGGTGGGCCAACACAACAGACTCCTTTCCTTAGAACCAAGATTTCAGCTCTGTATTCCTCCTGCCACTGAAATTATGAATGCTGCAGAAGAACAGGCAATAGTAAACACAGGCAGGAAGAGATTCTGCCATTCCTCTTTGGCCCCACATAGATGATAGCAGTGGCATGGTGTAGGAGGGCAGTAAGATATCCTACTTGGACCCCCATCATAACTTCAGTGTAGGGAGTGTGCCATGGCTGAAGGATATGGACCTAAGAGATGCTGCATAGACTTTGACCCTCAATCTTTAGCAGTAAGAACTTGGTATGTTCTCAACTAGTAGTTTCACTCAAAGGATAATATCTACATTTATACCAATAATTTATATTTTTCTCAGCATCACAGCTGTGAAGAGGGCATCCTTGCATGTATGTTACTCTCATGGTTTCTACTTTACTTCATTTCAAAAACACTCTACCTGTGGTTGGCCAGTTTGATTCTTGTAATGCAAAGGAAAAAAAACAAACTATCAGTTGTTCCTCCTGTATATTTCTTGAAAAAATAATGGGCATTACCAGGGCTCCTATAAAAATATTTTAGCCTTTCCTTAGAGAAAAGAAACTATGAAATTCAGGGCAATATTAACAATACATAATACTATATTTTTAAACCATACCTGGGCTTTTCCTCTGCAGATCTGTGAAGCAAACGCTGCCATGTCAATGCAAACCCAAGATAGTATCCAATCTGTGAATTTATAAGAATTCAATTAAAAAAAATTATCCTTTATCTGTATTCATTTAAACAATAATTTTAAAAATATACATTCTGGTTGATAACTAGCACATGACAAACTAAAATCAAAACATCTTGTTATGCTACTTCTAAAATCTGTTTCGCATCAGAGTGTGTTGAACCTCCAATATAAACTGCGATGGAAAGTGCAGTTTTGTAAAACACCCCACCATATTTCATCTGCTTTGATCCCTCAGAAATTTGTGCATCTGTTACCACACTTCTGATTCATAATTACAAATCCAGCTGCATGGGTGGGGGAGGGGAGAGGGGGCAGGGAATGGCATTGAACTTAAGACACCTAGGAGATGCATGCATTTTCAAACATGATTTAGGAGCCTAGGTCCCACTGACTTTCAATGAAACTTAGCGTCTTAAGTGCCTAAGCCACTTGGGTGTTTTTGAAAATTTTACTCCCTATAAATACCTGAGAGAGAAATTTGGCTGGATATCTGTATCTAGCATCTTTTTAAATGGTTGAGCAAGCTCAGAGAGCTTTCGCAATGCCACAATTGTCTTGACTACCACTCCTTTGGTAGTCCTTTTCAGTCCTTTGTGGTCTTCTGAGGCAAGCCCATAACATGAAATCAGAAAGCTCTGCAGCCAACACTGAAAGATCAGATTCTTAGCATAATTAACTGTTTATTATATTGAAAAGAGATGACTGCCAATTTCAGTTTCATAACAGTCCTCATTCTAATGCCCAGTTTTCTGTCACTCAATTTTCTGAAGCCCTGATCTTCGGAGCTGAATTATTCCTGAAAGTGAATTTGAGCAAAAATGGTTAAGGCTTTCTTTTAATTATGAAAAAGGGGGAAAATATATATATATAAAAAACTCACATTATAAAATAATTACTGTCCCACATGTCCCAGTCTTGCACAGAAATCCACCTGATCTCAATGAGACTGTGCAAGCAGTCTGGGATCTTAAACTGCAAAGACAAGGTAGACTGTACAGTAGTCTGGTTAAATTAGCATTACAGTAAAAAGTGTACTAAAAGTGAAAAAGAAGTAGAAAGGGCTGTTGTTCACTTTTTTTAAGATATGCAGGTGGGAACCTAGATCCTGAATAGCTCCTGGGACACACAGGAGTGGGTTTCTCTTCTTCTCTTCTCTATTAAGATGCACAGAATATGATGCCAAGGTGGCATCTAGCCAAACTGCTCCAGATTATGGAAGTTACAGCCTCTTATTGCCAATATGTACAAGCCAGAAGAGCTTTAATGTTTTTTTCCCCCCCTCTTTTTCTTGAAAAAAACAAACAAAAAATCAATACAAAAATATATTGAGAATGTTGAAACTTCATGTTTCGGCATTCATGTGACAAAATACCTCCTTTAAATGAGTTTCACTGACATTGCCTAAAATACAGAGTGGTGCATAGTGGTACAAGACAAGACACATGCGTACCTAGGGTTGAAGGAAAAAATGTGAAATTGTCTTATTATGTAATTAAAGACTGCACAACGCACATATATGTGCATAACCTCAGCTGTGGCATCTCATGAATTTCAAGTTCTTAATATAGCTTTTTGTAAGGGATTAAATGGAGGATTCAGAACAGTTTACAGATCAGTTTTTTGTGTGTTCCTGGAATGAAGGCCATGGAGCAATAAAAACAATACAAGGCTTAGGTCACCCATCATGCTTTGCTCAGGCACTACTTCAATACATCATCATCTAATCTCAGCAACACATTGATTTTTAGGAAGTTTTGACATTTACCTCAGACCCAATCTTGGCACCATGTAGTGCTCCATACCTGCTTCCCTCAATAACGCCAACATGGCTTCCTTCAGCATAACCTTCTTGATACCCTTCACCATGAAATCTGTAAAGAGAAATAGATATAAAAAATTAATCCTAATAAAATCATATCAGCAAAGGCATAATGCAGAAATATTAGGTCATAAAAATACAGAATATTTTATTATTTTTACTGAAATATTGCCTTTGTAATTCCAACAGATTTCAAAGCAATTTCAGACGGCGTATTCGTGAGACAAAGTAGAGTAACAATTACACCACTCTATGTGCTATATAGTGGTATTAGAGAGACAATGTGGGTGAGGTAATATTTATTGGACCAAGTTGTTGTTTAATATATTAGATTAAAGAATAATGTAATTTAAAGACGACAAAAGTTCTGTTAGATCATCCAGCTCTGGCTCAAATGCTTGTTTCTCTCACCAACAGACATTGGTCCAATAAAATATATTACCTCACCCACCTTTTCTCTCTCATATCCTGGGATTGACACAGCTACCACTACACAGCATACAGTAGTATTCTGCAATATTTGAGGTCTTGGTAACATAGAAAAGCTAGGGAAGGGAAAGGGAAATCTAAAGGGGAAACTCTCAGAAATTAGTGTTAAACGAAAGAATTCAGATATGTAACATAGATGATGGTAGATATCTTGTCTGCAATGATGGAGGCCAAAGTTGAAATCCCAATCAGTGCAGCACGCTCTCCTTCCAACCTGCATTTGCAAAAAAACTAACAGAGAATCTAATTTCTATGATTCTTTAGCCTAATATATTAAACAACTCCCCTGCTTTGGTAAGGTAGGTGAGGAAGGGAGAGATTTAGGTACTTTAGGTATTTAGAACATTTTCCCCTCACTGGACCTTCAGATCACACACGACAGGTCAACACAGTAACACAAGTGCCTTCCTTCCTAACGGGGAAAGCGTTGGGAAATCACGGCACAACCGGGGGCAGTCCCCCCGCATGCAGGCCCCGCTCTTCTCAGCTGTGCTGAACACGGTTTGTCAGAGCCCCGCCACGGGCTGGCGGCTCTCACGCACCTCCCCAGCCCCAGGCTCCGCAGCCTTACACACCTGTGTTATCTGTCCACCTTGCCACAGAACCGCCCGCAGCCCCGCGCGCAGCCTGACCTCAGCAGCTGGAGAAGAGGGGGAGTCGGCGCGTGCGTGCCCGGCTAGGGGAGCCTGCCCGCCGGGGGCTGAGGTTGCGGCCGAACGTTACCGTCACGACACCCGACTTCCGGCCGGCTTCCAGTCACGCTGAGGCTCCCGAACGGGGCGCGGAGCGAAGGGGGGCCTGTAGCCGCCCCGGGATAAGTTCGTTCCCCTCCGGGATTGTTCGTTTCTCCCTCCCCCCCCCCGGTCCGGTTAGAGGGGGAGACACCGGACGGAGCCCCGGGCAGGGCTACCCTCTGCCAGCCCCACCTCTCCTCCGCCATCACGATAGCGTCGAACATATCCGAAGCGCTGGCAGCCGCCGCCATCGCGCGACGAATCTCCCCGAACGCCCGGCCGGGCGCGCACGCTCCGCTCAGGGCACGCTGGAAAGGGACGGCGAGCCGGAGGAGTCAGCGCCGAGGAGCTTCTAGTGCGCAGGCTCGGTGGGGGGGACAAGGAAGGAGCGTCCCACGCTGGCCTGTCCCCATCCAACCCGCCGAGGCTAGTGGGCGTGGCTTCCTCTCGCTGTGCCCCGCCCCGGGGAGCCCCCGCAGGCCGCCTCCCATGTAAACAGCCCCCTCCGTCGCCCGCGCTGCCCGCCGCCCTGCTTCTTCCCCTGTAGGGGCCCCAAGCCCTTCGAGATCCCCGCTCCGCCGGGCCAGCGCAGCCCCACCCCTCGGCCCGGTCACTGGCTGCGCGGCCTGTCCCTGGCGCGGTAGCTCCCGTGGTTCGGGCCCCGGGCTGGGACCCAGGAGATCCGAGTTGCACAGTCTTTGCTCTGGGGCAGTCTCCCGCAGTGATCGCGGGCGAGCCTTCTAATCGCCTCGTGCTTCCCTTCCCATGTCTGCTGCTTGGATGTTTCAGCCCGAGCCCTCGGCCTGGTTGGTAGGGCTGTGCTAGCCGGGAGCCTCTCCCTCTGTGCGTGTGTAGTACCCTGGGGTTCCTTGGGGCCTCTGGGCACCGCTGGAATACAAATACATACGAGTACAGCTTATCCCAACTGCTGGAGCTCCCTTCGTTGCCTCTGTGCCTGCACAAAGAGAACAGAAACAATTCCGTCTTCTGAGGATTATTCTGTTGTGTAATCCCTGGCTGGGATGATTTAACTGGGAATTGGTCCTGCTTCGAGCAGGGGGTTGGACTAGATGACCTTCTGGGGTCCCTTCCAACCCTGATATTCTATGATTCTATGACACATCCAGCTTCTTTGCCTAACCCCCCCCCCGCATTTACTGCACAGCCCTGGCTTTAAAGGGAAAAGCGATGTGGCTAGAAAACACTGTTCTGGCAATTCACATTTGATTAGATGCCTCTTAGGGACCATTATCAGGTGGCATACCTTAGAGCAGCCTCCCCTGTGCCCAGTGCAGAAATGGCCAACTAATCAGGGTGCTTGATTGCATTTAATTGCATTTGCCATTAGTTTAAAATTTAATGGCAAATGCAATTATCCTTGCGAGTCAAAACACATCATCACTAATATTAATTTTAAGTTAACAGAGTTGGCACATAATCATCTGGTCTATTGTATTAAATGTCTTATTGCATGCCTAAGCAAAAGATACATTTTCTCTTTCCTGTATACTGGAAGTGAGTTTGTTTGAATTTGGCTGTTGTCACTGCAGAATTTGCATTTAACTATTGTTATTCCACTGACCATTGTTACTCAGTTTATTTTTTAATTTTAAGAAATAAACAAGACAGCCACCTCTACTTTGACAAATGGAACTCCAATTGCTGCAAAGGCAGGAAAATGTAGCTTAGCTGACAAGAGATAAAAGATGGGGACAAGTGAATGAATAGTCATTGAAGAAGTTCACCGGGTACAGCAATCAGTGGACACTGGGTGGCACAATAAACACAGAAAATATCTATCTGGACATTTCTGTTCTCTGTTGTCAGTTTTGTGACTAACCACTAGACGGTGCTCGGGTGCTTTCCATTTATATCAATAAAAATATAAAGCAATAGCACAAATTAATGAAGAAAAGATTAAAAAGACAAAAACAATAAACACAACAATAGCTTTTCATGTTTAGATTATAAAAAGGGGTCATATATTCAGGGTGTTAGTTAACCCTAGGCTGTTTTCTTTATATTTTATCTATTTTTTGTTTTGTATAAACTGCATCCAAATATTAAAAATCAACCAAATTTATTCAGATTTCCAGTTGTGAGAAATTTTTGTAATGAAACCCCAAACCAGTCATTACAAATCTTAAATTTAGTCCAGATGGGTTTAGATTAGCATTTAGTGTTTTGTTGCATGTTTTTAACCAAAACTCTGATATCTTGCATCAATAGGCAATAGTTTGATTACAATTTTGAACTGTTTAAAAAATTGCCATCACAATAAAAAAAAATCAGATTAAAAATGGTCATGAACGTTGTTTTCTTGTTTTTCAGCTAGGAAGGAGATGAGTTATGGATATATAGTTACATGAGAGGTCATCTAAATTTTGTGTTCTAAAGTAAAGTTGACAGTATTTCTGAGTGAACGTGAGTTTATTTATAGTTGCCAGTTGAATACATACAAGACTCACAGAAACCAACACTGAATAAAAGATTTACCTGAAGAACCCCTACAAACCAAGTCTTCATCCCTGTAGTCAGATTCACATGGGCAGATCTTTGTGCCTACATGAAGACAGCTTGAATGTGACACCACCTTGGTGTAAGGATCTTCCCATGTAGATTAATTTGCAGGATTGGACCTGATTAGGGGCTCCTGGCTGCCCAATAGCACCCTCTGCTAGTCAGGCATTACCACCACTCCCTGCCTCAGTTTCCTTTCCCAGGGTGGAATTCCTTAGCTCTCCACACACTGCTCTGTGCTGGAAACGACTTAACCCTTTCCAGGGTAGCAGAAGACCAACTAAAAAGTCCCAGTAAACAAAGTTCTTCTACCCTTGAGGGGCTTGTCTTCAACCCATTCTCTAGGCCCTGTTCCCAGCTCCTTCTTGAGCTACTTTGGGACAGAGCACAAGCTGGTTCCCTTGGCGTACCATTCTCAGGGTCTTCCATCCAAACCTACCCACTCCCTGTGGTTCTACTCTCAGACTGAGTTCTCTCAACCCTCGTGCAAGGCCCAAGTGTCCATTAAACTATCATCTGACTCGCCTTAATCCCACCCCCTCAATCTGGGAGGCAGCTAATTAGTTATTCCACAGGTGGGCTGGCCACCCTGTGACAGCCCTCCTGCCGAAAAAAAATAGCTTAGTTTTGCATAATTATATCTGTGAGTTAACTGGACAGTTTCACAGTTGATCTTGCATTTTTGGCTTTTTACATTGATGTAATGGTGTGTTGAATCATGCCACTAATGTTCTTTTAATGACCATATATAGGCTTATGCTATATCTCATTTTTGACACTAAAAATTCTATAATTTTTTTATTTTTAATGTGTTAAGCTAGACCAAGATGTATCAGGAATGTAATATTCTTTATAACAAACTCACAGAGTACTGCTTTCATCTCCTTTCAGCTTTACTACTGTAACTCCTCCTTTATGACTCTCTCAAGTTTGGTTTGTCAGAAAATGGAAGCTGCAATCCATCTCCTTGCATGAAGTTGGTAGAACCTCACATCCATTATCAGAAATCTTCATTGGCAGGCTGCCCATTGAAGTTCAAAATATTGGAGTCCAAAATAACATTTCCATCTTCTCTATCTACCATGTTTCAGAGTAACAGCCGTGTTAGTCTGTATTCGCAAAAGGAAAAGGAGTACTTGTGGCACCTTAGAGACTAACCAATTTATTTGAGCATAAGCTTTCGTGAGCTACAGCTCACTTCATCGTATGCATCCGATGAAGTGAGCTGTAGCTCACGAAAGCTTATGCTCAAATAAATTGGTTAGTCTCTAAGGTGCCACAAGTACTCCCTTTCTATCTACCATGGAATTACTGTCTTCCACTTCATATCTCTCTGATTTCACCTATTTCTGTTCTGCAACCTGTTCCCGAATACTTCGCAAACACAAGATTTCTTCCTACACGTTCCATATGGTATTATTAATTTTCCATTACTAAGGCTCCATTTTCCCTGTCCATTAGCTAGCTGGGATGCAGAGAGTGGTGTTAATATCACCCCTTCAGCAGAGCTACTATGGCAGTAGAATTTTATTTGTTGGTTGCCCTGCACAGTGAAAATAATTCCATGCTCATAATTCATGTAAACAGAATTTGATAATAGTTGAACTTGATAGCCTATCAGGTCTCTTCCAACCCAGACTTTTGTGATGGTCCTTTTGATGATCAAGCAAAAAATAATACAAAAAGACTAATCAAACATCTAGCAGCTCCCATCTCAAGCTAGGTGATAAACCATAAATATTGAGCAAGGAACATTGAAAATTAATCTTTATCTAAAACGTATTTAATATAAAGCTACTGAAAAAATGAGAGCTGATCTGTTGGCTATGGTGAGATCTTGTGGTTGTATTAAAAAGAATCAGAAGAATCTCTTGGAGTAGCATCAGACATGATTAAAGACAGGGAAGCATTCAGAGGAGTCTTGTACATTCTGAAATTTAAAGGATTAGATTTCTTTAGGGCTAAATAACCCTCAGCCCGTAAGCAAATCTTTGAGGTCAGGAAAGGGGAGAAGTCAAAATAAGCCTCATCTTACCATGCTGCCCTGTTCAAAGACTAGGGACAATTGCTGTCCCTTCACTCTGAAGCTCAGAATCTGCTCCCTCTGTCTGTCCCCAAGTGTGCATAGCATCCCAAAATGGGCAGGGAAGAGGTGAGACAATGGCACCACTCGACCAGTCAGCTGAACAGGTCCCCTGGACAAGTACATTGCACCACTCAAAGGAAAGGATGTACAACCTCCGGACCACAATCTCTCAGCTCTGCAAGGGGTGAAGCACCCCAGCTCTCCTCCAGTACAGGCCTTTGTGTAAATCAGCCAGTCTGGCTCCTGGTCATTAAAAGAGAATCAGAGCAGTGACATTATACACAATTACGAGTAAAGGATCTCAGTCAGGTGCTGCTGTTTACCGTTTCCCATATGACAAGAGGCCACTCAAGGAAGTTAAGATAATACATTTAATATAGATAAAAGGTAATGATTTTTTACACAACAAAAATTGTACAATTCATTGTCAGAGGCAACAGTTGAACCTCCTCAATGGTTTTGATTCACAGCAGTGTTAGATATTTAAAGAATAGAAAAGCAGCTTTGTTACTCTACCCAGTATGAAAATAGGCGCCAACTTCCTGTGTTCTTGGAGGGGGCTTGACCCCAGCTCTGCCCCAGGCCCCGCCCACACTCCTCCCCTTCCCCCAAGCCCTCACCCCGCCACTTCCCACCCCTGCTCCACCCCAGGTCCTGCCCCCACTCCACCCCTTTCCCTAAGCCCCCATCTCCAGAGCACCCATGGAGTTGGTGCCTATGCCTATGAGTTATAATGGACTAGAACACCATTGTGCTAGGCACTGTACATACATAGAACAAAAGATGGGCCCTGCCCCAATACTAGAGTGAGAAACACCATAAGGAAAGGCTCTTTATTTTTTCTGACATGGCTGAATGTTTTGTTAGTTGGTAACAAAATAATCGATGATGCAGTTAGCTATGTTCTTAAACTCTCACAAGGATATTGTCTTATATATACTAAAAGTAGGCAACCTTATCTATCATGTAATGTAGCTCAACCTGAAATTTGAATGATGCCATTAATTACAGTAGTTCACCTGAGTTTATTTCATAGTAAATATTACAAAACATAAAACAATACATTAAACTTTGTTTTAAAATTGATAGTATATCAGGCTGATCTAGTGGGCCAGATTTACACTGGTGTAAACCCTGAGTAACGCAGTTGACATCAATGGCTATGTCTACACTGAACACCAGTGTCAGCGGCATGTAGGCTATGTGTAGCTACACACTGCAGTGAAAAGCAAGCTGCTTCCACACTCAGGTATGTTGCTACACATCAGTGAAAAGTTCTGGTGGGGAAGGCAGCATGGAAAAGCTTCAGCCCTGTTGCTGGACCTTTCCTGCCTGCCAGAGCCTTTCTCTGCTGCCAAAGTCTTTCCCTAAGGTGAGAAAAGGCTCTGGTAGGGGGGAGGGCAGGAAAAAGCTTCAGAAGCAGGGACCTGGAAGAACATTTCCCTTCTGCCTTCCTACTGCCAGAGTCTTTTGCTGCATCAGGGAAAGGGTCCAGCAATGGGGGAGGCAGTGGGACACTCTATTGCTAAAAACAGCAGTATAGACAGGGGAGGCTCTCCTCCGGCGTGTAAAGAACCATGTGGGATATATGTAGGCTGACCAGATAGCAAGTGTCACAAATCAGGACAAGAGGTGGGGGGTAATAGGTGCCTATGTGAGAAAAAGACCCAAAAATCAGGCCTGACCCTATAAAATTGGGACATCTGGTCACCCTAGATATATGCCTGGATAGATACCTACAAGCTTCAGGCATGTCTTTGCTCTACTCATCTACTCAGTGCCTCACCATCTACACTGCTATTTATACCCGCACTAGGAGGGCTAGCTGTGTAGGTACGCTACACAATGCCATAAGAAGTGTGCAGTGTACCACCTAATGTGGTTACTTTGAATTTACACTGGTATGAGGGAGATCAGATTCAGGAAGTGACAGTCTCAGGCCCTGCTCCAGAAAAGATATGCACATATGCTTATCTTGATTCACAGACTCACTGTGAGCAGCTTCATTGCTTTCAGTGAAAAGGCTGAACTGTTCCAGCTGAATGTTTCCAAAAAAATCCAGACTGAGGCGTGTAGGCGCGTCCAGCCGGGGGTCGTCACTCTCCGGGGCGGCAGGGAACCAGACCGCCCCGCTACTTCTGTCAGGAGTGTTGGGGAATTAGCCTGCCTGAGCAAAGAGTTCAATAGCAAGGCCCAGCCCTGGGTCAGGGCGGGGCAACAAACAGTCAGTAGCTCAGGGCCCTCAGGCAGGGGCTGAGCAGAGTTCAATAGCAAACCCAGGCTCCTGGCTCCGAGCGGCCTGGGAGGGGGAGACTGCCACCCACAAGATGGGTGACAGGAGGGACGTAGGCCCACCCACTGCACTGTGTCCAGGATCGGCTGCCCCCGGGCTACTTCTTACCTCCCCCTCCAGAGGTACCTGGGTCCGGCCGGCGTCCTCGAAGAGGTCACACACCATGGGCTCCTCGGGGTAACTGGCACTCAGTTGGCTTGGCGGCTCCTCGGGGTAACTGGCGAACGGCAAGCTTGGCAGCGTCTCTGGGCTCGGGCTAGCATCAGGCATTGGCTGGTCTGGCCAGTCCTCGGGTCAGCCGCCGATCACCATGGTCTCCTGACTGGGAGCTCTGCCACATGTGTCTGGCCTTTCCAGTGGCTGTCTTTCAACTGAGCTCTGGGGTCAGGCTTTTATACTTCCAGTCCTGCGCCTTGACCTCTGAGGGGCGGGCGCAGGGTTCACTGGCTCCGCCCACTTTGGCATCCAGAGAGGCTCGTCCCTCTCCGGGGCGGCAGGGAACCAGACCGCCTCGCGACAAGGCAGAAACCTGTTATGAAAAATTTCAGTCTCAACAGTTAAAGTTTGTCAAAGTTATAAGAGGCAGAAAACAGAGTCACATAATAGAAAGTGTTTGGTATGCTCAATGAGAGGTGTAGCTACCAGCACCATCTACAATTATGAAATGAGCAGAAAAGAATAAGTGATTTGATTGGCTAATGAAGTTCTAACCTGTATAGTTATGGGTCAATAGCTGAAAGAGGTCAGAACAACTTAGACATGAATATTGGGGATATCACTGCATTGTTAGAAAATCTTGACTAATCCTAAAAAAGCTAATAGCACATTCAAAAGTATCTACGCAGATCCATAGAAATCTAAGATCTTTCTTAGATTTATGTGAACAAAAGAGGTTTCATACATTTGCACGTTTTTAAGACTATCAGCACAGTCACCTGATGGTCAAAATCAATACAATGGAATAAAGCAGTTTGAATAAATGTTCATCAATAGTCTTGCCGTAGGTAAATCAGCAACATCTTACTCTCTTATGAAATTTTATAAGACTTACATTTTTTTTTTCTGACTGGAAATATTGTGGTAATTCTCAGAATCTCCAATCAAAAATTATAGTTCTACAGTGTTTTATTTTTACAAGATTCTTCTGCATTTAATGCTGGAATTTTTCTGTGTGTGCGGGTATAATAAAGCATTTCTGAGTAACTCTCTAAAAGATACCAAGTGACTCAGCTTTCTTTTTGGTTGTCCTAAATAAATAAATAGCTGAGATTTTCAAAGCTGCTTAAGGAATTTGGGTGCTCAGTTTCCAAATGGGAATTTGACGTCCAGAAACCTGAGGCATTTTTGAAAATCTCAGTCTATGTAATTAATTCAAATAAATCTAGTCTTTTGGCTTGGTTCTTCTTCCCTGGAAGTAAACGACAAAACTTCCTCTGATCTCAAGGGTAGTTAGGTTGGTTCTATACATCAAAAATTACTGAATAGTTTCTCTGCAGTTCAAGACTACAAAATATTAGCAATAATTTGGCTTTAGCATATTATTCCTTAGCTTAAAGAAGAGGTCCCAACCTGATGGGATTCATGAAAAAAACTACACGATGGATTAAATTTATCCCTAATGCAAACAAGTGCATCTCCTATTGACTTTGGACTCTCATTGACTTCAAAGGGAAGTGCATTTGTTTTCTTCAGGCTTGAATTTGCCCAAAGTGCAAGCATTTTTGATGAAAAAATGGATTTAGACCTTCCCACCATGCCTTCTCCCTAGATGGACAGAACACTTGTGGCAAAGTATACAGTATCTCAAAAGACTTTGCAAATATGTGGTCTTGGTACTGTTATCTCAAACATCCATCACTCTAATATGGTATTTGCTCAAAGGGCATTGTTCATCCTTCATGTTCTCCAAAGACATCAGACAGAAATGTCCACTGTCTCCCTTTCAATAGTTTACTCATAGTTTGAACAACGATTGTAGCTTCTAACTGGGATTTCACACTCAAACACTGGACACCAATCCTTTAAAATATTTGAGGGCTGTAAAATGTAATTATAAATCTAAAAAGAAAAGGAGTACTTGTGGCACCTTAGAGACTAACCAATTTATTTGAGCATGAGCTTTCGTGAGCTACAGCTCACTTCATCGGTGAGCTGTAGCTCACGAAAGCTCATGCTCAAATAAATTGGTTAGTCTCTAAAGTGCCACAAGTACTCCTTTTCTTTTTGCGAATACAGACTAATACGGCTGTTAACTCTGAAACCTATAAATCTAAAGCGAGTGCAAACAATTTACCGTATTTAGCAAACTATAGTAAGCCTTTGACTTATACAGTGCAATTCATGATGGTTGTGTTGTTTATATTCCAACCATCAATGCAAGACAATATTGTTTAGATGTTTTGCATGCCAAGTTACTGACATAGGTGTCTAATAGTAAGAAAAAACATTTTCCTGTCATCATTTCACCTTAGGTCATTTTATTGTCATAATCTCATAAGTGAAGCAGCTAGGCTTAGTCAGTGATTGGATGAGAAACCTCCAGCAAAAAATTAAGTGCTACAGAAAGGGGTGTTGATGATTCAGTTTCTGGTATTCTTCTCTATGAGTAAATACTGACCATGCTGTTACAATAAGAGATGTTGTACTGCTGGTGTGAGATGTAAAACCAAAGCTGTCAGCACATGGAGTCAGTAAGATCTCAGAATACTTTTCACAAATGTAAGGATGCTAACCTCTGTGCGCTAGCCAAATATCATCTGAGTAGTTACATTCTGTCTACCTGAAATTCCATGTGTAATTTTAATTAGATAATGTATCCAATTCAGTCAGATCTCAAGTGTTGTTTATAGCCTCAGTTCTTGCAGCCAAGGATTAACCTATCTGATCCCATCACCCACACATTTATGCTCAAAGTTACGGTCCTAATCAGACCTCCTTTTATTCACGGTGTAGCCCATGAGATCTTTCCTTACATTAAATGTGCTCTTGGATCCATTTTTTGAACCCCTCTCTGAAGGGTCACTATATTTCTTGACAATTGTCAGCTTTCTAATAGCTGCAACACCTCTCCTAAACTATTGCATAGGGCTGGTCAAAAATTCTCCATCAAAATTGTTTTTTGATAAAAATTTGGGTTTTTGACTAAACAATTTTTTTGTGAAGTATCTGCTTTCCACAGAAAATTTTGAATTTTTGTTGAGAAACTGACCACTCAAAATCCCCCCCAAATTGTGCTAAATTAAACATGAAAAGCTGGATGATATCTTCCATGATGCACTATGGCCAGGGGACTACGGTGGCTCAGCAAGAGAGGAGACCGTGGGGCACCATGGAGTTGTAGTTCACCCCAGAAACTCAGTTCATAGAGGAGAGTGGGGACCTGAGGAATCTGAACTACAATTCATATGAGCTACTGTGACAGCTTTTCCAAATTGAAATGTTCAGTTTTTAATTTCTTGCTGGAAAGTTAAAAATCTCTCCAGAAAAATAACCCCTTTTCTGCCTCGCTCTATTGTTGGGTAGTGTTGTAGTTTTCCTATAAAAGGCAGAACACTCCTCCCCAGAGGTGCCTGCATTTCACAGGCGGATGAAGTATTCTTTATATGTTAATACATAGATCTATTTGTAAAGTTTATAGAATGGTTTGGGGGTCTTTGGATGAAAATCACTACATACATTTTATTCACTGTCATTTCATGTCTGTTTTAAAGGCACAGATGCTACAGTGCACAGACTAGAATAGCCTTCATCCATGCTGGGAGTTTTGTCAAATGACAGCCATCAGTGGCCAGAAACCAAAGCAGCTGCATCTGTGCAACTCCTTTGTGCATACCTGCTGTTTGAACCTGTGCAGTTTACCCCTGCATGAAACCAAGTAGTTCAAATCACAGCTTATACCAGTTTTGCCTGTCTACAATAAGGATTTCCAGCAGGGCAATTGCTCCAGTATGTGGCTGCTGGAAGAAAGGCAAATTATCAGTGTACACAGGTCCCTAAATTATTTATGGAAAGCTACTGCACACTTTTCAACAGTTTAGAAAGGATTTAAGGACACTACTGCAAAATTAAAGCAGACAGGGCTTTGTAAAAAATGCCCCTGAATCCATGCTCATGGGCATTTTTCTTTCTTTTCCTCATAAAAGGAATACAGAATTTAAATTAGAGCTTCAGTAAGATGTTATGCCAGAGAACCAGAACTTGGGGCCTGACCCACTGAAGTCAATGGGAATTATGACTTCAGTGTATCCCAGGGTCAGCCACTTAGTGAACAATCTCCTGGACTTTTCCCATAAGTACAGAATTTCCCCTCGTTTTAAAATTGTATCTGGCCTGCCTTGCTTCTGCAAACTGTGTTAATCAGATTACATTTAATGTGCAACAGAGACATTGTTGACAGCCTGAAAGCAGCACTCTAATCCTGCCTGAACAGATTCCATTTCTAGCTCTGTCACTCACTGCATGAGTTTGGCCAAGTTGCTTCGTTTCTCTGTGCCTCAGTTTCTTCATCTACAAAATGGGGATAATAACACTTACCTACCTTACAAGGCTGCAGTGAAACTTAATCCAATACCATTTGTAAAGCTCTTTGAAGTCTTTGAGTAAAAGGTGCCACATAATTATTGAAACAGAGTCAGTTAGATCTTATGTTGGAGATGATTTTTTTAATTACAAATTTACACACTAAATTACTGACATCACAGAAAATTTTAAAAAAAGTTATATTTTCCTTACGATTTCATGATTACAAAACTTCACAAAATTTGTTAAAACTAAAAAAACCTTCATGAGTACATAAATATAATTTTGAGTATAAATAACAGTAACAAAATAAACAGATGTATGTATTCAATAAATTAATTATAAATATTGCATTGGTAATGAAGTGCTAGGTCAAGAAAATACTAACATTTCCAGTACAGTTTTCTGTATAGAAATACCTATTATAAATGAAACTTTGGAAATGGGTAATTTTCCTGGACCCCTTGTCTCACATTCCTTTTGTTGTTATTCTCTTGCTCGAATGCTAACATAGGAGAACAGGACTGAAAGTATCATATATACATTATGGGCCATATACTACTGAGAATCACTCCACCACATATCAAAGGCAGTATTTGACCAATTCTGCAACATTGAAGTCAATGGGTGCAGGATCAGGCTTATATGGCCTCGAAAGAACTGCTGATGCTTTAAGGAAAAATATAAAAACATACTTGGAAGCCATTTGACCTATACAACATTTATTTTCTGTCTTTTCCTTCAATTGCTATGGATATTTACATATAACAGGACCTTTATGACCTGAAAGTTAATCTGTTTCTACTGCTTGTTCCCTACCTGATGAACATAATTATGGATTCTGTACGATCCTCAATCCATACATAGAATTCCCACTAACATTAATGAGAATTCTACTTCAGACCAAGGATATTAATACAGGTCCCAAAGAATTCATCAGCAAACATAGGTAAGCCCATAAAGAATCAAAGATCCAGTGTTCCAGCGTGAGCCCTTAGCAATAATCAAAGAAGGGAAGAAAATGTGTAATATACAAGCAGAATTATTTCTCAATGCAATGTTTAAAATGGAAAGTTGTCCCAGAGTATCAGCAGCAGTTTTTTAAGAGATAGTTTTAACCCTAGTTCCCAGGGTAATGTTTGTTAGGTTTTGTAATCATGTTTTATTACAAATGTTTGTCTTTGAAAAGCTATGAACTGAAGAGGTCATTAACCTCCCTGTGAATGAAAAGCTTTTGCTGCATTTGCTCCTATCAGCACGAATCCGAAGTGAGCATAAGTAGTAATAAAGTGGTGGAGAAAAATGTTAGTGATCTTATCACCCCAGCCATCACCAGACGGAAGGAATTTCTGCATGTTGTGTATTTTTGTCAGAGGTGAACCAGTTAAGTAGCTATTTAGATTTTTTCCCCCCTAAATGTGATGTGAAAACATGAATAGGTGGTTCTTAGAATGTAGCCTTAGAATGGTGCTACTACCTTACAAGTTTAGTACATTGCAAGAACAATGCTAGCACCATACCTTAAAAGTTTACATATTCTACATATTACTACTGGAAAAGCTAAATAATATCCTGGTTCTGGTAATGTTTCTTAAAAGCCATATTTAAAGTCAGGAGCATTAGTTATTTCTGAAAGCTGGGGCTCTTCACTGGAGATATTTTAGAGGTGATTCCAAAGGGGTCCATGCTGTCAGTTTCAAGAGGTGAAGAGAATAGATCTGATTCAAAAGTATGACTGTAATCACCATATTCCACAAAATCCATTGATTCTACAGGCACGGTGTTGATCATAGGTAAGAAGTGAGACAATGGAAGAAAGTCTTTCCCTTTGAATTGTTGTCTTTGTTTGGCACTACTTAAAGACACAGAGACTCCATATTTCTTTGATTTATATACATTGTAGCCGTCTGGGCGTATCTCCTCTTCAAAGGAGCAATCTTCTGTAGAATACCTGAGCTGAACAGTAAGGAGTGAAGACAATTACAGATATGTCTATGACACTTATCAGATATGATATAAATCTTGTATGTGCTTGACCCTGCTCTCCTTGATATGAGAGAGATTCAAGCCCTCCGTATTATGCACAGAATTCATAACAATCTATGAGGTCATTAAAAAGTCAACATAGTCCTGATCCACACTCCCTTGAAGTCACTGGGAGTCTTTCCATTATCCTCAGTTATCTTTATTCCATCTATTACCACACAGCTGCTACAGACTGCCCTATTATGATTTTAGGGGAAAACTTTGGTAATCTCTGGTAGATATCTCAGTTTTATAAATTTTGATGAATGCTGATGTTTTAATTACAACCACGATAGCTAAGGGCTCAATCCAGCAGTCCTAATGCATACAAAACTCAATTTGAATCCCACAGGAGATTTGCCTGTGTAAGGGCTTCAAGAATCAGGTCTGCAGAAAGGCATTTTTATAATAGACTGGTTTTAAAATAAAGAAAATTAATAAATAAAAAACAACAATAAAAAAGGGCAAACTGCAAGTTTTTTCTTGTCATTTTATTAAAGTTTCTAAAAATGTATTAGTACAGTATCTCTTTCTCATCAGGCATTAAATTGTCAAACAGTTCTACTGTGACACCAATAAAGATTCTATATAGGATAATATTTTATAACCTGCCTAGCAATTTGTAGAATTAATCTTAGACATAGTTTATATGTAGATATGGTTGAGATTTTGTATGTTGAGATTTTGTGTTATCTCAGACTTTTCCAGATCCTTTAAGTAATCACTATTTTCCTTACAACTCTGGTGTTATTTCTGGCTCAGTCATTCGAGGTGACTGAACTCTGGGCCAATAAAGGAGAATTGCTGGTTATGTCTAGGTCTTTGATGATAAAAACAAACAAACAAAGTGTTCCCCAATGAACTCTCTACCTGTCAAAATATAACCCAGAGCACATTTGACTTCTTTTTTTTCAGTTGTAAAAAATCAAACTATGTCAAATACCATCAACAATGTAGAATAGACTGTTGTGTTTGCTATGGTCACCTTTTAAAAGTACTTTTAATGTTGAAGGAATAAATTTAAAAAAAAAAAACTTGCTTTTCTCACCGATTAAGACTTGCAATATTTATCAGTCTGGACATCACACATTTTGAATGAATGTATATCAGGGCCAGATTGTGAACACTTTACTTCTACAGATGACCAAATTAGTCACACAAGTAGTCTCACTGACGTTAATAGAACTACTCCTGGAGTAAGGTTCTACTACTCAATGCCTGAATTAAGGTATCACCTTGTAACCCACAGTAGATCGTGCTTTTATACCTTCCGGTCCATCCCAGCACACCACCTCCCAACTCATGCTGAGTAGTACATTTCCCCATTCACTTTCAGAGTAAGGTACTAACCAAAATGAGTAAGGGGAAGAGTACAAATATCCCCTTGGGTCCTGCACAGGCTACTAGGATGGTGGGTCTAGGTGCAGAGGACTCAGAAGACATTATGCATCAATTCCTTCCCTGCATCACTCTGGAGTAGGTGGGTTAGGAGTGGCTAGTACATTTTAACCAGTGTGGGAGTCCATAATTTGCTGTTGGCATAGGCCAGTAGTAAATGACTTCCTCTTCCATCCCTCAATATACACATACACACACAAGGCATATGGAGCAGAGTGGAAACAGGGAAAGGATAGTGCATCTCAGAAGACAAATTTTCTCTGGGCCAAATTCTGCTCACCTTACTTATGTGAGCATTATTAGGGAAGTCAATGGGACTTCTCATGAGAGTAAGACATACAGGATTTGGTCCAGTACATAAACAGGAGTTTGAATGGCAGTTACGGCTAATAACTGTCAAACACGTACCTATTCAGAATATTAATTAATATAATGAAGTATTGCTATAGTTCAATGAACAGTTACAAATTAAGGGCTGCTCATTTTTTTCCTCAAAGACTATTACAATAATGCACAGTGCAACTACTAAGAGCCTGCAGCTAGGGAAATCAATGGGAAATCTCCCACTGACTTCAGTGGAAGAAGGATCCTATCTATAGTTATCAGTCACTGAGTATTTCAGTTTGGACATGCAATAAAAACTTCCAACTGACACTTTCCATATATGGTGGTCTGAGCCCAAAACCAGATCACCTCCCTCACCTTTTCAGTTTATTGAAGGTCTGACTTTAGATAATAAAAGCAAGGAAATTCAGACTTGAAAGGCAAATTCTGCCCTAGATACTCAAGTAAAAATCCTATTCGGCCTGATCCTTTTCTCATTAAAGTTCATGGATGTTTTGCCATTGGGCCCACTTCTTCTCCTGTTGAAATCAGCGGGAGTTTTGCTAAGAAAAGTAGGATCAAGCCTTACATTTGCATTCTGGGGAAAATGCACCTCCCACCCATGCAACTCAGGTAGCTACAATGGAGTTACATGGCAATGAATTTGGACCTTTCTCATTAACTCATGCCTTTGAGTAGGTATTGCAGGGGTCTCTCAAGAGCAGGACTGTATTTCTGATGTATCTAGCTGATATGCTGAAAAACCTAGGCAAAAAGGCATGAGTTAACAACACCATGTCAGAGAATCACTATAGTCCTCAGGCTCCCATAACCCTACAGGTGCATTGTTGATCACAAGTAAGAAGTGAGACAGTGGGAGAGAGTCCTTTCCTTTGAATTCTTGTTTTTGTTTGGCATGACTTAAAGAGATAGCAACCCCATATTTCTTTGATCTATACATATGGTAGCCATCTGGGTGTATCTCCTCTTCGAAGGAGCAATCTTCTGCAGAATACCTAAGCTGAACAGTAAGAAGATAATTACAAATATGCCTGTATCATTTACATTCCAATGCAATGAACATGTTTTAGTTTGATTGCAGATAAATAGCCACATCTCAAATAGGCTGTTTATAGTAGACATTATTGGGTCCTCTCTTCTATGTTAACTAAAAGTGGATAGAAAATTGGAAGGGGGGAAATGCAACAAAGAATGAAAATGGCCGATTGCCCTCCTTATTTTTATTTGTATTAGAAATTCTGGAAAGTTGCTTTCTCATTTGACACTAAACTTAAATTTCTACTAATAAACATTACAGTTTCATTAGACACTAATAGTGACAAAAAGTAATGAGAGAGTAATGACAAAAAGTAAACAGCTCATAGTTCTGTCTACATTTTATCAACTCTCTATAGTAAGAGAACTCAACCATTTAATCTTACACATTATTTTAGGTTAGGGGGCTCTGAGACCTATTAAAATGAAAGCTTACAGCAAACGCACACTTTCTATTTATTTTGCCCAGTGTTATTAGTGTTATTGCCCAGTGTCATAGCCACAAACTGCCTCTTTATACATTTTGATTTCCTTGCTCCTTCGCTGAAGTCAGACCCTTCATGAGCTGCTTGGTGGTAGAGCAAAGATGTGATCGGTTCAAGTTATTTTATCTGGACGCTTCCAGATAAAATCATAACAAGCCCTGCACCCGGGTTTTCCAATACGATAACAAGCCCTGCGAGCGCATGCAACCATCCCCCCATTTGCTATGGACTTTCCCATGCCGATTCAGTGCCGGCCCCCCGATCAGCTCAGCCTCCCTTGCCTGTAACTTACAAGTCCATGCAGCTTCCCGTCTTCTTCCATGCAGAGGTACCGGGAACTGTGGACGCCCTTGATCGCCACCGTGCGAACTGCCACAGCCCTGATTTCCAGCAGACCTATGCAGCAAAACCAAAACAGCGTTCAGATGAGGGGGGGAGAGGATCGCCGTCTGCAAGCCACACACCCCCTCACCCCACCGCCTCTCAGGGCTACATTTCGCAGGTAATCGGAGGTGAAACTCGTCCTGTTCCCTTCACAAAGGAGCCCTTACTGTCAGGTACCCAAGCACACGCTTGCCTGTTTCCAGTGCTATGGGAGAATGCAGCCTCAGAAGCTCACTAAGGGAATTCAGGGCGTGGGGCTCCATTCCTTTAGCCGAGATCCCGTTCATGAGCAAGACCACAGCTTTCCCTTATACTTACTGCGGGGGCTCTGAATGCTGGTGCCATCCACTTTGCCATCACTGTTGATCCTCAGGAAGTAACTGAACAGACCGTGTTTGCTGGCTGTGTATAGGTGCCTTAATCTAATAGGTTCCCCCCAGCCATAGTTCACATGTGGCCCTGCATCAGAAAAAGGCAGAGATCTGACGACCATTGCAAAGCAGAGTCCAAGCAGAGCCAGGGACGTGTACGGTTTGCACAGGCTCCTCCACATCTTTTCCAGGTTATTTCAATTGCAAGAGGACTCCAGGCACAGACCCCCCCCCGCCACGCATACAGAGGCGCAAGTGCCACTAAAGAAAAGGCAGTGGCTTGGTGCTTTTTGAGCTAAATGCTTCGGGGATGTAGTAAATGCAGAGCCAATCCCCCTGCCTTTTTATAGGTCTCTGTTATCAGCCCAATCGATACGGCTAATTCCAATTCCAATATAGAGACTATTTCATAGAAGGAGTTAGTCAGATCAGTCACAACTCCCCCGCCCCCCAAGTATTGATTGGATGACATCATTTCACAGGGGACACCCTAGGGTGTTGTTCCCACCCCCCCTTCTCTCTTTCCTAAAAGCTTTATACAGAAATCTCTCTCTTATTTGGAGTCTAGCATTTCTTATGCCTAGCAAAGCAGAAATGTGTATTTGGGTGCAAACACGTACATACCGGTGCAAAACTACGCAGCGTGGGATCGGCACTGTCAATGCAAGGACTGGCACTGAAGTGGGAAACCAAGAAAGACGGTTTTCAGTCTGTGCGGGACAACTTCAGAGTCCGAAATGTTCTGTTGCCCACACAGTGCCCGCGTTTTAGAGTTGGGGGAGGGGGACAGATGTGGTTGTGTATAAATCATAATCAATCAATCATAAATTAAGGTAACCCTAGGGACATCTTTTGTGGCCAAGGGCAGGAGTCATATACATGACAAGAACGATTTGATTAAAGATCACAATGCCCTAATTTACCCATGAAAGCTCAAATTCTTTGTTAAAGTCAATCAGCTGTTTGGGAGGGATCTAACGCCCACTTCCCCCAGTATTTCCCTTTCAAAGAGAAAGTTAAAGTCCTTAAAAAAAAGGGGGGGGTTCAGTGTTAAAGATACAGTATTAAATATATTAATACTAAGCAAAACATTAAATGTGAAGAAGGCTCCCCTTAGTTTCTGACACTACGACAACACCTTTCCGCCTTCATATATATACTACTTCCCCAGATCTCCCTATTCAGTGCCATGGCTCTGAGATACTGCAGAATAGGTGAAAGATAACCTTTTCCCAGCTTCCCTGGTGAACATTACGCCAGAGAAGAGACTGAGGAGGATGTGACCTAACGTTATCTCACTTAGCACGCACCTTTATAATTACTCACCCTTTGTTCCAGAGGCAGGTGCAGATGGAAAAGTATGCAAACCATCCAGACTCGAGATGAATAATAATAATAAAAATCTGCAAAGCAAGGGTCAACTCCACAGCCCATCAGCCGCCCAGCCAGGATCACCTGCAGTTACCAGCTAATCTTCCCACCTCCTGTTACATTTGACCGGAAATGAGATGCTGCAGATCAGGGAAATAATATTAATGTAACACTTATTATTTCCAATTTGTGGGTAGCCCAGCTCTGGATTCCAACCATACAGCAAAAGGAAGCCAAACCAACAGAAGAAGAAAACACCCTGTAATGTTTTTCCCCTGGAGGAGAAATACTAACAAAGAGATGGAAGCACTCTCCACCTGCTTTCCCCAGAAGCACGTTGCGGCCATAGATTATCTGAGACATAATAGCGTTCATAGTTGATAACGTCAAGCATGCAAGTAATTCATTTCACGCTCATTCCCAATCAAGTAGAAGCAAGATGAGTCACTGAGGAATACTCAGCAGCATTGCAGTTGGTGGCTGATGAACAGGGGGCTCAGTTCCCATTCTTTTATGGAAAATGTCCCGAATATGCAACCTTTAATGGAGAGTGCTTGTGCGGGACAGGAAGCCAGTTTTTGACCTAGGTATGGTCCACAATTAAGTGCCACCTGTCAGGCAATATACAAATCACGTGCATTGGACTTTACTATCTGTACGTCATTCTCTATTTGGCCACTAGATGGAGCTTAAATCTCAGTTCTCTCCCACACACTTCCCTGTTAGGGGTAAATCTGGGGGTGAAATCTTGACTCCACTGAAGTCAATGGGAGTTTTGCCATTTAACCCATAGTTTTTAAATACTATGTTATGTTACTGAGATGGAGCTGTTTTGTGTTATCCTGGTTATAAGGTTAGCAAAAGAAAATAAATAAAAATATATGTAGTAAAACTGTATTATCCCCACACATCTCTGGGCCCCCAAATTAAAATAAATCCTCTAATATTTTGCCTTAAATGATATTTCAGATAGCTACAGGAAATGGAGAATAAAGCTGTGTGAGGCCTTGATCATCTGTGGAGGAACTCTATGTACTACCATTCAAATCTCCACACCTGTTCTTAAAACAGCCTCCTTCTTCCTCTATACCAAATACCACCTCACTCTCCTCCTTTGAGTCCCTCCTAAAAAATCACTTATTTCAGCTTGAGGTTCACTACTAACTGTGGCACAAGCAGTTGGGTCACTATTATTACTATGTTTTCTGTGTTCTGCTTATTTAATGTCTCGGAGTCTAGGCTCTGCAGAAAGCAGCTTCCATTTTGTGAAGTGGAGCAGATGTAGCAGGTTACAGAGAAGATACACAAACACTGTGCTCTGTCATGGAGTTTTCACGTTTGTGTTTTCTTATGTAATTAACCTGAAAGAATACGATTGCTCTTTGTATATGGAAAAACATATCACTAATTAGGGGTGATGTTGCTTTTTTAAATTTTATCTGTGCTTTACTGTTCATTTGAGGTTTTGGGGCTTTTTTTGTTATACTTTGTAGGTTGCTGCTAATTTTCTTTTGTTCATGTTTATTGCACTTTTAAATAATTATAAGGGGTGCCTACAGTGTAAGATAGGTGCCCATAGGATTTTAGAACCCTAACTAACAAATAAACATCTTTTCCCAACCACAAGATACATTTAAAAATACAAATAAAAATAAAAGACAGACAATCCCCTCTGAAACTACACAGTGCCTGCCAACTCAAATAATGCAATATGTATATCTTTTGTTACTTTCCTACCTCCATCCCTCTGTCTGTACACATCCAGCACCATCCTATCAACTCTTACTCCAGGGAATAATTTTACTCAGAAAATAAGTCTTATTTAGTTCAATTAAACTACTTATGTACATAAAATTATTCACATGAATATAGTTTTGCAGGATCATGCCCTTATGCCTGCATCCTGCAAACACTAATTCACATGTTTAATTTTACTACTGTGAATAGCTCACAGAAGTAAAATTGTGTAAGTGTTTGAATCATCTGGGCCTTAGATTGTATGGTTGGCAGAGCATGTATCTTGTCTTCTTATATTTGACCCAGATTTTCAAAAGTGACCAGTGATGTGGGGTGCCTCAATTTTTGGGTGCTTAACTTGAAAAGGAGCTGAATTTTCAGGGCATGGGTACCCAATAATTTCTGATAATCAGTCACTCCTGCAAGATATCTCCAGCTGGGCACCCAAAAACTCAGACACCCCAAATCACTAGTCTCTTTTGAAAATATTGGTCTGTAAAGCACTTTACAGCTTTACAGCACTATGGAAATAATAAATAGTAACAAGGAGTAGGAGATCCTCATTTTCTTGTCTACTGATTCTGCAACATCATTACACTACTGCTACAAAGGCAGTTCACAGCTCAGCAACCTTGGGCCCCACAGCAGTTGTGCATGTTACTCATCCTGGCTACATGTGCATATTTCAAGGAATAGAGCACCTCTCACATAAAGAGGGTACACACTGAAATGAATCGGAGAGCGGGTTTTTCAGCCATTTGGTATGCATTTCAATAAACTGGAATGAAATAATAATAATGATACTAATATGGCATTTTCCATCTGAGGAGCTCAAAATGCTTTTCAAACATTAATGAATCAATGCTCACAACTCACCTATGAATTCGGTAAGTATTAATATCCCCATTTAAAGATCAGGAAACTGAGGCACAGAGAAGTAAAGGAATTTGCCCAAAGTCACATTACAAGTCAATGTTATAGCGGACTAAAAGCCATTATCATTCAACAGCTGTTAAGAGGCCTGTGTGAAATTAGTTGATTAATTATTAATTATTATTATTATTATTATTATTTATTTTATTATTATTTCGGCTGGAATTTAAGTATCCAACTCCCACTGAAATTCAGTTCCAATGGGAGCTGGGGCATTTGACTCCCTTAGGCTGGTTTGAAAATCTCAGTGATGATGTATATTGGCCGATCTGGCTCCATCATGAGATCTTTAATGACATGAAAATCAAAAAGCAATCCTACAAGAAGTAGAAACTGTTAAGGAGAAGGAGTACAAACTAATAACACAAGCATGTGGGAACAAAATCAGAAAGGCTAAGGGTATGGCTTCACTAGCAGTGTTAAAGTGCTGCCATGGTAGCGTTTTAACATGGCTGTCCAGTCGTGGCACCAGCGCTGGGAGAGAGCTCCATGAGGGGAGTAGCTCCCAGCACTGGTGCACTGTCTACACCGCCACTTTACAGCACTGAAACTTACAGCGCTCGGGGTGTGTGTGTGTTTTTTCACACTCCTGAGTGAGAAAGTTGCAGCGCTGTAAAGTGCCAGTGTAGACAAGCCCTAAGGCACAAAATGAGTTATGCCTAGCAAGGACATAAAAGACAATAAGAAGAGGTTTTTTAAATACATTAGGAGCAAGAGAAAGACAAAAGAAAGTGTAGATCCTTTATTTAGCAGGGAAGGAGAGCTAATAACTGATGATATCAAGAAAACTGAGGTGTTTAATCCTATTTTGCTTCAGTCTTCACTGCACAAGTTAATGGTGACCAGATATGCCACATAATTAATTTTAACAAGGGGGAAGAATGCAAGCCAAAATAGGGAAAGAACAGATGAAAGACTATTTAGATAAGTTAGATGTATTCAAATCAGCTGGCCTTGATGAAATTTATCAAAGGGTACTTAAAGAACTAGCTGAAGGAATTTGGAACTGTTAGCAATTATCTTGGAGAACCCATGGAGGATGGGTGAAGTCCCAGATGACTGGAGAAGGGCAAACATAGTACCTATCATTAAAAAAGGAAATAAAAAGGATGCAGAGAATTATAGATCAGTCAGCCTAACTTCAGTACCTGGAAAGATACTGGAACAAACTATTAAACGATCAGTTTGTAAGCATTTGCAGGATAATAGGATTATAAGGAATAGCCAGCATATGTTTGTCAAAAAAAAAAAAATCATGCCAAACCAACATAATTTCCTTCTTTGACAGGGTTACTGGCCTAGTGGATGGAGGGAACTAATAGACTTGATATATCTTGATTTTAGCATAACTTTTGACTCAGTCCCACCTGACACTCTCATAAGCAAAGTAGTGAAATGTGGTCTAGATTAAATTACTATAAAGTGGGTGTACAACTGGTTTGACAGACTGTACTCAAAGAGTAGTTATCAATGGCTTTCTGTCAAACTGGGAGGGAGTATCTAGTGGGGTCCCACAAGAGTCAGAGAAGTACTTTGCATTTGTCCTTATTGAATTACATCCTATTTACTTTAGACCATTTCTCCAGTTTGTTCAGATCATTTTGAATTTTAATCCTATCCTCCACAGCACTTGCAACCCCTCCCAGTTTGGTATCGTCCACAAACATTGTAATTGTACTCTCTAGCTATTATCTAAATAATTGATGATGATATTGAACATAACCGGACCCAGAACGGATCCCAGCAGAATGCTACTTGATGTGCTCTTCTAGTTTTACTGTGAACCACTGATAACTACTCTCTGGGAACAGATTTCCAACCAGTTTTGAACCCACCTTATAGTAGCGCCTTCTAGGTTGCATTTCCCTAGTTTGTTTATGAGAAGGTCATGCAACTTTAGACTAGCTCAAAAGGAGAGTTATGTCTAGTAACTTTGGATTTATATTTCACAAATGGAAAGGAAAAAAAGGTTAAAGGATTTAAAAAAAAATCTTTATCTCCTTCGCTCCCTTTGGCAGCTCTCCAATAAGTTTAGGAGAGGACACATTTCTGCCAAACATGTAGTCCAGGTAAAGAAGCCTTGTCTATTGCTTACACGTTATTGTATAACATGTCTGACCAAATATGGTTGGGCCTGATCCTCCTCAGAAGGAATTCTGTCATTAACTTCAGTGGGAGCAGGATAACGAAAATGTTACCAAGGTCACAGAAAGCCATGATGAAAATAAGGGAGGAAATGACGGAAGAACAAAAGTGAAGCTGTAATACACAATATTATATTGCTATTCTGGAATGCTGGGTGCCGTAATAAATAACCATAGCAGCCCAGCACAAGTTAGAACAGCCTACAGTTACTCTACCTTATTCCTGGGGACTACTCTAATCTCCAGCTGCCTCCAGAATCCAGGAGGCACAAAGGTGGCATAAATTCCTTCTGGGCTGTAGATAAGTTCATAATTAGATTCCAGAGATTTTGCTTCCAGATGATGGAACCCTAATGGGTTACACAACTGTCCTCATATAAACTCTTTCAAGATGTCACAATTGTGGGATTCCCTGCTGAACTAAAATCTAAATCTAAACTAAAATAGCAAGATAAAAATAAATTAAATATCAAGAGTCCCAAATGGGCAAAATACGATCACCCTCCTCATGTACTATACATCTTTAATCCCTCTGTTATAAAATTGCTGTACTAAAAGTAGGCCAATTCATTAGAGAAAGAGATGGGATTGCAATTTGTTGTTACATCTATTCTATAAAAAAATCAGTACAATTATAGAACTTATCTCAAACATCTTTGACAATTCCGTTACATAATCAATTCTTAATCATTGCAGGCAGTGAACACATTCCTAAGGGAATTATTTCTCTTATGATTGACTTGATATTCTGTGGTCAAATATTGTCTGTCATTTTTTCTATAGGCCTGATCTAAAGCCCAATGAAGTCAGTGTGAGAACTTCCAATGGATTCAAAAGCCTAACTGCATTTTCTTCATAAGGACAATAATTATTCCATGTTTTGTTAAAGCTGAATCCTTTATTCCTTGGTCAGCCTTAATGCCCTGGGAATTATGTCTCAAAAGTCCATGGGAAGTTTGCGTACATAAAATCGTACCATCATAGAAGATTAGGGTTGGGAGAGACCTCAGGAGGTCATCTAGTCTAACCCCCTGCTCAAAGCAGGACCAACCCCAACTAAATCATCCCAGCCAGGGCTTTGTCAAGCCAGGCCTTGAAAACCTCTAAGGATGGAGATTCCATCACCTCCCTACGTAACCCATTCCAGTGCTTCACCACCCTCCTCGTGAAATAGTTTTTTCTAATATCCAACTTAGACCTCCACAACTGCAACTCCTTGTTCTGTCATCTGCCACCAATGAGAACAGCCTAGGTCCATCCTCTTTGGAACCTCCCTTCAGGTGGTTGAAGGCTTCTGTCAAATCCCCCCTCACTCTTCTCTTCTGTAGACTAAATAAGCCCAGTTCCCTTAGCCTCTCCTCGTAAGTCATGTGTCCCAGCCCCCTAATCATTTTTGTTGCCCTCCACTGGATTCTCTCCAATTTGTCCACATTCCTTCTGTAGTGGGGTATCCAAAACTGGATGCAATACTCCAGATATGGCTTCACCAGTGTCGAATAGAGGGAAACAATCACTTCCCTCTATCTGTTGGCAATGCTCCTACTAATGCTCCTACTAAGTCCCAACTACTTCCTGGCAGGATCATTAATAATACTTATGGTTTTTTCCATTAATTTCCTCAAAAGTTCAAGGGGGAAATTTTCTTTTTTTATATACATATGAAACTGGTAAAATGAAAGGGATAATTTTCAGCACTGAAATATTTATCAGAAAATCTAAACCCATCCCATCCCTTTCTTTTCTTTTCTTTTCTTTTCTTTTCTTTTCTTTTCTTTTCTTTTCTTCTGGAGAGTCAATTTCTATTTACATAAATGTTGGAAAGTTTTAACTTAACCAAATATATTGACACATCTGATTTAATAGTTATTTATACTACATTAATTCAACATTATATTTGAATACTTAGAGGCATAAAAGAGCCCTGTAATTTAAAGCTATGGCATCCAAAGCTATTGTAATTCAGCCACATTTTATATATACATTATTTTATATTACTCTTGTGTTTCTACTGCCAAATTTATACTTTAATACATGTATGGGCAGTATAACCAAATTACTGTAGCTGTGTCCACCATAATTTTGATTTTCCTGAATTATGTGTATTGAAATTCTTTGCATTATTGTTTGTTTTAAACCAACCAAAAAACAAATAAAAAAGGATAAAGATAACTCAGTGGGCCAGATCCTCAGTTGGTTAAACCATTGTAGCTCCACTAAATTGGGTGGATTTTATACCAGTTGAGGATCTGACCTGGTGAATGATCACTATTTTCAGTAAGCACGTACAGCCAGATTCTGACTGCACACCAGTGTAAACCTGGAGTAACGTCATTCCCTTCACTTTCTGTCTGTCCACTCATCTATCTCCCAGGGATTTGCATTCAAAATCCTGAGCAGCTTCACACAGCCTCCATTTTTAAAAGTCAATCCACCACAACATTTTTCCTCCTAAATGTATCGTTCTTCCTCCCCAAAGATACCCTTTTGTAGACACATAGGCCTGGTCTATACCTAAGACGTAGGTGAACTTAGCTACCTTGCTCAGGGCTGTGAAATATTTCATGCCCTGTGGGATGTAGGTAGGTCAACCGAACCCCCACCGTAGGCACAGTCTGTCGACCTAGCTGCTGCCATTGCTGTAGCAATTGTCTATACTACAGCACTACAGCTACAGCTGCTGTGGTGCTTGTAATGTAGACATTCCCACAGGCCAATAGGCATTAAAATATTATGCTATTGAAGTGCAGCATCTTGATGTAGGATTTTATGTCTGTATTTTGTATAATTTAAAATAAAAAAATAAAGAGTAATAGATAATAATGTAGCACGTATGAAATGTACTAACGTACGATTTCACCATATCCTGCCAGCCACCCTTTTTGAATAGCAGAAAGGAATGGCCTAATGGGCCATTGGTAGAGCTGAATCAGCCAGAATCTGTGTCTGGGCTGATTTCAAGGCAGTAACAGACCTTTTAGGATCAGCACTTTGCTGTAGGTTTAGCATTTTAAAATAAGTAAAAGAAGGCAATGATTGTTTTTCTTTTGCATTGCAACTTGATGTTCCTGTTCAAAATGTTCTGTGTAAAGCAGTTCTGTTTTGTGTGTAAATGAGAAATGTGTGTGTTAAGAAATAAGTATGAAGGCCATCACCAGGCTAGATGTTCTAGGGAGAAACCGAAGACAGATGCAAGGGCACCAGGAGGCTGCAATACGCCCCTATTGAAATGTTAGAGGAGGGTAAATTGACGACTCTAAAAATGAAACAGGCATCTATCAATGGCAACAAGATTGCTGTAATTAAAACCATCATGGGATAACTCCTAAAAAACGTAATAAAAAAACAAAATATAAAAGGGCAATATAAAGGACAATTTAAAAAAACAAAATATAAAAAGGGCAATTTAAAAAAACAAGAACTAGTCAAACAACAATTGACTACAGCATGATGGTGCAAAACTCATTGGTCCCAATGAAGGAAAATCACTATATAAACGGGGTGCCTTGCCATGAAACTTTGGTTCGTCCTGCCAAGATTTCCCCAGAACATCATGTCGTGACCAACAGAACTCAATCTCCTACCTACCCGTGATCAATCTAGCTGGCCACTAGATTGATCCGGACTCTGTACTGGTAACTATAACATCGACTGGCGAGATAGTGTGTGTGTGTGTGTGTGGTGTGATTGAATGCATATGCTAATTGTTGTATCTTCAATAAATGTGGTGTATTGCCTTTTCCCCGAGAAAGATCCTGTGTGCTTCTTATAAGCATAAGGATTGTGACCCTACATCGTTATAAACACAAGCTTTATAACAATAATAGGGGAGATTCCCAGCACTCATTTTTATCCCTCTACTGCTTGCGTGATTTGGGGTGAGAGGGGAGAGAAAAAATAAAACATCTCTAAAAGTGATCTAAAATAGCATTCTTATGCCATAAAAGTCACGCTCTAAAGTTAGTTATCTCGAGCCCCTCATGGCATAGCACCAACGACTGAGAGTTTCTCCTTTCAATAGTATGAAGCTCCTGTTTGTTGTCGTGTGAGGGCATTTGGATAATAGATTTAGATAGTGTAATATTCTTAAATATAGAAAAACTGTCTCTGGCCCGGGCTGGGCCCCTCTCAAAATTTTGTAATATTTGTGATCCACACATTGTGGCTTGTGCCTATCCTACAGTTGCCTACAGAAATTCTGGTAAATTAAAAAAATAACCCCTCAGGATTATAGGATAGATTGAAACTTGACCTCTGCTTTGCAAGGAAATAGTCTCCTCCCTTTTGTGTTCTATTCCTGGGGTGTTTGCCCTAGGTATTTGACAACCTGATTTTGTTAGTAAACTTCCTTGTCAGTGAGCTTTGGGTTACATGTGCTCTTCTAGTTTGAACTAGAGATTAATGACCCCAGACACTGTTTACCCAACATGTGAAAAACATGCCACAATTTTCTAACTGTCCAGAAGTGAGGAACTCCACGTTGTTTTCTGCGAAGTCAAAGGCATTTTTCTGAAGAACATTCTATGTGCTTCATATTGTCAGTGGCTAAACAATGTTGCTTTTAAGGCCTGCCCTACTCCCAGTGGGAAAACTCTCATTTACTTCAACAGGAGATGGGATAGGACCCTAAAAGAAGCTGCTATACTATTTAAATCTCATGCATTTTGATCCTTTTTGGTGACTCGCTCAGAAACACTAACATTAAAAGACAGGGGAACAAGTGTGCTATTAGAGAGGGAACAGAGTCACAAAGTGAGAGCTGTTTCTGTATTCTGATCCAAATGTATCCAAAGTTCTGGGGGTACAGTGCCAATGTACTCAGCTTTATTAAGTTTGATTCCATGGTAACTGCTATGAGATCATTCCTGAAGACTTCAGTAGTAGTTTTAGGTGTGGAAGGACTCCAGTATCAGGCACCATGTTCAAACATTAGGCCAAACTTGTCCGTGGTGTAACTCCACTGACACCAGTGGATTTAGACCTGAGCTGAGTTTGGCCCACTATCTCTAACTCCTTGACGCTTGAGGTTTAAAAATGGCTTTGCTCATTAACTGGGAGACTAACGCAGAGATTGGCAAGTGGTGATTTGAAGGTATCAGGAAAGGGAAGGGGAAGACCGAGGGGATTTAGCTGTGACTCACTTGGTGGTGAGGCACTTAAAACCCCTTCTGTATGGGGAAGGAGGTGTCAACTGAACCCTCTGCTTGAAATCAGGCCTTTCCTAGAATGGGGCTATATCTTTGGGAATGTGATTCAGTTATCACCCAGCTAAAAGACAAATGTCCTCTCCACACCGTGAAGACATGTATGAGAACACTTCTGATTTGTTGTAAATATTACACTGTAATTTATTTCAGGAATGAAAATACGTCTAATTTTATTTATTAGGCTCATATCCATCTAAGTTCTGTTTCAACAAAAGTCATTGGCTTGATATAGAAATTATTGGGTGAATTTCTATGGCCGGTGTTATGCAAAAGGTCAGACGACATGCCTTTCTGGCCTTCAAAGCTATGAATCTACGAATCCCTGATTTGTCACATGCCTCAGAGACAGAAAACAACATGTACAAGCATAACGTATCATCAATATGCCATCCTGAAATAAAAAAGGGGTTGAACCTGGTTCAGAAGAGCTAATTTTATCATATGCCCATAATCAAAAGACCAGAACATTCCATAGGTGCTGGACCTAGGGGTGCTGGGGGTGCTGCAGCTAGGGTTGCCAGGCATCTGGTTTTTGACCAGAACACCTGGTCAAAAAGGTATCCTGGAGGCTCCAGTAAAAGTCCAGTCGGTGGTGCAGCGGGGCTAAGGCAGGCTCCCTGCCTGCCCTAGCTTCACACGGCTCCCAGAAGCAGCCGGCATGTCCAGCTCCTAGGCATAGGAGTGGCCAGGGGGCTCCACACACAGCCCCCGCCCCGAGCACCAGCTCTGCAGCTCTCATTGACCAGGAACCACAGCAAATGGGAGCTATGTGGGTGGCACCTGCAGGTGAGGGCAGTGCATAGAGCCCCCTGGCTGCACCTGTGCCTAGGAGCTGGACATGCCGGATGCTTCTGGGAGCTGCCTGAGGTGAGTGCTGCCCAGAGCCCTCATTTCTTGCCCCACTCCAGAGCCTGCACCCCCAGCTGGAGACATCACAGCCTCCTGATCCCTACCCCTCTGTCCCAGCCTGGTGAAAATGAGCAAGTGAACGAGGGTGGGGGAGAGCGGGCAACCGAGGGAGGGGGCATGGAGTGAGCAGGGGTGGGGCCTCAGAGAAGGGAGGCAGGGACAGGGCCTCAGGATAGGGGCCGGGGCAAGGGTGTTCCGTTTTCTGCAATCAGAAAGTTGGCAACCAGCTGCAGCAACCCCTGGCTTGAAGTGGTTTCCATTACAGGGTTTCCATTACAGGGTTTACTGTTTGGTTCAATGGCTCTCAGCACCCTCACTATACAAATTATTACAGCACCCCTGAGGTATTCCATAAATTTAGGACTTCCGAAGGAAAAATATAGACATTAGCCCTTCTGCACTTGCAAATTCCATGTTCTGACAACTTTGGATCTTAATGATAATAACTAAAACCAATATAATTCTTTGCATTTTCAAAACAATGCACAAACATTAACTAATTAATCCTCACAACACCCTCTGAGATAGGGGAGTATTATTATCTCCCTATTTCAAATGGAGAATCATAGAAATGTAGCGCTGAAAGGGATCTTAGAGGCCATTTAGTCTAGCCCCCTGTGCTGATGCAGGACTAATTACACCTAGACCATCCATGACAGGTTCAACCTGTTCTTAAAAACCTTCACTGTGGGAATTCTACAACCTCCCTTAGAAGCCTATTTCAGTATTTAGCTAGCCTTATAGTTAGAAAGTTTTTCCTAATATCTAACCTAAATCTTCCTTGCTGCAAATTAAGCCTATTGCTTCTTCTCCTACCTTCAGAGGACATGGAGAGCAATTGATCTTTGTAAAACTGCCCTGTTCATAACAGCCCCTAACTTATTTAAAGAGTGTTATCAGGTCCTTCCTCAGTCTTCTTTTCTCAAGACTAAACCTGCCCAGTGTTTTTAACCTTTCCTCATAGGCCAGGTTTTGTAAACCTTTTATCATTCTGTTCTCCTTTGGACTCGCTCCAATTGTCCACATCTTTCCTAAAGTGTGGCACCCAGAACTGGACACAATACTCTTGCTGAGGCCTCATCAGTGCCAAGCAAAGTGGGACAATTACCTCCCATGTTTTAGATATGACACTCCTGTTAATGCACCCCAGAATTATATTAGCCTTTTTCCACAGAAACTGAGACACAGTGAAATAAAGTGGCTTGCCCAAGAAAATTGGGACTAGAATTCAGGAGTTCCTGGGTCTCAGTCCTATGCTCAATGCATGAGATCAGGCTGCCTTACCTCAGAGGATAAAGTGGTATAAAGGAAACCATAAAGTTAACTGAGACCCATACTTGTTGCATATTATTACTATTGCACATTGCCCCTTATCATTTATATTATGTCATAATCCATTTCAGGGACAAGATAGCATTCATGAAGAGGTTAGAGAGCTGTAAATGATTACTGAATTCTAGTAAATGCCATTGTGTAAAAAATGTCAATGTAATGCACACGTGGGAGGTTTGTATAATGATTATTCACTTATTGACATCTCTTTTGGTTTTGATATTACAAGAAGGACTCTATATCTGAAATGAGCAAGTCCTTTATGAAAAGGTCCTGAACAAATACAAGTTTTAAGGGGTATTGTGATTTCGAATTTGCCAACAATGTCATTTAGAATATCAGTGTCATTTAGGATTTACACTGATTAGCACGTATTACACATAGCCAGATCCTCAATGGATGGAATTCTGGCTATGTGTAACTCGACTGAAGTTAATGGATCTATTCCAATTTATACCAGCTGAGGATCTGGCCTGAAAGTCAAGGAGAAGGATGTTGGAAAGCAGAAGTAAAATATTTGAATACAAATCCTCCAAAATGTATTCAGTAAACAAAGTGAGATTCTCCTTCATCTGGATTTTACAGTATGGTGATGTCCTCCCCTCTGCTTGACAAGACAGTCACTGTCAGTCCTAATTGTAGTTGGCATTAAACTACATAGAGAGTTTGGAGAGAGTTTAGGTTGAAGAGGAGACGGACAAATGTTTCGAGAAACTGTCCTTTTAATAGGTCTTTTGAGATAATTTTCCTCCTGATGGAAAGGCTACACTTCAGTTGTCGTGTAATTTCATGATTCCTGAGTAATCAGGAAACTGAATTTATGATAAGAAACTCACTCTTATGTTCCCCAGTGCAGTTTCTTAACTTTTCACATTGGGGGTTTGCCACCATGAGTCATGGCTCAGGGACAGTCGGGGTCAAGAATTGAAGGGCAAAGGTTACTGAAGCATCCTGCCAATGGCAGCTAGAGCTGACCTTTATTTGACAAAGCAGAAGTAACTAAAACAATGGTACTGAAATAGCCAGTCCATCTGAGCATTGCATTTGGATTGATCCTAATCAGCCATAATTTCCTAGTTTAAATGGTCAATTAAACGACCATTTGAAAGTAAGAAGAGCAGAACAGATAACAAATCGACATGGAAAAAAGAATGGATGGCTTAAAAAAAGTAATTCAAGTTTATTGAAGTTACACTTCTGAGAAGTGAAAAAACTGAAAAGGAGTAGATGTCTTATTCTGTTTGAAAGTCATTCAAATTCATCAATTGACCTGTGTAAATATATAGATAAAAACCGAACTAATGTTTAAAAGTAAGATGAAAGGTCTTAGTTAAAAAGACAAAACAAGGAAATTCAGAATTAGGGCTGAGCCCTCCCCTCCATTTGTCAACCTAAGTGTTTCAGCACATGTGGAATGGAATGTAAGATCACCCACTGTCTGGCCATTGCTCACGTGATACACCTTGGTCTGACCTAAGAGGCAGAGAAATCTGAGTTCTCCCATTTTGTGTATTATGTGAACATAGAGATATTCTAATTTATTTATTTTTTAAATAGCCCCATGAAAAGAAATAAAACTCCACTAAACCGAACCAAGAGTTTTAGGGCCAGGGACAATCTGGATGAATTGTGAATGAGCAGGGATGCAGGGGACAGCACAAACAGCCCATCCCTCCAACCTCTTGCATACCCAATACCAGGGACAGGGACACTCCATGGACCCTTGCGTGAACAAATCAACCTAACAGGGATGAGGATGAGAACTATGGACTCCACTACACATAGAGTAGTTCATGACCCTGGCTGGCTATGGAGAGGATAGTGCAGCTTGAACATTCCTCCTACACACTGGGGAGCTGGTGGCAGGGTTGTGTTCTCTGACTCCTATAGTGCATAGACTCTGTAATATGGAGAAAACTGACTCAGACACTGATCTTCCAAAGAGAACTGCACGAAAGGAGCCATGTGCTCAGGCAGCACACCTCATTAACTTCAGTGGGTATCCACACAGGTGCAAGGGTCTGCCCATGTGGTTCTATTTGCCAGGATCAGGGTCTCACTGAAAACGGTATATTACTCTTTCTCTTTATTGGTGGTCTCCCATGATAGAAAATGGAGCTCTCCTTGACCTATGGCAGAACAACTATGGATCTCTATTATACGAGTCTTTATCAACAGTAGAACACCTGTTGACAGACAATAGACTGTCCGTGATCCATGGAGGGTCTCCTGACAGATGGGCCACATTCTGCCATCAGTCTGCTTTGGCAGTCCAGACATTGTCTATGAGAGTTGCATGCAGAGACTGACATGGTATATGGATCCAGGAATTCTTACAAGTTGCCATGTCAGAATCAATTTAAAGACTGTTTAGTTTAGTCTATCATGCTAACTTGGATAATATCCCTGCTAACTATATCTTTGCACTACAAATGCTGGAGGTGTGTTTTTTGTTTGTTTGTTTGATTGATGAAAACTCGTTACTCTGCACTTCCATAACTGCTTTTCACAGTTAAGCAGAATGTGTCACTGATTTTATTATATTACTCAGGAATTAAAGGCATGCTATAAAATAAAGACCAAAAACTGCTGTACAAATGCAAGGTACATGAGCATTTCCTATCCCTATAAGATAGATATACACAACTAATTTTTATATAATATATATTCAAATAAAAAAAACAAACAAACATAAGCACCTAGCAACAGTTTGGCAAATAACAGACACAGTAATAATATTATTAATTAACTAATGGCCTTGTATGTTTAATTTCAATCAAATTATTTTTAGAGCTGCATTACAAACTATATATTCCATAAAAGTTATTTTAACGGAGAGATATGAAGACTAAAGCCTGTTTTATTGGTGATTTACGTGCTGCCAACTTAAATCCTGTCGGTGTCTTCATTTGGCAAAGATAAAACTTTTTCAGCTGCCTGTGAACTGTTTTGTAGAGTTGTGGTGCATTGGGAAACAGCTGATGGTGACTGCATTTCATTAGTTAATGAATTGATTGCCTGTATTTAAATTTAAATTTGAAAAATACTTTTGTGATTCTTCAGGATGAAAAATGCCACACAGATATAATACATTCATAAATACTATTAATTAATAATACTAATAATCAATTAATAAAAAGAGCTAAGTCACAGTCATGTCCTCCATGGAAGTAATACCATTTACTTTAAAGGGAGCAGGGAAAGGCACTGGTTATTAAATATTATTATTACTATTTAACATTTATATTTCTGTAGCAACTAGAAGCATTAGGCCAGGTAAGGCTACATTCTGCTAGGCACTGTACAAACACATAGTAAACAGCAGTGTAATATATTACATCTTATGCTTTCTTGATGAAATCACACAAATATTAAGATTATAATTTATGCCACACCAGTCCATGTAAATTTAAAACTAGAAGTCTTTTCTCATATATTACACACATGAGCATATGTGTCTGTGACTTAAGTAATGTCCTTTTTCTCACTCAGATCAGTGGACTTCATTGTAAATAGTATTGGTTTGGGAAGATCCTGTGCACTTATCTGAATGAAATGAAAGGGAAGCACAGTTCTTGGCTCCAGTTTTCTGTCACTCCATTGTCATTCAACAAAATGGACCAAAGAGAAAAGCGATCAATCCATAAACTCATGAAGCCTCAGTCTCCAGCTGTCATCAGCTTTGAGCTCTCTCCACTGATCTTATCTTCTGCAGAGTGATTGAAAGTAATTTGTTTTGGTTGAAAGTAATTTGTTTTGGAGAGTAATTAGATTATCTCTTGGGGGGCATCCTACCTGGTGACCCAAAGCTTCTCCATGGCTTGCTGCTCATTAACATCAATTACCATAGAGATCTTCTTCAAAGGAAGGAAGGCTTGTACTGCCCAGGGTAGGGAACCCATTAAGAAATATGCTTCTCATTCCTGTTAGGAGATAATAAACCTTCTGAAGTTAAACAATTATTCGTGGGTCAGACACATATGATCCCACTGGAGCTTAAGCCTTTTGTTTTTCATCCAATGTAAAATGATTAGTAATTAGGAAATGAGCTGGATTTTTCTATGGGTCTCCAGTGATGCTTCTGTGAAGTATATTAAAATGAATATAATAGGAGGAATCTAAGCCTTACATGATATTTGTATGGCTATGGATGTTTATGAATAGTGCCAAAGCAGCAGTAATATGGGCCTGTAGTCAGGATGGTCTGAAGTAATACAGGACACATCCTCCACATTTTCAGAGACATTAGAGCCAGGAACACCATTAATCCCTCTAGGGGAAAGTGCACAGAGGATCAAGGAAGTACATGTCCCAGTAGACAACATTCTGTTCCCCAGATAATCAATATAGTTGTAAATGTGACTTAGTATTATTAAGGTCCAAAATACAGGCAACGTTTGAAGCTGGGTTGTTGGTTTTTTTAAACCCATGTGAGGGCAGCCTAAATGAGTCATTTGCCAAATGTGACATTTGCTGACTCAGATTACATCATGAGCTTTTCCAAATAAACATGGAAGAGAACTGCATAAAGATCTGTTTGTTGGAGCAGGCCTTGTTTCTGAGACACTGGTTAGTTTACAAATGAATCATACCAACTATGTATTTAATTTACAGATTTTCAGCCTGATTCCTTGTTGCATTTCAGTCCTTTTGTGCTGCTCTGGCAATATAAAGCGATTGTAAAGGGAGCAGAAACAGCCCCCTATGGAATACCTCCAGTGTGATGGGGTTCCCTAACCTGTGTAGAGCTCCTAGAGTGATTATATGAGCTACTGCCTCTCGGCCCATCCAGGATATGCTGGGGCAGACTAGAGCAAGAGTAGTATCAGAATTTTGGCTGTGCTCTAGCTATTCTCTGCTTCCTACAACCCACAGGATCCTGTGGAAAAAAGAACATAAGCTCGCCCTGGTCTACACTACAGGGTTAGGTCAAATTTAGCCGTGTTAGGTCGATTTTATAATGAATGCATCTACATGGTTTCAAAACAATAGTGACTTTATTTCCTTTGCCAGCTGTGATCGAAGTGGGGAGGGTGGTTGGCTTACAGGGAATTAAAATCAACAAAGGGGGCGGGTTTGCATCAAGGAGAAACACACACAACTGTCACACCGTACCTTGGCCAGTCATTAAACTGGTTTTCAAAGCCACTCTGATGCGCAGCGTGCCTACCTGTGCTCTTCTAAGTGCCCTGGTGTCTGGCTGTTCAAAACTGTCAGCCAGGCGATTTGCCTCAACCTCCCACCCCACCATAAACGTCTCCCCCTTACTCTCACAGATATTATGGAGCACACAGCAAGCAGCAATAACAATGGGAATGTTGGTTGCACTGAGGTCTAACCTAGTCAGCAAACAGCACCAGGGAGCTTTTAAATGTCCAAAAGCACATTCTACCACCATTCTGCACTTGCTCAGCCTATAGTTGAACTGCTTACTACTGTCCAGACTACCTGTGTATGGCTTCATGAGCCATGGGAGCAAGGCGTAGGCTGGGTCCCCAAGGATAACTGTTGGCATTTCAACATCCCCAACAGTAATTTTCTGGACTGGAAAGTAAGTCCCTTCTTGCAGCTGCTCAAACAGCCCAGAGTTCCTAAAGTTGCAAGGGTCATGCACCTTTCCCGGCCATCCCACATTGATGTCGGTGAAACATCCCTTGTGATCCACCAGTGTTTGCAGCACCATTGAGAAGTACCCCTCGCGGTTTATGTATTGGTTGGCAAGGTGGTCCGGTGCCAAGATAGGGATATGTGTTCCATCTATCAGCCCACCACAGTTAGGGAAACCCATTGCAGCAAAGCCATCCACTATGACCTGCACATTTCCCAGAGTCACTACCCTTGACAGCAGAATGTCAGTGATTTCATTGGCTACTTGAATCACAGCAGTCCCCATAGTAGATTTGCCCACTCCAAATTGATTCCCGACTGACTGGTAGCAGTCAGGCATTGCAAGCTTCCACAGGGCTATCACCACTCACTTCCCAACTGTCAGGGCAGCTCTCATCTTGGTATTCTTGCACTTCAGGGTGGGGGAAAGCAACTCACAGAGTTCCAGGAAAGTGGCCTTATGCATCCAAAAGTTTCGCAGCCACTGAGAATCATCCCATACCCGCAAGACTATGTGGTCCGACCAGTCTGTGCTTGTTTGCTGGGCCCAGAATCGGTGTTCCACTATATCAACCAGCCCCATTGCCACCATGATGTCCCAATTACCACATCCCGCGCTTTCAGGAATGTCTGTGTGCATGTCCTTGTCACAATCGTCCTCGTGCTGCCGTCTCTTAGCCCAGTTCTGCACATACTGCAGTACGATGCATGAGGTGTTTACAATGCTCGCAACAGCAGCAGTGAGCTGAGCAGGCTCCATGCTTGCCGTGCTATGGCGTCTGCACGGGTAACCCAGGAAAAAAGGCGTGAAATGATTGTCTGCTGTTGCTTTCATGGAGAGAGGGAGGGAGGGAGGAAGGAAGGGACGGGAGACTGACGACATGTACCCAAAACCACCCTCGACCATGTTTTTGCCCCATTAGGCATTGGGAGCTTAACCCAGAATTCCAGTGGACAGCGGGAACTGTGGGATAGCTTCCCACAGTGCACCCCTCTGTGAGTCAATGCTAGCCACGGTAGTGAGGATGCACTCCACTGACTTAATGCACTTAGTGGGGACATACACAATTGACTGTATAAAATCGATTTCTAAAAATCAACTAATATAAAATCGACCTAATTTCGTAGTGTAGACATACCCTTAGAACAGCACCGAGAGACATCTTAAGAGAGAATCAGGCCCGTTGTCTTTATTCATCAGGAAATACCATGATAGGTGCTACCAGATACAACTTTTAAATGCATTGTACAAATACTTTTAGCTTCTTTTCTTGGATGCTGCTAAATGCTAACATCTGAAGGAAATAATTTTCATTTTTTCCTTCGTCTTATTTGAGTTGTTATGTTATTATTTATTAAAGTGATTGTTTTATGTGTGCCAAAAAAGAATAATAAAGACCTTTGATGAAACCAATTGGCAGGCATGTAAATGTGATGAAGGAATGTAGAAGCGAATGAATGACCTTTCTGAAATAGAATTTCTCCCTTAGCCATCCATTTTTGTCTGCGCTAAAGCCAGTTCATGCGTTTGTTTTCCTTACTGTGTTTATTACAGCTGGTTCCTCAATAATTCCTTTTCCTAAAAAAAAATGCACATTGTCCACAGTATATCTTGCATTCTTTAGACAGGCTACTCTGGGCTTGCTTATTAGCCAGTGACTGCTTGTGTAGAACAAATTGTTTTCTGATTCCAAAGTTTTCATTGAACGCATCTTAAATAACTATTGCATTGGCTTTTCATATGTTTCATATGTTGGAATGGGCTGGGACCAAAACCCCAGAACCAAACATTGCCTGATCTTAAGGATGTGCAAACTTGGCTCCAGATCCATATTTTTCAAAATTATTTCTGTCTTTATAATGGGGCCACCCAAAACCCTGGATCTGAATATCATTAATCTTTGAAGTGTTCAAAATCTGTATGCAGATATAATCTCAGTTTTGCAGTTTATATATATTTTTTCAATTGTGGCTCCAATGGTCAGATTTTGGTGTAAATTTCATGATAAAAATCCAGAGTAACTCTATGGAAATCAGTTGAGTTACTGAGTACTTACACCTGTGTAACTGAGATCTAGATCTGGGCCATATCTCTGCACCAGCAACTCAATTTCAAGGTGTCAAGCAAATCTTTGTGCATGGGTTCAGTTTTGTTTCATAACATTAATTAATCATTAGGTCACATGTTTGGTGAAAATATTTGGATTAATTTGTAGTTTCCATTAATAAGCAGAAGTATAAGTCAGCTCTGCTACTATTGACTGTTTCAGCTGAAAAGCCAAGGTCTTATTGATTAGAGGGGATCCCTTTAGGTTGAGGAAGTTTGCCCTGTATTTGGTCAGTGGACAAATAGAGAACTTCATTCTACAGAGCTGTGAATCCAGCCCCTTTAAGTAGAGCTCAATTTTCTTTATATACAAACATAGAATCATAGAAATGTGAGGCTTGCAGTGAACTTGAAAAGTCATCAAATCCAGCCCCCTGCACTGAAGCAGGATGAAGTAAACTTACCTTCCCTGGCATGAGTTGGTCCAACCTGTTCTTAAAGGCCTCCAGTGATGGGGATTCCACAACCTCCCTTGGAAGCCTGTTCCAGAATTTAACTACCCTTATAATCAGAAAGATTTTTATAATATCCGAAGTAAATCTCGCTTGCCTCAGATTAAGCCCCTTACTTTTTGTCCTACCTTCAGTGGAAAGCAAATTTCCGGCCTCTTTCATTGAGATTTGTTTAATCAAGAATTTTTTGGGAGACATAAATGGTAGTAGTTTAAAAGGTGAGGCCATTCAACCACAGTACAGAAACAACATCATGTGAGTTAAGGAACCAATCACACAACTTGCATAGAAAATTCCAACCATTGAATAATCAAATGAACCTTACAAACACTTTGCACATGATGCAGAGGCTGATTTGTTTATGTAAGCAATCCATTATTATGAATTATGATTGATAAAACAGATTGATAAAAATCATGATCTGCTTATGAACAATTCACAAACAGAAAAAAGGGATAAATTCACCATGTTCACAGCAAATAATTCAGCCATTTCTAGTTAAATTCTTTAATCGGTGGAGACCAAAGAAAGGAACCCAGTTTCAAATATTCAAAAGATTGAAATGCAGCTGCAAGATTTATTAGAAAACGTACTGCTGGGAAAAAAGGACTTATCCTAATAGTTGCAGTTTATGACCACGATTTTCATTTATCGTTCTCCACAGTTCTCTCCATGGCTTTGCTACATTAGCGTTTTTTGCCTGATCTGCTATATAGTCCCATCCAATTCTCACCAAGAACAGTAGCAGCAGCACTAAGTGTGAGACTTGAAAATTCAACTCTACAGAGACATGGAGGAAATCTCAATGAGGAAAAAAACAGATAAAATGATCCAACACTCTCCTTATTAGTTATTTCATCTATTCAATATGCCAATAGTGGCTGTCTCATTCCAAGTGTTTCCCTATGGTCTATTAAAGGCATGCTACAAGATAATAATTATAGGGAAAGTTCAACTGATTTCCTCTTTGACATACATAAAGGCAGTATTCCAGTAATTGATTCGAATTTCAAACCTTTTGATGTCTGTAGACTTTACACTTATACATATCGAAGACTGCGCACACCTTGCTATAAACTGTCACAGCTACAATTCACAGCTGGCTTTAAAAAGAATCAGCAGGACATATCACTTACAAATGCCACTCTTTCCTTTTCCTTTAGCTTGCTTGAAATTGTATGTTAACTTGTTACTTGCTTTGGTGATTATTTTATTCATTTACTTAGCCCAGCTTCATTGAACAAGTAATTTATCACCAGACAACTTGACTCATCTCAAGATTAAAACCAGAGCTTGGTCATGACATTTATTCTTACAGCATCTGATCCAAAGCCCAATGATCCAAAGCCCACTGAAGACACTCACTGACTCAATGGACTTTAGATCAGGATCATAAAATCTTCCATCCTGCTAGACGCCAGCTCTTTCCTATATTATGCTGAGTGCCCTCAATTTCCCCTGAAACCAGCAGGAGTGGTATGGGGTCATTCCAGAGGCAGGGATGGGAGTGGGACTACAGTGCACAGCATTGCAGATATTCCAGGCTCAAAGTCAGCCTTGGGGAGATTGCTGTAATTTAGGCCTTGCAGGGCTGCCTAAGTTATGCCTCTGCAGTCCCCCAAGCACCCCAGAATCAGGATGGCATGAAGGTGGCTTAAAACTTCTTGAGCCACTTCCCTCTGCCCTCCTCAGCAAAACACACACTGTCTTTTGCCTGTGAGTTCTGTGCTGCATGAGGGTATGTCCTCATTGCAAAGTTAGCCTGGGCTCTTACTTAGGTTCTTACCCTAAACCACCTACAGTACACACACAAAAACTTCTCACCTGAGTTAAGTTGTGCTTTCAACCTGGACTGGCTAGCATGGCTGGAGGAAAAGAGGCATGGGTGGGTCAGAGCCTGGGTTCTGCCTTCACTTGGGTAACTTCCCCACCTTGCAGTGAAGACTCAGGCTAAATCACTTGAGTGCTGATAAGCCTCCAATGCCTTTCTCCAGTTCCTCCTGTGGAAGGACAAATTCTCCCAGAATTCACTGGGAAAGAATCATAGAGTAACTTTGCTTACTACCTCACAAAAGTTCCATGGGATATGCCCCAGAAGTCTAAGTGACACACAGGGTAGTGTAGCACCAGTGAGGACACGATAACTTGGGTATGGCTTTGTAATATGGCTGCTCACACTAGGCTAATCTGGGTTCTCAGAGCTGGATGCCAATCACCCAGGCTAACTACAGTGAATGCATACCCTTACAAGGGTAATACAGAATATCATACAGGAAGTTGAAATGAAAATCAATTCCACTTCTGAGGCCAAGTTAAGACAGCGTTTCAATTGTGTTACTATCATGATCTTAATATTTTTAATTATTGTTAGTGCGAATGTATATCCCAATTTCATATTTCTTAATTCACCCAGCAAATGTCTGTGCAATAATACAATGCTTTGAACTTATGTTGTATTGCACTGTTTGTCCAATATCTCAAAGCACATTCCAAAGGTTAATTGGTCAATTATGCCCTGACCTGGCAAAGCACTTCAGCTTTTTATTTTAGTCATATGGTTAGTCACATTGACTTCATCTACCTTACATTTGTTAGCAGTTAACTTAATCTGCCACCACATTGCCTTTCACTTATAGGTCACTGGTAATCTGGTCGATGTATTTAGGGACAAACTGCATTACCATTTAATGGTTGTTCCGTGGTCTATGTGAAATATGTTGATAGCCTTAGCCCAGTTAACAGTATACAGGTGTTCACTTAAAAATGAAAGTATCATCATTACCATTTTGGTTGTCTGACTGTCTTTTCCTGGAGTTTTTCCTTCCTTCATTTGATAAACTGCATGTCGAACTTTGCTGATGAGGACTGGGAGTACGTGCTTGTTGATCTGTTGAAGTGTTGGTAGTGGGACATTTATTTGAGACACGAACAGTGTGGTGTAGAAATCTTTGCAGACCACTTCCATCCCTTTTCTGTCAATTACTGCTTTTCCATCCTTGTTCTTCAGTGCTATTATTGTCGACCTGTACAGCATCGATTCCCATTTGCATTTTTTGAGGCTTCTGAGATCTTCAGTTGTCTTTAAGAGCCTTTAATTTCGGTACTTCTCAAAGTCCTTCTTTAGTCTTCTTCTTAACAGCTTGCAGAGACGGGAGTACTCAAGTTTGTCACCATCATTTCGCTTCATATTCCTCCACTTCTCTAGCAAATTCCTTGTTTCCTCTGAGATTCTTTCTTTCGCGCTTTTCGGTTTTTCTTTCTCGGCTAATTTCATGCATTGCCTCAACTTATCAGAGAAGTTTTTATAGTCCTCATCACAGTTAACTATGAGACTCCAGTCTTCCTTGGAAATGTTCACTTTCTGGGTTGCCTCATCCAATATTTTCAGCCACTGTCTCTGATTTGCCATCTATAGTGCTTTCTTTTTCACCTTTACGTTGAAGTTGAGCCTCTCTCTGATCAAGTGATGGTCGCTATCGGTGCTGAATGATGGCACTATTGAGATGTCTTGTACAATGCACCACTTATCGATTGGAATATAGTTGATCTCATTCTTGTTCTTCACATTGGGTGAGATCCATGTCCACGTTCTCTTGGCCTTCTTAAACCAGGTGTTACCAATTAACATTTCTTTTGTCTCCACCAGATTTGCCAGTCTCTCGCCTCGTAAATTCCATTCGCCGATGCCATACCTTCCAATGAACTTTTTGCCTTCTTTCCCTCTTCTGACCTTGGCATTGAAGTCTCCTATTGCAATTGTATGTGTGGATTTTTGAATGAGGGTTTCCTTCAGCTCCTGTTAGAATTCTGCCATATCATCGTCTTCACTTGTGCTTGTGGGAATGTAGATAATCTTGAGGGTGCTATTCTTCTTCAGTTGGAGGTATAGCACTCCAATGTGTGATGACTTGAACTTGCAGGAGATGATTTTTGAATATCATTCCTTGTTCATGATAAAACCTATTTTTTCCAACAGTTCTCACTCCCTTTCCTTTTCCCAAAATGATAGTGCTTCTGCGTCTCCACTTCATTTCCATCTCCTTTCTTTGTCGTGTTTTACAGAAACCAAGGACATCGCAGGCTGTCCTTGCCTTTTCCTCCATTAGATGGTTGATCGAGTCATCAGTGTCCTGCAGTTGTAGGTACACACTGAAATGGCAGTGATTTTTTTGGCCCCTGAGATTCTTAGCAGCATCTTTGTCAATCAAACTCCACACCACCGCTGTAAAGTGGATCAAGGGACATGCAAGGAACTGGGGCCCATTTATTCGTTTTAGCTTTTTCTTCAGCCACCCACTGGCTATGCTGTCAGTGGCATATTTACCTCGTCAACTTAGCTAGCACCCAACCTCAAGATGGAGGACAGCTGTCCCCTCCCTGGCTTGGCAGTCTGACACCTTAATAGCATGGTAGGGTCTACTGGAGAATACACTCCATCATCACTGTCAGACAATTCAGGGTCACCACTGTGCCGATTTGAGGCGTTGAGGTAGGATTTTGCAGAAACCAAAAATGATAAGAGCGAGGCCAAGACCTCTGGAAAACCCTTGCTTGGAAGTTTAGTCATTACTTTGAAATGCAGAAGATACCAGCCATCTGGAAGGAGTCCAACACCATCTTGCTGTACAAGAAGGGTGATCATGAAGATCTAAAGAACTATCATCCAATATGCCTGCTCTCACATGTCTACAAGCTATTCACCAAAATAATAACAAACTGACTCTCACAGAGACTGGATGAACAGCAGCCAAGAGAGCAGGCAGGTTTTCAAAGGGATTTCAGCACAATGGACCAATATCTTCACTCTAAACCAGCTATTGGAGCACCCAAGGGAATACAAATTCCCTTTATGCATTGCCTTCGTTGACTATGAAAAAGCATTCGACAGCACAGAGATCAATGCAGTGCTAAAAGCTCTTACAGAGCAGGGCATTGACACAAACTACATCAAACTACTAAAGGAAGCAAACTCTGACTGCACTACAGCTATAACTCTGTTTGACACTCCCCTTCACATCCCAGTCAAAAAAAGTATGAAGTAAGGAGACACGGTTTCACCGAAACTCTTCACAGCCTGACTTGAAATGGTAATGAGGTGGATGAACTGGAAGGGTGGAGTCAGCATCAACAGAGAGCAGTTAAACCACCTCAGATTCATAGATGATATCATGTTGATTGCCTAAAACACTATCAAACTACAGAAAATGCTGTGAGAACTCGACACAAAAAGCAGCCAAGTTGGAATGAAAATGAACCACTCTAAAATGAAATTTATGTGGTCTGATGCCTTGCCAAAAGCCCAAATAATAGTCAAGGGAGAACAAATAGAAGAAGTTGAACAATACATCTATTTGGGCCAAGGAATTAAAATGCGCCATGATCAGGAAGGTGAACTCTTGTGAAGAAAGAAAGCTGGTTGGCGCGCATTCAGTTCTATCAAGGATGTTCTCCAAGAAAAATCAACAAGGCAACACACGCCAACCTCTTCAACTCAATAGTACTGTTGGCAATGTTGTACGGCAGCAAAACATGGGCGCTGACAAAGATAGAGGAGCAACAACTGTCTGTCACAGAGAGGGCAATGGAAAGAAGAATTCTAGGGACTTCAATCTGCAACCAAGTTGCCAATGAAGTGATCAGACAACAGAATGTAATGCAGGACATCGTTGTTGAAAGCAGGTTCAGTAAAATGCAATGGGCCGGGCATATAGCTAGGCTCACTGATTATCAATGGACTACAGTTGTAGCTGAGTAGTATCCACGGGAACTGAAATGACCACTCAGCCAACCTCCAAAAAGATGGGAAGATTTTATCGTGAAAAGGCATGGCTGCTCATGGAGAAGGAAGGCCAGAAATAAGAGAAGAATGGAAGACATGTTGTGATCAGTGCAATCTATATGAGGGCTGAAGGACTGATCGATCAAGGTGATTAAGGTGATCACCATTACTTTGTTGGGAGACTCAACAAAAAGGACTTGGAGCTATTGATTCACCTGCAAAGGCGGTATCATCCCTCCAGATCAGAGGTGAGGCATATTGGTCAGGCAGTAACGCTGCACCTCCCTCATGCATAAACAGAAGATTTTGATGTTACAATTGATTATTATAACTCTGGATATTTGTGTTATTTGTCCAAATGTCCATTCACTTAATGTCCTTTTAAAACATACAAAAATGGGAGACTCTTCCTCTTCCCCTTTCTCTTTATTCTCTAGTTTCCAAAGGGTATTTTACAAACAACAGGGAAGGACTTACTCTTATGATTAGGTGGAGTCTGAAAGAGTCATGCCCCTAGGAGCCAAGCCCATCTATCTCCCTGTTCAGTGGCCAAGCAGAGAAAGAGATCTCTCTTGATTATGGCTATCTTCTCTAGACTTTTTCTTATGTAGATCCTCCGTGAAGAAGACCTTAAACTGAAATCTCAGTGTGAGCTTGCATTGCTATTTTCAGCTTGCCTTTTCCAGTTAGCAACCCATGCCATACACAGCATTCCACCTACCTTATTTTGGCTGTTATTTGTTCAGCTGACATTTAATAAATTAAATCAATGTCTTACCAAACACATGTATCCGGGTAGAATTAGTGTAACCTAAATTGTGACATTATAGCACAGCTCTGGGTAGGGTGGGGAGCTGCCTCACCCCAAAGGGGAATGCAGCCTCCTATCTTCATGCACCTGGCTTGTTTTGTGGCTGATGCAAAGAGAATCATGGGACCATAAGTTCATCTCCCCTCTAATACCTTTGGCATGGATTGTACCTCTGGGGTGCCTTAGGAGAGCAATCCTTTCCCTCCCCTGACTGCAGGGACCACTACTGCCCTTACCCTTGTATAGGGCATGCAAGTGGGCAGAGGACTCCTCCCACACACATACATGTGCACAACATACACCCATGAAAGGACAAAGGTCACATTTGTCCTTACTTGGGGCTAGAATGGCAAAGAATACATGTGGGAGGAATGTGCTGGGAACATTTCCATGCCAATAACTGATTCAGGACCTTACCCAAAACCCGTTGAAGTCAGTAGAAATTTTCCCATTCACTTCAATAAAGCTGAATCAGGTCTGTAATATAAGAGTTTATCTGAATATATGTTATTCGACCTATGTGAGCATCCTTCAAATTATCAGACATGTCAGATTCTTGTTTTGCTCAAGTACTGTATTAGTATAAGATCTCCATAAAAGACCTTTAGTCCTCAAGGCAAACAAACCATTGTGCCAAAGGCTGCTTTTCCTAATGGATGCTCAGAAGTATTTACTAGGTGGGAGAGCTAAGCAGTGAGTGTTTGCTTTCTGCTTTCTGTATGTCTGAGGGGACACTGCTAAAGAGTCAGGAACAAATTATGTGTGGACCTCAGCATCTCTGCTGTGATTGGTATTTGCCTGTGCAACTGATGTGCCTAATTCAATTATCAGGAATACATTCATTTTACAAATGAATAGGGATCACCTTCCTAAAATTTCTCTAGCCAGCAAAAGGGGAATATTTTGTTACCAACTGTTGTTTGTGGGATACACAACTAAATTTCACTAAGTTTTCTAATCACCAGCACTATTGCAATAATCTAGCTATTGAAGCCTAAATCAGCCTTTCTGATTACTCCAATTATTTTACAAGTGGATTACAGTTGGGGAAAATAATCTGAGTGATTTATTTATGAAACTGGGAAAGTCACAGAAAATTCCTGTTCACTTCATAAGTTGTGTACTGGTAAACTGCATTCTAGACTTGCCATATCTTTCAGATGAAATCATAAAATGACTTACTTTCAAAATCTCCTACATAGAACTCCCTCATCTACAACCTAAATTCTATTTAAAATAGAACCAAAATGGAATGATTTAGCAGATTTTCCTTAAGTATCATTATTTTGAAGTAAAGTTCTAACATAGTCCTTCCAGTGAGATTTAATAAGATTACTATTAAATGTCAATACACTAATAATGATAGAAAATATAATTACTGGTCATTAGCAGCTATGCTAATATAAGTATGTATTCTTTGATGATGTTTTAAATGATCCTTTGGTACTGAGTCAAAAATGATCCTTGCAAAATCTATATTAAATGTGTATTTGTGACTCTCAGTTATACATTCAATCATTTAGTCATTTGTATGTTCCTTACTGCATTACCACTATTTGCACAAGAAATTGTACTTGATCCTTTTTTTCCCTGATCACATGTAAAGATGACATCATTATCTTAACGTAGGGCTTGATCCTTCAAAGGGAACTGCCTGGGTGGACACTTGACTGATATAGATCTTTTCTGGAATCAATAGAGCACCCATGTAGGTACAGGTCTTTATGGGCAGAATCAAGGCATCAATGTATATGGTGCTCCTGAATGATAGATTAGATGGGTCAGTAAGTGTATGTGTTTGTAGCCTTTCATACTTCCCCCCCTTATTTTACTACGTAGGGTTTAAGCAATGAACAAATAAATTAATGTAAGTAAGTTTTGTGACCCCAGGACACTCCAAAGCTATAAAAGAAAAATACAGTCTGGAGAATGGAGAAAAGCCTTGTGGACCTGCATAAAGCTGGTAAACTTTGAGGAGATATGCAATTACATATTTAAGTCAAGGTTAGGTCCTTATGCTAGACACTTCCAGGAGATATCATCCCAGAGAAGCACTTCTTGTAGGTTTGTAGCAGTACACAGTATTTGTATTTCGCATATACTTGTTACTCCACAAAAGTAAGAACCCAATACATTAAATGTTTTGCCACCACAAACTGACAAACCTGAGATATTAAAATGTAGAAAGCGTTCTTAGAAGTAGCCGTCCTTCCTTAGTTTCACCAGTATTGACTCCATTCCTAAGCTAGGATTTTGCATCCACTCCCCTTTCCGTCCTATCAGTCATGGCCTTTTGTAGTGTGAAAACAAATGCATTAAAGGTGAGATTCACCCATACAGAGGAAGTGTACAAAGTCTATGCACCACTGAAACCCCATTTATGGTGGGTCTTAAGTGATGCATAGGCCTTACACTGGGGTTAATTTCACCCTAAATGAAAACCTCACGAAGGCATTGTGTTGCAGAACTTACCTTTGCTATAAGTTGGGCTATTACTCATAGAATCTCAGGGTTGGAAGGGACCTCAGGAGGTCATCTAGTCCAATCCCCTGCTTAAAGCAGGACCAGTCCCCAATTTTTGCCCCAGATCCCTAAATGGACCCCTCAAGGATTGAACTCAGACCCTGGGTTTAGCAGGCCAATGCTCAAACCACTGAGCTATCCCTCCCCCATCCTCCATTTAGCAAACACTTCTCTGGGCAGAAGTGAAAATAAAAACTTTTCACGACAATAGATTCTTCCCTTCTGTGACATACCCACCTCTTTGGGAAACGAAAAATAATAATTCCCTAACCAGATGAGACCCACCCCCATTACACAGGACAAGGGAAAGATGGTTCGTGCTAACCTTGCCCCTTAGCCAGCTATCCCTGAAGGATTCAGTTCTGAACCACACCCAACACCGGCCTGCTGAGGAAGCTGGCACTCTGGGTTCCCGCCATGAGCTTGCACTGCAGCAGGGCTAGTGCCTTTGCAGACTTGCTGGTTTTATAAAGGCCTGCAGTAGAAATTCTGTGACTCCTCTGTGAAATTTTACAAATTGGCTGTGTCTAATCTGTGCTTGTAAAAATCACCATAACAAAGCCCTGCCCTGTTTATACCTAGCCATAAGCTTAGGCATAGCCATCATACAGAGTTTATTTCCTTCACCTGTTGACACTCTACCACTTGGCATCTACTACTGTGTATTAACTGATCATTCAAGCAATCAATAAAAGGAGGTCTATTAAGGGCTTTGGGCCTTTTGTTAGGGGTGACTGAGAACTTTAGTGGAAAAGTTAAGAGAAATTCCTTTATATATTGTATCCCATTGATATGACCCAAGAATTATTCTCTTGTTTATAAATCACTTAAGGAACAGATTAATAAGAACAGATTTTTAAGGCAGAAGAGGTCATTTGTAGCTGAAACATTGTTCTTTTGTCAGCAGTTACACTAGACAGGTGAAACAGAAAGGTAGAGATTATGAAACTGAGCTCCTGTCAAGTGTTTAGCATTAAATTCTAAATTGATACACAGCATTACGCAAAGTGCAGTCTCCTGTACACCAGCTTCATGTCCAGCCAGTGTATGTCTTATGGTCTCTGAGGGCCTTAGCAGTTCAGTTACTCTCTTAGGAAAAGATATATCTGGGGTGAATTTTGATCAGTCTCTTGTTACCTTGTTCATTTGAAACAGGTACAGTAATTTAACATTGTGAAATGTTTGGGAATACCTTAGCGTTAATATTAAGGTGAGGTTTTGGACATAGATTCCGCTCTATATTGTAGGTGAAGGAAGACTTTGAGAACTTCTGGAAAGAAAAACTCTTCAAAACAGCTGAATCACACAAAAGCCTCAGGACATGCAAGCAGGAATTGACGCAGTATAGATTGAGCATAACAGCATTGAAGAACAAGGACGGAGAGACAGTAATCGACAGAGCAGGGATGGAGGAGGTCTGCAAGGACTTCTATACATAACTGTTCAAATCAAGAATCATCATCCCTTTCCCAACGCTCCAGGAGTCAGAAGAACACATCCCCCCAATAATCGTCAGTGAAGTCCGAAGCGCACTCTACCAGATGAAGAAGGGAAAAGCTCCCGGCAAAGATGGAAATACGTCAGAAATGATTTCTGCGGGAGGCAAAAAACTTTGGAAGGCCCTCGCTTTAAGTTTTAGTCGATATCTTGGAGAAGGAAAAATACCATCAAGCTGGAAGGAGTCAAATACCATCTTGCTGCACAAGAAGAGCCACTGAGAAAATCTTAAGAACTACCGCCCTATATGCCTGCTCTCTCACATCTACAAGCTCTTTACAAAGGTGATAATGAACCAACTCTTGCAGAGTCTGGATGAACAACAGCCGAGAGAGCAGGCAGGGTTTCGAAGAAATTTCAGCATGATCAACCATACATTTAGCCTTAGCCAGCTCCTAGAAAGAACGAGGGAATACAAACTCCTGCTGTGCATTGCTTTCGTCGACTATGAAAAGGCCTTTGATAGCGTCGAGTTTAATGCAATATTAAAGGCACTCGCAGAGCAGGGCATTAACGCGCAGTACATCAGTTTGTTGAAGGAAGCGAATACTGGATGTACAACAGACATTACTCTCCTCGAAACTCCCCTCCGCATCCCAATTGAGAAAGGCGTAAAGCAAGGAGATACATTTTCACTGAAACTATTCACCGCCTGCCTTGAAATGGTTATGAACAAGATCAATTGGAGGAGTGGTGTCAACATAAACAGAGAACGATTATCCCATCTCAGATTCGCAGATGATATCGTACTAATTGCCAAAAGCACCAACCAACTGCAAAGCATGCTACGAAGACTCGACAAGAAAAGCAGTCAGGTCGGCCTGAAAATGATCGACTGCAAAGCAAAATACATGCGATCAAATGTCTTACGAAAAGCCCGAATAACAGTAACAGGAGAAGAAATCGAAGAAGTGGAACAGTACATATATTTGGGCCAAGAAGTTAATATGCGCCAAGACCTGAATGGAGAACTCTTGCGAAGGATTCGGGCAGGATGGTGTGCACTTAATTCCATCAAGGATGTCCTCAAAGGAAAAATCGACAAGACCATATGTACAAATATCTTCACTTCAACAGTGCTGCCAGCCATGCTGTATGGCTGTGAAATGTGGGCACTGACAAAGAGAGAAGAACAGCAGCTGTTGGTAGCTGAAAGGGCAATGGAAGGAGCTATGTTGGGAATTTCCCTTCTGGATCGCATCCCAAATGAAATGATCAGAGAACGCAACGGTGTGAAAGATATTGTCATGGAAAGCAGACATAACAAGATGTGATGGGCCAGCCACACAGCACAGCTCATGGACAATAGGTGGATAGCAATCATTGCTGAGTGGTACCCGAGAGAACAGAAAAGACCACCCAGTCGGCCTCCAAGAAGATGGGAAAATGACATTGTTAAATGTTTCAGACGAACATGGAAAAGAAAGGCAAGAGTGCGAGAAAAATGGTGGACGCATTGTGATCGGCATAGTCTTAACAACAGCTGAAGACTGATCCATCCAGGTGTGATTATAGGTGGAGCTGGTAGCACCACCTATAGTAAAAGTTGCCTGATACTTCCCATTGAAAGACCCTGTTTTCAGTTGCTTACAACTTTGCCTGGATTTGGGTGGAAATTTGTCATACTGGATGTCTGCCTCAGTTTTTTGTTTTGTTTCAAGAAAAATGCTTCAGGCATTTCTGAGACTGAGGCTAGGGGAAAAAACATTGTTTTACCCATGGAAAAAAAAAATTCTGACAACCATTTCATTGAGAAGCTCTAGAGCAGGGGTGGGCAACCTGCGATGCGGGCTGGTCACCGCTTCCCGCAGCTCCCATTGGCCGGGAACAGTGAACCGCAGCCACTGGGAGATGTGGGCAGCCATACCTGCTGACAGTCAATGTAAACAAACTGTCTCGCGGCCCACCAGCGAATCAGCCTGACTGGCTGCAGGTTGCCCACCACTGATCTAGAGCCTGTACCCTTTGGAGCAGGGACAGGAAATTTGTCAGGAAGCTCACTCTGGTGTCAGGGATGTAGTTTTTGCTATCCCTGTTTAAATCTGCATAAACTTGGCCAAATTATGAACCTTTGAAAAAATCTCAGTTCAGACATGCTCTGTAAAGACTTGGGAGCTAAATTCCCTGAAGAGTCCATCTGTACTGGGCATGCTCCTTCCCAGGGCTAGAGGGGCTGAGAAGGACTTTGCCTGCCACTAGCCCTTCAAGATGCAGGGGGCCATCATGCACAGGAAGTGATAGCAGGGAGCCTATCACTACTCCCCCTGCTGGCCCTCAGGCAGTGTGGAGGAGGAAGCAAATGCAGAGAGGACAAGAACTGGACTGGAGGGAAGGGTTGAGGGAGTAGATTGGGAAAAGGGAGGGAGGGAACTGGCTGAGAAAGGAGATTGGGACTGGGAACTGGGGGGCAGGAGGGAAATAGGAGCAGGGAGACTGGGACTAGTTGGGGGAGACTGGGAGTTGGTGAGGGGGACCGGGAGCCAGTATTAGGGGAAGACTGACATGAGATGAGGAGCCAAGGAGTGGGAGACTGGGACTGTCTGGGCAAGGAATCTGGGGTCGAGACTAGGCTTGGGAGCAATAGCTGGGGATGGACTGAGATGGGACAGGGCGGCTGTTGTCTATAGGACCCCATTTTATTTATTAGCAAACCTGGAATATGTGCAGTGAATGAGGCAGGGGATCTGGCAGGAAGAGAAAGAATGGCTTCATGGTTAAGGAAGGTGAATGCTGCCCTGGAAAGTTTGATTCTGTTCTTGACTCTGCCAGAGTTCCTATGTGCGTAATTTTTCACAGGTGGTCACTAATTGTATGTTCCTCATTTTCTGACTGCCTGACTTGAGACCCTGGGGTCTGATTAGCAGAAATGCTGAGCACTCACAGCTGCAGCTGAAGTCAATGTGAGCTGTGCTTTGAATGTATAAAGTGTGTATAATGCTAAGTACTCTGAAAAAATCATGTCCTTAGAGTCTCAAACTGGGCACCTAAAATGAGTGGACACTTCCGACTTGAATGTTTCTATGCCTCTGTTTCTCATCTGTAAAATGTGCTCCCCCCTTTACCTCACCAGGGTGTTGTGAAAATAAATTCATTACTGTTTTTGAAGTACTCAGATATTATAGCGATGAGTGCCATAGATAGCTCATGAAGAAATTAATAATTCTACCTTCAGAGCAAGGTTTGAATAATGCGCTGTAAGTGAGGCCTGGGATCACTGGTTTAACAATGAAGATAAAATAAAATCTTAAGTACCTGCTCATTTAGTGAGCACTCTCCATCCTGTACAATGAATTAGGAAGGAGTCCTGTAAAAAAAAAAGTGATCATGTGATTAAAGACTCTTAATGCATGCCCACAAAAAAGGCAGATTTAAATTGCATGGGCAACATAAATTCTGGCTTTCCTCACATTTGAGTGCTGGACTTTGTAACCTTAATGTTCCTTTAATACTTTTTTTGTATGTAACTTTATTTTGTATTACTAATCATCCAGTATTCTACTGTCAGTACATGCACAAGTGATCCAAGCACCATTTTTTATCTCCCCCCATGCTTTATTGACCTTTGTTGTCTCTCATTCACACTATCTTATACAGGTTAAAGAAAGTGATTTAGTGATGTTTGTACCAATTAACATATTCCAGTTTCAAACTGGTGGTTAATCAGGTTACCTCTGAAGTACAAATCAACTCTTCATCAGTTTAAAGGTTTTTGGAAAGTGTCAAAGCCACTTGACAAAATGCTTTGGCTTCTGGGGAGCTACTGTTTACATCCTTTTGCATTAACTCCACAGCTATATCTGTTTGCTTCCAGTGGCTTCCAGAAATGTATTTGGGAATGTTAGCCAATGGTCAATACAGCTGTTTAATATCAATCATACGACTGTAAAAGAGTAGGAGCTCTAGAACCACCATTGGGAATATTTTTAATGCCAGTCCCCTTGTAGTATAGATGGAGAATCTGAGAGTGTTTGGAATCCCAAAGGAAACTGGTTGCAACTCTCTTGAATGAGGGTATTGAAAGAAATGTACCCTATCACAGCTCTAACTGAAAGAAGCTCAGCAGATTAGTACATTTATGTGTGTGCATCACCCTCTGTGTTGATTATTTTGTTCCACAAACTTATTTTGTAGTCCTCTGTTTCACTCTTCCGGCTAATCAACTGACTCCTTGAACTGGGCCTTTCTCCCAATGATGAGTCAGACTTGCCTGTGGGCTGGACCACAATGGTTTGTATCTAAATGACAGGATCAGCTGTTTTGCCTCCATAGGAACTAGCCTACTCCACCATGGAGCCAGTGCCAAGACTGCTTCAGTGCTTCCTTTAATATTAATCCTACTAACCCAATGCAGACTCCAATGGTTCCAGTCCTCAGACCTCCTCCAGCTTTTAGGCCTCCTCCAGCCCTCACTGGGATGGGAACACACTGACAGGGAGGACATGCATTGCAAATATTTCTCCAGTGGAAAGGCTACTTGGTGCTGCAGCTAAGGGCTTGTCTTTGTGGGAAGTCATACCAGGATAAGCGACAGTGTGACTATATACCAATATAGTTATGTCAGTATAACTCTCGTATGTGCACTCTTATTCCAGAATAAGAATGCTTTTTTTAGGTTTAGCTTGGATGTCACTTTGGAAGGGGTTTAAGCTAAACTGAAAAAAGCCATTCTTATTCTGGAATGAGAGTGTCCACACTAGGAGTTACATTAGTATAACTATATAAATTTAACTATACAGGTATAATTATGCTGAAATAACCAGTAAAACTTTCCCATGTAAACAAGCCCTGATTCAGAATGAAATGACGGGGAGCTGTGAAGCAGGGGAGAGATCAGGAGAAGAGGTGTCCAAGGGAGAAACTCAATTTTGTGTGGTGTCCTCAGATTTTTCTTAACTGAAATATTCTGAAACCATTTTAAGGCCAATGGAAATGTAACCCCTTCTCTTACCTCTTTCTGTTAGTCTTATTTTCCAGCTTCCCTGAAAAGTCCTGCCCTGCCCAGTATTTGAATCAATTCTTGTATGGCAATGCCTCCTGGTTGTCTGTTTCTGTGTTGCTCAAAAGCTTCTCTTTTTCATCAACAGAACTTGGTCCAATAAAATACATTACCTCACCCATCTTGTCCTTCTGGTTCAAAGAGGGCTGTTTTTGACAGGAAGAATATTTCCTATCTCATCCATGTTGTCTCCTCTGGTTTCTTCTGTTGTGTGTCTTCCCCCTCTATCCCCGTCCCCTTCTTTCACCCTGGTTGCCTTTTTCTGCCTCCTCAGTGTGTTTCCTTTTCTTCATTCTTTGTCACCCTTTCTGACTCCCTTTCTTTTGTGCTCCTCTCCTATATTGTACCCACATTTTCACTACCCTTTCCTTATCTTCCCTGGTTACCTGTGACCTCCATTGACCCCCTTCCTCTATGTCCCATTCTCTTCCTTGTCCTCTGCCTCTCCCTTTCCTCTTACTCCCTGTCCTTGTTTCATCTCTCCTTCCACAACCCTGGACAAATCATTTCTGTTGCTGGGCTATGTGACTTCCATTGTACCAGTCAACTATAAGATATGAGAAGTAAGGGCAGATATTATACATATTGCATATTATACACTCTATGTATAGCCCCTGCACTTTCAACTGAAGATTTGTATTTTTCATGCATAGGCATAGGCCTGAGCCCAAATGACATATATGAAGACTCCCAAACTTTGCTGAAGGTAATATCTGGATCAGAGTGTTGCAGCTGTCTCCTTTATCTATAATGGATCAAAACAACACTCTGGACCCAAACCCTACAACACTGGTAGAAGTTTGCTTCTGGAGCTGACCTCTAATTCTCAAGCACATCCCTGTTAATCTGAGTTGACACTGTTATCAAGATATGTTTATTCTCCTGCTAGTAGGACCATGTTTTCATCCTTCTTGAATCTCTGCACTAGCTTCCTAACTTTTTCCACATAAAGTTCAAGCTTCTTTTTAAGTTACTGTCTAAGCAGGGATCGGCACCACCACGTTGCAGGACAGACATTGACAAAATTACCATACTTAGTGATGGACACTGGGTTGCCAACCCTCCAAGATTGTCCAGGAGATTATGTCATGTGATGAAATCTCCAGAAATACATCCAACCAAAATTGGCAACCCTACTACATTTGTACCCTATGCTTCCTTCCATTTCCGCAAATCTGTTAAAACCTCTCTCCTGAATGCTCCTTTAGACTCTTTCACTCCCTCTTAATCTATGCAATGTACCCTCCCTCCTCTTCTTCAAGAAAACTCCACCTTCTCCTGAAGCATCCGATTATAAGGCCACATGTTGATGTGGGCTTCAGCCTGTGAGATGCTGAGCAACTCCTGCACTGTGTTGCATGGTCTCAACTCTCAGTGGTCTAAGGACTGATTCTACACCTTCTTTGGTCAATGACAAAATGTCCAGTGACCTTGCCCACACTAGACTTTTCCCGTGAAATTTCCCACCATTTCCACCTGGAGTGCAGCTACACTGATGTTAGCAATGTTGGGAGGAGTAGTGTAGACGGCTCTACACATAGGCTGCTCTACCAGAACTTTGTCATTGGTCACCATGTCATTTAGATCTTCTCTGAGCAGGAGCTTAGAGCGTATGGTGGTCAAGCCCCTGGCAGCCAGTCTACTGTAATGACTCAACCATTGTTAGCTCTGGTGGAAGCAATGGAGGGAGATTTTAAGGAAAAAAGGTCTAGTTAGAATCCCCACTGTGTCAGGAATGAGGACTTGCAAATGTTCCTTCCCTGTCTCCAGGCAGCCTATGCCTATGTGCACAGCTGAGCCACAGCAGGGCCGTCTGATTGACTACTCCACCTGATTAAGCCCAACACTCATAACTGATCTTTGGCTATTGAATGCACATGCCCACAACTGCAAGCTCTTCTGTGCCCGCCCTGCTCCAGCTTTGCTCTAGCCCTGTACCTGCCTAGTTCACAGCCTCCTGTCCTGACCAGTCCATTCCAGCCCTGCTCTCCTGCTTGGTTGCTGACTCTGGCTCTGATCCTTGGCTCTGATTCCTGGTCCCAGACTCCAGCTCTGACCTTTGGTGCTTTTTAAGCCTCTGACTCCAGCTCTGACCACTAGGCCTGACTTTTCTTCCCCATCTCCTGATTCATGACACACAGACTTTGGTGGGAGCACAATTAGACCAAAAAGTGGAGGGTGAGAGCGCTCATCTGCCAGACGGAACCTCAGCACACTGATCAGCAAGTCCCTTATGTTTGTTCACTGGATCATATCTGCTTTCTGCACTCAAATTGTGATCAGTCTGGGGCAGGGACTTTTCATTTGCTCATTATACTTATTGGAAAGCATTACGTGTATTTGTAGTACTATGTAAATAATAAATATAATCATGATAGTTATGTCCAATTAAGAAGGTACATCTAGATTGAACAGTCAGAGCAAAACATGCTTGACAAGGGAACACTTGAGTATAGAACTATCTGTAGACATGTCTATGGGTTAAACGCTGACCACATTTAGAAGCCTGGGTATACAAATGCTCCCCACAGTAAGAGACACAAACACAGATCTGCAAAAAATGAAATGGCAGCATATCATTTAAATTCCCTTGACCTTGCAGCCCAGAGATCAGGTGTCTTTCATGCCCTTTTGTCCTGAGAAGAGTAAATTTGTGCTTGAGACTGTCAGTTAATTTAACTTATTGTCTTCATCCAATAAAAAGATATTTCCTCCCGCACCTTGTCTGTCTTCATCTCAGTTGTTTACACAGTTACTTTTGAAGAGATATTCTTTGGGCACTAGTCTATTTCAGTTTTATGGTACTTAACCCCTCATCAATTTTGGATTCATTATTAGTAGTACTGTAAAGATGTGTGTGATTTTGAAAAAAATGTTCGCTCTGTATTGGACTAAAACACTGATTTTCAAAATTTCTAGCAAAACAAAATTTGTTGTTTTGGGTCAGTTGAAAAAATTTGTTTTGATAAAATTGAAACATTGACTTTTAAAATGTTATTTGTAGTATAATTTATAATATAGTATAGAATAAAACATAATTTATACATGAATATTTAGAAACAAAATATTGAAAATTCTGTTCTGATAAGGTTGGTGAATCAGCATTTTCTGATGGGAAACCTTTCCATTGGAAAAAATTCAGCTCTATCTAATCATTAGGTACAGTTTCATTTAGGTAGTTAAGCAGTAATTTCATTCATTTTTTCTACTGTTGTTGATATTTATGTTTCATCATATTATGAGCTCAGTGGTCATAAATAGAGATTGTTACATAGTTTCATTCTCAGGTAGAACATAATTGATAATAGCTCAGGCATGCTGGTAACTTAAACAACTACAGGACATAATCATGATAGATGTGTGTGTGTGTGTGTGTGTGTGGATGCGTGTGTGTCCTCTAGTTGTTTAAATAATATATTTAAACACACACTTTTGTTAATTATCAGCATGCCTGAGCTATTATCAATTACATTCTACCTGGGAATATATAAGCTTATTTTATGTAATGAGTGCTATCTTATTTATAGAGCTGGGGGAAAAAACATTTGCAAACACTTGTTTGTATTTTTAAATATATTTGCTCCAGATGTATTCACACCACCTCTGCACTTACTTTCTTCAAACATTTGTGCAAAAAAGTTTTACAAGCATGAATGCTAGTAGTAAGCAAACTCTAAGGTTGCATCTTTGCATGCTTATGGGAAACAAATTTTAAATTCTTTCAGGGAACATTCACTCCAGAAACCTGATTATAAGAGTTACACTTCTACACTCAGGAATAACACCATGCCTACAGTCTCGGTATGTATGCTTAGCTTTACACATGGACATTAGTGGGACTAGTCACATGCTTGTTAAACACTGGATCAAGTCTTTGCAGGATTGGAGTGACTTTAGTTGTTCAACCACAACTAATGAACACAACTCAAATTCTGAATTTCAAATCCTGAGGTGTACACAAACTTCACAGTTATCCATAAAATATTATTAAATAACTAATAAATAATAGAAAATCAGGATCTGCTAATGTACATTCTTCAAATAGAAAAAGAAGTGGAAATTAATCAAATACCTCATTCATTGAGCTCTAATTATTTGGGTGAAACTGGCAGAAAAGGACTTCATCATACCTCACCAGTTAACAGTACATTTGGGTGAAAAATCCATAACAAATATACATTCATTATATTTTGCCTCCTTTTCTCTTTCTGGACTGATCGTGATCTTCTCAAATATATTAGTTGTTTAAAATGGTCCACCAGATAATTCCTTGGTTTTTGATTTGCTTGAGAGCAATTCATTGGGAGTATGCAAGATTGAATATGTGAAACTCAGGCTATTTTGATTGGCCATGTAGGCCATGTAGGTCAGATGGTAAGTTTTTGCTTTCAGGTTGGATGAGTGTGGGTGAGTTACCTCCGGTTTTACACAGTTCTTAGTTAGACAAACTCCCATTGAAGTCAGTGGGTGTAGAATCAAACTTATATATTGCCTTTCTCATGGCAGATATATATATGTGTATATATATATATATATATACACAGAGAGAGAGAGACATTTTTTTCTGAGAAACTGAGTATAGATTAAAACCTGAGAGAAAAAAATAGACCAGAAGGAACCCTGCCAGATGAGCACCACTGAGTACTTGATTTCTAATAGTTCCCCCAATGGACATTACAATAAATGTTTGCAACAGCACAATGAACAGCTGCAAAGGAAAATAGGACCAGAGAATATTAAATCAGTTATTTCATTGAAGCATGCCTGCCACAAGGAGTGACTATAGCATTCATTAAAGCCAGGTGAAAACCTATCAAGAATCACTCCTAGACAGACTAAGAGGCAGGGACTATCTTTTACCACAAGTCTGTATAAATCTAGCAAAATAAGGCTCCAGTTTCAATTTGGGTCTCTCGTGACTACTATTCTTGCTACTGTCATTGATAGTTTATATTTATTATTATGGATCTGGCTTGAATGCAAGTGTGCTCATTTAAAACCAGCTACAAGAACCTGGGCCTACTCAGGCAAAATTCCCAGTGCCTTCAGTGACAGTTTTGCCTGAGTAAGGACTACAAAATTGAGCATGCTGGGAGCATCTGGCATAACAACTTCTTGTAAATATTATTTAAAGGTGCCCATGTGTTTAAAAGAGAGGAATAATGTCTTGTCTTTCATAGGAGGAATGAAGTCCATTCTAAATAACTTCAATCAGTTCTAGTGTAAACGTGTATCATTTATTATGCATTTAAATGTGCACAGCACATACACCACAATATTGAACAGCACCTGTATAAAACTACAGACAGATTCTGGTAAATGGTGAAAGCTCATACCATGTAACATCAATATAAAGATTTTACAACAATATTCGGAAGTTACAACAATTATCTCTGAATACATCTAGAATGAGGCTGTCAGTTATGGATTTCAATGGAGTGAAAGGTGACACAGAAGAACCATTCTTCAGACAAATTCTTTGCAGTCTGATTTTGCTTTCTGAAACATGGAAGAATTGTGAAGTTTCAGAGGTAGTGGCGAAAGTTACATTGATGCAACGAGGAGTCCGGTGGCACCTTAAAAACTAACAAATGTATTTGGGCATAAGCTTTCATGGGTAAAAAATCTGCTTCTTCAGATGTATGGAGTGAAAATTACAGAGGCAGGCATTATTGTCAATATAATAATGCCTGCCTCTGTAATTTTCACTCTATGCATCTGAAGAAGTGGGTTTTTTACCCACAAAAGCTTATGCCCAAATAAATTTGTTAGTCTTTAAAGTGCTACTGGACTCCTCATTGTTTTTGTGGATACAGACTAACATGGCTACCCCTCTGATACTTTACACTGATGATTACTCAAATATAGAAAACAGAGACAGTACAGAAAACCCCCAAATTGCAGAGAAATCCTTAGGTACCATGTTTCCTAGGTGCTTCATTAGGTTTGGCTTTGTTTTTTGTTTTTAATTTGGTTTTATTTTTGAACAGCAGCAGTAGATGGTTTAAAATCTGGTCCTGCTACACTCTGATCTCACTGAACTTTGGTGAGTAGCTTTACTTTTCAAGGTCATTTGTAAGTACAGTATATATGCAAGCATATGTGATTCTAGTGGAACAAAAACTTTTCATATAGGAATGTAGAAAGAAAAAATGCTGAACTCAAATTTTCTGCAGCCTTGGGACTTGTATATGTCCAAAAATGATTAGTTGAATTTGGAAGATTATCTGTCTGTAAACATCCTGTAAGAGTATTAAACTTATTCACTAAACATTGTGATCAGGCCTGGTTTCAACTTAAGATCATGAAGTCTCACTTTTATAAAAAAATTAAAAGTTTACCATCATTTCAGGGTCTCCTTTCTCCCTTCTTTCATGATCAAACCTGCCTTTTCCTTCATTACTTTAGAGACATGGGTTACATTTGCAAAATATAGAAAGAAAAATATAGGGTTACTTGATGACCATATAGTGCTGCAGCCTGACAGCTGTCTGCAAATATTTTCACCATGATTATCCTTACTAAAAGTAAATCACTGGGTAAAGATAGCTCAAACGTGACAAGGCTCAAATAGGATGCAACTGACTCTATCTTAAATACTTCTGGCTACATATGGAAAAATAGAGATTTGGGATTGCAAAGATCCACCCCCTTCCTGGAATTATAATACTGAAGAGAAAAGTTTGCACCTTCTATGCAGATTTTGTTAGGAGACTGGCTTCAAGAATTAGTGAGGTAGAAATTAATTAACTTTGTCAGGGAATGAGACATAGAAAAGAGCAGCATATTTCTCCTTCCAAACACTGCATTTTAAAAATAATATAGACCAGCTTTACTCACTTAAAACCAGTCTGACTTCTATCTATAGAGCTTGGGTTTCTCAAGAACCAGAAAATGTGTTTTGACTATATATTTAAAAATTATGGGAGCAATAGAGTTTCATAGGCTTTGGAAAATAAGTGTAGTCTACAAATTTGAAGAAGGAATTTTGATTTGAATAAATAAACACAATGAGTTCATGGTAGCATATTTCACAGTGTTTGTTAGGGGAGGGGTTGACACACTTTTTAGACCTCATGTGCAAAGCAATCATATGTAATATTAGCTTTCTCTAAGGGTCACAAAAGAAATGATGCTCCTATTTATCTGAACAGAAAAAAAATGAGTTTATATAGTTGTTTAAGGGTCTCTACTGCCTAGTAGCTCTGCAAAGATTGACTGCAGGAAAGTTCAAAGTTCAGCACTGGCAGATCTAAAAACAGATTTGTGGGGTAGTACTTCAACACTGCACTTTCTGTACCAGAAGTAAACCGATACCATTTCAATTAAATAGCAACACTGCACAAAGGAGGTCAGACATTGTAAGTTCCTACAAGCTAGCATCAGAACTGAGAAAGGTTTGCACAGCTCATTTTCAAAGACTAAGACCTTATCTGGTGGTGGTGGGTTAAAAAATAAAACAAACAAATACGTGTACACCAACAAACACTGTACAACACACAAACAGTGCAAAACATTGTAATATAGGAATCGAATTTCACTTGTTTTAAAACACATAATAGCAGCACACCTGTGATAAATTTAAAAAAAGTTAAATAAACCACAAAGCAGAAGTCTTCTACAGTTGCACCATCAAATGAAATACCTTGGGTTGGGTTTTTTGTTTGCTTGTTTTTAGAAATAAAAAAAATCAGAACTATAAATAATTTTGTGGCAATATATACAGACTTAAATAATTAATTTAAATATCTTACACCTAGTCTTGCATAAAACTCTCCAATAAAAGTGCACCATGTTTTCCCCAAGCGTGGCTTGTCTCTTCCCCTGTGCTGAGGTAGGTCTGAAGGAAGATGGCTCAGATTCTAGGAAGAAAATGTGTCACTGTCATTGTGGGAGACACTTTGTTGCCTTTCTTTGTTCTTCCATTTTTGCTCAGAGCTATGTACATGCCAGGGTAAATCCTGGACTCGTAAGCATTGTAGTTGTTCGGCAGAAGAATCTCTTTGAATTTGCACTCATCATTGAAATGGGTCTGAAATGCAAAGGAGGAGGAAGGAGGGAGGAAATATTAAACATCAGGCATGGAAATATTATTGCCAACAGGTGTAGGCCTGATGAAGGGAAATGCACAGCTGATTTTCCCCCTAGTGATCTTTTGAAGAGATCATCCCATTGAGAAACCATGGATTCATCAAGGGTTTTAAAATCCAGATCAATCAGATATGTCCGAAGGGGCTAAAAGCATCTAGTAGTCTGTCTACACAACCATGGAAATGTGTCACATTTTAACACAGCTGGCAATGCAGCTTGTATAAATTTAAGGCCAAATTCTGTTGGTTTCCTCAGGTAGATCTATTCAATGGGACTTTGCCCATTAGCGAGGATCAGGATTTTGACTTTCAGACCTTACATTGAAGTCAGTGGAAGTTTTGCAGGATGTAACCTTCCTTCAAGTCACCTTATTTAAATAATAGGCCCATTGATCTTTCTGATATTAAATAGATTACATTTAATATATACAGAAACCCTTGGCTTCCAAAAACATTAGCTGCACCTCCAACAATACATTCTCTAGGATATTTCAGAGCTCAGGACCCTCTAAATATTGGCAAAATGTTTTGATAGGAAAGAGGGAAGAATTTCAAGGTACCCAGAACATTTCAGAACTGACAGTATTTCTTCCTTAAAACTTGATCTTGAATGAGAAATTTGGATCCGTTGATGCTAAGAGACCAGGAAAGCAAACTGATTTGAAGGGTAAGGCAAGGACACTCTTTCTTTGCAGGTGAAATAATTTCTTATGTGGATACAAAGGGAGGCAGGTGCTTTTCCTGGATACAGATACTAGGACAGTATTGGGCTGGCACTGATAGATACTAAAGTAACTAATGGGATTATATCTATTATTAATTTTAAGCACTAGTTTCTGTAAATAAGGGCTCGACCTGCTGTAGTTAAATCTGCACTGGAGGTTAGAACACCCAGGGCACACAATGCAGCCAAGACGCCTGCTTGATGTCCCTATTAGAGATGATGACAGAGGAGCTGTTGTACTTTGAAGGCCTGGTACTACTTCGACTGGAGTCAATAGCAAAATGGCCTCTTGACTGCACTGGTGCAGGATCAGGCCCTAAACCAGTTACTTTGTATATTCACATCCTCATTCAGGCAAAACATCCATTCACTTCAATTAGAGCTTTGCCGGAATTAGGGGGTGCAGGATTGGGCCCTTGTGTGACCAAAACTCCTTCAAAATGAATGCGGAAAGACATGAATCAGAAAAGTCATTGATAGAGAAGTCAGTCTGAAAGCAGAATTCTACATACGGGATCATAGGACTGAAATGATGCTGGCCACAGAAACGTATACAAAGGGGAAGGCAACAAGCAGAGGGAAAGTTCTAAGTGACCTGAAACAAGACTTGTATTATTATTTTTAGCACCAAGTGGGTTTAAAAAATGAAATCCTGTCCACTATTTGTTCCCAAAATCCAATGTAAAAATGCAAGACATACTTTCATTCTGGCTGAACAGATCAAATTTGTTTTTAATAAGAGGGAGTTTTGCAGTGGGAGTTTTGATGACTGTCTATCCATCATCGGAGCAGAGTGACAGTTCCGCAGCATTTACAAAGAGTGATCAGGGTAGGTATTGATTTGGGGTGTCATAAAAGATTACAAAAAACGCAGGTGGGACTGGTCACAAATTAAAGTTCCCTCAGAGAAACTGAGCAGATATACATGCCTGATTGAAGCGGTTCCTATTTGGAGAGCTTTAGTATTTATTTATTGTATGCAATTAATTAATTAATTATTATGCACACTAGCTTGTGGTATTGCCCAACAAAACGATGACTGTGTTTGGGGATAAACTTGACAATATGGGTGGTCCCTGGCTGAGTGACTTTTACACCAGGAAGGATAGTAAGTACATCTAGTGGCTAGAAATGCAAAGAATGGCATTTACATGAAAGGCGCTACTCCCATAGTATCTCTGCACAGTGCCCCTTCCATTCACAGTAAAACAGAGTGCTTCAAGGAGACCGTGACTTCGATGAGCAATGCAGTGTAGGACTGGGGCTTGGGTGATTTAAACCCAAAATACCACAGGCGCTCTTCATGGGGGATTGATATGGTCATGTATCCAGTCACTCAGTATCTCATATGCTACTTACAGATCCATAGAGCTTGCCTTTGCTATTCATGGCTACGAAGAGTCCACTTTTAACACCAAATAGGCTCACCACTCCTCTTTCCACTGGAGAAATTTCAAGCAGACCTATGGTGAAAAACGATGCATATGGAGTCACACAGAATATAGATACATGTATTAACCTTATTGTGGGTTCATTTAACACGAACAGTGGCCATATCAAACCTATTCCCTCCAATTAAGGCTAAATCGTGATTATTTGCCTAACATCACCCACATGCTTCTATACGTGACTTCACAGTGGCTTTCTTGATGAAACAGTTCTGAAACTTTTCAAGATGATTATGTGGGTTAGGTTTCCCCCTGTGCTTTAAAGACTGAATCCCGCTCTCATTCAGTGGCTCGATAAAGTCGAATAAAACAGCTCTATCAAAAATAAAAACAACCCCGATATTTTAAACGGGAACGAGGAATCTCACTCATTGCTCAGTTTAAAATAAGTAACAATAAGTTTGTGGCAAATCAAACATTTGTCATCATGCTGTTTATAACCTCAAATCCTATTGTTTCAGTTGGGTATCAGATAAAGTCATGGGGCCAAAGGGTTAAGTCACTAACAGATGCTTTTCTATTGGACTGTGCTAACGCTTGAGAGTTGCTTTTGACTCAGGAATCCCAATTTACTGTTTGAAAACCTGGGGGTGGGGAGGAACACCCTGCACGCTGTGGTGCTGAGCATCCAGATGCTGACGTGGGCAGAACACCTGATTATTTTCGACAGCAGGGAAAATATTGCTTTAAGCAATTCTATCCATACACAGGAGCCTCCTCCATAAATCGCTCTCACACAAGCAATCAGAGCCCTGCAGTGCCATTATTTTTAAAACAAGTCCTTGGGGGCGGAGGAAAGGACATGAACAAAAAGATTTCCCCTGATTGATTTCCAATGCTCATGCCGCTTAAGCATATACATGTGGACTTTCAAACCCAAGGCGCTGGGACTGCTGGCTAAGCACTTTTTTTTTTTTACTTAGTAACCTGGTGTCTTCAGCAGGACCAATGCCACTGATTTGGGGGACTTGATAACCCAATTCAAACCTGAGCTCAAGGAAGTCAGTCGATGCAGCTCGAGTTTGACCGTGCATTCTTAGGACCGACTTTCAGCTGACTTTGGAAAGCTTTCTGTAAGCCGCTCACAATACCTAGGTAACCAGCTGCGATAATAATTTTTCCCTCTAAAGGGGCCCTTGTGTGTTTCTGTGCAGAAGGCTCTAATATACAAAGTGCAACACACGCTGGGAAAGCGAATCTATTTTCCGAACAGGGCACCAAGAAGGAAAAGTGCCAATATAGCCAAGTGCCCTTCAGCTGATTTCCACGTTTTTCCAAAAACTACAGAGCCCCACAACTCTTTCATTTGGTCCCTCTAAGAAGGGGAGTTTATGAAAGTCACCAGCTGAAATGTCAGGAATCAGGTGAGACGCACTTCGAAGTGCCAAAGCCCCCCTGTCGTAAATCCCCTCCGCCCCCCGGAAAATTGACAAGGTGAGGGAAATTAAAAAAGAAGAAGAAGAAGAAGAAGCAACTTACTGTATCGATTTTCGTTGTGAATCCCGTTGATTCTGCCGTCTGGCAAGACTTGGATGTGAAACCCGATGCCTACGTTACAGTAGAGACGTCGCAGCCTCTTGATGCCCAGCAGATAGTCACTGTCCCGGCTGATCTCTTTCCTCTCCCCCGGGAGCCTGGCCATGGAGCGGGAGAAGAGAGTCTCCCAGCGCCACTCCAGGGTGTCGTTGTGCTGGGCAGAGAAAGGAACGCAGCGCACCACCCAAGGCGAAAGCAGTCCCAGGAGCAAGATTGGCAAGAAGGCCGAGGGGAGAGTCATCCTGATCAACATGGGCAGCACACGTGGTTAGAAGGGAGTCAATTGCTCTAAAAATACACTCGCCTCCGAGCTCCCACTTTATACTTAGATCAAAGAAAAAAAGGGAGACGAAGTAGCAAAGGAGGGATCCCAATAGCTCAGTCACCAAAGGAGCTGTGGTTTCCCTGGTCAGGTTGCATGGGGAAGAAATCCTGTGAGCAAGGGGAGGAAAAGCGGAGGGGGGGGGGAATCGACTCAGCTGAATCTTATTCTGAACTTGATCTCAACTCCAGAAGTCTTGTCTGAAGTGTTGATCTTCTTCTATAGCTGCTCAGCCATAGCGCTTTAGCCCTAGCCACGATATTTATATATCCATGTGCGTTGGTACCTATTACATCACCACCTACTGCTCTTTGCTGCAGCGTTCAATCCAGTTCAACAGAAGTCAGATTATCACCCCTAGATGCTAAACAACTTCGAATCGTGTCTTGAGGGGAGAGGAAGGGGGACTTTTTTTTTCAACTAGCAGGAAAGGCCAACCTTAAAAAAGAAAATGTCACATTTTGCGTTCATCACACGCAGCCTTTCTTTCTTTCTTTCTTTCTTTCTTTCTTTCTTTCTTTCTTTCTTTCTTTCTTTCTTTCTTTCTTTCTTTCTTTCTTTCTTTGTTACAAATGCTAATGCAGGACACCAAAATCAAAGAATGCCCAACACGCTTTTCCCTCAACACAATGTCTGACTTTGTGGAAATCTGTGGAATTTCGGCTTTTGCTGTATCCAGGCGACATGGTTTACAGTTTACTGGATGCAAAAAAATTCCCTTCATTAAAAGCCAAAATAGTTGTTGCATGGGAGGTTTAAGAAATGAAAAATGAAAGAACTGGGGTAGGGGGGGGGCAGGGGGGGAGGAAGCATTTATTAAACCAAAGGGCTAAGTCTCTAATACAGAGGGGAAAACTTAAAGAGGCAAAGGACGTTCGAAAGTAAAACTAACTTTTTGGATTCTAAGTGTCCCTTTAAGAAATCGGATACATTGCATTACTTTAAGACAATGCAGAATTCAACACTGGTTACAAATATTGAATGGTATTTTAGTGATGCAGCTGATTTCTAATCTCTTCACATTCACTTAAGTATTGCAGTGTTGTCTCAATGATACAGTTGATTTCTGATCTTTGAATGTGATATATTCACTCCTTGGAATCATTTCCCTGCATAAAATATTAACACAATATTCAAAATGAGGGGAGCAGAAGGTAAGAATTGATAAACCTGTAACTGTTTTAATAAGGGCAAGTCACAAAGGCTCGGTTAGCCTCATCCTAGGTCTTTTTCGATGTCTTCAGAAACAAACAGGTGGGAGGATGTCAGAACAATTTTGGATGGTCCTAAATTAATATGCAACAGAAAAAAGTTGTTTGTGACTCAGCTCTTTTATAGCCCCCGAGGACAGTTTAGTCTTTTTCACGCCAGCAAGCACTCCTGCTGTTCCAGCAAGAGATGCGAGAGGAAAGAGAATTGCCCCGAGCCAGATGACAGCTCACCTAGGTGCGAAAATCTCTGACCTTCGCTAAACCTAAGCAAACTTTAGATGATGTCCTTTTTTCCCCTCTTGTGAGATGCACACATATTACTGTGTGTGTGGCATGTCCCAACCAAGTCCCTTCTCTCTCCTTGGCCCTCGGGGTTGTCAGGAGAGGCCTTTAGGGAGACACTTTGCGTGAGGTAAAGATATTACCTCACCCGCCTTGTCTCTCCAATATCCCGGGACCGACACGCTCCAGCAATATGGCAGCCAGGACTGAGATCTTGTTGCTTTTTTGGGTGGCTGTAGCTTGGTCCTCAAAAGTTAAAAGACCCACTGGAGGGCTGTGGTTAGTGTGTCAAACAATTCTGGGCCAGATTCTGATACTCTTATTCCTATGGAACGATACCCTATTCTAGGAGCCCTCCTATCCCACAGAAGCCAATGCTATTATTTATGGACTAAGGTAACTACTGCATGTATGAGGATATCATTATTTGGCCCTGAAAGGAAAACTGGCACTCATCTATCTGGTTACTAACAATCCCATCCCCTATTGCCCTTTCCAGAGCAGTACAGCCCCTTGTCCTTAGAAAAGGGAGAGCCTAACATAATTCTAAGTTTGCAGGTATTTGCTGCTTTTTAAATACAGCTGTGGATGAAACTGACTCATCATCAGAATAAAAAGGCCCAGGACAGATTATTTCTGCTAACAGAGTCATGCAGTTATACAGGCAATCTGCAGTCTAATGCCTATTCAGGCAACACTGGCAACAGGCAAAGTAGTCTAATGGTTAGAGCTGGTATAGAATCATAGAATCATAGAATATCAGGGTTGGAAGGGACCCCAGAAGGTCATCTAGTCCAACCCCCTGCTCAAAGCAGGACCAATTCCCAGTTAAATCATCCCAGCCAGGGCTTTGTCAAGCCTGACCTTAAAAACCTCTAAGGAAGGAGGTATACAACAGTCAGGCCTCTTGGGTCCTATCCCCCATGGCAAATACTTATTTTGTCAGTCCCAGTCTCTCTCTGCCCCACTTTACCAACCCATCTGCAAAAAGGGTATAACAATATATACTTAAACCCTAAGGTTATTTTGTGACTTTAATTAATGTGTAAATACTTAACTCATTAGATATTATTAATTAATGCTTGTAAAGTTCTTTGAAGATGCTAGAGTGTTAATGATTGTTATTGTTTTCTTGTTACTAATGTTTGTTATTTTATTATGGTAATGCATAGAGTCCTCAGCCAGGCCAGGATCCCATGGTGTAAAACACTGTGCAAGGAGAGTCAATGACAGCCCTTGATACAAAGAGCTTACAGTCTAGGGCCCTAGTCCTGCAAACATGCAGCACACATTTAACTTTAGGTACCCACTAAAAATTAAGATTAAGAATGTGCATATGTATATGCAGGATTAGGGCCTATAAAACTGAAAAGTGCTTTGAGATGATTACATGAAAGTTGCCTGATAGAATTACCAAGTTTATTAATAAAGGATGTTTTCACAAGTTCACTCATAAATTTGACTCAGAGCAAAACTTCATCATTTCCACAAGTGCTTTGAATAAAGTCCTGTTTGGTAGCAAAAGTGACAAGATTCCAGCGACAGGTGACATGCTGAGATTTGTGATTATTTGCTATTTATGTATTTTGGTGGTATTTTAACTATGAAAAGATACCTGCACCTAAGCTCTTAGCATCATGAAAATTAATTAAATTCATAATTTGTATGGGGAGCATGACACAATACAATAATTTAATTTGCCATCAATAAATCAGAGTAGAAGTATATCCCATTCCACTTCCATTGAAACCCCTATATCTCAAGCCCTCCCCCAAAGCCCCACCTAATAGATGGGTATGTGAAAATTTGCCATTTCTTAAAAAGCCAGATTCTCAGCTGGTGTTAATTAGTGTAGTGCCATTGACTTCAATGGAACTATGTTGATTTACACCAAGGGAGGATCTGGCCCACATTTCTTCACAGCAAAATACAAATTTCTGCCCAGAAAACAAACCATCTTCTGTTGTCATGAAAAAGTTATGGGAAAACAAAAATTGTTTGTTCATTGTAAGGCACTTTTTATGCAGCTGTAGAACTCAAGATCCTTGAGAAGAACAATGTGAAGGTGTTTCTTTCAGTCCCTCAGTGTTGAACTGAGTAATTGCCTTCCTTCTCTCGCTCTCTGTCTCTCACACAAGCACAGTCCTTCATTCTCCCGGCAACCATCTTTACCGATGCCTTGATCTATCCCTAAGGAAAGACAATGCTCTTTATAATTTTTATTACAGTAGCACTTAAAGAAAGTGGACAAAGAAAGTATTACCCCCATTTTACAGATGTGAAAATAAGGTGTAGAGAGATTAAGTGATTTGTTCAAGGTCAGCCAGGAAGTCTATGGCAAAACCAGGAACTGATCTTTTGCCTTAACTACAAGATCATCCTTCTGTCCTATGGGCACCTGCAAGGTACTGAACAGGTTCTGATGGTTACAAGTGCCCTCAACTTTACTGCAGATGAAAGGGAGCTGAGAGTGTTCAGAGCACCAGAAGTTCGCTCATAGTCTTCAACAATCAAGTTCTATATCAGTTCCATACAACCATTGGGCCTTATGTGATACAATCATTTATAGTTGATATTTTAAATTTAAAATGGTGGGTTTTCATTTGTTCATCCTTGTCTCTGGCTCTATCCCTTAGAAATGCACCTGAATGTCACAACTGAAATCCAAACTGAGGTTTGAGTAATTGGAATAAGAGGGTATTCATAAAATTCAGATCCATACCTCTCATTCAGATTCAGAACACACCACATTTTGAGGTGTTAGGTCCATCTCTAATGCAGAGACTGTGTCTTGACAGAGATCTCCAAATGTATACTCATATGTAATATATATTCTGCAAAATAGAATCACAAAAAGAAAGAAAGAAAGAAAGAAAGAAAGAAAGAAAGAAAGAAAGAAAGAAAGAAAGAAAGAAAGAAAGAAAGAAAGAAAGGTTATGTATATATACTTCAATCACAGGATGTGATGGCAGCTTGAGTAGATATATATGACCTAGCTTTATCAAGCAAGCTAGGGTCTCAGAGAAATGAAGCCTCAGTAACCTGTACTTCAGTGCAGGCTGTACAAGCCCACCCAGAGCTCTGAGTAATTACTCACATGGTTAGCCTGCACTGAAGCCCAGGCTGCTGTGGACCTGAGCTAGCTAGATTAAGGTTAAGTGAGGTTTGTCTACACAATTAGAAATCATACTCTGTTATTGCAGTATAGACATACACAGGCCTGTCAAGAGAAATGTGGGGCTCTGGTGCATCATGTTAGCTGGGGCTCCCCCCTTCCATCTCACTTTATTTACACAGATGTTACAGATGTTTTGGGGTCCCCCTGAGCTTTGGGCCCCAGTAAAATTGTCCCCCATTTCTTCCCCTCTCTTTAGCTACAGACATAACCAAAGAAAGAAAGAATCTGGCATAACTTCATTGATGTCACTGAAGTTATTCTGGATTTACATTGGTGTAACAGTAAGCAGAATTTGGCCTTATGTGTGTATATAGATAAGGAGATAGAATTAACCAGTTTAAAAAAATCATTTTATTTATTTATTAATCCTGCTGAAGAGACCAAAAGATACATCTTCTGAGCTCTGCTACTGAAGGAAAACATTATACTGAGACTCTTTGATCTAGATGGATGGGGAATGGACTGGAGGGGGAATGGGGATCACACTTCTTAAAATATATTGTTGGGGGGAAAACTCTCTTTCACCTTGTTTGTATGTAACTAAATCAATGCAAACAGGCAGGTCTGTTCCTCACCTCTCTTTTGCACATGCCCCTTTTAATTATTATTATTTTGGAGGACACTGCACAAAGATCTGCTGAAGAGACTCGCCTGACAAAGCTTTCTCACGTTCACGTCTGGCTGACTCTCTATGTCAAAGGGGACAGTAGTCCTGGGAGAGGAGGTTGGGTTGGAATGCAGGGCAAAGCTGGGGGCCCAACCCAGAATGGCTGGAGTGTCGCTGGGAGACCCTCACCATCCAGTCCTCTTGGAGTTGCACTACACACACACTAGCTGGCCATGTGCACACAAGGCATGGTTTGCTGCCTTTTTTTTTTTTTTTTTTTTCCTTGCAGCCAGTCTATTTGATCTCTGTGTGCCTTGGTTTCTTGCTGTTGTAAATGTCCTGCCCTGATCAAAACCTTATTATCTTGGGATGTGATGTGGTGTCATATGTTGGAAAAGAGCAGTGGAGTATAGCAGTAGCCAGCTACAATAGGGTACTGGATAAATACCAAAGACAGCAATAATATGGATCAAATGTGTGTGGATACCCAAAGGGCTCAATGAAAAGTCTGTGTCATTTTATTTGTAATGCATATGGACTTTTTCAATAGCTACTATCTCCTTCTGTTGATTTATCTCTGGCACAACTGAATTTGTTCAGAAAAATACCTCTTTATAAAGCACTGATTAACATTACTGTAGGGGACTTGATTGTGTGCATCTGCATGGTTTGTCTGTTTCTCTATGGGCTCTGATGTTGCAGTTTATACTTATTGCTGGATACTATGTTGCTCATATTTACCCTTTTGCTTCAGAATGAGGTGATGAGGAAGTGATCTTGATCTTTTATCTGATGTTTTAGTGGTTTCAGTGCTTCCTCCTAGGACCACAAAAGATTGAATCCCCCTTAATTGCATTCAGTTTCTTTGGATCCTTTTCCTTCAGCTTGTAAGTGTTTTATTTGCTCATTTGAGTATTGTTTTTTGAGACTTGTGATTAGCTACCTCGGGCAACCTGCTTAGCTTAGAGACTTAGGGTGGCTGGGGGGCAATATTGTTGGCATCAGTATTGTTTGGAACTCAGCAGACACTCTCAGCTAGCCACCAACCATGGCTTTGTTGAGGCACTTGGCTGTCCCACTGGCCCCTGGTTGACTGGCTGACCTGGGGCCAGCCCTCTTTATATATGAGAAAACGCACAAGGCCATGCTATTATATCCCCCACGTCTCACCTGGAGAAAGCGTTGTTTCTGCAGGCTGCAGCTCCTCCTCCTCATCAGCAGCTTCCCCATTAGTAGAAGTTCCTGACTACTGGCATGCCTCCTTCCAATTGGCACCTTTCTTTGCCCCATTGGCTGCCTTACCATCTCTTTTCCCTCCCACTCTTCTCATCACCCACTACTCTCTCCTGTTTCAATTCCTTTCTATGGCTACCTTATCTCCCTGTCCACTCCTCTTGACCACTGTATTCCAGTTCCCCAGCTCACTTCCCTCCTACTCCAGGATGATTTTTGGTCATACAAGATTAATCAGGTCAGGCCATTGCCAGGGCTGCATCTGCCATGGGCCAAGAAGCTTCTGCTGCTATTGCTTAGGGCTGAGATGGTTTTAACCACGTGTCCAGCACATATACTACTATCACTACCACTGCTCTAAATAAGGCAAATCAGGCAAAGTCTCCCTTTGCCCCAGCCCCTTGCTGCCGCTCCTGACTCATTGCCAACAGAATCTGACCAAGGCAGTGCCCAGCACCAGACAGAAGAATTGTTACTGCAGCTGTTGGAGTGTCATTTTCTCTTTCCCTCCCACCAGTTTCCCAGCAGGCTATTCCAATTCCTATTTATCGGAGAGTCCTTTAGGAGGGCAAGGCCCATCTTAGCACCACCCAGTACCCCGTTTTCCTCCAGAGGTTCACGACTCCATACAAGGCAGACTTCTGTCCAGTTTCTTCCCCTCTTTGTCCATCCTAGCTGAACTCGGATGAGGATGGGTTCACAGAACCTACTATTTTAATGTTACAGGGTATCTGATCCCTGTGAGTAGAGCTGGGACCAGTGCCCTGTATTAGAGCAGGTGAGCCCAATCTAGCCAATGAAAGGGGTCTGGGCTGAACCTCTGCCTATAAAAGGACAGGAAATGAGCAGGGAGGAAAGAGTGATTGAGATAGGCTGTGTCTGGGGAAGGGAAGCCAAAGTGGAGTGGAACTAATTCCAGTGGTGTATCCCTGGTGCAAGGTGTCCAGAGAAGCAGTCCTAGGGTCTGCTGCTCCAGGAAGGAAGCAGAGCTGACTAAAACTTGGAAGCTGCCAGGAGCAGGAAGGCAGAGACCCCTGAGAGAGGTGACCCTGAAGCCTGAGACAAAGGAGTGAGTTAAAAGACTGTTTATTTGTCTCTTTTAAGAAAATAAACCTTCTTAAAAGAACTGAGCATGGCTGTGTGGGCTTGGAAACTGGGGTGAAGCCCTGCATTGTGACATACGGTATGTATGACATATGGTGTATGACATATGGTGGAGAATGGGGGCACATCGATTGGCCCTGATATTGGGGAGGAGTGAAGAGGAAAGCTGGGCTGACCCTATCTAGTTTGGGGCTAAGGGAAAGATGGAGGAGGTAATTGGCCTGTTAGTGACTGGGCAGCAGCATCAGATGGCCATAATACAGTGACAACAAGAGCAACAATGGCAGACTCAGGCCGTGCTCATGAAGTTGATGGAGAATCATCAGAAATAATAAGAGGCCCAGTTTGCAGCACAACGGAGATGACAAATAGTCCACTTCCAACAGCAAGAGTGATTGCAGAAGGGAGCCAAGGATCACCAAGCAACACAGTCAGTGAGGAGACCCTGTGTCAGCTGGCTCCAGACCTGGTGAAGCTTGGACCAGAAGACAACCACGAGGCCTTCCTCTGAACATTTGAAAGGGTGGTGAAGGCATCAGGCTGTGAGAAATTGACATTGGCAGCCCACATAACACTGTTCTTGACAGAGGAGGCATAGACTGCTTACAGGGTGGCAAGCAATGACCAGGCAAATGCCTACTTGGTAGTGAAGGCAGCCATTTTGAACCAATGCGGGCTGCTCCTGAGTCATACAGACACTGGTTTTGGGTTGAACCATTTCCATAAGGAGTTTGCTCATAGGTAGTGGACCAGACAGTGATAAACACAATGTGATGGGTCTGCTCTGAGACCAGCTTGATAGAGAAGGTCATGCACCAGATTATCTTGGAGAAGTTCCTGATGGTTTTATCCGTGGGAGCACAGAGCTGGGTAAGGCACTTCTAGACAACCTCAGTGGGGGAAGGTGTGGAACAAGCTGAGGTCTCCTTTAAGGCCAAAGGAGAGGAGTGGCCGGCATGGCAAACTGAGAGGGGCTCAAAGGGGGATGTTCCAGGGAAACTTTCAAAGGAGAAAGACCTTGAGTGGCCAGAACTTCGGGACAGACAGGACCTACAAGGATCTTGACTAGCCCCACAGTTTAATGGAAACAGTTAGGGGGTGGACCAATGGGCACCATGGTATGCTTCACGTGTAGCCAGCTTGGGCCACTTAATGGAATTGATTGATGATGGAGTGTGATTAGCTAGGCTGTTACTACACTGGCACCAGGCAGGGGAGGCTTACTTAGAAAGTCAGGGGGCTGGCCATGGGAGGTACTAGTTAGGTTGGGAGGAACCATTGTTAAGGGACTTGTAGACTCAGGTTGTAGGTGCAATCTTGATCAGGAAGATACGGAAGAGGTAAATAACCTAGACTAATGTCTCCCAGTAGAAGACTCGTGTTTCCATGGTGAGACCTGTGTCTAGCCCACAGCAGAGGTTGACCTGTAAGTTCAGGGTCAGAAAGCTCGATTTCATATTGGGGTGTTGAAGGGTGTGCCTTGGCTAATAGTTTGGGGGAGAAACTAGGTAGGTTTCTCAGCCCATGTAAGGCTGAAAACTAGAGATTAGAACAACAGCCCAGGACTAGAGGGTTGGGGGTCCATCAGAAAAGGAAATAAGAGAGCTAGGAGAGAGAGTAAAGATGCCAAAGGGAGGCTGAGATGGAGAGCATGACCATTTCCAGGGAGTGACGGATCAACTTAGCAAGTGCCAACAGGGGTTGGATGATGCAAGCATCTAATGAAGGAATATTATTAACCAGCTAGTGGTGTTAAACAAGAGTTAGCCAGGGTTTGGGTGGAGGCTGAGAAAAAGAAGCAACAATGCTTGATCCTGAAGAAAGAATTCGACCAACCCCAGACAGAGAGAAGTACCAAGGTACGGAAGCTAATGGGAACCCAAATGGAGTCTCAGACCCAGCTGAGTCTCAGACCCAGCAAGGTACCGTGGAAACCTGGACGGAGTCCCAGATTTGGCCAGATATTGTAGAGACCCAAGCAGAATCCCAACAAGGTACTGTGGTGACCCAGATTGGACTCCCCATTAAACAAGCTAGCATGGGGATTCAAATGGGGCCACAATATCAAAAAAGCCCAGATGGAGGGCCAAGGATGGAAACAGGGCTCTCGTATGAGGAAGGAGATAGCAGGTACCTGTTTTATGGCTCCTGTCCTGAGGGCTGGGACCTCCTGGAGCATCTGGAAGCAGCAGAATGTGAATTACAGAACCTCAAGTTTGAGAAAGAACAACTCGTGACCGATCTCTGGTTCATCAAGGAGGAAAAAGGATGTTTACTCCTCATGGCTCATGACCTTGAAACTGAGGTAGAAATTCCAGGCAGAGACAGAAGGACTTATGCGTGCAGGGACTTTGAAGTCCAGGCAGCAAGATAAGATTGTATATTGTGTGTGGCTGGTGAGCCTGGGATGTGACTCTGACCACACTGTAAGACTTGGGGCAAATAGGACAAGGGGTTTTTGCTGGAAGGACTGTGCTAGGGTCCCTGGGACAGAGAGAATATTCTGTGACCTACCATAATTTCTGTGAAATACTGTATGAGATCTTGTGAAACCTTAAAAGACTAAGGGGAATGTTTTGGTTGGTCTGGGGAAATATTGAGGTCCAGGAGTGTTATAAAGAATCTCATTGTAAAAGGAACAGAGAGAAAAAACATAGGTTTTTTTCTTCCTGAAAAGTTGGGAGTTGTATTACAGGGTACCTGGTCCATGTGAGTAGAGCTGGGCCTAGAGCCCCTATGTCAGAGCAGGTGAGCCCAGTTAAAGGAGGCCGGGCTTCACCTCAGACTATAAAGGGCAGGAAATGAGAAGTTGAGGAGACAGTGATTGAGAAAGGCTGTGCCTGGGGAAGGGAAGCCACAGCGGAGCGGAGCTAACTCTGGTGGTGGGCCCTTAGAGCAAGGGGCCAGGTGCCCAGGGAAGCAGTCCTGGGGCCTACTGCTCCAGGAAGGGAGCAGAGCTGACTAAAACTTGGAAGCTGCCAGGAGCAGGAGAGCCAGAGATCCCTGAGAGAGGTGATCCTGAAGCCTGAGACAAAGGAGTGAGTTAAGATTGTTTCTTCTGCTTGTTTACTCGTATGTTTTAAGAAAATAAACCTTGTTAAAGGAACTGGGCATGGCTGTGTGTGCTTGGAAGCTTGGAGATGCATCCGATGAAGTAAGCTGTAGCTCACAAAAGCTTATGCTCAGATAAATTAGTTAGTCTCTAAGGTGCCACAAGTACTCCTTTCTTTTTAGTGTGGTGACAATATTTTTCTAACAGAAAGATGTTATTTGGAGCTGACAATTTGGCCATGGTTTATATTAAACAGCATGACTCTCAATTTGGTTGTGTGATGGAGGTGGTCTAGGAATTTGTCCTACAATGCCTGCATCTATTTCCAGTCCAGCATGTCCCAGAGATATGCAGCAGCATTGCTGCATCTCTCATCTTCACACCAGCAAGTTTCAGGGGCTTGTACCTAAGGTGAATGCGGAGAGTCTACCAGGGAGCAAGAAGAATACTTATTAGCTCTTGGCATTTGATAGGTTTAGGGATTGGTGAATGATCAGTTCCATCCTAATACAGTCCTTTTTTGGAGGGCAGGGTGCAATAAGTGACCTTTGGGAATATGTTTGGCTTTCCTTACCTCATTGTGATTCTAATGAAACAGGGCCTTGCCCATTCTATTATGCCTTTCCATTTGTCACTAATATCCTTCTTCTCCTAGGCAACTGGATTCCTCAAACCTTGCAGATTATTTATTATTATTTTTTTTAAATGGCTGGGAGAGATCCAGTAAGCAGAGAGGTGATGACCAGACATCATCCAGCTCTCAAGTGACTATATGGGAGTGCCAACTTTCTTGGCACTGAATCCCTCCTTAACCTTTCTTTCAGCTTTTAGGACTGGAAAGATCCAACCTGGGCCCAAAGGTAGGGCCCATCCAGGACTGCTTTTATGAATCAATATGTGTTTGGGTCCTGAGCAAATGCAATTTTATCTGTACTTTTTTCCAAGGCAAATCACAAATGGGAGGGATCATGTGGTGGTGCCATGAGGAGATACTCCTACAGTATCTTGCCATGGCAGGCTATCTTCTCTGGAGAGGTCTCTGGCTGTTCATGGTGATAATATTGTATTGTGCTCATACAGACCCAGATCCTGGCTGTCCTTCATATGATCCCATCATTCTCAGGTTACCTGGGCAGTGGTTTTGTATTTATTCCTTTAGGATAAGTGTAGCCACATCAACCCTTATCACTAGGTTTTGTGTTGTTAAATAAGGAAAAATTGGACTCGACTCAGCTTTAGTGTCTTTTCCCCTTGACAAAGTAGGTATGATCTAATATGTCGTTGTGCTGAGTATGGAGGGGAACCCATAGTCCTGCTGCTATTGGTCAATCCTGGAAAATGTCAGCCACAAGGTGTGTAAGTTCACTTAGAAGTATATTGGAGCGATTCCTGGACATTGAGACAAGATGAACACTTTGCTGGAGAGAAAGGGGGAAGCATTCTCCTCAGGCCCACACCCAGCCTCCAGCACCCACACAACAAAACACAGTATGCAGGACCCACCCGCTGCAGCACTCTCCAATATCTTTCAACAATCCTGCCTAACCAGAAGACTTCATCACTCCCTACACCCCTCTGAAAAACAGCCTCCTAATACTTGCAAACCCCAATACTTTCCACCTATAGTCAAACATGACCAGTTTCTTGCTCCAGCCGCATGATCTCCATGGTTGCAGAGGATTATGGGATTTGCATGTGTCATGGCAAGAAACAAGGATATTTTCCAGTCCTGGATGGGAAAAGGCTAAGAACTACTGATTTAAACCACAGGACGTTAAGAAACACATTGATAGAGACTACTAGGGATTGGCCTGGTGGCAGGTCTAACTTTACATGACTGGAGCACTTCTGACTCATGGTCTGGATCAAAAGACACAGCCTGGTAGGCCAGTGTCCAAATAGTCTTTGTACCAGGCAGGAGACCTAAGGCCACACGGTTGAAAGTTTTAGATTCAGGGATTGCCCATCTTGTGAATATAGATGGAGTGATTATAGCTTCCCTTGTGCATGAAGAATCCTTATAGCAATTATTGTTGCATTGTTAATTTATATTGTAGTGGAAACTAGATGCTCAACCAGGTTGGGGATGCCATTGTATTCGGCACAGTACTATATAGAGGTACTCTAAGAGATTGTGTTAAGTGAATATCTGCTATTTAATTGACCTGTTTAGTAAAAGTGTTTTGTGTCAGATTCTCCTTATACCTGTAATTGTGTACTGTGCACCTTTCGATGTTTTCCCAGCTCATTGTACTCATAGCATTTTAGTCATTGCTGACACTTCTGCATTTGTTGTTTTGCTGTTCCTTGTCCTGCTGTTCCTTGTATTCTTTTTACCTCTTGAAGTTAGGTTTTTATTTTTTTAACTAAAAATATACCTTTATCCCTTTTGCCCAGTTATGGAACACACACTTTTGCTGATATGCTATAACTATATGCCAAAGAAAATTGGTAAAAGGAAACCTAATATAAAATGGGTTTTGGGAACCAGGATAACTGTTTGTTAAGCTTAATTTTTATTATTGTTATTGTGGGAAACAGCATCCTGAGTTAACTTTTTGTGTGAGAATCTCTTTCGCTGACCTTAAAATGCAGTATAAGTGCTTTAAATGGGTCTGCTCAACATGTGGTGGCCTCTCTTGTATGAGTCATCCTTCTACTGGTGGCTATTGTGAGGCAAACTGGCTGTTGTAAGCAAATGACGTGTATTGCTGAATTTGAAAATTGTCCAGCAAAACACAACACAAAATCTGTCAGAACATATATACAGATAACTGGAAACTCATAAGCTCCCTGAGCGGTGTACAGAGAGCCTTTTCCAGTTGACCTTTAGTGTCACAACTATGAAACAAATTAGTCTGTTTTCTTTATTTATTCCTAAGCTTTGCTAGGGTGCTCATCACCATAACATTTGAACACCTCACAAAAATGATCAGATGTATCTTCAGAACAGCCTATGAGATAGGGAAGTATTATTATCACTCCCAATTTATATTTAGCTAAGGCACAAATGGCATGATTCTCCACTCTATTACATCAGTTTTACAGTGGTGTAACTGCACTGAAGTCAGTGGAGTTACATTGGCATACAACTGGTGCATTGGAGTGGTGAATTAGGACCAGAGAGATTAAGTGACTTACCAAAGTTCACACAGAGAGACTGTAGCAGGGCTCAGAACAGAATCCATATTTCCTGAAGCCTATTCAAAGATTTAACCATAGCTCCATTCTTCTTCTCTAATATCCACTATTAAAGTAGTCACTATGGCCAAAACCGTAGCTTGCATTTACTTTTCAAACTCCATGATGTACAAAAGGGTAATACAAACAATATATTGCCACTGTCCCAGCAAAGATTAACATATTCCATTGCCCTCCTTTAGTTTCACATACCACCTGTGCAAGGATGAATCAAGCCAGCACTGTGTCACTCTTCATGAAATGAGCTTGGAGACAGATAGGTGGACACTTGAGTCTGATGAGAGAAGGTTCAGCTGTCAAGGTGTCATTCTCCAAACATCTGTTTCAGCCCCTGAATGAACCTTTGAAAGACGAGCTGCAGTTTGCATAATTGAAGTTCATAAAAAACCCATTGTGCACAACACAGTTTAAAAGCTTGAGACCAAATTGGTGTGTGGCTTACTTCCCAAGTGTCCACTGATGTTATTGTTCCTAACAATGGTTTGGGCATTGTATGGCCATGCTTTTTGATTTGACTGAAGAACAGTGACAACATTAAGGCTTATAACAATCTGTCTCACTTCTAATACTGTTAAAATTACTGTATTCTTGTTTTAAGAATTGCTGAGAGAAAACTTGCTCATGAAAATATTAGTAATTTGACAGAATGTGACTTTTTCCCAAAAAGTCTTGAGCAAGGGAAACTACAAAGCCAGATTAGTGGCACGCATGGACACATTGAAGAGACACAGAAGAAGATGACAAATTTACGGCACTGTAGCTCTCTAGAGCGGTTGTCTGAGATTTTGAAAAGGTTGTTGCCTGCTCACATGGAAGTCAATAGCAAAACTTCGATTCACTACAATGGGAGAAAGATCAGAACCCCCAGAGCAGGCTACATAAGATATTAATAAATATCATGGGTACAATTACAGTCCTCACACAGGAAACACTCTTCTGACTGGAAGAAGCCAGCTGTGTTTGTGAGCTATTAGGTTTTTTAGTTAATCAATAACACTGCTGCTTCTTGTTGTTTTCAAGGCTGGACAGAATTCCACAACTCCCCTCTATTTTCATCACTCTGCCAGTGATGCTAACTTTGGTCTTTCAACAACAATAATAAAATTATTATGCACTCTCTATCATCCAACCAGATTTACGGCCCAATTCTATTCCCACCATATCTACAGATGTTGATGTTATTTGCCATGTGTTACATACGGATCTTAAGGAATAACATGAAACCAATGCTGTATTCCAAGCTGAAAACAAAGGAAAATATTTTTCTTGACATTTTTTGTGGAAAAAAGTTGTCAATGTTCCAACATTCTGAATTCTTTTTCTGATAAGCTAATCAAGTAAATATGTCAATTAATTAATTGATACTTTGAAGCTGAGAGCCAAAATTTTGCAAAGGAGTCGTTGAAACAGATGAAGAAACAGAAAAGAGAGATCATAGATGCTTTTGATTGGTGCCTTTTCCCCTTCCCAACTGACCAGTACTTGATGATAGCTCACAAAAGAAACCACTCCCATCAGAATTTCCTTAAGGTTGTTGGGAAGCCTAAAAGCACTTATGCACATACTTGCATGCATGTGAGTAGTTCTGTTGAAGTCAATAGGGCTGCTGCTTAAAGTTGAGCACATGTGAAAGTGTTAGTGGGATTGGAGCTTCTTATTCCATGGTTATGCATTTTATTCCATTACTGCAGAAAGAGACATTTACCCCATGGTTCTTATGACTACATATGTGGTATTATCCATTAAGGCTGCTCAGCTGAGCTCCATGTTCTGCATATAGGTAGTAGAGGTAATGAATATAATGGATACTTTCTTCCATATGAACTCATTAATGCACTGATATATAGGGTACATTTTTAGTGGATGACAAACTAGCACAAGGCTCAGGGACTGTTTACCTTAGAGAGAAGGAGGAGGATGATCCTTGGCAGTGTTCAGAAGGAGTTTTCTGCTTGTAAGTCAGCATTATTACCGTACTATTCCTAAGTAATGGGCGAGCAACAGCAAAGGTAGCTCCAAATTTGGTAACATAGCAATACCATTACTTCTCACTAAGGTCTCACTCCTGCTTCCATAGAATTAAGTGGGATCGGGGTGGGGCCCTAACTCAGGTTGGATGAGGATGCCACTCAGGCTGCATAGTACATAGTAGTGGTTGTGGCCATTCACTGTGATTTACCGCCCCCCCCTCCCCCCGTTTTCTTTGAAATTTATGTCAAGAAAGCAGCTAATGGACAGAGGGCTAGGTGGCAGCATAATGCTAAGGTGGACCATGGGAACAGGTCACCAGTAGCTGCAATTTAGAGACAGAAATGTCTCTCAATTGCAGACCTCTAATGTAACTTCTTGGAATGACACTTTGCTGAGATATAAAATACAGACGTGAAATGAGCTTATCTTCATAACTTGTCTTGATTTGAGGTGATTCTTAGTTCAGGCAGATAATAGATTAGGTAGTTATGCTTGCTGGGTCCCTAAGAACAGCCAACAAAGAAGAGAATCCCCTCCACCAATGGAATGGACCACACTTCAAATTGAACCAAATCAACCCTTTCCTCTCTCTGAATATGTTACTTGTGAGTGTAAGATAAGCATGTGACTTTGCTCTGAGTACATTATCAGTAATACTGTGGTGAAATAAACTCAATATCCAACATGTATAGGCAGTTCATAGTCGAAGGACTAATATGTATGGTCATTAGCTCTCTTCTTGGCTTTGCCACTAACTCACTGTGAGACAATGAACAAATTACTGTCCTGAGGACACTGAGCTAAACTCTGCTCTCATTTTCTCCCATGTACTTCTACTGGCATCTAATCCCAGAATTTGGCCCAGTGTTACTATTAAAATATGATCTATTGACACTTTCTATTAATGTCAGTGTGCAAAGCTGGGAAAAGCTAAGCCCACAGAAAGAGTCAACCACCACCAGTCTAATGAGATTTATTTACTCAGCTTCCTAGACAAACACCCATTGTTTCATGTTCTCTGTGTATATAAATCTCCCCACTGTATTTTCTGCTGAATGCATCCGATGAAGTGAGCTGTAGCTCACGAAAGCTTATGCTCAAATAAATTGGTTAGTCTCTAAGGTGCCACAAGTCCTCCTTTTCTTTTTGCGAATACAGACTAACATGGCTGCTACTCTGAAACTAGACAAACCTGTTATTTCTACAGGAATATTAATTAACATGATATTGGTGTTGATATGAGTGGAGGATAAAGTTGGAAGCTATTGCAACCACTGCAACAGGTTGTGAATGATGAACTAATGAAGTGAAAACTCCCTGCCCAGAGAATCCAGACAGTATTGTGCAGTCACTGCTATGCTATTTGCCACATGCTATATACAGTCACGAAATATTCCACTCAGAGACATAGCCAGAAAAAGCCCTTCAAGCCCCAAAGTCTTAGACTTAGAATAACCTTTTTAGCACGCCCTCCCCCACTAAAGGAATACAGCAGAACCTCTGTTTATCCAAACAGCACAGGCTGCATGGAATTTATTCAAATAAATGGGAAAATTGGTTAAAAGATGAAAGGCCTGAGTCTGATTTACCTTAAGGCCACTTTATACCATTCTGGCAAAGGAACCTGAAGATGGGAGTAAACTAAATTTCCACCTACTTTAAGGTGTCTTACACTGCTAGAACAGTGTAAAATGGCTTTAGGATAAATGAGAATCAGGCCTGGATTTTTTCATGAAATTGATACAAATTCTGGGGACATAACCTAAATTATTATTGGATAAAATGGATTCTGCTCTGTAAAACATTGTTTTCCAGAGCACAGAACATATTCATGAAGACTGCAAAAATCTATATATTTATTCTGAGCTCCTGCTGTTGATCTTCAAGCCTTAAATAAAGTCTCCCAAGCTCTCAATCTCCAACTTGCTTGAGAAGTTAATTCATAAATGATGGGGGGGGGGAATTAATTTTGAAAACAAAGGGAAAAAATGATGTGATAATAGTTATTAATGCAAAATATTATTTTGCCCTCCTGTTTAACCATGTCAATCGCTATGCCTACAACACCCTAAATAAAATTACTATTTGCTGTAAAGTCAGCAGAAGTCATCCTCAAATTCTGAGGGTTATAGGACTAACTGAAAGTTTTATGTTGGCATCACCTCTAGGAGAAAATAATGCCCTGAATAAATTGCTAGCTAATTTGCATACTGAAAACACTCAAGCAGCCCCATTTTTCAGTGGTAGTAGTACTGTCTTTAATTAAATTATTGTAAACCATTTATTTTTGTCTGATCAGATGTGGGCTACAGATGTAAGTAGAATGTGGTGTTGTCCAGACTGGCCACTCTAACTTGTGGGACACTTCAAGACGAGAGAGTTCTTCATATAGCTGCCACAAAGTACGGTGCCGTGCGTGTGTGTGGAGTGGGGGTTGTTTGTTTTTTGAGGAGGGGGCTGTCATTGTTATAGATTAGCACAAGATGGCTGCAGGAGCAGGGAAATTGAGGATGAACAAGAAGCTGTACCATAGTAGACCAGGAAGAAGGCTCCAGCTCAGATATGGCACTATCATAGGAGGGATCAAACCAGACCCCCATTTAGATGACAATATCAGCAGGCTGACAGTGAGTGTGTTGGAAAGACAGGAGATGTTTGTTCAGACCAAAACTTGAATAACCACAAAGCACATGACCTGGTAGTGGAGAAGGATAGAACTATCTGATTCCAAATCTTGAATCCTTGGATCCTGGTCTATTCTTGTTCTCACCCATAACAGTTGTCTGTTACCTCAGACAAGGAGTAGGAAAGTGTAGTCATAATATTTGCTCACTGTTCTGAATTATCTGGGTTTTTGACATAAATCTGACTCTATTTATTCCCTATTCATTAGAAGCCATTGTTCTATGGAGGGATTGATTATGTCACCTGTACAGAATTTCTTTTTACTAAATGATAAAATAGAAGAAAAGGGGAGAACTGTTTCTTCATGCACATGTATTCAACCCTTAAAGTTTCATATTCTGCAATTAGTGATACAGGACTACAGTTACTGTCTACTGGAAAAAGTAGAGGAAGCATCCTCACGAGAAAGTCTGAAGGTTAAATGGTCATGGAGACTGAACTACTTTCTCTCCTTTCAAGATGAGCCCTCCAGAAGTGGATTGAAAAATATCTGTGAATAAAGTTGGTTGATATTTATGTAAATTTTTTTCATAAAAAGGCCTTTATTAAAAACTGAAACTTTCCACAATAAATTGTTGATATTGAAAATTTCAATTTTCACAATATTTGTTACCAAAACATTTACTTAAAGTTTCAACAAAACAATTTTCAAAATCATTATAGAAATATTTTGTTTTCTGAAAAAAAAATGGTTACTTGCTGAAAACTGGGTCTTAGGTAAACAAAGTAAAAAATAGATTAGAAAATTATTTTAAAAGTTTCCATAAAAATTTCAGTAAATGTTTAACTGAAAATGTTATGGAAAAATGGGTTCATTTTGAACTCTGTGAAAGGGAAACAAAATAAAACATTTTGATTTTTGTTTCAAAATAATTTTTTTGCTTTTCAAACAACTTTACCTGTGAAGAGTCCTGCAGACTCTGCTCCTTATTATATTTGTAGGAGTATTTTAGTAAAACAGCCTCCAATAGTGTCGATCCAGCAAGATTTTCATGTAAAACAATATTTCTATACTCTGAGGAGATCCCAGTTCTGAAAACTCTAGGTTGCTACAGGTTAGCTCAGGATCAGATTTGATATGAAACAGTCAGGTGGAAAAAAGCAAAGGGTAAAATCACTTTTGCACCAAAATGTGTGTGAATTTTTGCACAGGGAACATCAGTTTTGACTGAGTTCAGGCTGAGTTCTGAGCATGCTTCTTATGTGAAATGGAGAGAAATGCTGGGTGTTTGAAGGAATCTTGTTTTGAGTTTTGAGTCTGTCCAAATCTGAAACTCAAAGAAAATCTTGAGGGGTCAAAAGCCACATGAATCAAAATAGAAACAAAGATTTGAATTTGTATTGTTCACCTTGAAGGATTTATTCAGCTTTTGGAAGGACTTGGAGATACCTTGATATTTGCTGCTGCTGTTCCACCAGGCATCACTTCCCCCTCTTCAGACATAGGCACATAGAGCTTTCAGTTAAGGATTCACAGTAGTGTGGTCCAAAAGGCATGTCCTGTACTGAAAAGCACCATAATTCAAACTGCCTCTAGACATTATTCAAAATACTATGCACCTTTTTCAAACTAGTGGCATGAAAATAGTATAAAATTCAAGAATTTCCACTATTTGCAAGATGGAAAAGAAAAACCAACATAGTGCCCCTCAAAATAGCATGATATTTGAGGCCTTTTTTCTCACTATGGTTCTGACAAGAGATGCTGGAACAAACCATTGGTTGGAAATCCTTGAGAGTGGAACATCTGTAAAATATGTTGTGTTCACACACAATAGCCACCCCACTTATTTTATGAACACTGGCTGTACAGATTCGAATGCAACATGGGACAAGATCTCTAGCTTAGATCCAACTGAACTCATGCAATCTACAAAAATGTCACTCCAGCATGGACAAGAAGCCACAAGACAATTGCACAAGTCAGCAGGCTCATATAACTCCATGCCACAGTGAAATCTAGCCTGACAAGAGGGAAGGAAAGGGGGACAATTGTACCAGGGTCTTGAGCTTACCTGTAACATCTATGTAAATAAAGTGAAATGGGAGGGGATGTGGCCCCAGAAAACATGATGTACAGGGTCCCCAAATTTCTCTTGACAGGCCTGAGTATACATGAGAATATACACTGAGTTAGCCCTATGGTCCATATAGCCCATTATCAAGTCTTCTGACAATTGCCAATGCCAGATGCTTCAAAGGAAATGAACAAAACAGGGCAATTATCAAGTGATCAATCTCCTGTCTTCCAGTCCCATCATCCGGCAGCCCGAGGCTTAGGGACACCCAGAGCTTGGGATTGCATCCCTGACCATCTTGGCTAATAGCCTTTAATGGACCCATCCTTCATAAACTTATCTAATTCTTTTTGAACCCAGTTATAGTTTTGGCCTTCACAACATCCCCTGACTATGGGTTCCATAAGTTAACTGTGCATTGTGTGAAGAAGTACTTCCTTTTGTTTGTTTTAAACCTGCTGCCTATTAATTTCGTAGGGCGACCCCTGGTTCTTGTGTTATGTGAAGGGGTAAATAACACTTCCTTATTCACTTTCTCCACACCACTCATGATTTTATAGAGCTCAATCATATCCCCCCTTAGTCATCTCTCTTCTAAAATGAACAGTTCCAGTCTTTTTAATCTGTCGTCATATGGAATCTGTTCCACAGCCCTAATAATTATTGTTGCCCTTCTCTGTACCTTTTCCATTTCTAATATCTTTTTTGAGATGGGGTGACCAGAACTGCATGCACTATTCAAGGTATGGGCATACAATGGTTTTACATGGTGGCATTATGATATTTGCTCTCATTATCTATCCCTTTCCTAATGGTACCTAACCTTCTGTTCGGTTTTTTTGACTGCTGCTCCACATTGAGCAGATGTTTTCAGAGAACTATCCACAATGACTCCAAGATCTTTCTTGAGTGGTAACCGGTAATTTAGACCCCAACATTTAGACCCCATCATATAGTTTGGAGCATGTTTTCCAATATGCATTACTTTGCATTAATCAACATTGAATTTCATTTGCCATTTTGTTGCCCAGTCACACAGTTTTGCTGTATCCCTGTGTAACTCTTCGCCATCAGCTTTGGACTTGAGTAATTTTGTACCATTTGCAATCTTTGCCACCTCACTGTTTACCCCTTATTCCAGATCATTTATGAATATGTTGACCAGCACTGGTCCCAGAACAGATCCCTGAGGGACACTGCTATCTACCTCTCTCCATTCTGAAAAACAAATTGTTTATTCCTACCCTTTGGTTCCTGTTTTTTAACCAGTTACTGATCCATAAGAGGACCTTTCCTCTTATCCCATGACTCCTTGCTTTGCTTAAGAGCCTCAGGTGAAGGACCTTGTCAAAGCTTTCTGAAAATCCAAGCACACTATATGCACTAGATCACCCTCGTCCCCATGTTTGTTTACCCCTCAAAGAATTCTAAGAGGTTGGTTGAAACTATAGTAAAAAAACAGAATGATCAGACACACAGAAGAACATGATATATTGGGGAAAAGTCAACACAGCTTTTGTAAACAGAAATCATTCCTCACCAGTTTGCATGTTACTAAAGTTAGGCTTACCAGCCTGTAATTGCCAAGATTGCCTCTGGAGCCTTTTTTAAAAATTGGCATCACAATAGCTACCCTCCAGTTATCTGGTACAGAGGTTGACTTAAGTGATGGGTAACACACCATAGTTAGTAGTTCTGCAATTTCATCTTTGAGTTTCTTCAGAACTCTTGAGTGAATACCATTTGGTCTTGGTGACTTACTATTGTTCAGTTTATCAATTTGTTCCGAAACCTCCTTTATTGACACCTCAATCTGGGGCAGTTCCTCAGATTGAATGACTCAGGTGTGGGACTCTCATTCACATGCTCTGCAGTGAAGACCGATGCAAAGAATTCATGTAGCTTCTCCTCTATGGCCTTGTCTTCCTTGAATGCTCCTTTTGAACCTCAGCTGTCTAGTGTCCCCACTGATTGTTTGGCATATATACTTAAAACTTTTTGCTGTTAGTTTTTTAATCTTTTGCTAGTTGCTCTTCAAATTCTTTTTTGGCCTGCCTAATTACACTTGACTTGTCAGAGTTTATGTTCCTTTCTATTTTCCTCAGTAGGATTTCACTTCCAATTTTTGAAGGATGCCTTTTTGCCTCTAACCACCTTTTTTACGCTGGTTAGCCATGGTGGCATTTTTTTTGGTCCTCTTACCTTTTTTTCTTTTTTTTTTTTTTTTAATTTGAGTTATACATTTAATCTGAGCTTCTATTGCGGTGTTTTTAAAAGTTCTAATGCACCTTGCAGGCATTTCATTTTTCTGAAAGGTAGTGCCCATTTTTAAAAATTAGCCATTCCCAACAGCGAGGATGGGACTACTATGGGATAATCGAATATACAGATTCAGAATGCATGGATAGAATGACTGTTCTGTACCTCCTATGCATGCACACTCCAAAATTGTTTTGTCAGAAACAGAATATTTGTGTGGAATGCTTGAACTATTACAAAGAGAAATAAGGAAAGAACCACTTCATGCAACCAACATCCCTGCAATAGTCTCTTCGCTTAGAGCTTGATCAAAAGTCAATGGGAGCCTTTCCACTGACTTCACTGGGCTTTGAACCAGGCCTTTAATGTAGATCCACCCTATGTGTGTTCATTCACATCTCTCTTTTCTATGAAAACTGAAACTCCTTCAAGGACTTTCTGAGTCCTTCAAGGACTTTCACTTTGAGTAGTGCAAAGGAGAATTCCCAGTATAAAGTAGGTGTGAGATCAGAATCACTCTCTCAGTCTTTCCCAAGAGGAAAATCTAGTATATAATTATGGCTTGTTAAATAATTACAATAATTAGCAATGCTTTGTATGCACTCACCATACCTGTTTCTATTACAGAGATAAAGGTCAATTCTGCAACTCATTCTCATACCAAAGGTGTTTTCTACTCAATGTGAGTAAAGGTTGCAAAATCCATCCCCCACCACCTCATTTTCACTTTGACATTAATCAGCCTCAGCAGCTATTTATTGCTTTGTATGGTAGAAAACAGCAAAGATTCTCCATTAATTGACCCTCTGGAATGATGAGGAATGGCAGCAAAAATTGTTTATAAACTCCATCATTCAAGTGGGAACAACGCAGAGTGCCATGTGAAGTAAAACCATGCGGCAGGGAGACCTTGCGAAGCTGGGGTGAGGGATGTCTGAACAGTAATTAGGTTAACCAAATACAAGTCACATGTTTCTAGGCAGTAGCAGCAGCAGTAGCAGCAGCAAAAGTATTACAGTAGCTCCTAAGAGCCCCGGTCATGGACCTTGACCCCATTGTGCTAGGCATTGTACGAACACTCTGCATAGATATCTCTTATTAATCTCGTCTCACATGGAAGCTTTTCCATCCCCCCCCAATCATTTTTGTTGCCCTTTTCTGAATCTTTTCCAATTCTGGTATAATTTTTTTTTTGAGATGGGGCAACCACATCTGCATGCAGTATTCAAGATGTGGGCATACCATGGATTTATATAGAGGCCATATGAAATTGTGCACCTTATTAGCTATCCTTTTCTTAACGATTCCCAATATTGTTAGCTTTTTTGACTGCCGCTGCACGTTGAGTGGATGTTGTCTGCTATGTCTCATTTATAAAAACTAAAGGCTTGTTTCACCCACCTCAGGCTGAACTCTATATGTATTTTACATGTTATCACTCTCTGGGCTGAACATCTGTTGCCTAATTATTTGTGCAACCTGCAAGCTATAGGCCAATTCTGGTTGCTGTTGATGTGAAAGGGAGTTTTGCTATTGACTTCACTGGGAGGTGGACCAGACTCTGGCAATGAAACTCTTAGGGGCTTGTCTGATTGAGGAGTTGCTGGCCACTGTTTCTGCAAGTGTACTCTAGAAGTTTCAAGGCATCATTTGCACTAAGAGCATAACTTCTACTCATGTGCTCTTATGAGGTAAAACAAAACTGATGGGATGATCACTCACTGTTCAGACAACATCTACATTGAATAATAATACCTACCTCTTAGAGTACTTTTACATCAATAGATCATAAAGCACTTTACAAAGGAGGCCAGTATCATTATCCGCATTCTACAGATGGGGAAACAAGGGGCAGAGAGGAGAATTGAACTACCCAAAGTTGCCCAACTGGCCAGAGGCAGAGCTGAGAACTGAACCCAGTTCAACTGAGTCCCAGCACAGTGATCTAGCCAACAGGATCATACACGCACATGGTACTTGCAAAGCATTAAGTGCCAAATTCTGCCATCATTAGTGCAATTGCACTGATTTAACTGGGGTTGCAGATGTGTAACTGTGGGAGCAATCTGGCTTTATATATAATCTCAGAATAGGGTCAAATCCTGCCTTTATATTTCATCTTAGTAACCTGCTCTGTGCAATAGTGATGGTCATCTTGAACTTAGTATTGCATAGCACTCCAAACCTCAGCAATGCGCTTGCTTACTTCTGGCATGGCTCGTTAAACAGCTCTGTCCTACTCCGCTGCTGAGATCAATCTTCATTCTCCTCATTCCTGGGAACTTTGGAGCTGGAAGTTGGAGCTAATGAAATATCATCTCCCTGTGATCTCTTCTATCTGCTTCCATTTGCAAAAAAGGGATTCTTTTTGTTCTTGTGTCCAGTGGAATCTAAAAACAAAGAAAAAGCCTTTTAGAAGCTGATTAACAGTGCTAAACTAAATCACTTATCAACAGTGAGAGCTCAATGTTCCAGTGAAGTAAGAGCAGAGTGCATACCAGTGAAAACTGAATGGGCAGAAGGCACTGGCCTGGCAGATAACTTGATGTTGTATTGTAGTCAGCAGCCTTATTCCTTGATTGTGTAGTGCATGCCAGAATATAGGCAGATCCCTTGTGGTGACACAAGGCAACACATGCTGTGTTAACCTAGGAGCTAGAATGCCACAGAGAAGCACAGGGCCTAAGTCCAGAAGTCTTAAATAAATCTCCTTTATTTTCATTAGAATGACATCTATTCTCTGCTCAGCTGTTGGGATCTCTCTCAGCACTTAGGTACTATGGGGATGGAGGCCAGATAATCTACTGGTAATGCTGGAGTTTGTTCTCTTTAGAGTAATGGTCTCCGCTCCAACCTATTGTTAAAGATAATCTACAATATGAGCCCTACTGCAAAAGGCCTGCTGATTTTAATGGAGGTAGGAACAACCCATATAAGTCACCTCTGCCGGAAAACCAAGGAATTCAGAGATCTTGGACACTGACAAGGCAGACATAATCATGTGGTGGCTACTGGATAGTCTCATGTCCAGATAGAATGCACTTAGTGTGATTCTGGATTTACTATGCATATGCTAACTTGTCACTGATGTCAGGGAATGCTAATGGCCAATGGGAGCACAGCAGTTGGAGAACTACCAGCAAAAGAGAGAGACCTTATGAAATGTTAGTTTCCTTTTCAATGGCATCCTCAAGCACAATACGCTGGTAAGTGCCCAGTTTGACAGCATTTCTCTCCCACTTCTATAAAACAAGGTTTGACCCTGTTGCTTGCAGAGCAGTGCAACAGTTAATTAAATAAACAGAAACCTGAAAAGTAAGCCTAAACCAAACATACCACTTAATAAAATGACCTGATCTTGTGCATTGAAGTGAAAGGACTTGACTGGAGCCCACAGACAAGATTAGAGTGTGGACAGGACATTTTAAAGAAGTGAAAAAATAAATAGCCTTGTTAACAAGGCTGGATTGATCTGATCCAAGATGTTTGGCAGGTTTAGATGCTTTTTACACTCCTATGATTAAAAAATGGCTGTTGATTTCTGAACAGGTGGAACGTTAATTTGAAACATTGTTAATCCTTCGGGGTGGCAGTGGGGGCTCTGTTCATTTGATTTGTCTTCATTCTATATTGTTACAATGTATAAAAACTAGCTACTGTGCATAAGGAATGAAATTCTCTCCAGGGGCCCATGCACAATTTATGTCACATTTAAGCTTTATTTTCAGGACTTTCTACTGGCTGTCCGTACGGGGTGAATTCACCCAATAAGCACTAAATGGTGGATCTAGATATCTCAGGGAAATTTTAAAATGGTATAGAGAGACCCCAAAGAATGCAGTCATCTCAAGATATCACTAGTGACTAAAAGTCATTGCCATCTGATGGCTGTTTGGTGACTCATGATATGTGAGCTAATGATCCATTTGCTTGTGAGCTGAGATCCTTATCACAAAATCACAATGGTCACAATTGGCATCTCTCCAGCATTTGGGTTCAGGAACTTGTTTATTAGTCATTAATTGTATCAGTTTAGTAATCTTTCTAGTATCTCCATGACACTTTCCCCGCCACAATAGGTGATATATTTGCTAAAAGTCCACTTAACACATCCAGATCTCTTCCATGATCACAATACTGTTTGATCATGTCTTTTAGAGTTCAGATATGATCAGTGCATCCAAACCCTTTTCTGAACCTACTCTGACTTTCCTTAAGCCTACCATTCAGCTGTACCACTTCCTTGTTCAGAAGCACTCAAGCAAACATTTTTGCAAACATTGTGAGCAGGATAATGCCTCTTGAGTTTTACACTCCTTCCTGCCACCTCCCCTTTTTCTACAGCGGAAATATAATCAGTCCCATTCTGTATAACTGCATTTGAATAAAGCAGACAGGTCCTTCCGGAGCCTTGTGAAATTCTTATTCCTGCAACTATCACGTTAACACCTTTGTCACCAATATAACAAGGAGAGGATGTGGTTCTTTTGGAATCTCCTTTAACATGCCTCATTTAGGGCTCGATCCAAAGGACACTGAAATCAGTGGGAGTCTTCCATTTACTGTAATAGTCTTGGATGAAGCCCTTATAATCCCATGTTCTATTGTACACAGATCTCCTGTTTTCTAGTTCCATTTCTACTATTTACATTTCCCATGATGCACTGCCACCATACTTTTCACCTCACTTTTTTTTTTCTAATCTACATTTTTAGTCAATTTTTAAAATTTCCTCAGTGGCATTTTATGCAAGGAAATGTCTCCCACCGATACCATACCATTCCATACTAAAACAGTTCTAGTTATCCATGCACATGGAGGTACCTGAAAGGCTCGAAGAGTTTGATCTACTGCTTCTGTCACTTATCTTTCAAAAGGTAAAATTTTAGTAGAGGTTTGAATTTGCAAGAATCTATTTAGAAACTCATTGGGATACATTGACTCAAAGGTGGATTCATGCATCTGGAACCCAAACTGAGGTCTTAATTCAGTATGTACTCAGGCAAATCTCAAAATGGGTCAGATCCTCACCCAAAGTTTGCTCAGTCGTCACTTAGCCATTGACATAACTAGGAGTTTGCCTCAATAAATAGTGAATAAAAACAGTGAGTAAGGATCTGGCTGGTGTGTGTGTGTGTAGGTATGTATGTTAAAATTATAAGCAGATAAGCAGCATCAAAAAGCCAAATGTTAAAGGCATGATCTGACCAATCAACAATAATGAGGTATAATCACAGCAAGCAACACCAGTGACCAAATTAAGTCATATAAAAAGAACTGGGAATCCCTGTTTATTTTTTTGTCCTGAGTACTAGATTTCCCCAGAACTGTATCCACAGCTGGTAAAGGACTCATCAAATTAAAGATGAAGTGACCCACCTTCAGAACCAGGTTGAAATGAATGCAGATCACATTTCTTTCAATGGGAATTAGGAATTCAGCTAAAACTTTGTGATTATGGTATGTAGGGGATGGTTATTCACAAATATTGGGAAGATTCTACACATTTCAGAGTAGCAGCCGTGTTAGTCTGTATTCGCAAAAAGGTGCCACAAGTACTCCTTTTCTTTTTACACATTTAAGAATCTTCTTCTTAGAAGTCCCATTCTAGAAAGTTTAGATTCTAGGGAGACAAACTTCTCTAGAATCTTCTTGACACTCATATCTAAAGTGTAACCATTTTCTGTTTGCTTCTTGTTGCTAATTTTAATGTTATTGCTGCCACAATAAGATGATGTTGAGATAAAATATTTTCAGTTATTGCTATTGTTTATCTTAGCACCTACTCACCCTAATCAGGGCCCCATAGTGCTAAGCATTGTACAAATAGGTGGTAAAAAGACATCCTGTTCCCCAAACAGCTTATAATCTTAGGTAATGATGATTTATAATAAATATATTTAAAATCTTATCCTATCTAAGGTTTTGGTACTTTTGCCAAAAATTGAAAACACTATAAATCAAAAATAAAGCCAACAGCTGCTTACCACCCCTAATCAAAAAATGACCACAATAAAACCAGGCCTAAGAATAAATTATATTCTTTGTGTGTGTGTGTAAGTGTAAGTAAGTGTGTAAAATATGAACACAAACTAATCCCCTCTCACCTTTAAGTATCTGAAACTTTTAGTTACAATTCCAGGGGAATCTTCAGGAAAATTTGTGACATTTTATTTCTGCTAGAAATGGAGATAAACAATTGCAACTTGTTCCAAATTCAAGATTCAAGCAAAGATTTTCCTTCCATTGCCTTTTTACTTTATTCATTCTGTGCCAGCTCTTATAAAATAAGATACCACAGGATTTCATTCTAAAAATCTAATATTACTGCCTTGTGGTAAACTGAATACTACAGATTCCTGCTTGATAATACTGTCTCATAGGATTCCTGCATGGTAATTGAATCCCCTAGGATTCCTGCCTGGTAACCATATCTCATATCTCATTGGCCTTTGGTAGTATTTCTTCCCATTGGATAACACCAGCCCCACCGGATAAGTGATAATAAAGCTTATACTCTCATTATTTCACATGACATTATTTTATGAGAGTCTGATCCTGCATGATTGAAGTCAATGGGGGGTTTGCCACTGATTTCCACTGCAGCAGGATTAGGCCTCTAATTAATACAAAACAGAAATTCAAGAGAAAATAATTTGTTGGAATATTTAACTTGCTTGATGATGATAACCTAAGAAAATATTGTTTTAAAATGGCAAGAATATACAAAGGCACTGCTTCATGGCTACACTATCTCCTCATTATTCTTTAATTTCTGGAGGGGTGTGCTTTCATCCTTAACAACACATGGGCTAGAAAGTCTGATTGCTTATTCTGAATGAGAGAGACTGTAATAACCTTTCTCTTTCTTGCCAATAAAGGCATGCTCTAGTGAACGTTTTGTATGGATTACACAGATAAGTCTTCGGGAATGTTTTCCATATAAAATTCTCAAAACAAGAAATAAGATGTAAAGGCCTCTGCACCAACTATTTATTCATCTTTATTATTCCATCGAAGAACCCCAGTCAAGGATATCTAGGCCCCATTGGGCTAGGCACTGTACTGATAACGAACAAAGGACATCATTATCATGATCCCCATGCTATAGATGGGGAAACTGAGCACAGAGCAGTGACATAACTTGCCCAAAACCACCCAGTAAGCCAAGGAGAGAGCTGAGAATAGAACCCAGGTTGCCCGAGTCCCATGCTAGTGCTCTATCCACTAGGAAACACTTCCCCTCTGTGCAAACCTGAGACAGATGTATGGCCAAATGGGGTTCTGTCTTATAAACAAATTGCTCAGTTGCTGACTAACTGGGGCTTTCCTGCTGGATAATTTCTCATCCCTGAAAAGTTGAAAGACTGACTATGTAGATTGCCATGAACAGTTGAATAATCTATCCCACATTAGACATTCCTGTGAGGTTCCATCTAGGTGAAGAAAGGTTTGCTGCCTTCTTTGCTCATTTACACCTTCTGAGGATTTGGCCCATTTTCTTCCTGGCACAAAATTGACTTCAATGGAGCTGCCCATTTACATCAGCTGAGGATCTTGGCCAAATACGAGAAGTCCGTTGATCTGGGAAACTAGAGACTATTAGGATTAGAACCCAGGGACAGCAGCTCAACCTGGGACATTTGAAGACTAGAAATTGGAGATTAAAAAAGACCTATGAGGTCACATCTCCCTGATAGTGTAGATTATCCCCTACAGAATATTTTCCAATGCTTTATCCAAATTAGTTTTAACTGTCTCAAATGATGCGGCTTCTACCTTTCCCCTGGGAGACTATTTCACAGTCTAAAATATCTCCCCATTTGTTAGTTTTCTCTGATGCTTTCCCCACATTTTCTTTTTTCTTTTCTTCATACCTTTACTTCTAATTTTGCCCCCTTGTACAATTCTGTCCTACCCTTGGGGTTTGTGCTAATCAGATATGCAGACAGTTACCATATTTCTTGTCAGTTGTTTTTAATTTAAACTAAACATAATATTAACAGCCCCAGCATACCACTAGATACCGCCTTTATTCTTCACTCGGGATTTGGAGACACAAACTCCTGAGTGCTAATCCCGCCTCTGACACTGACTCCTTCTGTGGTCTTGGGAGAATACCTTAGCCTCTCAGCTTCAGTTTCCATGCTACAAAGGAAATAATAATAATCCTTACCTATTTCACATGGGCTTTGTAAGGGATAATCAATGTTTGGGTAGCACTGTTAGTGGGTGTGAGAGATGAATCTGTGTAGAACAGAAGAGTTCAGTATTATTACTAGTACGTGTGGAGGGTGATAAAGGGAGTCACATTCTGAACTCACTGATTCTGTGTCTTGTAGGTGCTGCCTCAGATGGTGCATCCTTCCTTATGGCTGCTACATTGACAATGGAGTTGAAAAAATGTATGTGAGTGTTATGAATACAGCTGCAGTCAGCCTATGTAATAAACAAGCAAAACAAAACACTTTCAAAAAGTGGCTTTGGACAGCCCCTTAACAGGCCCTCATGACTTTCTTGTGAGTCACCACCCCCAAAATACTGGAAATACTATTGGCTTAGTGGGGTTAGCAACACAGGGTTGGAAACAATCTAGGGAACTCTTGTCTTCAGGTCAGTGGGGGTTGGCAACATGCTTCCAGTCTTTGGGGTTGAGGGGTGAGAGAAGGAAGGTGCAGTATGTATCTTGCTGTTAGGCACTCTGGTTGTAGAATGCTATTGCAGTACTGGAAGAGATTACTTGCCTTCCAAAAAACAAGCCCAGGGCCACATTGTCAATAGGAATTTTATGTAGCTGAGGGTAGAACATGCCCCGCCTCCCTCCCCACCGGGGTGAGTACAGTGTTCATACAAACTGGGAGCAACTACTGGGACACATGGAGGGAGAGATGCTCCATTAGGAAGGGGAACATACAATCACTATAATCCCACCACCTCTTAATCTTAGTTTCTGCCTCATGCAAGTGACAGTCTCTTTGGTGTACATCTCATTTAAAGTCTGGAAGACCCTCTTACATGCCTGGAGCCCTTTCACTATAAAAATAGGGGAGAATTCTTAAAAGCTACCTCATATCACATATATGACAAATCTCTTCCTACAAGACGGGCAACAAGTTAAATTCCTCAATTAGAAGTCATGGTGTGTGTGTGGGGGGGGGGTTGTTTTTTGGTATGTTACAGCTAACAACGCAGCTCTTGATTGAATACCAAGGCAGTAAATCAATGGAGGATATCTGCTCCTGTGCATGAAACGCTCCAGTTGTGCTCCTAAGGATTATAGTGTCAACAGAAGTCTTGATTTGAATCACACCCTTCCCTTCACTCAGGGGCTATATATTAGTCTTGAAGAGCAGACAGTGTTTTATTACTCAAAGCAAAGAAAATCACTGAGCTGAAAATACAAGAGTGATGTAGGGGAGTAATACTGTAGCACAACAAACTGAAACTCAGCGAACTTCAGCACAAAACTGATTTGACTCACCTTGATGTTTAAATATGGTTTAATGTTAATAAAGGAAGGGTTTAATTGGAATTCTGCTATATATTTAGACATATAGGGCTGGGTCCTACAGGTTTTACTCATGTGAGTAAGGCTTGCTCATGGTTGCTTTATAGTGCCCATAGAGATTGTTTTCATGCGGAGTAGACTCTTGGTTAGATCTGAGCTAGTGTGATTTACCATAGTCCACTGAATTTAATGCACCAATGCCAATTTATACCAGCTGAGGATCTGGCTCTTTATGTTGAGTATTTATAAGACTGCAGTACCATTTATAAGACTGCAGTACCAGAGTCACATATTTCTAGAAACGCATAAATAGATTGTATCAGAAGGGTATCTGACAAAGTGGGTATTCACCCACGAAAGCTAATGCTCCAATACATCTGTTTATCTATAATGTGCCACAGGACTCTTTGCCACTTTCACATAAATAGATTGGTAAGAGAAAAGCTTTGGAGAATCTACTTCTGAATATTTTTGAAATGTATACTTCTGCTTTAAAGTTTTGTACTGTTGATGGAAAAAAGGCTGCAGTAGCTTGACAAGCATGTCTGGAAATTGTGTAAAACTTGTAGTTTTAGCTTAGGAACACACACAAAGTTGCTGCAGAATCTTCTGACAATTAGCAGGTGTCCCCTTGCAAACATCGTAATAAATGTTTAATAACCCACATGCAACTCCACCCCCAAGCCGCAAAGCTGAACTCTCCTAATGTTGACCTTGAGGTTCTTGACTAGGTCACAGCAATGCTGTAATGCAGCAGTTTGCGTATGTTCTTTACTCCTTCAGACTTGTAGGAGTTGTTTGCCCCAAATGTACACATTAAACTAAGTAAAATCTTGATTATCCAAACCTCAGTCATCTTCCCTGTAATCTGAGTCAGATTGCCTGACATCTATTACTTACATTGAAAAGTCCCTCAGTTACTAAAAACCTTAATTATCCAGACAATCAATTTCCCTGTAACATTTGGAAGATTGAGTTTGCACTTAATATGCATTTCCAAAATTAAAACGGCAACAACAATGAAATGATCATGACAGGTCTATAATAAATGGGAAACACTCGTTACTTTACCTTAAAATATTAAAAACATTAATATTAAAACAGGGCTAATTGGATACCACATCTCACACAAATTCCAGGAATTTGATATGAGTTAGTACATTTCAGCTGGGATTTTCAAAGAAGCCTAAGGGAGTTAGGTGTCTAAATCCCATTGAAATTCAGGTTCCTTTGAAAATCCCACCCTTCACCATTCTAGTTTCCAGTTCAGGAGTGGCCAGAGCCAGATGAACTGCTTTACAGTGTTGGAAGAGACATTCTGAAATCCAGTGGGATTGAAAATCTGAACCTGTGTTCTTATGATTAGATAATGTACATGGTTCTTAGCTTTGCTGGATTGGGAAACTATAATTTCCATTCTGGGTTTTCAATGAAGATAACAATAAAATGGCTCTCTTTTTGGTTTTGCTTTGTTTACTTCCTTGTTTGTGCATCAGCATCATTCATGACATCATCAGAATCCTGGAAAAAGAATTTTAGTCAATTTGTACTCCTTATGCTATCTGACTATATTATAGGTCATCCACAAAAAGTGATTACTTAGTGGTGGATGTTAAACATGCATATATCCGTAGATGTACAATTCACTTTTGGTAGTTTTTTCTTTTTCTTTCCTTTTTTTTTTTCGTACACAGCATCCGCTTTCCTTTTGGCAGTATCTGTGTATCTTTGTGTAAATTTGATTTTCAGAAGTGTAGTTTTATCACCAAATATTTATAGTTTTAAGTGACTCAGTAGTAACTGCAATCTCAAAAAGTAATCCTAATTTTAGTTTTAATTACAGAAATCACAATACCTGTGTCTCTCACAGTGTAGCTGATGAATGAAATGAGTTTTTGCTTGGCAAATAAGCTTGTGATATCCCATGTCTGGGGCATCCCTCTTTAAGCAAATTATTCCATTGGTTTATGTATTTCGTCTTCCTCCTTTATTATAATTGTTTGTTTCTGGTGGCCCATTTTGTGCTAGGCATTATATGGACACATATGGCTAGACTGGTAACTTGCTTTCCTCGACTGTGCTTGCTTCCCTTCCTGCCCCTATGACCCACTCATTAGCAGCTGCCCCCCATAATAGCAGTCCATGTACTCTGGACAGTGCAGCAATTGTTCACTCCTGCTCCACTTGGAGAGCAAGACAATAAAAAAGGGGTGGGGTAGGGCCTTTGCCACATGCTCCCCTGTACCCCACACACTGAATGTGGGCCAGCACAATGGCAGCAGTGCAATCCACTCCATGCTAATGGATGGCACAGGATGTGTTTTTCATGGTAAGCAAGGAGCAACCAGATAGTGATTTTTGCATGCCTGAGCCCTATACCATCTCCTACTTAGGTAGGCCTAGATTAAAGAATGTTGGGGGCTTGTGCACTATGGAAATTGCCCCTTTCCTTAAAGCACCTCCATCCCATACATACCCCACCTGACACACAGCCCCAAACACCCCTCTTTTTGCCACACCACACAGAGCCCCGAATGCTCACATAGACCCCCAAATCCCTTCACCAAACCCCATTTATCCTCACAGCCCCCCAATCACAGCAGCTCTGACACACATCCCACAACACCTCAGCCTCATTGGCCACAACCCCCAATCTCACCATCCCCACTGTCTCCACACCCCCAATATTCCCCACTCACCCCATCACCAACTCACCCCCAGTGCCTCACCCATTACTCCAGGGACCTTCCTGGCCATTCACCAGCACTTCCCAGCTCAGAGCTCTACCCGTATTCCAAGCTAGGGCAGCTCCTTCCAATTCCAGCTGCCCAGTTTTACTCACTCCCATTGTCCACTCCACCCTCACACGGCCCCTCATTGCTCAGATTTGGCCCAACCATCGCCCCCCGATGGAAGACCAGATGGTCCATATTTGAGTGAGTGGCCATGTGACTGCATGCATGGGAGTTTCAGTGTCTCTCAGGATTTTTTTTTTTCTGGTGGTCAGGTGCTGCTTTGAGATGTAGGGCCTGTACAAGTGCACCGAGAGCAGTGGTTAATCTAGGCATGGCAGTGCCATAAACGCCACAGTCCTGTCCAAAAGATGGTACAATCCCTGCCCTGACAGGCTAACAATAATGCTAAAAATTATGTAGGAAAAGTTGTGGGGTTTTTTTTTGGTGGTTTTTTTTTTTTTTTTTTTTTTTTTTTTTTTTTACCAAATGCCATCTTTAAAGTGACTTTTAAACCATAAGGCTTCTGTTTGAACTCCATCCATGATAACTTCAGTAACAGGCATGATTTGGAGATAATGAATTCATTCCTGCCATGATTCAGGAGGTTAGATGAGATGGCCCAGTAGAGTGCTCTGCGTGTTTAGGGGGGTGGGGAATGGAGCTGCAGGTAGTACAATGCAATACATATTGAAGAACCCTAGAAGGAACCTGGAGTGGTAATCGAGGGGAGAAGAGAAGAGAACAACAAGATGGTGAAAGAGGTCTTACATTATTTAAAATAACACAAAAAAAGAATTAATTGGAATTATACTGACTGCTTCCTTACTTCAGTGAAAATACAACTCCCTTGCTCCCTCACAGAGCAAGGGAGAATGTGGGCTCATCAGTTCCTTCACCCTGGATTAGATCTCAGCTGAAGAGAGGACAGAACCCAAGAAAGTGCCCCCCACTGCAAATCACATGGCGCTGCAGCTTCTATTTGCTCCAGGACGGCTATGAGAGGCCCAGACTCCAGGGAGGAAGGGGAAGTGTAGCTAACATAGACTGCAGAAGTTAACAGAACTGTCCAGGCAGTGGAAAGGATTTTACAGACATAATCAGATCTGGTGAAGTATTACAATGTTTGTAATTGACACTATCACCTTGACTGAGGTTGGGAGAAGCCAGAGACTCTAATGAGTGAAGTGTGTCCATGAAGCAATTTTGATTTTCCATGGTTAGTCATTCAAGGGACTGTTGTGGCAGAAGGAAAGTGAACAGTGAGGGAGATTTTTTGGTGTGTGTGTAGGGGGGGTATGTATCCTAAGATCACATGGGTGAAGGGCTGGGAGGAAGGGTAAAAAAACACAAAAAATAGAACTAATTTAGATCTTGTCAGAAAATAATGTATGGGGCCTGGGGAGAGGAGAGTGAGGAAATTTGCAAAAACTCACTTCTGTTTTTCATTGAAAATTGTTTCCACTGACATTTTGTAATCAGCTCCAGAATTATTGATGGCTAATGACGCAATAGGGGCTTGTCTATTTGCATATCTAGAACTAACAAGATTGGTGCCAGCCATCACCTTGATCACTGGCTTGTATGTTATAGCTCTTTCCCCTAAACTCTGTTTTTTCTTTGTGGATTTTAAGTGGGGGGTCAGTGCCATACCAAAAACTGAAATAATTCTGAGCTGTATAAAAGGTTGAAATTCATGTCAAATTTCCACCTCACACATTTTTCTTATGTTTTATCCTGCAAAGTTTTTTTAACCTTTTTTCCATATTTACCTTCTATGATTTGTTTTAGTCTGCTTTATTATCAGTGCTGTTTAGAAAAGAAGCACGAGGTTTCACTGTTATCCTGCAACCCTTTCCACAATTCATTTGCTAATTGTTTCAATGCTTCATCATTGACCAGAAAGATTTCTTCCTTTGCCTTGCTACCTCTTTCCTTCACAAAACCAGATTTGCTCCAAAATTCACTTTGAAATGAAGGTTATTCCGTCTTTCCAATTTCTCTTTAGAGCTGGAACCTCACATTTATATAATAATGCTGCAGAGCTACTTTTACCTATGTTTGGTCCAGGGGTACACAGATTTTTGCCTCCTCCAGATCAATAATGGTGAAATTGGTGTGTGAATGGTGCAGTTCCGAAAAAATGTTTCTCACATCTCATTTTTGCTGGGTGAGACTAAAGTTACATTCAGTGTTTATTTGTAACTTTCCCAGGCAAAACAATGACAATGCAAATTTAACAAGCATCCTGACATGTATTTTTTTTTAATTGAGAATGCTCTATTATCATTAATAATTTGTATGGTATCAACAATGTGTTAGTGTTTAAAATAAGTATCATTGATCAGTCTACATTAATAGAACTTTGGATTTGAACCTCAGTGAGTAGGAGTCTCTGTCAATGTACTCAAAGAATCATCTGAATTGTATTAGCCTCCATGCTAAACTGTTTCTCTGTGGGCTCCTGTCTCTTTCCAAAGAACACTTAGTTTGAATGAAATGTGAAACCGTGGTCCTGACTACTTAGGATAATTAAACCTAGTATTCGGACCAAATTCCTGCTCAGGTAATTTAATTGTTGCAGCACGTTCATATTGACAAACCGAGATGGCTCTAAACCAAAACCTCAGATCTATGCAATTTCAGATTCAATTTCCCAGCTTGCATCTAGCAGTGTATCTCTAATGGACCAAAACTGAGTATCCTGAAATTTGGGGAAATTCAGATTTGATTTCAAACCTCCACGTTCAAAATGTTTGGATCTTGGATTTTGTTTGATGCATTAAAGAGAGATGAAGTTCAGATCTACATTTGATTGGACCCTATTCAGAAATTAGCAAGGAAGCAAGCAAGGAAGAGGTTAATTTGTGGCAAGAGGAAAGATCACAGCTGCTTTTCTTGAGTGCAGGGATTTGCAGGGTAGCATGGCTGGGACAGCTGTGGGGAATTAATTAACCCTCCTCCCCACCCCACTCCCTACACTATAAGAGAAATGTGCTGGAGGGACCTGGGGGGATTGAGTCAGGGAATAAGGTGGGAGGAGGGTCAAAAATGTGGTTGCAGTAAGCTACATGTCAAACCTTTGCTTTGGATTTGGCTAAAACAAGCTCTACCTTATACTATTACTTTGGCCGAGGGAAGCCTTGTTGTATTTGTGTTTTGCTCTAAAACCCATAGGAGTGGGATAGTCCTTATATTTGCTTTTCAGTAAATAGAGTGCCCACCACACAGAAGTTTCAATTTTATCAGAAGCAGGTTCCTTTCCTGGCCAGCTAACAGCAAATATATGAGATGTACAGGTTACAATACGGTCCAAATTCTGCTGCCTTTGTATCGTGTCTCAGCTCTTCCAAAAACTTTCTCCAAAGCAATACCTTTGGAGAGGCAGATTTATGTGTAAATATAGGGGATGGTGCACTGGGTACCAGAAAGCATTAGAAAATAAATTTAATTGTAATTTTGCCATAGAAATTTATTCCTAACATTTTTAATGGCTAACAGATTGCTGTTTCTAGCAGCAAATCTACAGATATGGTCTGTCACCTCCAAAAGAGTCAGTGCATTACTTTTTAATTCATATATGTTAGACATTCTCTCTAGGATTCAGTAACACCGTTAAAAAGATCAATGCAAAATAAGGGCTGAGGGAGAGAAATAAGACACAAAGGTGAAGGAGAAAAGATAGGTTTTTAGGGGTGTTCTAAAAACACATGGAGAGGTAACATGGCAGCTAGAGGGAGAAAATCTGTTCAAGATGACAAAAGTCTACAGGGGAGAAGGCTCTTGCACCAACACCGATGCGGGGCAGGGAAGGTTGTAAATAAGCAGAGGGAAGGGAAGTAGAAAGAGATCAGGCCCATAAGTAGTAATCACTGAAGGACTTCCATGTGATGCTTCTTTGTGGTGCATATTTATTTGAATGTTCATTACATTCTCAGACACCTAATTTGCACCCCTAACTGATCTAAATAATAAATCAAAAATAGTATCTGACACTTGGCCCAATCTTTCCATTTATGTCAATGAAGAAAACACCCTGTGACCTCTAGAGGAGCAGGATCTGGCCCCAAAGACACTGTTTAGAACAACTGGACTTAACACTGTGGAAATTATCTTTGTTTAAGGACTCATTGGGGCATAAAGAAATTAATCAATTCCTGGGAACCCTGTTTTGCCTTGCCGGTCCTTCCTTGTAGGATCTTAGTACCACTATATTCCCCTAATAATTATTTTGAAGCTATTCGCTGTACAACTGTGGAAACACAATATGCTTTTCATTCATTTCATTAGAGGGGGAAGGAATTGGTTAATTTGATCCAGAGGATTTCCTTTGCTGCCTGCATGTGTACTACTGAATATGGCTATCAGACTCTCCAAGCAGACAGACTGCAGGACACAAATAAACTCAGTTTCTGCTGCTGTAGTTTTAGGACTGTGTTACCGTTAAGAAATGTCTAAGAATTCAAGAATAATTTTCAGCTTGCTTCCATTGTCTGAGTAGCACATGCTTGCTATACGCCATGGTCTGAGTAATGTAAACCATGTATACATCATCATACTCTCGCTATGCTGCACTGTCTGAGTAATATACACCACCTATATTCTAGCATAACCATCTCAGAGGACCCTCGCAGAATTCTTTCCTTCTAGCTCATATCTGACTTCAGAAAGTAATATTTGGTTACTATTTTCCAGCAGAAATTTAAAGGGAAGTGGAGCTTTGACCTGTTACTAATATTTTTCCATTAGAGCTTTGAGGAGCTTTTGTGAAGAATTGAAAGATTTGGAATAGTAATGAAAACTGAAAAATTTGAAATTCTTCATCAAGAGAAATTCCCATTTTTGTTTGTTGTGGGTTGATCAAACTGTTTCAATTCTGACTTTTTAAAATTTTATATTGCATTATAATATACTGCGAAAGAAAAACAATTCTCAACAAAAGTCATTTCAAAACAAAAACTTGAAACATTTTATTCCAAAAATATTGAGGCAGGACTTTTTGACATTGCCAGAACTTCCCCATTAGCTTTCTTCATAAATGAAATTCTGGCAAAATCAGCCTGATTTTGGGGAAGAATTTCAATTTCGTTGGAACTGCATATTCCAACAGAATATGGTCCTGTCAAAATTTCTCGGACTAGCTATGTTTTTTTCAGACCTTTGGCATGCTATTGCTAGCATCCTTCTTGGGCAGGGAAGAGAATAGAGGCAGTGGAGCTACATGAGACCTCTCTTGTTTGTATACCTGTCCTTCATTTCCTGCATGATACTGACGTTTTTGTAATATTGATTTTTAACATGGGGACTAATGGCAGTAAAATGCAGAACAATAGTTCAGGGCCTTGGCCTGGCATCTGGCTGATCATGGCTTTTTTTAAAGAAAGAGCTACCACGTGAGGACCTTTACAATCTGATTTTCTGAGGGGTATACAATCCCAGTGCCACCATGCTTTGAGGGGGTCTGTTCCAGTTTGTATGCACTATAGATGCAGCTCTCCGGAGTCCTCTATTGAAAGGCAGGGCGACTCATTCATCTCTCTGGTGACTGCTTCTTTTAAAACAGTCTATCTCAAAGTTTCTTTGAATTCATCCAGCACCACATAATTACACTCTCCTCATTTCAGATTAAGAGATTTAACTGGGTTGCTGGCCTGAGTGTTCTTCACTTATAATTGCATTAAATAATTGAGCGTTAAAACATAGATTTAGAGAAGCTATTCCCTGTATTCATGTTTATTCCCCTTTGAAATATTAGGCAGTCCTCTAATTTGCCTTTTCCTGACTGGTGACTGATCTATAGGGGGTAAACTAGGGAAATTAACTCTTTCACAGATACATGATATTTTCCCTTGCTCTAAATGATCAATAACTTCCTCTCCAGGGCATTTATTTTTTCCATCCAATTATATGTTTTATAGGATTTGAAAAGTATATTAGAGCTCACTATTTACCTCTACATGCAGCATCAAGATTTATGTGTAATCCCCCTCCCTCCATTTGTAGGAATTTCACAAATAAACCACTGTCCCTTGGTCCAAAAGAGTACAGATTACAACAGTAATAGCTGTGTTTAGGATTAGTACTGCAGTATTTTTATAAAGTGAAGATTATGAATATCATTGCATTTCTTTTTATGGTCTGCATCCAGAAAGGGGATATTCTTTGGGTTTCAGAAAGGCTCCCCTTCTGCTATGCAACAGTGGCATCTAAACTATTGCAAAACTAAAACGGGACAGAGTTTTCTTTAACTGTCTAAATTTGGAGGTGGCCTGAGAATGCTAACAAAGAGGGACGGTTACCATCAACTGTTCTTTAATTATAGATCTGCTTGTTCACCTTCCCAAATCCTTCAAACCTTCCGAAAGGAAACAGGAGACATCTGAACTTGAGCTCTGCTGAAAGCTTCAAAGGCCTATTTAAAATAGCTTATAAAAAAAAAAGCCTCAGTTCAATACTTTTCTTCTATATGAAAGCATTTTACCAGTGAAAATACAGACAGGAAGTATACAAATCTTCCATAATAGAAAAGGAAGTAGATACTTGGCATTAAAGAAGAAATTGAACACTTACTGAAGCTATTCAGTTTTGTTATGCTCATTCTTTTGGCACAACAAAATTTCATGAGTACATGTTTCTCTAGAGAGTTAGGAGGTCTGTTGTCTCATTCTCTCTGCTTGTCTTTCTGCTTTGCCCCACTGAAATGAATGGTTTTGTATAGAATGTCCTCAAAGTGATAGGCAAGGTTCTGATCTCAGTGACATGTGGAAATTGGTAGCAATTCCACTATCCCGATCTCCAAAAGCCAAGGGGTTTTGTTAGTGTAAGAGAATAAACACATTTACTCTGGAATCCTCCTTTACTTCCTATTACATCCGCTTATGAAAACCCTGTTGTCCCCTGAACCTGGGTAGTCTAGAGCATTGTCGCAAGGCTTTTCTCACAGGGAATGATCCAGTTCCATTGGAGATAATGGAAAGACTCCCGTTGCCCTCAGGAGTTAGATGGCTGTAATAACACAAAGAAATGTTCACTGAAATGCTGAAGTTTATGTATCAGTTCAATTAGCTACAATAGGGTGAATTCTTTAAATGTGTATTCTGCCCACTGAGGATTGCACAGATGTGATTAAGAGTAAAATTTGGCCCCAAATAGATATAACCACATCAAATTCAAGTAAGAATTGTTTTTTTGCAATTAAAATTGCTTAAATTTCTGTGTATATGTAAAAAATATATCTAGCTAGTATCATTTCATAGGTCAGAAAATGTTGTTCTTCCCACCATCTTTTCCCCATCATAACATGTATATTAAGCCAGAATGAACATTTCCAGTTGTGTTTCACTTTGTGGGCCTGATTGTCAATCTTCATTATCTGCTAAGTGCAGCAGAGAGGAGCAGTCTCCATCTTTCCTCACTATCCAGCTACCTTCTTATCTTACTGCACACGGCAGCCTCAGGCAAGCTAAGCCACAACCACACCATACCCCTCCCCAGTGTAATTTGTGCCAGGGCTTGCTGGGGCTGAGCCTTGGCACCTCTAGGCTTGGCAGTTCCTAGCCCTGGCACCTCGGGGCTTGCTGCGTCAGTTATGAATGTAAAAAAATTGCTTGAGCCCCGGCTCCTCTTTCATTACAAGTTAAGCATTGCCTCTCCATGACAGTCCCTTCCTAATTTAGCACAGCTTTTCCTTTCCTTCACATCACTCCTGATGTTCAAGATTCTTAGGGCTGTGAAAGCTGCTCATTTTCCACCTCTTGCCTGCCCAGCCAAACTGCCTGTCTTCTCATCACTAATTCCTGTGTGTTCCCACTCAATGCCTTGCTGGGGCATTTTGTGGCTGGGGTAAAGGGAACATTGCAAGGCCAACACAGCATCTAAGGAAGTCATGTTGCAATCAGAGTCTAGGAAACAAGGGAATGTCTGGCCTTCTACACAGATGCAGCCAACCCTCCAAAGACGTCTTGAAATCTGTAACATCTTCCTGTGGCTCTTTGGACCCTTCATGGAGTTGGAAGACTATGCCCTCTGTCCCTCCACAGGGTTGTCCACCAGTGAGGAACACAATGAAGAAACTCCGCATTCGCAGGACCACTGAATTTTCTGCTTAACTTGGGTCTTTCTGTGGCTCTTTATGCGGGACGACATGATAGGGCCTGATGTCTGTATTCTTCAGCCCTCATAAGGAAAACACCCCCCCCCCCCTTTTTTTAAAAGGTTGAAAAACAATTCACATATTTTATCCCTTTTTACCCAGCTCCTGAATTCCCTATGTTATAAGCTGCATCATTTTTAATGTGTATGTGTTTTCGAAATGTTTTTGATATAATGGAAGCCCAGAGATCAAATAAAGTTTTGATTGGCCATCTTTCTTATTCAGCGATAGCTTTTCTTCTTTGTGAGTGTAATAAAGTGGGGGTGCAGACAAGTGTGGATGAAATGGACAAGGGAATGAAAGCTTACAAAGGTGCGATTATGAACTCACATGTGGAGGTTGGATTGAGAACATACTCTGTGTTCAATTTATGGGCCAAATACTCCCCTCTCCCTCATGAAAATCTCTCATTGATGACAATGGCAGTTTTGCATGAATTGTCCTTAAATGCCTTATTAAATGGATAGACCAAAATAGCACCTATTAATATTTATTTACTGAACAGTCTGATTTGTTAAATAAATGCTTTGGTGTCTTTACTGATTTTAATGGGCCAAACTTTCAGAGTATCCACAATTCTCAATGAAATCAACACTCCCATCAACTTCAGTGGGAAGAGGTTTAGGATCTAAGTTTGAACAATGTTTGAACCCATGTTTGAACAACTTTCAAAGAAAAGAATACCTGAATCCATTTTACTGGTTGTACTGAATCCATTGCAGTCTCTTGCACTCAGCTGTGCTATATGTGGGCTTGATTTGCCAAGGTGCTGATCACCTTGACTCCCATGCTAACATAATTTCAACATACTGATTGATAAGATTACTGTCCATGCATACCAGACACTTCTAAATCAGAATATTGCTCTGTCAATCTGATCATGTTACCTGAATGCAAAGTTCCACTTTTCAAAACTAGGTATAAATTCAGAATAAAACATGACACAAACACACTTAACTTTGCAAAAGTTCACTTCCAGATTCAAATCAGAAATTGCAACTGACCCCATTTCTATAAGAGATTGAACCAAAGTCCAAGATCACTGATCCAGATCTGGATTTGAACTTTGCATCTTGGATCTATCTCTATTCAAAATACAAGCATTTTTAAATAATAATAATAATAATAATAGAAAAGCCATCTTAAATCTGTTTTTGCATAACCAAACTGATTATTTTGCTGTACTGGTTAAAATATATTAACTCCCAGAACTAAGATTTTTATATAGAAAACAGGTCAAAGAAAATGTTTGATCAAGGATCCTCTCCTGAAGGCTAATTTTCCCAAGGTACAACTCCCAGTTAAGTTATTGACTTCAGTAGGAGTTTGGGGTAGCAGTAGCAGACCCTGAGTTCCCATTCCCTTATAAGAGAGGTTTCTAATGGAAATTTGGACTCAACTTTAACATCATATTCTAGTCTTAAAGCAATTAATAAGATTCAATGTATAATAAACTGGTTTATATGGTCTTCCAACCCTTTATATTAGTAAAGCTTATATCCTTTATCAAGCTTCATAGAAAACCATTAAATAACAAGATCAGATGACCTCATGTTTTAATTAAACAAATTCTAGAACACCATAACAATGTGTAGCACTGTTGAAATATTTCAATTCAAAGTAATCTTACAATTTCATGTTAAGTTAATTTCAGGGGAGAGAAAATGAATGATACTGACTTTGTCAAAACAAAGGTAAAAATAAATACATGTAACTTACAAAATAAACCAGTTCTGAGATTTCTGTACTCCATTATAACTTGAATATAGTCCTGTACTGGGAAACTATTGAAAGGATTATAAAAGTGCTATGCTTTCTTTCAAGAAACAGGTAACAGGTGTAAAATGTTCATAGGAGAGAATGGTTCACTGGGGGAATACCCCATTGGAAGAACATCCTAAAGTAAGTTAGAAAAAAAATTAAATTAAGGAAAAGAAAAATGTTAAAGGCCATTGACAAAATTATTACATCCATCTAATTGACATTTGAGTGTACCTCAATTTATGTTACTTGTTTTTAGCACAGGCAATAATTCTAAAATATCTAAAAGTAAATAGGTTTGATGTGACATCCAATTATATATACATTGTATCAAGAATGTCCCTGCTGATATGTCATACAGTCACAGCTGTTTGTTTTCTAGTCACACTTTGAACACTCTTTGCTTTCAGTGCCCACCCCAATCCCCGCAAGGAATTCATAAGTGTCCTCTCCTTCTTCTCTGATTCTTACTCGGAGGCTTCAGTAGACTCTCTCTGTATTTAACATTTGTGTGAAATAGCCGGACCATTTCATGATCTTTGTTATCCAGTACCCTGGGCAGAAAGAGAGAGGATTTCTGTGTCCTGCGGGTTTTAAAGCCCCTTCTGGGTCGGCCTTTCCCATTGATGGAGACATACCAGAGTCTCTCGGCACTGGCTTTGCGTTTGGTGTTGGCTCCATTGGGCACTGTCCGGTACAGGCGAGATGCGTAAGTGTTATAGCCCAACTCATGGATCCTTTCCACAAACTCGCACTCTGCATTGTAAGTTTCCTGTAAAGCAAACACAACAACCATCAGCTCCAGAAAGGTAGCATGGACAATAGTTGAGCATCCTGACTAGTGCAGGAACAGGACTTACAGAGGGGTCAGTTGATTATTAAACAAAGGACTGCAGCATATAGAAGAGGAAACATGAGATTAGAATGAGAGAAGGATGGTATAAGAGGGATTCAGAACAGAATAACAGCATCTATCTACCTTTCTATCTATTAACAAGGTCTCACAGTATCAGAATATCTAGCAATTCACAAACTAATATGTGAAAAACATTCACAAACTAACCTGCAATAGAAAGGGACAATAATTCAAACTATGTTACTTTTTAAATTGCTATATGTGTATATCTATGGATTTTTTTCCTCTGTAGATGATCTTTGTTGATTTATCACTAATCATAACTATCTTGCTATTACCTTGTGCTCCCCCAGATCTGTTTATTGTGTCCACCTGTTGTCTCTTTTCTTATACTTGGAACATGGGGAGGAGGTGACCAGCCCTCTGTGGAAAAAGAAGTGGTTCGGGACTATTTAGAAAAGCTGGACGAGCACAAGTCCATGGGGCCGGATGCACTGCATCCGAGAGTGCTAAAGGAGTTGGTGGATGTGATTGCAGAGCCATTGGCCATTATCTTTGAAAACTCATGGCGATCGGGGGAGGTCCCGGATGACTGGAAAAAGGCTAACGTAGTGCCCATTTTTAGAAAAGGGAATAAGGAGGATCCTGGGAACTACAGGCCAGTCAGCCTCACCTCAGTCCATGGAAAAATCATGAAGCAGGTCCTCAAGGAATCAATTCTGAAGCACTTAGAGGAGAGGAAAGTGATCAGGAACAGTCAGCATGGATTCACCAAGGGCAAGTCATGCCTGACTAACCTAATTGCCCTCTATGATGAGATAACTGGATCTGTGGATTAGGGGAAAGCAGTGGACGTGTTGTTCCTTGACTTTAGCAAAGCTTTTGACACAGTCTCCCACAGTATTCTTGCCAGCAAGTTAAAGTAGTATGGGCTGGATGAATGGACTATAAGGTGGAGAGAAAGCTGGCTAGATTGTCGGTCTCAATGGGTAGTGATCAATGGCTCCATGTCTAGTTGGCAGCTGGTATCAAGTGGAGTGCCCCAAGGGTCGGTCCTTGGGCCTGTTTTGTTCAATATCTTCATTAATGATCTGGAGGATGGCGTGGATTGCACCCTCAGTGAGTTTGCAGATGACACTAAACTGGGAGGAGTGGTAGATACGCTGGAGGGTAGGGATAGGATACAGAGGGCCCTAGACAAATTAGAGGGTTGGGCCAAAAGAAATCTGATGAGGTTCAACAAGGACAAGTGCAGTGTCCTGCACTTAGGACGGAAGACTCCCATGCACCGCTACAGACTAGGGACCAAATGGCTAGGCAGCAGTTCTGCAGAAAAGGACCTAGGTGGACGAGAAGCTGGATATTAGTCAACAGTGTGCCCTTGTTGCCAAGAAGGCTAACTGCATTTTGGGTTGTATAAGTAGAAGCATTGCCAGCAGATCGAGGGATGTGATTATTCCCCGCTATTCGACATTGGTGAGGCCTCATCTGGAGTACTGTGTCCAGTTTTGGGCCCCACACTACAAGAAGGATGTGGAAAAATTGGAGAGAGTCCAGCGGAGGGCAACAAAAATGATTGGGGGACTAGAACACATGACTTATGAGGAGATGCTGAGGGAACTGGGATTGTTTAGTCTGCGGAAGAGAAGAATGAGGGGGGATTTGTTAGCTGTTTTCAACTACCTGAAAGGGGGTTCCAAAGAGGATGGATCTAATCTGTTCTCAGTGGTAGCAGATGACAGGACAAGGAGTAATGGTCTCAAGTTGCAGTGGGGGAGGTTTAGGTTAGATATTAGGAAAAACTTTTTCACTAGGAGGGTGGTGAAGCACTGGAATGGGTTACCTAGGGAGGTGGTGGAATCTCCTTCCTTCGAAGTTATTAAGGTCAGGTTTGACAAAGCCCTGGCTGGGGTGAGTTAGTTGGGGATTGGTCCTGCTTTGAGCAGTGGGTTGGAATAGATGTCCTCCTGAGGTCCCTTCCAGCCCTGATATTCTTGATTCTATGTGCTCTATTTGTTATGTGCTTGTGTGTATGACATCCATCACAGTGGGGCCCTGATACTTGTTTGGTGACTTCAAGGTGCTATGGCAATACACATTAATAATAATAAAAGAATGCTGTAGAGGTTCAGAAGGTCTGTGTTCCCAGTTTGAACGTGGAACTGGGAAACAGACCTTCTGAATTCTAGTCCCAGCATTGTCACTAACTCACAGGAGATTTGGGCAAATTGCCTAATCCCTTGAGTTCAATTTTCCCATCTGGAAAACAGGGACAATACATTTGTCTCAAAGAATTATGAGGATTTATTAATTAATGCCTGAAAATCACTTTGAAGATGGAAAGTGGGGTAGAAATACTCAGGCATATCATTACAATTTGTTCAGTCAAGATGAAATTATTAGTTTGCTTGCATTTCTGGACCTATAATTATATGTCTGTGCACTGAAAATATAATTCTAATTTCCTGGTGCTTATGTACTATGGACATTTTGAAACTATTAAAGAGACAAAACTGTGTATCTTGATGATGAACTATATATTAATAGGTAGATGCAATACACCTGTGGACTATTACAATGAACTGAGTCCTAAGTAACAGTTGCCTTTAAACTTCCTTAATATCTGTTTGAGGTTAAGGAGGTGTGTGCAGGGGTGGTGGTGCCCAGAACAGGTCTAAGTTCCGTCCCCCCGCACACACACCTGCCTTGTTAGCCAATATATATATATTTTTAATTATGTAAAAATGTGAGGGCTCTGGGGTGAGGCTGGTGATGCGGGGTTTGGGGTGTGAGAGGAGCTCAGGGCTAGGACAGAGGGATGGGGTTTGTGGGGGTGAGGGTTCTGTGGGGGGGCGGGGCTGGGGATGAGGAGTTTGGGATGCAGACAGGCTGCCCTGGGACTGCGGTCAGAGAGGAGGACTCCCCCCAGCCCTTTCCCCGGAGGTCTGGGGGAGGGACCCCCTCTCCCCCACTGTCAGCACACTCACCTCGCACCACTGTCACTGCACGTGCTCCTAGGGCCCCTCTCAGGTCCAGGAAGCCCCCTCTCCTGCCCTGTGGTGGGTGCCAGGGGGGAGGGGAGCTGGTATCACATGTGTGCCTCCTCCCCTGCTGCTGCCCCTCACTGTAGCCTCACTGGGGGTGAGGGGTGGGGCTGTCCCTTGCCCAGCATAGGGCAGGAGCAGTGACTGCAGTTGGAGGGGTCCCCTGTGCTGGTGGAGGGTCCCACCAGAAAAGGGAAGGGTCCGAGGCGCACGGGCAGGGGCAGGGTCAACCTGCCCTGGCACTAGGGGATTGGGGGGGACTAGGACTCTATGGTGGCAGTTGATGCCGGCAGAGTGGAGTGCAGTGCGGAGCTGCAGGGGGAAGCCACCAGCTTGAGGCAGGGATGCTCTGGGGCCCAGGGGAGTTGCCCGGGGCAGCAAGTGGGGTCTGGGAGACACTTGAGGGAGGTGCGTGGGGGTGGCAGGTGGGCTGGGGGAGAGACCTGGTCCCAAACATTGGTGGAGCCGGGCACCGAATATTGCTGGAGCCCGGGCACCATGGGCCCATATAACTTGACGCCCCTGGGTGTATGTACACTTCAACCTGGATGGTCCTCTGAAACATATAACTCCTCTTACATGACAAAGAGTTATACAAACACACATCCTTCCTGGGACAAATATGCCCCTTCATGCCATTCCCTCACATAGCAGTGACAAGTTCAGTATGTCAGATCCCATACATGCTGTTCACTTAATGTATGCTCACTTTTTACATGAGACACAGAGATTTGTCCCTTTAGCTTTATCCTCTATTGAAGGATAAAAATGGGGTTTGAGAAATCCCACATGAGTCAATGCCTTCGCCTTGCTGTGGACAATAAAAATTGGGTATTGGGGTTTTAGCTCCTAAACATTCAGGCTAGATTTGGAGGAACATCCTCCACATTGCTAAGAAGCAAAGTCCCTTCTTTTCTTTGCCATTCTCTCAACTTAAACAGGTAATATTTGTAGAACATAAAAGCAGAAAGGAACCTCTACAGCATTCTTTGTTGAACTTTTCCCTAGAACCTCTTCTTTAGAGGAAGAATTCTCCAGTAGTTACAGCATTAGCTTGGGACTTGAGAGACTTACGTTCAATTCTCTGGCCCTCCACAGACTTCCTGTCTGACCTTGGGCAAGTCACTAAGGGCCAGATTTTTAAAGGTATCTACATGCCTGAAGATGAAGGTACGTGCCTGGTGAAATTCTGAATATTCCACTAGGCATCTCCATCTTTGGACAGCTAAATGCCTTTAAAAATCTGGCCCTAAGTTTCTCTGTGTCTCAGTTTGCCATCTGTAAAATGGTAATGTTATTGCTGCCCTATCTCATAAGGATGTTGTGAAGATAAACACATGAAAGAATATGAGGTTGTCAGATACCATAATGATGCGGGCAGCAATAGGAAGAGTTTTCTTTCTCTGCTTCTGTTCTTCCTCTCCTCTTTTATTCCAGAGTAATTCTTTCAGAATAAAGTCACTTTTATTTTGGAACAGAGTGTCCACAGAGGGAGTTATTCCAGAATAGCTATAGTGGAATAGTTATCCCAGAACAGAACAATGGGGATAAGGGTTGGGTTTTGGAGGGACTTGGCAGGTCTTACCTGGGACTAAGGTCAAAAGGAGTGAGACAGAGCCACTAAGGGAGTCCATAACAGCTTAGCTGGCCAATTGCATTGGTTTGACCAGGATGGACTGTGTGACCAGGATGGACCTTTGCCTCTCTTTGCTATCCTAAAGACTTTCAGATTCTGTGTGCCAGCTGACTAATAAATTGTTACGCTGTTTTATACAAGCTGCCACTGCAAATACTCACTGGAAGCATTGTGCCTTGAAGGGGGTACAGTACAAGCCTCCGTCTGGATTTACTGCAGGGAGCCACAGAGAGAGACAGGAATCAATGGCACTGAAAGCCCAGTCTTGGAGGCCATGGGCCTGCCCCTGTGGAACTGTGTGAACCCTTGGGGTTCAGTATACTAAAGGGGCACTCCCAAGGGACTGGTTCCAGACTGTGAATCATTCTAGTCAATTTCCCCATGTATACAAGCCCATGGTGTGCCCTCTCCTGGTCTGAATTGTTGCCTGTTACTTGCCCTATGAAAAGGAGAAGTGGGAATGCAATAGCTTTTCCCACTCTGGTCCCTTCCCCTATAGAAGAGAAGAAGTTGTGAACTCTACCAGGAGTAGCAAAGACAATTTTTCACAATTCAAAGGAGACTTTTGCAGCTGATTCCGTTCCCGCTGGAGCTGAGACCAACATGGGGCAGCCACAAAGTGGCTTGATTGCCTTTCTCACACTGAAGGGAGAAATCCAGGAGGGAAGGCCTCTCAGCCACCTTCTGTGGCTTCTCTCCATCATAAGAGATTAACCTTTTTTCCTTAGGAGTCTGTTAGCATCATTTAAATACCGCGTGGGGAAAAATATCTAATCTGAACAAGGAAAAGTAAGAATTTACTTTAATATCTTTCATTCATTTGGGATGGACTGCTTTTCTGAGTTGGTGGAAGAACACCATTCTAGAAAAGGGGTGCTCAATCAATACCTCTAAGTGGGAGCACAGGGCTAGCCCTGTTTCTGCTGTGACATAGAGCCAAGAAGGGGTACATTCCACTCCAACGGTTTTTCTTTGGTGAAGCTACTTGTGACACAAATCCACTATACCAACAAAGAACCATCATCCTTACACACAATCCCTTTATAAAGCCCCAGTGAACACTACAGAAAGCATCCTGTAAACATTCACCAGAAAATACTCTTGAGGTGGTAGAGGGAAATACATAAATATATTAAGTTAGTTGAGAACTCCTCTCTTTTGATGCACCTTAGAGACTAACCAATTTATTTGAGCATGAGCTTTTGTGAGCCACAGCTCATGCTCAAATAAATTGGTTAGTCTCTAAGGTGCCACAAGTCCTCCTTTTCTTTTTGCGAATACAGACTAACACGGCTGTTCCTCTGAAACCTCTCTTTTGATGGTAATTGCGTTATGTAGGCTGCATGGACATGGAAAAGCTCTCCTAGCTTAAACGTATCATATTGCTCAAATCAATAGAATTACATGTAATAACTAGGTGAGGAAAGCAAGTTCCAGGTAGCTATATTTTACCCTGCACATTTTTTTCTTTTAAAATCTGCTTTCATATCTCAGGATTCCTGGGGAAACCGTACAGTCTAGTTGCTACATAATAATAGTTTGATCTCAAGATTGCCAGAGATTCAGTCAAAGACATTGGACCAAATTCAAAGTTGATGGATCATGAAGTGGTGTAAGTTACATGTTGGTAAATAGTTCTTTGTACCTAAGTGAGTGTAAAGGAGTTGAAGCTGAGGTATTTTACACCAAGGGTGATGTTCTGGCCAAACTGAAGTCACTGGCAAACTCCCATTGACTTCACTAGAGCCTGGATTTCATCCTAAAAGTCTGGAGGAAAGTGTAAGGTTAAAGTAATGGTTTGAGGGGCTTACTTTAACTTACACCTTCTTATCACTTTTTGTAGTTGATTTTCCTGCTATATCTCTGTCTTCTGACCCCAGCTTGAGTTCTCTTACATTTGCTTGGGGCCCAATTTTGTACTCTGTAAGAGAAACAGTCCCATTGACATCAATGAAGGGTTTTCTAGTTTTTGACTCCCTTCCATCTGACATTTACACCTACTCCTGCTGTCAAAGATATATTTAATATATTAATTTGGGCCATTGTGAATATATATTGATATCATATTTGTTTCTGGTGTATTTTCTTGCTTAATTTTGTATAACCCAAAAACTTGTCAAGAGAATCCTAGCTTTTGCCAAATAAATTATTTTTGTTTCTTTGGCTGTCCAGGCAACAAGAAAAGTTAGAATACTTAGCACTTTAAATGCTGTAGCAGAAAGGTGCTATCAATCTTTTTTTTCTATAAGCATTTATTCATAGCAGATAAACCTTGTCCACTCAAGATAATAGTGCTCCTTCCCTGCATCCCCATGAAAATTACTGACACCCAAATAGAACATGTTTCCATTTCAGTACAATAGTTAAGGTGCCACTGTCTTAAAATAAAACTTACTGAAGCATAAAGTCTTCCCCTTTTGTTCATGGCCAGGTAGCTGCCAGAGAACAACCCTTTGATGGCAACGACTCCAACATCAACTGCAGTTATCTCTAGAATACCTAGAAACAGAGGAGAGATGGGTTGTTCCCCTTCATATGTAATTTTCTGAAATACATCCGAATAGCTACTTACCTCCAGAATATGAGTTTGCACTTATAACTTATACACTCAAGAAGTTATACTGTAGTCATGTACATAAAACAAGACTAACATAATTAGACAATACAAAGAAAAACTAATGAGATGGGAATCGTTGGAAACTGACAGTAAATTCCTACTTGTTTGATTGAGCTTCAACTATTTTTAAAAAGGAAAGATCTGACATTGAACTGCAGTGCTACGAATCCTATATGTATATGTATAAAAAGTTTAAATCCCCTTTAATGCTTTTCTGAGGGATACCACAGCGCTTGACTTACTGAAACCGGTCACAAAGCTACCCACTTCAGGACAATGCTCTTTCTGAGGTCTCCAGAGGGTAAAATGGAGTAAGACGGCTGCATCTTAGAACCACATATATCATCATGACAGGAACTTGTCATTTAGAAAGTTGACGTAGTGCTTGAAACAAGGACAGTACGAAAATAAGGGAGGAGATATTTCAGCCCTTAGAAGATCGTGTCTAATGCACTAGACAAGAGGGGGGGGGGGGGAGAAGCCCAGACAGCCTCCCAAAGGGTTTACATCCCGCCAAAGGATGCTAGGTACAAAGTATCATAGAACTCGTGTAAGGGACGAGGCGGTAGTAGGTGCTGTTGTGATACACGTGCAAACTTATATCTTGCTTTTGGAAGCTCCCAGGTCAGCAATTCTGGTGTCAAAGCTCAGTACTCTCTGTAACGATCTAGAAGCAGGATGTAAACCCAGGAGCGTCTTTTGACAATTAGAAAACACACACAGTGCTCAGCCTTCCTATTTCGCGGAGTTCAATTCTTGGTCTGACCTCAATCTCGACAAATACGTACAGCTGTTTTGAATCACCCGTCGTTTTGCCGTCGACTGAGCTCGGAAGAATGCCTCCTAAAAGTCTTTGATAACCAGAGGGTTTTTTCTCTAGGAAATCGTGGTTTTCCTCTGTGCACTTGAGCCAGATCTCGGAGGTCTCCCGGTCTCTGCGCGCTAAGCAGAGCAAGGGCGTAGGTTTCCCCGGAGGAGCATCCTGGGCTCCAGACACCCAGCGTGGGATGCTTTACACAGAAATAATGCTGCACTTCCTATCCCGGGGAGTGGGGAGAAAGGAAAGTCCCGGATCTCTGGGGATTTAAGGTTCCGCTGTGAGAAGAAAGTTGTTTCCTCCCCAAAGCATCTTCATGAGACCCCGAGTCCACATAGCGGCTGCAGTAGCTCCACTGGCCTGCTAAGAAAAGTATTTGAACATCCCGATCTTTCCTGCTCTCTCTCACTCACAGCCCTTTGCTCTTGGCATATCCCGTTTCGTCTCAGTTACCGCTGATTCCCCGCACATTGCCAAGGGGGGTAAAAGTCATTTAGTCTACACCACCTCACATCCCCCCCAGGAGGAGACGAACAAGAAGACTGGGGGCGGGGAGACAGCACACGGAGTGAGGGGGGAGAACTAATCCGAAACCCGGGTTGAGGCTGAAGAAAGCCATTGGATGGTCTGCAGGCTCCTCAGGAGTCAGCACTGGTCCTAGCTTGGTGACAGGGAGCTGCGAGGGAGCTTTGAAAGGAAATGTGGGGAGAGATGCCTGCAACTGTAGCAAAGATGGTTAGACAAAGTGACAGTTGAGTGCAGGTAGCCGTTGCCTCGATCCTGGTTTATCCCCCTTCTGGACACACAAAAGCTGCTTCCTACACTTAATGCTACAACCAGGGGGACTCAGCCTGGGTGGGGTGTGTCTGTAAAGAAGGTGTACAAATCAAAGGGGGCTTGGGACATAAGTTGCTGCATCTTAGACCTGAGCTGCTTGTTCAGAGCATGGAGAAATCTGGGGCAAGAGAGCAGATTTAAACCCCCTCCCACACACACACACTCAGATGCTTTGGTCAGTAGGCCCCCTCCTATCGCCAAATCAGAGGCAACTTGAAAAAAACAATTTTGTTTTGACTTTTTGGAAGTCGGGGGGTATGGGGGTACATTTCTTTCCCTTTGTCTCATTCGCTTTTAGCACAAGCCGCTGAGCAATTCCGTGGGTGGGTGTGGGTGTAATTCTGGAAGCTGGTTTAAAATTAACTAGTTATTAATAAGTGCGCCGATTCTGGAGAAAAAGGAGGACCAGATCCGACTCCCATTGATCTCAGCCATAATTCTGCCATTGACTTCACTGGGTCGGGTCCACATCTGTATTTCTCCCGTCTTGTGCCTTGCATGTGGGCAGAGGAGTTTGGAGAATACGCTGCATGAAAAGGGCAGGGGGAAGGAAGGAGAGAGATGGGCTTTGTTGGGTAGTATTAAAGATCCAACAAAATCCAAACCGAGGAACTCTTGGACAGAAGTGTATTACTCTTACGGTTATTAGCAGCTTCGGAATTAGTTGTTTCTGCCAGTGTTATCTGGGAGGGACAAATGTGTGCTGCAAAGAAATTCCAGCTTTGCAAGCAGATCAGGGCAAAATCTTGCTGAATTTGAATCTGGAAAAAAAATCCTAATAATAAAGGAGCAGATTCTGCCACCCTAATTCCCCTGGGGTAGCACCTTATTCCTCAAGCAATCCTATGGAACTCAATTAGGATATTCCGGGAGTAAGACGCCGTTCAGAGCAAGGGTGTCGGAGTCTGTCCCCCCGTGTGACTGTTTCACTGTCACTTCACTCTAAACAGCCCCAAGCTCATTAATCGCCTTGGTTTCTAAGGTTAGACCTGAAGGACAATTCAATGGGTCAGAACGAATAGTAATTGAAAGCCACCCTGCAAAGCTAATAGAGGAGGAAATGGGCAGGGGAGAGGCATGCACAGTACTTACTGAAGACGCTGTTTTTCTCCAGGGTGCCGTTGATTTTCCCATTGGAGTGGATCTGGAGGTGATACTTAGTGGCACAGTAGAGCTTCCTGCGCCTGGGTGCTCCCCCGAGATGCTCATAGACCCCGCCGCGCCCCCCAGCATCTCTGCGCAGCCTTGGGTCACACGTTTGGCCTTTGGCACAGTAAGGTACCTTGGGCACCTCCGCAGCCAGCCCTTGGGACCAAGATTCCTGCAACAAACTCAGCAGCAAGATCCAAATTATAACCATTGTGGCATGATGGCCGCAGCCCTTAGTCTGCTGGGGAGATCAAGGCTTGGCGCAGATGACACCAGGGGTCCCATTAAAGAAGTCTTGCTAGCAGCCCTTCAAAGTTGCAAAGCACACACTGATTCAAATCGTGAAGCATTGGCAAGTTTTTATCTGCCTCGATCAGTCCCTTGTATCTGTCTTAGAGCTACTTAAATCAAGAAAACACGGGCAGAGGCCACCGAGGCGTCCCAGCTGTTTGGATTAGATGGAGCTGCAGTGATCAGAGTTCTCCTTGGGTCTCCAGCTAGACAGACTGCACGCATGAGAGAGAGAGCGAGAGCGAGAGACCCACTGAATTTCAGGAAGAGACTGTGGGGAAAATTCGTTGATCGACGGAGCATTGAAATAAAGGAAGCTTCCTGCAACAATAGCCTGATCTGCGACCAATTGATACAAAGCGGGGAGGCAAAGGTATCAGTCTTGTGTGAACTCCCAGAGTGCAGCCTGGATAAAATTACACAGCATCACACACAGAGAGAGAGAGACACACACACACACGGTGGCTTCTTGCGGATAACCGCATCACAGAGAGAGGGGGGAGGCAGCAGCAGCAACCCAGCTGAGGGGCAGAGAGCTGCTTCTGCCTTGGTTTCCCCCTGCTTTGAAAGATCCAAAATAGAACAATTATGCGTCTGAAAATTATGCGGTGAGGCGCTCATCCCTGGGGTCTGTCACTTCTCTCCGGCTACTCCCTATCGCAAATCACAACACATGACCGCTGGGATGACTGATGTCCAACTAAAACAACTTGGGGAAGCAGCTTTTACAAATGCACATTTTAAAAAGGGAGCATAATAAAAGGGGTTCAGACACTGGCTGCTCGGGTGGCTGAAGGGAAAATACGTATTAAAGGATTTCACTGTCAGTCTTTAGTGACTTAAACGTCTTTCTTCCCTTTGTCCTGAACGCTGAAAGAAAACAGTTATTAGTAAATCAATCATTTAACGGTTGCTAATATGCAATATTTGGATGGCTTTAAGACTGACAAATTTCTAAATTCACTCATGCGAAGTGCGCCCAGCTACAGAGAAAGTATATATATTCGTGCATATATTTGTAAGACATTGGTTTTAATCTTTCCCCCTTAACTTATTATTTGTTGTTGTCTGGTAAATTACATCAGGCGTAACAGTTAGGTCTGCAATTGCTAGTAGGTAGCTTCACACATCTTTATCAGCTTTTTGTCTCGTCTAGTGGAGTTACCTATACATAAAAATGGAACGCAAAAGGTTATCCAACTTCTACAAAAACATTACGCTGCCCAGGTGTGTTACTCAAAAGATGCTCGTCTATTAGATTTTCATATGAAACCGTCAATAATTAAAAGTTTCCTGGAAGTGTTTGAGTATTAGTTAGTATTAATGCGGCTGAAGGCCACACAAATGCGCCTTTGAAGGGAGCCATGTCAAAATTATACCGTTTGACCTTGACCAATATGATTTTTTATTCACTGTCGGTTACGAGGAAATATATAAAATAAGGCTTTCCTACGGAAGAAAAGAAGAGTTTCTTAAAGCAATATAGAAGAAAATAAGCTTTTACTGGACGGAAAAATCACCGAAGGGAAACGATCTTTTTCTAAAAGGAATGGCAGGCGGACAAAGTGATCTAGAAAGCGATTCCCTTTTAGATATGCTTAAAACTTAAAAAGAAAAGGAGGACTTGTGGCACCTTAGAGACTACAAGTCCTCCTTTTCTTTTTGCGGATACAGACTAACACGGCTGCTACTTTGAAACTTAAAACTTAGTAGCCCTCCAACGCTAAAAGGCTTTCCATCCTTTAGTTGTCTGGAATTCAAGGAAATACATACAGAACGAACAAGCACCCTTCTCCGCCAGTACCATCCTCCCTCTTTTTCCCATAAGTTATGTCCCAGCCTCACAAGGAGAGTTTGATCTGAGAACTGATAAATGTTTGTATAATTAATTCTTTTGTGTTGTTTTTTTTTTGCAATGCCACATGCATGCAATTATGTAGGTACAGTTTATTTAGTAAAAACTTGATTAAACTATAATAGCTAATGAAAAATATGAACCTATAAACACACAAGGCACTAAACTTTTTTTTTAATAAGATCATTACGTAATGGCCAAATCCTTCAGCTAACACTGAAACAAAAAGAAAAGGAGTACTTGTGGCACCTTAGAGACTAACAAACAAAAGTCCTCCCTGAAACAAGCTTTCCCTGAAGGAGAATAGTACATTAGGTTTTATGAATTCTTTATCACCCACAAATTACTGCACAAAATAGCACCTAGGTACTAAGATGAGGAGGAAAATAGTTTGAAGATATATAAGCAGACGGATATAGAAGGACAAAAATAATGATTATTTAGAAATATTAGGTAAGTCTCTTCATAGCTAAAGTCAGGGTGATCTCTACGATTGTTGGATCCCCATAAAGATGTGAAATTGAAAATTTACAGTTTTAGATTTCTAGGTAGTTTTTCATTAGTACTCTGGGGGGGGGGGGAAACCCCAAGATACTTCTTCCCTCCTACAATAGTAAACCAAAAAGACTAGTGGGTGGACTTTTGCTCAAATTGCTTCCATCTTGATCACATTATGGTTACCATTTTTATAATTAGCACCATCATCTACAAATCTTTCCGCCTTGGGCATCTAACACAGACATGCTTCCCAAACGATGTGTATTCTATTTATTAGGGAAGAGAACACTTATAGGTCTGTCATTAATGGTTCCCTTTCAAATGAAATGAATACGACCTCCAGTGAAATATCAAAGGGCTATAGCTACCTTGTCTCACTTGGTGCAACATTGAATAGCAAGCAACCTTAAGTCGTTTTGCTCTAGTCAGACATCTATACAATAAAACATAAGCCCACTCTTGTATATTGTACGTTGTCTGGTGACCATTTCTGAAAACAAAAAAGGTCCCTTTGATGTGGTCTAATTCTAACAGAGGGTGGGACGTCAGATGTGGTCTACAGATTCTTTCTGGAAATATTTTTAATTATGCCCCCAAAGCTCCTTGTAGCCCCAGAGTGATAATCAGAGAGCAGTTTGAGTCTATTACTTAATGTGGAGGGAGAGAATAGGCTTGAGACAGCGTGCAGCTAAATTAGAATTACAACCTGTAATGAGCTATGAATTCACTTGAAATGTGTGATTTTAAGTGGAACACGTTAAGTGTCGGGTATTTTTTATCCTTGATCTTGGTAGCAAAATATTTCTAAATGCTCTTACATGTAAATGTCATTCAGATAATATTTCTCCTACCAAGTCACTATGTAAAGTGTTTGAGGCTGATTATGTTAGTAGTAGTATGCTTCAATTTAATAACAGAATATATTTCCAATTCACTACCATAGAAGAATTACTGAACTATATGTACATATATAACTATATGTATATACACAGATAAGTGATGTATTATGACTAACACTGCCTTATATTATCAATTCTGTTTAAATAATATATAAACCTAAATATTAAACAAATCTCTAAGCAAATAAATGGGTTCTGAAATTGTTAGATGGTAATAAATGTTACAAACACCCATTTTGCACTGATGTAGTGATGCTATTTTAATATTGAGTGATCTACAATTTAGTTCCACTACTGGTCTGATTCATCTACTCCAAGCACAGTGATATGCATACTCTAGGGTACACACTATGTTTCTTTTAACATACGTCAATGATTTACAACTGAAGCTGTTAGTCTAGTGCAAGAAGGAAGTTACAATTTGTAGAGCAATAAATACCTACTCAGGAGGCGGAGCCCCCAGTAGAAAAATTGCCTCCCTCCCCCAATTAAAAATTCATTACTAGTTCAAACATGGACCGTGGGAAGGTCTCAAAGAAAACATATTCAAAGTGATTATTAGGTGTTTGTTTGCAATTTAGTTAATAATCTTACTCTGTATATAATTCTCCTCTAAGATCCAGTTAGATCACACCTGCTGCTAATTGTTGTTGTATAGACCTCATACAATTCTATTCGGTTTTTTTCAACTAGTTTTAGTTTCTTTGTGGTTTCTCTAGTGAGGCAATTCTGCACCTTGTGATCAGTATAACTTTGCTTAAATGACTTTCCAAACAAAACAGCATCACATTACTTTGTTCCATACATGTAGGTAATATTGTTTATTAAATTGTATATTGTTTGATGTTTGTATTTTAAATAGAGTTACATATGAGGTGCTGGACATACAGTTGCATGTGAGGTGTATTTTTAAAAGTTTTAGTGTATATTTTCAGGTGGATAATGTAAGATTTAGTTCATCATACATTGAATGAACATAGATAATACGATTTCCCTGGTGGAAAAATTAGATAAATGGAAGACATGTATAAACATTTCTCTCTTTTGTTTTTTCATTTAAAATGGTTTTCAGCTTTGTAGCTATTTTAGACTTTTTATTTATAAACAAACAATAAAAAGCCTTCACATAATGCAAGCTCTTTAACTTGAGGAAAATACAGTCAATACTATAGCTACTGTATTAACTATTTAGCTATTTTACAACTCAAATGTAATAAAGTGACCCAGAACATTTAGTTATATAAGCCTTACATGGTTTACTCATATCATTTATCTCCATAAACTCATATACATTTATGTACAAATGTTATATACATTTTAGATAATTGTTATGCTTTACAGTTTTGTTAATGTTATTAAGAAGCTAGTTCTTGAACTCCTTACTGAGGAAAATTTGTGTTTAAGTATGCAGGCATTTGCCTGGGTAAGGATTGCAGGATTAAATGATTCTTTATGGGCCTGATTCAAAGAACATGGAATTCAGTGGGAATCTTTTCATTGACTTCATAGGGCTTTGGATCAGGCCTTATATTATTACTAAAATCATTATCTAAGAATAGGAAGAAAACAACCTCTTATTGTGTTAAGAGATTCAAAAAGAAAAATTGAGAGATGTTAAGCTAACTTTTAAAACAACTTTCTTTTTCAGTATTATTGTTTATTCCCTGTGAAAGAAAGGAACAAATTAAAGAAAAGGGGGAGCAGAAGTACACAAAACCCCATGGTAATAATATCACACAGTACGGTTGTCTGTTTGTCTGCCATATGGTCATGTCACGTGGTTTAGTATTGAAGTATATCTCTCAGAGATCCAAATGGAACTGTAACAGAAATATATTGAGCAATACAATAGTGCAAGATCCAAATGGAACTGTAACAGATATATATTGAACAATACAATAGTTCAAAGTAGAGTAATGAAAATAGTTCTGTGACAGGAAAAGACTGTGTATATGTGTGTGTGGAAAGAGAGATAGGGAGAAAAATTAGAAGAGTAGAACAAAAGAAGTGCAATACATTGAAGACATGGGGACAGATTTTCAAAAATGATCATCTTCTATCCGTTCCCAGACAGACATTTAGTAAGCTGAGAGCTTTTGAAAATCTGGCCCACAGTGTTACTCTGGATTTATACTGATGTATAATGTGACAAATATTAGTGTCTGGCCTATAATTCTGAGGTGCTTGTCAGATGTGACTAATCCTGCAATTTAATTCTAGCTAATTTCCCACTGCTTTCAGAATTTGGTCCTTATTCCTTTTACAATCAAAGACTTGTTAGGATTTCACTAGATCCTGCACATTTTACAGAACTGTATAATTTTAAGGGAACAAGATCAATCCTCTCCTCAGCTACATGGATGTGATCAGATCATCTCATACTCCATAAAATCAGATGACATACATTGTGATTTAGACTGTGATAAAGTGGCCCTTATGCAAGATGTAAAATAGGTCCTGTATCCTGAGGAAGTGTCAGCTATGTTGGGAGGTAAGATGTGAGGGGAGGCAAGAAGGAGGCATGGGTGATCGGGGAAAGGTCGAGCAAGTTTCATATTTAAAAATGTAATGGAGAAAAAAATGGAAGTACTGGTCCAAGAGAACACGATACATGAATTTCCTTGTGTTCCAGTTTTAATCTACCTGCAGTTACACAGGGGGAAGTGCCTCAGAGTGGTACTGCAAGAACTAAGTGTAATCCCAGTATGCTCCAACCTCTACACACACACTCTTCACCCTCCCACATGTCATGGAGGAGAGAAAAAACATGGCAAGGGAGGAGGAAAGAAAGGAAAAGGTGGCTCCTTGTGGTACTGCCCGCCCCCACCTAACGTTCCTTTTGGAAAACGGAACATACACAGAAAATGGGCACAAAGTTAACTATCCTTGTTTTATCATAACTACCCCATGCACTTTAGGTATGATTACATACATGCAACCTACCCAGAAATAGAACAGCTCCACAGTGTTTTTAATTATGCTAGTCCACCCACTGATCAATCCCACTATACCACAACTACACTGGTTGGGGGAGGGGAATGGAGGGCGAAGGGAAAGGTAAAGTGGGGAAGAAAGTGGACAACTGATGAGACTGTTAATTACTTCAATGAGAAAATACTCTTCCTTTGTATCACACTCAGTGATTATAATGTGATAATCCTAGAAGCCCAGTGGCATATGTATCAGCAATAACTTTTGGGGCATCATTTGTGGTGGGTTAAAGAGCACTCCGTTCTCTGATCTAAACTTTTTTGTCGGACACATGCACATCCTTTAACAAGTTATAGATCTCTAAGGGCCAGCTTTTAAAATGTACATATCTATCTATTTAAATGGACCTATCTGCATCTTTAGGTGCCTAGTGAGATTTTCAAAAGCACTGTGGTGCCTAACTCCCATTGAAATCAATATACTATTACCCCCATTGTACAGGTGGGAACTGAGGCACAGGGAGACTAAATGACTTGCCAAATGTCACACAGGAAGGCTGTCGTGAACCAAGAAATTGAACCTGAGTCTTCCAAGCCCTAAGCTAGTACCTTAACCCTTGGGCCGTCCTTCATTTAAGTTTTTATTTCAAAATACCTGACAGCAATTAAATATTATCCAGCATATATTCTTTACTGGCTAGATTCCATCCATATGGGATGTACAGGACATGGCATGTTTGACAGTTTGAAACTTTCTGGAAAGCAGTATCTATTGGGGTAATGCAGACAACCTACCTATCTTTTTTCTTCCTTTCTTGAGGGAACTGCAGGGCCAGCTGCTACTCATTTCCTTCTGACTACTGTAGGCAGCAGAAAAGAAATCAGCCATGACTGCTGCTACACCTATTAATCCACTTCTGGGAAGGTAGCTTTTTTTTCTTAGAATTTTTTAAATGATAGTATAATATGGCTACTGTTAGGCCCTAGTAGGCCTCTCACTGTCAGGCTCTTTGAGGTAGGGTCTCCCATTGCTCAGTGCTTCTGCACCGTGCCCCTCTGTGCCTGGTGTCTTGATATCAAGGTCCTTTTTTGTTGGCATTCTCTCTCAACATCTGGTGTCATAGTGTTGACTATTCTGATGGCCTCAATTACCTTGCTATCAGGCTCTCGAGTGTCAGTAGATCAGCCCGTAGTACCAAGTATACTGGCACTGACTGCTCCTTTTTCCCAGGCATCAGGTTGAATTTTCTCAGCATAGCCCTGTCTGCATTATCCTTACCACTGGTTTTGTCATTTTCTTCTTCCAGGGACCAAAACTAGAAAAGCTCTCCTGCACCCCCTTTTTAAGTGTCATGTGTACCATATCCTGAATGATATAATGAATTTCCAGAAACACTGTGGGAGACTGGCTGAAGCTTGGATCTACAAGACGTTGTCTCCACTTTCTGTCATTCTTCAGTCAAAATTGCTTTGGCGCCATAGCCTTCCCAGTTAATTAAGTTATTCCGTATCTCTGGCAGACCCGCTACTCAAAACCCAATATATCTAAGAGAGTTGGTCAGTGTTACCAGGTTTCTTTGAAAGGATTTAAATATTTTTAACACTCACCATGTCCTCAGCTCCCCACCCATGTCTGCAACTAAGGACAGTTCAAGTCAGTCTGACCCTGTGGCTAGATCGCCTAGAAGATACCTTCTTCAGTCAGATTGCAAATGGAGAAACCTGAATAGCAAGCATTATTATCCAAATATGACTTCCAAGCCTAGGACAGACGTGTGCTCATTATTATTACTATTATTATTATTATTATTACTGTACTGTACTGCCTTTGAGCCCTAGACATGGACTAGGACTCCATTGTGCTTGCACTGTATAAATACAGAACAAACACAATCCTTGCACAAAAGAACTTATTAGAAGAGGCTTAGAAGGTATAGGTAAAATCTGTGATTCCTGAGGATGAGCAAGTGAAGAAACATAGCCTACAGGACACCTGTGATGCTGTGGTACTGCAGTGAAGGGCAGTGGTTACTTTGGTAACCATGCACTAGTACTTATGACTCATATCCTCTGGTTTACCAAGAAGGATACAGGCCACCCTTTGAGCAGCTTGAATTGTTCAATGGCAAGGTGGAACACTCACTGTACCACCTTAAAGACTCCAAGCCACTTTCAGATCTTTGACCCCCTGTACTATGTTTGCCGAATGACCTCCATTGTCAGATATGGGACACAGTGTTCTTTCAGGCAATACTTGGAGTAGGAGCTTGCACATAGGCAGTCACCTCACCATCAGAACAAATCCTACCCCAAAAAAGGCCATCTTAGTAGACCTGGCTTTATCAGCATACAGTACCAACTTCCACATTTGAGGGGTTTGTTTAAGAATCTCATGTCAATCTGTTTTTGTGGACATTTATCTTTCCTTGTTCCTTTTTGGTTATCAACTTTCTGTCTTCTTATGGTGTGAAGTGGCATTACCTCAGCAGAACAGGTCCTGGAGATAATAAAAAAGCATTATTTCATCCATTCCTATTCTCTATTGTTGCCCCCTCATCCTGCTTCTCAATCCCCTTTCAGAGGTCTGTGTTACAAGAAAGGGCACTCCTCCAACTGGGATCTATAGCAGGGGGTCTCTGAGCTTTTAAAAGACTCATTACTTTTGAATATACAAAATAAAAGGGGAGTTACATCCCAAAATCATATACGGGTCTCAGATGTGTGAACAAATACATCAGATGGCTGATGTTCCAGATAGTGACACTGGTATCTATAATTCTTTCTTTTTGGCCACAGCATTGGTTCATGGTTCTCAGTGTATAAGGTGTGAGTTTCCATATTATGATTTGCACTGTTTATTGGAAATACCTCAGATTCTGAGGGAGACTAATATTGCCAGTATCACATTTTGCAATTTACACTCTCCATAGCCTAACCAGTACTCATCAAGGCCCTGATTAAGAAAGGTACTTAAGCACATGCCTAACTTTAAGCACCTGAGTTGTCACATTAACTCCAATAGACATGTGCTTAAGTATCTTGCTGAATTGAGCACCAAGTGTCTGGCAGCCCACTGGAGAGGACTGGGGACAGTACCTATATCTTTAGGACTGGCTGAGAAGACTGCTTTCTCTAACCTGCTTTCAGGACACTCTGCCAGATATTCCAATTATTGGGCCTAAGAATCAACCTCAAAAAGTCCATTTTCATCCTGACATAAGAAGTGAAGTTAATTGGGACTGTTCTGACTCCAGATCATGACCACGTACCTCCCACAAAACCACATGATAAATAATACTTGAGTTCCAATCAACTCCTCACACAACTGTCAGATTATTTCTCAGGCTGTTAAGTCTCATAGGTTCTCAAATGTAGGTAGGCCAGATTCCACCTGAGATTATTGCAGAAATGACTGTGTATAGCCAGTATTTCAGCCTCACCCTGGATCAATGGGTGACATGTTTTTTCTGTTGTGGTGGTTGAAACCAATACTTGCTTGCAATGGCATCCACTTCAAACTCCACATTCTGTTGTGTTGGTAACCAATGCTTTGGGACTAGGATAAGGAGCTCATAGGGGTCAGCCCACAATTCAAAGCTTCTGGACAGGGGAGCAGACCTACCTCCACATAAATGTCCTTGGATTGAGAGTAGTCTGTCTGGCCTACAGAACATTTCCACCCTCATTGAAGGACAACTCTCTTCTCATTTTAATGGACAATGTGACCGCAGTATATTCTATAGCAAGCTGCTGCCAAGAGCAAACTATGTACTTGCCACTTCTATAACAGGAAGCCATAAAGTTTGGGAATAAGGGTGTCCATCTTTGTATCACACCCACAGTTTTCCACTTTCCAGGAAAAGATAGTGTCCTAGTGGGTAATCTCAGCAGAAAATACAGCACCCAGCAAAACTGACCCCTTAAAGAGACAATAGCCCTCATTCTCAGAACCTCTCAGATGGAGATGTTGGTCATATCTGGGGTATCTAACAGATACATTCTTCTTGGGAAGGAGCTAAATATTTTTCTGTACATTCCCTTCAATTACCCTGGACTGGAAGGTGTTGAAGAAGATCAGACAAAACTGATCCAAAGTGCTGCTCAGAACCAAAGTATTAAATTTTTGGTAGTCCAACCTGTTAGATCTGGTAGCAGATTCTCTAGTCTCCTGAACAATCTTCTAGAACTCTTGTGCCAGTAACAGGATCAGATTCCTATCTCCACTCAGACACCATCCAAGTAAGGCTGTATATTTTCTCATTATGAACTAGTGAGGATTCTGGTACCAAGAGGTGTTAAGAGTACATTCCATCACATTCAAGGCAAATTCATCCGCATGTATCCAAAACGTCTCTTTTGTTGAGATATGAAAAGATGCTACTTGGGAGTCCATCCATGTATTTGTGTGGCATTATTCTCAGGACTTGGCCTCTAGATCAAATTCTCTGTTCAACAGAGACATTCTGGAATCTTTATTAATGTACTTTTCTTCAAATCTACCTCGTAAGGGAACTACAGGGATCCATGCAGACTATGCTTGAAGAAGAAAGAATTGTTACTCACCAAAGTAATTGTGGTTCTTTGAGATTACTGGCTCATAGTTCTTTACAACAAATTCTTGATACAGTAGAAGGAAATGAGTGTTGCTTATGGCTGCACCGCATTATACACCCTTAGTTGGGGATGTAAGTACACAGGCAGGGAATGAACACAGTTGCAAAATACACTGATTTACAAAAAGTTTCAAGCTTCTGTGCTGTGGTTCCATTCATCACCTATAATGGGGATCCATGCTTGAAATCATCTTGAAGAACCATAGCAATTATGACAATGTATCATTTTTTTCTGTGTGATTTATAGCTTGGGTATCAATAATTTGGCTACAAATAACCTCTTTTATATATTAAAAATCCGTTTTACTACATATTTCCATTTCAAATATTTAATTGTATTTTAACTCTTTTATAAAAAGAACAATAATTTTTATTTTTATTGTTCTTTAATTTTTATAAGGTTCTCTTCAGGTTTTCAAGTATAATTCTCACCCATCCTCATTGAAAGAATAACAGTTTAGAGACCACGCTTTAACAGTCCTTTGAATGGACAGTGAATATAGGTTTTTCATATATACTGGTTTTTGGATACTGAGCACATGTTTTTGTCATAAATAAAACAAATATACAATCAAATTTGTAAAATAAATAAAGATGGAATTAAAGTCATGGGTGCCTGCTACCCTTTGGACCACTTTGTTTGTATATTGTATCTCTTTTTCCTTGACCTTTGTCAATTTTGTCTTTTTATATTGTACCATAAGCTCTTATGGGCAGGGACTGTGTCTTCTTAAATGTTTATAGAGCACCTAGTTCAATGGAGCCCTAATCCTGATCGTGGCCTCTGGGCATTTCCACAATGTAAATAATACATTAAAATAGCTAATATTGACAAGGCATTCAGGAGTGATTGTTGAAGTTTACTCAAAAACGCAGGGTATTTCAGCCTCGGTCATAGAAATTTCCTTTTCTGCAATCAGAGTCTAGATCATGAAAATGAGAACCATGTTCTTCATAGGAGGAAATCTTGACATGGACCCCAAAACATCTTTCCATTTACCTGGAAATATACTATTTCCCCGCATAAATGTACATACTATTTTCAGTATCATATTAAAGCTAACTGAACCATAAAATTTCAACAAATATTTATTATTGCGGTAAGACAGAAGAAAAGAAGAGGGTACAAAGACAGGAGTCTGCTCTGACCTCCTCCCTCCCCCTTTTCTGCTTATCTGTTCCTCTACTCCATCCAAGATGGAGAAGGTGAAGCCAAGGAACAAATTCCATGTAAGCACATCAGGCACGATTAATGCTATTTTGTACTGAGAAACTGGAGGCAAGGTCACCCTGCATCTTCCTGCAGAGGTTTATGCAAAGGGTCCATATCACCATAACTATCCTCTGACTTAGAAGGCTTTATTGAAGTCTTTTCAAAGCCACTCTTGATCCACTAGTATGGCTGACACTTTTCAACGGGAGCTAAAAATGCCAGATCAAGGAATGAGACATTCAGTTTTGGATTCAAATGTAGAGTGTGTTAGTTTCTAGTCCAAAACAATTTATAAAATATATAATTATTGGGGGGGAGGGAGATCCTCAGCTAGTATAAATCAATATAGTTGAATTGAAATTGAAAGATCTGTGTCAATTTACACCAGCTGAGGATCTGGTTCATTATTTTTATTTATGTGCAGGATCAGTCCAATTGCTTAGGTCTGAGGGAGGTAATTATTTTCTTATATTTTAATATAATACAAAACTAATGGATTAATTTAGTCTTTCTACAAAGGCTTTTTCCCCCTGAGATTTTACAAACAAATTTTTAAATAAAAATCTTTCTTAGATTACTCATTGCACTCCTATTTTTATTTGAAAAACAGGGCAATGCCAACCTCTGAGGAATACACACAAACACAAGGAATGTCCCCAATCCAAATTTAGTGCCCAAGCCTGCAAACCTGTACTCTCTTTGTGCACTTGAAGAATTCCATGGGGCTATTCATGTGACTAAGAACTACTCACGTGAGTAAGGATTTTTCAGGATCAGGCCCTTGTTCTAAAAACAGCATTTTAATTACAGACAATCTCCAAGCAATGTGTACAAAAGAGTTTTTTCCTGGACAATAACAAGGGTTATTAGCCTGTTCTTTTTCCCTCTTGCTCTTTGGTTTAAAAGGAGGCACCAATAATCCAAACCAAATAAAACTGACCTTTGAACCTTTTCTGCTGTACTTTTTCTCATGCCATGATTTCTTTAGTGTGTTAGTGATCTGAAGGCTCGTTCTGGGCTACAGCCACTTTCCCAGACAGGACTGCCTTTCGTCCCCTGACAAATCACTGCTGAGCCCCTTTTGTCCTGCACCACTTTGATCTCACCTGCCTGTCAGGAGAAAAAGAACTCCCGTACAGTCAGAATGCATTGCAAAGAAATTGGCAACCATTTCATTCCCATACACCATTTCAACAAAGATCAAGATAGTGATAGAGAATTTTAACCCTTTCCTTGACCCACAGACCCAGAAAGGAATGCTCAGTTATGGTGGAATGATAAGATAATTTCTGAAGGTTAAATGAAATATCCTGCTAATTGTAATTATGCAGCATATTACCTATCAAATAAAAATATTCTTGCAGAGCAGACAGTGTTTTGTTCAGCTATGAGCTTAATGGAAGATCCATTCCCTTTAATTAGATGGCTGTTGAAGCATAACCTAAAGAAAAATAATAGGTATACTCTAATGTGAAAGAAATTAATCCCATAGTAAATAACCATTGGTGTATTTAGTGTCCCATCTGAATCTTTTCCAGTACACAATCTTGGCCATAGGTGTGCTCCTTCCCCAGTTCAATTTCTGAAATCTATTTTTTTACACTTAACCCATCCCACAAACCTCATCAATTCTATGTCAGTTTAGAAGAAGGTTAATGTACAGTGATTTTTTCCCCAGTCATTTAGTGCCTGGCTATTTATTGTTACCAAAATAAGCACATTTCATTCTTTGATATTTAAAGGTTTTCAGTCATTTAATAGATCTGCTGTTTCCACAGCTAGTGGGCCAGACCTGCTCACAATGGGCCACATCATGCCTTTGATTTTAGAGCAAAATTCACCATTGACTTCAAAGAAATCAAGATGAGCCATTAATAATATAGGTGAGCTCCAGCTGTTTATAGCTTCCCTACTTAATTTCTCTCATGTCTTATAATGTGCCCAGCTTCCTCCCCTCAACAATAGCAGCCTCATCCATCCTGGAGTCAGCTTCTTACATAAATATCTCTGCACCTTTTTTAGTGCTAACCCTTATGCATGGAATGTCCTCCCTGAAGTGATCAATAGGATCACCACCCTTAACTTCCTCAGAACCCACCTCAAAACCCACCTTTGCTTTGATACCTATAAGGAACAGCCAATTAGTGAAGTGTACATGGAGGAGCAGATGGGGATCATTGAGGCTTACTTTATAATAACAAAAAGCCTCCAATGTATATATGGACATAAAAATTGTATACATCTGATTGCATCCCTCTTCTTTCTCCCATTTGCCACCGTAGATTTCAGACTTTTGGGGATAGGGGCTATTTCTTCTGAAGTGTTTGTACCATGACTATCACAGTTGGCCCTGATTCTGATGGGGACCTCTGAATGCTACTACAATATATTCAGTAATAGTAGTAATAAGAATGCATAATTACTAAACCTGCATTGAGTTAGAAATTCGTATTCCCTTTCCTGAAAAATGTCTTTAAACTACTTTTAAAATGGAATTGCAAGAGCCATTTTATATTTAGGTCAAGGCCTTGAAAATGGAATAAAATAACATATAGGTGGGTATAAAGGCAACCAATCTGACTGGTCTGAAAACATTAATCCTGTCATAGTTATGGAATGGTGACTCTTTGTAGAATGATCAAATAATGCATGTGACTGAGATGGGATTAAAACACATGGGGCGAAATCCTGACCTCATTAAGGTCAATAGAAAAACTTCCATTAACTAAAGTGGGGCCAGGGTTTCACCCATGCTCTAGTATAAATGGAGTGTCCCAATCTTTGATGGTGCCTGCTCCCATTACAGTCACTAGTAGGTTAGCCACTGACTTCAGAGGATGTAGGATCAGACAGAACCTTTCTGGAGTGAGAGAGAGAGAGGGGCTGGGAAGTTCTTCTTGCCCTCTTTGAGAGCACTTTGGTCAGTGGACAGAAAGCATATTCTCATCTCCAGAACCTTTGGTATTTCTACATCCATATCATATTACATTTTTCATTCTTGAGACAGTTGTGGCTTCTGCTCTTCTGACTTTTGTTAAAAGTTTAAAAATTATACTCTAACCATTAGCTGACCTGTCCTATAAACCTTTTTCTCTTGTCACAAATTACAAAGATGTTGAAGCAATATAGGTCAAATCCAAAACATCTTGAAACAATTGGGAGTCTTTCCATTGATTCAGTGGTCTTTGGCTCAAGCCACAGATTTGAATATGAAGATCAGCTCCTCTCCCAAAATGTGTATACTGAAATGATTAAAGATGCCTTCCAAAGAAGACCAAGAAATTACTACGGATGACTCTGATGAGAATGGAAAGCTAACAGACCCCTAACTTATTCAGAATGCTTAAAAGGATAATCAAACATAGATTTAATGCAGGAAACAATGTTACATTAGTGAGAAAAGGGGGGAAAGCACTCTGAAATTTGGTGTCATGTTGGTACATTAATAAAGTTGTGATATACTGTGGCTCATAAGTGATATCATTACTAAGCCAACATTTTTTTATTTATCTATGTAACTAGAATACACTGAACCCATGTTCATGCACTGGGTTTACTTCTGTTAAAAAAAGAAAATAGAAGCTAAAAGACAATGAGCAATAGATTTGTGTTTTGCATTTGTCATTTTTGTAAATTACAGTGATTGTATTAATTGAAACGACTTTCTTACTGCATTTTTGTTAGCTTGGTTTTTTTGTATTTTTTCTGAAAACTTGATCCAGCCATTTAAAAAAAATTACACAATAGTTGTTCCATCTGGAAAGAGTATTTTATTTTTACAGTCTTTACACTCTACCAGTTAAAGAGAAAGAAGACAATAGTTACTAGCCCATTATCAGTGTCCACATGCAAAACCTATTAACAAACCAGCAAGATTTCTGCCTCCAGTATACTCAGGTTACATTGCTACTACTGAGTGCGTATAAAACCACAACAACAAATCATTATTCCTCATAACTAAGAAGCATTAAATATCTCTTTAAATTTGCTTTCTCAAGTATGACTTAGCACTTAATAGCATACTCCCGGAACCACCTTGTAAACTCAGTATCAAACATTCTTAATGGGTTATAAATATTTGATGATCTGTGATTCTTTTGCTATAGACCATGTATGAAGAAATTAAAAGCTCCAGTTAGAATTTCCTTCAGTTTGAGCCAAGCAATAGGCATTTAGTTGCTTCTTTGTGAATGTGCCCTACCTACAGTGGAGGAGTTGGACAATTTCCCTTCAAAATTCTGTATGAAAAGAAAGCTTCTCTGACTTGAAACTGGATAGGCTTTCTTACACTTTCACCTCTCTTTGATTCTTGACTTCAAATTTCAAATAGCTTTCAGAAAGCATCAGAATACTCTACACTTTCCAACAGTGAAATCTTTGTGATGAAGGGTAACACAATCGGGCTCCTGGTGACGGTTGCCGTATCCAGCCACTAACAGGATCTGAGGGCTAGAAAATTGATAGAAGGCTACATGATTTCTAAACAGGAACTCGAATTCTAATGTCTACCAACCCTGCACTTTTGGGACACTATCTTACAAGGTGCTTTGTGTCTTCAAGTGAATTCCATCAGAGCTGAGGGTGCTCTGCACCTCCCAAGAGGTGCTCACCACTTTGCAGAATCCAGCTCATTATCAATATCAAGAAAACCTTTAGGAGTCCCTTACCATTTCATGCTAGTCATAGCCTTGTGAGTGGGGTTTATTTTGCCCCTATAGTTGTCCTACAATTAATTTCAAGGTTCTTGTTTTCTTGGCAGGTAAGTGTCCTTAATGCAAACCCAGGAGCTTAGCCTGATGTAATCCCCTAGCCCAGTGGTTCCCAAACTTGTTCCGCCGCTTGTGCAGGGAAAGCCCCTGCCGGACTGGGCCAGTTTGTTTACCTGCCGTGTCTGCAAGTTCTGCCGATCGCAGCTCCTAGTGGCCGCGGTTCGCTGCTCCAGGCCAATGGGGGCTGCTGGAAGCAGCGGGCGGTAAGTCCCTCGGCCCACGCCGCTTCCAGCAGCTCCCAGTGGCCTGGAGCGGCGAACCGCGGCCAGTGGGAGCCGCGATCGGCCGAACCTGCAGACGCGGCAGGTAAACAAACCGGCCTGGTCTGCCAGGGGCTTTCCCTGCACGAGCGGCGGAACAAGTTTGGGAACCACTGCCCTAGAGAGATGCACATGGCTGCTTGGATGATGCAAGGAATGGGGAAAGTCATTCGTTTTTTCCTAGTAACCAGACACCTTTTTTTTTTTTAAACCCTAGCACTGACTGTGACACAAGAAGAATTTTCACAAGACTTTTCATGACTGGCCAAGTAACTCACTCATCTATCTAGACATTTATAACTTAACAAACCAGGTTGAGAGGTCCAAAGATAGTTCAAGATAGAGAAATGATTGAGACTGAAGCATTCAACTAGTTTAGACCCTAACTTACTTCTCTTTCTTTGATTGAAAGACTGAAATAGGCATAACCATACAGTGCAGAGGGAGACTGCCATCCTCATATAACACTATCTTGTGCAGGTAGAGAGGTCATGTGAATTCAGCATACTCATCAATTAGTCTACATTTGAAGAAAAATAACAGCCAGAAAATGCCCCTTGTTACAACTTCAGGTACAGATTTCAGTACATCTCTTGACGCTGGTCATTTGCAAGGAAGTTTCTGGGCTGTAAGCCACCCCAGAAGTTCAGGAATCTGTTTCACAAGTTAGTTGTGTGAATGCTGTCTGCTGCTTTGCACTGTCTAGCCCTAGAGATGGTGCAATCAGCTCAGGGAGGATCTCTCCAAGCAAAGGTGATTCTCAATGTAGTGGAGCCAACTGAGAGGCTGTTCTGCCACTTCCTTTCTCTGCTGCTGATGTAACAGGGAAAACAAGGCATGACTAGAGGAAAGGCGAAGTGGCTGGGATGCCTCTTTCCTTTGCTAAACTCCAGCTATGGTTCTGGACTTTTGGGGCTGTTGGCAGCCAGCAGGGTGCTCTAACTCAGCACAGGTGGACTAGAGCTAGCAGCAGAACCAGGAAGTGCAAAAGTGAGCTTTATTTACCTTTGCATATACATTCTCTTGACTTGCAGTTGCAGCCTTGGAGCTGGTCCCATATACTTGTACAAAATATTTACAAACTGATTTTTTAAGATTTTATCTCCATGTTTTGATCCACCATTAGTGTTTTTTTTAAATCTCTTGTGATCCTGATTATTTATAATTAAAGATTTCTGCTCCAATGTAATTATGCTTTAAGCTGTTTCACATTTGGTTAGTTCACTGATTTTAAATTCTATTAATTGATATCCAGCGGAGAAAAAGTAAATAGTCAGTTCTTCCTCTAAACATGGCATGAATGGTTGAGTCAAAATTAGCTCCCCACTCTATTAGTCTCTGATTTTTAAGGGAATGCTGCAGTCTTCAAAAAATCAATTATCTTCAAAGCTCCAAAATGAAATGGAATGAACAGGGGCCAGGCTCAAGAGCATCCCTTGTGTGCTGAAGTTAACATTACATAAGTACCTTAAACGATCACTAATTAGTGCTTTCAATGGGCACTTTGAAGACCACAGGACTGAAATATCTTATTGTGAAATAGACAATTGTGTATAACAGACTAGATCAACTCTCTGACAGGGGGCACTGAAAAGGACCCTTCTATTACAGCTTGTAACCAGAGATGTATTTTAAAGAACCAGTAAAACCATTGGCAACTTCCCCTTTCCACTCTTCCAGGCTAAGAGGGTCCCCAGACACCAGTTTAGACAGAAAAGCAAATTATTGTGTTCATTTCTTTATTTTATTTGGTCATATTCTTGTTTCAAGAAAGTAAACGTTTGTCTGCCCCTTGGTCTTTGGGAAATTATGCAGTGAGAAAAAGATCCTCACCAGATGTCCCAAATACAGCCTCTGGAGATCTTGCTCCTATTAAGGGGATAGTTATATAAGGCTCAGTGAATATTGCATAAACATTCCACACATTTTTTTACATTAATTTACTTCAGGCTGTACTTACAGTACTCCACTTTTGTGTTTGCTTTCCACAAATATGCAATACAAGGAGTATTTTAAGTGAATTTTGGAGAATTTTCACTGGAAGCAAGTTTCAAATTCATAATCATGAGCATTTGCTCTGTCAAACTGATTCTAAGAGATATGCCAATTAAGAAATGGAAACATCCCATGTGACCTACAAGTTCAGCCAAAACTGCTTACATTTTATTTACAAATACTGAGCAGTCGCAACAAACTGCTCATGAGCAATCTGCAAATTAAGCATTTGAAAAAAAAATAGAATAATGAACACATGTGGGGAAATTGTGATGTGTTGTAGAAAATGTGCACATAGAAAAAGAAGTGGCATTTGTTCAAAGCATTACAACTTATTTGCCTACCTTCTAAATGGTATTTTGTTTACTCTTTGATCTGAAATATGCGGAGTCCCATAAGGTATACTTGGGCCACAATGGAAACCAATCAGAGACTCTAAGTTAAAAAGAAGGAACATTGGCTTGGTTGTTCTCCCCCTTCTCACATGGAGACTGAAATTTCACCCTCCAAAATGAAAAGGAGTACTTGTGGCACCTTAGAGACTAACCAATTTATTTGAGCATAAGCTTTCACGAGCTACAGTCCAAAATGACCTTTGTAGACAATTGACAGTTGCAATTAAATATATTTATTGATATAACACTAAACAATTCAAAAAATATAAAAGGAATCCCGAAAAGACATTTATGTTCCTCAGATAAACAGGTATGAAAGCAAAAATAACCACTTTAAATTAAAAATCCTCTTTGGACAACAGAAGATCAAATTTCCATGAGCTACTGTGATTTACACTAGTTGAGGTTCTGGCCTGGAATTAGGCTTGGTTGAAAATTTTCTGTGGAAACTGGTTTTCAGAAGAAAATTTATTTTTTTCACAAAAAATGTCTGCTTTCCAGGGAAAGTTTTGACTTTTTGTCAAAAAATCAAAAAGTTTTCAATGTTCAGCCAAAAATTAAAAAAAAAATGTTCATAAAAATCAAAATTTCTGAGGAAACAAATTCTGACCACAGATCTTGGCATGCATAATATTATAAAATATCATTAAATTATACTGTGGTTTCTAGTATTCATTGAACTGGTTGACATATTTGCTCTAATGACTAATGAATATTTGCTACAGCCTCCTTGGAATTCAGTGACCCCACTGATTTAAATTGTTTCAACGATCAGTAGCAGATCTGAGTGCATGAGTTTCATTGCCTTGTTTTGAAAGTATAAATAAAAAATATTACTGTTCTTAAGAGCCACATCTTTGGGTTTATAATATTTTTGGAAGTCCAAAACTATATCTTCTATGAATAGTACTTCATTGTCATACGGGGGATAATTGCTTCAAAAGATGCTTTGTGGTCATCTCAAATAGCTAATGAACTATTTAAAGTCTAACAGGAATGTCAAAATATAAGAAAAGAGGTTCTACAGAAATATTAACAAAATCATCCCTAACTATTAATGGAACATATAATAATTTTCTAATTTCACAAGATCAAACTTGGATTAAGGTGAGTATTTCCTTAATATTTCAAATGAAAGGATCATTTGCTAAACAAAATATCAAAATTGTTCTAATTATTATCACTGCTTATAAAGTTTTCACAAGTAGAAAAAGCATGCACATATGGGTTTTAGTGGGACAGTCTGATAAATAAGTCATTGGCTCATCTATTACATCAACTAATAGCCAAATGTAAGTGAATTTGTCTTATTTTTGACTCTTTGTTGTGGTTAGGATTTCAGGGCTATGGGTTTACCATGCCAATTTCACAGATGAATAATAGCATGATTGTTTGTCAGTCATCCTCTGAACAGGTGTTTTGGAGATGTAGATTGCACAGCATTAAGCCTGTGGCTCAGATCTTTGCAGGGCTAAGCTCTCTTGTTACAGCTGGAAATGTTCTATTATACTGAGTTCTGTAGAGTGACCACAAGGAACATGCAATCTATAAAAAGTTAAAGCAGGGGTCATCTCTAATTGAACTAACTCAATGTTGAGGTCAGATTTTAAAGATCTTTAATGTGAGAGATCATGAAATAAAGAGCCTTTAAGTAACTGTTGAAAACATATAATTTTTTAAAAACTAAATGCACAAATTGGGTTGTGCATTGTCTGTAGTGGGGGAAGCCAAGCAGCATTGCAGGGAGGATCAACAGATGATCCATGTTTTCCTCTTTCATTTCAGCAACGTCCTCATTGTGTTCATTGGGCTGTGATCAAATGCATTTTCTATTTTGGCGATTCTAATTTAAGGCCTTGTAACCTGCAAACATTTGTATTCAATGGGACTATTCACATGACTAAAGTTTCTTATGTGTGTAAGTGCTTGCAAGATCAAACCCTTTTCTTCCATAATTCTTACAAGATTGTTTTTATTCAGGTGGGACATATAGAAAATTTTTATTGAAAGACAATTGTCCTGCTGTTTTATGTCTAATTGAAGGGGCGCTGTCAACTGGTTTTTAGCCCCCAAATTAAGATTGTGTGAAAGAAAAGGTATTTTCAAAATCTAATGGAAATGTTTAAAATACATTTTTAAAACCAATAAAACTGATTTATAAAGATTTAAATAACAACCCTGCAGAGCAGTCTGAACAATAGTATTGTGGCATTTCATGGAAAAAGGACCGTGAAACTGACTAAAACCAAAAGGGAAAATGGCCAGTCTGTTTTCATTGTCCAAGATGAATGAATTCCAAAGATGGACCCACACTAAATCCCTAGATATCACTACACCAAAACATTGGGGAAGTTTGGATCTGGGCGCACAGGACTGAGGGTTTTGATCCAGCAAGGTGCTCAGTGCCTCCAAAGGGATGCTGAGGATCCCTCCTCCCATTAACTTGAGTGACCTCATGTGCTTGAGAATGTTCACTTTTATGGTTTGAGATTTTCACTGGCAGAATCCAAACATATGGCACAAATAATAAACAGTGCTTTCCATTTTCAGAGCGCTCTACAAACATTAACTCACTAAAAATGATTAATTTCTATTAAATGTTAAAAATATTTGTAGTTCTAAGGTGCTATAGTTATTTTAGTAGCATAGGTAAGGACAACATTTTAAAAACATAATTGGAGTTGTAAGTTGACACTTTCCCTTTAAGCAAATATACAATTCGTGAGCTGCTTAGACAACATTTCTTGTGGTTATAGTCAGGGCAGAATATGAATGCAGTGTTTGTAACCCTGCTGAAAAGGAAGGGCCTTTCAGCTTTAGAACTAAAATAGTTGTCCATGTACTGCTGTAGGTCATTTGGGTCAGTATCATAAACATAGGAAGGGGCAAATGGGTTTGGATAAAACAAGAATCCCTTCCAATCTTCCCCTTCCCCTGGCTTGAGGCCCCCTTTCCCTCATATAAAGTCTCTAAGGATTACTACCAATTTTTCTTCACTTTATCCTGCCTTGTGCCTGGAGGGCTGGACTGGATGGGACTACACTGGGAACTTGTCAGTGCCACTCTTTACCAGGCCATAGAGGACAATCACTGAGCAATGCAAGGCACTCCACCCCTTCTTCCATGCTGAGTATAACGTGTTTACAGCAATTCTAGCCCCAGCCCAGAGAGAAAGAACCTGAGCCTGCAAAACACAGCTCTCCCCTACATAGCAGCAGAGAGCACACATAGCAGGTCAGTAAACCACCTCGCTTTCTCTTCTAGGAGCTTGAGTGTTTCTCTTAAATTCTGAAGAAATCCTACAAGCCAAGTTCTTTCCCTTCTTCATAATAATGGAAATATATTGCTGAAAAAGATACACACATATATGTCCTCATTTTCCAACAGTGCTTTGGCTAACAAGTTTTATTAGGTTTCAGAGTAACAGCCGTGTTAGTCTGTATTCGCAAAAAGAAAAGGAGGACTTGTGGCATCTTAGAGACTAACCAATTTATTTGAGCATAAGCTTTCGTGAGCTACAGCTCACTTCATCGGATGCAAGTTTTATTAATTGCTCTACAACGGTATGTAATCACAGGTTTTTCTTATTTCTGTTACACATAGCACATCATCCATTGTTGAATGTAGAGTGGTTGTATCCGTGTCAGTCCCAGGATATTAAACAAGGTGGAGAAGGTAATATATTTTACTTGACATAACTTGTCTCTCTCACCATCAGAAGCTGATCCAATAAAAGATACCTCAGCCACTTTGTTTTTCACACAGCATATCAGGCACTCAACGATGTCTGGCTTATTTGCTTTGAGCTTGAGCTCTCCTGTTCTCCACAAGAAATCACCAATATCCTATACACAGTACCATTCTGTTACTACAGTGATGAGGGACATTTAAGGGACACCTAAATAGGTGAGTTCATTTTGATACTTAGACAGACTGATGCATGCATTACATGCACATTACATGTACAAATTTAGTTCAGTGAAATAGTATTTTTAAATGAACTTTCTGTTAAAAAGACAAACAGACAGGTCCGCGATACAGGACTTTTTGAAGAGCCTCCAATCAAGAATTTGTTGATGCCTTTTATGGGAGAAAAGGAAGAACTGAGTGGAAAGTTTATTAGTTTGCATGTGAAAAGTGTTGGAGCGTTCACTGTTTTTAAAATGGCAGTACAAGTGAAAATGTTTCTAAACCAGTGACATATTGTTTGGAGAAAGAAAAGGAGGACTTGTGGCACCTTAGAGACTAACCAATTTATTTGAGCATGAGCTTTCGTGAGCTACAGCTCACTTCATAGCTCACGAAAGCTCATGCTCAAATAAATTGGTTAGTCTCTAAGGTGCCACAAGTACTCCTTTTCTTTTTGCGAAGACAGACTAACACGGCTGTTACTCTGAAACCTGTCATTGTTTGGAGAGAATTTGTTGTTTTCTATAGTAGTTAATATGACTGATAAAAAGCTGCAAGAAGATGGGAGTACTCCAGATGGAAGGTAACAATGAGATTCTGCCATAAGGTAGGGTAATTCTGCCATCTGTTTGAAGGAGGACCATTACTTAAAATAGGCAGGCTGAAGTGAACTCTGATGTGAAGTCATGAGGGGAATGAGGGTAAAGTAGGGTTGACCACACAAGAGTGTGATGGGGTGTCCACCCCACACAGGGCCTGAAGAGGTTAAGGTGGCTGGGTGAGCCAATTAACTGCCTAGGCTGTACATGGAGGAGGAGCCAGGGAGCAAGGAGGACTAATTAGAGATGAAGCTTCCCTGGAGAGGAACAGGAGGAGCCTATATAAAGCCTAGTAGCTGAGCACAGAACAGGGCTGTAATCACTCTTAGGGTGAGAGAAGACAATGTATGAAGTAGCCCAGGGATACAGCAGTGTAAAGTTTAGGACTGTTGAGACCTTTACTTATTGTTGTAGGATCTGTGGGCTGGAACTCAGTGTTGGGGGAGGGGCATGTGTTCACTGACCAGCCCCTGGGGAAGTGGTACCATTGAGGAGCAGTGAATTGGAAGACTGTTTGGGATGATTGCTACAAAGAGACTTTGGTACATGAATCCCTTGGAGGGGGAGTGACCAGGGACTACAGTGACCAGGCTAGAGGGCCAAGTCATGAAGAGGGAGTAGTTAAATCTTGAGAAAGAGTGAGCACCAAGGAGATGCTCCAGTGGTGAGTAGAACACTGTGTGACAGAGGGTCTGAAATGCTAGGTTTGTTTAGCTACCCTGGAAGGAGCAATTCCAGATTGGCTTGAGATCAGAAAGCAAACAGATTGGTGCTATCTTGAAAAAAGCCAGATCGAGCCTAGGTATTTGAGTTCTTGGGGAGAAAAGGAGATGCCAGCCCCATGCCAAAAAGACCAGACACTTGCAGATGACTGATCTACCAGGAGTCCTATGTTTGGGGAAGTTACGAGGTACCTTATGCTAACATGATTCTGACACCAATAGTACCTTTGAATAGACCTAGTAAACTTATGTTTTTATTTAAAGTCTGATGTTGTTTCTTTAATATGTTTATTGCATAGAATTCTTTGTATATAGTATCTGACCTACAGAGTGGTTTGTAGCATTCTTAGAGGGCTTTCAGGAATTCTTTCTTCTTCTGTGTAAGGAGTATGTAAACTACAGGTATAAGATGCAGCTTATAGGATGATGGATGAGCTAATAGATATGTGTATTGTATTATATTCTATGGGATTTTTCCTTTCTGTGGATTTCTTTGGGGATAATTGGATGTGATAGGAAAAGGAGTGTATGCCATCTCAATATTTGGTATTAATGGCAATGTAATACAGTGATGAGTCCTGCCTTTTGGCCTCCTGCAGGGAGGGGAAATAGCTTCTGGTTGATCCTACATCACCTGTTGAATTTCTCAGTGTTTCCTGTAATCCAGGTGAAATGAATAAATATTCACTAATCCAATTTACAGCATCCAAGGTCATATGTGGGTCACTATAAAGCTGCTTGAAGCCTGAGAGTCTTAAGCCAAGTAACTGCCGCTGCAATGCATTTTGGGAGGCAATTTGTATGAAAGATGCTGTTCAGAATAAAGTAGTATTAAGTCTTATTGAGGGTAGCCACAACAGTAAAACTAGTCTCTCTATCCCCTTATCACCCTGATGCCAAACACAACAGTATCTGAGCATCTCACAATCTTTATTGTATTTAGCCACACAGCACCCCTGTGAGTTAGGAAAGTAGTATTATCCCCATTTTACAGATGGGGAACTGAGGTGCAGAAGACTGTGATCCTGAGCAAGTCAGTGGTAGAGGCAGGAACCAGGAAATCTGACTCCTGAGTCCGCAGCTAGTACCCTAACTACTAGACCATTCTTCCTCACTTACAGATATGCAAGCCCATTGACTTCAGGTGACTTCAGAGGGTTGGACAGATATATCTGAGAGTGGAATATGACTTGAGATATTTTAAAATGCCAGTCATTTCCACCTACCAACTTTAGTAACTTCCTGTATCAAAATAATTCTTCTAATTAAATGCTTAAAGTGCTTAATACCTTCATATTTAATCATCTGTATAGACATCTGGTATATCTGAACTAAACTGTCACATTCATTAATGATTGTTTTAGAGACGCAGAATCAATGTAATAAGATATTGTCATCACCCACTTTTCTTTGCCTTGCCATGATGGAGGGATGACAAACTGTCTGATTTTTTTCCACGTGTTTTTTCTAATGCTGAAGTAAATTCTCAGTGAATGGAATCTCCAGAAACATCCCCTTGATTGGCTTGTTAAACTAAATTAATTAAAGGAACCATAAAACTAGAGAATACTGCTGTGCTCTAAGCATAGGCTGGAGAGACATCAGTCACACTATTAAATGTATTCTGTGGAGTTTAAAAATCACAAGGAAAACCCTCCCACAGAAATTAAATAGCACTCATGGGAAAGAACCCTTCTTTCAGCAGGTCTGCTTGGGACTTTCAGAGCCATTAACAGGCCTAATATACTGCATTACCTTTCCAGTCATTTGTTTTTCCTTTGTTGTGATGCCTACTTAAAATATCAAAGCTGTGAGAGGCTCAATGAGATATAGAAAACTGAGTAACAGAAGTTTTATATGACAACCACAAATCCCTCCCTCTGTCTTTTTAAGAGTTCTTTGCTGGTATCACTAGATGAAAAAGAAATCAAAAGTCCATGGGTGGGACATCAGGACTGACAAGATATGGCCAGATCAAAAAGAAACCTATGTTAATAAATCAAAGAGGCTGAACAAAAGAACAAAAAATATTTTGAATCATATAACCTAAATGTAACCTGTCTCAACTCAGCATATTTTAAGGTTCACAAAACTGATTTTCATCCATTTCTTTGCCCTTAATACGGAACAGAATGGTGTGGAAACCAAAGATGCCTCAATCTTAAAAATAAATTAAACAAATAAAACAAAACACATAATTTGGGAGATATTCCCCTGGTGACATCTTAAACTCACTATTCTTTAACAGCCAATGAACAAAATCAATACCTCTCCTGAAGCCAGCTAATTGAGGATGGCATGAAATGCGGAAGGGCACTAAACATTTCTTTACATTTGTTAGAAACAAGTTTAACAATGTTAATCTGTGTGCTCTACTGTGGAACTAAAAAAGCTAAAGAATGGGGAACTGACAAACTAATGTGTATATGTGTGCTCTGAAGCTCTTAAGATTGATCTATCTATCTATAGTCGACACACACATTTCACTCTATTCCTCCGCTCCTTTCCCCATTTACACAGGATTGGAGGTGCCCATAATTCTTTGCCACTTCTTGCGGTCCATGGCACATTTTCAAGATCTTGGTGTTCCACTCCCTTTCTCTTCAAACTTCTCTTGACTTTTCCATTGGATGCTTGGTCTTTCACATCCTTTCTTGCTGTCCTTTTCCTCCAATGCTTTCATTCCTGTTCTTTCTCCTCCCATTTAGTGATAGACAGGCTAGAGAGCACATCTGATAAAAGTCCCAATTTCATCTGACCCCTAATTTCTAGGCATACTCTGTCTAGCCTCTGCTTTCCTCCCTTTCTCCTTGGTATATTATCTACTACCTGTTTCTTTTCTTCCATCTCCGTAAGACCCACTGTTTCCAAACCATAGAGCAGGCATGGATAAGCACATGCAACAGCCCATGGTACTCATGCCAACTTTTTCACTGATGTCCATGCACGTTGCGTTCTCCAGTTCTCCAGATCTCTCTGATAGCACTAAGTGTACTTCCCAAGTACACATTCTTTCTTCTGATTCACTTTTCTCCTGAAACTTCAATCAACAGTTCTTCTTCCACCTTCTCTACTTGCATAACTTCAGTTTCCTTTGTGTTTATCTTCAAACCATGGTCTTTAGACACAGATGTCCACTCTGATACCATATTTAGCAATTCCTTGTTGATGTATGCAGATCTGACAGCATAGATTAGTCTTCTCTGTCTCCATGGACTTGGTACTCCTACTAATTTAACTCCATAATTAGGATGAAGAAGTGGACTCAGCACACTGCCCTGTCTAAATCCCACCATCACCTCATAGAATTTCAGAGTTCTGTATTTACTATCTTAGCTCTTGAGCCTTGATGCAGCTCTTCTATCATCTCCACTTCCTGACGTTCCCCTTCCATCCATCTCAGTACTCCAAATGCCAGCTCCTGCAGAAACAAGTCATATGCTTTCTGAAGATCAGTAAATGCTACATGACAGTCGCATCATCCACTTATCATTTTCTCAAACATGTCTCATTGCAAACATTGCATCTATAGTATTCATAGACTCTAAGGACAGAAGGAACCATCATGATGACTGCAGGCCACAGAACCTCACCAACCTACTTCTATGTAGGCTCATAACCTGTGGCTCCATTACTGAAGTCCTCAAATCTTTATTTAAAGACTTTGAGGTACAGAGAATCCAGCATTTACTCTAGTTCAAATTGCAGGCAATCGTGCCTCATGCTGCAGAGGAAGGTGAACCTCCCCACCCCAGGGTCTCTGCCAATCTGACATGGGAGAAAATTCCTTCCGCATCCCTAATATGGTGATCAGCTAGACCCTGAACATGTGGGTGAGACCCACCCACCAGACGTTACAGATAATTCTTTTCCTGCTAACTCAAAGCCCTCCCCATCTAGTGTCCCATCTCCAGCCATTGGAGATATTTGGTAATGGCAGTCACAGATAGCCATATGCCATTGTAGGCACTCATTAAACCATACCCTCCATCAATTTATCAGGCTCAGTCTTAAAAAGCATGGGGTTTTTTTGTCCTCACTACTGCCCTTGGAAGACTGTTCCAGAACATCACTTCTCTGATGGTTAGGAGCCTCCATCTAATTTTAAGCCTAAATTTATTGATAAACAATTTATATCCTTCTCTTCCCTAAGACATGCTGCTTCTCTCCTACATTTTCCTCCGCCTTACACCTCAGCCTTGCCTCCAAAACTCCCTCATGGACTCTGAAAGGTCAATTGTAACAGGGTAGTGCCCTGATAGGCATTTGCATCAGCCATGTTTATAGAGCATAGTGATCAGTAGCCTGATTGAAAGCCCATTGAAGACAATGGCAAGGTTCCCATTGACTTCGAATCAGGATCCTGATGCATACAGCAGTTGCACTTGTCAAAACAACTGCCTATGAATTGTTGTATCCATTTATCTACTTATCTGTCTGGTTAAAAAGAAGAAACTTATGACTAAGACCAGAGAATGCAGCTCAGGATTCATCAAATCCCCTGGTTCATACAATTTGGACACTGACTTTTCCCTGATGCTGCTAAGGAACTTCTTTCCTTAAATGTTTGGTTGGACTAAACCGGTTTAGTGGGTAGTTAGTTTTCACTTAAACTTAGAACTGAACTGTGAGTTGTGGTCATGGGAGGTGTCACACTAATTTAGATCATTGCTGCCACCTCAATACTAAATGATAGTATTAAGTGAATTATGCACTATTCAGAAACATCATACAGTCACAATTAGAAAGTACATTTTATTAGAGGCATTCATTTGGGGGGATAGTAAAATGACCCTGTTAATAAACTAGCAGTCACACTGCTGGGCCAGCAGATCGTTGAGTTAAGACTCCTAATAGGTCTGAATTCAAGCCCTTATGCTGACTTCCTTCTCAGAGGAAACTTTGAATAAAGCATCAGTCGATGTCCTGTCTCCTCTGTGCTGCTTAATAAAAAAGAGACATTCAGGCATAGGCGCCGACTTCCCCTCTTTCCCGTGGGTGCTCGACTCCACTCCCGGCCCCACCCCCACTCCACCTCTTCCATGAGGCCCTGCCCCCATCCCAACCCCTTCCTCAAAGTCCCCACTCCAACTTCACCCCCTCCCTGCCCTTATTCCGACTCCTTCCCCAAATCCCCGCCCGGCCCCGTCTCTTCCCCGCCTCCTCCCCTGGGCACACCACATTCCCGCTCCTCCCCCTTCCTCCAGGAGCGTGCTAAAGCAGTGGCCAGGTGGGAAGTGGTAGGCAGAGGAGCAGGGACGCAGCACACTCAGGAGAGGGGGAGGTGGGGCGGGGGGTCAGAGCTTGGCTGGTGGTGGGTGCAGAGCACCCACTACTTTTCCCTGTGGGTGGTCCAGCCCCGGAGCACCCACGGAGTTGGTGCCTATGCATTCAGGTAGGTTGGGGAGATGAAATCCATAGATCCAAACCAGGGTCAGGAACTGAGGCTGCAGGGCATACCCCACAGTGTCTGTATATGTACATGTGCGCCATATGAAATCTGCTATATAAATGAGATATTGTCACTATTCAAATACAAACCCACACTGATCAGTTTCTGTTTGATCCCATCCTGAAAAGGCAGATTAAACTAGTGTACTTTACTACAGTTATGTTTTTAACAACTTTGTAGCTAGTCTGATCTCTTCTCTCACAGTTACAAATTGAAGTTTGCCTTTTTCAATGTGTTGACTAGTATGTATTGCATTCCTGGATACGATTGATATTCAATTACTTAATATGGGAAACTCTCTTCAAAACCAGGTTTTTTAAAGATTTAATCTGTATAATCCTATTGAGTGACAAAACGGAAGTGAGACATGGTGATCCAAATGCAAAGCACTTTAGATCTAACTCCTTAAAGATACTATTAAAGTGATTGGTCTTCTGTGAACAGAAGCCTGCACCTGCTAGTTTCAGATCCAAATATACAGGTATAAACTTTCACAACTACTGACATCTTTTGCCTAATCCATTGTATAATTTTTATTGGCGTCAGTCTGGAATTAAAGGTAAACGGTTTCTTTTATCACTAATTATCTGTTAAAAGTACCATCTTTTAAGACAAATCTCATTTTTGAACATATTTTCAAATTAAACATTCATTATTTAACTTTGGCAGTGTACATTTTTTAACCTGACACTCTTTAAGGCCGGCATGATAAACCCTAATCCTTCAATGTTTAGTAATCTTTTATTTTGTAAACTCTTTTTTTTTTAAAGAAAGCAACCTAGAAATGTCTTTGATGTAGGTTCGTCCTTTATTTACCATAGCTTCTGAAAACCTTTTGAAAAATTAACCTCATCAATGGAATAGCATTGTACAATCATTCATACTTTGATGCATGCCATTAGAAGAAATGCCGTGCACCACTGCTTACTAGAACAGTCAGGAGAAAACACAGATGGACTTTAAATGTGTGTTCACATACCCTGCAGAGGAAAGCTCTGTCTCTAACTGAAATGGTTCAGTATATTTCCACTGGACTGCTTATTCGAAGGATGAACCACTGTAGGTTTGCTCCACTCTGGTGCTGTTCTAAACCGTTTCAGTTACAGTCCCCTCTGGGTAACTATCCCACAGTACCCAGCACAGTTCTCAGAATTGGTGGATCTTGGAAGATTTCAAAGACCACTGGCATGCTGTGGGACAATAAGTGGAGGACTACTTTAACTCTTTCAATCTCAACTCTTTTAGGGCCATCCACAGTGTGTTGGCTGGCACAATTCAGACTAGGCTGGCAATTAGCCATGCTGAAAGAAAGTCTAATCCAAATGCCATTTGGCACACATGCAAACTATTTGGAGCACTTTTGTGTGCAGACAAGATTCTCTCCTGCACCAAAATAAGCTCATCATAAATAGTTGGGATTGGTGGGCATCAGGGAACCAGTTACATTCACCTGAATCTTAAACTTCCAATCCCCAGCATCAGTCACAGCATCCCAGAGCCTGCTATAGTTTATGAAAGCTGGCAACTTCCCTTAAGCCACCATACTCCAGCAATGATAGAGTGAAGCTCTACTCAAGCTCAACCTCTTCCCTTCTGCCTCTACCATGCCCCCTAGAGTTGTGGGTAGGCCATTGGCATGGGAGCTCGTTTGGCTCATTTTAAACTAGCTGAGAATTTCCCAAACATTAGATTGTTTACAACTGGCTAGTTAATCTGGCTCCTTTCTGCCAGGTGTAAAGGTGTCTAATCAAAAATCAAAGTTTGTTTTACAAGCATGTGAGAGAGTTCCTAATGTGATCTATATGTATATAAGTAGTACCCAACTATCATATGGCCCCTTACTATCCAAATCGCTCCGAAAAAATTAATAGTGCTAACATGGCTCTGTTTCTCTCTTCCCGCTCTGTTTCGAGGCAGGCTTTAGCAGTTCTGGTGTTTAATATTTAATGCAAATGAGGGAACTTCTATGGAAAAGATTGGATGAAGAGGTGGGTTTTGCTGTTAGATCTGGCAGTGAGTTGCATATTCTTGGTCTGGCAAATGTGATGGTCCTAAGAGGGCCAGATCCTCCACCGATGTAAATCAATATTGCTCCATTGGCTCAAATAGAGCAATGCTGATTTACATCAGCTGCAGATCTGACCCTCTGTCTCCTGGGGTTATGAACCCCTCCCCCATTGCCCATCTGTTTGTTCCAGTGCAACATAGTTATAGTAGGAAGCAGTGGTCATGGAGAGAGATGGTCTCTCAGGTAGCAAGACAAATTCCATATGAGGCTTTGTAAAACAGGACAGCAACCTTAATCTCAACTCTGTGTTCTCTACTTCTGCAGTGAACATGTATCAGGATAATGTGTTCTTGGTGGCCTGTGTTGCTGAGCGGGTGGGCTACTGCTGTCTCTAGTGCAGACAATGCTGAAACATGCAGCTGCTTGGGATGGAGAGTGGTACTACACCCTTGCCCCACATGCCCTTGCATGACATTTTTTTCTGCCTGCCCCACTTTCACTCATCCCATGTGAGCTTGATCAATTGGGCTATATGTGGGAGAATTGGTTTTCATTCGTAGGAAATAAAATTCGAAGACTGGTGTCTGCAAAATTTACCCGCCAACTGTACACCACACCCGTGGGTGTTTGAGCCAAAGAAGCATAGGTGTAATAAGCTATCAGAACCAAAAAGATTCAGAGGGAAGAAATTGTCCCTATAAACTGAGGCCTCCCAGCCCCAGCAGAATCATGACATGAAAGTGGCAACTTTGTTGGCACACTGTTGATATTCATAAATAATGCATACTGGTAAGTCAAAGTGCTCTCACCAGGCTACCTGCCATTTGTATTTGTTCTTAATTCTAAAACACTGACTGCATTCTATGGTTCAAATGTTTAGTTTTTTGTTGCAGAATGAACTGCATTCCAAAAACGTTTAGAACTAGAAATGGACACAAGCAACAATATAATAAGGCAAAGTCTATTTTGAGAATGTTAACAATGTTGGGAGTTTGTTGGGTCAGAGCCAATGTCAGCATTTGGTATAATGACTAAATTCATTTAAAACCAAGATTGCAAAGTGTTTAACTGCCCGGGGAAAGAATGGAGTCAGTTACTATAGCTGTCCTTTTCCCAAATTTTTGTTATCTTCTATGTTAAACTTTCTACTATTAGTTACATTTTGGTCTTATCTCTTTATCCACAGACAACTACAGATGGGCCAAAACTGGATCCTTAAAGCTTAATCTTATCAGATTTTGTAAGGAAATGGGACAAATTTGCAATATGACAGCCTAGGACTGAAGATAGCCTTGTGATTGATTAATATATAATGTTCACTCCCAGAGTCAAAAACAGAAGGAAACTATTTTAAAACTCCTGAACCAATTTTCTTCAAACTTGTCTTATTTAATAGGTCTCACTTGAAACTAAAAATCAAGCCAAATTAGAAGATGGTACATAACATAATGTATGCAAGATTAAATACAATACAAATGGAAACATATGTTAAAATAATTGACAGTTTATTAAATATGAAAATATTCTCAGTTTTCCATAGTGTGATTTTTTTGTCAGTTATCTTGTGGAATCCAGTATGCATCATCCTGAATTAGAGCATCTATTCATCTAGTTCAGCTTCCCATCTCAGAAGTTTCTGATTTAGAAGAAAGTGGCGGGCTGGGAGAGAACACCCACAGTGCACCTGCCCAATTCAACAATGTTGTACCTGGAGGACAAGTGCTTTTGCAGTCTTACATAACTCTGAAATATGGGCCTTGATAGCCACTTACCTATAACAACTGAAACCTTTGGAAAGTCATCTTTTCATAAAGTTGGGGCAGTTGGTCAATCAGGCTTGGAAGTTTAGGTTATAGATCTCTCAACAGTGCAAAGGCCCATTAAGTCCACTGGCTCAAATAATTTTGGAGTAGCTAGTCAACTGGCCCAAGGCTAGCTGACTTTGCTGAGTCTCTGCTCTGGTTCTCCCAAGCGTGGCATGCAGTGTAGATGCCAAGCATGGTGTGGCGTGCAGTGTAAGTTAGGTTCCTAAAGGCTGCCTATCCCTAGTGGTGAAGCCCTTTGTTCCAGGACAAAGTGACCTGAGCTGAAATTCAGACCCTATTAAGTCAATGGGACTTTTACCATCAACTTAAATGGGGCTAAGATTTCACCCTGGGTGTAGTGAGGCTATAGTGCTGACCAGCTTTAAGGCCAATGAGCTTTGGAAGAGAAGCCTGTGCTATTCCTTAGACGGGTAGGGACACAGAGTACAAGAGGAAGGCCCAGGGCAGCACAGTAAAATGCTGTGGAATGTAACTTTGCTCTTCAGTTTTGCTTAAACAAAGTGTCTGATTAAGCAAAACATGGTAAATTGTGGCTATATCCTATCAATTTACACAGCAAAAATATTCATTTTGCAAATCTTATTAGTCATAAAATTATGCATTACTTTTAAGAGAATTCCATCCATCATATCGTTAAACACTGGGAGCCTGAACTGTATACAAAATTTTCCAGATTTCCTTTCCTTATGGATAGAAAATTGCCCTAACCTTGAAAGGAAAAGAGTACACTCCTCCTTAAAGGCAACTGACATAAATTCTGTCAAATATTGAATTTTGGAGAAATCCTTTCCTTACATAGTGAAGTGAACTAAAGGAGATATGAATTAGTTGCTCATACTTGGTACTTCCTGTTCCCTTCTCTCAGCCCTCACCACATCTGTCATCTCCTTCCTAATATATTTGTCATCTTTCTTATCTTATATGGAAGATTCTGCTTCTCTTTGTTACTTATATCCACATCATATTGTTTTTTCCTTTACTGGGACTCTGAAGTATCTTAGATTTTCCCCCCCGCTTTTTTACATTTGTGTGGTGCACAAGTAACTCAAGTACAACACGTTTAAGCTTTAATTTTAATTGGAAGGTGGGCATGGATTCTCTTAGAAATTGCTATTGAGTTGAATCTTTCTTTGATTTGGTTCGAATATTTCTGTGACAGAGCTGGGCAACAGTAGCTGATCCAACACCCTGATCACTGAAATCTAGTTGGCCTGATGGATTAGGATGGGCTGAGGAGAGCTAAAAGGCTAATTAGCCCATTAGGCAGAAGGTAGAAAAGACACAGGAAGGGGTAAAGAGGCTTTAATAGTCAGGGCCTAGAGTGATCTCCCAGAGGGAAGATCTCTTCTATCTAGCCGCACCTTGGCCAAAGGAGCTAAGGATTGAATTAGTGTAAATATAGGGCTGCATGAGTCTGTAAAGGTGGTGGGGAAGGACACTGACACAAACCACAAGGTGCTTACCAGAAGAAGGTTTCCAAGCTGCTGGTAACTTGAAAAGAGACAGGAGCTGGACTCTGCCCTGTCATAATTTCTTTACTTTTTAATGAAAAGTAACAAAGGTTTAAATGAATGTAAATATCCAAGAACAAATTTAGCTGATAATTCAATGCAACCTATTGGACAGCCTCATACCACATTAGCTTTACTTCTACGCCTGCCAATTAACATGGCAGCTATCCAAGAATACAGGGACATATTGCACCTCCTGTGGCAAATGGAGCTTTGAGAGCAGGCTATTAGCAAACAAAAGGACTCCCCATTATGATAAGGTAGTCTGGAGACTGGTAAATGAAATAGACAAGATGGGAGACGTAATCTTTTATTGGACTAACTTCTGTGGTAAATGAGGAAATACATCAAAAACACAAAATATAAGATGAATATTGAGATCCTTGGTTTCCATTTATTGAATTTGCAGTGTTTCTGTAGCCTTGTTGGTCCCAGGATATGAGCAAAACTAGGTAGGTGAGGTGATATCTCTTATTGGATCAACTTCTGCTCATGGAAAATATAAGCTTTCAAGAGCTCTTCTTCAGGTCTGGGAAGAAATCCAGATGTCTGTGACTTAAATACAAGTTGGGACTAATTGTTAAGCAGAAGTGGTAACTCATGTGGAAAGCAGTCACTTGGAATGAAGTAGGCAATCTGATGCTTAACAACCTAACCCTCCAAGGTTTTGAAGTAGACAATTGAGTGTAAGGCCCCATAGGTGTAGAACCCAGGCCTGAAGACTACCAGGCAGCTGACATCTCCAGGCTGTCACCCAGTGGCAGCTTGTAAGCAGCTTGTGCTCTACTTTCCATGACTTGCTGTGGACACGGACCATGGGAAGTTCTACCTCAAGAGTTTGACATATAGCTTCATAGCTCCTGATTGGTTCCCTGCCCTATATAAACCCAAAGGCCTTACAAGAAGTGTCCAGGCACCAGTGTGGATCTCCTGTAGCTGCCAAGACTGTTCCTGATCCTTGCTTCTGAATTCCTGGCTCTGACTTGATTTGAACTTTGCCTCCTGACCTGTGTTCCCTCTAAACTGCGCAGTCGTGCGAGCGCCCAGGAGTTAATCAAGTGCCGCAGACTTGGTTAGCAGAGCCGTGCACAGCAGTGTGTGTTCAGGTGCCCCTCCCCCATGTTGCTCCTGCCCTCTGCCCTGGCCAGCTGTTCCCAGGACCCTCCTGCTTGCTGTTCAGAGCAGGAGGGGGGTGTGGGGTGCTGATGTCAGGGTGTCCCCCCTCCCCCCACCATTCCCCTGCCCATGTACCCTATCTCAGCAGAGCAAGGGAGTGGGAACAGGGCTCAGGATCAGGAGAGTTCAGCTGCTGTGGGCTGAGCCTTCTGGTGAGTGCCTTAAAGAGACAGTGCACGGTCTCTCATAGACTTCCCCAGCAACCAGCACACTCACTCTCACTCACCTCCCAACACTGATGGAGTTATTATACTTGGTACTTTCTGCAATGCACATATATTCTCTGTAATTTTATTCTTTCCAAGTGCTGTTATTTTACTTTTGATGGGTCTATGCATTTCATAATTTTATTTCTCTTATGCTTAAATTTAATTCTTTGACTAGTGAGTTCTAAAACACCTAACCTGTCCTGGCTGGAATAATTATCCCAATGGTAACTTTTAAAAAAAATATTATATCTAGGTTTTTGGTTTCTATTTGTGGCGCACATCTGCCCGTGACTTCAATGTGGTCCACATGACAAAATTCATTCCTCACATGGTTGGAAAAAATTAGAGGGAACATTGCTCCTGACTCAGACTCTGACCCCTAGTATCAATCCTGGCTTGGAAACGGACTACAAACTCCCCCGCTACTTCCAGCCTCAAGTTTGCCCCTGCTCTGACCCTGGGCCCTAATTGCCCTTGTTGGGCTCCTGACATTGAGTAGCAGGCAGTGTGGTGTGTTACAGATTACTGATTCTCGAAAAGAGGAATCATTTACTGCAGTAAAACCAAAACATGTACAACTTCTTTGAATATTACATAATGTAATGTACACATAGCTGATCTGGAACATCAGCCTATGCATAGCATTGCAGCTGAATGGATGAGGATAGGAAGACGCATAGAATGCCTCAGAACAAAGACTAGCCAGAGGAGATTAGAACCTGCAATACAAAGAAAGGACATGAAACATGAAAGCCAGCTACATGTTAAAGTTCAGTGCTAGCCTAAAAAATGACTCTATAAGAATGACAGATTCCATATTCATTGCACCCCACCAGATTTGGTACCTTTTTCAAGTTAAAAGAAGTTGTGGGGTTTTTGGTTTTTTTCCCCCCCTTGGCCTCTGAATCTCAGACATCAGCCCCACTGAAAATGTGCAAGCCAAATTTTGTAAGCAGGTATACCTGTGCTGCACCATGTGCTTCACATTAGAGTCTCAAACCTGTTTAAGGCTGAGTGGGTTCTGTAAGGAAGGCCAGAACCACACTTTAAAGTAATATGACATTGCTGATATTTGCCACGTAAGAGTTACATCAATGTATGGTTTAGAGGCTGTTGATAAGAGATATTCCAGCCACCACATCTTACTATTTAGATCAGTGGTCCCCAAACTTTTTACCTCACCCCACCCCCTTACCTCTGTCTGTGCTCTCCCCCTGGGGCTGAGAGTGGGGCCACAACTCTGGGAGGGGAATGCAGACATGGGCAAGGGGGCTGGGGCCGGCAGCCGGGACTCCAGGTGTGGGACTGGCAATTGGGGCCAGAAACACAGCAGGATGTTACTCCCTCCCTGCCCCTTGTGGGGATTGGTTCAGGCCCCAGCCTTCTCCCCTCCCCCCCCAGATTTCTCAGTGTCCCCTAGGGGGATGCACCCCACAGATTGGAGACCTCTGATTTAGATATATTTTAGTATCCGAAGAGGAACAAAATAACTGCAACTAAAGTATTATGAAGTGTATCTCAGAGCAGAATTTGGTCCTGAGCATTTCAATGCTGGTGCTGGGACATGGATTGCTATTTGAAGTAACAGCTCAAGTTGTAAATTTGCTGGTCTGAGGGGACCACAAGACAAATGAGGAGGGACAGCACTCTTAATATGGAGCGTCTTGTGAAAGCGAGCTGGAGGAGAGAGTCTGTGCTCACTTACGTTAAGAAGAGAAATCAAAATGAATTTGAGGCATGATTTAAGGGTATCATCCCTATCTGAAATGTTGCCATTACTTGTCATTAATTCTTATTGCCTCTCAACTGTCCGGGTTCAGAAAGATAAGTGTTGGACCGCTCTGTATTTTGTTGCTATGTAATGTGGTATAAAACAACTTTGGAGCATCTCCCTGAATGCATGCCACCAAAACTAGGCCAGAAATCCTTTCTGCTGCAGCTGCTAACATTAAATCATGGACCTGTTCTAGGAGCCCTATGTCTTTATGCTAAATTGTGTGAGGCTCTGTAAGAATATATTCACAAAGCAACAAGGAAACCCCTTGGAATATATAACCTATGCATCCCATTTACACTTTTGGAAAGAAAATAAATTGCAGGTTTTAATGGAGTCATAAGAAGGAAAACATACAGCCTAAGAATCTTCTGTTAAATATTTCAGTGATGGTGTTGGCAGAGCTGGTTGGAAAACTTCAACTGGAATATAATTTCAAAGAATCAGGGCTAGCAAGAAATCATAAAAATCTTCACAAAAATATTTTCCATTGCCTGGCCAAGGTTTCTACAGAGGGTAGGAAACTTTCTCAAAACCATTAAAAAAGGGGGGGAATATCACTGTGAACATTCTATTTGTTTTCAGAACAGCTCGTTTTAGGCAACTCCTTTGGTGCTTACATATTTACTGTTTATAACACACCAAATAGTTAAAGTGTGCTTGTCAGCCAATGTATTCTCCAGTAACTGAAATATGAACAGTAGGAATGGGCAAAACTACTGAAGTGAAACAAGAAACAGCCAAAAGCCTGCATCCAAATTGTACCTCCGTTAATCCTAATCTTTCTTGGGTTCAAAAGCATTTGCTAAAATTTCTATAATATTTTCACACTACTTCACTTCCTGTAATGTAATCAGTACACCATTCAGTTTATAGTAGCAAGTCAGTATCCTACAATATATCTGCCTATTCAAACTAAAAGCACTCTTACTAAAGTCACTTTAAAACCAAGGATGGCAGACATTTATTCTAAAAATATATGAATGATAAATATTCCATACCTTTCATCTAGAAACAAGAGTTCAATAATGTGCAGACAATTCAAAAAATTACTTACTCGGTTAAAAATAAAATCCCTCATTTAAAACAGAAATGTTCCAAAATACAAATGGACATCTTGAATGGCAATAAGAATTGTGATTATGAGAAATCCTTAAAGTAAGAAACTATAGGAAAAAATTACAGCAAATGCTACATAAATAAAAGTTTTTATTCCACTATTAAACTCTAGGACATTATTTTAATATATTACTACCTGTTATTAATTAGCATTTGTATTATATTAGTATTGTACCCATAAATGTGATCTTAGATATCTTAGGCCCCAATTTTGCAGTCTGTTTCAATTCAGCAGAGTACTTAGCACATGCCTAGCTTTAGGGAGTGGGGCTGAAGCCCATGTTTAAACTTAAACCTATGCATAAGTGCCTTGCAGAATAGTGGTGGTTTTAAGCATGTGCTTAAGTGTTTTGCTGCATGGGGGCTTACAACATATGTTTGAATAACACAGTGTCATGTTTCCCACCTGTTAGTTGACTCTTCCTTCTGCACTGACCCCCTAACATGATGATGGGTATCAATTCAGTACTGACTCAAAGAGAAGAGTGCCACCTACTGAATCACTAATAAGCAGAGATCAGATTTCTGTAAAGGTGAATATCATGATTAGGGATACAATTTTTTCCAAACCAGTATGACTCGGGGTCGTTCTCACGCATGTAGCTATAACACTACCTTACCTCAAAAGGATTTTATGAGGCTCAGTTAGTTAATATTTGTAAAATGCTTGGAAATATTTTGATGGAAGAATCTGTGGGTGAAATTCTGGCTCCATTGTCAAAATGAGTTTTACCATTGACTTAAATAGGGACAAGATTTCATCCTATAAAAGAAAAAAATCAAGGTTTTTATGAAATACAGAGGGCATCATTACAAAAAATGCAGTTCTCAATACATTTTAAATTGTAATTGTATACAGCTACTGTCACTGACCTTTTATTAATACAAAGCGAATGTTTAAGCAAAGGCTGTTTGTTTTCATGTAGATGAAAGAGACAGGACAAAAGAGCTCTCTCCAAAAAGTGGTTCACCGAAGAAGCCATGTCTCCTGTTTCACTCACTGATGGGCGAGATTCTTTCAGTTTGCATTGATAAACCCTGGATGTGGCTCAGTCAGCCACTGCCCTGTCATCAGTCTTGTCTAACAAGATAACTGACTCACCCAGACTGCATGGGAGAATAACAATGTTACTCTGGCATAGCCAAAATACAAAGGGGGGCTTTTCCCCCCCGAGATGGGGGCTAGAATATAAAGTGGGAAATTCCTCACATACCTTCCCGTTTTCATGGCCTAATGGCAGCGATGAAGGAAAAAGTGCACTCTGGCACTCAGTCAGATATTTTTTCTCTTTCTCTTTAATTGCATGCAACCATACCACATTGTGTTGTGAGTCACAGCACACCTCCCTAGCCGAACCAGAGAAAGGTCAGGTAAGTACTTAGAGGGAAGTACTCCCAGGAGCACCTCCATGCACAAAGTGGTTAAGTGGATGGCACTCTTTGTTCTAAAAAAGAAAAGGAGTACTTGTGGCACCTTAGAGACTAACCAATTTATTTGAGCATGAGCTTTTGTGAGCTACAGCTCACTTCTGAGCTGTAGCTCATGAAAGCTCATGCTCAAATAAATTGGTTAGTCTCTAAGGTGCCACAAGTACTCCTTTTCTTTTTGCGAATACAGACTAACACGGCTGTTACTCTGAAACCTGTCTCTTTGTTCTGAATCCTTACAAACACACACCCCTTCAGAGCATTTGTAGGGGGGTGGGCTATCAGAGGTGTCATTTGGGCCAGATCCTCCATGTTTGAAAATAGTAGTAGCTCAGTTGAAGTCAGTGGAGATACAACAGTTTACGTCAAGAAGCTGGTCTTTAGATATTTCATTGCACCTTCTTAAAGATTTAGTGCTCTGGTTAAATTCCAACTCCTTTTTGTGCCTTCTACCTACCTTAATTCTCACTACAATTTCAATTGGATATAATATATCGTCACCTCCTGCACTCCATTTCTAGAAAGTGGTGTTGTGCACTATTATACAGCTACTGTATTCCAGTCCAGAGCTGTTTGCATTTCAGTGTGGCTCACAGTGGTCCCTGAATATCCTTTATCCTCAGAGAGGTCTTGTGTCTTACTTGAAGTTCTCTGAAGCACTGAGGCAGCTTTGAACAGAAGGTGCTGAAGATGTGGAAAGTAGTATTTATATACTTATTTAGTCAACCTGGAAAAGATGAAGGATCTTCAAATTCTGAAAGATTTGTGTTTTACAATCTTTGTCTAATGTCTTTGTGATGACTGCTTGTATGCAATGATTTAAATGGATGAATATGCATATATTTTTGAAGGCGTTAAGATGAGAATGATGAGCAAATCTTTACACAGAATAACATTAATTCTAGGGGGTTGGTTTAGGGAACCCATCCATCACCATTCATTATTACTGTAATGTTCAGACAGCTCCAAATTCTGCCACCTCTACTCAAGTAGGTCACTCCACAAATTGTCCTAGTTTCTTCAAAGGGAGCACTATGTGAGTAGAATCTGACTTTAGTGATACATACATGGGTGCCACCATCGTGACCCACACCAGGGATTGAACTGGGAGCTGTAAGGACTCATGAGTCTCTCCAGCTTGAACTAAATAGCCAGCTCCTGAAAGTCTTCTTTGTAACAGACTCATTTTTTCTATAGATGAGGTAGAGATGGCAATAAAATGCACTGTGTCCAGCGAGTTTTTTGGATCCAAAACTGAATCAGTCCAGAGTCTCAGACAACATAATATTATGGACAGGTTAAATAATTCAGATTGAAAATGGATACAATTTCCTTTGGGAAAGAAAGTGAACTACAATATATGGGGTGTTTTGTTAGACAAGAGGATGCTAAACATGACATTGTGGAATTTAGGCCATTGTGGAATGCATCAGATTTTGTTTTAATTTGATTCTCTATATGGTAGGAGTTATTTGTGGCTTTTGCGCTAACATCTGCATTCAATCTCAGTGCCAACTGCCCACTGTGACTGAATGCTGTGATGATGCTTTTTTGAGGAAAATGTATACACAGGATGGAGGAAGGGAAGAGAGGTATGCTAAAGAATAAAAAGTGAGGGGAACGGCTGCTGTCTTGCAGAAAAACAAGAGAATAGAAGAAAGAAAGATGGTTAAGGGAGCCAGTCAAAACATGTTGAAAATGTTGACAAAAAGGCTTGCAAATGCATATGGATTTTGAACATTCCCCCTCCCCCCCATTTTGGCTCATTCTAATTCTTAAGGACAAGACATGCTCCCTTTCTCCACTGCTGAGCTATCTGGGTCTCTGCAGGATGGGAGGGGGGACATGCAAGTGAACAGGGAGTAGGTGAAGTGAGGTGGGGTGTAGCCAGCCCAGCTAACCCAGTGCAGCACTGGGGCCATTAATCTGCACAAGATAACAAAAGCTGGGTGACATTATTTCCCCTTTGGAGCAAGAGGAGAAACCAGGGAAGGTCACATGCACGCTCTCTCTCCCTCTCTCAATCACATTCTTGGTTGAACCCTGCTGGGGCTTTGCATCACACTTCACTTTTCACACTTTGTAAAGTCTCAGTATGATCCTAAATGAAAAGGAGTACTTGTGGCACCTTAAAGACTAACCAATTTATTTGAGCATAAGCTTTCGTGAGCTACAGCTCACTTTATCAGATGCATACTGTGGACATATGCATGTAAGCTGTAGCTCACGAAAGCTTATGCTCAAATAAATTGGTTAGTCTCTAAGGTGCCACAAGTACTCCTTTTCTTTTTGCGAATACAGACTAACACGGCTGTTACTCTGAAACCTATAATCTTAAATAAGGCCTCAATTTAGGAAACCCTTAAACATGTTCAAGTCCATCCATACTCAGGACAGCACTTAAACATTTGCTTAACTTTAGGCATGTTCTGACATCCCATTGAATTCACAGGCTTAGCTTCCTGATACAGGACAGCAGTTTTCTTGAACTGGTGTCTAAATACAGATTATAAACACAGAAAGCTGGGTAACAGAAATAAAGAAAATGTGTATTATGTACAGCTGACAAAATGGATGGTCTAGTGATTAAGGAGATGGGATTTTCAATTTCTTATTTCCCCTATAGGCTTCCTGTGCAATCTTGGGCAAATCACTTGGGTTTTCTGAGCCTCAGTTTCCCCACTGGCAAAAAGAGATGATAATACTTCACTCTGGGTGGTGTGAGGATAAAAGGATACATTAAAGAATGTGAGGTACTAGGGTAAATGAGGCCATAAAAGTACTATAATTAGAAAGATGAAGTTAATAACTATTAGGACATTGAGAATTTATGCAAACTCTTAAAAGACAAATGAACAAGCACTGTAGTGATTTGGTTTATTTAGTGTTTAGTAGATTCTAAAGCTCAGGTCTATTGTTAGCATTTGTATACTGATAATAATCTTTTACATATTTAACAACACTTTTCATACTGAAGAATCACCAAGTGCTTCACAAACTTTAAAGTTCATACGTGTAAAAGCCACTATCTATGCCACTAAAATGCAGCTGCCTCTGGAGTGTCATTATAACTAAATGGGGCATACTATTCCACTTTTTAAACACAAACATGAAAGACAAAAAAACGAGGTGGGGTGTGTGTGGGGGGGTCAATTACTTTTGCAGAAACTGCAATTTCTTTCAGAAAACCTGTCATTGACATCTTGTTGTGGAAAACATTTTGTCATGCACATCAGTGTTTCTTTTAAGAGGATGAATCTAGTGAAAGAGTCAAACTAACAATCATAATGTGACAGACATTTTAAGACAGAGTTCTCATCAATCAAACTGATAATGAGGTGGCAAATTGCTGTCTTACAGCACCGCTAAAAAGGCAACTACTTCAGGAGGTGTCAATGAAAATGTCAAAGGATTGTCCTCGGGGGAGTTTGAGAAGGTTCTCAGAAACCTTTTTGTGAAGCATGAATACAGAATACTTTATTGATCACTAAAGAAGTTGCACTGACATGCTATTTCCCTGTGACATTTGAACCATCAATTTCCTAACTCATGGGGAGCACTTCTTGGGAGTTTTAATTCACCTCCCTATGTACTCAGAAATAGTTGTTTTTATGCTATCCATAATCTTTAATATTTTAATAACACCAAAAGCAACATTTCATACATTTGAAGCAGGTAAAAAAGCCTGAAAATTATTAATAAATAGCTAGTAATAATATCACTAATAATCGTAATATTTTCTCGAACAGTAGATTCCGATATCCTTACTCATTTTGAATAGTTCCTTTTATCCTGAGCTGTCTATTGAAGTCAATACTACTTATGGAGTAATGTTCCACTAAGCTAGAATATGGCCCCTAGTGATTTTCATCCATGTTCTTAGTGTTTTGATTCCGTAATAAAGAGGAAGGAAAGTCCTGGGATTATAGTTCTTGCTCTTCTGATTTTATTTATTTATTTATTTATTTATTTTTAATCACAAGTCTTGTGAATTTTTTTTTTTTTCTGAAAGCCTCAGCTCTGGAGTGGTGATTATTTTTGTAATAAATGCTGAGATACTCACATAAAGTAACTTCCTAGTTCTCATGTTTGTGGGGGGGAAAAGCTTGAAAATATAAACATTAAAGGCTCAAAAACCAGAAAGTACATAAAAAGAACTCCGCAAATAAAACGAAGCCCATATGATTTCATGCCAAACTCATGATTTTGCGGGGAGGGTTGACTCATGATTTGGATACTGGGGTTAAATCACCAGATTAGGACTCAAGGGATCTAGGTTCAGTTGCTGGATGAGCCACAGACTCCCTGTGTGTGTGTCTACACTACACTTCAGCTGGGAGGTGTGATTCCCAGCACAGACAGACAGACTTAGCTCTCACTCAGTTTGAGCGAGCATGCTAAAAATTGTAATTATGGATGTTGTGCAGCTGTACTGATGCAGCTGCACCGCTGTAAGATCTCCCATGTAGCCACTCTGTGCCAAAGGGAGAGAGTTCTCCTGTCAACATAATTAAACCACCCCCAATGAACAGCAGTAGCTATGTTGGCGGGAGAACTTCTCCCGCTGACATAGCGCGGTCCACATGGGCACTTCTTTCTGTGTAATTTATGTCGCTATGGGTGTGGGTTTTTTTTTCCCCACACCCCTAAGCAACGTAAACTATCCTGACAAAAGTGTTAGTGTAGACATAGCCTAAGTCATTTAATCTCTCTCTGTCTCACCTCTCCAACTTGTAAAATTGGGATATTAATATTTCCTTTCTTCCACTTTTTGTCTTTCAGATTCTAAACATTAGAGAGACCAGATGGGTGAGGTAATATCTTTCATTGGACCAAGTTCTATTGGTGAAAGAAACAAACGTTTGAGCTACAGGGTGCTCTTTCATGTGAGCATGTTGGGGCAAGAACTCCTCTTCTTATTTGATTATTAGAGTTGATTGAAAACAGGAAAATCATTTGCAAAAAAATTAAATTTCAAAGTTTCAACTTTTGCAGAATCCAAAATCCATCCATCTTCCTTGACATTTTCTACCATATTTTTAACCAATATTTTTATTCAAATTTGTATTTTTCAATCATTTTTTAAAATGTTCATTTTCCAAAACCCAGTGTTGAGTACGAAAATGTGATTTTTTATTAAACAAAACATTTCTATAATGAGTTTAAAAAAATCATTGAGATAAAATTTGTTGGAAAAAATTCAGAAAATTTTGTGAAGAAAGTAAAATTTTCCAAAAATGTTTCATTTACTTAAAAGCCATTTTTCAATAGGAAAACTTCTAGTGCAAAAGATTTCAACCAGCATCCAGGCTTGTACAGTGCCTGGTCTCCAGTCTTGAGTGGGAACAAAAATAAATTATATGAAATAACAATTGAAATAACACTTTTCTAATATCTATTTATAATTATGTAGTCTAGGTCAAATACTTTAGGAAAGCAGCCTAATTACATGTGAAAATCAGGCAACTGTAAGTACAAATTATAATTAAATGCCATTGTCTGATAAGCATGTGCATGCAAATTCACATGAATTTTTGCACATGCAGTTGCACACTGAATGTGCTTGAAAGTCTAGCCATCTGGGAGACAGTTTAGGCATTAAAAATTACTATAAGGTAATTGGTTTACACTTAGCTTCTGCACGTATTTAACTGAATATTAATAAAGGAACAGATTAGCACAAAAGCAAAATACCACAAACCCTTAGACGTTCAATAATGGCCTCTGAAATTATACTAGATAACTGATAAAAAATTGGGTAAAACACAATGTATGTTCACTTTAATATCTGATTGCATCCTTGTGGAGAAGACCATGGTTCGGCTTGTCAATGAGCTAAACTTGATATATAAGGTATATCTACACGGCATCTAGGAGTGAGGCTCCCCGCCTGGCTCCGCAGACCTGTATTAGCAGGGCTTATGCTACCATGCTAAAAAATAGCTTGTATAGATGTTGCAGCTTGGGCCCAAGCCCATCCCCACTCCACGACAGCCCAAGATCCAGCCCGAGCTGCAATGTCTACATAGGAATTTTTAGTGCAGTAGAGCAAGCCCCACTAACACAAGCCTGTGGACCAGGGCTGGGACCTTAATAGGTCATTTCTATTTCTAATTACTGTGATTCTATTAAACTATATATTGACCAATGGCTTTACTCCGTCCTTATGAATTATATATTTCAAATTCCATTAAGGACAATGGAAGGACTCCCATTGACTATTACGATGATGATGATGATGGTAGTGTCTAGGGACCAACCAAAAACATGGCCCATTGTACGAGCACTGGACAGACACAGCATAGTAGATGTCCCTGCCCTAAAGAGCTTACAATCTAAATAGATAATACAGTCACAGTGTAGGGGGAAAGAGATACAAAGTGAGCTGAATCAGGCCCGGTGCTATTACATAGAATGGACTGGGATCTGAATAGTTAGTACCCTGGAAGTCAACATCCTAATTAACATGATAGCAACTCTGTCATACCTATGTTAGGGTCCAGTATTTCTTCCTCTGATACCAATGTGAGTTTTATCACTAATTCAAAGGAGCACAACTTGCCCTTAATCATGACTCTGTGTGTGTGTGTGTGTGTTATAAAGCATATTTTAAAGTTTTCGACCTAAAAAGAAATCCCAGCTGAATCTTGAACTACAAGGTTTGTTTGGTTTGAATTTTTATCATTTTTTGGACTGGGTTTATATTGCTTTTTTGGCAAGTTATAAAGTTAAGAAGTGAATGATGACAAATCTTAACTGTGCATCAGCATGTAAAGTACCAGGGACTTTGCCATGAGAGGGGACCATCAGGGCCTGAACAAGAACTGCTAGATCTGGGGTCTGATCCTGCTTCCTATACTCTGGTCTCTGAATGAGTACTGCTGTTAGCCCCAGAAGGGCATTATTAGTAGTATAATTAAGGAGTATTTTCCTTTGCTTCTGGAAATCTCACAGACTCTATTAGTACCAGGCATTTTTTCATACAGCATTACATAGATACCATTGCTTCCATACTGTACCTGATCAATGTCATTGGGCATTTTGCCTAAATAAAGACATAAGAATTTGGGTCACTTAGCATTAAAATCCGGATACTTTTTGTTTGGACTTTGAACTAGTCTTTGACATCTGAATGGATTCTGTTATTTTGAAAAATATGCTTGCAGCCTGCCCCAGTGAGAGAATCTGGTTTTTCTATTTCAAAAATGCTGCTCTTGTGATGCATGAGGCAATTGGATGAAACATGGGTTTCCTCCAGCTAGGCCTTTTCTAATGAGGATAGGGAAGCTGCTATTCTGAGGGTGCAGTACAGCCCTCAGTCAGCTTGTCCCAATCTGAAGAGTTGTAAGAATTCTGAGGCATTATAAGCAATGAAAACCCACAGCTGCTATTCACATCCTGAAATTAATCCCTCCCCAAAAGACTCTTTTGGATCATTATGTGATCCTGTCTCGCCGCCCACTCGCTCTGTCATTTCCTAAACTCTGATGTTCTTTACAGCATCTCTGGCAGTTAAAAGAACATATGTATCATTGCTGGTTTCTCCTGCCCACCCACTCCCAATGAGATGACTACAGTGATATTTTAATCAAGAATGAAGAACGTATAATTTAAGAAGCAGGGTCTGAGGCCTTGCATGTACAGGAAAATTGCATCCTTTTAATTTAAATCTGTTTTTAAACCAATGGAGTTAAACTGATACAAAGCCCTGTGTAATGGATTGATGACCTTAGTTTGGTTTAAGAGTAATTTATTTTGCTTTAGCTTAAACCTGTTCCCAACTAATTTAGGCTAAACAAATAAAAGCTGCTCTTATACAGACATAAGTGTCCACACAGGTATTTGCACTGGTTTAGCTAAATCACTTTAAATTCACACTTTAGGTTATACCAGTTCAACTTTCCCATGTAGATAAGGCCTTTCAAAAAGGGATTTTTAAGGACAACAGTTTTGATTCAATAAAGCACTTTTACATGAGCCTAAGTCCTATTAAGTTAATTAGCTTTATGCATATGCTCCAAGTTAGGCCTATCCTTACATGCTGTCCTGAATCAGAGACCTAATCCTGCTCCCATTGAAATCAGTAGCAAAACTCTTCTTGACTTCAAGGGGAGTAGAACTGGGCTCCGACAAGTTTAACATTTACCCTGGCAAAGCCCTTTTCCGGTGGTTTGTGTGTTTGCTTTATGACTTAATGAATGTTGTTTTCTAGATATGAGTCCAAAATGGATCCAAGTACTCTAGAATAGTGAGGAAATGTGTTTCAGCATTCTTTATTTACAGCTTGGGTCCATCTCTGCAAGACTCATTTGGACCCCCTTTATTTTGGGAAAATTTCTATCCGGATCTGAGCTTTACAATTTAGAACTGTCTTCATTATGGTCTTCACTCCCTCTTTTTGACTCAGACAAGATCTTTCATATATTTATTTTGATATCAAAGAATGTTCTCCTTTTTCCCCTCAATTTTGAGATCATTCTGTCATAACTGCATAGGCTTACGTAAATTTTACCTGAAACAAGTGGAGTGCACCAATTGTTTCTAGCAATTCTATTTGGGAATTGCACCTTTCCTCTATCACAGCAGGTGAGCTCATTGTTATGTGCTCAAAAGATGCTGATGTTAAAAGGGATGTATTGAGCCCTGCTACACAGAACAAAATCAATATTTTTTTAAAGAAGCATAGGGAGAGATGGAGGAGGCCTTTTACTCTAAAGCTCAGTAAAATCTGTACCTGCCACCAAAAAACCCCAAACCCAACAACAAAAACCAGCAGTATACAATGTGTTTTTGCATTTTAGCTTCTTTCAGACAAATGGTATCCCTTGAAATGTTTTACAGAGTTAGACTAACAAAGTCCCTTGCTCAACAGTACAAGGTTGGAGGGCTCTCGGGAGTAGAAGAACCAGTAATCTTGTTGTGCACTGCAAGTGGCTCCCTCTGTTCTGCTCTTTACACAAATTCTTAACACTTCAGGCTATTCCCTGGTGCTCCACCTGGGGTAAGGCAGCTTTATACTTTTGGCACAGGGTACCACAGTGTAGCGCTTAAATAATAGTTACCTAAATAAATAGTACCCACAGGGAAGAGAAATACAGACACAGATACAAGGGATCAAAGACATGTATTCATCTGAAAAGAGTTGGAGACAAAAGGTACCTCTGCACGGCTGCTGGGTGCATGCTTCCCAGCTGCTCGAGCTAGCATGCAAAAAATAGCAGCATGGATGTTGCGGCACTGCCAGAACTTGGGCTACCTGCCTGAGCACAAGCCCACCTGGACCCCTGGGTACCCATTTGGGCTGCTAGCCTGAGCCACTTATGTTGCTATTTTTAATTGGCTACCTTGAGCAGAGCTAGTGTTTGTCTACCTGAGCTGGAAAGCATGCTCCCGGCTGCAGCGTAGATGTACCTTAAGTGAGGCAGAGATCCATAGGAAGTCTGTCCAGCGGACAGGAGCTGCAGAGGAAAAGACACTCACAACAGCATTGGTAAGGCTGTGTGGAGCAGTGGTTCTCAACCAGGGGTACATGTACCCCAGAGGGTATGCAGAGTTAGCTTTGCAGGTGTTTATGGGGAGCTCCTCCCAAGTGTGTGCAGCAGCAAGGGGAAAGGCAGTGGAGCATCATGGGGGCAAGCACTGACAGCTGGAGTGAATGAGAGATGATAGGTAGGATGGTGATTGACTGTGAAGGGCCTTGAAAGTGATTACAAGCAGCTTATGTTAGATGCAACAGAGATGCTGAAATGAATGGTGGAGACAATAGAGTTGTTTAAGAAATGGGGAGGATGTCCCTGTTTTCTATATATATGTGAGAAGGCAGGAAGTTAAAGACATAATGTGGTGTGTTTTGTCCTTGCACTGTATTCAAGTAATATATATTTCCAATTGCCCCCCAGCTCAAATCTCTCCTTTTTGTACATTATTTGAGATTGACTTTAGAGCACAAAGATATATTGTTGCAGTTTTTATCTGTTAATTTTAAACATTTTTTTTCTCCTGCATTTTTCATTTTCAAAGCCTATAAAGTTCTGTGCTGTTTTTCGAGTATATTGCTTGTTAGGCAACGCTCCATGCTCTTGGCTGCCAATGTTTCATCTAAACACTGCCGGTCATTTAAAAAAATCCAGATGTGCCCATATGCTTAGTCACTACATAATTTTCATTTGATTTCCTGTGCCTCTCGAAACACTCTCCTAAACTCAGAGCATGCTAAACTCTCTCTCTCACACACACACACACACACACACACACACACACACACACACCCTACCTACCTCACTATGTTAACACTAGAGTTGAGCACATGTTTCAACACATATGCTGTGACTATTCATTTGACTGTTTAAACAAATTTGCTTGAGCTCCTTTTGCATTTGCTTTCCCAGGCTGCTCTAGCCAATGACTTTAGTGGCAAAACTGTGTGTGGAAACACTGAATTTCGAGCAAACATTGAAAAGAGTCACAGGAAGTGAATTCTGAATGTGAAAATGTCAGTATTTGCACCAGAAATCTCATCCTAAGACCTACATCCATCTAGTCAGATGCAGAAAGTTACCTATGTGTCTGAAGTATAAAGCACAATACATATTTTTTAATGTAATTCCTTGAACTGTCATGTAATTTCATTTTGTATAATACAAATGTCAGCTGGAATAACAATGGCAACAGCAGCAATGCACTACCTGCCTGTGAGAAGGATGTTGATAGGATAATTCCTTTTATTCTGTAGTTAATGGAAAATGGAACATACTGAACCATCATTCTGCTCTCCCTTGTACGCAGCGTACACTGGAGTAATTCTACTGACTTCATTGTACACGTGCAACGAAATCAGGTGCTCTGATTTTTCTTTATAAAAAAAAGTCTTATTAAGACTAAATGCCAATAATAACGTAGAACATATTGGATGAATTAGGGAGTTTTTACAGTGCAGATGAAAAGTAAAATATGTGTAGTAATTCTATAGTTTCTATAACTTCTTCTTTAGGGTGTAAGTTGATTGCAGCAACACAAAAGATGATAAAAACCTTCCCTTCCAAACTATAATATGAATGAGTGATATTATCTTCCTCAGTTCCTATGACTATATGACAAATAAACCCAAACATTAGTAGCATAGCTCTAAATATTATTATCCCAAATAAGTCAATAGCACCTAGATCCTCAAAGGTATTTAGATACCTAACTCCCATTGATTTCCCATTGGATGTTTTCACTTCGCCATCTAAGAGGCCCGGTATAATTGGAATCAGATTAGAGGTTAGAACCCCTGAAGTCCTGCTATAGATTAAATGTGTAGCCTTTGGCAAGTCACTTCCCTTGCATCAGTTTCCCAATCTGCAGAACTGAGAACTATTTACTTACCTCCCTGGGATACTGTGAGAATCCGTTAATGTTAATAAATTAGCATGCAGATGAATAGGATGATCGATGCTCTGAATGCATTTTAACTGCTTTGAAGATATGATATGTTAAATCTTGTCACGTGATTGACCATTATAAATATCTCTATATTTTAGATGAATCATGGGAAGTCATTATCTGTCCCAGCCACTGCAAGTACTGCAGATCCCTGCATTTTTTTATATCGCTTTTCTAACCTGGTTATTTTCACTATAGATAGAATCAGATCATTCTCACTTAAAGGTGCTTATGCAATGTTATTGATGCAGAGTAAATTGGTTCTTTAAGCATATCAAGGAAACAATCTGATGCTTTAATCCTTCAACATGTCTAGCTTTGTTGGCAAAACAACAAGGGTTTATGGATATTGTGGCTGCTTTAATTTCTGCCCATAATTGTTAATAGTTCATAGCAATGATTTAAACAAAAAAGAACTGAAATATTACTGTGGGATCAAAGCAAAGGAAAGAACAGGTTAGAAACCCACATGAAAAAATGTGAGGTCTAGGGGGCTATGGGGACATTGTCTCATGAGGTAAGAGTTTTCTCATGGGAAAAGTAACACTTTGCTTAAATAAAAGAAAATAGATAGTCAAGGACAATCAGTTTGTTGTTTGATGTAACAATGTTATCTGTTCTTCAGGCTTTTTTTGTTTCTGTTCAAGACATAAACATAATTATTGAAGGAGGCTGTTTCATCTTCCCAGAGTACAAAAGTCCCCTTGCTAATTGCCACATCAAATGATTCAGAAGAACCCAATAGAAACCTGCAAATGACTGTGAAAAAATTCAGGCCATCACTAAAGGCTGGGTACCCCCTTTTTTTTTTTTTTGGTGATTTCCCATCACAGATTAGGTTACTTGGGTGGGGGGCTTATCACACAGGAAGGGTCTGGCTGCAGATTAGTTCTGCACCATTGCAGGTCTGTTATGCCAGTCTCATCCTTGACCAAATCCACGGCTAGCACCTTTATTGTATTTTTGTGATAAGCAAGAACATTGGACTGCCTAAGGAACAAAGAGGGAAGCAGAAGGCCTACTGTGTTACTAAAGTGTAACTTCTCTACTTTTGGTCATGCATCAGTGACATGAGTGCCAGGCCCCAGACTCTAACCCCACACAGAGCCAAAAAAAGCTGTCAGTCTCGGCGTGTTCAAAGACATCTCCTTTGTGAGGATAAAACTATAGTGGCATGGTCCATATACTCACTAAAGCATGCCTGAAGTCAAAAAGTCATAGTCCTCCTTTGTACTTATTGCTATTCACATTTTCTTCGATACTTGGTGCCCAATTACCACTGCTGTAATTTTTCTCTTGTTGGAAGCCATATAAGTTTAGCCACCACTTATCTTATCCAGGTCATGACCTAATGTATTTAGACTTTGCAAATATAAGTAACAGTTCCCTTATCAGTGTCACCAGGTCTCTTTAACACTTAGAAAGCAGAAAGATAAATATACTTGGCAGATACAATTTGATCCATTGCTAAGCCTTCCATTTTACCGATGACCCATGGAGCTGGCATTCACACTTATGTTAACTATTATAACCTTATACCCTTCAGTTAAATCTCTGAAACTGATCAATTTATGTTTACAAAGCCAGACTTTCATATAACAGCATGTTTCAGAGTAGCAACCGTGTTAGTCTGTATTCGCAAAAAGAAAAGGAGTACTTGTGGCACCTTAGAGACAAACAAATTTATCTGAGTATAAACTTTCGTGAGCTACAGCTCACTTCATTGGATGCATCATGCATAACAGTATGCAAAACTCACCTGTAACAATGAACAGTGGATTTTATGTGTCTAGCTGTAGAGTCATTTATGCACATGCTTCTTGGGAAAAAATTGGCCAGGTTCTGATCTCACTTATACCAGTTTTAGATTGATCCAGTTTTACTGATCTCACTGGAATTACTCCTGACCTATACCAATATCAGCTGATCAAGAGTCAGGCTCCACTTAAAACCAGATTCAGACCTAGTGGAAGCCAGCTGATTTCAGCATTGCTGGTTGAACTTTAACTTTTCTGCATTTCCTGACTTTTGGGGATGAATTGAGCAGCCTAATGTTACTTTACAACTCTAATGCTGCCCTCCCAGGACTGTTCTCTAAGGCCTTTACCCTCTTCTCCTTCAAATCCTTTCTCAAAACCCACACCAGCCATGATGCCTACAAGACATCAACCAGCATTTTAATGGCTAGGCTGAGAGGTGGGTGAAAAAAATTGATATTGTGTTATGTATTAAGTTAATTACAAAGCTCTCTGTGTGTTTGTATGTATACACACATAAGCAAGTGTATATATGTATACATTTTTCATATTTTGATCATTTAATTCTTCACCACCTGGCATATATTGTTGGAGGGTAAGCTTTTTAAGGCAAGGACTGTGTCTACCTCTATTTTAGTACAGCTTCTAGCACAATGCGAATACTGACTAGGGCCTCTATGGGTACTATTTCAGTATCAAAATTATATATATTGTTGCATTATATTTCTTAACAAAAAGTTCTGAAGGAGGTCAAAGCATTTAAGAACTTTCAGATGCTGAAGAGGGCATAATCTTTAAACCTCTTTAAATATTTATACCTGTATTAGTGCTTGAGCCACTTTGCAGCTACATTAGCATTTAAACAACTTGAAATCCTTAAGTGGCATGAGGTTTTAAAGCACAGTAGATTTTTAAATAACATAATAATCTAAACCACCTGAGATCGTCTTAAAAGCATCATTACTTAGAGAGGCATAACCACGTTACAGTGGCAGAATTGATCAATCCAGTAATAGCATACATTGAAAAGTGTGTATTGCATTAAGCCCTTTACAGTTAGCCCTTTTAAATCCTTATGGCTCTCTGCCTCACTGAAATGTGCTGAAAAGAGGTGCACACTTAACAGGCACCTAGTTAGAGATGGGCTGAAGATGCAATATCAGATCTGAATGGGGATCCAGTTTAGAATGAATGGGGTGAGGGAGATTCAAGGGTAAATTCAATAATATCAAAATCCTATAATATTTTGGTCCCAAATGATGGAATTCTCACAAGATCATCATAGTATCTGTTTTGTTGAATGGCAGTTTTGAAAGACGCAAGGCCATCAGTTTTGTACCATCCAACCCCTTGAATAGTAACTTCAGAAACCATTGTTTATTAATCACAGAATAAACTTTTAGGCTGAAATTTCAAAGCTAAGCCTAAGGGGTTTGATATTCAGTGCTCATTAAAATTAATGGGAATTGAGGTTCAAAATCTCCTAGATGGTTTGAAAATTTCAACCGAACTCTTCATTATTTTGTTCTCCGTTTATAATCAGAGAGGTAGCTATGTTAGTCTGGATCTGTATAATGATATCTAGGCCAAATGATCCCTTCTCTCCTTTAAGCAAATGCACAACTTATGTTAATGTTATCGTGAATTGTATGGACACATCAAAGGGAGAATAGTCAAAAAGGTGCTGTTCTGTGATTTTTTAAAAGTGTTCTGCCTCAGAGCCAAATCTTGGTCTCATTAGAATTTTGCCATAGATTTTAGCGCATAGATAGAAAACTGTTCTAACAATATATTAACTGGTTTCAGAGTAACAGCCGTGTTAGTCTGTATTCGCAAAAAGGAAAAGGAGTACTTGTGGCACCTTAGAGACTAACCAATTTATTTGAGCATGAGCTTTCGTGAGCTACAGCTCACTTCATCGGATGCATACCGTGGAAACTGCAGAAGACATTATATACACAGAGACCATGAAACAATACCTCCTCCCACCCCGGAGAGTGGGGTGGGAGGAGGTATTGTTTCATGGTCTCTGTGTATATAATGTCTTCTGCAGTTTCCACGGTATGCATCCGATGAAGTGAGCTGTAGCTCACGAAAGCTCATGCTCAAATAAATTGGTTAGTCTCTAAGGTGCCACAAGTACTCCTTTTCCTTTTTGCGAATATATTAACTGTACAAGAGCTGAATAGTTTGAAGTCCATTGGTAAGGATAACTCTGGCCTGATTCTTCCCTCAGGTACACCAGTATACACCACAAGAAACTCCACTGAAAGCAATAGAGTTACAGCATCATGAGATGAAAGAAGATTAATGAGCAATATGGAGAGTCAAATTTGTTTCTATGAGTTGTATATGCCTTCTAGTGTTATTTCCTGCATTACTATATAGTGCTGACTCTTAATACAAAGAGCTTAAATACAATCCTGTTCTGTTACCCACATTTTATTAGACATAGAGCAATGTTGGCAAATACCAGAATCAACCCTTCAATTAATAATGGAGATCTAACATCTTAAGATGCTTTTTTTAAACTACAGAGACTTCACAAGCTGTTATCGGGTATTTTGGTTTGAACTGTAGACAATTTTTTATGATCACTACAAACATCCTCTGAGTATCCCCCTTGAGTAGGTTATAATATGCTTCAATCATCTAGAGTTCTTAAATGCTAGTTAACTAATAGAAAAAAGAAGAAAAGGAGGACTTGTGGCACCTTAGAGACTAACAAGTTTATCTGAGCATAAGCTTTCATGAGCTACAGCTCACTTCATTGGATGCATTCAGTGGAAAATACAGTGGGGAGATTTAGATACACAGAGAACATGAAACAATGTGTGTTACCATACACACTGTAACGAGAGTGATCAGGTAACGTGAGCTATTACCAGCAGGTAACGGTAACACCCATTGTTTCATGTTCTCTATGTATATAAATCTCCCCACTGTATTTTCCACTGAATGCATCTGATGAAGTGAGCTGTAGCTCACGAAAGCTTATGCTTAAATAAATTTGTTAGTCTCTAAGGTGCCACTAGTCCTCCTTTTCTTTTTGAGGATACAGATTAACACGGCTGCTACTCTGAAACCAGAAAAAAGAAGATAACTATTTTAAGAAAATTAGAAACAACCTACTACTTACAGTGGAATCTTAACCAATCTAAAATGATGGCTCAGATTCATTATTTATTAAAATAGATTAACCAGAATTAACGGCTGAGCAGCACCATTGGCTCATTTACACAAGCAATCTGGTGGCAACAACAAATTTAGATGTGATTAAAGGCACAACTTAAATATATGTCCATGTATTTAAAGGAATGTATGGTCCTTAATTTCAAATCTGGAAATCAGAGTGTGATTCTACACTCCTTGCCTAGGCAAAGCTTCTATGGAAGTCAAAGAGTTTGTTTGAATAGAGACTGCAGAATCATTCCCTTATTATTGATATTGACAAGAAAATATTGTATTGTGATTAAACTTCTAACTCTCTATCACTAGTAGTGCAGTGTCAGTATTAAATATAAGCCAATGACTGAGAAATGAGTTAAGCTTTTGGTAACACTGAGCTTTCCTGACAAGATACAGCAGACAGAGGATTAATACCATTGGCATTGCATTTAATTTTTGTATTGCATTTTCAGCCCAGGATGACAACACTTTTTTAGTCCAAATTAGAAAGTTGTTTGTTCCTGTTTTTTGAGCAGTTCCAATTTTTAAAGGGACCTTCTTCAGATCAATGTAACGAGGAACCATGCCGTGGAAATGAAAGAGTATTCTTGGAAAAAACAATTCAGTAAGCAAGTTCATTCTTCCTCTTTAAAAAAAAAAACAAAACCTCAATGACTGCTTGATCTTATGGAAAGCTGTATAGTCAAAATCAGCAAGGAAAAGGGCATTACACACATTTATCGTATTGCTTTTCTAGATTCATATAGTGTACCTTTTTCTTGCTTCCATCCTTTAATCCATCTCTTTCTCTACAGCTGAACATTAGCAGTTTGTTTTTTAATACATCTCAGTCCTAACTAATGAATAGTAATTATATAGGGTGGTTCCAGCCCTACTGAATGCAATAGGAGCTTTGCCATTGACTTAAAGAGTGAATAAGATCAAACCCTTACTGAGCCTTACTAAGTGAACCTGTAGGGGTGATAGTCCCAAACCCTATATCCAAGCATTTCATGTTTTGGTAAAGTTTGTCTCCAGGGACAGACTTTGCAGTTGTCCCATTCACTACAGCTGGGCAAGCCAAACCCCCAGATTCAAATTCTTCGTGAGTTTGGGGAAGACGGAAATTGGTTCCAAACTCTTTGACTCAAATCTTGTCTCTGATTTCATTTTCTTAGAGTCCATAATCTTAGTGAGCACCTCACAGCAGCTTTTGGTGGAAGAGCCAGTTTTATGGGATCCATTTTCAGATATCACTCTTACCTAGAGTGAAGATGCCCAGGGGAATAAAGAGTTAGAGGTTCTTTTTATTAATGATGTGTCAATGGATGAAGATTCCTGAACATTTAGTAAAGGGATGTCAGGGTGGAGCAGCTGCACAGATTAAGAGAGCAGTGAACTCCAACTCCTTTTCATCTTCTAATTTATACAGCTCTTTGTGAAATTACTCCACAGGGCAATGTGTGAATAACTGCTAAGTAATGCATGATCCATCCCATTTAAAGGTGATACAAATGGGGCTACCTGTGTTAAGCCATCCCCATCCCCCAGTAGCTGTTATAGGCAATTGAGCCAGTGATGAGAAAACTCAGTGTCATAAACTGATTCAAGTGATATGGGCTGATTCTTAGCTAATTATTTTATAGTTCATTGACATCCAGCAAATGTGAGAACTGCAAACCTTATAGCCACAAGGTGCTATAAGATAGCTGTAAACAAAATGTCTTTGATCCAACAAATGGCATGCCAGGGCAATTCTGTACAAGGATCACTATGACAGAGCCTCACAGAAAGGGCCACTGCCAAAATTAAAAATAAACTAGGCCCACCTCTGCTATTCCAATCCTGTGCCCATGGGAAAACTCTGACATGAAAAAGTCCAAAGCACTCAACCTACTTGTCACTATCAGATCTTCATCTCTGATCCAGTTACAATTCAGTAGATGTTTGTGAATTATAAAAGAAAAAGGACTCCTTCATTTGTGTTGGTATAAAATGAAAACCCTTATGAAAAGAGATCTCATCTGCTCTGAGTCTCTAAGGCTATGTCTACACTACAGCTTATGTCGGTATAAGATATTTTGCTCAGGGGTGTGATTTAAATAAATCACACACACGCACACACACACCCTGAGTGACATAAGTTACACCGACATAGGCACCGGTGTGGATAGCACTATTTCTGCATGGTGACAGGTTTCAAAGTGGAAGCCATGTTAGTCTGTATCAGCAAAAACAACAAGGAGTCCTTGTTAGTCTCTAAGGTGCCACAAGGACTCCTCGTTGTTTTTGCTATTTCTGCGTGAGAGCTTCTCCCTCCGACATAGATACTGCCACTCACGGGGGCTGGAGTGGTTAAGCCGATGTTGGCTTAGAGAGCATCGAAGCAGCTGCATCACTGTAAACTCTCTAGTGTAGCCATGCCCTAAAACTTTGTAACTCAAGGGGACAATTAGAATTCTTGAAAACCTGTAAAAACAAGAATACAGGTAAAGCAACATGGAATGTTTATAGAAAGCTTATACTAGAATCATAGAAATGTAGTGCTGGAAGAGACCTCAAGAGGTCCTCTAGTCCTGCCCCTTGTACTGGGGCAGGATCAAGTATATCTAGGTCATCCCTGACAAGTATTTATTTAATCTGTTCTTAAAAACCTATAATGAGGGGGATTCCACAACCTCCCTTGGAAGCCTATTCCAATGCTTAACTATATTACACATTAAATGGAGAGAACCTGGCTTAGCTGATCATGTACTGGCCTGGGATGCACAAGACCTGGGTTCTATTTTTGGTTTTGGTACTGGCCTGCTAGTGACCTTGGGCAAGTAATTTCACTTCTCTGTTACTCAATTTCCCCATCTGTAATATGGGGATAATGATATGCTACCCCCTTTGTAAGGGGCTTTGTGAACTATTGTTCTTTGTTTCCCTTTGAAGACATAAATCCAAGAGTTAGCAGTAAAAAGCTGTCTCCTAATTATAGATAAATGCTACTTGCTGTCATAAAACTCTGAGAAAATGATCTTTTAACCAGGAGAACATGCACTGAAAATCATTCAGTTAATCTGTTAATCTGTTTAATACATGTTCTATAATTTTTCACTGAAAAATCACAATTCACTTTATTTTTTAACTGTAATTATGTGGCCCTTAAGTTTTCTTGTGTTACTTTAGCTGAAGAGAAGATCAAGTATTGGAGATCCAAAAGGTTTCTTGGTGTCCATCCTTGAATTAATTTCAGTGGTGTACATTCAGTGAATTTATTTTGTCAATCTACTTGCAAGTATTTGGAGGAGAGTTTCAGCCTTCAGTGATCAAAGTTTCTTCAAATTAGACATAAATAACATGTGTTTAAAGGTTTATTAGCATTGTTTACAAAGAATACATAAAATCTCCTTTTAATCTGTTACTGGCAGATGTGAAGACTGCAAAACATTTACAAGGCAATTTGGTTTGAGATGTGTTGACCAAAGTGCCACTTAGTTGAGTGAGCTGGACATTTTTCTCAGAGTTTTATGACATTATAACATATTTTTAAAGTACCAGTTTAAATGTCCTAGCACAATAGAAATCCAAAGTGAAAGTATTTGAAATTCTTTTTTCTGTTTTTTTTTTTTTTCAAAGTGAGTTCAGAAAGGTGTGTTGAACACTCAGGAAGAGAACCTACATGCAGCCATAAGAAGTTTATCATTCTGTTAGAATGAAATCTCACACTGAGTACCTGAAAATAGAGGAGTTAGATATTTACATCCTTGTGATATATATAAAGAAAACCCCTTTTTCCGCATATGTCATTAGCGGGCACTCATATCCACCTCAAAATACAGGAAAACAGGACCCTTTCATGAGCTCTTTCACTACAGCTTTGTATAGTCAAACCTCTTTTATAGTAAGGGGTTGCTCTTGGGGTTAAGGCACTGGACTCGGACTCAAGAGATCCAGGGTGAGTTTCCAGCTCTGCTGCATACCTTCTGTGTGTCTTAGGCAAGCCAGTTACTCACTCTTTGCCTCAGTTCCCAATTTTCTGCTTGTATGATGTAACCTGCTCTTTGTTGTCTGTCCTGTCTATTTAGACTGTAAACTCTTCAGGGCAGGGACTGTCTCTTTATGCATTTTTTTTTTTACAGTGCTTAACATAACGGGGCTCTGATCTCATTTGGATCCTCTAGTTACTGCAATAGTAATAATAATTATCATTCCCATCCCCTGGCAATGCCACAGACTTCCTTTGTGACCATAGTCCAGTCACTTGGAGCCTGAGTTTTAGACTAGCCTCAGGCCAGTCTCCCTTTTTTGTGCCAACAAAATTGTGGGTGCAAATAATTGTGCGTGTAAGTAATATCATGTAGACATGTGAGACTCTGATTTCACTCACGAATTGGGTATCTCAATATCCGAAAGCTGTTAATTGTAGCTCACAATTATCTGCACTTGCCAACTATGGTCAAACAATAGGGAGCCAGCTTTTAAAACCCTAGCCTTAGGTTCTCTGTCCCCCAGTTTACTCATCTATCAAATATTGGCTCCAAAACTTAATTAGTATTTTGTAAAGCACTTTAATGATCCTTGCAGAAACAAGGAATTAATTCAAAGCCTATCAATTAATTTTACCCTGATACCTTTACTGCAGCATCCTATTATTATTATTTATTATAATATTTTCGTTTACCACATCATCTCAAAGGAGATACTAGAAAAACACATGGGGTTTTTTTTTGTTTTTGTTTTTCAAGCTTGGGACACCTTTCTCCTTCTTAAGGTTTGATTTTTACAGAAAGCAAAGCAAACAGCTGAACTGTTCAATTTTTGATGGGAAAAACTTTGACTGAGTGTTCATTCATTTAGGTAATTAATGCTTTAGTGCTAGTGGTCAGATATGCAATGGAGTTCAGCTCTGCCAGACCTTTCTCCTTATTTTAATGGCAAAATACAACACTGCATATCTTTAGATCAATGATTCCTACTTAAGGAGACCCCACATTCCGATTTAGTCTGATGAATTTCTATTGATTTATTATTACAAGTCTCATTATTCACATCATGACTTTAAATTCAGGGATGTTCTCTTTAATCTTATTTGTATTAGTATTCCGCATACAGTCTGAGTTTCAGTGTTCTGAATGTCCTCTGCTCAAGTTTCCTTTAGATGATATAATACTTCCACTTGGGAGCTCCCATCATACCTTATGTTCTGTGAATATAAGCACATGGAATGTTTAATTCCAGCAGTACTTTCTCTGCCCTGATTTTGGGCTGCATCCTGATAATGTTCTTAATACTAGATTCCCATGTGGACTTTACTAGAAGTTATGTGAGTTCACCAGGGTAGGATATGGTCAGTTCCACACCAAACTGGAGCCATACCGTAACACTTCCTTTATATGCATCTTTTTATCTAGCTGTTCAGCCAGAGGACAAGTAAGAAAGCTCTTAGTTTTGAGCTGCAGATAAGAAAATAAGAATTGCTGCAAAATTCTCCTCCCAGTTACATCTGGGCAATTGCATTGACTTACAGAGGAAAGGTATTATGAGCAAAGGGATAGCCTGGGAAAAGGATAAAAGTGAGACTAAAAGAAGGAGGGAAACTTAGGAAAAGTCAACAGGCTTAAAATTGTGCTAAGCATAGAAAGAACTCAGAGATTTCAAATCTTCCATATAGAGATGGCCTAAGCCAAAAAATTCAGGGATCTTTAGATATGGGGTTTTGTTGCAGGACCTTCTCTAGTTTCTAGGCCTGAGATTTTCAAAGGAACCTTTAATGGAGTTATGTATCCAACTACCACTGAATTTCAGTGACATTGGGACACTTAATGCCCTTAGGATATGTTGAAAATCCCAGTCTAAATGTTTAAATGATCTCTTTGCAGAATATTATGAATGCACTACATTTCCTAAGTTCTTATTGGATATCCAGTATCTACACTGAAAGCATGTTTAATATATAGTTGAACGCACTTACAGTAAACAGTCTCTAAAAATTGAGGTTCAATATTAGGAGACCTTTCCTTCCTTCCTTCCTTCCTTCCTTCCTTCCTTTTTTAAAATATCCTACTACAGCAAAATATCACAGGCTTAAAAGACATGATATAAATAATAGGCCCAATCTTGCATGGTGCTGGGTGACCACAACTTCCATCAATTTCAAGGGCAATGGAGGGTGCTCGGCACTCTTAAGAGTCAGCCCCATTTTACATCTTTTTTTTGTTCATTTGCTTTCTGAAAAAAAAATTCACATGAAAGATGACAGATTGATAGCCTTGTTGCTTGTGGTTGGCAGGACTGCATTCAGATATCATGAATTTGGCGCGAAGTATCATGAGATTGGCTTTAAAAATCCTTATATTTTAAAAGAATAATAAATATAGGGCTCTGTAACAATGAGGGCTAGAAACTAACTTTTCAAAAAATGAAAGCTGAGATTCTCATGGAGATGTTGGACTCCAAGAACTGGGGCTTTAAGAAAAACACTAAATATTGTGAGACTCTCACTAAAATCCTGAGAGCTGGCAACACTGCTTGTTGATTGAAGTCCTTTAGTTTTACAATATCACAAGTCTATTGCAAGCTGTAGCTGTGCAAGCGTCTTCAACAGACTCTTCTGATATCTTAAGGCTGAGCTTGGGAGCCCACGTTTTAAGGTAAGAGCTTATTCACTCAGCTGGAAATACCTAAAGGTCACTATCAACCTGCGCAAATTTAAGCCATGTAGGAAGTCAAAACCTGTATTTCCCATTACAGTTCTTCTCTACCATCCTGTCCCTTGTGATTTTTTTTTTTACATCTAGATAAGTGTAAGATATTTGAATTTCAAATATGATTTTGTAAGGGATTGCAAGAGTCCACCTATTTCAGAGGAATGACATTGTCATGCTGGGGGAAAGACTTAATTTCTAAAAGGATAATAAAAATTAAGATTAGTTCAGGAATAGCTCCAAGAATATTATATAACCTATAAAATGTCTATTTAAAAAGGAGACACTTTGTCTTTTTAAAAAAAATCAACAACAACAACAAAAAACAACCCCGAAGCCTGTGAGAGTCCCACCATCTGGACAGAGTTCTTTTTCTTCCCAGATGAATTAGTTGTCAGGGGAGGAATTATTTTAGGAATCAAGTAACCTATGATTGTGAGTGACAGACTAACACAAGAGCAGATGCAAGGTTATTGCTGTCTATCCATTATACAGAAAGGAGGCCCATGCTTGTACTTCTCACTGTGCATACTGACTTAAGTTATTGAAAAAGTAGAAGCAGGTCAAGCCCACAAAACTATCCATATGACTTATAATATTGTCTGTCAAATAGTGGATATTTTCTTGGGATATTGTTGGGGCGGGGGGAGTCTTGATTGCCTTACAGTATACTACTGACTCAAAAGTTCATAGAAATATAAATATATCATTGCACTTAAAGAAGAATTGGTATGATAGAACTTAGGCTGTAGAGAATTCTGCAGCAACTGTGTCTCTGGTCTGTGTCTTTAGATACTGAAGGTGCTGTAAATCCACACAAATATGGTTACTTATAAATAGCAATATTCTGGATTCATTCAAAGACATATGATCATGAGCACTGCAGCACATCTTGAAAAAAAGCCTATAATAATTTGAAAATAGAAACCATTAAAAATTCAGTACTGCCCACCCCAGTTATCTACAGCAATTGGGCTAACTTATTTAGCTAGAAGAATAGGGAATGCCTTGCTATTGCAATCACTATGCTTCTATGGAGTCTCTAATGACACCCATCGTATTGCTATATCTGTTTAGAGCATATTATATATAACCATATATATATTCCTACATATAGAGAAAGAGATATTGATATTAGAGCCATATGAAATGCTTCTATGAGTCCACATGAAACTTACCTGATTTTATTTATATATATATATATATAGTTGCAAATTCAAAACTCAGACTAGCTTCACCCAAAGGATTGCCAAGGTTTGTGATATTTGCATTTGTACCTGGGTTGCCATATGATTTCACATCCAAACCAATGTGTGGTTTATATGGGAACCAAAGCAAATTTCAGTTACTTTGACTGAAAACTCAAAGTAAAATGTATGGCTGAGAATCCTGCATAGATTAGAAAGGAAAATAATATGTAGGTGCACTCCATAAAGAATCCATGTATAGCTAGATCCCCATGTTTTAAAAGCTACACAGTGTGTAGATAAAATAAACAGGTGTATAAAATATATGTGCCTGTTAAATATTAATGACATCTGGCTATTTTCTCTCTACAGCACATGGTGAAACATAAGAGCATTGTGGACTGCAGTAGTAGACAATAAAGAAACAAAAAAACAGTGCCATCTTGTGGTAAATAATATATTCAAAGTGGAAGAATAGTTTTCCATAAGTACTTAAAACTCCGCTCCAGAATTTTGAATTCAAACAAATTTGGATTTAGCACCAGGCCTTTTGCCCATCGCTTCTCATGGTGAACCTGAAAGTGCTAATATTTTTTTTTTTTATGTGGAGTTTGGCAGGTTGCTCAGTTATACCAACAAGAAACGTAACTGCTTACAATCAGCAGCTAAAACAAGAAGTTGTTAGACAGTAACTTTGGTAGACACACGCAGTTTGATTCACCATTGTGTTAATCCTGTTTTACACTAGTGAATATGCATTAAATTCAAACTCCCAAGCCACATAACTATTCTTTAGTGGTTAAAGAATTTGCCCACGATCACACAGCAAAAGCGTGGTAGAGCCGGGAACACGTACGAGGAATATTGATTTAGCAACTAGAGCACACTGCTTCTTAGAGATATTAGTTGGAATTAATTCACAAGGCCTGTTTGTCAAAAATAGACTCTCAACCACAAAGTACGGTTTTGCATGAGCAAATCTGCATGTTTGGAATGTGCATGTGTTTTCTATCTCAGCCTCTGTATGAAACATGAAACTGGTTAATCAATGCATTATTCCAACATCTGAAATTCCAGCATAACTAAAAATCAGCCCCTATATTTTATCTGGGGTGAAATTCTGGCCCTACTGAATCAAGAGGAATGTTGCCATTTACTTCAATGGGGCCAGGATTTCACTCCCTTGCGCACGTATATCTAAAATCACAGAACATTTTCGTTCTTACTACAAAGTATTTTTCCAAACTCATGTGATCTGTTTACCAGTGCAACTAGTAGTAATAACATATAATAATAATATAGTAATAATAAAAGACTGATAATTATTTGTAAGAGCCATGGACTGTCTGGTACAGTATCTGACAAAAAGTAATAAATAATCTGAAAGCTACTCCATTAATTTGCTCCATTTAATTGCTTTGGGATAAGGAAAACGCTTTAAAGGAAAGAACAGCTACTCTTTTGTCATTAGAAGTTAGTTCTAACTTTCAAAAACCCTCAATTTTTTGGATATTTGCAAGCATCATGGAAAATAAGGAACAGGGAGAGAGGAATATCATTTTAGCCACATATTCTACATGGAGTTTGAGCAAATTTTTTTGGACATTTTCAACCTAAGACTTAAGGTTAATGAGTTTATTTGTGTCATTAATTCTTGGCTCTTAAGCAATAGTACTGGTAATAAAGGGATTGAAATGTCTTTATCAAAGGTATATCATTCATCATAAGCAATAAAGCCTACTCTTTGTCATAAACGTTGGTTTTAAGTGTTCTGAATGCAGCCAGGAGGAGAGACACTTAAGTGAAATATTATAGGTAACTTTCGGGCAAAACTTAAGTAACCCGATTGCCACTGAGGTTTCAAGCTCCTGGATAAACAACCATTTTACAATGTTATTGAAACAAGTAACTTTAAATTTTATAACACCACACCTTTGAAAAGACAATTCAGCTGATTTTTATTGATGAATAAATTCCAATCCCACAATTCCAACTGAAGTCCATGAGAGCTGCAGATGCTCTGCACCACTGAAACATCAGGTTCAATGTGTTTCAAGTTGAGCACTGAAAAATCGAGGCATCCGAAATCAGTAGCTGCTTTTAAAAGTTTTAGGCCAAAATTGGACTCAGAAGGTCACACAGGAATAAGAACCTGTTTTGTTGTTTTTCCAGACACTAAAGTAACCATACACTTTCTGTCTATATTGACTTTTGGTTTAGATTAAGGAAAACAACAAGAAAGAAAGTCAAAGTCATCACAGATGAGCTGTATGCATGTGTCTTTTCTGTAACAGGCTGCAGCAACTCTGAGAACAAAATGATTGATCTCTCTGTGCATAGAGATCTTTGACATTTTGAAGTGTAGTGCATTGAAAACAAAGGAATCTTAATTTCATAGCTGTCTACACCACAAGATCTGAAACCAGGTCTTTGTTGTAACTATTAGATAAACTCCCTCCCAAAGAGTAACAATATCTACATTAAAAATAAAAGTCAGATCCTTTGGCTTCAATGGTGCTATGCCGATTTACACCAGCTGAGGAACTGGTTTAAAGCCACAGCACTTCATCACTTTGGGCTAGACTGATGCTCAGAGTATCATAATACTTCTCCTGTTTGCACATGCGCCTGTGGGCAGAAAGTTGTAATACCCTTCCCACCCCATAATGCAAATTAGTTCCCCCCTGCCCTAATCTACATACTGCCCACCTATTTGCTTGAAGAGGGAGTAGCCAGCGTGCAGGGGCTGCACTCCACACTAGACCCAGATCCAGGATCCATGGGCCCCAAAAGCTGCCATGAGGCATGTAGGACAAGACCACAATCTAGCCCTTTGTGTCTAGCTATTGAAGGATAATTTGAGCACCGCCAGTGAGTGTGCTCTACCAATAGGGCCTTATTTTGTAGAGATCTCTTAGACATGTGGGAGTTTGGCACAAGATTCAGGAATGAGATATAATCCCACATTTGCTATAATATTTCCACAGCACCAGAAAGATGATAAATAAACTGTCTGGTCTAATCTGAATTTCTGGGCAAGAAAAGGATTGTACCACTTAAGAATAGACAAATGGCTCTGGTCTATTGTAGAAAAATGTATTTCCACATGTTAAAAGTAGGTGCTATTTAAATGGATGATGCGACGTGAGTACCAACAAAAATACACTAGCTCAGCATTTGCAGTTTTAGGATTGATCTTAATTATTTTAACAAAATAAAGCAGAAGTCAACAACTTCAAACACAAAAACAAAAAAGCAGAAAGGCAACAAAGCACAGACAACAACCCAAGTTTCCAAATGAATTTCTTGTTTCCTTCAGATACCTCCTACCCCAGACTGAGCTCTCTGGAAAGGGTGGCCTTTATTCCATGGAGAAGGTTTTCAGAATATGCCTTTGCTATTTTTTTCTTAATGAAGAAATCAGTCGCATCCACTTCTCTATCCTTAATTATACCGTTTGGGGGAATAGATGGGCTTCTAGGTATCAGGGGCCTAACCTTGGTCTGTCTCTTTTCTCTGACCAGCTCAAAAAAGGCAGCTGTAAATAAAACAGCGTGGATGGGATTAAAAACCTTGCAAGACAAATCAGCATTTCTGCTTTCAGAAGGTCCTGATTCCCTGTGGTTCTATTTCAGATAACTGACTACTACAATCTTTCAGTCCTGAAATTACTGTCCCTTGTATGTAGTGCACGCAGTTTTAATGCACCTGACCCGTTATATCTTATTTTCTGGAAACATTATGTTTCCCTTATTCAGTTTAGCCTTCCTCTTCTCTCTATCGCCTCTCCTCATCCTTAACAGACCACCCAACCTTTGGATGATTAGTATGACTGCATGTTAACAGATTCCTGTCCCAAGGAGCTTACAGCAGAAAAGTTCTAGGAGATGAAGAATTAATAGAGAAAATGAAGAGAAAAGAAGTAGATCTGCCAATTGTAACAGGGCGGGCTGTCCTTGTCAGAGCCAGGAGAGTAGCTGGTCCTCTTCTGGACAGAAGCCCAGATGGCAGTTGCTGGGAATCAGCTGACCCAGCTGGAGAACATTAAGTGATTGAGTCTGAATCCCACCTGGGGGATATAAATGAGGGCCCCAGCAGCCCCAGACTAGGAGAGGGTTCCCAGCCCCTTCCTAGGCTTCAGAGCCCAAGCTTCAGCCTGAGCTGTAACTTCAAAGTGCAGTCTATTTTTGCAGCATCAGTGGGAATCCCACAAGCCCTAATCTGTTGACTTGGGCTGGGAGGCTTATTCCAAAATTCTGTGTAGACATACCCTTAGCTATTAGAAGGCCCCACAGTCTCAGTCAAGAACAGGACTATTGCTTTTGTTATTGTTCCACATGTCCTTCTGTTTGTACATTGAGGATAAATTAAGCCCTGAGGAAAGGACTGCAAACTGAACTGGGCCTTGCCAATTGTCTCAGTCTGGCGAGTGGGTCCACCAGCCTACACCAATTATTCTTCAGGAGAAAAGAAAAAGAAGGGACCACACAAGCCATGAAGACCCACCCTGATGGGTGGAAGCTTTGGGCCTAGCTTACATATACTGTTCACAAATATTGTTGGAGAAGTTACTTACTTCCCTTGAGATTGTGAAAAGAAGACTCTCAATGTTTCCTTCGGGCACCCTTAAATAAAATACTCCTTTCAAACTAAAGGTCTATAGACTCTGGAATTTCATAAATTAGATCACTGTTTGTAGTCAGAGACCACAGGGCTTAGGTCACAGGGATTCAATGATCCTATCTCATCCATTCTTGTAAAATAGAGTAAGACAACTCCCTGTTGATGTATAAGCCCTACCCATTAGTTCGTATAAGGATCTGACCTCAGAGATTAAGGGGCAGCAGTACTATGTACCCAGGGTACTTCTCCTCCTCTTTGGGTCTTGTGCTGGCAGGAGGTGGCCAGCCAGTAGTAATCAGTGCCTTTACTATTAAATGACTGGCACATCGGTGTCTCTCCCCTACCTAACTACAGAGCACAGGGGCCAAGGATCCTGCAGAGATCAGGAGAAGACATGCTTAAGCAAGAGGATTTCTAAGAGGCTTTCCAGCATGAGCAGAGGCAGGAAGATCTGGTAATCTCATAAGAAGCTGTTCTTGTGAGATTTTCAGCCCTATATTGCAGTTCCACAAGAATCAGAAAAGAATCCAAATGTCTGTAGGCTTATTAGCGATGGTTCAAATTTCAAAGTTCAGAACTGGATCCAAACATCTCCCAAAGCTAAGGCCCCCATTTCTTGCTTATCCATATTAAATCAAAAATCCTGAGATTTTCTCTTGAGAATTCCCCCTCTGTTGTAAAGACAATACAATAAAATCCATATTTTTGAAGGTAGATGCTAACATTGGTCCATATTCTGCCATTACTTTTTAAACAGAACTCCCAATTTGTCTCAAAAAGCCTAACAATTGATGGCATAATCTGGTCCATGGTTATTCACTTACGTTGTGAACTTACAAATTACATGCTATGGTTTGACCCCTGTGCCCACCCAGAGTCCTACTGAGTTGATAAGGACTCTGCAGAAGCTCAGAGCTCTACCTCTATGGAGCTCGTTGTAGGATAGAGACCTTAGGGCCTGATCCAATGACTACTTAGTCAGAAGGACTCCTTCCACTGCTGAGTCTTTAGGGCCCTGTGGTGACATCTGTGATAGATTTGCCTATTAACGAATGAGCTTAGTATCTTAGTATCTAAGAAATCCAGCTTCCACAGCAATTGAAATGAGAAGAGGGAAGGAAATATGCAGTTTTCTGACAGAAATAAAATCACAGACACAGATAACTGCTTAGCTGAATGAGCATTTAGTTGCTAGTATTTAAAAAATGCCAAAAGTGAATCATTATTTCCAATCCTTCCTATGAAAATATACCCCAGGCCTAAAGCAGAGCAAAGCATCATGTTCTAAACCTTGGCACATATTTATTCACTGACACTAAGAAGTAATTGATTTTAACATGACTGAAGTAATCAATTTCAGCAAATGGCCATGAGCTATATATTACATGATGACAGCAGCAGGTACGTATATGAATGTGTTATAATTCCACATAGGTCAATGCACAGATTAACAAAGCATTTTAGTCACAGTTTAGGTCATAACATACAAAGCTGTCCAGTAGGTGGTGTTATGAGTCACAAGAACTGGAAGTTTCTCCAGAAAACTAAAGTAACATGAATGTAAGGCAATGTTAGGATTTCATTGGGTTGTGATATTGCTAAATTAACTCTTAGAAAGTGGTTAATGAAAGTAATTATATGTAGAAGAAAACAACAAAGCATCTGGAGTAAACCATTTGTACAAGCAAACTCCGCATCCTGCAAGCCATTTCTTTCACAGGATTGCCATTCTGCCACAAATTCATGATAGGGGAGAGAACTTGATTTTTGTCACCTAAGGTCTATTCGGCCTCATTTTAAACATTAAAAATTAGAGATGAACCTGAGTTACACATTTAGAACCAGAAGAGGGGTTGTTCGAATCTAGGATTTGGGCCTGAGCCAGCTCTGTTAAAAGTAAAGGACCAGATCTGCAAGAACACCAGAGCATCAATCAGGGCACCAGGGGAGAGTGGAGTACAAGGGGCTTTCCCCCTCTTGAGCCTTGGGGCTTTGGATGGCAAACTGGCCCCCAGCCCAAGTTAGAACAGACTCAGTAGTGATCTAACATGCATGGGTGGATAATATCTCACACGGAGCTGCTCTGCTGGCCATGATTGCTAGTGCACATCACACTCTGGTATTGGTCCCAGCCCAGCAGCTGGCTGTGTCGATCCTAAACCAGCTAACAGTTCCTTTGTACCAGCAGAATCCTCATCCGCTACCTCAGGGCTGCTGTAAATCTCACCGCAGTGTTGGTGTTGTACAGAGGAGTCTTAGAAGGTGATGAGGGTCAGGCCCCAAAAGCTGAAAGAATGGTGGATTTACCAAACTAGTCCAGAGAAATGTGGCTATCCTTGAAAAGAGGAGACCTGAAGAAGGGTGAACCTTTTTGCTACTCACACCACTATTTAACCTTGTTGAGATTCCTACAGCCACAGAAGCAAGATGTTACAAAGTAAGGATGAGATATATCAAATAGTCTCCAACAGCTTACCAGTCAGGGCATATCCTTGGATAACTTTGTATCCTTGGTATCTTAGGCATTAGAGAGATACTGTACATTTCAGCGTCATCTCTGACTTTCCTCACTTTTGTGGTTTTATGGTTCAATATAACCAAATCTTCAGAAATTTTGACATTTTTGGATTCTTTCATACTATTGTACCAAGTGAAACTAAATAAAATGTAGTCAATCTATTTTTTCATTCTAATGCTTTAGCCAATAAAATATAAACTATATTCTGAAAATGTATAGCTGCTGAGAAAGAGCAATAGCATGGATTTGTCTGTAGCAGAATTAATGTGCAAAATATTGTGCCAATAACTATCCACTTAGGGTCAGATTTTCAAAAAAGCCCAGCACTGACATTTTCTATTATTCTCATGGGGAGCTTCTGGGAATTGAACACTTTTGAAAATCTGGCCACTTCATTTAGATGCCTACATGGTAGCTGAGCTCTTTTGGGCCCAGGTGTGGGAGCTAAGTTCTTTGTGCATTTTCAGATGTCTGAGACATGTGAAACGTGTACCCTGTTCTCTTCTTCTCAAAAGTAGGAAAACTGGCTTAATGATATGTTATTGAGGGCCTGAATGTGAGGAAAGGGTCTGCTCTCTTTTGTGTCTCATTCCCTCATTTAATGTAACACATGATCTTATCCCATAGGTCCAGTGATGTGTCACTGTCCAGCACGTCACAAGACAATGCATCCATTGATCCAGAGTCCTTAGGTTTCAGTTTAATTTTACAAACCAGAGGGAGACATCCCCTGGCAAAAGTGAGTTTATGGCTTCTGTCTGAAGGCTGAATTTGACAGTACACTCTACAAATGACATATTAACTTACAAAATTCCATCAGGATGCAAAAGAAACAAAGACTGTTCTTCAGGTCCATCGATTAATTATGTTACAAACGCTAGCCCAATACAATTTAAATAATGGCTATTCTTGAGCATGAGAATATGGCTTAAAGAACACAAAACCACAGAGTTGTGAGCTTATTAACCACTGCTGCCTTTTTATTACTCCAGATGTGCATAATGTTTATAAACATCTCTGGTGCTCAGTGTGCTACAAGGCTGGAAGGAAAGTATAACTCCTAATGAAATAAAAATATACAATTGACCTTTTAATGTAGGTAAGGAGTTCAGAGTTACACAGTTGTTATTCCTTAATTGCTTGGGTTAGAACATTCGTTATCCAGTGATAGTGCTTTCTTCAACATTCTTACTTTCTGGTAAAGGGTAGCAGTCACATAGCTAGCCTCCTACGCCTTCATATGCGATGTCACATAGATAAGACAGTAATGGAAAGAAACAAAAATTGAGAGAAACACAGTCAGTTGACTAAATATCTATTCATCAGCTATAAACATCTAATCACAGGGTTTATCTCTAATTTGCCTTTCACCACCAGTTACAGTTTTACTGGTGTATGAGAATTATCTTGTTTATTACTGATAACTAAAGTGAGTAATATCAGGCTGTGACAGGGAGTGCTGATTTACCAGGAGTACAATAAAGAGAAATCGTATAGCCTCAGCTATTTGCTATGATTAACGAGGGCAGGGTCAACAATACTTATAAGGAAATATAAAAAATGTTGAAAATGGTTGTGGGGCGAAAGGCATCCAAAAAGATGGCATTCACTGAATATTTAACATGGATCCACCATTTCAGCTTTCTTACTCTTTATTGTTATTATTTATTTGTATTACCTTCGTGCCTAGGAGCCATAATCATGGAGCAGCAAAACCGCATTGTGCTACGCTCTGTACAAACACAGAACTTTACCTGTTTTTGTTTTCTGTTTGTATGTTTTTTAAAAGACAGTAATATGCAGTAATATGTGTTTTAAATTTTACAGAGGCAAACAAATTGAACGTCAAACTCAATCCAGTACGGTTTAGAATTTTAGCTAACTGGCTGTTTTACAAATAGTCTATCTAAATCCATAGAAAACATAGCTGACAATAATGTCCTGATGGTGTTCAGTTTTGTGCCATGCAAGTATTTATATCGTTACCCATTAATTACAGGTGCAAGAGCTGGAGGTATGTCTAGTTTATTAGCACCGTGTACTGCTCAGTAGTGTACCCACAACACGTCTCTGCTTGGATATAGAAAGGCTCACTCATAAGAAAGGCAATTTCAATCAGTGCTGAATATGTAACCGAAAATAAAGTCAATACACTATTAAGACAGTTAAGCACATTGAAATCAATGAGAGTATTTTAATTGGCTTTGGTGGGCATTGGATCAAGCCTTTATAAAGCAAAGCAATCTAATGCATAACATTGAATGAAATCCCCATGCTTTGCTGAACTCCAGTGTGTGTGTGCCCTTGTTACTCAGAATTATAAACCAAGAAAATTCCAGGCCAGGTCTGTAAAAGGTATGGCTTCTGCTTTTTCTATCAAAGTATTCACAATTCTCTATAAAGCAAATTCCAAGAGAAATTCTAAATGTTTAAAAATATTTTTGCACTGGTATGCTCCAACAATCTTTTCTAAGACATAAGCTGGACATTAATGTCTATGCATAGGCTGGCACTTCGCCAAGATTGCCTTAAAGCTTCAATTGGTAGTAAGCAGCATGTTATCAAACAGTTTTATAACGTGACAACCAATACAGGTAGCTGAGCTTTCACGTGAACAATGAATATGACTTCTGTTTCTGCTGCCATTTTAAAATAGGAAACAAAGCATAAGAGGTGTTTGTTGAACCTAGGCAGCCACTGGAAGACTCTATTGTTCCATATACATGCAACTAGATGGCAAAGTATTTATTCAGTTTGAAGAATGTATTCTAAAGAAAGACAATTTGACTCAGGAAGACCCACCCCTCTGAAATGCTAAGCAATTCCAGCAAGATTCTCATGTTCAGTTCCCAGTCACATAAATGCATTCAGCATCTCATAGGAAGTACTTAGCATCTTTAAGATGTTATGTACCCATTCCTTGGCACAGGCTAAATCAGATTTATTATACTGCAGATGTGCAAAGGGACTTAAAGCTGCAATTCTCCTATTAATGCCATCCACTCACCCCTCTCTGTATTGATTGGAATGGGATGTGGCCAGAATATAGTATGGTCTAGTCATCCTACGCCAGCCCAACAGTTCCTAAGGGGCTGTTCCAACCAGTCTAAGTTATAGCAGTCATAGGGCTGCTATAATTTGCATCAGGGCTCAAAGTGGCCTCTTGCCACCTTCAGGGTGAGTGGAGGCAGAAAAGTAGCTTAGACCCTCTTTTGCATAGTCTCCCACAGCTGGGCCTAGCCTGAGTTTAGCACCACTGATGATTCAGCACTACATTTCTAACATGTAAGAAACAAAGTAACTCTTGTTTTTAAAAAGATGATGGCTATCAAACTTAAACACTGGTGTTTTGGATAACGTCACAAACTGCATAAGGTAGTTAAATCAATAAAATTTGCGTGGATGAATATGTGACAGTTTTGTTACAAACATACAAAAGCTCCTTAAATTGTATTGTATGAACTGAAAATATATATATATATATATATATATATATATATATATATTTCTTTCTGCCTCTGTAGTTTTTAGAAGATAATTCCAGAAACTTAATTACAGTCTGGTGTGTGAATTCATATTTACATTATTTATACAATCAGAGGCGGTGCATAATGGTGACTGGGGAAAGCTAAGTCTCCCCAAACCTCACGCTGCTGGGTCGGGGGTGGGGGGGGCAGTGGTGGATTTGGGGCCCCTGGAAAAATCTCCATAGCCCGGGGGCTGGAGGAGATCTTTTCCAGTCTCTGGGCCACAGCGGGGGGCAGGGCCTTGAGGGGAAGAGGTGGAACAGGGTGGGGCCATGGGCAGGGTTGCAGGTGGAAGATGCAGAATGGGGGAGGGACTCTGGGCTTGGAGCTCCAGCCTGCGCCCAGACGAGAGCTCAGTATGGTCCCGACTGAGGTTGAGAGCTCGACCCCAGCAGGGGGCTGAGCTCTCAGGCCCCCACGCCCCTGGTGGCCCCATCTGAGCTCTCAGACCCCACTGCCCTGGCCAGGGCCACAGTGGGGCTGCGAGCAGTGAGTGGGATGGCCTTGGCCAGAAGAGGTGGGACAGGGAACGAGCCTCTCCAAGGGGAAGCTTTACCTGCCGCACATGTATACAATGAAGCTGGGATTTTCAAAGAGGCCTAATTGAGTCAGTTATCCAGATCACACTGAAATTCAATGGGAGCTGGACATCTAACTCACCTAGGTCTCCAGATTACTGTATACATCAGATACTGTTATGATAAGAAAATATTTGGTCCCATGCTCTGGCAGCCAAACTTCCAGGTTCAAAAATCTCCAGAGACTTTTTTAATTGGTCGGGGGCTTCAACAGGGACAATACAGGGACAATTTGTTAGTCTCTAAGGTGCCACAAGTACTCCTTTTCTTTTTGCGGATACAGACTAACATGGCTGCTACTCTTTCAGTGTTAGTCTGTATCCGCAAAAAGAAAAGGAGTACTTGTGGCACCTTAGAGACTAACAAATTTATTTGAGCATAAGCTTTCATGAGCTACAGCTCACTTCAGTATTTAGGTCACATGGGGAACTGAAGTTCTGGCACAATACCAAAGAAGACACCAGTGCAGTGCAATTTATGCAGTGGGCCCAGAGAATGTTAATTTTTTCTTGTTGTAATTGTTTCATTCTCTTTCACAGAGGCACCTTTCTTTGCAATTTAAACAAAGCTGTCAGGGCTTAAGTTGAACCAACTAGCTGCTGATATTGTAATCCTTTGGCAGTTCATTGACCATAACTGAATTAAGTATTGATCAAGTGCCATGTCACTAGTTCAATGGAATTCAGACTTTGGCACCCTGAAAAAGGCAACAGATGTGCTTTAATTGTTATATAATAACTTATATATATATATATATGTATTTTTTTTTCAGTTTGCTGTGCTAATGAAATCTAATCTCATTGACCCTGCAGACAAAACCATAACATTAAGAACATTAATGGGAAGACAAAGGACCTGAACAATAACACAGTTTGGCAAAAGTCTAGGAATCAAAGCTTTATAGAATGTATTGGAAGTGACAGATGGCCAGACCTCACTTTCACAAGCCCCCTTTTTTAAATTAACTAAACAATCTGAGAATTAATGGCAAATATATGAAAACAACTTGTGTACACATAATCATCCTAAAATACAACTGCTTTCCCCAGGATTGCAGTAAATCAGAACAAAAACAAATTTGGTTAAATTAATTTATGTTGGAATTTCAAGTTATATCAGGGATGAATTTGAATCATAGTACATTACCTTGTGAATACAATAAATCATAAAAGGCCTCAGGGATTATTGTACATAAAACAGTAAAGGAAGTACTGAGTTTATTTCTTCACTTCATGTATAATGTGCATAATCTCATGTCATGAACTCACAAGTGGAAAACAGATTAATAAAAGGACATTCAGTTTTTCACATATTTAGTTAGTACCTCTTTTGTAGTTGTGCATTTGAGTTTTCGTTCCTAAGTGTCATGCTTCACACTTGTCTTTATTGAATTTCATCTTGTTGAATTCAGACGATTTCTTCAGTTTGTCAGGGGTATTTCGAATTGTAATCCTGTCCTCCAAAATGCTTGCAACTGCTCTCAGCTTGGTGTCATCTGCAAATTTTATAAGCATACTCTTCACTATTCAAATTATTATGAAAATATTGAATAGTACCGGACCCAAAACTGACCCTTATGGATAGGGTGACCATATTTCCTTATGCTCAATATGGGACACCTGGTAAAATTTCTCATATTCAACAGCAATCAATCAGAACTATGCAGTAGCCCCCACAACATACTATAAAAACTCCAGAGCCCAGAAGGGAAAGGGGGGCCTCAAGGGTTGGGGGAAGTGGCCTCGGGCATAGGTGTAGTATGTCTTGTATTTTGGGGGGCAGGGGCCAGCAGGGCTCAAGCCAGCTCCACATGGCGGGTCCGGGGAGGGAGTGCCACCTTCACCCTGACTTTCCCCAGGAGGCCACCCAATCTGTCTTCGTTGTGACAGGAGGGAGGCACAACCAAAAATTATAACTTAAAACTTGGGGGAAGGGTTTCAGCTCAAAAAGTTTGAAAACAGTTCAGGGTGCAGGGAAGTGAGTAGCTGGGGGCTGTGGGGGGGCGGGAGGTAGCTCAGGGTGCAGGGAGGGGGTAGCTGGGGGCTATTTGCGGGCAGGGGGTAGCTCAGGATGCAGGGATGGGGGTAGCTGGGGGCTGTGTGTAGGCAGGGGGGTAGCTAGGGGCTGTGTATGGGCAGGGGATAGCTCAGGGTGAAGTGAGGTGGTAGCTAGGGGCTGTGTGCAGGCAGGGGGTAGCTCAGGGTGCAGGGAGCAGTCTCTGTTCCCTGAGGGCTATGCCAGCCCCACCCTTACGGCTCTTATTGGCTGCCTGAGAAAAGGGTGCTGGGAGCTGAGGAGCAGCCAGCAGGAGAGGAGGGAACACCATGGCTGCCTGCTTCATGGTACCAGCCAGAGGAGCTGTTGCTCTGCACTGCCCGGCTCCAGCATCCCACCTCTAAATTGTCCAGAGGGCAGAGAGAGAAGGAGGTGTAGGGGGTGTGGAGCTGCCCCCGGGATACCCCTTCACGTGCACTTCAGTTTGGGGTGGCAACTTTCCCGGTGCCCCCCAACTCTGCCCATGGGCTCACGGGGCTTCTGCCCCATGGAGAGCACTGGGGATCCAAGATTCAGCCCTGCAGCTCCTGCCTTCAGCCTCACAGAGGTCGCCAGGGCTCAGGCATTCAGCCCCACAGCTTCAGCTTCAGCCCCACAGTGGGCACTAGGAATCAGGGCTTCAGCCCCCTCCACGGCTCTGGCTTCAGCCCTGCGGTGGGTGCTGGGAATCAGGGTTTTAAACCCCCTCCCCCCTGTGACTCTGGCTTCAGCCCCACGACAGGCGCTGGGAAATAGGGGCTTCAGCCCCCCCATGGTTCCAGCTTCAGCTCTGGAGCGGGCATCAGGAATCGGGGGCTTCAGCCTCCCTGCGGCTCTGGCTTCAGTCCCACGGCAGGAACCAGGAATCAGGGCTTCAGTCCCATGGCAGGCACAGGGAATCGGGAGCTTCAGCCTCCTCCTTGGCATTAAAAGGAAAAAATATTTTCATGTTGAGAACAAAATTAGTAAGAAGGAAATTAAAGGCATGCATCCCACAAATTGTTACATTATTCTGAATGTATTAAATCAGAGTCATTAAGAGAACAAATCTCTCTCAGAACTCTGGCTCAACCTTTTCACAAATGTAGTGGGAGTTTTTCATAAAAGGTCTCTTATTCTATTTGGATTTAGATCAATACTTTGTTCAATGCATCTTGACATTTCATCCATCATTACAAATTTCTCAAGAGGGAAGAAGGAAGATCCTTGTCTCCATGAGAGCAGAAAACAATGATTGAAATAAGAATACTGTATTTGTTATTATGGCAGTTTATTTCAAAAATGACATAACCCAATATCACATACAGTACAAAGGCTGCATCATGTTCTTAGCCTTCAAGTTATGTCTTGCTGCCCAACATTGCCTCGTATAGCAGCAACTATGGAGTTATGCTTTAAAAAAAAGTTTGAGGACAATAAATCAATATTTGGATCTGTAATACAGACCAGAAATAAAATCTTTTCAGCATATTCTGAGAAGTTTCAGCATACCATAATCAGTGTTCAAAACCCTTTTCTATTTCTACTTGTCCACATTATTCTAGAAGATAGAATTGTGATTACAGATCTAAATAAATATATATCCATCAGCTGCAAACTAAACAGAAACAGAACTCAAAACTCCATTGACAAATGGCAAAGCAAAGTTGCCGGGTTTTTCCTCCTTCGCATTTTAGTGTTCAATATTTTTTTTTAACATATACACACAACAGCAGGATTATTTTATTTCCTGGAATCACTTTAATCATAGAATCACAGAAATGTAGGGCTGGAAAGGACCCTGAGAAGTCAGCAAGTCAAGCCCCTGCGCTGTGGCAAGACCAAGTAAACCTAGACCATCTCTGACAGGTTTGTGTGTAACCTGTTCTTAAAAACATCCAAGGTTGTTGATTCCACAGCCTCCCTTGGAAGTCTATTCCAGAGCTTAATTAGCTTTTTTAAGTAGAAGGTTTTTCCTAATATCTAACCTAAATCTCCCTTGCTGCACATTAAGCCCATCACTTCTTGTCCTACCTTCAGTGGACACAAAGAACAATTGATCACAGTCCTCTTTAAAACAGCCCTTAACATATTTGAAGAGTGTTATCAGATCCTGTCTCAGGCTTCTTTTCTCAAGACTAAACATGCCCAGTTTTTTTTAACCTTTCCTTCTACATCAGGTTTTCTAAACCTTTTATCGTTTTTGTTGCTCTCCTCTTGACTCTCTTCAATTTGTCCACATCTTTCTAAAGTGTGGTGCCCGGAACTGGACAATGTACTCCTGCTGAGGCCACACCAGTGCCAAGTAGAGCAAGATAATGACATAACTCTCTTGCATAAGACACTCCTGTTAATACACCCCAGAATGATATTACTCCTTTTTTGCAGCTGCATCACATTGTTGACTCACATTCACTTTGTGATCCACTATGACACTCAGATCCTTTTCAGGAATACTACCACCTAACCAGTTATTTTCCATTATGTAGTTGTGCATTTCACTTTTCCTCCCTAAGTGAAGTACTTTGCATTTGTCTTTATTGAATTTCATCTTGTTGAATTTAGACTAATTCTCCAGTTGCTCAAGGTTGTTTTGAATCCTGTCCTCCAAAGTGCTTGCAACCCCTCCCAGCTTGGTGTCATCTGCATATTTTATAAGCATACTCTACTCCATTATCCAAGTAATTAATGAAAATATTGAATTGTACCCAAGACTGACCCCTGCAGGACCTCACTAGATATGCCCTCCCAGGTGATAGCAAACCAGTGATAACTATTCTTTGAGTATGGTCTTTCAACCAATTGTGCACCACCTTAGAGTAGTTTCATCTAGAACACATTTCCCTAGTTTGCTAATGCATGTCATGTGGGTCAAGATATAACACATCTGCCCTACAACCAGTAGACCAGTGACCCTGTCAAAGAAGGAAATTAGATTGGTTTGGAATGATTTGTTCTTGACATGCTGGCTATTCCTTATGACTCTTACACATTGATCATTTAATAATTTGTTCTAGTATCTTTCCAGGTATTGAACTTAGGCTGACAGGTCTATAATTCCCCAAGATCTTTTTGTTCCGCCCTTTTAAGATAGCTACTATGTTTACCCTTCTTCAGTCTTCGTGACATCACCTGTTCTCCAGGAGTTCTCAAAGATAATTGCAAACAGTTCCAAAATTGCTTCAGTTAGTTCCTTAAGTACCCTAGGATGAATTTCATCAGGCCCTGCCAACCTGAATACATCTAACTTATCTAAATAGTCTTCAACCTGTTCTTTCCCTATTTTGGCTTGAATTCTCTCCCCCTTATTGTTAACATTAATTGTGTTGATTATCTGTTTGTCATTAACCTTTTTAGTGAAGACTGAAGCAAAATAAGCATTAAACACCTCAGCTTTATTGATGTCATCATTTATTAGCTCTCCTTCCCCACTGAGTATGGGACCTACATTTTCCTTCATCTTTCCCTTCTCCTAGAAGGGAACATCTTCTTCTTGTCTTTTATGTCCCTTGCTAGGGTAACTCATTTTGTGCCTTAGCCTTTCTGGTTTTGTTCCTACATGCTTCTGCTATTCGTTTTGTACTCCTCCTTAGTAATTTGTCCATGTTCCACCTTTTCGTATGATTTCTTTTTGATTTTCAATGGAGTCATATTGGCTTCCTACTATTCTTCCTATCCTTTCTTTGCATTGGGATAGTTTGCAGTTGTGCCTTTAATATTGTATCTTGAGAAACAGCCAGCTCTCCTGAGCTCCTTTTTCCCTTAGATTTTCTTCCAGTTCCCTGAATTTGTTAAAGCCTGCTTTTAATGAAGTCCACTGTCCTTATTCTGCTGCTCTCACTCCTTCCTTTCCTTACAATCTTGAAATCTTGCACTCCATGGTCACTTTCACCCAAATTACCTTTCACCTTCAGATTTGCTACCAATTCCTCCCTGTTGGTCAGAATCAAATCGAAAATGGCTGCCTCCTTGGTTACTTCCTCCACCTTTTGGAACAAAATATTGTCCCCTGTACATTCCAAGAACTTATTGAAAATTTTGTGTTTTGCCACATTACTTTTTCAACAGCTATCTGGGTTGTTAAAGTCTCTCACTAATACCACGTCCTGTGTTTTGGATATTTCCTTTATTTGTTCTAGAAATGCCTCATCCACCTCTGTTTTCTGATTTGGTGGTATATAGTAGACCTCTACCATGATGTCACCCTTATTTTTTTTGAATGCATTATCCATCTATACTTATAATGGGGAAACAGTTCCATAAACCCATCTTAAACTATGTTTGCTGGCTGACCTTCAGTTAGCTACTAATCCTTCTGGACTGCACTTTTTATTGATTCTGAATGCAAACAACTTTACTCCTACAGAATATTCTAACACTTTCCCATTCATCATGATGTTCCAGAAATCTAACCTGCATAAAGTGCAACCATCAAAATCAGGTTTCATAAACAGTACAAATTTCCACTGTAAACGTTTTCACTCAGTTCACAAAATTTTCGTTTCACTATGCTAATGCTTTTGGTTGGGCCCAGCTCTGTTAATAGTAAGATATGGTTATACCAGAAAAGAATCCAACATTTGACTACATGAGATGATGACTGGAGATTAGAGAACAGGGCTAATAACACATCCATCCCTTGGGTCTTTGTTTATAAGGTAGGATGTGAAAAGAGAATCCCAATGCCTCCGTCCATTTCTGCAAGCAAAGAAGAGCACAAACTTGCAGATCCAGCGCAGACAGCCATAGTAGGGAGGAGAGTGCTAGCTACCTGCTTGCCCCTACTGAACGCTATGGGTGTTCAGTTGGCTTCAGCTGAGCAGATTAAGAGGGAGCATGACTGGGAGGACAGCTGCTTCCGACATATTGGAGGGGAGGGAGTAAGGATATAATCACATATTTAATTAATAGCATAAAGCACTGTGATTGAGAAGGCTTTTACAAAGCAATAGTTACAAAAAGTGCCAAGCTAGTACACCAGAGCACAGGGGAGGTCTGTATCCTATGTCATAATGGTTGTTATAACAGCTGGCTAAATTCAACATCAATTGCAGTGGACAGCAGCAGTTGGGGGCCCTGCTTGTTGGCTGGCCACAAGGGACCCCCACTATAACCTGTCATCACTCATCTAATGAGCTTGAAACAAGAGCAAAGGCTTCTTGATCATCGTTTGCTATCTTTAGAAGGGATGGCATGAACTCACAACTGCTGTGTGTGGCAGTCCCCGTTGGAGCTGAGCACTGGGTGCTGATGACAGAGTGTCAGGATCAATTTGCACTTACTCCTACACTCAAGCGGGCAGACACTGTGGATTCACAGTGCAAATACACATTTGTTTCTGTCCTGGCTAAAGCAACATTTTAGAAAAGACCTTTAAGTCTTGCAAGTCCGACCAAACTGAAGCTATGATTGGGACGCCACATCAAATTAAAACATTCAGTATCATGATTTTGAAAGCACATCATTTGTGTGGCTCCTTTGCTCATTACAATTATTTGATTAAAATTTGCTTCCCTTTACGTGGAGATAAAATACAAGATTAAACAAAGAACACGTGCATTAATCTTGTTGACATATGAGAAGCTGAGAAATTCAAATTCATAATGGTATAAAAACGTTGGGTCTGAACCTGTAGAATGCTAAGCAGCTTCTGTGAAGAGCTGAGCACTCTCATCTCCCACTGCAGGATCATGACAGCCTTACTGAGCTTCTGTTGGACTTTTGGTGCCTAAACCCCATTATCTAGTGATCAGTAAGTTAGCTGACTTGCCCTTTGATCATACAGTGACTGTTGTTTGGTTGTCTGCACCACTGATCTGATCAATATGTCTAATTGTCTCTCTGTAGCAGCATCTGGTCGATATGGTAGAGTTAAGGGCCATCCAGAAACCCTGTAATCATAGCTTAGCATTCAAAATTTGGTCTGAGTGTAAGCATTCCATATCAAGGTGGAGCCAGGAAGGATTTTTAAGACAAATATTTAGAGGGACAAATCAGTGATTTCAAGTTACAGGAATTAAGGTGTAACAGAAGTTCCATCATTCACAGCATCTGATGAAGTGGGTTTTAGCCCACGAAAGCTGATGCCCAAACAGATGTGTTAGTCTCTAAGGTGCCACAAGGACTCCTCATTTTGGGTTTGTTTTTTTTTGCTGATAGAGCCTAACACGGTTACCACTGAAACCTGTCATTATTTAGGCTTTTTTATATCATACCCAATAAGCAATTACATTTGGTGAACAATGCCAGCTATATCCTGGCCTATTTTTGTGGCTAGGGTGCACTTTCCTGCTCTAATTGAGGAAAGCAAGCACTGGGAAGGAAACCTCTTTACCTCCACTCCATGAGAGTCCTTCCTACTCAGTAGGTCAGGCTGGTGCAGATCTGGTTACCATGCCAACTAATGAATTTTCTTAATTAATTTTGAACAGAAGGCTACAAATCCCAGTTAAGGCCCCAATCCTACATAAACGTATGCATGTGCTGGATTTAAACACATGAATAGGCCCATTGATTTTGACAGGACTATTGACATGCTCACAGTAAATCATGTGCATTAGGGTTTGCTCTATTAGACCCCATTTGTGGATGTAATAAAATCCCCATGTGACTGGTAGTCTCTTTCCAAGAGAGTCCTCACTATTTGGACTGTACTAGCAGGGGTGCTGTTGTACTGTTACATGAGGACTGAGATATGGACTGGTGGCTGAGATGTTGGGGAGAGGAAACATATTTCCTGGCTGGAGTCAATGCTATTAGCTACTCATTTTCATAAGCGCTGTGTCCACTTGTAACATTCTGAAGAAAAGAATGGGTAAAAGCAGTAAGAACAGTGGGGGAGAGGGGTATTATATTCATGTCTAGGTATATTTGGCCTCCTACTAACAGCAAACCTCACCATGAATTATTACACCATAAATCAAGCTTTAGACTAGTTTAATTATAGAAATGTCTTATCCAGGTGCATGCAGGGTTAGCAGTCTTAACTGCAAGATACCTAAGTATATAGTAATCTCCTTTAATTTACAGCATGCTGTGGGATTCAGATTCTTTAGAACCACCATTCAGAATTTGAAAGGGTTGATTTGGCATCCTGATAACACACGTGGGTTGTATCTGACTTTCATAGGTGGATGTCTCAGCACACTATCCTTGTGGTATAGATCAAATGAGCTCCAGGCAACTGGCTGTGTGGAGTTTTTCAGGATGCAACTTTATAAAATGAAGGTCCTTTCCACCCAGTATAGACATTAGAAATTCCATGGCACCTTTAACATTCCCATTCTTCTTGACCAACATTTCTCTTCCCAGCACTGTTGTGCAATATACTGTGTGCTGATTGGCTCTACCCTTGACTTCAAAGGGTGAGACTACTGTCCTATGTAAGTGTTTGCTAGCAATACATTACAGAAGGGCTTGAGCCCCAAAACTCCCACCTGGATCAGGATTTTAGACATCCCAAAAGTTTAGGTGTGGCCCATTGTAAAGATATGGGCCAGCTGTGAAATTTGGATTCAGAATCTCATCTCCTCCAGAAAGTTCAAAGATGCGTCTATCCATGGTTTTGGTTCAGATCCATCCATAATAACGGTGCTAGAATTTCTTTCTGTTGGGAAATAATATGATCACTGGTGCATGGTAACTCAGAAAAGGAACAGTGCTATGCAGTGACACCTATATATTCCTTCCAGTGGTTCTCAAACTTTTGTACTGGTGACCCCTTTCGCACAGCAAACCTATGAGTGCAACCCCACCCCCATAAATTAAAAACACATTTTTTGTAATTAACACTATTATAAATGCTGGAGGCAAAGTGAGGTTTAGGGTGGAGGCTGACAGCTCACGACCCCCACGTAATAACCTTGTCACACTCTGAGGGGTCACGACCCCCAGTTTGAGAATCCTGTTTTACTACATTTAAAGTAGGTGGCTGAGATTTGCATAAACAGGAGCCAGAAGTTATGCTCCTAGATCCTTAATTAGGCATATACAGTCTTGAAAATCATGGCTTATAGGGGGAAAACTTAGGATTCAATTCTGCAACCCTTATGCACTGTGATTAACACTTTCACAAGAGAGCAGGTCTGTTATTCCTTATGCAGCTTGAGCAGTGTTTACACTGAACTCAGTGGGACCACTCACATCCATGAGAACTACCCAAGGTCAGTAAGGGTTACAGCATCAGGCACTTAGTAGAATTTGTTTTCTGACCCCCTTTTCTCTACTACAGTATTTACTTTTCTCATCCCACCTAATTTACTGGATGAGATGTAGCAATACCTGTGGAGTTCATCAGCACTGTCACCATTGTGACAATCTTTCTCCTGAACTGTACTATCATTTCTCAGCTATGACTCACTAACAGGCAAATCAAACTACTTGATTTCCTAATGCCATTTCATAGATTATGTCACACTACGGCAGGAAGTGCATTGCCCTGTGGGCCATATTACCTTACCCCATATCACTTTACAAAGCACAAGGCTTTGTCGGTCCATCTTTGGGAGAGGTTAGGATGTTGCTGCTGTGCTCAATTCTCCTGGGCCAAATCCAGGAATATTTGCTCAATCCTTTACACGGTCAACAGTCCCACTGACTCGGTGCTGCCATTTCTTGGAGGGGTTGAGGCCATGGGAGTTTTGCCTAACTAAGGACAGAAAAAAAGTGGAGATCCCCCTGCATCTCCTAATCCTGTATATATCTTCTGTGAAGGGGACCCTTGTCTCCACACTGTCCCCTGGGCCCACCATCTCCCACTGTCCCCTGGACTGGACAACTCCTGCCAGCTCCCCCTACTTCCCTTGCAAAGATGAGGTGGCAGCATCCAAATCACAGAGGAGGCAGCAGAGAAGCTTCCTCTGCTTTGCTCTTAGGTTTGGGGGAGGGAAAAGAATTGTTTGTTTCCTTTCCCCTCCAAATCCATGTTGCTGGGACCCTACAGAATGCCCATAGAGGGACTCCCATGGAGCCTGGGTGGGGTGGATGGAGAGGCAGCTTCCTATGTGCTGGCACTTCCCCATTCCAGCAGCCTGTTCCCTCTCCACCACGTACAGTGTGTGATCCACATTGTGCAGGCTCCCATACAGATGAGACGAATATTACCGTGATTAGAATATGGGGGGCCTGAGTAAGGACTTCATGATTTGGCCTAATAATTTTGCTATTCTTTGCTTTCACTGATGTCAGTGGAGCTTTGCTGATTTACATGAACTCAGGATCTGGCCCTTAACATTTTTGCTGTGCAGGGTTAGAGATATTAAAAGATTTAAAACATTACAGACAGCACAACAGTTTGAGCCAAAGCTGATAATTTTCACACAGGGTTCAGCTACATGTGATTTTAAATGGCTGAAATGAAGGCATCCTGGGAATCAGTATGTACAACGACAGAGTCACTTTGAATGGCATTGCAATAAATAGACATAAAAACCAACAAAATAACAGCTACATTTCACTGATGTGTAGAGGCTGCCATCTGGTGGCAGTACTAAGAAATTGGTTACTGAAAATAATACACCAAATAATGAAAAAAGTCATTAGAATTAGCTCTTGCAAAGTAATAAGTTCCTTATATAGGTAATAATGTACATACATTATACACACAAAGTGAAATCAAGCAGACCATTTTAATAGGGTCTTACCTTTCAAGATTAAAAGGAGACATGCATTATGATGCAGGGTAATGTTGCCACTGCAATACCCAGTTCTTGAACAATTTCTTCAGTGCATTAGGAACTAATATGTTTTCCCTGAATAGCAGATCTTTTCCACCCAGACTTTTTGGTGCATACATGTTTATATAATTGTTTGTAAAACAGAAGTTTTTTCTAACAAGAAATTCAACCATTGCAAAATTAGTTTCCATTCTGCACTGGAACAGAAATCAAAGCACTGAAAAGTTCCTAAACAGAAAAGTCCACACACAAAAAAAAAAGTTTCAACATTTCTTTCTAGAATTTCAAAATTTTTCATTAGAAATGACATTTTCCTGCAAAAAAATTCAGTTTAAACTAAACCATGCTTTTTGGCAGAAAAACTTTCTGCATAAGAAATTTTGACAAACTACTGAACAATTTTCAGAGGAACAGCCGTGTTAGTCTGTATTCGCAAAAAGAAAAGGAGTACTTGTGGCACCTTAGAGACTAACCAATTTATTTGAGCATGAGCTTTCGTGAGCTACAGCTCACTTCATCAGATGCATACCGTGGAAACTGCAGCAGACTTTATATATACACAGAGAATATGAAAAAATACCTCCTCCCACCCCACTGTCCTGCTGGTAATAGCTTATCTAAAGTGATCAACAGGTGGGCCATTTCCAGCACAAATCCAGGTTTTCTCACCCTCCACCCCCCCACACAAATTCACTCTCCTGCTGGTGCTAGCCCATCCAAAGTGACAACTCTTTACATAATCAATCGGTGATCTTCCTGATAACACCATCCTGGCTACTATGGATGTAGAAGCCCTCTACACCAACATTCCACACAAAGATGGACTACAAGCCGTCAAGAACACTATCCCCGATAATGTCACGGCTAACCTGGTGGCTGAACTTTGTGACTTTGTCCTTACTCATAACTATTTCACATTTGGGGACAATGTATACCTTCAGATCAGCGGCACTGCTATGGGTACCCGCATGGCCCCACAGTATGCCAACATTTTTATGGCTGATTTAGAACAACGCTTCCTCAGCTCTCGTCCCCTAAAGCCCCTACTCTACTTGCGCTATATTGATGACATCTTCATCATCTGGACCCATGGAAAAGAAGCCTGTCAAGGTTCCTCCCCCACTCTGAACTCTAGGGTACAGATGTGGGGACCTGCATGAAAAACCTCCTAAGCTTATCTTTACCAGCTTAGGTCAAAACTTCCCCAAGGTACAAAATATTACACCCGTTATCCTTGGAATGGCCGCCACCACCACCAAACAATTACTGGTTACTGGGGAAGAGCTGTTTGGACGCGTCTGTCCCCCCAAAATACTTCCCAAAACCTTGCACCCCACTTCCTGGACAAGGTTTGGTAAAAAGCCTCACCAATTTGCCTAGGTGACTACAGACCCAGACCCTTGGATCTTAAGAACAATGAACAATCCTCCCAACACTTGCACCCCCCCTTTCCTGGGAAATGTTGGATAAAAAGCCTCACCAATTTGCATAGGTGACCACAGACCCAAACCCTTGGATCTGAGAACAATGAAAAAGCATTCAGTTTTTTAAAAGAAGACTTTTAATAAAAAATAGCAGTAAATAGAAATAAAGAAATCCCCCCTGTAAAATCAGGATGGTAGATATCTTACAGGGTAATTAGATTCAAAACATAGAGAACCCCTCTAGGCAAAACCTTAAGTTACAAAAAAAGTACACAGACAGAAATAGTTATTCTATTCAGCACAATGCTTTTCTCAGCCATTAAAAGAAATCATAATCTAACACATACCTAGCTAGATTACTTACTAAAAGTTCTAAGACTCCATTCCTGTTCTGTCTCTGGCAAGAGCAGCACACAGACCGACACAAACCCTTTGTTTGTCTCCCTCCTCCCAGCTTTTGAAAGTATCTTGTCTCCTCATTGGTCATTTTGGTCAGGTGCCAGCGAGGTTACCTTTAGCTTCTTAACCCTTTACAGGTGAGAGGAGCTTTCCCCTGGCCAGGAGGGATTTCAAAGGGGTTTACCCTTCCCTTTATATTTATGACACGCCCCCCAAATCTCAGCTAGGGTGAAACACTGGCTGGGATTTCTTCCTGGAGCTCTAGGAAAACAGAGTTAATAAGACACATGCATCTCTAAATATACTACCAAGTACATAAAGACTAACAATATTTTCCACATCTCAAGGACGATTTTAACTAGTTGATTCTGGGAAACTTTCACGGGAGAGTGCATCAGCCACTTTGTTAGAAGCTCCTGAGATGTGTTGGATGTCGAAATCAAAATCTTGGAGAGCTAAACTCCACCGAAGAAGTTTTTTGTTAGTTTCTTTGACTTTGGGACAGGCCACTTTTGGATAGCATCCACTTTGGCCTGTAGGGGGCTGATAGTTCCTTGACCCACCTGGTGTCCAAGGTAAGTCACTCTGTTTAGGCCTATTTGACACTTCTTAGCCTTAACAGTTAGTCCTGCCTCCCTTATGCGCTCAAGGACTTTTTGTAGATGTTCCAGGTGGTCTGCCCAGGAATCCGAAAATATGGCCACATCGTCAAGGTAGGCGACTGCATATTCTCCTAATCCCGCTAGGAGACCATCTACAAGTCTTTGGAAAGTGGCGGGTGCATTTCGCAGCCCGAAAGGGAGTACATTAAATTCATACAGCCCGAGATGTGTGATGAAGGCTGACCTTTCCTTGGCAGATTCGTCTAGCGGTACCTGCCAGTACCCCTTGGTTAAGTCCAAGGTAGAGATGAACTGGGCCCGTCCCAGTTTCTCTAATAGTTCATCTGTGCGTGGCATTGGATAGTTGTCTGGGCGAGTTACAGCATTTAGCTTACGGTAGTCCACGCAAAAACGTATTTCCCCATCTGGTTTGGGAACTAGAACCACTGGAGATGCCCATGCACTTTCAGAGGGGCGGATTACCCCCATCTGTAACATATCCTGGATCTCCCGTTCTATAGCAGTTTTAGCTTGAGGAGACACCCGGTAAGGTTGGACCCTAATTGGGTGAGCATTACCTGTGTCAATGGAGTGGTATGCCCGTTCAGTCAGTCCTGGGGTGGCTGAGAACGTTGGCGCGTAGCTAGTGCACAGCTCCTGGATCTGCTGTCGCTGCATACGCCCAAGGGTCATGGAGAGGTTCACCTCTTCCACACCACCAGCACATTTCCCTTCGTAGTAAACACCTTCAGGCCACTCAGCGTCGTCTTCTCCCTGGGCTGTAAACTGACAAACCTTTAATTCTCTGGAATAAAAGGGCTTTAGAGAATTAATATGGTACACCTTAGGCTTTCGGTTGGAGGTGGGGAATGCTATGAGATAATTAACAGCTCCCAGGCGCTCCTGGACCGTGAATGGCCCTTCCCACGATGCTTCCATTTTATGGGCCTGGAGCGCCTTTAAGACCATGACCTGGTCTCCTACTTTGAAGGAACGCTCTCTGGCATGTTTATCATACCAGGCTTTTTGCTCTTTTTGAGCATCCTGTAAGTTTTCTCTAGCAAGGGCTAAAGAGGTTCGGAGGGTGTTTTGTAGGTTGGTTACAAAGTCCAGAATGTTAGTTCCTGGAGAAGGTGTAAATCCCTCCCATTGCTGCTTCACCAACTGCAATGGCCCCTTAACCTCACGGCCATATACAAGTTCAAATGGGGAAAACCCTAAACTGGGATGTGGTACAGCTCTGTAGGCAAAGAGCAACTGCTGCAACACTAGGTCCCAATCATTGGAGTGCTCATTTACAAATTTACGTATCATGGCCCCCAAAGTTCCATTAAACTTCTCCACCATGCCATTTGTTTGATGGTGGTAAGGAGTGGCAACCAAGTGATTTACCCCATGAGCTTCCCAAAGGTTTTTCATAGTTCCTGCCAGGAAATTAGTCCCTGCATCTGTGAGGATGTCGGAGGGCCAACCTACCCTGGCAAAAATGTCTGCTAGTGCCTGGCACACACTTATAGCCCTGGTGTTGCTCAGAGCTACTGCTTCCGGCCATCGGGTGGCAAAATCCATGAAAGTCAGTATGTACTGCTTTCCTCTGGGTGTCTTTTTCGGAAAAGGACCCAGAATATCCACAGCTACTCGCTGAAATGGAACTTCAATGATGGGGAGTGGCTGGAGAGGGGCTTTGACCTGGTCTTGGGGTTTTCCCACTCTTTGGCACACCTCACAAGACTGGACATAGGTAGAAACATCCTTGCCCATTCCCTCCCAGTGGAATGACCCCCCCAAACGGTCTTTGGTCCTGTTCACCCCAGCATGGCCACTAGGGTGATCATGGGCTAAGCTCAAGAGCTTGGCCCGGTATTTAGTTGGAACTACCAACTGTCTCTGAGGATGCCAGTCTTCCTGGTGTCCACCAGAAAGAGTTTCCTTGTATAAAAGTCCTCTTTCTACAACAAACCTGGATCGATTAGAAGAGCTGAGAGGCGGTGGGTTGCTCCGTGCCGCCGTCCAAGCTCTCTGGAGGCTTTCATCTGCTTCCTGTTCGGTCTGGAACTGTTCCCTTGATGCTGGAGACATCAGTTCCTCATGGGATTGTGGACCTAGGCTTGGTCCCTCTGGAAGCGATATAGGGGATGGAGCTGTTTCTGTTGACTGTGAACCGCTCTCCGCTGGTGCACTATGTTGGGATTCAGGCTCCGGCTGAGCCTCTTGTGTAGGGTTATCGGCTGCTGCCAGTTCAGGTTCGGTGGGGCCCTCTGGTGTTGAGGTTGCAAGTACTGGATTCAGTGCTGACACGGGGTCTGGTGTTGGTTGTTCGGCTGGTTCCGGTTCTAGGACTGGTTCCGTCTGGGTCTCTGGGACTGGATCCACTACTGCTGTTGCAGACATTGGCCTGGGGTCCGGGTCCATCACCTCTGACTGGGTCCTGATAGAAGTTTCCGGAACAGAGCTAGGCCTCACGGCTTGTTTAGCCTGGCTGCGGGTGACCATTCCCACCCTCTTGGCCTGCTTCACATGATTGGCCAAGTCCTCCCCCAACAGCATGGGGATGGGATAATCATCATAGACTGCAAAAGTCCACATTCCTGACCAGCCCTTGTACTGGACAGGTAACTTGGCTGTAGGCAAATTGAAAGAGTTGGACTTGAAGGGTTGAATCGTCACTTGGATCTCTGGGTTGATTAAATTGGGGTCCACTAAGGAAGCATGGATAGCTGACACTTGTGCTCTGGTGTCCCTCCACGCGGTGACCTTCTTCCCACCCACACTCACAGTTTCCCTCCGCTCCAAGGGTATCTGGGAGGTATCTGGGCCTGTGGACCTCTGGTGTGATTCCGGTGCAATGAACTGTAATCTGTTGGGGTTCTTGGGGCAGTTGGCCTTTACATGCCCCAGCTCGTTACACTTAAAACATCGTCCAGCTGACGGGTCACTGGGGCGAGGAGGGTTGCTGGAGAACGGGGTGGTGGGACGATAAGGGGTCTGGAGGGTTCTTTGGGAGGTAGGTGGGGCTTTGGGCGGCCCCCGGTAATAAGGTGTGGTCTGGGGTGGTCCCTTCTGGTCTCCGCTCCAACTGCGACCAGTTTTCTTCTTCTCTGCCACCTCCACCCATCTGGCTCCAATCTCTCCTGCCTCAATTACAGTTTTGGGTTTCCCATCTAGGATGTATCTTTCTATTTCCTCAGGAACACCCTCTAAGAATTGTTCCATTTGCATTAGGAAGGGCAAATTTACTGGAGATTCAACACTTGCTCCTGATATCCAGGCATCCCAATGTTTCACAATGTGGTAGGCATGTCGGGTAAATGACACGTCTGGTTTCCACCTTAGGGCTCTGAACCTCCGACGAGACTGCTCGGGTGTTATCCCCATTCTGACTCTTGCCTTGGATTTAAACAGTTCATACTTGTTCATGTGTTCTTTAGGCATTTCAGCTGCCACCTCAGCTAAGGGTCCACTGAGCTGCGGCCTCAGCTCTACCATGTATTGGTCAGTAGAGATGTTGTACCCAAGGCAGGCCCTTTCGAAGTTTTCTAAGAAGGCCTCAGTATCATCACCTGCCTTGTAGGTGGGGAACTTTCTGGGATGGGAAGTGGTACCTGGAGAAGGATTGCTAGGGTTTGTTGGTATATTCTGCTGGGCCTTTATCTTCTCCATCTCCTCCACATACTTCCTCTCTTTTTCCTTCTCCTCCAGTTCTTTGTCCCTTGCTTCCATAGCTCTCCTGTGAGCAGCCGCTTGGTGTTGTTCTGCTTCTCTCGCTGCCTCCCTTTCTTGTTCCTTCTTCAGCCGCATGAGTTCTATCTGTCTTTCATGTTCCCTTTGTCTTTCCTCAGCCTGAAATTGGGCTAATTCCAGCTGTAGTCGAGCTGAGGATTTGGTCATTCTAACCTCTCTGTTTTTAACTAACTTTACACCCGAGGTTTAGAAATAAACAAACAAAACTTGGCTGTAAAATTTTGCTGTGCTGCAATAGAATACCTATTCTCTGATAGTGATTGTCAGCCTACAGAAAAAGACAATTCCCTTGTCTCTGCTCTGGGCCCAAATTAAAGCAAAAAACCTCCAACTGCTTGGAAACCTGCTTACCCAGCCCAAAGAAAAAGCAAATGGGTAGAACACACACCCCCTATTTACTTTTAGGAAGAAAAGAAAAAAAAAAAAAAAAAAACAATGGGTTGGAAGACTGTGAATTTCCCTGCAGGAGTTAAGTACCCTGCCTCCAGGCAAAAAAACCTGCAATTCACAAGATAATCCCCTTTTGTCTCTGCTTGGCCAAAGTTTCAAAGCTGCTTTCTGGACTTTCTTTCCAAAGAAAAAAAAATTTCCTTTTTAAACTCTGTATTTCTAGTTCAAAAAATCTCAACTGGATCTCAAATGATTTCAGGTTAATCCCACCACTGTGCCACCATGTCAAGGTTCCTCCCCCACTCTGAACTCTAGGGTACAGATGTGGGGACCTGCATGAAAAACCTCCTAAGCTTATCTTTACCAGCTTAGGTCAAAACTTCCCCAAGGTACAAAATATTACACCCGTTATCCTTGGAATGGCCGCCACCACCACCAAACAATTACTGGTTACTGGGGAAGAGCTGTTTGGACGCGTCTGTCCCCCCAAAATACTTCCCAAAACCTTGCACCCCACTTCCTGGACAAGGTTTGGTAAAAAGCCTCACCAATTTGCCTAGGTGACTACAGACCCAGACCCTTGGATCTTAAGAACAATGAACAATCCTCCCAACACTTGCACCCCCCCTTTCCTGGGAAATGTTGGATAAAAAGCCTCACCAATTTGCATAGGTGACCACAGACCCAAACCCTTGGATCTGAGAACAATGAAAAAGCATTCAGTTTTTTAAAAGAAGACTTTTAATAAAAAATAGCAGTAAATAGAAATAAAGAAATCCCCCCTGTAAAATCAGGATGGTAGATATCTTACAGGGTAATTAGATTCAAAACATAGAGAACCCCTCTAGGCAAAACCTTAAGTTACAAAAAAAGTACACAGACAGAAATAGTTATTCTATTCAGCACAATGCTTTTCTCAGCCATTAAAAGAAATCATAATCTAACACATACCTAGCTAGATTACTTACTAAAAGTTCTAAGACTCCATTCCTGTTCTGTCTCTGGCAAGAGCAGCACACAGACCGACACAAACCCTTTGTTTGTCTCCCTCCTCCCAGCTTTTGAAAGTATCTTGTCTCCTCATTGGTCATTTTGGTCAGGTGCCAGCGAGGTTACCTTTAGCTTCTTAACCCTTTACAGGTGAGAGGAGCTTTCCCCTGGCCAGGAGGGATTTCAAAGGGGTTTACCCTTCCCTTTATATTTATGACAAAGCCCTTGAGGAATTCCACCATGATTTCAACAATTTCCATCCCACCACCAACCTCAGCCTGGTCCAGTCCACACAAGAGATCCACTTCCTGGACACTACAGTGCTAATAAACAATGGCCACATAAACACCACCCTATACCGGAAACCTACTGACCGCTATTCCTACCTGCATGCCTCCAGCTTTCACCCTGACCACACCACACAATCCATCGTCTACAGCCAAGCTCTGCGATACAACCGCATTTGCTCCAACCCCTCAGACAGAGACAAACACCTACAAGATCTCTGTCAAGCTTTCTTACAACTACAGTACCCACCTGCAGAAGTAAAGAAACAGATTGATAGAGCCAGAAGAGTTCCCAGAAGTTACCTACTACAGGACAGGCCTAACAAAGAAAATAACAGAACGCCACTAGCGGTCACCTTCAGCCCCCAACTAAAACCCCTCCAACGCATTATTAAGGATCTACAACCTATCCTAAAGGATGACCCAACACTCTCACAAGTCTTGGGAGACAGGCCAGTCCTTGCCTACAGACAGCCCCGCAACCTGAAGCAAATGCTCACCAACAACCACATACCACACAACAGAACCACTAACCCAGGAACTTATCCTTGCAACAAAGCCCGTTGCCAATTGTGCCCACATATCTATTCAGGGGACACCATCACAGGGCCTAATAACATCAGCCACACTATCAGAGGCTCGTTCACCTGCACATCCACCAATGTGATATATGCCATCATGTGCCAGCAATGCCCCTCTGCCATGTACATTGGTCAAACTGGACAGTCTCTACGTAAAAGAATAAATGGACACAAATCGGATGTCAAGAATTATAACATTCATAAACCAGTCGGAGAACACTTCAATCTCTCTGGTCACGCAATCACAGACATGAAGGTCGCTATCTTAAAACAAAAAAATTTCAAATCCAGACTCCAGCGAGAAACTGCTGAATTGGAATTCATTTGCAAATTGGATACTATTAATTTAGGCTTAAATAGAGACTGGGAGTGGCTAAGTCATTATGCAAGGTAGCCTGTTTCCTCTTGTTTTTTCCTACCCCCCCCCCCCAGATGTTCTGGTTTAACTTGGATTTAAACTTGGAGAGTGGTCAGTTTAGATGAGCTATTACCAGCAGGAGAGTGAGTTTGTGTGTGTATGGGGGTGGGGGGGATGTGAGAAAACCTGGATTTGTGCAGGAAATAGCCCGACTTGATTATGTAAAGAGTTGTCACTTTGGATGGGCTAGCACCAGCAGGAGAGTGAATTTGTGTGGGGGGGTGGAGGGTGAGAAAACCTGGATTTGTGCTGGAAATGGCCCACCTGATGATCACTTTAGATAAGCTATTACCAGCAGGACAGTGGGGTGGGAGGAGGTATTGTTTCATATTCTCTGTGTATATATAAAGTCTGCTGCAGTTTCCACGGTATGCATCTGATGAAGTGAGCTGTAGCTCATGAAAGCTCATGCTCAAATAAATTGGTTAGTCTCTAAGGTGCCACAAGTACTCCTTTTCTTTTTACTGAACAATTGTAAATTTAAATATTTTGTAAATATTACACATGTTTATGTATCCCGAACCCAATGTCATCTGGAATTCCAGTATGCCTCACAATTTAATACAGTGAAACTCAAGAGAAAAATACACACAAAATCCTCCCTATCCCAAACCATGTTCCATATCATTCAATGTTAAATCCAGTTGTTAAAAGAATTGCTTTTAAAAGAAAAAATACATTGGAACATAGATGAAGGAGTAAGAATAAATTACCTTGGCTAATTAATTATTCTCATATTAATATCATACTCTATTTTAGTGAGAATTTAGGGACATTTCTGAAGACTTTATTCTTCCTAAATATCCATTGATGTTGGTAGGAATATTGCCTAAGTAAAGACTAAATAATGTGATTGTAGTATAAGAGTCTCAATTTGGGGTATACAGAAGTGGGTAAGCATAAAGATGACCCTGAACAGAGGGGCAACATAAAACTATGCACTTAGGCTCTGATCCTGCACCGTGAAAGTCAATGGGAGCTTTGTTACCGACATCAGTGAGTGTAGGCTCAAGCCCTAAAGCACTTAAGTGGGTCTTTGATGGTTCATAGGCCTTGTGCATCCTTCTACCCAGGGGTGAATTTTATCTATACTGTATATCATCCTCCAGCTTCACAAGTGATGAGATATTTCCCCTGAAATTTGTAGACACAGAGGCCTTGATTCTTCATTGCATTAGCTTAGCCTCAGATTCTCCAAATGTCTCTGCCTCTATCTCATCCTGATTGTTATGTCTGCTCATTATGAGTTGGCAAGGCATAAAAAAAGACTAAAATGGTCTGAACTCTCTAGAACACTGTAGCTCCCCACATTTGACTTATGATCTCTCTTGCCTTAAAATCAGCAGCACTTCAGACTGTTCCGGGAAACATTGGTGGGAATTCTATTCTCCTCTGCAGAGATGAATTATGTGACTAATAGTGCATACACATACCAGAATCTCCCAATGACCACACATTGTAAAACTTCTGAAATAATGTTTCCAGAAAATGAAGCTACCAAAACAAGCCACTTTTATTTAGGTGCACGGCAGGCTATGATTTGACCATGAATGTTTAAGAATTTCAGTAGTAAACTAACTGCCCCAGTTCAGGATGATGCCTAAGCATGTGCATGTGTTACTCTCCCTTGTTTCAATAGGACACCTGACATACTTAAGGTTATGGATGTGCTTAAATACCTTTCTGAATCATGGCCTATTCCAGTAGATAGATCTTTACATACCAGAACTTTCAACAAAATAAATGATTTTTTTTCAGGAGAAGGAGACGGAAGGAGGTATGGGAGTGGAGAACTGGTGTAAAAAGACTGACAAATACAATGAACACGTCTACATATGTAGCAACAAATACAAATAAATAGAATTGATTGAATGCTTAGTTCTTGGGACTGGGAGTCAGGGCCCCAAAACTCTACTCCCAGATCTGTGCCAAGTCACTCTGGGTCTGATCCAAAACCCATTGAAGCCAGTGGAAATATTCCATGTATTAGATCCTCCGTGTCTTTGGTTTAGTCACCTACCCACTATGTACCTCATTTTATTCATCTGTTAATAGGTGAGTGCGGCTAAGCTAATAATTTGTCAAATGCTTTGTCATGGAATGAAAGATAATATTGAAGTGCAAAGTCTTGTTTATGATTTCTTGAAGATTTGGGAGGTGAATATAGAAAAACCTAGAGTAGGTATAAAAATATAACCAATGGATCATCATAGCAGGTCCAAAACCAGTGTAATGAAAAACATCAATTTTGGATGATTCCATTTCACAGGGTTCAAAGTGGGCCTGTTTTCCTCCCCACCTCCACCCCTCACAACATTTTTGGATTTTTGTTAATTTAATGGAAACTTTGTCCAGCTATTAATCATCTAGTGCTATAAATAGAGACGATAACATATCAATCCTTCCTCTCTAGACTTGCAGGTTCACTGACACCAGAGTATCATTCCTCTGCATTCATATCAGTCTTTGAAAAGTGCTCATCACTGCAATACATGTGAAGGACTCTCCTCCATTTTTCACTCATTTGACTCTGTTTTCCTCAGTGCAATGTTCTGGCTTTATGAATATACAACAGAAACCTGAACTGTAAACTAACTGACCTGGGACTCGTTTGAAAGTTCATTTTGTTTGAAAAAAGAAAAGGAGTACTTGTAGCACCTTAGAGACTAACCAATTTATTTGAGCATGAGCTTTCGTGAGCTACAGCTCACTTCATCAGATGCATACCGTGGAAACTGCAGCAGACTTTATATATACACAGAGAATATGAAACAATACCTCCTCCCACCCCACTGTCCTGCTGGTAATAGCTTATCTAAAGTGATCATCAGGTGGGCCATTTCCAGCACAAATCCAGGTTTTCTCACCCTCCACCCCCCCACACAAATTCACTCTCCTGCTGGTGCTAGCCCATCCAAAGTGACAACTCTTTACATAATCAAGTCGGGCTATTTCCTGCACAAATCCAGGTTTTCTCACATCCCCCCCACCCCCATACACACACAAACTCACTCTCCTGCTGGTAATAGCTCATCTAAACTGACCACTCTCCAAGTTTAAATCCAAGTTAAACCAGAACATCTGGGGGGGGGGGGTAGGAAAAAACAAGAGGAAACAGGCTACCTTGCATAATGACTTAGCCACTCCCAGTCTCTATTTAAGCCTAAATTAATAGTATCCAATTTGCAAATGAATTCCAATTCAGCAGTTTCTCGCTGGAGTCTGGATTTGAAATTTTTTTGTTTTAAGATAGCGACCTTCATGTCTGTGATTGCGTGACCAGAGAGATTGAAGTGTTCTCCGACTGGTTTACGAATGTTATAATTCTTGACATCCGATTTGTGTCCATTTATTCTTTTACGTAGAGACTGTCCAGTTTGACCAATGTACATGGCAGAGGGGCATTGCTGGCACATGATGGCATATATCACATTGGTGGATGTGCAGGTGAACGAGCCTCTGATAGTGTGGCTGATGTTATTAGGCCCTGTGATGGTGTCCCCTGAATAGATATGTGGGCACAATTGGCAACGGGCTTTGTTGCAAGGATAAGTTCCTGGGTTAGTGGTTCTGTTGTGTGGTATGTGGTTGTTGGTGAGTATTTGCTTCAGGTTGCGGGGCTGTCTGTAGGCAAGGACTGGCCTGTCTCCCAAGACTTGTGAGAGTGTTGGGTCATCCTTTAGGATAGGTTGTAGATCCTTAATAATGCGTTGGAGGGGTTTTAGTTGGGGGCTGAAGGTGACCGCTAGTGGCGTTCTGTTATTTTCTTTGTTAGGCCTGTCCATTTTGTTTGATAATGCTATTTTATTTTACTGAAGACAGTTTTCTTTCTCATTGGATTTTCAAGAAAAGTTTCTCCCCCACAGTCATAAAATGAAATTGTGCCCCTTCAGTCAAATGCCCTGTCTGTAATTTCCACAATAGGGCACAGAAATCCATTTCAAATATTCACCTCATTCATTCATTGCCCCTCTCTTGTAAGTGCAGGCCAGTGAACTAGAAGTCATTTTCTATTCTCAGCTTCCACTGACCAGCTGATAAAAATAGATTCAAGAACTCAGATCCCAATCTCACAGTGAGCTTTGTGTAGATGACCCCAGCATCCATGAGGAGCCCTATTGTCTTCAGTGGTGCTCTGACTAGAGGGAGAGGTCTGCCAACATGGAGTTCATTGCAGAATTAGAGCCTATGAATTTAGGTTCACAAAGAATTTCAGTGATAATGGTGATATTGTCAAGAGGCCCCATTCAGAGATTGGGGCCTCATTGCACTAGAACACGTTACACACATAAAAAACAGTTCCTTCACCAAACAGCTTATGATTGAAGTATATGATGAAACACAACAAACAGATACCACGAACAGATGGGGGATGCACAAGTAACAATGATGCTAACTGTATGTAATAAAACACGGCCGTAGCAAAACTGCCCATCCGTAGTTAGGTTTTTGTGGGCATCATGGCATAATAGAGGTCTGAAGGAGGATAGCATGGTGACCTTGCAAATATTTACGAGGTGCTCCACCCAAGAATAAGAGGCAGCACTGGAGAAAGTGCAAAGGAATTTGTGGGGAAAAATTGGTAAATGGGTAATGAAAGATGGCATCATTGGTGGAGCAGAGCAAAGGTCAACAGCTCAGCAGCCATGAGAGATCATACTGGAGTCAGGAATAAGCCATGAAGTCTCTTAATATTGAAGACAAGTAGTTTATACTTGACTTACTGGTGAAAAAGAGCCACTATAAGGCTATGAAAAGAAACTGGTGACATGGTTGAAATGAGGAGTCAAGAAGACTTTTCTAGCAGGTTTTTGAATGGATTTAAGGGTGACAAGATGGCATTTGTCAAGAATAGAATTGGTCGAATTCTGGCTTTTGTCCCGAAAGAGATTGTGAGACCAGCTTCAGTGGACTGCAAGTATGCAAGAGAGACCATCTAGGATGGAATTAGAGGAAAGAAAGTCCAAATATCAAGTGTAACTGGTACATTCATTGAGCTGAGACATGATGCAGGTTAGAATGACTCTGCTCTACCAGTTTCTTAATAATAATAATAAACGTTAGACCTAAGTACAGTGGCATTTTGAAACAGGTTTGAAGCAAGAATGTTCCCTTAAAAATAAATAAAGATAAAACAGATGAGATGTCATTTTCTATTAGCACTAATCACATCTCTGATTGTTAAATTTTCTGCACGCCAGATTTCTGGCTGAGCTGCTCTTTTCTCTCGTTGCTCAATGTCATTGGAAATCTGAGGTATTTATTGAACACTCCATAAGGTGGAAATGCACCATCCCTGTCTAAAACTTGTACATCTTCATTGTCTTTCGATAAATTTAAATCTGTGCACCAGCTCAAGTTTTCAGTCTGTTAAATATGATTTTTTTAAAACTCTTTTTTGCAATATAAAATGGACAAAGGGACCATTTTTCTTAAACGAATAAAAGTGTAATGGTGCAAATTTTATTTTAATGACTAGATGAAATCCTGTATTACTCAACCAAAAGTCCCATTGACTTCAAAATTCAGGATCCAAATACTGCAGTCCTTACTTGTTCAAAGCTCTCACTGACTTCATTTATGCTCCCAAATGTGCATTTGTGTATGAAAATAAGGTAAATACATGCACATATGGGTAGCTAACCAAAGAGCGAAATAACAGAGGGTGAGGGGCTGCAAGATATAATAATGGTGGAGGACAGCTTCCCCTCTTCTGTTAAACCAGGAGGAGAGTGCCCACCTCCTTGGTTTGCGTAAGCACAGCTCCCTCTTCTGACTGCTGTGATTAGACCTTCCCTCCTATTTTAACCACCTTAGGTATCTATTTGCAAGTAAAGGTTGCTTGTTGTCCCTTGTTGTATTGGATGGGAGGTTAGACTGAGTTGTGGACAGTATGAACTGCAGGGTTACCATAAAATTGAAAGCTTCATGGAAAATCTGAACTGATGTGTATAAAAGCCAAATGAACAGAACAAAAGATTAATTCCTGAGTTTTTATGTTTATTGAAAAGGGTATCTAAATACACTCAAATATTGCAACTTCACATTGCTATGAAGTAGTTTTCTGTGACTATACAAGAACTCAGTAATTATCGCGAGAACAATTCTATCATTTGAAAATACAGCAGATATTCAAGGAAGAGGGACTAAAATACTGCGAAATGCGAATAGGACTGAAATTCTACAAAGCTAATGCATCTACTTGTTTCTTTAATATATGTGGCCCATGTTCCCAAGGTTGGTAAACTGGAAGTACAGTTTAGTAGCCAGTAGATGGGGCTTGACATCTCCTGCCATGATAAGTTTGGTTTATTTAGATTGGAAAGTTATATCTTTTTTGGGGATTTTTTGCATGCTTTTTTCCCCAGTTCTGGTTACTTTGAGAGTCTGATTTGTTGCCATGCTATTATGTATTAGTTGGTTGGTGGTATAATACTGATTTAGAGTGAGAAATAAAGAATGCCCAAATTTTAAGAAGCTTTTGAAATAAGTATTCGGACACTACAGTGATGGGGCCACAGAAATATCTAGGTGGAGAGATATAGTAGACTGGCAATACAGAAGTTGACATTTTGTAGTAAACTCTTTAAAAGGGCTGTTTCATATTATTCTAATTCCCAGGTCTTTTTCTTTCTTAAGGAAGTAACTTCTGAAGTATTCTGCATTCAGAAAGGGGATTTAGCAAAGCACTTGCCTAACTTTAAGCAAGTGCTTAAGTGTGATTGAAGACAACGGAATTTAGCAGGTGCTTAAAGTTAAGCATGTTCTTAAATGCTTTGCTGAGAAATGATGAAGTTAAGCATGTGCTTAAGTGCTTTGTTGAATCCTGGTCTTAACTTATTTACCCCCTTTCACCAAGCTATAAATGGTGTCTGGTGGCTCTATTGTTTGTGAGCCTAAAAAATACATTTTCTAATCCAGAGGTTTAAAGGAGTTCTTGGTGTGTGTTAAAGAATAAGGGTTATCGGTCACCTATTCCTGTCTCCAATAAAACCTGACAAGTTTTAGACTGGCAACCAAGTATAAGGTGTGAGAAATGACATTGCCACTCTTCCAGAAATAACAGGGTGTAATGAAGGCTCCCTTTCGTAATATAAGAGTTGAGGCTTATTTACTCAGTGTGGTATTTCCATCCCAGCACAAGTCTTATGCACCACTTAAGTTTTAGGAATAACTCAGAAGAGAATTTACCCTCCAAAACACAAAACAACAGTTCAGGGCTATTTAGCTTGGGGATTTTGGTTTTGTTAGTAGATCTCGTATATTCTTTGTTCCTGAGCATATACTGTACTTAAAGCTCCCCCTCCAGGTGGCATTTTTTCCTCTGCAGAGTTTAAAAGGGCAGCAGACTACTGGCCAAATCAGCTGTCCTTAACTAGACCATGATTCACTGGTTTGTAAGTTGCCTGATATGGAGATATTCAACCCGTGGGATTTACACTTATGCAAATAAATCATTAACAAATGGGTCCTTCAACTGCATTAGAAAAAAGTAATCACGGAGAAGTTCTAATGCACTTGAGCAAAATTGACAACATTAATCATTCATATATTTAAAACTGATGGTCATCAGTCCTGGCTTGATTTGAACTCAGTGACATCCACAAAACAAGCCCATGTATAAAATTTCTAGTTTATCCTTTTTGAGTTACCAGATCACTACTGGAAGACATAAAGAAAACATTCTTTTTATTCATGCTAAATAATTGAAAAATGGTTCAAACTTTCCCTCAACATTTCTTGGGACTGAGACCAAACATGAAAATATTCAGCCCAAAAGATATGTAGATAGATGATTTTTTTTAAAAAGAATGATGTGGAAAAATGAGGATTAGAATGGAAAGCATATTTCATCCTTCACTGAAGTAGATGCCACTGTAATTACAGTTACAGAAACAGCTAAACTAGGAAGATGACAGATGATAGGCAGAAGGAGGGGAGGTTCTGCATTTAGGATGAGTCACAGTGAGTTTGCAGATAAAATGCAGTAAAATATTTTGGCTGGACAGTGTGAACAGAAGTTAGATGAGATAAGTCAAGTGATTCTCTGTAAGTGGTCTGGTCTTTAAATATGCAGCAGACGAAAGGTTGTGGAAGGACGGAGACATTGCTGACAAGGTGGCAGTTAGTGAATTACCTGCTATTTCTATCAGTCTTTCAGTATGAAGAGATTGTGGAGGAGATGTTGTGATAGTGCAATATTGCAGCTACAGGGGCAGCACAGTATTACACAGGAACAATTTCGATTTTAAGAAACCCAACTTCCATAGGATGTTGAATGCCCTGAGGAGTTTTAATTAAAACTCTTTAATGTGAGCTTCTCCAGACAAGCAAGAAACATGAAAGAAGCAAAACTACAATTAAAACTCATTCCAAGTCATCCTGATTAGGGAATCTGACAAAATGGTGTAGTCAAGAAATAAAAATGGAAGGAGTGTTGTCTAGAATTTACAGTAGACGGCTGGGATTCATGCCTCCTGGATTTCCAGTTGTGTCACTGACTTGCTCCCTTCCTGTGGACAAAGCACATAGCCACTCTATATCATAATTGCTCCAACGGTACAATGGAAAATTTAGATATTTATTAAAATCTATCTGTGAGGTAATTATTTTTCAGGTGTTTTGAGATTCTTACATGAATGGTGCCATATCAAAGTGTACTTCACTAACCAGGCAGCCTTTAACTTTTTCTTTATCCCTTCTTACCAGTGACACACCAGTCTTGTTACCTCATTCCACCAATGGCACAGCAGCTTTGATACCCAGTTTGTATCCTTCTTTTATAGGCCTCTTTGTGCTTTCTCCTGTGCTGCTCCTTATATTTGGGATGCCTTCCCTCAACCAAGTCACCTGCAGCACACCTTCAAATCCCTTCTAAAAACCTCACTTCTGCCATCTTGCCTCTGAGAAGTGCATAGGAGGAAATGCTAAACACACTAATAAATATATAAGTTGTTTTAATGTAACCATCAAGATGCTGGTCGTATCAAAAGGCCCTACCCAATGATTGCTAAATCAATTAAAAGATTCCCATTGACTTCAGTGGGCATTAGATCAGGTGCTTATTGTGTAACCACATTATCTTGTTCTCATCTCCTTTATTCTTCCTCTCCCTTCCCACAATTTTGTCTGTTTTTGACCACCCCCATCATCTATATCCACATGCACTGTCTGTATCATGTTGAATCCGGATTGTATGCTATTTTGGGCAGGGATTGGTTTTTCTTTTGTAAGGCACACAGCTTATCTTTGGGTGCTTGATTGTAATAGATACAAAATGTTATTTTAAAATCATGAACTATTTGATAAGAATAAGAAAACATAGTATGTTACATGTTAATTAGCAGAAAGAAATATTAAACAAAGTAACAGAACACTTTAACTGACATTAATGAAACCCTGGAGATTCAGTGTAGACAGAAAGTAAATGAGGAAGCAATCACTAAGAACAAATGGTGAATCTCAGACAGGATAAGGAAATGTCAGGTTAATCTGACAATTATTTAGCTTCTGTCTTTACAGAGCAGGGAGAGTCCAAAGAGCTACTGGCCCATGGGGGTTAGATTTCCTAACATGGAGTGGGAGGAGTGAAAGATTGTTTAGATCATAAGGGAAACAGCTATGGAAAGACTGAATACACTTATGTGGACAAAAGTCTGAACAGTATGTGTATGTGAGTTTCCAAGGAAGTAACCAAAATTAATGACATCCTTATTGATATTTTTAGATAACTGCTAATCCCTTTGTCCTGTGGACTAAATGACAAAGATAATGGAAGGGGCCCTGAAGGGAGAGAGCCAGAAATGAAGTTTGGCTAACACCAAAATTGAAAGTATTAAAATGACAAAGGGTGGTGCACAATCTTAAGGGATTTGGATTTTTCAGGTACACGAGAACTCGGGGTTGATGGTACGCAATGAAGGGTTGACATACAGAAGAGACTGACTTTATTTACCAGCCAAATTCATATGAGATGGGTCAGGATTACGAAAGAGTTTACCATGACATGTAGCAGAAGGCAATGTCTACTGAGTGCAATGACTTCTGTTACAACATAGAAAAAATAGGCATTGAAGTCATTGGATATTCACCAGAGATGAATTTGGGCAAATAAAGCTTTGGGCAAAAAAGGTAGAGCAGGCTAAAGTGGAACAATTAGGCATCATGCTGATCCATGTAATGGGACTACAGGTAGATTGAAATCAACCTCAATGTATGAAGAGAAAGAGTCCTATGTAAACAAGTAAAGCTGCTATACAAGGGTCTGAGTCAAACTCCAGGAAACTGCCATGATTTGCCACAAGTGAAAAATCTAGTAAATTTGAAAAATTGCATAACACATGACAAAAATATTAAACTACATTTTCCATTAAATACAGCATAACTGTGGCCCAGATTTTTAAAGATTTTGGGGCGTAGCTCCTCTGATAAAATATGTAAATAGTCATTGGACCAAGGGGGGGTGAGAGATTGACTATAGCCCTGTGGTTAGGGCACTCATGTAGCAGGTGGGAGACCCAAGTTCAAGTTGTGCTCCTGTAAAATTTAAATATTTTATAAAATATGGAACAGGTTCAACAGAAGAAAGCTCCACCCCAGAATGTCTCATAGGCATTAGGGCAATCACCTGGGACTTGTGAGACAATGGTTCAAATCCCTGTGTTCTGTATCAGGCAGAAGGGGAGGGTGCAACTGGGTCTCTGACATCCTGGGTGAGTGCATTAACCACTGGACTAAAGGAAGAGGTTACTCCTCCTCCTTTTTTTTTCTTGACCTGACCTGGTTTAGCCTAACTCCAGGAAAGCATTCACAGCTGTGAAGCCCAAATGGAAGGAGGAACCTACTGCCTTTGCGGTTTGGGCCCCACCCTTTCCTTGGCATTTCCTACTGGCTATTTTAGGCTAATTCCCACTCAGCCCTGGTCTACACTAGGACTTTAGGTCGAATTTAGCAGCATTAAATCAATGTAAACCTGCGCCCGTCCACACGATGAAGCCCTTTTTTTCGACTTAAAGGGCTCTTAAAATCTATTTCCTTACTCCACCCCTGACAAGTGGATTAGCGCTTAAATCGGCCTTGCCGGGTCAAATTTGGGGTACTGTGGACACAATTCGACGGTATTGGCCTCTGGGAGCTATCCCAGAGTGCTCTATTGTGACCGCTCTGGACAGCACTCTCAACTCAGATGCACTGGCCAGGTAGACAGGAAAAGAACCGCGAACTTCTGAATCTCATTTCCGGAGACTGCAGGAAGTGTGGGATAGCTACCCACAGTGAAACACTCGGGAAGTCGACGCTTGCCTTGGTACTGTGGAAGCACTCCACTGAGTTAATGCACTTAATGCACTTAGAGCATTTTCTGTGGGGACACACACACTCGAATACATAAAACCGATTTCTAAAAAACCGACTTCTATAAATTCGACCTAATTTCGTAGTGTAGACATACCCTCAGAGTGCTGGTTTCAGTTAGTCCCCATTTGAGATGCCTAACTCTCCTCATGTGTTGTATAACAAGCCTGGGTACCTAACCTGGTGGTAGGGCACCTAAAAGTTAGGGACTGCCAACACTGAGTCTAACTCCCCTTTGCTCTCTCCTTTCCAGTTAGTAAGTATATGTCTTTTTATATTGCTTTTTTCCCTGACTTTCCCCTGAAGAAAATTTTCTTTGAAGCTGGGTGTGAATGTTGAGCCAAGATTTTTGAACAGTCTGAGTGGGTTCTGCTTGGCGTCTCTACCCTTTTGCTGAACCCAGCCAGTTATGTAACTAAATCAGTAGAATACCTTTTCCATTAAAGTAAAAAAATTTACGTTTCACGATTTTGGGGGGGGGAGGGGGGTGTCAGTGTGAAGATTCTCCCCTCACACCAAGTTTTTCTTGAGGTAGCTCAATTGACTTTACTGGGGTTACTCAGGATTTAAACTGGTGTAAGTGAGAGGAGTAGCTCACGAAAGCTCATGCTCAAATAAATTGGTTAGTCTCTAAGGTGCCACAAGAACTCCTTTTCTTTTTGCGAATACAGACTAACACGGCTGTTCCTCTGAAACCTAGCCTAGCTAAGAGCATTTATTTCTTAAAGGCATCATGGGGATTAGCTTCCATCAGGTGTTCTTGCTTTTGACTACCTTCCTGCAAGTCAGAAATGGTCCTGCACAACATGTAACATAGGTTGGGGGGGGGGGGGGAACAGAAGAATTACGCTAAAGAGGTTGGATTAATTCAACCGAAGAGAGAGCACTTTTAAGGTTACTTCTAGAGGTACTGAAAAAAATCTATAATCGAGATTGATGAAACTGAATGAGAAATGAGGCTGAGAACATCACAAGTGAAGGGAAAAAGGAAAATTAAGAACAGACTGAGGATTCAGGCCCAGAGATTTCACTGACACGGTAAACAAAATGACTAATTTGCCAAGTAAGGCCATCAAATAAAGTAAAGTTTAATGAGTTAGAGAGGAAGATGAACATTTTACTTGAGAGAGTGGATTTAAGGATTTAGTGACACAGCAGGAACACAGAATAGAGATAAACATAAAAGGCTTGTTCGACCCAGCGACCTTTCCCAGTTCAGCAATTCCATATGGCTTTATACTTTTCATCTCTGATTCATCATTCTAAACAAGGTCAATTAAATGCCATAAGAAGAGTATTGTTGCACTGGAGGAATGGATTTAGGCAGGCGAGTCAGGGCCAAATTAATCCCTGGTGTAACACCACTGATGTCTAGGAGGGCTAACAGAGTTATGCCACGCATCAATTTGGCCCATTGACTTTATCTGAAGCTAAATAGCTCTGTATCCATATCAATGGAGAAGTGCCAAAAATAAAAAGCTGTCTCAATCTGGTTCCACAGGGTCTAAGTTCTGTTGTCACATCACTGGTGTGTGATGTCATGAGCTGTGAAGCTCCTTTGTAGCAATTTTGCCATAATTTTAGACCACCAAGCTGGACTGACACTTCTTGTTTTAATCTGTGCATGAGAAGTTTGTTCTCTTTCTGGCAGTTCCTAAAAATGTTTACACAGCTTTCTACTGAGTGACTCAAATGGGTCAGGGGCAGAGTTTGGGATTCTCAGGCAGATGATAATGTTTTTTCATAAACTTGTTCTTTGAATTTGATGGGGGTGGGGGAGGTACAGTTCATGGCAATGGCCAGATACAAAGAATCAAATGAAATCAAAAGTGATGAAAGTATCAAGCAACCAGTAAGAGTAAAGGACAGCCAAAAAAAAGTCTGCAAGAATAAAAATAAAGCAATAAGAAATGTAGTAGATAGCAGTGCAACTTACATAAAGCAAAGCATTAGAGAATGCCACAGCATCCATAGATACAGCAAGGCAAAATAAAGGATATTGTAATAAACATGTTTCTGGTATAACAGCTGAGAAAGTGAATATCAAGCTGTCCAGAGTAGCACACGACCATGAGTGCCAACCTCATGGCAGACTGTCAAGGAACAGGTCAAAAACCCCAAACTGGTTTAATGTTCTATAATTGGATTTCACCAACCAAGTAACAAGTGTGAATTCCTAAAGCACTATAACAGCCTTAGCATGGAGTCATAGACAGTCCCCTTTGGCACTCCACTCTATATTGCCACCCAAGCAAGCCTGCCTTTGTGATAGATGGTTTCTTATGCCAAAAATCACAACAGTATTCATGTTACAACCAGTCACTTGCCCCTAGGTCAATTGTACCTGAGATCTCAAACCAAAGACAATGCTTTTAGCCAATCCTATAGTACTAAAGATTCATTAACTATGAAAAAGAGTTATTTTACAAGGTAAAAGCTGATAAACATACACACACAAATGGAGATAGATTCTTAGGTTCCAAAAGCTATATGTGCTATAATATGCAAGCCCTGTGTGTCTTTTAGGGCTAACCAAAGTCAAATAGCTTGGGGATCCCTTGCTTGTGCTTAGAAATATTGCCCTCTTCAAAATCCAAGCAGCATACTGATCCAGTTTCTTCTTGTCAGGCATTTTTATTTCCATCCCCCCAGAGTTCAAGCTGATGGGAGGAGTTCATGCACAGATCCCCTCTTCATGGGTGAGGTGGAGAGAAATCAACAAAATGTCCTTTGATATTTCACAATGGCTCATTTGGTTTCACTGGGCCTTCTTGTGTACAGGACCAGCATTTTATACTATCTATTGCTTCTTTCCTGTTTGGGGAGATACACAATTACAGAGGTTTCAGAGTACGCATTTCAACAATTTTCATCCCACCATCAACCTCAGCCTAGACCAATCTACACAAGCGGTCCATTTCCTGGACACTACTGTGCTAATAAGCGATCGTCACAAACACCACCCTATACCGGAAACCTACTGAGCACTACACTTACCTACATGCCTCCAGCTTCCATCCAGGACACACCACACGATCCATTGTCTACAGCCAAGCTCTAAGATATAACCGCATTTGCTCCAACCCCTCAGACAGAGACAATCACCTACAAGATCTCTATCAAGTATTCTTAAAATTACAATACCCACCTGCTGAAGTGAAAAAACAGATTGTCAGAGCCAGAAGAGTACCCAGAAGTCACCTACTACAGGACGGGCCAAACAAAGAAAATAACAGAACCCCACTAGCTGTCACCTTCAGCTCCCAACTAAAACCTCTCCAGCGCATCATCAAAGATTTACAACCTATCCTGAAAAAATGATCCCTCACTCTCACAGATTTTGGGAGACAAACCAGTACTCGCTTACAGACAGCCCCCCAACCTGAAGCAAATACTCTCCAGCAACCACACAGCAAAAACACTAACCCAGGAACCTATCCTTGCAACAAAGCCTGTTGCCAACTCTATCCATATATTTATTCAAGTGACACCATCATAGGACCTAATCACATTAGCCATGCCATCAGGGGCTCGTTCACCTGCACATCCACCAATGTGATATATACCATCATGTGCCAGCAATGCCCCTCTCCCATGTACATTGGCCAAACTGGACAGTCTCTATGCAAAAGAATAAATGGACACAAATCTGACATCAGGGATCATAACATTCAAAAACCGGTAGGAGAACACTTCAACCTCTTTGGCCACTCAGTAAAAGACTTAAGAGTGGCAATTTTGCAACAGAAAAGCTTCAAAAACAGACTCCAAGGAGAAACTGCTGAGCTTGAATTAATATGCAAACTAGATACCATTAACTTGGGTTTGAATGGAGACTGGGAGTGGCTGGGTCATTACACATATTGAATCTATTTCCTTAAGTTAAGTATCCTCATACCTTCTCGTCAACTGTCCAAATGGGCCATCTTGATTATCACTACAAAAGTTTTTTCTCCTGCTGCTAATAGCTCACCTTAACTAATTAGCCTCTCACAGTTTGTATGGTAACTCCCAACTTATCTGTATGTATATATCTTACTCTATGATCCATTCTATGCATCCGATGAAGTGGGCTGTAGCCCACGAAAGCTTATGCTCTAATAAATTAGTTAGTCTCTAAGGTGCCACAAATACTCCTGTTCTTTTTACAATTACAGAGGTTTACAATGCAAACACTCAAAATAACTTTATACCATGGGCTACAGATGTTAGAAGTGAGATCAATACATGCAGCATCATACAAGCATTTTTTCAAACTTTCAAACTAAACATTCTTTTCAACTTAACGTCTATTTTAACAATGCTAACTCACAGGTGAGCCAGACTGATTTCCAGCTATGCATTTATCAGCATGCAGTGAGGCCTCGGGGCCTTGGCTTGAGCTGGCTCCTGGTCTGCTAGCACCACAGTGAAATTAGAGGCTGTGGGAGGAGGACAATTTAGTTGTTTTATTTGAACTAGTCTGAGGAGTCTTGAGATGGGATTTTAAGATGGTCTGGGGATCTGAGAGCAGCAGACAGGGGAAGACAGGAAGGGTCATCTCAAAAATCCTTAATCTCAAAGGATGGCTAATACAAGGGAATCATCCTGTGGTGGCAGCTATGTGGTGCTGGCTATGATGGAAGCAGAGTCCAGAGAAATCAGACTACAATTGAAGTAAGGGTTAGAGAGAGAAATATAACTAAGGAGGAAAGGCTGACAGAAACCCACCTATATACAGTTCTTGAGACAGGGAGAGCGGGAGAGTCCATAGCTCACTCTCATTGCCTTGCAGGGGGCTTGTGTATCATATGGAATGGTGTTACTGGAGAGCAATCACATCCACTTCCCCTCCTTAAGGAATTGTTCATCCTCAGCCTCCTCCTTTCACCACTTTAAGCTCTGAAGAAGGGGACCCACTACAATAGTCCCAGGTACACTAATGGGTTTTAGTATCTCACCTGAAGGAGCAATTAGTTCCTTTCCCTGCTTCACTTGTGCTCTGCAAACCATGACCATTTATCCAGTTCTATGGATTTTTCACATCAATAGCACAAAGCTGATATTTTTTCAACTGTTGCTTAGGGATGCTTCTTCTTTAGGAAAAATGACCCCCTTGTCACATTACAATTGTAACTCCAGGTCACAAATGTGTGCAGGTCCTTTTATGGGATTGTAGTGGTGTAGGGATGTGTGTGGCCCTCCCTCACTGCCAGTCTCCAAGGAAGGCCATACCTTTTTGCTGTCATGCCCCTAGAGTAGCAGTCTATCAAAGGGGGAAAGTTAGCAGTCTCACGGGCTCAACCCTCAGTCATGGGAGAGCAGCAAACAATCTCGGGGCCCAAGCCCATAGGTGAGGCAAGGCCCCAAGCAGCCTAGAGTTCCAGCCCTCAAGTGGGGTACAGTAGTTAAAGACTGTTCAGAGGCCCAGGCCCTTGGGCAGGGTGGGGCACCTTGCAATCTAGCGCTCTGGCCCTCAGGCAGCAGCAAGCACCACCCACAATCTGTGGGCTCAGGCCTGGGGTGAGCACCAAGCTGAGTCTATGGGTCAGGGTCAGGCACCCAGCAAACACTCTAGGGCACCGGCAGGGGTCTCATTGGGGTATAATGCCAGTGTCAATCCCAGCAGCTCCTCAACGTCGGGTATGTCTGGCAATCCTGCTCCCTGTCGGAGGTGTCCTCAGGGCAGCAGAAGTCTTCCACAGGTTCCAGTTCAAGCAGCAGGCTAAAGGCATCTGCCTCCTTTGGCAGCTCCTGCTCAACTGAGCTACAGGGCCTGCCTATTATGCTTCCTGTTCCTGTCCCGCCTCTCTACATTCGGCGTGGTGGGCATAGACTCCCTGGTTCTGCCCATTATGGTGTGTGTGGCCCTCCCTCACTGCCAATCCCTGAGGGAGGCCACACCTCTTTGCTACAGGGATCCACTATTCATTCCTCCTGCCCTTCGGCCAAGAGGCAATACATGACAGGGCCATAGCCCTAAACTCCACTTTCTTAAATTGCTTTCAGGAGGCTTGCATAGCTGTCAGTACTAGCTTCAATCCATCTCCTCAGGGTAAAGATGGGACTTGTGCCCGGCCCCTGCAAAGTGAAAAAATAAGGGGCAGCTTCCTTGTTCCCTCCTCTTCCTTCGTCTTCCATCCTGTACCCATCTAGTTGTTAACCAGCATGATTATCTGGTACCTTGTATTTTCTGTTATAGATGACTATTTGTGTGTGGAGCAATCTGTGATACTTGGGTTTGAACAAATCAATGCCAGAATAAGATCTCCTGTCATGCATTACATTTCCTACTTGCTCTATTAGCTTTACTGTTGCTGACTGAAGATACAAGGATCACATCTTTGGTGTCACATTTGACTGCTTTCCCTCCGTCTCCACTATATCCAGGCTGTCACTGTATCCCATCAAATCTTCCTCTAAAATGTCTGTAACTTCTTCCTTTCCTCTTCATTGAATCATAGGACTAGAAAGGACCTCAAGAGGTTTTCTAGTCCAGTCCCCTGCACTCAAGGCAGGACTAAGTATTATCTAGACCTGCCAGGTGTTTGTCTAACCTGCTCTTAAAAACCTCCAATGATGGAGATTCCACAACCTTCCTAGGCAATTTATTCCAGTGCTTAACCACCCTGACAAGAAGCTTTTCCTAATGTCCAATCTAAATCTCCTTTGCTGCAATTTAAGCCCATGCTCAATGTTTTTTTAGGATGTCTGTGCCTTATTGTTAATAATTCACTCAATGAGGCCTGATGACTTGTACTTTTATCTGCAGCTTCCTATTCTACAGGAGCATGAAAAGAAAGACTGCTGGTGGTGAATTGCAGAACTGTGTGTACCTGGTGGTTGTGCATTACTGGACCATTACAATCCTAATGCCACTTCCATCTTATAAATGGACTTCTGAGTTTGCATTACCTGTTGGTGACCACAGAAATTAGGAAGTGTAGTGTAATATGCACTAACAGCCTGATCCAAAGTCCATTAAAATCAACAGAAAAAAATTCATTAGGTTTGGATCAGACCCTATGTATGGGAGCCAGCTTTATCTTTGAACCAGTGCATTATAGTCTGCATTATAGACATGAAAAAGTTATAATGTACTCCTCATTGTTTTTCTTATTAGCCCCTTTTTTGGTGTATCTAAACAATCTATTTTGTTCAAATAAACATATTTCTACATTGTATCTGAAAATATGTGAATCTATGAGGATCTTCAAACCAGAAGATTGCCTGAACGAGGAAAGGGCTGAAAAGAAAGGAAAACACCAAGAAAATAACGGATTGAGCCCTTCCTGGAGACAAGAACCAGGTACAGTCAAATGCTGGAGTCCACAATTACTTAAAATTCTTTTGACCAATGTATTTCATTGTGAAATTAATCAAATGCTGTTTCTGTTAGAAGCCGGGGTTCATTTCCTTTCCTTAGATAAACACTTGAAGGTGCCAGACTCCTCTGTGGGATGATAAATGACTTCCTAGACGTCATCAGAAAGGAAGTTGTTCCTCATAACTCTTCTAAATCTGTTACATATCAAATTTCCTGTGCATGGCTGCCACGCTGTGATGCGTTCCAAACTGTGTTTCACAAATTCTCAGTGTGCCCTAGAAAATGGAGACACTCCATTTCTAATTCAATCATTGGCCACGTTTTCAAAGCACAGGAGGCCATAGATTGGATTCGTAAGCTAGTACATTACATCCTGCCTACCCAGAATACAAACAAGACACAGTTCAGATGTTTGATTTATGGGGCTGTTCCATTTTGTTTTATTCTGTGATGAGACTGGAAAAAGATGAGGTACAGGTTCTACTGGAATAATCATGGAATACGAGTTTGTACTTTTACTGGTATTCTCTGCAATCGCATTGACGACCAATAAATATCATAACATCAGATCTGTAGAGTCTTCATCCATTTCCTTTCCAACAAAATGGTTATAATAATAATTCTTTGAGTTCTATAGCACTTTTCATTGGTGGAGCATTCTTTATCAAAGCACTTCAATTCACCAAATTGCTTAAAGTCTAACAATACTACAGTGAGATAAGTTAATATTTTTAATATTCAGAGCTTGAGAAAATGAGATAGGGAGAATGTAAGTGACTCAACCAAGGTCACGCAGCAAGTCTGCAGCAGAGTCAGAGATAGAAAGCAGATTGCTTGATGAGCAATTCTATGTTTTAGCCACCCAATTCTGCTTCATCTCCATATAGTGATCTAAAGGGCATGTCTACACTACAAAATTAGGTCGATTTTATAGAAGTCGATCTTTTAGTAACCGATTTTATACAGTCAATCGTACATGTCTCAACTAAGCTCATTAGGTTGGCGGAGTGCATCCTCAATACTGTGGCTAGCTTCAACTCACAGAGTGGTGAACTGTGGGTAGCTATCCCACAGTCCCTGCTGCCCATTGGAATTCTGGGTTAAGCTCCCAATGCCTGATGGGGCAAAAACATTGTTGTGGGTGATTTTAGGTACATGTCATCCATCTCCCCTCCCTCCTGCCTTGAAAGCAATGGCAAACAATCATTTCACACCTTTTTTCCTGGGTTATCCATGCAGATGCCATATCACGGCAAGCCTGGAGCCCACTCAGCTGAACACTGCTTTTGTGAGCATTGCAGACACCTTGTGCATTATCCTGCAGTATGTGCAGAGCCTAGCTAGGAGCCGCCAGCATGAGGAAGAGTGTGGGAAGGACATGGACACAGACATTCCTGAAAACACAGGATGTGGCAATTGGGATATCATGGCAGCATTGGGGCATGTTGTTACAGCAGAATGCCGATTCAGCCTGGTAAACAAGCACAGACTTGTGGGACCGCATAGTGTTGCGGGTATGGGATGATTCCCAGTGGCTGTGAAACTTTTGCATGTGTAAGGCCACTTTCATGGAACTTTGTGAATTGCTTTCCCCTGCCCTGAAGTGCAGGAATACCAAGATAAGAGCTGCCCTGACAGTTGAGAAGCAAGTGGTGATAGCCCTGTGGAAGCTAGCAAAGCCTGACTGCTACCAGTCAGTCGGGAATTAGTTTGGAGTGGGCAAATCTATCGTGTGGGCTGCTGTGATCCAAGTAGCCAGGGCAATCAATACCCTTCTGCTAAGAAAGGTAGTGAATCTGAGAAATGTGCAGGTCATAGTGGATGGCTTTGCTGCAATGGGGTTCCCTAACTGTGGTGGGGCGATAAACAGAACGCATATCCCTATGTTATACCATGGGTACTGTGCTATATAATTGGTTATGTTTGGGCTATATCCAGTGTATGTTTTATAGTAAGAATTAAGGTATTAAAATAAATGAATAGGATAGTGGATACTAGTATTAGCCATTTTCTTTTTATGCCTTGTAAGTAACAGACAGGATTTTATCTGTGCCTATGTTAATTAGATTAGAAGAATTTTGGAGGCCCAGGCCCCAGTGTGGGAAAGGACAGTTACAAGATTTAGTAAGGTCTAATTTATGATGCCTTTCTTGTTCAACATAAAACTCTGCTATTTGTTACCTTTTGAAGGTCTCTGCAAAGAATTGTTTGTGTGAATGAGGAATGTATGCATCAGGGAAAGATAAGGTGTGAAGGCCATTTTTGAAGCCAGATGGCCAAGGGAGGAGGAGTGAAGAAACTGAAGAGACTCAGAGACACCACAGAACCATCAACGGGCATCCATGTTTGAGGAGGGGCAGACTGACAACCCTGAGGTGAAGGCTGGCACCCTTAAAACACAAGATAATTGATTAAATCGAAACCAGATAGGATGACCCTTCTGGAGGTGTTTTAGGCCATCAAAAGATAACACCAATTAAGGAGTAACTGGTCGCAAACTGACACAGCAAAATCCATAGACTTCAATGGAGAAAAAAGACTACAAGAACAGTGTGCTTTGCCATGGGACTTTGAGTTTGTCTTGCCACTACTCCAGGAGCATCAGATTGTGACTGACAGAGCCTGGCTCCCCTCTCTGACCAATCTGGCTGGCCACTAGATTGATCCAGACTTTGAACTGGTAACTATAAACATCGACTGGCGGCTGTGATTGCAGAGCCATTGGCCATTATCTTTGAAAACTCGTGGCGAACGGGGGAAGTCCCGGATGACTGGAAAAAGGCTAATGTAGTGCCAATCTTTAAAAAAGGGAAGAAGGAGGATCCTGGGAACTACAGGCCAGTAAGCCTCACTTCAGTCCCTGGAAAAATCATGGAGCAGGTCCTCAAAGAATCAATCCTGAAGCACTTGCATGAGAGGAAAGTGATCAGGAACAGCCAGCATGGATTCACCAAGGGAAGGTCATGCCTGACTAATCTAATCGCCTTTTATGATGAGATTACTGGTTCTGTGGATGAAGGGAAAGCAGTGGATGTATTGTTTCTTGACTTTAGCAAAGCTTTTGACACGGTCTCCCACAGTATTCTTGTCAGCAAGTTAAGGAAGTATGGGCTGGATGAATGCACTATAAGGTGGGTAGAAAGCTGGCTAGATTGTCGGGCTCAACGGGTAGTGATCAATGGCTCCATGTCTAGTTGGCAGCCGGTATCAAGTGGAGTGCCCCAAGGGTCGGTCCTGGGGCCGGTTTTGTTCAATATCTTCATAAATGATCTGGAGGATGGTGTGGATTGCACTCTCAGCAAATTTGCGGATGATACTAAACTGGGAGGAGTGGTAGATACGCTGGAGGGGAGGGATAGGATACAGAAGGACCTAGACAAATTGGAGGATTGGGCCAAAAGAAATCTGATGAGGTTCAATAAGGATAAGTGCAGGGTCCTGCACTTAGGACGGAAGAACCCAATGCACAGCTACAGACTAGGGACCGAATGGCTAGGCAGCAGTTCTGCGGAAAAGGACCTAGGGGTGACAGTGGACGAGAAGCTGGATATGAGTCAGCAGTGTGCCCTTGTTGCCAAGAAGGCCAATGGCATTTTGGGATGTATAAGTAGGGGCATAGCGAGCAGATCGAGGGACGTGATCGTTCCCCTCTATTCGACATTGGTGAGGCCTCATCTGGAGTACTGTGTCCAGTTTTGGGCCCCACACTTCAAGAAGGATGTGGATAAATTGGAGAGAGTCCAGCGAAGGGCAACAAAAATTATTAGGGGTCTGGAACACATGAGTTATGAGGAGAGGCTGAGGGAGCTGGGATTGTTTAGCCTGCAGAAGAGAAGAATGAGGGGGGATTTGATAGCTGCTTTCAACTACCTGAAAGGGGGTTCCAAAGAGGATGGCTCTAGACTGTTCTCAATGGTAGCAGATGACAGAACGAGGAGTAATGGTCTCAAGTTGCAGTGGGGGAGGTTTTGATTGGATATTAGGAAAAACTTTTTCACTAAGAGGGTGGTGAAACACTGGAATGCGTTACCTAGGGAGGTGGTAGAATCTCCTTCCTTAGAGGTTTTTAAGGTCAGGCTTGACAAAGCCCTGGCTGGGATGATTTAACTGGGAATTGGTCCTGCTTCGAGCAGGGGGTTGGACTAGATGACCTTCTGGGGTCCCTTCCAACCCTTATATTCTATGATTCTATGATTCTATGACTGTGTGCATGGTGAGTGTGTGTGTGACTGAAAAGCATATGCTAATTGCTGTCTTCTCAATAAATGCAGCGTGTTGCCTTTTACTCTATAAAAAGATCTCGTGTGCTCTGTTTAAGCATAATACCTATCTTGGCACAGAACCACCTTGCCAAAGAGTACATAAACCACAAGGGGTACTTCTCAATGGTGTTGCAAGCACTGGTGGATCACAAGGGCCATTTCACCGACATCAGTGTGGGATGGTTGGGAAAAGTGCATGATGCGCGCATCTTTCGGAACTCTGGACTGTTTGGAAAGCTGCAAGAAGGGACTTTCTTCCCAGACCAGAAAATTACCATTGGGGATGTTGAAATGCCAGTAGTTATCCTTGGGGACCCAGACTACCCCTTGCTCCCATGGCTCATGAAGCCATACACAGGCAGCCTGGACAGCCGTAAGGAGCAGTTCAACTATAGGCTGAGCAAGTGCAGAATGATAGTAGAATGTGCCTTTGGATGTTTAAAAGGGCGCTGGCACAGTTTGCTGAGTAGGTTAGACCTCAGCGAAAGCAATATTCCCATTGTTATTGATGCTTGCTGTGTGCTCCATAATATCTGTGAGAGTAAGGGGGAGACGTTTATGGCGGGGTGGGAGGTTGAGGCAGATCGCCTGGCAGCCAATTTTGAACAGCCAGACACCAGGGCAATTAGAAGATCACACAGAGGCGCGCTGCGCATCAGAGAGGCTTTGAAAAACAGCTTCATGACTGACCAGGCTACGGTGTGACAGTTGTGTGTGTTTGTCCTTGATGCAAAGCTGCCCCCTTTGGCAAATGTACTTCCCTGTAAGCCAATCCCGCTTCCCCCTTCGATCACAGCTGGCACAGGAAATAAAGTCCCCACTGTTCTGAATCCATTTATTCTTTATTTATTAAAAAATACTTGAGATCACTGACAACTTTTATTAGTAAAAGGAAGCCTGGGTGTACAAAAGGTTTAATAATGGGGTGGGGTGAGAGAGGAGGGAAGGACAAGGCCACATTGCTTATTGTAGCTACCCTACAAATCACAGCTGTTTGAATGACAGCCTTCTGTTGCTTGGGCCATCCCCTGGAGCTGAGTGGCAGGATGCCCGGAGCCTCTCCACCACGTTCTTGGGCTTCTGAGTGAGGAGGATGTGGAACTTAGTGAAGAGGGCAGGCGGTTACACAATGGCTGCAGCAGTGATCTGTACTCTAGTTGCCTTTCCTGCAGCTCCACCAGACTCCTCATCATGTCCATTTGCTCCCCCATTAGCCTCAGCATCTCCTCCTGCATGTTCCAGTCACACTATCTGTATGCTTTCCTGGCCTCTGCCACCAAATGCCTCCATGCATGCAGCTGTGCCCTATCAGTGCAGGAGGACTGCATGAGCTCTGAAAACATGCCATCGCAAGTGCATTTTTTTCACCTTCTAATCTGCGATAACCTTAGGGACAGAGTTCATATGGGGAACATAGAAGCATTTGCAGCTGCAGGGGGGAAAAAAAGGGAGAGTAGACTTTTAAGAAGATACATTTCTGAGAACAAAAGGGAAACTCTTTCACAGTGAATTGAGCAATTCACAGTAGACAACACATGTGTTTTAGGTACAAGGTGGCATTTTGCCTTTTATATTGAGCACCTACTGGTATGGTGACACATCACACATGACTGGGCAACAGAATTCGGTTTGCAGGCAGCCATGGGAAGCCAAAGGGTACGGGAGGTTCTTCCGTGTTCATAACGTGTGGGAATGGTTTCAAACTGCAGCACCCTCCTTTCCCATAGCAACCAATGCCAATTGTGTTTGCTGTTTAAAAGGAGGGGCTGCAGTTTTGGGATGGATGTGCACACACACACAGATACACCCTTTAGCCAAGTGCAAATTGCCCAGCATGCTCCGGGTTTAACGTGTCAGGGATCACCAAACAGAAGGGATTACTGTTCCCTTACAAAACTTCCCCTATTTCAACCAGGTGACCATGAATGATATCACTCTCCTGAGGCTAACACAGAAAGATAAAGACTGAATGTTGCATGAATGTGACCAAAACCCAGGACCATTCGCTGCCAATCTTTGTGCTGCAATGATTCCAGACCACTAGCTACTGGCTTGGCATGGTAAAGTGTCCTACCATGGAGGACGAAATAAGGCAGCCCTCCCTAGAAACCTTCTGCAAAGGCTTTCAGAGTACCTCCAGGAGAGCTTCATGGAGATGTCCCTGGAGGATTCCTGCTCCATCCCCAGAAACATTAACAGACTTTTCCATTAGTAGTACTGGCCATAAATGCATCCCAATTCTTCAGGGCAAATCAAACATTAAACACAATTGCTTTTAACCCCTGTAGTGTCGTTACAAATGTGCACTCTCCAATGGTGCCTCCTCTACCTTCAGGGTCCAGGAACAATAGGCCCTGGGAGGATATTGGCTCCAGGGTGAGGAAAAGGTCCTGGCTGCCAGGAAGAATGGATTCTCCATTTGCCTGCTGTGCATTCTCCTCCTCCCCCTCTTCCTCATCCACAAAATCCTCCTCCATGTTGCATGAGGCTGCCACCTTGAACGTGTCCATGGAGAGTGTTGGGTTACTGTTAGGGTCTTCCCCTAGAATGGCATGCAGCTGATCATAGAATCGGCATGTCTGGGGCTCTGACCCAGAGCAATATTTTCCTCCTTTGTCTTTTGGTAGGCTTGCCTGAGCTCCTTAATTTTCACACAGCACTGCTGTGCATCCCTGGTGTAGCATCTCTCTACCATGCCCTGTGGGATTTTGGCATATATGTCAGCATTTCTTCTGCTGGATTGGAATTCTGCCTGCACAGATTCTTCTCCCTGTACTGCAGTCAGATCCAGTGTCTCCCGTTCGCTCCATGCTGGAACTCGTTTGCGATTCTGGGACTGCATGGTCACCTGTTCTGCTGAGCTCACCACACTGACCAAACAGGAAATGAAATTCAAAAGTTTCCAATGCTTTTCCTGTGTACCTGGCTAGTGCATCGGAGTTGAAAGTGCTGTCCAGAGCGGTCACATTGGAGCATTCTGGGATAGCTCCCGGAGGCCAATACCATCAAATTGCATAGTGCTGCATCTACACTACCCCAAATTCAACCCAGGAAAGTCCATTTTAGTGCTAATCCCCTCATCAGGGAGGAGTACAGCAGTTGATTTTAAGAGCCCTTTAGGTTGGCGGAATGGGGTTGGTTGTGTAGATGCATTCATTCTAAAATCGACCTAACACGGCTAAATTTGACCTAACCTCATAGTGTAGACCAGGCCAAAGTCTTGCTCATTGAGGCCAAATATAATCTGGATTTAACATATATGTGAAATCTATTGTACCAGAGGCTATTTTCATCTGAGAGAAGAGAAAGCAAGTTCTACCTGCCTCTAAAAATGTATGTTTGATAGTTTTTTTCAGTATGTGAATGTAAAGTATGGTTGAAGGAAGCTAGACTACTTTATACAATTTAGAAATCCTTTTTTAAAAAAAGGCCATTAAGAATTGAAAATTATGCACAGTTAGCTAGATGTCAAAGTATTATAAGATGTACACACAATAATCTGAAGGCGTAAAATCATTGGCTACTAAATCAAGCCCAAAAGGTATTTTATGCCTCTAATTTCAATGAGCAAGGAAGTGTACTAGAAGAGGAGTCCCTTTAGAGCTATCTATATTACTGTATTAAATACTAGTGGAGGGTTTCCTGTTTATATCCTTCCTTTCCTTTACTTCCTATCAGTCAGTGACAATCAGGAGATATGCCAAAGGAGTACTCTCTAGAGATCTGTGAATAAATTCATTAAAAGAAATAAAACTTTGTTGTCAAAAAAGTTGAATGAAATTCCATCTAGCACTCTACATTCAGATGATATTACATTCAAAAATTATTTGAAAACACCTAATACAATTTATGACAAGAACAATAGGAATGTACTGGAATCCACAGCTCTCCTATTTCAATGCATCTTCAACCATGAGAAGAAGATACACTTTACTTTGGAATATATCATATGCTTCATGGGTTGCTTCACCGCAGTGAACAGTGAAAAGGCAAAATGGATGTATTGCTAATGTTTTCAGGACCCGTTATCAATTCCTTTCTCCTAATCTTCTATTGAATTTTTTTTTGGAAATTTTGGTTGCAAAAAGTGCCTCTACAAGTGGTAATTTGTCTAGGAGTGAATCAGGCCCTTTAGTTGTTTATAGCACTTTTGTCTGTTATGGTACTGTAACAGAAGAAAGTAAGTGCTTAGCATACTTCTGCCTACTTCATATTAAAATGAATGATTTCTAAAAAAGAATTCTTCAGTTGGAAATCAATTATTTGAGAGAGAAAATATTCATATTGTTTTATAGGTTCTGCTTGTGTGGACTGCTTATGATGCCAATCGTTCATAGCTCTCCTTTAAATGCAACACCTTCATAGAATGCATAGGTAACAAAACACTCAGCACTGTACAGAGTATGTGTTTTTAATTTTGTGGGACACCATATGTTAGCGGTGATTTTGTTTTTCATCTGGACTTCAATTAACACAGAGATATAGATCTCCAACTGCACCTACTATTATTGTATTGTGTACAGGTCCAGACTGAGGCATAGGCAATACAAGCACATGTGTAGGGCCCAACGGGGCCGTCCATAGGTTTTATGGGGCCATATCCAGTATTATTAAACTGGTGCCACTATGCCCGAGGCAGCCCGAGCTCGCAGCCTGAAGGGGGTGGGAGGGATGAGGCAGCAAAGAATAACAAGACGCGCGGCCCTGCCTCACAGTGGCAGAGAGTCACAGTTCCCCGCAGAGACCCTTGTACCCTCTCCCTCATGCAGAATGGACATGCAGAAGGTACCTAATTAAAAGTACTAAAATTGGGAATAAAAAATGTCAGTCACAGGTTTTTTGATATGCCCTGAAGTTTGTCAGACATTTATTTGCAAAAACTTTGAAGTAAGGGTGAGTCAGCTGTCTTGCTGAGTACAACATTAAATATTATGGAATACATGATGCAGCTTTTCTCTGTTTTACATTTTCTTAATCAGTATTTCTAAGCCGATTTTATATTTTAAATGTACTCTTAACCCTTCATAACATAATCATTCCAGATTAGTACATATTTAACTCACTGAAACAAAGACATTATTTTAAATTAATCAGTCACAGAGGTTTAGTGTGTTCATAACAATGTTAATTGCTTTTAGAAAAAGGGAACACTAATTTACTTTGTGTGATCTCCATAACAATAGAAAAAGAGTACTTGTGGCACCTTAGAGACTAACCAATTTATGCTCAAATAAATTGGTTAGTCTCTAAGGTGCCACAAGTTCTCCTTTTCTTTTTGCGAATACAGACTAACACTGCTGCTACTCTAAAACATAACAATAGACATGTTTATGAAATTTCACCAACTTTAAAAAATACGTTTACAAAAAAATTAGGCCTAAAAGGATTGTATATCTTACTAAGATACTGATTTTGCTGGACCGTTCTCTTAGAACTAGTTCATCAGAGAGTCAAAAGTAAAGAAAGGGAAATTTTTTGTCCAGCTATCTTGAAGGAAAAGAGTGTTGTCCCTTTAAGGGCTCTCTTCAATGGGGGTAGGGTGGGGGGAATGGGGATGAAGGGAGAAAGGGCTGGACAGAAAGGACAGGAAGACTTTGGAAGCAAGTTTTTTTTTTTTACTATAGCAATTAAAATGTGTATTTTAGATAAGGGTGATCTTTTCTGAAGGATTTATTTAAAAAACTATGTGTCTGAAGATCCAGGCATTTAAGGCTAAAGATGATTTTGTATCTAAAAATCTATGCAAGGATTTTTTAGAGATGTGATTTTATAATCTTCACCAACTCACTAATGCAATATTTTAAAGCAAATTTTAAACTAAGGTCCTATAGACTGACATGTTCTGTGTAAATATTACAGTAATGCACAACTGTTTTTGTCAGTAAATTCAGAAACTGACAGTATACACCTGGGGTTTGGCAAATGCCTGTTAAATGACTTAATTCCCCCTTGAATGGCTCTTTGACAGTTTCAATGCTGTGTTAATAGGTCTGGCAGGCTGGAGCGCTTTTTCACTTTTAACTACTAGATCCCCTACAGAGGAAGACTCACCAGGCTGCAGCAGCCAGCTGTGGGAGCCTGCAGGAAGGGTCAGAACAGGGACAGGAAAGCCAAAAGGGTGGACACTAAGGGCAGTTTCCACGGTATACATCTGATGAAGTGAGCTGTAGCTCACGAAAGCTCATGCTCAAATAAATTGGTTAGTCTCTAAGGTGCCACAAGTACTCCTTTTCTTTTTGCGAATAAAGACTAACACGGCTGTTCCTCTGAAACCTGTCACTAAGGGCATGGCTACACTTGCATGATGTAGAGCGCTTTGAGTTAAACCAGCCTTCATAGAGCACAGTAGGGAAAGCACTGCAGTCTGTCCACACTGACAGCTTCAAGTGTGCTGGCGTGGCCACATTTGCAGCACTTGCAGAGGCATTGGGCGTGGTGCATTATGGGCAGCTATCCCAGCATGCAAGTGACTTTCAAATGCGGGGGAGGGAGGATGGAGTGTGACAGGGAGTGTGTTGTTGGGGGGCTGAACGCATGTCAGCATGCTGTCTTGTAAGTTCAGACATCAGCAGGACCCCCCCCACACCCCGCTCCTCTCTCTCACACACACAGCGTTCCACACAAATGGTTGCTTTGTCTCGGAGGAGATAAGCAGCGGGCTGTCAGAAATGGAGCTTTCGATGGGCATTTCCATCATTCCAATCAATGACAAGAGTGGCCACTTGACTTAAGGAGATTATGGGATGTTTCCGGAGGCTGATCAGAGCACAGTAATGCAACACCTCGTTCACACTGGTGCCGCGGTGCTCCAGAGGGGGTGCAGCAAACATCATTCCGCTCGCCAAGGTGGAGTACCAGCAGCGCTGTAGCCGCAGATTCAGAGCACTCTACGTACCTTGCCAGCGTGGATGGGTAGTGAGCTAGTGCACCCGGAGCTCCTTTATTGCCCTGTAACTCGCAAGTGTAGCCAAGCCCTAAGACCCAGTGGTGCCTCAAATTTTCAGGTGCCCTGTGCATCTGCATATGTTGTGTATACCTAAGGACGGCCCTGGGGCCCAAGCTCCTGGACAGAGGGGATTACATAAGAATTTCAGCTTGCTTTATTTTTAAAAAAGGAACTTTCTAGCCCTCACAGTGGTGAAGAAATGTTAGAAAACATGACCTGAATGTGACAGGTGCAGTGACATCTACCAGGGTCTTCAGACAGGCTGATACAATAGCTCTGAAACACATGAGCTACCCCAGACATCACAATAGGGTGCTAACTCCAAGACCCACTTCTCTGTGGGACCCCCATCAACACTAAGGCCATCAGTGCTCCTTGTACTCCACTGAAACAGTTCTTGCCAAAGTCTTTAATAACATTTTTCTAGCCAAAGATCAGAATCAGTCCTCCATTCTCATCCTCCTTGACCTGTCACAGTCGACCATGCTTTTCTTCATAGATTCATAGTTTATAAGGCCAGAAGGGACCACTGTGATCATCCAGTCTCACCTCCTGTATAATACAGGCCACAGAGCTTCCCTGAATTGATTCCTGTTTCAAGTAGTGCAAAACAGAGGAAAAACATCCAATCTTGATTTAAACATTGCCAGTGATGGAGAATCCATGAGAACCCTTGGTAAGTTGTTCCAATATTTAATTACCCTCACTGTTAAAAATATGCACCTTATTTCCAGTCGAAGTTTGTCTAGCTTCAACTTCCAGCCATTGGATCTTGTTATACTTTTGTCTAATAGACTGAAGAACTTTTTACCAAAGTTGTGCTCCCCCAGTAGGTACTTATATACTGTGTTCAAGTCATCCCTTAACCATCTGTTTGTTAAACTAAATAGATTGAGCACCTGGGACCAAATTTACAAAGATACTTAGATGCCTAACTCCCAGTTTTAGGCACCACCATGAGCCACAAAACCCCCATTCAGCTATCACCTAACCTTGTAAGCACCTTAACTTACTTGGCACGTAAGTTTTCAGGAAAAAGAATCCCAACACTCCTAAGTATCTGCCTTTGGGCATGCACACTGGGGCTTCACTCTAGGCAAGTCTGAAAACCTATCTCCTGCCTATGCCCAAGTGCGATCTACGAACTAGAAGAAGACAGACATGCTCTTCCACCTATCTCAGAGGTGCTCAGAGGCCACCTAACAGACTGCCCCACTCACAATGGAAGGAAGGAGGAAGAGTAGGAGGGGTTAGTGTGTATAGTAGAACTTTCAGCCTAGTGCTTAGAACAGTCATTTGCTATGTAGGAGACTTAGGTTCAATTCCCTGCTCTACCTCATGGGAAGGCAGTATTTATCTGAACAGAGGCCTCCTCTCAGGTGGCTGCCCTAAATAAGGTGCTTTGGTATATTCTGGGGTGGGGAGTTCCTTAATCTCTCCTGTTGAAGATGTTCTACTTTGTATCAATAATTAAATAGGCAATTTAGTTCCAGGTAGTGGAACTAAAACATCAATAAAATTAATGCCTTATCCTCCTTAAAACTGTCCCTTTCTGTGGAGCCTATCAAAACCTTTCAGCAGTTCTCAAGTTTTCTGTAAGCATCACAGAAAACGATAGTTTTAAGGAGCATTTAAGGAACCATCTGTTCTGTTTGTACAGTGCCTAGCACAATAGGGTCCTGGTCCATAACTAGGGTTCGTGGGTGCTACTCTAATACAAATAAATAATAATAATAACCATCTGTGATGAGGTATCTACCCCACATAAGTAAACAAAGAGTTTAAAGCAGTCAGAGAATTCAATTAGCCCACCTGGTTGCACTTGGAGAGTGGGTCAAGTCTAATTAATGATGAAATCCAGCTGGGGAGAGGTTTAGTGATGTTATAAACAGAGGCAGTTCAGCAAGGGGAAGAAAAGGAGTTTAAAAAATAGCAAGAATTGTGGAATAAGGAGAAAAGAGGAAGATGATTCTATGAAGTATGCCCCCAGATAGAGGATAATGCACCATTTCAAAGGTATAAAAGGATCAGATAAGTTCTCCTATTTAGATTAACTGGTTGCTTTGATTTGAATAATAACTTATATTTATTGAATAAATACAAATGTCACACATGAAAGGATAAAGAAACAGTTGTTCACCTGTTATGGAAATGCTGGGGGTGTTCCCAGGAAAGAAAGGCTCTTTATGAAGAATTTAGCTGCTTTAAGGTGACAGAACATTCTGTAAGGTGTTTAATATTACCCCACTTTCCCCAATACTCTCATGAAAAAAACTCTCCTTAAGGCTGTAGAGGAAAGCAAGAAAGTGTCGTGGTGTGAATGTATGAGGGCTATAATAGGTGGTGGTTATAGACTCAGTAGATGCATTTACTTATCTGTTATGCATAAGAAGAAGAAAAGGAAGGGGGCTATAGGGAGAAACTTTGCATTTGCTCTCCTGATACTCAGAGCAAAGGAACAACAAGTCTCATTCAGGGCCAGTAGAAAGCCCAGGGGAAGCTTATTAGGAAGAAGTCCAGAGAGCTGGTAACAAGGAATCCGGCAGAGTGAACGTTGATTGCCTGTCCTAAGGTTACTGAACTGGTAGTTGATGTAGAAGGTGGGCCTGGGTTCCCTTACAGCCACTGGTAAAGTGATGGATGCCCCTGAGAAGATGATCTGGACTACTGGAGAACATGAGAAAGTGGGTATGAACCTCTGGGACTACAATTGAGGGCAGCAGACCTCACAGAGGGGTTGGATATTTGTCTTGTTTTGCTGGACTTTGTTACCTGGGAAGGGGTAGGGACCAAAGCATGACCTGGCTGGAGGGCCATGTCAGGAGGAAAGGCAGACTACCCTGGGATCAGAGTGATGTTTGGCAGGGGTCTCTACACAGGAGAGACTGCTGTACCATGCTTATCCATGAGGGGACACTCTAGTGATGAGTCAACTCTTTTACACATCTCAGAATAGGTCTCTCTTCATAATAAGATGAGATGGATGCAGTGGGTCTAGCCAGCCAAGCCACTACATGCTGGAGGGTGGGGGGACTCTCCTGCTGCTTTCATTGCTTTTATAGATGGGAGATGGCAGGAGAAAGGATTTCTGCTATTTCTCCTGGGGAAGGTAGAGGGTCCATGTCATGACTCTGCATCTCTGGAGGTGGGAAGGGAGAGGGACCCCCAATACTTCAATTTCAGGTGAGTGAAAGGAATGGGGGCCATGCCATGATGTTCCTTGGGCCTCAGAGTGTCTTTAATTATTGTTTATATTATCTTATCACCGAGGAGCCGCAGTGATGGACCAGGACCACATTGTACTGGGTGCTGTTCAAACACAGAACTAAAAGATTATCTCTGCCCCAAGGAACTTCCATTCTAAGTCAGTCCATTCTTTATTATGTAGCTTTCCTCCCTTGGGAGACTGAATATAAGTGCTGCAAAGAGATAGATTTGTGTTACGGTGAAGATATTGTCTCTACTAGAACAAGTTAAATGTACAGAAACTTATTGTGGCTAACGTACCTATTAAAGAAAGAACTGTGCAAGAGCAGAGCTTAATAAGAGAAGACCACTCATGATGATGTAGAATTGTTTGTTGGATACAAGAATCACCACAGTTATAGGCAGATAGCCATAGAGCTAACTATAGCATGAAGGGTCCACTTTAGTTATGCACCTGATCTTCAAAATTTATTTGCAAATATTTCATTTTTTATGTAGGTAAGGAGATATCAGTTATGCCTGGGGAAGTTTCAGTAGCATACCGTAATGTAATACACTTTCAACACAGTGGGATTAGCATCAAATATGAACTGCTTCTGACACTTCTCTGCTACAGAGAACATATAAGGTGTTTCTACCTAGAATTGTACTGAAGGGGCATATATTGTATAAGTAGGGGCATAGCGAGCAGATCGAGGGACGTGATCGTCCCCCTCTATTCGACATTGGTGAGGCCTCATCTGGAGTACTGTGTCCAGTTTTGGGCCCCACACTACAAGAAGGATGTGGATAAATTGGAAAGAGTCCAGCGAAGGGCAACAAAAATGATTAGGGGTCTGGAACACATGACTTATGAGGAGAGGCTGAGGGAACTGGGATTGTTTAGTCTGCAGAAGAGAAGAATGCGGGGTGATTTGATAGCTGCTTTCAGCTACCTGAGAGGTGGTTCCAGAGAGGATGGTTCTAGACGATTCTCAGTGGTAGAAGAGGACAGGACAAGGAGTAATGGTCTCAAGTTGCAGTGGGGGAGGTTTAGGTTGGATATTAGGAAAAACTTTTTCACTAGGAGGGTGGTGAAACACTGGAATGCGTTGCCTAGGGAGGTGGTGGAATCTCCTTCCTTAGAGGTTTTTAAGGTCAGGCTTGACAAAGCCCTGGCTGGGATGATTGAATTGGGGATGGGTCCTGCTTTTGAGCAGGGGGTTGGGCTAGATGGCCTCCTGAGGTCCCTTCCCACCCTGAGATTCTACGATTCTACGATTCTATGAATGGTATTAAGCACTGAAAAGGAACTCTTGAGTTTGGAAGTGTTTCAAAAGTGCACTTGCACTAGAACATAATGGGCAGTACAGGATAACAATTAGATCTGCCCTCTATATGTTTCTCTTGAGCCTTTTAAGGTACATTTATCCTGAACTGTAAAAGGAAGACAAGACTACTTTTTATTTCCAAAAAATATATACAAGATTTTCTATTCTACTGACTTTCCAGAATGTATCAAATTTGAAGGGCAAAATAACATACAGCTATTTGGATTGTGAACTATTTTGGGGCAGAGACCATCTTTTTGTTCTGTGTTTATACAGCAGCTAGCACAATGAGGACCTAGTCACTATGGTAATACAAATAATAAACAATAAGTGAACTTTAATGGGCTACACTGTATGCCATGACTTAGAGTGGTGTACACTGCAGCCTACATCAGAGAGGTCTCTTGTTTTATACAAAGAGCAATTACTATCCAGTTACCAGGGATGGGCCTTGGCCCTGAATGTCTGGTGCAAAACTTACCCATAACTTAAGTGCATTTAGCTCCAAGGTTTGGGGTTGGGTCCCATGTCTTCTATGTATTTTTATAAGAAAACAAAGAGTGGTGTTCATTGGTCCTGCTTTGAGCAGGGGGTTGGACTAGATGACCTCCTGAGGTCCCTTCCAACCCTGATATTCTATGATTCCATGATTTGGCCCATTGAAGTCCGTAATTAAAGACTCCCACCCTAAGTAGACTTCCAATTTTTGCATCAAACCATTACATAAATACAGTAAGCTATTAAACAAATGGGAAAGCAAAAGCATCCTCTATTCTTCCTCTTCTAAAGTCTTCCCTTGAGTCACTACCATTGGTGTACTTGAATGTAAATATAGTGTCACAGCAAATACATATTTGGTGTCTGAATGGTTTATTTTGTTGGCCTAACAAGTTATTAAATCTGAGTTATAATGCATATAAATTAGTGGCCAGTGAGTGTTGTTTAGTTATTGAGAAGCCTTGCCATTGACAGAGTGACCTGTACTGGCTTTCTTGACAGAAAGTGTTGAAGTTGTTATGCTAAATTCTGGACAATGTAGTATAAATATTTACTCACCCATTAAAGAGGTGCTGGATTCAGCCTCAGGATGTTAAGCTCCAGGAGAGCATACAAGGTTTCATAGGAAGCCAAGATCATGTTATACAGGGGAAACCTCAGATCTTGATGTAGTAAATGAATGCTTGCACTAACAAGGTGATGATAAAAAGAAGCCTGGACTTGGGCACAAGCACATTTCATTCATGCCTGCAAAAAATAATAAATAAAAATTGTAAAAAGTATATATCCCTACAGACCCATCTCTCTGTGTGGGTTCCCATACGGTGCCTGTCAGTGTGGTATCGGAGATGGTGAACTCTTTTCAGTGCTGATACTTTCGTTATAAATTCATGACAACAAAAAAGTCCAGTGAAGATCTGAAACTTAGCTTTCAGTCTCAAAATGCATCTTTCATCAGTTTTAGGAAAAATATCTGGTGATCTTTGAGTCAGGGTTTTGTTTCCATACCTCCTCTACCAGTACCAGAAATGCAGGCACTGCTGGATAAATTAGTGGAGTTTTTAATACTTATTCCCCCCCCCCCCCCCCCGTTTAAAACAGCAGTGTGAGACTCAATGTCTTTAAAAAGGCCATGAGCAAGAATTTCACAAGCTCCCTGCCAAAGCTTTGTCAGTACCACCCATTTCCTACCCGAAATGATATCCCTGGATTTTTTTTTTGAGGGGGGGAAAAAACTGTCTAATATGCTTAATTAAGTTAACCTGTGTGATAGGGAGATGAAGGATTCCACTAAGCTTACTTTTACATGTGACCTACTGTAAATTAGGATATACCTAGGTCTCCAGAGATGAAAGTCTTGTCCATGAACCTGTTGGGACACCATCCTATTAGGCTTGTTATTTGTTAAACGAGTGCTGATGTTGTGCTCAGTTTTATAGAAGATTAAAATGCACACATGATTCCTGTCCTGGGAAGCGTATATGCCCCTTTATTGTAGATATTTGGAATGTTGGTCCTTATTTTTGGTTTTGTTCTACCAGGATGGTTTTTGGAAAATGTGCCCAGAGGCTTAAAGTAAAGAGGTTTCATGAGAGGACAGCTATTGCTCTTCTACTAAAGCAGAGAAGCTTCCCCTTTCTCTCCTTGCTTTGAAGGAGCAGGGCTCTCCCTCAGCTCCCCCATTTCCTTAGCAGAGATTCATTTGCTGTTTCAGTATACTTCCTCCACTGAATCTATGTATATGGATTTCCTTTGTGCCCAAGTAAATGGCAGTTAGTCAGGTATTGGTATGAGGAAGAAGTACAGCAGCTTAACTGCGTTAGTGTCAAAAAGTGGTACAATGAATCTGAGCTTCACATGATTGCTGGTTGAGATGTAGAGAAAAAGCCGGCAAAGCCTGAGAATTTGTCCAGCTGCTTGGCACATCATAGGCATTTAAATGTGTTCTAACAGGATTGTTTTTATATATTCTATAGCACTGCAACTATGCTAGTCACCTAAAAAAACAGATAAGACATGGTCCCTGAACAGAACTACTAATGGTCTAATTTTAGACAGGACACAACAAACCGGTAGCAAAAAAGTAGGGGAGAGGTTGATTGTCTATGTAAGTAAAATGTACAAATGTCCTTGTTAGCTCATTTCTTTTCTGTCTCAATAGTGGAAGGGTCCATTTAGGGAAGGAAGAACATATTTCTAGATCGTGTGCTTTAAAGGATTAAGATGAGAGCATCTTGCGCTCTCTCTCTCTCCCCTTCAACCTTCTAAACATAGATATCTTGTACTTTTGTACTATTTGGAAGTCATATGTTAAGGGCCATGTCCTCCGTTAGTGTGAAGTCACATAGCTCCATTGACATCCACATGTTTCTAGACACAACTATTGCTCTAAATAGGGTGACCATATCCCAAAGGAAAAATGGGACACCATATAGGGCTAGCCCGAGCCCTCCTGCCCCCCTGCATGGGGCTGGCCTAAGCCACTTACCGGAGCGTGGGTCCCCTCTCCCCATTTGCAGGGCTGGTGGCATGGCTCGTCCCCCGCATGAGGTTGGGGCTGGCGTCGTTGCTTGCCCAAGCCCTGCCTGTCTCCCCCCATATTCATCTGCACTACACTTTTTTGACAAAAGTGGGCATTTATCCTGTTTGCTCAGGCCACCTGATCAAGTCAGCAAGAGCAAACAGGGCAAATGCCCACTTTTGCCAAAAAAAAAGTCAGGATGGCTGGGACACGGCTTTAGAAAAGGGACTGTCCTGGCCAAAACAGGATGTACGGTCACCTTAGCTCTAAATAGAGGTTGAGTAACCAGACAAATTTGGGTCAGGTACATGTTTACTGGACACTGTCTCCTTTCTCCTTTGCTGTTATCTATTTTGCTGTCTGTGACTGCTGCAGTTTCGGCGTTAACAGCTCCGACCACCCATAGCGTGTGCTTAGCAGCTGCAAGACCTAGATGCCAACCTTCAGAATGCATTTTTCAATCAGTAATATCTCCTGAGGCTGGCTCTTTGGTTGGCATTAGGAGTAAGGTTTGATGGCAACCAGGGAATTTTCTTTAGAATGTAGAAGAATAAGGTCTCCATAACACTTCACTCAGTCTAAGCTTTTCTTATGGGGAATTCACTAGTCCCTTGTACACGTGAAAATAGGGTCTTGTCTGATTTTTTTTTTCTGACACTCCATATTTGAGGCACTAATGGCAAGGCTTTGAGAATTCTCAGCATTTATGAAAAAAACAGCCATGGCCCACCTTGGGTTTTATGGGAGAAAAGGAATGTGAATCAAAAAATTAAATTCACAGAACTTTGTGTGTGGCCTTCTCTGCTATGCAGAACATCTTTGTGTATGTTCATGTCTGCCATAGCTTTGAGAAAAGTCTTTTACTTGTATAGCAACAAACTGTCATAAGTCAGAGTGTTTACGTTCTTAAGTGTTGTGTCATATTTCTTGACTAAGATAATGAAACAAATTAAACAAAACGCCACACAGATTCTTCTGTTAGAAAACTTAGCAAAATTCTTACAGATTCAGATTATAGCAGTAGGTATATTTGACTAGCTTCATTTTCTGTTTTTACAAGCAATCTCAGCTGGCATGCTGAAAGTAAATGCTAAGTACAAATATGCATTTTTCACATTAAATTACACAAGGAACGATGGTCTAATTGTTACCCTCTTTCCACCTACATCCTAACTTTTGCTCAAAGACTTCATTGAAAACCCTAACCTAAAAGGAGCTAGACTGGCTTTCAACAGGAGTTGGGCACTTTACTCCCTTAGATCCAGCTTAAACACAGATCTCAACATAAGAGACCTGATACACTGATTTTTTTTCACCAGCAGAGGATCTCTACTGACCAGCTAAACTATATAGATTTACTCCAGTTGAGGTGCTCACTTGAAATGTCTCAGAACCCTTAAGGCACACATTGCGGTTGATTAATTACATACAGCTCATGGGCCAGATCAGCAGCAGTGACAATTTTCACAAGCTGAGATTTGTCCCCATAAGTCAATGCATTATGAGTTACCAACAATGGTGATTTTCAACTTGTCTGAGAAGGTCAGTGATTTTACAGTGATCTTTGAGGTATCTTTGATGACAAAAAGGGTGGCTTTAGACTCTTCATATTAGAAGGGTACTTATAGCTTTTCCAGGGAATATAGATGGGTCACCTTCTAAGGGATAAGGTCACCTAAAAGTAGGTGTCTAAATGACTATATCAGCACACAAACAAGAGTGGCCTGACTTTCAGAGCTGCTGATCACCCACAAGACAAAAAACCAGGCCACTCTTATTTAGGTCTGATATGTGGATTTGAAGTTAGACTCTAAATCAGCTAGGTTTCCAAATGTTGCCCTTATTTTTCTAAATGCTTATCTAAATCAAACCCCAAATTTGGATGTGTAACCTAGACCTGCTCAGCATGGTTCTGTCTCCCTAAAGTGGGGACTGAGCCATATGTAGAAATGGATGAGCCTACTCCAGCCTTAAGAGAGCTGGTTTGTTTAACTGTGCAGTGGAAGATCATGCTTTCAGATGCAAAGGTCCCATGTTTGATCTCTGCTGCCAGTGACCCATCCAAGGAATAAAAGAAGCTTATCCAACCACTTGTGTCTGAAAACCTAAGCTGGAAATCCTAGCATGAGTCCAAGTCTTAAATTGCTCAGTCATTTTTAATCTGTGAATTTTATGTAAAACTATTGGGGAGGGGGGTAGAAATGGTGGTGACACATTAGGGCCATAAAGGCTAGTGGAGTGAGAGGGCTATCATAGCAGAAGATGATAGAATCATAGGACTGGAAGGGACCTCAGTAGGTAATCTAGTCCAGTGCCTTGCACTAGACCATTCCTGACCGGTGTTTGTCTAACCTGTTCTTAAAAACCTCCAAAAAACAGATTCCCTAGGCAATTTGTTCCAGTGCTTAACCACCCTGACAGTTAGGAAGTTTTTCCTAATGTCTAACTTAAACGTCCCTTGCTGCAATTTAAGACCATTGCTTCTTGTCCTATCCTCAGTGGGTAAGGAGAACAATTCTTCTCCCTCCTCCTTTTGTGTGCTTGAAACTATTATATCTCTTCTATGAAGAAAGATTTAAAAACTTGGATGTATTTAATCTGGAGGTCATTTTTTTAAACCCTTTTAATTATTATTTAATTATTATCTGAGACGATAAGCGTGGGAGAACCCACCTTTTTTTACTTTCAGTAAATTTTGCCATGATGGAGAAGCTTAGTAGACAAACCTGGATTTGATTTCCAACTTCCCCCCCCCCCCTCCAGTCTCACATGAGAAGTTAAAGAGCAAGGATGAATTAAACACAACAGAACAACTCTGCCTTGTTGCTGAGCAGACAAACACATAACACTCTATTGGCATATTGTACTAAATGTCTTCATAGCACACAGTGATAAGATAATTTGTTTTTCTTGGTTGTGCTGAGTGTGCTACTCCCCATCCCATAATAGGCCTGAGATAGCAAGAACATGTATTTTCTCCATGCTACTGCTTGATTTTTCTTTCTGAAAATTATTAATCCCTCTCCAGGTAATCTGGATTTACATCTATTTCAGCATCCTTCCCTGCGATTCAATGAGAGAACCATACTCACATCATGAGTAATGCACGTAAGCGTCTGGTAGATTAGATTCTTAATATGATGTTCTACAGGGAAACTTAGGTTTTGCAAGTACTGTATTTCCAGAGGGGGAAGTGTCTATAGCAGAAGCATGGAGATTGTATAATGAAACTGAATTTCTCCATCTACCACTTTTGGTTTAGTTACATTAATGGCACAGGAGAAAAAATGGTAAAATACTTTCCCACACCCAGATCTGCAGCCAAAGAAAAATGTTTTTTCAAAATACCAGTGGAACTTGAACTTCGCTGAATTTCAACATGGGATTGAATACCTGTGGAATGCATCATTTGTTCCAGGAGAGCCTTGAGTGGGCCTGACTGTTATAAAAAGCCAGTCAGCTGCAAACCAGCTGAGCGGCGAACAGTGGAGAGGCTAAGAGAGGGAGTTTGCCTGGGGAGAGCCCACTAAGGCTTTCATCTTGCAGGCTTCTCTGAGTAGTTACTAGAACACCTGAGGAAGCTCTTAGAAGGAAGGTAATATGGATGGTGAGCATTCAGCTGTTGTTACCTGCACAGGATGTGCCATGTTTGTCTTTCTTCCACAGGAAAGAAGCGACTTGCTGTTTGTACAGATCACCGCTCCCAAGAGAAGGGGGTAGGTGATGGTGGTCGGGGACTCCCTCCTCAGGGGGACTGAGTCATCTATCTGCCACCCCGACCTGGAAAACTGAGAAGTCTGCTGCTTGCCAGGAGCTAGGATTCATGATGTGACAGAGAGACTGCCGAGACTCATCAAGCCCTCAGATCGCTACCCCTTCCTACTTCTCCACATGGGCACCAATGTTACTGCCAAAAATGACCTTGAGCAGATCACTGCAGACTACGTAGCTCTGGGAAGAAGGATAAAGGAGTTTGAGGTGCAAGTGGTGGTCTCGTCCATCCTCCCTGTGGAAGGAAAAGGCCTGGGTAGAGACCATTGAATCGTGGAAGTCAACAAATGGCTACGCAGGTGGTGTCAGAGAGAAGGATTTGGATTCTTTGACCATGGGATTGTGTTCCAAGAAGGAGGAGTGCTAGGCAGAGACAAGTTCCACCTAAGAGCATCTTTACAAGCAGGCTGGCTAACCTAGTGAGGAGGGCTTTAAACTAGGTTCACTGGTGGAAGGAGACCAAAGCTGTGAGGTAAGTGGGGAAGTGGGATATCGGGAGGAAACACAAGCAGGAGAGCGCAAGAGGGGAGGGCTCCTGTCTCCTACTGAGAAAGAGGGACGATCAGAGAGTTATCTTAAGTGCCTATACAGAAATGCAAGAAGCCTGGGAAACAAGCAGGGAGAACTGGAAGTCCTGGCACAGTCAAGGAATTATGATGTGATTGGAATAACAGAGACTTGGTGGGATAACTCACATGACTGGAGTACTGTCATGGATGGATATAAACTGTTCAGGAAGGACAGGCAGGGCAGAAAAGGTGGGGGAATTGCATTGTATGTAAGAAAGCAGTATGACGGCTCAGAGCTCTAGTATGAAACTGCAGAAAAACCTAATAGTCTCTGGATTAAGTTTAGAAGTGTGAGCAACAAGGGTGATGTTGTGGTGGGAGTCTGCTATAGACCACCAGACCAGGGGGATGAGATGGACGAGGCTTTCTTCCAGCAAATAACAGAAGTTACTAGATCGCAGGCCCTGGTTCTCATGGGAGACTTCAATCACCCTGATATCTGCTGGGAGAGCAATACCACAGTGCATAGACAATCCAAGAAGTTTTTGGAAAGTGTAGGGGACAATTTCCTGGTGCAAGTGCTGGAGGAACCAACTAGGGGCAGAGCTCCTCTTGACCTGCTGCTCACAAACTGGGAAGAATTAGTAGGGGAAGCAAAAGTGGAGGGGAACCTGGGAGGCAGTGACCATGAGATGGTCGAGTTCAGGATCCTGACACAAGGAAGAAAGGAGAGCAGCAGAATATGGACGCTGGACTTCAGAAAAGCAGACTGACTCCCTCAGGGAACTGATGGGCAGTATCCCCTGGGAGAATAACATGAGGGGGAAAGGAGTCCAGGAAGGCTGGCTGTATTTTAAAGAATCCTTATTGAGGTTACAGGAAAAAGCCATCCCGATGTGTAGAAAAAATAGTAAATATGGCAGGCGACCAGCTTGGCTTAACAGTGAAATCCTTGCTGACTTTAAACACAGAAAAGAAGCTTACAAGAAGTGGAAGACTGGACAAATGACCAGGGAGGAGTATAAAAATATTGCTCAGATATGCAGGGGTGAAATCAGGAAGGTCAAAGCACACTTGGAGTTGCAGCTAGCAAGAGATGTTAAGAGTAACAAGAAGGGTTTCTTCAGGTATGTTAGCAACAAGAAGAAAGTCAAGGAAAGTGTGGGCCCCTTACTGAATGGGGGAGGCAACCTAGTGAGCGAGGATGTGGAAAAAGCTAATGTACTCAATGCTTTTTTTGCCTCTGTCTTCACAAACAAGGTCAGCTCCCAGACTACTGCACTGGGCAGAACAGCTTGGGGAGGAAGTGACCAGCCCTCTGTGGAGAAAGAATTGGTTCTGGACTATTTAGAAAAGCTGGACGAGCACAAGTCCATGGGGTCGGATGCATTGCATCCGAGAGTGCTAAAGGACTTGGCGGATGTGATTGCAGAGCCATTCGCTATTATCTTTGAAAACTCATGGTGATCAGGGGAGGTCCCGGATGACTGGAAAAAGGCTAACATAGTGCCCATTTTTAAAAAAGGGAAGGAGGAAGATCTGGGGAACTACAGGCCAGTCATCCTCACCTCAGTCCCTGGAAAAATCATGGAGCAGGTCCTCAAGGAATCAATTCTGAAGCACTTAGAGGAGAGGAAAGTAATCAGGAACAGTCAGCATGGATTCACCAAGCTCAAGTCATGCCTGACTAACCTAATTGCCTTCTATGATGAGATTACTGGTTCTGTGGATGAGGAGAAAGCAGTGGACTTGTTATTCCTTGACTTCAGCAAAGCTTTTGATATGGTCTCCCACAGTATTCTTGCCAGCAAGTTAAAGAAGTACGGGCTGGATGAATGGACTATAAGGTGGAGAGAAAGCTGGCTAGATTGTCGGTCTCAATGGGTAGTGATCAATGGCTCCATGTCTAGTTGGCAGCCGGTATCAAGCAGAGTGCCCCAAGCGTCGGTCCTGGGGCCAGTTTTGTTCAATATCATCTTTAATGATCTGGAGGATGGCATGGACTGCACCCTGAGCAAGTTTGCAGATGACACTAAACTGGGAGGAGTGTTAGATACGCTGGAGGGTAGGGATAGGATACAGAGGGACCAAGACAAATTAGAGGATTGGGCCAAAAGAAATCTGATGAGGTTCAACAAGGACAAGTGCAGAGTCCTGCACTTAGAACAGAAGAATCCCATGCTCCGCTACAGACTAGGGACCGAATGGCTAGGCAGCAGTTCTGCAGAAAAGGACCTAGGGGTTACAGTGGACGAGAAGCTGGATATGAGTCAACAGTGTGCCCTTGTTGCCAAGAAAGCTAACTGCATTTGGGCTGTATAAGTAGAAGCATTGCCAGCAGATCGAGGGACTTGATCGTTCCCCACTATTCGACATTGGTGAGGCCTCATCTGGAATATTGTGTCCAGTTTTGGGCCCCACACTAGAAGAAGGGTGTGGAAAAATTGGAGAGAGTCTAGTGGAGGGAACAAAAATGATTAGAGGACTGGAACACATGACTTATGAGGAGAGGCTGAGGGAACTGGGATTGTTTAGTCTGCGGAAGAGAAGAATGAGGGGGGATTTGATAGCTGCTTTCAATTATCTGAAAGGGGGTTCCAAAGAGGACGGATCTAGACTGTTCTCAGTGGTAGCAGATGACAGAACAAGGAGTAATGGTCTCAAGTTGCAGTGGGGTAAGTTTAGGTTGGATATTAGGAAAAACTTTTTCACTAAGAGGGTGGTGAAGCACTGGAATGCGTTACCCTAGGAAGGTGGTGGAATCTCCTTCCTTTTGAGGTTTTTAAGGTCAGGCTTGACAAAGCCCTGGCTGGAATGATTTAGTTGGGGATTGGTCCTGCTTTGAGCAGGGGGTTGGACTAGATGACCTCCTGAGGTCCCTTCCAACCCTGATACTCTATGATTCTATGATTTGGTGCTCCTAGTCAAAACTGATTAGATACTAGCTGCATGAATAATGGGTTTAGGATTTCAGCCTCTTTTTGCGATTAGCTCCCAACCTCCTCTCTTCCACTGCAGGGTAGCAAAGCCTTCATCCAAGGAAAACACTGATCTCCTCTGTATGGAACAACTCTCTGAAGACAGAGTTAAAGCCGGTCTACTTACAATTATGACAAAGAGCAGTCCTATGATACACAAGAGTTGTACCTTCCAGTCCTCCACTCATATTTGAGAGAGATGCCATGTCGCTCAGTAAATCACTGTAGGTGCTTTCAAATCCACCTGTACCTTAGTATTTTCATGTGAAGGTCAACAGTCAAAAATCAGCATTTGCCCTCATTGAGCATAGTCAGTATCTGAGATAAACATTGCTTTTCTCTGCTCAGAACAGGAAGAACTTCAATATCTCAGATAATATTTACCAACAGCTACCCACAGAATTTTGACATTTTAGTAGCGACTAAACCACTACACCTTATGGACCAGATTGCAAAACCCCTTCCTCTCCATAGGCCCCAATTTAGGAAAGCACTTAAATTTATCCCTATTCAGGAGAGTACTTCAGCCTGTACTTAGTATTTAAGCACCCTCCTGAGAGGTATGTTTTCTTCAGCAGGGGCCATAGTGAAAAAATGTTCACACACATTGTCCCACTGACTTTAGTCATCTGAGTAATTCCTCTCCTCTGTGTGTGTGTGTGTGTGTGTGTGTGTGTGTGTGTGTGTGTCTGGGGTGGGGGCGGGGAGGTGGAAAGAGAAGTGTATCACAATCTGGCCTTAAACCATCATCATTCTCTAATAATTGAGTAGTCCTGTGTATGCACTACTTCTGTGGTATAAATTGTGTGTGTGTGTAATCTAAATATATTTAATGACCTATATAATAAGTATCAAATGTGGAATTTAAGAGGTTCTTTAGACCTTTTTGTATTTTTACTCACTATCAAATGCATAAAGAAAAGGAGTACTTTTGGCACCTTAGAGACTAACCAATTTATTTGAGCTCACGAAAGCTTATGCTCAAATAAATTGGGTTAGTCTCTAAGGTGCCACAAGTACTCCTTTTCTTTTTGCGAATACAGACTAACACGGCTGTTACTCTGAAACCTATCAAATGCATGTTGCCTTCTCAGCTTTTTGCTGGTTTCCATTTGTGGTAATAGTTACACTGAAAAACTTAACCTTTGCTAGTTTACAAGTCTTTCCTTCTATTCAGACTAGAATATAATTGTAATACCTGATATCAATTGGAAATTCTAACCACTGATGATATTCAATAGAATATTTAAAATGATATTCAAACAAATTCACAAACTGCATCTTACAAAGAAAAAAGCATCAGAGTCTGGGCAGTGGCACTGAGTGCCAACATTTTATTTTGTAGTCACTATACGTATTTCCAAAAAGCTAAAGCATATTTTTCTTTTCAGGCCCTCTGTCTGGCATCCATTTTTAGAAGTACAGAAAAATTCCTCTAGCCTTCTAGATAACTAAGTCCTAAAGTGCTATAAAAACAGTGTAAATATTTCTATTACTGGTGTTCCAGTTACCACAAAAGGGTTGCTAAGCTATTATGCTATTATCTTTGTCAGGAAGTTTGTTTTCCTCTCATGAAGGAAAACTGCCAGTCATTTTAATATGGTTATGCAAATATCCTGTTTTCCAACGGATTCCATCAGAGCAATCAAACACTCTTATCCTCAGTGTAAATGTAAATCTACTGAATCTTCCTCTGTCAATATTCCTAAGAACCACTTGTTGTTTATGTTCTGGAGTGATTGCAATAGCAAATTTATCTATATTTAACTTTGTCCCAGGAGACAAAGCCCACTGTGGGAAGACTTTACTATTGCAAAATGAGGAAGACTTTTACAAATAGTATTTTAATATCATGTTTATTAAAAGAATATAGTTAAACTATGATGTTGCTGTGTTTAATGGAAGGATACAGAGTGTGACATATTTAGGGAAGAGGAGAGGATAAAGTGGTGGTTAATCATTGTAAAATGTAAACAAGTATGTAAGCCTTTAATTGACTCTTTTGAACTGTAAATAGACTCTAGGATAGTGAGAACTTGTGAGTGTGTGCTTGCAGAAAGAGAAATTTTGTTTTAAATTAAAGCATTACCCTCCTTGTGGTGTTTGACGTCTCCACAGCATAGGCCCTGATTCAGCCAAGCATTTAAGCTTATGCTTAACTTTAAGCAAGTGGTTAAGAGCTTAGTTGGATCAGGACATTCAGTTTCACTTTCTGGTTCTCACTCTCACTAAACGTAAATAGAAAGTGAAGCTGACCTGTCCGATCGCATTAGAGATCCAGGTAAATAAAGCATAAAAAGTAACTAGTTTAATTAAACATAATGGTAAAAAGTGAGGTGCCAGTCCTTCGAATATGAAAGTTATGAACATGCTTATGACTATCCCTTTGGACTACTTGCATGGGTAAAGTTATGTACAAGCTAATATATTTAGGCATTATTCTAAATAGAATCCTAAAGTCCTCACTCAGTTTTCTTCACTAATTACTTCCTTGATTTCAATCACTGTTTTGCTTGAGTAAGGGCTTCCAGCTTTTGGCCACAGTCTCTTTTTATTATTCAAGGTAACTGAGACAGTTTTTATTATCGAGTATAAGTAGATATAAACCTGGGTCCAATCGTGAACCAAAATGAACCTCACACTTTAAACTTCAGATGAGTTCAGTTAACCTTTTAGTTTATTTGTGTTAATTTTTGCATGCCTCTGCACTGCCTGGTGTTCCTCAGAAATAGATTCATAGATATTTAGGTCAGAAGGGACCATCATGATCATCTAGTCTGACCTCCTGCACAACGCAGGCCACAGAATTTCACCCACCACTCCTACAAAAAAAAAACCTCACACCTATATCTGTGCTATTGAAGTCCTCAAATCATAGTTTAAAGACTTCAAGGAGCAGAGAATCCTCCAGCAAGTGACCCGTGCCCCATGCTACAGAGGAAGGCGAAAAACCTCCAGGGCCTCTTCCAATCTGTCCTGGAGGAAAATTCCTTCCTGACCCCAAATATGGTGATCAGCTAAACCCTGAGCATATGGGCAAGATTCATCAGCCAGATACTACAGAAAATTCTTTCCTGGGTAACTCGGATCTCACCCCATCTAATAGCCCATCACAGGCCATTGGGCCTATTTACCATGAATATTTAATTACCAAAACCATGTTATCCCATCATACCATCTCCTCCATAAACTTATCGAGTTTAATCTTAAAGCCAGATAGATCTTTTGTCCCCACTGCTTCCCTTGGAAGGCTATTCCAAAACTTCACTCCTCTGATGGTTAAAAACCTTCGTCTAATTTCTAGTCTAAATTTCCTAGTGGCCAGTTTATATCCATTTGTTCTTGTGTCCACATTGGTACTGAGCTTAAATAATTCCTCTCCCTCTCGGTATTTATCCCTCTGATATATTTATGGAGAGCAATCATATCCCCCCTCAACCTTCTTTTAGTTAGGCTAAACAAGCCAAGCTCCCTGAGTCTCCTTTCATAAGACAAGTTTTCCATTCCTCAGATCATCCTAGTAGCCCTTCTCTGTACCTGTTCCAGTTTGAATTCATCCTTCTTAAACATGGGAGACCAGAACTGCACACAGTATTCCAGGTGAGGTCTCACCAGTGCCTTGTATAACGGTACTAAAACCTCCTTATCCTTACTGGAAATACCTCTCCTGATGCATTCCAAGAGCACATTACCTTTTTTCACAGCTATATCACATTGGCGGCTCATAGTCATCCTATGATCAACCAATACTCCAAGGTCCTTTTCCTCCTCCGTTACTTCTAATTGATGCGTCCCCAGCTTATAACTAAAATTCTTGTTATTAATCCCTAAATGCATGACCTTACACTTCTCACTATTAAATTTCATTCTATTACTATTACTCCAGTTTACAAGGTCATCCAGATCCTCCTGTAGGTTTCAGAGTAACAGCCATGTTAGTCTGTATTCGCAAAAAGAAAGGGAGTACTTGTGGCACCTTAGAGACTAACCAATTTATTTGAGCATAAGCTTTCGTGAGCTACAGCTCACTTCATCGGATGCATACTGTGGAAAGTGTAGAAGATCTTTTTATACACACAAAGCATGAAAAAATACCTCCCCCCACCCCACTCTCCTGCTAGTAATAGCTTATCTAAAGTGATCACTCTCCTTACAATGTGTATGATAATCAAGGTGGGCCATTTCCAGCACAAATCCAGGGTTTAACAAGAACATCGGGGGGGGGGGGTAGGAAAAAACAAGGGGAAATAGGTTACCTTGCATAATGACTTAGCCACTCCCAGTCTCTATTCAAGCCTAAGTTAATTGTATCCAATTTGCAAATGAATTCCAATTCAGCAGTCTCTCGCTGGAGTCTGGATTTAAAGTTTTTTTGTTGTAATATCGCAACTTTCATGTCTGTAATTGCGTGACCAGAGAGATTGAAGTGTTCTCCGACTGGTTTATGAATGTTATAAGTATCCCTGTCCTTCTCTAAATTGGCAATACCTCCCAGCTTTGTATCATCCGCAAACTTTATTAGCACACTCCCACTTTTTGTGCCGAGGTCAGTAATAAAAAGATTAAATAAGATTGGTCCCAAAACCGATCCTTGAGGAACACCACTGGTAACCTCCCTCCAGCCTGACAGTTCACCTTTCAGTAGGACCCGTTGTAGTCTCCCCTTTAACCAATTCCTTATCCACCTATTGATCCCCATCTTATCCAATTTAACTAATAATTCCCCATGTGGCACAGTATCAAATCCCTTACTAAAATCTAGGTAAATTAGATGCACTGCGTTTCCTTTGTCTAAAAAATCTGTTACTTTCTCAAAGAAGGAGATCAGGTTGGTTTGGCACGATCTTTTGTAAAACCATGTTGTATTTTGTCCCATTTACCATTGACTTCAATGTCCTTAACTACCTTCTCCTTCAAAATTTTTTCCAAGACCTTGCATACTACAGATGTCAAACTAAGAGGCCTATAATTACCTGGATCGCTTTTTTTCCCTTTCTTAAAAATAGGAACTGTGTTAGCAATTCTCCAATCATATGGTACAACCCCTGAGTTTACAGATTTGTTAAAAATTCTTGCTAATGGGCTTGCAATTTCATGTGCCAATTCCTTTAATATTCTTGGATGAAGATTATCGGGCCCCCCAGTTTAGTCCCATTAAGCTGTTTGAGTTTCACTTCTACCTCAAATATGGTAATGTCTACCTCCATATCCTCCTTCCCATTTGTCATGCTACCATTATCCCTAAGATCTTCTTTAGTCTCATTAAAGACTTAGGCAAAGTATTTGTTTAGATATTGGGCCATGCCTAGATTATCCTTGACCTCCACTCCATCCTCAGTGTTTAGCGGTCCCACTTCTTCTTTCTTTGTTTTCTTCTTATTTATATGACTATAGAACCTTTTACTATTGGTTTTAATTCCCTTTGCAAGGTCCAACTCTACTTGACTTTTAGCCTGTCTCACTTTATCCCTACATGTTCTGACCTCAATAAGGTAGCTTTCCTTGCTGATCCCTCCCTTCTTCCACTCCCTATATGCTTTCTGCTTTTTCTTAAACATCTCTCTGAGATGCTTGCTCATCCATCTTGGTCTACAACTCCTGTCTATGAATTTTTTCCCCTTACTTGGGATGCAGGCTTCCGATAGCTTCTGCAGCTTTGACTCAAAATAATCCCAGGCCTCCTCTACCTTTAGATCCATAAATTCTTCAGTCCAATCCACTTCCCTAACTAATTTCCTTAATTTTAGAAAGTCAGCCCTTTTGAAATCAAAAACCCTAGCTGCAGATTTATTTTTATTAATCCTTCCATTCAGTTTGAACTGAATTAGCTCATGATCACTTGAGCCAAGATTATCCCCTACAACCATTTCTTCTATGAGGTCCTCACTACTCACCAAAACCAAATCTAAAATGGCATCCCCTCTAGTCAGTTCAGCAACTACTTGGTGAAGGAATCCATCAGCTATCACATCTAGGAAAATCTGAGCCCTATTATTATTACTAGCACTCGTCCTCCAGTCTATATCTGGGAAGTTAAAGTCTCCCATGATGACACAGTTTCCATTAGTATTTACTTTATTAAAAACATTAAAAAGGGCTGTATCCATATCCAGATTAGGTCCCAGCGGTCTATAGCACACCCCAAGCACTATCCCAGGGGAGGCTCTAATAGTTTTCTTCCCCAATGTAATTTTTGCCCAGACGGACTCAGTCATATCCATTTCATCGCTTCTTATTTCTTTACATTCTATCTCATCATTGATATACAGTGCTACTCCACCACCTTTACCTTTATTTCAGTCTTTCCTAAACAGCACATACCACCTCAATACCTGTAGTCCAGTCATGACTACTATTCCACCATGTTTCTGTTATCCCTATAATATCTGGTTTCACTTCCTGCACCAGTAGCTCTAGTTCCTCCATTTTGTTACCTAGGCTCCTAGCATTCATGTACAAACATCTTAATTTTTGCTGTTTGGCCTCACTCACATCCTATTAGGCACGGTCATTTTACTACCAGTATAACCTATTAGACATGTATCTACACTGCCCTTCCTCCTACCCACGGCTGTATCCACTCTTATTTCATTTTCTTTCCTCTCAATGCTAAATTCTGGCGTGGAAATTACCTGGACATCTCCCAACCATCTCCCCCTAATTCCTAGTTTAAAGCTCTCTTAATCAGTTGTGCCAGCCTCCATCCTAGAAGTCTATTTCCTTCCCTACTCAGATGAAGTCCATCCCGAGAGAACTGTCCTCTATCCATGAATGCCTCCCAGTGGCCATACATCCCGAAGCCCTCCTTATAGCACCACTGCCTAAGCCATCTGTTGATAGTCATAATCTTGTCACACCTTTGTTGCCCTTCTCTAGGAACAGGCAGAATCCCACTAAAGATCACCTGAGCCTCAATTTCCTTAAGCGTCTTCCCCAGACTAGCATAGTCTCCCTTAATACTTTCCAGTGAGAATCTAGCCGTATCATTTGTTCCCACATGAAGGATAATTAGGGGATTCTTTCCCGCTCCCTTTAGAATCCTTTTCAACCTCAGGTCTACATCCCGTATCTTAGCACTTGGAAGACAGCACACCCTTCTATTCTCTGGATCAGCTCTGGTTACAGACCTGTCTATTCTTCTCAGTAAAGAGTCCCCAATCACATAGACCTGTCTTTTCCTAGTGATGGTGCTATTCTCCAGTCTATCCCGTGTTCCCTCTGGCTGCAAGTTCTTTCCATTCCTATTCTCCCTTGTAATCCTCTTCAACCCATCCTGAATCCTCCTGGGGCTCATATTTGGTGTAATCTCCATTAACTCTTCCCCTTTTCCTATAGGACTAGCCGCTCTTCTCTTCTTCCTTGCCCTTCCACCTTCAGTGATTACCTGCTGAGCCCCTTCTTCATTTTCCAACTCTGCAAACCTATTCCTGAGCTCTATTTCTTCTTCACTAGCCCGTCTTTTCCTCTGCCTGGTTCTTTTAGTCACATGCTTCCACTGACCCCTTTCCTCACCCAGTCTCCCCTCAGAATTCCCCAGCCCTGATTCCATCTGCAAGTCTGAGCTTTTCCCTTCAGATACCTCATGTCTTTGCTCCATAATCTGCTCAAACCCTTCCTAAACTCTACCAAACTTTCCACCTGCATCTCCAAACCTCGGATCTTTTCCTCCATCAGCTCTATCAGACAGCATTTCATACAGACAAAACTCTTACCAGGTGCCTCCTCCAGGGTCATGTACATACCACAGCTTCCACATCCAGTCATCTTGAGTGTGTCTTCCATGACATGGGTCACTCCCACTGCTGCCTTATATCTGTCATTGCCTTCCCACCTAAATCCTGTTAATCTGGGAAACACAAACTACACCAAAACACCACCACCCACAGCAAACAACAAGCACCACAAGACAAACTCCCCTTTCGAACTCCCACTCAAACTCCCTGGTTTACAGCTCTGTTTGCTAGCTCCTGTGCCGCTGCAGCTGTCTGCAGAAATGGAGGTTCCAAAATACTGCCAGGAAATATATTGCACTGTTTCTGACCTTTCTGAAACTGGGAAGCAATGAAAATCTGATCAAAGGTCCAATGAGATCTACAGTGTGAATTCCAGGCAAAAGTGATCATTTCATACTTGGTTGAATAAATGTCTGAATTATTTGAGTTTGGCCCATTAGTCACTGATGATACTCTTGACACTGGGGACCATATATAGACACAGAGCAACTAAAAGGACAGAAAAATATCCATTCTGAGATGGTCATTTAATTCTATATGATTTAAACTGTGGAGTAGAATATCCTGTGTACTGGAAATACCATCTTGGTCTTGCATCTCTATGGATCAATCCAATCTTTTTTGCTAAATCCACACTAATTGATGTGAGAATTTTGATGGTCAGAGCAGAAAAATCCTGTTGCCTTCTAAAAAATGTGCGAGCTATCCTAAAACTCTTTCAGGGAGAATCATATTTTGACAAAAAGGCATTTAATTAACCAACTTCCCTATTTTTCTTGTAGGTCTAATTACAGCTGTCCTATAAAGACCCTTGAATTGGGCCTGAATGGTATGCCTCTAGCGCATGCACCTTTTAAAATAGGTGTTTTCTCCTAAATAAATGTAAGCATTAATGACAAATGTGCAATTAGAAGCCTTAGGCTGAAGTTTTCTATATGCACAGAGCAGATGCAGAAGGAGAGACAGGCCTGTTGCTAGGCTTGAGACATGATTCAGCATCCATACCCACTGAATGATGGCTTTGTAAGGCAAGCTTGGATTGCTGTATCTTCTTTATCAGCACTGTGCATAAAGAACTTCAGTCTAGGGCTAGGTCTGAGATAGCATCCTTAGTCTCTCTTCTAAGACTGCCAACAAGGTTGCCAAATGCAATGAAAGTAACTGTTCTTAATGTGCTTTAATACCAGGTACTTTGGTGTGGTGCAGAAGCATGTGTGTGAAAAAGATGCTTGCATTTATAGAAAATACCACAAGATGACAAAGATGAGCCAATTACTATTTGTTACACACATCAGTAATCCCATTAGAGTCAATCTGACTACTTCCATGAGAAAGGTAAGCAGAATTTGACCTAATGTATAAAATGTAGAAAAACCACTCGGAATTTGAACCAGCCTTCCTTTGGATGGCATGTGCTCTTTCATCAGTCTCTTCTGGGATAACGCATGTTCTAAATTGTCATAATGAAGGTGGCAAGGACAAATAAAATGTAGCTACAGGACCAGATCTTGCGGACAAAGTTCCTGTTGACTTTAACTGAGCTCCCACTAGAATCAGTGGTGGTTTTGCCTGACTTAAGGACTGCAGGATTTGGCCTATATTGATTTGTATGCATGTGCTCAGAGCGTCACTGAACTGCAAAAATCAAGACTCCCTCAAACATAGGGATATTTTCCACTGCAGCTTTTCTGAGAATGCTACCTTTAGTTTTTACTCCTGAAAACCATCATTTTATACTACACAAACACTTTTCTCTTCACTGATTTTTGGTGGGAGAGGCTTAAGGTTTGTTTTACTGCATCATGAAATAGTTTGTGCTGTGTTTGATTCTTTTATCTGGTTGATGTGATCACAAAAGTCCATTTAGGGCTAAGCTTTTTGCTTCCATTTCTAACAGCAATGTTATGATGGAGATACATTAATTCAAATATATTCAGCAAGGACTAACACAGATATAGAAAACATCTTATTATCATCCACTTGCAGCAGGGCTTTCATTTTTCTCTGAGTAACAGGTCAGGGTCAGCTACCTTCTCAAACCAAGTGACCTCTGTCTGTTATCTCAACTTTTATAGACCTAGTATACCAGGTCAATCCCCCATTTGTCTCTCTGGAGAACTGTTAAATCTCCTAGCCTGTTTGATTTGTTTGTTTGTTTTTCCCATTCAGAAATGATAGATTTGGGGCAACCCTTTAACTAGTAATGCAAAATAGCTAGTAGTAACTTCCAAAAGCATGTGTTCCTGTATTTGATTAAACACTCTTCCCTCAGGAGGGAGAAGGGGGAATGTATGGAGGCAATACCTGAACTGTCCTCCAGACAGAACAACAAAATTGAGTTGGATGTGGACTAACTTGTTACTATGAAATACTGGAGTTGGGCTGGGCTTTTTTAGATCTTTCAAGGGTACATGCTGAAGGATAGTGTCTACTGCAATGAAACAAAGGCCCCACTTTAAGCACTGAGGCAGTACTGTGATAGAAATAATCAATAATCATGGGGATAGAGGTGTGTGGTTTTTATGTATTTTATTTAGGCATGTTGAGTTTTCTTCCCCCGAAACTAAGTTTCAAATATTTAGTCTCTGTAAGAAATTCTCATGATATATCCACTGTCTTGAAGTCTTGTTTACTGCTGATCTGATGCTTTAATATGTGTGAGACATGTTGTAAGTGTTGCTATGTTTGTGAACCAATAAAAAGCACTCTAAAGAAAGAAAAGGAGTACTAGTAGCATCTTAGAGACTAACCAATAAAGAAGTGGAATTTAATTATTTTACTAGGTAACCTGGGGTTTCCAAAGGAACCTGAGGTAGTTTAGAACAAAATTCCAAATGCATGTTAATGGGATTTGGGTACCTTTACTCCCTAAGGCTCCTTTGAAAACCACAGTCAAACCTGGATTAAGGTGGAGGATTTAGTGTGTCTCTTTTTGCAGACTCCATTCAAGAGCTGAAATAATATCACAAATAGTGAACATAATTTTATGCATTAGCTTACTTTTAAAAGTAAGAAAGTACTCAATTTTTCCAGGTTGTCTGTACCAAATGACTCCCTAAAAGGTAATTAATGAACAGAATGGCTTCTAAACTAGGGTGTTCAGTAAAGTTGTTGGTTTTTTTAAAAGCTTCAATTATTGAAGGATGATACAGTTTACTAATTAAATTTTGTTTTTCTGTTTTAAATTTAAAGGATTATAATGGGGGATTAGAGGCAACAAAAGGTTAATGGGATGGGTTTGAAGCATCTAAAATGTAAAAGGCTCTGTATCTCAACTCAAAAGTTACCAAAAATGTATGGTTTGTAATTAAACAGGAAACCAGCAGCAATCTGCTTATTTTGGGGAATTTGTAAGGAAAACTTTATACAGTTCTATTATGCCCAAACTCCATGATACTATTAAAAACTTCTCTCCAGTTTAGTACCATCTCTGAAAAATAAGTCTCCTCATTGCTGACGTAGCAATACTAGTTTATCAACATTACTGAGGTTTTAATGACATTCCACAGGGAAATGCTTCTAGAAATTAAAAGGTAATATGACAAAAGGATTGCAAAGTTTCTACTCATTGTTCTGCTGATGCTGTCACTATCGTTGATATGAGCCCTCACAAAGTTACCAGCTGTCTTTTACATAAGTTATGCACTTAAAACATTAATATGACCTTTAAAGAACATTCAACACTTTATGCCTCTTTCTCAAAATGTTTAGATTTGTTCAGAATGTACTAGTGTGTGTTTCTTTAAGGCAACTCAACATTCAATAATGGGTTTTGTGGTACTGTGACCCAATGAAATGTATTCTGAGGAGCACATTATGTATTAACATTTCTTCAGTAAAACAGACTGTCAGGTTTTATAAGATGTTAGACTAATCTATTCATTACTGTTGCCTAGGAATTATGTTCATTTCAACACGTTTCAGTTCTGTTTTGTTTTTTCTGGTGTGTGAATTTAATGTTAATGCACCACTTCCACTGGCTAAAGTGCCATGTGGCATGCAGTTTTCACACACAAGTCAGCCAGAGTGGAAGTCAATAGTGGAAACATAAACACAGGTTTTTATACTAACAAAGTTTTTAAAATGATTAGCTGGAATTAAGAGTGAAATAAGTACTGTAGGAGAACTCATACATGAGATAAGCAAAATGAATCCTTTGTACCTTTCTGGCTATCATGGGCATTAATATCTCTGCTTACAGAATACCATAAATTACATGGCACTTGTAAGTAGCAAATCCTACTTTAGGATTTACTGTCTGTATCTACTTTTAGAAAATGAAAGATAAAAATATTGGGACAAATTCATCCCTGGTGCAACTCAGCTGAAATCAATGGACTGACACCAAGGATGAACACAACCCATGTTTATCCAGTCTACCTTTAGTGAGTTAGTCCTCTGTAGTGTGAAAGTTTATTCAGAGAAAGTATTGCCAAAAACAAAATAGTTGGTATCATGTCTGTGACAGGGCAAGGACTGAAGACCATCATTGGATTAAAACATTTCCCAGGCCTAGCTGTACTCAGGCCTTTTTCATAAAGTAAATTCATATTCGGCTATCCTTTGGAAAATGTACTGAAAGCAGTGAGAGGTGAAGGGTAATTTCTAAAGTACAGTATGAATGAAAGAGTGAACAATAGTCAGCTACCTGGATTTTCAATTAAAATATGACCTACTGTATTTGTCTGTACAGGATATTTTTGTTAGAGTTTCTGGAGTGATGCCAAAGAAGTCATGACCCTGCATTTTGCTCATGATGGATGGGATAGATTATGTAGGGGGGGGACTCCTACTGCATTTATAGCCCCAGTTCTCAAAAAAAGTCAACATCTCCTTTTAGTTACACAGCTACATAGGCAATATTGATGTCATCTCTAACTAAGATTAGGCAATAAGGGCCAAATGCAGAAATCTTTAAGAGTTGTGACTGTGTTAAAGCTTTTTGGTTTTTTGGGGTCTAACTAAGAACTTCAGAATTTGCCTTCAGGAATTGTTGTAATAGAACAGACAAGTACTCTATCTGTACTTGACATAGAGCAAGAATTAGAGTTTTTTTGCAAAATGTTGGTAACAAAAATATAACTTGTGAACCAAAACACCAAGTTTCTTATAGCTCCAGTCAGAACAAGCTTATTTCCCATATTCTCAGAACTACTTTGTCTATCTTCATTTTCTTATCTCTTTTACTTATACCCTAAGATGACCCCATTAGGCAGGCTAAAGTCTCCTCCGATTTTGCTCCTGCAGTCTGAATCTTTCCAGAGGAAGAAACATCCCAAATGGATAAAAGTTATCCAAGAGAAACACTAACAAAGACAGTGAGATACTAGGTGCTTTGGTTGAAGGTACACACCCAGTCATGGCCAGTGCAGTCTGTAGCTTAGGACTGCTCCTGGAGTCCTTTCTCAGCAACATGAGGCTCCCACATAGCAGCACCAGAGAATAATGCTTTCTACCATCTCTGGTTAGCAAGGAGCTCCGTCCCATCCTGGTGAACAGTGACTGGGGCTCAGTTATTCATGGCTTTGTCACTTCCTGGCTGAAATACAATAACTCCTCACTTAACGTTGTAGTTATGTTCCTAAAAAATGCGACTTTAAGCAAAACGATGTTAAGCGAATCTAATTTCCCCATAAGAATTAATGTAAATAGGGAGGTTAGGTTCCAGGGATTTTTTTTTGCCAGACAAAAGGCATTATGTGCATTTTAAACAAGCAATTTAATACAGGTATAAGTTTTAAACAATTTTAAAGAAACAATTTAATACTATAATCATCATTGCTGAGTATGAAGCTTGGTTGAAGTGGTAGAGTTAGAGAGTGGAAGAGGGTGGATTGTCCGGCCGCTCCTCTTGCTGTTCTTGCAAGCTCAGGCACCAACTTTGCCAGCGACGGGGGGCTCAACCCTCAGCCCGTCCACACCACCCCTTTCCCCCAAATCCCATCCTTAACCCGCCTCTTCTCCCCTGCCTCGTCGTCGTCCTCCTCCTCCTTTACTCCGCACGCCATGTCCTTGCTCCTTCCCCCTGCCCCCAGCCTCCTGCCGGCGGCAATCCACTGTCTTGCGGTATTCAGGAGGCAGGGGGAAGGAGCAAGGATGTGTCACGCAGCCTCTCCCTCCTTCCCCTGCCTCCTGCCTGTGGCAATCAGCTGGTTTGGGGCATTCAGGAGGCAGGGGAGAGAGGAGGGATGGGGGAGGCTTGTGGGCCGCATCCTCGCTCCTTCCCCCTTCCTCCTGAACACCGCAAGACAGCTGATTGCCGCAGGCAGGAGACGGGGGAAGCAGGGGTGAGGCGCTGATCCACGGGGTCCACAGGCGGGTGAAGGTGCCGGGTGGGGAGCGTAGGGGAGATGATATGCGGTCCGCCAGCTGTGAACAAAGCAGGCAGTCAAATGACGTTATAGGGGAGCATTGCAGAACTTTAAACAAGCATGTTCTGTAATGGAGCAGGGACGCAACCTTGAAACAACGTTAAGCGAGAGGACATTCAGTGGGGAGTTACTGTTTAGCAATGTGATAAACCCGGGCGTGAAGCCTTCAGCACTTGGGAAAGTGCAACTAGTACAGAGCACTGCAATGCATCTCCTCAGCAGCACAGGCTACCCTCAGCTCATTAACCTTGTGCTCTGCTCTCTGTACTGGCTTGCCATTGAATATCACATCAAGTTCAAGGTCTCAGTCTGAATTTTCAAAGTTGTTATGGCCTGGGCCCAGGCTATCTAAAATATTGCCTAAAGCTCAGGCTGAAGACTACCATGGACCACCATGTTCCTCTGGCACAATGGAACTTTCTACAATAAGGGTAAAACTCATCTGTTCAGGAGTCAGAACTTTTTCAGAGACCACCCCAGGTCTGTAGAATGAACTCCCACAAGAATCCAGGACCAACATAATCCTCACAACCTTCTGCTCTAAGAGCAAGGCGCAGTTCTTTGACCTGGCCTTCTCTAACATAAACATGTTGCAACATGTGTATGTTATAAAAATTCCATAATAAACATTCTACTGAACACACTCCTCCCTCTGGGGACAGGATGAGAGAGCAAACATGTGATGAATGTTAGTCACGTCGCTTAATGAACTACTGGAAGGCGTTCAGATAATATGGTGATGAGCATGATATAAGAATATATATAAATTAGCATGAAATTAGTGCAAAATGGGCCAAATTCTGAGAGGTGCAACACCACAGTTCTCATTTTCTCCCAGTCCCATGGAGAATGAGAAGAGAGACACCTCACAAGGCAATGTCACAGTTGTAATTTTCTCATAGGACTATCCTTGGCAGCCATATAGTGACTCTGTAATAACATGCTAGAATCTTTGAAGGGGAATCCCCCTAGAATGGAAATATCTTTAGAAGGAGCATCTCACTAACTATGTTCAAGTCTGTGGGAAATTATGATGCTATGATGATCTCCTCTAAATAGAGAGGAATGATATTTTATTTTTAAATTATGGTTTATTCTTGGCAACTCCCCCATGGTGACTTTGTCCCAAAAACAAGACCTTTAGGAGACTCTCAGAAGCTGGAAACCCCATTAGCAGTATTTATTCAGTAGACCTGACAAAGACAAATCTGGTTTTATAACTTTTCTCCTCCCACCCAGCTGTTCCTTTCCATCCCCATTCCAGAGAAGTTGCTATCTATGTTAATAACCACTCTGTAGAGATGAAAGAAATAGATCTTCCAAATGAAGAGAAGATCAGTTGGAAAGCAGCCCTGTATCTGCACAATCTGACATGTGGCACCTGATCTTATAGTTTTGAAATATTTTCTATTATTTTTATTTGTCTTTTGTAGGGTGGGGCATAAGGGAGTGTTGTACGTAGGCATGCAGAAAACTTTGCTAATCTGAGTGCATTGTGTATGCTGTGAATGTATGACCATAACTCTGCATATGTACATACACAGACTACGAAGTTACCTGTAATTATCTATACAATAGTCTAGACCACTTTCTCTCTCTCCACTGAACACAAAGTGCATTTCTACTCTCCAAAAAGTGACTGTAAAATTGTGGAGTTTCATGTTAATGACTCAGCAATTTCAGTATCAAATGTATTGTCAATTTCAGATTTTCAATATCAGAGTCCCGTCCCGTCCCGTCCCCCCGGGCCCACCGTACCAACCCTTCAACCTCAAACTGAGATCTTAGAATCAAGCTTGGTTCTTTCTTAATTGTATATGATCAATAGCAATGTTTGTAGGCTAAATTATGCCCTCAGTGATACCTACGCAGACCCATTTATGTTAACAAGGTTGCACAGACATAACATGTAGCTGATTGGAACTTGGCAAACTCTTCTGTTGATTATGCACAAAAGAAAACAGGATCCAGCTCACAATATTTTATTGGTTTGGTTCTGTATAGTTAGCAGTAGAAAAGAGCAGAAAAATCTTTAGCCTTTAAAGGCAGGTATAATTCTGAATGCATGTGTAACCCATGCTGACTGGTGCCAGTCCGCGAGCCATCAGCTGCCGGTCTGCGCGCACATTGGAAAAAAAAATTACCGGTCCCCCACATCAGATAGCTTTAGAAGCACTGATCTAAACCATCCCTGATAGGTATTTGTCTAACCTGTTCTTAAACTTCCAGTGACAGAAATTCCACAACCTCCATAGGTTATTTGTTCTAGCGCTTAACTACCCTGACAGTTAGGAAGCTTTTCCTCCTATCTAACCTAAATCTCCTTTGCTGCAATTTAAGACCAGAATTTCTTATCCTATCTTCAGTGGTTAAGAAGAACAATTTATCACCCTCCTTTTTATGTACTTAAAGACTGTTATGTCTCCCTTCAGTCTTCTCCAGTCTAAACAAACCCTATTTTCAATCTTCCCTCATAGGTCATGTTTTCTAGACCTTTAATCATTTTTGTTGCTCTCCTCTGGACTTTCTCCAATTTTTTCACCTCTTTCTCGAAGTGTGGTGCCCAGAACTGGACACAGTACTCCAGTTGAGGCCTTATCAATGCTGAGTAGAGTGGAAGAATTGTTTCTTGGGTCTTGTTTACAATGCTCCTACTAATACATTCCAAAATGATGTTCATTTTTTCTGCAACAGCATTACATTGTTTGACTCCTATTTAGTTTGCAATCCACTATAACTCCCAGATCCTCTTCTGCAGTACTTCTTCCTAGGCAGTCATTTCCCACTTGTTCATCACAGTATGTGAACTGTCCATTTTACTTGAACTAAACTTGGAAAAATAATATTGAATTTAGAAAAAGAAAAAGCAAGTTATTAATATTTTTACTTCACTTTCAAGATATTTTCTATTTTTCACATGAATCTGCAAAGCCTCCATAGTATCTAGCACTTAGAGTCATTTATTTTATGCTCAAAATGGCAAAAATAACATTGACTTCAATTAGAATAGAATCTGAGGCCCGCTCTTATAACTCAGTAGCCAGGCATATGCAGCGTTTTGCATTATCTCCGTTATCTTCTATGACAAAGTGAAAATGAAGATGCCTGTGCTTAAGAAGCCTGATGAACTTTCTTCTTTTACACACAGCCCTGTTAAGGTTTGATTTTATTTAAATAAAACATCTTGTGGTGACTGGCTTCTGTACCTCTTTTTAGTAAAACCCTGTGAAAACCATCTCAGGCATTCCCTGCAACGCCACCCAAAATTTCCAATACAGCTTTGATTATTTTGTATTTTTTATTTCAGAAGGTGGAGAAAGCTACTAGGGAATAGGCTGTTCTAGATTTGATTTGGACAAAGGAGGAGGAACAGCCTGAGAATTTGAAAGTAGAAGGCAGCTTAGGTGAAAGTGATCATGAAATGGTAGAGTGCATGAGTTTAAGGTAGTGGTGGGTAACCTGTGGCCTGCAGGCTGCACGCGGCCCATCAGGGTAATCTGCTGGTGGGCCGCCAGACAGTTTGTTTACATTTCCGCAGCCACCTGCATCTCCCAGTGGATGCGGTTCGCCGTTCCTGGCCAATGGGAGCTGCGGGAAGCGGCAGCTAGCACGTCCTTGGCAGGTGTAAGTACGGAGGGCTTATTTTACATCCTCCCTCACAGTCATACTTTTTGTGACTTTTAGTAGAGCTAGAATCAAGTCCTGCCACCCAATACGTGCAGGCATTGGCATGTATCTTTGTAAGATCAGATACTTCACTTATGCAAATATCAGAATTGAGTTGGTATGTGATGATTCATGTTTTGGTATCAGAGGGCAGGGTAGTGCTTTTAAATGCTAAACCTATGTTTAGACCTAGATTGAACAGATAACCAACCTAGAAAAAAGATATGCAAAGCTACATAAAGAGCCTTACATAGTTTCAACTTCCAGTTATTGAAAGTTGTGTAATCAAAGGTAAATGGCTATCTTGACTACAAAGCGTACAGTTCCTTGGAAACGGTTGTCCAGTGCATAAGCTTTAACACAATGCTTGACTAACAAATTTTTCCTTTGTTGGACTGTAAAGATTTATCCCCTCATTTAAAAAGATCAAATAAATAAACTCAAGTTTATGAAATCTATGTTTGCATTTAAAACTGTTCTGCTGTTCATTGTAAGATAACTCTGGAGACATGGACTGTGTTATTATATCACTTCCATTAAACATTGGAAGCTCATGTTTTTACAAAAAAATTCATACAAGCATTTTTCCCCTGTTAATCCAAACAGAGAGGTTGTGAACTGTACCTCAAAACAGAACTTTTCAATAGTTCTCTTTACAAATCAGGAGCACCAATATGGTATGCCAACTAGAATGCAATGTAATTAATTGTCCTTTTAGAAGAAAAAAACTTTTAAGGCAGAATACCTTCTGCATATAGCTCATAGGCATTTTTAACCAAAAAAGGTAATATAGCATTTCACTGTTTATAATAGCAACATGAAATACGATGTTTCAAGCTGTTAGAGAAAACATATTTCAACCTTTCCTGCCCATTTCCAAGTTTCTTTATCTTTTTAAAAACTGGCTATGAATCTCTGACAGATTTATAGAAACTTCCATTTTTCAATTTCAAAACGTTTTAACAAAGCTTCAGAGATGAACAAAATATCATCTGAGTTCTGGCACTTATATAAGAATTTCACACACAGTTTGGAACGAATAAACATGTAAAAATCAATCCCAGAGCCTGACAGAAAGCGGAACTAATTAAAAAGACCAAAACCGCAGAGATCGTTTTTTGAAACAAACATGTCTTTTCCTTAAACTTATTTCAATATTTATCACATGAGCAAGGTTACTGCTGCAGTGTATCGTGAATAATATTAATACTCTGGCAGTATTTATAAATGTTTGGCACTGCAATGTGTTGGTTATTAGCATTACTGTAATAATAAGATGAGTGTAAATGTTAAGCCCTGCTCAGTCCAGTACTTTAGGCCTCTGTCTTACCAGTGTACCTACATGGACTTCAGTAAAGTTACTCTTGATTTACACCAATGTAGACAGAGGAGAATCAGTCTCCGTGTAGTTTTCATTAAATGTTTTCTTACATAATTCCATTGTCTATTTAACAATAATATGTTAAGCTATTCTATGGGTGTAGGGCCAATATTACAGGGTGCTGAGCACCCTAAATTTCTTTAGACTTTGCCTTGCACAAGGTACTCGGCATCCCTTGAGATCAGGCCCTGATACAAATCAGGCAAAATGCACTCTCAGAATTACACTATGCTATTATGACAGGTTTCAGAGTAACAGCCGTGTTAGTCTGTATTCGCAAAAAGAAAAGGAGTACTTGTGGCACCTTAGAGACTAACCAATTTATTTGAGCATGAGCTTTCGTGAGCTACAGCTCAGTGAGCTGTAGCTCACGAAAGCTCATGCTCAAATAAATTGGTTAGTCTCTAAGGTGCCACAAGTACTCCTTTTCACTATGCTATTATGTTCTATTGTGGTCACAGAGAAATGTCAGTGAATTTGCTGCTGGAGTGGGGAACAGCAGTTTAGGATGAAAGAGTTGTCTTCCTCAACGTAGAAAAAATTCCACAGTCAATGTCACTAAAGGAAAAAAAACACTTCTGAAACAAAAATTGTTTCTATCATTTAATCATGTCACTCTGTTTTTGCAAACTCTGCCCTAGCCATGTTAGGATGGCCTGTGAAACTTGTCCTGAAGATGAAACTCTCTATAATCAGTGTTGGCATATGTCAATTGTGAATTAAGATTATAAACTTGTTGTTCAAGAAATTCAAGGTAGGTTCCATTAGAACACTGAACTCCACCTTTATTTATCAGCAGTGTTTTGTTATTTTTTCCCCATTAACTTCCTGCTCATATAAATCGAGAGGTCCAATTTTCACTAGCGGTTTCCTTTTGTTTCTAGCACACTGTAGCATCTGAAACAGGAATACGTGAACAGGGGATTGCAACTGCACCTTCCACTGCAGAATGTACTTCCTTGCCACTGTTACCAAGTAAGGAACCTCTTTTGATTATACTACTGTGCACTAAACTGACTGAAATCATTTTTTATTTAATTTTTTAATCTTGATTCTTTAGTATATTTTAGAATAAAGTTTATCTGAGGTCTGTTGGATTACTCAGCAGTTCTGTAAACATCAAATGCACTCAGTAAGCATTACAATTTTTAAAATTAAAGCGTTAGAGGTAACAAGTTATAGAACACAATTCTCTGCAGATGCAATTTTATTTGATGATAATGGAAATTCTCTGTGCAAAACAAATGGAGATCTGCAGCAGAGCTACATACTGCAGATAACACCGCTACAACAACGCTGCATGAAACAGTATCTATAAGAAAGACACGTGGATTGGAGAGCTTTGCCTTCAAACGTGCATTATTGGATATCCAAGCTTGTGTCCACAGTATGTACTGTATGTAGAAGCTCCCTTTTATTAATGTTATGTGGTGTTCTATGAATTCAGGCCATTATTTTTCGGAGGACAAAACAATAGTCTTAATTGGAAAGTGAAAATAAAATAGAAAGTGAATTATGGTGTGTTGACCATCAGACTTTTTTCAAACTTGTTTTTTAGTGGATGGCTTAACAATACAACTGGTCAAAATTCAGAATTTCCTTTCCAGGTGATATTCTGACATTTTGAAATATGCTACAAATGGAAATGTTTGAAAATATTTAGTTTCAGCTCAATCAAAACAACTGGGAGGGAGGGATAGCTCAGAGGTTTGAGCATTGGCCTGCTAAACCTAGGGTTTGTGAGTTCAATCCTTGAGGGGGGCCATTTAGGGATATGGGCCAAAAATTGGGGATTGGTCCTGGTTTGAGCAGGGTGTTGGACTAGATGACATCCTGAGGTCCTGTCCAACCCTGATATTCTATGAAACATCATTAAAATGTTTTGTTCAGATTTTGATTTTATGTAAAATTAGAATTTAATACAATATAAAATAACACATTTTTAAACAAAAAGTTGAAACATTCTGTTATAAGTTTGAAGTGTTCTGGTTTTGACCTCATTGAAACTGTTTTCAATTTTTTTTCTAAGTGAAATTTCATTGAGACACATTACTGCAGAAAGTTTTGATTTTGACAAAAGAGCATTTTCCAATGGAAAATTTTTGACAAGCTCTAGATAGTAACTTAAGTATCATGTGTGGAATGTCTCGCTTCCCTAGAACAACATGTTCAAATCCCAACACAGTTGATTCATACTTCTGAGGTAGCTATATTATCATGCAATTTTCTTGCATGAGGATCTTTTGGATGTGAACCAGATGTTCTACGTGAACATAAAAGATGTAAGGGCACTGTTTGCAATAGTAGAGGCTTGCTCTGGTGTCCTTGATCCACCTCTCTGTGTTGTTCATTGTGTTGCATTCTGTTTGGATACCACCCAAAGCGGATGGTTGTCAGTGGTGTTGTATGCACATCTGTCTATAAAGTGACAAGGGATGAAAGTCAGTGTACAAATGTAAAATATCTGTAGCTGAAAAAGTTAGCAAAATGGAAAGAACGCAGTAGGAATCAAAGGTATTTCACAGGGGAGAAAAAACTAAAGATAAATATCGAAACACTACAGCAAGTACTAATTGTAAACAAAGGATCCACAAAAACATAGAGGTATTAGTTCTGGGTTGCAGCAGAATAGATGATGCCTTGCATTTGCTATAATCCAAACTATCTGTCCCAGTTGTAAAATCTAGCGAATAAACTTATTCCAGTTCATAGGCCATGGAGCTGGGGGGAGACACTTGGTTCATGGCCCAACCATTTTTTGGCTAGGCCAAACTCCAGTGGTGCTGTGACCCCAAGTGCTACTCACTCAAATTTGGAGAGGGTAGGGGCTAATGGGCCAGGGGTAGGGTGACCAGATGTCCTGATAAAATCGGGACTGTCCCAATATTTAGTTATTTGTCCCACGTTCCGATGTACAGTCGGGATGCCATTTGTCCCGATATTTTGCTTCAGCGGCACTCCGCCTTTTTTTTTTTTTCTTGTGGCGGCAAAAGACCCAGAGCTGGCCCTGGTGGTGGTGGTGGTGGTGGTGGGGAGGAGTGAGCCTGTGGCTGCCCCCCCATGTGTCCCCATATTTTGTTCTTGTCATCTGGTCACCCTAGTCAGGGGGTCAGTCTGCTGGAGGTGGTTGTGGGATGCCTAAGAGGGCAAGAGAAGGATCAGGCAGGGGTGCAAATCTATGCCCCCCCCCTTAAAAGGTGCACCACAGCCCTCACAGTTAGTAAGGTGACTGCTATTGTCTCAAGTGGTGCAGGCTGAGGGTAGTTCTGGATAAATAGGGAACATTGTGCAATCACATAAGAAGGAAACATAAGCTTTTGGAAGTACAAGAACCCAATCACAATAAAATAGCTGAATCATGATCATATTCAGAGGTGTGTGTGTGTGTATATATATATATATATATATATAGGAAGTGAATGCCACTGATATTTTTGAAGGGAGGAAGAAAGGGAGTAAAATTTGGGTTAAGTACCAGCTTAACAGGTCCAAACCAAATGCTTTTCCCCTCCCCATTTCCATCCCCACCAACAGCCTCATATTAAATAAGAGAAGGAGTGGAAGCTAACCTGCTTTGGATGTGTGACCTCTACCCTCTAGTGACAGGCCCACAGGGATGATAGGAGATTTGCTGCTACTCTCAGTTAGAGCAGAGCAGTCATTCTCAACCAGAGGTATGTGTACCCTGTGGGTACACAGAGGTCTTCCAGCGGGTACACTAACTCATCTAGATATTTGCTAGTTTTACAACAAGCTACATTTAAAGCATTAGCAAAGTCAGTACAAACTAAAATTTCATACAGACAATGACTTGTTTATACTGCTCCATATACAGTGAAATGTAAGTACAATATTTATATTCCAATTGATTTATTTTATAGTTTATATGGCAAAAGTGAGAAAGTAAGAAATTTTTCAGTAGTAGTCTGCTGTGACACTTTTTTGTATTTTTATCTGATTTTTGTAAGCAAGTAGTTTTTAAGTGAGGTGAAACTTGGGGTGCACAAAACTAATCAGACTCCTGAAAGGTGTACTGCAGTCTGGAAAGGTTGAGAGCCACTGCATTAGAGCACATCTCCTTTAGATCAAATGAGGCCTTTGTTTTTGGAGCTACAAAAGTAGGGGTTTAGGTCCAGGTCTGCACTAGTATTTGATTTTCCTAGTAATTGTGTCTGTCATGAATGCGTGGATTCCTTACAATAGGTAAATATTTTATCCATGAAGAGCTCAACTCAGAAAAGCTAACTGATTAATGGTCACACAGCAAGTCCTTGCCAGAGCTAGGAAAGATCTGATCTATTGACTCCCACACCTGTGCTTTAGCCACAAAACCATTCTAAGTTTGCATGATGTTTGCAAGCCTATTGAACTGAAAGAATACGTCGTACGCTTTCTTTAATGTGGGTTTATTTACAGTACCAGGAAAATTTTCTCAACCTTAAACTCTACTGGTAATTCTATATAAAACAAGTCAGTGACAGTGACTAGCAAGTATTAGTTAAAACAGGGCAAGCTTAAGATGTATGAACACAGGGAAAAAAGTATGAGTATCTTTTTATGAGCAAAAGTGGAAATAGCAAAATACTGGTAAGTGATCCTTCGCATATGTAATCTCATAACATGACACAGGATTGTGCCGTAGATTGCGAGAGTTAGGAAAGCAAGGCATACACTGAGTATTCAGGGCTTTAATTATCACTTTTCAGTTATATATCCTAGTATATTGTAAGGAAATGCTGCTTCATAACTCAGGATGACAGGTACAACTCTTGGACCATCCCAGAGTAGGAGAAAAATTCTAGGAGCCTGTGACACATCACTCGATGAATATTTCCATACAGAATAGCACTGGTCTCAAGCTGAGTCTTATTTATTCGGGGGGAAGGTTTATATGTACTCAGTAAAATTCACCCCTGTGAAAAGGGACAATCCCAAGGCCTAGTTACCTCTTATGTCCCACTGCTGCCCTGTTTCTGAGACTTTAATGGTGCACAGACCTCATGCTGACCCTCAGCACTAAGATGAATTTCACTGTGAGCATGTGCATATGTAAAGAGATGGCCTTGAATCCAAACCCCAGATTCGAGTTCAGAGTTGATAAATTTAAAATGGAAAAGTTCAGATCTGAATCTACATTTCAAGCTCCCAAGTTTAAGAGTGTTTGGAATTGCCTATGAAAGGAATGCAAAATTCAGATCTGGAGCTGACATTTGGATTGAATTAACACATAATCCTGCAAATTCCATTGTTTCATTTAAAAAAAAAGAAAAAGAAAAGGCACTTGCATGTCCTCTGGGATCAGTGTTCTCACTCAGAGATCCCCACACATTCAACAATTTCTACTGAGATGTTAAAATATCTTCCCTACATTGTAAAAGAAACTGGATTTTACCCTCTGTAATATGAAATAATTCAAATTCCACCTAGCAAAAGAAACAGCATACAAGGCACACAACAAGGATTTTTGTTTATACAGTTATTTAATATAAATTAAAAAGCATATTACATTGCCACCCTTTGTTCTCAAAATCATTTTCACTTTAAAAAGTGTGAAGATTTGCAGCAGTTCTCTAATTTAACATGCATGAGAAAAATTTAATCATTCATCCTGCTCCACTAGCTTGCTGGTGCCCCCTTGTGTTTAAAAGAACCGGATACATTTTGCCTGATGCTTTTTAATCCTTTAAGAAGTAAACTTCATACAGGAGAACTTGAAATATTGGAGCCAGTTGAAAAATGAAATCTAATTTTGAGAAAAAACTGAATTTTTGAAGCTCTTTCTTTTTGAAGGGCTCAAAACAGGTCACTTTTTTGTTTTTTCATAATGTTTTAAATGTTTAAATATTCTGAAAAATATTATTGAAAAATTTGAAAGTAAAATTTTTTCACATGAAAATGAAAAATTTGGATAGTGCTGACAATTTTTTAAAAAAGCCATTTTTCAAATAATTGTTTTTACTATCGCTATTAATTATTACAACAGCTCTATTGAACCAAAAATATTTGTTTCACTATTATAGAGGTATTTCATAGAGACATGATTACTAAAACAAAACTGGGTACCTGTGGAATGAGATACTACTCAGTGTAAGGCTGGCAGAAGCTCGCCCTGTATACTTAATCAGAGAAGGCATGGTAAGAAAAGATTTACAAGACTTGGGGCCTGATTCTGATGTCACTCTTACATGTTCTATACAGGCATATAGAAATTCTCTGAGATCAGAATCTGCACCTGTATTATGTAACTAGGCCTGTCACTTACTTGCTTTCACACCTTGGGCAAATCACTTAACTATGCTGAGCTTTAGTGTCTCCATCTATAAAAGGAGATATTAACACTATGTACCTTTTTTACAGCATCTTGAGATGAGGGTGAATGACTATAAGAAGTACCCTGTATGTCTGTCTGTCTTTTGGCACCATAAAAATGTTGTTGTTCATAGACATATAATATCAGCTTAGTTGCTAATGCCTACATTTTGTGTTTAGTCATGTAAACAGACCTAGGGGAGGGAAAAACCATGGCATTCAGGTCCCAAAACTAACACAAATGTCTTTGTGAATTCTCCTCTGAGTCAGCAGCAGAATTGGCAAACACACATGTGATTGGGACTGGGGTTAATGGCAGAAAATTACACCCATCATATCTGTTGCAACTCAGCTGTCGGTGTATAGTCCACATTGATTTAGAAGCATATGAGGACATGTCAGCAGCATATCTACCAAAAAAGAGATACTAGACTGTGGCACAGCAATTGGAATAGTGAGGTGCAGATACAGGTTAGATGGATGGTATATGCAGATATAGTACAAAGATCCAACGAGTTCTAAAGGATGCTAAAATGCATTGTGTTTTCAAAATTTGCCTTAAAATGTCCCCTTTTGAAGGGACCTCAACCTAGCCACCATATGTTCACAAGTTTGCTTATGCAAGTACAGTAGTTTGTACATGCATTTTTTGAACACTATAATTTGTGGAAACAAATGATGGTATATACACTAAAAGAAAAGGAGGACTTGTGGCACCTTAGAGACTAACCAATTTATTTGAGCATGAGCTTTATACACTGAGAGTATATACACTGTTATCTGAAGCCCCTTAAATTGTATTTTCATCTGTGGTTATGAGGACTTTCCTGTATATACTTCTGACTGCTGCCCTACAAGCAGCACATATTCTGGAAGAGGATTCCTTAGTCCCGGCTCTTGACTGAGAATCCCAAGCAAGGTAAGATCCAAATGACTGATCTTCAGCTACCATTCTTTAGCGGTAGCAGACTATTTATTTGAGCTCTCTGGGACAGTCTTCGTGAAATTCCCAATCAACAATTTAAGTCTCAAATGATTCATTTATTAAGGGTATACAGAGAAGATGAGACTAAAACAAAATGGCCTGCTTGACACTTCTAAACTGAAATATGACAAAAATTAATCTAGACAGGTTCTTCTTAAACATAAATTATTCTTACTCATTTTTAACACACTACTGCTTGTGTTGAAGCTTGCTGTGTTGCAGATGCTACACCTGGTGTATTTTATGGGTGTGTTAGTTTTAATTATGCAATGGGAGACGTGCAGCATCCTTTACACCATTGCTGTTTGCTCACATATGGCTGTGTATGTGCAAATACACACTCTGCCCTTGCACTTTATAATAATCAGGACACAATCATAGCAGCCTTATTTTATTTATTTAGATGTATAAAAAGCATAACATGAATATGCTCATCTAATACTCTGGGCACCTTTGATTTTTTTTTTAAAATATACTAATATAAACAGACCTGTCAATTCCCCAACAACTCAATACATAGTGATGACAGAAATGACCGAAATTAATTCACTGAATCAGCAATCTTCAAATGCCTACATTCATCCAAATCCAACGCTCATATTCTTATATGATATTCAGTCCTGCTTGGATCTATGTATTCTTCCCTGGCTAAATTATTCCATATAGAAACAGTTTTTCTTGGGGCACATACATTAGATGTATATAGGTAGGAAGATTGAAGAAGACAACACATCTGTTCCTTTAACTATCAGCACCATCCTTACATCTGATTTCTGCATAGTTTATTACCTTTTTTTCAAGTGAACCTTCACAGAGGCCATGCTTGAATTTGGGCCTCACTTGTTTTTTTAGCACAAGCTCTCTAGAGATGAATTATTGATATCAACACAGGTAACTTAAAAAAAACAAACCTGAAATATTGACAATAGAATACAGTTATGGATGAAACATAAGGATGAAACATACAGAAGGCAAGAAACTCTGTAGTAGTCCTTCTGCATAAGTACTCCACTAATTATGGTTAACTATAAAAGGGTCTTGCAATATTTGTATGTTAAATACCAGGGGAAATAATTATTGTATTAGACCCCTATGGCACGAGTGGCTGAATGTAAAACATGTGATTGTTTCCTGAGACACTGTGTAACCATAGTATATTTGGTAACATCACCCAGATAGTTTTGCAACATGTTGTTGTATCTTTTATACATTTTGTAATGCCAGATTCTGATACCTTCACTCACATTGAGTAGCACTTTAGTCCATAAGTAGCCCTGTTTCAGTGGGACCATATGAATAATAAAGTACTACTTTTTGTGAATGAGATTGATGAAATCTGGCCCTAAATTATCTGCTCTCTCTGCATCAAATGTGCCATTAAATAATTGACACTCTAGTAAGTAGGAGTTCTAGTGATTTATTCCATGATATGTAATAAAGATGTATCAATGTATAGCTGTCTGTTTCACGTATTTGTCTACCTTAAACCATTATAACTACCGGCAAAATGCCTCTTGATTTCAATGTGAACCAGAAAGGAAGTATAATTATAGATTAAGGCCAGATGGAACTATTGTGATCAAATGATACATGTGCATACAGGAGTGACTGCTGCTCTTATGCTGTTCAGATCATTTTGATTATATGTATGCCACTGTCTTTAAATATCCATCTAACCAAACTGCTGAAGAGATGTATTAGAAGGAGCACTGAGAAGGTTTCACAATACCTGAAGTGAATAAAAGGCTTAACCTCTTCTCTATACTTTTCCTTGTAAATTGTACAGTGATCTTAGATTGGAAAGGCAACATCACAGTGTGGAACAGGTCACTGAATTCAACAGGTTTCAGAGTAGCAGCCGTATTAGTCTGTATTCGCAAAAAGAAAAGGAGTACTTGTGGCACCTTAGAGACTAACCAATTTATTTGAGCATAAGCTTTCGTGAGTGCATCCGATGAAGTTAGCTGTAGCTCACGAAAGCTTATGCTCAAATAAATTGGTTAGTCTCTAAGGTGCCACAAGCACTCCTTTTCTTTTTGTGAATTCAACACACATCTCTGGAGAAGAGTATATTATAAATTAAATAAATGCCAAAGCATATAGACAAATACTCAACTCTTTTCTCCATGTGATATAAAGGGGGCTGAAGGAACTTTAGCTGTAACCAGAACCATGAAGGCTCTTGCTTTCTAATCTAGGGGGAACACTGTCTGCCTGCTTTTCTAACTGGCACCTCAGTAGAGTCAGAAAGACAAGAGTCAGAATGCAGTAGTGGCTGGCACAGGTAGAGCCTACCATTCAGAACCTATATTTGGGGTTAGTTGTGACTTGAACTACACACCCCTGCAAGGGAGTAACAAGAGTCATAACTCCCCTTATGCTCTCTTAGGTCCAGGCATGCAGGAATAAGTGGCTGTCAGTGGGTGGGGAGTGGAGGGAAATGACAAGTGGCTTGGTTCCATCCCTCCCACCCCCTTGCCTATTCAGCTGGACTGGCATGGGGTTTGCTATAATTTCCTTCCCTCAACAGCAAGAAAGGAGCAAGAGGAACTGTGACTCAGAGTTGTGTCTGAGTCAGTGCCTCTCTGGCTACTCCCATGGCAATGCAGCTTATATATAACTTCTTGCAGTTATATCAAAATCTAGCCTTCAAAGTCCTCTCTGAACTCACAGATAGCATTACATCTCACAGTGTCCTCCTCAGTGGGAGAAGCATTGAGTTCCTTCAGCTTCCTCAAAATGTCTCTTGAAAACTTTTACCAGTACTAGTGCTAAAACTTGTACTAGTTACTGTTAGCCACTGAAAGAAAAGGAGTACTAGTGGCACCTTAGAGACTAACCAATTTATTTGAGCATGAGCTACAGCTCACTTCATTGGATGCATTCAGTGGAAAATACAGTTAGCCACTGAAGAGACCCCAAATCTTGGCTGCTGTAAAGTGAGCAAAGTAAACACAAGTAATACAAGGGAGAATGGGGTGTCAAATGTGTTTTGTGTGTAAGCAGATGTTATAAAATAATAATTTAGGCCCAAATTCTGCAAGCACTTATGCTCATGCTTAACTTTAAGTAAGTGGGACTACTTGTGCTTGAAGTTAAGTATGTGCATAAGTTTTTGCAGGATCAGGGCCACAGTGAACCTTGTGACTGTTCATGGTTACTTCATGTAGAGCTAAGAAGGGAAGAACCCAAGGTAGGAAATGTAGGAATCCCTTTTTATTTTAAAGTAAAAGAGTTTGTATCTGAAACCTTCCTTATCTCTCCTGCTGATCTGCTAACAGGTTTTATTTTATTTGACAAAGCAATACATTAGTTTGGGTAGCAAATCCCCAGTTTGACATCTTTACCCGGTCCTATGCCCTAAAAATGTATCCCATTTTTAGGGCACATATTACTGTATGCAATGAGTTAATTTGACATAATGCATATTTCTGTTTATAAAGTGAACTCTAAATACCTCTCTCACCCTTGCCCAAATTCAGCAAAGCGCTTAAGTCCTTCTAGCACTAGCTTCAGCACAGCAATTACATTTTCATTGGAAGGGGAAAGAATAAGTCAGCCAGTGCCAGTCCTAGTTATGATGCCTATACAATAGGACCCTGATCCAGCAAACATGAGTATATACACTTACCTTTACTAGCTTGGCTCATGTCATTGAAATCACATACTGGCGAGTTGGTGTCTTTACATTTTGGGCCATATCCAATAGCTGGAGTTTTGCACAAAAAATGAACTGACTTCAATGAGAATTCCTCAGAGGGAATGATAGGATATAAACAGCAAGCTATCAAGTGCTTTGAGATCTGTGGATGAAGAGTGCTATATGAAAGCTAGGTATTGAGTATTACATGGTCCAATTGTATTCCTTGTACATGCCCTACCTGTTGACATTTTGCAACTGACGATTGGAGGTGGGGAGGTTATTGCTTACAGTACTACTATTGAAGAAAATACATTGGCTATGGGATTGTTCTTGTAAACACAGTCAGTGTTTTGTTTCATGATCATGTGATTATCCTCAAAGAGTGTCACTCTATTGCCAAAGCTGTTCTCTTCGGTGCCCCTTATTAAAATTCTACCACCCAATCCAAGAGAGAATTGGAGTGATTTCCCTGCCTCCCATAGGGTTCACCTCTAAGCCATCCAAGGGGTTCATAAAAATAATCCTAGGACAAAAATAATTAAATCATTCCAGGTCAACTGCAAGACAATTGGGGAAAACCCCAGACCCAAATAAAATGTCTGTTTTCTGTGTTTCAAATTATGTGAGAGGAGCCCTGCTATACTATCCAGGTACTCAGTATATTTTTCAGGAGCAAAGTATAAACATTGCATGCAAGTTTATATTAAATTAAAAATATAAGCTTGATTGCCAAGTGGTGCTGTCTCCTTCCCTGCTTGTGAGAAAGCATTTTTGTTCAAATGGGCAGACAAATGAATAGATTCACTGGTCCATTCCGCTTCTTCCTTGCAAGTACACACTCCAATGGTAGACTGGGGATTATCACAAGAGGCCCTTGTTAAAACACTGACAGAACTTCACTGACATTTATTGAAAGTTCAGTTGGCAGCTATCACAGAGCCTGGCCATTGAAGGGGAGTCAACCTACCTGCCACAGGCTTCTGGAAGAGAGAATGAGCCAACTCAGTTACATCTGAAAAGAATTCAATCTCTAGGTGGCTGGTTGGTATCTAATTAGCTAATGAGCCTGATAAAAGGTTACCAGGGTGCAACTGGGATAAGTTGTAGTGACTGGAAGCTGGAGAGGTGCTCCCAGGAGAACTCACCAGAGCAAGGGCTCTGGAAAGTGTGCTCTGAAGGACAGGTAACTCCTAAGCAATGGCTGGCAAGTCCAGCCTATCAGGACTGACATGCTGTACCAGAAAAGAGCTGCAGCTGTCAGATCTAAGTAGACCTCTAGCTCTGGGGAAGGGCCAGGTAGTGGCAAGATCTCTAACCCCAAGAAAGGGATCTGGGCAGAGAGAACCCTACTGGAGTGAAGAGATGGACCTAGGTGGGAATAGTCTGTCTCAGGATATCCATCTTCCAACTATGATGCTGGGAGGAAGGCTTGCTTGTATTTTAATTTTATTTTTGATAAATAAAGTAGACCTCCCTACCCTTCAGGAAGGCTGTATTGTTCCCTATGTAAAGCCTTAGTGACCTTCTGGATGACATTGGGGGATAGGGAGCACCTACAAGGTCACATTTAGTATCCCTTCCTGGCCATAGATCCAGGACATCCTTTGACAACAGCCCTGTTCTCCAATGTACATATGTTAATGTTGTACAGGTGCACATTTTATTTGAATGTATGGTACCTTTTTTGAGGGGAAGATTTTTGCTTGCTATACTTACATGAGTAGTCTGATGTAAAAGGGATGAATAAAATGAGCATGATTTTTATGCTTGTTTTTTCCATGAACCAGTTCACCTTAGGATTATAGATTTCAAGGCAAGAAGAGACCTTCAGTCTGAGCTCCATGCTTTGGTATTGGCTCTTTCTCCATTCACAGGATGTTAGTGTGCTAGCCAAATCGCGTATCTACTGGCACTGCCTGTACAATGGTGAAACCAGCATCTGTTTTTTGCTTTATCTGACCATGTTATATCCATGAATGCATCAACATTCCTTATGAAAGCTACCTGGTACTTTGACATTAGATTAGTAAGAAGTCCATGGCCCTGCACTCACCAATGTGGTGAAAAGTACTATTGCACTGTGTGCCTTGATCATTGCATGAATGCAAATGATCATAAGTGGAAGCAACATAGCCTATAGACTTATGGAGACAGGACTGCTTCTTTGAATGCAAGACTTTGTTCTTAAATTTGATCCTTTATAGGAGTACATGACACGTGCTATATTTTTAATTTTCAAGACCTTTTATGAAGGCTTGATAAGTCATTAACATTTAATATTGTCCCCATTCATCCAGATGTCTGGTTCAATATATAAAACCCCTAAAATAATTACACTGGCTGGCTGGCACAGAAACTCAGTATTTGAAATCTTACTTGTCAGACCAACATTTTCCAAGGCAATTACAAAACAATGTCATCATGAGGAGGGCTGCCTTTGAATGGGCTATAGTCCCATTCAAGTCCTCTGCAAAGAATAGCCTTTATCAAAAGGCATATGTTTTGTGATAACAGCCAAGCCATGAATGACTACTTTGTTGCAATGTATTGTGTGTATGTTTAGGAAAGGTCCCAATGCTCAAAATCTTCACAGATGGTAAGAACCCTGATGTGAGGTATTCCACCTTCTTAAAATCCAACTAGTTAAGCCATTCACTTACCACGGATGGCTTAACTTTGGTCAGCCCCAGCTAGATAAATGAGTGATTTCACACTCGCCAATCATGAAAATATCACTTCTACTCTCTTAACTGGATGCTTTTACATCTGTACTTTATGTGTGTGGGAGTATTCATCAAAAATGATGAGTTAAAGTCCAGGTTGATGAGTGTTACTCTATGCAATAAAACCTAGAAATGAGGTCTATGGGCTAGATTATGATATTTTGTCACACTGAGTAGCACCTAAATAGTCTGAGACTATTCACATCTATAAGGTTTTATTTAGTAAGAGTACTGGAATTTGGATCCTTATGGCTGCATTTTCCAAGACTACGGTAGGCAGTTGGTTAATTGCATGTGAAGATTTCCACAGTTTCTACTTTACAAAACCTAATAGGGGAAAAAAACCCACCTTTTTTATATTTTAAACTTTGTGAAATATATATTTTGATCTTGCTCATATATGGGATTCTGCTGTGACTCTCCAGCAGGAATGAATGAAATTTAGACAAAGGAAAAGAGAACTGTCTTTGATATTAAGGGCATGATCCTCTAGCAGTTTATACTCACATAAATAAGAGTAGCAAGATTAGGCTCAAATATATCACAGATCTACGAAACAACATACTATACTGCTACTCTAATAATATTTTCAAAATTGCCTAAACTCATATTTGCATAAAAATAAAAGTTAAAAGGGAGTAAACAATGGGTTTTTAAAATAGCCTAAAAGCATACTGACTCATTTTAAAGCCTCTCAGGATTACATTCTGTCAAGAAATTATCTAAATTCTAAAATTCCCTTGATTATACATTTACCCAACTGTGTCTTTCCACTCCATCATGTCCGATTTCAAACTTATTCTGAGAAAAATTGTTCTTTGTTTTAGTACTGCAGACCATAAAAGCCTAACCAGTTAAACCACCAAGGAAACCTGAGAAAGTGAAATTAGGAGTCTGACTACTGAAGCACTCCTTCAGTGAGAGAGAAAAAGAATCAGGTCTGTGGCCTAGTGCTATGCGTAGAAGGTAAGAGTTTGAATTCTAATACCATCTCTAGCCCCCAATACTTCTGCAGCTTTGGCTAAGCCAATTGGAGTTACATTGGCACCCTGTAATCTGCCCTGAATAAGGGGTAGACCATAGCTGCACTGCTCCAGGAGCAATGAGGCATCAAAATGACTCCATCATAATAGGGTCCTTGCATCCCCCTTGTTCCGTGGGAGAAGTAAACTGTGCCTGCCTCTTCCTTGGTGCAGCTCATTTTGGAAGCAGTGGTAGCCAGTGTATTGGGGAGAGGACAGAACCAAGGCCTGGCCTACTTGTGCAGGAGGGGGAGCAGAAGCCTAGCAGCAGCTGCTCTCACCCCCCCTATAACCTACAATGCAGGTAGCCCACCTAGGGGAATGAGGGAGTTCCTTATGCACTTTACTCCCTTGCACAGGTATTCATGAGCTACAAAATGCCCTGCTTCCATTTCCCCATCTCTAACATCACTGATGAGGCTCAGTGAGTCAGGTCTTTAAAGATATGTAGGCTCCTAAAGGCGAAAGTAGGTGCTTTTGAAAATTCCACTAGGCACTTATCTGCATCTTTAGGCAACTACATTAAAAACTAGGCCCTTAGGAATGATTTTAGATGACAAGGCCTACATATTCTTAAAAAGAGGGGAAAATAAAGTTAAAAATAAAACTCTGGTGGGCACTCAACCATTAAATCCTGATCTGACTAGGCAGTTGAGCACCAGCAAGATGCATGAGGAGGGCCTCCTCACCACAGTCCTATTAAATTTTGGCCTTTCCTTGGGTAAAAGCCCAAAATGTGCTAAAGGATTTGTTTTCTTTAATGAAAGATTCATGGACAGGTTCAGCATCCATGAAGTCTGGGAAAGTTAAAGAAATAAACTATGATACAAAAAAGATTAGGACACTGAAAATCCTCCAAACGGAGACAGATCAATATCTTCAATAATTACCCTGTTAAGTGGCATTTGGCTTTGAAGATGTCAAACCGCCAAAGACTTTATAGTGCTAATAGTGTCTTAATTATATTTTACTCTGATTGCTATCAGCAGTCAAGACACATTAATTTTCTCAGCACCCTGAATGCTGGGGGTGATATCCAAGAACTCACCCCAACCCCCTTAAAAGTTCTTCTGAGGTTGCAGTGTGTGGTTTCCAAAAGTTGCCTAGGCTTCTGCAGCCTGCTGGAGGGAAAGAAACGTTAGTGACCTTTGAGAGGAATTCTCCCTGCACATGTCAGCTGCTGCCATCATTCAGGCGGGTTACTCAAACGCCCAAGGTCAGCTCACTTGCTGCAAACCCGCTTTGTTTAAGGGAGATCTGGGTTGGGATTTATTATATTTATCTATGGGTGTCATTGGCAGGGTTTTATGGATACATAAGAAGGCGCCTTCCTTTGCAGGCTACGGTTCAGCACTCTTCCCCCCCCCCCCCCGCCCCCCTTGCCTGCAGCAAAACTGGAGGAGAGCGCCTGAAATCTCCTTTGGCCTCAAAGCCTGTGGAAAGGCACTGGGAATGTTTCAAGTTTAGAAAAGAGCCACATACCCTCCGCTCTGCCGGGTCCCCTTTCTCTAAATTCTCCCATCTCAACACCGCAGACTTACTGCAGAGAGGATTGGGCAGCTCCATCCTAACCTCTCTGCATTTTCTAGGCACCCCAATTTCACCCCCTCCCGGCAACTTCGGAGTCCGACCAGAGCCTGGGATTACCACAGGAGCCCGTTGGGCAGTAGTGCGTCTCCTCCTGTAAAGGGAATGCTCCTGTCCCCACAGTCCCTGGACAAAACACCCAGCTACAGGTGCTCCGATCTCAGATGCCTGCCAACCAACGGTGCAGAAGAGAGAGGGCTCGTATTCCACCCGACCGGCGCCTCAGGGCAGAGCCACACAACGGTTCTGTCTCGCTAGTCCAGCAAGCCAGCAAAGCAAAGCACGGGCGCTGGTGGGGCCCCTGGGTGATGCCGGGAGCTCGAAGCTGGTCTCTGCGCTACCGTGAGCGGGAAGTGCGCCCAAGTCTTCCTCGGGCGGTTCCCCCGGCAGCTTAGGGTCCGCGTGTGCGTCGGTGAGCCCCGGATCCGGGAGAGGTTTGGACCATGTGGGAAGAGACGCTCCCATCCGCCTGCTCCCGGCTGGATTTTCGTGCATAGTTCTGCACCCATCTGAGTCACGCGGGGGGACGGGGGGGGGGGGGGGAAGGGGGGTTCCCACTGCCTTATGTCTCCAGCGGACGCAGTTAGCGTGAGCGGACTCGGCGCAGAGCGCTGCTATTTAAAGTCAGTGCCTCTCTCTTCGCCAGGGGGGCTCCTCACGCAGCGGCTGCAGTAGCAGCAGCGATCAGTTTAAACCTCCTGTGCCGGGCAGAGGCTGCATCTGTGACTCCTTGCAAGGGGAGCAGGGTCAGCTCTTTGGTGCGTTTTAAGCTGCTCTGTTTTCCAGGGCAATTTTGGGAATTTTCCTCTCTCTCTCTCTCTCTCTCTCTCTCTCTCTCTTTCTTTCAAATTTGGCTGCCTTCAATTCCAGGGATCCTACTTTTATTGTTAGTGGTGGTAGTAGGATTGCTTGCAAGTGTGCTGTGTGGCAACCTGCAGTAGCGGACTGGCTTCTTGTGCCCATTGAATGAGAGCCACCCCCCCCCCCCCAAAAAAAAAGGCAAAGAGGAAGGATCCCTTCAAGTTCAAATATTCTTTTTGGTACTAATTTGCAGCTGAGCTTTCCAGGCTTGGATAAGAAATGGATAAGGATGAGCTTGACCTTCACAGAATCCCCCCAGAGGCACCTTGGGGGCCACGTAAGTGTTTATAGCAATGGGGGAAGGGGGGATGCAAAAGGTCTTAGAGTTTGGAGCTTGGGGATGTTGTTTAAGGGAACGTCATTTTACTCTAGTCTGGTAATTCTAAAGGAAAACCAGATTATCCAAATGCTTCCCCATCAGAAGTGCCATATTAAGAAACTTACTAGCAATTTTTATTTAATACTTTAAAATTCCAGGAGTAATATCCTACTTAGCAAAGTACTGGCAAAAATAAGTCTTTATTTTCTTCTAAAACATAAAACATGATCAGTCATAGCTGCCCAAATATAGCAATTGAAAGCTCAAGTCTTACAAAGCCAATCTACCCATGAAACACTGAAAAATGCAGTATGTGGTAATGATATATAAACAAATGCTATTTCAATGAATTCACATTATAAAACCGAAGACAAACAAAAAAGGATTTAAATTGAAATGTCTTTCTGTGTGTGTATAAATGAGGTGTGCAGCTAATCAGTAATGTATTTGTTAAATAAGGTAATTTGTGTATCCCACTATTAATTAATGAGTGCAAACAGACATCTATCGATTGGAGAGTGAAAGTACATTCCTTGGCTGAGAACTTACTTAACATTTAGAACCAAAGAACAGATACCTTGGATGATATGGGGCACAGGGAGAGAATTTCCTTGGTTTCCCCATAGAAATAAATCATTGCCATGTATATGTACATCTATATGCACACACACAAAAAAATTCACTTACTTCAACAGTTGGAAAACAAATGACACTATCAATGTTTATTGAATGAAATTTTCTCCTAGTTTAGAGGCTGTTAAACTCAGAATTGAGCTGCTAAGCAGGAACATACTGTAACACTTGATTATCCAGCTGAATTGTATACAAACGAAGTAAATTTAGAATGGCAACGTTTATAAATTCCATGCTTTACAATCAAAATTCCAAATCTAACTGTGTGCTGCTAAGAATAGCACGGGGAGCCCTTTCTTCACTCCCTTTTTTTGGATTCCCATGAAGACTGTTATCCTAAAGTCTGCGTATTAAACAGCCAAATATTTAACTGGAGTTCAGCCCATTTCTAAAAGTAACACTGTATGCTCATCAAATCTCAGACTAGCCAGAGTGTCTCAGGATAAAAAAGAAAAAAAAACTTGTGGAAATAAACCTGACAGAAAACAGCTGGGTTTTATATCAAAATATTGCTCTTCTGCTGTCCATTAATTGCCCCCATGTTAACATATTTATAGTAGAAGAAGAGGTATAACTTCTTCATTTCAAAGTTGAACATGAAGGGGCACTCTGGAGGGAAAAAAAGCAGGAAAAACAGGGGAAGCTAAAGTGTTATCAAAGTACATCAAGAGTGAAATCAATATAAGGACCGATTAGTACTAAAAAAAAATACTATTTCTCATGAGGCAGGCAGCTATTTATCATAAGGCAATCACAGTGATAGCCAAAAGAGCTCTGAGAAATTATAAATAATACTTTAGTGACATTCTCCATTTAATTTACTGATTCACCCATTATCAGCATGAACTGAATGTACCCAATCCCATCAATATGAGCAGGGAACAATTTTTGGTCTCCCAAATACATCATTGCATTTCTATTGACAAGCCACCCAAAACGCTTCTTTTGAATGTTTATAAAAGTATAAGCCATCTAACTACACTGCAGAGCTGTAGATTGTCAGTTTACCTTGGGAACCTTTGCTCCCACTGAAAAATGATGTAGGACCTATTCCTGAAGTCTCTACTTGGTCCTTACTCAAGCAAAACTTCCACTGACTGTGGTTGCAATTTAGCCTGGAGTAAGGATTGAGGGACATGTTTTTAAAAAACAGAAGAGAATGGGTAAACAAGAAAAATCTGCAAAAATTGGTTGACTTATGCGAGACTATAGTCGAGCCTAAGTGTCATCAGTGCCCCTCTGCCATTGACTCATCAGAAGCCCCCTCCAGGAATTTTGGGCTTCATTGGTATCATGAAGGGGAAAGATCAAAGGGGATAAGTGTCCTCTGCTGTGTCATGGTCCCCCAAACGCCTAGGCATGTGATAGTGCGCGGCATTGCTAACAGGTTTCAGCATTCTCTTATGCTGTGGAGTTGCAAGTAGAGGTAGTGCTGGGACTCCCTCTATAAAGGAGGCACGGGCAACATAGTGTCTGAAGGAACCATGCTGGCATGGGCAACATAGTGTCTGAAGGAACCATGCTGGCATAGGTAAGATGATACCTTGGGGAGCAGTCTGGTGGCAATGGGCATGAGGCTCAGTATATCTTTAGGACTGGAAGATGAGGTCTCCTGCAGAACTAGAATGGAAGCAAATCCCCACTTCCAAGTGAAGTTTAAACCTTCAACCCCTTCTTCCCCTCCCCCTTCCCCCTGGGGTGAAATCTTGACCCTACTAAAGTCAATGGGAGTTTTGCCAGGGTTTCACCCCATACCCATTTCCCTGGCTCTCCCTCTAGAAGAGATTATTCAGCTCTGAATTGGAACTTCTAGAGCAGACCTATAGGTTTATTGTTTTTATTACATTTCTGCCCTTGATAACAACACTTGAGCTATTTCCACTACCAGTTAAAGTGATGAATTATCTCCAGCTAATAATTAATCAGTAGTGATAAGTGACTAACTAATAACCACTTTGATTTAATTAGACTTTCTCTTCCAGCTCTGCAGTCATTCATCTCATTAACTTTGTTTTAATTTGAAATAACTTATTCATTTATGGAGATGGGTACACGTTCAGCCTGAGCACCTCCAGCAGGTAGTTTTGATTCAGTGACAGTTCTTGGGGTCTGCAGCCAGATGTCTCACTCTGCTGAATAACTTGCGGTACAATATGTCTAGTCCTCCATAAGCCTGGCAGGCAGCAGAACAGTTCACCAGTCACTGCAAGGGGTTATGGAGAAAGTGAGTATCAGGAAATAAGTGACACAGCAGAGCTGGTAATGGGGTTAAGACCCAGCATGTTTACCACAACCAGAAGCTGCTATAGCTATGGTCTGTTACGCAACTGTAGTTATGAAATATGGAAGAAGGCTAGCCTGCCAAAACAGAAGGCAGAAGAGTCACCCTGGGAAGTGGGAGCATTTGTTGGCACCAAGAGGGGAAAAAATGTCCCTTTTAAATTGTATTATACCCCCTGGATTCTGATGAGAAAAGGAAATGCTGGGGACTCACTGTGAGTGAGGAGAGAGACTGTATTCAATCACTTTTCTTGGGGAATCTTAGCAGACATTGCAGATTTCAGGGCCTCATCCTGGTGCTGAATGCCCTCATCTCCCATTGGCTACAAAGCACTGAGCACTTCTCAGGAACTGCTCAGCACCTTGGAACGACTGAGACTTTGGCAAGCCGCTTTCTGGTGCATTTATGGCAGCCTTCTTCACACATGGTTAGAGTAAACCCCAAAAGTAAATACAAGAGAGACATTTAGCTCTAATTCATCCACCATCAGTAGGGGTATTTACCATACATTCTAAAAACAAAGCTAAGTATAACTCAAAAGCTTTTACAGCCTCATAATGTATATTCTGAGGTCTGAATCCTGTATGGTGCTGTGTATGCTGAAATCAATGAGAGATGAGGGTGTTGAGGAACTGTCTGGATTGGGCCTATATTGAATACATGGAATTGACCTCATACAAGGTGACAAAGCATTTCAAGAACTGTAGTCTTCAGAGTTCCATTTCATATGCAGTCACAGTTATTTTGTAGGTAAATAATAATCTATTATTTATTTTGACTCCAAGGGCATAAGCAGGCATATGTCACAATTTGTTTTTTTTTCCCCCTTGTGATAATGGCTAGGGTCATGACAATATACCTCTGGATATATAATATCTAACTGGATCTGCTTGGCTAGTGACCATATTATGTGAAATTGGTCTGCATACCTTAGGAGATTCCAGTAATAGCATGGATGGGAACAAGAGGAAAATGTGTATATGCAAATTTAAAATGATGAGCCCCAACCATGTTTGCCATAAACATTCTGCCTTTATAATTGGATCCTACAATCCACATGCAGGCAGCACTTACTTTGACTTTAAGAGTGGTTATATGCATGAAAGCATTGTATCTCCATCACTTGTAGAACACCTGTCACACTGACACCTTCAATACCCTAGTCATACTATTAAAAAGGCAGTCCTGTGCCAGCTGTTATACCAATGTGTTCTCTGAGAAATTCCTGCTATTTTTGGTTCTAAGTATAGGAAAATATTGCAATGTCTTAGCTGCTACTCTGAGATAATTTAAATAAAGGTAAGCTTTTTAACAGCAATCAAAATAGGTGGCTTGTAAGTTAGAGCCCTCTCATGCAAACTCTTTATTCATGCAAATGGTCCTTGTAATATTTATACTCTGGGATTGTTAGTGCTGGTTAGGACTACTCGCATGTATATGGGTTTGCAGGTTCTAAGCCCTTAGAGTGCAACTCCCCAAGATGGAATTTGTCACTTTTTAAATAATCTTTAAAGTTCCATAGATAGATAGATAGCTATCTTTACAGAGAATATCGCTGCTTTTTTTTTTTTTAAGAGGTTACAAGGGAACTTGTACAACATTTTTCTCCTAGGTCAGTTGCACAGCATAGATGCTTATTGGTCATATTATAATCCTGATACTAAGCCTTTTTACAGCACATTTCAAATTGCTTTACAAACATTTAAGGTATCATGTCAGCATCCTGTGAGGCTGGAAAATATTATCTCCATTTTACAGAAGGAAGGATTCAGGCAGAGAAATTCAGTGACTTAACTTTGGCTATAGAGCAAATTAGTTTGAGAACTGAGTTTAAAACTCAGGTGTTTCTGGATGCCAGGCCTGTGACCATTCCTGTCTGTACGCCAGGAAACTTGATCAGTATGCACCAGTATGTGCAAAATTCTCTCTCCTGTCCACACTACAGATATTTATTGCCTGTTCTGCACTCACTGATGTCAGTTGAAGTTCTGCTCATAGAACAAGCTCAGAATATGGTATAGAAATCTGCATGGCTGATGAGATCAAATAGCAAAATTCTGTCCAAGGAGAAGAGATTAAACTAATTTTAAAAGCACCCGGTTAATAATGACAGGAAAGGAAACGCATGGACAACTATTAAATTCACAAATACAAAATTCAGAATACGTTGCCTTGTATTAGGTAAATCACACAACCACTGTTCTGAGCCAGCTAGCCTGAGCAGATACTTACTTAACGTTGGCCTTTTGATGCTGCTGAAGTAAGGATGAAAGACTTTTAGACTCTTGTCTTCACTGTATCCCTAAATATAAATAGCTTGCTCTAAAATATAATTTATCCATGCCACCTTTTTCCATTGCTTTTATTTTTGGGGCAGTTTTACAGTTTACTTCAGTGGGATAAGATAGGGCCTTATTTAGGACTCTCAGGATTTGACTCCTTAACTTCAGTGGGGTTTGAAAGTGTTCAGCTCCTTACAGGATCTGGGCCTGCTTAGTGTGATCAATAACAGGAAGAAATTTATTCATTTATGTCTAGTCTGTCATATTGTTATATTATCTCTTCAAAATCTTGTTTCCCATCCCCTATATGTTTGTGTATAGTGACTGATTTTTAAACTTTTTTTTTTCTGGACTGGCATGTAGAAATTCAAAGAACTTTGTGCCAACCTAGGGGGAAAATTATTGCAATATACAAAAGAAGGAAGTGTTTGTGCCAAAAGTCACTAAATTGACCCAAACTGATTTGTGGTACTGATGTCTTAAAAGGGAATTCTGCACGTGCATCTGTGTGCATACACTTTTCCACCCCTATTCTAGCACCAGAGCCACTGCAGGAAAAATTTCAGGGAGAGCAGCAGACCTAGTGGGTGTGTTTCACTGACTTGTGTGCATATGCTCCCTGACTTGATAGTGGCAGTGTATGCACGTTTACGTACACACACACACACACACACACAGTGTTATGAGTAGGAACAATATCTCTTCATTGGGTTGCTGAGAGATGAACATTCAGGCATCCATTAAAACTGCTTTCTTGAACATGAGTATGGACCCATTTGGTGGTTATGTGTGTGAGGGAGCTGAATAAGGCCATGTGTCCTCTGCTCTAATATTCACGTGTACACACTGCCAATATCAATTGAAAATGTGTATTGAATGGTTTGGGGCATCAGATGTGGCAGCAGTGAGAGGATAAGACTGAACAGACTATGTCAAAGCAAGCTCTGTCATGTACAGTGAGGCCCTGGTATAGTTCTACTTACTGGTAGAAATTATTACATTGCTGTATATATCCTGTGTTCACTGGCACAGAGTCTGAACCTGGTCTAAAGATGAAAAATGGTTCTCTATATGTAATAGGCATTTCAGCATGTGGTCAGGCAAACCTCGTGCAGATGCTGGTATCTGAGTGCATATTGTGAATGTTCTTTTTGATGAATGACGAGTCAAGGTTTCTAAAAATAAACTAATGGTTTTTCCTTTTTTTATTTCCTGTGACTTAATATATTTTATTCAACCATATAATTACCAGGAGACTTAGTGTAACAGCTGAGTTACCAAGTTTGGATATGGAACTAAACTGTCTCACCATTTGCAGTGGGGGTAGAGGATTAGGATCCTGGGTTTGTGATGTGTGTTGAGGATGGAAGGGGAGTGGATCCAGGGTTCTGCTTCAGGCTTCCTTCTAATACAGAATGTTCACATGTTTTATTTGTAGAATATTGGGAAATGCCCTCTCCTGTCCCTTTAGCACTGTGGAGATCGTTGGAAAGACCTTGTAAATAAATGCATCTGCACAATCAGCAAAAGAGAATCTAAGAAATCTATTAAGGTCTGTTAATTACTAAAATAATTAAGCGTGAGGGAGCTTCCAATTAACTATTCCCTCAACACCACCCCTAATACTGAGCAGGCTATAGTCCAAAATAACAATTACTTCCACTTCATTAAGTCAAGCAAAATTTTTTTTACATAATTTAAGCTTCCTAGCACATTCTCTCAGTTCATCATCTTGCTGATAAGCCCATAATCTTGCATTCAAATAGGTCTGAAGATATATGCATTTCATTTAGATTTTAAGTAAGCGAAGAGTCCACCTTTTTGTGGGGATTATCTACTAAAATATCGGGATCTTCTAACCTATACAAATCATAAGTTACTATCTTGTTTCTGTGTCCTTGGAAAATATAGGGCCCAATCTAAAATATGCCTGGATGTCAATGGGGAATTGAGGGAGTACATCTCTTTAGAGGAGACTTGGAGCACTTCCCAGGATCAGGTCCATACAGTACCCTGTATATCCAGTGCAAAAGCAAACCTTATAGAGTATACTATATATCTCTCAAAAAGGTACATCTTTAGGCAGTATAATGTATGCCTGATATAAGGGCTTGTCTTATAGGATATGCTGTATGGACAATGGATGGGGAGGGCTTACTGAAGTCCACTATGCATTGTATTAATAAAAATGGAATGACCGAATTGACTAGAGACATGACTGGGTAGTAATAAAACCTCCCTTCAATATGATAGGTAGAGTTCTCAGGGCTGCTGTGTCCAGACAAGTGATTAAAGAAATTTAGACCATAACAATATACTGTACATGTTTCTAAGTGATCTCTACTCCTTGACTTTGTGTGTATTATAAGATTAAAATAAGAATTTTCTCTTTTCCCATTCCATGTATTCCTTTTCTGGGCTTATGAGATACAGGCTCTTAAGTTTTTGGTACGTACAGTATGTACTATGTCTGTGCATTCTAATCCACACTACTAGCATTTCTTTATAGCCTCTGTTTGCAAATATATTTTGTATGAAAGATTGTTTCCTTTTTGTCCTTTTGGGAGCCATAACATGTTTAGCTTTATCCACACCTGTGCTTAGAATTACTGTTGCACTGTTTGCTGAAAACTAGAATTTCTGTTAATGTCAGTATATAGGGTCTTGTGAAAGGCATCCAAATCATAGATTCTGAATGTCTGGATGATGAAATGAAATAAAAGTTTGAAAGTTGGACCAGGGGGAAAAAAAGTTAGTTTTATCTTTGGATCCATGTTTGTGTCTTCCATTTTCTTCAATGAAAGACACCTATAAACACTGGCAGAATTTAGCCCTAATCATTTTAATTCAGTGTATTGGGATTGCAGGTTTCCAGGGACGTGGAATTCAATGATCTAAAAGTAGAATCTTATTAGTAGGTGACCTGAATTCTGTCTGAACAGTTTTCTAGGTCCTCTGCTGATCACAGGGAAGCAGATTTGAAATATTATTTCACCTTTACAGTCATTATCAATAATGATATTTGGCAGGCAGTTGAGCCTGGGCTAAAATGCATTTCAGAATGAAAGCTCAGTTTAAGGCATGCCTTGGAGACTGACTTAAACCAAACAACAAAGACAAGAAATTCAGTATTATAACTGAAACCCTGAGAAAGGTTCAGCTATTGTGCCATGGTGTTGTACAGGAGGTTCAGGCTTTGCAAACACAGAAATGTATTACATATCTGAGCTATAGTACCTAAGGACATTCTCATACTCAGTAAATTCTCTTTTAAGGTGGGTGAGGAGGCTAGATTGAGGTCCAAGGATTAAACACTGATATGTAACATTAATCTGAATAATCCTGTTGAGGTGGGTTTATAATGGAATAAATCTTTTGTACTTCTATAGCACCTTCCAACTGCAGATATCAAAGAACAAACCATAATGAGCTTGCAATGGGGTTGCACAGATGTACCTGAGGGCATGATTTGGAGAAAATAGGTGTCGCACAGGTCTTACTGAGAGTATGATTTGGCTTGCCAACCCTTTATTACGCATGATTATGATGAGGAGAGGACTTGACTTTCGGATTTGAATTTGTTGGGCTGGCAGTTGAGGGCAAAACCTTTTTCCTTCCAACCTGAGTAAATTTGAAATGGAGTCAATGAGAGATAATAAAACATGGAACTACATAGTGGCATTTTTGCAAAGTAGGCTGCTGCAAATTGCAGTGGAGGAGACCAAAACAGCATATTTCTGCCCAGAATCAGGGGAATGCAATGATCGTGTTAAGCCACCTTTGCAACCCCACTTCTGAGCTGCTCCAGGTGTTCCTCAGCTACAGCTCAGGATCTGGGCCTAAAGTTACCATGCTACACTCATTAGTTTGGCTGTCTGCTTCAAAGAGATCATTGGCTGATCAGCACATTTAGAAAATATGACTTCATTTTAGGTCCATATTAGTTTCCTCTCAGAGCAAATATGGTCTCAAACTAGGGTTACGATAATAACTGATAATAATGCTAACATCAACTGGAAGAAAAACTGTGCCTTAAAAATACCATTTCAAATGATCATGTAAAAAGTATTTTTTCTTCATGCTGGTCCAGTAAATAAGTTTATGATAGACGTATGAATCTTCAAAAAGGGAGAAAAAAATCACTGCCAGAATATAAATGATTCGTTGGATGACAGAAAGCAGAACCTCTACAGCCTGCCAATGGAAAAGCAGAACCCTTTTTCACACTGTAGACTTTTAAAATTTTATAATAATACCTGCTGCATAAATATAAGCCTTCCACGTTAGTTGTTTTTAAATGGTAGGTACATTAATTTCATTTTAATCTTTCTCCTTTCAGCAGCTTGCTAATAATCCTTCTGCTAAAGAAGCTAGGCTCTTGTTTCCAAAATATAATTTTTTTGACTTTTCTATTAAAATGAATGAAGCCTCTTTTTTGAGTCAGTTTCTCTGTCTTGCAATGTATTTTTCCAGAATAGTTTATCTAAGGCTAGTCTTGAAAGTTTTTGAGTCTAATCAGGCAAAGCACTTAAGCAAGTGCTTTAATTTTAAGCATGTGAGTAGTCCCAATGATCGCTTTTGGTGAAGAACAAGGTGGTCAAGTGGCTGAAGGCCTGATCTGCAGATGCTAAGCAGCCTCCATTTATAACCACCTTCAGTTAGGGTTGCCAATCCTCCAGGATTGTCCTGGAGTTTCCAGGAATTAAAGATTAATCTTTAATTAAAGATTAATGTCATGTGATGAAACCTTCAGGAATATGTCCAACCAAAACTGGCAACCCTACTTTCCGTAAAAATTTAATTTGCATAGTACTTTCCAAGATGTTCTCAGCACCCACCACTAGCATAGCCTAAACTGAAACACAGGGACGCTACTCTTTCTTTTAACTACTGAGGCATATTACAAGTTAGAGTCTGCATCCCTTTCTCAGGAATATTTTTAATTACGTCAGTGGGTGTTTAGTCTGAGTAAGAAGTGTGGGATCAGTCCACTCTTCCTTAAAGACCCAATCCTGTGAGGTGCTGAGCATCCTGAATTCCAGTTAAATTACAAAGGAGCCTGTTCTACCTCCAATTTAAGCCAGTGAGAGTTTTGCCATTGACTTCACTTCTGGAGCAGAAACACAGGTCTAATTGGAGTTAAAGGTCCACCAACTCACAGGATCTAGCACTAAATCTTTATAGCAATGTCCAGTCAAAGCAGTCCTGGAGGGCCAGATACTGGTTTTGGTATGTTCACATAATTCACCTGAAAGCAGTAAAGATCTAGTCATGCAACTGGCTCTCTCCAGACAGACCCCAACACATAGTAAAGTCTGGGGCCCAGAACTGCCCACGCAGAATCAACTGCAGAATTTAAGCTTGGAAGTTTTTGCAGGTTGGAAAAAACACAGATCTATTTAAACGTCTATTAAAAATAATAGTTAAAACAAATGCATTCTGTGTATAAACTGCCTTTGGCTCAATACTAATTAACTGAAGAATATTCAAATTGAAAAATAATCAGTTCTCCTAGTCATACTTTTTCAGAGGGGTGACACATCCAAACACATTGAGGTTCAGTTTCAGCTCAAAACACTGGACAAATTTCAGCCCTTACCAAATGTAATCCCCTTGCCCTTTTGTTTCACAGTGGATTTTGGAACAGAATGTTTACATCTTGCCTCCTCTCTGTGTGGCTGCTTCTATTATTACTGTCTTTTTTAGGAATAGGGTTTAAGACATAAAAAAGATGAAAATACAGGAGATAAAACAGAGACAGAAGTGGAGGGGGAAGGAGACACTTTAAAATAAACTCTGCGCTGGAAGTTTGCATTCTGTCCGGAACCTGAATTAGTTTTGGAGCAGCCTCATTATTTTTAATATCTATTTCCCCACTTGACTCTTCTGTCAGCTTTTTCCTTATTTATCATCTAAGTGACCCCTGAGGGGACACTTGTGAAAGAAATCTAATCTGTAGTGAAGGACAAAAATGCAGCTTTTGTTAAACTGCAAATGACTTGATAAGTTGGCAAAACCAAACATTTTTGAATTCCCATAAGAATTTGAAAATACATCTGGTTCTTCTTCCCCCCCAAATAATACTGCATTGTTGTGGGGATAGGGAAGACGGAAGCAAAAAGGATGGGGCGGGGAGATATTGTCCCAGTAAAACTCAGGTTGAGCCAATTTTTGGGTGGTTGCCACCTCTTTCCACTTCCGGTGGTTGAGCAAATGCAGATAGGTTTGTAGCAGTCTAAGGGGCGGGGGCTCGGGGGGGAACAGTTTCTCCCACTGGTTCACATGAACTGCTCTGAACTGGAACAGATGTGGATGTACAGAACTATCTGCTTACAGCAACCATTCCATTTATAACTGCAATTTTCTATTCAGGTCTTTATCATTTTAACTTATTTTGTGCTTCCACATTCTGTTCCAAAAACCACATAATAAAATAGCCCCAATTGGGTGGGTTTTCAACGTGCATTCAAAAATGTTGGAAATGTTATTCCTTGCATGACTTTACAAGAGCAAGACTTTTCTGTTCAATGCTTTATTGGTAATAGTGATAGTCTGAGGCAGTGTTCATTTTGGGTCTGGAGCCTGTTTAGGTTGGGTTCAGAATGCTGGCTCAGGATCAAACCAGGGCTACTCTGGCTTCAGATTCAAGAGTGCTAAAAGCTCACAAAATGTTCCTTACAATATTTAATCTCAAACTGGTCCTTTCATAAAACATATCTTTTAGTGGCCAATATTCAAACTAGATGTAGAAAATAGATCCCTTCTTGGTTTGGATGAAAAACCTAACCAGATCAGTAATGACCAATTCAGATCCAGGGATTCAAATCCAGTTCCCCTGAAATTCAGGCCTCTGTGTGGATGGTGGTTCAGATGAGCTCCTACATTGTTAAACTCTTCATTAATAAAATTCAGCATTGAATGCTTTCCATTCCATCTTACATAAGAACACAAGAATGGCCATAGTGGGTAAGACCAGTTGTCCATCTAGCCCCATATCCTGTCTTCTGACAGTGGCCAGTGCAAGATGCTTTAGAAGGAGTGAACAGAACAAGGCAATTTATCAAGTGATCCGTCCCCTGTTATCCAGTCCCAGCTTCTAGTAGTTAGTGGCCTAGGGACATCTATATCATGAGGATGTATCTTTGACCATCTTGGCTTATAGTCATTTTGGACCTATCTGCCATGAAAGTATGTAATTATTTGTTAACAGAGTTATATTTTTGGCCTTCACAACATCCTCTGGCAATGAGTTCCACAGGTTGGCTGTGCACCCTGTGAAGAAGCAGTTTATGTTTGTTTTAAACCTGCTGCTTGTTAATTTCATTGTGTGACCCCTGGGTTTGTGTATTATCTGAAGGAGTAAATGACATTTTTTCTCCACACCATTCATGATTTTATAGACCTCTATCATATTTCCCCCCCCCCCCGAGTCATCTTTTTTCTAAGCTGAATACTCCAAGTCTTTTTACTCTTTCCTCATATGGAAGCTGTTCCTTACCCCTAATCATTTTTGTTGCCCTTCTCTGCTTTTTTCCAATTCTAATATATCTTTTTTGAGATGGGGTGACCAGAACTGCACACAGTATTCAAGTTGTGGGTGTACCAGGATTCTATATAGCGACATTATATTTTCTGTCTTCTCTATTCCTTTCCTAACATTCTGTTAGCTTTTTTGCTGATGCTGAACAATGAGCAGATGTTTTCAGAGATCTATCCAGGATGATTCCAAGATCTTTCTTGAGTGGTAGCAGCTAATTTAGAGCCCATCATTTTGTATGTATAGTTGGATTATGTTTTCCAACATGCACTGCATTTATTAGCATTGACTTTCATCTGCCATTTTCTTGCCCAGTCACCCAGTTTTGTGAGATCCCTTTGAAACTCTTCAGAGTATGCTTTGGAGTTAACTATCTTGAGTAATTGTGTATTATCTGCAAACTTTGCCACCTCACTGTTTACCCCTTTTTCCAGATCATGTATGAATATGTTGAACATCTCTGGTCCCAGTACAGATCCTTGGGGAACCCTGATATTTACCTCTCTCTGCTGTGAAAGTCCATTTATTCCTACCCTTTGTTTCCTATCTTTTAACCAGTTACTAATTCATGAGAGTACTTTCCCTCTTATCCCATGACTCTTTAAGTTGCATAAAAGCCTTTGGTGAGGGACCTTGTCAAAGGCTTTCTGAAAGTCCAAGTACACTATATCAACTGAATCACCCTTGTCTACATGTTTATTTGACACCCCCGCCCCCAAAGAATTCTGATAGATTGGTGAGGCATGATTTCCCTTTACAAAAGCCGTGTTGACTCTTCCCCCAACGTATTGTGTTTATCTATGTGTCTGATCATTCTGTTCTTTGCTATAGTTTCAACCAATTTGCCTGGTACTGAATTTAGGCTTACTAGGCTATAATTGCCAGTATCACCTCTGGAACCTTTTAAAAAATTGGCGTTACATTAGCTATCCTCCAGTCATCTGGTACAGAGGCTGGTTTAAGTGATAGGTTACATACCAAAGTTAGTAGTTCTGCAATTTCATATTTGAGATCCTTCAGAACTTTTAGGTGAATACCATCTGGTATTTATCAACTTGTTCCAAAACACTGACACCTCAATTTGGGACAGTTCCTCACATTTGCCACCTAAAAAGAATGGCCCAGGTGTGGGAATCTCCCTCACATCGTCACAATTAAGTCTCATAACATTTCAGTGTAGTACGTAGTTAAATGTTCTGACTCCTGCTGACTGAGCTGCAAAGAGGTTAAGGGACATGCCCACAGTTGCAGAAGGAATCAGTGGTAATGTTGGCTTTAGAATACAGAAGTTACTGACCCCAGTCCTGTGCTCAGTATACCAGAACACACTGCCTTTATTACAAAATTACTTTAGTGGTCAATTTTTTCAGAATGACTTTGTTTGTTTGAGTATCAGGGGACTGTGCTTGTCAAATTTGTTTTAGCTCTCCACTTTCAGCCTTAATACAGCAAACAAATTCCCCCTAAGTTCAGAGACCGATGTCTCTGAGGTGTCTGGCTATAGGAAAGGTGCTCTCATAATAAAAGTTATCACCCCCTGGGATTCAGGCTAGGTCATGCTTTCAAAGCTGTCCATTTGAAGTGAGAGTTTTTTGCTTCCCTTATTATGGTATTGACTAATATGCACTTATGGGAATCCTTATGCATGCTGTATTCTCATACTATTCAGTGGGAGTTTGGTATAGTAAAGAACTGCGGGATCAGATAGCAGGTTGGCAAGTTTTGATGAAAAGGAAGAAGGAGCACCTCCCTTTCATATGCTGACATTTTGTTTGTACAGAAGGAAGTTCTGTAGTCCATTTAAATCCCATCTGCCCAATGTATGTAGCTTGCTATATTTTTATTTTACTTATTTTAATTCCCATTAGGAGTTTTACATGACAAGAAGCCACAGGAGTTCAGCTTTAAGTGCTTTTCTAATGCCTTTGAATATGTTCATGATTACATCGTCTGTTGATGCCACTAGAAGAGTCCTTGTTTAGCCCCTGAATTGAAAGATTTTCCTCCTAAATAACTGTACTTTCCCTGCACCATCCATTCTAAGCTTTCGCCCTTGCTAGATATGCGTGTAACCTATGAAATTCAGGTGCAGGGTGATGTGCAGATTTCAAACATTTCCAAAGTTGAGGAAGCTTGGATTTGGAATTCAAGTTTCATATATTACATAGACATAGGATTACATAGGATCTAACTGCAAAATTCAGGTCAAGGCTTAGCTCTGGATATCCAAAGTTCATTGGTGTTTGGACTGGGGCCATCTCTAGTTTGTTCATTCTTTTTCTTGAGCCTGTTACCCTGAATTGTTCTGTCCCCTCTACAATTCGTGATTTATAATTGCCTGATAAAATATTGTCAAGTTCTAGCTTTTATTTAAAGAATATCTAATGTAGGCAATTTAGTATACAATTGTTTGATGGGTCAATTCCACCTTTGTTTGCATTAGCCGGTCCCTGTTGACTTTATCCTTTAAGCAGAAGTAATCTTAGGTAGTCTGGTTTTAGTCTATGACTTTGCTATTTTGTGTTCAGAGTAAACAAAGGCTATAACCCCAAGTGGGTAGAATTACATGGGGGAAAGGAGTGTTCTTTCCTTCAACAAATAAATCAGCTCCTTCTACAATGCAAGAGTATATACCAGTGTAACAGGGTGTGTATAGTAAGCATAAGCAGACATACTAACAGAGGGGAAATCTCTGACAAGTTTTACCTATGTCCCCTGTTCAAGTGAAGTCTTTTAGCAGACAGGTCTGTCACATTTATTCCCTAATAACTTTTGACAATAGGCAGACATTACCACAGAGTTTATTTTAAGGAAGATTGTTTAATTCTGCATCTTGGGTTTTTTTTCTGGTTACTTTTCCTTTTTTTTTTTCATACAAAGAATCTGGTCATTTATTGAGTTTGAGGTATGGTTATATTTGGGAAGGAAGCAATAGACACAGAGAACTGCTGGACTATATCTGAGGTGTCTGGCTATAGGAAAGGTGCTCTTAGCTCCCATGATTTCTGCAGACATAATTCCCACCGAAGTGAATGGGAGCTTTGTATACTCCAGTGACTGTAGAATCTGAAGCTGTATCCAGGAATGATTTTATATTCCTGAGTTATCTGTTGGTCAGCAGGCAGGGAAAGTAAGACACAATTTTCTTGTACAAGGGAGGAATAGAGTGTTGGTTAGAACCAAGCATCCCTACAAGAGCTCCAATTCACCTTGTTTGCAATGCTCTTACAGTTGCAATCCCCAGACTCTTCTGAGCAGAGATTGAAAATTATGTGGAAATATGCCAAACTGTGTGTCAGAACAGGCCACTTTGTTCTTTGGAGCAAAGGAAATTGAAGCTAGGTTTCCAAAGAGAGATGCTAACCCATTTTGTGTCTTAGCACTGTAAACCTGGGTCTGTGGGACCTGGGCTTGTGGACTTGGTGTTTCCAAGTCCATGCTGGAGTGTCCCTATGGCATTGTAAACCTGGGCGTACAATTTCTGGACCTGGGTCTCACAGCTAACATGTATATACTGTATTATGCAGACCTTCTGACTCAAGTTTGCTGCTTGAGCTCATTGCACTGCAAAATGAGAGGCCTTGAACCTCAGTTAGAGGGACTCGGACTCTGACCCACCCCCCCAGCAGGGTCCTAGGACCTGAGTGCTTGCTGACCCGAGTCAGACTGATTTTGAGTGTGAATGGAAGGGGGGCTTGAGCTCAAACCTGAGTCAGAGCTCGGGTTTAGCGTGCAATGTAGAAAACAGACACAGATATTCATTGCTTTCATGTCTCTACATTTACTGCTGCAGTCTCTCCACAACAGTAAACTCTAGGCTGAGCAGCTCCTGAGAGGCACTGAGTGCCCTCCACTCCCCTAGCTTCCCACGGTCAGAGGGCACCCGGATGGAACAATGAGTCAGTATTAGGCAGCTGTGCAACATGCATCTGATTTGATTAATGTATTCTGGGGAAAGCAGGGCTGCCTCACTTGGGAGAATGATCAAGGATTCAGGAACAGGAGGAAGATAAGATTTCATTTGGGAATTGCACAAAAGGGACAGTCCATCCTGAGAGGCTCAGCTGGGAAGAAGGGTCTGGGAGGCGTTTAAAGGGCTTTGGGTGGGATTATAATTTTGGTGAATCATGGTTACATTTTACAGAGTGTATAAATAGTAATACTGCAGTACAGATGTATACAACACTTTGCAGTAATAAAAATACTCCAAAGAACATATATTCTAAGGATGAACACAGAATAGTACAATTACTACAAGAACTTGAAAGGCAAGTTGCATTTGGATGTTAATACAAGAATATGGAATTATGATAATGGATTAGACCACTGGTCCATCTAGTCCAGTATCATGTCTGCAACATTGGCCAGTACCAGATGCTTGAGAAGAGGTGTAGGAAGGTGTAGCAGCAGGCAGGTATGGCATGGGATGACTTGACCCAATGGAAGTTTCCTCCCAGCCCCAATAGATAAAGCATAGCTAAACCTCAAAGCATTAGGGTTTTATATTCCTTCTAAAACTCATGTATGGTTTTGTAGTATTTCCTGTTACAACTTTGTATATTCTTTTTATCCATATAAATGTCTAATACCTTTTGGAAATCTGCTAAGCTCTTGGACTCAGTTGATATTTTGTGGCAATGAGTTCCATAGGCTAAAGCACATTCTGTTAATAAGTATTTCTTTTTATCAAGTTTCCCTTTGCACCTTCCAGTTTCATTTAATGTCCCCATGGACATTCAACAGGTGGTGGGTGGGGGGTTAGGAGTGATTTTAAAGGAGCTTAGTGAATATTGATTTGGAAGCTGGTTCATTGCCAGCTTCTGTAATTGGAAGAAGACATGACGGCCAGACTGTCAGCTGATATAAATCAGAGTAGCTTCACTGAAGGCCATCTATACCATTTGAGGATGTGGCCCAGAGTCAAGAGTGGGCAAGGGGAGTAGTGATAAGGAGGGAGGCAAGGGTAATGATGTGAGGATCAAACAAGATTTTTGTGACATTATAATATAAAAATTACTCAGTATTGTGGTAGTACAAAAGTAACAAATGTTCATTTGGATTTCTGTTGCTAGGGATTTGCTTTGCTTTGTTGTATAGCAGCAAACTAAGGAATTTAGTTTGAACATGCACAAAAGGAAAAGAGGGAAAAGATTAACATTTAAAACTCAAAACTTCAAGTAAATCTTCACTTAGTAAACTCCTATATTCTCTTTCACTTAGTCTTTTAAAGGGAAAAATCCTGCCTTCTAAGTTTTTCACATCCTCTCCAAATGTTCCTGTTGGAGGGGAAAAGTCAGCTTTACGTGGTAGTGCTCAGAGTTTGTGTTCAAGTTTGAGCCTGTGTTTTCTCAACACAAAAGAAGACATATGCTCATAAAGAGGGAGAGCAAAGAAAACCAAAAGAAAATGTGCTGGCAGTCACTTAATGTTTGCATGTCAGTTACTGGAAAACTGTGGGCAGAACAGGTGTCAAGGTTCCTTCCCCACTCTGAACTCTAGGGTACAGATGTGGGGACCTGCATGAAAGACCCCCTAAGCTTATTCTTACCAGCTTAGGTAAAAACTTCCCCAAGGTACAAACTTTGCCTTGTCCTTGAACCATATACTGCCACCACCAAGCGTTTTTAAACAAAGAACAGGGAAAGAGCCCACTTGGAGACATCTTCCTCCAAAATATCCCCCCAAGCCCTACACCCCCTTTCCTGGGGAAGGCTTGATAAAAATCCTCACCAACTGGTACAGGTGAACACAGACCCAAGCCCTTGGATCTTAAGAACAATGAAAAATCAATCAGGTTCTTAAAAGAAGAATTTTAATTAAAAGGTAAAAGAATCACCTCTGTAAAATCAGGATGGTAAATACCTTATAGGGTAATCAGATTCAAAACATAGAGAATCCCTCTAGGCAAAACCTTAAGTTACAAAAAGACACAAAAACAGGAATATACATTCCATCAAGCACAGCTTATTTTACCAGCCATTAAACAAAAGGAAATCTAACGCATTTCTAGCTAGATTACTTACAACTTAACAGGAGTTGTAAGGCTGCATTCCTGATCCCAGGGGGAGGGATAGCTCAGTGGTTTGAGCATTGGCCTGCTAAACCCAGGGTTGTGAGTTCAATCCTTGAGGGGGCCGTTTAGGGATCTGGGGCAAAAATTGGGGATTGGTCCTGCTTCAAGCAGGGGGGTTGGACTAGATGATCTCCTGAGGTCCCTTCCAACCCTAACCTTCTATGATCTGTTCCTGGCAAAAGCATCACACAGACAGACAACCCCTTTGTTCCGCGCCCTCTCCAGATTTGAAAGTATCTTGTCCCCTCGTTGGTCATTTTGGGTTAGGTGCCAGCGAGGCTGTCTTAGCTTCTTAACACTTTACAGGTGAAAGGGTTTTGCCTCTGGACAGGAGGGATTTTATAGCACTGTATACAGAAAGGTGGTTACCCTTCCCTTTATATTTATGACAGCAGGGCACATGGAATCACTTTAGCATGCCAACCTGGTCACAGCAAAGTGTTGTAAGGTTAGATTTGTGCTGGCTTGCTGATCTTGACTCTGGTTAGACAGAAGTTAAACAGAGAAAAATAGGAGAAATAAGGTGATGCAGAAACTGACATGCTGTAGAGGGACTAGCAGGAGCCTTTGTTCACCCCTTGTGGAGATGATGCTCTTCTTGTCTAGACTGATCAGAACATTTTTTTCAGGATCAGGAAAAAGGTCCAGTGATGTGGTAATTGCCCAAGTACCAGCCTGTAATGGTAATGATGTCCTTGGTGTGCTTTAAATTCTCTGCAATATTAATTTATTAAATGCTTTAGGGAATAAAATGTTAAAGGGGTACCAACATTGGTCAGTCAAAAGAGCTGTCCTGTCATCTGCATATGGACATTCCCTTTCATTTTATGACAGTTCTAGTCTGGTCTAACAGTCTTGTAACTTCACTAAGAGCTTTGGAAAACCCTTTATCAACCATTTGTAGGTCAAAGATTAAAGTGACTTTCCACTTCAGAGAAATTAAGGTTTTAATTCACTCCAAAATCCAGCAAAACAGTGGATAAAGCATAGGGTGGGTAGGGGTCTAGGTACACATGCAATCAGAATGGAGACAAGAGCAGAGCTGTAGATACCTTACATGCTCAAAAGATTCAGCTGAATGCACAAGAGCTGGGGAAGCCAATGCAGAGAGATATAAGCATACTAGCATAGGCTAGTAAACCTACCAGCATTTTAAAATAGTGCCAGAGCTGGGATATAAATTTATTTGTGACATCACTGACACTTTCTTCAGTCTCTGGCCTCTCTCACCCTTCCTCAATGATACCTCTCTCCTGCTACCTCCTCCTGTAAATTATTTTACACTAATAACAATATACATAACACGTAACATTAACATACTACAAACTGTTACTGCACTAGTACTGTGCTAGAGTGGAAAAGAAAAGCTTATTATGTAAATCCTAAATATAGTGCTTTACAAGGGAATGGCTTGTAGTCTATTTGTTTTTACCCTTCTGTTATTCACATGAAAAGAAAACCATGTAATGATCTCTCTGGTGTAAATGAAGTTGATAGTTCTCAAAAGATGTTTTATGGTGTGTAAGGGGAGATTCCTGTGAGAGGCTGTTAGTGAGAACAAGCCAAACAGGAGGCATGAAAGGAGGAATCAGAGGCAGCAATATTACAAATGCACAAGTCATTGAAGTCATTAAGCATTTTACAAAAGTTCAGTGTGGAGAGAAGTTGCTAAAATTGGGAGTTTGCAACATAGAATCAAGGAGTTCTCAGTAGATGCTAAATGAACAGAGAAAGATCCATGTGATCTTACTGAATTTAAAAGATAAATAGAAAGAGGGAAGCTCTCCACAGTACTATTCTGTGTTCTTGCACCTTCAAAATCTTTGGGCCTTATTTCATAAAATATTATGGAGTATTTACAGAAATGGTGCAAAAATGTTGCAGTTACAGTATGGTAAGTTCTAGTCACTTTTAAGCCTTACTATGGAATACTGTAATGGCTTTTGTGTTAACAGGTAACTAACAAAAATTACAGGATCACCTTCAGATGGAAAACTTCAGACTTCTGTCTTGTTCTGAGTGATACATTCTCTTATTCACCCCAGCATGTGTACATATTCCATTATCCAGGATGTGGTAAAAACATTTTGGAAATGGCTTTATAAAAGTACTTCCACCTCTTTTTTCCCTTGATACCAACAGCTATTGCACCCCTGAAAAGAAAATTTCTAAAAACTAATTAATGTGCCTGTAAGGTAAGAGAGTGTTAAGTTAATGTTTGTAATGTAAGTGTTCAAATTTTATGCACTATTTGCTTAGATGGCCTTAGAAATTTGTTGTTTAAAGGCAAGGACTAAGGCCCCACTAGGATCTAGGAATGGACTCTAGAGGAGTCAATAAAAATGTGGATATGCCAAGGAAGAAGATAGATGGGTTAGGCCCGTGGCTAGGGTTAGGTCAGATTCCAGGTGGTTTCCATTATCTGCATCCTTTATTCTTCAGCCTACGATGTGCATATAGTTCTGACCATGTCCACTGAACCTTCCAGCATGAACACAAAGGGATGATATGTCAAAACTTCTTGGACTCTGTTACTATAGATATATTGATTCTCCCTTTCCAGGCCTTTTTCTGGGACAGGGGGAAGCTTATTTTAATGTGCAAATAGAGGAAGCAGGAAGACCGCAACTCTACCTCTGTGTAATTAAACACTTAAGTAATGCCAGTGGGAAACAACTGTTTTTAAAGTAACATGATGGAACTGTGTAGGAGTTTTGGTGGCAATAAGCCCAGGTATACTCACAACTGAGAGTGCCCTCTCTCTCTGGCCTCATGTTTCAAATATCTTTAAGGTCGGACCTGTTAATGGGCTCTGCTTAACTGTTTTTAAAGACCTGATTCAATAAGCAGGTATATAACTTAAAGCAAGTGAATCAGTGGAACTACTCACATGTGTAATGTTACATGATGCTAAGGCTCCATTCAGCAATGTAATTAAGTCCATATCTTAGTGAGGCTCAAACAGGACGAATGGTTGTTCAGGTTTTAAAGAAATATATAAAGATATCAATACATTTCATAATCCATATAATAGTAGCCTGTATATACGGATTATTCATACAGGGTAATTCTGGTAGAATTCACTGCATTATAGTCTCAGGGGTTTCTTTTATTCAATTCTGCTTCTTTCTGTGAATTCTATTGAGAGCTGGGTGAATTTTTTTCATATTTTGAGTCTGATTTTTTTCAGTTAAGATTTTTTCCTGGAAATTTTCAATTTCAACAAAAAACAGAAGGAGAGGGGAAAATTTCTAAGTTTGTTACCCTTTTTTTTTTTTTTGCAAATAGTGCTGGAATTCCTATAGTATTTCAGAGATTTTCTTTGATATCTCCAATATCACAAAGAAGCATCATATATGTCTTGCTATTCTCTATGCCCCCATTATCAGAGTATGTAGGTGCCAATAATATTCTTCTTTGAGTGATTGCACGTGTCAAGTCCATGGCAGGAGTATACATGACCAGTGCACTAGACCCGGACATTTTTTCCCCTGTCGGTATCTGTCAGGGCAGTGCCCCTAGCATTCGTGCACCATTGCTTTATGGTAGACAGACCAGGGCTGCCCCCAACCACCCTCAGTTTCCTTCTTTCTGCCCATGATAAGTATTCAGAGCATGTCAGCTTGCTACTGTACATTTTCTCCCACTGCAGAGGGTTTATCTCCCCTCTGTAAATAGTTAGCTAATAGTACTTGTTAGTGTAAGTTAGCATGGCTTGCTTTGTTGTTTTTTATTACAGCTTTGAGTATCAAATCCCTACCTTACAAGGGGAATAGTCTCCCAATACTGGGGTTTATGCCCATCTCCAAGCTTTAAGCCTCATGCCAGCTGCAAAAAGTCTTTGCTGATGCGTAACTCCTGTTCTGATCCTTGTCTAAAGACCCTTGGTGAGGGTCGCTTGCAAGATGGTCCACCTTCTGAACCTTTCCGTTCAGGATGGGCATCCGGTATTTCTACCTTGGTTAGCAGTGCCCCTCCAGAAAATGCATTGGAAAGTCAGCACCAATCCCTTTCTCTGGTGCCAGCGAAGAAGCACAGAGCATCGAAACATTGTATTCCAGCTGAGGCCTCACCAGCACTGAATAGAATGAGAAAATTACCCCCTGTGACTTACATAGGACGTTCCTATTAATACACCCAAGAATGATATTAGCCTTTTTAGCAGTTGCATCACATTGTTGACTCATATTCCATTTGTGACTCATTAGACGCTGCAGATCCTTTTCAGCAGTACTATTGCCTCACCAGTTCTTCCCCATTTTGTAATTATGCATTTGATTTTTTTCTTCCTAAGCGTAGTACTTTGCACTTGTCTTTATTGATTTATAGCTTGTTGAATTCAGACCAGTTCTCCAATTTGTCAAGGTCTTTTTGAATTCTAATCCTGCCCTCCAAAGTGCTTGCAACCTCTCCCAGCTTGATGTCATCTGCAGATTTTATAAGCATATTCTCCACTACATTATTTAAGTCATAATGAAAATACTGAATAGTACCAGACCCAGTACAGACCACTACTGGATCCCACTAGATCCATCCTCCCAGTTTGACAGCAAGCCATTGATAACTACTCTTTGAGTACAGTCTTTCAACCATCTGTGCACCTGTTTTATAGTAATTTCAACAGGACCACATTTCCTTAGTTTGCTTATGAGACTGCCATGTGGGATTGTGTCAAAAGCCTTACAAAAATCAAGATATTTTAGTCTACAACTTCCATCCTATCCCCTAGGCAAGTAACCCTGTCAAAGAAGGAAATTAGATTGGTTTGGCATGAGTTCTTGGCAAATCTATACTGGCTATTCTTTATAACCCTATCGTCCTCTAGGTGATTATAAATTGATTGCTTAGTAATTTGTTGCAGTATCTTTCCAGATATCAAAGTTAAGCTGACTGTTCCACAGTTCCCTGGGTCCTCTTTCTCCCTTCCCACTTTTTTTAAAGATAGATACTATGTTTGCCATTCTTCAATTCTCTGGAACCTCACCCGTCCTCTGTGAGTTCTTGAAGATAATTGCTAATGGCTGCAAGACTGCTTCAATTAGGTCCTTAAATACTCCTGGACAAACTTCATCTGGCCCAGCCAACTTGAGTACATCTAACTTATCTAAATATTCTTTAACCTGTTCTTTCCCTATTTTGTCTTGTGTTCCTTCCTCCTTGTTGATTGTGTCAAGAGTCTGGTTGAGGTTCACCTTTTTAGTGACGACTGAAGCAAATAGGCCTTCTTGAGGTTGTCTCTTATTACTCTCCTTCCCTGCTATGTAGAGGCCCTATACTTTCCTTTGCTTTCTCTTGATTCTAATGTATTTATGGAACCTCTAACTGCCTTTTATGTCTTTTGCTAGGTACAACTCATTTTGTGCCTTTCTGATTTTGCCCTTACATGCTTGTGCTATTCATTTATACTCATCCTCAGCAATTTGTACTTGTTTCTACTTTTTGTAGGATTCCTTTTTGATTGTCAGGTCATTAAAGAGCTCTTGATGGAGCCATATTGGCTTCTTTTGTTTGCATCAGGATGATTTGCTGTTTTGCCTTTAGTATCATCTCTTTTGAGAAACTGTCAGCTCTCCTGTACTCCTTTTTTCCCTAAGATTTTCATCCCATGGGACCTTATTTACCAGTTCTCTGAGTTTGCTAAAGTGTTTTTTTGAAGTCCATTGTCCTTATTTTGCGGTTCACTCCTTCCTTTCCTTAGCATTAAATCTATAATTTCATAATCGCTCACCCAAATTTCCCTCAACCTTCAGATTCACAGCCAGTTCCTTTCTGTTAGTCAGAATGGAGTCTAAAGTGTCTGTCCCTCTGGATACTTCCTCCACCTTCTGAAACAAAAAGTTGGCCCCGCTCTTTCTGTGTTGGACCATTCCAACTGGTTTTCTTATTTGAATTGTAATGAGAGGGAAAGCTGGCTACTGTCCTTTTTCTATTGCATTTTCTGCTGCTGTTCAGAGCCTGATCAGTAAGGGTGTGGAGAATATTAAGAACTTTTAAAATAATTGTGTACATTTTATTTGTAAAACCTACAGGACAGGAGCTGGAGGAGGGAGAGCTCTGAGGCTCTGTCATTCCCACAAGACGTGGGAATCTCTCTAATATCTCTCACATCCACTACAGGCACATTGCAATGCTGCAGATTCCGAGTGCCTCTGCCCTGAGTCCCGCATTGCACCACGACTCTGATAGAACTATGTTGCCATGGATTATACCACTCCTCAGTACTTCTGAGCGTAAGAACCACTAATACAAAATTCTCTTTCACACGTGGAACTATATTCCCATAAGCAGTACATACCAGTGAAGATTCTAAATGAGCATTTTGATGTTATCAGTGTGTCTGGTTATTGTCACATCACATAGCTCTTGATGCAATATTGCTTTATTCAGATAAAGCCAATGTTAGGTTTTTTAAAAGATAATCAGTGGATAGAAATGTACATCTTCTAGGTGTGAGCAATGATGTTACCATCAATGATGTCTGTAAATCTTAGAATTGTCTGGCCTTCCTCAATGATGCAATATGGTTGATTAAAAATACAATTAAAGTCAGACAATAGCTTGTGGGTTAAAAAACAAAACAAACAGAAAAACCATCACCTCTCTCTGATTTTTATGGAGCATATTTTCACTTGCGTGTGCTGCTGCCACAGTATTTCAACATTTAAAGAGCACTTCAAATTGTTTATTGAGCTGGTATGTGATATGCCATCCAAACCACCAGGGCTAATATCATAAATCACCCCGATGCAGTTTGCATAAAGAAAAGAGCCAATTGGGCATCAACATACCAGAAAAGTTCCAGACAATCTGTGTCTCCAGCTATGTCAACATGATCCTAAATTATTATTTTTTAATAATAAGAATGAAGACACTAATTTGTCTGTCTTCAGCTGCTGTTGGTATTTGATTTGCTGAATCTTGTTTAGGAGGCCCTGGGTCAAGTCCTGCACTAGTGCCTGAAGGCCTGCTCAGCCAGACGCAGTAGAGATGCTATCTGTTACAACCAGTTGAAAAGGAATCCTGACAGTGCAGTGGAGAAATCCACATAGCAGGCTGAAGTAGGTGCTGCGATGTGCCCTTTTAACTCCTTTCAGCTGGCCCACATTGTTCAGTGGTAGCAATGCTAGTATACATATATGTGCTTCTATAATAGTGTGCACTCAACAGCTTTGGAGCTAGCCAGGCTCTGTCTAAACTTAATGGGGAAGATATTTATATATCCATCCCCAGGGTATCTCCTTCCACAAGCCACCATTTTATTCCAGCCTCTCAGGCTATGAGAAACATCTCAGCACATGAGCCAGCAATATTGGTTAATGCACTTTTGAGTTCCCTGTCTGCTAAATCCAGAATTTACAGCAATGTTTGTGGAGGTACAAATTACCTTTCCTCTGTTGGGTTCATAGGGCCACCAATGGCAGGAATTAGCCCTGTAGAGAGACAATGAATAAACAAGATGAGAATGGTGGAGATCAGTTCTAAACAATTTCTTTTATTGAAAATGTGTAATAAAAGTTAAACATCAAGAAACTGAATTCAGGGCCACATAAGCCAGAATCAGGCCCCAGGTAAAAATTACATAGAGAAAATAGGTTAAGGAATTTGAGGTTTTGTACTAATATTGAAATAACTATTCCTTTAATTGTACTTGTAACCTGGTTGAGCTATGCAGTCGCTTGATCATGTGTACAGTTACTACCATCCTCTGTCTACACTGTGTATTGTGTATGTATACTGGGAGTAAAAGTGTCTTTAAACCAACTTTCCACTATGTTCTCCCTCTCTCTTGCCTGTCCAATTCTGGATCTAGCTAGGGACCAAGCTGACCCTCAGTGAAAATCATGGTACCTACTTCCCCTCCTTTTCCCGGACTGACAATTGCTGCTGTACTTTGCACTGGCTGGCCCCTTAGGGGCCATTATGCCAGTGAAAATTGTTGAAGCACCACATGCAATAGCCCCTATCAGACACCCCACTACTCAAGCATGGCCCCTACACTGGAAAGGAAGGGTGTAGTGCAGAGCCTACTATGCTGTATCAGTATCACTTGGAGATTCTCCTAGGCCAGGGACAAATCTGGCGGCTTTGCTATGCAAAGAAGCTAGAAACTGGTCCAGCAATCTGGCCCTGTATGTGTGTGTATTAATCCTTGGACTGTATGCTTTTCAGGTGGGGGCATTGTCCTCCTATAGGTTTATACAAGAGACAAGGTGGGTAAGGTAATATATTTTACTAGACCATTTTCTGTTGGTGGAAGGAACAAGCTTTCAAGCTTCACAGAGATTTTCAGGTCTGGAGAAAGAAACCAGAGTGTCCAAACTAAATAGAAGGTGGTGCAGATTGTTACACATAACACACATGTTGTAGGAGACCACTTAAAATGAAGAAGGCAATTAACACCTCTTCAGTCAGGACAGTGGAAGATTAGTGGGCAACAGGGTGTTGTAAAAACTGGGCCATAGAACACGTGTCTGTGGTAAGTCCATGGTTTTCAGTGTTCAGCAGAGTTATGAATTTAAATTCCCAGGCTTGTCTTTTGAAAGGGTTGTGCAGATTTCCTTTAAGGATGTGGACTGAGAGGTCAGATTTTGAGTGATCGCTTTGTGAAAAGTGCTCGCCTATGAGTGATATGGTGTTTTTGTCTTATAATTTTTCTGTGAGTTCATTTGAGAGCTTAGTAATTTATCTGGCTTAACCCAAATAGTCGTCATCGGAGCATTTGATGCACTGGATGAAGTGTGCCACATGTTGTGATAGGCATGTGTAGGACTCATAAATCTTGAAAGGTGTGTTGATCATCATAGCAGTGGACATATGTCTACAGGTTTTGCATCTGTTATTCTGGCAGGGTCTGGTGCCACTTTGAGTTGGTGTGTCCTGGTCAGTGGAGAGCTTACTTTTGATGTTGATGTTGGAGGGGCAGGATGAGGGGGTTAAAGGCCAGAAGTTAATATTTTGCTTACATAGGGCAATAGCCTATCCAATGTCATCACGCCTGTTCCACTCTTACCACTGTTGTTCCATCACATCACATCATAGAGTATCTCCCGTGCAACAACCAAGGGTTCCAAAAATCCAAAAGGTTAAGAAAACAGCATGTGAGTAGATTCAAGGGCAAAAACAGGAAACTTTCTACATAAGGATTGAAACAGTTCCTTCCATAACTCAATATTGCACCATCTTTGGTTTTAATCTATAGGCTGTCATTTGTTACTATTGCCCTCCACTCTAGTCAAATATTGCTATCAATAAAAGTACTGTGGCCAGCTCAAATGAAGTTCTTTTCCTTTTTCAAACATCAAATTTGCTCTCCGTGTACAGTAATTTTAAAGGCAATCACTTTGATATGATTTTTGAAGAACACAAAGACTGAATGTTAATGTTTTCATTTCAGAAATAGAAGCACATTCATGAAAACAAAAACCTCTTAGCTGGCAAGCAATGCATGATGCTTCTGAAATCAAGTTGAACATATCAATGTGGAACAGAAATTATGAAGACTAAAACAGGAAAGTTTGCTGATAGACTAGTTGCAATATGTTGTTGAAATTCTTTTTGGAATTACAGATATGCTGAAGCAACATATCAAAAATAAAAATAAAATGACTTTTGTCTAAATATTTTGATAAAAACACAAACTTTCCATCATATAGAATATTATTTTCCATCATGTTTCTAGGCTTGGAGAACAAAATATTAAGGTTTAATTCCATTTTATTCCACTGTTTAGTATTCCCACTGAACTATCTGACAAACATTTACCCGATAAATGAACTAGTGGACTTGCTTACTATTTTCTTTAAAGCAAAGCTATTTTTCAGTTAAGTAAAAATAGAAATAACATATTAAACTATGGTGGAAGCATATAAACTTAATCCCATCTTGGAAGGAGAAAGCGGTGAGGAGAGAGGGAAATAATCCCTCTCTTTAAACTTCTAGGATGAAACTCTGGCTCCATGAAGTCAATGGGAATTTTGCCATTGTCTTCACTGGGGCCAGGAGTGCTTCCTAGAGCAAATCTACTAATAAGAACACAACACTTTCAGGAATTTCACTGGGAAATGATGGAAAGAAATAATGTGTGCTCTCCCTTTCCATACATCTTCATTTGTGCTGTGAATGCATTTCCCATTTCTCTTATCATTCATGTTATCAGACAAATAATCGCAGAACACATAATGAGTGTGGAACGCTATGGCCCGCTCTATGCCTTATTATGCTGGCCTAAAGCTTCTACGCTGAAGATTCACAGTGATTTTAAAGTACTTTGATCATGAAGAAACCATTAATAATTTTATAAATGGCTCCCTCCTCTCCGCAAGAGAAAAATACGTTCTCTGTGTGCTGTAAACATATTTGTTTATAGTCCTTTGTATCATCGATTTAAAGGTTAAAAAAGCTATTTTTCTGAAAAGCAGGAAAAGGCACTAACAATAAACCTATTTGCTGGCTGCTTATTTTAAGTTAGATACATGGTAGTTTTATGTATTTTCTATTCACAGTATAAAAATAGGTTTTATGGGCTCAGTCCTGCAAGCACAATTCCCATTGCAATTTGAAAATGAACAGGAGTTTTGTCTGCACAAGAAATGCAGAATCTGGCCCCTTTTTGAGAACACTATTGCATGAAGTCATTTGTAGCTAAGCTTTGATGGGCAATAAGAATGATATGGTAACTATAATGGTTTCTGATGATCTGTAGGCAGCACTGAATAGGTGATATTCTCTTTTGTGTTCTCTCTAGCTGTCAGGTCATAGTACATCTGAAAACTAGTCTTTATCTGCTGGAGTTTCTTAGTGCAGGGGGGTAGTTTCTGCATAGTGTTCTGTATAAGGTACTGAAAAACATTAACCAATTTATCCTGAAATTAGTAAGCTACATGGCAAACTCAAAGCTCAGCCATGCTATAATATTTTATCTTTCTTTGAAGCATCTAATACTGGCTGCTTCCAGGGATAAGATACAAGACCACATTAGAACAGTGGTAATATCTGGTATGGCAAGTCCTGTCTGATTCTGATGTCCTTTGGAACTACACTGTCAGGAAGCAGGGAGATAGGGGTGATTTTGGGAACAGGACAGGCCTAGAAGCACTGTATTCAGGCACATTCCCCTGCCACCTCTGAAACTCCTGAGATTCTCCAGGTTTAGGGATAGAACCCACAGCTCATTTCAGGGGGCACAATTCCTAGCTGGCCAATGGAATAATCTAGAAGAAATTCCATGAATAGAACCTCCAGGAGACTTCTTCTCTTATCCCTTTTTGTAGTGTACAGGAATGGGGTAGTATCTCTTAAGAGAGCCTGTGAGCCCTCTTATGAGACTCCCTGTCTATTATTGCTGAAGCCACCGGAACTCGACAGAACAGTAGTTTATATGCATAGCTTGGCTTTGTGTGTTTGCATATAGGTAGTAAACATGGTTATTTGGAATCCAACTGCCTATGTGGTGTCTTCATATTCTCAGTATTGTGCAGAAAGCAAAGACAAAACAATTGTTTTAAAGGGATGCTACCCAATTCCTATACACCGTACCTTCAGATGGACTTTACTGCAGGAGAGGGTGATCTGGCCCTTTGTGAGTCTTTATTCATTTCCCTGGCTGTAGTAACACTTGCAAGTCCCTGACAAGGAGCTTGTTGGAAAGTATTTAACTTCAACCAGACTTTAAGGCAACGCCCTGTATACCTATTTTTGGAAGAATTTCAATCCATTCTAAATCTCTGAGATAACATGATATAACTAATTGCCATGGGTGTGTTTATTTCATCTACAAAACAGCAGCTTAATACAATAGACCTTTGTTAAGGAGGAGACTCTGTTTATGGTGCATACTGTAGGCTGCACAGTCATAGTTGGCGTCCCTTGTGAAGGCCAAAATATAAAGATTTTATGGGCTGCTTCAAACAGTAATTCATGATTTTAAACTAAACATTATATTAATAAGACTTTGCACTTCTAGTATGCCTTTCAGCTGAGGATCTCAAAGTTCTATACAAATATATTGGTCCAAATTCTGTCTCTGGCCAGCACTGAAAGTTGAGAGTATGCGACATCTGAATACTGTGCTCCAAGAATCTTGCTCCCAAGATGGGATTCCCCCAGAAATCCTAAACAGGAGCAGCTTGCTTCCTTGGACAGCATATGCCACAAATCCAGCTTGTGCACTAGCAGGCTATGGGCTGGACCTCCTCCTTGGCTAGCAGGCCACACCCTCTTGAAGTGCATGTGTCTGTGTGGTACTCAGATCTCTCCTGATACCTCCTTGAGAATAAGCAGAGAGTCTGCCCTGTTATCTGGATGGGGAAGAGGCTTCCCTTCCTTGAACACCAACAGACAGTACTTAAATTAAAGGTACATTTCATATCCATCCAAGATAGTTCCCAACCTAATGAGTCTTTCCAACCTTATTTCTATTATTATACCCCTGTACTTACCTTGTCAGTGAGAGATAGAAAAGTATCACTTCTCCCGCCAATGAAATTTAGTAGCTTATTAACATCATACAGTAACAATGCATTACAGTTTAGGACAGGGAATGAAGATGTCTGCATCCAGGTGAAACTTCAAGATCTTCAATGACTACAGATACTACCTCTCTCTTAATGTAGTGCTGAGTCATTGGTTCAGGACCAACTCTCTGGGCTACCTATTGAATCAAGCCCATCCCATTTTGCAGTACATGCTATTTATTGGTGTTCTATGTAAATCTTCAATACAAGAACAGATTCAGCTCAACTGTGTGTAGATTGAGATATCTGACAGTATCACAGCGTAAGGTGAAATGGCAGCATTTAGATATGGAACACTACTAAGTGGCCGTTAGACCACATTTATATGCTTGCAACATCTTCAATAACATACATGCTTCTGTAGAGACCCAAAAGGTGGTAGTGTACAGCATAATATTAATTTACAATAAAATGTATAGATAAAACAATATATAGTTTACTTATACCTTCACCCTGGAAGTACTAATGCATGTGTTTAAGTTTAATCAGTGAGTTGTCCCATTGATCTCAATGTGTAAAGTTAAATATGTGCATAAAAGTCATTGCAGGATTAGGGCCTTAGACTGTAAACTATATAGGGCATGGCCTGTCTTCTTATTGTGTGTCCCGGGGGTAGCACAATGGAGCCCCAATGCCTCCAGATGCTAAAACAATATAAGTAATAATATTTGTACCCCCACTTGTACAAGTTCAGCATTGCAAGCTGTTATGGCTAAGCGCATTTTACATTTTTACTTATTTTGGATTAACAAGAGAAAGCAGTAGTTCGATATTTGTGATAGCTCAAACATACATACATATTAGACCAACATACCTTAATATTTCCCTGAATATTCTTCTCCCACAAGCACATCTGTCCTTTCTCCTGCTCCTCACAGTAGGAGTGACATCCTTTGTCCCGTGGGCCATGCAAATTAATAATAATTGATATGTAAAAGTTCCATTTAAAAGGAACTATCAGAATTCATAGGCTACAAAAGCGATTTAACCTCCCTTCCTTACCTGCTCTACCCTCTTTTCTATTGTTCTGCCCCATGCCATAGACCCAACACTTCAAAACACACTCACTGAAGTAATCTTACTTCTTTGAGTAATTCCATTGAAATCAAATGGCTACTCATGTGAGTAAGGGTTGCAGGATTAGGGCCTTTCAATTGTAATCCCTTTGAAGGGGTTCCTGTGATTCTGCTCTCATTAGCAGTGATATAAATACAGAATGATTTCACTGGAGTTATCCCAAATATGCGTCAGTATAAAGGGAGCAGAATTTGGCTAATTGTTTCTTTTATGTGGCTGTAAATTAAAATAGACAGCTATGGGGTACATAGATAATAAGAATTATGCAAATTATTTAATTAGTCATGCCAATAAATAGCTTCCCTCACAAGAACCTATTAATATTGTGTGTAGAATAAAGTAGTGGCATTCTCAGTAAAGGTTTTAATGGACCATGGAGACTGAACTCTCTTCTCACTGTAGGTCAGAAATGAGCCACATTGGTGGGATGGGGTGGCGGAGTGTTCCCTGACATTATCCCTGCTGTACTTGTCCAGGAGACAAGGAGTGGATTTCAGTTTCCAGGACTTTTGTTTTTTTATGAGCACTAAAATATATAAAGAAAACAAAGAGGAGGTGGTAAGTGGATCAACTTTGTGGGAAAGATTGTTCTCAGCTTAGTTTAAGCCTGACGGAACAACCTGTACCTTTGAATGTTGCAGATGGACAGAAAATCAAGGAAAAGCAGGGGGTGCTGAGGGAGAATTCTGCTCCAATGTATCTTCCACAGAGCCATGCTGTGGGAAGTCAGATTTCCAGAAAATTCTGCTTTGAAACAGCAACTTTTGTTTATTAGTAGCAGGCGGAAGTATAGTAAAGTATAACCCAAACGTAGAATCTAGAGAGGAGGAAAGTCAGTACAAGTGGCAAACAAATATATTTGTTTACAGGCTACTAAGCAGCTTTCATAACATGGTTTTTGTATATAGCTAGCATGATGAGGCCATGATCAGATTTGGAGCCTCTGAATACTACTGTAATACAATAAATAATGATAAACATGGTGCCTTAATTTTAAGGATTCTAGTAACAAATTTTCAATACCAAAGCCCCTTTTGAGAAGGACCTATAATATGATTTTTAAACTATTATTTCACACAGTTAAAAATCCTGTTTATTTTTACTGCTAATTGCTGCATGATTTTTAAATTTTGCAGCATTACCACTGTAGAAATCAGACCCATATTTCCTAAATGGCAATGAACTAATTCTTTGTTTGACATGAGAGACTCTAATCCTTACATTCATGCAAAGGTTGGCAGACCAATCTGCTTTTCTCTGTTGGATTTCAGTGTGTGTTGGGAACAACTGAGGTTTCAAACTTAGATGTATTTATTCCAGCCATTTTCTTAAATATAATCATTCAATAGAAAACAAATGAAGATGAGATAAGAAAAAAACTTCAGTTAAATTCTCTCTGAGAAACATTTCTTTCAGCTATCTGCAATAATTTGTTTACATACAGTCAGGGTGACTTCATGATATTCATTTAGCTGTGAACACACTTTACTGAGAGCTGTATGTTGCACTCAGCCTGCCTGCTGATCGTCCATTGATTCTAATGAAAATTTCTTTTGTGGTTTGAGAGTATTAAATGGCCGTTAAGTGCTTATTACTAAAATATTTAAACTAATTGTTTTGCTGTGCAACCAGGGGGTCCAATACTGCAACTTGCCTGACATCCTGTTCCCGTGGGTACTCCCACTGAAGTCAAAGGGAGGGAGTATTACTCAAGTGAGTTACGGTTGCAGGATCAAGTCCCAAATTTGCATAAAAGAAAATAATCCATTTGTAGTTACGAGAGGACAGTTTGGATGAGAATCTTAACAATTGTGTTTCTAAAGCCTGAGCAAAGTGAAACAAATGTTTTCAACAGGGAGGGAATTCATTGTGGGAGAATACTCCTGCACATGCCATTTCCTTTCTTCTGTTGTCTCACTTAGATTTTACAATAGTATTTTTTTCAGGGTGACTGTTGTTTCTTCTGGTCTTCTTATTCTTAATATTCCTTCCTCAGGATCCTTTCTGTTTGGTTCATACAAGTATGTGATTTGCAGCTGTGCTTTACCAACCTTAGTTGTTTGACCAGTGCTTGATTATTTTTTTTTAAACTTTTTGTTTTCATCGCAACTGATGTCTCCTGGGGTTTTAAGTTTGAGTACCTCTTTTTCCCTGAGGATTGTCTGGCTGACAAAACTGGTTATTACCTTCAAGGCCTTCTTCCCCAAAACATGCACTCATGCTTCTGTCTCTAGGCAGAGTTTGGCTAACTTGTTGCATTCACATTAGGGAAGTAACCAGGGAATTCCATCCCCCTTTCTCTAAGAATGAAGGGAGACATCACAAGACTGAGTTGACTCTGTATATGTAACACAACATTCTACCACAAAAATGCAGCCTCCAACAGTAGGTAGTGCCCTGAGGAAATAACTTGTTGGTGGACCTGAAAAGATTCATAGAATCATAGCAACTGAAAGCTTTTGTCAGACTCAGAGGCAGAATCACTGGACGAAAATAAGAAAAGCTGTTGTAACACTATATTTCTAACTGGAATTATTCAGGGGGCTAAGTTGTGACTTGGACTACCTTCTCCTTGTACCCTGGGGCAGCCTGCCTGTATCCTGAGTCCAAAGCTCGCCTCAGAGCAGATAGCTGGGAATTGGTTACAGTCGTCGCTCTCTGGCCTGTGCAGCTTTGACTATATTGGTGCCAGGGGCAGAAGGGGGGTGGTCATAACTTGCTGCTGTTATACATCATCCGCAAATTACCACTCATTTCCTTCACCTCCAGAACACGCCAACAGAAGTGGAATCATGACTCAGAAGTCTGGGTCGTAGTGTTCCAAGGCTACTCCTGGACTGATGCAATTTATGCCCCAACCCTTTCAGGGCAGTGCCTAAAGGCTCCATCTAAGCCAGGAAGTACTGGCAATTTCTAAACTTAAAGGTATTCAGTTAAGTGCAAAGATTTTAGAACTCAAGCAAAATAAGTTATTTAAACTTTTCCTAATCTAAGAAGCTTTGAGTTCAATTTGATTTGAATTTTGAGCAGCGATTTGCTTATATTGTTTGAACCATTTCAACATTCTTTCCTGGAAAAACAAATAAACAAAACCTACTTCATACTACTAAAGCAACAGGATCGTCCACAAAAAGGCCACATTGCTTTTGCCATCTTCTGAAACTTTTCAGCTGAGAACCACTGGAGATCCTGCCACGTCATTTCTTTTGGGGGAAAGGATGTCTCAGGATCCAGAGGAAAACTCCCTAGAGTGCAGGGACCCCATGGAGAGCATACCTCAGGCTCTTCATCTTAGCCCCTCCTCCCTAAGCATCGCTCACCTCAAATTGTTGAAGATGTTCATTGGATGCACCTGTTCCTCCATCTGAGCTACAGAGTGAAAGTTAACATTCAAACCACCAGCACTAAGTCCTAGGGGATTTTCAGGTAAGATTTCTATGTTGCTGCTAGGGAATGATATTGTACACCTCTGAGCTCTTTTTCAGCTGGCTTTCCTTCCCCTTCCAAATGACTGATCCTCCCAAATATTCATGGGATTACAACCACATAGCGTTCAGATGGAGGGGCATAAACCTATATTGGAGAAGAGGAGACTGCTGCAGCTTTGGCTCCAATCCCATCATCCTTCCCAACCTTGCATTCTGTGCCCATTGGCCATATTTGGCCTATATTTGGGTTACTTTCATCTCCTTAATGCCTAAATGTGGGAGGAGAGAGAGAGAGAGGGTGCATGAGAGATGCAACAAGCGTCCATATTAGTATTTCATCATCTCTGTCCTACTCTCCCAATCTGTACAGCTCGCCACAAAAAAAGAACTGCTGCTGAAAAACAGCAATTATTATGACCAGTTACTCTGTGGATCAAAAATCTTGAATGTGATTTCTCCCTAAAGACACATGAATACAAATCAAGAACCTACCTATCTTTACTAATTGTCAGGATATAGAGACATGTGGACACTAATGAATAATGGAATTGCCTGGCAATGCCACAGGTCAAGAAAATAGAAGACACTTATGCCTAATGTTGACTGAACACGGGCGTGCACAGTTAATTGAAACTATTGTTCAAATGTTGGCCTCTGCCAGGTGCATACAACACCATCATAATTCATATATGGTCAAGGCTGAGACATATGACACATAGAGTACGGTATTTTATTATATACTACATTCCTGTAGGTTCAATAAGATGCAAGAGCAAGGATAGTGAAGAAATAGCTTGTTGGCCATTGAGAGAGCAGTAGTTGTATCAGCCCTTATTTGCATCTCATGTAATGTATTCTGATTGGCTAACAGAAAGGGTTGTGATAGTCATACTCCCGGGACATCAAGAATGGCCTTAGGGTAAAGAGACAGTGAAGCTGGGAATTTCCATAAAAGACCTCATGCTAAGAAAAAATACTAGGTTATGCCCTTGCCTCTACAGAACGAAAGCGTGTTGACATGCTATGTTTGCTATGTATACTAATATTTCTATAAATACCACTGGAAATGTTTTCCAAATCCGAGAAAACATGAATTGTGTTTAATATGTTTAAAATAAAATAGGAATTGAAATCCATATAGTTTACATGAATGAAAGTCTCAATTTGGAAGAGTGGCTTCAACAATAGTTTAAATGCTGCTAAAGTACAAAGGGAGGGTCTGAGGTATAACGTATGGCCATAGACTATTCAAACTAAAATTCAGTTATGCTTACTATTCTGAACAGTATCCCAAAAATAAACTTGATGGTGTGCACCAGAGTGCTTTTACCTTTTATGCCAGACAGCAAATTTGACATCACTAATTATATGCAGGTTGGGATTTTAGCTAAATGGCTTGGACTGACCTATCCAATATTAAATTATATTATGACATTCTGATGTAGAAAATTACTGCAAACTTGTTCTAAGTAGGATTATATCAATAAAATACTCACATTTCACATGTTTTCTCGTAGTCATAAAACAAAATGTTTGGTTCCTTACCTACTGTGTTTACATTTGTTCTTTCATATATTGCCAGGCTACTGGTGTGCAAACACAGAGGTAAATATACACTGGCAGATGGGTGATTATTTGAATTCACACAATAGTACTGAGTCATCTGGACAGAGTTCCAGTCTGATCTTGCATGTATCCTATTGTAGACTCAATGATTTATGTTCCAAAATGCAACCTCACAACAAAGAGGGCTCAATTAATCACTTCCAATTTTCTCTTTATTTAAGTCTTTACTCATACTTATGTTTTGCTGCACCACTGTGTTTTAATATGTTTTAGATTTCTTGGATAACTCCTGGAAAAACACCCGTCAGTTCACAAACACACATTTTACAAGTCCTGAAGGTATATACAGATTCTTTAGCTTAGGAAAGAGGTAATGATCTGTTCCCATGTTCCTGGTCACCTCAAAAGTCCCAATAAAGACACTGGGATTTTTCAGGCACAAGAAATTCAGAATAGTGTTCAATATATTCTATAAAACCATTTGAACACTACATAGCTAGAGAATGAATGACTCGGCCCTTAGGATTCTGCGACTGAGAACAGGGATATCACCTTCATATATGTAGGAAGTGTGTATACATATATATTTTTCCTATGTATGTGTGTACATATGAATCATAAAAATAGTTAATGTTCCATAATATAAATTTGCATTGAGCTTTCCAGTGAAACCCTGATTTGGCCACAGCTCTACATTCTTCAAAAGAAAATCCTTTTGTTTGAACTTGTTCATTAATGATTTGCTAAGGTTTGGGATCTATGCCCAGATGCGAAAGAAGAGTGGCACCTCCATTCTAAAGCAGTTTGCGAGCTGGGCATCCAGGTTCTGATGAAATGCTTAAGTTCCAAAGAGATGTTATACTTGTGCCAAGAAACTGAAGAGATGTGGGAAATGCCCCACAGTTCTAAAGTAGTATGGAGCTGTGCACCAGTATTCTGAAGAAGGTGTCAGAAACATACCCCATTCTAAAGGAGTGTGGGTGCTGAGCATCCAGGTTCCCAAGAAGCACAACAGTTGTGCCAAAGTTCTGAAGAAGTGTAAAAAATGTCCATAGTTTTAAAGTGGCATGAGAGCTGGGTTCAAGATTTCAAAGAAGTATGAATTCCAAAGAATCATAGTATCTGGATCCCATAGTTCCAAAGAAGAGTGATAGCTGCCCCAGATCTCTGGCAAGCACAAGAAATATACCAAGGTGACTTACACGTCTCCTCTCACATCCTGAGTCAATGCCTTCACTACAGTGGAACAGCTAACTCCTACATGTCTTTCTGTGGAACTCATCTAGCCTGCAAGGAATCTGGAAGGTATTATTATATCCACCTTCTAGCCCTGCCTAGCCTTTAAGTAAGTTTTGAAGCCACTACATTCATTGAGCCTGGAGCAAGAACTCTCCTCTGCCCCAGTCCTCAAAACACCAGGATAATCATATCATGCAATGAATCTGGACTAATGTAATAATTACAAATGAGATTGTAAGCCTTGCAAGGATACCTTAAAGTCTTTAGTAAAACATACTGGATATTAGGGACACTTTGTCTCCATAGACTTAATGAAGTATGCAGACTTCTTAAAGTCCATAGCAAAGCAGCCAGAAAGAAAAGTTTTTAAAAGTCTATGGGTGTCAGTTTGAAGAAATTCTAGTACCATTCTACCATGTAAAACACCATAAATCTAGGATAGAATGTACATTTATATCCTGTAATTAGTCAAAAATATATGTAGATACATTGGGGTACTAGAATTTTTTTCTTGATAACTTTATCAAAACACTAAAGAAATCTCTAGACTAACGACTTTATGCTAGAGTTACATGTTTGGAAGTATCAATAACCTTTTAGGGAAAAAATACACACAAGAACATTGTCGTTTTAACAACCAAACATTAGAAAGGCAGGAACTGTAAATTCAGTTCAGAATTTGATAGTATAAAAACACCCAGTTAAGGTACTTGAGACAACCTTATCTCGCTTTTACTAACGTCTTGGGGAGGGTGATTAGAGCAAGGTTAATTTTTAAAATGATTGATTTTATTTTATTAAATAAATATTTGACTTTTTTTGTTACTTTTAAGTTACTGTGTCTTTGGGGAGGTGTTGGGTTTTTTTGTTAACCTTTACTCCATCTTAAAGTACTGGTGTGTATGCCAGTATTTATATATACATAGTCTCTCACTCACACACACACACACACACACATATTTACAATACAATATGTGCAGAACAGTTGAAGTTTAAATGCAAGTTTTGTTCAATAAAACATAATATTAGCTAGTTCATATGTTGGATTGTGTTGTAAATGCTATGTGACATTAGAAGATCAAACTTTTACATAATCCAGCTATACTGTTCAGGAAAGCATCTACTGACTGCAGTGTTAATTTGCATGAGTGAGGATTGCGGACTCAAGCCTTTGTTTACTTTCACTCTCCATTCCCTCAGTTCTCTGTGAGGTGCTTGTCACTCACGACTTATATACCTCAAAATTGCTAAGCATTTCCACAGCCTATTGAAGTCAATGGAAATCTTTCCATTGAGTCCAGGAAGCTTTGAATCAGGCCTGAAGCGTCTACTAGTTCTACTTATAGGAACTCAGAGGTAAATATTGATATTTTAACACTGAGTAGCTTTTATCACAACACAAAAGATGCTTTGACTGATGCATACTTTGGGTTTTATGCAGGTTCAATGGGAGTAGATCACATTGGGTTTTGAGGTTTTGTAAAATCTACTGCAGTATATATTTCCATGTTGATATTTATCACAGGCTATAAGGTTCTGTGATGACCTTTATCACAGTATATGTTTCTGTAGTGCTAGCTGTGATGATAAGTATGTTCAAACTGGTTAAAAGGATATATAGAGGTTTTTTAGCCAACCTTTAATTCCACTGTGGAATTCACCTCTACGGAATATTATTGTGGCAAATAATTCCTTACAGCTGAGCCAAATCTGAAATAGTAAATTTGAATTTGGCTGAAGGTTGGCAATTTCAGATTAAGCTAAGAATTCGTGAACTCAAAAAACCCAAAGAACTACTTTGCCTGTATAACTTGTATTAAAGCTATACAAGGGTATTTTATCAGCCCAGTTAAGTGCCAGACTCCTTTTTTGCAGCCCCAATTTGCACCCACAAAATTAATTAATTAATGACACATAAGTACTTGTGTCATTAACTACCTGACTTGCCCCTTTCTGAAAATGTACCTCACAGTTGAAGTATAGGTTGAATAAATTCAGAGAAGAGGAAAAACAAAATATGTAAAATGTTGCAGAATTTTATTTGCAGTGAAATTATGTCCCCTCACTCATCCCTATAGTTCACAGTATGGCCAACCCCAAATGTTCAAAAATCATGAGGCAGGCTCACCAAAAATCATGAGATTATGTAAAAATAATAGATTTGGTGTTCTTGTTATTTGCCTTCTGCTTTTTGAGCCTTTAGGCTGCACCGGGGGTCACATTTTTTAAGCTTTCTCCACAGCCACAAGGGCTAGAAACTTACTTACTTTTCTTTAAGAAAGGCTGAAATTATCACATATCCACTTGACTCCAGGAGCAGGGGCTTTAATGAAAACAATAATTATCATGGGACCTCATGACAAAATAGTGAGAATTGGCAGCACTGCTTTCACTTCTGTTTAAAGGCTAGTTACTTTCCAGAAGGCTCTTAAACACAACACTACAGTGATCGAGTTGCAGTTCTCATAGGAGAATATTTAAAACCAAACACCAAGAAAATTCCACATTTTTAAGTTGAGGGAAAAAATGGAGACTTCTGAAGTATATCGGGGCCATTGCAGGCAGGAAAGGAAAACAAACAGGCACAGGAGCTCTGGGCAGCTCTTCCTCCTGAAAATAGTTGGAGGGTCAAATCTTCCAGTCCTTAAACAGGTAAAACTCCTACTGTCATCAGTGCCTCCACTCATAGATATTAACGTGCTCAATAACTATACACTTCATAGACTCTAAGGTCAGAAGGGGCCATTATGATCATCTAGTCTGACCTGCACAATGAAGGCCACAGAATCTCACCCACCCACTCCTGCAATAAACCTCTCATCTATGTCTGAGCTATTGAAGTCCTCAAATCATGGTTTAAATATACTTAAATATCTGAGCCATCTTATCCAGGGCTATACATTTTATACACATTGGCTCAGGGACTATGTTTTCTGGCATATTCAGAACAGTGCTGAGCACATAGATGGTGCCTGGTGAATAATACAAGTCATGACAATAATCATTGACTTTATGGACTCTATGGATGCAGTTTCTGTTCTTTGCTCTGGAATTGGCCTCAGTACAGCTGAAACCCTAAGAAATTGAGACATAAACACATCTGATACTCATACAACACTTTCTAACTCCTGCCTTTACTCAAAGTGAAAAAAAAATTACAAAACAAAATGGTGTTCAGGTAAAATGTATATTTAACAGCAGCCATTACTCAACAACCCAACATAGGGCAGGACCTGCCACTCCTTGGGGGTTTAGAGCTCTCCTCTCATCTGACTCTCGTTCTCTTTCTTTCTTCATCCTTCCTGACCTCTGTGCTGCTTTTCATGGTGTCAGCCATGACATCCTTCCTAACTGCCTTGGGACTGTTTGCTGGAGTCTCAGAGAATTGGCCTTCTTGGTTTTGCTCCCATCTATCAGAGTCCTCTTTTTTTGCAGCAGCAGAGAGAGAGGCTGGTTCAGTGAATAGGGAGCTACCCTAAGAACCTTGGGTTCTACTTCCACCATGGACTTCCTTTCTGACCTCAGGCCAGTGCCTTAGGGACAGAGTTTCAAAGGTTTTTAGGCACCCAAAGATGCAGCTAGGCATCTAGTGGGGTTTACAAAGCACCTAACCTTCTAGGCACTTTTGAAAATCTCACTAGGTGCCTAAATACTTTTGAAAATCTGGCCTTTAGTTTCTCTGTGCCCAGTGCTTCAGCTGTACAATGGGGTTAACAACACTGCTCTACCTCACAGAGGGGCTGTTAAGATAAATAGGTTAGACATTGTGAGGCACTCAGATACTATGGTGATGTGGCCACATAAGTACCACAAGTAGAGTGGGAACTTTATCTATACCACTGCTATCCTTTCCCTTGGTTTTGGCCCCTTCTTTTCACCTATCCCCCTCACAGCTCCCTCTTTTCTGAATGTAACCTGGGCTGTATTTCTTCTGAGTCCCCTGTGTTCTGTCTTCAACACCCCCTCCCACCCGCCCCCCGCCAAAGCGCCTTGCAAAGGGGTTCGTGTTTTATAGGCTCTTCTAATGACTTTCAGATCCTTAATTTAATTACCAACTCTTTCTTATCTTAATCACCCTCCCCCTTCTTGTAAACAAAATATGGACTCCCTGCCCCAGGGGCACAAGCTGGGAGCAGCACCTCTCCTCTGCAGAACTCACATGTCACACTCAGGCGGTGCTGCAGTAAGAGCTCTGCCTGGGGCTAGGATGTGCGCTGCGAGCAGAGCTCCTGTACGAAACTGCTCCCCCGAAATGGTGACTTTTGACTTTTAGGCACAAAATATGGAGTCTCTTGAACCAAAATAGGAATAAAAATTCTACTGTACAAGGGGGAAAGGGCATGCAACCTCCACTCCACTGCTAATGTGCAGAATCATTTTATTTTTAACTAAAATGTATTCAAGTCCCTGTGGGGCTGAGAAGAGACCATTAGTAAACAAATCTTGAGTTTTAATAAGCACTGTAGAAAGCAATTTAGGTAATTATCCAGAAGGGAGCTGGAAAGAGCGGAGAGCACAGTCAGGTTAGCAGGAGGTAAGGCTGAGAGGGGAGGAACAATAAAGGGTGGGAACAGAGAAGGAAGGTGGGGCAGAGAAAGGCAAGAACTGCTTATGTTTCAGATGGGGTACATTGGGAGGAACTAAGACAGGGATGAAAGTGTTTGACCAACCTGTTTCTTTTTTTTTATAGACACTGACCGTGCATTTCATGGGGTGGAATTTCTGCCAGAAGATCTTGGTGAGGCTCTGAATAAGACTGCAATGAGAGTGAATGAGAAATATTCCTCTCTACCTGCTGAGGAGAAGGGGATTCACATTATCAACATCCGAGCTATTGAAGACATCGGATACGTCCAGCATGAAAGTATAGTGAGTAGAGCAGTTATTAGATGGTACTTACCTTCTGGGGTTTTGTACCCTGGCTTATCACCCTGGAATTCAAGTGCCTTCATTCTCAACACCATCACCCCTCTGCAAAAATATATAAATGTTAAAAATATATATTTGGGGATTTGGATAGTGTGAGTTCTGCACTATTCCTTGTCAGATGTGAACAGTTACCGGCAACCACAATACAGGCAATTTTAAAGGGTTTGTGTTGACTCATATATAGGAGGAAGGGAGTGGGAGAGATTGAGGGATCCTAATTTGAGCTAAATCATATAAAGGGCTTTAGGGTGACCAGATGTCCTGATTTTATAGGGACAGTCCAGATATCTGGGGCTTTTTCTTACTTAGGCTCCTAATACCCCCTCACCCCCATCCCGATTTTTCACACTTGCTATCTGGTCACCCCAAAAGGGCTGCTTATTCCCAGATTAAACAAACCAGCAAACAAGGCAATGGCAGCTTTTTGAATCTGTGTGGCTGTATCAAAGAGAGCCCTTAAATGTCTAAAAATATGCACCCAAAAGCTACACATCTGCTTGCATTGATAACATTACACCAATAACCTACAGTATAGATTCCTGTTGTCTGAATGGATTTTCACTGTCATTTGTTATGCCTTCATTAAATTTTTTAATTAAAATGTTTTGCACCTTAAATACCCTGCAGTAATTTCTAAATGTTGTAATGTAGATTCACAGGTCGTTAGGAATCAGTAATGTCACATACCTGTAAAAGGTCAGAATGTGTATAGGTGTGTTGATACCATTGCTATCCCTCTGATCAATATTGTCTCATTGTTTCCTTGAACTCCCTTGTCCGTCTGTATCCATCTGTTGTCTCTTGTCTTAGATTGTAAACTCTTTATAGCAGGATCTGTCTTTTTTTTTCTCCTGTTTGTACAGCATGTAGTACAATGGGGTTGTGGCCCATGATAGGCACTATGGTTATACAAATTAATAATAATAGAGGAGGGAACAGAGGTTGAGAAGGACCGAAACACAAATGTTAAATGATCAAGGAAAATGTACTGGAAATAGAATATTACCTTCCACAATGGAGAAAGAATACTTAATTGGAATTGACTTGGGCGTGAAGAATAGAGCATGAACAGCCTCCTAAGTATGGGGATTTAAAACTAAACTGTCCTTTTAGTGGTTTTACCTTTAGATTGAGCAGTTTGATCCTCATTTGGTGTAAATCAGCATAGCTCTGCTTATTTCAATGTCGCTACACTGGTTTACATCAAATGAGGATATGGCCTACAAATATCTTCTCAACCTTAACCCAAGGTTAATGCAGTTATTGGTTTGGGAATTTCCTTAGCATTTTAATAGCATTATAGCAAGAAATTCCTGTTATACTTGCCATGTGGAACTGTGTATTCTCCCCCAAGTATATAAATGATATTATAGGTTACAGGAGTGTAGCCGCTTGGTTAATAGACCGGCACCAATATTTCTTCCAAGCTGTACTTGCAAGCTTCTTAAAATCTTTCCACCTTGCCAGTTCAGATGTGATCTTCATGATATCCTCATACTTTAGTAATTTTATTGAGGCCAAGTCTATAGACTCCTTAAAGTCCTTAACCGATCAGGTTTTACCACAGTGTAAGTAGGACTCAGGGATGGGGCAGGGCCGGGGGAGGAGGGAAGGAGAGGGGGACAGGTTCTCAGCAGGAATCTGTACAGAGCTGAGAATCTCAATGTCTGTGATATATTAACCCAGATTTGTTTTTATGAGCTGTGGGGTGGGAGGTGTTAGTCTCTATGTTTCCCCGTCCCAGTGATTTTAGTAGTTTCTAAGATCAATTAGATTCTGTGCTGGGCTTAGAAAATGAAATGAGCACATGAGCTGCTTCAATACTTGGTTGAATCCTTTCCGTGCTTATAGTCTCCATAGAAGATCGTGTGGGAATGAAAGATGTGCAAATGTGAGTCCATTTGGGACTGAGAGAGGAAGGAGCCATATTTTTTGTACCCTAGAGCATTGGCACATTTGCCTGCTTTTTTGGATCCTCAGTAGTTCCCATTCTGTTTCTGAATCTTGGTGCTGTTCCCAGGCTTGTTTGGAGCACTGGTGCAGTTCTTAAACCTTAGCAAATTACTAGTGAATGACTCCAAAATTAAACCATCTGTACTGTCCAATCCAAACATACATGCTAGAGCTCACCAAACACTCTGGAATAAAATACATTTTAAGTAAGTTGACCATGCTGCTTGGGGAAATAACATGACAAAAACCATTACAACATTCTTTTTTTTTTTTTCACAAAAAGTGAACAACATCTGTTTTTATTGAGGTGAAAATTTCCATTAGAATTATTCTCTAAAGAGTGAGTGAGTGTGTGTGAGAGAGAGAGAGAGAGAAAGCTGGTAGCAATCTTAACTATGGAAAGACTCCAATCTCTCCAGATTTAAAAACAAACATTTGAAATACAAATGGAGTTTGCAAAGGAAGATCCCAACTGAGAGAAGTGCCGCTGGTCCTCATCATCCACTGGGCCAGATTCTTTAATGCAATCTGTCCCCTTTCTGCTGGCTAAAAGGGACCAGAAAGCAAATAAATCTTCTATGCCATCCTTTGCCACCCCTATTACAGAAGGTGTTCTGGGGGGTAGGGAAAGGTGTGGCCATAGTGCACTGCTCTCGGATGATCTCCAGATGATAGGTGGCCCCTTGGGTGCAGGCCATAAACAACTGGCACAGTAGTTCTAATCTGCTGGAATCATCTGCTTGATCCAATGCAGAACTGGCCACAGAACCTGGGAGGTGAAAATGGCTTCTTTGTGACTTCCACAGACTAGCCCAGTTATTTCAATAAGAATTGAAGACACTCAGCACTTTTCAGAATTGGCCCACTGATAGATACTGAGCACCCCAGAAAGTCCCATTCACTTTGTGGGAATAGTAGGTGCTCATAGGATCAGGCCATAACTTTTACCTTTTAGACCAGCCTGCATTTTACTGAGGAATTCATCATTTGACCCCAAGTTTTCAAAATTAAATGAGACTGGTGATCTTGATGGAATCCCCAGAGTTCCCAGGCCTTATTGAGAGTGGCTGGTTGCACTTAAGAGATTTGACTGCATGAAGACTGAAGTATTTTGTATCCCAGAATATTTTGCTGTCACAAAATCTGCTCATCTTTGAATTGCCCCCTGCAAACCAAATGTCCGAATGGTGTTCTTGAAGGGGGATGCTGAGGAGAGGAGTGGTCCCATCTGGACTCTTCCTTCATCAACAAATGAACAATGAGTAAATTATATCTTGTTACCATTGGCATAGTTATTACTATGCTTGTAAAACAAGAGAGACATTTGCTTGGTCATCCCAGCCTGGCTCCCTATTTGAAGTGTTTATCAGCTAGTTCCCTTCCAACTCAGGCAGATTGAGAATTGTTGGCCAAAGTCAGAGTATTGCCTGAGTGTAAATTGACTTCAGAACTTGGCCTAATAATAAACAAAATCTTGGGACCAGTTTGTCCCCTGAAGGCACTGGCTTACATTAGAGGAAATATGGAACTGCCTTATCCCAGGAGGAGTTCTAAGACAGCAGAATCCTGCAGGTTTGAAGGACAGTGGGTTGATACTGCAGAAAGAGATGTACTTGGGCCACACTCACCAAGACCAAAGACGCCCTAAATATGTGGAAGGTGCTTCTAGTGAAGGATCAGAGGAAGAAGGGATGATGCCTCTTTAAATCAGACTAGCCATTCCAACAAAAATTGACCTTTTAGCAGAATGTACATATTTTTCATGCATCCTGAAGGATTTTGTTTTAATCTGGTCCTAAGAACTTAATATTGAGTCTAAAGTAGGCTGTAATGAATTGCACTCTGAATGTTATGAGTACAGCAAAACCTTGTAATACTTTGAATTAAAACCTTACTAATAGATATGACCACATCCTTCAATTAACATAACTGTAAAGATAAGACCCTCACCTAAGAGAAGAGGAATATGTGAACCCACCTAGGAGCTTTTGCTAAGTGTTGTTGTAGGTCCGGTGTGGGTGGAAGGAAGGAGAGAAGGCTGAACAGACAGACATAGGGAGAGACAGAAGCCTGGTCTACACTTAAGTTAGGTCAACATAGCTGAGCGCTGGTAGGTATCCTGACCTAATCCCTGGTGTAGGCACAACTAGGTCAGTGGAAGAATGCTTCCATTGACCTAGCTACTGTGGCTCATGGTGGTGGAGTTTCTACAGCAACAGAGAAACCCTTTCCCATCACTGTTGACTCATCTACACTGCAGCAGTATAGTGGCACAGCAATGGTGATGTAGCTATGCAACTGTAGCATCTATAATGTAGAAATGGCCTAACAGACAGAGGAAGAGCCAAAAGGAGCAGCTGAAATCCAGGTGTCTGACCCTGGAAGAAACCTGAAAGAGGTTTTTCAGTCAGGGATGCAGGCTAACAAGAGTGTTCTTGGTGCTTGTGCTTGATCCTTGCGTGGTCCTGCTATTTGATTCCTTTTGCATTTAGAGAGACAGGTCTTTTGTAAATAAACAAAACTGCATCAAAGAAACATCTGTTACCAATTTCTGCTCCCAACTGGGACATCCCAGGGCCCCAAACTTTGACTAGCCACTCAGGTGAAAAAATGGTAACAATATGTAGCTCTCTTCATTTGAAGATATCAAACCTGGCCTCTTTGTGAACACAACTGTGTTCCCCCAAATGTTTGCATCCACTGTTTTATGTACCAAGCAAACTGCAGATGCACATATTGCAGTTGGACATGGAACTTTTTGATTCATGATTGGTGGCCAACTGCTACCATTTGCACCAGCAATTTATTACAGGGGAAAGTATTTCTTGCCTTAAAATTCTGCCTACTAAATTAAAAGCCATAAAATGTACAAGGGCTCCTGAACCTTTGTAGTGTCACTGCTGCCATTAGTATTTACTGTGGAAACAAGTAAAATCTATTGGCCCATTTCTGCCCTTGTTGCTATGTGTGCACATCCAAAGGCAGAATTTGGTATTGTGTGAGAACGCACTAAATGAGAGAGGCGTATAAATAGTGTTATGTATTAATATTTTATTAATATTAATTTTTTGTATTTACCCTGTCAAGTCTAGAATTAATAAAGAAATGATTGATTTAGGGTTCTACTGGAGTTTCAGTCTCAAAAATGGAGTTTCTAGCGTCTCATAACACCAGTGTAAATAGGTTTTAATTTGCAGTGAATTATTCCAGTCTGGAGTACGTATCTTTGTTACCATCAAATTGCAGTGAGACGTGGGCTGTACACGAGAGAAAAATTAAACTAAGCAAGGACTGAACCCGGTTCCCTGTCTACTATCCATTTGCATTTTTGGCTCTGCTACATAGCCAGCTGGCTCCTGTTAGTCTCTATCTAAGCTGATCTCTTTCTCAGATGATGCAAACTTGTAGCCAGAGATAAGAGAAGTGAGAAATGTTTGCACATGAAATTAATCTGTTTATCAGAATTAAAACACAGATGTCTTTGGTGAAGGACAGATGATCTTACTGGTGATTAGCCTACAAAGGGGGAAAATCAAACCCACCAAGTAGCTCACTTATGAACTAGTGTGCTGGTAATTAGATTAAATTCCAGTCATTTTATCTATTAATTTCTGACCAATAAAACTCCAACTGGTCAATCATCAGAATTGCAGGTGTTAACTTGCAAAATCTTTCACTAAGTGGCACAGGAGGCAGTCCTCAAACTCTCATGTGTTTGAAGATAAGACGTTCTCTGCTCTGTACAAGGAGAAACAATGTGAATGTGGTTTTTTTTTTAATGTTTGGTTTGTTTGGTGTCCATGTCTGCAAGTGTACTAATTACTCTTCTTCCTCCCCCCATTGTTCACAGTTATTAAATTCGCTGTGTCAGGATCCAGATGCCAACTGCAAACATGGACTCTATTTTCGAGATGGCAAGAGGAAAGTGGATTACATCTTGGTTTACCATTTTAAGAAGTCCTCAGTCAGTAAGACGCTCACTAGGCGAATTCATCACAATGACTCAAGTGCCCGAAGCATCAAACAGGATCATCAGCTTCCTGGGAAGGGTGGGCACCTTGACGTGGGAGAAAGTGAGCTCCACATGGACTATCACGAAGATGACAAGAGATTCCGCAGAGAGGAGTATGAAGGCAACCTCATGGAGGCTGGTCTGGAATTGGAAAGAGATGAAGATGTAAATAAACTTTTGAACTCTTTTACCTTAATAAGATAAGTAAGCGCCAAATACTGAGAAATATCAAGCAGTTCCTGAGAACCTGAAACCCCTGTTGACTCTAGTGGGAGTTACAGATGCTCATGGCCTCCCAGTATTTGGCCTTTATATTTTGTAGCACCCTCAACTCCCTTTCATACCAGTCATCTCAGCAACTCACTGGGTCAGCCCATAGTGTAGTTGATCTCCCAGTATATAAAAGACAGTTTCTGAAGTAAGTGTTAACTTTTTAAAATTCATATTTTAATTTCTCAAGAAAAAAACGTGATGCAGGCTTCTCACGGCATTTTCATCATCCGGGAATTGAAGTACTCTGAGTATTTAGTGAAGAATAAAACTGGAGCATTTTTAGAACTGTCTTATCTGATATTTTCCAGACAGATACCCATATTTCTCTGGAAAATATCTGATACGAGTATACAAGTGTACTGTACTTCAAGAGCTTAACTGCCTGAACTCTGCACTAAACTAAGATATGTATCAACAGCCCCAAAGAGCCTGATATGGCAGCTGAGATCAGTAACGAATAAACCCTAGAAGTTGTGAGAAGAGTACATTACCTCAATTTTTGTCTTAGCATAATAGGATATAACTTCTTCTTCTTAATAAATATAATATAACACAAACTGATAGCACATTTTGAAACCACTGGGAAAATGTTACTCAATATGCTCATTAGCAATATTCAGATTCTCTCAGCTATTCATATTCTATATAATGTCCATAGCATTAATCAACTTCATGGCCTAAACAAGCAAATATACTGTGAACACATTCAGGACAGTAGCATATTTAGCCTCTCATGGTGTGGAGGTGCTGAAATGAATGGAATCCCCTTGGTTGTTCACACACTCTCCTCTCACTTAGTCCACACAAGGCCCTCCATGCAGACACTACAGGTTCTGCGGGTTTGGGTGGGAGCGTGACCAGTCAGTGGCATGGAGAAGTTTTTATGTAGCATTGTCCCAAGACAAACCAGTTGAGAAATTCCCATGGAAATGAGTTCTGACCCTGTTAATATTAAGCACCACATCCCAGGACCTGTCTCTTACTGTCTATGACACCCCTCCCATCCAGCCCCGGAGAGATAGTGGGGGGTGTGAAGGAACAAGGTGGCAGAGAGGCCTGGTTCCTGAGAGTCCTACTTCTGGGGAAAGGGAGAAGCCAGGGGAGTACCACAGAAGGGACAGCCATCAGTGAATGCCCTGGACATCTTTGCAGATGGCCAGATGTGTGTAAGTTTTCTCCGCGGATTTCAGGATTTCCATATATTTTGGAGAGCCCTTTCTCCTACTCAAGGCCTGCAAATCCTGCCTTCTCTCCCTCAGGAACTCAAACATCTGCAGTATTTCCCTCTAATTATACCCCTCTTATGGGTTTGTCCTGGCCATAACTTTCTCCCTCCTGTTGGAGTGAAACTGAGGACAAAAGTGGAGTGGAGGAGGAGAATAAGTATGACCAAAAGTGGTGGCCATTGTCAATCCAAGAAGTTAATCATTACAATATTTAATACATCTCAGAGTTAGACTTCTGCATACCGCGGGCTTTTAAAATAGCAAATACATTAATACAGACATCAGGGGGGAAAATTTTTGTGGAATTGCTAATAGTGATCTTTAACTCATCTACATAGTACTCTTCATAATTAGCCTCCTTGTTAAAATATGTAGAATTTTTTAAAAATCTGTAATTTAAGAGACTTTTTGAAAGTTCTTAAGATGGACCCACATCAAACCCTGAGATCTGAACATCCCTGAACCTTTTGGACTGTTCAAAACCGAGATGTGAATTTGAGGTACCCCCTTAGATTGAACAACTCTATTGGTGTGTTTAAAATATTGACCTAGATCTGAAGTTTCTCATTTTAGGACTATCTCTTGAAAGTTCATGTTATGTTGTATCCTTTATTATAACAGAAGTCACTGACACTTTAATATTACAGGTAAAACTGAGCCTGAAAAAAAACCTCCAGTTTCAAACACCCCTTGAACTTTGGTCAACATCTAAACTGCATCTAAATTCTGTGGGTTTGGCCCACCTGTAATTCCAATCTGTTTTTAAAAAGAGCTATTTACACTGAAATTGTCACATTTCAGTTTAGCCTCCAAAGGAATGAAATCTGTTCATGGGGGCCTTGTGTAAATAGTCTAGATTAAGTGCATGGATTTCAGATGTTATTTCATCTTTCCGCTATAATTAGAGATCAGTGATGCTGTACATAACTCCTTTCACCTGCACAGCAAAAACAATGTGTTCTATTAAAAGACTGACTATATAAATGATTGGGAGTGTATGTGATCTGCTGCCAGTGTGATTAGCAGAGATAGCCATGGTCAGATTCATTTCAAAGGAAGCGACTATGTTTTAATTAACTGATCCAGCCAATGTGCCTGAAGTTGCAGAGGGAGAAGGTAAACATTTTGTAAATTTTATTTACAATATCTAAAAGCTGGGTTTTAAATCTGTGATCTGCGCATTAAAAGATGCTCAATATGTCCATTAAATATTCATGAATGTATAGATAGGACAAACCCTGGAAAAGCGAAATGAGTTTCCATTTCAGGTTCTATATTCCCAAATGTAAGTACAAATTTGCATCTAATTTGCAAAGTAATTTGCATCTAATTTGCATCTAATTTGCAAACTATCATAGTAGATTGGCAGTCATCTTGTGCCAAGTCATGCAGTTTAAAATAGTTTACATGGCAGGGTGTCCCCACCTCTGACGTGTAGTACTACTTTAAATAATGTTGAAGGTCTTTGAGTTCAAACTAGGACATAATGCATAGCCATCCTGAGGGACACTGTCCTCTCAATACAAGATCAAAACAGAAAAGAAATGTACTGAGATGAGAGCCACAGGGATCTACATCAACTTTCATGTCCAAAGCTTGAATGTAAGGCAAAGGCTTGCAGACACTTGCTTGAGTCTGAAGGGCATTATTGGGAAAGCCATGAAGTCACACTGCAGATCTTTAATATTAGTAAAAGTGAGCACTTGTTACAAGTAAGACCTATATTAAATTGCTTAAACTCTCTTCCGTGGAGTTAACTCATAAATGTTTTTGAAGCTGTGACACATCGGAGGATGGCAACTATTTATGTCCCCAGAGTAATGTATTTCCAGAAAGCAGGTGCAGAATATTACAGGCTGAAACAAGCTTTTATACTTGCATAAGCAAGTATAGCAGCAAGAATGGAAAGATAAAGCCAGAAAGATTGAAGTCTTTTCCTGTTTAAAGCTATACCTCAATTTAAATTGAATAGCCTATTGATCTGATGAATGATGGGAGCCATTCACTCTCATGCTTTGAAATGGAAAGGGGAGAAAACCACTATCACAATATAATGTACATTTAAATACATGTGCATCTGACAAGGGCCTGAAGGATCGTGGGTGGCTGTAAGTGTCGGAAAATCTCTACCGCATATGCTTGAGGATGACAAGCACAGGAATCGGACAAGGCACTCTTCTTTTGCTAGTTGCCCACCTTCCTAGGATTCCCCTTTTCAATGGCAGGATGGCATCTAGACAACACTATTCTGGGGGCAAGGAGGAGGAAGGCTTTTTTTTCTCATGCATATTTGGAATTTCCAGCACTTCCACTACATACAGGAACAAAAAGGTCCAGTGCTGTTATCTGTTGTCTTTGTGAGTATATGCTATCGAAAGCATGGAATCACCCCAGGTTCTTCCTTGCTTTCAGTGTTACAAGCGAGGTGGTTATGCTTTTGAAGATTTCTGTTCTTCAAATACAGAACCTGTACTACTGGCTTTAAAATTCTCTGCAGACTTACTTGCCTTTGCACATAGATAACACAGCTGTTCATATGAAAGCTCCTCAGTTTATGTGCAGGCCAGAAATAAGGCAAGTAGGTACTTCAACTCCATGGCTCTTAGATCACACAATACAAAAATATCTGAAGAACTAAATATTACTTATAAACTTGGCTGCCAAAGGAAGGCAGAAAATAGATGGGAGCAATTCCTGTGATCTATATGTGTTCATGAGCTCCATGGCTTCCTCTTAATGCCAACTGCTGATTTTGAAGGCTAGCCTCAAATCAAATGTCACCAGTCTGCTCTTGTGAAATGCATTGGCATGCCCTATCTGTTCCTCTTTACAGTTACATGACTGCACTCAACACATGCAGCTCAGAAGCAGCAAGCATGAACTCTCTCAGCAGCTGCGTCATTACTGGGGATAGTGAGGAACACACCACCAAGAGCAAATGTGTCTTTTGAAAATAACTTTTATAATCGAAAAGATGAATGACCCACAATTCTGCACAATTCAGCAGGGACAACCCACCCCATCCCTGTATGCTAGCATTTGGAGGGCGGGGGTGGGGGGCAGGATTGTCATAGGAACCATTACACCAACTCTCTGCCTCTTCATATAGTCAGCTATGCTGGCTTTAGGACAGCTTCATGTCAGCCATGCAGTACAAAGTGGCCCTAATGCAGGGAAGAATCTGGACCAATGTATAAAGAAATTGGATATTTTCCTATAAATCTTTCTGTAGTATTAATGTAAAAGTTCACCATTTAAGCTCAGATGTATACAACAGCTCTGCAGATGAAGCATTTTGGCCTCTTAGACGACTGTCATTCTGATCCTTAGAGGTTCTGAGCATATGTTGTGAGACGCTGCTGACTATCCTCAACTCCATTTACATCAATCCATTTAACACCTTTCACAAGATGCTCAAATCTCACAGGTTCAGGCCATTTTGGGTATGTCTACAACTCTCCCAACCTGAGCCCAAACATCTACATCACAGTTAAACAGTCCCTTAGCCTGAGCCCTGAAAGCCCAAGTCAGCTGGCATGGGCCAGCTGTGAATTTTTAATTGCAGTGTAGACATACTCTTGTCTAATTCAAATGTGAGTGACTGGGTATATTTTCCTTGTCCATAAGAAATACCTTTTATTTTCCAAGTAACTCTTACTTTCTCACTTTAAAATAAGATAATTATTCTACCTTGGGATAATTATTTTGTTGGAGGACAATGGTGTTTCATGTTTGTGGTTTGAGCACCTTGTGGACAGTAAATCAGAAGATTTATTCAATGATAGTATCGTAGCTATTTAGAAGCAGTTGTTCCCCAGTTTTGTTTTAAACAGATTAGATTTATAATGTTGTCTGGTGGAGGCTACTTGATTCCTCAATATGTATGAAACTGGAAGAAAAATAGCATTTTATTTTATTTCATCTGAATTATTGTCTCTTTCTTCCTTTTTTAGACTAAAATACATGGGGTTGGATTTGTAAAAATACATGCACCTTGGAATGTTTTGTGCCGGGAGGCAGAATTTCTGAAACTCAAGATGCCCACAAAAAAGGTTCGTGATAATTTTCTTTTTCTCCAAAAGTCACACCTCCACATACACACACAATTTACACACAACACTTACGTAGGGCTTTTCATCCTCACAGCACTTTACAAGCATTAACTAATCCTCACAACAATTTTGCGAGGGAGATAAGTATTCCTATTTGCCTTTTACACATAAGGAAATTTGAGGAGGAATGCCTAATTAACTTACCTAACCCTACAGAAAGAATCATGTTTATAACTGGGAACAGAAATCAAGAGTTCCTAGCTTCTGGTCCTATTCTTCACATGATACAAATGAGTTTGTACAGTATTTCATACCTTCAGTACATTTTGAAATGGTAGATTGCAGCTGATAATGGACTCTTAAATATACATTATGGGGGATGCTTATTTTTTCTTACTCCAGCAAAGCCCCAATCCTGAAAACACGTGTGGGAATAGCATTTTGAATGCAAATAGTTCCATTGAGCTCAGAGACTACTCATGTGCATAAAGTTAATCATGCATGTAAATGTTTGCAGGGTCTGGAACTAAATTAGCTTAGAATAAACTACCCTTCGGAATATTTGGAATATCGTTATAAAAGTGATAGTGTATTTTCTCCAGAGACCAAAATTTAAATAATCTTTGATATGTAGCTGTACCTATTCAATGAACATAACGTAGAGGTGGATTAATATTTAATGATATCCTAAGTGCTGGTTCCAGACACTGCAGAGAAAGAAGTCTCTAATGGAACAAGAGACAGCCTCAAAGCCCAAAGTAATTTATTGTAAGTAAAACTAAATTTAAACTTTTGGTTTAAATATTGTATTAGTAGCATCCTAGCCCACTTATCACTTTGTTTACTTTAATTGTGTTTCCTCTTTTGTTAAGGCCATTAAGTTCCTTGGAGCAATTGTATTACATAGGAAAGGGCATTTTTGTCAAGAGAGTGAGTGAGAGGTTTCTAAGCTTTCAGGCACAGTCCAGTTATTTCCTGTACCTAGCAGAAATGAGGAATGAATTTTCACTTGGCTACGCCTAGAAATGAGCTCAAACCAAACTCCTTCATCTAGGTAGTTTGTTTCTGGCTGTAGAGCGGAACTTTGTGGCTCAGGCTGTGACGTTTATTCTTTTCTTTTTTTATCTTCTAATGCAATTCCTGTATAACTTTGGCACTTGTTTGGTACCATAGGCCCAAATTGCCCTTACTGCACTGGTGAAAAGTAGTTCCACTGTGGTTCCATTACATGGAAGAGGTGGGATGCCAAAAGTCCGTGGTGCAGGGCATTCACATGCAAGCTTCCCTATGTACCATGGAGATCAGAAGTGTGCTCCTGATGTGGTTACACTCATCAGTTCTTGGGAGAAAGGAATCCATTGCTATGTGGATCTTCCAGTCCTTGGTTTCACCCCACAGAGTGGCTTACAAGGGCCACAGAAGTTACTTCAACCTTTAAGCTGCTATAGTTGCCACGGAGTAGCTCTATGGTTTTAGCTCTGTGAAGCGGTCCAGCCTTATCCTTTGGAATGAATAAGGGGCAGGATTTGACTCTTAGGGCACATTTGGAGTCTGAGGTTGCCTCAATTTTCCCCTTTCACAACCCGTCCATCTGTTTCTCAACCTTTTAAAGAAGGTAGAGCGATAGCACACTGCTCCTCATTAGTTTATTTGAGTGTATTTATTTAAATGATGGTTTTATTCCTTATACTTCAGAATCTTTTATGAATAATTTTGAGAGCAATACAGTATTAATTGTTCATTTTCCTTCTTCTCAGGTGTATCAGATAAATCAAGCCCATGGTCTTTTGAAAAAAATTAATTCTGTAATTCAAAAAATAACAGAACCTATCCAGCCAAAAGTAGCAGAACTCAAACCACAAACAGTGAAACGCCTCTCTTACCCCTTCTCCCGGGAGAAACAACACTTGTAAGTGAAAGCTTCATCTAAATTAACCATTTGCATCAACAGGATCCAGACTTTGTAATACCACTTGCGACACAGGCATGAATAGGTTAATAGAAAAATGTTCATCTGCACTGATATTGCAGTAGTGATCATTAAAATGGACACTTTTCCTTTTCATAATAAGTGAAATCTTATCTAATTCACTGTGCAGGAATCAGACTTTTTAAGAATCTTTGTGTGGCATTTGTGTTCATTTTAGCTGTCATATAGTATATGTAGCAACCCTCCTGAACAGAGTAACAAATATGTCTGTTTTACTACAAAGATAAATTTATATCGTAATACTTATGGTTTTACTATGGTCCTTTTCACTGCAAAAACGAAGTGTTCAGTAAGATTTGTAGATACGAGTATGGTTTGATAAACATAACTGATAGCCTCCTTAATAGTATATGGGCAGGTAATAAATACATGTATTGTGTAGCATCTACAAGGAGAGGGCCTGATTTGGCTCTCCTTGAAGTCAGTGGTAGTTTTGCCATTGATTTCAATAGGAACAGGTTTGGGCCCATTTTGAGATCTCAAGAATAATTTCAATTGTGTATACATACATGTCAGGAAAAATGGAAAAAGCAGAGGCTGGGCGCAGCATCTTCACCACACAGACATTTGTTTTTACCTTTAGTGGACACAGAACATGAAAGGGTGCTGTGCAGTAGGATGGTATCAGGCAGAATCTGGCTGCATGTAAATGACATGTTTGCAGAGTATGTCACCTTTGGTATGTGCCCAGATTTGTAGAAATTGACCTGATAAGAGAATTTATAGCATGAGGGATGTTCATCTAATAAAACAATCAGATGCCCGAGTATCACTAAGGATCAGATTTAGTAACTTGTACTCAGATTGAAAAGGATCTTACACATCTTGTCTCACTTTTTTTTTTCTTCTTTCAATTAAACTACTTTTAGAGTAATCATTGGATAAAGGAGGCAAAAGATGGCCCAGCATGATTAACAAAAGAACTCTTGGCTAGATCAAAAAAATCACTGGGTGAAATGCTAGGTCAGTGTTATGCAGAAAGTCAGAGTAGATGATCATGATGGTCCCTTTTGGCCTTAACATCTATGAATCTATAAAACCAATGAACCATGTTGCCAAACCCCCTAAACCGGGGAGTTTGGGATGGGCATTTCTTTTAGAAGGGATATTAGATTAGATTCATTTTATGTTTATTCATTGACAATAACATTCATTACAAGCAGTAAACTTTACTGATCCTCAGGATAAATGAAAAGAGGTCGCCAAGTGTAGAAAATTATAGGCAGCTTTTTACCTAATGTGCAATCTTTTTTTCTCCTTTCTAATGTTTTAACAGATTTGATTTGTCTGACAAAGAGTCCTTTTTTGACAGCAAAACTAGAAGCACGATAGTAAGTATTGTATTTTAAAATCATTTACAGCAGGGGTATTCCCATCATGATGTGGGTTTCAAGTGCTCCTTTGCTAGTTTTAATCCAAACTCCCAGTACCAAACGCCACTAATTGTCAATGACAGAAATTGGTTAAATAACAAAATGAAGCATTTCCAGTGCACAGTTCTAGTGTGGCTGCTAAATACTGTTTGGGATTAACAGTATGCCTTCTTTTGCATAGTAACTCAGTTTTGATTCTATTAGGCTTTGTCCACACTTATGGTGGTGTGTAGAGTACAGGCACTATACATGTAGAAACATGTGAAAGGCAGGGGGTGTCCACACTTCTCACTGCAGTGTGTAGATACATGCGACAGGGAAAGACTGTGGCATTGGGGAGGCTTTCCACACAGCTTTCCGCCTGCTAGAGCCTTTCAATATTGCTGGAGCCTTTCACTACAACTGGGAAAGTCTCTGGCAGCAGGCAGGCAGCGGGACACTACATTGCTAAAAATAGCAGCGTAGACATGGGAGGTGTTGTTGGGGCATGTAGAGAGCAATGTAGGCTATATTCACTGGGGGTTCAGGCATTTTGGGCACTCTACTCTACTCTGCCCACCTAAGCTGTGCCTCACCATTTACACTGCTCTTTATACACATGCTCACTTGGTGTGCAGTGTCTGTACTTTACACTCCACCAAATGTGTAGACGTACCCTTAGAGTCTCAGTAATTCTGGGACGCAGCATGGACTTGGACTCAGATCTGGATGCCTTTCCTGGCTCTGCTACAGGTCTGCTCAGTAACATTGGGCAAGTCACTTCCCCTTCCTATGCCTATATTCCCACATTTGTAAAGTGAGGCCCCTGACCTCCTTTGTAAAGTGCTTTGAGATTTACTGATGAAAAACACTATCTAAGAGCTAGGCATTACTGGTACTGGTGGATATTTTTAAAGCAGCATTGGGCTATGGAGCAGGATTAACATCTCCTAACTTTTAAAATAATATCTGTATTTAACAACAACAAAAATTACATTAAACCAAGCTTAATAGGAACAGAAGTCACTGAATTTCAATCGGAGTTATTGTTTGAATGACCATTCCCCCTTATTATGTTAACTTGTGACATTCACTTCTATGGTGCACTTTAGTCAGTGCTAGGGTAGATTGTCAGAACTCTAATAATATTTAGCAGGTGTATAGAATCTTTCATCCACAGAGTTCTTTACAAAGGAAGTCAGTCACCATTTTACAGATGGTGAAACTGAAGCATCTGGGAGTGAAGTGACTTGCCCAAAGGTACACAGTGAGTTGGTTCAGAGCCAGGAACAGAATACAGATTCTGCCTCCACATCTGGTGTTCTGTTCACTAGACACACTCCCTCGTATACTGCTTGTACAGCATTTTATAAATTTGCCCTAATTTACACCCCTACAACTCCATTGCAGGACTTAATGCTCTGTGTGTAGGAGAAGTGCCATAGAGAGACAAGGTGAGTGAGGTAATACCATTTACTGGACAAACTTCTATTCGTGAGAGAGACCAGCTTTCAAGCTTACACAGAGCTCTTCTGAAGAGCTGCTATTATTATTTAATTGTTTTGTGCCACAGACGTGCAATGCAAATAAAGACATAGTCCCTGCCCCAAGAGCATTTACAATCTAAGGACTAGATTGTGCCTTAGGCATGTCAGAGGTGATGTAGTCTAGTGGATAGGGTACTGGATGTGGAGTCAGGAAACCTAGGCTGTATTACAGGCTCTGTTCCTGACCTATGACATCATCATGAGCAGGTAATTTTACCTTTCTGTGTCTGTGTTTCCTCCTGTCTTTTGTCTGTCTTGTCCATTTAGTTTGTAAGCTCTTTTGGGCAGGGTGTCTCTTGCCATTTTTTTCACAATGGAGTTCTGGTATTCTTTAAGGTCCTTAGGCACTACAATAATACAGATAATAATAATGGCGTCCCAATCTCATCTAAGACCTCTCGGTGCAAATAATAATAGAGGAATGATTCCTCTGAGGCTCCTCTAACTTCCTGCCCACTTGTTTCCTTGCTCATCTGCTGTATAGACCCTGAGCATCCCGAGACACTATGGTTTGGGTAGCCCTTACACAGCTGTATGATGTTAAGGGAATCCTCACACACAGACATGCCCCTTGGCTATGTCGGGGTGGGGGGTAGTCACAATATAGCCCTAAATTAAGAAAAGAGCAAAGGGAGGAGATGAGGTTTGCTCAGGGAACAAGGATGAAGACAATATGATCAGGCAGTCCCTTGAGAGGCTAATGCATGTGTCTCAAGAAGAGCTATGTTGTTTGTTGATAGAACTATAGTTTATAACATATAATCATTAGTAAACATATGAGACAATTGAATTGATTTCTGTAACAACCCCTCAGCTCAACCAAGTTGCCATATGTGAGAACGAGAGCAAGAGCTCAAGCAAGTTAAGAAATAGTAATATTTAAGGGAGATAAGGTGAGTGAGGTAATAACTTTCATTGGACCAGCTTCTGTTGGTGAAAGAGACAAGCTTTCAAACTCCATGAACTGAAAAGCTTGTCTGATTCACTAACAGAAGTTGGTCCAAGAAAAGTGATTACCTCACCCACCTTTTATCTCTTGTATCCTGGGACCAACACTGCAAACAGTAAGATTTAAGGCAGAATGACAGACGGGAAGAAGGTTGGCCTAGTGGATAGGGAACTTGATTGGGCTTAGGCAAGTCACTTAGTCTACTCTGTGTCTCAGTTCTCCATCTGTAAAATGAGGATAATATTTTCTTACCTCACTTCAATGTTGCAAGGATAAAATCCATCCATGATTATGAGGCACTCATATTCTGTGGTGATGAGTCATATACCTACCTCATAAGATAAAAGCAAAGACATCCAAAATTAACCCTTTGAATGTTTATATGAATAGGCATATAATTTACAATGCCAGAGTATACTTGGGCATCCTTAGCATGTAAATTCTTTACCAAATAGACCTCAAAGATTATTTTGGCTCCATCAAGGTCTGTGTGGTAGAGTCCTTCATATTGCACTTCTGAAACTGGTGCACTCTCTCAAAGCACTAACTTATAGATGTGGCTGCACTAGCAAGTTATAAACATTAATTGGCCCTCTAGAATATCTGTAAGAAGAGCAACAGCGCCCTCGGTTATCGCCTGCCTTGAAAGAAGCGAGGAATGTCCCATATATCCACCTGCCCACTCAATTCAAGAGGGAAAGGAAATTGCATGATGTTGCCCTTGGCTGGGACAAGGTGTACAGGAGATAGAGCAGGCCAGCATCCTGAAGAAACCACTTTGTGACCAGACAGGGCAAAGGGGAGTAGAGTGCTTTCCCTCACAGGGTTTATTTATTATTTTCATTCATTTTTAATTATAAAAGAATTTCCCCTAGCCTCCCTCCAGCCCAATATTTGCTTCATTGCATGAGAGCACATCTCTTTACTACAGGGGTGATTATTCAGCCACTCAGGCTGCCTGGTGGAACATACAAACATGTTTGACAATAAATTATATAATAAATAAATGCCATTTTTGGCACTGAAGTCCTTATGCCTCGGAAATTTTAGTGTCGAGTTATTTTATTGTGTAACTCAGTGTTTGACAAAATGGTGAGTACTTGGAGCTTTGCTTAGATCTAATGGGCCAGATCCCCAGGTAGTAAAATATTCACAGTACCATTTTAGTCAATGAAGTTACGTCAATTTCCACCAGCTGAGGATCTAGCGCTATATGCCAGTTTAGCAACATACAAGATGCTTGTAGGAAAAGGTCTTTAATGTGGGATCTATGTGTTTCCTATGGCGCCTATGAATAGCATCACTATCATAGTGAACAGTTAAATCTAACACACTCCTCCTCAAACAAATAAAAATCACATATCTTACTAACTGGCAGTTTAGTCATCAAGCTTTTTTCCCCCCTTTCTACAGAAAGTGTATATGAAAATAACCCCATTCTTTAAAACATAATAACATCAAGCTTTTAATAGAGAACATTGATTTACTAGCTGTGATCAACAGCTCAATTGTGCCAATAACTTTTATTTGGATTGTACTCTGAAAAAGATTTGTTTGCACAGAACATGTTGATGTCCACTGGCAGTATCTCAAGTAACTCTTTCTTTTCTTCCATCTTGCAAATATAGGTTTATGAAATATTGAAAAGAACAACATGTACCAAAGCCAAGTACAGCATGGGTAAGGAACTTTACGCAGGTTTGAGATCAGCATAATTTTCAGGTGTCACAAATGTTTGCAAATTTGCAACTGAAGGGATGGTTTGTTCATTTGTTTTGTTTTTATCCTCCATGTTTTGATTTAAGTTCATTTAGTTTAGTTATTGTGTTTTTGATTTATGTTTAGTCAGGAACATTTTTCATCTGTAAAGATGTAGATTCATTGCTGTAAACCAATTTTATGGTCAGATCTTTAAGCAAATTGTAAAGCAAGATTAATATTTTCAGGCACAAAGAGGTCATTCACAAAGGGACTGAATGGCAGTATAAAACACTAAGATATGGCCCAAGAGCTAATAATGTGTGGTCATTTCTTGACCACTAGGGGTTCAATCCTATCCACATTAAAGTCAATGAGAGTATTGCCATGGACTTCAGCAGCTTAAGGATCACAGTCTAGATCCAGCCACATAAATCCAGTCTGTTTCAATAGTCACCTAAAATTGTTATCATTTGATATCTCTTTAAGGGTTTGTGTGAAATGGTCTCAGTTGACAAGTCTTCAAAACTCTCCCATAGTTGGCACTTGTTGGCATTCTTCACTAACTCAGCAGAGAGGCCATGTATGGGAGTAGGCATGGGGACTAGATTAATCCCTCATCACTAGAAGTAGACGTAGTCTCTCCAGTTCAGTGACAAAGTGGAGGAGAAACTTACACTACTGCTGCCGATGGATGTGGGATTTTAGCCTTCAGAACTGATCCAACTGTTAAATTCATTAACAGGAAGAAATAAAAATCAGGTCACCCTGATAAAGACCTACTGACCATATATTCCCTCTTCAGCTGTTTTATAGTCTCTTTAACACTGATTATGATATGCAGGGATCCACTAAACTATGGCACTGAAGTGAATAAATAGCTCATAATAAACCAAATCATGTGTGGCAAAAACTAAATTTCCTCAAGTCCAGTCATCTCCACACCTGATATCCCATGGAAGACAAAAATCAAATGGAAAAACTGGAAACTGTTAAAACATTCATTTGTCCACAGGTAGTTAAATACAAGTATGAATTACAGGTAGCTCTGACAAAATAGTGACAAAAATGCTGTTAAGAAATCCATCTAATAATGGAGGGATGATTAAGCCAGATGTGCTTTGTATACTCTGACTTTGCAATTTAAGACATAACCTACAGTGTACAGGTGGCGAATCCTTATATGCCTTAAGATTACTTTGAGTGCAACCAGGCACTGTTCCTGTAATGTGGAAAATCCAAATGCAGGAGTGGCCTCCTTTTCTCAAAGCTCCTGTTGGATTGGTTTCACAGTCGAAATGACAAACTTTCACAGTGGCAGGGGGAAAGTCCCACAGCTCAGTGTGGAATCTTGTCCTAGAGTTGGCTGCTTTCTCGCTTTCCTGGTCAGAAACAGGAACCACATTAACAGTTACTTGAATGAGGAAAAAGATGTTATGTTTTTGGGTCCCCCTGCTTCTTCCGCCTTCACCAGACATGGGCATGGAAAAACCACACACAGTGCATGATATAAAGAGGTGATTGGGCCACGTAATCAGTGGGTGTAAATCAGTGTGGTTCCATCTGACCTTGTATGTTCAGTCATTATATAATCAAAGAAAGTTTTGGAACAGATTTGAACAAATACGAGTAACACTGGGATATTTTGGAAGTGCTTTCCTCTGAACTTTGCTGCCAAGTAGAAATAACAAAGCTGCCCAGTGAACACGCTAGTCTTTTGCTGTTTATTAGTGCATACTTGTGAAACTGCGAATTGTAGTCCAAAACTTTTCATGTCCATATGTAGTAGGTGGGGTGCTCAAATCCTCAGCAGTGCAATCACTAGAGCTGCGCATTACCAGCCTGCTACCTATTTCTAACTGAAGGTAGTATGAAACCTGCAGGTAATTCTTACTGCTTGATAACTGTGCAGTCTTGGTAGGATTTTTGTTTTAAAGTATGGCCTTGAAAGGTGCTGAGCACCTCTTGAGGGTTGAGGACACTCAGCAACTCCTCCAGCAGTCACTTAATGCCTTGTAGGATCAGGGCCTCAATGAGCTTGTAAAAATGTCCAGAGTACCAAAAAACACACCCTTCATTGGTTCATGCTCTTAGGGTGTATCTACATTGAAGAGCATATCCATGTCCATGGATGGTAAGGGGGTTCGGGCATGTGTCAGAGGCCGTACCCACATGATAGCGTAGACCAGTGGTTCTCAAACTTATTTGATCAGGCCCCCTTCTTTTTGTCTGTAGTCATTTATTTCCCCCTCCCCCCAAGTCTATATACCACCACCCAGCACTGAAGGCAGAGCAGAGAGTAGTGGCTGCTGGCTGGTCACCCAGCTCTGAAGGCAGCACTATGCCAGCAGCAGTATAGAAGAAAGAGAGACCATGTGAAAAATAACACTCATCAATATCACTTTTCACACTGAACTTAGCGCCCCATTGCCACCCTTACTTCTGTGCTGCTGCTGCCACCTTGGGGCTGAGAGCCAGAGCCCTACCACCTCCAGCTGATGGATGGGGGTGGGGGAGAAGGAGAGCCGAGCCTACGTGGTATGGCTCCAGCTGTACCCTTTATCCCTGTCTCCCAGGCGTGCACGGACCTTCTGCATGAGCCCCAGCCACCGGGGCTGACAGCCAAAGCTCTTAAAAAAAAAAAAAACCAACCCCCCCCCCCCCCAGTCCGTGCCTCCCTTGGCACATTCCCATGCTTTCCTTGGGAGACCTACCCCATTGTTTGAGAACCACTGGTGTAGACATACCCTATATTTCTCTACATCCGGACCCATGCTGTTATGTCAGTGAGGGATCAATAATCAATTGTCTAGCTAGAACACACCACAATATGTCAGGTTTTTTGTTTTCTCTTTGTAATATTCTTAAACTCTTATTATACACATTGGCCCAATTTTGATCTGGTGATAATCAACTTAGCTCTGTTACAATCAATGGAACAATGTCAATTTACTCCAACTGAGGACGTGATCTTAAAAGTCATCATTCAAGATTAGGTAGCAGAGTCACCAAACTTATCTTCAGTGGGTAACGAGACCCATTCAAAGACTTGTAGAAACTCCATATTTGGCAGTAGCTATATTAATGCCAACAGCTGTAATAAAACTTACAGTATCTCGAAATTATATACCGTAGCCTCCAAGGATCTGTGTCCTGCTAAGCAGTCTTTGGAATTCTGTAGCAAGATGAGATTTCTAAGTGCATTCTTCTCCCATTGCACAATTCTAATCATATGTATAACTTCTCCTGTTATGTCCTCACTTCTCTTAATTAATCCCAAAGTTAAAGAATGAGATCACTCTCCACAAGGCAGAGAATAAACTCCACAGAGCTCTCCCACCCCACACACATTATAGATGCAGCATTAACTGCTTTAAGGCTCATGCATGTAACTAATAGACAAATGTGTAAACAGGGACAGGAGAGGGAAGAAAGACGGAAACTACACTTTTAAATAAAAGATGGAAATGTGGTAAATATGGTAAGTATTATGCCAAGGTCTTTGCAAAGGCTTTCCCTACAACTTTGCTAACCAATCTCAAAAACTCTGAGTGTATGATGAATGCCTATGTATTAGGGTTGCCAACTTTGTATTTCAAAAATAAGGGACTGTTTTCTTAGCACCCCTTCCCCGCCCCTCCTCCTGATACTAGTAATACTAATAATTAGTAGTACTCACCTACATTTGCCTGGGGTATTTCTTGCTGCTTTTTGCAGCACTCGGAAACTCCCGACCTTCTTGTACAGAGATTTAAAAATAAGGGACGTCCCTTGTAATAAGGAACTGTTGGCAACCCTAGTATGTATGTTCCCTTACACAATCAATCCAGCCATATTCTTCTTATGATCCAGCCTTTTGCTTTAAAATCTGCAGCCTTGCTCTTCAAATCAGACTGACTTTTCAGAGAATGTCATTTATTGTAATGACTGGTTTCAAGTCATTGTCTCCTAATTCTTCATTCTCAAACATATGACTTCCTCTTACTCTCTGCAGTTTTCCATTTTGTAAAATGAATCCTGCTTAATGATCAGTATGAATGAAAATGAAACTATATAGAGAGGAATTAGATGGCAGAAGATTTATTAGCTAACCAAATGAGTACTATTTTGAGGGAATTCTTCAGAAATGTTGGATGTTAACTTGAGACTGTCCAAATTTAAAATTGTACATTGCTATTATGCCTTTGTCTTTCAAGGAATCACCAGTCTGCTTGCCAATGGAGTTTACAGTGCTGCATATCCTTTGCATGATGTAAGTGATCTTGGAATATATTTTACATTTCTACAATCTGACACCAAAAAATCCTTAGTGTGTTATGTATTAATGGCATCATCCCAAACATCTTTAGTGTTTCACAAGCTTAATTTCCTACTCCACTTTTATAATGAGTTTTCACAACTTGTACAGTCTTTACCTGTCAGCTGTGTTGGCTTTTAATAATACCTGCCAAGTTAGTTCCCTTGGTCATCAAAAATGCTACTTTAATATAAAGTTAGTGGAGTTATTAATGTGTCTTGGCAAATTAAATACTTTTGCTACTTTTTGACCTTCTGCTCCCAAGGACTCTGGCACTATGGCGAGGAAATGTATTCATATCTGTACTCCAAGTGACTAATTTCCTGGTCTAAATCCCCTGGCATCCCCCTATATAAATAGCAAATGTCAGTGATTGTATGTATAATGGGTTGCCATTGGGGAAGTGTCCAAATACTTTAATGTACAGTGCCAGTAGAGATTGGTAGGATCAGACAGTAAGGAAATTTATATGGAGTCTTTTACCACAGGTGTACTGGTGTGGATCTGTATCGGGTTGGTAGTGACCCAAAGATTTCATCCTCTGACTTGATGGTCTTATAAAATGAGTTGGGGATCACTATCCATGCCAAAGTGGACTGATGGGTGCACCACAGTTAGCATTAATTGACACCCTTACCCAAGAGACTGAGAAGGGGCTGGTGTTGAAACATTTACAGATGGTCCCTTCCTATAGAGGCTTCATGAATGTCTATAGAGCAGTGTTTGATGCCCCTGCTGCACCTGTTCTGTGAGTGTATAAAGGATCGTGATGTGAAGCTGAAGTAACGCAGTGGTGGAAAAGGCCCTTTGAACCTCATACTCCTCTCACTTGCAGGGGGTTTAAAACTAATGTAACTTCATTGACTTGAATGGGTTTATCACTGGTTTACATTGGTGTGAATGAGATCAGAATCCGGCCTTTTGTCTATCTGGCATTTATCACAAGCATCTGCTATAGAGATACCATTTAGCGTTCAAAAAAGATTAAATAAATTCTACTTCATGTACATGCTAATGCTCTGCTGTGCTTTATTAGACATGTAGACAGCTACTGATAGCCACTGATATGTATATTTTATTTGTTCCATAATTGTATTCCTTATCATATTTAGAAATGACCCCAAATCAAAGCCCCAGATTTAATCATCCCTGAGCTTTGGGACAATTTGGATATGGGTCAGCCTTCTAAGCTGGTCTCCTCTTTTTATAATGGATGAACTAAACCCCAAATATCACTCAGATGTGGGCCTATCTCTAATCACATTCTTCCCTTAACATTTTTAGGCTGCCTTTATTACTTATTCATTGCTTTTTACCCTGTGACTGACTTTATTACTTTTTCTTCATGTGCTCGATGACAGAAGACAAAGTGTGCCATGAGAAATGACCCCATATAATACAGCATTATTTTACAAATTGCCTTTCTGTTTTTGATGCATTACGTGAGTGGGATACATGGTATGTGAGCCGCATAACGGCTCTGGGTGTGACTTGTTGGATGATGCCATTTTTCTTTCTTTAAAGGGTGACTACGAAGGTGAAAATGTTGAGCTCAATGACAGAAAAGTAAGTTGATATATGTGATTCAGCAAGTTCTCAAGAGTGTTAGCCTCACAAGTCACCTGTCGGGAACTGGACATTTGCCAAGATTTCCCAGAAAATATCGTGGAAAGGCAATCAGTGCCATATAGCAGAAGTATTTCTAAATGTAAATTTTACTCCAACATGGATGTGTATAAATTACCCCATGTAATAATGGTGCATTTCACATCATCATAGGAAAAATGTCAACATTTACATTCTAATTTCTCTTAAGGTTGCTGTGACATTAAGTACAATCTGGACTGATGGACAGCTGTGTCCCCTCAGTTCTCCAACCTGGGGTGCCTTTTACACTGCTTTGCTGTGAGAGCAACCACTCCTGGCCTGCTCACACATACATATGTAAATCACTCCCAGCTATACTGCATGAGTGCTATGCATGAGTAAGGGAATCAGAACCTGACCCTGAGGAAAATAATCTCAAAAGTAACCATTTTGATACTTAGAATTTATTGGGCAAAAAAAGATTGCCTGGTTTCAAACAAGGTTTTGCTGTATGTAACTAAGTTAAGGGCAAATTTTTATTCTTTAAGTCCCAGCCTGTGCTAAGGAGTGCTACAGTTCATCTCCCAAATAGGCCCTACTGGCAGTATTGGATCTCACTTAGTTCCAGTTTAGCCAAGTTCATGACTTAAAGGATGTTGTTACTCTCCTGATGCAGGGTGCTTCAGACTGACTGTGTTTCAAGACACCGTGTTAAGAGAGAGAGAGAGAGAGAGAATTTCATCAGATCTTTTTTTTTCCATTTTTAAATATATAATATTTTTATAGAAAAAACAAGAAAGTGGGAATGAGGAGGAAGGTCATAAGATAGGTATAATAAACTATGGAAGGACAATTGCACAAGATAATATTTGGTACATATATAGTGTTCTGTAAGTATAATCAACTTAATTCTCATAATGCTTCCAAGAAGAGGGGTTTCCATTTTGCAGACAGAAAAACTGAGACAAAAAGCTTAAGACCAAAGTTTTCAAAAGAGGACACAAAGTTTGGGGGCTTCAGTTATTGGGTTTCTAAACTTGAGACTTCTTGGGGCTGACTTTCAGAATTGGTGCATACCCACAACTCCAAATGAAGTCAGTGGGAAGTGCAGGTGGTCAGCATGTCTGAAAATCAGACAAAAGGCATCTGAGATCGGGCCCCCGAAATCAGAGGCCAATGAGGCTTTTGGGTTTTTTTATTTAATTTTATTTTATTTCATGGTAGAATTGTAAACTGCTGAGATGTCAGGTTTCACCACATCGTGATTCAAATAAGCTAATGATTTTAGGAAACATCAGCCTGTTGTTAGCTATTCTTATATGAACAAAATATCTGAAATTGGTTTATCTGCACCTAAGGGTAATTAATTTAGAACTCCTTGTGTCTACGAGTTAGAAGCCTTTTATTTAATTAATTATTTAACAATTAGGCAATGCTAGTTTTTATGATTTAATTATTTTGCTTCTATGAATCAGTTTAAATAAAACTCTAAAGAAAAATATCACTCTTTGGTTTTGTAAATAGGCCAGTGTTCACATCCCCATTCTCAGCTCCACATGGGCTATTTACTATTCCACTTACTGTTTTTTAATTGTTAATTCAGAGAGAGGGTTTGACTTTAAGCCTAGCTTTAGGTAAAAGTGACGCATACACTGCACCACGCAAGTGGATAGCCATGGCTGGCATTGACACACAGAGGCACACCTCCAAATTAAATCCTGCCCAGCTATCCCTGTGCTGCATGTTAGGTTCGTAATTTGCTGTTGGCCTATACCCCCATTCCAGCCAGAAGTAGGGATGATGGGGTGCAGGCTATGCCCATCTCCATGCCCAGTCACCTACTGCATGCTCTGGTAGTGGAAAATAAGTGAGCATGCAGCTCACTTGCTTGCTTCCTCATGTCTAGAACTAAGGTGCAAGTGACCCCTGTGATGATAGGTGGAATGCTAAATTGGTTAAAATTAAACTAGAAACAAAGGGAAAAAAGATGCAGTTAGCAGCAACTTTTAAATGAATCCTGGTGTTTCAGAATTTGAATGCACTTGCTGGTTAAATTAATCTGATTCTGATTCTCTGTGCTACATTTCATGTGTTTTGGGTTTTTTCTTACCAAATATTACAGTTAAAGAAACATATTGATAGCAACCAACTCATGCATTTAAATTTTAGAGGATTTACCATTGTCAAATGATTGAATGAAGACAGTGGTGACCATTAGAACAAACAGACCTATTCATTGCTATTGCTTGTAGGGATTAATCATTGTTATATTGTTTATATTAATATATCAAACTAAAGAAAAAAAACTAAATAGAGAGATTATCATTGTCCTGGAATTCGCAGGTAGATCATGGGAATCTAGGGCTTTATTTTTCCTGGTTCTGTGTGAAGAACTTTCACAGAAATCAATGAGATTTTTGTACCAAAACTAATATTCTGTGGCAAGATATAAAATGTGCTGAATGGCAAGAAGGATGTCAAGTAGCCAGTTTAATAACTCCTTGTTCTCTCTTCAGAATTGGACTGGGTCAGGAAGAATCAAATCTCAGAAGTGTAGTCTTGTTTACAATGTAAATTATGTAATAAATTGAGTGCTTTCAGATGAACCTAGTTTTGTGAGTATTTAATTTCATTTTGTGAGCCATTAATGGTGACCTTTATTTTCTTTGGCCCAAATCCTGACTGAAAGTAATGAGTGAAGACCATTGTGTTCTTCTTAAGATCTTAAATGCAGTTTCTTGGACACTTCAGTACATTTTCTCTCTACAGATGCAAAATATTAGTGCAGCAACAGCAAACTAGTTTATTCCAGTTTGGTGTCTGTGTGTGTCTCTCTCTCTCTAATAACTCCAAGAACAACCATCCTTCACACCCACATCCATTCTGCTAAAGACTTGACTGATGTATGACTTGCAACAAATCATAAAATCCCCCTTACATCTATCCATTAGTCCTGTTGTTGGAGAGCTTTTAATGCAGTAGAATTCATCATTGTAGCATGCAGTGTGCCAAACCATCAAACTTGTTTTTCATACTTAATGCAGATGCATGTATTGGTCGATTGAGGTATGTGCAACCACAAGAAGAGTGACACCAGAGCACAACACGAACTGTGCAGTAACTTGGAACAAAAGGAGAAACAGCTCATTTACGTGATGCCTTATTTTAGCTTTCATTTGTGATTTATTTTATAGCTCCTGTGTGAGGAATGGGCAAGCTATGGAGTCTTTTATAAATACCAGCCAATTGACCTAGTGAGGTAAGGAGAATTCTAAATGTCCTGTTTCCAGGCAGAATTTTAGAAGTTTCATAAAGTTTTATGCAGTGTGATAGAATCATTAGATCTTCATAAACACAGATCCTGGAGCCCTTCCCCTACTTTCCACCAGACTGCCCTCATAAAGTTCACAGATACAGATATAGGGCCTGATTCTCTCCCTGGATTCTACTGGTTTCCCAGGCTCAGGATCCCTGGCAGTGGAAAGTCCTCCCTGGGGGATGATAAAGACACAAACCTTCTATAGGCTTAGAGCCCTTGATGCAGCTCAGAGAGAGAGCCGGGGGGGTGGGCAGAACTTGCTAGGGATGGGTCAGGGCCGGGGCACCCAGTATACGTGCTGATTCCCTGGCTAGAACATAAAGCTACCTTCCCTCCGTAGCAGGGGCGGCAGGTTTGCATAATTTTTGGTGGTGCCCAGAACAGGTCCAAGTCCCCCCCCCACACACCCACACACACACCTGTCTTGTAAGCTGATATATATTTTTTAAAATAACGTAAAAATGTGAGGCCTCTGGCATGGGGCTGATAAAGAGGGGTTTGGGGTGTGGGAGGGGCTCAGACAGAGGGTTGGGGTGCAGGGGTGAGGGCTGTGGGGTGGGGCTGGGGATGAGGGGTTCACAATGCAGGAGGGGACTCAGGGATGGGGCAGAGGGTTAGGGTGCAGGGGGATGAGGGCTCTGGCTGGGGCTGGGAATGAGGGGTTTGGGGTGTGGGAGGGGCTCAGGGCTAGGGCAGAGGGTTGGGTGTGTGGGGGGGTGAGGGCTCTGGGATGGGGCAGGGCTGGGGATAAGTGTTTGGGGTGCAGGCAGGCTGCCCCAGGGCTGGGGCCAGAGAGGAGGACTCCCCCCAACCCTCTCCCTGCCAGCAGCAGCAAGCTCCAGGGGAGGGGCCTCCCCTCCCGCCCGGCAGCACACTCACCTCGCACCACTGTCACTGCACGTGGCCCTAGGGCCCCTCTCAGGTCCAGGAAGCCCCCTCGCCTGCCCTCCGGTGGGCTGGGGGGGGCTGCCATCACATGTGCACCTCCTCTCCTGCTGCTGCCCCTCACTGTAGCCTCACTGGGGGTGGGGGATGGGACTGCCCCTTGCCCAGTGTGGGGCAGGAGCAGTGACTGCAGGCGGGGGGGAGGGTCCCGCTGGAAAAGGGAAGGGTCCGAAGTGGAAGGGAAGGGCAGGGTCAGCCTTCCCTGGCGCTAGTGGATGGGGGCATTAGGACCCTGCAGCAACAGTTGATGCTGGGAACCAGCAGAGCCCAGCGCAGCATGGAGTTGCAGGGGGCAGCCACCCGCTTGAGACAGGGACACTCTGGGGCCCGGGGGAGAAACACGGTGGCAGAAAGTGGGGGCCAGGGGAGATTCAGGGGAGGTACATGGGGGCAGCAGGCTCGGCTGGAAGAGAGACCGGCCCCAAATATTGGTGGAGCCGGGCCCTGAATATTGCTGGAGTCTGGGCACCCCGGGCCCATATAACTTGCTGCCCCTGCTCCATAGAGGCACTGTGGCAGGATATTGATAATACCTAGATATTTGTGCTTAGTTATTACAGTGACTATAGACCATTAGACAGACTGACAAAGCTTGAAAACCAGAAAGTGATGGGTCCAGATGGGAAACAGACATTTAGTTTAGTTACATCGGCCCTTTCAAGTGACTTAAACCAGAAAATGCATTTGAGCTTGCAGTTAAGTTTAAATTAAAGTTCCAATGGGAACGGGGACAAGACTTTCTTTTCCTAAATTCCCACTTCACTCTCTCTCAGGTTGACCATGCATTCCCAATACATTCAAAAGTCCAGCTTACCACAATGGGAATTTAAGGTGCACAGAAGAATATAAGATTTTGATTTTTTTTCTTTTTATCGAGGACGAGTTTTGTTTGTCATAGTTGAGATTCAGAGTCCATGGAGTAATTTCAATAAAGAAAAGTGAAAAATTTTTGTTTAGGGAGATTTGATCATGGTAAATCTAAATATATCTGTTTAGACACACACAAGAGCAAAAGAGTTTGGCTAACTGACTTTCTTGGTTCCTCCATCACTGGATTCATTCCAAGGGGCATGCAAAAAGGAATCCTCCTAGGGGAAATGCATTCCAGTTAGTCAAGAGTTTACTTTCCCCTTCAAGCTTAATACTGCTGTGATTCATAATTTTAGCCATGGTATATTTTAAGCTATAGTAAACATTTCACTGTTTTTTTTTTCCCCTCAATGTATTTCAGAAAATACTTTGGAGAGAAGATTGGACTGTATTTTGCCTGGCTGGGAGTTTATACTGAAATGCTCATTCCTGCTTCCATTGTAGGGGTTATTGTGTTTCTGTATGGCTGTGCAACGGTGGATGAGAATATACCAAGGTAAAAAAAAATGCAAATTCTCACTTTTATTTCTTTACACATCCAAACGGCATTCAGAATCCAGTCTGTTATACATGTATGACACCAATCGTTTATTCAAGCTTTATGTTGGTGCTGAGTTGTAGGGTTGGAGCACTGAAATCTTCAATCCTACCTGGGACCAGGCCATCAGTTGGAATACTGGCCACAGCCCTTTTGCATCACTTATGCAGTGTGATAGAATAATGAGATCTTCATAAACACAGATCCTAGAGCCCCTCCCCTACCTTCCACCAGGCTGCCCTCATAAAGTTCATTCATATTATTCATGGCATAGAAAGAATTCATACTGAATAGAGTTCAGAAATGTTCCTGAGGCTGGAAAACAAGACTTACAATAAGAAAAGGAGTACTTATGGCACCTTAGAGACTAACCAATTTATTTGAGCATAAAGCTTTCGTGAGCTACAGCTCACTTCATCGGATGCATACTTTCCACAGTATGCATCCGATGAAGTGAGCTGTAGCTCACGAAAGCTTATGCTCAAATAAATTGGTTAGTCTCTAAGGTGCCACAAGTACTCCTTTTCTTTTTGCGAATACAGACTAACACGGCCGTTACTCTAAGACTTACAATGTGAGGCTTAAGGAGCTCGATCTATTCAGTTTATCAAAGAGGAGTTTGAGCGGTAACTTGATCATTGTGTACAGAGACTTAGATGTGGAAAAGATATCCGATGGAAGGGATTTTTATTCTTGGTGACAAAGATATAACAAAATCCAGTGGCTGGAAGTCAACTTTGAAATAATATGCAATTTCCTAGCAGGGATGATGATTAAACTTTGAACATCTTACCTGGGTGGTGGTGAATTCACCATCATTGTTTGGAGTCTTCAAAATGAGATTAAATATCTTTCTAAAAGATATTCTTTAATTCAGCTTCTTGGAAAAATTCTGCCTGTGTGTGCAGGAAGTCACATGGAACATAGGATGGTCATAGTGGTCTCTTCTGGCATGAGAGTCTGTGAATCCTGATGTTTATTTGTTCCCTTCATGGGCCTTGGAGAGAACAGGAAGCTCTGCATTACCATCACCACGCTCAAAACACTTGCAGTTCTGCTTCAAGATAATGAGTATGAACAAATATCATGCTTCAGGGATTCAGTCAGTCACCTGCAGGGGTCAGGAAGGATATTTTCACCCAAAGCACAATTGGCCAGATGTATTTGGGATGGGAGTAGGGGGCATTCACCTTCCTCGGAAGAATCAGGCAGTGGCCACAGCTGGAGATAGGACACCAGACAGGGTGGACTAATACTCTGAAGCAGCACAGAAAATCCTCTTTCTTAGAAGCTTGACTGGTATATCTTGTTCACATGCACAAGATACAACTGATCTCCACATTGGGGTTGAAAAGGAATTTCCCTCCAAATCATATTGGCAGAGACCTAGCAGGTTTTCACCTTCCTTTGCAGCATGGAGCACGAATCACCTGCTAAGATCATCTGGGCAAATCTCACCTAATCAATTCCCCTCCATTTCAGGGGCCTCAAGGTGTTGCTGGCACCTCAGTCTCTCCTGTTTTCTGCTTGTGGCACACAACAATTTAAACCCAAGTAACTGGGCTCAGTATAGGAGTAATAGCGTGAAATTTACTAGCCTGTGATGTACAGGGCAGAGTAGATGATCTAATAGTCCCATCTGGCCTTAAACTCTGAAATCTATGAAAAGGTGCACAAGGTACATGAATTCACCCTGTGCAGCCAGTCTTTCTCCTTTGCACAATTCCAGCACAAGCCTTGCCTCTCTGCATCAGGTTGAATTCCAAACTTAGGCTGCAGTCATAAACACACAATGTGACTACTCAGGTGTATAACATCAGTCACATGTGTTTGCAGAATCAAGTGAGTACATGTGTTCATGTCAGATAATTTGGCAAAGTTTTAACATCAGTAAATTTTCTTATCTGTTGGAGTAAAGATACAATTAATCGTAAAATTGAATGTCCCTGCCAGCAGTTTAAGAATCTAGGCAGCCTGGTTCTGGAACAATTATAATTTAGAACTGCTGCATCATAAAACTTCCATATGCCTGATCAGAAATAGTTCACATCAATCAGGCCATTGGAGATGAGAAAAGATTAGTTTTCTGGGCGTTTGTTTTAGTTTTTCAGGTATAGTGGAAATATCAGTGCTATAGGATATGTAAAATAAATTAAGATAATTACATAATTTTGTATTGAACAACAGTTTTTCCTTCTGGTACTTGGTTGAAGCAACTAAAAACCCAAAATAAAATGCTACATATCTGTGAAAGTGTAGTGTCATTAAGGCCTAGAGTTTGGCACACCAGGAAGCTAGTTACAACTCCCCATTCCTGGAACCAGCTCTACACCAGACTCTGTCTGATGGACTGCATTAATATATGTATGCTGTCTGGCAATGGGTCCCAAGTGTCTATCTGCCAGCCTGCAAATGCCAGAACACAGTCAGCTTTGGCCACACCTCCTGCACGCCTCATCCATTTGAGCATTTTACATGTGATGGGTACTCTTCCACACCAGGGGAATCTCTAGGAGGGAACATTTGATCTCTTTCTGTTCCCTTTTAATGCTGGAGCTCTCAAAGGGTTTGAAGCAGGTTTCAGGACTGAGTCCACACTATCCAATACTGGGCAAAAATGTTATGTTATCAGTATTCTACCACCTTAATAATCTAATAGTGAGTTATTATTATTTATTAATACAGTGCCATAGGTGTGCATGACAATGTATAAGTATTCACAGTATTCATCTAAGAGTTTGTTCTCCACAGCAGAAAGATAAAATATGTACAGAACAAAATACATGTTCTCAGAAAGTAGAATCTGGAAAACAGCTGTGGGTAAAAAAACAGATAGCATGTTGACAAAATAGAAGGTCACAGTTAAGCTTATGATGAATCAGCACTTGCTTAAGTTTTGAGTTTATATACACGTAAATCTCCAGAGATGTGACAAAATAATCGTGTGGCCTGTTGATGAGATATGTGCTAAAAATAATTTATTTTAGCTCACTTGTTGACAGCGACTTTTCTGTCCTTTTCATAATTGTAGATCAGATCATTATATAAATTAATCTTAAAAGAACATAAAAAAATTGTGTAACCAGAACACAGATGGCATGTCTGTTATAAAGTAGTGGAAATCATCTACTATGAACAACAAAGACAACTCAAGAATACATATGTCTAAACTACGTAATCTGGTCAAATTAGTAAAATCCAGGTGCCGGGTGTTTTTTAATTGTACTATTTAGTTATTTATTATACATTTTCAAAAAAGGCTTCTAATTTTGCATTTCCAGTTTTGCTTCCGTAATCTGTTTCATGTGCAAATGATAGAAATTTAGATATCAATCAGGAACAACGATATCTGTGTCCACAAATCATGTAGTTGGATGTCTAGGGCAGATTTTCTGGTCCGATAGGGTTGCTTTGCATCAGTCCAACTGTTGACAAGCTTAGCAGCCAGCATAGAAGCTCCTCCAATATCCCCTTACCAGCCTCTAGAATAGGGGGGATTTCTGTGTAGACGATGTAGTGAGCTCATCTTCCTGCCCCAGATGCTAGAGTAGTTGCTGGGAATCATAGGCAGTCTTGCTTAAAGTAGAGCAATCCCCTTCTTGCTGTACTTTATGCTGGGCACTGGCACAGGTTAAAATCAATTTTGCCTATCACCTCACCATCCCTTGCTTAGCACAGCAGGACTAGAGAATCTAGCCCCGAAACTCTGTCACTTTCGCATGCTACTGATTGCACCTGCAATTGATTGTAGATGCAAAATTAGTATTTCAATTGAGGCACCTTAAAACATGTGGTGCTAAGATTCATGACTGTAGTAGTGGCCTAATTCCAACAATTCCAAGACACTCTTTCTCATGCCGCACAGCAAACTTTAGACCGGACTGCCAGATAGTCTCTTTTCCCCATTAAATGGAGTGCAGGTCAAAGCAAAAAACATTGGATCAATTTCATTTAATGAGTCCCTTCTAACAGTGTTGCCTTGATCTGAGGTCACATATTCCCGATAGTGTAGTTCCAGAGACAGAGCTAAGTGAGGGGGTTGTCTTGAGGACAGTAGAGAGGAAGAACAGTTTTGTGATTAAAGCACTGGAGATCGGAGTTCAATTTCCAGGTCTCCCACAGACACTCTCTCTCTCTCTATCTCTCTCTCTCTCTCTGCCTCAGTTCCCCATGTATCAAATGGGGTTAATACTTATTTTTCTCCTATCCTTTGTCTGCCTTTATTTACACTGTAAGCACTTCAGAACAGGCTCTCTCTCACTTTGTGTTTATACAGTGAATAGCATAGGGCCTGATTCATTTCCTCTTGATGTCAATGGAGAGACTTCTGTTGACCTGAATGGGAATTGGATCAGGCCTATAGTGGGACCCTGATGTCATTTGGGGCTTCTAGGACTGACCATAATACTAAATAAGTAACAATACTAAGAAGAGGTTGAGAAATTAGAAGAAATATGAAGGGAGCATTTGGCAGCCCAGCAGGTTGAATGTGCATTCAGTGACTGGGAACATATGCAGAGGACAAATGCCTTATCAGAAGAAATGACCTGTGCATGGCAGATGAAATGTATTAACCTTACTCTTTGCATTTACTTGTTGCTTTCCTGGCAGTATGGAGATGTGTGATGAAAGAAACAACATCACCATGTGCCCTCTATGTGACAAAACGTGCAGCTACTGGAAAATGAGCTCTGCCTGTGCCACTGCTCGAGCGAGTCACCTGTTTGACAACCCAGCAACCGTCTTCTTCTCTGTCTTCATGGCTCTGTGGGGTACGAAATTTATGGCTTTGACGTGGGGTTTTTAATTCTCTTAAATACAGGAGGGAAACAAACAAACAAAAGCTAAACCAGTATTTTTATGCTCAGGCAGTTAATTATGTCAAGTTCCTCGTCACCCAGCCCCCTCCCTGCTTTTTTCCAATGAAACTGTCGTCCCTAAATTTATATGCTGGACTGAAGGTTAAAATTCAGGAGGTTGCTCAGACGAATATAAAATGAAATTGTTAGGCATATGTCATAAAACTGCTGCATGGCATGTCTAGATTTCATTAAGGGGATTGCATAGCTTGCCAACAAAATCTAGTTACAGAGCCAGCTTCCAAATTAGAATATTGCTGAAGAGATGTATAGAGTACGTGGGGCAGAGAGGGAAAAGAGGAGCGTAATGGCCGTTCGTGTCTCAGAACAAAACATGACTGAATTTTGCTGTGCTCATAAGTGCAATTAAGTTTATCAGGGAACAGGCCTGGACTTGTGGTCTGCACAGAGGACCATGAACCTGAAGCTGCTGCGTTCTAATTATTTTTCGAATGCTGACTCCTCCTGAGCTCTTGAGCAAGTTTCTCTGCTTCAGTTTCCACTTGTAAAATTGAGTTGTTAATATTACCTGTCCCAGGGAAGTGTTGTGAGAATGAATTAGATAAAGTTTGTAAAGTGGTTAGAAGCATTGTGTAAGTGCTAAACATTATTACTATTGTCTCAGCTAGATTCCCTAGTGTGGACAGTAGCCTAGATGGTATCAGAAAACCCCAACACAGGAGATTTCTGTTGAAGAGAGATTCAGTGCTGAAGTAACACAAGGACTTATTCCTTTAGGATAGAGAACTCAGTTAGTCAAGATCATTGCCACTGGTGGGAAGCACAAAGCAATAGTTTCCTTTTAGCTGGTTGGGTGAACAGAGAGAACTCCAATTTCTAGCATTACTAATCTTTGTGGGTGACATTCACTTGCTGTGGGAGGTTTCATATAAGGCCCTCATGGCTATGGAACTGTCACACTGGCCCTGCATGAGGGGGAATACCAGTTAAGTGACTAACCACATCCTCTGCAAGTCAGGGGGTTTCCATTAGGAGAGACAGAGATAGATGGTCTGGAGCCACTTGTGTACAAACCTAATACATAGGAACCCTGCACTAGGGAGCACAGACAAAGGCTAGCTGCCATTCCAGCCCACAGTCTGCATTTCAGCCTAATAGCCTGCTTCTGCTTCGGTGGGGGTGGATTCATTCCTGCCATCCACCACATTGAATAGCCACAACGTCACTAGTACGTCACTAAAAGCAGCACAAGGAGATCTTTGCCTATGCGGGCTTTTATGTATGAGTAGTGAGCTCCGTTTTTGACACTGTATCTCATATAGTTCTGGAAATACAACCCTAGTTTCCATTTACTGAGGTATATAGGGAACCATTTTTTTTATTAGCAGTGATTTAAGATGAGGTTAGTGTATCCTTCAAAATAAAGTAATAACTTTGTTTTCGTGGCCAAAATTTATAGAAGGTGCAATACCATCTGCTATGACTGAATATTCTGTTCAATGTAAGGTTGGAAGAGGGGTGGGTACCTATCATATGATCCTGTCGAGAGTTGGGTTAAAATGCACACAGCAAACAGGCATAATAAGATAATCAGCAGGAAATCTGAAGGAGAGGTGCAGAATCTGTGGTGGTCAGTGATCTTTTATCTTGAACAGCATCTTGTCATGTTACATATATTGAGAAATGTGATATAACCCAGAGCAGCATGCCAACCCATGTCAGAGACTTTAAATAGTCTGATTCTGTCAAACGGGTAATCAAATATCTACTTGCACGCTCTCTCTCTCTCTCTCTCTCTCTCTCTCTCTCTCTCTCTGTGCATTGACAGGTACTCCAATTGGTCTGCAGCCTACTCAAATGTATCATGACATGGAAGGTTGCCTGGATTCCATTTCTTAGCAGAGTATATTGGTCCCCTCCACCCATTTTTGGTGACTGAAGGGGCAATCTCTATCATTGTGCAAAGTCAGAGTAAACGAACAACTTGGGGGGGGTGTCAGCAAAACACCTCCCCTACAACTGCTTGTGTATTTGGATACTTGTATATCCTCCATCACCAGAGCATTTGAAAGCCTCACAGACATTTATGAATTTATTCTTTGGGGCAGAGAAGTATTGCCCTTATTTTACAATGAAGAACTGAGATATAAGGCAATCAAGGCCCTTCTTTTAAAAAAGTATTTAAGCATATGCCTAACTTAAACGCTTGAATTTTTCCATTAACTTTAATAGTACTACTTACATGCTTAAGTACCTCAAAGTAAGGCCTTAGGCCTGGATACATAAAGATACGTCGGCACCTCTGTGTCATTTTTAGACGCCACCAGGATCCACAAGACTCCTACGTATTTTAGAGTAAGACTATGTCAACACTGCTGCCTTTGTCAGCAAAACTTATGTCGCTCAGGGGTATAACTGTTCCACCCCCCTGCGTGACATAAGTTATCCCGACATACGTGTTCATGTGCACAGCACTATGTCGGCGGGAGAAATTCTCCCACGAACATAGCTAGCGCCGCTTGCTGGGGTCAGGTTTTTATGCTGACGGGAGAGCTCTTTGTATGCCCGTCGACATAACGCGTCTTCACCACATGCGCTGCAGCGGCACAGTTGTATCGGTTCAAGTGCACTGCTGCGGCGTGAACTCTACACCTATGTTTCTGCCTCTGGGCATGCACCCTGCTGCCTCCCTCTAGGCTAGGGTTCCCAGCCATCCAGGATTGTCCTGGAGTCTCCAGGAATCAAAGAGTAATCTTTCCTTCAAGATTATGTCCTTTGTGATGAAACCTCCAGGAATACGTCCAACCAAAATTGGCAACCCTACTCTAGTTACCCAGATGTTTATCTCTTACCCTAAGCCCCAGAGCAATCCACACCCAGGGGAAGATAGGCATTCATTCACCTAACTTGTGTGCTGGGCCTGATCCCGTCAGTGTGCTCAGAAGCTGCCACATAACTCCACACAAAACAAGGGTGGGGGGGAGGGAAAGTTTCTTATATGCTTTAGCCCAGTGGTGAGGGTACTTACCTAGGAAGTGGGAAACCAAGGGTTCAAGTCCCCACTCTGCCTGAGGGGGAAAAGGGATTTGACCAGGAATCTGCCACTTCTCTTAGAGCCCCAACCACTGGACTATGGGATACTCTGATGTGGGACTCCTTCACTCTCCTGTAGAAGTTGTTCCACTTTCAATACATAATTGAATAATTAATATTAATTGGGCTGGAGGAAAAGGGAGAATCACTGTGTATCTTAGTGGTAAGAGCACTCAGTGGTGAGGTGACAGATCCGTTCTCCTCATCAGGCAGAGGGGAGTGGACTTGAACGTGGGGTCTCCCACACCCACGTGAGTACCCTCATCACTGGACTCAATGTTACAAGGGAGCTGTCTCTCACCCCCCAGCTGTTTTGTATGGAGTTGTGCAGCCTCTGACCACACCTACTGGATCAGGCCCTGAAGACAAATTTGGCAGAGGAACCCTTATCTTCCCCCAGTTCATGTATCACAAGCAGAGATAGGCACCTCCCTTCAAGGGGTGGGCCTCAGGACATATCAACTATCCCATTGGCTCCTGGCCTAGGTTACTGGCTTTTGTGGATTGCATTCCTGGGCACCTATGTCTCCCCATTCATTGTACAGGAAGCCTAGGCACCTAACTCAGGTCTTGTGGACTGCGGTGTTGTTCCTGTGATTATCTGGGTGCCTGAGACCCTTTGTGGATGTGGACCTAAGTGACTTCCACAAAATCACACAGGAAATCTCTGGAAGGGCTGGGAATGAAACTGCGATAACCTGAGTCACAGAATAGGGCCTTAACTACAAGATCATCCTTCCTCTCTCACATGGCCAACCTGCCTGGCACCCACACAGTTATTCCACATCTGCTACTGTTGCTACAAGCCAATAACAAGCTTCCCAAGACAGGGTTTTTCCCATACCATACCCTTATGTTTCCATGACTTACTGGTCTTTCTCACACCACCTCCAACACACATGCTGTATTGCTATGGAGACAAGAGTTCATTCCTTAGGTATCAGAAAGGTGAAGATTTTGTCACAGTTATTTTTAGTAAAAGTCAGGGACAGGTCACGGGCAATAAACAAAAATTCACGGAAGCCCATGACCTGTCCCTGACTTTTACTAAAACTAACTGTGACAAAATGGGGCTGAGCCCAAGCCCTACTGTGGGAGGAGAGCAGGAAGGTCCCCCTGCCGCCCATGGTGGCTGACAGCTCCGGATTTCCCAACCACCTGCAGCAGCTCAGAGCTGCATGGGTGCCTACAGTGGCTCGCAACAGCCACCACCTGTGGCTGTTGCGAGTTGTAAGGGGCCCTCCATCACCTGCAGCGACTCAGAGATCTGGGGTTCCCCTGCTGCCCATGACAGCTAGGAGCTGTGGGGGTCCCCGCTGCCCACGGCGTCTCGGAGCTCTGGGGCCAGCGGGTGAGAGCTCCGGGTCCCCCCCAGCCTGTGGCTGCTGAGAGCCCCTCCGCTGTGGCTCAGAGCTCAGAGCTGCAGGGACCCCCTGTCACCTGCAATACCTGGGAGCTGCGGATCCCCCATCTCTTAAATGAGCAGTCTGACATTGATTTTCTGTCCCCTAAAAATAAGGCCTGAATTTATGTGGTATGAAACCTCATCCAGAATCCCTCAAAATCCAGCTCAAATAATGATCTAGAAAGCAATCTACCAGAACCTTTGAGCTCAGTTTGTGTTTATGGGCACAGATGAAATGTGAAAATGCATGTGTGTTTAGCAGAAAGACATTCTTTCTTTGCTACTTCTTTGAACCTGCCGCACTCAGTTGGTGCTTCTCATATGAGTTAACAGATGGCTATGTTTCAGATGTAATATTTAATTTTACATTTTTCTAAGTTGATGCTGTAAAATGATTTCTGGTAGCAGCATGACACAATGTGTCTTTCATTTTCTCACTGTACATGGAAACTACAGACCACAGTGTAAGATCTCCCAGGGACACAGAGAAGGGGCAGGCATTCAAGGATTATATCATAGACTGTTTTAAGATATAATTATGATGTTACCAGTTTACAGGAAGCACAAGAGTTATAAAGGGGTTCAGCTGTAGGCTTTGTACGTGAGAATTTCACTTGGAGGACTGATGAATGCTAAAAGCATAGCCTGATTCCAGTCACCCTTTTATCTATATTAGTCTTTCTCTCTCTCCCCTCTCTGCCTCCAAGGTTTTACTGAATATCATGGGTACATCTTGTTGAGCACATCTGTTAGTATTCACTGCAGAAAAATTCTTGTGCGGTTAGCCTTTCTCAATGGACTTGCTTCTTTCATAATTACTTATTTACTGAACTGTGCTGGTTTGTTCCCAGCATTAAAATGTATGTCCTCTGAGAACTTCCTCCACCTCAAAGGCACGTACACTGATAAAGAACAGGGTTATTTGCTACAACTCAAGAGTTGTTTTCATATTGCTCCTTTTTCCTGGGTCTAGCCTGTTAAAAACAAAATGACTGCTGCACAGTGGATTCCCTTACAATGGCCATTAAAAAGCTCCCTATTTGCAACACTTATCAGGTTTGGTCTACATGCAGTTTTTGTATAACTATTTTGGTTACGTGTGTGATCATTTATTGAAACAGTTATACTAGTAAAACCTCTAGTATGGACATATTTACATCAGTATAAAGGTGTCTTATACAGTATAGCTTAGGGTATGTCTACACTACGAAATTAGGTCGAATTTATAGAAGTCGTTTTTTTAGAAATCGGTTGTATATATTCGAGTGTGTGTGTCCCCACAGAAAATGCTCTAAGTGCATTAAGTGCTTTAACTCGGCGGAGTGCTTCCACAGTACCGAGGCGAGAGTCGACTTCCGGAGTGTTGCACTGTGGGTAGCTATCCCACAGTTCCTGCAGTCTCCGCTGCCCATTGGAATTCTGGGTTGAGATCCCAATGCCTGATGGGGCTAAAACATTGTCGCGGGTGGTTCTGGGTACATATTGTCGGGCCCCCGTTCCCTCTCTCCCTCCGTGAAAGCAGCAGCAGACAATTGTTTCGCGCCTTTTTTCTTGAGTTACCTGTTCAGATACCATACCTCGGCAAGCATGGAGCCCACTCAGGTAACCGTCACCGTATGTCTCCTGGGTGCTGGCAGACGTGGTACTGCATTGCTACACAGCAGCAGCAACCCCTTGCCTTGTGGCAGCAGACGGTGCAGTAGGACTGGTAGCCGTCATCGTCATGTCCGAGGTGCTCCTGGCCACGTCGGCCAGGAGCACCTGGGCAGACATGGGTGCAGGGACTACATTAGAAGGGACTTGACCAGGTCATTCTCTTTAGTCCTGCAGTCAGTCCTATTGAACCATCTTATGGTGAGCAGGCAGGCGATATGGATTGCTAGCAGTCCTACTGTACCATCTTCTGCCAAGCAGCCGTGAGATGTGGATGGCTTGCAGTCCTTCTGCACTGTCTGCTGCCAGCCAAAGATGTAAAAGATAGATGGAGTGGATCAAAACAAGAAATAGACCAGATTTGTTTTGTACTCATTTGCTTCCCCCCCTCCCCCATCTAGGGGACTCATTCCTCTAGGTCACACTGCAGTCACTCACAGAGAAGGTGCAGCGAGGTAAATCTAGCCATGTATCAATCGGAGGCCAGACCAACCTGCTTGTTCCAATAAGAACAACTACTTAGGTGCACCATTTCTTATTGGAACCCTCCGTGAAGTCCTGCCTGAAATACTCATTGATGTAGAGCCACCCCCTTTGTTGATTTTAATTCCCTGTAAGCCAACCCTGTAAGCCATGTCGTCAGTCGCCCCTCCCTCCGTCAGAGCAACGGCAGACAATCGTTCCGCGCCTTTTTTCTGTGCGGATGCCATACCAAGGCAAGCATGGAGGCCGCTCAGCTCACTTTGGCAATTAGGAGCACATTAAACACCACACGCGTTATCCAGCAGTATATGCAGCACCAGAACCTGGCGGAGCGATACCGGGTGAGGAGGCGACGTCAGTGCGGTCATGTGAGTGATCAGGACAGGGACACAGATTTCTCTGAAAGCATGGGCCCTGCCAATGCATGCATCATGGTGCTAATGGGGCAGGTTCATGCTGTGGAACGCCGATTCTGGGCTCGGGAAACAAGCACAGACTGGTGGGACCGCTTAGTGTTGCAGGTCTGGGACGATTCCCAGTGGCTGCGAAACTTTCGCATGCGGAAGGGCACTTTCATGGAACTTTGTGACTTGCTTTCCCCGGCCCTGAAGCACATGAATACCAAGATGAGAGCAGCCCTCACAGTTGAGAAGTGAGTGGCGATAGCCCTGTGGAAGCTTGCAACGCCAGACAGCTACTGGTCAGTTGGGAATCAATTTGGAGTGGGCAAATCTACTGTGGGGGCTGCTGTGATGCAAGTAGCCCACGCAATCAAAGATCTGCTGATATCAAGGGTAGTGAGTCTGGGAAATGTGCAGGTCATAGTGGATGGCTTTGCTGCAATGGGATTCCCTAACTGTGGTGGGGCCATAGACAGAACCCATATCCCTGTCTTGACACCGGAGCACCAATCCGGCGAGTACATAAACCGCAAGGGGTACTTTTCAATAGTGCTACAAGCTCTGGTGGATCACAAGGGATGTTTCACCAACATCAACGTGGGATGGCCGGGAAAGTTACATGACGCTCGCATCTTCAGGAACTCTGCTCTGTTTCAAAAGCTGCAGGGAGGGACTTTATTCCCAGACCAGAAAATAATTGTTGGGGATGTTGAAATGCCTATAGTTATCCTTGGGGACCCAGCCTACCCCTTAATGCCATGGCTCATGAAGCTGTACACAGGCAGCCTGGACAGTAGTCAGGAGCTGTTCAACTACAGGCTGAGCAAGTGCAGAATGGTGGTAGAATGTGCATTTGGACGTTTAAAGGCGCGCTGGCGCAGTTTACTGACTCACTTAGACCTCAGCGAAACCAATATTCCCACTGTTATTACTGCTTGCTGTGCGCTCCACAATATCTGTGAGAGTAAGGAGGAGACGTTTATGGCGGGGTGGGAGGTTGAGGCAAATCGCCTGGCTGCTGGTTACGCGCAGCCGGACACCAGGGCGGTTAGAAGAGCACAGGAGGGAGCGGTACGCATCAGAGAAGCTTTGAAAACCAGTTTCATGACTGGACAGGCTACGGTGTGAAAGTTCTGTTTGTTTCTCCTTGATGAAACCCCCCGCCCCTTGGTTCACTCTACTTCCCTGTAAGCTAACCACCTTCCCCTCCTCCCTTCCATCACTGCTTGCAGAGGCAATAAAGTCATTGTTGCTTCACATTCATGCATTCTTTATTCATTCATCACACAAATAGGGGGATGACTACTAAGGTAGCCCAAGAGGGGTGGTGGAGGAGGGAAGGAAAATGCCACATAGCACTTTAAAATTTACAACTTTAAAATTTATTGAATGCCAGCCTTCTGTTTTTTGGGCAATCCTCTGTGGTGGAGTGGCTGGTTGGCCGGAGGCCCCCCCACCGCGTTCTTGGGCATCTGGGTGAGGAGGCTATGGAACTTGGAGAGGAGGGCGGTTGGTTACACAGGGACTGTAGTGGCAGTCTGTGCTCCAGCTGCCTTTGCTGCAGTTCAGCCATACACTGGAGCATACTGGTTTGATCCTCCAGCAGCCTCAGCATTGAATCCTGCCTCCTCTCATCATGCTGCTGCCACATTTGAGCTTCAGCCCTCTCTTCAGCCCGCCACTTACTCTCTTCAGCCCGCCACTTACTCTCTTCAGCCCTCCACCTCTCCTTCCGGTCCTTTTGTGCTTTCCTGCACTCTGACATTATTTGCCTCCACGCATTCATCTGTGCTCTGTCAGTGTGGGAGGACAGCATAAGCTCAGAGAACATTTCATCACGAGTGCGTTTTTTTTTCTTTCTAATCTTCACTAGCCTCTGGGAAGGAGAAGATCCTGTGATCATTGAAACACATGCAGCTGGTGGAGAAAAAAAAAGGGACAGCGGTATTTAAAAAGACACATTTTATAAAACAGTGGCTACACTCTTTCAGGGTAAACCTTGCTGTTAACATTACATACATAGCACATGTGCTTTCGTTACAAGGTCGCATTTTGCCTCCCTCCCACCGCGTGGCTACCCCCTCAACCCTTCCCCCCTCCCCGTGGCTAACAGCGGGGAACATTTCTGTTCAGCCACAGGCAAACAGCCCAGGAACAGGCACCTCTGAGTGTCCCCTGAAGAAAAGCACCCTATTTCAACCAGGTGACCATGAATGATATCTCACTCTCCTGAGGATAACACAGAGAGATAAAGAACGGATGTTGTTTGAACGCCAGCAAACATACACGGCAATGCTTTGTTGTACAATGATTCCCGAGTACGTGTTACTGGCCTGGAGTGGTAAAGTGTCCTACCATGGAGGACGCAATAAGGCTGCCCGCCCCAGAAACCTTTTGCAAAGGCTTTGGGAGTACCTCCAGGAGAGCCGTGAATGCTAGGGCAAATTAATCCTTTCACAGGCTTGCTTTTAAACCATGTATAGTATTTTAAAAGGTACACTCACCAGAGGTCCCTTCTCTGCCTGCCGGGTCCAGGAGGCAGCCTTGGGTGGGTTCAGGGGGTACTGGCTCCAGGTCCAGGGTGAGAAACAATTCCTGGCTGTCGGGAAAACCGGTTTCTCCACTTGCTTGCTGTGAGCTATCTACAATCTCATCATCATCATCATCTTCTTCGTCCCCAAAACCTGCTTCCGTGTTGCCTCTATCTCCATTGAAGGAGTCAAACAACACTGCTGGGGTAGTGGTGGCTGAACCCCCTAAAATAGCATGCAGCTCATCATAGAAGCAGCATGTTTGGGGCTCTGACCCGGAGCGGCCATTCACCTCTCTGGTTTTCTGGTAGGCTTGCCTCAGCTCCTTAAGTTTCACGCGGCACTGCTTCGGGTCCCTGTTATGTCCTCTGTCCTTCATGCCCTGGGAGATTTTGACAAAGGTTTTGGCATTTTGAAAACTGGAATGGAGTTCTGATAGCACGGATTCCTCTCCCCATACAGCGATCAGATCCCGTTCAGTCCATGCTGGAGCTCTTTTGCGATTCTGGGACTCCATCATGGTCACCTCTGCTGATGAGCCCTGCATGGTCACCTGCAGCTTGCCACACTGGCCAAACAGGAAATGAGATTCAAAAGTTCACGGTTCTTTTCCTGTCTACCTGGCCAGTGCATCTGAGTTGAGAGTGCTGTCCAGAGCGGTCACAATGGAGCACTCTGGGGTAGCTCCCGGAGGCCAATACCGTCGAATTCTGTCCACAGTACCCCAAATTCGACCCTGCAAGGCCAATTTAAGCGCTGATCCACTTGTCAGGGGTGAAGTAAGGAAATCGATTTTAAGAGCCCTTTAAGTCGAAAAAAAGGGCTTCATCGTGTGGATGGGTGCAGGTTTACATCGATTTAATGCTGCTAAATTCGACCTAAAGTCTTAGTGTAGACCAGGGCTCATTCTCCTTTATTTTACTTCCCTAATGGGAATAACTTATAAGTACCTTTATACCAATATAACTGTGTCCACACTTGGGGATGAGCTGGGGGGGAAAGGGGGTCATACCACTTTAACTATACCAGTATAGTTAGAGATCTGCAACTGTTATGTATGGACAAAACTAATACTGTTCAGCTTGCTAGGCAGCCATATACAAATGACACCTGCTAATATCATACAGAGACACAAAATATTAGTTAAATTTGATTTGAACACCTAACTCCCTGAGGTACCTTTGAAAATTCCAGCCTTAATCGTGCACTTAACTATCCGCTACCAGGAACAAACAAAGGTTTTGTGGGTATATGAGCATTTCTTTTGGCTCCCATAGTTAAAAGTTGGCTCCCAGAGTTTGGCCCTTAGTATTTACCAAGTACTCCTACTGGAGAACTCAGAATTCTCACGAACATAAATTTCCATTTACAATTTAATTATAAATTATTTTTAAAAACAGCTCCTGAAATTAAACTGCCCTAATAACTAGCCACCTTCTGTCCAAACCTAATGGAAGTTTTGGATGTACCAGATATGCAAAACCAGGCCCTTATGCATAATAGTTTTACTTATTAACATCTTGTAGATATCAGGCCAATTCTGCTCTCAGTTGTTCTCAGTGGAGATCCTCTGGATTTACACCAGGGTAACTGAGAATAAATTTGACCCAACACACCTAAGCAGATACTTTAGACAAATTCTAACCCAGGCCAATTTGATTTTGAAGACCTTATAAATGGTCCAAATAACTATGCTCTAACAAACTTTTTTTTAATTTCTAGCTGCCACTTTTATGGAACACTGGAAGAGAAAACAGATGCGTCTCAACTATAGGTGGGATCTGACTGGGTTTGAAGAGGAGGAGGTTAGTATTTAAGTTGGTTTGATTTGACTCCATTTCCTGGTTTTGTTTTGTTACATTTTAACTTCAATAGTTACACTGTAAATGGCGCCTTACTCTAAACTGTTAAGACTTTGCTTCATGGAATACTGCAAGATTTTTGCAGTAATTCCTTGGTGCAAAGGAAAATCCTGTATGTGAACTATTTCTGAGTTTTTTATTATGGGTGTATTGCTAGCACATCTTGTTACCATGGAAGCATAATTGTAGATCTACAACAACACCCCTCACACACACACACACTGTTTTTAAAAAAATTATGTTAGGTCATACCTAGTAATGCAGGCACGGAATATATTGCTCATACATAATTCCCTGACTCAAGAAAGGATATTAAAAGCAGAGAGACTTACTCACCTCTTAGCTACTCTGCTATAAGTCAGGAATGGCTCTGTCAAAGTTGATAAAGTTTACACCATTGTAAAGCCAGCATGAAAAACTAGTTTCTGAAAATGGCATAGTTGCTCCATTCAAGCCAATGGGAAAAGCTCCCATAAACATTAATGGTGCAGGATCACATTTTAATCAGGAAAATTTTGTGGAAAATACTGCAGGTACATTGGTATGGAGCATTGTGTAAAAACACTAGGACACAAATTTGGAGGTTGTCTTTGCCGTGTGTGCCAAAAGACATGTTTGGGAGTGGTTAGAGATAGGAATATCCAAGCAAAAGAGTACTAAATATATAATATATGCAAAAGAGTGCTGAATATTAAAATGTTTATGGAATAAAAGGAAAAGAGTCATTTTGAGGATCTACATTTCAAAGCCCTTGATCCAAAGTTCATTGGAGGCAGTTGTAGGTTATCACTGGCTTCAATACGTTTTGGATGAGACCCTAGCCGCACAATTCATTTGAGCATCTTTGGCATACACAAAAAACCCATAGAAGATAAGGAGGACAGTTTAGATTTATTCCATCTCAGGTGTTTTGGGTTTTTTAGAAACAATATTTGGATTGCAAATTGGAATTGAAGGCAATGGGAGTTCTGAGTGATAAATATTTTGGGCTTTATTCAGCCCAAAAAACCATTCAAAGCCATCACTCAGGTGCAGCTGTTCCACTAACTTCCATGAGAGCTGGACTGGGCCCAATATCTTTGTAAAGTTCATTTCTTGGGATTTATGCCTGTACTTCTTTTATTAAAAATATGACTGCCTGTGCAATCTAGACATAGTGATTATATTCACAAAAATATTATTCAGTTATATGGGAGTGTATTGTAGGACACCTTTTATTAAACAGTGTGTCATGCTATCTGATGGGCCTGATATAATTATTCTACAAAAGCTTTTTTATTTTTAATTGACTTCTCAGAAGAAAGTTTGGTTTCTAAGGTCCCAGTCCTGGTAAGTTCTCCGTGCAGGCATATCCTGTGCCAATGCATGCTGCAGGATTGGGACCTGCAATTTTATTGGATGACAATAGGAGGATGCTTTTTTTCCTAGCTATTGTAAGACGACTATCCTTTTATTTTTGGCATCTAATTGTTAGCATACATGAAAGTGGAAAGGATTAACTGTATCTTTCCAACAGCTATCCCCTTCGTGGGTGTGTTCAGAGTTCTCTGCAGTAAAAACAATGTCTGACCAGAGACAGCAGCTGTTAATAAAGTATATTTTACTCTCCACTTAATATGCTCCCCGCTAGCTCCCCTTGTTTAGCAGCACACTTACGCTCCTAGCTTCCCATTGACTTCAATGGGACTTAAGCAGATGCTTAAATGCTTGCTGAATCAGGATCTTAGATGGCATCCTAAAATACTAAAATATTTAATCTTCTGTAGGGTACATTTATTCAGTAAACTCTTTGATGCAGTAATGTTAGTATCTCTTCAATATGAAAACAAGAGCAGACTGGTTTTTCCTGGTTGTGTCTATCCATCCACTCTATCTATCATGTTGTTGCATGTGATTTAAAAAAAATAAATTCAGTGCAATTTGCAACAGTGCAGTAATCATCTTTTTTGTTTGTTTTTTGTGTTTTGTTTTTTTCTTTCTTTTCTGGTTTCCTGAAGGAGGCAGTCAAGGTTTGGAATTTTTTTAATTGCTCTACCTTTTTTATTACCTGTCTATCAGTGAAAGGTATCTTTTTGATTTCACCCACTTCTTTTTTCCAGCATCTAATTTCCTTAAAGCTCCCACTACAGCTTTCTTTCCTTTTTTCCAGTGGTTGGTCTTTTTTTTTTTTCAAATCCATTCTATTTTTCCATCCAGTGCATTCTTGTGGGTATTTTTGGAATCCTTCAGCTGTTTTGTTCCTTCTATTTCGGGTTATTTTCCTATATCTCCTCTTTTCATTGTATGTGGCTAGTTTAATATGCAGTGTCTGTTGCATTGCAAAGATGTACCTTTCTAGGGATGTTGCTGTAGGTATGAATAAATTTGGTATCCAAACTTGGCCCACCTGAGGGCCTCATTGGCAACTTGCCAGTACCCCAAGAGCTGCACATATTTTGCCTAAATTATAGCAGATAACAGCTACCCTTCATGAAGCATGGTTCATAGAGATTATAGTTTGTAGAATGCAATGTTTCATCTTGATCCAAATGGCAATGTCTCATATCAAGATGGAACATCAAATGTTGTGATCTGTAGTCTCTGCAAGCTGCACTGTAAATCACAATGACCCAAGCTTGATCTGCACAGGGTTACACTTGATATATTTTGTAGAGCTTTTTTCTGTTTCCTAAACATTTATTCCAAGGAACAGAATTTAGAATGATATAGTACTTAAAAGATTTTAGCTACAATATGCTATCAACATTACGTTAGTGATATGTATAGTAAATTAGAATTCAGTATGAGAAACTGGAAACTAGTAGGAACTGGACTTGTCATTTGTTCATATATAGATGAACTAGGAAATCGATATAATTTCTTTACTATTAAATGTGACTTATTTCACAGGCTCATCCAAGAGCAGAATATGAAGCTAAAGTATTAGAAAAATCACTGAGGAAAGAATACATACATAAAAAGGTATGGTAAAAATATTTATTTCTTTAACCACGTAAACTTCTTTGGTGAACAAATCCATTTACAGATGACTTGACCAAGATTTTGGAAACAAAAATAAACATAAAGACACTGTTGTATATCACATGTAAGCTTTCAAACATTTCTTTAACCATTAATTACATTTGCAGTAGTACATACATTTCATATATATAAAGCTTGTACAACTCTAGAAATGACTTCAATGTTTGGGTATAAGATATATTTTAATAGAATTCTTCACCTATCATTTGAATTCTTATTAGGCTATGGATAAAGTTTGAGAAATCTATAACTTAACCTGGTATCTTGCAGTATTATAAGTAACTAGAACTTCTCAGGAGAGATTCTCATGCCTTCCTAGCATCCATCATCATAACAACATGACAGGTTTCAGAGGAACAGCCGTGTTAGTCTGTATTTGCAAAAAGAAAAGGAGTACTTGTGGCACCTTAGAGACTAACCAATTTATTTGAGCATGAGCATAACAACATCCTAATTGTTTGGGTCAAACCTTGAGGTCCTTTACTTATTCCAATCAAAGTTTGGCTGAATAAGAACTGAGCAAAATCTGAATGCTGATTCATATCCTACTGCAGATTTTCCCACAGGAGAGGTATCTGGAAGAGGAAAACTCAGTAAGCATCTCTGATGGATTTTCCTCCCTACTTTTCCATTGGGAAATTAAGATTTGCTTTCTCCTTCTTTATGGTGTATGTATCTATTGGAATGGACTGTTCACAAATTTAAAAATGCATCTAAAAGACAAATGTTCAGCCACTGGATTGGAATCTGGCTTTCTGCGCTTAGGTCTTGAGATGTTTGTGGCTTTTAAAAATCCCATGGCATTTAATAAAATAGTTACTAAAATAATTAATAATAATACTAACCCCAATATCCTGGCTGGATTCCAGCTTGGGCAATAACCTTCCACATTTCTAAATATAATCCCCCTGCCATCTCAGCTGAATAAGGTATCCTTCACTTCTGGTCCCAACTTCTTTTGTTGTGTTGTGGTTAAACAGTTGCTACGTGTCACCCCAGAGGTGGCTGCATTTTAGTGGTGAATGAAGTGATACCTGTGAGTAGCTTGTACAGCATAGCAGACATTTGGATTGTAAGACACATTGGGATCCTTCAAGATAGAAGGTATTCTGTAAATGCCGCCTATTATTATAGCCAGTTATCATATGACAATTAGATTACTTAGTGATGGACACCTATCTACTTAGTGATGGAATTATTTTAATTTTGTCTGTTTTGTTTTCTTACATGCTGACATTTAGGTATAGTTTGGCCATTCTTAAACAATGGCATCAGCTGGTTCAAATACATTTTAGTTAGACTATAGCAGAAAATGTTCAAGCTTAACCTCTTTAATATGAAAGGGTTTTAATTTCAGTGTGGAATATCTTACATGCAGCATTACTTTAAAAAAAAAGAAGCTTTTTTGTGATGAAGAAAGAAGATCTGAATATGTTGTTTTTATTTCCCCAGCAAAAGTGGGGGGCTTTCTACTTTTAATACTTTAGAAATACAAGTCTCACTCCTGTAAATTTCAGCGTAAAGTGCCAATGTATTAAAGCTTGCAGTAAACATCCCTTCTGAGACTTCTTGGAAGCCAGTCAAACCAGGAAAAAACAGACCTGAAATTCCTGATATTTCTCAGACCAAACCTCAAAATGAAAAAAAAACTTTCAGAAGAGAAGTCTTTCAGGCTTTCTTTATGCATCATAAAGAAGAAGAAAAGGGCCTGATATTTTGTAAATTCTTTGCAGGTCACCTTTAAAAGTGGGATTTCTTCCAGATAGTGGGTTGTTGGTTTTTTGGTTTTATTTTTATTTTTTTTAATAAACCTGAAGCTGGAACACAAATCATTGAGCAAACTAATGAAGTACTTGTTGCTAAATTGCACTGTGTACTTACTCAGCAGAGAGAGTGTGGATTAATTTGGCATTGTTAGTCAATGCTTTGTAACGTTGTATCGCATGGTCCTTTTTTTTTCCTTTGATTGCCATCAGAAGCGTCGACATTTGCCAGAAGAGACAGCAAACAAATGGAGACAGAGAGTTAAGGCAGTCATGGCTGGGGTGAAATTGGTACATTTCATTCAAATTTATGGAGAAACTCAAACTATGAGTAATTATGGAAGACACAAATTGATTGTTTTGGTTGTTGAACCTTTGTTTAATATTCACGTTCAGTTGTTATTTTCTCCTCTCTTCGGCACCCAGAAAGACACTGTGTTTACGTGTAGTGGGGATGGCACTGCATGGCTAATCTTTGGGTTACCATATTGAATGGATGTTGCATTTTTGTAATGAAGCATGTGCCACATGTTTGACAGAGTTGCCTGCTGTTCTATTAGACAACATGCATGTAACTTTGAATGAGATATTGTTGTTCAGTACAATGTAGTGTCATCTTCTTTAATGTTACTTTCCTTTGACATTTTCTTTCCGCTCTTAAGAAATCACTCTCATGCTGCAAACTTTACAAATGAAATCAGATCAGAGATGACTTTCTAAATGAGATTGTCATTCCCAGATAGATTGTGTGATCAAAATTAATAGAGTGATCAAATATAGTAAGTGTGATCCTGCAGAGATTTTGCATGTGAGTAACTTATCTCATGGGTAGTCTCGCTGGCATCAATATTATTCATGTGTGTAAAAGTTACTCATAGTTAGGTGTTCACAGGATTAGATCCATAGCAAAGGAAAATCAACCCTGGCAACATTGCACTAAGGGCCCAGTCCTGAACAGCCTTCCCCATGTGAGCAATCTATATTGCAATGGGATAACCTATAGGATTAAGTATTCCTCATGTGAGTAAGGCTTGCAGGGACAGTCCTAATGGTGCTTTATTGAAAACATATTCTAACAAAAAAAGTTTAAATCTTTTCTGGGAAAGGAAAATAAAATATTTACACTAGGAGAAATCTAATTTCACAGTGTAATAGTTTACTTGAGTGTGTTTCTCAAAAAAGCTGTTCAGACTCATTTATACAATGCAGGACTTAGCACCAAACTGAAGCTAAATGTGCTGTAAGAAGTTTACCTGTATAAAATTGTATCTTTAAACATGTGTCCTTCCACCTTCTAACTGGTTGCGTGTTTGATTGTTTTCCTGTGCCTTGGTGTTTTTGTTACAAGAACAAATAGAAGGGATCTTTTTAGATGCTGTATTAAATTACAGGGTGGATTTTTTTTTCATATTTTAGACTGATAAAGAGAAACTGACATGGAAAGATCGTTTTCCAGCATATTTTACCAATTTTGTTGGCATTATCTTCATGGTAAGTATTTCCTGGCAAATATTTAAGATTCACCTTAGTGAGTCATTGTGAAATCCACCTTTTACAATGGACACATCTTTATCTAGGAGAAAAAACTATTTGATCACTTTAAAGTTTAAATCATTTGAAAATCACTTTGCTCAGGTGGTACGTGACTTTTGTTTTGCTTGTATGTCTTTCTTTCATAGTGTCCTTAATGAGAACTGGGAAACAAAAGAGATATTTCTCTATAAAACTGTTCACTTCCCATGCACTGCTTTGAAAGGGATGGTGTCAAGGTTCCTCCCCCACTCTGAACTCTAGGGTACAGATGTGGGGACCTGCATGAAAAACCTCCTAAGCTTATCTTTACCAGCTTAGGTCAAAACTTCCCCAAGGTACAAAATATTACACCCGTTATCCTTGGAATGGCCGCTACCACCACCAAACTAATACTGGTTACTGGGGAAGAGCTGTTTGGACGCGTCTTTCCCCCCAAAATACTTCCCAAAACCTTGCACCCCACTTCCTGGACAAGGTTTGGTAAAAAGCCTCACCAATTTGCCTAGGTGACTACAGACCCAGACCCTTGGATCTTAAGAACAATGAACAATCCTCCCAACACTTGCACCCCCCCTTTCCTGAGGAAATGTTGGATAAAAAGCCTCACCAATTTGCATAGGTGACCACAGACCCAAACCCTTGGATCTGAGAACAATGAAAAAGCATTCAGTTTTTACAAGAAGACTTTTAATAAAAAATAGAAGTAAATAGAAATAAAGAAATCCCCCCTGTAAAAATCAGGATGGTAGATATCTTACAGGGTAATTAGATTCAAAAACATAGAGAACCCCTCTAGGCAAAACCTTAAGTTACAAAAAAGATACACAGACAGAAATAGTTATTCTATTCAGCACAATGCTTTTCTCAGCCATTTAAAGAAATCATAATCTAACACATACCTAGCTAGATTACTTACTAAAAGTTCTAAGACTCCATTCCTGTTCTGTCTCTGGCAAGAGCAGCACACAGACAGACCCAAACCCTTTGTTTGTCTCCCTCCTCCCAGCTTTTGAAAGTATCTTGTCTCCTCATTGGTCATTTTGGTCAGGTGCCAGCGAGGTTACCTTTAGCTTCTTAACCCTTTACAGGTGAGAGGAGCTTTCCCCTGGCCAGGAGGGATTTCAAAGGGGTTTACCCTTCCCTTTATATTTATGACACGCCCCCCAAATCTCAGCTAGGGTGAAACACTGGCTGGGATTTCTTCCTGGAGCTCTAGGAAAAACAGAGTTAATAAGACACATGCATCTCTAAATATACTACCAAGTACATAAAGACTAACAATATTTTCCACATCTCAAGGACGATTTTAACCAGTTGACTCTGGGAAACTTTCACGGGAGAGTGCATCAGCCACTTTGTTAGAAGCTCCTGAGATGTGTTGGATGTCGAAATCAAAATCTTGGAGAGCTAAACTCCACCGAAGAAGTTTTTTGTTAGTTTCTTTGACGGGGTGAAGCCACTTCAGTGCAGCATGGTTGGTTTGCAGGTGGAAACGCCGTCCCCAAACATATGGGCGTAGCTTTTCCAGAGCGTAGACAATGGCGTAACATTCTTTTTCAGTGACTGACCAGTTGCTTTCCCTCTCAGACAGTTTTTTGCTGAGAAATACTACAGGGTGGAATTCTTGATCAGGTCCTTTCTGCATTAAAACTGCTCCCACACCACGCTCGGACGCATCTGTGGTTACTAGGAACGGTTTGTCAAAGTCTGGGGCCCTTAGTACAGGGTCAGACATGAGTGTCGCTTTAAGCTTGTTAAAGGCCTTCTGACACTTTCCGGTCCACTGAACAGCATTTGGCTGTTTCTTTTTGGTTAGGTCTGTCAGTGGGGCAGCGATTTGGCTGTAGTGCAGTACAAATCGTCTGTAATAACCGGCCAAGCCTAAGAAGGCTTGAACCTGTTTCTTTGACTTTGGGACAGGCCACTTTTGGATAGCATCCACTTTGGCCTGTAGGGGGCTGATAGTTCCTTGACCCACCTGGTGTCCAAGGTAAGTCACTCTGTTTAGGCCTATTTGACACTTCTTAGCCTTAACAGTTAGTCCTGCCTCCCTTATGCGCTCAAGGACTTTTTGTAGATGTTCCAGGTGGTCTGCCCAGGAATCCGAAAATATGGCCACATCGTCAAGGTAGGCGACTGCATATTCTCCTAATCCCGCTAGGAGACCATCTACAAGTCTTTGGAAAGTGGCGGGTGCATTTCGCAGCCCGAAAGGGAGTACATTAAATTCATACAGCCCGAGATGTGTGATGAAGGCTGACCTTTCCTTGGCAGATTCATCTAGCGGTACCTGCCAGTACCCCTTGGTTAAGTCCAAGGTAGAGATGAACTGGGCCCGTCCCAGTTTCTCTAATAGTTCATCTGTGCGTGGCATTGGATAGTTGTCTGGGCGAGTTACAGCATTTAGCTTACGGTAGTCCACGCAAAAACGTATTTCCCCATCTGGTTTGGGAACTAGAACCACTGGAGATGCCCATGCGCTGCCAGAGGGGCGGATTACCCCCATCTGTAACATATCCTGGATCTCCCGTTCTATAGCAGTTTTAGCTTGAGGAGACACCCGGTAAGGTTGGACCCTAATTGGGTGAGCATTACCTGTGTCAATGGAGTGGTATGCCCGTTCAGTCAGTCCTGGGGTGGCTGAGAACGTTGGCGCGTAGCTAGTGCACAGCTCCTGGATCTGCTGTCGCTGCATACGCCCAAGGGTTATGGAGAGGTTCACCTCTTCCACACCACCACCACATTTTCCTTCATAGTAGACACCTTTGGGCCACTCAGCGTCGTCTCCTCCCTGGGCTGTAAACTGACAAACCTTTAATTCTCTGGAATAAAAGGGCTTTAGAGAATTAATATGGTACACCTTAGGCTTTCGGTTGGAGGTGGGGAATGCTATGAGATAATTAACAGCTCCCAGGCGCTCCTGGACCGTGAATGGCCCTTCCCACGATGCTTCCATTTTATGGGCCTGGAGCGCCTTTAAGACCATGACCTGGTCTCCTACTTTGAAGGAACGCTCTCTGGCATGTTTATCATACCAGGCTTTTTGCTCTTTTTGAGCATCCTGTAAGTTTTCTCTAGCAAGGGCTAAAGAGGTTCGGAGGGTGTTTTGTAGGTTGGTTACAAAGTCCAGAATGTTAGTTCCTGGAGACGGTGTAAATCCCTCCCATTGCTGCTTCACCAACTGCAATGGCCCCTTAACCTCACGGCCATATACAAGTTCAAATGGGGAAAACCCTAAACTGGGATGTGGTACAGCTCTGTAGGCAAAGAGCAACTGCTGCAACACTAGGTCCCAATCATTGGAGTGCTCATTTACAAATTTACGTATCATGGCCCCCAAAGTTCCATTAAACTTCTCCACCATGCCATTTGTTTGATGGTGGTAAGGAGTGGCAACCAAGTGATTTACCCCATGAGCTTCCCAAAGGTTTTTCATAGTTCCTGCCAGGAAATTAGTCCCTGCATCTGTGAGGATGTCGGAGGGCCAACCTACCCTGGCAAAAATGTCTGCTAGTGCCTGGCACACACTTTTAGCCCTGGTGTTGCTTAGAGCTACTGCTTCTGGCCATCGGGTGGCAAAATCCATGAAAGTCAGTATGTACTGCTTTCCTCTGGGTGTCTTTTTCGGAAAAGGACCCAGAATATCCACAGCTACTCGCTGAAATGGAACTTCAATGATGGGGAGGGGTTGTAGAGGGGCTTTGACCTGGTCTTGGGGTTTTCCCACTCTTTGGCACACCTCACAAGACTGGACATAGGTAGAAACATCCTTGCCCATTCCCTCCCAGTGGAATGACCCCCCCAAACGGTCTTTGGTCCTGTTCACCCCAGCATGGCCACTAGGGTGATCGTGGGCTAAGCTCAAGAGCTTGGCCCGGTATTTAGTTGGAACTACCAACTGTCTCTGAGGATGCCAGTCTTTCTGGTGTCCCCCAGAAAGAATTTCCTTGTATAAAAGTCCTCTTTCTACAACAAACCTGGATCGATTAGAAGAGCTGAGAGGCGGTGGGTTGCTCCGTGCCGCCGTCCAAGCTCTTTGGAGGCTTTCATCTGCTTCCTGTTCGGTCTGGAACTGTTCCCTTGATGCTGGAGACATCAGTTCCTCATGGGATTGTGGACCTAGGCTTGGTCCCTCTGGAAGCGATATAGGGGATGGAGCGGTTTCTGTTGACTGTGAACCGCTCTCCGCTGGTGCACTATGTTGGGATTCAGGCTCCGGCTGAGCCTCTTGGGTCGGGTTATCGGCTGCTGCCAGTTCAGGTTCGGTGGGGCCCTCTGGTGTTGAGGTTGCAAGTACTGGATTCAGTGCTGACACGGGGTCTGGTGTTGGTTGTTCGGCTGGTTCCGGTTCTAGGACTGGTTCCGTCTGGGTCTCTGGGACTGGATCCACTACTGCTGTTGCAGACATTGGCCTGGGGTCCAGGTCCATCACCTCTGACCGGGTCCTGATAGAAGTTTCCGGAACAGAGCTAGGCCTCACGGCTTGTTTCGCCTGGCTGCGGGTGACCGTTCCCACCCTCTTGGCCTGTTTCACATGATTGGCCAAGTCTTCCCCCAACAGCATGGGGATGGGATAATCATCATAGACTGCAAAAGTCCACATTCCTGACCAGCCCTTGTACTGGACAGGCAACTTGGCTGTAGGCAAATTGAAAGAGTTGGACTTGAAGGGTTGAATCGTCACTTGGATCTCTGGGTTGATTAAATTGGGGTCCACTAAGGAAGCATGGATAGCTGACACTTGTGCTCCGGTGTCCCTCCACGCGGTGACCTTCTTCCCGCCCACACTCACAGTTTCCCTCCACTCCAAGGGTATCTGGGAGGTATCTGGGCCTGTGGACCTCTGGTGTGATTCCGGTGCAATGAACTGTAATCTGTTGGGGTTCTTGGGGCAGTTGGCCTTTACATGCCCCAGCTCGTTACATTTAAAACATCGTCCAGCTGATGGGTCCCTGGGGCGAGGAGGGTTGCTGGAGAACGGGGTGGTGGGACGATAAGGGGTCTGGAGGGCTCTTTGGGAGGTAGGTGGGGCTTTGGGCGGCCCCCGGTAATAAGGTGTGGTCTGGGGTGGTCCCTTCTGGTCTCCGCTCCAACTGCGACCAGTTTTCTTCTTCTCTGCCACCTCCACCCATCTGGCTCCAATCTCTCCTGCCTCAATTACAGTTTTGGGCTTCCCGTCTAGGATGTATCTTTCTATTTCCTCAGGAACACCCTCTAAGAATTGTTCCATTTGCATTAGGAAGGGCAAATTTACTGGAGATTCAACACTTGCTCCTGATATCCAGGCATCCCAATGTTTCACAATGTGGTAGGCATGTCGGGTAAATGACATGTCTGGTTTCCACCTTAGGGCTCTGAACCTCCGACGAGACTGCTCGGGTGTTATCCCCATTCTGACTCTCGCCTTGGATTTAAACAGTTCATACTTGTTCATGTGTTCTTTAGGCATTTCAGCTGCCACCTCAGCTAAGGGTCCACTGAGCTGCGGCCTCAGCTCTACCATGTATTGGTCAGTAGAGATGTTGTACCCAAGGCAGGCCCTTTCGAAGTTTTCTAGGAAGGCCTCAGTATCTTCACCTGCCTTGTAGGTGGGGAACTTTCTGGGATGGGAAGTGGTACCTGGAGAAGGATTGCTAGGGTTTGTTGGTATATTCTGCTGGGCCTTTATCCTCTCCACCTCCTCCACATGCTTCCTCTCTTTTTCCTTCTCCTCCTCCACATGCTTCCTCTCTTTTTCCTTCTCCTCCTCCACATGCTTCCTTGCCTCCATTTCCCTCTTGTGGGCAGCCTCCTGTACCTCCTTCTCCAGCCGCATGAGTTCTATCTGTCTTTCATGTTCCCTTTGTCTTTCCTCAGCCTGAAATTTGGCTAATTCCAGCTGTAGTTGAGCTGAGGATTTGGTCATTCTAACCTCTCTGTTTTTAACTAACTTTACACCTGAGGTTTAGAAATAAACAAACAAAACTTGGCTGTAAAATTTTGCTGTGCTGCAATAGAATACCTATTCTCTGATAGTGATTGTCAGCCTACAGAAAAAGACAATTCCCTTGTCTCTGCTCTGGGCCCAAATTAAAGCAAAAAACCTCCAACTACTTGGAAACCTGCTTACCCAGCCCAAAGAAAAAGCAAATGGGTAGAACACACACCCCCTATTTACTTTTAGGAAGAAAAGAAAAAAAAAACCTCTGGATTGGAAGATTTCCCTGCAGGAGTTAAGTACCCTGCCTCCAGGCAAAAAAAACCTGCAATTCACAAGATAATCCCCTTTTGTCTCTGCTTGGCCACAAAGCAGAGAGAAACCAAGCTGCTTTCAGTTTCAAAGCTGCTTTCTGGACTTTCTTTCCAAAGAAAAAAAAATTTTCCTTTTTAAAATCTGTATTTCTAGTTCAAAAAATCTCAACTGGATCTCAAATGATTTCAGGTTAATCCCACCATTGTGCCACCATGTCAAGGTTCCTCCCCCACTCTGAACTCTAGGGTACAGATGTGGGGACCTGCATGAAAAACCTCCTAAGCTTATCTTTACCAGCTTAGGTCAAAACTTCCCCAAGGTACAAAATATTACACCCGTTATCCTTGGAATGGCCGCTACCACCACCAAACTAATACTGGTTACTGGGGAAGAGCTGTTTGGACGCGTCTTTCCCCCCAAAATACTTCCCAAAACCTTGCACCCCACTTCCTGGACAAGGTTTGGTAAAAAGCCTCACCAATTTGCCTAGGTGACTACAGACCCAGACCCTTGGATCTTAAGAACAATGAACAATCCTCCCAACACTTGCACCCCCCCTTTCCTGGGGAAATGTTGGATAAAAAGCCTCACCAATTTGCATAGGTGACCACAGACCCAAACCCTTGGATCTGAGAACAATGAAAAAGCATTCAGTTTTTACAAGAAGACTTTTAATAAAAAATAGAAGTAAATAGAAATAAAGAAATCCCCCCTGTAAAATCAGGATGGTAGATATCTTACAGGGTAATTAGATTCAAAAACATAGAGAACCCCTCTAGGCAAAACCTTAAGTTACAAAAAAGATACACAGACAGAAATAGTTATTCTATTCAGCACAATGCTTTTCTCAGCCATTTAAAGAAATCATAATCTAACACATACCTAGCTAGATTACTTACTAAAAGTTCTAAGACTCCATTCCTGTTCTGTCTCTGGCAAGAGCAGCACACAGACAGACCCAAACCCTTTGTTTGTCTCCCTCCTCCCAGCTTTTGAAAGTATCTTGTCTCCTCATTGGTCATTTTGGTCAGGTGCCAGCGAGGTTACCTTTAGCTTCTTAACCCTTTACAGGTGAGAGGAGCTTTCCCCTGGCCAGGAGGGATTTCAAAGGGGTTTACCCTTCCCTTTATATTTATGACAGATGGTAATTTACCACACGCAGTCTGCTTTGGAGAGTTTGTCAGTCATGGGTTCTTTTGGATTACAGGTTCCAAACTGAGTGTGTCTTCTCTTACATCTGAGTCAGAGCAATCAAAGTTCACCAGTTACATGTAACACAGGGTCTGTAATTCAGAAGATGGGCAGAAAATTGCTGTAGTTATTATGACTCAGATTGTCCCTTCTCATGGTAATAACTGCAGGACAGGTGGCTGGGGATCCCCACTCCAGAGTTCTTAACTAATTGTTTCATGAAATTGTCTCCATGGAATAAGCCCTGGGGTCTCCAAATCTGGATACTCTAAGGGAGGCCAAGGGCATTCAAATGGAGACCATGTGCTTCCATGCCAGTTCTGATCCTGGTGGCTACCAGCCTCTCAGCTCCTTAGCAGCACAGCTCCATTACAGCCTCATTATCAGGGATTCCCTCTGGCCTTATCTGTCCTCTGCCTTAGTGTGTGTGTGTATGAGCAAGAGAAAAGAGACTCTCAGTGGAAAAGATAATATAGGCCCTAGGCTATATTATCTCTTCCTGGGAATGTCTGTGAAGATGAGGAAGGACAAAATTGTCCTAGGCCCTAGTCTATACTTGGCCTATCCAGTTGCTGCCCCCTATTCCAGTGTGTAGACCGATAGAATGGCCTCCGAGGGGGCAGAGGTGCTACACAGGTAGCTGACCCCCCACTTCTGCATTGGAGGTAAAACAAAGAACTCATGGAGATGTTTGAGTCTGGGAACAATGATCTAGGCCTACATGTAGAATAGCCCATAGTTCAGTGTTTTAATTCTTTATTCCAAACGGGTGGGCCTGCACCATTTGGGATCAGAGGACAGAAATATGTTCCTGAAGTCCTCTTAAGGCCCAATCCTGAGAGGTTCTGAGTGCATCCTTTGATTTCAGTGGGAGCTTCTCAGGAAAGTGCTCAGTATCTTACAGGATCATGTTCTTAATATACTCTTCCATTTAAGCATGGCTTTTTTCCCAAATCTTTCAGGAGTCAGCTATATTTTTCTGGGTTTTATTATGCTCTTGTAATAATATGTAGTTGATCTGCAGCACCATTACTTTTAGTTTAATCTTTGAACTCTCACAAAATTGGAGGTCTCAGAAGGACATTCAGAAGTTTAGACACAAAGAAAAGCGAAGCCATATCACTCTCAGAAATATTCTCCTCTTCATATCTACAGGCCACATTCATTCCTGGATTTTCCTTTATAACAAGCCACTTACCACATATCCATTATGTTATGAGCATCAATTAAAAGTGAAGTGCATTAATATTAATATAAACTATACCTCTAGCATTTGCATTTAGCTTTCTTTTTATTAAATGCTAACACCATTATATAAAATTACTGTTATGATCAAAGTGCTAGGAACAGAGGATCTGTGCCAGAGCCAATTGAAGTCAATAAGAGTCCTTTCAGTGATATCAGTGGGATTGGGATCAGGCCCAGGGAGTACATGGGAGGCATTTCAGAGTTCAATCTGCTTGCTGATGAATGACAGTCTGGTGTTTTATAACAGATAATGCCACCTTTTATTCCCAGGTTGGACTGACATTTGCTATCGTGTTTGGAGTCATTATATACAGAATCTCCACTGCAGCAGCCTTAGCCCTCAGCTCAACTCCCTCTGGCCGGTCTAGTGTTAGAGTAACAGTCACTGCAACTGCAGTTATTATTAATCTGGTGGTGATCATCATCCTGGATGAAGTATATGGCTGCATAGCCAGGTGGCTAACTCAGATTGGTAGGTATAAATCATTGTCAGTTCTATTAGATCAGTTATTTTATAAAGTACAAAAACTACTTATTTACATGGCATCATTTTCTAACTTCAGACAAATAAGCAAAAACAGGAAATTCAACCATAAGGCTGCAATTCTATCTCCTTAGCTTAAAGAAAAAACATCAAAGGGCGCATGAAATTGGTTTTATTTTTAGCTGCTTTTTCTCTCTGCTGCTATTGCTCCAATTATGAGTGGGCAAAATGGATCCGGATAAATTAAAACTCTTGTGCCCAGTCATAACTTATTTTGGGGATGCAAATTATTTTGGGTCTTTCTAAGGTTTGGTAATGTACAGATACTTTTTCTTTTCTTTTCTTTCTTTCTTTCTTTTTTTCACTTCCAATCATTATTTATTTAGCACAGAAAAATATAAAGACATGGAAAAAAGATGTGCCAAAACACTGTAGAACTAATTTTCTTGTGCTATTTTCAGACAGGACCAGAAGCAGAAGGGCCAGAAATTTTATCCAATCTCCTGTTTTATGCTAGATCCATACTAATTTTACAGACACAAATAGTTTGGATATTCTTATTGCAAGTGAGATTCATGGGAGTTCCAGACACAGAGTTGTTATCAAATTGGCCCTATTGTTTGAGAAATACTGTAAAGTAGGTCACCCAAATTACCTTTCTTTTTTCTCTAATCAATTTTCTTATCTTCCCCTGCCATAGCTGTTTGTTTAAATGTGCAGTTCTGCCATCAATACATGGAAGCAGCTCCCATGGACTTCACTTGAGGACAGCCCTCCTGTTTTGTTATGCTCTTTTGTTGTTGTTTTTTAAAAACCTCACATATATTAAGTAGATCAGAATAAGTTATATGTGTGGCTTATTTCTTTTCCCATTGGTCATTGCCTTCAGTGGGATCAGGTTTCTGCACCTCCATTTAAATATGTTCATATGTCCTTAAGGGAATAGTTGTTTGGATTACATTAGGGAGTTTTCCAAAGTCCCAACTTCATAAACCCTTAACACTTTCCAGTCCAGAAGTTTCCTTTATGTGTGTCTTGTTTACTTCAGAGGTCCCCAAAACAGACAAGAGTTTTGAAGAGCGGCTGATCTTCAAGGCCTTCCTTCTGAAATTTGTCAATGCCTACACTCCCATTTTCTATGTTGCTTTCTTCAAAGGCCGGTGAGTAACCTAGACATATAGTTTAAAATTTCAGCTGTTACTCTGAGATTATTTTTGTAGGGACATGTTCTGGTTGAGTCTCAGTGTGCAGCTAGTACTGGGAGTCTTACATACATCTAAAGATACATCTAAAGACATCTAAAGTGTGATCCATAGAATTTATCTGTCTCTCTCTCTCTCCTGGTATTGTCCCCTTACTTGACTTCCCATTTCTCTTTCTCATCTCCTCATGTTATCTCATTTTAACTAAAATTCGTTTATTTTTCTTTGTTAGATGTACTTTTAAAATAAGTTTGCAGATATGTGTCTGTAATACTTAGGATGTATAGAGGAAACTTGGAAAAAACTTTATAATTTAACTAATTCACCAATTAACATTTAAAAAATAAAATATTCCAAACACAAGTACCTAAAATTGTCCTTTCTGAACTTTACTATGTGATGACAAATTATTAACTGATCCTAAAGTCCTTGGGCATGTGTAACTCTCATTCAAAGAATTAGCTATTTTACATGAAGGACTGCAGGATCAGATGTATAAAAAGGTAGAATATAATTCTAACCATTGTTTCCAAACTATCCTAGATTTGTTGGACGTCCAGGAGATTATGTCTACATTTTTCATTCTTTCCGAATGGAAGAGGTAATTGCAATTTATCTTGTGCATATTCATCATTGATCAAGAAAATAACAGTGAATTCACGATCAAATGATTTGGCAAAAATGCTGACTTAATCTCCTTTCTTGGCTTTAGTGTGCCCCTGGTGGTTGCTTAATGGAATTGTGCATCCAGCTTAGTATTATCATGTTGGGCAAACAGCTGATTCAGAATAATCTCTTTGAGATTGGTATCCCGTAAGTAATATAGTTACCTTCATTTTATACCATACGTAAAGTACACTGCATATCAACCTTTTATGATGCAAACATCTGGCTTCTTTTGGTTTATAGTCCTCGTGCAAGAAATCTTTACAGCAAGACTATGCCTGCAATATAGCTGTGCCTTTGTACCCCATAGCATTTTCAAACTCCTCATGCATTTTTGTAACATGCGGACTTCTTTGAAAAGTGTTAGACTATTGATTTTATACTCTTTACTGCTGAGTTTGATGTTCAGTATTTGGTTCAGTTGTTACCAGATTTGAATATCAGTGAGTGCTGATCCCTAATTGCTTGTCTTTACCTTTGGCTTTTACACAGTTTTTGTACAGATTATGAAAACTGATGATATAAGGCTTTTTTTGTGTCTATTAGCATGAATTTAACTGTCATTCCTGAACCATCCAAACAGGGGGTGCTTTTTTAATGGGGAAAAAGACCTGCTAAGCTGATCATTTTTTTTCTTCCAGAAAAATGAAGAAATTAATCAGATATATCAAATTAAAGCAACAACGCTCTTTAGATCATGAGGAGCATACGAAAAAAAAACAACGCTATGAAGTGGACTATAACTTGGAACCTTTTGCTGGGCTTACTCCAGAATACATGGAAATGAGTGAGTGAAGTGGAAAATAATTAAGTTTAAACTGTAATGACTATAACTGTGGAGATGGTGAGTTGAGTTCTTTGAACTAGCAGATATGATTCATGTTACATTACTTTATAAAAATGTCCCCCCTGGCAGTAACTGAAACCCTGCTGGCTGCTACAGGTGACTAACTGGTTCATATGGTATGGCATAATGCCTGTGTGTGTGTATGTATACCACTGTCCTAGAGTGGCTAACCTAGAGAAGATAAAAGAGCCCTATAACAACAGCTCAAGTGGAAAAGGGCTGGCTTCTATCTTCCATACCATATGTTTGTGGTAATAGCTGACAGCCATGGTTCCAGATACCTCGATACAGTACTGAAATACCAGGTGTTATCTGTTGATCTTTGTTACAGTTTAACACACAGTTTGAAATATACTATATTTATAGCTCCATTTACATTTGGCTCCAAGAGACAAATTTTGCTCTCAGTTGCACCCCTGTACACCAGCAATAACTCCACTGAAGTTAGTAGAGTTAATTCTGGTTTAAGAGAGCATAAAATTTGGCCCTGTTTCCTGAATTCTGGGCTAAATCCTCACAGATACTCCAGCAATCTCACACAGATCACACACAAATTGTTATTTAGTAATTAGGGCTGTTGATTAATCACAGTTAACTCATGCAATTAACTCAATTGCACTGTTAAATAATAGAATACCCACCAAAGTTTATTAAATTTTGTGGATGTTTTTCAACATTTTCATACATATTGTATTCTGTGTTGTAACTGAAATCAAAGTATATATTATTTTTGCTTACAAATATTTGCACTGTAAAAATGATAAACAAAAGAAATTGTATTTTTCAATTCACCTCATACAAGTACCATAGTGCAATCTCTTCGTCCTGAAAGTGCAACTTACAAATGTAGATTTTTTTTGTTACATAACTGCAGTCAAAAACAAAACAATGTAAAACTTCAGAACCTACAAGTCCATTCAGTCTTACTTCTTGTTCCACCAATTGCTAAGACAAACAACTTTGTTTGCCTTTAATGGAGATAATGCTGCCCTCTTCTTTATTTACAATGTCACCAGAAAGTGAGAATAGGCATTTGCATGGCACTTTTGTAGCCAGCATAGCAAGGTATTTATGTTCCAGATATGCTAAACATTCGTATGCCCCTTCATGCTTCGGGCACCATTCCAGAGGACATGCTTTCATACTGATGATGCTCACTAAAAAAAAATAAGCGTTAATTAAATTTCTGACTGAGCACCTTGGGGGAGAATTGCATGTCCCCTGCTCTGTTTTACCCGCATTCTGCCATATATTTCACGTTTATAGCAGTCTCGGATGATGACCCAACACATGTTGTTCATTTTAAGAACACTTTCACTGCAGATTTCACAAAATGCAAAGAAGGTATCAGTGTGAGATTTCTAAAGATAACTACAGCACTTGACCCAAGATTTAAGAATCTGAAGTGCCTTCCAAAATCTGAGAGGGATGAGGTGTGGAGCATGCTTTCAGAAGTCTTAAAAGAGCAACACTCCAATGCGGAAACTACAGAACCCAAACCACCAAAAAAGAAAATCAACCTTCTGCTGGTGGCATCTGACTCAGATAATGAAAATGAACATGCGTCAGTCCGCACTGCTTTGGATCATTATCGAGCAGAACCTGTCATCAGCATGGACGCATGTCCCCTAGAATGGTGGTTGAAGCATGAAGGGACATGTGAATCTTTAGAGCATCTGGCACGTAAATCTCTTGCGATGCCAGCTACAACAGTGCCATGAGAACACCTGTTCTCACTTTCAGGTGACATTATAAACAAGAAGCGGGTAGCATTATCTCTTGCAAATGTAAACAAACTTGATTGGCTGAAAAAGAAGTGGGACTGAATGGACCTGCAGGCTCTAAAATTTTACATTGTTTTATTTTTGAATGCAAGTTTTTTGTACATAATTCTACATTTGTACATTCAACTTTCATGATAAAGAAATTGCACTACAGTATTTGTATTAGGTGAATTGAAAAACACTATTTTGTTTTTTTACAGTACAAATGCTTGTAATAAAAAATAAATTTTAAGTGAGCACTGTACACTTTGTATTTTGTTGTAATTAAAATCAGTATATTTGAAAATGTAGAAAACATCCAAAAATATTTAAATAAATGGTATTCTATTATTAACAGTGCGAATAATAGCAATTAATTTTTAATCACTTGTCAGCCCTATTAGTAACTGATTAATTAGTACTTAATTTAAGCATAGAGTGTCAGCTTACTGCTGTTGAAGGAGCAGGGAACAGGTAGCTGTAATCCACCTTTCCATTCCCCTCATTCTGGAGGATGCTAAGGATTGCTCTGCATTATGCTGGTTGCTGCAGTCTCATAAGCACCATTCCAGGGCTGATTGAAGTGTGGTACATTCCAGCCCCACTCCCAGCATGACTCCTCCCCGCCTCTGACATGCTTCCTATTCAGATGGGGAGCAGGTGGCCTAAACCTGGCTAAACCATCTTTGCACCACTCAGGGGATTTAATTATGTCAAAAGAATTCCCAGCTGCCCCTTTAGGGCATCTTTGTGGTTGTTTTGCCTGACCAGCACAAACTATCAGAACAGGGACTTATGGCTCTTTATGCTTGGATGAAGTACCAATTAATCAACTACATATTGAAATTTGTGTGAGGTATAACTAGCAAGTCTCTCTATGTTGTTAGGGTTTGTAGAAACATTTACGGGGGAAGCATTAATTTGTTGTAACACACCAAAGCACAGTTCATAATTGCAGAGCACTCTCAGTGAAACAGTTTCTCTTTTCAGTTATCCAGTTTGGATTTGTAACCTTGTTTGTTGCATCCTTCCCGCTGGCTCCTTTGTTTGCGTTGTTGAACAACATCATTGAAATACGTTTAGATGCAAAGAAATTTGTCACTGAGCTTAGAAGACCAGTTGCAGTCAGAGCAAAAGATATAGGTAAGTAGATTACCAAATAGCCTAGTAGATTACCAAATAGCCTAGTCATGAGATAATGTTACTCCTTTTTTATTTATTGATTGATGGCAGGAATTTTTTTATGCTGAGTTGGGTTAATTAACAGGAAGATCTTTATAGTACAATTGAAAACATTAGAGTGTAACTTAGCTGTGAATTGTCATAACTTATCAAAGCTTTACTTTTAAAATATTAAGAGCAGTGTTTTAAATTCAGATTAATATTTTATTAAGTTAGCATAAAACATCTGAGGATCAGGAATGATCAATAAAACAATGAGATACAGTGCATGGTTTTCCACATCAATAGTTCTTCCTGGCCATGCAAGTTTTATTGCGGAAACAAAAGCTTCTGCATTAAAAACTCCAGATCCTCAGCTGGGCAGGGGAGATACATAGGGGCAAAGGGGAGACTGAGTGACTGTTGAAACATGTGGGAGTTATTTCAGCTGCTTCCTTCCTGGCCAGTATGAATTCTGGGACATTGAAGGCTAGAAACAGCAGTGGATCTGGCTGAAACCAGGTCCTACAATTGCATAGAAGCACAGAACCAGGTCTGCTACCTGAGGGATCTCTTGACGGCAGAGGTGATGAGAGATGGATTTGCCCCTGCAAGCTATTTTCCCTCATTACCAGTTAATTGGGATACTGGAAATTCACAAACAGAAAACTCAATGAAAAGAATTATTCACGTTATAGTATAGTCAATCTGAGCAAAGAAAATCTACGGTTAATTACCATACAATATGTTCCACAGTTCTGGGGCATTTCTGAATGCTCCCCACTGTGCCTAGGTATTGAAGGACACATGAAGGGTTGTTTCTGTGGTCTTTTCCTTTCCTTTTGTCAAATTGTTGCCATCACCATCACATCCTTTTTTCTGTAGTTTGTGTGAGTTCCCTGGCTTCTTCAGCAACTGCTGTGTTTTTAAAATGTCTGTGTATTGTAATTCAGTTCTAGTGAGATATTTGAGGAGAATTTCAGATTAAAATGAATTTCTGCCAAGGTTCCACAGGGCCAAAATATCACCTTGTCATGAAGAAAACCACATAAGGCTTGAGACAGGAATCAACAGACAGAAAGGAGAAGCATGCATAATGAGAGGGGATGTTCTAAATCTAGATAACAGAAATCCTATGCAATCACTGGCAGTGACCAGGGGCCTACTCCTGCTCCCCACAATCAGCTCTTCACCAAGCACAACTGGTACACAGCCCAAGATTGGCCTTTAAACATGAGCAGAAAAAGGCCCTATATCTGATTCTGTTACAACTCTGCTGGAAAAACAGATGCTTTTGTCTGCTCCCTTAGTTTTTCTGAAACACGAATTAAGTCACTGTTGCTAAAAAGAGATATACTAACAATGACCAGATTCAAAATAAATGATGAGAAAGGTGGAGTTGACCGTCTGTTTATTCACAGATGCTAGAACTAGAGGTGCTGAGGGTGCTGCTGCACTACCTGACTTGAAGTGGTTTCTATCATATACATGATTTAAAGTTTGATTCAATGCCTCTCAGGAGCCTCGCTATACAATTTGTTCCAGCACCCCTGTGCTTATTAGTTGCTCAGGGTTTATCTTAATTACATAGGATTCTCTAGGTTACAAAGTACTAGTCCCTGGAAACTTTATGTATAGTAAACACGCACCAAACCAGTAGATGTTAGACAAATTCATCTTGAGTGTCTAAGGGCTACAGAAGCTCAAGTCCCAGCTGGGGTGCTGTTTTGTCATGGAACTGTGACCTTATACATCTAGATACCAGAGTCATTGGCAAAATCAAACCTGGGACATTCAGCACCAAAACCACAGGCCCCTAGAACTTGAGCTAAAGGAGAACTCTTTTAGCTGTGATTAGTAACCAGAAGGTTGTTACAGTCCTAAGGGGACAGTTGCTGGTTGGGTGCGTTATCATATACACAAAATCAGTGTGTTATACCAAGACACCACAGAATATAAGGAGAGACTGCACAGTGGGACTGGGTGATCTTTGTGCATCGTCCTTCCAGCACACCCCCACGGTTGATACTAAGTTAATATGCTGTCAGTATATCTTTTGCATGCACAGCCTCCATACTGCAGAAACCATGCTCAGGGGTTCCCAGATACAGTGAAGTGAGCAGCAAGGAGAAACCTTACCAGAGTGGCTTCATTAGAACCATGCTGCTGGTGAGGAGGGCAGAGGCAATGCAAAGAAATAAGGCATCCATGTGGAAAGCCCTAGTTTATGACAGATCCCTTAAGATTGGTACTCTCAACAGAGCAATATATTCTGCAAAGGGATCTTCTGTTGAGATTCTAGTTCCCCATGTGTCATTTTTTCCTCCTTCCTACAGAAAATTATTTGGGCCCATTTGATCAAGCTTCATGTTTTTTTGCTTATATACTGGCTACTTTCTTCCATTTTGCAGTAACCTTGCCTTTCTCTCCCCCCTTTCCCCCGCAAAAGAGTGGCTGGCTCAGGTGCTTTTAAAAATGAGGCAGGTGTCTAAATATGGATGTATGGAGCCATATTTTAGGCTCCTGTTGGTTTCTGTTGTCTGAAATAGGGTTTGTTACAAACTGAAGACAAACTAAATAAAGTTTGTTACAAACTAAATAAAGCTGTAGTGATGTGCAATCACGAGACGTGGCAGATACATGATATTTTCAGTTAACAACGATAAGTTTAACAATCTGAAAGCATTTACCACCATGTTTGTCTTTCCCATAGGAATCTGGTATAATATCCTCAGAGGTGTAGGAAAACTTGCTGTAATAATAAATGTAAGTAATTCTTTGTCAGTAAAATTTGAATGCAATGGGCCTGATTCTCCACTCCATTACACTGGTTTTCTTCTAACTAATTTCCACTGAAGTCAGTGGAGTCACATGATTTAAAGAAGCTCATCAACTAGAGAATCAGGTCCAGGGTTTAGTTTTACATTGTCACAGCGTATCATATATTATTTATGCATTATAAAAACTTGCAAAATTAAAAGGTTCAGTACTAAAGGCTAGTTGGCAATAAAAGCCATAGTAAACATAATCAGTGGTAGCCTTGGCATCTTTTTCCAGACTATTTTTACTGCATCTGCTGACCTTAAACTAGGCTTGCTTCCTAGTGGTCTAGATATTTTGTAAGTATCTTTCCTTGACCACATTTTTAAACAAATGCTAATTTAAAAAACCTGTTACCCCTCTACACATACTGGGCCAGATCTTCACCTGGTGCACGTCAGTTTAGCTTGACTGCATTCAGTTTACACCACCTGGGGATCTGATGTGTTCATATGATGTGTTCATATTAGGAAGATGGGATATGATCCATGTCTTTAGGACTCTGTGCAACTACGGAAATTAATAAGAATGTTTTCATTCACTTCAATGAGTGCAGACTAGGCCCTTAGGAAAACATGCAAGACTACTTCGATGTGTCATATAATCAGACTGCTTTGGATCATTTGAGTCTTCAGAAAACTTTTATACTGGGGTTAAAACAGTAGAATAGCTCTGACTTTTGTTTACATTTACACATTTTTCTGTGGGGGTGTATTCCATGTGGTACACAAACAAACACTATTTCATCTCATAGTCCCTTCACACCCACCAAAAGTTAGATCTGTGTCAAAGTTACAAACAAGGTGAAAAGAGGGTCTAGAAACAACAAGAGAGGAGACAATGCTGGACATGTGGCGTGGCTTGTCTTGAATACCATGCATCTGTGGAGTCTCTGGTTTTCTCCCAGCCTTAAGTTCTAAGGATGTGATTTCCCCTTACATTATCTTATAAATAGATCCGGATGAAATCTTTCAACCAAAATTTTTTTCAGGAAAAAATGCAGATTTGGGTCAACTGAAACACTGTGCAAATTTGTATAGATTTTGTTGAATTGCTTTGGTCAAAAAGAAATAGCCTACAAAAAATTCTGAAAAAGTAAAAATGTTTCATTTCAACATTTCAAATTAAACATTTTGATTCAAAATGACTTTTTATTTTGAAATTACCTTGAATTTCATTTTGTAAAAATTAAAAAAGAAAAAGAATCAAAATCAAAATGGAGCCTTTTGTTTTGAGTAGAACAAAACATTTTGTGTGACCCAAAATGAATTTTTTTAACTTTTCTATTCACTAAAAGTTTTGAAAATTTTCATTTTCTGGTCAACTCAAAATTATTGTTTTCTTGAATTTTCAGACTTGACAGAAAACTAAACAAATCTATTATTTGCACAGCTCTACTTTTAAGCTCCCTCTCTAGCTCCTGGACAGTTGTCACTGTGGAGTCTTCTTCCAACTGGAAGGAGAAGATGAGAGGCCACTCAGAAGTGGTCCTCAGGATAGCAAAGAGCATATAGCCCATCACCCTCCCTCCAAGCAGGTTAGCTCCACCATGCACCTCAGTAACTTGGGAAGTGATTTCTCACTGAAGACTGATCCAAAACCCATTGAAATCAATGCAAGGACTTCCACTGACTTCAGAGGACTTTGGATCAAGCCCTTATTTCCAAGCAGGGAAGTCTCAGAGGCAGCACCCAGAATTGTTGGCAGAGCTAGTTCCCAATCAGTCTTATATTTTGGTGTTCTGCCTTTAATTTCCCCTTTCTCATCTTTTCTGCTTCTCCTCTTTTGCCTTAGAAAATCTTCCTATTCTCCCACATTCCTCCCTGCAATCTCTTCAGGCATTAACCACTGTTGTTCTCCTTACCTTAATCAATCTACTCTCTGTTTTCTATCATAGCATAAGTCAAACTTTTTGTACTGCACATACATGAGCTGCACGCAAATTACAGTCTTTCATGATAGCAATAAATGAGAAAAGCCAAACCTATTGAGAACACAACTAAATTGTCTGTCCTTGCACTCTGTATATCACGCTTATTTATAAAACCTGAGGAGAATAAGAAATTTTAGTGACTGTAAAAAGGCATCTGGCCCAACATGCTTGCTGTTTTATCTTGATCTAGTTAAAAACCTCATTAAAATTAACAGATTTTTGCAAAGCAGAGGGCATTTAAAGAGTTGGTTCACCATAAGTTATTTGCAGCACATAAAAGTACATCCAGAGCAATCAATCAGAGCTTATACAATCCATCTGGGACCAGTTGTAATTGGAGCAGAGGGGAATAGCATGGTGTTTTGCTTTTTAGCAATGTTGCACAAGTTATTCTGTACAGTCACAGAATTAATATAATTAATACACAACAGAAAAGCACAGTAAAATCTAAGACACCTTTAAGGTTGGAAATATTACTGGTATTTAAAAAGAAAAATACCTGCTATTTATTTATTCTAGTCATTTATCTAAGAATAGCAAAAGACCAAAACAAAAAAACAAACAAAAAAACTCTGCAAAGTCTAAGAAACTCTAGAGTCTGGGTCTGATCATGGTTGATCAAGTTGTAGTGATCTTTAGCAGCTTTTGTTACAAGGAGATCTTGTTCCCTTTTTGTTGTGATCAGCTATTATCTGATATGCAGGGCCAGCTGAAACAAATCTGGGGTCTCTGCAAGGTCATTTGTTTGGAGCCCCCATCTTCAACTCCCAAAGCTCAGTCTGCAATCTTCTCTTTCTGTCTACCCTAAACACAGAATGTGAGGGCTTGCGATAGGGGTTGAGAGGGAGCTGAAGTGGGAACAGAAAAAGTAGTGTGTCCAGGACTAGTACATGTGTTTGTGGAATTCGAAGAATAGAGGTTTTGTGCTACATAAGGGTGACCGAGTAATGAAAACGGGGACAATATCTGGATTTCCCAGGGAGCTGAAGTTATTTACATAGAGATCTCAGCCAACATGAAGCTACTTATACTTGACACCATGCAGCTCTGGAACTTGAGCAGCAAACATCACACTGATGAGGTTTCCATATCCTTAGCATCCCATGGGCTGCAGACTTAGACTTATTGTCTGAATCAGCCCACTGTATACCATTTCTTCGATTCATAAGCATTATGTGGGGAAGATGCACTTGAGTATATTATCCACTAAACATTACCTGAATATTGCGTTCATTCTTTACTCTTATGGCTTAGGCATTTGTGATCTCATTCACATCTGACTTCATTCCACGCCTCGTGTACCTGTATATGTACAGTGAGAATGGCACCATGCATGGCTTCGTGAACCATACGCTATCCTCTTTTAATGTCAGCGATTTTCAAGGAGGAACAGCTCCAAATGACCCAATGGAACTTGGCTACGAGGTTCAGATATGCAGGTACTCTCTTGAATGATAGCCATTTTAAGTTATTTTCCCTGTTGAATGGAGGTACTAGCTTCTTCATGTGTCTGGTGGGACTCATAGTTACACAGTCACATACCACCTGATTTAGGTCCTATTGTAGTCTATTGGCAGCTCAGTCTTCTTTATCCAATAGAGAGAGCAGTTACCATTGAAATCTTTACATATAGGTAAAGTTACCACAGCACTTGTAGCATATACATTGCTTAGTTTGAGAAAATGAGTAAACATTAAATACTTGTCAGGGCATTTGAAAAGTGTTTATTGCTGACAAAATATTTATCAACTATTTGGGTTACAGGAGGGAGCAAAAAAAAAAACAAAACAAAAAAACCTCAAACTTCCAACATTGTATGGAACTCCCCTATCCAATTTCAGGATCTAGCATGATTGGTGAGTTTAAAAAGTCATAACCTCCTCCACTTTTAAAAAGTCATAACCAGCATCCTTCCAGCTCAGGATAGGGCAACACCACTTTCTTAATCACCCAAAGCTGCTGGTGGGTCAGTGCAAGGCACTTCTCTCCTTTGCTTGGCCAAAAAGGCTCTGCATCACATCAAGTCACTACAGAACTAGAGGGAGATACTGGTAGTCATAGGAGGGTCTTCTGCAACATGCTTGTTCCAGGATGGTGCCATTTTACTGAGATGATTTTATGTTTCTATGATTCTATTTTTGAGGCTTGTAAAATATCACCACATCGTAATGTTGTGCTGTGACATGATGTTTTGATGCAGTCACTTCACAGCATACTGATGCTTTGGGGCAACAAGATGACATTTTGCCAAGATGTCACAATTTTGCATCATGATTAGGCTTGGCAGGAATCAATTTAAATCGATAGATGTCAGTAAACATTGATTTCAACTGACGCACCAAAATAGACGGGGAAAAAAAATCCATCTGTTACAAATGGCACAAATGCAGCCTCCCCCGTGCACCTTGTGTCTGCAAGGATTGGCTGTCTCTGGCCCTGTAGTAGTGCAGAGAGCATCTGCAGCCTTGCTGTCACAGGAGTGAGGGAATCGGGCCATGATGCAGAAGCTGCAGAGACTCGCTGTGGGGCCAGTGATGCTGGATCCCTGCAGCACAAAGTGCAAGGAAGGCTATGGTCCTGGTGGGGCAGAGCAGAGACCCCCGGCCAAGGCCGCAAGGAGGAGGGCAAGCCTCTGGCCTCCAGGAGGCCACCTCGCTGTTGAATGGCTCCTGCCTGGAGATGGAGACATTCAGCAGAAAGGTGGCCTCCTCTGCGGCTGGGTGCTCATCTTCATCCTTCTCATTGCAGTCCTGGCCAGGGGTCTCTGCTCTGGCTGCAGCCTTCCCCATCCATGTGCCTGCAGGGATCTGGTGTCATCGGCCCCACAACTATGCAGGGAGCCATCTGCAGCTCCACCATCACGGCTCCTCTCTCTCACTCACCAGGCAGGAGTATAGGGGCCATTCCCAGGCAGAACTGTTCAGCAGCAGAGTGACCTTCCCTGCTGCTGGGGGCTCATCCTCCTCCTTGCAGTCCTGGCCAGGGTCTCTGCTTTGCTGAGCCAGCACTTTTCTGGGCCTCCCCTGCATCATGTTTCCTAATGTCTTGGGCCCTTCAGCGCCTGGGTCCTTGCAGCTCAGCTGTCAGTGCTGGGAACTCCCTGAAACATCACTGTCAGCACTTTCCCTAACTCCAACCACAACCTTGTCTCCCTTAGTTTCCCACAACTTTAAAAATAGAAGTTGTTTAAAATAATAATAGATATTAATCAAAAATGCAAAAAAATAAAAACTGAAGTCTGCCAACCCTAATCATGATGTACTGATGCAATGACACTACTTCAAGGTCTACCTATCATACTGTCCAGTTGATCCAGTAGTTCAAGCTGACAATAATGGCAACTTTGTCTACACTGTGGGCCCAATTTTCCCATCCCTCCTGGTGTGGAATTCCCATTGACTTCAGCACTGACAGAATTAAATCCTTAGTCTTAGACCCATCTAAAATCCTAATATACATGGAACTAGTGTGATCAAAACAAATGTTCCATATTATTTGCGTTTTTAAAGGAAAATTCTTGCTGAATATTTCAGCTGGTCAAGAAATCTGGGTCAACGTTGAAATGCATTCTTTGCCTAGGCTAACTTAGATATGCATCAGCTTCAAAATGTTCTCAAAGCCTGCAATTGGGGATCAAAGCCAAGAGCAGCAATGAAAGCAATTCAAACAGCAAAGATAAGGACAAAGATTGGAGACATTACAGAAAAAAATATAGGATTTTGGTCTGTTCTACTGGAAAATGACAGAAATTGACAAGAGAAAAAAAGGCAGATCATTCAGAGTTTTTCTTAATTTACACTATTTACAACTGTCGAAGAAATCAAAACTTAATCTGTTAAAATGACCATTAAAATTAAAAATCACTTTTACTGTGACATGAAAGTAAAAACCAGCTAGAATCAGCAAAGTTATCTACTCTTACCTACCTTTCCTTTCCTCTGTATCCCTGAGGTGATCTCTCTTGGGGGAGGAAATACCAGTTTGATTGAAATGTTTTCAGTGTAGAATTATGACTAGAAGGGAAGAGTAGGCTTCATGGTCCAACACAGAGCACTGTGTTTTCTTCTCTCCTTTCCCCACAAGTCCTTTTTAATTCTCATTCCATCTTTTCTCTCACACTCCCTTTCTTCTTGTAAAATCACATTTTAGAATATGGAGATATAATTTCTGCATACATTTATAATATAATGGTATTAATTTAAATTCTTCCATTTTTTGGTCAGGATACTTTTTAAAAACAAAATAAAATTGCTATTGTTACATCACAGTTTCATAGAATATATAAACCAGTGCTATGGTGAAATTCTTCTTTCATATCAACTCAGCAAGAGCTTGACTCCAATCTTCTGTTCTTCCTATGTGTGGAAATCTAAATATTGGAGTTCTGATCCACCATATCAATTTGAGTTCAGTATTTTGCTCTTATAGCTGAACCTGAAACATAAAATACCTCCCAAACTTGGAAGAAGTTGAGATTGTGATCTGAATTTTGCAGCTCAGCCCCTCTTTACTCTGAGTTTATATTGTTCATACTGATCAGAAAGCATAAACATTTAAGAGTTGTCTTCTTCTAATCCACATAAAATTTCAAGGCTGTGGCAGGCTGTTAGTTTTGTCTTGTTTGGCTGGATTTTTACACAGCCTTTCTGTAAGAGGGATTTGTATCAAAAAGATCTGAATTAGTGTTTAATGCATATTCTGTACTAAATCCTAATTGTGTGAACATTTTAAAACAACATCCTTGATTTATTATGTCTTGTTTTACAGATACAAAGATTACCGAGAACCCCCATGGTCTGAAAACAAATATGAAATTTCAAAGGACTTCTGGGCTGTCCTAGCAGCAAGATTAGCATTTGTGATAGTTTTTCAGGTACTGTTTGATGTAAATCTTTTCAGACTCCTAACAAGGAAAGAGAGATCACATATACATACATAAAACTATTCCTTAACTAAATGAGATGAGAGTCCACTGGATATCATTTACCAGTCAGAGTTCCTCCCTGGGGGCACTGATCTTCACAACCTTCTCAAGCATGATGCAAAGCCACAGAACAGCCACAGGATGTATCCCCCACAGGGATACACTGCTCCCTGCACCACATGCAGTGTATATAGACCAGTAACTTTAATGGGAGGTGAGGCACAAGGCCTGTGCATCACTTAGGTCCCATTTAAATCATACAAGCATGGACTAAGAAGGATTTAAGTGCAGACTTGGAATGGCCAATGGGCACTCTGTACACTTGCACAGGGCCCCTAACATAGGGGGTGCTCTGCTCACCGGATTTGGATGGGTGGCATTATGATGGGCCAAACTTGAGTGGCGCTGTGACCCCACGTGCCATGTAGAAATGCCACTCATGCAAATTTGGCCTAGCCACCAGCCCGTCTTGTCCTGTGAGCGGGAGGCAGGCAGTGGGATTGAAGAGAGTCACTGGGCAGCCAGGATCAGGAGGAGCCTCCCTAGTCCAGGACAGCAGCAGAGCGCTGAGCCAAGATGGGAGGAATGGGGGGCCCACTGGTGAGCCCCCAGGAAGATCCCAAAGCAGTGGGTGAGGGACTGGGGGTAAATTGTTGGTGGGCTATTGGGTGAGTGGGAAGAGATTCAGAGCTGTGGGGTGAGGGGTGGTGACAAGTGGGGAATGTTAAGAAGCAGTAAAGTGAATTGTGCGGGCTGTGGAGGTAATGGGGGGCCAGGATGTGGGGGCTATGGCAACTGGGGCTGTGGTGTTGGGGGCTTCAGTGAGAGGGATGTATGTCAGGGCTGATGGGATACATGGGGTGGCTGTCAGGATAAGTGGGGACTGGGGAAGGGTTTCTGGGGTATATATATTTTTGGGAGGTGCATTCAGGGCTTGGTGTAGCAGGTAGGTATGGGTTGGGTGCGCTTGCTGGATGGGCCTCTATTCATGTCGTGCAGCTCTGGCAGAAGCTGGAGCAAAGCTCAAGCAGTCACAGCATTCCACAGGTTTGGCCCAGCCACCCCTCTGTCATGACAGCAGATGAGGTGTGGCAGTCACTGGGCCTAATTTGAATGTAGGTCCCCAATTTCCATAGAGCACAGGGCCTCAAAAGCCTTTAAACCAAGCCTGCTTAAGTGATTCATAGACTGGTATGCTGGTCCTGAATGGATTTCATCTAGAGTCATTTCTGAGCAGGCCAAAAAATGAATTTCCAGCCATGGGAAATGCCAAGATTTCAAAATTTGATTTCCTCTGAAACTGGGAGGAAAAAGTCAAAATCTCTGCATTTTTTGCTAAATAAAAATATTTCATATAATGGATTACATAAACATCAAAATTGAAGTAAACATTTTGACCTTATTGAAATATTTTGATACTATTTCATCAACATTTTTGACAAAATGGTTATGTTCCTATGAAATGTTCTGTTTTGTCAAATCAGCATTTTGTAACAGTGAACTGTTCCCTCAGAAAATTCTCAGCCTACTTAGTCATTTTTCATGCACTGTTAATGTCAAGCATAAACAGCCATATACCAACTACAGTATTTCCCTCTGTCTTCGCACTACTGTATTTGTTCTGCATCAGTCAGGGAGACCTATCCCTGCCATTTTCCTCTGTCGCCTAATATTTATGGGAAAGTGATGGTAAAGCTAAATAGCTGATACATGGAACTTTAACATGCTTGTGAGGAAGAGAAAGGCCCAGCCTAGAATATTGTCCCTTCTGAACTACAACAAAAATCTAAATATCTATATCTATTCTCATTTCATTTGACCTTGCTAACATTTTCTTAAAATTTATTTTTCAGAACTTGGTCATGTTTATGAGTGACTTTGTGGACTGGATTATCCCAGACATTCCCAAGGACATTAGTCAGCAGATTCATAAAGAGAAAGTTCTCATGGTGGAGGTGTTCATGAAAGAAGAACAGGGAAAGCTGCAAATGATAGAAACCTGGAAAGACAAGGACATGAAAAAAGGTGAAAACTGTAACAACCACAGCCCCAAGGTCTCAAGGAGCCACAGCGGGAGCATGTCCTCCTGCCATTCATATCACATTGATGTATAGAAGAGGAGGGTAGTTTTGTTTTGTTGAGGCATTCCACTGATAAACAAGCCATCACTTAAAGGGCAAGACTTGATTTATGGACAACCAGGTGAATGTTTAAGTATGTGCAACCATTTTGCTCTCATCTTTGTGAGAAATGCACTTCTTACAAATATGGAAGGCCACATTCTATTTCTGATAGGATTTTTTTTTAAGTAATGCAGGGAATTTTTATATTTCATAGTTAGATAACACTGTGGATGTTAGTGTGTGTTAACAAAATGCTGGTACTTAGAAATGTTCTCTGAGAATCTGACTTTAGCTTATTAATTAAGAAATAACCAAAGTAAATTTCAAATCATAATTTTAAATCTTTTTGGCAGCCAATCCCTGAAAGGCTTTGAGCAGATCTACAAAATATATGCAAAGTCAATTTTACAATGTGCTCTAGCATTTCATTTAACAGGAGAAGAGAAACAATATAAACCTTATAAGGCATCTTCAGTTTCAAAAGATGCAGCTCAGCTCCCCTGGCAGACATAATCTGGATTTGAACCTGCAGATCCTAGGCAAACAAAACTCTCCTTGTCAGGAGTCTGAAAAGATTTACATCAAACAGTATATAACTAGGCTAGATACACTGAAGCTGGTGCACGGTAAATTACCCATTGGGAGATTCACCCCATCGACAGGGATAGGGCGGGGGAATAGCTTTTTTTTTTTTTTTTTTTAAAGCTGAGACTCCACAGGGACCCTGCTAGCAGTCTGCTGTGCACTAGAGTCTTCCATTTGGGCACTTCCCCACTGTGAAAAATAAGCAGATGAAGTCGGTGCAGCACATGTTAACCTTAATCCTAACTCTGTGCACCACTGACAGCTGTTCACTTACCCCAAAAGCTCATCAGGTGAACGATTCATGTTGGTGCAGGTGCTCCAGTGCCCTAGACTGTACTGTGGTCTTGTCATAATCTACTAAGGGTTCTGAAGCAGTACCAGCACAATTTCATAGGATTTCCCAGCAGCCAGAGCACTGTAGAGCATTTTCAAAAGTGTCCCTGAATCATGAGCGCATGTATTGCTACAGTAATTTACACTGCCCTGCCTAATATCTAGGCAACATCATTGCTGAAAGGATACACTGAATCCACCTTTCCCCACCAGCTCCTTCTCTACAGCCCACTCTCCTTTGCAATGAAGAGGAGGTCACAGCCATTTTGCTTGGCTACAGTCTCCCCAGTATGGCAGACTTTCTGAGACTGGTAACATCTACCAGAGACTATGCCAGGAAGAGTAAGGGTAGATTCTGGATGAATATGGATCTTATTGTCTTTAATGGAAGTTTTGCCTACTCTGGAACTACAGGACCAGAACTTCAATTACAGGACTTTTATTTTGTCTTAAAATATGTTATCTTATATATATAACATTTCCTTAAAATAAATCTAAAATCCTTATCTGTAATGCATATCTAGACCCCATCAGTGCAACTCTTTTCATGTACAGTAAATTTTTAGTTTAAGGTTTGTCTAGTGATAAACTGCACTTCCTAAGAATATTGGTGCAATGAACCTCATTTCTTTTAACACCTTCTCTTGGTGTTATACTGAAAAAGCAAACTAAACAATACACTAAACCAAATAACTAAAATAAAAACAAAAGTTTTTCAGTCTGTCTACTGTATGGTTTGTTACAAAACCAAATGTCAAAAGACTTATAGTTCATGAAAATAAGTGGGGTGGGGATGGGGGGGTGTCTTTTTTTATTTTTATTTTGTTTGCCAAAGTAATATAAAGATTTAAAATAGAACTTTAAAAATACCACACTTTGTTTTGTAATATTTATTGTTTTTACTATGAAGTATGTGATTACCTTCAGATGTTTTTTCTGTAGTCTGTTCAAAAAGACACCAGAAGAGAAATTATGTGGAAAGAAGTGAATTATAATAACCAAATATTGTTAAAACTAATTTAAAATATTGATCCAACCAAAGATTTTTATTAATAAAGGGCTTATATTTTGTTAACGCTTGTTTCTCTAATATTTTGACTTGCAGGAATGTCACTATTTTTTTTAAATTATAATTTGACATGTTTTAGTAAAATAGGGCCAAATCCTGTCTGATTTATTCTAGCACAGAGTATGCCTGGTAGTACCTGTATGCAAAATCAGGCTCACTGACTGCAGCAGAGCCACTAGCATATGAGTAAGACAAGCAGAGTTTTGTCCATATTTCTTATAGAAAATATATTCTTTATTTCATTCATTAATAACCTAAAAATTCTAGAAGAAAACCAACAGGTAGACACCTTTTATGAAGATAAATGTTCGGGAACTTCCTCTGAAGGAATTTCAACTGTAAATAATTTATCTAATATTCTTGGCTTAATACTGACATTCCTGTAAATAGTAAAACTATACCCAAGTACATATTTGTCATAAATTTTATTATTTGCTGAAATCATAAGAGTAACTGATGGTTATACTTTCTTTTGTACAGTAAATTGTTTGAAATGAGATTTTGTATATAAATACTGTATTACTACTTAGATGACTATATAAAAATCCTTTCATGGAAACCATTTTTTAAGAAAAGTAAATGCTTTAATTTTTTTGTTGAACATTTATTCAGAATAAATTGAAATATACAAGAGTTTCTCCTGTGGGACAGATTCCATTCCCCCGTCATCACCACAGACTGTGTGCAAACATGAGTATTGTTGGACTTGAGAGACGTGGAAAATGAGTTGAATGAATGCATAAATGTAGTGATATTGTTACATGCAGTACTCTTTACACCAGTGGTGGGCAACCTGCACCCCGCGGGTCACACGTGGCCCATCAGGGTAATCCGCTGGCGGGCCGCAAGACAGTTTGTTTACATTGACCATCCACAGGCATGGCCACCTGCAGCTCCCAGAGTGGCCATGGTTCGCTGTTCTCGGCCAATGGGAGCAGCGGGCAGGGACGTGCTGGCCGCCATTTCCCACAGCTCCCATTGGCTGGGAATGGCAAGATGCGGATGGCTGTGCCTGCGGACAGTCAATGTAAACAAACTGTCTTCTGGCCCGCCAGTGGATTACCCTGAGGGGCCGCAGGTTGCCCACCACTGCTTTACACTGTGCTTTGTCTGTGTGAGCATTAGTGACAAGAGCTGAGAAATCTTTCTGCCATTATACATGAACCAATCTGTTTATAGACGCTATTGTAAGCAGAGCTGGGGCTAGGCATAAGCAGACTAAGCAATTGCTTAGGGCCCTGAGCAGTTCAAGAGTGGCCTCTATTAATTATTAATGTGTGTTGGGGCGGGCAAAATATTCCTGCTTAGGGCCCCCAATGGACTAGCACCGGCACTGATTGTAAGCCCCTTGTGTGAGATGCTGACTGCCCTCATCTCCCATTGACTTCAGTCAGAGCCGAGGCTGCTCAGCACCTAAGAGTCTTCATTAGCATAGTTTTAATTGGATTCCTGGCAAGGATATGTGTCTGAATAGCAGGCAAAAATGTTATTGTATCAAAAGGTAAAACTAAAGCTGTAACACTGGCTCATTCTCTCACATCTCCCTTTGCTTAACCCACCTCAGAATGTGGAAGAGTGGAGAAGATGAAAGGGATAGATTGTGCAGATTATATTCTTATTGCAGTTGTCAGACCTGTTCAACTAACATGGTTGGATTTAAGCAATTTAATTTTTTTGTCCACCAACCTTTGGATTGGAGTTTCCAGTAGACCAAAAAAGAGCGATTTTTCACACCAGTCTTCCCTTTCAGTCCCCAAAATCTGCAATTCAGCTAACTTTGATTGGTGCACTTAGAATTTAACTAGAAAGTAGCGTGTCATGTACTGAGATATTGGATATTGAAAAGTGTTCCTAGACTACACACAGACACTTTAAATAGTTTATTTTTAGGAGCTTAATATAACATATAAGGCCCCAATTCAGAAAAGCATTAAAACACATGCTTAACTTGAAACATTAGTCAGCCCACTGAAGCCAACGTGCAGTGTTTTATATTATTGTGCTTGGGCTGATGTATTCTCCAAACAAAGGTAAGGCCTTAGTTTTGTACTAAAGATGTCTTATCAAGTAGGCTAAGAACAAACCTTAACAATAACCCATGTCAAACACAGTCCCAGTTCATGTTATTCAGGTAATAGATTTGGACCAGAGTGGGCAATCTTGTAAGAAGCCGATAAGGCATTGATTAACTGGTGGTTGGCTTGGTTCTGTCGCTTCTGAAAGACTGATGACAAAGTAGGAGGTAGGTGTGCCATAGAGGTGAGAATTCAGTTAGTTATCTAATGCTAATGAAAGCTCTATTTATATTCTTGTTGCAAGTGGAGGCAAGTTTGTTGTTTCACCTTTCAGATAACAGTTTGAGGAATGATTATGTTCATAAAAGATTGAACAGAAACAACAGCGGGCATTAATTCACAACCAGAGTGCTGGGAGTGAGGAAGAAATAATAGTTCTAATTGCAAAGACCTAATTGTGATTCTCAGCTACAGTGTGGGCAAGAGTCCCAGTGTGTGAAGATGGGTAGCACTTGAATCTCCCTCAGCTGAGTACTGCATTAACATGAAGGTGCCTGTTCTCTGACATCCTATCAATTAGCACTTTAGAGCTGCTTCCTGCAGTGAATGTTAAATGCTAGCGATCCAACAAAGGAAAAATCAGTCTTCTCCAAGGGGCAAAAATATAATTTGAGTGCAAAGCTGTAACAACTGAAATTGTGAAATTGTCCACTGTGCACTTAGCAAGTGAAGGCTGAAGGGCAGGAAAGATTAGAGTTGGAAGTGTTTAGCTGGAACATTTTAAAATATTGCTATAATACACTACTTATCTTTCACTGACAAAAGTGGGAGAGACATAATTTCTGTTTGAAGCGGAAATCACTCTGACCCTATTCTGTTGACAGTACAAGACTAAATCTTCTGGATTGCCATTTCATTGTGTTTCTAAGATACTGCACTACAAATACTTTGCAGACTTAAATTGCTTAAGGGTAAATAAGACTCAAGTCAAGGCACAGATATGCTTTTATTTTTAACCTTTCAGTGATGTTTGGTGCTGTAGCTGCTAATGAGCTTTCTGGTTGTTACATGATATTTAATAATAATTTTAAAAATTGCTTTTCATCTTCTTAATTGAGAGGGTGGGGCAGCACTGATACCTTTAGGTATTTTGAAAGCATTTTCATTTTCCAATGACATTTTCAGAAGTAAAGAACTCTTCTTGTTTTTAATCCTTATATATGTCTTAAAATTCACTATTATTCTACTCCCCTTGCTCAATTATTTTCACATGTAAACTGCTATTTTTCATGACTTAAGCACAATATGCCATTTTAATACAGTAATAAATTAGAGTAATAATCATTTTTATTTTATTTATTTTTATTTTAGCCAAACAGACACATGCTTAGGGAAAGAAAGTAATCATTTTTTAAAGACCTAAAGGACACCATAAATGTTTTTTTCTTCACTTTTGACATCCTCTTTACGGGCCTAATCCAAAGCCCACTGAAATCAAAGGAAGTCTTTCTTTGGCTCCCTTTAGCTACAATGTAAATCAAACAACTAAGAAAGGGAAAGTTGATGGCAATGAATACAAATCAGAAGCTCGGAATTATAGGAAAATTGATAAGGGAAGCCAAAGGACACAAGGAAAAATCAATGGTCAGAGGAATTAAGGACTATAAAATGGAGCTTTTTAAGTGTACTGGGAATAAAAAGAATCCTAACAATGGCTATTAGATGGAAATGGTAGTATTGTCAATAATAATGCAGAAAAGGAAGAGGTGTTAATAAATATTTCTGTTCCGTATTTGGGACACTGTTTCATGTAGTTATATCATATAATGGGGGGTGAAACACTTTCCAATAGGTACTCAGGAGACTGTTAAACAGCTACTAACATTAGACATTTTTAAATCAGCAATGCCAGATAACTTGCCTTTGAGAGTTTTAAAAGAGCTGGCTAGGGCGCTCACTGGATAATTGATTTTCAATAACTCTTGGAACACTGGGAAAGTTACAGTGGATTGGAAGAAAGCTAATGTGCCAATATTTTACAAGGGCAAACTGGACAACAAGGTTAATTATGGGCCTATCAGCCTGATATCGATCCCAGGCAAAATAATGGAAACAGCTGATATGGAACTCAATAAAGAATTAAAGGAGGTAATATAAGTAACGTCAATCAACATAGGTTTATGGAACTAGATCCTTTCAAACTAAAAATATATTTTATTGATGAAATTAGAAATTTGAATAATGGTAATAGTTTTGATGTAATAGACTTCTGTAAGGCATTTGACTTGGTACTGCACATTTTGATAAAAAACTTCAGCAACACAAAATTAACACAGCACACATTAAATGGATTAAACACGGGCTAACTGATAGATCTCAAAATGTAACGGTAAACAGGGAAACATTTTCAATCAGGTGTGCATCCAAAGTGAACTTTTCCTAAGTCCCAGTATGATCAGATGGGAATTGGTTTGGACCCTTATAGGGAAGAGCCACAAATGTCACATCTGGAGTTAAATTTCTCCCATGTCCTCAGGTGTTTGGCTCTGAGCTTTTGGTTCAGGTGCATCTCTAAATAGAGGGATGTAGCTCTAAAGTCAACAAAAGGACCTCCTGCTGCTGTTTGGTTTAGCCAGGAGTAAAAAATATTAGCCATTCACTATCAGGTGACTGGGCAGAGATGGACAGAAAGGCCCCTCTGCTCTAAAGGTCCTCCCTCAAAGTTACACAAAAATGGCAAAATAGAATGAGAATGTGGGTGGGAGGGTGGGTGTAGCTGTGTACAAACGCTCTCAGATTGCAAGCCACATTGCTGTAATTGTATGCACTTTGTATTTAAGAATGATGCTGTATAATTATCACAAAAAAGCATGAAGTGTCTGAACTATGTTGAGGTACAGTTAAGCATACTGGAGGTGTCTTTTAATTGTTATTGTTTGAATAAACTAAAAAATGTATATACTGTGTATATATAAAAATTGTATAGATTTGATTGTATCCAATTCCTACACCTTCCATGTGGCACTTGTCTTCCTAGATGATACGCTTTCAAGTGCAAGGAACTTGTCCTTCATTTGTGTTTGTATGTTGTGACAAAACTTGGACCTTATCTCAGTGGGTCCTGCGCTTCCAAGCAGATTATGCTAGCCTCAGAGGCTCACTGTGACCGCGACGTAGACCTTCTCTCTGTAGAGGCAAGGGTCACAGCCTACTGAGCCATTTTCATCATAAGCCAGCAAGGGAGGTGGGAAGAAGCAACCCTCCCTTGCAAAGTCTCGGTTGTATCACAATCTCTGTGATTACTCGGGGAGAGTGGGAGGGGAGGAGCCCGGGCCTGCCCTCTACTTTGGGCTCCAGCCCAGGGACCCTAATAGTAGCAGCTATTGGTAGCTGACTTTTGAAACAGGACAAGTATAATTCCCTGGGCCACTTTCCCACAGCAGCCCCCACTTCCTCTACATCTACTTCACCCCATCTCAGGGCCTCCTTCCTTGTGCCTGACAGGGTTTGTACTGCCCAGTTTCTCCAGCAACGCAGCTTCCTCCTACAGCTCCTGACACATGCTCCTAACTGCCTAACTGGGAGGCTTTTAACTAGTTCCAGCCAGCCCTTGATTGGCTTCAGGTGCCCCAATCAACCTAGCTGTCTCCACTGCTTTCTAGAAGGATCTTAATTGGCCCCAGGTGTCTTAATTGACCTGGAGCAGCTGCCATTTGGTTACCATAGTAACAGGGATTTGTTTAGCCTGTGGCTAATATACCTGTTTCTCACTACTTTCTTATAGCCATCTGGCCTTTTCCCATCACAATGTGTATTTGAATTCAACACTGCACTACGAACCCATCATGTATTGAATGGTTTGTTTAAAGAAGAGAAAAATATACTATATTTCAGAGGTAGCCTTTACTTTGAATGCCAAAGGTGGGGTTCTGTGACAGTGAATTTATTTTCTTACTCATTATTTCTGAATTCCTATGAGTAACTAGCCTAGTCATATCCTGTATCATTTATTGGCAGCACTGAATTATCCAGAATGTAAAAGGAAATGACTACTTGAAGAACACTGTTTGAGCAGGCAGGGCACCTCCCTTTCTAATCAGATTCCAAAAAATGTGTACCTTCCAACTGACTCATACAGAAAAGGAAAGGACTGTTTGATTATGTTCTTTAATGGGAAAAGTAAAATGTACTTAGTCGCACCTCTAATCAGTGACTGTATTTAGATGAAACAATCCCAGATGTCTGCATTGGTACTTGTTTTTTAAGAAATAAATGCACCTTAGTTTGGTATTAAATTATGAGTCATTGTCTGTGCTCAATACTGTGACTACAAGAGGCCTGATTCTGCTCTCACGAACATCACTATCAATCAAGAGTAACTCTCCTGAAGTCAGGTTTCAGAGTAAAAGCCGTGTTAGTCTGTATTCGCAAAAAGAAAAGGAGTACTTGTGGCACCTTAGAGACTAACCAATTTATTTGAGCATGAGCTTTCGTGATCTACAGTTCACTTCATCTCCTGAAGTCAGTGGAGAAAACACCACTGGTGTAAAACTAGTGTGAGGTCCCATTCAGAATTACTTCCCATTTTCATAATGTGAAGCCAGCTTCATTCTTTCTTTTTGTTAAATGGGCTTTTTAATAACTGATGGAGGGGAGGGGACCAGTTTTTATTTTCTAGTTTATGAGAGCTGTCATAAATATAAAGGGAAGGGTAAACCCCTTTGAAATCCCTCCTGGCCAGGGGAAAGCTCCTCTCACCTGTAAAGGGTTAAGAAGCTAAAGGTAACCTCGCTGGCACCTGACCAAAATGACCAATGAGGAGACAAGATACTTTCAAAAGCTGGGAGGAGGGAGAGAAACAAAGGGTCTGTGTCTGTCTGTAGTCGTCTTGGCCAGGGACAGAACAGGAATGGAGGCTTAGAACTTTTAGTAAGTAATCTAGCTAGGTATGTGTTAGATTATGATTTCTTTAAATGGCTGAGAAAAGAATTGTGCTGAATAGAATAACTATTTCTGTCTGTATATCTTTTTTGTAACTTAAGGTTTTGCCTAGAGGGGTTCTCTATGTTTTTGAATCTAATTACCCTGTAAGATATCTACCATCCTGATTTTACAGGGGGGATTTCTTTATTTCTATTTACTGCTATTTTTTATTAAAAGTCTTCTTGTAAAAAACTGAATGCTTTTTCATTGTTCTCAGATCCAAGGGTTTGGGTCTGTGGTCACCTATGCAAATTGGTGAGGCTTTTTATCCAACATTTCCCAGGAGAGGGGGGGGTGCAAGTGTTGGGAGGATTGTTCATTGTTCTTAAGATCCAAGGGTCTGGGTCTGTAGTCACCTAGGCAAATTGGTGAGGCTTTTTACCAAACCTTGTCCAGGAAGTGGGGTGCAAGGTTTTGGGAAGTATTTTGGGGGGAAAGACGCATCCAAACAGCTCTTCCCCAGTAACCAGTATTAGTTTGGTGGTGGTAGCGGCCATTCCAAGGATAACGGGTGTAATATTTTGTACCTTGGGGAAGTTTTGACCTAAGCTGGTAAAGATAAGCTTAGGAGGTTTTTCATGCAGGTCCCCACATCTGTACCCTAGAGTTCAGAGTGGGGGAGGAACCTTGACATGGTGGCACAGTGGTGGGATTAACCTGAAATCATTTGAGATCCAGTTGAGATTTTTTGAACTAGAAATACAGATTTTAAAAAGGAAATTTTTTTTTTCTTTGGAAAGAAAGTCCAGAAAGCAGCTTTGAAACTGAAAGCAGCTTGGTTTCTCTCTGCTTTGTGGCCAAGCAGAGACAAAAGGGGATTATCTTGTGAATTGCAGGTTTTCTTTGCCTGGAGGCAGGGTACTTAACTCCTGCAGGGAAATTCACAGTCTTCCAACCCAGAGGTTTTTTTTTTTTTTCTTTTCTTCCTAAAAGTAAATAGGGGGGGTGTGTTCTACCCATTTGCTTTTTCTTTGGGCTGGGTAAGCAGGTTTCCAAGTAGTTGGAGGTTTTTTGCTTTAATTTGGGCCCAGAGCAGAGACAAGGGAATTGTCTTTTTCTGTAGGCTGACACTCACTATCAGAGAATAGGTATTCTATTGCAGCACAGCAAAATTTTACAGCCAAGTTTTGTTTGTTTATTTCTAAACCTCGGGTGTAAAGTTAGTTAAAAACAGAGAGGTTAGAATGACCAAATCCTCAGCTCGACTACAGCTGGAATTAGCCAAATTTCAGGCTGAGGAAAGACAAAGGGAACATGAAAGACAGATAGAACTCATGCGGCTGAAAATGGAAGCAAGGGACAAAGAAATGGAAGCAAGGGCCAAAGAACTGGAGGAGAAGGAAAAAGAGAGGAAGCATGTGGAGGAGGTGGAGAAGATAAAGGCCCAGCAGAATATACCAACAAACCCTAGCAATCCTTCTCCAGGTACCACTTCCCATCCCAGAAAGTTCCCCACCTACAAGGCAGGTGATGATACTGAGGCCTTCTTAGAAAACTTCGAAAGGGCCAGCCTTGGGTACAACATCTCTACTGACCAATACATGGTAGAGCTGAGGCCGCAGCTCAGTGGACCCTTAGCTGAGGTGGCAGCTGAAATGCCTAAAGAACACATGAACAAGTATGAACTGTTTAAATCCAAGGTGAGAGTCAGAATGGGGATAACACCCGAGCAGTCTCGTCGGAGGTTCAGAGCCCTAAGGTGGAAACCAGACATGTCATTTACCCGACATGCCTACCACATTGTGAAACATTGGGATGCCTGGATATCAGGAGCAAGTGTTGAATCTCCAGTAAATTTGCCCTTCCTAATGCAAATGGAACAATTCTTAGAGAGTGTTCCTGAGGAAATAGAAAGATACATCCTAGATGGGAAACCCAAAACTGTAATCGAGGCAGGAGAGATTGGAGCCAGATGGGTGGAGGTGGCAGAGAAGAAGAAAACTGGTCGCAGTTGGAGTGGAGACCAGAAGGGACCACCCCAGACCACACCCTATTACCGGGGGCCGCCCAAAGCCCCACCTACCTCCCAAAGAGCCCTCCAGACCCCTTATCGTCCCACCACCCCGTTCTCCAGCAGCCCTCCTCGCCCCAGTGACCCGTCAGCTGGACAATGTTTTAAATGTAACGAGCTGGGGCATGTAAAGGCCAACTGCCCCAAGAACCCCAACAGATTACAGTTCATTGCACCGGAATCACACCAGAGGTCCACAGGCCCAGATACCTCCCAGATACCCTTGGAGCGGAGGGAAACTGTGAGTGTGGGCGGGAAGAAGGTCACCGCGTGGAGGGACACCGGAGCACAAGTGTCAGCTATCCATGCTTCCTTAGTGGACCCCAATTTAATCAACCCAGAGATCCAAGTGACGATTCAACCCTTCAAGTCCAACTCTTTCAATTTGCCTACAGCCAAGTTGCCTGTCCAGTACAAGGGCTGGTCAGGAATGTGGACTTTTGCAGTCTATGATGATTATCCCATCCCCATGCTGTTGGGGGAAGACTTGGCCAATCATGTGAAGCAGGCCAAGAGGGTGGGAATGGTCACCCGCAGCCAGGCGAAACAAGCCGTGAGGCCTAGCTCTGTTCCGGAAACTTCTATCAGGACCCAGTCAGAGGTGATGGACCTGGACCCCAGGCCAATGTCTGCAACAGCAGTAGTGGATCCAGTCCCAGAGACCCAGACGGAACCAGTCCCAGAACCGGAACCAGCCAAACAACCAACACCAGACCCCGTGCCAGCACTGAATCCAGTACTTGCAACCTCAACACCAGAGGGCCCCACTGAACCTGAACTGGCAGCAGCCGATAACCCTACACAAGAGGCTCAGCCGGAGCCTGAATCCCAACATAGTGCACCAGCGGAGAGCGGTTCACAGTCAACAGAAACAGCTCCATCCCCTATATCGCTTCCAGAGGGACCAAGCCTAGGTCCACAATCCAATGAGGGACTGATGTCTCCAGCATCAAGGGAACAGTTCCAGACCGAACAGGAAGCAGATGAAAGCCTCCAGAGAGCTTGGACGGCGGCACGGAGCAACCCACCGCCTCTCAGCTCTTCTAATCGATCCAGGTTTGTTATAGAAAGAGGACTTTTATACAAGGAAACTCTTTCTGGTGGACACCAGGAAGACTGGCATCCTCAGAGACAGTTGGTAGTTCCAACTAAATACCGGGCCAAGCTCTTGAGCTTAGCCCATGATCACCCTAGTGGCCATGCTGGGGTGAACAGGACCAAAGACCGTTTGGGGGGGTCATTCCACTGGGAGGGAATGGGCAAGGATGTTTCTACCTATGTCCAGTCTTGTGAGGTGTGCCAAAGAGTGGGAAAACCCCAAGACCAGGTCAAAGCCCCTCTCCAGCCACTCCCCATCATTGAAGTTCCATTTCAGTGAGTAGCTGTGGATATTCTGGGTCCTTTTCCGAAAAAGACACCCAGAGGAAAGCAGTACATACTGACTTTCATGGATTTTGCCACCCGATGGCCGGAAGCAGTAGCTCTAAGCAACACCAGGGCTAAAAGTGTGTGCCAGGCACTAGCAGACATTTTTGCCAGGGTAGGTTGGCCCTCCGACATCCTCACCGATGCAGGGACTAATTTCCTGGCAGGAACTATGAAAAACCTTTGGGAAGCTCATGGGGTAAATCACTTGGTTGCCACTCCTTACCATCATCAAACAAATGGCATGGTGGAGAAGTTTAATGGAACTTTGGGGGCCATGATACGTAAATTTGTAAATGAGCACTCCAATGATTGGGACCTAGTGTTGCAGCAGTTGCTCTTTGCCTACAGAGCTGTACCACATCCCAGTTTAGGGTTTTCCCCATTTGAACTTGTATATGGCCGTGAGGTTAAGGGGCCATTGCAGTTGGTGAAGCAGCAATGGGAGGGATTTACACCGTCTCCAGGAACTAACATTCTGGACTTTGTAACCAACCTACAAAACACCCTCCGAACCTCTTTAGCCCTTGCTAGAGAAAACTTACAGGATGCTCAAAAAGAGCAAAAAGCCTGGTATGATAAACATGCCAGAGAGCGTTCCTTCAAAGTAGGAGACCAGGTCATGGTCTTAAAGGCGCTCCAGGCCCATAAAATGGAAGCATCGTGGGAAGGGCCATTCACGGTCCAGGAGCGCCTGGGAGCTGTTAATTATCTCATAGCATTCCCCACCTCCAACCGAAAGCCTAAGGTGTACCATATTAATTCTCTAAAGCCCTTTTATTCCAGAGAATTAAAGGTTTGTCAGTTTACAGCCCAGGGAGGAGACGACGCTGAGTGGCCTGAAGGTGTTTACTACGAAGGGAAATGTGCTGGTGGTGTGGAAGAGGTGAACCTCTCCATGACCCTTGGGCGTATGCAGCGACAGCAGATCCAGGAGCTGTGCACTAGCTACGCGCCAACATTCTCAGCCACCCCAGGACTGACTGAACGGGCATACCACTCCATTGACACAGGTAATGCTCACCCAATTAGGGTCCAACCTTACCGGGTGTCTCCTCAAGCTAAAACTGCTATAGAACGGGAGATCCAGGATATGTTACAGATGGGTGTAATCCGCCCCTCTGAAAGTGCATGGGCATCTCCAGTGGTTCTAGTTCCCAAACCAGATGGGGAAATACGTTTTTGCGTGGACTACCGTAAGCTAAATGCTGTAACTCGCCCAGACAACTATCCCATGCCACGCACAGATGAACTATTAGAGAAACTGGGACGGGCCCAGTTCATCTCTACCTTGGACTTAACCAAGGGGTACTGGCAGGTACCGCTAGATGAATCTGCCAAGGAAAGGTCAGCCTTCATCACACATCTCGGGCTGTATGAATTTAATGTACTCCCTTTCGGGCTGCGAAATGCACCCGCCACTTTCCAAAGACTTGTAGATGGTCTCCTAGCGGGATTAGGAGAATATGCAGTCGCCTACCTTGACGATGTGGCCATATTTTCGGATTCCTGGGCAGACCACCTGGAACATCTACAAAAAGTCCGTGAGCGCATAAGGGAGGCAGGACTAACTGTTAAGGCTAAGAAGTGTCAAATAGGCCTAAACAGAGTGACTTACCTTGGACACCAGGTGGGTCAAGGAACTATCAGCCCCCTACAGGCCAAAGTGGATGCTATCCAAAAGTGGCCTGTCCCAAAGTCAAAGAAACAGGTTCAATCCTTCTTAGGCTTGGCCGGTTATTACAGACGATTTGTACCGCACTACAGCCAAATCGCTGCCCCACTGACAGACCTAACCAAAAAGAAACAGCCAAATGCTGTTCAGTGGACCGGAAAGTGTCAGAAGGCCTTTAACAAGCTTAAAGCGACACTCATGTCTGACCCTGTACTAAGGGCCCCAGACTTTGACAAACCGTTCCTAGTAACCACAGATGCATCCGAGCGTGGTGTGGGAGCAGTTTTAATGCAGAAAGGACCTGATCAAGAATTCCACCCTGTAGTGTTTCTCAGCAAAAAACTGTCTGAGAGGGAAAGCAACTGGTCAGTCACTGAAAAAGAATGTTATGCCATTGTCTACGCTCTGGAAAAGCTACGCCCATATGTTTGGGGATGGCGTTTCCACCTGCAAACCGACCATGCTGCACTAAAGTGGCTTCACACCGTCAAAGAAACTAACAAAAAACTTCTTCGGTGGAGTTTAGCTCTCCAAGATTTTGATTTCGACATCCAACACATCTCAGGAGCTTCTAACAAAGTGGCTGATGCACTCTCCCGTGAAAGTTTCCCAGAATCAACTGGTTAAAATCGTCCTTGAGATGTGGAAAATATTGTTAGTCTTTATGTACTTGGTAGTATATTTAGAGATGCATGTGTCTTATTAACTCTGTTTTCCTAGAGCTCCAGGAAGAAATCCCAGCCAGTGTTTCACCCTAGCTGAGATTTGGGGGGCGTGTCATAAATATAAAGGGAAGGGTAAACCCCTTTGAAATCCCTCCTGGCCAGGGGAAAGCTCCTCTCACCTGTAAAGGGTTAAGAAGCTAAAGGTAACCTCGCTGGCACCTGACCAAAATGACCAATGAGGAGACAAGATACTTTCAAAAGCTGGGAGGAGGGAGAGAAACAAAGGGTCTGTGTCTGTCTGTAGTCGTCTTGGCCAGGGACAGAACAGGAATGGAGGCTTAGAACTTTTAGTAAGTAATCTAGCTAGGTATGTGTTAGATTATGATTTCTTTAAATGGCTGAGAAAAGAATTGTGCTGAATAGAATAACTATTTCTGTCTGTATATCTTTTTTGTAACTTAAGGTTTTGCCTAGAGGGGTTCTCTATGTTTTTGAATCTAATTACCCTGTAAGATATCTACCATCCTGATTTTACAGGGGGGATTTCTTTATTTCTATTTACTGCTATTTTTTATTAAAAGTCTTCTTGTAAAAAACTGAATGCTTTTTCATTGTTCTCAGATCCAAGGGTTTGGGTCTGTGGTCACCTATGCAAATTGGTGAGGCTTTTTATCCAACATTTCCCAGGAGAGGGGGGGGTGCAAGTGTTGGGAGGATTGTTCATTGTTCTTAAGATCCAAGGGTCTGGGTCTGTAGTCACCTAGGCAAATTGGTGAGGCTTTTTACCAAACCTTGTCCAGGAAGTGGGGTGCAAGGTTTTGGGAAGTATTTTGGGGGGAAAGACGCGTCCAAACAGCTCTTCCCCAGTAACCAGTATTAGTTTGGTGGTGGTAGCGGCCATTCCAAGGATAACGGGTGTAATATTTTGTACCTTGGGGAAGTTTTGACCTAAGCTGGTAAAGATAAGCTTAGGAGGTTTTTCATGCAGGTCCCCACATCTGTACCCTAGAGTTCAGAGTGGGGGAGGAACCTTGACAAGAGCACTGGGAAGCGAGTGCAGAAACAGAATATTTGGGTGCTGATAGGAAAAAGCATATGTTACTTAACAGCACTCCGTTCAGCCAAATAAAGGCTATAACATTGAAGGTTCCAAAGGGAACTCTGTTCAGTTGGAAGAGCTCACGGCTGAAATATTCACACTGGGAAAATCTTGTCCTTACTTCTGCAGCCACAGAGGCTTCTTTAGCAGAAGATCTGCTGCTTTTCTGCTGAGCAAGGTTGGAGCAGGATTCCAGAGGCTGAAATCAGTGGGACTAGTCACATGCTTGGGCTTGTGCAAAACGTGTTCCCAAGAGTGGGACCTAAGTTGGTGCAAAAATTGACCCACTCTCTGTAAAATAATTCATGGTGATGCACTTTAAACCTCTTTTTTATAACTGTCTATAAATTTGTATCTCCAACATAGGGGAGACAACACACACACACACTTCAGCCCTTAAGTATTTCCCTTCCCCTGTTTTTATTGGGTTGGAAGCTGAAAGGAAGATGGCAGGTAAGTAAGAGAATAAATGTATACAATATTTAGACACTAAGTGATAGCATGTTAGCTTTGGGGACTGGCAGTCAAGACTCCTATAGTATATTGCCAACTCTGCCACTGATTCACTATGTGATTCTAGACAAGTCATTTAGTCTCTCTGTTCCTCAGTTTCCCCATGTGTAAAAATTTATATGTGTCTTAATTAAAAAGTGTGGCTTTAGTGGACAGCAATGTAATGTTAAGCTAATGTGTGGATCTATCATAATAGTTATATGTATAATGCTTGTATAATGTCTGTTAATTACATTGTATGATAAACATTGATTATTTCAGGAAAAATCAAATATAAGAGGTTTTTAGCTAGGAAAAAATAAACAAAAGTTTAAAATTTACCTTTCCCCTAAAGGTAATTTAATTTAATTTAACTGATGCTAGCCTTCTGCTGCCAACAGTAACACAACATAAATGTATCTACAGTTGGTTGGATTAACCCTCCCCTTGTTTCAATAGTAAGTTCAGCCATTGGTAACAATTGATTTTTTTGTTGATGTTGTTACTTGGTCAAATCTTTTAACTGTTTGCAAGGTATTTATGCCGAAGTTCAGTTCCTTGGCTGTACTTGTGTTTTTTTCCCCACAGAAAGCTATTTCAGAAGTCTATCTCTAATTTTCTCTCTTTTAAACCATGATAATTTTACATTTCCAAAAGCCCCTTTCATACTGGACAATTCCCTTTTAGGATCCTGAAGCCCTTTACAAACAGTATAGAAACAGCTTCCTCATCAAAATGCAGCCACCTGTGAAATGGAAGGCAGCCACAACACTGCACACAGCACACGTGTAGAGAAGGGTAAGTTTTGACCAAAGACTCAAGGGCAAACCACTTCATTAATTAAAAGTACCACGGGAGCTTTAATGTCCATGCAGAGCATTCATGATCTCACATACAAAAGACCCTCAAGATGGGAGTAGTGTAAGAACCTCAATATATAACAAATTTCATGGAACTCAGCTTATCTATCTTAGAAGTACAAAGAAATGAGATATTATCCAGCTAAATTACTTTTCTTGTCCTTGTTCTTTTACTTCCCTCTGGATTGTTACTTTATTTCTCCTTAACTGCAATATTCTTCAGTATTTCTGTCTGAGATGCCCATAAGTTCCTTAAAAGAGAATGATACTTGATACCTATTTAGCTGAAAGTCAGATAGGTAACTTATCTCCATCATTCAAACCTATTTAAGCCTATTTAAATTGAAGACATCATCTGTAAGTTCCAGCTACCAACTGACTCTCTTGTTCAGCAGTTGACAATTGCCGGTTTCAATTATGTTTTCCTCTTTTTTTCTGGCCAGAGAAGTAAGACTGCTTTTTTTCACAGCCCCATTCTGGCTGGGGTGTGTTTTGGGGGATCCATTCAGTTCCATAGGAAGAGGATGCCAGCAAAATGATTGATCACACCAGGCTGGAATGCAATGAATTTCAATATCACATCATTTTGGATGCCCCCCTTCTGCTTTCTATTTGCCAAGATAAAAACCACATGGCCCTTGCCAGTTTTCTCACTCTTATGACAGTCAGCCCAGCCATTCTTACAAAAGCCACTTATCCACCTGTAAAGCAACAGCAGGAGGGAGGCAAGCTTTCTCAAGTCTCATCTGGTTTGAATCCAGCTTCTACCTCTGAAGCTGCCTGTTGGCTCTCTCCTCACCTGCAGCTGGGGCACCGGTTTTGATCTGGATAGTCAGGTCATATATGTGGTAGCAGCTCTTTTAAAGACATGTTCCTGAGCTCTCCTCTAATCTGTACAATCTCAGTCATGAGCCACTACAGATCCAGTGAGCACCACGCCCTCTTACCTCAGCTATTCAGGTATATGAGGGAGCAGGGCATCATGCTAAAGTATCAAATTGATTTTGACTTTCATCATATCAAAGGCAAGCAAAATAAATATGAACTGACAGACTTGTAGCTCAGAAACAAGGCAAGAGATGAAATATATACAGTGATACTGCAATATGTATTATATACTTCATACTTTGTACCCAGGGTTCCCAGTCTTGGGAAGGGAAAGCAATCTCTATTAAATGAGAGAGAGTGGTCTGATAAAGAAATCAGATCCCGTATTTTCCAAGCCTACCATAAGGCACGTCATTGAGGAGAGGGGTGGAAGACATTGTTTATATGAGGCTGTTTGGCCAGTTTATATTGATGCACTGACCTCAGACCCAGAGGATGCTGCTTGAGAGTAGTAGAGAAAGCACTATAATTACAACTGGATACAGCAGCTCCAATGTGATGGGAATGAGCACTGATATCTACATTAGATTAGAGTAAGTAGACCATCGGTCCCACAGGAAGCATTGTGTGAATGTACTAGAATACAGAAAGAAGTATATAGGGAACCAGACTGTAGGTGTCCCAGAATGAGGCAAGCCCAGCCAGATGGGCCAAAGCTGGGCCACGCAAAGCACCTTCCAAAAGTGTAACACAAACCCACTTAGCAAAACCGTTGTTGCTCAGGGGATTTCAAACACAGTGCTATATACGTTACTTAAATGTCATTAATGTACAATACACACAACTTGGTATACTGCTTTTAAAGCAACAACAAGGAAACAAATGATGTACCTTCCAATAGACATCTAAGCTGTACCATCTACACCACGTTTACACGCACAAAGTAACTGAAGCCAACTCATAGGGCAGAGAGCAAAATCCTTTACAGAATACATTTTGTATTCTTTAGTGGATGCCTAGATACCTTGGAGACTGGCACCTTATAGAAATCTAGAGAGCTGGAGTTCTTACTAATGCTGTTCTCGAAACTCTGCAGCACAGATCTGTTTAATGTTCTATAAAGCTTTGAGCACCCTCTGTCTGATTTTGTAAGATATTGCCCTTGAAATCTACATATCATTTGATTATGTGATAGGATCACTCTCAGAGCTATATATCTGGGAAACTGTCACTGAAATCTGAGCTGGTCAAATGCATAGTTTTTGTTAAACTTTATTCTGCACATTGAAAAAGTTAAAATTTGTTGCCTACTGGCCGACATCTCCTTCACTCAACCCTGTGAATTGGCTTTAGAGGCAATAGGCTAAAGGAAAGCAAGCTGCTTGGGTTTTTCAACTGTGCATGTATCAGACTAGCCTTAACAGACCAAATTCAGGCTTGGTAAAAATGGGTGCAACTCCATTGTGCCAAATTTCAGAGGTGAGTCTAAGGAAATTAAACAGAGTTGATACCAATTTAGACTCTCTTACACTCACATTTACATACTGAACTGCAATTACATCACTTCACATATCAGCTCTGACTCTGGCCCTGAATTTCTAGGTGTCTAAAATAATCTGAGTTTAAGGAGGTTTAATTTACATGCTGAGGGAGCTACCAAAAAGGTGTAAATTACTGTAATTTAGAGTTCCTTTGCAATAGACTCAGCTCTGAATTTGACCCACTGACATCACCAAGCCTGAACTGAGTTCAATGTATTTTATTGTTTCACTAATGCAGTTTGATAGATTCATATTTTATTGCAGAATAAAAATATACACTAAGATGCCTCATTCTGTACCATCAGACTTTATATTGTTTGTTACTAGGCCTTATGCCTGATAATTCTTTACATTCTGAACCTGAGTATTTCAAATTGCTATGCTGTGAATGGATCTTACCTGGACCTCATTACACCAGCCCACAGTAACTCTGGTGTCTCATGCCTTTGTTTAAAGGCATCATCAGGACACAAGAAAGAAAATACTTAGACCTACTCTGTTCCTTAGAAAACAGGGAACGTAAGTGCCTGGAGTGAGTTCTATCATGTCCATCATTATCAGTGTTGATAATTCTCTCCAGTATTAGCATATCCTCTCCATATGACACTGCTGCTGGTAATTCTCCCCTTCCTGCACCATTTGGGGCTCCCACAGAACCAGACCTTTAAGCAGGTCTGATATTCCAGCCAGTAGAGGGCAGTGGTGATGCATATACATTAGCCATCTTATAACACCTGCCTGATAGGAAGTCCACCCATTTCTCCTGGATCAAAAAAGAAGAGAGGAGGCTGGTGACGACACCAGTGTTAACCCTGATTTTTGTGATTAGCTGGAGGTAGGGTCAGAGAAGGTTTCACATGTACCATGGGGATGATAGAATTTAAAGGGACTAATTGTTGGGGGTTGGTTTGTTCTTTTGGGATTTTTTAGAATTTTTGCCGGAAAGTTAAGTTGTAGAAAATGGCTTTTGGCCTCCTTAAAACTGGAGCATGAGGATGGAGATGTGGGAGACACAGACAATAACCTTTGAGTTTGTATAGCTGAGACTGAAAACTCTTTGGGGCAGGGACTGTACCTTCTGTGTATGTACAGTGCCTAGTAAACTGAAGGCTTGGCTGGAAATAATTAATAATGTTTGTGGTCTGGGGAAGAGTGAGAGAGCTCCTCCCCACCCCCGACACACAGACACACACACACACACAGCAGAGTACAGGGGAGAACTTCAGGTTGGTTTACAAAGTTATGGGAAAAGTCAGGGGTTGGTCCCTGTAAAGCCCATAATCACAAATTCCCCAGGGCTTAGCAGCGTCAGTGCTGAATTTAGGCTGGGAGCTTTTCTTAAAACTAAAAGCTTTCTCTGTATAAAAACAGGCTTGAAAATATTAATTGATTGCTGGGTTTGAAAATTTGTCCGATTTTCTTAACAATCATGGGGTATTCATAATTCTAGGCTTCACCTTTGAGTTCAGTGAAATTCTCAGGTCCCTCAGCTTTTAGAAGAACCTGATATCAATTCGTTGCTGTGGATGGCAGTATAACTCAGGCAGCTGCTGCTGCTGCCGATAGCCTGCAGCTGAGCTGACCTCTCCATTGAGCAGCCATTTTGACTTTTGGCCACAAGGAGAAGCATCTTAATAGCATGATGGACAAGGAATAAAGGACTCCTATGTTCTGATCCTGGCTGTGACACTGGCTCCCTTTGTGGCCTTTATCAACTCACTTCATTACTTAACTGCTGTGATTCATTCCCCTCTTGTAAAGAGAAAATAATAAGTAGGCCTTGCAGAGTTATGTGCCGATTGATAGCTTGTAAAGCACTATGTAAATGCTAAACTTGACCAGAAGCCATAAAATCCTTCAGCAAATGGGGGCCTAGTTATCCCAAGACTCCCTGGTTTATTTAAACACTTACCATTCACAAATGTTTTCAAATTGCAGGAAACTATGCACAGATAACCAGCCAAGCAGCTAGACCCCTTTTTCCTGCAGCAGGAGGCAGGTAGTGAACTGAATGTTTACACCAAACACACACATTGTGCATAATTTAACATAAAATGACTCTGTTAACTTTATGTATTCCTCACTGTGGGGATAGTTTTCAAATAAGGTTTAATCTGCCCTCATATCTATTCTGAATTTGGTCAACTACTTTTCTGTGTCGTCAATATCCTAAACACTAATCTCTGCAGGAAACTATATGGAATAGGCACAATGTACTTAGCAGTGAGCATCCTGACAGTGAGCACCCTGACTTACTCCATAATTACCCCATTCTAATTTATCTACCCCTACACTGAAAAATCCATGTACACTTCCAGGGGTTCAGTTTCAACATGATGTCATTGTTCAATCTCAGTTTAGGTGCTGAGAACTGAGCAAGGTGTGAAAATAGGCTTGTGATTCTCTTATGATTAGGGCTTACTATTGGATTAGTAAAAAGAATATGCTAACTTAATTCTTAATGTAAATCCACTGATTTAAAGGGAATTACACCAGGCATAAATTTGTCCCACTTTTTTAGTGTGAAATAAACCTTTATGCAGCTACCATAATAATTCAGAGTAAAACTTCTGAATCCTTTCACATTCTTTTCTATTTTTTATATTTTTGAACATCAGTTTTTACTCTTGATACAATTCTTAAGGGGAAGGATTTGATTTAAATATATACACAATCCTTAACTGTGATGTTTTACTTAACATATAATTGAATTGCTTTGCTTTTTCATAATAATTTAGAACCATTTTGACAGTTCTTCTGTTGATCTTTAGACTACAGATTTTGATCTATTTATTCAGTACTATGTGTGTACATGGCACTAGTATTCAGGGTATGTGTGTGTATACGGTAGGATAGATAGTTGTATGGTATTGCCATCTAGTGTTCACTTGAAAATAGAGCACTCCCGGAGGCTGAAAAGTTTGCATCATTCATTCATGTGATTTCCGGTGACAGGCAGATCTCTGTGTAAAAGAAAGCTGCCTTCAGCACAGTGAAGTTTTTCTTCATCGCGGCTAGGCTTTCAGGGCAACATAGATTAAACCAGGAAGTAAGTAGCAACTCCTATGAAATGAAACATATCTTTACATATTGTTCATAACAGCAATTTGATTTCCTTTGGAGAAAGTATATTGAAGTTTGTTCCAAACTTTGGAAAGTATAAGATTTTAGTTACTGATAATGACAGTGCGTTGTGAAAGTGAAAGTAAGAAATGTTTGTAGAGAAATAGCTAATGTTAATTGCCTTCCAGGAAGGTAATCATGCCAAAGAGCTTTACTTTTGTTTTTAAGAACTTGTATATTTAATAAAAGAAAGTTTTAGCTTCTGATGAAAGGTGTTTCCTAGGCAAGTAGAAAGCAAACAACATGTGAGACTTCCTGTATGTTTTCTTACACACAAAATATTTTTTCTTGATATTCTTTCACAGGGCTTACCAAAATGGACCCATTTTTGTCTCTCTTGCATTCATTTTCCATGAGTTTATCTGACCATGATCTCTCTTCCCTTAAATTTCTGTGCCTGGACAAAATTGGCAAAAGGAAGCTTGAGTCCGTCAAAGCTGGTATTGATCTCTTCCTCATCCTCCTTGAACAGCGGGAGATTGCAAAAGAGAAGGTAGATTTTCTCCAGCTCATGATCAAAACCATTAAAAGAGAAGATCTGATAATCCAACTACAGGAGTTCATAGAAGGTGGACAAGGTGATGTTGTCAACCATCTAGATGAGACAGAAAAACGTAGGTGGACACATCTTCTTATTTTTATTTTGCAAACTAACACTGTGGGAACCACTGATAAATGGGGTTTTCTTTAAGTAAGGTATATGTGGAAATCTTTCAATCTAACCCCTAACACTGTTGCATGGGAATACTTTGGAGCAGAGGTCTGCCTCACTCTTTAAAAAAAAAAAAAGTGAATAATGTTTCAAATAGTTGGAAATAGTTTCGTGGTGAAATTTACCCCTCTTCAAAAGGCCAGTACATGAACTATGCATTATTTGAGTCTCACTTACTCTTAACAAGGACTTCCAAACTAGTACTATCTCTGGCTCTAAACTGCCACATGGAATTCCATACACTAGCTTCTGCACTGGCCACATGCAGGAGGGTGAGGGAGTACATGCTGCAACCAGCTTTTCAGAAAGGGTAGCATAGCTCCCCTGGCACTCATGGAGAAGTTTTGTCACTGTATGACGCAAGGCTTCTGGAAACTCCATCAGGTCTGAGGTGTTTCTACACTGCCCTCAGCACATCCAGTGGCTTTACTGTGACAGTGTGATTCTTAATAGGTAGCTATACAGTAAGAATTAATAGAGAAATGCACATTGTAAATGTCTCTTCGTAAATCATTCATTTGGCATAAACTGGATTTTTCCATTTTGTTTATTTTTCAGGTCAGCAGAATGTAGCTTTTGAAGTTATATGTGACAATGTTGGGAAGAACTGGAAAATGCTAGTTCGAAGATTAGGAATTTCCGATACAAAAATTGACAGAATTCTAACAGCCAGTCCTTATAACTTGCAAGAACAATTGATGCAGTCACTTCGAGAGTGGCAGAAATGGAAGGGAAAGGAAGCTAAGGTTGCTGACTTAATAAAAGCCCTTCGGGATTGCAAAATGAACTTGGTAGCAGACAAAGTCGAAAATGAACTTTTACAACAGGAGAACTAAAACTAAATGAAATCAATACAATATATACAAAATACAACATTAAAACTGAGAGCTTAAATGAAAAGGGAGGGAATACTGTCTAACTGTTAGAACAAGAGTCAGGATACTCCACCATTGATTTAGGAGCTTAAATTCACGTTTAGAGACATAGACCAAGATTTTCAGAAAACACTTATGATTTTGGGTCCTTAATTTTTGGGTTCTCAATCTGAGACCATTTAAAGGATTTTGATATTTCAGAAAATGCTGATTGCCTGCCCTTTGAGAATCCTTATTTTTTTGTCAAGTTAGGCACCCAAAATCATTAGTATCTTATGAAAATTCTGGCCTTAGCATCTGATTTGTAGATACTTAAATCTTGATGCCCACAGTCATATTTAGGCACGCAAGTGTGAAATTCTCTTTGCCTCCCACATCTGCCACATAGGAATATTACTACTTGTGGAACCTACCTCAAAGGAGTGTTGTGAAGCTTATTCATGTAATGCTTATAAAGAAGTTTGCGCTGCTTGGATGAAATGCTTCTTCCTAAGTATAAAATATTATTCTTAAATTCACAAAAATCAAGAAATTCAAAATTGCAATTCCTTCAGTACCCCCAACTCAGCCCACTATCCATATATGGTATTTTGCATGACGGCAGATGCTTTTAAAATTTGCTTTGAAATATGTACGCAGGGTGATTGGTGTGGGAAACTGACTTCTATGCATTTCCAAATTTTTGAAATTTCCAAATTTTTGGCTAAATAATTTTGTTGGTAATAAAAAAAAAATAAAAATAGATACTAGCAATATGCTGCCCTTTCTGCCAGATCTCGAGAGGCAAGGAATATGTTCTGAGTGGTGCTTCAAGCACTTCTTTTCCATGCAAGGGTGTTAAACACCATATAGAATTAGGCCTTAAGATTGCAGTGCAAGGGGCCCAGCAGTTCTGGTGGCCTTTCCTCAGCTCAAAAATGCCTGTTCTCAGAATAAACTGCCTGAGACAAAGGGTTTATATTAAGTGCCTTCCCTGCCATAACGAAAGGGATGCTACCCTGCCACTGTAAAATACATAGAAACTCCTTGCCCTGTAGTTGTGTAGAAGGCCCTCCTTGTTCCTCCTGCAAAAGATTCGGCCCATTGTAACTGTACATCTGAGGATGCTGCTCACAGCCACCACCACAGCAACTCTGACAGCCGACCCTGTTAGTAGAACCCAGAGCACTGACCCCATTTGGATCATCGGCACAATTTTCAATGGGGAAAGTAGAATTCAGTTGTCTGTGCTCTTAATAACATCAAATGTTAAGACAAAGAGATACAAAGTGAATAAAGAAAAGCTTTTCTTATGGAGAAATGAAGTTACTGAAGAAAATATAATCCTATCACCTACAGTTTATCCACCCTGCTATGCAGATGAGGATCAGTTCTTTACTACATGGTGCTCTAACTGAAGGAGGCTCCAGGTCCAATACTGCTTTAATCAGCATTCTTCAGTTTTCCTTGACGTCAGCTCCTTCAAATCTGGCCCTTACACTAACCCAAGATTGTGAAAACTGCACCTACTTTAAAACCTGCTTTCATGCCTTCTCTATCACCTATGTCAAGTGCCAGCATCTTGCATGAGTTCCTCTGAAATCAATATTGATTTGACTTTGACTAGGACAGCAGGTAGCCTCAGAAACATAATGTAAAATTCATACCTAAATGGAGAGGCTTCACTTCTCTGCTAAACCTGTCTCATTTTGTTTGGGTAGCTGATAGCATACTGCTCTTTGTCAGTTCCACTGCACTCAGCACTAGTATGAAATTGACAAGAAGCCTGAAATTCAATAGGAATGACAGCAGGTAGAAACAACACAAAACTGTGATGACTGTCTCCATATTTTCAATTCAGCTGATGACTGAGCTTCAGAAATTGACAAGTTAACACATGATTACAATTACTAGAAAGGTTGAAGTAATGTGTACCTAGTACCTTCATACAACATTGTCATGAAGGCTTTTCTTTAGAAGCTGAACAGTGAAAGATTGGCACACAGATATTTATGATCCTAATAAGCCGGAGACCAGTGTTTGCAAGTTGCTACATAGAAAGGAGTAAAGGGTGATGCTCTGGCTTCCACATGTCTGCCTTTGTGCATATATAGTTTTAAGTAGTTGAACCGTAATAGAACAATAGCTTGCTTTGCCTGTATCTCATACAGATTTCAGAAGAGTTCTTAAGAACTAATGAATAAATAAACAAATTCTGAATTCAGTGCTGAATAAAATGCTAATCTTGAGCTGAATGACAAATTCAACAAATTTTAGTTTGTTAAAATAATTATGGATTTTTTTTCATTACTCTTCTTGCTCTAAAGATAACATGATCTGTTTCAAAATTTTCTGCCTATCATTGTCTATATTCAGGGTTTTTTTTGGTAATGTTGGTTGGATGAGCTGTTAAGTTTACAGAAAATGCAAATGTAATTTTGTAGTGAAATAGCAAAACCTCCTCTGCAACAACTGAAAGTTCAATGTCCCAAGCAATTTGTCCTCATTACTTTTTCCCCTTTATTCCCAATATTTAACATAACATATGGTATTTTGGATCACAGCAGATATACACATATATGATACAAAGATTACAAATATGGTACTTCTTGCATGTAATTAGAATATCTTCTTTTGAGAACTAACCGGAAAAGTTTTTACATGTGGCTGAGTCATATTTTTGAAGGAAGCAGCACCTGACCCATACTATGGTTAAAACCAAATTTGCTCAAGAATTGGAACATAATAATATAAAATTTGTTGACTCTGTGAAATAAAGAAGCAATGGGGATAGGGTGGGGAGCGGTAGGATGCACCAAATAGATCATGTTTGAATTTCTGCATGTAAGATTGAAATTGTAAGATTTTATATGCGCATTTCACAAATGGTATTTCTTAAAACATCTTTCCTTTCACGAAAAAATGAATTTGGTATCTGTGTTGATGGGGGAGAAAAAAGTAAAAATGTGCAGTTGTCAATTATATATTTTCCTGATTTGATATAACATGAGAAAAGGAAAAATATGGGAGCCTTCATTCAAAGTTTAATTTTTCTTGAGTTCTCAATATCAAAAAGTTGTGATTAAAAATCCAAAATTCAACTTCTTATAGTCACATAAACTGTGAAGGAAACTGTGTCTAGTGATTACTACGGGGAATTAGAAGACCTCTCTTCTGTTCCAAATTCTGCCACTAGCCTCCTCTAAGCTTGAGGAGGAAAAAAAAATCACTTGGCCTCGAAATGCCTCCATTTCCCCAAATATAGAACAGGAGTAAAAAGAGTTCACCGTAGTTATCAGGAGCTCTGAGAACAAAGTATTGTCATTAATGCTTCCTCACCCACTCATAGATTATGAACAGCAAAAGTTTAAATGAAAGACATGCAAAGCTAATCTCTAAAGTCTGTGAATCCCTACATTATGTGGCTTTATAAATGAAGGCATATTACAGCCTTTCTAACCATTGAATATATAGTTTAAAGGGAGAGCATGAAGTTATAGCCTTAAAATAATAAATAGCATGAAAACTCAAAAATGTTAGAAATATTTCCCCATTCTGTGTTTACTTTTTGTATTTCACTTTTTGTACAATAAAAATAAACTAGATTTTTTTTAATGTGCATTGCTAGTCAGTTTTGCTTCCTGGTTCTCATGCGCAATGCTTAGATTACAAAAAATGTCAGTGAATGCTTAAAGCCAAACAAAAGTCTCCTTTCAATTATACTTATTAAATTGAATTAAAACATTTATATTGAATACGAAACCTTGTTTTTAAAAAGTGGCAATACTAAAACCTACATTTCGGGCATTGGTTACTAGTGTTCATTTTCATAAAATCAAACAATATAACATGTAAGACTTAATACTGTTTCTCTTGGAATTTCTTATAGTTACTTCTGGGGCACAATTGCCACAGTATGAAGACATGAATGTACCACATCATTCTGTAGTAGGCCAGTGTAATCTCAGAAAGGTTCTGCCTCCTCTGGAGAGCCTGAAACCAAATGCCTGCAAAAAGTGTTGCATGGGGAAGAGTTGTGATGTAAAAGAGTGCACTAAAATTCTCTTTCTTTTTAAATCTGACCATGCAATGTTGAGTAAAGACTCAGGAGGCTTATTTGGCAGAAGAGAAGGCACAACACTTTAAAAAAAAATGCATGAACAATTTGAGTCTGTTCAGGCTTCTGGAAACATCTGGGCATACTCAGAAATTAAACAGCCATTAGCATAGTCACTCCAGAACAAGTGTTACACCATACCATTTGAAAATATATATATATTTATATAGTGCATGTATTACTGTGATATGAATACCTGTGATGCCCATTCTAGCAATTTCATACCTTATCCTTCCACCACCTTGTGAGGGCCAAATACTTCATGAGAATTACTAAAGCCTTACCTACTCAGACCCATGGTCTGCTAATGAGTTGTTTAAAAAAATATATCAAAATGACCTACCAGGACTAAGGATTCTGGGCACCTCTCCCACCTCTGATCTCAGGCAGAGTACTTCTGGAGAGTTCTTTCATCAGGTCACTGGACAGGGGAGATAGTGGGGCTGTCATCTTCCCTGATCCCCTGCCCCCCCTCCTCCCACACACACACTTGCTTTTGTGTTTTGGGATATGAATCATATATAATGTGTTTAAATGTAAAAACAAATGCATGTACCATTACTTTTTCATAAATTAATTAAAGAACTTAAGTACCTATGCTATAGGGTCATCATTAAAATTCCTTGTATGTAAAGGGTTTAAGTGCAATGTTTGTTTTCCTTCCACATTCTCTATCCCTGGAGCACATTTTATCTCACATTTCACTGCCCTGAAATACCAGCATGCTAACTGCTGTATATAGTCCCCTCATTAACACAAGCAGCACATTGTGTGTTCACATGCTGAATCTTTCTGAGCTGTACCTTTCACCTCTGTCTTCTTAACTCATACTTTTCATGTCTTGAGTATTTTTAACTTCCATTTTTAAGTCTGGTTCATATTATTCTTTGAGGTTCTTGCCTTTTCCCTGCAGAGATCTTCTTTTACCCCCTGAAATATGTTGATAAATTTCCATCATTAGGAGAGATTTTCTGAACTACTCTCTTTGGTTTATTACTTATTTCCTGTAACAGTGTTTTTACTGCAAATTTTAAAAGTACAATTATGAAATCACAGAAATGAATTCACCGCCTCTTCTGTGTGCCATAGGAAAGTTAGATTTTTTTTACTGGGGGAAGGTGCTGTTTCCTTCCATGATGTTGAACTACAACTAGTAAAACTATAAGAGCTTTAAAAATGTGTTGCTACATTCATAACCCCTTCATTGTTGGAGCAATTAAAGCTATATAAGGAGTCTGTATGTTGCAGTGGATTCTGGAAATAGTAGATTGAAACGAAAGAAAAGGAAAAGAAAGGAAAGGAAATACATTATATTCTGCCAAGGTTATAGCCAATGAAGCTCAGATTTCTTTAACTTTATAAGGAAACACATACAGACATGCCTATAACATGAAGACACCCATACCCACTTGTATATAGGAACCTATACAAACATGCAGCCACCCTTTAGGCTCTGAAGAGAGTATACTGAAGTAGGCATAAATTTCATCAGAAGAATTATTTCTTTCATACTGGATTTTACCCATTCATCACTAAAATAGCTACAGCTTCACAAAAAAATCACGGTGTGGAGGTTTCTTATCTCAGTACTCATTGTAATGCACAATTTTATTTTAATCTGTATGTTTAGTTAGTAATTTCAACATTTCCAGTGACATATGATGAATGACAGAGGCTGAAGTTGTTTAATTTTAGTGTATTTTCATACCACAGATTTTTTTACTTTAGCAGCAGAAACTCAATTAGCATTAATATCATGTCCATTTCCCCCATCTTTCTAACACAAGAACGGACATACTGGGTCACACCAAAGGTCTATTAGCCCAGTATCCTAACATGAAGACACCCATACCCACTTGTATATAGGAACCTATACAAACATGCAGCCACCCTTTAGGCTCTGAAGAGAGTATACTGAAGTAGGCATAAATTTCATCAGAAGAATTATTTCTTTCATACTGGATTTTACCCATTCATCACTAAAATAGCTACAGCTTCACAAAAAAATCACGGTGTGGAGGTTTCTTATCTCAGTACTCATTGTAATGCACAATTTTATTTTAATCTGTATGTTTAGTTAGTAATTTCAACATTTCCAGTGACATATGATGAATGACAGAGGCTGAAGTTGTTTAATTTTAGTGTATTTTCATACCACAGATTTTTTTACTTTAGCAGCAGAAACTCAATTAGCATTAATATCATGTCCATTTCCCCCATCTTTCTAACACAAGAACGGACATACTGGGTCACACCAAAGGTCTATTAGCCCAGTATCCTGTCTTCTGACAGTGGCCAATGACAGGTGCCCCAGAGGGAATTAACAGAACAGATAATCATCAAGTGATCCATCTCCTGTCGCCCATTCCCAGCTTCTGGTAAAGAGAGGCTAGCAACACCATTCCTGCCCATCCTGGCTAATAGCCATTGATGGATCTATTCTCCATTAATTTATCTAGATCTTTTTTGAACCCTCTTATAGTCTTGGCCTTCACAACATCCTCTGGCAAGGAGTTCCACAGGTTGACTGTGCATTGTGTGGAAAAAATACTTCCTTTTGTTTGTTTTAAACATGCTGACTATTAATTTCATTTGGTGGCCCCTAGTTCTTGTGTTATGAGTAGGAGTAAATAACACTTCCTTATTTACTTTCTCCATATCAGTCATGATTTTATAGACCTCAATTATATCCCCCCTTAGTCGTCTCTTTTCCAAGCTGAAAAGTCACAGTTTTATTAATCTCTCCTCATATGGAAGCCATTCCATACCCCTAATAATTTCTATTGCCCTTTTCTGAACCTTTTCCAATTCCAATATATCTTTTTTGAGATGGGGCGACCACATCTGCATGCAGTATTCAAGATGTGTGCGTACCATGGATTTATATAGAGGCAACATGATATTTTCTGTCTTATTATTTATCCCTTTCTTAATGATTCCCAACATTCTGTTCACTTTTTTGATTGCCGCTGCACATTGAATGTATGTTTTCAGCTCTCTTTCTTGAATGGTAACAGCTAATTTAGACTCCATTTTATACGTATAGTTAAGATTATGTTTTCCAATGTGCTTTACTCTGCATTTATCAACTTGAATTTTATCTGTCATTTTGTTGCCCAGTCACCCAGTTTTGTGAGATCCTTTTGTAGCTCTGCGCAGTCCGCCTGGGACTTAACTATCTTGAATAGTTTTGTATCATTTGCAAATTTTGCCACCTCACTGTTTATCCCTTTTCCCAGATCATTTAGGAATACACTAAATAGGACTGGGCCCAGTACAGACCCCTGGGGGACACCACTATTTATCTCTCTCCATTCTGAAAACTGACCATTTATTCCTACCCTTTGTTTCCTATCTTTTAACCAATTACCAATCCATGAGAGAACCTTCCCTCTTATCCCATGACTGCTTACTTTGCTTAAGAGCCTTTGTTGAGGGACCTTGTAAAGGCTTTCTGAAAATCTAAATACACTATATCCACTGGATACCCCTTGCTGACCCCCTCAAAAAAATCTAGTAGATTGGAGAGGCATGATTTCCCTTTACAAAAACCATGTTAACTATTCCCCAACAAATTATGTCCATCTATGTGTTCTTTAAAAAGTTTCAAGCAAGCCTGTTTTCATATTACTTTTGTGCTAAGAAATAACCACTGTAAGTGAAAATTTGGTAAAATTGTTTTGCATGCTTTTGTTGATTTTTTAAACCCCTTTACTACTACTGAAGTCAATAGGACTAGTCATATGAGCAAAGTTTGCTGGCTCTGGTCTCAGTACCATAGGTACTTCATATGTTGAGCTACTTTTTCAAAAGGGCTGTATCCATTGCTCTAGAACTATGGGTGTAATTTTGCACACACATATTTTGACATACAATTATATGTGACAAAGTTTTGTCTGTGCAAAAAGTGACTTCTTGTGACAGGATGCTATGAGCAGCACCCTGATCACTGACATTGCTGCAGCCTGGGTGACCATCATTGGGCTAACAAGGTAATTGGGGGGAGAATATAATGGGAGGAAACAAGGGCCGCTCAAGAGGAGCTCAGAGGGTGAGTGTGGGCTGGGGAGGGCTTTAGAAAAGCCTACCTTTGTTGTAAGCCTGTATTACTATGAAGAGGGAAATAAATACATAATTTGGTGTAAGATAAACAGCCCGGTGTGTGTTTGTGTTTGTGACTGTGAAACCATCTGAACTGGCTTGGCAGTGAGGTTCACAAGGTAGCAACACAGGTGCCCTGTGACACTTGTATACAAAAAAAGCATTTGTACATACAAATTGATAGCTGATTTTGTATACAGATCAAACTGACTTATCTGCAGAAATTCAGTACGGACATCTAAAGTTGGATCAAAAAAGAGTGCGTGCAAACACTTGGTCAAAAAAATAATTGTCTCTACGTGTAGCCTCTTTAAGTGGTTTAGAAACTTTTCCTGTGTTTGTTGTACATGGTTCTACTCCAAAGCTATAATCATTTGTCTTGTAGAATAATCACTCTCTGCTATTATTCAGGATCTAATAAATTCTGTTTGTTAAAGTAGGCATGTCTCCACTTTTAAAAAACAACTTCTCTTACCCCATCTATTAAACTAGACACAGCACTAACTATATCTAAACAATAAAATCAACCCCCCAATCACCCTTTTTATCTTCTTTTCTGAACAGTAGACTCATGGGCAAATGCTTTCTGTGGCATTATAGCATATATTGCTCAATTATAGCAATTTATAGAAACACTGGGCATTACGAGTGCTCAGCACCTTTTAGGAGTGGACCATACACACTAGATGCTAGATCCTGGTCCCTTTACCCCGCTCCAGTGGCACAAAGTGAGCAGAACCAGTGTGGGGGAATTGTTAGCAGTCATACTTTGTTAGCTTAATTACCATTGCATGGCCGCCACCTATGAAGGCGTACCTTGGGGGGGCTGGAGTGTACTGATTTCTGCCCATTACAACTAGCAGAGCATTTGGTGAGAGCTGTTACAAGTTGACAGAGTTTATAGCTGCCTTCAGGCTACTCTACACTGGCCAAAAAACAAAAAAAATCCTAGGATCAGGTAACTACAGCTGGGTCCTGACAGCCCTTCCTCATTGCTGTATCCAGCGGAGACTGGGCACAGCAGAGGAGTTGGGGCCTAGGAAATAAGAAAATTATTTCCAAGTCTTCTAAAAATGTTCCTAAAATATTTGAGGGTGCACCAGTTTTTGCAGTCACATTCACTCATGAAAACTGGGAATTGTGTGTGAAGCTGCATGTTTGTGCATGCAATTACTAATTTATATGCACACAGATTAAAACTAATTAGAGCAAAAACTATGTAGTGTACAGTCTACCTACATTTGCAATGTTGTTATACATCACTTAGCCAATATTTATTTTGTATAATTCAGCAATGTTTTCAAGTAAAAACATCACTTTTAACAATAGAAAGCAAAATAGATTATATTTCCACTCAATATATACATCTTTTTTAGAGAAAAATGTAAAAATACCTCTAATCCCATTTTCCTGATAAACCAAAAATAGACAAGCAGTTACATTTACTGAGAAGCTTTGAAAACTTCCTGTGCCCTGGGATTTATTTCAGTGCTCATAATAGGCTTAAATCTAAAACACAGTTTTGGTGTAAAGTAGGGCTGTCAAGCGATTAAAAAAATGAATTGCGATTAGTCATACTGTTAAACAACAATAGTATACCATTTTTTATTTAAATTTTTTTGGACATTTTCTACATTTTCAAATATATTGATTTCAATTACAACACCAAATACAAAGCGTACAGTGCTCACTCTATTTATTTTTGATTACAAATATTTGCACTGTAAAAAGCAAAAGAAATACTATTTTTCAATTCACCTAATACAAGTACTGTAGTGCAATCTCTTTATCATGAAAGTTAAACTTATAAATGTAGAATTATGTACCAAAAAACCTGTTTTATTTTTGAATGCAATGTAAAATTTTAGAGCCTGCAAGTCCACTCAGTCCTACTTCTTGTTCAGCCAATCACTCAGACAAATAAGTTTGTTTACACTTGCAGGAGATAATGCTACCTGCTTCTTGTTTACAATGTCACCTGAAAGTGAGAACAGGTGTTCTCGTGGCACTGTTATAGCCAGCGTCCAAGATATTTACGTGCCAGATTCGCTAAAGATTCATATGTCCCTTCATTGTTCAACCACCTTTCCAGGGGACACATGTCCATGCTGATGACGGGTTCTGCTCAGTAACCATCAAAAGCAGCTTTCTTTTTTGGTGGTTTGGGTTCTGTAGTTTCTGCATCAGAGTTTTGTTCTTTTAAGACTTCTGAGAGCATACTCCACACCTCATGCCTCTCAGATTTTGGAAGGCAGTTCAGATTCTTAAACCTTGGGTCGAGTGCTGTAGCTATCTTTAGAAATCTCACATTGGTACCTTCTTTGCATTTTGTCAAATCTGCTGTGAAAGTGTTCTTAAAATGAACAATATATGCTGGGTCATCATCTGAGATGACTATAACATGAAATATATGGCAGAATACAGGTATAACTGAGCAGGGGACACACAATTCTCCCCCAAGGAGTTCAATCACAAATTTAATTAACACATTTTTTTTAACGAGCATCAGCAGCATGAAGCATTTCCTCTGGAATGATGGCTGAAGCATGAAGGGTTATGTGCATGTTTATCATATCTGGCACGTAAATACCTTGCAATCCCAGCTACAAAAGTGTCATGCAAATGTCTGTTCTCACTTTCAGGGGACATTGTAAATAAGAAGAGGGCAGTATTATTGCCTGTAAATGTAAACAAATGTGTTTGTCTTAGCGAATCACTGAGCAAGAAGTAGGACTGAGTGGCCTTGTAGGCTCTGAAGTTTTACATTGTTTTGTTTTTGAGTGCAGTTATTTAACAAAAAAACTCTACATTTGTAAATTGCACTTTCATGACAAAGAGATTGCAGTATAGTACTTGTATGAGGTGACTGAAAAATACTATTTCTTTTATCATTTTTACAGTGCAAATATTTAGAATAAAAAATAATATACACTTTGATCTCAATTACAACACAGAATACAATATATATGAAAATGTAGAAAAACATCCAAAATATTGAATAAATTTTAATTGGTATTCTATTGTTTAACAGGACTGAGATTAATCGCAATTAATTTTTTTAATCATGATTCATTTTTTTCAGTTAATCACGTAAGTTAACTGCGATTAGTCGACTGCCCTAGTGAAAAGCCTAGGAAATTGTTCTAGCTATATTTGGAGACTTATCAGGTATATATTGCAACTATTTAAGGAGAAAATAGGTCAATGACTGAAGCTGATGAATGTTGCCTTCATTTACTGTTGTATGTTTTGATTGGACAGAAAGTGGCCCTGTCCAGTTTCATGCAAGAGAATGATTTCATAGCCACCAGTTGGATTTAAACACTCAGTTCTGAATGAAGAGCTCTTTTAAAAAAAAAAAATAACTGGCAAGATAATCTATTTATTTGCTTCTTTGGGGAAAAAGATTTCCTTTATTTAGTTAAACATTACAGTTCCCAACACTGCAAACATTTACTTGCGTGAGTAACCTGTTCTCATTCGACTAAAGACTACTTGAGTAAGAATTTGACACATCCCTATATTTTGTTTCAAATGAACACATTACTAAACAAGAATGTAAGTCCTTAACTATGTAACCCAGACAGCTGCCAAGAGAGGTATTTTAATGTTTGTTGTATGACCAGTCCTCCACATATTGGCCGTGATTTTCCATTTCTGTATTCTGTGTAGTTATTGTGTGGGGGATGGACAGAGGCGTCTTTAATCCACATTTGTGCTCCCCATATTTTTGGGGAAGCCAGTGGCCTCAACAAACAGAGAGCTGCCCATGATCCCTGTGGATAGCTAGACCACAGCATCCTCTGGCCATTACTCCCTCCCTCTCTCTAGAATCTCTGCAGAATGCCTCCTTTCTTCCCTGGCATCACTTAAGAGAGGAGCTGGGAAGGGGGTTAAGTACAGAATCCTCAGGCCAGATGGGAAAATCCTCTGCTCTGGAGATATTCCCTAGGGACCATTTTAACCAGATTTTCAGTGAGCAGAGTAGAAGGGGCAGATTGCAATGAAGAATTAAGCACAAGGTATAGATTCTCTTTATATACTTTTCATTATTCATGGGAATTAGTGATCACAAAAGGTCTCCAGAGCTGCCAATCCACAACAACTCTTATAAGAGATTTAGATGGAATATTTATATAAGGTATGTACGTAAAAAAATGTAATTTAGTATTAAATGTTCAGTGGTCATCCTTAAAAGACTTGGATTTGCTTTGCAAGTAAATAATGTTACCACAGTATTCAGTTTCCCTAAACTTAGTATTCTTACTGTAGCATATGCTTATTATTGGCAATGCTGTAGTCAAGCAAAACTGGAAAGTTTAACTGAGACCACTGTACCTGACAATGACTGACAAAGATGATGCTGCCAAGCCTCCATCCACAAGGAGACTTACCAAAACCGCTCGTGATCCAATGCTGCATCATAAGGAGTGTAAGCTGCTTTGTGTGGACTGAGCTCTGAGGCTAATAACTTGAGCTCCTGGGGAATCAAGACATCTTTCTTTCTAATGCAGCCTTGCCTGGGGCACATCACAGGTTAGCCTCTTTGTCCTGTTTAAAAGGAAAGAGGACACTCCTTAATTTCCTTCCACAAACATGTACCCCCATTTTGGATCCCCATGTCCCTTGTAAGAGCTGAACAACCTTACATCCATCATGCCACAGGAGCTTAGGGCACCTCGAACACTGGCGTTGCAGTGAGGACTATAACTTTGCAGAGGGCTGTGAATTTGCTTGGATAAGACCTAATGTGTCAGATGATCAAGCCCTAGTTAAATCTAATGTATTCATATTAGGCAGATAGCTGAGTTTGCTCACCAATCTAAAGTAGCAAACAGGGCTGCTACTACAGTTGCCTCAATACCTGTGTGCAGGACAGAGAACATCCTGTTTTGGAAACGTTGTTATGCTAAGCACTACAGCAGCAGCAATGTCCTGTTTTTTCTAGTGAGAATGGATTGGGGAATATTTCTAGTTTGTTTCAACAACATTTTTTGGTATCACAAAAGTGACATCACTGAAGGCTGACAAAACAAAACACAAATCATGCAACTGAAATGAACCACAGGAGCTGAAAAACCTTTCATTCATGCTCTCTATAGAACTTTCTTCAAGTATTAACAAGTGGCCCGGAATACAGGCTTTTTTCCGGGATTCTGACCGTAAACTGATATAGGTAAGATGTACTGTGTGTCTCCTGGCAGTTCAGCTTCTGGGGTCAAGGACTTCTCTGCTGTAGGCTGCCAGCAACAATGCTGTAATTATTACATGTCCTTGTCTTTCCATAATATGTGGTAAAGCATCCAAACTTTAATGTGGTGGTTTTATACAGCACAGAAAAGCTGCTTCATCCCACTTGGCACCGTGAAGGAAAGCAATTTAAAAGAATAGAGGACAAATACAGACCAATCCAGCAAAATGCCAAAAATTACTGTGAGGTGCTACGGGAACTAAATTCCTGCTGATTTTGGCAGGAAGAACTCTGCATATCTCAGACTCAGATCCACAGTTTCTAGATATTAAAATAAAACAAAATTAGTGAAGGGCCTGAATCAAACCCCCAGACTCATGTACCTCTGATCACCAGAGTAGTGCGGAATCTGAACTTGGACTTGATGCAAATTTCACTGCTAACACCTCACTGCTAACACCTCTCTATATATTGTATTGAACCACCCCTGGAACTAAGCACTTCATAACTTTGGGAACTCCAAAATCCAAATCCAGATTTGAATTTTGCAGTTCACACCTATCTCCAGAAACTACTAACTTGACACCCTAAATTCTGGTAGGCCTGAAAATTGACACTTTCATTTCGAGAATAACATTGATAATCCAAAATTCCCTCTTGTTTGAAACAGGGTTAGGTCCCCCACATCTACTAGTTACATTGAAAATTCCTTTGATTAGCCCAAGGGTTAACTAGCTGAACTAGCTGAACTTATTCAAGGTTCCCCTTGGCATGTGGTTAGTCAAACTTGTATCCAACAGCTGATTACTACTGCAAAAAGCAATGTTTGTACTTTGCTTGGAAGATGATATATATTGGAATCACACTTATGTTACTTATGCTAAAACAGCACAGTTTACTATGAGATTACAATGAAGAGTTTGAGACTAAAGTCAAATGCTTCCTCTTGCCCTGATATATTCAAACATTTCTAAATAAAATTATTGTAAAATGATCTGGAAAAGCAAAACTATCCTGTAAGGACTATTTATTATGCCAAGTCAAGTCTAAGGGTATGTCTACACTACGGAATAAGGTCGAATTTATAGAAGTCGGTTTTTTAGAAATCGGTTTTATAAATTCGAGTGTGTGTGTCCCCACAGAAAATGCTCTAAGTGCATTAAGTGCATTAACTCGGCGGAGCGCTTCCACAGTACCGAGGCAAGCGTCGACTTCCGGAGCGTTGCACTGTGGGTAGCTATCCCACAGTTCCCGCAGTCTCCGCTGCCCATTGGAATTCTGGGTTGAGATCCCAATGCCTGATGGGGCTAAAACATTGTCGCGGGTGGTTCTGGGTACATATCGTCAGCCTCCCGTTCCCTCCCTCCCCCCGTGAAAGCAAGGGCAGACAATCATTTCGCGCCTTTTTTCCTGAGTTACCTGTGCAGACGCCATACCATGGCAAGCATGGAGCCCGCTCAGGTAACCGTCACCCTATGTCTCCTGGGTGCTGGCAGACGCGGTACGGCATTGCTACACAGTAGCAGCAACCCCTTGCCTTGTGGCAGCAGACGGTACAGTACGACTGGTAGCCGTCATCGTCATGTCTGAGGTGCTCCTGGTCGCCTCTGTGAGGTCGATCAGGAGCGCCTGGGCAGACATGGGCACAGGGACTAAATTTGGAGTGACTTGACCAGGTCATTCTCTTTAGTCCTGCAGTCAGTCCTATTGAACTGTCTTATGGTGAGCGGGCAGGCGATACGGACTGCTAGCAGTCGTGCTGTACCATCTTCTGCCGAGCAGTCATGAGATGTGGATGGCATGCAGTCCGTCTGCTGCCAGCCAAAGATGTAAAAGATAGATGGAGTGGGTCAAAACAAGAAATAGACCAGATTTGTTTTGTACTCATTTGCTTCCCCCCCCTCCCCTGTCTAGGGGACTCATTCTTCTAGATCACACTGCAGTCAAGGTGCAGCGAGGTAAATCTAGCCATGTATCAATCAGAGGCCAGGCTAACCTTCTTGCTCCAATAAGGACAATAACTTAGGTGCACCATTTCTTATTGGAACCCTCTGTGAAGTCCTGCCTGAAATACTCCTTGATGTAAAGCCACCCCCTTTGTTGATTTTAGCTCCCTGAAGCCAACCCTGTAAGCGCCCCTCCCAGCGTCAGAGCAATGGCAAACAATCGGGCATCTGAGAGTGCTGTCCAGAGCAGTCACAATGGAGCGCTCTGATGGGGCTAAAACATTGTCGCGGGTGGTTCTGGGTACGTGTCGTCAGGCCCCCGTTCCCTCCCTCCCTCCGTGAAAGCAAGGGCAGACAATCATTTCGCGCCTTTTTTCCTGAGTTACCTGTGCAGACGCCATACCACAGCAAGCATGGAGCCCGCTCAGGTAACCGTCACCCTATGTCTCCTGGGTGCTGGCAGACGCGGTACGGCTTTGCTGCACAGTAGCAGCAACCCCTTGCCTTCTGGCAGCAGACGGTGCAATACGATTGGTAGTCGTCCTCATCGTGTCCGAGGTGCTCCTGGCCACGTCGGCTGGGAGCGCCTGGGCAGACATGGGCGCAGGGACTAAATTTGGAGTGACTTGACCAGGTCATTCTCTTTAGTCCTGCAGTCAGTCCTATTGAACCGTCTTATGGTGAGCAGGCAGGCGATACGGACTGCTAGCAGTCGTACTGTACCATCTTCTGCCAGGCAGGCAAGAGATGAGGATTGCTAGCAGTCGTATTGCACCATCTTCTGCCAGGCAGGCAAGAGATGGGGATGGCTAGCAGGCGTACTGTACCATCTTCTGCCGAGCAGCCATGAGATGTGGATGGCATGCAGTCCTTCTGCACCGTCTGCTGCCAGCCAAAGATGTAAAAGATAGATGGAGTGGGTCAAAACAAGAAATAGACCAGATTTGTTTTGTACTCATTTGCCTCCTCCCCTGTCTAGGGGACTCATTCCTCTAGGTCACACTGCAGTCACTCACAGAGAAGGTGCAGCGAGGTAAATCTAGCCATGTATCAATCAGAGGCCAGGCTAACCTCCTTGTTCCAATAACAACGATAACTTAGGTGCACCATTTCTTATTGGAACCCTCCGTGCAGTCCTGCCTGAAATACTCCTTGATGTACAGGCACCCCCTTTGTTGATTTTAGCTTCCTGAAGCCAACCCTGTAAGCCGTGTCGTCAGTCGCCCCTCCCTCCGTCAGAGCAACGGCAGACAATCGTTCCGCGCCTTTTTTCTGTGCGGACGCCATACCACGGCAAGCATGGAGCCCGCTCAGCTCACTTTGGCAATTAGGAGCACATTAACCACCACACGCATTATTCAGCAGTATATGCAGCACCAGAACATGGCAACGCGATACCGGGCGAGGAGGCGACGTCAGCGCGGTCCCGTGAGTGATCAGGACATGGACACAGATTTCTCTGAAAGCATGGGCCCTGACAATGCATGCATCATGGTGCTAATGGGGCAGGTTCATGCTGTGGAACGCCGATTCTGGGCTCGGGAAACAAGCACAGACTGGTGGGACCGCATAGTGTTGCAGGTCTGGGACGATTCCCAGTGGCTACGAAACTTTCGCATGCGTAAGGGCACTTTCATGGAACTTTGTGACTTGCTTTCCCCTGTCCTGAAGCGCATGAATACCAAGATGAGAGCAGCCCTCACAGTTGAGAAGCGAGTGGCGATAGCCCTGTGGAAGCTTGCAACGCCAGACAGCTACCGGTCAGTTGGGAATCAATTTGGAGTGGGCAAATCTACTGTGGGGGCTGCTGTGATGCAAGTAGCCCACGCAATCAAAGATCTCCTGATATCAAGGGTAGTGACCCTGGGAAATGTGCAGGTCATAGTGGATGGCTTTGCTGCAATGGGATTCCCTAACTGTGGTGGGGCTATAGATGGAACCCATATCCCTATCTTGGCACCAGAGCACCAAGCCGCCGAGTACATAAACCGCAAGGGGTACTTTTCGATAGTGCTGCAAGCTCTGGTGGATCACAAGGGACGTTTCACCAACATCAACGTGGGATGGCCGGGAAAGGTACATGACGCTCGCATCTTCAGGAACTCTGGTCTGTTTCAAAAGCTGCAGGAAGGGACTTTATTCCCAGACCAGAAAATAACTGTTGGGGATGTTGAAATGCCTATATGTATCCTTGGGGACCCAGCCTACCCCTTAATGCCATGGCTCATGAAGCCGTACACAGGCAGCCTGGACAGTGGTCAGGAGCTGTTCAACTACAGGCTGAGCAAGTGCAGAATGGTGGTAGAATGTGCATTTGGACGTTTAAAGGCGCGCTGGCGCAGTTTATTGACTCGCTTAGACCTCAGCGAAACCAATATTCCCACTGTTATTACTGCTTGCTGTGTGCTCCACAATATCTGTGAGAGTAAGGGGGAGACGTTTATGGCGGGGTGGGAGGTTGAGGCAAATCGCCTGGCTGCTGGTTACGCGCAGCCAGACACCAGGGCGGTTAGAAGAGCACAGGAGGGCGCGGTACGCATCAGAGAAGCTTTGAAAAACAGTTTTATGACTGGCCAGGCTACGGTGTGAAAGTTCTGTTTGTTTCTCCTTGATGAACCCCCCCACCCCTTGGTTCACTCTACTTCCCTGTAAGCTAACCACCCTCCCCTCCTCCCTTTAATCATTGCTTGCAGAGCCAATAAAGTCATTGCTGCTTCACAGTCATGCATTCGTTATTCATTCATCACACAAATAGGGGGATGACTACCAAGGTATCCCAGGAGGGGTGGTGGAGGAGGGAAGGAAAATGCCACACAGCACTTTAAGCACAGCACTTTAAAAGTTTACAACTTTAAAATTTATTGAATGACAGCCTTCTTTTTTTTGGGCAATCCTCTGTGGGGGAGTGGCTGGTTGGCCGGAGGCCTCCCCACCGCGTTCTTGGGCGTCTGGGTGTGGAGGCTATGGAACTTGGGGAGGAGGGCGGTTGGTTACAGAGGGGCTGCAGTGGCAGTCTGTGCTCCAGCTGCCTTTGCTGCAGCTCAACCATACACTGGAGCATACTGGTTTGGTCCTGCAGCAGCCTCAGCATTGAATCCTGCCTCCTCTCATCACGCTGCCGCCACCTTTGAGCTTCAGCCCTGTCTTCAGCCCGCCACTTACTCTCTTCAGCCCTCCACTTACTCTCTTCAGCCCTCCACCTCTCCTCCCGGTCATTTTGTGCTTTCCTGCACTCTGACATTATTTGCCTCCACGCATTCGTCTGTGCTCTGTCAGTGTGGGAGGACAGCATGAGCTCGGAGAACATTTCATCGCGAGTGCGTTTTTTTTTCTTTCTAAGCTTCACTAGCCTCTGGGAAGGAGAAGATCCTGTGATCATTGAAACACATGCAGCTGGTGGAGAAAAAAAAAGGGACAGCGGTATTTAAAAAGACACATTTTATAAAACAGTGGCTACACTCTTTCAGGGTAAACCTTGCTGTTAACATTACATACATAGCACATGTGCTTTCGTTACAAGGTCGCATTTTGCCTCCTCCCACCGCGTGATTTTGGTTGAATGCCAGCAAACATACACTGCAATGCTTTGTTCTACAGTGATTCCCCAGTACGTGTTGCTGGCCTGGAGTGGTAAAGTGTCCTACCATGAAGGACGAAATAAGGCTGCCCTCCCCAGAAACCTTTTGCAAAGGCAGAACCGCAAATGCCAGGGCAAAGTAATCCTTTCACATGCTTGCTTTTAAACCATGTATAGCATTTTAAAAGGTACACTCACCAGAGGTCCCTTCTCCGCCTGCTGAGTCCAGGAGGCAGCCTTGGGTGGGTTCGGGGGGTACTGGCTCCAGGTCTAGGGTGAGAAACAGTTCCTGGCTGTCGGGAAAACCGGTTTCTCCGCTTGCTTGCTGTGAGCTATCTACAACCTCCTCATCATCATCTTCTTCGTCCCCAAAACCTACTTCTGTATTGCCTCCATCTCCATTGAAGGAGTCAAACAACACGGCTGGGGTAGTGGTGGCTGAACCCCCTAAAATGGCATGCAGCTCATCATAGAAGCGGCATGTTTGGGGCTCTGACCCAGAGCGGCTGTTTGCCTCTCTGGTTTTCTGGTAGGCTTGCCTCAGCTCCTTCAGTTTCACGCGGCACTGCTTCGGGTCCCTGTTATGGCCTCTGTCCTTCATGCCCTGGGAGATTTTCAGAAAGGTTTTGGCATTTCGAAAACTGGAACGGAGTTCTGATAGCACGGATTCCTCTCCCCAAACAGCGATCAGATCCCGTACCTCCCGTTCAGTCCATGCTGGAGCTCTTTTGCGATTCTGGGACTCCATCATGGTCACCTCTGCTGATGAGCTCTGCATGGTCACCTGCAGCTTGCCACGCTGGCCAAACAGGAAATGAGATTCAAAAGTTCGCGGTTCTTTTCCTGTCTACCTGGCCAGTGCATCTGAGTTGAGAGCGCTGTCCAGAGCGGTCAGAATGGAGCACTCTGGGATAGCTCCCGGAGGCCAATACCATCGAATTGTGTCCACAGTACCCCAAATTCGAGCCGGCAACGTCGATTTAAGCGCTAATCCACTTGTCAGGGGTGGAGTAAGGAAATCGATTTTAAGAGCCCTTTAAGTCGAAATAAAGGGCTTCATTGTGTGGACGGGTGCAGGTTTAAATCGATTTAACGCTGCTAAATTCGACCTAAAGTCCTAGTGTAGACCAGGGCTAAGGACTATAGTTTGCCAGTATCTCCATATGGATCTATTTCCTCGTGGCAACCACCAGGGGGAGCCCTACCTTTTGTTAACACTCTGCATTCTATTTTTAGATAAACCCTAAGCACATAAGGTATAGCTCTGGGAGAGATTCTGTACTGCCAAGAGGCTCAGTAGAGAACGTGCAGCCCCAGGGAAAGGGAGTAAAGATGGCTTTATAACTTCTTTACACTCTCCCAATTCTAGAGCATTATAGGGACCAGCTGGTGTACCATGTGGTGTAAATTAGAGCAACCACAGGCTTCTCTCATTTACAGCAGCCCCCCAAAAGCTTCCTAGGAGCTGTTCCTTAATACGGAGCTGCAAAGACTCTATCAAGTACTGATATGACCTCTTCTGCCTCCTAGCCCCATGCCCCCTGCAGGATGGCAGCATAAGATCATTTATGATTACTGTACATACTTGAGAAATTTTCATCACTGGCTGCAGGGCTTTTATGACCATTGTATGGGAATGGAGCAGCATGCATGGGCCACAGTGGAACGGAGGTCATTCTATGTCCATTTTTAGCTCATGTGAATTCAATGCTGCATGAAAGATGTTGGACTGAAAGCTTTGGAAAATGAAGCCCTTTAGTTATTCATAAATAAGTCAGCTCAAACAGCAGCAGTACGAATTTCCCCATCCTCTCCTGAATAACACTTTCTAGGTGGTAAAGGACAGGTCATTCTCTTTGCCCTTTTGGTCCTTGACTTCACTGATGAGAGAGCCAACCAGCGTGCTATTTGGTACCAATTTCAGTGGTGGTTTTTGTGAGGATGGCATCTAGGTGCTGGTAACTGGTCTGAGACCACCAAATTAATCTCACAGCAATTAAATATTCCAAATCTGAAATATACAAAACAGTGTTCTTTTTACATGAAGAAATATGAACCATTAAAAGAAAGTGTTAACTGCTGTGCACATAATAGAACCTCTTTTTGTCCCTTGAATAATATGCATATTGATTTGGGATGGGCTTTGAACTATATTTTGAATTAAAACAAGCTATATGCATTGCCTAAAGTAGGCAGAGGGGTGAGCATATTGCATTTCTATGTATGAGAATTTAATGGGTTTTTTTCTCTGTTTTGACAGCTTTACTTATGGCCCAACCTAGGAGTCTGTTCATAAGAAAATATTTATGCTGGCTCTTTTATGAGAGAGTAATGATGTCAATAGTATGGCACAAGTCAAAATGTTTCATGTGAGCAGAGTTTAGAGGAACATGAATTTTAGCCCAGAAACAAACTGAGGGCAATGTTTCCCCTTATTTATTATAGACTGAGTCCCTTAATGATTCGTGACTGTTCCATCCTGGACTTCTATTCCCTTCATTACACACACACACAAGACTATTACTGTCCATTTGCTAGGTCTTTACTGCTATCATCACATTATCGTCCAGTAAGATATTAGCTAATGATTAACTAGTTAATGTTTGTACAGTGCTAATTAAGTGTTAAGTATAATTATTATATACCAACAAGCAGTGCGGAGCCAGGTCTCAGATCTTGTCCCACTCCCTCAAGACAGCAAATATTTTGTCGGAAGGTGGGAGAGGGGACAGTGTTTCCCATCTTTCTCGTCTCCAGAGATAGCTAGTATATTAATCTTACAGTCAGCAGATGGATTTTATGTGGCTTTTATATAAGGAAACAAATGTCACCAGCTTTTACTACACCTCCATAAAAGCTGTGAGATACCATCATAAAGAAATGTGACACCTATTTGAAGAGCAAAAGGCATGTCCAACAAGCATGAGACATCCACAATAGCAACAATTTTTTAACTCTGAGTATGACATCCTACAGTCATAGAATCATAGAATATCAGGGTTGGAAGGGACCTCAGGAGGTCATCTAATCCAACCCCCTGCTCAAAGCAGGACCGATCCCCAATTAAATCATTCCAGCCAGGGCTTTGTCAAGCCTGACCTTAAAAACTTCTAAGGAAGGAGATTCCACCACCTCCCTAGGTAACGCATTCCAGTGTTTCATCACCTTCCTAGTGAAAAAGTTTTTCCTAATATCCAACCTAAATCTCCTCTACTGCAACTTGAGACCATTACTCCTCGTTCTGTCATCTGCTACCACTGAGAACAGTCTAGAGCCATCCTCTTTGGAACCCCCTTTCAGGTAGTTGAAAGCAGCTATCAAATCCCCCCTCATTCTTCTCTTCTGTAGACTAAACATCCCCAGTTCCCTCAGCCTCTCCTCATAAGTCATGTGTTCCAGTCCCCTAATCATTTTTGTTGCCCTCTGCTGGATTCTTTCCAATTTTTCCACATCCTTCTTGTAGTGTGGGGCCCAAAACTGGACACAGTACTCTACAGTCCTTAGATGCCAAATCTGCCAGTGATGTCAACAAGAGCCATGCCTGCTTAAGGATGGCAGAATTGGGTCTAAAGTCCAACATAACAAAGTATAAAAATGCAGTTTTATGATACTGTAGCGGGTTGGTCACCCGCTGCGGCCTTAAAGGGCTTAAAACAGCCCAGGAGGGGGCTGTGGCTGGGAGCAAGCAGTTCCCAGGCTGATTGGGGGAAGCAGGCTCAGTTGTGGCCACGCCCCAATCAGGGCTCAGTAAGAGGGCAGTGGGCTAGGAGCAGAGAGTCTCCTTTAGCTGTGGAGGGAGATGGGCCTGGCTGCTGGGGAGCATACCAGGGTACCAGAGGTCAAGCAGGGTGGGGGAAGGCCAGAGGAGCTGGGAGGCTCCAGACTGGAAAAGCCCCAGGCTGCAGGCCTGGCAGATGGCCTAAAACAGGATACTAGGGTTGCAACAGGGGAACTGATGAGTAGGCAGAGGCAGCAGGTCCAAACCCCCCTTGCCTGTGATGATTAGCTTATACACTGCAGTCTGCCCCAGTGTGCGGTGCCTCAATGGTGACTGGCAGTAGCCAAAGACTGAGGCGAGGTGGGGATAGTGGGTGGGGTGTTCCCTGGGGAGACCCAGACACCATGGGGGTACTGCCAGGGGGCAGCACCCTGGGTAAAAGGGGCACTGGGGTCTGGGAGGGACACAAAGGCAAGCAGGACACTGGCCTGCAGAGGGTGCACTGGAGACTGGTGAGCTAATTCCCTTAGAGACCACCAGCAGGAGGCACTGCAGGGGTGAGTCCCACACTATGACAGATACCCTGGAGTACACACTTCTAATTTGCAAAGAAGATTAACTAAATATAGACAAAACTATTTGATAGTAGAAACGCAGAGTGCTAGTAGTCCAAAATGAGGATGTGCAGTTATTATCCAAACATGCTTTGTTTCATTCTGAATGCTAGCTGTTACTTCATAAGTGGATGCGTCCCTAGCAGCAGTTGGGAAGAGGCTATCCTGAAACCACTGACTGAGGAAGGAGTCAATTGGAGGCTTCAGTGAGTTTTTACCTTGGGGATTATTTTCTTAGATATATTACTGGCCTAAAATCAATTAAAAATAGAAATCTAGTTACTTGGCTATCTGGCTTGAAATCCAATTGTGTATTTAAAAGATTGGTGTCAAAAGGTAGGGTTTTAGGTTTGTGGGGCACTGGGTAGTCTCTTTGGAATAGATACATTCTAAACAGTCAGATAATATGTCTGCACAGAAGGTGCAACTATAGAATGTACCCACAATGGCTGAGAGGATATATACTGGTATCTATCTTCTATGCCTTTGCATAGTGAATGAAATCCAACTTTGTGCCAATGGTCTGCACAAGGCTGTCCTCATTATTTAAATCCTTCATGTGCACTATGCTGGTGGTGGACACCTGGTTGGAGGAGCCATACAGGAGGTCCCTTTATGCCCTGTGTGCTGGGAGGGTGGCTCTGGTCAGGCCAATACAGAGGATGTCACTGATGGCAGGCCATAGGAGGAGCTACTGGATCTACTATTTATTTTTCTTATTTATTTAGACAAATAATAAAAAAATGCCCATGGAAGGCTCTAGGTACCATAATATATAAAAAGTAATATAGTATTATTCCAACAGCATTACAATAATAATTTCAAACTAGAACTCAGCCAACCAGCCACCTGCATTTAAAAAAAAAATACATGGATCCAGTGGCACTAACCGTTCATTCAAGTAGCAAGGGGAAAGGGGCCAGCCAGTATTCCAGCTCCTATGTGGGGGTGTGGGTGGGGGTGTGTGAGACCATTGTAGAGAGGGCTGTCCTGCAAGTCCTCTGGCTCTGGGTTGGGGAGTGATGGATTTTTACCTATTACAGCCCTTGCAGATTTCATCCACATTGTCTACTAATTCAGGTTTCATGAATGCAAAGTGAATTTCACTCACTATGAATAGCCCATTTTTAAAATTATAGTATGAGAGAGGCAATGTTCAATCAATGATGTAAAAACATTACATAGAAGACCAAGTTACTGATCTGCAGCTGGTATGTCCCCCCATTTATTAAAAAAGTGTATTTAAATTTCAAATTTAATACACAGAACTTTGGGGCATGTTTAATTTATGATGGAAGGTTAGGGCAGGTCCATACAGCAGCCAGCAGAAAAGGAATTTTAAAGAAAAGCTATGATCAGTGGAAAATAAATGGAAAACATACAAGCGAACATTCAAAATCCCTACAACTTTAACAAACAGTACAGGTATCTTCTGCAAAGGAGAGAAGACATGCTTGCTGTGTTTCCTTCACTTTTTTTTTTTTTTTCAAATTTATTTTGCATTGACTTGAGAACCATCCCAAAGGCCTCATTTTATTTCTCTGATAACAGTAGATCTGCCCTTTTTAAAATTTCATTGTCCTCCCTGAAGATTCTATTTCTGGTTCCAATTCTTTTCAGCCTGTATGTTGCTACTTGCAGCTACTATTAGATGTTATAACCTCAGTATTCACTGTTACATGGATGATTCTCAAACATACTTATATGACCTGTCAGATCCTGGAATAGCAGCCACCTTCATGTCCAAATGCTCAAGGAAAAATTCAGATTTAAATAGTTTGGCTATACCTTAATATAGCCAAGATAGCATTCCTATTGTTTGTTACAAGACAATAGTGTTAGAGGTGAGCTTCCTTTGACAGCAGTTTAGTGGGACACAGCTATTGGCAGATACTGTAATTTCATTAGGAACCTTGGGATCATCTTGGAAGGTGAGGTCGTTTTTGGCCAAGTATATTGCTGTCACCCCAAGTTGAATTTTTTTCCATGCTTTTTAAAATTTTTATCCATTACAGTGCTTGTTATGATTTCCTGGCGTAGCTGTGTTCTCTTTGATGGCTTTGAACTCTAGTAGCCATTTAATTTCAACAAATCAGAAATGTCCAGCCAAAACTTCTAGGCAAAAATTTGAAATTATAGAGGGAAAAAAAAATTTGTGTCCACTGCATATGTACATGAATTAATGGATTTCCTAGAAACAATTTTTGTAAAGCAGTATTTTCATGTGAACCGAAAACTTGCACCAAAAGGTTCTTTTGTCTGGGCTATATTATAGTGGAATTAGTAAAAGAATCTACAGGTGGATGTTTCAATCCAATTCAGTTCTATATGATTTTAGTAACTGCTGGATATAATTTCACACAAATGATGCTCCTATAATAAAGGGATATTATCATCTTCAAAGCTAGTCCTTTTAACTCTTTTTTTTTTTTTTTTTTAAAGTTTCAACTACAAAACCTGCCACTATAACAACACTGTCTGGTGTTTGGGGTTGTGTTTTTGTTTTGTTTTTAGAAAAATTTTTCTCTTTTCTGCTGTGGTGTGAAGAACCCACAACACAGAATGCTGTCTATACATAAAATGCTATCCAATGCACTTAAATTGACTTTGGATCAGGCCCTAAGTCAATGAGGGGGCCTTCCACTGTAAAAATAGTGATTATTTCCCCTCATCCTCTTTAATTTATAGAAAGCTGAGGTCAGTGGTTCTCCACTCTGGCCCACCACTCGTTCAGGGAAAGCCCCTGGTGGGCCGGGCCAGTTTGTTTACCTGCTGCATCCGCAGGTTTGGCCGATCGTGGCTCCCACTGTCTGCGGTTCGCCGCTCCAGGCCTATGGGGGCTGCAGAAAGCAGTGTGGGCCGAGGGATGTGCTGGGGCGTGCCGGGGCTTTCCCTGAACAAGCAGTGGACCAGAGTTGAGAACCACTGGTTTAGGTGTTACAACTAGTAAATTTACAATCAGTCACAGAAATATAATGTTTAGGTTGCTGGTGTCCTTTGAAGCAAAACCAGAGGTGAAAGTAAGCCGGTACAGCGTACCGGCAAGAGTCAGGGCACCGTACCGGGGTGGATCGGCTTCCCCAGGCGCAATTTAAGGGGCCTGCGGCTCCCAGCAGCGGCTGGAGCCCCCAGCCCTTTAAATTGCTGCCAGAGCCCCACTGCCAGAGCCCTGGGGTGGCAGCGATTTAAAGGGCTCTGGGTGGTAGCGGCCGCCACGCCCTGGGCCCTTTAAATCGTCCCCGGAGCCCCGCCGCCACTTCCCCAGGGCTCCGGCAGGCTCCAGGGACAATTTAAAGGGCCCGGGTGGAAATGGCGGCCGGAGCCCTGGGGAAGCGGCGGCGGGACTCTGGGGATGATTTAAAGGGCCCAGGACTCTGTCCGCCACTACCACCCAGGGCCCTTTAAACTGCTGCCAGAGCCCCTGACTGCTGCTGTTACCCCAGGGAGGGAGAAGGAGGCGCTTGCCAGTACAGGGTGGGCCGGGGCTGGCTCTGACCTCCCCCAGCCCCAACCCTTCTGGGGGCCAGAGCCGGCCCCAGCCCAGCCCTGTACCAGTAAGTCCCTAGACTGACTTTAACCCCAGAGCAAAAACAACATATGTAGCCTGTCTGAAAATTGTTTAACTACTATGGTTACAACTAATGCCTAAACTCACTATAAAGGAGAATGATTAGGGAAAAGAAAATTTTGTGTAGTGTTGCTTGGCCCTGTTCAACAGCTACTGAGGTGGATACATTTTGGTAGTGTGTGAAGATTGTATGTCAGTTTGTGGACTTGATCCTGCAAAATCCTCCAAAGGGATCCACAGGGGTGGAGCCTTATTTCCTCAGTCCTGCTGAAGTCAACAGAACTCTACACAGGCTTAACATTTCACTCATGCAAATCCTTCTCACTTCATCGTGACTAACATACATGTAGACTAACTTCATGTATAAGTATTAAAATAATAACTTGCATTTCTACAACTCCTTTCATCCCAAAGGATTTCACAACACTTTACAAATTTGGCCCAAATCTTGCAGGGAGTTCCATACAGGCTGACCCCTGCACCCTCTTGGGGCCTCATTGGTTTGAAGATTGAGAGGGCACAAGGCTTCACTTCCACAGAGCTCACTTTAAGGTCAGTGCTCAAATCTGTAAAGTGCTTTGGAATCCTTTTGAGATGAACGGAGCAATAGGAATACCAGTTTTTTTTTATTTTTTTTAAATTAATGGATTTTATTAGTGCAAGGGCCTCATCTACACTATTCGACTAATACGACTAAAATAAGTCTAATAAGACTAAACACTAATACGAGTTTTGATTGACTTCAGTGCAAGCTGGATCAGGCTCTAAGAGAACATCATTGCATTTCTCTTCATTCTACTATTTTGGGCCCAAATCCTGCAAATACTTACACAGGTGGTTAACTTTAGTCCAATTAAAATTAATAAATCAAAAATGAGCAATAATGACTGGATCCAAAGCAATAAGCAGTTATAGCTTGATAACACAACTGTTTATTTCTGTCTTCTTTCATGTTCATTTTGGTTTACTTCTGCTACTAACACACTTTGCAATGTCTCCCAAACATTTGAGCATTTTGTTAGTTACTCAAGAACCATGGCACATTGGAGCTGTTTCTGAAATCCTACCTCTAGCCACTTCTCGTTTTATTATTATTCTCAGTTATCATTACTGTCACATGCTTGTGCATGCATCTGGCCCTTCCAAAATGTAAATTTTAATTAAATGAAGAATATGCATGTGACAAAGTAAATAAGAAATGGATCATTCTTCACATCCACTGTACAATCTTACCTCCCTAATTTATAATTGTTTGAATTTTTAAATTGTTTTTTTCAAACTTCATGTTTTCAAAAGCTATTTGATTAAAATTTTTAAAATTTCCTTGCTGATAGTCTAGTACATATTACTGAATTTTGGTGGATGCTTACTTTGAGTTAAATCAAAACTATTTATTTTAAAAATCTTCCCAGTTTGGAGATACTTTTGTGATTTATAATTGAGAGGGGTAAGTAATAAGACCTCAGTCCTGAACTGAGAATCACACAAGCAAACCCCTAGGCAGAGGGCCCTTTATGTTCAGCAGGGCTGCACTTGGGACTGCCTATACAGTTCTCATTGCAGGAATGGGGACTACCGTTTTGAAAATTTCGCAGGATTTTTAGCCATGCATGATTTCCTATCAAATAAAGGCTATAAGCTCATCCAATGCCTTTGAAACTTTAGCCACAAATTTCTTTGTTCAATTTTGGGGGAAAAATTGGAAAAGAACATCTTTCATGCATATTAAGAGATCACCAGAAACCTGGGCTTTTTTTTTTTGCTCTAGCTAAATCAAATCAAATATGATATTGTTGTTTTCCCTTGGCTTATACGACATGCATCCAGCTCAAAAATGCAATTCTTTAGTGGACCTGATTTTGACTTTATTTATACTAGTGTATATATCAGGAGCAACTCCAGAAAAATCAATGGAGTTACATCAGTGCAGAGCTGACATAAATGAAAGGTGAATAAGACCCTAGTTTCTGGAAATCTTGAATTCTATAGCCAAAGGGCTGACCTACATTTGAATGCACTTATCTTTATAAATGGACACTACCATTAATTATTTCTGTCCTCTTGTCTGTAGGTTACCCTCAGGCTTCTTCTCTCTTATTCCTTCTCCCTAAAGTGTGATCTTTCTTCTACCTACTTCAAGATACATCTTGTATAGCAAGGGCAGAGTCTAAGTCACATCTATCTATTAACAAAAGAATAATCAGTGCTGTTGGCAAACCTATTCTCTCTACCCATTCAATTCAGCAGGCTATGACTTTGAAATGTGAACAAAACACATTTTCCTGATAAGTCAAAGTCATCTATACAAGACAAGGGGTAAATCAGGTACTTTAAGCTCAATTCAGAGGGGAAAAAGCTATGCATGCAATCTTTGATTTCCCAATGGATCTTTTATGTAAGAGGGTGGCTTTGAGGCACAAAAAGAAAAATCTCAATACAACTGAACCACAGTGAACTATGTGGGCAGCAATTGAATTTAAGGCATAGATACCATTATATACTGCCATGAAAAAACAGCCCTTTTTGTCTGTTCAGATTCTGATTGCATGCTCTATATTATAGCTGACGGGTTGGGTTAAAACCTTACCTCTGGACTCTTATACTGAAACAGGTGTCTGTTCTCATTGGACAGCTGAACCCAATGACCTTATTGTGTAAAACTAGGTAGGACTATAAGAGGAAGAGGGTGGTAGGAGTTGTTCTTTTGCTGAGCTTGATAAACACTGAGACCTAATTTACCATGTGACCAAGAAAAGAAGGCTTTTTCCTCTTCCTATTTCCCAACTTCTCTTGTTTCAACTTGATTATATGATTGTCTTGTGGTGAAACAGCTGAACAAGACATTTAACATGTGGGATTCATTGTGCTGATTACTTTATTTTCACTGACATAGAGAATGGCTCTATGTGGACATGGCTAAAAGTATAACAACATCTTATTATTCATTGAGATACACCCAACTACCAAGCCAGCTTGCTGATCTTGTGCAAAGAGAGGTGTAAAACTCCTTTGATTATAGGGAACTAAGGTGCCAAGGCTTTCTTCTCTTCATGCAATGCTTATTCTATACGCTCTGGTTAAGTTTTTGGTATTTTTCTTGATATATTAGAGAGTGAATAGGAACACTAAGTAATCTGTAAAATATACTCTTTGTAAAAACATGAAAATAACTAGGAGTTGCGTTGTTTTTATATCCAATATACATTATAGGTATTGTGTACAGACTATAATATTACTTCATACAAAGGTTTCTAATTTTGGTCTTGATCCTGAAATCTGCTGCCCAGGAGCAGACACTTATGCCTATGTGGAGTCCAACTTAGCTCAATGTAGTACAGCATGAGGGGCAGGGCTTCATGTGCATAGGTCTGATTGCAGGATCAGGGCCTAGGGTATTTCTACAGTGCACCTCTAACTGTTGTATTTAAGAGCTGCTGATACAAAAAGCATAGAATATATGCTTCCCTCTACTCAATGTGTGAAAGAGAAGCAAATGGGATACCAATGGCAGATACAACTCAAAAAATATCAGGAGAAAGGAGTCAATTCTACATACTCCTCCTTTCCTAGAAGCCTCTGCACCCGTAAGTATCTGTGGAGCTAGGGATCTGTGGGACAGGGAGAATGATGGAACTGGGGTCATCTGGAATTGAGGGGAAGCTGATAAACAAAGTAGACAAAATGCTCCCTTCCAACATCAATAGACTGCTAGAGAGAGTTAATGTTGCAAGAAGCAGAATTAATTCTCTTCTGCAGCTCTAGCCTTTTCCAACAGGGAAGGTAGTATGAAGCCACAGAGGAGGAATCAGAGCAGTGTGGCTGACAAGGTGGAGCAGGGAAACCTTCTTGCAACATTTATTAATAAAATAAAAAATTGGAAATAGAAAAATAAATCAGAAGCTAGAAATTGATAAGGAAAGCAAAGGGACGTAAGGAGAAATCTATGGCCTACAGCATTAAGGACAATAAGGAGTTTAAGTATATTAGGAGCAAAAAGAATCCCAACAATGGTATTGGGACACTATTAGAAGGGAATGGTAGAATTAAAAATATTAAAGCAGAAAAGGCAGAAGTGTTCAGTAAATATTTCTGTTCCATATCTGGGGGAAAAAACAGATGATGAAGTTCTCTCCATTCAACTAACATCTCAAGAGAATGTGTGCAGCAACTAAAGTTAGACATGTTTAAATGAGATGGTTTGGATAACTTGCACCCAAGAGTTTTAAAAAGCTGCTGAGGAGATCGCTGGACCATTAATGCTGATGTATAATAAGTCTTTGAACACTGTGGAAGTTCCAGTAGACTGGAAGAAAGACAATGTTGTGCCAATATTTAAAAAGGATGACCTGGATAATTATAGATCTGTCAGTCCAAGGTTGATCCCGGGCAAGAAAATGGAGTGGCTGATATAGGACTCAATTAAAAAAGAATTAAAGGAGGGTAATACAATTAATGCCTATCAAGATGGGTTTATGGAAAATAAATGCTGGGAAACTAACTTAGTATTTTTTGATGCAATTACAAAGTTGGTTGATAAAGGAAATAGTGTTGATTATATTTGGATTTCTGTAAGATGTTGGAGTTGGAACTGCAAAACATTTTGATTAAAAAATTAGAATAATTAAGCTGCGACATATTAAAAGTTGGATAACTAATAGGTCTCAAAGTGTAACTGTAAATGGGAAATCATCATCGAGCAGGTGTCTCTCAGGGATCAGTTCTTGGCCCGATGGTGTTAAACATTTTAATCTGATGTTTTCTTCCACATCATTGATAATCACTGATATTGTTTGCTGATGCCCCAAAAATTGAAGGAATGGTAAATAATGAAGAGGACACATCACTGATACTGGATCACTTGGTAAGCTGGGTGCAAGCAAACAATGTGTTTTAGTATGGCTAAATGTAAATATATACACCTCGGAACAAAGACTTTAGGCCAGACTTACATGATGGGGGACTCTATCCTGGGAAGCAGTTACTCTGAAAAAGATTTTGGGGTTGTGATAGCTGATCAGCTGAACATGAGCTCCCAGTGCAATGCTGTAGCAGAGGCGAATGCAATCCTTGGATGTGTAAACAGGGGACTCTCAAGTAGGAGTAATGAGTATTTTACCTCTGTATCTGGCACTAGGGTAACCACTGATGGAATGCTGTGTCTGGTTCGAGTCTCCACAATTCAAGAAGGATGTTGATAAATTGGAGAGGGTTCAGAGAACAGCCAGGACAATGATTAAAGGATTAGAAAACATTCCTCACTGTGATAGACTCAAGAAGCAAAAGAAGGTGACGGTCTATTGGGAACAAGTATTTAATAATGTGCTCTTCAGTTTAGCAGAGAAAGGTGTAACAGGATCAGATGGCTGGAAGTGGAAGCTAGACAAATTTAGACAGGAAATAAGGTAGGGGTGTGTGTGTATATATATATATATAAAAATTTGTTTTTTTTAAAGAGAGAGGGTAATTAACCATTGGAACAGGGGTTTTGATAGATTCTCCATCACTGGCAATTTTAAAATCAAGATGTGTTTATAAAAGATTTTAGAATTATTTGGGGGAACTTCTATGGCCTATGTGATACTAGGTCAGACTAGATGATCACATTGATTCCCTACTGGCCTTGTAATCTATGGACCACTTCTTGTAGATGCTTGGACTCCAAGGAGGGTAGGAGGAATGAAATAGTTAACAATGTTGACATTTAAATGATCAGCATCTTCAGGTTTGTCTACCCAGCAACTAGACACCTTTGGCTGGCCTGTGCCAGCCAATGTGGGCTCATGGGGGTTGGGCTGTTTCATGGCGGTGTAGACTTCTGGGCTCAGCCAGGAGCCTGAACTCTGGGACCCGCCCACCTTGTACGGTCCTACACTGATCCTGAACCAGGAAGTCTACACAGCAATGTAACAGCCCCACAGCCTGAGGCCTGCAAGCCTAAGTCAGCTGGCCTGGTCCACCACTGCAGGTGTCTAGTTGCTCTGGAGATATACCCTTTGAACCTCAGTCACATGAATTGGGCACGTCATGCCCAATTGAACTATCGTTTGAGGCAGTCTGCAGTCACCTAGAGAACTCTGTTCAGGTTTCTGAGGTTTTCTTCACAACTGTAATAGCTAGAGCCTTTGGGGCTTGTCTACACTAGAGAGTTGTCCCACTATAACTGTTTTGGTATAGTCAAAGCAGTACACCTCCCACCCCCCATGTACATGCACTAATGTAGGTATAAAGGTGCTTTATACCAGTATAGCTATTCCCATATAGGGAAGGGAATAAGTGTGATAAGTCACCTTTATATAACAAGGCAATACTTCATCCACACTAGGGATTTTATTGATTGATTAAAAATTACCCCCTTAACTGATATAGTGATATTGGTACAATTTTAAGTGTAGGATGATCCTTATTATTTTAAATAAAAGCTAACAGTCTGGAGAACAAGGAGTAGCTGGGGGATTGGATTGCTGACATGGGTTTCGGCAGCCAGGCCTATGTCCAGCAGTGAGCAGTACAGCGGACAGCAAGCGGGCAGCCTCAGGGCAGTGGCTCTAATGCCTAGCAGAGGGGCTCTCAAACTGGGGGTTGCGAGGTGTTAGCCTCCACCTTAAACCCCGTGTTGCCTCCAGCATTTGTAATCTAAAATATATTAAGTGTTTTTAATTTATAAAGGGGGGGTTGCACTCAGAGGCTTGCTATGTGAAAGGGGTCACCAGTACAAGTTTGAGAACCGGCCACGCACCGTGGGTGGAGGGAAGAAATCAGCGTTTGTCCCTGTATTGCATGAACAGGCGACCTTTCCACACGCACAACACACACCTCAGTGTTGTTCACCTCACTGCCCAGCCCGTCCCGTGGTGACTATGCCGCCTCCACCCTGAGCCCTCCCTACCACTGACTCTCTGGCTGAACAACCCTGGTCCCGCCCCAGCCGCGCAGGGCAGCAGCGCGGTTTGTGCACACAACAGAGGCACGTCACTACTGAGCGCTCTAGGCCGGGCCGGGCTCCGCTAGGTGGGGGAGGACGAGGAGAGTCTCGAACCGGCAGCCTCCCAGCGTGGCGCAGACCCGCAAAGGGGACAGCCGCTCCGTGAGCCCCTGGCGCCGCGCGGTGCATTGTGGGACCCGCACTGATTTGGGCCCGAGCCGCGGAGGGCGCCGGGAAGAGTGGCGGCGGCGGCTGAGGGAACGCGAGGCAGCGGCGGCGCTGGTACTAGTTGCGGCGGGTGCGGGGCCCGGCCGGCCGCTGTGAGGGTAGCCTGCCCACCCCAGCCGCCGCCGGGACACGGAGCGGCACCTACCCGGCCTCGGCCAGTCCCGCAGCGGCCACCGTGGAGGTGGCGGCGGACGGAGCCGGACCGGACCGGACCAGGAGAGATCCCAGCGCCGGGACAACCTCTGCCCCAGGGAGCCGGGAGAGAGAACAGCCCCCGGCGGCCGGGCCCCCTCTGCAACTTCAGCTCCCACCTCCGGGACCTGGGAAGCCCCAGCCCGCCTCCTCGCTAAGGCTCTTGGGAGCCGAGACTACTCCAGCCGCTCAGGGGAGCGAGGCCTCCGGGAAAGGGGCCTTTCCCCAGGCCGGCGCTCCCCTGGGGCCTCCGGCAGGGGAAAAGCCGCCTATCTGCTCCCTAATCCACCCTCGCAGCTCCTGAGGGGTTGGGGCCTCTGGGGAGAGGAGAACAACCCCTACACCGCAGGGACCTCGGCGCCAAACCATCGATCTCTTCCCCCAGTTAGTCTTTGGGCCCTGGGACGCGCCTTCCCCACCTGTGCCCCCCCGCCTCTGGGATACCCTTTTGTTTAGTTTTTAGAGCGGACTGATTACTGGGCTGGATCAGGACATCTCAGCGCCGGAGCCTCTTCTGAAGAGTCATTGGTGTGAGGGTAAGTGGAGGGAACAATAACCGAAAGTACAAATACCCCAACAGCCCCACCCCACTTTCAAAACAGCATCCAGCAGCACCCACCACTGGGATTATAAATGTGTGAGAGAAGACCCAGGAAACCGAGGGAAGGAAAGGATCCTACCGTTACTAACAGAGGGGGGAAAAGAGAGAGCTTTTCCAAATTCCCCACAAGAAAAGCCGTTCCCTCTTTTCTTTCTATTTTTACTCTTTTGAATAATGCCATTGAGACCTTAGAGGGATTTCTGAACCATGCACTGCTGAAGCTTGTTGCACCAGCAGGATAGAAGTGGCTTTGCCTTTGCACATGCTTCCCCCACCCGGGCTGTTGCAGGAACTGTGGGCCATCAGTAGAGAGAAGGGAAGCTGAGACTGGTTTCTTTGCACCCATTCTTTTTTGCCTTGGGGACTTCACTGGCCGGTTGAAACCGTTGCTGCTCCTACTGGACCTATACTTTGCTCAGCAAGTTTATTTATCCTGTTGTGTGTGGGGTTGTTTAGTAAATGGACATTGTACCCAAGGTGGATGGCTGCTCTACAGTCTGAAAGGTGTCTTGGGATCACACAAAGCTGCTAAAAGAACAGGAAAGATCTGGTGTTGCTAGAATTTTGGGGGCTGTTTTCAAGCCATTTTGTTTCTTCGAACAAGGTAAATAAATTAGTGGTGTTTAAAATAAAGGCCTCTGATGGTTTGACATGATATATATATTTTTTTAAATAGTGAGACAGTATCTCTGAAATGCATTGTAAAATCTTTCTTCCCAAGAATGAGATCTTCAAATTAATTCTGAAATGTAAAGTTTATTCGTCAGATTTAGAGACAAATAAACTTTTACTGATGTAGATATTCAGATGAAGTATGAAGTCTGTTTTCATTATATAGTAGTTGAAAGCATGGGGGGAAGTGTGCGATGTTTCAACCCCTATAAGAAAATTGATTGCTTCACTGCTTGTATGTGTTTGCAGATGGATTTTTATTCTTGTAAGCTTGTGAAGAAGGTTAAGGCACGCTCTGTCCCAAGAATTCCTGAGGTCTTAGTGGCTCAGTGCTAATGCTGAATAACAATGACAGGTTTCAGAGGAACAGCCATGTTAGTCTGTATTCGCAAAAAGAAAAGGAGTACTTGTGGCACCTTAGAGACTAACCAATTTATTTGAGCATGGGCTTTCGTGAGCTACAGCTCACTTCATCAGATGTTTACCGTGGAAACTGCAGCAGACTTTATATACACACAGAGAATATGAAACAATACCTCCTCCCACCCCACTGTCCTGCTGGTAATAGCTTATCTAAAGTGATCAACAGGTGGGCCATTTCCAGCACAAATCCAGGTTCTCTCACCCTCCACCCCCCACACAAATTCACTCTCCTGCAGCAGGAGAGTGAATTTGTGTGGGGGGTGGAGGGTGAGAAAACCTGGATTTGTGCTGGAAATGGCCCACCTGTTGATCACTTTAGATAAGCTATTACCAGCAGGACAGTGGGGTGGGAGGAGGTATTGTTTCATATTCTCTGTGTGTATATAAAGTCTGCTGCAGTTTCCACGGTAAACATCTGATGAAGTGAGCTGTAGCTCACGAAAGCCCATGCTCAAATAAATTGGTTAGTCTCTAAGGTGCCACAAGTACTCCTGAATAACAATGCTTTCTTGTTTCCATTGCATTTAAATTTGAGGAACAGAAATTTCTCCAAGTTCTGTTTCGAAATCATGATGGCTGAGCATTCAAAACGGGCTGTAGGGTTCTACTTAAATTGATGATTTTCCAAGTTTAAGCTCCTCTTGTAAGGCGTTGTTAGTTTTATTAAGCATGATAGCACAAAAATACTCTCATATTTTTATTAAATTTCTGTGCCTCAGTCTGTTTTTCTTTACAGGCAACTTTTACTATTGGTATCTACAGTGATAACCTATAATGTACTGCAGGCACGTGTTGAAGCCTTGTTGGTTTTGTTTTAGTACTATTACCTGAGAGGTTTAATGTCCTTTCACATCCTTAATTTGGTTTTAATTTCCCCTGCGCTAATCTGTCTGATTTTCCAATTGCTGTATCCCGATACAGAAATGTGCTACTGCTAATTTTCTTGCAGCAAACTGCTACAGTAGAGATTGTATGGCCAGTATAACAAGATCGAAGTACTGGCTCTGTCATGAATTAATCCAGTTGTCTTGATGTCAGAATAGAGTTTCACGAGTTTGGGGGAACCATGTTTTGCTCTTTCCAAATAGCTGAGCAGTACAGTAGATAATTGATTGGTTTAACTGTATCATTTTTTGTTGGCCGTGTGTGGCTTCAGTACTTTTTGAAGGTACTAGCTACAGTTTAAAAAGAAAAAAACATAAATCTCTTAGAAAATGAGGTCACAAGTAGTACTATAGAAATATAGTTTTGCAGGAAAATCACTAATATTTGTCAAAACTGAGTCTTCAATGAATTGGCTCATTGTACATGGCATCTCTGTAATATTACATGACATAGTGGTAAACACCTAAGTTATGTCAGCCTCTAGTGTTGGTATCACTGGGGAAGCTAAATTGATGATGTATTGTGGATGCTAACTCTTCTTGGATAGGCAGGGTCATTGTGCATTTTGGTTTACCGACATTTTGTTTGGACTTGTACTCTGCACTTTTCGGTTACTATTAATAACTTTACATTGAATCTTTTATTTCAAGATGATGTGTGAGGTGATGCCAACCATCAGCGAGGCAGAGATTCCCTCAGGGGGAAATGGAGGCCATAGTTCAGGCTCTCCTTTACAGTCGGATGCTGATTCCCATTTTGAGCAGTTAATGGTATCCATGTTGGAGGAAAGGGATCGACTTCTGGACACACTAAGAGAGACTCAAGAAACACTAGTATTGACCCAGGGCAAGCTACATGAAGTCAGTCATGAAAGAGATTCCTTGCAGAGACAGCTCAATACTGCACTTCCACAGGTATGGATGCTTTGAATGGCGGATATCTTTTAACAATCTTAGTGTTCGTTTTATTTTTTTATTTCATTCACACATATTGTAAAGTATAAAATATTCCAGAGAGCACATATGGGTTGGTTGGTGAACGGAAAGTAGGCCTTTCTGGTGGCTTTTATTTAAGACCTAGGAAATTCTGTATGTATCTTTTAAACTACGTCTAACAAAAACTTTGAAAGGTTAGGTCTGATACTGTTAATGCACACTGTGGTGCCATGGCGGAGCAGAAGTCTCAGAACTCTGCAGAATTGACTTAGCTCAGTAATTACATTATGGGGTTGGGTTTGTTTTTTTGTCTTCCACTGAAGTATTAGCTGTTCGCCTCTGTAGGGGAGGCAAATTACCAAAGAATATGTATCATGTGTTGTGATATATAGGCATTGTAGTGTGTGGTCAGGAATGACGAGCAGTGTTTATGCACCTTACTGCTGCTTTTTTTTTTTTTTTTTTTTTTTTGGGAACCCTGCTGCTTGGCTTTAGCTGCAACCCTGCAATAACCAGTGCCAGCAGCAGTTCTGGCTCCTGGGGGGGCACAGGGCTCCGCGTGCTGATCACCGGCTCTGCACTTCCATTGGCCGGGAACCGGGCAATGGGAGCTGGGGGATGTGGTGCCTGCGGGCAAGAGCCACACAGAGCTGCTTGCATGCCTCCGCCTAGGAGCTGGACCTGCTTCTGGCTGCTTCTGGGGTGCAGCACGGTCCGCGGTGCCAGGACAGCCGCTGACCGGGAGCCGCCCGAGGTAAGCCCGTGCCCCAGTCCTCTGCCCCAGCCCTGATTCCCATCTCCCTCCCCCCCCCAACCCAGAGCCCCTTCCTGAAACCCAAACCCCTCATCCCCAGTCCCACCCCAGAACCCGCACCCGGAGCCCCTCCCGGACCCTGAAACTGAAACCCTCATTCCCAGCCCCACCCCACAACCCTCATCTCTGCACCCCAACCCTCTGCCCCAGCTCTGAGCCCCTCCCACTCTCCAAACCCCTCCTCCCCATTTTCTGCATCAACCATTTTCTTCAACTGGCTTGCCAGAAAAAAAAGTTTGAAAACCAGTGCCCTAGTGAACCTATTATTATTTATTTTTATTTTTTCAGTAGTCCGTATGCATACTTCCCCTTTCCATATGTTCAGGTAATATTTAGGGTTGTTATACAGTAGAATGAACTGGTGTTTGTTTATGAACATTCCAGAGCTGTGTTTGTGTGAAAAAGAGATTCAAGATTGCTTGAGTAACTGTATTTGTAGCAGTAATGTATTTTGTTGATGTACTCTGGTTTACTAATCAAGGAACTGAATCTGTGATTGGGTCTGCATAGGTTCAGGGAGTCCACTTGTGCAGGTTCAATTGTAGGATCACAGTTCAGTCACTATTTGTCTACTTATATATGGTACTGTTGCGAAATTCATAAAATTGTCTTGTAGTTTGTGCTCTGAACACAGTATTTTTTAAAAAAACACAAACAAATCCTACTTCTCAGACACATACCAGGGATAGCTAATATTCTTCTAGTACAGTAGTCCCATCAGTTACCAAAAGGCCTGTGTTAGCTAATGGAATGCTGTGACAAATATATAGGCTACTAAAATAAAGGAAGAAATATAAAAATGGTGGTTCAGTGCTTTTTTTAACTAAGTTTGGATGTGTTACCTATAGAATTCACTCTAACTGAAGTAGATTGACTGATACGTAGTCTTGGTCTACTTCACTCTCTGTTGCCCAGAGCAATGCTTCCTTCATAGGAGAACTAAGCTGCCTTTCCTCTTAACTTAACTGTAGACTATAACCATCAAATGTATTCTGAACTATTGGGTGCACTTAATGTATGAACAGTGTACGGAAGCTTTTGTAACTTTGCCAACACTACTGGTGGCTCAGGTCAGTGCTATATTAGACTTTAAGTTACATGAACACAAATATTTGCCACAAATAAAAGGGAAAAAAATAACTGGCATGCATAGCAACTTGTGCACAGGTGACAATCGCAGCATATGTTTTTTACACAAATTCTAGATGTTACTAAAACAAACTTCATGCTAAACAATATAGAAACAGATATTTCTGGATATCAGCTCTATTATTAAAAGGTGTGCTAACACATCCTATTTTTTGACTCGCCGTCTTGCATGGTATAAAAACAATAGTGTTATGGCTTGGAATCATTTATCTTCTGTATTCATGGTAGTCTTGTTCAAAATTTCTTTATTTCGAAAAATCAAGTTTATGTAAGTCAGGAATAAGAACTGCATTGTGCGTATACATCTTTGAGCTTCTAGTGGAATGCAGAGCCTGAATGAGGAGAAAAGCTGCTTATGGTTTTGTTTTGGTACTAAGTTTTATTATGGTAACAGTATGTAGTATTTTATTTTAATTAAGACCTTGATCCACAATCTTTGCTGTACCATTTTGATTTCCACATTTTAGCACTTTTGGGGGTGTAAATATTGATTGTGAATGTTTGCAAATTATATTCAAGTGAGAGTTCAGGTGCAGTTGTGGTCGTAAAAATATTCAGGTAACTATATAAACATCTCTCTCAAACCATATAGTGGACATAAATAATCCATTTTTGGTTTAATCACATTCATTGGGAGAACATGAACAGATATGTCAAATGAGATTCTTACAAAACAATGCTGAACATTTAATCTGAAGACAAACTTTTTAAGACCATAATTTACAGTGATTACTTATGGTGCAATGGCCAGGAATCAGTTGTCTCATCTTTATAATTATTGACATTTTTAGCAACAGTTGATTTTCTTTGTGTTGTCAAGGAGCATCCTGGATTTAAATAATGTAGAGTTTTATAGATTAGAAACAACATCTTTAATTGCAGTCAGGTATGATGAACACAAATATAATGTACTCTCTGTGGGAAGTACTATTAGTTAAGTGACATGTTTTGCAGCAGCTGAAGTTTCCTAAGGATCTTTGGATATAGCCCTATGTAGAGTTTGTGAAAACAGTCCAGTTTTGAGGTGGCCCAGGCTGTACCTACTGCTGTAGTAAGGTCTGCATTTGATAGCATACCTTATGGCTATCAAATTTAAAAACAAAAGCTTTTGGTCACAGCTGCAAGTTAGTTATCCAGAAGCAGCAGGAATCTCATAAGACTTTCCGTTTTGTGCAAATGTTTTCATAGAACCTTGAGCTTGTTGGAGGTTCTAGCAGGGGAGCGCAGCTACCGTAAACCCTTGACCGAAGAACTGTACTCCTCTATCTGGGAGGTCATCCACCGAGCGTGTGCCAAAACAGGCAAACTCTCTAAATCAAGGTGGTAAAAATAAACTGCTGATTGTTCCAATTTCTTCCCTCCGTCAGCTAAACCTCATTGAAGCCGCAGTCTCTTAGGCACTGGGTAGATTTGTTTACAGCTTCATTGATTGGGTTGAAGGACATGTGGGAATCAGAATACTGTCTGCATATTGAGAATCACTACTGTTCATAGTGCCTCACTAATTTTCCTAATGGTTCCCAGCTTTCCACGTAGAGCATAAGGGGTGATGCAATGTAGCCGTGCAGGACCATGTGTCAGTGTTCTTGGGGGCCGATGAGCAGTTTCAGAACTACCTTCTGGTAGTCTCTGAGTAGACTTTGAGCTACTCCAGGCTCTGCTTGAGAATGTTCAGGACATCTGTATGTTACTTTAGTCTGTAGCATTTGGTTTGACTGCTCAGTTACCCTAATTTAAATACATTTGTGAAAATCCTAAAGGGTTTATTTTAGTGGTTGCTTTCCTATTAAAAAACGAAATCCATCTGTAACCAATGGATGAGCAGATGTTAATTGATCGTATATGACTGATGGTATTGTGCCCTTATTAATTTTCAAATTGATTTATCATTCTTATTTAAACAGACCTGTTAGTTAAATTTGATTTTAAAGTGTTGAGCATTTTATGTTTGTGAATTAACTTCAATGTTATCCTGATGAGTTAAATCCTCAAATACAGATACATTTTTAAAAATAACCTGAAATTGTCCTCAGGCTTTGTTTTTCAAGTAATGTGTTAGGCAGTTTGTAAGTGGGAAATTTTGGAGATAAACTAAATATTTGGATTGCTATCTAGTGAGAAGCTTTTAGAAGAGGCTTAGTTTAGATGCAGCTTTGAAAGGTGAGTAAGCCTTCCTTTTTATTTATTATTTCTTCTGAGGTGTTATGTAGAGGTTCCAGTTGGGATAAGGGCCCCAGTATGCTAGATCCTGTACAAATGCATAGGAAGATAGCATGCTACCTCACTTAGCCTGCAGGCTAAAATGAGTGTTGTAGGGGAGAGGGCTATGATTAAAGTATGCAGAGTCTTTTGATACATATTTTTGTGCATATTTATAAATAAATGTACTTCACATGCACCCAGTTTCTCCTCAGTTTAATTAGTTGTAATTACTTGTAAATATCATGGAATAACTGAGTTCTGCAGAGGGATTTGAATGAAGAGAGGCTAGTGGCTTAATGGATAAGTCATACAGAGTGTTCAGTACCTGCACTGAATTAATATTTACATATTGGCACTGTGCTCAGGACTATATAGACAATTCCTGACTGAATAGGAAGGATTTAATTATTTTACTCCATTCTGAATTAGCTCACTTCACTTTTAATATAATGTTGTGCTGGGAATGGTTGTCTGTTTTAAGTTTAAATGATCCATCGTTAAACACGGAAGTTTAATTTTCACCTGATTTTGAATGAAAACTTTTTCATTAAAAAATATTTATTTGGGGTGGAGCATTGACCCATCTTTTCCAGTACAATAGAATTTTAAAAGAGAATTAAATGTATCCCACTGAAGAATGCTGAATGGAATTAATTCTTTCCCCTTTCTTTCTTTGAAAAATGTTTTTCCACAGAAAGGCAAGTATTAGAGCCATAGTACAAGTCATTGTCATGTGTTTGCAGGTTCAAGGTAAAAAAAAAAAAGTACTAATTACTCATGTTAAGATGAATCAGTTTTCCAAGTTTATTTTATTTTTATTTTGTAAGCAGAGATTGATACCATTGCTGAAGCTTCAAAACAGTGACATGCATGCATTGGTATTTTTTTGCTTATGGTTTTTTTGGAATAAGGGATATTTACTAAAAATTTAAATATTGGAATACGAGGAAACGAAATGTCTTAAATACAACTTTGAGGTAGTAAAAATACTTTCTAGAACAGCTTTCTTTTGGACCACTTGGCTACATAAGTAAACTTGCATGTAGAAACATGAACAACTTTGATTTATTGACTTGATTTTCAATATAAAAGTAAATAAAAAATGTTCAAACAAAAATGTGAATTTTTGTAGTTCTAGCAGTCTTAAGATCCACAGAACTCTGACTTGGCTTCCACAGCCCTGATAGTTTTTAAAGGAGAGAGAAATGTTTCACTCGTATCATGGGATTCAGTCTTTAAAAATTTCAAGTTATGTTTGTGCGTGTGCTTTTTTGTATTTTTTTTAATTGTGTTTGTAAGGTAGCTGGCAGTCTTTTAGAAAACTATTTTCAACAAAGGTATTTTTGTGTAAAAGTTTGCAACTGTTTGAAAGGTTTTAAGTGAACAGACTTATTTTCTGTACTTTGTCCTGTCAGGCTTTTTTTACAGGTTGGATAAAAATCAGTTATTTTTTAAAAAATCTGATTTTTTTAACTTAACATATTTTAAATTTAAATTAGTTTTATTTTTTAATTAAAAATAATATAAGTAAGGCATAAACTTATAATCTGTTAAACATTTACATTAAATACAACAATAATATTAAGTAGTGCATATTTTCTGCCAAGTTTTAAAGAAAAACTGCTGTGGAACCCATGGGCCAAGAGTTGTGGAAGTGCTAACCAGCTTTTGACAGCAGTAGCCTTCTCTGCAGGTACAGAGAGAATATTTTCTTCATTTCAGTTTATTCAACTGGTTCAGTTCAAAGGTAGTTCATTCAAAGTTGAGAAACCAATTGAGAGTTAAAACAAGCTTTTCTGCTCTCTCTGTCTTCCAAGGTATGGACAAAAACTAAGTGTGAGGGAATGAGAGCCCACTAGTTTTAAAACCTTGAAAGATATGGTGATCAGAAACAGTCTATTCACTATCTACTAAATACTTCTTTTGTTTAATAAATGTTAGTTTTAAATGCAAAACATGTTGTGATTTTTGACAAACACATTTTAAGGTAGTTTTAAAATTTAAATGCTGTATTTGTGCACGTTTAAGTGGACTTGCATTGTATCTGTATTGAGCATGATACAAATTACAATTCAAATTATCTAGTAAAAAAGAAATACATTATTCACCGTTGTCTAATATTACAAAAAAGTAAAAAATAAGAATGAATAATATATATAATTGCTTAATAGATACAGTGTAATCTCTTGGTTAGCAAAAAGCAGAAAACTTAGTGTAAAGGCTATATTTAGGTGCAAATCAACACATTTTAATTGTTACCAACCAGTGAGAATCAGCCTTTCTTTAGGAAAGTAACTAAAAGTTACAAATGCAAAATACAATTAAAATCAATTATTTAAATCAGTGTTTCATTCTCTTATTTAAATCATGATTAAAATTGGTGATTTAAGTCAATCCACCCTGCATTTTTTACCTGGTAAAAGCCAGTAAACTGAAAATGTTGATTTTTAACTAAGGCCATGCATATACGTACAGTGCTGCAGTGGTGCAGCTGTACTGATACAGCTGCAGCGCATCTGGTGAAGACGCTGTATGCCAAAGGGAGAGAGCTCTCCCGTCGGCATAAAAAAGCCCCCTCTGTGAGCGAGATTATCCCGCTGACATAGCGCTATGCACATGAGCACTTATGTTGGTGTAACTTACTTTGCTTGCGGGGGTGATTTATTCACACCCCTGAGCGACATAAGTTATGCTCACATGGGCTATAATGTAGACCAGTAGTTTTCAACCTTTTTGTGGGGGCCCAGTTGAAGAAAATGGTTGATATCGGCAACCCAACAGAATGGGGGATGAGGGGTTTGGGGTCTGGGAGGGACTCAGGGCTGGGGCAGAGGGTTGGGGTGCAGGGGTGAGGGCTGCAGGGTGGGGCTGGGAATGAGGGGTTCAGGGTGTGGGAGGGGGCTCTGGTCTGGGGAAGGGGGTTGGGGTACAGGAGGGGGTCAGGGCTCTGGGGTGGGGCCGGGGATGAGGGGTTTGGGGTGCAGGAAGGGGTTTAAGGGGGGACTCAGGGTTGGGGCATGGACTTACCTTGGGCAGCTCCTGGTCAGCGGCACAGTTGGGGTGCAGAGGCAGGCTCCTGCCTGTCCTGGCACCACGGACCGTGCTGCGCCCTAGCAGCAGGTCCGGCTCCTAGGCGGAGGCGTGCAAGTGGGTCGCACAACTCGCACCTGCAGGCACTGCACCCCCTATTCCCATTGGCTGATTCCCAGGGCGGGGGCAGTGTGCGGAGCCCCAGGGCCCCCCCCGCCTAGAAGCAGGACCCGCTGCTGGCCGCTTCCGGGCGCAGTGTCATGTCGGAGCAGGTAGGCACTAACCTGCCTTAGCTGGGCAGCACCGCTGACAGGACTTTTAACGTCCTGGTCAGTGGTGCTGACCGGAGCGACCCAGTGCCTGACATGCTGCAACCCAGTCCTGACCCGAGGTTTGAAAAATGCTGGTGTGGACAAAGCGTAAGTTTACAGAGAGTACTCCTGTATAGCATTGCAGTCTTAATCAGAAAATATTATGTTTTGGGGTGTGTGGAGATCACAGGTGTTAGTTTTTTTAAAAATGAAAAATTCATAAATGCAACATAAAGGTTTTGCAGTTATAAGTTGTCAGGAAGTGCAAATATTAATGTTCTTTCAGCAATGTTAATTTTGCTATGTTATGCATCCTGAATGTGTTCGGGTGGACTGATTTAAATTACCTTGATTTAAATCACCAAGTGGAAAGCCTCAATTTAAATCTATTTTAAATCTACTTTTCCATTTGTACTCCAGTTATTTTCTAAAGAAGGTGCATTCTCATTAAAACATGTTGATTTGAACAGAGCCGTTACCCTAGATTTGTGCATTCCTTTGCTACCTTGGAGTGTACACTACATATACACATTTATTCAAGCAATTATGTAGCTTAATATTTTCAGATTTTTATTAATTTTACCTTTTTTGTCAAAGTGGTGAATGATATCTCACTTATTAGATCATTTACTTTTTGCTCATGATTTGTGTGAACTTGTATTAGGATGGTAATTAGAATTTAATTAAACACACAGAACAGCATATAAAATTTATTTTTATTAAACCAAACAATCTTAAATGTATAAACTTCTCTTCTCAAAGCACGTTTCATATTTCCAGTCAATGATTTAGTAAAGGAACGGGGGATTACCTGGGGTGAGTGAAGTAAACTGGTTGTGATAGTTCCCGCTATTTTGTCATGATGTTCTTCACAAATTATCATCCAAATAGGTCATTTCAAATAGCTCAAAACAGTCAACCACTGAATTCCATCATTTAGCTTGGGGAAGAATTAGTTGGGATCCTCCTGCTCTCTTCAGTGACTCTCAGAATCATTGAAATGCAAGACTAGAAGGGACCTCGATAGGTCATCTAGTTCAGTCCCCTGCATTGAGGCAGGACTAAGGATTTATCTACACTTGAAATGTCACAACAGGGGTAGTCAAATTTATTTTTTGTCAAGGTCCAAATTTCTTGGTCAAAGTGTATTCAAGGTCCAGCCCCCCCCCCGGCCAGCTTCCCAATCACCTGCCAGCTCCCCGCCTGCCCTGTCCAGAGAGTAAGGTGATCTTATTTCCCTAAATTGAAAATGTGACGCATGAGGCTGACCTGAGCCACCTGGCGTGGGTGCTTCCCCTCCTGTCCCCAAACTTTCCTTCGTGCCCCCAGATAAGCCAAATAGCAAATATGGGGCAGCGGGAGGGAGAGGAATGGGTGTGTGCTGGGATCTGGGCAGCAGAGTAGGGTGTGACTGTTGGAGTACTTTTGAGCTCAGAGACTGGAGGTGAAGCCATTGGACTATGATCCAGCTACCCTTTGGGCTCTGGGATAGCAGAGGGGCAGGAAGGAGGCTCTGGGTAGTGGGAGGGACCAAGGAGACTCCAGAAAGCAGCCCTGGGGAGATGAGGGGAGGCCAGGATGTGGCAGAAGCTGGTGACTGGAGGTGGACTGGGAAGGGAAAGAGGCTGGTTGGGAGGTGGGAGAGGAGCCTGGAGAGGGCTCTGGGGATTGGCCCTGAAGGGGAGGGGGCTCTGGGGACCGCCCGGGGTAGTGGGCTCCGGGGCTGCTCGGGAGTGGGGGCCACAAGACCGGAGGGGGGTGTGCTCAGGAGACAGGTTTGGACGGGAGGCTCTGGGGACTGCATGGAGCGCAAGCATGGTTCAACATGGATTCAGCCCGTGTGCAGAAGTGGCCTGTAGTTGTAGCTAGTCGGGGTGGAGGCACAAATAAAAGATTCTGGGGGGTCACATTCCTCCTCCCCCAATTTTTTTGGATGTCCAGAAGCGAGGAAGCAGCACTCCCGCTGGCAGTGGCACTCTCCATGAGTTTGCTGAGAGGGAGGAAGCAGCAGGGTGACTGACTGAGCTCCTCCTCCCCCAGTTACATGGGGCTGCTTTGCCTTCTCTGTTGCTGGAGTCCCACGCATTGCCTCTCACCTGTAGATGGTCTGCAGAGCAGTCAGCACCCTACTCCGGCAGCAGGGAAGGGGAAAGGGTCCCATGTAGGAAGCGGGGAGGAGTTCAACTAACTGCCATGCTGCTTCCTCAGTCCCTGTGCTATACAGGCACACTGAGAGCTCTGCTGCCAGGAGGAGTGCTGCCTCTTTGCTTCTGGGCATACCCTCCAGAGCCATCCAGAGCAATTTTTGGGTTGGGGGGAAACATCACCCGGCATGGCCTGCACCTGTGGTCCATTGAAAAGCGTCTGGCAGTCCGTATTTGTACAGCAGTGCATCTATGCATCATAGCTGCAGCACTTCAGTGTGGACACTACCTATGCTGACATTAGGGTTCTCCGGACACCATAGGTAATGCATCTCCCTGAGAGGAAGAAGCTGTTCAAGGTAAAATATAAAACAGATTTATTAACTACAGAAAGATAGATTTTAGGTAATTCTAAGTAGCAGGCGTAGAGATCAAAGTTGCTTACATAAGACCTAAAAATAAAATTGTAGTGTAAATTCTATAGACTAAGCAAGATTTGAATCAAGCAGTTTTTCACCCTAAAAGATATTACTGGCAGCTCACAGTTCTTAATACACAGGCTGTATTCCCATTCAGGCTGGGACCAATCTTCCCCACTTCAAAGTTTTTGTATTCCAGATGTTGAGATCGGGGAGGAGAGAGGCCAAGTGATGATGTCACTGTCCCTCTTTTATACTTTCTTCCAGGGGCTAGAAAGATTCTGGGTTCCCCTTAATGGGCCATGGTTGGTCCTGATGTAAGTGTGTCTTAGTAGATGCTCCTTTGCCCCTGAAAGGCTGGCTGTGGACGCACACACACCCACTCCCAAAACATCATAACTTCAGATACAATGGTAACACACACAATTCAACAGGTATTAATGTTCAACAAATCAAGACTTCTTAAATGATATCTCACAAGGCATATTTTGCACAAAACACATAGTCATATCACAGTGGTGAACATGGGGCTTCCTGGGTGCTATTCTGAGGTACCAAAGTATCACAGAACTTTTTCATTTCCATGTTCTAATTTTTGTAGACTGTTTTTCACTGTAACTGTTTTAGTGCTTGATGTAGTTATTTTTGTATATCTAAGTTCTAAAAGCTGCTTTGGGCTGTTATGGATTCTTATTTTTAGGAAAATTATTTTATGTGGTGATAACTGAGTCTTAGGCTTGTAAGTCTGGAGTTATATTTTTGCAGGTTTGCAATCAAAGGTGATTTTAAAAAAATCCACAGAAAATGCTGTGAAGACTACAAAGTTTTCATTTACATTCAGTTTTTCTCTTGGTGTTGTCTCACATGTTTATAGTTGCATACATTTGGCAGGCAAGTGTAACTAGAGATTTTTTTGTTCCCTTAGAGCAGTTTGTGCTAGCCTTCAAAATGTATTTTATGGGTGGGGTTCAACAATACCATCCTCTGAAACTTGAGCCTTTTTGTTCTATACTCCTCATACAATTAGTTTTTGCTTCCAAAGTAGGATGTGAAAATTCTAAGACTTAAATCACCATTTAGTTGTGCAATATCAATATGTCTCCATGGTCTAAGTAGGCTGTAGAAATCGGGAAAATACTTAGTACTGCTTGGTATAATTTGAGGAGGTCAAATGTTTAGACAGCTGCACCCATTTTTCTTGTCTCATAGTTTAAAAGCTCATAAGGTAATAATTTGTAATTAACAATAATAAAGAACATTAATTACTATTGGAATTTCTGATCATGGTGGTAAAGGTGATTGATTCACTTGCAGAAGAGTGGTGGTCACACTTTCAGAATGAGCTCTTTGGAGAAGGCTTCTAAACTCAAAGCCCTGATTGTCATTTACACTAACGCCTTGTCTGTATATAGAGATTTTTTATTCAGTATAATCCAGGCGTTCTCAACTGGGGGTCGGGACCCCTTAAGGGGTTGACAGGTTATTACATGGGGAGTTGTGAGCTGTCAGCCTCCACCCCAAACCCTGCTTTGCCTCCAACATTTATAATTGTGTTAAATATATAAAAAAAATGTTTTTAATTTATAAGGGAGGGTCGCACTCAGAGGCTTGCTATATGAAAGGGGTCACTAGTACAAAAGTTTGGGAACCACTGGTATAATCTAAGATATGAATTTACATCAGTATAGTTATAACTATGGTTGACTTCAAAACTAAACATTTTTTTAGCTTGTATAATAGATATTAAATTCTTAACTATGTTTTAAAGTAAGTATTAGTAATTTTGGGAGGAGAGGAATGCACTGGGGAAATTTTTGACATCTTTTTCTTAAATTACTTTATTAGATAACTGTACCAAAATGTCATGTGCATATCTGTTATGAAGATGTTATCTTCATGTTTAGAACTGTGGCATATAACAAATGAGAAATCAAATTACAGGCTTAAGATTGCTAAGATTCTTTTATATTAACCAGGTTGGTTTAAAGCGTATTTTTCAAAATTACTTCTAACAGATTCTTGAACTTCCCAATGTATGTTTCAGTTCCCATAGCTATTAACCCTAGGGTACACTTACATTGTAGATCAACAAAATGAGAGATTTTACTTTACTTTGCACAGAGTGAATGCCAAGTTCTTAACTGGCAAATAAACTTGGATAACTAATATTACTTCCTGTATATAATATAGCATAAACATAAAATAAAAAATTTAAGCACCCATAACTTTAGTTCTCTCTCAAATGTTGGTAGACTTGTTACAGGTATCTGTCCTTATTGAGCACTACCTGCTTGAGCAAGTTTGGAATTATAAAACCACGCTGTTCGTCACTTGGCAAAAAAATTATATATGAGAGCACTGAGGGCGGGGGGAAATTCTTGTTGACGCTTGCCTAACGTGTGGCTTGGTTAACCTCCAACAGATGTTCCCAAAACACTCCCCTTTAACACAGTTTGAAAAATTTACTTTATAACTGATAGCCCTAGCCCTAATTCTGCCAGCCAGAGGCAAAGATGAATGACTGTGTGGGTCAGGGCAGTGCCTCAGCTGCTTCTCACAGCTTTCACAAACAGGAACATCATTCCATTGAAACTATTGTGCAGAATGTGTTGTGACCAGCATCTGTTCTTGCAAGAATATTTAGATATCTAGATTTGGTGTCAGTAAAATCTAGGTATTAAATACCCATGTAGTGACTAATTGTCTTATAAACGTTGAATTGCAGACGCATCTTAACTGTATAGAAAGCCTAAAAATGTATTTAATACTAAAATGCCAGTTGGCAAGTATTCTACCATTATTTATTGATTTTGAATACAAAGTGTGCTTGGTAATTTACAAACAGAAACATACTTGTAAGTTCCGTTGGGCAAATTGCAATTCAGTAATGTTTGATTTCAGAGTATTTGATCTTTCAGTACGCTTTGCTTTTGGTCAGTCCTGTAATGTGAGGTCCCAGCAGAAAAGCTGAATCCTCATTAAATTTTCACAAATGTAAATATACTGTAACCAGAGCCAGGCTTAGAATTTTGGGGACAGGAACCATACATACCATCCACCCTTGCCCCTCCACACAGACAGGCTCTCTCTTTTTCTCTATTATATCCCAGCATGTGTGGGATCCTAGTGGATCTCAGCCAGTTTTTTGTGGGGGAGAGGGAAAGAGTGGGGGAACGTTCTTAAGAAAAGTCTCAAAGATGTAATTGAAATTTAGATGGGTTTGCCTCATACCTTGTCAAACTGGTGGCACAGGATTTTTCTTTTTTAATTAAACTAAAAGTGTATCCTTTGCCATAATGGTGGTGAGGGATGGGGAAAAAGTAGGTGTGGGAGTTTCTTCACTGACATGAGCTCCATAGATAGTTGTAGTTTTAGGCATCTCTGAGAAGTCATGCAGTATCAGCTGCCAATCAAAACATGACTGGGGGATGGCGAAGAAGATTCTGAATGTTCTTATTGTGAAATCCTGGAAAGATTCTTCAGTCCCGAAGAGAGTTAGACTTCAATAATTTAAGGTGGTAATAAGAAATGCGCCTGTGTTCATGAGAGGTTTAGACCAAATGCCACTGAAGAGTGAAATGCAGAGCATTATAAGACTTTATTCCTATATTAACTACAAATATTCTTAGTTTGTATTTAATCTGCTGTAGTTTTGAGGAAAATTCTGTATTGGCTAGGACACCCACTAATGCTGTTTACCAGGTCACAATAGCTGTGTGTAATTCAATTAGAAGTCATACACTGCAAAATCATGATTTATACTTTTTTCAGCAATTAAATTTAGTATTTGCTTTTAAAAACATTTTTCTTTTTGTTCAGATTCAACAGGATATGTGGTTCATAATAAGTCTTTATGTGTGTGCTGCAGGTACACTTTTAGTGGAAATATGCTGTCCAACCAAGAGCAGCTAAAGTAAAATACGTTTCATAATACAAGAAGTAACAGCAGCAGCCATATGATGGAGGGATGATCGCTATCACCTGTTCATGAATAAATATTCAGGTGTCACATGAAGTTGAGAAGAGTGCTCTTGTTTGTGATGATATTCTTGTTTGCTAGCTTTTGGCTGTAAGTTGCTTCCAGCATTTGAAAGTATTACTTTAAGAAGGCTGTTCAGTGAGGGAGAACAATCTGAATAAGCCATTTTCAATCGAGCTTCAAATTTTCATTTGTTCACAAAGGATTAATACTGTTAGGAAATATTTATGTTGTATCCAAATATTGGACATAGTTTAATCTTTGATATCTTTTTGGATAAATGAAGCTTCTGCTGTACTGTATTGTCCATTCAGATGAATATGAGGTCATTGACCCTTGAGTCTGTCATTCTAGAAGATTTGAATTTGATTTGTTTTATAGGTGTAAAATAATGTAAGTTGTAGTGACTTTAGTGTATGTGTAGCATAGTAACTTAAAAATATTCGCAAAAAGAAAAGGAGTACTTGTGGCACCTTAGAGACTAACCAATTTATTTGAGCATAAGCTTTCGTGAGCTACAGCTCACTTCATCGGATGCATTATGCTCAAATAAATTGGTTAGTCTCTAAGGTGCCACAAGTACTCCTTTTCTTTTTGCAAATACAGACTAACATGGCTACTACTCTGAAACTTAAAAATATTTGTGATTTAGTCGTGTTTGACATTAGAGGAAGTGTATAGAAACTATTTTCAGTCCTTCACAATGTTTGCTTAAAGACGGAGGCTTGCCTTCTAATAAAAGAGCAGGATGAAAATAAGCTTATATCCATCATATGAATGGATGTATCAGTAAAAGAAATTTTAAGTGTATTGGCAAGACAGCATATTCTGTGGGCTTTCCTAGTCACATGAGGAAAGGTCTAGTTCTTCTCCATCGATTTTTACTGCACATTAGAAGCAAGAGAGTTGAGTAATGTCTAGACATTACCCCCCACCTTCCTCCTAATTCCCCTTTAAAGTGTGGGGAGAGAGGAGGATTACAGTGAAGTGATTGTATTTATTCTATAGCTTCTTTAGACCTATACTCAAAATATTGTACTTAAATTGAGCATTACATAAAGATATACAAGAAGGAAAAACATGAATTTCTAGAAAAACAAACTGCATCTTATGTGTCTTTATTAAATGCCTAAAAACTTCATTAATGCAGAGTTAAGTTTGCCCAGTGATGACTCTCATGTCTTTCTTGAATGTAGAGAGTGGCTAAACAAAAATCTCTGAAAACCAGGAAATGAAGCATTAAGGTAATGTACACTTAAATCTTTGAAAACCAGGAAATAAAAAGTTAAGGCAAATGATGCCCCCACGGTGCAACTGCAGCACTGCCCCATTGAAACTTGCAACAGCTACTGCAAATTGTTTAGTAGGGCTAGTATGAAGCTAGCAAAGAAAGTGGTGGATTCTCCATCTCCTCAAGTCATGACTGGATGCCTTTCAGAGACTTTACTCAAACACAAGGTACTAGGCTCAGTACAGTAGTAAAATGGATGAATTTATCAGGCCTGTTATGTAGGAGGTCAGATTAGCTGATCTAACAGTCCGTTATAATCTCTCAAATCCATGAATCTGCAATAAGTAGACATGAGGAAGGACTAGGCAGGGGCAGGCAAACTTTTTGGTCTGAGGGCCACATCGGGTTTCCAAAATTGTATGGAGGGCCGGTTAGGGGAAGCTGTGCCTCCCGAAACAGCCAGGCATAGCCCGGCCCACGCCCCCTGACGACTCCCCCAGGACTCCTGGCCCATTCAGCCCCCTCCGTCTCCTGGTGTCCCATCCCCCCTGGGACCCCTGCCCCATCCATTCCTCCCTGTCCCCTGACCGCCCCCGGACCCCCTGCCCCCTGATTGCCTCCTGCTGTCCCATCCAACCCCTCCTCTCTTTCCTGACTGCACACCCCGGGACCCCTTCTCCCTGACTGCCCCCGGAACCTCTGCCCCTGACTGCTCCCTGCCACCCCATCCAACCCCCCTGTTCCCTGTCCTCTGATCGCCCTGACCCCTGCCCTCTATCCAACCCCCCTGCTCCCTTACCGTGCTGCCTGGAGCACCGGTGGCTGGTGGCGCTGCAGCCACGCCGCCCAGAGCACCAGGACAGGCAGCCATGCCACCCAGCTGGAGCCAGCCACGCCACTGCGCAGCACAGAGCACTGGGCCCAGCAAGAGCTCGCAGCCCCGCCACCCACAGCATTGCGCCAGCGGTGTAGTGAGCTGAGGTTGCGGGGGAGGGGGAACAGCAGGGGAGGGCCCTGGGGCTGGCCTCCTGGGCCAGCAGCTCAGGGACCGGGCAGGAGGGTCCCGCAGGCATGCCAGCTGTCTTCTTTGTTCGGTATAGCTGAGAAGTGATGCAGGGATTAGCTGGAGCAGTCTGGGAGAGCTGTGACTGATACGAAGAAATGATAAATTTTGAAGGTTGTGTCAGTAGAGGAGCACAAGGGTATCTTCTTGCCATAAGGAATGTCAGCAGCCTGGTGGAAAACATGGCAGTGATCTCCAGGGTTTTGTGAATGGTAAGTGAAGGCAGTATCTCAGAAGGAATCTTCAGGGCACAAGTGAAGGGGCTGTGGGTGCGGTTGTATGGTGTAGGCATAGTGTTTAAGTGTAAGTAGATCCTGTTTGCCACACCTGGCCTAAAGTTTTGCCTAAACAAAGAGAAGATATTAAACTTCTTTCTGCAGATCTCAAGTGCTGTCTTCCCAAAGCGTTCTGTAGCATCTTTAAGGATAAAGCGCTAAGGCTATGTCTCCCCTAGAGAGCTTACAGTGGCACAGTTGTATTGATGCAGCTGCACTATTGTAAGATCTCTAGTGTAGCCGCTCTATGCTAGTGGGGGAGAGCTCTCCTGTCGATATAATTAATCCATCCAATCCATGCGGTGATAGCTATGGTGGTGGGAGATGATCTCTCACCGTCATAATACTGTCCACACCACCGCTTATGTCTGTGTAACTTATGTTGTTCTGGGGTGTTATTTCACATCCGAGTGACATAAGTTATATTGACATAAGTGGTAGTGTAGACTCAAGGCAACACTGGGCAACCTTAACTTTGTGTTAAAGTTTTGGGTAATTTAATTTCCTTGTTTAAAAAAAAAAAAAAAAAATTGTCAGCACCCAGTGTACCACAACCCAGCTCTCCCTCTATGTTGCTTCTGGCTTTTTGGCAGTGATTACCCAGCCACAGGCTGCACTGGACACATATAAGTCCATTTGCTGTGCCTGCATGATCTGCTTGTGTCCCATTTCTCTGCCTATCCAGCACAGTCTGGTTCTTGCTCTTGATTCAGCCTTCCCCACCATGGAGAGGTAGGCATCAGCACAGGATCTGCAGGTTTAGAAGCTGAGGAGATTGTGTAGTGCAGGGGTGGCCAACCTGTGGCTCCGGAGCCACATGCGGCTCTTCAGAAGTTAATATGCGGCTCCTTGTATAGGCACCAACTCCGGGGCTGGAGATACAGGCGCCAACTTTCCAATGTGCCGGGGGAGGGTACTTACTGCTCAACCCCTGGCTCTGCCACAGGCCCGGAACCCACTCCACCCCTTCCCTCCCCTGAGCCTGCCATGCCCTTGCTCTGATTGGCTGCCAGTGGGCAGGAGGCGCTGGGAGCTGATGGGGGAGCTGCTGACGTATTACTGTGGCTCTTTGGCAATGAACGTTGGTAAATTCTGGCTCCTTTTTAGGCTCAGGTTGGCCACCCCTGGTGTAGGGACTAATATAGAGTCAGTGGAAATCTTCTGAAGTGGAGACAGACATGAGGGGGACATTTTTGTTGAGTGATTGAAGAGACAGGTGAAGCTATTCCAATATCCTCTGCTGCATAGCTCTGGCTCGGAATAATTAAAACAGCAATATATTAAAAGGGTTGCATTTTTAAAATGTTCGTAACTTTCTTCTCAACATTATTAGATCTGTCCTCAGAGGATTAAATATATAATTATTTTGAATGTCAGATGGAAAATTAAAACTGGTTTGCTTTTTAAAAGGTTGATAGTTTTAAAAAACATGTAAGCTGTTTTCTAAATAGTTGCGTAAGACAACAATTTGCTTGATTTTTATTCAGGTGTTTCAAGTTGTATTCAACTTCGGGCTGAGAGGTAAAACTGCAAAAGTTTTTGTGAAAGATAAGTGATGAAGATAGGTATTGGAATGAAAAATAACTTTTGTGATTGTGTTATAGTCCTGTTGGTCCCAAAGGTTAGATAATTTTTCACAATATCTATTTAAATCCATTTTGTTGTTAAGGATTCTGTTTGAAGCTTTAAGTGGGATGTGTCAAACTCTTGGCTCATGTTAGTGGGTTTGACTGGTTTGTGACACAAGTAATTTACTACAACCTACTTGCTGCATTCCTATGTGCTTAATTATTGACTAATTTATCTTCAGTATTGAGAGATCTCAAAACAGGTTTTTATTTTAAATGTTTAAGGGAAAAAAAGCTAGTTTGATATCCGCATTCCATTCTGAACTCTTCTATTCAGCTATTTTTTAAAAAAATCCTTTTTATTGTGCACATTTTAAAAAAACCTTGAGATTAAGAAAAAAATTGAATGTAGACATGTTTCACTGTTTTCAGCTGTAGATAGAACTGCTAACAGTGTAAAATTTTAATTTCAAAAAGAAAAAAGAGCCTACTCAGCTAATGGTTGAAGTCATATATTTCCTTCCTCAAAAATTATCTATTTTGAAATGTATTCTGCCCCCTAGGGTAACAGTGTGTAAGTTGCTGTAAGTTCTTTTCTGAGAAACATACTTTGTTCTAATCACAATAGAAACTCACAAGATGAAATTGAAAAATAATGGCAAAAGTAGAGAGATTTACTGAAGTTCTCCCGTCAGCAATAGTGGAGATACTAAATTTTTCTCTTATAAAACCAGCAACAACATCATATGGAGGGAGTGTTGTTTTATCCTGGCATTGTAAAATTCTATTGGATAGTGCTAAATAGAGATGTGTCTTTTTACATGAAAATGATAGCCTGAACAGCTATTTATGCAAATCTGGCATAAACTGCATTTTATCGTTTACCACTTTGTCATGTGTTTTTGAGTTTAGTAGTACAGATAGGTATGTTTGTTGCATTACGCATGTTTCAGACTATAATCCTAGTATTCTCTTTAATGTGCAAGGTGCAAAAACCAATTAACCTATATACTCTATTTGCATGTAGCTATACAGGCAGAACCAGACTTGTCAGTCACCGATAAGAGAAGGTGTGGCTAGCTACCCTGAATAGCCTGCCAGTTTTTCATTCTGCCTCTGACTATAAGAAGGTTTGGCAGATCTGTGGCTGCATAACAAAACAACCAACCAACTTTGGCCACACAAAACAAACAAACAACTTTGGCCATACATTTGCCTTCTGTAGCTGTATTTCTGGTTCTTTCTCAACAATGGGATTTAATGGCCTATCTGCTGCTTAGACACTATTGGTGCATCCCCTCCTCTCCCACTGTTGTGGAGTACAGTATGGGGGGGGAGGGGATAAAAGACAAGAAAGTGGGGAAACCACTGTCTGCTCTACTCCACTTGTGGAATACCTAGATAGGGATCTTTGCATGTTCTGTGATCGGGATACCTGCATTTCTCAGCAGTGCTAGACATTTAGGACATATTCATGAAGTTCCTCCCCCAAGCTAGAAGCAGCAAATCTGTACCCTGAGCAGTAGGAACCTGGAGCAGGTTTCAGACCCCCCTCCCTGCATGACAGGGGAAAAAGGGATACAAGAGGACTCCTCTATGGAACAGGACAAATCTTCCTAGATGGCAGTTTGCATTAGTGTTACCATCTTTCAGGCTCACAAAAAGAGGACACTGCTGGAGAGCATGGAGGGAGCTGAAAAGGGGGTTACAGTTTGTGGGAGTGCTAGACGGGGTATATTCACCTCACTCTTGAGGTGGGAGACAGTGTGGTGTGCCTCCCTGTCACAGTGGCAGGGCAGCTGGCCCAGGCCCGGGATGCAACACCAGCTGTCTGTCAGCACCTCTGTGTCTCTTCCCCTCCCCAGAAGTCCTGGGAGCCCAGGGTCCATGAGCTTCCTGGCTCTGCGAAAGCTTGATACAAAATGCCACAGAAGTTATTTTTTGTGTTTTTTTCCAATCCCATGTATCTTTTGGATACAGTTTACAGAATGAAGCTTTGTCTACACTGCCAATTGAACGACAAAACGTTTGACTTTCTAAACAAAACTTTTGGAATTCCGATTCTTCAGGAAACTTCAACATTTCATTTATCTTTCTGTTCCAGACATTTTTTTTTTGGAAACTTGGAATTTCCTGTGGAATGAGAATTCCAGTTTCCAGCCAACTCTAATAGTTATAACTCACTATTTGAGAACTTCCTTTTTCTTCCCATGTTGTCATTTTAGTAATGGAATGAGGGAATGGTTGTGTGCTTTCTGTTTGGCGTTATTAATGAAGAACTTGTAAGGACACGTTTTGCTTTAGTAAGGTCTGCATCTTGGCAGCATTAGAAGGTTTTAATTTATGTAGGCAACTTAGAATGAACAACATCTGAAATACATCTTTGTGTTTTTGATTGTGTATTCCATATCAGGTTTTCATTAAATGTATTAAACTGTCCTAATGAAGTTTTATCATCCTCCTGCTTGAAAATGGCAAAAAGAATTTAATTGTCATGCAACAAGAGTAAAGATGTTTTGCTTTTCCTATTTTGTTAAAGGAGGACTCCCTTTTTCCTCAAACGGAGCAATCTTTTATGATTGACTTAAAAAAGCCATTTGAACTTCACTCTCAGTAGTAATCTGAATTGTTTTTCCACTGAATAGACTTTTTTTTTTTTTTTAAGAGGGAGGGTTCATGATAGTCATGGATTGTATGTAATTGATGACAGTGATACCACTATTGGTTTTTGTAGTGACTTTTAGCAGTCTAATGTGTCAGGAGTCCCAGGAGCATATGCCACAGAAGTTATTTTTTGTGTTTTTTTTTCCAATCCCATGTATCTTTTGGATACAGTTTACAGAATGAAGCTTTGTCTACACTGCCAAGGATACAAGAGGACTCCTCTATGGAACAGGACAAATCTTCCTAGATGGCAGTTTGCATTAGTGTTACCATCTTTCAGGCTCACAAAAAGAGGACACTGCTGGAGAGCATGGAGGGAGCTGAAAAGGGGGTTACAGTTTGTGGGAGTGCTAGACGGGGTATATTCACCTCACTCTTGAGGTGGGAGACAGTGTGGTGTGCCTCCCTGTCACAGTGGCAGGGCAGCTGGCCCAGGCCCGGGATGCAACACCAGCTGTCTGTCAGCACCTCTGTGTCTCTTCCCCTCCCCAGAAGTCCTGGGAGCCCAGGGTCCATGAGCTTCCTGGCTCTGCGAAAGCTTGATACAAAATGCCACAGAAGTTATTTTTTGTGTTTTTTTTCCAATCCCATGTATCTTTTGGATACAGTTTACAGAATGAAGCTTTGTCTACACTGCCAATTGAACGACAAAACGTTTGTCATTCACAGGTGCTTAAAAAAGGCCCTCCCCCACCCTGAAAGACACAAGTTTTGCTGCGGCAAGTGGCAGTGTAAACGTTGGCAGTGTAAAAGTGGCAGAAGCGCTCTCCTGTCAACAACGCGAACCCCGCTCACAAACAGTGTTTACACTGCCCGACGTGTCACTAAAAGGTGTGTTGTGTAGACAAAGCCTTGGGCTCTGAAACTTTTGTACATCAGCTTTGAGTCTGCCTGTTTTAGTTGCACATGTTAACATTGTAGTAGTGATGTTTTAGGTAGAGCTGAGGCGTCCTTTCAAAGGAATTTGTTTTCAGGCATGTCTAGCTTAATTCAAAACAGCTTTGTATTAAAGCTTTAGACTTAGGGCTTGGCTACACTTGCAGATGTATAGCTCCAGGAGTTAAACCAGCCCTCGGAGACAGCAACGGGGAGAGTGCTGCCATGTGTTCACACTGTCAGTTGCAAGTGCAGTGGCATGGCCATATTTGCGGCACTTGCAGTGGCATTTGGAGCAGTGCATTGTGGACAGCTATCCCACAGAGCACCTCTTCCCATTCTGTACTGGCGCTGTGGCTTGTGGGAAGGGGGAGGAGGGTGCATGGCATCCTGGGTCCTGTCCCAGTGCCCCATGATGGATCGCTTCCATCTAAATTTGGTGCCATCTTTAAGTGTTTTTTGTACTGCACACTCTGTCTTCCCTTTCGGTCTGCGGGAGTGGATCCCAAACTGCTGAGAAATATGCTGATGGGTCTCGCCAGCACGTCACGAATTGCATTCAAGTTACTTCTTATGCTACAAAGTGACAGTGAGGAGTCCGACGATGATGTCGACACGCATAACGCATACGACACGAGATTACTTGTGGCATTCACGGACATGCTTACTGCCATGGAGCACCGCTTTTGGGCTCGGAAAACAAGCACTGAGTGGTGGGATCACATTGTCATGCAAGTCTGGGATGACGAGCAGTGGCTGCAGAACTTTCAGATGAGGAAAGCCACTTTTATGTGACTCTGTGCTGAGCTCACCCCCACCCTGTGGCACAAGGAAATGAGATTGAGAGCTGCCCTGATGGTGGAGAAGCGCGTGGCGATTGCAATCTGGAAGCTGGCTACTCCAGACAGCTACCGATCGGTTGCTAACCAGTTCGGAGTGGGCAAGTCTACTGTTGGAATTGTGTTGATGCAAGAGTGCAGGGCCATTAATCGCATCCTGCTCAGAAGAACTGTGACTCTGGGCAATGTGCGTGACATTGTGGATGGCTTTGCACAAATGGGTTTCCCTAACTTTGGGTAGAAAGTGGGTAGAAGGTGGGTAGAAAGCTGGCTAGATTGTCGGGCTCAACGGGTAGTGATCAATGGCTCCATATCTAGTTGGCAGCCGGTATCAAGTGGAGTACCCCAAGGGTCGGTCCTGGGGCCGGTTTTGTTCAATATCTTCATAAATGATCTGGAGGATGGTGTGGATTGCACTCTCAGCAAATTTGCGGATGATACTAAACTGGGAGGAGTGGTAGATACGCTGGAGGGGAGGGATAGGATACAGAAAGACCTAGACAAATTGGAGGATTGGGCCAAAAGAAATCTGATGAGGTTCAATAAGGATAAGTGCAGGGTCCTGCACTTAGGACGGAAGAACCCAATGCACAGCTACAGACTAGGGACCGAATGGCTAGGCAGAAGTTCTGCGGAAAAGGACCTAGGGGTGACAGTGGACGAGAAGCTGGATATGAGTCAGCAGTGTGCCCTTGTTGCCAAGAAGGCCAATGGCATTTTGGGATGTATAAGTAGGGGCATAGCGAGCAGATCGAGGGACGTGATGTTCCCCTCTATTCGACATTGGTGAGGCCTCATCTGGAGTACTGTGTCCAGTTTTGGGCCCCACACTTCAAGAAGGATGTGGATAAATTGGAGAGAGTCCAGCGACGGGCAACAAAAATGATTAGGGGACTGGAACACATGAGTTATGAGGAGAGGCTGAGGGAGCTGGGATTGTTTAGCCTGCAGAAGAGAAGAATGAGGGGGGATTTGATAGCTGCTTTCAACTACCTGAAAGGGGGTTCCAAAGAGGATGGCTCTAGACTGTTCTCAATTGTAGCAGATGACAGAACGAGGAGCAATGGTCTCAAGTTGCAGTGGGGGAGGTTTAGATTGGATATTAGGAAAAACTTTTTCACTAAGAGGGTGGTGAAACACTGGAATGCGTTACCTAGGGAGGTGGTAGAATCTCCTTCCTTAGAGGTTTTTAAGGTCAGGCTTGACAAAGCCCTGGCTGGGATGATTTAACTGGGAATTGGTCCTGCTTTGAGCAGGGGGTTGGACTAGATGACCTTCTGGGGTCCCTTCCAACCCTGATATTCTATGATTCTATGATTCTAACTGCGGAGGGGCTATAGATGGCACGCATATTCCAATTCTGGCACCAGACCCCCTAGCTTCTGAGTACATAAATCAGAAGGGGTATTTCTCGATGGTTCTCCAGGCTCTTGTGGATCACCGTGGGCGTTTCATGGACATTAACATAGGTTGGTCTGGAGAGGTGCATGATGCACTCATCCTTTGGAGCACAGGCCTGTTCTGGAAGCTGGGACTTTCTTCCCGGACCAGAAGATCACCGTAGGGGAAGTTGAAATGCCCATTGTGATCATTTGAGACCTTTAATGCCCTGGCTTATGAAAACGTACACAGAGAGCCTTGACAGCAGCAAGGATCTGTTCAACAGGCAGAGTCAGTGCAGAATGACTGTGGAGCGTGCTTTTGGTCATTTTTGGTTGCCGGGGGCCCCTATACTCAACACTGTCCCCACATTTTCCACAGGATGGGTTTGTCCTGGAAGATATCTTGCTGCTGAGGGTGACCTGGGAAGCAAGGGAGGGTCTTCCGCAACAATGCGGCTTCTGCCCTGGCCCTTGTGTGGCTTGCCTGTATGCAGCAATGGTCCCCCCGTCTCTAATGGCACAGTGGCACGGACATGTTAGCCTTACTGGGACAAGGAGCACAGTAGCTCTGCCAAGGAACCTGCGCAAGTGGATTGCCCAGCTTCTGCAGGAGACCTTCAGTGAGATCACTGAGGCCAATTACCACGATGTGAGAGAGCACATCAACGCCCTATTCCACATCTAGGCATGCATGCAGCCCTAACCCTTCTTTCTGTAACCCTCCTCACCCCAACAGCCCGTACCCAACAACTCCCTTCTCAAAATAAAAGCCGCTTACCTCATCTGCTGTTTGTTCTTCCCCAAGCACCGTCCACTGCGACTGGTTACCTTCCTCCTGGCTTGAAAACAGCTCCTGGCTGCATGCATCTAGGGATACTAGGCCCCCCTCTGTCTCTGGGCCCCCCTCCTCCTCAGCACCCTCGCTTCCATTTTCTGCCTTCTGCCTTTTTGCACTCTGGGCTGTCATGGCCTCGGAAGTGTCCATGGTGCTCTTCGGAGTGGAGGTGGGGTCGGCCCCAAATATCTCATCCAGCTCTTTGTAGAAATGGCAGGTCATGGGAGCAGCTCTGGAGCGGCAGTTTGCCTCCTGCGCTTTGTGGTGGGCATTCCGCAGCTCCTTCACTTTAACCCTGCACTGCATCCTGATCAAGGGCCATGACAGAAAGGGGCCATGACATCTGCCTGTAGGTATCTTAATTCCTACAGCTGGAGCGCAGCTGGGACTGGACAGCTTCCTCCCCCCAAACACTGATGAGGTCCAGCACCTCGCCATTGCTCCATACTGGGGATTGCCTGGCGCGTGAAGGCATGGTCACCTGGAAAGCGCGGCAAGCACTCCACGCCTTGCTGAGCAAACAGGAAGGGGACTTTCAAAATTCCCAGAAAATTTAAAGGGCGGGTCTGACAGTTGGTCACCTTAGGGCAAGGCAGTAGAGTACAAAGTTATGACCAGAGTGGCTAGAACAGGCATTGTAGGACACTTCCTGGAGGCTGATCAGAGCGCATTAATAGACCAGGTGTCCACACTGGCACCATGGTGCTCCAGCTGGGGCGCAGCAAGCTCTATGCTTCTCGTGGAGGTGGATTACCAGGGGTGCTCCAGCCGCAGGGTCCGCGCGCTCTAACTGCCTTGCCAGTGTGGACGCCTCTGGAGTTAGGGCGCTTGGGGCTGATTTAATGCGCTCCAACTTGCAAGTGTAGACAAGGCCTTAGTGTATGTGTAGTCCTCAATAAACAGTATATTTTGCTGGGCTTGAAAAGTTTTTAAGAAAAAAGGAAATAAAAGCACAGATAATTGAAGTGACTTGACGCATACCACACGAGATTATTCACATACTGAGGAGAATCCATGTCTCTTGACTTCCAGTCATGAGCCCTGTTTCCTGGAAAACATCACCCCTCTTCTAGCATCACCATCCCCTTCCTGGATAAACTTTTTCCTTAGATGTGTTGAATAAAAATAATTGATTACAACTTTACTGAACTACTTATTGTGGTAATAATTAATATAATTGGGTTGCACACCGTTTATGATACTGATGTATTGTTGTTTGCTTTCTTCCAGGAGTTTGCAGCACTTACTAAAGAGCTTAATGTATGCAGGGAACAGCTCCTTGAAAGGGAAGAAGAAATTGCTGAACTGAAAGCAGAAAGAAATAATACAAGGGTTAGTTACTTGTCTGATCTCTATTGATTATTGCCATCTGTGGCTGGCTTACCACCCAGAGCCGGTCTGTCCCTCTCTTTTGGCAGGCCCTTTAAATTTTTCTGTCTAGCTCCACCTGGAGTGTCTGCAATATTGTTTGTTTTAAAATGAAATTACCTCAAATACAAAACAAGTGTCTCTGCTGGGGTGCTGTATTCTAGGCCTCACCAACTCAGTACTTGCTCTCCTGGGTTGGGAGGAGAGGTCAGCAAGCAAACAGTCCTTCCTGGATGATAACATCTGCTCTCACAGTGAGAACAGGGAGCTTTCTCTGCTATCCCCTACCTACCTGGGTTTTGTCTTGTTTGGTTGGATGATTGATTGAGTGATTAGGAGACAGGGAGCTACAAATATCTATACTACAAAAGTCTTGGCTTCAGGCCTTTAAATAGTCTCTCCAAGACTGTCTTTCCCTGAGACCATTTCCTCTCTCCCCATGTCTGCCCCACTTCTCCCCAGGATATTTGGTCTGTTGAGACTCTTGGAATGGGGAGACACTTGACTCCATCCCCCTCCAATTCCTCTTTTACTTAAAGGACCAGTAAACCCCATTAAACCATCATTAAGGAAAATATAATTAATTGGAGAATTGAACTTAATATTGAGATTCCCTTCAGACTGTGTATCATGCTCTTATACACCAACTTAAAACTCAAAGATAAAAATTTGTAAATTCTTCTTTGAGTATTGTCCATATGGGTTCTCGCTGCTGGTACAATTGTGCCTCATATAAGGAAGTGACAGTATAGCAGTGTCTTTTAAGGCTGTGAATGCACCTTGTGTATATTCCAGCTAACGGCAGATAAAGGACTGCAGCTCTGACTGCCAGAGGGTTCCTTCATGATAAGGGATTCTGAATTAGCGTAAGACTCTGAAGTAGTGGAGCAGAAGTGCAGGTCATGGAGATCCACACAGTTCGTGCAACCATGGTTCGAGTAGTTGCTCCCCAACAACTTCTTCATATATTTCCTGTGTATAACCCAGTCCACGTGATTAGAAAGCAGTTCCCAGACTTGAAACAGACAAGGGCCTGAGAAGTCTTATCGAAGCAAAGATTAATATGAAGCTCTGTCAACCTGGCATCTTACCTAGAGGCTAGGTCTGGGGAAGAATGCTGGGTAAAAGGGTGAACAGTGGTCCATGTTGCACCTCTTCCATTTTATTAACTTTATACAAAGATATCACTGAAATGTTAAAGGCAAACAAATTAATATATTTAATCTTGAATTTTGACTCTTGGGTTGAAAGTTCTTAAATCAAACCTAATATTTTAGAAAGTAAAGTCATTCTAGTCTGATGTTCAAAACAGGTATAAACATCTTGTTCCTTATTTACTTTTTTTGTTTTTATTTCAGCTGCTTTTAGAACATTTGGAATGTCTAGTCTCCAGACATGAGCGGTCCCTTAGAATGACTGTTGTAAAGAGACAGGCTCAGTCTCCAGCAGGAGTTTCTAGTGAAGTTGAAGTTCTCAAAGCACTAAAATCATTATTTGAACATCACAAAGCCCTTGATGAAAAGGTAACGAAGTGTGCCAACTAATTGCCCCCTGTCCCGTCCCGTCCCCCTGGCCAAAGTGTGGAACTAATAACTTTTGCTCGTGCAGTTTTCAGAAGTTAGGTTCTTTGACTATGCCGTATCTGCTTTAAGAAAATGTACACTAGTGTAACTATACTGATGCAGTTACTTCAGTACAACCTCCTAATATAGATGTGCTGTACTAAAGCAAACCCAGTGTAACTAACTTAATATAGTAACATACCAATGTAAGCTGCATTAGTGTAAAAAGCCCTACTTTGTGCTCATGCAACATATCTACATTAGGGGTTTTCACACTTATTTTCTTGTGTTACAGTAACACATAAAAGGCATCATTGATTAGGTACTGTACACACAAAGTAGAAGACAATGGACAACAGGTGGTCACAACAAATAGACAGTGGGAGCACAGAGTAACAGTGCTGAAGCTTATGCTCAAATTTGTTAGTCTCTAAGGTGCCACAAGTCCTCCTTTTCTTAATGCTGACAGTTGTGGTTAGAGAAATAAACAGCAGTTTATAAACCATTGTCAAGTGTTTTGTAGTCATCATGGTATAGGTGAGTTTTAAGGAGAATAGTGTGGTGTGGCTATGTGGCTTGGCTATGTGGCTTTTTGCAGGGTGCTGTTCCCATGAAAAAGAAATGGCATGGGAGAAAACAAACATGTATGCTGGAAAATTTGACACAGGCAATCAAGGCTGGCATCGCTGATGGAGAGAAAATAGAGATCAGTCTGATCTGAGGCCACAGTGGGCATTAAAAATGAAAACAAGTAGTTTGTACTTGATGTTGTGGGAAAGGGAAGCCAGTGAAATGATACAAACAAAATGGTGGTGTGGTTGAAACAACAAACCAGGAAGACTTTTTTTTTTTTCCCATCAAGAGTTTTAATGAATTTAAGAGGACAGAGACAGGTAAGCTGGCATTTATCAGTGTTGGAGGAGGAAATTAGGGACGTGAGAGACAGGAGAAAGGGAAATGTGATGGTTGTGGATAGCAGAGACATTTTTTATAAACAGGGTTTGGGTATTCCATTTGGACTGGAGAAAAAAGGTGAAAGGGAAGTTGCTGGGGGAGGAACTCAGAGAGGTGGTGATGATAGGGAAGGTTCAGGGAGGAGTTGGAGTCAGACAGAGTTGGGGTGGGTGTTACCAGATTCAAACAGAAAAAGGCAAGAGAGAAGGGGAGGTACGATTTGTGAGAGTAGGAGTGAGGAGGTGGTGGAATGGGACAGGAAGAACAGAAGAGTGAAAAGCTGATGAGAGTAACATAGGGAGAGGGTAGAATGCAAGGGGAGATGAAGTAGGGGAAGGGAGAGAAAAAGGGAGATAAATGCAATGCAGAGAAATGGTAAAGTTAGAGATGAGAGCAAAAAGTGTAGAGTGGTACCAATAATCAACAGTGCAGTGTGGTTACAAGGAATCTACTGATTCCTACTGTCTCTGTTCCTAATCACGAATACAAAATTATATAAATAATCAAATGCTCAAGGGACAGTTACTTGTGTATGTAAGTAGTTAAATGAGAGAAATTAGTAGCAGTGTAGTAAGTGGCTCTGTACTTAAGGTGAACAATTACACCAGGCCCAGACAAGGCAGATCAAAGAAACAGTTAAGTGAACTAGTGAGTGAGTCGGTCAGGAGGTGATGATAATTACCAGTTCAGTCAGTGCAGTCAACAGGGAAAGCAAAAACATGTTTTCATAGAATATCAAGGTTGGAAAGGACCTCAGGAGGTCATCTAGTCCAACCCCCTGCTCAAAGCAGGACCAATCCCCAATTTTTGCCCTGATCCCTAAATGGCCCCCTCAAGGGTTGAACTCACAATCTTGGGTTTAGCAGGTCAATGCTCAAACCACTGAGCTGTCTCTCCCCCCCAATGTTGTGAAGCCGTTACGCCTTTCTGTACGTTCTACTTGGTTGGAGTTTGAGTGTGCTGCTGCTTCTTGCTGCAAGAGCAGCGAAGATAGGATGGTGGCTGCTCTGGGGCTGGGGGAGTCATGCTGCATCTGGGGAAGATTTAAAGAATAAAATCTCTTCAAGGAGCTTATTTGCACTGGTGTTACACTTCTGTGTAAATTTTCTTAATGTAGAAAATTCATTCATTCTATCCCTTCATCTGCACATGCTCTTCATTCTTCATAGCCTCACTTTCATCCCACTCTTCCTTTCCCTGGTCCACACATCCTTTCCCTTACATTGACAGCATATGTGTGTAATAGAAGAAAATGAAAAAAGGAAAGATAGTGAAGTAGGGCTAGAAAGGGAGGGACAGGGGAAAAGCTCCTCTCTGCCCCCGCCAACCCTGGATTTGTTACACAGGAGGAAGCTGGTTAAAGGGGGAATCCTGGAGCTCCTCAGTTTACCTGTGCATTGGGCCTTCTACCATAGAGCTCAGCTGTGCGAATGGGCGCAGCTTAAGATAAACCCCACTCCCAACTAGCAGTTTGATTCCTAAATTTTGTGTCTAGTAAAATGCTTATTTCTTATAACTTGCAAATTCTATAAATTGAAATCATTAACTTCTCCTTAGATAATACAAACATTACAGGTCTTTGAGTGTTCCTTACAAGGGGGAGGTATATTTTAAATACACAGAATTTAGTCTAGGTTTAAAAGGTGGCAGCAAGTGGAGTTCACCTGCCCAATGGAGAAGTTCTGACTCCTTGTTAGGTAAAGTGTCAGTCAAAAGTTTATCTTAAAATCTTAGTCAGTTTTCCAGAAGATCCTTTCTGTGATGCTTGTTAAAACTTCAGAATTTGATGGTGTAAGTCATTGACACTGGTGGAGCAATTAAGCATATTGAAATGGGAAGCCATAGTGCTAGGCATATAACATTTTTGTCTTGTGTTCACAGTTGCTCAGTGCTAAGATAGCTATAAGATTGTTACTGATGACTTTATTTTTCAGGTAAGGGAAAGATTACGAGTAGCACTTGAAAGATGTAGTTTATTGGAAGAAGAACTAGGTACTACGCATAAAGAGGTAGGTCCCTATAGTAAAATAAAATTTTGGGGGATGTTTGGGTGGAAGAATTTATTCCATAGCATCAAATCAGCATTTTTCCAAATATTAGTATATGCAGATGATTCTTAAAGTTATTTACTAGTAGTTTTTTGTTTAGTTAGATCCCAATTGGATGAGTTTGATTTCACTTTAGTTTTTGTTGATAGAAGTCTGTATAGGAACTATACATATGAGCTGATAATTCTGTCTCACAGATAGAATTTTTTCTGGTTTAAGACCAATGGCCGTAGCATAGCAGGCATGGAATAGGTTTTTAGCTGCCTGTATTACATCTTTGCCCATGCATACATGCATCAGTCTCTTCTTTAAAGCATTAATAATCTTCTAAAGATTAAATCAGTAAAATTCATTACTCCAAGCTTACTCATTTGCTTCAAAGTGAGGTTATTGTACTATGTTAGCTATTGCTTATGTGAAAAGTGAAATACAAAGTGAAATGTGCTACAGTTTTTTTTTACTTTTGTTTTTAGTTAATGATTCTGAAAGAGCAAAACAATCAGAAAAGAACACTAACTGATGGGGTGCTGGATATAAATCATGATCAGGAAAATACACCAAGCACAAATGGGAAGGTAAGGTTGTTTAACACTGATGGATTTTTTTTGTCGTGTATGGGTTGCAATATTTGTCCACTCTTAAGTATATAATTAAAGCACAAGGTAATTATTACAACTTTATTATTTGATAGGCTGCACAAACGAACTTTAATTAGCTTTGTTATATTGAAACAATATAGTATATTTCAAAGCTCCATGTAGTGTGGAAACTTAAGGTGGTGGTTTTTTTTTTAATGTAATAGAGATCTTCTGATGGTTCTTCAAGCCACGATGAAGACCTTGCTAAAGTTATAGAACTCCAAGAAATTATAGACAAGCAGATCAACGAGCAAGGCCAAATGAAGGAACGTCTCACTGCTCTTTCTAGCAGAGTGACAGAGCTGGAAGAAGATCTTGACACAGCTAGAAAAGATTTAATAAAATCAGAAGAAATGAATACAAAGTTGCAAAGAGATGTACGAGAGGTGAGGAATGAACTGTGAAAGTCTCAGTAGTCCCAGCTAAGCCAGACGCTACGTGGGTGTACTAAGCCCTTTCCCTCTTATGGTGATAGGTGCTTAAGTCTGGGGTTCATAGAGATGCTACCTCATTTTAGCAGTCCATGGAGGGAATCTACCACCTGGATTTAGGTGCCTAAATCCTGGATTTAGGCACCTAAGTGCCTCTTTGGATCTGGGCCTAATTGCTTAGCTCATTCCTGAGTGCTAATTTTCTTGATGTTGTATCGTTCAATTGTGTATTCTCAAATTTGTGTTTCTATTGTTTGCTAAAGTGATGGTTACTAATTAATTAGTAGAAACATTAACAATCTTGTAGGTGTCCTACATTCTGCCCTCTGGGCTGGAAGAAATGTATTTTGCTAATTGTCAGCTAGGGTCTAGACTTAGATCAAGGAAAATTTGGTGTTGCATATATGTAGCTACCCCAGGGGGAAAAAAGATGTGGAATTTATCCATGCTTGCTTTAGAATAGATGTTCTACCAAAAATTCATGAATACACAAATACGATAAACATTGCTATCTCTGTAATCCTCTAAGGGCAAGGCTACTCTAGGAATAAGAATAAAATTTAGATACCCTAACTTTTGTCAATTCTTTTTTTCCTTAAGTTAACTATAACAAATTGTTTGAAAAATGCCTAATATCTACAATATAAAACACTTCGTATTTTCAAAGATTTCAGAGTACAGAACATAATCCTCACAGTTTCTTTGATTTGTGGAACTTTGTGTAATAAGACCGACTGTTCTAAAGGTGATTTAAAGTGTACTTAAAAGAAGCTGGGAGATAACATTCAATGATATTTTTAAAATAAATTTTAGTCTGGAAATGTAAGCAGTGCTGTACACTATGCAAAAATAGACAATCTGGAAAAGATGTCAAAGCCTAACCCCAAATATTCAAACTTTAGTGCCTAAAATTAGGCTCTTAAATCCATATCTAGCTACCTAAATAAAGATCCTGGTTTTAAAGATACTGAGCTCCTGAAGCACATCTGAACTTTAGTGGGATTTAGGAGTACACAAAACCTTTAAAGATAGGACACTTTTTTTAAAATTTAATGGCTGAATATGAGTTTAAGAGCTGAATTTAAGGCTCCAAGTTAAAAAAATTTAAGTGCGTTAAGTTCAGTCTAACACACTATAAGGAAAACTACTCTAATATTGTAATAATTCTGAGGTAAATAACAATTAAGCATTCTGTAACTCACTACTTGACTCTGTGCTAGTCCTTTTTTTTATTTTAAAGTGAGTGTGTAATTTAATAACACAATTCTTCTAAGTAAATATTTCAACACCTTATACTTTCTCATTCTTACAGCACAATCAGTAAATATGTTTGATAATCTGGGCTAAAACAGTATCATAGAATTCTGTGATTCTATGATACTGTTTTAGCCCAGATTATTAAATAAATAATTCATAGCTTTTAGTGAGTAAATGTAGTTTCTCATAATATAGGCCATGGCCCAAAAGGAAGACATGGAAGAGAGAATTACAACTCTTGAAAAACGCTACCTCGCTGCACAGCGTGAAGCTACATCTGTGCATGACCTCAATGATAAACTTGAAAATGAAATTGCTAATAAAGACTCCATGCACCGACAGGTAATAATTTTAATTAAAATATTAAGAAAATTCTGTTCAATATATTCCTGATGAAGATGGTAATATTTAAACTATAGTAGTACCCAATGTGTGCTAAGGAACTTACTTTTTATGTGAAGAAGATTACGATATTTTACGAGCAGTCATACTTTAAAAATAAGTCTAATGTGCTATGGTTGCCTGTGAAAGTCTGAGGTCAAAGTTAAGGTTGTATTTTAGATTGTTTTCTCTTTGAAGAATTAGAATTCCAATTTTATGTTGGAAATGAAAAGAATTTGTTGTGGAGGTGAGGAGTCTGTGTATCTGGGTATGATTATTAGTGAAAAGTGTTAATGTTCACTTGGAGGATGTTCTAATTCTAACTGGAGACTTTCTCTAAATGGTTGTGTTGAAAAGAAATGTAGTTAAGTATTCTTAACTAATACAGTGTTTTGTGTGGAAATTCCATGATTTTGTTGTTGAGCAACAAATAATTAAACATTTTGACATATAAAGCTTATGGCAGAGAAGGTTGTGCTCTTGACAGATCTTGGGGAGGCACACTGGTGCTGTCCTTTTGCATATTTTTGCATGTGTGTGAATTATAGCTGCTTTGGAATTAGTGGAGTGTATTATGTTAAAACTTTGCCTATGATTTCCCACTTTTATCAACCCCCGTCTAAGCTCCTATACTTGTTCACCTACATCTCTGCTTCTGCTGGTTCTCTGGGCTGCCCCATGCTTGATCCCTTTCTAGATCTCTTCTTCATGTATTGCAGCTTGCTTCATGCCCCTGGACTCCTTGGCTTGCTGGAGTAACTTTGAGCTCCATTTTTATAAAATGTTTGAAAGTTTAACAGGACAGGAGAGTGTGGGGTAGAGGTAGAAGGGAAGAGCTCCACTGCCCATCCCTTCTCAGCACCACTGTTCAACCCCACTGATTAATCCTAATGCTTGGCTGTTTCCTCCTTTTCCTGTCTCCCCACAATGACTAGTCTGCATCTCTTATTTCTGGTGTAGAGCCTTTATGAACCTTTTATCCTTATTGCCTCTGTGCATGCATGTCTCTAGCCCAGTGGTCCCCAAACTTTTCACATCGTGCCTCTATTTAGCCCTGCCCTCTTCCTCCTCTCTCCCTCCCTACCCCCGCCCCCGGGAAGCTGGGGCTGGAGCCATGGCCAGGTGCCAGGGACTGAGCTGGAGGCGGGGTTGGGAGCAGAGCTGTCGCTGCAGCCAGGCCAGCAGCCAGAGGCCAAGGCTGGGGCCAGAGCTGAGGGCATAACTCGGCTGGGTGGTGCTTCCTTCCTGCCCTCCATTGGGGCTGGCCTGGGCCCTGTCATGCCCCCCTGAATGTTTCTCAGTGTCCCCCTAGGGGGGCTTGCCCCACAGTTTGGGGACCACTCCTCTAACCTAGACTGAGCATTGTGGGAGGCAATGGATATCATACCAGGACTCCCTTTGAATCTTAGCAGAGAGATAGCACAATAAGATGAGCAGCTGGCTGATGGCTCTAGCTAAGGGTCTAGGAAGGGAAGCAGTTAGGTGAGTGGGGCTACCTGGAAGAGAGGACAGAATGAAGGAAAGTGGATTGCTTGGGGATTGAGAAAGTAGGTAGGGAGCAGGGTGTCCAAACTACGTTTCCCAGTAAACCCAGTTAGTTTGGTGGTGGCAGTGGAAATTCCAAGGGTAAAATTAATTTGTACCTTGGGGAAGTTTTAACCTAAGCTGGTAAAAGAAAGCTTAGGAGGTTTTCATGCAGGTCCCCACATCTGTACCCTAGAGTTCAGAGTCAGGGAGGAACCTTGACAGGAACCATTTCTGATTTTGAATAAATGTGATCCATCTCTTTCCTTTGACTTAGACAGAAACAGTTGCACCAAATAATGCTCATCACTTTCTTTATTTTATTGAAAAAAGAAAACTGGTTTATGCCTGAGATATTTGTGTACAACTAAATTAATTTAAACTTTGAAGGGTTATAAGCCAGTCACTTAGCTAGAGGGAACAGAAGGAAACATTAAGTCATTTTTAACCTTAACTTCTAAAATACTGAACACATTTACTTTTAACTTTGCCAGAAAACTAAGTGTTAAATTTAGTGCTCATATAACTAATTTTACTTAAATAGCAAAGGAATTTGATCTCCTCTATAACTACAAACCTCTGCATAACCTTAAAATTGGATCCATTAGCAGTGCCTTCATGATAGTGTGCATGCTGTGGTTGTGTTTATGAAGGAATTCAATTTTTAGTGCAGTGAAATAGCACTTTTATTTGACAAACTTAATTTTAAAAGTTAGTTTGGGAAGCTGCTTTTCTCCTTTTTGTATTTGGAAAGTACAATCAATGCTGAAAAACTGTTTTCCATTAGTCTAATAAAGGAAGCTGTCTGTCTCTCTACTCCAGTATTTGATAAAGGAACAAGTAGCTACCATGTTAGTTGTAAATGGTGACTCTTGCATTCTCGATCTTTAGAGTGAAGATAAGAACAGACAGTTGCAAGAACGACTCGAACTGGCTGAGCAAAAGTTGCAGCAGACTTTGAGAAAAGCTGAGACTTTGCCTGAGGTGGAGGCTGAACTGGCACAGAGAGTTGCAGCACTTTCAAAGGTGGGACAGTAATTCACTGCATTGTGAGAGTGTCTCTTCTGTGGTCATTCCAACTATAGCAATTCTGTTCTCAGTCTTATTTTCACTGATTTTCCAAACAGAATCAGTAAAATGTTTTCTGTATTCTGTGCTTTCTGTTTATTCATTCTTCTAATTATCTAGCATATGTTCAAAATATTTAAATTCTAATGACTTCCTCTTTCTGTATTTCTATTATTGGGAGTTTGCTGTAGCAGCTTTTGTATCAGCTTTGTGTGTTGCATTGTGAAAATTGTTTCCTTTCCCTTTGCTGTTTGAATTACTATTTTTGTTACTGTATAGAACTGCTTTAGTCCAGAAAGAATGTGCTGGGAGTCATTTAATACGATCAGCAACTTATGACTTGGCAGGGAAGAAGACAGTTTCTTCCTTTTTTTAAAATTAAGGCCATGTCTGCACTACAGCACTGCTGCTATGCCACAGTAGTGCCATCGTATAAACAATTCTTACAGCAACAGAAGGGGTTTTTCCATCGCTGTAGGTAATCTACCTCTCTTACCAGCGGCAGACAGATTAATGGAAGAACTCTTCTGTTGACCTAGCTGCATCGACACTGAAGGTTAGATGGGCATAGCTGTGGTGCTCAAGGGTATGAACTTGTCACACCCTGGAGTAGTGTATCTGTTGACCTAACTTTTAGGTATAGGCCAGGCCTAACCAAGGATTGAGCTGAAGATTTTAAGTAATGGGCAGTCAAATTTCAGCTTGCATTATATGTCCTTAAATTGCTGCAGGGAGAATAGCGGCTTATAGTGTGAAGCAATAGTATGTCTAGTAGCTATAAATGGACTTCTTGAGTGTCTTTAAAGTCTGTTTTCATATTTTTTTTTCAATCTTTCCTATCCCTTTATTGGCTTTGTAGTCTGACCCTTTGTCTTCTGGGAACTCTGCTGCTAAAGAGGCTAAACTGTTGGAACTTGCCTCCAAGTTTAGGAAGGTAGAATTTGTACACGGGTCCTTGTTTCTGCTTGCCGCTTTCTGCTTTTTATGATTACTAACATAGGCAATGGGGATGAGGGTAGAGAGGAAATCCTGTGACAGGATTTGTACATTATTGCATTGTTGGAAATATGAATGTAAATTTTCCTGGTGAAAAGTCCATTGTCAGCAATGGTTGAACCATGAAATTCCGGTGTGGGAGGATTAATTGATCATCATTTAACCTAATGAGGATTCTTAGGTTCTGGTAGTAAGCTGTTTTGCACTTCATATAGACAAAAATGGCAGTTTGCACGCAAAAGCATGTTATGCTTCCTGCTAGCACATCAGTCTTCAGTACATTCTTAAAGAGTTAAATACTAGTTCTAGTTTGTTTTCAAATTGACAGGCTGAGGAGAGACATGGCAACATTGAAGAACGGTTACGACAGATGGAAGCACAATTGGAGGAAAAGAATCAGGAATTGCAAAGGGTATTACAAAAATATTTTTTGGTATAGAAATCAACCTGAAAAGTAAAACTCTGATCCCTTGCATGGTAGCCTGTGGTTGAGCTGGGCCTTCCCTTCTTCTATGTCCCACCTCTAATGTGGTGCTAAAAGTTGTAGTGAGGTTGGGGGATTTATGATGATTGTTAGTTGTTGCTCTTAATTAAAGTTAGTGAACTTGATTGTGAGCTTTGAGTTTCCAACTGAAATTTGAAATAAAATGTTGAAAAGTACCGGTCTACCACAATTTATTCTAATTAGATCTCCCTTCTCACAAAAAAAAAATCTTCTGTAGACATACTGAGTCAGCTGGCCTTGGAGTTGGCTCTGCAGGCTTTGAAATCGACTTAGTCACTATACTGTAAACTCACACTTGGAAGCCAGCGAATCTAGTACTTCTGATTATCTGAAGGTTTTGGGTATCCCTGAAGGCCTTTGGATGATCAAGGTATCTGGATTAATTCTGAACCTTTGAGGAAAGTGTCTTTCATTGGAGAAAATAAGGAGTTTGGGTTTGATGAGCCTTACAGTTTTAACAATCTGGAGATCTTTCTAAATGACACTTTTTTTTAAAATGTTTTGTAGGACAGATAACTTCAACAGCTTTGAATTAATCATACTTTTAATGCTTCCTAAATAACTTAGGCTAGACACAGAGAGAAGATGAATGAAGAACATAATAAACGTTTATCAGATACTGTTGATAAACTTCTGTCTGAATCCAATGAAAGACTTCAGCTTCATCTCAAGGAAAGGATGGCTGCTCTGGAAGATAAGGTAGAAAATAATTTAATGTGATGATGAAAGTAGCTTAGAAGTTAATGAAATGTTTAGCAATATGCTTGTTACACATTTTACAATACATATATAATTTAGTCTTGTAACTTTATTTGTTAAATAATGTATCTTTTATCATAAACAACTTCCATTTAGAGACACTATCAGCATGACTTTTTGAAAATAGCTGATTCTTAGAAAACTAAGCCAATTTATCAAGAGTGCTTTCTATGTCCTAAACTTAATTCTTAGGGGATGGGGAGGGGGATTCCTTTAATTTTTTTTTAAAGGATTTTTATGCTTTCTATTGATGATTGGCGTTGTCCGTATAAATATGTTTGGTTTTGGGTCATACAAGAAGTCTGTTGCAGAGTCAGGAACAGAACACAGATCTTGAGTCCCATTCTTCTCCTATATCGTTTGCCCTACTCCTCCTTTCCTGTCTAGTCCAACGTTTCCTGGATCATGGTGGTGATCCTGTCAGCTAGAGAAATATCATCTTTCCCTCACAGGAGAATGTCTACTTGACTATAAAAATGGTCACTGGACCAAGTGATCAGTTATTGCGTGCTTCAGACCTCTGTCCAAGGTTCTGTTCTTTGCCCTCCTAATTCAGCTCCTCTTCCAGCTTGTGACATCTTGCAGCCTGCATGGACTTTCACTTATTAGCTTACTTTCATCTGTAGTACTTCAGAGATTCCTCTTTGAAGAAATGCAGTGATTCCTCCCAGTAGGATGAAAGAATCCTTAAAGGAAAACAAGGAATTTCCTTCTGTGGTAGCATTTTCTCCTTTTGTTCAGTGATCATTTCAGTTTGCATTCTCCCGTATTGAAGATGTAGATTCGAGTCTTCTGTAATACAGTGCTCACCTGGGAAAACTCTTCAGTAAAAGTTAAATGGCCCTTTCTTTAAAGACTTCAACATGTTGGCATATTTTATGATCCATCTGAACTTTCGGAGGCACTTGTTTTCACTGTGACAAGCAAGTGGTCTGTCTCCAGCACCCCAGCTGAGTTTCTGACAATACTATTCCGGGGCTCTAGAGGCAGATGACTTCTTTGCTACAATGCCAAGAGAGCTGGGGTTTTGCTTTCCTCTCTGCTTTTGTTCTCAAAGGGAACTGAGGAAAATCAGGCATGACTGACTAAAGCTCTGCTGTGGCCCTCTTGGCTAATTTTGGGAGCTAATGAATTAAGTGCTTAAAGTTAGGCTCCCTAAATCTGAAATATTTGGCCTCTGGCTTTGTAACATAGTGGGGGAGCAAGATTCAAAGCACTGACCTATTCCCACCACCAGCGAATATATTCTGTGCGCTGTGTTGCAGTGCGTGTATGTTTGACCTAACCATGATACAAAACCTCTTTCTGGAATAAGACTGAACTCTCTAAGTTTGAGGTAATATTCATGAAGTAAAAAGAAATTTTTAGATATACTTCACTGTTAGTATTAATGCTCAGAAAAGTACTGTTACTTTTCTGTATAAATGAATGATTAATAGGAAACCAACAAAAATGCATAGTTGAATAGAATCACATTTGTCTCTATCCGGGTCATTAAGCCTTTCTCCCCAGAATGTCCTATATTGTAGCTTACAGTGTTTCAAAACTGAATTAAGATGCAAACAATTAAAAACAAGAATTTTCAAGATAAGTGTGTAACAGGTTTGGGCGGGGGAGGAGAAAATAAGTCAAAAGGTTATAAACTTCCTAAAACAACTTCCCTTTTGCAGTGACAATGCCATTTTCATTGTTATTGTTTACTACAGTTGCATACATTATTGGAGGTCTTGTCCTTCAGCTGAAGGAAGCCAGATGCTTTGGTGGTGATCTTTGTAGCTGACAGACAACTTTCGTAGTCTGAGTTGGGGAGTCAGTTTGAGCATGATCGTAGTGGCTAGTTATTGTATAAAATGTGTATATTTATAGTACAGATACCATATGATGACTATGCAAATCCCTGCACTCTTCTTAATGAGAACTATAAGAGTGCCGGAGTTTACAATACTGTATAGCTGACAAATTACTGTATGGCGGTAACTGTACCACAATCCTGATTTGATTGTCTAAGAGTCATCTTTTTCATTAAAATTATATTTCTGCTACTTAGAATAACTTTGTCAAAAGGAAACTAGCAAACAGATAAAACCACTGTTTGTTAGTAGAGCCCAGCACAGATACAAAATTTGTATTGTCCAGTCCTCAATCCACAAAAATGGTCTGCAGATTTGCAGGGCTCTAATTATTAGTCGTAATTGTTTAGTGTTCTGGTAACTTTTATCACTAGTAATTTAATCATATAGAGGAGCACAGACCCAGGAGTCTGAATCTATTTTAATTATATTAAAAAAATAACAGTGGTATGCCCAACAAATAGTTTTCTTTAGTTAATAAATTAAGTAGCTATGAGTTAAGAGGTACTGCAGTTATGCCTTATGTAATGGACCTTTGTAATAGCTTTTCTTAATCACCCTTCAAAAATTGAAAGATCTACAATGATTAACAGTAACATAACTTGTGCAATAAATTTTATTTTAGAACTCTCTTCTTCGAGAAGTTGAAAATGCAAAGAAGCAAGTAGAGGATCTTCAACATGAAAAGGTATTATACAGATACATTTTGATTTGAGAAACTAACTGTTTCATTGGGACATAGCTGGAATATGATATAAACTATACTAAAAAACTTTCTAGTTATAGCAGGTTGTGTAAAAATATTTAAACTTCCTTGGTTTCTTGCCTTGGTCTTGGTAATTTCTTGTGGCACAATTAGTACTGTTTATTGTAAAAGGTTGGTTGCCTCCTTTGGTTCAGAGGATTATTGTTGCAGCTTTTACAGGTGACTTAAGTTTTTCAGCAGAATTGTCTATTTAATTTAATTCAGGTAAGTACAAAGTAGGTGAAAACAAGAGGGCTGTATTGATGATTTACCAGGATTCTGAAGGCCCTGTCTAACTCATATTTTTGCATAGCTTATGCATTGAGCAGTAAAAACACAAATAAAACTTTTCAGTGTCAAGTCATCTTAATGTATATTTTATAACACAGGCATCCAGTGTACATTTTGAGAAGCTTGCTACTGAACAATATTGTGAAATTTGTACACTACTGTTTTAAAAACTACTTCAAAAATTATGGAGTGGGACAGGAGAAGCACCTATCATACTTGGCTGCTGTGTTGAGCTCTTGTCGGTCGGGGGAGGATTAAGCAGCTCAGAATCATCAGGAGCAGAGCTCTTGTCACGAAAGGTGTTGAAGATGTTTTGGAGGAGAGGAGTGGATTATACTTTCTGGGCATGGGGTCTCAGAATGCACAAAATTCCTTTAATTGTCCGGCCATCCCACTTCTTTCTAAATAATGTTGGGCACAACCTTTCATTTACTGTTTCCCAAAGTTGTAGTGATTCACATTGTGAGCAGCTATGGGAATGTCTGTTCTGACATCACAATACTTGTATGGCTTATTCAGCAATGGTATGTACTATGTGTCCTAAAATACTTTGCTGTGAAGTGAGTTTCAGGGTTGGCCAAGTTGCACAGGTTTTACATCAGTTATGCAGATTTAAAGAAACTAAGAGCTGCAGGTTATATTAGTGTGTTCTGCAGGATGGGTTTTGAATATCTGTGGCATGGGACAAGAGTTCTCAACCTGGGAACTGCCACTCGCCATTGGCTATCTAGGTTCCTAATTTTACTCATATCAGTCTTCTGTTGAAGTGACTTATTCAATCATTCAGTTACTACTTACATATAAAATTCTAGGAAGCATGAGGAGATCCTAGTTGCAAGTGGCTGGATTTAAGGTCCTGTTTTGTACAGAGCTTCAGCCATCCTCAGGCTGTCTTTACTAATTCAGTTTTCTCATTTACTCTAATCAGTGTTAGCCAGTCATTCACATGTGGATACATCCCTTATTCAGTTGTTTCAATTAAAAGAAAAAATCAGCATTAACCTTGCATAATTGAATGAGGCATCTCATTTACCACAGTACTTCCAATACTGCTCTCTGGTGTTTGGTAGATCAGTAATGGTGATTTAATGAAAAAAGAAAAGGAGTACTTGTGGCACTTTAGAGACTAACCAATTTATTTGAGCATGAGCTTTCGTGAGCTACAGCTCACTTCATCTGATGAAGTGAGCTGTAGCTCACGAAAGCTCATGCTCAAAGATACATCTGATGAAGTGAGCTGTAGCTCACGAAAGCTCATGCTCAAATAAATTGGTTAGTCTCTAAGGTGCCACAAGTACTCCTTTTCTTTTTGCGAATACAGACTAACACAGCTGTTACTCTGAAACCGGTGATTTAATGGTTACCACTGTTAATATGGCAGAAGTCTTTTGAAGGCCTGCTTCACTGAGGAGTAGTTTTGAAGGCAATCCGTTGCATGGAACACATAATAGTGGAAATGAGCTCTATGGGCCTGGAAGATGTACACTTTTTTTTTTTTTTTTTTTAAATGAATGTAATGGCAGAGCTCTTGTATGTTTGTTTCCTGATTTGTTTTTCTTGTTCTATTCTTTGCAGGATCAACTGGTACTAAATATAGAAGCAATGAGGGCCGAAAATGACCAAATGAGGATCAGAGCCACTTCTCTTCATCATAGGTACAAGCATTTAATGAGAATACTGTTTTGCTAGAGATTAAAATCAGCTTTGTTATATTTTGTTTTTCTCTTATAATTTTAAACATGTTTACTGAGTGTAGTAATGAATATTTCTATGCCAAAGTTACAATAGTACTTTCAGTTTAAAAATTAAAACTGGAGGAGCAAGAACAGTCTTTTCCGAACATCTAAAGATTTAATCTATGTTCACGTTTTAGCCGACCACATTTGGGTAGTGTACCAGATTTCAGATATCCAATGACACCATTAGCTGTGGCTGACAGTCATACAGATCCCTATAGCACCTCATCAGTGTTAAGACGGCCCCAGAAAGGGCGTTTGGCAGCTCTACGTGATGAACCTTCAAAGGTAATGGAACATTATTACTTTGATAGCAAAATATGCTGGGATTCTTTTGATCTAATAGGCAACTGCAAGTTTGTAGGATAGAAGTACATAGTATGTGACTGCTGCATAGTGTAGTCTTGTTAAATAATGACACTAGAGTTTTTCGCACTTATAATATTTATAGTTTATCATAGTATCTTCCCAAAGTGGGCTACTTAGACGTTTAAAAACTTTTCTTTTTCTTTAAGGGATTGACGTTTTTATTTTGTATACTAAAGTGTAGGTTTTTGCTAGATTGTGCTTTTTTTGTATACACTAGATTTCCTGTTTCACTAAAATACATAATTACCCGTACTTTTAATGTATGTTTTAATTGTTGTTTAATAACTGAAAAAGTAGGGATTTTATACTGTGTTCATTGTTAAAAAGTGTGATAGAAAATATAACTTTGAAACTGAAATATATCATCTGAAACAACCCAAATCCAGATTTTAATTTGTGTGCACGTTCAAAGATGATGTAGTTTCAATTTAATAATCTAGCACGCTATCCATCATTTGGCAAGCAATCTCTCTGTACCTTTAAATACTTGAGTTTTGACAGGGCTCAGTTCCTAAATATACTGAGTTGTCCCTCAAACGTATGATGGAATTTGGATTAATATTGTTGGCAAACCTTTGCAATATTGCATTAGAGTTGGGTGGGATATGTGTGAGATTTCTATGATTTGAACCATTACTATAAGTCTGCAGTTTTCTAAAGAACTGGTTTTGTTTTTACTGTTTTGTAAATATTGCTTTCTTGATGGATACCTACAGCATGTAAGTGAGAACTTGTTGACTTTGTTTTTGTATCTTTTTAGCTTCTTGAAAGTAATTAAATAGTAAAGGTTTTATATTGTTTTTTTCAATTAGATTGGGATTTCTATTTTTTTTTTTTAAACAGGTTCAAACCCTTAATGAACAGGATTGGGAACGTGCACAACAAGCAAGTGTGTTGGCAAATGTAGCACAAGCATTCGAGAGTGATGTTGATGTCTCGGATGGTGAAGATGACAGAGAGACTATATTCAGTTCAGTCGATCTTTTGTCACCTAGTGGTCAGGCTGATGCTCAGACTTTAGCCATGATGCTTCAAGAGCAATTGGATGCAATTAACAAAGAGATTAGGTATAGTTTATCTGTTAATTACAATTATGATAAAATAAGCTTCTTTTATAGCAGAAATTAAATATCTTCCATTGATTTGTGTGTGGTTATGAGTAAGCCACACAACCTCTGTTTTATTTGAAAAAGAAAAAAATTAAGTGGTTATGCTTGGCCAACTTTGTAAAATGCTTTTAATGCTGTATATATGGATGGACATTACCATATAAATGGTGGTGGTGGTAGTAGCTGTTGCTGCTAATAGCAATTGAGTGCAAAACTTCATCATCATTTAAACTGCCATGCGATAAGTTGCTGGCTATTCTCCCATAAATTTTTCTGTAGTAACTACTACTATCGTAGTATTCTTCCAAGGGTGTTAGAGTGGATGATCTTCTGTACTGTGCAAGAGGTAAAATACCTAGGCACAGTGGAGTAATAATAGTAGAAAGGCTGGTTTCAGAGTAGCAGCCACGTTAGTCTGTATCTGCAAAAAGAAAAGGAGTACTTGTGGCACCTTAGAGACTAACCAATTTATTTGAGCATGAGCTTTCGTGAGCTACAGCTCACTTCATCGGATCCGATGAAGTGAGCTGTAGCTCACGAAAGCTCATGCTCAAATAAATTGGTTAGTCTCTAAGGTGCCACAAGTACTCCGTTTTTTTTAGTAGAAAGGCTGTAACTTCTTTGGATTTCCTTGTTTCTGTTGTTTTTAAATAGTACCTTCAGTTTTCATTTTAATTATATTGTACTTACTAAATAATAGTTACCACATACTTTGAATATATAACACTTTCATATGAGATTCTTGAAGCATTTTACAAATAAGCTTCACAAAATCCTTGTGAAATAAGGAAGTGTTGACCTCTTTTTATAGATAGGGAAACTGAGGTATAGAGTGGTGTGATAACTTGCCCTTGCTTACAGAGGAAGTCTGGTGCTTTTGCCACAAGGCTAGCCTTCCTCTTAGACTACCTTTCAGTTTCTCAGTCCAAATGATATTTTTACAATATTACAGTATATTAACTCGTCCTTCTATACAACTCCCTGTGTTTGGATCCCTCTCCTTAATTGTGCCTAAACACTCTTTTCAAGCTCTTCCTTTAAAATAAATTCTTCCGAAAGGAAAGGCCTACATATTATTCTGCATTGTGAAGTTTTACTAATTTGACAGAACATAAAACACCTGAACTGCAATACTAACAAAACATCAATCACAGTACCTTTTGTCACCTCATAATTCCTATTCTTTTTATATGTTGTCTGTTTGAATTGCAGCTGTCTTGTCTTTCCTGTCTGTAGAGGTCTAGTTTTCTAGAGTCCTACAAATAACCACACAGAACTTAAAACTATTATTCAGCCAGCCCCATCACTTATCTCAGTGTAATTGAGTCTCACATTGCTTTTGCAAATATACTTATTTTACAGTGAATTGATCAACTTTAAAAAAAAAAAAAAGAAAGAAAATCACCTAGTCTTTAAACTTTTTTTTTAGATTGATACAAGAAGAAAAGGAAAATACGGAGCAGCGAGCAGAGGAAATTGAAAGTCGAGTTGGTAGCGGGAGTCTAGATAACAATGGACGATTTCGGTCAATGAACTCCATTCCCCTTCCTTTTATTGGTGGGTCCCTCGCTGGTTCCTCTCCTCCTGGCAGTGGCCGTTCCACACCAAGGCGCATTCCACATAGTCCAGCTCGGGAAGTGGACAGACTAGGTATCATGACACTAGTAAGTATCAGATTTTTTTTCTCTACAATAGAAAATATCTTCAATCTAAATAATAACCCCAGTAACCTTTGTCCTTTGAATCATTTTCCCTTATTGAATTTTTTTTACTTGTGTCCTTTCACCTCCAACATCAGGTTCAAATTGCTGATCTTAACTTTCAAAAAGTCTCCAAGAGTTTGATCTCTCTTTGCTCTGCTCACATCTCTTACCTACGTTTTGTCTCCTCATCCTAGTCTTGCTCTGTGCTGCCGCCTGTACCTGGGAGAACTTGGCCTTTTTCTTCCAAATCCTGGTGCAACAGCCATTTAGCCCCTTCTTTCTTAAGTCTATTCAAATCATACATGTTTTATTGCTGCCTGTTGGTCGTAATCCACATTTCTATTGAATGCTCAACAAATAAATAATTTTATATAAATATGTGAAACCAATAAACTTGAAGGTTAATGATTAAGTGTTGTTTACATTTGAAATGTACAGCTATGAAGTGAACTGAAATAAATCTATTTGAGCTAGCAATTTATAGAGGAAATGTTTTAAGCAAGTTCTAATCTAAATATTTTCTTTGCAGAAATTGACTCAAAAATGAGTTTCGCAGCTGTTTCCATGAAAAAATAGGTCAGAATATTTATTCCCAAGGCTTCCTCTCCCAATGCAGCATGACTTTTTTAAATCTAGTTTTAGTGAGCAAAAATAAGCTGCAAGTCCTGTAGCAGCTAGAAATTGTCATGAATTTTTTTGTTCAATAGTAACTGAAACTGTAATTGATTTAACTGAAAATTCACACCTCCAAGATTTAAAGGAACTGACCAAATCACATGTGGTAATATTTAGCCGAGCTATTATAACTGAATAATTTTTTGAAGTATGGTAATATAAAGATCCTAAACTTCCTCCAGAACTAAAGGAGTGGAGATACTGGATTTTTATTAATGTGTATTGTGAATAATGGATTATTTTTTTACATTATTTTGTAGTTTCCTGATAAAAATCCACTTTATTTATGAACATTAGCTAACATTAATCCTGTTAGCTTGCATTAAGCCCATGTCATTGTATCAAATGCTATCACAGAGATAGTACTGCTGCCTTGGTTCCCCCCATCCCCGTCCCAGATTTGTGAATGCAAGCTAGTTTAATCATGGTTTTAAAAATTCAGTGCTGTTACTTTTTTAGTTTAACTTAAAACAAGTGAATTAAAAGCTTGTAGCTGTCTTTAACAAGTACTGGCTGACACTATTTTTTTTTCATTAGTGTTGATTTCTTGCAGTGGTGTCTTTTACTTTAGCCATCCCAAAATTAACTGGATATTGAGGACTGGATTAATCTATGATTTTATTCATCTATTCTATTCTGTTCTGTTTACGAGAAATGGATGATGTCCTTGGGTGGTATTTAAATAGCACATTTAGACCCTGAATCCATGCATGTTTAATATTTGATGCACCTTTCAGGGTTATCTAATTTATTTTCTATTGATGGAAGTCTCAAGGGTAAACTAAATCTATACTGTGATTTGATTAGCTTGTTCTTTGTTATCTGGCATGTTGGGGGGATGGGGGATGCCAGTAAGTCAAAAATTCTGGTTATCTAAGAAGGAGGGAGTTTGGGTGCGGGAGAGGGCTCGGGCCTGGGGGTTGGGGCATGAGAGGGGGTGCAGGCTCTGGGAGGGAGGGAGTTTGGGTGTGGAGTGTGGGAGGAGTTTTGGGGCACCGGATCTGGGCGGCACTCACCTTGGTCTGTTCTGAAGCAGAAGCGCAGCTAGGCAGCTCTGCATGCTGCCTCCACCTGCAGCTCCATTGGCTACAGTCCAGGTCAATGGGAGCTGCGGAGCCAGCACTCGGAGTGGGACGGGGGCAGCGCACAGAGCCCCTGTGGCCGTTCGTTCATCTAGGAGCATCAGGAACATGTCGCCACTTGCGGGGAGCCATCTGAGATGAGCACCGTCTGGATCCAGCACTCCACAACCCCTCCTGTGGCCCATCCCCCTGTCCCAAGCCCCTTCCTGCACCCAAAGTCCCTCCCAGAGCCCATGTCCCGTTAGCCCTTCCTGAAATGTCAGTTTCTAGAGCTTTCCTGTTGGTAAAGTGCCGGATAACACAGCTTTTACTGTAGTAACATTGATAATCAAAACAGAAATATTTGAAGATTGAGCAAATCTTTACACATTTTCCTTGCTTGCTTACCTTTTGCATATTTTTAATCCAAGTAGACTTGGCAAGCCAGTCAATTGACCAGTCAAGTAATGTCAATCAATGACCTTACAATTGACCACGGCCGGTATTCTCAAATATTCCAACAAGAATACCCTGATGTATGTGGCAGCCTACTATTTTAATTGCATCATAGTGCCATTCTGCATTTTTCGTATTTAATTTAATTGTGTTTTGCATTTTTCTGAATGAAAATAACTGATGTAATTTGTTTTTTGTAATTGGGCATAAGTATCTCCCCTATGCCTATTGGAGACGATAAAGTTGTACTTTTTTTTTCTTCCTTTTACTGTTCTAATATATTAGTACTCTAAAATATTTGTCAATTTTTGAATTAATTGTTAATATTTGACTGGTCAATTGACCAGTTATTTTTGGACCGAATGCCCAAACCTACCCTATCTTTTTAAACATTCTTTGTTTGTATTACAAAGTGCATTGAATTTTTGATACTCAAATTTTTTTTTGCCTACAAGTCCTTTTTTAAAATACGTAGCCAAGTACAGTGTAAATCTGTTTCCTAAACTATATAAATGTAATTTTTTACCAGTATCAGTCTGATATTATGCTCTATGTACAACTTCAGTTAATGAACAATCTTTGATCTTTTGCTCTGCACACTGTTAAAGGTTGGGAATGTCTAAGAGGTGAGATTCAACAGATTTTGGTGAGGGTGGGGGAGAAGAAGTAGTGGTAATAGACTGGGCATATTCATTCCAACAACCTAAATGTAAGTTACCTCACAATACTGCTGCCAGAGTTCTGGATTTCATGATTAATACTGTAATGCATCTGCTTATACAAAGTGTAGAAAAGGGAACAAGATTCCAAACTGGTCAGAATGAAGAGTGTTTGAAATTCATAGGATCTAACTCAGACAACATAGAAATCTCAGTCCCTGCCTTGAGTACCTTTTGGTTTTGTGATCAAGGGATCTCCATGCATCTGAAGAAGTGGGTTTTTTATCCATGAAGGCTTATGCCCAAATAAATCTGTTAGTCTTTAAGGACTCCTCGTTGTTTTTGTGGATACAGACTAACACAGCTACCCCTCTGATACGTGTGATCAAGGGAGAGTCTTTGCCCAAGTATTCTCCTTATTTAAAAAAAAAAAATGAAGTCAAAATTTAATTTACTGGTTTTCTTGCTGAGAATGTTTTTTTTTTGTTTTCTTTTTTAATTTTGCCTTGTAGATATGGGTGAAATATTGTTATCCTCTAAAACTACTATTTACGTATCTACGGTATTTCCATTATAAAGCTAGATTTTTCAACTATATGGTGGTCTAAATATTTTCTAGTTTTCTTCCATATATGTTCTGCTATATTATCTTCTCCCTAATGTGTTTTTGTCTCTGCTAATGCTTTGAGTTTGTGCTACAGAGTTTGCAATAAATCTGGTTTCTCTTAATTTCTTTTCTTTGCATGCATCTGTCAGCCTAGTGATTTAAGGAAACACCGTAGAAAGGTAAACTCTTTAGCCACTTAGTTACGTTATTTTGCTGTATCATTTACAATAAAGTATGAGTGCAAATGAGATCCGCTGGAAGAGTTACATATTTGTGAATAATTGCAAATTATTTCATGTTCAGATTTAATCTCTACTATTAAAATAATATTAAATTAAATTAATAAAAAATTATGGGAATAAAGAAATGAAAAGGAAGATGATCTGCTTTAGAGGAAGAAATAGTAATTTAGTTTGAAACACTTTTACCCCAAGTAAAGGGTGTAGTATGTTATCCATTTGCAGTAGCCATTCCTCTGTCTCTGTAAAGGCATACTTGCATTGAATTTTGAAGATTACCAGCACACAATTAAATTACTTAGTTTGAATTTCTGATCCTCATCACACTTGAAGGAACTTCATAAGTGTTGACAAAGGGATTCCTGATTTCAAGAAGTTGTGATTAAATCTGGTAATCATCTAAGCCCATGACATCTAGAACACCTTGTTTAAAACTCTTCTGGTTCCTCATAATTGGAGTAATGCTTTACGTGGCTTTACTGAAAGAACTAATAAGGGTCAGGTGTGTATATATTGTAATATTAGCATACTTAGTTTTAGGGAGTTGTTAAAGGGAATGTATACTTGCTCTGAGCCCTACTTGCTGGATAGGGAGGCAATGAATTCTATATAAGATTGCCACGGTCCGATTTCCAGCAGAAATATTAATTCAGCAACACTGGTTGTCTACAAAAGTAAGAGGAAGTTCAGAGAGAATGAAAGAGTAGAAATGATGGCCCCAGAATAAAAGAGCTGGGAGAACCTTATCACTGTCAAGTGAAAAAATAATCAATACATTTTCTTTTAATTCTTTGTACAGTATTAATGTAGGATTCATGCTAAAAACTAAACCCTAAAGTTTTCATTCTTTTTTTCCTGTAGTCTCCAGTTTCTGGAGAAGAAGTACGAGATGACAAGACCACAATAAAATGTGAGACATCACCACCATCTTCGCCTCGATCTCTGCATTTGGATAGAGTCCATAAAGGAGCTTTGCATACATTGAGCCACGAAGACATCAGGGACATAAGAAAGTAAGTAAGCAAGATGGCAAAAAAATATGAGGGTAATATTCAGATAACGTAGCTAAGGTTCAGATTTTTAAAAAGCTGATTGACTACAAAGTTGTTGTTCAAATCATGCAAGTTTTAAGAAATTGATTTTTAAAACTTCTGAAAAGTTAAAGTAAATGGAAAAGTCAGAATAATTTGTCAGTTGATTTGCTAAAGTTAATATGTATAAGCAGTCCCCTTAGCACATTCATTAATGGCAGCTGGTTTTCTATGGGGAAGTTTTCAGGTACTAGCAGTTTGCCTTTCTTTTTATCACTTTATGTAAAATGCATATTATAGAGAAGAAAGTTAGATGAAAGGAAGCTGGATTTTTAATTTATTATGCAACTCATTTCCAGATCTGTGGCTTAAATTCAATCTATGATCATCTGAACTTGGTAGGGAATCTGACATCTAGTGGATTGTAATATACAAATAACCTGCTGTTGCTTGACATGGGTCAGTGACCCTAATAAGATATCTTAATAAGAAAGGGGATAAAGTGTTGAGATATTGGATGTTGTCCGGTGTTTTTATTTATGCTCCATTTAATCTTTTGATACATCTTCTTGTGATGCTTTTCACATCTTTTGTAACGAAAAATGTTTAAAAACTGGAAATTAATTTGCTGAGGTAACTTGACAGTCTTAATCAGCTTCCACCAAAACCTCAAATTGCCATAAAAATGTATTGTGCTGAAAGTAGGGATTATTTTGTGTGTATTCTTTTACAAACTAAAAAGTTTTTTCTTTAAAGTTCTACAGGTTCTCAAGATGGGCAAGTAAGCAACCCCAGTAGCAGTAACAGTAGCCAGGATTCCCTTCACAAAGCCCCTAAAAAGAAGGGGATCAAATCTTCCATAGGTCGCTTGTTTGGTAAGAAAGAAAAGGGTCGACCTGGACAAACCGGCAAAGAATCATTGGGACAAGGTTGGTGTGTTATCTTCTAACTTGTGTATTATCAACAGTATAAAAGAAAGGAAAGACTTAGGCCATATCTACACTTACTGGGGATTGATGCTGCTGCGGTGGATGCAACGGGGGTTGATTGATCGCGTCTAGTGAAGACCTGCTAAATTGACCACAGAGCATTCTCCGGTTGACTCTAGTACTCCACTAGAGGAGTAAGATAAGTGGACGAGAGAGCATCTCCCGTTGACGCAGCGCGGTGTCATTCACTTAGTTGAAGTATCGTAACTTAGGTCGACTTGCTGCAATAGTGTAGACAAGGCCTTAGTCTCGTGGTATACATTTTTAATGTGTTTTTCTAAGTAATGTTTGTTTTAGATTCTAGGTGCATGACACGTGGAGTGCGGAGAGAATAAAGATATTCTGAAATGCTTGTTCATGTCTCATATTCAAGTACTATATGCTTTAGTGTATCTCTGGGGGAAAAAAAGGACTATCTTTTTTTTTAATTTCTTCTCCTGATCACATCTCATTAATAAAATGAGTTACCAACAGAAACATAATTGGACAATTACTGCTGATTAGTACATTAGAAAGTACTAATTACTTTGTTCAGGAATATGATAGTTATGCTGGTTTATACCAATAAATTCAAGGTAAAATACAAAAAATATGTCACTAAGTACCTTTCTTTATTCCTTGTAGTTGGCTTGGCAGAAACAGACAATTCTTCTCAAGATGCCTTAGGACTCAGCAAACTTGGGGGACAGGCAGAAAAAAATAGAAAACTACAGAAAAAGTAAGTTATCAAATATGTAATTTAGGGGAAATGAATAATTTGCATTTAAAGGAAAAACTTCAAAGATTATGCCTGATGCAGTATCAAGCCTCATTAAGTTTTGCAGATTTATTTTTTACATACATCTCTAATATAGTGTGTTTAAAAATGAGTTGTGGTCTTGACAAACCTGATGTGATGGCATTCAGCCCTGAAATCATTACGGTAAAAAATGATAAATGAATTTTGGAAAAGTAAAAATGGACTTAGTAAAAAGGTGTCTTGAAACAGAGATGGTCATTTTATATTCCTGTTCTTGAGGTTTGTTCCTTGTGTAAATTGCTGGCAAGAGTCCAACAAGTGTCTTATCTGCCAGCTGAGAGCCACATAGTGCAAGCCTCCCTTCTTGGAACATTAGGGATCCCTAGTGTGTCCAGCAGCTAGTTCTTTTTAACAGTTGACTATGAAGCAGTTTCCTTTTTTCATTTTGTCTGCTCACTAAATTTAGTACTCAAGATTTTTCTGTTTCCTCTTGTCTTTTCTCATGGCTTTTGCCCCCCCCCCCCCCTTTTTTTTTTTTTTTTTTGGTACATTAGTTTGCTGAACACTTACTTGCCAGTCTTTGGATATATCTACACTTTGAGCTCGATGTGTAATTTCCAGGGTAAGGAGACATACCCGTGCTAGCTCTGTTTGCATAGTATGCTAAAAATAGAAGTGGGAAGCGTGGCTGCCTTGAGTAGGATCTCCTCTGAGATCCTAGGTATGTATTGGGGCAGCTAGCCCATCCCACTCCTCTCGCCACCCTGGCTAAACTTCTGTCTCTAGATAATTTAGAGCTAACATAGTTATGTCTTCTTGAGCTGGAGATTGCACATCCAGTTCAAAGTATAGATGTGCTCTTTTAAGTGACATGTTTTAAAGAGCAGTAATTTTTTGCCTGTTTCTGGAATCTTTCCAATAAGAATTAAGGTGCAAAAAAATTTCTGCTTTGTTTACCATTTAAAGATGTACTGCATTTTGTGGTGTTGCCAAATGAACCAGGCAGCAGAGAGGTAGCAAAGTCCATGAGTGCAGAAGGCAGATGAGATCTTTCATGGTGGTAATCTGTGACTTAATATTTAACTGGCAGAATAGAATACTATTGAAAACTTGAAGGTAGGCAGAATTAGGATTTCATTGGGTCCTTCCCACTCACCCTCTTAATAAGATACTAGTTGGCTGTCATTATGTTGTGCGTTATAAAAACAAGAACATATATTTTTTATACATCTATAGTATTACTGTTTTTAATCCACCCAACTATTGTTTTCCTCTGTGTCAGAAACTAAGCTGAATTGATTTAAGGTCAATTATGGATGTCTTGCTTCATCTTCAGGAAGATTAGGTAGTGAATGTGCAAGAAGCAAGCACATCAGAGTTTCCCTTTTAAATGAAAATGACTCCTAAAGTGCAGAAAATATGCTCTTAAATTCAGTAGCAAATAAAATAAATGTATGGTTAATTGCCAAGAAAATTGGCAACATTTTTATTTGAAAACTTCAGTATTGGTAATCTATTTTGACTGTAATGACACAGTGAACTGTTGCTTCTAAAATTGCTGATACATGGAATCCCACCTTGTGACTAAATTCTGTTCTAAAGATTTTGATAGTTTATGGAGTTTTCAGATATTACCTCTACTTTCTTGAAAGAGAAATGTTAGCCTAGCTATATCACAGCAGTACCTATTACCATAGCTTTTTGTCTTTGCTCCCCCCCCCCCCCCTTGGAAAATGTTCTTGAGTCTCAATGCCAGCTAAAAAATTCACATTTTGCAAAAATAAGACCCAGCAAAAACATTCACATGCAATTCTGGCTGGCTTCCACCAACTCAAAAGCTACTTCTTGCAGGTGAATAATAATCATTTTGCTTTGAAAATTAATATGCACTTGCTTCTTGGACTGCCTTTCAAAATTTTGTTACCATTGCTGGAAACTATATTCAGATCATTGGCTGTTCTCCATTTACTGAGTTATTTTGAAAATATTTACCCGCATTTGCAAGTATGTTACAAGCATAATCTAACTAATCCTTTAAACAACCCATGATATTGATCAGGTGTTACATATCAAGTTATAATTTACAAATGACAAATCATAACTGGAAATTGTGGCTTTCCCAAGATCAAAATATAGGATTTCATAAACTCTGATTCCCAGTCCTGTACACCCAGTCCTGTACACATGTGCTTACTGATCAATATGATGGGGTTTACATAGTAAATTTCAAAATGCAAAGAGTATTACCGAAAAGGCATAGGTTGTCATAAAAGCCTTGTTATGCTGGTGGAAATATGTAGCAAAAATGTACATTTTCTTTAATTTTACTGTCCCACAGGACAGAGTGTAGGACTCTTCAACCTGTATGAGTTGGGGTCTAACATAGGGTTGCCAGTTGTCCAGTTTTCGATTGGAATGCCTGGTTGAAAAGGGATCCTGGCAGCTCTGGTCAGCAGTGCTGACTGGGCTGTTAAAAATCTGGTTAGCGAGGCTAAGGCAGATCCCTGGCTCTGCACGGCTCCCAGAAGTGGCCGGCATTTCCCTCCAGCTCGTAGGCGGATCTGTGGCCACGGGGGCTCCATGCGCTGGCTCCGCAGCTCCCATTTGCCGTGGTTGCGGAGCTGCCTGGCTGCACCTCCACCTAAAAGCCGGAGGAAAATGCCAGTTAATTCTGGGAGCCGCCTGAGATAAGCGCCACTCAAAGCCCGCACCCCAGCCCTGAGCTCCTTTCCGTACCCAGACTCCCTCCCAGAGCCCGCACCTCCTCCCACACTCAGAATCCCTCGGCCCCAGGCCCCCCTTTGTACACCTCAAACCCCTCATCCTTGGCCCTGCACCAGAGCTCACACCCTCAGTTGGAGCTCCACCAACATCCCAACCCTCAGCCTGGAGCCCCCCCTTCACCCTGAACCCCTCATTTCTGGCTCCACCCTGGAGCACACACACCCAGCCCCACTCTCCTACACCCCAACCTCCTGCCCCAGCCCAGAGCCCCCCCCAATACCCTGCACCCTTCATTTCTGGTCCCAACCCAGAGCCCACAGCCCTAGCCAGAGCTCTGACCACCTCCTGCACTCCAACCCTCTGCCCAACCTAGTGAAATTGAGTGAGTGAGGGTGGGGGAGAGCGAGAGAGGGAGGGAGGGGTGGGATGGAGAGAGCGGCGGGGCAGGGTCTCAGGGAAGGAGCAGGGGCAGGGCAAGGGTGTTCAGTTTTCTGCAGTCAGAAAGTTGGTAACCCTAATCTAGAATTCTTCACATCACAGTACTATACTTTTATCAGTGCATTCCAAAAACTTGCCAAAGTGCACTGAACACGGGAAGCACAAATATGTTAGAAATAACTAGAGAAGATCCATCGCCACCTCAGTGGGAGTAATCATAAACATGAAAAGGATAGTGTCAGAGCAAATTCTCAAGGCTAACTGCTCATTTTCAAAAACATGTACACAGTGAAGAGTATCTGAGCGACTCAGTAAGATTCCATACGCTATATTGCAAATCAATATTCTGGTAGCTTTTATGAAAAGGATTAAGAATTTCACATTTCTCTGAAACCTAATGTAAAAAGTAACTGTAGCAGCAGTGACTAAAAAGCTACTTTGTGCTTATTTTATGTATCACTTCATATCTTTTTGTTTTGTTTCTGTATACACAATCTCAAACGTGTTTGCAACAGGCATTGTTACCATTTTATTTGAACTCTCTATTAACAATCTTATGTTTAAAGAACTGAATTACAGTATTACATTATTTCATTCTGTTTGTTTCTAAATTTGTGTTACGAGTTCAGTTTAATTATAGTTTTACATTTTTCCTTCATTGTTTTATTTCCTTATTATTTACCATTTGATGTGGTAGTGCAAAATCAGGGTAAGTTTATATTTAATTTATTAGGATTGTTGTGGATGTGTGAGAAATTTGTTTGGAAACTTTCTTTGATTTTAATGATGTATTAGAAGCCCTAATTGTTCAGCAAATTAAATGCATGTTTTTACAAGAGGTGATGTTTCTATATTAGGCAGTGAAATGTTCTGTTGAAGCATTTATAGTGAAAGCCTATTAACGGTATTTGTTAAGGCATTGACAAAAACAAAGCCGTTTATCTTACACTGCGTGCTCTGAATGTACATAATGTGAATTTCGGTACTTCATTTAAATGATAAAACTATACCACCTAACAATTTTAACTCTGTTTTGGAAAGCTGTTTAATAGTACTAAATTTTTCAGTGTTGCTGTAGCATTGCTGAGGTTGTCCATTTGCAAGGTTGACTATTGTGCTTTATTCCATGAGATAACTTCATGCTTTTTCTTGCTTAACCTACGTTGCTTTTAATTGTGTTGCATATGTCACCTCTCCATTCTGTGAATGACACCAGTCTTGTTACCCTTTTTAGCATCTTCACCACTACAGTGTTAATGCTTTTTCATACTGTACAAGTAACAAAATGATACAAGATTATTGGAAATTGATTCCTTGCATAGGAAATGGAATTTTGTCATTTCCTGGAATTTTTATTTTGACCTCACCCCCTAAAATTTGCAAACCCATATGTAAAATTGAGTGTACACAGGTGATGGGACGTGGATCATGGATTATGTGGGAGTAGGGAACAGGATGTATCCCTTAACTGTTCAATTCCAGTTTTTTAAAAAAAAAAAAAAAAAGAGAGAGAATTTCTTAACAATGTAAATCGTTTTGGACTATTAGCTGGACTTCATTAAAACATAATTTTAGCCTTAACTTTTTTGTTTGTTGGTTTTGTTTGCAAATAATTATTTTAAATAATCCATTTTTAAAACCAAGATTTTATCACAAAATAAGAAAATAACCTGTCAGTTTTAGGTGTTCATTTTCTGGATGAGTACTTGTTTTTTGCTTGCAAGGTTATTCTCAACCTTATTACTATCGTCTAGTTGGGACTTCAGTTGAACATTAGATCATTCACCTACAAAAAACTATAGGAGAAACAATAAAATCAATGATCTGTCTGTTGATCGCCTACGACTGGCTAATTTCTCATAGTCTTGACACTTCAATATATATGAATAAAATGTAAGGCTTTTCTGTACCCTGACTGTAATTATTACATTGCAGAGCCGTAGTTGTACTAAAGTAATCTTGTGGCTGTAGCATTCTAAGGCTTCTGAATTTTGACAATTCCTTAAGACAAGAATCATTCAATATTATAGGTCTAGAGATGTGGACATTGTTCACTTTTGATGAACACCTATTGACTTAAATGGAAAGAGATCATGCGTATGTAGCCAAGCATACAGTATCTTGTTACTGCATATATATTTTTAATAGAATACTGTACCAGAGATGGAGCTGGATTATTAAAGAAAGTTTTTGGTGACTGTTGTATTTAAAAAATTCGTGGAAATTCATTCGTGAGAATAACTGGTCCAAATTTATAAGCTGGATAAACAATGGGGAAGAAGAAAAAGCAAAATTGAAATATGTTACAAAATTCATCAAATTAGCTAGCTCTAACTTTGGCTGTTTAAAAATATACTGCCAATGCACAAAATCATGCTGTCAGTCTAAATTTATTTTTTGTTGAATTTTTCACTCTTACCTTTAATTAAATATAACATGCAAATACTGTTCCCATGGTATAAATGCCACATAATGCAAGTTCTCATTTGCCTGTTTACTTGGGTCTAATTGTGACAAAAGCAGGTTTTGACCACCGTCTTTGGGACCTCTTCAACAGCCTTTGTAGTGTGTACAATAACTACATGTATGCTGTAATGCAAATAGTTGGGATTGAACTGTCCATACTCTAGCCTTAGTCTTTTTTCATTACAAGCAGGCAAATCCTGCTTAATGGTAGCTTAATGGACAAAACTGAACTTCAAAAGTCCTTACATAAATTCCATCTGGTGCAGAATGCCGTTGCTGAGGATGTCTGAATTTATTTCCTTGTTGTAGGTTTCAACAGTGTCGATTATGATTTCTTTAATTTAGAAGCCATTAGAGAGTCCCTGTCCAGTAATATTTTTAATGCTGTGTATGTGTATTAGAATCCAAAAAGCCAAACATAATTTTAGTCCAAGTTCTTTTTTTCAGATCTATGAGTGAGACTGTATAAGCTTTATCCTCCCTTGGGAGGATGAGGAGGTATAAATAAGTGGGGAAGAGAGAGGTTGGGGAGTATGTCAGATATTTTATAGAAAACAGAGTGAAACTTTTTCAATTAGTATTTACAGAGGGTTCCTGTGACAAAGAAATATGTTGTAATAGTTGTAAAGTATATTTATTCACTGAATAATAGCAAATTTGCTACATAAGCAGTAAGTGATGTCCGTTTTAACCAGTCTCTCACCAGCGTAGATTGATGGTTTTCAACCTTTTCTACCAGATCTCCTTGAAATCCTCCTCCAAATTATATGGGACTCCCCTCTCACTTAGCAATATGGTAAGGGCAGGATGAACACAACCATTTGGCGCATGTTTGCAAACACCTGGCACAGAGCATTTTCTAGTTCCAAAAAAGCAAGACTTAGCATTTCTGCTGTACTGAAATTTTACCCTGATCATGCCATGCCGCATTTGCTATGGCCCTGTCCTCTTTTCAGGTATCTTAGTGTCTGTAAGATTGTTAAAGCTGAATGCTGAGAAAAGCTGGATGAAGGAAACAAAATACCAGTGTTAAATAAATGAAACGTAGAGTTAAATTACTATTTCAATATTACTTTCTCTTCATTTAATGACTGTTTCTATAATTTTAGACATGAATTGCTTGAGGAAGCTAGAAGGCAAGGTCTGCCTTTTGCACAATGGGATGGCCCTACTGTGGTGGTGTGGCTAGAAGTAAGTGATCCCATTTTAAAACGTAGGGTACCTATACTTGTAGCATTTTTAGTAACTTGAAGATTTGAAGAAACATATATTTACATATATTACTGACATATTATTTTCTATTTGCCAGTTGTGGGTAGGGATGCCAGCATGGTATGTGGCTGCTTGCCGAGCAAATGTGAAAAGCGGGGCCATCATGTCTGCCTTGTCTGATACGGAAATACAGCGTGAAATTGGAATCAGTAATCCTCTGCACAGGTTGAAACTGAGGCTTGCCATTCAAGAGATCATGTCACTAACAAGTCCATCTGCCCCTCCTACATCAAGAACGGTAAGAAAAAAATTGAAAGTAACTTAAGCTAGTGGGAGGGAAATTACTTCTGAGACAGCATCAAACATTTTTTTCTCTGCTCTGTTAAATACAGAAATTTCTTCAGCAGATTCCAGAATTCTAATGTAAGAATATTCTGAGTGGGAAATTTGAGTTTTTAAGAGAAATTTTCAGAAATGTACCTTAAATTGCTAAGGACCAAAGTTTAAAAAGAGGAGACTTTTAATTTCCAAAAAACTAACGTGGAATAACTATCATATTAGCTTATAATAGCTCTTACTTTACTGCCAAAAACATTAATATTATAAAGTGGACACTGTATGCTATTGAAGTGGAATGAAGATGTCTACTGATTTTTTTGTTTAGGGAAAGATTAGCTAGTTTTCATTTCAATATGACGGTCTATTTTAAATGAGGGAAATATTAAGAATAGGTATAATTTGCCAGGTGTATATTGAATCATTTTTTGATTAAGGAATATAACATACATATATGTAACTGTTGTAAATTAAAGGAAGAGTTCATTTTAGAATTTGTAAAAGATTGAGTAAGTTGCAATCAGAGAGAAATTAATTCAGCCGAATGGGTGATAGGAATTCTGAGCAATGGCAGCATCTCAGTATTATTGATCATTAAGTCTGCGAGTCTGTCATGGAGGTCATGAAATCCGTGACCCCCGTGACTTCTGCAGTGGCTGGTGCTGGCTTAGGGGCTGCCCGATCTGGGCAGCAACTGAGCCAGAAGCAGCAGTTTGGGTGTATGGGAGGGGGCTGGGGCAGGGAGGTGTGTGTGGGGAAGTGCACCCACCTCGGGGTGGGGGGCTCTCCGGCTCCCACTGACATTGCCCTACAGCTCCTAGGCAACAGAGGGACCGGGGGCCTCCGTGCTGCCCAAGCCTGCAGCTCCCATTAGCTGCAGTTCCCAGCCAATGGGAGCTGCAGCAGCCGGCGCTTGTGGTGGGAGCAGCATGCGGAGCTGGGTAGGGAGCCCCTGTCAACCCCCCCTTGGCCCTCCCCCACAGCAGCAGCAGGGGTCCCACTCCTGGGCCGCGCACTGCCCCCCATTTTAGTCCCAGGTATTTTTAGTGAAAGTTATGAACAGATCACAGGCCGTGAATTTTTGTTTACTGCGTGTGACCTGTCAATGACTTTACTAAAAATACCCATGACTAAAACGTAGCCTTATTGATCATGAAGTGTGACTATTGTCATGAGAAACTGTCTGTGATTTTATTGGCTCCATGTGGGCATAGTGGTCCACCTGCACGTAGCCAGTGGCAGTATTGGGGCTTGTGATTGGCACGTTCCATATATGCTCTGAATTTTGCTGGAGAACTGCCAGGGTTTAAAAACATTTGAGTTACTTTTGCATAATTTAAAGTATTTCTATAATTGCATGAGACATTTCAGTAAAAGGAGAGGGTTGAATTGATATAATTGTATTCTGTCATGTACTGTTACTAAGAGGCGCACTGACTCCTCTTGGAAAATATTGGAAAAAATCCTGGGTAAAGGATATTCTGGTGATTTATTCTCATTCCCCTTTTTATGTTGCTAGAGATATTGTACAAAAACAAACTTCTTGTTGTTGATGATTATTTATTTGTTTTTAATCTGAAGTCAAAGAATTTTGACAGATCATTATGCCGTAATAGGCTAAATTCAGAAAGGAATAAGCAGCAGACAAAATATATTAATGTAAATGTTAGTAACTTAGGAGGGAAAAAAAGGGAAAAATTCTCCAGAAAATAAATCCGTATAGTTAGTTTTAAATACTATGGCTTTTTAAGTACTATATTTTTTTCATACCTTTTCCATAAGTTAGCAATGTTTTGTAACGTAGAATGTCTTTCCTATTAGGGAATGGGTTCTTTTAGTTCTTCCTTACTTAGTGGGTTTATGCAGATGTGGAAAAATTTGTTCCAATAATAATAAAAAGTCATCTTTGTTTATATAACCGAAATCAGATTCTCAAATTATAATTATGCTAAATCTTACATAGGTCTCATCCTGCATTCATATTGCACCCAATGGTCTATTTACTTAAATGGTAGTTATGTGGATCTTTGGCTGCATGATCATTCTGACTACCATGTAGGAAAATATTTCTGGAAATATTTGAGGCTTGAACAGAGAGCAAGTGGCTTTTGCAGAAACTGCTAATAAGTACTGGTAATAATTTTAGCAAAATGCATATGACGATTAGTATCACTTCTCATGAAAATAGTGACTTAAAAAAAATCAAGAATACTTTCAAGTGTGCAGAATTACAAAAATGTTTAATAAAATTAAAATTGCTGTTGTGTTAGAATGCTGTCCAGAAGTACATGTAACACACCAAAGGAAAATTTGTAGTTAAGAACAAATTTATAATTTATAAAAGGGACATTATTAAAATGAGTATTTTAGAATTTTGTTCAACATTACAGTTCTTGTCATAGTTGATTTGTTAATCACATCAGTGTAAACTGTTTCACACACTTTGTAATTGTTAAATAATCTTTGAAAGGAGATGCCCCATGTCAGTGCACCTTTATGCTACATTATCATTTTAAATAAATTTGTACTTCAGACTTTAGAAACCATTGCTTTTGCCCATGCCTGCTCCTTATATGTACCTATTGCTTTTATATTCTGCAACCTTTCCTCTTTGTTACTGCTTTCTTTTCATTGGATGTGATTGGTTCACTGTGGGGTCATATTAGACCACGGGAAATGTCTGGGTAACACATGAAGAAATGGAAAATCTTACAGCCACGCCACAAACGGTTAGTTACAGCACTACACTTCTGTTCCTTTATAGTGCTTTTCCCACTTTTTGATTGCTTGAATCATGTGCCTTTTAGTCTTTCAAAGAATGAAAGTATTAAAAAAGCTCAAGTATTTGGATTATGGCTTCCTTTAGTTACTAACCCTATATGAAACTATAATTCACACTTTACTCTTTTTTTCCCCTTGGGGACAAAAAAAATCAACAGTGATTTTTATTGAAGGCAGACTAACTGTATTGTGTGTACAGCCAAATTAATTTATTTGCACATAAATTTCTTCTTTACAGAAAACCCAATCAGTACAAGCATTTTCCTATTTCCATTAAATTTTATATTATTTTTAAATGCATGGTGCTTGCATTCTTTAGATTTTTAGCATGCCATAAAGATACTGCATCTGCTTTACATCTTTAACTTTGCTCTTAATACTAAACTTATAAATACTAACATTTGTGTGTTCTTTTGCTTTTCTAACCACATAACATCAGGAAGATGAGGAGGGAAGCTGGGCTCAGGTTGGAGATTTTATGTAATTTATTATACAGTATATGTAAAGCAACACAATGCAATTAGAGCATGAATGATAATCTTTGTTTTCCTCTGAGAATGTTTTGATAATCTAAATTTGTAGATACTATTACTAACCTTATAAACTGGCAATGTGTTTCTCAGACTGTATTTTGTAGTTCACTCATTTTAAAATTTGTTAGCACATCATGAACAAATATGAAAAAACACATTTTGATTAGAAGAAGTTACATCTGTCATAATACAGTGGGCACTGCACAAGTGTCTAAATAAAAATTTGTTTTTCTTTCCTCTTAATTTCCAAGGCTGTTTAACATAACAGGAATATTCAAAAGCCCTGCTTATTGTTTGTTACTTAAACGATTTGTCCTCTATGACATTATAACAAGTTAATGTGAAAGCTGTTCTTTCTTAAACTGTGGTCTGTGACTTTTTTGGGCTGAGCAGCAGAACAGATAAATGGTTAGAGAATTGGTTTAATACCAAATAACTCCTTATTGCATCTAAAGCCTGGAGTGCTGTGGAGATGCTGGCTCTGTGTCAGGCCAATGGTTCAAAGAAAATATCTGCCTTTATGGAAGACTCTACTACAATCTCACTATTACCATGATCACTGGCCAACTTCTATTATCATAGAGATGCTATGTCCAGGCACAGTGTGTTTTTTGTGTCACCAGTAGAGTCCTGCTTGCACAGTTATTCAGCCTTAGAGCTGTAGTAAATCCCATTTGTAGCCTCAACTAATGTGATGGAGTCTGTCCAGGTGTATGTGAGAATATAATATAATATATTATATAGAAAAAAGGATAAAAAGTAAAATAACAGAGAGCTTCTTTAACCCAATATCTTTGAACTGTACAACTTCGTTTCCTCTCTGGCCTCCAGCACAGTCCTGTTACGGAAAGTATAATTTCTTCTTCGAGTACTTGCTCATGTCAGTTCCATCCTAGGTGTGCGCGCACACCATGTGCATAGTTGCTGGAGATTTTTCGCTTAGTGGTATCCTTAGGGCTGGCCTTAGTGCCCCCTGGATGCACATGCACCGGTATAAGGGGCACCACTGGATCTGCACCCTCTCAGTTCCTTCTTACCGCCAGTGACGGTTGCTTGGAACAGTCTTCTTGCTCTTGCAAGGCTTCCCTAACAGAGGTCTGTATCAAGCAGAACATTTTTCTGCCTGTCTTCTTTCTGAAGCCTCACAGCACTGCTCTGGAACAGAGGCTTCACACATTAGATGTCGGTGGCCTTCTATATCGAAGGGACTAAACTCTTCCACAAGACTACACAGCTTTTTGTAGCTGTGGTGGACAAGATGAAAAGACTAACAGTGTCTTCCCAAAGAATCTCATCCTGGATAACCGCCTGCATCTGAGCAGGCGAAGATTCTGCCTCTAGCTATCATGACAGTTCATTCCACAAGAGCCCAGGCTTCATCAGCAGCATTCCTCATGCAGTTACCAATCTAGGACATCTGCAGGGCTGTGACATGGTCATCGGTTCATACCTTCCCGTCCCACTATGCCATCACCCAACAGGCCTGTTGCGATGCCAGTTTCGGGAGAGCGGTGTTGCAGTCGGCATGTCTGTAAACTCCAAGCCCACCTCCAAGGATACTGTTTGTGAGTCACCTAGCATGGAATTGACTTAAGCAAGCACTCGAAGAAAAAACTATTACTAACCTTCTGTAACTGTTGTTCTTTGAGATCTGTTGTTCATGTCCATTCCATGAGACATGGTGTATTCAATATCTCATCAAAGTTATGTTATATTGTTATGTGTCAAACTGATATATTGAAGGGGTCTGAATTTGAGCAACATCTAAAAAGTCATCAAAATTTGATAGAAAAATTAATGGAAATCTTACTTATTCTGAACGTTTTTATATTCCCTTTTTTAAAAAAAGCATCCTTTTCCAATGAAAAGATTAAATGTAAAGTGGCAAACTTCAGCTCAACGCTTTCATTAGTGTGTTTTTCCCCAAGTAAAAAGGACCAGTTAAAAAATGGAAGGCAAGGCAACTTTTAAAAATATTTTTTACTAATGTGAAGTTTAGGGAAATAAATTTAGTGTTTCTTTGCCTTTTGATATGAGAAAATCACACTGAATAATTCTTACTTTTTAAAAACAGACTCTAGCATACGGTGATATGAACCATGAGTGGATTGGCAATGAGTGGCTCCCCAGTTTGGGGCTCCCTCAATACCGCAGCTACTTCATGGAATGTCTAGTTGATGCTAGAATGCTAGATCACTTGACTAAGAAAGATCTCCGTGGACAACTTAAAATGGTTGACAGTTTTCACAGGTAAATAAATTTAAAGAAGTCTTCATCATACTCTTGATTAAGTATTCTAGCTTATCCCTAAATATGTTTTTATTTTCCCAACAGAAACAGTTTCCAGTGTGGTATTATGTGTTTGCGAAAATTAAATTATGACCGAAAAGAACTGGAAAGAAGAAGAGAAGAAAGCCAGAATGAAATAAAAGGTTAACTATTTCTGTCTTGGCTTCACCTTAGATTTTAAAATCTTCCCAGTAAGATGCCTCAAAATTGCATTACTTTAAAATTAAGTCAATTTCTTTAAATTGGAAAAGGATTATTTTATGGTGTCGTAAAAGTGCCATATGGAAGCGACCTATTAGTAGGGCCCTATGTAGTCTACAATTCTGTAACTACAGAATATGCCACAGAACCCACTGTAGAACAATCGTGCTCTGAAATGAGCTTTCATTTAATTTTTTTCTAACCCTTATTGTTCTGAAGAAAATTTTCCAAGTGTGAACCGAAGAAACTGTTTTATTTAAGAAGCATCTCTGAGATGACAGTTGTCCCCATTTTTTCAGTAACTCTGAAGCCTACTGTTATGTGATAGTTTGTGAATATTAACCATTTGTTACTGTGTGGTGTTTTTTTGTTTTTTTTTTTAATTAAAAACATCCAGTTAATCTCTGGATACTGAAGAGGGTATGGAGATAGTGTTGAAGCAGGAGTAGGAATTCAAGCCCGCACCTTACCTCCTGCATTCCCAGGAAAGATCAAGTGCAGTAGTAAACTATAGGGAAAATCACTGTTTTTAAAGAACTGAAATAACCTATCAAAATATAGAATTCCCCTGCTCTACAAGGATAGGAATGTCTAACCATTAAAGGGGTTTGTGGGATGGAAAGAGCTTCTGCACCCACATAAGTGCCGGGCTAAAGGTGCAGTCCATGCAGTCTAAGGAGCACAAGAACTGCTCCATCCATACTTTCTCACAGGCAGGGAGGAGGGTGGGTTATATGCCCCACTTCTTCACACCCACCCGTAAAGCAGGACAGCGTAAAATGCAGTAAATGATGTGGCAATGAGCACTGTCTCCCTTTGCTCTGTGGAGCACAGGAAGGAATTCTGTATTGTCAATAAAAACATCTGCTGCATATTGAAAATTTAGAGACCGCATAAAATGAATTGAATATCAAATTAAATAACCCAAATATTTTATACATATGGAAGTGACCTTATTTATATTGATACTTATTTAAAGCAGATTTCTTCCTCTAAACTCTCTGAGACTAGTTGGCTCCGTAATACCCCTTGCTGTGTGGCCTGTGCCTAAATGACACAACTGAGCCCTATGCCAATGCGATATAGAAGAAACAAGACTTGTAGTTATTTGTATAGACATTTTGTTATCCAGTTTTATATAGCATATTTGTTTTTCCTCTTTAGATGTTCTTGTATGGAGCAATGACAGAATGATCCGCTGGGTACTGTCAATCGGTCTTAAAGAATATGCAAATAACCTTATAGAAAGTGGAGTTCATGGTGCACTTGTGGCCTTAGAGGAAACTTTTGATTTCAATGCATTCGCTCTATTATTACAAATACCTACTCAGAACACACAGGTAATAACTTCATGTCTGCTGATTTTTTTCCCTAGCCATTTTAATAAACCATATGGTCATACAATCTAATTTTATGTAAGCAAGTAATTGTTTTAGTCAACTGTAGAAATTTTAAAAATTGAATGTTATCTATAGTGTCTTCTACCATAGACCTGGAAACATATCACAATAAAACTTAAAATTTTCCATAATCTCTACCATGTGTTCTAATTTAATGTATTTGTGTTTAAACAGGTTTGTTTTCTCACAGCACATCTTCTCCTATAAATTGGCTTATCCTTTATTATCACTTATTTGTCTCTGTTAATACCCACAGTGTGCTAGGTGCTCTGTAAATACAAAGAAAAGGCGCTGTTTTCACTGTGAAGTCATTAATTTTGCATCTGATATCACGAATTTTCATGACACAGATATAAGATTGACTGCACTGAAATCCCCCTTTAAATGTGTGATTGCAACTTTGCAAGTACTAAATTAGTGCTGTATTACTGTGATAATAGCATTGCCATATATTCATTTTATAATGTGTACATCGGAATATTTTTTTAAATGTACTATAGATGCTTGTGGCTTGTTAGCCTTTCAAGACTCATTTTAATGTTATCATTTTTAATTTAGGGTCGTGCTGTTTTGGAGAGGGAATTTAATAACCTTCTTGTTATGGGCACTGACAGGAGATTTGATGAAGTGAGTTTTGATTTATTGGTCTGTTTTAATTTGCATTAAGAAGAAGCCTGATCTCTGATCAACCTATTAAAATGAAGGAATTTGAATTGGATAGTCTTTTAAACTATTACTATACAGAGACTGTTTTTTAAAAAGTGGAAGCCTTAACTTGAATTTTCTTACCTTTGTGAGTTACTGTACGTATTTTGTGTGTATAAGATCATATTTAGACAGAATTATTCTGAACGTCAAAGTGTGAGGTGTTCAGCAAATTCGTGTTGCCTATAACTTTAACCATAGTTAGTGTCAGAGATTGCCTTTTTGTCTAAATCTCTCTCTCTTCCTAAAATATAAGAAAGTAACAGACTACTGACACTCACTTAATAAGGCATAGTATATATAGGTGTTGTGTAAGCATGTAGCTCTGCCAACGTACCTAGCCTTAATCTACAGCAATCCTTCTGTTCTAATTCTGGTCCACTCTTGAGCACACTACTAGTAGGCTGTTGGCTTTATAACTTGTAAAATGTAAACTAAAATAAAATTACCAAATTCTCGTATACTTTATATTCTTATCCAGCTTATGATCTGAATGCATTTTTAAAGCAAGAACATCTTAGTTCTGAAGCAATGTAGGTGCAAATAGGTGTTTATCATTGCTGCTTACTACTCAAGTGGGTTAGTAAATCTTACTGTATCATGATGCTGTAGTTATTTGTATTCGGAAGTGATGTTTATTTTCAGGTGCTTATAAAACATGGACATGAGTAGAAGGTCCCAGTTGTTAAATGAAAAGTTAGAAGTGATACTGTAATATTATGGAAGCTGGAAAATAAAAACAGTAGCAATAAGGTGAAAGATAAGTTTTTTATTCTTCAAGTGGCACCAGTGGGGGATTAAATATTTAAGAGCATGTGTTGATTTGAACTTCTGTGCTGCTGATGTAGCCAGATGTGCAGTGCAAAGTGCATCGTAGGCAGACTACAGATTTGTTGCCTGCTGAGGTGAAGAAAGAACAAGTGTACTTTTATGATGGAACTTACTGTCCAGTGACAGAACTTATAAAGTGGTCTTATGAACATTTGAAACATCTCAGAGGAAGTGGATTTCCCCAGCACATATGTAGCAATGTTTATTTAGCACTCTTATCAAGAGAAATAGGATGTTGTTCCGATGACTTTCAGTGCAGAGATGCATGAAAATCACCAGAATGCCCTTCAGAGGCCATGCATGACCTTAGAGGTAGGAGGAAAAAGTTACTTGCTCAGTGAGAGAGAGCTAGTCCCAGGAAAGCTACATCTCTTATTGCTCACTTTGGTTTTTGGTATTCTTTTCTAGTGCTGTTTTTAGCGGGTGGGACCCATCTGATTTTCATCTAAATAGTTCAGCATCATTCTTTGTTACATGAGCTGCTTTTTTCCAGTGCACAGTACTTTAGGTAGCTTATGACTTGCCATTTTTTTACTGGAGTGGATAGTGAGAGTGGGTGAAACTGGAACTGTCTGCCTTCTTTACAAAGAACAATTTAAAGCAGAACTTCCTTCTTCTGAAGGCTGCACCCCATGCCACTCCTTTTTCACAAGTCCACCCAATCAGCTGTTTGTTTTTCCCCTCTTTTTAATGCCCAGTTATCCAATCTATATAGATCTTTTTTCCAAGAAATGTTTTTAAGCTGTTGCCTTTTCAGTTAGCAAGTGCATGTAAGCATGGCTTGGAGTCCATGCTATAAGGCAGTGCTTTTGTGAGATCAATTAAATAGGATGGTATCTGTTCCATACTTTGGATATGAGACTAATGGAAAGCCTCCCAAGTGTTGCAGTAGTGGTGATGACAGTTCAATAAGTGGCACTTACTCTGTTTCAGTACTTAACTGATGCCTCCACATAGTGCATGGGGGATTGGTGCTGGAGGTGCCCATTTTCCAGAAGAGAGTTAAGACCTAGAGTTTTTCCATTTGCAGTTATTAAAGATATATGGTACTTTTTGAAAGTAGTGACATTAAACCCTAGTTTCCCAGACCGATTCCAACTTGCATAGTAATATATTTTATAGTATTCATGCAGAATTTCCTACCAGAGACAGCTACATGTCACTAATAGCCTAGTGATCCTTTTTTAATCTTTCAGGCAGGCTGGGATCATTCATAATGAAAGCTTCATGTAAATATTTTTCTTCCTCCTACTACTTAAAAGACATATTTAAAGTCTATTCCAGAAGACATATTAGGAAATTGAAGAATTCATTTTTGGAGACTTTTGTGGTGCAATTCTAAGGCTTTGTCTACACTGTATACGTCTGGCGGTGTCATACAGTATACATGTAGCTGCATAGTGCAGCCAAAACCAGGCTGCGTCCATGCTGTGATGTGTAGCTACTAGTCCATGAAAGGCTCTGGCAGAGGGGAGAGAGCAGGGCTTTCCCCCTTGCCTCTACCCTGCTAGAGCCTTTCCCTTTCTCTGTTGTGGGGAAAGGTTCTAGAAATGGGGAGCTGCTGGAATCTTTTCTGTGGCAAAGAAAGACTTGGTCATTGGAGGCAACAGGAAAAGGATGAACCTTTCCCAGCTGCCGCCTCCTGCCAGAGCCTTCTCCTGGCTGGGGGAGTCTCTTCCTGCAGAGGGCAAAGGCTCCTGCAGCAGGACACTATAATAATAAAAATAGCAGTGTAGATGGGGAGGGGTGGCTTGGGTGAGTAGAAAGCACATAGGGTATGTACTCACATACATACCCACACCCTTCAGGCACGTCTTTACTCTGGTTGCCTAAGCTATGCCACACCAGCTACACTGCCGTTTATACCTGTGCTGGGGGGCTATGCAGATATGTACTCTGCATACCATCGAAAGAAGTCTATAATGCAGATGTACTTAGGAGGTGCAAGAAGTACATACGGCGGCCATAAGACACCCTTGTGCTCTCTGATCTAGTGCTGATCCAGGGTCCCTACCATAATTTAGACAACACCATGGGCGGACTGGCAAGGGGGTGTTTAATTTGCCTCCCCAAGCTGCACTATAGGCTGCAGCACTGCCTAGTTGGAATCTCTGCCTTACTTTGTGTTGTGGCCCCACCCTGACATGCCCCTTCTACCCTCAGCTTACCCTCTAAACTACAGCTTGCAAGGAGGGTTATTGGAAAGTACCTTTACCGCTATCTTCCATGGTGACTGTACCAGAAAATCTTCCCACAATATAAAAAGGAGCTTTTAGGGCACTTTTATGCCGCTCCAGCCTTTTTATGCAGCACAAGGGCCAGAGCAAATCGTGAGGGGTCTTGCTTTCGGAAATGATATTTATATCCATTTAATTCGAAATCCTAAAGAAATTGAGCTAAATATTTTTAGATAAAAATAAATGTTCAAAACGTTTAACCAGATCACTTGTAGTGGATTGTGATACTAAATATAAACAATCCATGAATATATATGCACATAAACATACAAGGCTTTTTTCTACGGGATATTGTATTTCTCGGGCAGGGCTCCAGCTGTCTTGGTTAGTAGGTCCAGTGTCACTCTTGTGAATTAAAAAACATCATTTTTTAAGCTGTAGATGCACTACTAGAGAGTAGGGGGGAGGGGAGGAAATAGTTCAGTTTGAGGATGCACTCTGTTCCACATAGCCCTATTAAAAGGTTCCAAATCACTTAAAAATGAAACAATACATAGGTTAGGGAGGTACTGTAGTACAGTACTATTGTGGTTTTGTACTGTTTTCGTTCACTGTTTGCGTTCACTTTCCTCTAATCTTTTGTGCCGTAGTGCTATATTTCAATATAGATATTCCAGCAAAAGTGGAATTTAAAAGGGCAAGGGGATTATTTAAAGTAATTTATACCTGGTTGTTAATGTTCTCTTGTCTTTTTATAACCCTTCCATTTACTTCTCACTACTAGATTATATGGCATTTGTGAATTATCTTAAATCCTAAATCACAAATATACCCTAATGTGCAGTTAAGTTAAAGATAGGCAGCCAGATCTTTTTTTCCAAGAAATACTAAGTATCTTGACTCGTATAGATGCTTGGAGTTGTGGGGAAAGGTATTGACCCTGCTCTAATTTTAATTTATGGTAAATAATCCCGTTTTTAGAATTACTAATGATACTAATCAATCTGACAGGATGATGATAAAAGCTTTAGACGAGCACCTTCATGGAGAAAGAAGTTTAGACCAAAGGACATAAAAGGCTTAGCTGCTGGATCTGCAGAGACCCTTCCTGCAAACTTCAGAGTTACCGCCTCAATGTCTTCACCTTCTATGCAGCCAAAGAAGATGCAAATTGATGGTACAAAAACTACTTTGCTATTTTTAAGCATGAACTTTTTTGCGTGAGGTTGTAAGTTAGTTAAGTAGCCAGAATATTTTAATTTTAATCTGCATAAAAGCATCTGCCTTGTGCATGTTTATATGTGTAAAACTTTTTATTTCAAATATAAGTTTATTTTTGTAGTAACTTGTGTGAGCTTTCTACCAGATATATGGTTCCTTTTCAGGTTTTTTTTCTCTAGGAAAAGACTAGAAGGTCTTTTTATTTAGGAAATACTTTTTCTATATCTCGGACTATGGAAATAAGATGAATATCAGTGCTTGCCACATGGAAAATGTTATTGGTGATGGAATGTACCACGCAATTACAGTTTGAGAACATCCTTTGGGCAAATTTGGACCAAAGGTCCTTGGTAGTGTACCTAGTTTGTTTGAACACTTTAACTAAATACATGAAGTTTAAGAAGAACCCCAATATATTACACAAATATTAAGAATGTTAGTGGAATGCTTAAAATTGTAAATATTACTCTCACTAGTGTAAAATATCTAGTCCAGGAGTTCTCTGCACCATATAATGTTTAATTTGATTTAAATGTAAAATATTAAACATTCACATTCTAAAAATTCAGGTTTTCTTCTCCATGTGCAATCAAAAGCTGAGAGAAATCTTAGAAAGAAGAATATTAATAGTTGTACTTCTAGACATGATTCACTTCTGCCATTTACAGTGCCCTAGCTTGCATGAGTATTGTTTTGTTGGGAATTTTTTGTAAAGCTAAGCACTGAAACTAGAACTAGTAAATAGATGAACTTAACGTTATTTTAAATTCTGCTTTTCTAATTTATTGTAACCTTAGTTGAGTGTGTACAGTAGCTGTAATCACATTGCTGTGTGATTTTTTTTTTTTTGAAGACTAACTGCATGCTGTGTTCTGCATGTCTTCCTTCTATGATTGTTGAAACAGGCAATGTATCAGGAACACAAAGGCTGGATTCCACTACAGTAAGGACTTACTCCTGTTAAAGGCTTCTGTTGGTGAGTAAAAAAGATAGGTATAGCAGGAAAATAGGCCACTTTGTAAAATATACATTTTAAAGTTTAAACCAAATCCAAAAACTGTTAATATCTAAATGTAAAAAAAAAAAGGAAAACCAACCAGTTTAAAATATAAATACTACATTGAGAATTTTAAGGTAGTTCCTTCTAGCTAAGGCTGTCAACCTTTACATAATATAATCCTAATTTTAAAGTTAATTTGCAAAGGAAAATAATTGATCTTTTTTTTTCTTTTTTGCTCCTTTGATATATTTTTTTAAAAGGCATGAAAGGGTTTTTCTGCAAAAAATGTTGGATTTTTGGTCATCTTTACATTAGGAATTCAGGCATTATCTACTTCGATTTTCCTCAAGGACTTCACAGGGTCATCTGGTAGTCCTAGCTGGATTATGACATCTCAGACACCAAGAAAGTGAAACCTAAATTGAGAGGGAGAAGTGAGTAGTTTTCATTCACACTGGGCAGAGTACTGTTGCTCTAGTTTCAGGGCGAAAAGAGGTAAAAGAGGAGGAGCGTGAGAGGCTGGAGAGGGAATAGCCAACTAAAGAGGGTCAAGGGAGTTTAGTATGGGGTGTCATGGCTCAAGGCTATCTGCACCTCTTACCCCTTCCTTGGTCTCTCAGTGCACTCCCTTAGGTGTGAAGCCTGTTGCCTTCATCTGTTCTTGGGTGGAATCCCACAATTCGCCCACTCTTAGACCTGGCCCAGGACTCTTGTATGTACCAGGATTGCTCAGCAGGTCTGACTAGGTTTGGCTACCTGTGGTGGTTCTTCGAGGAGTATCCCTGTTCGAGCTCCACTTTAGGCGATTGTGAGCCCCAGTGCTTGTAATCGGAGATTTGTAGGAGCAGTGCCTGGTTGGGTTGCATATGCACTTTCCCTGTCTTGCTTCAGGCAGTTACATAGAACTGTGCGACCAACCCCTCCTCAGTTCCTCCTCTACCGCCCTCGGCTTGAGATGGAGCACTTAGCAGTGCCTCTCTGCTTAGAATAGTTACTGTACTTATTTAGTTAATAGTTGGTTGTTAGCTAGCTTTATAGTTACTTCTCCTTCACTGTTTTTCTTCTTTTCTAAAAACAAAAACAAAACTTTTTTCTCTTATAGGAAATTAAGTTTCAGTTATTAAATCCCTTTTTAGAATAGCTTAGTTACTCCACATTTTCAAGTGCTGGAAACACCTGCTACCTCCCATCCATTCAGAGACTGTCTGACCCTATTCCACCTAGCCTGACGGATCATCACGTCAGACAAATGGGTATTAGAGATCGTTGACACTGGCTATTCCATCCCATTTACCTTCATTCCCCATACCCACCCTCCCTCCCAACCGTCTTCAGAGACCTCTCTCACAAACATCTATTGTGACAGGAGGTAAACCATCTCAGATGCCTAGGCACAGTAGAGCCACTACCAACACAACACAGTGGGAGGGGATTCTACTCACATTATTTTCTAACCCAGAAAAAATCTGGAGGTTGGAGGTCTATTCTCAATTTAAGAAGATTCAACAAATTCATGAAGACCCAACACTTCGGGATGGTCACGTTAGCAACCATAATTCCAGCACTGGAAAGAGGGGACTGGTTCTCAGCCCTTCACCTCCAGAACACACACTTCGTATAACAATATATCCCTCACACAGGAGGTTCCTCAGATTTTTCTAGGAATAAACCATTTTCAGTAGAAAGTACTGCCCTTTGGACTGTCCACTTCCCCAACTGTATTTTCAAAAGTTCTCATGGTGGTGGCGGCTCACCTCCACAGAAAAGGGGTCATAATATTCCCCTATTTGGATGATTGCTTACTCAAAGCAGTGACTCAACAAGGGGCAGTAAAAGCTACTCAAAACACAGTAGCTCTTGTCACATGTCTAGGCCTACAAATAAACACACACAAATCAATGTTCACATCTGTGCAGAGACTGGAGTTCATCGGGGCCTACCTCGACTATCCAGAGGCTACAGCTTTGCTACTCTGACACCGATTTATGACTTTACTAAATCTAAGCTCCACAACACCAAACAGTCCCCAGACATCAGCCAGGATCTGCCTCCAACTGTTGGGCCACATGCGCAACAATGTTCGTGAAATGTGCCAGTCTCCACATTCGAGGCCTGCAGGCCTGACTCCAGACAGTGTATGTTCCACACAGACACAACCTAAACAAACATCTCATGATGCCAACCAAAGTAAAAAAAAAAAAAAAAAACAAACAAACAAAAAAAACTCTCTAAGTTTGTGGACCCAACCAAATGATGGCTGCACAGAACCCTCCAATAATAATAATAATAAATACAGATGCTTCCCTACTAGGTTGGGGAGCACACTTGCACAATTGTACGGTTCAAGGCTGCTGGTCCCATTGGAATCCATTCTACATATAAACTTACTGGAGCTGTGGGCAGTTCACAATGCATGTTCCCATTTCCTACCTATGATCAAGGACAGAACTATAAAGATCCTCACAGACAACGTTGCTTGCCTGTTTTATATAAACTGACAAGAAGGGGGAGGCATGGTCACAATCCCTGTGCACAGAAGCCATGCTGTTATGGAATTGGTGCATCAGTCACAACATCGACATCTCCGCTTCCTGCCTCCCAGGATGCCAAAACATCACAGCAGGTGCATTAAGCAGAAAATTTTCCCAGGACCATGAGTGGGAAATGAACCTGGAATACTACAGAATATATTCAAATAGGGGGTTCCCAACTATAGACCTTATTGTGACGATCCAAAATGCCAAGTGCCCGCACTTCTGCTCCAGAGCAGGATTGGAATCCTGTTCCCTGGGCGATGCTTTTCTCATCAAATGGGATGAACCCCTAGTATATACCTTTCCTCCAACCCCTCTTCTATCCCGGGTGATACACAAGATCAGGACACCACAGTCCTCTTGAAAGCCCCCTGTAGCCGACAAATTTGGCTTCCTTACCTCCTAAAGATGGCTGTGTGCCCACCCCATACACTTCCTCTTCTGCCTCATCTCCTCTCTCTCAGGATGCGGGCCAGGCCCTCCACCCAAACCTGGCAAGATTCGACCTCAAGGAAGTAAGGGACATTCTCTTAATAATTTCCATCCCACCATCAACCTCAGCCTGGACCAGGCCACACAAGAGATCCACTTCCTGGACAGTATGGTGCTAATAAGCGATGGTCACACAAACGCCACCCTATACCGGAAACCTACTGACCGCTTTTTTTACCTACATGCCTCCAGCTTTCATCCAGACCACACCACATGATCCATTGTCTACAGCCAAGCTCTACGATACAATCGCATTTGCTCCAACCCCTCAGACAGAGACAAACGCCTACAAGATCTCTCTCAAGCATTCTTACAACTACACTACCCACCTGCTGAAGTGAAGAAACAGATTGACAGAGTCAGAAGAGTACCCAGAAGTTACCTACTACAGAACAGGCCCAAAAAAGAAAATAACAGAACCTTCCACCTTCAGCCCCCAACTAAAACCTCTGCAACGCATCATCAAGGATCTACAACCTATCCTGAAAGATGACCCATCACTCTCACGGATCTTGGGAGACAGGCCTGTCCTTGCTTACAGACAGCCCCCCAACCTGAAGCAAATACTCACCAGCAACCACACAACAAAACACTAACCCAGGAACCTATCCTTGCAACAAAGCCTGTTGCCAACTGTGTCCACATATCTATTCAGGGGACACCATCATAAGGCCTAATCACATCAACCACACTATCAGAGGCTTGTTCACCTGCACATCTACCAATGTGATATATGCCATCATGTGCCAGCAATGCCCCTCTGCCATGTACATTGGCCAAACTGGACAGTCTCTACGTAAAAGAATAAAATGGACACAAATCAGGCGTCAAGAATTATAACATTCAAAAACCAGTCGGAGAACACTTCAATCTCTTTGGTTACTCGATTACAGACCTAAAAGTGGCAATTCTTCAACAAAAAAACCTTCAAAAACAGACTCCAGCGAGAGACTGCTGAATTGGAATTAATTTGCAAACTGGATACAATTACTTAGGCTTGAATAAAGACTGGGAGTGGATGTGTCATTACCCAAGGTAAAACTATTTCCCCTTGTTTATTTCCCCTCCTACTGTTCTTGTAAAGTGCTGAAAATGGCCCACCTTGATTATCACTACAAAAGGCTTCCACCCCCCCGCTCTCCTGCTGGTAATAGCTCACCTTAAGTGATGACTCTTGTTACAGTCTGTATGGTAACACCCATTGTTTCATGTTCTCTGTGTATATAAAATCTCCCCACTATATTCCACCGTATGCATCCGATGAAGTGAGCTGTAGCTCACGAAAGCTTATGCTCTAATAAATTTGTTAGTCTCTAAGGTGCCACAAGTACTCCTTTTCTTTTTACAGATACAGACTAACATGGCTGCTACTCTGAAACTTCTCTTAAACCGTTGTTGTAGACCAACTATACAACATACATACCTGCACAAATGGAGATGATTCAATACATGGTGCCAAAATGGATAAATCATGGTGGTTTCCTCTCTTCTACTACTGGTACTGGACTATATATTGGAACTTTAAACAAATCGGTCGATCAGAGTACACCTCAAAGCCATCACTGCATTCCACCATAAGGTGGATGAGTTCTCAATCTTTGCTCACCCAATCGCCAAGTGTTTTCTCAAGGGCCTTCATAACATTTACTCAGAAATACAAGCCCCTACTCCATCATGGGACCTCAATCTGGTGTTACAGGGCCTTACTGGACCCCGATTTGAACCACTCATGATCTGTTCACTACTTCACCTTTCAGTGAAAGTGGCTTTCCTCGTGACCATCACATCTGCCAGGTGAGTAGGGAAATTGGGAGCCCTTATGGCATTTCCTCCCCCATACACAACATTCTTCTTTGAGTGCTTGCTCATCTCAATTCCATTCTAGGTGTGTGCGTGCGTGCCCTTGTGCACACTCAGCAGAGACTTTTGCCTTAGCAGTATCCGTAGGGTTGGCTGTGGCACTTGCTTGAGTGCCATGCTCATGCATCGGTATATCAGGTGCTGGCGATCCTATGCCCTCTCAGTTTCTTCTTACCGCCTGTGACGGTTGGTCAGAGTGTCTTGACTTGCATTCCAAGAGTGTTAGCCGTTCTTTCAGTCCATTGTTCTGTCTCCTTTGTAGTTAGGATTTTTAGGTACTTCGTTTGACCGGTAAGTTAAGTGTTCGATAGTTTTAGTAGTTAGAGTCCCGGCTGGGACTTCGCTGCAGAGTGGGGCATGTCCCATTCCCCAGGCTTTAAGCCATGGTCATCATGTACCGGGCCAGTGCCCATTAGTGACCCGCACAATAGCTGTTTGAAATGTCAAGGGGAATCACATAGAAAACACCAGTGCAAGATCAGCAAGAACTTTCACCCTGAAACTCAAAGGGAGTAGGATATCCACTTGAGGGCCCTCCTTGCGCTTCATCTTGCTTTGGAGCCCTTCCGGTCAGACTCCATGCCTAGCACTTCAGTGTCAGCGCATAGCGCACTGCCGGCACCGGAACCCGCCTGTCACCATGCCCCTTCCCCAGTGCCCAAGAAGCGGCTGAAGCCGAAGGGCCTGTTGGCACCGCAGGATAAGGGGGCTTCGGGGAAAGGACATGTGTTAGGCCACATACTCACCCCGGAGCTACACAGGGGAACTTCTGTGGCCAGACCCCCATCCCAGCCAGGGATCCTGACCCCTCGTAGGGCTACCTGTGCCCGAGGCAGCCCTAGTGGCCAACAACCAAGTACAGTAACTCCTCACTTAAAGTCGTCCCGGTTAATGTTGCTGTTTCATTGTTATGTTGCTGATCAGTTAGAGAACATGCTTGTTTAAACTTGCGAAATGTTCCCTTATAAGGTTGTTTGGCAGCTGCTTGCTTTGTTCACTGCTTGCAGAAAGAGCAGCCCTTTGGGGGCTTGGAACCAGGGTGGACCGGCAGCCTCCCTGTCAGCTCCCCGCACCCCTAAGTTCCATGTGCGGCAGCCACCCAGCAGGCTATCAGTTGCCGGGCAGTTCAGCTGTCCCTCTCCCCACTGCCATGTGCTGCTCCTGCCCTCTGCCTTGGTGCTGCTCCCCAGAGCCTCCTCCTTGCTGTGCAGAGGTGGGAGGAAGAGGGATGCTAATGTCAGGGTGTCGTCCCCCCCCCCACAACTTTACCACATTTCCACAGAGCCGGGGGGGGGAGGGGGGCGCGGCACGATAGGGCTCAGGATGGAGGGAGCTTGCTGGCAGCAGCTGCTGTCTCAACTTGCTAATCTACTGGCTGTAGCCCATGAAAGCTTATGCTCAAATAAATGTTAGTCTCTGAGGTGCCACAAGTACTCCTGTTCTTATTTGCGGATACAGACTAACATGGCTGCTACTCTGAAACCTGTCATTAAAAAGGCAATGTACTTAGAGTGGCATCAGCATACTTAAAGGGGCAATGCTCGTCCGTCTCTCTCTAACACATTGTGTGTGTCTCTCTCTGCCATGCTGTCTCCCCTCCCTCCATTCATGCTGCCTTGTAGAGTGTGAGGCTATATTAACAGTGTGTTAACCCTTGAGGGCTCAGCCGAGTGCTAGTTCATTATTTAGCAGTAAGGCATTCCCTGGGAAATATTCCACCCTCTGATTTGACCACCTCAGCTAAGCTTCACAACCATCATTCCTGTGTACAGTATTAAATTGTTTGTTTAAAATTTATTGTGTGTGTGTGTAGTGTCTTTTGTCCTGCGAAAAAATTTTCCCTGGAAGCTAACCCCTCTTCCCCATTTATATTAATTCTTATGGGGAAATTGGATTTGCTTAACATGGTTTCGCTTAAAGTTGCATTTTTCAGGAACATAACTACAGCGTTAAGCGAGGAGTTACTGTAGGCCAGCTGGCACTGCAGACGCCAAACCAGGTGATGGACCCGGTTAAGGCCCAGACCTCTAAGGCCTAGCCAGTTATGGATCTCCTTCCAAAGCAGCGTAGTGTCCCCAGTCCCTGGACTGCAGGCGTTGATCCCCATCACTGCAGCCTAGGACTCTGGCGCTGCAGCCTCGATCTCTGGGTGGAAGACCCAGGTCTCTAACACCAAGGTCACCACCTATGAGGTGCGGGATGCCCAAGTCACAACACCAATCCCCGTACCCACAGTACCACCGAACCTCCCACGAGAGATCACCGCAGCACAGATTCCCATTGCCTAGCGGTCCCCCCAGCATCGATCCCCCTTGGTGCGGATCGTTTTTGGTCATGGTACCATGCTTCAGGGCAGGCACCGTTCCTTGCCTTGTCCTTACCAGTCGCCGACAGACTTCTACGGCTTCTTCTAGACAGGCATCTACGTTTCTGCCCTGGTCAACAGAAGGGCAATGGTTGGAGCCAGAGGGAGAGTTCAGCTTCTCACCTAGGAGAGGCAAATCGCCAACGGCCCGCAAGACGGGCATGGCCCTGGAGGCAGTAGCGTGGTAGCAAGGGCAGTGGCCAGCCCTGTGGCAGTACTGGAGCCCACGTGGTGTATCCGTCATGCTGGTTCCGTATTCCCACCATTCCTCTCAGGCTTCATTGGACAAACTGGTGGTGGCTGTGCAAGAGGCAGCATGGTGCTGAGTCTGATGCAAGAGCGGTGCAGCAGGTCTCAATGGCCAACGAGCCATCCCTGGACAGGCAAGTGGAAGCCGCCCCTCCCCCTGTGGTTCAGTCATCCTCTTCGTCTCCGGACTAGGTGGTGGCGGGCCTCTCGCAAGCAAGCAGCCCCCCTGATAATTTTAAGAAGGACCAGGCACTGCTCAAAAGGGTGGCTGCTAACCTGAACCTGGAGGTTGAGGAGCTAGTGGAGGAGTCCAATGACCTCTTCAAAGTCATACCCTCCTCCACCCCGGCCTGGGTCGCATTGCCTGTCCACCCAGGGGTCCTGAAAATTGCCAGGTTGGTGTTGGCAGACCCCCTCTTCCATTCTGTCTATCTCCAAGAAAGCAGAAAAGAAATATTATGTCCCTGCAAAGGGATTTGAATACCTGTATACCACCACTTCTGCAGGGTCCCTGGTAGCATCAGCACCCCCAAAAATAAAGACACCAAAAGACTATCCCTATTTAGCAGAAAAGTTTATTCAACAGCCAGCCTGAAATTTTGGGCATCTATCAGGCCTTGCTAGGCGGGTACAATTTCAACTTGTGGGACTCTTATCAGCAAATTCAAGGAGGGCCTTCCACAGGACAAAGCCCAGGAGTTTGCCGCCAGTGGATGAGGGCAAAGCGGTGGCGAGAAGCATCCTCCAGATGGCCTAGGATGCTACAGACTTGGCAGTCATGAGGTGCAGCTCCTGGTTACAGTCCTCTGGGCTGTCCCAGGAGATGCAGACTACTCTCTATGATCTCCCATTTGAGGGAGCAGGGTTCTTCTTGGAGCTGACCAGTGCATGGCTCTGTGTCCTTAAGACTTCCATGCCACCCTCTGGTCCTTGGGCTTGCACACCCCTCAACTGGCTAGAAAGCCATTCCGGCTGCTGCCTCACTCGTAGGGTGTCCCCCAGCCCAGCTTCTACAGAAAGGAGAAAGACAAGGGGTTTAAGCGACATCACCCTTGGTCTTCCTGCTCCTCTGCCCAGCATGGCCCCTCTCAAGATCAGGGCAGCCAGAAGCAGACGATTTGAGGATGCGCCTGAGGATGGTGCCCCAGCCACTGCCTAGGATCCATTCCCCCGCTTTTTCCTCGACTGTCTACGCCCCTTCCAGTCAGCCTGGTGAAAGCTGACCTTGGACCGTTGAGTGCTCAACACAATTTCTTTGGGCTACACCTTGCAATTCATGGCCGACCCTCCCTTCCACCCCGCTTCGGGGACCCTTCTCACGAGCAACTACTAGTGCAAGAGGTAGAGAACCTTCTGCACCTGAGGGTGGTGGAGGAGGTCTGTCCAGACATGAGAGGGAAAGGGTTCTATTCCCAATATTTCCTAATACCAAAAGCAAAAGGAGGCCTCAGACCCATTCTAGACCTGCGATACCTCAACAAGTCCCTCAAGAAGTTAAAGTTCCTCATGGTCTCCCTAGCCTCCATTATCCTCTCCCTTGATCCGGGAGACTGGTACTCCACTCTTGACTTAAAGGGCACATATTTCCTTTTTCCTGGGGTACGTGTTTCCTCCATTTTTGTTGGGCCACTGCCATTTTCAATTCACGGCACTGCCCCTCGGCCTCTCCTCAGCACTGAGAGTGTTCATGAAGTGTATAGTGGCCACTTACCTAAGGCACAAAGGCATGCAGATTTACCTGTACCTCCACGACTGGTTAATAAAAGGCTGATACTGAGATCAGGTACGGCATCATCTCAACCTGGTTTGCTCCATCTGTTGCGACCTGGGGCTATTGATAAACAAGACAGTCAACCTTGGTCCTGATGCAGCGCAGAGAGTTCATTGGAGCGGTCCTTGACTCTACCCAGGCCAGGGCTTTCCTTCCTGAGGCCATGGCAGACCTGATCTCATGTATACAAGCTCACTCTCTCACCAACACATGCCTACAGCTGTTGGGCCCCATGGCAACCTGTACTTGCATGATTCGGCACGCGCGACTCCACTTCAGGCCACTGCAGACATGGCTGGTGTCAGTCTAAATCCCCAACAGACCCAGCATGGACCGTGTAGTCAAGGTCCTGGACCACATTGGTCATCACTAGCATGATGGCAAAACCCTGTATTAGTGGTGGAGTGAGTCCTGTTCACAGCTTCCCCCCCCCCCCCCCCCCCCGTATTCTCCACTGATCTCAGCTTCCAAAGGAAAGAAGCTGTCACTCACCCTGTGCAGTAACTGAGCTTCTTTGAGATGGTTGTCCCTGTGGGTGCTCCTCTACCCTCTCTTCTTCTGTACTTCAGAGTTTTCGCACTAGAGTCTCTGCAGTAGAGAAGGAACTGGCGGGTGGGGGTGGGGTTGGTCACACGGCACTATGTAATCACCTGAGGTAGCATGAGATGAAGACAGTGCACGTGCGACCCAAACAGGCATTTCTACTACAAATCTTCAGTTACAAGCGCAGGGGCGCAAAGTCACCTAAAGTGGAGCACCCACAGGGACATCCATCTCTAAGAACCTCAGTTACTGCACAGGGTGAGTGACATCTTCTTTCCTTTGGAAGCTGAGATCAGTGGAGAATACAGTGACCCAATGGAGCATTGTTTAACCTTAATAGTAGGATCACAGGATAAGATAAAAGGATTTTTAACACAATAACCGGTCTGTACATACATCTATCTTACCTAAAGACTTAGGTTGGCCTATCTTATTCCAGAGACCCCCATCCTCTCGGGATTGGGCTTCAGTCTGCTTCCCAACAGTGTCTGCCTACTCCTGTCCTTTTTATCCTTCCAAATAGTTTTGTTCCAGTTTTCCCACTTTGGGGGTTCCTCCCCTTTATAAGCGTGCTCCCCTTTATAAGCTTATAATTCTCCCCACTCTGTGCCATGCCAGACTGAATTCATCATGGTCTTCAAAGTGAAAGATGCCTTTCATTGTCCTTAAGTTACAGTAAATGGGGCTGCCTGAAGCTATTGTTTCCTTTCCTGCATACATGCAGGTAACCTCATATAATCCTGTATCAAACACAGTAAGAAATAGATGGAACATATAATATTCATAAAGTATTACAGATAGCTCCAAATACTTCACATAGTGTGGGGGAAGATTTGAAGGGGGCACATGAGAGAACCAGAGGGATGGGGCTGTGACATGGGGGAACTTGAAAATGAGCCAAATCAGGGTATGGCTGGGTATAGATGGGGAAGCAGGTGGGGAGAATTTATGTAATAACTACTTATGTAAATGACTTAGTACATATTCATATAATATGCAAAATAGGACAGGGCATCATTTTTCATATTCTCTAGTTTTCCAAATTCACAGCCTTAATAGGTAGATGGGCAGAAGATGCCCTTTAACTGTACCTCAGAAGATCCTACAACAAGGTGGGAAGGAGCGTCTATGTTAGGTTACATCATATACATCTCAAATCGATCTGTTACTTCTTAAAGAACAGGCAGAAATTCCAAAGTTGTCTGATTTAAGTCTGTCACTTGAAAGCGAAAATCATGTTTCTGTAGTGGTGCTTAAAATATTTTTATCATCTATATTCATAGTTAAATTACTTTCAACGTTCGCTCCAGGGAACTTGGTGCTGATAAGCTTTCATAGCAATCGATTCAATTTCCTAGTATAATTGGAGCTTCAAAGTCTGTAGCCTTTAATATATAAAAGTACTCTAAAAGAGCTCTGTAGTATAAAATGCTGAGAAAGAAAGCTCCTGCAGGTGAAGGGCAATTTAAATGAGCTGGATCCATCCCTGTATAAATCAAGTAGATACCTTAAAAACATTTCTTTGTGAATATTAAAGCTCTTAACTCTAATCGCCTTAATATTGTTGTTTTTAGAATATATATATTACACAGTAAGATCATCCAGAAAAAAAAAAGTTAATCTCTTATTGGGAATTGAAGGTATTTGACCTCTGGCCTCAAGCTTCATATTGCAACTGAAACATATATTGGGACCAAATAGAACTCTATACTTCACAAAATGGTAGTAATCCATTAAATACATGCCACAACAATGAGCTGTTTAACTGAGAAACTTGGAATGTAATGTATGTTTGCTTTTTTATTTTTATATATATATATAAAAAAATCCTGAGACACTGTATAACAGATTTCTTTTTTATTTTGCAGTTTACCCACACTATTTCTACCGGTGATATGCAGCATTTGAACTCAAAGACCATATTTTAGAAATCAGTGGAATCTTTAATTTGTTAATACTTGTTAAATGGACACTTTGAGATATTTTATTACAGAGTTTTTAATTAGCAAACAAATTCATGAGTACCATAGAGAAAATATTTTAGAATTAAATGTCTCTTATATTTAAGTAAACCTATGTGACTTCATTTATATAGTTACTTACCATTTCCATCTGTATTCAGTCTATAAATCAAATCCTTGCTGATTTTATCCGTAATTTTAGTCTTTCCAACTGAATGTACTGTAATGCTTGTAAGTATATGTCCCTATAAGCAATATAGGGCTTTTGTAAATTATGCAGTTATTGTAATTATCATTGGGTTTTTTAATAATGAAATTGAAGGTGAAAAGGATTTTCCTGTCTTTGTAAAAGTATCATGACACCAAGCAGTATATATTTTGTCTTTTGGAAATATTAGCTAGTTCTAAACATGAAATAAACCAGCCTTTTTCAGATAAGCATTCAGATAAACGTTTTAGTAAGCAGGTCTAATAGATTATTTTTATTTCTGTTGATAGTTGTACCTTTTTTACAAAGAAAATTTGTCAGGGTGAATTTGTCTTCATTTAATGTTTTAGTACATTTTTAAAATGGGGGAACATTATAACACTATGGAACATGTTTTAGAATTGGTTAACTCCTTCATAACTTCCAGTCTGCTGTATTTGTATAGCATGTCTTTACAATGACTGAACATAAGCCATAAACTGAGAAATGTTTTCTCTCAGCCAAGGAAGAAAGACTTCATAATAGTTCCTGGTAGTAATCCACAGGCCACAAAAAGTGCTTTCCTCCCATATCCTTTTGATTAAAAACATTTGTGGAAAGGCACTGATGCAACTATTCTTAGCGGACCAATCATGAAGCACTGCAGTCTAATATAAAAAAAAAAAGTAAAAGATGAAGGCACAGTATGCTGAAGAATAAAGTAGTGCAACTTCGAATAAAGGCCTTATTTTTCTTAAGTCATCTTTTTGCATTCGTTTGTAAACTTGTTCTAAAAATTGTCCAGATTTTTTAAAATTTTTGATGGTTGTAGCCATTTCAGGCTTTGCGTAGAAAATGTATCATTGAATGGCACATTAAAAAGCCAGTAAGAAATCTGTTCAGATCATGGTGCATTATTTATTATGCAACAGTATATATAGCATGTCTTTTTTTTTCTTGTTTGGTTTCTTCTCTTTAGTTTACTTGTACAACTGAAATTCATTGTTACTGTTCTGTGTTTTTTTCTAATCTTTTTTTGTGTACTTCTGATTATGGAACGAAGTATGTACAGCCTAAGTACTTTGAACTATTTTTACCACAGTATTATTTATTGCTTTCTTTCAGTAAAGTTCTGAAGCATTTTTCCACTGCCAATAAAATGCTATTGAAAAAACTAAGATGTAATCGTATGCAAAAATGAACCTATTTTTTTGTGGTGAATGCTGGAGAGTTGTCAATAAAGCATCTTAACAATTGATCGCTGCTATGTAGATCTCGCTTCAAATGAAGACATGACTGATTCTTTCAGCAGATAACTGATGTTCACTATGGCTTCAATTCAATTTTCTGATGGAGGTCAAAGTTCACATTTGATCCATTATATTATTCAATATAATATATTGATTTTATTTAGGTCTGTCGATTAATCGCAGTTAACTCACGCGATTAACAGCTGTTTTAATTGCACTGTTAATAGAATACCAATTGAAATTAAATATTTTTGGATGTTTTTCTACATTTTCAAATATATTGATTTCAGTTACAACACAATACAAGGTATACAGTGCTCATTTTATATTTTTATTACAAATATTTGCAAGGTAAAAATGATAAAAATCGTATTTTTCAGTTCACCCCATACAAGTACTGTAATGCAATCTCTTTATTGTGAAAGTGTACCTTACAAATGTAGATATTTTTTCTTATATAACTGCACTAAAAAACAAAACAATGTAAAACTTTAGAGCCGAGAAGTCGGCCCAGTCCTACTTCTTATTCAGCCAATTGCGAAGACGGACAAGTTTGTTGACGCTTACGGGAGATAATGCTGCCCGCTTCTTATTTACAGTGTCCCCTGAAAGTGAGAACAGGCACTTTCACATCGCACTTTTGTAGCCATCATTGCAAGGTATTTACGTGCCAGATATGCTAAACATTCGTATGCCCCTTCATGCTTTGGCCACCATTCCAGAGGACATGCTTCCATGCTGATGAAACTTGTTTAAAAAAAAAAAAAAAAAAAAGTGTTAATTAAATGTTGACTGAACTTCTTGGGGGAGAATAGTATGTCTCTTGCTCCGTTTTACCTGCATTCTGCCATGTATTTCATATTATAGCAGTCTCAGATGATGACCCAGCACATGTTGTTCATTTTAAGAACACTTTCACTGCAGATTTGACAAAACGCAAAGAAGGTACCAATGTGAGGTTTCTAAAGATAGCAACAGCACTCAACCCAAGATTTAAGAATCTGAAGTGCCTTCCAAAATCTGATAGGGATGAGATGTGGAACATGCTTTCAAAAGTCTTAAAAAAGCAACACTCTGATGCCAAAACTACAGAACTCGAACCACCAAAAAAGAAAATCAAACTTCTGCTGGTGACATCTGACTCAGATGATGAAAGTGAACATGCGTCGATCTGCACTGCTTTGGATAGTCATCGAGCAGAACCTGTCATCAACATGGATGAATGTCCTCTGGAATGGTGGTTGAAGATGAAGGGACAAATGAATCTTTAGTGTATGTGGCACACAAATATCTTGTGATGCCGACTACAACAGTGCCATGCAAACGTCTGTTCTCACTTTCAGGTAACATAAACAAGAAGCATGCAGCATTATCTCCCTTAAATGTAAACTAACTTTTGTCTGAGTGACTGGCTGAATAAGAAGTAGGACTGAGTGAACTTTTAGGCTCAAAGTTTTACATTTTTATTTTTGAATGCAATTTTTTATACATGATTCTACATTTGTAAGTTCAACTTTCATGATAAAGAGATTGTACTACAGTACTTGTATGAGATGAAATGAAATACTATTTTTACAGCACAAATATTTGTAATAAAAATAAATATAAAGTTAGCATTGTACACTTTGTATTCTGTCGTGTAATTGAAATCAATATGTTTTAAAATGTAGGAAATATCCAAAAATATTTAAATGTGCAGTTAATCACAATTTTTTTCAATCGTTTGACAGCCCTAATTTTATTGTTTCAACTGATGTCTGGAAAGTAATTCAATAATGTTTAAGGTATATCCTTCCACTTCACATCTGAGTAAATTAAACACTCAATGTCTTATTTTGCGTAGAGGAAAAAAGGTTAATGTTCTTTTCATTAGTTTGAGGAAGTTCAAAGATTTCTGGCCATTAGAAAGCTATAAGTACAAACTGCCCCTGTTAATATATTATTCTCATAGTCTGAATTTTGAATATCAGAATGTTTAGAGGAAAATACATATTTGAGTAGTACAAGCATAAGCTAAGCCACTCTAAGAACCACACTTGGACTTGCACCAGTTTAAACCGGTTTTCAAATCAGTGCAGCTTGTGTGTAGACAAACCTTATGTCTGTCTTTACCTTTCTGTAGTTCATTTTTCAGTGATGAGATGTTTCAACTTGTCCTCCAGGTTAACAGCTTCATGTTCAATGTGATATGAGGAAGGGAGAAATCTTGTGAGTGATGTTTTAAAATACAATCACATAACACTTTGCAGTTTGCCTTTACTTGCATAAATGAGCTTCCCTTCAATCATTTTGTAGGTCAGCCTGGATACATTTCTAATTGCAGAGAATAATTTTCTCACTAGCAAGAGATGAAACTATAAAAAAAAAAAAAAACCTCTCCCTCTCCCTTTGCCTGGCCTCCAGTTGAAAAGTTTGCTGTCCTAAAGCTGTAAAGATTTTTCAGCACTGAAATGAGGGAAGCTGTCCATAGTTAAAAATGTCTATTAGAACATCTTGGAAGTGGGGAAATACTGGGGAATAGTCTCCCATAGAATGTGCTGACAACATTTTTGCAGGGGTAGTCAAAATGACAAATGCTACTTTGTGTAAAATGAGAAACAATTAGGAATTGGTAGGGAAATTGAGTAGAAGGCCAAATAGAAAAGTGGTAATGCTACTGATTTTTTTATTGTATTAACTTTTTAACAAATCTTCAATATAATTTTAATTAAAATTTGACCACCTCTCTCTACCACCAAAGAAAAACATAACAGCAATATGCCATTCTTAACTTTATGTAGGAACACTTCTTGGAGTGTTAAAGTAGATAAATCTCAGCCTGAATTTTAAGTAGATTATATATTTAAAAGTTTTGTGTATGTCATTATGCAAAGTGCCAAATGTATTCCAGATGCTTGCGCCACAGCAGCTGCAGTAAAAGTGAAAAGTTTGTGCATATGACTAAGAAGCGAGCACTTCATTAGGTGATTTAAGAAAAATGATAGTCAACTGGGAAAACTTTAAAGAAGTAATTTTTTTGGAGATTTTAAGAGCAGGAACAGTCTTGCATACAGAAAACACAATTTACTCTGTTCAATCTCCTCTCCCATCTTACCTTCTCCTATAGTTTATATTTATAAATAAAAACCCTTTGAAAGAAGGGTGACAAGCATTTTTTACTACTGCTGGGCCTGTAGGCTGTATAAATTTATTAGTCTGAAAGTTGTATGATCAGAGATCCCTGTTTAAAACACCCAATAAATTTATATGACAAAATAAACTTGGATCTAGATAGACTTATGTGTAGTGCTGAGGAGGAGCTGGTGGTCATGGTACATGGGTACCAATGACATAGGGAAGGATAGGAGAGACGTCCTGGAGGCCAAATTTAGGCTGCTGGGAAAGAGACTGAAATCCAGGACCTTTATCGTGGCATTCTCAGAAATGCTTCCAGTTTCACACGCAGGGCCAGGTAGGCAAGCAGAGCTTCAGAGTCTCAATGCGTGGATGAGATGATGGTGTAGAGAGGAGGGGTTTAAATTTATTAGGAACTGGGGAAACTTTTGGGATAGGGAGAGCCCATATAGGAACAATGGGCTCCACCTAAACCAAAGTGGATCCAGACTGCTGGCACTTAACATTAAAAGGTTGCAGAGCAGTTTTTAAACTAAGAGATGGGGGAAAGCCGATTGTTGCAGAGGAGCATGTGGATTGCCAGCAGATTGAGGGACGTGATCATTCCCCTCTATTCAACATTGGTGAGGCCTCATCTGGAGTACTGTGTCTAGTTTGGGGCCCCACGCTACAACAAAGATGTGGAAAAATTGGAAAACGTCCAGCGGAGGGCAACAAAAATGATTAGGGGACTGGAACACATGACTTATGAGGAGAGGCTGAGGGAACTGGAATTGTTTAGTCTGTGGAAGAGAAGAATGAGGGGGGATTTGATAGCTGCTTTCAACTACCTAAAAGGGGGTTCTAAAGAGGATGGTTCTAGACTGTTCTCAGTGGTAGCAGATGACAGAACAAGGAGTAATGGTTTCAAGTTGCAGTGGGGGAGGTTTAGGTTGGATAGTAGGAAAAACTTTTTCACTAGGAGGGTGGTGACACACTAGAATGTGTTATCTAGGGAGGTGGTGGAATCTCCTTCCTTAGAAGTTTTTAAGGTCAGGCTTGACAAAGCCCTGGTTGGGATGATTTAGTTGGGGGTTGGTCCTGCTTTGAGTTGGACTAGATGACCTCCTGAGGTCCCTTCCAACCCTGATATTCTATGATTGGACAGAGACTTCTCTTAAAGGAGAGTCTATTGATAGAGATTCTCTGTTTTAGTCAGGAGGAGAGGATGGAAGAGGATAAAGTAATGGCCAGATCAGATGAGAAACATTCACATAAAAAAGAATCTGACACATCAGAAAAGGGCAGACAAATAAACAGTGCCAAGTTTTTAAAGTGCTTGTACACAAATGCTAGAAGTCTAAATAATGTGGGTGAACTAGTGCCTCATTTTAAAAGAGGATATTGATATAATAGGCATCTCAGAAACCTGGTGGAGTGAGAACAATCAATGGGACACAATCATTCCGGGGTACAAAATATACCGGAAGGACAGAACAGGTTGTGCAGGGGGTGGGGGGGAGTGGCACTATCTGTGAAAGAAAATGTAGAATCAAATGAAATAAAAATCTTAAATGAATCCACATGTTCCATAGATCTCTATGGATAGTAATTCCATGCTCTAATAAGAATATGACTGTAGGGATCTATTATCAACCACCTGACGAGGATTGTAATGATGAAATGCTAAGGGAGATTAGAGAGGCTATCAAAATAAAGAACTCAATAATAGTAGGGGATTTCAATTATCCCCATATTGACTGGTACATGTCACCTCAGGACAAGATGCAGAGACAAAATTTCTCGATACTTTCAATGACTGCTTCTTGGATCAGCTGGTACAGGAACCCACAAGGGGAGAGGCAACTCTCGATTTAGTCCTGAGTGGAGCGTGGGATCTGGTCCAAGAGGTAACTATAACAGGACTGCTTGGAAATAGTGACCATAATATAATAACATTTAACATTCCTGTGGTGGGAAGAACACCTCAACAGCCCAATACTGTGGCATTTAATTTCAAAAAGGGAAACTATGCAAAAATGAGGAGGTTAGTTAAACAGAAATTAAAAGGTACAGTGACTAGAGTGAAATCCCTGCAAGCTGCATGGACACTTTTCAAAGACACCATAATAGAGGCTCAACTTAAACGTATACCCCTAAATTAAAAAACACAGTAAAAGAGCTAAAAAGGAATCACCGTGGCTTAACAACCATGTAAAAGAAGCAGTGAGAGATGAAAAAGGCATCTTTTAAAAAGTGGAAGTCAAATCCTAGTGAGGTAAATAGAAAGGAGCATAAACACTGCCAAATTAAGTGTAAAAATGTAATAAGAAAAGCCAAAAAGGAGTTTGAAGAACAGCTAGCCAAAAACTCAAAAGGTAATAAAATGTTTTTTAAGTACAGCAGAAGCAGGAAGCCTGCTAAACAAGTGGGGCCCCCTTGGACAATCGAGATACAAAAGGAGCACTTAAAAGACGATAAAGTCATCGCAGTGAAGCAAAGAATTCCTTTAGTTTCTGACTTCATGGCTGAGGCTGTTAGGGAGATTCCCAAACCTGAGCCATCTTTTGAAGGTGACAAAGCTGAGGAATTGTCACAGATTGAAGTGTCACTAGAGGAGGTTTTAGAATTAATTGAGAAACTTAACAGTAATAAGTCACTGGGACCAGATGGCATTCACCCAAGAGTTCTGAAAGAACTCAAATGTGAAATTGTGGAACTATTAACTATGGTTTATAACCTGTCCTTTAAATCAGCTTCTGTACCCGATGACTGGAAGATAGCTAATATCATGCCAATATTTTAAAACGGCTCTAGAAGTGATCCCAGCAATTACAGACCAGTAAGTCTAACATCAATACTGGGTAAATTAGTTGCAACAATGATAAAGAATAAAATTGTCAGACACATAGAAGAACATAAATTGTTGGGCAAAAGTCAACATGATTTCTGTAAAGGGAAATCATGTCTTAATCTATTAATAATAATTAATAATCTATAGAGTTCTTTGAAGGGGTCAACAAACGTGGACAAGGGGGATCCAGTGAACACAGTGTACTTAGAGTTCCAGAAAGGCTTTGACAAGGTCCCTCACCAAAGGCTCTTACGTAAATGAAGTTGTCATGGGATAAGAGGGAAGATCCTTTCATGCATTGAGAACTGGTTAAAAGACAGAGAACAAAGGGTAGTAATGGTAAATTTTCAGAATGGAAAGGGGTAAGTAGTGGTGTTCCCCAAGAGTCAGTCCTAGGACCAATCCTATTCAACTTATTCATAAATGATCTGGAGAAAGGGGTAAACAGTGAGGTGGCAAAGTTTGCAGATGATACGAAACTGCTCAAGATAGTCAAGACCAAAGCAGACTGTGAAGAACTTCAAAAAGATCTCACAAAACTAAGTGACTGGGGATGAATAGCAAATGAAATTTAATGTGGATAAATGTAAAGCAATGCACATACAATATGATGGGGGCTAATTTAGCTACAACTAATCAGGAGAAAGATCTTGGAGTCATTGTGGATAGTTCTCTGAAGATGACCACACAGTGTGCAGTGGTAGTCAAAAAAGCAAACGGGATGTTAGGAATCATTAAAAAAGGGATAGAGAATAAGACAGAGAATATCTTCTTGCCCTTATATAAATCTATGGTATGCCCACATCTTGAATACTGCGTACAGATATGGTCCCCTTATCTCAAAAAAGATATACTGGCATTAGAAAAGGTTCAGAAAAGGGCAACTAAAATGATTAGGGGTTTGGAACGGGTCCCATAGGAGGAGAGATTAAAGAGGCTAGGACTTTTCAGCTTGAAAAAGTGGAGACTAAGGTGGGGCTATGACAGAGGGATATAAAATCATGAGTGGTGTGGAGAAAGTGAATAAGGAAAAGTTATTTACTTGTTCCCATTATATAAGAACTAGGGGGCCACCAAATGAAATTAATGGGCAGTAGGTTTAAAACAAATAAAAGGAAGTTCTTCACACAGCGCACAGTCAACCAGTGGAACTCCTTGCCTGAGGAGGTTGTGAAAGTTAGGAATATAACGGGGTTTAAAAGAGAACTGGATAAATTCATGGAGGCTAAGTCCATTAATGGCTATTAGCCAGGATAGGTAAGGAATGGTGGCCCAAACCTGTGTTAGAGGGTGGAGATGGATGGCAGGAGGAAAATCATTACCTGTTTGGTTCACTCCCTCTGGGGCACCTGGCATTGGCCACTGTCGGTAGACAAGAATCATAGAATATCAGGGTTGGAAGGGACCTCAGGAGGCCATCTAGTCCAACCCCCTGCTCAAAGCAGGACCAGTCCCCAACTAAATCATCCCAGGCAGGACTTTGTCAAACCTTACCTTGACCTCCAGGATACTGGGCTGGATGGAAGTCCATAGAAAGCACTTCAAATAACCTTTTTTCTTTTTAACCACCCATGTAATTGAAATTCATTTTCAAATATTGTATTGATAGATTCATGTAGCACTCAGATTTGCAAGTCTAGTTCATTTGGAAAGAGAGACTTTTCTCTTTATTATTTGGCAGGAGGGATGTGTTTTACATTACAAATTCAGTTCCTGTCTGCCTCCTGTTTTTTCTGGGACTATGAACTATAGCATGACTACATAACCACATCAAGCAAGTAAAATCACCATATCAATTGAGGTTGAGCAATTTTTACTCAGACTTTAAACCAGTAGCATTTATTTAATTCAAATGGCCAATTGACATGTCCGGGAAGGGAGACGGAAGAGGGGATTTTAATTGTAGTGCTTGCTGAATCTTTATTAAAGAGATGAAAAACCATATACATCAGAGCTCTCCAACAAGTCCTTCCACAAAATCAGTAAGGACAGGATGTGACGTTTGAAAGTACTAAAGTACCTACCGTCCTCCCCAAAAACTAACCCACCTTCTCTCCAGGGAAGAAGCAGCGAAAAAAAAAAAAAAAAAAAAAAGTCTATCAATCCGTTATTTTCCAGTACCGGTCCTCTATAAAGCAAGGTTTAAAATTGGAATAAAGTGTTTTTAATGAGACATTTAGATTATCCATATTTAATGCCCCTTATTCAAATTATAACATCCCTGCCTCAAGGTAACTTTTTTATTTCATTGGGTCCTTTGTTCGGTTAAATTCACGCTAACCAATGTTGTTGCAATGGGGTGGGGGCGATACTCTGTAGAGTTATCACGTTTTATCCTTTGGCAAAAAAGTCCCCACTTTTTGCTTATTTTATTGTATTTTATAGCCGTTTAATAGGCGTCTCGATGTTCGTGTTTTCCATAGGTCTCATCGCCACAGTATGTATCTTAGCGCTCCCCCGGAATTTGCAATCCTTCGAGACTAGTACTTTCATGTGGCTCATTCAGGTTCTCCCAGTTTGACAAGCCTGACTCGTTGAAATAAGCAATAAAAATAATGTTGAAATGAGCTCTGCAGAGCAGCAGCAGGAAGGCGCAGCACCAGAGGATGCATGGATAATGGGCTCTGGAAAGCTGCCGGAGGTGCAGAGAGAGTGGGAAGCGCAATGGAGACGGTGGGTCTCCCGGAGTGCGGTCTAGGGAGCAGCTCCGAGCCCAGAAGCAACGAGTCTTGCGTAGACAAAGGGATCCGGGGGGCAAGCCGACAGGGGCGCTCGGGCAGCGCGGCTCGGGCCGCAGGCGGAACCCCAGCAGCCCTGGAGCTTGGGCAGCCATATCCCACCTCCTGACGTGCGATGGAAGAACAGGAAATGGGAGTCTGGGAGAAACGGAAATTGCAACAGCAGCCGAGCTAGGAAGCAGCAGCTGCAGAAGCTGTGCAGTCGGGAAGTGAGCTGGGAACAAAGTAAGTGGCATGAGCGCAATCCCCGGGGCAAAAAGCTGGGGATGAGGAGGAGACATTTGCTTTTCCGTATTCTCCCCTTTCCCCCGGGGGACGCTGCGGCCGCCTTCATCTCTGTGCCAGTTGTTTTGCTCTTCAAAGCGGTGGGTGTCAAAAGGAAGTCAGGCCACCCACCGTCTTTTTGAGGGGCGGGGAACAACCGACCCGGGGTTGGTTCACCACATCTCTCCCTTTTAGCCCCAGTAAAGCGAGCGGGAGCGAGTCTTGGGCCCGCCCTGGCTTGAGTTGGGGGGTGGGGCTGGACGAGTGTGGCTGCTGAAGGTGGTGGGGTTAGAGGAGGCTGCGGCGGAGCTGAACTTTCTCTTACGGGCTAACCCCCCAGCTGAGCAGCACGGTTTGATGACGGAGCTCCGGCTCTGTGTTGCGGTCTGAGCGGGGGAGGCTTAGGGCGGGGGCAGGGTACTGTCTGCCCCAGAAAGGTGTTAATGATTTGGTCTGCAGCACTCCCCCCTGATACGCCCTGTGCAGCTACATGACTAACTTTCTTTGTTTTCTCTCTCCCCCCCTTATCCCGTCCTCCTGAACTGTGGCTGTTTAACCATGGCCTTCAGCTAGTCCCCCCCTCTCCCTGGGACATGCGAGTGAGTGTGTGTGTGTGTGGGGGGGGGGGGTTGGTATGTGTGTGAACTAGGCAGTTTGAGCTTTTCCCTGGGTCTCTCTTTCTGAGATGAGGAAGTGGATTTCTCTGGGATACTGGGTGGGTGCAGCAGAGCTCTTCATTCTTTCCCTAGGTTTACCCGTTTGAGATTGGGGGCAAGGTTTCCACTCTGTGCCTGGGAGGCTTGTGGTAGCTGTCCATGTTACTGTCTAAAAGCCAGTCATCCCCTACTGAATCTGTGATTAAATGCAGATGGGTGTGACTGATTCCAGGGCCTACAGCAGCTGTCTCTGTATAAGACTTCAGGAGGGAATGGGGTGTCTTTCTGTAATCAGACAAATGAGGAACAAAGCATCATTAGGCGCAGCTGACTCCTAATTCGTTTTCCTTTGGAAGGAGTCACTGTCATCTTGGAAAAAAGAAAAGGAGGACTTGTGGCACCTTAGAGACTAACAAATTTACAGCTGCTACTCTGAAACCTGTCATCTGGGATTAATTTTAAGTCTGGTTTTTAACATGGCCTCTGGTGATGAAAGATTCTTCATGTGTCTCACTCACAGGTTATTTCTGTGTGTGACAATCTCATTCATTCAAACTGTCAAAGCTTGATAGCCCTGCAGGCCTGACAGTCTTTCAGTGTCTATCCGGAGTAGAAAACTGGTTATATTCTGAGTGAGACGGTAAATAATTAGTGCAATACACTTCTTTTTCATTGGCTTTCTTGGTGCTTTCCAGTAGGACTTCCACAATTGGGTACTGTGATGGATTTGGAGCTACTCAGTAATATTCATAGGTATTGTATGTTGATCTTGTTATTGGGATGCTTACTGTGTGACTATATTGGGTTAACTCAGTAAAGAGCTGTCTGAAGAAATAGGTAGGTAGAATATTGAATGAAGGTAGGCTCTTCTCAGCAAACAGAAGGGACTGTGCCAAAACTGCTAGCTTTGATTATTTTTGTTTCCTCCAACCTACGAAACTGGTTTTGACCAGATGGATTGGGAACACCAATCAGAACAAAGAAGCTCTGACAGGATTGAAAAGGGACCCTTTCTCAAGAGAGGGCCAGTAGTTAAACTGTTCAGGGGAACCAGACCAAGACACACAACTGCCCCTGGCTGTGTCTGGAGACTTTATACCTTTCTAGGTTCTAGGAGGGTGGTAAGCTGGATGTGCATCTATTGCCATTTTAAAATCCCATTTTTCTTCTAATGCTTTGGTCTGTTTTGAAGAAAGCGGTGTGATCACTGGTCACAGGCTTCCAAAGGTGCCTGCACTCAGTTGGGCCTGCAGGTTAATAATGGTGGATACCCAGGCCTCAGTTCCCAGAGAGGTGTGGGAGAATTGCAAAATTCCTCTTGAGATAGGCCTCCTGCCTTTGCCTAACATCTGAATGGGTACACTCTGAGAGATCACAAAAGGAAAAGAGGTGCAGTTAGCCCTTTCACTGTGACAGGTACCCATCCATTATTTTGACTCCAACAAGCACTTCTAGATATAGCATTGCTGACCAAGTTAATTGACTGGCACCTCCCTCTCGTTCAGGGAACCTGTTCTTAGCCCGTTGTGGGAGAAGGGAGCTTGAATTCCTCTACTTCCAAATATGCTCTGTGGAAAACTCTGTGGCTGCTGATTCGTCAACATAATAAAGGACAGAAATGGCCTGATAAATCAAAAGCATATATTTAGCCTCTGTGTGTTTTGAACTGCAGTTCCCTTTTTCCAGAAATTTGACCACATGAGTCAGTGACTCCTGGATACAGTATGGATCATGTTTCTCTGTAGTCTAGTTGGAAAGAGATCTGCCAGATACAGATACAGCAACTACTGAGGAAACCTATTATGGTGGGGCTGCAAATTATGCCTAGTAGAAAATGAGAAAATGTATCTGATTTTAATTATTATTGCTATATCTTTATAGTTACCCTAACAGAACTCTGGTTGGGGGACAGAGGGGGGAGAGGATGGACATTTGTTATAGTATGGTCTTGGACCAGGATTTTTTAAAATACTGTTTATAAAAAGTCCTTCAGCTTCCAGTCTTTCTTGACTACCACTTTTAACAAGGTTGAGGAGGAAACAAATACATTCAGAGTTAGGCTTGAATATTGCTAAACTCAGAATTGATTGAATTATCTTGTAACTTGTAGGCTGCAGTGTAAACACTGAATAGCCATGTAATTCACAAAAGCCAGCTTATTTGTTGGGGAGCTGCCTAAGACAGCCAATGGGAAATGCTGACCAGAAGGGTCAGTGCTAAGCCCCACACTTCTCACAGAGGTAAGTACCTAAGTCCAGGCTGCAGGGAGCGGCCTACCTGTACATGACAATCCATGAATGGATACCACCACCTGGAGTCAGATGGCTTAGGTGTCTAAGGTGTTTCTTGTGGAGAATGAGTTAGGCACCTGCCTCTCTTCCAGCAAAATGGCTTGAGGAGGAAGTGGTGTGGTGCTGATCTTTTAATTCTTAGCCTAGTGATTAGAGCACTCATCTTGGATGTTGGAGATCCAGGTTCATTTCCTGTCCCCCCCTTCCCTCCAGAGAGGGGGGGAGAATTTGAACCAGGGGCTCCCTCTGTTCTGTTGAAGCAGTTCCACTGTGGATAAATAATGAAAGAGTGGTTGGAGCATGGGATTTGGATCCAGAGTCTCCCACCTCCCAGATGAGCACCCTAACCACTGGACTACAGTGTTACTTGTATTCTTTCTCCCTAGCTCAATGAGAACAATCATCATGAGAGACTGAGGGACCCCTACATAGTTCAGTGGCTAGCACATGTTCCTGAGAGGTAGGAGACACCTGTTCAAATACTTTCTCCTGCTCTGTTAGCAAAAGGAGAATTGAACCTGGGTCTCCCACATCCCAGGGGAGTGCTCTAACCAGTGGACTAAAAGTTATAAGGTTCTACTCAATTTTGAATGGGACCCAATCTGGCAGGCTCCCTCTGGACACACCTGTTGTAGTGGGCACTTGCACACAGCTTAGGTGGCCTGTCTTCCCCGGTTCATGAATTGGCCTAGGGGTTAGGTGGAAGATAGGTGACCAGATGCCTAGAGGTTGTGTGCTGCTGCCTGAGGCAGAAATATAGGCATCAAGTAAGTTTAGGTGCCTATACAGTTCGGTGGGAGTTTTGTGGATTGCATGGACATAGGTGTTTGAGTCTGGGGTTTAGGCATCAAAATACTTTTTTGGATCCCTCCCTAAGTGACTGACAGAAATGGAAGTATAGTGTAATCGCATGTAAAAGCACATACTTGGAACATTTATGTATATATTAAAATAAATATATATATATATATATATATAGCTGGCACTGCAGAAGCCCTCCTGTCGACATAGCACTGTTTACACTTGGGGTTAGGTCAATGTAACTACATCACTCAGGGGTGTAGGAAAATCCAACATAAGTTTGTAGTATAGACCAAGCCTCAGTCTTTCTAGCAGAACAGAAGCAATTATGTTCCCTGTCCTAAGGCACTTCCAATCAAACAACATCAGACAGTGCAGTCCAACACAAACACCAAGTGGAGGTTCAGTGTTAAAATGGTTGAGACTCAAAAATGTGTGTGGCTAAAAGAGTTGTTTTGAATGAAGACTGGCAGATTTTAGACGGGAGGGAATTTCTGGTATATGGGGTGGCACGGAAAAAGGCACAAAGTTGAATGGGAGAATATACTAAAGATAAGGGCATAAATGCAGAAAACCTAGTATTTAAATTAAAAAAACTTGAAAATATTGAATTTTAGAGAGTGAGTGGTTTAACTATTGTTTGTCCTTAATTTTTATAGAAACTGGAGATGGGGAGGTATATAAGGTTATCATGCCTTTTTGTCTTCTCTGCTCCTATTCTTTTTAAGGCCTCCCTGGAGATTACTCCATAGTTTTCTACCTCAGGGCTGGTCTATATTTACAGTGCTGCAGTGGTGCAGCTGCACCACTGTAGTGCTTAGTGAAGATACTACCTATGCCTAGATACTGCATCTCCTGGAGAGGTGGTTGGTAGCTCTGTCTAGAGCCCTATATGGATACACAAATGTGTATGCACATCCGATCCACAGATAATTTTTGCGGATATCCGCATCCGTGGATTTGCAGGGCTCTACGCTGGGGTCCGGGCTGAGGCTCCAAGGCATCCTCCCTACAGGAGCCCGGTTGGGGAGAGCCTCGTGGGCAGCTGTGGGGCACCCACACAGAGTCGCAGACACTCCACGTGCCCTCAGCCGGGCGGAGAACCTTGGGGGCGGGGACACGGCTGGGGCTGCTCTCATCGTGGGCAGGTGGAGGGTCTGCCACAGCTCCCTGGCTGGGCTCCATGCTGGTCCGGCAGGGGGGAGTGGGCAGACCTGTGGAGTTGCCCAGGGCAGGTAGCGGCTCCCCACAGCTGCCCGCCCAGCTCTTACCGTGGCCAGGCTGCGGTTCCGAGCCGTTCCCCATCCCTGGCCGGAGCCGAGTTGGGGAGAGCCATGCGAGCAGCTGTAGGGAGCTGCGGCGGACTTAAGGGGATTTTTTCCTTCTGCTTTATACTGAAACATTATGCAAACAGAGTAATAATATGTGTACATATTTTTAATCAATGAATATCTTTAAAAATGTAGTATGTGTACTGCTATTGCCTGCAAGTGGACAAATGCCTTCTAAATCTAAAACATTTTAAATTGTTCAGATTGTTTTCATAATACTTGATATCTGAATCTCATTAATGTAAAACCTGAAAGGAACCTACAGAATATAGCATTTAGCAATTGCTGTGCTCATCATTACTAAAGGCTAGAAAAAATATTACTTTTAAGACATAAGTACACATATCTGAGTGTTAATAGCTTTTTGTGAAGCAAACTTTAATGAGAAGACCCATTTGAACAGAGCTCATCAGTGGTTTATCACATGTTACTAATAAATGAAGTAAGCCCACACATTTTGACTCTTACCAGAAGAAACTTCCTCATTCTCTTTGAAAGAATGCCAGTTATTATTTCTGGCCTTTTTTTAATGCCAATAGAAAAACCACAGGGAGCTATCAGTCTGGTTTGCAAATGCAACTGGACAACTGATACTATTAGTAACCACATCTGCTGTAACTGCCAATATTACGAATGTTGTTTAGTTAAACAATTTACTTCTCTAGTATATTCGGAATATTGGACTAGTCCTTAATCAACCCAGTCATAATGTGAAATGAATTTAAGTGCAACTCCAGTGTGACAGTACTTCATTTGATGGTGTTTCAGATGTGGAAGGCTACTGCAGGTCATGCCATTTCAGTCAACCAGAGTGATGGAGCTGACGACTGGGAGACAGATCCTGATTTTGAGGTACAGTAACTCCTCGCTTAACATTGTAGTTATGTTCCTGAAAAATGTGACTTTAAGCGAAATGATGTAAAGCGAATCCAGTTTCCCCATAAGAATTAATGTAAAGGGAGGAGCTGGGTTTAGGTTCCAGGGAAAAAATTTTCACCAGACAAAAGACTATATTATATATATGTATACACAGTATAAGTTTTAAACAAACAATTTAATACTGTACACAGCAATGATGATTGTGACGCTTGGTTAGGGTGACCAGACGTCCCGATTTTTAGTTCTTTGTCCCACGGCCCGATGTTGCGGCTTTGGACACTCCAGCTGCTTTTTTTTATTTTTTTTGGTTCGGCAACTCTGCTCCGGCCGCTTTTATTTATTTATTTATTTATTTATTTATTTATTTTTTGCTTCCCCCATGTGTCCCGATATTTTGTCCATTTCATCTGGTCACCCTAAGCTTGGTTGAGATGGTGAAGTCAGAGGATGGAAGAGGGTGGGATATTTCTTACAGGGAATGCCTTACTGGTAAATGATGAACTAGCACTTGGCTGAGCCCTCAAGGGTTAACACATTGTTGTTAATGTAGCCTCATACTCTAAAAGGCAGCACAGATGGAGGGAGGGGAGACAGCATGGCAGATAGAGACACACACCCTGTGTGAGAGAGGGAGAGATGCACATTGCCCCTTTTAAGTACTCTGACCCCACTCTAAGTACATTCCCTTTTAAACTAGATCAGGAAGTTGAGACAGCAGCTGCTGCCTACAAGCTCCATGTCCTGAGCACTGTTGTTCCCGCCCTGCTCTATGGAGATGGGGTAAGCAGGGTGCAGGAACAGGGGGGGAACAGTAGCGCCCCCCCACCCCCCCCCCCCAGCAAGCAGGAGACTCCAGGGAGCAGCTCCAAGGCAGAGGGCAGGAGCAGCACATGACAGTATGGGGAGGTACGGGGCTGCGGAAGTTGAGACGGCTGCCACACAGGGAACTTAGGGGAGCAGGGAGCTGACAGGGAGGCTGCTGGTCCACCCTGGTTCCAAGCCCCCACTAGCTAGCTCCAACAGGCTGCTCTTTCTGCAAGCAGTGGACAAAGCAGGCGGCTGCCAAACAACGTTATAAGGGAGCATTGCACAACTTTAAACAAGCATGCTCTCTAATTGATCAGCAGCAAAACAATGTTAACCAGGACAACTTTAAGTGAGGAGTTACTGTATGGTTCTCAAACTTTATTATTTAAGCACTAACGATGCTATATGATGAAGATAGTTCCTGCTCTGAAGAGCTATATCTAAGCAAGATATGAAGAGTAGATGGGAAATATTTGGCAGCCTGTATGAGAAAATAAGTAGTTTCCTTTTGTGTGCGTGTGATTGATTAAATTGCTTTATTTAGGTGGGCACTGAAGGAAAAAGAGAAGGGTTTAAATGAAGACTTTGTAATGATTTTGAACTGGGAGTGTGTTCTATTCATTGGCGATGACAGAAAAGACAGGGAGGTGGTTGTAGTAGAAACAGGTGAATGTGGCAATGAGGTTGTTAACTAATCTTTCTTGTTTCAGTGGCATGAGAGAGCCTTAAGGCCTTCAAAGTGCTGAAACTCTGAAATCTTGGGTTAAAGTCTAATAGTTTTTTACTTATTTTACATGTCTTTGACAGAATGATGTGAGTGAGAAAGAACAGCGCTGGGGTGCTAAAACTGTGCAAGGATCTGGACATCAAGAACACATCAAGTAAACTAGCTCTTCTTGATTCCTTTGTGACTGTTAATGTAGGCAATTTTTGATAAGTTCAGATCCTTAGTAACTTACATCCTGATGGATAAAATACAAGAGGCTCTCTATAGAGCATTGGTTACACAAATCCTTTCCAAAGTTGCTAGTCCTTTATGGCTCCCAGCATCTCTAGTTGTAAAATAAGATAAGAATTGATGTTATAGTGTTTTCTTCACTGTAAACATGATTCTTCTTGCCTCCTTTGTGACTGCAGGCACCTAAAAAGTCTTGCTTTCTGGCTATAGGTTGTACAATTGCTCTTTGTAATATTCACAATTACACACGGGTGCTCAGGTGAAAAGATGTATATCACCATATGACATGGACATTTTTGAGGCATAGCTCCATTTCCTGGGGATAGATTTAGGCCCTATATTCCTAGAATTGGCTTAAAAAATTGTCATCCTAACTTCTAAAAATTCTGGCATGCCAAAATATATTGTAACAATATTTTAGCCTCTATCTGAAAGGAAAATGCATGTGTCACAATGGACCATCAGCTCACGAGCTTGTTTAAATGGTAAGGTGCCTTTACAACCAAATTCTCAATCTCGTACTTCTTAACAAGGCATACTTGAAATTTTAGTCTCAAAACTGACTTCTGCTTTTGAAAGCTAAAGAGTGTTCTAGCTCTTCCTTCTATCTTACATATTCATAGGGCACTAGTCACTGCAGTATGTGGGTGCCCATTGTTTGCTGAAGGAGTAAAAGGTCACAAATGCTGAAAATAGGGAATTATTTTTAATAGTTAAATGGCCTACTTTGAGCAGAAAACATCTGCTCAATGTGCAGCAGTAGTGAAAAAAGCTAACAACGTTTGGAACCATTAGGAAAGGGATAGATCGTAAGACAGAAAATATCATAATGCCACTATATAAATACATGCTATGCCCACACTTTGAATGCTGCGTACAGTTCTGGTTGCCTCTTCTCAAAAAACTGGAATTGGAAAAGGTACAGAGAAGGACAACAAAAGTGGGGTATGGAACAGCTTCCATGTGAGGAGAGAATAAAAAGATTGGGACCATTCAGCTTGGAAAAGAGATGACGAAGGAGGGGACACTATGACAGGGGTCTCTACAATCGTGACTGGTGTGGAGAAAGTGAATAAGGAAGTGTTGTTTCCCCTTCACATAACACAAGAATCAGAGGTCACTCAAATTAATAGGCAGCAGGTTTAAGAGAAACAAAAGGAAATACACCTTCATAAAATGCACAGTCAGCTTGGGGAACTCATTGCTGGGATGTTGTGAAGGCCAGAACTATAACTATTAGCTAAGATGATAAGCGATGCAACCTCATGGTCTGGGTGTCCTAAGCCTCTAACTGACTAAAACCGGGAGTGGACAACAGGGGATGGATCACTTGATAATTGCCCTGTTCTGTTCATTCCCTTTGAAGCATCTGGCACTAGCCACTGTTGGAAGACTGGATACAGGGCTAGATGGACTGTTGGTCTGACCCAGTACAGCAATTCTTGTGTACTTGAGGGATCAGTTTTACTCTCTGGAGTACATTGCTGATATTTACAGGCTAAATATACAGCAGTTATGCTTTAGGCAGCTTTAAACTCATGTGAGAAGTGTCAAGCACAGATCATTGGTTTTCCCTCTACATCCAGCCTCTTTTTCTGTTTCCAGAGAGAGAGCTTGGCGGAAGGGAAAGGAAATCAACCTATTTTCAGCTCCTCCTTGTTTTATATTAATGTCCAAAAGCCTCAACTGGAATTAGGACCCCATTGCAGTAGGTATTGTACAAATGCACTGGAAGAGATGGTCCCTGCCATGAAAAGCTTACAGTCTTTTTTTCCCCCCCTCTCTCCCCCCTCAAAAAAACCCCCACACTAGGGGAGAACTAACAAGAAAGGGGTGAGGAGGGGAAGAGAGAATGGTACAGTGATGAGGGTCATATAAATACCTAATTAGGGTAAACAAAAAAAAAATCATATTTGGTAACTAGGTAATCAACTTTTCAGGATTAATATCAAATAGCAAACTACTCTTCCCTGTTATAGCCCCAATGCAGGATGGTAGATCTTAAAATGAAGGGTTCTGGATTTTTTTGGTTTTTAAAAACAGATTTCACAATGAAATGAATGTCAAAGTTCTTAAAACCAGACTTGAAGTGCTTGGTGTACTGAAGGGTTAAAAAAAAATAATAATTAAATACATATTGTACACTTACCAGCATTTATCTTCTAATCCTAAAGTTAAGATCAGGTTTTTGGGTGCAAAATTAGCACATCAAGTAGAAAGTCTTGTCTCTGAGGAAGTCTTAACGTTAACCATGTCTATAAAATTTATTATATAACTACCAGATTCTCTGTTTTAAAGCATTCACCAACTGAGAGAGAATGTGTTCCAAGAACACCAGAGCCTCAAGGAGAAAGAGCTTGAAACAGGACCAAAAGCTTCCCGTGGCTATGGAGGGAAGTTTGGTGTGGAACAAGACCGTATGGATAAAGTAAGTGTAAAATATCTTCTCAGGAGATGTATTGCGGATGGGTCTGATAATGCAAGCCTTACTCACCTAAGTAAATACCATTGTAGTCAGTGGGATGGGATTATTTTTGTGAATTAGGTGTGTCTATATAAAAGTTTTGCTGATTTAATTATATCAGTACAGTAAAAGTTGCAAACTCTCTAGTATATTTGCAGTTATATCTGTATAAAAGTGTTCATACTGCTATAGATTATTCCAGTTTGGGAATCAAAATAACTTATGACAGTATAAACCATCTTTATTCTGGTATAACTGTGTCTGCTCTAGGGCTTTTGCTGATGTAACTGTCAGCAAAATTATCACTCCACTAACGCTAATTATACTTGTAAAACCTTTCTGTAGATCTAGGCTCTGTGTGATCAGGTCCTGTGTCTCATTTTACTCAAGGGAGTTAATGGGTCATCTGTGAGTAACAAAGGGAAGCCTTTTTGAGAACTGATGTATTGGTGCTCCACACCTCTTCCTGGTCTTGTGATTTTTAGACCTGGTCTGCTTGCTCATGTCATGTGCTCATTAGTAAGGCTAAGATTTAGTCATGGGTAATTTTAGTAAAAATCATGGACCGATCACAGGCAATAAACAAAAAATCATAGCCCTGTGGTCTTTCTCCTCCTGTAAATGTGTAGGTTTCTAAAGATACTCTTCTAAATTAAGAAAGCACCTAGATATGCATAAATCCATTTTCCATTTCATTTGCTGCATCAATTCTTTGTGTACTTGCGACTGCCTAAGGATGAATGAATAAATATATGTATTTATATTTTCTTGAATTAGAAGCTAGCGCTCACTTCAAAAAAGTATGAAAAAATGAGCAGCGAGAAGTAACCCAGATACCCAGAAAATGGCTTTGTATTTTAGGCAGATTGCAACTATCATCTTTGAAATATAAACTATTGAGTCAATGTTTAAAACCACTGTCAACGTCAGTGCAAAGTATAAATATTAATGATCCTTAGGTTTTTTTTTAAAATAACTGCATGCTTACTGATGGTATTAACATTAAAAGATGCTGACTAGAAGTTGTTCTAGTTGCTCATCTGCCCCCATTAGTTATCCAGCTTGTAATATCATTGCAGCACAGTACTGCACGATAAGAAAATTAGAGCTAAAATATTGAGGCCTAAATAAGATTACATTTTAGTTTCTTGCTTAATTAACTTTGTGGGTACCTAGCAAGATGGCTTCCAAGATACTCCATTACCTGTTAATCATATCCAACAGATTTTGGTTTGTTTGTAGGCAGGGCCCTATTGTTTCACAGAAATTTGCTATATAACCCTCTGTACCCTTAAAACAGGCTAACACAAATCAGTGCAGAACTGGGGTAAGAGAATTATTGGATTAAGTTATTAAGTCTACCTTGTGGACTCCAAGCTCTCTCATGCTGGCTACTTATGCCTCCCCTCATCCATTTAGGATTCTCACTGAATGCATTAAATAAACAAATGCTAAGACTGCTTCTAAGTGGATGGGGTGGGGGGGAACGGAGTTAATAACAAATATTGCAGATAGTGCTGTATTTGTAACACCTAACTTTCTGTAAAAGAACAAAATTTTAACTGTCTGGATGTCTGCCCCATCAGTACTCATGATGGTACAAACGGATCTTTAAAATGATACCACAATACCATACAATTATTTATCCTTTAAAAGATCAGTCCTTTCCAAGAGCATCTACCTAGCTCTTCACTGCAGGCGAAATCCTGTTTCCTTTTAACTCAATGGGAGCTTAACCATTGACTTCAGTGGGCCAGGATTTTGCCCTGAAGTCTAAGTGTCATAAGTTTGATGTGGACCTAACTGATCACTTGCATAACTGCATGGGTCAGAGCTCCAGGATTAATTAAAATCTACCAGAGTACTGCTTCACCACGGGTTTCCAGGGGAGCTAGGTTTTTTTTAAATCAATCTTTTGAATATTTTAAATATACAGAGATACATCTTTGAGTACTTAACACTTGGTGTTTAGTTATGAAATAGGAAGAGACGCTTTCCATTCTGATGTGGTGCCATGGAAGAAGATAAAACAGTGTACAGATTTAATTATTTGAATTTGATAAAGCAGGAAGAAAAACATCTGGCTAAACATACAGTTTAAGACTTTTAAAACAGTGCTGTGGGATTTAGCCACCGATCTTCCACAAAGTTATTGAAAGATGTGTGAATAAATTATCTACACTGCTTTGAACATTTTTTTTTCCATCCCCTTAAAAAAGTCATTAATGTCACTGAAAACTGGCCACCACACGTTATCAACAAGCTACACGAAAGAGACATACTGGGTTGGTCAGAATTATAAAGAAGTATCTAACCTACATATAAATCAGAGTTGACATGCAGAATTTGGCAACATCTTTATTATATTCAGATTCATAATTTCCACATTTTGTAAGTGGACAATTGCTTCAGAATATTATGTTCAGCAAAGCTTCACCTCTCTGTTTTGAGAATATAATTCTTTGCAACTGGAGGTATTTTCAAAACTCACCTTTTGCTTAGCTAGCCAAGGCTTCTGGTGACCTTGTGCTCATTTAAAAAAGAGTCCAGTTTTATGTTTTATGCCAGTACTGAACTGCTCATTTCACAAGGATTTCAACTTGGGACACTCCTATTAGTGGCTCTCTGAATCAGCAGCAAACTTCCCAAAGCAAGGCTGATTGCAAAATGCAGTCTATTGGATTCTGGTATGGGCTGTGCATGTCTCATTTTTGTATTGTATTATCAGTCATCTTGACTCATGGAAGCAGCTTGGGTAAGTGTTAAGAAATGTATATGTGTTTCAGTGATAACATGTTCCCATACAATTTTCAGGCCAGTTGCCCAAATGCTTCTCTGGACAGAGTAGATGGTAGAACTTTGAGCCCAGGTGATTCATTTAATAAGATATTCGAGAATTCCAGTATGGAACTCCACCTAACATCTTCCTATTGTATCAGGGATGGTCAGTTGAATTTAAAATTCCAGTGTACTCCATATATGTCTGCCAGAGATATTAAAGCAATACTGTATTCTGCAGAGAAAGATGCTGATTTGGGAATCAAGGTTTTTAGTATTTTTTGCGTATCCCAGTAGGCTGAGAATGAAAAATAAGCATTCCTCAATGGCCAAATGTTCAGTGCAGATTGTTCTCAAAACCATCAAAAACTAAAGCACAAGTATTATATAGCTGCCAGGGTTCTGCTGATATAAGGTTATGTTCACTTGAATCAAAACCAATTCTCTACCTCCCTCCACTCATCTACAGATCCATGGGTACAGAGGGGCCTGATGCAGCGGAACCATTGCCATTCCACTGCATTGGACAATATGCTGTGAGCCAGAGCTAGAGATCTATGCCACAGAACTCAGCTCCTCAATCTTTGGCAGAGCCATGTGCAGCAGACTTTTCATTCGTGGAGAGGAGTTGTGGAAGGGCTGTGGCAGCAGCTCCAGCCATTAGATTGGACTAATAATTGCAGAGCCCTCTCACTCAGCATAGGCACACTTGTCACATTTTCCAGTGTCTGACCAAATTATTCAGTTTGGACACAGAGTGCAGAGTTTGGGGGTTATACTAGTACTATATTAGTGCAAATTTGAAGCTTTATCAGTAGCTAGAGTAAGATGCACTTTCCAGTGTGTAATTTCATACCATCTTGTCTTATTTGAAGATTACTCCCGGCTCCTTTGTAATTCAGTGTGACATAATTGTACTTTAAGATGTTATGCCTGGCTCATGTTCCAGTGACTGATTGGAACAGAAGGGAGGGGGAAAAAAACATTAAGCCGTGAAATGGTCATGAAACCAGGCTTTGGAAAAGCTGTTGACTGATAAGAGATGTAATGTGCTTTGTACTGTCACTTGCCATTTTGTACTGTATAACAGTGATAACTTGAAAAGCAAATGGTGGGGAAGTGGTAAGAGTCATCTCTTTATTCTGATATAGACTTTGGGAAAGAAAGAATGTCTAGCAGCTTCCTGTAGCATACTTAACTGAAATATTCATGGAAACGATAGCCCTAGCCAGAAGTTGTTTACAGCCATAACTCTAGCTTTCTGTACCATAAAACAGAAATGTGCCAATGATCATGGGAACCAACTTCAATTATATTAGTTTTAATGTTTACACCAGTAATCGAATACCTTTCAACAATTAGCTGCCTACTTTTCTACTGCAATGGAAATTATTTTGATTTTACTTCAGTGATTACCATTAGTCTTTTAGCAGATATCTGTTCTCTGTTTGAAATTGTCTGCTTGCAAAGACAGGAATTTGTGATAACTGTGTGTTGTTTGTAAATAGAGTCAGATTACTTTTCTCTCTCTCTCTTTGTTTAAAAAATTCCTTGCCAAAGTGTAATGAAGTGATTGTGGAATAAAGTGAAATAAGCATAGTGTTCCTAGAAACATATTTTGTTGTTCAAGTTGCATGGGGCTCAAATAGTAAACTAGTGATCTGAGGCAGCTAATGACATTTAGCAAGAATTAACATAGTATATGAGAGAGTACATTTTCTATCTGCATAGATCTTTTGGATCAATGGATGGTGTTATCTTCCAGAACTGTCATTCCTGTTTTCCTAAATTAATGATTTTAGGCTTTTAGGCTATGAGAATTCTTGTTGTTTTTTTTTTTTATTTAATACCACATCACTATATTTGAATAATTTTCTTGCTATCCAATGATAAATTTAATGTCTGGTGGATGTGAATGCTGCATTCAGTCTAGGCACCCTTTGATGTTAGCCTTTTGCTTTAAACTTGCAGAATTCTACTAAGTTTCTTTTGTCCAAGAAGTATCTTGTGTTTAAGTTTGTAGTGATGATTTTTCTACTGTGTATGGTCGATAGTTGCATACACCATTATCACTCCTTGTATTTTATTGGAAGTGAGGCCTCCCTTGGATCATGGCAATAGGATTTGATTCAATATCTTTCCTTTTACCATCTCTGTAGTTTATAAATTTAATTTATAAATCCTGAGTAAAAAAACACACACACACCAAGTATATAGTCAGTGTTGCCAGACTCTTTCCTGGGATTTTGATCACTTTCTTTCCTAGGACTACATTGACAACTTGGTGACACAATCCTACAGATTCTTATTCCTATGAGAAATCTTTACGTGGGTATTTTGCAGAATTGGACCCTTAACATGCATGGCTTTCACTGTGCAACTGCTACTAATGCTGACAAGTTGACAAGTTGCATGTCTAAAGAGCCACATAAATTATAAACAGGCCTCTAGGTGGTGCCTACTCTCAAACCTTTTGTTTTCAGACTTAGTAAGTGTAGTGTGTTACCATTTTTGTTAAATGCAGTAATCCATTTTTGGATTTCTAACTTCTTTCAGTCAGCTGTTGGCCATGAATATCAATCTAAGCTTTCTAAACACTGCTCCCAAGTGGACTCAGTAAGAGGTTTTGGAGGCAAGTTTGGAGTACAAATGGATAGAGTTGACCAGGTAAGTAATTTCCTACAGTATTGCAGTTACTTACAGCAGTTGCGTTCATCAGTTTATATAAGGTATTGGTTTTATCACGCTAAAAACTGCTACTGCTAGGTGTAAACATCGCTGTCCCTCATTTTTAGCACTGCACTCTGTGCATATCAGTAAATTGGCTTTGGTTATTATGGATATTAATACTTTCTTAAGAAGCAAAAATTCTTCCCCCACAATTAAGTTGGAGGATGGCCCGATTTGAAGGAAAAGATTAAAAACTTGCCAGTTAGCCAAGGCACATAAGTTTATGTGAACTGAAAGATGAACACCAGGTAGTGAAGGAATTTAGCATGGTTTGGGGTGCCTAGCAAACTGAACCACTAGGCTGACTATCAAAGTGGGGAAACTTTCCAAGACTGGTACAATAACCTCCCACTGAAAGTGGTGGAAGCTCCATTGTACTGAATCACTAAACCTGGCAAGACCCTAATGTACTTCAGGGAACAATCTGCTTTGGCAGTGGCTGAGAAAGATAGCTTAATGGATCTGTTCTTCTCTAATGTTTTGAGGATTTTGGCCCAGAAATCTAAACAGACACTTATGCTCCAGAACCAAGAGGGTTAGAGCATCACTAAGCTCTGATTTCTTTTATGCTGAGTATTTTTCTGTTGAAGCAGACTATTGTGCTACTAATGTCGGACTTTTTTTTTTTTAGAAATGCTTATAACTATTATTTCTCCTACAGTCTGCTGTGGGTTTTGAATACCAGGGGAAAACAGAGAAGCATGCCTCTCAAAAAGGTAACGTGTTGAGGTGAATGTGTGTATGTAAATAAATAACTTTTATCAATATTAGCTGCTTGTTGTAAGACTGTACTACAATAGCTTGTATATGAAACTGTTGAGGAAACACTGTTTGTAAGGTGCCTAGCACAATGGGGCCTCAACCTGCATTGTCAGCTATCCAGTTATTCTGTGTCCAAAATGATTTACTACTCTCTTGTAGTAAGTGGACTCAAAAACTACTCGATTGGCCTTAACAAAATGAAATACTCTGTTTGTCTTCGAGGGTCTGACTTGTCCTTTGTTCCCCACCCCCAAAATATTTTAGACTGGGCTCCCTGGAGAGGCCACTGCTCCCTAGATTTCAGCCACCTGTCCCTGGTGAAGATAAACCCCCAGCGGCAGCTTTAACCTATGCCAGTTCCCACAAGGACTATATGCTAGTGGAGAATGGGCCATAGCAGAGCCTTGCTATTCTGTGCCCCTTCCTTCTCCTTGTAGTGATGATCTTCACCCCAAGCCCTCTCCTGCCTACATGACAGGAAGTGGAGGAGTAAGATCATACTAATGTTTAAAAAAATGCTAGAAATCAAAATAAGAGTATAGGCTTACATTTAATCTCTTGCTGGTGGGGAGGGGATTTTAATATGGTTAATATTAATGGAATAAATGGTTCTTGTGTTTTGGACAACTATCAATGAAAGGGCAGACTAAACCCTAGCAGAACCCATGAATGGTTCCACTAGCTTAATTTAAACACAAAATTACTTTAGGCAGAAGTTTTAACAGCATCCAGATTTACAAATAGGGAACACTGACACATACATGTGACATCATGAGCCGTAATACTATGCTAAATTCTGCTTGTTGTGTTTGTACATTTTATTTTGTGGGCTAGTAGCTATTTTGAAACTGAGATATTATGCTGGATTTCTGCATTGCAACATTGACAATGACACATGGTGAGTTCATATGTTTGATTGTGCTTTGTTCTCTGGACTCAGATTACTCAAGTGGTTTTGGTGGTAAATATGGAGTGCAGGCCGACAGAGTAGACAAGAGTGCAGTGGGCTTCGATTACCAGGGTAAAACAGAGAAGCATGAATCTCAGAAAGGTTAGTCAACATACATGTTTTTGTTCTATTTTTGATGTGATGCGGGTGCATTTACCAGGAACGGTCTTGTAAACTATTTCATTTTGGTAAATATTGATTTTTTTTTGTATCGTTATGTACACTAGATAAGCATAAAGGTTATTGAAAACTTTTTCTTCTTGAAGGAGAACTTTAAAGCATATACTTTAGTTTAACTAGCACAAGGCGAGGTCAAGTTTCAATTACATTGTAACCAGAGCTGATCAACAACCTTTTTGCAAAAAAAAAAAACTTCTGGCAACTTCGAAATTTTTTGACCAATCTAATATTAAACCCTTAAATGCTCAAACACAGCCGTGAGGTATTTCTAACAAAATCACCTGATAGTTAAAATGTAAATTTTACTAATATGAAGGTAACACTTAGAGATTTCTAGAGTTAATATAGTGTTGTTATAGCTGGTTAAAAAAAAAAAAATGTTTGTTTGTTTGTTTGTTTAAAAAAAAAAGTTTTGAAATTTTTTAGCAAACAAAGGGACACCTATTTTTCTCAAAATCTTCCCATTTTCTGACCAGTGCTAAATAATGTATTTGCATCACATTATCACATGAAGTAATAAAAAAGGCAACCATACTGCTCTTGATGTATCCTTAGAATTCCATTGTAATTTCACTGTTTCAATGCCTAGTTATAACTGAACTCTTTGAAAGATTAAAGTTACTCACATCGTTCAGTGCTTTGGCTAGCTTTTACACTGCTGTTTTGTTTTCCCCTGCTTAAGGGGAAAATGTTAGGTGATATGTTCTGAAGAATTTAAGACTTAATATCCTGGATCTAGATTAGCCAGGGATGTCAGTATTCTTCTAATACATAATTTAAAACAAGTGGCTATGGTTAAAGCAGTCTTGTCTTAATAGTGTCTTGTTACTGTACATTTGTAAATAAAACTGTGTTTACTCTGTCTCCAGATTATTCCAGAGGCTTTGGTGGTAAATATGGAGTTGACAAGGACAAAGTGGACAAAAGTGCAGTTGGCTTTGAATATCAAGGCAAAACAGAGAAACATGAATCACAGAAAGGTTTTTATTAAACTTTATTACATAAAAGTTTGCATGGGTTGAGTCTAACACTCTTAAGTAAGGGTGAGAATTTCAAAGCTGGGAGGTCTACTTGTAAAATATCAGCATTCTTGCCAGTGAGACTTTTTTTAAACTAGAAAGTATGTAATTGCAAAATCCATCCCCAATCTTGCAATCTGATCCATATGGGAGGACTTTGATATGCATGTGGAGTTTCACAGACGTCAATAGGACACGATGGTCTTCAGATGCAGATCAGATTGCATGACTGGGACCTGTGTAACTAATAAACAGCAATAATAATGATATCTGGATAAAGAACCATATCATAATATGTTTTTTGGTAGTGTAGAGATGGTGTGCTGCATGCATCAGAATTGTCCTTTTCTTACTTGCCATGTAGCTATTCTGTGAATGTTGAGACACTCACTACAGGGTAAATCAGAGTATAGTGCGGGTGGGCTATTCTGCACTTTCTGACTTACATTAGTTTTTTGGATAGCTGTTTCCCCCATTAAAGAGATGACTTGGCAGGGGGAAATGGACCATGAAAATAATTCAGTACCATTAATGAAATACTAGGGGATAAAGTCCCATCTATAATATCACTATTTTGTTCAAAATGTTATCTGTAACAATCACACTAATGGCTTGTGGAATTTTATGTACATAGATTATGTGAAAGGATTTGGAGGCAAGTTTGGTGTACAGACAGACAGACAGGACAAATGTGCACTTGGTTGGGATCATCAGGAGAAAGTGCAACTGCACGAATCCCAGAAAGGTATATTTGAGTTAAACTTCTTAACTACACTATTAACACACTTCTGGTTCATGTTACAGTTTATTTTCTCTGCAGCTCTGGTAAAACTGTTTCATAGTAACATCGTAGTTGCTTCTCCATGTTTGAAATGTTACTGTGTTGCAGTTGGTGGAATGTCTTTACAACCCTTTAACAAATCATGACTGGTATTGAGTGCCACTGAAAATATTGACTCAGAGTGCTGGGAGATATGTTGAAATAGCCTTATGAATCTGCACTTAGCTTGGATTCTTGATTTTTTTTTCAGTGAAATTCTGGAAGCCAGCCTGTCAGAATTGATTCCTATATTATGTAAACTGCCAGTTCATATTCATGGACAAATTCTGCTCACTGTACTCAAACTATTTTCCTCTTCCTTGCCCTGTCTCCCCTCCCATACCTGCAGGAGGTAGAAACTCAGCATCAGTGATTCTGACCTTCCTTCTCATCCAGATTTTCATGGCCTCCATGAAGATGGGAAGGTCTGCAGCCATAGTCTTTTCCACAGTGGATCAGTCTGTGCTGCTCCCACGCTGAAAGGGGATCTCATCTTTTCCCTTTGCCACTTCCTGTGGTATTTCCTTTGAGAAGGGATGATCTGTGCCCTCATCTTAGCACCTTACATCAAAATGGCTGTGCCAGAACAGCTATCAGTGAATGGAGCAGTTCTGAACACAGATTTTTTTTTCCCTGTAGAGCAGTAGCAAGAATATTCCTTATTTCTGACGGTGCCAAATAGGAATAACTTTGGGATTTTTTCCTCCTGATCTGTATTCCTTTCAAAGCAGGGCTATAAAGTACAAATGGTGATGGTATCCATGAAATAAACTTAATTTGCTCCTAAATATTGTCCTCCTCACATATTATATTTTTCTTTTGAGTACCTATGAATACACACACAATCTGATCATGAACATATTTTAATATCCGAGTGCATGTTTACAGTTGTGCAGAGAAGTGTTGTCTGCAGTATTGGAAGAGCTGCAAAATACAGCTAAGAACATGGAATTGTCTCTCTTATATTCCTGTTAATATTAAGTGGAGCTGGCCTCTTCCTAATCCCAAGTGGAATTGTTCACATTCTGAATATACACTTAAAAATGAGTGTTCAGATTCTTCTAAAAGTACTCCTGATTCATCAGAATTGCTGCTTACGGTTATGTTTTTTTTATTGTTTCTAACTAAACTTATCTGTTCCTTTTTCCCCTCCCTTATTACATGTGGCTTTTTCAGATTATAAGAGTGGTTTTGGAGGGAAATTCCATGTTCAAACAGAGAGGCAGGACCCATCTGCTGTGGGGTTTGAATACAAGGAGAAACTAGTGAAGCATGAGTCTCAACAAGGCACAGTCTCCAGTTGTAACTTTCCTAGTGCAGTCGTTTCTAACACAGACTTTAAATAGTCATGTAAAAAGACTGATGTTTGCCATAAGTAATCTAAAGAAGACATTCTCTTAAATTTCTATCCCCATGTTATCTAGCAACATCAGGCTATTTCCTTAAAATGAGATGTTAAACATGATCTCATAACAATCCTATATTAAGGATATGGGTTCATAAAATTCCAAATGCTGCAGCTAATAAAATAGAAGCAGATTTCCAATATTTAGTTCATGGCTCTACACCAGCATTCAATCACACCAGCTTAAAAGTCCAAATGTAACCCTTTGCCTTAGTTGAAATACACATCTACCCCAATATAACACGAATTTGGATATAACGCGGCAAAGCAGCGCTCTGGGGGGGCGGGGCTGCGTGCTCCGGCAGATCAGCGTGTCAGCATGTCTACCGACACGCTGCTCTGAGCGGTGTGTTAAGGGTGCCAGGCCGGGGCCAAGGGGTTGAATAAGGGGCAGAGGGTCTTGGGGGGGCAGTCAGGGGACAGGGAGCAGGGGGGTTGGGTTGGGGATGGGGTCCAGGGGTGATTAGGGACGGGGGCATCTCGGGAGGGGGCAGTCAGGGGACAAGGAGCGGGGGGGCTTAGATAGGGGGTGGGGTGATTAGGGGCAGGGGGGTCTCTAGAAGGGGCAGTCAGGGGACAAGGAGTGGGGGGGTTGGATGGGTCAGGGGTTCTGAGGGGTCAGTCGGGGTGGGAAGTGATTATTAATAACGGAAATGCTCGAGGCCAAAGCAAGTTCGATATAACACGGTTTCACCTATAACACGGTAAGATTTTTTGGCTCCTGAGGACCACGTTCTATCGGGGTAGAGGTGTAGTAGTAAAGTATAGCATGTTATAAAGCTGCCTTTGTTCATTGTGAGATAATTCAGGTAAGAACTACAAGTTCTATTTTCTGCTGACATCTTAAAAGAGAAGTCTGATAGTATAGAGTCTTTTGGAAACCCTAAATCAGAATAGTATAATTGCAATTTATAAAGGTGGTTAATAAAGCCATGCATTTATTCTGATTGACAATACACACTAAAGAGGAAGATAGCTTGCCTGCTATTTCTAACAGCAGCCAGTATTTTACGTACTGTCGTGATCTAGTTCCAAACATTTGAAGTCTAGGATAGCTTTAGGAGGAGTTCAAATATACACACACAAAGTCACTGATTAGTGGACCCTATATTTTGGGAATGGGAGCAAAGGAAGAAGTTGTAAGTCAGTTTTCCAAGGCACAGACCTTCGAGCACTCTTCATTTAAATGGTAACTGTTCATTTTTAAAATAAGGCAAAAGGGAACTACATGACACATTCCCATTGCAGATACATGGAACACCTGTCTTAATTTTGCATGAACCTTGGATCAATACTGAAATAGCAGAAAACGTGAATTTGGCAGCCGTGTGTCTTTACTTGATCAATTCAATGAATGCCATGCAAATAAAAAGTATTTAAGTGACACTTGTGCCCTGACAAGTGTTACTGCAAACTTGATAGCACACTACTCTGAACAAAGGAAAATAACTTGGGTAATATGACCTATACTACAGGAAATAACAGTTAGTACTGTGAAAGACTGTGCTCTAGAAGTGGTGCACCGTGAGGGGCCATCCCTTATTTTTTCTTGGTTCCTGTCAACATAGCAATTATTAGCTTAACTTTCACTAAAAGAATGTGAAAAGCATGCACATAGCTCATGACATCTTTCTTGTCTGCTGGTATATGAAGAGGCTTCTGTAGATAGATATGTTTATATACTGATTTGCATGTATTTGAATTCTGCATGTAGCTGCTTTTTGAAATGGCCATTTGCATTTAACAGACCTTTAAAAAGGGAAAAGATTAAACCTGCCTACTGTGACCTCTTTGTCCTGTTTTTTAGATTATTCAAAAGGGTTTGGTGGAAAGTATGGAGTACAAAAGGATCGAATGGATAAGGTAAATTGTTTGAAATGATCATGAATTCAGTAGTCTGGCGACTGGTTTAAAATTCCACCATTGTTAGTGAGGCTGGATTTGTAGTGCTCTGATCTCTATACTTGTATCCTGCTTAGGGAATTCTCCTCTCCAATTCTTTATGGTATATAACGCCTTTCATCTGAGGATCTCAAAGCATTTTACAAAGATGATTATTGGTGATTATTGTGATTTTACAAAGGCCATTGTATTCAGGGGGGAAATTAAAACACAGGACTTAAGTGATAGCGAAATTCCCACTCAGAGAGGAGCAGAATTAAGAAATATAACCCTGAAATCTAGCTGGCCAGTCTTCTCTTCTAACCACCAGACAGTACCTCATCTTACACCTTGTGAATGTCCTCTCAACTAATTAAAAATAGTTGCCTCTGTGTTTACCTCATTTGTCCATTTATAATTTAAAGGGATGTTGCTATGTTTCATCATCCTGCTGCAGTAAGTAGCACACCGAACTGTTTGAATAGTCATTTACCCACTCCACAAACTAAAAGTAGCTCTGTCTAATACACCCCGGATAGAATTTCATCAGAACCCACAATTCTAACTTTAGTCTTTTATGTAAACTTTCAAAAATACTGCTTTATTTCACAAGTTTAAAAGATGAAGGTCTGTATACAGACCTGCTTACCACACTAAATAAACCTATCTGTTAACTTACAGAAGTATCAAAGCTTCAAATTCTTCTACTTTATCAGTGTATTGTCTTACCCATGATTCCAAACATCAGGAAATCTTTAACTGAGGGAACTCTTTAATTTATTTAGTTATTTTTATTGCTTGATTTAAACACCTATCTCAAAACTACCTCTCTGTTTAGGGTTTGCTTTTAGTTATTTTTTATGTTTTAGGCTGGATGTTTTATCTTGGTAGAAACCTTTCTGTTATACAGACTGAAAGATTATTTTGTATTCAGAACAACAAGCATTCAGCAAATTTCCCTGTCTCCTACTCTTATGACTCATCAATATATAAATGAGATTAATCACTAATAAAATTAGTGTTAATAGGAATCTAGTGTGACGTGTCTCTGAATGAAGGTTAGCCCTAAATAGTGTGGTGTATTGAAAGAATTAATTCCCTTTTTCATGTTTTAGTCTCAAAAATGTAGTGGGCTTTAAAAATAATGATTAATAAACCTTGGAGGTAGAAGTCCTGATTTAGAATGTTGCAGCAGAAGATCATGCAGGTGGGTGCTGCCTTGTTTAGTGAATGAGCATGTGAAGAGAGAACTGGTGCTGCTTTGTGTAGTAGTTGATACTTTCTCATTTCTGGTAGAATGCATCGACTTTTGAAGATATTGAGAAACTGTCATCAACTTATCAGAAGACCAAGCCAGTAGAAGCTGGTAAGATTATATTCTTGATTACAGAATCCCCTTTTTATGTTTCTCTCATGGGCTGTAGAAGGTGGGCCACCTTACTCTGGCACCCCTAAGGTTATTTCACCCCCTTTGGTACCAATGAGTAAGAATCCAAGCTTCTTTTTTGTGACCTTGGCAGGTCAGTAGCACCCACATATGCCTTATTTTACTCATTGACTGTAAAGTCTCCTCTCTGAGTGACAGGTGACACTCATTTCCCCCCTCAGTATTAACATTTGAGTCCAAATTAGAGTTGCATTTAAACAATACATTGTTTCTTTGTGAGGGAGAAAAAACAGTACCAAGAAACTAAAAAGCATCTCCTTGATTCTCACACAGGCTGAGACTGTGCTAAGCTTTTCTAGAATGGGCTAGACAACTTAGGCTTTGTCTACATGAGAAAATTATACTGATTAAATTAGTTTAGAAATGGACTTAATTAAATTCGGTGCAACTTCTTGTGAAGGTGTTCTGTTTCAGTTTGAAAGTCATTTATATCAACTGTAGGTTATGTTGGCTAAGTTTGGTTTCTAAACTGACTTGAACCAGCACAACTTTCTCATCTAGACAAGGCCTTACAAAGATCAAAGGTAAGTAATGTTGCTGTTGCATGTCATTTCATGTTAGCTAATTGCTTTTTCTCCTTCCCCCTCTCCAAATCTTCTGGAAGGCTGTCTAGGAGAGCCTTTCTTTCTCTCTAAAGAAGGCACTTTCTTGCATAGAAATATTGGCCTGAATAAATATTGACTGGCTTTACTTAGCAATCTTATTTGCTTTCACAAACACTGGGTTGAGTTAATTTTAGTTCTCAAAGTATCACAAATACTATTACTCCTGAAGGAATTCTGCACCAAAAGTTTAAGAATTCGGCACACAATATTTTAAAATTCTACAAAATTTTGCACATTTTATTTGTCAGAATAACACAGTATTTTCAATTATTTGCTGATAAGTATTTTGAAATAAATTACCAAAATAATTGAAAATGATGTGATTATGTTGTTGTTTTATTGTGTTGTTTTGACAAATGTGCAGAATTTTTAATTTTTGGTTCAGAATTACCTCAAGAGTACCAGGGTTCTATGTGGTGCAATCTGGATGCAGACAGTTTGGTGGGACGTGTGTGTGTGTGTGTGTGTGTGTGGAATCTGGATGCACAGGAACTTGGGGGGGGGCATGGGACTCTGCAGGGGAGTCCAGGTGAAAGTGGTTAGGGTGCAGTGGGGCAAGGTCTGGGTGTGGGGGAATCAGTGGGAGGTCTGGGTGCTGGGAGAGTGGGGATTGGTGGGGTGGGGGTCAAGGTGCAGCTGGTTGGGGCTCAGTGGGGTGGAGGTCTGGGAGTGGGGGGCTCCGGATGCAGGGAGTGAGGCTCGGGGGGATTTGGGGAGGGTTCGAGGAGGGGGACCCTGATGCAAGGGGTGAGGCTGAGGAGCAATGGGGCCAGGAAGTTGGGGAGGGGGTCACTTTATGGGAAGCCATTACCGCAGTGCATCTGGACCCCCCAGCACCCAATCCCCCCTCCCCATAGTGCCTCACCCCCTGCCTCGCACCCATAACCCCCAGCCCAGAGAGCCTCACCCCCTGCACCCAACCCCCTCCTCCCACAATGCAGAGTTTCCTGCAGTTGGGGGAGGTTTCTGGGGGTTGATTTGATCCAGCCCCGGCTGCTCAGTGAGGGGGCAGGGAGGAACCCAGTCTCCATTGTCCTGTCTCACCCCCGTGGTGACTTACCTCTCCCTGGGCTGCTTCAGGTGCCCGAATAGACACACCTGCACTGCCAGGGAGGGGTGAATGAGCACTAGTGCAGCCTCTCTTTGCTCCCCCACAGAAACCATTTTTCTGTGGGGAAGCAAAGAGAATCTGTGGGGGGACACGTTACTGAGCACGCGCAGTGGTGCAGAATTCCCCAGGAATAATTAAATACACTCACACCAGAATTGTTTGCACAGCCACCTTGACAGCACTCCAAGTAGGGAACAAACAGAGCATTGTGACAAAAGGGTCCAGTTGCCCTAGGCAAAATTCACCCCTGTGCAGTGGACCAGAACAAAGGCTTTGCACTGCCTGAGTCCTACTAAAGTCCTCAGAAGTCTCTGGGCCTGATCCTGCAAGCCTGTTGTGCGCGTGGAACACACATTAAATGCAAACAGAGGTGGTTTGCGGGACTGGGCCTTATGCTTTGAATGAATCTTGGAACAGGGAATATTTCTTTTCCTTCACATGTTAGGGGAGGGAGAAGAAAGGGCAGAGGAGTGTGGTTAAGATGTATTTTGACTATTGGCAGTGTAGCTGCTGAGATACCATGTCTGGGCTGTGTCTGTCTGCCAAGACTTTGAAATATGACAAAAAGCTAAGTGCTGAACCAAGTTGTTGCAGAAGAAGGGCTTGTAGTAACTGAGCTTAAAGAATCTTAAGAACTGATACTTAGATGTAAACAGCTCTCTTAAAAAGCTTTAGTACTGATGGTACTATACTTCTGTGTCCGACTACTTTAGTGAAATCTTCCTTTTTTTTAGCATTGTTAGCATATGTTTGGGGTGGCAAGAGAACGAATCGCACTTCAGCTCCCCAAAACACATTGAATTTATACCAAGAGGATGTTGCTACAACATGTATGTCTACAATGTGTATGTCTATTAATTGGCCAAAAGATACGAAGCTCTACACTCAACTCAGTGGCATTTGTTAGTATGTCTGTAATACAGTAACTTTGAAATGCCACATCCCAGGAATCTTAAGTGCCTCCTGCTACTACTTACATCAGGGGAGGGCAAACTACGGCCTGCGAGCCGGATCCGGCCCCTCAGGGCTTTCAGTCCAGCCCGTCAGATTGCCAGCCCCGTGGCACAGCGGAGCTAAGGCAGGCTCCCTGCCTGTCCTAGCCCCGCACCACTCCCAGAAGCAGCCGGCACCATGTCCCTGCAGCCCCTGGTGTAAGGGGGGGGGGGATCAGAGGGCTCCATGTGCTGCTCTCGCCTGCAGGCACCGCCCCCATGGCTCCCATTGGCTGAAAATGGGGAACCGCAGTCAGTGGGAGCTTCGGGAGTGGTACCCATAGATGAGGGCAGCATGCGGCAGAGCCGCCTGCCACCCCCAGGAACCGCTGCCGGACATGCTGGTCTCTTCTGGGAGCAGTGCGGGGCCAAGGCAGGCAGGAAGCCTGCCTTAGCCCCGCTGTGTGCCGCTGCCACCTCAGAGCCACGTGAGGTAAGCAGCACCGGGCTGCACCCCACACCCTGAACCCCTTCTGCACCTGCACCCCAACCCCCTGCCCTGAGCCCTCTGCTGCACCCCAATCCCTTTTCCTGAGCCCCTTCCTACTCCGCCTCCTGTAACCCCAACGCCCTGCCCTGAGCCTCCTGCTGCACCCCTCTGCACTCCAACCCCCTTGCCCTGAGCCCCTTCCTGCACACCACATCCCCTCCCACACCCCCTCTCAACTCCCTTCCCCAGCCCTACATTCATGGCCCTGGATATAATTTCGCCACCCAGATGTGACCCTCGGGCCAAAAAGTTTGCCCACCCCTGATCTGCATATATCAGAGGCAGCCGCTCTACTTGCTGCATGGGGAGAGTGTAGCCTGGACTCTAACAGAAATAAGAAAAGAGCCTAACAGAAAGGATTTGGGGACAGGAAGCACAACAGTCCAGAGAAATGGGGCTGCACTGGTGAGGGAAGTAGGGAGTGGTGGGAGCAGGGGAGTGGACCAGATGGCGGGAGGAAGCAGTGACCTGGAAAGGACTTAGGGCCAGTGAGGAAGCAGGCACCTGGAGGAAGGAAGGGGAGCAGTCTTGGCAATTTGGGGGAGCAGGAACCTGTAATGGGATGGAGAGTAGGGCTGATGAGGAAAGCAGAAATAGGGTGGGTTGGCATGGAAGTGGGGACCCAGAGTCAGAGGAAATGGAGATGGGGAAGGAAAAATGGGGCCCTCAGAGAGGGGAACATGGACCTGGAATGGGTGCGATGGGGAAATGGGGACCTGACAGGGGTATGGTGGGGGGAATGATGACCTGGCAGGGCACTGAGCCCCTGCCATAGTGGGTGAGAGAGGAATGGGATCCAATGGTATGAGGGAGTGGAACGTGGGTGACACAGAGCCCCTGCCATGAGGTAAAGGTAGGGGGACTTGCAGGGATTCCCATCAATAGAGAAGGATGGCACACGGGAAGCTCTCATGAGGTGTGTGTTCCCCCACTATGAAATCTGGCTGTAAACTGACTCCAGTATGGCACCTTGCAGAGATTCTGTCCAAGTAGAACACTTTTTTCTGTTTTTCATTTTGATCTTAAATTTTTTTTTAAATATTTGTAATGTTACAGTGAATAATAAAACAAGCAACATCCGAGCTAACTTTGAAAATCTAGCCAAGGAAAAGGAACAGGAAGACAGAAGGAAAGCAGAAGCTGAGAGAGCGCAAAGAATGGCCCAGGAGAAACAAGAACAGGAGGAGGCGAGAAGGAAACTAGAAGTAAGTAAGATTCAGAGCCCTTCTGGGCAAACTCTGGTGGTTTCTGAGTGTGGAGTAGGAGAGGAGAAGGGTATATCCTCTAGAAAACATGCTCCTTTCTTTCTCTTGCTAGACTTGGACATTTAAGTATCCTGGTGCTAGCACTTCACCTGGGAGCCAGGGCCCCTTTCTAGCAAACTGCACCTCCAGACACACAGCTGGACTCCCACAAGAGCTATAAAAGTAACCTCTGAGTAGCTAATGGAATCCTAGAACTGGAAATGGAGATAATGTTGCTTAACCTCAACATGCTTCATAGAACACAGTGATGCTGGAAATGTGCATGGTTTTTAATTTTGAATAACTAAGTTCTACTTAGTAGTCATGACTGTCCCCTATTAATGAGACTGGATGGTTTGAGTGTTAGCAATAAATGTTCTTTCACATCAAGGTCACTGGCTGAAATCCAGGCAAGGTTGGTAGTTGCCATTCCTAGGAAATGAGTTGATGATCTCAGTCTTGTCTCTTAGGGGACAGGGCACCATATTACACATATAACCATCCTTGTTAACAATTTCAACAGACGCCAAGGATTGAATGGGTCTAGAGAATGAACTACCATCTCATCTCTATGGGGTATTGTGAGTTAGACTGAGGGAACCTTGCACAGTTTCCCATAGACTGAGGTCATCTGCCTCCAAGATGGTCAGTGTAGCCCTGCATAGATTTAAAACATCTAAAAATTGGTGTGTTATGTTCTGTGTGGAAGAGAGATTTAAAATACCACAAAATAAATTCATTTATTGTTACATAACCCAAGCTATGTCTAAACAAAGAAACATATAACTAGTGTACATATAGTCAAATACAATAATAGCAGATAGGCTCGTTAATTCACAATTGAACAACTGATTTTTTACAGTATAGGTTTCATAGGGCATGAATGCGAATTCTCCCACTCCTGTGTCTCCAGTCAAAGGGTGGTCTCTCCATCTAGACTGCTTCAGCTAATTACCTCACTGCTTTTGTTGGTTACAAGAGATTTGTTTTGTTTTCCCTCTCATGCTCCTTTTACTTCTAGTTAGGATGGTGTTCAGGAAGCTTTTCTTTAAATGCTATGTTGAATCAGCCAATTTCTAACAATTGTTAGTCTCAAATGCTAGAAGTTGCTTTCTAATCCAAGCTTCGTGTAGAGCAATTTATGGTGGCAGAAACCCGGCTCTGGGCTGCTTGGCAAGACCATATTTTAAGCATCTTAAATGTTATATGGAAAAGCAAATACACTGTTGGCATCTAAACTACAGTCTGAGAAGCACATAGCCATTTTAAAGAACATTATAATTCAATCTGTACTTAGACATTTGAGGCTGCTAACTTAGGTTGCAAGTATCTAATGCTATCTTTAAACAGAGAATTTCACTTGTTTTACACTTGTACCAATTTAAAGTAGTATAATGCTTGGCACTTTTCCAGTGCTTTTCATCCAAAGAACATAAAGCATTTTTCAAAGGTGGATGAATATCAGTGTCTCCACTTCATTTTTAGAGGTAAGGAAACCGAGGCACTCAGTTTAAATAGCTTACCCAAAATCACACAGTCAATGGCAGAGCTAGGACTGGGAATCTGTGAAACCTTTCTTTTGGGCTACCCTGCAAGAAGTCTATCTAATGCTACAAAATATTATGTATAAAATAATAATTACAGAACTTAAAGGTGAACTGTAAACAATTTTTTTTCCCATTATTTTGCTTCTTAGTAGTGCATAAAGAACACCTCTAACTTTTCTCAACTTTTTTTTCTGCTTGCTTCATCTACGCATCATACATTTCAGGTCTTGGATTCCCTATTGCTATAGAACTCCCTGAGAAGACTCTCCAAGATACTAAAACCTGAGCAATTGCAAAGAAAGAGGAGACTTGTTCACACTCGGACAGATTTTCATAAGAGCGCAGCACCAGTGTGTTGAGTTCTTCAATCTGGGCCAATGTTCAAGACTCTTGTCCTTGTGTGCTGGTTATACTTGTTTAACTCAGCCTCTTGACAAATAATGAGGAGCAAAGGTTTCTGTATAAGCCTTTCAGCTGTAGGCTGGGATTTCTACAGAAGGTCTTACAGGGAAGACTGGGCTTGATAGTCCTAATTTTTTCTAAAAAGTTGAAAAACGCAGTATTTCCCGGTCTTTACCCTTCCTTTTTTTTTAAATTGTGAAAAATGCCCTGTTTTTATCATAAGGGAGCCATAAAAAAAAAAAAAGATATTGGCTGTGTCCCTGCAAAGAGCACATACTTCTATTCTCAGAGTACTGCATGCTCCTGAAAATGTCTGTTACATTAGTGAGAAGAATTAAACACAGGGCAGACATGTTAATTTCTGTTGCTGAATGGCACAGGCAGTTACTCCTGAGTATTGCAGATAAAGAGGCAAATACTAACTAGCTGGCAATGCCTAACTTTTTAAAATCATGGTAATATTAACCTTTCTGTATTTTAATATCCTACCTCGGTCCAAAATTAACCCAAAAGATTCATGCATCCTTTTGCCTGAAGATTGCACCTGAATCAGGGGCAATATAACATGCAGTGGACTGTGTGGAGCTCCAAATTGTTGCATCCTGTGTGGCAGAATGCGGTGGTAGTGTTGCTTTTATTTACCCCATGTGGAAACCTTATGGAAGTTCAGGCCACAGCATTGTAGCAAATTTAGTTCTGTCCTAGCTATTCAAAGCCTGTTGTCTTGTCAGCTGGTTAACATACTAGGAAAAGCTTAAAAGTTTGTTTCTCATCAAAAATGACATGTCAGTTTTATAACTAGAACATGTGGTATCCAGTTCCCTACACTTGAATTAAAATGCAATTTGAAGCCTGGTTCATGGATTTTAAAATACTGAATACAAATAACCTACAGATCGTATGCAAATATTCCAAAGAGCAGAATCAGGTGCTCGCTTTACATTCTACACATAACCTACATAAATTACTTTTTTTCTTCTAATCCACCCTATTTATTCACACACCTTATGGCCAGTCTAAACAAAACACACAGGTTTAATTATGCAATTAGTTAAATGCTGTGTTTTTAAGTAAAAAAAACCCATCCTTTGTCACCAGTCCTTCTAGAGTTAAAGAGCATGCTGGTCATTGCACCCACACTGCTGTTACTTCACTATCCTGGAGTCACTGTTCAAAGTTATCCTGAATTTAATCACTTTTCTTTTTGATAAAGGAACAAGCAAAAGCCAAAAAACAAACTCCACCTCCATCTCCCACCCCACAGCCAGCTGATGAGAAGCTGCCCTCAAGCCCAGTTTATGAGGTTAGTTAAAATCACAATTAGTAGCTTGTCCTAAACACATCTCAGTAGTGAATAGGCTTTATATTTGTGGGTAATTTTTATGGCTTTGCTATAAAGTTATGATGTCCAGTAAAGTGGTAAGCTGCCTTCTTGTAGGAAGTTCTATTTAATGGGTCATGGCGTTTGGGTTTTAAAGCTAGATGTGTCAATGTAGGGAGATATATAGGTAGCCTTGTATCCATTCTCTCCTGTTGAAATATTAATAAGGAGTTAATGTGGGAAATGGAGTACTTACAACAATTAATGTTAGGGTTCAGCCTTAAAGGGTAAAATTGAAATAAAGTGAGAGATGTTTATTCTTCCTAGTATTAAAATGTGATTGTTTTTGTTGTAAATAAGAAAAATATAAATGCAAGCAAAAAAGTGTCTAATTTTGAGAAATAGACTTGTCTTGTATCATAAACCACCATTTATTAGCAATATAACCATATTTACACAATGGACCTGTTGACATTACAGACACACGTGTCTGCTTAGTTGTAATGCACTTGTTGTAATGGTATCTAGAGATTTAAAGGTATCGTGTCACTAGTTCCTGGAATCATAACAGTGATGGCAGACTAACTTGATATCTGTAGAATAGCTGAGCTGTTCTGTTGGATTCTAATCATACTTAGGGTGACCTCAAGACAATCCTGCACATGTACATATTGTTGTCATGTAGTATTGAATATTACCATTTTCAAAGGAAATGTTCTCACTAGTTTGAATTCTAGTGCTGAATGCAGTACCTAAGAACTTCTCTTCTGCACTATTGACGTCTTGCTTGAGGGGCTGCTTATGTGACCTTGACAAGTTTCATCTTTGTTTTTCTAGGATGCAGCTTCATATGAGTCAGATGCAACCTACAAGAATTCCAATACAATATATTCAACTGTACATGAGACAGAATCTAGCTACAAAGCTGAAGAGTCAGACTACCAAGAAGCAGTCAGTCAGCGGGAGTCAGAATATGACCCAGAGACAGTTTATGAAGTGGCAGGGGCAGGAGACCTCTATCAAGCAGGTAGAGTGCTCTTATTTCTGAGTTGGTACTTTCAAATGGTAGGTAGTGAGTCAGTGAATAATTGTGCTAATATGTCCCTGTCACTGGTTTGGGCAGCAACATAATCTGAGTTAACAACATTTTAATTTTTAATTTAAATGTGCTGGTATCAAATTAAAGGGGCAATATGGCAAAGAAGAACATTGACCTGCCTTTATAATGAGTGGGCCTTTTTTCCAATGCTGAAAATAAATAAGATTCATGATTTAATGTTGAACTAACTATAAGGCAAACTAGTGACCGCTTTTAGCTGAAGTTTAGAGAGAGCCATCCTCTTGCTTCTACATATGTCATGTAACACAAATTGGCTTTGGAAAAAAATACAAAGGTGAACTTCAAATAAAGGCTTATTTTAGCTAGTGCTGGCCAGCCATCTTGAAAATCCTACTAACAAATAATTGCCTTTAGAATTAAGCAACAGACACATCTTTTAACCTTTGCAGTCTGAGACATTAAGCCTAGAAAGTTAAATCTGCTGGTCGGGAGAGTAGAGATTGGAAGGGTGTGTTCCTATTTCATCATGTAACTTTGGGGGTGGGGGTGATATAAGGTGTGCAGGATGGTACTTTTTTCATCTTGTAAATGTATTGTTGTTTTTCTCAAAATTTCTTCATAAACTAATTCAAAGCTGCCTGTCTCTTACCCTCTCACCAAGGCCATGCGAGAATGAAATTTCTCTTCAAAGTTTGTCCCTGGATCTAGTCACATTTTATAGACCTTTTCCTGAACTAAAGCTGTGGGGCTTCATTTTTACCCTCTCATGCTCCTTTCTATAACAGCCTCCCCATCCATCTCAATTTCTAATTTGTTATAAAAATATCAAAGAAACCAATCAAAACCTATGCAAATATTGCCAAAATTGTGCCTCTTCTGGGTACACACTGACACAGTTGGCTAGTTTTTTTCCTTACTTCAATCTGTGGCCCAAATTACAATGGGGATATGGAAGATGGGTGCCAGATTACACTTTCATAAATGAGGGCTCTATCTATACATAGTGTGGTTTTAGTTCTCTAATGTGTCTGTCTTTTCCAACACTCTTTAGAAGAAAATACTTATGATGAATATGAAAATGAACTTGGAATTACAGCCATTGCCCTTTACGATTATCAGGCTGGTAAGCGCGGGTCTTGTTCTTTTTAATTTTGTAACCTATGAATAACTTTCTGTCTAGTGTAATATTAGCATAATACATATCCTCCACCCAGAATACATTAAGCCCAGCTCTAGCAGTTAGATATTAAGTGACTGCCAGGGCTGAAGAGTAACATGAATATTATGGTTATAGAAAGTTTTCCTTGGTGTGATGGGTAGCAGTCACTATACAAAATTAACGGCATACCCAACTTATAATAGATAAGAATTGAATGTTCTCCTTTTAGGATGAAAGCTGCCACTAAAAACAAGTAAGAGGAGGGAGTCTGTTGCTCAGATAAATCTTTTGATTATCACATTTTTTATCCTGTTTTAAATGTCCTTGTTTGGCGCATTGGAGAGAGGAAGGTAGCTAACATTACTAAGGCTCCTCTGTGAATAACTCCCTTTTAAATCACTTAATGCTACTAAAAATACCATTATGTAGGAAAAAGCTGACCAAAGTAGAACTTCATGTGAGAGTACTGAACACATTGCCTCTTCCACTCTTTTCTCAGCGGGCGATGATGAGATTTCCTTCGATCCAGATGACATCATCACGAACATAGAAATGATTGATGACGGCTGGTGGAGGGGAGTGTGCAAAGGCAGATATGGGCTTTTCCCAGCCAATTATGTTGAGCTGAGGCAATAAAGAATATTGTCAACCGATTATGCCTTAATGCCATAGTCATTAAACCTGATTTAATACACTACAAATCATGATGCTTTTTTGAGGATGGAGGGGTATATACATATTGCTTTTATATTTAATACTTTGCTCATGCTTTTTAAAATGTTTATGCCACAGAATTCGCTAATATATTGTAACTCTTATGTTCCCCACCAAGGTCCCTGGTAACGGTTCTTATGTATTTTGAAATATTTTTCCTTATTCTTTGCCAAATTAGTGATTGGCATTAAATATCATTTCAAGGACTATTAGCTGCCTGTCATAAGAATGCATGTTTCACTCATACCTGTAAGTGAACAGAATTACCTAGTGATTAAGTCTAGTTAGTCTTCCACTAAATGTTGTCAGCTAAAGATCATGGCTATGCAGGTAATTTGCATTTCCACTTAAGAAGGAGTACACCTGTATTTCCATATATAGTGTATGGATAAGGGAAGAGAAGGACTTGAAAGTTTACAGTTAATGACAACTACCTAACTTTGAATATTGGCCAATGGTTAGAAATATATTGATGCTATGAAGGAAACAGTCCAGTTATTCGTTATTTCATTTTAAAGTGAGGTCTCTTGGCTCTAACATGGACTTTCTCGTGCTACCACTTTTGTCTTTTCCCCTATGGACATCTTAGCACTAGCTCTTGCTAATCGCTTCGTTCTCTCCCCCCTCCCGAAAAACCCTTTTAAAGTTGTTACAGAAGTGCTTGCAAAATTCCAGTGTTGACTCACCCAGGGACGTGCTTGGTCTTTTCAAGGAACCCTAAACCAGCATCCAAACCAGTACCCCACTACCTACAGTAACAGTCTCACTGCTTTAAAGATTAAAAGGCAGTACAATGTTGGTATATTGCATTGTGTGTACAAATATATTTTTGCTCATACAATGAAACAGGCAGGCTTGCAGTTCAGTAAGACAGTTATAACTGGATTTCAGTCAAGAAATGTTAATACAAATAGCATAAAACCATTCCAGATAGTCTCCACTTCTGATCCACACAAAAATAACTGTCCTCTTTATATTTCAGCAGAAACTGCCAGTAACGTTTGTCCCTAATGATGGAGTTAATCCTGTTTTTTGCCCAAATAGAAATTGAAGTTCTTGTCACTTTTAAAAATTGGTTTATTTCACCACAAAAGTTGGTGTCCCTACCAAAGATAGTAAGTTCCAGCTAATAATGCATATGTTAAATGTGTATATTGTCTGTATCCACCTTCTCATAAAAATGAGAATGGCAGTGTGGAACTGGCACATTTGGACCAGTGGAGAACAGAAAATTTTTGTATAAAATGGCACAGTGTATCTAGGAAGAAGGTATCATGTGGAAACCAAATCTTGGGTGATTGGGACAATCTTTAATGAATGTCATGTATGTCATATGACTATATTTTTTTCTCTCCCATGGTTTCATTTCTTTGTCATATTGCATTAATAGATTGGGTTGGGTTTTATACGCAATTTATTTTATCCAATTTTGCATAGAACACCACATAGGAGATATGATTTTTTGTAAATTAAATATTCAAATAAACTTTTTGAACCATTTTCATGGGATACTTTTGTATTTTAAAGCTGATGTTTCAAGAATGTTGAGGTTTCAGTTCAGAGATTCTCTTTGTTCACTCATCTAGTCACCTTCACCATATCTGCTTCCATGTCAATCAGACCCTTAACACCATGAATAATGAGTATTTCCAGTGGACACTGCTACGTGGTGCCCAGTTATTGCAGTGATAGGTACCGTTCTGAATGAGTGTCCCAGCAGCGCTCTGCTGAACTTTCTGAACACTTCCCTAACACGCAGATCCACTGGCTAGCCTCCTGTTCCTGCCCCCATGTGGAAACATTTAGATTTTAAAAAAGGGGGTTATGGGCCAGAGTTTCAAAAAGAGCTTAGCTCTCATTTAGGCACTTCAGTGAAGTGAGCTGACTCCCCCTGCCCAAAACAAACACATGCAGTATGCCACAGCTCCCTTCAGAGAATGAGAGGTGCGGAGAACAATGGGAGCTACAGGATACTATGGTTTTTTGAACACTTGACTCCTAACTGTGTTTTGTGAGGGAGAAAAAAGCTGTACATAACTGGCTCCTAAGAAAACCAGCTGCTGCTTGGGTCATAAAACTTTACCTTCATAGCCCTGCTATTCAAGGTCCTGAAGCATTAGCTTCTCCACTATTTTTTTGATACAAAGCTAAAGCAAGTTGCATATCTGTGTTGTAGAAACCACCTTGGAAGAAGCTGGATGGGAGTAGGTTGTAGCTGTCCAAGGAGACAGCCAGGCCTTCTGGCATCTGGGTGGAAATTGTAGATGGCTTGGGATTTTGTGTCCAAAGAGGTAGCTGAGCCTTCTGGTACTGGGGAAGAAGATACATGTTCTTTTTTCCCCCTTCCCTCATGTGGACAGGGTCATAGGTGACATAAAATTCTGGGGGGCAACTTGAATTCCAAGTTCCCCATCCCACTAACCCTTCACTAGCTAGTAACTAGGTACCCCCACTGCTCTTCCCTTCACTGTGAGACCTGGATCACCTGAAAATGAGTAAGAATGCTAGGTGCATGTTATTGAAAAAATGATCATAACTGGAAAGAGATCCTTGTTAACTGCTACTAGGGTTTGGCACTAACATCCACTTGAGATGAATGAGGCTGATACATATCTCAGAGCTTGTGGCTCTCTGCAGACTGCATTGCTTTACATTTAGTTCATACTTTGAAGGTTTTCTTTGTAACTCAAAGACAAAATAAGTTCCTAACCCTTTATCTTAAATTCTGTTGCACATTTAGGGGAGGGGGCAATGGGACTCTGCAGCTGGGAACTTGCCCAATATAGGGGTCTCTGCGTATACCAGATATATTAATTTAAGCACTCTTGCTTTTAAAATAATTTGGACAGACACATAAGCAGCATTAAAGAATAAATATACATGACAATTACTTCAGACATTCAACAACTGCTGTTGCCTGGTGTGGAAATCTAGGCTTGCAGTGTCAAGGGTTAATTTTTATACCAGTGAAAGTATAATAGTGTCACAGGATGACTGGCCCTTTAAGGGGGGTTAGAGCTGAGATGCACCTGTGCCAGAGAAGTTTGCCTCCACAGGTGGAGGAAATGAATTCACTGTGGGGAGGGAATGCAGTGGCTAAGAGCTGGCCTGCTTGGAAAAACAGGAGCAGTCTGTGGCTCTCAGAGAGGGAAGAATCAAACAGAGGGACTACAAGCAAAGAAGCCCTGTGGGTCAGCATTCTAGAACGTGTGGGAGCATAGCTAGGAGTACAGGAAGAGGCCCTGGAAAGGCTACAGGGATCGAAAGTCCGGGCCAGTTGTGTAGGGTTCACAAGGCTGGGAATCCATAGAAGAGAATGGGTGTGGGCTCCCCTTATGGTGCCACCCTGTGAGGGGGTGCAGTGACTCCCAGCCATTAAGGAGAGGACTGAGCTGTTGGTTGTTGCTACCTTTCTACCAAGCAAGATGAGGCAGTGACCCGTGCTAAGAAGGGGAGGATAAAGAGACTGAGTAGAGCCCAGAAGGGGCTAGAGCTTCACACAGAGGTAGAAAAGGAGACAGACCCTCAGAAAACATGGCTGTGCCCAGCTTAAGGCTGGGACAGAAGACTGGTTTTGTGTTTGTTTGGACTTTGGTACTCTGGAAGAGTCTGAATTGGCTGGAGGGCTGAGTTACCTCAGCAACTGAACAGTGCGGAAGGTGAGAGGAGATGATAAACTGAGACCGCAGTCGGGCCTGGAGCCAGACCAGGTAGGCTCCAGTTATGTGTAGAACAGAAACAGTGTCTGCAAACTTTAGTCTGTGTTGGTTCTAAAAGCCCCTTCATGCATGATGGCAGTAATTGTGTGCTGCTGCGTGGGTAGGTGCCCCTGCAGCAGAGGACTTTCATGCTAACTGATCGACACTCTCTCAACAGTGGTAGAACTGATAAAGTGGGAAGTAACAATACATAAAGAAGAAAGCCAAGTGCTTGGCTTATGTCCTCAGAAGTGACACATTGTTAGTCAAAAGGGAGGTAAAGAAGGATCCATCTAGCAGGAAATTGGGGAGATTATGTTAACAGGATGCTATCAATTTAAATCATGCCTCAGCTTGATTTTGTTTTTTGTTTTTCAATCTGAATGTTAAAAGACACCTAAGATCATTGTAACTGAAAATTTAGAGAATATTTTTTTCTTGTTTTGTTTCATGCATTTGACAGCACTTTTGAGTGGTTAGTTCTAGGGCTTTCCCTGTGCAGTCAGTTTTCCCTTTTGTGTAAGTTTTTCACAATCTACTCAGGAATTACTTTTTTTTTAAACTAAAAATATAAATTTAAAATTTAAAAACTGTCAGGGAGACTTCGGAACAAACACAGCATCTGAAACTACCATACTTCGAACTTTGGTAAGGAAACTTTGACTAGACTGCCAGGTGGCTGGTATCTTCTGAGACTTCTAAAAAGGGTAGTAATTTGCCTGAAGTAATTTTTCCCCTTTAAATGGAAGTAAATAAGGGGCCAACTATGGAGGGAAAAGCCATGAAGGCAAAGATTAAATTATCCTCTGCAGAAACTTACATCTTACAGTTTTATATGTGATGTGTCTATAACCTCAGTTTTAGGCATCTGACAATAAAAATAACTACTGCAATGCTAGTCTGTCTCCTGATCTAGAGAATGGAACTCTCTCATGTAACTCCCTCTATAGTGGAGATGAGACTATACCTAATTTGTTAATTTAACAGCTTCCCACTGAGACTAGTATCTTAGAATAGGTGACACTTTCCATACATAAATACAAGAATTTCCAACTGCAAATTCACAAGAAATCTGTGGTCTTGCCAACTAGCCCATATCTTAGGAAGATAAGAGGTGCCTTAGAAGTAGTCTATATTTGTTACGGCTGTAATGGTGCAGCAAAGTTTTGCAGTACTATTTTTTTGAATATGTGCTTTTTTTCATTAAATATTCTGGTAGCACCCATAGATGCTGTGTGCCCATGTTATTGCTGCCTTCAAGGTATTTTCAGGCCTTAGAATAGCAAGATAGTTGATTCTTGTTCATAAGTAGTACTTGCACTCATGAGCATCTGCAACAATACTCTTGTAAGAACTATCCAAGTGTAAAAGTTACCCTCATGGGTAACTTACAGGAGCAGGAAACAGGACTATTCGGTTCTCTCACTAGCTCTGTCGTTGATTCACTGTATGACTTTGGGCAAGTCCTTTAATTCCTCTTTGCTCCCAATTACCCACTCTGTAAAATGAATAGAAATAATACTTAATTCATAGGCATGCTATGAGGTTCAATTGATGTTTAAGATCCTCCAGTAGAAGGTGCTCTGGTAGCATTAAATATTTGTATGCAGTATCCAAACATTTGGTTATTAAATCTTTTAAATGTTAATATTTGTTTGTTTACAATATGATTAAATGTGTAATAAAAATGCTCCATAAAACATTTAGACTTTCCCCTTCCCTATGTCTGTAAAACAGTTAGTAGCAGTGATGCGAAGAACATCATCTGAAGGGCAGTTATGTGGGAGGTGGAGAAATATTCAAAGAATGTGAAACATCCCTGATAAATGCACTTGCATTTGTACAGCAGGAGCTGTGATCATCTGTTGTGCTGTATGTTTTCTTTCCCATTCCTTTCTGAATATGTGTTTGAAGCCATAGGCGCCGACTCCATGGGTGCTCTGGGGCTGGCGCACCACGGGGAAAAATTAGTGAGTGCTCTGTACCCACCGGCAGCCAAGCTCTCCCCCACCCCGCTCCACCTTCTCCTCCCCGCCTTGAGCGGGCCGTGTGCCCACTCCTACGCCTACCTCCCGGTGTTTCCCGCCTGGCCACACCAAACAGATGTTTGCATGCTCTGGGAGGAGCAGGAATGTGGCGAGCTCAGGGGAGGAGGCAGGGCCAGGGTGAGGATTTGGGGAAGGAGTTGGAATAGGGGCAGGGAGGGGGCGGAGTTGGGGTGGGGACTTTGGGGAAGGGGTTGGAATGGGGGCAGGGAAGCGGTGGGAAGGGGTGGGGCCTCATGGAAGAGGTAGAGTGAGGGAGGGGCTGGTGCAGAGCTGGGATCGAGCTCCCATGGAAATGAGGGGAAGTCGGCGCCTATGGTTGAAGCAATGTGATTCTAACTTACTTATGGTTTCCCTGTGTATTGTTATGAAATAGTTAAGCAAGTGCATACAAGATTTCATGTTACATGTTCTCAGCTGGTAGAAATAGTTGTTTTGTGTATGGTAGATCTGAAGAGCTTGTCACACTTTGTGCCTGAGGATTCTCTCCTCTTAACTGCAGGCAATCCTGATGCCTTCAGGGAGACCTCTGACATTCTCATCCATTAGATAAAATGTCCTAAATAGGACTGAGTAGCCCTGTCCCTTCCTGCTAATTTGATAGCAATTAAACTATCCAGATATTTCAGAGAGAGAGAGAGAGAGAGAGAGAGCTCTTGGCTAATGTGAAGACTCTAGCAAGGGTGTCTTTTTAATTTAAAAGGTATGTAGGTAATGCTTTAATTATATATACAAAGAGGCCGATGAAGATGCAATCCACAATACGTACCTAGGAGGGTTAGTTAGTATATCAGAGTTGTTTTAAGAGCCTAGCAAATCTTTATCAATGTATTTATAGACTGCATTTTCTAAAACCTCTCCATAAGCTGCTGCTTTACTTTTAGTTTGCCCAGATGGCAGGCTTAAGAGGATGGTGAAGGATGCTCTTGCATTCAATTTGTTTTACATAAAGCCTTGAAGCTGTGGAATATTGTGTTAGATTTTTATGTGCAATGGGTCTTTTCCTGCTGTTTTACATTGTGACCGGACTCCCCATAGTGGGGATAAATCCAACTATGCAGTTTGTGACAATTAACTAGAAACAATGAGTGAAGGAAATTACAGTCTGTAGTATCATGGCACTTGCTCTGAATGCGAGATTTTGCTTCAGCAGAGTGACATGAATCATCCTTTTATGATTTCAGGTAAAGGGCATAAAGAGAGCCCGCATGTGGGTCTCAGTAAAATCTCACATTATGTACAGTACCAGGAAATAGTGCCCATCACTGGTATTATCCAAAGCTTGAAAGACTTGCCTCACTAGTCTCAAGATACTTTAGGTCTCCATCATGTCAAATGGAGCTGTTTTTAGATACCAAAGTAAGACGTGCCTCAGATTAAATAGTTGTATTCGAAGAACACTTTTGCAAACACAGGATTTATGAGCAAGCCCACATATTTCAAGCCACAAATATAAAATCTCCTAGGAGACTTTAACATATCAGAATAACAGCAAGAAGGTGGGAGTGTGGAAAATATCAAACAGTATGACTGTCAGTGAAACCATGAAACAAAGGACTAATGACAAAGCTTTTTTCCTATATAATGTACTAGGCATAATTGTAAACCTGACCACAGCAACTGTCATTTTCTGGATCATCTAGGGCATGCAGAGCAAAGGAGAGGGTCATTAACACATGAACAATGAGTCATTTCACTATGATAGAGAGCTCAGGGTACGTTTCATTTCATATAGTTAGCATTTACCCTTTTACTTAGAGACTGCAAGTGTTAATGAGCATCATAGAACTTTCAGACAAAAGTATAAATAATTAGTGCATATTTTACTATACTCAAAGTAAAGGATATTTGAAGGATTATCCTTATCTGCAATCTTATGTTATACTGAGAAGAAAAGTTTATTAAATTTAGGGGAGGATTGTGTGTGTGTGTATACATGTGTATAACCATGCATTCTTAATGGTACTATTGGCCTCTCACATTATGTCACATTGGGCAAAATGTTTGTAGGATGGTTTACAAATAACAGTCATAACATTGCTTCTTGCCTTAGAGATTGAGGCAGTGATGGGCAAATGTTTTGCTGTTGCCACATAAGGAGGAAAACCCCAAAAGTCAGTCTAAATTTGTAATGCAAAGGAAAGGAGTAGTATCCTGAAAGTCTCCCAAATGCAGAATTCAAATTGATGACAATGTGGTCTATTGAGGGCCTTCTGAAGGAAAAGGGATGGCATTGCCTTGAGTTGTGTTGAGAGTACGTCCAAAGAAAGTTGCAAACAAACAATAGAGCTTTCAGCAATGGCCGGTTTTAATGATTAACTTTTAAAGGTCAGCTGGAATCAGGCAAAATTCATGAACAATTATTCTCACTTACATGTAAGCATCCAGTATACTTAATGGTCTGCTAGTTTATCATCCATGGTAGGTTGGGATAATGAAAATAGGAGACTCACTGCCACAGTCAGAAGATACAGTGATCTCTCCTGTGCAAGCGAATTGTGTTTTCTCATAGACTCTCTCTAAACCTTTCCCTTTAGGTCAGGGTTTAAACAAACCAAAGAAATGTAGGGCTGGAAGGGACCTCAAGAAGTCATTCAATCCAGCCCCCTGTGCTGAGGCTGGACCAAGTAAACTTAGACTTAGAGAACTAAACCTAGAAGTGGTGACCTTTCAGATTTAAGATAACTATAGACCTGGTGGCTTCCAAATGAGAGGTGACGGCAAAGAGTCTGCTTCCTCCTGTCTATCGTCCCACATTCTTTGCCTGTCCCACACAAGATGAGAAGTAAGATTATCATGTAGGCATGTATTTGGGGGGATTCATTTCCTTCTCTGTGTAGCTGAAGGTGAGGAATTGAAACTGGTTGCAAAAGATGCTTAGATGTGTGCCTGACTAGTATCACCAGTTCAGCTGCCCAACCATCTCCCTACCCTTGGACCACTTGTGAGAGCTGATGGGTAACGCATTCTGTAGAGTCAGGAGAACAAGTTTTAGCCACCGTGTTGCCCCTGACATACCGAATAATCTCAGACTTGTAACAGCCTCTTTCTGCCTGTTTCCCCTTTACAAAATGGAAATAATATTTACCTTTGGGAGTGGGGGAAAAGGGTGCAGGTGGGATTTCAAGGCTTAATATGCCAGTGTTTGTAAAGCATTTAAGAGTTTTGGATGTTAGGCGTTCCCTAAGTGCAATCTACTGTTAAAATATTAGAGAAGCCCAACATAGCAAACAAGTTATTTGTTGTGCTAATCTATCAACCTCATCAGTTTTTTTATCCCAAAAAAACTCACTCAAACAAATCACTAGCCCTATATTAATTTTTGGTATGTAATATTGATAGTACAGGGCTAGAACTAGAACAGTGCTAAGATAAGGACTCAATTTAATTGTTTCTTTTAAATATTGCACGATACCTACATGAACCAAAGCCTTAAGGCAAATTGTATGATTGCCTAATCTCTATTTCCTATCCAAAGTGGGTAAATGTAATCATAAAATATTTTATTCACTGATATTCCCACTAGTCTGTGTCCAGCAGTAAAGTTAGCACTGACCAATTATTGGTGCTTTTAAAGTGAATGGTGAAATAGATTCTACTTCAAAAATATCAGTGATTGGAGAGAGAAAGCAGCAAGTGTTCAAATACTGCAGGATGGGGAAGTGTTATGAACTAGAGATTACAGCTCAGGGCTAAGAATCAGGGGGAGGCTGGGTTCCATTTCTGCCTCTGACACTGATTCACCCTGTGACCCTGAGGCATTCACTTCACCCTTTGGTTAAATAGGGATCATGAAATTGTCCTTTCTGTCTCTTACGACTTGCCCACATCTTAGCATCCCAGTTCTGAAAATGGCCTTTCACCAGAGGGAGCATATATTCACTAGTAGTCACTGTGTCTCTGTGGGTCACAAATGAGAATAGTAAATTCAGGACAAGCTGCTGGGAAAAATGGGCAGACATCCCCCCTCAAAATCGGTGGTTATTCTTCCATGAGATATAGCAATCCAGCAACAAAAGTAAACTTCTGTCTCACCACACTGGCTAACAAGAAGTCAGAAATGCAGCCTCCTTAGGTATTCCAGTCCTGGATTCAACACCCAGACACTAGACTTAATGATAAGTGGTTATTAAAAACCAATTTCATCAAACAAAAGGGTTCTTCTGATCCTAAAGGACCAGCCACATTCCCAGGTCAATATATAACTCAGTTCTTACCCAATAATCACGCTGTTGCCAATCCTTCAATATCTAATATCTAAAGGTTTATTTATAAAAAGGAAAGAAAGGTGAGAGTTAAAATTGGTTAAAGGTATCAAATACATACAATAATTGCAAAGTTCTTGGATCAGGCTTGTAGCAGCGATGGAATAAACTGCTGGCTTATCAAGTGTCTGGCTGCTTCCAAATCATTGGAAGATCCTCAGTCCCTTGGTTAGAATGCTCCCATTAGTATAAGTTCATAGTCCAGAAGTCTGAGCAGGAAAGAGGTTAAAAGGAGATGTTTCCAGGGCCTTTTATAGGTTCTGCCAAGTGAAGGGAAACCCACTGTTCTAGTTTTTGGAAAATTACAGGTAACAAGATGGTGTTTGGAGTCACATGGGCAAGTCACATGTCCATGCATGCTTTGCTTAGTTGTAGTAGAGGCCATTACCCATACTCTAGTTAGAATGTTCACATGAAAGTCCATCAGCTGTGGATGGTCATCTTCCATGGTCCATTGTGAGTTGTATTCCTTGATGGGCCATTTAACTTGAACAGTTCCTTCTCCATGTGCTGTCTAAATATCTTGTTGGCGTTACCATAGGAGCAAACATTTGAAAGATAGGTATAGAGTTAATATTAATAACTTCAGGTACAAAAATGACACATACATGCAAATAGTATAATCATATTCAGCAAATCATAACTTTTCTATAGACGTCTTACATGACATGCTTTGTACAAGATTTGTTGCAGTTATATATATAACAGTGGAATGATCTACACGGTCAAATTTTAATCAGATAATGTCACGCTAGTACTAAAAGGTAATTGATGTACTGTGTCAATAGATGTAGCACCACAATATGGTAAGGGGGAGGTAAAGACAGAGAGTAGTCAGATGCAGATAATGGGACTTTCATCATGTACTAGTCTTTAAATAATGGTTTCATGTGAGGGGAAGTGGAAAGGTTGTCTCAACTGTCCATACTCTTCTAGTATGGTTTCAGATAGAGGTATTGCTGTCATGGGATTTTGCATGTGTTCTGATGTATGAATTAAGACATTTTCCCCAAGAATTTGAATAGCTTTTTCCATACCACCCCCCTGACTCAAACTATGCAATTGCTACTCCGTTGTGGAATGGAAACACTATCTGGACACCAGCATGCCCTCAGCTAGAAGGCTGGTGCAAGATAGACTTCCCTCAATCCTTCTCCTCCAATGCTTCTCTACCACTGTAGGACTGGGAATTCCCAAGCCCATATTTAGTTCAGTATTGTACCAATTTGTGCAACTTTACATAGATAAGTTGTCCCACTGGCATCAATGGGATTATTCACCCACATAAAATTATCCATGTGTAAGTGACTTCATTGCTTTACTCTTGTCCCTGTTCCACGGGTAATGGTTCTTTACTGCTGAGCTCTTTAGGGCTCACTTGGGTTCAAAGTTCATTTACTTTGCATGTTGAATAAATAACTTTCCTCAGAACATCTACTGTATATTCTTCACAATGTACTCCTAGACTAACCTGACCTTCCTGGGTGTCAGAATGTGCAATGTGGGCCAAATTCAGAGCATGTGGCTCATGATCATTAGTCTAAAAGCCATAATTACAGGAGACTGGGGGCAACAATATGGCTGTTTCTTGCATGTTACCACTTATTAAATAAGAATACGTCTTAAATGGGTTGCAAGTATAAGAGATTAATTAAAAATTAAGCTATTTGGGGAATTAATGTTAAAGCCTGAAGCTGACAGAATGATATTGTCCTGCAAGAATCTACGATAATACTGTAGATCTGTAAAGAGAGTTATCAGAGTTCCCCAGGCTCAGCATAAATTGGTACATGAACAGTTTGTTAATGGAGTCTACATTGCAAATGACTGCTTAGCACTGAGTGAGATTGGGGATGCTGTACTTATTAATGTGTGGGACTGTGCTGTCATCTGATTAGGTTCAAAGCTGCATTACACAAATCGGTGGTTATATTCATTTAACTTATTCATGATGATTATGGTTGGCAGTGACTATTATTGATTGAAAAATAAATTCTATTACTAAAGCCTTACTTTCAGATGGTGATAGCTTTGAGAAACATTAATCTTTTGGACTGATATATTCCTGTAAGATTTATCCCAGGTGTAACATTGCAAGAAGCAGGGCCACAGAGTACATCTAAACTAACATTTTTCTCAGAGAAGCTAAGATGAAACTTAGTGAACTGTCATCTGCTTTCCCTCTTATTCACATTTTAGTTCAGACGTGGTCCCCAAACTGTGAGGCATGCTCCCCTAGGGGGGCTTGGAGAATGTTCAGGGAGGCACGGAGGGGCCCTCGCCAGCCCCACGGGGGGTAGGAAGGGAGTGCCACCCAGTCCCACCCCCCAGCTCCACTCCTGGCTTCGGCCCTGCTCCCAGCCTCAGCCCCCAGTCCGGGCTCTGCTCCTCGCTCTGGCCCCAGACCTGCCCCCAGATGTGGCCCCAGCTGTGGCCCCATTACCCTGTCCACATCCCCTCCACCTCCTGAGTGCGGCCCCACTCCTGGTCCTGGTTCCAAGGGGGAGGAAGCACAGGGACTGGGATAAGGGGGTGGGGGGGCGCAACCCTGAAAAGTTTGGGGACCACTGTTTTAGTTTATGTAAACCTGCTAGATGAATGCCATTCTATCTAATATGGGAAAACTACTTGCTAGTCATTCAGCTTGTCAGAGACATCCTCTTTTCCCGCTCTGTGGTGAACTCCAGACTACCAGAAAAGAGGGAAGCAAAGACTAGTAAAAGGCACCAGTTATAAGGACAAACTCTTCCACCCTCTTCTAGGTAAGTTTTAAAACCATCAATTCCCAACCCAAACAGGACATGTGAGGATACAGGATGGGAAAAGAGGAAGAACAACAAACCCAAATTGCTAGTGAGTCATTTCCCTTATCATTTATTTATCCCCTGTTGTCTCCCATCCCGTGAACAAATTCCAGACTACAGGCATAGGTAACCAGGTACTCATACCTAAGAAGCAGCTTGGAAAACTTAAGGAGTTAAGTTTCCCTCTGCTGTCTTTGTCCACCTGGAAAATTGAGATGAAACATAGCTCAGAAGGAAGCAACGTTACAAGCAGATTATGAGAATCTTGCACAGACAGAAAGTAGGCAGTATTGCAGGCCAAGGGAGTATGCAGCATTATGAGAAGGGGACAAAAAAGTTGGAAGGAAAACTAGCACTGAAGAGGGGAGACAGACGCTACCTGAGGACAAGGATATGCCAAGTTTTTTTATTGAGCTACATAGGGTCTAGCACTCATTATTTGGTGAGAGCAGTTGAAGTCCCAAGGTCCAGCAATTTCTTTTCTGGAGGGGTGGGAGAGATGCTGTCTCAGTCTATGACAGCAATTCCTGGGAAGCTGAATTCATGTAATATAGGCTGTCTTTCAGGGAGCTTGCTGGGCTAAACCAGAAGGTCCAACACTCATGTGAGAGTCACAAACCAGGGAGCCATGTTCACAGTTGCTGGGACATGACAGAAAGCAAATAAACTAAGATCTAGCAGCAAGCGTGCCCTGTTCTAGGTTAGCAGCAGCAGCTTCTGCTAACCAGAACCACTTGCAGTAGAACCTCCCAGCCAGGATCAAGATGAAGGAGCCTAAAAGCCTGCACAGAGGCTAGTGGTGCCTGTCGGCCAGTGTGCTTTCCCCTGGAACTCTGTGTTGGAGAGGGAGACCCTTTCTTTTTTCAGATTCCGCTAGGGAAAACCTGAGGATGGGGTGGGAAAAAAGAAAGGGGGAAAGAGAGCCCCACCAAGGATCTTTTGTATATTTAGCTGAGTGAAGAAGGAAGAGGGAGGGAATGAGACAGCAGCAGAAACTGAAGGAGCAGCAAGAAAAGGCGCAGAGTCAGGCTGCAGAATCTGAGGGAGAGCTGGAGGGGGGGGTGGTAGCAGCGACACGGAATGAATGCATCCGATGAAGTGAGCTGTAGCTCACGAAAGCTTATACTCAAATGTGTTAGTCTCTAAGGTGCCACAAGTCCTCCTTTTCTTTTTACAGGTCCCAAAAACATCATTAGCATTAACACCACCACCAGAGGAGCCTGGTTGGTTGGAATCTATTTGGTGGGGGTGGAAGGGATAAAGGGTTTGAGAAGAAGAATCCTATGCCTCCAGAAGCAGGGAGGGAAGGATCACGTACAACATGCATGCAGTCCGGTCAAAGTTTCTCTCTGAAAATGTTCCTGCCACTGGGCAGGCACAACTGCTATAGGAAACCTCAAGATTCTTTATGTACTGGGAATCTGTACTGTTTTCAGTTGGCAAGCGTGTTCTCTCCGTGTGCTGGCCTGGCTCTGTGCAGATAGCCAACCCAGCAGACCATGATGGTATTACTCAGAAAGACCACAGTTTATTGCCTTCAAGACTAGGGTGACCAGATGAAATGGAGAAAAAACAGTGGCCGGAGTTGCCAAAGCAAAAAACAAACAACAACAAAAAACGCTGGAGCGGCCAAAGCTGCAATATCGGGACAAATGGAATCCCGACTGTGCATCGGTCGGGACGCAGGACAAAGACCTAAAAATCGGGACAGTCCCGATTTTGTCAGTTCGTCTGGTCACCCTATTCAAGACACAGTACTAACTTCACAGATCAGTGTCTACAGGTACACTAACACATGAATGCCCATTGGCAAGGAGTCAGCTCAGTCAGCAGCAGGACTTTCTGCTGCCCCCTAGGCTAGACAAAGGTGCTCTTTTATACATTGATACAAACAAGTCACGTATTATACTCCTGACATTACCAACCCTACACCTTGTACCTACTGGTTCAAATAAAACATCCCCATTCGTTATTCTGTCCTCTTGTCCTTGTCTTACTCGAGGTTGATGTGGTCCTGTACCATCTCCCAGGAATGTGTTATTAATATTAATTGTATAATATTGAATGTGTAATAAATATTCAAAACCTGGTGTTAGAGAGCTTATTCCTTCACTCTCCCACTTCCCTGCTCCTTCTCACATGAACAGAGAGCAACAATACCCGAAGACCGAAGGTGCAAACAATTTGATGTTTATTGGGGTGAACTTCCAGCAAGCTTAAATACAAGTTCCTTTTTCCTTATTTTCGAATCCCAACTTACTTCCTGTTTGCCCCTAATTTATATAGTAATATTCTTAGCTATACCTTAACCAATCATTCTACTGAAATTTAACTAACCAATCCTAACATATTGTAACATGATTAGCTAACCAATTATATCCCACCACCTTAATTAGATTACACCCAGCAAAATTAATTATACAGCAGACAGAAACAATCACAGAACCAGACAGAGATTATACAGACATACAATAGCAAAGTGGGAACTATAATGACAAAACAATACAGAAGTGAGGATTTCACATCCCAGCTATTGATAAGTGAGTTCTTGCCAGACAGGATGCTATCAAACTAAGTTTCCTTTTACATTTTCTAGGCACTTCCCTTTCTCTGGAGGTGATAGGAATACAATCCTGTCCTGATAGTGCCTGACAGCCCAATAGCACCTTATTTCAATGTGACTAGTTTGGAATGTGGGGATGTGACTGTTCGCTTCCTAGCTTATGGCTGCCTCTGCTGCTTAGCCAAAGGCCTTAGCCTAAGAACAGGGCCTCAAACTGTCACAGTAAGAGAAGGCCCTTATACCAGCTGTCAAGGTTCCTCCCCCACTCTGAACTCTAGGGTACAGATGTGGGGACCTGCATGAAAAACCTCCTAAGCTTATCTTTACCAGCTTAGGTCAAAACTTCCCCAAGGTACAAAATATTCCACCCGTTGTCCTTGGACTGGCCGCTACCACCACCAAACTAATACTGGTTACTGGGGAAGAGCTGTTTGGACGCGTCTTTCCCCCCAAAATACTTCCCAAAACCTTGCACCCCACTTCCTGGACAAGGTTTGGTAAAAAGCCTCACCAATTTGCCTAGGTGAGTACAGACCCAGACCCTTGGATCTTAAGAACAATGAACAATCCTCCCAACACTTGCACCCCCCTTTTCTGGGAAATGTTGGATAAAAAGCCTCACCAATTTGCATAGGTGACCACAGACCCAAACCCTTGGATCTGAGAACAATGAAAAAGCATTCAGTTTTCTTACAAGAAGACTTTTAATAAAAAAATAGAAGTAAATAGAAATAAAGAAATCCCCCCTGTAAAATCAGGATGGTAGATATCTTACAGGGTAATTAGATTCAAAAACATAGAGAACCCCTCTAGGCAAAACCTTAAGTTACAAAAAAGATACACAGACAGAAATAGTTATTCTATTCAGCACAATTCTTTTCTCAGCCATTTAAAGAAATCATAATCTAACACATACCTAGCTAGATTACTTACTAAAAGTTCTAAGACTCCATTCCTGGTCTATCCCCGACAAAGACAGACTATAGACAGACACACAGACCCTTTGTTTCTCTCCCTCCTCCCAGCTTTTGAAAGTATCTTGTCTCCTCATTGGTCATTTTGGTCAGGTGCCAGCGAGGTTACCTTTAGCTTCTTAACCCTTTACAGGTGAGAGGAGCTTTCCCCTGGCCAGGAGGGATTTCAAAGGGATTTACCCTTCCCTTTATATTTATGACACCAGCAGACAGTGATTTTGATTCTTTCTTTTATACCTCTAGAACTAGCCAAGTGATAAGAATACCCCTAAATTCTTAAAGTATAGGCCTTTGCAGACAGGCCTGAATATCTATATCCTAACACCTAGTACTTAGGAGTAGCTGTGTTTTAGCAATGCTAGTCATGCTTTTGCCAAGTTCATGTACCGGACCTAGTGAACTTGTAAGCAAGCATTTGCTTTATTACAGGAACTGACTTTTGCTCATAGCATGGCTTTTGCTGACTTTGGTTCAGGCCTTGCTCCAGGCTCTCCCTCTCCACTATATGTACAACCAATTTAGGGTTACCAGACAGTGCTTAGTCATGGCCTTTTCTGGCTGGAACATCCCTGTTCTTGTTCCTCTTCTTGAATTTCTCTCTCAGTCCTGTCAGAGTTACTAAAAGGAGCTAGATTCAAAGAGCTGAACTCCTTGCTTTCAGATGAGGAAAACTAAAAACTGAGGGATGCAGGTGGTGGAGTCTGTCCATTTAGAGTCTGGTCTGGTGCCTCGCACAAGTTAAAGGAGCCTGAAGGCTGCTCTAATTTGTGCTGACTGCCAATGGCCACTAGGAGCTATTCTGCCAGCTGTGGATTGTCATTATGCAGGGTGCTTGGTGTTCAAGCACAAAAAGAGAGAGAGAGACAAAAGAGAGTATAAGATTCAAGCTTTAGTTCTTCCTCCAGGTACACTGTTCTCTCTCATCTAGCACTTCCTAAATTCCTATCCATAATTGCACTATCACGCCCTCTATTGTTGGGTTTGCACACATCTGAGGGTATGTCTACACTGTAGTGTAAGCCCAGGGGTAGTAGAACTCAAGTTAGCATACCCTGGGTTTGTTAACCTAGGGCTTGAGCATCTACACTCATTTGTAACCCCAGGTTAGGAATTGTTTAACCCTGGGTCCAAGTTTGGGGGTCAGCACCTACACTGCATTTTCGGGTCTGAGTCCAGCCCAGACTTCTTAGTGTCCTCTCAAAATGTGGCTGCTTTAGCCCTTTGTTCACAGTGCAGTGTGGACTGTCCAGAGGAAAAAGAAAGCTGGGCCATGGGATTGTGGTATAATTTAGGCAGACTGCCAGAGCATGAGTCCGATGAGGCTATGTCTATTGTCACAAAGCGATAGGGCTTGAACCTTGGATCCTGGCTTGACTCAGGCTTGGACCTTCTACCCCCATGGGGTCCTGGAACCCTGGATTAGTGCAATTTGTCTGTAGATGGACTAAGGATGCAAACTAGGCTTGAGTCTGAGTTTGAATCTTAGTTTACATTGCAGTGTAGACGTACCCTGAGAGGCTTGCAAGAAATTTTCAATTTACAATATTAATAGTGTCGGAACTGATTTAATACCTTTGTGTGGGCATCTGCTATATTGCTTTTATCTTTGGAAGGTCAGCAAATATCCCATGGATGGTACTGCAGTCAACTGCAATTTCATCTTGTTTTTGTTTAATTTTGGATTTACTTCTCTGGCTCTTTCTATGGTCATGATCTGTCACAGCTTCTGCCAAGCTGTCTCCATGTCTGTGCACCAGAATGTCATCAGCTATGTCATCAGCTATGAATGATTTAGTTGGAGATTGGTCCTTCTTTGAGGAGTGGGTTGGACTAGATGACTTCCTGAGGTCCCTTCCAACCCTGATAGTCTATGATGCTGATCCCTGCAAGTTCTGTTAGTCTGTCTTGTTGGCAGCAGTGATAGTCTTACGCTGTAGGTTTGACCCCCAAATGGCATTCTCAACCAGCTGTATTTACCTGCTGGTGTGCCAAATGTGGTGAGACTGCAGCTTCCCTAACCAATAGAATTTGCCAATATACTGAGAATGTTTTTGCTTTTGCCAAGTTAAGTAATATTTTTTCAACTGTAGGCATTTGATAGTCAGATCTCTTTTTAGTCCTTTGTTTAGTGCTGGTTGAGTCAATGCCTGCCATTCTTCATGGCTACTATGCTGGTTATTCAACATATGAGCTTTCCCAATCCTTCAAAAACACCATGTAATCGTCTAGAAGTTTTACTGCATGTATGCCACCATATATTGTCCGCTTTGGATATGTTCTTTGTCTTGCTCATGTGTCTATTGTATGAATCATTTGTCACAGGTTTGGTGTTAGTAGATTCATGAATTTACTTATTTTAAGTGAAAGTAGTGGTTTCTGTGGTGTTTGTTCTACCTGCAATTTCAGCTTGTATACTCTCCTTTGTATTCTTCTTGTAATTTACATTGTCTCAGTGATGATATGATTGTGTGCCACTGTATAATTTTAATTTGGCTGTGCTTTGATCCAATTTCACTTTCTCTCCTGCATGATGCTGAGGAAGTAGTCATAACCTAGTCCATTTGCTGATGCCCACTGTCTGTTTGGCATTTGATTTTTGTTTATGTGCTGCTGCCTTGTCCTTGAATCTTGAGTTAGTTTCAGCTTTATGAACCATTAATTTTTGCACTGCAGTAATGCCATATGTGCAAAATTTCATATTCTGAGTCACTGCTTTCTTCCTCGATGTGGTGCATTATTTTCTTTATTTTTCTTGTCTGCAAGTGTAACCCACCCACATTCTGGGTGCGGTATTCTGTCCCATCTAGTGGTACTGAGACCACTTAGAGAGAGGGAGAGAAAATGAGTCTGTTCTACAGCCTTAGCTAACAGTCAGTTGGCTTTTAGCTCATGCAGTAGAGGCTCATGCACTGAGCTCTAGACAGCCTAGGTTTGATCCCGCTTGCCGATGAAGTTACACAAGCATTTGGGATAGTGATTTCTCTTGCCACAATTATTGTATATGATCCCATAGGCAGGGCATTTTCCATCACCAAGTTTTTCTCCACAGATCTTCCTCTTCCTTTGCTTTGTATTTGTGCATGTGCTTTTGCACAAATTTGGGTGTGTTTTCTTGTATTTTCATGCGTTCCCTATGCTAATTGGTGAATTACCTCTGCTGGCTCCCCAAATGCTAGGCATTTGCCTTGAGGGGGCCATTTAGGGATCTGGGGCAAAAATTGGGGATTGTTCCTGCTTTGAGCAGGGGGTTGGACTAGATGACCTCCTGAGGTCCCTTCCAACCCTGATATTCTATGATTCTATGATTTGGGTGGAAGCTTGTTCACTAACTATGCTTATGTTTATAGCTCTTGGGAGAGTTAGGCTTTCAGAGCACTCTAATTCAAGATCTTCTATCTTTTGCTTCTGTTACTAATCTATCACTATTAGTTTATCTTTTAAGATTTGATAATCACATTTCAGCCATTTTTGGCAGTTTGGCAATAAACTGATGTACTGTTTCTCCAGATTTTTTATTACACTTGTTGGAAAAAATACCTTTCATATACGACTTTTTTTGCGCATTGAAAATGCTTTCGTAGTTCTTCTAAGATTTACATGGGTAGTCTCAGTCTATTGCTGACATCTAGACTCTGTTGGAGCATGTGGCAGTCTTTGCTCAATATACCTAATAGTGGGCTGCTCTTGTAAAACTGACAGACCCCAGTGACTACTGGATTGAACCTGGGACCACTGGAGCTTAGTGCATGAGCCTCTACTGTATGAGCTAAAAGCCATATCCTTAGTAGCTAAGGCTGTAGAGCTGACTCATTAATCTCTCTCTTTAAGTGGTCTCAGTGCCACTAGATGGGACAGAACACCGCACCCAGAAGATGTATGGGTTACACTCTTATTTTATTTTACTTTTTATTCAGCCCCATTGCAAATTTTATTACTTTTTCATTATAATCTAAAGAGCGTCTAATTGCTAAACACATCCCCTTTCTTATCCATCTCCTAGGAGACAGGAATCTGTTTGTGACATGCGCCTCTGGCGTTATCTGGACCGAAGATCTGCTAGGCCACTCCAAGCCTTGACTCTGGGAGCCAGTCTTACCCTGCTCTGCTGTGAGAACCCCCACTTCTGGGCTGTTCACACACAGCCTCTGGCGTGTAAGCTGCTCCCAGCTATTTGCAAGCAAATGACACTAGCCAATATCTCCGGTCCAAGAAACAACCCTAGGAACCTCCATCTTGCAGTGTCCAGTTATGCCTCCTGGATGCTGCAAGCTTAATTAGTTTGTCAATTTAACAAAGAAATTGATATGTACCAGGCTTGTTATCCCAAGGGGAGCCCGTGACATGCTTCAAACCAAACGCACTGCTTCAGGTAGAATAAACAAACAGATTTATTAAGTATGAAGATAGATTTTAAGTGATTATAAGTCAAAGCATAAAAGTCAGATTTGATCAAATGAAATAAAAGCAAAATGCACTCTAAGCTGATCTTAACACTTTTCAATGTACTTACAAACATAGATGCTTCTCAACACAGGCTGGCTGGTTGCTCTTCAGTGAGGCTCTCCCCTTTGATCAGTGATTCAGTTGCTTGGTGGTGGTGGTGGTGTATGTAGATGGAAGAGAGAGAGCATAGCAAAATCTCTCTTCCCTTTTATCATGTCCTTTCTTTCCTCCTGGCTTTGCCCCCACCCCCACCTCAGAGTCAGGTGAGCATTACCTCATCGCAGTTCCAAACTGCTCTAAGGAAGGGGGTGACTCCGTCCAACAGATTCTTTTGTTACTGCCTAAGCCAGTGTCCATTGTTCCTGTGAGGCAGGGCTGGGTTTGTCCCATCCATGCCCTGACGAGGTGTGAACTGCCTCTCTGTTCTTGAAGAGTTTTTGCATGGGCTTGCTTTAAGCCAGTGGTTCTCAAACTTTTGTACTGGTGACCCCTTTCACATAGGAAGCCTCTGAGTACAACCCCCACTTATAAATTAAAAACATGTTTTTATATATTTAACACCATTATAAATGCTGGAGGCAAAGTGGGGTTTGGGGTGGAGGCTGACAGCTCGTGACCCCCGCCCATGTAATAATCTCGCGACCCCCTGAGGGGTCCCGGACCCCAGTTTGCGAATCCCTGCTTCAAGCCATGCGGATACATTTTCAGCCTCATAACTATATAAATTAAATTATAACCTTATTTTAACATCCCTATAACACCCATGCTCAGTGCATTATGAGCTTTCCGAAGACAGCCAACATGACAAACTTTGCATTGGATACCACACAATCATTTTATAAAATGTAGGGGTGTAGGGTGTTCCCCCAAGGTACAGAGTGTCACACCATTATGCTGCCATGAATTCCCAGACCCTCAGAGTTTTTGTTTCAGATTTCCTATAGCTGCAGGGGCTTTCTCACTTCTGACACTATGTTCAGCATTCAAGCACTGGGGGTATGGAATGAGAGAACAGTGCAACATTCAGGCTTTATTCCTTCTTCCACATATGCTGTGCTCTCTCACCAAGTAGTTCCCGAAAGTAGAGTTCTCTAAGGATAAGTCTGTAACTGGAGCTGGAGGCAAAATTTCCAGCTTGGGTAGATGATCAGAGCTTGCACATGTACAAGCTAGCATGCTAAAAACAGAAGTGTAGCTATAGTGGTGTGAGCAGCTGGATGGGCTAGGGGCCCTGAGTAGTTACCTAGGGTTTCAGATGGGTATGTAGTTGGCTAGCCTGTCTCCCCACTCTCACTGCTGTGACTCAGTCAGCACTAACCTGGGTATATCTACCCAAGCTGGAAATTAGACCTGCAACTCCAGGGTAGGCATTCCCAAAGTTCATCTGCATACTATAATCATACTTAATACTCTCTATTGGGAAGCTACTTATAACAACAGAGGGATGCTCCAGCCCTGTCCCCTGTGCTAGCAGCTGGGAGAGGGCTGGCATAGGAGCTGCTGTGGAAGTTCTGTGCCATTCAGGGAATCTTCCTGTGCCCAGATGGCTGGTGTTAGGGCTGAGTTCTGCCAGCAAGCCATTGTAGGCTTGCCAATGTACCAGAGGAACAAAGCTAGGATTCTTTAGATGGCAGAACAATTCCTACTTTGTTTTAAATATATGTTTTATTGGCTTAAGCACTCTAATTTTCCCCTTTCAGGATCAGACCTCTGAGAACTAGCATTGTGATTTTTATTGGCCGTGCTCTTGGCTGATATCACACTGGACCAATATTTTTGGACCCTTCTACAGTGATATATAGCGTTTTTATATACATGATACAGGAAAACTTGTCATATTTTCTGGGATCTTGGGCAGTAGTACTTGCCAACATATTAAAACAAAACAGGAACATGAGAATACTAATAGTTTAGAAATAAAACTTTACTAATATGAAAATTCAAAGACAGGCTCATGGTTCAGTATGTTTGGAGAGTGATATACATCACTAAATGTTAAGGGACATTTCCATTGCAAAGCCTATTCTCCGGACTCCTGATTCTGATGTCACTTCAGTTCTACCTTGGTGTAATTAGTTTGATAGAAATGGAATTACCCTTGGTTTATACTTGAGTAAGTAAGAAGCAATTCAAGCCCCAGCTGTTTATATGTTCACCTTTTTAGTTTGTTTAATGCAGACACTAGACATGGGTATGATTGAGAATGTTATTGCAATGAAGCCGTTAGTATTAATAGTATAAAATACAGCAGTGTTCATTTTGAAAGGATTTTACACACATTAGAATTTGTTCTGCTGTCACTGTCCTTAATTGCACCGATGCAGAGGGGGAACATTAAAATATTAGTGTAGAACTTTAATATGTATGCACAGAAGAGAGAGCATCCCTACAGAAATGCAAAGACAGCTCTGCGCTAGCATGAGTACCCAGCAATCTGTAAGGCTAAGCAAAAAAAGGCACACTTTCAGACTGGAATTCAACGGGGAGGGCCAAGTTGGACCAGCAGTGATACTTGTATTTATATGAAAAATGCCAGTTTTATCTAACGATGGGCCCCCTCCAACAGCACAGTACCTCCTAGGAGCATGCTGGGACATTGGTGTTAACACTGAGACAGAGTCTAGGCTGTCAACTGAACTACAGCCATTTATTGCAGCAATTAGGTTTGCCTTAGAAGTCTTTAAATACCCAGTAGCCCTGAGCTTAATAGTTGCAGAGCAAAAAGTCATGCTCCCTCCAACTTGCTTGGCCACTTCAAGGCTTCGTGTATAGGTCTGCCATGAGCACAGGATACATACCCCTGAAGTTTGCCCTGTTCCATGCTTTGAACCAGTTTTGTGGCTTTCCGCGCATTGAGTCCATGAACATAGGGGGTGGTAGCATGACTGATTGATTGGCACCTAAAAATCTTTTCTGTGGAATGATGTATGTGTACGAGAGAGATTATGATGTGGAATATGGAATGATTGGGCTCTTATAATGGAAGATAATAGTGAAGCTACTAGGATAGTGTGGAATTTATGGTTTCTGTAAGGCTTGGCTAATATTCTCAACCCTCCACCCCACTGCTTGCTGTGGGGTAGGGAGGTTTGGCTAGACTCACAAAATCTAGATTCCTGGTTAGCACTGGAACAGCAATAATCCCTTCTTGATAGCCTCATCCATGGGCAAGGCTGGGGCAGACCTCAGGGAGAGGCCCTTAGTTGCCACCCTTCTCACCACCAAAGCTTGACTGGTCCACTCAGGGGCCACAAGGTACTTCACTAGCCCAGGAGCCAGACTGTTATACGAGCTGATGCAGCTTACATTGCTCCTGCAAGACATGGGTCACCATTGTCACCCGTTAGTCTCTGCCCCACAATATATTTCCTTTGGGGGTTGTTTTTTTCCCTTTCTCAGAGAGGATGGGAGATTAGGGGCAAGTAGTGTATTGATAGTTGTTAGCACTATGGAAGGTGTCCAGTTAAGGTTAATTTAGGTGGGGGAGAGATTGTCACCGAAGTACCAGGCATTGGCCGTATACCATCAGACTGGGTCCTTGCTATGTATTGCAGGCATAAATGTTTGGTACAGAAAGACGTACCCTTTCTTTAAACCTCATCTCTTGCATGAGAAAAAGGCACTGGGGCAAGGGTGGTGCTGATCCCTGGGTTAATTTTACAGGACCCTTCTCTTAAGGATTGGTGTTTGGAAACTATAGTGGACTCTTCTTGGGTAGTTTCTTCGGGAAGGAGCTGCATGACTGTCCTCCATTAATTTGGTTAGATAAAGTTGCAGCTGTAGCTTTTTCCATGACTCTATATAGAGCATCTTATGCTCTAGAATATCTGGGCTAAATGCAAGCAAACTTCATATAGCCAAAGGGTAGCCTTGCTGTTGAAGAAAGCCTGTGGACTTTATGTAGTGTTTTTACCATTGGTAATAGTTCTTGAGTTGAATCAACCTCTTATTGCTGAATGCAGGTAGAATGGATGGCCAAATTTTATATATAATAAACATTCAAAGCATTGATTCCAAACTATTGTTGGCTATAGAGCATGCAAACCATGAAATTTAGGTGATTAAATATACATAACCCTTTGTATGGCAGAAATTATATTCAATACTTCTTGCCTATGTGTCTCTAGAATGAGGCTGCTCCAAGCCATGTGCACAAACATTCCCCTTTTCTATTTTACATTAGTGACAAGGTATAGACACTTCTTTGTTACAGCAGATAACTCTGCATGGAGTATATCCTCCCATATATAGTGGTTGTAACATGTGACACAGTCGTTAATGTTATGGGCTGTGATTTTTGTTGGCCAGCACATGTCATAGCAGAGATGTGTCTGCTGCTCTCAGTGAAGCTCAGGGAATAATTTGTTGCTGACAGTTTCTAAGAACCCTCTTTATTCCCAGAGGTCTGTAAACGTTTGGTAGAACACACTTTTGTTCACAGCTTAATCACATTGGTGGTAGTTTGTTTTTCTAAGCATGCTCTCATTTATTAAATCCAGGCCACTATGTATGCAATAACAACTCTTGAAATACTAGTTCAAGAGGGACACGGCCTGTTCAAGAAAAAAAAAAAAAAAAAAAGCACAGTTCACACAATGAATGCAAGTAACCCTTAAACAGTACAGTCATTGTTATAAATGTCCAAGCTATTGGCATTTACTTAAACACTGCATACTCTTTAATACATCTCTCAAACTTTGCGTCAAATACACACATTGATGTTTAGCTATTGTTAAAGTTACTTATGTCAGAACACATGCTGTATACACAATATATTGTGCATTATGTAATGACAGTGCAATTCTTGAAAATCTGAGTACTTCAGGAGGATTTAACTTGAGTACTTAGTTTACAAAGGGATCTGATTTATAGACCTAGTCCTTAGGGCTAAAAGGAAATTTGCTGTGATGGCCTCACACCTCTAACCTTATGGTTGCTATTTCTTGGTCTCACAGATGAAATCTATTGCCTATGGTAGACTTACTGTAGTTAAGGCCCTGCATACTTTGAGGGTTGTACATTTTGTGGTAAAGCCCCTGGATTCTGAAGTATGCTGAAAATTGTCCATTTCCTTTAAATGTTTAAAATTGAGGTATTTAAGTATAAAAGTGAGCAATATAAACAAAACAGGGCCCTTTTATTTTCCTATTACAGTCTATTAATTTTGTTAACTTCAGTTTTCAATGTAGTTTTGGCAACCCATAACTTCAACAGTTGTTGTCAAAATAGAGTTGGAAGCTCTGGGAGATTGTCAAAAGCCCCACCTCCTCTCTACTACCCAGGAAAGCAAAGCAGTAGTTTTGGGTTCAGGTGTTAAAATGAGCAGCAGTGCTATAGTTAATACTTGCTATTTACACTGACACATTTTACGTTTGAGTTAATACCCCAATAAGGCAGTCCAAACCCTCCACAGGTGTGGTTTCAGGCACAATATCAGTGCATCGGTTTACATTGATTTGAGGTTTTCAAGATTTTCTTCACAACCACAAGCAAGCAAAAACCTTTTGTAAAATGAAATCTTGGATGCTGAAGCATAGTTCTTCAGCCAAGGGTCGATTCTAGGGCAAACTGTGCAGCTGTGAAATCTCAAACTATGTGGGCCCCAGCTTATAATGCTCTTGACTCATAACTGCTAGGGTCTTACCTCAAACTCTATGGCTTAGATCCATACTGCGGTTCCTGTTCCACAGAGGTTTATTTTGAGTTCTGGTTTCAGCTTGTGCATGAAAGTGTTCTTTGCTGTGTTCTGTTCTGTGGACTGTGATATGGCCTCCTCAAGCAAGAGAGGAAGTCACCACTAGGGTGCTCAAGGGGCACACTTGGGGCGGGGATGGACGGACGACACTCCAAAGTGCATCTTCTGAATGCAACATTATCTTCATAGGCTAAAGAAGACTAAGTACTAACAAACTCGCTCTCTATCTGGATAAACTACAGCTGCATCTGTTTTAGGCATTGAGCGCTATCTCCATAAAGGGCCCATAGGACTCAGCGTTTTAACACCTAATCTTTAGGCAACCTACTGCCTAATTGAATCGACAGCCCTGAGTTAGGAGCCAAAATCCGTGTACTACACACGGGGAAGAGGATGGGATCTACAACAGCCAGAAAGCTGAATGGGGAACCTCCTAAAGTAGCCAATAGGAAATGGTGGGGGCGGGGCCCTAAATCCTACCCCTGAAAGGAGTTTGGTGCCTAACTCTGGGCTGGATAGAGGCACCTCTCCCTCCTCAGGATTCACAGCCACGAACCCACTCCCTGTCAGTTTTCCTTTTTTTTAAAAAAAAGGCAGCAGTGCCCAGTTGGGGCTTTGAACTTGAATTTCCCACATCCTGGGGGAGTGCTCTAACCACTGGCCGAGCAGACAAGAAGGGCAGCAAGGCCCCACCACCACCCTCCTCGGTTTTGCATAAGGGCCATTCTGATAGATGTGTTTAAGGCAGCCTCAGGGTGTGTCTACCAGAGCAGGTCCTGCAGGCAAGATAGGTAAGGAAAACCATACTGTGAATAATGACAGGTTTCAGAGTAGCAGCTGTGTTAGTCTGTATCCGCAAAAAGAAAAGGAGGACTTGTGGCACCTTAGAGACTAACCAATTTATTTGAGCATGAGCTTTCGTGAGCTACAGCTCACTTCATCGGATGCATACTGTGGAAAATACAGTGGGGAGATTTATATACACAGAGAACATGAAACAATGAGTGTTACCACACACACTATAACAAGAGAGTGATCACTTAAGGTGAGCTATTACCAGCAAGGGGGGGAGGGGGGAGGAGGAGGAGGAAATAAACCTTTTGTAGTGACAATCAAGGTGGGCCATTTCCAGCAGTTGACAAGAACGAATCCCCTCCCTCCCCCCACTGTTCCTCAGATGTTCTTGTCAAATGCTGGAAATGGCCCACCTTGATTATCACCACAAAAGGTTGTTTTTTTTTTCTCTCCTGCTGGTACTAGCTCACCTTAAATGATCTCTCTGGTTACAGTGTGTATGGTAACACCCATTGTTTCATGTTCTCTGTGTATATAAATCTCCCCATTGTATTTTCCACTGAATGCATTTGATGAAGTGATGCTCACAAAAGTGATGAAGTAGCTCACAAAAGCGATGAAGTAGCTCACAAAAGCTTATGCTCAAATAAATTTGTTAGTCTCTATGGTGCCACCACTACTCCTTTTCTTCATATGGTGAATGGCACCAGAGCTGAGGCATCACATAGGGTGCTGGGCTGCTCAGTGGTGCATGTCCACTGCAGAAATTCGGGCACTTTACCAGTACGAATGTAGGCATCAACAACGTCAGAAGGCAGCAACTGAGCTGGGGTTTCTGTGATGAGTGGTAGCTAAATGGTGTAGTTAGGTGCCTAAAGGTTCAGTTAAGCACCTAAATTCCCCTAATGACTCCAGCCCTTATTTGGTAAGAAATACTAGATATATTCTTCAGCAAACACCACAGAAGACAGAGAGAGAAATTTAAAAAAAAAAATCCTGGATTTAGATTTTCCTCATCTAATTTAGTGACTAAGGGAACAAATAACACTTTCACTTTTTTGAAGTCATGGGTATACTTATGCATCTAGGTTATCAGGCTACCGGACAGCACATAAATTGCTATTCTATTTGTAATATTACAACTTACTTATGTTTCAGCAGTTGTCTCTTCACTTTGAAGTTGTAAAAGGTTCATGGCAAAAATATTTTACAGATGGTCTTGATGACACTTTAAAGGTTTCCTAATTCCTCTCCATAATAGTGTAGCAATGTAAGAAACTGTCTAAGTCCAGAGATGATGCACTAGAAAGGTTATCGTCCATGTGTCTAGCTCTGAAAGTGCATTGCTCATCATCATAAAATCATAGGATTGGAAGGGACCTTGAAAGGTCATCTATTCCAGTCCCTGACTCATGGCAGGACTAAGTATTACCTAGATCATCCCTGACTGGTGTTTGCTGAACCTGCTCTTAAGTCTACAACTTCTCTAGGCAATTTATGCTAGTGCTTGCCACCCTGACAGGAAGTTTTTCCCAATGTCCAAGCTAAACTGCCCTTGCTGCAATTTAAGCCCATTGCTTCTTGTCCTAGTTGCAGAGGTTAACAAGAACTGTTTTTCTCACTCCTCCTTGCAACAAACTTTTATGTACTTGAAAATTATTGTGTCCTGTGACAGGATCCCTGGCAAGCAAGCAAGCGGAGAGCAGGGTACTGCTGTGTCCCATTAACTCTCCAGCCTGGGCGGTCTCTTACAATGCTTTGATAGTGACAAGCATCAAACTCTTCCAGGCACAGTTATCACCCAGCCCAATAGCATATGGAGCCCCCGCCACACATCTGGATTGTATGAATACTCCCTGAGCCACTCATGAATCGCACAGAAAGGCACCAGGCAATCCCCCCCCCCGCAGTTCCTGAGCCTTGCATCTCAGAACTGTAATATCTTGCCCTGGTCAGAAGCCTGACCAGTAGCCATATAAGTTTATTACCTTTCAACCCCTCCCTGTGTTGAGCTTATAAACTGAGCTGAGATTTTCCAAGCACTTCAACCAAAACATTGTTTTAGGTGAAATAAAATCTTTCTGTAGTTAATAAATCTGTTTTAAAGTGATTATAAATGGTAGGCACGAAAGGTCAGAGATAGTTACCAAAAAAATAAAAGGTAAGAATCATAGAATCATAGAATATAAGGGTTGGAAGGGACCCCAGAAGGTCATCTAGTCCAACCCCCTGCTCGAAGCAGGACCAATTCCCAGTTAAATCATCCCAGCCAGGGCTTTGTCAAGCCTGACCTTAAAAACCTCTAAGGAAGGAGATTCTACCACCTCCCTAGGTAACGCATTCCAGTGTTTCACCACCCTCTTAGTGAAAAAGTTTTTCCTAATATCCAATCTAAACCTCTCCCACTGCAGCTTGAGACCATTACTCCTCGTTCTGTCATCTGCTACCATTGAGAACAGTCTAGAGCCATCCTCTTTGGAACCCCCTTTCAGGTAGTTGAAAGCAGCTATCAAATCCCCCCTCATTCTTCTCTTCTGCAGGCTAAACAATCCCAGCTCCCTCAGCCTCTCCTCATAAGTCATGTGTTCCAGACCCCTAATCATTTTTGTTGCCCTTCGCTGGACTCTCTCCAATTTATCCACATCCTTCTTGTAGTGTGGGGCCCAAAACTGGACACAGTACTCCAGATGAGGCCTCACCAATGTCGAATAGAGGGGAACGATCACGTCCCTCGATCTGCTCGCTATGCCCCTACTTATACATCCCAAAATGCCATTGGCCTTCTTGGCAACAAGGGCACACTGCTGACTCATATCCAGCTTCTCGTCCACTGTCACCCCTAGGTCCTTTTCCGCAGAACTGCTGCCTAGCCATTCGGTCCCTAGTCTGTAGCTGTGCATTGGGTTCTTCCGTCCTAAGTGCAGGACCCTGCACTTATCCTTATTGAACCTCATCAGATTAGCATAAGCATACAGTCTAAATCTTATTACAGTAGGCAGTATTGGGATCAAGCAGTTTTCTCACCTCACCCAATGTTACAGTTCTTAAAAACTTCAACTGAGGAGACTGATCCCAGGCTTATAAGGGTAAGCCTGTTGTATTATCTTCCCTGTGTTCATGTTGCTTCCAGCATAGATGGGAGAGGAGAAAGGCAAAAGCATGATGCCACTGTCTATTTTATATCCTCAATCCACGTGCCTGGAAAACATTAGCCCAGAGATGTTCCTGGTGGGCTTTGCTGAGTCACAGGGTTGAGCAATCCCCCATTATGTGGTGTGTGTCTTACAGAATTGTAAATCCCTTGCTAACAACTCCTCAGCCGAATAATGGGTGTGGAGCACCACCCTTGTTGTCACTGGGGAATTAGCAGTTGAGCCTCTCAAACTTCCAACATATTTCAGTAACAGCCATGCAGCAAAATCTCAACTTCATGCCTACTAACGGTATACATATTTGGATGGAACAATGGGTTTCAGTAGATCATGACTTTTTCATATATCTTACATGGCATGCTTTGTAATAAATATAATCATACAACAGGGATGAATATGGGGATTTGCTTTGAGGTTCAGAGTACCACCTGTCTTCCAGACTAAACAAATTTATTTCAGTCTTCCCTCATACGTCACGTTTTCTAGACCTTTAATAATTTTTGTTGCTCTTCTCTGAACTTTCTCCACATCTTTCCTGAAATGTGGAACCCAGAACTGGACACAACACTCCAGTTGGGGCCTAATCAGCAAGGAATAGAGTGGAAGAATTACTTCTCACGTCTTGCTTACAACACTCCTGGTAATACAGCTCAGGATGAGGTTTCTTTTTTTGCAATAGTGTTGACTCATATTTAGCTTGTGATCCCCCAGATCTCTTTCTGCAGTACTCCTTCCTAGGCAGTCATTTCCCATTTTGTATGCATGCAGCTGATTGTTCCTTCCCAAGTGAAGTACCTTGCATTTGTCCCTGTGGAATTTTATCCTATTTACTTTATACCATTAGTCCAACTCATTTTGAATTTTAATCCTATTCTCTAAAGCATTTGCCCCCCCTTCCCCCCTCAGCTTGGTATCATCCGCAAAACACTTCACCTTTCTGTGCTTCAATCGCTGCACCTGCAGCGAACACTTACCAACATTTCTAGAGTGGTTAGAGCTTCTCAGAGGAAAGTATTATTGTGTTGGTAAAGTATTACATTTGAATGAAAGAGAAGAGGCAATAGTTTTGGAATGTTGCTTATACTCAGTGATTCCACCCCTCCCTGCATAGAGGAAAGGTAGCTGATTACATTGTTGTAACAAAATGGATAGTGGATAGGAGATGTGGCCTTACCGGAGTAATGGTAAGAAAGTATTATTTTAGCAAGATGCATTTAAATATATATCTCTAGTTTGTCTATTTAGAAATCTGATTAAAATTATTTTGAGGTGTTCTGATAAACTGGCAACAGCAAAGCAGCACAATTTCTAATTCTATACTAGTCTCCTTTGCATCTGGAAGTCAACTCCCCTCACCCAGCTCATGTGAGCTTACATGATCAATATTAATTTAAAAATAGCCATAATGTGGTCACACCAAGCCTATAATTTTCTTCAGGCTCATCCTTAAAAGAGAACATACATACGCATCTCAGTGGAAAAAAAAAGTTTTCAGAAGTTTGTTCAAGGGGAAGAGAATTAACTGAAGCCTGAGATCTGGCAGATATCCAACATCTCACCTCAGTTCTTATATAAGGAAGTTTAAAATAGACACAATTTAAGGTTATGGAAAGGCGTGAGTGGAAAAACTAGTTCTTTAAAATACTAATGTTATTAAGTACAGCTTGAGATTTCTCTACAGTGGCTGTTGTAGAATCTCGGAGGGTAAAAGGAGTATAGTAGGCTGAGCATTTATGCCAGTACATTTTAATAAATATAGTGCTGTTCTCCAACTCGTACATTAACTTCTAAACCTAACCAGGAAACTTCAAGTTAGAAATCCATACTCACGCTTTTTAGAGTTAGGCCTGCATACACTGTGGGTTAAAAAAATCCAACCACAGTTCTGTATCCACATTTTGGGAAATGACCACCAGCCATTACGATCTACTGAACTAGCTCCCCCACTCAAAGCACCCTGAACTTTAGGGCATTTGCCATCTGGATTTGAAAATTCTGGCTTATCTTTAACATTTTAATGAAACTTTTTTAGTGGTTCAAGATTTTCAGTGCGGTAGGCAAAAATCTATTTTCATCTTTTGTCACCCTAACAAAAACATGCCTACTAAAGTTGAAGGGGCAGTACAGAGATGCAATCTGAAAAACATCATATTGCAATTCCTTAAAACGCTGCTTATTTTCTGAAAAAATGTGACAATAATTCAGCCTTATTATTTGACTTATGTAGTTGGCCCAACATGCAGTTGTCAGATTTATTTTGATGAATTTCTGTTGAAAGAATGTGTATATTAATTATATTTTAAAGCCAAATAAATAAAGGTTTTAAAACATTCTGTGCCTATATAAAAATATAGCTCTGAGACCATGGCCCTCAAAGACCACTAGATGTCAGCATAAAACATTAACATAATTAAAAGCAAAAGCTTATTTGTTCTAGTTATTGTATCTGTTACCTTGCAATCAAAATACAGTACACTCAACTAAATAATTACATTCTAAGTGTATGTTCTAGTAATACATTTGTTAATGGAAATTAACAAACACAATCTGATTTCAATTTTCTTTATTTTATTTAGTTTAATTTAAATGACTGTGATTAAGTCATATAGTCTCATGATCAAGAGAAGGCCCCAGAATATCATCTAGATCTTAACATTTCAGTTTTTTTAACCATTTTTAGTTGTGCATTGATAGGGACTTCTCAGTTCAGAAAACAAGGCACTCTAACTATTTTATCAGCTACGACAATACATGGATACATGTTCCTTTCCTCTAAGTACATCATTTGAATACAACATGGTTTTATGCAGATCAGATTCAAAACATCCAAGGCACACACTTGTTTTCCTTTGTGTGTGTTTTGAAGCATCATTGAGTTAGGATTTCCGATAACCATACTGTTCCAGGTTAGTCGCACTGGACAGTATTTTGTTGTGGTCTTGGACATAAAACTGTGAAGACTGTGAAATGCAGAAACATGTTACAGGAACAAGAGAAAAAAAACCACCAATATAATTTGGATAATAATATAAATTATTAAATATTCTGCTCTCAGAAAACTGGTTGTATAACCACCTTGATTCCCACATAGAATTAGCAGTTCCACAGCATGCTATAGTTGTGTATTACACAACTATTTTTATGATTAATTTGATCATCTACTGACATGTATACTGACAGATACAAAGATATTCTGTATAAGTGAATTATTAAAATACCTGAAATAAAACAAAGCTGTTGATATTAGAATAATATGTAGGAAAACAGGAAATAAATAAAAAAAAAGTAGAAGAAATAGATCATCATGCCAGGAAAAAAAAGGAAGTATTAGATATAAAACAGAATGACTGCCGTTAAAATATTTATTTCAATATCTAAAAAAATTCTTCAAGTTACAATTAAAGATAGAAGAAGAATGTGGAGCCCAACTTATCCAAAGTACTAATGAAGTCTGGCGGTAGTGACTATCGCAAGAGGTCTGGACTCTGGATAAGGACTGCTGCTGCTTTTTCTTCACTCTTTGTAATGCGGCTCTCTCCTACAAAAACCGTTAGAATTTCACCAGATTGCTAGGTAGGCCAACAATTCAAATGTCTTGCATAATCAGCTACACTTATTTGATAACACCAAAATAAAGACCGACCTCAAGTCCAGAAAAATGATCAGCTGAAATCACTTCCAAGCCAAAAAAAAAAAAAAAGTTCCATCACTTAACGCAAAAAGAAAAGGAGTACTAGTGGCACCTTAGAGACTAACCAATTTATTGGTTAGTCTCTAAGGTGCCACTAGTACTCCTTTTCTTTTTGCGAATACAGACTAACATGGCTGCTACTCTGAAACCCATCACTTAACAAAATTCTTTACTTTTCAAATCTTATATGTAAATCTGAAATTCAAAACCTATTTGGTTTCAGCATTAAAAATCTTTAACTAAAAGATAAACCAAAGCAAACTTCCCCCCCTAATATTTGATAAACCCATTTTCTCTCTAGCTATATGCAGTTAAAGCATTTTCTGCTGTTTCAATAACGTTACATTAGATTGTAAGTTTGGCAACTTTTTAACAAAAATTCAGACAGCTTTCACTGTTTGCAATCAGAACCACAACCTTAGTGCAATATTATATTTATTTCTTACAGGAATTTTGGTTGCCATACAAGAGTATTAAGGATCGGGGAAAGTGCAAGTTACAGGAGCTTGATTTTTAATCAATTCGAAATAAGAGGAATTAAAGCACAAAAATTACAGCAACATAGATAACGTGAACACAAATTGTTACACAAACTATATTGAGAAACATTAATATCTAGAAAAGAAAAGAAAAAATGTAATGGAAAAATTATCAATATTTGTGGCTTACACACAATCATTGCCAGATCAACTGGGTAATGCTTGTTTAAGAACTCAGAAAATCACTATTTTTATTAACTTAAGTACCACAAATAATTAGCTTTTGTGATATGTAAATTCTGTAAATCAACAGTCACATCTAGTCATTTTATAATATATGAATGAAACTTAAAATGTTCCCAGACACTCAGGGAAAGGAGCCTGCAGTTATACACAATTTACATCTTGTGTGATTTTGGTATTGTATACACAAATATTACAGAAACTAGGCATGTAAATGCAATTTATTTAAATTACAGTATATAAACAAAAGTTGATCCTAAAACCTGGAATATCATAACATGTTTCATAGATCTCTAACATTTTCTTCTCCACTATCATAGTAGCGTGAAATAATAGGGCCATTCCCCCACCCCCACATTTTCAAAACTGATGAAAATACTAGGACTTATATCTGTTACTATTGCTTTCTGTAGCAAAGTCATCAAACAGAGCTAGAGACCAATTCATCTCGGCAGAGGTGTATTTTATTGGTAAAAGTAGATCCTTTCAGGCCCTGTTACCCTTTAGATAGTAAGACACAATGTAAAAATAAACTATTTCATTAGCTCTTTAGTGTTTTTAATCTCTGTTCTACTAATTATACTGTACCTATTCTTTAAGTGCCTGAAAAGATACATAAGCAAGAAACAACACTTGTTTAAGAAAGGGATTACCATCAGCTGTAATTTACTTGTGTATGTCAGCACTCATTAAACCTAAATTCAACAATAAGATTGTGATTAAAAAGCAGCTTAAAAGTCATCTTCTACATTTTCTTTTACTACCGTATTATCTAATGTATTTTCTGGCACATATTATAGAGGTAATACCAACTGTAGTCAAAGAAACAAAAAGGAGCATGGTATTAGTGGTTTATTTACTGAATTCTGTAATATCACCAAATGGAAGACAATGATGGCTGAATTACCATTTTTACACTTTTTATAGTATTTGATGGCCTTAAGGTGCCATTATTGAATATCTGAATGAAAATGTCATTCTCTGCAACAATAGCCATGTAACTATGGAAAAACTCAGTACTCTTGAAAGTAAAATGCCTCAATATTTGATTTTTATTACAAGGTTACTTGGAATTTTCAAATACAAATATAGACCTGCAAAGGGTGTAATAACAGATGTTAAGTCAAAAGAGTTGTTCCATAAAGGGGGCAGGAGGTTGAATAGTTGCTTTGCTAATGCATTGTTAATTGTGTAATCACTTTTGAAGAAGTATTCATCCTCCTTTGAAGAAGTTCTAGGAAAAATAGAAAATATAACACAGCTCTGCTGGTTCAGATGCATCCAAATGAGGTTGATTTAAAAAGGTCAAGACTTATTATTCCACAGAAATAGTATTAAACCACAAAAGTGTTTTTTTTTTGTATTTTTTGTATTTATTTATTTTTTTAAGTTTTTAACATTCTAGCACTGAAGTGGCACAAAGGCTGCCCAGTAGACCAGCCACTTATTTTCTTAAAATATTGTGCTTATAAACTATCTGTACAACTATTTAAACTTGCAGTAAAGAAAGGTATTTAAATTGCTAAACTTTATGTACTTGTTCTAGGGCTGTTGCAGACCTAATTAGACACTTGATTGTGAGAAGAAAAAAAAATTATAATTAGAGATCGGCTGGACCATAGCAAGGGAAAAAAAATCAGGAACTTTCCAAAAGATGGGAGAACCTGATGGTATGGTAGGTTGAGAGTCTGGCTGTCCATACATGATGTGCCTACCTTGAACAGGTTGAATGTTCAGAAAGCAAGACCCACAAAACTCTTACAAAAATTAATAGAGGTGTTAATTATAAAAGGGGTCAGATAGAGAAAATTGTTAACTTTAAAAAAAAAAAAATCAAATCTGCCAAAATGGTGTATCCCCAGGACACACAGAGAGTGCAGAACCAGTCAACGATCAACTCCAAAGTCGGGCCAATTGTCTGTAATGCTGATCAGGGCTTGATGGATCACTCTCTGGACCCTGCCACTAATAATTTCTGATTACAGTAAAGAAGTCACTAGAGAGTGATGGGAAGCTTTCTGCTCCTGCTTAGGCATTGACTATGCTTCCTCTGCCAACAGCCCAACCCAGACTAGCCAGGAAATGGAAATGAGGAACCAAGTCAATAAATCTGGACCTCTCTGTTTTCCTGGCCTTTTGGAACACTTGCATTCTAGGACACCACATGTCCCCTCCCTTGTTAACATTTACCCTTTAAATATGTTTTTAAACTGTAGAAGATCACCTGCTGAAACATTTTTATTTCTACTAACAGGCCTTATCCTGCTCCCAGGTAAGTGAGTGGCAACATTCCCACAAACTTCCATGGAAGCAATATCCTGTCTTCTATCCCAGTTTTTCAGAGTTGTTGAGCACTTGCAACTCAATGAATTAAGCAGGATCTGTGGGGGCTCAGCATATTTGAAAAATCTGACTATAAAAGTCTAAAGATGCACATGGACACAGTATAGCTAACACTCGTCACAACCATATTTTAATCTGCTCAGATAGTCAATGTTAGGCCTCATTAGCAGTTTATCTGGCTGCCAAATGGGGGTGTCTGGTTCAAACTAGCCTCTTTTCTTTGTATCTCAGAGAATGCTCTTCCAGTCTATACATAGTTTCCACATTCTACTTATCACATCAGTACACCATGTTTAAAACCTGTTCTGCTACCTTGGAACTGTGCTAAATATAAACGCAGAAATAAAGAAATACCTAAGTAAAGCAGAACAGTTACCTTTGAACAAGAGTCTCCAACAGCACTATCAGCTTCACTGCCAACAAACCAAAGATCTACACTGGATCAAAATGACATTGTGAAAGAGGGGGTGAAGTAATGCTTCTGCTATTTATTGATTAAAAACGGGTAAAAAGAAGTTAAGCATGTGAGGATCTATTTAAAAAAGCCAAAAAGGGGAAAAAAGTTGAGATTCCATGACAAGAGTGTCAAGAACAGATTACCCTGGATGGCAGGGGAGCGGTGTATATAAAATAAGGTGTTTTCTGCTCAAAAATGAAATGCTTGTGGTTTTAAACCAAAAGAAAAAACGTACATGTTCTGGGTCCAGCTGAAGGGCATCATAAATGGATAGGTAATATTTCAAAGTTAACAATTATCTTTTGTCTCTATCTCCACCCCACACCTCCCCACCCCGACCTTTGAAATAAAATAGCCCCATTAATTTCATTTACTTGGGTTTAAGCTTGGGCACTAAACATACAGTCTGCATTACCGAGTACCAGCAGCTAAATTAAACCTTTTCTTCTTTTGCTGGCACTCACAGACAGCCAAGACATTTTGCGTATTTCAGTACCAGCCCATCTCTATTTATAACAGAAGTTTGAGAGGCAAGAGTAGCCATTTTTATCTGTCCAGTAGCTGTTTCAAAGCTCTTTCTATATTCATTCTGTGCCCAACTCTAGTCACTCCAAGGTCTATCAAGTCTTCCTTCTGAAGGTTTGGTAAATGGGTGCCATCTATTTCATTGTCCATGAAGGTCTCTTTATGTTCACCTAAGTTTAGACTTTCCAACCAATCTGCCACATCTGGTTTAGTCCACAGGTGGACAGGCTTAGTTGTAAAAGGCTTATTTGAGATTGGCTGTTGCAATATTGAGGGAGAAGGAGACCTGCTGCGACCTGTGTTCAAGCCAAATAAGTCCCCAGAAGGAGGCTGGCTGGGTAGGCTAAATACATCAGAGAGAGTTGGAGAAGGAGATGAAGCTGAAGCAGCAGGTGTCAGAGGAGCAGGCATGATGTCTTTGTTAATCTCTGTTGGTGAAACCACAGGGCTTGGAGCATGTCTCACTCCTGATGTCCTACTGTCATAGTCTGGGGACCTGCTCTGCAATGTGATGGGCTGGCTGGGTCCAGGCCGGACTGTAAAAGTGATGGTTGTACTTCGTGTACCTGAGACAGTGCTCATTACTTCTGTGCTCCTGAAATTAAAAACAGAAAACATCCAGAAACGTCAGCAACTGAAGGAAGGATTTTCCTTACCAACAAGAGAAAAAAGTGGCTTTGGAGTAACAAAAATGAAGTTTGGTTTTTTTTTTTTTTGGACAGATCTCACACATGAATGTACTTTTTGTAACAAGGTCAGGTTAAGGCACAAGCACCAAGAAGTTTCCACAGTTCTTTCCCACAAAACAAACCCAACTCTCTATGATCAATGGTAAGCCATATCATCATTATAAATTAAAATCTTGCCTATGAGACGTTTAAAAAAATCCAGAGAACATGATAAATTTACATTTTCTGCCCTCTCGATGGTCTCTATAAAGTAATACAAAATTAAATGAGAAACTTAATGTTACAAAAAAAAGGACTCTTCGGGTATGAGTTCTAGATATGTAACTAGGGCATGAAGTTTAGCTCTGAATATGAACACCCCTCAAATACTAGGAGTGGTTGGTTTTGGTTTGGTCCCCTCTCTGACTAAGTCAGGATTTAAATCTCACACAGTGAAATAGGGTAGCTAAAAAAATGCAGAGCTTAAACATGAATTTGAAACTTACTTGAAGCATGTTATTTACTTTAGCTTTGAACTTAAAAATATCAAATGACGAGTTAATTTTAGTGCCTATTTTGATTCCTACTCATTTATATAAAAAGTTTCCTGAATCTCTTCAAATGATCCCTGCAGAGACCACCTCTTAGTTTAGTCTTTAAGTGTCCACTAAAGCCTTTGCTGACATTGCCTAGTGAAGGTGCCAATAATTTATATGGATATGGGTACAGGGGATTGGCATTACCAATCTTTTGGTGGAGATTATGACTTTTGTTTATGTTTATGAAAACTACTGACCTGGGCAGCATTTGAACTACCTACCTACCTACCGGTTAAAAGCTCTTTATCCCTTTACAAATACCTTGGGCCATCCAGTCACTGTTTTTTGGAAAATTTGCTTCCAATATTTTTTGACAACAAACAGGCAACCCATCATAAGTGTGACGAGAGTACCAATCAACCAACAGCAAACCAAATTTATGTTTTAATAGTCAGTTCTTCTTTCCTCCCACAATGTTGCCACTTTCGGTTTCCCTAATCAGATTTTTTTTCCCCATGGCAAATGACTATCTGTTCCTCATGATGAAAAACTTTCCAGTTATAATTAGATGATCAAGGTGGACATCTCAGGCCTTAAAAATCTATGAATCTATTTTCCTTTTTGTTAAAATGACAAATAAAATAGGTTTTCAGTTTTAATTTATTTGGCACAGCTCCAGTTACTGTGGGTCAAATTTTGTAAGATGCTAGGTGCCTTCAACTCCCTTTGACTAGAAGGAGAATTGAGGGTGCTCAGAGTTTTGACAGCTCAGTCACTTGAACAGCAAGTGTATAATAAAAATATGGCCTGCCTACTTTTTTGTGAACAATGCGGGGATGTCTATTTGTGCCCTGGAAAATGGTTTAAATGACGTGTTAAGTGATGCAGTTCCAAAGTTATACAATCTGGCTACCATGAAAATGGTTAAATTTAATCTGACTATTTCATCAACTGGTATTCTACAGGCATATTAATTTTGAGCCAATAGTTCATATAGATGTTCAAATACAAAACACCTGTACTAGCAGTATACACTATTTCAATTATATTCACTGTGATGACAGCTAAAGGTCAGATAAATCAGATTTATCTGAAAAGCTCAGAGTAACACAACATATCAATTCTTAGCAGGGCCTGATCCTGCAAAGCCTTTTTTTTGAGTAATTTGTATGCACACAAGCAGTACTAATTTCACACAAACCATTTCACAGGTTCAAAGGGAACAGGCAAAATCTTTTAAGGCTTGCAGGGTCAGTCCTTTAGTTACTCCAAAAGTATATTAGGAGCCATAGTTTCAGAATTTAGCTATTATTGCACAGTATTGTAATTTGACCAAGAAAGGTAAAAATCTGCAAGGTTTTCAGTACCTTCTTGTGAGTTTCTTATATCCTAATGGCTCTCAGCACCTTGCAGCATTGAGCCCAAACAAACAGCACTAGCAGATTGTAAGACATATATAGTAGGAAAGAAATCAGTGAACCAAGAGAAGTAAATAACTTTACTAATTTTAACTTAGAATTAAGTGGCCACACTCAAATTCCTCAATAAGGCTAGACACCATTTGAAGACCATGGTAGTTTTGCTATGAAAAAGAAGGATTGCACTCTATGGCCATGATTTATATAAACGGCCTAATCCACTAGCATGTGAAAACCTCTCCATATGCCTCCACCTACTGTGTGTCTTTGATTTAACTTTCCTATACTATTATAAAAAAAACCAACACAGTTTGATTATTAATCCATGTGCATCACAGTGGTGCCAAGGGTCCCCATTGTGCTAGGCACTGATATTTTCCTGTTGCATAGCAGTGATATAACTGACAACATTGGGTTCCACCTCCATCTTCCACTTCAAAACGTACAGTCACTGCACATAAATTACTGCTGTAATGGACTCCAAGTATATATTTGTTCAGAAAATCATTACTGTATCTTTTACATCTAAACTGCATTATGCAGTATGTTCTTATCATAAATATTTATACTATTTCTATGGCACTGTCTGATAGATGGGACAAATCTGTTTTAGTTGATTAATGAAAGACATTAGCAGCTCTATCTCAAACAAACATACTGTAATGATAACATTTACACTTTTATAGCACCTTCATTCCAAGAAACCCAGAACACCCCACTAACATTAATGAATTTAACTTTACAATTGCAAGCCTCCTCTGAGGTAGCTGTTAACATCGTTGTACGGATGGGACAATAGACACAGAAGTTCTGTGACTCAACCACGGTCACATAAGAAGTCTGTGGCACAGCAAAAATAGAACTCTCCTCCTTTCCTCATTCCTAGTCCTGTGCCTTAAATCACACAAGCCTCCTTTGGCTGTCCTTACATGCCATGCCAATCATTGCATTAAAACATGTGCTATACAGAAATCTATATAGCTTCTTCAGCATACTCAGTGTCATAACATGAGACCATCGTACATTTGTGTAAGAAAAAAATTGAGTAACTCCCATTCTGCCGATGGTTTGTTATTCCTTTTCTATGGCAACTATGCTATTCTAGACTCTTTGAATTAATTTTCTTTCCTTTCATTTCTGTTTTTTAAAAAGCTATATACGAAAGACTACATATTGGTTCTCTACTGTTGTGTGGCTCATCGTTAAGACAGGAAGGTCAACAAACGGTAGCCAATGGATTCATATATTCTAGTTGGTGAATATAAAGGTGTGAGTGTTTGATCATATTATAGTAGGGATATGAATGTTCTCCTGCCTAAAACCAAATTTCTTTATAAATTACAGACTGAACTCTTTCCCTCCCTTATTTGCATACTTGAAAAGGTAAAGAACATGATGATTATTTTAAATAAATCTATCCCTGTTAAGAATCAGCAAATGATAATATTTTGGTGTAGGTTTCAGAGTAACAGCCGTGTTAGTCTGTATTCGCAAAAAGAAAAGGAGTACTTGTGGCACCTTAGAGACTAACCAATTTATTTGAGCATAAGATTTCGTGAGCTACAGCTCATTTCATCGGATGCAATCTTATGCTCAAATAAATTGGTTAGTCTCTAAGGTGCCACAAGTACTCCTTTTCTTTTGGTGTAGACATTCACTTGTGTGTGATTGCACTGGTTGCAATGCATATTACACTGTCTCATATGACATCATAATATATAAAGTACTGTGTCACAATGGTGTGTTTCTCAAGTGAAAAAACAGTCCATGTGGCTTGCAAACAAGAAATCTTACTAGCTAATTCTGAATCATATTTGCATGATTTAAAATTAAAAATACAAGGGTGTATTTAACAGAGATTCAGTGGCTGACAGCATGCTGCAGTGTATTCCATGGCTCCCTTGCAGGAAAGGGGAGAGGGGGAAAACAACAAAACCCTGCATTATGCTCTCATCAGAGTTATTTTTATATAGTGACTTGCCTAAAGGCCTGCTGTCTATGACAAAGCTCTTCCACCTTCTTTTAGGAAAAAAAGTCTTAGCGAAAGAAAGAGCCAATAATATATAAATAGCAATACAGTACGAAATAAGGTTATTCAAGCCCTAACTTGTGGAAACAAAAATTTTCTTTAATCACAAATGTTTGTATTTTACTTCAGTTCAGCACAATAGACAAACTGAAAAGCTATTTGCCAGAATCTGTTTGCTAGCGCGATCAGAAGAGGCCCTTGGGTCCCATTGTGAGGTGGTTTATGGGAGGAAGGAAGTGAGGCAGGATCACGAATCCTGGTCCTGGGGCTGGTGAAGATAAGGGACAGTGTGCGGGTTGGTGGGGCACAGAGTATTTTGCTGAGTAGTTAGTTCAGTGTTAGCTAGGAAGGATTGGGAAATGGTCTGTGAAGGGAAGTCTCTGTTCAGGGGATATGGTTTCAGTGGGAGCAAAATAAGATGCAACTTCATTTTGTCAAAGTATGAACAAAACTGATCTGTGGCCAAATAACTCATTTATTACTGGAGTTTATTCAGTTGGTTCAATAATGAAGCAGACTCATGTGAAAATGGTAAAGCAAAGCAAGAGGATACTATGAGGCTATGTGGCTGCGTGTGAAAAAGCTAGTTGAATCATCATCTGGGATCAATGTAGTGAGTGGGTTTTGCTGTTGAACTGTCCTGCGCTGTCCCAGGTGAATGATTGCTTTGGAGAAACTCTGTATGATCTGACAAATTTTGTGAATTAAAATATTGCAGAAACATTGGTAGTTAACTCATTTTGCAAACATAAAGAAGTCACCCACTAGTGAAGGGGGAAAAAAGAGAGCTTTATCCAATAGAATAATAGTATGTAAACAACACATAAAACCCCCACAAACACAACAGCAAAGCTCTGAGCACACCACATATTTGAAAATCAGGCCACTTATTTAGGCACCTAAATATGGATTTAGGAACCAATTTAAGAATCTTTGCTGAAATCTTTCTCCATGAAAAAGGTGGCTTTAATCTCAGTTTGAAATCAGATACAGTTCTGTAAATCAATGGTTTTAGAATGGCTACCATTTCTGGATTAGGATAAACTAATCCCAACTGCAGTTAGGAACAAAGTTAACACTAAAAATGTGATACCAAATGAGTGAAAATTAAAGAAAAAGAGAAGGAACAACATAGAATACTCTATGCTTTTTGTTGTCACTTACTTCACAGCACTTCAGCATGACACTCTTCTGTTAGCAGTCATGGGAGCAAATAAAAATGACAAAATGGAATGACTAAAACATGCAAAACAACATACAAAAGCAAGAGATCCTGTGAAACTGGCTGACAGACAATTAATGAGATGAACTGAAACTAATGGACACAACAGTAACCGAAAAAAAATCACTGGTGGTTTGTATGTTTAGAATAGTCACAAGAAGATGATGGTGTTGAGTTAAAAATACAGTCACCTTATAACCAAATGCACTGATATTTACTATGCATAACTCGCTACTGAATTTAACTCTGCCTTACCTGGCTGTGATATAATTATGTCACTTCTCTAGGTAAATATTATAAAAAATTGAGACAGGTAAGAAAACATTTATAATAGCAAGTTCATTTACAAAAAATCATACCAACACACTACTGTTTTTTACTCCCTTCAGGGCTCAGTCCTGCAAGCTGCCTAAATACTTTTGACTCCCATTGTTTTCAATGCAAGTTGAAGGCACTTAGCACCACCACACAGAATAAGGCCCACTGCTAACATAAAAAACATCAAAACATTTAATGAAACAGAACCATATAAGAATTACATCCTGAATAAATAACCATTTCTGTCTAAAGCACTGTGATTTGGTAACAGTGGTGATAGTAAACTACAATAACTATCATTACTATTTATTACTTATTAGCATGTTGAATCAGACTGGAGCAATTAAGGAAACTCATGGTGAATGATGCCCTTTTCAACTTGGGCTGTTCTACTGCTTTTTTCTTCCGTTTCGGAACCACTTGGTTTATTTAGTGTTAATCACACTGACATTATTCACTGGATCCTCCAGGTTGGATTATGTTGCTAAGCAACTACTTGGTTCACAGAGTACACAGTAATCTGTTAAAGTGGTTAAAAACCCCTGATTTATTCTACTATTTTGCTTTATCAGATCCATATAGAAGCCTGTATGTTTTAAAATGAATTTATAGAACTGCTAACATTAGCTCCCAACATTATGGGAAAAATATAACTCCTTTGCTGCTACAATGAAGATTTATTTTCCAAATAACTGCTAAGTTTTTTTTAATAGATGAACCTAAATCAAAATCCCTGAGGCTGAAAATATCCAGCTATTATTAAAACCTCTTTTTTTATATTGGGCTCAAATAGAATCCCCATGAATAACAAAGCCTAACCTTTTTGGGGAGAGCAGGGTGGAGAGGGGGATGATGAAAAGGGAGGCAGTGAGAATCAGATATCCAGACTTGGGGTGTAAGAACTTAGGTAATGTAGGAAGATATATTAGACAGACTCTATATAACATTTTGCAATTAGGATTGGTCTCCAAAATTGCCTGAACTAGATGGTTGGCAGGATCTAGGGGTGGGGCTACAGGCCAGATTCAAACACAGATCAAATCCCTTCTCTAGTTAGTTATCATTTCTTCTTTTTGCAGTGTAATTTAAGCAAGTGCATCCTTTGGATTTCTTATCTCTTTCTTCCTGCCTTTGTGCACAAATTAGGTAATTCAGTTGAGACACAAGTAGACTTTCTAGCTAAATTATTTTCAATATTAACATACGTTCAGTGTCCGAGGGCCATCACAACAACACACAAGAATTATTAACATAGCAAGGTATGAAGAAAGAAAGGTCTTGGCTCCTTCTACTTGCTTAATAATTGAGGGTGAAATTCTGCTCATTACTGTACAATAAAATCTCTGTAGTCCTCATTTACCAGAAAACACACAGAGGTCATATTTCATTATTCTCTTTGACTAATGCTCACAAATTATCTATAATTTAATGCATCTATGATACCTTAAAATTTTAATCAGCACCATGAAATGATACAATCACCATGACTGAGCTACAGTTATGACAGCTACAAAGCATCAGATAATTGGAAGTAAGCCTTACAGTTAAAGCATCTGTTGTTCGCTGTGCAGAGATCATTTTAGTAACGTTTAGGAATGCTACATAGGCTGTAGTTTTGTACATTTCACATGAACAATGTATGTTCTAATTTCATCAGGCATCTGGTGCCAAGTGTTGTGAACATAACCCAAGCTAACCTGTGAACAATGCTTGTATGTGTACCACTGCTTCTCTTTGGATAGGCCTACTAAAATGTGTATCAGTTTCCTTTGGCAGAGTTAATTGAGCTGCTCCTTTAATTCAATACGATTTCTGCATTTCTGAGGTAAGTTTCTTAGTTCTCTTTCTAATACTACTTTGCAGAGAGAAAGGCAGCAACCCCTATATTTAGCTTGCCCAATGCTTTTGTATATTAAAAAGAATTCTAATGCCTTGAGGGCTTGAAAATTTGGCAGGAGGATAGTCCAAAGTATGTTGGAACTTAGCAAATAGTTCTGTTTATCATGCACAAATAGAAAAAACAATCTTGAACTTATTCAGTCATAGTTGGGATAGGACTAAAAGCAGTCACTGAAGTCAGCATGTTTGACCGAATACACAGGGTGAAACAGATCTGCTGAGTAAGGCAGTGATGCTTTTACACAGGCAGTTTCTGGAGAAGAACTACAAATTTAAAGTGGACAGTTCTAGACATTAACACACATGCTAGGGCCAATTTCAAGTTAATGCCAGGATGAAGAGCTAGGCACTCTGTCCACTCCCATGAGTTTGCCATTAGCATCTCATGCCCTCTCCTCTTCCTCCTCTCCACCCCATCCAGGAATTTGTCATCCATTCTTGCCCCTAGACAGAGCACAGAGGAAGTTAAGCAGAAAAAAGACCTAAAGGGTCCAATCCCACTGCAGTCATTGGCAAGGCTCTCAGACCTCACTGGGAGCAGATCAGGCCTGAAATGCAGAGCCCTGTGCATATTAAGCAGCAGAAAGCTTTCCTGATATTTCACTTTCATCTCAATCTTATTACTTCAGTTATATACTCTCCTACCTCCCCCTTGTAAACACACTAAAGAATTCCTTTCACCATTGATTTTTACATCCTTTAAATAGTTGTAGACCATCTCTTGCCCCCATTTCCTCAATCTCTGCTTAGCCAATAAATAATTATTTAGCTCTTTTAAGTCTTTTCTCATACATCAATCATCCAGCTCCTCAACTCCCTTTTTTCTGCCTATCTTTAAATACCTCATGTGTGTCTACACCTTTCTGATACTGAATTAAACAAAAAAACCTTTTCCCTCCCCAAATATTCAAGAGGCATTCTACTAGAATTATAGAAAGAGTGAAATCCCTGTTTGGTGAGGTGATGCATCTTTATATGCAGACCAACACTTTATAGGCCTTTTTTTTTTTTTTTTAAACCGTTATGTCACATTGTCAACACGTCTGATTTGCTGTCTGCTATACAACCTAGGTCTTCCAGCATTACTCCTTCCCTGCATTCTCTGTCCCAAATATATGATTGGGATTATTTTTCCACAGAATAATTAGCTTGCTGTCAATTTCTCCCCCCAGTAAATGCAGCGCTTAATTTTGACTCATTAAAGAATTCAGTGAAATTAAGAGTTCTGATTATTTCAGAATAGGAAGGAATGGCAAAGCATGTGCTAGTTATTTGCCACACACAATATTTGGAAATAAACAGGAACGTTCAGTTCCACTGTAACCTGGAAAAGAACTCCTAAATATGACAGAATTAAATAAGATTAGGCATATAAAGCCAGGTATTCTAGCTGTTTAATGTGACTTTAGACACAGAAAAGCAAGAACTGCACACATTTAAAAATGACCCTGCAGTCATGAAGGTAACAGAAAGACTATACAGTCTGGTCTTGTCATCTATGATTCGGCAACGTTCTGTTTTACGGGATTACCGAAGGCATCCTCAGTTCAGTTTCTGCTCCACCTTTGGCAAAAGACCATCTACCTTAAGCAACCAAGATATGTTGGTCAATTTGTACAAATTTCATTGAAATGGTCTTTTTTGTATTAAGGCCTCTCAAGTGCATTAGACAACCCACCTTATGTTCTCTGTTTATGTCAAGCACAACTGAAAGGCATTCCATTCCCCTGGAATTTTTTACTCATATCTTCAGTCTAGGAATGCTGTATGATCCTTCATACCTTCCTTTATGGCCACCAGTTCAACAGCTTATATCCAGTGGGAAAGAACAAACTTTAACTACTATCCTCTAAGGCTTGAGATAATACTGAGAGATCATTTGGTATTAAAAAAGGCCACTCTTTCTATAATGCCAAACATCTCCCTGATGTACCCAAAGAGTGGGAGCCATGTTGTGTTTCTTCTTTTGGGGCTACTGCCTACTCAGCACAGTAATTCTTGGGGGGGAACGATTTGGATAGTAACTTTAATATATAGTGGCATTACATTTTTGCACATATGCTCCAAACAAAAATAGATTTCCACATGGCAGATCATATCAAGCAATTAACACCACTGCAGACAAAGATGGGATTGCAGGTCAGCAGTCACTCCTAAACTCTGCATAATGCCAAACCTCTCCATACCACAAAGAGGATACCATATTTTCTTAAAATATACAGGTCAAACCCTATTATTCAAATCTCTTGTAGGACAGTGGTAACATTCAGAAAACTGGAGTTAAAGATAAACAATTTTTTAACCCAAATCTAGGATTTAGAGGAATATATCCACTTTTCAGATGTGTGGCCTACCTATAGTTACTTTAGCAAAATATAAACACTTTTCCATTTACCTGCAGGCCTCTGCACATGCCTGTCATCAAGGGTTATTGTACCCCTGTTCTTCCAGCTCATTTTTAATGACAATTTTTGTGTTCAGTGTAATACAATATACATTTAAAAGTGCAAGGATATAAGATATCCTGTGGGATCTCTTCCTAGGACTTTTGTAGGTATTCTTTGGAAATCAATTCCATAAAAAATGCATGAGCTAGGCTGCAAAAGGAGTGCTGATCTAGAAACTTTTCTAGCTCCCTGAAATTTTCTTTCACAGATTGTTCAGTAAACAAATACGTGCAATTGAAATATAAAAAAACCTGAAAACAGTAAATATACCAGGTGATTTACAAGGATATTGCATACAGGGGTTATTTAAATCAACAATTTAGTGGTAACAATGTGATTTCAATAAAAAGCTTCAAGAAATTGCTTTGTGGATCATGTCTTGTCATACTATAAGGATTAAATTTAATGTTGCTGATTAACTGAGTTATCTAACTAAATCAAATAATGTTATGTTGAGTGTGTGAAAAAAGACTTAAGTGAAAACTGATATTTTATCAACCTCAATCAGTTATGGAATGGAATAAAATTTCAATATAATTATAATTGTTGAGTAAAACTGCAAGAACTCTGTTGTATAAATATTATTGTAAAAGAAAAACCACACCAGTTCTTAAACATAAACCTAAATAATTCACATCAAAATAATGGATACTCTGTCTCTCAAAGGGATAGCAATTGAGAGAACTCATGTAGGAATGCAGATTGGGTAGTCCTGGTGCTTGTTTACACAGTGGGGCAATGCAAACACTACTGGGTGTGATTTTTAAACAGTGTTAATGTGTTGCACATTAATTCAACTATGTAGACCCTTCTGGTGTGGACTAAAAATTCCCTACTGCACCTTAACGTAGTACTGTTTTGAGCAGCACTACATTAAAGGACATTAGGGAACTTTTAATGTGCATCTGAAGAATCTATGAACCAATTAACGTGCAACACATTAGTGCATATTGCTGCTCCATGTACACAAGCCCTTCAAGCTAGTGTCCACAAAAACAGAACTTAAAATGGAAACAACTAATTATAAACTTCCCGCTGGTTTCTGCTTCTTGCTTTTGCTGTTTACTGAACCTTCCTCAAAAGGAACTTCCACAGAAACCTAAAATTTGTGTGTTAAAGGGGTGATATTCTAGCAAAGGGAATTACAATAGAGCTAACTGTAGCTTGTAGCTAGGGGTAGCCTTATTGGCCAATGTGGTGAGTTTTTTTAGAAGCCTCAGAAAGTGGGCTCATTTTTCCAATGAAAATGTACATTACTTTCATAAGTGCTCATTATTTTATACTGGAAATTAGCAGAATAAGAAGGGTGAAAATTGTCAATTATATAGTGTATTTATACCTTAGGGTGATCTTTTAATGTTATCAAAATTCCTATGGTGGAGCCTGCTTATGTAAATTCTCAAAAGCATACCCTTGTTTAAGAAACTGAGTAATTACATCTTGAAAGAAGTATAGATCTTGTTTTAATTCTTTTAGTTTCATTTACCTTGTACTGGGACTTGCAGTTTTTGTTCCAGAAGGCGACTCCAACCCTTCCCCTGGCTTTGAGGATTTCTCTCTGTTCATTTGTTGTAGTATTGAGTTCAATTCACTAATAACATTAGCCTTTGGGCCTGAGAGAATTGGGCTTTTTACCTCAGTTACATCACCCCATAGCTTGGAGGTCCTTTGCTGTAAAACTTTAGCTGTACTGGGCTGTGCACTGATAGGAGGTGGGGGTGGAGCAGGTGGAGGGATAACAAAGCTATCTACAGTTTCTTCAATTAGAGCATCTTTGTAAAGTGCATTGCTTTTGTTGATTATGGGCTTCATTTTTGGCTTAGGAGGTACTGGGGGTTTGTCCACCAGAAACGTTTGCCCATCTGCATAGACTGTACAGGTATCCAAGTTCTCACCACCTTCAGAGGATAAGGTAGAGATGCTGGACACTGTTGAGATAGTGCTGGTTGTCTCTAAGTGATGGTCACTACTAGATCGACTGTCTACCTCCTCAATCCCAGAGTCAGTGACATGATCAAAACTTTCAGGGGGTGGCAGAAATGAGGCAGGCAAACAGTTTGAAAGACCCACTTGTTTTTTACTGTCTAAAGAATTCGTGGATTGGTTGGGGTTAAATGAAGCAGATGTAGGTGTTCCATTTTTTCTTTGCTTAAGTAAGTCCGTTAGAGCAGAACCTGGAGCTAAACGGTCATCGGGGATATCAAAACTGTTAGCAAATTCTAAGGGAGGAGGTAACGGCTCAGTAAAAATAAATTCTTCATCAATATCAATAGATGCTAAAGGGGGTGGAGGGATGCGAAATGGCAAAATGACAGGGTCATCAACAGAGCTAGCTGCTACAATAGTTTTGCAGGGAGATGCAGGTGGCTCAGGTGTAGCAGATACATTCAACCCACTTTCTGCTTCTTCACTATCTTCTGGCATCTCCGATGGAAAATTGTCTGGATTCATTTCCATTTCAACTCTCTTATCTTCAAGGGTGTCATCAGACTTTGCTGCATCCACAGTATGAACCATTAGTAAACCAGCTGACTTCTGCTGTGAAGTATCCATAATATTTATCAGCATGTTTTTCTTTTCTTCAGGCTTCTTCTCTTTCCCCATATCTGTTTCATATTTGTTTTCAGTCTCCTGCCTTCTCAGTGGGCCACGTGTATTTTGCCTGGTAACAGCAGCAGTCACAGGAAATGTTGTTTCAATATTAGATCTCAGCTTTGTATCAATATAAAGTGGTTTATTAAGGTCTGCTTTACCAGTTTCTCCTTTGCCTGGAGTTTGTTGCGTTTGTTCTTTCATGGCTCTATCTCTTGCAGACAGCGCGAGTGCTAGAGGTGAGTTTGGATCTAATAGCTTTCCTGTGAGTGGATGAACATAATTATCCGAACTGGACACATTAACGGTCTGAGTTGCAACCATATCATTTTCAGTAACTTTTTTTATGGATGAAGAGTTTAATGTCCTTTCATCACTTTCATTGCTAGGTTCACTGCTATTAAAAAGATTTTCAGATTCTCTAGGTGCAGGAACCGGAGAAGGTGACATAACTTGCCTGAAACTATCTTCATTACTAAACGTGTCCTCATCAGTAAATTTAGATTGCCTCATACGTGGTATTGGGGGCAACAGGCCAACATCCTCATCTCCCAAATCTGTAGAAAGGAAAGCTGGAGAATTACGCCTAGCTTCTAATCTCTTTTCCCTGTCCCTCACTGCTCCAGCAATGGCCGCTGCAAATGGACTACTGACGTTTAAATTATCATCAGGTCTGAGCTGTCCAGGCTGCTCTGAAGACTGAGGGTCAATCTCCATACTGCTTCCTTGGCTACTTTTCCCACTACTGCTGGTAGATGGTTCTTTCACAATAATTGTTGGAATTGGAATAGAACAGGTCTTTTCTGGACTATCCTCAACATTAGACTGTTTCACTAGCATTCCCTTCCGCCTTGCTGGTTTGGCTGGCACGTAAACTGCTTTGCTTGCTATTTTCCCAACTTCAGAATATGGGTTTTCTGGCATCTGACCCCTCTTGTTTCTGAAGTTTGCCTGCAACGCAGCATTCCTACTATACAAGTCCTCAGAATCTAGAGAATAACGGTCCAGTTCTCTTCTGTAATACATCCCTTTGTCCCTCATTATTGTTCCCATATGTTCAGATCTACCTGAAGAAACCTTTGAACCTGAATTCTGATTAAATGCAGGTTTTATTGTTCCATAGCTTCTTGATGTTGGAGATTTGGGAGAGTTATAAAGGGAGGGAGAAGGAGGTGGTGGTGAAGGGGGTAGAGACTGTGGTGGAGGGGGGATATCTTCAGAAGTGTCTGGCATGGACAGACTTCTGGTAAATTTCAACATAGGAGGAGCCAAAAATTGACGTTCTTCCTCTGTTATTCCTAAGAAAATGAATAAAGGGAAAACTTTAAAAATCTGCAGTATAATTAAATACAGTGTTATATTTTTCCACTAAAGATATGACCCTAAGGGAATGTCTACACAGCCCGCAGGAGCGAGCCTCCCAGCCCAGGTCAACAGATTTGGGCTAGCAGGGCTCATGCTACTGCACTAAAAATAGCTGTGTAGACAGCATTTTGAAATTGTGGCTTGGGGTGGAGCGCAGGCTCTGAAGCCCACCCTTCCCCCCTCTGTAAGCTTCAGAGTTAGAGCAACAACTTCAAAGCACTGTTTACACAGCTATTTTTAGAGTACTAGGGTGAACCCTGCTAGCCCAAGTTTGTTGACCTGAGTAGGTAGGCTTGCTTCTGTGGGCTGTATAGACATACCCAAAGATGCTACAGCAATTTTGCATGGCATGGAGCAGATCTGAAATAATAAACCATGGCTGGCTTGTTGATTCCTGCTCATTAAAAGTTCTCTAATTGTTGAATTTCCATAAAGCCATATGGTAGTATTAAAGAGGAGTGAAACAGCAACAAAACCGTTTCAGAGTAGCAGCTGTGTTAGTCTGTATCCGCAAAAAGAAAAGGAGTACTTTTGGCACCTTAGAGTTTCTAAGGTGCCAAAAGTACTCCTTTTCTTAAAGCTGAACTGATTACTGATTGTAGGCAAATGCTTTTGTTTGATGTACCTTCGGAGCCAATATATTACTCTTCAAAAGAAAGTGAAAGTATGAAAAAAAGACAAAAACTACTCAAAGCAACATTAAAGATTCTGTATGAGTGTGAGCTAATTGCATAGAAGGGAATTTTCTCTGAAATGTGTCAAGAAGGCAAGGCATTCTTATACAGAGAAACTGTGTTTCTGACTCTAGCAATCCAGAAACACACAAAGTAATGCTATGCTTACACAGCAAGTACAATATTAAAGCATTTCTGGGAATTTTGCCTGTATTGTTTTAGTAAAAGGAATATAGAGAACCATCAATATTACATAAAAAGTGACATTTTAATTTTGGATAACATATTTCAAATGCAATTAAGTGATGTAGGAGCCTAAGTCCCCTTTTCAAAAGTGTTTTAGGCACTTAGGAACCTCTTAAGTCCCTTAGATGTTTTAGAGAATGTTAACCGCTGATACAGAGGCTCTCAACCTATTTACTATTGTGGGCCACATATGCAGCTCTCTCTGTTATATGGGCCACATCCACACAGTATATACACTACCTTAATGGCCCTGACGGTGTCACATGGGCCACAGCTGTGTGCTGATTGGGCTGCAGGCAGCCCAGAGGTTCAGAACCAAAGCTCTATGTAATAAAAGTAATTTATGATTTTACTCAAAGAGGAAGGCATTTTGTATAAAAGGTGGCTATGCCATAAGACAATATCTGGAAATATTGTGTGTATTTTGCTGAACAGCTTTACACAAGCACAATGCTTATAATTAGTTCAGAAATACCTTGAGTAAAGTAGATCAATTTTAACAGCAAATGCACCAAAAACTAAGTTTTCCCCCCTCCCCCCAATAAAGAAAAAGGATAATTTTGAATTTAAAAAGTGAGCTTATTTTATACATTTGACCAGTAGGATGCATATCACACCTTGCATAGCACATGATGGTATTTTCATGTCAATAAAAAATCTGGATGACTCTTAGCTATAGTTGATTTATGACGATAGATCTTCCTCGATTCTTTTTCTTTGCACTTTCAAAATTCTGGCCTTCCTTGTTAAAGGCAATTTTCCATAGCTATTACAACCCCACAACACTTGCCTAAAGTGATCAAAGCAAAACATGGAAGTTGTACTAGTTTTCAGGCAAACTGATTTGGTTTTTGAGCTTTGAATCAGAACTAATGAGTCAATTAAGTTGAAGAAAAATGGAGTCAAAATGTTTTAAGCAAGAACAGAAGTTAATAAAAGGTGCCAAATGAATGCATGTGTAGAATTTACATGAGAAAAATTTTACCTATAGATTTTTGTCTTCTCATTGTACCCCGAGGTATACCTAGAAAAAGACCTTGAGGAGTCCCAGGTACAGTAGGTGGCATCACAGCAATACCCTGTCTATCGTACATGGACTATGAAACAAAACAAAAACGTTATGTACAAAAGGGCAATGTTAGAGAGAGACACCATAAGAAAAATAATTCATCTCCTGTTCCACATACTACTTTGTTGTTCATCTTAAATAGTCAGTGGTCAAATAAAATTATCTATTCTTCTACCACATTTTAAGGGTAAATTTGAAGGTATAACAAGCAATCACATTTCTGTTTATCTCCCTCCTAAAAACATTGCCACAAACTGCACCGTTGTTCAAGTCACCCTGCACCTACATCTGGGTTCCAATATTTTGACATAGAAGAGAGACCTTAAATTTTCTAGGTGTAGTGTGTTAAATACTCAGAGTTCTAAATCTGCTTATACTACGCGGACGAGTAGCCCCACTGATTTCAAATGAAATTATTTGTGAGACTCAGAATTTGGTCCTAAACTTATATTTTGATTTTATGAAGTTGAAGAGTTTTGACGAGGAAATTATAGTTGAATACCATGGTTTAGCATGATCATCAGGAACAGAACAGAACAGGATCTCAGCATTTCAGAAATAGTGTTTTTATGGAAAGATGTGTGTCTTCTTCAAGTGGTCTCACCATTGAATCAGAAATATTCGAGATCAAGTAGACAGAATTAGTGACAGCAGTTTCCTACCTAGGCTTATTCTGGGCCTAGATGCTTGTAGGGTATTCATTATAGCCAGAGCGGGGAGTGCTGCCAACAGTTAAGGCTACCTGTTTATAACTGCCAACTTTAACCAACTTTTCTGGGATGAACTTTCCTATGCTAGCTGTCTGACTCATTCTGAAATTTTATTTTATTTTTTTTTAAAAGGAAGTTTCAGCTACTACGGTTCAGTTATTTTCAAGAACAAGGATAGGGGAAAACACATAGTTTTGCCCATGTTAAAAAAATGTTCAACTATATAATTAGGAAGCTCCAGGTCCTCCATGTTTGCAGAAGGGACTTGAAATTTGGCAGGGGGACACCCTGGTGTCAGTGATGCACCTTTTGCCGTCTCTCTGAAACTCCACACAAATTTGGCCAAGTTCTCCAAACACTGTAGTTTGCAGATGCTCAGTAGAGACTTGTTAGAGCTTGGCAGTTACTGAACAGTCTTCCATATTTCGTGTGCACTGCCATTCTCCAGGCCAGGGGCTGAGAAGGACTTTCCCTGAAATTGCTCCTTACTGCTGCCTGGGGCCCATTGTGGTGCCGAATATGGAAAATGGGAGCAGGAAAACTATCCTGCAGTCTTAATGCTCCCCCTGCTTGCAGGCAGGCAAGTGATGAGAAGGAAGAAGCTGCTTGACTGGAATGCAGAGGGGGAGGAATAGGGGAAGTGGTGTTACAGGAGCAAGGAGGGGAGGAGCCATGGGACTCCGGTGGGAGGGGGCAGGAGCAGGATGAGTTGGGTGAGTAGGACAGAGCAGGAAGGGGCAAGAAAGAGAGGTTAAGATTTTTAAAATATAATTATGCAATAAATTGACAATTAAAATGGGGAGGGAGCTGGGACAATTAAAAAATAGAGATACATCAGGTGGCTGTTATCAAACAGTTGAAGGAGAGACAGAAAGCCATCTTATTTTCCAGTCAGCGTGGAATACATGCAGATCAACAGAAGAAATTACTCCTTGTAAAATAGATTGTGGGCACATCTCAGAACATGGAATAATCAGTAGTCTTCCCCTTTCTCATTAGTGTTTAGCCCGCTTCTAGGGCACCCCTGATCCTCAAGGGGTAAAGCCCCTTAATTCTTCCCTCCTCTCTCAATGGGCCTGGGTTCTTTGCACTTGGTGCCTTCACCTGGGCTCCAGCCCAGTGCAAAACTAACAGACATTTGGCATTACAATGTATAGTTACAGGGAATCTAGGACCAGACAGACTATAAGGATATACAACATGTTATTCCTTGAAAAGATAGGGGTAAATTGAGGATGGCCTCAAGCCCCAGCTGTCTCCAAGTGCAGGGAAGGCCTAGTGGACTCAGCTGGCAGTCAGCCCTCCAAGGTGCAGTGGAGTCTTAGGGCTCAGTCTCTTCTTTGTGGAGCTGGGTTCTCCAGATCAACCCCCCTAGTTAAGACACACAAAATGGCATCTCCCTCTGTGCTGCCGAGAACAACTCCAGTACTGCTTCCTCTTTAGCTACTGTAACCTGACTCCGGTAATCATTTGTGGTTCACCAAACCCTTGAGGAGGAAGGATAAGGGGCTCTATTATTTTTGGGATCAGGAGGGGGGCTATGTTAGCATGGCAGCTGAACACCTTCCCAAAAAATGATTGTCTGCAACTCACTAAAAGACATTGCTGCTTATCCTAAATCTGTATCCCCCCGATCTGTCTAACAATGTACAGGTTGTCCTCCAAGTGCCTCATAATGGATTTGTGATTTTTATCCTCACAATACGCTTTTGAGGTAGGGAAGTACTATTATCCCTATTTTACAGATGGGGAACTTAAGTAGAGAGATACTAGGGCTCAGATCCACAAAGATATTTCAGCACCTAATTCTCCTTGAGAATCTAGGCTTATCATAGAATCATAGAATCAAAGAATATCAGGGTTGGAAGGGACCCCTGAAGGTCATCTAGTCCAACCCCCTGCTCGAAGCAGGACCAATTCCCAGTTAAATCATCCCAGCCAGGGCTTTGTCAAGCCTGACCTTAAAAACCTCTAAGGAAGGAGATTCTACCACCTCCCTAGGTAACGCATTCCAGTGTTTCAGCACCCTCTTAGTGAAAAAGTTTTTCCTAATATCCAATCTAAACCTCCCCCACTGCAACTTGAGACCATTACTTCTCGTTCTGTCATCTGCTACCATTGAGAACTGTCTAGAGCCATCCTCTTTGGAACCCCCTTTCAGGTAGTTGAAAGCAGCTATCAAATCCCCCCTCATTCTTCTCTTCTGCAGGCTAAACAATCCCAGCTCCCTCAGCCTCTCTTCATAAGTCATGTGTTCCAGACCCCTAATCATTTTTGTTGCCCTTCACTGGACTCTCTCCAATTTATCCACATCCTTCTTGTAGTGAGGGGCCCAAAACTGGACACAGTACTCCAGATGAGGCCTCACCAATGTCGAATAGAGGGGAACGATCACGTCCCTCGATCTGCTCGCTATGCCCCTACTTATACATCCCAAAATGCCATTGGCCTTCTTGGCAACAAGGGCACACTGCTGACTCATATCCAGCTTCTCGTCCACTGTCACCCCTAGGTCCTTTTCCGCAGAACTGCTGCCTAGCCATTCGGTCCCTAGTCTGTAGCTGTGCATTGGGTTCTTCCGTCCTAAGTGCAGGACCCTGCACTTATCCTTATTGAACCTCATCAGATTTCTTTTGGCCCAATCCTCCAATTTGTCTAGGTCCTTCTGTATCCTATCCCTCCCCTCCAGCGTATCTACCACTCCTCCCAGTTTAGTATCATCCGCAAATTTGCTGAGAGTGCAATCCACACCATCCTCCAGATCATTTATGAAGATATTGAACAAAACCGGCCCCAGGACCGACCCTTGGGGCACTCCACTTGATACCGGCTGCCAACTAGACATGGAGCCATTGATCACTACCCGTTGAGCCCGACAATCTAGCCAGCTTTCTACCCACCTTATAGTGCATTCATCCAGCCCATACTTCCTTGTGACTTGCCTAAGGTCACATAAGAAGTCTTCGGCTGAATCAGGAACTGAACCATGGTCTCTTAAGTCCCAGTCCAGTGCCCCATCCTTCCTACTTGTAGACGTCACAAACCTACTTATTTTCTACAATACTGCTGATACAATTCTGAACACTCTGGGATTCCTTCCTCTGCAGCTGACAAGAGCGAAGCGTATGAATAAGGATTGGTGCTACTTCACTGGGAAATAAATGCAGCTAGACAGTAGGGAAAAAATATTTTTTCCTCATAAGACTTTACAACCAGTGGAAGCAAACTCAGATTTGAGGGTGTCTACATTTGGAACTGGGAGCGTAATTCCCAGATGAAGGAGAAACACCCAAGCTAGCTCTGATCAAGCTAGTGCTCTAAAAATTGAGCGTGGCCACAAAGGAACAAGCACCCAGAAGCGCTAGCTGCCCCAAGTGTGTGCCTACCATCTCCGATTGGTATGTACTCGGGGCACCTAGCACTCTATTTTTAAGGCATTAACTCAATCAGCGCTAGTGTGGGTGTCTTTTCTTGAGCTAGTAATTACACGCACTAACTAGCTTTCCAGGATATAGCATTTCAGTCGTTCGTGCTTTTTATAGCATTACTGCTATCTCCTCCCCTTATAAATTACTCAACTTTATCTAGTCAAAACCAAAACAATCAATGTTGTTGGGAGTAAATAAACCCAGTAATGAAACAAGGATTAGGTTTATTGTCAATGACGAAGCTTAGAATGGTGATAAAGAATAATCATAATGATTAACTACATTTATAAACCCCCCATTGCTGGTGTATACATAACAGCATGGCAACTAGTGTGCATAAAAAGACTGGACTTACTAAAGCAGTACTAACTAGAACCACAGCTTCATAAGTGAAAGCAAGAATTTAGGAACCACCACGTACATTTATATCTGTAGCTGAAGGAAAGCATCTACTGGAAGGCCGCGGTTTAATCGTTGCCACTCTTGAGTCCACAGTTACATTGTCTGTAATTCTTGATGGCTTGGAAACTGGTACAATTTCATCCACTTTATCTGTAACATAAAAGTATTCACTAAAATAAATATAATTTGTCCAAAGACTGAAAATCTAAATATTGCAAGGTCAAAGGAAGAGTTTTACTTTTCAAAAAATGCAAAGAAAAAGGGTGGCTTTTTTTTTTTTGGCATTTTAACAAGGCAATGCTTGAGCATCAAAAGTCGTGCAAGCCGAGCACTTATTTATTGCTGCTGCGTAACATGCATGCTTTAGTTTTAAGCCTGCATGCATTTAATGTTTACTTAGTGTGACTCGAAAAACAATCCTCTTCTTCAAACCTTCAAAATGTGAAGGGAGAATATCTATATAGAAACGGAAAGAAGACCTTTAGAGATAATGAACCCATAGAGCACTGTTTCACATAGCGATAAGCAGACAGTACTTAGTCACCAGAATTTCAGTGATATTTTGAACAACAAGTACTTCAAAAGTGCTCTTTGTGTCTATTCTTCTTCTCCAGTAATTACTTTCTAATCTATTCATCATGTCAGTCTATTACTTAGCATTATTGGAAACTTAGCATTATTGGAACTTAGCATTATTGGAAACTGCTCCATGTCTCTCTGTTTAATTAAACTTTAAATATGCTTTATATTAGTTTTGGTTAAAACTATCATATTTGTGGTCAGAAATGGGCCCAATAGGCAAAGTTCCAATCTGGATCAAAACTTTCCCAACACTGGGGAACAGTGGTTCAGAACTGGAATTTTGATTTAGCATGCTATATAGTGATAGAAACCATCTGTGAACATGTGAGATCCCTCAAAGTTCAGGAGTGTTTGGACCCAGGCCCAGCTCCAGTTGTGACTATAAACCAAATGCAGCAGTAATACTATTGAATATATTTAGCACTAATATAACGCCTTAAGTCCAAGGATCTCAAATCACTATGCAATCAACCATAGTCTTACAACTCCCTTATTACAGGTTGGGAAATTGAGGCACAGAGTAATTAAGTTACTTGCCTAAGGCCACTGAGTCATTCAATCTCTGAACTTGGACTAGAATCCAAAACTTATACTCTAACCAATAACCTTCCGCACTGCCCCTTTCACCTTATCTTTTGTTCCTGTGAACTCTCAGACTGCTGACTGGCACTAAATGTACTACCCCCAGGCTGGTAGTCATGCTAAGCTAGGATGGCATTTTTCTTTTTAATTTCTCTAAAGCAATAGGGCACCAGTCACGCAACCTATGTGTATTCTCAGAAAAAATGTACTAGAACCAACTAGAAGTGATTCCTTAGCCTGGTAGCTCCTCTTGTCTCAGGCTTCCACAACTTAAAATTTTTACAAGCCACACCTTACTTTTCAGGAGTTAAGTATGGTATGTCTTTGTATGGTATGGTAAGGTTTGATAATTTAGTTTAGGAGAAAATAAAACTAGCGCATTAGGTTATTACTGACTTAAAAACAGCTAGAAGTGGCACCACTATGCAAAGTATCAAATTTGAGCTTGATCCCTCACTGGAAAAACAGCTACGCTCAGACTCTAGGAGTGTGGTAAGGGACAGGAAGTAGGCAAGAGGAAGAAAGATGGTCTCTCCCTAACCAGCAGCTTTGGCTGGTGCAGAAATGGAAGAATTATATTCAGCCTTCTCTGGTTGGGAAGACACTTGTTTTGGGAGAGGAGACTTTTGGAGCACTGGGTGACAGGGAGAGAGCAGGAGAGGAACAGCTGCTAGAATTATTAAGTTGAACATTGTAGGTGGTTGGCTTACTCGGAAGTGTTACTGTCTGCTTTCCACTGGAATTAGTATTACATTTTTTGTTTGCTTTATTTATTTTCATATAATAGACCATCCAGGGAGAGGAGAAAAAAAACACGCTTAAAACCTTCACAAGCAAATAAAATAAACATTAAAAAAATCACATTCCATATGGTCTTAACAGTAATTCAAACTGTGCACTTTTCAGAAGAAAATACCTGTAACCTTCTGATGGGCAAAAGGTATCAGAAAGCCATGGATTTAGCCTTAAGCATTTGAGCTACACAGAAAAAAATATTGCTAGATTGCAGAATCAAGTTTAGGGGTATCTACCATTGATTGTAACAAGGGCATGGGAATTTCATGTTACATCTCTCCAGCCCTTTATATGATCCTAGAAGACCAAACACTTGTTCTTGGGATCCAGACAGAGGGGTGTTTTGGGGACTGAAGCCCTAGACACCCAAAATCTGTAAATAACAAATATACCATATAAAAACATATTCCCTTTATTTTGAACAGACACATAACCATACACCTATTCAGACAACAAAAAAACTACAGGGAAAGAATGATGAGGCTATGACAGACACTTGAAAAGCATGGAAATATTCATTTAGGGGATGAAACATACATACTCTCCAACTGTACTGATTTTGCAAGACAATACTGGAAGTCAGATCTTAGTATTTGACCTGACCACAATATCAGTTTGTACAGATTTCCTAACAAAATCTGATATTGCTACCACATCAGCTTGTGGGGAACTTTATTCTTTGTGATTTTACAGCTTTAATGTTGTCAGCTCCTCAGTCCTTCTCACCCTATAGCTGCTCCCATTCCAATTGTATTTGGTTCCTTTCCAGTCATAGCTGAGAACAGCTGAAGCAAGTTGGAGTGGGGAGGGAGAAGTTGATATGATTAAGTTGTTTTACAAAAAGAGTCTTTTTAGGGGCTTCTTGCACCTAGCTGTGGTTCCAACTGCAGTACAGGCAGAGTTGCTAATGCTGCCCAACTTGTCCTTTTGCACTGCTGTCTTTGATCAGAGCACAAATGTAGAACAGTAAGATGGCATTTTAAAACTAGAACAAAAATTTTGAAGCTTCCAAAGCAGCTAGGGTGTATGTGGGATGAAGTAAAAGTAATCCAAAATGGCAGCAGCTACATGGCGGGTCCTGCGGAATATACCAGAATCTTAATATATGGCCCCCACATTCCACCACACTTTTAAAGTGACAGCACTATGTAAATAAATACATTTTCATTATAATATTAGATATGTGCTACCTACGTCAAGAGTCAACTGGCCTTTTCTTGACTTCTATGTAATTCCACAATAAACTCATCCAAAAGAAATAAAAAGTAGATATTTAGGACAAATTTTTCAAAGGGCTGTGCCCTTAAAATAGGTTGTTCATGTCCGCAGTAGTAGTGCGCAAGCCATGTTTGGGCCAGTAATGCATTTTCAAAAGGCAGCACACTGGAACACTTTTTGTCAACTTTGCTAGTGGACTTCTCCTCCCCCATCTCCTTTTTTGTGTTTTGACATATTTTTGTAATATGTATTCTTGCACCACTAAGAGGGGCTCTCATATGATGTTACTGGAAATGTATTTATTTATGAGGCTACCTATATAAACAAACAAAATTTAGAAGAGGCACAGATGGGGTGCAAATGAAATGCAGGTGCAAGAATTTACACCTGGCATGAGTGGTGTGTTGGCGGCATGGCCAAGAAAGTGGACCAAAATGGAATTCTTAAAGGGTGAGCGCCCACATGCAGTTGGTCATAGGAGAAATATTTTGAATTAGAAAATGTATCTGCAACATGCCTACACCAGGGGTCAGCCCACACCAGTGACATTTCATCATTAACCCAGTCATTTAGCAAAATGCAGCCACAGGCAAAACAAACTGTTATGAGGAGCAGTTTGTGACTAGTTTGTAGAATAGTAAAATGTTTCCTGCTCACATTTTGACCAACTTCAGTCTCAGAGAAGGGGAAAGGGAAGAGGAGTATCCACTGGCTCAGCAGCCAGAGCACAGCCCAAATGCATCCATAGGACAGGATTTTTAGGCCAAAGATTAACGTTCAACATTTGTCAGAGGAGAAATTCAGTATGCTTGACAATCAAACTCTCCTGAATTTTAATGAAAACTTACATGGGGATCTGGAGAGTCAAACACAGGTGCCATGCTACACCTGTGATAGTTACAGACACCACTGCTCAAGGGGCTCTTGATAACTGGAACCTTTCAGAGGACCACAGAGATATCACAAGTATAAGCCAGTCTGATGCCTCTGCATGCATGCAGCAATTTCTGAGTGCCACTGTATTAAATTTCCCCGAGAGAGGCAGCACCAACAGTCATAAAATAATTGTCTTCCAAAGTGCATTTTCTGTATGTCCTGTGTGCTACTGATCGCACCTATATTCTGCTCAGGGCACCCTCCCCTCAGGAAATTAGATGGCCTAATGGGGCGAGGAGGAGTTCCATTCTATCTGTGTGCAGGTCATTTGTGATGCAAAAGTTTAATCACAGAGGTAGTAGCACAGTGCCCAACAGCATGTCATGACTCTTACATTCTCAGGAGGTCTGGCTGCTAGGTAAGTAGCATTGTTATGTTTAAATTAATATCTGTGATATTACTAGGGATGGTGTCCCCTCAATAATATATTTATTTGTTGAAGAAAATGGTACTTATCCCATAAAGACATGGTGAATGACTCCTGTTCCAAATTCCCTGACTCTCTCAGAGGAAAATTATTATGCTGCCCACCCATCAAGCCACCAGATGCATTGAAGAAGGAACTCTGAAAATGAGAGTCAGGTGCCCAGTGGCACATTATTGTACAGGCCCCACAATATACCATATAATCCTGGCAAGACTGCATATTACACAACATAGCCAAGAGATGTGGATTAGCTCCACCTGAAGGGCTAGAGATTGACCTTGTCAGACCCACAGAGGATAAGAATGATCATGATCCAAAAAGGCACTTCCAGGCTAACCCCAACACCTCAGGCCAGCATGCCAGAAACACCAGGCAAAGACTGATTGAACACAGTTTCTGAGGCTAGTATTGCCAAGACCTGTATACTTACCACCAAGTCCATAATGTTTGCTCAGAGGGGATGGAGGTAATGGAGAAAAAAAACTCAAAAAACAGCTGCCTCAAGAAATGACTTGTATTTGTAAGAAAAGCAATGAATGCCTGGCACAGTGTAAAAAAATGCTCCCATGAGGCTAAAGTGAAAGAACAGAGGCAAATGTTCTTCAAATACCAGCAGCACACATTGTTAACAATGCAAATATAAACTACAAAATGTTAGACTAATCTAGTCAGCCAGAATACAATGTTAGCCAAAATGTAGAAATGGTTGAGTTCTGCCACTCATGGCCTTATGGCTAAGAATTAAAAGGACAGGCACATAAAAAAACCCTAAAAATCCTATCGTTATTGTGATTATTTTTTCTTCCCTCCCCCTTTTGCCTGGCGTGTAGGCATGGGCAACGAGGCCCTCTCAGTTATGGCTCTCTGCAGCCGGCCACTGCGACGAGGCACAGTGGCCTGTGGTGGTTCTCGAGAGACACTTGTTCCTTGATCCCCTGGTAAGTATACAGTGGAGGCTGCCACTGCATCCTCACCAGTCCACGTTGAGGCACTGGTTAACTCAACATGGGGGGTGGCTCTTTGGGAGATACGTGTTTCAAGGACCTGCGTCCTTGGCTGTTTGAGGAAAGCTAAAATCTCAGACAGGTAGTTATGGATGGCTCTTGTGGATGTAGCCACAATGCCTAGCTGCAGCTCCATGCGGCCCATGGACTGTGACATGAGACCCATGGACTGTGCATGCTCCCTCTTGATATTTTCCAGCAGCTGCACAATCCTACTGTTGGTTTCCATCAACAGCCTTTCCCCCTCTGTTAGGTGGGGCTGCCCTCTCCAACCCTGATCCCTAGGGACAGGCTGAACACCATGGTGCTCTTCATTCATTTCATCATTCCCCTCCTCCTCCTCAGGAGAGTCACTTTCAAACTGAGGAGTCCTACTGAGTGACTGATCCCCAGGAGACTGTATGTCCATTGTACACTCTGGAGTCCGCTCTGGTGTTTGAAATCCCTCAAAATCTTCCCCAACGTTGCTGTGTGTTTCAGATGACGACAATGGCCACTGCCAACTCTCTGTAGTTCTGGCTGGTGAATCTTCGTCGGAAGCAGGCTCTGAAGATTCCTGTTCTTGTTCAGGCGTGGAGGGTGAGCTCGCTCTCTGACGTCTGGGTTGCCCCGAGCATCCAGGAACCTCCCCATCTTGTTCCCCAGTGACATCTGGCAATCAAATAGAGGAGCAACAACCACTGTATCTGAGGCCAGGAAGATGGAGGAATCTACATGCATTGGACAACACATAGAAAGAAGCCAATTGGGAAAACCACAGTGTTTGTGTTTGGGCAAACAGAAGGGCAGACTAAAGTTTAGTGGCTGAACTGGGTATGTGGCAGTTGAAGTTACTAACCACTTTATATACATGCACATTGTCCTGCACCCATAACACACACAACTGTGCTGGATCCCACGGCATAACTACCAATACACCTCATTGTGATTGTGACAGAAAGTGTCAGTGAACCTCTCAAAAAGCTCACCTATGAATTGCAGTGGTGTCACAGTCAGAAATCCCTGTGATCAGCTCAGGGTCAATTGTCCAATTGAGTCTCCTGTGGTGTCAGATGTGCTCCACCACTGGCCTGTGTGGTAGCCCTTTGCTGTTCTGAAGCACTGCTGGCTATCTTCTCTTTTGTCCGACGTTTCATATCACCCCTCCACCCCCAGTGTTTTGGGCCCCCCCCCAATCATAGCTGTAGAGCAACTGTGGTTGCCAACAACATTTATCCTGTGAGCAATGGCCTCCCAAGCCTTATCTTTTCTGTATGCATTATTTTCTCAGTGCTTTCTCCAAACAGTATGTGATCCTATTTGAGGACATTGCTCACCAGGACTTTTTTTTTCCCATATAAGATAACCTTCATTTTGCTCTCTCCTGGCTGTGTCTTCCCTTGCCTGAGGACATTTGGTGGAAATGTGCAAGTGCTTCCCTGTGCACAATTTAATATGGAAGGAGGAGTGGTTAATTATGCTATTGAAGAGGACATTGCAAATGTGCTTAATCTAAATCCACCCATATATAAAAATATACTCCCACCAACTGAAAATGACTAGACTTTTTGCACGCACATCAATCATCGGCTCTCATTACAGTATGATCTACTCAGCACCGTTTCTGAATTGTTCACATTTGTGGCTAGAACCCTAACCCTTTTTATGCTTGAAACAAATAAATAATGAGTATCACATGTTTTGGGGAGACAATTTGACTGTAAGAAATCTATCTGGGGCTGTTCAGCTAATACAATACAATAATTTAGCCCAAAGAGCCTGCATTTTTCACTCAGGCAAGGGATATGTGGAAGCACCACTGTAAGACTATCACATCTAAGTAACAGCAGCTGCTGATCATCACCAACTAACTGGTTGCTCTGTAGTGTTGGTGCTAGGATGTGAGGAATGGTGATTCCATGTCATATCTACGCCCTGGCACTACAATCTAGGAAAGTGTTGCTCTTTAAGGACTACATTCTGCTCTTTGATACACACCATGTGCTGCTCTTAAGACCTTCAGCTGGAGTTGTGCATTTCTGTCTGATGGATGCTTTTGAGGTCAGGTTAATCATTTTTGTTAATGGGCTTATTGTTTGTTCAGGAGTTCCTGGGGTGATTTTTATATATATTTTTGTTCTTGGTTTTTAGGACCCCTTCTCAGAGACCCAAGGATCCATCCCTCTATCAGCACATTTATACACTGATCCCTGTCTGTCTAGATCATCATTAGGGTCCTCATCACTCACTATCTGAATGCCTTGAGTATTCTATTTATCTAAAGGGCTACTTACAGTTAATGATTTAATATAATTATTTAATGTGATTAATTTTTGTGTTGGATATTATTTGTGCATTTAATATATTCACTACTTTAAAGTATTCACATTCAGTCTGTGTCTGATTGGACTGTCCAGTTGCATGTTTTATGGAAAGTGAGGATGAGATCGTATTTGTAAAAAGGTATGAGCTCCTTATGGAAATGAATATTAGGGACAAGTTGTCATGCAATCATTGGCTGTGCCACTGCATGAAAATTTTGAAAGGGACTTTGACATTATCCCTCTGTAATACCTGCTGCCTTTGCAATTCTATTTTCTCTAACACAGCCACAGCTGTTACCTTTGTTGCCAAGTATCTTTCAGCAGCTACAGTGTAGGACCATGAAATTAATTCTCAACACTTCTCTAATAGAGTAGACATGCAAAAACAGGGGACTTCTTTTTACCACACAAAGCAAACACACATTCCAGCTAATTTGTATGGAATCAGAGAGATAAAGGGAATATATATTCCAGTTGTGCCATTGGTCATACAAAATGTGTCATTCTTTTGATATATCATCAGAAATTTCCCCATATTTGAATACTCCATTCTCCTGACAAGCACTTTGAACAGAGCCCTCCTAATGATGGTAAATAATAGAGTAAAATATTTTTTTTTTAAAAAAAGAGCAAAAACTGAAAAAACTAATTTGTGAATATTTTTGTCAACATCATTTAATTTAGTTTGATGGGGGAGGGGGGCGCGTTATTTTTGTTGTTTGCACATATTTGGGCACCTGTCAGATATTTATGAAAGTGTCCGTGACCCTGGAAAGTTTCACAAATATTAGCACAAGTGGTTATTTCTCTAAAAACAGAATTATGAAAGCTTACAATTTGTCATTCTCCTACTTAAATATTTTCTGTCTCCAAGTCAGGGAGCTGAAACGGTATCATCTGGCATAGCATTATCATCATCACACAAATGACAAATATCCTAAGCAAACAGTTTGTGAATAACTAATGGGCTGATAGTTATTAAAACTATTGGCCAATACTTATGAATAATGAACACATTCACAGATACTGGGATAGGTTTGCTAACTAGCCACTAATGAAAAAGGGACTAAATTCATAACAAAGCATTCAACCAACTCAAATAACTATGTTCTTGTAAGCTTTATTAAATATCGGTATGGGCCATGAATGCATCACAGGCATAGCCTTACACATACTTTCATTCACTGCACGGCAATCATGGAAACTTTAGCTCAGGGTCAAGAGCTCATGCCACAGTGTCAAAGGTATCAGTTTCTGCCCAAGAATTCCTTTCCTTGATGACTAAAGGTTGCCCTGATTCAGACTGGAACTCGTTAATATAACCAGCTGCTATATTGGAACTGTGAAAGTGGTGTGTCAGCTACAATAGTGGAAATGGAAAATTTGGTTTGCCTAGAAACTGTACTGCTCAGCTGGAGGAATGGATGGCCAAGTGGCTCACTGCCCTGACAACTGGTGACAGGAGGATTAAAACCAAAGTTAAACTGTTACCTAAACTAACTGCCTCAACCCTACCTCCTGGCAATGGGCTGACTCTTCACAAGCAACAGTAAATATGCCAGGTCATTGGTGCAACAGAGACCATAAATGTCTAACAAAATGTGAATCAACAAACCGATTCTGTTCTTAATTGGCTTAAACAACATTTCTCTCTTTTTGAAAGAAGTTTTAAACATAGTGGGCACAAGCACCATGTTGTGGCTGCTCATGATGCGATGCCAATGGCAAGGGAAATGTGAGGAACTGTCCAGACTCCTCCTGACCTCAATGATAATTTGCATCTAATCAAACAATGCCTGTACCCACATAAGCCAGCTTGGCAGCCTGCTTGTTCACAGTGGTACATAACACTGCACAGTTGAATGCCTGGCTCACACTTCTCACAAAGTCATTTTATTTCCTGGCAGCATAAAAATACCTTAAGGGGTGAAGCAACAAGTTTTGATGGTCTCATGAATTGTGGACTCATTCCACGTCCCTGATCCCACCTTGCCCTGACACAATGAGACTTTAGCCACAGCCCAATTTGTCCAGTAGGGAAGTAAGAAAGGTGTGCGCACATGATGAGTGGGGAAGATAAGGATCTGGGAGTTTAGGGCCCATTGCCCTTTTAAGTTTAATGTTTGGTCACACAGTATGCACCTGTTTTCCAAAATCAAAATGGCCTTTTCAGATCTCTGGGGGATGGTTTCTGCTTCAGCCTACTGATTCTATTGCATTTATCAACAGATGTGACTATTTCTTTAAGCTGGCCTGTGCATAGTGACTAATGAGCCAGTATTAGAGGCCTCCCTCTCCTCTGTGTTGTCAAATGAGTCCTCTGTTTCTCTGGCGAAAGACAAGACTGACTGATTATGTGCACACTGTACTGACACTTTCATGTGCCTGTTGCACTTGATCAGTCTTTTCTGATGTGGTAGCTTATGCAGTGTTGTAACTTCTTCTGAGGGCCAGAGTGACACGTTTGTCATGTGTCTGTTCATTATTTTGTGTTTTCTCATTCCCTGCTCTGTATATAGCAAACTACATATCCTGGATGCTGCAGGCAGGACATCTGCTAAATAGTGCCACAAGGCAGGACTACACCAGGTTTCTGGAGGCATGGATAAGGTCATGGTGTTGGAGTACTGCTTTGTAGCGCTGGCTCCTTGCACCATGAAAGGCGTTGTCACACTTGCATGGTATCAGTCCTTCCAGTTTGCCAGTAAACATATTTAGAATGCTGGAGATTGTTTACATTGTGTTTTCTGGTTTGTAATCCAAAGAGAACTGCAAGGCCTACCCCGCTGTAGGGATAGCAGGCCAAGAACAGAGCACAGGCTACACTGGGCACTGGACAGCAGACAGACTCTAGGGACAGCAGAAGTATTTAATTAATTTTTGTTCATCTGAGATAATTTGAGAGACTTAAGCCTGTGTTGTGCCTTACCTGCCACTTGGACTGGCAGTGGATCCCTCCCCTGAAGTGTGCTGCTCTTTAAGAATCCCTCCTTTTCAAATCCCACAATTTCTTTTTCACCTCTGCTACTGGATCGTTGCCATTTCCATTATCTTTAGTTTTCCCCACAAATGGAGTTGTTGGACTTGAGTTGTGGGGCAGCGTCTTCCTGCTGACAGGTAGGTGGAGATGTTCCTTGGGCACAACAAGTGTAGCCAGGAGCTCAACAACAGCTGTAATGCAGTTGAGGAGCTTCCTGGGACCTGCCACTGCTGCTGTGGACCTGGGCCTCTGCCTGTATCTGCATCATGCCTCCTGTTGCAGGTGCATTTTTCAAACTGCTTAGGTACCAAGGTGATAGGTGCCTTGTAAATACCTAAGATAGATACAGACAGAAACTGTGCCAGGCACAATCAATTATACAAAACTTAATGCAATGCCAATTTGCAATCTTCATACTGTGGTTTCACCCACCTTTTCTAGCATCCACATTCAAAGATTTTGCATGTACATTTTTCTTTTGAAAACTGATGGCCATCCAGGGCACCCATCCCTTCCATACTTTCAAGCTTTTGAAACCATGGTCCTTTATTTATTTAAAGCACACAAATTCTTGATTCCCTGCCTGATCTAAATGTAAGATTGCAAAGTTCATCTCAGTTTCACTACTTTCACAACCACAAACAATATATGCTTCCTTTTTTCTTGTCATGAATCTGCAAAAAGCACTTATTTGTCTTTGTCAAATGGCAACGGGACAAATGTACCTTATTATCTACCTCCTCCCTTGGAACAACTAGATGCATCTAGATAGTACTGGAACCAAAGGTATACTCAGTTATGCACAGGTATTGGAATGCATGTGTATTTTTAAAATCTGTTTGTCAATAGTGTGCATTTATTTTTTGTCAGAAATGTAACAGCTTTTGTGCAGTTATTTTTGGTTTATGGAGAATTTTCATTGTTTTTAGCATAGAGATCAGAATCAGAAGTGAGTACAAATTAGGTAAGCGAAGTATAAGGGGTCTAGGCCAACATTTACAAGCTTGCAAGCTTAAAGTTAAGCATCTAATTAAGTAGATGGCTGGACCATGAGGGGCTGAATACTTGCAATCCCATTGTGTGCCCTGTAGATGTTCATCACCTCTGAAAAATCAGGCCATTCGCTTATGTAGGTGTCTAAAGATAGAATTACATGACTAACTTTAGGCAGTCATGTTGGAAATTGTTAGCCTTCGTTACCTGTACGAGTATGACTGGGTGGACAAAATTAGCGCAAAAGAAGAAAATTCAGCAAGGAAGACTGAAGTATTTCCAGCTCTTTAGTGCACGGGGTGATAACATAAAGATGGCCTCAGCCAAAACCCTGGTTCTGAAATGCCACCCTGAAGGGTAAAATCCAGATCCAAATTTTCAACTTGGGATTCTCGCTTGTGATAAGAAAACAATATAAACAATCAAAATCTGCCAAATAAATGCTTTTTAAATAGAAGAATAAAATGATGCAAAGGTTTTAAAATACTGAATAGGTTAAGTGACTAGTCTATGTTAGATTCAAATGGCCTCTACAGTGTCTTTTTTAAAAAGATATCTGTGCCAAAAAAACTATATATAATAAAATATTTGCAGTTTTCCATTCAAAGTTAGGCCAATGTTCATAGATAACAATCATTTTAAATTGCTCCATGGTGGAGAATTTGCTACAGTGGACATATATATTAAATCAGGAGCAAATGTGGACCACCGACTTGCAAGAGGCTCCACATGGCCACTGGGCTCCACTCAAACAGCAGTTTGCAGGATCACACCCTAGTTATAATACCAGATTCAAACAAACATTTACCATGGTGAAAATACGATGCAGAAAATTTAACTTCAGCGGCTAGTAACAGGAGAAAGTAATGCGAGCTTTGACAACATAGTTCCAAATAAGCTACAGTTTCTGAACAGCATGAAAGCAAAGACAAACCATCTAGAGAAAGTTTCCTTTTAAGAAAATTGGATAGAAATACAATGTGTTTGTTTTGAGATACTTCCCATTATACTGGAAGTCCAAGAAAAAGATAAAATATCTAAAAATAAATATTAAAACATAAAAACTGTTTGCTGGTAACAACAGATTAACTAAACATATAAATCATTCACCTTAATATCTATAAACATCAAAACATGATACATAAGAGTGTTTGGCATATATCTATTCACAATTAAGAGGAATCTAGGCTATTTTTCCAAGCAGGCTTTATATGTACTTTTATGACTCAGTATTTTCACCCCAGTGCATATAGATCATGTTTGCATATTATGAACATATCATACCCTTAAAAGATAATTCTGAGAGAGGCAGACACAGACAAGTGCTATTTTTGGTATCTTAAAATTCTTATTATAGGCCCAATTTTCAAGCACCATCTCTTTAACAGTATGTCCAATATCCGAGAAGCACAAAGGCATTTAAAATGTGCCTAAAGCCTTAAAATTCAACCTACCTTACAAGGAGTTTCCTACCTTGCAAGAGGAATGGTCATTGTGTATCACTGGGTCCCTGTATACAAAATAAAAACAAGAACAGAAAATAAAAACAAAAGACCATTCCCCATCCTGCAAGTCAGGTGGGATTTTAAGGACTGAGAACAGAAAATGGCATTTGAATGTCCTGTTTAAGAGACAGCATTTGAAAACTGGGCTCAGTCGGGTAAAAAAAGAAAGAAAAAATAAGACAGATAGAAAGAAAAGAAATTAAGTCATTTTTGCAATCTTTTATCCTGCGAGACATGTACTTTTCACACCAAGGAAAGAAAATCAAACCACCACAAGTTATCCAAAACATTTATTTTAAGCTTTATAAGAAGTTAATGAACATGGAATAATGAACAATTGAAGAAAAAAGGGAAATGGCAAGAAAAAAAAAATTTGGGTGAGATGCAGGAGATTGTCGTGCATCTCCCTGGTTCCTGAAAGAGAGAGAGAACATATTAAAAAAAATTGAAAACTTTTATATTTATGCAATTGTATCACACTGGAAACATTCCTGTCTTTTTTTTTTTTACTGCTCATAAATAACCCATTGCTCTGAATGCAGTACTACATATTTAGCTGATGATGACTCATAAGAGTTCTCTTCTCACAAATGCCAGAGCATTCCCATTCACATGGACCCAAATGCCACAAAAACATGTTTCCTTAAACACTTACGATTTCTTTTCCAGCTTTTCCCACAAACTGTTGTTTTATTTGGATAGTTAGGAAACCTTCTTCAATTGCAGTTCTGTGACAAAGAAAAACAACTAAGTACCTGTTATGAAAGGGCTTCAAGTTTAGGAATAATCAGATTAATGCAATTTAAAGTAATAAAAATTCATAACAACAACAACAATAATAACAACACTGATTGCAACTGACAGCTGTATGTTTATGTGGAGACCTAAAAAACCTCATTTCTATTCACTACAGTCAGTGTTTACAAGAGGGACAATTTTATGTGCCCAACTTTAGACACAGACCCTGACTTTCAGAAGCGTCCAGCAATCACTGTTTACCTACTGACTTCAGATGAAATTGCCAGAGTTTGTTTCTGAAAAGTCAGACTTAAAGCATTTACAGCTGGGCACCCAAAATTATGGATACTTGAACATGTAAGCTAAGTCTTTTCTTTCCCCAATACTCTAACTCCAAATACTTTTCTTTTTAATATTTTAAGATATCATAGCTATGGCAAATATGTGGGCCAGATTCTATTCTCTGCTGCACTGGTGTGAATCCACAGTAAATTCTCTCAAGTCTAAATAATCACTTTTAGCTTCATCAGTATAAATGAGAGCAGAATATCTATAATCACAAAAATAAGAGAGGCATACAAGTTCTAAAATCTGTCCTCAAAAACCATTACTGCATGTCCTTGTAATGGTAACAATTCAAAGATTCGTTATCATTACTTGTGACTACAATATCAATTAACACTTCCAATAAGTAGCAAAAATATATTACTTACAAGAACATTCTACAGGTACTCTTCATTAAACCTGGAGCTGCAGTGCCATTTTTTTCTTATCTTTCAAATGTAGTGTCTGGTGAAGGTCTGGAAAACCTTTTTCCTATTTACAATCAATGTTGGTAGCGGAAGTTATCAAGGGAGTTGCAGAAGGGGTGTTATTTCCATTTTATTTCTGCAGACAAATCTTGGTCATATATTCCACCATGTTGAAATTAAAAACGGTTTCTGAATCCAGGGACTTCTGTGCATGATTTCTTCAAACAGGGTAACTTTTTTGTTTCAACCTTAATATAGCATTCACATATTTATTTGCTCTGTGATTTCATTGTTTCAGATGTGTGCCACCTTTGAAACAATGGACAACAGTAATGGAATGGAGCATGAATGTTTGTTGGAGGACAGAGCCAATAATATTCATTTTGAATGCTATAACGGATATTTTTCTCGTAAATAAATACTATTACTTGATGCCAGATACCCAACAGACTTCTGTGCTGATGATTATTATATACCTGCAAGATTGTAACAGCATGTAATCTGGCCAAAAGTAGGGAGAGTCCTACAATCTACATTTATACCTTAAGTCCAATAAAAAAAAATAAATGTTTTCTTTTTGAATTGGATACTAAAAGGATACCTTCTAAAAGTTTCCAGCCATCACTAACCCAGTATTTTGTAATCCAAATTTGTTTTCCTCTCATCTAATCCATACTTTGTTGTATTACTGTCTTCGGTAGGCTCAGCAAAAATGGAATTATATCTGTGTTATCTCCAATTCTTAGTTTCTCTCTTGGCCTTTTAAATTTCTCTACTCCAGCTAAAACAGCTAATCCTTGCTTTTCTCTGCAGAGGCCCTAAAAAATCTGAAGTTGCTTGATAAATCAAATCCATTCTTTGCTAGAAAATCATGAGATCTTTGGACCTTTTTGGATGTAGAGCATACATCATAATCAAAAACTTAACTAAAATTAAATAGTCAAAATATTAATTGAAGATAAATTAAAAGCAGCTTTTCACAAGGCACATGAGTTCCACCTATTTATTTTTTAATGACTAGAGTTCAAGATTCTCTTAATTCTTTTAAATATAAATTTCAAATTTCCAACATTATTTGTACGACTACTGAAATAAAATGACAAATTATGGTGGGGAAAAACATATCACTTAGAGGTCTATGTCATTTGATTAGTGAATTGGAAAGATGACTTTTTAGCTGATATTTTATTAATTTTTGTCGTGAGGGTAATAAATGAAGTGCAATATTATGAAGATTTTCTTCCCCAAATAGCCAATTAAACAATTTTGTTTACAAATATACCATAAGTTAAATAAATTCATTTTTACTTTTTTAATTTGTTTCTCCTCTTTACTTATTTTAATTTACTGCATGACATTTTTATTTGATCTTCCCCAAGACTGATAGGGGCACCTGCACACACCCTAACTGTGGCTTTAAAACATGATGCTGCAACATAAAAAGATTTGTTACCTAACAGACTGCTATGTCTCACTCATTCACTAATTCTTTACCTACAAGCAACAAAAGAAAAAACAGAAAGGATTCTTACTTTAAAAAAAGTGTGTTTTGAAATCTGATGCTGTCCCTCTGTAGTGGGCAATTGTGGTGAGCAGAAAACCTCAGTGCAGCAGACTTAGTATTGTTGAGGTTTCAGTGGTCTGTGATATGATAACTTGAGTAGAAGCTAGAATAATGCCTATGTAATTTTTTTTCTTTGAGGTTATATGACAAAGTTTTTATTACCTAACTGGAACTTTTATGTATGGATGTTAAATGGTATCCCCGATCTGAAGAGAAGTACCAACAGCCTATATACCCTTCCCCTCATCCAAGCCAAAAACAAGCACACTCTCAAAAAAGTCTCCTCCCCGTCACCTATAACTAGAAAACATTAATTTTATCAAGTTATCCTACAAAAATGAATGTAAAAATTCTTGATAGTCATATAATGAAAATATATTTGTTTCTATAAAAATCTTATGTCAGAAAACCAATAACTGTTTATTCCTTCATATTCTGAAGAGACAGTTTCTAAGTAATCTTGCTTTGAGCAATAAATGTACCAGCAGTTGATCTTGCTAGCAGCAGAAAACAGTTCCAACATAATGAGAGAGCAGGAAAGATTTAAAAAAGCAAAAATGAAGAAAAAGAAAACAACTAATTTACTCTGTATTATCCTAACAAGATATAGGAGAAATAGTTCACTACTGAAGAGGCATGCTACCTACAAATAAGCTTCTCTATCAGCAATCTTAACTTTCCTTCCACTGATTATAACTATACTGAAGTATCACACAGAGGCTCAGTCAGGACTGAGGCCCTCCCTTAGGCAAGGTGCTATGCAGACACGTAAAGAGACAGGCCCTGCCCAAAAGAGCTTACAGTCTATGAAAGTAAGTGATATACAAAGGGTGAGGAAAAGAGGATACAGCTAAACACAAACAAACTTGTATATACATATGTATATTTACATTTTGGTAAAATATTAAAGGTCAATCTATCTGCCCCTCCACCTGGCCATCATTAAGTGGATGACTGCTGTATAGAAATCCCAGCAAATGTGGGTCTCAAGGAGAGATTTAAATGAGAAGAGAGTAGTGGCCTTATGGAACAATCAGGGAGGGCATTCCATGCATACGGGACAGTGTGGAAGATGTTATATTAAAAACTGAAATTGTGCAGAGCAGAATTTCTCCAGGTCAGAGTTTAAGCTGTGTGTGAAGTCCCTATTTCCTGAGACAGACAGTGTGGTTATGTGAGTAACATTTGGCCATTAGGAGGGCAAGTGAAATCACTCATGTAGGACTACACTGATATCATGTTACTTGCCACTGTTTCTCAGTGATTGCCAGTTAGCACAGTAACTCTGAGGGGAGGATATGGAAGGGTTTGGGAAAAAAATCTGAGACAGAAGAAAAATGGGGGTGGACGGAGAAGAGAACACGAAGGAAGAAATGAGGGAAATATTTTCAAATGTGTTCTTCTGACTGAAAGTTAGTTCTTTATGTGTTTGCAAGGTATTAGCTAAACAACTAAAAACATACACAATATTTAATGTACGTTTGACACCATAAAATAAACTGGACCATATGCCAACATTTATAGTTATGCTATTATCTTTCACTATGGAAAGGTGAGAAACAGATTAAACAAGAGACAAAATGCTTCCCCTTACCCTTCTTCTTCCGTACTGAAGCTTGGAAACAGAAAGGGAATGAACTGTAAATCAATTCTGAAGGTAAGCCCATTTTAAATGCTAAATTCTTGACTGATTTTTGAACACAAACATTTTTCTTCTATTCTTAAGAGGTCAATCTCTCCATGCTAACTGTGGATTGTGCATGTATTTTTCAAACCACTTTAAACAAACATCTTGGCATAGCCCAGTTTGTCAGGGTTTATACTTTGACTATATAGAAAATTACTGAGTTATAAAACTTAGATACCTCGGCTATGCAGTGTGAGATTTATTTTTTAAAATTAAAAATAATCAATTTGGGCACTTATGATATATAAATGGGCTATGAAAATAGGGCATTTAACATCATTGCAGTTCGGAAGTGGAATGAATTGTAGATACATTTTATATGCCATTAGTTAATACTTTGGATTAATTTCTTTGTAGGATAACAGCAACTGCCATTGGTTAGCAGTAGATGGGACACCCATGCACTATTATGGAGAACAGAGTAAAATATGTTAATACAAGCAGAAATAGAAGGGGTTTGGAGACAGGCAACAAAAGTGATGGGAGAGACTTCCATATGGAGAGGTTGAAAAGATTAGGACTACCTAGTTTAGAGAGGGGACAGGATAGAGATATACAGTATAATGAATGATATAAAAGGAAGGGAATTCCTTTTTACCCTTTCTTGCTATAGAATAACAAGGGAACATTCAATGAAATTAAAAGGCAACACATTTAAAACTGATAAAAGAAAATACATTTGTACATAGCACATAAGTAGTGGAAACTCTTTGCTACAAGACATCATTGAGACTGAGTTTACTAGATTTAGATGAACGGTGGATGTTGTCATTATTCACATATATAAATCTAGTATAAATACACACACCCTCTCTCATACTTCAGGACATAAACCAACCTCTGTTCAATGGGAGTAATAAGAACTTTTCTGTATGAGCATCTTATTTCATTATTGTCCACTATAAGGTTTCGTGTACCTCCTGTTTATAGCCACAGCTAGTGACAGTACATTAAACTAGGCAGACCACTGATTTTATCTAGAATGGCAGCCCCTATGTTCCTTGGGCTGGTGAATGTTAATATCATGGACATGACGACTGTAATCTTGTAGGCACAGAAGAATTTATGCAGTGCTATACAGCCTTTTAGGGGATAATGAACCTCTGGATTGAGTTTAAACAGTATTCTTTGGACCAAGAAAGCCTTGAAAATGGAGCGTTTGTTTAGTCCCATCAGGATGGAAGTGTAGGGAAAGACATGCTTTAAAAAAAAAGAAAGTGCAGGTAGCTTACTGATTCTCAAAATAGTTTCTGATTGGGATGCCAATAACCATAAAGCCTCCACTGTATGGAGCTAATGAATACCACCTGAGATAAGTAGGGCTAGGATTGAAGAATGCTCCACCTTTGGGTAGAGAACACCTCCAGCTACACAACAACATTTTGAGCCAGTTAAAGCACTGTTCTTTCCTGAAGTCATTCTTTCCAGTCCTCCTTTGCTAGAAGGATGGTATGATTCCCCTGCTCACATACACATACTTGGGATTGCTGTCACTGAGCAAGTGCGAGCATAAACAGCAGTGTATTGTAGTGGCAATGGAGACACGACTTAGCCGTACTGAGTACGTACCTATGGGGTTCAGGAGGGCTTGTACTTTGCACAGTTAAGTCGTGGCTTCACTGCGGCTACCTGTGCCACTGCAGCAAATATTGGTATTTATACTTGTGCTAGCTTGAGAAGAGCCAGCACAAGCACATGAGTGAGAACAGGGGACTCACACCCCTCTCTCATAGTGTAGATGTACAGAAGAACTGTAAAGAGGGAGAATTATAGGAGTCTCCTCAGGCTCCATAGTGACATGGAAGACTTTGGTGGTGGGCGGGTAGGAGGGCTGCCTAAAGAATATTTTGCTTATAGCAGATTTGCATGATAAACCAGAATGGTTTAAAATTAAACAAAAGTTTAACACTCTATGAAAGAAAAAAGTCTCACATTTTAAACCCTGGAGGAAAAATATTGATAATTAACAGATAATAAAAACTTACATTCAAAAAGGTTATGACAAAAAATAATCAAAGCTATGAAAATCTGAGATTTGTACCATCACCAAACTAGCCTAAACTAATAGACGTTTTTACTTGGTTGTAATGTGACCCAAAATAGTTAGGGCCCTATTCAGTACCCCTTTCTTGGTCAGAACTTCCACTTAAAGACAGTGAGAGTTTTCATCCCTTAAGGGATGGATAGTGTCCTTCCTTCCACAGAATGTTAGCGCTTTCGAACCTTTATTTTATTAATGTGGCTAATTATCTACAAGACTTGACTCCTTTCATCTGAATGAATGTTAATTAATGCCTAAAATAAAATGATTATGAAACCTGTATTGTTAAACTCATGCAGGATCATAGTAAGGAAAGAAGAGACCTAAGAGATGATCAAGTCTATTATTCTGTAAGTGAGTGATATAGTTCCTTTATATAATACACATCAGATATTTATCCTAGCCAGATAGCTGTATCTAAACATACATTTATTTTTGTCTTTTGCAAATACTGTCAGATAACATATTTGATAGTCTAGGCTGCTGAAGTACCACTTTTCTCCTGACCCAACAGGAAAAAAATATTCCTTTCTTCCAGTCAGAAATCCCAAGCAGTTATACAAATCTACAATATACACCCTACTGCTGGGACACCTACATTTACATCACTTAGAATTAGTGAGTCAAAGACTAAATGCTCATCACTTTGCATTGCTAAAAGTTAACGGAATACTCTATTAAGTTTGTGTTCAAACAGAAGAGTCAAAGTGATATTAATATATACACATTTTCAGATTAGAGAGTCTAAGTTGCAGCTGCAGGTGTACTGCTTTAACAACTGTCAACTTTTCAACAATGGCTTCTGGCAACTTACCTTTATCCACTAATGAGAGGCCACAGAAATTTAAAATAAAACAATATTAGATGAACTGAAAGATTAAAAAGCAAGCTAATAAAATATGATACAGCATTACTGTGCCAATCTTTGATGATGCATAAAAAAAATGTATCAACATTCTCTTGCAGAGCAGTAAAGGCACACATTTAAAAAAAAAAATCACTCATGCACATCATGCATAGTTTGATCTCTCCAGAGATGCAGCATTCCTGAAACTTTTCTATATCATGTACTATCCAGGGTGCAGTTCCTTTAAAATAATTTTAAGTTTTCTTTACATCTCCATTATCTCAGCATGCTTGTTAAAAACACTTTCTTACCAAGCTCTTCAAGCTCTGAGGTCATTGACTTAGACCGCAAGGTCAACGCAGTGGTTGGAGCTCGCTTTGGAGGTGGTGGGGCTTTGCATTAAATAGAAGGATATACAGTATAAGTAAATATACATCTCCAAAGCATAGTATATTCACATATACATTTTTTAGATTCAACCAAAGATTATCACATGGAATACACATTTTTATTAGATTTTAAAAATCTATCTCCAATATATTCATTATAGGAATATCAAATACACGTACACAGTAATTTCTTTGGGGGCAGGAAACAAAACATTCAGTATGCTTTGTGAAGGGCCAGGAGCTTTTCATGGATTGTATTTATAACCATTTCTGGCTTTCCTACTGGTTAGTCAAAAAGATCAGCAGGCTTATAATGATATACAGCAGAAATCTTTAAGCTAAGTGTTTATACACCCGTATTTTTAAAATGTACCTAACACATTGTGTATGGGCACATAAAAAAATAACTTTAAAAAGAGTCTACCTCACAATCCTTTATGTCATCCTTTCAGGCAGTAGCCCAGGGACACAGATATACTTTACACTATGTCCTGAAGGTCAGCTCAGGCTCTGAGGAAAATGAATTCCAGCTTTCAGTAACCTCCTCTGAAGATACATAATTCAGAGCGCACAAGCTAATCTCAGTGGTCATGATAGGAAAAGAGGTGGTTCCTCAGGTAGCTAGGAGCCAAGTCATGTAGGTCTTTAAAGATTAATGCAAACATCTGGTTTGTACCTATAGGCCAGTGCACAGTCTTTGGAACAGTGATGTAAAGTTAACACTGCTAGAGAAGTAGTAGAGCATTAGATTTTTTGCACCACATATAGCTTCCAAGTACTTTTCAAGGAGTGCTGCACTGTAGAACAAATTAAAATAACTCTCTCTGGAAGTCATAAAAGAGAGTCATATGTCATAGAGAAATGGTCTTCCATCATGACAAATGTAGATAGGAAAACTGGGGACTTCTGGGACACCAGGAGCAATCAAGGATCCTGAAGTATCCCAGAACTATGAAGCACCTTAACAAAGAGTAGCAAACAAATCAGGGAGACAGACAAAATTCATGCCATACTCTCTAGGTACACAAGCATCCCCTCCATCCTATCCGAATTAAGGCTCATTCACTTTGCTGTTATCCAAGCTTCTGTCAGTTAGACACTGGGAAAGTAAAGACATAGCATTGTCCAGACTCCATGATAAATATGCAGCTGTGTCATGAATATACTAATTGCACAACACGCCAAACTGCCTCACTGTCTCCTCCAGTGGCCTTGCAGATACATTGAACAAGAGGAATGAAAACAATCTGTTGAGAAGTCTGTACAAGAGAGATGTTTAATCATCACCTGACCCTTTGTCCATCACCAGGAGGAGATCTTCAGCCACAGAGACCTGGATAGTCTCTGTACAATTCCCAAACCAAGACCATGGTTGACAGGGATCAAAGAAATCTGTGATCTCCAAGTGATTCGAGTGTTGCCTTGTCATCACTTTCTAAATAATCTTGCCCCCCAAAAGGGGGATTATAAAGATGTTAATTTGCAAAAAGTCAACATCAAGAGAAAGTTCATTGAGTAGAGGACTGCTTGGCTTGAGAAAAGCTAGCAACCTGTCCTTCCGTAGGGAAGCGTCAACATTCACAAATTTACAAGTTCCCTTTATTTATGGGCAGAAAACATAACCTATGTCAGTATAAAGAAATGCTAGGTGTGTCTGGAACATGTAGCAGTAAGATAAACCAATTCTATCAATACAATTGTTAAAAATAAATGAAGAAAGAGTAGTTGGGTAAGATTTATTTGGGCTCAGTATATTTTCTTCTTTTTAGGTATTCTAATTTTTAAAAATCTAAATTCCCAGTGGATTATTAAAAAGCAAGGTAAACAGAGTGCAGTTCTTTAAAAGGCATGTCTTTGAACAGAAATGCATGTAGTAGGACTGGTATTCATTTGTTCAATCCCTCCCATTCAAAGACTAGTGCAGGCATGACTAAAGTCTGGCCCACAGAATTCAACAGTGTTGATGAGGTATGGGGGGAGAGCTGATCTTTAATATGTAGGATTACCTCAAGGAGACCTCAGCTGTCAGGTCACGCTGATCAGTATGGAACATCCATGTTAGGAACAGAGAAGTTAGTGTGTGTGTCACTGTTGTATGGACGAGGAGGTCAGCAACAATATTCTCTGATTAATACAAATTATGTGCATTCAGTGGTTCCTAACAAGTTGCTACTACAGTTCCTGGTTGAACAAACTTTGGGTACACTTAATCGAGTGCAATTAAAAAGTTATTTGGGGAGATTCAATACCAAAAAAAGTAAGAATACAAAGAACTGTCACATCTCTTATGGGTATAGTCTAATTTCAGTACATGGGTTGCCGCACATCAGTCCCCATTAAAACTAAAGAGTTAAAATAAATTCATGATTTGTGTTAACTCTTTAGCTTTAATGGGAATAAATGGGGTGCTTTTAGGTGAAAAAGCTCCTATTTGGTACAAAGATACTACATTCTGAAAGTAATTTTGCTATGTTTGAAGTTACACCAAGTCACCCTAAAATATCTGCTCCCTTACTGAAGCAGAAGCTTCTCCCTTCTCCAGAGGTGGTAACGGAGGTGGGCACAACACCCTTTCCTCTGCTATAAGCTGAGGGAGAGATCCCCTTCTTCTTGGCTAGAGTGATGATAGCTCCCCATCCAGTTTCAATCTATTTTAACCAGTGAGCATCTCAAAATGTATTGCTTTCTTATTAACATGTCAAGCTAAATATTTTAGTGCTTCATTTTCTTATTTTCACAGATGCAGTATTTTCAAATGCACTCAACATTAAAATTCTCATGGGACTTTAATAGGAGCAGAATTAGATTCGGGCCCAAGTCCAAGCAGGTTTTAAAATCCCAGCCTTTTTGCCTAGAGCTTTGAGTAAGGGACAGATTTTTTTTTCATCTCCCTCAAATACTCTAACATATTAAAAAGTCTGAATATAAATTCTTAAAAGCACATTGCAGAATGATCTAGGAAGATGGACTTCAACAGTGAACATGACAACAATGAACTATATCTTGTTCGGCACAGATATACCTATAAACGAAGTCTGGCTTTTTCTTCAGCAAATGTAAATAGCTTGTAGATTACATAGTAGAATGCTGTTGCATATTTGAGATAAGGAATATATAATATAGCAGTAACTAAAATAATGTAAATAGTCTCCAGCCTACATCTTGTTTTTCTTAAGAGCAGTACCAGAACAAATTCAGGCAGCAAAGAAAAAAAATGTACCTTTCTTTCTAGCTGTATCATCTGGATCAAGATTTCTGGTTACTGTGACAACCTTAAGAACTAGATGATTACCCCCTTGTCGAATCATGTTCACCACCTGCCTGTGGCCAACTTTCACTACATTTTCATTGTTAACCTACAAGGGAAAAAAAAAGACCTTATTTTAGATAAGAATTAGGAAAAAAAATTCTTTCAATTTTAAAAATGGGGGAGAGCAGCACAGGAAATTACAGAATTTCTATATTTTTAAATAAGGAAAATCCATTACAAAAATGGAAGTCAACTGACATTGCAACAGGAAAAATATAAACTAGATCTTAAAATATATGCATGATTCTTTTATTTCCTTCTGATTTCATGGATAACCATGGAAGAGATTTGGGTTAGTTCAGAGTTAAATGTCACGTCACTTTTTTTTTCCTCTATAGAGTACAAGGGGCAAAAATATTGATTTTCTTAAGTTGACTATACTTCTACATTACCTGCAAATATTTATGTCTACTGTTTTTCCTTTCATACGCCCAACAGGATATTTAGAGGGTTTTCATTTCTATTCAGATCCAGGAAATAATTCAATGTCACCCTTTTGAAGAATTCTGACACTTAACAGGCTCTTTTATTTTATGCTCTTCTCTGTTTGCTTTTCAGTGCTCTGCCCTTTCCCCAGCTCTGCGGGAGCCCAAAGTAACAGAGGCAATGACAGCAGGGCTAGCACAATCCAAAAGCATTCTCACAGAAAAGGAGAGTAACAGTAAGTTAGCTATTGCGTAACCCTAACCTATTACAACGGCACATAGTCTGCAGACATGAGCTATAGTTCGGGCTCTGCCGCTGTGTATGTGACCTTGGACAAGTCATTTTGCCTACTCTGTGCCTCAGTTTCTCTACTTGTAAAATAGAGGATATAGAATGCTTATCTTTGGAAAGAACTTTGAGATCTTTGGATGAGAAGTGCAATATTAGTGTAAAATATTATTATATTGGAAAACTATTGGATCTCTGATATTGGAATAAACCTTTGAGATTTATATTTAAGTCACCGTGTTCTACGGCTGGCTGACTATACTGAGTGCCACTGATTGAGCCTGGAACTGTCCTTAATGAAACTGTTCAAAAATTATTCAGAATGTCAAATGGCACAATAAATATTTTCACTGAGCTTAATAATTAATAAAGCAAGACATTTTACTTCACATCTTTTACAAAATCACCACCAGAAAATACAATATACTACTAAACTACCACTCATGTGGCATCCAAGATACGTTACACATGGAGTCATGCATCAACATTGTCAATATTTTAACTGCAGGAAGGTGCTTTCCATCTGATATCCTTTAGCTACTTTGACCACTGTGATAGAACGTCTCAAACAATGGCATAGCTTGAGTTCACTTCTACATATGGCCAAATGGCAATATGCTCTAGACACTATTTTCTTTTACTGTTGTCCGTATCCACTGATTTTCCCCCACCCCTTAAACTTGCCTAATACCAAATAGCAATTTTTATACTCCAAGACAAGATGCAATTGGAGTACTATTAAGTCCTACATTATTTAAGTTAGTTCAGCTTGCTCATTAACTTGAAGGTGAGCAGTTGAACTCTTATTATTACTACTTACGTCAAGCAATATGGGAAGAAACTACATGTCACACTGGTGTTGGAAAGTATGTGCACAGAGAGCCCTTTCTGCCTCCTTTACCCTGCTGTTTGAGCAGTATTTAGGTGATGAACTGAATAAGGACCCAAAAATCATTCAGGACATCACGAACACAGAAGTTGCCTGACTGGATCAGATCTCAAGTCCTTCTAGTCCACTATCATCTCTCCAATAAAGGCAAGCACCAGATGCTTTGAAAAAAAAGGACAAGAACCCCACAGGTGGCAGATTTGGGACAACCTGCCTCCACCATTAGATATCTTTACTAGTTAGAGATCGATCTAAGATATGCGTACACCCTCCAAAATGTTATCATTAAATATTCTATCTACTGTGTTATCCACTTGAATTTTGCCAAGTTCTTGGACTCAGTGACTTCTTGTGGCAATATGTTCACAAGCTAATTATGAATTTATCACCTTTTAATATAACTGAATATCCCATTGTTCTTGTGTTGTGAGACTGGAAAAATAGAAGTTTCTGATCTACCTCCTCTATACCATGTATCATTTTATGTACTTTTAACATGTCCCCTCTTACTTGTCTCCTTTCTAAACTAACAATCCCAATCTTTTCAATGTCTTTTTCTTATGAGAGTGTTTTCATGCCCCTAAACTCTCTCACATTTCTCTGAATCTTCTTTAAGTCTGCAATATCCTTTTGGAGATGGGGTGACCAGTTCTGCACACGGTATTCCAGATGAGGCTGCATCCCTAATTTATTTAGCTGGATAGAAAAATAGGGTCATTTTCCCTGGGTTCACCAAACAAGAACAAAATGCTGTTTTTTCTGACCATTTTGATTTATTTCTGTAGTACATAGTCCTGGAGTCTCCGTATTGTCATTCTGTGTGGCTTTGTGCAACGTAAACATCTTAAAAATTAATGGCACCATCTTTAGTTTACATTAGCATTAGAAAAATGATGTTGACTTGAATCTCATGTGATTCTTAATTGTTTCTAAGTTATAATGTTGACATCAAGCACCAAGACTATTTTTCCTGCTAATTGCAATTCTCTTACTGAGAAGATAGCCAGTAAGAGATCCTTAAAACAGAAACAGTTTACAGTATTCATCAGCAGATGGAGACAGGCAGATGTGGTAAATGAGGCAAAATTGCAGACTCCTCTATGCATGTATATTTTGTAATTATCATAAACAGATGGACATTCAAGTCCTAGTAGAATTTATACAGAAACAAATGCCAATTCTTAAAAATACAAATCAGGATGGATGAAAATCGATAGTTTAAAAAAATCAGATTTATTAATTGCAGTTAAATACAGGTTTATTAAAAACATTTAAGATTATATTTGAAATTGACAACCTATGTTAAGATATAAGCTCATTATAAAATATTAAAATACAAAATACAAAAATATTAAGCAGTATGTGTTTGCTGCCAAGTCCAAGAACTAGGCACCTTTCAGTTCATGCTAGCAGGGTGTACACAGGGCAGTTATAACCTAACACTTAAGTGTGTACTGCAACTCAGACTCCTGTAATCTGCACTACAGAGCTGTGTAGACAAGCCCAAAACCCACCAAAGTTGAACCACATAATATACAGTTGACATCCCTTGTGGAAGTATCATACCAAAATTTAGTCTTGTAGCACTAAACTTTAGGAAGGATGATTTTAACAACGGCAAGATTATAGACTTATAGAAAGAGACCTTCTAAAAATGTTAAAATGAATTACTGGCACGCAAAACCTTAAATTAGATTGAATAAATGAAGACTCGGTACACCACTTCTCACTTTTTATCCAGAATATAGATTCACAGAATTTAAGGCCAGAAGGGATCATCAGATCATCTAATCCAAGGGTCGGCAACCTTTCAGAAGTGGGTAACCTTTTCTCCTTCTATAAGATGTCATGTCTGACAAAAGAACATAAATGGTCAATGATGCCAGCCTGAGATGTGCCAGTGACACCATTTAACACACACAAATATCAAACAAGCTTTTAAAAAAATTATTAAAGGAAAATATCTGACTTCATTTATATGCAGGTGTTAAGAAACATTCATAAAAATCTCTCATTTTTCAAAGCAAACTAAAAGTTACATTAAAAAAGGTCTGACATTAATAAACTCTCTGAAAGACTGAGCATCCGTCACTACTAATCACAGGGAAGTTTAGAGCAAAATTTCCCATTCAAAGTTATTGTGATTTGGAGGATAAATAAAAAGGAGGCCCATTCTGCATTGTCAAAAAACCCAAACCAAAACAGAAATACACTCCTGAATTTTTCAGACATTAAATGAAGTAAGATGCACGCACTTTGATGAAAATATATTTTTGGTAAGGGGCCAGTCAGGGAACCATTGTAGTCAAAAGTTCCAAAGCAGTGGTCAACTTGGGTGCCCCTAATACTGTGTGTGCTCATACAGATGTCTTTTCACTTTACATGAGCAAAGGTAGGTGTAAATACACACACTGAAAATCCAGCCCTATAACATGGTGACTGGTGGGGTTCCCTCACTCTGGTGGTGGAGGGTCAAAACTGAATAGCTATAATTGAGATGCTGGCTGCAGTATATAAATATATATATATATTTTTAAAGAGATGACTGAAGGAACATGACAAAAGCAGCTATAAAATTCCTTACAACTTACTAGCATCTGGTATTGGCTGATGTGTCTGAGACTGGGTATTAATTTAGCTACACCACTGGCATCTGGTAGGTTAACTCTTGAGTTCCTAAATATATTTTATGAAACAAAATGAATGTTTTACTTCCTAAGAAGCTCCCATTATTAAACAATTCAACAAGCCAATTCCTCCACTACAGAACACAAGTATTTCTAATTAGAATCTATATGTTGCCTTTACTTTTTTTTTTTTTAAATGTGGAGTTATTTCTTTTAAAAAAGTCAAAGTCAGTACTGATTAGAATAACTCCCTCCCCCAATGTTTTCAGAAAAAAGTCAGAGTTACAATAAATCAACTGAATATTAATCAAACATGTGCACACTTTACTATAAAAAGTGATAAATGGCACCATCTGTTGGCATATCATTATGTGCAATGATGTTATTTAACATTTGGAGCAGGAACACATTTATACAAGGCATATTTTTCAAAAACGGTCCCAGATTCAATCTATAATTGAATGCGTACAATGGGTTTGTTAAAGAGGCACAGATACAGGACATTAAAAAGCTGTTGAAACAAAAAGATTTTTATTACAAGAATAAAGATGTTGAAAGGAGGTATGAGGGTACTTCGCTTCTAGAAAGCAATGGAAGTATATCGTGTGGTTAAACCATAGCAGAACCAACCAACTGGTGTCTCACATCCATTAGCACCATCACCACCCTACTGGGGAGACCTTGTATTCTTTGGATTATAAAGAAAGGGTAATTAATGACAAAACTCCATTGACTTCTGCAGGTACAAGTAATTTGGTGATGGTGCTTCTTTGCTTCTATATTAAAGCCTTTGCAATGAATAATCTCAGATGACTACTGCATCTCTCCAACTTGTTCTTTAAAATCTGACTGAAGAAGGTAATTGTTATAATCAATGAAGTACTTAAATGTATATTTCACCTGTGCCAATTCCTTTAATGGCATAGAAACTCTAGAAGAGTGGATTTAAATATGGATCTTGGTATTAAATGTAATTATGTTATCTGAAATACAACAAACATTTTTTTTTCTTGAAGTTTCACTTGTTTAAAAAAATCCTATATAAAAATGATTATGTTTTCAAACTCAGTGTATTTGTTGGCTGTGGATTTTGTACAAAAAATTAAGCAACAGTCATGAGGCAAAGTACTTTTGGGTTTATGAAAGACAAACATATTATTTTGAATTTGTATATATTAGCATTGATTTCAAATTTGCACAGTCAACATGTGGGTTCTCCAGAGGAGAAGACTACGATTGGATATGAAAGCTTTGGCTTTTAACAATGATTGACGACAATAATTGGAGAAGATGCAGATGATAGTTTGATGGAGTGCTGTTCAACAACAGCTGTAAAACCAGACACATACATTTCAACAAATTAATTTCACTAATAGAAAAATAAAACCATGCATTTCCATAGGAATGTAATATGTATATAGCCATGTATCACCTACCATTAAGGCATCCATCCTACTGTATCATTTTGGGCATACCTCTGCTCTCAAGTACACAGTGAAAACTCAACCTAAACTTAAAATTTGGAAAAGAAAGGGATATGTACAGTGGTGCCCCTTACATTTGTAATTTGCTTTAGATAAGTAAAGTGCTGGAGGGGAAGTGGAGGATCAAAACACACGATGGTGCTATGGACTAGCCACTCTATGATGGGTACGCTCATAGGTGAGTGCCTTAACCACTAGGCTATCCGATGTTCCCAGGCTGGTCTTTCTCAGTCTCTCCTGTTGAAGCTGGTCCACTTTGTATAACATTCGTGCGTAGTCACCAGGCCAGAGAGAGAGAGAGAGAGAAAAAATGACTCTAGAGACTGGTGGTTCAGGCACTCACCTGGGAGGTGGGATAACCCAGGCGATATCCCCCAGCTCCGTGAATAATTCCTTTTATAAAGCGGAACACTTCAACAGGAAAGACAGAGTTCCAACCCATTGCCTGGTGGTTAGTGCACTCACTTGTGGGTGGGGAGATGTAGATTCAAGTCCCCCCTCCAGAGTGAGGATTCAAACATGCATCTCCCACATCCCAGCAGAATGCCTTAACTACTGGGTATAAGTGGGCAACACCACCATCGCCATTTTGTGAATATAGCCCTTCCTTTCCTTTCCTTTTTTAAAAATACCCAAAATGAAGTGTTCCATTCAACAGAAATAAATGTTTTCAGTTTGCCAAAAAAAAAAAATTATTTTGGTTCAACTCAAACCAAATTAAAAAAAAAATATTCAGAACTGCCAGCTAACTGAAAAATCAGTAATTTGCACAGCTCTCGTAAGGTCAACATTATGTAGGGCCTTCTAAGGGACAGCAGCCTGAATATGCGGCAATAAAAGGGGGAACCAATGGTCAGATTTTAGCCATGGCAGTGAGGCAGATTCTAATGACAACCACAAAAAGAATGAGCCAGTTATTTAATTATAACCATCAGATGCAACAACTGCACACAACACTGAAAATTACTGCAATGCCTAAAAGCTGAATCTACTTCAGAAAGGAGGTCAAATATGGAATTGTCCCAAAGAATTCTGTACAGCCAATTTTTGTGGATTTAATATTAAACACACACACGTTTTCCTTGCCCCAAATGTGGCTTTTTCATGCTATGTACTCTTCATGCTAGATGGGGAGATTTGATTATCACTAAATATACATCATCCCACACAAAGTAGCTCCATTAGAGCACCATTATTTTCCCCTTTCCAAAAAGATTAGGTTATAAACAGACTTGCCAAGATCTGAATAGTGCTACTGGATTTACGTGTGTATGTACAGTTGAGAAGGAGAAAAAGTACAATGATAAAAAGATGTGGGCTTTTCATAAAACCATGTTTTAATGGATCTCCTATAGGTGCTGATGTGGATTTTCTTGACACGGCCAGTAGGAATTCATTCCAAGGGGTATTGCTGTGATATAGAGAATTATGAAATGTGCTAGTAAAAAAAATTCTTTATAATTTATGTCAGCAGATGTATTAAATGGAAACATTCACCATAGCAGCCTTCCTGTAGGAATATGAAAAAGGAAAGACACCAGTAGAGAGATATGGTTAAAGATTTCTTCGCTTTTTTAAAAAAAATCTATTTAAGTTAATTCCCTCCATGCATCATAACAAGAACAGCCTTATTTGCCAACAGATACATACACTTGCCTTCACCAGGAACTGATCCTTAACTTTTTCTGCTGAGAGAATGGCCAGAAAAATAGATCAGCCATTTGCAAAAGCACTGATGTTAGCAGACCTCAGTCCTCCCTCTTATGGTGTTATCTGGCTACTAGTGCCTAGAGTCAGACTTAAATGTAAACCTGCTGCAGTTCCCATATTTCCCAGCCCAAAATCATCAACCTATTTGAAACAGCGAAAAACAAAATTGTGGATTCACATAGGTCCACAAATACCTCCCTAAACACTTTAAAATAGTTGAGCACCTATGCACATACTTAAAACAGACTAAAACACAAATATTACACAATGTGATCGCCACTTGCTTCTCCACTACCAGTGCAGCTCTCAGTTTGGTGTTCCTGTGTTGGACGGCTGAGGCAAGCTTGGCAGACGGATCCAGGAATGTGGCCTGTCGCATCTGAAAGTTCTACAGCCACTGCTCATCATCCCAAACCTGCATGATGATGCACTCCCACCAGTCAGTGCTCATTTCTCAGGCCCCTAAGTTGTCCTCCACCACCTTCAGCTGCTCAATGAACGCCACCAAAAACCTTGAATTGGTTCTCACTATGTCCCACTGCAAACTGACCACCAGGAAATCATCATGTTCCCCATGATTCTTCTTGCAGCTCTGCAAAATATCAGAGAATCATGTGTCCTGTGTTTGCAACTCTCATGACAGTAGTGCAGAGCTGTCCAGGCTCCATGCCTCTGTCAGAGATGGCAGACAACAAGTAATCTCACAAGTGGGTTTGTAGGAAATTGAAAAGGTGAAAAAATTATGGGATAGAGAATGCTGCACTATGGGAAGTTGACTTTTTACTCCCAGTCACCCCTGAAAGACTTATTTCAGCCCCACCACGCATTGCCAAAACTTTCCAAAGGATGGTATGCTTGATGGTGATGGGCTGCACACTGGGATACTTACCGATGGTGCACTGCACATTGACACAAGCACTCCTGGTGATTACGCACAGTACTGATGCAAGGAGCTAAGTACACACGTGCACAAGCGCTATGCTAACTATGGTGCCTGTATGCTGACACAACTTGTGTCAGCAAAACTTTGTAGTGTAGACATGACCTTATTTTGTTAGTCATTTTCATGCAGCCCTTAGGAAAGATTGATACAGTGAATAAACTAGTGAATAAGTTAGATATTTTCCACTTGGTGGAACATTTTATTTAAACATGTATGTATGTTGCATACATACACATACATTCATGTGTACACATGCATACATTCGTGTGTGTTGGAGTGAGATATATAATGGCCTCTTTAAAAAAAAAAAAAAAAAGAGCCCTGTTCTTTGCAGTATAGATATTAGAATCTGTTTGGATTCACTTTGTGGTCTTTCATTCAGATCATTCCTGAGACAACTACCCACCCTTTTGGCACATGTAAATTTATAACAGCAGCACCAGATCCCGTTGAAATACTGAAAAAGGTTTAAGACACAAATGTATTTGAGGAGAGCTGAGGGGGATAAAGGGAGTTAGTTTCTATGTGTAACAGGGAAGTTTTTATGGGAGAGTAGAGATCTTCTTTTGAAATTTCCTGGCCGGATTGCATAATTTTCCAGAGATCTCAGGATACATACTGAAAAGTATATCCACCCTAATGGAAGAGTCCTATAGAATGCAATAGAAAATGATAGCTTTTCTGTAATCTTCTTTTCACCACCCTTTAGAATGCAGTAGAGATTTTTCTTGATGCATAATTCTATGGGGCAGTTGTACAAAACTTCAGAGGTCTCCAAGTTGTTAGAGAAATCTCATCCCTATTAAATTCTCAATCCTAATTTCCATAAGGAAACCAACAAAAATAGATAAATCAGTGACTTAAGAATTACAGTTCTGTGTGTACACTTGGAGATAGAATAATTTAGAAAATCCAGTATTGGACCTAGTTCCATCTACAGCTTTTTCTGATTATCAGCACAAATCAGTAAGGGAGGAAACATATACAGACTAATACATTTTAAAAATCTCATCTTCTCATTCAACGGTTGCTCTTAACCCTGATGTTAAAAGCAGCTTCTTCTCTGTGTTCAATTTAGGAGAAAATGGGATCAATATTTTAGGACACATGGGCAATCAGAATAATAAAGTACCTCCTTGTCCAACATTTTCTTTAGGACTAAAGTTCTAAGAACATTTTTCTCTAAAGAATTTACATTTTCTGTATATTCAAATGAAAAAAAGGTATTCCTTAGAAATCCATCTTTAGAGAACATGTAATGGAAATACACCCAAGTCAACAGACTCCTCTGCTTCCTGATTCCCCAGTGGGTTATTATTTTGTCTCATAAAAAAGAATTTCCACATAACACAAAACACCATTTTAATAGTATTGCTGCTGTGCAGCCAGGGGCAGAACCTGTTGTGTTACATTACAGGCCTGCCAAGTTGGAAGAAGGTACTTGTATAAACTATGACAGACATGGAGGTTGCTGCCTGTCTACTGCCCGTACCAGGGGCAGCTGCAAGACTCTTGGCATTTATTTTAGCCAGAGAGTAATTGGAAGCTGTGGTAAGTAAAGAAAACCATCATGGGATAAACACACAGAAGACCTAAGCACCACTCAGTAACTTGGAGACATCCCCATTAAACAGAATTACTGTCTCCATTAAGTAGTACTCATTGCTATTATGAATCACTGGATTTAAGTCACGCTTCCTAGGATATGTCACAATTAAGCACATCTCAGGGTATGTCTACACTACGAAATTAGGTCGATTTTATAGAAGTTGATTTTTAGAAACCGATTTTTCCAGTTGATTGCATATGTCCACACCAAGTGTATTAAATCGGCAGAGTGTGTCCTCACTATCGTGGCTGGCATCAACTTAAAGAGTGGTGCACTGTGGGTAGCTATCCCACAGTTCCTGCAGTCTCTGCTGCCCATTGGAATACTGGGTTATGCTCCCAATGCCTGATGGGGCAAAAACATTGTCGCAGGTGGTTTTGGGTACGTCGTCAGGCCCCCCTTCCTCCCTCCATGAAAGCAACGGCAAACAATCGTTTCGCGCCTTTTTTCCTGGGTTACTCATGCAGGCGCCATACCACGGCAAGCATGGAGCCTGCTCAGCTCACTGTCACCGTATGTCTCCTGGGTGCTGCTGGCAGACGCGGTGCTACATTGCTACACAGCAGCAGCTCCTTGCCTTTGCGGCAGATGGTGCAGTACAACTGATCGCCATCGTACGTCTCCTGGGTGCTCCTGGCAGACCTCGGTGAGGTCAATCAGGGGCACCTGGACAGACATGGCTATCCTCCTCTTAGAGCACCGAATGGGAGCCAGAGACTCCAGGTCATTCTCTTCTTTAAGTTTCATCTCATGGAGATTCAGTCCTGCCTGGCATATCACATGAGCTGGAGGCTTCTGCCTCAGGCTGCTCTCCCAGCTAGCAGCACTGCACGGTCACACCTACCCCAGCCTACCCCTTGCTCCCATGGCTCATGAAGCCTGGACAGTAGTAAGGAGCAGTTCAACTATAGGCTGAGCAAGTGCAGAACGGTGGTAGGATGTGCCTTTGGACATTTAAAAGCTTTCTGGTGCTGTTTACTGACTAGGTCAGACCTCAGCGCAACCAACATTCCCATTCCCCCCGTGTTCTTGGCGTCTGGGTAAGGAGGTTATGGAACATGGGGAGGAGGGTAGGTGGTTATACGGTGGATGGAGCGGGGGTCTGTGCTCGTTGGTTTTCCTGTGTCTCCAACAGACACTTCATCATGTCAGTTTGCTCCCCCATTAGTCTCCGCATCACCTCCTGCCTCCGTAATTCGCGCTCCCTTAATTCTCTCCTGGCCTCTGCCACTGAATGCCTCCATGCATTTTTTTTGGCCTTCTAATCTGCGATAACCTCAGGGATGGAGAGGATAGGGGGAGCATTCTATGCTCGACATTCTATGCTCGACGATTCGGGGGGGACTGCATGGTCACTTGTGCTGCTGAGTTTGCCACGCTGGACAAACAGGAAATGAAATTCAAAAGTTCCCGGGGGTTTTCCTGTGTACCTGGCTAGTGCATCGGAGTTCAAAGTGCTGTCCAGAGTGGTCACAATGGAGCACTCTGGGATAGCTCCCGGAGGCCAATACCCTCAATTTGTGTCCGCACTACCCCAAATTCGACGCAGCAAGGTCGATTTTCGCGCTACTCCCCTCATCAGAGAGGAGTACAGAAGTCGATTTTAAGAGCCCTTTTGGTCGACAGAATGGGATTGGTTGTGTGGATGCAGTCATTTTTAAATCGACCTAACGTGGCTAAATTCGACCTAACCCCGTAGTGTAGGCCAGGCCCCAGTGGAATATACTGTTATCAGTGGAATTGTATGTTGGGTGAATTTGGCCAATCATTTTCACATGGTAACTTGAGAGAAAGATTCCATATTTTTGTAAGATGTGAGAAAAAAAATTCTATTGCTGTATAATCCATTACAGTATTTCACAGAAAACAACAACCCCCCCAAAAAACAAAAACCTCCAAAACACATCAGAACAAAACCCACCACCACACACATCAAATAGCTTTTTATTCCTGTGAACACTTCAAAATGGTACGGTAACTGATTGGTACAGTAAAAGCTGTGTTATGTGGCACTTTACAAACTGGAAAGTTCTAGAAACCAGCATTTTTGATAGGTTTGCCAGGTATCCGGATCCGGGCAGCAGTCACCTTGGTCGGCTCCCCGTAAGCAGCGACATGACCCTGCTGCTCTTAGGCAGAGGTGCAGCCAGGCAGCTCTGCGTGCTGTCCCCACCCCACCCAGAGCACTGGCGCAGCAGCTCCCATTGGCTGGGAACCGCAACTAATGGGAGCTGCGGGGGCAGCACCTGCAGGCAGAGGCAGTGCGCAGAACCGCCTGGCCGTGCCTCCACCTAGGAGCAGCAGGAACATGTTCCTACTTGCGGGGAGCCACCCGAGGTGAGCGCTGCCCAGATCTGGCACCCCAAAACCCCTCCCTAACCCCAACCCCCTACCCCAAGCCCCCTCCCGCACCCAAACTTTCTCCCTCCATTGGTAAGTATAACTCTTAGTTAACCGGAGTATTTGATTAGCCAGAACCTCCTATTCCCCCAACATGCCAGATAACACTTTTACTGTATATGCCTGTACAAATCCGGATCAAAATTGTGAATTTACTTGATACTGTAACCACTGTGCTGAAGTAGGTGTCTTACGTTCTGAGCATGTAATCGACTGCAGAGAGCTGTCAAGAAGAGACCAAGGCAGTTTATTGTGTACCTTCAAGAATAGACAAACACAAGAGTCATCAATGGCAACTGTCTTCCCAATCGAAGGGAACCCCACTGTCACAATGGTCTTGCTAAAAAGAGTGGCCAGGCTGAAGAAAACTGGTTTTCCCTGTTTGGAGTCCAGGAGGGCAGCAATTTTCCAGCTAAATACCTGATTGGGGCTCTAAAGCTGGTCGATCACATGACAAAGTGGGCAGAAACCTAAAGGCAAGATCAGCTGCAAGCTCTCTCGCTGTCACCAGCTGAACACTGTCAGGCAACAGAAGGATTGCATGAGATGGAGGGGCAGACTGACCTGACACATGGACTGGGCATAAGGACTTACAAGAAGAGATGATCATAGACTTAGGGTAGAAAGTATACAGGTTGTTATTGTTTTAAATCTGCACCTCTTGAATGCTGAGAGAGGAAGGACTTGTCTACACATGAAAGTTATTCTAGAATAAAGCAGGTGTGAATTTAAAGTGGAATAGCTATTCCAGAATAATTCCATGTAAACAAGTCTTAAAAGTTACCTACCCCTCTGATGATTAAACATTATTGTGGTTTTAGTAACTACCCTGCAATGCCTCTGTTCCTTACTTTTACCTGTCACTTGGTGCTAGAGTTAAGTATAAACCAGAGTATCCATAGAATCATACAATCTCAGAAATGTAGGGCTGGAAGAAACCTCCAGAGGTCATCTGGGCCAGCCCCTTTGCTGTGGCAGGATAGTGTATTCCTAGACCACTCCTAACAGGTGTTTGTCCAACCTCCTTTTAAACGATGGGGATTCCGCAACCTCCTAAGGAAGCCTATTCCAGATCCTAACTACCCTTATTTTTTCCTAATATCTAAGCTAAATCTCCCTTACTGCACATTAAGCCCATTATCTGTTGTCTTGAAAGCACATGGGTTCCAAAGGCTGGGTCGGATTACAACAGACAGGTAACTGTCCACTAGCAGGACAGCCAGGTCAGTAATAGGCACAAGTTAGGAAAAAAAATTAGCACTGTACAATATCAATAAAACACACATTAAATGGCTTAACTGCCAAATGACAGATCTCAAGAAGTAGTAACCAATGTGGAATCCTCACTGAATGGGGGTATTTCTGTTGGTGTACTGCAGTGATTAGTACTAGGCCCAAAGCTATTTAACATTTTCAGCAATGATCTGGAACTACGTTTAAAATCACTGCTGATGAATGTGGCAGATGACAACAGTTTGATAGAATGGTAAATAGTTATGAGGACCACGCAGTCATACACTCTGATCTGGCTTGTTTGGTAAGATGGAGCCATTCAAATATCTAGGAATGAGGAATGCAAGCCATACCTATAGAATGTAAGACTGCATTCTGGAAAGCAGTGACTCTGAAAAGAATCTAAAGGTCACAGTGGACAAGTACTGAGAATGAACTCCCAGTGTGATCCTTGAATATGTAAATAGAGAAGTGGTGAGTACAAGTAGGGATGTGATATTCCTTCCAGAGCATTGGTGAGATGGATATTGTATATGGTGTCCAGTTCTGGTGTCCACATTTTGAAACAGATATTGGAAAAATTGAAGAGGATGCAAGAAAGAGCCACAAAAATAATTCAAGGACTAGAGAAAATGGCTTACAGTGAGATCCTAAAGAGCTCAGTATGTTTACTTTATCAAAAAGACGACAGAGGTGACGTGATTGCAGTGTACAAGTATCTTCAGGAAGAAAACACACTGGGTATTAAACAGCTCTATTCCCACAGAGAAAGGCATAACAAGAATCCATGGCTGGAAGCTGAAGCCAGACAAATTCAAATGGTAAATAAGGCACAATTTAACAGCGATTAATCATGATTAACAAAGTCTTAAGGGGAGGGGTGGATTTTTCATCTCTTGAGATCTTCAAATCAGCATTCCAATCCAAAAAGATATCTCCTTTTGCTAAACACAAGTTATCGATACCTCAATACAAGGGTAACTAGTTGAAATTTAAGGGCCTGTGATAATAGGTGGTCAGACAGTAGAAGATCTTATGGTTCTTTCTGACCTTAACATCTGTGGGGTAAAGAAGGCTATTATGAGAGTTCTCACCTGGCTACTGTTGTCAAGAAACCCATTTTGTTGATATGCTCACTATAACACAATGTTTGCAGATTTATAAATTCTGTTGCTATTTTCAATTGTATCTAGCGACAAATGGCTTAAATCAGGTTAGCTCTTGAGTGGCTGAACAACATATTTTAGCTTATTTTGTTGTAGTACTTGATTACATTACTTGATATGTGCTTGCCTGATGTATTTGAGCTGAGCTTTTACCTCAGGGCAGATCAGCCTTCTGTTAAGTTTGCTTTTGGTTTATTCAAAAATAATTATACAAAACACAGGAAAAATAATTAAATATTTTGGTATATTCAGATACCCTTTTTTGGTAAATTCTCCAAATGTTTATTAAAATTTGAAGGTGAGCACAGCAGAGAATCTGTATCTTAATGTTTACATTATAAACACAAAGCCTACAATTAATCTGTGCCTAGATTCTATGATGAAACACTATAAATACCTAACCTATACATAAATATAAATAGCTATTTAGAGCTCACCTGTCTACGATAGCTAGAAGAATGCATGTTAATATGTTACTGCTTAATCTCTGCCCTGATCTTTTTAGGGTCAGCGCATAGTCTAAGGTGCGTGGAAGAGTTGCTGATGTTGAGGAGATTTGTTGGGAAGTACACCAACATCTGGACCATTTTTGTAGGTAATACGTTGTGTCGAAGACTTTCTGCTATGTAATAATACCTCCTGCACCTCCGTCGAATAGGTTTGACCCAAGAAGGAGCCATGCTTTGAGGCGGAGAATAGCCAGGTCAGGATGTAGGGTACGTCCTCTGTTCTAATAGAGGAGGTATGGAGTGACTGGAAGAGAGATTGGCAGGCACATCACGAGCTGTGGCAGGTAAGGGTATCATGTCTGTCTCTACCAAGTAGGAGTGATCAGAATGACATGTGCTCCATCTCTTTTTATTTTCAGCAAGGCTTTCGATAGTAGGCGAAAAGGAGGAGAGGCATAAAGAAGGTTCCTGTCCCGGGGAGGAGAAAAGCATTGCTTAGGGAGTGTTGTCTTATCCCTGCTCTGGAACAGTAGCATGGACATTTCTTGCTCGTGTAAGTGGCGAATATGTCTGTGGTCAGCATTCCCCACTGCCTGAATAGATCGTGAAGTACTACTGGGTCTAGTTCCCACTCCTGGTCATTGAGAATTTGCGACTGAGACTGTCCACCATTGAGTTGTGTGTGCCTGAGAGGTAGGCTGCTGACAGTGTGATGTTGTGGGAGATACACCAGTTCCATAGTCTCATTGCTTCTGCGGGGGGGGGGGGGGGGAGGGTGACCAAGCTCCCCCTTCTCAATTTATGCAGAACATGCAGGCTACGTTATTTGTTAGGACTCTGTGTGATCGTTGGATCAGCAGGAGGAAGTGGGCGAAGGGATTCCTGGCTGCCCTTAGCTTGAGAAGGTTGTTGTGAAGGCATATCTCCACAGGTGACCATTTGCCTTGCGTCATAAGGCCATTTAGATGTGCACCCCACCCCATGAGTGATGCGTTGGTGGTGAGAAGCAATGACAAAGGGTTTTGTGAGATGGGGATCCCTTTGCAAATGTTGGTTGGGTCTCTCCACCAGTCTAGGGAGATTTTGACCCTGGTGGGTAGTCACAGGGGTTTGTCTAGTCTGTCCCTGTTTGGTCTGTAAACTGAGCTGAACCACATCTGAAGGCATTGCATTTAAAACCTGGCATGTGGTTTTACCGCTGTAGCTGCTGCCATGTGCCTCAAGAGTTGTAGGCAGTGTATGGCTGATACTTGTGGGCTCTTTTGAATGGTCTCTGTGAGCGTGGCCAGAGACGAATCTGTGGTGAGATAGGAGAGCTCTGGTCTTTAAAAGAGTCAAGGTCAGCGCCTATGTATTCCAGGCATTATACTGGAGTGAGCGTTGATTTCTGGGCACTGATCAGTAGGCCCAATTCTGTAAACAAATGAATTGCAGCTCTGGAGACTCAGTAAGCCTCTTGGAGAGGCTGGGTCTGAGGAGGCAATCGTCCAGATAAGGGTAAATCATGACCTCCTGGGAGCGTAAGAGAGTGGCCACCACTGAGAGAAACTTGGAAAATATTCTCAGGGCCAATGATAGCCCAAAGGGGAGCACCCTGTACCCGTAGTGGTCTTGTCCCAGAGTAAATCTGAGAAATCATCTGAGTCGGTAGGACTGAGATATGAAAATAGGCATCCTGAAGGCCGAGGTGTGACAAAGTGGGACTGCTCTTAATGTTTCCTCTGAATACTGTAGGGGTGCATCAGTTTCTCCTATGCATTTCGTAAGTCTCTAGGTGGTGGAATAAGGGGGTGTAATTGTTGCAGAGCAAAGGGCCAGTGTACATAAATGGCCGACACTCTGTCTCCTGGCAACTGATAGCCTGGACCCTTCCCCCCGCAAGGTGATAGCTAAAGGGTTGGAGAACAAAGGAATCAGGTGACCTCTTGGCCCGGGAAAGGGACAAAGCCCAGAGGAGGAGGGGCTGGAGGGCGAGTCAGTTTGGGGCTGGCTGGGGATATGGAGTGAAGCGCAGACGTGGTTGTCTGGCTCACTGCCCCCCAAAATGGACCCGGATGAGGGGTCCTATTCTCTCTACCTACAAGCTCTGTTTTAGACCATGTTCCTGTCGTCTAATAAACCTCTGTTTTACTGGCTGACTAAGAGTCATGTCTGACTGCGAAGTTGGGGTGCAGGACCCTCTGGCTTCCCTAGGAGCCCCGCCTGGGCAGACTCGCTGTGGGAAGCACACAGAGGGGCAGAGGATGCTGAATGATTCGAGGTCAGACCCAGGAAGGTGGAATCTGTGTGAGCTTCTTGCTCTGAAGACAGTCTGCTCACAGAGAGGAGACTTCACCAGAGTCCTGACTGGCTTCGTAGGGAGCAATTCCAGAGCATTGCCCGGGGACTCTGTGACATGAGGGCTCAAAACTAGTCTCCCTGTTCCAATACTGGAATGATCATTGCTAAATTGACTATCTTGAATTTTTGAGCCTTGACAAACTTGTTGAGAGCACTGAGGTCTAGTATGGGTCTCCAACCTCCCTTCCTCTTGGGCATTAGGAAATAATGAGAGCAGAACCCTTTGCCTTATAGATGTTGAAGTACTGGTTCTATGGCTCCTAACTAGAGGAGACGAACTACCTGCTGTCATAGTAAACTCTCATGAGAAGGGTCTCTGAAAAGGGATGGGGAAGAGTGTTGTTGAGGGGGCAGGGAGATAAAATGGAGACAGTACCATTGTGAATTATCTCTAAGACCCATTAGCTCTGAGGTTATGTGCTTCCAGGTGCTGTGGAATGCTGCCAAATGGGAACCAAATGGGTGGGTGGTGGTGGTTAGTTGTAGCAGTTGTGGGAGTGGTCTATCGGCACCTCAACCAACATGTCAAAATTGGTGTTTGGACGTGGATGGCTGGGGTGAGGAAGATTGCGGGCCAGATGGTTTATGTCTTGAAAATTTAGTTTGTATAAAGCCTGGTTAAGTGCTAAATATTATTAAGAATTGGTATAAATCATGCCATACACAGATAGGTCTTTGCTCGATGTGGATCTTGTTTTTAAAATATTTTCTTGACCCACCGCTATGTTAAAAAGTTCTGTATCCAAGTGAAAATTGTATCCAAGTGAAAATCGGTAGAACAATGACAAAATGATATGGGACTGGGACTCAGCAGAACTGCATGTTAATCCCAGCTCTGACCTTTACTCACTGTGTGGCTTTGTGCAGATCATTTCAACTCTGTGTTTCAGTTTATCCATCTTTAAAATAGGGAAAATATTGGTAACTTGCAATGGTTCAGTTTGGCTCAATCTATGAATGTGAACAACTTTGATATATTTAAACAGAAGCCACTGTATATTATAAAAGATCCAATTGCAGACAAAATTCTGATATCTTTACTTATCTTACTCCACAAGTAAAGCCACTGATTTGCATGGGTGTATTCATGGAACGAATACCTATTCAGTGTGGGTTAGAATATCAAAATCTGGCTGGGACCTCATTAATCTACACTCCTAAAAACACAGAAAACTGGACTCTTTCCGCAAAGATTAAACAGTGGAAGCTCTAGTGAGGTCCCTCATATATTAACATTTCATTTTTACACAATGCTATATACTAGTAAATATAACGTAATGCAATATACTAGCAAATGCAATAAAATATCAATGGAAACAAACAATTGACAAAATAAAGAACAAACCTTTTGGAACACTTTTTTTAGTTGTTTTTGATTGCTCTGTTAAGTCGCAAAATCTAATAATTCACAATTGGGTCTTCTAGTCATTATTTCAAACTGACAAAGTTCTATTGTACTTAATATTCATGCAGAATGGCCCTTTATCATCTCAAGTAACAGTACAGATGCTAGAGAATGATTTATTTTGGGTTATTAGAAGTATGAAGGAAACAATCCCCAAAACATGTGTGTCATAATAGGTAAATGTTCACTCCAAACTTTCCATTAGGTTGGATTTTATTTGTGAACAATTAAATGTAGAATTTTAGTCTTATGTGATATGATGACTCATAGAACACGAGTGCTGGCCTTTAAAGTAGGCCACAGCTACCCTATGACTGAATGCTTGTCCTGGGGCAATATCCTTGCAAGCAAAAGTAAAATACACAGTCAAGCAACGTGTTTGCTTTATGCATTGCTTCAAGTCTGTGTGCTTGCAACACCTCACTTTCAAAAATGGGTCTTAGGAGCGTTTCAAAATTTTACCCAAAATGCTCAGAAGCCTTTGTGCTCCACTGTTTGCCAGTGTCACAACTTGTCTTAATTTCTTATCATGGGAGAAGGGACAGTGGAATGTTGGGTCCTTGACCAAAAGAATATGGAGACTATCGAGGCATTTTTATTTGGAAAAAAAAAAAGCCAAAGTTCTCTGTGCTCTGCCATACACACATCACACACCCACAGATGGTCCTGCTTTACTAGTCCCCTTACACTTATGAAGGCACCATGACAAATAGTAGACTGACAGCAGTCTTTTTGTTTTGTGTTTGTATAGAGCCTAGCACAATGAGGTCCTGTCTATGACTGGGATCCCTAGGCACTACTTCAATATAAATACATAATCATAATTTGGGATTTTCCAAATATACAGTCCCATTCCTGACTGCAAATAAATCGAGTAATTAGTATTTGTAGAGATCATTCCTTCCAATGCAACTCTACCAATAAGAATGTATGTAAAAACAGATACAATTTTGTCCAGAGAAAGAGAGGCAAATGCAGGCAAAAGGTCCAACTGAAACTAGGTGACCTACCCACTGGGCAAAACTGTAAATATCCAGGAGCAACAATTTTTGAACAATAGGCTTACAAAAATAAAAACCTCGATCAGGTCATATACACCATCTCACATTTTGTCCAAAAGGCCAGATTTAAATATCTCCAAAACTTTGAAGAATTTCTAATCTGTACTAGAAAAACACCTTTTCTAAATCTATAGAGAGATAATCTGGAGGAAAAAAAAAACACATGTAGGCTCAGCCTAACCTAACCTATTAGCTTCCAAGCCAGGAAAAGTTGTTGTACACCAAATCAAGCAGCTTAGCACAATCATAGATTAAGTGAGGTGGAAAAGGTTCAGGAGTAGTCTTGGCTTCATCAGTTCCTAAGCCATTTGAAAAAACTCAGTGTTAAAGAGCAAGGATCACTAAAAGATATTACAAAAAGGATGGAAAATGAGATGCCCTGCTTGGGTTAAACGGGGGAGGAGGGGGTGGAAGGGGGGTTTGAAGAGATGGTCTTTCAATTAAAGGGTGACTTCTGCTTCCCAGAGGAAGGCAGCTAAATCACATGATGTCCATAGGAGGGGAGAACATGTGGTTCCAGATTTCAGGGAGATGCGATGAGGGAGTATCTTGAATTCATGTGAAAGCAGAAACTTGCAATTAAAGGGAGTGCCAGAGAGAGAGAGAGAGAGAAAAAAAAAAACATGGCTAGCAGTCCATCAAATCTTCTACATTAAACGACAGCCATAGCACTTGAATTAAGGAGCACTATGTAAGAGCTTTTGTCCTAACTTCATTCTGACAGCTGTCAGCTGCAAGGATGACAAAGCTGGGCCATATCTGGACTTTTTCTCCAGATATGAGCACTGCTTCCACAGCTGTGTGCACGAGAAGACGCTCTGACCTCACAATCCATGAGTACTTCACCAAAACAAGTAATTGGCTTCTACCATTCTTTTTATGCAAATTAACAGTACTTCAACACATCTGTGGGACATTATAAAGCTATTCTTTCCATACAGAGAGAATAAATGACTAGATGTTCTGAGAGAACTAGCCTGCTGATTTCAGTTCCCTCCCTCCCTCTCCTTACACTAACCACTAGGTTAGCCACTGTCACACACTTTGTTGCTTCTGTAGGCTAAGCTCACTGCACATACAAGAGGCTCCTTGCATTCCTTTATTCCTACCCCTCAAGCTTCCTATGTGCTCATCCCACCTCCTCCCCATTTCAAGGACTCCCTGCAACCCCCATCCTGTGTACTGCCCCATCTGCTCAGGCCAGTATCCCTCATTCTCCCCCACCATATCAGAGGCTTTGCGGGTCCCCTCATTCCCTCCTCTGCCATGTGCCAGAAGCTCCAGGTGTCCGCCCCCCTAATCGTTCCCTCCGATCCCTCCCGCAACACCAGAGGATGTGCGTGATTCCCTCTCCAATCGCTCCTTCCCCCATAACATTGTTATTTCTTTCTTTCTGGGAGATAAATCATTTAGGGTGTCAACACTTTAAAAACTCTGTTGGGGACAATGGGAAAAGCTGAGATGTGTGTGGTGGGGTTTTGGTATGCTGGGAGGTGTTAATAGCTGCCCTCATCCAGTTCTTTGATATATAAAAAATTACAGACCTGACGGAAGCTGACGGATCTGCTATCCAGATGTCAGGAGCCCTGAGCGTCTCTGGAGTGGGGCGGCTGCCCCACTCCATGAGGAAAAGGGCTAGAACAGGCCAGAGAGGCTGCACAGACCACCAGCCAATCAGCAAGGGCCTGTGGAGAGCCAATCAGGACCGGGCTGGATCCTATACAAAGGCTGCCTAGCAGAGGAGAGGGAGTCTCTCCCTGACTAGCAAGGGAGGACAGGCTCATGAGGTAGCACCTTGGACAGAGCAGTGCTGGGCAGGCTCGGGAGGGCAGCAGAGGAGAGCTCCAGCCTGGTTACCTGCTAGGCTGTGGCCCCTGCTAGAAAGGGCAGAGAAGGTGCACAGGGCCAAAGGGGAAGTGGCCCAGGTAAACTAGGTGGACAAGAGGGGAGCGAAGGAGGGCAGAGAGAGGCTGCCGCTAGAGGGTCCCTGGGTTGGGACCCATAGTAGCGGGTGGGCCTGGGTCCCCCCCTTTCCTCCTTGCACTGCACCTGACCACAGAGGAGTGTGGCCGAGACAGACTGCAACTTGCCCCTGAGGTGAGGGGCTAGACTTTGGTGCTGTGGTTGGCCACTGAGGCAGGTGCTAGCTGAAGGACTGTCGTTATTTCCCCTCCCCCACGGAAGGGGGTGAGACCGGAATAGTGGGCACTGCCGGAGGGCAGTGTCCTGAAGAGGACGCCGCCGAGAGGGGAGCAACGTGGATCCTGAACCAGCAGAGCAGAGGACGGGCAAGAGGGCGCTCCACAGCTGACAAGAGCTAATTCCCGGAGCAGCCAGCAGGAGGTGCCAGCAATGGTGAGTCCTGACCCCGTCACAGTCCCCCATTTCACCCTTCTGAGTTTTCTGACTTTCACCAAAAACTGATAGGGTTTGTCCATTAATGCTTGGAAAATTCCCTGTTTGGAATTGATTGGATACAGCATTCAAAAGTTATTATGTTACAGACCATCAACAGAGAAATGCCATCAAGTTGAGTGTAAGGCCTAGCTTCACTCAGCCAATTACCTCACACAATCTAATTTGTAGAGGGATAGGTTAGTCCTGGCTCTTCCAGTTTAGAGAGATACATTTATAGTGTTTCTATTCTGAAGATGCCAAAGCTCCAAAGAGCCTTTGCACTGCCTAACTATGACACTGACAACTCTTCCCTTACTCTTTATGAGGAGTTCAAGTCCGCTACCCTCCCTTGCACTTCCTCTTCCACATATCCATTTCCCCAGCAACAGATCTTTCTCCTGCTCAGCAAAGAAATCAGGAAGCCTGAAAGTTTAAGTTTTCATAGTTGCTGAGGACGTGATGTCTCTCATTCACTATTCTTGCAATTTGTATTTAAAAATCAACTTTAATTATGATTAGGGGGTTTGGGACTGAAACTAATGTTGTCACAGGGAGACATTTCTGGACAGATTTTTATTTAACTGAACATGCATGTGCCACTTGTGTTCTGACATGCAAGCAGCTATCGCATGTAATATATACACAGCTGTATATTCATTATTCTGCTCGCTGCTGGGAAATTAGTAATGAGCTGAAAATGAACTAGAAACCAGTGATTCAGTATTTAGCAATATTTTTTTAGCATAAAGTGATACTTTTCTCCTAAAAACGTTCACATAATTCTCCCTTAAATTCTGATTGTCATGTCATCTATTGTTCTATCCATAGAGGGCTTGATTCCGCAATTTTTACTCATTTTAAATAGTACCTTAGCTCCACAAGTACCTTAGCTCACTGTTTGCAGTGGATTCATGCTTGGGTATATGGCAGAATCAGATCGGTGAAGTGTACACTCAGTTTCCCACATAAGAATAAGAAATTCCTTTTTAAAATATCAGTCTTATTTTATGGATTCACCTTTTACTGTAACAAAAATACAGGAATTTCAATTCATACCTTAAAATAACCCAAAGTTTATTTTAAAAATGGCAACTTTATGAAAGAAAAACATAGCCATCCAGAGCTGTGATGGATGAAGTCTCCTTTGTTTGATAGCAATAAGCAGTAAGACTCTTAGCTAAGTGCCTGGGACAATTATGGATGTCTATGTAATCTATAAATTGAAATTGAAACAACAGATAACAGATTAAATAGATTAAATCTGAAATAACAGATTTTGCTGAGTTACGTATTCATAAAATGTACTTATGTATCTAGCAGTGAACAAGAAATAAAAGGCTACTGTGCATGATAGGAGCATCTAACACAAATCTTCTCTCCTGGTTAATTTTGTTTCTATCCTGGTTAACTTTGTTTTCAGAGTGACCAAATCTAACCCAATGCAACAGAGGATAGTACATATTACTATCGAGAAGTTATTTTTATTTATATATAATAGAGAGGAAAAAAAACAGCAAAAAATCCTTTGACACTTGCCCTGCCTATGGAGTAAACAAGAGTGAAAGCTTCCCAAATGTAAGATTTTGACATGTAGGTGTCTATGAAATGTGTTTCAGAGTGGTAGCTGTGTTAGTCTGTTCAGCAAAAAGAACGAGGAGTACTTGTGGTACCTTAAAGACTAACAAATTTATTTGGGCATAACCTTTTGTGGGCTAAACCCACTTAATACTCCTTGGGTTATTTTATGAAATGTGTGTTCAAGGAAGAAAACTATAATATACTATACTATATAAAATATGCTATTTTACTGGCTATGATCAATGACTTAGGACATGTTATCCAGTCTCCTCCAATCTGATGTCAAATTTATCTTCTAACTTGTTGGAAACATTTTATATCCAAACATTCCTTAGAATTAAGTAAATCAATTCTAGAAAAGGAGCAGTGCCACCTTGCTAGGTGTTTACTACACATCTATCCCCCACAATAGAGATAACTATATTAAATTCTTTTAAAAATTAAGTATAATTGGCATTTACTGTGCATCAAGCTCAGCCTGACATTGGAGTTGCAGCATTTTGTGATTGCATATGCCACTTAAGACAGGTTTCAGAGTAACAGCCATGTTAGTCTGTATTCGCAAAAAGAAAAGGAGTACTTGTGGCACCTTAGAGACTAACCAATTTATTTGAGCATGAGCTTTCGTGAGCTACAGCTCACTTCATCGGATGCATACCATGGAAACTGCAGCAGACATCATATACACACAGAGATCATGAAACAATACCTCCTTCCACCCCACTGTCCTGCTGGTAATAGCTTATCTAAAGTGATCATCAAGTTGGGCCATTTCCAGCACAAATCCAGGTTTTCTCACCCTCCACCCCCCCACACACAAACTCACTCTCCTGCTGGTAATAGCCCATCCAAAGTGACAACTTTGACAACAAAGACAGTGTTTCCAAGAGGGCTGCAGGAAGGGTCTAGTTGGGTCATGCATGCCCTGGCTGTACTTACCACCACCCTCACTTTCACTTCCCCTGGGCAGCAGCATGGGGAGTGGGATCCAGGCAGCAGAGTGAAGGAAGTGCATTCAGGGCGCACACAGTTGGGACCAGCTGCTGATCATATCTGGGCAGCATGGAGGAAGCGGCCAGAGTCAGCAAGGGGATGGGCAGCAGGCTGGGGCTGCAGGAGGGGGCAGGGCTTGAAGAATGAGAACAAGGAGACTTGGGGGAGGTAGGGATGGGAGAGCGCGCAAGCAGGGGCTTTGCAGACCAGGCTGGGCAAGGGAGGGGGCTGGAGGATTGAGACAGGGAGGAGAGGGAGGAAACAGGGGCCGGGGGACCCACCCACTTTACATAGCACTCTGCAGCCCTGTATGACAGCTTCTAGAAAGCAAGCAACAGTATACAAGTAATGGTTGGTCCCCCCACCCCAAAAAACAAAATGCAGTTTATAGGTCACCTTAGCAAAATGCTTGGGAACCAGAACTTAAGATGTTAAAAACCACTGAATGCAGTTAGTGGAAATATTTTGGCTATAATGTTTAAAACATGTGGGAAAACCTCTTGCCTCAAAGAAGCGGAAGGCAAAACTCTCCCACTGACATAGTGCTGTCTATACGAGGCGTTAGGTCCATATAACTACATCGCTCATAGGTGTAGATTTTTTTTTACATTCATGAGCAACATAGTTCTACCAATATAGGTCGGTAGTGTTGATCTGGTCTCAGTGGCTGATATAGGAGCATAACTGACTGGCTCGTAAAAGAATCATTACCCTTCTTAGCTAGAAAGGTAATGTCCTCAAGAACATATTGGGTCAGACCAATGGTCCATCTAGCCCAGGATCTTGTCTTCCGACAGTGGGCAATGCCTGGTGCTTCAGAGAGAATGAACAGAACAGGCGATCATCAATGATCCATTGTGCCGCCCATTCCCAGCTTCTGGCAAACACAGGCTAAGGACATTTCAGAGCATGGTTTTGCATGACTGCCCATCCTGGCTAATAGCCATTGATGGACCTAACCTCCATGAACTTATCTAGTTCTTTTTTGAACCCTATTAGAGTCTTGGCCTTCACAACAACCTCTGGCAAAGAGATCTATGGGTTGACTGTACATTGTGTGAAGAAATACTTCCTTTTGTTTGTTCTAAACCTGCTGCCTGTTAATTTAATTTGATGACCACTGGGTTATGTGAAGGATTAAACAACATTTCCTTATTCACTTTCTCCACGCCAGTCATGATTTTATAGACCACTACCATATCCTCCCCTAGTCATCTTTTTTCCAAGCTGAAAAGTCCCAGTCTTATTAATCTCTCCTCATATGGAAGCTGTTCCATAAACCTAATCATTTTTGTTGCCCTTTTCTGTACATTTTCCAATTCCAACATATCTTTTTTGACATGGGGCAACCTGATCTGCACACAGTATTCAAGATGTGGGTGTACCATAGATTTATATATAGGCAATATAATATTTTCTGACTTATTATCTATCCCTTTCCTAATGATTCCCAACATTCTGTTGGCTTTTTTGACTGCCGCTGCACACTGAGCAGATGTTTTCAGAGAATTATACACAATGATTAAGATCTCTTTCTTGAGTGGTAACAGCTAATTTAGACGTCATCATTTCACATGTATAGTTGGGATTATGTTTTCCAATGTGCATTACTTTGCACTTATCAACATTGAATTTCGTCTGCCGTTTTGCTGTCCAGTCATCCAATTTTGTGAGATCCCTTTGTAACTTTTCACAGTCTGCTTTGAACTTAAATATCTTTAGTAGTTGAATGAATGTGAAACATAGAAAATTGGAAGGATCGTTCAGGTTGCAAACAAAGACGTGGATTAACTTTCTCCCTCTTGAAAACAGGATCTAAGTGCATTAACATTTCACTTCAGTGCAGCATTGGGAAACTATCATGTATTTTACTTTCCTTGCTTGCATGCTTCCAAAACTGAACTACGTATGCCTGATTTTTTTTTAACATCTATTATCACAGGATGATAGAAATAGAGGGTTGGAAGAGACTTCAAGAGGTCAAATAGTTCATTCCTGTGCACTGACACAGGACCAAGTATATCTAGACCATCCCTGACAAGTGTTTGGCTAATCTACTCTGAAAAAATCTGCAATGATGCAATGAAAAATCAGCAATGATCAGAATGATGCAATGAAAAATCTGCAATTTCCGCAACCTCCCTTAGAAACATATTCCAATACTTGACCTACAGCAAATCAACGGAATTGAAATGGGGCATTTGTTGCATAGTAAAACAGTTTGTGTAGACAATTAATCTCATATCTACTGAAATGAAAAAGAACATAGTCAACAAAATCATCAACAATTAGTAAAAAATTACAGTACTTGTCAATTAATCAACTATTCTTGCTGGAAACTCGACTCATCATTTTTTTGAAAGCCAGTATAGATGGAAATATGAGGCCACTTATGTTTCCTCTGGACTTGATTGAGCTGCAAAGTGCAAAAGCAGCAGCCATTAAAATGGAAAATTTTAAATGCTTGCTGCGTCGTGGGTTCATTAAAGAACTATTATTCAAAGTGTTGATCTGCTTTTGTAGTGATGGCGTAAATGTGACATTATGAGTCAAAGCTGGTGTTGGAAAACTACTACATATAGATTTTCCTAACATGATATTATGGCATTGCCTCAACCATAGACTGGACTTGCCGTTGATGAAGCTTTAGAAGTCACCGGAGGTACAAATGACTAAGGCTTTTTTGGATGCATTATATTCGTTGTACGGTAAATCACCAAAAAACTCTCATGAACTGAGTGCTCATGCCAATGAATTACACATGGTCCTAAAAAAAAATAGGCAAAGTGTTCAATTTAAGGTGGATGGTGTCAACGTGGAAAGTAGTCAGTGCAGTCTGGCAAACGTACTCTGCTTTGGCAAAACACTTTGAGGAGGCCTCACAAGACTGGTTGAGAGTCGGAAGTGAACGTCTTAAATTTCAAGGACTACACTCAAAGCTGTGTTCTGTAAATTTTATTAGAAACCTTTCTTTAATGCTGGATGTGCTGACAGAACTGAAGAACTTGTCTGAGATGTTACAAGAAAGAGAAATGACCATTCCAAAAGCAGACAACTTAATGAAAATATAGATCAAGAGAATCGAAAGTCTAAAAAACAGACCCAGGAGTTCACTCTGAACAAGCCCAGAAGGCTGAACAATCCATGATGTTCAAAAACAGCAAACTAAATAGCGCTGGAAAAAGCCCCAGAATCAACTCATCTCAATTAATTCAAGCAGTCGTTGACAACATGAGAAAAAAACTATTCACAACTACCTCAAACAAAGCAGATCAAAGCACATGAAGAAAGGGCTTTTGATTATAAGAACTTAACGATTTGTCAGTTTTGAATCCAGAAAAATGGCAAGAGAATCCAGAGAATCCCCACTTTGGAGAAAAGGAAATAAGAGCATTGGCTGATCAACTGAGAATCAGTCAACAGGAAACACACTTGGGATTTGTGGAATTCAAGGCTTCTGAAGGAAAACACATACCTGGAATGTTTAAAAAACTCGTCCTTGCAGTGGACACCCTTGCTGCAAGCAACGCTGACTGCGAAAGAGGATTCAGTGTGATGAATAGTATCATTACAGTGAAATGGACTGCACTTACCACTTATCATGTAGCGGACTTGCTATTCATTTCACGTATAGGACCTCCTTATACTCCGTGGAATCTGATGCCATGTGTGAAATTGTGGCTTGGAAAGGGCCGACGTGCAGCACATTCATCTCAAGGCATGGCATTATGAGAACAGGGACAGCAGCGAGATCAGCTGTACAGGCCAATGCGGGAGTTTCTATAAGGTTACTTCAGGCTTTTATTCCAATATTGAAGTTTTATTCTAGAGTATTGGTAGCAGCTTTAAGGGTACGTCCACACAGCCAACGTTAAAGCGCTGTCACGGCACAGCTTTAACGTCGGCTGTGTAGACATACCCTTAAAGCTACTACCAACACTCTAAAATAAAACTAGTAGACAGCTATGTATCGAAGTCATGCGAAGGGATCCATTAAGTTAAGTGTGTAGGTGGGAAGGGGGGTTGTGACACGACCGTACCGGTAAGAAATTTAAATTACTTTAAGTCCTGCAGTTCTTATGTACAACACTCCTGTTAATACATCTCAGAATAATATTAGCCTTTTTAGCAACTGCTTCACTTTGGACTCATATTCACTTTGTGTCCACTCTAACCCCGAGAGCCTTTTCAGCAGTACTTCAACTTAGCCAGTCACTGCTCCCCATTCAGTAGTTGTACATTTGATTTTTTTCTTCCTAAGTGAAATACTTAGCACTTGTCTTTATTGAATTTCATCTTGTTGATTTCAGACCAATTCTCCAATTTCTCATGGTCGTTCTGAATTCTAATCCTGTCCTCCAAAGTGCTTGCAACCCTTCCCAGCTTGGCACCCTCTGCAAATTTTATAAGCATAGATTCCACTTCATTATTCAAGTCACTAATGAAAACATTGAATAGCATCAGGCCCAAGACAGACCCCTCCCAGTGGTCCCACTATATTACCTTACACATCCTGTTTAACAAACCATTGATAACTACTCTGAGTATGGTTTTTCAACCAGTTGTCCAGCCATTTTAGAGTAACTTTATCTAGAAAACATTTTTCTAGTTTGCTTAGGAGAATGTCATTTGGGACTCTGTCAAAAGCCTTACTAAAATGTAGATATCACTTCTAAAGCTTTCCCCCATCCAGTAGGTCAGTAACCCTGTCAAAGAAGGAAATTAGGTTGGTTTGACGTGATTTGGTCTTGACAAATCCATGTTGGCTATTACTTATAACCCTATTATACTCGAGGTGCTTACACACTGATTGTTTAATAATATGTTCCAGTATCTTTCCAGTTATCAAAGTTAGGCTGACTGGTCTATAATTCCCTACTTCCTCTTTGCTCCTCTTTTTAAAGATAGATACTATGTTTGCCTTTCTCCAGTTGTCTGGGACCTCACTGTCCTCTAGGAGTTCTCAAAGATAATTGCTAATGGCTCTAGGATTATTTTAGCTAGTTCCTTAAGTATCCTAGGGGGAATTTAATCAGGCCCTGCTAATTTGAAGTCATCTAACTGTATAAATATTCTTTAACCTGTTCTATCCCTATTTTGGCTTGTGTTCCTTTTTGTTCTTAATATTAATTGTGCTAAGTATCTGGTCACAATTAATCTTTTTAGTGAAGTCTGAAGCAAAATAGGCATTAAACACCTCAGACTTCTTGATGCCATCTGTTATTAGCTCTCTTTCTCCACTAAGTAGAGGACCTACACTTTTCTTAGTTTTTATAAAAAGAAAAGGAGTACTTGTGGCACCTTAGAGACTAACCAATTTATTTGAGCATGAGCTTTCGTGAGCCACAGCTCACTTCATCAGTGAGCTGTGGCTCACGAAAGCTCATGCTCAAATAAATTGGTTAGTCTCTAAGGTGCCACAAGTACTCCTTTTCTTTTTGCGAATACAGACTAACACGGCTGTTCCTCTGAAACTTAGTTTTTATGTTCTTCAGAGTCTCTGTTTAAATATCATCATGTTTGATTCATGCTCATGATCAAGAGATCACAAACTCCAGGATGAACGGGTCATCTATGAAGCCTTCTGACTTGAACAGTGTTACTCAATGTGGGCTGCGGAAAACACGCCAACTATTTTTTTACTTTTGCTCTTCATACTACCATTATTTTTTAAACCAAGCATCACTTCTTTAAAAAGCCATATTAGTTTACTCTCACTTATAAATGTTAGGCAACCTGCCACTGAAGAAGCTTTGAGCTACCTCACTGCCTAGCATTCATATTGCTGGCCTCTAGGTTAGCACAGAGCACCTAACCCGAAGCACACAAAATTGGATTTATGTATTTTTGTCTCACCCCAGGGTTATCACTTAATTTAACATGAAAAGAAGATGAATTTTATTTGACGTAACTGCAGCCCATCTGGAGGCTTGCAGGAGATCTAACATGGCCCAGGGCTAGGATTTAAAACTGTATGACGACAACTACTAAAAAAAATAAAAAATCCTCACTGAGCCGTATATAGTTTTAGAACTATTTCTCTTGTAGATGCCATTTACTGGCTAAACAATCTCCTGGTATTATAATCACCACATCTCTAAATTATAGTTACCCATTTTTACTTTTCCACTGTCATAACAAGAAATATGTCTGAAAGAGAGAAAGAATAATCTAACTGAGACAGGCATTTTGAGGAATTTCTCTTATTTTTATTAGTGGCCAAAGCGAGTAAAACTGCTCTGCCTTTGTCTGGTCTTTTATATTGAATAAGGATGACTCATGCAAGTCTAAAATAAACAAACCATTTTAGAATGTGCCTTGACAATGGTAATTGTGTTATATCTTTATAGTCCTATCACATTTGAAATTACTCTATTTCTAACATAGTAACATGCACCTATACGACATTCATAGTTGACAAACTGTTCTCTTTAGATTTTACCTTTAGTGGGTCATTTCTATTTAACATTTACAATTTGAATTTTTTTTAAATGAAGATAATCCATACTAGTCATAGAAGGGGTCAGCAATTTTTAAGATGCCGAATGGGTCCAATCATAAATCCATTCTGTATGACACCTGTGGGTAATGAAAAAATACTGGAAGAGCTTGGTTTTCTAATATGCCACTAACTGTGAAAAAATTGGTTGAGTGTTCACAAACAGAATGAAATGCAATTGAATGAAGCTGAACCAAGTAACCTCTCATTGTTATTCAGAAGAACCACCACTATGGGATAAAGGAAGATAAAGAACAGTTTTTAGTAAATGAAAAGAAGATACAGTATGTGCTGTACACTAATAGTTCATATTGAGCTAAATAAGGTCCCTGGTCTGTAAATATACACAACAAAATTCTATATCAAATTCCTCACCTCCCACACTGGACTAGTTCATAACCTGATCACAATTTCTGGACTGGTCCCTAACTTTAAATGGACTGAACCAACCATAGGCAAAGATGACGTTTTAAAAAGTGATATATGATCTTGGTATGTGAAACACATTACTTGTATGTGGATTGTTTCGATATAAAAAGGAGATATTTGCATATTCTTATGCATCAAAATATATGATTATGTTAGTTAAAAGCCAAAATATATATATTTTACACACACACACTTTACATATGAATTTTCTATGGTTTTACTACACTGGGAAAAATTGATACAATACCTGTCCTTGCTCTCTCCTATAATCTGGAAAAGTTCACAACCAGATCTGAACATTTTACAGTTCCATCTGTAGTTTTCACATTTTGGGCCCAAAATTCACATTTTAAATACTGCTAAGGCACTAAATATTAAGTTCTCTCACAGCTTGGTAGAAGTTGACAAAGTAAGCAAAGTAAAAGTAAAAAAAAAAAATCCGTGAGTTAATGGGCCATGAATGGTGGATAGCAAAATGTTAATTTCCTCTCCATGGAGGTACACTCGTCTCCTCAATCTGCAAACGTCGACTTGAAAAGAAAGCTACAATTGAGAAAATTGAGAAGATGACTAGTCAGTTTGAGAATTCATTTTAGAGATCAGATATTGAGTAACTGGCTCCTACTGGCCTTCTGGAGGTTTTTCGCAAGTCCTCTGTACGGGAAGTGTGTTCACTGATGATATCAATCTGGCCAAAGGCTGCCTAAAAGTGAGTTGACTAAAAAAAAAAAAAAAAAAAAAAAAACAGATGTCCCTGATGTTAATATCAGCCACAAGAAGTTTTAAAAGTTTCAACTTAAATTTAAATGTTTCCACTAATAAAACCCCTTCTAGTGGCTGGGAAAGGAAAATTATTAGAAGTAGTCATTTAGAAGTAAAAAATAGCCACATAAAAAGGAAGCATGGTCACAAACCAAAGTTCTGGAGAAAAAAATGGGGGTGGGTTAGGAGCATGAAGCCCCACTATCCTTTAAAGCATTTTGAAGGTATGAGGGACCTCTGAATACAAAGTAAGCTAGCTGGGTTGGGAGGACTAAATGTCCTCAAACTTTTTTTAAAAAAATGTATTTAAACCATAGAAAAGTTCAGGCAGGTGTTTTCGGACAATGCCAGCAAATCCCAGACTTCAAATTTTCAGTATGGCCAAAAAGACAGGGTTTTTAGAGCTAAATAAGACTTTCCAGTTTTTGCATGTGGCTTTGATTCAAATTTAATTTGTATGTTGAACTAAATTTAAGTAAATATGATAGTAAGGGCTTTTCTTATTTAGACCTTAATACAGTGCCACACAGCTGTTTGGCTTAAAAACTGCTACATAGCCCACATCAGCATCCAGATTTTTTTTTTAACCATTTTATTTATTTATTTTTAACAGTGGCAGAAGGGGGCAGAGAAGAGTTAGTGGAAGAGAAGAAAAATTGTCTACCTGCTCAGCACTTAACATTTGCTTACAAACCCTACAGGACAGTTACCATGCCACTTTTTCCCCTCAACACAGATTCACTGTTACTTCCCTGAACAGGTGTTTGGGATTAGATAGGCACAGCTAGTGTGGGGCTCTCAAGGTCTTCCTCTAACACTTGCATGCCTCTTGGGGTAGGTCTACACTACCCGCCAGATAGGCGGGCAGCGATAGATCCAGCAGGGGTTGATTTATTGCGTCTAGTCTAAATCAACGCCCGAGCGCTCTGCCATCGACTCCTGTACTCCAGCGCCGCGAGAGGTGCAGCCAGAGTCGACAGGGGAGTGGCAGCCATCAATTCACCATAGTGAAGACACCATGGTGAGTAGGTTAAGTACGTTGACTTCAGCTAAGTTGTGCAACTTAGATCAATTCTCTCCCACCACTCCACCCAGTGTAGACCAGGGCTTGGTTCTTCTTTTGCTCTACAAAAGTCTATTACTTTTTCCTGTTTGTTTCCATGGGAGAAAGAAAGAACACATTCTTCTGTGCCAAACACTAAGTCATCTTGCCTTTCTTGAGGGACAGTGCTTTACTCATTACTAAGGTGACGCGAGTCACAGCAGTAGCAATAGTTTATTATCATGCCTCTAACTCACTTATTAACATGCCTCTTTAACAGAACCACTAACCCAAGAACCTATTCTTGCAACAAAGCCTGTTGCCAACTGTGTCCACTTATCTATTCAGGGGACACCATCATAGGGCCTAATCACATCAACCACACTATCAGAGGCTCGTTCACCTGCACATCTAGCAATGTGATATATGCCATCATGTGCCAGCAATGCCCCTCCATCATGTACATTGGCCAAACTGGACAGTCTCTATGTAAAAGAATAAATGGACACAAATCAGACGTCAAGAATTATCACATTCAAAAACCAGTCGGAGAACACTTCAATCTCTTTGGTCACTCGATTACAGACCTAAAAGTTGCAATTCTTCAACAAAAAACTTCAAAAACAGACTCCAACAAGAGACTGCTGAATTGGAATTAATTTGCAAACTGGATACAATTAACTTAGGCTTGAATAAAGACTGGGAGTGGATGTGTCATTACCCAAGGTAAAACTATTTCCCCTTGTTTATTTCCCCTCCTACTGTTCTTGTAAAGTGCTGAAAATGGCCCACCTTGATTATCACTACAAAAGGTTTCCGCCCCCGCCCTCCTGCTGTTAATAGCTCACCTTACCTGATTACTCTCGTTACAGTGTTCTCTGTGTATATAGATCTCCCCACTGTATTTTCCACTGAATGCATCCGATGAAGTGAGCTGTAGCTCACGAAAGCTTATGCTCAAATAAATTTGTTACTCTCTAAGGTGCCACAAGTCCTCCTTTTCTTTTTGCGGATACAGACTAACACGGCTGCTACTCTGAAACGTAAGAAGGTAAGAAACATTTTTGTACTATTTTTTGTACTACATAGTGCATATTCTGAGCAGGATCTGATATGATTAAAAGGAGAAATTCTTTACGAAATAAATGGACTGTGAGTAGTGGCTAGTATAATCTTACACCAAACTCCTCTATCAGCACACATACATTTATATCAGCACATATACACCCACATCCTGCGGGTTAATTTTAGACAGAGTTAGAATGTTCTTTAGGGCTCCAAATTAGTAGTATAAAATTTAGAAACTGGTTTACAGTCTTTCAATAAGCATTTCAAATCCGGTCCGTTACAAATGTAATTTTTTTCAACAAGATGGCAGCATATGGAGGCGGCTCAGAAATGCCTATTTTGATGAAAAATGAGTTTTAAAATGAAATTTACAGTTTTAAATGATTTATAAAGTCTAAATGATTTATAAAGTCCTGTTTCATGGTGCCCTGAAAGCCAAGCTAAGGAATGTAATGGCAGAAAATGCTAATTCATTATGCTGCCCTCAGAATATAGGCCAGGTATAAATATCATGTAAATTTCCCTTTAAATTAGTGAAATGCTCTATTTACATTATTATACATTGAATAAAAGTTTAGTTTTACTTTGTTAAAAAAAGAAAACAAAAAGCTTGTTTATTTTAATTTAATTAAGAATAAAAAGTAGGATGACCATACAGGTGACCTATAGGGTGACCATATGGCCCATTTTGTCTGGGACAGTCCCTGTCCCGGCCATCCCGACTTTTCCGGCAAAAGTGGGCCGTTGTCCTGTTTGCTCTTGCCGAATTGATCAGTTTGCAAGAACAAATGGGACAATTTTTCAGTTTTGACGAAAAAGTGGGGTGAGGAAGAACATGCGTCAGGGGGCGAGTGACGATGCCAGTCCCGTGTGGGAGGGAGGCAGGGCTCAGGTAGGGACAGGCAGGGTTTGGGTGAGCAGTGATGCCAGCCTCAGCCTTGCGCAGGGTGCAAGCAGGGCTTGGGCAACACAGACGCCAGCCCTAGCCCCATGCTGGGGGATGGGCCTTGGGTGAGCAACTCGGGCCAGTACCATACGGTACGCCATTTTTCCTTTGGGAAATATGGTCACCCTAACTTCCTACTCCCTCAAGAGAACACCATGTCCCCATATGGACAGGGCCCTGGCTATACTCCCCTACGCCATCTAGGTGGCCAGCTACATCACACAAAGGCGTGCACAGAAAGGAGGCGGCAGAACTTCCTCACGACTACTTTAATACTGAGTAAACACTTCCCAATGTCTTGTCTCAGAGTCCTAGAGGTTTGCTTAACGGGCTGATTAATTCAGTTTTCCCCTGCTCCAGAAAATGGAGAGCAATGATTTTTTTGAGTCCCGAATAACTAACACAGGTGCCCCTAAACGAGTGTGCATGTGGGGGGAAGGGGTGAAGAGAGAAGAAGGAAATAAAGGGCAATTTATTTTAGAAGATGCGGAGGAAAGGGGTAATTTAGTTGTGTGAGCAAGATATTAAGGTACAGCATGAATCAGCAAAAGCTGCTATACTGTTTTCCTTTCAAACAAACCATCTTTTTGACAGAGGCTGCACAGCACATTTATGCACAACAGAAATGCTAACTATCTGGAGGCATCAGTTTAGTGGAAATAATATAAAGTCAGGTAATAAGAAAAAGGTCCAGGCTACATAAATATCTAGAGAAATACATATGCATTTTTGCTCAGATTCAATGTGGTGAAATCTGCTTAAAACCCCTCCTTCCAATCAATAGCTTTATTAAGAGACGCAGATGAAACACGGTGCACAGTACTTGACCTCCACAGCACAGCTAATGAGGTTCTCAATACATAAGAGATGTTTAACTGGCTCTATATGCTACTGTCAGGAGGACCCCAGTATTGAACCCTAGTCCACAGAGCCCTAGATGGCGCCTCTAGCCTCCACACAATGATGGTACACTGATGCATTACTCCTGACCACCAGTCTTAATGCTTAAGGTCAGCACCCCCTCAGCAGCAACACCCCAGATCCTCAATTAGCTGGACAGACCACATTCTCATTAGCTACCTGGACAATATAAAGATCCCCAACAGGAGGAGGAAGCTGTCTGAACAACAGATCATTGCCTGCTGGTAGCCTTGCCTTGTTACTTTCGCATAATCTTACCTTGCCACCTTACTGTCTTGTTTGACCCTGACCTGCTGCCTTGTCTGACCCTACTTCACTTGGCCCTGCCTTACCACCCTGCTGCGTCACCCAACCCTTATCTCCCTAACCCACTGATCGAGCCCCTTGGATTTTATCTCCCAGCTACTGATCCCTGCAACTAGTTCAACCATTGCTCTGGATTGCTTCTGATACAGTTTGACCTCCTCGGTACCAGGCATACTTGGCCACTGCTCTGGACTGCCTCTAGCCTGCTTCAGCCATCAGGAGTTACAACTACATATAAAATATCAACTTTTTATTTCAGCTGAATTAAACATTTTTACACAATTTATAGTGTAGGCAGAATGGCTTCTCTTTAGTGACCACATGCATCTTAGGATATCCTGTGAACACAACAGAATGCGTACATAGGAAAAAGTTACTAAGAATGATAAACAATATGATTGTTTCAATTAGAATGATTTGGATCACCCCAGCTACTAGAGTAGATAGCAACCCATAAACATTTAGGGAAGAAAAACAATATTTACTCACCCCAATTGGCCACAATTATCTTCATAAAAATGTTCATCATGTTAGTGATGTTCAAGTTCCAGTGGGGGAGGTTTAGGTTGGATATTAGGAAAAACTTTTTCACTAGGAGGGTGGTGAAACACTGGAATGCGTTACCTAGGGAGGTGGTAGAATCTCCTTCCTTAGAAGTTTTTAAGGTCAGGCTTGACAAAGCCCTGGCTGGATGATTTCATTGGGGATTGGTCCTGCTTTGAGCAGGGGGTTGGACTAGATGACGACCTGAGGTCCCTTCCAACCCTGATATTCTATGATTCTATGATTGATTCTATGACCAACTTAATATATCAATGCCTCTTTTATCTCTAGCTTTCTGCTTTATTCTTCTTCTGTCACTTTGCTTTTTGAGTCTCCTTTCCATTGCTCCAAGGAAGAGGAGATGTCAGAGAGCACTGAGCATTGCACACTTTTAACATGCCCATGAATACAGTAGTATGATGCCTATTATCACAGGTATCGTGATAATGGGTGTTGTGTGGCTGTTTAAAGCTACTCTCTTCACCTTCATTATTTCATAAATCCAGTGCAATGGATTACTCCCAGGTCACAAGTATAGCTGGAAATTGGCATCAATGGCAGCCCAGTCATGCTGCCACTGCTCATCGTACTGAAGTGCTAGGTTTTCCATTTTCAAGTGCAAACAGTTCTCGACGCAAATGATTTATTTTAGATAAAAGAAAACAGTAAACCAAAAAGAAAAAAAGGTTGGAACTCCCTGAGAAAAGATATTCTCATACCTACTGTGCTAACTGGTTGCTGCAATGCTGAGAATAAAATGGCTGAGAGTTGCAAAGTTCTTAGGAATTTAGAAGTATAATACACAGAAAAGGGCAGTACATTTCACTGCTACAGATGGGCTACAACTCAATCAACACTCAGTGCAAGGATAATGGGTCACAAAATAGCTCCTTATTGTTTCAATGCATCGTGCACTGGGAAGTGTTTGAAAAGAAGCAAAATGTAACAACTCAATTTTTGAACCAAACTGTAGTTTAGTCTGACTACTAGTTACACACATACAGTTTTGCCTAGTGCAGTCCCGAGAGCCCAACCAGAACCAGTCTGTAGCCTGACCTGCTCCCTTCTTCCTTTGCCCGGGAACTCATATTAAAAGGAGAAAATCCTATATCTCAGGGATCGGCAACCTTTGGCACGCGACCCGCCAGGGAAATCTGCTGGTGGGCCGGGATGGTTTGTTTACCTACAGCGTCTGCAGGTTCAGCCGATTGCAGCTCCCACTGGCCGCGGTTCGCCGCTCCAAGCCAGTGGGGGCTGTGGGAAGCGGCGTGGGCCGAGGGATGGGCCACTCCCAGGTTGCCGATCCCTGCTATATCTTAAAACTCCCTATTTTGATACAGTTATGGACTCTGTGTGTGGTACAGTAACACACCCAAGATCTAAGTTACTAATAGGGTACAGAAGTTATTTTCATTCAAATCATTTGTCAAGTGGATGTTGCCTGCTGTGACCAAGCAATAGCTAAATCTTTTCACAGTTTGCCATCACTCACTGGGGCAGAACAGCAACAATGTTATGAGATGTCTTACCCAAGTTTTTTTTTTTTTTAAACAGATTATTTTGATAGCACACCGTCATTCTTCCTTGCTCCTAACAAGTACAATTTGCCACTGAATAGTTTATAGTAATTGAGTTTTTCATTCACCCAAGAAAGTGAACTTCCATTTTTATTTTGTGACAGCTGAATCACACCATCTAACAGTCAAATCCTAAAATTTTTCCTCCAAATACCTCACACCTACCGGTAATAATTCACATCTCTTAAAATACGGGGTCTTTGCTAGAGTATTTTCATACCAAATAGGTTCTGACTTATACAGCCCTAGAATCTGCACATGTATGCTAAGTTTACACTGTTCAGTTGGCACAGTCTACGCACAGGGATGTGTTCAGTTGGGAAGCAGGTTGACATGTAAAAGCTCTACCATTCCGATTGCTATGCCAGCTGTGATACTAAATAAAAGTGATGACTCTTAAGGGGAGTAGAAGCAATGTTTAGCCTTTACTCAAATCTACATTATTCAGGATGATAAATTGACAAAATGCACCAAATTTCATCCTCAAGTATTCCAAGCTTTAAATTTCTATAGTGAGTGGGGAGATTTGGGCAAGGTTCTAAGCAAATAGAAATTTCTTTCCTACCAAATTGCAAGCCCTGGCTCTGGCCAGCTCCTTTAATCAAGGAAACTGCTAGTAGTCAATGGTGGGACTCTTTAAAAGGGATTCTGTAAATAAAAAGGGACTCACTTGTTTAAACATGCAAGACAGATGTGATCTGTACTCTTGATAGCATAAGCAAAAGAACAAAAAACTCTTGCTCTGGCCTGGGAAGCACAGCACGGGCATTGGGGTTATTTATGAATCCCACACTAAATTATATTGCCATGGTGTCAAGGTGGATAGAAAATATCTGAAATTGAGGAAGAGAGAGAAACAAGTGGACATATTGCACAAGATATTAATCTCAAGTCTGTTTCTCCACAATGGGTAAAATTCACCCTAGCACTGGGGAACTGCACAAGTCCCTATACTCCACATATGCCCTTAAGGTAAAGTTTAGGTGGTACATATAGCCTCATGAAGTCCCTCTGTGCTGGAATATATTCACTCAAGGTGCACACACAGTTCCCATTACTACTTTCAGCATGGATGGATACTGAAACAGGAAAAGGAGCAGCAAAGTTTGGATTTCACACAACTCCAGAAAATAGATAGGTTCAACCCTTCAGCCAGCCACCAATTTCTCACACAGAAACCATCCCAACTGCTGTTGTCTCTGTGTGTCTTTGGGCAAGCACTAACATATGAAGAACATAGGCAAAAAGATGACAGAAAAACTCAGGGGAAGCTGAAGTATAGAAAGATTTCTGCCTCTGTATTCAAGTGTCTGTTCAGATGGAGTTTCTGCCATTCTGTCCTCTTTCCAGCTGCTCCGGTGCTTCTCTGAGAGATCAGATGCATGAGCAGCAAAGTGAATTATATACAATGGAGCAGTAAAATCCCATGGGCCTCAGAAAAGGTTGTGGTTTCGCCCCACAGAAGGATTTTTTTCACAGAAAGTTCTTTCCCCACCCTATGACTTGTTAAATTGTGGAGGGAGGCCACCACCAACTTTCACACTTTTCCCATTTCACTAATTGGTAGGGTAACCATATTTCCCAAAGGGAAAAAGGGACACCACGTAGGGCTGGCCCGAGCCCTCCCCACCTCCTGCAGGGCTGGCCCGAGCCACTCACTCAAGCCCCACTCCCTGTGTGGGGGGCAGGCAGGGCTTGGGCGAGCAGCAACACACATACTAGATAGGGTGACCATATTTCCCAAAGGCTGGGGCTGGTGTTGCTGCTCACCCGAGCCCTGCCTGCCCCCCTGCACAGGGCTGATTGTTGCTGCTTGCCCAAGCCCTGTTTCCCCTCCCTGTTTGGGGCTGGCATCACTGCTTGCTCCCCACACATGTTCCTCCACACCCCACTTTTGCCAAAAAAATAAGGACAGCCAGGACAGGTCTTAAAAAAGGGACTGTCCCGGCCAATGACCCCTGTCCCCTGCATTCCAACTCCAAACTCCTTTTCAAAATGTTTTCTGTAACTTTACCTCCCTCTATGCCCAGACGGGTAAAATGTATACGAAACTCTGTTTGGTGTTGAACAAATATGAGGTGATGGGCATTCCAATAAGTGCTCATCTAAACCTAAAAGGAAGGGAAGAGGCTGGAGTGAAAAGTTCCGACTGTTTTAAAGCAGCTTTTGATCTTTACAATGTGATCTTTACTGATTGGCCTGTGGTGTCTATTGCTGTAGCATCTAGGTACTTAGTTACAAGATAAAAAAGCTCACTGAAAACTATCCACAATGGGCAACACTAAGGAAAATGTTTGTGGCTACAGAAATCTTAGCAGGAATACAATTTGTGATGAATAAAAAGAAGTTTGTTAAACTCTGGTTCTGAAGGACCACCAATGGAGAAAAACCCCTCAGTTTCAGAAGCTGTCTCTCTCTACCTTTAACAATCTGGCCCTTAACACACATAACCTGTCATGGCATAGAAAACCCAACTGTCAGTCCTGGACAACTCAGCACAGGGAGCGGTCAGCTAGAGCCTCCCAGCTGACGTTTAATAATGTGACAGGGTAGAGGATGACTGGCTGTCTCTCGGATACAAGAATAAGAGATATTCAAACCCACACACTTTGAATACCACCAGCAAAGAAGAGGAAACCAGTGCTGAGACTGGCGCATGTGTTTTGTTGAAAGTGGCTTGTCTCGTTGGGGAAAGGAGCAGCCCTGTTATGTGTAATGGCTGGATAGACTTCATAAGGCAGCCCTAAGCAGTTACATTAGTCTGTTCTGGAGGTGACAAAAGATTGGATGACTGCTGTGAGGTCCCAGCTGAAGAGGAGTAGTTGCAATTTCCTGAGTAAGCACAGATGATGAAAGGCCCAACACGCTACTGCCGCTCTCTGAGACTGCAGAATAGGATATGGATCCAATGGCATGCACTAGCTTTTGCATCTGAAGACCTGGATTGAAATCCTAGGTGAAACAGTACGCTCTCATTACAGCCTTCTCTGATCCAATTTCCTGGTGTGTTCCCCTCCACATCAGTAATCCAAGTTTTGATACTTCCTTTGATACATCTACTGAGTAATGAAGTGATATTGTCACTCGTGTTTCCTCTCCCCCCACACCCTCAGTACTCCCTCCTGTCTGTTTTTAACCCTTACTTGCAGTGTTAAATCAAATCAAGACTGACCTTTCTTCTGGACATGGCCCATGTTCTTTGGGAAAAGCCTAACATATTTGGGGGCTAGGTAGGGGGGTGGGTAGAAAGAGTCCCTTAGGGCCAGTTAGGTGTCTACAAAGTTTTAAAAGTACCACTAGGTGCCTATCTGCATCTTTAGGTGCCCTGAATACCTTTAAAAATCTGGCCCTGAACACATACTAGTTCACAAGTCATAACAGGTTGTGAGTTGTGCTCGACAGGAAGGGGACTGGAACAGCAAAGGTGCAGCAAGCTGCAGATAAAGGGGATATAGCAGAGCAGTGTAGAGGAAGCATGCAAAGCATGTCTGCGTCATCGTGCCTTCCTCAGAACCCACAGCTGTTAGTCAAATTCAGTTAGAAATTAAAATAATAATGAAACGAAGTATAGTAATTTCTGTGCTTGGCAAAAGCAATTCTGCAGAGAAACAGTTTATCAAGAGACAAAAATATCTGTGCTTGGGTCCTATGGTGCCAAGAAGGGATGTGAAGAAGAAAAAATGTTTCTTTTTTTTGTTTATGTAAAAGTCTCAGAGAGCAAGTGATACTGTTGCAAAGGATGTGTGTGGGCGTTGCTGCCAGGATCTCTTTGTTTGGGATCAATTGGGTGCTTGCTGCTCTATAATATACAGAACTCAAACACTGCAGAAGCAAGCAAGCAAACTGTACCCAAAATATGGTAAATTTACTTTTATTCCTATTTACTAACTAATGTTACAGTTGGGTATTTATTTCCCACTATATAGCAGAACATGCACGAGGAAGAAAAGGGGATTTAAAATGTTTTTTAAAAAGCTGTTCTTAACTCATGGTAGCTTTGGGGGAAAAAAGCTTCAAACATTCTGTTGTGATGCAGTTCAGGGCCATGAATGCATATTTTTTTCTACTAAACCACTCTTTGCAGGCAATGGAGTAACAATGGATACTTTGGATAAAGGAACCTCATCTATTTTGTATGGTCTTGTAGCTGTTACACTACAGGAATGGGGTGCTGGTTTTAACAGCTGTATTATTTTCAGTCTCTTGAAGGCTTTTTGGGATTAATCATGAGGTAATTTTTATGCTAAAAATTACAACACCCAGACTTTTGTTTCCTCCTCTTTCGTGTTATAACTTAATCTGCTACATAGGGAATTCTCCATTTAACAAGTACAGGAGCTTCAAGGTCAGCGCTTAAGATCAACATTTTAAATCCGGGGTGCCTAGATGCAAGGAGCCTGAACAAAGGCTCAAGGTTCAAAGGCACTGAACAACCAGGGTCCCACTAAAGTCCAAAGGAGCGGCAAGTGGTTTGAAAAATCAGGACGCTTCTAATTTTACTAATTTGATTCGTTTTAGGCATTAAAGTTTGCAAATGTTGGCCCCAGCCGCCATCATATTTGATTTAGTTTAGTGACAAAAGGTTTGAGATCAGAGTAAATTAGTAATAATCTGTTTACCATGTTCATTATTTTAAGAAAGGAAGCACCTAGTCTAAAGAGAAATATAGGACAGAAGTTAATATTGCCAACAGCTATTGGAAACTCCCACAGTACTGAATATTTACTATTTTATAGTGGTGTTGTAGCCATGTTGGTGTCAGGATATGGAGACACACAAGGTGGGTGAGGTAATACCTTTTACTGAACCAACTTCTGTTGGTGGAAGAGACAAGCTTTCGAGCTCCACAGACTTGTACCTGTGATGGCTGGTGTTTGATGGAAGCATTGCCTAGTTGTTAGAGGGTCGATTCCTCCTTAATGCAGAAGGGAGTTGGTAGGGGAGCCCAGGCCCTCCCACTCCACTAGCCCCTGGCCCAGTGAGGGTTACCAAAGGCAAGGCACCCAAGAGTGCCTTATAGCTGCCCTCCCAACCCCCACTCTATAGTCCAAGCTTTGCAGTCTGTAGTAAAAGTACTGAAAAAAAAGGTATTAACTGAACCTCTAGTCTGGGCCTAGCAGGTAGGCTCCTCTTTTCCCAGAGGAGCTGGCCCAGTATCCCTTCTAAGGAGCTACCAGGGCCGGTCCTTCTCCCTGGCTTGTCAGTCCTTTTCTGAGCTGTCTGGCTTCCTTTTAAGTTCCACCTCCATCCGGGGCAAGCTCTGAAGGTATGGCTGGGCAGGGTCATCTGGGACCAGAGTTGCTCTGTAATCCCCTCAGTCCTAGTGCAGAGTTTATAAAACCCCATCACAGTGCCCCTCAATAGGTATTGTACTCACCTTCCTGTTCGACATGGTGTCCACCGCTCCTTTTTCAGCATGGTCTGACATACCTGCTAGCATATTTTGAAACTGTATTCTACTCTACCACCTAAACTTCTGCCAGGAACAATGTCACTTCCTTACATAAACACTTGCGTGACCTCACTGATGAGAAAGTTCATTTCACTCAGTGAGGTCTACTCTAGTTCTGGTCAGCTAATCAATACAGAAGCAGAATACATGGCATACTGGAATGAAAAATACACCCTGCTGCTAAATATACCCCAATTTCTTTTGGCCTTGACATTAACACTGCTGCTAAGTTGGCCCATTCTGCATCAAATGATCCTGGTGAATTCACTATGGATGAAATGCACTGAGCTGTAAAGCAGTTTAAGGAAACAAAGGCATCAGGAATCTGTGGCAGGAAGCTGTTAAAAAGCACTGGCCCACCTATTCTTTTGTGGCTGCAGATGCTGTTCAATATCATCTGGAGAGCAGAGCTGGTCCCACCTGATTGGCAAAAAGGCATTATTTTATGGCTTTGAAAATGTAAAGGCAGCAAGTGAGACTGTTGTTAACTATTGCAGCATTACTCTTCTATTCATTCTGGGGAAAGTTTTTGCTTCTGTCATGCTAGCCTGAGCCATGGATATCTTAAGGATCAAGAGAAGACTGCAACAAGCTGTCTTCACTCCTGGAGCAAATCTTCACCATGCGCCCTTATCAAGAAGATTTCAAGCATCCCATTCACATTGCATCTGTGGACATCAAAGCTGCATTTGACTACATTGATGGGGATTTGCTTTGGCCAATCTTGAAACTTGCAGGTCTTCCTGACAAGCTCTGTAAAATGCTCTGTCTCTTATATGATGACTTCTCAAGTTGCATTCTTGAGAATGGGAAAAGAACCACATTCTTCCGAATTAGGCCGGATGTTCAACAACGACACGTCGCTGCTCGAAAAACGTTCAATGCTGTCATAGATGATATGCTTGATCAGATGCTACATAAATGCATTTTAGGCATACGCCTTGATAAGAACCTTACCAATACAGATTTTGCTGACGACATAAAGCTAATTGTTGAATCAATGGACAAGCTGGTTGTGGCACTTAAAGCCCTGGAAAGCTCAGTGGCAAGAGTTGGTCCGAAAATCATTTGGGGTAAAATCAAAATTCTTCCAAGTTGGTGATTTTGAACATGTTACAAACTCTAGCAAAATCTTAGTGGACGACCACTCAGTCAAGACAGTCAGTGATTTCGCTGACCTAAGCTTGAAGCCCGCACAGTAAAAATGTTGTCAGTAATGGGGTGCCTCCCCAAGAATGTCTTTTGCAAACTGAACACCCTGATAATTAGAAAGATGGAGATGAGACTATGTAATAGTTTGGTATGTCAGTATTTTGACCTATGGGACTGAAACATGGCTCCTTTCTGTCAGATTGAAAAGTTTTTGTACACCAGTCAGATGAAACATCTTTGAATGTTTGAAAACATCACATGGTACAAATTCAAACTGAACGAAAAATTCTGCTTCCTAACTAAACAGGTCCCACTCACTCAAACTGTCACTCAATGCTCTTTAAATTGGGATGGTCATCTGCTCCAAATGCCTACCAATTTCCCTGCAAGAATAATCTCTAACTTTGACCCAATGAAAGGATGATAATTTGAAGAGACCCTCCAGAAGACCTAAAACATGATGGCGGAATGGTGTGCCTGTACCTCACAGGCATCATACCCCAGTAGCACATCAGATTTGATTCAGGACAGAATATCATGAAGGTGCATAACATGTACAGATTCCTCTACACAGTCCAAGTGACAGCATGAGAACAAATGCTCACGTCCCATTCTCCTGTTATCTTTTTATTTTGCTTTGCCCTTTTACCACTTCTCCTTTATTTCTACTTTTGATTTTGTAAATCTTGACATATTACAATTTTTATATAGTAATATATGTGGGCAGCAATACTTATTAATTGTCCTTCTGTTAATCTTGTTCAAAACTTCAATAAAAACAACAACAATGAACTGTGCTATTGAAAACATTACACAGCACTAATGAGAACTGGATCACAACAGCAGCTGGCAAAATAATCCTCTACAATCAAAACTTTCCATTTAGCTTTCTGTTTGAAGTTAAAGCAAATGTAGCCATTTTGCTTTATTTTAACTTCAAACTGAAATTACCTTAGTTTGCATGATAGCTAAGAAAAGATTAAGCAGCATACAGTATCTGTGATTTGATTTAGTGGGTTCCTGAGAGTTATGTCAACTTTAGATAATCTGTAACCCATCAAATTAGAAACACAGATTCCCACTATATTCTCTCTCTTAATTCAAAAGGAACCATGTTGGTGCCAGTAAATTTTCCAAGAAATATGTATGACACCAGGGGGGAAAAAAGGTATGTCCCAATATAGAAGTCTATTCTCAAAGAGGGATGCAGCCTTTTGACAACATAGTTAATGAATTTTTTTTTTACCACAGACTCAGAGCTAAAAGTTACAAATTCAAGTTAAAAGACCGTACAATTTGTAAAAGTGACACAAACCGGTTTCTGATGCAATGTACCAATTCCTTGTTCTGAAAGATCCATTGAATGGATGGAATGACATTAAAATCATTCAATTATTTAATGAATGAAAGCAGATTGCGTGGTTTTCCAGAGGTATAGGGACCAAAAATGTAGGGACTGATCCTGTACCACTGAAGTCAACTGGATTATGCCATTGTCTTCAACAGGAGCTATTACTCTTTAAAATTACTCTTTGCATATCTTAGTGTTTATGGGATCAAAATATATTTTAAAGAAACAGTACCTGTTCCCCAAAGAGCATACAATCTGGTATAGACAGAACTATTTAGACATACAGTACAATGAGATATGAGCATGATGAATCTTAGGTGGTAGTAAAATCATGCAAAATAAATTTTTTAAACATCTTTGTGGAAGAAATGGATTTGAAAGAGCAATGGGAGGTCATCTGGCGCATGAGAGTAGGTCAGCATGAATGACGAAACAGATGATATCTGGAAGAGAATATGAGAGAGAGTAGCAGAAGGGAAAACTTGGGGAGAGAGAACGAAGTGAGAGCCTTCAGGTACAGAACCTCCAAGGTATGCCAAGACACTTGAACTCTACAGGGAAGGCAAGGAGAAGTCAACGAAGGGTTCTGAATAGTAGAGTAATATAGTATGAATTGCAGAAGAAAAGTGTGGTTTTGGACACAGCATTTTCATAGAAAGTTATTGGTGGGAAGAGTATAAGGGAAACGAGGTTTTAGAGATGTAAAGCAAGAACCAACAAGAGTAGGAGACAGTCAGGACCGCAAAAGAAAGAGCAGTTGAATAAGATATTGAGGTTGCAAGTGAATGTAATGGGAAGGACACCAAAATTTTCAAAGGTGATGAAGAAAGGAAGATATGGAAAGATATGGAGTTCACCCAGGTGAGAGAGGACAGAAAGATTATAGCAGGTAAAAACTTGACCAGAGGAATAGAGTTGTTTAGAGGAAAAGAAGCTAGGCATACAGTCAAGATTCTGCAACTCAAAGCAATCTCTCTCTCTCTATCACAGCAGATGTAGCGCATTGCAATAGAAAATTTGTTTTCAAAGGATGTGACCCATAGGACACAGGCTAAACTACATGCTTCTTTGTAATTGCACCATACATATTTCAGATATCATTTAGAAAAATATAAAACCTAGCTGAATCACAACACTGCCATAATAAAAAGTATATTTAATTGGAAGGCGATTCAACCACTAAAAATCTCTTTCTTGAAAATGACTCTTCAGCAAATGTTATAAACTAATTCTGACTGCCACCATAAACACTGATCTTTCTTTATACTCTAAACAAAGAAGCCAGAAAGGAACAGTGAAATGAGGCATAGCTGGATTGACAGTTCCTTAAAGTTCACTACTGTGCATGAAAGACATTACAAACTGCACTAGTTTGTTAAATTGATTAAACAATGTTCTTGACTCGATATATTTAAGTTAAAATTCCTCCTGAATAGGTGGTAACTTTTTTTTAAAATTAGTTTTAAAACTGGAACTCTATATTCCTCAACTAAATTCACTATGCAGAGCAATAAGTCTCTTGCAGGACTACTGGAATTTTCAAGGTCATAACTGTCTGTTCATTTAATTTATTAACGTATGAACATTTTTGTTTTAATATACTACACCGGCTGCAATATATTGTAATGTCAGAAAATGTTACCTTCTCAAGATCTAATATACAAAGCACAAGTATTAACAGCAAGTTAATCCATATATTGAAAAACACTGAGATTTCCTAATCTTGAGAGATGAAAGGGACTACTTTATAACTAGACTGAAACCATATCCATTTCCCTGGTGTCTGAGTACCTTCCAAACTTAAAGATGATGACTAGCTTTGGCTAGGCAATTCTTTTTTTCTTCCTCAGACAAGTTATAGGTGTTCTTTATTTTTTATTAGCATAAATAAAACTAACATGTTATGGTGTTGTCATGTGGGATAGCAAGGCCTACGCAGTCAATTCTGCAAGTAGATAGTCGTCTCTTTCTTGCAAGCACAGAACTTTAAAAATGTCTGCAACACATAGTGCTGTCATTTCATAAAAGCGGTAGATGCACATGCTCTGGTGCCACTTGCTCCATTAGAGCTGCCTAGTCACGCCACACAATTTGTCGTCATTCACGATTCTTTTAGACCTTAAGAGAAAATCATATGTGGGTTTTGTTTGTTTTAGTTAAGAGATAGCAATGAAATTGGCATCAGCTGAATGTAAGAATGTCAGCAAATATTTTAAATCTGCTTCAGTCTCAGAACACAATCTCAAAGCGGCTTATAAATCTTCATTTTCCCATAAAAGAATATTTCAGCATCACTTCAAGTGTATCTTCTAAAAGTACCTGTAGGTGCTGGCTGAAAATGGCAGCTGCAAGCAACTGTGTATGACTCATTTTTTAAATTTTAAAAGCATTTTCTCATCTGAAAAATAAAACATCACTTTTGAACATAGGACATATTTTAAGGTATTTAAATTTTAATTTTATCGGGGCGGGGGGGGGGGGGAGGGAAAGGCTTCCAAGCTTCAAAGGCTGCCAGCCATAGAGACTCCAGTCAGAGAAGATATTCCAAAATAGAAGATGAAATTTTCAGCTTCTGTAGAAATCTGCAAAACCCTTCAGTTTGTCCCATACTGAGGAGTTATTTTCTAGCAATAGTGAACAAGTAGTGGTCTTCACTGCCACCAAAATGAGTTCCAACAGTTTTTGATAAAAACCCATCTCTCCAAAAATTAAAGCTATGTGTTTAGGGTTGCCAACTTTCTACTCTCACAAAACCAAACACCCTTGCTCTGCCCCTTCTCCAAGGCCCCACCTGCTCCTCACTCCATCCCCCTTCCCTCTGTTGCCTGCTCTCCCCAGCCTCACTCACTTGGTCATTTTCACTGGGCTGGCTCAGGAGGTTGGGGTGCGGGAGGGGGTAAGGGCTCCAGTTGGGGGTGCAGGCTCTGGTGTGAGGCAGGGGATTTGGGGTGCAGGAGGGGACTCCGGGCTGGGTCTGAGGGGTTCAGAGTGTGGGAGGGGCTCTGGGCCAAGGCAGGGGGGTGAGGGTGCAGACTCTAGAGTAGGGCTGGGGATGGGGTTCAGGAGAGTGCTCCAGGCTGGGACCAAGGCGTTCGGAGGGCAGGAGGGAGATCAGGCTGGGGCAAGTGGTTGGGGTGTGGGAGGGGGTGAGAGGTGCAGGCTCCAGGCGGCGCTTACCTCAAGAGCTCCCGGAACCTTCTGGTTCCTACATGGAGGCATGTCCAGGTGGGTCTGTGCGCAACCACATCCGCAGGTGCCATCCCTGCAGCTCCCATTGGCCGTGGTTCCTGGCCAATGGGAATTGCGGAGCCAGTGCTTGGGGCCAGGGCAGAATGCAGAGCCCTATGCATAGGGGCCAGAGGGGGGACATGCAGCTGCTTCTGGGAGCTGCGCGGAGCCACAGCAGGCAGGGAACCTGCCTTAGCCCCACTGCGCCACCAACCAGACGTTTAATGGCCTGGTCAGTGGTGCTGACCGGAGCCGCCAGGGTCCCTTTTCAACTGGGCGTTCTGGTCAAAAACTGGACACCTGGCAACCCTGTATGTGCTGTTTATTATATACAGACTGCTGAAAAGTCTCAGAAGAGCTTACATTTCCCTCCCAAAAATCCATAAATTTCCACACAATGGGTTATAACAAGCTGAGTGACTTTTCTCAGAAATCAGACATTAGAATGACCACTAGCAGGTTGTGCAAGCCAGACCACACAGATATTCTGTGGCTAGTAGCTGTCTCTCCTCTGCTCCTTTCTGTCTGAAGGTAGGCTTTGGAATTCTTCAAAGCACCGACTCCCCATATACCTTCTGTAGGAGTATAATAGAATATCCTTTTATTATATACTCATTCAAGCTCCTGACATTACAATGGGTACTTAAAATACTTCTCCCAATTTCAAAGTTTGAGATGTTTCCTATACATATAATGGGGGGATACAGGTAGAACTAATAAAAATGTTCAAGTAGTTAGAAACTTAGGGCATGTCAGTTTTATTGCTAACATTTCTAAATCTTGATATGAAATATGTATTAGTGTGTCATACTGTGATGTCCAAAGCAACGACAAGTGCTTCACTATCTTATCTGGCCCTGCTGGAAGTTTTCAACAAGTCCACTTTAATTCAGCACGTAAGACTTCGAAGGAAAAACCTTTGAGAAGGGCAGTCAATCATCTACCCACTGCTGTTTTGTGTCAAAGACTAGTGTTTTGGCAGAGGATCAGACAGGCCTAAGAATTAGTAGAATTAGGAGAACCTGCTGAATATTTTGTGCCATCAATCAGAAGGATTTTTTGGAAAAGCAGTTACTGGCTGTAGGTAATTTGCACAGGCTGGATTGTACCTCTTGAGCTAACATAACGCCTGCCAGCAAAAATATATTTAAGGTACATTATATCTTATCTGTTAGGTACTTGCAATCCACCTAATGCTATTATTAGATTTATACAACAATCTTTTAGAGCTATATGTATTCAAAGAACAAGTGTATTTTTATATGAGCTGCCAGGAATGATGTAATGACCTACAGAAATCATCCAACTAATAATATCTAGTTTTAGCCACCATTGAAATAGAGGTTTGATTTTTAAAAAAAAATATACAAAAATATAAATGACGTTCCCATCTTCCCTTTCCTTCCTATGCCACAAAGGGGAAGCCTTCTTTGAGCGATAGCTCTTTGAGGCACAGACTCTCTCTATTTGTATAGCAACTATCACATAGGGCCCAGATTCTGACTGGGACTACTATGAGCCTTCAATCTTGAGAGCAGCAATTTGGAGAAAAATTCTCTGGGGGACAGACTTTGTTGTTGTTGTTGGACCAGGCATCCTGCACCATCAGTTTACACGTCCAAAAATAATCTTGTGTATTCACTCAAACTCTTCTTCAAAAACCCTACACCTGACCAAAATTGCAAAATACACAAACAGAATAATAATTCTGTTACTTTACAAATATGGCAAAAAGAGAAATTGTTGTATACTGAGCTAAGATCAATGGTTGGGACTCTGAAAGTTGCACAAAGAATAACTTTCTCTGTCAAGCCTCTTCTTCCCAGCTTGGTATCTTTAACTGCAAACTTTATAAGTGTATTCTCTATGCCATTATCAATTCACTGTATGTTGGGTTTATTTTTAAATGAAACGAAAAGCCTTAATCCCTTTTGGGTTCTAAATTGCCATCAGATGTAAAATATTTTGCTGAATTTTTGCATTGCCAGCAGGATTTCTCTAAGGCTTAGGGCCCTAGGTTGTGGTCAAATGGCTCAACTACTCACCTTTACAGAAAAAATGAACATTTTGCCACTTGGCTTACTCAGGTGTCTAACCCACACCAACAACCTGGAAGATGGGAAAGCAGCTTATGTCTCACATTTAAGAAATAAAGGTATCAGCCCTTGGAACAGGAAGCTTCAGAATGGATTTCCAACATAAAACAAGCAACTTTTGTTTGAATTTCTGATAGGCTGATTCTGAAAAGGATTCAGATTAAGTGAAATTTTCATGTCTTATAAATAACACAATTTGTCCATTTACTTCAAGCTTGTGTTGGAAAAAAGTAACATTTAATCTGAAAATTCAGGGTTCTGAAGCATCTTTGGAAACAGAAATTTTTACCTTAAAAAGAAAGGATCAATAAACATTGCCTTAAGTACCCTCCTCTGCCCCCGATCCCCCCAAAAATAAAGCTATGACTAAAATTGACACAATTGACACAAGTAGCTATGAAAAATCATTAAGGTCATCTGAAGATCCGAAATAGGAGATAAACTTTGAATTCCTTTGTTGAGTGCCACAACAGAAGTCTTCTTCCTGAGTGAGCTAATACATTCCAGGTAGGTGCAAAATAGCAGCTGTGATGTTACCTATATTGCCCTCAGTTAAATGGATGCATCTCTCACTGAAGTCAATGGATGAATTGCCCTAAAAATGGGACCTAAGTCTGCACTGAATAGAAAGCTACAGTGTGGCCTATTTCTTTGAATAAACTAGATTGTCTCATTGAAGGTTATTTACTTTTTAATTTTTAGCAGTGAATAATTGCTAACAACTTAGCACTGCAAATGAATGACACAGATTTGCTATGATATATGTCAGCTAATTAAATAGACAGTTTATTTTACTGCTCCACACAGCTATGAAGTTCACACAAACATATCTGGGCTCAGGTCCCAGAGAGAATCTTGTGACTTAATACAGGAAGGATAGTTGTGAGATCAGGATAGAGGAGAAATACTAAACAGACATGGATTCTATTACCAGCACCTCTTGGGAGATTTTTGACCAACTCACTAAACGTTAGGTTGTCGTCACCATTCTAGTACCATATACCTCAAATAATCTCACTAGGTTCAGTATGGCTACTTGAAAAATAAGATACTACTCAACATGAGTAAGAATGGCAGAATAGGGCCCTTATTCTCTCTGTGCCTCAGTTCCTGGTGACAGTACTTCCCTTCCTGGCAATAGTGTTTTTTGAAACTAAATCAATTTGAACTAGTAAGGTACTCAGATATTACTTGATGAGTGCAGTAGGAAAGCCTATATTTAAGTGAATTTATATATGTTATAAATATAAAATATAAATTAATTTACATTTATATAAAATTATTTAGAGACTGGAAAAATGGAAGAGCTATTAAAGAAAAAGAACCACTTATTTTCCGACAGCTGGTGCACCACCAGTCTGCCACCAAATCTGCTTTGAAGGCCATTCACCATACTAAGCCTTATTAAAATTAATGATGTTACTGAATAACTACCAGAATTCTGCATTCTTATAGATGATTCTGCAGATAATCTACTATAAGAAAAAGAGGGCCAACTAGTCATAAGGGACATAGACATCAATTTACCATTTATCCATATGTAAACAAATATCTGCCAATGTGTCACCCATCAGAGAGGAGAGAGATAATAGCTGAGATAAACACTTTTCAGTGCTCCTTTAATTTCAGTTATCGTCACAGCTCATTAAGTCAAGAGAACATCAGTTCATTTGCTTTTTATTTTACAGAACTAGGACATATACTACACTTTCCATATCAAGTGCACACAAATATTTTTCCACCATGTATTCTAGTCAGAGAGTTAAAAGAAAATAATTTCTTAACATTTTAATAAAAATGTTACTTTAGGCAAGTAGATTGGTACCGGTCTTTATTATATAAGAAATAAGGAGAGCTAGTGGTGCCTAATGACAAGAAATTCTAAGGATGAAACTGCTTCAACAAAAAGATATTTGAAAGCCTGATAAAGTGTGATCATGGGACAAAAAAATTACCAGTAACCCCCAATTCTTGTCATGCATGCAACCAATTCAGTTCCTTTACTGTGATGAATTTCCAATAATAGATTGGGTCAAATGCCTAACGTTAGGTCAACAAAGAGCAATGTGGTATAGTGAATATGTTAATGAACTATACTTAATATTCTAAATTAGGAGGGAAAAAAGCCAGTATGAAAAGAACAGGAAAAGAATCAAGTCTCATGGAATAGAGAGAGGTAACTAAACATGGGAATTCACTCATTATACCATGGTAATATGTACAAAATAGAATTAGGGTGAAATCCTGGCTCTGCTAAACTCAGCAGGAGTTTAGATATTGACTTCAATGGAGGCAGGATTCCAATCTTAGCTTTTTCAAAGGCAGCAAACTAAAATACTTTTATAAGCTCAGTAGGGCACAAATGTTATTCAACTACAACACTATTAAAAATATGAGGAACTAAGATCATTTGGCCAAGGAAAGATGCTTTGTTTCATCACATACAACTGTGTATTCAGTGATGGGTTAATAACATTTTAACTACAGAATCCCACAAAAGTTTCCCTTTCAACCGGTGATAAACCCCATGCCACAGGGATGTATTCATTCAGACAGAAGGGAGTGAAGGAGGAACTGGGAAATAATTTTTCTGAAGATTTAACAAAGGACTTCCAGGACCTCTGCCCTTCTGAGCTCCCTTAAGCACATCAATGGGCATGTTACACTTTTTGTTGGGTATTAGATCTATGGTTTATGTAGAAAAGGCTCCTATAAGAAAAGGGAGGGATACAGCTACAGCCATGAATGCAAAATGTGTCTGAGGAAGTGGGAACGGGTTCATGTTCTCATTAACTGCAGTACGACAACCAAAAATAGTAAAATGGAAAAGATAATTGGGACGAAAAGCAGCAGCATTCAGCAAACAGGCTAAACTTCAATTAATTGGGAGCATTTATGGAAATTACTAGGACATTTTACAGGTGAGGATAAAGCAACACATGCACTAGTGGGATTTACTACATGCTTATTAAGATGCCTTTAGAGGCCTGCAAATAGTTATTTTTTCAGCAATTTGAAACCTGTTCAATGAAATGCCAGGAATCATGGCAGAAAATATTTCAAAAGGAGGCTAAAGAGGATATTCTGAGAGAGGGTTGGTTGTAGATCTTCATTCAGGAATTGGTTGGGCACCGTATCTAAAAAAATCCCAACCCTTAATAGCTATTAGTAAACCTTTATTCCTTATTTGTCAAGGATAATGCTATGTTAAATTGTTTAAAATACTCATCACTATTTACCATGGACTACTTGTACATACAATATTCAAGTGCAATAATAACCTGACATGCAATTACTACTGCCTAAGTGCCTGATAACAAAGCCCAATGATGTCAGTGGAAATGTTGAAAGCCAATTTCCAGAGGACAGTGACAAAAATTGTGTCTCTACAATGAAAATGATAAAACTGTTCATGTGGTAGACACTCTTGTGACATTTGGGGGCTGAAGGAAAACAGAAGAACTTTCTACCATCATTGTCTCCTTAAGCTTGGCCAAGGTGTTGTTTTAGTATGGAAATGGTTAGCAAAAAGGGTAAGTTAAGGATCTTTTCCTAAAGTACCTGAATATGAACTCATGCCCCTCCTGAGTATTGCTGTAGAAGTGGCAGGATTGTGCTGTGATATTCAGTACAAAATATGTGCCCAAGGGAAGGTTTCAAAAGGTCTAGACATTATTGAATAAAAGGTTCTTAAAAAGATATCCTGCAAGACATTGGGGTGAAATCTTGGCACTATTGAAGTCAGTGGCAAAACTCCCATTGACTTTAAGGGGGCCAGGATTTCCCTCCAAGAGTATCGTCTGTGCCAGATGCATTTAATTACAGAGTGGAAAACAAGTAGCCAGGGTCAAGAATTACTACATACTAAGAGGGAAGAGGAAACAGGTTAAATTTTAAAGCACAACTACACAAGTCACCTGATCCATTGAGGATTGCTACAAAAAAGATCTACATCATTAATAGAAGCATCTAGGCATTTTAATCTTACTCTGTATTCATTCAGGATCTTGTAGAATACTAGTCCCGGTAACACTATTCTTAAAATAGTTAACCACATGTAATTTACATGGAGAAGAGAAAGAAACAGAAGACTAACTCCTACCCAACTCACTTTCCTAACTCCCTACTCATTTTGGATGAACACAAGTTTCAGATCTCACTCACAGCAGAGACCAAAGGGTGGTTAAAGAATAACCAACGCTCTTGTTTTGGGACTGGATTTAGGAATCCTTGGGTATTAAGACAGGATAGGATCATTAATTCCTTAGTTAGTGCAAGTAGCTCTCAGTATTAAAGAAGGGCTACCTTCTCTTCAACCCTGGGAGGCAAAATGAATAGAAGAGTTAGACTTCTCTTGAATATCCAGTTCCACAGCTACAGGATGATTTAACTCCTGAAAAGCAGACACACCATCTGGGGGAGAAGAAACGTTGGTAGACATGACATACCGCAGGCAGTGGCTGGACACACTGGAGCAGAATATTTTTTCAACTCTGAGTCTGTTAGGAAATCCTGTAAGAGAAAAGGAGAATACTCAGTTGAATCCTTGGGGAGTGTCAGTAAATACCCCCCTAGCAGGCTCAAACTGAAGTGGGAAGAAAGGGGATCTTCCTTTCACATGTATGTGCCTGAGAAACAGCTGCCGTGGAGAATATAACTAGCAGAGATAGACAGGCTCTTAAGCTAAGACCAGCCTGGTTGGGATCTGTGCATGGTCGGACTTGACCACAATGTGCCAAGACAGACAAAACCCTTGGGGGTAGATGTTACACAGATGATGCTGAATGAGCAGGGGGATCAGGTACCAAATGATTTTATAAATATAACTCTTAAGATGATGAATTCTCACTGGAGCTGGTTGAAACAGTTATTGCAAAACAATTCATTACTTGGATATTACAACCTTTTCCCTGTTCATCAATTGTCAGTGATGTGAACAAGTTCTTGCATAATTTTTCCCTATTGCTTGCCCAGCTTTAACTCTCATCCTTTTGGGTGGCTTAGAGCAGAAGGAAGCCATAATTTAGGACTGCATTCTTTTCGTAAGAAGTGGAACCACACCTCATCCTATTTACCATGTCCACCAGTGGAGCTGTTGGAGCAGAGTATCATTTCTGTGAAGATGAAGAAGATCCTTATGGCACAGGGAAGAAAATTTGATAGGATACAGGGTCACTACCTTGTCTTCAATAAATCAATGGGTTAACCTGAGCTCCAGTTTCCCTCTCCTTGCACTGGTGCTCAGGGGAATGGCTATTTGTTAGCTGCTAAGAAGTGAGTGGAGGAGAATGCTAAACAGAAGGTCTGAGTTTTCCATTTCCTTTTCTTTTTATATTAACTTATTTTCCTTTCTTGCCATATCATTCTCCCTTGATGAAAGAGTCTTGTTGATCCCTCCATATCATCTGCTTGGTCATTCTACAATCTTATTGAAATGAAGGAGAAGCATGCACAACAGCATGACTGGAAGGATTTAACGAAGGGAGATTGTCTGTACAAAGCAGCAGATGGGGCTGAAAACTTGAGTTTTCATTGTCTGGTAAACGGGAAAGAAGCATCCTTAAATTCCCATTTAGATAGGATTGGTTCAAGGGACATCCCAGTCTGCAAAACTTTCTCCCGAAAATACAGAAGACAATGGTGCTGAAAATAGCCTGGGCCAATCAAGTCTCAGAGTTGGCGTAACAAGGCAGTATCTTGAGGTAACCAGAAATGAGAAAGCAACTCGAGCCACAAGCCATGGAAAATGCCTTGAAATCAGACCACGAAATATTCCTCAAACACAACTACGGGAAGGTTTTACAAACATATCACAGAATCCATGAACACTGTATAAGCCTAATACTAGGAGAACAACCCTGATTAACCAAAACGTTTTGTTGTGCGCCCCAGGGTTGTGCTGAGCTTTCCCGCCAAGCCCCTACTTGATAGCTTCATCGTGCTTAGGACATCCAGCAAATCTTTAATGCTCTCCAGGCCAACCAAACCTGGAACATTCACCTATCCAGAAAGCCTAGCATTACAAAAGTTTGCCAACAGCAAACTATCCACTGAGCACCAAGCTCAGAGGACCCAGGCTGCACTAGAGCCAGCTGGATAGGGGTAAGCTAGTTGGCATGATCTAAAATCAGAGGTGTGAGCCCCAGGCTTAAAGTTGATGCTCCACAGTTAACAGACAGCTTCAGTTTCCAATAGCTTAGCTTTTCTGAGCCCTCAGTTATCTGAAAAATTTGGTTACCCCAAGACCTTTGATAATTGAGCTACCTAAATCTGAAAGGGTACCAGTCTGGTAAGAAAACAGTTGTTCCAAAGAGAAGAACCCTCAGCTGACCCCCTCCCCCACCACCTAACCAACGAACAAGAACTGAGGGGACAAGCCCATTGTGCCCCATATTCACAAAGCTTCATTCTCTCACTTACACCATACACAGTCTCTGCACTGTGCTTCTCAGGTCTGGGGTCCATGTAGCCCAGCATGGATCAACAAAAAAAGGGGAAACAATTGTTAATACTTCTATATAATGCTGGAGATGAATCTTTACACAAATATAAAGATATGGTTCCTGCCCTTGGGAGCGTATTATCTAAGTTAATTACTACGTGACAAGATGCATGGAAGATGGAAGACAAAAAGGCAGGGCAAAAGGGAACTATACTCACGACAAGATGAAAATGCCTATTCTTACAAGGGCAGTATCTTGTTAGTGCATTGGGTTGGTTGGTAGAGTAGATTTCTGGGTGTACAGAATTAGACAAGACATGACAGGGCTAAGGGAAATAATAGGAAAAATGCACAGATGTGTTTGTTGAAGAAGAATTCTAACAGGATGACAGGAAGTGGAATTAGAGCACATGGCCCAAACAGTGGAGCAGAGATGTATAGAACTTTGAAGGTGAAGTCAAGGAGATTAAAACTGATGGCTAGGAGGGTAATATGCTTAGGAGAGGAAGAGGCATAATTAAGAGAAATTTTGGATAGGTTGTTGAAATGCTTGGATCACATCTCTCAAATGTCCCTCATCCCAAGGGATGTCACTCATTTTTGTTCTGAAGTTATTCAAGTCCCACAACAAATTTGGTGTCTCCTGGTTTTTGTTGAAAGTTATTTATCAGAAATAAAGAATCATGAAACTATGGTGCCATTTATAAATGGTTTATAACTTGTTAATAAGTATTATAGGCTTGGTAAAGACATCACTAGCATAAGTCAGAAAGGGTTATAAGACTAGCAGAAGGTGTTATAGATGGTTATAAGCAATCTGTTGGACTAACAATTGAACAAACCATGTACTAAAACCTCTATTAACCATTTATTAACACTTTATAAATGGATGCTTTCTTCTTCCACTCATTTGGGTGTTTGGCATACGTTGTGTACTACATTTGGATTTTTGCAGGTTGAAAGGTTGGATAACAGACAGAGTTAAATGTCCAGAGAGAAGGTGGATTATTATTTGTTTAGCACTGACAAATGTGCTTAGCAATGTACACTACAAAAATCCCTACCCAAAGGAGCTTACAATGAAGTATGCAGTGGTTTCTACTTCATGAAGGAGAAATCTTAGCAGCAAAGAAGCCAGCCTCTTTCTGAAAAACCTTTTTATAAAAATACTTTATTACAAATGAAGTCTTGAAAGCATTTTTTACTTTTTAAAAAAATATTTATTTTTGTTGCAATAAGCCATGTAGGAATAACCCACATGCACAGACTTGTTGCACTTTAAGATAATTTTGTCATTGTAGTCCTAATCGGAGGAATAACTATGAAACATTAAAGGTAACTTTCAAAAAAAAGATGATTTGGGGCAGGTGTCCCTTCTAATAGAAAGGAAAATAAGAGCCTGATACAGTATTAGCCTTTCAAGAGACAGAGAAAGAAATGGAATCTTGTTTTCCAACATTATAAACAGCTGATCTGTTGGACACAGTGCAATCTGCACTGCAACCAAGTTGATTAAGAGGCGGCACACAGATTATTTTAATTTATTCTAATCATCTCAGAAAAAACTTTGTTTTAAGTGGCTTATAACAACCAAGTCTACCACCACAAAACTGTAGTAGCTTACCTAAGGAGATTAAATAAGGTACTGTCAAGGTTCCTTCCCCAGGGTACAGATGTGGGGACCTGCATGAAAGACCCCCTAAGCTTATTCTTACCAGTTCAGGTTAAAAACTTCCCCAAGATACAAACTTTGCCTTGTCCTTGAACCATATGCTGCCACCACCAAGCATGTTAAACAAAGAACAGGGAAAGAGACCACTTGGAGACATCTTCCTCCAAAATATCCCCCACAAGCCCTACACCCCCTTTCTTGAGGAAGGCTTGATAAGAATCCTCACCAATTGGTACAGGTGAACACAGACCCAAACCCTTGGATCTTAAGAACAATGAAAAATCTATCAGGTTCTTAAAAGAAGAATTTTAGTTAAAGAAAAGGTAAAAATCACCTCTGTAAAATCAGGATGGTCAATACCTTACAGGGTAATCAGATTCAAAACATAGAGAATCCCTGTAGGCAAAAACCTTAAGTTACAAAAAGACACAAAAACAGGAATATACATTCCATCCAGCACAGCTTATTTTACCAGCCATTAAACAAAAGGAAATTAACACATTTCTAGCTAGATTACTTACTAACTTAACAGGAGTTGTAAGGCTGCATTCCTGATCTGTTCCAGGCAAAAGCATTACAGACAGACAGACAGACAGACAACCCTTTGTCCCCCCCCCACCCCTGCTCCAGACTTGAAAGCATCTTGTCCCCTCATTGGTCATTTTGGGTCAGGTGCCAGCGAGGTTACCTTAGCTTCTTAACCCTTTACAGGTAAAAGGGTTTTGCCTCTGGCCAGGAGGGATTTTATACAGAAAGGTGGTTACCCTTCTCTTTATATTTATGACAGGTACAAAACAAGTTTTTCAACACTATAATGGCATATTGTTATTGCGCTCTGAACAGATGCAGTTATTTGATGCATCCCCTGGCAAGGATATACAAAATACTGCGATAAACTACTATAAGGTCACCTCATTATTAATACTTAGCATTTTGATTTACTTAGACTTAAAATAAAAAACATAAGTCTATCCAAGGCATTAAGAATCCCAAGAAATCATTAACAATTCAATACAATAAAATTCCAGCAGCATTAAATTAATCATTTCAGCAGCAACTTAGCCAGACACTTTCAGAAACTTCTTTCCAACCCTTTATTGTTAGAGGAAACACACACTCAGTCCTCTTCAAAAGCCCTGTCAAACAGCTTTAAATCTTCAAAGTGCTGAGCAAACCACACATCCATGTGAAGTAGTGATACAGATGGAAAAAGACAGATGTTACATGATTTGTCCAAGCTATCACTATAGTGAGGCAGTGACAGGGCCAGTATTACAACTCAGGAGCTCCTGAAATCTATGCACTTGCTTAATCCACTACACCAGTCTGCAAGTGGGGCTGACAAGAAACCACCGTTCTAAAATTCGTCCTAGAACATTTGGTTTTAGGTTTAGCAAGTAAGAGAATTTGGCAGCAAGAAGGAAATTAAGAAGTAAAATCAAGAGAAGCAATGCCACTAGTCAGGTCACTTGAATGTCTAGAACAGATAGAAATCAGGTGTCTTTCCAAAGTTACATTAATAATATTTAGCAAATGAAATTTCTGAATTTACAATGCAGTAGCAAGGCTATGAAAGGATACCACTGACTTAAGAATCTTCTTTTAAGAGAACAGATTTTTTCCCCATTTACTAATGAACTCTTTGGCTATTAAAATGAAAAGATTTTTTAAAATCCAATTTAACTTAAACTCTTTATGCTGCGTCCTTACTCTTTTGATTTCCCTCAGCTTGTGCAATGCAAAAAAATCAACAGTCTGGTCCTCCTTTTCTTACAGTTAATTCCACTTTCAGGTGCTGAAATAAAAGGAAGCCACAGCTGCTGCTGAATGTGCGGGGTTTTTTTAAAAACAAGACCCACAAAAACATTGTACATTGTGGATTTTTTTTAAAATAGTGGAAAAATGTCCTAGCTTGACACACCAAAAAGGCAGTGCGTGTGTGGGGTGGTGGGGAGATGGCAACCGCAATATGGCAGCTGAGATTTGGGCATGGATCTAAATAAGTGGTGCTGGTACTATTTTCAGTGAAGGGACCTTGACATTGGAATTAATTACCTCCCTCAGTCTAACAAAGCCCAAGTCTGCTGACCTTCAGTGCACTCTGCAATGATGAACTGGTTTTCCTAGACATTTGAGAAAGTGGTGGGTATTAAGAGCTCCTTGTAAAGGACTGCATAAAGTTTTATTGGTCCTTCAGAATCCAGGATCTATGCTAAATGTTTTTGCATGACATCTGCTAGCACCTTATCTATTAACTACACACACACACACAGAGCACTCCTGTAATAATGGGATTGAATGGGTTTAATAGGAGTAGGAAATTATTAATTCTGAAGAGTTTGTGGGTAGAAGAGTCTACTGTTATTGTCTAGTCTGTAATTTTAAGTATCATCTTTTTATAATACATTGTTTTGTATGTCTGTCTGGAGAGCGTAGTGTTGGACCATTGAAAAAAGTGCTTTTATTGAATTGTTAGCTCTGTGGGGCATGTGAAGATAATGGGAAAAACAGGGTGACTGAGCGATGTAAAACCAGTATGAGGGAGCACACTAGAGAAAAAGCAACAGGGGAGAAGAGTCTTATCTGCGGGTTCACATCAAAAGGTGCATTTCAAAGGTATACTGGACTATAAAAGGAAGGACAATGCACCCCTTTTTTATTCTTCACTGAGGAAGCAAAAAGGACAGTGTTTTTTTGTATTTATGAAAGCTGAAATCTGGCCCTATGGGCTAGTGACACTGGGAGATTGCATTAGCTAAGAACTCACTTTAGACCAGGATTTTAGCTTGTTATAATTAAATTTAGACTCTAAGAAGCATTTACAACTTTTGTTATACATGTAACTTCTTGTTCTTATTACCCTTGCTCATGATCTCTTAAATCTTTGCCTTTGTTAATAAACTTAGATTTGTTTTCACTATAACTCAAAGTGCTGTGTTGTTACACTGGAGATGATACTCAGCTGAATGAAACAAGCTGGTGTGTGTATTCTAGTCCATCAGAAGTAGTGAACCTGGTAATTACTGTGTCTAGAGACAGGGGCTGGACACTATAGGCTGACGCTTCAGAGGAGTTTGGGGACTGAAGTACACCAAAATGTTTATCTGTAAGGCAAAGTAGGAATGGCAGAGCTCAGAAGAGAGTGCTTGAGTGGCTGACAGTGTCAGGGAGCTGACACAGAGCTACCACAAGAAAGTGTGTGTGTGTGTGGGGGGGTGTCACTGAGGTGTGTGTGGGGGGGTGTAACACAGTGACTTGCAGTCCTAGAGAGCCTGAGAAAGTGTCATAATTGTCTTAAAGTGGCACCTTTACTTTCCAAAATACTGCAAGTGTGACTTTTATACAAGTGTCACTTCTCGGGCCCATGACCTTGCTGAGTTCAACTCAAAATTTGTTTTTCATTGAGAAACTATAAACAATGAACCTAAAGATGAATCAATTAGGATGATATATTGGCACTTGCCTTCTGAACACTACATTCTGATTTTCATGTGCAAGTGAGTTAGGATAAAAGGCTTAGGTATGGACAATGTTACACAATATATTAAGTAACCAAAATTTCAGCATGACATACAATTGTACTGAGGCCAAATTATGTTCTACGAATTTTCTAATGTGAATGATTGATTTTATATATCTATCTCCCATGATTGTTTCTCTGATAAATATGCACTGCACTGCACCTGAAAGTTGCATTGCCACCTTTCTTTAATACAAAGCCAAAAGCCAACCTACACTGCCCTTGCTTCAATTTAAACCCATTGCTTCTTCTCCTATCCTCAGAGGTTAACTAGAACAATTATTTCTCCCTCCTTCTTGTAATAACCTTTTATGTACTTGAAAACTGTTATGGCCCCTTTAAGTCATCTCTTCTCCAGACCAAACAAACCCAAATTTTTTGAAAATCTTCCTTCATAGGTCATGTTTTCTAGACCTTTAATCATTATTGATTTTCATTTTATTTACTTCAGACCACTTCTCCAGATTGTCCAGATTATTTTGAATTTTAATCCTATCCTGAAAAGCACTTGCAACCCCTCCCAGGTTTGTATCTGCAAACTTTATACATGAATACACTTTCACTTATAATTATACAGTGTATATGCATTCCTGTGTGTTCAGAGGGATATTTTTTGCAATCCACCAATTTTTAAAATAAAAATACTCATGAAGCACAAATTCAGTTAGATTAGGTCTGGTTTAATAGCATGCAATAAATAGTACACTTGCCAACCCCTCCCCCCCCCCGCCCTATCCCATCTCACCATAAATGGGGTTTGCCAGATCAGCAAAGCTTTTGGGGGGGGGGGGGCGCGGGCGCATGCTCCATGCACATTTGGGAACCAAAATAATTAAGTATGTTTCTATTTAGGACCTGGTCTTCCAGTCCTCAGACAGACAGAACTCTCACTAAATTTAGTGGGCCTTTTGCCTGAGAAGATGTAACATTCCTTTCCACACCAAGGCTTGTCAGCAGGCTTTGGACCTGGCTCTTTAGAACAAAGAGCACAGTTCTTGCCAATGAGCTAAACTACCTCCATTACTGGGTAGCTGTAGTAAGGTCTTATACTCTGTGGAGTAGCCACAAAAGCTAGCTAGCATGTCACATGAAGACTGTAGGACTGTGTCCCTAAGGCAAGTTCCTGCATTTATGAGGTAGTCTTAATAAGTACTGCCAATTCTTGCTGTGATATGACTAGAAACTCAGAACAACTAAAAAAACCCAAAGCAAAAACAAAACAAAAAAACATTGTCAAGAGTTGCCCCCAAATGACTTATTTAAAACAATTAAGATTTTAACCCAGTCTAGTGAATATATAAGAAATGTTAAGATTAACTGCTTTTTCATATATTCAGCATCTTATTTACTTAAGAAGCAAAACAGCATGAATGTAGCATGCAATTTAAAATAATTCTAGCTCTTGCAATGTTTTTTATATTTTGTGTTCAGCTCTCTTAATACTGGGCTGTTCGATATTACAGCAAGTCACAAATTAGAATGAACCGGTATAATTTTGTAATCCTTTTACATGCAGTGCACTTTGTTGTATGTATGAGCTGAGATTAGGCTGAAGCACTAGCCACACTGACGTTTGTTTTAACTTACACTTCATTGTACAATGTAGAACACATGACTGTTTCCACCCCCTCCACAACAGGTAATAATTAATGTTATTTTGTCCCTTTAAATAGTACATTTGAATTTGCATTAATGAAAATACATTTCAGATTTTTTTTTTTTTTTTTTTACATGTTGGTATTTATTTAGCATCAAGACCAATTCAGGCATATCAGGACCCTGGCAGACTCTCCTGATAGAAGCTACCCTATATAATTACTTCTCCTATGAGCCGCTTATTATTGAAACTGTAGGGACAGGGTGAGGTACTTAGCAGTTGCCTGGGAGAAATCGGAAGTTCCTAGTTTGGAGAGTGGGCGTTGGGCCTTAAAGAAACAAATGAGTACATATTGCCTTTCCTTCCATGCAAACATCTCCTTCTCCCATGGTTGGCCTTATCATTAGCCGAACAGAGGCGGCTGCATCAGGTGCTGGGGTGGGGGCATGCCACAGGGACCCAAAGTGTAGAAAATTGTGTCTGCTGCTGGTATTGTATTCTCACTGCTCTAGATGCACACAGATGGTGGAGTGATATGCTGGAGGAAGGAGGGCACAAGAGACATAACAGGCAGGCAGGAGAAAAGGTGAGAGAAAATAACAGAAAGCAGCAGGAGCTGCAGGGAGAGAGACGAGGAGGAGCCTCTTATGTACCTCTCTAGCACCCCGAGGAGCCTGGACTCATTAACACCAGCTTCTCAGTGAGCTTCCTGTTTCCTGCTGCTTTCCTGAGCTCACTTGAGGAGAACAGGCACTCAACTGAAGTAGTAGGAGCCAGTTAGGCCCTTAAGAGGCCGATATCTTCCCTCCCTCAGCCCTGCTACCAGTCTGCTTATTTGTCCCCTTCAATTGAGAGCCACTATAGATGGCACAAAACAGCAGTCATGAGTGAAAGAAGAAAACTCCCCTCTGGGGCAGCATTCAGAAAAAGAAAGCAAGCAAAGGAAGCTTTTCTATCTAAGCAGGAAGGAGCTCTCCTGAGATACATAGGACACAAATGTTCACGGTGAGCCTTCCGGCCCCAGTGAGGATGTGTCAAGGATGTGGTGAGGAGATGCCTGATCTTCCAGTTAGTCAGAGTGCAGGTGACCTGGCAGCTACTGCAGCAGCCATATCTCCCTCTCAAATGGATGTAACCATGCACATTCCTGAAGAAAAGTGTAAATCAGAGAAGAGTGTGGTCGAGGCGCAAGAAACAGCTGCTGCTAAGTTTAGTTCCATAAGTCTAGATGATCCAGGACTGTGGACCCACTTGAGCAGTAGCCTGAAGGACTTCCTTGTACTGCATGGGCCACAGCAAGTGAAAAACTTCATGTTCCCCAAAGACGGACAATGAAAATAGAAGTTTTTCCATCCAACACATTACTGGCGTGAAATCCCCAATGGTGACAAAAGTGGAGAGGCCATGGCTTATGTACTCAAAAACCCAGAATGCTGCATACTGTTTTTGTTGCAAATTCTTCCAGTCTAATGTTCCAGCTACGTTGGGTTCTACAGGAACAAAGGACTGGAAAAATCGGGCTAGAAATCTGGCAGCAAATCACCAGAGAGCATTCCATAGGTGGAAGAGCTTGAGATGAGATTAAGGTTGAAGGCCACCATAAATGATCAGCATCAAGAGAACACTGCCTCAGAGTCTCTTTACTGGCACAATGTTCTGAAAAGGCTCATTGCCATTGTGAGAGTGCTTGCTACCCAAAACCTAGCACTGCCTGGCACTTCAGATCAGCTGTATATGCCAAACAATGGAAACTTCCTTAAAATTGTGGAGCCGATGACCGAGTCTGATGCTGTACTCCATGAGCATCGAAGAAGAGTCACCACCCAAGAAATGTACACACCCCACTACCTTGGAATCACACAGTTACTGGCAACAAAAGTCAAACAGAAGATGGTGGCAGATCTGAAGTCAGCAAGATATTATTGTGTTATTCTGGACTGCACACTTGACATCAGCCACACAGAACAAATGACTTGAATGGTGCGTTTTGTAACAACAACAACAACAGAACCTAGTGAAAATGTCCCCACAATGGAGACTGTCAGAGAGCATTTTCTAGAATTTTTTGACATTGTTGATACTACAGGAGCTGGTATGACAAATGTGCTTCTTAAGAAACTGGAAGATACGGGAATTGCGGTAGCTGACATGAGGGTTCAGGGCTACGATAATGGTGCCAACATGAGAGGAAAGAACAGAGGAGTGCAGACACGGATCTGAGAGTTAAACCCTAGAGCTTTTTCTGTCTCATGCAGTTCTCATTCACTGAAGTTGGTGGTCAGTGATGCAGCATCAGCTTCTAGTGAAGCTGCTGAATTTTTTAATGTGTTCAAAGCACATATGTATTTTTCTCTGCATCAACTCATCGGTGGCGAGTTTTGAAGCTATATCTGGGAACATCCTCTCTGACACTGAAACCACTGAGTGCCACATGATGGGAAAGTCGAGTGGAGGCGATACAGCCTATCAAACACGAAATTGGGAAGATAGATGATGCCATAGTTGCCATTATGGAGGATAATGCTATGACAGGAACTGTTCGTGGGAGAACAGTGGCAGAGGGAAATGGAATCACCAGAAACATACATAACTTCAGATTTCTGTGTGGCTTAGTGTTGTGGCACAACATACTGTTTTGAAATAAATGTTGTAAGCAAGAGACTCCAAGGTGTTGATCTTGATATATGTGGAGCAATGGAACAACTGGACAAAGCAATGTCATACCTACAGTCTTACCGGTCAGAGGAGGGATTTCAAAATGTTTTAAAGAGCACACAGAAGTTGGCAGAGGAACTTCACACTGAAGCTATATTCCCCACCCATTCAAGAATACAAGAGTCACCAAAGAAGACTACATTTTGATTATGAGGCATGGGATAATCCCGTAAGAGACCCCAAACAACAATTCAAAGTTGAATTCTTTAACCAAGTGCTAGATTGTGCAATACAGTCAGTTGAAGAATGTTTCATGCAGCTCAAGGAATACAGCAGTATATTTGGGATGTTGTATGACATTCCAAAACTCCTCACTGTACCTGAAGAAGACCTACACCAGCAATGCAGGGCACTAGAGACTGACATGATGACATGCGCGATATTGATGCAAGTGATTTAGGAGATGAACTGAAAGCCCTTTCAAGATACATGTCAGCAGGATCAACTCCAAAGGCTGTTCTGAAATATGTGTGTACAACTAAGAGGACCGCCCTCTTTCCAAATGCTTTTGTTGCTCTGCGCATACTTCTAACACTTCCTGGAACAGTTGCCAGTGGAGAACGCAGCTTCTCCAAGCTGAAGTTAATAAAAACACATCTACGCTCCAGAATGATACAGGAGAGGCTGGTCTGCCTTGCAACCATCTCAGCAGAGCATGAGCTGGCCCAGACTGTGGACCTTCAGCAGGAAGTGGTTCAAATCTTTGCAAGCAAGAAGGCACAGAAAGCACCACTTTGATTATTCAAACAGATAAAAATGCCAGTGTTTACTATGCAGACAAGAAAAGTTACATTTGCTGTTCAGGCACTTGAAAGTTAAAGTGTTACCTAAAATATTTGAACAAGGCATATTAAGTTGTTAGTTCTCCTTTATTGGGGTAGGTAGCAGAGGAGTAGAACAGGAAGAAGGCAGAATTGAGATCTTTCAAAGTTTTGGCCCAAGCAAGGGGACATGGGGGCGTCATTTGAGCTCCTTGCCTCAGGTGCCAAAATGTTGTGGGCCGGCCCTGCCTTCTCCTCATGTCTCACTGTGTGTCATTCATGACACTGAAGTCCTGCACACACTTTATCAGACCTAGAGGACTTCATTCAGTTCTACAAGGCTCAGCAGAACAGTCTAAACCAGGTAGCGAGGAGTTGAGCAGGCACAGAACAGTGTGTCTCATCCTCTTAAGGTCCCTCCCAACCTAGTGCCTCTACAACCTGTTGAAACTAGCCCTCAAACATATTAGAAAAAACAATTTGATTAAGTTACATGCTTAAAATAAAAGTAAAATGTTGTCAATGGATTCCTCTTCAGCCAGAACACACACATTCCTCTATCTGCTTCATCTTTTGATTAATGCTGATCTGTTCTCTCAGGAAAATTGATTCATGATGACTCTCTCCTCTTACAGACTATCCTTAAATATAATTTTCTCTCTGCAAAACCCCCTCACAGTTCATTATGAAGTAGGAGAAGACAAACATTCAAAACTCATTGCAAAAAATTAAACTTCTGTGGTGGAAAAAAACATCATGCTTTGGCTGCCAACCAGAGACCCCTAAGCCCTTCATGTGGACTTGCGCAGATGATCAGAGGAGAGTAGTCGTTGAAAAGCTGTTCCCTCCAGCACTGCTGCTGCTGACACTTCCTAGCCTTCCTAGGGCTGACCAGAGGAGAGAGGAAGGAAGGAAGAACATTTTAAGCATTTACATTTATTTCCTTAGAATGACGTCACTGATCCTTGGTGGTATTTTTGTTTTGAAAAATTTGGCTTTGCATATCAGATACTGTCTGTAAGGTTGCTAAAAATCCTCCCTCAAATGCCATGGTGATGGCACAGTATAAACCTACTGAACAGTTTATTGGTTAGTGGGATGAGTAACTATTTTTTCTGCCCCAAGGAGAACATTGTTAACATAGGATAAGAAGATTCTCTTCTGTGAATGCGACTGTTGTTCCTTCTCAACAGGAACAGCCTCTTGGGGCAACTGAATGCTCCAAACTATGCCAAGTGCCTCTAGATTTTTCTAATTTGAATGAGGAGACGGGTCCAGCACTGAATTAGCTAGGGATCAGGAAGTGAGCAAAAGAGGTATGAGACCCAGGCTGGGTCTTACACCAAGAACATCTCAGCCTAAAAAGGAAATCTAGACCCATGTGTTTTAGATTGTGTATAGATAATTAGTTTCTGTACCTGTGTTACTAACCTTAAAGAGATAGTTTAAAAAATTCAATTATGCTTTGCAGTAGGTTTGCTCTGTGGTTAATTTGTGCATTTCTTTCAGCTTGGACACTTAAATCAAAAGTATATTTTGCTTCTGTGTCTAATTCATTTCACTTACAGTTCCCCGGTTTTGCAATGTCTGGGTTTCAAATGCTGCATGGGAAATGTTTATTTAAAATCTAGCTTTCTTTGCAATTTAGAAAAAATATAATGCAAACCTTTTATAAACCATACAAAGTTTCTTTTTACTAAGTTAAATTTTAGCCCAAATTTGTGTAGTAAATTTAATTTATTTTATTTCATGAAAACCAGAAATATAAAAGAAGAACTGGATCTCTCTCTTTTGGAGCCTATTCCATCTCATTGGTTGATACAAAGGGAAGTCTGAAGTTTTAAAATGGTTTATTTGTTTATTCCTGCACACTAGTTGGCACCAACTACTGTTCAGATATTCTAGCTGCTAGCCACAAAAATTTGATTTGTTTTAGCTTTACACCCCCACCCTGGAATTTAATTACCTTACTGCTTTCTTTTAAATCTTCTATTTTGCCTTGTAAAATGCTTTACATTTGCATTTTCTTACATTATGATGTCATGTACTCAAGTTATTTTACTTATTATATACTTGTTACAGTGTTTAAAAGACTTTAATTGAAATTCTAAAGCCTGGGCCTAATGATGGACTTCCAAGATTGGTTTAAAAGAAAGAAACACAAAAATGGGGGTCATCTTGAGACAAGAATGTCAGGACAAGATATTTGTGATGGATAGAATTCTTATCAAGAACAGACATAACTGTGACCATTATAACAAATATATTTCTTAAAAGAGAACTGATCCTGCTCAGCATACCCAACTGAAGTAGCAAATAGACACTCATGATAACTTGTGTCATCTTTTTAGTCACAAAGTTGGGCAACGTGCCACAAATTGAATACTACTTCTCCTTCCCTTTTCTAGATGCAAACAAGCTTTTGAAAAGAGATACTAAAGTCTATATCTTACTTCAATACAAGACTAAGCCTATAATAAGTCCTTTTACAAAGAGCCTATAAATTAAACAAGAAATCTTCTTAGATTGAGTATATTTAAATTTAAATTAAGAAAATGTGGAAAGACTTCAGTGTGAATATTCTGCCCCGCTGTCCTTCCTAAATAAAACACAAAGGGACTTTTAGCTTAAAAAGTTTGACTGATTTCAACTGCTGCAGAGAGGAGAAAGGCAGTTTTTCTGGGGTAACCAGGATTCAACACGTTTATCTTAAATTACACCTGGAAATGAACTAGTGCCACTCAAACATCTGAGAAACCATAGAACAACCCAAATTTATTATACCAACAGTGATACCCTGGTGTAGTAACTGTTTGTGCACGCTGACTTTCATATGATAAACTCTGCATATTGCCATATAAAGGAATTAGTTTATTGATAACGACACTGGGGGGTCTTTACTAAGTATGAATAGAGGATATCTAACATCCCCTGTGTGCGTGGGTGTGATAGGCAATGAAGGTGGATTCTCTCTTTGCGATCATGTCCAAAAAAGCTGAAAATAACTGTACCATAAACTTTAAAGACAAACACCACAACAAAAGCCAAATAACCTTCAACAATATAGCATTCCAACCAATAAAAATTTCAGTGTTAAGTAGAATTACATTCAAGATATCTAGTAATGAGTTTTACAGGCCTATAGCTTCTTTTTGTGGAAAGTTCTTTAAAATTATATTTGGTGAGCCGAGTTAACATACTGTAACTGAAAAAAGTTTTAAGTATACTGTTGTTGATTTAACAGTGTAATGGACTGTTGCCAAGAATGGAAGCTGTATTCAATTAGCTTACAAACATATGTCTCAATGTGTTTAGAAGTGTGGGGGTGCCATTAAATCTGCTAAAATTGTTTTGCAGATGGAATCTGATTAGCGTGCATCTCTGTCACATAATTATGTCCAACAGTATTTTTGCTCATGAGGAGAGAAAAAAAAAAGAAAAAAGTTAAGACAACAGAACCTGAAAACTATGTACTTTGCTCCGTTGGGATGTGTTGTATTAATTTAGAGGGAATATATGGGTCCAAAGATGTTAACATAACCCAGTCACTGTTCAACATATAATAGTGTTAAACAAGTACGGGGTTTGGTATGCAAACACTTCAGCTAGCTTAGTACTATGACAAACATGTTATTAAAAATCCTTTAGTAACAGAGCAGAGAAGGAGGAAAAACAGTTAAAGCATTTAATGCAAAGTATTACGTAAGGCTTTAATTTTAACATTTCTTGTTCCCGTTCCCTTTAACTGGAGAGAGTCTTTAGAAGGAAAATACCCGTTTGACAGTCTCTTATCAAAGATGGTAATAACTATCCTTTTGGGTAAAAGAGAACTTGATGAGATGGGCTGGATGGGGTGGATCACATGATGATTACCTGTTCTGTTCATTTCCTCTGAAGCATCTGGCATTAGCCACTGTCGGCAGACAGGATACTGGGTTAGATGGACCATTGGTCTGACCCAGTATGACCATTTTTATGTTCATGTTCTTATGTTCATACATGCTTTTTACAGTTCAATTCACAATTTAGAGTAAATTTGTAGGCTCTGTTATAACAGATACAAAGTTGATGATAAAAAGTAGACTTGAACTCATGGTATAAATTTATATAAACTTTGCTTCTCACCTGTAATGTACAGTGGAGAACACTAACAGTACTATAGCAAGAAGTCACCAGTTCCCTGATGGTACTGATCTAAGAGTTTTAAAAAACTTAAGAATGGAATGACTAAATTGACAAAAAATATGTGCACATTAAAATTTGGTAGTATGCCAGAGCACCAGAGGGTAGCAGATGTGGTACCTAGCTTTAAAAGTTCAAGAGGTGATCCCAGGCATTACAGTCCAGTATAATTTCAGTAGCAGGAAAACTTGTTAAAACAATTAAAAATATATGTATAAAAGATATCATAAATATATATGATATGATCAAGTAAACCAGCATGGCTGTAAAGGAAAATAATGAAACAAATAATTGGAGATAATTGTATTAAATGAGAACAACTTGACATAACTTATTTGGACTCCCAAAACCTTATGACAAATCCCTCATGAGGGGCTATTAAGGAAATTAAGTTACAGGGCAAGAGGTAAAGTACTGTCATGGATTAGATACTATCTAAGACAGAAAACAAAAAGGAGTAAGTTATCCATTTTCAATATAGTAAAAAGTTTAACATTGTGGTGCTCCAAGGATCCATAATGGAACTGGTGATGTTTAATATATTTATAGTGACCTGGAAAAGGGAATGAATAGCAAAGTAGCAAAATCCACAGATGGCAAAGATTTTTAGTTAGTCAAGTAGTGAAGGCTGTGGAATTTCAAATGGGACCTAAGTAAGGAAAGTGAATTGGCAGTCCTCTAGTAGATGAAATTCAATATGGACAACAGGTGAAATTTTCAGAAGCGCGTAAGTGAGTGAGGAGTACAAGTTCCATTGAAAGTCAACTGATTTGTGCTCCCAAGTCAAGAAGGTATTTTTGAAAATCCCTGTAGGTCTTGCCTTGTATTTGTAAGTTATAGCATGAACTATTTATACATATTACTGAATTCTAAATTCATTGGGAGCCACTCTGGGAAAGAGACTTGCTCATCATTATGCCCAACTCAAGACAAGCTTTCATTACAGTGCAGCAGTAGTCAAAAAGCCAAACAAAATGTTGGAATTAGAGTAGGTTTAATAAGAAGGCAAAACAACGTTATGTTTAGTATAATATGTAAAGGTAGTAAATTTATATGGCTGTTCAGAAGATCTAGATCAGGGGTGGGCAAACTTTTTGGCCCGAGGGCCACATCTGGGAATAGAAATTGTATGGCGGGCCATAATAAATACTCTCAAAACTGGGGTTGGGATGCAGGAGGAGATGAGGGTTCTGGCTGGGGGTGTATGCTTCAGGGTGGGGCCAGAAATGAGTTCAGGGTATGGGAGGGGGCTTTGGGCTGGGGGGAGTAGGATGGGGGGTGGGAAATGAGGGCTCCAGCTGGAGTGGGGCTGGTGATGAGGAGTTTGGGGTGTAAGAGGGTGCTCCAGGCTGGGACAGAGGGGTTTGGAGGGCGGGAGAGGCATCAGGACTGGGGCAGGGGGTTGGAGACTCTGGGCTGCGCTTACCTCAAGTGGCTCCGGAAACAGTGGCCATGTCCCCACTTAGGCTCCTACGCGGAGTCACAACCAGGCGGCTCTGCACGCTGCCCCATCCACAGGCACCACACCTTCAGCTCCCATTGGCTGCACTTCCCGGCCAATGGGAGCTTCAGGGGCAGTGCTTGGGGCGGCGGCACGTGGGGCGGGGGCAGCATGCAGCCCCCTGGCTTTCCCTACACATAGAAGCCAGAGTGGGGCCATACCGCTGCTTCCGCAAGTGGTGTGGATCGGACCCGACCCTGATCCCCAGCTGGAGCAGCGGAGTGGGGCCATGCTGCTGCTTCTGGGAGCCATGTGGAGCAGCCCCCGACCCTGCTCTCCGGCTAGAGTGGGGCGAGCCCCAGACCCTGCTCCCCAGCGGATGCTCGAGGGCCGGCTTAAAACGGCTGGATCCGGCCTACAGGCCGTAGTTTGCCCACCCCGATCTAGACTATATATAGAAATCTAGATCTGATTGCACATGCGCGTGTACACACACACACACACGAGAAATATACATTTCATGCTTAATTGTATAAGTCAATCATTGACATGTGTTAGGAAAAAATTTCCTCTGAATGTAATGGAGTTTCTGGCATTTCCTCTGAGACATTACATACTAGCTACTACTGGACACTGGCCAATACCGAGACATCTAATCATGTTATGGATGGAAAAGCAGCGCTGCAAAAATAATACATTAAAATAAAGATTTTTTTTATGACAGTATTACTTTACACAAAATTAGGCCCTGATCCAATGCTCATTGAATAAAATTTTTTTCCACCAACTTCAATGTATGTTAGCTCAGGCCTTTAGTGCTTATATATTAAACAAAAAAATTTCCAAAAAGAGATAAGAAAAAGCTGAATCATATTGGTCGGTCTTGTAATTACATTAGAGATACATTTGCATGTCCAATTTGGACCCTAAATTATGTTTTGCAAAATCAAGAATTTACAAATTACATTAGAAACATCTTTAGAACAGTAGTATATATTATTTTAATTTTACAGTGTGTTTCTACTGAAGTCTTGATTTTTTATTACTTTTATATTCTGTACATATATTTTACAGACAAAAAGCTTTGTTAAATGTATAGTATTAAGGATGCAAAGTCAAGCATGCAAAAGTTAGGAAATGCCAGAATTAAGATTGCCTTTGTGCATCTGCATTATGACACAGTCTAACTATACGATCACATACTATTTTTTCCACAGGATCCCTGCCTTATTCAGTGCAGAGTATTACCCTGCTCGGAGGATGAAGTAGGTAGTAAAGGTAGTTTGTGTAGCAAAGGAGGTTGTTGTCTGTAGGACCCCTGTTTATTTGTTATTGAAGTTGGAAAGCGAGTAGTAAATCATAGAATCGTAGGACCAAAAGGGACCTCGAGAGGTCATCTAGTCCAGTCCGCTGCACTCATGGCAGCACTAAGTATTATCTAGACCATCCCTGATAGGTATTTGTCTAACCTGCTCATAAATATCTCCAACAATGGAGATTCCACAATCTCCCTAGGCAATTTATTCCAGTGCTTAACCACCATGAGAGTTAGGAAGTTTTTCCTAATGTCCAACCTAAACCTCCCTTGCTGCAATCTTAGCTCATTCCTTCTTGTCCTATCCTCAGAAGTTAAGAAAAACAATTCTTCTACCTCCTCCTTGTAACAACCTTTGAGGCAGGAGACTGCAGGAAGAGAAAAGACAAACAGTTAAGGCAGTTGAATGCTGCCCCACAGAGTTAGAAATCTGACCCTGCCTCTGCCACAGGGCTCCTGTGTGATCCTGGGCAAATCAATTAAACCAAACTTATCAGTGTCACTTAATGTGTGTTCCTCATTTTCTGGATGCCTGACCTGTGACTCTGGGGTCTGATTTGTAGAACAGCTGAGCACTTACAGCTGCAACTGAAGTCAATAGGAGTTGTGAATGTATAAAGTACTATATAATGCTAGGTACTCTGAAAAATCAGCTCTTACACATCTCAAACAGGGCACCCAAAATCAGTGTATACTTTTGACTTTAATCTCTGGTTCCTTAGTTCCCCATCTGTGAAATGGGTATAATACCACCCCACCACCACATCACAGAGGTCTTGAAGATATATTAATGTCAGTGAAGCATTCAAATGAGTGCCATAAAAAGTCGATAAGGAAATTAGTAATTTCATCTTCACAGCAGGGTTTGAAAAGTGTGCAGTAAAGAAAGTGTGGTGCTGCTCATTGAACAATGAGGGGAAAAACAAAATATTGAATAGCTGCACATTAAATGAGTACTGTCCTTCCCATGCACTGAATGAGACACTGTTCCTATGGAAAAAATAGCATGTGTTCACGTAATTAAAGACTATCACAATTAAGGCGATGTTTTTGTCATGAGTATTATTAGTAAAAAAGTCAGGGACAGGTCATGGGCAAGAAACAAAAAATCATGGAAGCCATGACCTGTCCCTGACTTTTACTAAAAACATCCCTGACAAAACAGGGAGGGAGGAGGGTCTAGCACCCTGCCCCTCACCCGCCTGCAGCAGCTGGGAACTGCAGGGTCCCCTGCCACTGCCGGTTGGGGAGTTGTGGGGGGCCCCCTTCCAGCAGCCGCTGAGGAGCTCTGGGGTCCCTCTACCATAGCCAGAGGCAGCTGGGAGCTGGGAGGGGGGGTGGCCCCTCGTGGTGGCTGAGCAGCTGCAGGGCTCCCTGTCAGCAGCATTGGCTGGGGAGCTGTGGAGGCCTCCCGCAGCCGCTGAGCAGCTCCAGGGTCCCTCAGGGGTCCCCCACAACCCAAGGAGGCTGGGCTGCTGCAGAGGTCCCCTGCTGCTGGCTTCTGCAGGTGTTACTGAGCATGTTCAGTTCATGTACGCATGATCAGTACACCTTAAGTAGCACATTCAGTCAGATAGTTTTTCACACTACAGGGCAGCTGGTCAGCTGTGGGGGCCCCCAATGTCACAGAGGTTGGTGGAAATTGCGGATTCCGTGACATAATCGTAACCTTAATCATAATGTATTCACACAACGGGACTGCATTAAGGTTACAAATGCAAGCGTAATTCTGGCATTTCTCAACTTTTGAATGCTTGACTTCGCAAGCTTAACAATGGTTTTGGTGAGTCGCTATCTATGTGGGGATGGCACATGCACAGTCCATTCACAAATAGGAGCTGTGAAGGGATGGAGCATGCTCAGTCAGAATAGAGAGTTGACTTGGCAGATGAAATTAAAAAAGTCTCCACTGAACATGTATGAACTGTGATTTTTCAAAGACTTATAACAGTCAAATTTGGGTGGATTTTCATTGGCATGGCAAGAGGCACCATGGTGACATAAAGGCCACCCCCCTTGCCAAATTTCTAGTCTCTGCTCCCAAGCTTAGGGTTGCTAGACCTTTCTAGGAAAAGATTACCAGAATTTTTTAACATGGACAAAACATCATATTATTTCCTAGACTTATTCTTGGAAATGAGTGAATAGTTTGGCTGAAATCTTTCAAAAGCAATCAGCCTGAAGCAGACACCTGGTATTAAAAAAGTTCTGCCCAAATAGTTAGATTCTGGCAAAGTTATAAGTGTCTAAAACCAGGGTCTTATAATGTGACGTGTAGGCAAGCTTAACAATAGATAGTGCTACCTACCCAAACCTATAAATAATTATAATATCTTGTTTTATTTTTTAAAGGAAACATTCTAGTGCAGTGATGGTTACCCAACATTGTACCAATGCATTAGTGCATGAAAATGTCACTGTGAAATTTACTAGGAACCATATTCCTCATCCAAGCTGCAAAAATGGCTTAAAAAGGGAGAGAGAGTTAGACAATTACATTCGTAATTAAATTACAAGTAGAATGCAACTACATTTATAGAAATCAAAAGTGTGTTTTTAGTGCCAAAAGGTAAATAAAATATCTTTTAGGAACAAATGTAACTTGACGGAGTTTAAGGCCTCTCCTTCATCCACGTACAAAGTAATAAACAGCACAACACCTTTTCAGAGTATATGTAGCATCTTGAATGGACACAGTACTTTACATGTTTGGTGTTTTCATTTTACCCCCATTTATGTAGCACTTATTACTCTATCATGGTTTAATTTGGAAAGACAACTGCATGGCTGCTCAAGCAGTAAATTTAAGAGTAAATGGATTCTTGGCTGCTGATGGCCCAGTTTCTGCTTGTTTCCATAGAAACCAGCGTAGGAATGGTAAAAATAAGAAAGCTTTTGAAATGCTACTTTAAAAATAAAGGAACCTTTTCCCTTAACTTCTTTACACTTGCTGAACCTCTGTTTCCATGCAAACGGCATCTGAGTGGCCCCCAGTTTAAAGTTTTTTCCTCCCTTTCTGACTATTTCAACAAAAACTCTGAATGGAGAATTCCCACTTAAAGATGGTAGTTGCTGGCTAAAAGCTACAAGTGCTGAATTACAAAGTTTGGGAACCCATAGCATCTGCAATACTTGGGGAAAACAGAAGTAGAAAAATGCCATATGGATTTTTTTTTTTTTAATTCTTCCTCCTCTCCACATCACCCTGTGAGGGGCATAATGATCTCCAAGAGCTAGCTAGCTAGCTAATGAATTTGGACGTGTGCCCATATAGAGTTTTCACTGTTGAGATTCTTCAGTTAATAAATGCCTGTCATGACACTTATGCATAGTAAGGAATGCATGCTCTCACTATAGAAGAGATCCTTCATGGACAAAGGGAAGCAGTGAGCTTGGTCTTCAAAAAACATTTTAGCCCTCAAAACAGAAGCAGTTTTTCAAACACTGTGACTTGGCAGGTGGGGACTCACTAAGATTTTGTAGTAAATAACTGACATTAGGACTATAAAGTCTTTGAGACAGGAACCACCTCTCATTCTTATCACTGTAAAGCACTAGGAGTACCTACACTAGAATATAATTGCCACTTAGAAGCACCTAAGATGACAGGCCCAGAGGGTCTCACATTCACCACTGATTTTCCAGGTTCTCTGGCCCAACCCCCACAGCTGAACACACACAGGACCCAACACTTAGATAGAAATGTAGGAGGCACAGAAACTATTCCCAGTCTTTAACTTACCATGCTACAGACCCCTAGGTCTGGTGAGTCTCCAGATCATCATAATCATGATGTTCAGCTAATTCACCTTAAAGACCAGTGCGGGTTGATTGGAGCATATGAGGTTGTTTTCATTCATTCCTCCTCAGCAGCTCCCCCTTCATGGTACTTCCCATATAGATGGAGTCCAAAATGTCTCATTCCTATCCTCTGCTATTTAATGTATGTATGAGGACACAAGAGAAGATGGACTTCCGGTACCAGCAAAAAGCTGATGACACCCAGCTCCTCTGTTCTTTCACATGGGCAGTCATTCAGCTGTCTGAGCGTCAGGCAGATATAACCATCTGTCTGAGAAGGCCTGGAGGAACAAGTATGAACTACAAGAAGGGCAACAAGTATGCATTACGACTCCCCAGCAAAATCATGGGAAATGAACAAAACACCCTGAAGAGAAGGTATAGGAAAAAACTGGATTTGTGAATTGAATATCAAGTAAATGCTGATTATTTGCAATCACTGGGGAACCACAAGATGAGGCTTCTTTCAGGAATTTACATGCCTCTGACTTTTCTGCCTCTATAAACGAATTAGATCTAGAAACACATTTTCCAGTAATTAAGTTTATAAAGTGGCTTGCATGAAAGATGCGATCAAATTGGCTGAAGGAGAACCTGAACCCATGAAACTACCTCCCAATGAATGCTACCTTTGGGACTGTAGTGCCTCTGAGACCAGATTACAAGACTAAAAAAAAAAAAAAAAAAAAGTATTCTGCGTATTAAAGTCAATTCTCCATAGAATTTACCTAAAACAGAATGAATAAAAGCTTGAAACTTGCAACTAAAAGTATTAAAAAAAGTTGGTTCTGCAGTTTTTCTTATGTTTAATATTGAAGTTAATATGAGCAGGTGAAAAAAGAAAATCAAAACCTACTCTCTGGAGTGTATTTTAGCCATTATGCTATCTGCAACTCTTTGGTCTGTTGAGAGACAGTATAATTTGCAACAGCTTGTGTTTCAGCATACCAAGGTGTGTACATATTGAGAAGTACATGCACACTTCGCATCTTAATTAAGGGGAAAAGAATTTGTAAAGAGCGGCCTTTGGGTATTTTTTGATTTACATAATGCCTTAGGTACCTTGCATTTAAAATGTATAAAGACAAAGGAATGAACCGACATCAAAGGCTAAGGGGATGAAATATAGGGAAAGAGAATAGTTAAGTGACAAAAACATAAAGACTAGATGACCTCCTGAGGTCCCTTCCAACCCTGATATTCTAGGATTCTAAGGAAAGAAGTTAAAGCAGGAAGTGTATTACAAATGACTTTATATGCTTCCATACAACCAAACTTGTACAATATTTTGTACTAAACAAAAACAACAGATGTGTATATACTTATGAAAATACTCAAAGCACTATTATAAACACTAATAATTATTCCTAACAGCCTCTACTGTGAAATGGGTAAATATTTTTATTTTCTATTTTACAGATATGGGTAACAGAGACAGATTAAATGTCCACTTGGGATGGGGACAGACCTCCTAATGCTCTAGGAACACAACTGATTCAGGAGTACTGGGTTCTGATCCTCATTTTGTCATGGACTTTGTGTATCCTTGTGCATAATAATGAACTTCTAAGTCTCAATTTTACAAGTTAGGGCAATAATAGTTGTGAGGCCCCACTAAACAATGTTTGTGTATTGCTACTGTGGAAGACTGGAACATCATCCCAGAACCATATTTAAGGTCACTTTGAAATACTGATAAATTGCAAATATGGACAAAGTATGGTCAGCACATCTTTTACAATGGCGTGAAAACAGCAGAGAGAGTTTTAGTTCTTCCAAAGAAAGAGAAACCTCTCCTCCTGAGGATGGTTAACTAATAAGCTAATAATCCATTCACCTTAATGCTTTAGTTTAATACAAGCATGGATAAGATCAAAGAAACATTATTCTGATCAATGCATAAGCAAGGATAGATTAGGCAGTGTCAACGTGTGAGGCCTGAGAAGTGTCTGGATGGAGTTTGAAGATGTGATATTTTTATTGTTTTACTTTTTAGAATCTTGACAATTGCTGCATGAAATTTTTGTCTAGATCTCCTGCATGCTTGTTCACCTGTGTGATAATTAGAGGACAAATGGACACGCCCATCACAACCAGTGGGGAACCACAGTTCTCTACTTCATGATGTGGAACTTTCCCTGAGGAGGAAATGGCAGGTTAAGGAGAGTTGAGGTTAGTGTGATTGCCTCACTGCTAGGGAGTGGAAAGACAGAAAGGGGCCAGAGGCACAGAACCCAATCCATGTATGCAGATCCACATCCTACGAAGTCCACAGCTACCTGATTTCCCCTTCTGTTTGACAAAGGAGAGATCTCCATACAGAGAATCCCCATCACACACAGACCCAGGATACACGATGAAGACCAAATCTTGGGAAGATGTTACAAAGTAAAATTCTACCCTGGACCACGAACATGGATGTGAAATTTCAGGTTTAGTTTCGACAGAGAACTCTAGCTCATTCAATAAATTTGGGCTTTATAATGGAAAATTAACTTCCACCTTGATTATAGAAAAGCTAGTCTCCGTAGTTGATAAGCACCCTCTTTAAGAAAGAAAATGAAAACTTAAAAAAGATACAGCTGTTCCAAAAACCAAATGAACAAACAAACAAGTCAAAACACCACCTTCCAAAATGCCGGCCATACACTATACTTATATTTTCCCTTCTGCTCTCGCATGACGAGGAGTAAGGAAATTGAAGATTGCAAATGCCATTCTTCCATTCCTGGGCATTGCAAGATTACATATGTGTCAATATGCCATAACCTAAACCATCTGAGAATATTTTTGCAGCCTTTCCTAATCAACCATACTCTTTGGTTATATTTTCAATTTCTTTAACAGAAAGGTGTTTTTTTTTTTTAAACAACCCTCAGCAGCTATTTAAAGCTGCAGACATCAGCTCCAAACCAAGAGAAAATGTCAGCTTTTATTGTAGTTTCTGAGTCTGCACAAAATACACGTTACAAGGCTGTACCGTACTTAAGAATGCAAAGCTGAATGTTCCATAAAGGTACACTACCAAAAAGTAAAACAAAACAAAAACAAAACAAAAACAAATGACCAAAAATATTTACCTTCTATAGAGAGGCAAAAGAGGATGCTACCTGCTTTTTTCCACCTCATTTACAAACATGCTGTTGAAGCCTTTTGCATGTACTAGATTACATTATGGAGTTATTCTAAAATTTTGGAAAAACAAACAGGCCAGAACTTGCAAGGAATGACAGCTTACCATTCTTAGTACATCCCCATACCCAAATGCACAAATAAGGAGTTCTTTAAAGATGCCAGGTCACTAGGGCCGGCCCACAACATTTTGGCACCTGAGGCAGGGAGCTCAAATGACGCCCCCATATCCCCTCGCTTGGGCCAAAACTTCAAAAGGTCTCAATTCTGCCTTCTTCCTGTTCTACTCCTCTCATACTCTCCTTAACTTTCAAATGCCTGAACAACAAATGTAACTTTTCTTGTCTGCATAGTAAACACTGGCATTTTTATCTGTTTGAATAATCAAAGTGGTGCTTTCTGTGCCTTCTTGCTTGCAAAGATTTGAACCACTTCCTGCTGAAGGTCCACAGTCTGGGCCAGCTCATGCTCTGCTGAGATGGTTGCAAGGCAGACCAGCCTCTCCTGTATCATTCTGGAGCGTAGATGTGTTTTTATTAACTTCAGCTTGGAGAAGCTGCGTTCTCCACTGGCAACTGTTCCAGGAAGTGTTAGAAGTATGCGCAGAGCAACAAAAGCATTTGGAAAGAGGGCGGTCCTCTTAGTTGTACACACATATTCCAGAACAGCCTTTGGAGTTGATCCTGCTGACATGTATCTTGAAAGGGCTTTCAGTTCATCTCCTAAATCACTTGCATCAATATCGCGCATGTCATCATGTGTCAGTCTCTAGTGCCCTGCATTGCTGGTGTAGGTCTTCTTCAGGTACAGTGAGGAGTTTTGGAATGTCATACAACATCCCAAATATACTGCTGTATTCCTTGAGCTGCATGAAACATTCTTCAACTGACTGTATTGCACAATCTAGCACTTGGTTAAAGAATTCAACTTTGAATTGTTGTTTGGGGTCTCTTACGGGATTATCCCATGCCTCATAATCAAAATGTAGTCTTCTTTGGTGACTCTTGTATTCTTGAATGGGTGGGGAATATAGCTTCAGTGTGAAGTTCCTCTGCCAACTTCTGTGTGCTCTTTAAAACATTTTGAAATCCCTCCTCTGACCGGTAAGACTGTAGGTATGACATTGCTTTGTCCAGTTGTTCCATTGCTCCACATATATCAAGATCAACACCTTGGAGTCTCTTGCTTACAACATTTATTTCAAAACAGTATGTTGTGCCACAACACTAAGCCACACAGAAATCTGAAGTTATGTATGTTTCTGGTGATTCCATTTCCCTCTGCCACTGTTCTCCCACGAACAGTTCCTGTCATAGCATTATCCTCCATAATGGCAACTATGGCATCATCTATCTTCCCAATTTCGTGTTTGATAGGCTGTATCGCCTCCACTCGACTTTCCCATCATGTGGCACTCAGTGGTTTCAGTGTCAGAGAGGATGTTCCCAGATATAGCTTCAAAACTCGCCACCGATGAGTTGATGCAGAGAAAAATACATATGTGCTTTGAACACATTAAAAAATTCAGCAGCTTCACTAGAAGCTGATGCTGCATCACTGACCACCAACTTCAGTGAATGAGAACTGCATGAGACAGAAAAAGCTCTAGGGTTTAACTCTCAGATCCGTGTCTGCACTCCTCTGTTCTTTCCTCTCATGTTGGCACCATTATCGTAGCCCTGAACCCTCATGTCAGCTACCGCAATTCCCGTATCTTCCAGTTTCTTAAGAAGCACATTTGTCATACCAGCTCCTGTAGTATCAACAATGTCAAAAAATTCTAGAAAATGCTCTCTGACAGTCTCCATTGTGGGGACATTTTCACTAGGTTCTGTTGTTGTTGTTGTTACAAAACGCACCATTCAAGTCATTTGTTCTGTGTGGCTGATGTCAAGTGTGCAGTCCAGAATAACACAATAATATCTTGCTGACTTCAGATCTGCCACCATCTTCTGTTTGACTTTTGTTGCCAGTAACTGTGTGATTCCAAGGTAGTGGGGTGTGTACATTTCTTGGGTGGTGACTCTTCTTCGATGCTCATGGAGTACAGCATCAGACTCGGTCATCGGCTCCACAATTTTAAGGAAGTTTCCATTGTTTGGCATATACAGCTGATCTGAAGTGCCAGGCAGTGCTAGGTTTTGGGTAGCAAGCACTCTCACAATGGCAATGAGCCTTTTCAGAACATTGTGCCAGTAAAGAGACTCTGAGGCAGTGTTCTCTTGATGCTGATCATTTATGGTGGCCTTCAACCTTAATCTCATCTCAAGCTCTTCCACCTATGGAATGCTCTCTGGTGATTTGCTGCCAGATTTCTAGCCCGATTTTTCCAGTCCTTTGTTCCTGTAGAACCCAACGTAGCTGGAACATTAGACTGGAAGAATTTGCAACAAAAACAGTATGCAGCATTCTGGGTTTTTGAGTACATAAGCCATGGCCTCTCCACTTTTGTCACCATTGGGGATTTCACGCCAGTAATGTGTTGGATGGAAAAACTTCTATTTTCATTGTCCGTCTTTGGGGAACATGAAGTTTTTCACTTGCTGTGGCCCATGCAGTACAAGGAAGTCCTTCAGGCTACTGCTCAAGTGGGTCCACAGTCCTGGATCATCTAGACTTATGGAACTAAACTTAGCAGCAGCTGTTTCTTGCGCCTCGACCACACTCTTCTCTGATTTACACTTTTCTTCAGGAATGTGCATGGTTACATCCATTTGAGAGGGAGATATGGCTGCTGCAGTAGCTGCCAGGTCACCTGCACTCTGACTAACTGGAAGATCAGGCATCTCCTCACCACATCCTTGACACATCCTCACTGGGGCCGGAAGGCTCACCGTGAACATTTGTGTCCTATGTATCTCAGGAGAGCTCCTTCCTGCTTAGATAGAAAAGCTTCCTTTGCTTGCTTTCTTTTTCTGAATGCTGCCCCAGAGGGGAGTTTTCTTCTTTCACTCATGACTGCTGTTTTGTGCCATCTATAGTGGCTCTCAATTGAAGGGGACAAATAAGCAGACTGGTAGCAGGGCTGAGGGAGGGAAGATATCGGCCTCTTAAGGGCCTAACTGGCTCCTACTACTTCAGTTGAGTGCCTGTTCTCCTCAAGTGAGCTCAGGAAAGCAGCAGGAAACAGGAAGCTCACTGAGAAGCTGGTGTTAATGAGTCCAGGCTCCTCGGGGTGCTAGAGAGGTACATAAGAGGCTCCTCCTCGTCTCTCTCCCTGCAGCTCCTGCTGCTTTCTGTTATTTTCTCTCACCTTTTCTCCTGCCTGCCTGTTATGTCTCTTGTGCCCTCCTTCCTCCAGCATATCACTCCACCATCTGTGTGCATCTAGAGCAGTGAGAATACAATACCAGCAGCAGACACAATTTTCTACACTTTGGGTCCCTGTGGCATGCCCCCACCCCAGCACCTGATGCAGCCGCCTCAGGTCACCTCATGGTAAGGCCAGCCCTGCAGGTCACAAATGAACTAACTGTGGGCTACTCCAGTGTCTAAACATTGTCAATATTTCCCACTTTTAAGTTATATTTTTTAAAATAGGAAAAAAGAAGCTGTTTTAAAAATGCTTTTTGTTCCAGTGACTTTCAGCCAGGCAAATAATATTTATAAAATATGTATTTGTTATCAAATTGAAACAGGGTTTACCAGCCTTAATATTTAGGAAAGAAAGCCTTCCGGGCCAGTGCTAACCCATTCTAGGTTTTCCTGCAACAATAGCTATAGCAAGTTCACTGAGGAAGAGGAATTGTTTTGCAGAAGCAGTCTGACATTTGTAAACAACTCAAGCTGCTGACTGGTTTTAGGCCACCAACCTGGAGTTCTCTTGGAACAGGCTGGAACATCCCCTCACCCCAAGCAGTGAATACCAAGACTGGCTCTGGGTAGTTCTCAACTAGTTTCTCGGTCTGAGGACTTGTCTAATTGGGAAAATTTATTGGTGTAACTATACTACTATACTTATAGTGCTGTAATTATAATGGTATAACTCCCCATGTTATAGGGGACCCATTTCCAGAATAATGGAGTGTCCACACTGAGAGTATATGCTGATATATTTCCCCATGCAGACAGACCCTGAGTTCCAAGGGAGCAGAGTTGCTAAGAAATATAGTCTTCCTTGTTGGCATGTTGTAAACCAAATCTAACCTAAGGCAAGGCATGTACCCAAAAAGGAAAGCCATATGGTTAGACTTGCTCTTAAGAGTATCTAGGAGACTGGATTTTTATTTTTCACATGTACACATATTCATAAGCACTACTGCAGGACAAGTTGGAAGAAAAAATATTTTGAATCTGTCCTTATGGTCAGATTTCATGGCCTTTGTTTTCCATGTGTGGAACCCAACAGATTTATTTTCAAAATATCCTCAATTAATTGTACATATTTTACATAGTAGATGATTCTGTATGTAGATATAGTAACTGATGTATGATTTCAGAGTTTATAAGTATGTTCTGTGGACCAGAGTTAAGGTTGTTTTAGGAATATATAAAAAAAATATATTTTACATGTCATTCATATGATCAGTTAATAACAATGGCGTGAGTAATTACCTAGTTGAATTACCTTAACTCAAAATTTTCACACTTTAAGAACTGGAGGATTTTAGATTGTAACATTTTATGTTCTTTACAAGTGTTGTTTACTGTAGCAACCTTAACTGTAAATTAGGTACTTATGAGGGGATATTCATTTCTCATTTATGTTAAATCATTTAATAAGGGTCCCCAGTATTTCATTTGGTGCAGTAACAGTGTTTTTCCAGGACATACAGAGTATATTAAAAAAAAAAAGTATTAAAAGGAGAAGAAACACTGTTGCCATAGCTATAATTTCTGCAGTCTGCAACCACCTCCACTCCCCATCCTCCTACTCCTTCAAACTGCTAGTATTCCCAACCTCTTGCTCTTTAGAAAGCCATATATTCAAATCCACCTGCACAACTGATTATGCATGTTTATAGGAGTTGAGCTGAAAGGGACTAATCCTAAATACTTAGTATAAAAAGACATGGCATACATTTGTATCTCTTCACATTTAATAAGTCCAAAAACTTGAACTCCACGATTTACTTTGACTAAGAATTCCTTCAAAACCACGAGAGCCTATTAGTTTTTGTTAAATATACAGTGCCATCTGCAAAGAATAATTAATGTATTTAAAATACAACTGAAGATGTGTGGGGGGCAGTTGTTTTTGTTTGTTTTAAAAGACCTATATGTAAAACCCAAGAATAAGTCATCTGGTGATCTTTGTGTATGGAATGCTACAAACTATTGGTAATGTTAGAAACAGAGACCATGGGCACTTTTTTTCTACTGTTAAAAAGAACACACAAGAGCATGTTTTTATAGAAATATGTATTTCATAGCATGCTTCTTCAAAACCAATTACGGTTATCTATAGATGGTAGATGTTCAATAAGGTTGACTGAAAAAGATAAATTAATTTTATTATTCAGAAGTTTAACTATCTCAAATAGAAAAGGAGTACTTGTGGCACCTTAGAGACTAACCAGACTGCTGCAGTTTCCACGGTAAACATCTGATGAAGTGAGCTGTAGCTCACGAAAGCTCATGCTCAAATAAATTGGTTAGTCTCTAAGGTGCCACAAGTACTCCTTTTCTTTTTGCGAATACAGACTAACACGGCTGTTCCTCTGAAACCTATCTCAAATAGTGGATTTGTGGGTGTTTATTCCCCCTTGATAACCGGACCTCCAAACTGATTACAGTAAGAGTGGTGTGTAGTCTACATGCTATTAATCAAAAAAGACAACACCCCAAAGTGGAACACACTCAACCTCTTATGCTAAAGGGACTGATGCTGCCACTTCCAGAGAGCCTGTAAAGCTGCTACCTTCCTGTCTGCTCTTCATGTCACTACAGATGACTGAGCAACGGGGTAAGGGGGCACATGTACTCTAGGTCTTCGTATGCCACACTGAGAAAAAGCAAACATTGATCCATAAAAGGAGAAAATTTTGATAAAGGTGATAAGTAAATGCTACAGCTTAGTTTATAGTAGCATAGTCCTAAAAAGGAAACCCTACCCAACTCCTCTTTTCCCCCTCCAAAAAAAAAATAGGCATACAACATTTTGTACTGCCTAAATGCTATTTTACTCTGAAGAAAAAACAAGTCAATGAAACAGATACAAAGATCAATTTTTCTGCAAATAGCACTTTTGTATTTGATTTAAAAAGAAAAATATGAAGACAAAAGACATGCAAAGACATTTTTAATGTCTCATACTCTGAAGAATTTCTATATCTATATATATCTTACCCCAACATTGTCAAGATAAGGTCTACCAGTAAAATGAAAGGTACTAGTTACAGCTGTTGTTGTTTTCTAAACTTATTTTTTATTTGTGATATGCTACAAGAGGCTCTTTTGTGCCACATCCCCACTTCTATCAATTTCTCAGTAAGTGAAATGTATCCAATAGGTATGGTGAGTAATCCATTTTGCTGCTTACTGATCTTGGGTACTATGTGGGAGAGTCACACTGCATGTGTAAATTACATTAAACAAATACTCATGTCAGAACAAGACACTTGAAAGCAAGCAAGATCCTTAAAGATATACTTCTCCTCTTGGCATAGACATGCAGCTCACAATAATATGAATGCAAGTTACTTACATGTAATATAAGGAGAACTCCCTTAAACGCCTACTTAACTATGCATGTGAGTATTCCCATTGAAGTCAATGGAACTACTGATGTGCATAAAATTAAGCAGGTGCCTAAGTGTTATCAGGATTGGGGCCCTACCATGTTTAAGCTCAGTCTTTTTCTGTGCAGTAATATTCAGTCTGTAACCTTTTTCTTTGTGGTATAATAGTTTTATTTTTAAAATAATTAAAAGTTACAGATTCACAATTACTGGAATTTATACCAGAGACCATGTGTCACTTGGAAAGGAAATATTTAAAATAGCATATCTGCACTTTTTTTAGTTAATGGCAAGAACGCCATAAAAAGGACTGAAAATCTCTTGGATGTGCTCTTTTTAGACATTAATACTTTAGAGACCCTGAGCTATCTCACTACAAAACTCACCAAAAGGCTTAATTCAACAACAAAAGATATATCCAGTTTCCTGTCTACATATGTTAATAGAATAAATAAATAAAAACACTTCTCAAAACCATTTACAAAAGAAAGAAAATATCTCCATTTCATAGATGGGGAAACTAAGGCACAGTAAGATTAAGTGGCTTGCCCAAGGACACACAGCAAGTCAGTACCAGAGTCAGGGAGAACGAACAAAGGTCTCTTGACTCCCAGTCCTTTGCTTTAATGACTAAGTCATAATGGCATATGAAATAATTTAGGAATTGAGTTTAGACATAAAAACTAGAAAAATATTTTGCACAAGCCCACGTTTGTAACTCAAGTAGAACTTGCACTCTTACTTTTTCTTAAGTAATACCAGTAAAACAAATGTTAGTAAGACACACATAGTTCTATGTCTTAAGTACAGCAGCAAACAGGAGCTGTTCTGTTCTGTTTTAATTCACAGACTGATAATCTTCATCTATATTTGAAAACAAAATGAATGGAAATAATGGTCAGTCTTGTACTCATTTCATTTCTAAAAAGCTATCACTACTGAATTTCTTATTTAGTGGGCCAAGTTCAGCTCCTGCTTGCACCTTGTGGTTACCCATTCACTTTAATACATTTACATGAGGCATAAGCCAGCACAGAAGTTGGCTCAGCAAGTCTTTTTTCCCCTCTAAACGCTCTAGAATTATCTTTTTCTCCTTTAGGTCATGGGTCAGTCAATAGTGGACCAGTTAGTTGTTCGTAGTCAAAAGTTATTGAAGAGGTAAGACAGGGACAGTGCAAAATTATTGTCAGTCACATGAGTCAGAGGGAGAATGTTACACAAGATCTATGAAGACTGCATTTTCTCACTTAATACCTTGTAGCCTCCCATGATGCATACTGACATGAATTTCTACCTCGTTTGGATTCTTGCTACCTCCACTCTCCTAGCATGCCATCAGGGAAGAAGCAGAGATCAGCTGTGGCATGATCAAGCTAACAGTACCTTAAATTTAAATATCAGTGGAGGGCCCTCAGGTCAAGAACTCACTTCCCTCACTGGTCTGCCAGAGCCCAGCCAGTTGGTTATTCATATACAGAATGGGGCTTTCCTCTTTCACACAGGCTTTTGCTGAACAGATTGTCTCCAGGGAGTGGCAAAATGTAATAGTAAAATGGTATTCCGGATTCAGAATCCAGTTGTTGGGTGCTTTTATAAATTACTTACATAAATAAAACAAAAATATACTTGACTCAGTTAAGTCATGCAACTCAGTTCAAGCAGGTAATAGAATATATGTGGACATAAGTTTGGACTCATGAGGCAAAAATTCTCTTGAATGTTTATGGTATTAATGGCTGGATAATACTATTTCTCTCAGTATTTGTTGCTGTTTTACAGGTTTCTCTCTTCTTCTAAAGTAAAGCAGAGTCCAACCAGTAAATTGATTTGGAACAGGCAATTGGGTGCTTCCATTATTAACTCAGTAGTGATAAAGTTTCAAATTAATCAGTCTGACCTATATTCAATAGCAACTTTGTAATAGTTTGACTACCTGCATATAATTGGAACTGTTAACGCAGTATTACATGATGAATATAATCCAAGACAGTTATTCTGAATTTCTGCAGTTTTTTTCACCTGGCTTTAGTATGTATGATGTACACAACATATTAATACAGTAGGCAACATGCTAGGATAGGATCTGAAGAGTGACATTAAAAAAAAGCCCTAAAACACGGCATGCCACACAGGTATCCAGTCTTCAGCTATTACAGTTATGTTTAAACCTTTGAAGTCTAAAGCCCTAGTCCTACGTTGTTAAAGCCAACTAGAGGTTTGCCACTGAATTTAATGGTGTAGGATAGCACCCCATGATGTATTTATATGTTTTAAAAGAGCAATGTAACTTTTTAAAAACATCAGCACAAAGCAATATTCTCTTAAAAAGCTTTATCTGAAATTACTCTATGACCTAGATCATATTAAGTACTGAAATAACCAAATATGTGTTATAAAGATTATCTATGCAGTTCACATTTTAATGGACATTGCATATCATAAAAAATGAGCCCTTTCAGAATCATATGCTCTTTAGTTTCCTGTGTCTTCATTTAATGCAACACCAAATTAACAATTTAAGTGAAAGCTGAACTTGGCAATCACGGCTAACACTGTAATTAAAGCCATGGCAGCAACCAGTAAAGGATTTTTGTTTTTTAAATAGAAGGGTAATTTATCTCTAGAATGTTTTTTTTAATTTAAAAACTTCTAGTATATGCCTCTAGAGCTCCTAGATAAACCAGCTACCTTAGAGATTTTTTTAGGCACTACTGTACTGTCTTTAAAAAAAAAAAGAGAGTTAGCTTTATAGGAGATGGAAAGAACTTTTAGGTACACTGCAGGGGAAAGGGGGAGGGAATTCAAGAAAAGAAAAAAAAAAAAAAGGAAAAACCTTAGGTCCTCCGAGCAGCATATCATCTTACACAAACTGCTTAAGACTAATTAGTAATGTAATAAAACAAGGTAATCTAGATTAAACTACATTACATACAGCTCCAGTAAATAAAATGGACCTATGAGACAATGATTATGTAATGGTGAATTTTTTATTCAAGTGTGTTCTCCATTAAATCATTAATATATTTTGAATGTTGGTATCTTACAATTGGCTTGTCTACACAGGGACATCCAGGAAAATTAAGCCGAATTAACTAAAAAAGTGTGAATTTAAAGTGATTAGGTAAACCACATTAAATCTCTGTGTGGATACTCTTATTCAGAATGAAAGTGGGCTTAATTCGCTTTAGCTTAATTCACTTTGGAAGTAAATTAAACTAAACTGAATTAAGGCCACTTTAATTCCAAATGAGGGTATTCATGACATATGCAAAAACAAAAGGAGTACTTGTGGCACCTTAGAGGCCAACCAATTTATTTGAGCATAAGCTTTCGTGAACTACAGCTCACTTCATCAGATGCATTCAGTGGAAAATACAGTGGGGAGATTTATATACACACAGAACATGAAAAAATGGGGGGGGGGGAGAAGAAAGCCTTTTGTAGTGATAATCAAGGTGGGCCATTTCCAGCAGTTAACAAGAACATCTGAGGAAGAGCGGGGGGGGGGGGGAATAAACATGGGGAAATAGTTTTACTTTGTGTAATGACTCATCCACTCCCGGTCTCTATTCAAGCCTAAGTTAATTGTATCCAGTTTGCAAATTAATTCCAATTCAGCAGTCTCTCGTTGGAGTCTGGTTTTTGAAGTCTTTTTGTTGTAATATTGCGACTTTTAGGTCAGAAATCAAGTGACCAGAGAGACTGAAGTGTTCTCCGACTGGTTTATGAATGTTATAATTCTTGACATCTGATTTGTGTCCATTTATTCTTTAACGTAGAGACTGTTAGGGGGCTTATTCCTTCACCCACTTACTTCCCTGGTCCTTCTCGCATGAACAGAGAGCAACAATACCCGAAGTCCAAAGGTGCAAACAATTCGATGTTTATTGGGGTGAACTTCCAGCAAGCATGATTCCAGTTTCCTTCCTTAGTGTCCTCCTTCCCAGCTCTGACACCACAGAGCCTTACACCTGTGTCCCTGTTCCCATTCCTGCCCTTAGCAAAACATTGTTCCAATTTCCTTACCCCCATTCCCTGTTCCCATTTCCCCCTTTAGCAAAACATGATTGCAATTGCCTTACCCCCATTCCCTGTTCCCATCTCCCACACCCACCCCCACACTTCCTCATTGACTACAGATTATATAGTAAAACTTGAGTTCTGCTTAGCTATACCTTAACCAATCATTTTCCTGAAATTTAACTAACCAATCCTAACATATTGTAACATGATTATGTAACCAATTATATCCCACCACCTTAATTAGTTTACACCCAGCAAAATTAATTATACAGCAGACAGGAACAATCACAGAACCAGACAGAGATTATACAGACAAACAATAGCAAAGTGGGAACTAGAATGACAAAACAATACAGAAGTGAGGATTTCACATCCCAGTATTGATAAGTGAGTTCTTGCCAGACAGGATGCTGTTTCCTTTTACATTTTCTAGGCACTTCCCTTTCTCTGGAGGTGATAGGATTTACAATCCTGTCCTGATATTGCCTAACAGCCCAATAGCACCTTCTTTCAATGTGACTAGTTTGGAATGTGAGGATGTGACCGGTCGCTTCCTAGCTTATGGCTGCCTCTGCTGCTAGCCAAAGGCCTTAGCCTAAGAACAGGGCCTCAGACTGTCACAGTAAGAGAAGGCCCTTACACCAGGAGACAGTGATTTTGATTCTCTCTTTTATACCTCTAGAACTAGCCAAGTGATAAGAATACCCCTAAATTCTTAAAGTACAGGCCTTTGCAGACAGGCCTGAATATCTTTATCCTAACAGAGACTGTCCAGTTTGACCAATGTACATGGCAGAGGGGCATTGCTGGCACATGATGGCATATATCACATTGGTAGATGTGCAGGTGAACGAGCCTCTGATAGTGTGTTTCATGTGATTAGGCCCTATAATGGTGTCCCCTGAATAGATATGTGGAAACAGTTGGCAACAGGCTTTATTGCAAGGATAGGTTCCTGGGTTAGTGGTTCTGTGGTGTGTGGTTGGTGGTGAGTATTTGCTTCAGGTTGGGGGGTTGTCTGTAGGCAAGGACTGGCCTGTCTCCCAAGATCTGTGAGAGTGATGGGTCGTCCTTCAGGATAGGTTGTAGATCCTTGATGGTGCGTTGGAGAGGTTTTAGTTGGGGGCTGAAGGTGACAGCTAGTGGCGTTCTGTTATTTTCTTTGTTGGGCCTGTCCTGTAGTAGGTGACTTCTGGGTACTCTTCTGGCTCTGTCAATCTGTTTCTTCACTTCAGCAGGTGGGTATAGTAGTTGTAAGAATGCTTGATAGAGATCTTGTAGGTGTTTGTCTCTGTCTGAGGGGTTGGAGCAAATGCGGTTGTATCGCAGAGCTTGGCTGTAGACAATGGATCGTGTGGTGTGGTCAGGGTGAAAGCTGGAGGCATGTAGGTAGGAATAGCTGTCAGTACGTTTCTGGTATAGGGTGGTGTTTATGTGACCATCGCTTATTAGCACCATAGTGTCCAGGAAGTGGATCTCTTGTGTGGACTGGTCCAGGCTGAGGTTGATGGTGGGATGGAAATTCTTGAAATCATGTTGGAATTCCTCAAGGGCTTCTTTTCCATGGGTCCAGATGATGAAGAGGTCATCAATATAGCACAAGTAAAGTAGGGGCATTAGGAGATGAGAGCTGAGGAACCGTTGTTCTAAGTCAGCCATAAAAACGTTGGTATTTTGTGAAGCCATGCGGGTACCCATAGCAGTGCCGCTGATCTGAAGGTATACATTCTCCCCAAATGTGAAATAGTTATAGGTGAGGACAAAGTCACAAAGTTCAGCTGCCAGGTTTGCTGTAACATTATCGGGGATGCTGTTCCTGATGGCTTGTAGTCCATCTTTGTGTGGAATGTTGGTGCAGAGGGCTTCTACATCCATAGTGGCTAGGATGGTGTTTTCAGGAAGATGACCGATGGATTGTAGTTTCCTCAGGAAGTCAGTGGTGTCTTGAAGATAGCTGAAAGTGCTGGTAGCGTAGGACCTGAGGAGGGAGTCTACATAGCCAGACAATCCTGCTGTCAGGGTGCCAATGCCTGAGATGATGGGGCGTCCAGGATTTCCAGGTTTATGTATCTTGGTAGCAGATAGAATACCCCAGGGTGGGGTTCCAGGGGTGTGTCTGTGCGGATTTGTTCTTGTGCTTTTTCAGGGAGTAGGTAACCCTCAGTGGGATCAGAGGGTAATGGCTTGTAGAAAGTGGTGTTGGAGAGCTGCCGAGGAGCCTCTTCTTCATATTCTGACCTATTCATAACGACGACAGCACCTCCTTTATCAGCCTTTTTGATTATGACGTCAGTTGTTTCTGAGGCTGTGGATGGCATTGTGAGGCTGAGGTTATGGGGCAAGTGATGCTGCTTTTCCACAATTTCAGCCCGTGTACATCGGCAGAAGCACTCTATGTAGAAGTCCAGTCTGTTGTTTCGACCTTCAGGAGGAGTCCACCTAGAATCCTTCTTTTTGTAGTCTGAGGAACATTACACAAAGTAAAACTATTTCCCCATGTTTATTCCCCTCTCCCCCCCACCCCACCCCACCCCCGTTCCTCAGACATTCTTGTTAATTGCTGGAAATGGCCCACCTTGATCATCACTACAAAAGGTTTTCTTTCCCCGCCCAGCCCGCTCTCCTGCTGGTAATAGCTCATTTTAAGTGATCACTCTCCTTACAGTGTGTATAACACCACCTGTTTTTTCATGTTCTGTGTGTATATAAATCTCCTCACTGTATTTTCCACTGAATACATCTGATGAAGTGAGCTGTAGCTCACGAAAGCTTATGCTCAAATAAATTGGTTAGTCTCTAAGGTGCCACAAGTCCTCCTTTTCTTTTTGCAAATACAGACTAATACGGCTGCTACTCTGAAACCTGTTCATGACATATGGTATCTAGTTAATTCAGATGAATTTTCCAGGATGTCTCCATGTAGCCCAACACAAGATATATTTAATATTAGTAGGGAAATTATAAGGAGCTGTAGTGTGAGATAATTAAACCTGTGTGAAACATTTTTATGGAAAAAAAAATATATCAGCCTAGAATTGCCACAAAGGTTTTAGAACCTAGGCTACATTTAAGGGATTTGCACAGCAGCAAGCTCTCTCTGCCTTTGTCCTCACAACTGCCGTCCTCTTCTCTTCCCTTCTCCATCCTGTCCAAGTCCTCCCAGAGGAATGCAAGGATGTGCAACTGCCTCCGCTTGTCTTTAGTCAGTCTTCTGTCCTTTTTACAGGATCTTCAGGTTGCACACAGTGACTGTTAATGGAGGGGCCAGAGGAGGCATAGGCTGCCTGCAACTTTTACATCCATTTCACTAGGGACCAGCAGGACAAGAAAACTATATTCGGTACCTGAAACTGTACTGGTACTACCTGTACCATGAACCTGGCAACTAAGGTGCCCCATAAAGCATTCAGTTACACCCTGATGTTTCCCAAGCAATGTTGGGACATCTCGGGCCTCAAATTTCCTCTGCTGTTAGCAACAGGTTGTAGACTCCAGTTCACCCAGACCACTTTCTAGGATTTTAGGGAAATGCAGGTGCAGATGGCAACTATATCAGATAATCCTCCATCTCTCTTCATGGAAACAGAAAGCTATTGGTGGTCACTTCTCACCTCTACCGATCCTGAGAAAGATCGGTCACCTCTTCCATGAAGCAGAAAGTGGTGTGTATTGTGACGGGGCAAGGCCAGATGGCTATAGAAAAGTAGTGGGAGACAGATATATTAGTACTAGGCTAAACAAATCCCTGTTACCAGGATAAGTAAATGGCAGTTGCTCCAGGTCAGTTAAGACACCTGGGGCCAATTAAGATCTTTCCAGAAGGCAGGGAAGATAGCTAGGTTGATTGGGACACCTGAAGCCAATTAGGGGCTGGCTGAAACTAGTTAAAAGCCTCCCAGTTAGTCAGTTGGGTTTGTGTCAGGACCTGTAGGAGGAAGCTGTGCTGTTGGAGGAACTGAGAAGTACAAACCATTTCAGGTGCAAGGAAGGAGGCCCTGAGGTAACGGTGAAGTAGATATTGAGGAAGTGGGGGCTGCTGTGGGGAAGTGGGCCAGGGAATTGTATGTGTCCTATTTCCAAAAAGTCAGCTACCATAGCTGCTACTATTAGGGTCCCTGGGCTGGAGCCCAGAGTTGAGGGTGGGCCTGGGCTCCCCCCTCTCCTCCCCAATTAATCACTGAGACTGGGAGACAACAGACTGTGTGAGGGAGGGTTGCTTCTCCTCACCTCCCTTGCTGGCTTATGATGAAAATGGCTCAGTAGGCTGTGACCGTTGCCTGTAGAAAGAGAGGGCTACATGGAGGGTCACAGTGAGCCTCTGAGGCTAGCAAAATCCACCAGGAAGCATGGGACCCACGGAGACAAGGACAGAGCTTTGTCACAGTATGCTACAACCTACCAAACAGTCCTCCAGAAAGACTTTAATGTATGGTGAGGGAGCCCCTGGGACCTACTGGGAAAAGTGTCTCACTTGTATTTTCAAGTTTGTGGGAAACCAAAACCCCAAGCAAACAAACATTTTCAAAGGCTGTGAGCTTTCATCCCTTTTTGGGTCTGCAAAGCCCATAGGAATTGCAATTGGCATATTTTGTTTATCTCATGGCAATTGTTCAGCAGAAAGGAGGCTGAACTTGATACTTTCTCAAGAAAGGTGTTAGTTGTAATGGGCTGATAGCTCAACAAGCAATGCTTAGGTCCCAGCTACTAATATAGGCAAAGGGCCAGTATGCTTAGAGATGCAACTCTTTGAGAGCAAAGCAGAACAAGTCAGGGAGACGGTCAGTCCCAAGCAGATTCAACAGATCCTCCCCACCACCTTTCCCCTCAATTGTTTGTTCCTGCTTTATACCCATGTAGTAGCTTTTACGCCAGCTACAAGGAAGTGGGGCAAGCAGACGTGCAGCTATGCAGTTCATTCAGCTTGCCAACTGGCTCACTACATGGTTCCCAAACTTCTACTCCTACCTGATCGCTCCTCTGGGGAACAGTGCAGGAGCCATATTTTCTTAAATCCACCCCTGCTAAAAACTGTAAATACAATATCTTAATCAGTTGTCTAAATCTCAAATACAGATATTGTAGAGCTTTTTGTTTTTAAAACATGGCACATTGTCACCTAGAAGCTGGAACATACAGCTTTTACTTTCTCCTTTATAATTACAGTTAGAGAAGTAATTTAATTTATGACAAATGTTTCAGCAGGTTACTTAGATTGAGCTATTAAGAGCAGTAAAATGGTACTGCTGAAATAAATAACGGAGCGTCCATAAAATGAGCCATTTAGGTATTGCCTAATGGTGTAACTCAAATGGTCTTTTACTGTGAATTCTATATTTTAGCTTGGAACTTTGTTGGCACAAGACAAAATGGGGTGCATCTTGGCTAGAGGGGCTAGGAACATCAGAAACAAGAAAGGCAAATCTGATCCTTTCAGCACCCTCGCTGTCATCACCCAATGACCACCCACCTAACCAAGGTGAAAGAAGGAGGTAAGCAATTTCACTCAGAAGAAAGCAAATCTGTCCTGACTTCTCTCCCTCATCATACAACCACAAGGCCTTGCCTATACATGGAGTTTTAGCACCAGTGGAACGGTTTTGATAGCACTGATTCAGAAGTACCAGCAGTAAAACCAGTCAAAGCCACAGTGTAGACATGGCTCTGGTGCTTTCCCCATACTAAGCTCCCTCTCATGCACCAGTAGAACAATGTGATAAAATCCTTAGTGTAGATATGGCCCAAGAGGAAACAGTACTAGTAAAAGAACAGTGCTCTCACCCCTGGGAAAAGTCCCCTTATTTTCCTCTCTTTAAAATCACCTCACCTAGCTTCTGATTAGTTGGTGCCTTAGCCTGCTAAGGCTTTGCATATCTTGAGCTGCTTCCAATCCTCCTGCTACATAACAGGCTTTAATTTTCCCAAATTTTAACTGTGAATTTTGGTCAATGCAAAGCTCATTATAAGATCATATGTGAAACAAATACAGGTCTGCCATCTACTTATAAAACTCCACAAATTGACAATCATAACATATGGTTTAAATCAGGGGTTCTCAAACTGGGGGTTGTGACCCTTCAGAGGGTCACAAGGTTATTGTGTGTGTGTGTGGGGGGGGTGTCGCAAGCCATCAGCCTCCACCCCCAAACCCGGCTTCTCCTCCAGCATTTATAATAGCATTTAATATAAAAAATGTGTTTTTAGTTATAAGGGGGGGGTCACATTCAGAGGCTTGCTGTGTTAAAGGGGCCACCAATGCAAAAGTTTGAGAACCACTGGTTTAAATGAAAGTGTTAGTTGAATTTCCCTTTTGTGGAATAAATTAAGTTGTTAGCTTTTATACCTACTTTTATTTCTATAACAATGTGTTTGACAGTTTACAATTCCCTGCCCCAAGGAGTTTACAGTCTAGTGTCCCATTAAAGTCAACTGAAAGATTCCTTTGGCTTCAATAAGAGTTGGACTGGGTTCTAAAAGAAGCGTAACATACTGAGTGATAGCAAAGCACTGGGTCAGGTGTATGGGAAGGACAAGGGCTACAACACTTAGATATGAGAGATACTTTTTTTTCATACATATCTTGTTAGTTCTTTTGTTTAGACTTCGAGGACTGCCTCTTCCTATACAGTTGGAGAGTGCCTACCACCTACTGGAGTACAGAAAGTAAAATGATTTATGAATACAGCTTATTTACTTTTGTATTTTTAAACACCACATTTATGCTTTGTAAGTACAACAGAAAAGTGCTCAGCTAGGGCCAAGTCAACACGGGAAGACAGTTTTTGTTTTAAAGAAAAAAAAACACAAGAAGGGGAGTGAAGCTCCTTGGCAGGCAGGATGAGAGGGGATATTCCAGGCGTAAGAGTGGCATAAAAAACGGCATGGCATTGTTTGTAAGAGAAGACAAGGGGAATGATGAGGCATGCTGACTGACAGATACTGCAGCCACATACACTATCTTTGGTGACCATATTGTCTTAAGTTTATGTATGCCTGTAGGCCAGGGATTGTACACAATAGCAGGAGGGAAGGTTATCTCAGCTCCTCCAAAAACAGTGATGGTGGTGATGGTGAATCATTTAGGTTGTAAACACCCCCTAGAGAGGTACCATCCCCTGCATACACTGGTTCAAACTGGATTTTCCAGAGACCAATGGACAAAAAGGACTTTTGGCACAAAAAGGTCATGTTTAAACTGACTTGGGGGCCTTCTTTCTGATCCAACAAACAGACAGGACCCTTTGTCCAAGGGCCCCAACCCTTGCAGAAGGGTTGGAAAGACTTTGGACTATTAGGGCTCCAAAAACTGCTGGTGACCTCTGGTAAGCTTTTAGCAGGTGTAAAGGAAGTTTTATTGTTTTTATAGGTTTTATCTGTAATGTTTTAACCTTAAGAATAAATGTGCTTGCTTAGAAGTATGTGTGTGGTAACTTGTAACTGCCGGCAATACACTGTTTCTAGCCCTCAGAGAGAAAGCAAAGCACAGGTGCTGGCCTTTAGGCAGACTGGGTTGTTGGAGATATCAGTGAGTAGGGCACAGGGCCCGTGCAGTTTTAAAAACACCAGTCAGGAGGGAGAGAGGTGTGTGTCTGTGCCCCAGAGAGGAGACGCCTGCTATACAGAAACCTTAAGGGGGTGCCCTCAAAGGACCATAGAGGGGGAACCCAGGTGCTGTTACCTTGAAGCTGACACTGCATTTGCAGTGCAAGTGGGGAGAAGTGGAAGAGACTGGTGTCTGTGGGTCCCTTTTGTACAGTGAATATCTATTTTCATGAATTACATTAAATTTGCACCGGTGAGACCTGTAGTTGAGTTTCCAAGCACAGCAGTTTATTTGGAAATTTCAGCTAGAACTTGCTTGCACTTAAAAGAATTTTCTAAATAGCAATTTTTCCACAAATGAGGTATCTGCGTGGATGCTGATGTAACGAGATAAGTAAGTATGATTCCTGCAATAGATTTGCTCATCTACCAATTGTCCTAATGAAACAATTTGTAACTTTTTCACCAGCAGAAGGAATTAGTCAAAACTGAGTTCGTTGTAATAAGCGGTTTTGAATTCTGTGGGGACCTTGGGCTCTCTGTTTTCAAAACACACAGAGATAATCTGAAAACTCAATGGCTAGCATTAAAAGCTGTAACAGCTGTCTCATTCTTTTTTTTTCCTCTGAAAGTCTTGCATCCTTGCTAGTGACACAGTGCAATGATTGTTGCTAGGAGGCTGTTGCTCTGAGTTACAACTCAACTAGCAATGGAAAATAGCATTATGAGCACAGAATATTGGTCATAGCTCTATTAAGGAGACATTTTTACTTGTTGGCCAATCAGTATATAATTTCCCCACACTTGCAGTTTAAATGATTTATTTATTTAGTGACAATTTATTCTTGCTGATATATTTTCATGCATCATATTTAGTATGAAAGTTAGATTTAGATACACATTGTGATACTACACGGATAATTATCTGTACTGAATTTTACTTGGAATATATATTTTTACTATTATTTTTAAAGCACTTTATATTTTATGTACCACACTGCAAACTTCTATGACACACGGTCAGAAAGGAAAATATTCAATTTCCTCTTGCTTAAATAATATCAAAATGATTTATAAGTAGCTATATCTTGTCCATATCAAGACCGCAAAACAAGATAGTTTTGCTTCTTTCATATACTCTGCATGTCCTTTACACCAGGTAAAACATTTAAAGGTTTAAATTGGTAGCACCCATACCCTACTTCAGAAAGGGAAATATTTCCAGATATGTCTCCTTGACATTTTTGAAGCTTTCACACACATACAGAGAGATTATTAGTTCAAAGTCAGGCCTTGCAGTACAGCCATAGGAACATAAGAATGGTCATACTAGGCCAAATCAATGGTCCATCTAACCCAGTATCCTGTCTTCTGACAGTGGCCAAATGCCAGGTGCTTTGGAGGGAATGACTAGAACAGGCAATCATCAAGTGATCCACTCCGTCATCCACTCCCACCTTCTGGTAATCAGAAGCTGGGGATACGTACAGTATGGGGTTGCATCCTGAACATCTTGGCTAAAAGCCATTGATGGGCGTATCCTTCATGAACTTATCTAATTTTTTTGAACCCCACTATAGTTTTAGCCTTCTCAACATCCCAACAAGTTTTACAGGTTAACTGGGTGTTGTGTGAAGTAGTATTTCCTTTTGTTTTAAATCTGTTGCTTATTAGTTTCTGGTTCTTGTGTTATGTTTAAGAGTAAGTAACACTTCCTGATTCACTTTCTCCACATCATTCACAATTTTAAAGACTGCTATCATATCCCCTCATTAGTTGTCTCTTCTCCAAGCTGAGAAGTCCCAGTCTTTTTAATCTCTCCTCATATAGAAGCTGCTCCATACCCCTAATCATTTTTGTTGCCCTTCTCTGTTCCTTTTCCAATTCTAATAAATCTTTTTTGAGAGGGGGTGACCAGAACTGCACACAGTATTCAAGGTGTGGGTGTACCATGGATTTATATAGTGTCATATTTGCTGTATTATCTATCCCTTTCCTAATGGTTCCTAACATAGTTAGCTTTTTTCACGGCCATTGCACACTGAGCAGATGTTTTCAGAGAGCTAATCACAATGACACCACAATCTGCTCCTTCAGTGGTAAAAGTGAAATTAGACCTGATGATTTCATATATATATAATTTGGATTATGTTTTCAAATGTGCAATACTATGCATTTACCAACATTGAATTTCATCTGCCCAGTTATGCGAGATCCCTTTGTTAATCTTCCCAGTCTGCTTTACACTTAACTATGTTAAGTAATTTTGTATCATCTGCAAATTATGCCACCTCACTGTTTATCCCTTTTTCCAGATCATTATGAATATGTTGAACAGCACTGGTCCAAGTAACAGATTCCCGAGGGACACACCACTATTTACCTTTCTCCATGCTAAAAAGTGACCATTTATTCATACTCTGTTTCCTGTCTTTTAACCAGTTACTGATCCATGAGAGGAACTTTCCCTCTTATCCCATCGCTGCTTACTTCGCTTAAGAGCCTTTGGTGAGGGACCTAGTCAAAGGCTTTCTGAAAGTCCAAGTACACAATATGCATAGGATCATCCTTGTCCATATTTGCTGACAACCTCAAAGAATTCTAATAGATTGGTGAGCATGTTTACACTTTGTTGACTCTTCCCCAAGAAAGCATGTTCATCTGTGTCTCTGATCATTCTGTTCTTTACGCCAGTTTCAACCAGTTTACCTGGCATTGAAGTTAGGCTTACCAGCCTGTCATTGCCAGGATTACCTATGAAGACTTTTTTATAACTTGGTATCTCATCAGTTATCGTCCAGTCATCTGGCACAGATGCTGATTTAAATGATATGTTAAATACCAGAGTTGTTAGAGCTGCAATTTCATAAATGAGTTCCTTCAGAACTTTTAGGTGGTAAGAAGGAACCAAGTGGCAGTTTCAGTACAAAATGTTAAGGGTTAAAAACCTGATGATGCATGATGAAGGGGAGTTGCTAGGGTTGCCAACTTTCTACCCGCACAAAACCAAACACCCTTGCCCACCTCCTGACCCATCCCTCCTCCGAGGCTCACCCCTCGCTCACTCTATTTGCCCTTCCTTCGCTTGCTCTCTCCACCCTCTCTCACTCGCTCTTTTTCATGGGGCTTGGGGGTTGGGGTGCAGGAGGGAGTGAGGGCTTCGTCTGGGGGTGCAGGCTCTGGGATAAGATTAGAAATGAGGGTTCAAAGTGTAGGAGAAGGCTCCAGGCTGAGGCAGTGGTTTGAGATGCGAGAGGGGGTGAGGGCTCTGTCTGGGGGTGCAGACTCTGGGGGCTGGGGAGGAGGGGTTTGGAGGGCAGGAGGGGGCTCTGGGCTGGGGGTGCAAGGGCTCTGGCTGGGGGTGCAGACTCTGGGGGCTGGGGAGGAAGGGTTTGGAGGGCAGGAGGGGGCTCTGGGCTGGGGGTGCAAGGGCTCTGGCTGGGGGTGCAGACTCTGGAGTGAAGCTGGGGATGAGGACTTCGGGGTGCAGGAGGGTGCTCTGTGCTGGGTTTGAGGGGTTCAGAGGGAAGGAGGGGGATCAGGGCTGGGGCAGAGGGTGGGGCACAGGGGGTGTCAGGGGTGCAAGCTCTGGCTGGCGCTTACCTCAAGCAGCTCCCGGAAGCAACGGTATATCCCCGCCTCGGGCTCCTATGCAGAGGTGTGGCCAGGTGGCTCGGCGGGCTGCCCTGTCTGCAGGCAACGCCCCCACTGGCCATGGTTCCCAGCCAATGGAAGCTGCTGAGCCAGTGCTTGGGGCAGGGGCAGCATGCAGAGCCCCCTGGTGCCCCTACAAACTGGAGCCAGATGGTGGACATGCCGCTGCTTCTGGGAGCCACACAGAGCCACAGCAGGCAGAGAGCCTGCCTTAGCCCCGCTGCTCCGCTGATTGGACTTTTAACAGCTCGGTCAGCGGTGCTGACTGGAGCCACCAGGGTCCCTTTTCGATCGGGCGTTCCGGTCAAAAACCAGACACCTGGCAACCCTAGGCATTGCTACAGTTATACATAAACAGAATTTGGTTTTACCTTCTTAATTTAAAAAAGAAACCTAAAAAATTACCTACAAAAATGTGTTATTCAGGTACCAAAGTCAAGCACTTCAGAGAAAAATTGCTAGAGTTATGACTGCCTTAATAAATATAGCATTTTAGAAACTTCATTTTCATAATTATAGTTTCAACAAGGCATCCCACGAAAGCTTATGCTCCAATACGTCTGTTAGTCTATAACGTGCCACAGGACTCTGCCGCTTTTACAGATCCAGACTAACAAGGCTACCCCCGACAGTTTAAACAGACAATATATTCTTCCATTTCAGGTTCTGAATATCCAACTTACAAAAACATTTGTTCAATATGATTTTTTAGAATTATCAACTCTCCTATGGAGAATAGTGTTTAAACTACTATGATTAATTTTTTTTTTTAAAATGGGCATCTGAATACTGAATTTTTCCATTAAGCATCAGGAACAATTCTAAACAGCAGCACAAATATGCTACACACTCAGCAGCTGAATCTGAAGATCTTAAGACAGATAAGCAAGGAAAAAAAGAATCCATCAGCCCTAATGTAATTTCTTTTGCAGGATCTCCATTCTCTCTCTTTTCAATTTTTTTTTTTAATATTTTGGAGCATAACCTAGGGTTTTAACTTTGTTGACAGAGCAAAAATGATCTGTGACTCTAGTACACTTCTTTATTCGCTTTTATAGGTCATGCCTCAAACCTATTTTAATTCTGGTAGTAATAACCAATGTTCTTTGCAGTTGCCCCTACTTTGACAGCCGTTAAGTGAGTTGAGCGCCTCTTTAATCCGCTGCTCAAATGGATATTTCTCAAAAAATAGAACAAAATTACAATTAAGATTTTTGCTTTAATAATAAAGCATTACATGGACATTTCCTTGGCCACCCTATTGATATTACAGTAGCATCTAGAAGCCCCAACTGAGACTGAGCCCCCCTGGTTTTAGAAAAACATAGGTTTATCTAGACTAGGAAAACCCTATATTAATGTAATCTAGTTGTTCACTAAACCTGACCTAACCTTGATGACTTTTCTCATCTAAACAAATTCGTAAGAGAGAGACAGTTCCCAACCTGAAAACCTTAAAGTCTAAACAGACAAGATATGCAAAGGGTGGGAGAAAGGAAGTCTCATTATCCTCATTTTATGGATGGGGAACTTAAACACAGACTTCTTGTGTTACCTTGGGCAAGTCGTTAATCTATGGTAGAGTTGGGAGTTGAACCCAAATCTTCCAAGTCCCAGTCCGTAGCCTTAACATCCTTCCTCTCTCTCAAAGTAGCCCTAGCCAGAGTATAATCATGGGAATAGGGGAACTGTAACAGAGATCAGATTGCAACTTTTCTTTTCCACTCCTCAATTTGCACATAACAGCCTTTGCAGTACCCAATCTGTACCTTCAGAGTATATATTTAAAATAGCAATTTTAAAAGCAAACTCCTTCATTACAAGACAGTTTCTAGCTAACACAGGGAAAAGCAATAACAAAACCAAAACTAAACCTAATTAAAACTGTAATTCAAAAAAGCTATTTCATTCAAAGACACCATTGCAGAACAATAACTACAGATACCATGTAAACATATTAAATTTTATTGAACACAGTTGCTGTACTTCATTAAGAACCTATATGTATTGGCGGTCAAAACCAAAGCATAAAGCATTCTTGATTTCCATTAAAAAAGGAAACTTGCATATTAGGAGAAAAAAATACACCACAGGGTGGCCGACTATAAGGTCTTGCAAGGATAGGCACTTCAAACAATTGTCAAACACCTTTTGAAATCAAACACTCTCCAACCATGGAGCCAGCTAGTAAGAGAAACAGACTGACAGAATCAGGGACAGTGAATAAAAAGAACAGGGTACCTAAAGAGCTACTTCTCAGTGCTAACTCAAATTACAGTAGAGTACAGTACTGGACTAAGTTCTAAGTACTATTTGTAGTAACCGTATTTCCACTCCTCAAGTGTTCAAAAATCACGAATCAAGAAAAAAAAAAGATTAAAAAAATATTTTGAGTTAATTTATTTGCCTCCTGGCTTTTGGAGCTTTAGAGTTCACATTTTCAAACTTCTCTCTGCAACCATAAAGGCTATACATTTTTTTAAAAGAAATAAAAAAAATATGGTGGTAACTGCAGGACTTAGGGCAACAAATACTATGAGACTTGTGACAAATAGCAAGAGCTAGGTATGAACCTGGCAGACCAAGTCATGCTAGAGTGTATTCAGGTAAACTCGCTTGTGTATTAGTATAGATACAAGAAATTGTTAGATGTACAAGTGCGCATTGGGTGTTTAAACTTCATGAAAACTAATGGGATGTTATTTGCATCGTTTTCACTTATTTGTTCCTGTTATAATGTAATAGAAAACATTTACATTGTGTATACCCCTGTAACTAAATCATCCATCAGAAAAATCTTGTGAAATGCTAATGAAAGACTTAAGGACTTTAACAGAAAATGCTAATTTCAAAGCAAGTGGTCATTATGTATGATGGTTGGAGGTCAAAAAACTAAGTGCATTCCTCACTTACTATCATCAAAGGAAAAGCCCAGTGGGTAGAGACACTGTCAGCTGGCTTTCTGTGTTAAACTATAAATATGGATTCAAAGAAAGATCCATTATCTCTGGACTGTTGGGATCTTATGGGGAAGTGTACCAGATGCAAAGCGGAGATCCTCAGACAGTCTGGGTACTGAAAGACTTTTGGAAAACTGGCAATTTATTACATGACTGCTAGCTCTTGGAATTACAAACTCTGACTCACCTGTTAATATATTTTACCTGCTTTAACTTCTCAATAACTCTCATTTCCTTTTCTTATCTAATAAACCTGTAGTTACTTTACTATAGAATTGGCTGCCAGTGTTGTCTTTGGTGTAAGACCTGGAGTACCAATTTATCTGGGGTAAGTAACCAGTCTCTTGGGACTGAGGCAACCTGATGTGGTGTGATTTTTGGTTTAAGTCACCATTATCATTACATTCAGTTTGTCTTGGTGACAAGATAGATTGGAGAGTCTAAGGGAACTGTCTGTGACTCCATGATAAGACTGGTACAGTAATTTAGGAGTTCACATTTGTTACTGGCTTGGCAAAATCTAAATTATAGAACACACCACTAGCTTGGGGTGTCTGCCCTGTTTTCAGATAGTCTGCACTGAGGTGTGCACTCACAGCGGTGAACCACTCCAGACAGTGGACAGTCATGACAGGATTCATATGCCACAGGTCAATAGGGCTTAAAGATCATAACCTGATGCTATTAAAAGTTTTAATTTGTTATTGAGAGTGTTAAGGGTTAAAGATTAGTTACAGTGAATCAGTCAGTTATGTGAGGGTCTTGACACAAACGACCTTGAAAAATTACATAAAGAATGGGGGTTATCCTGTAAGAAGAAAGCCTCAGATCAGGAACTGAGAACTTTGCTCATAAACTTTGACCAAAGAGCGGGGCCTGAGCATTGCTATGCCCCAGATGCTGCTGCAGCAGAACTGGTTCAACTGAGGCTCCTGGAAGCCGAGAAAGAACAACATGAGCATGAAGTAAGGTTGGGGTACTCTGGGTCAAGAAGAAGAAACAAACCGATGAAACTGAGGATAGAGCCACTCGAGACAGTGCAACATGGGGAAGGCTGGGAGTGACCAGCAGAAGATGCATGGCAGCCCATTGTGCTAGTTATTTTAAATCAAGCATTTACCAAAGGTTTGAAAATGTTACAATGTTAAAAGAGAGTGTAAAGAAACTAAATTCCGATTTTCTTCAAAAGGAGCAAATGTAGTAGTTAATTTGGCTGTTTTCTTCCCCTTCACTACACTCTGTAATCAAAGAGCTCCCCCCACACACACTTTTTTTTTTTGGCAATAAAAGCAATGAATAAGAGGTGTGATGGCAAAACAAACTAACTTTACGTGCAATATCTATATACTTTTTAAAAATAAATAAATTTGAACATTTGCCATTACCAAGTCTCAGACTGTTTATGAGACAAGAAACAAACAAAACCCAGATTAGATATTCATCTGAACTGACATGACTAAAACAGGTATGCTTAGAATAATGATGTGGTTTTTGGATATCAAACCCATTTTTCCGCAATTATGTGAAAGAATACACCCCTTCCCTTGTGTTTATAACTTGTACACTATTCTGCTGGACAGTAAGTAATTAAAATCATCCAGCATCTTAGGAAGTTTAAATATAGAAAGTAAAAACACTATCATGTATGGTTTTCTGACCTATTCTATGGTTATAGATATTCACAAGACAAAAACACCACTGAAGTCACTGTATTCAGGAGCAACAGCTGTAAACTATCACTGATATGAACACCTTAACAGGTATGTACAGCTGCAATCGAAGGGACCATTATGATCATCTAGTCTGACCTCCTGCACAATGCAGGCCACAGAATCTCACCCACCCACTCCTGCGATTAAACTCTATAAGTTTATGGAGGAGATGGTATGATGGGATAACACGATTTTAGCAATTAATTGATCTTTAAATATTCATGGTAAATAGGCCCAATGGCCTTTGATGGGATGTTAGATGGGGTGGGATCTGAGTTACTACAGAGAATTCTTTCCCGGGTATGCTCAGGGTTCAGCTGATCGCCATATTTGGGGTCAGGAAGGAATTTTCCTCCAGGGCAGATTGGAAGAGGCCCTGGGGGTTTTTCGCCTTCCTCTGTAGCATGGGGCATGGGTCACTTGCTGGAGGATTCTCTGCACCTTGAAGTCTTTAAACCATGATTTGAGGACTTCAGTAGCTCAGACATAGGTGAGAGGTTTATCGCAGGAGTGGGTGGGTGAGATTTCGTGACCTGCATTGTGCAGGAGGTCAGACTAGATGATCATAATGGTCCCTTCTGACCTTAATATCTATGATATTCCAAGCCAGGAATTCTTTCCCCTGCTTCCCCTCCCACCTTACATGGACTGATGAAAAATAATCCCACACCACCCCTCTGTCAACTTATTTAGTGCATTTGTATATGTACAGGAAACAGCACAGATTTGTTTCCTCTGCCCAGCTCTCCTGTTCTCTTTTCACCTCAACGCATCTCATTCAGGGAGTTCCTGGTTGGTGACTCATGAGGTTTTTTTTCTGCTGGTGGTTTTGGACTCTTACACCCATTTACTCTTCAACAAAACAATCTGTTTCTACATGTGTAGAAGCAGCATCAGTGGAGGAGAAGCCAGTACTAGGTGAAATAAAGCTCTCCATGAACAACTTTCATGTGGTTGATAGCCATACTTGGGCCTGCAAAAGCTGTTCTCTTATCTACCTTGTTGAACCCCTCTGGTAAGCCTCCATGGTCTCCTTCATACTCCAAGGGGCACATATGTCTACAATGAAATTTTGCCTGCTACATTAAGGGTTAGAGCATGCGGCACAGACAGCTGCAGTGGCACAGGAGCTAGCAAACAGCTGTAAACAGGGGAGTTCGAGTGGGAGCTTTGTTGGAGGAGAAGGTATTTGTATTTGGCTTTGTATTGGTAGTATTTGTATGTGGAGAGGTTTGTAGGGCCTTTGTGCTGGGAGAGAAGCTGAGCCCTGATTAAGGGGCGGGGCTTCTCTGACTAGGGGTCCTAAAAGGCAGCCAGCCAGTCAGGCAGCGGTACAGACAGCTGCAGCGGCACAGGAGCCAGCAAACAGAGCTGTGAACAGGGGAGTTTGTATTGCGGTGCTTGTTTGGGGTTTGTTTTTGCTGTGGGTGGTGGTGTTTTGGTGTGGTTTGTGTTTCCCAGATTAACAGGATTTAGGTGGGAAGGCAATGACAGATACAGAGGCAGCAGTGGGAGTGACCCATGTCGTGGAAGACACACTCAAGATGACTGGATGTGGAAGCTGTGGTATGTACATGATCCTGGAGTGGGTACCTGGAAAGAGTTTTGTCTGTATGAAATGCCGTCTGATAGAGCTGATGGAGGAAAAGATCTGAGGTTTGGAGATGCAGGTGGAAAGTCTGGTTGAGTTTAGGAAGGGGTTTGAGCAGATTATGGAGCCAAGACATGAGGTATCTGAAGGAAAAAGCTCAGACTTGCAAATGGAATCAGGGCTGGGGAATTCTGAGGGGAGACCGGGTGAGGAAAGTGGTCAGTGGAAGCATGTGACTAAAAGAACCAGGCAGAGGAAAAGACAGGCTAGTGAAGGAGAAATAGCGCTCAGGAATAGGTTTGCAGAGTTGGAAAATGAAGAAGGGGCTCAGCAGGTAATCACTGAAGATGGAAGGGCAAGGAAGAAGAGAAGAGTGGCTAGTCCTATAGGAAAAGGGGAAGAGTTAATGGAGACTACACCAAATATGAGCCCCAGGAGGATTCAGGATGGGTTGAAGAGGATTACAAGGGAGAATAGGAATGGAAAGAACTTGCAGCCAGAGGGAACAGGGGATAGACTGGAGAATTGCACCATCACCAGGAAAAGGCAGGTCTATGTGATCGGGGACTCTTTACTGAGAAGAATAGACAGGTCTGTAACCAGAGCTGATCCAGAGAATAGAAGGGTGTGCTGTCTTCCAGGTGCTAAGATACGGGATGTAGACCTGAGGTTGAAAAGGATCCTAAAGGGAGCAGGAAAGAATCCCCTAATTATCCTTCATGTGGGAACAAATGATACAGCTAGATTCTTGCTGGAAAGTATTAAGGGAGACTATGCTAGTCTGGGGAAGACGCTTAAGGAAATTGAGGCTCAGATGATCTTTAGTGGGATTCTGCCTGTTCCTAGAGAAGGGCAACAAAGGTGTGACAAGATTATGACTATCAACAGATGGCTTAGGCAGTGGTGCTATAAGGAGGGCTTTGGGATGTATGTCCACTGGGAGGCATTCATGGATAGAAGACAGTTCTCTCGGGATGGACTTCATCTGAGTAGGGAAGGAAATAGACTTCTAGGATGGAGGCTGGCACAACTGATTAAGAGAGCTTTAAACTAGGAATTTGGGGGAGATGGTTGGGAGATGTCCAGGTAATCTCCATGCCGGATTTTAACATTGAGAGGGAAGAAAACACAATAAGAAAGGATACAGCCGTGGGTAGGAGAATGGACATAAGTAGGAAGGGTAGTGTAGACACCAGTCTAATAGGTGATACTGGCGGTAGAATGTCTTTGCCTAATCGGGTAAAGAATGTGAGCGAAGCTAAACAGCAAAAATGAAAATGTTTGTACACCAATGCAAGGAGCCTATGTAACAAAATGGAGGAACTAGAGTTACTTGTGCAGGAAGTGAAACCAGATATTATAGGGATAACAGAAACATGGTGGAATAGTAGTCATGACTGGACTACAGCTATTGAAGGGTATGTGCTGTTTAGGAAAGACCGAAATAAAGGTAAAGACGGTGGAGTAGTATTGTATATTAATGATGAGGTAGAATGTAAAGAAATAAGAAGTGATGGAATGGATAAGCTAGAGTCCGTCTGGGCAAAAATTACACTGGGAAAGAAAACTAGTAGAGCCTCCCCTGGGATAGTGCTTGGGGTGTGCTATAGACCGCCGGGATCTAATTTGGATATGGATAGAGTCCTTTTTAATATTTTTAATAAAGTAAATACTAATGGAAACTGTGTGATCATGGGAGACTAACTTCCCAGATATAGACTGGGGGACGAGTGCTAGTAATAATAGGGCTCAGATTTTCCTAGATGCAATAGCTGATGGATTCCTTCATCAAGTAGTTGCTGAACCGACTAGAGGGGATGCCATTTTAGATTTAGTTTTCGTGAGTAGTGAGGACCTCATAGAAGAAATGGTTGTAGGGGACAATCTTGGTTCAAGTGATCATGAGCTAATTCAGTTCAAACTGAATGGAAGGATTAACAAAAATAAATCTGCGTCTAGGGTTTTTGATTTCAAAAGGGCTGACTTTCAAAAATCAAGGAAATTAGTTAGGGAAGTGGATTGGACTGAAGAATTTATGGATCTAAAGGTAGAGGGGGCCTGGGATTATTTTAAATCAAAGCTGCGGAAGCTATCGGAAGCCTGCATCCCAAGAAAGGGGAAAAAATTCATAGGCAGGAGTTGTAGACCAAGCTGGATGAGCAAGCATCTCAGAGAGATGATTAAGAAAAAGCAGAAAGCATACAGGGAGTGGAAGAAGGGAGGGATCAGCAAGGAAAGCTACAGGTTTCCTTGCTGAGGTTAAAACATGTAGGGATAAAGTGAGACAGGCTAAAAGTCAAGTAGAGTTGGACCTTGCCAAGGGAATTAAAACCAATAGTAAAAGGTTCTATAGCCATATAAATAAGAAAACAAAGAAAGAAGAAGTGGGACTGCTAAACACTGAGGATGGAGTGGAGGTCAAGGATAATCTAGGCAGGCCCAATATCTAAACAAATACTTTGCCTCAGTCTTTAATAAGACTAAAGAGGATCTTAGGGATAATGGTAGCATGACAAATGGGAATGAGGATATGGAGGTAGATATTACCATATCTGAGGTAGAAGCGAAACTCAAACAGCTTAATGGGACTAAATCGGGGGGTCCAGATAATCTTCATCCAAGAATATTAAAGGAATTGGCACATGAAATTGCAAGCCCATTAGCAAGAATTTTTAATGAATTTGTAAACTCAGGGGTTGTACCATATGATTGGAGAATTGCTAACATAGTTCCTATTTTTAAGAAAGGGAAAAAAGTGATCCGGGTAACTATAGGCCTGTTAGTTTGACATCTGTAGCATACAAGGTCTTGGAAAAAATTTTGAAGGAGAAGGTAGTTAAGGACATTGAAGTCAATGGTAAAAGGGACAAAATACAACATGGTTTTACAAAAGGTAGATCGTGCCAAACCAACCTGATCTCCTTCTTTGAGAAAGTAACAGATTTTTTTAGACAAAGGGAACACAGTGGATCTAATTTACCTAGATTTCAGTAAGGTGTTTGATACCGTGCCACATGGGGAATTATTAGTTAAATTGGGTAAGATGGGGATCAATAGGAAAATTGAAAGGTGGATAAGGAATTGGTTAAAGGGGAGACTACAACGGGTCCTACTGAAAGGTGAACTGTCAGGCTGGAGGGAGGTTACCAGTGGAGTTCCTCAAGGATCAGTTTTGGGACCAATCTTTTTATTACTGACCTCGGCACAAAAAGTGGGAGTGTGCTAATAAAGTTTGCGGATGATACGAAGCTGGGAGGAGGTATTGCCAATTTAGAGAAAGACAGGGATATCCTACAGGAGGATCTGGATGACCTTGTAAACTGGAGTAATAGTAATAGGATGAAATTTAATAGTGAGAAGTGTAAGGTTATGCATTTAGGGATTAATAACAAGAATTTTAGTTATAAACTGGGGACGCATCAATTAGAAGTAACGGAGGAGAAGAAGGACCTTGGAGTATTGGTTGATCATAGGATGACTATGAGCCGCCAATGTGATATGGCCGTGAAAAAAGCTAATGTGGTCTTGGGATGCATCAGGAGAGGTATTTCCAGTAGGGATAAGGAAGTTTTAGTACCATTATACAAGGCACTGGCGAGACCTCACCTGGAATACTGTGTGCAGTTCTGGTCTCCCATTTTTAAGAAGGATGAATTCAAATTGGAACAGGTGCAGAGAAGGGCTACTAGGATGATCCGAGGAATGGAAAACTTGTCTTATGAAAGGAGACTCAAGGAACTTGGCTTGTTTAGCCTAACTAAAAGAAGGTTGAGGGGAGATATGATTGCTCTCTATAAATATATCAGAGGGATAAATACCGGAGAGGGAGAGGAATTATTTAAGCTCAGTACCAATGTGGACACAAGAACGAATGGATATATACTGGCCACCAGGAAGTTTAGACTTGAAATTAGATGAAGGTTTCTAACCATCAGAGGAGTGAAGTTTTGGAATAGCTTTCCAAGGGAAGCAGTGGGGGCAAAAGATCTATCTGGCTTTAAGATTAAATTCGATAAGTTTATGGAGGAGATGGTATGATGGGATAACATGGTTTTGGTAATTAAATATTCATGGTAAATAGGCCCAAAGGCCTGTGATGGGATATTAAATGGGGTGGGATCTGAGTAACCCAGGAAAGGATTTTCTGTAGTATCTGGCTGGTGAATCTTGCCCATATGCTCAGGGTTTAGCTGATCGCCATATTTGGGGTCGGGAAGGAATTTTCCTCCAGGGCAGATTGGAAGAGGCCCTGGAGGTTTTTCGCCTTCCTCTGTAGCATGGGGCACAGGTCACTTGCTGGAGGATTCTCTGCTCCTTGAAGTCCTTAAACCACGATTTGAGGACTTCAATAGCTCAGACATAGAGGAGAGGTTTTTTTGCAGGAGTGGTGGGTGAAATTCTGTGGCCTGCGTTGTGCAGGAGGTCAGACTAGATGATCATAATGGTCCCTTCTGACCTAAATATCTATGAATGGAAGACAGGCGAGCATCAGATGGTACGGCTGAGATTTTTGTCTCCTGAAATGAAAGAATTGCCTTCCAAGGTTGTACTTTTAACTAATGCCACAGATGTACTTCTCACATTAATACTAAAAAGATCTTCATAATAAACAAGGCATTTGTGATGTTACACCCCATATTCTTCATAGAAATATGGTTATGATATGAATATAGTATAACTAAGATATACGTTATGCAAGATGGGTCTTGCAAGGTATCATTGGAAAGGTTATAATTTACTGAATATGTTTATCCAATTGGTATGCATGTATCATTTTTGTATGTGAAAGCTGAGAATATTGACCATGTCTCTGTATTTCAAATGTGCTATGTTGGATGAGGCCAAACAATGTTAGTGACTTATTGAAGAAAGGCAGACAAGCATAAGGATTACCCCAGGAACTGTGTGTAACAGAAACCTCTCAGGTTTCAGAGGAACAGCCGTGTTAGTCTGTATTCGCAAAAAGAAAAGGAGTACTTGTGGCACCTTAGAGACTAACCAATTTATTTGAGCATGAGCTTTCATGAGCTACAGCTCACTTGCTGTAGCTCACGAAAGCTCATGCTCAAATAAATTGGTTAGTCTCTAAGGTGCCACAAGTACTCCTTTTCTTTTTTTGAGAAACCTCTCAGAGACAGATCTACACAATGGGAACTGTTTGACCCAGATCACAGCAGAAAAGCTTTCCAGCAATTGGAGCAGTGGGGGCGGGGGGAGGAAGAGAGATATAAAAGAGGGACAATGACAACATGTGGGGTTCTCACTCTCCCTACAACAACACACCTGAAAACAACTGAGGAACAAAGACTGAACTGTGGGAAGTGACGGCCCCAGGCTGAAAGGATTTCTTACAGAAAACCTGGGAAAGCCAAGGCAACTTAAGATACCTTAAGAATCTGCCAGCCTGTTTATCACTCAGGGTGAGAATTTGCTAATTTGTATCCTATCTAGTGTGTTAACCTTTGTTTACCTTAGTAAATAAACAAAAGCTGCAATCTGCTTTGTTCTGTTTGCTATCCCTTTAACCACTTAAAATCTACCTTTTGTAGTTAATAAATTTATTTTGTGGGATTATTAAATCCAATTTATGTAGTTTCTAACGGGAGGGGGCAAGAAGTCTGCACATCTCTTCACACTGAGGAAGATGGCAGATTTTTATGAGCTTGCGCTGTGCAGATTTGTCTATACAGTGCAAGACAGTATTATTTTGTGTTTATCTCCCAAAAGAGGTGTGCATGTGAATCCTGGGGAAGTCCTCTCACACAGAGCTGACTTTAGTCTGTGGCTACAGCTGAGTGTGGCCCTCTCTGCGTGCACTGTAAGAGGCTGGAGAGCCTAATTCAGCAAAACAGGTAGTAGAAACCTAGGCTGGTGGAGCAGGAGAGGCTCAGTGAAATCCCACTATAGCAGGTGGCATCCCAGAAGGAGGACTCAACCCATCACACCATTACTCCAGTATTTTGGGATCTAAGTTTGAATTAAACATAAGCATATTAAAAAGCAGCAGAGGAACTAGGTGTGAGTCAAATCCGCAACCAGACCAGGGCTGCTCACTAAGCGGCACTGACTCATCCCCCAAGCAGAGCCTGCAGTGACTCATCCCTCAGGCATGCTGCAGCAGCCTATCCCAGGGTAGGCCCCGGTCACATGACTCCAAGGCACCCTCACTGCCAGAGCTGCAAGTAAGTCTGTGCAACAGCACCACTCAGCTAGGAACCCTTTGCTGCCTTGCAGCATTACAGACTTCCTTGATCCTTCCCCAGCCCTGTTCCTGACCTACCCCATAACTGCACCCACTTCCTGATCCCCAGACCCTTGGACTGATTCCAGCCCAGCTCTGACCTTTGGCCTGCATCGAGACTCCAAGTATGATTCTGATTTGGCTTGTGTATGGACTCTAACCCCGGTTTTGACCTGTCCCTAGAATTCAGTTTCAGCGCCGCTCTCAGCCCAGTCCTGACTATGTCCAGCTTCAACCCTAGGTACTGGTTCCCAACCACTGCTTCAACCACCAGGCCTGACCACTTAGAGCCCAGACCCTGACAGTTTGCACGCGCGCGCACACACACAGAGCCCAGAACCTCAGGGCCCAGATAGAGCACTGGGATGCTGTGCCACAGGAGATAGCATCCCTACTCCAGAACCAGGTTGCCCAGCTTAGTTAGAGAATGCCTCTCTCCTTGGGCCCTCCCATAGCAGCAGCCCTGGAGCATGGTCTGAAAATCCCCCTGCCAGAGAGATTCAATGGCAACCACCACAAGTTTCAAGGGATTTATTAACCAGTGCTGCTTGCTGTTCTTGATGCAGCCATCCTTGCACTCAAACAATGAGGTGAAGGTGGAACTGATAACCAGTCTATTGTCTGGAGAAGCTCTAGAAGACTGTGTTTCGCCCCTCTTGGAAGGGCCCCACCCTTTGCCCAGGTCTGGACCAGAGTCCTCCAGGAGAGAACTCTCAGACCACAGAGTAGAGGTACCAAAATGTCCTCTACCTACACTGCAGAAAAGATGGCCACTTCACCTTAAAGTTTCTCCACAAACCCAGACCCACTATGCTGCCAGGAAACCACCCTATCCAGCCGTAGTAGAGGGATCACAGCTGGACATAACCAGGAGAGCAAGTTCCCCAAACAGATTCCCTCTGAAGTCCATATGTACCGCTGCACTGGCGGAGCCCTACCAACCACATCTGCAGATTCTCCTCTGCCTCCAGGCCCCAGCAACACCCAAAGTAACCTGAATCTCACTCGTACTGATCAACTCCAGGGTGTCCAGTACCTTTATAGATTTGGCCTTTGCTCATGCCAGCCATTTGCCAATCTGGAGAAAGCCTGTCCCACAGCAGGTAGAAACTACTGACACAGTATACTGTCCTCCGGGACAGCCCCTCTCCTCCTCAAGATCTGGGACAACCAGCAAATTATGCAGTTCAACTTGATCCTTTTGCTGCATTTCCTGATCATATTGGGCATTTCCTGGGTGGCATGGGAGGTATGGTTAAACTCCTGGTTCTGCCAGCTGTGGTGCCTAGTAAGGTCAAGTGGGTGGTGGTGGGGGGGAGAGAAAAGAGACTAAACTGGCCCCTGGGAAAGCATCTCCCTGCTTGGTACTATATCAGCATCAGGAGAGATGGGTTCTTTGTTTCTGACCAAATATGTGTCTGGCTAAGTTACCTCAAGGATATGTCTGATAAAAAGAATGCAAGATGTCCTACCCCCACATCAACCCTACATCTGCCCTATAGGCCTCCAGCAAGAGGCAAAGATCCTTGTTGTGCGTATTTATCCTTCATCAGAACCCAAACTCAAGGCCCTAAAATTATTTGGATTAGAATCTGGCTAAGAACTTCCTCCAGCCCTCCAAGTCCCCAGCTGGAGCCCCCATCCTGTTAGTTAAAAAAGGACAGAACACTGCACCTCTGTGCTGATCATCAGGCCTTCAGCAGTATTACTGTCAAGAACAAATACCCTCTCCTGCTGGTTAAAGAGCTTCTAGAATGGGTTAGCACAGCAAAGGTCTTTACCGAGCTCAACTTGCGCAGTGCATACAATTTGGTCTGCATCTGAGAGGGCAATAAGTGGAAGACAGCCTTCCACACCAGGTTTGGCCACCATGAGTAACTGGTTATGCCCTTGGGCCACTCCAGTGCCCTGGCTACATTCCAACATTTCATGAACAATATCTTCAAAGATGTCCTAGACCAGTTCATTGCAAAATACTTGAACATCCTCATCTTTTCAGAGCACCAGAATCTCTATGACCAGCACATCCAAAAACTGCTGGAACACCTCTGGAAAAAATGTCCTGTATGCCAAACCGGAAAAACAATTTCAATTGCACCACTGTCAATTCCTGGATTGTGTCATCTCACCTGATGGGATCAGTATGGATCCACAGAAAGTTTCCACCATTGTGAACTACACCTTACTAAAGATCACCCATGATATGCAGTGTGTCCAGGGATTCATGAATTTTTATTGGAGGTTCATCATGGTATTTTCCTGAGTAGTTTCCCAATTATCCAACTCCTCCGTAAGAATTCCACGTAATGGGCTTTTGAGCAACTAAAGAAGGCCCTCGTCGCTGCACCTATATTGAGGTACCCAGACCTGTCCAAGCTTTTTGTTGTTAAGGCAGATGCTTCCAATTATGCCATTGGAGAGATACTGCCAGAGGTACAGGTGTCACCAAGCATTTTCCACCCACGTGCATTTTATCCAGAAAGCTAACTCCCATCGAATGCAACTATGAAATCTATGACAAAGAGCAGCTAGTCACCAAGACTGCCTTTGAGGAGTGGCATCACTACTTGGAAGGCACGTTTTCTCCCATCTAGGTATTCATGGACCATAAAAATTGAGAACACCTACAATCCATGAAGGCCCACAACCACGCCCAGATCCAACGATCCCTGCTCTTCTCTCTTTTAGAGATCTCACTACATTATTGGCCCAGAGGTTGCAATGGGAAGCCTGATGTGTTCTCCCGGAGTACCTTAATGGCAAGGAAGGACGATCAGACCCCACTACCTTTCTGAAGCCCCGCCATTTCACCCATGTGCAAGAGAACACAGACCTGTTAGCCTTCGTGAAATCCTCTCTACCAAGTTGCCAATTTGTGACTAAACAGATGTCTCCCAGTGCTAAGTCTGACCCAGGTATCTGTTAGAAATGGGGTACTTCTGTTCAAAGACCACATATGTGCCCGAAGGCCGATCCTGGCAATTCTTTGACTGTTGCCATGACTCATCTCAGGCCAACCATTTTGGATGATATTTCTGGTTGCTCAGATTGCACACCTCCATGAGATCTTACATCAACTGACGTGAGGTATGTTGCCATATGAAGGTTCCCCACCCTAAGTCCCCTACCTACTCCTTTCTGACCCTCGGAATACATATCAATGGATTTTATTGTGGAGCTCCCTAACTCCCAGAACACCACCACTATATTCACATATTATGACCTCCTATCCAAGATGTCCCACTTTGTGCCCTGCCACAAGATCCCCACCACAGAATGGACAGCCCTTTTCTTTGAACATGTTTTGAAGCTTCATGGGTTGCCCTCCAACATCATGTCAAATCACGGACCACAGTTTGACTCCCATTTTTCAGAGGAGCACTTTCACCCCTTAGACTTTGAACTACATCTCTCCACAGCCTTTCATCCCCAAACGGATGGACAGTCAGAATAGGTGAATCAAATGTTAGAACAGTAATGAAAAACTAAAATGTTTGTTTGCAAGCTGTCAGCTTCTGACTTAAGTTCTGTCATAAGATTATGTGAAGCCCTGATCTCATCTAAAGTATTAAAAACCTCAACCTGACTTCATAGCGGATGGATTGCCTGTACCCTGGCTGACCATCTTGCCATGTCCAACTTTGACATTTTAATGTAATGCTACTAAGCTTTTTCAACACATCCTAATGACTAGTAGAAACAGAAAATGATATACAATCTTTGAACAATTCTGAAAAATAGAACTGCGAGTACAACCATTGCAGCAGCTTTGCCAACAAGGTTCAGTGAGTAGGCGGTACACTGGACAAAAGATGCATACTAATTTACCTACTGAATTTGATTTTGAACACCTTTATATGCTGCAACTATGCTAGCTTATTGTCATAGCTTTGCCCCTTGCAATCAGCCATATTTAAAAAAAACAGACTTTTTTCAGCTTCTCTAAAATAATCTCCATAACACATCCCTCCTATTTTGGTACACACATCAATGAAATCTACAAAGCTCTCAACAACCTCTCTCTCTGTACAACATACCTTCCCTCCTGAACAGAACAAATGCCTCAGATGTTGTGTGCAGTGCAGTCAAACATAAGAGATGTATTTAGCTTTTCTAACCCTGTCAAAAATAGCCTGCCATACTTTTCTTGCACTCCTATTGCTAAATTTATTTTGAATTTGGTTTCATAAGTTTATCACCTTTATGTTACCAGCCTTATTAGCTTCCGCATGATCTCAACACATGAATTTATTTGAATTGCCTGCAAGGTATGTTAATTACCATTATGAGGACTGCCTAGTTTCTCATCTGAACCTCTCAAAGCTAAACAACTTTGACTTAAGTACAGCAAAATATCCAAGAGATAACACAAAATATTGTGCCATATGTCCTGCATCTGATAGCAGGTTTGAAAACCTTTGTTAGCTGTGCAAACCATTTCCAACTATTGTGTAAGTTCCATCCAATGAATGATTGCCTCCATATGTTCCTTCTAACGTTCATGTTGGCTACTCACTCACTAAAGTGGAAAAAGTTTGTGAACCCAATTTTACAAAGGAAGATGAGGAATTTGGAAAAGTAAACAAGAGAAAGAACAAGGAGGCAAGAGTTGACCTGTACATCGATCAAGATTTCTGGCATAATTCCCCATTAAGAGTTTTGACAAAGCGCTGCAATTTTAATACCTGCTTCCCTTCGCATTTGCAAGTAGCAGAACCATCCATAGATTGTTCACCAGGAAGATGGTTGAACTTTGCAGGGTTCAAGAAACTCTGTAAACCACTCACGTTTCTTCTTTTCCACAGGCCTGTTGCAGCTTGCGCTTTTGAGCACTATTCTTGTGCTTGTTGGTATTCATGGTGGAAATCACAGTTGACTAAAAACTCACCTACCAAGCTCTTCACTAATGAACTGCTAGGTTTGGAATGACTGCAGTAGCAGATGAAAGATCTAACTAATGTCTCCATGAAAAATTCAGAGAAATCAAGTGAAAAATCATAATCTCTCTGAAAATCAGAGCTATATCAGGGGAAACTAATAAGCCAGAGCTCAGGAATGCAGATGAGGTCAAGTGAAGGCAGCTGTTACAGAAAAGGCAAGGACCACAGGGTGGGAGAAAAGAGCAAGAAGTAAACAGGGCCCTTTATCGGCTTCTGAGTGGACTAAGCCTGGTTGCACTGGAACCATTTGAACCCCCCTTGCACAGCCTTGACCAGGCTGCAAAGCTCTGATTCAGATAAAAAGTAACCATTAGGTTTAAGATAAATATTATTATGCATTTAAAATAAAGGTACTGTCAAAACATATAATAAAAACAGAAGCATGCAGGGTTTCCTGAATGCCAATTTAAGAGTAGTTTTTAAGCAGGATTTCAGTAAGCCCATCTCTGCACAAAATGAAAATGATAAATTCTGAGGATGGGTGGGGAGAGAATGGGATCTTATTAATGTAGGATAATATTGTGCAAATGGAATACTACTCTGGCCAACTATTTTCCATCAGTTTCTTCTGGTAATTTCCTCCCCCCTTTTGATATTTGAGGCACTTTTTATAGCAGTGTGATAATTGGTTTCATCTGATTTATGATTAGATGGTCACTTTAATTTTGGTATCATCCTGTATATGGCTATTGCCCCTATTCTTAGGTATTTAATTTGTCGTATATTAATTGAGCTCTCCAAGTTGATGGATTTGCACCATTCTGACAATCTGAAGGTCAGCTCATGTTTAAGAAGGGACAACAAATAAATTTGCCATGTACAGCCATCTGAACATTGACCTCAAGCTATTTTGAACAACCAGCAATTGTGCTGAACTGTATTAAATTCTCTTTACCGACAATTGCCAACAAAGCATTGTGACCATTTTGTTTATACCTGATTTGAATTCAAATCAATTACTGTAGAATTTAAGAGACTTCCATCCTCCATTGTATAACGAGCCTAGTAATAAACTGTTAAGGCATATTTTAAATAGGATTAGTAAAGTCTGTTGACACAGTCATTAAAGTTCAAAACGGAAGCTGGCCTAAACACAGCTTTTATATATAACCCCCTAGAAGGCAAGTTAAGTTATAAATAGTGATTTGTTTAGCCGTTAAATTATAAACAGGGTTACCATGCAAATTAACATGCAACTGTGAAAAGAGAAATTTAAAAAGTACTATTCCTGATTACAAAAATCGTGCCAGTTGTCATACATAATCTATAAAATGTCAGACCTTTCATATTCCCAGTTAAACACACAAAATTCATACATCCTGGAAGATTTAGGAGAATTAATTATGAGACATGAAAACATATAGATAAGTTATTGGTTCAAATCTAGCCAAGATCGGTAGTGACCAGTACCATACAGTAGCCTATATGAAATACACTGGTAACCTCAATCTAGTTCCCAATGAACAAATATCTACCCTTTAAAAAAAAAAAAAAAAAAAGAAAGCACAATTGGCACTCTTGGTAGAAAAATAAAGTACAAAAACTGAAGACTGTGGCCTAGTGCACAGAGCACTGGACTAGGATACAGGAGATCTAGGTTCCAGCTCTGCCACTAGGGTGCAGGTGACCATGGGCAAGTCACTTCACCTCTGTGCCTCAGCTCCCCCATCTGTAAAATGGTAAGTCCTTTGTAAAGCACTATGAGATCTACTGATAAAAAGTGCTATTAGGTATTATTAATGTACATAGACACTGAACTACTTTTTGCCCAGAGGTGGTCCTTTCCAAACACAGTTTAGACACATTGGCAAGGTCAATGTGTGTGATGTTTACATCATTGCGGCTTGTGTCACAACACTTCTGTGAATAGGTAAAGTGCTTTAGGTTGGGATTTTCAGTGCTGTTGAAGTGAGTTTAGACATCTTTCATTAGTTATAAGAAAAAATTAAAATTAATGGAAAATGCATCTGATCCCCCCGAGACAGGTTTGAAAGTTCCAACCAGAGTCTCCAGACCTAACATTTGGGCCAAACAAGAAAAGAAGATTAAATAAATGAAAATAACTTCTGGAGACAAGCTAAAATTCACCATGTCGTAGAAAAAGAGGGTTTAAGGAGACATTTCATGCATAACCCATTTGCGGCTATATTAAAGACGACACCATGTGTATCTACGAACGTGCTGGCTTAAGGATAGCGTTTCAGCTGTATTTGAATTTCCTAGTATTTGCCAATTTATAGAAGATCTTTAATTTTAGATTTGACATTTTTGGAGGGTAAATGCACATAAGTGATTGCCTGACTCATTATATTAAAAGGTGTTGACTTTAATTGATGTGGACATGGAAACAATAAGACATGCACATGACATTATACGGAAGTATGGAGGCTGCAGGTTTATTTAACAAATACCTAACTGGGGCAAATTACCCTAAACTACTCAGCAGGGCTATTTCAGTGCAGATCTCAAACAGGCACCAATAACCCCTGTTGCATTATTAACCAGATGATGAGGGTGAAGGCAGTTGCCCTAAGGCCTGCCAAAGGAGTCTGTCAAGATACCATAGTCTTGACCTCTCCTCTCCTCACCAGAGGTAGAAGAGTCACAAGCTGTGCCAAACATTGAGGTATGCCACCTTACCATGCCATGCGAATGCCCAGGACAAATGCTAGAACAACCCACTGGGATATAGAACTCCCAAATGAACCTTACTAAATCGGTAAACAACACTGGAACCTAAAGTTGTGACAACCGTGATTTAACTAACAACTTCTCCCCCTCCCCACAACTAGACCTCTTGGATGCAGTGGTCCCACACAACAGCTCGCTAATTTTGTCACTTAGAAAAAGCCTTTCTAGACCTATACCTGGTGATCAGCCATTCCTGTCATCCCAGGATATCCAGGAAACCTAATATAAAGATGGGAAGAGGGGGGCTGAATCAGTGCGTCAGCAACCCATACCCTGGAAAACTTCCCATACTTTCCTTTCACCCTCCTAAAGACAGAAGTCCGTAACACAGACCTGCATCACCTCCACTGCCTATTGGCAGTAGTGGTGGGTGGGAGACGCCCAAGTACCCAGACATGCCACAAATCACTCCCTACCCACACAATGAGGAAGGAGCAGGAAAAAGGGAAAACCAGTAACTCTCAACAGGGGAAGAGGAGGAAGGTGGAAAAAGGAATAATGCTTCCGGGACAATACTATTGCCCACCCCTGAACGAAGAGGTCTACACAACTTCCAGTCTCACCAAAGCCCAAACTCGGATAGCAGAGTAAGCATTTCTTAACATATTAAGCGATTTGGGGGATAGTTCTCAATTAATAGTGGGTTGTACGACTAAAACACCTGCTTTAGAGACAGAGTTTAACTTTAGATTCAAGGACACATTCTATCTCTGACTAATATTTCTAGGACATTGCTTAGACCCATTACTCAGATGCTTTTCGTGAGTGATTATATATAGAGAAAATCCAAAAATATTTAGAACTCTCATAATAAAAACTTTCAGAAATACTTGCAACAAATATTTTGTACTTATTTAAAGAGAGCTGTTCTTGCATCTAGTAACTGAAATAAAGTCATAATGATCCACCTTTTAGTTAAAACTAAATGATCTGTTAAACTAACAGAGTTTTAAAAAAGAAAAGGAGTATTGTGGCACCTTAGAGACTAAGTTGTCATTTTGTCCTGTCACGATCATTACAGAAATAAGGAAGATGAGTGTAAGTTTAAGCCCCAGGACTGAATAACTTAGTTTGTTAGAGGAACAGAACATGTTATAGAGTAAGTTAACCGAAGAAAAAGATTATGAGTGAGGCTTCACTTTTGTCAACAGTACAGACTGTAATTTCTGGAGAAATTAGGTATTACATTCCTATGTATTCATTAAAAAACTTCCTGTGCTCTTACAGAATCTTATGCTACACAACTGCTTTAAAAGAACCTTATGACATGGGGATATAATAAGGACAATAGGTAATTAATCTCTAGGATGCTATTCCAGAACTTCAGATGTTATGCCTTTTATGAATTTATGCTTCCGGGGCAAAACAGAGCTTGAACTTCACCTGTGTCTTGACATATACTCAAGATGTTAGCCTAAATGAATAATACATGAGGATTAGCTATGTGGTCTCTGATATGAATCAGTACTAGTCTCACTACTTGTAGCTCTAGGGGAAAAATATTATATATTTCTGAGCACTCTGATACCAGCTACTTTCCATGAGCCAAATGATATTGCAAATGCATGCTCCATCTTAAGTTTTCTTCCACAATGAGTTATTCTATCTATAATTGTCATACTACTTTGACTAAGAGTTCCTTGTTTCAGCAACCAGCTGTGATACTGGATTAAGAACTGACACTTTCTGATATGGGCTGCTCTGAATGATTCTGTGTGTGTAGAAGCACATCCACCTTCCATATCTCCAACCCCTGGTGCCTGTGGGCTACCACATTTGAGTCTACAGATCTAGCCACAAAAATCCAGCAAAGAAAGATGCATTTAGCTACCTGATCTTTTCCTGTTAAGCTTTTGTTTGATGGAATTTTTCAAGAACAAAACCTTAGACCTATGATAGGCCTACGATTGCAATTACTTGCCAGATTCCTCTGCACAGGCTAGTCAGCCCTTACAGACCTTGGGTTCCAAATCACCTCCAGCATCAAGAGAAAAGGAAGCCTGCTACTTGTCATAAAGGCTGTCTAGGAGTTCCAATTATCTCAAGGACACAAGGAGAAAGACAAACAGCTATGAGACTGGATTGGGAACGTTAACAGGCAAAAAGTAGCAACTGACTTATAAGGGAAACATGGCAGCTGACATCATGAATTTGCTGTCAAAAACAAAAAACTGAAAAATGAGAGAAATACTGTTTCTTCTGTAATCTTTTTCATTTACAATAATCTTTGGTGTTACTTTAACACTTGTAGGGAAAAACTGTTCAGGCAGTAGGGTGGGATCTAAGCTCATGACCTTTAGTTTATTTTGCAGTTTTCCTGATACATCTGTGGTTCTGGAAAGTAAAAAAGGCAGAATCCCACATTCAGAAGGAGAAAAGTTTTGGACATTTTCAGAAAAAAAATGCACAGGTTATTCATTGAGGAAGATGAATAGCATTTGTAATCCCTGTGAAAACAGTTTCTTCTCACCATGTTCACCTCATAAACCTTGTTCTCCCAACAGTTATAACTCTGTCTCAACACCAGGTAAGAATGGTAAGTCATCAAGACTGATGAGCCAGATATTTTCTTTAAAACAATCTTGGATCAGGCCATCCAGTACAGGAATTAGGTCTTTAAATGCTAAGAGGAGAAGCAGCTTCTCACGTGTGATTTGAAAAAAAGAATTAGGTTCTACACTACAGTGGCAGTGTTTAAGCACTTCCATGGTCTAGTGTGGAAGCTAGAGCCTTCTGTTAACATACAACTGCTACATAAGTGCCCTTATTTAGATTGAAATGACGACAGTAGGAGAGAAGAAAGACTGCAACAAGTTTGCTGTTGGTTCTGAATCCCAAATGTACAATAGCATGGAAAAGGACCTTCTCCTGTGAATTAATTTATTTATTGAGAACACATTAGAAATTAAATGCAAAAGAATCAGTAATTAAATTAAAGCAGTATTTTGTCCGCAATACTGAACTCAAAAGTAAAAAGACTCCAAAAAAAAAATAAAAAAGATGGTTGCTCCGACAACTTGCCCCCTGCAATTCTCCCTGTATCTGTTGTATTTTCTGCCTGTATTGGTTGTATTTTCTATCCCTCTTTCTCTTAAGAGTAATATTAATTAATGTTTATCAGCACACACAAGAGATTATATAGACTGCACAATGTGCATAGCAGGAAAACCTCAATAGTGCAAATTTCCTGACCTGAGTGACCGCAGTCTTAACATTACATTAATTCTAAGATTTTTATTCATTGAACACACTAGCATATTAACAAGTGCTTTTCAGTAACAGGGAACTTACTAACCAAACTAGAAAAGGAGAAATTAAAAATGTCTAGACCATGTTAATATATGTGAGTTAACTGCAAAAGGTGCTTCAATATTTGGATGTTGATTTCACAGATATTTAGAAGGTGATCATATTCCTTGAAAAATAACTATTTTTGGATCAAGACTCTTGTCGTGCATGTTTTTCATATACCAAAGAACATCATTTCTAAATTCTAGACAGTCTTTAAGCTTGTAAAAAGAGATAACTAGGCATTCAGTGCTTCACTACTGGAAGGCTTAGAATCTTTACATAGCCACAAAATCAATTGCCATTTTCAGAATAAGCAACATCACTGAGAAGACAGCTTACTGAACATAAAACATACTACCAGCTGTATCATTCCCCAAGTACGGCGACAAGAGAGTCTTAACATAAAATGTTACCACCACCTGGGGGAAGGAGAAGAAACAACAACCCCCAAACCATATATTACAGTTGTGCTTCATCAGGGATAGAACGTTGGCCAATGTGAGTTTTGTTCATTTACTGCACCTTTGATTGATACAGCTTCACCGGCTTCCTTCCCCTACAATTCCGCAACTTTGTGGCACTACCTCTTATTTATAGCATTTGTATGTACCTCATATTTTAGAAAAAATATAAATTAGTGCTATTTTTTATTTCTCAACCCATAAAGCTAGGCTTCCATAGTACCATGAGACCAAAGGTACAGGACTCAAGGAAATTTTACAAAATATATTTTATAAACTTCTGAAGTTTACTTAAAATAGCTTTCCTATACATAGTAAGGTCACTATTTTAAGGTCTAGCCTCAGAACTTAACAACTTAAGCATTAAGTCATTTAAAAGAGGGGATTCATAGATTTCTAAAGTAACAAAGACTCTATTCATAGCTGTGATTTACAGTGATATATCCACATTTAAACTTCAAAGACTGACTATCCATCCTACAATTTGATTTTTGAAAGAAAATGTGACTAAAAGGCAAGAGAAATGGTTATTTATACACACACAAATCTACAGTATAAGATAAAGATCTCAAACATACAAAAGCCAATACCATAAATTGGTCAATGGATTTTGAAATTCTTGTCAAAGAAACTTATGCAGTTATACTTTGGGTTCTGTATGTATGCATGCAGGTTGGTTCTCCTAGGGCAAGGCCACTACTCCAGAAGCTGATCAAAATGTGCCTTTGGCTTGGTTGTACTTCCTGCATATCCTTGGGAGACCACAGAAACGTTAGTGACGTTGGTGCATAGTGATTCTGTACTGGCAGCTTTGATGGTGCTTGTGACTAATTATTCTTCTGGCACGGGTACAATATTCATAGGAGGACTACATTGTAGTACCCTTATTCATAAAGAATAAATTCATAAAGAGTAACGCCTAGTGGTTTCAACTACTCTTAGAGTAAGGCAGTAATCAACTTGCATAGTATCACATCACAATCTGGCCCTTAAATTGCAAACATTCCAGGACAGGGGCCATCTCTTAAACTATGTTAGCACAGTGCCCAACAGATCCAGGTGCTAACCTTGACTGAAGCCTTTGCATGTTATAATAATTACTGACATTCTTTCAATCCTTTCTCTTCCCCAAGGAAGTATGTTTCCATATTTTATTTTATCATCAAGCAGGTATCTATGATATCTCAGGTATTTCAAGTAAATACGAGTAATGTCTGAGGTACTTTGGGACTATCCAACTCCACAATACAGCAAAGTCATGGCAGGATAAAGACATTTGCCATCGGTGACATATATAGCAATTTCCTCCATATCCTTGGGAGACCTTATTTAACTAAGTTTAAGTATCTTTGGGAGTCTGTTGTAGTAAATGCAAAATGCATGCATTTTTGTGGGCTGAAATTTCATGCAACCTCTCTAGGGGGAGATGTGATGTGAGACCTCATTCACAAGACTATATTGAAAATGTGTCAGACAAGAACAGGCTTTTGGGAGTAAGTCTAAAGTGGATTTTCTGAATACATAGGGAGAGGTTAATGCATATTCCCCCCACTTTCCGCAACAAGCCTTCTGAAGCTATGCCCTGAAAAGTGCATCACTACCTGCTGATTACCTGTTCCCAGAGACTAGATCAAAGGCCCCAGCTACATAAAGAAACAGATGAACTGCCCAGCCTGCACTCTGGTTCAGAATTGGAGACAGTTATGAACTTGTAACTATGAAGAAAAGCCAGCTGTGGGTTTTGAAGAACTGACACCAACCAGAGCTTGAGGTTCAGCACGTGTAGGATCTTTCATTGTTTTTAAATGTTTTCTCTGTAATGCTTTCGCCCCAAGAATAAACGTGCTTGCTTAACAAAAGGTGTGCGGTAACTTGTGTCTGTGGGCAATTACACTGTTCATAGCCTCTAGAGAGAAAGCAAAGATACTGGCCTGTTTAGGCCATCTGGCTTGCTGAGAATATCAGAATCAGCAGGGAACTTTGCAGCCTGGAAAAACCCTGGTCCCAAGGTCACCAAAGAGAGGTGATGGCTGGGAGCCAGAAGCTTAAACTGGGTGCCCTGGTTGGACCATGGAGGAGGAATACTTGCCCTGAACCTATGATACCAGCTTCTAGCTATCATCTGTTCTGAAGCACACTGGTTGCTTGGATGTCATTCTGGGCAATGGTTTTGTATGCCAGACAACAGCCAAATGATTTTGTCTGCCTTTCAGTTGTATTTTTAAGAGAGTTATTTGCTTAGGTTTGAATAACTGAGGTCTTGTGGGAAGTCAAGTCCTTGTTAATCTACCCATTTGCACCTGTGGTGAGGAAGCTAGTTCTTTTATTAATGTATTTTTAGGATCCAACAAAACTAGTGATTGATCTTTAGGGTCACAGTCAGTGAGCCTGAGTAGCATTCTCATCTATCACGTTACTCTGTGGGTATTCTGCTGAGAATGTGAGATGTTCATACTAGTAAATCTAGACATGCAATGTGGAGTAGTGTCATTGCCTACAGGTAAAGTGCTTTGTTTGCAGTACTCAGAGAAGGGTCTTAATCAGGTGCCGCTTTTCTGCATGGTTTCCTTGCAAATCCAGTGGACTCTGATGAACAACAGTTTCAACGTTGGGTTTCATGCAACTTCTAACACCATATAATGTTTAATAAGCTCTGAGGTGTCAGGTTTGTTAGGGAAGAAGGCAAAAGACTTCTCATTAACTGCAAAAATGCTCAGCATGGTCCGAGTCTGTTCAGGTTTGTAAAAGCTGAGATAAACAGTGGGTATTCCCAAAGGCTAAACACCAACATAAGCATAATCACTCCTATTTTATTCCTACAGTCACACCAATACCGGCTTGATACCAACACCTACATGATTTAAAAGTAAGAGAGGTGTAAACCCAAAATTTTCACAGAAAGTTTCTTATGGACTGTGACCAAAGGGAAGAGGTGTAGAAATTTTTATTCCATCTAGCATCAGGAATGTTGTACTCACAAAGTGTGTTACTGAGGCACCAGAGTCAGAGAGAATTGTGTGACTAATTGGTAATCAGGGATTTCCTAAAACCTCCAACTGCTGGTCAAACCAGAACCCATTTCAGTTTTCTTTGAGCACAGACCTAGGAGACATTAGTGTCTGATCTATATGTTTGGGAAATTAAACTATTGCTACGAGATACTGCATACACAGAGGTTCTTGCTAGCCTTCCAGTACCAGATTACTTTTTCAGTGCAATGTACTATGCATCCAGATAAGTAAGAGGCTAATTAATTAAGATGAGCTATTATCAGCAGGAGAAAAAAACTTTTGTAGTGATAATCAAGATGGCCCATTTAGACAGTTGACAAGCAGGTGTGAGGAAACTTAATTTAGGGAAATAGATTCAATATGTGTAAAAAGAAAAGGAGTACTTGTGGCACCTTAGAGACTAACCAATTTATTTGAGCATAAGCTTTTGTGAGCTACAGCTCACTTCACGAAAGCTCATGCTCAAATAAATTGGTTAGTCTCTAAGGTGCCACTAGTACTCCTTTTCTTTTTGCGAATACAGACTAACTCGGCTGCTACTCTGAAACCTGTCAATATGTGTAATGACCCAACCATTACACATTAGAAGTTATTCTTCTAATTTACCAGTTCAGGTAAGGATTACAGTACAGTAGATTGGTTTGTCCTGGTGAGCTACAAACAAAGACTACACTGTCCAGCAATAGAACCCAGAATGTTCTACAATATGCACTGCCATTCTCTCAATGTTCAAATGAAGGAGATTGCATCATAAAAAAAGAAAGGCAGCCAAGTTGGCAATGACAGAACTTACTGCAAAGTATTGTTTTAGGGTGGACATTAGCCAGTCAGCTTTGAGTTTTTTAGCGGAACAAAGACAATGAAAACACAGAAATTTAACACAAGCCAGTATTAGCCGTTTGCTTTACAATTTTTTCATTTAAACTTCTTTTCTGGCTTACACACTTCCTATTTTCCAGTGTTAACCAGAGCACAAGTCAAGAAAATACTAAAGAAGATTCTATAGGAATGCATTATACATTCTATAAAATAGCCCTCAATAATTCCACAGAATTCTCTTTTCTCCATTGCTTGCCTAGCCATTTGAATTTGGCTATGTAAACATCTGTGCAAACAGAGATTAACTTTACAAGAAAAAGAACAATGGATGTCCTGATAGAGGAGGGAAAAAGACTTAAGAGCACAAATTTCAGACACTCATCAAATAAGTGTAGGCCTCGGTAAACTCTAGTTGTTAGAACTCTGAATGCAGGAACTCATAACGTTTAGTAGAAAAAGAAAGACTGAATCAATCAGAATCTCTGATGCAAGGTTTATTTTAAAAATAGCCTTGGGCTACATCCCATAGACCACCTCTTTGTCTAAATCAAAGTCTCACACAGGACACTGTAACCTGTCTTACTTTTACAGGAGCTCGTTAATTGAGGATGCTACCTTGAGTACTCTACTGTGGCTGCCACTAAATGCTTTGATGTGGCTGTTCAGTGAAACACTGATGTTTCTTTGGGGCCCTCTCATAAACTGTAATCTTTGCGACAGGGCTAAAGAGAAGCTGCCCCACGTGCACCCTTCATGTGAAAAAAGAGCTACGCTGTAAATATCACAGCTGTGAATGGTGCATAGAATTGGGGTGAATGCACCTTCATTGACAACAACTTCATTTTCTCATTTTTCTGAGCCAAGACTCAAGTATACAAATGATATAACTGCTACTGATAACCCCATTTTTAGAGAGACTAAAAAACTAATGCAACAGAGAAAGTCAACAATAAAAACGGAAGGATAAACAGACTGAGGCCTATAATGAGCCATTTTATGTAAATCCTTCAGCGTTTCTGAATCTACGCATTTCTTTTGGCTTTTTTGTGCAACAGGATAAAAAGTCATCTCCAACCTCATACAGGGCTGAGATTATATACACTAAATTTGGGGTAATTCTATATTAGACTTCAATCTGATAGTTAAAGATCCATTGATCTAAAAAACAACAGTGGTTTCCTATGTTATGATCACTTGTACCTAATTACATTTAAGTAGTCTATAATCCTAGCCAGTAATATTATGTACACACACACACAGGGTGCTTTAAAAAGAGTCTATTTCCCAAAGTTGAAAATGATTAACAAAATTGACAAGAAGGAAACATAAAACAGCATGAATGATTATTGGGAGCTGTTTCAAAATGTTCTACTAGATACTCAAACCATTTCCACTATCAAAAAAGGCTTCTTCTATTAAAAAATTATCCTGGTTAAAAATGGAAATGAAAGGAACAATAAACATTTTTTAAATTATTGTATATCTCAAATGGGAAAAAGAGGAAGTTGATAGCAATGGCTATAAATTAACCATAATAAATACAAATAATTGATAAAAAAAATGCAAACAACTCTATGGCTAGCATGATTAAGGACGAAAAGAAGGGATTTATAAAAAAAAAATCTAGAAATAGAATAGGTCCGTTACTAGACAGCGATGAACTAAATGTCAATAATAATGCAGAAAAACAGCAGTAGTGTTATACAGTATAAACATTTCTGTTCTGTATTTTGGAAAGAAGCTGGATGATGTAGTCACTACTCATTATCATAATAAAATACTTGCTATTCCAACAATACCTAGGCAGGATGTTAAACAGCAACAGCTAAGTTAAACATATTTAGATCTGAAGTACCAGACAACTTGCCCCCAAGAATTTTGTTTGTTTTAAAAGTTGATCAAGATGCTCTGTGAGCCACTGAGGTTGATTATTTAAGTAATCTTGGAATACTGGGGAAGTTCTGGAGGAATGGAAAGAAGCTAATATTCTGCCATTTTTTAAACTGTGTAAATGGAAGTTACAGGTACTTATCAATTAGTTTGATGTGACCCCAGGCAAAAATGACGGAAGGGCTGATACAGGATTCAATCAAAATATTGAAGGCTGCAGCATAATTAATGCCAGTCAACAAAGTCTTATAGAAAATAGGTCTTGTTAAACAAACTTGACATCGTTTTTTGACGAGAAAGAGTTTGGTTGATAAAAGCAACTGCATTAATATAGTTTGACTTCTCTAAGCCATTTTTCTTAGTGCCATGTGACATGACTTTCCGAACATAAAATAAGCCTGAACAGTGTAGCGCATATTAAATGGACTAAAAACTGGCTGATAAGATTTAAAAAAAACAATTGTAAACGTGGAATGATCATCATTGGAATATTTTTAGTGGTTCCTCACAGGGGTCTGCTCTTCGCCCAATGCTAATCAATATTTTTATCAATGATATGCAAGTAAAGCTGGCAGATGACACAGAAATTGTTGGAGAGATAAATTATAAGGATAGGTTAATTCCATACAATGATCTGGATCACTTAAACAACCTGTGGTTTAATACAGCAAAATGCAATGTACTTTCATAGAATGGTGGACTGTATTTTGGAGAGGACTGTTACTGAGAGGGACTGAGGGTTCATGGTGGACAGCTAGTTGAACACGATCTTCCAATGCAGCATGATGGCTAAAAAAGCTAGCATGATCCTTGGTTGTATATGCAGGGGAATACAGAATAAAGGGAGTGGGGAATAAGAGTAGGTAAAAATTATTGCTACAGAATACAATATTAGAGAGACTGTTACTGGAATACTATGTCCAGTTCTCTTGTCCACACCTAAGAGGATATAGACAAAATGAAAAGGGTTTGGGGAAAAAAAATCTAAGAATTATTTAAAGTCTAATCTCCCTTACAGGGAGATACTAAAGAAATTCTATTTATGCTAGAGAAGTGAAGAAGTGATTTGATCATGATCTGTAAGTACCTACATGGGCAAAGATCTTTGTTTGCAAAATTAAAGAGCTTTCTACTATCAAAGTCATAACAAGATCCAATGGCTGGAAGGAGACGGACAAATTCAGACTAGACAGACAAAATTTTAACAAGGAAGGTAATTAACCACTGGCACAACCTACCGAGGGATGTGAAGAATTCTCTGTCACTTAGCTACCTGACTCTTATTGATTTGAATGGAAGCTTGGCACTTATTTCCCTTTGAGGATCTGGGCTCTAGTCTTTAAATTAAGATTAGAATTTTTAAGTAATGCCATAGGTCAGCCAGAAGTTTTGTGGGCTTGAAATAGGTGAAATTCTATGGCCAAATGTTATATCGAATGTCAAGGTAGATGATTGTAATGGTCCCTGCTGCTTTAAAATCTAAAACTAAATGTTATGAAGTTTTTTGGATATGAACATAGGGCCTGAACCTACAAAAAGTCACTCCTTCAAGTCGCTTCCTCCCACACATGAATGAAATCCCCCTCAGTGCAGAGGGACAGCATAAGGCTTTCCCACCACTTACATTCTCAAAATAAGGATTAAGTGGGATTTAAGACATTGTGTGGGCCCCCTGCACAAGGGTGAATTTCAACCATATCTGTGGAAGAAAGCTAGTCATACTAGTACCTTTTCAGGATTAGGTTTGTAAACAACAGCTCTATTTAAAAAATAAAACTATTCTTAAAGTACTACCTGCATGCACACAAAATATTTAATTACTATTTTTCATAATTTACACAAATCTGATATTCCAATGCAGATATTAAAAATGAAGCTTCACTATACTTTTCAGAATTACACTATCTAGGTTACAACAGTAAAAGCTTGCTAGTCAAATCAGTTTAATATTGCATTATTCTTGTATGCAGTTCTTATCCACCAAAGCTTAAAATGTACCCTAAAGAAACAAAAGAACTTCTACTGCTAAACCTGTGACTCTAAAATCAGCTCTTTGATTATACAGCTTTTAAAATTTGATCAAAATGATTACTACTTCTCTTTGTATCTACACTCAAAAGAATGGATATTCTGATCTAAGGTAAATATTAAATGAAGCCATATACAATAAAAATAAAATGATTTGCTTCCATTTCATCCATATTTAAATCACAAATTTATACCAAATAAATCTTCAAATAACAACTGAAGAAAAAGGCAAGAATGTGCTACAGACTCTTAAGTACCAACTAGATTAAAAGGAGAAAGGATTCCTATTACGATCTCTCAGTCTAGAAACCACTGTTCCATAAATCTAATATGGATTCCTTTCTATGTATCAATTCAGAATTGTTGGTTTTTTTCATAGTTACCCACTGAAATATTCACTTAATTTTAAATCTTTCAATCAAACCTTGAATTTTGCTTTCTTCTTTTTATAACAATAAAACACTAGATTGTTAGTTACCAACTTGGAATTCCAGTTAGGACTATAAAACAATCAATACTCCAATAATAACATTTCAGTCTGCCTGAAAATGCAAGTTTTTAACATCACTTAAAGAGGAACGAATAAAATCATTTTAGTAAAACGTTCCAGACGTAGTTTCATTTTTATAGTAGGTATACTTTAGTTTAATGATGACATTGCCACTACAATGATGATGCATTATTAGATATATGTCACACACATGCACATACACACACTAGTTCAAATATTAATTGTTTTGGGGAAGTTTAGTGGCCTGCACTAAAGTCAAACTAGGAAAAAAAAAGTCAAACAGGAAGTCAAACTAGAGGACCACAATGGTTCATACTGGCCTTAAAAATCTATACTTCTATGCTAAACCTTTGCAAAGTTGGCAATGTAATTATGCCTCGTTAAACTATTTTTTAATTATACCCTAATTAAGAGTTCACAGGTTACATTTAAAAAAATATGTGAGAGGCTATACCCTAGATGTATTGATAAAGAACTATACCTTATACAAATGAAAGGATCTATTTCTATTTGAAAATGAAGTTACTAAAAGAACAATTGCCACACATTTTCCTAAAAGTTTCCAGTAGCAAAAATAAGCCTATAAATACAGTATCCGAGAATCTTTGGATTAAGTATCAGTCAGTAAAATAAGAAGCTGTTTCAAATGTAAGGGAAAATTCTTGATGTTAATTTTGCTAAAATAGGAGAGACTAACAGCCATAAAAGAGAACTATTACACAAGCCAGATATGGGAACAAGGAAATAGCTTCCTAATGGCATCAGCATGAGTGAATTACACTAGATACTATATTCTGTGTTTCTATAGCATCTTCCATCTAAGGATCTCAGAGCACTATACATTAAGAAAATTAAACCTTGAAACCCTCCTATGAAGCAGATGTGATGTGACCTATATTTTACACAGGGGAAACAAAGGCAGAGAGGTCAGGGTGAGGGGTCTTGGTCACCCAGCAAGTCAGTGAGAGAGAGTGAACAGAGAAGTACCGTGTTCTGACTCTTTCTTGCAAACATATTGATTTACAATCCTCCAACATATACATAAAAGCAATTTTCTTTCATGTTTATAAATATTTATACAATTTAATCAATGTATAAGTGCTGTAAAAATCCAATTGCTCAATATAATCATACTCATCAAGTCAGCTTGATCACTGAGAAGGTTTACTTGTGGAACTATGACTTAGCTGTAAGTGCCAAGGAAAACTATCCAGACATCATTTGGTGCCTTACTACATTAGTAATTTGCTCTATACTTATTCATTTTTTCCACTTGGGCAGGTACTACAGTATAATAATGCATACAGATATCAAAAATGTAAGAATAATTGAAAGGACAAGTTACACAGTATTCCTCTAATTATAAAAGCCAAATGGGAAACAAATTTCCTATCTGATGGATTATCAATGCTAACAAGAGTTATGTGAAATCTAGAATACCCAAGTGCTTATTAATGTGTATATTATAACCTCCAGCTCTTGCCTGTTCTCAATCTGAAAGGTCATTCTTGCATTTTTCCTTCAATTTTATTTGTGCTGTATCAGAAGAGGACCATTTCCAGCAGTTGACAAGAACGTCTGAGGAACAGTGGGGGAGTCTGTTCCTCAGACATTCTTGTCAACTGCTGGAAATGGCCCACCTTGATCATCACTACAAAAGGTTCCCCCCCCCGCCTCCGCTCTCCTGCTAGTATTAGCTCATCTTAACTGATCACTCTCCTTGCAGTGTGTATGGTAACACCCATTGTTTCATGTTCTCTGTGTATATAACTCTCCCCACAGTATTTTCCACTGAATGCATCCGATGAAGTGAGCTGTAGCTCACAAAAGCTTATGCTCAAATTGGTTAGTCTCTAAGGTGCCACAAGTACTCCTTTTCTTTTTGCAAATACAGACCAACGCGGCTGCTACTCTGAAATCTCCCTCTTCAAGGCAGTATTTAAATGCATGCTTTAAGTGCTTTACTGAACTGGGGTCTAGAAGTTGATTTAACTCATTATGAAGCTTGTTAAGAAACCAGAGTTATAGTTTTAACTATATAGTTATAACTATAGTTATAGTTTTGTACAGTATTACTTATCCTACAGTTATTACACCTCTTCAAAATCTCCAAAGCAATTCTTTTAAGTCATTTTGTCAACCTGTTATCTCCCTTTTAGGAAGTTAGCCATTGTTCACGATCAATCAAAGCTGACTGTGAATAGCCCCTGTGAAAATTGACCACTTAAAGACAAAAAGAAAAGGAGTACTTGTGGCACCTTAGAGACTAACCAATTTATTTGAGCATAAGCTTTCGTGAGCTACAGCTCACTCACGAAAGCTTATGCTCAAATAAATTGGTTAGTCTCTAAGGTGCCACAAGTACTCCTTTTCTTTTTGTGAATACAGACTAACAAGGCTGTTACTCTGAAACCTGTCAGAGAAAATTTAATGCTGACACTTTTACAGATCTTCAAAAAAAGCACTATAAAATAGCAGGTTATCCTCCAAATGCCTAGCACTACCAGAATAAAATCTTAAAAACAAACTAGCTAAAGACCCATCACACCAGTAATTCTCATTTTTAAAGTATCTTTGCATGTTTAAGCATATAAATTGATATGTACTTACTACTGTAAATTAGAAGTCAATGATCTGCTAGGTTTCATAGTAGTTACATACCTCAAGTAAATATACAGTATATAAAATGTACTTAAAGCTCAGAGGGGCATGTACATTTGTGTGTATCCTGAAAAATCTATTCAGTCTATTCTTTCATGGATACATAGGGAGTTCTTGTGCATATTTGCATGACCATGGAGTTACAAACTTAAATTGTCTTTACATTCAAGATAGACTAGAACCCTATATCTTTCATTTCATCTATGCAGAATTTGTTTTGTATTCCAACTTAAAAGTCTGACAAATACAAACGCAACTCTGAGAGGGGAAAAAAAGATAAATCAGCACAGAAACAAAACATCAGAAGGAAAATCTGAACACTAATACATATGCATATACTGTGTGAACAGTATTGTTTTTAGTTTGTAGATTCATGTTGCAAAACATATCTGGAAACATAGCATCAACTGTGCTGACAATATAACAAGTGATGTTCTATTTGAAACAAAAGTTGTAATGGAAGCATCCTCCAAACTATCATGGCCTGTGTAACAGCAATAAATCAGTCAAAAAACCAACCAACCAACCACTCAGTACTTCTTGCTACTGGTCTTTAACAATCCTCTGCTAACTAGCCATATCTACCAAATATAAAATCTGGCATGGAGGCTTTCTTGTGGATGCAATTAAAGGACATAATGTAGTTTACCTTTTGTATAAAATTAATTCAGACGTCAATAACATCTCTTTACTGTCTAGAAATTAATTTGCATTTAGAATATGTTGTCACCAATAATTTATACTGTGCTATTGAAGTCCTTTCATTTATTCCCCACTGTTACCCAACACAAGATTGCAAAAAGGGGCTTAATATAAAGGCTATAAAAATTAAGTTTACCGACCCTTCAAAATATATTTTTTTAAAGTCACAGAATGAGTAGTCTATGCAACTACCCCAAATCAGAAGTAGAATCAACCACCAGGAGTTTCTTGCATGGTATATTTTCAAACTAAAACCAAAAGCTCCACCCGAAACATTTGAATCTCTGTGTTATTACTTTCCTAAAATGATATATGAAACCAAAATACTATTGTTAATATATTAGCAGCATCCTCTGCACTACTGGTCATAAGCATAATTTACAGTTCTTCAAGGTAAGTTTTTCAAAATAAAACACTGTTTTTCCCCCATCAGAATTCACAATCAAATTCCATGTTTTCCTACCTCAATCAGGAAGTCTCCAGTTCTCAAGCCAGCTTGCCATGCTACTCCCCCTTCATCCACAGATTCCAGGTACTGCAAAGCAGGAAAGGCTGGAGTTGGGGTGAACTCTTCAATAGGTGTATCAGCTTTGAAAATAAATGTCATATTACAAATAAATAACACAGTATTTGCAAATATAATTTTACTGAAAAAAGACTATCATTATGATTTATGTAAAAACATACTAGGTGCTGAAAGTAAACTAGGCCTCTGCCGCACAAATAATCTATATACAGGCAATCCCTTGGCCTTGGTACTCTACAGTTCTCCATTTTTGAGAAGTATATTTCCTTTTATTGCCACATAAAGCAATCAAAATGTGCAATAATAGTTCAATTTTGATAGTGAATGTCAAGGCCTTTTGGAAATGTAGTATATGTTAAAATGCTCATCTCATTCTCTGAAAGAGCTGACTAACATGGTTTATGATCTATAGCTGTAAGGAAAAGTCTTATCAACATTAAATGAAAACGTAAAAATCAAGTTAAGTTATTCTTTATAATTTATATGCATCTCAAAACATGAACAGAAGAGATATCAGTTTCTATAGTAGAGAAGGCACAGCAGCCCTAGTAGCAGCCCTGTATCAGAAAAGATTTAGGATTAGTAAGGGCATTGGATCTTTTACCTGAGGAACTCAGACTCTCGTGAGAGAGAGCATGAGAGTGACTGAGAAATACTTGGGCTTCCACAGAGGGTGTAACCTCTTTTTGCTGCATAGACAACTCATGCCAGTTAATCAACAAACTGATAAAGACATTGGCTTTCCTGGGGGTCCCCACACACATGCATTTAACTAGGACGACAGAATAAATCCTTTTACTGGTATTAAAACAAAGAGATTGTATTAATAATTTTAGTGAGGGAAGATAAAAAATGGTGTCCCCAGAATGAGGGTGTGGAATATCCTTCATGACCACATGTGGGCAAGCCTTGGAGCCAGGCAGGGCAAGGGAGAACCCACAGAAAAACTGAGGGGGAGCAAGAGATGGGACATACCATCAATATATTTTTTAAAACATAAAAGGAGTAAAATTTATGGTCATTGAAGTTAAAAAGCAGAGCACTAAATGTAAGGCTTTACTCTTAAGAATCCTCTAAAAGTAGATTTTACTCTAAGAAAAAGGTTAACATTTTAACATAGGAAGAAAAGCAATTTTTAGAACACACCACAGGCCATGCAACATATGTGCAGCTTTTGAATATATAAAAAAGGATCATATTTTCATACTAAAACTGTACCAATGTCACCTTGCACAAGGTCCACACCTATTTTAAGCAAAACCCTAACCTGCCTTTTCTATTTCCTATTCATAGACATAATTTTAATAGACTGACATTTGAAATACAGAAGGTAAGATTTTTTTTTTCCTCTGAAGCAAGACACCTGTAGTTTAGCTTAGATAGATAACAGAATGGCAAACATGGCAAAATGTTGCAACCGCCCTGGAAATAAAAATAAAACTAAAACTTTCTTCCTCAAGGAAGATTATAATGAGACAGCTCTGTACAAAATCCAAACTGCTCAAACAGAAACCACTAAAATCCATCTGAGTAGCACAGCATACAGCAAACACTGTTGTCTAGCAACCAAGTGCACCAAGAATAAATTCCTGTTTATTTAGAGGTGTGTATATATATATATATATATAAATATATTTTTACACATGCACACAGACACACACAGAAAAATACATACCTTTTGCCCCTCTGAGCACAAATCCAAATCCTTCATTGTCTTTTTTCTGCAGGACCACTGCCTTTTCTTCTATAATGCAGTCACTGTAGAGAGAATTCCGAGGATAGCGACCATTATTACATCCCTTCATCACCACTGTAGTAGCTGCTCCTCCAGTGTGCAGGTTCATCATCATCACAGCCAGTTAATCAAATAATATTGCAGTAACCAAGCATGGGGAAACAAAACAAAAAAAACAAACCAACAGCAAACAATGTGGGGGTAAGACAAAAGACAAAGCTTAATGGTAAAAGAGAACATGACAATGCAACTTAAAGGGAATGAAAAAGCAGAGAGAGGAGAGAAAGAGGAAGAAATCATGCATGGTGGTTTGTGTTCTATATGAATGACTGAATGAATGTGTGATCATGTCATTTGTGGGTTAGCTAGGATTCTAAAAGAAAAGAAAGTAAGTGAGCTGAATGACAATATCATTAATAAACTCCTCAATCATGGATGTACCAGATGCATCTTCTAGTGAAGCCAAAATGAAACCAACCAGAAGAAAAATGAGGCAGCATTTTAAAATTTAAATTAGATCTGTTTTCTGTATTAGCCAGCTAAAAAGGCACAAATATAGTCAGAAAGCTATGCCTTGCATCAAAAGCCCTTTTTCAATCCTATTGAATGTTGCATGCTGCAAGAATCCCACATGATCATCTGACAACCTACAATGCTAACAACGTGCAGCTGCCTTGGCGTCATCAAGCACAAATCTCCACAGCATCAAGAATCTGCATAACTGAAATAGTAACAAGGCAAGTGCAATCATGAAAACAAATTTTTAAAAAATATTTCCTATTCCTTGCAAAACAGATAAATGCTATAAAACAGGGAGATAGTGAAAAGGACTCTGTGCAGACAGTATTCACTTAAAGAAAATGTACCTTTAAGATTCTTTATCACATTGTCAAAGAAAAAAAGTAGACACTGGATGAAGAAAATGCAGATTTGCAAAATAAGCAAATAAAAACAGGCTTAGCTTGGATATTTTTTAAAATGTGCAAGCCTAGCTACAAAAAGATTTAAGTGGCCTGAACTTTTTTCCTCACCTTTCTTTCATCAGTACAAGGTAATTAGACTTAGGTTAATATGAAGTGAATACAAGGTAAGAAAACCAAACAATTTTAATCACAGGTATCAAATACAGATACTACTGCCCATTAAAAGCTGCATGGCACTTTTTAAACAAGGACAAGGTTAGAGGTTAAATAACTAACCACAAACAAAATGTACTATGAAACATAATGCTGCAGGGCTTAAAACTACACTACTAGTAAAGATGGAAGTAAATATGAACTAGGAGTGAATTATAATTCTCTCTGTTCCATACATGCAGATCAACTTCAAAAAGGAGATGCTTGAAGGAGACTTGAAACAGCACAATTGGCTGTTACTGCTCACCTATAGAATCCAGTCACTAAGGCTTCTTTTGCAGAGGAGAAGAAAGCATTCATTATTGCAAGAGAGTCAAACTGTTTTGGTACTATTATAAAAAGAACCCAGAGAGAGATGAACTCTGATAAAGAAAAAATGGTGGGAACTGCATATTTAAAGCTCTGAATAGAGATGTATGATTGCATCATGACACTTAAAGGGTAGGTCTACACCAGCCGCCGGATCGGCAGGTAGCGATCGATATATCGGGGGTCGATTTATCGCGTCTAGACTAGAAGCGATAAATCGATCCCCGAGTGCTCTCCCATCAACTCCGGAACTCCAGCGCCACGAGAGGCGCAAGCGGAGTTGATGGGGGAGTGACGGCAGTCAACTCACCGCCGTGAAGACACCACGGTAAGTCGATCTAGGTACGTCAACTTCAGCTATGCTATTCTCATAGCTGAAGTTGTGTACCTTACATCGACTCCCCCACAGTGCAAACCAGGGCTAAAATACCCAGAACTAACACCAATGGACACCTTCCAAACTCTAGCACATTCATATATTACAGACAGTTTCTTATAGCTCAGCTTCACTTTAGAGAAATCCATTTAACAAGCACTTCAGGTAGAATGATGATGAAGGTAAGTATCAGACGTGCCATTTAGAACACACCCTCTCTCCATTTTCGATCCCACCATCAATATTCCAGTGTCAAAGCAACTAGCTGAATTTCCCCAGCAGTAATGTTCTTTGCACTGTGGATAAGCTGTGTTGGTCCCAGGATATTAGAGATACAAGGTAGATGAAGTTAATATCTTTTATTTGACCAACTTCTATTGGTGAAAGACAAACTTCTGAGATACACTTCGGCTCTAGGAAAGGTACTCAGAGTGTCAGAGCTAAATACAAGGTGGAACAAGTTGTTTAGCATAAGTAGTTTACACGTATTCTAAAGAGACCATTCAAGGCTAAGTAGCCTGTTAATACCTCTGCAGCCAGACAGCAAAAAAGTGGGGTTAATGGGTTACAGATTGTTGTAATAACCCATATTAAAGACGCTGGATTATGGCTATTTACAATAATGTAAATCATGCTGTTACATTTTAAGAATACCCAAACAATAAGAAAGCAACAAAAAGATTTGAGAAAATGAATCTGTGGCCATTTCCTCCTCTACCCTGCAGGAAGGAGGGACTTGCCTTGACCTTATGGCTGTCAACTAGTGTCTCAGAACAGAAGTTAAAAGTGGGACAGAGTAGGCATAAATTGATGTTTTCACTGCTGCAGAGCCAGGAATCCAATAGCAGGCAGAATGAGCAAGGGAAGCTATCAATAGGCAACAAGCTCATTTTTTCATCCCCTAAAACGACAAAATGTCTAAGCATAAATTGTTTCTAATATAGTTTCCTTAGTTTATTTTGTCCCAACAGGATTCTTTTATCTAATATTATGCTGGGTGTACCATGCTGGAAGCCTGTTTACAGTTTACATGGGTCTACGAGACTAAATGGTGCCCATCCCATAACTAGGTCAAATTATCATGGATCAAGCCTCCTTGGTAGTACTCCCTCAATCCTGAAGGTGGTGTGAATACTTAGCTACAGGGTATTTGTATAAGGCCTTAACTACCAATGACGAGTAAGACACACACAGGGCTGGTCTCCAACAGATAAAAGGAACATTTTCCACAGTCTGTTTGAGTAGAAAATATGGCTCCACATGAGACTTAGTGGCTATGAGGATGACTATACACCAAACTCCAGAAGGTAAAAAAATGTGAATTTAGGTTTGTCCTGTTTTGAACTGAAATTAAGGAACAGGCATTTAACAGAGGAATTCACAGGATAATGTTAGTTTTTCCACTATTAGATTATGGCTGTCAGGTTAGTAGTACTAAATTGATAGGTTATTGCTGATACAGGGCATTAGTTAACTTACCACTGGACTGGTTAAACCTGACATACATTATATACAAGATGAAATGTAATTAGACCATCTGTTAGAGTGTGCCGGCCATTACTTTATATAACATTTTTTCCCCAAATGGGCGGTTTAACCTATGCCCCTTTACTCCCCCATAACAGTTTGTCGGCCCCTAACTTTGAACTATTATTATCTGGCAGAAAGAAAAAAAGGTTCCTAATTCTAAATCTGTTGGTGTTTGCTGGATTAGCAAAACAGACCACCACACCACTGAAGGAAAAGTTATTATATAAAACATACTCCTTTACATCTATGTAATGCCTTTTAAATCTGAACCATTTTGTGAGGTATGCAAAAATTAGGGATTCTTACAGACTGGGACACTGAGGAAGGGAGGTTAGGTGTTTTGCCCAAAGCAACAGAGAGAAATGCAAGTGGCTGCTTTGTACACATTTAATCTCTCCCAGGGCAGAGAAAAGCTAGCTTTTATCCATTCCAGAGGAGCTCTCAGCGTGGGTTCCCAGTTTCCATTCTTTTTAATGGTCCATGTAGGCAGCTACATTTGAATTCTAATACTGCTTGAGTAATGCAAGGAATCCCAAATTGCAGCTCACTGATATGACTGAGATTTGAGGCAATTCCTACAGTATATTTTATTGCAAGATACAATGAAATTCCAGTGAAGTACAGGTTCTGCCACTGCTGGGATGGGTCAATCTGTCTTACTATTTATAGGTATCTCCTTTACTGTAACAAGCTCTGGAATGAGAGGCGGATTCTAGTAATTAAGAACATCAAGATTAATGAAGAGATGACATTTGATTGCTTAAATTTCCCTGGCCATTGATCACCCAGCTGTGCAATTCACTGAAGCAAAATGTAGAGATAGAATAATTCGTTGAGCGGCTATTAATTATTTTCAAGTGGCAAGAGTGCATTTGGCAGTATACAGAATAAGTGGGAAGATACACAAATGGTCCCTGTCCCAAAATGCTTACAATCCAAATAGAACCAGCCTGATATTGTGTTACACTTATCATCAAACTTTTAGTAGTCTCTCTGCAGTACTTCCCATGCAGAGACCTCTGATCGTGCTGATGCTTATTTAAAAGTACATGCTGATACTAAATTCTGGTTATTTATTTTGAAAAATAATTGTATGATAGGCATGAGAACTACAAAAGCTTGGGAAATAGCATCTCAGGTTGCAATTTATTCTTTAACCTCTCTACTGTGTTGTCTTTATATGTATACTGCCCTCATGACCTTAAGTATTGGATATGTATTAGCATTATTATTTTTATTTCTATGAAGATTGTTTTTATCATTTTGCAGAATATATGTATGGCTGTTATGTATTTTTATTTCTTCTAGTACTATTTGCTTTTGCAAGGCAATTGCCATAAACCGAATAAAATCCAGCAGAAGCAAGTTTTATTAAAATATAAAGCATGACTAAGGTTTGTCCCCCCCACCCCCATGTATCAAACACTTCACACATGGTTTCAACAGAATAAAAGTCTACTCTTGCTAAAACCATTTCAGTTTGTCATTTCTGCAAGGAAGAAAGGGGGAGACAAATTCTAACTTATATTGAACTCTTCCTTTAGCAGAAATCCTTTTGGTTGTTAAGAGCAAAATTTCTTAGGTGGCATTAAGAAAATTTAACTTAAGGATCTTTAACAGTGATCAATTTTCTGTATGGACAGTAGCAAATATTTCTTTTCAAGACATGATTCCACTGAAGGAAAATGTAACCTTTTATCAGGATAAAAATATTGGGACACATTCAGGAAACTGGACTGAAAACCCTCCTCAGACACGAGAATAAACATCCCTACCACCATTTACAGGAGGACTAGAGAGTAAAAGAAGTTGATGGTACACTAGTTGGACTGTCGGAGAACGAAGGGATGAAGGGAAAAGACTAATTTTTTTTTAAAGCTGTCCTTTGATCTCTGCAATGACTGTAGTTGTGGAATTCATGGATTTGCAAAATAGAAGCAAAAGGAGAATATCAGCTTTCATCTAAAAAAGTTTCTCCCCTTTTCCTTGCACAGATTAGTGATACTCTTGAAAAAAAACCAAAACCAATTAACTGTGTTCAGATTCTGCAATAGGTGATTGGGTGATGACCTAAACATTCCTCCACATACATGCAGTTTTTATGTAAAATGAGTCAATTTAAGTTTGGGGTGTCTCACAAAGAACCCTCTTGTGAATCCTCTCCAAAAAGTCTCAGGGCTTGCTTTGTGTTTACTGTGGAACCTTGACAGAGAAGAATCTGTTTTATTTGAGGATGGCAAAAATTAGTTTGAAGACCCCTCCCACAAGAGCTAAGGGAGGCTTCATAAACTCATTTTCCAATAGCAACTATTTTCATTGGGTGATGAGCAAGAGTATCATCAAGAATGTAGGAGATAATCTGGCCTTGGAATTCTAAAGCTATCCCAACAAAACCAACTGTAATAACAATATATAGAAAACATGGAAAACACCGACAACCGTCTCAACTTAAGAGTGATAAATAAAGCTAGAAAGAGACTTTAATGTTAAAAGAAAGGATAACTGAGATGTCTAAGGCCAGCCATTGGGTTTGATCCTGCCAGGTGCTTGCAGAGAACCTGCAACTTCCAGTGACCTTGTAAACTGGAATAATAGAAATTGGATGAAATTTAGTAGTGCAAAGTCATTCATTTGGGGACTAAGAATTTTTGCTATCAGCTGGGATCTTACCAGTTGGAAGTGACAGAGGAGGAGAAAGACCTGGGTGTATTGGGTGATCACAGGATGACTATGAGCCATCAATATGATGTGGGTGTGAAAAAGGCTAATGCAGTCCTAGGCTGCATCAGGTGAGGTATTTCTAGTAGAGACAAGGAAGTGTTAGTACCATTATACAAGGCACTGGTGAGACCTCATCTGGAATATCGTGTGCAATTCTGGTCTCCCATGTTTAAAAAAAGATGAATTCAAACTGGAACAGGTACAGAGAAGGGCTACTAGGATGATACGAGGAATGGAAAAACTTACCTTATGAGAAGACACTCAAAGAGCTTGGCTTGTTTAGCCCAACCAAAAGAAGGTTGAGAGGAGATATGATTGCTCTCTAGAAATACATCAGAAGGATAAAGACTAGGGAGGGAGAGGAGTTATTTAAGTTAAGCACAAGAAAAAATGGCTATAAACTGGCCATCAACAAGTTTAGTCTTGAAATTACATTAAGGTTTCTAACCAGAGGAGTGAAGTTCCAGAACTGCCTTCCAAGGCGAGCAGCAGGGGGAAAAACACTTAACTGGCTTTCAGACTGAGCTTGGGGTCAGGAAGGAATTTCCCCCGGATCAGATTGGCAGAGACCTTAGGGGGGAGTGGGGGAAGGCGGGCAGTTAACCTTCCCCTGCAGCATAGGGCACGGGTCATTTCCAGGTTTAAACTAGTGTAAATGGTGAATTCTCTGTAACTTGAAGCCTTTAAACCATGATTTGAGGACTTCAGTAACTCAGCCAGAGGTTAGGGGTCTATTTCAGGGCTGGGTGACGTTCTGTGGCCTGCAATGTATCACGATGGTCTCTTCTGACCTTAAAGTCTATGAGTGATGCACCCCCTTACCAGTGCCCCTTGTATGATGGCCTGGGTAGCCTTCTTTCAGCAGACACACTTTCAGTAGATTTTTTTCTTATTTTATTGAAAAACAAAAACAAAACCACCCAACTATTTCCCCCTTTCTGACCTCTTGGTTTACTGCACTTTCCCCCCACCCCCACACTTTTTTTTTTAAACTGCACCTTCCCTGATGACTTCCTTTCCCATGCCCCAAACACTCACCAAAAAGCCTCATGTTGATTAGAATAGAAAGGGTGTCCACAGATATTCTGTGAGAAACCACTTGTGTTTCTGTAACTGAGCTGTTTCCTGAACTAGTCAGCTGCAGAAGTAGTGTGTATGTTAGGGATAAGTAAGGTAGTAGTGAGAAACAGCAGAATGCTTTCAGATTGCTGCTCACTGCTTTACCTATAGCAACATGACCATCTTCTAGCCCTCTTGCCCCAAAAGTGTTTAATATTGCAACTACCCTGTTAGTATATATTCACTGCTAGTCACCACAGCTTCTAAACACTGTACTTTTAAGTTTAAGATTAAGTACTACAATAAGATGTCCAAGGAATGTCTCCTCTTCTTCCATATAGGAATATGCATCAAATTTCTGGACAAGTAGAGGAACCAAGAGGGATTAGCTGAAGATTTTGGATATTTGTCACATACTAAAAAAAAAAAAAAAGGACTTGCATTTTACTATAAATTACAACTTTAACAGCTTTGAAAAAACATTTGATGAACGTTGGTGAGCAGGGGAGGTTGCGCTATTGTTTCCAACCTTATGATTAGTAAATTTGCAAGGAAAATAAGATTAACCGTAGTGGTAAAAAGTGATCCTGTCTTTAAAGACTACATATTTTCACTAATTAATCTTTTAAAATAGAGCAGGACAGCTCTCTCACTATAAAGTTTTCTAAAAAGAAACTTGGACTCTCTCACTCCTCTTTATGTCACTCAAAGTCGAACATATAAATTACACTGCTTTCCATAGAGAAAAAGTGTAAATAAAATAAATGTCTCTCTCTTTCATTCTTGTAGTCATCTATGTCATAAACTAAGATTTATGTAATCCAGTTTGGGAGGGAAGACAGAGGAGAAGTTAATCAAATCTTTGTCACAAAAATAAATTACCAGAGTTGTAATACCTTAAAAACAACAACCTGGAGTTGGTACATTCACATCTACTGCAGCCAGCCACCTGCAACAATTTGTTCAACTGTTCTTGCAGCTGAAATGGCTAACAGTTTGTGCCTGATCAATGAAACCTTGTGACAAGGCCACTCTGGTATCCTACATGTTTGTGGCAAATGTAAAATTGGTGCCTGGAACATTCAAACACTGTCTGAAATGGCTAAAGTTGTCCTTGTTAAGCAGCTGAAGAGTCTGAGCTTCAATAGTTGCACCTTATCTGAAGTATGCTAGCAAAGAAGCAGTGAAAACAAAGTTGAGGATTATTTCTTTTCTCAGATTGCCCCAATGGGTTGCTCCAGTAAAAGCTGGCTATTGTACTTTCACTTATTGTTCAGTGGGCATTGGAGAGTTGGCAGGTGAGTAACAAGCAACTCAGCAATGTCCGATTCTGTACTGGCTGTGGGCATCTTACCATCATCACTGTGTATGGTCCCACCAACACCATGGCTAACAATGAAGCTGAAGGTTTTACCAGCAACTGCAGGTAGTCTTTAATGAAAGCTCAAGATAAGACAAGACATCATGACCCTGGGCAATTTTAAATGTACAGATAAGAAAGGATTCCCAGAGTGGTTAAGTACAGTGGGGAACTTTGGTGCTGAGCAAAAGAACAAGGGGTAGTGACTGCTGGAATCTGAAGCTATCAATGACATGGTGATCATGGGCTCGCTCTTCCTTTACCTGAAAATTCACAAGCAGACTTAGTATAGACAAGTTGGTTTCACTAGGCTTGTGATCATGTTCTTGTCAGTAACAGTTGGCAGACACCAGTCATTGATGTATGAGTTTGCATATTTGCAGAACCTGACACTGACTCATGGCTCCTGCTGACAAAAGTGCACCTTTGACTTCAATGACAGCCAGTTAATGGGCTGAAGCTCTAATTAGAAATGAATTATCAAATGGCTTTCCATTCTGAACTTCTCAAAGTCACTGAAGAATTAGAGACTGCAGTCTCACTTCCTCTGTCATCTGTTGACGAGTGGCATTATTTCAATACCTCAGTGCTGATAACTCCCAGCTTGGTACTGAATTCTTAGCCCTTCAAATATCAACCATTGATCACACCAGTTTGAGCACATCTGTCAAGAGCAAAAGGAACAGCTGAATGAGTTCAACACTGGAATGTTGTCTAGTCTCTAAGCAAGAAAGATAAAGAATTCTGGTGGTCAACACAGATAGCCATGTTAGTACAGGCAGTTGCCAGGCACAATTTCAGCAGCCTCCATTCAACTTTGCACTGATTGTGGAGGAAGGTGGCACCATTTTGCCCAGTAAAGAATTGGGACGGTGGCATTAACCAGCCTGCAAGATCACTAGCATCAATGGGAAGATCATTTTTAGATATTTCTCAATTGTCTGGTGCCTACTTTCCCTCTTCCCACTATAGTATAAGTGTGAGTTCCGATAAAGCAAGAAGGGATCTGGTTTGCCATCCATAAGTTGAAGTCTGGGAAGGCACCAGGAGTTTGTAATGATACCCCCAAATGGCTAAAGACAGTGACTACTATTTTTCCATCGTTGCATAGGCTGTGCTAGACCATCTGGCACACTAATATCATACCTGATGACTGGAAGGGCATTATTCTGTCTCTGTTCAAAATGGGCCTGTCATAAATATAAAGGGAAGGGTAAACCCCTTTGAAATCCTTCCTGGCCAGGGGAAAGCTCCTCTCACCTGTAAAGGGTTAAGAAGCTAAAGGTAACCTCGCTGGCACCTGACCAAAGTGACCAATGAGGAGACAAGATACTTTCAAAAGCTGGGAGGAGGGAGAGAAACAAAGGGTCTGTGTGTCTGTCTATTTGCTGGTCTTTGTCGGGGATAGACCAGGAATGGAGTCTTAGAACTTTTAGTAAGTAATCTAGCTAGGTATGTGTTAGATTATGATTTCTTTAAATGGCTGAGAAAAGAATTGTGCTGAATAGAATAACTATTTCTGTCTGTGTATCTTTTTTGTAACTTAAGGTTTTGCCTAGAGGGGTTCTCTATGTTTTTGAATCTAATTACCCTGTAAGATATCTACCATCCTGATTTTACAGGGGGGATTTCTTCATTTCTATTTACTTCTATTTTTATTAAAAGTCTTCTTGTAAGAAACTGAATGCTTTTTCATTGTTCTCAGATCCAAGGGTTTGGGTCTGTGGTCACCTATGCAAATTGGTGAGGCTTTTTATCCAACATTTCCCAGGAAAGGGGGGGTGCAAGTGTTGGGAGGATTGTTCATTGTTCTTAAGATCCAAGGGTCTGGGTCTGTAGTCACCTAGGCAAATTGGTGAGGCTTTTTACCAAACCTTGTCCAGGAAGTGGGGTGCAAGGTTTTGGGAAGTATTTTGGGGGGAAGGACGCGTCCAAACAGCTCTTCCCCAGTAACCAGTATTAGTTTGGTGGTGGTAGCGGCCAGTCCAAGGACAACGGGTGGAATATTTTGTACCTTGGGGAAGTTTTGACCTAAGCTGGTAAAGATAAGCTTAGGAGGTTTTTCATGCAGGTCTCCACATCTGTACCCTAGAGTTCAGAGTGGGGGAGGAACCTTGACATGGTGGCATAGTGGTGGGATTAACCTGAAATCATTTTGAGATCCAGTTGAGATTTTTTTGAACTAGAAATACAGATTTTAAAAAGGAATTTTTTTTTTCCTTTGGAAAGGAAGTCCAAAAAGCAGCTGAAACTGAAAGCAGCTTGTTTTTTCTCTGCTTTGTGGCCAAGCAGAGACAAAAGGGGATTATCTTGTGAATTGCAGGTTTTCTTTGCCTGGAGGCAGGGTACTTAACTCCTGCAGGGAAATTCACAGTCTTCCAACCCAGAGTTTTTTTTTTTCTTTTCTTCCTAAAAGTAAATGGGGGGGGGGTGTTCTACCCATTTGCTTTTTCTTTGGGCTGGGTAAGCAGGTTTCCAAGTAGTTGGAGGTTTTTTGCTTTAATTTGGGCCCAGAGCAGAGACAAGGGAATTGTCTTTTTCTGTAGGCTACAATCACTATCAGAGAATAGGCATTCTATTCCAGCACAGCAAAATTTTACAGCCAAGTTTTGTTTATTTCTAAACCTCGGGTGTAAAGTTAGTTAAAAACAGAGAGGTTAGAATGACAAAATCCGCGGCTCGACTACAGCTCGAATTAGCCAAATTTCAGGCTGAGGAAAGACAAAGGGAACATGAAAGACAGATAGAACTCATGCGGCTGAAGAAGGAGGAGAAGGAAAAAGAGAGGAAGCATGTGGAGGAGGTAGAGAGGATAAAGGCCCGGCAGAATATACCAACAAATCCTAGCAATCCTTCTCCAGGTACCACTTCCCATCCCAGAAAGTTCCCCACCTTCAACGCAGGTGATACTGAGGCCTTCTTAGAAAACTTTGAAAGGGCCTGCCTTGGGTACAACATCTCTACTGACCAATACATGGTAGAGCTGAGGCCGCAGCTCAGTGGACCCTTAGCTGAGGTGGCAGCTGAAATGCCTAAAGAGCACATGAACAAGTATGAACTGTTTAAATCCAAGGCGAGAGTCAGAATGGGGATAACACCCGAGCAGTCTCGTCGGAGGTTCCGAGCCCTAAGGTGGAAACCAGACATGTCATTTACCCGACATGCCTACCACATTGTGAAACATTGGGATGCCTGGATATCAGGAGCAAGTGTTGAATCTCCAGAAAATTTGCCCTTCCTAATGCAAATGGAACAATTCTTAGAGGGTGTTCCTGAGGAAATAGAAAGATACATCCTAGATGGGAAACCCAAAACTGTAATCAAGGCAGGAGAATCATAGAATCATAGAATATCAGGGTTGGAAGGGACCTCAGGAGGTCATCTAGTCCAACCCCCTGCAGATTGGAGCCAGATGGGTGGAGGTGGCAGAGAAGAAGAAAACTGGTCGCAGTTGGAGCGGAGACCAGAAGGGACCACCCCAGACCACACCCTATTACCGGGGGCCGCCCAAGGCCCCACCTACCTCCCAAAGAACCCTCCAGACCCCTTATCGTCCCGCCACCCCATTCTCCAGCAACCCTCCTCGCCCCAGTGACCCGTCAGCTGGACGATGTTTTAAATGTAACGAGCTGGGGCATGTAAAGGCCAACTGCCCCAAGAACCCCAACAGATTACAGTTCATTGCACCGGAATCACACCAGAGGTCCACAGGCCCAGATACCTCCCAGATACCCTTGGAGCGGAGGGAAACTGTGAGTGTGGGCGGGAAGAAGGTCACCGCGTGGAGGGACACCGGAACACAAGTGTCAGCTATCCATGCTTCCTTACTGGACCCCAATTTAATCAACCCAGAGATCCAAGTGATGATTCAACCCTTCAAGTCCAACTCTTTCAATTTGCCTACAGCCAAGTTGCCTGTCCAGTACAAGGGCTGGTCAGGAATGTGGACTTTTGCAGTCTATGATGATTATCCCATCCCCATGCTGTTGGGGGAAGACTTGGCCAATCATGTGAAGCAGGCCAAGAGGGTGGGAACGGTCACCCGCAGCCAGGCTAAACAAGCCATGAGGCCTAGCTCTGTTCCGGAAACTTCTATCAGGACCCGGTCAGAGGTGATGGACCCGGACCCCAGGCCAATGTCTGCAACAGCAGTAGTGGATTCAGTCCCAGAGACCCAGACGGAACCAGTCCCAGAACCGGAACCAGCGGAACAACCAACACCAGACCCCGTGTCAGCACTGAATCCAGTACTTGCAACCTCAACACCAGAGGGCCCCACCGAACCTGAACTGGCAGCAGCCGATAACCCTACACAAGAGGCTCAGCCGGAGCCTGAATCCCAACATAGTGCACCAGCGGAGAGCGGTTCACAGTCAACAGAAACAGCTCCATCCCCTATATCGCTTCCCGAGGGACCAAGCCTAGGTCCCCAATCCAATGAGGAACTGATGTCTCCAGCATCAAGGGAACAGTTCCAGACCGAACAGGAAGCAGATGAAAGCCTCCAGAGAGCTTGGACGGCGGCACGGAGCAACCCACCACCTCTCAGCTCTTCTAATCGATCCAGGTTTGTTGTAGAAAGAGGACTTTTATACAAGGAAACTCTTTCTGGGGGACACCAGGAAGACTGGCATCCTCAGAGACAGTTGGTAGTTCCAACTAAATACCGGGCCAAGCTCTTGAGCTTAGCCCACGATCACCCTAGTGGCCATGCTGGGGTGAACAGGACCAAAGACCGTTTGGGGGGGTCATTCCACTGGGAGGGAATGGGCAAGGATGTTTCTACCTATGTCCAGTCTTGTGAGTGTGCCAAAGAGTGGGAAAACCCCAAGACCAGGTCAAAGCCCCTCTCCAGCCACTCCCCATCATTGAAGTTCCATTTCAGCGAGTAGCTGTGGATATTCTGGGTCCTTTTCCGAAAAAGACACCCAGAGGAAAGCAGTACATACTGACTTTCATGGATTTTGCCACCCGATAGCCGGAAGCAGTAGCTCTAAGCAACACCAGGGCTAAAAGTGTGTGCCAAGCACTAGCAGACATTTTTGCCAGGGTAGGTTGGCCCTCCGACATCCTCACAGATGCAGGGACTAATTTCCTGGCAGGAACTATGAAAAACCTTTGGGAAGCTCATGGGGTAAATCACTTGGTTGCCACTCCTTACCACCATCAAACAAATGGCATGGTGGAGAAGTTTAATGGAACTCTGGGGGCCATGATACGTAAATTCCTAAATGAGCACTCCAATGATTGGGACCTAGTGTTGCAGCAGTTGCTCTTTGCCTACAGAGCTGTACCACACCCCAGTTTAGGGTTTTCCCCATTTGAACTTGTATATGGCCGTGAGGTTAAGGGGCCATTGCAGTTGGTGAAGCAGCAATGGGAGGGATTTACACCTTCTCCAGGAACTAACATTCTGGACTTTGTAACCAACCTACAAAACACCCTCCGAACCTCTTTAGCCCTTGCTAGAGAAAACTTACAGGATGCTCAAAAAGAGCAAAAAGCCTGGTATGATAAACATGCCAGAGAGCGTTTCTTCAAAGTAGGGGACCAGGTCATGGTCTTAAAGGCGCTCCAGGCCCATAAAATGGAAGCATCGTGGGAAGGGCCATTCACGGTCCAGGAGCGCCTGGGAGCTGTTAATTATCTCATAGCATTCCCCACCTCCAACCGAAAGCTTAAGGTGTACCATATTAATTCTCTAAAGCCCTTTTATTCCAGAGAATTAAAGGTTTGTCAGTTTACAGCCCAGGGAGGAGACGACGCTGAGTGGCCTGAAGGTGTCTACTACGAAGGGAAATGTGCTGGTGGTGTGGAAGAGGTGAACCTCTCCATGACCCTTGGGCGTATGCAGTGACAGCAGATCCAGGAGCTGTGCACTAGCTATGCGCCAACGTTCTCAGCCACCCCAGGACTGACTGAACGGGCATACCACTCCATTGACACAGGTAATGCTCACCCAATTAGGGTCCAACCTTACCGGGTGTCTCCTCAAGCTAAAACTGCTATAGAACGGGAGATCCAAGATATGTTACAGATGGGTGTAATCCGCCCCTCTGAAAGTGCATGGGCATCTCCAGTGGTTCTAGTTCCCAAACCAGATGGGGAAATACGTTTTTGCGTGGACTACCGTAAGCTAAATGCTGTAACTCGCCCGGACAACTATCCAATGCCACGCACAGATGAACTATTAGAGAAACTGGGACGGGCCCAGTTCATCTCTACCTTGGACTTAACCAAAGGGTACTGGCAGGTACCGCTAGATGAATCTGCCAAGGAAAGGTCAGCCTTCATCACACATCTCGGGCTGTATGAATTTAATGTACTCCCTTTCGGGCTGCGAAATGCACCCGCCACTTTCCAAAGACTTGTAGATGGTCTCCTAGCGGGATTAGGAGAATATGCAGTCGCCTACCTTGACGATGTGGCCATATTTTCGGATTCCTGGGCAGACCACCTGGAACATCTACAAAAAGTCCTTGAGCGCATAAGGGAGGCAGGACTAACTGTTAAGGCTAAGAAGTGTCAAATAGGCCTAAACAGAGTGACTTACCTTGGACACCAGGTGGGTCAAGGAACTATCAGCCCCCTACAGGCCAAAGTGGATGCTATCCAAAAGTGGCCTGTCCCAAAGTCAAAGAAACAGGTTCAATCCTTCTTAGGCTTGGCTGGTTATTACAGACTATTTGTACCGCACTACAGCCAAATCGCTGCCCCACTGACAGACCTAACCAAAAAGAAACAGCCAAATGCTGTTCAGTGGACCGGAAAGTGTCAGAAGGCCTTTAACAAGCTTAAAGCGACACTCATGTCTGACCCTGTACTAAGGGCCCCAGACTTTGACAAACCGTTCCTAGTAACCACAGATGCGTCCGAGCGTGGTGTGGGAGCAGTTTTAATGCAGAAAGGACCTGATCAAGAATTCCACCCTGTAGTGTTTCTCAGCAAAAAACTGTCTGAGAGGGAAAGCAACTGGTCAGTCACTGAAAAAGAATGTTATGCCATTGTCTACGCTCTGGAAAAGCTACGCCCATATGTTTGGGGACGGCGTTTCCACCTGCAAACCGACCATGCTGCACTAAAGTGGCTTCACACCGTCAAAGAAACTAACAAAAAACTTCTTCGGTGGAGTTTAGCTCTCCAAGATTTTGATTTCGACATCCAACACATCTCAGGAGCTTCTAACAAAGTTCTGATGCACTCTCCCGTGAAAGTTTCCCAGAATCAACTGGTTAAAATCGTCCTTGAGATGTGGAAAATATTGTTAGTCTTTATGTACTTGGTAGTATATTTAGAGATGCATGTGTCTTATTAACTCTGTTTTTCCTAGAGCTCCAGGACGAAATCCCAGCCAGTGTTTCACCCTAGCTGAGATTTGGGGGGCGTGTCATAAATATAAAGGGAAGGGTAAACCCCTTTGAAATCCTTCCTGGCCAGGGGAAAGCTCCTCTCACCTGTAAAGGGTTAAGAAGCTAAAGGTAACCTCGCTGGCACCTGACCAAAGTGACCAATGAGGAGACAAGATACTTTCAAAAGCTGGGAGGAGGGAGAGAAACAAAGGGTCTGTGTGTCTGTCTATTTGCTGGTCTTTGTCGGGGATAGACCAGGAATGGAGTCTTAGAACTTTTAGTAAGTAATCTAGCTAGGTATGTGTTAGATTATGATTTCTTTAAATGGCTGAGAAAAGAATTGTGCTGAATAGAATAACTATTTCTGTCTGTGTATCTTTTTTGTAACTTAAGGTTTTGCCTAGAGGGGTTCTCTATGTTTTTGAATCTAATTACCCTGTAAGATATCTACCATCCTGATTTTACAGGGGGGATTTCTTCATTTCTATTTACTTCTATTTTTATTAAAAGTCTTCTTGTAAGAAACTGAATGCTTTTTCATTGTTCTCAGATCCAAGGGTTTGGGTCTGTGGTCACCTATGCAAATTGGTGAGGCTTTTTATCCAACATTTCCCAGGAAAGGGGGGGTGCAAGTGTTGGGAGGATTGTTCATTGTTCTTAAGATCCAAGGGTCTGGGTCTGTAGTCACCTAGGCAAATTGGTGAGGCTTTTTACCAAACCTTGTCCAGGAAGTGGGGTGCAAGGTTTTGGGAAGTATTTTGGGGGGAAGGACGCGTCCAAACAGCTCTTCCCCAGTAACCAGTATTAGTTTGGTGGTGGTAGCGGCCAGTCCAAGGACAACGGGTGGAATATTTTGTACCTTGGGGAAGTTTTGACCTAAGCTGGTAAAGATAAGCTTAGGAGGTTTTTCATGCAGGTCCCCACATCTGTACCCTAGAGTTCAGAGTGGGGGAGGAACCTTGACAGGGCCACAAGGTCAAATGTAGCAACTATAAATGCATTGCGTTGTTGTCACTCACAGGGGAAAAGTCTTTTCAAAAAGTGCATCACCGATTCAAGATATTACCATGGAAGCAAAGGCCAGTCTAGTCAGTGTGGCTTTAGAACTGGGCCATTCCACTATTGACCAGATTTTTACCTTGAGACAGCTTTTCTGAGAAGATGGCTGAATTTAATAAGCTATGCATAGCACTTTTAAAATAGGTTTTCATCAGGCCTTTGGTTCAGTGCATCAAGCAAACTTGTGGGATCATCTGATCAGGTTACTTGGCATCCCTGGAAAGATAGTGTTATTAATAGAAGAGCTCTCTCTACTGGGGAACAGAAAGTGGTGTTTGAATTAATGGTAGATATCCAGCACATTTTCTTATTTCCACAAGAGTTCAGCAAGGCTGTGTCATCACCATTGTTGCTCAGTATCAGCACTGACTGACTGACAGATAAGCTTGAAGAGGCAGTTGTTGGTGGCATTGAGTTGAACACCATTTTACTTGGAAACCTCAAAATACATCAGTGACATTGCCTCATTGGTTCAGTTTGATAAATTACTGCAGTTGATGACTGATCTTACCAGGCAAAAGTTAGCATGTATTGATTTAGTTATCAATTCAGAAGAAAAACAAAAAATAAAAAAAATAAAAAAAACTCCACAACTAGTGTGTCCCCCCCATCCACAGCCATTACCATTAAGCGCCGCCAACTCTAGATTACAACCAACACAGTACAGTATTAACCTGCCCAGACACAATATCAAGCAGATGGCAATTCTCAGATACTTGGTGCTGACATATTTGAATGGAAGACCAATGAATTACAAAATGCATTTATCAGAGACAGTGCCCTTGAGTATGTTCAAAAGATATGGACACTTTCATAGCAGCTGCCATCATGTTATGGGTCCTTCAGTGGTGTCTCAGGAGAAGTCATTACATCAAGCTTCTTATGAAGCTGTGAATCTAAAGAACCATGGTTATATCAATAGGTTTCAGAGTAACAGCCATGCTAGTCTGTATTCACAAAAAGAAAAGGAGTACTTGTGGCACCTTAGAGACTAACCAATTTATTTGAGCATAAGCTTTCGTGAGCTACAGCTCACTTCATCGGATGCATACTGTGGAAAGTGGATTATCATACACATTGTAAGGAGAGTGATCACTTTAGATAAGCTATTACCAGCAGGAGAGTGGGGTGGGAGGAGGTATTGTTTCATGGTCTCTGTGTACATAATGTCTTCTGCAGTTTCCACAGTATGCATCCGATGAAGTGAGCTGTAGCTCACGAAAGGTTACATCAATGTTATTGCATCACAGTGAAACGTGGGCACTGCGAAACACTAAACAATGGATGATTGACATTTTTGATTCTCATAGGCTTTGTCAACTTTTCTTGTCCTGCCACTTCACACAGATCAGAAATGAGGATATTCTTAGACAACCCCAGCTACTACCTCCATCAGCTCTGGTCCAGTTTCAGCAGTTTTTCTGATACAGGGAATTACAAAGTGCATTTACCAAAAAAGACAGCTGCCACACAGCTGACAATCAGATGGTTGCCAAAAGCTTTTGTGGCATAAGACCACCACCAATGACAGATACAAACTGAACATCCAGCGAGACCATCCGAAGGATTAAGCTAGTGTTGATACTGGTGGTGCTCAATATGAAAAGAGGCAATATCTTTGTGATTTGCCTTGTTGATGAAGGAAGAGTATCAGCTGAATTGGACATTACTAATTTTGGTTTCTCCCCTCCTCCTCCCAATTACCATTGTTTATAAACCTCACTAACCTATGGTAAAGCAATGCAATGCTTTGTCCACCAAAATAGAAAGGAAAAGTATGACAAAGTATTCTGATCTATCAACTTCCACAAGATTTATTGCACATTAAAATTCCGATTTTATTTTTGTGACAAATATTCAACACAGGGCAAATTGAAGAAAATGTTGAAATTGTAAACCTATAGATATTCCTGATGTGAAAATTTATGCATATACTTAAAAATATATATGGAAAAGGAGAAACCAGGACACAAAGTTCCCTCTTCTCTCCACTGAAGAGTTGCTTCATTACATGCAGTATCCTTATTACTCATAGGGCTCTAGTATCAATTTCTCTGAGTTTGGAGTTTGAACTGAAATATTTCTGTTAAATGCTATCAACATCAGTTCCAGTGCCATACATGAAGCACAGCTATGAACGAAGGATGCAGTATACGGATGTCTAGTAGTACCTAATGTGATGGTTTTATTATACAGATCCCGATCCAGTGAAGAATAGACAGAATCCATCAATTCATACATATCACGCAAACAGTCAGACCGTTGCAACTTTTAGCTACTACTCTCTATCTTGATTAGAACAGGTGGCCTACTGCTAGAAAACTAATTATTGATTGTCTGAGCTGTCCACTCCTGCACTGTCATCCTGAGCAAAGAAGATGACTCCAAGAGCATAAAACCACCATATGGGGACCACCTGGTTTAAATAGACATGGGCACTTACCTGATCTACTTTTGATATTGGTATTTCTTCCTACCTGAAAACAGCTGCCTTCATAACCACTGTTGCTCTTGCCATTAAACCATGAGGAGAGGGGACTTTCTACTGAATCATCTTAACACACTAAAATAAGGATGATTATTAATATCTAGCTCTCATAGCACCAATAGATCTCAAAGCACTTTTACAAAGGAGGGCATCATCATTATTGCAATTTTACAGATAGTGTAACTGAGGCCCAGGAAAAGAAATTACTTCCTCAAAGTTGCAGAGCAGAGGCAGGAATTGAACACAGATCTCCTGAGTCCCAGTCCATTGTCCTATCCACTAGGTTAACTGGCATCAAAATTTTATTTTTAAGAAGAGATCACATTTTTATATTTTATGTATAAACACACAGTCCTAAAGAGGTTAATCCATTATGCTTGAGCGGCCAGAAAGAAAACTAATCAAGGGGATTGTAACAGAGGTAACTAAAGAACACCGCATTAGGGGTTGGTTTGGAGTCTTATCAAACCCTTGTATCAGGAAACTTGGGGTGGAAAACTTCTAGGAACACATTCACTCAGGGTATAGATTGTGTATCTGCACTTCTGGTTCCAAGCAGTGTTGAAACTCAGGGCATGGAGGGGAGCTGCAAATATATTTGGGCTGAGGTTGTTTCCAAACATGACCAAAGTGTTGTGGGATCTGGGCAGAGGGTAAGGTGGGTTCCCCTGCCAAAAAAAACCAAACCAAACCCAAAAAAAATCACCCCAACATTTTGATCATCTTTGTTTGGCACAAGATCTTATTCAATTGCATCTCTCCAAAAGGCTACAAAAAGGATATGGCAGAACAGCAAGAAAACAATAAAATGCTTGTGAATTGGCAATTATAAGTGTGACTTACAATAAAAAGAAAAATAGGGGAAAACTCTGGTCTGGCATTGATGGAAAGCATGTGGATCTAACACACAGAAGAAATTACTCAAGCACTATTATGAAAATATTGCTCCTGTAAGAATGACAAATCAGTGTCACCTTGGGTTGTCTGTTGAGCCTGCTGTATACATTAGATATGCCAGGGATATATTCTAATTTGCACACCCCATCCATTAGACATTCTAGACAAGTTTCCACATTTTCGTTTCCTACATCATTATTTTGGTTTGCTTTCCTTATGGAGATTCCCACTTTTCTGTCCAGAAAAGGGGCTACAATGGATACATAAAGGAAACAGACACAGAGACCAATGCCAAAAATGTCAACTAATTTTGGGTGCTTGGATTCATTGTATAGCCTCAAGTCTGATTGTAATTTCATTCTTTAATAGTCTCCAGTATGCCCCCCTGTACGTTTATATTACAGAGGTAGAAAAAAAGATGCTGCCTGCAAATCACAGACCTGTCTTTTTACTTCCTATTTCAGCAGTTTCTCTGGATGCTCTCTACAATCATAAATGTAAAGAGCTCAGCCACAGTAGCATGTATGACAGTGTAAGAGGTAATGTGCTTTATCAGCTGCAGAAGCTGTTTATTGGAAAGCAAAACCATTTTCATTATTAACCAAAAAGTGTTGTTTTCAAGTATTATAGACGCGACATCTAGGGTGACCACCTTTTCAAAATGTGGAAACAGGACATGTGCAGAAGCCCCATCCCGCTCTGTGGCCCCAACTCCTGCTTCTCCTCTTCCCCCAAGGCCCCGCCCCTTGGCCAGGCCAGAGCCACAGAGGAGCCAGGCAGTGGTAAGAGCTGCCCAGGGAGGCCAGGCCACTGTGGGGAGCTCTGGACTGTCCATCTGCCCTGGGTTGGGTGCTGGGATACGCAAAAGTAGCCTCCAACCCATGTCCCTGCCCCCGGGGGCATGCCGCCCACAGCAGGTAGAGGGTCCACAGCTCCCGACAGTGGCTCAGGCTCTCCGGGTGGCTCTTACTACAGTACTACTCTGGCTTCTGGCCTGGTTGGGGCAGGGCATTGGAGGAAGAGGAGAACAGGAGGCAGGGCCTCATGGCGGGGGGGTGGAGTGGGGGGGCACTAAGGCCCACCTCACCCCCCCTCGCCCCTCCACCAGGAAGAGGCTGGTGTTGCCCCTGAGCCTCAGGCAGGTGCAGAGTGGCACCGCAGGGAATCTGGAACAAATGAGGTCTTAGAGTCATTCCCCATCTTTTCTCTGCCAGTCAACCATGGCTCGCATCTGCAGAGTCAATGTGGCACCATGCTCCAAACCGATGCACTTTGCTGATGGCATGGGTGGAGACTGAAATTGATTAAGATCACACCAAGGGCACGTAGTCCCATAAGAACCAAGTTGGGTCGCTTGGCTCAGTGGTCTTTGCTCTCTGTTGCACATCAAAAAGCAGCAGCTGGGATGAACATTCGCAGTCCCCTGACATTTATTCAGTTCTGAAACTTTGCCTCTGTATTCCCCCATTTACTGTGTTGCAATTGTTTGTTCATCCAACATTGTCTCACCTCGCCACAACCCATACAGGTGCTACCTTTGAGTTGCCCACCTTCACTCTCCCTGTTCGTTATAATTCTGACCCATCTTTCACTCCTCCACATTTACCGACTCTTCTTACACACAAAATCCTTTCAACTCCCTAAACTTAACTCTGGGTGTCTTCCCACCAAAATAACCCAGAGCTTTTATAATAATAAAGTAAAGAAATAATAATAATAAAACAATTAAAGAGAAGGAACTAACAGAATATATGCCTTATAACATCCTCTTCACTACGTTTGTATGCTTTGCCCCCTCCCTCCCCATACACTGATTTGTCACTTTTTTATATTGTAATCTTTCCCAAGTACGGACTTTGTCTTTATAAGCATTGTGCTAGGCCCTGTACAAATGGTGCTCCAATCCCCAAAGGGACCTTTGAGTCCCGATTAAGTTATATTACAACAGTAGAAGCAAGGGAGTAAAGCACTTCAGTTCAGAGATTTGTCATCTGGAGCAGCAGAGTAGAGATAATGTAAGCCTGAAAAAGGAAAGACCTGAAAAGGGAAGCACGTATGAGAGTGTCAGGTGATGTCTGGGGTGGGTTGGCTCTGTTTCCCAACAAATAGCTGGACATGAGGCAACTGGGAAAGCTAAGGTGGTGTTTATATTTTTTATTTTAACTGCTTAGCCATCTGGAAAACATTCTTAGTTTAAAAAGAGATTTGGAACTATTTTATTTTCTTATTTATCTAGGAATGAGTTTCATCTCTTGCTGAGAAAGTGATTGAGAAACCAAGTTGACTATTAAAGCACTTGGTCTTTTTCAAAGCAATTGCTATTGAAACCACCATGATACATTATTTCATTTCACCAGAGTGCTGCCTCTCCTACTACTGTACTAGATCCTCCTTGCTCACCTAGAGGGACAGATATGGCAAATGACTGGAGCACACAAGCTTTCATTTCCAGCTCCCTCAACGTTACACAAAGTCTGCAGCAAGCAGGCCAGGTACCTTCTTAGCAAGAAGAATGCCAAAAATAATGTTGTGAAGGACTACATAAAGTTACCTATATAAAACAAGTTGATAGCTATAAACTCTCTTTCCTATGGTTATTATTGCTACAGAATAGAGGAAAACTTCACAAGTGGTCATCACAGATCTTAAATCTAGGCTACAATGGATAATATGACAAAAATTTGGCAAATTATCATCTTCTTACGATAAGCTAGTTACCAAATAGCACTGGATACTGCAAGTTGGGATTGATGCCTGTTAGCAAAGTTGTAACTTACACTTACTACCTATACTAAATCCAATTTTATCAGTGGTAGAAGTCAGTTCTAGGAACTCAAATTTACCTCAAAATATTTAAAATAACCAAGTAATGGAAAGTAATACGACTATATCAAGTTTCTACAGAATCACTGAATCAAAATATTAAATTAAATTGTCATAAGTTAGAGGAAGAATTTTGTTTAGAAGTTCTAGACCTTTCAGAGCCATTTTAAAAATTCAAGCTGTCTGAAGAGTTCCGGTTCTTTTAAATAATTTTATTACACAACTGTGTAAAAGCTACTTTTTGGCACTGAATGAAGATGCTACGCGCACACACACACACACACACGCGCGCTTCAAGACACGAATAGCGACTTTGCAGCTCATGTTGAGGTCCCCAAAAGCGTGCTTCTACTCCCATGGAAAGGAATGGCAGAACTCCATTGGCTTCATTGGGAACATCAACAGTCCTGAAAATGTTTAGACTATCTGAATCACCCAAGTCTGCAAGATTTAGATGGAAAGACCTTCCATAGGAATTCAGAGATCCCAAAATAAGTGTTACCCTCTTAGCATAGGGACTCTGAAACTCAAAGACCCATGGGTCGGTATAAGCAATTTTTGGATATTTATCTGATCCAAACCCAAATGCCAAACTTTTGGATGTACACCCTTCTAACTAAGACAGTTTTCAGACAGCTTTAACATATGCTGTGAGCCCTGGACCAAATCATGATCTAGTCCTAGCCTCAGAATCACGGTATGAGAATACAATGTACACAATATATGAAATAGCATATTTTTAGAACTAAATTTTACAGCTTTGACTTGATCAGATATGACATCTTCATATTACAATTCAAATTAGGGCATCTAATAATCCAAGAAATCACATTGTGACATACAGTTCCAAATACAAATCACTAATTGTAGCCCACAAAATGCAGACCAAGGCATAATCCATCTTAATTCCACAGAAGCAAGAGAGAATCACTCAAGAACCCGCAAAGAGCTAATTCAGTAACATGACTGAAATGCCACCATTCTCTTACACTGAATGAAGGATGAGTGACAAATCACGTGACGCCTCTACCAACTTTTCAACCATCTGTGGAGTGTATCGGTAATGTTCAGACAGGAGGCTATTCTACAATGCAAAAGCATCTACAGCTGCATTACTTGTAATCTAAAAACCTAAAGATAACTTTCCCTTTAAAAAAAAGAAGACTAGTATACTACAAATGAGTGAAAATTCAGAACAAGCAGCCATGCCTAACTATTTAAACACTGAAGAACTGTCCCCCACCCCAAGGCATTTCACATGCTCTAACATTTTTTCCTCATTATAACTGCTGCTAACTACTTATTGTCCATGCTTTAGATGTACGTGCATGCATAATGGCTAAGTCTACCTTAATCATTAAATTTCAGCACTAGCACACCAAAGGAAATTTTCTTCTGTATGAATAAATGCACATACACAAAACTATAATCACAAGCAGCCTTGATGATAAAAAGTGCCTAACATCTGCCAAACCAAATTCAACTGAAAGAATACGGAAGGAATCCCCAACTATATCATGATAGTGAGATAACCCATCTCTCCCCACCAAGGAGACAACAGAATGTCTAAAACCCAATGCCTGCAACCAAGAACCGTTTTAAAAATACCTTCAAAAAATATGCAACAAAAAATATAAAATTGTCCCAGAAACAGAACAGAACAACAGATACACCCAAACTCGATTATACTGCTTATATAGGTTACACTTAACATGAAAAATTCATAAAGAGGAATAGACATCATCTGACTGACAGATTTGACTAAAGGTATTCCCAGAAAAGCATACTGCTGGCTAATTACACTGCCAGCCTCTGCTTCACTATGCTCTAGACCTGGAGAACCCAGATGAGAGTGCAGAGTGCAAAACCTCTAAGATACTGATAGTGCCAATGCAATCCTGCAAATCTTATTAATAACCACTGACTATATTGCCAGTGATAGGTGTACATACTAAGGATATGTCTACACTACTAAATTAGGTTGATCTTATAGAAGTCAATTTTTAGAAATCGATTTTATACAGTTGATTGTGTACGTCCCCACTAAGCGCATTAAGTCAGCGGAGTGTCCTCAATACCATGGCTAGCATCAACTCATGGAGGGGTGCACTGTGGGTAGCTATCCCACAGTTGCTGCAGTCTCCGCTGCCCATTGGAGTTCTGGGTTAAGCTCCCAATGCCTGATGGGGCAAAAACATTGTCAAGGGTGGTTTGGGGTTGTCAGTCGCCCCTCCCTCCCCCTGTGAAAGCAACAGCAGACAATTGTTTTGCGTCTTTTTTTCCTGGGTTATCCGTGCAGATGCCATACCACGGGAAGCATGGAGCCCGCTCAGCTCACCACTGCTGTTGTGAGCACTGTAAAACACCTCACGCATTATCCTGAAGAATCTGCAGAACCAGGCTAAGAGAAGCCAGCATGAGGATGATTGTGATGAGGACATGGACACAGATGTTCCTGAAAGCATGGGCTGTGGTAATTGGGACATCATGGTGGCAGTGGGGCTGGTTGATACAGTGGAATGCCAATTCTGGGCCCGGCAAACAAGCACAGACTGGTGGGACCACATAGTGTTGTGGATATGGGATGATTCCCAGTGGCTGCGAAACTTTTGGATGCATAAGGCCACTTTCCTTGAACTCTGAGAGTTACTTTCCCCTGCCCTGAAGCGCAGGAATACCAAGATGAGAGCTGCCCTGACAGTTCAGAAGCAAGTGGCGATAGCCCTGTGGAAGCTTGCAATGCCTGACTGCTACTGATCAGTCGGGAATCAATCTGGAGAGGGCAAGTCTACTGTGGGGATTGCTGTGATCCAAGTAGCCAGTGCAATCACTGACATTCTGCTATCAAGGGCAGTGACTCTGGGAAATGTGCAGGTCATACTGGATGACTTTGCTGCAATGGGGTTCCTTAACTGTGGTGGGATGATAGACAGTACGCATATACCTATCTTGGCACCGGACCACCTTGCCAACCAGTAAGTAATTCACAAGGAATACTTCTCAATGGTGCTGCAAGCACTGATGGATCACAAGAGACGTTTCACCGACATCAACATAGGATTGCCGGGAAAGGTGCATGACGCTCGCATCTTTAGGACCTCCGGGCTGTTCGAGCAGTTGCAAGAAGAGACTTACTTCCCAGACCAGAAAATTGCCATTGAGGATGTCGAAATGCCAACAGTTATCCAGCCTACCCCTTGCTCCCATGGCTCAAGAAGCTGTACACAGACGGCCTGGACAGTAGTAAGGAGCAGTTCAACTATAGGCTGAGCAAGTTCAGAATGGCGGTAGAATGTGCCTTTGGACTTTAAAAGCTCGCTGGCACTGTTTGCTGACTAGGTTAGACCTCAGCGCAACCAACATTCCCATTGTTATTGTTGCTTACTCTATACTATCTGTGAATAAGGGGGAGATGTTTATGGTGGGGTGGAAGGTTGAGGCAAATCGCCTGGTGGCCAATTTTGAGCAGCCAGACACCAGGGCAATTAGAAGAGCATAGCTAGGCATGCTGCGCATCAGAGGCTTTGAAAACCAGTTTCATGACTGGCCAGGCTACAGCGTAACAGCTGTGTGTTTTTCTCCTTGCTGCAAACCCCCTTTGCTGATTTTAATTCCCTGTAAGCCAACCACCCTCTCCTCTTCAATCACAGCTGGCAAAGGAAATAAAGTAACTATTGTTTTGAAACCATGCATTCTCTCTTTATTAATTAAAAAAAAAAGTGAGATAACTGACAAGGTAGCCCGGGTGTGGGGTGCGGGAGGAGGAAAGGACAAGGCCACATTGCTTATTGTAGCCACACTACAAATCAAAACTGTTTGAATGACAGCCTTCTGTTGCTTGGGCTATCCTCTGGAGTGGAGTGGCTGGGTGCCTGGCGTCTCCGTCCGCGTGTTCTTGGGCATCTGGGTGAGGAGGATATGGAACTTTGGGAGGAGGGCAGGTGGTTATACAATGGATGCAATGGGGGTCTGTGCTCCTGTTGGCTTTCCTGCAGCTCCAACAGACGCTTCATCATGTCCGTTTGCTCTCCCATTAGCCTCAGCATCACCTCCTGCCTCTGCTCTTCGCACTCACTAAATGCTTTCCTGGCCTCTGCCACTGAATGCCTCCATGCATTAAGCTGTGCCCTATCAGGGCGGGAGGACTGCATGAGCTCGGAAAACATGTCATCGCGAGTGCGTTTTTTTCACCTTCTAATCTGCAATAACCTCAGGGACGGAGATGACAGGAGGAGCATAGAAACATTTGCAGCTGCAGTGGGGGAAAAAAGGGCGAGTAAAATTTAAGATGATGCTGCTGTGATCCAAGTAGCCAGTGCAATCACTGACATTCTGCTATCAAGGGCACTGAGAACAAAAAAGGGAGACTCTTTCACAGTGAATCAAACAATTCACAGCAGACAGCACATGTGCTTTAGGTACAAGGTCACATTTTGCCTTTTACATTGAGTGCATGCCGGTATGGTGACACATCTCACACGGCTGGGCAACAGAATTCGGTTTCCAGGCAGCCATTGTAAGCCTTTTGGTACACAGGGTTGGCTTCTTATGCCTTCATAACATGTGGGAATGGTTTCAAACTGCAGTGCCATCCTCTCCCATAGCAAGCAATGCCGGTTGGGTTTCACATTTAAAAGGAGGGGCTGCGGTTTTCGGGTGGATGTGCAGCACACACCTACCCTCACCCCGCTGCGTGGCTATTCTCTGGGATGATCCCCTCCCCCCTCCCCCCGTCGCGTGGCTATTGTCTGGGATGATCCCTTTTAGCCAAGTGCAAACAACCCAGCATTAACGGGGTCCTTTTACTGTTCCCTTACAAAAATTCCCCTATTTAAACCAGGCTACCATGAATGATTTCACTTTCCTGAGGCTAACACAGAAAGATAAAGACCGAATGTTGCTTGAATGCGACCAAAGCCCAGGACCATTCGCTGCCATGCTTTGTGCTGCAATGATTCCTGACTACTTGCTACTGGCTTGGCATGGTAAAGTGTCCTACTGTGGAGGATGAAATAAGGCAGCCCTCCCCAGAAACCTTCTGCAAAGGCTTTCAGAGTACCTCCAGGAGAGCTTTATGGAGATGTCCCTAGAGGATTCCCACTCCATCCCCAGACTCATTAACAGACTTTTCCAGTAGCTGTACTGGCCGCGAATGCAACCTAATTCTTCAGGGCAAATCAAACATTAAACACTATTGCTTTTAAACCCTGTACTGTAGTTGCAAATGTGCACTCACCAGAGCTGCCTCCTCTGCCTTCAGAGTTGGGGATCCCGCCTTGGGAGGGTATTGGCTCTAAGGTGATGAAAAGGTCCTGGCTGCCAGAGAGAAAGGATTCACCACCTGCCTGCTGTGCATTCTCCTCCTCCTCCACAAAATCCTCCTCCCTGTTGCGTGAGACTCCCCCCTTGCAGGTGTCCGTGGACAGTGGTGGGGTAGTGGTAGGGTCCCCCCCTAGAATGCCATACAGCTGATCACAGAAGCAGCATGTTTTGGGCTCTGACCCAGAGCAACCGTTTCCTCCTTTGTCTTTTGATAGGCTTGCCTGAGCTCCTTAACTTTCATGCGGCATGGCTGTGTGTCCCTGTTGTAGCCTCTCTCCACCATGCCCTGTGTGATTTTGGCATATATATTAGCATTTCTTCTTTTTGATAGGAGTTTGGCCTGCACAGATTCTTCTCCCCATACAGCAATCAGATTCAGTGTCTCCCTTTGTCCATGCTGGAGCTCGTTTGCAATTCTGGGGGGACTGCATGGTCACTTGTGCTGCTGAGCTCGCCATGCTGACCAAACAGGAACTGAAATTCAAAATTTCCCGGGGCTTTTACTGTGTACCTGGCTAGTGCATTGGACAGCACTTTGAACTCCAGAGTGGGCACATTGGAGCACTCTGGGATAGCTCCTGGAGGCCCAATACCGTCGAATTGCGTCTGCACTACACCAAATTCGACCTAGTAAGGTCAATTTTAGCACTACTCCCCTCACCAGGGAGAAGTACAGAAACAGATTTTAAGAGCCCGTCAGGTCAATGGAACGGGGCTGGTTGCGTAGACGCATTCATTTTAAAAATTGACCTAACGCGGCTAAATTCGACCTAACCCCGTAGTGTAGACCAGGGCTAAGTGAACTTCTGACAAGTTCCTCCCTTTAGGGCCATGCATGGAGGGATGCTGGATTCACCACATAAAATTAAATTAAAATGCATGGTTGCCACACTGTGATCAAGGAGAATGCCCTTTCTGACTCCCTGTCCAGCGTCAGTTATGGCCAGACCTCCCCCAAAGGCATCCATCCAGTTTAAGTATAATACAGATGGACAAGGACATGATAGAGTTGTGAAGCACCTGAGACAAGGCTATAGGGCTACCCTGTAATTAAACATCTGCGGCTGGCCCATGTCAGCTGACTCTGACTCTTGGGACTCGGGCTAAGGGATTGTTTAAATGCAGAGTAGATCATAGAATCATAGAATATCAGAGTTGGAAGGGACCTCTGGAGGTCATCTAGTCCAACCACCTGCCCAGAGCAGGCCCAATCCCCAACTAAATCATCCCAGCCAGGGCTTTGTCAAGCCTGACCTTAAAAACTTCTAAGGAAAGGGATTCCACCACCTCCCTAAGTAACGCATTCCAGTGTTTCACCACCCTCCTAGTGAAAAAGTTTTTCCTAATATCCAACCTAAATCTCCCCCACTGCAACTTGAGACCATTACTCCTTGTCCTGTCATCTGCTATCACTGAGAATAGTCTAGATCCATCCTCTAGACTGTTTTGGCTCTGGCTGCAGCAGGAGTTCTGGGACCCCGTGAGGGGGAAGGATCCAAGAGGTTGGGCTCCAGCCTGAGCCTAAGTGTCTACACAGCAATTAAACAGCACCTTTCCCCATGCCAGCTGATAGGGACCAGCTGTGGGTGTTTAACTGCAGTATAGACATACAAAATCAGCTTGTCTCTTAGGGTAAATTGTTTTTCTTGTAGCACACACTTAATACAAGTATAAAGGATTACACCATTTGTAGTCACTGAAAAGTTAGAGCTCAAGATCACTGAAAGAGATCCCTCAATCACTGTTGGATGTAATACAACATTAAAATAATCCCATAACCATGGTAATCCAAGCTTCTGTATCATGTAAGAAACCTAAAATGCCAAGTGCTATGTATCACAGATACAGAATAAGGCACAGATGGTAGCATAACACTTCTGTTAGCCATCACTACAGCAGAGAGTATGGGGGGTACACCTGCTTAACCTCACATGAAAAATCACTTGTCACATTTTGCAAATCATTTAGATAGATTTGGATTGGTAAACATGGTGACATTATTCATCATATATCCCCTTCCTCTTATAAACTATGAATCTGTAAGGGCATAATGGATACCTGTCCTCTTCTTCACAGTTGAAAAGAGGTTTAATGAATCACAAAAACGTTTGCTTTACTAAACTTCACTTGTCTAAAATGAAAAATGCCACATTCAGGATGTTTGGTTCAAATACATCAGCCTATTAATATGAATGTTTAAATCATGTACTAACTTTTGCACAGTGTGTTTTGCTCTGGTTAAAAAAAGGAGGTGGGACTTTTTCAGCAGAGTATTCAAGAAACTGAAAGGGACACATGTGAGAACCAAGTCACCTTTGAAAAAGAACTGAATCGGGAGTTAAATCAAAGTGCTAAGGATTCAATCCTGTCTTCCACAACAACCTGATTATCTTATAAAAGCAACAACTTTAGTAAAGCAGCAATTACTTTGAAAATAACTAGTCATTGCACTATAGTCTTCCCTTACAGTGCCAGGATTCATGACAGAGAAAGTGATCAAAGCAAGGTACAAATCTGGAAATAGTTCATTGGGAACAAGACTGCTGTCAACAGAACATTACTCCAGAACTGTATTAGTTTGACATCTCTCTTCCTTTCAGTTATTCTTTTCCCTGTGGGGAGCTCCTAACTTGGGGACTAAATCTATTAGGCCTAGGCAAAAAATGTCTATGTTATGGGCCAGTTTTTAATATGGGCTCCTTTTCTGCACCCACAGATGACAGACAAAATTGATGTCACTGTTTAGATCAGAGGTAGACAAACTATGGCCCGTGGGCCAGATCCGGCCTACGAGCCGTTTTAAGCCAGCCCGTGAGCTCCCGCTGAGGAGTGGTGTCCGGGGCTTGCCCCTCTCTGGCTCTCCAGCCAGAGTGCTGCATCAGGAGCCGCACCATGTGGCTCAGCCCTGCTCCAGCACTCCAGCTGGGGCACTGGGTCCAGGGCCGCGCCACTTGGCTCCTGGAAGCAGCTGCATGGCCCTGCTCCAGCTCCTATGCTCCAGCTCCAGCTCATAGTAAGAAGGTGATATGGCCCTGCTCCAGCTCCAGCTCATAGTAAGAAGGTGATATGGAAGGGGGGGGTTCAGCTGTTGTGACCTGCACTGGATGTGCCATGTTTGTCTTTCTTCCACAGGACAGAAGCGACTTTGTACAGACAAAGTGCAAGCTGGTCTCCATATGGAAGAGAAGATTGAAGATCTGTTGCTCCAGACAACGACCCTGTGTTGCATATGAGAAACGGAGGATTTTCTGGACAAAAGTCAGGATATGCTTCTACGGGCACAAAGCTCTAAAGATTTAGAGCAGGTTGCACAGCGGAGCCAAGAGGCCAGTGAAGAAGCTTGGCAACATGTGACCTCCAGAAGAAGAAGGGAGAATGTCCGGGTTCCAGCAACGCGGACACCGGTAACTAACCGCTTTCACGTTCTCTCCACAGGTACCATTGCGGAGAGTGGACCAGATGATATGTCTGGGGGGAGAAAGCAGAAGGAGACTCCGCTGGTTGGAAGGCATGAGATGCACTGTCCTGAGATGGGGGGTTCCACGACCACCACTCCCAAGAGAAGGAGGCGGGTGGTGGTGGTCGGGGACTCTCTACTCCGGGGGACTGAGTCATCTATCTGCCGCCCTGACCGGGAAAACCGAGAAGTCTGCTCCTTGCCGGGGGCTAAGATTCGCGATGTGACAGAGAGACTGCCGAGACTCATCAAGCCCTTGGATTGCTACCCCTTCCTGCTTCTCCATGTGGGCACCAATGATACTGCCAAGAATGACCTTGAGCGGATCACTGCGGACTACGTGGCTCTGGGAAGAAGGATAAAGGAGTTTGAGGTGCAAGTGGTGTTCTCGTCCATCCTCCCCATGGAAGGAAAAGGCCTGGGTAGGGACCGTCGAATCATGGAAGTCAACGAATGGCTACGCAGGTGGTGTCGGAGAGAAGGCTTTGGATTCTTTGACCATGGGATGAGTCAAGGAAGGAGGAGTGCTGGGCAGAGACGGGCTCCACCTTACGAAGAGAGGGAAGAGCATCTTTGCGAGCAGGCTGGCTAACCTAGTGAGGAGGGCTTTAAACTAGGTTCACCTGGGGAAGGAGACCAAAGCCCTGAGGTAAGTGGGAAAGCGGGATACCGGGAGGAAGCACAGGCAGGAAGGTCTGTGGGGGGAGGGCTCCTGCCTCATACTGAGAATGAGGGGCGATCAGCAGGTTATCTCAAGTGCTTATATATGAATGCACAAAGCCTTGGAAACAAGCAGGGAGAACTGGAGGTCCTGGTGATGTCAAGGAATTATGACGTGATTGGAACAACAGAGACTTGGTGTGATAACTCACATGACTAGAGTACTGTCATGGATGGTTATAAACTGTTCAGGAAGGACAGGCAGGGCAGAAAAGGTGGGGGAGTAGCACTGTATGTAAGGGAGCAGTATGACTGCTCAGAGCTCCGGTACAAAACTGCAGAAAAACCTGAGTGTCTCTGGATTAAGTTTAGAAGTGTGAGCAACAAGAGTGATGTAGTGGTGCTATAGACCACCAGACCAGGGGGATGAGGTGGACAAGGCTTTCTTCTGGCAGCTTGTGGAAGCTACTAGATCGCACGCCCTGGTTCTCATGGGTGACTTTAATTTTCCTGATATCTGCTGGGAGAGCAATACAGCGGTGCATAGACAATCCAGGAAGTTTTTGGAAAGCGTAGGGGACAATTTCCTGGTGCAAGTGCTAGAGGAGCCAACTAGGGGGGGAGCTTTTCTTGACCTGCTGCTCACAAACAGGGAAGAATTCGTGGGGAAAGCAAAAGTGGATGGGAATCTGGGAGGCAGTGACCATGAGTTGGTTGAGTTCAGGATCCTGACACAGGGAAGAAAGGTAAGCAGCACGATACGGACCCTGGACTTCAGGAAAGCAGACTTCGACTCCCTCAGGGAACGGATGGGTAGGATCCCCTGGGGGACTAACATGAAGGGGAAAGGAGTCCAGGAGAGCTGGCTGTATTTCAAGGAATCCCTGTTGAGGTTACAGGGACAAACCATCCCGATGTGTCGAAAGAATAGTAAATATGGCAGGCGACCAGCTTGGCTTAACGGTGAAATCCTAGCGGATCTTAAACATAAAAGAAGCTTACAAGAAGTGGAAGGTTGGACATATGACCAGGGAACAGTATAAAAATATTGCTTGGGCACGTAGGAATGAAATCAGGAGGGCCAAATCGCACCTGGAGCTGCAGCTAGCGAGAGATGTTAAGAATAACAAGAAAGGTTTCTTCAGGTATGTTGGCAACAAGAAGAAAGCCAAGGAAAGTGTGGGCCCCTTAATGAATGAGGGAGGCAACCTAGTGACAGAGGATGTGGAAAAACCTAATGTACTCAATGCTTTTTTTGCCTCTGTCTTCACTAACAAGGTCAGCTCCCAGACTGCTGCGCTGGGCATCACAACATGGGGAATAGATGGCCAGCCCTCTGTGGCGAAAGAGGTGGTTAGGGACTATTTAGAAAAGCTGGACGTGCACAAGTCCATGGGGCTGGACAAGTTGCATCCGAGAGTGCTAAAGGAATTGGCGGCTGTGATTGCAGAGCCATTGGCCATTATCTTTGAAAACTCGTGGCGAACGGGGGAAGTCCTGGATGACTGGAAAAAGGCTAATGTAGTGCCAATCTTTAAAAAAGGGAAGGAGGATGATCCTGGGAACTACAGGCCAGTCAGTCAGCCTCACTTCAGTCCCCGGAATAATCATGGAGAATCAATGAATCAATCCTGAAGCACTTAGAGGAGAGGAAAGTGATCAGGAACAGTCAGCATGGATTCACCAAGGGAAGGTCATGCCTGACTAATCTAATCGCCTTCTATAATGAGATTACTGGTTCTGTGGATGAAGGGAAAGCAGTGGATGTATTGTTTCTTGACTTTAGCAAAGCTTTTGACACGGTCTCCCACAGTATTCTTGTCAGCAAGTTAAAGTAGTATGGGCTGGATGAGTTTCTGTGCTGCAAGATCACCCTCCCTGCCAGAAGTTGGTCATGCTCATGGTGTGTGGGGGAGGGGAAACCCTGTTTAAAAAACAAAAACAGATACTTAGCAGAAACAGCAAGAAAAAGAATCCCACAATTTACAGTTAAATTGATTTCTACTCAATGTTACTTCAGATAGAGAATCACCCCTTAAAACAACTAAATATGAGAACCTATTGCATGGCCCTCTTACCAGGGTTTGTGGTCCTGTAACCAGATAGTGTTCCATTTACACTGCAAAGATCATCATCAAAGGTTCAATTCTGCAAAGCACTGGGTGTCTTGAACTCCTACTGATTTCCATGGCAGTTGGGAACACTTGGCCCCTTACAAAATAGGGCCTTAAATTCTCCCTCTTTAGAGAGGCTGCAGCACTAAAGTAGATTCAGTTGCTCTGGCTGAGTTTTGAAGACCCAATTCCTACCTGAATAATATGTTAATATAATCCTATATTTACAAAAGATGTAAAGAGATTAGTTTTTTTAAGCATAAAACAAACTTCTGTAATCCGAATATTACTAGCTAAAAGGAAGACATCTTACCTTAAAGCATCAAAGCTGTCATATGATCCAACTGTGTAGTGTCTAAACAATTTCTTTGTTCTATCCGTTCGAGTTTCTGCGTAAAGATGGAAGATACAAAACTTTTAATAATACGTCTATACTTATAGAAGGAAAAATAATCTAGTGCTCTTTTTATTTGTAATTTGAAAACAGATATTATTTTCTCTGTTTTATATTAATACAAACCACTGGAAGTACCTCAAAGTATGGTCTTAAGTGCTTCAGGTGAGAAAAATGTTAATTTTGCAAATGATAAAAATATAGATATTCCACACCACACCCCCCCCCCCCCGAGTACAAAATTAGCAGTAATTTTTCTTCGAGTGCATCACTTACAACAAATTCTCCTTACTCAGAAAGATCAGATCAGATGTTGCAAGTTACTTGACAAAGCTGTCCACATCACCACCTGGAAGCTCCTGACAACCAACCAATCTGATTTTCCCCCTAGATTGGACTAAAAATATCAAACCTCTTTTTAGTAAGTAAATAAGTAAGTAAACAACATGCATGCAAAATAGTAATTTTGGACTTTGGGACCACAATCAAAACCATTTGAATAATTCATAACTAGCAGTAAGAAAATGGGGGCACAGGAAGAGATGTGTGTGCTCTCATCCATCATTGCCAAGCAAATCACAAAAGAAAACAACGTCGGTGTGGAATTTGTACTTCCTTTACATCTGTACAGGGGTAACACTGTTGGAATACAAAAGGCCTCAAAAGGGATGAAGTATAGCAATATACCTGCCAAAAAGCCATTTGAAAAAGAAGTCAGCCATGTTACAGCTTGGGAGACACTTCTTTGAAAAAATATATAAACCCTACAGATGGGAATGACAGCATCAACCTAATCTCCAAGACCACAAACTCTTTTTTCAAATAAATCCCCCTTCCACTTTTCCAGACCCTATTATCATATTAACATTGGTTTAATGTTGATAAAAGTTTAAGTAAAGGTTTAAATTTAGCATCACATATACAAAATAATGTGTAGTTGTTCTCTGAAGATGTACAGCAAAACCTATCAATAAAAAGGAGTTTTTAAAAAGTATATCAGGAACATCCTAACAATGGTATTGGTCCATTACTAGATGGAAATAGTAGAATCACCAACAATAATGCAGAAAGGATAAGTGTTCAATAAATATTTCTGTTCTCTATTTGGGAAAAAAGTGAAATAGTCATATCTTAGGATACCACTTTCTCCATTCCACTAGTATCTCAGGGGGATACTATACAGCAGCTCCTAAAGTCAGACATTTAAAAAAAAAAAATCAGCAGGTCTGGATATCTTGCACTCCAGCGTTCTTAAAGAGCTGGCTTAGAAATTTGCTGGACCATTAATGTTGATGTTCAAAAAGTCTTGGGGCACTGCAGAAGTTCTAAAAGACTAGGGGAAAAAAAAGCTAATGTTGCGTCAATATTTAAAAAGAGTAAATGGGATGACCAAGGTAATTATAGGCTTGTCATCGATCCTGGGCAAGATAATGGAGTGGCTCATGAAAGAAAGACAGAAAGGAGGGTGGTAATAATTAATGCCAATCAACATGGGTTTATATCAGCCTAATTTGATACCTTTATGAGATTACAAGTTTGATCAAAGTAATAGTGTTGATGTAATATAGTTAAACTTCTGTAAGGCATTTGACTTGGTACCACACAACAACATTTTGATTTAAAAATTGAATATAAAATTAATATGGCACACATTAAATGGATTAAAAACTGGCTAAATTATAGCTCTTCAAATATAATTTTAAATGGAGAATCAAGTGGGTGTGTTTCTAGTGGGGCCCTGGAGGGATCAATTCTTGACTATTTAAGCAGCAGAGCAGCTCACAGCAGGAGTTTGCCTGGGACTGGTAAGTATCCGAGTGTGTGTGTGTTTGCTTGCTGAGGAAGTATCCGAGCGTGTGTTTGCTGGGGGGGGCAGTGTGAGAGCCTGAGTGAGTGTCTGATTGGCTGCTAGCCTGCAGGGGGCGGGCAGTAGGGTGTCTGTTTGTTTGCGACAGGGAAGCCTGGCTGTTTAAAAATAGCCAGAGCTTCGCGAACCAGCTGAGCGGCGGAGAACCAGCTGAGCAGCGGGGACAGCAGAGCAGCTCACAGCAGGAGTTTGCCTGGGAGTTCGCCTGGAGTGAGCCCAGTGAGGCATACGTCTTGCAAACTGCTCTGAGGAAGCTCATAGTAGGAAGGTGATATGGAAGGGGGGGGTTCAGCTGTTGTGACCTGCACTGGATGTGCCATGTTTGTCTTTCTTCCACAGGACAGAAGCGACTTTGTCTGTACAAAGTGCAAGCTGGTCTCCATATTGGAAGAGAAGATTGAAGGTCTGGAGCAACAGATAACGACCCTGCGTTGCATACGGGAAACTGAGGATTTTCTGGACAAAACTCAGGATAGGCTTCTAGGGGCACAAAGCTCTACAGATACAGAGCAGGTTGCACAGAGGAGCCAAAAGGCCAGTGAAGAAGCTTGGCAACATGTGACCTCCAGAAGAGGTAAGCGGAATGTCCGGGTTCCAGTAACACAGACACAGGTAACTAACCGCTTTCATGTTCTCTCCACAGGTATCGTTGCGGAGAGTGGACCAGATGATATGTCTGGGGCGAGAAAGCAGAAGGAGACTCCGCTGGTTGGAAGGCATGAGATGCGCTGTCCTGAGGTTGGGAGTTCCACGACCACCACTCCCAAGAGGAGAAGACGGGTGGTGGTGGTCGGGGACTCGCTCCTCCGGGGGACTGAGTCATCTATCTGCCGCCCTGACCGGGAAAACCAAGAAGTCTGCTGCTTGCCGGGGGCTAAGATTCGCGATGTGACGGAGAGACTGCCGAGACTCATCAAGCCCTCGGATCGCTACCCCTTCCTGCTTCTCCACGTGGGCACCAATGATACTGCCAAGAATGACCTTGAGCGGATCACTGCGGACTATGTGGCTCTAGGAAGAAGGATAAAGGAGTTGGAGGTCCAAGTGGTGTTCTCGTCCATCCTCCCCGTGGAAGGAAAAGGCCTAGGTAGGGAGCGTCGAATCGTGGAAGTCAACGAATGGCTACGCAGGTGGTGTCGGAGAGAAGGCTTTGGATTCTTCGACCATGGGATGGTGTTCCAAGAAGGAGTGCTAGGCAGAGACGGGCTCCACTTAACGAAGAGAGGGAAGAGCATCTTCGCGAGCAGGCTGGCTAACCTAGTGAGGAGGGCTTTAAACTAGGTTCACCGGGGGAAGGAGACCAAAGCCCTGAGGTAAGTGGGAAAGCGGGATACCGGGAGGAAGCACAGGCAGGAATGTCTGTGAGGGGAGGGCTCCTGCCTCATACTGGGAATGAGGGGCGATCAACAGGTTCTCTCAAGTGCTTATATACAAATGCACAAAGCCTTGGAAACAAGCAGGGAGAACTGGAGGTCCTGGTGATGTCAAGGAACTATGACGTGATTGGAATAACAGAGACTTGGTGGGATAACTCACATGACTGGAGTACTGTCATGGATGGTTATAAACTGTTCAGGAAGGACAGGCAGGGCAGAAAAGGTGGGGGAGTAGCACTGTATGTAAGGGAGCAGTATGACTGCTCAGAGCTCCGGTACGAAACTGCAGAAAAACCTGAGTGTCTCTGGATTAAGTTTAGAAGTGTGTGCAACAAGAGTGATGTAGTGGTGGGAGTCTGCTATAGACCACCGGACCAAGGGGATGAGGTAGATGAGGCTTTCTTCCGGCAGCTCACGGAAGCTACTGGATCGCATGCCCTGATTCTCATGGGTGACTTTAATTTTCCTGATATCTGCTGGGAGAGCAATACAGCGGTGCATAGACAATCCAGGAAGTTTTTGGAAAGCGTAGGGGACAATTTCCTGGCGCAAGTGCTAGAGGAGCCAACTAGGGGGGGCGCTTTTCTTGACCTGCTGCTCACAAACAGGGAAGAATTCGTGGGGAAAGCAAAAGTGGATGGGAATCTGGGAGGCAGTGACCATGAGTTGGTTGAGTTCAGGATCCTGACACAGGGAAGAAAGGTAAGCAGCACGATACGGACCCTGGACTTCAGGAAAGCAGACTTCGACTCCCTCAGGGAACGGATGGCCAGGATCCCCTGGGGGACTAACTTGAAGGGGAAAGGAGTCCAGGAGAGCTGGCTGTATTTCAAGGAATCCCTGTTGAGGTTACAGGGACAAACCATCCCGATGAGTCGAAAGAATAGTAAATATGGCAGGCGACCAGCTTGGCTTAATGGTGAAATCTTAGCGGATCTTAAACATAAAAAAGAAGCTTACAAGAAGTGGAAGGTTGGACATATGACCAGGGAACAGTATAAAAATATTGCTCGGGCATGTAGGAATGTTATCAGGAGGGCCAAATCGCACCTGGAGCTGCAGCTAGCCAGAGATGTCAAGAGTAACAAGAAGGGTTTCTTCAGGTATGTTGGCAACAAGAAGAAAGCCAAGGAATGTGTGGGCCCCTTACTGAATGAGGGAGGCAAACTAGTGACAGAGGATGTGGAAAAAGCTAATGTACTCAATGCTTTTTTTGCCTCTGTTTTCACTAACAAGGTCAGCTCCCAGACTGCTACGCTGGGCATCACAAAATGGGGAAGAGATGGCCAGCCCTCTGTGGAGATAGAGGTGGTTAGGGACTTTTTAGAAAAGCTGGACGTGCACAAGTCCATGGGGCCGGACGAGTTGCATCCGAGAGTGCTGAAGGAACTGGCGGCTGTGATTGCAGAGCCATTGGCCATTATCTTTGAAAACTCGTGGCGAACCGGGGAAGTCCCGGATGACTGGAAAAAGGCTAATGTAGTGCCAATCTTTAAAAAAGGGAAGAAGGAGGATCCTGGGAACTACAGGCCAGTCAGCCTCACTTCAGTCCCTGGAAAAATCATGGAGCAGGTCCTCAAAGAATCAATCCTGAAGCACTTGCATGAGAGGAAAGTGATCAGGAACAGCCAGCATGGATTCACCAAGGGAAGGTCATGCCTGACTAATCTAATCGCCTTCTATGATGAGATTACTGGTTCTGTGGATGAAGGGAAAGCAGTGGATGTATTGTTTCTTGACTTTAGCAAAGCTTTTGACACGGTCTCCCACAGTATTCTTGTCAGCAAGTTAAGGAAGTATGGGCTGGATGAATGCACTACAAGGTGGGTAGAAAGCTGGCTAGATTGTCGGGCTCAACGGGTAGTGATCAATGGCTCCATGTCTAGTTGGCAGCCGGTATCAAGTGGAGTGCCCCAAGGGTCGGTCCTGGGGCCGGTTTTGTTCAATATCTTCATAAATGATCTGGAGGATGGTGTGGATTGCACTCTCAGCAAATTTGCGGATGATACTAAACTGGGAGGAGTGGTAGATACGCTGGAGGGGAGGGATAGGATACAGAAGGACCTAGACAAATTGGAGGATTGGGCCAAAAGAAATCTGATGAGGTTCAATAAGGATAAGTGCAGGGTCCTGCACTTAGGACGGAAGAACCCAATGCACAGCTACAGACTAGGGACCGAATGGCTAGGCAGCAGTTCTGCGGAAAAGGACCTAGGGGTGACAGTGGACGAGAAGCTGGATATGAGTCAGCAGTGTGCCCTTGTTGCCAAGAAGGCCAATGGCATTTTGGGATGTATAAGTAGGGGCATAGCGAGCAGATCGAGGGACGTGATCGTTCCCCTCTATTCAACATTGGTGAGGCCTCATCTGGAGTACTGTGTCCAGTTTTGGGCCCCACACTTCAAGAAGGATGTGGATAAATTGGAGAGAGTCCAGCGAAGGGCAACAAAAATGATTAGGGGTCTGGAACACATGAGTTATGAGGAGAGGCTGAGGGAGCTGGGATTGTTTAGCCTGCAGAAGAGAAGAATGAGGGGGGATTTGATAGCTGTTTTCAACTACCTGAAAGGGGGTTCCAAAGAGGATGGCTCTAGACTGTTCTCAATGGTATCAGATGACAGAACGAGGAGTAATGGTCTCAAGCTGCAGTGGGGGAGGTTTAGATTGGATATTAGGAAAAACTTTTTCACTATGAGGGTGGTGAAACACTGGAATGCGTTACCTAGGGAGGTGGTAGAATCTCCTTCCTTAGAGGTTTTTAAGGTCAGGCTTGACAAAGCCCTGGCTGGGATGATTTAACTGGGAATTGGTCCTGCTTTGAGCAGGGGGTTGGACTAGATGACCTTCTGGGGTCCCTTCCAACCCTTATATTCTATGATTCTATGATTCTAACACTATCATCTATAACCTGGAAGAAAACAAAATCATCACTAAAAGTTTGCAGATGACACAAAAATTGAGGGAGTGGCACAAATAAAGAGAATGGGTCACTGACATAGGAGGGATCTGGATCACTTGGTAAGTTGGGCTCAAGCAAATATGCATTTTCATATGGCTAAATGTAAATGTATACACCTAGGAACAAAGAACATAGGCCATACTTACAGGATGTGGGACTCCATCCTGGGAAGCAGTGACTCAAAAACTTTTGGGGATTGTCAAGGTTCCGTCCCCACTCTGAACTCTAGGGTACAGATGTGGGGACCTATATGAAAGACCCCCTAAGCTTATTTTTACCAGCTTAGGTTAAAAACTTCCCCAAGGTACAAACTTTGCCTTGTCTTTAAACTGCATGCTGCCACCACCAAGCATGTTAAACAAAGAATAGGGAAAGAGCCCACTTGGAGACTTCTTCCCCCAAAATATCCCCCCAGGCCCTACACTCCTTTTCCTGGGGAAGGCTTGATAAAAATCCTCACCAATTTTTACAGGTGAACACAGACCCAACCCTTGGATCTTAAGAACAATAAAAAATCAATCAGGTTCTTAAAAGAAGAATTTTAATTAAAGAAAAGGTAAAAGTATCACCTCTGTAAAATCAGGATGGTCAATACCTTACAGGGTAATCACATTCAAAACATAGAGAATCCCTCTAGGCAAAACCTTAAGTTACAAAAAGACACAAAAACAGGAATATACATTCCATCCAGCACAGCTTATTTTACCAGCCATTAAACAAAAGGAAATCTAACGCATTTGTAGCTAGATTACTTACTAACAGGAGTTGTAAGGCTGCATTCCTGATCTGTTCCCGGCAAAAGCATCATCACAGATAGACGAACCCTTTGTTTTCCCCCCCTTCCCAATTTGAAAGTATCTTGTCCCCTCATTGGTCATTTTGGGTCAGGTGCCAGCGAGGTTACCTTAGCTTCTTAACCCTTTACAGGTGGAAGGGTTTTGCCTCTGGCCAGGAGGGATTTTATAGCACCATATACAGAAAGGTGGTTACCCTTCCCTTTATATTTATGACAGGGATTGTGGTGGATGATCAGCTGAACACGAGCTCCTAGTGTGACACTGGCCAAAAGTGCTAATGCCATCCTTGCATGCGTAAACAGGGGAATCTTGAGTAGGAGCAGAGAGATCATTTTATCTCAGTGTTTGGGACTGGTGTGACTGCTGTTTGAATAGTGTCCAAAAGAGTGCCACGAGAATGATTAAGGGATTAAAAAACATGCCTTACAGTGATAAGCCAAATAGATTGAGCTCTTTGAGTCTAACAAAGATGGTCAAGGGATGATTTAATTACATCTATAAGTACCTACGTGGGGAACAAATATTTAGTAGTAAGTTCTTCAATCTAGCAGAGAAAGGTATACCATGATCCAGTGGCTAGAAGTTGAAGCTTGACAAATTCAAACTGGAAATAAAGCATACATTTTTAACAGAGGTTAATTTACCATTGGAATAATTTACCAAGGGTTGTGACTGATTCTACATCACTGACAATTTTTAATCAAGATAAGATGTTTTTCTGAAAAGATCTGACAGCAATCATTTTCTGCAAGATCTCTGGCCTGTGTTATACAGGACATGAGACTAGAGAATCAAAATGATCCCTTCTGGCCTTGGAATCTATCACCATTTTGGGATCTGAAATCACATGTGATCCAAAAGGAAACCTCATAGCTCAACGTTCTAAGTCAGGGATCCTGCAAAAGTATCAACTAGCCACACCTGCAGAAGAACTGCAGCAATCCCTAGTGCCTCCACCAGTTAGTTTCTTTCGAACTGAATGCAAGTCATAAAATATTCAAAAACTACCAAAATATGTAATTAAGAAGTTAGGAGAGTCATCTTTGTGGAGAGGTATGGGGTAAGTGTTTATCTGTTGCCATATTTATTTTCAGAAAGAACAAAAATATCTGTATGTAGTTAATTTTTTTTCTCCAAAATATTCACAACTCTTGGAAACTACATAACTTCCTAGGAGCTCTCTAAAATAAAACAAAATTTTAATGATCTAGAGAATGGGCAGCCTATTCTCCAGCCTCGTGCAGAACAATGGTAGCTGTTTTCTAAGCAATATGAGATTTTTTTTTTAAATGCGCTCCGCTCCAGAGGGCTAGGTCATTTGCTTCTGGATACAAGGGCCATTGAGATCATCCACAGCCAACCAGCATAACCTACCAAAAATCATGTCATGGAACGATTATCAAGATGACATTTTGAGATATCAGATTACAGAACAATTTTAGAGTATTCAGCATGGTTGTTATCCCCAGAATACATTGGGGTAGTTCCCAATTCCAAATAAGACAAATATGTTGGAAATGAAACACTTTTGGGCGATTTCTAGTCACTACAGTTTGGTTTGGGAAAATCCCTCAGGTTTCCCTAAAGTTGTCCCTAAAACTACCACCAGATTACAGTGATTTGATAATCTGTCACACAAATTCAATACAAGAGTTTCTATATAACTTGAGATCACCAAGTCCTCAGTGTTCACTAAGGTTGCTTCATACAGCCCATAGTCCTGCAAGTTGACCACTAGATTATGTTTCCTTTTTAGGAAAGATTGTTCTTGATATTTGTGATCATTTATTGTACTTAGACTTGAGAAAACACTCTTTAGTCAGGTTTTATTTCTGTACCATATTAAAAATAGTCAAGGGCTAAACTTTGACCAAGCACTGTCAGCACTAATGCAGAAACTCCAATTCCTGGGAGCACTTACTAGGTGGATTAAGCTTTGATTTAAAAAAAAAGCTTTTCAAATTCAAACTATCCTAAAAGCTAAACAAGTAAACCTATACACAGCTGCCTCTGCATTTTGAAATGTAATACACTTTTAAAAACAGAAAAAGGAATGCAATAGATTCTGTATACCGGTAGACCAGTTCACAAGATATGTATGAAAAGTTGGCCATAAAGAGATATGAAAAGTTTCATATCAACAGATGGCCAGATTGTCCCCTTCCTGTGGAATGGAGACAGAGGAGAAAAACTCCATGGCTCTATAGTTCCCAACAAATTGTTTTGTTGGGGCCTGGTGTTTGTCTCCTCCCATGTCAACATGAGTTGGTGGTTCGCCAGACAACTCATAGATCTTACCAAAGCTATATGTAACACCCTCATCCCAACGGTCCTTTTACCTGCCTCTGAAACCGGAACCAACAGCGTGAAGAAGGCCTCACTGAAGAGGCCTATATTCACTTTTCAGTGGGATTCACCACTGGTTCCTGTGTGAGAGAGGAGGATGCAAGTAATACACGTCAGGCTCAACCATGGCCCAAAAAGTTAGCTGCATGGTCTGGGGATGGAGGTAGGGAGGAAAAGCCTTGAGGAAGATGCATTCCCCTTTCACAGAGGAAAAGCTGTGAGCTTAGCCTACAAAATAAACTGCCCAAAGCAATAAGGCTGGATTTGAAGTAGCTACACAATATTCAAGTGTATTGGTAATAAGCTACAGGTGTGTACCATCTGAACAAGACACTATTGTAAGGGATGTGTGATGTATATGTATTATGCATTTGCCCCCAGGTGTACTTGTTAGCTTATGTAGTTGATGACCTGCTGTGACCTTGAAGACTTCCCCAAAGAACAACTTTGAAGTGACCCACCTATAAAATGGCCTAGATACCAATGAGCAGATTTCTTTTGGAAATTGTACTGAACATCACAGAAAACACTAATTATATCAAAAGGTAGTGAGACTTCATGTGAAATCTATCCTTAGATCCCATTTACAACGTGTTACGAGCCTGTTTCAGAAGCCAATTTGAGAGAATAAAGATCAGAAAACAGGACAAAAAAGAAAATTTCGGTGCTCTCAATACTGTTAGTTGAGTCTATTAAGGAGCCAGATGCTGCTGCTGCAGGAAACTGTTTTCTACAGCATGATATCGCGGTTCTATCAACATATCCAAAGCAGATGGGAGGAAATGCAAAATGCAGTAAAACAGATTACATTGTTTAACTACTCCAGTATATGCAAACCAGCAGTCTATTGTTTGCATTTTTGTGCCTTCCAATAGTGTATTCACAAGGAATACTGAATTCCTAGGGGAAACATTTAGACTTACTAGTCTCCCATCCCAGAGTCCAAACACGTTATGGACAAGGTGAACTCAATTTCCTGGGTGGATACATCAGCCCTGAAGTTCTGTGGCACCCGTCCTCCCCTTACATATATCCCTGTTCACAATCCAGCCTACCCTATTAGCCAGCATCAACAAAATAACAATCCACAAAGAGAGAAGGAAGCAGTCACCACAAATTGGAGGCCCCAAAAAACACAGCTTCCTCTCCCTTCCGTACATGAATGAAAGGGATACAAAAAACCTATAAGTAGTTGCACAACAAACAATTGTTCTGGATTCAGGCCAGAATTTGGGGCAGAAATAGATTTAGTGGCACTGATGGATTAACCCATTCAGTCAATGGATGGAAGGCAGACATCCATTCTCATCCTCATGTACCTCTCTGAAGCATTAACCACCACCAATCATGAGATACCGCTGTTCACCTAAGAGGTGTTGCAGGAGTCCAGTCAACATGCTAAAATGATTCAAATCCTTCCTGGAAGGAGGAGTCAAAGGGAAGGGAAGAGATGGGATAGGAAACTAGACCCTTCAGTTGTAGAATACCACAAGGATCAGTTCTCACCAATCCTACTTAACTATATTCCGGTTGAAACCCACACACCTTCTGGGTGTGATGTTCTGTCCCATCTAGTGGCACCGAGACCACTTAGAGTAATGAGTCTGCTCTACAGCCTTAGCTAACAGCCATATGGCTTTTAGCTCATGCACTAAGCTCCAGAAATCCCAGGTTCAATCCTGCCTGCCAATGACCGGGGTCTGTAGGTGTTACACAGGCACTAGGAGAACCACTAAAATGACATGGAGTCAAGAGTGAGCAATATCCAGATGACACACAGTTCTACTTATCCTTCACCACATAAGAATACACTACCATAACCAAGATAGCCCTTTGCTCAGAGGTGATCAGCTCATGGATGAACAGCAGCTGGTTCAAGCAGAATCTCAGCAATACAGAAATTATGTTGGTAGACAGAGGAAAGTTAAAAGGTTGTCTGAAGCTCCAGGATAAGGACAGTGGTCGAAAACTCCATTCTTCAGGCACATTAGAAATGTCCACTACAAGAGTAAAAGCTCCTCTGTGCAGGATGCAGAGCTTTCTTGGGGGTTGGTCCCAGTCTGTGGAGCAAACTTCCACAAGAACAAAGAATCATCTAAAGCCTCCTCACCTTCTAGTGCAAGGTGTACTTCATTGATTGTTCTTTCTCTAATACAAGTACTCAGAAGCATATACATATAAACAATAGAAACCTACCAAACCACAACACTGCACACATTCTTCACCTTGGGAAGGACATGAGAGAAAGAAAAAACAAAAAAAAAAACCACGACAGATGTTATTCATGTCTTCTAATGCACTTCTGGAAGGCTCTCAGATAGTATGGTGATAAGGGAAGTGTAATAGCCTGTATGGAATAAAACAACATGACAAATTTATGTCTAGTCCATTGAAGCCCATAGAGTTGCACCAAGAATGAGATCCTCATAATACAGGATAGACGTGGTACAAACTTAGATTAATTTAGCTCATATTTAGTAAAGGGGAGATTTTACTGCTCAAGACAGATACCCCTGGTATGCTGCAGTATAAAGACAAATGACAGTATGATGTCACTAGCATACAGGCTGAAAGAAATGAAGGTATTCATTGTGACGATATGTGGACTGAGAATTTTTTGGCCCACTTCCCACCCAATGAGAGGCAGTCCTTCAACTGGGGATACATGGATGTGGTTTCCACATGGATCTCCCACTATACTAGCCTGATCATTGGGCCAGAAGATTTCCTCCATAGCTGCCCCACCTCCATACAAGAAGATACAGTCCTATTACTCACAGCAATGTTTGCCTAGGGAGCAAAGAATGATCTTATCCCTTAACTGGGATGTCCCTATGACACAGAGCAGCCAATGTCAGCCAAACTGGTCCTATTACAGTATTATATTTTTAATAGATTTCTACATTTTAAATGGTTTTGGAGTATAAAAAAAATAGTGAAAAAAACATGCAGCAATTCCCTTTCTTTTCTTCCCCCTTCTCCTGTTAGCAGTGCATTTCAACAGCTGTGTGTTGGTTACCTAGGAAACTGCTGTGGGTTGATCATTGATTGGATATGTTCTCAGACTGCTTGCCAGAGTTGTGGGCAGAGTTTAGAGTGGCAGACATGTGCATGTGATGCATAAAGAAAGTAAATACTAGACTACTTCATTTCTTTCTTGTAATATTAGAGACAACCCAAAGCATTAGATGCTTTATCCCCATTAATTAATGTGAGTTATTTGTAAAGTCAGGTTATATTACTAAACTATTTCATTTATGATTATAAGTGTCACCATGCTAGAGAGATTTTTAGGACTTTGGTTGTATGCTAACGAGCTAATTTATAGTAGGGGGAAATAGCTCTGCATGCTGTATGGAAGTGTTTCCCAAAAAACAAGCTAACATAGCCATTCCAAATTACCACTCATGGAGTTATAATCCTTCTTTGTTGATTAGCTGGCCACAATAAATTCAATAGCTTAGTGCCACCCCACTAAGCACATTTTCGCCCCTCATATGGGTATCTGGGATATTTTTTTACGTGTGATATGTAACCACAGACATTCCATACTTTGGGCCAGGTTCTGGCCAGGTGCTGTGCATAGGTCTGTCAGAAAGCAAGTATCTGGCAGAGATAGGGAGTGAAGGCATCCACCACACACTCTCTGTTCCCACTGCCAGAATAAAACTTTTGTGGAAAAGCCATATACTGTCCCAAAAGGAAGGACATTAGAGGGTGGTTCTTCAAAGTCAGAGGATGTGGACTGCATTGTTGTTGTTCCTAGTCCAACAATGGACCCTGAACAACATGCAGGGGGCAGGAACAATCTATGCAGGGAGCACAGGATCTGTTCAGATACCAGCCATAATATGGATACTGATTTTCCACCATGTACACATGTTCATTTTGGGAACCTTGCCTACTTAAACCAGAATTTACCCCAGAGGCATATCACTCTTCATGGCACAACACAGTATTTTTTCAATTTCCCACAAAATATGTATACATGCCTATCATTTCCCCCCCTGCAGTAAGCATAAGAAACCCTTTTAGACTGAAAGGAAAAATGTTACCAATATAGGTATAATTCTGACTGAAGCAGTGTTGCTCCTGCTACAGTGAAATGGGGAGTAAAGACAGCTAGCAGATTTGATAAAGGCCAGAAGTCATGCCTCAGTTCTCTACCCAGTTGTAGCTTTTAAAGCTTTCGGCCAGGCTTACAGTGGAAACTTTCGCCAATGTAGCAATGTTGGTTAGGGGAGTGATTTTTGCAACATTTCTAAACTGGCAAAAATCCCATTGTAGACATCCCATCATAAAAGTGCTTTTGCCTGTATAGTTTATTTTGCTTGGGGAACCAATATAAGCAATACAGGCAAATGCATTTTTAGGTCAGCATAAGCTGTGGTTACACTAAGAGAGTTATGCCAGTAAAGCTATACCAGCAAAAAACTTAAGTGTAGGCTAAGCCTTAGAGGTTCACATCCAAGGCCTAAATTGGACCATCAATGCTGAATGGTCTGATCATGCATCTCTTCCACAATATCTTCAAAGCAACTAATCACGTAAGCATTGCAGGACAATGCCCTTCCAATATGCAGTCTTCAGAAGCAGGTCCAGAACTTCCCTTTGTCCTACACAGTATTTCGTGCAGTTTTGAAGCTAAAAATAAAACAAATTAGTTCTGTAGGCAACTTTCATCGTGAGCAGAACCTGTCTAAGGTACAGAGACTAAAATGTACCCCCAAGTTATGCTACTTAGGAACCAAAACCTGCAGTTAGGTACAATGCAAGGTGATGGCTAATATCAGAAGAAACAAGGATTATCTTGAGTACTTTTTTGTGCAAATTTGAAGAAATAGCATTATGACCTCTTTTGGGGGGGGGTAAGATTCACTATGATTACTGACAGGAGATAGTAAGAGCTCAGGAACAAAGTAATTTCTTTTTAAACAAAATTAAAGGTGGTCTTTGTTGAAAGACTGCAAAATCCTTTTACGAGTAAGAGGGGAGGAAAAAAAAAGACTTGCTTAATTCTAAACAGATTTTAATTTTATTTGAAATTTTAGTGTTCACCTCTCTTGGGCTCTCACGGCCTAAGACCAGTTCTTCTTTAGACAGAAAAACGACAAATTTTTTAAAAGTATTTGAAGTTTCTTCTTTTGAAATAGGCACAAAATGCTTGAAATAAAACTACTTCCTTGCAGTAGTGCTACCCTGGTTCTTCTGGAATTCTGGATTTTAAATAAAAGACCGTTGGTAGTACAATTTTGCAGCCTAGATGGTGATTATTAGGACAAAGATTACTAGGATTATGGTGAATTGTCTTAGTCACAGAAGATACTGAAAGGGATGATCAAATTTAGTGAATCATGGAGTTTGCAAAGGAAATCTTACACATACCATCTTATTACAAGGTAACAAATTAGAGTTATGAAAAGGGCATCATCAGCAATGGTAGAGAACAGTGATTCAAAATCCCTAGCCCATGGACCACCAGTGGTCCGCTGATCCCACAGTGTTAATTGAAAACTATTAGTGCACTTAACTCTCTTGCAAGTAGAGCTGGACATGCACAAATTTCTCCATCACATGAAGATTTCAAAAATTCCTTGTTAGGACAAAACAGAGACCTTTCAAATTTTAGGTGTAAAACCAGAGACCACTCTTCCCCACATCCTCCCCAGAAATAATCTGGAGGTTAAGAGATTCACCTAATTTCTAGAGAGAGCGCCGAGATAGAAACGGACACATGGAATAGTCTGTTGGTTCACGCTCTCGCCTGGGATGTAGGAGACTCAGATTCAAGTCCCTGCTCTGAATTAGTGAGGGCCTAAACCACCAGGCTATTCTGTGGCTCAGTCTTGGTCTTTCCACAAAAATTCCATCCTGGACCTGAGCAACCTTCCCAATGAAAGCTTTGTCAAAACTGATAGGTTTCCATGAAAAGTTTTGGTTTTGACCAACTGATATTATCGACAAAAAAACGGTTTACAAAATTGGCTCTAATTGGAAGAAAACCAAAAGTAAATACTTGCCTAATATTTTTCCATATAAGCAATTGTTATAGCATTAGCTTCTCTTCTTCCAGTAATGTTCTGTGTTTCAAAAGAAAGATTACATAGCTGAGACCATCAAATTAATGCTGTATGTAACAAGATTGACACCATTATGTTAACTGTTTCCACAGGTTTTGGTTTTTTCTGTGTTTGTTTTTATTGTTTTTTGTTTTTTTATTTAATGTCACCTGCATGCATTTACTTATGAAGAAATAAATGCAAGTATGCAAACATCAAAGATGGAACAAGTCTCTGGGATGGATAGTGTTTCCTCACAAGGCCTTTCCTGTTTTAGGCAAACTAGTATTGACTCATTTGCAAACCACAAAAGGGACAGAAGGGTTTGCTTTAGGGTGGCTCAGAACCAGCTTGCTTTGCTGAGCACTCACAGAGGGTGGCATTTGGCAATTGCTCCTCTTTCCTGAGGGCTCCCTCCTGTGGGTTTCTGTATTCTGTCTTGTTAAGAGGGGCGACACATGCATGGAGGTCATTGGTTAGGGAGGAAGCATATGTTGTAGTATCCCCAGCAGGCTGGAGTCTCCACTGAGTCAGCTGGAAGAATCGATTATATTATCCATGTAAGGAGAGATTCGGGCATGAATGAGTACTAGCTGGCTTTAATTCAGCCTACATAAGACTGAGGTGATGTTGGTTGGTTGGAGAAAGAAACTAGAGACATGGCAAGGGTAAATTTTGCTTCCTTTGACTGAAGATGTATTATAATCTTTTAGCCTTCAGGGTATACTGCAGGCTCTCTTGCCCAAGAATGAATGCATTTTGGGTACTGATTTATCTGGGATTCTAGGGATTATGTGGGGAGTTGATTCATTGGTATTATATCTATGTCACTGATGAGTAATTTAACTTGATCTGGGGGAAGTTATCAAGTCTGATTACTAATTTAGTATATTTTTAAAATGATGCTTGAAGGTGCCAAGAGCATTGGATGGGTGCTTTTATTATAGTTTGTAAAAATTAAAAGTAAATTTCAATAGTAAAACATCTCCCTGTTGAGTTCAAATCCTAAAGGAAGAGCCTTGAATCTCAACCTAATCCATAATCATGAGCTATTGTAATTTTATCAGACCCCCCATTATATCAACCAATTCCAAAGGGGGGGAACCCCAAAACAAGTCAAGTAGAAACAAAATTAATCTCACAGAAACATATCAAGAGCCTAATTCTGAGATGATCAGCACTCAACTCCCATCCTATGATAAGGCCCAAAGTTAAAACGTAATCCCAAATACATTTTGCTAAAGCTTTTTATAAAGTTATGACAGTTGGATGAGCAATTTGTAACAAATAATTTATTTCAATCAGTTTTCACTCTCTGTTCTTAGCTGTCTGTCAACATATTGCAACATCCTCAAATGTATTCTTTTTTTAAGTTATGCAGTGAAGATACATCTTGAACCTGGGAAGTCCCAAAGTAGGCTGCACGCTAGTACTTTCATTGTGCTCTAGCAATTTCCACATGGGACATTACTGGTGTAATACAGAGAACCTGGTGTAATACTGCATAGCAAACTATGCTGCAAATCTGTAACTTGCTGTGTACACACGGAGTCAGAATATGCTGTTATTGCTAGAGTACCCACTGGTACAATGATTTGTTAGAATATCTGTAGACTGCAAAACAATAAAGTGCAGACACAGTCAAGCAAAACTGATTTAAGAATAAATCCAAACAGTCACAAAATTTGTCATTACTTATAACTTGAGTTTTATTCCCTACAGCGAAATGCTGACTAAGGCTCTGAGCCTGCAAATGCTTACACATGCCTAACTTCAACCACAAGTAGTTTTAGGACTTCCATGGCATTTGCATGCTTAAATTAAGCACATGCATGTTTTCACAAGTGACCTCTTGAAGCCCCATTCCAGAATGTGAATAACTGGAGTAAAATGGAACTACTGATGAGAGTCAAGTTACTCACTTGGTCAAGTCTTTGCAGGATTCAAACTAGAACGACTTCCAGCATGTATTTATATTCTTATTCATTACACCCAACATCAGTCTCATTCAGTTAACTGAATGCTGTTTTTCTAATTGTTACTTCCAGTCTCAAAACTGACTGCAGATTTTTTATTTATTTTTTTTTCTCCAAGAGACCAAAGCACAACAGTGAGGATTCAGGCACCACGCCAGTTTAGGCCCACATGAAATGGAGTTAATATATTCCATCTCTGGAAAAGAGGAAGATGCCAGCTGCATCACTAAAACATTCTCAGCAAGTATGTTTAGGGAATGACACAGATGAGCACCACTTGCCCTCTTCCAGCAAAAGATGATGCAAGGAGGAGGAGAAGATTAAAGATAGATAAGACAATGCTAGCAACAAACAATCCTTCAAGTACTGACCAGATATAATCATTCCAGCATCTGCTTACACATTTACTCCCTCATGATAACCAACACTTTAGTGGTACCATTTTTATAAAGCCTATTTACAAGAGGATATAATTCAGACACAAAAACCTGGCATGGACTCTCGCTATAGGATTTTTTTAAAAAATCATGACTATTGTACTTACAGTACCAGATACCAATTTTAGTTACACTGTTAATTCAGAGTAACGGCATTTGCTACTTATTTTGGGGATCTACAACATGTATGCTGAATTCTCATGTATCTATGACAGTAGTTTTATTTAAAGTTTTAAAATATTTTTAATATAAAAGGATGACGCCACCTATTGGGTATGAATGAGCATGGGATGTGGGATGATGCAAGGTTCCTCCTGGTCCTTTTTCACCTCACCCATCCTCCACCCGCCTCGAACAATACTTAGCAGAAAAATGGAACCTTACAAAAAGCTTGGCAGCTGTGTCCACAGCAACTGATCAGTTCTAAATTTGAATTGCCCTGCTATTTCCCCACCAGATATGCCCTGGAATACACTGAGCATCAGATTGAGAAACCTTGAGAATATTTTAAATGATATGCTGGGTCAGCCGAGTAGAGAACTCAGTTCCAGTGCTGAAGTGTACTGAAAAAAGAAGCGAAGCCAGAGGTATGGAAAGCCTGTGTGGTACGAGAAGGAAGGAGATTAAGGTCACTTTAGAACCTAAAGCTAAATATCTCCTAAGGACAAGAATGTTTCTAAATTTGGATCACAAGCATCACTTTTATAGCCAGTACATCAAAATGCATTTTAGAATACCCTTAAAAAAAAAAACACACCAAGAAAAATGTCTATTTGAAAATGCTTATCAATACATTTAAAAATGGAAAGCTTAAAAAACAAACAGGATCTATATTTAAATAGCAAATTACAGATACCGTCAATGAAACAAACAATGAAATTCAGTTAACTCAAACTTAACCCTTAACTCAGTCTCATGTCACCCTACATTTTGCGCTCGTGTACTTTAAAAGTCCAAATTTCACTTTTGATGGTACTGTATATATCCATGTGCAGCAATATTATAGGGAGATGAGTTCAGAGAGATTACACACTGCATCAGAATGCTGTGCGACATTTTATTGCCATTTCCCCAGGATAACTTGTAAATTACATGGGGATTTTAATTTCAAGGTAATTAATCTGAGCTGCTATTTCATTTTAACAGAATAGCAGCATTGTGCAAACTTGTATGAAATCCAAGACGTCTTATGGAAGAAATTCTGTTCCTTAAAGCAATCTGTTCACTAGTACAGTACAAAACCTACTGTCTACTGCACCTATGATACTCCGCAAGCTACACAAGGTACTGAGATGACCTACTTTATTTTGATGGAGGCAATTTATCCTAAAACATGTACAAATATGTATTACATGCTAATGTACAGATAAATGAACACAAAGCCTACTAACTGAAATGTAAACTGATTTATGAGATTGTAGTGATCAGTTTAGAAAACTGGACTGGTATCCAGTCCAATGGAGAGATGGAATGGAGTTTGAAAGAAGTGACTAATTGAATATATTTCTAAATTAATGAAGGTAGATAATTGCCTTCACATCCCTAAATTAGAACAACATTCATTATAAGGACAAGTTCCTTTTAAAATTCTATGACCGGTTATCCCAAATATAAAAAAAATTTAAAAAATGAAATTAAGCTTTCCATACATTTCCAAATCCTACAGTAACACATCTGGAATTGTACCTTTTCTTCTCACTTTATTTTCTAATTTCTCAATTATTCTTTAAAATGTGCTGTAAATTACAATATATTTTAGGTTTAAGAAGAAATAGACTATAGGCTAGGCACTAATAAGAATGTATGAAGTTATGAGCACAAATGCAATACACCACATTATAGTTTAAAATTTTAAAACAGAATCCTTATTTTCCAAGCACTGCTCCATATTGTAGTCTCATCTTTACATTTTAAAAGCCACGCAAGGAGTTATTCATTTAAGTTACACAATACCTCCAAAATGAACTTTCTTCTTGAATCTTGAGTTCTCAGTCATAGTTTCTAACCTAGGTGTAACCATCTCACTAGAATGTGTTGTTCTTTTGCATCCCCATGACGAAACAAACACAATCCAGATAGCAAATTTTGAAATGTAACTATTTCAGCTGTACACAAAAAGTTGCTCCAAAGTGCAAGATTAAGAGAGAGACAGAGAAAGAAAAAGGAAGCTTCTAAATTTTTAAATCCATAATGCCGTTCACAGTAATTCTTACTCTTGTAAACAAGAATAATAATAAAAAAATCCAGCATCAACCAAAGAATCTGTTATTTTATACAAGTTGTAGGCTCAGAATCACAGCCCATATCCTCCTAGTTCCACACTGTACCAACAGATTTTTTTTTTCCTGGTGCAGGTTTCCATGGAAATGCATCAGTCACTAATCTAAATAAGTGCGGGTGAAGGACGCCTGAAAACCTAGAGCAATTACGCATGCCATTAGAGAGGAAAAGAATATGATTCAACCCAGCTATTAGTAACATGGTACAGCTATCACGTCTATATTTTTGTTGTACTGCTCCAAACAAAACTGCTTTACTGTTTCTGAAAACCCACTCTTTTCTACTGTCTCTTCAAAAGTCCACATTAAAAGTATCTCTCAGGTAGTGAGTGTGTGCTAAATTCAGACCATTTCAGATGCAAAACACAACACGAATAGTTAATTAGCATGCATTTGTTTTACCATGGTTATTTATTTAAGCATGAATCCTTCCCTCCATAACTAAAAGCAGAATATCTTTGACCAGCTATTCCTAGAAGAAATGGGAAGGTTGATGCTTTGATCTGCATTAAAGGGGTCTTAGTTCCCAAAGAACCCATTTAAATATAAAAATCTGGGTTGCATAGTGTTTCTCTACAGGATAGTTAATTATCACAATCAACAATTGTACATAAAATCCATGCAATTCAGTACCCAGCATATTTATGTTTGGTACAATGCATAGCAGTATAGGGTTCAGTGTCTCCCATATCTGTGGGAGAGACGCAGAGAACTCTTAGCCCTACAATGACCTTCTACAATCACTTCCTTAAGGCTCACTTCTGCTGTCATGCAGAAGCCAAATGACAATGGACGGACAGTTGGCATGCTGAGACTGCTACATAGTATACTGAACCGTAATTTCTCTGTTGTCTTGTCCTCTTCCCTCCATCCCCATTTGTTTCTCTTCCAGCTATTGCTTCCTGTCATAGCCTAAGGAAGCTAGCAATTTGGGGAATGGGCTGCATTTTTATTTCAGCACAATGTAGCTCTGGATAACAATGGGGATCACCAGATGATACTGCACGACAAGTACAGTCAATTGCTTTGTCAGGAGGATGAAACTATTTAAAAAAATATAGATGGTAACACTCCCTATTAAGGTTGTCCGACTCTTCCCATTATGAGATCCAGTTTTCAGTTGCAAATAACTTTGTCAAACATTAAACCTTTTGGGCTGAAATTTTCCAAGCTGGAGGTCTGCCTCAGACTGAATATTTTTTGAAAGTTTCAGCCCAAGCTGTTCAGCCATTTCTGAGACCAAGGATAGGGGAATATACATTATTTTGCCCATGTTAAAAAATTCTGGTGACCTTTTCTTTGAAAAGTTGCTGTTCAACGTGCCCAGTAGAAATTTGAGACTTTAGCAGCTAAAACCTCTGAAGATTCTATCCTCATTGAGCATGCACACCCTCACTCAGCTCATGGCTCCCAGTGCTGACCAGACTGAACATGCTCCATATCCAAAACACAATTTAGTATGCTTCACTCTAGCCCACAGCTACAGTTGCAAAACCTGACTTTCCCTGGAATTGCTGCTCCCATCACATGCAACCTAAATTCTGACATTTTAAACTTTTTTTTTCTGAACTTGAGAACATTGTTAAACGTAGTTGTGCTAGCAGCATGTTATATGCTGTTCAGACAAGAATATAGTGGTTACAGAACAGGACTGGGAGTCAGAATACGTGGGTTTTGTCCCGATTACATCACTGGCTTGATATGCGATTGTGGGGAAGTCACAACCATTTTGTGTCTGTTCCATTCACCTCACCACAAAAAACAAAACAAAAACAACCCCACACACCAAACACACCCAGTAAAATATGTGAGAATTCCTTTGTAAAACACTTTGGATAAAGACCATGGTAAATGGGAGAGAAGTAAGATGTAAACTAACTCCTGCTCCCAAAAGCTTACAATCCATACAAATAATTGGGTAGATAGCAAAAAGTAAAGACTGAGCAAAGCTTAGCATGTTTTGCCAAAGTCATGCATTTCCAGAGCCATTTTTGATTAACTGTTGGATTTTTGTGCTGGTCCTTTCAGGACTAAGGGGGAGTATATTAAAAGTTTGAAGGCAACAAAGTTTGCTTTCACTCCTTGTGCAAATACCAATTATTTTCAATCTACCATTCCTTCAAAATTTTGCAATCCCAGGTCTTTCTGTATAGTCATATTTACCATTTTTGTGAACCACAATCACAACTACTAAGGGAAGTAGTATATTGAGAACACAGTAGATGCATGGAATAACTGCCTACAGTCAGATCAAAGGTGACATTCAACATTTTTCTTTTCTCTGGACTATGCATGTGTTGGCATGGACTTCACTGGGTACAAGATCAGACCCCATTCCCTCTGATTCAGGTCTCCACAAAGCTTGACGTTTCTGTAACTCCCTTATATTGGTAATACAGTTGCCTTCCATAAGGATTCGTTTTTTGTCAATTGTGTTAAATTATTTTGCCTCCATTCCCTAGTTTTCCTAAAGTTTTAAAGTATGTGTCCTCATTGGAAGCCTCTTCCCGCTCCCCCCACCAATTAACCGTGTCTAGTCACTCAAACTATGAGATCGTCTGATTGAATAAACTATGTAGCATCAGGGCAGGGCAGTATTTAGACTGGAGATCACCATGGAAAACCCTAGTGGTACAGTAGGTTGTTTTGTTGATTCACTAAGAAATATGTTTAAATAAATTATTAAATCTTAAGGATGGTCCGGTTTATTGTTACCAGTACACCTGGATTAAATGCAACACAAAAAGGACCTGGCTGCTTTTGATCAATAAAGATACCACTGAACCTTCTGCAAGATTAGAGATGTATCAGTTTTGTATCCTGGCCAGATTACTAAAATTCAGTCCATATTTCAAGAGGATAATTTGCTTTTTTCTATCAAACTGCTGTGCACCATTAAACAACTGTCCCATTTCATCCAAAAAGCATAAGTGGTGACTCAATTGATCCTATAAAAATGGAAAAACCTGGAAAAAGTAGAACAATTCCACTTTATCTAATTTGGTACAGGGACAGTTGATGGATTCACCAGAAAAAATGCATGTCACTGTGCAATGTGGTCTGCATATCTGTGAGCATCTATTGGTTTTACATGTTGTCCAGTTTATGCCCTGAAAAGTAACATCCGAAAGCCTTTGCAATTAAATTCAGCTAATATATCTACAAATGTACAAAACAGACTGTCTCATTGGCAAAGTATACTGAGGTCATCTGGCTAAAAGACAACAGGAAATGCACCCTCATCAGCTTCAGAATTTTGGAAGACTGCAAGTCAACCGGACTTAACTTTTATCTGAATAGTGAACATAAACCCTTGAAAATTTCTAAGTACTGCTGGTTTTTTTTTTTTGCAGACACAGACTAACATGGCTGCTACTCTGAAACCTCTTATAAAGTGGATTTTTTTCCCCCAAGCCTGTTACCTTACACTACATTTTCCAAAGCAGCATTAATACTGGACATTGTCAGAACTCCACACTGTTTCAGAGTCCAATGCTACAAAAGGGATTTTCAAGGGAAGATACTTATGCCTCCTCAGAGCTCTAGCTCTTCCAGGATCACTGTTTTATACAGTTACAGTAAAATCTGCTTGATGGTCTCTCTCAGCAACCTGATCTAATACCTTGCTTCCTCTTCTCACTACTGTTCTTCACCGAGTTGGATGGTTAAACTATTTTCCCCCACAACAGTAAAATCCTCTTTGTAATCAACATACTTGTTCCCAGAATAAAGTTGCTCTTAAAATAGAATTTTCCATTTGCTAGCTCAGTCACCTAACAATCCAATATTTTTACATCTGCTAATTAAGTGCTAGCTATGCAAGAATATTTCATTTAACTCATTAGTAATATAAGATCTAAGAATAATAGTGTTTATTGCAATAACAGTGAACAATTACAAGATTTCTGAGATTATAAAGTAAATTGAACAACAAGTGAAGAGAATGTAATGTTTTCCACATCCACAGAGAGCCATCATTTTACTCCAGTCAGAACAATGTTTATTTTAGATTAAACAAAAACCAAATAAGTACAAAAGTAAAGCCTCTAGGAGAAAGGCTAGGGTATCTGTATGTGTGCATATGCCTGCCCTCCACTATTGTGTGTCCATTTAAATGCAGACTATTAGTTTTCTGCGGACTTTTTAGAGATAAATATCACAGGACACACAATCACAACAGTTACATATATCACAGAGAACATACCAGAATGCTGGAAAACCCAAAATTATATTTGTTATGACTCTTAACTATCATATTAATCTTACAGAGTTTAGGATGAACAATTAAGAGGCATAAACCATAGACTTCCTCCTATTCTCCAGAGGCATTATTGGTGCCAAAGATTCCTGCCTCACCTCCCTGGTAGAGCATGGCATCGCCTCCTCCTTTAAATCTCCAACTAAATATAGCTCTTCTAGCCTTCATTAATTTTCCCCCCCACATTCAATCCTATTCCATCGTCTCTTCCCACTCCATTTCTCTCCCCCGCCCTCATTGTATTACCTCCCTATGCTACCCTATTGTCTGCTCACTATGCCTGCACCCCTTTACCTGGGGGCCATTCCTTCTATCCTCAGGCCAGTGCTAATTTCTCTGTGCTTGGGAACTGGACGAAAGTGTCAAGAATTGATCCTAGAGTGCAAGTTATTCTTCCTGCCAGAACCCATCAGCTGCCTGAGCCAGGGCCAGGGTGCTGAGAGAAGAGAAGAATGAAGCACCCAAAAACCCACAGGGCAGATCCTCCGGTGGTGTAAGTTGTGATAGCACCTTACACTGACAATTCATGGCTGCTCTGGGAACTCTTGCTTTTCCACCAAGTTTGAGTTAGGAGGACAGTAGAGATTGTTCCAAAGGAGTTACAGCAAGGCACAGTGTCATTTTGGGTTGGATTGTCACTCTTCTATAGCACTTTTGTCTTGTATTGACATAGATCTCTGTTCTTAGCGCTGTGTAAGTCACACCGATATAACTAATGTGTGCTGAAGCCTTGTACTGCTAATGTAAGTTACACACATAAAACATGGGTTGTACCTGTCATTGTGAACAGGTTACAGTATGAGTATTTTGTTTGGTATGCTGGAGTGTCATTCAGATTGCGAGCTCCACCAGTGAAGGTTCAGTTAGGGCCCTCATTTAGAGTCTATTGACCAAAAGTAAGACTAAAGAATTCCTATGGCTAAACAGTTGGCCATGAGTTATTTACAAATAGGAAAATTTTACAGAAAGCTTAGAGAGTTTAAGTGTTTAAGCTGTCTAATCAAATACTCGGGTGAACAAAGCTGACCTTGCTTATTTCCTTTGTGGTACATTAAAAAGGTCGGTCTCCAAGCATCCCAAAGTCATCATCATTCCTCAGAACAATCAAGTTACCATTGTTTCATAGCTTTGCATATAGGAAATGATTTTGTTGGTTATTGCCAGAGAAATCTTTCTAAAATCCTGAAATAAGTGTTAAAAGTCTTGTTCATCACATCCACTTTCTTGTACAACTTACCACTGGGCAGTGAAATACTGAACTAGCAGACAATCTGAGATATCCATTGCCTACAATATCTAATCCTCACTTGTGAGAAATTATTGAAAAGCAATTAATTTTCAGTTCATTTAATTAAGCTAAGAGCTTTTTTGCACTCTTTTAGAAAGAGCATATTTTCTTTACTATTCTACGTAGCCCTAACACCAACAAAATTCCAATCACCATTAGATATCGCACCTGTGTGTTTCAATGCTATCCCGAGTTAGACTGGGCCAGGATGCTCAGGCTGCTGACAGTATCCTTGCCGGTCTGATAAATGGCTTCTGACGCTGTGTACTTGGACCTGATCTGAGCTACCAGTAACCATTTCATTGTTACATTAGTCTTTGGAGGTTTTTCTAGCTAAGTCATAGGGCTTTTGTTACATCTGTATGAAAACCCATTTTAGGTAAAACGGTTTGTAACTCGGTATACCATTCTGTTCACCATGCCCAAGGAAAACAGAAAACGGCTCCCTCTGCCATAAGCCTGTGGAGCCAACATACTATCAGACACTGAGAAATAAAAGCTTGTGTGTCACTAAAATGAGTGATTTTAATTTTGAACAAACATAGAAAGTGTATCAGTGGGGTAAAGAAGGTCACAGAGTAGAATGGCACTAAATCACCTTCAATACCATTTATCTGTCACAGCAGCCACTAATTTGTTAGTTACGTCATCCAAAAACATTAAATGACTTCTCTTTAGCTAATGAAGCCTTCAAAAGCCAGAAGAACCACCAGCATCAAAAACAAAATACATCACAAATGCTGGAGGGAAATTACGTATGGTATTAGGCCATCTCTCGCTAGTGCTAGACTGTCTATAAATTTAAAGTTTCTAATGCTTTGTCAAAAATAGTTTTAAAATGTCTAAAAATAAAAGGAAAAGGCCTTCCTAAAGTAAAGATTGTTTATAAGGACTTTGAAATCTTTATAGTACATGATGTCCCTGGGTGCATCACTGGCAGATTGTATAGCTATACCATTAACTGCTACTCACGTCAATATGGGTCACGCAAACAATGTTTTATGGTACAAAAGGTCCTTTGCATCTTCAAATATGACAACCATAGGAATGCATGTAATAGATACTATTCAAATAGTACCCATGATATCATCTGTACCATTCTATTTGAGACATTCCCTATATTTAGGATGAAGAATTGTCTGAAGTCACAAAAGTCAAGGTTTTACACAGTGATCATCATACATGAAGTCACTACTACCACTAGGAGGAATAAGAGGCAATTCATATTCAAATAAATAAATAAATCTACCTTAGTGTGACCCAGGAACCTCTTAGCGCCAACTAGGCAAGGGACACAGAGTGGGTGCACAGGGGCTACAGGGATCTCTTGGGTCCTACATGTACATTCTAGTTCATCAAAAGAATGTCATGTGAGGTCTCAAACAAGAGCCAGTCTCACAATAGTCATCAATACTGCAAAATGAACGTATGTATGTTGTGCAAGCAATTTTTTTTTTAAATTATACACAGACAGAAAATTATGTTCTTAAATCTGTCTAGGAACGGATTACCACCAAAGCTGAAAAACATGTTCTCTGTCAGACAAAACAATTTATCTGGCCGTTTACATGTAAATTAAGTACTCTATGTGATTCCTGAGGCAGAGAGTCCAGCCTTCCAGGTACGGCTTGGAAGGAGAGGAAGATACTGCACCTGGATTAAATGTGGGCTTCTCCCAAGCAGCAAAGGCAATACTAGGGCTTGTCACTGACCGAGAAAGAACACAGGCAGGAGGCACAGATCTTGGACCCCAGCATCTTCAGCATAATCCAATACCCAGGTGTGGGTGCTGAGGTGGAGAACCAGTGAAAACAGAGTCCCCAGAATCTCTTAATTCCTGAAACTGCTACTAACACTAAAAACTACAACAAAAACAAACAAAAAAAAAAGGACTATGTACAATTCTAAAAAGTGTCCTCTTTTCTCTCGCTGACGCAAACAACTCCGAATTGGATCATGTGGCAGTGAGAAGGAACTGACTGTGTGAATAGGGCAGACCGACCTTGATCACTTCAGATGAAACCATGAGATGGAGCAAGGGCACGTATATGAACCAACAGACACTACTCCTTTCAAAATTCTCTGGCTCCAGATTCATGGCTTATGCATAGTACCCTCAGTGGAATACTATTGGGACCACCACTCGAAGAAGAATTCAGAATTAACTCTCTGAAATCTGATCCTTTAAAAATAAAAGGCATAATATTTTAGCCTGCATGAAAGCCATTTCATTTGATTGCTCTCTATGCATTGGAATAAGATTAAAGAGAATGAACCATGTAACAGTTCTTAAATTGTGTAAATCTTTAGAATTCTTCTTTTGACTTTCAAAAGTGATCTAACTGGATGAACAACAATTATGTTTAAATATGCATTGTAGGACCTGCAATGTAATGGATTAATCATCACTCAAAATACCTTTTACAGAAATGTACTAGACAAATTTTGACTGAGATATGAAGACCTAAGATATGGGAGAGAAAATGCATATAACTATTTTTAAGTGTGCCATTCTGATGTATCCTGAATTTAGTTTTATAAAGGGACAAGTAGTTAACACAGAGTAAAACAAGACTTTAAAAACTGCCTTACGGTATGCATGTCATATCTGAGATAGATGGCAGGGATGAGAGGAGTAGAGCTGGACTCACGATTCATACTGAATAGTTTAGACACAAATTCAACCTTGTATGTAGAGCTGGGAGAAAAACGGATTTTGTGGTTCACTGGCAGTTCCGAAAAAAAATTGTCCATCTCCAACTGAATCCAAAAATTGTGAAATAGATCTTCGTGAATTTAAGAAATTTGGGTTGAATGATGTGTTTTGTTTGACCCAGAACATTCTGTTTCAGGTATTTTTAAAAGGCTACCTTCACAAAACAGCTGGGGGAGAAGGTGGTGGTTGTCTCTTTATAACTTTTAGCCCAGCTCTTAGGGTGCTCATCTGGGATGTATGTTATTCATAGCTGCAATCCATAGTCATTCATAATGACAATGAAGAGTCACTGGGCCAGGAAAAGAGAGTAAGGAAAAGAATGAAAGTGACTGTAGCCTCGTGATGAAACTTACTCAGGATGAGACAACCATTTTATATAAATAGTCATTGGACTTGAACTTGGAACAGCTTCAAAACAAGAGGAAGTTTGAGATCAGAACATCCCATAGCTCAGTGTTCTGGGCACCCTCCTGCAGTGTGCAAGACCCAAGTTCAAATCCTTTCTCCACATCAGACAAGGGGGGGGGGGGTAGGAATTAAAACTGGGTCTCTCACATGCCAGGTGAGAGACTCAACTGCTTGAATAGAGGCTCTAAGGAGGGCACCTGAACTTCTTCCATTATGAACATGGCATCTAACTCTTCCGCTCCCACACCTCCCCAAAAGTTTGGCCAAAACTATCTGTGTCAAAATTGTAAACAGTTTCAAGTCAACCCAAAGTGCACTTTTCAGTCAATCAGATATTCAACTGAAAAATTTTGCCCAGCTCTATTTTTTTGTTCAGGAGTTTCTATTTGCAATTGCTCTAGAACTGTGTGACACCTTACTGCAGGTTTCGGCTCTGTGTACTCCACAGAGAGCCGGACCCAAGTTTCATGGCAAAGTCCCTGAATTCTGTGGAACACTTAAAAATTCTGCAGCAGATTCAAATCGCTTAAAACAAACAAAAACCAAAAAACAATGAAGTTTATATTGACTTTAAAGATGAAAATAAATATAATCACACAGAACATCCCTACAGTTATTTATATTGATAAACAATATTGTTGCTGGTGCTACAATTTCAGTTTTAATACGCTACATTTTTCTTTTTGACAATGTCTAATCTGTCACATTGGCAGTTAAATCCAAAACTAACTGGTATGAAGAGACAATTCAAACCATTGAAGAGCTACAGTTTCAGTCTGTATGTTCACTCAGGAAGACAGCATCACATTTACACTCTTATGTTTTCAAGGTTCTGTCTGCAACATGAAAGATAAAAATGTAGTTTTTGTTAATTTTAGTTTTTTGTTCTAATGAAAAGATTGCCGAACAATTGTGCTTCAGGATCAAATTCCACCACTCTGAAATGCATAGGGCCTTGCATACATGTTGTAGTTAGAACTATTCCCTGCCCATGTGCACAGTTGACTTATGTCAGATTGTAAGGCCAGGAGGGACCACTGTGATCTTCTAGTCTGACATCCTGTATAACACATGCCACAGAGCTTCTACAAAACGATTCCTCGAGTACATCTGTTAGAAAAAACATCTAATCTTGATTTTTAAATTGCCAGAAGAGACTGCACTACACCCCTTGGTAAAGTGTTCCAATGGTTAATTACCTTAAGTTACACCCTATTTCCAATCTGAATTTGTCTAACTTCAACTTCTAGCCGTTAGATCATGTCATCTTTCTCTGGTAGATTGAAGAGCCCATTATTAAATATGTGTTTCCCATATACATACTTCTAGACTGTAATCAAGTCACCCCTTAACCTTCTGTTTGTTAAACTAAAATAAATTGGTTTTCCTCGAGTCTACCACCAATTTATCAACATGACTTTCTGCTTCCTGTTTGGAGGACTTTTTTTTACACACACACACATAGCTGAGGAGAAAGCAAATATTAATGACTGCCAGATTCACATGCAACATAGAATCATAAAGGTTAGAAGAAAGCACAAAGGGAAATCAACTCTAGCCCCCTGCCAAGATGCAGGATTTATTGGGTCAAACATCCAAGACCATCCAGCCTCCTTTTGAAAACTTCCAGTGAAGGAGCTTCCATGACCTCCCTACGCAGTCTGTTCCATTGTCCTACTGTTCTTACATTTCGGAAGTTTTATGAACCTTTATATTGGCACGCATAAAGCTCACACTTTCTGGAACTATTCTTGTACCAAAAACCCCCCAACCAACCCACCCACAAGTGTTTCCAGAAAATAAATAAATAAAAAGGAGTGAAAAGTAATACAAACAGAATGAAAGTCATTCTAATGCATGTTGGCAAATACTTTGACAGTATTAGCCAAGCTCTAATGAAGATGCTTGGGATTGATCAGGAAGATGAAGACAATTGTCTTCATATTCATTAGTTTTCTCCTATACTTAAAAAGTGAAATCATTTATACAGTTTGTGTTTTTTTAAAAAGAGACATAAGGCTATACCTTTATTGCAGAGCCAACTCGCATTATCTACATTCAAGTTTATTCCTCACAGGTTAGCCTAGCCCAGGTGAGAGTTGCCACACTACAAAATGAATACTAGAAGTGTACAGAATGATTGGGTTAGCTGCTAACGATCACCCTGTGCTGCTAACTCAAATTTAAGCTTATATCCCCCCGACAGGCCAGCAAACTTGAGTTAATTCCAGCGTGGTGGTGCTTTTAAGTGTTTCAGTGCAGAGAATAAGGGGTAACACTCAAATTAGCAGCGCAGTGAATTCAAGTCTAAAGAGATTTTAAAATGAGGTCTAATGAAACAACTAATATTTCCTTAAGGTTGCTGGTCTAATCAGTCTTAGACTTCTACTCATATTCATTTTCAATGTTTGGTTTGGTAGGAAAGTCTGGCCCAAAGATGTCCTCAAGGAACATGCAAAATATGTAACTGTTTGACACCAGCTGAATGTTGTACCACATTTATAATATAATATAGACTATTCCGATAGGATTCCACTGTTTTAGTTGCACCTTGCAAGAATGGTAGTAGTCAAAATATGCCATGGTATTCTGCCACATCAGTACAGCTTTCAACAGTGGGTGGTGTTGGAGAACTGTTTAAATTAATGGGGAATGAGTAATCTGTGTCAGCAAAAACACCCATGCTCCAAAAAAGAAAGTGACCTGTAGAAAATGCTTATTAAATGCACTTGTGAGACAGACACATTAATTGCTATCATCTTGACATATGAAAGTTCACTCGCTATCCTACTTGCAGTCTTGTTCTCTGTATGGCAGTGAAACCTGAATGGGAACTTCGTTAAACATAAATATGGCATAACATTCTATTTGGTGTTATGTGTAAGAATATTTTGAGACATTTAAGAGACTGTATTTACAAAGTATGGTTTTCACCCTGGACACCATGTGTTGAAAAACATCAATAATTTGAGTAGCAGATAGGTTTCAGAGTAGCAGCTGTGTTAGTCTGTATCCGCAAAAAGAAAAGGAGGACTTGTGGCACCTTAGAGACTAACCAATTTATCGGAGCATGAGCTTTCATGAGCTACAGCTCACTTCTCACGAAAGCTTATGCTCAAATAAATTGGTTAGTCTCTAAGGTGCCACTAGTAGTCCTTTTCTTTTTGAGTAGGAGAGCACCTCTAACACTTTTTCTTTCATTGTGCAGCTGTGTATGTAGTTACTACACTTCTACTTGTGCAATAAGAGAGATCTGAATTCATAATCCCTAAACAGCACTGACAAATGATGGGACAGTTCAACCTTCTTAATACAGCTCCCCCATAATGACCTTTTTGTCTTTTTAATAGGAATTCTTGATTAAGGAGCATCATTTTATGCTGCTGTTTAGAGAACTCATTAAGCTTCTAGACATTCCCATGAATCTGTAGACAATATCTGCTTTGGGATTCAGATACAGTCTGCTGCCTATCCAGCTACGACAGGCCCATTGCCAAGGTCCAGCGTAAACAAAAAGTCAGAGTAAAATGTTCAGTCCCTCTGTAGCTGCAATATGCAGAAAAGTATCAACTACTTTATCCCTCAAAAATCATTAAAAGGGGATTCTTATTTCTTCCATTCTTTTCTTAAGATACTATAGTATGTTGTGTTTAACTACCATTTTAGGGTTTTCCAGTTTATTGTGGCAGATTTTAGTATTTCAAAAGTGTGCTTTCCTGAAATCCAAAACCCTTAATACTGCTACATGCCACAAATTCATTCCTTTTACTGTGCACTGAATTCAGGCAATTCATGGTCACTGGTTCTAAGGATCCTTCTTATCTTGAGTCAGTCCCTCCCTAAATAGAGAATCAAGACACAGGAGCACACACATTGTATTCTGTGCGGTCCATCACTCTGAATAGCCACAAAAACCCTTTTAGACTCAGAGCACCTGACAAATCCAAAAGAAAGGGCAGCCTGAATTTTGCTAGGATGAGAAAGAAATGGAGGTAGTTCAGAGCTCCATGGAGAAAGCAAATTCACCGATTAGAGAAACAGCTATTCAGCAACATGAATTAGCATATATTGTAGGGGTTTCAGAACATGTGCACACAGTATGTAAACTGCTTTGCTTTCCCTAATTTTGTTTTGCTATCCCTTTTTTAAGTGGATTTGGGGAGTCTACGTGCTTCAGCTGAAGGGAGTGAGATGCCAAATCCGCATCTTTGTTGCTGGCTAGCATCTTGAAAATGCAGATTAAAAAGGAGTCCGTCAGTAACAAATTTACATAATCTGTACTATGAGAATTTCTGACATCTTCTCAACCCAATTGCCTAAAACTAAGTGGTGGTGGTGGTGGGGGGGTGGCAGTAGTAGCGCAAATATAGAACCAGAACTAAATTCCTCTATTGTCCCCCAAGCAGGGCAAAGAGAATATTTAGAAGACAATGATGAGAATGCTGGAGATGGTCATAAACCAGAAGCTTGTGGATTTATGGATCTGAAGTTTAAAGAGCTGCAGCTGAAACATCAGTGGTAGACAGGCAAAGCACATGTGTAAGATGAGAAACATCAAATTTCAATCTAATACCTTATGGCTGATCCGTATTTAACCCCATCCTGGTTTAGAAAAGCATATATAATGAGCAATGAAAAATAATTTACTTTACATTGATAAAACTGTGATAAATTTGAAACTAATATCTAGTAATTGAACCAAGACTGGTGATGCGAAGATTCTTGCAATGAGAACTGAAGCATAATCCCTGTTAACCATCAAGCAACTGATCACTTACAAGCACCTTTCATTAAAGTCTATTTTATCCTCAGACTCCTGGCTCAGTAAGTACTTTCCTAGTTACCAAAGCCGCTTTTTCCAGCTAGTTGCAGAGATCAGCTTTGCATAAGTCACATTTCTTCTAGTTCATCATAATGATGAAGGTTGTTTTTTGTTGGGGGGTTTTTTGGGGGGAAGGGGGCAAAAAATTCCATGTTGCCATTTTGGGTAGCCACCAACTGAAGATATATATAAATTTTCCTTTGAATCCTCTCCTTTATTAGGGAAAGACGTGACAGAAGCTTTGAGAATAATGAGTGATTAAGGGGAGATGCCATTTATTATAATGTGATTTGCAGATTAATCTTGTGGATAGAGCTACTAAAACAAAACAATAGAAGGCAAAAATGCTCATGAAGAGGATGATGAACGAGTATAAGGCATATCTGAACACATCTAGGAATAAGATATTTAACCAAGAGAAATGTAAGGACTGAGCTCTTCAAAAAACAAAAGACACCTATTTAAATGCCATTTTAAAAGAATTATCTGTCAAACACGCTAGTCAATGTAATGCTATCAAACATAACACTGCAAACAAATTGTAAGAGGAGAGAAAGAGTAAAATGTTATGAGGAGAAAAGGAAGGGAAAAGCAAAAAACAAAGTTTGACAGCATAGAGGAAGACATGGTAAAAGGACAAAAAGAAAGGGAGGCAAGTAGAAAAGATTTAAACTGGAAAAGCCTCCATATTTTATAGCTTAACAGAAAATTGCTTAACATACTTTAAAGAAGCATTCATGTTGCAAGAAGGTTTTCCCTCTCTACAAGGTAATGTAAGATTTTACATCTAAATCAGGAAAACACCTATTTTGTAATGGCTTTAATGTTTATCGTTCCTCCCCTTCCTCTCCCCCACCACCCAGTTGTGGTTAAATCAGTATTAAGATATTTGCTTTAGTTACCATTTCCTTTTCACATCACTAGTGTTAGCTTAACGTTCAATGAAATCATACATCTGTATTTTGTAATTTCAAAAGACCTCTGCTTTATTCTGTAGGAGAGAGAAAAAGCCACACAGTTTGCTCTGAGAAAACAGAGCTATAATGAGTATTTCTTAGCCAAAAAAGAACTAGCAGTTTCATGAATGCATAATTAGAGAGCTCATGAAGTGGACTTCCCTACCCAGAAAGGCAGAGGAGTTAAATTAGTGGGAGGAGAGAAAAGGGCTCTTCAGCTTAGTGGAAAGTACAAATTACTGAAAAGAAGGGGAAAAAAAAAAAAAAAAAAAAACCTCAACACACCCTTCTTGGAGATTTTATAAATCAAGTCAATTTTTAACTTTATGCTTGCTTTGGATATCAGGAATGTCTGGATACTTTCAAGTGATTCAGGAAGACAGCCATCTTTCTGACCCATCCACTATCACTGCAATCAAATGAAATTCTAAAACAGAAAATTATACAATTTCTGTACTTGCTTGGTTTGTGGAAGTGTGTGTGTGTTACTATCTCTGTTCCTTTCCAAACCAGACGTTAACAAAGCCTCCTTCCACCTCCATGTCAAAATTCTACATGGAATTCTTACACTATGAGAGCAATTCATTTACATTACCACTACAATTCCAGCCACACACTCTCCTCATTCAAAGAGGCAAGGTGCTTGTGGAAATGAAAAAGAACTACTACACTGAAGATTTTCTGCAAGGCTATCATTACCTTGGTCATTGCTGACACCCAGAAATTGGAAGAGCCCATTTGAAAGAAATAAAGAAAGTAAACTAACATTTATACAGTATCAAACTATGAAATGCCTTTAATTACTACATGCATAATTAAAGACCCCCTGATTTTGCTGTCCAGACTGCAGAATAGAATAAGGTATCTTTATGGATACCATTCCAGTTTCTTGAAAGATGCTGCAAACCTAAGCCATTCATTTTTTATATTCAATATCAGTTTTCAGGGAACACAGATGACTGAGGCAGATAATCAGAATGGCAATGTCTGTATTCAGACTAAGGAGATGTCTCCATACAGGTGCAGAGGACTGCAACATGGCCACTCCTGATAAGTAATCAGACAGACATTCATGAAATAGAATTTGTACATCATACATTTTCATCTAGGTGCTGCAACAGCTAGGCAAGCAAGCAGCTAGCTTGACATAACATTCTAGTTTTGTTTATATTGTAAATATTAAAATTTGAAAGCTGCTAATTGCTTATAGGAATAATTGACTATGTATATTAGCAAACAGTGTTACCTATGTTCTCTCCTTTGCTTCAGGGTGTGTGTTTATTTTTTTACACCTCCTTTGTTTGCATCTTTTCTTAATTCAGATTGTAAGATCGTAGAGGCAGGAACTTTCTCTTACTGCAGCCCTAATCCTGCAGTCTGATCTATGCTGGTAGACCTCAATGGCTGTGCAATATCCCAATAAAGTCAATGGGACTCTGCCTGGGATCAGGGCCCCACACATGAATCAGCTGCATGTGGGGCCCTCGGGTGATGCAGGGGCCCACTGACTTTATTAGGATACTGCACAGGCATTAACGTTCTACTTACCAGTGCGGATCAGTTTATGGGACTACGGCCCGTGTGTGAACACCACTCAGACCAATGGGGGACTCAATCTGATTGGCAACCCAAGACAGATACTGTAATAATATTATTGTTGGTTATTAATAGATGCAATTGAAATTTTGGATTTTATTCTTGTGAAGAAAAAAGTATTTCTAATCTAGCTGTTCCCTTGATGCTCAAGTACTGTGCAAGCAGAATGTGTCATACAATTATCATTCATGTGAAGTGTCTGAAGCACAGTCTTCAGTGACAAGTCTCCATAGGAACAAAACTGTAAGTGACATTGATACTGTTTAGGACATTTAAGCAGTTAGGATTAACATTTTTATCCTGTCTTCTACTGAATGAACATAGCAAAACAGAAAAGGTTTCATTTTAAAAAATTCAATATACACAGTTTTACCTGACTGCTGTATTTCCCATTACAAATACAGTAATAAGAACAATGTTAATACCACTTTTTTGCATTTTTTCTTTAAAAAGGTACACACAGAACAGACAAAAGTAAATACAAAGGGAGTTCAACTAGCCTGCATAAAAAAAAGGAAGCAACCGGGGTACTTTGAATGGACAAAACCTGTTGAGTTAGAAATTTCAAAATGAATTTTAGTTCCACTGTGAAAATTTTATCCTTTAATTTTAAAAGCCTGTTTTCCCCTCAAAGTTGAAATCAATTTTAGAAGTTAAACACCTTTTAAAGGAGGATTCTCCTAAAGTCAATTGGCAAATGAGTGGTTTATATATATATAAAGATCTTGATTCTGAGCTAGATTCTTCACAACAGTTCAGTTACACCTGACAGTTCACTACACCCGACAGACTGAATCTCCCTTGAACAAGAAAATTGTTAGGTGGTGCAGTACCACAACAGTGGTTTCCTTTTCCACTCTCCTCACAGCTGCCAGCTTGGGTGGCAAAGACTGGGGGCCAGGGCTTCCCCAATGCCCTAATAATCCCTGGTCACCTTAATGGCTCCTTGGGGCTCTTGCAACCTATGACAGGTTACTGCACTCCCCTAGAGATCACACCAGCGCAGAGCAGCCCCAGCCTCTTGTGAGTGTGAAGAGAAACTTTTACAAGTGCTTCTCAGCCACAGCAAGAAGTCCTGGATCACTGTTTTATTTCAAATTAGAATTCCCCCACGTGTAACACGTAACATTAAAAATGTATCATTGTGGATTTAAATTGGTAAAGTATGTTTAACATTATGCAGAAGGAGTTCTTCCATCCCTACTTGCCCCAACCATATACCTGTGCTCCACTAATTTTGTGTGTATTAACTTGAAGATGTCTCTAATTTAGAAATTTACACTTTGTATATAGTTTGACCAAGGTTGTATAAAGTGGAATCAGTATTTTTTCCTATTGTATGCAGCATTGATAGTTGCTGAGATATTTCACAACCAAAATATGTAAATCATCTCATGAATGAAAGCACACCTAATGATTTATCCTGGTCTTGAAACTGAAGGCATGATACAGATTACATGCCCCCATCCTTACTTGATTGGCAGTAACTTAGATGAATAGTTGGTACAAATCAAATTCCATCATTTTCCTTGGAGGATCCATTATGTTATTTTGTATAAGAAGCACAGGAACGGACTCCATGGGTGCTCGTGGGCTCAAGCACCCACAGAAAAAAAAATATGGGAGTGTTCGGAACCCACCAGCCATAGTTTTGTACTTGAGGTCTGCTCACAGGGCACTCTCTAGCCCCAGACAAAGCTTGATAAGTTCTGTGCGGCTAACAGCTTCTGCCCTTGGGGCAGGGAGTTTGTTTATAAACAGAGGCAGGGTGACTAAAACAACAAAAGGCTGGTCATTAAATTAAGGGATTGTTAGATGATCCTGAAAGCATTGTCAGGCACTCCAGTTAAAATATAGGAAACAAAGGGTAGGAATAAATGGTCCATTTTCAGAATGAAGAGAATGGAAAGGTGGTGTCCCCCACAGGCCTGTACTTGGACCAGTGCTGTTCAACATACTCAAATGATCTGGAAAAAGGGGCAAAACAGTTAAGTGGCAAAATTTACAGATGATACAAAATCACTCAAGATAGTTATGCCCAAAGCTGACTGCAAACTGTTACAAAGGGATCTCACAAAAATGGTGATTTGGCAACAAAATGGCAGATGAAATTCAATGTTAAATGCAAAGTAATGCACGTGGCAAAAGATAATCCCAATTATAGATACAAAATGATGGGGGTCTTAATTAACTAACTGTTAAGAATCAAGAAAGAGATCTTGGAGTCATTTGCAGTACTCTGGAAGCACTAGGCTTCCAGAGTGCTGCAAATTAGTAAGACTCCTCCTCACTGTGCCTGTATCATCCTGAATTGCAGAACACTCATTCTCCAGCTTCATAGAATCATCGGACTGGAAGGGAGCCCGAGAGGTCATCTAGTCCAGTCCCCTGCACTCATGGCAAGACTAAGTATTATCTAGACCATCCCTGACAGGTGTTTGTCTAACCTACTCATAAAAATCTCCAATGATGGAGATTCCACAACCTCCCTAGGCAATTTATTTCAGTGCTTAACCACCCTGACCGTTAGGAATTTTTTCCTAACGTCCAACCTAAACCTCCCTTGCTGCAATTTAAGCCCACTGCTTCTTGTCCTATCCTCAGAAGTTAAGAATAATAATTTTTCTCCCTTCTCCTTGTAAAAGCCTTTTATATACTTGAAAACTTATGTCCCCTCTCAAGTCGTCTCTTCTCCAGACTAAACAAATCAATTATTTTTTTCAATCTTCCTTCATAGGTCATGTTTTCTAAACCTTTAACCTTTTTTGGTCACTTCTCTGGACTTTCTCCAAATTTGTCCACATCTTTCCTGAAATGGGGCACCCAGAACTGGACACAATACTCCAGTTGAGGCCTAATCAGCGCAGAATAGAGTGGAAGAATTACTTCTCACGTCTTGCTTACAACATTCTTGCTAATACATCCCAGAATGATGTTCGCTTTTTTGGTGACAGCGTTACACTCTTGACTCATTTAGCTTGTGGGCCACAATGACCCCCAGATCCCTTTCCATAATACTCCTTCCTAGGCAGTCATTTCCCATTATGTACATGTGCAACTGATTGTTCCTTCCTAAGTGGAGTACTTTGCATTTGTCCTTACTGAATTTCATCCTATGTACTTCAGACCATTTCTCCAGTTTATCTAGATCATTTTGAATTTTAATCCTATCCTCTAAAGTACTTGCAATACCCCCCAGGGTGGTATCATCTGCAAACTTTATAAGTGTACTCTCTATGCCATTATCTAAATCATTGATGAAGATATTGAACAGAACCGGACCCAGAACTAATCCCTGCAGGACCCCACTCATTATGCCATTCCAGCATGATTGTTAACCCTGATAACTACTCTCTGGGAATGGTTTTCCAAGCAGTTATGCACCCACCTTATAGTAGCTCCGTCTAGGTTGCATTTCCCTAGTTTGTTTATGAGAAGGTCATGTGAGACAGCAGTAAAGCTTTTGATAAAATCAAGATATACCACATCTACCACTTCCCCCCATCCACAAGTCTCGTTAGCCTGTTAAAGAAAGTTATCAGGTTGGTTTGACAAGATTTGTCTTGACAAATCCATGCTAACTATATTTATCACTTTATTATCTTCTAGATGTTTGCAAATCGATTGCTTAATTATTTGCTCCATTATCTTTCCGTGTACAGAAGTTAAGCTGACAAGTCTGTAATTCCCCGGGTTGTCCTTATTTCTCTTTTTATAGATTGGAAAAGGGGCAAATATAGTGCCAATGTTCTGGAACCTCTCCTGCCCTACATGACTTTTCAAAGATAATTGCTAATGGCTCAGATATCTCCTCAGTCAGCTCCTTGAGTATTCTAGGATGTGTTTCATCAGGCTCTGGTGACTTGAAGACATCTAACTTGTCTAAGTAATTTTTAGCTTCTTTTCTTATTTTAGCCTCTGATCCTACCTCATTTTTCACTGGCATTCACTATGTTAGATGTCCAATCGCTACTAACCTTTTTGGTGAAAGCCGAAACAAATAAGTCATTAACCACCTCTGTTTCCACATTTCCTGTTTTTCGCAAAAAGAAAAGGAGTACTTGTGGCACCTTAGAGACTAACCAATTTATTTGAGCATAAGCTTTCGTGAGCTACAGCTCACTTCATCGGATGCATACTGTGGAAACTGCAGAAGACATTATATACACAGAGACCATGAAACAATACCTCCTCCCACCCCACTCTCCTGGTGGTAATAGCCCATCCAAAGTGACCACTCTCTTTACAATGTGCATGATAATCAAGGTGGGCCATTTCCAGCACAAATCCAGGTTCTCACCCCCCCCCCCCTTTTTTCAAAAACCACACACACAAACTCACTCTCCTGTTGGTAATGTTTCCCTCTACCCCCCTCATTGAGTAGACAAAAATTCTCTCCAGTTGTCAATAGGATAGACTCAACTGAATAATGTAGCTGTCCTTAACATGCATCAAGACCATACCAGGGAACTAGATGTAAAGAAAATTGCTGACAGTTATCCAGAAAGCTACAGTGAGACAAATGTCTTTAAACTGGGACGTTAGTGAAGACAGCTTGTAGGTGATTGCAATTATTTTAATATACTGTAGATCATGATAATGGAATTATGTAGTTCATAACAATTTAATCATTACTAAAATAGTAAGGATACCAATGAGAGACATTCAATAACTAGAATATGAAAAAAGTGTATATAAATATGCTAAAATAGCCCCCCCCCCTAAAAAAAAAAAACACACACCTCTTCAAAAGCACCCACCAACAGAAACAAAAGTGAGCACCTATGATAAGAAGTGAACAGAAAATATCTATTCATCTTTATTTTCTTTATGTGTTTGAGGGGAGATTACTCAATCAAGGGCCAAAGTTCTCCTTGCAGCTATTGTACAAGGGCTCAGATCTCCTGGTCATCATTAAATTTTCATGTGACTATTTGAAAGGAGAATTTGGCCCAAAGACTTAATCAGCCATCTCACAGAATGCCAGGAGAACTGAAGAAAGTAATCAGAAAAAAACTACAGTAGAATCTCAGTTATGAACACCAGAGTTACGAACTGACTGGTCAACCACACACCTTATTTGGAACCAGAAGTATGCAATCAGGCAGCAGAAGAGAGGGGAAAAAAACAACTATATTAAGTCAATGTTCAGTTGCAAATGTTTTAATGAACCACCATAATGTTTTTTTCAGAGAGTTACAAACAACCTCCATTCCTGAGGTTTTCGTAACTCTAAGGTTCTACTGTATAAAGGGAGACCCTGAAGACGACTAGGCTGTTGATTACTGGGAATTTTAATTACTTAAGCTACTGTTCAGAATACAGCAGACATTGCTGAACATACAGAAGCTAACTTGTTTCTAGCAGGAATACAAAATTGCATTCTTAAGCAGTTTAGCAGCCTATACAAGCACAGATTGTTCTGGATTGAATGCTAGAAAATGAGTCAAGAATTAAATAAAATTGGACACGAGAATACATTTTAAAAAAATGTTGGCCCAAACCATCCCAACCAGTGGTAAATCCCTGAAAAGCTGTGCTGCTAATGACCAATCATGCTATAGATCGGGGTGGGCAAACTTTTTGACCCAAGGGCCACACCTGGCTGGGGAAATTGCATGCAGGGCCATGAATGTAGGGCTGGGGCAGGGGGTTGGGGTGTGGTGTGCAGGAAGGGGATCAGGGCAGGGGGTTGGTGCAAGAGGGGTGCGAGGTGCAGCAGTGGGCTCAAGGCAGGGGATTGGGCTGCAGGGTGTACGAGGAGTTTGGGGTGTGGGCTCTGGCCCAGTCCTGTTTTCCATGGGGAAATATATCTCTAGAAACATCCATTAAGGTAATCTCTTGGTCCCAAGAGAATGAGTCACGTGGAGCAGCTTCTCCACTTACATGCCCCAGATCTCAAGCTAATCCCATTTCAAAACAAGGCCAAAACAAGCCAATTCCTAAAAGCCCCAACATTCTATGTGACTAGATCCCCCCAGCATGCAGTCTGGGACTGTGGTGGGCCCACTGTGCATCCGACTCTCTCCCCTACACTTACCTCTTGCCCCTGCTTTTCCCCCACTTGCCAGGAGCCAATTAAAAGCAGTGACAAGCTACAAGCCAAAAACTAGCCAACAAGCAACTCACAAGCCAATTAAGCCAAAACAAGCCTAATTTCTGGGGGGGGGGGGGAGGGTGTGTGTGTGTGTGTGTGCGCGCGCGCGTTTCATCCTAACATGTGTCTCACTAATGAGGAGAGCTGCCAAAAACTGAACCAATGGTAATGGAGGCCATTTTTGAGTTCGGCTATGAATAGCCTCATTTCTGATCTCATCTTGCCACTTAAAGCAGCTCAAAAGATGCTGATAATTGAAAACATCCATCCACAACTTGTCAACCTTCCTCAGAGTCTATATTTCACTGCCAAACAGTAAAGTTCATAAAACTATGGGTCTATAAAGCCACAGCCTCATAGTAAGCTTGATGTCCCAAAGTCTCCACAGCAGTCACTGAAGGGCTCAGAATGTGGCAGATAAATGATCATCCACATCTTTCAGACATCCTCCAGCACTATCTAGGACACTAACTATTTGATAGTTGCCATGTACTCGTTATCTAACTGAACAGATTAATATTGAGCTGGTTGTAATCTAGAGTTGAAGGCTGCTTGATGATAATGGCCCTGAATGATGATAAAACCAATATGTGCTGCTCCTTGCTCAACCAAATCAGACATCAACTGCAGCAATCCACCCAACTGAGCCAGCAAGGCAATGCTATTTGTGTACTGCAGTTCTCAAAAGCAAAGTGGTATTCATGTCAGTGCCACGGACAGCTGCCTCTTGAAGCTTATCCATCAATCAATTATTGAACAATACTGGTGACAGGATGCAGCCTTGCCAAAACTCCCACGGAAATTGGAAATCGTGCCATATATCTACTATTAACTGGAACACAATTTCTCTTTCATTATAGCGGTCTGCTGTCTGTAACACGGTCTTCCCAGGAACTCAGACTTGCCTCATCAGATCCCACAAGTTTGCTTGATGCACTGAATCAAAGGCCTGAGTGGCTTATTTAAATTCAGTCATCTTCTAAAATAGCTGTGTGAAGGTAAATATCTGATAGATAGTGGAATGACCATGTCTAAAGCTGCCCGGATTATCCTGGCCTTTGCTGTGAAGTACATCATTGATTCAAGACAAACATGGAAATGAAGATTTCCCCTGGGACTGACAGAGGAATACATCTATAGTTGCTACATTCAAACTTACTGCCCTTTTTGAACAAAAGCAGACTAACACCTTTCTTCCAGTCATCGAGGATGTTATTAGTGTGCCGAATAGGCTGAAAGAGCCTATGCAGCTGCAGAAAACCAATACACTCACCTATCTTCAGCAACTGAGAGGTGATATTACAAATGCCGATGCCTTCCCAGAGTTCAGCGTATGGACCCCTTTGTGTTTGAAGGAAGGTGACACTACAGAACTTCCCACCTCACTTCAAACAGAAGAGACAGTACACAGTGGAAAATCTTAAAATAATCTTCCCGTCGATACAGTTGATCTTGCAGTCTCTGCCATCCTGATTCTTTACTGGACAAACTGGTCCAGTTACTGGCTACCATCTGCCACACACAAAAATTCACAAAATTGAATAGAGGCTGTTACACTGTCTGGAGTGGCTCACAACCATGAGTACCTATCTCAGGGCACTTTCTCAGAAGCTGGGCAGACACCCCAAACTGGTTGAATGTTCTATAATTAGATTTCACCAACCCAGGACAAAATGTGAACTCCCAAAGTACTACATTAGTCTTTTAATGGAGTCACAGACAGTCCCACTGGACTACATGATCAATGGTCATTTTAATATTTATTCTCTCTCTCACCCAGTCACTCACCCAGGTCAATTTACATCCTAGATCTCACACCAAAGACAAAGGCGGTAGCCAATTCTGTAGTAAACTAAAGACTTATTAGCTAAGAAAAAGGAATGAAAGAAAGAATTACTGAGAGGTTTAAACAGGTAAAAAAAATATACATATAGGTGAGTCACAGTCTATACTTTCAGATGGTAGCAGAGATGTAGTAATCTGCCAGTTTCCTAAAAAGTCTTTTAAGGCTACCCAGAATGACCCTGAGGAGCTTTATCATGTTTGGTTATTCTGCCCTGTTGGAATTAGAGGAAAAATTCTTCATCTGTGGACTGCTTGTGTCCACACATATAGCTTATCACCACAGAAAAACAAGTTGACAGTTCAGCTACTCCTGTGCTTCTTCAATGACAGAGAGAGAAAGGGGGGGGAGCATATTTAGGGGCTTTGCTCTCAGATCATCACACACAATGACTGCTTGCTTTGAAATGCACAAGAATCAGTACTTTCCTGTTAAAGTTAATCATCTGCATTACAAGAGGCTTCTTACTTGTTTGATGGGTTATTTAATTACAGTGGTGTACACAACAGGTCTATGCACAAGTCCATGGGGCTTGATCTAATGCATTGGAGGGTGCTGAGGGAGTTGGCTGATGTGATTGTAGAGCCATTGGCCATTATCTTTGAAAACTCATGGCATTGGGAGAGGTACCAGACGATTAAAAAAGGAAAATATAGTGCCCATCTTTAAAAGAAAAGGAGAATCCAGGGAACTACAGACTGGTCAGCCTTACCTCAAGGAATTCATTTTGAAGCACTTGGAGGAGAGGAAGAAGATTAGGAATAGTCAACAAGGATTCACCAAGGGCAAGTCATGCCTGACCAACCTGATTGCCTTCTATGATGAGATAATTGGCTCTGTGGATATGGGGAAAGTGGTGGATGGGATATATCTTGACTTAGCAAAGCTTTTGATATGGACCTCCCATGATACTCTTGCCAGAAAAGTTAAAAAAGTATGGATTGGATGAATGGACTATAAAGGTGGATAGAAAGCTGGCTAGATCGTCTGGCTCAATGGGTAGTGATCAACAGCTCGAGGTCTAATTGGCATCCGGTATAAAATGGAGTGCCCCAAGGGTCTGTCCTGAGGCTGGTTTTGTTCAACATCTTCATGAATTAATTATCTGGATGATGGGGTGGATTGCACCCTCAGCAAGTTTGCGGATGACACTAACTTGGCGGGAGAAGTAGATATGCTGGAGGGCAGGGATAGGGTCCAGAGTAACCTAGACAAATTGGAGGATTGGGCTAAAAAATCTGACGAGGTTCAACAAGGACAAGTGCAGAGAGTCCTGTACTTAGGATGGAAGAATCCCATGTACTGCTACAGGCTGGGGACCAACTGGTTAAGCAGCAGTTCTGCAGAAAAGGACCAGGGGATTACAGTGGATGAGAAGCTGGATATGAGTCAACAGTGTGCCTTTGTTGCCAAGAAGGCTAACAGCATATTGGGCTGCATTAGTAGGAGCATTGCCAGCAGATCAAGGGAAGTGATTTTCCCCCTCTATTCAACACTGGTGAGGCCATATCTGGAGTATTGCATCCAAATTTTGCCCCCCCCATCACAGAAAGGATGCGGACATATTGGAGAGAGAGTCCAGCAGAGGACAACAGAAATGATTAGGGGGCTGGGGCACATGACTTATGAGAAGAGGCCGAGGGAACTGGGCTTTAGTCTGCAGAAGAGAAGGGGGGGGGGGGATTTGATAGCAGCCTTCAACTACCTGAAGGGGGGTTCCCAAGAAGATGGAGCTAGGTTGTTCTCAGTGGTGGCAGATGACAGAAAAAGGAGCAATGGTCTCAAGTTGCAGTGGGAGAGATCTAGGTTGGATATTAGGAAAAACTATTTCACTAGGAGGGTGGTGAAGCACTGGAATGGGTTACCTAGGGAGGTGGTGAAATCTCCATCCTTAGAGGTTTTAAGGCCCGACTTGACAAAGCCCTGGCTGGGATGATTTAGTTGGGGTTGTTCCTGCTTTGAACAGGTGGTTGGGCAAGATGACCTGCTGAGGTCCCTTCCAACCCTAATCTTCTATGATTCTATAATTATTTGCTTTTACATTATAACAGAGTACAGATAAAGTAAAAACAGCTCGAGCAGCATCCCATTAGTTTTCATGAAGTTTAGACACCAAATACATTCTTATACATTTAACATTCACTTGTGTATTAGACTAGATCAGCGTGAATTGACCTGGCTTCCATCTGTGAGTTTGTCAGTTCTCAACTGATGCTTATGGTTTGGCCAGAGTTGGCGCTTGGCTTACCAGCATCAGAGGCTACGGAATCATGCTTGCTGGGTGAGTGTTCTGAAATGGGTACCTGAATCAACCCCCAAGTTTTTTATCTTGCTTAAAAATGACTTAACATCTCAAAGTCAAACCCATTCAGTCTTTTCTTTCCTCTTGAGAAATATATCACTGAAAACTTGAATTGTAACCTCACTTTTGTCCTAGCTCCAACTGCTGTAGTCTCATTTTTCTTATTGTTGTCAGTGTCTCTTCAAGTGTCAGCCAGGGATCAGTGAAGGGCTGAGGCCCCAGCAGAGGTGGTCAGCAATCAGCCCTTTTCTTCAGCTCCTGCAGGAAGCAGCACTATGTAGCCAGCTCTATAACCTCAAAAGGAGCATTGGTCCTGTTGAGTTCTGTATGGATAGGATGGCAGATTGAGTGATGTAAAGAGTTCAGTTTTTTTGTGAGCTAGAGATTTTATTGAGGAAGTCAGTAAATGCAGCCTTCACAACGTAACTCAGTGTTTCTGCTTAACTATCCACCTCATCTCCATACTTCTCTTCATCTCACCACACATTGAGCGCAGTTTCCTTCATAACATTTCTAAGATTCAACTTCTCTCTGCCCATAAAGTAAGAAACCTGGTTCAGATCTCAATCCTTGCCTCGATTACGGTAAATCACCTGTATTTGTCTAACCTCTACAACACACCTATTGCTCCCCAGTCTTTACAGGCCATTATGAAAACACAGGCACCAATGTTTTGTTCTTTACTTATTATTTTCCCCTGGCTCCCCCTTGTCATCAGGTTCAAATTTCTTGCTATTCACTTCAGGGCATAGCAAACTTCACCCCCTTACCTATTTGCCTTTCTCTCTTATTGCATAACACCTCCACCCTGCTCCCTTTACTCCACCAGTAATGCCAGCCTGAAGGCCCCATTATTTCGCATCTCTGTGCTTTTTTCCACCTTATGGCTGGAACACTTTCCTGAGCTGGTCCACAAAGACACTGACCTCTCATTGTTTAAATACCTCAAAAGACCCACACTTTGAGATGTTTACAACAAACTAAATCAGCTATTGACTATGGTTTCACCAATCTTATCAGTGAACTGCTCTTAGTTTGAAGGAAAAGGTTGATTGTGTCTTACCTAAAGAAGTGAGGGAGAAAGCCAGGGGAATCAACGATAGAGGAATAATGGCAAGTTAGAAATGGTTTTTAAAATAGGCGCATACCTTATTAGTAATATGTAATATATATATATATATTTTAACTTGAATACCTATCATTAAGGCTAAGATTGTGTCATGGTTATGTTTAGTTAAAAAAAAAAAAAGCAGGGACAGGTCACAGGCAATAAACAAACAAAAAAAGTCATAGAAGCTTGTAACCTGTCCCTGGCTTTTACTAAAAAAAACAAAATAGGGAGGAGGGGGTCCAGTATCTGCCATGGCTTGAAGGTGCAGGGGGCCCCCATCCTTTGCAGCATCTGAGAGCTCTAGAGCCCCCTGGGGCTGAAGCAGAAAATGTCATGGATGTCTCTGGAAGTCACGGATTCCATGACATAATCGATCTGATGACTGTTCTTTGGGGCAAGTGTGATGGGTTGGACCCCTTGGGAAAACACCTGATGTGCTAAGATACCACTGAATCTACCTGTTCTGCCAGCATGGGCCCCCTTTAACGTGTCTTGTTGAGCCAGGCTCTTAAAACCTCCACTCACCTCATTCACTCTCTCTCACACACACACAGGCAGGGCCACACCCAGCTGCAGATCAGCTCTGGGAAAACTCAGTTTAAGGGACTTGCTCGAGCACTCAGATGTCCACCTCCCTTGGAGTACAGACCCAAAGATACTATACTCGCCTCTTCCTTCAATGTGGAAGAGGGTATGCACAATTTCTAACCCCCCTCCCCAGTTAAAAATCACCCAAGTTGGGATGTATTATAAACCAAAAATAAATGTATTAACTATAACAGGTGTATTTTAAGTAGTTAAGGAGGTAGCAGACAGAACAAGGCAGATTACTAAGGCTGTGTCTACACTGCCAATTGAATGGACAAAACTTGTCATTCACAGGTGCTTAAAAAAAGCCCCCACAAAAGACAAACATGTTTTGCCGCGACAAGTAGCAGTGTAAACGGCTCGTTGGTAGGAGCACTCTCCTGTCAACGACGCAAACCCCTCTTGCAGGGGGTGGAAGTATTTTCTCAGAAAAAAGTGCTGACAAACAGCGTTTTCACTGCCCAACTTTTAGCAACAGAGCCGTGTTGCTAAAAGCTGTGTAATGTAGACAAAGCTCTACATAAGGGCTCTCCCAGCGCTCTTAACAACAACCACCACCATCCCCCACCCCCACAAAAAAAACAAACCACCACCTCAACAAGGGGCGTAGCTCCCAGTGCCAGGGCACTGTTTACACTGGCACTTTACAGCGCTGCAACTTGCTGTTCTCGGGGAGGGGAGGAGGGTTCACACACCTGAGTGATGAAGTTGCAGTGCTGTTAATTGCCAGTGTAAACAAGCCCTTAGTTGTTTCCAGCAGTCATCCTGGGTGGGGTAGCAGGGAAGAACTGATGACCTGGATTGCCTCACTCCCTACCCTTAAATAGGATTTGCATAAGGTGGGAGTCCCTTGTTTCCCTAGTTTGACCCCCCCCCCCCCCCCGCCCTTCCCTTCCTGTAACTTTCCACTGTAAGTCCCAGGTAATGTTTAAGTATCAGGTGACAAGACCACCTGACTCTGTAGGGCTCTTGTAGACATTCTTCACAGGCTGACCCACAGGTTTATAGGAAGACTAAGCTCTATTACAGTCCATTGTCCTTGTTAATGGGCCATCCGCCCTGTCTGGCTTTTCCATTGTTGTACTGAAGTGCTAGCAGTGGGTGTCACCCAAAGTAGCAAAGTTGAAATACAGATACATAAGTCAATATTCCTAATTTCAGATACAGAAAGGATACATGCATGCAAATAGGATAATCGTATTCAGTAAATCGTAACCTTTCCAATGATATCTCACATGAGCCATCTTGCATAAAGTATATCTCAGTTATGTCATATTCATATCATAAGCACATTTTCATAAAGAATATGGAATGACACATTACAGCAAGGATGGAGTCTTATGTTTGAAAAACTAACATTTTGAGTGCTACCACAGATAAACACAAGTTGTTAGAAGACTAGTGAATTGTGTTAGTCAAACACATGCACATAAAAAGCAAAAAATCATTTATTTTTTTAGAATACCGTGTAATCATTTCTCTAACATTATTTAGTGTATCTCTGCCGATACAGCATTTCAGAATTTAGCTGAAAATTCTGGGATTTGGGATTATGAAAACCATGACACTGGTTTGTGTTACTTGTGTGGAAAATCCTTGCAAATAGTAAGGTGAAGCAGAGCGTCATGAGGGAAATTGAGTACTTGTGCACCTTAGAGACTAACCAATTTATTTGAGCATAAGCTTTCGTGAGCTACAGCTCACGGATGAAGTGAGCTGTAGCTCACAAAAGCTTATGCTCAAATAAGTTGGTTAGTCTCTAAGGTGCCACAAGTATTCCTTTTCTTTTTGCGAATACAGACTAACACGGCTGTTACTCTGAAACCTGTCATGAGGGAAATTGTTAGTTTCAGGTAAGAAACTGGATGGAACCAGGGGGATTGACAGCAAAGAAAAAAAATGACAGAAGTAGACAGATAAAAGCAAATTTTAACAGGATAAATACAAATGTATTAGTTTAGGTTGGTTATTGTGATTTATGCATGAGAATGTTTTAATTAGGAGTTCAGGATAGGTACACAGATAACTTGGTAAACTGAGTCTGCATGCAGTTACAGAACGAGGGATAAAAGATAAGTGATTGGAGAAGACAGAGGGGAAGAAGAATCAAATGCAGCAGAAACAAGAGATTTGAAGAGTCACCCTGTCTCAGGAGAGGTAATCCGATCAATTTTCTTTCTGGCCTTCTCTGTTTTTTCATGCATATGTAATTTGTAAGTGATAATAGGATTGTCTTACATCATACCAAAATAAGAGATAAAAGAAAGAGTGCCACAAGTACTCCTTTTCTTTTTAAGAAAGAGAAGGTTACTCACCCTGTGTAGTACTGGGGTTCTTTGAGATGTGTCCCCTTTGGGGTGTTCCACTTTTAGAGTTGGTGCATCCCTGTGCCTTTGATAGGATTTCATCTGCAGTGTCTGCCCAGGTCGTGCATGCGCAGTCCCCATCTTGCAGTGCCATTGGCACCTCATCTACTGCACGCATGACTGAACCCCTCAGTTCCTTCTCTACTGTAGTAGTACAGATTTGAACTCTGAAGTAGAGGGGAGGAGGGTGGGTAGTGGAACACACACAGGGACACACATCTCAAAGAACCCCAGTTACTACACAGGGTGAGTAACCTTCTCTTCAAGTGATGTCCCTGTGGGTGCTACATTTTAGGTGACTGAAGAGCAGTGCCCAAAGTTGGATGGAAGGGGCTTCGGAGTTGCATGAGTGAGTGAGGATAACACTTAGTCCTAGCAGTGCATTGGAGCTTGAGTTCTGGGAAATCGCAGTGTTCTACGAATGTGTGTTCAGATGCCCAGGTGGCAGCTTTACATACATCTATGATTGGAACATTGTTTAGGAAGGCTACTGAAGTTGCTATCAATCTGGCAGAATGAGTTCTGATCCCAGATTGGGGTTGCAGGTTTTTTGTTGGTAGCAGAGATGAATGTACCCTGAGATCCATTTTGATAGTCCCTGTGTGCAGACCACAGAGCCTTTAGAATATTCCATGGTGGAAATGTAAAGCCTTGGTGATTTTCTGAAAGGGTTAGTTCTGTCAAGGTAAAATGCTAATACATGTCTGACCTCCGGGGTATGTAGTCCTCTGCACTGCCATGAGGATTAGGAAAGAATGTTGGGAGATTAGCTGATTTAGGTGGAAGAATGAAGATATTTTAGATATAAATTTTGGATGTGATCTTAGAGTAACCTTGTCCTTGAAGAAAAACGGCATAAGGTGGGTGGCCCATGAGTGCTCCTAGCTTACCCACATGGCTAGGTGGGCCGATGTAACAGATACCAAGAATGCCACCTTCATTGACAGATGTGTCAGAGAGCATGTCACTAAGGGTTTAAACAGAGGCCTGGTAAGGCACCATAACACCAGGTTCAGGTCCCATGATGGCATGCATCCATGTACTTTGGGGTAAACATTCTGAATGCCCATAAGGAAATGTTTGGTAATTGGGCGCACAAACAGCAATGTCCCATTGATCTTGTGGTGGAAGACCGTAGTAGCTGCTAGATTTACTTTGATCAAACTAATGGATAGTCCAGACTGTTTTCGTTCCACGATGTGGTCCATTATCAAGGGCAGAAGTGCAGAAACTGTGGAAATTTGTTTGCCTTGGCACCATATGGAGAATCTCTTCCATTTTTTAAGGTAAGTATTGCGCGTGATTGAAACACATATTACTAAACAATAGAAAAAACTGTTAGTCATGATGGAACCACATAGGAGCTGCACTTTCAGGTGCAGTTTCCTCAGGTTCGGATGGTGAACCTGTGTGGTGCCCCATGAGAGAAGGGTCCAGCTAGAGAGTGTGGAGTGTGTCGTGCATATACCAACAACATCCACATCAGGTAAGAGTACCAAGTCTGTCTCCATAGGTGCTGAATCTATGGGTGCTGCAGCATTCCTTGACTTGAAATGGTTTTCATTATATACAGAATTTACAGTTGGGTTCAATGACTCACAGTACCCCCACTATAAAAATTGTTCCAGCACCCCTGTTTGGGCCATGTTGGGGTTATCAGGAGTTTTGCCTTCTCAATACGTATTTTGTGTATCACCCTTGAGAGGTGTTGGTGGGAATGAATAGAGATGTGGTACTTCCCATTTTAGGAGGAAGTCATCCCCTAATGATTGGGATCCCAGACCTGCTCTTGAGCAAAACTGTGGACTATTTGCAGTTCTGCGATGTTGCAGAGAGGTTGATGGATGGGTGGAACCATTGTTGGAATATGTTCTTCAAGACCACATTGTTTAGTTTCCATTCATGATCGCAATAGAAATCCCTTCTTAGAGTGTCCACTGTAGTACTCTGACAGCATGGAAGGTAAGAAGCTGAGATGTAGATATTTTGTCTGATGCACCAATTCCATAGTTTCATGGCTTCAGTGCCTACGGAGTGGGGATCAGGCTCCTCCCTGTTTTATGTAGAGCATGCAAGCAATGTTGTCGGTCATTACTCTAAACGTTCTTGTTCAATGGCAGGAAGTGGAGACATGCATTGTGAATTGCGCACTTTGCACATAAACCTATTAATCATGTGAGGGAGACCGCCTGCCCTGAATTGTATAGTGTTGGAGATGGGCACCCCAACCTATCAAGGTGGCATCAATTGTGAGTATCATGGAGGGTGGATCCTGAGTGAAAGGGATCCCCATGCACACATTGTTGGGTTGTGGCCACCAATGTAGAGAGTCTGACTGGGTGGCATCATAAGATGTCTTTTTAGGCCATGTTTATGTGGTGTATAGACGGTTCTGAGCCAGTGCACATGAAGATGTGCATATCGTACCAGGAAGGTGGTTGCAGACACGTGGCCCAAAAAGCTGGAGATAGATGCATGCCAATATACGTGGACTGTTCATTACTGAAGAGATGAAGTTGGTCACAGTTGCAGCAAATTTTTCCCCCTGTAGCTCCCATCAGGTCAGCTGTGGAGCCTTCATGACACCCAATATAGGACCCTTCCGACCTGGCCCCTCCTCAGTTCCTTCTTGCTGGCTACTCTGACAGAAGCATAAGGAGGATGGGTATTGGAAAGGACGTGAACACCACATCTCAAAAGAACAGTTACTCGCCTTCTTGTAACCATTTATTCGAGTGCTTGTTCAAGTCTATTCCAATCAGGTGACTCCAAAGCTCTACCCTGGAGGTGGGGTCAGAGTCAAGGAATCGCTGATTGGAGTGCCGCTCTGCTGAAAGCTGTATCATCTCTAGTGTGCTGTGTGATGGCATAACGACAGGTGAACGTATGCCCGGAGGACCAAGTAGCTGCCCTGCAGATTTCCTGTATCAGGACCTGGGCCAGAAACGCAGCTGATGAGGCCTGTGCTCTTGTGGAATTAGCCTTAAGAGGTGGGACTGGGACCTTGGTCAGCTCATAACATGTGCAGATAGAGGCCATGACCTGATAATCTTTGAGATGAGACCCAGAGTCCTTTCATGCGGTCTGCCACAGCCACAAACAGCTGGTTTGACCTCCTGAATGGCTTTGTGTGCTCAATGTAGAATGCAAACACCCGAACATCCAGTGAGTGCTGCCTTTGCTCTTGGGTACTGTTGTGTGGCTCGAGATAGAAGACACATAGAAAAATGTCTTCGCTAGTATGGAATTGTGAAACTACCTTAGGGAGAAAGGCCGAGTGAGGTCCGAGTTGTACTTTGTCCTTGTGGAAGATCATGTAGGGTGGGTCGGAGGTAAGGGCCTTTAACTCCAACACCCTCCTGGCTGACGTGATGGTGATCAGGAAGGCTACCTTCCATGACAGGTAGAAAAGGGAACAAGTTGCCATTAATCTGGAGAGGACCACGTTAAGGTCCCATGTCGGAATAGGCTGTCTAGCCTGAGGATATTGCCATTCCAAGCCCTTAAGGAAACGTCGTACCATGAGGTTAGCAAATATGGAGCATACAGACGTGTCCAGATGGAACGCTGAGATATCTGCAAGGTGTACCTTGATGGATGATGCTGCCAGGACTTGTTGGTTGGGTGAAGAAGGTACTCCAGGTTTAGTGGTATAGATTAGTTTAGGAGTGTGATGTTGGACACACCAGAAAGTGCACCTTTTCCCACTTGGCCAGATAAGTGGCCCTGGTGGATGGTTTTCTGCTGCCGAGCAGGACTTTTCTTACTGGTTCCGAGCACAGGAGCTCCATTGGGTTTAGCCATGAAGCTTCCAAGCCATCAGCTGGAGGGACTGGAGGTCTGGGTGGTGAAGGCGACTGGGGTCCTGCGTGATCAGATTGGGGTAGAGTGGTAACACAATAGGAGTGTCCACTGACAATTCCAAAAGTGTGGTGTACCAATGCTGGGGCCAGCAGAATTACTACAGCTCTGTCTCTGTGGATTTTCAGCAGTACTCTGTGCATGAGTGGGAATGGTGGAGAGGCATACATGAGACACAGTCTCCCCAGGGGAGCAGAATGCATCCAAGATTGAACCCTGGCTGCGTTTCTGAAATGAACAGAACATTGCCACCTGGAGCAACAGGAGGTGCCCAAACAGACCAACCTGGGGAAACCCCCACTTTTGGAAGATTGAATACATGACATTCAGACGGCTGGCCCACTCATAATTGTGAAACGATCTGCTGATTTGGTCTGCTAGTTCGTTCAGCACACCTGGGAGATTGTTCACTAGGAGGCATTCTGAGTGGGCTGCGCAGAACTCCCATAGCTGAAGAGCCTCCCGACATGGGGGGGGGGGAAGAGGAGGGGAACGAGTGGTCTCCACCTTGCTTGTTGATGTAAAACATGGCCGTGGTGTCCATTATTTTACACACACACACACACACACACACACACACACACTAGCCTAGAAGCTGGAATTGGCATGCTAGCCATAATGATCTGAGCTCTGATATTGGTATGTCTGGAGCTCTCCCAGGTGCACCCCCCAACCCAGAGTTGATGCGTCCATTACTAGGGACGAGGTGGGTTGGGAGCTGTTTAAGGGGACTCCCTTGCAGACTGTGTGAGGTCAAGCCACCACTGGAGGGACTCTAGTACTTGGTCTGGCACTGTGACCACAGATTCCAGGCTGTTGTGCCCCGGGCGGTATATAGACGCAAGCCATGCTTGAAGTGGTCTGAACCTCAGTCTGGCATGCCAGACCAGATAAGCACAGGCTGCCATGTGGCCAAGGAGACCCCGGCATCCCCTCGTGGTAGTGGTCGGTTACTGCCTGAGGCTTTGGAGAAGGTCTGTCATGGTCTGAAATTGGGTCTCTGGCAGGAGTGCCCTTTCCTATACTGAGTCCAGCACCGCACTGATGAATTCTATTCTTTGAGTCGGTAACAAGGTGGACTTGTCCACAATGAACAGGAGACCCAGTCTCTTGAAAGTCGCTCTGACTAGTCAGACTTGAGACTCCACTTGCACCTGTCTCCTGTGGTGGAAGGCTGCTATGGCCGACATACACTTGGTGAACACTCCGGGGTGGGGGGGGGGGAGGGAGGGAGGAGGGGCTGTTGACACAGACCAAAAGGGAAGGACCGTGAACTGATAGCATTTTTTGGCTAGCTACAAACTGCAGAAATAATCTGTGCATGGGCTGAATAGCTATGTGAAAGTACATGTCTTTCATGTTGAGGGCGGCATACCAGCCTTCTGGATCCAAGAAGGGAATAATAGTGCTCAGGGAGACCATGCGGAACTTCAACTTCACCATGAAACTGTTGAGCCTGCGCAGGTCTAGAATGGGTCTGAGCGCAGCACTGGGACTCCAAGTGGTGCCCCCTTTCTGGTGCCAGGGATTGGTGACCTGGCGATGCAGGCTGGCACATCATTTTTGTCTCGCCGTGGGATGGTAGTGCCCTCGTTGTTGCTGTGCACTGGTCAGAGAGAGTCTGAGACCTCGGTGCCATCATGGTAATGAGGTCCTGCATGGCCTCAAAGGTGTCTGGAGTGGACGGCGGCCCCACCTCCTCCACCATGTGGACTGGGGAGTCCAACAGTCCCGGGCTCAATGGTACTCCTTGAGCGTCTGAAGTTCCTGGAACCGACTCCAAGAGTCTTGTTCCTCTCTGGGATGTGCCCCCGTTTGCCGAGACCACACGGCGGGGTCTTACAGGAGATCCACCTCTTCCCTGCTTGGCGTGCTGCTTTTGTGGTGCCAGAGTGTGTGACCAGTGCTGCGCAGTTCCCACAGCTTTAGGCCTGGTGGAAATTGGCAGTGCTGCGAGTCTCTGTGCTCAGAGATTTTCCACAGTGCCGATTCTGCCACCAATGCTGGCATACTCCTGCTGTGCCAAGGCAGGCTGTGATTTAACAGCCATCTCCATAAGGAGCGGTTTCAACCTGAAATCCCGCTCCTTTTTGGTCCTTGGTCAAAAACCCTTGCAAATCCTGCACCTATTGGCTTTGTGAGCCTCCCCCAGATACTTTAAACAAGCATCATGGGGGTCACCTGTTGGCATGGGCTTATTCCAGGACTTGAGCCATACGGATCAAGGCATGCCCCAAGGTCCCCAAGAGGAAAGGTTGGGATGGAAGGGAAACCCCTCACTCCTAACAGAACTACTAGTAACTAATAAAACTAGAACTATAAACTACTAAGGTAAACTACACTAGAAAGCTAGGGAAGTGAGCACAACTTGTAAGCAAGCCACTCGCAGTTCTGACAACTGTTGCAGGCGGTAAGAAGGAACGGAGGAGGGGCTGGGGCAGCAGGGACATGTATTGAGTGCATGAAGGCGCCACTCCAGGGGACTCCACAGCTGACCCAACGGGGGCTGTTGGGGGAAAAATTTCAGGCAATTATGCACACAGCACACACACCCCCCTACCTGATTGGAATCAATGTGAACAAGCACTTGAAGAAGAATTGCTGCTTCCTGGAGGACAACTGAGATGCTGATGATTGTGGCCGAGGAGGTCGGCATCTCTGGGCCTTTGTCTAATATTGGTGCTGATGTGGTGCAAATGGGGCAGATCTGTTGCATTAGTGAGGCCAATATCTGGTTTGCCTTCTCCTGTTTGCAGGCTTGTAAATACCCAGTGTATGGAGTGTTGCTTGGGAATCTTTCATGGTATGGAGGACTTAATCAGTCTACTGTGGAGGACCTCCCATTCAACAGGCAGAAAACATTTGCCACAAAGACGGACTCTCCCTGTGGAAGCCTAAAGAAGAGAGAGCCATGATGCCTGGCGCATGACCACCACAGTGGCTGTAGAGCTGGCTGCTGTGTCAGGCATGTCTAAGGATATGAGGGATTTAAATGGTCCCTTTTGTCATAGTTAATGAAGTCCTGGGATAGCGTTAATAAAGTCCATACATTGAGTAGGTGTTGTGGTCATATTTTGCTAAGAGGGCCATGCAACTGGCAACCAGGAACTGCTGGGCTGCTGAGAAATAGACTTGGTAGCCTAAAAGGTTTAACTGTTTGCAGTCTGTGTCATTAGGTGTCAACCTGTATTGTTGTGGTCTACCAAGCTCATTGACTGTGTCAACTACTAGAGAATTTGGAGCCAGGTGGGAAAATAGGAAGTCTACACTTTTTGAGGATATGTAACTTTTGTCAGCCCTCTTACAGGTGGGTAGCATGGTGGTCGGGGTCTGCCAACCTGTTTCGGCTGGCTCCATTAGCACATCATTGATTGCGAGTGCTAATTTGGAAGCCGAGGCGGTTTGGAGGATATCCAACTGTTTAAATTGGGCCTCCAAGACTTCCTAAAGAGCGATCTCTAGAGCGTCCACTACCCATTTGAAGAGCTCCTAAAACTGTTTAAAGTCATCATTGGCTATGGGTGGACGAGGCATGATGGCCTTCTCTGGGGAAGAGGAGATGTTGGTAGGGGGTGCAGTGTCTTGTGCTAGATCCTCCTCCTGTTCCTCAAAGGAGTTCTCAGCTGTTTCCAATTGTGCAGGGCACTGATGGTGGTGGTGGGGATCTAATCCCCTCCCTGTACGGGCTATGCTGTGATGCCTTCCATAAGTGGCCCAGGGGTCTCAGTAAGGCAGGTATGTTGGGAATGGCGTAGGTGGGCCCATCCATGGGTGGCCATACCATGAGCATATGCATTCTCCATAATAATGCCTCAGTCATAGGGGCCCAGGGGTTGGCATTAGCTGGGCAGAGGAAGAAAGTCTTGAAGAGAAAACAGTCTCTTCCTCATCAGTGTCCTCCTCACTGGACAGAAGAGGGGCTGGTGGTGAATCAGACATTTCCGGTACAGCATGCCCCAGAGAGCCCTCGGTGCTGAAGAGCGGCGATTCCAGCATCAAAGAAATTAATAAGTCCTTATGATGAAGGAAGCGTTGCGGTGCTGGTGGTTTTGGTGCCAGGGTCAGCACCACCGATAAAGTTGTCAGCACTGATGGCTGCGGTTGTCAGTGCCACAACGGGTTGGTGAGTAGCGGGGCGGGCTGTGGTGGCAGAGTCTGTGGTCAATGTCTGGGCACCACTTCTTTAAGTGGTGTTGATGGTGCGGTGGAGGCAGGCTTGCTCTTTTCTCAACTCTGAACCAGCATGCCTGTGGTCGGCAGAGGCGGCAGTGTGGTTGGCACAGAGGAAAGAGACCGAGTCAGAGCTATTTCTTTTTGGTCGGCTCTGTCTGAGGCAAAGTCGCTGCTCTTTTCCTCATTGACTTTTCTGAGGAAGGAGCCTTCCTCTGCGACGAGGGTGAGCTCTTTGGGCACCCCTGTCCAGAGGGAATCTACTGGCTGGGATTTGAAGCTGGACGCAGGGACTTTTCCTTGAGAACGAGCTTGAGACATAAATCTGTCACTTTCTAGTGCAAGCCTTTAGGTTGCTGCAGTGGGCACATTTCTGCGGGATGTGTGACTCACCCAGACAGCGGATGCAGTGAAAGCAGCCATTTGACACCAGCATGGCATCCTGACATGAAAGGCTGTACCTAAAGCTGGATGAGCCAGGCATAACTATGGTTCACTGTAAGGGTAAGCCCTAACTAATATAAGGGCAGGAAATGTAAGGGATAGAGTAATGGGGAAGAGAGGGTAGGTACCTACTAAGGAACTAAACTACTCAAACTATTTCAACACTAAACAAGCTAACTCTGTGACACTGCGGAGAACTCTGTCTCAGGCCAAGGATGGTTGAAAAGGAACTGAGGTCGGGTTGTGCGCACACTCGATGACTCGCCAATGGCACCGCAAGATGGGGACTATGCATGCACAACTTGGATGAACACTGCTGCTGAAATTCTCTGATCAAAGGTGCGGGAATGTACCAACAGCAGATGTGGAGCATCCACAGGAACATCACTCAAAGAACGGTTTAATCCTAAATGGACAGAAATGAAACAAGGTCCGCATACTCAAATTACAGCATCCTAATCTACATTCTTCTGCAAACAAAAAATAAAGGAGGACTAAATCAAAGCAGACCTAAATTATGAGGCCTTCAGAAAACAACTTGTCAAAAAAGAAAAACTACAGAATAAATCACATCATGAATTCAAATCAAAATGAAACATTTTAGGTCCAACAAAATGTTCTGCTTAATCAAAAACAATCTTTTTTTCCAGAACTGCCAGAAAACTGAGGGGGGGGGGGGTCAGCTATTTGCACAGTCTCCCTTAAACAGTGGCAGTCAATCATCCTATTGCATTTATCCGAGTTCAGTCATAAGTTTCTCAACATCAAGTACCATCTCTCTCTGGATTTTACAAAGTGCCATAAAGACATTTTCAAGGCTACATAAAAAAATACTAAGAACACATTACAGTATTTCAGAAGTATACAAGACCCGCACCCTTAAATACACTTTTTAGGATGGCAGACATAGTAAACAAGTGCAACTAAGCAGCCGCTTCCATGGACTTATAATACCACCCTAAGACTGAGTGCACCGTGTAGTTTTTTTACAACTGGCAAAGCTACTATAATTTCTGCCTTTGGAATCTTTAAATCCCAAGAGAATTCAGAGTACATCCCAGAAGAGAAAAAGCATCAAGATTTAGATCTAACCTAGAACCTTCATAGGCCAGATATTTGTGCACTGCAAAGTGATAGTTCTCTAATGATATTCCTAACGGTTTATTTCATCCTGTTCTGCCAAGTAGCAGAACTCTAAAACTAGCTTCATGTTTTTAAGCTGCCCCAAATATTCTATCATTGAGAAAGCTTTTAATTGGTCAGCTCTGCACTGGCTCACAGGGAAAAAATGTGCAGTGTCTGGGATTTAAGTGTCTCTTGTCTTATCAGAGCAGAAAAGAAAGTAGGGTTTGTTTGGTTTTTTTTAAAAACAGTAATTATGCACAAGTTGCTCTTCTCACAGCTGGAAACTTAAGCCCCTGCTTTCAAAACATAGCTGTGTGTGCCATGTCAGAGAGAAATCGCATGCTCAGGATGATGAAGCAATTTGTTTCCACATTTACTCTTCACACTTCACTTTCAGCCACATTTACTCTTTATTGAGATACCTTTCAATTAGGGCCCATTACCCTAATTAACCCCAGCCATACTTCTGTGTAGAAGCCCTACTGTGTAGAAGTTAGGGCAACAATATACTGTAGTTCTCCTGCTTGGTAAAACTTTTTATGGTGTCTACACCTGGTTACATTAGTCTTTCATCTGAAAAATAAAATAAATTTGAACGGCTACCTGAACTGTTCTCCAGAATGGAACAAGAAATAATCTATGAAGTTATAGGTGGGGCTACCACATATTTGTATTATATATGTATGTATTAAAATTGCCCAATACATCCCATTCTAAGACCCTGTTTTAAGTTGCTTTGACAAACTAGAACTGTTTGGGTTGAAATTCTCTGTGTTCGGTGTCTATTTCAGGCTGAATTGTTTTGGAAGTTCAGCCAAAATGGTTCAGCCATTTCAGAGAATGAGGCTGAGGGAGAAATGCAGTTTTTCCCCACATTAAACTTTTGGTGATCTTTCCTTTGAAGTGTTCTAATGCCACTACGCCTTGGAGAAGGAATTGAGATTTTATATGGGGTGGTCTGTATCTTACCTGTCCCTGTGAAAATCCACACCAAAAAATTGGCCATTTTACAAGACTATGTAAAGTCACAGTTCATACATGCTCAGTAGAGACTTGCTGGAGCTTTGTAGATAAATTTCCTGAAGATTACATCCATACTGGGCACCTCCAGCCAAGAGCAGAACAGGACTTTTCCTGCAATTGAAATCTGTCTTGTACTCTCAATGACATCCTACTGGGCCCCAGCATGGAAGGGCAAGCAGAGGGGACAAGAGTTGAACCAGATGGGATGGGGACAGTAGATTGTGACTACAGGCTGGAAGAGAGAGAAACTGGGACTGGGAACCAGTTGGGCGGGAAGAGGGTAGAGATTACTGTGATTGACTAAGCAGAGACACCAGAATAAGGAATCCATGCTGAGGCTGAATTACAGGTGAGGACAACCTTCCTATCACATTTCATTAAAGCTACCAAATCCTCCCTAAGAAGCTAACTATTCAGAGTGATAAACCACTTCATCAATCCCAAGCGCCTATAGCCTGCATCAGTATCAAGCACCAGCAGTGACAATGAACTATCAACCTACTTCAGTGAGAAGATCACTCCCTTTTGGGAAACCTTCTCAAAATGGCATATACACTGCCTATAGTCACTAACCAACAGCTTACCTGTATTCCCAGAGTTCAATGCATTTACTCATCAAGAAGTTCTAAGGGAGTCTCAATTCAAAACTTTTGAATTTGACTTATGCCCTTCTTGGCTTGTGAAATCATCATGAGCAACTTGCATCACCCAATGTATCATTCATTGACAGAGAAAAGGACAATTCCATCTAGCATGCAATAGTCCGACCAACCCTGAAGAAGCCTACCCTGGATACATCAGTTATAGCTGACTACCACCTCATTTCTCATTTCTGAGCAAACGACAAGCTCACTTAATAGAAGCTAATATTTGGCCCCTAACTCAACACAATCTGCATTCAGGCCAGGACATGGAACTGCAACTACTTTAGTCAGGAATGAGCACCTCTTGTCCATGAATAGAGGACAGACCTCCCTTCTGACCCTCCTGGAACTGTGCAGCATTCAAGACAGTCAACCTTAAGATACTTAAGTTACTGCTGTCTCACCTGAGAGGTGTAGCAGGTGTCCAGTGTAACACACTAAAATAGCGTGTCCCTCCCGGAGAGATGTACCCAATAAGTAGTGACAGGATACTGCACCTACACCACTAGACCCCTCTCTACAATAAGAGAAAAGCTTGTCCGTGTGGCAGACAGAACTGCTTTTTTTTTGGAGAACCAATCCAAGACAGTGACAACTGCTACAGGAACTAAGGGCTATAATAAACTTTCATCACCTTCTGCTCTAAGCAAAGGCACATTTCTTTGCCCTTCCCTTCTCCAACATAAATACAGTAGAACCTCAGAGTTACGAACACCTCAGGAATAGAGGTTCTTTGTAACTCTGAAATATTTGTAACTGTGAACAAAAAGTTATGATTTTCAAAAGTTTACAACTGACCATTGACTTAATACAACTTTGAAACTTTACTATGCCGAAGAAGAATGCTGCTTTTCCTTTATTTTTTTAGTAGTTTACATTTAACTCAGTACTGCACTGCATTTGCTTTTTTGTGCGTGTCTGCTGCTGCCTGATTGTACACTTCCAATTCCAAATGAGGTGTGTGATTGACTGGTCAGTGCTCAACTCTGAGGTTCTACTGTACATAGCAACAGGTATATTTAAAAAAAGAAAAACCGCATGCCCCTCCACACACACAAAAAAATCACCCTACCAAAACAAGACACTTCAGTGCACTCAATTCAATCACTGAGGAGAGACGAGAGAACACATACATGAAAGATGTCAGTCATATTAAGGGCCAGATTTCCAATTAGACACAGTAGGCACACAGTAGGAGCACTGGCAGTCTTGGGGCACCTAAAAGTTTAATTTTTTTATGGAAAAAACCCACAAAGGTCAGCTGTAGGCAAGGGAGGGCACTAAAGATGCTGCGCCTAGGGGCACGTAAGGTATAAATCTGACCCTGGTCACATTGCTTAATTCAGTACTGGAAGGCTCACAGAATCGAGGGTGATGAGTGCAGTATTAAGAACCTATACAGAATAAAATCAGTGGAGGGAGGACACTGAAATAGGTGAAGGGCAAGGAAAGTGGGACTGGGAGCCAGTGGAGATGGGAAACATGGGCAGACAACTGGAGGGAGAGAGACAAATTAAAATGGAGCCAGGAGGGAGGGGAAGAAAACAGACTAGCTGGGCAAGCAGACAGGGATGTGACACCTGAAGAATGGTGACTGGCTAGTGAGCAGAATGGTACTGGGACAAGAAGCCTGGGGGGTGGGGAAAGTTAGGACTGGGAAACAGGCTGGAGGAGATGGAGCAGAAGGGGTCAGGTTTGGGGGGTTGAGGGGAATGGGCAAGAGTGTCTGGGCTCACCCGAGCACACCCCTACAGAGCCTGGTACAGAACCTAAGATTCCAGAGTCTCATTCTTCCTCTGCTGTCAGCAAATGTCTGTAAAACCCTTGGGCAAAGCATCCATCCCCTCTCTAGTACTGGTCCACATAGTGTATGACAGCCTATTATTTTCCTATGGGGGGAGGGGAAGGGGAGAAAATAGTATGATCATACAGGTAAAGACTATCATAACGCAAGCTCACTAGAGGGGCAAATTAAGGTTGCATGGGCAACCTTAAATCTGGCACTAACTTTTGAATGCTTGACTTTGCAAACATCATAGTGTTCTTTTAATATGTGGGGTGGTGGTGGTACAGGGATGTAAAATACAATAGAGAACTTCCAGCTTCAGGACTTACAAATTAGAATGCACTGTAGCATACAGAAACAGACTGGTTCAGGTGAAACAAACTTGTAGCTTTCTTTGTAATACACACACACAGTTTTTTATTCTGCAGAATCTCAAAGTGCTTTAAGCAAACAATTGATAGGTGAAATACTTCATAAAGTTTATTCTATCACTGAAGACCAGCAACATTTGGTGCAAACATAGCAAATAACTATTTAGATCTGCATGACAATGCTACGCAACAGTGTAGAACATCTAGAATAGTATGAAATACTATGCAAAATTGAAATTTCATAGGGGTGGGGTGGAAGGAATTTAAGTTACATGATATTGCTACCCTGATTGGAAATGCCATGGGATATTTAAGACAACCAAATAGGACACCAGCTTTACATTTAATCTGAATTATAACGCCTTCAGTAAAAACTATGAGGAGTCCTTGTGGCACTTTAGAGACTAAAATTTATTTGGGCATAAGCTTTCATGGGCTATACATGGAGTGGAAAATACAGGAGCAGGTATAAATACATGAAAAGATGAGAGTTGCCTTACCAAGTGTGAGGTCAGTCTAACGAGACAATTCAATTAACAGTAGGATATCAAGGGAGGAAAAATAACTTTTGTAGTGGTAAGGAGAGTGGCCCATTTCAAAAACTGTTGACAAGAAGGTCCTATATTGACTGAGAGAGAAACAGTGCCACCTTCTGAATCACCAAAACCATCCAGAAATAGTCATCAGGAAAAGATGAAGGTTACCTATAAACAGGAGTTCCTTGGGAATAGCCTGTGCTTATTCTATTTGTGGGAATACATAGAGGTCCCTCGGAAAAAAACTGGGCCTTGCATTGTCAGATTCTCCCTTTAAGAGTGACAGCTATCTTTTCAGGAAGCATTTATGTGGCCCCTGCTGAAGGTGGTGTCTTGACATTAACAGTCTTGCCTGTTACCAATAAGTTTAAAAACTATCAAATTAGAAGGTTGCAATGAAGTAATTCTGGAGGTATCTAAAGTCCTCAGTTTTTCTCCAAGTCAAGCTGGATTCAGATGTGTGGACATTACAGAAAATGCACTAGCTACACCTCCTCCCAGTACCGAATAAAGATCAAGTATGCATACTGCTTCATTTAGATCTGTCAGCTGTCTCCTGATGCCACTAGTCATGAGGTTTAGATACATCTGGAGTTATTAGCAGGGATTTTATGGAGAAACTTAAGTGGCTCCATTTTATCCTGAAAGTCCCATAAGTTAGAGTTGGGCAATTGCTCATCTCTCCCACCCCGTACTATGCTGGAAACTACAAGTCTATCTTGCCACCTGCCCTATGTGGCAGTAAGCCACACTCATAAGGGGTACAGTACCTTAAATAGGCTGACATCACCTAGCCATGAGTGCAAATGAGTAACAGCATCCATCTGATATAGCCTTCATCAAAGCTCCGATCTAGACAAATCAGGTAACAGTGGTAGGCGAGAGGAATGCAACTGTAATATGCAGCAGAGATTACATTAGTCACCAATTGAAAGAACTGGTGTTTGCTACTCAAGTTTCTAGTATAAGGTTGTGGCGGGGGTCTCGTTAGATTATTGCCTGCACTTCAGTGCAGGGAAGAAGCTGGAGTCTCAACTACATTTTCCCATTAATGAAGTCTGATTGCAAACATCATAAAGCACACTGTCTGGGCCCTGGTCACCTTAAATGTATTCTACTATACAGCACTGTGGGTAATACCAGGGTCATCCAAAAATTTAAGTTAAGCATCGATATGCTCCACTGGCCATTAAGTGGAACTTCACACAGAGCACATTATGCCAGTATTATGTACCCTAAGCCAGTTTATTTCAGGATGGATCTTAAGTTCTTGGTTTTGACCTAACAAGCACTATGGTATAGTTTGGGACCTAGCTGCTTCAGCAACTGCCTCTCCCTATTTGATAATGCCACAACTGTGATCATTTGAGGAGCTTGAGGTAACACCAGCTTGATTAACAAAACGGGGACCAGTGGGAAAGCATCTCCAAGGAGGTGTGTTAATATTTTTCCCCCACTCCCTTCCCTGACCACAGAGAGGGGCAAGTGAGTATGTTGATTGACCTCCTGAACACAGCTTTCTTGGAACTTTGCCAAGTGGGTGGGCTGAAGGATATTTCATGTTGGTTGGTTTCAGTTTTGTTGCCTTGGAAGGCCTCTTAATTTTATCTGGAATGTTTATCATTATGCTTTTATATTTGTGCAGATACCTAGAGTGGTGGGGTCAACACTTGTAAAGAAGCATGAAAATAAAGCACACACACAGGCACATCTACATTAACCTATAAGCCAACAGAATCATCCCTACACAGAAAAGAGTATTAATGAACTCTAAAATACAGCTGATTATGTCCAAGTCAGACTGCAAGAACATGAATGTGCAATACTTCAAACAGTCTTTACTCCCCATATGTGCAATTAAGATCAGGTAATTAAAACACTGCCTCCCCTACCCCAGAAGGGCAATCCCACAGAGGATAAGTTAATCAATCATGTTGTAATTTCTCTCCAGCCAACATTAAAAATGCAATATGTAGAATTTTACTTTGAAATTTTTTAATTTAAATTTAATTCTTATACTTACACATGAAGACAGTGAACTGAAATGTTGTGGAATCGGTAGACTCCTTTTTAGACATTACTGATTTTTTCCTTAAACTTCCGCTCCCAAACAATGCCATCTAGTGACCATCTACTGAACAGAACTGCATCACTGATTTTAACTGTTATGAAAGATGTTATAATATACAATACTTACTAGATTTTCCAAATCTTTATTTTATTTTACATAGACAGGATGAAGGTCTTTTGATTAACCTGTAGACTGGGACTAAGACCATCTGGTCTGAGTATTTGTAGCTCTGCCACAGACTTCCTAGGTGAACTTGTGTTAATCACTTTGTCTCTCTCTCAGATCCCCTAGCCACAAAAAGGAGATAATAGTTCCCTATCTCATAGGATATTTGGAGCACAAATCCATAAAGACTTAAGGCCATTACAAGTATCTAGAGATGGAGGTTCTGTTTGCATTCCCAGAGTTGCAGGTATGGACCAGATCCCAAAATGTTCATACGGAGAATTTTGGATACTGACCAATAGAAGGCATTATTTTAATATACAAAGCTATACGTATGATGCATCTAGGCATATGTATAGTATTTCACATAAAACAGTAGAAACTTCAAGATTCAAAACCAAGAGATTTTTCACACAGACCCAACTTCTTTGACACAGGCAAAAGTTAGAAGAAGAAAAAAAAAACACCATGCAACCTTGCACCATGTCCTAAAGAACCTAACAAATTTTATTTCTGTTAGTACAGTGGAATGGCTCAATTTATAATTTAAGTGAATATCTTTCAACAAGATGCCCAAGCCCAATTCCATAAAGGACTTCCATAAAGATGCTAATAATACTGCTGGCATAGGAAAACACTGTGGATTTTAGGATTTTAAAGAAGACTGATTATTCTTTAAACAGGGTTTAATTCAGAATCCCTTAAGATTAGTTACCTTCATTTAAAAAAAAAGTAATTAGCTGTTTAATAGGTCTGTTGAGTATGATATTTTGTGCACTTTAAAATGCAGTTATTTACAGAACAATAAACCTGCAAACTTACTGCAATTCTAAAAACAAACAAAAAACCAACCAACTAAACAAAAACCCTCCACACTGCATCCAGTTCCAAGAAGGATCCATTTTGGACAGGGACTGTTAGACATATCAGCTGCAAAGGGTAGGGAAGAAATGATGGGCTTGTCATTAATGCTTCCTACTACGAGACCAGAATCTTTTCCCCAAATCGGTCACAAACTCATTATATGACTTCAGGCAAGTCATTTCATCTCTCCATGCTGTACTCTCTCTTGCTATAAAATAGGGACCATATTTGCCTAATCCACAAGGGGGTAGGACCTGTTGAATTCCTTAATGAACTTTAAGAGTGTCATATGCAATGTGCTACACAAATACAGACTGTGCTATAAAAAAATTATTATAACAGCAAGTTCTTATACTCTGCTATCTTCAAAGATTAAAAACAGTGTAAGAAAGTGATCCAAAGCAAAACTGGCCAGGCAAGATTCCAGCACAAGAGATAATATTTTTCTTTATTAAAAATAAACTTAATGAATTGGTTGACTAGGTCAACAGTAAGTACAGGGTGAGCATGGAATTTCAGAAAGATAATATTTACTATTTTGGGGCACTTTGAACAGGTGCCTAGATACTATGGCGACAAGGGCCACAAAATACCTAAATTGACGTTGTCTTGAAGGTGAGAAAAGGGAAAAAAAAAATCTATGCAACTATTCATACACTGCAGATATGATCTATAAAACTCAATTATTTAATCACACTTTAGAAAATTAATGCTTTCATTTAAGTCATCTAGAACATACTAAATATCCACCCTGCTTTACACCTATGCTTCACAATTGACAGGAGAGCTTTTAGGTTTCTGGATTTCCACTAAAACTAACTGAAGCAGGGCATCAGATGAGATGAAATAGTAGTCCAACTCCAGCCTAAGGTATCTCAATTCTAAGAGTTTAAAGGTCTTCTAAAAACTACTCATGTATTGGTACAAGGACACACATTAGTATGGAAACCTATTTCCTTTCCAGCAAAACTTATTTTCTTAGACTAAATGACAAGAGCCCCCATACTGACATGTTACAGAATGATTCTATGGTCTTACTAATTGTCAAGCAATCATTCATTCATTCCATATATATATATATCAACCATCAGCTGTCATTTTCTTTTTTGGTGAAGGAAAGGAATTTGTGGAGCTTGATGGAGTTAATATCCATTTAAAGTCATTAGAGTACATATGAATCAGAAATATATTTTAATTCACATTGCTCTTATAACTTTGTAGCAGTGACTTACATTCTTGCTAAAGACTGCCATAAAAATAATAGAACTGAGTCTCATTCTGGAATAATAATTAGTATTCCAGGGTTTGTTTTTAAAAAAAAGTTTCAGAAATAGGTTAGGATATTGCTCCCCTCTCTATGAATTTAAACAACAACCAAAAAACCCACAACTTCTTAGAAACAATAACCTGCATATGCAACTTCCAATAATACAAGAGTAAGAACAACTTATTTGGTCCTCAAATAAAAACAACTCAGAGTGGTCTGTATTTGGTGATTACCCCATTATACTTCCAAAGCCACTAGAAAGTGGATCTGGTTTGTTAGCTTGAGCATATAGGCAAACTTAAAAATCTGAAGATCCATGACTCAGTCTCATTCTGAGTTGCATTCTGCAGTTATATATTGTACTTAGATATTATTTTGTTGTATTCTCATTTCTGAGAATTTTAAATTCCCATGTCTCAGTGAAGACAGGAATACAGGCAGGCTGTATTCGTAGAACAGGTCCACTCCTGCATTTGAAAACAATTGAAGTTTTCCTGTGGGGAGCAGGATCAGACCCTTATTTATTAAATTTAAATACAAAAGGAACATACATCATCTCCACAACATACTATAGGAAAGAGGCATAAATTCACTAAAATGCAGTATTTATCTTGTTCCCTCTTCCCATCCCAGAGTTATCCATGAGGCGCATAAAATTTTACTTTCAAGAAGCCTACATCTCTCGACTGTATATATTTGGTAGTGTCGAATGGCTTTCAAATGGCTTTCAGTAAAAAGCCATGTCTAGTGACTGATAGATAAAGCCTTGATACAAGAATACTTATGCCTGATGATAAAGCCTTGATACAAGAATACTTATGCCTGACGCCACTCATTCCCTCTACTCAAAATGAATATCCTTTCCAAAATAACTTCCATCCACACTGACATCTGAAACAGAGAAAGCTATACTATTACACTTCAGAGCTAAAAAAAAGTAAAAAGACATGTTTGAAGTTCATACTATATGCAATAAGTGCAATGGAATAAAAGTGCAGTGGAATAAAACATACCTGGCTAAAGCTAATCTCAAGGTTCAAGCACATAATAGGTTGATTCCCCTTCTCTTATAGGGAGGGCTGGTAGCACCACCCATTATTACGGTTGCCCAGCTCATCCTATTATAACACCCTGTTTTAAGTTGCTTATAGAAAAAACTTTAATTGTTTGGGCTTCAATTTTCCACACTAGATGCATCTACCTCAGGCTGAATTATTCTGGAAAATTTCAGTCAAAGTTGATCAGCCATTTCTGAGAATGAGGCTAGGGAAAAAAATACATTCCCCCATGTTAAGTTCTTGAAACCTTTTCAGACCCAGAAGGTTTGAAGCAGGGATCTGAAATTTGGCAGGGGATGGAATCTTTATGCCAAGGGTGTGCTTTCGCCATTCCGATGAAAATCCACCCATATTTGGCCAAGTTATAAGCCTTTGAAAAAAAGAGTCAGTTCATATTTGCTCAGTACAGACTTTAGCTGATAAAACCTCCAAAGATCCCATCCTAACTAAGCATGCTCCATCCCCTTACTGTTTCTGCAACCAACAGGACAGTGCATGACCAATCCCCACACAACGACTGAGCATGCTCTATTACAGATGCAAAGCCGAAGTCTCCCTGTAATGGCTAATCCAGGCCAGGGTAGAACCCAACTCCTGAAATGAGAGCATGGAGTTGTCTCTGCGATGCTCTGAATGAAATAGCGTAGATGAGGAAATAATTTGATTCAAATTCAAAGGGGACAAAAAGCCAAACCAAAGGGAAGGGGGTCTAGTGAGAATGTGATTGTGAGGGCAGGGGGGAAAAGCTGGATTTAAATTTCTGCAGGACCCCTGCCTTAAAGTATTATGTGATTATGGGTATGCATTATGATAGTTTTTAATGGGGCTGAATTAAGGTTGCATAGGCTACCTTGATTAAGTTTGGGGTGCTTGACTTTGCAGCCATAATTGTGTTCTTTTAATGTTGTTGTATGTGTAATTTTATTTGTATTACGGTAACACATGGATGTCCCAACAGAGGAAGCTCTTCAGAGTTAAACTGGCAAAACAGACAAAGGAAACACCATCATTCATTTAATAAACTTGAAGTCCATTCTCAAATCAACTATTTAAATCAGTAGCTATTACAGAAGATCAGTTTTTTTCCCCAAAGCTGAACACTTTACTTACATGTATGAAAGCTAAATGCCTTTCATTTTTATAAAACTAAAAACTAAAAACCAAAAAACAAACTACACCTCAACACCTACCTGTCATATATTACCATGAAGAGTAAACTGAAAGGACTACATTTTTCAAGTGTGATTTGTGATTCTGACTGCCTCACATTTTTGAGTGACCAAGCTGAGACACCTTAAAGGGACCCAGTTTTGAGAGGGCAGGTGTCAGTAACAATTTCTTGTTAAAAAAAAAAAAAAAATCAAATCTCCCAGCAGACTCCAAAACAGTTTGAATGTTGCCATGTAAATTATATAAGAGAGCATGGTCTCTCTAATGAACTAAACTTAATTAGTATCAATAGAACTCAGGCAGGGAATACACTACATAGCTTTGATGAATGACCGAGTGAAAAATGCAAAGATACATACAGACAAGACTCCCTGAATGTACATCTATCCTTACAGAGTAGAAATCAAGATAGCTAACAGACACCTTTGTATTCAGCACAATGCTGATTTGTATCTCTCATAAATAAGCAGCAGGGTAACTTGAAGACTCTTCATGTTTAATAATGTACTTAACCAGCAGGATCATTCATGAGATATTTATGCTTAAATGATTCATCTTAAAAGGCTTCTATAGTATTTGCATATTATTTTGTACCATGACAAACTAAGTAACCAAAAACAACTTAAAGATATAGAAGACCTTAAATACTACTGACCAATAGATCTTAACTATCAGTTTGGAACTAAAGGGCACTTGGTTTTGCCTTATATGTCAATCAATCATACAGACCAGTCTGGAGTGACTGATAATTAGCTCTTTACTGGGTCTTTTTGTTGAATTAATTCAAATTTAAGCAGATCACAGCAAAAAAAAAAAAAAAAAAAAGCCAAACCACCAAAATAACTGCGCCCCACACACTCTGCCCCCCACCCAAAAAAAAAAAAAAAAAAAAAGGCTGAACAAATTGAAGTCAGTCACTGGTAAATGATAGGATGTTCCTGTGTTTGTTTACAGTTCCTTTTGCAAATGCATTCTTTTGCTGGTTTTGTTTTAATTGCATTCCTTTAAGGCACTGTATTCAGGAAAATTAATGTTATAAGAACCCCCCGCACTGTCCAAATCACATGCAACTGTATTCTTAACAGAATCACAACAGTTGTGCAACTAACGGCAGCATCTATTTCAAGATCAATTTAATCCGAAAAATTGAAGAATTTTGTATTCCAAAGCAACTTCCCATAGGTTATATTGTTTTTATGCACAATCCCACAGTTTTTTTTTTTTTTTTTACAAGAAAATACAATTAAAGTAAATACCATATAGTCTAATAACACAATGATGCAGCTTTACTAGTTTAAAACAGTTTCTCTCTCTGCACGGGCGCACCCCTTCACAGAGCTCCAGTGACCTATGCAGATCTAGTTGCATGATTCAGGTCTAATATTTATGTTAATTAATTCTCCAAACCAAGACGGGGGGTGGGGAGAATAGCGTAGTACATCTCTAAAGTTACTGTTTTTCTACTTCAGTGCGACAAGAGCTGTACGTTTAGACAATGGTGATTATATACCAAAAAGACTACACAAAATGTTATCAGATATTTAACATATCAAACTACTAGCCTCCAAAACCTGTTCTAGGTTTTGAGTTACAGAAAAGTGAAGTAACTTTAAGCACAATTATATTGTCACTATAAATTAGCATTTATACTTATTCATATTTCTCTCTAAGAATGATTTAGAGATAAACTTGCCATTTTAAAAGAATCAGTGCAGTGTTTTGCATATAGAGCTACATAGGTATTTAGTAGGATATATTCTATTTTTTTAAGTTAACTACAATTACAAAACCTAAAATTTAAGCATACACATACAGAACAAGGGCAGTCACAGACAGTTTGTATACAAAGGCATAGGACTCAGAACATAGGCAACCACCCTGGTTACTCTGCTTCTAAGATGTATCTCTTTTCTCACAATCATCATGACGGGTTGATTATTTTTCTCTTTTTAAGATTAGCTCCTTGGGACAGGGACTGCGTTTGGCTATTGGTACAGCACCTAGCAGTACTGAAATATAAATGAAAACAACAAAAAGTTCTAAATAAGAACTTTTTGAAGTTTTAGTCTTCTTTCAGGTGAGCATATGTGCACCAGTAATCTCCCCCCGCCCCCAAGACAGCCCTCTCAGGACTGATCTGCATTAGGAACCCTAACAGTACCGCTCCACTCTTTTAAAGAAACTCATACAGATTACTTGGGAAAATTAATACAGCCTGGGGAGAAACTGTATTCTAGGATTTGTACAGAGCTTCTGTTGAAATATCTCCACACCCCAACAGAGCTTCATGGTTTAAGGGTGGGCTGGATGGCTCAGTCTGCAAGGTTCAATCCCTCCCCCCCCCCCACACACACACACAAAAAAAACACAAAAATCAGAAAGAAAAAACATAGAAAAGGAGCTTTAAGTTTTACTCCATCAGCTAGATGGAAAAAGGTAACCCAGTTCTAGGTTTGTAACATATTCCTTAGGCCCCAGTCATTCACTTCTAGAAAAAGTCATTCTTTTTATCATAAGGGAAAAATGAATCATTACACCACCAGAAGAACATTTCCCCCACTGCTGTTTAAAATACAAGCTAAGCCCCTTAACTTGCTCTCTGTAAATGAAGCAAAAATGAGATAAGAAACAAAAAAAAGTTTACCTGTTTGGTCCATCTTTCTTCCTAGCAGAAAGCAGTTCTCTTACTCAAACCTTCTTTCATACACCATACCCTACGCAAAGGCTTCTGGCCACTTACTCTCAGGCTCTGCTAGCTTTCTAAATTGTTATAACTGCTTGACCTTTAAAGTGGTAAGTGAGGAATGAGAGTAATATATCTCCTCAGCATCCTTGTTTCACATTTTGTGGAAAATAGTTGTTCAAAATAAAGAGACAAGGATGTTACTTTGCATACTAGCTTCTCTACTAATAGTGGCTAGCTGTTTTATGGCTAACTGAAAACAGGTGAATAATTTAAAGCTTGGGTCTTATTAAGCACTAGGTGCCATTTTAAAACTGAATTAGAAGACAGTTCTCAACCAATTTAGTTTTAGTATTGACCAGAGAAGAGTGAGGTTCAGTGGAAGAGCTTGGAAAAAGCTGAAAAGCATTACAATAGATTGATTAATGGCAACAGAGTGATTAATGACTAGAACTGGACCATAGTTACTTGACATTAGTTCATTTTGCTTTTTATAGTTAGATTTTTATTTCATAGCTATGGATCAGATCCATAAAGGTATTTAGGCTATTAACTTTCATTATGGGCTTATATGCCATTAATCTATGTTGCTGGGAAATCATTTAACTCTTGACAGTAAATAAGTGTTTCAGAAAAGTCTCAGGACCTTCAGTAACCAGCTAAATCCCTCCAACCAGAAGTTCCTTGTCTCAACAGGCTTTCTTTCTACACATTGCATTCTCCTGCTAGCTTTTCTCCCAACCTGGCCCCGATCCACAAAGGAACCTAGGTGCCTAAACTCCAGATTTAGACATCTATTTCCCAGTTTTAGGCACCACTGAGACCCACAAAACCCCCACTCAGCTGCTGCATGCTAAACCTGTGGGTGGTTAAACTCATATGGTGTCTAAATTTTTGCTGTAAAAGTTCCCTAGGCACCTGAATATCTGCCTCTGAGCATATGTACAATACTTCACTCTAGGCCCAAAGCACCAGCATGATCCTCAAACCAAGTGGTGGTACTGCCACCTCACTCATAACTTTTAGCCAAGCAGTTAGGGCATTGAGCCTGTATGTGGGTGAGCACCCTAACCACTGGGGTAAAATGTATAAGATAGGCACTATCACTTTGGCATTGCTTGCAAGAATGGCTTAGTCATCTAGCCCATCTGACTCCAAGAAAGGGATTCCAACCTGTGAGTCACAACCAGAGATGGGGGAGGAGAATGGAGGACCGACTCCTTTCATTGGCATCTCCCATTGGTTAGTTTAAGCAGCTCCTCCAATAGCACACTGGTTCTTGTGGATCCCACCCTTAGGCACCTATCTTGCTCCATGCATTTTACAGGGAGCCTATGCACCTAACTCAGCATTTTTGGATCCCATTGTTGTGCCAGTGATTTTCTAGGCACCTAAAAGTTGGGTGTTAAAATGCCTAAGTCTCTTTGTGGATCTGAGCCCCGATCACATCAACAATTAACTAGAGCTGACCTCTGACATCTGAGAACACATTGTTTATATGCTTCAATCAGTAGGAAATTTTCAAATGCTGGCATCTCTATTCTTATTTTCTCTATCCAAACTTTTCCCCTTATAGCTTCCATTTTTATGCTTATTCACAATTTGCACCTTCTCTTTGGAGCAGCTACTTCACAGCAAGTCCTGTCTTCACAATCACATATGAAATCGTTCCCTAAATCCACCTGGTTCTTATGAAGAATAAATCCTAGCAACACTGTATCTCATGGCCATTTTATTCACTAGAAAATAGTCATTCGTGCTTTAGGCTACAGACTCTTCAGAGTATGGATTGTGGTTTTCATTGAATCTTCCCTGTTGTAAAGTGCCATGGCAGGTTATATATATATATATATATATATATATATAAAAATGAAAAGTATTGTTTCTTTTATCCAAAGGTCTCCAGGAGTATCACCCCTGTGCAGAGGGTCAGCACAATCCCTTAGAGGGCTTAAATAGGATTTATGTATAGGCTTTGTGCTGGCCCTCTGAACAAGCATGCATTTCATGTATAGGGTTTTACACCTAAGAGTCAGAATGTATTTACTGGGTTAATACATGATTGTCAAGTGCTAGATGGCCTGATGGCATTGAGATGCCAGGTGGGGAAAAGTTCTTTCTTGGGCTCTAACTGATTAGCCCAGGAGGGAAAGCTTTTCAGATTGAAATCAGAAGTTGACGTTTCATGTACCTTTCCTTTTTTTGTTTTGTTTTTGTTTTAATACTTTAATACATAAACACCAGGTCCTATACAAAGTTATATCACAACAGGAGTATTTAACAGTGAAGTCAAACAAAGTAACAACAGAGAATGGAGAAAAGCATTATAAGGGTTGGCAAGACCCTTACAGTGATATAGTTAAGATTCCAAGCCTTATGTCTGCTTTATTATTTTGATTTTCATTAGCAATTAAGTAGCTGAGGACTTGGCCCTGATCTGGCAAATACTCATGCCCATAAGTTTATGACCATGAGTTGAATGTTTGAAGCATTGGAACCTTACAATCTAATAAATAAAATAAAATATTTTAAACAAGTTATGCTGTTGCCAATAGCTGGCTGAGATTTAAGCTTTCATAAGGAGGATATAGCAATTGGCATCTGCACATTTTGTGCCAGCTGCTCACCAGGTTGCATCATGCTTATGTTTCCTGTCTTTGTGGGATGAGTTTTATATTTTAGAGCAACAGGTGGTGGGTTTTTTTAATTATGAACTGTTAATTTAGCTTTTCTTCTTGTATCTTTTCCACTTCAGGCCCCAGTTCAGAACAACACTTAAGCATGTGCTAAGTCCCATTGACTTGACATCCTTAGGGTTTAGACATGTGTTTCAGTGCTTTGCTGAATTAGGGCTTCGGAGAGGACGCATAGTATTAAAGCACAGGGAGTTAGAAAGTCTGAGTTTTATTTTTGGCTCTACTACTTCATCAGTGTGTGACTTTGAGCCTGGCTCTGCTACATGCTCAGCTCCATGCCTTGGTTTCTCCAGTTGTAACAATAACTTTTGCAAAGACCTCTGAGAAAACTGAGATGGAAGTTAAATACAAGATAAAAATACAAAATATTATCGTTACTAAAGACCAGGCCTAGCAGATAAACATCACAAAAATATGTCTGATATATAGTTTCTGCCAAACTTAGAGAAAGACTTGGGAGCTGAGATAGGAATCTCCTGAAACAAATATATGCAGATAGAAATATCAGCTGCAACATAGTTCAGGGACTTGCCTTGCTGAAGGCCCAATTCCTCTTCAGGGGGAAGGAGATGTGTAGGTACTAACTGAACTACTTCTGGGAAAACAGTTCAGGGGTCTGGCTGGGATTTGGGACCCTGCTAAATCAGGATATGGATATGTGGGGGGCCCAAAGAGGGCTTAAAAAAACCAGTCATCCTAGTCATGTATTTGTTAAATGTGTATTGCTCATATAAGTTGCAGCCCCTTACCCCCTTCAACGTTAAATATCTAGCATGATTTCTCTATAACTACATTCCCATCATTCACAGTGGCATGTGAGTCATTGGCATTCATTATGATGACACATTGAGTTGACTGTGACTATAAACAGCAAGACCAGAAATTGAAAAATATATTTTCATGATCAGTAAGACTAAATTCTAAATCAGCTTCTGAATGCATCTATTTATCCACCATTCAAATCCCTTCTTCAGTTCATAGCTATTTCATGGAAGTGCTGTGTTTGAACTCAGGAAACAAGTTCGCTGTGCAAATAGTCTGCAGATTATGTATTTACTCTATCTAGTGTGTAACATTTTAACATTTATTAAAACATCTATTCTTCCTCTTAAATAAATCCTTGGTATTGGGGGGAACTAATGTCATAGAATATCAGGGTTGGAAGGGACCTCAGGAGGTCATCTAGTCCAACCCCCTGCTCAAAGCAGGACCTAATCCCCTACTAAATCATCCCAGCTAGGGCTTTGTCAAGTCTGACCTTAAAAACTTCTAAGGAAGGAGATTCCACCACCTCCCTAGGTAACCCATTCCAGTGCTTCACCATCCTCCTAGTGAAAAAGTTTTACCTAAATCTCCCCCACTGCAACTTGAGACCATTACTCCTTGTTCTGTCATCTGCTGCCATGGAGAACAGTCTAGAGCCATTCTCTTTGGAACCCCCTTTCAGGTAGTTGAAAGCAGCTATCAAATCCCCCCTCATTCTTCTCTTCCGTAGACTAAACATCCCCAGTTTCCTCAGCCTCTTCTCATAACTCATGTGTTCCAGTCCCCTAATCATTTTTGTTGCCCTCTGCTGGACTCTTTCCAATTTTTCCACATCCTTCTTGTAGTGTGGGGCCCAAGACTGGACACAGTATTCCAGATGAGGCCTCACCAGTGTCCAGTAGAGGGGAACGATCACCTCCCTTGATCTGCTGGCAATGCCAATACTTATACATCCCATAATGCCATTGGCCTTCTTGGCAACAAGGGCACACTGTTGACTCATATCCAGATTCTCGTCCACTGTAACCCCTAGGTCCTTTTCTGCAGAACTGCTGCCTAGCCATTCGGTCTCTAGTCTGTAGCGGTGCATTGGATTCTTCTGTTCTAAGTGCAGGACTCTGCACTTGTCCTTGCTGAACCTCATCAGATTTCTTTTGGCCCAACCCTCTAATTTGTCTAGGGCCCTCTGTATTCTATCCCTACCCTCCAGTGTATCTACCTCTCCTCCCAGTTTAGTGTCATCTGGAAACTTGCTAAGGGTGCAATCCACACCATCCTCCAGATCATTTATGAAGATATTGAACAAAACCGGCCCCAGGACCGACCCTTGGGGCACTCCGCTTGATACCGGCTGCCAACTAGACATGGAGCCATTGATCACTACCCGTTGAGCCCGACAATCTAGCCAGCTTTCTATCCACCTTATAGTCCATTCATCCAGCCCATACTTCTTTAAGTTGCTGGCAAGAATACTGTGGGAGACAGTGTCAAAAGCTTTGCTAAAGTCAAGGAACAACACGTCCACTGCTTTCCCTTCATCCACAGAACCAGTTATCTTGTCATAGAAGGCAATTAGATTAGTCAGGCATGATTTGCCCTTGGTGAATCCATGCTGACTGTTCCTGATCACTTTCCTCTTCTCTAAGTGCTTCAGAATTGATTCCTTGAGGACCTGCTCCATGATTTTTTCAGGGACTGAGGTAAGGCTGACTGGCCTGTAGTTCCCAGGATCCTCCTTCTTCCCTTTTTTAAAGATGGGCACTACATTAGCCTTTTTCCAGTCATCCGGGACTTCCCCCGATCGCCATGAGTTTTCAAAGATAATGGCCAATGTCAAAACCAAGGCTATAAAGTACCATGTTCAAGTTCTTTGTACTACATTATCAGACACACAAATGTGTCCAATATCATAACCTTACATTTATACACTGGTCATGTATTTTACATAACATAAAAACGAGCAGTTATATGACTGTATAATGCAACATTCAACTAGTTGGTACACGAAAGAGAATAAAGTTCTGCCTTTGGGGGTTTTCTGTTAATCTTTACTCCACAAACTGTAGATCTGTTTGTTTTTTAAATTACTACTTCACTCATTTTTACAAGAAATTATGTAAATATAATACAGAGGGAAGAATACACTATATTATGTTTGATAAACTGTTGTTGTGTTGTATAGGGAATTACCACTACTCCTTTTATTACTGCCAGGAGCTATATCAATAATTTCTAACCTAAAACACTGAAAATCTCTTAAATCTCCTCCTCTTTTTGGATTAGGTATGGTTCTCTTGTTCTGCATAACATTTGATTAACGGGAGTTACAAGCGTGAGCCGAGGTTGAATGGATTCAGTTATCTTTCCTGTAACTGATCAAATTATTTGTTGCAAATGAATGACCAGACAAATGTAACTCTGTTTTCTGTTGGTAAATTGTTCACAAAATCATTGTGATTTCTACAACCATATTTGTTATTTCCTGCATAGTTTATGTGTTGGCAAATTATACCCTTTGCATATTTGCCATACATGACTCCATTCTCTGACAGGATTCCTCTTCTGGATTATTCTTTCTAAATAGGAGAAAAATGAATGGCAAATAGTCTTGTTCATGTACAAATTCCCTTGTTCACACATACCAATAAGTGTAATCCTACAGTCCCTGATTCAAAGCCCAGGAAAGTCAATGGGAGTTGTTCAAATAACTTCAGTTTAATATGGATCAGACCCATAAACACAGCCAATTCCCCAAACTTCTGTGCAAACAAAATTCTGTTTATGTGAATGGTTATGGCCAAACTCAACAGCTAATTGAAATTCAAACAAATGTTCACGAATACGGTTTTGGAAATTTTCACTAAGCTCTAGTTTTTACTGAAACACAAATAAGAACTTGTCCACGGCTTGAAAAATAAGACTATCAATTTTTATTTGATATTATTTTTGACTATTTAAGAATATACTCAAGCATACCATTTTAATAATTCTTCTAGAAAACTAAATTTCAGAGGTAAAATTAGGCCTCAATCCTATAATGAAGTCCTTGGAGTTCAGAGGGCAGAGCTCTACCTATATGATTTTCAGTTCAGAATGAGAGCCTTAACTGGTGTGTAAACAAATACCAAACATAATCTAAGTTTTTTTCATGACCCAAAATAAATTTGCTCATTTTCATGATATTGTTATTGTAACGCTGACAGACCCCGGTCGTCAGCGAGCAGGACTGAACAGGGGACCTCTGGAGCTTAGTGCATGAGCCTCTACTGCATGACTTAAAAGCCAACTGGCTGTTAGCTAAGGCTGTAGAGCAGATTCATTTTATCTCTCTCTCTAACTGGTCTCAGTGCCACTAGATGGGACACAACACCACACCCAGGAGGTGTGTGGTTTACACTATGATCAGTCATTGTCAACTAAAATATTCTCAACTAGTTCTCCTGATATTGATAGATCACTTACCCAGAAGGAAAAGCAAATGTATTTTCTGCTGTCTTTGGTTATAGGCAGGTGTTGATGCAAAGGCCAAGGACAGATTCTCAAATCATTTTAAGATCTGAGGCTGCAGTCAAAAACCAGCAGAGTAGGAATGTCCAGTCACTGCTATCCAGGCCCATTTTCTTATAGCACTCTTATAACTCTGCTCCTTCTGTGAGCAGATGCCCTAACACCTTCTTTAAATTCACAAAGATTACATCTCACAGAATTAGTCAGTATTTTGAAAGCGTTTTCTTTTAAATGCAGCCTCTACTGTTATCAAGCCTTTTATTTTGGATGACTCAGATGGCTGAAAGAAGATAAAGAAACAAATATTTTGCCTAGAATTAGAAAAACTCAGAAGAAAATGAGGCACAGATTTATGAACATGTCAAAGTAATCATCACTCTGGGATTTGTCCTGCTATACTCTAATAATGTATTCTACTGACATTGTCCACTGAACTAACTAATTGCCTAAGAAGTGTTAGGCTACATAGTTTCAAGACACAGGATACCTAGTACTTATAATTTAGTCAACACTGGTTTATAAATAGAATGGTTTTAATAGAAGTTCTATTCCCATATAAATACCATTTGAATAGGCATGTACATGAAAGTGAAATATGGTTAAGCAAATCATAAAAGGACAAATTCTGGGGCTTTTTCAGGATAAAAACGGCCACTAAGGCCAAATACTACTATAAGTTTAAATAAACGGTTCATGTAAAGACCAATTAAGTTAAGATCCAATTACAATGTCTTGTGAGAGATCTGTATTCGTGAAAAAAGGAATTATTAGACTAGACAAATTTGAGAGACTGATATCAAAATAAATGTTCATCATCTGTTCCTAAATACTCCAAAATCCGAGAAGAGTGTTTGGCTATCATAGATGATGGAGTATGTCAGATAATTAAAAAAAGAATACAGGCTAAAATTAGCATTTTTAAATACTGAAGTGATATGGAGTAATATCTTTGAGTAACAAGGTTTGAATACAATAAACCTTCCTAATATGGACATAAAAACCTGCTTCTCTATCACCAATCTCTGAGAAAAGATTTAATAAGAATTCATTATTTTTACATAATATGGTACATTTGCTTACTAGTTCAGTATGAAATTTTAAACACAATGAAATTGAACTCAAACATAATGTTAAAAATAAATATGCAAAGTAAATTTAGTGATATATTATCCTTGCTATTTTAGGCCCCGATCCTGCAAAGACATTTGTACTTGATTAATGTTATGCACATTGACTTTAATGGGACTACTCACAGGGGCTAATCCTCAACTGGTGTAAACGGTCATGGCTCCATTACATACCCCAGAGTGTGTAAAGTTACATCTTTACACATGATTTTGCAGGTTTGAGGCCTTATTCTGTTGGAATCACTCGTTTCCTAATGTAAAAATGTTGCCATTCACAATAGGGTGTCACCATCATGAATGAGAAATTAACAAGCTTCTCCTTGCTGATGGCTTAACAAGGAGATTTTCAAAGACCTGAAACTCAAAAAAAGAGTCATACAAAAAGTGAAAACTAGGTCAAGTTACAAAGGATGAGTATAAAAAAAAAAGTGGCATTTGTAACTGTGTTGGACCCAGGATATTAGACAGACAAGGTGGATGAGGTAAAAACGTTTCTCGGATCAACTTCTGTTGGTGAGAGAGACAGGATTCTGAGCTTATACAGAGTTCTTCTTCAGGTCTGGAAAATAAACTCAGAATGTCACAGACAACTACAAATTGGAACAGATTATTTAGCATAAGTAGTTAACACATATGTTAAGGGACCATTGGAGGTGTAGTGGCCCATTAACACTCCTCCAGTCACAGGATGAAAAAGAAAGGCCGGGGACAGGTTTAGTGGGTTATAGATTGTTGTAATAAGCCATAAATCCAGCATCTCTACTCAGCCCATGATTTTAGTGTCTAGCAAAGTTAGACATGCCTACCACAACATGCAGCACACCTCATCCAGTGCAGTAAATGCCTCAGTAACAACTACATGGGTGATACAAGAAAAGCACTATGCTCTTAAATGAACTTGCATGGAAAAATGATAAAAGACCGAAACACCCTATCACATGTGGGTAAAGGCTTTTTGCAAAGCAATTACTCTACCTCTAACATCTTAGTCCTCATCCTCAATGGAAACTTGAACCACTCCTTCAATCGATGAGCCTGGGAGCTTGAATTCATAACTTTGCTAGACACGAAAAATCATGGTGTGAGTAAAGACAATGAATTTATGGCTTATTACAACAATCTACAACCCACAAAACATCCCCCCAACCTTTCTCCCAACCCCTATTACTGAAGAGATGTTAACTGCCACTTCACCTTGAAATTTGTTTTATCAATTTATGCTAAACAATCTGTTCCATCTTGTATTTAGCTGTGACACTCTGAGTACATTCCCCAGACTTAAAGAAGAGGTCTGTATAAGCTCAAAAGCTTGTCTCTCTCACCAACAGAAGTTGGTCCAATAAAAGATATTATCTCACTTATCTCTATCAAAAAACCCAAACAAACAAACAAACCCCAAACACAAGCACGTAGGGACAAAATTAGAAAGCCAAAGTACAAAATGAGATTAAACTTGCTAGGGACACAAAGAGTAAAAAGAAAACATTTTACAAAAGAGCAAGAAGACAACCAAGGAAAGAGTATGCCCATTACCCAATGAGGAGGGAAAGACAATAGCAGAAAACACAGCAATGGCTGAAGTGTTACATGCCTTTTTTGTTTCAGTTTTCACCAGCTTAGCAGTGATTGGATGACTAAAATAGCACACATCAGTGTAAATGCGGTAGAATCTGAGGCTAAAATAGGCAAAGAAAAAGTTAAGAATTCGGGCTTGTCTACACTTACCAGGGTCCAACAAGTGGCGATCAATGCATCGACAGTCGATTTAGCAGGTCTACTGAAGACCCGCTAAATCAACTGCATATCGCTCTCCTGTCAACTCCTGTACTCCACTGGATCAAGAAGAGTAGGGGGAGTCGATGGGAGAGTGTAGTGTGGACCCCACAGTTTGTGGATCTAAGCTATGTCAATTTGAGTTACACTATTCACATAGGCCAGACATATATCAGTATAACTATGTTGCTCAGGGGTGTGAAAAATCCATACCCCTGAGTGCTGTAGTTATACCAACCTAACCCCCCACATAGAAAGTGATATGTTGATGGGAGAGCTTCTCCTGCCAACATAGCTTCTGCCTCTCAGGGAGGTGGATTGAGTACCTCCTGACAGGAGAAGCTCTCCCGTCGGTGGAGTAGTGTCTTCACTAAAGGTTTACTAAGACTTCTGATACTGTCTCATGTGACCTTATCATTAGTAAACTAGGGAAATGTAGCCTAGGTGAACCCACTATAAAGTGGGTGCACAACTGGTTGGAAAACCATACTCAGTAATTATCAATGGTTCACAGTCAGAGTGGAAGGGCATATCAAGTGAGTCCTGCAGGGATCTGTTCTGGGTCCATTTCTCTTCAATATCTTCATAAATTATTTGGATAATGGGATAGAGAATACATTTACAAAGTTTGCAGACGATACCAAGCTGGGAGGGATTGAAAGCACTTTGGAGGACAGTATTAGAATTCAAAATGTCTTGACAAACTGGAGAAATGGTGTGAAATAAATAGGATGAAATTCAATAAGGACAAATGCAAAGTACTTCACTTAGGAAGGATTAAGCAATTGCACAAATACAAAATGGGGAATGACTGCCTAGGAAGGAGTACTACAGAAAAGGATCCCTTTCAATCCTATAGTTCTATGATTCTACAATCAGAACATGTTCTTCTGTAATTTATTTGTTTTACAAATTAGCACAAGTTAGACCAATGGAGACATTAGCAGCATAATCAATTATTATATGAAAAATCTGTTTGAGAGTGGGATTATTGCTTTATTGATTTAGTTTAAAATGTTTATATGCTTTGAAGACATAATGGTAAAATTTTATTCCTAGATTGTTCACGCAGTGCATAACAGTGATGGTGCTCTTAAACTCTGATTTAGCCTGAAGCATCTTGTAGCAGGCCAGAAACTGAAGCCTTAACTCCTCACAGGCCTACCTCACCCTATGATACATCACCCTCTCTGCTTCATATCTTCTTGGCTGTTCTAAGCAACAGTTCAGAAGGCAGTTATATACACACACACACACACTTGTGTGATGTTGTATGATTAAAATATGACAATGTCTATCATTGTTGCTACCACAGTTACATAATTGCAACAAATTTTATATGAAGTATGTATGTAAGGTATCAATGGAAAATTTACAATCAAATATGATTATCCTGTTTGTATGCATGCATCATCTTTGTATATAAAGTTATGAATATTGACTGTGTATCAGTATTTCAAATGTGTTTGCTCCTGAAGTAACATGCAGAAGGTAATTTTCATCCAAAATGGCCAGCACATTGTGAACGGACTATTCAAGTTGATGGCCCATTAAAGGGGACACAGCTTTTAAAACAGACCATAGAAGAAGCCTGTCCTCGCCCAATGGGCCTTCCTGCGGACATTTTAACCAGAATATGAGTAATGGCTGTTCCTATGACTTATCAAAGCATGCAAGGGCATGTGACTTGATCTGGACTCCATCCTGAGTCTGTAATTTTCCACAAACTGAGAGCATCCCTCCACATGGAACAAGATATTAAAAAACCCTGGAAGCATCTCCATTTTGCCTCTTTCCGTCTCTGATCTCTGGAATATGGACTTGCACTAAAAAGAGCATTCCAATCAATGGGCTGAGGACATTCTAATCTTTTGGAAGTTACCAAAGACTTTACAAGCCAGCAGTTTATGCCATCACTGCTTCAAACCTGATATAAGAACTCTGCAGTTGTTGTATGTATTTGGTTCCTTTAATCATTTTAACTCTCCTCTTTCTTTTCTCTTATAAATAAACCTTTAGATATAAAGGATTGACAACAGTGTGATTATTGGGTAAGATCTGAGTTATATATTGACCTGGGTATGTGGTTGGTCTCTTAGGATTAGAAGAGCCCTTTGTTTGATTAAACTGGTTTTAAATAACCACTCATCATTAAGTCTAGTGTCTGGGTGGTGAAACAAGGGCTGGGATACCTATGGAGACTGCATTTCTAACTTCTTGTTAACCAGCATGGTGAGACAGAAGTTTATTTTTGTTACTGGATTGGTATATCATATGGAAGAATAACCAGGAGTTTGGGGTACGTCTGGTCTGTTTATCCTGAATCTGGTATTCTCAGCTGTGACCCACTGAGGCATGATGACATTACGTCACCCTCATACCTTCTTCGTTGTTCTAAGCAGCAGCTCAGAAGGCAGTTTTACATATTTTATATGTATGCTTGCTATCTGCATTTTTGCTGCCATGACCAGATGATCCCACACTTTAAAGATTACTTTTGCAAATTAGATAAAATGGGAAGATTAATGGAAAATGCCAAAGCCCAGGATTAATAGGAGCATGAAAATAGCACAACTGCATTTGGATTTTCTGAGACACTGAAGAGTTTGTACTCTTCTATACAGAAGCTTGGTGGACATACAGAAAAGGAGCAGAAAGAATCATGGAAGGGAAGACGCATGCTTACATGACTGACTCACCACTGCAAAAATCCCAGTTCTATTCGAAGAGTATAATGTCCAAAGGGTAGCCTATTCTTTGATTTTGTTTTTATATTTCTCCTTAGTTCATATTTATTTTTAGTTTATTTCGGTTCTTTAGGGAATTGTACTGCCCTTTTTCAGCTGATCAGAGACATTCCTAAGTGGCTCTTAGCAACCGTGAAAATCAGAGCGAAAAGGTTGAAGTGCATGTCAGCTGAGAAGTAGGGACAGCCCAAAAATTATACAAATAAAAATGTACAGAGTTAAAAGATATAATTGACATTAAAATTCAGATGTATGCTTAAAAACAAAATTTGCGGGCCTAAATTTTGCTTCTCAGAAGCCACAGGCTTAGGTTCATTTGAGTTTTTTTCCTTCTAAATAAGACTTAATCCTCACATAATTCTATGATGTTCAGGGGAATTGGATGGATTAGGAGATTATTCAGGGAAAACAGAATCTTCAGACTTCTAGGTTACACCTATGAACTTAACTCAGGTCATTAGTGAAAGAAAACCAGTGTACTTTGAGGCATGTTAAGTAAACTGTGGAAAACAGGTTGGTGGTCTCAGTTCATCTTGCAGTGGACAGGTTTTACCTCACAAATATTACCATCATAACAGACACTTTTGTTAAAGTCTCACTAGAAAGACTAGTGACTGAATAAATGTGGATACTTTTCTCACCTGTACAGACTCGCTCAATCAGAGATGATTACATTGGCAGGGTTGAGTGGGAAGCATACACTGTTCAATGTTTTATCTGGTAGGTAAGTAAACTGAGGCTTTGCATTACCTATACTGTCAACCCAGTTCACAAGCAGTGAATTCACTAGAAACCCTTTCCCAAACTGCTGTTTATTATCATAGAGAAAACAATTGCTTTGTCGAGCTAGGCTAAGATGCAAAAACTTACTGTTGTAGGTTCATTCATTAAACTCTCATTACTTGAGGCAAAGATGGAGTTGATACTACAGTCTCAGCTACAGAGGGTCGTCAGAACTGCTTGAACATTAGTGCACTGAGCTGCTAAATCAGCTGCTTTTTTGTTGACTAGCTTGCCAATGCACCTCCAATCTAGTCCCCTTACCCACATCACTGCTCCTAGTCTATCCAGATATGAAAGAATTAAAGATTTTTTCCATGTTCTAATGTAGGACAGTTCTAAGTTAACACCAATAGTTTGTGTAAATGTGGTTTAAATCATATTCCTAAGCTTTTTTTTTTCAAGTCACAAGACTGGTGTACAGTATCCTTGCATAAGATTACTGTGTATAGTGCTTGACATCCACATATAGTATTGCAAGTGTACATTTTGCTTCTGGTACTATTTAATATCCTTATGTAGAACAGACCTTTATATACAGATAAAATTGTTTTCAGGACCTTCATAGAAAAAACTCACTATTTAATAAACTACCAAAGTTCATATAATACTAAGTAATTTATATACCAAAGGGTCATATACTTTATTGCTTCTGTTGGCCAGGTTCATTGCTCCACCTGTTCTACACTTCCATCCCCCTCTATTTCAGTGACTCCCTTCAAATCCCACCACCTTCTCTCATGACAGGGGTTCTTGGTGCCCCCCATCTCCTCCTATCCCCATACCAGGACCCCCATTCGACCTCCATGCCAGGAGCTCTCTGTTCCCCCTTCCTCCCATGCCAGGGGCTCTGAGTCTGTCCCCACCCCCCCGAGCTCTCCCAATTCCTCCTTTTCCCCATCCCAAGGCCCCCCAATCCTCCCTGCCAGCGGTTGTGTGTGCCCCCCGTCATTCCAGAAGAACTGTGTGCCCAATAGTTTCCCCTTTTTCCCCTCATTCTTTTTTTTTTTCCATCTAGGCCTATTTGGTCCTCAAGTATGTGATGGATGCACAAAGGGGATCCATCTAGTAAACTAAAAGGGCCTCTACCCCCTCAGCCCCCCTCCACCCCCCATTCAGAGGGGAAGGACCAGGAAAAAAAAAAGAGATCAACTGATTCCAGGGACAACACATGAAAAAATAGGGATGGGAGTGAGGAACATAGATTTACACTCAGGGTACCAAGGGGGACACCAAACAGACCCACTGGGGACAGCACCCACTCCTAGAAAGAGCCCAGAGAGTTAGTGGATGGCACCCAGAGGAACTCCGCCTGGACACATGAATGGACAAGTCCACTGTCCCAGTTGCATGAACCTACCCCCACGCGACCCCCAATCTAACCCCTTCCTCCTTAATTGATACATGGCCAATTTGGCCAGTACCAGGAGAAGGTTGATGAAGGGGTCCCGTGACTTTATGTGGCCATGTATATGGAGTATACGAGATAAATCTTCAGCATGTCAACATTTTATATTGTATTGGGATTAAGGGCAGAGCTGACCTGTGGGGTGTTTTTATGATGGAAAATATTAATGGCTCACATCAATCATTTCTTTGATCTTTAGACAATTACAGAGATGGTTGAAGCTCATGCTATGTCTGCTAACCAGAGGCAAGGGGGTCTGTGTCTCCCCATTTCCAGTTTACAACAGAATTAATAGGGTTCTTCCCACTGATACATAGAACATGAGATGAAGGACAAATCTGAATTTTCATTTTAAAAACATTTTCCAGGTCTCATGATAGCGAAAAACCGTTTAAAAACATGACTCAAGTGTAACCAATGCAGTGACATCTGCCTAAGTGTGCAGATAGTCCAAGCCGATAGCTCTATGAGGGATGAACTGTCTCATGCATCTCAATGGGGTATAAATTTCAAGACCCACTGTTCTGGGGACCCTCACAAAAACCATGGGCCATAGAGCAGGGAGGGAATAACTGGGAAGAGCTATGTCATGGTGTGCATAGAACCTCAGATTGTGTTAATCTGGGCGAGAGTCATTGAGGACAGTTCTTGCACTGGGGCAGACCTCCAGCTATGGTACATGAGAGAGAGAAAAAAGTCACAGGCAGCATTGGGGGTTTCACAATGCCAAGTCCACTCCTATGGAAGGGTCTCAATAGTAATATGGCTGCCCAAGGTGTGAACATGTTGTCTGTAGGAGGGAGATTTTATATCAGCATGGCAAGAACGATCTGCCCATACCATTTTATTGAGAACGTAATGTTTAATTGCAGTTTGTTTTTCCACAAATCAGCTCTCTTTCGCTCATTTGTGGCATGCCAATGACCAGCTATTATTAAACATTATTATTTAAATTTAATGGAGAAGGCAGGTTGTTGGGATATTTTAAGGTCAAGTATAACAATAAACCGCTGGTGTGCTGGCATGGTATCAGGGAGTAGGCAGCGGCACGCACTATTCCTTCGCTTAATAAATGAAGTGTTACCCCTTTCCCCTCCCTTCTCCTTGTTAAGTGTTGCAGCTGCATAAAAAATGTGGGGATCTAAAGGATAAGGAAGGGTAAAGAAGTGTTATCTCTTCTACCCCTCCTTTCCCAGCTACATAAGCGAGCCCTGGATCACGGCCCCTTCCTCCCGCCCCTGAGAACTGCAAATTAAGGGAGATTTATGGCAACAAATTGTTGCAAAGAAATGTATTTTCAAGGTAAAAATGCTTGTATGACATGTGTAATGCTGCAAACAATGGAAAGGGGTGGACATACTAACAGTATGGGTGTTCCTATTACTTAGTAAGGGTTTTGGGGGTGTTGTAACGTATGTAGGTGTTACATATTAACTTAAATAAAAAGAGTGTGATGTAATTAATCCAGTGCTTACTGGACAATTGGGTCCAGGGGAACAAGTACCGCAATAAAGAATCTCATCTACTCAAATCCGCCTCTGGGTCAGCCTGCTCCTTCTTCTAACACAGGTTACTTGAAGAAATGTTCTGAGATCCCATTTATAGAAAATGCTATGAAAAAAATCAGTTACTGTGCTAGTGGATGAAAAAAAGAGTGCTGAATTCTTCAGTGCAATATGGGACACCGTGAGAATCTTTTTTTTCTAAAGAACTGGCATGAAATCTCTGCTACTTTGCACAGTCTATGGTGTGAGTTCTCACAACTTGTGCAGGTTTGTGACACTTCATAGCTGATGTCCTTTAAACAGTCCCAGAAAATAGAATTAATGTAATCCTTTCACCAAGTGATCCTCTCACCATGCTTATTAACTTTTTTCCTATCTGATTTTTGCATTTTTACTTTCAGGGAGTATTGACTGAGTTCTGCCTGTAAAGCAGTCAGCTTACACTGCATTTGTTTCATGTGCAGAAAGGAAATGAAATAACTGCATATGATAATTAAGTCATCAACTGCTTTCAATACTTACCATACCCTACCATACTTCAGTAATCATACTGTTCTAACATATCACATTTTTCTGATTCATCACTGGTGGCCCCTCATGTCGTTACTGATTGAATACTACGAATAATTCCAACATATAGTGTTTTACACAATGAAGTATTACACAGTGAAGTATTTGTTCATTCAGACTCCAAGAGGGTGAGTTTGTTTTCAAAATTACCTACAAAACCCACATGTGAGTACACAACTTCACAGGGAATTATAGAAAATTTGTCCATTATGTTTATCAAATTATTTTTCCATTCCCAAAGAGAAAAGTGTATATTTAAAGATTATTTATTGCCAAAAATACTGCAAACAATTCTGGTCATTCATGTTCAAGAAACATGAATTCAAACTGGAACAAGTGCAAAGAAGGTCTACTGGAATGATCAGGGGAACAGAGAGCCTAAAAGAACTTGGATTGTTTAGCTTTCCAAAACAAAGGCCGACGGGATATGATTGCACTCTATAAACACATCAGGAAGTAAATATAAGGGAGGGAGAAGAGCTAGTTAAGTTAAAGGACAATGTTGGCACAAGAATAAATGGTATAAACAGGCTATGAACAAATTTAGGTTGGAAATCAGAAGAAGGTTTTTAATCATCAAAGGAGTGAGGTTCTGAAACACCCTCCCAACAGGAATAATGGAGGCAAACCGCCTAACTAATTTTAAGATGGTACTTAATAAATTTATTAACAGGATTAATATAACAGTGATAAGAGGGTATTGGATTCAATGACCCAGGAGGTTCCTTCCAGTCTTATGTCCTATGTCATATCATCAGTGCAGTAGATAAACAAAGACAATGTATCTGCCCTGAAAGAACTTACAATCAAAAAGAGAGAAAAAACAGGATGAACCAGGAAGTGTAAAGATGGGGACGGCATAGGCACCAATACTTCAACTGCATACTCATAGATGGACTCCTGAACCCACATGGGGTGACTTCAGCAGGTTCTGCAAGGCCATAGAGGTCCACCCACATAGATCCAGTTGCAAGACTAGAACCTTAGGGCTAGCTCCACAAAGGAGACTTAAATAAACAGCATTTCAACGCTGAATCTAGGTGCTCTTCTGCCTAGTAGAATGCACAGCCCCAAGTTAGACTCCTAGGCTCACTATACAATGCATGGGGAGAGTTAGGCACCTAACAATGGGATTCATAAAAGCCGCCAGGCTGAACAGGAAGCCACCTAAACTAGCCAGCAGAAAATGCCAAGGAGAGGGGTAACAGGGCCATGAGCAACCAGACCTAGTAGTTGGAGTGAGAGTCTACAGTCATGAGACAGGAGTTAAGATTCTTCTGGGTAAGGATACCAGGAGGCCAGAAGCAGCAGACAAACTAGAGATCAAAATCACAAGTCAGATGCCTGGAAATCAGGGTGGGGGCACAGGCAGGGCAGAGTGAGCCCAGTTGTTTGAACAGCTTCCTGTTCCTGCTGCTGGCTTAAGTAGGGCCAGTGGGCCAATCGCCCACTCTGGAACTCCACCTGTTGGACCTCAGGGATGGACCCTCACACTGGGTCCTAGGTAAACAATTGCCAGCGGCCTGCCAGATGGAGGATTGGAATGTGGCCTCTCACATAAATCCTGTTGGCCTGGGTTTGAGACCTGTGGATCATTACAAGAGGTTGTCCCTCAAAGGGATTTAGGCACCCTAAATCTGGGCTGGAGAGAGGCACCTATCTTTGCTCAGGATTCACAGCTACGAGCCCTCTCTTGGAGTTAGGTGCCTAAAATCAGGTCAATCCTTTCTCAAGATAAGTGGTGGTGATGGTACTACCACTGCCCTTATACTCTATAGATAAGGATAAGGCTTTGCCATGGACGTCACAGATTCCATGCCTTTCAGAGACCTCTGTGGCAGCTTCAGCCCTGGTAGTGGCAGGACTGTAGATATCAGCCAGCAGGGGCCCCAAGCCACCGGATACCACCGGCCCTGGGGTCCCCGCAGCTCTTGGGCTATGGCAGCAGCGGGTGCTGAAGCCCCCCCGCCCTCCACAGTGGGGCTTGGGCTCTTATTCTCCCCCCCAGGCCACCCTACCCTACCCGTGGGTCTTGGACTTCAGTTCTCTCCCTATCAGTCCCACACACACACACATTATTTTTAGTAAAAGTCACAGACAGGTTGTGGGCTTCTGTAAATTTTTGTTTATTGCCCACAACCTGTCAGTTATTTCTACTAAAAATAACCAAGACAAAATCTTACCTTACTTATAGCTCCATGGCTAGAGCGATCACCCCAGATGTGAGAGACCCAGGTTCAAATCCCCACTCTGCCTGACTTGGAGCAGGGATTAGAACCCAGATTACTTATCTCCCCAGTGACTACCCTAGACAATAGGGTATTCTGGCATCAATCTTTCCTGTTCAATCTTTTGCATTTTGTACAAAATATTTAAAGCCACTGTGCTTTAAAGCCATTCCCACTCACACTCACTCTCTGGCTCAATGAATATTTAAGCATTCACACTGAAGCCTTCGGAGGAGGGTGGGCTTCAGAGCCCATTTTAAAGTGCTGTCTACACAGCTATTTTTAGAGTGCTAGTACAAGCCTGCTTGCCCAGCGCTATCAGGGCTGCCCGGCGGGGGGGGCGGGGCAAGCGGGGCAATTTGCCCCAGGCCCCGGGCCCCACAACGGCCCCCACGAGAGTTTTCAGGGGCACTTTGGCAGCGGGGGGGTCCTTCAGTGCCGCTGAACACACCCAGAGTGAAGGACCCGCCGCCACTTCTTCCGCTCCGGGTCTTCAGCGGCAGTTTGGCGGCAGGGGTCCTTCCGCTCCATCTCTTTGGCGAAGTGCCCTGAAGACCTGGAGCGGAAGGACCCCCGCTGCCCAAGACCCCAGGCCCCCTGAATCCCCTGGGCATCCCGGACCTCTATCATCCCGGGCTGGGAGCTTCACTGCTGCAGGCTGTGTAGACATACCCTAACTCCTATCCCTGATTCCTCATCCCACCACTTCCTTTACATAGTAAAATAATCAAATCCTACAACACCCCCAGTTTTTCAGCATTCATTAATTCTTTAACAGTCTGGCTCAGCGTTTCCTTCTCAAGCCTATTCTGTCTACACAAAGGTCATACTTGAACACAAATTATGCATTGGCAGACTATAATCATCTGTGAAATACTGATATTTTTTGCATGAATGCCCGTACAAAAATTATATTGTAATGTCTTTATATCCTCAAGAAGTTCTTAATTCACATATCAATCATCTAACTCACCTTAATAGCTCATTTAGACCATTTCATTGTATCCAGTCCATACTTCTAGATATCATTAATATACTCTGAAAGTTGTTATAGTTCACAGTGAGTTCTCAGTCTGAATATATGAGCATGTCCACATTCCCTTAAAAATAGGGAAAGTAGCTATGGTGCATTAGGTGCATTATTCTTTAAATAAATATTGTAGCCAATTTATTTTTGATTCATGAATGCTGTAATACCTGGAACCATAAACTGTGGTTAAATAAAATTGTCTTTGCTTTATTTACGGCACAGCCACATAGTAATGGAGAACTCAGCTCTCTGTGCCATGGTTAATAGCAGTACAGCAACACTTTTAAGTGGCCTTTGTGCTATGTACGTGGAGTATACCTTAGAGGCATTCAACAGAGTATCATTTTTCAAAAGCTGCAGTTGAACACAGTAACAAATGTATTACAGTTCTCATTCTGCACTGAGATTACCATGGGCACAGGTATCTGCACCTAAATGTGTTCGTTTCTTGCCAAACATCATTTCATATAATAATAATACTGGTTTTAATTTTCAGAAACATTATCCAGCATTTGAAACCTGCAAACTACTAATTTTTTTTTTTAGATTACTGCATTTAAAAAAACATAGCACTCACTCCACCAATCCCTAGATTTTTTTAGTTCTATCACTAACTTTTTGCAGACTAGGGTTTATGAAGAAGATCTTTTAGACCCTTAATTATAACTGCATCCTCAAAAATTTATGAAAGGTTCAAAGTAGTGAACAGATTTTTTTATTATTATAATAAATGGCAGTTTAACACATATTTTGTCACTATCCCAATTTGGGAGGCCAACAGTCAAATTTCCTTCAAGTGCTTAATCAACCAGTGAGATACTTTTCACACACTATTAGAAAATAAAACTATGACATAGTGCCTTCAAAAATGTCTATAGTCATTTTCTCCCTGAGAGCTATACCAGTACTTTACAGTAGAGTGCTTTCTGAAAAAGATTGTTTGGCTTCGACAAAGACCAGGAAAGTTTGATCAATAAATACATCTTCACTGATCTTTATTTTTTTTCAATCCACTGCTCAGCCTTATTTAATACTTCAATTTCCAGTGTTGCACAATAAGGCCATGTAATATATTCTAATTTAGGCCACCTCAGTGCTCAACTAGACACATTTCATTTGTTACTGTGCAAATTATTGTTGAATTGTATCCACTTACCTGGTTTGCTTCCGTTTGGTTTACACTGCACTTCCTCAACACAGTCTGCGGGAAACCATCCAACAAGTCCTCGGGTGCTGCCTTCCCAGAATCCACCTTCACCAATGCTTAAAACTAAATAGAAAAGAGAAAGACAAATGGAACATTAACTTTTTCACCATTTTTCCTCTGGAATAAACTTAAATTCTAAGATTATTTAGACAATGGCACACCCATGAAAATGAACATAGCACAATAAGCCAATTTCTGCTTCCCAAAACATCCGCACAGAATCACCTGCATAGGTGATTCTCAGGTATTACTACTGGGGATGGAAGAAGGGAGCCTACTGTTGAAACAGAGCTTAAGGTGCACATATGACTCCCAAGGCCCCACCACGATCCTTTAAATATACTACTGTATTTCTGCAATACTGATGTTATAAATCATAAATCTCAGCAACAGGAAAGAATGAGAACTGAAGATGCTAAACCAATAACAGGCTCAGATTCTTGGTAAACTGGGTCTCAGAATTTATTTTTTTAATTACTCATAAATGTTATACTTCCTAAGGAAAAAGGAGATAGTATTTACATTATATAGTAATGAGTTCTTTAAGATGCATAGTCTCTATGGATGCACCACGTCAGGATAGTCTCTTGATTGGAGATTTTTGTCAGCAGTGTCCACAGGTCCAAACCTGTGCCCTACACATCCCTGAGCTCCAATGTGAGGGTAAATAGGGAAGGGCAAACTTGCTGCTACTCCAGTTCCTTCTGAACCTTAAATTCCAGAGTCAAAGATTCCAAAGCAAAGGGGAAGGAGAGTGGGTAGTGGAGCACCCTTAAGGACAACACACCTCAAAGAACGCCAGTTACTGTACAAGGGAAGTAAACTCTCCTTCTTTGAGTAATTGTCCCTATGGGTGCTCCACGTTAGGAGATTTCCGAGCAGTACCTCAAATACAGACGAGGGTGTTGAGGATATTAATTCAGTGCAGCTTTGCCAATGTTCAAGATAGGTACACTCTTGGATAAAACTATGGAGGTAAGTTAAGTGGTGAAGTGGCCATTTGTACTAGGTGGGTGACAACCCACCAGAGGCCTCATAACTTGCCAGGATGCATCCCGACATCCCATTTTGATACACTTTTGGAGGACACTGGATGCCTTTTCATTCTTTCCACAAAATAATTAGTCTGGGAGAAGCCCTAAAGGGTTTAGTCCTATCAAGGTAGAATCAGAGTATGGAGACTGGCTTCCTTTCCTAAGAAGTTTGGGGTAAAAAATTGGTAGTTGAATGTCCTGACTGATTTGGAAATCTGATAAGATCTTAGGTAGGAAGTGAGAATGGGGATGTGAAGTCACCTTAACCCAATAGAACACAATGTATGGTGAATCAGCCATTAGCATTCCTAGTTCTCCTACCCATCTGGCCGAAGTGATGGTTATGCGGAATGAGGTCTTGAAGCACAAATGAAGAAAGTAACAGGTCCCCAAAAAGTTCCTCGAGGCACTGAGGACTAAGCTGAGGTCCCCAAGTGGAGTAGGTTCTTTGAGATGTGGAAACAGGTTGAACAGAATGAATCTTGCAGCAGTAGGGTGAGTGACAACTCACCCTCAATCGGACAGTGGAACACTGTAATGGCAGCTAAGTGAACCTTAACTGAGGTCAGTGATAGAGCCATGATTTTTAAATTTAGCATGTAATTGAAAATATGTGTGAGGAGAGACTCAAGAGGAGATTATGGACTATTGGACAAATCAGCCTCAGAAACTATTCCACTTCTCTAGACGAGTTTTCCTTGTGGCAGGTTTTCAGCTTTCCAGCAGCATTATTTGGACCTTTAGACACCAATCTCCTTCTATGTCAGAGTGTTGTCAAGGAGCCAGCCCTTTAGGTGGAGAGACAAGATGTTGGGGTGAGTCTTGGTGCCGGATTCCTGGGTCAGGAGGTCTGCTGTCAGAGGAAGGCAAACAGCCCATCGCAGGAATTTGTTGGCCAAATCTATGTTGGCCATGACAGTGTTCTAAGGATGGACACTCATCTCTCATTTCAGCTTGTTCAGGAACTTAAGGAGCAATGGCACTAGGGACTAAGCACACAGCCAGACACAAGGCCAAGAGGAGCATCTCCCCGTGACTTGGAAGCATGCCCTCCCCTCAAGCAGAAGTGCCGGCACTTTCTATTGAACAGTATCACAAAGAGATCTACCTTTGAGGAGCCCCTGGTGAGACAAATTTCCTGAAATACTGCATTGTTCAGATGCCAGACGTGGTCTTCAAGGAAAACCCTGCTCAGGGAGTCAGCTGCAGTGTTCTGTAACCTCTGTAGGTGAACCTTTGAGATTTCTATGATGTGAGATATGCACTAATTCCACTGAGGCAAGGTGGTCATAGGGGGTGTGTGTACTGCTGGGAAGGGAGACCCAGAGCGTGGGGCTACTGCTGGGGGAAGAACCGGGGGTAAGGGGCACCGGGGTCCAGGAGGGACATGGGCCTGAGGCAGGCAAGATACCGGCCAGCAGAGGACTCTCTAAGAGCTGGAATTGAGCTAATTCCCGAGGCAACCAGCAGGACGTGCGGCGCTGGTGAGCGTCGAGCTGCTACATGTGCAAATGAAGGTGGACATCAGAGAAAACCTGTCCGTAGGCAAGTACTTTATGGCAAGTGTGGATTCCAGAGTGGCTCCAACAGATTCTATTCATTGTACAGGTGTGAAAGGAGATTGCTCTGTGCTGAGTTGGAGGCCCAGAGTGTGGAACAGGGATAGAGCCTTGTTGGTTGTGAACTATACCTTGAGAAAGGAGCAAGATCCAGTTGCTGAGACAGGGGAAAACAATTATTCCCATCTGATGAAGACGGACTGCAATGGCTGATAGGACTTTTGTCAGGATCCTCAGGTCAGTTGAAAGGACAAAGGTCAGGACATGGATAGTGGTCTTTGCCAATGATTAATCATGGGATTAATCATGTATCTGTAGAAAGGCTGCATAGCTATATGAAAATATGCATCCTGGAGGTCAAGGGCAATGAACCAGTCCCCTAGATCCCAAAATGGAATTATCGCTGCCAAGGTTACCATCCTGAACCACTGACTGTGGACAAAGATGTTTAAAATCCTGAGATCCAGAATCGGTCTCCATCCTCCTTTTCTCTTGGGAACCATAAATTAGAACCCTTTTCCAATGAAGTACAGGAGAGAATGCAACTCCTGATGTAAGAGACCCTTGTGAGAAGGGTCCCAGAAGAGGAGTGTAGAAGGGGTGTAAGAGGGAGGGATGGAGCTGAACTGGATGGAATTGAAACTACCTCTAGGTTTCATCTGTCAGAGGTGATGAGCTCCCAGGAAGGAGAAAATGGGAGAGGCAGACTCCATAATGTTGATGAAGGATGGATTGGTGCATCAAAGGATCTGGGTTGGTGTGACCCTCAACCAATGCATCAAAAACGGTCACTTAGAAGAAGCCATTGACTGATGTCACTGTGGAGGTTGGCCCCTTCTTAGGAAATCTGACCTGTTTCTGGGTGGTTCAGTCTATTTCATGGAGGTTTGGTAGTGGACAGAGGGAGACTGTTTGTGAGCTGTTTGTGACTGACTGTATTTTCTCTTTGTTGCAGGTATATAGATGCCAAGAAATTGCAAAATTGCCCTGTCTTTGAGAGAGTGGAGGGATCAATCCGTGACAACACTGAAGAGCTTAACCTTTCAAACGGAAGATCCTCCATGGTATTCTGTACTTCCCTAGGCAGGCCAGAGAATTGTAGCCACTACACAACACAGCACATGACTACAGCAGTTGCTATAGAACTCAAAACTCTGTCCTCTGCATCAAGTGAAGCCTGAAAGAAAGTCTAAGTGATCATCTGGGCTTCTCATCTGGTGATGAGAGCTTGAAATGTCTCCCTCCACTCTTGAGACAAGTGATCAACAAAATGAGAGAATTTCAAGTAATTTGTGAAGTCATATTTCACCATCAAGGCCTGATAGTTAATAACTGGGAATTGTAGAGTGGCTGAAGAATAATTCTTACAACTGAGAAAGTCCAGGCGCCTAAGCTCCTTGTTGGAGAGGGCTGATCTAGACCAATACTGTCCATTTCTTTTGTTGACAGAATTGATGACCGAAGAGTTAAGGTTAGCCTGTTTGGAAGTAGGTGGGATGGTCGCTGGTGTTTGCCACACCGTGTTGGCTAGTGACAATAAGGCATCATTGATAGATAATGCAATCGTGACTTGAGGAGTGATCTGGAGGATGTCCAGCAAGGAATGTTGAGGTTCTTGCATTTCCTCCAAGAGAATCTGCAAGGGCTCTGCAATTCTGAATGGCCTTGAAGTCATCTGTGCAGGATGGCAAGGTGCACATAACTGCCTCATCTGGTGAGAAGGTGGATTTATTGGATGGTAGTGACTCCCCTACGCCTAGCTCTTGCTCTTCTAGAGGTTCCTCCTGAGGAAGAGGGTCAAGAACCATCAGTGGCTATTGGTCTGGAAGGGTCCTCTTACACAGCAGTATCGTTTAGAACTGTTTGCCATAGGTGACTCAAGGATTCCAGAAACCCAATTCCAATGGGGCATAACCAAAAGGGATAGGACCCAAGGGTGCTCCTGCCAGGGCTGATGAATCAGATGTATACTGCGGGGGGTCCCATTCTCAGGATGGTATCTCAAGGGAGGAAGGCTGGAAGAGGAAGGTGATGGAATCCTGGACGGATGCAAGGAAACATCCTTTCCTATGTCTAGTGAAGGAGCTACAGATGTCAGTACCAGAGGCTGAGGAGAGAGTGGTAACCACTTTGGTATTGGGGGTTGAGTCTTCATGAGATGGTGTGGTAGCACCAGAGAATAGGCTGGCTCCAAAGCGAATGTTGGTTCCTACAGGAAAACTTTCAGCAGAGGGAATTCATATTTTTCCAGGATATGAAGATCTGCATGGGAGAGGAATCAGAATGATGCTGGTGACTCTGGGTACTGTTCCTTGGGATTAAGCATGTTGAGCAATACTGGGGATGGTAGTGATGAGCGATCTGTGCACTCCTTGCCGTGACACTATGAGGACAGCACAGAGATGATTCAAGTCCTTGTTTTTCAAAGAGTCCATGCATTTTGAAGAATCCAATTCCAGTATCAACACTGGTGACACCCAGCGTTGCTTGCTGGTAGACTTCTTGGAACTGGAAGTCTTTCTGGGTGATACCAAGGTATCAATACCACAGGAGGTAGGAGTCTCAGCATTACCCACACTGAGATATGCAACCTCCTTGTTCCCTGGTTTGAAGAGTGACCTTTCCTCTCTTCTGGGCCCCCTCTCTAGGAAATAGGGCTTCTTCATATTAGAGGATTTCAAAAACTCCCAAGGCTCTCCATATGTTCTTTGCTTACAGAGGCAAGGCTGACACAGTCACCAGAGCATTCTGAGCTGTTGACGCCAATGTCTCAGACCCTGCCAGTCTCAGGGAACACTCCATAAGTAGCAGTTTTAATCTGTTCTCTCTCAACTTTCTGGATCTGCTTTTGAAGCCAGATCAGATCTTGTACTTAGAGGGGACGTGAGACTCTCCAAAGCAGAGAAGCCAGGTGAATGTCCGTCACTGAAGGGGAAGGACATGTGGCAGGTCTGGCTGGGTGTGGCCAGGATCTTTGGCACAATCCAGTAAAGTCCACAGAAAGAGACCAAAGTAGGCCCCAATTGAAAATAAGGTGGGGGACACCCCCAAAAGGACAAACTGTGTACTAAAACTAAACAAAGCACACTACAATAACAAGAGAAATACAAATGAGGTAAGGGATGAATGTGCTATGTAGTGGACCCTGACACTCCAGCTCAAACTGTAGGTGGCTGAGAAGGAAGTGGAGTGGCTGTAAGTTTGCCTCTCCCTACGTAGCCTGGTAGTAAAACACGAAGTGCAGGGCACAGGTGCATACCCACAGACACAAATGACAAAAATCTCCAATTGAGAGTGCATTGGTATATGCACATACCTTATACAGAGCACCCATGGGACAATAATTTGAAGAGCACAATACTTTATTTAACGGTTAACTCCAGAGACTTGGAATCTGGGTCAAGTAATATGAATTTCATGGTGTAAGCATATAATGAATACTCGCATATCCCAAAGCTAATATACACAATGGGGGTACCTTTTGAAAACACTCTGCTGATTTTCACAGTGGAAGAAAATGACAATGGGGAGTGAATGAACTTCTTCTAAGAGGAGGAAAGGATTTACTTTGCATAGGTAATCATTTTGAAATTGCTCTTATCTCTTAGCAAGGATTGTGACAGAGGACTTCAGAACAACAGTATAAATACAGTACTATTGTCAAACATTTAGAGTAAATGAATTACAATAATTAAAATAACTAAAATATATTTTTCCAACTCTGATGTTTAAAGAAGCTCAGATAAATCACTGTACATTTAGTACCTCTCTAAAATAAGAAGCCTGAGATATTCCAAAGAAAAAATTAATACAAGGTTGTGTAGACATTTTAAATAAAAATAGCAAAACCAATGCCAAATACTTAAAATAGACAATTAATCTGATCTCCCTCTCACACACACAAAACTCCTTGTGAAAAATAATGAAACTTTAAAACTATAGTGCTGTTTCTGATTGCAACTGCATTTTGGAAAAGTGCAGCTCTACTGAGTTCAGAGGACTTGAATTTCAACTTGATTTACACTGATGTAAGTGACATGAAGAATCAAGCCCATGCATGGCAGGATATGTAGTACTTTCTTTAATACTAACAGGAATTCCAGTTGTCACACCCGAAAAGGCCAGTATAAAATTATATATGGTATTAATGTTTACCTAGATTTAAGGCAGTAATGCAATAGTAGCTATTTCTGATACTACTTATTAATGTCTATTAAAATAAAAATACTTGATAGGAAAATGTTCCTCATCTGTCAATTCTATTTCTTTTAAAGTTTAGATATATAGACCTTACAGAATGAACATTTCAAATGTCATGCTAAAAAGTAAAAAGTACAAACTTAAGCCCACAATCCAGCAACTGGATCCCCAAGCACAGACCCCTGAATCTATATAGAGGAAGGGTGGGCAAACTTTTTGGCCCAAGGGCCACATTGGGATGCGAAATTGTATGGAGGGTTGGTTAGGGAAGGCTGTGCCCCCCAAACAGTTTGGCCCCAGCCCCCTATCCGCCCCCGACTGCCCCCCTCAGAACCCTCGACCCATCCAACCCACCCTGCTCCTTGTCCCCTGACCACCCCTTTCCAGGACCCCCCGCCCCAAACCGCCCCCTATCCAACTCCCCCTGTTCCCTGATCCCCTGACCGCCCTGAACTTCCACCCCATCCAACCGCTCCCTGTCCCCTGACTGCCCCCCGGAATCCCCCTACCCAATGTGTTTGCCACCGCTGCCCCCTTACCATGCCGCTCAGAGCAGCAGGAGCTTGCAGCCCGGCTGCCTGCGTGGGGGCGTAGCTGCAGGGGAGGAGGGGTAGCGGGGAGGGGCCGGGGGCAAGCCTCCCTGGCCAGGAGCTCAAGGTCCGGGCAGGATGGTCCCACGGGCTGGATGTGGCCCGTGGGCGATAGTTTGCCCACCTCTGATATAGCGCCCTAAAGGAAACAATTAAGCATCTGTACAACTTTATATACACGAGTAGTCCTACATATACTTAAGTATTTGCAGGATCTGGGTTTAGGGCCCTCATCTGACTGAGCACCCTCAGCTCCCACTGAAGACAATGAATATGTATGAACTTTTGCTCAGGCTACATACAATATACAGTTAGAGATTGACTAAATTTCAATGCATTTTTTTAATCTTCCTAAAAGCCATAGATATTTTGTGTGCATAAACAATCCCAGGTCTGTGTTTAAAAGGGAGGGAAAGTGACAAAACCATACTCGTGTTTTAAAGATATTAACAGAAGAAACTCAGTATCACTGTGAGGACCATTTATAAAGAAAAAAACCGAACAATTTATGCTGATATATCCCACTTGCTCTTGGAAATAATTACAGCATGTGCATATAACAAATAAAAGTCTGAGGAATCTCTTCCCAGCTGTATAAAATATATTTACAATTCCTATAATAAAAAGTATTCAATCTTATGTGACTAGCTCAACAGACAAGAGGCAGAGATCTCCTCCTGAGCTACCTCTGATAAAACACTGGGGGAGATTCTGCTCTTAGTTATACTGATGAAAATCCAGAACAGTAGAGAGAACTGAGGAAATCTCCATATATATGTCAGTGTAACAAAGCAGAATCTGATTCATGGTCTTTAATCTTCATATAAGAACAGGGTGTATGTCTTTACATGTGAAGGGACAGATGAAACTTTATTAATAAGAGATACAGATATTATATTTATTTTACGATTGAGTACAAGTTACTATTGTAGATCAATTCAATTTTATTTTTTTCCAAAAAAGGTGGAAGCTAGCCTGGGATCCCAGTCAGATGGAAGAGATAATGAAATGTATGAAAATGCAGGACTCTTGTTGCAAATAATTATTTTTTGTACAGAGAGTTCTGAGCACTTAATCTCAAACTGATTTCATTTTACTAACTGACAGGAAGGAGAACGTAGACTGCCACGCAATGGAGAAAGACTGCCTCCTTCCCCTAGCTAGTATTTTATTAATGTAAGTCAGGACTGTGGCGCTACGCCTCCATATTCTTCATAGAGATATTGTTATGATATGATTATGGCATAACTATGATGTATTTTATGCAAGATTACGCATGTGAGATATCATTGGAAAGGTTATGATTTACTGAATATAATTATCCTATTTGTATGCATGTATGATTTCTGTATCTAAAGTTAGAAATACTGTCTATGCATCTACATATACATTACATAGATCCTTCTGTTTCTACATAGAATTTATATTTTGGTTTGTTATAAGTCAGGTGGGTATTTCACACCCACAGGGAAAGTTTGACATGTTCATGCTAGTAGCAGCTGAAAATGGCTAGTCCATCCTCATCAAGGTGGAAAAAGGCATGTTTCTTTGAGTCCACAGGTGAATTCAAGGTAAAGAGTGACTATTAAATGCCACAAGTAGATTTCTAAGAATCCCACTTTGGATCATCATTAAATGAACGTTTAAAGTGTTATCAACTACTAAATGAGGGGAGTTTGGCAGAACTATATGTAGGATGCTTGCTTGATAATATGGTGTCTGTGAGGTGGTAGGTAGCATTTTGGGTAGAATGTATTAGTCTTTACAGTTCTGGGTATTTGGTTTTAAATGATACTGCATATTGCTGTTTTAGGGCTTGTACCAGTTTGCACATAAATCAACAGAAAGATTCAATAAGAGTGGGAATGGGCTTTTGTAAATGTTCTTCTTTTGCAAACAAAAACAGGTTGATTGGCTTCTTGGCCCTCCTACTACAGAAGCATGGTATCATTGGTCCCTGATCAGGAGATAGTTGGGGGTAGTGGGATAGCAAACCCAACAGTGCTTTTCATTAAACTAGAAAAAAATTTAAGTCTTCATTCTTCACTATGTTGAAACCTTTCCAAACTAGGCAGAAAACCATGTAAGGCCTTATAGACCTAGTCTCCCCAAAAGTACAAAACTCAAACTCTGCTCATCCAGGAAGCCTTGTACTAAAATTTTTTCTTGGATAATCTGCCTTCCTGATTTATTACTTTTAATGGGTAATAATAAACACAGGGGTTAATTGGTTACATGGATGGAGTCCTGGTTTTTCTTCTTGGAGCTAGATGGAATTCTAATTAATTGCGGGGTGGGTGTAGAAAAAACACTCTTTTGACAGAACTTTTCAAAGTTAAGTCTTCATTTAATTTGAGTTCCAGGTGACTAATAAGCCCCACAAGAATACTCATCTGGACATAGGCAGTATGTATAATAGGCCAGGGAAGGTGTAGCCTGTCCCTGGAAGAGCTGCAGCCACCAGATGCCAGTTGCAGGGTTTGCACAGGAAGTTTTCTGCTTATTATTATGCCCCATGCAGGTTTCAGGGCAGCTGAGCAGCCAGTAAGTGCTACTCAACTTCCTGGGTTCATCAGTAATCTCCCTCCAGAGAGAACCCAGGAAGCTGAGTAGCACATACTGCCTCCTCAGCCGCCCTGGAACCTGCATGGAGCATATAAAAAGCTCCGTTTCTTCCAAAAGGGACGAGCTTTTACCTCACAGTGCCCTTGGGGTCTCAGGAGGGAAGGTGCAGCTGGCCCGTGGCTCCTCCAGCTGCGGGTATGTGTGTGTGGAGGTCTTGTGGCTCCTGCCATGGGGGGGCTTGGGAAGAAGGGATGGGGGGGTCTAGCCTTCCCAAAGGGGAGCTCCACCTGCTGCCCATGCACCTGGATGAGGAAATAGCAGGAGAAACTCCTTTTTGCCAGTCCCTAACTCACACAACCAACTCCTTAGGTTATAATGGTAACTTCCTACTCTCCTAAGCAGACCCAAAAATCAAAGCATGAAGGAACAATGAGAATGTTCAATCTATTTTTGAATACAACTAAGTTAATAGAATGAGGCTATTAAGTGTTTTGGAGCATGACATTTCTCTTCATCTGAAGTTGATCCTAAGTCACAGATCTTACCTACTACATAATTAAGGTCAACACAAGTTAGTTTGACTTTGTTCTAGTTTTTCAAGTCCCTTTTTCTAATTTTAGATTGTATTTTGCTCCCATCCAATCCTCTCCCTTTCCTACTTGTTACTGTCAGACACCCTCCCTCCCTGTTGCTGGTGTTGAAGAGGATATGCCATGTAAGCAGATCCTTTTGACCATACAAAGCAGCATCAAAAAGATGTTATGGTGTTATTGGAGAGCAGTGGGACAAGTCCGGAGTGCCAGCCGGCAGGTGGTCAGGGAGCAAGTATCTTCAGCCCTGCAGACATTCAGGGGAGTTGGGAAGAAGCAAACCCAGTCTCCTCAAAGATTGCTAGGTCCCTGAGACTCCAAGACAAGGAGTAGAAATGTTTCTTGGTGGAGGTGAGCAAATAATTGATCATTCAGTGGACAAACTGGGGGGTGGGAGAGGGGTTATTTAGAACAGAAATTGATTTTTTTCAGCTTTGCACAGAAAAAAAACGAAGTTTTGTTCACTGAAATTTTTTTGCCCAGCTCTAATCCTGAGGAAATCTGCAAGTACTTTGTCTGTTAAATTAGCCTGCCTGAGTTCTTCTGAGTTCTTATTACTGAATAGTAGTTTTTCCCTATCTGCCATCAGGAGGGGACCACGCTTAATGGCCCCACTTTATACTAGAGACTGGGGCGGTAGATCCACTTTTGTGAATTATAGAAGAGTTGCATGGTGCCTGGCAAGGCAGATTCCAACAACAGAACCAAGGGCCAGTGTGGAAAAGATAAGGCAGTGAGGGAGTTCAATGGAATCGGGGCGCTCAGGAATTCTAAATTGGCCAGCTTTTTGTGAACTTCTCTCCCCAGGATCACTCTCATGGTGCTATTGTTTGCTTTGAGCCTCTGCAGGAAGTCAGATGAGGGTTACAGTTGCCTATGACTGTGTCTAGAATATATCTACAGTATATTGTAGCACAGTGATTTACATCTTGTAACCAAGTACTACTGCCTTGGCCATTCATCAGCATCAGATCACTAGACTCATACCATATATTCTGATTATAATCTTTCTGCTAAAGTGGGTAGTATGAAACCATCTGTTAAAAAACAAAAAAACACTAGCTCCAATTTTAAGTATATTGCCATAGGTTGTCCCTTGGCTGGGGCACCCTCCTGCGGCATGACAGGTGCACCCCTCCTCAGTTTCCTCATGAAAGGAACAATCTCAGATACATAGTCTTTGGCCATAATTTATTTGTGTACACTAGTGCAATAGTTGCCGCAAAACCCTTGTAATAAAACTACTCTCAACAAACCCTCAGTAAACATAAAGGCACAACAGGTTTTCCATTCCACTCTGCTGGAACAAATGCCTCCAGGTCAAGAGTCAATAGCACCACTCTGTTCCCACTTCTATTTGCCTCTACTCCAGAGTACCACTCTCCAGGCCATCCATGAGAGACTAGTCTCGTGACTCTCACCACGGCCCCAGCTCAGGTCTCCAGTAAAAGAGACCTCCCCACAGTTCTATGAGTCTCCAGGACCAACCCCTTCTTCTAGGAACACAGATAAAAAAAAACCTACTCCTCCACCTTCAGGGCCCTGCCTTCTTTCTGAACTCATTGGATACTATTCACATTTCTTGCCTACACTCCCCCTAAGCCTCCTTCCTAAATACTCCCAGCCATCTTACTGACCCTGAACACTGCAAAGATGAAAGAAAGGTGGTTTAAATAGCCAGCTGGTGATTCCCTTGGCATAAGGGAATGCTTGGGTGGTACAGCTTGGCTGGTTTTATACCACTAGCTTAGTTCACAAAGCTCAGTGGGTGCTTCAAAGGTCTCGGTGGGAGGGAGATGTTAATGTTAGTACAAATTAAAGCACTCACCCCCACCCCCCTCCCACCCCGCAATAGCCATGTGTTGTTACAACTACAGCTGGGAAAATATCCGATTTTTTTGTTTACTGGCAGTTTCACAAAATGTGTGTGTGTTGGGGGTGGGGAGCTGAATAAAAAAAAATGACAATTTTCAGCCAAGAGAAAAAAAATCTGTTTTGGGTCAAACGAATGGACCCAGAACAGAGATTTCCCACTGGCAGCCTCCTTTATAATTTTAAGGCAAGCAGCCAAGAACACAGAAGACCTATGCTCACTTCCTCCCTCTCCCTGCTACAGAGAAGGGATCTGAACTTGAATCATCTCCTACATTGTGACCTAACCACTGGACTATGGGATAGTCTGGGACAGGTCTCCCTCAAAGGCTCCTGCTGAAGCTGTTCCAATTGTTATAAATAATTAAATAATTGAAGCACAACTTGAACATGGGTCTTCTACCCCACCCCAGGTCAGGTCACTAAACACCAGGTTACAGAGTCATTCTCATTCTCTGGTCCAATGACTATTTTTATTGTCATTCATAGTAGTAATTCATAATAATTCATAAAGTGTCAAATTCACAAATAGCTTTGGATCAACCAAAACTGAATTTTTCCTATGAATAAACTATTCCTCTGAAAATTTCACCCAGCTCTAGTTTCAATGTTCTGAGATATTAGTTAGCAAGGGTACAACTTTCTCTGTCATTTTCTAGTATAGTTGACTTGTGAATGAGTAAGTTAGCTTGTAACAAGTCACAATTATTCTTATCAGGGATTTCAGTTAAAGTAAATATACAATTATACACCACACAGTACAGTAGAACCTCAGAGTTACGAACACCTCAGGAATAGAGGTTGTTCATAACTCTGAAATGTTCATAACTCTGAACAAAACATTATGGTTGTTCTTTCAAAAGTTTACAACTGAACATTGAGTTAATACAGCTTTAAAACTTTACTATGGAGAAGAAAAATGTTGCTTTCCTTTTATTTTTTTAGTAGTTTACATTTAATACAGTACTGCACGGTATTTGCCTTGTTTTATGTGTGTGTGTCTGCTGCTGCCTGATTGTATACTTCCGGTTCCAGATGAGGTGTGTGGTTGACTGGTCAGTTCGTAACTTTGGCGTTCGTAACTCTGAAGTTCTACTGTATTCTACTTTTAAGGTTTGCTTATCCAATAGTTTAACACTCTGATTACTGAATTTACTCATGCAGAGTAGGAAAATTACTGTTGAAAAACAAAACAGCTTTTCTGTATTCTCTTGTCACATATTCTCTTGTCAATATTTTATTTACTATTCTAATTTGTGCAAAAGCCCAGGACCCCAACTTTCTTTTTGTCTAGAGGTATTGTCTGTCAGTAATTTCTTCAAACCCAGTAGGGGTTCAATAATCTTTTTCTTCTCAAGCTGAGTTATAAGATGGATTTCACTATAGATGAATATGTTTTTTACATGCTTGGGTTGCCCAGTTGGCTGAGGTCACACTAAACCAGAAGTAGTTAAGCACTGATCAGAATTTCTAGTGCTAAAAACTACTGACATTCTAGTTATCATATGGACCTGAATCACCACCACCACAGTACTCAAAGACTCCAAGTGAGATCAAACACTTATTATGCTAGGCGCTGTATAAACACAGCTGGAGACACTCCCTGTCCAGAAGAACTTGCGATCTATATCAGAGGAGACAAACAAAACACAAGACAAGTGCTGGAGCATATTTGAGCTATTTAAGGGCATTCCATGCCTGGGGCCTGACTACAAGGTGCTGAACACTGTGAACCCCAGCTGAAGCCAATGGGAGCTCAGAGTACTCAGCACCTTGCAGGATTAGAAAAGAATGTACAGCCCATACACTTTTGCTGATTTTTAAAATGTAGCTGTGTCATAAGCATACAGCTAAGGGTAGCATAAAATCCCTCCTTTACCTGTAAGGGGTTAAGAAGCTCAAATAACCTGGTTGGCACCTGACCAAAAGGACCAGTAAGGGAAGAAGATCCTTTCAAATCTGTGGGGGGAAGTTTTGTTTTTGTGGTCTTTTGTTGTTCTCTCTGGGACAGAGAGAGACCAGGGCAGGAAAAAAAAAAAACTATCCTAAATCCCTACCTGAAATAAGCATCTAGATTAAAAAAATTGTAAGTAAAGCGAATAAATGCGTTAGATTATCTTTTGTTTTAGCTTGTGAATTTTCCCTATGCTAAGAGGGAGGTTTATTCCTGTTTTTTGTAACTTTAAAGTTTTGCCAAGAGGGGAATCCGGGATATTTTAAATCTTATTACTCTGTAAAATTACCTTCCATCCTGATTTTACAGAGGTGCTTCTTTTACTTTTGTCTTTATAATAAAGTTCTGTTTTTAAGAATCTGATTGGTTTTTAGTATCCTAAAAACCCAAGGGTCTGGTCTGGTCCTATTTGGTTGGTATATGAGTCTCAAGCCTCCCCAGGAAAGGGGGTAAAGGGGCTTGGGGGGATATTTTGGGGGAAACAGGAACTCCAAGTGGTCCTTTTCCTGAATCTTTGTCTAGCTCACTTGGTGGTGGCAGAAGTACCATCCAAGGACAAGGAAGGATTTGTGCAGGGTGTATCTTCTTTATTTTTTCCTATGAATTTATTTGGTGGTGCCTCCACCCCCCTCACTCCTTCCTGGCAGGGTCACCAGGGCAGCTTGGGAGAAAAATTCTAACCACAGGGTAGTCCCCACTTACTTGCCAGATAGTTGGAGACTTCCAAAAAATAACACAAACAAACACATACAATATATTCAACACAATAATTATATTAAACAGGAGACAAATATAACATAACAGGGTAAAACACTATTTTTAGGTTCACCGGTGCCCACACTGCTAATACCTGTGACTTTCCCCAGTCACGTGACTTAATGTAGCAAATGTAAGATTAGTGTCCCATTGGAACGCGTACTTTGCTAGGGCCCTTGATGACCTATGACCACAAAATTCTTCTCTGCAGTGGTTTAGCAGTGTGGCTGACTGGGTTCAGTACAGCCCAAAAGACTCACAAGTGGGAGAAGGTGGTAAATCCCTCCACAGGTTTAATATGCATCAGGTTATAAAATCCCCAAACCCTTACTCTCTGGCTTGAGGACACAGTTCAGGAAGTAGGGGGTCCCCAAAACAAATTTCCTGACTGACTAACTAAAAGATGGTGCACTCAGACTAACTAAAAGATGGTACATGAATGATCCTCAGGTTCAGAGATATCTCTGGACTCCTCAGTCACTACGGAGGGGCTGATCTCTGCTGGCAGAGATCCTCTTGAGGCAGGAATCAGGCTCCTTCAGGCCCAGGATTTCCCCTTGCCACAAAGGGGTGCAAGGCTCAAGGTACAGATTACACAACTGTACTAAAATCCAAACTGTAGTCTCCTAGCTCAGTGTCCAGACACACACACACACACAGAGCAGGCAGCAGCCCTGAACTAGCAGGCAGAGCAGAGCTGACCATGTGGTGACTGGTCTCACCTAGGGAGCTGGAGAGCTAACTCAGCCTGGCTGGGGAAGTTTCCCAGCAAAACTCTACAAACTCAGGAAGTTTCCCAGCAAAACTCTACAAACTCGTCAGTGGAGAAGGAAAAGGTAGGGATCTTGCTTTCAGGTCCCTAGAGGCCAGTTCTCAGGGGGAACCTTGCATACAGGGCTGGGACTTACCAGCTCCCCACACAGCCAGTACTGCCCTTGCCCTGGCAGACTCTGAGTTTGACTTGGCTCCCCCTCCCTACCAGGGGCAGTGTGCCTCTCACTGAGCTGCCAGCAGACAGAGCCCCAGGAATCTAGGTAATCTCCTTGGGGCTTACAAGTGGTTAGATAAATCCTGTGTGAAGCAGATCCATAAGTGAACTAAGCAAGGTCACTGGCAAAGGACAATTTACACTCCCCACAGTTTCATAGCTTGTTTAAGATCATGTGCTTTCATAAAGAATTTTTGTTTAGTGTATTTTTCAGTCACCAGAAATGGTCTGTCTCTCCATCATACAGAGTGCTACCCGCCACTAGTATCTGTTACCATTTAGAAACAAAATATAATAGCATAGACTTGAGTCACTGGTAGCCCTATGCAGGATACCCATATGTTACTGCATTGCCTTATTTTTGTGATACAGAAAACTACAAGTTCTTCACCAATAAAAGACAAGGAGCTTTGGGAGACATCAATCTCTCTCTAAGATTCACGGTTCTGTAAATAGATGCTGCTGAATTTTGAAGCATTTTTAATATATAAAAAATACAGTGGTGGTAATAGTAATTAACGTATTTTGCATCGGCTATATTATCTAGGTTAGATATAAACATATGGGTGATTTACAAATATACTGTGATGGATTTTTAAACAAACTGAAGAAAACAATAGAAAATACTGAAGGAAATAATTCTCCATTGCAGAAGGCAATAGATATTTTCCGTATCAAATCTCTATGATATTACCTGGCCAAATAGAAATATCAGGTTTATTTTTATAAGTTAGACATAGCCCTTTTTGTATCATGAGTGGCAGACACACAAATGATGTCAGTGTGTATGACTAATGGGTAAAAAATAAAGCGGATATTTTTATCTAGGCTCTGCAACATCCTATTAATACACCACACTGTATTTAGTTTAAGTTTTCACTTGAACCTGGCCCACACACAGCTTTCTCTGAACACTTCCAGTCCCAGACACTTTGATCTATTGTCATTCATGCATTTCTTATGAAAAGAAAATGATACCTCACTGCTAGGTACTTTATGATAAAGTAACTGGATATATAATAAACAGACTTTGCACTTACATAGGGTTCACAATCTGAAGATCAAAGTTCTTTGCAAAGATCAGTAAATAAGCAGTATAGTGCCATTTTATAGAAAGAGAAACTGAGGTACAGAGCAGTAAAGAGATTTCCTCAAGGCCACACAGCAGCAGGGTCAGGAATAGAATCCAGGTCTTCTATTTTCCAGTCACATGCTCCAATAAAAATCCATGCTGCCACCCTATCAAATTATTCAGAAAGGACAAACCAACTTTGGGAACAAACACCTCACTCAAAAATTACCAGTTATCCTTACTGAAGGCCTTTCAGTTCAGAAATGTACCCCCTCCCTCTCCAGCTTTTCCAACTGTTCTCTTCTTATTCCTTTAAATTAATCTATATGAGTCACTCCCAGCCAATCCCACTCCTCTGCATGTTGTTCTCTCTCTGTCCCTGAGTTAATTGTCCTTGCTCCCAGCTTTCATTGTAGTTCTTATCATGGGATGTTAGGGTTTCAAGCAAGTCTGAAAAATGTATCCTGCAGCACAGAGGCACACAGTGCATTCTGAAGACACTTTGATTACTGGAAGTCCCAAGGAATCCTAAAGTAAATATTCTAATTTCAATATTTTACACTGAACACACACCACAAAATCATAAAGTTATAGATTATGTTTTTCTCTGTTTATATGTTGTTATTTATCTTGATTTCAGATACATAAAAAGCACATACCCTAACTTTTATATACCTCATGTAAAAATAAAAAGTCACACAAACAGATCATACATCCTAAATTTATTAGCAAAAAGTGTCAATGAATTGTTTTTGTCTGTGCTGAGTGACAGCTCTGTACTGCAGAAATTGCATTTAATTTTAGTTTTATTTAAATTTTAATTAAGTTTTATGAGTAAACTGTTATGCCATTGGCTGAAAATATGGCCTACTATTTTGTACAGTGTCTGAAGCAGCTGGTCACTTTTTCAACTCAGTAACAATAGTATGGGGGGGGCCTTCAGTTATAGGGAAAAACTATGTATGTTCTTTTGTTGTCCAAGCTTGTGAAGGCCTTACAGCCAGCTTGATATTTGTTTTTATGTATGCATGCATGCAGGTCACGTGTTAACTTTTGAACACCATATTGGATCAATTCCAAAATGTCAGGGAATGTTCTAGGCATCAAAGGACAGAATCATTTTGATTTTCGGAGAATTTGGAAAACTGAAAGGGGAAAAACGGGGGACAAATAGAGCACCTTCTATCTGACTGGCACAGCCACAACTTCAAGTAATTCCTCCAAGCACCTCTGCAATAGTCTATAGATCAAATAACTGGTTGATGACACCCACTAACACCTTCCAGCATAGGGGCACCCCTCAGCTCATCCTCCATTTCACCTTGAATGGTCTCTTAGAAAATGTGTTAACTACTTATGCTAAACCATCTTGTGGCTTATAGCTGTGACATTCTGAATACCTTTCCCAGACTCTGAAGAAGAGCTCAAAAAACTTGTCTCTTTCACCAATGGAAGTTGGTCCAGTGAAAGATATTACAGAGACAAGGTGGATGAGGTAATCAATTTCCCAATAGTTTATCATGCATAGGCCTGGCTGGACATGAGTAATTGAACATGGTGGAGGCATCATTCTTGGAAAACAGAATTAGGGAGGTAACTAGGCTGAAAATGAAATGTTGGTGCTAAGATAAATAAATGGGTCGTAAGCCAAAAGAAGATATCTGAGCAAGGTAAGATAAGAGGGGCATCACACGGGTAACCATTTACTTAAGATCAAGATAAGGTAAGTTGGGAAGGTAAAGATGAGGTAAAGAGCAAATCATACATGGACCAGAGCATGCTGTATAGGAACTGGTTCCTACAAAGTAACCAAGCCAATCAAAAAAACACATGATGCAGTGTATAGTAAAAGCAATGTAATGCGTAAATGTGTATTTGAAAAGAGATTTTCTGAGTAACTTTGTACGTGTAGCATACCCCTACAGCTACCTCCTATGCTAGAATATGATCAACTCAGCATAGCTTTACCATATGCCAAATAAGGGAACCTGAGTGATGAGACTGGAATCTGAATTCTTGGGGAACCAAGTGGAAAGAGTTTCAGGGGAACCCCAACAACATGTTGACACCCTGAATGACTTATTACCCAGACAGAAAGAAGTATAATGGAAGACTGGGAAGAAGTAATGGGGGGCATGAACACAGCCCATGGCATGGGGGTGGGAGAATGGAGGACCCTTAATGGGTGAGGGGGGAAGGGGAGACACACAGAACCCCTAGTCAGAGGGAAGGTTGGGGAAAATCCCTGGCACAAAAGGGAATGGAGGTAAGTGGGAATGCGAGTACACACAGAGCTACTGGAATGGGGGACAAACAGAACTTCTAATGGGGAGAGGTTGTAGGGAGCCCCTGAAAAAAGAGGGGGTGAGGTGGGAGGGTGGTACACAGGTAGCTTGTGAGGGGGTGGAAATGGAGGGATGCAAGGAGCCCCCGGTGTATGCAATAATCTTGGCCTACACAAGTGTGCAAACTCCTAATGTTGTTCTGTCATTTTTCTTGCAACTTCATCACCTTGCAGTGAGGGGTTGAGAGAGAGGGTCCGGAGTCTGTTGATGTACATTTCATAGCAAGGGAAAATAGGTAACGAGAATTTATATTGAGGAAAATCCATTATGCTTGAAAGGCAGAGGCCCTGATACAAACTGGAAACAGGTATCCTGAAAGCACAATATATCATCCATTGCCAAAACAATGGACATGCAAATAAAAGTTCACTCACCTTGGCTGGCGAGTATGGTTAAGGCAAATTGCAAATTGATCTGAGAGCCATAAACTCAACTTAGAGCCATAAAGATGTGGCGAGAAAAAAGTATTATCAGAGTGAGTGGGAAAAATAATCACTGCATGGGAATCCAAGTCTTTCGTTTTCTCCAGACAGTACAGCTGATCAATCACTTAACACTGTGGAGAGGAACACTAACACCTCAGAGCTGCCCTGGATCATGGGACTTGATAAGGACATGCAGAGGAGACAAGAGGAGGATTGCAGGTGACCAGCACATATCCAGAGAGAGAAAAAATACCTAAGGCTTTGTCTACACTGGCAAGTGAAAGACAAAACTTTTGTCATTCAGAGGTGTTAAAAAAACATCCCACAGAAAGACAAAAGTTCTCTCGATGACAAGTGCTGGTGTGAACAGCATTTCGACAATGCTAACGCCGCTTGTTGGGGTTGGAAGTTTTTTGCCTGCAGGAGAGCTCTCTCCTGCCGACAAACAGTGGCTACACTGCGCGTCTTTTAGTGGCACAACTGTAGCGGCACAGCCATGTCACTAAAAGCTGGGTAGTATAGTCATAGCCTAAGAGATATAAGATTTCCTCTATTTTATTGTAACTAAAGAAAGCTTGATCTAGTACACTTCTCAGAAGCTAAACTGCCAGATATTCAGTCAAATTGTTTGTGCTCCACCGTCATTAATCTCAGTTTTTAACAAGGTCTTGCTTTGACATGATTATTTGATTGGTAGAATGTAAATTGGGTAATTTTATGCATACAGCCCTAAAGAGACAAGAACCCCTTGACCTTCAAGCAGGGGCAGTGATGGTAAGGAGTTTCTGGAGCCCAAATCGAAGTCTTAGGCAAATTGGCATATACATAAGGCATATCATTTAGAGCTGTGGTCAGGCTCACATAAGGGGAGAAGGCTAAAGATTAAGGAAGAGGGGAAGACTAAAGATTAAGGAGGAGAGCCAAACTGTCAGGCCACAGGTAGCAGAAATGTCTGTCTAAACTCACAGGGTCATGTGTCCCTTAGCCAATAGTAAAGCTCCAACAGTGTTACTGACAGCCATCTTGATGAAAATTTTCTAAAATGTTAAGTTCTAACCACTTCCACTTTAAATTTTTGTTTCTGTTGAAAATATTTAAACTTTTTAATTGTGCTGTTTCCCATGTATTTATACTAAATCCTAATTTATGCTTTCCAGTATTTCCATCATGTTTAATAATCAGAACAAGAAGAAAATGCTACAGTAATGACTTTATTAAGATCAAATATTCATAATCACTTGGGGATGGTGTGGTGCACCCTAAATGTCCTGAGGTTTCTCTATTTTAAACCACAAAGGATCATGAAACCATGGTCCAAAGGGCTGTTTGGCAAATGGGGATAGCTGGAGTGCATTGTCCTCAGGTGCTCCTCACACCCCACACAGACATCTTAAAATGTCCTTTCCTAATATGCCCCTTGTGCTGTTGGCCATTAGGAACTCCCCCACACCGGAGTATCTCTAGTAGAAGATTTGGAGGCCGTATCCACTCCCTTTGCCCTAAAAGGGAAGGGAGTACAGTAGAGCCTCAGAGTTACAGATACCTGGGGAATGGAGGATGTCTGTAACTCTGAAATGTTCCGTAACTCTGAAGAAGAGATTACGGACTTCAGCCATGGGGGCAGAGTAGGGGATTGGGGCAGAAGCCACAGGGCGGGGGGGGGGGGTGGAGAAGGGATGGGTCAGGGCTCCGAGTCGGGGTGGGGAGGCTGAAGCACCCACAGAAAAAAAATAGTGGGTGTTCAACACCCACTGGCAGACGCACCGATCAGCTCCTCCCTCTGCCCCCAGTGCCTCCCGCCTGCCAGCGGGCCTTGCCGATCAGCTCCTCCCCCGCACTCCCAGTGTCTGCTGCGATCAGCTGTTCAGCGGCAAACAGGAGGTGTTGAGGGAGAGGGGGAGGAGCGGGGACAGGAAGAGGTGGGGGAGGGGCGGAATGTGGGTGGGAAGAGTCAGGGTGGGGGCTTGGGGCAAAGGGGGGGGGGGGGGCCAGCATCCCCAGGGAAATCCCATATTCGGCGCCTCCATCTGTAACTCTGATGTTCTTATCTTTGAGGTTCTATTGTAGAATGATACAGAGAATCTGCCCCTATGTCTTAATGATTAATGGTTAATAATCTGAGAGGTGGGGGAATCAAACATAGATCAGCTAAAATGATCATGTAGATAGGTACTACTGACAGCCTACACAGTGATGCAAGTTTTCATCTGTGGGCCAGATGGGAAAGGTGTGTGTGTGTGTTTCCTGCCCTTCTACCCACATTTTAACCTCTACCAACTTCACCAATCTGGCACTATACTACTATCCAGGAGGGCAAGAACAATGGCTTCTTTCAGTCTGCCGTCAGTGCAGCCCTTCGTCTCCACAAACTGAGCATGTCACATCTGGGATGCATCTGCTGTCTTGAAAAGTAACACTAAGACTATGTCTACACTGCCCTGCAGTTCAGACTACAAGCTGCAAACAGCAGTGCACACCAAAGTGCTGTGCTGTAGCTTCCCTGTGTGGACACTGCAGGTGCAAACTGAAGGGTTACTATTCTCATAAACATAGTCCTCTTCTAGGAACCTTTTAGTTTGTGCCCACAGTGTCCACACAGGGTACTTACAGCACAGCACTTTGGTGTGCACAGCTGTTCGCAGCCCTGCAGTCTGAACTGCAGGGCAGTGTAGACCTAAGTTAGATCCTGACTTGGATTATGTTCTTGGCTTTCAAGCAAACTAGTAGCCATTAATTTCCCTTTTACCTTAAAAGGTATTTTCCCCCCCCCCCAGCACTATTTAAAGTGCCCCCCCACTTGTGCCATGGTAGAACAGCCAGGAAAAATTTAAGTGTCACATGACCCAGTATATCCTTCTTCCAGAGACCCAGAGAGAGACAAAGGAAAAAGCTTCTGGGAACTGCAGTCCATGCCGGGCAAGGGAATTGCTTTGTTTTCATGTTACAAGTTTTTTGTTTAAACCAATAAATTGTGCCCTGAGGTAAGGTCTGAATCAGACTCGGGCACAGCATTCCTTCCTTCCTGAGTTGATGAGATAGCCCACCATCTTACAACATCCTTAAAACTCAACATTTGCTCCTCTGCAATAACTGCAGTTCTGTACCTCCTACTCTAAGTATAGGAAGATACCATTGTTACTGCAGGTACTTTTGAATTTCAATGGCACCCACTGCATAAATTGTTTATAACAAAAATGGTAGTTGAATACATTTTGGTTACAAAATATAACTAAGTCCACAAATTATTAGTAAAATCTGGTGTAAAGAAATACTGGAGTGAAAATAATAGATATTAACATATGAGCTAAAATAAATTATTCTATTTTAGATGAGAAAATGTAGGGCTTTAAAAACAAGATCTGTGTATAATCAGAAAAAAATGCTATGGTTACTCAGGAACTAATGGAGAAAAGGCTAACCTTTTATCCTATCCCCTTTGTGCAGATGAATCTCTCCTTCTCCTTGAGGTTGATATGGCTTGACGACAATAAAAAGTCTTCCAGGTACAGCACTGTAAAGTTTGCGTTTTGGACCCTGATAATCCAAGGCAGCGATAGCATCCTTGTTGGCACTGGGATTATAACCGGCACTGGGGATTGCAATGAAACAGCATTAGTTTATAATTTAAAATAGACATTAATATGGTTCTGTTCTCATGACACAACAGAACATATTTAGCGGGGAGAATATGCAATAAGTATGCAGTTTGCAATAAGGTAGCTATTACTGGAGAAACAAAACTAGTTTGTTAGTCTAGCCCAGTTGTTCCCAAACTTGATCCGCCGCTTGTGCAGCGAAAGCCCCTGACGGGCTGGGCCAGTTTGTTTACCGGCCGCGTCCACAGGTTCAGCCAATCACGGCTCCCAGTGGCTGTGGTTTGCTGTGCCCAGCCAATGGGAGCTGCTTGCCCACACTGCTTCCAGCAGCTCCCATTGGCCTGGAGCAGCAAACCGCGGCCACTGGGAGCTGCGATCGGCCAAACCTGCGGACGCAGCAGGTAAACAAACTGGCCCGGCCCTCCAAGGACTTTCCCTGCACAAGCAGCGGAACAAGTTTGGGAACCACTGGTCTAGACACAGTATTTTTTTAGATAATCTTTGAAGTGGAAAAGGTCAAATAATGACAGTTTTGTTAAAACAAAATGTGAAAAGACTATAACTAAGACAACCATGCAGTTTTCCAGCCCTTCAGCTAATTTAATTTACACACTTTATAGATTATCTATCTATATATATATATATACACACACACACACACATACACACACACATCATAATGCTGCAAAAGAAATAAGTAGAACACTTTAGACCACTAAAATCTACAATTACTCCTGTGATTGGGTGTGTTCACAATAGTTCTATAGGAATACGCATCATTCACGGGCCTGAACCAAAACCACAACTCTGAATGTGCCCAAAGATGCATCATGTCTTTTGTGTTTGATACAGTATAATTTCAGAGGAAGTTTCTTATCAGTGATCAAAAGATGAACACCTATCTACTTGTTTTGAATAAGGAAGAATTCATTGATAAAGGGTGGAAAATAAAGAAGCTTGGTGCTAGATCACATCACCACAAAGGCATTTCCTTTAGGAAATCAAATATTACAATAGTTGAGAAACGATGTCTGGTGCCAGGGAGGAAATGGTAAAATTCAAGTGTGGGTAGAAGAATCTTAAAAGGCATCATAAAAAAGGTGGACCATGCTACAGTTCCACTGCTAAGGATAAATGCAAGGAACAAGAAGCCTTATGTGGAAATGCTGAAAATAGAATATATGCAAAGGAAACAAGAATACACAGAAATAATCAGTGTTTTCAGAGAAAAGATAAGGGCAGGGGAAAAAACAGAATGAGTTAATACTTGCGTAATTGCTTGGGATGAGAAGGATGGGTTTTTTATTTGGCTTAGTGAGTAAGATATCCTTTTAAACAAAAAAACACCATTATGGCAAGGAAGAGCAAGCAGGATTTTTGTCTGAGCTAGTATATATAGATAATTCAGAAAACTTCACTGGCGAGCTCAGCCTAAGGGGAACAAAGTGAGCTTTCACAAATATATTTTTGGTGTAAAGAAGACAAAGTGAAATTAGGCATTCTAATGTATGAGGGAAACAAATATCAATGATGATTAACGGTCTTTAACAAACGGGGAGGGGAGAGAATAATCCACTAGGAAAGAATGAAGACTGTGTCAACAAAGCTGTTGATAAAAAGTAAACAAGGGAAACTTGGAAGAAGTTTAACATAATGGAACTTCTGAATAAGGAAGGGTTTGCCCCACCCACCCAAATCAATTTCACTGCAGTAAACCACACATTATCAGGAGCCTTTGATCTCAGACTTGATCATTTTCTAGATTTATTTTTCCTTCTTTTCTTTTAGTGCCAAGGACTGATGCCAATAAAGACAGTCTCCACTTAATGTTTCAAGTGGCTGTGCAGACTGGAGGTCTGTTGGTGAAAGCTCACTAGGCTGTGGCAGCTGCTTAAAGTGAAAGAGGTAGTGGTAACCCTAGGTCTCACTAGCCATCTCCTTCTATTCATCTCCACTAATCTCTATGCTTATATAACGAGTGTCCTTGGCCTAAACAGCACTTCCTAATTGCCTGGACTAAGCAGGTTTGCCACCCTGTCCTGACCAGATCAGCCATCCTGTGCAAGTTACAGCCCTGCAATATACACAAAGCAGTATACACTCAACCCCCATTGGCATGGGATGGTATAGAGGATTTCTAATCTGGTAGAGTATAAATCCTCCAAACCTTATGAGTTAGGACATGAACCATCATCACTTCTATGATTTAAGAGTCCCCTTTCCTACTGAGAGAGTGGATCTCCCTTAACCCTATTGCTAGGACCAAGTACCACAGATGCTGCTTCCTTTAATCTTAGCTGGCATCTTCCATTCCAATAATTCCCAGTTTAATCATGAAGGCTGGCTAGCATTTCAAGAAAAATACCAGATGGATGAAATAGGTCAGGACAATTGTACATAAGGTCACATCCTAGCCTCTTAGGTCATACCTATCAAAAGATTCAACCTCCCTTCTTCGCGGGGGAGGGGAGGGAGTAAGGCTTTTCTGTTTTTTTTTTCTTCGTTTTCACAGACTGATTTTCTTGTGAATACTTCCCATTTCAATCACTATCACAGGCATCCTCCCCTCACTGATGGGATGTATAAACTCCATGCACACAGAGGGAGAGGAAGGTGTTAATGTAGAGCCAAGAAGAGGAAGAAAGTGGAGCAGCTGGGTTTAATCACAACTGTAAACATGCATGGCTTTCAGATAACGGGGAGATGAAAGCTGTTCCTGAGAAAGGGAAGAACTCTTCAAAAAGCTCACTCAGGAGCAAGAGGTGCTCACCATGGAGCCACAGAAAGGAGCCACTGGCTGGAGCAAGCTACTCATTTTCATTCCTTTTTGCTTTCTTTGGTTTAGGTTGCAGAAAGCCACAAAAAACGTTCGTTGAATTGACTGGGGCTTTTTGGACTAAAGCGAGGGACAGTTTTATGTGAACCACTAGCAAATCGCAAGGGGAGAGAACAAAGATTACCCTTCAAGCTCAAAGTAAAGGCTTGGTGACACTTCAAGGAAGAGAATTGGTGGAGGGAGTCCTGTGCTTGCCCCCATTCATAACTGCACAACATCTCTGTGGTAACTACAGCAATGGCTGTGTAACCACACACCTTCTGGGTGTGGTATTCTGTCCCATTTAGTGGCACCGAGACCACTGTGAGAGAGAGAGAGAGCGCAATTAATGAGTCTGCTCTACAGCTTTAGCTAAGCGCCAGTTGACTTTTAGCTCATGCACTAAATTCCAGAGATCCCCGGTTCAATCCCGCCCCCGACAACCGGGGTCTGTTGGTGTTACAGTGGCACAGAACATTAGGAAAGTGTTTCAGTGGTCTTCAACAAATTTAGAAGCTGGAAATAAGAGCTAGCACCATGTGACCAACCAGCTTTCTGCGGACCACCAGCAGATGCACTGGAGACACCGGGGATGTATATTCATAGGTTATATCACATGGCACTGTTCCTATTCTATGACAGGTTTCAGAGTAACAGCCGTGTTAGTCTGTGCTCGCAAAAAGAAAAGGAGTACTTGTGGCACCTTAGAAACTGACCAATTTATTTGAGCATAAGCTTTCGTGAGCTACAGCTCACTTCATCGGATGCATCCGATGAAGTGAGCTGTAGCTCACGAAAGCTTATGCTCAAATAAATTGGTTAGTCTCTAAGGTGCCACAGGTACTCCTTTTCTTTTTCCTATTCTATGTTTGGATGGGTGTGCAAATAGTTTCAGTACAAATACTTACACATGGAGGACTTAGCATTTGGTTTCCACAAATTTTCCGGCATGAAATTGGCTTCCATTAACATTTGTGCTGGTGAAACTCACTCAAGCATTCACAGACAGTGAGAATAGAAGAGGGATGAGAGCAGCCAAAGCAATTTCATTTAAAAAAATTAATTAATATTCACAGAAAGTTTTTGCATTATTTGGTCAGCTCCATAAAATCAACAAATTATACTCCAGGAACCTAGAGATATTATTCTAGTAACATTGTATATTCTAATTAGAAGCCAAGTTTTTAAATAGTTTTTAGCTAGACTGTCCTTTGGAGAAAGCAAAACACATTCCCTCTAACTGGAAGGAACAAAGAGGAGGGTCCCTGGCCTGCAAAGACAATTTAACAGGTGCACCCCTGCATCTATGCAGAATCCTAGTGTAGTCTCCAGATAAATACAAGGATCTGTCCACGTGGTTCTCTATGCAGGAGTGAGGCCTAAGGTAATAATTGAATGACTTTGCACAGGACCTAGACAAATTGGAGGATTGGGCCAAAAGAAATCTGATGAGGTTCAATAAGGATAAGTGCAGGGTCCTGCACTTAGGACGGAAGAACCCAATGCACAGCTACAGACTAGGGACCGAATGGCTAGGCAGCAGTTCTGCGGAAAAGGACCTAGGGGTGACAGTGGACGAGAAGCTGGATATGAGTCAGCAGTGTGCCCTTGTTGCCAAGAAGGCCAATGGCATTTTGGGATGTATAAGTAGGGGCATAGCGAGCAGATCGAGGGACGTGATCGTTCCCCTCTATTCGACATTGGTGAGGCCTCATCTGGAGTACTGTGTCCAGTTTTGGGCCCCACACTTCAAGAAGGATGTGGATAAATTGGAGAGAGTCCAGCGAAGGGCAACAAAAATGATTAGGGGTCTGGAACACATGACTTATGAGGAGAGGCTGAGGGAGCTGGGATTGTTTAGCCTGCAGAAGAGAAGAATGAGGGGGGATTTGATAGCTGCTTTCAACTACCTGAGAGGTGGTTCCAGAGAGGATGGCTCTAGACTGTTCTCAATGGTAGCAGATGACAGAACGAGGAGTAATGGTCTCAAGCTGCAGTGGGGGAGGTTTAGATTGGATATTAGGAAAAACTTTTTCACTAAGAGGGTGGTGAAACACTGGAATGCGTTACCTAGGGAGGTGGTAGAATCTCCTTCCTTAGAGGTTTTTAAGGTCAGGCTTGACAAAGCCCTGGCTGGGATGATTTAACTGGGAATTGGTCCTGCTTCGAGCAGGGGGTTGGACTAGATGACCTTCTGGGGTCCCTTCCAACCCTTATATTCTATGATTCTATGATTCTATGAGTTACTACAATATACAACATTGGAACACTTTGCTATATTGGATCAGACCACTGGCCTATGAAGTTCAGAATCCTATCTCATGAAGTGGTCAATGCCATATGTGATTTAAGCAAAACTGTTGTGAATTTTCTAGATTGCAACATTAGAAATCTCTGGTGGTATTGCTAATACCACCAGCAGAAAACATGTGTTAGCTGGGTGCCCATAACTGAAGAGGGGGAGAAGAAAAAAAGGAGCAAAGTAAGGGAAGAAAGTAATAGGAAAATAACTTCAGCCAAATTCTCTTTTGCTCTAATGACTACAAATTTAGATATAAATCTATTATACATAATATCAAAGTGACACCCAACAGTAGCCAACACTGCTACTTGACAATATTCATTTTCTTTTTTCATATTGAGATCAGGAAATATGACAGAGAAAGCCCATTATTTTGAATGACAATAGAATTAAGTTTATTGGATCAATGTATTTAAATTCTATTTAAGTCTCTCACTCTCCCCCTAACTTAAACTGTAATTATCCCTTTATAAGGCAGCATTTTGGTGTGTACTGACATTCTTTAAAAGATAAAGCATTCACACCTAATCTATCAATTTTGTTCTATTAAAATGTATGCCAGCATCCACCTTTCTCCAATAAAGCAAGACTTCTTATACAGTGGGCACGGCCCATAGGTAGGCACCCACTTGGTCACACTCACTAGTCAAAAGGGAAAAAATAAAGCAGCAAAATCCTCAAGTGTTAGGGCCCTGCAGAAAGTAGGAATGGGAGAAGATGCTTGCTTCCTACTACCACCGCCTCCAGCTGCTGCCCCTCACCAGCTCTTCCCCCACCAACCCCGCTAACCAGCCACACAGGAATTCCTCAGACCTCCACTTTTTCTTCCTTCTTGCATACTGTTCAGCTCCAGATCAGTGGAAATGGGACTTCAAGAAGCTGTGGAGTTGAGTATGTTGCCTCTAACTGGCCTTGAATGCTGTCTGGGAAGGGGGTTGGAAGAAAGCAATTGACTCAGGTTCCATCAACAACCTGATGGACAACAGTCCCCCTCGCCCAACTGTAGAGTAAGCAGACTACAGCCATAAGAGATAGTTTGGTCCCTACTACCTCAGAGAGTCTCTCTTTTCCCATTATTTATTAGAGCTATTACAACCATACAAGACTCTCAAGCTACTTGCATCTAGAGCTCTGTGAAGAAATGATTTTTCAATTCATTGGCTGAACCAAAATATAGAAAACAAAAAATTATTTTGAGTCAACCGGAAACAAAAATTTTAAATTTCAAACTTTTTGGTAAACCGAAAAAGTAAAACAATGTTTGTTCTGGATGAAATGTTTCATTTTGTTTTTGAGTGTAACCTTTTAAAAACAAAATCAAAATTGAAAACAAAAGATCATTCGGAATTGAAAAAAATCAGAATGTTACATTTTGAAAGTGTCTGAAAAACTGTCTCCAGATCTACTAACACCCTGCTTGAAACAGGAGGGGAGTGGTAGAGGACACCAAAGCATGATTTGGTAACCTTCAGATCATACTGCTAGGTTTATCTATTTACGCTGACTTTGTGAGGAAATGGATGGAGTGGATAAGAGTATCTGCAAGCAATGATTAGAGGTGTTGACAAGTTCAGCTTTTGGACATTGCTCCAATGCATATGATTTTATTCAAATGTTCATATCTACCCTAGCCCCAAGATGGACATTTATAATAAATCTGTATTCATGAATATCATGGTCAGTGTGTCAATAAAATGGTATATTTCATGCTGTAGAAATATTGAAAAAGATCACCTGATGTGCCTATGTTGCTGTCTTTTTGCATCCTCTCCTACCCTGTTTAATGATGGTGACCGACTCCGAGAGGATGGGGTATAACTCCCAACAGCTTTTACAGTTCCATTAGGATTATTCTGCATCTGTTGAAGTAGGTGAGGTGAAAGGCTGCGGTGTGAAGAAGCAGAAGATGAAGCTGAACAGTCAGGAATGTTGTTGATGTTCAGATTGTTATCGCTGTTGGAACGAAGTAAGACACGAGGTGCTGCCAAGGTGCTTTGGGGCCTCCGCCTCCTGTTTGAATAGGTAGGAGCCTCTCTAAATGGCACTGTATTAAGAGGGGGAGGGGAAAAACAATTATGGTAATCACATCTGATTTGATCATTTATGCATATTTATCACTCCTTAAAAAGATTCAACAACATATGGCACCTTTTTTGGGTGCTTAGAGTAAAAGAGAAAAACTATCTTCACTGATTATCTAATCAAGCTAAATAACAGAATTATATTTAAAATGTAATTAAAACTGAAAACCACTTTCATATGCAACATACTTTGACTTACTGGTTGTAATACATAGTTAAGCCCCACAATACTGGAAACATCAATGAATAGTAATGGCAAACATCTATTTTTTGCCAAGCTTTCATCGACACTATTTGCCCTCTCTCTCAAGCTTTCTTTGAAGCCTAACACAAGTTCATGGACTTGAACTGATCCACAGAAACTTCTTCTTTCATGCTGTATCTTTTGGGTTCCTTTTTCCTATAGAGACCTAAACTGAGAGAGAGAATTTGGTTCCATTGTCAGTTCAGGAGTAGCCTGGAAATCTTTAATGTTAGCGGTCACCTTATCTCCATCTGCTAGGTTAAAAATTCAGGACAGATTCTTCTTCTCTTAGAACTCTTACACTGACATAATCCCTAGGTGTCTGTTTTTCTAATCTAGGCATTTCTATTGCACCTATTATTGTATATAGAGCAGAGAATGCAGTATCCTGAGGTAATATGCTCACTTCAGCTCCCACAAGCATTCACTGGAGAATATACCAAGACATATCTAAACATAGCAATAAATCATTTAACTATTTCTTTTAGTAGAAAAATATACAAATCAGGAACCTGATCCTGCAAATGCTACCAGAAAAGCACTGCAATTATGGGACAATTTATATTAGTAAACACTATGCCCCAAGACTCTCCATTTCTCAAAGGAATGGGTTCTTTAGCCTCAAATACAGTTTAAAGAGACTTTTCTAATAAAAGGCATCTTATACACACCCTAGATCTGATGGTTCTTCCTACTAATTTCATAAACTAATAGACGTCTAACCTGAAAACCCTTATTTATTTTAGTTCTTATTTATGAAAAATAAGCCCGTTAACTTCAGTGGGACTCAGAGGGTTTGTAGGATTGAATCCAGAGTTCACAAATCTAAATCTGCAAAGTAATAATAATGATATCACTAATAAAAGGCAGCCTGTAATTATTCAGAAGACTATGCAGACTGTAATTTTCAAAAATTATATAATATTTCAGTTAGGAAAGAAACCCCAGATAATATTTTGCGTGTATACAATGTCATTCATCTTGAAGGATAACTAAGTACACAATCAAAACTTTAAAAGCATAAGCTTATATAAAATAGAACAAATATGTCATACTATACAAACACACACATATTAATATAGATATTAGCATACATAGAAATGACTTCATCCTCCTCTAATATACAGCCATCCCTGGGGTGAAGCACAACAAGTGCTTAAGATAACAGAGCAATGTTTCACACAATTTTAGGACAGGAAATGAAGAATATTTTAACCAATTGTAACTGCAGCTTAAAGAATGAATTTCCTCAAAAAAATTTCACCAGAATTCTTGACTGACAAGTGATTCTGAAGAGGATCATAAAATGACACAGTATAGCAAACAGTCAAAATTCCAGGTAGTTGAAACTCTCATTTAGGTTAAACTTTCTGTTATAAATATTAACAAAAAAGATACATATAGAGAACAGGATTTGAAATTGATATTAAATTCTACTGTATTTTATTTGAAGCAAAAATTAAATAATAGTGATCTTTACCAACAAGGCTGTTAAGAAGGATGCGACTTAAGAGAGTGCTAAGTTTATGATGGAAATGGCAAAAATCTACAGAACCTATGAGAAGGGGATTTTTCAAGTATATCATAATGCCCACTTATAAAAAAAATGCATTTAGAAGAAAGTCAATGGAACTTGTGCTCCTAACTCCACTTAGGTGCTTTTGAATGTATGACACAATGCTTCTAAAAGATTCAGCTCAAGGCCAACCCAAACGTCTTAAAAAAAATTCAGAACACAATCTTCCATAGTGTGTGTGTCTGAATCTTCTGCAAAAAGGTACAATTTCTTTTTCAATTTTTATTCATTGCCACTTTAGAATACTTTCCGGGAAATAGAATACTTTCTGTTATCTTGCCATGCTACATGTAGTGTGTGATATGGATATACAGTTTGTATATAGCTATGCTTGGGACATTTAGCATTTTCTTACTAACAATGCCACTGAAGAGAGGCAGATTGTGAATAAGATCTTATGGGTTAAAATAAGGTAAAATATTTTCTTTTAATAAAGATTACACAAAATAATGTGGATACAATAGGTACAGGCTTGCCTATTTATATCCAATTGAAGTCAATGGGAGTTTTGCATTTGGCTTCGAACAGGACCAAGATGTGTCCCCTAGAATTATTTGTTAGTTCACAAAATGGACAGGATGAAGACTCCACACTAAGATTTTGAATGCTCATAGTTAAGCTCATGAAAAATTAGAATCTATCTACTGAGGGTTTATTGTAAAAAAAGTTGAAAGGTTTGGGGGGAGGAGGTTTAATAGTTCTGAATATTGCAGAGATATCAGAGGACTAATTGACAGAATGGGATGAGTATTTCTGAGCACATTTACATTGATAAGTTTGAGAAGAATGAAAAATGTTCATACCACTCCAAATAAAAAACATTTATATATTTCCCAGGTTTCATGTAAAATTATCTTTGCCCACTGAATACTTCAAAAAAAGGATTTTATTAATCATTTTGGAATTAACATTTGGTTTGATATCAATTTTATATTCTTAAAGAAATAGCTGCAAGTAAAATTAGTCTTTACTTTTTGAATTAAAGACTCACGTTTTCTTTGTGAAGGTAATAAAGGGAAAATTATCAAAGCCACAATTAGGATTTTTTTAGGCACATATCTATGCAGGAAGAGTTAAAAAATAACCTCTTTCATGCCCAAAATGATTAATATTCCAACCAACTGTTTTTTCCCCAGCAATCTGCAAACTGTAAGTGGGTGGATATTTTCTTAGCTGCCTCTTACATGGCAATATTTATATTTTTTCACAATAAAAAAATAACTACACCACAAAATAATGAAACAAATGTGCATGCTTTAAACTCTGTTGGACTAATTTTTATTTTTAGTTAATTATTTTACAGATCTTATAGATTCTTATTGCAAAGGTTGTTTGGAGAAACAAATAATATAAAATGACATGAAAACGTCTCAACGAATTCCATGCTTTTAATTTCAAATCAAGTAATTATTGTACCTTTATATCAAACCTAAAAATTAAACAATACTTTCCTTCCAGCTGTCAGAATTTTATATCTAACAATCCATACTTATGAGGGGGCTATTAAGGAGCTTACAGTGATAATATTGACCGAGGAAATCCTCATTCATCTTCAGATGGATTTCTTAGAAAACAGAACATTTTCTATATCTACCTAAGTTTAAGAAAAAACTAATATGAATAAGTCAGGTATCAACTAGATCTAAAAATTAGTTGCCTAAATGGATACTCTGACACACAAGAATTTTGAAAAAAGAAATGGCAAGAACTGATTAATTATACAATAAGTAAGCAGATCATATTAAAGGTACACAAGAAAAATATCAGTTCTCAAACATCAAATGTTCTGAGTTCATTGCTTACCTTCTTTCTTTGTTAAGGCATTTAACAAAGACTTCATTTTCTCTTACTTTAGCAGCAATCCCCTCATTACATAACCTTTTCTAGGAAGAAAGAGGGAAAAAAACTACCCCGTTTCTATGTGTTTCAACTGCCTGCACCCTGACATAAGCAGCAGGTTTCTGGGCACCGTGTAATTGCAAGCATAGCTGGGCATGCAGTACCCAGCGTTCTGGTGACAAAGCCCACCCCACATTCTGTCTGTCAGCTGGGAACCAACTGTGCGTAGACTGGAGCTGCTCATAAAAAAATCTTGCTATCTTTCACTGTATTAGTCATGTGAACACCACCACCATAGTCTTTCAGACGTTACTCTGCTTTTGTAATCATTACATTTATGAACAAGCAAACACAGGACTGAAGGAAGGAGAAGCAGTGCAGGCTAAGAGGGGACAACATTTATATTTGGAAAGGGAGGAGGGGAATCATTCATGGAAAGATACTTCATATCAGCATTTCAACAGCTAGAACTTGTGAAGGGAAAATCCTGAAAGAAATGGGAGCTACTGAATAAGTGTGCTTAGCTTTTAAACTTGCATAGCTGAATCTCAATGTTCAGATACTTTCTATGCTTTTTGATATTTGTTTGCTTGTCTTTTGCAATGCTGTCCAGAGTCAGAGTCAATTTGAGAGTGTATGTGCATCTAACAATAAGCAAGCTTCACACCGTGCCTACATTAAAAATTTAGACAAACTGCCACTAAACGGCATATCTGAACATGACCCATATTCCAGTTTGAAAAGGATGAGAAGCAAGCACCAATTATTTTCCACTCCCCCTTTATTATGATGATTACACTGAAATAAATAGATTTTTTTTATACAAGGGGAAAACACATTAAAAGGCAACCCCAGCTACTTTATCAAATTCTATGCAGATGACAATAAAATTCTTTAACCATTGCAACTTTTCAAAGGTTTTATTTATGGAAAATGTCTATGGATACCAATGAAAGCCAGTGCAAACATCCTTACAGAGGAAGAACAAACAACCAGAAAGTTGAAGATTACCTTTTTGAAAACACTACAAATAGGACGTGGGACTTAGGCATTCACAATCAAATGAATGCTTAGCTGTTGCACAATTCCATTTTGGATATATTTATAAATATTTCAGCAATGCAATATACGGCTTCTAAGGAGTAAGATTTACAAAGACTAACCCAGACTTAAACATCATACAGCATAAACCTAAACGGCGTACTAATAATTACTCCATTGCAGCATTCTCCGCTGATTGTTAGGATAAGATCCGTAGTTAAACGCTAGATCTTTGTGTTGGTAAGACCACTGCTCCATCAACTAAAAGAGGGAGAGGGATCACATGGATTACTTAGTTGGATTTTACTTCCATATGCCTGATACGCCATCTATAAAATAACTCACAATGTAAAGAAAAGTACTTATTTATGCTTGATAATTAACAGTTTAGAATTCATTTAACATTTCAATGTTCACGTAGCTATAATTGTTAATGAAAAAATACTCTTACAAAGTGGTATGTGAGGATAAAAATTCAGCGCACTAATTTAAAACAAAATACTCAATAGGTGGAAAATATACAAAGGAAACTGGGACAAGAGTATATATAAAGTTAAATGAATGGATTTGACACTGGTTCACAGATTTGCATAGAAAATCTATGGGCACAGGAATGGTCTTTTTGACAATCGAAACCATGCATAGTTTTCTGTAGAATAAGCTTGGACTCTTATTCATAAACTTATAAATATATGCATTTTATTACGCCCTCATGGTGAGAATTAAAACAGCGTCCAGAATAAGAACTCCCACATCAGAACTTGACATAGCCACTAATACGAATGCATCAGCGTCTCCACATTAGAAAGATATTCCTGCTATTTCAACTTAATCTCACTGATTACCTTTTAGAGTTGGGATTTGGAAAGAGACTACTATTATCAATACTACTTTGAATTTCTATAATGTCTTCCAACCAAGGCTAGCCAATAGCTTCCCAAGCATTAATAAATTTAGCAACAATAAATCTGTGTATTATCCCCATTTTACAGATGAGCAAAAGGAGACACAGAAGCTGATCCTGTGCTGCACTTGCTGAGATGGACAGTGAAGAAGGTGTAGTCAAGAGAAGACATTTGTGATATCTAGATTCTGGGCTACTGTATGGACCAAGATGGCCCCTAGCATAAATTAGATCAGCTCCAAAAGCATCTCTAACATGTAGCAGTTTCCTCAGAGCTTCTTATTGGCTGTCCCACAGCCAAGAATCCCTGTAGCATTGAGCAGTAAGGGTTTGCCTCTAGACCAGTGGTCTCCAAAGTGGGATGCGCGCACCACAGAGGGTGCGCAAGACAATCCCTGGGGGTGCGCGGCAGGAAGTGCGCTGCCGGCACGCCTGTGGCAGCTCTTCTACATAACAGCTCTTCCTTTTTTTTTCTTCGGCGGCACACCTGCAGCAATTTTTTCTTTTTTCCTGGGGGTGTGCAATCAAGAAAGTTTGGAGACCACTACTCTAGACCAGGGGCTGTGAGGGAGGGTAGTTTCTCAATCCTACATTGCTTCTGGGCTTGTTGTGGCTCCTTTGTGCAGCATATAAAGCCTAGGCCCAGAATGAGCTTCAGATAGCTTAAGAGAACTGCCCAAAGTCACACAGGAAATGAATGGAACCAAGGCCTCCCGCTGTCCAGTTCCGTGCCTTAATCACTACTAGCTAAATAAAAAAAAATGTAAAGGCTAAACAGCCTGGATTTACCAATACCATGGATTCTCAGACTTGCTCATCTGTCCCTAAGAAGGGCAAGGTAATAGACTAAAAAAAACAAGTAGTACCCTTCGGAAACTCTGAATTCCAAATTCCTATTGTGCATGTCTAATATGGGGGTTAGCTACAAAACTTGGGGACCCATTTGCAGGATGAGGACCTTAACTGTCCTCTGTTCAATCCAGCCTTAGTCCATCACTGCTCAAGAGATCCTTTCAGATTTAAAGGCAAATTTTGATAGTTTAAAACTGAACTACCAATGCACTTTAGCCTTGAGATCATCTTTTTGCTACTTGGTGATTTTAGTGCCTACCATAATGGGGTCTACATCTCTGACTGGGCCTCCAGTTACTACCACAACACACACAAAAATAAATAAAGTGTGCTACCAAGAATGCAAAGTATGGCATAATTATGTAACTGAAATTAGTTGATAGAGTGAAATGCTACAGGTGTAAACCACACAAAAATGAAAGATACATTCTCATGGTTCTCAGATACAAAAATTAACAATTTTAAAGAAAAAACTTTCTCCAATTCAAATAAAAGTCATTGATCCCTGCCACACAGGATTGCCAGGAATCCAGTTTTCGAACAGAACACCGGGTCAAAAAGGGATCCTGGTGGCTCTAGTCAGCACTGCTGACCGGACTGGTCGGCGGGGCTAAGGCACGCTCCCTGCCTCCGCGTGGCTCCCGGTGGCATGTCCCCCCTCTGGCTCCTAGGCTCAGGAGCAGCCAGGGAGCTCCGTTTGCTGCCCCCGCCCTGAGCTCTGGCTCCCCAGCTGGGAACCACGGCCAATGGGAGCTGCAGCGGTGGCGCCTGTGGACAGGACAGCGCACGGAGCCACCTGACCATGCTGCCACCTAGGAGCCAGAGGGGAATGATGGCCACTTCCAGGAGCTGCCTGAGGTAAGCACCACCCAGAACCTGCACCTCTCACCCCCTCCCAAGCCCCAACCCTCTGCCCCAGCTCTGAGCCCCCTCCCACGCCCAAACTCCCTCCCAGAGCCCACACCCCACACCCCTTGCTGCAGCCCAACCCCGTACCCCAGCCCTGAGCCCCCTCCCACACTCCAAACCCCTCGGCCCCAGCCCATAGCCCCCTCTGCATCTGAAACCCCTGCCCCAAACCAGAGCTCCCTCCCACACTCAGAACTCCTAATGTCTGGCCCCACCCTGAAGCCCTCACCCCCTCCTACACTCTAACCTCCTGTCCCAGCCCGGTGAAAATAAGTGAGTAAGCAAGGGTGGGGGAGAGCGAGCGACGGAGTGAGGGAGGATGGAGTGAGGGGGCAGGGCCTCTGAGAATGGGCAGGGCAGGGAAGGGGCCTCAGGGAAGGGGTGGTGCAAGGGTGTTCAGTTTTCTGCAATCAGAAAGTTGGCCACTCTACTACCACAGTAAGAAGATAGCAAAAGCTATGGAATATCCTGCACCTCATCTGGATAATATCTCTAACATAGCCACAATAGTGAAGAAGTTACTCACCTCGTGCAGTAACAATGGTTCTTCAAGATGTGCCCCCCTAGGGTGCTCCACTGTAGGTGTGCTTGCATCTTGGCACTGCTGATCAGAGAACTTTTGTGGTAGTGTCCATTAGGCCCGTACATGTGCTCTCTCTCCTCCTACCTTGCCACAAGGAGAACCAGTGCACATGGGATAACCTTCCTCAGTTCCTTGTCTACCACAGAGCCATAAACAAGAACTCCAAAGGGGGAGGTTGGGTTGTGGAGCATCCATAGGGACACACATCTCGAACCATTGTTACTGCACAAGGTGAGTACCTTCTTCTTTGCGTAATGTCCCTATGGGCGCTCCACTGTAGGTGACTCCCAAGCAGTAACCACACAGGAGGGCTGGTTGGCATCAGAGGTGGAATCCCCAGTAATCGCATAATGTTCTGCAAAGGTGTGGACTGACACTCAAGTTGTTGCTCTACAGATTTCTGAAATAGGGACATTCTTGAGGAAGGTGACGGATGAGGAGATTGACCTCATGGAGTGCATGCAAATACCATCTGCAGGTGTCATGTTGCAAACCTGAAAACGTTGTTTAATGCAGTTCGAGACCCATCTGGAGTGTCTCTGGGCTGATACTGTTGAGCCCTTAGATCTCTCCGCAGTAGATAGGAAAAACATAGGAGATCTCCTAAAAGCTGCTACCATCAGCATGGAGACACTCAAAGTCCGGTACCCAGGGCTCACAAAGATCTGGGGAGGCGGGTACCATTGACATGCCTAAGGACCTGATGGGCACAGGCACCAAGCAAACAATACTGATGGAAAAAGATAGGAACAGAGAACACTCCAGTAAGAAGATGCTGCTGGTATGCACTGTACCTTTGGCACCGTCATCAGTGCCCCATCCAGCACTGGAGAGTTCAGTGCAGGCAAGATCCCTGACTCCCTTTGTACTGCCAATGGCATCAGGTCGGTTGTCTCTGCCGGAATTCCAGCACTCAAGAGCACTCAAAGTATCTTGTATAATAGTCTCCCCTATTTGGCACTGGAACTTGGGTACCAAGTCTGCTCCAAGAGCAGGAATCTTCTCTGGTACTCTGCCACGCACCTCCACTTTCTAGTGGAGAATCAGATAGCGAGCCAGAGTAGTTCATTTCCCACTCCTCCCATGCTCCCTATGATACCTACTATCGAGAGGCTCCTCAGGTATACCCTCAACCTGCCCATCCACCACCATGGTACGGCCAGCTATAGCAGGGCAAGAGAGAAGAATCAGAGCCATTACCGTACCGGCCATGTAGGACCATGAGTTGGTTTAAGGCAACAAGTCAGAGGGGGCAGAACAAAAACAAATACTTGCCTGAAAGAAAGTGAGAAAGCCCTCTTGCAGGCACAGCTCCCTCCCTTTCATCTCTCTGGTCCTAGTGTTCTCCACTGCCATTCTCCAGTGCCACTCCACTTTCCCTTCCTGACTGCAGCACAGTCTCTCTGCTGTGACCTCCAGTAGATTTTGTCTTGAATAGCTGTTTAAAATTTAGCTCCCTCTAAGCAGACTAGTTACTAACTCAAGTCAGTACACTCAGCCCTGTTCTACACTGGGGGCGGGGAGATCGATCTAAGTAACACAACTTCTGCTATGTGAATAATGTAGCTGAAATTGATGTACTTAGACCTACTCACCGCGGTGTCTTCACTAGGGTGAGTCGACTGATGACGCTCCCCCATCAACTCCACCTGCGCCTCTCGTGGCGGTGGAGTACAGGAGTTCACGGGAGAGCACTCGCGTATCAATTTATTGCATTGAGACTAGATGCAATAAATCGACCCCCGCTGGATCGATCACTGCCCGCCAATCTGGTGGGTAGTGTAGACATACCCTCAGTCACCCAGCCTAGAGATCTAGTATCTCAATTTTGTTTTCCAGTGGATGAGATAGGTTACCCCATCTCCCTGAAGTCTTCTCACTGACTTATGTGGACTGAGGGAGAAAAGCAAGACTCTTAAAGAAAACACACTGGCTTTTTCTTCAAATTGTCTGTGGTTGAGAGCAGGAGCAGTGAAGGGAAAACGAGAGAAAAAAAAACAACAAGCCATGAGTGGATGGCTCATGAATGGAGGATTAATTAGTGGCTCTGGGTATCTGCAGTGAACTGACCATGGGTGGATGAAAGGGGAAACATGAGAACAAGTAATATAGTCTCTGAGGGGAAGGAAAACTAGGGTCAAACTAACAGGGGGAAATATACTGGTGGCATGAAGGATGAATGTGAAAAGACAGAAGGGGGAAATTGATGGGGGGTTGTGGAAAAGGGAAGAAAAGACTGAGGGAAACTCAAACACAGAAAAATGAAAAAAGGAGGGAGAACAAGTCAGTCATCTCCTGAGTTCCTCTTATGGCCTCAGGTCATTTTGTAGGGCCCCTGCTTCAGTTTCCCCACTTTTCAGAAATCTCTGATTATCAAAACAATCTCTTCTCAAATTAAGCAATCCCCCTCCTTGAGGATGGATTCATTTACATAACAAAATATACAGAACAAAAAGTTCTCAAATCCCCTCAAGTCTATGCTCCCAGTCTTCCTGCTGAGAGTCTCCCAGGCCTTCTCTTCCTAAAGCCCTTTCCCCTGAAAACTCAGGATTCCCTGCTACAGCTACTCACCCTCAGCAGACTCCATAAACAAAGTGTTTATCTCCCCCTTCTCATTCCTGCTGCTCTTTACAGGAGAACCAGCTCCTCTTTACCCAGCTGGTTCTACTAATTAAACCCCATATCTCATCCCAGCTGTGGCAGGCAGGGCTAATTGTACAAGGCTAGCCAGCTCCAGGCCTCCAGACTTTAAAGGGGCAAATCACCCTGTCACAAAACCCTTCAGGAGAAAAGTTTGAAGGGAAAAGGAAAAAACTAAACCGACATGTACAGTCCAAAGAATATAAAAGGAATGAAAGGATATTAAAAGTGCACTAGGGAGAGTTTTTAAAAGTTATCACAACGGACATTTTAAAAGCTAAGTGTTACATTAAATCAGTAATGAAAGTAAATGGGATAGACTGGACAGAGAAGCGGGAGGAAGGGAGCACATGCTGCAGCTCACCTATGGCAGAAAAATGCCTAGGTCTGGGACTGTCACACACACACACACTTCTAACAATGGTCAAACAAGTTAACTGACTTCCATAAAGAGAAGTTTCACTGTGAAATGTGGGAGGAAACAAAACAGGTGCCTTATATATAATATGTATGAATTACCTCATGTTGCATGATGGTATCTACTTCAAAAATAATACTCATGGCTGGGAAAGAACAAATCCCATAACTGATATTTCTCCATGCTCATATCTGGGCTTGAAAGATATTTTTGGACAGAAAAGTGACTATACTACAATGACCCCATGTCACTCAACCTCTGCTTCCCATGCAAGAAACCTGTTCATTACTTATTCGTTTCTAATGACTCTAGTGACCAATAGCTCTACAAAATCAACACAGTGATGGAAAAGGGAGAGAGGGTAGATTCTATTCTGGCTCATACATCAACACAACTGTGAACTAAATTTAAAGAGAAGGATTAAATTCTCAGTTACACCTCTGCAGTCTATCTGAAGACAATGAGTGTGTAACTACTGGAGACAGAATTTAAAGAAAGTAGGGTTACAGAGGTGTAACAGGGAATATCCTTGGCTAACAGAATCCCTTACTGGTAAGGCTGTATCAGGCAGAAAGACTCCAGCAGGACTCTCTGATCCCAGCCTGTGTTAGCAGGTATGGTAGACAGAAAAAACAATGATTTGAATTGCATACTAAACATCTTTGATATGAAGTCACTGACAGGCATAAGCATGTAATCCCACAATGTCATTTTTATACTTCAGTACATGTGCTCCTTAAGAATGATGATTAAGTGAATCAATAATTCTTATCCCTTCTTTCCCAAAGTAACCAGCTAAGGCCTGATTTTCAAACCCTACGTAAGTATACATTTTGCATATGCAACCACATGGACCCACTTTCTAATGTGCTAACATATGTAAATCCCTGATAGAGAGAAGCAAAGCATCTATCCCTTTCAAATCTCTTATGGATGTCTGTCTGCCTAGGAGTATATGCAAATGAGCTGTTTGCATGACAACTTTCAGTGGTGAGCGTGCAGAGTAGGTACAAATGAATGACTACCTAGGGCTGAAAAATCAAGCCCTATAATTAAAGCTGATAAAAAAATGTTGGAATGATTTTCCAACAAAACTGCCCTTTTAGAAAAACCTCCTGTGTGATGGGTGAATGTCCACATGGACATATGTATCCTTCCTGTTGAGAGCTGCGAACTACATACCTCCCTCAAGGGAAGGGATTATAGATGTTGGTGTAACCATCCAGAACTTCAGCTTTCAAATAAAAGATGTTGAATTGCAGAAGGTCCAGGGTGGGTCTCCACCCTCCATCTTTTTTTGGGATTACAAAAGACGAGGAGCAGAACCCCCTTCCATGATACTGAGTCTGGCATGCTCTATAGCCCATTGGTATAAAAGGAATTCTGCTTCCCATTGAAGAATTATTGCGTGAGAGTTGTCCCCAAAGCGGTGTTTGTGAGGCGGCAAGGAGAGAAACTCTATGGAGTATCCCTGGTGGATAATTTCCAGAACCCAGCTGTCCATAGTGAACTTGTTCCAGCTGTGGGCAAAGAGTATAAAATGATGATAGAGGACGGAGTGATTGGCCTCAGTGGTGGTTCGTGGGTCCTGACCAATATGTCAAAAGTGGCTCTTGGTTGGTGGCTGAGGGAGAATAGAGGCTGTGGCAGTAGAGGAGGTTAAGAAACAAGGCCTCTGATCTTTTGGTTTTTGCAAGGAGGCTCAACAGTGAGCTGATAAATAAGATGCATGAAGACAGGGTGCCCTCTGTCTATATGATTGCCTCTGGTGCTTCCTCCTGGGCACCAGAGTACAAATCACAAGTAATGCAGAGTTGATCTCAAGTCCTTTAATGAGTGCAGAGACTCATGCATTTTCTCATTGAAGAGATTCAACTCACCAAAAGGGAGGTCCTGCATGGTGTTCTGGATCTCCCTTAGAAACCCTGATGATTGCAGCCAGGAATCCCTCCTCATGACCAGAACAGTGGCCAAACTTCTGGAAGCCATGTCTGTCACACCTGTTGCAGCTTGGAGGGCTACTTTTGCCCCTAGCTTCCCCTCATCTAGAAGAGACTGAAATTAGGTCCTGTCTTCTCTGGGAAGTTTGTCTGTGAAGTCCACAAGCCTGGAATAGTTATTAAAATCATATTTTGCTAACAACTCTTGATAGTTAGTGACACAAAATTACAGGCCTGCAGAGGAGAATATCTTCCTCTACAGATGGTCCAATCTCTTAGCCCTGGTCTACACTAGAACTTTAGGTCGAATTTAGCAGCGTTAAATCGATGTAAACCTGCACCCGTCCACACGATGAAGCCCTTTATTTCGATTTAAAGGGCTCTTAAAATCGATTTCCTTACTCCACCCCTGACAAGTGGATTAGCGTTTAAATCGTCCTTGCCGGGTCAAATTTGGGGTACTGTGGACACAATTCGACGGTATTGGCCTCCGGGAGCTATCCCAGAGTGCTCCATTGTGACTGCTCTGGACAGCACTCTCAACTCAGATGCACGATTGTTTGCCGTTGCTCTGACGCAGGGAGGGGAGACTGACGACACGGCTTACAGGGTTGGCTTACAGGGAGTTAAAATCAACAAAGGGGGTGGCTTTACATCAAGGAGTATTTCAGGCAGGACTTCACGGAGGGTTCCAATAAGAAATGGTGCACCTAAGTTATTGTTCTTATTGGAACAAGGAGGTTAGTCTGGCCTCTGATTGATACGTGGCTAGATTTACCTCGCTACACCTTCTCTGTGAGTGAGTGAAGTGTGACCTAGAGGAATGAGTCCCCTAGATCGGGGGCGGGTGGGGGGGGGTTTGCAAATGAGTACAAAACAAATCTGGTCTATTTCTTGTTTTGATCCACTCCATCTATCTTTTACATCTTTGGCTGGCAGCAGACGGTGCAGAAGGACTGCATGCCATCCACATCTCATGGCTGCTTGGCAGAAGATGGTACAATAGGACTGCTAGCCATCCTCATCTCTTGCCTGCCTGGCAGAAGATGATGCAATAGGACTGCTAGCAATCCGTATCACCTGCCTGCTCACCATAAGATGGTTCAATAGGACTGACTGCAGGACTAAAGAGAATGACCTGATCAAGTCACTCCAAATTTAGTCCCTGAGCCCATGTCTGCCCAGGCGCTCCTGATCGACCTCACACAGGTGACCAGGAGCACCTCAGGCATGACGATGACGGCTACCAATCCTATTGCACCATCTGCTGCCACAAGGCAATGGGTTGCTGCTGCTGTGTAGCAATGCAGTACCGTGTTTGCCACTACCCAGGAGACATATGGTGACAGTGAGCTGAGCGGGCTCCATGCTTGCTGTGGTATGGCGTCTGCACAGGTAACTCAGGAAAAAAGGCGCGAAACGATTGTCTGCCCTTGCTTTCACCAGAGGGAGGGAGGGAACGGGGGCCTGACGATATGTACCCAGAACCACCCGCGACAATGTTTTAGCCCCATCAGGCATTGGGATCTCAACCCAGAATTCCAACGGGCAGCGGAGACTGCGGGAACTGTGGGATAACTACCCACAGTGCAACGCTCCGGAAGTCGACTCTAGCCTCGGTATTGTGGAAGCACTCCGCCGAGTTAATGCACTTAATGCACTTAGAGCATTTTCTGTGGGGACACATACACTCGAATATTTAAAACCGATTTCTAAAAAACCGACTTCTGTAAATTCGACCTAATTTTGTAGTGTAGACATACCCTTAGAGCCTTTATCTGCCAGGGTGGCCCTTTGATAGTGTGACCAAGCCCTTTCAACAGCTGCCTAAACCAACAGCGAGTCAGAGGAAGGATGGGAGAACAAGAATTCAGCCCCGTTAGTAGGAATAATATATTGTCTCTTGGCCCTTTTTGGTGTAGGGGCACAGGATGCCAAAGCATGCCATACCATGCCAGCCAGATCTAGTATGGCCTCATTGATTGGCAGGGACACCTTACTCGGTCCCGAGGCCGAAAGATGCCAGAAGCCGGCGATGAGGATCCTGGATCTCCTCTAATGGGATCTGTAGGTCAATGGCAACTTTTTGTAACAGCTCCTGGTACTGCGGGTGGTCATCTGGCAGTGAAGGAGAATGAGTGATCGCCTTATCTGGGGATGAAGCAGAAGTGCCCGTCAGAACCATTGGCACCTGCAGATCTACTTCCACCTCCTCCTCCTCGTACACCAAAGGAACTGGCTGGTGAGAGAGGAGTGAGTACGACTCTTGAAGGTCAAGACGACTGCCATAAGGATTCCACAGATCCCAATAAGGGTAGAAAGAAGGATCAGTTGGTTGCAGAGGACCCCAAGGAAATTGGTAACAGCTGTCCTGGGAGGGGAAGGGGGTCATACCCAGCAGAATGACAAGTGTAACCTCTCAACTGGCTACTGGGGCTCAACTGCCTGCACAGAGATACTGGTGTGGCCATCTCCTCTAATTCATCTGACTCGGAGGTCTGCTCCATTGGTAGTGGTGGTGCCATCAGCACCAGGGCACTCTGCCAGATGGCTGGAAGTGAGACAGCTCTTGGGACAGTGCTATAGACTATTTCTCCAGAGTAAGGACATCTCTCAGGAGGGCCAGGCCAGAAAGAAGCAGAGACTATGGATAAGGAAGCAATATATCCTCCCATGTTATATAATACTTGGTACACCGCAGGGTTCCCGCAGTTAAGTCTGATGGATCCTGTGCATGTGCAGTGACCAGCTGATCTTCAGATAGACAAGGCAGTATTGATGATGGGTCCAGACCGGCACTCGCAGACGGAACCAGTGAATATCTATGCTTACACTTCAATATAAGGTGACTGATGGAACCAGCCACTCATCCTTTTTCCTCATCTTGCCCTCCATTCTGGGGGTCTTTATTGGAGCTGGTTCCTTAGGTTCCATACACGATGTCTCATCTGATCTGGACAGGTTTGAGGAAGAAGTGCATTTCTTATGGATAGTCCTCAAGGGGGATCTGTCCTTGTGCCCATGAAAGCACCCTACACTCTCATGGGAAGCCTTGGAAGCACAGTCCTTGGGCTTAGATATCGAGGGCTCCACTCCAAGGCATATGCTTGGAGGGGCACTGCTGGTCAGTTGAGGCCGATGTACAGGGTGGTTTTTCTGGACCAGATTGGAGAGGGGCCTCACCCTTCTCCACCAGGTGTTTCCATAGGCAAAACTCCTGGGCTTCTTGAATCCTAGATGGAAAGGAGCGACACTTCACAGAGATATGTGCCCCAACCAGGTAGTACAGGCAGTGTTGATTGTTCGTCACTGATGAAGAAGGATCGAGGCAGGAGATGCAATACTTGAATCCAGGAATCTGGGCATATTCCCAGAGCTGGGGAGGGGTTCCCCAAATGGGAAGAAAGAAACACTCTATACTATACTAAAAACGTTAACTACTAACTACAAATTTACTAATATAGCTACTTACAAATGTTTTATTCATAAATTATGGAACCATGGTGGGTAGAATCCCCCCGCCCCATGACTAGAGCCCCGAGCCCCCCTGCCTGGAGGAGCCCCAAGCCCCTCCTGCACTCCTCGTGGGCTGGAGCCCTGAGCCCCTCACACCCAGAGGAGCCTCCCGCACCCCCATGTCCTGGAGGAGCCCCCCTGCTCTCTTCCCCCACTGCAGAGGATCCCCGAGATGGCTGGAGCTGCCCCAGCCACACCACACCTCCTTCCTGAGCCCCCAAGTCGTCCTGCGGGAAAAGCTCTTGTCTCTTCCCAAAGAACCTGAGCTTTTGATATCTGACCTGCAGGTTCCGGGGAGGCTGAGGAGGTGGCATGTGCTGGAGTTTAGGGAGATTACTGATGAACCCAGGAAGCTGAGTAGCACATACCATCTCCTCAGCTGCCCCGGAGCCTGCATAATGCATAATAATAAGCAAAAACTTCCCCATTCAAACCACCAAAACCCGCAACTTGGAGTCCGGTGGCAGGAGCTTAGCCTCCCCATGACTATTATACCTGCCCCCTATGTAAGGGACAAAAGTGAAGGAGAACACAATTCTGACTCAGGCCATGTGGCAGTAAGAAGGAACTGGAGAGGCATCAACCAGCACTGCCTCTTATACCCTTGGTTAGGAGCACAAGGAGAGCTACTGTGAATGTATGGGCCAACGGACACTACTTTGAAGAATTTCTGGACTCGGATACATGGTGCACATGCATACCCATACATGGAATACACAAAGGGACCATCACTTGAAGAAGAATCTGCTGTTCCATCCTAGTTTATCCAAGAGAAAGAAAACTCAAAGGGCACATCAGCAAACATGGGTTTTTTTTAAAAGCAATAGGTTAGGCTCCAAAGTGCCTCACCATTCTTCCTGCTATTAAGACATTTGGTATTAAAAAGAACCTGAGATTTTGCTGTCTTTGTTATTGCTTAAAATAACAGCATTTTAAATTACATTAATAGGCTACATTTCTCCATCTCAAAAATAACTGTTAATGATTCATACTTTTATAAATAACAGGGGATTAAAAAAGGAATCTTGCAGTGTTAACATGGGGTTATCTTTGTACAAATATGTAGGTGTTTGTAGTATTTGTAATATTCTCAGCAGTCAATTCCATTGAGAGAGAGGAAGGCTTGCTCACTAAGATTTGTACGGTAGATTAATAATTGAAGCAATATTAGCAATACTATGCCTAGCTCTAGTAAAAGGCATTGTAATTTGCATTTCACAATGTTCCACAATGTTCCCCTTGCTATCAGACAGAGTGCTGAGTAGATACAAGAAAGGATTTTTTTAAAGTTACCCTGCCTTTCATTTTGGCCTGCCAAGCCTCTGGTTGGAGATTTGCATTTACAACAGCATATAGGAGATTATTTTATGATAAGAAAAAACATTCTTCTGTTTACATCATTTTAGTAAGTAAGAGTAGATAAAAGATTAATTTGCAACTACTAGAATAAACTAGACCTATGCATAAAACCCATTAACAATAACTGATTTTGTATACACATCATTTTGGAAGTATTATCACTTACTTTATTCTTACATTGTCCTAGCAGTGATGGAGGCATTTAGCCACATGATTTCCATTAATTCAATAGAAAATGCATGGCTAAATTCAATGCACTACTGTGAAAAGTGTTAGAAGTGTTAGAAATCTTATTTGTCAATCACACCCCAAAAACATCATGGGTTCTGGAATAAAAAATTGAATTTCTGTGTTCTAATTGCAAAAAATCTGTTCATCAGACTACGTCTTGTGCATACAGGACTACACTGAAGCTCAGAGATTGGGAAATGCATGTCCAAGTAAAAGAAGCGGAGATCACATAAAGAAGAGAAATTGCATTAATGAGTAAGTTGCACATTCTTCCCTACTAAACCATCTCATTTCTTTTCTTCTAAGAAAAATCTAGATGTACATGTTCTAGATATTTTGGGATAGCATTATATCATGCACTTGGATTGGTAATCACATACTAATGCTAGTAGCCTTTATTCACACAATCCCATTGTAGTAAGAATGATTTACATGACTTGTGATTTGGCACTATACATCTAGGACCCATTTACAGGCACAACTCCAAGTGAAGTCAGTGAGTTGTGCCTGTCTATTTAAGGGCAGAACTGGGATCCCCAGAGGTAATAGAGCCATAAGCAATAAACAGCACAGCTTTATGAACACCACAGTTTGTTAGACAAATTATTGCTCTTTTAATGAAGTTACAAAACGAGTCAATATAGATAAAGCAGATGAGGTATCATGAAATCTGTATTTCAGATTATGTATTGCATTTGAAAATTTCAATTGCAAACTGAATTCCAACTGGTTTTACTATTCATTTAGATTTGTATAGAAAAGTAAAGCGAAAGAGAGGAATCAGTCCTCTGCTGAACCCAGTAGCCATTGAGGGCAGTTTAGTGGGAAAATCACAAGATCCATTTGTGGGTCCCCAATCCTGAACTGGTCAGTGGCTGGTTTAGTCTTCAGCACACTTTAGAGTAGCTAGAGAGCTGCTCTAAACGCAACTGTCCACAGCCCCCAAGGCACTTTCTACCTACCAGTGACTGCTGGAGCTCAGTGGTGTATTGGCCACATGTACTCTGCTCAAAACACCTGTGGCATGTCTCCACCAGGTGCCAGGAAGGGGATTGCATAAGAGTTAGTTATGCTGGTGTGGGGCCAAGGGATGGAGCATAGTTTAGAATTTATCTCCCAGTGGACCAAAAACTGGCTGCAGGGTTGTAAAACAGAGAATGTATACACAGCAATGCACTGAGTTGTGGAAGTCTTGTTTAATGAAGTATTAAGGAGATTGGTCTTCTGTCATGACTGATTTAACAGCCTCATTCTTGTCGGAAAAAGGGAGCGAACAGCACAGTAATGAAATTTACAGATGTTCCTAAATCACACAAACATCTGCAACAGGGACCATGCAAGCACCTAGCATATCATGGGAGCTACCCAAAGCAAATAATAAAATAGAGGATATACAAACACCAGTGAGGACTGAGAAATAATACCAAGGGCAACAGAGGGATTAGAGGTATGGGCATAAAATACAGAGAAATTAAGGGTGAACATACGCAAGTTAATAAATCTGGGAACTATCTGAAACACTGATATGCTAAGGACACCACTGTTGTAGAATATTGCTAAAAGATATTCAGGCATGACAGTGGCCAGCATATTGGAGATACAAGTTTGCAGTGCAACATGCAGCCAAGAAAGCAATGTAACTTGGTTTGCATACACATCATATTCAGAAATAAAGTGGTAACAGGCAACTTGGTTCCAGGCACTTAATTACCAGGAAGATATTGTCAAATCAGAGTGTTCAAAAAGAAAAGATACATAATTAAGGGGACGAAGAACTAATTTAAGATACTAGGCAAGTTTTAAGAGTAAACACTGTGGGCACTATCCAAATGCCATTGAAGTTCACAGAATTTTGCCAGTGACTTAATTGGATCTTATTGCAGTTTTCCTAAGAGATGGTTAAGGAGAGAAAGACACATGGGTGAAATCCTGGCCTATTGAAGTCACTGAGAGTTTTGTCACTGAGTTAAGTGGAACCAGAATTTCACCCAGTAAATCTGAAAATATTTGAAGAACACAAAAACCAAGGGAAAAAAATGAATTATTTAAAGAGATATAAAGAGGCATGACTACGAATAACTGGATGAATTGCAAGCACAGATTGTGCACAAACAGGGAAAGCACAACTAGCTCCTCCTCCTCCCACGCCCCCCAAACCTCTCACACAGTTATAGTACTCATGTCCTCCTGAGTGCATAAACCACTCTCTGACCCTGGCATGCAAGCCACTTCTAAAATGTCACGAAGGAGGAAGGGCTACTCCACACCAGTCACCACAGCATAAACATAGCTATCTAAAGATAGTGTCACCAGTGGAGTCTCTCTGCAACCCCATGAAGTTCAGAAGGCACTGTGCCATCTAGAACTCTGCCTAGGGTGGTGCAGTTTTTCACTACCACCAATGCTGGACTGTGCCTTAATAGTATTTCCTAGCCTTATGAAATAATACTCAGGAAAATTGCTTTGATAGTGAGATCTATTAAGAATGTGGAATAATCTCTCAGTGGAAAGTGGTGGAAGGCTCTGTGCTTGGGACATTTAAAACAAGAACAGACAAAACTCTAAAACATGCTGTATGGAATAATCCTGCACTAGCCAGGGCAAGGACAGGGTGTCAGGGACCACGGGTGTCAAACCCTGGTCCCCAAGGCTCTTAGGTGCCAGTAAATTCTGAACTGTCACCCACTAACAATTACCAGAACTAGAAGCTGAACTCTGACAGAGGAGTCCAGTCTTGGGATCTGATTGCCCTGATTGGCTCCCTGCTTGTCTTTAAACTAAGCACAGGAACAGGAAGTTGTCCCTGCAACTCGGTTTCCCGTGCTTAGGACAGCTTCCCTTGCACTACCTGCTGCTACTGCCTGACTCTGACCTCCAGGTAACCTGCCCCTGTCTGTGACCTGACACCTATCTGTTTGCCCTCTGCCATATCTCAGATTCCAATCTCCTAGTATCTGACCTGATCTGACTCCCAACTCCCGCTCTGACCACTAGGTCAGACCACCTGCAGCCGAGTCATGACTACAGGGTGACCTAATTGTCTTTCCATCTAATTCTACAAGTATTGCATTATTAATATTTTAAATCCACCCTGTGTGGGGGCTCAGAATCTTAGTTAAATGCTGGTACTTGACCAGTGTCCTACTCTCTCACTGTTTAAAGTACCTGGGCTGGATACTCAGTTGGACCAAATATGGTAAACTGAAGGCTGAAGAGTACAGAAGAACAGGACCTTTAGTATTTAAAGTTTTTTTCAAAGCTACTTGTATGAGACTGTGATCATTAATGGTACAAAAATGCATAGCCTTTTCCCAAAGTGTCCTATATATTGTTAATGGTAAATAACATCGAAGACTAAGCACTGATGATCTCTGCATCATCTTGTTATTCAGTTTCAATGCAGATTTTATTTTAGGAACTGATTAATTAAGCCCTAACATCTGATTTTAACCTTCAACTGTTTTTTTTACAGGGCTGAGCTGGCAGTACCATTATTGTTCTGCACTTTTCTGGCATCAGTAAAAGAGGTAGCAAGGCCTGAAATATGAACTGAAGTCAAACCTTAAATGTTAGTAACCTCTCTGACCACCCCTCTTGAAGCACTCGTTTCCTCTTGTTTCCTAGACACGTGTTATGGAATCTAGGAGACTTGAGACGACATTATTGCCTCTTACAACCTAATTACTTTTCATTTATCAATATATTTAATTTTCAATCTCTACTTATTTGTGGGGGCCCACCAGTGACACACATAGGGTAGGTCTACACAATGCACAACAGCAAGTCTCGGAGCCCAGGTCAACCCACTCGGGCTCATGCTATGGTGCTAAAAATAGCAGTGTAGATGGGCTCCAGCCTGAGTGGGAACTTCTACAGTGCAATGTTTAGCTCAATAGCATGACCCCTGTGAGCCGCAGTCAGTTGACCTGGACTCAGACTTATTGCTTCAGGGCAGTAGTTCTCAAACTTTAGCAACCCAAGGACCCGCATTTTGATTTAAATTTTTTCAGGGACCACCCCATTCAGCCCTTGCCCTGCACCCTTCTGCAGGTGGGGGTGTAGGATGCAAGCTCCGGGAGGGGACTTGGGATGTGTGCTCTGGGAGGGAGTTTGGGTGTGGGAGGGGGTCAGGGGTGCGGACTCTGGGCTAGAGCCGTGGGTTGGGGTGCAACGGGCACATCCCTTTGGCAGAGGCTCCTAGGCGGGGGGACCAAGGGGTCTCTGCACGCTGCCCCTTCCCACAGGCACTGCCCCCACAGCTCCCACTGGCTGCAGTTCCTGGCCAATGGGAGCTGTGGAGTCAGCACTCGGGCTGGGGGCAGCGTGTGGAGACCCCCTGCCACCCCTCACCAGGGGCCACAGGAACGCGCTTCTGGGAGCAGCATGGAGCCAGGGAAGGTAGGAAGCCTGTCTTAGCCCCACTGCGCTGCTGGACTTTTAGCATGCAGGAGGCGCTGGGAGGGGAAGGAGTTGAGGAAGGAGGGGGAGCAGTTGATCAGCGAGGCCTGGGGACCCCCAGGGATCCATGGACCCCAGTTTGAGAAACATTGCTGGGGGGGTGTTGTTTGTTTTTGCAATGCAGATGTACCCTTAGAACCCTGTCCTTTGTTTTTGTCTGTTTTTATTACAGCAGGAAAGGTCATTTCTCTAGCAGTGATGTAATTCAGTATGGAGGCAGTATGTATTGTCCTGAATCCATTCCAAGAACTACTCTTTGTTTCAGAAAGTGGAGGAAGTAACCAGGGGAACAGCCATTTTATACTTGGTTCTGACCAACAGGGAGGAGTTGGTTGTGAATCTGAAGATGGAAGGCAATTTGGGTGAAAGTGATCATGAAATGATAGATTTCATGATTCTAAGGAAAGGATCAAGTGAGAGTAGCAGAGTAAGGACAATGGACTTCAAAAAAGCAGACTCTAGAAATTGGAACTGGTAGGTAAGGTCCCATGGGAACAAAATCTAACAGATAAAGGACTTCAAGAGAGATGCCAGTTTCAAACTGGGCCAATATTAAAGGCACAAACTATCCCAGTGCAAAAGAAACAAAGGAAAAATAGAAGAAGAAGAAAAAGATAGGAAGAAGAGAGCAAAATAGCTCCATCCATTCTTTAATGACCTGAAAATCTAAAAGGAATCCTACAAAAAGTGAAAACATGGAAAAATTGCTAAGGAGGAGTACAAATGAGCAGTAAAGCACCTAAGGACAAAATCAGAAAGGCTAAGGCACAAAATGAGTTAAAACAAGCAAGAGACATGAAAGGCAAGAAGAGGTTCTTGAAATATGCTAGGAGCAAGATAAAGCTGAAGAAAAGTGTAGGTCCTCTCCTTAATGGAGAGGACATCAAAAATGCTGAAATGTTTTGTGCCTATTTTGTTTCAGTCTTCACAGAAAAGACTAATGCCTTTTCAACACAGTTAACATTACCAGCAAGGGGGAAGGAATGCAAACCAAAATGGGCGGGGTGCGGAAACAGGTTAAAGAATATTTAGATACGGTAGATGTATTCAAGTCAGCAGCCAGCAGGGAATCCATCCTAGGGTACTTACATAACTAACTGTAGCAATCTCAGAACTATTAGCAATTATCTTCAAAAACTCATGGAGGACAGGTGAGGTCCATGAGGACTGGAGAATGGCAAACATATCTATCTTCAAAAAGGGGAACAAAGAGGACCCTGGAAATTAGACACCAGTCAGCCTAACTTCACTACCTGGAAAGAAACTGGAACAAATTATTAAACAATCAATTTGTAAGCACTCAGAGCAGTGATTCTCAACCAGGGGTACATGTACCCCTGGGGGTACTTAGAAGTCTTCCAGGGACTACATCAACTCATCTAGATATTTGCCTAATTTTACAACAGGCTACATAAAAAGCACTAGCGAAGTCATTACAAACTAAAATTTCATACAGAAAATGACTTGTTTATACTGCTCTATATACTATACATTGAAATGTAAGTACGATATTTATATTCCAATTGATTTATTTTATAATTATATTGTAAAAATGAGAACATAAGTAATTTTATTAGTGGTAGTAGGCTGTGACACTTTTGTATTTTTATGTCTGATTTTGTAAGCAAGTAGCTTTTAAGTGAGGTGAAACTTGGAGGTATGCAAAAAAAAATCAGACTCCTGAAAGGGGTACAGTAGTCTGCAAAGGTTGAGAACCATTGACCTAGAGGATAATAGGTCTAAGGAATAGCCAATATGGATTTGTCAAGAATAAATCATGCCAAACCAACCTAACTTTCTTTTGACAGGGTTATTTGCCTAGTGGATAGGGGGAGGCAATAAACATTATATATTTAATAAAGCTTTTGATACAGTCCCATATGACATTCTCATAAGCAAACTAGGGATATGTGTTCTAGATAAAAATTACTATCAGGTGTGTGCCCAACTGGTTGAAAGACGGTACTCAAAGACAGGTTTCAGAGTAGCAGCCGTGTTAGTCTGTATTCGCAAAAAGAAAAGGAATACTTGTGGCACCTTTAGTCTCTAAGGTGCCACAAGTACTCCTTTTCTTGGTACTCAAAGAGTAGCTATCGATGGTTCACGGTCAAAATGGGAGGGCATATCTAATGAGGTTCTGCAGAGGGCAGTACTTGGTCCAGTACTATTCCACATTTTCATTAATAACTTGGATAATGGAATGGAGAGTATGCTTTACAAAATTAGTGGATGACACCAAGTTGTGAGGGGTTGCAAGCACTTTGGAGGACTGGATTAGAATTCAAAATGACCTTGACAAATTAGAGAACTGGTCTGAAATCAACAAGATGAAGTTCAATAAAGACAAGGGAGGAAAAAATCAAATGCACAAATACAAAACAAATAACTAGCTAGGTGGTACTACTGCTGGAAAGGATCTGGTGGTTATAGTGGGTCACAAACTCCTTATGAGTCAACAATGTGATACTGTTGCAAAAAAGGCTAATATCACTTTGGGGTATATTAATAGGAGTGTGGTATTTAAGACATGGGAGGCAACTGTCCCATTCTATTTGGCACTGGTAAGGTCTCAGCTGGAATATTGTGTCCAATTCTGGGTTCCATACTTTAGGAGAGATGTGGACAAGTTGGAGGGAGTCCAGAGGAGACCAACAAAAATAATAAAAGGTTTAGAAAACCTGACCTATGAGGAAAGCTTAAAAAAACTGGGCATGTTTAGTCTTGCAAAAAGACTGTGGGGGGATGTCATAACAGTCTTCAAATATGTTAAGGTCTGTTATACAGAGGATAGTCATCAATTGTTCTCCCTGTCCAATGAGGGTAGGAAAAGTAGTAATGGGCTTTATCTGCAGCAAAGAAGATTTAGAAAGTTCTTCCTAATAGCTAATCTATCTATAAGGGTAGTGAAGCTGTGGAATAGGCTGTGGAATAGGCTTCCAAGGGAATTTGTGGAATTCCCATCTTTGGAGGTTTTTAAGAACAGGTCAGGCAAACACCTGTCAGGGATGGTCTAGGTTTGCTTGGTTCTGGCTCAGTGCGGAGGGCTGGACTTTCATGACCTCTCAAGATCCCTTGGAGCCCTGCATTTCCCTGATTCTATCTAGTGTAACAGATTGATTTGACATTACAGAACCAAAATCTGTTAGAATAACCTAATTTTAATATCTAACAATCATATAGTACTTTTCATCCCAGAGGATCTCAAAGCATTTTAAATTTAAACTGATAATTAAAACTTTGGAGGGATCATTTTGTCTGCCACAGAAAATCATAGCATTTGGAGTAATGCTGGAAAGCTGTATAACACAGTACAGCAATCACAACAGATGAGTATGGAAAATGAATTATAATATTTCAGCCAATTGAAACAATGTCTCAAATGTAATAAATCACAACATTTGAGTTTGGGTTTGGATAAGACACTGGGGTTAACATGGCAGCTCTGGGTGCCATGGGAATTTTCAAGGCTCAGATTCTGTGGTTAGGATCTTGATTTGACATCTCACCCAAAGACCACAACACAATGGCCTCTGACACCATTCTGGGGTATTGAATGAGTAGTCACTATTGATTTGGAAGGAAAGGTACCATTTAGTGAACTCCCAATAGCACTTCCAACAGTAATTCGACATTTCTTGAACGTCTCCTATCTGAGTATTCTTCTAATCTGTTCCTGTTTAATTTGAGATTTGATGTTGAATTTAACATATGATGATATCACTACAGTCTATCAGAAACTTCAGAAGGACTTTACGAAAGGAATATTCTCAGAAGAAATATGTTTGTTTTCCATCTTATTTAAAGGGGGATTTATCCCTCTGGTTAGTTTGGTGTGTTTGGTTTTGATTGTATTCTTAGTTTGAGGGGGAGATGTTCTTTGTAATCTTGGCATCTTTGTAATCTCACCCTCTTGAGGGAGGGCTCCAGCTGGAGGTGTGAGCTCCAGGATGGGGCCAGAAAAGAGGGGTTCAGGTTGTGGGAGGGGGCTCCAGGCTGAGGCAGGGGGTTGGGGTGCAGGAGGGGGTGAGAGCTCTGGGATGAGGCCAGAAATGAGGGGTTCAGGGTGTGGGAGGGGGCTCCAGGTTGAGGCAGGGGGTTGGAGTGCAGGGAGGGTGAGGGCTCCAGGGGTGGGAGCTCTGGGGAGGGGATGGGGATGAGGTGTTTGAGGTACAGGAGGGGGCTCCAGGCTGGGGCCAAGAGGTTCAGGGTGTGGAGGGGGCTCCAGGTTGGGGCAAGGGGTTGGAGTGAGGGGTGTGAGGGCTCCGGCTGGGGATGAGGAGTTTGGGGTTCAGGAGGGGGCTCTGGGCTGGGGCCAAGGGGTTCTGAGTGTGGGAGCGGGTTCTGGGCTGGGGTAGGGGGTTGGGGCGTGGGAGGGGGCTCGGGTGTGGGGGGGGGGCTCATGCCTGGGACAGGAGGTTGGGGTGCGGGAGGGGGGTCAGGGTATGGGCTCTGGGCAGTGCTTACTTTGGACGGCTCCCCAGAAACAGCGACATGTCCCTCAGCTCCGAGACAAAGGCGCGGCCAGGTGCCTCTGTGCGGTGCACACTGTCTCTACCCACAGGCACCGCCCCCATAGCTGCGGAACTGGTGCTCGGGGCGGGGGCAGAGCATGGAGTCCCTTGCCACACCTCCGTCTAGAAGCTGAGGGACATGTTGCTGCTTCTACGGAGCTGCGTGGAGTAAGGTAAGGAGCCTGCCTTAGCCCCGCTGTGCCGCCGACTGGACTTTTAACGGCCCAGTCAGCACCGCAGGGTCCCTTTTCTACTGGGTGTTCCGGTTGAAAACTGGACACCTGGCAACCCTATTAGAAAAATAAAATTGAAGGTAATCCCATGATCTGAGTAGTGCTGGTTTCAGTACTTGTTGGCTGAAGCCATGCAGAGGAGAAAACAAGTAATATCTAGAGTCTATTTAGTTATATAGCACTTTTGATCCCAAGCTTTGGTGAAAGGTGACAGAAAGGTAATCTACCAGAGAGAAATAAGAATTGCTTGGTATGAAGGGTGGGTTCTAAATATAATAGAGACAGATAAACCACAACAAAAAACTAGCAAACAATGGTTGGTCCCAAGAAAGAACAAATAATTGCACTAACAAGAAGCATTAAAAGAAGAGGAGTACTTGTGGCACCTTAGAGACTAACAAATTTATTTGAGCATACTCCTTTTTTTTTTTTGCGGATACAGACGAACACGGCTGCTACTCTGAAACCTGTCATTCAAAGAAGAGACATCCTACCACTAGAAGCAGGATCAAGAGGAAGGAAACAGTGATCTGGAGACAGGCTTTACTGTGACAAATAGACTCAAAAGAACAGAAAAGTGAGAAAAGACAGTTCCAAAGGATTGGTTAAGAGAGAAAAAGCACATTTCTTAGAAATACCTATAGAAAAACAAATCATGATAAGAAAATTGTGAGAAGAGGAATGACAGAATCAAACAGGAAGTTAGCGACTAATATGAGAAGAGATAAAGATAGGACTAGTTCAGGCAATATCGTTCAGTGTTTGAGAATTTTTAAGTGAGTGGAGATAAGAGAAGGGAGATGTAAGTAGTGACATAAAGCAAATATTAGGTGTCACTGGGCAGTTATGAACTGGATGAAGACAGACCATCATAAATAGCACTGAAGAAGTTGAGGCATGAGCATGTAGTTTGAGTTGTGTCTTTGAGCCACTTGGCGTGGCATGATCTGCTGACCTACAGAGCCTAATCTCCACACTAGAATATTCAAACAGGGTTTTAAATAGTACGATCAGGGCTTTATCCAGCATGGTTTTGAGTGTCCTCAACTCTCTAATCATTTGGTCAGTACGTTGCAGGACCAAGTCCGTAGAAAGATAACCATAACAAGAGGAGGATGACCCAGAGTGCATAAAATAAAAGCTGCAGAGGCAGATGGAAGCTTGGTTACAGAAGAGAACAGAAAAGAAAGAAAATTAACTCAGAAAGAAAAACAAAACATGCAATGAAAGTATCAACCTAGCTCTCAGTTCTTTGAGAGACTGAAGATGACAAGATAATGGGCAACAATATTAGAATGAAATGCATGGACTGAGAGAATGGACAAAGAAGGGTTTCGTACCATGAAGAAAGATAAATGGAATATAAAGGAGATTGAAACTAATGAAGAAAAATGCATATATCCTCAATAGCAATATGGTCTGAACACTGAAACTACACAGAATCTGCAATAATGTTGGATCCTCTGTCTTTAACAGTAGCATAAAAAAGTGAAAAATGCAGTGATGCATATAAGCGATGCTGCACTAAGAATATTGAATAATTTCTAGCCACCCTTATAAACAGAACTGAAATAAAGAACTGATGGATTTTAATTGTTCAAGGTTGACAAATATATATATGTTTTAGAAAAATTAATTAAGACTGGACCTACTTGCTGTAAGGAAAAGCTATTAAGGGAAGAGAACAGACATTACAAACCTATTTGATCTTGTGTTTTATTCAAGAACAAGCACTTTTTTCCTAATTCAAAGAATGATTAAGTATTAGTAAAGGGTTTGTGTATAATTTTATTCACATTAAAATAAGAATTAGTTGATGTTCACAGTAAGAACTAAGAACATTACTTAGCTTTTTTAAAAAAAAACACCATAGGAGCAATCAACACAAAATATTGTGGTGGCCACTGCTAAGTAAGTGATGGTGAATTTACTAGTTACAGCATATTTTCTAGCTTCATCCTGTATGGTACCTAAAACGCCTTTGGGCCACATCTATATCAATGAGAGTTACGTGCCTACATGTTTTTGAAAATCCCACTATCTGCATCTTTAGGCACCCAAAATGCCTTTTAAAATCTGTCCCTTGGTTTACAGATTTACTCACATGGCCTTGCAGTGGTGGGGATAGGGCCAGTAAGTAGTCTCACCTATCCTTGTGTAGGCTATATTTTGTGTGGCCAGGATTGAGCCGCTGTGCTCAAAGGAATGGCAAGAGTAGCTACCAAGTTGCTTCCCCCAGGACCAACTCACTGGAAAGGGAGTAGGCAAAGCCATGGCTCACACCCACAATTGATTTTCCAAGCCACACAACCAATTAGCTCCCAGAGGCCACAACTCAACTTTATATTCATATCACCAACTCTGAATAGTTAATGGCAGTAGTGTTAAAAGAAGTTACTATGCACAGTTCTAAAAATTGACACAATAGTTTTCAAATTCAAATATTTTCTCTGGTTTTAAAAGATCATTTAACTGAATTATTCTGAAGTCCCTGGAACAAACTGGATGTACCCCTTTCACATTTTTTAAATCAATGCTAACAATCCACAAAATTGCATCATACTGTATGCTTCCTTAAAAATTACCAGCCTTCAGTTTATTTCAAAGGGACTGCACTTTTTCTTCATCTGTATTTAAAAGCAGCTGCACATAAGCTTGCCTGGCTAAACAAATATGTCTAAATTGTGTAGTGTTCTAGGACAGTTGGAAAGAAAAGCACAATTAAATTGCAGTAGTGGAAAATATCCATGTCATCATATACTTGCATTTTTATTTTTAAAAAAAATCTTATGAATAGAAATTTATCAACATTTATCCTGCAAATTAACATTTTCTGTCCAAAAGATGCTGCTTTATCCTTGGTTTGAAAATCTTAACTCCATCTATCAGGAAGTCAGTTCTGAAAAGTCATCACCATAGAATTTTGTGAACCATAGCAACCACTTGGTTTTCCCAAGGAATCACAATACTTTGATATTGTTAGACAACACCTTTCTCTGTCTGGCTTCTTAATGCATTAAATGAAACCATTTGAAAACCAAAGCTAATATCAAAGTTTAAACTGCATTCCACTGAGGTCTATAGCCACATCTGAGGCAAACAAAGTGCCAGCCTTAGGATTTTCTAAAAAAAAATTTTTTCCTTCATGACAAAGCCTTAATCTGCTAACAAAATAACATTTAAAAGGTTAACTTTAAAATGACAGATTCAAGTTATTATAGATACATTTATACAGTTATATTTATACATCTGGTGATAAATCCAGGACACTTGCATGCCTAATGAGGGAAAAAGCTGGAAAGCTATAATGCTCAAAGAGACCTAATGGAGAAATCAGATATGAATTTACAACACATTAAGATATAAACAAAAAATCAAATGACTGAGCATGGAAGTTATGTTATCCTATTATACAGTTCTAGAAAGTTCTAGAAAGACAATACCTGGAATACTTCAACTCATTTCTTGACACCTCACTACCAGCTGGATGTTGATAAACTGGTTATGTTTCAAGAAAAGTTATATCAATCCTTTCATCCCTCTAATAATTTTTTTTGAAGTTTGTCTAAGCCACTGGTTGTCAAACTGTGGTCCTCAGTGCAGTTGGTGATGGTTTCTGTGTAGCTGAATGTTCACAGGGTGCTGGTTTCTCTACCAATTTCCAACTCCTAAATCACCTTTAAGAAACTCGAACTACATTAAACAATTTACTAAAGTTATTTTTCCATGCAAGCAATTGCTGTAGATTCCACAGGGATGTTATGTGACTGTAAATGGGAGGAAAGAGCAGAGATAGACTTACACTAAGCAGTAAACTGCCACCAAATAAAAAGAAAAGGGACCATGACAAATGATCACAAGATAAACCAAGGATAAAATCCTGGATCCACTGAAGTCAATAAAAGTTTTGCCATTGATGTTAGTGGGACCAGGATTTTGCCCCAAATATATTGTAAAGACCTAACATGCATGAGGACTTTTAAATATATTTTTAAGTTTGGCATGGCAAGATATACGTGTTGCCAATAAAATATTATTGAATTGAACCATGACAATGAGAGAGATTATAATGTGGAATAATCTCCCAAGGCAAATGGTGGAAGCCCAACTGCTTGAGACATTGAAAAGTAAACTGGACAAATCACAAAGAAATATACTGTAGGGAACAATGCTAGGCTGACAAAAGGTGATCATAGAAACATTGTACTGCCTCAGCCCTTTTGCCAACTCTAATTTCTATGACTATTTTTGTTTAACAAAAGATGGAGGAAGTTACACTAAGGCAAAGCCTTGAGTCTTTATGAATGATTAGGAAAGCTGATAGCAAGTAAATTTCAGCTACTACAATTTAACTTTCTCAAATTACACTCTTTTTGAGACAACGTGTAGGAAAATTTGTTATTCTCTAAGGTGCCACAAGTACTCGTTTTCTTTTTGCGAATACAGACTAACACAGCTGCTACTCTGAAACCTGTCATATAGGAAAAGGAGTAGGAATCTACTTGTTCTCATGTGCAATTGCAATAAATCTGTTGGTTAGCTTTTACAGAAGGAAAAACCCCACAATTGGAACAGTGTTTATTTCAATGATGATGCAATGTGATGGGTGCATTGTGTAATGTCAGATAACATCACATGATGTGTCCTGATCTAACCCTTCTATACAAAATGAGAGGCCCCTGCAAATACAGATTTCTGTTACAAAGTTCTTAGCTGGGTTATTTAAAAATTGCCATTTGCCTTCAATAACTAAGATTTTCAATGAGCTAACCTTAGTATGGGCAGCTGTTCAGATCATTTGCAATAAAGCTGTATCCTACAAAAAAAAGTCACCTTCCCTTAGTTCCTGAGAGGATCATCATTTCTTATTTAATTTAAGTACATCTATCCACTTACTGAGCTGTATTCTGGAGGGGTGTGTGCAAAGGTGACTTTAAGCCATGTTTGTGCAAATCAATCCTGTGACTGCCCTAAAGCTACTCTAATTTGTGCAGATTTCCCCCAAGGAGCTGTTCCAGCAGTCAGGGGGATCACCACTGGTACGGGGATACTGGCCCGTAGCCATGCCTCCTGTGGTTGGAAGCATGGGCCTAGGAGTCACTACAGGGAGAGCTCCCTGGGCCAGTAAGCCACTTTTTGAATAGCACAAAGCAATTGGAGGTGAGAAGCCTGAATTACCAGGAGCACCAAGGATCTGGCTCACTATATTTTGCATCACTCTCTGTTTTCACTATTCAAAAGCTTACCCCAAAAAGTGCATTGCGTAATTTTCTCTTTTGTTGAAGGCAGGTTTATAAGAATGAACTCAGTTCTCAGCACCATTTTTACAGAATGGAATGTGATATTCTCTTCTGTGTGTTTATGAACACTTTATCAGACAAAGATAAAATAGGATTAGGGACCCATGGGGTTTAAAATTTCTCATTAAGCAATTGTCATGACAGATTCTGACAAGAGCAGAAAATGTCACAAAACTAATCAGTTCTCAAGACAATCCCCAGATTCTAATAAAAACAGAACATGGTACATCTATACATTTTCACTACAAAGACTGTAATAAGGATAGAAAATGCTGCACAATTGAAATCCTGACAATCTATAATCCCAGCTACTCTACAGGTTGACAAAAACAGCATCTATGAAGCACTACAGCATAACTTTTAAATTGAGACTAACTAATAAAACACCAAAAATATGTTGGCAAAGTTCTTATGTTGTGGGTAAAACCAGCAAAAGCCATGACATTTAAAGTTAAAAACAACAATTTAATGTGGGAGGGAAGACACAAACTGGGGGCATGAATTAAGATAGAAAGACTGGCCCAGATCCTTGGCTGCAGTCAATAAGTGCAAAGTGCAGCCAGGGGAAGGGGATACAAAGGTGGCTTAAAGTCACTTTGGTGCTCCCCTATCCTGGGCTAGCTGTGTGCCTGTCAAGACTCCAGGCATAAATTGAGGGGTTGTCTACATGGAGAAGTTGACTAGAATAGCTATTGAGGAATAAACTACTCTGCAATAGCTATTTCAGAATAGCTCCCTGTGTGGGCACTTTTTCTACTCTGGAATAAAGATAACTTTATTCTGGAATAAATTAGCACACTTACAAAGAGGAGTAGTTATTCTGGAATAAGATCATTTTTACTGCTATTCCAGAATAGAGTGTTCACCCAGGGATAGCTATTTCCAGTCAATTTTCCCATATAGACAAGCCTTAAAACAGCTTAAAGGATGCTTTCAATTATACCATCTGGTGTATATCTAGGGTTAAGCAGTAACCACAGCTACTTTCTCACAGACCACATGACCTTCATTGGCAGCAATGCTAGAGAGGTTGCATATTAACTGTCATTCCACTGGGGTGTCTCCTTAAACTGCGGTGATCCTCCCAGGGCTGGATATGCTGCCTAAAATACTCTTTGCAATGCCTATATGGTACAAGGAGGTCCTAGTGAAGGGAAGAATGTGGGGCATCATATATAGTTTTACAGCTTCTGATTTTGGCTGATTTAAACCATATTTATTATCTTATTCAATGCACACACACTAAAAATACTGTTAATGAGACATTATGGTTGCACAGTTAAGCACTGAATCATTATATCCCAGATTTAAGGATGAATGCACTCTACCTGCTTGTGAATACCCATTACAACACAGGGCCTGATTTTGATCGCACTTACGCCCAGTGTGAATCAGGACTAATTTCATGGAGGTCATCTCCCCACCTCCCATTACCACAACTTGAGTGTAGCCAGCTGTAAGTGCAAAGCCAGAAACCAAAAAGGACACTCCTATGGTTATGAAACAACTCCTGCGTGAAATCTAATAGGTCGTCAACTGCGTGCACATTGAAGTCATTAAGTACTATCAGCCTAGGCAAATCAAATGCTACCACAGTGAGGAAATGAGTCACTCCCAAGTGTTTTTCAGCACCGATGTCCTATACATAAAGTAGGATAAGTGTTTACTCTCAGAGGGAGATACATCAACAGTAATTGATTATTTCAATATTTATTTTAATAGCCTATAGAATCATAGAAATGTAGGCCTAGAAGGGACCTCAACAGGTCATAAAGTCCAGTCTTCTGCACTGAGTGAGGAACATGTACCCCCAGACTATCTCTGACAGGTATTTGTCTAACTTGTTCTTAAAAACCTTCAGTGATGGGGATTCCACAATCTCCCTTAGAAGCCTTCTCCAGTAGTTAACTATCCTTATAATTAGAAAGTTTTTCCCAATATCTGACCTAAATCTCTCTTGCTGCAGATTAAACAGTTACATCTTGTCCTTCAGTGTACACGGAAAACAACTGATGACTGTTCTCTTTATATGAGTCCTTACCATACTTGAAGACTGTTATCAGGTTCCCCCTTCAGTCTTTTTTTTAGAAGACTAAAGATGCCCAATTTTTCTTTTAAGCTTTCTTCATAGGTCAGGTTTTTTAAACCATGTCTCTTTGCTCTCTTCTAGGCTCTCTTCAATATATCCACATCTTTCCTAAAATGTGGCACCCAGAACGGGACACAGTACTCCAGCTGAGGCCTCACCAGTGCCAAGAAGAGTGGGACAATTACCTCCCATCTTTAACATACAATACTCCTGTTAACACACCCCAGAATTACATTAGCTTTTTTCACAACTGCATTACACTGTTAACACATATTCAATTTATGATTCACTACACCCCTCAGATCCTTTTTAGCAGTACTGCTGCCTAACCAGTTATTCCCCATTTTGTAGCTGTACATTTGATTTTTCCTCCGTAAGTGTAGTACTTCTTGCTTGTCTCTACTGAATTTTATCTTGTTGATTTCAGACCAATTCTCGAATTTGTTCAGGTCATTTTGAATTTAATATTATTAGAATATATTATTTTTTGTATTACTATGTCTCTCATATAGATATGTACCTTGGTCCTGCCTTAGCCCAGGAGCAGGACTTCATGAACTCTTGAGGTCCTTTCCAGCCCTACATTTCTATGATTATTCATACCAACATCACAAATAATCCCAACAAGGCCAACTGAAGAACCTACTATATTCCAAGAAATTCAGGATGATGATTACTGATTATGGAAGTTTTCCATAAAAACTGAATGAACTGTGCATTAAGTTAGTATCTCCAGAATAATCTAGCCCATGATTTTGGATTTGTCATCTACCATGCATCCTCAATAGGCTGACAAAATCCATGCATTATATGGTTTACATAGCTCAATTGTTTTACCTGTGTAATTTACGTGCACTAGTTATGCAATTTATATAAAGAAGAAAGTAAAGCTTTATATTTTTTTCCCATAGCTCACTCGAAGTAAATGAAAACATCTGAATAACATAGTACTGGATTATTCAATGCCATGGAAACTAGTGTTTTAGTTTGCAGACAAGAAGCAGTAACGTTTAGGTGAAGGTTACTTTTTAGTTTTAAAATAGATGCCTCAAATTTCATGCCAGCATTTTATTGATGACAATTGGTTCAAACCAAAAGTCCTATTTACTTCCCTATGAGACATGGTTCCTATGAGATTATAAAATGCCAAATTATAGTGGAAACATTCCTGTGAAATGAAGAAATGCAAAATCATGATATGTGGCAATCAATCTCTGATATGTAAGATACCCCTTGTCACCCTCACAGACCAGTTTTCTGACAAATAAAAAGGAATTTCAGAACAAAAATCTAAATAGCAAATACAATATATCAGTTACAGGGAGAAAAATAGGATGGTGACAAATAACAAAAGCAGTCTGGCATCAACAACGCACAATTAAGAGTTAAAGATGGAATAGTAGTTCAGAAAAAACTAAGACATGGTTCATATCGCTGGCCAAATATGAGCTCCTTTGAATAGTTGAAACCACCTCCGCCTCACAATTATCACCACTCCAACTGCTCATTTTCTCCCAGCACACCACATCCCCCTTAACTGATGATGTCTTGTCACTCACTGCAGAATTTTTCCAGGCGTGGAGTCTCTACTGAACTCTCTGAATACTGAAATATAGTAGATACAGAGCACCACTGAAATAGAGCCATTTCAGGATGGACAATAGCAGCCAACTGGCACAGAGCATTCCAATGAGAAAAATGGGAACTTGTAGCAAATCGATTAGGGGTAAATCTTTATGATATGCAAAGCATCAGGGAATTTTTTTTAATGTCCACACAATCTAGATTGGAGCTCTGCTTTTAAGATCTCTTCTGGAAGGAAACTGTTATTTACTCAACAAGGACCACATGGTTGACTTGACCCTACCAGGATTTGAACCTTTGATTTCCTGAGGGTTTCTGTATTTCAAATATGTTTTCACCACTAAGCTAATCCGCCTTGTACCTGCTTTATTTGTATGCATCTCTTGGTATTTATATGCACCAGAAAAATAAATGACTTCGTAAGATTTTAAGACCACAAACAGACATGTTGGATCCACAATGGATTTCAAATATTACTTTCACATAGGGCTGTCGATTAATTGCAGTTAACTCACGCGATTAACTAAAAAAAGATGAATCATACTAAAAAAGTTAATCGTGATTAATCGCAGTTTTAATCTCACTCTTAAATCATACCAATACCAATTGAAATTTATTAAATATTTTGAATGTTTTTCTATATTTTTAAATATACAGATAGCTAAACATTCATATGCCCCTTCATGGTTCGGCCACCATTCCAGAGGACATGCTTCCATGCTGATGATGCTTGTTAAAAAAAAAATGTGTTAATAAAATTTGTGACTGAACTCCTTGCGGGCGGTGGGGAGTCAGGTGGGCAGAATTGTATGTCTCCTGCTCTGTTTTACCTGCATCCTGCATATATTTCATGTTATTCCAGTCTCAGATGATGACCCAGCATGATGGTCGCTTTAAGAACACTTTCACTACAGATTTGACAAAACATAAAGAAGGTACCAGTATGAAATTTTGAAAGATAGCTACAGCACTCGACCCAAGGTTTAAAAATCTGAAGTGCCTTCCAAAATCTGAGGGGGATAAGGTGTGGAGCATGCTTTCAGAAGTTTTAAAAGAGCAACACCCCAATGCAGAAACTACAAATCCCGAACCACCAAAAAGAAAATCAACCTTCTGCTGGTGAAATCTGATTCAGATGATGAAAATGAACATGCATCTGTTCGCTCTGCTTTGGATCTTTATTGAACAGAACCTGTCATCAGCATGGATGCATGTCCTCTGGAATGGTGGTTGAAGCATGAAGGGACAAATGAATCTTTAGTGCATCTGGCATGTAAATATCTTGCGACATGGACTACAACAGTGCTATGCAAACACCTGTTCTCATTTTCAGGTGACACTGTAAACAAGCCAGCAGCACTGTCTCCTGCAAATGTAAACAAACTTGTTTGTCTGAGTGATTGGCTGAACAAGAAGTAGGACTGAGTGTACTTGTAGGCTCCAAAGTTTTACATTGTTTTATTTTTGAATGCAGTTTTTTGTTAATACAAAATTCTACATTAGTAAGATCAACTTTCACAATAAAGAGATTTCACTACAGCACTTGTATTAGGCGAATTGAAAAATACTATTTCTTTTGTTTTTTACAGTACAAATATTTCTAATGAAAAATAAATATAAAGAGAGCACTGTTCACTTTGTATTCTTTGTTGTAATTGAAATCAATATATTCAAAAATATTTAAATAAATGGTATTCCATTATTAACAGTGCGATTAATCACATGATTAATCGTAATTATTTTTTTAATTGCTTGACAGCCCTATTTCATATAATAATTTTAGCATCACTACCATGTTACACATATCTCATCAGCATTTGTTAAGGCAACTAATTATCCATCTAAGTTGAGTATCTGCAGAGCACTGACTAGAGCAGTCAGGAGGGCATTACAGTAATAACAAAGAGGAGGGTGGAAAGAGGAAATAAATGATGCTTCAGTGAGCACAAAATCATGATGCTGAGAACAAAATTAATCAAGACAACAAAAAACACAAAGAGAAAAAATTATTCAATTGCCTATACACCAATGCTAGGAGCCTGTATAACAAACAAGAGGAAATGGAATTTCTCATTTATGCTCAATCTTGCTGATATTAAAGAAATCTAGTGGGATGATTCTCATGACTGGAATGTTAAAATCAATGGTTATACCCAAATTGGCAATGGGGAGTGACAATCTATGTCAAAAATACCAAGACAATGATCTGGAATGTTTATGGATAGATAAAGATAAAGCACAAGATGGGATACCGACCACCTACCACACTAGAGAACAGAATGAATAACTCCTTAAGTGGCTATCTATAGAGCCCTGTAAATCTGTGGATATCCACTTTAAATTCACAGACCATGTTTGTGGATCGGGTGCAGATAAAAATTTTGTATCCGTGCAGGGCTCTACCTATCTCTAATGTATAGGGGGAAAAGGCTATGTGATCATGGGGGACTTCAATCTGAGTGACACATGCTGGAGGTCACATGCCGCCTAAAACATCCTCAGAATTTCTTAATATTAAAGATGACAATTTCCCATCTCAGAAAACATTGCATCCAACATGGGGAAATTCTATATTAGACTTCTATATTAGACCCAAGGAGCTCACTCTATTCACCTTAAAAGAAGGCAGCTCAGGGGAGACTTGATCACAGTTTATAAGTAATTACATAAGGAAGAAGAATTTGATAATTGGTTCTTCACTCTAGAACAGAAAAGATAGAGCAAGATCCAAAGCTGGAAGTTCAGGCTAGAACAAATTCAGACTGGAAATGAGGCACAATTTTTAAAAACAGTGAGAGTAATTAACTGCTAGAACAACGTACCAAGAATTGTGATAGATTTTCCATCACTGGCAAACTTTAAATCAAGATTGCATGTTTTTCTAAAAGGTATGTTCTAGTTCAAAGGAATTCTAGTTCAAGAGGAATTAATTCAGGGAAGACTTATGGCCTGTGTTATACAGGAGGTCAGACTACATGATCCAATGGACCCTTCTGACTTTATAATCTATGATTTTATAGTTTTTGCAGCTCATACCAAGATACCTGGTAGTCATGTTTCAGAAAAAGCATTATTAAATAAATTTTTATACATTTCCTCAAATAAATTCAGAATTTGCTATGTCTGTCTCTCATGTATATTCTCAATAAAACTGTAATTATCTTAAACCAAACCTACATATGATGTTCAAAAAGAAAATCTTCAGTACTATTAAACATAGAGGTTCTCATTCTGATCTCACTTAAGCTCATTTCAGAGCAGTGTAATTCCATTGAATTCAGTGAAGTTACTTGTGATTTACATCGCAGAGAGAACAGAGTAAGATTGCAGGCTCTTCATCAGAATATGACTCATCCATTCATGTATTCAGCTGTGCACAAGTAAGGCATCTCCTGCTTTGGGACTGGTCTGGTTAAGTTAGTCTGTTTTTTTTACATATCTATTCACTTCCAGCCACATGATAGGCAAGCAACCTGCTGAGTGTTCTTTAATACTGTTTTTGTGTATCTTGCTTGAATAGGACATTGGCTGTAGCTTACAAGGAAATTACATGAATGCAGCACCTATGTTATTAGTTGAAAAAGGCTGATGTGTTTGTATATTGTTCTTTTGAGTAGCCTCATTGACTAAAACAACTTATTAAAACATTGATTTTTTGATGGGTCTACTCAGGTGAATGATAAATATAAATGTGTTTGATGGCTTGCAGGAGTGGGCCTTATGTCTGCATTGATATTTAAGGGCCAGATCTTTGGCACTGCTCCAGCAGCCCTGTAGCCTGCTCAGTCAGCCCTTAGAGCTCTCTCCCTGCCCAGCAAAATCTTCAGGGGGCAAGAGTCAGCTTGGTGGTTCCTACATCATTCCCCATCTCAGTTGTCAGCATACAGGGTGTGTATCTGGGGAAAAGAGAGTGTGGCTAAGGCAACCTACACAATTTGGGGCTCTGAGTATGCTCTAGCTTATGTGAAGAACTTGGGCCACTTTTCCCGAGCCTTTTGTCTTGTGCCAAGGACAGTTCAACTAGAACAGGGACTCAGGCCCTCTGTGGTTTACATATGTGTTTTGATGGCTCTTACTGTTTTCATCTCTCTCTCTAAGTTTCCCACAGTAAAATATGAAGCTTAATGAATCTAAAGACTATTTTATAGACTATTTTAAAAAAGAAAAAGAAAAAAAACTCATCTAAAAAAGAATAGCACTGAACCATATTCTTAAATTTAACTGAAAATTTAGCTGTATTCATTAACGGTCATTATGAAGCAAGAGTCTATATTTGTAACGTGTCTGTTGTACTGGAGGTGTTTATAAAGTGCCCTGCTGTAATCTATTAGAACTAGTCTCAAGGCTAACGTCACTGTGACTTGTTGTTTCAACAGAACTGGCAGCAGAACTACCTTGGCATCCAAAAACCAGTGCCAACCAGAAAAGGAGATTTTTTTTTTTAAATAATTTTAAATTTCAGATTTGGCCTAATACCTTTGGGAGATAGGTTTGTGTTTTAAGTGCATATTATAGGTACAGCTGGTTACTTTAAAACAAACCCCTCATGCAAATTTCTTACTCTTAACTCATTCCAATTCATTTTCACTATCTTACTAGGAAGATTTAATTCATAAAAGAACTTCTTATATTGATTGTCTGAAAACATAATGGTTTAATTTTTGCTTGGTTTGCCCATGCTTTGAATATAAGAAGTATTTCTTAGTCAGATTACATAAAGTACAAACCATCAGTTGGTAGGAATAAATTTACTGGATTTTTGTCCCTTTTCTTTTTCTCAAATGGAAAAACATCCCTCTCTGGGTCAGAAAGCAGTTTCAGTTATATCAACATAATCCACATTAATTTCATGGAGTTCAATAGGTTTAGTCCAGATTTACACTAATGAAACTGAACTCAGTTTGGCCCTGTGTTACTACGTTTAGAAGCCAAAAAAGGTGCTTAATCAACTGAAAAAGGATGAGCCGTGTCTCATAGGTGCAATACATTGCCTCCTCTTGACCCTCACCAGTGATGAAATCCAGCTGCTGAATCCCCAGGTATTTTAAGCCCCTAGAGTCTGAACAGAGTCCAGGCATTTTAGGGCCTGTTTTAGGGCCTCTTGGAACATTCTTGGGGAGCAAGATCTTGCACCTCATCCTGAGAGTTGCAACCAAATGGCCCCCTGCCCAGCACCTAGAACGCCTTAATCTCACCCTATATCTTAAACACTCTCTCCCACAGAACTCCAGCCTTGAGGTGTTCTGGGTCCACAGTTTACCTCTTCAGGATGCAGGTGGTAGGTGTAGGTTATAAAACATGCAGACACTTTGTGCAGAATTCTAAGACGATTTCTTTAATCACATGAGATATACACAGCTCTATATATAAATAATAAACCCGACACACATCTTCCTGCCTCAGGTTCTTCACCACTCCAGAGTACTCTTGGGCTGGGGCAGAGTCATCTGGAGCATCCAGAGACCTTCCACTGCAGCATATGGCTTGTGTTCTGTAACATGGAGCTTTCTCTAGCCCAGCTAAGCTTTTCTGACCTTGGCCAGTCCATCCCCCCCATCCTTTCTCCTTCCCCTACACTTCCTGTGTGTCTCTGTATCTCTACTTCATATGTCCCACCAACACCTCTGTCTCTTAGTCCTGGTGACTTTCCACTCTCACCACTTTCCTCCTTCTTCAGACATATAGGAGGAAGTATCTTCTCCTAAGGTACAACGAAACGATTGTCATTCAGGTGCTACCACCTGAAGAAGCTGCTGTTGAATTCTAACAATCCGCCATTGTACCTGTTCTGGCAGGGATACTGAACAGCCCTGCCAACAATGACAGAATCCACATAGATGCAGATAGAGGCATTCAGAATACAACAATTTCAAAATAACAACTTCACAATTTCAACCACATTTCATAAATTATATAGACAGATTTCCCAAAATCATCATACTGTGGTTGAGAGATTAAATTATACTTAGTTAAGGGTGAGGGGGGGAAATATTCACTATTTTGAAAAAGGGAAAGCATGCAGGGTATATCAATCCCTTGGTACCTATAATACACAAACTGGTCATTTGCATCATACGGATATTATTCTCCAGTGTTCAAAACAAAGAGCTATCACCATAACAACCACTGCATCACATAACACACGGATACTGTTCTTAGAAACATCACTCAACACTGTTGATTTTAAAATAAAATTTGTATCATTCTTTTTACTTTGGTTTTTATAATTATTTCGGCCAAGGAAGAGATGTAAACTTCAAAAAACAATATTCAGTGACACTCTTCTAGGTGATGATTCCATGATATTTTCATCAAGAAAAATATGAAAATGAAAACAACACAAGAAAAAACAATCCTATTATGCTTTTGTATGGTCAAAAAGCTGCTATGATGTATCCTTCCATCAGATTCAAACACCTGGATATTAACATTACCAACTCTTCGGACAGCACTTCTACAGTATGCACATTCTCTACTGAAACACACCTGCTAAGATCATACAGAAACTATGAGACATAGAATCTTAGAATATCAGGCTTGGAAGGGACCTCAGGAGGTCATTTAGTCCAACCCCCTGCTCAAAGCAGGACCAATCCACAACTAAATCATCCCAGCCAGGGCTTTGTCAAGCCTGATCTTAAAAACCTCAAAGAAAGGAGATTCCACCACCTTCCTAGGTAACGCATTCCAGTGTTTCACCACCCTCAAAGTGAAAAAGCTTTTCCTAATATCCAACCTAAACCTCCCCCACTTCAACTTGAGACCATTACTCCTTGTTCTGTCATCTGCTACCACTGAGAACAGTCTAGAGCCATCCTCTTTGGAACCCCCTTTCAGGTAGTTGAAAGCAGTTGAAATCCCACCTCATTCTTCTCTTCCTCAGATTAAACAATCCCAGTTCCCTCAGCCTCTCCTCATAAGTCATGTGTTTCAGTCCCCTAATCATTTTTGTTGCCCTCCACTAGACACTTTCCAATTTTTTCACATCCTTCTTGTAGTGTAGGACCCAAAACTGTACACAGTACTCCAGATGAGGCCTCACCAATGTTGAATAGAGGGGAACGATCATGTCCCTCGATCTGCTGGCAATGCCCCTACTTATACAGCCCAAAATGCCATTGGCCTTCTTGGCAACAAGGGCACACTGTTGACTCATATCCAGCTTCTCGTCCACTGTAACCCCTAGGTCCTTTTCTGCAGGACTGCTGCCTAGCCATTTGGTCCCTAGTCTCTAGCAGTGCATGGGATTCTTCCGTCCTAAGTGTGGGACTCTGCACTTATCCTTATTGAACCTCATCAGATTTCTTTTGGCCCAATCCTCTAATTTGTCTAGGTCCCCCTCTATATCCTATCCCTACCCTCCAGCATATCTACCTCTCCTCCCAGTTTAGTGTCATCTGCAAACTTGCTGAGGGTGCAGTCCACGCCACCCTCCAGATCATTAATGAAGATATTGAACAAAACCGGCCCCAGGACAGACCCTTGGGGCACTCTGCTTGATACCAACTGCCAACTAGACATTGAGCCATTGATCACTACCCGTTGAGTCTGACGATCTAGCCAGCTTTCTATCCACCTTATAGTCCATTCATCCAGCCCATACTTCTTTAAGTTGCTGGCAAGAATACTGTGGGAGACCATATCAAAAGCTTTGCTAAAGTCAAGGAATAACACATCCACTGCTTATCCACAGAGCCAGTTATCTCGTCATAGAAGGCAATTAGATTAGTCAGGCATGACTTGCTCTTGGTGGATCCATGCTGACTGTTCCTGATCACTTTCCTCTCCTCTAAGTGCTTCAGAATTGATTCCTTGAGGACCTGCTCCATGATTTTTCCAGGGACTGAGGTGAGGCTGACTGGCCTGTAGTTCCCCAGATCCTCCTTCTTCCCTTTTTTAAAGATGGGCACTACATTAGCCTTTTTCCAGTCATCTGGGACCTCCCCCAATCACCATGAGTTTTCAAAGATAATGGCCAATGGCTCTGCAATCACATCCGCCAACTCCTTTTAGCACTCTCGGATGCAGCGCATCTGGCCCCATGGACTTGTGCTCATCCAGCTTTTCTAAATAGTCTCGAACCACTTCTTTATATAGATGTATATAGTTAAGATTCTGCCCTACCCCTGTGCTCTGGAGGAGGGTAAGTGTTGCTACTCTGCAGCTGCGGTTTACAGCAGGAATTCTGATGCAACCATTAGGGGTGCATTAGGGGAAACTCTGCCACCTGTGGAGATGGAGCAGTTTGCTTTCCACTCTGCATCTAGCTATATCTACTGGTACAGAAGGTGATGGGTGAGCCCTGGCTTTGCCCTTCCCACCCCTCCCCTCCCTACCAATGTAACTTGTACATCTGGGGCCTGTTCCATTAACGCTAATGCAAAGACTCATTGGATTTCAGTGGGCTTTGAATCATAGAATCATAGAATATAAGGGTTGGAAGGGACCCCAGAAGGTCATCTAGTCCAACCCCCTGCTCGAAGCAGGACCAATTCCCAGTTAAATCATCCCAGCCAGGGCTTTGTCAAGCCTGACCTTAAAAACCTCTAAGGAAGGAGATTCTACCACCTCCCTAGGTAACGCATTCCAGTGTTTCACCACCCTCTTAGTGAAAAAGTTTTTCCTAATATCCAATCTAAACCTCCCCCACTGCAGCTTGAGACCATTACTCCTCGTTCTGTCATCTGCTACCATTGAGAACAGTCTAGGTGGATTAAGTCCATTCACATAAGCTAGCCAGAATCTGATGCCATTTTATTAAACACAGCCCCAGTGAAGTCAATGGAGCTGTCTTCAATAGTGAGCTAACCCCATGTCAAGGAAGAGATTCCTTTTCCCCAAATATTTTTCTTGCTTTTCGAGGTTCTCATTCTCAGGTAAAGAAAAATATATAGTTTTCTTAACTGCTGAATATCATGTCTATACGTTTTTGTTGCTATTCGTGAGTAATGGATACTATTAGAATATTGCTATCACTGTAGAAATTTCATACAGGGGACACTACACACCACTTTCAGTGGCATGTGTAGCTACATGCTACAATGAAAAGCAAGCTGCATCTACACTGCAGTGTGCAGCTACATGGGTTAGTGGAAACCTCTGGCAGGAGGGAGGCAGTGGGGAAAGATTTCTGCAGTCCCCTATTGCCAGAGCCTTTCCCCACTGCTGGAGTCTTTCCCTGAGGCAAGAAAGGTCTCTAGAAGCACGGAACTCGCAGACCCTTTCCCTGCTGCCAGAGTCTTTACCTCCAGTGAGGAAAAACTCTATAGCAGCAGGGAACTGGCAGAGCCTTTTCCCACTGCCAGAGCCTTTCCCCACTGCCTCCCCACTGCCACAGCCTTTCCTCACTGCCGGAGTCTTGTCCTGAGGCAGGGGAAGGCTCCAGCAGCTGGGAGGGAGCAGGACACCACCCAGCAGTATAGATGAGGAGGCAGGTCTTGGGCGAGTTGAGAGCCATGTAGCGCTACTCAAGTATATAATCATATCCTTCAGTCATGTCTGTATTATCCGCGCCTAGGGTGTGCCTCACAATCTATGTTGCTACGTAAACCCATGCTATGGGGCTACCTGAGTACATACTCTATGAGCTGCAGTGTAGCAGGGCGGTCACCCTGCTCTGGCCCTGAAAGGGTTAAAGCCCACCCTGGGAGAGGGCTGGGGCTGTGAGAAAAGGCTAGGCTGATTGGGAAGGCAGCCACAGTTGGGGCCACACCCCAATCAGGCCACAGCTGGCCGAAAAAAGGGCTATGAGCCAGGAGCTCAGAAAGAAACTCTCTCTCTCTCGCTTTTGAGAGAGAGGGACTGGCTGCCTGGGAGAAAAGGGTATCTGGGGTGAAGCAGTGCTGGGGGAAGGCAAAGGGAGCCGGGGAGTTCCAGCCTGGTAAACCCCCAGGCTGCAGGCCTTGGTAAAGGCCCAGAAAGGTACTGGGGCTGCAGAGGGGCAGCCTGGGAATAGGCAGAGGCAGCTGGTCCTAACCCCTTGCCAATGATGAGTGGCCATTACACTGCAGTCTGTCCCAGTGAGCAGGGGTTAGATGATGACTGGCAGTAGCCACTGAGGCAAAGTGGGTTTAGAGGATTGGGGGTTCCTCTGGGAGGGGACACCCAGAGTGTGGGGGGGTACTGCTGGGGCAGAACCCCAGGGTAAAGGGCATCGGGGTCCAGGAGGGACAGGGGGCCAGCGGCAGGTGAGACCCCAGCGGGCAGAAGGCCCTCCGTAAGCTGGAGAAGAGCTAATTCCCAGACGACCAGCAGGAGGTTCCATGCCAGTGAGTCATCATTTCGCTACATGCAGAAAGCAGCATGCAGTGTAGCTGTAGCCACAGCGGTCCGTTATTTAAACCAGGGCATGCCTTTTTTGGTTCGAACATCAGTTACATTATATTATGACACAAATGAGGGGATATACAGAGAAAAGCTAACGTTACTGAATATTATGTGCCATCATGAAGGAGTGTACAGTGCTGTTTTATAGAGTTCAAAGCCCTCGCCTAGTCTCCTTACATAACAAAGCACATGCTGTACTAGAAACCAGCTAATACCAATTCACTTTCATGTAATCAGAATAAAAAATGTTAGCTTCATTTCTTAGATTTCTGCCCATCTTTTCTGATTAACATCACTACAATGATATTGTAGAACCGTTGCCTCACTATGATTTTTTTAATAAACTTGGGGAACAGAACTGTGGAGGTAAAACAAACAAACAACTTTATCTTAAATGTATACAAAAGAACATGACTAGTACTGCCACAAACCATAGGGGTTTGGCTGAACTCTTGGAACTTATGAACAACAATCATTTTTAGCTATTTTTAATTCCTGGGACCTGAAAGAATAGTCTGAGAATGCTTGAAATTCAGCAGTCAGTGGCTCCAACATAAAACCAATAGCACTCACTGGAATTGCTGGTAATTCATTACTTCTCCTAATGTAACTTTGTTTTGGACTCAGGTTAAACTGTTACCCATTGTTTGCATCCCACTACCATTATTTGTTATAAAACAGTGGTCACATCATCTGCTAACAGTTACAACATAGTACTACATGATATACCATAACACTTATGCTTAAAATAATGCCAATGCATCTCAAATACTGATGTCTGATAACCATTTGCAAATTATGACATTTTAAAGCTACAATTGTATATGCGGTAGCACTATAAACTCTGGTGTATTGCGAGCTGCATTAGAATTGCAAACTGTCTCTTTAAGATTAAATAAAAGGATAGCTCTAGAGGAGAAGTAAAGGTAGCTTTGAACTAATGCAGTCTGGGAAAGAGCCTTCACCCTAGGGGTCAGATCCTCAGCTGGTATAAAATATCATAACTCCATTGACCCCAGCTGAGCTGTGATTGATTTATGCAAGTTGAGGATCTGGGCCCAGAAGTCTGGGACAAGTCAGAGTCCTATCCGCGTAAGAAAAAGCGTCAAGTTTTCTGCCTGAAATGCAAAGATAACAAGTTGAGAGAGGGCTGAATGGCACCTGACACAACAACATTGAGCTGATAATTGAAAGAAAAGGTAACTGAACAAGCTGAGTGGGCATGACTAGCTGAAAGGTAGGAGAGGAGAGGATGTGCAGAGTCTTCGGAGAAGTGGTCAGGAGACCAGTGGGAAGTGCACTCTGAGCATGCCTGAGGTGTTGTCCATTGGTGGTCTGATCAGAGGTTCAGGGTGACTGGGGAGAGAACAGATTGGACCTGGGTTTATCAAATACAGTCAGTTAACTCAAAGGCAATTCTTTTTGCTAGAAAGGCAAGCAACTGTTTAATTTTCCACCCAAACCAGTGTAGACTGTAAACCAGAGTAGACTGTAAACCAGAGAGCTGACAGTCCCCCCATTAAATTAAATTAGCCCCCCCCCATTTTTAATTTATAAGGGGAGGTCACTCTTAAAGGCTTGCTGTGTGAAAGAGCTCACCAATACAAAAAGTTTGAAAAGCACTGCAGTGTAAATTGACTTTCAGAGCCTTGCACACTTAGCAGCAGCAAGCAGAGGATGAGGATGCAGGACACAGTTTGACTTGATCAGAAGAGGAGAATACAGCAGGCAAGGAAATAGAAAGGAGAGTTCTGTGGAAAATTTTGATTATTTGCTGCTGGTGCAAAGCACAGTTTGATTTGATTTTAGGAAGATGGTCTCTCTCTCTGATATTTTGCTACAGAATTTAATGGCTACAGCAAGTAACAAGCAGTTTAATTTGCAAAATAATCCTTGATTTACACACAAGCTAACTATTTTAACACGTTTTTATAGAAGCTATATACATACACACGTACTGGGTTGGTTTTTATTAAAAAATGAAGAATTTCTGCAATACATCAGGCCATCCTCTTTGGATTTTTGGTTACAAAAATGCAGCCAGGATAAGCAGAGACCTACGTACCCTGGGCCAAAGAAGTGTAAAACACATAGCACTGAAGAGACTGCTAAAAAATATGAGAAATGTATCAACAAATTTCAGCATTAATAGAAATCTAAATATCCCCATGTTTCAGTTCATAAAGAAGAACTAGTTTGTGTAATTAATGTTCAGAAAACATGGGAAACTTTCTGATGAGGCCAGTCCTTTTGTTAGTGAATCAATTTAGAAATTATCTAAATTTAAAAGCAAATGGACATTATCCATAATATTATTTAAGTATTAGGGGTCAGCTCCATAGCTGGTGTAAGCTGATATAGTGCTACTGAAGTCAATGAAGCGACACCAATTTATACCAACCAAGGAGTTGTCTCTAGAACTTTTACTTGATTTTTCAATTAATTATTACATAGCCTCAGTGCAGATTCATTGTCAGTCCTGTGGTTGCAAAGAGATTTTAGGTTGGGTTTTCAACAGTGCTCAGTATTGCCCTTTCTTTTATTGAATCTGACAGAACTTTTAACATTGACTTCAAATAGGAGCAGACCAGCAACTGAGTGTTTGTTAAAAATCCAAACCTTAATTTTATAGCAAAGTGAGGACATAACTAAACCTAGGAGACCAACTGAGAGATGAACACATTGAAAACACACGAACAAAAAGTGAGAAACCCTAGCAAAATAATCAAAAACAGAACAAGCCAAATCTATAAGAATGCCTTTAGACAACAGTAGTAACTGTGTTTCATTTTAATTTACTTGAGAGATTGAGTCCACAAACGAAGTATCAGAACCACCATATTTTCTTATTGATTACCAAATTTGAAGTCTTAGCTGTCTGTGGACAAATTATCCAAATTTATTTTTCCTAGTCTGACTAATGAAGGTCTTCAGATTGCCCATTTTCTTGCTTATAAGTGTCAAGTAATACTGAAGCGCTGATCATTTTCCTGTAAATTTTTCAAAGAGGAAAATATTTGCATGAGACCCAGGAAACAACAGATTGGAATGAAGCATGAAGTAAGGGCTAAGGGTGTCTATTTGCTGCCAAGAACACCTTCACAATTTGGGTGGAAAAAAATAAAAGGGAGAAAATCCCTGTCAAGAGACTGATCTATCTGTTTTGCACTATTCAGAGTCATTATGGGGAGACTGATGGCATTTTATGCCTGCCAAGTCTGAAGAACCCAAACACGTCCCTTTTCAGGCAGTAGAAACCAAAGGAAGTTAGTTCCATTTTTCATGCTTATCTGGCTTGTCAAACAGTCTAGCTACCTTTATGCTGCTGGGACCAACGGAGCAAATATTTTCTATCTAAAAGCTGGGGTTCTTTGTCTTCATTCCTATCAATGAAGAGGCAGGGCAGGGCTCTCTTATTTCCCTAACTGCTTTTTATTTTTTAGGTTAAATAAGTCTTTGGCCCAATGGGCTTATTACCTTCCTCTCACTGTCTGACTGAATTAAAACAACCACTAAGCACAATACATTTGAGGTTTCAGCACCTTTACAAATCTTTTCAAATAAGTCATGGTGAGATTTGGGGATGATTCCACCCCTGCAGTTGGAAATCAAACTTCTTGAGCCTACAAGCTGCTCCACCTCAGCATGCCCAAAGACTGGCCAATAATGTACAGTGGTCATGCTAGACAAGGCAAAAGGCCCTATTCATGGGCAGTAGAGTGGCTGATGAATACATAATGTTGCACTCTATGGTCATCTTAAAACTGAACTGGACAAAGCAATTGAGAACTGTATAGAAAAATCCTGCTCTGATAGGGGAATGGACTAGAGACCTTGCCACTCTCTACAGCTGCAAAGCCCAGAACAGTTTGTGAAATTCCATTGGCCACAAGCTCAAAGGCCCCTTTTGGATGAATCAGTTCCATAGTGTGTTTGAGCTGGATGGTATTATGATAAACAACTTCCTAATAGGTAAATTTATAATATGATAATATACTTATGTATAGGAGAATGTCTAGGAACTTGGAAGAACTCTATTTTCAGGAAGTGCTTAATGAGAGAGGACAAAAGAAATGGAAAAAGGAATAAAGCCTAAATGTTGAATTGTCTTGGCTCTCTCTGTTCTTGTGTTTGAACACTAAACATAGTGGAAGAAGTGAATCAGCTCCTGCATGTATGTGAAATCAGAAACGAAGAATATTGCAAAGAAAAAACAAACAAACAAAATAAAGAGAAAATAATAATCATGGCAGCATACTAGATTCCTATCCACTAGCAGATGGACATGTATTTAGCAATTGGACATTCTTTAAATCACAATAGAAAAGCTTGAAATAGCAACAGGATTGCTGGATAAAAAGGGAAACAAAATATGAACAGCCATAGCTGTAAGTAGGGTTGCCAGTGTCCGGTTTTCGACGGAATACCCAGTCGAAAAGGGATCTTGGCAGCTCTGGTCAGCACTGCTGATGGGGCCATTAAAAGTCCAATTGGCGGCGCAGTGGGGTTAAGGCAGGCTCCCTGCCTGCCATGGCTCTGCGCGGCTCCCGGAAGCAGTGGCATGTCCCCGCTCCAGCTCCTAAGCATAGGGGCAGTCAGGGGGCTCCGAAAGCTGCTCCCACCCCAAGTGCTGACTCTGCAGCTCCCATTGGACGCCTGCCCCAGCCCTGATCCCCCTCCCGTCCTCTGAACCACTTGGCCCCAGCCCTGATCCCCTTCCTGCACCCCAAACTCCTCAGCCCCAGCCTTACCCTGGAGCTCGCATTTCCAGCCAGAGCCGTCACTGCCCCCTCCCCCCGCATTCCAACCCTGATCCCCCCTCTCACCCTCTAAACTCCTCAGTTCCAGCCCGGAGTATGTTCCTGCACCCAAAGCCCCTCATTCCCAGCCCCACTCCAGAGCTTGCACCCCCAGCCAAAGCCCTCACCTCCCCTTTTCCCCAATCCTCTGCCCCATCCTGGAGCCCTCTCACACACCCTGAACCCCTCATTTCTGGCCCTGCCCCCTCCCATACTCTGAATTCACTGGCTCCACCCCCCAGCCTGGAGCTCCCTCCTGCACTCCAAGCCCCTCATCCCTGGCCCCAACCCAGAGCCCACACCCCTAGCCAGAGCCCTTACTCCCTCCTGCATCCCAACCCACTGCCTCAACCCGGAGCCTCCACCCACACCCTGAACTCCTAATTTCTGGCTCCACCCCAGAGTGTGCACCCCCAGCCAGAGCCCTCACCCCCTCTCACATCCCAACCCCCTGAGCCAGCCCAGTGAAAGTGAGTGAGTGAGTGAGAAGGGGATGGAGTGAGCAGGGGCACGGCCTCAGAGAAGGGGTGGGGCAGGGGTGGGGCCTTGGAGGAGGGGAATGGCAAGGTGCGTGGAAAGGGTGTTCAGTTTTGTGTGACTAGAAAGTTGACAACCTTAGCTGTAAGGTGCAAAGGCTGGCACATGCCCCAACAGCAGCAGGAGGACCGATGTAAAATCCTAGAAGCACTACAAAAGCATTTTCAATCCATAATAAGCATTATATACAAAAGATATTTTTCAGTATTGCCAAAATTGTTGACCCATGCAATTATCAAATCTTAAAAGATGAACTCATTCATGATAGATTAGTAATAGGGTCAAAAGTTGTAGGAGCTCAAATAATAAAGCTCAGAGAGTGCACACTGCCTCTTCCAAGAGCTATAGACATGTACAAAAGCTACTAGTGAAGAAGCTCGCATCTAAATGCAGAGCACATGTGGAGTAGACACAGATATAATTCACCAAGTAGAGCAGGGAAACAAGGAAAAATACACCAAAATTTGTGCAGAAGCAAATGCACAAATAAAAAGCAAAGGAGATAAGTAAAATGCAAACAAAGACCTGTAGGACTGTGGAGAAAAACATGATAATGGAAGATGCCCTGCATATGGAGCCATATGTAATAACTGTGGTAAGAGAAATCATTATGCCAAATGTCTGCAGACAATAAAAACAAACAACCAAACCAAAATGAACCATACTGAGGAAGTAAACAGTGACTCAGAATGAAAATTTGCACATACTGTATGAGACATTAATGCAGTGTACAACTATAAAAAATAAATGGTTTGTAAAACTCAAACTCATACCATATCCAAAGACAAGGCAGAAGTACACAAACAAAAAGGAAACTGAATGCCAAACTGAAAATGGGGCATCAGTGAATATGCTAGGCTACAAAGACTTCCTCAGCATTATACAAGAGAAGAATGTGAAATTGCAACCAAGCAAAGCTAAATTAATATTATATGATGGCAAAAATCACAATACTACTAGGACAATTTAAATGTAAAAGAAAACACCAAATAAAAGCATAGAGGCTGAAATTTCAGGTAAAACAGAAGCCACTGCTACCAGTAACAAAGTGAATGCATGACTCTAATGACACAAAACCTAGGACAAATGATTCATACAACCTACCTCATCAAGCTCATCATCAGAAGCAAACTCTCCACAAATTAGGACACACCAACTCAAATCAGCACCAGATCCTGCCAAACAAGAGATGTGGACATATCTCCACTGTTATGATGATCTACAACCCTCACAACACACCTTTCAAGATCCATTCGTCCTACACATACGTATCACAACATGTAGTGTACCCAATCTAGTGCATCAGATGCTCCCAACAATACCTATCTGGGTGAAACGAGACAATCACTATGCTCTTGAATGTACTCACCACATGGAACAATGATAAAAGACAAAAAACCCTTATTGCCCATGGGTGAACACTTTTCACAAAGCTAAGGTGACCACATTTCCCTATGCTGAATACGGGACACCTGGTAAAATTAATCGTATTCAAGCAAGTTCAACGGCAATCAATGAGAACTATGCAGTACAAACATTCAAATTAACATCAGGTTGACTGAGCCCCTGTTAAAAAGAAATACTGCGTAGTTAGATTCTTTTTTCTACCTTCTTATCTTTAAGGCTTTAGGGTTCACAAGGGAAGAAGTGACACACACACTCCTGTACTCCTCTCTCACATGCGGGAGTGACTGACCAATCCAACCCTCCCTGCCCGAGGTTCTCCATGCTCCGTGCCTGGCTGGGCCCCCGGGATGGACCCGCCTCTCCTGATACCTGGCACCATGTCTTCCCGAGGCAACATGTGGAGAGGGAAGCAGGGTCACATGACCCCCTCCCCAGATTTCTGCCAGGGTTCACATCAGAATGTAGCCAGCCACAGTCTTTCGGCACTGTGTGGGAGGGGAGGGGAGGGGAGGGGAGAGGCGGAAAGGCATGGGAGCTACTTCTAGCCGCGGGGTGCGGGGAGGGAACATCTGGCCCATGTCATTGCAGCACTTATCTCTTCTCTCCCCACTGTGTGGCTGGAAGCAGCTTGTCCCTTCCTGCCCACACAGTGTTCAAAGACAGCTAACACCTCCAGGCTGCTGCTGGCTACCAACATAACCCAGCACGGGCAGGAACGGGTTAAGCCCTAAGGATGCATTGTGCACCAGGGCCCAGGGAAGAGGGTGCCAAGCCTCTGCCCCAGGGCTGCTGTGGAGCCTGCATGGTTGCGGTGGGAACAGGCTGGAAATCGCTTCCTCCCCGCCACTCCAGAACTTAGCTGAGGTGCAGAGAGGCTTCCCAGTGCCAGTGTTGTGTGGGACTTTAGCACATGCATGGCTTGGCTCCTCCTGGCCAGCGCCCCAGGCTGGAGGGTGTTGGGCTTTCCTGGGGCACCAACCCAGCCAGAGGCAGTGGAGGAAGGAAGGCACCTGTCAGCCAGGCTGTTGGTGAGCTGAGCACTCCGACCAGGGGCTGGTTCTCCGCAAGGCAGGGGGAGTGGGATGCGCCCTGCCAGGGGCAATATGAAGGAGCAGCGGGGCTAGGGGAGGGGCAAAGGAGCAAAGCAGGGAGAGGACAGTGAGAGGTGGAACACATAAAGGGCTGATGGGTAGGCAGCAGAGCTGACACATAACCGGCCACTGCCTGGTGCCTCCCTTCACTCACCAGACACCTCAGATTGCAGCGCGCAGCCTGCACCAGTCAGAAATGGGACTGGGGAAGGGCCCTGCTAGCCAACAGCCAGCATGCAAAGCGGGCTGCGCTGACGGATCAGCAGGGGGGCGGGTGACCCTGAGCACTGCATCTATGCCCCGCCAATAGCCTTGCACACCCACCCCCATTGTTGGTCCCTTGACCTCCCTCACTCAACACTGGTGGGTAGGCGGCTGGCGAGCAGGGATTGGGCCAGCAGCAAAATCCACCACTACTGATGGTGGGGAGAAAGAAAATATGGGACAATTTGCCCTTTTTTAAGAAAAAGTCGGGATACCTGCAGGAGGTCTTAAATACAGGACTATCCCTTTAAAACAGGACGTCTGGTCACCCTACACAAAGCAATAGCTCCATATCTGATCTCTCAATCCTCATCTGTAAAGGAAATCTGCACAACACATTCTAAAGACAAGCCTGGTATATACATAACTCTGCTGGACACTAAAAACCATGGACTTCACAAACACACTTATTTTATGGCTCATTACAACAATTTGTAACGCACCCTACTGCCTGTTAACCCTTAGTTGCTCACTTCATTTTAAGTGGTCTTCTACAGTGCGTGAACACCTTATGCTTAACAATCTGTTCCGCCTTATATTTATCTTGGACATATTGGTTACCTTCTCCAGACCTGAGAAAGAGTTCTATGAAGTTCAAACACTTGTTCATTCCACCAACAGAAGTTGGTCCAATAAAAGATAATACCTCACCTATCTTGTCTCTCTGATTCATACTATAGGCAGACAAGGAAAACAAAAAGCGTAAGAGAAGACAATTCACTGTAGCATCTGCTAAAAGATTGCTATGATGTTTTTGAAGGATAGGGGTGTCTTCCAGGCATGTTATATCTGGAAATCAATAAAATTATTCAGCCAGTACCTTGCTTGCAGACTATCCATTGCATTAAGAAAAAAATAAAGGAAGCAATAAAGCAAATGAAAAAAGAAGTAATCATTGTTAAATCATAGAGCTCACAAGCTGGATAAGGAGAATCGTAACCTCTGTGAAGCCTGGTAAGCTGTGCATTTTCATAGACCCAAGCAATTTAAACAAATCATTAAAAAGAGTTCACTACCAAATGACTAGAACTGAATATTTTTACCTTACTTGAGAATACGTTGGTAATATTACTTGACTTGCCAAAAGCAAAAATATTCTCAGTACTTGATGTTTTGAGAGATAAAGGTATTAATTTAAGGCCAGAATCAAAGGGCTCTGAAACTTTAACAAATGACCTTTAGCCCCAGATGAGGGTACTTTACCCTTGTTGCTATTTTTAAAAGAAAAAACAGCTTTATAATTTTATGGGCTTTATTACAAATTAATAAAAATAAAATTAAAAGTAAGTAAACTTCAAACCAAAACTACTTATTACAACTCTTACCAGACTAAGAATTAAGCAGCACAATTACGTAATCATATTTATAATTGGAATTGCATTAATAAATCAATTTGACAATAACATGGAATGGAATCAACACCAAATTATTAGGTGAGCACAGCCAATACTTAAATGATGAAGTTAATGTAACATATGAATAATCTTATTTAACCCTGGAAACTTAAGAAGATGAAGTTTGCTTCTCAGCCCTATGAAGCAATAACCAGATTCCATCAAAGTTACCTCTTTGACTCCTACAGTGAACTCTTTTCCCACCTAATCTATATTTCTATAATGCAAACCATAATTTCCCTTTTGAGGATAAAGGGGAAGTTACTCACCTTGCAGTAACTGAAATTCTTCGAGATGCGTCCCCCTGTGGGTGCTCCACTCTAGGTGTCAGTGAGTCCCAGCACCATTGATCGGAGATTTTCGGTAGCAGTGCCTGGTCGGGACACAGGCGCTCCGTTGGTATCTTCCATCTCGTTGGAATCTTCCTGAGCACCTGCGTCCCGCACCCCCCCGCCCCAGTTCCTTCTCTACTGTGGAGCAATTATACTAGCACTCCAAAGTAGAGAGGAGGAGGGTGAGGAGTGGAGCACCCACAGGGACACACATTTTGAAGAACTTCAGTTACTGCAAGGTGAGTAACTTCCCCTTCTTCTTCTTCTTCGAGTGCTGTCCCTGTGGGTGCTCCACTCTAGGTGAATGTGTAGCAGGACCCACTATGGTCGGTGGGACTTTGGAGATGCGGCAGTGAGTACTGTAGAGAGTACTGTATGGCCTACTATAGTATCTGCGATGGTATCTTGTGTGATAGCATAGTGTTTGGCAAACGTGTGTTCAGATGACCATGTCGCCGCTCTACAGATGTCAGAAATGGGTACGTTATGTAGGAAGGCAATGGATGTTGACATAGCTCGAGTGGAATGAGTTCTAATGCCTTCGGGCAGTTGAATATTTTGAATACGATAAGAGGATCTGATGCAGTCAGAGATCCACTTGGACAGACGTTGTTTAGAGACAGCCATACCTTTCGATCTTTCGGTGATGGAGACAAAGATTCGTGGAGATTTACAAAATGGCTTAGTCCTGTCTAAGTAAAAGGCAATTGCTCACCTGACATCGAGAGTATGTAGGGATGCTTCGTGTGGAGTCTTGTGAGGTTTGGGATAAAATGTAGGCAAGTAAATCGGTTGGTTAAGGTGAAAGGTGGATACCACCTTAGGGAAAAATTTAGGATGTGGTCTCAGAGTGACTTTGTCTTTGGAGAAGATTGTGTAAGGAGGATGGGTCATCAGGGCGCTTATTTCACCTACTCTCCTTGCTGATGCTACTGCAACTAAGAAAGCTACCTTCATGGATATATGGAGAAGAGAGGAGGTAGCCAAAGGCTCGAATAGAGGTTTCATGAGAGCGTGAAGAACGAGGTTAAGATTCCATGTAGCTGCCATTGGGTAAATTTTAGGGTAGAGATTTTGTAGGCCTGTGAGAAATCATTTTATGGTGGGGTGGGTAAAGAGTGAATAACCTTCAAACAGGTCTTGGAAGGTGGTGAGCACCACCAGGTGTACTTTGATGGATCTGAGCGAAAGTCCGTCCTGTTTTAGTTTCAGGAGGTAGTCTAGAATGTTAGGGAGGGTCACCGTATTGGGCGTTAAGTGATTACCTGAGCACCAGAGGACGAATTGCTTCCACTTCTGCAGGTAAGTTTTACGAGTGGAGTCTTTTCTACTGTGCAGAAGGACGTATTGGACTTGCTCGAACCAGGCGAGTTCATGGGTTTGGAACCATGAAGGAACCAGGCTGTCAGGTGGAGCTTTTGGAGCTGGGGGTGAAGAACCCGTCCGTTGTCCTAGGAAAGGAGATCTGGCCTGTTGGGGACAGCCTGTGGATGATAGGAGGACATGCGGACTAGGTAAGGATACCACATCTGTCTCAGCCAAGCCGGGGCAATTAGGATGACCCGGGCCTTGTCGCCTACGATCTTCCAAAGAACCCTGTGTAGCAGGGGAATTGGTGGAAAGGCACAGAGGAGAGAGCTGTTCCACGGGATGAGGAACGCATCTCCTAGGGATGCAGTCCTGAGTCCCGCTCTGGAGCAAAACAGCCGACATGTGGGATGCAGTTCCCTTTCGTGTTCTGTTGAGAAGTGTCTGCTGAGTGTGTCGGCAGTAGTGTTGTGGCAGCCTGGTAGGTAGGAAGCGATGATTTGCATTTGATGTTGTGTGTACCAATTCCATAGTCGGATGGCTTCCATGCAAAGGGAATGTGATTGGGCTCCCCCTTGTCTGTTGATGTAGTACATACATGCTATGTTGTCTGTTAAGACCCAAATAGATTTGTTCTTTATGAGGGGAAGAAAGTGAAGGCATGCTCGCCTCACAGCTCTGAGCTCTAAGAGATTTATGTGTAGGTGCGTCTCTGATGCGGACCACCGGCCTTGTGTCCCCCTAGATGTGCTCCCCAGCCGATTAGGGAAGCGTCCGTGGTGAGCATGAGCATTGAGGATTGCTGCTGGAAAGAAACCCCCGTGCAGAGGTCTTGTCCTCCAATGTAGGGAAGCTAGAACATTGGAAGAAGGAGTTAGCAGCATCCCTAAGATGCGTCTGTTGGGTTGAAATTGGAATTGAGCCAGCCCTGAAGACATCTCATGTGTAGCCTGGCATACTGGACCACGAAGGTGGTGGCTGCCATGTGACCAAGGAGCTGTAGACAGATTCTTGCCTGTGTCCTGGGACAAATAGAGAGCGTGCGTATGAGCTGCGTGATGTCGAGGAATCTGTGCTATGGGAGCAAGGCCCTGCTCTGGATTGAGTCAAGATGAACTCTGATGAACTCGATCTGTTGTGTAGGTGTCGGGGTGGATTTTTGGATGTTTATTTGGAGGCCTAGGTTGTGAAAGAGGGAGATGGTGAAACGGGTAGTTTGAAGTGTCTCGCCATAGGAGTTGCTTTGATGAGGTAGGTTTCAGAGGAACAGCCGTGTTAGTCTGTATTCGCAAAAAGAAAAGGAGTACTTGTGGCACCTTAGAGACTAACCAATTTATTTGAGCATGAGCTTTCGTGAGCCACAGCTCACTTCATCAGATGTGTACCGTGGAAACTGCAGCAGACTTTATATACACACAGAGAATATGAAACAATACCTCCTCCCACCCCACTGTCCTGCTGGTAATAGCTTATCTAAAGTGATCAACAGGTGGGCCATTGGTTCTTGGGGCAGTTGGCCTTTACATGCCCCAGCTCGTTACACTTAAAACATCGTCCAGCTGACAGGTCACTGGGGCGAGGAGGGTTGCTGGAGAACGGGGTGGTGGGACGATAAGGGGTCTGGAGGGTTCTTTGGGAGGTAGGTGGGGCTTTGGGCGGCCCCCGGTAATAGGGTGTGGTCTGGGGTGGTCCCTTCTGGTCTCCGCTCCAACTGCGACCAGTTTTCTTCTTCTCTGCCACCTCCACCCATCTGGCTCCAATCTCTCCTGCCTCAATTACAGTTTTGGGTTTCCCATCTAGGATGTATCTTTCTATTTCCTCAGGAACACCCTCTAAGAATTGTTCCATTTGCATTAGGAAGGGCAAATTTACTGGAGATTCAACACTTGCTCCTGATATCCAGGCATCCCAATGTTTTACAATGTGGTAGGCATGTCGGGTAAATGACATGTCTGGTTTCCACCTTAGGGCTCTGAACCTCCGACGAGACTGCTCGGGTGTTATCCCCATTCTGACTCTCGCCTTGGATTTAAACAGTTCATACTTGTTCATGTGTTCTTTAGGCATTTCAGCTGCCACCTCAGCTAAGGGTCCACTGAGCTGCGGCCTCAGCTCTACCATGTATTGGTCAGTAGAGATGTTGTACCCAAGGCAGGCCCTTTCGAAGTTTTCTAAGAAGGCCTCAGTATCATCACCTGCCTTGTAGGTGGGGAACTTTCTGGGATGGGAAGTGGTACCTGGAGAAGGATTGCTAGGGTTTGTTGGTATATTCTGCTGGGCCTTTATCCTCTCCATCTCCTCCACATGCTTCCTCTCTTTTTCCTTCTCCTCCTCCACATGCTTCCTCTCTTTTTCCCTCTCCTCCTCCACATGCTTCCTTGCCTCCATTTCCCTCTTGTGGGCAGCCTCTTGGTGTTGTTCTGCCTCCCTTTCTTGTTCCTTCTTCAGCTGCATGAGTTCTATCTGTCTTGCATGTTCCCTTTGTCTTTCCTCAGCCTGAAATTTGGCTAATTCGAGCTGTAGTCGAGCCGCGGATTTTGCCATTCTAACCTCTCTGTTTTTACTAACTTTACACCCGAGGTTTAGAAATAAACAAACAAAACTTGGCTGTAAAATTTTGCTGTGCTGGAATAGAATACCTATTCTCTGATAGTGATTGTCAGCCTACAGAAAAAGACAATTCCCTTGTCTCTGCTCTGGGCCCAAATTAAAGCAAAAAACCTCCAACTACTTGGAAACCTGCTTACCCAGCCCAAAGGAAAAAAAAAATTCTTTTCAAACCTGTGCTCCTTGTAAAACAAAAAAAAAAAATCAAAATCCTAAAAAAAACCCTGCCACTTTTGTCTCCAGGCAAATGGGTAGAGCACACCCCCCCTATTTACTTTTAGGAAGAAAAGAAAAAAAAAACCTCTGGGTTGGAAGACTGTGAATTTCCCTGCAGGAGTTAAGTACCCTGCCTCCAGGCAAAGAAAACCTGCAATTCACAAGATAATCCCCTTTTGTCTCTGCTTGGCCACAAAGCAGAGAGAAACCAAGCTGCTTTCAGTTTCAAAGCTGCTTTCTGGACTTTCTTTCCAAAGAAAAAAAATTTCCTTTTTAAAATCTGTATTTCTAGTTCAAAAAATCTCAACTGGATCTCAAATGATTTCAGGTTAATCCCACCACTGTGCCACCTCAGCCTGGTCCAGTCCACACAAGAGATCCACTTCCTGGACACTACAGTGCTAATAAACAATGGCCACATAAACACCACCCTATACCGGAAACCTACTGACCGCTATTCCTACCTGCATGCCTCCAGCTTTCACCCTGACCACACCACACGATCCATCGTCTACAGCCAAGCTCTGCGATACAACCGCATTTGCTCCAACCCCTCAGACAGAGACAAACACCTACAAGATCTCTGTCAAGCTTTCTTACAACTACAATACCCACCTGCAGAAGTAAAGAAACAGATTGATAGAGCCAGAAGAGTTCCCAGAAGTTACCTACTACAGGACAGGCCTAACAAAGAAAATAACAGAACGCCACTAGCGGTCACCTTCAGCCCCCAACTAAAACCCCTCCAACGCATTATTAAGGATCTACAACCTATCCTAAAGGATGACCCAACACTCTCACAAGTCTTGGGAGACAGGCCAGTCCTTGCCTACAGACAGCCCCGCAACCTGAAGCAAATACTCACCAACAACCACATACCACACAACAGAACCACTAACCCAGGAACTTATCCTTGCAACAAAGCCCGTTGCCAATTGTGCCCACATATCTATTCAGGGGACACCATCACAGGGCCTAATAACATCAGCCACACTATCAGAGGCTCGTTCACCTGCACATCCACCAATGTGATATATGCCATCATGTGCCAGCAATGCCCCTCTGCCATGTACATTGGTCAAACTGGACAGTCTCTACGTAAAAGAATAAATGGACACAAATCAGATGTCAAGAATTCTAACATTCATAAACCAGTCGGAGAACACTTCAATCTCTCTGGTCACGCAATCACAGACATGAAGGTCGCTATCTTAAAACAAAAAAACTTCAAATCCAGACTCCAGCGAGAAACTGCTGAATTGGAATTCATTTGCAAATTGGATACTATTAATTTAGGCTTAAATAGAGACTGGGAGTGGCTAAGTCATTATGCAAGGTAGCCTGTTTCCTCTTGTTTTTTCCTACCCCCCCCCAGATATTCTGGTTTAACTTGGATTTAAACTTGGAGAGTGGTCAGTTTAGATGAGCTATTACCAGCAGGAGAGTGAGTTTGTGTGTGTATGGGGGTGGGGGGGAAGTGAGAAAACCTGGATCTATGCAGGAAATAGCCCGACTTGATTATGTAAAGAGTTGTCACTTTGGATGGGCTAGCACCAGCAGGAAAGTGAATTTGTGTGGGGGGGTGGAGGGTGAGAAAACCTGGATTTGTGCTGGAAATGGCCCACCTGTTGATCACTTTAGATAAGCTATTACCAGCAGGACAGTGGGGTGGGAGGAGGTATTGTTTCATATTCTCTGTGTGTATATAAAGTCTGCTGCAGTTTCCACGGTACACATCTGATGAAGTGAGCTGTGGCTCACGAAAGCTCATGCTCAAATAAATTGGTTAGTCTCTAAGGTGCCACAAGTACTCCTTTTCTTTTTGATGAGGTAATCGTCCAGGCAGGGGAAAAGCATGATCCCATGTTTGTGGAGGTAAGCCATGACCATGGCTAGAATTTTGGAAAAGACTCTCGGCGCTGTGGAGAGGCCCAAAGGAAGAACTCTTGTATTGAAAACGGTCGTGACCAATTGTGAATCGTAGGAAGCGTCTGTGAGCTGGATGAATTGATATATGAAAATAAGCGTCCTATAGGTCGAAGGCTGCGAACCAGTCCCCTTGATCCAGTGCAGGAATTATTGTGCCCAGTGTGACCATCTTGAATTTTTGTATCCTCACGAATTTGTTCAGTCAGCGTAGATCCAGTATAGGCCTCCATCCCCCGTTCTTTTTCTGGGTCAGGAAGTAATGGGAGTAGAATCCTTTCCCTCAATGTTGCATCGGCACAGGTTCCAACTGCACCTCGCTGGAGAAGGTGAGCCACTTCTACACGAAGTAGGTGCTCGTGAGATGGGTCCCTGAAGAGGGATGGGGAAGGGGGAAGGGTAGGAGGATAAGATTTGAATGGGATAGAGTAACCGGACTGAACTATTTCGAGAACCCAGCGATCCTGTGTAATACACTGCCAGGCATGTTGGAAACTCTGGAGGCGGTGGCCAAATGGGCAAGTAGGCTGTAGAATCAAAAGGTGGTCGTGCAGACCCTTGACCAACGTTTCAAAATTGTTGTTTTTTCCCAGATAGGTGGGAGGTGGTTGCTTGAGCTGGATTTGTCTGCGCTTAGGGGGTCTAGAGTGATTCCTATTTATGTCATATGGTTTGGGTTGAAGCCGATAATATTGTTGTGTGCGTGGTCTTTGGTAAGGTTGGGTATTGTTGTCTTCTGGGAAGAGATGGGTGAATACCCAGGGTGCGCAGTACCGCTCTAGAATCTTTCACAGTGTGAAGTAGTTCATCGTTTTTTTTGGAAAACAGTTTGTCTTTATCAAAGGGGAGGTCCTCCACTTTGGTCTGCAGATCTTTAGGGATGCCAGATGCAGAAAGCCATGAAGATCTGCCCATAACCACAGCAGTTGCCGTAGTACAGGCTGCTGTGTCTGCCGTGTCTAAAGGGGCTTCTAGGGCTGTTCTGGAAATCAATTGGCCCTTGCTCAGAATTCATTTAAAGTCCGCTCTCCGATCCTCTGGAATGTAGGAGGCAAATTCAAAAAGTTTATTGTAGTTATCTACGTAGCTGGCGAGGAGTGCAGAGTAGTTTGCAATACTGAATTGTAGAGTGGAGGACGTGTAAACCTTGCATCTGAAGACGTCAAGGCGTTTAAGGTCCTTGTCTTGCGGGGTGGGCCGATATTGTGGCTGTTTCGTCCTTTGTGCGACTGCATCCATGACAAGAGAGTTCGGTTGTGGGTGATCCTTAGCATGAACATAGTATTTACGTTCGGCCTTTCTGCAGGTAGGTAATAAAGAAGCTGGAGTTTGCCAGAGAGTGTCAGCTGGTTCCAGGAGAGCTTCATTTATAGGGAGTGCGATCTTTGAGGGTGCAGAGGGTTGAAGGATTCTGAGGAGTTTGTGTTGTGTCTCCTGATCCTCTTCTAGGGGGATGTCTTGACTGAGTGCCGCTCTCTTGAAAAGCTCTTGAAATTGTTTACAGTCATCCATGTTCTGTGGAGGCAGGCGGAAGAGGGCTCTGTCTGGAGCAGATGGAGAATTAGGGGTCGGTGAGTAGGGATATGGTTCGTAGCTCACATTCTCAGGAGGGGGTTCAGGTACTCTAGAAGTGGACGGAGCTGGAGATCGAGGCACAGAAGCAAGTAATGGTTTCATGGAAGAGGTCTGAGGATGAGTGGTAGGAGGATGTGGCCAAGGGTACCACTGGGGCCAAGGCATAGGGTAGGAGAACCCACATGCCGTCCATGGGGGGGCAAAGTAGGAAAACTGAGGCTGGTGGCTGAGGGTCTGGTGGAGGAGGAGAGGCAGGTGGGGAGAACTCTGCCTGCTGCTGTATGTCGGGTTCGCTGCCAGTGAAGGTAGCCAGTTCAGGTGGTGAGAGCAGCTGTTCGAAGAGTGAGCCCTGTGTATCCAGGAGCGGAGAGTTAAGCTCAGGTGGCACTGATAGATCACTGGCAGTGAGGAACTGCTGCTCCTGCTCCCTGGGCTGCGCTGAGCCTGGACTGTGCTCTAGCGCATTAGCAATTGAAACTGAAAGTGACAGCGGTGCCACGGGTCTGTTAGAAGTGCCCTGCGGGGGGTCCGCTGCTGGTGCCGGGGCAGGAGGCAGGATTGGTGCCGACATTCTTCCCAGCACCGGGGAAGAGCACACAGCCGGCACCGCGGCTATTTTTAGCGCTGAGGCGCTCAGGGCAGCGGAGACCTTCCTGCCTCTGCGGTCTGTGGGAACCGCGGCTGAGGCTTTAGAAAGGGCTGAGGAGCCTGCCTATGGTGCTGTCAGCACAGAGGGTGAGGATCTCGCGGGACACCCTTGTTGGAGTCTCTCCCTTGAGACTGCTGTGCTTCTTGCCTCTGCTCCAGAGAGGGTGAAGCAGTGCTTCCCACTGGTTCGGATCTGGCCAGGGTGCATGTAGGAGCGGGTTTAACTGTCCCCGTCTCCAAAAGGGGCTGCAGGGATTTTTCCATCAGACGCATTTTCAGTCGCAGGTCCCTGTCACGCCGAGCCCTTGACTTGAGGCTCGTACAGTGGAGGCACTTTGCAGGGATGTGGGTTTCCCCGAGGCAGTTCACACAACGTGAGTGCCCTTCAGACCGTGGCATGGAGTCCTGACAGGAAACACACTGTTTGAATCCTGAAGCCCCTGGCATTGTGAACTAGAAATGGCAGGGGAGAGTGTCTCAGCAGGAGACAAGCCTGAAGCGAAAATTTTTTTTTAAACTAAGTAACTAACTATGTAACTACACTAAAAGAAGGGAAACAACTGGGATGTAACTAATAACTATTTCTATATTCTTTGATACTTTTTTCCAACAGAGACCAGGGAAGAGAAGTAGCACTGCCCCGAGTCCCGTCCTCAGCCAGGGACGGTTGAGAAGGAACTGAGGGGGGTGTGGGACGCAGGCGCTCAGGAAGATTCCAATGAGATGGGAGATGCCAACTGGGCGCCTGTGTCCCGACCAGGCACTGCTACCGAAAATCTCCAATCAACAGCGCTAGGATGCACCGACACCTAGAGTGGAGCACCCACAGGGACGGCACTCGAAGAAGAAGTAGTATTATGCAGACACTCTTCTACAACCCAGGGTGACATGAAGCAATTAAGGTAGGATTTACTTTAAATTAGTATGAGTGCATGCTGTGTGACATGCACACACACATCTCTCATTTACATGTTTAAAGGTGTTAAAGAAAATTCAATAACACAGATGGTAAGCATCCATGCCAGGTATACTATAAAAAGATAAACAAAAATGAAAAAGGTTACTTAGAGCAGAGGTTCCCAAACTTTTTTTGCTGGACTCACTTTCTACATTGGAGTCGCATTACAAGCCCCACCCTCAACCCCAACTCCTGTCCATCCAGGGCAGAAAGTGAATCACCAAAGGGAACAGACAGCTCATACCCAGGGCATGAGCAGGACCCAGCTGGCTCTGTCCCTGGAGGAATACATGGCAGCGTGATGCAGAGTAGAACCAAGCTCCCCACCCTTCATCCCCCTTGCTCCAGGGCGTCTTGCTCTGAAAGGCTCCAGAGGGTTTAAAATATGTGGGGCTCCAGCTTGCCAGGTGTGTGGGTCAGGGCAGGGAAGTTGTGGTGAGAGCGCACAAGGAAGAACTCAGGGAGAAGAAGAGAGGGAGAGTAGTAGACTGCTGCCAGGGTGGGGCTGGGCTACGTGTGATGGGGCCGTGCTCCTCGCTTCCCTCCAACCACTAGGGACTCCCTGCACACTCTCCCCACTGTCTCACTGCCCTGGCCCAGACACCATCTGGCCACAACCCCACACCCTATCTTGCACCCCCCGATAACCTTGTCGCACCCCCCACAATTTGAAAACCAGTGACTTCAAGGAAAAGGTTGGCTTTTTAGCTTGCTGATCTTTGGAGAATCAGAGTGAACTCTGCATTTCAGTAGACAGGTGATGTCATCTCTGGTCTTGGTCCTTGTGATGGGGTATACAAACTTCACACTGGGCAACAAGGGGTTAAGCAGTCCTTCTTGGTGTTGTGGCCGAGGAGGAGGATCTTTAAACCTTGAAGGCAGTGATTCCCATTTGCTACACCCAATGGCACCTCCCTGGAGATCTTCTGAGCAAATTAGGAGATCACAAGTCTTGTACCAAATAACATGGTCCAATCCAGGTTGAGGGTGGGATAACTTATTCTTTGGCCTCTCTAAAAAGCCCCATCCCCTACTGGCAATCTACGTAAAAGAATAGATGACCCTCCAAAAATATGAAAAACATGGATCAGGAGATGATTTTGTGGATGTGGGTTTGCCCCTTCCTCCATGGGGGTGTAGTTGATGAAGTTCCTCTCATCTTCTATACATTCCAAACATATATTCAATAGCCTAATGATCTATTATGGTTCCTTACATCACTCATAATTTCCTTATATCACTCATAATTTCATTCTCCCAACACTTTTAAACATATATGGGTCTTTTTATTAGTAAAGAATTGGGGAACTAGCAATAGTTTCACTTACTCTGATGGACTGAAAGGCTATCTCAAAGCCAAAGGAGCTGTCTTGGGTTTATTAAATATAAACCTTACCTGAGCTAAGAGCAAACTGAAGTGGATACATTTGGCCCATATCAGGGCCATTTACCTCATAATGCAAAAGATAAATATTGACAAGTGTTACTGAATAAGGAAAGCAGCTACTTCTTCACATGCTGGATGCCAGCAAGCTGATTCAGATCACTGATAATGCCATTTGGGGTCATACCTGCAGTGGAACAATATCGACACTGCCAATAAGACATACTAACAAAACTCTCAAGGATCAGCATGGCTGATGACATTCAGGTATCTGGACATGAGACAATATGGCAGACGTTATGGCAAATCATGACCACAATCCCAGCTAGTTCCTAGAAGACTCAGGGAAGTAAATCTAAAACTGAGTAAAAACAATATGAAATTGCAATTGACTGTAGTACCATACATGAGAAATTTGTACTCCAAGAGTTAGAACCCAACTCCAAAAACATAAAAACAATACAGCAGATGCCCATACCTAAAGACATTAAATTAGTTTAGAGGCTGTCAGGATTTGTATCTTACACAATTTTTTTCAAGGCTCTCAGATGTACGGAAATTCCTGAAGTGACTACCAGACAAAGATACAGTATGGACAATATGATGCAGCCATCACACATATCAAGGAGCTGGTGACCAACTATCCCATCCTGAAATACCATTTTGTGAACAAAGAGGCAACCATATAATGTGATGCCTGTGAGACAGGGCTTGGGGCATCACTCCTATAAAAGGGACTGCCAGTAGTTAGTCAAGATCACTAACTCTCTTTGTTCACACAGTGATATTTTAGTATGAGATAATTTGCCTTCGCTTGATGTATCAAATCTAAAATTTAGTCTGTATGCTCTTCAGGGCCAAGACTGTATCTTACTTTGTATTTTAGGCACTATAAATAATGTTAAATAAATATGCCACATAATTATTTGACAGCTGTTCATTTAAAAAGCTCTTATTTCATGGTGTTTCATATACAGTGTGACAATAAATGGTTTGCACCAAACCATTTAATAGATATTCATTTACAAGCCAATTTTCAATAGCATTGTATTATTTGGTGTAATACTGGAAGTTTGTTCTTTAAAGGAGATTATTCATTAAATATTATTTTTGAGAGGACTCCTCCACTAACAACTATTCTTTTATATGAACTAAATTTGTAAGTAAATTTGTACTCTGTAAGTAACTGGCCCAAATAAATAAGAAAAAAAGGGTTCCTTTGTATTGTAAACGCTAAGCATTTCACCTACTTAACAGCAAAAATAAAGTATAGCAACAAAATTAGTATGTGTGGGTGTTAAAAAGGAAGGTACAAGCTCCTGATCTAACATAAACATAGTGGAGCAAGGGAGACAGGCAGAGTAGGGGAGTCACTGACTGACTGAAGGCAAGGAGGGTATTGTGACAAAGCTCTGTCCTTGCCTCCGTGGGTCCCGCGTTTCCTGGTGGATTTCACTAGCCTCAGAGGCTCACTGTGACCCTGCATGTAACCCTTCTCTCTCTAGAGACAAGGGTCACAGTCTACTGAGCCATTTTCATCATAAGCCAGTGAGGGAGGTGAGGAGAAATTATTCTACCTTGCACAGTCTCTATTGTCTCCCAGTCTCAGTGATTAATCAGGGGGCAAAGGTGGTGGTGGGGAGCCCGGGCCCACCCTCTACTCTGGGCTCCAGCCCAGGGACCCTAATAGTAGCAGCTATGGTAGCTGACCTTTTAGAAACATGACATGTACAATTCCCTGGGCTACTTCCCCCACAGCAGCCCTCACTTCCTCAAGCTCCACTTCACCCTTACCTCAGGGCCTCCTTCCTTGTGTCTGATATGGTGTGTACTACTCAGCCTCTCCAACAGCGCAACTTCCTCCCACAGCTCCTGACATGCACACTTACCTGACTGACTGGGAGGCTTTTAACTAGTTTCAGCCAGCCCCTGATTGGCTTCACGTGTCCCAATCAACCTAGCCTTCTCCCTGCCTTCTGGAAAGTTCATAATTGGCCCCAGGTGTCTTAATTGACCTGGGGCAGCTGCCATTTCACTTATCCTGGTACCAGGGATTTGTTTAGCCTGGAGCTAACATATCTATCTCCCACTACTTTTCTATAGCCATCTGGCCTTGCCCCATCACAGTATGCAGAGATAATAATAGCAACCAGGGTACTTAAGTGACTGCTTTAGATGCCATTTGAATCTAATTTATCTATAGGGAAAATATTTGTTTTTCTGCCTGACACAAAATACATTATTTTATGTGGTAGGGCAACCATATCATGAAATGGTATCAATTTTTAAAACCACATCCATCTAAAGGCCTGCTCTAAATTTAATAAGATGACAAGTGACTTTCCATTGGCCTGAATGGGAGTTGGATTGGACACTAAGTAATTCCAGTAACGTGAATATTAAAGGCCAGAGAAAGACTCATTGGTACATCAAAGCCTGTCCCTGATAAATTCATGAGTTAAAAGCCTAGACCCTGACTCTACAAAGATATGCTATAAGTAGACCCCGTGAGTTCAATGGGATTACTCAGAGTGCATAAATGTCAGCATGTGAACAAGTTTTAATATTCTTCACCCCACTAATATTGAATTAATATATTTTTCCTTTTGTCTTGCTCTACATTTACTTCTCTTACTGACTTTGGTCATTTCTTTCGTTTTCCTTCCAACTTCTTTATCAAGAAATTTGTCCTGATTGTCTTTTATTTCAGCGTCCTTATTCAACTTCTCTCACCTCTTGCTCCCATTGTAAATGGGAGAGTAAAGCCCTGGAACCTGCACACAACTTTCCATCTCTGGAAATTTTTTAATCAAGATTGGATGTTTATCTAAAATATATACTTTAGTTCAGAGGTGGGCAAACTACGGCCCATGGGCCGGATTCGCCCTGCCAGCCATTTTAAGCTGGCCCTCAAGCTCCCTCTGGAGAGCGGGGTCTGGGGCTTGTCCAACTCCGGCGCTCCAGCCGGGGAGCAGGGTCAAGGGCCACTTCACATGGCTCCCAGAAGCAGCGGCATGGCCCCCCTCCGGCTCCTACATATTTCAATGGCCCCACTCCAATGGACCCCTCCGGTGCTCCAATGGGAGCTGCAGAGGCAGTGCCTGCAGATGGGGCAGTGTGCAGAGCCACCTGACTGCGCCTCTGCACAGGAGCTGGAGAAGGAACATGCCGCTGCTTCCGGGAGCCGCTTGAGGTAAGCGCCACCTGCAGCCTGCATCCATGAGCCTCTCCCCACACCCCAACCCCCTGCCCCAGCCCTGATCCCCCTCCCACCCTCCTAAATCCCTCATCCCCAGCCCCACCCCAGAGCCCACACCCCCAGCCAGAGCCTGCACCCCTTCCTGCACCCCAAGCCCCTTCCCCAGCTCTGATTCCCCTCCCACCCTCCAAACCACTCAGTCCCAGCCCAGAGCACCATTCTACACCCCAAACTCCTCATCTCCAGCCCCACCGCAGAGCCCGCACTGCACTCCTCCACCCCAGCCTGGAGCCCCCTCCCACACCCTGAACTCCGAATTTCTGGCCCCACCCTGGAGCCCGCACCCCCAACCAGAGCCCTCATCCCCTCCCACACCCCAACTCCAATTTTGTGAGCATTTATGGCCCATTATACAATTTCTATCCCCAGGTGAACCTCGGGCCAAAAAGTTTTCCCACCCCTGCTTTAGTTCAAACAGAAATTAATTCAAGGAACTCCTATGCCCTGTGTTATGTAGAAGATCAGATTAGATGATCACACTGGTCCCTCCAGGATTTATAAGCTATGAAGCTGCATTAAAGGCCATTGCATTCCTACTGGTAGTTAGTGAAACCTCTCTCCATCCACTAACTTTCCTCCACAGCATTCCCCCCGCCCCCTCCACACACACACTTTTCTTACTTGTTTTGTTGTAGGAAACTTCAAGTTTAAATAATCTTGAACAGATTTCAGCTCCTAAATTAATGTAAAACAAACACAAACCCACCTTCTTTTACGCCACCTCAATTTAAGCTACTCAGCCCAATTCAAATTTTCTCTATGAAAATAACTGGGTATACACTTGTTTCTTGATTTCTTGTGAGATTTTCAATCTCACAGGAAATCACTACAGAGTATGTAACAGTACAAAACAATCCACATCTAGAAAAGTCATATCCTGCCACACGTCTATCATAATCCTGAATTTCCCCGCTCCTAACCTTGTGTTTTTTCTTGTACACAGTGAAGTCAATGTAGCTTCAATGGAGAAGGATCAGGCACCTTATTCTGAGTGCCTGAGTCTGCAAGGTACTGAACTCCTCTAGAGATGTGTTGACTGCCTTCAACTCCCATTGATTTAAATGGGAGTTTAGGGTCCTTGGCACCTCACAGGATTAGGCATTAGGTTCAAATTCACTCAAGTACTTCTTCAGCTGTAAAAATAGAAGTTTACTAATGCAGAGGCTTTGTGATGATCCTTGGAATTTCACCCCTTACTGAGCAGCCTAAAATCTTCACCAAACGTGTTTCAACTTAGCTTAATACTACTTTCAAAATTCTGGTCCTGGTCATCTTCTAATAGTTTAACTCTAATTATCTGTTTAGTTGCAATGGCAGAGTCGTTTTAACCATTTAAATGCCACCTTTAGAGGATAATGTACCCAAACCACCTACCTTCTTTTTTTGTGAAACAAGAACTTAATCTATGTCTTTAATAATATCAGTTTCACATATGACTTACTGTGTTTTCCATTTTTGTCTCTCATTGGTTATTACCAATTTCTTCTCATATATTGGCTTGATATATACTTAAATCATATCTTTTCCTTTATTATACTTAAGCTTAATTTTTTTATTCATACTGCATGTGTTACTAAATTGCAACATAGATCTTTGTATATTCAAAAACTTTGTATTTAGTAGCTTATATTTGTTGTATGTATTGACCCCAGAATGTCAGCCCACTGTACCTTACGCTGTAGGTCCTGATTCTGTAATCAGGTCCATGCAGGAAAATCATTGCACCAGTTGAAGTCAATGGGAACAGGAGTCTGGCCAAAAAGATGAGATTGCAAGACTAGACCATAATGTTCTGAATTCTATTGCATTTATTCAGAGTTCAATATTTTATCATTTCCTTTCTTACTTTCATTTTAGATTTGAGAATAAGCCTAGTAAATCATAAGCAATAATTATGTACTATGTAATTTGGGACACACTGTACTCCAATTTCACATTAGATCAGTTTGAAGGATAAAAAAGTCTTAACTATAATTAATCTATTATCAATATGCAACTTTATATATTTTAATATGCACAAGAGCTAAACTAAATTTAAAACAAAGGTCAGCCAGAAATATACAGTTTCTGAAAATAATGTTTATGTTTCAAAATTGATGTAAATTGTGTATTTAATACATGTCTACGTGCTAGCATACACAGAGAAAAACCTTACTTATGATCAAAGGGATTAGGAAACTACTGTATCTTATTCAAAGTCTGATTCTAGTAAGTAAGACAGGTACACTAACAGATAACAAACAACCAATTTTCCAATTTGATCACTTATATACAGTCTGACAAAACATGTCAAATGAATTGCTCTACTCCTTAGTATCATTTGATAATATCTGATAAGTGATGGCAACAATCAATTTATTTCCTATTTTAATCAACAGCTTATTTTGATGAGAACCAAATTTAGACAATATTAATGTGAAGTTTTCCTATGGCTATTAGCAATGAATATTCATTTATGGCAGGGGCTAACAGACTACAACTACAAAAGATGAGGAGTATCTACAGTACAATATATAGCATATATTTTATATGGTGAATGATAAAGATCTCAATGTCGCTGCCTTTATATTTATTTTAATAACATTGTGCTTTTCCATGAGAAAATACCTTATAGCATATGAAACAGGTTAAGATTAATCATACATCTGAAATGCCAAATGAACATGGTTATATCACACACTTGCATCTCTTCTGGTTCTATTAAATAACATGATTTTTATGTCTTTTGATATACTGTCCCGTTTCTTTTTGATTTTATTGGTTTAAACTGTTTTTTTTCATAACTGGCTTAGACAATATGCTGCAGGAATCTGATCTGTAAAAATTAAACTGCTAAATGGCTCTTAAAAACAAACAAACAGAATATGTATTGGACCTGATAGTACTTAATTTAAATATTTGCAACTGAAGAGCCAACAATACTGACCTCAATTACTCTGATCTAATTAAAGAAAATAGGTTAGAAAAGCAAGTTTATCATGAATAAACATAATATCATTGCTATTTAAAAACAGTTATTCTGTTTATTTAACAACAAAATGCATGTTTCATCTTAAACAGTGTATTTACTGCCACAATGCTAATAAAAACAAATTATTTTTCTTAGGGATAACAAGTGTTGTTGTTTTAATTCTAAAGCAATTGTCCTATACTAAATACGTATATTTTAAAGAATAAGCTTAATATATTAGCAGACTTTTGGCATTCACAAAAATTATTAAATTACAAAAAAAAAAATCTGTTTTAAAAAACCCACAAACCATCACACATACACATCTCTGCATAATTATAGAGGAATACAGGAACTCAGACTTGAAGCCTAGCAACAGTATCCAAGTATTAGTTAGTCTGCTAATCAACTACCAAAAACCTCACACACCAGCTCAATGGGTTTCATATTAAAAAAACAAAAAAAACAAAAAAAAACCACAAAAAACCCTCTTGCTTCTATCATCAGACCTGCTAGAGGACAAGATGTACGGTATAAACAAACCTTGTTCACTTGAAGAAGAACAACCCATGTCATTTAATCCACCTGATAATTCATCTCATCACAAAGAGCCAAGGCAAAAAAAGAGAGAGATTTAAAAATAGGTTATCCAAGTCAAATGATTATCAGTTTGCAACATATTTAATATCTGCATAACTGTATCTAATGAGAGCTTCAGGACTTCTATATATATTATTGTTGGTTTTTTGTATCTCCATCCTATAGAAGCCATAGTAAATGCTGTGTAGCAAATGCTTTCTAAACCTCCTGTGCTCATTTACTTGCAGACAGCTGTAAGCTGGACGAAAACAATCAGGGATTAACTTTTGTATTCATCACATCTTTTAATACATTACTTTCCCTTAGCTGGGAAAATAAATAAATAAAATAAGACAGTACAACTAATTAAAGGACGAATGAAAATGGGTGTAAATCTGTAACGTATAACTGCTGTGCAGTTCATGAAGATTGTATAGTACAACAGATGTAATGTCTCTTTCAAAATAGAGAAAAAAGATGGAACTGTATAAGCGCAGAGCTGCAAGATATTTCTGGATTCCAAGGAGTTTCAAAATATGTAATCATTAAAATAAGGTGTTTTAATATGTTTATCATCCCTGGAAAAGCTCATCAGGGAGCATCTTAGATTAGAGTAAATTGAGTGATGTACTGAGTGTCATGAGGCTTTTACTTCATAATAACAACTTTTCTTGCCTTACAAAAATACTTTTAACTTATTTCAAACACAGTTACTTCAGAACAATAATTGACATAAGAATTTTTATTTACCCTTTGGACATCTGTAAAATGAAAAAAAAAAGAGTCTGTTGTTTAGAACCTTGTTTAGCAAGAAATACAATGATATGAGAATTTACTTTTAATCCCTCAGTGTTAACCTTTCCCCCCTCCCCTCTGAATTCTCGATATCTTACACAGGATTAGGTTTTTCAAAATGGCACGCACTCTTGTTAGAAGCAAGACTGCTCTGAACATCCCTTTTTAATACCAGTGAGTTTCTTATGGCACAAGAGTTATTTTCAAGAGTCTTTTTTGTGTCTGAAAACTGGTAGGGTCCAAACTAAGAAATATATCGCAGTTTTTTATCTAGTAGGTAATTGTTCTCCTGTTGGTGACTGCCGCAGAAAAGTCATCTAGTTACAGCATATACTAACGGGGATGCAGAGTTACTTAAGCTTAACTGACAATAGGTGGTAGGAAAGGCAGCAAGGTATCTCCATTAAGCAAAAGAAAAATCTAATGATCTGAGCAGCAAAGGCCTGGGTGAACAAGCCCACACAACTGTTCAGACTTTTTAATGGGATAGCATAGTTAAAGGGTTTTATATAGGAAGCTCTAGGGATCCTACAAAGGGGCTCCATGGAACTCCAACTGTCACATGTAGGGACATCATTGTTTTCACACAACATATACTCACAACAGGGAAACTGAGGCAGAATTTGGTCTTCTGACTCCTTCTCATCCCTGGATTACCAATAATAGCTGTAAGTAGAGGGTCTGATATTGCAACCTTCATTTAAGCCAAACTGCCCTGGAAATGAAGGGGAATTTTGCTTGAATAAGAGCTGTAGTGCTGGACCCACAGAATGAAAGCTGATGCCATCTTTGTAGGAAAAGAAAAAAAGCAATCCAGCTTCATATTAGTCATTTTCTACTGGATTGGAAAATGCCTATAAACTCCATCAGTAACAGGGCATTTTCTTAGCATTGCTCGTTGGGACTGGTCCACACCCATGAAGAGCCCTTTGCAAAGCCATTAATTGGGCTCTCCCTCTTGACTGAAAGGTCCAAGGTTTGGTGTGTGATTTCCTACCCTACCCCACTCTAAAAGTCTATGAAATGTTAGGTGGTGGGAAGGGAATAGGATAGGGGAACAGGTAATGAACGCAGAAGTAAGGTGTTTGTGTTTGCTTTTGTAATGCATTAGGAGAATAGTGGACTAAGATTTCCTTTTTAATAGGAGGAGAGATCTGCAATGTGTGCCAACTCATACTACTATAAAAGCAGCAATATCCTGACTTTCTAGTGGACTCAAGTTATAATCACTGCTACGGAACAAAGCAGCTTATTCTTTACAAGGTGTTATACAGGACCATGAATGGTAAACATCACACTACGGGTGCTAGGTCTCCATGATTGCAGGTTTGGCAGCATTACGGGACACAGCCCTGTGACTATTACTGATATAGTACAAGACTACCACTTAATGACTTCTGTGTGGAATGTACATGTGTTCTCCAATTCCTAATGCAATAGCCTGGGACAGCAAAATGGTCTAAGAGGAACATTAATTAGTAAATGTAAAAATAGAAGATGGACCCATTGACTGGGCCCTTCTCCAAAGATTACAGGTCACAAGCGATTAATAATTTTGCACGTTTGAAATGCCTCAGTTTTAGAAATACAAAAACTTGTTTCTGTCAGGATAAAAGAAAACCTGCTCATGAAGTTATTGAAATTAGGTCCAATCTGCCATTTCCTGTCATGAGTAAATAATTAAAACAGACCATCCCTAAAATGGCACAACTGAGAAAGAGAAGGGTGGACTTTTTTATACAAATCTTAATTGCCATTTCCATTAGCTAGATGCCTATTAAGTTTTTATTTAAGGAAGTATTGATAGCCACACAGAGTCTATCAAGACTACCAAGAGTTAGACGATTGCTGGCTTTGTTCTTCAGAAAAATAAAGGCTTGGATTTGTTCCAGTGCTTATTTTGTAGTTAGAGAATCCTGTCGTATATTCCATGCAGCCAGTGTTCAATTTCCATCTCTCACTTGCCACCTGCAGAGAAAAGTTCTGAAATACATGAAGTATAAATCCTGTATCCATAAATACTGAACTCCCTTTCTTCCTATAAGCAGACATGATTTGTTGTTTCTCTGTATTGTTCTGTCATCTTAAGATAATGCACATATATTTTTCACAGGCTTTAAAACTAACGGCTCATTCCACATTAATGGTTCCTTTCCTTTCCTTTCCCTTTTTTTTTTTAACAGCAAAACAAAAATGTATGAGATTGGTAATAATTTGATTGTGTTGGTAGGTTAAGTACTTTTGTCTGCTTCCTATAACCACTGAACTCCATATCCTCCAACCATTCAAAAATCTTCCATTGGGCAAGAACATAACATAAGAACGGCCATACTGGGTCAGACCAATGGTCCATCTAGCCCAGTGTCCTCTCTTCCAAGGGACCTGAAGCCAGGTGCTTCAGAGGGAATGAACAGAACAGGTAATCAACAAATGATCCACCCCGTCGCCTATTCCCATCTTAGAATCATAGAATATCAGGCTTGGAAGGGACCTCAGGAGGTCATCTAGTCCAACCCCCTGCTCAAAGCAGGACCAATCCACAACAAATCATCCCAGCCAGGGCTTTGTCAAGCCTGATCTTAAAAACCTCAAAGGAAGGAGATTCCAACACCTTCCTAGGTAACGCATTCCAGTGCTTCACCACCCTCAAAGTGAAAAAGTTTTTCCTAATATCCAACCTAAACCTCCCCTACTGCAACTTGAGACCATTATTCCTTGTTCTGTCATCAGAAGCACTTAGAACAGTCTAGAGCCATCCTCTTTGGAACCCCCTTTCAGGTAGTTGAAAGCGGCTATCAAATCCCCCCTCATTCTTCTCTTCTGTAGACTAAACAATCCCAGTTCCCTCAGCTTCTCCTCATAAGTCATGTGTTTCAGTCCCCTAATCATCTTTGTTGCTCTCCGCTGGACACTTTCCAATTTTTCCACATCCTTCTTGTAGTGTGGGGCCCAACACTGGATGCAGTATTCCAGATGAGGCCTCACCAATGTTGAATAGAGGGGAATGATCACGTCCCTCGATCTCCTGACAATGCCCCTACTTATACAGCCCAAAATGCCATTGGCCTTCTTGGCAACAAGGGCACACTGTTGACTCATATCCAGCTTCTTGTCCACTGTAACCCCTAGGTCCTTTTCTGCAGGACTGCTGCCTAGCCATTTGGTCCCTAGTCTCTAGCGGTGCATGGGATTCTTCCGTCCTAAGTGCAGGACTCTGCACTTGTCCTTGTTGAACCTCATCAGATTTCTTTTGGCCCAACCCTCTAATTTGTCTAGGGCCCTCTGTATCCTATCCCTACCCTCCAGCGTATCTACCACTCCTCCCAGTTTAGTGTCATCTACAAACTTGCTGAGGGTGCAGTCCACGCCATCCTCCAGATCATTAATGAAGATATTGAACAAAACCAGCCACAGGACCGACCCTTGGGGCACTCTGCTTGATACTGGCTGCCAACTAGACATGGAGCCTTTGATCACTACCCGTTGAGCCCGACGATCTAGCCAGCTTTCTATCCACCTTATAGTCCATTCATCCAGCCCATCATCCAACCCCTCCCACTTCTTTAACTTGCTGGCAACAATACTGTGGGAGACCATATCAAAAGCTTTGCTAAAATCAAGGAATAATACGTCCACTGCTTTTCCCTCATCCACAGAGCCAATTATCTCATCATAGAAGGCAATTAGATTAGTCAGGCATGACTTGCTCTTGGTGGATCCATGCTGACTGTTCCTGATCACTTCCCTCTCCTCTAAGTGTTTCAGAATTGATTCCTTGAGGACCTGCTGCATGAGGTGAGGCTGACTGACCCGTTGTTCCCCGGATCCTCCTTCTTCCCTTTTTTAAAGCTTCTGCCAAACAGAGGCTTGGGACACCATCCCTGCCCATCCTGGCTAATAGCCATTGATGGACCTATCCTCAATGAATCCTCCATGTCCAATGGACACTCACTGCAAGGTTGCTTAGATTCCTAAATATTCCCAAGTTTGGATGATAGGCATCCACCTTAATGAAGAATTGTTGTTACATAGGTATAAAATGTGTTTCCATAATCTTGCTCAATTTCAGGAACTTCTCTAAAACAGAGGACATTTTTCTAGAGATGTCAGATAATAAACTTCCTTAAAAGACCTCCTAATCTGAATCATCCCTCTTACCTTCATCAGGACATTGGATTGAAATTTATTCCTACAACCACTCCTCAGCTGTCTGATGGTCATTTTTTCCATCATGAAGCCTCCTGATTTTAAAAAGGAGCATTACTCATATGGAAATATGTCTGATCTCAGCCAAAAGATAGATGAAGATAATGGGTAATAACACACTCAGTATAAACAAAGGTCAAGTTGGTGAAGTTTAAACACCAGCATTGCTCTATACATTCAGCATCACAGAAGCTCCATTCTCATTCCTTATTTCAGTTTTTTCACTCAGTATCCTGCTTTGTCCACATTGTGGAACTATTCCATAAATATACATTTTTGTGACTTCATTATTAACAAAATAACGTTAAAAATGTTAAAGGAAAAGTACCTCCGTTAAATCAAAGTTAATGTGAAGAAATTCAAACAAGTAATGCTTACTCTTTATCACAACCACCACCATCATACCTATCCATCTATAGCCAGCACTGTAGTACCAAGATGTCTCACAAGCATTGATGAATTTATCTTCACAACACCCACATGAGGAAATGAAGCGTCACTATCTCCATTTTACAGAAGAGGAATAAAGGCATTGAGGGAGGTTAAGAGTGACTTTCCCCAGGTCACAAAGAAAGTCTGTGCCACAGCCAGGAATTACGCTCAGATCTCCTGAATCCTGCTCAAGTGCCTAAGCCACAAGGCGATCCTTCCTTCCCTGGACTAAGTCTCATCCAGCTACTTTTCAACTACATTCCGTTTTCCCTCATATACTCAGACAACTGGGAAACAACACTGTCCATCCTTGATGAGAAAATAATGTGGAGCTGAGCATTAATCACATATTGAGGACATTGCAGCAATGGAGTCATGGGCTGCGTGTAGGTGGATCCCTTTTCAGTAATGGGGCCTTTGCCCAGTAATTAATAATTATACTCTGCTTTTTCTTGATTTCTTTCTTGCACAGTGTACAATTTTTTTAAAACAAAAGAATAAACTATGTGCAGAAAAATGTAATACTTCTTTGTGTACAGAAGAATTGGACAAAACCAGAATATTAAAAAGCAACACTGCAGGAATAAATTGGAACATTTGAATTAGCCCTATTGACTGCTTTCATTTTAACATCTACAAAGTTGTAGAACCATCAAAAACTAGTTGTAAGCACAGGGTAATAAGGTGACATGCTCATTAGGGATAGGCAACTGGTTCATTTTCAGCAATTGCTTGACCTCATCAGCTTGACATTTTCAAACCAGCACTGGTTGTAAATGCAGAAAGAAGAAACAGAAACTAAATGAAGGGAGCTGTTTTCAGTGTACTACCATGTTAAGTATAAGGCTACTTAGAAGGCTTAAGTTTTATACAAGTCTCTTCAGTTTTGTCCAATAACCACACATCTTGGAAAAAATAAACAAAGAATATCACATGAGATTAAAACTCAAGATATCTGATCTAATGTTCAACTGCAAGCAATGAGCACAGGGAGCCACTCAGAGAGGGAGTTGTAAAGATGGCTTTAATCCACATTTGTATTCCGCAATCCTCAGTGGGATAGGAGCTGTGCCAGTGCTCCAGCATAAATGAGGCTTTGTCAACACACAGTCTTGCACTAGTTAGTTAAACCAGTGCAAGTGATTGTGTGGACACTCTTATTTCAGAATGAGTGGCTTTTTTGCTTTAGCTTGAACCTGTTTCTGACTAATGAACTAAACTGAAATAAACCTGGTATAAACTGAAATAAGAGTCTCCAAACAGTCCTTTGAATCAGTTTGTCTAAGTCAGAGGTTCTCAAACTGGGGGTTGGGACACCTCAGAGGGTCGCGAGGTTATTACATGGGGGGTCACGAGCTGTCAGCCTCTACCCCAAACCCCGCTTTGCCTCCAGCATTTATAATGGCGTTAAATATATTTAAAAGTGTTTTTAATTTATAAGGAGGGGTTGCACTCAGAGGCTTGCTATGTGAAAAGGGTCACCGGTACAAAAGTTTGAGAACCACTGATCTAAGTAAGCTTAAAATCCCATTTTAAATTAAATCCATGCCTACATATAAAGTTGCAATCTCTTCAAGCAGCTTCAAGGCTGTTCTAAAGCAGCATTTTTCAAAGTTTGGGTCGCGACCCAGTACTGGGTCACAGCATGTAAGGCACTGGATCGCTCCAGTCAGCACCACCGACCGGGATGTTAAAAGTCCCGTTGGCGGTGCTGCCCAGCTAAGGCAGGCTAGTGCCTACCTGTTCTGACACCGCACTGCACCTTGGAAGCAGCCAGCAGGAGGTCCAGCTTCTAGGCTCCCATTGGTCAGTGCCTGAGCCCCAGCCCAGAGCCCAGCCCAAAGCCTTCACCCCCAGCCCAGAGCCCTGACCCCCTCCCACACCCCAACCCCCTGCCCCAGCCCTAAGCCCCGCCCAGACCTGGAGCCCCGCATTCCCGGCCCCACCCCGTATCCCTCACCCCCGCACCCCAACCCTCTGCCCTAGCCCTGAGCCCTCCCCACACACCCCAAACCCCTCATCCCCAGCTCCGTTGGGTCACAGGCATCAACAATTTTCTTCAACTGGGTCCCCAGAAATTTTTTTGAAAACCACTGATCTAAAGTATGTATACCCTGAGGGGCTATCACAGGGGATTGACCCACACATCATCCTTTCCTTTCAGCCACCCTCTACTTGCTGCAGTTAGGGGGCATGGCATATGGGAGGAAGTGCCATGCACGTCCTACCCAGTGGAGGATCTCTGTGTTGAGGTGATCCTCCTGTGATCAGCTACACCAGCTTTAGCACTGCTTTGCACTGGTGACACAGTGCACAGCAGCCTTGATGAAGGGGAGAATCTGGCCCTCTCTGGCTTGTGTGTGTGTGTGTGTGTGTGTGTGTGTGTTTAATCTCTCCAAAACAAATCACACCTACTCAGAACACACCTATGATCCAGTAGGGGTATTTATATCCAATTTTCTAAAACAAAGTACTCTCTGAAAAACAATTTGGCCTTTTTCCTATTTCTTCACGTTTTAGAAAATGGAAAAAAACTTAGAATATTTCTCTGTATCAACCGCACAGTCAGCCTTCTGATTATATTTCACATAAAACCAGATTTAACTGTTCTTTATAGGATTTAAATCTGGATTTAAAGATTTCCAATCAACATTCCATAAAGCTTTTCATTGTCACTATTTTGTAAATATTTTAACTTACCAATATCTGTTTCCTTGTGATTTTTGATATATTCAGCCAGCTCAAAATTTCCTGCTATTATGGCCACCTAAAAGATTGTAAAATAGTTCAAATTAATATGTGCTGAGAGTCATACACCATGCAAATATATATGTTACATTATACAGAGATAGATATTGTTACACACAACATAAATTTATTGTTCCATATAACAAAATGGGATAAAGTGCATTTACTTTGCATCTCTGACCCTCTCTCCTCCATGCACAGATTATTATATTTATGTTAATTTGCTGAAAAATACAAAGAAACAGGAATCGTGTATCACAGACACAGACAAAGCAGGGTCTGCTGCAATGGGAGCAGAGGAAAAAATGGAGCCCAGACAGGAAATGGAGCCCAGAGAAAATGGAGCCCATTTCAACCCAGAACTGTGAAAGGGAGACCCATCATTATGGGGGTACTAGGACCCAGGTGATGTCTCTCCTCCCCTTTCACTTGGGCTTGGGAGAAAGCTGCAAAGAGGAGCCAGACAGTCACTACAGCCAACAGGAGCAGAAGCAGACAAAGCAAGGACCTTTCATCCTTTGAAGAACTTTCTCCAGTTTTGACTGGACTTTCTCTGCTCTGTGCTGATTGGCTGTTTGCTCCAACCCTCTCCATCTCCCTCTACCTCACACTCTCTTCATCTCAGCATCATTCCTCTTCCCCACTTCCCTGAGCCCAGACCACCTTCCCTTCAATGTCCCTTCTCCCTTCCCTTTAGCTGATCCCTTTTATTAAACCCACCCAAAAAACAAAAATAAATAAAACATCATGTAACTAACATGACGTTTGCCATCATCACATTGGTGTCTCTGGTTGTGTGTTATAGTCCCTTCCCCCACCATGTATCTGTCTTCTCTATTTAGATTGTAAGATATTCAGGGAAAGGACATCTTTTTTGTTTTCTCTTTGTACAGTGCCTAGCATAATGTGGTCATGGACCATGACTAGCACACCTCAGCACTATTGTACTACAAATAATAAATAATCTTAATAACAACAACAATAAACCATCTCATTAAACCATATTCACTTTACATATTAAAAAAAAAACCTTCTGAGGGGGCTTACAAGATTGATAAATGAATAGGGATCCTTTCATGTCTAGTGCCAGTTCCAGTTATTTCACATGCAGATGAATTTTTCATTGCTGAGATGAGGAGCATCTGTGGAATTCTGAACCCAGAAATTTAAGATTATTGTTCCTATCTCCCTTCCCTGAGAAGAGAAGCAGGGATTGCAACAGGGAAATGAGAGAGGGCCATAGAAGCAGTATGACCAGCCACAAACAATCAAATATCATGTATCAGACACCAAACCATTAGATTGCATTAAAATCATTTTAATATTTACATATTTTAATAAACACAATAACTCCTTGCTTAACATTGTAGTTATCTTCCTGAATAATGCTACTTTAAGTGAAACGATGTTAAGCGAATCCAATTTCCTCATAAGAAATAGGGGGTTTAGGTTCCAGGAAAATTTTTTCCCCAGACAAAATACTATATTTTTATCTATATATTCACAGTATAAGTTTTAAACAAACCATTTAATACCGTACACAGCAATTAAGATTGTGACACTTGGTGGAGGTGGTGAAGTCAGAGGGTGGAAGAAGGTGGGATATTTCCCAGGGAATGCCTTACTGCTAAATGATGAACTAGCACTCCGCTGAGCCCTCAAGGGTTAACATGTTGTTGTTAATGTAGCCTCACACTCTACAAGGCAACAGGAATAGAAGGAGGGGAAACATCATGGCAGAGAGAGACAGAGGCACACACAATGTGCGTGAAAGAGAGAGAGAGACAAGCATTGCCCCTTTAAGTAGGCTGACCCCACTCTGAGTACATTGCCTTTTTAAGTAGATCAGCAAGTTGAGACAGCAGCCGTTCCCAGCAAGCTCCCCCATCCTGAGCCCTGTCCTGTCGTGTGTCCCCCCACCCCCGCTCTGTGGAGATGAGGTAAAGGAGTAGGACGGGGAGGGGGACACCTTGACATTAGCAGCCCTCGTTTCCCTCTCCCCCGCCCCCATTTGCACAAAAAGCAGGAGGCTTCCAGGAGCAGCTCCAAGGCAAAGGGCAGGAGCAGCACACCACAGTTGGGAGAGGGATGGCTGAACTGCCTGGCAAGCTGCATAGGGAACTCAGGAAAGCTGATAGGGGGCTACTGGTTCACCCTGGTTCCAATTCCCATCAGCTAGCTCCAATGGGCTGCTCTTTCTGCAAGCAGTGGACAAAGCAGGCGGCTGCCAAACAACATTATAAAGGAGCATTGCGCAACTTTAAACGAGCATGTTCTCTAACTGATCAGCAATGAAACAACTTTAACCGGGACAACTTTAAGTGAGGAGTTACTGTATATGAAAATAATAAATAATTTGGTTATTTACCTGCCTGCCAACTGTTAAGCCTTTTGGGGACACCACCCACTCTAAATTCAACATTAAGGGTATTTCTACTCTGCAATTAAAAACCAGCTGACTCAGGCTCAGGGGGCTTGGGCTAAGGGTCTGTTTAACTGTGTTGCAGAAATTCTGGGGCCCTACCACCTCAAAAAGCACTAGAGCCGGGGCTCCAGCCCAAGCCTAAATGTCTATATTGCAATTAAAACAGACCCTTAGCCCAAGTCCACCGTGTGCACTGACTAAATAATGCGAGTATCTCCATTGTCTATGTGCAGGGGTACTCACTCACACTTTTGTAAACCTTTTCCCTTTCCCCACTCTTGCCCCAAATATTTTTTCACCTTCCAGGGTTCTCACTGCCTCTTTATATCAGTGAGAACCACCTTTTTTCCAGACAGCAGCCTGGCTTCTCTCCTATTGGGAACAATGGGAGGTAGTGGCCATCTTTCTTAAGAGCAGTAAAAACTGCCACATGTATTGGCTGTAAAGAAAAGATGGGGGAAACCTGTGGCCTCAGGCCTATTATAACAATGAGAACAGGTGGCCATTTTGAAACAGGAGAACACTTTGGAAATTTACTGCTAAGGGAGAAGAGTTTTCACTAGCTCTGCTACCTCATAAAATGCTAGGTGATGAAGTAAATACATGGTTTTTTAAAAAAGTATCTGAGATGTTCTCAGAGTATGAGATGTATAAAGTTTGGAGTTTGTGTAGGCAGTGATTGTTTTAGGTATTGTACCAAAAAAAGGTGAGACTCAGCAGAACAAATTTTGTAAAGTGCCCACTTTTAAAAATGACACTCAAACTAATTAATAATTTATTTAAAACCTCTCAGAAAAGTTACTCACAGATTATGTCTATAAATTTGAAGAAGATATTCTGTATTGTGTATGGAAAACAGTTTGAATTCCTACTGTAAATTAAAAACTCACTGTAACCTAATCAACACCTCCATATACGTAAATGTAAAATAACTGCATCTATTTTCTATAATTTTAGATCAGCTCAAATTATTTGTACAGTATTCATCATTCTGCTATTAGTGCAGTCTCAAGCATCTGCACCATATGTTTGGGCCTCAAGGTGAACATGCAACCATGTATCCTACTTTAACTTTGGAAAAAGTCTCATTAATACTTATGAATATGGTTGTTTGCAGCAAAGATGGGTGAACTGTTTCAGAAAAAATAAAAAGTGGTTGCCTCCTTTTCCTCAACTCTCCTCAACTCCCAACATATATAGCCATGGCTGCTTTGCTGAGACATTCCTGAAGGCCTGAAACTGCCTCTCCATTACTATCCTCCCTCCCAACCCGAAACATACAAATCTCTTTGAAGATTCAGTTATGAGAACAGAAGTTTTGATTATCTTTGTGGTGGTCCCAGCATAAAAACATTATGCAATAATTACCTTTTTATCACAGGCACTGACTTCTCTTTTTTGCCGGTGGGTGCTCCAACCCCACTCTACCCCAACGCTTCGCTCCCGCTCGGCCTCTTCCCCTGAGGCCCCGCCCCTACTCCACCTCTATCCCTGCTCTGCCTCTTCCCGAGACCCCCCCCACCTACCGCTTCCTCCTCTCTGGCCCTTCCCCTGAGCCCCCCACTCCTTTCCCCTGCCCTCTCCATCCCTCTCGCCCACTGCTCACTTCTCTCCACCCCGACCTGCCGTTTGCTCCTCTCCGCTCTCTCCCCCGAGGAACCCCCTGCCCACTGCTCTCCTCTGCCCCTCCGCCGAGACCCCCCACATGCCCACCTGCTGCTCACTCCTCTCTGCCCCCTCCTCTGAGTACCTCCCTCCCGATTCTCTCTCCTTTCTGCTTCCCCCGCCTTAAGGGTGAATGACGGGAAGAGAGGGTGGAGAGGAGTGAGCGGCAGGGGCCTCAGGGGAAGAGGACTAGTGGGGGTGAGACCTCAGGGTGGAGTGCAGGTGGGGCTACAGTCTGTGTGTGCTGAGCACCCCCCCTTTTTTTTGTTCATGGGTTCATGAGCCCTGGAGCACTCACAGACTTAGCACCAGGGCTTTTTATCATTTATCATCGTTTAAGAGAGTTCAGTCTATGCAGTTTGGGGTCTAACCTCCACTAGCTGGTCATTAATTGACAAATTGAAGTCCTCTAAACAAGCCACTATTGCTTAAATATCTCACAATAACAAATACATTTCCAATATACCCCTTTTACTAGAGCACCAAATAAAGCCCAAAAGGGAAAAGGTTGTACATGCTGCCTGCCATGTTCACATCATAAACATTTCAAATGTTTTCTTCTTTTTAGTCTCCACTTTCCTCTGTAAATTATTTCATAGTCACTTAAAAGTATATTGTCCACTGTAAAAGCTTGATGTAATAATTATGATTTCTTACAGGAAACACATTTCTTACTTAGATTTTAAACTCTTTTGGGCAGGTACCATCTTTTTGTTCTGTATTTACATTGTGCCTAGCACAATCCAGTTCTGGTCCATGACTAGGGCTCCTAGGCACTATGGTAACACAAATAATAAATAATAACTTTTCAGAATATTATTAAGCCAGAAGATATTGAGGATGTTTAAATAAGTGAACAGCAGCCAAGCATAAATGAAAGCATAAAAGCAAACCACAAATGCTCTAAGTGAAATTAGACAAGAATATGTATGTTAACTATATATACATATATTTACAAACACACAACAGCTCTACAGATGTATTTTAAAATTGATTATCAGCAAACAGTGCAACATATACATTTTTCCAACTAAAATAACTCTGCCCACAATGTAAAATAGTACAATGCAAAATGTTTACTAGGGATAAATGTGTAATTATTTTTCTTTTCACAATTTCAATATTAGGGAAACTCTGTACCTTGATACTTTCAGGTTGCGCAAAGTTGATGAATTACTAAGAGTAGAATTTATTGCTATGAGTCATTAACAATGGGTCAGACCAGTTCCCATTACTATCGGATTGTAGTCCAAGGAGTACAGAAGAAGAACTGCATCATAACCTTCTTGGACCCCTATCAATTCATGTGAGGAATCTGTTCTGGAAGAAGGCGTTAGGGGTTGGGAGTGGTATGTGTGCTGTGTATCGTCATCCAGAAACCAGCAGGGAATCTGCTGAAAACTTAACACTCTCTAAAGCCATGTCAACTTTTTTGCACCCCCTTTCTATGGTTTTAGGAAAGTTTTCTGGAGAGGATATCCTGTCAGGAGAAGGAAGCCTTTTGGCACAGCAGGTGTTGGGGTGGAAGAAAGCTACAGTCAGCCAGGAGACAGTGCAGAGACACAGGGTCTCCATGCAGACAGTGCTGGCCTCCAGTATATCTCACAAGATTCACATTGCTCTTGAGAGATCTCCATGTTTTTGAGATGCACACCCCCTATTCAGTCCACGGGACTAGAGGCTGAGATGGCCACTGCAAATCCCATCCCCCTTTTCCCAACAGAACAGTCTGGGGGTCAGGTTTTCCTCCCCGTGTGCATATTTCCCTGTAAAGGAACAATGTGGACCAAAAGCAATACTTCAGAAAAGATTAATGGCCCTTTTTGCTAGACTCAAAAGGATTTAACTCTTCCATAAAGGTAGGGGGCATTTACATGCTTTATTCCCTCAGGATAAAACTCACTATCGGCGAAGGGCCTGAATCAGACCCTCCATTCTGCAGAACCCTATGATAAGTTTGCACAAGGGGGACTCAGTTCTCCCTACAAGCTGAGGAAAGTAGGTGTTTCCTTTGCAGAGGAAGGTTTTTTTAATCTAATTACCCAACGTAAGACAGGAGTACCTAGTTTTCCAGTGCCCTACCCCTTGTGTTGTCATTTACAACAATGCCCAAGTGGGTGCCCAGTGCTACCAAACAGGTGCAGAGCAACAGAGAATTAGGTCCACTATGTCCTCATTGCAATTTCTAATGAGGGCCTGAGGCCTTTCAGACAATTAGCCATTATACCTTAGCTTTATATGTAGCTTTTTCCTACATCTCTTGATTGAACTGTATATGGATTGAAAATCTGAACTTTATGAATGCCTAGAAGAATGCTGTGCAATTACCTCTGCAACTGCATTTATGATTGGTACTGGTTGGAGGGCACAAGTATGTCTGTATTCTGAACTAGAACTAAAAGAAACTAAATTGACCTTTTGTATAAAAAAGGAAGCTTAAATCAACTGGAGCAACTGCATTCTTTATAACCTTCCATGTGTCCAAGGTGTTTCTAAGACACTTATCACTTTGCTATATAAAATAACTTAGCCATGCTGCAGGACATTAACGGAGATTCATTATTATTTTTCATTTTTATTGTCAATGCATTGTCCCCATTGGCTTATTCTTAAAATACCCTAAATAAACAAATCGTATTAGTTCCTTAGTATCAGCAGCCAAGTTTTCCTGCCAAGTTATGTGCTCAAATAGAATGCATTGGACATGGCAACAGGCTGAGGTGACTCAAGCTGGTTAACTCCCAGACGAGAAGTTTAGCTTCATTACATACTGCTCACATCAGTGAAACTACCATGGGCAAACTATTCTTACTGGGTATTCTCAGGATGGAGCAGCTTTGACTAAAGTGAGCAATAATTATTATGAAGAAGAGCTGGCTGGAGAATTTCAGAAAATTCAAAATGTATATGAAAAGTGTGTGGGGGGGAAATCCACAGATTTTTTCACTATTTTTCAACCAACTCTATAATGCAGTATTATAAAATCATACTCATTGTCATTGCCTGTGGTATATGGACTGTTCTCTGTACGAAGCTGATGGGCACGATAGAAACCTTAACATGCTAAATAGAGAGATAGTAAACCATATCACTGTTACAATGGAAACTCTGCTTGTTTTCTTTTTGTAATAATTTAGGACAAGATTTGGATACCTGTACTCAGCGGGCTTGTGGTGCAAGCTGCTGCTCAAGATGAGTAAGGGTATCAGAATGTGGCCCTTATCAACGAATATCCCACTATTTTAAAGTGTAACCCATGAGTACTAAGGTGCTGTAGACTCTATGAGCTTAACAGTAAAGCTGTGCAACTACAGCAGAACCTCAGAGTTATGAACACCAGAGTTCAAACTGACCGGTAAACCACACACCTCATTTTTGAACCAGAAGTACACAATCAGGCAGCAGCAGAGACCAAAAAAAAAAAAAAAAAAGGTAAATATAGTGTTAAATGTAAATTATTTTTTTAAAAAAGGGAAAGTTTAAAAAAAAAGATTTGACAGTATAAAGAAACTGTTTCATTTAAATTAAGATGGTTAAAAGTAGCATTTTCTTTCTGCATAGTAAAGTTTCAAAGCTGTATTAAGTCAATGTTCAGTTGCAAACTTTTGAAAGAACCACCATAACGTTTTGTTCAGAGTTATAAACATTTCAGAGTTATGAAGAACCTCCATTCCTGAGATAGTTGTAACTATAAGGCTCTGTTGTACCATATATTTTAGTTCGCACTATACTGGCAGGATTGATTCACATGGGTTCATGCCTTATGACGTGCTTAGAGTTTGGGGAGTTTCTTTATGTTATAAGCCAGCAACAAGATTTTTATTCAGCACCACCACGTATTAACATGCTCAATTCAAATGGGGAATTCAGAAGAGAAATGCAACTGTATTAATGAGCAGACATGTTACTGAAATGACAGAATCTTTGATCCACAGCAGTAAATCTCAAAATGTACGTGCAAATATGCTGTTTGACTAGTAAACGTGTTTTATTACTCAAATGAGAGATATTTATATTAAATAGCTAAAAGACAAACAATAGTTGAGGGAATTATTTCTGTGTTTGCTGTTGAACCCATCATTCATCCTGCTTTAATATCCTTCAGTGTGGCTACAACACTATATCAAATACTAACAGCAAAAAATTAAGAAAAATGTATCAATTTTTTAGAAGAGCATGTAAAAGTAAATAAAGTACAAGATATTGCATAGCACAACATCATTGTACTTTACTGCATTGAACTTGGTGGGTGAGGTGCAAAATTATGTTGGTTAAATTTTTAAAATTCTAAGCCAGCTAAGGACAATAACACAGAGTGCTTTCTCCACCAACCTTTTTCTTGAACCAAGAATTGTATGTATTCTGAGCAGCATTCTTGTAATGAAGAAAGGTTGTAATGGACTACAGCGAAGTACATTATTAAGCTTTTATGATGCATCAATGTATTGCAAGCTATCAAAGGAAGAAGACCTTATATGGTCAATTTTAAAACTAAGCTCCTATTTAAAACAGATTAATGTTGATGGAAAGACTCCCATTGATTTAAATAGCAGCTGCACCAGCTGCTAATGTATATATAATTACATTTAATTCTATTTCTTTACATTTTAGGAAAACTCACTGATTAGGATTTTCCTGGAAAGCAGTGGAGTTTGATTAATTTACATTTTAAACAGATTGATAACTGAGTTCCCGTGGGATGGAATTTCTAAGAATACTGCTACTTGAGAGCAAGGCAGAGTGTAAGATTTTTAATTTAGAGTTATTTTTTAAAAACATACCAAAGGAGAGCATTTCTCTACAATGAAAAACTGTTGCATTCCTAACATAAAACTGAAAAGAGACTAATTTGCAGAGGTGCAGTTACTTGGCCAAAGGTGGAAGTTTCTTCTTTATCTTAAGAAATTAGTGTATGTCCTAATGCATATGGACACCAAAAGTATCACGTGAACTTTCCTTGATGTGAGATGTTACTGTGAGCTTGTTGGCACTTCCAAGATGAGATTTCTTGCTCCAGGTTCTGTCATGCTGAGTCATGTACTGTAGCTGTTTTGTACTGCATATACAGTGATCCCATTAAAATTCAGGTTCTTTTTCGTTATGAGTGAATATCTTTTTGTTTAGTACTTTTGTCCACAAGTAAGGTGTCTCAAGTCACATCCTTAAAGTCCTTACATCAATTTATTCTATTAAACTTGCATCACTTCATTTATAATTGCTTGTTCATTAAAAAAAAAATTCTCTGTCATTTCAACTAAAAGTTCTGTGTCTTTGCCAACATAGTGGATCAAACTATCAAAAGTCAAGTAACTCTTAGGTTATGTCTACATTTGACCTAGGTGGTGTGATTTCCAGCTCTCCTAGACATACCTGTGTTAGCTCTACTTGAGCTAGTGCGCTAAAAAGAGCAGTGTAGCAGAGGTAGCACAAGTGGTTGCTCAGGCTAGACACTGAAGTACGCACCCAGAGGGTCTGGGTTAGTTTGTACTCTAAGCTGCCGCCTGTGCTACCCTGGTCACATTGATATTTTTAGGTGCTCACTCGAGCAGAGCTATAGACGGTATGTCTACGTGGACAGGAAATCACACCATCCAGGTCAAATGTAGGTGTAGCCTTAGTTTCTATGGACTCTTTTCATCGGAGGTCTATCTGATACAGTGTGTCTCTAGGTTTTTATAGTGGCACTAGTCAGTGTAATATGTGAGCAGCGTAGTATCCAAAGTGAATTATTTTTCCTCCATTCCACCAGAGTGTGCTGTACATTCACACCCTGGCTTGCCTCGCACAAAGTCCCCATGCAGGCAAACCCTCACTTTTTAAAAAATGTCAGCAATAAACATAATAAATATACAGGCCACAATCTTGTAAAGATCTATGTGTGTGCTTAATTTTTCATTTTAACTTCAGTGGGATTACTCACAGTGGGACTAGCAACAGTGAAAGAGGCGGGGTCTTAAACCGTAAAAAGAATAAGGGGTTAATCCACACAGATGGAGGCTTCTATTTCTGTGATGCTCTGTCCATACACCTTTTCCCTAAAAAGAGTGTTAAAAGTATGGAGTCATTGAAATAGATATTTGAGATACATGCTGCAAGCCCCTGCTGGCATCCTGATGCACCAAGCCTTTGGGTTAATGATTCTTTGCTTAAGGCACCTGAGTGCAGAATTTAGCTAATTATAACTGTCAGAGTATTGTGACAGGGTTGGGCCAGATGGCTATAGGAGAGTAATAGAAGGCAGATATATTAGCCCCAGGCTAAGTCGGTCCCTTTTCCCTGGGTAAGTTAAGAGGGAAGGTTCCAGAACAATCAGGAACCTTCTGGAGACAATTAAGACAGGCTGATTAGAACTACCTGCACCCAATCAAGAAGCTGCTAGAATCAATTAAGGCAGGCTAATCAGGGCACCTGGGTTTTAAAAAGGAGCTCACTTCAGTTTGTGGTGTGCGTGTGAGGAGCTGGGAGCAAGAGGCACTAGGAGCTGAGAGTGAGAACACGGACTGTTGGAGGACTGAGGAGTACAAGCATTATCAGACACCAGGAGGAAGGTTCTATGGTGAGAATAAAGAAGGTGTTGGGAGGAGGCCATGGGGAAGTAGCCCAGGGAGTTATAGCTGTCGCACAGCTGTTCCAGGAGGCACTCTAGACAGCTGCATTCCACAGGGCCCTGGGCTGGAACCCGGAGTAGAGGGCAGGCCTGGGTTCCCCCCAAAATCCTCCCAACTCCTGGTCAGACACAGGAGGAGTCGACCTGGACTGTGAATTCAGAAAAACGGCCAAGCTGAGGGTTGCCGTGAAGTTCCAAGGAAAGCAAATCCACCAATAAGCACAAGACCCACCAAGGTAGAGCAGGAACTTTGTCACAGTATATAAAGCAAGAGTGTGATCAGAATGGATTCTTGATGTGCTTTGTTAGAAATAAAACTTGTTACAATGACCCTATCGTCTCACTTACTGTCTCAGAGGCAGGTCCCTTTCAAATATAACTGTTTAAAATGTTTTACTATTTCTAATGCCAAGCAATCCCAGCTGGATTTTCACCAGTTTTAAGAGGAAGGGAATGATTTTAACTGATACTTAGCTAGTTGATGTGGATGGTAACTAAGTGATAACTCAGCATGTGACTTTAAAAGGTTTTGATTAGTCTGGGAAAGGTTAAGACACAGAGAGTCTTAAAATTTGAAAGGTTTCAGAGGAACAGCCGTGTTAGTCTGTATTCGCAAAAAGAAAAGGAGTACTTGTGGCACCTTAGAGACTAACCAATTTATTTGAGCATGAGCTTTCGTGAGCTACAGCTCACTTCATAGCTCATGCTCAAATAAATTGGTTAGTCTCTAAGGTGCCACAAGTACTCCTTTTTTTTAAAATTTGAAAGGAGTGTCCAGGAAGAAGCAACAAATTCAAAAATGTTGCTCCTGGGTTTGAATACAGAGCTGTTTTTCTGATGTTGCTGCTTCTACTGTTTGTAACCACCCTTATTCAATGCAATAGCCCAGGGGTGGCTAAACTGTGGCTAATGAGCCACATTCAGCTCTTTTACCATTAAAGTATGGCTCACATAGCCCCCCCCCCCCCCCCATTCGCCACCTACTAGACTTGAGGGGGAGCTTGGAACCTCTGTCTTGCAGCAGGTGGTGGGTAGGGGCTTCTGCCCATGACGGGGCGGGGGGTTCCTCGGGCTTCAGTCCAGTGGGGAGGGAAGTCTCGGGGCTTCTGCCCTGCGGGGAGCACCTGCTAGGGCTCGGGGTTTCAGCAGGAGCAGGGCTGAAGCCCCAAGCCCTGTCAGGAGCCTCCCACAAGGCTGAAGCCCTGAGTCCTGTCAGACGCCTACTGCAGGGCTGAAGCCCCCACAGGTATGCCCCGGCTCTTGAACTTCTGAATACTGTCATATGGGGCTCAGAGTGTCAATGAGTTTGGCCACCCCTACAGTAGCCTCATTGTGTCCTTGAGATCCATGCATAGAGGGACCCTCTGCACACTGAGATTTTTCTACTGCAAGGAGCTGCTTCCATAATACCATTTCCTGCTCTGAATCCCACAAAGGCTTCTTTGTAAATCTGGAGCTCATTCTGATAGAAGTTGATGGAGACTGGAGAGGAAGAGGAAGAAGCAGGTAGAGCCCATTTGGATGCACATCATCCTCCTTCCCAAGCCCCATGGAGAAACCCTGGAGAAGATAATAATACAGCCAAAGTATGTTATTTTTTCCAATAAGCTTTTTTGCTAGGCGTCCCATGAGCTATCATGGAGGGAGAAGGGCCAGACTCTATTAGCACAACTCCAGTGGAATCACACTGCCAGGGATTTTTTTTGGGGGGGGAGGTGGGGAAGAGGGGTGACATTGCCAAGAGGCCAGAGTCAGTAAAAAGGCACAAAGACACTCATGTAGATGGGTCTTGGCCTCCTGGGAACCACATCCGCCCCTGAGGATCCACCACATTACAACCCACAGAAGACTAGACTATTATGTGTCACAGGCAGAGAATAGGAGGAACCAAGGTGCACCAGCATGTGAGCCTCTTGCAAAGACAGGGAAATGATAAACTGAGATATACCCAGATAATCTTGGCAATTGACCTGTATGTACACATTGCAAAGGAAGGTGAAAAACACCCAAGGTCACTGACAATCTGACCTGGAGAAAAATTCCTTCTCAACCCCACATAAGATGATCAGTTAGACCCTGAGCACATGAGCAAGAACCAGCTAGCCAAGCATCAAAGAGAGATTATGCTTGATCACACCTCAGAGCCCTGGCCATCCCCATCCAATGTCTCCAGCTGCGGCCAACCATGACGCTTCAGAAGAAGATCAAACTTCCCTCGCAACTTCAGACAAAACCAAGAATAAGAGATGAGCCTTAAAGATACTGTGACCACAAGATACTTTGAGAAACTGCCTTCTTCAATAAGCAATCTTTGGGCCTAAGCCTCCTGGCTAAGGCAGGCAGTAAACACAGTCTAGGCTCTGACTCCCTGGGTGGGGCAGAGCAACAAGCAGTCTTTCACCTGAGCCTTCTGGCTAAGGCAGGCAGTAAACACAGTCATGGGGACTGCAGCCTTCTGGTTGGGGCAAGCCACAAATAAGGCACAGACCTTCAGGCCCAGGGTGAGTAGCATACCATCTCATGGTTCGGTTGGTGGCAGGGAGGTAGGGGGACCTAGGGCCACCCTACTTCACCAGGTCCCAGCGCAGGACCCCGACAACAGTGACTCATATTGCATGAGTCACTGTTGAAACAAACTGTTGAAACACACTGTTGAAACACAATGACTCATTGCAACAGCTCAACCCCTTGGCTACTTCCTACTACAATCTATTGGTGTGGCTCCGTAGTCTGCAGGTCCTCAGTCTCCACAGGGTATGTGACAGATGGCAGTCCCAGCAACTCTTCCCCACTCTTGGTCTCCTCTAGGGGCAGGGTGCCGCATGGCTCAGGGTCTGGTCCAGAGTCCTGCAGTGGGCTAGAGACATTTGCTTCCTTCACCGGCTCCAGCCCAACTGAGCTAAAGGGCCAGCCTCATATACTTTCTGTCCCTCCCCTCTGCTTCCTGCATGGGAGGGGGCGGAGTTAGCTTGGTTCCACCCACCAGAGAGTTTAGTCCTCTTTCTCAGGCTTGGAGGGAGGCCACTCTGTGTCACTACACAGGCAAATCCTGAACAGAAACTCAATTCACCAGGAAAGCTGGATTTCCAGACAAAGAACTTTGCACAAGCATGGAAGCAAAAACTGAGTCTGTATAGAGTTGACTACGGAGGATGAAGATAAGAAAATAAAGCTAGAGCTTTTTTACTATCTTATTGAGGGGGAAAGGATGAGAAGTGAGTGAGACACTGTTGCCAGAAATAATTTCTGAAACACTGGAACAGCTGCTAAAGGTGTTTAATGAGTTCTGTGACTCCAGACAGAATGCGACTGTAAAAAGTCTGGATTTTGACCTGAAACCAAGAAGCAGAAGAAGGAAAGGAAAGTCACTTATTGTGTACAATAACAGGACTTTGAAATATGTTGTCCATATGCACATTCCACTGATGGTACACATTCACCTCAAGTGATAGAGATCAAAGTGTTTTTGGCCAGCAGTACCCATAGAGTGCCCATGCACTCTTCAGTCCTCATACTCTGCTGCGAGGATATAAAAGAGCAAGGCATACCTGCTGCCATTCAGTTCCTTCTCACCACAGAACCCTTTAGAGAAGAACTCTGAGGCAATGAGGATGGAAGGGCAAATTGGTGGAATATGCATATGGACAATACATCTTGAAGAATTATAGTTACTGTAATGGTAAGCAACCTTCCTTTCTCCTTCAAGTGAGTGTCCATAAGCTCATTCCACTGAAGATGACTCACAAGAATTTATCATATCAAGGAGGGGGAAGCTTGGAGTAATTAACGAAATAATGATTGAAGGGCAGCTTTGCTGAATGCAGCATCAGACCTACAGGCTTAGGGCATAATGTCGAGCAAATCATGTGGATTGATGCCTTACACATGTCTGATATTGTTAAGTTTCTGAGGGTTTGTCTACACTGAAAAGTTATGACAGCATAGCATAGGAAAAATCCACGCCCCTGAGGGACGTAGTTAAGCCAACCTAACCCCCAGTGTAGACAGCACTAGGTCGATGGAAGAATTCTACTACCTCTCAGGGAGGCAGAATACCTGCAAAAATGGGAGAACCCCTTCCGTCACTGTAGTAACTGTCTACACTGACACACCACAGTGGCACAGCTGCAGTGCTGCTGCTGTAGCATTTTAAATGTAGACATAGCCTGAGTGTTGATGCTGATGTCGCTTGCACTCTAGTGTAGTATATCCTAATTGTGGCTGGAGGGTCACTTTGGCCACCTCATAACATGTTTTAATGCAGTCAGAAATCTAATTGGATAGTCTTTGTACTGAAACAGCAGAGGCTTTCATTCTTTCTGCACTAGAGACAAACAACCTCAGCAATGTTCTGAAAGGTTTTGTTCTATTTTGGTAGGCTAAGGCTCTCTTTACATCCAAAGTATGTAACATTGCCTCAGATTTGGATGTATGATGTTTTGGAAAAAATATTGGTAGATGTATTGGTTGATTGAGATGGAATTCTATGACTGCCTTTGGAAGGAACTTACGATGTGTTCTCATTGATACCTTATATATGGTTGTTCAGCCATTATTAGTGATTGAACCTCTCATGTTCTTCTGGCCAAAGTCATAGCTACCAAAATCACCATTTTCATTGACAGGTGCAGTAGGGAAGAGGAGGCCATGGGCTCAAAGGGTGGCCCCATGAGGGTTGTGAGCACTAGGTTCAAGTCCCATGGGGGACTCTGTTCTGTGATGGAGGGATTTTTTAAGAATCTATTCACCATTAGGTAAGCAAAGACCTTGTAATCCTTCACTGGCAAGTCCTGAGCTGAGATTACTTCCAGATGCACTTTGACCTGACAAGCTGACAGATGGATTCTGAGTTCTAATGAGTTGCCAAGAATCTGTGGGATTGAAGAGAAAAGAGGGATCAATTACTTCCATTGGCACCAATAAGAGAATCTCATCCATTTTGATCAGTAAGTTTGTCTTGCTGAGTCTTTCCTACTGTTTATCAGATCCTCCCTGTGATGGGGTATACAAACCTCACACAGGAAAACAAGGGGTTAAGGAGCTGCTCTGGGCTCAACCAGACCCAATCCACCACACGTGGAAGAGATGCACAGACTGAAGGAGGAGTTAAAATGGAGGAGACCAGCTCAATTGTGGGCAGAACAGTGAAGGGAAAGGACCTCTACCTTGTAGCTACTGAAAAAAGGGCTGAGGGGAGGCATGATATCTCCCTCAACAGCTGCATTAGGTCCCTGCCTGAGGTAGGGAGCATGTGCATCTGTTATACTCAGAGTAGGAGGTATTTCCCCTTCTCATGTACTACCCAGTTTATTTGTGTTGATTCCCTGGGTTACGGACTACTCCTGAAGGGAGAGATTTGGAACTGACCTGGCCAGAGGACCAAGGCATGAGAGGAGGCAGCTGCTGCCCCAAGATGGAGAGAGCTTCCATGCCATGCCTGGCTGTGAAGAGGTGCCAAATGGTGAGCTGACCTCCTTCACAGCCTCCTGTGGTTGGCTGAGAACTTTAGACAATAGTAGGGTGGTAGGATGTAGCCCACAGAGGGCAACCTTATAGTGCTCCTGGATGTCAGACCTTTGTGTTACCCTCACAGAGCTCTGGGCCCGAGTCTAGTGGAGAAGTAGGGCCCAGGCTCCCCTACCAAAGCCCCCATCCTGCATGTCGAAGGGCCTAAGTCCTGACCACTAAGCAACATTCCCCATGAGCAAAGATCATCACACTCCCTAATTGGGGAAAAGCAGGGCTGCTCTACTGACGACATCCATTCAGCCTCCATGCAGTGAAGTTCAGGAACGTCAGATTTGGGCATAGGATCAGTCCTTCGTTCTGAGACAGTAGCTCTGGAAGCAGAGGTAGTGTCCTGGGCTGGGATACTGATAGATTCAACAGATCTGTGAATCAGAACTGTCTGGGTCATGCTGCAGCTACAAGGATTAGTTTGGCTGAGTCTTGTTTAAGTTTGTGGAGCACTCTTGGAATTAATGGGGCTGTAAGCTAAATTTACATCAGACTTCCTGACCACAGAGCCAGAAATGCATCCACTATGGACTGCAGACTCATCCGTCCTCTTGAGTAGAATCTCTGACATTCACAGTTGATATCGCACTCATGGTTTGGGAGAAAGTGCCTGCTGAGATTGTCTGCTCGTCCAGTCCAGTCCATATAGGTGTATTGGCACTAGGTATATTTGATGGTTGACATACTAATTCCAGAGTCTGACAGTCTCCTGGCAGAGTGGAGAGGAATTGGTCCTACCCTACTTGTTGATGTAGAATATCTAGTTGTGTTGTCAATCATGATTTGGATGGACTTTCCTGATATTAAATAAAAGGACTTGTAGAATTGTGGAATATTTTCCTGCTGTAAGATGCAGGGACTTCCTCTATTACTCTGAGGAAGACTTCTTGTCACTATAGATCCTCATAAAAAGGGACGGGGAAAAGGAGTTGGGAATAAGCATTGCAGAAAATTGGATGGAATAATCATGTGTAATCACATCCATGGTCTATTGGTTGATGATGATAAGGGACCATGCATGCCTGAAATGAGCTAAGCAATTCCCAAATGGGAGGTTGTTGATTTCCAGAGTCACTGGATGTAGGACACATATTTCAACTATCCCATCAAAATTAAATGTTTCTGGGACAATGAAGACTTGGAGGTTTGAGGTGGAGAGGTAGGCTATCTCCTGTTGTGGAAATGCTCTCATTTTCTGGGTCATTCTGAAGATTTCTGGTGGTAAATGTATGGCTGAATGAAGGGGTATTGCTGTTTCATTTGCTTCTTCTTAGGAGCTGGTATGTAGAGTCTGAGGGAATGCAAGGTGGCTTATGAGTCCTTCAGCTTGTGGAGGTCCTTGTCAGTTTTAGAGCTGAATAATTCAACTCCTTCAAAGGGCAGATCTTCTGCCGTGGTTGTATTTCTCTGGGGAAACCCAATCTCTGAAGCCATGAGGCCCAGCACATAACATTAGCCATTGCTATTGATCTGGCAGCCATATCCAGTACATCCAAAGCCATTTGGAGACTTGTCCTGACTACAAGCTCACCCTCAGTAACCAGTGGTGTGAAGTCCTTCCAAGTGTCACTGAGAAACTGCTGGCCTTTGCTGACAGTCTTCCCATGTATGGAAAAGCCATATCTGGCCAATATGGCCTGATAATTGGCTACATGGAACTGTAGACTTGCAGAGGAACAGGTTTTTCAGCCAAATAAATATAGTCTCTTTGACTCATTGTCAGTCATTGTCAACCTATACTGTCTTTTCTGTCATTCACCACCATAACTACAAGAGATGATGGGGTCATGGTGCATATAAAAGAATTTTGCTCCCTTAGAAGGCACTTGCTCTTTTTTATCTGTCCTGAGAGATGTAGGCGGTGTCAAGGCAGGTGTCTGCCATGTGGTTATGGTCTGATTCCATGATGTCCTTGTTAAAAGGGAGGATACAGGAGCACGCAGCACAGACACAGAAAAATGTTATGAACTGCTAAGTGATATCCATTATCTGATCTCCTCTTATGTGAAAAAATAGACCTTAAAACTGATTTCAGTGGTACAGATTACTCTATTATTTGGAATAATGGGAAACAGTCTTCCTTCCTAATTTCTCTTCAGTTGATGAAAGGGGAAAAAAAAGTACTTACAAGGTACAAACTGGACTCGCATGCAACTTCAGAAACCTTTTATGATAATGTCTGTTTAATTATTCAATAAAAACAAAAATAGATCTGGGGCTCAATTCCTTTAGGAAATATATTCTTTTGAAACATCTTAGTGAAATATGACAATTTGACAGCTACTATACTAGGCACAAAAGCACAAATAGCACTTAGGATTTTTCAATTAAGCTTAAGGACATAGAAATAAATAAGAGGGAAAGCTTAAATCTCTTTCTAAATCAGTCAATGCAAATACGATAGCTATATGGCTTAAAAATATATACTAGGGAACTTCTAGATTCGGTATTTTATTATTCACTTTCAGAAATCAAAGGGTGTAATCAAAAGGTATAGTATTTTGTAAATGTACTTATTGCACTTGTGACTTGGCTTTGAGCTTACAACATTGTAAAATACAGATTCAGGATGCAAATTGCTAAAGTAAAGTGGTGTAGTAGAATACAGTGAAATGTTTAGTTTTCTAGTGCTTCTGTTACATATTCTCATAGCATAATTCATTGGCATTGTTATAAGATACATATGATTCAAATAGACTTACATATTTTCCTTTGAAAATGTCTGCATGGAAACCAATTCCAAGACTTTCTATACAAAGTAATCAATTGTTGAGTCAAGGTCTAACACATCTAACTAGAAAAATAAGGGCAAAGGGAAACCTGTAGCTTTATAATATTTTGTATACATAATTTATGCATTACCCTTTTGTGGTTCATGTTGAAAATCTACGTTTCATGGTCTAGGATGTCAGAATCCTAGAATAATAAATATATTATTGATTTAAAAGAAATTGAGGTTTTTGCAAATTATTTCAGGTATGCCACCATTTGTAAGTTTTAACAAAACTCATCAGAACAAGAAGTATCTAGAGTTTCACTACTTTGCCATTCCATTTTTCTCTTCTATACAGCAGTTGATAGATGTTTCCATTAAATACAGCAATAATCCTAATGTATGTTTAATTTCTGCACCAGAACATTAAAGAGGTGGCTGTTTTTGCAGAACCACTTTACCAGTAATGTAAAAGAGCATAACTAGAAAATTCTACTTAGCATTTTCAGTATCAAACAGCTTGTATTATTGGGAAAAAGTCTAATTATATAAAGTAATACAAACAAAATATATATTTGAAAAGCATTTAACTTTATACTAATATTCCTATCATCCAGCAGATGGCAAATTATGAATGACCATTGTCCCTTTTGATCTCTTCTAGAAGCATACTTTAAAAAAAAAACCCCAAGCTCTATCTTTTTTTTACTTCTACTTTTCTATCTCTGTTCTCTGCTGCACCTTGCTCCATTGGATTGTGGGGTTACATTTACCTTTTGGATGCTATCTGCTTACATCAAAATTTCATCTTCATTTCTTGGTAATAGAGGGCATAATAATGATATCTTCCTTTAAATAGTCCTTTGAAGATAATTTCTTCACCACTGAAAATTTCTTCTCAAAAAGCATACTGCTGCTATTCCCAAATTTGCCAGCACATGTTAGCATACTGTGTACAAAAATCTCTTAGCAACCATACCTTAGTGTCTAACATTTTCCTTCTTCCAGCTATGATTCATGGTGCCATCTGGAGCCAGATATTGACAGGCAGTAATCCTAAAATAGCCATTATACATTTGTTCAACAACTAGTTTTAGCATCTGCAAGTATAAATTATGGGAAAGGACCAATATTTCTTTGAGACTCTTCACCATTCTCTTGATTATTATAATATTGTTTAGATAAAGGTCTGCCTTGCTCACTTTGCATTTCAATGAAGATCAGTGTACTTTTATTTGTTTATATTGCAGTAACACCCAAAAGCCCATTATGCTACTTGCTATCCAAACACATAAGACATTGAGTTTAATGTATAAGAATCTAATTCTGGCTCCTTTACCCATGCTCAGCAGCGATTTGCTCTGTAAGCTGTCTCTCAGAAATCAATTTTTAAAAAGCGCAACACACTTGAAATAATAAAAACGTAGGCCCAAGCCCTACTGAAGTCCCCTACAGGGGACTATTTGCATGAGTAAGAAAAAGAGAATTTAGCCCTAAAGTTGAATTATGTACTCAATACTGACACACATCATTATGTTTGGAGACAGTATCTCAGTTTGCTCTGGTCTAGGTAGGGTAAGCAGGGTTCAGTCCTTAGTAGTATGTAACTTTAGCGCCATCATGGCCAAGATGGCGTTTGCAAAAAATGTGCAAAAAATTCTTTATGAACCTGCAGTAATAGCCACAGAATCCCAGAAATGACTGTAATTCCTTGAGAGTTGTGTCCTCGGCCAGGTAGTTACCACCTTCACTTTCTCTGGGTTCGTCGCTAAACCATCTGCAGACACTATGCGTCCCACATACCGCACAGATGTCTGGCAGAAGATGCACTTGTCTAAGGATAACTTGAGGCCAGCCTCTTCCAAATGATCCAGGACTTTGCACAGCTGAATCTCATTTTCTTCTAAAGTGAGCCCAAATACCACTATGTCATCCAGATACACCAGACACTCTAACAGGTACATGTCCCCTACCACCCTCTCAATGAGGCTGAAACATGGCTGGTGCCCCAGACACTCCCTGGGGCATGTGATTAAATTGGTAAAACCTCAAGGGGCAGATGAACACTGTCCTCTCCCATTCCTCTGGGACCTGATAGTATCCACTGCAGAGATCAAGGACAGAGCTGCCATTCAGGCTACCCAAGATATCATACACCCAGGACATTGTGCATTGGCCAGGGATTGTCTGCAGGTTCAGAGTGCGATAATGGACCCACATGCACCTTACCACTTCTCTTTCGTACTACAATGATAGGTGACGCATAGGACCTCCTGGATTCCTCAATGATACCTGCATGAGCCAGTTCCTATAGGTGCTGCCTCACACCTTCGATATCAGCGGGAGCTAATTGTCTTGACCTCTCTCAAAAAGGCCGACCATCCTGCATTCAGATATGGTGCTGCACATCGTGAGCACACCCAACATCCCACTTGCGCATAGAGAAAACAGCCTTCCTTTTCACTAACTTCTCACAGAGGCGGTCCTTACATTCGGCAGGAATGGGGGAATCCCCAAACTGGAAACTATCCCTCCCATAAGGTCTAGCCTTGATCTCTTGAGGTGGGGGGCCCCTTACTCACTGGTATGCGGCTTTACATAAACAGTGGATTGGCAGCTCCTGCAGATAGTTGTTCCTGACCATCTCACGGCTCTTCTGTACCAATCTCTGGAACAGGTTTGCATTTGTCCCTAGAATTAAAGGTGCATACTCTGTTCCCTCTGGATCTGGGCAGACCAGCACCAATGTTTCTATTTCTTGGTTTATCCCTGCAACGTCCTTTGAAACTGGACATTCAACAGGATAGATCTGCAATAAGGGCAGGAGTCACAGCATGGGAGGCAGGTGGAGCTCCCCTTTGGGGCGGCTACCTCCCGGCTCTGCACACCACCACCACCCACACCCTCCCCACGGCCGGAGCCCTGACACCACCTCCCGCCCCCTGTGGTTGGAAACCACCTCCCCGCGGCCAGAACCACAAGCCCCACCACAAGGACTGGCTGAAGGCCCGAGCCTCCCCGTACACCCTTGCCCAGAGGAGCATCGAGCTGGCTGAAGCCCCGATCCTTCCTTCCCCCCCTCCCACCCGTCTGGAGGAGCCCCGGGCTGGCTGAAGCCTCAAGCCTCCCTTCTCCCCGTCCAGAGGAGCCCCAGGTTAGCCAAAGTCCTGAGTGCCCTCCCCCGCACCAGGAGGAGCCCCGGGCCAGCTGCAGCCATGCCATGCCTCCCCTCCCTGGACCCAACCCGCCCAGAGGAAAAAGTTTGTTAGAAGGCACTTTTGATATGCCCCCATGCAGGTTCCGGGGCAGCTGAAGAGGCAGTATGTGCCCCCTCATCTGCCCTAGAACCTGCATGGGGCATAATAAAGCAAAAACTTCACCGCCAAACCCTGAACTGGGGGTTCAGCGGCTGCAGCAGCACTTGGGGAGGCAGAGCCTCCCCTGGCCTATTATAGCCACCGCCATGAGTCACAGCCAATTCCTCAAACTGTCAGGCCGGACAGAGGATGGAAGGGTAAATGCCGCAGGTGTTCTCCATAGTAAGATTCATAAAGTTGTGACCTGTGAGCCGCTGTCCAGCAATGCCTCACACAATTGTCCTTCTATACAAATGGGTATTACAGCCTGTGGTCCTACTAGCCCATCTGGGTAACTTCTGCTTGTGGTTCTTGCTGGGAAGCCTTGAAATTTCTGGGTCTTGGGTTGCTCCTTCCCCAAGCCCCGCTTGGCATTTCCCTGAAGCTCCCTAATGGTTTGCTGCAATCTCCGAGATACCCTTGCATGGTCTGTTTTCTTTTGGCAGTCAACAGCATAGTGCCCATCTCTCCCACAGTTGTAACAGAAACCTCATAGGCTATCACCCCTCCTACTACTTTCCCCTCTTGCAGAGGGCACAGTATGTCCCTGAGCCTTCACCATGGCCACTTCTCAGGTCAAATGTCTCAGCACCGCTGCCACTGATGGGGCCTCTGCTGTCTCTCCGAGCACTGTGGTGGTGTAACTCCCTGCCTTCTTTGCCTACACCACTGTGTTAACTTGCAAAAATTGCTCCTCCTCTTTCTGTAATTCTTGAATGAGATTGTGGAAGGGGGGTGGGGTTTGGGCCCGCTCCCTCAGCTGCAGTTGCCACAACATCAACCCATCTTCTCAAGCGCCCCCAAGAATCTGGTCCAACCTAGTGGAATCAATGCACTTGGTGGCGATTCCTTCCTTCCGTACTACCTGCTGTAGCAAATCCTCTAGTCTCCTGATGAAATCTGACAATCGTTCGTGAGGCTCCTGATAGGTATGGCGGAAACGATAATACAGGAGTTCACAGCTATCAGTAGCGCCATAGACACTCTCAAGAGTGGCTAAATAGTTTTGCACCATTGCAGCTGGTTGGGAGACTTTCAGGGCTCGGACAATTCGCATGGCAGCTCCCCTCAGACTCTCGAGCATGCGTTTCCCCTTCTCAGCATCAGAGCATTCCCATTCTTAGACAAGGGGCATCGCAAAATCCCTCCAGGTCTCAAAATCATCCTCCTGAGAGGATATGGGTGACACCCCCGAGAAAGAACGTAACTGCTTGTATGGTGTACTTTCATATGCCAGATTCAATGCATCTTTGAGAGCGTTCCCCAGGCCTTTGGCCCACTCCACCAGGCTGGGTGCTGCAGGTGTTGAAGCCCCTCCTAATGCCAAAATTAATTCCTCTTGTGTCCGCTTCTCATCCACCATCAGAGCTTGCAGTTTCTGTGCTAATGAATCCACTTCAAGTGACACAGGCACACAAGTAGGTGACCACTCTCACCCCAGAATTGTCCAGAAGTTGCCTCCTACTTGCACCTCTTGGGGACCCTTATCAAGATCTGCTTTCTTGGAGTGAGTACATGGTGCCACCATGCCCTTCACTTTGCGGCTGTAAATACAGGTATGGACCTTCATGCTCCCCAGTATTCTTGGTGCATCTAGGTGCTCCTCAATTTCATTGGGTTCCATCTCTTCCGGGAACCCTGCCACCGGCACAGCCTTGGTTACTGAGAGTCATGCCCCTTGGCACAGGTCTTCTAATAATCCCCTCTTCATTTTTATTTTATTTTTTTTTACTGAGAATAAAGTCACTCAGGTGTTTCTTTGCTCTGTGAAGGAGCACCCAGGGTGTGCAAAATAGGTGTGCATGTGTGTACTGCTATTGCAAGTCCCCATACAGGTCACCAAGTGTAACTTTAGCACCATCGTGGCCAAGATGGAGTCTGTTCTGCGGGCAGCTCCGGCCAAGAGAAGGTGAGTGCAGGAATGCAGCAGGGAAAGTCCCTTCCACTCCAGGGACACCTGTTCCAAACTCCCCAGAGTGCGCACACACACACCAGAAGAGTACAATTAATATAGGAAAGGGAAATATTTATTTACAGAGGGATGAATAGAGAAAAACAACAGAGGAAATATAAGGGGAGCAGTAAAACAAGGTTGCATTCAACACAAGGCACAAAAAACCAAGTGGTTGGGCAGACACGGAGCAATGTGTCTGAACACAGAGTTCAGGAGTCCTGGGCAAAGTTCCAGTCCAGTGATGAGTCTTGGGTGCTCCTGGTCATCTTTGGCGCCAGTAAACTTTCCCCAACAAACCACTCCAGTGCCCTCTTCTGCTGCTCTCTGCAAAGCCACACAGAGAGACAACCTCCCCACTTAACTAGCTAACAGCCTCGCTCCTTATTCCCAATGCAAAGTCACGGCCCCATACAACCCAGGACTCACGGCCTCATACAACTCCGGGCAGATGTGATACTGGGACCATCTCCGGTATGTTGTTCTTGGGTGATTCCTCCCCCGCAGAGTGCTCCTCCTGGCTCCTGTCCTGGGGTATCCCCGGTCAGCTGCTCAGTCTCTCCCAGGGTTCGGGCAGGTTCTTGGCTGCTTCACTCTGTAAGAGCCTGCTTGCTGCAGCCCTTCTGTCTGCAGCTCCAGACACACATACCCTGTCACTCACCCCTCTCTTTCTCTCCCCATCCTCCCAACAGCACTTCCTCCTTCTGGAACAATTAGCACTTCCCCCATCACGAAAAAGATTTAAGGAGGCCAAGCTCTCTGAACCCCAAGGGGGTTATAAGTACAAAATACAACTAACTAGTAACAGTATCTCTAAAATTTACCGTACAGAGTTAAATAATAAAAAGCAGCAGTATATGGCATGAATTACATACTTAAAGCAGCAAATCAACATTGTGGGCCTGATCCAAAGCTCACTGATGTCAATGAGAATCATTCATTGACTACAGTGGACTTTGGATCAGACACTGTGTTGTGAATTCATTACGGCATTCTAAGATAGATAACAGATGGAGAAATTAAGAGGCATAGTCTAGGGGAGAAATTGGGTAATTCATTGGATGAGAAGTGCAAGAGTCAGAGGTCATAAAATGCACAAAGTACATTTCATCAGTAAAATAACTTGTGGAAAATAGGATGGTAATAAGTCACAGGTATGGGAGTGTATGGAACACGGGCAAAACAATATCAGTAAGAGGGCAAGCATGTTGGCCTACCCAGCTTGCAGAGATAAGAAAGCAGTTCCCACATACAGCACGATCACAGGGAGCCTAACCCAGCAGAGAGCCCAAAGAGAACACAAAATCCACAGTAGAAATGATGGTCTTGGAGGGGCTGCAGAGACATCCTGCACTCTACCCATGAATTGGGGGATAAATTATATCCATCCCACCCCTAGGGACATCTTTGCACAAAATCCATTTACTGAGTTTTAGGGCAGAAGAAAAGGAGATCTCTTCTACAGTGAAAATATATCATATCTATAGCCAAAAACATTATTAAACATATCAATTACATATTACATAGAGAATCTGCTTCCTAATTTTCAGTGCTATAGTGTTAAAATAGATTAATATTAATTAGGGCTGTCATCCAATTAAAAAAAATTAACGGCATGATTAAAAAAATTCATTGTGCTGTTAATAATAGAATACCACTTATTTAAATATTTTTGGATGTTTTCTTCATTTTCAAATATATTGATTTCAATTACAACACAGAATACACAATATACAGTGCTCACTTTATATTTATTTTTATTACAAATATTTGCACTGTAAAAAACAAAATAAATATTTTTTCAATTCACCTAATACAAGTACTGTAGTGCAATTCTTTATCATGAAAGTTGAACTTACAAATGTAGAATTATGCACAAAAAATAACTGCATTCAAAAATAAAACAGTGTAAAACTAGAGCCTACAAGTCCACTCAGTCCTACTTCAGCTAATCGCTCAGACAAACAAGTTTGGTTACAATTTGCAGGAGATAATGCTGCCCGCTTCTTGTTTACAATGTCACCTGAAAGTGAGAATAGTTTGCATGGCACTGTTGTAGCCGGTGTCACAAGATATTTACGTGCCACATGGGCTAAAGATTTATATGACCCTTCATGCTTCAACCACCACTCCAGAGGACATGCGTTCATGCTGATGACAGGTGCTGCTCGATAACGATCCAATGCAGTGTGGACCGACGCATGTTCATTTTCATCATCTGAGTCACATGCCACCAGCAGAAGGATGATTTTCTTTTTTGGTGGTTCGGGTACTGTAGTTTCCGCATCAGAGTGTTGCTCTTTTAAAACTTCTGAAAGCATGCTCCACACCTTGTCCCTCTCAGATTTTGGACAGCACTTCAGATTCTTAAACCTTGGGTCGAGTGCTGTAGCTATCTTTAGAAATCTCACATTGGTACCTTCTTTGAGTTTTGTGAAATCTGTTGTGAAAGTGTTCTTAAAACGAACATAGACTCATAGAAGTGTAGGACTGGAAGAGACCTCAGTAGGTCATCTAATCCAAACCCCTGCACTCAAGGCAGAACTAACTAATAACAAGACCATTCCTGACAGGTGTGTGTCTAACCTGTTCTTAAAAACCTCCAATGATGGAGATTCTACAACCTCCCTCTCGTCTCCAAACTAAACGAGCCCATTTTTTTTCAATCTTTCCCAATAGGTCATGTTTTCTAGACCTTTAATAATTTTTGTTGCTCTCCTCTGGACTTTCTCCAATTTGTCCATCTCTTTCCTGATGTGTGAGCACCCAGAACTGGACACAGTATTCCAGTTGAGGCCTAATCAGTGTGGAGTAAAATGGAAGAATTACTTTTCGTGTCTTGCTTACAACACTCCTGCTGATATATCCCAGAATGATATTTGCTTTTTTTTGCAACAGTGTTACACTGTTGACTCAAAGTCAGTGAATTATAATCCCCAGATCCTTTTCTCCAGTACTCCTTCTTTGGCAGTCATATCCCATTTTGTATATGTGCAACTGATTGTTCCTTCCTAAGTGGAGTACTTTGTATTTTCCCTTATTGAATTTCATTCAATTTATATCAGACCATTTCTCCAGTTTGTCTACGTCATTCTGAATTTTAATCTTATCCTCAAAAGCACTTGCAACCACTGTTCCCTCTAAGCTGTGCACGCATGCGCGCGCACAAAGATTCTAAACCCTGCACACACAGGGAAACACTGCGCACACATTTGTCTCGCATCCTGACTGCACATTGGTCGGGACACCTGCTCATTATCACCACCAAAGTCCCGGGGCTGGCGTGACAGCGCTTCCTGGGGCAGCTCCCGGTGGCCCGCCCACCCGCTGGCAGGAGCCTGCTGTGCGGGCGGCTCCCTCCTGCCCAATCAGAGCTGCAGGGGCGGGGCTTGCAGGTGCCCCCTCGACTCGACCAGATCCGACCTTAAGAGCCAGAAGGACCTGCTGGCTCTTAGGGTCTCTGCGTGCTGCCAGCGCCTGCAAGCCCTGCTCCACAGCTCCGGCAGCTCCCATTGGCGCTTTTCCTGGCCAATGGGAGCCACGGAGCTCACTCTTGTGGCAGGCACAGCACATGAAGAGTGGAGACCCCCGCCCCTCGCCGCTCTGACCCTAGGAACCAGAGACCTCCCAGCAAGGCTGGTGAGTGCAGCCAGGGAAGCGGACAGGGTATGGTGGAGTGAGTGTCTGGGAGGTGTGCGGGGGGGTGCTGGGCAGTGGGGGAGGTTTGTGTGTTTTGGGGTGCTGGGCAGTGGGGGAGATCTGTGTGTGTCAGGGCACTGGGCAGTGGGGGGTCTGTGTGGGGCATTGTTTTGTTGTGGTGGTGGGGCTGTGAGGGCACTGGGAGGGAGGAGAAATCTGTGTGTATTGGGAAACTAGCGAGTGGGGGGTTCTGTGTGGGGTGCTGCGCAGCTGTGGTGGGGCTGTGGGCAGTGGGGGGGTGCTGGGCAGGTGTGGTGGTGTGCACAGCACTGTGAATTTGTGTCAAATGTGAGGGGTTGTGGGGGGGGGCTCTGGGCATAGGCGGTTCAGGGGGTGCAGAGCAGGGGAGCTCTCTTCTCCTCCCCCCACCGCCCACTTGCCCAATGTGTCCTGGTATTTCACTCTTGCGATCTGGTCACCCTATTTAAGGGCGACTTTTGACATTGTTCACCTGCCATCTATCAACACAGCCAGATTCTACTAGCTGGCAAGGAGGGTGAAGGGAAAGGAGGGCAATGAATCGTACCCCTCCCTGCCAGCATTTCGAACATGGAACGTTGATCACGTCTGGACGGTCAGGACGGTTGGGACCCACACATCTCCTTGTAGTCTGTTCATTTGGCTGTGTACAAACTCAAGTACATGCAAATAAGTTAGAATGCGTGGCCATAGTTGCTAAGGAACTGCAAAGATTTCCCAGAAATGAACAAAGGTAAGTGTTATTTTCATGATTGAAATCTTTCAAAGGCATTGGACTTCATCCGTTTACTCATGATGTTTTACCATTTTCCTGCGTTTTTTTGCCACAGATACATGGACGTGATCGGAGCTATGCACAAACTTCCAATATCCTGATCTGAATGATCTCCCGTTTGCCATTTTGTCGAATCACTCTGTTAAGCACATTGAAATAGTAGCCATCTAATAAAAGTATTAATTTTAAATAAACCAATCTGGTAAAAAATCAATCCCAAAATGTCACTGTCTAGAGGTCTAAAGCGTAAAAGAACAGCGACTTCATTTAAATCTGGATGGCTGGATGAGACTATAGAGACGGTTACACTGAAGTCACATAGTGTAATGCCTGTTAAACTTTGTGAAATATTCGTATCTGATGAGGACAACGGAGTGGTTTGTGTATACTGTCGAGATGCCGGAGCTCCGGAAGAATTTTCAACAGGAAGAATGTGGAACGATGTATGGAAGTTGGATTTCTTAAAGTGTCATCTGTCAAATAAATCTCATATAAATGGTGTAACAAAACTTAGAAACAAAAACCCTTCCTTACGGAGCAGATTGCTCATGATTCTTGAAAGTCCAGCTGAAAAGCAAAGGAGGCAAATTAATCTTGAACCCAAGCACTAAAACCCAGAAGAAATCAAGGTACTTATTGACAATGTGTTGTTGGTTATTAAAATGAACAGCTCAATGCTTTCTGTTCAGGATATTAATTATCATATGGAAAAGTATGTGCACATACCAGTGAGCTGGAGAAGTAAAAATTATACTTTTGAATTTCTTGAAATTATCAACTGCATTGTCCAAAATGACCTCATGCATGAAAAAGCATCGGCAATGTTTCATACTCTAGCTGTTGATGAAAGCACTGATATATCCATTAACAGATACTTGATACTCTACTTTAAATATAGATCCATAAATTCTGCAGACTATAAAACTTCGTTTGGTGGACTATTACGATTGCAGGAATGTGATGCTGTTTCAATAGTGTCTGCAATCAAAGAGTTTTATAAAAAACACCAACTTGATCTAATGAAAATGGTGATGTTTGGATCTGATGGTGCCTCCGTGATGTTGGGCAAACTCAATGGCGTGGCAGCTCAGCTGAAACACGATATTCCACACTTGGTCCAGCAACATTGTGTTGCACACCAGGAAGACAAGGGGATTTCCGATGCATGGAAAGAGGTCAAGCTGATAAGAGACATCAAAACCTTAATGAGAACTATCTACACAGTGTTCTGTCAGTCATCCAGGAGAAAATGCAAATTTCAGGAAATAGTGGATGCTTGTGAATGCGAGTCAATGGCTTTCAGGCCACTCAATGAAGTGCACTGGTTATCTAGGCACTTTGCACTTCCAGCAATTATTCACAACTATAATCCTCTTCTGGAATATTTTGAGCAAGACAAAGATACTGATCCAGTTTCTAAACACTGCCACAAAAAGCTGAATACCATGGAATACCGAATAACATTAGAAGTTTTGAATGAGGCTGGCTTCACTATCCACGATGCTCCAGAAATGGGGCCTTACACCTCTTGAAGCATTTCACCTTGCCCACGGTAAACTGAACAAGATCAGAAGACAGTACCTTGGAGATTCAGTCTTATGGAATGACAAAGTTAAGGCTCCCTTAGATATGAGCTCTCAAGAAAATAATTAAATTGATACCAGTTTCATAATAACTTTCATAAACATCTTGTGTGCACATTTGGCAGACAGGTTTCCAGAGGATGAAGTTCAGGAGTGGTCCGCTTTTGATTGTGCAGCAATAGTTAAGTGTGACTTCAATTTTGGAATTCATCAGGTCAAATCCCTATGTTCAAAATACAAAGACTTTCTTGCTGAAGAGATTGTTATAGTCAGTCAGTACAATGACTTCAAGTTTGCAGTGGCCGAAAGAATCAAAAGCCAGTTGGTTTTAAGTTTCCTGGATATCGTAACATTTGCTCACCAGAACGAACAGTTTCGGGATCTTGCAAAGTTGATGGATATTGGAGGTACATTCCTAGCATCAAGTGCAGACTATGAGAGTGGCTTTAATGAACACTCAAAAAAACAAACTACAGAATTGTTTACAAGTAGATCATTTGGACATGCTGATGTGCATTAAGAGTTACTAGCTGGATGGAGGACTGATAGATCTGAGTTTATATTGAATGGGCAAATGACAAAGATCGCAGGGAAAAACAGTAAGGTTAGTTTAGCAGTCTTTGACATTTCAAACAATAAGGAAATTAAAATGCATTTGTAATTACATATCCTATTCTTGGTTGATAATCATTTATTGATTTTTTTAGGAAAATTTTAAATTTAAAACACAAACTTTTGTTTTTCTTATTTTACTTATGATGTGTCTATCTGAAAACCCATATAAATTGACACAAATTGCAAATTAAAACTTTTTAAATGTATAAGCATTTTACTCGCTTGGGCACATTTGCCTCATGGAGCACACATTTGAACTCTGCTTCAAAAATTTGCACAGAAGAAATTTTTTGCACACACAGCCTGTCAAAAATTAGAGGGAACATTGCTTGCAACCATTCCCCAGCTTGGTTATGTGCTGGGTCATCATCCGAGACTGCCATAACATGAAATATATGGCAGAATCAGGGTAAAACAGAACAGGAGATAAACAATTCTCCCCTAAGGAGTTCAATCACAAATTTAATTAATGTATTTTTTTTAACGACTGTCATCAGCATCCAAGCATGTCCTCTGGAATGGTGGCTGAAGCATGAAGGGGTATATAAATGTTTAGCATATCTGGCACTTAAATAACTTGCAATGCTGGCTACAAAAGTGCCAGGCCAACGCCTGTTCTCACTTTCAGGTGACATTGTGAGTCAGAAGCAGGCAGCAGTATCTCCTGTAAATGTAAACAAACCTGTTTGTCTTAGTGATTGGCTGAACAAGAAGTAGGACTGAGTGGACCTTTAGGCTCTAAAGTTTTACATTGTTTTGTTTTTGAGTGCAGTTATGTAACACTACAGTACTTGTATGAGGTGAATTGAAAAATAAGATTTCTTTTATCATTTTTACAGTGCAAATATGTGTAATCAATAATAATAATATAAAGCAAGCACTGTACACTTTGTATTCTGTGTTGCACAAGAAATCAATATATTTGAAAATGTAGAAAAACATCCAAAAATATTTACTGAATTTCAATTGGTATTCTATTGTTTAACAGTGCAATTAATCACAATCACAATTAATTTTTTTAATTGAATGAGTTAACTGTGATTAATGGACAGCCTTAATATTAATAAATATATTTTAAAAAAATAAATTAGAATATATAAAGAGCTAGAAGGTAATTGGAGCATTATATTAAATATATTTAAATAAAATAAATTAGAATATATAAAGAGCTAGAAGGTAATCGGAGCATTATAGCTCAAAACACATAGTAACATAAGATATGACAGAGCAATTCTGGCCCCAGTGAAGTCAATGAGAATTTTACCATTGATATCACTGGAACTAGAACTTTACCTGAATAGGTATTTTTGCAACATATTTTACAGAATATATCGCTATTAAAGTTTGATTCCTATGTATTCAGCATGCCACACATTTAAGATATATTAACAAATGGTGCAGGCCAAGGATAATACACCATTTTATGTATTTTCATTGCTGAAATGCAGTTTGTATTGACAACAGATTTTCCTGCAACCGTGGAAATCTGTGAAGGGCTGTCGGTATCCAAGCAGTGGTACTGGGATTGACTAGCATAATGCATGTAAGTGACAGTTAGGAGAAGGCTACTGTATTATACGACCACACTTTATTTGTTTGTTGGATGTTTGTACCCTGCAGTGTTTTCTTAGTGAGGCTTTGTTCTGATGTGATTGCCTTTTTGGGCAGCCACACCCATTTTCCAGAGGCCTTAATGTTGTTTAAAAAGAAGAATTTGTTGTATTTTACACTGTTCCTTCTTGAAAACCCACAACTTATATTCTGAAAACATATTTAAATATTTTATTAAAGCTAATGTTAAAAAATTATATAATATATACGTTGAGAAACCAGTGTCTGTACATCTGGGTATAGTGCTTAGATTATCCACAAATACAAAGTTTGTTTTTAAAGTCATAAGATACATATAGTGCATAATCAGCAGTAACCCAAATTTAGGTGAGTAACTTTAAGGATACAGTTTAGATATTAGCATCCGAGTATTTAGATACATCACTCATGAAAAGTTATACAGGGAGTTAGTTGTAGAAAGCAAATATAGGAATGAGTATAGATTGTCCCTCAGTAATTGAGCATTTAGGGTAGATTTCCAAATGGACAAATACAATTCATGAGGAAAGTATTTCAGTTACTTTCTCCACTGCACTTCTACTACTCTCATAAATAAGCCATGACTGAATACTGTCTCAAGATTAAACTGAGCCTGCATGGAAGAATATAAAAAATGTAAGCCTTAAATAAATCATTTCTAAATCATCTCACTCACTGGGCTCTAAAATACAAACTTCCCTCAGATGACAAGAGGACCTGCTGTGATGTAAGAAGCATCTTGCCAGCAATCATTAAACTAAAAACATGGACAAATAGATTAAAGTCATCATGAAACAAGAAAGGAGGCCAAAAAAAAAAAAAAAAAAAGGTCATTAGGGACAACAAACCAAATTCATCCCTGGCAGAACTCCACTGATTTATATAGAATAGTTTTTAGTTGAGAAGCAGGATTTCTTGTTAGGCTTACCTACTTTATATCAAATTATATTTAAGCCTCTTCCTTCCCTCACTCCAAGCATGTGAAAACCTAACGTCTTTCACTTGTTAAAGACAGGAACTTGCACTTCTGTGCTTTTTTGCTAGCTTACAAATGCCACCTAGCGAGGAATTCACAAGCCAGATGCATTTCTGAAATCCCTTAGTTTTGTTTTAATAATTAATATGAGAAAGGAAGAGCAAATTCTGTAATGTGTACATTTAGAATTACAGTCTCATTCCACGGCAACATCCAGTACAAACTGGAAAGATCTATCAACAGCTAGTTATTACATAATCCTTATTACTGCTAGATGGTTGAGCAGTAATTTTAAGGGAGGATTAATTGAAACTAGATAATGCCTGGCTGCAACATCAGATGAAACACATAAGAGACAGAACCAATAATAAAATAGATTTGACTTAATGTTCCTATTTTTCCCTTCCTGTGAATGCTATGCTAAATCAGAACACCATCAAATGCAATTTGATTCAGCAGAATTGTTGTAGAAAAATGTAAGAATGATACAGAATTTCTGCTACATTACACTTACTCTGAAATTATTTAACTGTGGAGCAATCACAGCCAAGCAAACCTGGGAGGTTGCAGTGTGGTTAATGCACAAGACTTTTGCCCCTAAACCCAAGTTTAAGCTCCAGAAAGGTCAGAAGTGGTTATATTTTCACAAATAGGCCCTTTTGCCAATGTTTTTTGGTCCAAATGCTTACAATTGCTATTAACTCAGCAGTTTTCAACCAGGGGTCCATGGCCCCCTGGGGGTCCGTTAGCAGGTTTCAGCGGCTCTGCCAAGCAGGGCTGGTATTAGCCTTTATGTGGCCCAGGGCAGAAAACCCAAGCCTGAGCCCAAGCCCTGCTGTGCTACGATGAAGCCAAAGCCTGAGCAACTTAGCTTTAAAGGGCACCCTGTGGCGTGGGGCTCTGGGCAACTGCCCCGCTTGCTACCCCTTAATAGAGGCCCAAACTTTTATATGCTGAAAAACAGTCGTGGCACAGGTGGGCCATGAAGTTTTTATAGCATATTTGGGGGGCCTCAGAAACAAAAAGATTGAGAACCTCTGCTCTATCTCAGAAGTACTGTGTGTTCAAGGGATCCTGATTCTGCAAACACTTACTGCAGAATGTAGTGTTTAGTACACTGTGTAGTCACATAGTTTGAAAAATTCTTTGAGATTCCTTGGAATTAAATGCACCATACTAACAAGATACTTACTATTATTATTATATAAATTTAGTGGATTCATCCCAATCTACATTTGTTACGTTGCCAAAGTTTAACCATTTAGTGGAGAAAATTGTATATGATCATGTAATTAAAGATTGTATCATAATGGATATGCACAAGGAAATCAAATTAAAATTGTACAGGCACACTTAATTCTGGCATTTCCTAACTTTTGAGTGCCTTACTTTACAACCTTAATGTTGTTTTAACATAATGTTTTGTTTGGTTTGTTTTTGTATGGAATTTTACTAAATACATAAACAGATTGGCTCCTGGCTTCTTCAATGTCAGTCTGTCTCCCATGGAATAGTGCTGTATTTTGGAACACCTGAGGCACTCTGGGTTTAACGGGGAGAGGGTGAGTTAGAGAGAAAGTTCTCCAAGAGTTTCCATAGCATAGACATAGGTTGAGAGAGAGTCTTACAGACACCTCTTCACCCATTTATAATCCCATAACATGTAACCAGGGCAACTGTTTCCTCAGAAAAACATTATTAGGACAGCTTTGAATGTATTTTAGCTGTCTTTAATGTGAAAAATGTTCTGTCTTTTCAAGCTAAATCATACTATTTACTTTTACTCTTCATTTTACCCTCTCATCTGTCTGCTTCTCTCAAATGGAAACAAGGTCAGCACCCGGGGACCAGCCAGCTCCCCACAGACCACCATTGGCTCAAATTGCTTTAATAATTTCAACCCCATATGGTTTTCAAATGTACAGTAGGAAAGTGGGTCCCACTTTAGTTTTATTAGCAAAGTGAAATAAAGAGATGGGACCAAATCAAAACTCTGGATCTGAAACCATCCCCCTGGCCTATGGGGCTATTCAAAACCCAACAATCACAAAAGGCTCCTTTACTTACTACAAGCCAAGCCACTACCCTGGATCTGCACACCTCCAAACTCTGGGGAGTTGTAATTCTGATCCACATTTGGCGGCTTGAGCCCACCATCTGGTGAAATATTTGGGAAGGTCTTATGGAATTACATGGTCTGTTGGCATCCTCATGAACTGAGCTCTATGCCACCCCACAGGCCATCCTCTACACCTATTTTTAAATCTTTTACTAACACAGCATATACTTCACTATGCTATATCCATATATCCTCTGTAATCAATTTCTGCCCCCCCCCCCAAAGTTGTACTTACTGACTTACTGGCTTTGCTTTCTTATCGTCTTTAGGGGCCAATACTTTTAAGTTAAAATATTCAAATCTCTCTCTTGTCTAGGTGTTACTTCTTAATTCCATTCCTTCTTAACCCAAGTGTAACTATTAGTAACAAATTCTGCACATACACATCAATTCTGTTGTACAGGTGTGTGGTTGCAGTGGAGAGGGAAAGAAATATGGGATTCCATGAGGAAGGTCTGCACCCGCTGTGCACCACGAAGCTGTACTATACTGGGATTCTCTGCATCCTAATACACTGTGGAGTGTTTTGAGGTATTCTGGAATGGGTGAGGGAGGGAAGTGGCATGGCCAGTGAATCAAAAGACTAGACCCCAAAGAGGAGGAGGAACTAGAATCATTGGGGATACAACCCCTGAATGTGTAGTAGTAGCTGCACAGTATCAATGCTAGGTTTCTGAGTAACAGCCGTGTTAGTCTGTATTCGCAAAAAGAAAAGGAGTACTTGTGGCACCTTAGAGACTATCTCCATGACCTCAGTGGGAAAGGTTACTTCCTGTATTCTCCCCAATACATCCAGCTGTACATTACACTAAGATTTGATCCTTGATAATGATACTTTAGGCTTATGTAATGGGAAACAGTTAACTATTGTTCTGTCAACACTGCAAATTCAAGCATGGCAGGGAATCTGAGTTAGACACAGTTGTCCCCTAACTCAGTTACCAACATTGTTCCAGTTTCTAGTGTCAAATGGACCTCAGCGTTCCGTGAGCTTTTTGTGTGTGGCTCTTCTATATTCTGAGGTATAATTGCTTTTGTCAAGATGGTTTCCCCACTATAATAGGCTCCACTTGGGCTCTTCAAAGATAAATGTGGCAAAATGGCATGTTCTCTGCTTCAAACTTTTTTACCAGAAAAAAGCATGTGTCCCCTATATCAATACCACTGCTAAATTGTTGCATGAAATACAACAATTTTAGTGATGAGAAAAAATGTCAGTTATTCCTCATTCTTATTTGAGTATATCATCATCACGCTTAATTTCATATTTCTTTCATAAGAAAACAATGGTAGATGTTCATACATTTGGGTTGTGTGTGTGTGTTTAAGATAAATCAATATTCTGATCTGGTTTGACTTGTAAGTATTTACAAATGGGACAGAAAATTCCTTTTGATGCCTCCATGTAAGGGTTTTAATTGGATCATCTCTAGAAATTCTTCTTACCATCTCCATTGCTATTTTTCTTTCTACTTAATTGCGTCTTCTGAAGGAACAATCTCACCAACTCTGCATTTGAGTTTCATGTATTCCTTCCTCCATCTCTATCCATTCAGACTCTTTGAAAATGATTTATGGGAATCTGCCCTCCGTTTTGGCAGAGCAGGCTGAAAGCTTGAAAAGAATGTTATTCTAGTCTGTGGATTTTCTGCATAGCTGCGTAATCAGTGGAGACCCTTTGTCAAGTAATTAACACATACAAGAAACAATGTTTTGTTTTAATATGACATGTCAAATTTCAAATATTAGTGGGCTACTTTGTATTAAAGTAAGTCTGCCATAGGTTTAGGGCCTGATCCAAAGCCCATTCAAATTTTTCCTTTAATTCCAATGAATTTTGGATCAGGTTTCCCCAGGCTATATCCTGTGCCATGTTATTTGGCTGGGTGAAGAGGAAGAGGTGTGGAAGGCAAATCCTTGCATCAATTATCTACTCTCAAAGCTATAAAAGCACAAACAGAAAATCTGATGGTAAGAAGGTATAATGTGTATCCATAGAAACTCCAAAGCAAGCAAAATTAATTCTGTTCTTCCATCTTTAACACTCCTGTAACTGTACTTAGCTCTTTGAAATATCTGAAATAGGTCTGTGATGTTACATACACATACACTAGTATGTGTATGAGAGTCAATTCCTAAGGGCAATATTCTTCCTAACTGTGGACTTTCTTGAATTTGTAACTAATTTTAAATCAGATTATTAGTATTACTTCATCAGTGTTAATATCTTATTTTCTCAGTAGAAAAACCCAGTCAAACATTCCAGTACAAATGCATGACAGTCACAATCTGCCCTATGTTTACAAAGTAGACTGCTGAACTGCTAAAATTTATTTTCTCAATCACAAATTGTGGTTTAAACTAATACAAGATACAATTCTTACACCTTTATTCTCATGTAAATGCATAATATAAACTCTCCATAGTTCATGCAACTTTTTTAAGCCTCAATACCTTGACAACTTGGCTTGTTTGTGGGCATAAAATGTCAGAATCAGACTGCAAATATAGGAAAGAGGTACACTGGATTCTAAACTCTTCTGGTCAGGAACTGTATCCTATCCTCCATTTCAACAGTGAAAAATCACTATGAGGCTCTTACCCTCATTGCGACCTATTAGCATTAGGATAGTACTAAATTTTAAAAAATGAACCAAAAACGTATAGAACAAATGTTATAGTTTTACACAAACGAGGACAAAAGCAAGATCTTTTTGATGGGTTAACTAAGGACAGCATGCATCATGGCAAGACATCTGTAAATATTGTCATGGATACGCTGGAATGTGCGGGGACAAATTTTCCACGCAGGCACTTTAGTAAAAGGGTTACACCCCAGGGATGGGAATGTCAAAAACTTAGCTAGATCACATTCCCTTGTCAAGTTAATTAACATGCTCCATTAGTATTGCAATTACATAATCTACATAGAGAGGAAGCACTTCTATTTTACATGTGTAAAGGTATATCTTAAGGGAATGGACAGATGTTCATAATTTAAAATTGGCCTTATATTTTCATGCTTTCAAAAATAAATCAGAGAAAGAAGACTGTCTGTGGGTAAGACTCATTACCTCCCTTCTTTAAAAAAAACCCCTACTACCACTCAACGAGACAATTTATAAAATTCAAAATATCCAAAATAACTTAGCATAATAAAGGTTAGGCTTAGGGAAGCCTTTAAAGCAAACTGTCCATGTTGGATAATCAGAGAGGATATACATAAGGTTAAAGTTATATCCTCACTTTAATGCAGTTTCAAACTCCCATTAATGCTAATGGGGATTAGGCATGTTCAGTCCAACTCAAAGGGGAATTGTATAGATAATTCATTTATTTTTGTGATGCGCTTGGATACTATAATGATAAGCACCATAGAAAAGCTCATGAGGAAATTAATAATTGTGTCTTCACATCAGTATTTGAATAAGGGGGACAGTAAATAAGGCCTGGGACCACACACTGAGCCACACAGAGAAAACAAAATATTAAATATGTGCTCACTATGGGACTAATGTCCATCCTGCCTTCTGAATTCCTCCTCCATGATGTCTGGGCACAGGAGAGACAGGAGAGACAGCTTCCCTGCTCTCAGCTCTAGTACCTGAACGCTTCTGAGCACAGAGAAGCTAGGAGCAGAAATTGCAGAAAGTCCAGCTTTGCCCCTGTAGCCCTCGACTGAGGCATGCACCATTACAGTGTGGGGATGATGCATGCACACTCTGATCAGCGACGATGGAATTTTCTGAGATTTTAGAAGCTAAAATCAAAAATGTCTCTACTGAGACACGTGCAAACTGCTTTTTCCCCCCCAAAGGCCTACATAACGTCCCCAAATTATGAAAATTTTCACAATGATGGGAAAAGGCACATACCTGCCACAAAGGCCACACCTCTGCTAAACTTCAAGTCCCTGCTCCAGGGCATTTTGACGTGGGCAAAACATATTTTTCCCTAGCTCCATGTTCTGAAATAACTCAACCATTTTGGCTGAAGGTTTCCAAAAATAATTAATCATGAGGCAGAAATCTGGCATGGAAAAAAATTCAGTACAAACAGTTGAATTTTGGCAAAGTTATAAGTAATTAAAAATAGAGTCCGTATAATGAGAAGTGTCGGGCAACTTTAATAATAGGCAGTGTTATCAGCCACTGCTGACACTACTATTTCTGCTGAAGTCTGTACAGTACAAGCAAATTAAGTACTCATGTTGACTCACATTGCACCCTCAAAGACAGCTCTTCCCTTTGTATTGGACCTAGAATGTATCCCCAAGATAGTTCTTACGTACAGTTAAGTAGTGGGATTTTAAGCATTCTGGCAAGTTATAAAGTTCTGCATGTTCTTACCCTTATGGATGTTTTTCCATCTAACACTGCACTGGATTTGCTTATGTAATACAACCCATCGGAAAACATATGCAATATTTGTATGGGGTTATTGTCCATTTTAAAAAACTAAGATTGTTGCCTGACAAGATGCACATCTGTCAACTTCAAATTGCACCACAAAACTTCAGTAGCTCACATATACTGCAAAACACTGATGCTCCTGAACTACTAATAGATTCATAGGTTTCAGAGTAACAGCCGTGTTAGTCTGTATTCGCAAAAAGAAAAGGAGTACTTGTGGCACCTTAGAGACTAACCAATTTATTTGAGCATAAGCTTTCGTGAGCTACAGCTCACTTCATCGGATGCATGCAGTGGAAAATACAGTGGGGAGATTTTATATACACCCATCGTTTCATGTTCTCTGTGTATATAAAATCTCCCCACTGTATTTTCCACTGCATGCATCCGATGAAGTGAGCTGTAGCTCACGAAAGCTTATGCTCAAATAAATTGGTTAGTCTCTAAGGTGCCACAAGTACTCCTTTTCTTAATAGATTCATAGATACTAAGGTCAGAAGGGACCATTATGATCATCCAGCCTGACCTCCTGCACAACGCAGGCCACAGAATTTCACCCACCCACCCCTGTGAAAAACCTCTCACCTATATCTGAGCTACTGAAATCCTCAAATTGTGGTTTAAAGACTTCAAGGAGCAGAGAATCCTCCAGCAAGTGACCCATGCCCCATGCTACAGAGGAAGGCGAAAAACCTCCAGGGCCTCTTCCAATCTGCCCTGGAGGAAAATTCCTTCCCAACCCCAAATATGGCGATCAGCTAAACCCTGAGCATATGGGCAAGATTCACCAGCCAGATACTATAGAAAATTTATTGTAATATGTGGAAGAGATTATTTTAGAAATAAATCTAACAGCATAAAATGGGGCGGGGGAGAGATCAGGTGTGTGGTGGATGATTGATCATGGCAGGATACTGTAGATTCTCTAAAACAGTGGTTCTCAAAGACGGTCCGCCACTTGTTCAGGAAAAGCCCCTGTCGTGCCGGACCGGTTTGTTTACCTGCCGCGTCTGCAGGTTCGGCCGATTCCGGCTCCCACTGGCCACGGTTTGCCGCTCCAGGCCAGTGGGGGCTGCGGGATGTGGCGTGGGCCAAGGGACGTGCTGGCCACCCTTCCCGCAGCCCCCATTGGCCTGGAGCGGCAAACCGCAGCCAGTGGGAGCCGGAATCGGCCGAACCTGCAGATGCGGCAGGTAAACAAACCGGTCCGGCACGATAGGGGCTTTTCCTGAACAAGTGGTGGATCGGCTTTGAGAACCACAGCTCTAAAAGATCTTGCATAAAACTGGTGGAAATAACAGATTGATCTCATAACACAGAAAGAAAGATGCTGCAATATTCAAAGATTTGCTCTAAGGGTTCTCCCTCATGCTCACATGAGAGCAGCACTGCAGCTGCTTATTAGGCCTTCCTACAGTCCCATGATCCCCCTCGTCCCTCCTGATTCTAGCCACAGCTGAAGACAACACCACTTATCCCCTCTTCCATTCAGTCACTGGAGCAGGAAGACCACCCCAACCTCTTCTTTTCTCCACAAATCAGGCAGAAGAGAGATGATTCTACCTCTTTTTATCTACAACCAACTAGAGAGATGTAATCCTAAAACAGCAATTATGTTAGATAACAGAAAGGCAACTAAGGATCTAGTCCTGCAAATTCTTACTCAGATTAACAAAGCAGCTTCCATGAGTAAAGTTTACTTCCAGGAGTAAGGGTTTGCAGGATCAAGTCCCCAAAAACTGAGGAATGTTTCTTTTGTTTCCTGTTTTTTATTTTAATGTGAAGCTAAAGTCGTAGCCCAGATAGGAATGAAATCACATCATGACACTCCTATAGGTGGCACACAAGTTGGCACCGAAAATACAATTTTGTTTCTCAATTTTTATTAAAAAATAAATAAATGAAGTTTAGACAGACTTTTAAAACCACCCACAAAATTCAGGAAGTGTTTAGATACTTTAAGGAAAAGGTCAGTCTTCATATTGGACATTTGAAGGTAGCATAATTTTCGCATAATTTTGTAATAGTTCCATTTGTGCTGTCTGATCGACTGGGTCAACAAAATAAAGACAGATGGTAGTGTATTAATTCTAATGCTTCTTTATTGCAATGCTGCCATTACAGTTTCCTCTGCTGCATTCACAGCAACTAAAGCTTCCCCAGTTTAACATTCTCCACAACTGAAAAATGATACACCACCTAGTGAAATCCATGAATATCTACACTGGACATAGGACCAGGACATTGTATTCATTTAGGATATGTCTATACTCCAATTAAACACCCGCGGCTGTTCCATGTCAAATGACTCAGACTCTGGCTAGGTGGCTGTTTAATTATGGTGTAGGCGTTTGGGCTCAGGCTGGAGCCTGAGCTCTGGGACCTTCCCCCCTCACAGGGGAAAGGGGCGAGCCTGAACACCCTCACCACAATTAAACAGCCCCTTAGCTTGAGCCCTGCGAGCCCAAGTCAGTTGACATGGGCCAGCTGCATGTTTTTAATTGCAGTGCAGACATACCCATAGAGAACCAGCAGCTTTATAAAGAATAAAGTGCTCCAGTAGAGTAAAATGAATTGAATGCATTAGTCCTCACCGCCTTAGGAAAAGGGACCCCCCAAAAAATAAAAAACCCAATCCACACAAATAATATAAATGACCGCATACCAACAAGTACTCCTTTTCTTATACCATACATAGGGATTGTTGTCCCACAATAATGGGGTATGAGTCACTAGCCAGCTATGCAGCAGCACTTCTCCTGAGGCTTCCAGCTGTCACTTACTAACCTGCTGTGCCTGTGCTTCCAGCATGGTTAGGCTCATCTGACCCTTCCAATCATTAGGAGCCTGACAACCACCAACAGTGGATTTTACACAGATGTATACATTTGTGGAGTTGTCCTTTTCCTAGTTTTCTGAGAAGGACACAAAGAGACAGACTACTGCTGTGATTAATAGAAAAGGAGAAAAAACAAACAAAGGATGTCCGACCTTTCACGCCTCATTTATATTGTGTTTACTCACACCACAAGAAATTTCAGAACAAGAAAGAAAACTGATTCTCAAAGGAAATAAAGCAATCAAAAAATCTAATATCTCTTACAGACACAGACCACACTGGCACATACCCTGCTCCTTAAGAGAGAATGGATGTTTCCAATTTTGTTACTTCCATCAGTTTTCTTAATCCATCTCTGGATAGGAAACCTGAATCGTTATGTTGGCCTCCCACCCTGTCTTACTTGAAACCATTATGTTGTAGTGCTTAACAACACCTAGTAACTTGTGCATTTGTCTCACATTTCATTATGCCATGTCATACTGGGTGGTGATCTATTACAAGTGTGAACCTGGTATCTAAGAGATAATACCGTAATGCACTATTTCCCAAAGCATGGGACATGTTCCCAAGTTTGAGCAATGAACTGGCCAGAGTTGCATAGTTGCATGTTCTCCAGAGTCTCAGCTTTCATGTTAAAAAAAATCGTTAGTCTCAAGCTGTTATGGTGGTTTGGAAAACCTTCAGGGTGAAGCAAGTGTAACTAATGCAGGAGGCATCTGCCTGGGTTTTCAGAGAACCTTTAATGTTAGCTCAGAGGTACAACTGGTTCCATTCATGTTCATTGGAACTAACTCAGATGCCAATTATGATACATTTAAACATCAACATTACTTTACTCTACTATTCAAAGCATGTAAGAAAGGACAGGAAGTACTATATTATGAGCTCTATTCCAGTGTTATCTGAAGTGGCCTGAAGGCATGATATAAAAGATATATGAATTAAAATAAGGAAGCCTTTAATATCACATAGCAGAGTTGAAAAGGGGTGCAATTGCTTTCATTTTCCTGAAAGGGGGCTCATTTTGGGAAATACTACCTTAACGCTTCCAGTGCCCACTTCACAATAAGACATTTTTCAATCATACTGTACCATTGCTTTCCATACAACTTTCTACTTATAGAATTGAATATTCTTCTCTTTTCCACTCTTGATACAAGACAGCTCTCAATCCTGTCTCTGACACATCAGTTTGCATTATGAATGGTTTATTAAAGTTCAGACTAATTAACACAGGTTCTGAAAAAGGGTCTTCTTCAGGGTATCTAAAGGTCCCTGACATTCCCTTGGCCAGATTACTTTTTTTCCTTTCAGGTTTCTTAACTGAGCTTTAGTATGAGAAAACTGTGGAATGAACTTCTGGCAAATCTTGGCTAATCCCATGAAAGATTTCACTTTCTTCTTGGTGGTAGAGATGGCAGCCTCTGCTTTTACCATTGATACTTCAACTTTTACTTCCTCATTCCTAGTATCCTTGATTTCTGGCTTCAGGGCTGCCTAGTACATGTTGCTGGGGATTAATAATCAACCCGGGTTAGATATGCCACACACGGACATGACTCTCCAAAGGGAAAATAAAAGCAAAAAATCCAAACAATCTCTTACAGGGGCATATGACACTGTCACATATCAATAGTTTTTGGACCCAACACATTGTTAATGGAAATTGTTTAAACTGTGTCTGCCACTTGGCACTAGAATACCAGATACTACAGTCATGGGGGGCCAGATTGATAGAGGAGATTTAGCAAATTAGCAGCATCCCCTCCAGATGCAGTGACTGGACTTGCTGTACATCCTTCATGGTACAGCATCCAAGACTCAAACCTAGACCCCTGTTGTTTATAGGCAGCAACTCTATCAGACCACAAAAAAAGCTTGTCTCTGGCTATGTCAGTAGAACCACAGCACAGCTTGTCTCAGCTGGGCATCACTTGTTGCATGTCTTACATACCATACCTGAGATCATCACTAAACAAGGCATTAACAACACTAGTACATCAGCTGTTTTGAGTTCTGTATTCAATAGCTTGTACAACTGCTACCCTTATTGGTAGTCCCACTAGAGAAGCCATTCTGATATTCGGACTACAAATTGACCCTAATTGTGAGCTCAGCTGAGCTGTAGCTCACGAAAGGTTATGCGCAAATAAATTGGTTAGTCTCTAAGGTGCCACAAGTACTCCTTTTCTTTTTGTAAGAGGTGAGTGAAAGTTCATAAAATGTCACAACAACCTATAACAATAAATCTTGTGGGGAAAAGGTGTGGAAAGGAGACAGTTTGAATTAGTCCAAACAAAAAAGGCCTACTGATATAATTCAAGGACTCTGGTAAGATTATGCCTGGTAAACAAAAACAATGTTTGACCAGAAATCAATAAACCAAAATTGATGTGTCAGAAATTAGGCCTAACTGGTGAATAAAAAAATAAGGGGACAGGCTATTCCACCCATTATTCCCTTTGGGGGTTCTTGTTCCCATTACTCCCTTGGGGGAAAAAGCTGCCTACCACAATGCTGACTGACTAAAAGACGAGAGAAGAGGAAGGAGACAGCTTCACTTTCATGGATGCCACCCCCATGTCTCTTAGGACCTCAGACTTTTTTATCCTTATGTCCTGACATGGCCAGACCAAAAAGAGGGAGTTAGATGACATCACCAGCGGCTCTGGCTAAATTCCAAATAACATCTGGGATGTGAAACTGTCATTCCCCCTCCCACACACATATACCTTCTGTGTTCTTTTCCTTCCCCACCTTATTTCTTTCTCTTTTCTATCCATCCCCTTTTATCATCTGTCCAGTAAGATTATTTTGCAACACTGCTGTAAAGCCTATGACCAGAAAGAGGCAGCTAAATTCAATGCCCCAAACAGCCCAATGCTTGTACAATTTTGTCAAGTCTCAGAGTGGCTGATAAGACCATGTATAGTGCCTATGTTTCTCCAGCAGTGAGGCTGCAAATGAGAATCAACATCAAAGACAGAAGCTGGATATTCACTCTTAGCTATTTTTTCTCTCCTTCTTTTCTGTATGTTTCTCTTGTTTTCTTCTAGGAAACAGGATCGGACTTTAATAGCAACAACAGCAGCTCCAGCCTATCTTAACTAATTTCTTCTCCTTTCCACAAAAAATACAAGTTATTACCATCTAAGACACTGTCAAACATGGAGGTTTTCCTTCTAAAAACTCTCTCCAGCTAAAGAGAAAGAGACCAAAGAATGTTGTTAAAATGAAAGCCTTGCTTAATAATTTACATTTCAAACTCTTTAACTGTCTTCACCCCCCCCCTGCCCACTCCGTTTCTTTAATAAAGGGTTAAAAGGATTTTTAATAATGTATTTGCCATGGTACTAAGCAGGCTGAGGTCTCTGTATACCAAACCCTGAGCGTTGTTTAAAACTGTCTGATGTTGGACCGTGACTGGGTTATGTTAACACCTTTAACTCATTGGGCACATATATTCCATCTGAATTAATACAACAGGGCTAAGACTAAATTTCTCAGTCTCCTTAAAATGATTCATTCCTGAACTGGGATGAAGCTCGTTGGTAAGGTGGTGAGGGAAAGGTTTAATCACCTGTACTGTATCTGTTCCATTATGAAAATGGTGGTTGATATGTTTTTAAAGTACTAGGTATATATTAAAATGATGGTCCAAAGCCACAAAGTTTGCATCTGAATTTGAATGTCCTGAAGCTTCAGAGTTTTTGCATCAGGGATTTCTTTTCCAGACCCACTTAAAATATCATGGTCTCAAATTTTACTGTAGCAATAACTGGGTTATTCGTCTGTTTCCATCTTAGAATGAAATCCCCATTGGTACCCCATGCAGAAGGCCAGCACAAGTTCAATATGTCATATAAATCAAAACAGGGTTTAAGAATACATAGGCCTTTTGCAGATCCTCTGCACAACGGCAAATTTCATCCTTATAGTCTTTTTTTTTTTTTTTTACCTGAAACGAAGATTGGCTGTTATAATTCTTTAACTCCTTGTTGGCTCCTCGGAACAACAGAACTCTTGCACAGCTGTCCTGCAAATTAGAGAAGGAGGAACTCATTGATTATAATCTTTAATCACTAAAAATAGGCTTTAAATTATAAGATTTGGTGGTTATTTGGCATATGTTTTTGAACATAAAACAATAAGTCAACAGCCCAAGAAATATGAAACTCTGTTCCAATCAAAGGATTTAGTTGATTAAAATAATTTTAATTTTCAATACAGTTGGAAAATTCTTAAATAATGTAGTTATGGGCAAGGTTCAATTTTTCAATGTACTGGAAACAGCATAAGAATGGTCATACTGGGTCAGACCAAAGGTCCATCTAGCCCAGTATCCTGTCTTCCGACAGTGGCTAATGCCAGGTACTTCAGAGGGAATGAACAGAACAGGTAATCATCAAGTTATCCATCCCCTGTCACCCATTCCCAGCTTCTGGCAAAGAGAGGCTAGGGACACCATCCTAGCCCTGCAAGCAAGTGTAAGTAACAACTAAGGGGACTACAGTACTTACTGAGATTTAAATACCTTGTTAACAATTCAGAAAAACATATTACAAAAATTACATTAAGTTATTAAACAAACCAGATTTTACAGCAAAATTAGTGTTTTCAAATTAAACTTTGTACATTAAAGGTCTTTGCTCATGTTGATACCTTCCAACCAGTGGGAACTGTTCAAGGAATAAATTATTGTGTTATATGATCAAGGGTACCACAACCTGGACCTAAATAATTAATATAGACATCCACTAATCAGAGAGGACAGTTTATTACCTCAATTTTACTTTGATTTATCAGTATATATCTCAAACTAAGCAGTTAGCTGTTTTTAATGCAACAGTATATTTAATACAAGTTTTTTTCAAAGAAACTTTTTTTGAGCTGCTGATACTATAACAAAGCCAGTCCTCCATACACAAATAACAACACCACAACACAAAACTAATATACCCTGACCTCCTCCCCAAATGAGAGACCAGATTACATGAGATCAGGTTCTGGTACAGAGTATGTAGTTGAAATCCTATCAGTATATTTTTTTAGTTGAATACACTGTATTGCAGTAAGACACTAGTCTGTACTGTTGTAAAATATTACTGATAATAACCTTATAGAAATTTTTCTATAGATCTGACATTTTTCAGAGCACTTGACTTTTTCTTGATTCATATATAGTATTCTATTTCCACATGTCGTCTTTAATGTTCATCTCGGGACCTGTGCTTAACCAGTCCACAATTCAGAATGTTTTTATGTTTTCTTGTCAGGTATGTTTCTATTAGCTCAGCTAATCCTGATTCACAGACAGGTGTACATACGGAAATTGCCCTTAAAAGAAATTTTCCTCATTCTGCTTTCCGATATACTGAGCCAGATCCTTGGTCCTGGTAAATCCCTTGTACTGCCCCCTTCAGCACAAAGAGGACTTATAGTTGTCCTAAATGGCCCCTGGGTGCCCCCGGGATCAGGGTTCCATAAAGATAGATAACATAAAGCCCCTTTTGCCCACTTCTCCCTGTTCTGCTTGACAGAGTAAATCAAGCAGTTTGGCTCTGCATTTCTAGTCAGGATTCTAGCACCTGTCACAGAGAGGTAATTTAATATTCTTAAAAGGGATAGGATGCTAGACAATATAGTTATGTATAGGGCCCTACCAAATTCATGGTCCATGTTGGTCAATTTCATAGTCATAGGATTTTAAAAATCATAAATTTCATGATTTCAGCTATTTAAATCTGAAATTTCATGGTGGTGTAATTATAGGAATCATGACCCAAAAAGGAGTCGTGGGGTGGTCACAAGGTTATTGTAGGAGGGGTTGCAGTACTGCTACCCTTACTTCGTTGCTGCTGGCGGCGGTGCTGCCTTCAGAGCTGGCTAGCTGGAGAGCGGTGGCTGCTGGTCAGGAGCCCAGCTCTGAAGGCAAAGCCACCGCTTGCAGCAGTGCAGAAGTAAGGATGGCATGGTATGGAATTGCCACCCTTACTTCTGTGCTGCTGCTGGCGGGGTGCTGCCTTCAGAGATGGACACCTGGCCAACAGCCACCCCTCTCTGGCCACCCAGCTCTGAACGCAGTGCAGACGTAAGGGTGACAATACCGTGAACTCCCTAAAGAACCTTGCGACCCCCCTGCAACTCCCTTTTGGGTTGGGACCCCCAATTTGAGAAACACTGGTCTCCCCCATGAAATCTGTATAGTATAGGGTAAAAGAACACAAGAGACCAGATTTCACAGTCCATGACACGTTTTTCATGGCTGTGAATTTTGGTAGGGCCCTAGTTATATAGCAGGGGTGGCCAACTTGAGCCTGAGAAGGAGACAGAATTTACCAATATACATTGCCAAAGAGCCACAGTAATACGTCAGCAGCCCCCTCATCAACTCCACGCCACCCCCCACCCCGGTCCCAGCATCTCCGGCCCACTGGCAGCCCCACAGATCAGCGCTTTCCCCTCTGTCCCCGCACCTCCTGATCAGCTGCTTCGTGGAATGCAGGAGGCTCTGGGGGGGGAGGTGGAGGAGCGAAGGCATGGCAGGCTCGGGGCGGGAAGCGGTGGAGTGGGGGCGGGGCCTGTGGCAGAGCCAGGGGTTGAGCAGTGAGCACCCCCCAGCACATTGGAAAGTTGGCGCCTGTAGCTCCAGCCCCGGAGTTGGTGCCTATACAAGAAGCCGCATCTTAACTTCTGAAGAGCCGCAGGTGGCTTCAGAGCCACAGGTTGGCCACGCCTGTTATATAATATTTCCTACCTGTGCTAAGAACTGCATCAAACCAACAGCTCAGGAGAGCACTTTACAGTGCTAAACAGGGACAGGCAAGGAAGAGAGTCTGTCCATCTGTCTGTATCTATCTATCTATAATTAATTCATGGGACCATAATGTTTTTCCAAAGATTTTACATATTACTAATCAGTCAAGGGAAAATTCATGTGCTATAGCCTAAAGAAAGACCTAAAGATTTAAATAATGTTGATAGGGCTTTTGTTCTAGCGATGCCAGTAAGTGACCCCTATTTCAAATTCATACCAGATGATCCTAGGCTGGCGCAATGCATGTATCATTCAGGTAATATTCACTATGTCCATATGTTCTACCGAGAAAAAATGGGAAGGCTGGATTGCAAGCTTGCATATTAAAGTTCCAAATTTCCCAACTCGGTCCACAATTTGTTCATTAAGGTATTGTGTGTTCTGAAACTCACAGTATTTATAAACTGATCATAATTTAATTTTCAGAGTACCTAAATTCACATTTATTTTATAATTTATTTGTCTTTCATAAAACACAAAATGGTTCTGAAAATACATTTCCCCTTCCCCCACCCCTCTCTTTTTGCAGTTCCTATCCAACAGTTCAAGTATTATGGTTTGTTTCAAGGGTTTTGTAAATTTAGTGTAGGCAATGAATATGTGTACTAAGCTTCAGCTCACAATAAGTTTTATAACCACAAAATATTGGGATTTAGGGTGTTTTATACAATGTGAGAGACTCTGCCAATGGTATAATGTGCAGGACAGAATTGCAACACTTTACAGGCCTTTTTTGCTTAAGTTTCAGTTAATATATTGGCTACATTTTGCAATTAAATACATTGGGATTATACAATAGTTATTTCATTCCTTTGAAAATTTTGGACGTGATTTACAAATGTAATACAACTGTTGTATTTTCTGCAACACCACAATATAATTGTATTCCTAGTGCCTTATCAATAGAGCTAATCAAAAAATTTCCATCAAGATGTACCATGAAAATGGTATTTTTCCCTAAAATGAAATTTTTCACAGAATATGTTTGTTATGGTAGAATTTTTTTATAAAAAGATTTTTTTTCCAGTTTGCCCCCTTTCTCTTCCTTTCCCCCCTCTTTTTATTTTTTCCCATTCAGTGAAAAGAGAGATAAAAAGGAAGGGGATGGTGAAGGATTAAAAAACATTTCTTATAGCAAAGAGCTGAATCTATTTAGCTAATACAGAGAAGGTTAAAAAGGATTTGATTAGCCTATAAGTATCTACCGGGGAACAAATATTTAATGACGAGCTCTTCAATCTAGCAGAGAAAAGTATGTTCAACTGCTGGAAGTTGAAGCTAGGTTAAATTCACACTGTATTTAGGGTAAAAATGTTAATGTTGAGGTTAATTAAACACTGGAACAATTTACCAAGAGTCACGGTAGATTCTCCATCACTAGCAATTTATAAATCAAGATTGGATGTTTTTCTAAAAGATATTCTCTAAGAATTTTTTTGGAGAAGTTCTATGGCCAGTGTTTTAGAGGAGGTCAGCTTAGATGATCACAATGATCCTTTCTGGCCTTTGAAATCTATGAAGAACTGAAAACCCAAAACATTTTCAGATTTTAGGGGGTTTTTTAAGTATTCATGGGACAATTCCCATTAAAAACTATTTGCATTTTTCCACCAGCTCAGTTTATCAGTTCAAAAAAAGTCTACATCACATGTTTAAGATTCTTCCTACCAATGCTACAATTCTGGCTTTTGACAAAGTGCAGTATTGACAGTTTAATAACCTTTGATATTTATCATTTAATACAGTTTACTTATGATACATAAAATAAACATGAAGCAGCTTTTTAGCCGTCAGGGGTTTAAGTGAATTTTATAAAGATGTGTGGGCTGTCAGCAGATTAGATTTGTTGCCTAAAATCAAATATCTATTAGTTGATTTCATAGTAGCACAGTAAGTAAAACAAATTCAATAGGTTGTATTTTAAAGGAATGTACATATCATACTTGCATAATTTATAAAATATAGACTAATAATTTTATTGAGAGACCAGGAGCTGTAAAGTGACTTTAAAACAAAATCAGGTCATCATTTTATTTAGGTCATCATTTAATTGGCATCCAGGAAGGGGAAATTACTGACTGATGAGAGTATTTCCCAGCAACTCAAATTGGGTTTAAAACAAAATCAAATGGGTAATGACTCCACCTACTGGAATTACAGGGTAAAAAGGACACTGTCACCCATCCTATCCTCCCCATCCACATCCCTCCCCTTTGCCATAAGATAAAGCATCCTTTAACAGAAGGAACAAAGGAATGGTTTAGCAGAGATCTGTAACAATTACTTACTGGTTCTAACAACAACACTGCCAGTAAATAATTATTCATTTTCACATATCCCTGATCAGCCAGCCCAGGAAACAGGAAACATGTGGGTTATAACAGTGAAATCACAGGATGCAAGGTTCCAGTAAAAGATCCAGAAGGAGAACGTCTTGTCTCAGAAATGTCCACTAAAGCTACGATATGCAAGGATTGCAATGTGTGGTAAAGGTTTGTGAACTATAGTATGTGAAGTTTCAATATAAGTTTTTTGTCCTCTTTAATGTTCCACAAAAGTCCATCTGGTGTCAATGGGCCTTCCTTGTTAGCCACGACATAACACCTTTTGTTGGAGAGCAGCACTTTACACTAGCTAATGTCTCTCTCCTCTCTGGTGATTTACAGAGGCTTACAATACAAATGCTTAAATATTCCCTTGCAACATGGGACACAGATGTTATAAGTGAGATGAATGCATGCAGCAACCCACAAGCATTCAAAGTCTGAACACGAAACGCATTCTTATGTTAAATTATTCCAAAAATCGTCTCTTTTGAAAAAATCAAGATATTTTAGAAATACTAAAGGAAGTGAGGAAATCTGCTTTGACAAGTCTTTTTCAATCAAGATGGTAATTAATTAAGAAGCAGATGCTTTAACAGATGTTTTACTAGTTACAATCATGCCTCATTACTTGTGTTTTTCTAATGCAATGTAGCATTCCATGCACAGTGTCCTAATATGGTTTTAATACATACAGTGCTGGAATGTTATAAAATGACCCAGTGTGAAAGTAAAAGCACAAAGCCCTGTTTGCCTTATACTTAGGAGTAGTCCCATTGACCTCTCAAAGTTACTCGCTTCAATAAAGCAAGTAGGTTTTGCCTTTGAATTTGCATATCCAAATATGCAAAACAATAGGCTGTAAGGGGGGAAGCATATCTACCAGTAGCAGCTCATTGGTATGACTGCAACTCAAACCTAATGCAGCCAAACTTCACACCCAATAGAGGACTAGATTGAGAGTTTACTCTCAGTCCTGAGAAAGTGTGATGCTCCAGTAGCAGCTCTGGAAAGAATCATAGAAGACTCCTGAGGTCTCTTCCAAGAACTTCAGCTTGGACATCCCTCTGACTTCCAACCCCTCTCAAGATCTTGGCAAAATAGGCTACATCATTACCAAAAGCACCAAACTTGTCCCCACGTCCAGTTAGCTCTGCTTGCTGATGCATGGAAGACTCTGCCAACTCTCCACTTCTCCCTATGCACTTGCATGCAAGGCAAGAGAATCAGACACTCAACTTCTGCTCTCTGCCTAATGTCTGGATTCAAGTCTAGAGTAGGCCCTGCACAGCCAACTCAGAGTGATGGATGGCATCTTAAACCCCTTTACTCCCATGCATAGCCACTCACCGTAGTCTGGCCCATAATTATTAAAAGAAGATTTGTCCAAAATAATTTCAGATATAGAGAGCTATATTTTAAGAGCTACAGCTCTGTGTTCCTTGCATCCTTTTATTTAGTTTATCTGCTCAGGGTCAAATTCTACCATCTACAACTCATGCAGTCCTTTTTCCAGATGTAAATGAGGGCCAAGTTGACCCCAGGGTGGATAAAAATTAATGATTTTTTAAAAAAATAAATTAAAAAAAATCAGATGTTTTTAATTTAAACCGGATTTTTTTTTATAAAATGCTTTTTGAGGAAAAAAACCTATCTTAATTAATTAGTCTCTCACAGTTTGTATGGCAACTTCCACCTTCTCTGTATGTATATATATATATATATATATATATCTTCTTACTATATGTTCAATTCTATGCATCCAATAAAGTGGGCTGTAGCCCAAGAAAGCTTATGCTCTAATAAATTTGTTAGTCTCTAAGGTGCCACAAGTACTCCTTTTTGCGGATACAGACTAACACAGCTGCTACTCTGAAACCTATTTAAAGATAGTTTTAATTAAGATACATTATAGCTCAAAGATATCTCATCATGGAATAGGGATTATAAATTCTGATTCTATAGTATGGGACAATATATTCATGTAATGTTTAAGAAAAGTTTTGTAAATGAGTTCCAGTAGTTCATGGATTAGGGACCCAATCTTATGGGGCTCCAGGGGTTTCTGTATAGATTATTTAGGTTAATCGTTCTATCTACGCAATGGGACTCAGTGCTCAGTCTAGAAGATACCATCAGAGATGCTTAGTTTTGCTGTTCTCAAACTGTGGATTTGTGTCGCCAGAGATAACATGCTTGTTAACAGCAAAAATGTTTTTAATTAACTAAATAATATAAGGAGGTGAGAAATGACAGACCTCAACCCTATTGTCCATCTGCAAATTTGTGTACACATAGTCAATCCCTTACCTCTCTCTAAAAGTGCAAAGTTTCAAAAAGTTCAATGAGTAGAAGATTGCTGGGGGTGGAAAAGATCTGGACAAGGAGAAGAAGTCTGGAGCAAATGTGAGAAGGGAGGGACAGGCAGTAGAAACAAAAGTAAAACTGTTTGAGCAGCATAGTCCAGAAGTCCTGAGGTTTTTCTGAGTATAGCCTTCATTGATTTGAGATATATCATACCATTCTCTCACTAGAAGGGAAAACCTATAATGGCAGCAGGCCATAAAAGAGACCCAGTTTGAGAATATTTTAATGAAGTTCCTTTACCTGTGGGTAAGACAGGCATGCGTGCAAAATGCAAACAGTGCAACAAAGAAATGCAAGGCCTGGTTGACGGCATGAAACAACATCATGCCTTCTCAGGAGGAAGCTGCGCGGAAGATGATGAAAAGAACATGTCTGAACATGCAGGATCTTCAGGTTAGTAAACTTTTTTATTTCATACTTCTTTCTTGCCTGTCTTCCTTCTGGACTATACTTGAATTCTCATGTTTGAGCAAAAAATATAGTTGTTACACTGTGGTACTATCATTTTAGATGCAGCTGTGATAAAAAAATAAAGAGCTGAAACAGGCAGATCTTCCTTTTACAATTTCACCTTTAAAGTAGCACTGAGTGTTAGTGAATGCAATGAGTAATACTAAACGAGCAATATGGTAATAATAATTAAATAACTGCATTGACTTATTTTGTTTATGAGAATCCATCCTCAACATACAGGATTCTGAAGACTATCCACCTTCAAGATCACTACAATTTTCTATAGTTTCAGAGTTATCTGCCAATGATAGCATTTCAGTCACATCCTGTATGTCACATAGCCACAGTACATCACCTGTATCAAAAAAAAAAAAAAAACCTCCATCATCCAGAAACAACCACAGATAAGTTTGTGATAAGAACCAGCCGATTACAAAAAGAGGTAATGGATGAAAAAATTGCCCGGTTTGTTTATGCAACAAACTCTCCTTTCCGTATGATTGAGAACCCACACTTCATTAACATGGTTAAGTCATTAAGACCAGGATAAGGTCTACCCAACAGAGCAGATGTCGCAGGCAAACTGCTGGATAAAGTGTATGAAAGAGAAAATGAGCAGTGTGCAAAAGATCTAGAGGCTAAAATTGTTAACCTCAGTCTTGATGGGTGGAGCAATGTCCACAGTGATCCTGTTGTACATGCTTGTGTGACAACAGAAGAAGGGAATGTCTTCCTTACAGAAACAATTGATACATCAGAAAATGCACACACAGCAGAATACTTACAAGACGTAGCAGTAAAAGCTAAACAAACTGTGAAAAAAAATTCAAATGTCTAGTACGCAGCTTGGTCACAGACACTGCTGCAAATGTATCGAAGATGAGAAGAAATTTAGAAGAGAGTGAAGAGAGTCTCAAGCTAATAACCTATGGTTGCAGTGCTCATTTGATGCACCTCCTAGCCAAAGACTTCAGTGTTCCAGAAATAAAGGCTAATGTTGTTGAAATTGCAAAATACTTCCGTAACAACCACTTTGCAGCAGCTGCTCTGAGAAAAGTGGGAGGAACCAAGCTAAGTCTCCCACAAGACATGCGATGGAACTCAGTAGTGGACTGTTTTGAGCACTGTATCAAGAACTGGCCTAATCTGATGACAGTTTGTGAACAAAATCATGAAAAAAATAGATGGCACCGTCACAGCCAAAGTTCTCAACATTGGGCTTAAGAGAAATGTTGAACACATGCTGAGTACCCTGAAGCCTATTTCTGTAGCCTTGAACAAAATGCAGGGAAACAGCTCTTTTATTGCTGACGCTGTTGAAATTTGGAAGGAACTGAGTGAGATCTTAAAAAGAGAAATATGCAATGACAGAGTTAAATTACAAGCATTAAAAAAAACAACGGAACAAGCACTATCTCCAGCTCATTTTCTTGCAAATATTCTCAATACTCAGTACCAGGGTCAAACCTTAACTGCTGAAGAAGAGGAGTTGGCTATGACCCGGACATCCAGCAATCATCCCTCCATAATGCTAACTACAATAAACTTCAGAGCTAACGGTGAACCATTCAAGAAATACAGGAACTCCTCACTTAACATTGTAGTTATGTTCCTGAAAAATGCGACTTTAAGTGAAAAGATGTTAAGTGAATCCAATTTCCCCATAAGAATTAATGTAAATGGGGGTGGTTAGGTTCCAGGGAATTTTTTTTTTGCCAGACAAAAGGCATTATACACATTTTAAACAATTTTAAACAAGCAATTTAATACTACAATCATTGCTGAGTATGAAGCTTGGTTGAGGTGGTGGAGTCAGAGGGTGGAAGAGGGTGAATTGTCTGGCTGCTCCTCTTTGCTGAACTTTCTGAACTCAAAAAAACACATCTAGAGATTGTTGTTTTGCTTTCCTTTTTTTTTTTCTTGGTAAATTTCTTTATAGCAAGTCATTAGATGACCAACTCCCCTAATCACTTTGGAGCTGCATTCTCTGGTAGGATTGTCATCACTCAGGATTTGTAAGCCAGCTTCAATCGTTTGGAAAGCTTCAGAAAGCTTAGGGGGTCTTCCATGAGGGTCCCCACATCTGTACCCCAGAGTTCAGAGTGGGGAAGGAACCCTGACATGGTGGCAGAGCAGTGGGATCATTTTGGACCAAAAGCGCAATAGGATTTTAAAAGGACATTTTTTTTTATCCTTTTGTCTGCTTGGAAAGCAGGGAGGTTTTTTTTTTTAAGCTGTGAGCAGCTGGAGTTTTTTTTTTTTTTCTCTGCCTGAGGGCAGGGTAGTTGACTTCCTGCAGGGGAATTCACAAGTGGCAGTCAAATTTCGATGGGTTGGTTCTTCTACTTCTTGGCCGTCTTCTTCCATTGCTCTCATCACCTCGAGTTGCATCAGATCTTCATTTGTTGGCTCTTCTCCGTGTGATTGCAGAAGTTGTGTAACATCAGCTTCTTCCACCTCATCAAAACCTTTCTTGGCCAAGCAGAGGATATCTTTCTTCATAGCGGGGACAACATCTTTAAATCCTATTAAGTCACTGGAGATAATGAGGCAGGCAAGGAGGCTGTAGATGCTGTAGGCTAGGAGAAGCCCTTTGCGTAGCAGCAGCTTCCCCTACTCGGCAAGCACCAGGGGCGGGGGGCTCAACCCTCAGCCCGCCCACTCCACCCCTTCCCTCAAGCCCCCACCTTTGACCCGCCTGTTCTCCCCCCCACACCTCATCCTCCTTTACTTCGCAGGCTGCTTCCTCACTCCTCCTTCCCCTCCCTCCCTCCTGAACGCTGCAAGCCAGCTGATTGCCGTGGGCAGGAGGCAGGGGAGGGAGGGGGAGCCTGCTCGCCAAGTCCTCACTCCTACTGAAGGGTTAATGTTTAGCTAGTCCACCTAGAAGCAGGCGGGGCACACCCTGACTGTTTCGTAGAAGCAATGCACACATTGCTCTATCCAAGGACAAGGGCTAGATATAAACCATGAGAACTTGATTGTTTGGACAGCAACGGTGGGAGGCTTTCTTAGCCTGGGCTCAAGGCCTGAGAACCAGGATTGTAGTAGATAGGGGATGGTAACTAAGTATATGAATTAACGTCACACATTCCTTTGTGTAGCAGTGTGTAATGCTTAGGGGGAGAAATATAATAAAAGGAGAAGGTGGAAGGCGGGGGGGCAGAAAACAGCCCATCTCAGCTGACCAGCCTGCTTGCTTGCAAAAAGCTGTGTTCTGTCTCATCACTGAACCGCCACACTCCTACCCCTTCCTTCCTGCCTCCTAAACGCGGCAAGTCAGCTGATTGCCGCAGGCAGGAGGCCGGGGGGGGAGGAGCGTAGGGAGGCTGCCTGCAGTGGAGAAAGCAGGCAGCCAAATAATGTAAGAGTGGCGCATTGCTCAACTTTAAACGCCCATGTTCCCTAATTGATCAGCAACGTAACAACGTTAACCAGGATGACTTTAAGCGAGGAGTTCCTGTATATGTTTGCTGATGATGTTTTAAAGAAAGTCACACCAGTGAACTGGTGGAAGTCACTTTGGAATGAAAATTGTTTCATAAATGCAAGATTTTCCACAGGAAGAAAATTTCAGTTCCAGTTCTACTCTACTTCGTACATTTCATGAAAGATTTTTTAAAAAAAACTCCCCAAAAAGACACAGAAATACAAAGCTATAGAAGAATGATAACTAACCTGGTTATAAAGAGCACAAATATGCAATGCTGTATTTCCTGAGGCATTCTGTGCTCCCATATCTGCTCCATAAAAAAGTAAGTGTTCTAAATGCTGGACATGTCCATATCGGCAAGCCTATAAAGACATAAATTTAACATTTTGATTACTATATAGTCTTACTGTATCGGGTAAATATCCCAATTACACATTTCTTCATCCAAGAATATGCTACATCCTTATAGCCTAATTCTCAGTTATTCTGTATGATTCTAGAGTACCAGTAGGAACACCGAGAGACACCACCTCCATCATTCCCCTCCTTTATTTCTCCCTCCTAAGGTCCACCTTGTAATAACCCTCCTTTCAGTACAGCAGCATTTGGTACAGTTCTGGCCCTCCCCAGAGAGTGCTTCTATATCTGATGAAGCCAGTCATTACCAAGGGACACATTTCCTTCTCCAACAGCTGAGACTGCTGTCTCTGCAGTGTTGCTATGTTTACCACAGGAAGGGTTCAGGACTCACACTTGGATGCTGTGCACAGCAGCTGACACTAGGTGCCTCGGTTGGCTCCAAAAAAAAAACACTTTAAAATGGAAGTAAGATTTGAAACAAAAATAATATTTGATATAGTAAATATGAAATTGAGCAAGTTAAGGGTCTGATCCACCTCCCATTGAAGTCAATGGAAAAAACTCCCACTAACTTCAATAGAGGCCTAATTGGGGCATAAGGCCCAGATCTTGTAAAAAACGTATACATGTGCTCGAGTTTGCACATTAAAGTGGAAATCAATGGGAGTCCTTATGTGCATAAAGTTAAACGTGTTTCTTAAGAATTTGGAGGATAACAGTCTAAGATACAATAAAATAAATAGTTCCAAATTATGTACCTACCAACATGTGCTTGTTACTCCTATTAATGCAGTGGGAACTATATACAACAGAACAAAGACAAAATATTCATTTACCTGCAAAAATTATGATTAAAAACCATGAGCCAGTAAATTAGCATGCTGCATATTTGACTGAAAAACATTTATTTTCTGTTTATAGGCTCTAGAGTAGAAAATCAAGCTTTTTTTTGGAAAGGTGACACTAGATTGCACTGAAGATGATCTGATTTCTGAACACTGCTTTTAAAGAGTGAAGATATATTGGGGAATTAAATTAGCCGAAGTATTGTAAGTCAATGATTTTTCACAACATTGTTTCCTTCTGAGTATCTTCCTCTGACCTGTGAGCACAAGAGCTATAAGAGTGTACTTCAGAAATATGTATTGTATAAAGAAGAATAAAAATCATTACAAAACATAACTCAGTAAAAGATGATTGAGATTCAACAATAACTGCAGAGGTCCTGCATACAGAGGGTCTGACTTTGATCCAAAGAGAGAAAACCTGTGAATTATTTGGCCAGACACACTGCCCAAATTTCAAATACTGAATAGGTGAAATTAATTGTTCATTGAATGAGACCATGAATTAATCTGGTGAACAATTTTCATTAATGAATAAATCTGAGGGGAAAAAAATCACAGTATTTCTATCTATCAATCTTAGTGACTTATCTGGCTCCCACTACCATAATACATGAATGTCTCAGAATCTTTAATGTAGTGATTCTCTTCCCTGTGAGGTTAGGAAGTGCTATTATCCTCATTTTACAGATGGGGAACTGAGGATAATTAACCTGTCCCACATCACTCAGTTATCCTATGGCAGAGCAGGGAGTGAAGCCAGGTTTTCCAAGTCCCAGGCTAGTGCCCTAACTAGTGGACCATTATTCTTGTCTCTGGTCACAGACCATTCACAAGCAGAAGGGGGGGACGGGACAATATTTGTTAAATAGTTTACTCATTATGAATTATTTGCCCAAGTAGAGGGGGAAAAAATAGATTCAATGAAAATAGAACAGGAAAGATTTATTCTAAAATCTTTCTAAAATCTCTAAAATAATATCCATCAGAAAGATATTATTCACCAAGGAGCAAATGGAACAGCCATATAGGATGCCCAAATCTATCACTGCAAAATGATAATGTATATTTGTGTTCGGAAGTACAGTTTAGATTAGAATAGACAGATACTGAGTTCCAGAATTCAGATGCCTGCATCTCCAATAGTCAGCCAGCTAGTCAGTGCAGGCATGCAAAGGACTAAAATGTTGGAATCTCAGGTTTCTAATCCCAATTTTTCTATTGACTCACTACATGATCTTGGGCAAATCACTCCATCTCTGGGCTAAAATCAGCCCTGAAACAAGGGGACAGCTCCCATTTAAGCAACCAGGAAATATGACTGTTCATGCTAGAGCTGAATTTAGCCCTTTGTGTCTGTCTGCTAATCAGTAAAATGAGGCTAATAATGCTACCCTACCTGTAAGTGTTTCCACGGACTGCTGTGGCTCCCTCTGATGTCACGTAATGGTATGCAGGAGTCTTTGCCTCTAGCACCCCCTGTTGATCTGCTGTTTGGCACTGTGATTTGCCTGTTCTGTCCACAGTTTATCCTTCCAGCTAAATTGTGTCTAATCCAGACCTCTTCTGAGGTAATAAAAGTCCAACTAAGTGCATCATCTCATCTAGATATTTGCCTAGTTTTACAACAGGGCTACATAAAAAGCACTAACAAAGTCAGTGAGGTGTGAGGTTTTCTGCAGGAGTGGTGGGTGAAATTCTGTGGCCTGCGTTGTGCAGGAGGTCAGACTAGATGATCATAATGGTCCCTTCTGACCTAAATATCTATGAATCTATGAATCAGTACAAACTAAAATTTCATACAGACAATAACTTGTTTATATTGTTCTATATACTATACACTGAAAGGTAAGTCTAAAAGTCTAAATGTCCCAATGAAGAGATCCTTTCACCCTTCTCAGGCTACTCCTCAACCTGCCCTCTGGTGTCAGTCCTCAGCCCCTCCCCACCTCAGCTCAACAGTCCTTGTGCTGGGAAGAGGGTTATGCCCTTCCTTAGGGCTACTAGAGGAAACCCAGCCTCACCCTCTGGTCTGGTGGCCGACCCAGAGACCCCATGTTAAGCAGCTAGGTCTGTTCTTTTAGATGTGCTGCTGTTTCCCTGGGCTACTTGCTACCTCCAAACCCCTTGTGCTGTTTCCCAGGAGCCTGTGGTTAATACAGCCTCTCCTCTGGTTCCTAGACCTCTCAGGCTTCTCCCTAGGTCCTCCCAGCTCCTTGTTCCTCCCCTGGAACACCGACCCACAGTGCTGCCTCCCTGGGCCTTTCCCCCTTTCCAGAAGCCAAAACAGGGACTAACTCCATCCTTGGAGTCCTCTTTAACTTGCCTTCAGCAGGCTCTACCCAGAGAGAGTGAGAAGTCTATCTCCTGTCTCGTGGGTTTCCTTTCTCCTGAGTTCTCTCCTCTTTCTGTGTAGTCTTCCCTGACCCTTTCACAGCTGGGGTTTCTAAGGATAATTAAGCTGTCAGATCAGGATCAAATGATGGATAGTTGCTATATCACAAGCAGGGCTTAGCCCATCTCCCCTTAAAAGGCCACCCAGCCTGTGACACTACCTCTACGGGGTTCTGTGAAAATTAATCACTAGGGCCCAGATCCACAAAAGTATTGGGGGTTACAATGTTCATCATTGTGACGCCTAACTTTTAGGCACCTAAAAAATCACTGGAACTAAAATGGGAGCCACAAAGCCTGAATTAGGTGCATAGGTTCCCTATACAATGTATGCGGAGAGATAGGCACCTAAGAATGTGATCCACAAAAGCCAGCATGCTAGGCAGAGAGCAGCCTTAACTAGCCAATGGGAGATGTTCATGAGAGAGATGTGCAAAACCTCACCGTTCTCACAGAGTTAGGTGCTTAAGTTTGGGCTTCAGGAGACACCTATCTCTGCTTGCAATCCACAGCTGGGAACCCCTCTCCTGGAGGTGAGTGGCTTAGATGTCTATGCTGTTTCTTGCAAGATGAGTTAGGAACCTTCTTAACTCCACACAAAAGAGAAGGAGGAAATGCCACCTCTCTTATAACTTTTAGGTCAGTGGTTAGAGCACCCAGCCTAGGATGTGAGAGACCCAGGTTCAGTTTCCACCCTCTGCCTGATGGGGAGAAAAGATTTGAACAGGGGTCTCCCACCCACCCCCCAGCAGAGTGATCTAACCACTGGGCTATCAGATATTCTGATGTAGGTCTGCCTCAAGTTCTCCTGTTGAAGCTGTTCCACTTTCCATAAATAATTAATTAGTCATTGGAGCAAGAGGACTGGACCTCTCTCTCTCTCTCTCTCTCTGGATAAATACTAAAATAGTAATTGTGAGTTAAAGTGGAACAGCTTCAACAGGAGAAACTATGGCAGTCCCACAACAGAATATCTCATAGTCCAGTAGTTAGGGCACTCACCTGAGAGGGGAGACCCCAGTGCAAATCCTTTCTCCCCACCAGGCAGAGAAGGGAATTGAACCTAGGTTTCCCACATTGCAGATGAGTGTTCTACCACTAAAAGATATAAGGGAGGCAGCACCAAATCAGTTTTTGATGGGGTCGGATCCAGTGGGTGCACTGAGTGCATGTCTACTGGATCAGGCCCTGCAGGTGAGATAGGCATTCCCCCCTATCATCCCATGGTTGTGAATCCTGCTGGAGCTTAGGCAGGAGATAGGTATCCCAATGACTAGAGGGAGGCAGTAGTGCCCAGGCAAAAAGGCAGAAACATTGGTGCCTAGCGAACTTTTACAGTGAACATTTACGCACCAAGTGAATTTAGGATTTGATGGCAGCTGAGCAGTTTTGTGGATTGCAGTGGCTACTGGGACTGGGACTTAGGTGCCCAAATTAGGTACTTAATACCTTTGTGAATCTGGGCCTAAATGACTGTTCTAGTAAATAAGTAGAAACCAAGCTGTGATTAATGACTTCTTTACTATCCTAAGTCACTTCACATCTCTCAGAAATGATAAGAGATGGGACAGCTTTATACTGCCATCTTTCACACGTCAGAGAGGGGTACTGACATTGTTGCTTTCTAAGCATGGATTGCTCAATTAACCCATAATCCAGATTTAAACTTCCTTGATTTATCTAGGATTAAAACCAAGAAGATGGTTTTGGAAAACACAGCCCCCTTTCAGTGAGAGAAATAATTACTATAAATGTATTAAGTTGGGTTTTCATACAGAGAGGATTCTTCTTTGTACTTCCAGAGATTGCAGGTGAGACCATTCTTTGAAAGAAAAGTTCCTCCCCATCACTGTCACCTAGACTTCTGAGGGAATTAAAGAAACACTTACCTACCTCCAATTCACCCCCCCCCAACCAACTATAATGGTGGTTAAACCCCTTTTACTTACTTCCTAATAGAAATGGACCCAAACAAATAACCAAGACACAAACACCCTGGAACACTGAAAAAGCGTTGATCCAAGTCCAAACGTTGCAACTCATACCCACCTCCTACTAAGAAAAGAATTGTGTACTAAGAAAACTATGATGAAGGAAAAGCGGGCATCCTTCTTAGGTCAGAAAACCTGATTTGACATCCTAGGATATTTGCCCACGAACACATAGGCAGATATACTAGACCAATTCATTTTAGCAGTAACCAAGAAACTAATCCATACGGAAGACAGACTGAGAAAATAATTGCACCAAACATGGGAAACTGCTGGAATTTTCAAATATACTAGTGTACTGAGATGCTTCTGATGCATATCAGAAGAGGCTTCTAAAGTATCTGATACATTTCCATGGAAATCTTACTGCCTTTTTTTTTTTTAACTATAATTCTTCCAAAACGTTATCCCCAGGCCACTGGTAATTCTGCATCTAAACCTTCCAAGAGTCCAAACTAGCAAGGTGGTGAGTGCCATCAGATCCAATTAATCTCAGTGAGAGGTAAATATGCTCAAGAACTCAGAGAATCAGGTATCAAGTGTGAAATTCAGCCCTGTGGAGAGGTTCAGCAAAAGGCCTATGTACCGTTTACAGCACTTCATCCAAGTTCCAGAGCATACAGAGGAAAGAAATTTTTGCTATAGTTTTTGCGCATGCACACATGCGCCCACACACACAGAGCTTCCTTCGTTTCTTGTCTCACAACTTTAACGATACAAAATGACCCAATATCTGATGCCATAACACAATCTGTGTGCAGCAATCCTTCCAATCCCTTTGCCTAGAGCAGTGGTTCTCAAACTGTGGGTCAAGACCCCAAAGTGGGTCATGACCCCATCTTAATGGGGTCGTTGGGGCTGATGTTAGACTTCCTGGGGTCCAGGGCCCAAGCTGGAGGCCCACCACCCGGGTCCCAAGACCGAGGCCCACTACCCAGGGCCTGAGACCGAGGGCTTCAGCCCTGGGTGGCAGGGCTCAGGTTACAGCCCTCCCCTCCCCCCCCCCGGCCCCGCCTGGGGCTAAAGCCCTTGGGTTTGGGCTTCGGACCCCCCACCCGGGGTCGGGGATTTGGGATGGCTCAGTCTTCGGTCCGCCCTCCTCGGGTCATGTAGTAATTTTTGTTGTCAGAAGAGGGCCATGGTGCAATGAAGTTTGAGAGCCACTGGCCTAGAGACTAGACCCTCCTACAAGAAAACAGCAGCAATGCCAGATGTTATCGGTTTTATGCTGATCTCCTGTAAGCTACATACCTCCTTCTCTTAATACAGTGACTGCACTTAGAATGCCACAACCCACTGCTTCATTTCATGTACGTTAAGCACACTGCTGCTAAATCCCTTATTTGAAGGGTCTTAGAGGAAATTCAGAGCTATTAGGAGAACACATAAGAGAAGAGGCCTAAGAAAAAACAAGTCTCAGACAAAAAGCATCTTACCAAATCATATGGATTTCTATGAAGAAAGAGATACATAGGCTTCTGGAATACAGAGACAGGATGCCTATCATTTCCCAAAGAAAGACTCCTGGTTGTTGTTGCAAAGCTGAACAAGCTATACCTGAAAAATAATCATGGTACACCATTGTCTAGCTCAAGAGATCACCAGAACCTTAGGGCATACTGAGATTAAACAAGGCCCTAAATCACTCTCTTATGTGGACCAGGTGACAGCAAATGTATCTACCTACCAAATATTGAACACTACTTGAGCAGAGCAGTCAGGGAGACCCAGTTATGGAGAAATGGGAAATGTCACTTGAAACTTTTTATCTAGAAGAGAGGAAGCAAAACTCAAATTTTGAACTGGTTAGAGCGAACCAGTGAGAAACATCCTTCAGTACAGCACACTAAAGGATTCCAGATTCAGGACTTGTGTCCACATATTCATTATATTACCACCAATAACTAAGGTCAAGATATTTCTGGTATAAGGGAACAAGCAGCATGACCAAGAAAATAGAAAGTGGCATCTGCAAAAGAAAGATCTGGCAATATTTTTGCAGTGGGGCATTCCTAACAGAATGCTACAATGCAGACTTCCAAGAGTCCACTAAAGGGATGTGCAATACCAGCCAGCTGGAGCAGTAATTTGTGCAACTATGTCCATAGAAACTGTGAAGCTTGACTACTGCAAAACTCTAGTAGACAGGATATTCACTTTACTAACAGCAAATTCCATGGTACTAAACAAAACAAAAGAAAAAGAAATCCCTGCATATATAAATTAAATACCTTCCAATAAAAGATTTTACAGAGTCCCACACAATACGCAAAATCCTGGAAAAGCGATCTGTTGAGCAGGCATATTTCCTGACCTCACAGTCCCGCAGCTGTAAATATAAAATCTAATGAAGAGTCATCTTTCATACCTGATGAATCTCTTGCCATCCATTTTCGTCTTTGCAGCTGACTGTAGCATGTTCATGAAGTAAAAGTTCACAACAATAAGGGTCTCCTCCTACTACCGCGGTGTGGTATAGTGGTGTCAATCCACAGCTGTCCTTGTAGTTAGGAGATGCTCCAAGCTCTAAAAGGGTCTACAAGTAATTATAAATGGTGGACATGTCTGAGCAAATAACCGAAGGGCTCTCTGTATATTTATACCTTTCCAAAGTGCTGTTTAGGAGGTGGCATTTTTTGTTCCTGTTCTACAAGTTGGCTGAATGGGCTGAAGTACAGACATATATAGCTCAGAATAGCTGTGGCACAGTGCCAAAGGTCCATGGTAATTCAGGCAATTGGTGCACTCTGTGAAGTCCTAGAGTTGGTACTCAGGGGATCTGCAGGTGACAGAATGAGTAGCAAAGACTGCCCACTACCCATCCTGTTATCGAGTTGAAAAATTGGGTGTTTTAATAAAGTTGTGGCTTTTGGCCACTCTTCAATTGCAGCGTGCCTTACCAAAAACATTGTGTAATTTGAAATCATGTCCAGAAGGAAGTAATGGAATTTCATAAACACAAGATTTAATCTAGAATGTCAAAATAATCAACAATACCAGTTAGAGCGGGAAGAAAAAACAAAGGGGCCAGTATTAAAAAGATAAAATGTATGATTCATGCTATTGGCATTCACTTTCAAAGACAGATCATAGAATCATAGAATATCAGGGTTGGAAGGGACCTCAGGAGGTCATCTAGTCCAACCCCCTGCTCAAAGCAGGACCAATCCCCAATTAAATCATCCCAGCCAGGGCTTTGTCAAGCCTGACCTTAAAAACTTCTAAGGAAGGAGATTCTACCACCTCCCTATGTAACGCATTCCAGTGTTTCACCACCCTCCTAGTGAAAAAGTTTTTCCTAATATCCAACCTAAACCTCCCCCACTGCAACTTGAGACCATTACTCCTTGTCCTGTCCTCTTCTACCACTGAGAATAGTCTAGAACCATCCTCTCTGGAACCACCTCTCAGGTAGTTGAAAGCAGCTATCAAATCCCCCCTCATTCTTCTCTTCTGCAGACTAAACAATCCCAGTTCCCTCAGCCTCTCCTCATAAGTCATGTGTTCCAGACCCCTACTCATTTTTGTTGCCCTTCGCAACATTTAAACAGCATTTCCTGCAGACAGATCTTACACTATTTATCAGTGCACAAGATTAAGGCCATGTTTACACTACCACTTATGTCAGCAAAATTTATATCACTCGGGGTGAAAAAAACACACCCCTCAGAGACACAAGTTTCACCAGCATAAGTGATAGTGTGCACAGCACTATGTCAGTGGGAGAGCTTCTCCTGCCACGTAGTTACCAATGCTCATTGAGGGTGGTTAAATTATGTCGACCAGAGAGCTCTCTCTCATCAGCATAGAGCAGTTTCATGAGGGATCTTATAGCGGCGCAACTGTATTGATACAGATGTGCCACTGTAAGGTCTCTAGTGTTAACATAAATTATGTTTCAGAAGTGATGGTGAAACAGATGCTTCTGAAATGAAAGGGCCCTTTGTTGAATGCAAATCCTGAAAGTCAAAAGCCTAGGGTAAATACTTAAGCAACCACAGATTAAAAGATCCATTAAGGACAATATGATAATTAACTCCAAAGCATTTTCCTTTATATATTGTTCTGTATAAAATAATGCATAATGTGGCTCTGAGAGAATTTACCTTGAGGGTTACTTGGTTCTTGGCTCTAGCTGCTTTGTGCAGAGCTGTCATTCCATCTTTCGCTCTGAAATCTAAATGTGCCCCTCCATTTTTCAGAGTTTTAATCACTTCTACAGTATTATCATGCTGAGCTGCCAAAGTTAGAGGAGTTTCTAAAGACAAAAAGAATATAATGTGTGAGAAAAATACAAGCAACTTTAACCAAAAAAAGTATTTACAAATATTTCAAAAATATTTTAATTGTTAGATTTTAAGTATAAAACAGATGAAACACTGCCATAGGAATAGCATAAACTATCAACTTACTTCCTTCATATATTGGAACTATAGGTTTTGCTAAGACCGAGCCTTTAAAGGGCAATAGATTCAGCAGGTAGAATTTGGTTTTGTTTATACAGTAAAACCAGAATGTGTACCACTTTATGCATTGATTTCATTAATCTCTTACCTCCACTCTCTAGGTCATGGTAGTTGGGGTCCAGTCCCCGATCCAACATCTTTGTGATTTTTTCCACTGAGAGATGGTGAACATGATCCATAAATTTTCTCAAATTAGCCTGAAAGAAAGAGTGACGACTGAAAAGTCCTCAGATCGTACGAAGAATATTCCAGTTACGACTAAGATCTTCAGCTGGTATAATCTCCATAGCTCCATTGACCTTAATAGAACAGTGCCAATTTACACTAGTTGAGGATCTCTGGCCCTAAAATGGTACTCAATCAGAGCATAGATTCTATGGAATGCAATGGTCAAAATTAAAAACAAGAATATGTTGCTTACAACATTCAGGAAAAAAATTACTAGAAGTCCTATTCATAAAGAAATCAGACTGATAAGATGGAGATCATAATTAATCCGACCTGTAAGGGTCTCTGAAGATATGTATGTCAGTATTTATAAAACTGGTGATGTACTGAAAACTTGCTGGGTTTATATAAAGTTCATATAAAATTACTTGTAAATTTATGGCAAAGTCAAACATAGGAAATATACTGTTAGAAAAATTCTCAAATTGTAGTCACTGGACCACTAGCCACTCATGGACGTTTACTGGTGGTCTGCAGACTGCTCAGCTGGTCACCCGAAGCAGATCTCCCCCTAATTTTCCAGTGCTAAATTACATACTTTTCTAAATATTCCTTTTCCACTTAAGCAATTGCCTTAGTTGTTGCAAAGATGCTTCACATTCTACAGTCAGTTGTGAGAGGGGAGGCATTCACAAGACAACTTCTGTTTAGATGTGGTCTACATGAAGAAGTCTGAGAATCCCTGGTGTATTGAATATAAAATCCAAGTCCTTCAGGCTTTACTCACATAAGCAGTTCCTTGACTTCAGTGGGACTATTCACATGAACAGAGATCTGCAAGATCAATGTTAGAACTATCCAGGCTGCACTCTGTATGTATTTTTTAGACTGTCATTAGAATCAAAGGATTCTAATCAGAGGGTCATTGTGCATCTGATGTTAGTACTTTTCCTGCCAGATACTATCTTTCAGAAAATGGATGCTCTCCCTTATCACCAGTAAATTGTACATACCTTTGTATGAATCTTGGCCTGCTGTTTTTCATCAAGATTTAATTGCTTATACACTCTCTTCTTGTACCGAAACTGATAGGGAAACAAGGAGATTAAGTCAAAATTTCATATTTTATTTAATAGTGAAAAAGATCAGAAATTATCAGAATGTGGCATCTGTTAACAGTCATGTAGATTTGGGCAAACTTCAAAAAAGGGCTTGGGAGTACAGTTTAAATAAACAAATAATTAAATAAACCCCAAAATGTTAGAATGCTTAGAACCATACTATTGAAATTCTACAATCCTTATAAGCTAAGTTTATACTTGGTATAAGTATCCAGAAGTTAATGAAATTACATGAGGAATGAGTTTGGCCCCTTGAATCTACACAAATAAACTGGAAATACCATGTGAAGAGCTTTCCCCAAAGACATTTCAGCACTTTCACTTCCAGCCACAGACAGAAAAAGGAATTGCAGAGGTATGTGAAAATTTAAAACATGCATTTAAAAAAAAAAAATCAGCAGAACATTTCTGAATCCTTACTCATAGGAGTAGTTCTGTGGATGTTAATGACACATCTGCTGTGAGTAAGGATTACTCATGTGCATAAGGGTTACAGGACTGACTTTGGTCCAGCTGAGGCCAGTTCTTATTCTGTTCTGACCAGTTTGCCTATTGCTAGAGCAGACAGATCAGCTGAAAATTCATGGGGTCACCATTACACCATGATATATATTTACCACTGATCTAGCACACCACAATTTATAGTTCATTAGAATGCTAAATGGCTCTTCTGTGATTAATTGACTTTCGTGTAAAATGTATTTTTAAACATAGATTTCACCCCCACCTTTCTTCTCACAAGGCTAGATGGTGGTATTTATGACACCTCCCTGTAAGGGGGCAGTGTGGAGCTGCAGTACCCCCGGACGAGAGGTGGGGAGATTGTGCTCCTTGCCCATTGTGGTGCATAATCTATTCCATCCTAATGAATGAAGTAGACTGTTTGCTCTGGTCTGTTGGCCTCACCCTGTACAACAGTGCAGGAGGGTCACGCCATGATCCAGGCAGTGTGAATGCCTCAAAACAATAAGCTTTTGCATGACGTGCAATGTTGAGGAAGCGTCTTGTGTGCCACTACACAAGGTCCCTTCACTATCTGGCCCATAATCTTTCTTGATTATGTCTGAAGTTCAAAGCCCCCTCTCTCTCCTCCCCCTTTTTTTAAAAAAATATTAGCTTTTCATGGAATTTCTGTCTCTTTGTGTTCATTAAGATTCTACTGTAACTACTATTCATGCTCTCAACATGCTACAGTTTTCGGGGGGAGGGATAGCTCAGTGGTTTGAGCATTGGCCTGCTAAACCCAGGGTTGTGAGTTCAATCCTTGAGGGGGCCATTTAGGGATCTGGGGCAAAAATTGGGGATTGGTCCTGCTTTGAGCAGGGGTTTGGACTAGATGACCTCCTGAGGTCCCTTCCAACCCTGATATTCTATGATTCTCTGAACTGGTAAATACATGTTGTGAATAGAAACAAAAATAGATCTTTGTTTACTAGGTAGAATTCAAAGAGTGCCATGTATTTTTTGGATAGGGCCTGAATATCAGCTTTTCGGGCAGAACACTTTCATCCGTTACTTGCCATGTACTCGAATACTGCAGAGAAAAAGGATCCTTTCCCCATTTATTGCACATAGAGGAATTCTGCTGACAAGTCCTCTACTGTTAAAACAGTACTGTAACAAGTGCACTGGCGAAAACAGTAGACTTAAATATAGTGATTATTTACTTTGTTCAGGGTTATAGCACACACATCAGTGACTGACCCTCAGAATTCAACTGGTAGAGTAAGTAGGGCTCTGAATTCTCACTTCCATTAGTTTTACACCAGTGTAAATCTACTGATGTCAGACCTGCAAATTTCACTTATTTTTCCTGTCTACTATAGTTTTTTGGCCTTTCCTAGAGAGAAAGTTGAGCAATTACTGACTCAGTGTAGGAAGTATTACATATAAAATCAGAGAGTAATTTATGTGAGTTAGGGAATAGCCGAAATATAAAAACATTTCCAGATAATCTCCTGTTTCCCTAATTTTACTCAAAATTTAGATTACTCATACTAAGGGCTTGTCTGAGCAGTGAGGTAATGCACACTACTGGCAGGGATGGGAGGGTGATTTCTAAAACACACTGATGTGTAGTGGCATAATTGGTCCATGTAGAGCCTGCTAGTGTCCACTTAAGGTTCCCTAGGGCAGTGTTTTTGAAATGGTGGGTCCCACTCTGGGAGTTGTGACGCACTCAGGTTTGTCCCATATGCCAGGTTGCAATACCCACACCTGGGAGTCAAGCCAGCACCACAGGACAGGAGCTGTCATTGCAGGGTAAGTGTAGGGCATCCTTCCTCTCCAATCCCCTGTCCCCTGGTTCTCCCCTCCACATTAGTCCCATCATCCTCTAGAACTTTCCTACAACCCTCTGGTGGATCGGGACCCACCATATAGGAAACATTGCACTAGGGAATTTTTAATGTGCACCAGCAGGCTCTACATGGACCAATTAATGTGAATTCTGGATTTCACATGGCCCTTGCTATATGGTGTGCTACACAGTCATTTTTTCAACTAAAAATCCCAGTGTATCAATAATGAGCAAAATAGGTCAAGCAACTGGTTACTTGTTCTTTCATCTGGGAGAAACCATCAGCCCTTCCAGTCCTCTCACTCATCAGAGGGTGCCAGGATTTATATAGTCCCTTTTCCCAGAATGTCTTGCTTTATCTCAAGACTACACCTGGCTGTCCAGGAATGACATTTCCCAGCAGCCCATCATTGCTAAGGGGAAAGAAAAGTTCCAGCATGCCCTACAACTGGAACTGCAGTCTGGTCCTTAAAGCATAGTTTAGCACCTTAGATTTCTCCATCAAATCATAAAAAGTGTTACCCTGAAATGTCTTTCTGTCAATCAGTGATCATGACTCCTGTTCTACTGGTATGCCTCCAGAGGAAAATTCTGGAACAGAGTAGTGCTGGCCCCACAGGTTTCTAGTATTAAAGGGCTGGTACATCCCACCACAGAAAGTCATTGAGCCTGATCCTTAACTTTTATGTGAGTAATGCATAAAATACCCCCGCTGAAACAAACAGCATTACTTGTGTGAGCAAGGCTTCAAGGTCAGCCCTTTGAACACTACTTCTTGAGCGTAATTCACATCCATTTAGAAACCTCAAATAATATTTACTATATATACATATCATACCATAAATAAAAATGTTTCAGATAGTAAAGCTTTAAAATTTTTACAGTTGTATTAAAATACCTCTAAGGAGGGAACACCTTTATTCACTGGTTGTGGATATTCCCTAAGGAGTCGTTCCTCATCCAAAAATTTCCCATCTCTCCCGTTGCTGGCAGGCTGAAACAGCCCATAATTCAGGACATCTTTCAAACTCTGATTCAAAGTGCATAAAATTCGTTGTTTTGCTACCCACACTGAAGCTTCAGGATTAAATCTAATGCATTTCTGTAAAGCCAAATAAAATAACACGTTACAAAACTTATGAGAGATTTATAAAGATAATTCTAAAGTAACAAAAAGCCACATAAGTAATATTGTGAGAGCCTGCAAAGAGTGCACAGAAATTAAATACAAATGCAATATAATATACACTTGCATATAAAGCAGAAAATTTTGCTCAGCCACAAGGCAAAATATTCCACAATACTTGGTATCTTTCATTTTCAGGCACATGTTCACAATACCTTATCCAACTTTTTCTAGACAAAGAGGAAGAGAAGAAAGCATATAACTTGAGCTCAAAATGAATGAGATCAGCTATAACAAATTAAACGAATAAACTGTACTTGTCTGCATTTCCCTGCAAAAGAAGCTGCAAATCTACATTTAATTAAATTCTAAGACAAAGAACTGCATTAACAAGGAGATTAGATTTCAGACATCTGTTCCTTAACAACATCAAACACAGAGGTGCTATAAAAACATAGGGCATCCTGAGTTCTTTCTCAGACTTTAGAAATCATATCTTCTTTCACAGATCATGTGCGAGTACGCAACATCTCTTGGTACAACCCAGGGAAGGCAGGCTAATGGGACTTCAAGCACCCTTTCGATTTTGATTTTGTTTGGTGACCCGTGTAGCCTCCCGCATAATTTACATTTAAATTACAGCAGCCTGTCCTCAGCTGCCTTTGTGTGGCCGCAGTGATATGTGCAGTGGGCCTGTCCTCTCACCTTGATATGCCCCTCCCTCCTTCTGCACTGGGGCTTGCAAAGAGCATGGCATAGGGCTGCTATGTCAGTCTCTCTCCTGGACAATTACAGACTGTTCTGGTCCCCTTATGTTTCCCCAGCAGAATACAGGGGCTGCTCTGGGGCCAAAAGAAGTACCCCCAACCCCAATAATATTCCAAATACAAGAAAAAAATCAAAATACACATAGCAGCCTTAACTGTGACCACAATATGAACTCAGCTTTCCAATATGTCATTAATTTCTGTTTAGGTCATTTCTGAAGATCTCTATGTTCTTAACAATTATATTCTTCAACTTGCATTTCTTCTATATGTAGATAGTAAGAACGGAACAGTACAGAAAAATACAAATTGACACCTTACAGGAAAAGGAAATGCTTTTTTTAATCTGCCGTATCAACTTAATTTACAGCTTTCTATAGTACTCATCTTTGCAGCATCTGTAGGTTACATATTTTATAAATTCTCTAGAGATAAATCACTCATATGTAAAAAACTAAGCACTATGAATTTATTAATGATAAACATGTCAATACTTGACAAGATACCATGCAGTTCTGAAAGCATGAACCTCTGATTTCATACATTTAACCAAATCATACAAATGGCTAAATCAAGTGCAAAATTTACCACTTTATAGGTTTATATGGCAATGTTTCTTTTCTAAATCAGTTTCTCCATTTGGGGGAAATAGTCCCATTAGTGCAAAACATTCTTGGATCCTGAGAGGCATGAAGGACTTTCAATTCTCCATTAATTTCACTGGGCATTGCAGGTGCTCAGCTGGTCATCAGCATATCTCAAGATTTTGCCCTATAGAAATAGGAGTTACTAGCAGCGTCTCGCCCTGTATATTATTTGTGTGGCAAGCTGACCTGCTCACAAATTCCAGTTTAGGGGATTGCAATCAACGTTTGGCTCTGATTCTGCCAATTATTCCTCAAATTAAAGATCAGTTGACACTGATGATTAGGTATCCTCTATACATCTTTGTTGCCTGGCAAGAAATGTTCTAGCTAAGCTGCCACGATAGCATCACACAATCACCCATTTGCTGAAGGAATATGGCAGGCTTATGAATACTAGCTTAAATCCAGCTCTACAATGCTTTTTTTCATGCGTGGATCATTGGGGATCACATCTCAGTTTATTTCTCTTTGTGACTGGTACGAACTGCAGTTTTTTGAGACGTGCTTCAAATACTTACCCAGGCTACTGTTAGGATACATAAGGAAATTATAGGGGTCAGGGAACGTGGGGGGCAAGGAGAGAGAATGTTGTGCTCAGGAAAATAGTGGGAGAAGAAGACAAAGGGACATGGTTACTAGGCTAACTATACTGTTGTCCCTTTGTGGGGTCTCTGAGTGCATCCACCACAGGTGTCAGGCTGCAGGCCTTTACCTCTCCTGGAGTGGAATTCCACATTTTGCCCACTCTCAGCTCAGGACCTTGGTTACAGCCCCCTGGTACCAACCACGACTAATTCAGCAGGTCCATCTGGGATTGGACCCTGCAATGGTTTTTCTTTTGGAGTCTGTTACAGCATACGTTCACCTAGTGAGGAGGGCTTTAAACTAGGTTCACCGGGGGAAGGAGACCAAAGCCCTGAGGTAAGTGGGAAAGCGGGATACCGGGAGGAAGCACAGGCAGGAATGTCTGTGAGGGGAGGGCTCCTGCCTCATACTGGGAATGAGGGGCGATCAACAGGTTATCTCAAGTGCTTATATACAAATGCACAAAGCCTTGGAAACAAGCAGGGAGAACTGGAGGTCCTGGTGATGTCAAAGAACTATGACGTGATCGGAATAACAGAGACTTGGTGGGATAACTCACATGACTGGAGTACTGTCATGGATGGTTATAAACTGTTCAGGAAGGACAGGCAGGGCAGAAAAGGTGGGGGAGTAGCACTGTATGTAAGGGAGCAGTATGACTGCTCAGAGCTCCGGTACGAAACTGCAGAAAAACCTGAGTGTCTCTGGATTAAGTTTAGAAGTGTGTGCAACAAGAGTGATGTAGTGGTAGGAGTCTGCTATAGACCGCCGGACCAGGGGGATGAGGTAGATGAGGCTTTCTTCCGGCAGCTCACGGAAGCTACTGGATCGCATGCCCTGATTCTCATGGGTGACTTTAATTTTCCTGATATCTGCTGGGAGAGCAATACAGCGGTGCATAGACAATCCAGGAAGTTTTTGGAAAGCGTAGGGGACAATTTCCTGGCGCAAGTGCTAGAGGAGCCAACTAGGGGGGGCGCTTTTCTTGACCTGCTGCTCACAAACCGGGTAGAATTAGTGGGGGAAGCAAAAGTGGATGGGAATCTGGGAGGCAGTGACCATGAGTTGGTTGAGTTCAGGATCCTGACACAGGGAAGAAAGGTAAGCAGCACGATACGGACCCTGGACTTCAGGAAAGCAGACTTCGACTCCCTCAGGGAACGGATGGCCAGGATCCCCTGGGGGACTAACTTGAAGGGGAAAGGAGTCCAGGAGAGCTGGCTGTATTTCAAGGAATCCCTGTTGAGGTCACAGGGACAAACCATCCCAATGAGTCGAAAGAATAGTAAATATGGCAGGCGACCAGCTTGGCTTAATGGTGAAATCTTAGCGGATCTTAAACATAAAAAAGAAGCTTACAAGAAGTGGAAGGTTGGACATATGACCAGGGAAGAGTATAAAAATATTGCTCGGGCATGTAGGAATGTTATCAGGAGGGCCAAATCGCACCTGGAGCTGCAGCTAGCCAGAGATGTCAAGAGTAACAAGAAGGGTTTCTTCAGGTATGTTGGCAACAAGAAGAAAGCCAAGGAATGTGTGGGCCCCTTACTGAATGAGGGAGGCAAACTAGTGACAGAGGATGTGGAAAAAGCTAATGTACTCAATGCTTTTTTTGCCTCTGTTTTCACAAACAAGGTCAGCTCCCAGACTGCTACACTGGGCATCACAAAATGGGGAAGAGATGGACAGCCCTCTGTGGAGATAGAGGTGGTTAGGGACTATTTAGAAAAGCTGGACGTGCACAAGTCCATGGGGCCGGACAAGTTGCATCCGAGAGTGCTGAAGGAACTGGCGGCTGTGATTGCAGAGCCATTGGCCATTATCTTTGAAAACTCGTGGCGAACCGGGGAAGTCCCGGATGACTGGAAAAAGGCTAATGTAGTGCCAATCTTTAAAAAAGGGAAGAAGGAGGATCCTGGGAACTACAGGCCAGTCAGCCTCACTTCAGTCCCTGGAAAAATCATGGAGCAGGTCCTCAAAGAATCAATCCTGAAGCACTTGCATGAGAGGAAAGTGATCAGGAACAGCCAGCATGGATTCACCAAGGGAAGGTCATGCCTGACTAATCTAATCGCCTTCTATGATGAGATTACTGGTTCTGTGGATGAAGGGAAAGCAGTGGATGTATTGTTTCTTGACGTTAGCAAAGCTTTTGACACGGTCTCCCACAGTATTCTTGTCAGCAAGTTAAGGAAGTATGGGCTGGATGAATGCACTATAAGGTGGGTAGAAAGCTGGCTAGATTGTCGGGCTCAACGGGTAGTGATCAATGGCTCCATGTCTAGTTGGCAGCCGGTATCAAGTGGAGTGCCCCAAGGGTCGGTCCTGGGGCCGGTTTTGTTCAATATCTTCATAAATGATCTGGAGGATGGTGTGGATTGCACTCTCAGCAAATTTGCGGATGATACTAAACTGGGAGGAGTGGTAGATATGCTGGAGGGGAGGGATAGGATACAGAAGGACCTAGACAAATTGGAGGATTGGGCCAAAAGAAATCTGATGAGGTTCAATAAGGATAAGTGCAGGGTCCTGCACTTAGGACGGAAGAACCCAATGCACAGCTACAGACTAGGGACCGAATGGCTAGGCAGCAGTTCTGCGGAAAAGGACCTAGGGGTGACAGTGGACGAGAAGCTGGATATGAGTCAGCAGTGTGCCCTTGTTGCCAAGAAGGCCAATGGCATTTTGGGATGCATAAGTAGGGGCATAGCGAGCAGATCGAGGGACGTGATCGTTCCCCTCTATTCGACATTGGTGAGGCCTCATCTGGAGTACTGTGTCCAGTTTTGGGCCTCACACTACAAGAAGGATGTGGATAAATTGGAGAGAGTCCAGCGAAGGGCAACAAAAATGATTAGGGGTCTGGAACACATGACTTATGAGGAGAGGCTGAGGGAGCTGGGATTGTTTAGCCTGCAGAAGAGAAGAATGAGGGGGGATTTGATAGCTGCTTTCAACTACCTGAAAGGGGGTTCCAAAGAGGATGGCTCTAGACTGTTCTCAATGGTATCAGATGACAGAACGAGGAGTAATGGTCTCAAGTTGCAGTGGGGGAGGTTTAGATTGGATATTAGGAAAAACTTTTTCACTAAGAGGGTGCTGAAACACTGGAATGCGTTACCTAGGGAGGTGGTAGAATCTCTTTCCTTAGAGGTTTTTAAGGTCAGGCTTGACAAAGCCCTGGCTGGGATGATTTAACTGGGAATTGGTCCTGCTTCGAGCAGGGGGTTGGACTAGATGACCTTCTGGGGTCCCTTCCAACCCTTATATTCTATGATTCTATGATTCTATGATACAGTAACAGCCTCTTCAGAACAAACCATGATTTATTTTGACTAATGGTAGACAGCACTTAGAGGAGTAGGTTTAAAACAGAAGCCTGCATCCATATTCCTTTACCTAAACTCTATCTCAATCCATAGCTCAGGCAGGTCTGGCTTATTCCCCATTTCTGAGTTGGGAGGAACACCCCCACACTGTTTACAGCCTTCTCCCTCTGTCTCTGAGTGTCTCAGTTAGACTGACACATTTCTCAGCTCATCCCCCCCAAACCATCCTTTTCTAGGGTCTTTTAGGGCTTACATCCTCTTTTGATCTCAGGTTTATCCTAGATGAAGCTAGCTAGATGAATTCTCCGACCAACTCATAGACTCGTAGATATTAAGGTCAGAAGGGACCATTATGATCATCTAGTCTGACCTCCTGCACAATGCAGGCCACAGAATCTCACCCACCCACTCCTGCAATAAACCTCTCACCTTTGTCTGAGCTATTGAAGTCCTCAAATCATGGTTTGAGCCCAGTCACTGTTATCTTAACTCTTTTGAAGCTACTTATGTGAGGGTGAGTTATCTCTGTCATTGTGTCACCCTTCCTACTAGGTACTGTAACAACCTCCTTATATGTTCCTTTCATTTAGCTCTATACATTCAATCAGGCAGCATACAAAATTGAACAGGGAAACTAAGTCATGCACAATATTCATAAAAGATATTACAGACATTTTTCCAGATTGTAACAGGGGTCCTGGAAGGCAGACTACAGGATACAGGCTGCTCTCTCTCTAATCTTTATGTTGGTGAGTTCCTCCTCTCCAACCATCACCTTATTTCTTTCAGCATCATTCATCAGCCCCGCCGCCCCCAAACCCTGTCACTCAGCTTTTCCTGACCTCCAGTCCATCAGCATTGCTCTCAGCCCTCTTCTCTCTGCCCTCTCTTCCCTTTCTTTCATCAATATGATTGTTGAGTCTCTCCATGCTTGACTTTTTTGTCCCTCTGTCCCATCTCAAGGTCCCCCCATCAACCCCCAGACCTGTCTCCTACTCCAACAATCACTTCCTCAGCTCCTGTTCTCACATGGCAGAGAATCTCTGGAAGAAATCATGTGACCAGTCCAACTTCCTCCACTACAAATTCATTCTCTCCACATTCTTTTCTGCCATTTTCCTTGCTGAACAACTCTTACTTCTCCTACAGAAACCCATTTCTGCAATCCCAGTCACCTATATGCCATATTTCCGACTCGCCTCTCAACCCTCCGCTCCTCCTGACTCTATTGCTCTCTCTGCACAGGATCTCACAGATTTCTTCCAAGAGAAAATTGACAAAATACATCTCCCTTCCTTCTTGGCTTGCCTTTCCTTCCTCCTTCCCCTCCTATTACTCTCTCCTCCTTCTTCCCATCACAAATACAGAAATTTATCAGCTTCTCTTTTTCTCTAACGCCTTCATATGCCCTGGTAACCCCATCCCATCCCATTCCTTGCACTCAGCCGCATTCCCTGTTATTCTTCTCCTTAACTTCTCACTCTTCTCTGGCTTTTCCCCTTCACAATACAAGCATGCTTTTGCCTTTTCCTTCTTAAAAAAACCCACCATTATTTAGCCTACTTTCCTCTCCAAATACTGCCCTCATCTCTCTTCTCCTCCTCATCTCTCAAATCATTGAACATTCTGTTTATAATTGTCTGGAGTTCTTTTCCTCCCATTCCATCCTAGACCCTCTCCAATTGAGCTTCTGCCCCTTGTTCCCCACTGAATCCACTTCGCCTAAGTCTCTAATGACCTCTTCTTAGCCAGAGCTCAGAACCACTACTCCATCCTCATCCTCCTTGACCTGTTAACCATCTTCAATGCCACTGACAATACGATGTTTCTTCTTCGTGAAATCTTCGTCCTCCCTTGACTTCTGTAACTCTGTCCTCTCCTGGTTCTCATCTGACTTCTCTAATCGCTCCTTCAGCATGTCCTTTGGAAGATCCTCCTTATTCCCTCTCCAGCTTTCTGTGGGGGTTCCACAGGACTCTGTCCTTGGTTCCTTTCTCTTTTCCCTCTACACCTTATCTCTGTGTAATCTCATCTGTAAACACATGTTCAGCTACCATCTCTATGCTGCTGACTCACCGACCTGCCTAGTCCACTGCTTCAACCATATCAATCTCTCCACTAGCTCCTTCTTCTCTAATCCTATCAAATTTAAGCTGTTTGTCTTCACTTTCAAGGCACTTCATGGCCTATCCTCCTCTATAATTTCTCAGTCAGTATCAAAATATCAACTCTGGCTGCCAATCAGCCTCTGATGCCAGCCTCTATTGGCCACTTGTTAAATTTTCAAATGAGCACTTCTGTGCTTTCTCCGATGCTGCTCTTCATGTTTGGGAACATCTACAAAGGTATCTCATTATCCTCCTTCAAACCTTCCTCTGCTATGATGCCTACAAAAAACTTGACAATGGTTAGGCCACTGGTGTGCTGAAACCACTGCCTATCATGCTGACCAATATTGTCTCCTTGTTTCCTTGTACTCTCTTATCTGTCTGTCTGTATTCATCTGTTGTTTCATCTTATACTTAAATTGTAAGCTCTTTGGGGAAGGGACCATCTTTTTACCCTCTGTTTGTACAGCACCTGACACAGCGGGGTCCTGGTCTGTGACTGGGTGTCCTATGCACTATGGTAAATACAAATAATAAATAATAACAAGAACATGACTAAGAGGAAATGGAGACAGAAGGTGGTTGGGGGGTGAGATGATAAAAAGACAAGGAGGGGAAAGTGGGGTCAGTTGAAGGCGAAGGAGGCAGGACTGATAGGAAAGGAAGATGGGGAGGGCAGAAAATAGCATCTCCCACAATATATAGGTTGGGCAAGGGTAAGTGGACCCTGCATCTGAGAAGCCAGTGGGGAGACACATTTATCCATGTCCATTTAAGGTTGAATTTTCAACCCGAAATGATCATACAGAAATGGAGGGAAGTTGAATTTCCCACAAACACAGACTTTGACATTGGTAGACCTGCCTACTCTTGCCAAGGCTGTAGGCGTCAGCTGAGCACTGATAAATTCATTTCTGTAAACCAGTCCAGGTCACCTACATAGTAGTATTGTTCAAGATAGGTGTTAGACTTGTAAGGATGCGTTTAGTCTCTATGAAGTGACTGTAAGTTGCTCTATGTATTAATCTTACATGTAATGTCTGTAACCCATGCTATAAGGTAACATGTAAGCTTTGCTTTATAACTATACAAATGCCTGATCTGAATCTGTGAACCCAGGCAGGAGGAATGGTTCTCCCGCTCATCAAGAAAGACTAACAAAACTAAGTGGGCCATTGTGAAACATCACAATATGAAGACTAAGGGTATGTCTACACTGACAAGCTTCTGCACCACAAATTGTACCACTTTTATTAAAATGCCGGAATTAAACCACTGTTGCGTGTCCACACGGTGTTCCTTGTGACACTGGAGTGCATCCACATTAGCAGCTCTTGCAACGGCAAAGACAGCAGTGCATTGTGGTAGTTATCCCACTGTGCAACTGGCCGCAGGGTGCTTTGGGAAGGGTTTGCAGTGCCTCATGGGACAGGCACAGTGTCACATGATGCAGGTTCCCCAATCCCATAGTTCCATGGGCATCCTACTACATTGCCAGCTGCTTTTCAACTGAAGCAGGCAGGGAGTGCGTGACAGGGAGTGTGTGTGTGTGTATGGGGGGGGAGGAGAGACAGTGTGTTTTGGGGGACAGAGGGTGTGTCAGCATGCTGTCTTGTAAATTCAGACAGCGGCAGGAAGCAATCACTCCTGAGGCAGTGGGAGGAGGATAACACAACATCAGCCCCCGCCTCCGTTCCTGGGCTCTCTGCTCAGCAAACTCTCTCTCTCTCACACACACACACACACATCTGCCTCTGTGTTCAACAGCATGAGCATTCCACATTAATGGTTTGCTTTGTGTCCTGGAGCAGATCAGCACAGCACTCAAGAGCTGTCAGAAATGGTGCTTTGAAAGGGAAGGGGTGCATGTCTCCAGGGCAGCCGAGCTCAAAACAATGAGCAGAGCAGTCACTTGAGGCATTATGGGACAAGTCCAGAGGCCAATTACAGCACAGAAAGCAATCAAGTGTTCACACTGGCAATAGGGCGCTGGAGCCTCTACGCAAATAGTCTTATAACTCTTGTCAAGGTGGGTTTTTTGCAGCGCTGCAACTGAGGAGTTTCTGCATGCAAAGTGGCTTGGAAGTGTGTACACATCTGCAGTTTGAGAGCAAAAAGCTGCTTTACTGTGCAGAAACTTGCCAGTGTAGACAAGCCCTGGGTTAATGGCCCTCTCACACCCATGAAGGTGCTATGTACAAGGAAGCTCATGCCATGAGCTTGAATTCTGGAAGAAGGAAATAAAGATAGCTGACGGGAAAATTCTTCATCTCTGCTGTATGGTCTCTCACAAGACTGGAGGTAGGAAACAAAAGCACAGATCCCCATGGCATTCAGTGCTGACAGATTACTACAACTCTGCCATTTGTGGAACTATATACTGTAATTCATTTGTGTATATATGTTGCCTGTTTTAACCTGTAAATAACGCTCTCATTTCTTTTTCCTAGTTAATAAATCCTTAGTTAATAATCCTTAGTTAATGGCTATAAGCATGGTCTTCAGTGTGAGATTTGAGGTACAAACTGACCTGGGGTAAATGACTGGTCTCTTGGGACTAGAAATAACCTGAATCTTTTGTGATCATTTGTGTATGTTAACCATTATCATTAAGTCCAGCTTGCATGGGTGGCAAGGTAGACTGGAGTTCTCAAGAGGACCGTCTGTGACTCCATGGTAAGACAGTTATAGTGCTTCAGGAGTTCACATTTGTATACTGAGTTGGTGAATTCTAATTATAGGACATACAACCAGTTTGGGGAGTCTGCCCTGCTTTTTGATCGTTTGCTCTGAGGTTGGCACTCACAGTCGTGAGCCACTGCAGACAATGTGACACAGACCAAGAAAAAAGTGATATATTATTCATCATAATTTTTAAGTCAATATCAAGATTATAGTTTTTGGATGGGAGTGTCTCAACATTTTGAATTATTGGGACTTGTAACAATGCCAACTTTGAGTCTACAGAGCAGATCCATGTGTAACCCTTATTCCATGAAGGTAGCTAGTTGATGTCTATGAAGGGCCTTGGTGGTATTGATCTGGTTTTTAGTGTCACCTATTTACTAGTAACTGGATCTGATATAACCAATTAGTGCTTCCAGTTCTCAGCGAGGTTGTGAATACAACCAGCACCACTCTGAATCTAAGAACAATTCCAGGATGGCATATCGCTTATACCAAAAAAAATGAGTAAGATTACTCCTCAACACTTCAAACATCCTACAACCCTCATTCCCCCAGCTCCCTGAGGCCTTAGAATGTGCCCTTGGCATTCCTACTAGAACATACATGCTTCAACTATGATTTTTGACAGTTCTACATTCAAATGGATCCAGGTTGGCAGACAGGTGTAGCTAGAAGGTGCAGTGAGACAGGAAACAATTTTAAATAGAAGCAGTGGTTAAAACTCTATGGGGACAGCAAACTGAGGCCTGGTCTACACTACAAGTTTATGTGGGATTTGGCAGCATTAAATCAAATTAACCCTGCACCCGTCCACACAACTAAGCCATTTTTTTTTACATAAAGGGCTCTTAAAACTGATTTCTGTACTCCTCCCCAACGAGGGGATTAGCACTGAAATCGACATCACCGTTTCGAATTAGGGTTAGTGTGTACGCAATTCGAAGGTATTGGCCTCCGGGAGCTATCCCACAGTGCACCATTGTGACCGCTCTGGACAGCACTCTGAACTCAGATGCACTGGCCAGGTGTACAGAAAAAGCCCCGGGAACTTTTGAATCTCATTTCCTGTTTGACCAGGTGAGCTCATCAGCACAGGTGACCATGCAGTCCCAGAATCGCAAAAGAGCTCCAGCATGGACCGAATGGGAGGTACTGGATCTGATCGCTGTATGGGGAGAGGAATCCGTGCTATCAGAACTACATTCCAAAAGACGAAATGCCAAAACATTTCAAAAAATCTCCGAGGCCATGAGGGACAGAGGCTACACAGTGCTGTGTGAAACTTAAGGAGCTCAGACAAGCGTACCAAAAAACCAAAGAATCAAACGGACGCTCTGGCACAGAGCCCAGACATGTCGCTTCTACGCTGAGCTGCATGCAATTCTAGGGGGGGGGGGCACTACCACTACCCCACCCTTGTCCGTGGACTCCGATGATGGGGTACTCTCCGCCATGCCTGAGGATTTTGTGGACAGAGAAGATGAGGAGGACGAGCTTGAGAAGAGCACACAGCACACCGTTCTCCCCGACAGCCAGGATCTTTTTATCACCCTGACTGAAATACCCTCCCAACCCAACAAAGCCAGAGAAGGGATCTCTGGTGAGTGTACCTTTTTAAATATAATACATGTTTATAAAAGCAAGCATTTTTTAATGATTAAGTAGCCCTGAGGACTTGGGATGCATTCGTGGCCAGTACTGCTACTGGAAAAGTCTGTTAATGTGTCGGGGGATGGAGTGGAAATCCTCCAGGGACATCTCCATGAAGCTCTCCTGGAGGTACTCTAAAAGCCTTTGCAGAAGGTTTCTGGGGACAGCAGCCTTATTCTGTCCTCCACAGTAGGACACTTTACCACGCCATGCTAGTAGCAAGTAATCTGGTATCATTGCATGACAAAGCCTGGCAGCGTATGGTCCCAGTGTTTGCTGGCATTCAAGCAACATCCGTTCTTTATCTCTCTGTGTTATCCTCAGGAGAGTGATATCGTTCATGGTAACCTGGTTGAAATAGGGGAATTTAATTAAGGGGACATTCAGAGGTGGCCGTTCCTACTGGGCTGTTTGCCTGTGGCTGAAAAGAAATCCTCCCTGCAGTTAGCCACGCGGTGTGGGGGAAGAGGGGGCATTGGCACTGAGCTGTTCGCGTTTGGCTAGCAGGGATCTTCCCTGATACCAGCCACGCAGTGCGGGGAGGGGTAAAGCGATCATCCCAAAGAATTGGATTGGGGGTGGGGGGGGTTAGTTTGGTTTCTGCTGCTGCACGTTAACAGGAAAACCGCAGCACTAAATGGCCAACTCAGCGTGCTTTGCTTGGTATGGGAGAGGAGGGCGCTGCTGTTATGAAGGTTGCAGAAGCCGAAAGACTATGGCTTATCATGGTCGCCTGCAAGCCGAATTCTGTTGCCCGGCACTGCGTGTGTGATCTCTAACACCAAAGCCGCAGGCACTCAATATAAGATGCAAAATGCGACCTTGTAGCAAAATCACACGTGCTATGTAATGTGAATAGTGTTGTTCACCGTGAAAGAGTATAGCCATTGTTCTGTAAAATGTACTTTTTAAAATACTTCACTCCCTTTTTTTCCTCCAGCAGCTGCAAGTGTTTCAAGCCTCCCTCCTCTGTCCGAAAGGCCATCTCAGATAAGGCGGTGAAAAAAACGCACGTGCAATGCAATGTTCTCTGAGCTCATGCAGTTGTCCAGCACTGACAGAGCTCAGCAGAATGTGTGGAGGGACGCAATAACAGAGTACAGGAAAGTGGCCGATGAACGTGAGGAGAGGTGGCAGCAGGCACCCTGGACAGTAGTCAGGAGCTGTTCAACTATAGGCTGAGCAAGTGCAGAACGGTGGTAGAGTGTGCATTTGGATGTTTAAAGGGTCGCTGGCGCAGTTTACTGACTCACTCAGACCTCAGCGAAACCAATATTCCCATTGTTATTGCTGCTTGCTGTGTCCTCCACAATCTCTATGAGAGTAAGGGGGAGACGTTTATGGCGGGGTGGGAGGTTGATGCAAATTGCCTGGCAGCTGAATACGCACAGCCAGACACCAGGGCCCTCTACCACCATTCTGCACTTGCTCAGCCTATAGTTGAACAGCTCCTGACTACTGTCCAGGGTGCCTGTGTATGGCTTCATGAGCCAGGGCATTAAGGGGTAGGCTGGGTCCCCAGGGATAACTATAGGCATTTCAATATCCCCAACAGTTATTTTCTGTTCTGGGAAGTAAATCCCTTCCTGCAGCCGTTTAAACAGATCAGAGTTCCTGAAGACGTGAGCATCATGAACCTTTCCCAGCCATCCCACGTTGATGTTGGTGAAACGTCCCTTGTGATCCACCAGTGCTTGCAGCAACATTGAAAAGTACCCCATGCGGTTTATGTACTGGCTGCCCTGGTGGTCCGGTCCCAAGATAGGGATATGCTTTCCGTCTATAGCCCCACCACAGTTAGGGAATCCCATTGCAGCAAAGCCATCTAGTATGACCTGCACATTTCCCATAGTCACTACCTTTGATAGCAGCAGCTCAATGATTGCGTTGGCTACTTGCATCACAGCAACCCCCACAGTAGATTTGCCCACTCCAAATTGATTACCGACTGATCGGTAGCTGTCTGGCGTTGCAAGCTTCCACAGGGCTATTGCCACTCACTTGTGAACTGTGAGGGCTGCTCTCATCTTGGTTTTCTTGTGCTTCAGAGCAGGGGAAAGCAAGTCACCAAGTTCCATGAAAGTGCCCTTACGCATGCAAAAGTTTTGGAGCCACTGGGAATCGTCCCAAACCTGCAACACTATGCGGTCCCACCACTCTGTGCTTGTTTCCCAGGCCTAGAATCGGGGTTCCACGGCATGAGCCTGCCCCAGTAATACCATGATCTCCAAATTGCTGGGGACTGCGGTTTTAGAGAAATCTGTGTTCATGTCCTCATCACCACGCTTCTGTCACCTCCTCGCCTGGTTTTTCAGGTGCTGGTTCTGCATAAACTGCACAATAATGCATGAGGTGTTTACAATGGTCATAACTGCTGCGGTGAGCTGAACGGGCTCCATGCTTGCTGTGCTATGGCGTCTGCTCGGGCAATCCAGGGAAAAGGGCATGAAATGATTGTCTGCTGTTGCTTTCACGGGGGGAGGGAAGGTTGACTGATGACATTTACCCATAACCACCTGCGACAAATTTTTGCCCCATCAGGCATTGGGAGATCAGCCCAGAATTCCAATGGGCAGCGGGGACTGCGGGAACTGTGTGTGACCAAGTTCCTCCTCTGCCTTTGTGGGTCCTGCGCTTATTGGTGGATTTGCTCACTTCAGAGGTTCACAGCAGCCCTCAGTTTGGCCATGTTCATGGCTCAAATCTGCCGTTCACTCAGTTAGCCTCGTCATTGGCCAGCGCGGGGAAAAGGAAGAAGAACAATCCCCACAGTCTCTGCTGATCCACCTAGTGGATCGGGGAACAGGCCAGAGACCTTCCCCTCTGGTGGAATCCACAGTCCAGGTCAACTCCTCCGGTATCAAGTAGGGAGCTGGGGGAATGGAGGAATGGGGGGAACCCGGGCCCACCCTCTACTTCGGGTTCCAGCCCAGGACCCTGTGGATTGCAGCTGTTTACAATGGCTCCCGTAACAGCTGAGTGACAGCTACAACTCCCTGGGCTACTTCCCCATGGCCTCCTCCCAACACCTTCTTTATTCTCACCACAGGACCTTCCTCCTGATGTCTGATAATGCTTGTACTTCTCAGACTTCCAGTAGTACGCCTTCTCACTCTCAGCTTCTTGTGCCTCTTGCTCTCAGCTCCTCGCACGCACACCACAAACTGAAGTGAGCTCCTTTTTAAACACAGGTGCCTTGATTAGCCTGCCTTAATTGATTCTAGCAGCTTCTTGATTGGCTGCAGGTGTTCTAATCAGCCTGTCTGCCTTAATTGTTTCTAGAAAGTTCCTGATTGCTCTGGAACGTTCCCTGTTACCTTAGTCAGGGAAAAGGGACCTACTTAACCTGGGGCTAATACATCTGCCTTCTATCACTCTCCTGTAGCCATCTGGCCTGACCGTGTCACATGCGGGATAGCTACCTACAGTGCGCTGCTCAGAATGTCAATGCTTGCCAAAGTACTGTGGATGCACACCGCCAAATTAATGTGCTTAGTGTGGATGCATGCACTCCACTTTATACAATCTGTTCCCAAAAATTGACTTCTGTAAAATGGGAGTACTTTCGTAGTGTAGACATGGCCTGAGTGTTTCTTATAAAATACAGTCTAACACAGAGATCCTAAGCTCATTCAGGTCATATGAGATCTGCATAAAGCAACTGCAGACCCAAAGCTTCTCTAAACCTAAACAGAGGGCTGTCTCAGAAGCAGGAACACTCTCATTCCACCAAAGGCAACTCACTTCAACTCCTCACAGGTGCTAACAGAATTCACTGTCCAACTTGAACCTTTCTCTTCAACAGGCCAGGCAAAGCTTCTTTGACGGGATCAGAACAAGGAACACCAGACAGCTTATCCTATGGAACCTTTCACAAACCTTTTCTTTCACTTCCAGGGGAGTGTGTATTGGTGGAAGGGCCAGCAGGATCAATGCAAAAGATTGCAAAGAGCTCTTTGAGTACTACCAGACTCTGTTCCCTTACCTTCCACAAAACTGTTCTGCTACCTTACTCAGCTCCCACCCCACTTCCCACTCAATATTGCTTTGCTTCAGGAAAGGGCAGGGAAAATAGGTTGTGAGAGCAAGTTTCCATTTTCAGTGAATACTTTGTACTGGAGCAGAGAACTTTGCGGTTTAGGTACAGTATTTTTCACACTTCAATGCAGGGCACACGTGAAAGAGGCAGAGAGTGGATTTAAAATATAACACATTATAGGATATATCATTATTCACACAGAAATCTGTAGCCATCCCATGGGAAACTGGTGTTATTTCACTGCTTGAACACTGGCACCAGAAATTATAAAATGATTAAACTAAGAACATATGAACATAATGACCATACTGGGTCAGACCATGTTCCATCTAGCCCAGGATCCTGTCTTCCTGTCTTTAAAAGTGGCCAATGCCAGGTGCTTCAGAGGGAATGAAGAGGCAATCACTGAGTAATCTATCCCCTATCATCCATTCCCAGCTTTTGGTAAACAGAAGCTAGGGACAATCAGAGCATGTTGTTGCATCCCTCACCATCCTAGCTAATAGCCATTAATGGACCTATCCTCCATGAACTAATCAATGTTATGGAAAACCCAAGGTGTGCGGAAGAAATTGACTATACACCAGTTCAAGCTTCTTCCTTTTATTTATTGTTGTCTCTCTCATTTTGAGTCTTAATCTCACATCTTAAAAGGCTGTTTCACACATCTGGGTTTTGAAAATATAATAGTTGTTTGTACAGAGGGCTTTTGTTCATGGCATTATTATAGAACAAATAGCATTTGATCTTATATGCACAATCATTTGTTTAGTGGTAGTATCTTCTAGTAAGGCTATCTCAGGGAACTGAGAATAATATAGTCTAGAAGTGCATATTTTTTTCCCAGCCAACAAAAGGAAATTTTTGCTGTGCCACCGATCTAGACTGTTCTCAGTGGTAGCAGATGACAGAACAAGGAATGATGGTCTCAAGTTGCAGTGGGGGAGGTTTAGGCTGGATATTAGGAAAAACTTTTTTTCACTAGGAGGGTGGTGAAACACTGGAATGTGTTACCTAGGGAGGTGGTGGAATCTCCTTCCTTAGAGGTTTTTAAAATCAGGCTTGACAAAGCCCTGGCTGCGTTCTATTTAGTTGGTGTTGGTCCTTCTTGGAGCAGGGGTTGGACTAGATGACCTCCTGAAGTCCCTTCCAATCCTGATATTCTATGATTCTATGAGCTCTTTCACTTGACTTGGCCTGTATTATTGGCATATATGACAAGCCTTAACAACTTCTTCAATGCCTGTTCATTTGAGACCAGCATAAAATGTCTCTTGTCCTGCTTTTGAACCCCTTTCATATCTATACTGTACTCTTTTGAGAGCATCCCTATCCCATGGAAGATGTCCTCAAACTCTTCCTCAATTATAGTAGTCCCCTACCCCTTTAAAGAGTGCACCCTTTTGATGAGACCACGGGCTTGACTTGGTTATAACCCAATAACGGGATCTCTTTTCCTGGGTACTATTATGAAGTGTAACTGTAATATGGGGCTTTTGTCTGTTAGCGCATCCGTTGTGGAGCGATGGGGAACTACACCAAGCTGGGTTCATCCCCCTCATGCCATCATACCCAATTCTGCATTTGTTAAGTCCTTGTCATGACCCAAAAACGTAGCTTTTTCCCAGGGTCACACTGTGTTCACAGGCTACTGCTTGGCATTCATGCTTTTTGCCTCTCTCTCTCTCTCTCTGTTCTTGTCTTTTACAAACTTTTCTCTTCTGCCTTCCTGCACACATAATCTCAGACCCAAAATGTTACTCTGCCAAAAGCTCCTAGGCAGGTTCACACACTCCTTTTGTCTTGGATGTGGACTTATTCTTACAGTTCTGTTAACAGAAGGGTGAGTTCATACCTATCCATCTCAATGAGGTTTTAACTTTCCCCGACTTCGCTGCAGGACAGTGAGCTCTCTGACAGTGGCAGAGTAACTGGATGAGCTCTTCAGTTCTAATCATCTTAGGCCTGGTCTCCACTAAGAATTTAGGGCAGGTCTACACTACAAACTTGCATCTGGTGAAGACGCTCTAAGCTGATGGGAGACAAGTCTCCCATCAGCTTAACAACTCCACCTCCATGAGAGACAGTAGCTACGTCAGTGGAAAGCCCTATGGTCTACACAGGGGGATCAAGATCGGTATAACTATGTCGCTCAGGGGTGTGGATTTTTCATACCGAAGTAAGTGTGTAGTGTAGACCTGGCCCTCCATCGGTATAGCGATGTCTCTCAGAGGTGTGAAAAATCCACACATACCCCTGAGAGACGTAGCGATACCAACCTAATCCCTGGTAGAGACAGCACGGGGTCGATGGAGGTGGATTACCTGCACTAACGGGAGAATCTCTCCTGTCAGTGTAGGTAGTGTCTACACTGTAGCATTTTAAGTGTAGACGTTCCATTAGATCACATCTAAACTTTAGCCCTGTACTGGTATAACTACCTCACGCAGGGATGTGAAAAATCCACCCCTCCAAACAATGTAGTTATATTAACTTAACCCGCCCCCCCCCCAACACCATCACCACCACCACGTAGACAGTGCTACATCGATGGGAGAGCTTCTCCCATTCAAATGGCTACCACCTCTCGGAGAGGTGGATTAACTACACCTATGGGAGAAGCTCTCCCGTCTGTGTAGGAGCGTCTTCACTTATGTGCTTCAGCAGTGCAGCTGTGCCAATGCAGTGTTTTAAGTTTAGACCTGCCCTTAGTCCAGCTCTACTTGCTAAGATAAAAACATTTGATTTAACAGAAAGAATGGCATTAGAGAAGTAATATCCACCTTCTCAACTATGGCTCACACAGTAAATTATGTAGAAATCAGGGCGGGGGGAGGATGCACTGGGAATATTATTTTAATTCATGTTCCAGCTATAAATTATTAAACTAATATCTAAAAGAGGACTCCACAGGATTTTTGTGAATGATCAAACATCCTGTTGAAAGGAAGAGGGAGTACTACACTCCTCATGCCACTCCTAGGCGTGACTGCAATAAATAATGATAACCATGCAAATATAAACTTCAGTCACACTGCACAGCTCTCAGCAGGAACACAGCAAAACAGGTCACACTGGCAAAAGGTTTTAGCCTGATTTGGGGAAGTTGTACATTAAAAAAGAGAAACAGGAAAAGATGCAGGGAATATGATGTTTTACAAAGAGGAATGGCATCTGATGTTGGGTAAAACGAGATACTTTACTATTCCAGAACCTTGGCTCCAGGGTTGCCACCTTTCTAATTGTTCATAACTGGACCATGAGGCCCAGCACTTCTCTGCCTCTTCCACCAATGCTCTGCCTCTTTCCTTGAGGCCCCACCTGCTTCCTCCACCTCTTCCTCCAACTCCCTGCCCCAGCTCCCCTTTTTCCCCAAGGCCTCGCCTCCGTCACTCACTTCTCTTCCCTCCTCCCCTATCGCTCACTGAATCGTCTCCACCTCCCTCCCTCCCCTGCCTAGGCTCCCTCTGCTCTGAGGCTGGCATGGAAGATGCTGCAGACTGACAAGGAGCCTGGCTGCAGGTAGGAGACAGGACTGGCTAAGCAGGGGCTAGCGTAGGTTAATGATCTAGCATCTCCCCTCACCCTGCAGTATCTGGATTTTTGGCGTCCGGTCGGTACATCTGACTGGACACTTCCAGGTCTTCTTTTCAACCTGATTTTTGGTCAAAAACCAGGCACCGTGTCCTCTCTTTTTATACTCTCTATAAAAGTTCTGGAGAGTATTATAGATACTAACTGCCTCTCACATAGGACACATTGTATTCAGACTGCTCTTAATTTATGGCTCAAATAAGTAAGACTTACCGGTAATTATGCTTTACAGTTCTTCTACATAGAATCATAGAATCATAGAATATCAGGGTTGGAAGGGACCTCAGGAGGTCATCTAGTCCAACCACCTGCTCAAAAGCAGGACCAATCCCCAATTAAATCATCCCAGCCAGGGCTTTGTCAAGCCTGACCTTAAAAACTTCTAAGGAAGGAGATTCCACCACTTCCCTAGGCAATGCATTCCAGTGTTTCACCACCCTCCTAGTGAAAAAGTTTTTCCTAATATCCAACCTAAACCTCCCCCACTGCAACTTGAGATCATTACTACTTGTCCTGTCCTCTTCTACCTCTGAGAATAGTCTAGAACCATCCTCTCTGGAACCACCTCTCAGGTAGTTGAAAGTAGCTATCAAATCCCCCCTCATTCTTCTCTTCTGCAGACTAAACAATCCCAGTTCCCTCAGCCTCTCCTCATAAGTCATGTGTTCCAGACCCCTAATCATTTTTGTTGCCCTTCGCTGGACTCTTTCCAATTTATCCACATCCTTCTTGTAGTGTGGGGCCCAAAACTGGACACAGTACTCCAGATGAGGCCTCACCAATGTCGAATAGAGGGGGACGATCACGTCCCTCGATCTGCTCGCTATGCCCCTACTTATAGATCCCAAAATGCCATTGGCCTTCTTGGCAACAAGGGCACACTGCTGACTCATATCCAGCTTCTCGTCCACTGTCACCCCAGGTCCTTTTCCGCAGAACTGCTGCCTAGCCATTCGGTCCCTAGTCTGTAGCTGTGCATTGGGTTCTTCCGTCCTAAGTGCAGGACCCTGCACTTATCCTTATTGAACCTCATCAGATTTCTTTTGGCCCAATCCTCCAATTTGTCTAGGTCCCTCTGTATCCTATCCCTGCTCTCCAGCGTATGTACCACTCCTCCCAGTTTAGTATCATCCGCAAATTTGCTGAGAGTGCAATCCACACCATCCTCCAGATCATTTATGAAGATATTGAACAAAACCGACCCCAGGACCGACCCTGGGGCACTCCACTTGACACCGGCTGCCAACTAGACATGGAGCCATTGATCACTACCCGTGATCTACATCACAGATTTTCAAACCCTATTCTCTATAAAATAAAGCTAGTTTTCCATATAAGGAATTTTCTAGGTTCCACTGTGATTGTGTTTAACAATGTGAAGCTGCTTCCTATTTAAAATAGTTTCCAATTAACTTTTCCCTTTTCTAAAATTGTTTTCACTGCTCTGTCCCTTATCAACCCTATTTCTAATCTGCAATAACCACTTCCTTCCACAAGGGCTCACCCCAGAACAAATCCTGCTTGCACTCTTGTCTTTTCTGCTATGAGAGAAGGTGGGTGAGGGAATATCTTCCATTGGATCACCTTCTGTTGGTGAGAGAGACAAACTTTTGAGCCACACAGAGCTCTTCTTCAGGTCTGGTAAAGGAACTGCCAGCGTCACAGCAAAATGGAAGGTTGAATAGATTGTCCTCATAAGTAGTTACCACATATTATAAGGGACCATTCAAGGTAAAGCAGCCCATTAACACCTTTTCTGCTTCTGGCTGGCTAATAGATGACTTAGGCCTTGTCTACACTACAAAGTTTTGTTCGCAAAAGTTATGCCGCTTTAATTAAAGTTCTTTCATTAAAATCGCTGTTGCTTGTCCGCACTGTGCTCCTTGCGTCAGCAAGTGCATCCACACTAGCAGCTCTTGCATCGACACAGGGAGCAGTGTGCTGTGATAGCTATTCCCACTGTGCAACTGGGGCAGGGTGCTTTGGGAAGGTGTTTGCAATGCCTCATGGGGCAGGTACAGCATCACATGATGCAGGTTTCTCAATCCCAACATTTGGGGAGCATCCTAGTAGATTGTCAGCTGCTTTTTCAACTGAAGTGTGTGGGAGAGAGAGAGGAGAGTGGTGTGTCTGTGACAGGAGAGACAGCAGGCTGACCGACCTATCCTGAGGAAGGAGGGGGACACCCCCACCCCACGTCAGCCCCTCTCTCCCAAAGCAGCCCGCTCTGCCTGCCTGCCTATGGTTCTGTGATTCCCTCCGAGTTCTCCCACAACCTCCTCAGCTGCCGGGAGTGGCATCCTGCACAGCTCTGTGAGCTCTCCATGCTGAGGAACATCAAAAAGCAGCACAGCAATCTTTCTTCCCTCCCCCCCCCCCCCCGCCCCCACTTCCGGCTACTGCTGTGTTCCCAGTGCAGGGCAGACCAGATGCATTCCACTCTAATTATTTGCTCTTTGTTCCCCAAAGGGAGGAGCATGCTCAGTTGTCAGATACTTCCTGGAAGCTTTGAAAGGGAAGGGGCACATGCCTGCAGGGCAGCAGAGATCAAAACACTGAGCAGAGCAGTCATGGCAGGCATTGTGGGATACTGGCAGAAGCCAGTTCTGTCGACAAAACAAACAGCAGTGTGTACACTTAGGTTTTGTCGCTTTAACTTTGCAGCAAAAGGCTTTATGCCTCTCGTTGAGGTGGTTTTATTTTTGACGGCAAAACAACAGAGTTTTGCTGCCAAAAGTAGCTTTGTAGTGTGGACATCTCCCCTGTTTTGTCGGCAAAATGCAGCTTTTGCCAAGAAAACTTTGTAGCGTAGACAAGACCTTAATCTCTGTTGTCCAGCCTCTCACAACATTTGCAGCACTATTTCAGTCTCTCTTGGCTTGTCTTCACATACTGCGCTACAGTGGCTCTTCTCGTCAGCGTAGTTAATCAACCTCCCAATGAGGTGCTAGGTATGTCTGCAAGAGAAGCTCTCGGACTGACACAGCACTGTCTATACACAGGGTTATATCACTGTAACTACATTGCTCAGGGGTGTGGATTTTTCACACTCCTGAGCAAGGTAGTTATACCAATATAGGTATGTAATGTAGACCTGACCTATAACTAAATGCCTACAAATGCCACATTCTTCTGGCACCTTCTTCTCCAAGTTCCTATTGCTATTTTCAGCCTCTCACATTAGAATACCCCATACCCAACCCAACTACCCCATAGGAGCCAAATTCTGCCCTCAGTGCATCTTTGCAGCCCCATTCAGAATCTTTAGTTCATAGTTTAGTTCACAAAAATGTTCTTTTAAAGACATTTTTAAGAAGAATCAAAGAACAACAAAAATATTAAGGGCACCTTGGCACAGACAAATATTTGGCTTGATGTGTAACCGTTTACTATTATTTATTTAGCATTTACAAAGTGCTCAGCACTGGGCACAATGCAGAGGAATAACAATTCCTGCTCCAAGGAGGCCACAATCTTTCACATCCTAACAATCTTACAACCACAACCTGATCCGAATGTCCATTTTTAAGCACATGTAAATAATAAGCAAGCTACCTAGAGAAAGGATCATCTCGTGAAGAGGCTGCTGATCTTTCTGACATGAAAAATTGAGGTTTACAAAACTAGTAAAACCAGAGGAGAGAACTTTTAGATCACAAGAGAGCAGCATCTGTAGCTCCTATACCATAAAAAAAAAAAAAAAAAAAAAGGATTTCCAACAGTAAGAAAAAGAAAGCAGGGGTTTGCTCTAAATTTTACATAGTGTGTAATAAAAACATAAGCAAGAAGCACCTGAGAAGCATAACTGGTGCTGAACCTTCCAATGGCATTTTAGTATGTGCAAGTGGGTAATGAATACGATTCATGAAAAACACACTAAACAAATGCCCAATGGCATTTTAGTATGTGCAAGTGGGTAATGAATACGATTCATGAAAAACACACTAAACAAATGCTTAACCATGCACTTAAGGGTAAAACTAGTTCCTTCCTCTGGGGAAGTTCTGCAGGCATTAATAATGGAGGGGATGTAGAAGGGAAGACAAAGCATGAGGGGACAGAATGTGGTTGGGTCCAAGTTGGAAACGTGTCAGAGGAGAAGCCCCTATGCAGATCTTCCTGTTCCCCACTCCCCACATAGGGATGGTTCTGCGGCAGAGGCCACAGAGGTTCCATATCTTAGGCAGAGGAGTATTCTTCTCCTTTACATCCTCTAAAACATCTGCCCAGCACTTGGCTGGGCACTGTGCTCTGCATTCATCCCCATGCACATGAAAGTTACACACAATACATGACTAATAATAGACTATCTAGAATTATTAAGTGAATGAATTCAACTTAGAATCTAGTTTCTGCTTGAGGAAATGAAAGGCAGTTCTGAGGGCAGACTGAAGACTCTACCTTCCAATCACTACACTAAAACACTTACTGCCACTTCTAAGAGTTTGAGGAAAGAGAGCAAACTGCAGTTCAGAGATATAGAATATAGCTTCAAGTAGTTAAAAGCTCGATGATTTTTTTTACGACAGCAAGTTTGAAAGAGAGGCAAACTTAAGAAGCTGAGGAACAAAGTTTGAGTTTCATTATAAAAATAAGTCAAGTTTGACCGGTGTCTTGAATGATCTCTGCAGACCTCATGCTCATTCTCAGGCCAATACTCTGTTGCCAGCCCATTTGAGGTAAGGTGATATTTGAACACGCTTGCAATTACGCTTTCCCCCAGCCCCATCAGCTGTTCCATGGAATGGTCTTGGAGGTAATAACCTTTTTGGTAGGGGTAAAGGGACAGTAGGTCAGTACGTGATACAAAGAAGGATGCACCAAGATGCCCTAGACCATTCACCATTAAAACCAGAAAATAAGAGTGATTTAACTCCAAAAGAGTCATCAGGAGAAATATGTATGCAAGTAAGTACACATTTACATCTTTATATCACAATGATTGTGCAGTCACAACAGTTATAACTGAGAAATTGCAATACAATGTGTATTGTAATTCCCTGATTTCACACACAGATCCACAACTTTCAAAGATTTTTGAAAAGTTTAAGAGAAATCTTATTGAGTTGTTTTTGAGTTATGGGGTAGTGAATAAACTAAAACACTTAAAAGAAAATTTCACTACTTTTTTTTTTTTTTTTTTTGGTAAAACCACGGCTACTGAAAGAGAGGTGAAATTTGAAACTTGACATATTCACAAGAACTCAGAGACACAGTCCTCATTAGAGATGAGTCTTTGTGTGTTTTGAAATATATCTATCCATTAGGTTTCAGCGTAACAGCCGTGTTAGTCTGTATTCGCAAAAAGAAAAGGAGTACTTGTGGCACCTTAGAGACTAACCAATTTATTTGAGCATAAGCTTTCGTGAGCTACAGCTCACTTCATCGGATGCATACTGTGGAAACTGCAGAAGACATTATATACACAGAGACCATGAAACAATACCTCCTCCCACCCCACTCTCCTGCTGGTAATAGCTTATCTAAAGTGATCACTCTCCTTACAATGAGTATGATAATCAAGTTGGGCCATTTCCAGCACAAATCCAGGTTTTCTCACCCTCCGCCCCGCCATACACACAAACTCGCTCTCCTGCTGGTAATAGCCCATCCAAAGTGACCACTCTCTTTACAATGTGTATGATAATCAAGGTGGGCCATTTCCAGCACAAATCCAGGTTTTCTCACCCCCCGCCCCTTTTTCCAAAAACCACACACACAAACTCACTCTCCTGCAGCAGGAGTGTGGGGTGGGAGGAGGTATACGAAAGCTTATGCTCAAATAAATTGGTTAGTCTCTAAGGTGCCACAAGTACTCCTTATCTATCCATTAGTTAACCAAAACATACCCTTTTGAAAACTATGTACTGAGAGTGCACCACAGAAAAAAGACCTTAAGACCAAGATTTTCTTTTTAAGAGGGGAGTGCGGGTTGGGGAGAACCTAAACTTAGGTTCCTACATCCATAGTTGGGCACCTATATATATGGGCTGATTTTTCAAAAGTGCAAAGCACATAGTGAAATTAATGCTCAACACTATTGAAAACTAGGTCACCTGTTTAAATGCCTTAATATGGATTTAAAGTTCTGGCCTACTTCTACTCATGTTTACTTAAGAATGTACTGTGCATGCAAGCACAGCTAGTTAAGCACCACTTGTGGATTCAGTGAACTTATAAGGGACTTTTGTAAGTACTGCAGTTTGAGTAATTTGGAATTTTTTTTTAATTATTCATTGTTCTTAAAATACCAAGGAAATTAAATGTAAAAATCGGAGTGAGAGCAACTTTAAAGACACACTGTTAAAATCACAAATTGTCAGGAAACACAAAAGCAAAGGATCTCATAAAATAGTAATTTGACCACACTCATTATGTATACTATTGTCTAGTCACCTCTTTCATGTTAAATATGTCTCTTACGGCCATTTTAAACACAGCTCTAAGTAAAGTCACATGGCTGCACCATAAGTCAGGCAGGGACACAATCTCCGCTGCTGTCCCTTCACTTAAGAAGGTGCAAACTCTTTCCTGGGAAAAGAGGCCTGATCCTACTTGCTTCCCCTTCTTTAAGGGTGACCTGCACCCCAGGACACTAGCAGGAAATACTCCCCATAGTCAAGAAAATGCAAAGACTGTACTTACTATTATTTATTTCTACTGCAATAATATCTAGAGAGGTCTTGAGCAGGTTGGAGACCTAATTGTGCTAAACACTGCCCAGACACATAGTAAACGACAGTCCCTGCCTCAAAGAGATTACAACTCAGCCCTGCTTCTACACAAAGGGCTTAAGGGCAACCCGGGAGATTCTTCACAGCTTTCCTTCAACTATACACTCACTCAAAGGCCAAATACAGTTTGGCCCGTTGCATTACACTATTTTTCTCATAAAATATCTACCCTAAAATATACAGGAAGTACAACATGGCTGAGTTAATGTGGCTCTTGGCCATACATTTTGCATTCCTGGCTTCTTCTTACTCTGCCTGTGCAACCAAAATAAAACAGCTTTTTGTAATAATTGTGCTGTTTATGTGTAAACTGTGTTGAAGCAGTCTGTGCCCTCCATTTCCTTGGTACTAGAAATGATTTCAGAAATTATTTTATATACTTAGTTTAATGCCTTTTCTTGGTGTGAACACAATCTTCACTTGCTGTAATGTGTGCTACACACATGCAGTAAGGATAACATATACCTCAAATAACAGAGACAATGAACAGAGACAAGAAATGACTATATTACCATAAATAGACAAATAAAGAACTACTGCAACCGTTGAAAAATAGAACTACTTATAAGCTTCAAAAAGAAAAGGAGTACTTGTGGCACCTTAGTCTCTAAGGTGCCACAAGTACTCCTTTTCTTTTTGCGAATACAGCAGAACACGGCTGCTACTCTGAAACTTATAAGCTTCAGTGAGTTTGCTGAAGCCTTTTCAAGGCTTACAATATTTATGCTGCTGCAGCTGACAAATATGTTAGAGTTCCAGGTCAGAATAAAAGCATAGGAAGGTAAAATTCACAGAGCTGGTGAAAATGTACAGGTTTTTGTACAGTAACACATCTTTCCCTATGATGTTCAATGTTTGATCTAACATGCACAATGAAATAAAAGTGATGAACACACAGTCACTGTAGAAGGAGGATAAGCCTTTGTTAAAAATAGAAAATCAGCCATTTATTCAAAGTACTGAAATTAGCTTTTTTTAAAAAGCTGATTTAGTCTGAACCTCTATTCTGAAATGATAGTCAAGAACCAAAACACAAAAGTAATTTGATGCAATTTTGTTCTCCTTTGATTAAGCAGTATAATTTTAAAACATCTTTTCTAGAGTAATTGTAATTATATAGGGAGTGGGGGAGAAGATTGTGTTTGGCTTGTAGCTAAAATACAGAACTGGAGATTTGAAATCTATTCCTGGCTCTGCCACAGCCTTTAAGTGTAACCTAGGACACTTCACTTAACCTTTCTAAGTCTCAGTTTCTGGCCAGTAAAATGGAAACAATAATGCAGTCCTACCATCACAGTGGTATTGAATATATTGGGCTTACTTTTGATCTCACTGCCAGTGTACATCTGGAGTTACAGTTGTTTGGAAAATTGGGTTTATTTTTATGTACATTTTTGATGAAAAGGAGAAAAGAATGCATTTGTGTTGGAAAAACAAAAACCCAAACCCGGAACATTTTGGAGGGGTTTTTTCCCTATAAAAACATGAACATTTTGAGGAAAGCATATACTTTCTGCTGAAATTATTGTTTAATCGAAAACCCAATCTTCTGTTGAAAAAAAAGTTTTGATGGACATTTTTCAACCAGCCCGAATCTGGAGTAATAGAAAGCTGCATCTGGTTTATTAATGTTTGTAAAGTGTTTTGAGATGGGTAGGACTAGAAGTAGAAAGTGTTGTCAAATAGCTTTATTATTGTTACATATCAGAAATAATTCATGAACTGAGAGTTCTTCAACTCAGCTAGTATCTTTCTAGCACTCTTTAAGAGCAAAGGAGCACTGATAAATGGAATTCAAATCCTTTAGTAATACTACAGTTGTCTATTGAGAACTGAAATGTGTGGGAGATGGATATGGCATGGACAAAATAAAAAAGCTAAATTAAATCTATGACAACAAAGTAACAGCAAAGCAAAGCAGTTGCACCTCATCAACACCTTTATATAAGCCTTTGAAATGTCACTGCTAAATAAAGCACAATACTCAGTTTCCGCCATTCACATGAAGAGGATTTTGTGTTGTAACGAAGCTATTAGCAGGCAATGCAGTTCTATGAAGCCAGCAAAATGGCCCATATTCACAAAATCCATTTTCGGTCCAGAGTTAACAAATTTAAACATTTTGAAGTGGGCAGGACAGTGGGGCTATGCTCAGGTGTAGGAATCTACCTGCTCAGATCAGATCAAAGTTCTGGTGCCTAAGTCATTAAACAATAAAAATCAAGAACCATGCTGCAAAGCACCAATACAATTAAGGTATAACAATAATTAAGCGTAAAACTGACTTGAGGTAGCCATTTTAATCAAAAGATGGGCTGGTGGAAGCAGGAATGGAGTTCTAGTCATGCCAAGGTAGACTCTAAAAACCACACTGGAGGACTTTATTGCAAGCCATAAGAATAAATATTTTTACTTATGATCCATTTAAGTGTCAAACACAACAGGACTTCCTTCTGCCAAATCCACAACAAAAGTCTGCAGGCTCAATGCAACCAAGTTCCAGAGTAAAACAGGAAAACCACCCTGACTCTCCTCAACTCCTGCTTCTTCTTAGAGAACCTCCTTTTCTTATTCAAGACCCACCACCCCACAGCACTTCCCCTTCTTAGACCCCAATCATTAAACAGTATACAACCTAATCCTGTACCATACAAGTCAATGGGAGTTCTGCCACTGACTTCAGTGGGAACCGGAGTAGAGGATGGTTGCATGTTTCAAGCAGTGCTCTAGAAAGCCAGAGGATTTGGGCACAGTTCTCAACTCCACCACAGATTTATGTGACCTTGGGCTGAAATTTTAAAAAGAGCTCAGGGTCCATCATTTGGGCCAGACTTTCAGAATAACCTGGCCACAAATGTCACCAGAGGAACAGCTGGGTGCTGAACACTTCCAAAAATCTGGCCTTTATTTAGGTACCTAAAGTGGTTCGGCAGTGATGGGGTGCATATAAGTACTTAGATTAGAGCTGAGTGAAATTTTTGGACAAAACTTTATTTTTCCAAAAAATGCACCCTCAGGTGGGCTCTTTTTTTCAAAATGTATTTCCATTTTATTTTTTAAAAAGGTTAAAAAAACTCAAATAAAATGAAATGTTTCATTTCCAGTCTGAACAAGTTTGACGTGAAGCAACAGTTTGACTTTTTCATTTTGCTAAAAAATTTTAGTTTCAGGTTGACCGGAAGCAAATAATTTTTTTTTTTTTTTGGGGGGTACACGCTACAGCTTCAGTGGGTGTAAGTTATGTCGCTCAGGGGCGTGAAAAAGTTACATCGACCTAAGCGCTGGAGTGGACCGTGCTATGTCAGTGGGAGAGCTTCTCCTGCCGACATAGCTACTGCCACTCACGGAGGCTGGAGCGATTAAGTCAACGGGAGAGCTCTCTCCCAACGGTGGTTTAGAGCGTTTGCACTAGAAGCACTACAGCATCGCAGCTGCATCAGTGCAGCTGTGCCAGTGTAAGCTCTCTAGTGCAGTCATAGCCTAAGAGCCTTCCTCTATCAAGAAGAGAGAGTTAACCCCTCCCTGTCAGCTTCCAGACTAGGACGACCAAGTGCCCAGTTTCAACTGAAAAGTCCGGTGGAAAAGGGCACCTCATCCGATCTACTGACTGGACAACAAAAATCTGGTTATTATAGGTAGTGAAGGTGCCGGGTCCTGACTCTCACCAGCCCCTACTCAGCCAGGACCATCTCCTAGCTATGTCGGCCAGCTGCAGCTCCCAGCCGCATCTCCACAGGTGAGTCCCTTCCGAACTGGGCGGGAGGTGGGGGGAGGAAAGAGAAGAAGAGCAGCAAGTGATGTGGGGGAGGAGGAAGAGGAGCAAACAGGGGGCAGGGCCTGAACCTCAGGGGGAAGAGGTGGGCAAGGGAGGTTCTGGCACTCCTGTTGGAATGTCCAGTTTTTAAATATTAAACAAAGTTGGCAACCCTAGTCCAGACAAGACTTCTATATTCTACTGCTTAATTTAAAAAAAAAAAAAAAAAGAAATAGTTTCAGCTTTTAACATGCATATACCATAAATGGCAGCATGAAATGACATAAATTCTGTTCTGCAGACGTGCTATCTATATAATCATCATTGAAAATAAAAATAAATTTATAAAGTGTGACGCCTACTGTCAATTATCAAAATGCTAATTTAGGAAACAGCACTCAAGAATGCCCAAGATTATCCAGGGAATTAATCATAAACTAGGACAGCTCACAGTCCCAGGTAAAGTCAATTATTAATTCCCAGGAAATTCTCCAAGATGAGATCATTATAGCTATTGTAACAGTTGGGGAGCAGGGAAGAGTGGGTATTTATGAAACCACAATGATCACAACCTCCCTAGGGGCCATGTTTTATGTTTCCCCTGCAGGTCACCTGTAAATAGCATGTGTACCCAGATGGGCAGCAGGAATGTGGGATCCAGGCAGCCACTTCCCCAAGCTGAATGCGCTGAGGTGCAGGCATGATGGGAAGGATGGCAACAGCAGGAGAAATCTATCCCTACCTGTCTCCTTCTCTCTCTCTTTTTTTGGTAAGGTGGGGGGTAAGGTGGGGAAGAGATTTTGATGAGCTTCTCACCCTCACCTCAGGGTCCACAAGCTAACAAACAGTTCTCTACAGTGTCATCGGAAGAGAAAATGTAAAAGATGCTGAGGTGCCAGGCAGCTTTAGAGATGGCATCTGAATTCTGTTTTCAATCTGTGTTCCATTGTGGTTATAGTTCTCTAGCTCTTCTTGTTGTCAGCTGTTCACAGACCTTCTGAAACTTCCCTGGTCTGACCCGTCTTATAAACATTTTAGACATAAGGTCACAGCTTTCATTAAGTACATATGTGAGACTGACTGTATTGCCTGGGCTGCCTGTCAGTATAATCTCTTTAGGACAAACACCCATTCTGGTGTCTCACTTGGGTTGTAACTTGGATGTCAAAACAAAATAGGACATCAGTCTTAGACACTATGAACATTTTAGCATAAGCCAGATCTTCAGGTGATAGAAATTGAAATACTCTATTGACTTCAATTTACCCACAACTGAGGATCTGGCCAAACATTTAAAAACCTTATAATGCAATTCCCCTTACCGTTTGCTGTAGGTCAGGTATTATAATTCGTATCACTAATGTGTTGCTCCTACTGTCTTCCATTCTGCTGCTTGGTTTCTCTGATGTAGCCCTGATAGTATCATAAATAGTTTCTTCTTTGGAGCTGTCTGATTCAGATTCAGCAGAATAATCTGAAAAGCTTTGTGCCATCTCATCTTCACTTGATGTTGGACTGCGAGGCATGTTCAGTTTCTCTTACTTCATATGGCTATCAACACAAAACACAAGACAAAGGCAAATTATAGGTAAAGTTTCAAACATGGTTCAGATTGAGGTTTTAGTGTATTTTTTAAGATAATGTACACTTAACAATGAAGTTATCTGTTTTCTCTTACCTCTTTTTCCCTCCCCCCATTTGTATGAGTTGGCAGAGTGCAATGGAAATAAATGTGGTTAGCAGTTCACTAAAGAAAGAGGGGCAGGGGGAAAGCGAGATGACCTTTCTTCCATGTCACACCCAATCTTCAAAAGGATCCAGAATAGATGACAAGAGTACCAGCCTTGATCCTAAATGGTAATGTTGTAAACTACATTTGGATTAAGTCAGTCTCCAGGGAGTAGTTTTCCCAGTACAAACAGTACTTTCAATAGAATAATGTAGATATAAAAAGAGCTTCCAAATTAAATGTAATGCTAACAGAATGGTTGATGTATTGTGAGTCTTATTTGTACAAAATGTATGGATATGACTTCAAAAAAGCTACATTATTAAAAAAACAGAATGGTCTGACAGGCACAAACTATTTGAAATACAGGCAGTCCTTGACTTTACAATGTTCAACTTATGACGAACGGCACTTACAACGTTTCTGAATTGACACCCTGATTTGACTTATGACGATTGGTTTCAACTTTATGATGCTCAGTCCCTCAGTGGGGAGTATGTTGCAGTTACGAGTTATGACATTTTGACTTACGACGCAATTTTCAGGAACCAATTGTGTCATAAGTCCAAGGACTGCCTGTACATTTCACTGATGAATTGTGAGGAGGTAGCAGGAAAATTGTCCAAAGAAAGGCTTTTTGGGTGAGACGCATCAGTATGGATACGGTGCAAATATGCAGACTATTTCATGGAAGTGAAGGACTGATAATACTGCATGGAGCCAGACTTAGTGCATGCAGATATAACATTGCCTTGCCCCAGGCCTGTCAATGTCCATTGACATCAACACTATTGCAATCCTGGCCATAGCAAACCTCCAGTCATGCTAAACTGAATACAGATTTTTGTGATGTTGGCAAACATCTAGTATGGAGTAGGCTAAAACCAAACACATTTTCACTTGTAAACTAAGTAGCTTTGAACCAAGGTGTCTAGCTTTATATTTCTACAGCATCTTCATCAAAGGGTCTCATATGCAGAACTGGTAGAAAAATTTCTTTCTTGACAAAGCCCTGGCTGGGATGATTTAACTGGGATTTGGTCCTGCTTCGAGCAGGGGGTTGGACTAGATGACCTTCTGGGGTCCCTTCCAACCCTTATATTCTATGATTCTATGATTCTATGATTCTTTCAATCTTTTTTCAAACACACACCAATACCTTTTTTCCAAAATGGAAATGTCCATTTTCAGTTAAATTTTTCAGATTTTCATTAAAAAATTGCTTTGTATTTTTTGCCAACCAAACACCAACATTTTTCAGTTTTCACTTGCCAAAAACCACAAATATTTTTTCACCATTTTTCAATGAAACCCCACAAACAAATCTAAGAAAATTTTCAACAAAAAATATTTTTTTTTATTTTCATCAGTATTTTTCAAAGGGGGGAAAAATCATTTCCCAGCCAGGTTTACTCACACTGTTAGGCAAGTACCATAGGCATTTTACAAAAGAGGCAAGCTAAGCACAGAAGGTTGATCAATTTGGTCAAAGTCATTCACAAAACAATTCAGTGGGAATCCAGAAGTCATGATACCCCAGGCTGTCTACAACATGCTTTTCCTACCACAAATATTGGGTTAACTTCACTATACCATGAAGCTCTCAAGGGAGTAGATTTGTCAGCAAAGACATCCCGGGGAAATCCTAAAGTCCATATTTAAATTGGCTCAGTTTACTCAGACAATTCCCACTGACTTCAGTGGCAGTTTGCCTGAGCCAGGACTGAATAAAAATTAAGATCTACCTTTGACCTGTGAACTTCAATGGATGCCCTGACTGTGTAAAGACCTCACTATTGGGCCCCAGTGTATTTGGTGAATGGGGTAGAGAAATACTAGAAGAACATTTTACTATGGTGTTTCAGGATACAATCTGAGCCAAATATATTCAACAGTGCTGATTCTCCATTGCCCAACACCTTGTGCAGTCAATTACACCAGTGCAATTTGAATGTGTGAAAGTAGAATGAATTATATTGAAATTATAATTCATTAAAGAAATGCTACTTGAAGGGTTTGTTGAAATATAGTTGTCAGGAAAAGAAACATTAAGGAGTGTGAGACAATGGGTCCTCAAACTAATTAACTTAGAGCTCCTACTGAGCTAGGAGATTGGTAAACGTTAGTATGCAAATAAGATATGTATGTATATTTGTCAGTTTCTGCTTCCTTTTGTCTCTTATGTTAAATTGGCTTTGGCTTTGCTGTATAAATAAGTTAGCTTGAGCCTTAGAGAGGGGCTCACATATCTGGGTGCATTGGCAAAGCGCTTTGCTAATAAAACAGAGTGGTCTGACAAATTATGTGAGTCCTGAACCTGACTTTGACAATTTGGAGGTTCCACCGAGATGGCAATCGTCTTCACTGGGGTCGTGTGACTCCTGACTGATCTTAGGACGGCCGTGGCAAGCCGGCACCTGGGCATTTGGCCCGAGCGGTCCTCCGCCAGAATGGAAGGGTGCATGACCACAGGAAATCTACGCCATCGAACCTGTTGGTTCCCACTCTGTTCTGGTAGGGATCCCGGGATCTGACATCAGGATTCTGGTCAGGTAATTATTTCTGTGTTTTGTCTGAACTGAGGACTGTCTTGTCTCTGTGTCTATCCATCCTCCCTGTGGTGTGTTTGAGTCTGGGCGCCGTCTCCATCCAGGGATCGGCTGACCAAAGGGTTCCTGTCCCCACGGTCTGAGTGAGTGAAATCTGCAGAATCGCAGCCACACCGCGCCTTGGGTAAAACCCTTTGTGTGAAAGCAAGGGCGATTGAGGCAGTAGCCTGTGGGCTCCTTTTGTGTGTTGCACCAGGTATCGCTCTGACGAACCCGACTTTTCTTCTTGTGTGATTGGTGTGTAAAGTCCTCCTGTACGGGTAACCAGACGTCTAAGTCGGGACAGTTCCCTAAAGGAACACCGGCTCAGTTTATGTATTTTAGGAAGGGTCCGGACTCCTGTAAATTTCTGGAAAAATGGTCTAGGCTAACTCAGGAGAATCCCAAAATTCAGTGGCCACTGTTAGGATCTTGGGACAAAGACCGAGTAGACATCTTAAAAGACAAACTCGGCCAACCTAAAACTAAATTGGCAAAAGGAGAGGTTGATTGTTTCATGCAGTGGTGGGAAGAGGTAAATCATAGGTGGACTGAATCAAAACTTGCCTCTCTCAAAGATTCTGGCTTCTATCCCACCAGATGCAACTCATTTTACTCTTGTTAATTTGTGCTCTACTTTCTTTTCTGTCCTGGTTCACCCTGACTCCCAGTTCCTGTTTGCCTTTTCTTACAAGGGGCAACAGTACACATGGACCACACTGCCCCAGGGGTATACTGAAAGCCCGTCATATTTTTCCCAAGCATTAGCCCGAGACCTTGCTGATCTTGTTGTCCCGTCCAGGTCCACACTAGTCCAATATGTAGATGATCTACTCCTCTGTTCCCCTTCATTGTCTGCCTCTGAAACTGACTCTTTAGTGCTCCTTACTTCCCTAGCAAATAAGGGTCACACAGCTTCTCGCTCTAAACTACAACTCTGTCAAGCTTCTGTCACATACCTTGGCTTTCTCCTCTCCCAGGGTTCCCGTGCACTTTCTCCCACCCGCGTCCAAGCTATCCTTAGCTTTCCCCGACTCCGCTCCCCACGCCAGGTTTGGAAGTTTTTAGGCATGGCTGGATTTTGCAGACAATGGATTCCCCAATATGCCTCCCTTGCAAAACCTCTCCAGGAACTCACTCGATTCTCTGTGCCTGACCCCATGCCGTGGCCCCCGAGGCCAATTCTGCCTTCGTTTCCCTCAAACAGGGTTTGGCTTCTGGCCCTGCCTTAGGGCTGCCTGACTATTCTAAGCCTTTTACCCTTTTCTGCCATGAGCAATCTGGGTGTGTACTTGGAGTTCTCACTTAGATGCATGGAGAAAAGAACCGCCCAGTGGCTTATTTCTCTGCCACTTTAGACCCTATTGCCCAAGGCTTACCCCCCTGCCTGCGTGCTGTGGCTGCTGCAGCGCGCCTAGTCGAAATGTCTGATTCCCTTGTTCTCCGCTCTCCTCTTACCCTCCTGGTCCCTCACTGACCTCACCCTGCTCCAAGACTCTGCCCCAGAAACCGAGAAAGAATCCTGGGTTGCCCAAGGTTGCTCTCTACATCCCGATTCTTTTTGGTGCTCACCTACTGCCGCCTTTGTAGCCCCCTTTTCACTCTACCCGTCTCTGGCCGCCCTGCTACACGGTGTTTCACATGTCGGAAAGGAGGGGATGGTCTCTGCTGTAACTAAGACAGGATGGTGGGCCCCCCATTTTAGCTCTTTTGCAGCCCACCACTGTGCAGCCTGTACCATTTGCCAAAGCCATAATACTGGTAAACCTGTAAAAGTGGCCCAGGGGTTCTGGGTCTGCCTCAAGCACCGTTCTTGCATTGGCAACTTGATTTTGTACAAATGCCTAAGTGTCAACAATATGAATTTATATTGTTATGGTATGTTTATTCTCTGGTTGGAGTGAAGCCTTTCCTTGTCGCAAGGCTGACTCACTGTCTGTTGCCAAATGTTTGTTAAATCATATTATGCCTGCCAAGGGAATTTCTGCTACACTGTCCAGTGATCGGGGTATTCATTTTACTGGACAACTTGTTCAACACCTGGACCGTAAATTGCATATCAAACCCCTGTTGCACTGTCCCTACCACCCACAGAGTGCAGGTGCAGTTGAAAGACAAAATGGTGTACTTAAGAATAAGCTTGCTAAAATTTGTGACTCTACAGGATTAAGCTGGCCAGTAGCCTTACCATGAGCCCTTATGGACATGAGATCCACTCCATCCCAAAGCCATAAATTAAGTCCCTTTAAAATTGTTATGGGATGTCCTATGCGAGCTATGACTACCATTACTCCCGTTCCAGATTTGAACTTGACTCACAGTGCGGTCCTTCAGTATTGCAAGGGACTAATGCAAGCTGTAAGTCACTTCTATTCACAGGTTCGAGCTGCCTGGCCCACGGAACCTACCTCCGATGCTTGCCACAACCTCGAGCCAGATGATTGGGTCTACGTACGGCGCAATCATCGAAAGCATGCCTTGGAACCCCGGTGAAAGGGTGCTCATCAGGTACTGCTTACTACACAGATGGTTGTTAAACTATCTGGCATCGCAGCGTGGATACATGCTTCACAGTGTAAGAAGGCACCATCCCCAGAGAACCAATCATCACCTCAGGACAACGCAGAGTCAATTTTGACTCCAGAAGAAGATGTAGAGGAACAGTCTGCAATACCTTACAATCTACGCTCTCGTAAGGGTTGCCAGAAGCAGACGCTGTTCCTCGGCTGCTGGTATCTTACGGTCTAGGGAGACCATAATGACAATTCTTTTATCCAGCAGCAGGTGTGGATAGCTCAGACCCTTAATATTTCTAATTGCTGGGTCTGCAGCCACATCCCAGCCCACTCTCAAACTGGTGTTCCTGTCCTGGCTATCCCACTCAAGTCCCCAGACCTCATTGGAGGGCCTCGTCCGTTTAACAAAATATGGAACAGCAATGACACTTGGGAAGCGGTGGGAATAAATGCATCTAAATGAATAAGTGTGGTGGAGGGAAAAGGTCATTGGTGTTGGGTGTGTAATGGGACAGGGCTAGATCTGGGGAAAAGCCGTTGCCTTCAGCATATTGTGGCCAATGGTGTATGGGATTATTCAAACAAAACTAAAAAGTGGCAGGCCAGGTATGGAGATATGAAATTTTTCTCAACCTGGGATCAAACAGAGAAATCAATCTCATGTTCCCCCTACAGTAACCTTAGTGAAAACAATACAATCTTTCAATGTCATGCAAATAACACCACTCCTCGTAAGGAGAATTACCCTGTATCCTTTGGGAGATACTACTCCTCCTTTGCAAACACCTATATGACAAATGGGTGCAACCAACCCTTCCCGGCCTTAATAGGCCATCACTGGGTGTGTGGGACCAGAGCGTATACCGCACTACCAGCTAATTGGTCAGGAATCTGTTATCCCGCCCGACTCTTCCCACAATTCCGAGTGCTAGGAACCTTCCCTCGAGAACGCCTCCGCAATTTCAGGCAAAAAAGAAGGGACTTTACAGATGCCCAATGGTATGTAAATAACATAAGCCCTTTAACCTGGGAAGAGGCCATTGGTGGTTCCTTAATACCATTAGGGGGAGTAATACACCATGCAAAAAGGCTCCTAAGGTTACAAGCAGTAGCTGAAATAATGGCAAATGAAACCGGAGAAAGTTTAAGAGCCCTGGCCAAAGAAACAGGGGCAATCCGACAGATGGCCCTCCAAAACCATCAGGCATTGGACATAGTGCTGGCGGCAAAAGGAGAGACTTGTGCTCTCATTGGAAAAGACTGCTGTGTGTATATACCAGACAACACCAATGAGGTAATAGATCGTGCTAGCCACTTAGAACAAATCGCATATCTTCCTCACGAAGAGCCAAGTTCTTTATGGAAGTGGCTAATTTCTCTGGCATAGAAAACTGGTTGTTTCAGGGAGCCCTAACTCTCCTGTTTGAAATCCTAATAATTTTTGTATGTTTTCAGTTACTTTCCTGTTGTATCCAAAATTGTGTCAAAATTGATGATTTTAAATATCATTGATAAACAAAGAGATACAGAATGATTGATATGTGGAACCCAGTAATTGTTGGTCATTGCATAGCTTGACCAAAAGGACGGATTGTGAAAGTAGAATGAATTATACTGAAATTATAATTCATTAAAGAAATGCTACTTGAAGGGTCTGTTGAAATATAGTTGTCAGGACTATATTAGGTCCTCAAACTAATTAACTTAGAGCTCCTACTGAGCTAGGAGATTGGTAAATGTTAGTATGCAAATAAGATATGTATGTATATTTGTCAGTTTCTGCTTCCTTTTGTCTCTTATGTTAAATTGGCTTTGGCTTAGCTGGTATAAATAAGTTAGCTTGAGCCTCAGAGAGGGGCTCACATATCTGGGTGCATTGGCAAAGCGCTTTGCTAATAAACAGAGTGGTCTGACAAATTATGTGAGTCCTGAATCTGACTTTGACAAATGCAAAAGGGGGTGTAAAAGGCTACCATTCTGATTTAACATTTTATGCTCACTTTACAAAGGAGCAAATGACTACACAAGGGACAGGGCAATGCAAAGTCAGGCCCAATGCTTCCAATTTCATGGGAGATTAATGGCAAACATTGCAAAAGCACATCAAATAGTCTAACGTCACGTCATCCTGTTTTTGCTGGTCAAGGACAACTCCATTTGGTATCCAACCTTGGGCACCCAGTGTTACTACTCTCAGCTATAAACCTATAATTAATAATGAAGACTAAAACAGAAAATTTCAAATATTTGAAAGCAAGCCAGTTTACAACCGTTTAATGCAAGAGTATTTACAAAAGAAAATTCTTGGGGGAATATTTTACTGCTTCAGTGAGCCGTAGATTAATGCGGCTTTCCAAAGTACCTTTCCAAAGTCAATAGAAAGAATAAACATTTCAATGGATTTCTTATTCATCCACTGATGCTAAATCATATGAAGCCAAAATATATTAGGTCAATACGTAGCAGAGCAAAACAGATTAGCTGGTGACAGCTAGGAAAACACATTTTAAAAAAATATCACATTTTTTCATCTCTCCCTAAAAACCATTTCTGAGGGCAATATATGGAGAGGATTATTCACCTTGTGCAGTAACTGGAGTTCTTTGAGAGGTGTCCCGCTCTGGGTATTCCACTTTTGGTGTGCATGTGCCCCTGTGCCTTTGATCAGAGATTTTTGGTAGCAGTGCTCGTTCAGCCTGCACCCCACACATTCTTGTGCTCATGCCAAGGCTATATGGAGCTAGGTGGGTGAACCGCCCTCAGTTTTTCCCAACTGCAAAGTCCCCCAAGGGAGATTCCGAAGCATAGGGGATGGAGGGCAGGTATGGATCACCCACAGGGACACACACCTAGAAGAACTCCAGTCACTACGTAAAGTGAGTAACTTCTTCTTCCAGTAATACTTCTGTGGGTGCTCCACTTCAGGTGACTCCTGAGCAGTACTTCCCTAAGGGAGGCAGGAGGTTCAGTGCAGAGTCCAATACAAAAAAAGAGAACTGTATTGTGTACAGCAGCATCTGATCTTACCCGAGGCACCAAGGCATAGTGATTAGGAAAAGTATGAACAGAGAGGACCAAGTTGCTGTTCTACAGATGTCTGAAATTGGTACATCCTTAAGTAAGACTATAGATGTAGATAGTGATCTTGTGGAATGTGCTATCACCCTCAAAAGGGGTTGAACATGAGTTCTTTTGTAACAGATGTTAGTGCATCTGGAGATCCACTTTGATAATTTCTGTTTCAAAATTACCGAATCCTTGCTTCTGTACACAATGGATACAAGTGAACTAGGAGATCTTCTAAACAATTTGGTTCTATCTAGATAAAAAGCTAACAACCTCCTGACATTTAGAGTATGGAATATGGCTTCTTGACTACTTTGATGTGATTTTTGGGTGGGAAATGGGAGAGGAATGGTTGGATTAATATGAAATTCTCAGGACACCTTAGGTAAAAATCTTGGAACAGCTATAGTGACATTTTTCCTCTGGTGAATATGGTAAATGGGGGGTCTGGGTAGAAGTGATTGCTACCCGGAAGGCTGTCTTCATTGATAAATCTAATAGAGAAAATGCAGCTCTGACCCTGCATTCACACCCTACACACTACTGTAATAATTATGTATAAAATATGCCTTGTGAGGTATCATTTGAATACTAATAACTCACGGATCATTAATAGTCTTGTGTGATGCAAGTACACAGTATGTATTAAGATTAGCTGGTGACTATATGAATTATGGCTAAGAATTATGGCTATATGCTGAAATTAAGAATTTGAAGTGTGTTTAAACAAAGCATATCAGGGGAGCTGCTAAACAGGTATGCCCTATACAAAGGAATATGTTTGCTTCTCTGACCACCCCAGTCATCAGGCAGAGACAATGAAGGTATATCTACATATCAGGTAAAGCTATCAAGCCAAGAGCATGCTCCAGCAGGAGAAAAAGTTTGGGTTTCACTTTTCAGAGACTACATTGCAAAGGTTTACTGATCTATAAAGACAGGGGAGCTCGGTGTGGCCACGAGGATGTGTGGGGCACGTGAGTGGGCCAAATGAGCACCTCTCTCAAAAATCTCCAATCAAAGGCACAGGGCACAGGCACATCTGAAGTGGAGCACCCACAGGGACACCACTCAAAGAAGAATGCAGGAGAGTAGATTTAAGCTATCTTGTAGAGGGATGATAAATTACATCTAAACAGCACACAAAAGAAGAGCTGATCTGTTCAAACTTCCCAAGTTTTGCTGCATAAGTATTTTCACATAAAAACTACCTGCTAAAGAGCCATTGCTAGCACTGTAGAGGAGAATAACTACTTGAATCTCTGGCTCCCAGGAATCAAGCAATTAGGTTTAATAAAAAGTGAAGCCTCAGCAAGAGTTCCTTGGACTGTCAACAAGGCAAATGGACAGGAAGCACCTGACTGTTTGGGTTCGGGGTATAGAGAAATGAACCAGGAGCAGGGAAAGGGGAGAGTGAAAAGCAGTGTCTACACTGGCAAAAAAAAATGAGAACTATAATTCCCCATTATTGCAGCTCCTGTGGTGGTAGCAAAGGGGAAAACAACAGTTTAGACAAGGTTCAGGCACAGTGTGACCTAACCAACAGAAGAGTTGTACTGATGAAGAATTACAGTTCCTAGAGTATGGTAGACCCAGCCAGAGGGTAAGAATACACTGAGTCCAAACTCGTGTCCATTTGTGAAGTGAAATTCACAGACGATTCTGTTCAGCTTTGCTGTTTGGACTGTGAGCAGCATGAAACTGTAATTTGGTGCGGTTTTTAAATAAGTTAAAAGAGGTTTGATTTTATTGCTGTGGCTGAGATAAGGTTGGTAATTTAGCTGACAAAGCCCTGTTACATTTTTACAACTGTCTTGGTTTTGTCCCCATTACATTACAAAGGCTTTTCCATAAAGCATCATTATTATTATTATTTTGTATTATAGTAGAACCCCAACTGAGATCAGGACCCTGTTGTGCTAAGTGCTGTATACACACATTGTAAGAGACAGTCTCTGCCCTGAAAAATCTTAAAATCTAAATACACAAGAAAGACAAAGGGTGAGAAGAAAAGCAGAGTGGTGTGACTTGCCTTAGCTCACACAGAGTGCAGGTCAGTCACAGAGCAGGGAACAGAATCCAGCTCTCCTTAATGCCCACTCCAGAGCCTTATCCACTGGACCACACATCTTAATTGGTCTTGCTTGCTGAAGGGTATTATATGGCCAAAATATGAATTATCTGTAGCTAATGTGACTGCCTGGAACTCATTTTTTCTTTCTGGAAAAAATATAATCTTTGCTACCTAGAATTATGAACAGTACAATATGACTGCATTTTGTGGTAATGTAATAATAATACTTAGCTCTTAGATAATGCTTTTCATCAGTAGATATCAAAGCACTTCAAACTTTAAAGTATTTAACATCAAAACACCTCTGGAGGCAGTGAAGTACTATTATCCCCACTTTACAGATGGAGAACAGAGGCATAGACTTGTCCAAAGTCACACAGGAAGTCTGTGGTACAGCAGGGAATTGAAGACAGGTTTCCCAAATACTATACCTGTCCCCTAGTCACTGGACAACCCTTCCTCTTAATACCACATTAGTGGTTGTTTTTAATATAAAAAGGATTACATCAAGAAAAAATATATTTGAAAACATTAGGACTGTGGCACAAATCAATGAAAGCCAGGAAATTAAGTTTCACATATTACTGATGTGCTTCATTGAACAAAAAGAAGAGTGGTGAGAGAGATAAGAGAAAAGCACCAACCATAATTTTGAATCTCCTAGACTGTTTGGTTAGTGCTAAACCTTTTGTGATTTTTACTTTTGTTTTTTAAAATGTCTCTTGATTATCTTTTTTAAAAATCTTTATGGATGGTTATGAAAGTTATGATATTTAAGTATCGGGGGGCAGCCATGTTAGTCTGTATCCACAAAAACAACGAGGAGTCCGACAACACCTTAAAGACTAACAGATTTATTTGGGCATAAACTTTGCATAAAGTTTGCATAAAGATGCATCTGAAGAAGTGGGGTTTTTACCCATGAAAGCTTATGCAAGAAATGGGTTTTTTACCCACGAAAGCTTATGCCCAAATAAATCTGTTAGTCTTTAAGGTGTCGTCAGACTCCTCGTTGTTTTTATGATATTTAATGGAATCTGAACAGCTCTGATACAAAACACATCTTGGGATGTGTATCATACTCATGTAATCAGGTATAGACATAGATAATATAAATAGAATACAATATACACACAAACATACCAAAGATACATCATACAAAGGAAATTCAAAAAACTTCAAACCATGGCAATATTAACAGCTATGTTATAATTTTTATTTGTCCTGAGAAAAGTTGAGCCTTCCCAACTCACCTCCTTCCAGTGTCTGTTCCTAAGTGGCTGATTTATGAACACTGGCCAAAATCTCCCTCACACACACACCGGGGGGTTCTGGAACAATTTTTATAGTGGGGGTGCTGACAGCCATTGAACCAAACTGTAAAGCCTGTATATAATGGAAACCACTTCAATCCAGGGGGGTGCTACCGCACCCACAGCACCCCTAGTTCCAGCACCTATGACACACAGAGACACATACAGTAGGAGGAAAGCTCTGTGAGGATTGCCTTACAGAAATTCCCTGACAGCATACCATGGTGGGGGGGAGAGGGTTGAGTGAATAGTGCACCCTAGTATCTGTCCCCAAAGCCAAAAATTTTGGCAGACAGTAGGAGGCAAACTGTACGGAGATCCTTCACCTTTGAAGCAGTTGTGGCATCCAGTTCCGTGACCTCTGATGCTACACAAATTTCCCATTAAAGGGGAAGGAAGGAACAGAGACTACAGTGAAAAGTTATATTCTCTTTTCTTACTAAGCTCTAAGGGCCAGTAAAGGAATGGCATGCATCCTTCTGGCTCAAACCAGACCCAACTTAAGGCCACCCACTCCCTGCAACAATCTATCGAGTCCCTGCCCCCGCAGATCCTGGCTTCAAGGAGCACCCTCCACAGGGGCAGGGAAAGAATAATAGTGCTGTAGAGGTAGCTGATCTTCTCTCCTGCCCTTTCCACACAAAAGGGGGAAGAGTCACACACAGAGGGTCCCTGTGCAGGTGTTGAGGCGACCCATTACATTAATTCCAAGTTTCTAGCATGCCACTAATAAAAATGAGCATTAAAGTCCTGATTCTGCATTACTTGACTTGAGTGATAGTTTTGGTTTTTCCAGGAATGCAGCTTAGCTCCATATGAACATCCACTTCAGAGCACTTAATTATTGATGAATTAATCCTATACTGTTAGTCTGGTAAATAAATAAACGTTAGACTCATTTTACAGATAGAGAGCTGAGGCTCAAGGGGGGGAAGTAATTTGCCTAAGGCCAGAGAAGAAGTCAGTGTCAGAGCTGTGATTCAAACTCAGGAATTACAAGCTCCCAATCCTGACAAGAGCAGTGTGATTTTGATGCAAACGTTCACTTTTGCAATAACATTTTTGTGCTGGAAGGTGACAATCTATCCAAACTACTACTTTCCGAACAGTTAAAAATGTACCTCTGGGAACTTCTCAGTTACAGAACCAGCATTGTTGTCAGGGGACAAACTGAACTGTGGGAAAAGTTTGCCATTTGAACAGTAGCAACTGGTTGTTAAAAAGGTATTTAATAATTAACTTTGAACAAAGACAAACGGAAGTCTCCTTCCTGAATAGTCTCAGTCCTGAGAGAAAAGTAACAAGCAGCCTTTCTGCAAGTATCCTGAGGTGTGTACTTAGGCTCTGCAGATTTGTCACACACACCCCATGTTAGAGAAGATCAGTTGGTACTTCTCCAGTGACTGTGGATGCATTTAAAACAAGAAAATAATGCAGATGGATTTTAGGAGAGAGACAGTGGGGAATGGTCCCAGTACATTCACACCTCTGCACACTGTGCAGAAGAAAGGCTAGTTAGAAGGAGGTTAGAATTTGAGATCACTTTGCAGAAGTAGTTTCAGGCTTCCAGCTTGGTAAATTAACTGACGGAGGAGAAAAATCTATACTTTAAAAGTCCAGACAACCTGCTGAATGCAGATATTAAAGTTTGTTGATTATCAGAACAGATCTCATGATCAGAACAGCACAGTATGATGCAACCCATGTATCGTGAATTTATATAGAAATACTCCGTTTATAATAAAATCTCAGTATGCTGCAATTTGCAAACTGAAATTATGATCATAGAGAAGTTCAGATAAAAAAGAAACTGATATATGAGTGGTAGGATACAGTCTTGCTCCAATAGTATGATTGTTAATAATAACTGCATATGGTTATTGGCACAAAGTCTGACAGTGACTAAGGGCCTTATACAAAGCTCACTAAAGTCAATGGAAATAATCCCATTACACCAGTTTTATGCTGGTATATATTCATTGAAGTTACACTGACATAAAATTGGTATGACAAAGTGGAGAAGAATCGGGTTCCAAATGTTCAACAAACAGCACTTGAACAGCGAGAAGAAGAGTAAAGAAATTTAAAAGTCAAATTTGTACACAGACATACACTAAATCATTATTATATTATTGCTGGTATAAAAGAGAGATGAAAAGAAAACATGTACAATCTAGGATTTGCAATCAAGTGGACGGGAAATAAATCAATTTACATAACATAGTTTTGTAACTTACTAACTAATAAGAAGGCTACAGAAACTGCAAAGTATGAGAGCATATAACAAGATAATTCTAGACCCCAAAGCAAATTTGGGAAGGTTCTTAATACTATTAATTCAGAAGCTAACTCCTCTAGTAGTCTTCCCTCTTCAGTGGAATCTGATTAGTATAGTCTCAAAACCACAATCCATTCAAGTTCTCATTCTTGAGGATAAAATATCTGAGGCAGCAAAAGTCTTTCTACTTTGATGGATAAAGGCATGATGGATACAAATCGATGATTTTTTTGAGAAAAAAAGTTCAGATTTTTTTAATTTAAATTGGATTTTTTTGATTTTGCTGTTTAAATTATAATAAGTTTTTCTCTTTTAAAATAAACCTGTTTAAGATTAAATCTGAACATAATACAAAATATGTTAAGGCTTAAATTTATTATAATCTCTTAAAACATTTAAGTAAAATACAAATATACTGAATCCATGAGACTATAAAAAATTGAGTTAAAAGATGCTTTTCTCTATAAAGAAATACATTTTTCCCTGATTCTAATTTTTCAGGTCAAGCTTTATAAATAGGACACAATAGGTCATGTACTATATTAAGGGCTCATTTTGTTTAATAAAAAAATTGTATGCTGTTTTGTGTGTTCAATTAAATTCCAGTTACTAGCCTAATACAGCTTGACACAAAGCATGAACAAAAAGTTAATTATCTAGTAAATATGCAGTATATCATTCACCATTTTCTAGCACACTAAAAATATACAGTTAACAAGAATCTGAAAATACTGAGCTGTATAATTGCTTGCTTAAATGTAGATAGTTATAGTGTACCCTTATAGGTAGCAAAAAGATGCACCAAAGCTAGTGATGTTTTAATGGTTATATCAGCCAATGAGAATGGCCCTTTCTTTAGAAAATAACTGAAGTGCAAACAGAAAAGTTTATTAAATTGATTATTTAAATCAAGGCTTTCCACTTGGTGATTTTAATCATGATTTAACTAGCTGGTTTAAAGCATCTTCACTGAAATCAATAAAGCACCCTGGATAAAGGCTTAGAAGACTGCAGCGAAACCAAGAAAAAAAGGTGTGTTCTTATCTTGTGTTAGATAACACATGGTAACTGGCATGTGGTAAAATCCTAGTGAAAACAAGGCAGTTTGTAGCCTTCATGGGTGACAGCGGTCAAGTTAAAAGACGTGGGGCAAGTCTACGTTTTCCCTTGACCTGCTAAAGAGTTAATAGAACTACCTTGTACCTCAAAACAAGAATATACCTTTTTCCTATGAAGATAAGGCTGAAGAAGGTTAGAGTGGACCTCCACTTAGAAACAGAAAATATTTTCGTAAGGCAGCTATTAACATAACTAGTTCCCAAAACTAAGTATGGAAAAGGGGCCAAGTTCCAATATAACAGTGGCCAAATCCAAGATCTGAGTTAAGTTAAAAGTCAAATTTGTACACAGACATTGTCAAGGTTCCTTCCCCACTCTGAACTCTAGGGTACAGATGAGGGGACCTGCATGAAAAACGCCCCTAAGCTTATTTTTACCAGCTTAAGTTAAAACTTCCCCAAGGTACAAACTATTTTCCCTTTTGTCCCTGGACTTTATTGCTGCCACCACCAAGTGTCTAACAAATATAACCGGGAAAGAGCCCATTTGGAAACGTCTTTCCCACAAAAATCCCCCCAAGCCCTACACCCACTTTCCTGGGGAAGGCTTGATAAAAATCCTCACCAATCTGCATAGGTGAACACAGACCCAAACCCTTGGATCTTAAGAACAATGAAAAAGCAATCAGGTTCTTAAAAGAAGAATTTTAATTGAAGAAAAAGTAAAAGAATCACCTCTGTAAAATCAGGATGGAAAATACCTTAGAGGGTAATCAGATTCAAAACAGAGAATCCCTCTAGGCAAAACCTTAACTTACAAAAGTTACAAAAAGACACAAAAACAGGAATATACATTCCATTCAGCACAACTTATTTTATCAGCCATTTAAACAAAACAGAATCTAACACATATCTAACTAGATTGCTTATTAACCCTTTACAGGAGTTCTGACCTGCATTCCTTCTCTGGTCCTGGCAAAAGCAACACACAGACAGAGAGAACTCTTTGTCCCCTCCCACCCCCCCGCCCCTCCAGCTTTGAAAGTATCTTGTCTCTTCATTGGTCATTTTGGTCAGGTGCCAGCAAGGTTATCTTTAGCTTCTTAACCCTTTACAAGTGAAAGGGTTTTTCCTCTGGCCAGGAGGGATTTCAAGGTGGTTAGCCTTCCCTTTATATTTATGACAGACGTACACTAAATCACCTTAAAACATCACAGTTAATCAAAAAAAAATTAAAAAAAGAAACCTTCAAAGGTTATTATTTGGAACCTAGAAATATATCTCACTTTTAATTTATAGCGCTGTTAGCTCACCTGATAACATTTTACTTACAATCAACTAGCAAATAGCAGAATATTAACTCAATTGTCTTTGGAAAAGTCCTCTTAATCATTCTTTGCACGCACACAAAGTTTACTTTACGTCAACCTCTCACAGAAAGTCTACTGTTAGCAAAGATTTAAAATATTAGCGGGGTGCTGGGGGTGCAGCTGCACTCCCTGGCTTGAAGTGGTTTCCATCACATACAGGGTTTACAATTTTGTTAGATGGCTTTCAGGACCCCCACTATACAAATTGTTACAACGCCACTGAATGTTGCAACATTTCATTCATTTGCAGAATCTGATTAATAGCTTTTTTCTCTTTTTTTCACCTCTTGAATTATTTTTCTGTAGCTACAGTTTAAATGATCTGTGCTTTTCAATTTATATTATGAGTTTGCGTTTACATAGAAACAAGCAGTGTGAAACTAAGGGCATGGCTACACTGAAAACTTCAAAGTTACTGTCATGGGAACACTCCCACAGCAGAGCTTTGAAGTGCAAGTGTGGTCGTGGTCCCCACGAGGGGATTAGCTCCCAGCTCTCGGAGCCTGTCTACACTAGCGCTTTAAAGAGCTCAGACTTGCTGCACTCAGGGGGGTGATTTTTCACACCCCTGAGCCAGCAAGTTAGAGCACTATAAACTGTAAGTGTAGACAAGCCCTAAGTGTACAACCAAGTTTGGAGGTGGTTTTAGGAATATGGCAGTTTTTCCAGGAGGCATTTTGCCTTTGAGGCTAGGGAAACTCTACTCTGATAAACAGCACATCTTGTGTTTCTTGCTTAGAAACACAGGGTACTACTTTCAACATTTCACTCAGTGAAACTCACTGTACCCCATCTTTTCAAAAGCAATTGAAATAATCTTAAAACATCACAGTTAATAAAAAAGCTTCAGATAAGGATAAAACCAAATAAAAATCGATGACCATAAAACAACTTGTGAATGCTGTGTGCCCTCATGCAGTCTCAATACAAAAATTGTCTCTGTTTATTTATCTTGTAATTTTTATTCATATTATCTAGGATACGCTTCAGCCTGGAATATTTGAAGTCCTTCAGTTTCGGCCTTCCTACCTTAAACATTATTGATGACTTGCAATAATCATTTCAAGATTCTTTAATGACAGGTTTCAGAGTAGCAGCCGTGTTGGTCTGTGTCCGCAAAAAGAACAGGAGTACTTGTGGCACCTTACAGACTAACAAATTTATTAGAGCATAAGCTTTTGTGGGCTACAGCTCACTTCATCGGATGCATAGAATGAAACATATAGTAAGAAGATATATATATACATACTGTGACAAAGTTCCTCCTCTACCTTGGTGGGTCTTGTGCTTATTGGCAGATTTGCTCGCCTTGGAGCTTCATGGCAGCCCTCAGTTTGGCCGTTTTTGTGAACCCACAGTCCAGGTCAACTCCTCCTTTGTCTGACCAGGAGTTGGGAGGTTTGGGGGGAACCCGGGCCTGCCCTCTACTCTGGGTTCCAGCCCAGGGCCCTGTGGAATGCAGCTGTCTAGAGTGCCTCCTGGAACAGCTGTGCGACAGCTATAACTCCCTGGGCTACTTACCCATGCCCTCCTCCCAACACCTTCTTTATCCTCACCATAGGACCTTCCTCCTGGTGTCTGATAATGCTTGTATTCCTCAGTCCTCCAACAATATGCATTCTCACTTTCAGCTCCTAGAGCCTCTTGCTCCCAGCTCCTTACACATGCACCACAAACTGAAGTGAGCTCCTTTTTAAACCCAGGTGCCCTGATTAGCCTGCCTTAATTGATTCTAGCAGCTTCCTGACTGGCTGCAGGTGTTCTAATCAGCCTGTCTGTCTTAATTGTGTCCAGAAGGTTCCTGATTACCTTAGCGAGGGAAAAGGGACCTACTTAACCTGGGGCTAATATATCTGCCTTCTCTTAGTCTCCTGGAGCCATCTTGCCCGACCCTGTCACAATACCGAGAAGGTAGAAGTTGCCATACAAACTGTAAGAGGCTAATTAATTAAGATGAGCTATTATCAGCAGGAGAAAAAAACTTTTGTAGTGATAATCAAGATGGCACATTTAGACAGTTGACAAGAAGGTGTGAGGATACTTAACATGGGGAAATAGATTTAATATGTGTAATGACTCAGCCACTCCCAGTCTCTATTCAAACCCAAGTTAATGGTATCTAGTTTGCATATTAGTTCAAGCTCAGCAGTTTCTCATTGGAGTCTGTTTTTGAAGCTTTTCTGTTGCAAAATTGCCACCCTTAAGTCTTTTACTGAGTGGCCAGAGAGGTTGAAGTGTTCTCCTACCAGTTTTTGAATGTTATGATTCCTGATGTCAGATCTGTGTCCATTTATTCTTTTGTGTAGAGACTGTCTGGTTTGGTCAATGTACATGGCAGAGGGGCATTGCTGGCACATGATGGCATATATCACATTCTTTAAGACATCCAGAAATTTGCCAGACTATTTTAGAAGGTTTTACTTAAGTATTTTGTTGACATACTGTGGTTTGTATAAGACATTACACTTTGTCATATTAAAAACCTGATCCTGCAAGCATTTTGCACAGGGAATTTCCACTGAAGTTAATTTTGGTCTTTGAGTTACTGAAAAAAAGAACAAAATCTTCTATGTATCAAGGCTATGAGAAGGCTGATACGCTTCTTCACAAGACTGCTTCTTGAGATAGTCAGTTTTGCAATTGATCTGGTGCATGACCTTGGGAGGTCATAACACCAACCTGTAAAATGGGAATAATACTTGCTTGATGAGTGAAAAGTACTACAAATGCTAGGCATTATTATTAATTTATTATAAAATAGTGCTTTCTGTGCTCACCCAGAACTACTTGTATTTATGTACTTAACCACAAGTATTATGTCATAGTTTGCTATTCGAACTCCCACAAATCTGCATTTATTGCTCCAGTGTCCATTCCGTTCTTTGCTTCTAACCTGCTGACTGTTCTCATTGGCTGCTAATGCTTTTTTAGCCCTGTGTTACATAACTAAACAAACAATCTAAATAAATATTTTAAAAGGAGAGATGTGTGCTGAAGCACAGGGAATAACATCCTTCCACACCAAGTAGAATCCTTCTTTACCTTCTTCTTTGAGAGGACATAACCTAATACCTTCCACTATAATAATAATTCTTTGAGATCTATGGATGAGAGGCACTGTAAAAATACAAAGCACTTTACAAACATCTAATTAAGCTTCAACACATGGGCTATGTATATTTGCCCAGTTCCTCACTACAGGCTCCAAGAAATGTTTTACAGACAAACAGATACAATACAGAGCAATACAAGAGCAGATACAATACAAGAGCAACAGAATGCTCTTCCTACTGCCCCATCAATAGGCCCCACCTGGAGGGAACAGATTCTTTACTTTCCTGACTCATTCAGTCCTTAGCTTTTCTGCTGTGATGATCAATACAGCTGACAATAGGGGAAACTTGTCCACTAGAAACTGGATTGGGGCAACCAACTTATTTTACCTAGGCCACAAAACAACCATTTGTTTTTGTTTTGTGTTTTAAATATAAAAGAACAGTATGAAGGGAATTTTGAACCTCCATTTATTCACCTGTTACTGTTATGTATTTGGCTGGTTCCTTTATGATTCTCACCCATTAGATGATAACAAAATTATGACCTGATCCAGCAAGGTGCTGCATGTCCTCCATTCCATTTGTCTTCAATGGGAGCTGAGGAGCTCTGTACCTTGCAGTGCTGGGTTCTGAAACATCCAGTTACAGAACTTTTAAAGTTCACTTATAGTAACAGTGAATATGATAGAGAGGAGGAATCATGTTGTTTTTATGCTTGAAAAGCAATGAGTTCACTGTCAGTAATCAATAAATAATAAATAATTACAGTAGTAATATCCCTAGTCCCTCCCTTAGCTATACTCACAATTACCGTATGTTGCACATGTAAGATAATGAATAGATATACTTTAATGGAAAACATGACCATTGATTCTGAAAAGTGGCCATGTACCCAACTCATTGTTCTAAAGCTTTGAAAAAAATATACAGTTTATTTATCAAAAGTAAATAACGGAAGCCAGGGTTCACTCTCATTAATAGTTCTCTCAAACAAATAGCCCACTGAAGCCAAAGGGACTACTTATATCAGTAAAGCTTAGAGAATTGGACCCACAGTAAACAACAGTTAAATGTATGGTACCACATATGGACTCTTAATACTATGTCTAAACAATAAAGGTCATGTCAGATGGGTCTGTAGAAAGAGAATGAATCCACTATTCTAAACTTTAACTTTAGAATAAAGCTTTGAGCAGTTTTCATAAGCTCAAGTAAATTTTCAAAAAATGCCTGTGACTTAGGTACCTAAGACCTATTTTCAAAGGTGCCTTAAGCACTTTGGCTCCTACGTCTCATTAATTTTCAATTAGACTTGAAGGACCTAAGCTGCTTTATTAAAATGGAACCTGGGCTCCTAAGTCACTTGGGTATGTCTACACTGCAGCTGGGAGATGTGATTCCCAGCACGGAGAGACAGACTCAGGCTAGCTCAGCTCAAGAAAGTATGCTAAAAATGGATGTTGCAGCACTATTGGTGGCGACAGCTAGCTTCCCAATCCCCTTGATCTGAGCATAGGTGGCAAGCCCAAGATGCTGCCCATGCTGCAATGTCCACACTGCCATGCTGCCTTGAGTTGAGCAAACAGGAGTCTACCTACCTTCAATGGAAATCACACCTCCCAGCTGTAGTGTAGACATGCCCTTTAGTGCTTTTGAAAATGTTACCCTGAATCTTTATGTTTACTAAATAATAGGTGATGGGTCCATTTAGACTTTTTATTTTTTGTTTTATACACCTCTAGAGTACGAATGGTGACCAATCACATCTAATAACCAACAATATCCTTATAATATAGCTATAGAATCTACATCAATCAATAGGCCAGACAGATAGCAGAGCTAGAAAAAATTACTGTAGACCGGTTCCTATCAAGTTTCTTTCAGTTTCTTATCCCTCTATTCTGGCTAGAGATACGTACAAACTACTGGCCCAATCGTGAAGTCCTAGTATATTCAAAATTCCCCATTGATTTCAGTGAAAGTTTTGTGCCCATAAGGATTAGGTACTAGCTTCCCATTCCCATTCTGTATTTGGAGTCTGTAGTCAGGAGATATAGATTTGCTTTCATGATTTTTAAAGTACCTTGATTTCTAGGTGAGTTAAATTTTTGACTGATTAGTTATTCTTTCTGGCTCCATAAACCTAGGTCCTGCAAGTTATAGTACTTCTTCCAGATACTATTTATGGAATGCTAGCAGTATGCTTGGCACTGTAAAGAACACAGAGGAAAATCAATGCGCTCATAGTCACAAGGAGCTTACAGCCTAAGGCTATGTCTACACTACACTACAATGTTGTTCAGGGGTGTGAATAAACCACCTCCTGAATGACATAAGTTACACCAACATAAGCGCTTGTGTGCACAGCACTACGCTGGCAGGAAAGATTCTCCTGTCAACACAGCTTCTGCCGCTTGCAGAGGTGTTTTTTTTATGCTGACATGGTTTTTTTATGCTCTCTCTCATTAACATTGAGCATCTTCCCCAGACACGCTGCAGTGGCACAGCTGCACTGTACGTGTAGACATGCCCTAAGATGACCAGAAATTCAAATTAAAAAAAAAATCCATTTGGTGACCAGAAGACAGATTTCTACTCAGTGCAGAGTTTGGTTCGGTTTGATTTTGTTTCAAAATTCAGGGGAGCATTTTAGCATGTGCTTAACTTTAAGCATGTTTACACAGTTAAGCACATGCTTAATTGTTCTTCTAAACAGCACTGAACTTAAGTGTGTAATTTTGTGTTTTCATGCATCAGAATCCAGGAGAGGGAGACTATTCAATGTACAAAGGTATAAAGACAAGTCTGGGAGAAGGATACAGAGGCAAGTGGCTTGTTCCATGCAAAGGAGCAAAGAGGGTGGAAGAGGAGATGAAATCAAATCTGTACATGGCAGCAGAGATATCCAAGGCCTTAAAGACAGTAGAACGTGAAGCTGAAGGCAAGATGGAGGCAATGTAAAGATACAGCATAGAGAGTGATATAATCAAGGTAGTGAAAAAAATGACATTTTGCTCCTTTTGGCTTATACTATTTCTCTCTTTAAATCAAACTTCATCTTTAGATAAACTATACTAAGTATTCATAAAGAGTAATTATAGTGACTCTTGTACTAAAGGCCATCTCCCTCTGGAAACCCAATGTCTTAAGTGCCTTCTTTTAAGTAAACATGCTTTCCAGCACATTTTGTTTGACCTTTAGTTAAAGGCCACCTGTTTTACACAATCAACTTTGACTGGTCCCTTGGGTGACCTCAAAGCAGGTTTCACTGTGGTAGTTCGAGGTCTGTGTTCATTTCCATGGCAGTTTAGTTATGGTCTCTGATTTTCAGCCTCCATTTGCCAATAAACAAACAAAACAAACAGAGATGTTCATAAGTAAATTCCTTTGAATGAGTCTAGCTCATATCTTCCAGGGATCTTAGGCATGTTTCTGTGCTATGCTCTAGAAATGTAAGTGTTAACAAATTAGATGATATATGAAAATTACTGCATTTTGATTGATTGCATGAATTCCAATAAAGCTATTATTCATACACCCAAAGATAAAAGTGTAATAGTTTTTTTTCCCCCCGGACCTCCTAAAGTATCTACCTTCTATAATGTTAGCTTCAAAAGAAAAATTGCACTTCTGAAATTAATGTCCACAACACAAAACTTTTCATATGTTTCTGCATCGAATTATATATATAGTGACTTAAGTACATTTGCAAATGCATTAACCTTCAATTCAAACAATATACACCTCTCTATTCAATACATTTTGATGTTTTAATCAACCTCCTTAGAAAAATTCTTCAAAAGTTTAAAAAGACAAAGAATATAACACTTCTCAATTTATATACAGCTACAAATGTTTTATTTTGTTCATGAAAAGACCCCTAAGACAATGGATGCTTATAGTTTATCTACAAAACCCTGGACTGAAGATCTTAAAAGGTGCATAGCTATCAACATACAAAAGAGTTTGTGTTTTATTAACTCAATATGATTTTTTCCTCAGCTATTTAAAAGGAGAATCTTACTGTATGAATAGTTAGCTATTCACAGTTCTCTGTAAGTGAAGTTGAAGTAATACACTACTTTGATTTTAAAAGTGCCTTTTCCCTTCTTATTTATATAGTAATAGACAAAGTATAATTCTCTCTCTGGAAAAAGTTCATTTTCCCTTCATTACCTGCATAATGTAAGCATTTTCGGAAAGCAATATTATCTTCCAGCCTCTGTCTGCACTTGGCTACGTAAATATCAAAAAGACTTTAATATGTGGAAGGCAAAGGACACAAGAGAATTAAAAAAGATTTACAACAGGAGAGGAAAAAACCCAGAGCTTATTGAAGATATTGACCTCGAGTCCAGCTCCCTGGCGTGCAGAATAGCTCAGTTGCTTACTAATTTACTATTTGTGCTTAGTGTATCTGTTTTTTTCCCCCATCATCGTCCACAAGAAAAACATTTTTTGTGATATTTCAAATACAAAGGTAATTAAATTTTATTAGAGAAATACTGTTTCTGCCTTGTTACATAGATTAGATCAAGGCACTTAACACAAGAAGATTCTCTTTTTTTCCAGCATATGGGTAAGATGATTCCATCATTTGTGGCTTGTTATATATTAAAGTTTTACCTGAACTGACTTCTTTGTGTTTTTGATTAGGTTCTTCTTTTATTTATTTGCTGCTTAGCCAAAAACATTGTTATTTCTTATCATTTACAATGTTTTGGTCCGAACAAGACTTTCCCATTTAGGACAAAGGAAACTTCAAAATGATGCTCTATTTTTGCTTTGTAGGATTAAAGATATCTTATGTATTAACTGGAACTGACCAGTAAAATTCAGATGAAATATTTTTTGTTGAAATTTGCTGATTCATTGAAATCTAACCTATTTTTTCAGAGACACATGAATTTTAATAAGGTTTTTCTGAAATCCAGGTAGAGTTCCATCGGAAACCTGCCTGGTTTCTTGCCAGCTTTCCTACTTTGCTCCTTGGTACCCTGCCGGGTTTGCCTCATGACCAGGAACCCCAGGGCTTCCAAGATCTGCAGCAACCTGCATGTAGACTGTCCCAAACCCAGGGCTCTATTTCCTTTACTGGATAATTTGAATTTTTTTGTTTTCTTTCTGAGTGCAACCAATCCAAATTTTGAAGTATAGAACTCCTCCACCCAGGCCCATCTATGTTAGTTAATAATAGAGATGTGTGGAGAAAGATAATTCTCATGCCAATTTCAAACCCAACCACGGCACCACTCAAAATATGGGTTAATTTGGATCATTATTATTAGGTGTATTGTAGTAATGCTTAGATGCCTCTACTGAGATCAAGACTATTGTCTACACACTGTACAAGGCTAGGGCTAGAATATGACCCTTCCAGATTGCTCATGCAGGGGAGTAAGTTGATATCATGGGTGGCAGTGCATAAACTGCTGAGTCACTAATCCCCTTTCTACACAGTAAGGTGGACAAGAGTGAGGAGCCAGCCCTGTTCCCCCAACACATTGGTGAGCACTCCTGAACCAGCATGGAGGGGAAAATAGCTGTGCTATGAAAAAAGGCTGGCAGAGCTTACTTCCCCCTGTGAAGCAAGGGGAAAGCCACAACTAAATTGTAGCTCTGGGTACATCTACACTGGAAAAAAACAACAACGCAGCAGCAAGTCTCAGAGCCTAGGACAACTGACTCGGGCTCACGCTGTGAGGCCAAAAATAGCAGCATAGTCGTTTGGAATTGAACTGGAGCTTTGGCTTTGAGACCCTTCTCCCTCGTTGGGTTTCAGAGCTCAGCTCTAGCCCAGGCCTGAATGTCTACACTATTATTTTTAGCCCCATAGCATGAGCCCCACGAGCCCTAGTCAGATGACCTGGGCTCTGAGACTCGCTGCTGTGGATTTTATTTATTTTTTTGTAGCGTAGACATGCAATTAGAGCCATAATTTAGTATTTGCTCTGCCCCTTACTTAAAGCAGATTGTGAGATTACAATCTAGCTCATAGTAAGGGACAGCCCCTGCCCCTAAGAGTTTACACTCTAAATATACAAGACAGACAAAGGTGGGAAAGAGGCAGAATTACTATCCCCATTTCACAGACGGTGACTAAGGCACAACAAGATTAAATAGTTGCCCAAAGTCACTGAGGAAGTCTGTGGCAGCACTGGCCATTGAAACCAGATCTCCAGGATTTTGATTCAGGGCATAGAAAGATAACACTCCCATCTTTAAATGCTACCCAGCCAGGCAAGTTCCAACGCAGGTCCAAAAACACTGGTGAAATTAACAGAGTATATCTCTAGCTAGATTTGCTTACTATCTTCAATAACCAGACTAAGCAATGTTCACTTTTTAGCAGAGAAAAGTAGTGAATGAGATTTATGTATATAGCTGGTATGCAGACAAAATAGAGACCTAGAAAATAAAATAAAATGATACAAGTATTTACAAACAAAGCAGGATTTGCAACAAACTCTTTAAGCCTTCACTGGCTTAACTGCCAGATATAGTTTTGCATTTAACATTAAAAATAAATAACAGACCAGCTTGCACAATGATATTCCTTAGCGTTCCTTCAAGGATAATTCTCTCCTCTGCATTAGACAGAAACCACATGAACATGCCCAACCCAAGAACTGCAGACCTATCAGATCAAAGCACCAGACCTTTTCAGTGAGTTATAATAGCTTTGGCTCAGGGATTTAGATTATTCTGAACCATTCCTCCTCCATTGTAGCACACGGCAAAAAAAAAGGTAACTCTATCCTATACTGCTGTCAGCCTACCATAAAGCTTCCAGGGTTTTGTCAACATGGTCAAGTTTTAGGTGACCGAACAGAAAACAAAAGCTGAAATTTTGCACGTGACAAAAGGTTTCAATGCAATTTAACTATGAAAGAAGGTATGTGGTTTAAGAGAGTCATTTTTCTTCCCTGCCGATCACATAACACAAGAGCTAAACAAACAATAAAAACAATACTTAGCTCTTTATTTAGAACTTTACATCTGGAGATCCCAGTGCTTTTCAGAGGAAAAGAAATATAATCATCCCCATTTTACACATGGGGAAACTGACAAACAGAGAGGTGAAGTAATTCACCTGAAGTCGCACAATGGGGTGTTGGCACAACCAGAAATAAATATCAGCTTCCCTTGAACATAGTGGGCTGGATTCATAGCTGTGCCTCCAGGAGGTGTAGCACGTAAGACATAGCCCAGTGGAGTGGCAGGGACAATAGTAGCTTATGTGCCATCCTAATTTTGGGCTGCTCCAGGAGCCAAAAAATCCTTGAAGTAAGTTACAACAGCTCCAGGAAGCCCATCTCGGGTTACACTGCAGCCCAGAATCCCTACGGAACTGGGGTTGCCAACTTTCTAATCCCACAAAACCAAACACCCTAGCCCCACTCCTTCCCCAAGGCAACACCCCCTGCTCCCCCCTTCCCCAAGGCCCTGTCCTGCTGCTCACTACATTCCCCTCCCTCTGTGGCTCGCTCTCCCCCACCCTCACCATTTTCACAGGGGTGGGGTAGGGGGTTGGGGTCCAGAGGGGGTGAGGGCTCCATGGTGGGGTCAGAGATAAGGGGTTGGGGTGCAGGAGGGGGCTCTAGGCTGGGGGGTGGGACAGAGGGGTTCAGGGTGTGTGAGGGGGCTCTGGGCTGGTGGTTGGTGTGTGGTGAAGGCTCCGTCTGGGGGTGCAGGCTCTGGGGTGATGGGTCTATTTAGACTTTTTATTTTTTGTATTTATAACTCAGCAACACAGGAGACTGACAGGAGAACTCGAGGGACAGGTGTAGGACAAGAAATATTTTTTACTCATGTATTTATTTGTAATTGACTAGATTTCATGTTGATGGTACCCCTTTAAAGCCTGATTAGGTGAATTCATTACCATTTGTGATTTCATGAAAGAACACTTAGGAAATTCAAACAAGTGAAATTATAACAGGCTAATCAAGGAATGCAAAGGGAATATAAAAACCCTTGAAAAATCTTGATTGAATCACGATCTAAAATATTCTTAACAACGGGTCACACAAATTAAGCAAAATCAGACTCCAGGACTACAAATATAAGCCTTTACCAGCACAAACCTAATAACAGTTACAGAGATCTTTCTAAATCATATGTAAGTGATGAACATAGCTGATCATACAGGACCTTACACCCAGAAGCCTCTGTTATAACAGCTGTCATAAGAGTAAGCTGCATTAAGAAGAGATGCACTGACCAAGCAGTGATGCCTATGGATACTGTGCTTTTGAAGGGCATGGTTCTTTAAGGTGCTCGGGGAGCACAGAGACAGGCACATAACAGATACCACATAACCACATAACAGAACAATCAGGAGGAAATTCAGTGCACTGAAATACATGGCATTTCCTTTCCCCTAGACAGATTTCTTTCATGAAGGTGCAAATCCAGCCTATGATTTTTAACCTGATTCTGTCCCTTTTGTAGTATCTCTTGTAGTAGAGAATAAACCTGGTTCAAATGATGATTCTGGTTACAGATAGGCCCAGTAATTCTCCTCCCTGGCTCTCAAAACTTCCAGATTGACCAACACAAGCCTGAGCTACCTAATGGCTCTGCACTCTAGATGAAATCCTGAACCATTGAAGGTGAAGAGGTTTGCCATCAGGGTTAGAATATCTGGATGAGTGTTTATTTTAATATATATGACAGAAAGAAAGACTGAAGTTTTGCAAAAAGAAAAGGAGTACTTGTGGCACCTTAGAGACTAACAAATTTGTTTTTTCCTGGTGGCACCTCCTTTTCTTTTTGCGAATACAGACTAACACGGCTGCTACTCTGAAACCTGTGAAGTTTTGGGGATCAACCCAGACCAGTGCGGGGATGTGTCACCATCTACTCTGCAACTCTGCGTGCCTTAAATGCTGTGCTGCTATGACTCATGGCCCATACACCAACTGCCACCATGCAGGTCACACCCTGGCTTCTACCACCCAGTTACTGTTTGCAGAGTGACACTAACACCACTGCCTCAGCCATGATTTTCCCCAGCACCATCTCCCCGCAGTGTCCAGCCCTCTCCTAGAACACTCACAGAAGTAAAGTTTTTTGCTCCTTTAAAGAGTCAATACAATACTGCTCATTAATTCAACTGAGGTTTGACAAACAATCTTATTTTAATCACAGCACTGAACTGATTTATAGTAAAAGTAAAACAAGTTTATTAAATAAAAAATAGATGTAAGTAAGTTCAGGTTCAAGGGATAAAGGCTTGGTCTACACTACCAACTTACGTTGGTATAATTGTTGGTGTAGATATCACTATGTCAATGGGAGATCTTCTCCCGTTGCTATAGCTACCGCCTCTTGGGGAGGTGGAGTGCCTACGTCAATGGGAGAAGCTCTCCTATTGGTGAAGGCAGCATCTTCACTAAGCGCTACAGCGGCACAGCTCCACCAGTGCAGCTGTGCCACTGCAGCGTTGTAAGTGTAGACAAGCCCAAAGATTAGAGGGTTACAAACAAACAGAAGTAAAAATACACTTTCTAATGGCTAAGACCTAACTTAATAAACTACTGTCTTTCTTCAAGGTAGTTTCCTCACCAATTTTCCTTTTCCAGCAAAGATTGCCTGGCTCTTAGCCAGGTTTCCCATAGAGTCAAAAGCACTGGTTTTCCATGTCTCCTGAGGTGTAAGATAACTTAGGGTTTCACTACCCCTGCTATATAAACCAGTAAACCTTTGAAATGTATTGTTCTTAAATGTATCCCCAGATAGAGTTCCTTTTTCCTGCTTGGTGTGGAACCATGCTGTCTGGTGTAGACTCCATGCGGTCTTCTCCCCATGGGTGATTTTTACACTGCAAATGACCACTTTCTGCAACCTCCGATACAAATGAATAGCCCACTGAATTTGGCCACTCCTGGTTTGAGGTGTTTGCCTCTTTTTTTTTTTTTTTTTGGAGAAAACCTGTTTATCAACTCCCCCCTGACATGCCTGGTTTAAACACATTATAGTATAATTCCATCACCTCTACATAATCCTTTGAGGGTTCACAGTACATACATCACACCAGAATATTAATGATCAGTGAGTTATTAGTTTTTTAATGACATATTATATGACACCTTTTACACACATTATAAAAATAGTGACTTGGGATACACTGAACTGGTCAGACCAACTGAAATTCACTGCTAGATACCAGGGACCTCTTGCCTTCTATCACAGAGATCCTTTTTTAGGATCACAATAACATAATGCAAATGTAGTCTTTATTATGTGCGGTTGGTATGGTATTTCATCTTAATGATGTAATAAACCCCTCATGCACTCCCACAAAGTTTAAATTTTTAGATGAACAGAAAAATGTCTGAACATGGGCACAGGAGGAACGGAGGGTGTGACACTTGTATAATTTAGCCTAAGAAACTGGAATACACAGGAGTAAAATATATATCAGGGAATTTTCTAACACAATCTATGAACCACTTTCAGAAATGGAAGGTGAAAAAGAAGTGCAGTATGACTACATAAAGGAACATTAGTGGTATAAAGAATTATTTTTATTATCTAAAAGTGTATTTCATGCACTGATAGAAGTTTTACACATACCTATGATTCATTATAGATCAAATATCCTTATTTTACACTGGGTATATTTTTTTTACACAGTAAGTGCTATGGGGAAATAAAGACAGAATCTCGGGTATGTCTACACTACGAAATCAGGTCGAATTTATAGAAGTCGGTTTTTTAGAAATCGGTTTTATATATTCGAGTGTGTGTGTCCCCACAGAAAATGCTCTAAGTGCATTAAGTGCATTAACTCGGCGGAGCGCTTCCACAGTACCGAGGCTAGCGTCGACTTCCGGAGTGTTGCACTGTGGCTGGCTATCCCACAGTTCCCGCAGTCTCCGCTGCCCATTGGAATTCTGGGTTGAGATCCCAATGCCTGATGGGGCTAAAACATTGTCGCGGGTGGTTCTGGATACATATCGTCAGGCCCCCGTTCCCTCCCTCCTTCCCTCCGTGAAAGCAAGGCCAGACAATCGTTTCGCGCCTTTTTTCCTGAGTTATCTGTGCAGACGCCATACCACGGCAAGCATGGAGCCCGCTCAGGTAACCCTCACCCTATGTCTCCTGGGTGCTGGCAGACGTGGTACTGCATTGCTACACAGTAGCAGCAACCCATTGCCTTGTGGCAGCAGATGGTACAGTACACTGGTAGCTGTCCTCGTCATGTCCGAGGTGCTCCTGGCCACGTCGGCCAGGAGCGCCTGGGCAGACATGGGCGCAGGGACTAAATTTGGAGTGACTCGACCAGGTCATTCTCTTTAGTCCTGCAGTCAGTCCTATTGAACCGTCTTATGGTGAGCAGGCAGGTGATACGGATTGCTAGCAGTCCTATTGCATCATCTTCTGCCGGGCAGCCATGAGATGTGGATGGCATGCAGTCCTTCTGCACTGTCTGCGGCCAGCAAAAGATGTAAAAGATAGATGGAGTGGATCAAAACAAGAAATAGACCAGATTTGTTTTGTACTCATTTGCTTCCCCCTCTTCCCCGTCTAGGGGACTCATTCCTCTAGGTCACACTGCAGTCACTCACAGAGAAGGTGCAGCAAGGTAAATCTAGCCATGTATCAATCAGAGGCCAGACTAACCTCATTGTTCCAATAAGAACAATAACTTAGGTGCACCATTTCTTATTGGAACCCTCAGTGAAGTCCTGCCTGAAATACTCCTTGATGTAAAGCCACCCCCTTTGTTGATTTTAGCTCCCTGAAGCCAACCCTGTAAGCCGTGTCGTCAGTCGCCCCTCCCTCCGTCAGAGCAACAGCAGACAATCGTTCCGCGCCTTTTTTCTGTGCGGACGCCATACCAAGGCAAGCATGGAGGCCGCTCAGCTCACTTTGGCAATTAGGAGCACATTAAACACCACACGCATTATCCAGCAGTATATGCAGCACCAGAACCTGGCAAAGCGATACCGGGCGAGGAGGCGACGTCAGCGCGGTCACGTGAGTGGTCAGGACATGGACACAGATTTCTCTGAAAGCCTGGGCCCTGCCAATGCATGCATCATGGTGCTAATGGGGCGGGTTCATGCTGTGGAACGCCGATTCTGGGCTCGGGAAACAAGCACAGACTGGTGGGACCGCATAGTGTTGTGGGTCTGGGACGATTCCCAGTGGCTGCGAAACTTTCGCATGCGTAGGGGCACTTTCGTGGAACTTTGTGACTTGATTTCCCCTGCCCTGAAGCGCATGAATACCAAGATGAGAGCAGCCCTCACAGTTGAGAAGCGAGTGGCGATAGCCCTGTGGAAGCTTGCAACGCCAAACAGCTACCGGTCAGTTGGGAATCAATTTGGAGTGGGCAAATCTACTGTTGGAGCTGCTGTGATGCAAGTAGCCCACGCAATCAAAGATCTGCTGATATCAAGGGTAGTGACCCTGGGAAATGTGCAGGTCATAGTGGATGGCTTTGCTGCAATGGGATTCCCTAACTGTGGTGGGGCCATAGACAGAACCTATATCCCTATCTTGGCACCGGAGCACCAAGCCGGCAAGTACATAAACCGCAAGGGGTACTTTTCAATAGTGCTGCAAGCTCTGGTGGATCACAAGGGACGTTTCACCAACATCAACGTAGGATGGCCGGGAAAGGTACATGACGCTCGCATCTTCAGGGACTCTGCTCTGTTTCAAAAGCTGCAGGAAGGGACTTTATTCCTAGACCAGAAAATAACTGTTGGGGATGTTGAAATGCCTATAGTTATCCTTGGGGACCCAGCCTACCCCTTAATGCCATGGCTCATGAAGCCGTACACAGGCAGCCTGGACAGTAGTCAGGAGCTGTTCAACTACAGGCTGAGCAAGTGCAGAATGGTGGTAGAATGTGCATTTGGACGTTTAAAGGCACGCTGGCGCAGTTTACTGACTCGCTTAGACCTCAGCGAAACCAATATTCCCACTGTTATTACTGCTTGCTGTGTGCTCCACAATATCTGTGAGAGTAAGGGGGAGACGTTTATGGCAGGGTGGGAGGTTGAGGCAAATCGCCTGGCTGCTGGTTACGCACAGCCGGACACCAGGGCGGTTAGAAGAGCACAGGAGGGAGCGGTATGCATCAGAGAAGCTTTGAAAACCAGTTTCATGACTGGCCAGGCTACGGTGTGAAAGTTCTCTTTGTTTCTCCTTGATGAAACCCCCCGCCCCTTGGTTCACTCTACTTCCCTGCAAGCTAACCACCCTCCCCTCCTCCCTTTAATCACCGCTTGCAGAGGCAATAAAGTTATTGTTGCTTCACATTCATGCATTCTTTATTCATTCCTCACACAAATAGGGGGATGACTACCAAGGTAGCCCAGGAGGGGTGGTGGAGGAGGGAAGGAAAATGCCACACAGCACTTTAAAAGTTTACAACTTTAAAATTTATTGAATGCCAGCCTTCTTTTTTTGGGGCAATCCTCTGTGGCGGAGTGGCTGGTTGGCCGGTGGCCCCCCCAACGCGTTCTTGGGCGTCTGGGTGTGGAGGCTATGGAACTTGGGGAGGAGGGCGGTTGGTTACACAGGGGCTGTAGTGGCAGTCTGTGCTCCAGCTGCCTTTGCTGCAGCTCAACCATACACTGGAGCATACTGGTTTGGTCCTCCAGCAGCCTCAGCATTGAATCCTGCCTCCTCTCATCACGCTGCCGCCACATTTGAGCTTCAGCCCTGTCTTCAGCCCGCCACTTACTCTCTTCAGCCCGCCACTTACTCTCTTCAGCCCGCCACCTCTCCTCCTGGTCATTTTGTGCTTTCCTGCACTCTGACATTATTTGCCTCCACGCATTCATCTGTGCTCTGTCAGTGTGGGAGGACAGCATGAGCTCAGAGAACATTTCATCACGAGTGCGTTTTTTTTTCTTTCTAATCTTCACTAGCCTCTGGGAAGGAGCAGATCCTGTGATCATTGAAACACATGCAGCTGGTGGAGAAAAAAAAAGGGACAGCAGTATTTAAAAAGACACATTTTATAAAACAGTGGCTACACTCTTTCAGGGTAAACCTTGCTGTTAACATTACATACATAGCACACATGCTTTCGTTACAAGGTCGCATTTTGCCTCCCCCCCACCGCGTGGCTACCCCTTCAACCTCCCCCCTCCCCGTGGCTAACAGCGGGGAACATTTCTGTTCAGCCACAGGTAAACAGGAATGGGCTCCTCTGAGTGTCCCCTGAAGAAAAGCACCCTATTTCAACCAGGTGACCATGAATGATATCTCACTCTCCTGAGGTTAACACAGAGAGATAAAGAACGGATGTTGTTTGAACGCCAGCAAACATACACTGCAATGTTTTGTTGTACAATGATTCCCGAGTACGTGTTACTGCCCTGGAGTGGTAAAGTGTCCTACCATGGACTTTTGCAAAGGCTTTTGGGAGTACATCCAGGAGAGCCGCGAATGCCAGGGCAAATTAATCCTTTCACATGCTTGCTTTTAAACCATGTATAGTATTTTAAAAGGTACACTCACCGGAGGTCCCTTCTCCGCCTGCCGGGTCCAGGAAGCAGCCTTGGGTGGGTTCGGAGGGTACTGGCTCCAGGTCCAGGGTGAGAAACAGTTCCTGGCTGTCGGGAAAACCGGTTTCTCCGCTTGCTTGCTGTGAGCTATCTACAACCTCATCATCATCATCTTCTTCATCCCCAAAACCTGCTTCCGTGTTGCCTCCATCTCCATTGAAGGAGTCAAACAACATGGCTGGGGTAGTGGTGGCTGAACCCCCTAAAATGGCATGCAGCTCATCATAGAAGTGGCATGGTTGGGGCTCTGACCCGGCGCAGCCATTCGCCTCTCTGGTTTTCTGGTAGGCTTGCCTCAGCTCCTTAAGTTTCACACGGCACTGCTTTGGGTCATTGTTATGGCCTCTGTCCTTCATGCCCTGGGAGATTTTGCAAAGGTTTTGGCATTTCGAAAACTGGAACGGAGTTCTAATAGCACGGATTCCTCTCCCCATACAGTGATCAGATCCTGTACCTCCCATTCAGTCCATGCTGGAGCTCTTTTGCGATTCTGGGACTCCATCATGGTCACCTCTGCTGATGAGCTCTGCATGGTCACCTGCAGCTTGCCACGCTGGCCAAACAGGAAATGAGATTCAAAAGTTCGCGGTTCTTTTCCTGTCTACCTGGTCAGTGCATCTGAGTTGAGAGTGCTGTCCAGAGCGGTCACAATGGAGCACTCTGGGATAGCTCCTGGAGGCCAATACCGTCGAATTGTGTCCACAGTACCCCAAATTCGACCCGGCAAGGCCGATTTAAGCGCTAATCCACTTGTCAGGGGTGGAGTAAGGAAATCGATTTTATTTCGATCTAAGTCAAAATAAAGGGCTTCATCGTGTGGATGGGTGCAGGTTTACTTTGATTTAACGCTGCTAAATTCGACCTAAAGTCCTAGTGTAGACCAGGGCTTAGTCAAAGCCAGAGACTAAAATAACACCAAAACCTCAAGATGCCTTAACTAAAAGTGATCTGAAAGGAATTTTTCACTTCTTCTGTAATATTCAATAAAAGTAGAATACAGTTGTTCAGTTCTCCCTCTTCAACTAAAAAAAAAAAAAAAAAAAAAACCGAAACAACTGTGACAAAGTTCCTCCTCTGCCTTGGTAGGTCCTGCGCTTTCTGGTGGATTTGCTCACCTCAGAAATTCACGGCAGCCTTCAGTTTGGCCGCTTTTGCTACAGGCTCAAACCTGCCATTCACACAGCTAACCTCATCACTGGCCAGCATTGGGGGAACAGAGAACAATCTCTTGTCCCACCTAGTGGGTCAGGGACGGGCCAGATCCCTTTCCAAATTAGACCTTCCCCTCTTGTGTCTCACAGACCAGGTCAACTCCTCCTGTGTCAGACAGGGAGTCGGGGGAATGGGGGGGAACACGGGCCCACCCTCTACACCAGGTTCCAGCACAGGGCCCTGTGGATAGCAGCTGTCCACAATGTCTCCTGTATCAGCTGTGTGACAGCTACAACTCCCTGGGCTACTTTCCCATGGCCTCCCCCCAGCACCTTGTTTATCCTCACTGCAGAGCCTTCCTCCTGAAGTCTGAGAACACTTGTACTCCTCAGTCCTCCAGCAGCATGCCTTCTCACTCCCTGCTCCTTGCACGCCCCCCACTAACTGATGGGAGGTTCTTTTTAAAACAGGTGTCCTGATTAGCCTGCCTGCCATAATTGATTCTACTAAGTTCTTAATTGGCTACAGGTGTCTTAATTAGCTTGCCTGTCTTAGTTCGTTCTGGCAGGTTCCTGATTGCTCTAGGGCAGCCCCTGCTCTGGTCAGTCAGTGAACAGAAAACTATTCATCCAGTGGCCAGTATATTTGCCTGCTACCAGACTCCTCCACCCAACTGCTCTGGGTCTGTCACACAACCTAAACTGGAAACACTACCTCAAATTGTCACCTATTCACCCCCACTACAGCATTTGAAGATTCTGTGCTTCCCTCACACTCAGGTCCCACCACTCCAGACTCCAGCCCGCCCAGAATCTTGTAGCCTGTCTTCTCACACAACCACAAAGAGCAACTACATCACTCCCATCCTGAAACAAATCCACTGCCACCATATTCAGGGCAGAAGACAGTTTTAGTGTAACTCCAATGGAGCCAGTGAAGTTTCCCTAGCAAAGAATTTTGCTCCTGGTTTTTAAGTGGACTTGCTCCAGCCTATCTTAAAGACCAGAGGCTTGTTCTGGCACTGCCACTGATTTTAAGCTGTTTTTTCTACCTCCTTCCTCTGCTTCTTTAGTGACATCCTCTTACTTGCCCCTTCCCACATATGGACAAATGTCAGTGTGCAAACCTTCTTCCTCTGCAGCCCCCAACATCTGCAACAGTCTCCTTCTAACTCCTCATTGACTTGCCATCAATTTTCAAAACTAATGTGAAAAACATAGCTTTCCTCCCTTATCTGTGCCTCCTTCTGCAAATGATTTTTCATTTTATCATTGTCTTTGTATTATTTGACTCCATAAAGAATATTGATATAGAAAGCCTGATCCTGCACCTATTGTAGTCAAAAGGAAACTTATCACAGCGATTCCATAATTCATGTGAAATACCCTGTACAAAATAAAGTTATATTGTATTAAATACACCCAGCTATGTTTACCCAAAAGTAAATTATGACTAGCCCAATGATCCAGAACACAATGCCACGTAAAAGATGCAAAGCATCAGATCATGGACTCTAATTCCTCTAGCTATTCAAAGCTTACAGCAACACAGCACTTAAGGAGAAGATTTATAGCCTATACCACACGTACCTGTACCTCTCCATTGCTTCTCATTATAAAGCAGCACGGCATTCTCATTTTTGACTGTCTGCTTTTCCCATTTGCAGTGATCATGAGTGCTATGAATGTGAATGGAGAGGAATGAGAAAAGGCACCCCAGAATTAGAAAGTAAGCAAAAGCCTTACACCATTACATCCAGTAAACTTCAAACTGTGCTTCTGTCTATTTTTGCTGCTTATATACCATCCAAATTACCTTCAGAGCAACCCCTGTACTTTGTGCCTCAGGGTTGATGGCTCAGCCATACACTGCTGAAGTCTTTCCATTCCCCCCAGAATATTTAGCACAGCTGAACAAATAATTAATAATGAATCTGAATTCATAATGAAATATTGCTTATTTTTCTCATTATGTTTAGAATCAGGCTGATTATTTCTGCTCACCCATCATGAGGTTTTCAAATCCATTGCATATTTGAAGATATATATACACCATATAGGTGGAGGTAGTATCCATTTGATACAGTAAATTATTTTAGGCTTGTGATAAATTGTGCATGTAAAACATATCACATACTAGTGGCCACATCACTGTCACACTAAGTCATCTTTCCTAGAGCTTGTATACACAATTTAGAAATTCACTTTCCATGAACATTTTTGCCAGCCAAATTTAATAATTCACATATTCACAGAAATAAATATGAGAAAGGCACGAAATTTGCCAAAGAGAATTAATTTTAAAATGTAAACAAATTTGCAAAAATGTTTTTGTATTATTACCACCTCTACTAATTTGCAGTCATATCTATCTTGTGTATTTATAGGCACCAAAACTGCAGTGTGTAGGCACCAATGCAATCAACCAATACACCTATAAATGAGTAATGAGTACTACAAGAAAATTTTTCAAAGAATAATTCTAAATCCTACCAGTTGTCAGCCTACAGTGCCAACAACAACATACCAGAAATAGGGCTATAGCAATATATCCACTCTCTCAAATGATCCTCTAGAAAGAGCTGTGAGCAGCACAATGCAAACAAGAAATATATTATATACTAAATGTATCCAGGTTCAAGAAAATGAGACGGAAGAGAGTTAGAACAAAGAACGTTGAAAGAGGAATCTGTTGTGGTAGATAGCACCTCATAGATACTGTACAGGAAAACTTCATTTAGAAACAGAGAGAAATTAGCATTAGAGTCCAACAGTCCAAATTCTGCTCTCAAATATATCATGAAATGATGTTGCATGCTTTAACTTGTCTGTCAGCTTTTCTGAAGCACTCATCACCCTAGTATCTGGGGCCCTGATTGTCAAAGTGCACAATTTTACCATTGTCTTCAATAGGAGCAGAAGCAGTGCCTACATGCTGTGCAAGGCAATTAAGGCAGAATTTGTCCTAATGTGAGTAGTCCACACAATTAAAAATGTTAAGAGTTAAATGTTGACGTAATTATCTAAAAATTATAAACGTCCGTAACACTGCAAAAGTCCTTTAAAACTATGAAAAGAAAAGAAAAGAACTGTCATCTTATTGTATGTATAAATGGGGTTTATTTTAAAGATTTTTAATTATTGTCTGTACCATATTTTAGACCCTGCATTTGGAAAAGTTTACATGTACCCCATTAGTTCTTACTAATTAAAAGCCTAGCTAAACAGAATTTCCCACTTAGCAGGCTTTTGAGGTACTGTCTTCTATGCTCTGTTTCTCCTCTTTCTGTGAGTCTCCAACCTTTCCTCCAAATTTTAAATCATTTAGTGTCACATTACACATCATACTATGCCCGCTCCAGCATCTGTCTAATGCTAAACTATGTTTGAGAACATGGCAGATGTTCCTCCAGTGTTGTGGGGCCTTTATCATGACGCTGAGTTCCCAAGTGGCATTAACTGGCACAGGCTCCAGCAACATGAGAGCAGCATTATCAGGGAATTCTCAGTAAAAGTCCTATCCTATAGGACTCAGTTCCTCTGACTGTCCAAATTAAATCTAATTTAAATTGTCGTCTAGTTTTGTTCTTACTTTTTTGATTTCTGAGTTAAAATTGAAGTAAGTTCGTTCTGTGATGGCTGCACTATGAGTCCGTGAAATAAATATATTTATAATATATAACAGATGAAATAGTCATAGGTAGGCATGGGAGGCATAGCTGCAAAGATCCCTTAACTGTTTTAAAATATGTTCTCATTTAGAGAAGAAAGACAAATGTGTATAGAAACGAGAGGGGAACAAAGACGAACATAGGAAAGAGGAACGTGGAAAAGAGACACAAAGAAGAAAAGTAAATGGGCAGGCTGGGAAGGCAGGCTGAACAGAAGATATCGAGGAGGATGGAATATGTATAGGAAAAGGGGATCCAGGGAACTTTCATGTGTAAAGTCAGTGGGGGCTCTGCACTGGCGCAGTGGTCCACCCATACAGACGTTGCAAGACTGGGGCGTAAATGATCAATCATAATCAAATACAGAAGCCACTCAAATTCTTTACTAACCTCAACTTCAGCAGTGTACAGTCAGTGTACGATTAACTCAGAAAAAAGACTAATTAGTTAAAAAATTTCAGTCATTTCCAAATAGTGGAAGCCCTTAAGCGCAGCTAGTAGGAAAGTTTAATGTTAGTTTACTCTTGTACTCTGTAATGTATACTTTAAAAGGTGGTGGTGGAAAAAGGAGAAGTATATTTGAAGATATATTAAAACTTTTTTTCTTTTAGAGTTAGCCTGAGAATTGTTCTGCTATAGGACCAAATTTTGTGTGGATAACAAAACTAAGCAGGTGGAAACAAAGAGTACATTTCCACTAGGGTTTTATTTTTGTCAGAGGGATACTCCCAATCCAGTTTTATTAACTCTGCTGCTGCTGCATGCCTTGAAATCAATGCTGAGAATCTTAGTGTACAATAGAGGAAAGAAAACCACAGACATGAATAAACACCAATGATTTGTCTGAAATAGCAGCCGATTGACAAACTTACCGTTTAGCACAGACATGGAGAGCAGCTACATCAAGTTCATCAGAATCTAAATCTCTTTCATTTCAGCTTTCTGTAAAAGGTACAGAGAGGCACAAAGAATGACACAGAGAGAAAAAAATTCAGCAGCCAAAAGACCACTCCTACTTTCTAAGATCTGTTTATAAAACAGGATGATTCACAGCACAAGAGAGCTAATGGCATGTTATACTGTAAAACACTGAGACAACTGTATAGCACACCACTCATCTCAAAAAATCACACCGACTCCTAACATTTAAATATTACACACAAACTCTTAAGGGAGAGCCCTATCTTCATTTTGTGTCTGCTACAGCATCGAGTACATTCTTGCATATATTACAAAGTAACAACAGGTGGGTCGAGGAATTTGTATTCAGAAGTGGATTGAGATTAGATTGAGGTTTTGGTTCTAGACTGAGTCAGAGCTAGCAAACTCAGAATTGACAATGCTAAATTCTTGTGAGCTGTACTTGTGATACATGTGTGATACAAGATTTCAGCCCCTTGTCACAAGTGCCGGAACTAGAGGTGCTGGGGGTGCTGCCACACACCCTCTCCCTTGAAGTGGCTTCCATCCATATAGGGTTTACAGTTTGGTTCAATGGTTCTCAGCATCGCCACTATAAAAATGGTTCCAGCATTCCTGCCCACTGGAACCAGGAAATAGGCTGCTTCTGATTTTGGACCTGGTCCTGTTCTCAGTTGCACCAATGTGTATCCAGAATAACTACACTGACCTCAGAGGAGTTTTGATACTATAAAATCAGTGTGAAAGCAGAAACAGGCTATATATCTTTACACTGAGAAGAGATTTTCTGTCTTAGTGACAAATTGTTTCTTTAAAGCAACTTTTCTTCTACTGTAAATTGATCAATCCTTTCTGTGAATTCACAAAATCACTTTTTTTTAAGTTGCAGAAAGCGTGAAGCAGCCTTTTACTTTTTCAGAAGATTTACAATTAAAAACAAAAACAAAAACCCAAACGCTAAGCAGTGAATTGCTACTAGTCCCATTGATTTCAGTGGGACTACCTGCAAAATAAGGTGTGACTCAACATGATTAAGAGTGGTAGAATCTGGCCCTTAACAACTCCCCATTCCCCTTTGGTCAATTGCCTTAGGTAATTACACAAGAAAGTTCATTTAGATAACCTCAGTTTATGCAGTATTTTAAGGCATTTCCTACAGTAAGTATAGTTAATATTACAGATAATGAGGCAACTTTCTCTGATTACTGCAGATAAAATTAGACAGCTTTTTAGGAACAACACTGTAGTAAATGAGATTCTAGTTTTATTATTATTTTTCTTTGCTCTAATGAACTAGTAGACGGGAAAATCAGGCTATTTGTGCTGGGAAGGACAAATATATCTTGCTTTTGGGTACCTAGATGCTATGGGGTGAGGCACTCTATCCATGGATTGGCATACTAAGAGATCAGAAATGACACACATCAGAGACCCATTTCAGACGCAATGCACTCACAGTTCCTATCATATGCTAGAGGAAGTAGCATTGAGCCCAGTCTTGTTCCCAGGACAATCAATGGTTTAGTCCTCCAGTGTTATCTGATGCAGCTGAACTTGTGTATTTCATGAGCCTCCTGAGAGCAGACGGACCTAGAAATCTTGATTCCAATTTTACTTACACTAGTTCTATCACAGTGCAACTACCTGGACTTCCTTAGAGTTGCATCTGATTTACATAAACATAAAAGAAATCAAAATTAGGCCTTTAGTCATGTTGCACTTCTTATAGGTCTTACAGGTTGTGTGGTATTGTTATGTGCATGTTGGTAAATATATTTAAATAATTAACTACAAAAACAAATGTCATTACATTTTAATTAAAATGCATCAAACTAACCTAAAATGTTTCATTCAGAAAATACTTACACATTCTTTTAGAGCAATGTTTCCTGCGCAGCTTTTACACATAAATATTTTATTTTAATACTGTTACACAACATCAGTATGAAAACAAATTAAGTAATGAACATATTTGCCACACTAGGCTAACATATTTTATACCATACAACAGTCAGCTGCAGTTCAGATGAAACCTAATAGATGTTAGAATAGATGTTTAGACCAAGAGGAATTGTGAGCTGCCACCATTTCAGGCAACAGAGTTGACTGTTCTAGGCAGAATTAGAACCCTCCATGTCAAACAGTTTTCACAGTGGGATGTAGAACGCAATAAATCATCCATGGAGGTAGGGAGGGAGGGAGGATTCTATGCAGAATTGAAAAGGAACTTACCAGTTACTGGGGCACCATGTTCCATAACACGCTTCAGATGGTTCAACTATGCAACTATGGTTCACCTGCACAACTGGACATACACTATCTTTGTAGTGTATGTCTTGTTAGGAAATTCCCACGCCACCTTAATCACATTGTCATAAACTAGGTGAGGAAGAATTACACAGCTTCTCTTCAAATTCGCAAGGGTTTTTGCTTCCCTGCTGTCAGTTCCTGTGCCAGGCCCTGGCTGCCAGGAGTAGCAACTGCAGGCAAAGTCCAGCTCTGCCCCAGCCTCCTTGGGCTGGAGCATGCCCAGTGCAGCTGAAATCTTTAGAGAATTTAGATGACAAATTCTAACTAGTCTGAGCATGTGCAAATTGAGATTTTTCAAAGGTTTATAACTTGGCCAAATTTGGGTAGGTTTCCAAGGGAATTGGAAACGACACATCCCTGATACCACGGTAATACCCCCAAATTTCAAGTCCCTTCTCCAAAGCATGGAGGTGCCAGAGCTTCTCAATGAAATGGTTGTAAGAATTTTTTTTTCAAACGTTAGCAAGACAATGTATTTTCCCCTAACTTTGTTCTGAGAAATGGCTAAAGCATTTTAGCTGGAAATTTAAAAAAAAAATTAAAAAATCAGCTTGAGGCAGACACTCTCCATGGAAAATTTCAGCCTGAATTCAGACAAAATAATAAGTAAACAGGGTCTTATAATGAAAAATGTTACTCAATCTTAATTATAGGTGCCGCTAACAGTTCTGCCTATAATAAGTGCTAGTACATGGCTAACTTAGATTTCTAGGCATTACTATACCACAAATAATACATAAGGCTACCACTGGTTTTGTGTCATATTTGGCAAGTCTTTTAATCACTTTGCTTCATTTTCACCTAATGCAGACATTTTGAGGATTATTGGTACATATAAGATTGGATTATACTTATACTTTACATATAAGAAGAGCTGTATAAATACAAAGTCTTGCTACTTTTTCATGTTCAGCTGCTATTGTACTTACACAAATAAAAGATGAAGGCAACTTTCAGCTTTTGTCCATGTGCAGGAAACTCCTTCACTTCACACTGAGTAGGCAAGAATGCAGGGATTTCATTATCTTACAAAGTTCAAACTCTTTTATTTACAAATTCACAGTGAGTCAACAGCAGGACTCTACTACGTTTATTTTGGCTGTAAAGTTGCTCTGCATAGTTGAACTTCACATCAGCCCTATGCTGGCATTCAGAATGCCAGAAGATAATGGAATCCTTTGTACTCTGTAGAAAAACATCCAGAGTGAAATTCACCTCTCTGCTGTGGGTCAGTACAAGCTCTACACACAACTTTACGCCTCAAAACAGAGGTTAAGTAGGACCCACCAAAGAGAATCATCAAGAAATCCTCAGTAAATCAGAACCATTTGTATATCTATTATATATACACACATATTGGTAAACTACAGGAGTTACAGTCAAAATTTCTCAAATTGGGCAAGTTTTTAAAGTTAGGATTGTGTACATATTTGCATAAACCTAACTAGTGTGTGCAAATCCTAAATCCTTACATGCAAATTGGTGTATTTTCAAGTGCACGTGACCAGTCATTCATTCAATTGACCATATGCATATGTAAATCTCTCTTTTGTGGGCACACATGAGAAGTAAAGTAGCCTCAGTTTGCTTTAGCTTAACTAAGGCCACTTTACTTCTCAATGAGAGTGTTCACACAAGGGTTTAATGCACTTTAGTTAATACTAATACAAGCTAATACTTGATACCTTTGCTTAACACATATTAACTTTCCTGAGTGTCCCCAAGTAGACAAACACTTAGGGTTCTCTACAGCAGTGGTTCTCAAAGGCAGTCTGCTGCTTGTTCAGGGAAAGCCCCTGGCCCGCACATCCCTTCGCCTGTCCCGCTTCCCGTAGCCCTCATTAGCCTGCAGCAGCAAACCGCGGCCAGTGGGAGCCGTGATCAGCCGAACCTGCAGACACAGCAGGTAAACAAACCAGCCCGGAGCGCCAGGGGCTTTCCCTGAACAAGCGGCAGACCAGCTTTGAGAATCACTGCTCTACAGTACCCATCACCATAGTACAGTAACTCCTCACTTAACATTGTAGTTACGTCCCTGAAAAATGCAACTTTAAGTGAAAAGATGTTAAGCGAATCCAATTTCCGCATAAGAATTAATGTAAATGGGGGGGTTAAGTTCCAGGGAAAAAATTTTCACCAGACAAGACTCTCTCTATATATATCTATATACAGAGAGAGAGGAAGAGTATAAGTTTTAAAACAAACAATTTAATACTGTACACAGCGGTGATGATTGTGAAGCTTGGTTGAGGTGGTGAAGTCAGAGGGTAGAAGAGGGTGGGATATTTCCCAAGGAATGCCTTACTGCTAAATGATGAACTAGCTTTTGGCTGAGCCCTCAAAGGTTAACCCATTGTTGTTAAAGTAGCCGCACACTCTACAAGGCAGCACGAATGGAGGGAGGGGAGACAGCATGGCAGACAGAGACACACACCCTGTGTGAGAGAGTGAGAGATGTGCATTGCCCCTTTAAGTACACTGACCCCACTCTAAGTAAACTGTTTTTTGAAGTAGATCAGCAAGTTGAGATAGCAGCTGCTGCTGCCTGGAAGCTCCCTCTGTCCTGAACCCTGTCATGTGTGTCCCCTCGCCCCCATTGAGATGGAGTAAGTGGGGTGCAGGAGCAGGGGGAGGGGGACACCCTGACATTAGCCCCCATCTCTCTCCCCACCTGTACAGCAAGTAGGAGGCTCCGGAGAGCAGCTCCAAGGCAGAGGACAGGAGCAGCACAGGGCAGTGGGCAGAGGGATGGCTAAACTGTCGGCAATTGATAGCCTGTTGGGTGGCTGCCGCCCAGGGAACTTAGGGGTGCACGGAGCTGACAGGGAGGCTGCCGATCCACCCTGGTTCCAAGCCCTCACCAGCTAGCTCCAACGGGCTACTCTTCCTGCAAGCAGTAGACAAAGCAGGCGGCTGCCAGACGTTATAAGGGAGCATTGCACAACTTTAAACGAGCATGTTCCCTAATTGATCAGCAACGTAACAATGAAACAACGTTAACCAGGAAGACTTTAAGTGAGGAGTTACTGTATCTAATGCCTGGTCTACACTCCAAAGATAGTTCAATTCAAGTCACTTTGTATTGACCTAATTGTGCATGTGTCTACACTCATATACGTATCTGGGCAACATAAGCACCCTGTTACAGCAACACAGTAATACCACCTCCCCAAACAGCATTGAGCCGTAGTTAACCTATGGAGGTCAATGCTGTAATGGACCAGTGCATAGGCAGTCTGGCCTACTGGTCAGAGCTGGGCTGAGGTCTGCCTATCAGGGATGGTAGTCACTGGGCAGGAGCTGGATCAATCATAAGGGCCAAATTCCATAAGCAAGAGTTAGGATCAGAGTCTGACCAGAGTCAGAGACCTAAGTCCAGAAACAGTGCCAGGTTGGAATCAGGAGGCAAGAGTCAGGGACAGATTCAGGCTGGGTTCAGAGACTGGAGATCAGACACAGTATCAGGTTAGAATCAAGAGGCAGGAATCAGGATTGGAGTCAGGCTGGTGTCGGAGGCCAGAGATCAAGCAAGGTCTGGCGCTGCAGAAGGCTGAAGTCTGTGAGGTTGCTCAGTTAACTTCCTGGGGAAACCCCTGCTGTTAAAGAGGCCTGTCAGAGGGCCACAGGTTACTGTCACTCTGGGTCTCTTGGGCAGCACTTTCTGCAGGCACCTACTCTCTATAGTGCTCCTTGGCTGTGCCTCTGTGTGGTTTCACCCTTTAAAACCTCTGCATAATTTTGAAATGTCTTTTCCTGGTTGCCCAACTCGGCCAGCACACTTAGCAGCTCTCCATTATTGTGTGCAACTACCCAACCAACCAGGCCAGCTCCACACACTAGAAGCATTCCTCCCTGGAGTAGATGGGAAGTATTGGATCTCTTGGGCCTGTAGAGAGAAGATGATGTGCAGGCACAGCTAGAGAGCAGTCGCAGAAACATGGACATCTACCAAGAGATTGCGCAGGGAATGCAAGAGAAGGGGTATGACAGGAAACAGCAGCAGTGCCATATGAGAGCAAACCAACTGCGGCAGGCATATCCCAGGACCAGAGAGGCCAACAGTTGATCCAGTGCAGAGCTGCAGACCTACCGCTTTCACAAAGATCTGTATGCCATACTTGGCAGAGACCCCACCAGCACCCTGCAGAGCACCATGGATACGTCCAAGGAACTAAAGACACAGAACAGCGAGGAGGATGGGGAACATCTGATGGGGTATAGGGTCCAGCTATGGTGCAAGCCAGGACCTGTTTGAAACTGCACCACAGTCCAGCCAGTTCCACCAGCTGAGCCCGATGCAGGGGAAGGAACCTCGGCCAATGCATGAATTCATTTTCCATTACAATGTTTAAATGTCCAGATGGCATCGAACCCCAATTTAGAAGGGAACAGGTATCAACTTTTCATTCATTTACTCAGACTAGAAGAGGTAGCGGTACGTGATAAAGGCATACAAGTCAGATATGGTTATGAAAGAAATAAAAAATAAACACACAAGCTATTTCCTAAACTTTACCAAGACTATTAGTTCTAAAAGCAAAGCAGGTTATCTCACCATAAGCTTTAATACATTTCACAGACTGTCTGCTTCTAGCCTGGGACACTCTTCCCACTGTTCAATGATGCTTCTCTTTGTCTTCAAACCATCTAACATCCATGTGCCAAGGTAGCGGTGGAGAAGTGACTAGAGGCCTTTTTTCCTCCTTCTTATACCCCAATACCTTGTGCTGGAAAAATCCTTGCTGGGTTATAGGGTTAGGCAGTCCCATTGCCTATGTCCTCTGCAAAGCGTCCTTCAGCTGAATTGTAAATTCTTGTTTCCACTTTCTGAGTACATGCTGTTAGCTCTGAGGCAACATGTAAATCCTTTGTTTAGAGTTGGCGGTTAATAGTTTTCTAACACCTGTGGTCAGTCCTTTGTGTCTCTGAAGGGCTAGTCGGTGGGTGTTTCCCAGATTTACAAATATGTTTCAGTAACAAACATATAGCAGGTTTCAGAGTAACAGCCGTGTTAGTCTGTATTCGCAAAAAGAAAAGGAGTACTTGTGGCACCTTAGAGACTAACCAATTTATTTGAGCATGAGCTTTCGTGAGCTACAGCTCACTTCATCGGATGCATACCGTGGAAACTGCAGCAGACTTTATATATACACAGAGAATATGAAACAATACCTCCTCCCACCCCACTGTCCTGCTGGTAATAGCTTATCTAAAGTGATCATCAGGTGGGCCATATATATATAAAGTCTGCTGCAGTTTCCATGGTATGCATCCGATGAAGTGAGCTGTAGCTCACGAAAGCTCATGCTCAAATAAATTGGTTAGTCTCTAAGGTGCCACAAGTACTCCTTTTCTTTTTGCAAACATATAGCAAAATCTCCTAACTCCATGTGCAGTGTTAATACACACATTTTAACAGGACAATGATGTACAGTAGAACATGAGTTTTCAAATGATACCTCACAAGGCATGCTTTGTACAAAATATATCATAACCATACAAAAGTGGCGAACATGGGGTACAGCTGGGGAACGGTGTGTCACAGTCATATCCCCCATTTCTGCAGTTCTTCCTGTAGCTCTGCAAATACTGCAGTATTGTTCATCCTGTGGTTGCAACACTCATGAAAATAGTGTGGGCTCCGTGCTTCTGTCTGAGATGGCTGACAGCGAAAAGTGCCCAATAGGTTTGTGGGATTTTTTAAAATGGTGCAAAAATTATGGATGGCATTATGGAATGGAGAAAGTTGCAGGATGGGAACTTGACCATTGGCTCCTAGTATCCCCTTCATGACAATGGGTGTTACCATACACACTGTAACGATGAAGTAAGCTGTAGCTCACAAAAGCTTATGCTCAAATAAATTTGTTAATCTCTAAGGTGCCACAAATCCTCCTTTTCTTTTTGCGGATACAGACTAACACGGCTGCTACTCTGAAAACTGGACTAAAGTAATTCACACTTTTGGTTTCACAGAAGTTACTAAAATATCCATGTATTAGGGTAGCAGCACTAACTGCTATTATAACAGTATGCTTATGTATGCTTGCTAGGGGATTAAGGCACTCTGCACCTTTCAGGATTAGGTTGTGAACCACCCATTATATTAGCCTGATTGCCAGTATCACAGGTGTTCCTTGCACAGCCAGCTCCCACTCATGTACATGTTTGTGTTCCACAACTTCCTGACCCCCAATGTAAGATTTTGAGTAACATGACAGTAGGATGGTACCAGGGTTTAGAGGGTTGGTAGTGTGATTGCGCATATTGTAGGTTCAACTACTACTTGGAAGAGATTTTTTTTAAATGGTTCATTTTCGTTTGTTTGGTTTTAGAGCAACATTATCAAGAGAATGAGGATCTTGAAATTTAATTAGGAAGAATCTTGAGATTTCGGTGAGAGAAATGTCTGTGGAGCAGAGAGGGGGGAGTCAGATTGGAGAGGATCCAGGAGTTCATTTGAGATGAGGAAGTTAATACAGCAGTTGCAGACAGTCTACTTACTGAGCTTAGAAGTGAAGGGAAGTAGGAAAATGGAGACAAGTAAACACAAGGGTAGGTATTTACTTAGGAAAGGGGAAACTTGGGTACATTTGTACTCAGAAGGGATAGAACTTCAGGTAGAGCTTTCTCAGTGTTAAATGTTAAAGCCATGGCTACAGTGAAGTCACGTATTAAAAGGAATCCTTCGGTTCTTGCCGTGCTCTGGGATATTTTAGTCTTTTTTCTCGGCAATCTTAAAAAATCATAGAAAATACAATAGAGAGATCCTTCATAGTGTGGCTAAAAATGTGGAACATGTGGTCACAGAGAATGGTCTTCAAAAATGTCTGATGCTTTGCTTCTGTAGCCTTCTCATTGGCTATGGGATCCAAATTCATTTTCAGCATGAGGGACAAGGCTTTAATTCAGCCCAAACACAGGCAGTACAAATACTTGCAGTTATTTCATTTACAGTTAAGGCATGTGGAAAAAATGCACACCCTCATGTATCTAATCTAATTGATCTGACTGAAGACACTTAACAGGTACAGGAAAAGGTCAGCTCCAAAAATATAGCAGAAAGAGTCAAGTTACAGTAGGGCTAACCATTTACATGGCCAATTTGGAGTCAGACTATGAAGGTCACTCATATGGCAAGGAAAGGTAGGAGTGCACAAAGGGACTCACCCACACCCTGCTCATCTCCCTCTTCATTCACCCCAAGGGCACACATCAGCCCCAAAACGGGAGGAGAAGATGTAGTGCCAATGCTGAACCAGGAAACTTTGAGTCGGACATGACCTTTTCTCTGAGCTTCCCATGCAGCAGGGTAGTTCCTGGTCACTTGCAAAGCAGTGCCTGCATTGCACAATCTACACTGTACAGAGGACAAAACAAGGACTTATTTTCCTCTCATAGAATTTGTGTGTGAGAGTTTCAGGCCATCAGTTCAGGCCATCAGTTGGAGGTTCTTTAAACTTGATCCTTGATTTTAATGGCCCTTTCTCAACCTGCTTTTTTCCCCTCCAAAATACTTTGCATGTTGCGTTTTTGATAGCTCTCACTGTACAGTTGATCAGTTTACAAACAAATGAATGTTCAGAATGTATTCATTCCATATTATGCAGAGTGCAAAAACTTTTGAGGGTGGTGTTTATAACAAATTCACTACCTTGCTTGAAATAATCTGATGTTTTGAGACTACCAGCCCAACTTGATGTAACTGGCTATCCAGACCTCTCTCACACACTGTCTGAGCCTAGGTAGGACATAGCAAGCTTTGACTATTAGGTTGCTGGGGGCCTTGAGAAATCAAGAGGTACCGTACTGGAGATATGCCATCAGCCATCATATGTTAAATTGCCGTTGTGCAGTAATCTTGTTCAAGTAGCTCTGTGTAACTCCTAATATGAAGTGTCATTGCACTGCTTGACACCAGCGAGTTCCAAATTATGGGAAATACAATGGGACCCTTTAGGGCAATAGCTTTCTACATTTTTACTTTATAAATTAGGGCATGAATTCACCGCACCTCACTCATCACTGTACTGTAAAGGACTATGTTTTTTGTAGCATAACCTTCATTAAAAAAGGTCCCTTTAGGGAAATGTTGAGAGAATTGGGAACAGGGGACCTGTAAATATTTAAGTCACTAAGCAGAAGTCATGAGAGATGTGAACAATTGAATTGACAAATGACTGCATGAAGCAGAACATTATATGACCCACATAATAGGGATTCATGAGAACTCTGAATTTTCTTTCTTGATATGATCAAAATAAGAAGAGACTGCAGGAAGCACTATAATCTATAAATGAAAAACAGAAAATAATCTGGTTTCAGAGGAACAGCCGTGTTAGTCTGTATTCGCAAAAAGAAAAGGAGTACTTGTGGCACCTTAGAGACTAACCAATTTATTTGAGCATGAGCTTTCGTGAGCTACAGCTCACATAAACTACAATAAACCAAGCTGCAGAAAAAATATGAAGATATTTCACCTGCGACATTTATAATTTAAATCACAAATCCATTTTAAGTGGGCTAAAGCTCTTCCTAGATTCCAAGGCCAGAAAAGACCATTGTGATTATCTGCACTGACCATAGCACAGGCCATAGAAGCTCCCCAAAATAATTCCTAGAGCAGATCTTTTAGAAAAACATCGCATCTTGATTTTAAAATTGCCAATGATGGACAATCCACCATGACGCTAGGCAAATTGTTCCAATGGTTAATTACTCTCACCATTAAAACTTTACACCTTATTTCCAGTCTGAATTTGTCTAGCTTCAGCTTCCAGCCATTGGATCATGTTATAAAACTTTCTCTGCTAGTCTGAAGAGACCATTATTAAATATTTGTTCCCCATGTAGATATTTATAGAATGTAATCAACTAACCCCTTACGCGATAGTTTGGGATTCATTCAGGCCAGTAACAGGTTCAGTCAACACCTGCCTTGGATCTCGGGGTGCCTTAAATGCTATGGGACTGTAGCTCAGAGCCTTGGCACCAGCAGCCAAGTTACTCTTGGCAGGGAGACCTCAGCAACCCATCCAGCCCTGAATCCTCCCCAAAAGCGTTCCTCTGCAGTGCTCAGCCCCCCTTGCTGTAGCACTCACAAAACCTCAAATTTGCTGCTCCTTTAAAGAGACTGTACAGAGCAGCCTGATAGCTTAACTGGGGTTAGCATACCCTCTTCTTCAAATACATAGCACTGAATGGGTTTATAGCAAGTCTAAGAAACAACATGCCTTTGCCTAAGACTGGCTGGGCTTCGGCACTGTCTGCCAAACACATCTGAGGAACATAATTCCAACACATCTGTACAGTTTTTTGTATGTTGACCACACATACATCACACAAGAATATTAATGATCAGTGAGTTAATAGTTTTCCAGTGATATATTACAAGACACCTTTTAAATCAATATCAAGACAACAGAACATGGGGTGCACAGAGTTGGTCACGCCAGCTGAGACTCACTGCTACAAACCCAGGAGCCCCTTGCCCTCTGCCATTGGGTTACACCTGGGAGGAGGGTCAGAATCTGGTGGGGAGCATGGGCCATTATAGCAGTGATAAGGGGGAGACAAAAGAGAACAGAGGGGGAAAATCAAATCCGTTTCTTAGATGTCTGTATACTAATGTGAGAAGTCGGGGAACAAGCAGGAAGAACTTGAAATGCTAGTAAATAAACACAACTATGACACAGCTGTTATTGCAGAGACTTGGTGGGATAATACACATGACTGGAATATTGGTATAGAAGAGTACAGCTTGCTCAGGAAGGACAGGCAGGGAAAGAAGGGGGCAAGTTTTGCCTTATATATTAAAAATGTATACACTTGGACTGAGGTTGAGAGGGGAATAGGAGACAGAATTGTTGAAAGTCTCTGGGTAAGGATAAAAGGGGTACAAAAACAAGAGTGATGTCATGGTAGGGGGTCTACTACAGACCACCTAACCAGGTAAGAAGAGGTGGATGAGGCTTTTTTTAAATAACTAACAAAATCATCCAAATCACAGGACTTGGTGGCGACTGGGAACTTCAATTACCCAGACATCTGTTGAGAAAATAATACACCAGGGCACAGATTATCCAACATGTTCTTGGAATGTATTGAGACATTTTTTTATTTCAGAAGGTGGAGAAAACTCCTAGGGGAGAGGCTATTCTAGAACTGATTTTGACAAACAGGGAGAAACTGCTAGAGAATTTGAGAGCCGAAGGCAGCTTCGGTGAAAGTGATCATGAAATGGTAGAATTCATGATTCTAAGCAATGGTAGGAGCAAAAAACAGCATAATAAAGATAACGGATTTCAAGAAAGCAAAGTTTAGCAAACTCAAGAAGTTGGTAGGTAAGATCCCCTGGAAAGCAAGTCTAAGGGGAAAAACATTTCAAGAGAGTTGGCAGGTTTTCAAAGAGACATTATTAAGGGCACAAGAGTAAACTATTCCACTGCATCAGAAAGATAAGAAATGGGGCAAGAGACCACCCTGGTTTAACAAGGAGATCTTCAATTATTTGAAACTCAAAAAAAGAGTCCTACAAAAAGGGGGAAATAGGTCAAATTACAAAGGACGAATATAAACAAATAACACTAGTATGTAGGGACAAAATTAGGAAGGCCGAGGCACAAAACAAGAGTAAACTAGCTAGACATAAAGGGTAACAAGAAAACATTCTACTCATACATTAGAAGCAAGAGGAAGACCAAGGACAGGGTAGACCTGTTACTCAATGAAGCAGGGAACAGGACAATAACAGAAAATGTGGAAATGGCAGAAGTGCTAAATGACTTTTTTGTTTCAGTTTTTGAGAGATCAGGGCCCAGTGGATTTGATCTATTTCTTTAAGTCAATGTGAACAATAAAATAAAATAAAATTAAATTAAATTAAATTAAATTTAAAAAAAAACATCCTTTTAGGAGTTTTCCCTCCAGTAAACGTGTCCAGATCCCCTGCTTTTCTATAAATTTTATATCTGGCACCGACAGTAGCATGGGTGGAATCTACAGATTCAATAAAGTTCTATGTTTCTAAAATCAGTCACTCTTACTCTCCAAAATGTAGTTTTGCGGGTTTCAATACTGAGTATTCTGAGCTCAAATACATTACTGTATATGAGGAATAATTCCATTCAATCCAGCTGCAGTACTCTTAGGCCATGTCTACACTAGTGAGCTTACAATGGCACAGCTGTACTGATGCAGCTGCACTGCTGTAAGATCATTCATGTAGCCACTCTGTGTCGGCACAAGAGAGCTTTCCCATCGACATGATAAAACCACCTCCCTGAGCAACGGTAGCTATGTCGGCGGGAGAAGCTCTCCCGCCAACATAGTGCTGTCTACACCGGCACGTCTGTGGGTGTAATTTACATTATGCAGGAGTGGGGAAGGGTGTTTTTTCACACCCCTGAATGACATAAGTTATACTGACAAAAGTGGTAGTGTAGACATGGCCCTAATTTACACCAGTGACACTCAGATCAGAATCTGACCCTGTATTTTCTTCTTCCTGATCCTAATAGGTTAAAAACTGGCTCAGTGATGGAAAGTAAAATTCTTCATTCCTGGCTTTACCCAAACATAAAAATTACAACATAATCACAGTAATAAGTATTAGTACAAATTATGAGTAATCAGTGAGGAAAGAAAAATCTGTCATCCTCAGTTCATGCCTTATGATTATTTCATTCACTGTATAATGAAAAAATCATGTTAACTAATAAATATTAGATGATTTAAAAGTGGGAGCCCACCTTAGACGCTTATGTCAATAGAGACATACACAGACCAGTTCACCATAATTATTTTTCTAGGATGAAGTAAATGCTAAATTTTCTATTGCAAAATCTCCACCCCTTTGTTTTACCAGAAATATTTTATTTACTATATGAAGGGCCCAATCTTGCTTCCACTGAGTTTTGTCATTGACTTCAATGCCCTTGGATGCATGCAGGGAACTTCCACTGATTTAAATGGGAACTATCGCCTAGATCAGGGGTCTCAAACACGTGGCCTGTGGAGTTATTTGCTGCGGCCCGCCAAGCTCCCCGTGCCCCCATCCCCATGCCCCCAGAGTTATTTCCTGCGGCCACCAAGCTCCCCTCCCCCATCCCCCCAGTGCACCACATCCCCACTCCTCTGCCTACCTCCAGGTGCTTCCCAGGAGGGAAGAGGGAGGAGGAGCAGGGAGCCACGCAATCAGGGGAGGAGGCAGAGTAGTGACAGGCGTGCTGATTTGGGGAAGCGGTTGGAATAGGGGCAGGGAGGGGGCAGAGTTGGGGTGGGGACTTTGGGAAAGGGGGTTAATTGGGAGCGGGGTTGGAGCCTCATGGAAGGGGTGGAGTGGGGGCGGGGCCAGCAGCAGTGGGGGAGGGAGGATGTCAGTGTTGCAGCCCTCGGGCCAATGTACTAGTCCTCATTTGGCCCTCGTGGTGATTTGAGTTTGAGATCCCTGGCCTAGATTCACAAAGGGACATTATGCAATGCTCAGCATTACAATGTCCATCTCCTATTTGCCCTGCCACCCAGTGGAATTCAAAGCCCCAAGTTCAATACCCAGGCTCCCCAAGCATTGTAAGGGGAGAGTTAGGTGCCTAAGAAAAGGAATCACGGAAGCCAGAAAGCTGAGCAGGGTGCTAGCCAGAAGTGAAATGCAGAGGAAAAGGGGAGAGGCTTGGGACCCAGATCCTAAAAAGTACTTAGATGCCTAATTCCCACTGATATGGGGCCTTAGGCACCTGACTCAGACACATAGGATAAATAATTAAATATTCACTGGGCAAGAGAATAAGTGAGAAAATGATTCTATAGCCCGCCCAGTGGTTAGTGCACTCACCTGGTACATAGAAAACCTGAGTTCAAGTCTTTGCTCCACATCAGGCAAAGCAGATATCAGAAAACAGGTCTCCCAGGGGAGTGCTATTCTGGGGATACGGGCACACTCACCTGCCAAATTCCCAGCTACCTTTTGTGCGGAGGTAAGGCATGCTCTGAGCATGCCTACCAGATTGGGCCCCACAGGTGAGATATGCAAGTGACTTGTTTGAGAATCCCACCATGCTAAGGCAGGGGTGAGGGTTGTGAGCTATGAGGCAGCATCAGGACATGCCTATTGATGGAAACTTAAGCACCTGGTGAATTTTAGATGCCTATAGAATTAGGCAGCAGCTGAGCAGTGGTTTTAAGAATGTCAGTGGTGCCTAAATATTGAATTTAAACACCTCACTGCTTCTCTAGGTGCCTAACTGCCTTTGTGAGTCTATGTCTATATATCTGAAGCTAGATTGGACTCTGCGCTTCCAGGAAAATTCACCATGTAAGTCAAAAATAAATGCTCAATGGCCAGATATAAACTGGATGTTTTGTATTCTGACAAGAAATGGACCTAATTTTTTAACTATCTGCAGATTATTTTTTTAAAAAATGTCAGTTTTATTAGTAATTAACTCCACAAAAAGAGACTCCGCACATCATGAAATTAAACAGGCCTAATTACTTTCTGGAGATCAAGCAGCATTCCTTAGCCTTTGTAGTACTGAAGTACTCATGATAATTTACTTGATGAATTTCAAGAACAAAATATTAAATTTTTTAATGAATTCAGATTTTTTCTTTGTAATATGCATTAGTAAATTTATGTTACAGTAATAATTTAAATCAGCAACAGTTATAGCCCTCAGTACACCCTGAGGTTGATTAAATTACTTGAAATATACCATTTTATTTTATCTGGTGTTTCATTAAAACATTAGTTTAACAGGATAAAAATTAGTTATATTTGGCTACATTTAAAATATTAAGAGGTCATTGTAAAAATGTACTACAGTGTCCAGGGCCTCTGGTCTCTGCTACATTGGCCTAAGTCTGGAGTAAGTCAATGGAAATGCAACAGATTATGGACCCAACCTGCACAACTACCAATATGATATATGCAATCATGTGCCAGCAATGCCCCTCTGCCATGTACATTGGCCAAACCGGACAGTCTCTATGCAAAAGAATAAATGGACACAAATCAGATATCAAGAATTGTAACATTCAAAAACCAGTCAGAGAACACTTCAACCTCCCTGGACACTCAATAACAGATTGAAAAGTGGCAATTCTTCAACAAAAAGACTTCAAAAACAGACTCTAACGAGAAACTGCTGAACTGGAATTAATTTGCAAACTGGACACCATCAAATTAGGCCTAAATAAAGACTGGGAGTAGATGTGTCACCACAAAAACTAAAAACTAATTTCCCCATGCTAATTTCCCCCTACTGTTACTCACACTTTCTTGTCAACTGTTTGAAATTGGCCACTGATTACCACTACAAAAGTGATTTTTCCTCCTGTTGATAATAGCCCACTTTAATTGAATTATCTCATTAGAACTGACCCCCACTTGGTAAGGCAACTCCCATCTTTTCATGTACTGTGTATATATATATCTTCCTACTGTATTTTCAGCTCCATGCATCTGATGAAGTGGGTTTAGCCCATGAAAGCTTATGCCCAAAGAAATTTGTTAATCTCTAAAGTGCCACAAGTACTCCTAATTGTTTTTGCTGATACAGACTAACACGGCTACCACTCTGAAACCTGATAGATATTGTGGAGAACAAAGCTCAGCCCTCTAGATAACAGTAGGAAACAAAGATATGTTGTAACAAATCTATGGTTATCTACTACTTATTATTTTACTTTGTTGCATGCACAATCAGAAATTCATAGCAGGAGCAGGATTAGATTTTATCTTTTCCTTTTCCAAAAACCCAGCCTCTTACTCTTGTACTAAAGGATACTTTTTTGCAGCAGTTACCAGTATAGGATGTGATATATACAGTTTAGCCATTCTAATTCTATCCCATAGAAAGCAGTGTTGAAACATACACACTAAACAGATCATTACAGCATTAATGGAACAATATTTAAACTCCATTGCCAATTCCTATATTTCTCAACCTGTTGTTTCGCAAATCTAGGAAGAAAACCAGAAATTACTACACTTGCATGTGGAAATATGTACGTACAGTACTAACCCATTTGCTGATGCCTTTAATTACCCAAATGCTAAACTTGATAGGCACAAGAGGAGTATGTGGTGGCTGAAAATTGATCCTAATGTTTTTATTCTGAGGACTCAAAATACATTAAGGCCTGATCCATGAGCTAGTTAATGTGTGTACAGCACTTTGAAACTATAAATTCAGATATTTCTAGAGTGCCAGTCACAATAGTATCTAAAGCCCTAATTCAGCAACGTAGTCAAGCATATGCATGACTTTAGGTACGTTAACTTCAATGGGAGTATTCACATGCTTACAGTTAAGCAAGTGCTAAAGTGCTTTTCTGGATCAGAGACAAACTGCAATAGTTAAGATTTCCAAATCATTGTCCAAAGGGCATCTGAGAGGATTCTATTCCTCAGCCAGCTTCTAGAAAGTTATGCTTGCTTTAATTGGTGGGATGTGCAGGTGTTAGTTGCATATGCCCAGAAGTACACATCAGTATATTATCGGTATCATATAATCATTCTGCCTATATTACTATCACCAAAGTTTTGCTCATTAAGGCCATGTCTACACTACACAGTTTTGTTGACAAAAGTCAGCTTTTGTCAACAAAGCAATGGAGGCATACACCAGTGGTGGGCAACCTGCAGCCCGCGGGCCGCATGTGGCCCATCAGGATAATCCACTGGCGGGTCATAAGACAGTATTTACATTAACCATCTGCAGGCATGGCCACCCATAGCTCCCAGTAGCGATGGTTCACCATTCCCGGCCAATGGGAGCTGCAGGAAGTGGTGACCAGCACATCCCTGCAGCAGGAACGAATGATACAGCTGTTCAAAGACCTTGTCCTCAGCTGGCGTAAATCACTATAGCTCCACTGATGTCCACAAAGCTATTCTGATTTACACCTGTAAGGCTCTGGCTTAGTATGCTTTACTTATCTACAGGTACCAAGTCTGCAGACTTAGGCTATGTCTACACTACAAAGTTAAGTCGACTTGAGTTACGTCAACAATCAACCGCTTTGCAAATCCACACAACTCTTCTTGTGATGGCAGAGCATGTCCACAGTTGGTGCTCTTACTTTGACAGAGAGAGCAGTACACCATGGGTAGCTATCCCACTGTGCAACTCACGATCATCTGCCTCAGAGTGCTCTGGGAAGTGATTGCAGTACTTCATAGGGGTGGGCTCACCATCCCATGATGCAGTTTTCTCCGTCCCATCATTCTGTGGGCTTCCAGCTATGTTTCATGCCACTTTTCAACAGCCCCTGTAAACTGTGTGCCTGCCATCTCTGTCTGAAAGCATGGATCCTTCACTGCTCTCCAGTCCTGTGATGAGCGTTATGAACACAACGCAGCTGATCCTGCAGTCTTTCATGACCTGCAAATCTGATAATGATACTGTGGTATCTGCCCTGCTGTATGCCATGGAAAGAAACAATTCAGGATTCCCTAACTGTGCAGAGCAATCGACAGCATGCATATCCCCATTTTGGCCCCAGACTACCTTGAGACAGATTTCATCAACAGAAAGGGCTTCTTTTTTATAGTATTGAAAGCGCGGTGGACCATTGGGGTCATTTCTCCAACATCAACGCGGGGTGGTCAGGGAAGGTGCATGACACACACATCTTCAGGAACACTGGCCTATATAGAAAGCTGCAAGCAGGGACTCTCTTTCCAGACTAGAAGATTCCAACTGAGGATGTGGAAATGCTAATTGTGATTCTGGGAGATCCAGCCTACCCCTTTCTTCCGTGGCTAACGAAGCCTTACACCAAAAACCTTGACTGCAGCAATGAGCACTTCAACAATAAGCTCAGCAGGTGAAGAATGAGCACTGAATGTGCCTTTGGCAGATTAAAGTGTTGCTGGTGCTGCCTTTTTGGCAGTCTAGACCTCAATTAAGAAAATATTCCCATGGTCATAGGAGCCTGCTGTGCTCTGAATAACATTTGTGAAGTTAAGGGGGAAAAGTTTCTGCAGGAGTGGAGCGTTGAGTTGGATCTGCTGGCAGCTGCTTTTGAGCAGCCAGGTACCAGGACTGTTAGAGGGGCTCAACAGGGGGCTATTTGAATCAGGGAGGCTTTGAAGGAGCGTTTTTTGACAATGAGCCCCAGTAATCTGTCTTTCTATAATGCACAGAGCCAAGCATTGCTTTCTTGCACTGTAGTATAACCTTTGTAATGATTGCTGTGTGTGCATTAATTTTACTCTGCGAATGTAGCAATTGCCAATGTGCATGAATTTCAGCAGCAACAACCATGTGTAGGAGACAAATATTCATTTTCTTTCTATAAGTACATTTTTCTTCAATAGCTATACAAACATTTCTATTTTCTACAGGAGACATAACAGTGAAGAGCACTTTTTGAAATGAGACTCTCACAGCTTGGTGCATGCCTAGCGGTCATTGTGAAACATGTTCCTAGGTCATTGTGAAAGATATCTCTAGGGTGGAGGGCATGGGGTACCGCAACAGCCTGGGAACATGCGAGGAATATGTGGAGAGAGTTTGGGGATGGCATGGAAGGCAGTTCTGTATGGATTGCAAGGGGAGGCAAGCAAGGATGGATTCTGCCTGCAGCACAATCAGGGACCCTAGATTGTCCAGCTGAGGATCTAGTCCAGAGGTGGGCAAACTACGGCCTGTGGGCCACATCGGGCCCGTGGGACCTTCCTGCCCGGCCCCTGAACTCCCGGCCAGGGAAGCTAGCCCCTGGCCCCTCCCCCGCTGTCCTGCCTCCCCTGCCGTCACGGCACCATGCGGGCAGTGCAGCTTGTGCCCACCCACCTCCCAGGCTTTCCAATAAGCCTGTCCTGCTGCTCTGAGCGGCATGGTAAACAGGCGGGGGAAGTGGGGGGTTGGATAAGGGGCAGGAGGTCCCAGGGGGCAGTCAGGGGACAAGGAGCAGTTGGGGCAGAGGTTCGGGGGGGGGTCAAGAGACGGGGAGCAGGGAGGGTTGGATGGGGGTGGGGTCCCCAGGGGCAGTTGGGGCAGGGGGGTCCCAGGAGGGGGCATCAGGGGACAAGGAGAAGGGAGGGTTGGATGGTTCAGGGGTTCTAAGCAGGGCAGTCAGGGAAAGGGAAGTGGGAGGGGGCGGATGGGTGGGGGGGCAGGCTGTTTGTGGAGGCAAAGCCTTCCCTACCCAGCCCTCCATACCGTTTCGCAACCCCGATGTGGCCAAAAAACCCTCGGTCCAAAAAGTTTGCCCACCCCTGATCCATTGGGATCAAATTCATTCCCAGTATAACCCAATTGAGTCAATAGCATCACACCAGGGATGAATTTGGTCTTGATTTATTTGGCTTTCCCAGAAAGGATAGCTGACCTTCTGATGTGTAGTATTTCCTTAGCAGAGACATGCTACCAGAGAATTCTCACATGGAATAGTTTGGCTGTAAATTAGAAAGTAGAATATTTACATTCCATATGTTATGAAATCCAGATTATTTAATAAAGTTTGATTATTAGATAAAATTGCTGGGAAAACCATGTGCACTGTTGTCCTAACTTTCAAATATGGGTCACATTGTCTTCTGTCATCTGGTTATTCCATTTACAATCTCAGCTTGTTCTCTTGCCCTCTGGCTACATCTTTTAAATGAGAGCGAGAGAACGCCTATCTTTCAAAAATGTATTAAATAAAATAGTTCAAATGTGTAAAAATTAGGTACCTATCCACATTATTATAACATACACAATCCTATTAAATTTAGACAAAATCCAAATGCTATCTTAAAATAATTAGGTACCTATTTTTATATCCTTACAGAAGGAATCCAACTATTGTAGATCACTGAACTAGCAGGACAGGGCTTACACTGCTGTAGGAAAAAGCACCCTTCCATGCAGAAATAGCATATTTTAATGTGCCCTGAAGCAATATGTGAGCATGCAGCCTCAGTTAAGTGAATATCCATCTGCACAAAAAATTTATGCTCTATTTATAAGACCTTTATTCAGAGAAGTAGGATGTTTGGATACAAAATGTGACTTTGTGACAAAATCCACTGGGTTCTTACGTTTTTTTAAATTTTAAACAAAACTAACACACTGCACACAGTAATCCTGGCATAGTATAAACTATTCGGGGTGCACCAGAAAAAAAAAGTAACTGTCAACAAAAAAATGACTTGAAGAAGATCTCTGTGTGGCTCAAAAGCTTGTCTCTCACCAACAGAAGTTGGTCCAATAAAAGATATTACCTCACCCACCTTGTATCGCCCCAAAATGAGGCATTTATTACTTCAGAGGGCAAGTTATACATCTACACAAATGGAAACATATTGTTATGCTGGAAGGTGTTAGTTACTGCCATGAAAGGGGTCTTTGCTCTCCAGACAATTACAGACCTGGCTAACACTCTTGCAGGTGCTAGGCACTCGTCTTTCATGCAAAATGGAAGGGGCAATTAACTGCCCTTTACATAATGGGATCATTACAAACAACGGAAGTTAGTGCATAAGGCAGTGGGAGAGTGAGAGGTTTCCCTGGGTCTGGTTCCTAAGGCAGGGTCTAGGTCAGAGATCCCCAAACTGTGGGGCGCAACCCCCTAGTGGGGCATGGAGGAAAGTTCGGGGAGGCACGGCTGGGGCCCAGGCCAGCCCCCTTGGGGGACAGGAAGGGAGCATCACCCAGTCCTGCCCCCTGGGTCCCCAGCTGCCAGCCTCAGCCCTGCCCTCAGCTGTTGCCCCTGCCTCATCCCCGCCCCCAGCTGTTGCCCCGGCCTCGTCCCCCTTACCCCAGTCTGCATCTCCTCCCCCTCCCCACCCTGAGCTGCAACCCACTCCCAGCCCTGGCTCTGGTGTGGGGCACAGACAGGGATAAGAGAAGGCGCAAAATAAAACATTTGGGGACCACTGGTCTAGGAGATTGTTTGGCAAGCTGTGTGCATTTGTGTGGCAGAAAACCAGCACATAGGAAGAGAAGCAGTTATGAGTGTGGCCCCAAGGGAGAGCAGAGACAAAGTTCTTTGGGCACAGACCTGACTGGAGGGACAGGCTTGGAAACTACCTGCTTTTCTTTGTTCCTACTGTGTTGAGGGAAGCTGTACTTGTGTACATTTTCAGTAAATACACAGGATTGCACCAAAGACACCTGACTCAGATAATTAATTTCTCCTCCTAAGGGAAACAACCCTGCAAAGCCCTGAATATGGGCTAACCATTCAGATGAAAAGAGGCAAGAATACAATAGTAGCATGAAAAGCAAAACACCAATCTCCTTAATACTTGTGGTATTTTTGAAAGATCTACAACATAAAACACTGGAAGTATATAGCAGGAGAACTTTATTTCATCCTAGATTTCACTATCTTCACTAGCTGATTACATCACAGACATCAGTTTCCTGTTCCATTGTTTGTATCACTTCATAACTCACCTTTCTTTCAGTAGTTTACAATTTGGCTGATAAACTTTATTCTGGGCTGAAACATACCAAGATCTCAGCTGAGAGGCAAATTATTTTGTAAAGCTTCCAATGAGAGTGAGGAATGTGAGGAGGAAGAAAAAGGAGAGAAGTAGTTTTTAAAGGGATTAGGGGAAAGGACAACATGATCATCATTGGCAGCAGAGACAGGTGAGGTTAGCAGCAAGGTTTTTGATAGACTGGAAGGGGATGCAGACAACTTAGAGAGGGGGAATACACAAATCAAGGCAAGAGATGACCAAGGTGTGAGAAGAAAGATGTGGGGAAAGGAAAGAATGGATTTTAGAGCTTTTATGGAGAAAGAAACAATACAGACTGGAAAGAGCCTGGATGTAGTGAGGAGAAGAAGAGAAGGTAGAAGACAAAGAGGACACACACAGTGCAAGACTGGTCATGGGAAAAAGGGTTTTGGGAAAAGACAATAAGCTCCATGTGTGGCCCAACTAGCACACAGCTCTGTATTCTGGTCTGGCAGGGGGCGGGGCTGGCTGAGGGAGAGTGTCTTGCAACCTGCACCAGCGCTCCTACCAGCAGGGGGCTGGTGAGTGCCGCAGTAGGGCAGGGGGCAGGAGAGTAGGTCTGTGGATGGGGTGGAGGGCTCTGGGAACTAGGGGTTTGCTCCTGGTTTTAGGTAGGGCTGCTCCTGGCCCGCCTTCTTGGGTGCTGGCTGCTGACCAGCTGGGCGCTCCGCTCCTGGCCCAGTGTTGGGGGTCCCGGCTGCTGCCTGGCCCCACGTGGTGGCAGGGTCCAGATCCGGGTCCCTGCATCTGGGTCCCCGCTGCACGGTTCTGCGCTGCTGGTTCCCAGTGTGCTGGCTGGCCCTGCACAGCAGCAGCCGAGTCTGCGTCCCCGCTGTGCTGTCCAGCCCCACATGGCAGGATTTGGGGATTTTGTTCTTGAGAGAAAAAATTGTCAGCAAGACCAAATTCCACTTTTAGTTACACAGTTGTCAGTCCTGAGTAACTCTTGAATTTAATGGAGTTACTTAGTTAAAATACCTAGATGGGTTGTAAGTGAGAGCAGAATTTGGCCCATGCCCAGACCTCCACTCCTGACTCTGCTCTGGGTGGGGGTGCTGGGCATAGGGGACTGTGGGTGGTTTTAGGGTGGGGAGGCGCTGTGGTTCTCAACCTGTGGCCCACATAACACACTATGAGCCACATGTGGTTGACAACCACTGGTCTAAGCACTTACAGCATATAGATCACATAAATATCTCTCATGGCATATTAGTACCAGTAAATGCAAACAATAATATTAAACCCCAATTGTATTAGCACATCGTGATAATGCTCAGATGTTGATATTACTTAAGAATGAAATAGTTGTTTATTTGTGCTCATTTTCTATTGAATGGAAACATGATTTTGTGTTGCTTTTAGCTACTCTCCTGCGATTTAAGTCCTGTCTGAAATGCAAATGTTTCTGAGTAACAGAGTCTTAAGTCAATATGATGCCAATAATGCACTGAGGTTTTGAAAGGAGTATTTTAGCAGAGGACGAAGTTTCTATTCTGACACTTGAAAACACACAGTTATCGATATTTTGTAGATCCAACCAACACGTTCTTCAACAGAATGTCTTTGATTCAGCTTCCACTGAAGTCAATGGAAAGACTTCCAATTATTCCAATGGAGGTTGTATTGCACACCATAAGCAGATCAGATGGAGAAATTTTTTGACCAATATTTGCCTGTCTTCTTTTCTGGAAAGAATCAAGACCTACAAAGTTCACAACTGGAGCCAAACATTCCCAAAATTCAAGTACTGTATGTTAAGATTTGAGGTTTTGATTTGGGCATAATTCTAGAAAATAGACTTAGAAGAAGACACAGAAAATTACAAAAAGTGCACTTTTAAGTAGTCATATTTTTGTTGTAATTATAGAAACCTTCTACCAAAATAAAATATTTGATAGACTAAAAATAATTAACGTTTCAGCTAAATCACAAGTGGGTAATTGCAGTGACCATAACAGATTCAAAACACGTTTTTAAATTCTAATGCTATATAACATTTCAATTATTTTTATCAGCCAATATCATATAGAGTCAGAGTTTAACACCAGAAGGGACCACCAGAAAATCTAGTCTGACCTCCTGCACATTGCAGGCCATTAAATACAACCCAGTTAATCCTGCATCAAGACCAAGAACCTGTATTAGACTAAAGTGTTACAGATCTCTGGAGATTAAACTACTGTGTGACACAGACAGAGAACAGAAGTGATGGAAGTGAACCAATGCCTGAGGCCCCAGCAATAGAAGGGAATTGATTTGGTGAAATACGCCCTGATCATCCTGGCAAGTAACTCAGGCCTCCGTGCTGCAAGGTCCCTGCCAATCTGAGCTGGGGGAAAATTATGCCCCAGAAATTATGATCAGATAGACCAGTGGTGGGCACCCACGGGCCGCACGTAGCCAGTCAGGGCAAGCCCCTGGCGGCCCCCCAGCAGATTACCATGTCGGGCCGCAGGTTGCCCACCACTGAGCTAAACCCTGAGCATGTGAGCAAGACCCATCAGGAAGTATCTGAGAAAGAGAATACTCTGTATCCCCTCACATCACCAACCACCATACCAAGTGTCTCAGCTCCAGCCAGGGCCAACTCTAATGCTTCAGAGGAAGGCGTTAAAAAAATTAAGGGGAAAAAAATTTCTTCCAGAGCACCATCTGAAGCCCCAAAGCATGAAAGTGAGGATATAGGGCAGGAAGGGACCCACTGGGCCACTGAGTCCAGCCCTCCACCATTGCAAGCAATCATGTCATAAAATCCCACTGAGAAGTTGCTTCATTATGTCTTACAACTAATTAGGTTCTTTACCTCTCACAACTACTAGAGATTTCAGAGTAACAGCCATGTTAGTCTGTATTGGCAAAAAGAAAAGGAGTACTTGTGACACCTTAGAGACTAACCAATTTATTTGAGCATAAGCTTTCGTGAGCTACAGCTCACTTCATCGGATGTTTTCCACAGTATGCATCCGATGAAGTGAGCTGTAGCTCACGAAAGCTTATGCTCAAATAAATTGGTTAGTCTCTAAGGTGCCACAAGTACTCCTTTTCTTTTTGCAACTACTAGAGACTATTCCAAGTGATGTATAAAAGCAATGTGTCACACTACACCAAATCCAACAAAAGAACTCCTAGTAGATAAATGCCACTATCACATGCTGCTAACTCAGTGGCTCTGCCATCCCTTGAATAAGTTACCTCTTCTAATGAACCTTAGCAGAAGGTGAATACGTATTTATGATGATTATTAATTGGTGTTTTGCAAGTGACTATTTAATAGGCACATAAATATTAAAAATACTTTAAAATATACAGTTTTAATATCCTGTACATCCACTGTCATTTGTGGGTTATATTATTAGTTGTTCATAACTGTTCAGACTACCATCATTCTATTAGTGAAAACATTTATGAATGATGAACCTTTCAAGAATTTAAGCCTGAATGACTATTCAAGTGAAAATTCAAACAAGTGGTTTATTAGTCAGTTGTTTCCCTCCTTTTCCAGAAGTTTAAATAAGCCAGTGTATCATGTCCCTTAAGAACCAGTCACATACACCAACTAGCATGGAGACAAAGTAAGCAGTTTATGAAAAATCCATAGGAAGATATTAGTTCACAAACTACCAGGTGAATAATTAAGAATAATAAATAAATACTTATGTAGAAGTCAGGACAGGTTCACAACCAGGAAAACAAACGAAATACCTGGAGTAAATTGTTTGTGACAAAAAATTCAACTAGCTAGGTATATACACACATGAATGCAGAACTGGCAAAGGAGCTGGATTGACAGTGAAGACCTCTTCAATACACAACTACAACGTGGGCAGAGCACTACACCCTCCCACACACACAACTTGGTATACATCTCAGCCCTGGTATATATCTCAGCCCTGATCTGGCATGACCACAAAACTGGGCACGAGCATAGTTCAGTCTTCACTCATTCTTTTTCCTCTCTATTGAGACCAATTGAGATGATAGCATTTGTGATGTGGACATATGTCCCCCTGCAAACAGGATAATCAACATAGTCCAGACTGAAAAAGCGTTCTTTCAACAGATCCGCTGTCTACAGCTGGTATTTATTTAATGAGAGATTTGCAAAATTACTATGATTTCAATAAAGCAACTGCAAAAGCAAAGGCTGCTAAGAGGTAATGCAATGATGGTGTTTGCACAGAAAAAACAGTCTGTTCTTTAAATCTCCAATGTGTATCATATTGCAGTAAGTGATGATATGCAATCACATACCCCATGACACAGTGAAATGCACACATTTTGGAATGAAATAAATACCCCTTTCATCCACATTTCCCTGGACAAGAAACTTTGACAGACCGTGTGAGGGAAAAAGTGTCTTGAATATTACCAGAGGGGAATTTCAGATAGTAAGGTGAAAACAGTGAAACTGACCACACACAAAATGATCTCAAAAGTACAAAGTTGCAAAAATAGAGAAACATACATATTTTCTCTCATCTCCTTTATTTTGGTATTTTAGTTGTCATTTGTTATACAGCAGGGATATTTTCAAACAGGAATCATACGTAGTCCATCTCCACTGAGTCAACAATTAAGTGAACCAATGAAACAAACTGAAATGAACAATAAACTAAAAGGTTTCAGAGTAGCAGCCGTGTTAGTCTGTATTCGCAAAAAGAAAAGGAGTACTTGTGGCATCTTAGAGACTAACAAATTTATTTGAGCATAAGCTTTCGTGAGCTACAGCTCACTTCATCAGATGCATGGAAAGCTTATGCTCAAATAAATTTGTTAGTCTCTAAGGTGCCACAAGTACTCCTTTTCTTTTTGCGAATAAACTAAAAGTTATCCATGGCAATTGGTGGGTGGGCAGATGTGGGTTTGTGTTTGTATTTTAATTTTTCTAGTATTTCTCAGTAATGATCAAAAGCATCCTCAAATTCTAATCACAAAGGCGTCAATTCAACAAACGCTTAAGCATATGCTTAACTTTAAACATGAGTAGCCCCATTGAAATCAATGGGGCAACTCATACTTAATTAAGCTTAAGTGTTTTGTTAAGTCCGAAATGCCCAATCCTAACGTTCCTATGCAGACAACTCCGATCAACTGCAAAGGGAAAGTGAAGGTGGGTCTTTGTTTCATCTCAAGGATCAGGCCTTAAATAAGGGGGGAGCCTACAACTCTTACTCACATTGACTGAACTGTTTGGTGTAAGAACTACTTCCATGGTACCCTCAGCGACACATGTGCAGTTCCATTGCTATGTTCGTGGGATTGCACAGGTGTAACTGACTGAAATGTTATCTTTCTGGTGATGGTGCTCACCAAGCACGGAATCTTTCTGCAAGTTCTGTTGGCTCTACAGAGCTAAGAAGAGCAAAAAGCATTCAGACATATTGTTGTAGCGTAACTAAGTATATTTGACTCTTGACACACATAGAGGAGAGCTGTTGATTAAGGTGCTATTTTTAAATAGGCAGAACTGAATCACACTTTGGCTGCATTTTCAGCAAGATACTTAAGTGCATGCTTATCTTTTAGCATGCAAATAATATCACTGATGCCAATGCGGCTACTCCCATGATTAAAGTGAAGCAAATGCTTAAGTACCTTGCTAAATCAGAGCTTTTAACAGGTTCATCCTTTCTCTCTTTTTATCATTTGCCACTTTTTATATTCTGGGATACAATTTTCTTTCTTTGGATGCACCCTATCTTTTATCCTCCATAGCTCACTGTCTCCCTCTTTTTTCTTTAAAGGAGAATTAATTCAGATCAATGTTTCTCAAAACAAAACTAAAGAAAAGAGGAGATTCTGGATTTGTCCTGTACTTTTGGTAAACCTGAATTATTTTCTTTTAACCTATCTTCTGAAACTTAACCCTGGCCTACTGGACAAACATATGTCAGTATAACTCCATCGCTTAGGGGTGTGAAAAATCCAACTGAGTTATACCAGCTTAACCCCCAGTGTAGACAGCGCTATGTCAATGGAAGGGTTTCTTCCGTCAACCAAGCTACTGCCTCTCGGGGAGCTGGAGTACCTATGTGGACAGGAGAAGCTCCTCCGTTGGCATAGGTAGTGTCTTCACTAAGCACTACAGCAGCAGCAGCACAGCTGCCCCGTGTAGACAAGCCCGTACTCAGCCTCACTTCCCTCACCAAGATCTCTTCACTGTGACAGTGAGTGCCTCTGCTTAAGGGTAGATAAGGATATAATTTACAATGGGACACTGAAATTGTAATCATTGCTACCACTGACATTTACAATAGTATTCAACTGTGGAATGCAGTTCAGCAAATGAGACCTGGGAAACTGCAGAAGGGTTAAAAAGTTTCTCCTGATAACAGAGAAAGTGGATGTGTATGCTCTGGATAAGAGCCAGGGTATGTTTTTCAGTTGCCATAACAAATTACATGAAATCTTTTATCTGTCAAATGAAATTTTGGTTGTAGTATCTTTTCAGGAGCAGTCTCAATAAAACCACAGTATCATTTGATTTGGTAGAATTAAAGGTCAGCAGAATTTCTCCTTTCCTTGTTTCTTGGAGCTGCATCTTTGCTACATAAGCTCAACTGTATTATGTAATAATGATCTACATTAATGATTCCTGGTTTTGGGATGGTTGCCATAACTGTAGTTGTCAGAGATGGTGGATCCATTTCTAATCTTTAAAAGATTGCCACTGTTGCACTGAGAGAAAAGAGACTGTTATTATTTCACATAATTGAATCAATTTTATCACACTGCTCTATTTTCACTGGTTCTGTCTGCCATTTATCAAAAGATTGAAAGTACTGTCTTTTGAACTGCTATGTTCTGTTCTCATGTTATAACTGTAGACTTGAGCAACTGGTGTTACAAAGAACTGAGATCAAATTAAAGAGGTCATCTGGAATCCTGAAGAACATGATCAACGGTTGAGAACACCCAATTCTGATACAAGATTAGAAGTGATTATGCATATTTAAATGGCATTTCAGGTGGAAGATAAGTATTTGGAAAAACTAACCTTAGATAGACATGTGTGCTTTTCAGAATGTCCCCAGGAACTGACAATACCTGCAACCTTTCCATTCTTTTCTAAGATTAAACAGCTCTACCCAACAAATGCAGACAAGCTATTATGCGTTCAGAACACTAATTGACCAAGTCCACCTAAAAATATTTATACAATGAATATAATGAAGCTATATATAGTATGATAATTCAATATAGCTGCTGGGAATTTGCCATACCCTAGGCTTTCTGAGAGGCAAAACCAAAGGATTATACCCATAATCATTCAGTCTATTAAACCAAGCAATCCATATTCAGAAATTAAGAGTGGGAAATCACATTCTAATGCTCCAAACTACCAGTTCTCTGATGCTATGTATCTTGGCAACAGTAAGAGGTGTCAGATGTCACATGTTATCTTAGCAAAGTGCTTCAGTATAAAAACCAAACAAATCTGGTTCCCCTGCTATATGTATTTGGGAAGAGTAAGGGAGAAATTCATAGTTAACAAGATTAGTCCAGCATCCATTATCAGTACTGAAAATTAATGGAAAACATTATTGCTCTACAGTACAGGAAAAATACATACCCTTTATACATTCTCAACATTGTAAACTATTTCCTGGCAATGTTTTAGGATGCCTTTTCAGTCAGAAGTGTCAAATAAAAAGATATTTTGGGCAAATTCACTCTTATGTAAGCAGGTGTAACTCTGCCATTTCCAAGGGTGTTGAACCCACTTATGACCTTTTGGCCCCTTTCATACTATTTTGGAAATGACAGATGGAAATATCCAGTACACAGGAAATCCATGGAGTGGGGATATATAAAATATCAACTTACTACAGCTAACTATTAATAGTTACATCAGCTACCTAAATATATTACTTCTATAGTTATATGGCTGTTTCTCTACACACATGGTGACATTCAACTATGTCACATTTATGTATTATTTATTTAAAACAAAATTTAGAAAATGATTTGGAATTATCAAGTTATGCACAAGGTTTATGTAATCATGTCGTCAAATTATTGTTCCATTCCCCAATTCCCTCTATAGCTTGTTACATGAACTTGTTACTCCTTGTTTCAAATTTGGGGGTGAGCTCTTCAGGACAGGACCAGTGTTTTCCTGTGGGCTTGTACAATAACCAGGACAATGGGGACACCATCCTGTTTGGGGGCTCCAAATGCTATTGCAATGCTAATATGCTTATAAAGTTCAGGGAAATGCATTAAAGATTAATGTTTTTGAAGATCTCTGCCTATTATTGGCTCAACCCTGTAAGATTCTGAGTGCCTGATGCATGACACGTGCACCCTGAACTCCCACTGAAGTTATTGGGACATAAGGGGACTTAATGCTTTGCAGGATTGCTACGAGAACAAGAGACTTCTTTTTAAGAAATCTGTGGTTATACATATCCTAGGTATGGCTGTGGACGGGGTTTCTGGAACCTTATACCAGCCAAATAAGTGGCCTGATCCCAAGAGATGGTGACCGTCCAAAAGTCCCACTAATATCAGCAGATGTTGTGGTGCTCAGCATCTCTCAGGGGCAAGCTCACAGTGAACCTTTTACCCATGCAAGGTTCCCTACTTCAGCATGTATCTTATCTGCCTATTATCTATCAGAATAGGTGCCTAATCTGTTCTCCACAGAAGACTGCCTTCCTTAGCATCATAAGTGTGATGTCTCTTAATTTTTCTTAGCTCTACCAAACAATTTTGATGGCCCTTTTTGTCTTTGTAAAATATCCATTAGTAGATCACAATTTCCTTGAACTTCTTCTTCACAGTGGATGATATTTTTATTATTCTTTGGATTTATTTTGAATTTTCTGAATTTGAGGCTAGTTTTGCTAATTGTGGTAGGTCATAAGACACAGGTAATTGTTTTTGTTCTCCAAGTGGATAAGTGCACAAGCCCTTCTGAAACGGGCTTCAAAATTCACTTTCTACGGACATGAGTTATGTGACACTGGATCACTCAAATGTTTGCAGAAAATTAGCACAAAGGGCATGAAAATGACAAATTCACTTAAATATCTGAATGGATAGTAAAAGAATTTTATGCATTATTCACCAAGCTCCAGCAACTGGTATTAAGGAAAAAATAATATTTGGGTGGAACTGCAGTACCAGTGGCTCAGAATTATTCATGCCATATTAAATATCCAAATTCTAATCATCACCATTACAGTCACCAGATTTATATTGGTCAGCAATATGATACATTTGACAGGTAAATATTGCAACACTTCGATGCAGTTGCTGAAGTATTCATGGTTAGTTTCTTACATGAGCAAAAGGCCTTTATAATGTTGCCTTTTGAAGTGACATGTCACAACCAAGAAGCATGCCTATGACATGCCTTTCACTTCACTGAGATGCATGCCACATGCCATTAAAGGCTGCTACCCCCTCTTGCATTCTGCATAATTAATTTTCATTCTGTTGCATTAGTTTGCACACGGTGTTCTGAAAGAGTTACTTAGAATGAGAATCATCATCAATATTATATGCCTCCAATGCTTTTTAACCCAAGTTGTTATTATTTATTTATTGAGTGTTTGGTACTTTACAAAAAATGAGAAGAGAATATTCCTGACCCAATTAGCTCAGTTTACAGTCTAGTTCAGATACACACAAAACACATAATACAAGTTATTTGCTAATTTTTCTTAACAAAGTTAAAGCCTTTAAAAAAGTTCAGTGTGTGAGAAGAGATATAACTAAACTGAGGCTTATGTGCTGGATAATAATTTCATGGATGGATTAATTGAACTTAAAACTCAGTGGAAATGCTCTGATGTACAGTGAACCAGATCAAGTGGGATTGAAAAAAATGTTAAAAGAAGGAATCATTCCTATCTGGTAATGCTAGAGGTAGATACTACATTGGCGGGCACCAGTTTTCTATCACATGCAATATTATGCTTGTCTGCATAAAAATATAAAGTATAAATAGACCATACAGACCAATCACTAACTTTTCTACAGACAATTAGAAGAGGAGGGTTATATATACTGTAACTAGATGACAAGATTTTCCTGTAGCCACCCATGGGTGGCAAGTGTTGGAACCCTGCAACAGAAAACCAAAGACAAATTGCAAGAATTTGAACTCATGTAGTTTTGCCTTCCTGGGGGAATGTCTGGCCCTGTATCTGGAAATAAACAAGTTTCATTATAATCCTTTAAACTTTAGTCCATTACAATGGACAGGAGAGGAAGTAATGCCAAACAAACAAATTATTGTGACAATAAATAAACTATACCAGGTAACTTATTGTGTCAGTTTTTTTAAAGGTTAAACTAAAACTTTTCTTCCCTCCCAAATCCCACCTCAAAACAAAATATACAAAAAGTTTTACTTCAGGAATTGATTTTAAAAAGGCTTCTGCCTGATAAAAGAAAAAATATCCACCTGACATAAGATTAGTAATGTATATTGTTATTTGGATTCAAGAATATAATCACAATGCCTTGATCCAGTAGAAACCAAAGACACACCCTGAAAAGTACAATTTTTTTCTGCAGGGTGTAGGCTACCACATTCCCATGTGTGACAAAGCTCTGTCCTTGCCTCCGTGGGTCCCGCGTTTCCTGGCGGATTTCGCTAGCCTCAGAGGCTCACTGTGACCCTGCATGTAACCCTTCTCTCTCTAGAGACAAGGGTCACAGTCTACTGAGCCATTTTCATCATAAGCCAGTGAGGGAGGTGAGGAGAAGTTATCCTCAGTAATTATCAGAAGTTATCCTCAGTCTCAGTAATTAATCAGGAGGCAAAGGTTGTGGGGCGGGGGGAGCCCAGGCCCACCCTCTACTCCGGGCTCCAGCCCAGGGACCCTAATAGTATCAGCTATGATAGCTGACCTTTTAGAAACATTACATGTACAATTCCCTGGGCTACTTCCCCCCATAGCAGCCCTCACTTCCTCAAGCTCCACTTCTCCCTCACCTCAGGGCCTCCTTCCTTGTGCCTGATATGGTGCGTACTACTCAGCCTCTCCAACAGCACAACTTCCTCCCACAGCTCCTGACATGCACACCCACCTGACTAAATGGGAGGCTTTTAACTAGTTTCAGCCAGCCCCTGATTGGCTTCAGGTGTCCCAATCAACCTAGCCTTCTCCCTGCCTTCTGGAAAGTTCTTAATTGGCCCCAGGTGTCTTAATTGACCTGGAGCAGCTGCCATTTCACTTATCCTGGTACCAGGGATTTGTTTAGCCTGGAGCTAATATATCTATCTCCCACTACTTTTCTATAGCCATCTGGCCTTGCCGCATCACACATGATATAGTCATGTGGAAGTTAAAGCTAACACAGTCTCATTTCAAGGTATCTGAAGGACAAGGTATTACCAGGACAACATGAGAATGGGAAAAAGGATAGAGGAGGAAAAAGGAGAAAATAAGTAATTGTAGAAGATGTATGATTTTTATCTGACTGAATCTGTAGAGCTATAAAACAGCTCAAAGGCTTAGCCATATCTTATAACCATATATACCAAACTGGAAGAAGAGAGAAATCTGCCACCTCGGGTATTTGAGACAGTCTATTCCAAATAGCATTTTAAAAACACTTCAGAGTGCCTCCTCTTGGCATAAATCAGTATGATTCTGTGAGCCAAATACACAGCTGGTGTAAATCATTGACATCAGTGGAGCTGCACCAGCCTACATCAGCTGAGAATCTGGCTCTCATAGTCTAAGGAACTACTTTCATATTTTAGCAAATCCCTTTCACTGGTTTTGAAGTCTAAAATTTTCTTATTGCTTTATTCTGGGCATTCATTTTACAGATGACTGACAAGTTGAATGGCATTCATGCTGATACCAAGAATTATGCCATTTTCAAAACTTGAAAACATGATTGTAGAAGAGCAAAGGCCAGAATAGATAGCAGAATTTATCAAAAGCTAAATCTTTCTGGGATAACATTTTTAAATATTTGTTTGGTGATAATGTTTACTATCAGAGTAAACATTTAGTGATGGCAACATGCTTGCTGATTCACTCACTAGCATATTTTTCTACTGAAATGTTTTTCCACTGGAAGGAGAAATGTTTCATTCAGACTTGTTTTGCAGATGGTATTCCCAGCACTTTTAGAGATGTAGACTGGATAACAACTTCCCCACTGGTTGGGAAGTTGGCAGATACCACAAGATATCCAGACAATGTTCTAATGGGTGTTGGAAAGAAGCCTATGACCATGATACATGCTGGTTACCAATAACATAGGGAGGATTAGCAGTAGTTCTGGAAATTAAATTTACATTATATGGGGATAGGATCATCTCTAGCACCTCGGTAGTAACTTCCTCTGAAAAGTTTCTGGTTCCATAAATAGGTCCAACTACATGGATGAGAGCAGTGGGAGGGAGAAATTTCAGAGTTACAATGCATGGAAAAGAAAATGGTGTAAAGATAAAGGGCTTAAGTTCATTAGGGAATTTTGGGAGGAAGGAATAGCTTATGCAGAAGGGATAGGCTCGACCTTACCCAAAATGAAACCAGATGCTGGCATCAAAAATTAACAACACATGGCAGGATTATTTAAAATAGCAGCGAGGGGAGAGCCAACAAGAGCTGTTACTCTTGTCAGATAATAAAGATAAGTTGTGTCAGAGATAGGTATCAAAACACTTCGTTCTGAAACCAACCAATAACTTAGTCAGCAAAAAGTTACCAAGACATAGATGTTATATAAACCAAGAGTTCTGAAATAACTTGAGAATGCAGTGGCTGAGTTAACAAATATATGCAGTCTCTCATTAAAATCAGCTAATCCGAATACTGAACAGTAACAATTTTTGTACCCTATATTTTAAAAAGGCATTAGAAGTTGTCTTAGAAAGTACAGATCATTAAGTCTTATTCAAAAAAGTTATTAAGGAAAAAGTAATAGGGTGAGAGGCAAAATACTTCCATGGATCAGAAATTGGCTAAGAGATTGAAAACAATAATAAATGTTTAATTTTTAACATGGCAAAAGGTTGGCAGTAGCCTCTGCCCATGGTTCTATACTTGGACCAATGTTGCTTAACAGATTTATTGGTGATCTGAAAGAGGGAAAGAAAAAAGATGTCACAAAATCTGCTGGTGACACAAAATTAAGACTGAGGGACTTCAGAGAGACCTATTAGGGCAGTATTGGGCAACCTGTGGCCCGCAGGCCGCATGCGACCCATCAGGGTAATCCACTAGCAGGCCTCCAGACAGTTTGTTTACATTTGCATGGCTGCTGGGAGCTGCGGGCAGCCGTGCAAATGTAAACAAACTGTCTGGTGGCCTGCTAGCGGACTACCCTGATGGGCCGTGTGCAGTCCGCAGGCTGCTGACCACTGTATTAGAGCCACTGGAGGTAAATGGGTAGCATAGTGCTACATGAAATTCAGAGTTGACAATTGCAAGGTAATGCACCTTGGAAGGAATAATTTTAACTGCTTATACATATTCCCAAATTCTAAATTAGGTAATTACTCAATGGGGGAAAAAAATCTGGGCATCACTGTGGACGCTTCAATCAAAACCTCAGCTCAATGCTCAACAGTGGTCAAAACAGTGAAAAAAATTTTAGTATATATAAAGAATAAGATAGAAAATAATGTTACAATATACAGCTTATAATTCAAAGTGTTACACTGTACTGCAATGCCACTCTGGCAATTTTTTAAAAATTCAGCAGTCAGTCTTGTTAAAAGAGGCAAATATTATAAAATTTAAATGATTGGTGACAACTAAGTTAGTGCATTTGTAAATAATGGCAGATATCCATGTCAAGTAGTTTAGTTTTAGCCATATTCACCTCGGTGCAAGAGGCATGTAAATTTCTACTTGGTGGTTAACGATGAATGTTTTCATATACCGTTGAGTATTGTAGCTGATTCATCATAATAGAATACTAATTAAAGCTTAAAAATACACAATATGGGCTCCTCTTGGAAGACCCGGTAACTTCAAGTAAACTGAAACCAACATGCAGGTCAATATTTATTGATTTTTATTAAATCATAATTCATCTTGAAAAGTAATTAAGTCCAATACCCTACATGCAACAACTCATCGCTTTTAAAAATTAAAAGAGCATACTGTACTGTGAGCTGTAATGGGCTCCCAAGTTGTTTTCAGATGAATTAATTCTAGCATTCTAGATTAGATTTCCCCAGAGACAGTTTTGGTAAATTGTGACATAAAAACAATCAAATTTAAAACCTTGCTCTATTTCTTCTAATCTTACACAAATAATAATGTTTTCCTGCCCAGAGAATAATGTACTTCTAACTTCCTCTGTTAAAATTTAAAATATGAGCCATCCAGTTCAGAATACTGAATATCTTCAGGAAACTGATTCATACTTCATTAAAGTGTGTTAATGTAACAAAGTATATACTGTACATAAACTATATCTATAATTAGAGCATTAACCGATTTCTTCATTAAATGAATGCAATTTTAAAGCACTAATCAAAAAGCCACGAGTATAAATATTCTTACTTTAATTGGTTGCAAATGTGTCATGTAACTTTTGAGACCTAGAAAGCAGGATTGTTGTGTAGTATCCTAAGAGTGCCAGAATACTGATCCACTTCAGGTCCTAAAGTAATTTTCCCCAAATAAACTTAATTCCTTAAAATAAACCTGCCAGCCAAAGTAGCTGTAATCTGAGGTGTCATCGTAATTTCTAATGTGGATAAAATTCTCCTTCCAAATTCCCACATGTGCCTGTCCCATTCCTCCAAACACTGCCGTCCCCCATCAAGTCCAAGATAAGGGAGCTGCCATTTCAGCTTGAGCTCTTCAGTCCATTTCCCTAATGCTCCTCCTGACCCCACTCACAGCCCCCATACAACCCGCCTAAACTCCCAACCCCATATTTCCCCCAGTCTCTTCTCCCAACCCCATCCATGCCCAAGTCAGAGACTGAAACAGCATAGCTGAGAGTCAGTAACGGAACATTTTATAAAGGTTTAATAATTTTAAGTATTGTTCTGCATACATGTAAAAGCCACTCAGGTATAGCATAACTACAGGTAACAGGAAATAGTGGAGCTGAGAGACAGCAGTGGAGAGACAGAATACACATCTTGTCATCTTAAAGGTATTTCTGAAGAGTCAGTTCTCTGAGCAAGTGTGTGGGAAGTCGGAGGTGGCTGGGAGGAGTTGGGGCAGCAGAGGTCCTGGGGTGGAGTTAAGCTTGAAGGAAAAAGAGCAAAATTTCAAACCATAAATAGTTTACTTCAGCTGGGTGGGGGGAAAAAAACAAAAACAGTCTTTACTTGAAAGTCTCCTTAAAGCAGGTAGCCAGCTCTGCAGCTTCTTCTTACTCTCTGACCCTGCCTCCTTGCTGGACTGGGCAGAACAGGAACACAGAGAGCAACCTCTTCCTATCAAGGGTCATCTCTAGACTTCCACTTCCTCCTCTTTATAACCCTGTTCTAATTAGCCCCTAGTTAATCACTTCCTTGCCTACCTTGGGGAGAAGTATATACACATAGTTATAAGCTCTTTATATTATATATAGTCCTTGTAATTCCTCTCTAAGCACCTCTGCACCAAAACAAAAAAGCAAATAAAACAAAAACTACCACACTGAAAATTAGCCTCTCCTCAGCAAGGCCAAACAGCAAAAAAAGTGGAAATTCTTGATCAAGTCATTTTGGAGATACAGGGAATCAAATAATGTCAGTAAATGCTTCAAAAAGTCAGTAATGGTAATTTTTAAACACTGTGGGAAGATCCTCAGCCAGATCTTCTGGCATTTAACTGTAAATGTCCACTTGATCTTTTCCCCCCAGATTTCACAGAATTCTACGCTGTGATGACATGTGACAACTGAAATTTCAGGAGATTGGATTCTTTTTCATGAGAAAGTCTGTATGATAGGAAACCAGCTTCAATTATAATAATTGTTGCTCCGTAATAAAGATGAGAACTTTTTCAGGTTCTCCTGTTCTAATAGCTTCCCACTAAAGCATTCATTCAAGAATCAAAGTCAATCCATCAAATGACAAAAAGAAAAATGAATCTAAACAGAATAACTGTATATAGTGAGAGACGGAGAACTGTTGAGCTGAATTAAAATATCTGTATTAACATCCTTTGATGTTCCATAACCAGTATTAATGTGCTCCTATAGGACACTGTCACAATTCTGAATCCTTGGAAGTACCTTAAGATGTAGAGCTTCTTAGTAACAGTTGCTATATAAAATATCAAAAGATAAAATTAAAAATATTAATTATGACCATTAGCCATACCTCCTAAGACCTTATATAATAATGGTCAACAAAAATATTTATATATCTTCCTTAAAGATCTAGGAACCTTGATTAACACATTTCCAGTTTTTGCAGAATGCATGCAGGATACAAATAGCCGGAACATTGCCTGCTATCTAGATGTTCTTCATTAAAAATACCATCTGGGTAAAATTTAGAATGATCATCAATAATCCTATTGTGCAAAGAGCTGGATATTCTCAGCAACAAAACAAGCCATCAACAATATACAGACAACTACACTTTATAGGTATGTTGTTAATGGTCAATCTTGGTGTTTCTGATAGGTACTGGAGAAGGCAAAAATTATTCAGGTACTACAGGAATGACAGTATTGTTGCATGTTCAGAAGTACCCCCACCTCCTCAGCATACTGAGGGAATGTCTAATAACAAAGCTGTTATGTTTTCTCTGCACTACAACCATGCTCTTCTTGTAACAAAACCTTGCAGATGTGTATTAGATGGCTATTATGGGATGTGTGCTCTGTGTGTTTACTATACATATGTGACTAGTCACAAACACACAGAGACAGTTATTTATTATCAGAAGTCTACACATAACGGTATAGGTTACAGATATTTATACACACTAAGCTAAATTCACTGGGCCAAATTCTTCAGTCTGCCACATCAACTTCATGCTGGAAATTAACTGGACAGAAGTGGCTAGTAGAGAATTCCCACTGCACAAGGGAGCTATCATAAAGGCAACCCTAATTCCCTGTGTTGAGAGTGAGTGGGTATACACTGGGGTGACTTGGGAGCAAGTTGGTGGCCGGAGGGAGTCAGGGAAGTTGTGTCATACTCAATCTTCCACTGGTGTAAGGTGTACTAGGGACTTTATGTCGGTGATGTAAATTAGAGTTCCTCTACAGCAGCTCTAAAGTATGTTGGGGCAACATGGGAACCGGGAGCAGCAACGGGCTGCCTGATGGCCTCCTCCTTTCACTATATCTGAGTGGAGCCTGGACACAGATGAGAATCCAGTCCATTAATTTAAATGGAATTACACCGGAAATGAAGTCAGCTGACTCGGACTGAATGAAAAATTTCCAAGCGTTACAATGGTCAACAAAACAGTCAAAAATAACAATAAAAACCTAGGGGCACCAAATTTAATGAAGAAGTCGGATATGAAGCTGCTTTTAGAACTTTCTATGAAGTTTAGCATAAAAAATTAACAATTTACTGTGTATCACAATTGCTAAAATTAGCCCCCAACTTAAAATAAGGTTGACAAGAGCTGAGCACAATCCTGTCATTGTTACAAAGGCATTTCTCTACTATCAATACCAGACAAAATATTAATGTGAATTCTTCTAAACTCACCAGAGTCTTTAATCATAGGTTACATTGTACCTGGAAGTTAGTGTGGAATCAGGGTGTGATGCAGTGCCACTTCCACACTGAACACAACATGACAAATTCAAAGGAAAACTTTAAAAGTCTGGTTCGTATTTCTGACTTAACAAAAAGTCTTTAAAGGAAAGGAATATCTCCTAAAAGGATGCAAGTATTCACCTATCTATTATGCCTTAATCAACATCCCATGTCTCTAGCTTCAGCACTGTGTAAGTTGATTTTTGAGAGCTTCCATAATGTTAGCAAAGAAACTAAACACATTATCAAACGGTAGCACAATTCAAACTGGAATTGAGGAGAGCAAATCAAAAAGGCATAACAGATGTAGCTGAATCTTTAAACCTCCCACAGAGTGACGAGGAGCATGGGGATTGAGTTTTCATTGGAAAGAGCTCCTTCCTCTAGGAGTTTTAAGTGTATAGCATTTGAAAGCATTTTTCCTTCCCCTTCACTTTGGTCCTTTTTTGTTTGATTATTTTTCTTTTAGATATCCTACCTTATTTCAGGGGATTCAGGCATCCCTCAATACTTTAATACCCTTCCTGATATGTGAATTTGCTGTCCTGGAAGATGTGTGCCTGGCTGTGACTGAAATGAGGCAATATTTCTCCTAGATAGATTTTTCTGTCCTTTTTCTCCCCTTTATCTTTACCTCTCTCCTTCTCTAATACCTTCCTCCTTTTCCCTCTCTTAATTCATCCTATTTTCGTTCACTTCTCCTTTCCCTCTCAACTGAGCTCTTCTTACCCATCTTCACCATACAATCTCTTCCATTCTCTCCATTATTCCCTCCTGAGGAACTCTCTGGCCATTATTCTGGGCTGCATTCCTGCCCCTTTAATACCAATCCTATAGCATAAAAGAGCCAGAAAGCAAATCTGATCATGTGGGAATTCCCACAGTGCAGGGGGAGTTCAAGAGTCATAGAGTCAACACAACAAATCCTACATAGCCTCTGCTCACAGCACCCAGAAAAAAAGACCTAGGGCAAGAGTGGACATTTTGGGGCATGAAGTGGGGGTCAGAGTGCACTGTAATCCAGCTATTCTGCACTGTAGGCTGGTCCCTTGCACAACTTTTCATTTAAGTGTAAGATCAGCCTTTGAGGCTACTCGACCTTAGTACAGGGTCCAAACTAGGCCTGCCAATCCAAGAATTGCAGAGGGGTTGTAAAGATAAAATATCATTTAGCAAATCCTCTAATTAAATAGGTTGGTTAATATCACACAAAGAATGAATCTGACAATAATTGCCAAGTAAATTTCATTTCAACCCTAATTTCAGATTGTGTACATTTTCACAGCTCCATTGACCTCAAGCTGAGGATTTGCACCCTAATATCCGAAGGGTGCAAACATAAAAGAGGGAGATACAATATTTAGTGGTTGAGGGGGGTTAAATAAAAGTAATGGGTACCATCCATATGGTTCATTGCCAGCCCTTAATAAACCAAATTACAATAAGGATGAAATTAATTTAAGAACATATGCTTAAGAGTGAGTTCTATTAATTACATGGACGCCACTAGCCATCACCTTCAGTCCCCAACTAAAACCTCTCCAACGCATCAAGGATCTACAACCTATCCTGAAGGACGACCCATCACTCTCACAGATCTTGGGAGACAGGCCAGTCCTTGCTTACAGACAGCCCCCAACCTGAAGCAAATACTCACCAGCAACCACACACCACACAACAGAACCACTAACCCAGCAACCTATCCTTGCAACAAAGCCCGTTGCCAACTGTGTCCACATATATATTCAGGGGACACCATCATAGGGCCTAATCACATCAGCCACACTATCAGAGGCTTGTTCACCTGCACATCTACCAAAGTGATATACGCCATCATGTGCCAGCAATGCCCCTCTGCCATGTACATTGGTCAAACTGGACAGTCTCTAAGTAAAAGAATAAATGGACACAAATCAGATGTCAAGAATTATAACATTCAAAAACCAGTCGGAGAACACTTCAATCTCTCTGGTCACTCGATTACAGACCTAAAAGTGGCAATACTTCAACAAAAAAACTTCAAAAACAGACTCCAACGAGAGACTGCTGAATTGGAATTAATTTGCAAACTGGATACAATTAACTTAGGCTTGAATAAAGACTGGGAGTGGATGGGTCATTACACAAAGTAAAACAATTTTCCCATGTTTATCCCTCCCCCCCACCCCCTACTGTTCCTCAGACATTCTTGTCAACTGCTGGAAATTGACACCTTGATTATCCCCCACCTTGATTATCACTACAAAACGTGCCCCCCCCACCCCGCTCTCCTGCTAGTACTAGCTCACCTTAAGTGATCTCTCTGGTTACAGTGTGTATGGTAACACACATTGTTTCATGTTCTGTGTGTATATAAATTTCCCCACTGTATTTTCCACTGAATGCATCTGAGGAAGTGAGCTGTAGCTCACAAAAGCTTATGCTCTAATAAATTTGTTAGTCTCTAAGGTGCCACAAGTACTCCTTTTCTTTTTAGGTTACAGTGCAACATAGATAAATAATGGTTCTTTTTATAATCAGGAGAAAGACAATGAAGATGATTCTCTATTGTACTCTGGTCCTGTCCAGCTCTCCATGTTTAATTTTTATTAATCGTTTTCAATTTTTTTCCAAATACTTTGATATGCCTGAGTGTTGAACATTAAAAAAAAAATTTAACTACAGTGTTTCCAAGGGTTCTCTTTCAAAATAAATCCAGTTAGAGTAAATATTCCTTGTGTGTAATCAGAAGGACTTTATTCCCAAAAACATATTGTTGCAATGCCTTGCTGTGCTGATGTACAAGAAGGGTCTTTCAGCATTTCCATTTCAAATCTGAAATTGTGGGAAGCACTACCTAAGCCAGAGGTGGGCAAACTACGGCCTGCGGGCCACATCCAGCCTGCGGGACCATCCTGCCTGGCCGCTGAGCTCCCGCTAGCCCCTGGCATCTCCCCCGCAGCCACGCCGCCATGCAGGCAGTGCGGCTTGTGCCCGCCCACCTCCCAGGCTTTCCAATAAGCCTGTCCTGCTGCTCTGAGTGGCCTGGTAAGGGGGTGGGGAGAGGGGAGGGGTTGGATAAGGGGCAGGAGGTCCCGGGGGGCAGTCAGGGGACAGGGGGCAGTTGGATGGGGTGGAGGTTTGGGGGGGGGTCAGGAGTCAGGGAGCACGGGGGGTTGGATAGGGGGTGCAGTCCTGGGGGAGCAGTTAGGGACGGTGCTCCCAGGAGAGGGCAGTCAGGGGACAAGGAGTGGGGGGGGTTGGATGGGTTGGGGGTCCCGGGGGCCCTGTCAGGGGCAGAGATGTGGATGCATCCGATGAAGTCAGAGGACGGGGGGGTTGGATAGGGGGTGGGATCCCAGGGGGTGGTTAGGGGCAGGGGGTCCCGGGAGGAGGCGGTCAGGGGACAAGGAGCAGGGGATTGGATGGGTCAGAGGTTCTGAGGGGGGCAGTAAGGGGGCGGGAAGTGGGAGGGGGCGGATAGGGGGTGGGTGTCAGGCTGTTTGTAGAGGCACAGCCTTCCCTACCTGGCCCTCCATACCATTTCGCAACCCCGATGTGGCCCATGCAAGTGTGAAAATGAAGCCTGTGAGAGAACAACAATGCATTTTTACTCACAATCCACTAAGGTGAAAAAAAAAGCTGAGGGGAAACAGGTACTTTAGTCTGGTGTGCAGGTATAACACTGTGTCCAGTATACAGCATGAGACAGTGAGTAACTGACCCTGATCTCAGTCTCTACCAAGCACTGTTCTGAAGCATGCTTGTGTGAGCCCCTGCACCTAGTACTTGAAGTAACTGAAAACCCTACATACGGCAGCTGTATGCATCATTTGTACATACTGGATTGCATTTATTCCCTGTACACATCTTCATGCTTGACCACGCACATCTCATTATAGGCACAAAGGTGTGCTCACATTGCTGAACATAATGCACATCTCCATACTCTGTGAAAGCCTCTCTGCACAGGAGCTGAGCAAATGCTTAAGAGTGACCATTAGCATATGACAGGTTTCAGAGTAACAGCCGTGTTAGTCTGTATTCGCAAAAAGAAAAGGAGTACTTGTGGCACCTTAGAGACTAACCAATTTATTTGAGCATAAGCTTTCGTGAGCTACAGCTCACTTCATCGGATGCATACTGTGGAAAATACAGAAGATGTTTGTTTTTATACACACAAATCATGAAAAAATGGGTGTTTATCACTACAAAAGGTTTTCTCTCCCCCCATCCCACTCTCCTGCTGGTAATAGCTTATCTAAAGTGATCACTCTCCTTACAATGTGTATGATAATCAAGGTGGGCCATTTCCAGCCCATTGTAAGGAGAGTGATCACTCTAAGCTATTACAGCAGGAGAGTGGGGTGGGGGGAGAGAAAACCTTTGGTAATGATAAACACCCATTTTTTCATGATTTGTGTGTATAAAAACAAACATCTTCTGTATTTTCCACAGTATGCATCCGAAGAAGTGAGCTGTAGCTCACGAAAGCTTATGCTCAAATAAATTGGTTAGTCTCTAAGGTGCCACAAGTACTCCTTTTCTTTTTATTTAATTATAGGTGATGCTGGTAAACATCAGGGGCTAGAATCTGGCCCCAGATCTCCAATATGATTGATGTCTCCTCCCCTTAGTGATGCTACTGTTCAAAATGAGTGGGCCAAACATATGAACTTAAATATGTTGCCACTAATCAACAGACCACACTCCCCTCCAGAGCTACGACTAGAACCCAAGATTCTTGATTCCCGATATTTCTCTGCCATCTGGCAAATAATTGTGTAACCCAGTGGTTCTCAACCAGAAGTCTGGGGCCCCCTGGCAAGCCATGAGTAGGTTTCAGGGGTCGGGTGGGTGTCCACCAATCCTGGCCAGCATTAGACTCGCTAGGGTCCAGGGCAGAAAGCCAAAGTCCAGTCGCATGGGACTGCAGCACGGGCATCAAGCCCCACCACCTGGGGCTGAAGCCAAAGACTGAGCAACTTGGCTTCGCGGTGCCCCCTGTGGTATGGGGCCTCAGACAATTGCCCTCTTTGCTATCCCCTAACGCTGGTCCTGGCTTTTATATGCAGAAAAAAAATTGTTTTGCCACAGCTGGGCCATGGAGTTTTTATAGCATGGTGAGGGGGCCTCAGAAAGAAAAAGAACCCTGGGTAACCCACTGGCAAAGTATGTGTCACATCCCCATACAGTGGCTCGTCCATATAGAGTATAACAGCTTACTGCTGCTGACAGTTATTCTTTGAGCTCAGGAAATAAAGATCTGTGCTGTGGAGCCAAAGGCCTTGGGTTCCAACTCTGCTGCTAACCAGCTGCCAGGGGCTCCCTGTGCCCCCTATTTCTCCCTTCCAATTTTTGCAAAAATCAATAGGGCTGTGCCCACTGATGACCAGAACTTAACCTGAAATTTTGGAATTGATCAGATCTGGCATTCAAAAGTTATCCCATTACATCAAAATGTTGTCATGCCATCAAGTTGAACATAAGGTCTTGCAAGCTCAGGCAATAATCTGTATGCACGAAGAAGATGAAAGATGGTTACACAGGCAACAATAACTCTCACATTTCCTGATTTTTGAGGGCTTCAAGACATGAAGACATCAACCTTAATGTTCTTTTAATATAGATCTTTTTATGAAATACATATACTAATAATAAATAAATAAGTAATAAAAGCCATTGAAAACAATATTTGAAAGTGTTATAGAAAAGAAACCAGACTGGCAGATACCCTATTTGAAAGAGGTCAGATTTGTTTTATTTTGTTCGTTTGTTTGTTTTGTAAAAACAAATACTACTTGTATTGTTTTCATGCACTATTTTTAAATTCAATGGAAACGTGTATTTAAAAACAAACATTCCTCTGCTGTATTTGCAATATAAGTAACCCAGCGTTATGCTGAAATATAAGAACCTGGAAGAGATATTGATTCGAAAATGACCATAAACACATTTGAAACTGACTGTTTCCATTTTCTAAACTGAAAAATGCACAAAGTAAACAGCATAGAGTCTAGAAAGTAAATTAGATGTTTAAAGTTCTTTTGGCTTTATGTATTTCAGGTGCTCTTTGGAAGACAGGCAGAGAAATTAGTTTCTTTAAAAAAAGATTTTTAATATGACTGTGTTCTTTCTAAAGTAAATGAAATGCAAATTATTATGCATATATTTACATTTTTATTAGGACAAGATTGATAAGCTAGAGAAAGAGCAACCATCACTGTACACGTTTTAGCACTCACGTTTCAGGTCTGTTAGAAATCTGAACAACCTAACGTGGGAAACCTGCAAAAGTCAGAAATAAATACTAAATGCCACTCACCGCTCCTATCCTTGTCAAGGATTCAACACTAGCTAGGTTGCAAATGTTATTAGCTTTTGTAAAAACTTTAGTTTGATAGGAAATGCACATAATTACACTGAATCTCTGACTAAGGAGTTACATTTACAGGAGGAGGGGACTTGTGAAACACTCATCATCAGACACTCCAGTGTCATTCTGTCCCATCCACAAAAGCAATGAAAAGCAAAATCTGCCACTGAAACTGAAGCAGGAAACTTGATATGGCACCATCACATTGGAAGTCTTACATAATTCACTTGCCCCTCTTCAGAACGCTCTTCACCTGTCTGAAAGGTGACATAACTTCCTCCTCCCACCTCTACCCCTTGCAACTCCTTTGTGCAGAGAAACTGCCATGAACACACCTTACCTGGGATACATCTTAAATCCTCAGGGTAGTAGCTCAGGGGAGTCAGTGCAAGGAGGCAAAAAAGGATTATGAAAAGCAAAGTGCTCAGGGAGTACAGTGTGACCTCCAGTTGCACAACGAGAGAGAGCAATGAGCCTGAGCCAGGATCTCAGCCAGCCAGACCAGACTCCTCCCCCAACTAAGCTCACACAGCACAGCCAAGTAAAAGATAAGAGGGAGATGGAGGGATGAAGCCAAGAGGGGAGTGGAACTATTTCTGAAGTTGGAGCAGGGAGGATACTACCTCTGGGAAAGGAGGAGACAAGAGGAGGAAACAGAAAGGTGAGGAGCATAAGCTGGAAGGAGAGAGAAAAAGGAAGGATAATGCTGGAGGAACAGAAGTTGGGGCAGAAGAAGAGAAGGTGGGAAAACCTCTACATAGAGAAGTGGTGGGCAAACTACAGTCCATGGGCCAGATCCAACCCATGAGCCATTTTAAGCCGGCCTGTGAGCTCCCGCTGGGGAGTGTGGTCTAGAGCTTGCCCTGCTTGGGCGCTCCAGCCGGGGCACATGGTCAGGGGCCACTCCATGCAGCTCCCAGAAGCTGCGGCATGGCCCTGCTCAGGCTCCTACACACTCCAATGGCCCCCTCCAGTGCTCCAATGTGAGCTGCAGGGGCGGTGCCAGCAGACGGGGCAGCATGCAAGAGCCGCCTGGCTGTACATCTGTGTAGGAGCCGGAGAAGGGACATGCCGCTGCTTCTGGGAGCCACTTGAGGTCAGTGCTGCTTGGAGCTTGCACCCCTGAGCCTCTCCCCACACCCCAACCCCTGCCCCAGTCCTGATCCCTCTCCTGCCCTCCAAACCCCTCGATCCCAGCCCGGATCACCCTCTTGCACCCCAAACGGCTCATCCTGAGCCCCATCCCAGAGCCCACACCCCCAGCCAGAACCTGCACCCCTTCCCACACCCCAACCCCCTGCCCCAGCCTGGAGTCCCCCTCCCACACCCTGAACTCCTCATTTATGGCCCCACCCTGGAACCCGCACCCCCAACCAGAACCCTCACCCCAACCCCAATTTGTGAGCTTTCATGGCCATACAATTTCAATTCCCAGATGTGGCCCTCAGGCCAAAAAGTTTGCCCACCCCTGACCTAGAGGAAAGGAAGAAGAGAAGTCAGGGCTGCAATTAGCCTTCTCTGGGCCCGAGGGAAGCAAGATTGTTATGCGATAGGCAAAGGGGCCTGATCTGAGGAGCTGTCCCAGCACTAGACAGAATAGTGCAAATAATTTGTCAGATGCTTCTGATACCTCCCCATATGCTTTTAGCTCTAGCACATGGGGAAGGTACACAGGATAAACCCTAGATGTCTACCCACAATTAAAATTGGCCTGCTTTTCAAAGGCGCTGTGCACCTATAGTGTCCATTAGCTTCCTTCCTCAGCAGCACCGATGCAAATCAGGCGAATTTTATGTAGGTGTCAATATGGATCTAGACAGCTAATTTTAGGCACTCAGGTTTGAAAATTGTGGCCACCATAATTTAAACAGAGCTGTAGTCCAAGCATATTATAAACCAGTTTTGTGTTGCCTCTATGGGTAGAAAAAAAAATATTTCTATTACAGTGTTGCTTAAATGTTCCAACAAATATCAGAACCCTATTGTGCATTGGCCATACAAACGCACTATAAGAGATAGTTTCTGCCCTGAAATATTTTGACTCTAAATAGTCAAAGCCGATAAAGGGTAGACGAAACATATTATACCGATTTGATAGATGGGGGAACTGAGCTACAAAAAAGTATTGCAAAACCAAATTAGGGAGGAGCCCAGATACTTCACTGCTGAACCAAGTTTCAGCCTAGATGTCTATCAAGGGCTTAGAATTATTTTTGTGTTTCTTTGTTTTTAATAGAAATCAAGAGGAGCCACAGTATTACACAGCTAGATCACAATCATGACTCACAACTGTGTTTAAACAGTTTTTTTTTTTTTAAAAGCACTGACAGGGCTGTTTGACTGTGGGAGGAGAACTAAATAGATACAAGAAACATAGGCAAAAGAGAAGGAAAGAAAAACCCAAAAAATAATGGAAGCAAGAACTTTTACAGGAAAAGTTATCTGAGATATGGTTCATGTGTGTTTATTTATTTACTATTAGAGATATTGTTGTTGCTGCTGCTTTAAAAAGTAGGGCCCTGAGCCTGCAAACACTTATTCATTTGTTTAATCTTATGTATGTGTATAGCCCAGCTGAAGTCAATGGGATTGCTTGTGTTCTTCAAGTTAAGAGCATGCCCAAGGGCCTTAAGGAAGAAATGGGTTTTTTTGGACAATCCATGTCCAATTCCTCCTTTCCTCTCATTCTCTATATATTTTTCTCCCATTCATTTCACTTCTGTCTTCTTACCTCCTTCTTTACAAGGGACTGAGATGTGGTTCATTAATATTTTCCTCTCCGCCTTGCATGCACTGCTGTCCCCAAAGCTCTACCAGACCCACCTCACACAAACTCCCACGCAGCTCTTGAACCCCGATCTCTACCACACTCTGACTTCACCTACCTCCACACTGCTCAGTCCATAAGTTTTCCAAGCCTACACTCTTCACTGTCCTTGAACTTCACAAGCCCTCAAAATGTGTCTTCCACCATCCCCTTCAGCTCACAATCCCCAAATTTTACCTAATACTGCTTGTGTCCCACAAACACAGACAAATCTGTCACCACACTCCTATTTGCCACAGAGGGTAGGAATGTGTTTCCAAGCCAAATTCCAGCATCTTCCCCTGCTAGCCAAATTCCTGATCTCATTCTGGATCCCTAGACTGTGGGGCTAAATTCTGCTCTCACTTACTACCCATCTAGGTATTTTAACTAAGTAACTCCATTAAATTCAAGAGTTACTCAGGACTGACAACTGTGTAACTAAAAGTGGAATTTGGCCCTGCTTACAATTTTTTCTCTCAAGAACAAAAACCCAGCTGCGAGCTTACTTTTCTAATGTTACTGCCAATGAAGGACTGACTTTGAAACTCCCACGAGTTTGTCACTGTAGTTCCATAACTCCTTGGTGCAATGTGCAACAGCTGGGCTGCAAAGGCCAGTTTCACTGTCCACTTAAACCGGCGCCACCTGGCGTTGCATTGTCCCAGCGCAAAAACCGCACATTCAGCACTAGTCCTCTCCGCAGGCAGGGCATTTCAGAGTCCCTCTCTCACACTCATTCCGGTTTATAATTCTACATTTAATCTTCAGTGGATGGGGCGGGTAATAATCAAATGCAAACAGTGATACAGAAGTAGGAGAGTTGGTTAGATCTCTGACAATCAGATCAGTCTTAGTTTTCAGCCCCGCACAGCATGGCTAGGCAGGAGTTCCAGATGATGTTTATAGGTTTGTGCAGTTATGCTGGTAAAGCAGAGAAGGGCTGTGGCACCTGATACCCACTCCCTTTTTGTGCAAACATCCTGCTTCAATGGACCTCACAAAGCGGATGCTTTTCAGCAGGCGGCGAAAGAGGGGTGTGAAATCTTGCCCCCTTTACCTGCTGGCTGTAGCAGTGACTAGTAGCGCTTCAGCACACCAAGCAGGTTGTGCTGATTTAGAGCAGGGAATGAATACCCGCTATAATGAATTAATTCATTCATACATTTTACAAAGGCAAAAGCCCCACCCATTTCTTACTTTGTATCAGTTCCAAGGGCGCTAGCTGCCGCCCCTCACACGGAAAGAGATCAATGGTTGACCCAGGGCTTGTGAAGCAATTCACCGGACAGACGCTGATAGGAAAGAGAGAGAGGTGCCGCTTGAAGTTTCACAGCGGGCAAGGGGCTGCGCAAATACAAGGCACGGGAGCTAGAGGGCTTTGATTCCCCTTCCAGCCCCCAGAAGTGTTTGCCCAGCCCTGGGCACAGAGACCCCAGCCCGCCTTTTCCTACTGCCTGGGGGTAGTTAGCAGGCGCTTACCTGTGGTCGGCACGCCCGGGCTCCGCTCACCACCCCCGCGGGCGGGTGGGTTTGCTCCCTTCTCTCTGGGGTTTGTAATCCGGCATGTCGGTCACTGGGGAGACGCTAAAGTTGTGGGGGAAGGAAGGCGCGTCTCCGGCTGGCGAAGCGCTTCCCAACTTCCAGGGAGCATCTGGGGGCGGGCAGCGGGGCTGGACGCTGCACACACACACACGCTCTGCAAATGGATGTAATGTGACAAGCGAGGAGCGGCTTCCGTCTCCGTGCCCCCTGGAGGGCAGAGAGCTCTGCTCCCGCCTCACTTCCCGCAGCTAACCCCAGGCACAGGGAGAGCCTGTTAACAGCCGCCCTTTCCCTCAGGCCCGCGGCGCAGAGCTGCTCACTTCCCCCAGCCCCCCGCGCCACTGGAAGGACTTGGGAGGCGGAGGCAGCGCCTGGCTGAGAGTCTCCTTCCCTCAGCCGGGGGCGGCTCGCTGCCTGACACCGGACAGCGCGTCCCTGGGGGCGCTTGGTTGTCAGCGCAGGGAGCTCGCTGGCAGGGAGAGGTGGGCGAGCCCGTGCCATGGCCCCCGGCCGGGCTTCCCGGAGCCTGCAGCTCGGCAGGCACAAGTTGGGGGTAGGAGGAAGCCTCCCTCCCTAGGAGGTGGGGTCTGCCAGAATATACAGTGTCCCTCCCCACCCCCCCAGTTCTGGCTGGAAGTTAATATTCCAGCAGGTTTTGTGGCAGAGCAAGAATTTTGCCTCAGGAGGTAAAAACACAAACTACATGGACATCTGCAGAAACACAGCCCTAGAGGGCAACCCGGCCCTTAATTAGGGGGGAATTGACTTAGGGGGCAATGCCTATGCCTGTTGGCCCATCTAGGGATGGGGCAGGGGTTGTGATTACACCAAGACCATCTTCTCAGCCTAACTCTCTATCAGGGGGGTCTTCTGAGATACCAGGAGGCCAGGGGGAGAGGAGAGTCTTTGCTGTCCTGTGCCTTCCCTAGTGGGAAGGCAGCCTGTGGCCCTTGTGTTTGTGCTCTCAGAAGCCAGCAGCGCCCCATGGACGCCCCCTAAGCAGCACCCAGCTGCTGGTCACACCAAGCAGAGTACCAAAAGTCTGGACCCCCTTGCCAGGCAGGTGCCCTGGGGGAGGCCCTGCATTTGGTGAGCAGGGACAGTGCACTGTATCACAACAAAAGGGTAGAGTTAAGATTGCAGGGGTGGCATCTGATGTATCTTATTCTTAACTTTTCCTTTCCTGGGTTTCAGAGGTTAAAGTTTAACCACTCTCCACTTTCTGGAAGGGCAGAAGGCGCCACTGGGAAATTTCTCACTGTGTTTGGGAGCATTTAATTTCCTTGTTATGTTTTCTATCAACAATTTCTCAGCATCCCTATGCACCACGGCCCAGCTCTCCACCTGCACTGACTCTGGTTCCTTGGCAGTGATTACCCAGCCACAGAATGCACGGGCCACATGTGAGTCCCTTCACTGCCTCTGCAATGTCTCCTTGTACTCGTCTCTCTGCGTGTCCAACACAGCCTGGTTCTTCCTCTTCAGCTCTCCCTGCCATGGAGAGGCAAGCACTGGCACAGGCCCCACAGGTTGAAGAGCTGGGGAAAGAATGCAGGGGCTGGCATGGACACAGAGGGCACATTTTTGAAGGGGGGGGCAGCATGGATTTGGGCATATCGGGGGGGGACAGAGATAAAGCCACCCCAAAATCCCTCACCGCACAGTTCTGACCACCTCCTTTTCATTGCACTCTTCAGTGCACTGTTCCAACAGTGCCATCTCCCTCATCGTTGCTCTGACACCGGTATTCCTTCCATCTCTAACACTCCCCAGCTCCTCTATCATTCCTGCCATCATGTCTACTGTCCTGACCATCTTGCTGCTCCAAGACCCCCGCCTTCTGTGTGCGCGTGTGCACACACACACACACACACCCCGCAGCTCCACCCTCCCACTTACTACTCTGTGCCCCTTTTAAAGTTGGAGGCTCTATGGGAACAGGGGAAAGTAGTGGGATTGTGAAGAATGTATGCACCAGCTGGAGGCAAAAAGGGGAAAGACAGTAGAGATGCAGAATTCCTGTTCTAAATCTAGGCCTAGTTTGTGGCTCTACACATCCCTTTGCGGTGTAGAAAGCTTCAAGAGATGTTGTGACAATCTGTACCTCTATGTTCACCCCTTTTTATAGGATTATGATAAATCTTGTACAAAGTATGCCTTGTGAAAAACTCATAATTTGTTGATCATTATTGTCCTGGTAAAATATGTGTGGTGATACTGTATGTAAAGTTATAAGATTCTACTGTATGATATTACTAAAAGCAGCCACAAACCAGGTCCTCAGAGACAAAAGGTTAGTTGACACCTCAGCCAGGGGACAACAAAATCAAATGGAACATCACTTGGTTAAGTGACCATTCTTTGGCAGGAAATAGGGTGTGAGAAAGACATTTACATCTTGGCAAAGAAACAGCTGGAGGTTCCCATCCCCAAAACTCCTCCACTCCCTCTGCCATCCACCCCCATGTCCCCCTCTCAGCCTCCCGCCCACCATTGCCCTCCCTCAAATCCCCTAGCTCAACCCCCTCCAATCCCTCACCCTCAAATCCCCTGGCCCAAATCACCATAATTCCTCATCCTCTTCTTATTCCTCTCTCTTATCACTATGACAATCAGCGTCCAGACATCCCAAGAGGAGAACAGGGGGTATGATCCCCTCAAAATAAGCAATTGAATCAACTGGTTGCATACAATGTTATTGTGCATAAAATATGTCAAGTAAGGTCTTTAATGAAAGCTTGTAATGTTCTCAATTTGATGGTCATGAGATATGTATTCAGACTGTGATTATGAAATTATGTATTTACGTAGGCACAAAAATGTGCTCATAAATTTGTGCTGTAACATTTAGTTCCACCTCACAAGAAGAAAGTGGTCAGACAGGCAGGACAGGGCAAAGCTGCCTCCCCACCCAGATGAGACTAGCTTCAAGCACTTAGCACTGTATAAACCCAAGAAAAGACAAATGATGGACCATTAAAGTTAATGGAACGACATTGAAACTGAAAAAACAAATCCCAGTCTTAGGAAGGAGTTTTTCCCACTCTGAAAACCCATGAGTCACCATACCAGGTGAAAAGGGGATGGGGGAAGCCTTTTAAAAGCATGTTTGTGGCTGAGGTTTTTTAGCCATAAACTGAGGGTCAACACTAAGGCAGAGTGCTGTCCATGAAAGGCTCAGTCACCTCTATGATAGGGAGCACACTGGGAAACTGTTCAAAGAAAATAGGTAACTTGTACTAGAAAGGGAAATTTAGCTAATATAGAAGTGCAAAGCATCTTTATGTTTATTTTCTGTGTAACTTGTATGTGTTTGCTTCCCTTGCTAGTTCATCTCTGATGAATCACCTGTGATTTTTCTACTGAATACACCTTTTGTTTATTTTTATCCCCATCAGGTCTCTATTATGCAAACTGTGTAGAGCATGTGTGCCAAAATGAACTGATAACTGGGTGCAGGTTTCACTCCTTCAGAGAGTGAGGAACCACAGGGGAAAAGTCAATGTGTCTGGAAGTTAAGAACTCAGTAGATTGATTTGGGGAGACTTGTGACTGGGAAAGCTGTTAGAGTCACCCTGCAAAGAATAACTGGGGTGAGACTTTTATGCTTTTAGGCTGGCTAGTGGTGTCAGGATTCTGAGCCAAAGCAGCTTAGCATTAAGGCACCCTAAAGTTACAAAGCAGGCAGTGACAGAACCCCTTACCCAGAACCCTGGGTGACCCCAAAACATCACAACCACCCATCCCCATTTATCCCCCTCCACTCCCTGCACCATTCCAACACATTCTCCCTCACTACTTTAATTCCCCATATTCCCTCACTCTGAATAAAAAAAAAGTTATAAAAATCTGAACATGAACAGCTCATGTTAGAGAGGCTGTGTATCAGGAACCCCTGGACGAAATGACCTAACAACTTGATTTCCTTTGATTACACTCTGTTCCATTGTTCAGAAAACAGGATTACATTAGCGTTTCATTTCCCCTCCATTTAATCAATGCTAATTTCCTTGACAATACTTCTACAGTAAAATCAGGGTCAGCATGTGAATTTTAGAGCACTTTAAATATCACTCAAACCAGAAATGTTGGTCTTGGGGCAAAACTCACAGAATGCAGATAGAGAGAAAGGAACAGCCACATGACATGTTTTCTACAAACTGCTAAGGGAAGAACTTGAACTTATAGTACCTGGGTTCAACTCAAGTTTGAGGACCACAGCACATCACCTTGAGCCACTCAAGTACTGTGACAACAGCCTGCCTGGAAATGCTCTTGTTTCAATCAAGCCCTCGTCTTGACTTCAATCTGTTTGGCTCAGCAATTTGGCACAAGCCGATTTCTAGATACAAACTCTAAGGTCAGTAACTTTTTCAGCAGTGCTTCCCCATACCTTACACTAGCGGAAATGCCAAACTACTGAGATCAGTTGGGGGATAATTAGAGCTATAGTTTAAGCCCCAGGTGTGTGCACAAAGAAGTTAGAAGAATGAACATTTTGTAATATGCTATTTTGGGGGGGGCTGTATATTTCAGGAACCCCTTGCTGAGATGACCCCATGTGTGGAACTGTGACACTGCCCAGCATTTAAACGAAACACATCAAATTTCAAGATGATTTGAGTAAACATGCAGGTTTTAGAATAGTCCATCTTTAAACAAAAAATGATGCTCAACCAAAAAGATAGCACAGCTGGTGCTCTGGCATATTATGGCTCCACTAAGCCATTGTATGAAATGTAAGTAGAATAAACTATATGTAAATTGCCTTAAATATTCATTTCTATAATATTTTAGACGTTTACAAAACCACTTTGTACAGTTTTAAAAATATTTATTGTTACAGCATTCAAATATTTTTTAAACAAGGAATTTCAATTTTTGAAATAAGGAATATTCTGCACCACATTAAGAGTGAAGATACATCAAATCCATTAATATTTATGAATATGGGGCTGTATGCACTGAAAATGGATTTCAGTGCACAAAGTGTTATGTGCATAGATTTATTAACTGACAGACTTTCACAAAGAAATTTCTAGCCACTGGTCATGTTTCTTGGAGTTGTATAGAAGAGTCTTCCTTCTGCATACATCCTAAAGGGGTGGGGGAGTTATGCTTGACCCTCCCAGTTGCCTTTTGGAAATGAGATGGCGCTTGAAAGGTTATCAGGACATTCCTAAATAAGCAAAAAGAAAAAGGTGAATCTGGTTCGGATGGGAGGTTCTTACTTAATCCTAACTGGTCCCTAGTTTGTGCTCTTTAAATTTTAAAGCATCTGAACATTTGTTTTTCCTGTTGATAAGAAACTGCTTTGCTGATTTGCCCTTTTCATAACCCTAGGGATAGTACTGAAAATAGGGCAGTTATGTTCATGGAGTAAAATTCCATGAATCCCATCTTTTTCAAATAAAACCCTGAAAACTATGGGTTTAAAAAAAAAAAGGCAACTCAAGAGTATTTCAGTTCTTTTTATGGTGAAAAATTTGAATGTACTGTTGTTCATTATAACCAGAACAAAAAATACAAAGAGAAACTGTTTATATCCGTGGTAAAAGCAGATAAATAAGGGCTCAGGGAGTGACCTCAAATGCTTTTATATCAATAATATCAACAGACCAGCACAGCCAGTCCATGCATTTGGGAAGTTATTTTGCTTTCACTCTGCTCAGGTAACAGTTAAGGGTTTTGCATTAGAGTGAAAGTGTGTTGAAGCTGGTGTACGTATTGCTTTTGGGTAGATGTTCGAGACAAAAGCAAAAGGTTTATGAAGCGTTGGCAAGCATTGTGAAGGTGGAAAGAAATGCACAAGTCTTTCTACTTAACTTCTTATTTCCATGCTTTTAAGATTTCTGGATGGAGTCTGTCCACAGGCTTAACTGTCACTAAATGTAGTTTTTGTTTGCTAGTTTCTAGAGGGTGGGGGTTTTATACCACTTTGGCATACCTCAGTGATTAGCTTCTCATAGTCAGGGAGAAAGGGAGCAGCACCTGCCAGAGAACTGGAGGGAGAAACTAAGGTGCTCCTGACTAGGTCACAACTTCTCATAATTTTCAGTAGGTTGCACATGTTTCAGTAAATTCTGTCTAGAATATTTTATCCCTATTTAAAAGTTACTTAATGTAAGAGCAACCCTCCATGTTTAGCAGTAATGACACAACCTCTCAGCTGGAGGAAACTGCCATAAAGGAAATACATACAAAGGAAATGTATACACAGGATGCATCCGATGAAGTGAGCTGTAGCTCACGAAAGCTTATGCTCAAATAAATTGGTTAGTCTCTAAGGTGCCACAAGTCCTCCTTTTCTTTTTGCGAATACAGACTAACACGACTGTTACTCTGAAACCTGCCATAAAGGAGTTTCTGTAGCCACTTACTGAAACACTTCATAGCCTCTCATGGACTTCTGAAAATGGGAAACAGGAGCAATACAGCAGCATGGTGTGTGTGCCATCATTCCACCAACAGATCTGCCTGTTGCATTCCCCTTTCCCTGCCAATAGGAAGAATACCACTCAATCGGCAATCATGACAACGTGGGGCACCAGCAAGAATGATGGCCTACAGTGGGGACTGAATCAATGACCTCCACAGCTAAAAAATTATGCATCTTTTGATCTTGTGCTAAAGAGCCAGGTTCACTAGCTCACATTTGTCACAGACTCACATCTGCTGTGGATTGGGCACAGCAGGGAACACAACACAGACAAAAGTTATAACAAACAAAATGGGTGACAAATGATTGAAATATGAATTGTGGATTTTTGGGGATTCACACCATAATTTACAGATTATCATAGCATAGCATAAAACACTGTTTTAAAGAGGTCATCTCACTGTGCCAGTCCCATGCAATCATACTATCCCACTCCATAGATCACCCACAGGGGTTTGAATGCCTTGACCTTCAGATCCATATGCCCTTACTATTTGAGCTACAACAGTAACTGCAAATAGCTTTCTAGACCAGCTGTTGGAGAACAACTTGTGTAACCCACTAAAAAAGTTTGTGTCAACTGTTAATTAATCAAGCATAGAATATAGGTGATCAGGACGCTTGAAGAAAGAGTAAAGGTTTCAGGCTAGGGACCCAGGAAACCATGTGTTCCAGTGGACACAGCACAAAATGGGGAGTCAGCAAACCTGAGTTCTATTCCTGATTCTTTTATGATCCTGTTGGGTAAACTTGAGCAAATCACTTCATCTATTTGTGACAATTTCTGTAAAATAGAGATGATATTTACTTTCTTTTAGTAACTAACTTTGAGTTTTATGGATAATGGCTGGGATTTATAAAGGAGTTTATGGGAGCTAAGCACTGAAATCCTAACTCCTACATGCTTATGCGCCTTTGAAAATCCCTGCTAAAAACAATTATAACCAAGTTTTACTATTATTATGAGATATTTTCCTGCTTCCATCTCTTGTGACTCTCCAAAATTTTCCAAGTCAAAGTTTCTTGCTTGGCTGGATGCTTGGACCCCTTTGGGTATGTCTATACAGGGATAAAAAAACCGCGGCTGGCCTAGGTCAGCTGACTCAGGCTCGTGTGATGTGGGGGCTGAAAAATCACTGTGTAGACATTTGGACTCAGGCTGGACCCCAAGCTCTGGGACCCTGTGAGAGTGGAGGGTTCGAACCCTAGCCCAAATGTCTACACAGCGATTTTTAGCCCCTCAGCCTGAGCCCAGCGAGCCTGAGTCAGCTGACCCAGGCCAGCCGCAGCTGTGCTGTGGGTCTTGTATCTCTATGTAGATGTACCCCTTTTGATCCCATCTTTTCAGGGCTCTGTGTACATCTTTCCAGGTCTGCATCTTGTTTTCTCTATTCACAGCAGTGTCCTATTGGCTGGCTTTAAAGTAAACCTGGTAAAGTGGAACAAATGCTGGAATATTTGCTGTGATTGTGAAAGACCTTCTCCAGCAGTACAGTAAAACCTTGAAAGCTAATGAAAGCCATTAAAAGCATCAGTTACACAAAGATCTGGAAGTGCTGTAAAATGTTTCAGTACTTCCTGATAGAATATAATAAGATAATTGTGCCCTTTGAAAGAATATGCCATTTAAAACTACTCTGCAACAATATTTATTAAGGATCTATGGAGTCTATGATTAAAAAAAAATCCTAAATTAACAGCTGACAAGGAAATAAACCTGTTCCGTTTCCACTCTAGTTGAATTATTATAGAGCCATTCAGTAGAACAAAAACAAACCCCCTCTTCTCTTAGCCTTCACCAGTCATGTTTAAGGAGATTAATTCTACATACAAAAGGTAATACAAAAGTCAAAAGAAAACATCAAACTGTAAATGAACTGACTTTCCTCACCCTGGAGCTTGAAGTATCTTTTCCCCTTTCCCTTAAAAAACTCTGAAATATATAATTTGCCTGTTCCGGTTTAATGGTTAACCCATCCTAACTTCAAGGTACATGAATAAAAATACAATTATGCAATATTTTTACTTAAATAGTTTTGCTGTAGTTAGCCCCTCAGAGGCACTCTACCTAGTTTCTGAGTTTTCAGATCAGCTTACATTACTACATTTACAATGATCACTATAGCTGTTCTAGTTTACCACAGATAAGCAACAACTAAGGTAGAATCAGCTTAGCAATGTATAAACTGGCCCAAGGATATCTTAGGATCAAAGATGACTGGGTTAGAAAGTAGCTTCTACATTATTTAATCCTTCCCACACCAGTGGGATAGGACCATACTTCAGATTATATTAAATACACGCATGTTAAAACAAAGTGATATACACTAGGTACGCTGCATGATTGCATGTAGAAATAGTTAATTTGATTTACAGCTACCTCTGGTTAAATCTAACCTTTCGGAAACAATCTAATTTAGATTCTAAAGACAATTAACTATTTCATCTTACTACTATTTATAAAAACTAGTGGGCTTAAGCAGCCAAAATATCCATTGAAATCAGTAACAGTAAACTAAACATAGTTTCCATTTAACTCCATGGGGGTGTATAAGGAGTACAGTTTTGGACACACTGTATGTAAATTTAGTAAAGACAAACATTCCAGTTTTAGCAACACAATTTGAAAAAGAAATATAGACATTTAAAATGTCTGAGGAATATTGCTGGGTACCATGTTTATTGTCTCAATGCAAGATAAGTTTTTTGGAGCTGCCTGCCCTGCAAATTCAAAGCCAACCTGGTTTCTTTCCATCTGTCACTTCATTGCCAGAAGTAAAGATTCTTCAGGCCAAATTAGTCCCACATTATACCTGTGCAACTCAACTTTCTTCAAATTAGGCCCTCAGTACCAACCCATTGTAACTGATTATAGTTAGTGCTCAATCCACTAAATGGGAGTATTATTATTGACTTCAGTTTGTATTAGATTGGATCCCTGCCATTGATGTACAAGAAGGAGCAGCTTTCAGTTCATATTTTGTTAGCTGTGCTGTCTCTACACAGTTAGTAGAAGTAAAAAGCAATAAAAAAACCTAAACATTTTTGTCATTTAAATCAGGAGATTTGATTCTGAAAATACAAAAAGATATATTGAAAAAGAAGGAATTACCACTTCCAGTCTGCCAGTAGCCTGTATCTGAAAGTGGCTAGAAACAGGTGCTTCAAAAGTGTAAAATGGTAGGCAACTCTGAATAACCTGCCCACGGGAAAGTTTCTTCCTAGCTCAGTTAATGGTTGATTTATGTCCCTATAGTGGTTGGTCAATCAGCAGGCCTCCTGGTTTGGGCCTCTGACCTCAGTCTTTATTTCAGTTCAGTAAGTCCTTTGCTTTCTGGATGAGGTCCTTACTGGACTGGCCTCGATGGTAACCCTTCGCTGCCCTTCTTGGGGCCAGAAATTGCAACCTTGGGGTGCGTTGGGGGATTCAGACTCCTCCGGGTCCCAGCCCAGGTCCCTGAAAATGTAGAAGCATCCAATAGCCTGGGTTTGGCCCACTCTTGCTCATGTTCCCTGGGCCACTTCCTCTCATCCTTCATCTCATCCTCTCATCTCAGTTTGGGGTATGGCCACAAGTGAGTTACAGTCCTTGCCTAGAATCCCCACGGTCTAGGGCCAAGGCCTGTGACACTCAGGTGCCCTTGCCCTTAGTTCAACTCATAATTAAGTTTGAAATGTATTGCCATTCAATTTCATTGAATGTTCTTTTGGTTCCTGTATTACAAGAAAGGGTAAACAGGAATGTCCAACTTATTTTATACCATTCATTCTTTTGTCTACACATCTCCTTTCTAAAGCAAACAGTCCTCCTCTTTTCATCCTCTCCTCATACAAAGTCTCCCCCACTGCCCCCATGCATTTAGTTATTATTGTCACCTATCTCAGGACTGCTTCTATTTCTATGTTTTTAATAGATGGGGTAATCCGATCTGAACGTAGAATTAAAAGTGAGGGCATATTGTTAAAACTAAAGATTAAAATGTAATCTGTACACTTTTAGAAAGAATAAGCAGCATACATTAACTTTATTATTTACCAAAGAGCGGATCATACTTAATTGTTGACCACAAAACCATAGTTAAATATGAAAACTTCTCTCTTTTAGAGGACAAATTACAATTGAACAAATTTCTTGCAAATTTATTTTTAAAGTTAGTAAATATTTAATAAGGGAGCTATCTTTACTCAGAGCTTCATAAAGTTACTGTTTATCTTACACATCTCTATGTAAAAATTATGAAAACACCAATTATAGATGTCTTCAGAATATCAAATCTACACTATAACCCTATTCATAACAAATATGAAATTTCCAAGGACAAAGCAAAATATTTTGTTCAACTGAACAACAAAACATACATTTAATATTTCATTAGCACTGTAAAAGCAATTTTTTTAAAGTCCAGGTGACTTACAAAAATAAGAGCTGTGGGCATTATTCAGTAGCAAATATTTTCGGTCATATATGCTGTGGAAACTGCAGTGATAATCTTCTAATCGTCTCCCCACAAAAGCATATGCTGCCTATATCAGTCAGACAAATTTTTATTAAATATAGTCCTATCACAGCATCTTAGTCTAACATTACATTAAGAGACTATGCTAAAAATAAAAAAGGTTTTATGCAATGTAAAAATTATATTATCTGTGTGAAAAGGCTCTTGACACTGATGTCCTTAACTTCACATTGTACTGGTGAACAAGTAGAATGTAGGCAATCATAACACACACTTTTTTCACGCTGCCTAAACCAGGACGACTTAACCCTGACTTAGGAAAGACCACTTCTAGGAATAAATGGTCAGTTCAGTCTCCATGGCTTACTCCAAATTTGGTCTCTGATTGAATCTTTCAGACAGAGTGACAAAGCGATCCGTGATAGTATTTTTGGGCTAAATCCACAAAGGGACATAGGTGTGCTGCCAGTCAGGGAATTCACAGCCCTGAGATAGGTGCCCAGACTCCCTACACAATGCACAGGGTTAGACACCTGAAAATGGGATTCCCAGGAGTCAGCAACTGAGCATAGAGCTAGTAGGAAATGCTGAGGAGAGCACAGGCAGTAATGTAGGTCAAGACCTTGCTCTTCAAGGGAATTAGGCACCTAAATCTGGGCCGGCGAGAGAGGCCTATCTCTGAATTCAGTAGAGCAGCTGATATGGGTTGCAACTAATAAAGAATGAAAGGAGGGTAATATGATTAATGCTAAAGAGACAATTAGGATCCTAAATCCCTTTGTGGATTAAGCCCTTTGTTATTTAGACTATTCACTAGTTGATTCAAAAAAGCTTAAGCATGTGATTAATTTTAAATATGTGTTTATTTCACCCTTATCCAACAAAGCATTTAAGAACGTGTACATCCCATTGACTTTCAAAGGTCCAAACTGTGTTTTGTATTAAGCAAATGTTTAAATGTTTTGCTGAACCGCGGCCTATAAGATCTGGACTAAGATCACCAAACTCATTAGATGCTGACTATTGAATAATTGTCTGTGAGAAAAATGGTTCACATACAAATACACAGCTTGGTCCTGCTCCCATTGGAAAAAAATGGCAAAACTCCCAGTGCAAGAACTCATCTTCCCCCCTTTCTCTCCCCTTTCCCCCCGCCCCCCCGATCTGGCTCCTTTACACATAATAAAAAGGCTGGAGTGGCATAAAGGGGCTTAAAAGCCCTGGATCCAGCCACTGGAGAATTCCCTGGGTTTAGGAAACAAGGGGGAGAATGGTTAAGTTGTCTTCTGAGGATGCTCCCACCAGCCCTTGCACAGAGTGCATGCTGTGCAGATCTCAGGGTGGAAAGAGCATGTCGGGGTAAGGCTGCAACACAAAGTGCTGGGGAGATTCCAGGAAGTGCTGTAATCAATACACAGCCAGGGACAGGCTGCCATAACTTAGGTCAGTGGTTTTCAAACAGCAGGTTGCAACCCAATACTGGGTCGCGGAACGTAAGACACTGGGTCGTGGCGGCTCTGGTCAGCACCGCCAACCGGGCGTTTAAAAGTCCCATCAGTGGTGCTGCCTGGCTAAGGCAGGATAGTTCCTACCTGTTCTGACACTACGCTGTGCCCCAGAAGCGGCCACCAGCAGGTCCGGATCCTAGGCAGAGGGGCCATGGGGCTCCATGCGCTGCCCCTGCCCTAAGCACCAGCTCCGCAATCCAGCTGGGGGGACAGTGCCTGCGGGCAAGAGCCATGTGAAGCCTCTTGCAGGCCTTCACCTAGGAGCCAGACATGCTGCTGCCACTTGTAGGGCACAGAGCAGTCCGTGGTGCCAGGACAGGCAGGAACCTCCCTAAGCACCCCCACTGCACCGCTGACTGGGAGCCGCCCGAGGTAAACTCGCATCCCAATCCAATGCCCCAATCCCCTGCCCCAGCCCTGAGCCCCTCCCTTCACCCCAAACCCCTCATCCCCAGCCCCACCCCAGAGCCTTCACCCCCAGCCCAGAGCCCTGACCCACTCCAGCACCCAAACCACTTCCGCCAGCCCAGAGCCCCTCCCACACCCTGAACCCCTCATTCCCAGCCCCACCCTGCAGCCCTCACCCCCACACCCCAACCTTCTGCCCCAGCCCTGAGCCCCTCCCAAACCCCTCATCCCCAGCTCCAGTGGGTTGCAGGCATCAACAATTTTCTTCAACTGGTTGCCAGAAACAAGGTTTGAAAACCACTGCCTTGGGTTCTCTAACTTAGGGTCTGTCAGTGTTACACCATGGAGCAGCCCAAGATCAGGAGAGTGCAAAGGTGGTTTGAACTATGATAGTCCTCTGCCTTGGGCTGAGAGTTCTGTGATCTCTCTCTAAGGAGCACAGCACAGCCTCTCACTCTTTAGGTATGTCTACATTGCAATTAAACACCCATGGCTGGCCCGTGTCAGCTGACACAGGCTCATGGGTCTTGAGTTATGGGGCTGTAAAATTGCAATGTAGACATTGGTGCTCAGGTTGGAGCCTGGGCTCTGGGACCCTCCACCCTCACGGAGTCCCAGAGCTCAGGCTTCAACCCAAACCCAAATGTCCACACCAGTTTTACATCCCCATAGTCCAAGCCTAAGTCAGCAGACATGGGCCAGCTAACCCCAAGACATAACCCTTTGTGATTTCAATGGAAGCAGGATGGGCACTTTAGTAGTGACTTGTGTTATCTTCCCCACCAGTACAATGTGAAGTTTGTCATGTTAACAATGTCATTTTTTTCCTCAGATGAAAAATGATAATCCTGGTGGTGCCATGAGAATACACTTGTGTAATTCATGTTATATCCATGCCATCTGGGAAGACAACATATGTCACTACAAAATAATATCCTCCACCATGGGCCAAAATGTTTAAATGGTTATAGGTGAATATACTGCACACCTATATAATTATGTTATATTGGCTGCCAGGCTGCAAAGTTGGGATCTCTATGAGGATTAAGGTAGGGAGAAACCTTTCACCAAGGCCCCATAGCAACATCAGAACAACTCAGAGTGTGTCAGGTTTCAGAGTGGTAGCCGTGTTAGTCTGTATCAGCAAAAATAACGAGGAGTCCTTGTGGCACCTTAGAAACTAACAAATTTATTTGGGCATAAACTTTCGTGGGTTAGAACCCACTTCATCAGATGCCTGGGTGAAAATACAGGAGCAGGTATAAATACATGAAAGGATGTCATGTGTGTGTCATTGACCAATCCTCCTCCTCCTGGCGGCTATAATCTATTCAAACGGCTCCACTCCTCCTGTGTCCTTGCCCATCCTCACACCTCCTCCTGCACCCTTTGGCATAGGGAGTCCCCCTAATATGCACAGAGGCCCCGATCAAGCAAAACAGTTAAACTTGTGCTTAAGTCCATTCCTAACCAGAAAAGCATTTAAGCATCTCCCTAACTTTAAGAACATGCTTAATTGTACCCAGGTGCAGAACTGCATGGGTTCCCCACATTCTGTCCCCTTGCTTTTTCAGTAATCTCCTAGGTCATGGTCATGCGTGGCCACAGATGATGTGGCTGGATTTGGTCCTTTATGCATGCAATATAGACAATGTAATGAAAGTAGTTTATATTTAACTATTTTGAAAGCAGATTGCTCTCTGCAGACAATACCCTCGTGGAGAACTGAGCGTGCTGACAGCTATCACTTCCAGTTCAGCTCATTGATGCTCTTAAAATCAAACTTCGCTTTTCATTTAAAAAAAAAGCAAGTTGTAAATCAGAGGTTTGCAGCCAACTGTAGGGGACTAATACATATATAAAGGGAGGAAAAGCAACAATCTTCACCTAGTATTTTAACTAGAATTGTCATTATTGAAATGATTAGTATTTGGTAAATCTGGGGGGAAGTACCCCAAAAAATTAAACATCAAATATATTTATCTTTAAAAATCCTTTGTTTCTGGCCAATCTGCAGTAGGAAAGACTATCATGACATGCACGCTGATGAAAACCACTTTCTGAGTTATTAAAAGCACTGATTTTGCCTTGGGGCACTGCTATCTTTACTACTTGGTTTGACTGTATTGCACTTGGCTTGTATAAACTGTAGCAATACCTAAAAAGCATAATCTGCGCTAATTTTGATGTCTGCTCATAAATTAGTTTTTAATTTATTTTTAACTATGGAATAGGCAAAGGCTAATTATGTTGGCGTCAAAATTATTCCACCTTTATTCCAAACTTAATTGTAGGATTTTTTAGATTCAAAGACATTTGAAGGTCCAACTCTTTCCTAAATCAGAGATGTTGCAACATATGTGATCTGGGATATAGGATAAAAGCAAGCTATAAATACTCTTAAGATATGATCCCACAACTCATGTTAACTTAGCAACTATCAGGATCAGGCCCATAGCATGGAAATGAAAGAACATTAATGCCATATTCTGGGTAAGATAAGAGTGCCTGTAAAACCTCTGAACTATCCATGGAGAATAATTAATCCCCATAGGGTTGCCTGGGGTAGTCATATTAAAAGTCATGAACCACGTCCATGACCCCCAGATTCTACCTTGGGATTCTATCTCTAAGGATATGATTGCAGAACACCTGAAAAGGGTGAACTTTACAGATTTTAGGGGATGGCAAGAAAGCTGATTCCACCAACTTCTGAATGATTCCCTTCTTAGCAGCAGCTTTTTGGACAAGTGTCTATGTGTAGCTCAAGGCCTGAATTTCCCTCTGTGTGATAAAGTAAAATATGGTCAGATAAATTATTCATATAAAACAAAGACTACCTATGGCCAGTGGCTAGACCCTATCAAATTGCAGTCTTTTCAATTCTCACAAATTAAGCAAGACTGGATCAGATTACTACTGAAATAGGAGTTCTCTAGGAAAAATGTCAATGGTGCAGGAAATTGCATTTGTAAGTCAGCAGACAGGTCTCCTCCCCTTAACTCAGTATGCAACCTGTGCCACAACACTGTATTATAGGTACCTTGCTGCAGAAGGTGCCATCTTTTAGATGGGCCATAAACTAAGAATCTGATTGGTTTTTATCATAAAAGTTTCCTTTGTACCTGATGTAAGAGTAGTTGTGAAATAAGCAAATAATTCATAACATTAATATCATATCTCTTTCTGTTCATGATCAAATTACAAAATCCTCAAATTATGTTTCAACATTATTCACAAATTATTTTCTAATTTTTGAATGTGAAACATACTATTTGAAAAAAAGTACATTGCCATAATGGTGTATGTATTCAAATGTTAGGCAATGGTTTGGTTAGTATTCTGAATCACATCTTGGGTATATAGAATTTCTAACTCTCAGGTAAGCATTTATCCTTCTCTTGTCATTTTTTTAAATGAATCTTTCCTTTTTGAAATGTCTCAGATTATTTACTCATTCTGTATATGCATTTATGTAGTGCATAAAAATGACACTACCAGGGATAAAACTATAGCAATTGACTTTATATGGTCAAAATATAAACTTGAAAGTATGGAATTAAATGAGCAAACGTGACACAGTTCCCTCATTGCTCATGGCATCACCTTCTGGCCTTCCTGGGGATTAACTCTGCCAGGTGCTGTGCCGTCCTCAACAGTCTCTCTACCTGTCTTCTTTTCATAGTCTGCAGCCCCTCTTGCTCTTGATACTGCAGCTTCTGGTCCATGGCTTGGCCTTATGGCCAGGTCACTAATTCCTCCCCTTGCGGGGAAATCATAGTCCATCTAGACAACATCTTTAATGTCCTGTGCCACTACCCAGTGGCTGGTAGGGGAAACCAGGCCTGCCCTCTACACCAGGTTCTAGCCCAGGGACCCTGTAACATGCAGCCAAGACCAGTACCATCTTAGCCCTTGCTGCTGTTTCCCTGAGCATCTTCCTACACACCTGGCTCCCCACTTCCTACTCTCAGAGAATAACTGCAACCTACCTTCTGCACTCAGCACCTGGGCTTTATACAGGCCCCTTCTGGTCCTGCTCAGCTGAGCTTCCTTCTAAATTGATGGCCACCTTGTAGCCTACATCTCTCCCCTACTTGCTGCTTAATTGGTTAATTAGAACTGCTTGGCCTAATTTACTCCCTCACGGGACAGTGTGAGGAATACATCCCATCACAGCAAGTCTATGTAAAACAAGCCTTTGTGTAAACCCTGATTCACAGGTCTACTTCTATTCTTTAAAAAAATAAAACAAAACACATAAGCATGTGCTTAAATCTATTGACTTTAAATGTACTTAAGTACATGCTCCAAATCAAGCACTTGCTTAAGTACCTTGCTAAACAGGGATGGACTTCAATATATGCTTAAATGCTTTGCTGAATTCAGGCCATGCTATGGTCATGAGACTAAGCATTGTGTACTTCTGGATGTGTTCTGATCAAATAGGTAAACAGGCATTATGACAATTTCCCAAGACACCCAGAAAAATAATTTTTTAATATCAAAACTGTTTTTTTATACTTTCAAAATTATATCCTTGAAACTAGAGAGATACTTCTATTGAATGCAGTCTTATATTCTTATGAGGATGCAGCTAATCAGCTGTAGGCTGTCCTGCTGCTAACTCAGGCAACAAGCCACTTGCCACTTTAGCAGATGTTCTCCTTTTTATGCCAATGGGAACCTTCACTGACTATTTTTGCTGTTATGATTTTACATATAAAAACTTAATGCTCAAGATCAGGAATAAAATGTTTTTAACCATTTAATAGTGTTGGAAATGTCCTTATGAACAAAAATATTATGGTAGACTGAGGTATTTGCTGTTAAACAATAACATCATTGTAAGGCAAATTAATCCCCAATTTAATCAGTTAAACTGGGGATAAATCTAAACTCATGTCTTCTTAGAAAATAAGAACTTCAGTGGAGTTTGTTGCTAAATATAGAGTTAATGGTAACAGTGAAAACAATGGGTCTCTCTTGATCTCAATCCTAATGGGCGATTCATGATGGATAGATGAATGGCTTTTTATCCTTGTCACTAATCTGGTCTGCCATCATCACAGATTATGGGTATGTCTACACTACGGAATAAGGTCGAATTTATAGAAGTCGGTTTTTTAGAAATCGGTTTTATAAATTCGAGTGTGTGTGTCCCCACAGAAAATGCTCTAAGTGCATTAAGTGCATTAACTCGGCGGAGCGCTTCCACAGTACCGAGGCAAGCGTCGACTTCCGGAGCGTTGCACTGTGGGTAGCTATCCCACAGTTCCCGCAGTCTCCGCTGCCCATTGGAATTCTGGGTTGAGATCCCAATGCCTGATGGGGCTAAAACATTGTCGCGGGTGGTTCTGGGTACATATCGTCAGCCTCCCGTTCCCTCCCTCCCCCCGTGAAAGCAAGGGCAGACAATCATTTCGCGCCTTTTTTCCTGAGTTACCTGTGCAGACGCCATACCACAGCAAGCATGGAGCCCGCTCAGGTAACCGTCACCCTATGTCTCCTGGGTGCTGGCAGACGCGGTACGGCTTTGCTGCACAGTAGCAGTAACCCCTTGCCTTCTGGCAGCAGACGGTGCAATACGACTGGTAGTCGTCCTCATCGTGTCCGAGGTGCTCCTGGCCGTGTCGGCTGGGAGCGCCTGGGCAGACATGGGCGCAGGGACTACATTTGGAGTGACTTGACCAGGTCATTCTCTTTAGTCCTGCAGTCAGTCCTATTGAACCGTCTTATGGTGAGCAGGCAGGCGATACGGACTGCTAGCAGTCGTACTGTACCATCTTCTGCCAGGCAGGCAAGAGATGAGGATTGCTAGCAGTCGTATTGCACCATCTTCTGCCAGGCAGGCAAGAGATGGGGATGGCTAGCAGGCGTACTGTACCATCTTCTGCCGAGCAGCCATGAGATGTGGATGGCATGCAGTCCTTCTGCACCGTCTGCTGCCAGCCAAAGATGTAAAAGATAGATGGAGTGGGTCAAAACAAGAAATAGACCAGATTTGTTTTGTACTCATTTGCCTCCTCCCCTGTCTAGGGGACTCATTCCTCTAGGTCACACTGCAGTCACTCACAGAGAAGGTGCAGCGAGGTAAATCTAGCCATGTATCAATCAGAGGCCAGGCTAACCTCCTTGTTCCAATAACAACGATAACTTAGGTGCACCATTTCTTATTGGAACCCTCCGTGCAGTCCTGCCTGAAATACTCCTTGATGTACAGGCACCCCCTTTGTTGATTTTAGCTCCCTGAAGCCAACCCTGTAAGCCGTGTCGTCAGTCGCCCCTCCCTCCGTCAGAGCAACGGCAGACAATCGTTCCGCGCCTTTTTTCTGTGCGGACGCCATACCACGGCAAGCATGGAGCCCGCTCAGCTCACTTTGGCAATTAGGAGCACATTAACCACCACACGCATTATTCAGCAGTATATGCAGCACCAGAACATGGCAACGCGATACCGGGCGAGGAGGCGACGTCAGCGCGGTCCCGTGAGTGATCAGGACATGGACACAGATTTCTCTGAAAGCATGGGCCCTGACAATGCATGCATCATGGTGCTAATGGGGCAGGTTCATGCTGTGGAACGCCGATTCTGGGCTCGGGAAACAAGCACAGACTGGTGGGACCGCATAGTGTTGCAGGTCTGGGACGATTCCCAGTGGCTACGAAACTTTCGCATGCGTAAGGGCACTTTCATGGAACTTTGTGACTTGCTTTCCCCTGTCCTGAAGCGCATGAATACCAAGATGAGAGCAGCCCTCACAGTTGAGAAGCGAGTGGCGATAGCCCTGTGGAAGCTTGCAACGCCAGACAGCTACCGGTCAGTTGGGAATCAATTTGGAGTGGGCAAATCTACTGTGGGGGCTGCTGTGATGCAAGTAGCCCACGCAATCAAAGATCTGCTGATATCAAGGGTAGTGACCCTGGGAAATGTGCAGGTCATAGTGGATGGCTTTGCTGCAATGGGATTCCCTAACTGTGGTGGGGCTATAGATGGAACCCATATCCCTATCTTGGCACCGGAGCACCAAGCCGCCGAGTACATAAACCGCAAGGGGTACTTTTCGATAGTGCTGCAAGCTCTGGTGGATCACAAGGGACGTTTCACCAACATCAACGTGGGATGGCCGGGAAAGGTGCATGATGCTCGCATCTTCAGGAACTCTGGTCTGTTTCAAAAGCTGCAGGAAGGGACTTTATTCCCAGACCAGAAAATAACTGTTGGGGATGTTGAAATGCCTATATGTATCCTTGGGGACCCAGCCTACCCCTTAATGCCATGGCTCATGAAGCCGTACACAGGCAGCCTGGACAGTGGTCAGGAGCTGTTCAACTACAGGCTGAGCAAGTGCAGAATGGTGGTAGAATGTGCATTTGGACGTTTAAAGGCGCGCTGGCGCAGTTTATTGACTCGCTTAGACCTCAGCGAAACCAATATTCCCACTGTTATTACTGCTTGCTGTGTGCTCCACAATATCTGTGAGAGTAAGGGGGAGACGTTTATGGCGGGGTGGGAGGTTGAGGCAAATCGCCTGGCTGCTGGTTACGCGCAGCCAGACACCAGGGCGGTTAGAAGAGCACAGGAGGGCGCGGTACACATCAGAGAAGCTTTGAAAAACAGTTTCATGACTGGCCAGGCTACAGTGTGAAAGTTCTGTTTGTTTCTCCTTGATGAACCCCCCCGCCCCTTGGTTCACTCTACTTCCCTGTAAGCTAACCACCCTCCCCTCCTCCCTTTAATCATTGCTTGCAGAGCCAATAAAGTCATTGCTGCTTCACAGTCATGCATTCATTATTCATTCATCACACAAATAGGGGGATGACTACCAAGGTATCCCAGGAGGGGTGGTGGAGGAGGGAAGGAAAATGCCACACAGCACTTTAAGCACAGCACTTTAAAAGTTTACAACTTTAAAATTTATTGAATGACAGCCTTCTTTTTTTTGGGCAATCCTCTGTGGGGGAGTGGCTGGTTGGCCGGAGGCCTCCCCACCGTGTTCTTGGGCGTCTGGGTGTGGAGGCTATGGAACTTGGGGAGGAGGGCGGTTGGTTACAGAGGGGCTGCAGTGGCAGTCTGTGCTCCAGCTGCCTTTGCTGCAGCTCAACCATACACTGGAGCATACTGGTTTGGTCCTGCAGCAGCCTCAGCATTGAATCCTGCCTCCTCTCATCACGCTGCCGCCACCTTTGAGCTTCAGCCCTGTCTTCAGCCCGCCACTTACTCTCTTCAGCCCGCCACTTACTCTCTTCAGCCCTCCACCTCTCCTCCCGGTCATTTTGTGCTTTCCTGCACTCTGACATTATTTGCCTCCACGCATTCGTCTGTGCTCTGTCAGTGTGGGAGGACAGCATGAGCTCGGAGAACATTTCATCGCGAGTGCGTTTTTTTTTCTTTCTAAGCTTCACTAGCCTCTGGGAAGGAGAAGATCCTGTGATCATTGAAACACATGCAGCTGGTGGAGAAAAAAAAAGGGACAGCGGTATTTAAAAAGACACATTTTATAAAACAGTGGCTACACTCTTTCAGGGTAAACCTTGAAAGTTAACATTACATACATAGCACATGTGCTTTCGTTACAAGGTCGCATTTTGCCTCCTCCCACCGCGTGAACGGATTTTGGTTGAATGCCAGCAAACATACACTGCAATGCTTTGTTCTACAGTGATTCCCCAGTACGTGTTGCTGGCCTGGAGTGGTAAAGTGTCCTACCATGAAGGACGAAATAAGGCTGCCCTCCCCAGAAACCTTTTGCAAAGGCAGAACCGCAAATGCCAGGGCAAAGTAATCCTTTCACATGCTTGCTTTTAAACCATGTATAGCATTTTAAAAGGTACACTCACCAGAGGTCCCTTCTCCGCCTGCTGAGTCCAGGAGGCAGCCTTGGGTGGGTTCGGGGGGTACTGGCTCCAGGTCTAGGGTGAGAAACAGTTCCTGGCTGTCGGGAAAACCGGTTTCTCCGCTTGCTTGCTGTGAGCTATCTACAACCTCCTCATCATCATCTTCTTCGTCCCCAAAACCTACTTCTGTATTGCCTCCATCTCCATTGAAGGAGTCAAACAACACGGCTGGGGTAGTGGTGGCTGAACCCCCTAAAATGGCATGCAGCTCATCATAGAAGCGGCATGTTTGGGGCTCTGACCCAGAGCGGCCGTTCGCCTCTCTGGTTTTCTGGTAGGCTTGCCTCAGCTCCTTCAGTTTCACGCGGCACTGCTTCGGGTCCCTGTTATGGCCTCTGTCCTTCATGCCCTGGGAGATTTTCAGAAAGGTTTTGGCATTTCGAAAACTGGAACGGAGTTCTGATAGCACGGATTCCTCTCCCCAAACAGCGATCAGATCCCGTACCTCCCGTTCAGTCCATGCTGGAGCTCTTTTGCGATTCTGGGACTCCATCATGGTCACCTCTGCTGATGAGCTCTGCATGGTCACCTGCAGCTTGCCACGCTGGCCAAACAGGAAATGAGATTCAAAAGTTCGCGGTTCTTTTCCTGTCTACCTGGCCAGTGCATCTGAGTTGAGAGCGCTGTCCAGAGCGGTCAGAATGGAGCACTCTGGGATAGCTCCCGGAGGCCAATACCATCGAATTGTGTCCACAGTACCCCAAATTCGAGCCGGCAACGTCGATTTAAGCGCTAATCCACTTGTCAGGGGTGGAGTAAGGAAATCGATTTTAAGAGCCCTTTAAGTCGAAATAAAGGGCTTCATTGTGTGGACGGGTGCAGGTTTAAATCGATTTAACGCTGCTAAATTCGATCTAAAGTCCTAGTGTAGACCAGGGCCCAGTTACTCCATCAAAGGAAGGTGAGCTTATGGATAAAATAGCCTCCTACTATGCAAGAATTGAAATGTTTATTAGTGGCCAAGCAAGGCACCTCATTAATTAAGCTTCATGATACCTGTCAAGTAGGGTCATTTTCCATAAGAATATATTAGGGTACAGAGAGGTTAAGTGACTTGTCCAAAGTCATGAGTCAGTGACTGAGGGGAGAAATTCAGCCCTGAAGTCCTGATTCCCATTCTCCTGCACTAGCCCCTAGACTATGCTCCCTTCTTAACCGAGTCTTATATTTATGAAATTGGGTAAAAACCACCATATATTAAGAAACCCTAGATTTTATTCCCATTCTACTTTTTGTAAAATGTACATTATGTTTAAAAATTTGTGAAAAACCTGTGAATGCTATTGCATTAATTTTAATGAGGCAAGAAAACATTCAATCCTATCTCTAACTTTCTGCTGTGTTTCATAATTGGCTAGGTGTATTATGGCTTGTTTTCTTCCTCTGAAGTATCTGTATAGACCATTGCAGGAGGTTACAAGTTATGGGAATAAGTGCACCTTTATCTATCAAAGGTGCTCCTATGAGTCAATTACCATAATATCTGAGCACCTCAGAATCTTTAATGTGTTTATCTTCCCCAGCACATTGGTGAGGTACATAAGAACTATTATCTCTATTTTACAGATGGAGAACTGAGGTAGTGAGAGATTAAGTGACTTGCCCAAAGTCTCACAGAAAGTTTGTTGTCAAGCAGGGACTGGAACCCCAGTCTTCTCAAGTCCTAAGCTATTGCCTAACTGATGGACTATCCTTCCTCTCCTGATTGGTTTTAGTCTGTTAGTTCATAGTTTTCTGAATTTCAGGTTTGGCATTTCTTTTATAAAAACTTCATTAAAACTTTAAAAGTCTTCTCCCCCACCATTCGCAAATGTCTTTTTTGGGAGAAGGATAGGGGAGAGAAAGAGCACTCATCTATATCAATGAATTTTAAAATGTAGCTACTACTGCAATAAAAACCATACAACAATCTTTATCTATGTTGTTTACTCTTTAAAAAACAGCACCAGTTCTGATAGCTGACCCTAAACCTAATGCATGCTCCATTTGTGTAATGTAAAATGTATTGTACAGTTTTAGAACCTATTCTACTCTCATCTCAACATTTAGTGTTAATTATCTCACTTTCAAATCTAGTTGATAAAATAAAGAATTTCCCCAAAAGTGTATATTTCAGCAAATTATTCCATAATAAAGTGATATTGAAAAGAAATCATCTTTCTTCACAGTCTGAAATACAATGCAAATAAAAACATAGACATCTTGTGAACAGGTTTGCAAACAGCTTGTCACAGTGAAAAATTATAATCACTTTGACATGAACATTCTAGTTTCGTTTATTATTGAACCATAATTCTACCAAAGGGAGTTCATTTGTGTGAATTATAAAACTCATATCGGCTGTTCTCTTCTTATAATTTACCCTTGAGGTTTGCATACAGTTTTATTTTAAAGAAGAAATGAAAAACATTTCTGCATCTAACCAGTTTTGGATAAAAACGTTCCACCTTAGTTTTAAAAGCACTTTAAAGAGGTAAATGTTGTTACAGCAAAAATATTATATGACAATGATATAATAGGCTATTATTCAGCTATCTCCAGTATGTCTGTATGTGTATAAATCTTACTGAAGTCAATGGATGTTTTAATTAAAATATCAGGCGTTATGACCAAATTTTCAGAGATGTTGAACACCCAAAATCCACTTTGGCTACAATAACAGTTACAGATGTTCATCACCTCTGATAATCAAGCTAATAACTTTTAAAACATTCCAGTATTCCAGTATTGAAGAGTATTTTTTATAGACCCATGAGAGCAAGTTACTGTAACTATTAATTTATAGCCATTTTTTTACATGTTGGGTGAACACGTGAAAGTCAGGTCACTTTTGCTGCTGAAGATGAAAATCATACCTTGAAAGATCAAATGAACGGCAGAATTGCTGGCCCAAGCCCTTCACGCCTTGATGGTTTTCTCTCCACACTCAGAAAGACCATCAGGTAATGGATTTAACCTTTATGTCAATGAAAAATTACAGATCAGCCTGTCAAAGATAAGTTACAATAAAGTCATGTGCGTCCTCTTTCCCCTTCACTTATTGTCATAAGTATTACATCTAATTTCCTTGACCACAGTCTCACTTTGCAAAATGGGAATTTGAGTTATTCAGCCAAGTAGAAGGCATTTAAAGGGAGCGAAGTTATGAGTGGTCACAAAGCAGTCATTCTGAAATTCAGGTCCTGCTCCCAAACTGCCCATTGACTTCTATTACTGAGATATTGTTCTACCTCCAACCTCTTCTACTTCTTGATATTAACAACAGGTTGAGACAGCTGAAGCAGTGAAAAATTCTTCCCCTTGCAATCGGTATATTTCAAGGTGTGGAGTAATCAGAGAAAAAGTCAAGTCACTCAGGGAGTATTTACACTGAGCCTGAGGGGTGTGGATTCCAGTGCAGGGAGACGGGCTTAGGCTAGCATTGCGGGAGCTAGCATGCTAAAAATAGCAGTGTGGATGTTGCACTGCAGCACAAGCAGCAGCTCAAGCTAGCCACCTAAACTCAGACCCAGGGGGCCAGGTGTGCTTGGACTCTGGCGCCTAGCTCGAGCTGCCGACAGTGCTGAAACATCTACACTGCTATTTTTATTTTGCTAACTCCAGCACAGCTAGCACAAGTCTGTCTAGCTGTGCTGGGAATCAAGCTAAGATCCAGTTGAAGTGTAGACATACCTCCCATTTATTTGTAGACTTGTTTCATGCAGCTATGACACAGTGTTTCACAGGCAATTCAAACATCTCCTGCAAATACAAATATGTGTAGATCACATTACCAGATCCTACAGAAGCTCTTTGTAGACACGATAGGATTGAAATTGAACCCTGGATCTGGATTCCCAAACTTTGGGAACAACTGGATTGAGATCCAAAGTTTGCAGCTTGGGCCTCATCTCTGGATGTAGGGCTGGGAGGACTGAATTCTGAGCAGAATGTAAAGCAGTGGGAAACTGAACATCTCAGGAATTCCGGGGCTCAAAATAAGAAGCCACTATGGACTTCCCCTGCCTCCATGTTCATAAAGGCCTCTATATTGGCCAAAGATTTTTTTAAAAGGAAATTCTTAAATTAAACCCAAGGCTATCATCTCAGTTCTCTTTATCAATTATTTCTACGGATTGAGTAGCAGACCCATATCTTCAGAAAAAGAATTTCTGAAGTTACCATTATGTGGTTTTATCTATCACATGTATGAAAAGCTAGTTTGTTTCAAATAGTAACAAACTGAGTTCAAACAGTAATTTTCAAACCCAAAGAAAGTGTGCATTTTCCCTGCTGATTCTGAAAATGTCACCTGTGTTTCAGAACTATTAATTTATAAAACCAGATATCACAAGCTCCAGCTTCTATATGTGAATGTGATAAATCTAACCTCTCTTGTAGTTTAACAATAGTTGAAAGCAATCATTCAGAGTGGTTAAAGATGTGATACCATACCCTACTGCAGAATGCAAGACTACTGTAAGGTTCAACAACTTCTCTACAGATTCAGATTATTTTTACATTCATACTCTCATTATTTTTCTTTGTCTTAAAGGTTTTTTCTAGGGGACAATTTCTCGTATATCAGACATTAAATCTGATCCCTTTATACCCTTCCCTTCTGTGTTTTTGTATGTGTGTGTGTGTGTGCGCACTAAGTGTTGAAAATATTTGCTTTAAGCCAGTATCCCTGTTTGGGCCCACAGCAATAGCAAGCCTAGCAGGATGTGGCAGAAGAGTCGTTAGCAATACAGTAGGTGGTACTCTTCCTGGCAAGTGTGCTAAGAAGAATATATGAAATGAGAAGTAAAACACAAAATACCATGTAGACTCCCATAGCACTTTTTCAAACATAGGAATATTTTGGCCAATCTCCAATTTTAGTAATTACATTTTGACTCCTAAAATTCCCCCTAGGTTCAGTTGGATACAATTGTCTTCATGTCCAGTCCTAAACTTTTGGGCTACAGAGAAAAGGTGCTTAACTGATACTTATGTACACAAACTATCACAAAACACTCTGAAATTCTTCCAAAGCAAAGATGGCATTGTTTATATATTAAAAAAAAAACCCTAAGATGATTATTAAAGATGAGCCCAAGACACAAACTAGATCTGGCTCTGAACTTTTCCGAAGTCTGGGTTGCACAGATCTATGGTTTGTGGCCATGTAAACAGGACCAGGTTTGAAGTTTGGATCCAGACTTTTCAGTCAAGCCTACCTGCAATTATTATTGTAACAATGTGGAACTGGACAATCCCTTCATTTATATTATGCCAGTTTGCAAAGTGATCAGCACAGAATTCTGACTTCATACTTCAGGAGGAGAAGATGGGCTGACAAAACATAAATGAATATCTGAAACAACAGTAAATAGAACTGCTTTTTTTCTTAGTTGTTTCTCTGTCAAATTCCATTTCAAAACTGTTTTATCCAGGATATTTTCCTACATAATAAAAAATAATGGATTAAGATGATGAGGTTTAATAGCAAATAAAGTTTAAGATTATGGCAAGTTTGTCTTTAGAAAAATATGTTTACACTTATGTATCATTTGCTTCTATTACAAGGGAACTTTAGCTGCATATTCAGCTCATATATTCTTGGCCTCTGAAAGACAGGATATGTGTACATGGTAATCATGGGGTATGATTGCAGCTCATGTAGCCATACCTGAGCTATCTTCAATCTAGCTATCTTGGGTAGTGAAACGTGCACTTCAGTATGGGCCAGCTGCCCAAATAATGAGCCACGATCATAGAATCATAGAATATAAGGGTTGGAAGGGACCCCAGAAGGTCATCTAGTCCAACCCCCTGCTCGAAGCAGGACCAATTCCCAGTTAAATCATCCCAGCCAGGGCTTTTTCAAGCCTGACCTTAAAAACCTCTAAGGAAGGAGATTCTACCACCTCCCTAGGTAACGCATTCCAGTGTTTCACCACCCTCTTAGTGAAAAAGTTTTTCCTAATATCCAATCTAAACCTCTCCCACTGCAACTTGAGACCATTACTCCTCGTTCTGTCATCTGCTACCATTGAGAACAGTCTAGAGCCATCCTCTTTGGAACCCCCTTTCAGGTAGTTGAAAGCAGCTATCAAATCCCCCCTCATTCTTCTCTTCTGCAGGCTAAACAATCCCAGCTCCCTCAGCCTCTCCTCATAAGTCATGTGTTCCAGACCCCTAATCATTTTTGTTGCCCTTCGCTGGACTCTCTCCAATTTATCCACATCCTTCTTGTAGTGTGGGGCCCAAAACTGGACACAGTACTCCAGATGAGGCCTCACCAATGTCGAATAGAGGGGAACGATCACGTCCCTCGATCTGCTCGCTATGCCCCTACTTATACATCCCAAAATGCCACTGGCCTTCTTGGCAACAAGGGCACACTGCTGACTCATATCCAGCTTCTTGTCCACTGTCACCCCTAGGTCCTTTTCCGCAGAACTGCTGCCTAGCCATTCGGTCCCTAGTCTGTAGCTGTGCATTGGGTTCTTCCGTCCTAAGTGCAGGACCCTGCACTTATCCTTATTGAACCTCATCAGATTTCTTTTGGCCCAATCCTCCAATTTGTCTAGGTCCTTCTGTATCCTATCCCTCCCCTCCAGCGTATCTACCACTCCTCCCAGTTTAGTCCCAGGCACGATCCTGGGTGCCTACAGCCTACACTGAATTGTGTGCTGCCACAGCTTCATTGGTCCAATACCCCAGACTAGCTAGATTAGAGTTAGCTAAGGTTTGTGTACACAAACTGCAATCACACCCTCTGACTGTAAGATAGGCATACCTATAGAAGACAAGGCCGGCCCCTTCCAAATTATTCCTAATTCTTTTACACCTATACATGCCTTTTCATAAATGATTGTGCCACCCTTACTCAGGGTGAACAGGACTTTACTAAGGTAGTCCCATTGAAATCAGTGGGACTGTGTGTGTATAGTAAGGTACTATTCATTGTGTGTTAAGGGTGGCACAATTGGGCTCTTTAGGAGGCAACACTGAAGTTTGGGTGGGCAGTGAAATCAAGTGATGTGACAGTGAGTGATGAAGGCGCTGCGAAACGAGCGTGGATCCCATAACAGTTCATTTCCAGACCCTCTAATGACTGAGTTTTTATAAAGGGTGTTGATTTTTTGGAAAGAATATCTAATATTTTGGGATGCTATCTGGGTTACATTAAAACACATTTCAATTTTAACTCTAACAAATTCATTTATTCATGACTTTCCCTATTTTGTTGGGGGCAGAGGGCGGTTGTAACAAGTACCTGAAGTTCAAATTGGTTGGTGTGTGAAGTCTGGAGGAGGAACAGCTCCATTTTAACAGATTTTATAAGGCAGAGAGTTATACTTGGGAGGAAAGAGAAGACAGTGGCTGCTGAAAATGAATAGAGCAGATGGGGAGACTTTTGTATACAAGGAAAGCTTTAAATATGTATCACTAGGATACAACCTATATCCTCATGGTTTGTTGTGCGTCTCCATTCCTTCTCTCCTGCCTCCTTTCCATGCTTCCTCTATGTTCCTGGGACTCCACTGCCACAACCCTCTTCCCTCAGTTCTGAGGCCAGGGAACAGATCATCTTCCACATGCTCCCAAGTCCCTTGGCACCCAGTCCATGTTTCTCCCAGGCATCTGCTCCCCCTCTATTCCACTTCCCAGACTTCTGTCATGCCAGACTTCCCTGCTCTCCCCATTCCCCCCACAACCCATACCACTCAGGCGCAGCCCAGCAGCTGGAATCAGGCAATCAATTTATACATACTGTATTAACATTTATGACATAAACAGAGAGCTCTATACACAAACTCACTGGGTTCCGTGATGTCAATGGCAGTTTTACCATTGATTTCACTGGAGCCAGGATTTCACGTTTTACATCTCTTAAAATTCCTTCAGATACTATTACAAAAAACACTAAAAGTTACTTCTTCTCAATAAGGCCAACAAAAATCAAACAAAATGTGTAGTTTCTAGAATTTAGAGATACCATGAGACAAACAAGCATTAATCTTTTTTCAAAAAGTAAATTGCAGCTACATTTTCAAAATAGCATAACTTTAGAATTCTGATTTTTACTATGCTTCCCAGAAAAACTTTAACCTGGCATGCAAAATATCAGAAAGATTGGTTTCTTTTCAGAAATATTGGGGGAGGAAAATGGAGCCTACGATAGGAAGCTAGCTTCAGCTTTAACTATGGAGTCCTTGTTATTTCTTCATAATACAGTAAAGTATAAGAGCTGTATCAAAAAATGGATAGCAGGGCAAAATATAAATGCAATGGGCTCTTAATCTTAAATTTAGCATTATGCACTTGAATTTACCATTACAGTTAAATCACTTTATAAAAATACAATGCCTATATTTAACCTTTTCAGAGATGCCAGATATAGCAATTATTTGTTGACATATACTATTCCAGCGTAGTCCAGTATGTTTTAGCAGTCTTTTCATCTCACTGGTTTGAATGGCTGTTCTACTTAAAACAGAGGCACATGCACAAAGTCCAGTAGTAATGGAGGGCTTAATTAGTTCCTGTAACATGTAAAGTAATACAGAATAAATCCATTTAGCATTCCATGTTGACAAGGGACAAATTCGCTCTGGTGTAACCTCATCAACTCTGTGGGATTACACCAAGGATGAATTTGGTGCAATATCCTAAGACCTAATAACCCTTTCCTTAGTATGATTAAGACCAACTTGAACACTGAAAAAAAAATTCCTACGTTACTTACAAGTAATAATACTTTACCCTTCTGTAGTATCTTTCTACTGAGACACTCAAGGTACTTTCCAACTAGTAATTAAGCCTACCCCACCCTGCAAACTACATAAGCATCATACCCATTTCAGAGAGTGATAAACTATAGCCAGCCAAATTCCCATTTGATAGCTGCTAGATTAAGAACTGGAAAATTTGACCTCAAGAGGTTAATGACCTAATTTTCATCCACAGATCCCATTGGCTTGAATGGGAGCTGTGAGTATTCAGCGCCTCTAAAAAAAATCAGTCTATTTTAGTGACTTACTGATGGTCTCAGAATATGTTAGTGACTAAGCAGGAAATGAAAGAATTCTGGAAACCTGATTTTACAGCCCCTTGTCACTTGACCATGTTGTTTGAACTGCTGCCTTTACTTGAATCCTATCCAATGGAATATGCCAGGTTTGTGGGGACTCTTGTCTTTTATAGCATATTTCCCCCCTGGCTTGATAAGAATGAATTAGCTGTGGATTCCTGAATGCCAATAGAATTACAGGGAGGTGTGGGGAAGAAGGGCAGGGTCTCTTCACATTAGTGAGTGTGGTGCACGGCTAGAAAGGGTAAAACATCCTGCTAAATAAATAACCCTCAAATAGACTTATGGGACGATAATGTTTGTGTTTTTGTGTATTTACATATATATGAGTAGGGTCGACAATGTAATCAACAGTCCCAGTCCATGTTGTATTCTGTTAATTCAGAGATCAAAAGAACATCCTGGCATTTAAATGAATTGTAAACAGGGGTTATCGCTGTATTTCCTCTTTCTTTGAAATGTATAGCAAATCATCTGTGAATCGTGGAGGAACAAGCGAATTACCTTATGTTAATTCGTATAGCTAAGTACTGGTGATGGACCTCCTTCAAAGTCATCCTAATTACCTTTTGTTCCCCAGAGGAACTCCCAACTTGTCAAAGAGGACATGAAATTGTATAAAAGATCCTTGGGTCCTGATTCTGTCATCTCAGATCTGCTTAAGCTTCATCGGGGGAAGTTTGAGTCACAAGACTGAGGTCCCAGTTATGCTGGATCGCCCTGAATATGAGATTTCAACATTGGACTATAACCAACTAACTAAATTCTAAAGGAACTCTTTGCAACTACAAAGCTTACCATCTCTGCTATGAATCTGAACCTCAATGGATTGAACTAATGTCTGGATGTATATTGATCTTTTAACCATACTCTCTTTTGTTTTTTATTAAATTTTAGTTTAGTTAATAAGAATTGGCCAGAGCATGCGTCAAGGTTCCTCCCCCACTCTGAACTCTAGGGTACAGATGTGGGGACCTGCATGAAAAACCTCCTAAGCTTATCTTTACCAGCTTAGGTCAAAACTTCCCCAAGGTACAAAATATTCCACCCATTGTCCTTGGACTGGCCGCTACCACCACCAAACTAATACTGGTTACTGGGGAAGAGCTGTTTGGACACGTCTTTCCCCCCAAAATACTTCCCAAAACCTTGCACCCCACTTCCTGGACAAGGTTTGGTAAAAAGCCTCACCAATTTGCCTAGGTGACTACAGACCCAGACCCTTGGATCTTAAGAACAATGAACAATCCTCCCAACACTTGCACCCCCCCTTTCCTGGGACATGTTGGATAAAAAGCCTCACCAATTTGCATAGGTGACCACAGACCCAAATCCTTGGATCTGAGAACAATGAAAAAGCATTCAGTTTTCTTACAAGAAGACTTTTAATAAAAATAGAAGTAAATAGAAATAAAGAAATCCCCCCTGTAAAATCAGGATGGTAGATATCTTGCAGGGTAATTAGATTCAAAAACATAGAGAACCCCTCTAGGCAAAACCTTAAGTTACAAAAAAGATACACAGACAGAAATAGTTATTCTATTCAGCACAATTCTTTTCTCAGCCATTTAAAGAAATCATAATCTAACACATACCTAGCTAGATTACTTACTAAAAGTTCTAAGACTCCATTCCTGGTCTATCCCCGACAAAGACAGACTATAGACAGACACACAGACCCTTTGTTTCTCTCCCTCCTCCCAGCTTTTGAAAGTATCTTGTCTCCTCATTGGTCATTTTGGTCAGGTGCCAGCGAGGTTACCTTTAGCTTCTTAACCCTTTACAGGTGAGAGGAGCTTTCCCCTGGCCAGGAGGGATTTCAAAGGGGTTTACCCTTCCCTTTATATTTATGACAGCGTGTATTTGGGTAAGATCTGAAACATTCATTAACCTAGGAGGTAACGTGTCCGATCCTTTGGGATTGGTAGAACCTTTTCTTTTATATGATGAAATAAGATTTACAGAAATTTTCATCATATTTGACCTAGGTGCCTGGATGGTGGCCTGAGACTGGATCACTTTAAGGGAACTGTGTTATTTGGACTTCTGATTAACCCGTAAAGTAATAAAGAAGTTGTTTTATGCTGGTTTGGTAAATCTAAGTATTGGAATAGCCACCAGCTTTTTGGGGATTGTCTGTCCCATTCTTTGCAGTTCACCCTAATTGAGTGACCTCAGCTAGCCCCCTCTGGGACCCTGGTCACAGTAAGAGACTACAGGTGAAAAGTCATTTATTTTCTAACTGCAGTCTAAAATCAGGTTGTGCATCATATCAAACAAAATGGCTGCTAAGGACCTGATGACCCACTGCAAACCTAATCTGAGAAAATTACCTATAAAACAAGAACCCCAAAACATATTTACACACACACACACACAGTATCAAGCAAGGTCGTTCTGTAACTGCCCAGCAAAGTAATGTGCAGTTGTATGTGGCTTGTCTGAGTTTCAATAATCTCCTTAATCAAGAGATCCATAAAGGTGTAATATAAGCACAGAACTGAATAATGAGAGTGAATAGAAAGAGAAAGAAACAAAATACTAAACTCTGTTTATGGGCTAATTTAAAGTACTAAACTGTCTCTCTAGAAAGGTTTCAGAGTGCTACAGGGAAGCATTTGTCTTTTTTGTGATACATTTAAAACAAGATCCCAGTTAGACCAACTTGTTACACAGCAAGACTTTTTCATTTTCACCCTATCAGTCAGTCATAATGAGCCACATTCTGGGCTCTGTCATGGTCTTCTAAGTACACACTCCATATAATCGTGCTCACCAGCTTACTTCAGGCATACAGTAGTTATATAAGTACATGCACAGTCAATAACACTTTGAAATAATGGACCATATTTGTCAATGAAGCCAGTGAAGTTACCCTGGAATAGCATTTGGGTCATTAACTCAAAGACACAGGAAGCTTCTTTACTAAGTAAACACTTTAAACCCAGAACATTTTGATTCATGTACTCCTCTCAGGACACATATATAGCTCTCATTAAGTTGACTTGCACCATTGTAAAATTTACATCAGATAGAGAATATTCCCCTTAATATTTAATGCAGTGCATGCTGGCTCCAAAAAGGCCAGTTTATCTATAGATTAGATTGTGTGACTGGAGGTCACATGCTACTGACTCTGCATGTCCCAGGCAAGTTACTGCTTCTCTCTTGCATCCGATGAAGTGAGCTGTAGCTCACGAAAGCTTATGCTCAGATAAATTTGTTAGTCTCTAAGGTGCCACAAGTACTCCTTTTCTTTTTGTGAATACAGACTAACACGGCTGCTACTCTGAAACCTGCTTCTCTCTGTATCAGTTTCCCTATCTGTAAAATTGAGATAATAATGCTTCCACCTATCTCCCCTGACTGTTATGAATAAAGATGCTCCGAAACTGCAAAGTGTAGCTCCAGATCTGAACTTCCCCAAAGTTTGGGGTATGTTAACCCTGGAGTTTGAACACTTCTCTAGTTCTCTTGATTTGATGCTTAATTCATACGGACCCCAGTTCAGCAATCTATAAAGTCTTAAAGCACATGATTAGATTCTTTGATGAATAGGGATGGATTTTAGGATGTTTTTAAGTAAGTTGCTGAATCAGGGCCTTGTGCTTATAGTTTGAAATCCTGAAATGAAACAGACACTAGAAGTGTTAAGTATTATTTTTATAATACTATGTGTAAGTAAAAAATCTTATTTCAAGACTTTTTTTCTGACAGAAAATGGTGTTTTTCCTAAATAAAAATTTTTGTGGGACATTTTCATTTCATTCAAAATGTTCTTGTTGGTTGATGCATAAAACCAAAACCTCAGATTTGTATTTCAAAATTGAATATTTTTCAAGAAAAAAGCTGAATTTCTTTTGTTTCCAGTATTGTTTTTTTTAATTTTAGTTTAAAAAAAAATCACAGAAAATGTTGAAAAATTTGAATTAAAAAAATCCTGAAAAGTCAAGTGGCATTTTTCAATCAGTTCCAATTCTAGCTTTTGGCAAGTGTATCCAGCTACCATGGAAGGGCATTCAGGATGCAGAGGGAGTGAGAGAGTCTATTGATGCTACAGAAGGTAGTCAAAAATCCTTTCTACCCAAGTTGCTTCTTCTCTTGATTTAAATTCATTTCACAGTGAGAGCATTCTATATTAATATATTTTAATCTACTCATGTTTAGTTTACTTTTAACAGCCTAGGAACAAAAAAGTTGATACTGCATCAGCAAATATGCAGAATCCCAAGAAAAAACAGAAAATTATGTTAACCATATTTGGACCGCAAGCATTCTTTGGGAATGACAAATAAAGGAAAAGTGTTTGACTAGGTTTATTATAAACTGAGTCCCTAAACAGAGTCTAATAAAAGTATTGGGGAATAATGAGAATATAAACTGTGTTGCAACTACTGAAATGTAAGGGAAGAGGTAACGATTGTGTTTGTTTCAATGAAAGGGTAGGATTCTTGGGCTCAAGTCTCAACTGTACCACAGCAGCGCTTAGTGCAGCTCGGGAAGAGGCATTTAGATAAATCCTAAGGCTGGCTGTGGCCAAAGTGACCTTCAGTTCAAGTCAGAGCAGCCTAAAGTTTACAGCCTAATTCTGATCTGATTTACACCATTGTAACTCAGGAGTTCCTGCCAATACAATGTTGCCAACTTTCACACTGTTATCTTAGCCTTGTGATATTTTGTGGGAAGGTGGTTTGTCTTTTATGGCTGCTTTAAATTTCACATGATCTTGTGAGTCCTGGCTTCCAACTTGTGAATTTTCCATTATTCAGAAAGGTTATCCCCTCTCATTACTTTCAAAGGGGCTAAAAAGTCAAGCTGATTCAGTGAAGATGGCTGCCATTCCTTACAGCCTGTATGTGTAGAAGTGAGACTGTCCTAATAAAGATAGCCCACCCCCATTGTTTCCCATAGTACTGAAGCCAGGCTGCCCTAGGGGATGATAGCTGCCAGAGGACTGAGGAGAGTGCAAGGGAATGTGGGATGGCAGGAGGAAATGTAAAGGTGTGTAGGGGGATGGTGGGGAGTAGAAGATGATCGAGGAAAGATGGGAATGAGGAGTGCAGAAAAATGTGCATTGCAGAGAAGAACCCTAGGGAGTTGCAGGAATATGTTGGGTGGCAGAGGAAAAATGTGAACTGTACAGTTCTATAAAAGGGAAAATGAGGGGAAGCATGAAGTGAGAATGGGATTGTGGGAAGAGACATGATGGGCTACAGAGGAGGCATGGAAAGGAGAGAGACAGGTTAGTGATAGGGGGAAGGGATGGAGTGAGGGAAAATGGCAACTGTCCGATCCTAGGGAATAGGAGAGGGAAAGTGGAGTCTCTTCGCTTAGCAGCCAGTGGGAAGGTTAGCGTTTTTGCATGTAAAGTCCAGATGGAATTTTGAATCACAAAAACACTTCAGTGGTGGGTGGCTACTTCTAATCTTTTCCAGAAGGCAAATAAAAAAACATTTTTTTTAAAATGTCCATCTCATTTATTGGAATCTGATGTTTGGGATTTAGAGCCAGACCTTCAGCTGATGTAAACTGCTGTACCTCCATTAAAGTTGTCATCTGAGGATGTGGCACATAGTATTTTAAGAGCACAATAAGCCTGATTCACCATTGTTACTTTAATTTTATAATGGTGGAACTCCATTGCACGGTTATGGAACAGGAGTAATGCAATGGTGAAAGAGGCCCAATGGATTGGCCTTTTGACTTGTTTTGGGGGTGAGAATGTGAAATGTATTGCACTAGTGTACACGCTCTCACATTTGGAAATGTACAGTTTGATTTATAACATTTAAAGCCATTTTCATAAATATATAATCTTAAAGCTAAATTATTTCACTGTGACATTAGCTTTAAAGTACAATGCCACTGTTTGACCCCATATACACAGTGCACTTAGGCTGGATAGTAAGCATGTAAGAGTAAAAGTGTAATTCTACTTTAATGTTCCTTTTATAAAATATTCATAAGCATTTCCTAACTCATTCAGTTTTTATTAGCTTGAGAACATTTATACAATTAAACATAGGAATCTACAATTTACCATACCAGGTCAGGCCAATGGACCATGTAATCTGATTTTCCATCTCCAGTTGTGGCTAGTACCTTGATGAAAAATCCCCATATTGCACTTGGCCAACTAAAGAACACTGAGAGTCTCCCCATGTATACCCTGATGCATGAGACTTATTACCCTAAGTATCTTTGATAGAACGTGGTAGCTGTGTTAGTGGACTTGAAGTTGTAGAGTCCTTTTAAGAATCCAGTTCCTGTATTTGACTCTATGGTATGCTGTGAAATTTCACAGGTTGATTACGTATTATGCAACGTAATATTTCATCTCACTTCCTCTGTTTCCCTAATAGCCCAAAGACCCGTGCGGTGCCTAAGGGCTTGTCTGCACTGGCAATTTACAGCACTGAAACTTTCTGGCTCAGGGGTGTGAAAAAACTTTGTTATGGCACAATGAGTATTACTTCTCTGAGCATGACTGAAAGTTGTCTATTCTTTACTATACAAATGTAGTATATCTGTTCTAGGAGGAATAGTCCACCTCTGCCAAGAGCATGAGTTCATTATAGACACATTGGGCCTGATTATCAGTTAAGCTAAGCCTCCTTTTATTCCGTTCTGGCTGCATAAGGGGGCATTAACGAGGCCAGGAAAGGGTCTGAGGTGGCACAGACCTTGCATAGTAGTTCTATTCCAGCTTCTTTTCCATCCCACCCACTCAGGTAAATCTGTCCTTTTAAAGTTCATCACTGTGTTATCCCTTATTAAACTGTACCACAATCACTACTTCTGCTGTTGCTTCCTATATATTTAATAATACAGTCATGTCCTCCCTCGTAAGTGCCATCACAAGGTGCCCTGTAAAGCAGTGGGGTTAAGGTACCAGTCCAATCATTTTGCAAAGCAGCTTTGCAGCCAAGTGGTTCATAGTGGCATATATCTATATCTATTTTAAAGCACCACATTTTTATTATTAGAACTGGGTGCATAATGCAGAAATCTTCAATGAATATTCATCCCCATTTTCAAATTAATGCATGCTCATGCCTCTGGCATGTTTGTTTAGTGCAAAGAGCTGGGCAATCAAATTTTCATGGCAAAAAGTTTCATGGAAGAAGAGTTTTGAAGTCACATGCATGAATATTAATGAAAACCAAACTGAAAAATTTGTACAGGCAAATATTTGCACCACAAGTGCTTGCACCCTCCCCTCAGCCAAGAAGCAGAAATTTCACATGATTTATCTGGCTAATGACATCTAAATAGCAACTCACATTTTGAAAATTCATAGAGTTTTAAAAGCTATTAATTAACACATTCAAACAACAAAGAAAATTGAGGCAATCACAATCTCCTCACAGTTTTTCCATAAATGGAAGAGGGGAGTAAATTCACTAAAGAATTTCACCCTGATCTAACTATTATGTTGTCAGAATGTGCAACTTCTTTAATCTTTTAACATATGGTTCTCAGTTCTTTAACATGACTCTACTCTGGGATCCTGCAATGTATTTCTACAGTTATGTTGTATTTCCTCTTTCCTAAAATTTATGATCAAGTAGATTTCCCCCATCACTGATTATCCCTCCAATTAAAACTGCTAAATTGCACCATCCTTTAAAAATCACAAGAGATTGCTTGAAATCCAGCACAAGTTAATCTGTCTTCAGTTTTCCATTACAAAATTGTGGACCTAGTTCTAATACCTGTCTCCTTCTATATCAAATTCAGTCTCCTCACCCTCATTTTTACGGTTTTGCAGTGTGCCACCTCTGTCTGCATTGTATTACTTGGAATTATGAGAAAATATTACCTCTGTCTCTTTAAAGGCAGACAATGAGCACTGGGCAGGATTCAAATCGATACCTCCAGGCAGGACAATTAATATGCAAAAAGAATTTTTGTTAGGCTAGAACAAAGAGCAGTTGGACCTTTGGAATGGGGAATGTTTATATAGGAAATAAAATATGAAAAGGTGGGGCTCAGGGACATTTTAAGTTGCAAAGAAAGAGGACATGAAAAACATGAACCATCTTATATTAACCAGAACACTGAATACAAAGAAGGTATCTGGGAAACATCCAATGGACATTTCACAGGCTTTTCAGGGAATACATCGATCTGTGCGTAGCAAGCAGGTCGCAGGGGACAGAAAAAAGTAGCCTGGAAAACTTTAATTGAGAAATCCCAGGGAGAAAAGAGGAGATAACAGCTACCTGGAAACTAGAGATTGTCTCTCTGACAGGTAGCCCAGCCAAATGGCCAGAGGAGAGAAAGGGAAAAGTTGGAACAGAGAAGATAATTTTCTAGAAATAGAAGATTTTGCTTGATCATTTAACCCAAAGGGTCCCTACCTATCGAGATGAGCTTTTGCGGAATTTCAGACTAGATAGATTAAAACACAAGAAATACGATGTTGAACTGATTCTCTCTGTTCATAATCGCTCTTGTTTTACTATCATTCTTTCAGGTGGTTTTTAGACTGCTTGAGAATTTGATACCTTCTCCATAACCATGGTGGGGTCCAATACTGACTTTTCAAAATGTGTGGCAGCTGCAGGCATGATAGTTTTCATTTTATTTGAAATTTCATTCAGGTTGTTCTCCTCTGTCACCTGAGGCAATGCCTCAATCCCATTCTGAAGAGAAGTCAAGTAATTTTTTTAATTCTGGACAAGTCTAGACATAGTGGATCTGCTGAACATCTTATATTTTTAAGTTTTATGTTTATATTTGAGGCTAACAGTTGATGGTCTGACCCACAGTTTGCACTTGGAAAGGTCTTTTTGTCCATTGAACGCTTAATCTTCCATGTCCCTGTATCATTACCTAGGGAATGTGGTTCTGTGTTACACTGTCAGGAGGCCTTCATGTATATAAATATCTAGGGTGTTGGGTGAAGATGGTGTTTGTAGTGACCAGATGATTAAAGCAGCAGAATTTGACTAAATGCTTTGCTCTCTCATTTTGTAAACCAAGACATTGTTTCCCATTACTTCTTTATGAAAGTTTCAGTTCCAACATTTCCATACAGTTCTCCAATTACAAGGGTAATGTCTTTCCTCGTTTTTAATAAGTGTCTCTTCAAAATGGTCATAGAACTCAATCATGGTGGCATCAGCTGCTGTTGTAAGGGCATAAACCTGTATGATTAACATATTAATTGTCTTCACTCAAAAGCAAATATGAATGATTCTATCATTGATTGGATTGCATCTAAGCACACTCTTTGAAGTCTCCTTAGATAAGATAAATGCAACCCTGTTTTCTCCCATTTTGTTGGATTCTGAGTAGTACACAACCTACCCATCCACCATCATGAAAGGACCCACCATTCTACTGAAGCTCTAAGATTCCACAGCTTCCCTTCATAGATACTCCTCACATTCCATGTTCCTACTTTGATGATTCATGTATAAAGGTTCAGGTCATTCTTTTCCTTGGTGTAAACATCAGGCACTATACTTCCTGAAGGATTTTGTGCAGCACTTTCATAATCGCTACTGGTACTCTTAATGGCCAGAACCTCCTCCCCAGTATAATTTTGTCACACCTTCTGGCCTGGGTGTGGGGGTTGGGAATCGCCTTTGTTCTGAGAAGGTGTTTAAGCTGATGCAGAGTGAAAGTGGTGTGGAGACAAGGAATTGAGCAGATAGAGTCAAAGGCAGGCTAGATACGACATGAGTGAACATAAGTCAAATTGCGAGGAACTTGAGAATTCTAAAGGGAGTAATAATACAGAAGATATGTTCACAGTGGTCAGACTTCTTACTAAAAAGGTTTCCCCAAGACCAAGCATAATAAAAGATCATGATGGCAGAGTTCTTACTGAAGGCGATGATATCAAATGCAGGCTCTGCCAGTCTGTGTGCCTCATCAGAGCCACTTACAATACAGAACAACAGAAAAGAGTATGGAACTGGAGCCATCAATCCTGTGAGAGGAAGTGGTGTTGATGCCATTATGAAATGAAGCCTGGGAAAGCGCTGAGGTAGATAACGTACCAGCAGAATTGCTAGAAGTGATTGGTGATGGTGGTGTTGATCTCATGTGGAAAATGTGCAGTGAATGACAAGAAATGTGCAGTGAATGACTAGAAATTGGCTAGTGATTGGACAAAGAGAACCTTGCTGCTCTTACCAAGGAAAGGGGATATAACTGAGTGCAGTAACTATCTTACCCTCACCCTGATATTGCATACCTATAAAGTGCTGCTCAGGATCGCATGAAGTGAATGACAGAAGCAGAAGTAGCGCCATAACAAGTTTGTTTCAGAAAGAGACGAGGCACACGTAAGCATATCACCAATCATGAAAAATGTAGGGAGTATAATCACCCATCGATTATGTGTTTCATTGACTACTTCTGACTTAGATGCAAATAGCAGCAGTCATAGCACATGGTTTTCCATTTGGATGGATGTGAGACAAGGGTGCATTCTGGCCCCAAGTCTTTTCAGCAACTATGCACAATTTATTATGAGACAAGCCCTGGAAGTGACAAAGTAGAAGCAGCTGGGATTTCCATTGATGAACACCTCGTAACCGACTTCAGATACAATGCTCTTTCCTGCAACAGTTGATGCATGCAACAAATGTTGCAGTCTGTAAAAACAGTGAGGAATATGGACTATCTCAGAATATGGTGAAAATGAAATGCCTGTATGTTGACGCGCCCAACAACAAGATGCAAATGGCCATTACAATTAATGGTCAAGCTGTAGAGGCAGTAGAGGAATTTAATTATGTGGGATTGTATATAGCCAACCAAAAGACTGCGCCAAAGAAATCAGAAGATGATTAGGGATGCTCACTCAGCCACGGCCTTCCTTACGAAAGCATGGAAAAACATGACATCTCAAAAAGTATGTAAGTTCGAATGGTGAAAAGCTTAATTTTTTCCATAGCACCTTATGGCTGTGAATCCTGGGAAACTAATGCTGCTGACAAGAACAATACTGAAACCTTTGAGATGCGGTGATGGCAAAGACTGCGATGTATCACTGTGATGCAATACACCCCTGTATTCACACCCTACACCCTATTGTAATCTTTGAACTAGGTATGCCTTGTAAGGTATCATTTGAAAACTCATACTTTGCTCTTCAGTACTGTCTTGATCAAATATGTGTGGCAACATTGTATGTGATGTGATAAAATTTCCCTCTATGGTGTTATTAACACATAGTCCAAAACCCACAGCTCTTTTCTTTCTCAATACCTGCCTCTCTTGTTCTTTATTTGTGATACTTTAAGACCTCATCTTCTTGCATCTGTCTATAAAGCACAATGCACACCCCATGGTGTTATAGAATCAGATAATAATATATGTACTGTTAAAGACTCTGCCTCAAACCTGCAAAAGAAATTCAGATAGTAAATTGGAGCTATGTTAAACCCCTCTCATACTGTGCAGCTCTGAAGCTATTTAATAGCAAACCCTGCATTCATTTTCTTCTAAGTATTCAACTTGCTTTGCTTTTAGATTGTTGCCTTTCATTATAAGATAACTGAATCCCTTCACCATCATTTTTCTCTCTTGAAATTATGTCCAGACAAATATTTCTGTATAGCGAGGGGTCTAAATTCAGTAGACATAATTCCATTGTAGCCAGTGAAGTTGCTTATAGACAGCGCTCTTTAAAGTGTCTATTTTTTATCTGTATCAGCTTGTCCATCTGAGATATGGTAACACACCCAGTTGCTGTGCTGTGTATCACACATCCCTGGCTAATTCTAGCCTATTTAATTGAGCATTTCTGAATGTTCTCCCCAGCCTTTCCATGTCTTGTTATGAATTATGTTGGTCACATCATTAAAACCTATTTTGTCCAAAGGTGGCAGACATAGACATAGAAACAAAACAATAAATTAACAGCATTTATGGGGCTGGAAGTACTGAAATTTTAAAAAGAAAAGGAGATCCTGCTGTCAGGGTGCCAATGCCTGAGATGATGGGGCATCCAGGATTTCCAGGTTTATGGATCTTGGGTAGCAGATAGAATACTCCAGGTCAGGGTTCCAGGGGTGTGTCTGTGCAGATTTGTTCTTGTGCTTTTTCAGGGAGTTTCTTGAGCAAATGGTGTAGTTTCTTTTGGTAACCCTCAGTGGAATCAGAGGGTAATGGCTTGTAGAAAGTGGTGTTGGAGAGTTGCCTAGCAGCCTCTCGTTCATATTCCGACCGATTCATGACGACGACAGCACCTCCTTTGTCAGCCTTTTTGATAATGATGTCAGAGTTGTTTCTGAGACTGTGGATGGCATTGTGTTCTGCACAGCTGAGGTTACGGGGCAAGTGATGCTGCTTTTCCACAATTTCAGCCCGTGCATGTCGGCAGAAGCACTCTATGTAGAAGTCCAGTCTGTTGTGTTGACCTTCAGGAGGAGTCCACCCAGAATCCTTCTTTTTGTAGTCTTGGTAGGAAGGTCTCTATGGGTTAGTATGTTGTTCAGAGGTGTGTTGGAAATATTCCTTGAGTCGGAGACGTCGAAAATAGGATTCTAGGTCACCACAGAACTGTATCATGTTCGTGGGGGTAAAGGGACAGAAGGAAAGGCCCCGAGATAGGACAGATTCTTCTGCTGGGCTAAGAGTATAATTGGATAGATTAATAATATTGCTGGGTGGGTCAAGGGAACCACTGTTGCATGTAGTAGTTTAGATAGTTTAATGTCCTTTTTCTTTTGTAGAGAAGCAAAGTGTGTGTTGTAAATGGCTCACCTTAAATGATCACTCTCATACAGAGCTGAGCCTAAGGAATCAAACTAACCCATGAACTTTCTTCGGTGTTCAGTGTTACAGAGTTTTCATATTTCTTGCCTTAAACCACTCAAAGGGGTTGACACTGCCCTGGCCTTACCATCTAGCTCAGGATCTACCAAAACAAAACAAAACAAAAAAGGCCTTGTTTAGCTGGCGTAGATATCTGAAATTTTGTTTTTATCTACTAGGTCTTTGTAACCCTAGTGTACCATTCTCCACTTTTGGGTATTATAACAGGAGCAAAGATACTGTGACCTAGTGGTTAGGGCACTGAACTGAGACTCAGGAGATATGGCTTCAGTCTGCAGCTCCACCACTGGTTTGCTATGTGATCTGGGCAAATCGCTTCCCCACTTTGTCCCTTAATTTCCCCATCTGTAAAGGATAGTTGATCTCCTTTGTAAAGTGCTATATAAGAGCTAGGTATTATTGCTATTTTTAAGTGGTAGATTTTTAAACAGCCATTTTAAATAGATTTAATTCAATATGGTACATTGTTGTCTACATACCATCACTGAGGATTTACCGTAGGTTACATTTAATATCAGGAAATTAACAGAGTAGTAGAAAGATATAAAATGAAATATTTCATACAGATTATTGCTTGTGCTTTCATAATTTAATGTTTGTTTTACAATTACTCATTTCTACATGGAGCATCCCATGTCGTTAAATAATTAGGTTAAATTACATTTTGCTTGTTTTTAAAATCAGCTAAGAGTAAAACCTAACAGTGTTTGTTTCAAGTTTTACAGTTATGCTTGTGAGTGTTGGAATGCCTGTTTTTTGCACTATCATTAAAATAGATAATAAAATCCTATTTACCCTGGGGTACAGTTCAAGACCTTTAAGTAGCTGCTACTCCCGAATCTACTATAAATTGCAAATAATATCTATTGTTGCAGTAATTTATACTGATATAGAAAAAGCTACTGATTATCTGGGTTCACCTCTGTGAGACTCAAAACACAAAAAAGTCTGCTTTGCTTTTTCTTGAATCATTACACTTACTGTTATATACTCCAATAAATGGCATGTTGTCTTTTTAAAAAAGCACAACTAAAGGTTTACATTATTTTCAGTTTGCAACCAACTTTTTACTAGACTGTTTTGTTGAAAATTTTAAGGCATTCACTCAGGCTGCTCTAATTCTTATGTGACATTCTTCAAAATATCAAAATGATGTGATGTGCCTGGTTGTCCCTGATTGTCAGTTGACAAGGGGGCATTATGGATCATTTTAAGGTAATCTTAAAATATAGGCCTATATCCTGCCCTCATTTATACCCATGCAAGCTCACTGATGTCAGTTGAGTCACATGGGTGTAACTCAGGGTAGAATATGGCTCCTGTAACTATGCAAAGGTTACATCTACACTGTGAGGGTGCCCCCCATAAAGCTTTATGGAAATATGCTTATGAATGTATATATATGACATAACTGGAATATGTTTTATGCTACATATTCCAGGTAATATATCTCTGTAGAGGTTATGAGCTACTGAATCTATTAATCCTATTTGTATGCATGTATCATTTTTGTATTCAAAGTTATGAATATTGGCTGTATACTTGTCTGATTCTAAGTAGGTTTCAGTGAAGCAGCTGGTCAGTTTTCTGAGAAAAGACTATTCTCAGTAAGTGCCCAATCAAGAAGCCCTTAAGCCAACTTGGAGATGCCAATCCACATTGAGCTTTCCCAGGAATGTGGCTTGGCTGGTAAGGAACTCAGTCATGCATGGACATGTGACTTGCCCAGGTGACTCCAAAACTCCATTTTGTAGCTGGACTTTGCATAGGAGAGAGGAGGGGGTTTCCACCCACAAGAGAAAGTCTATTTGAGATCCTTCCATTTTGTCTTCAGCTGGCTAAAGAGAGATCCTCTCCACCAACAAGGATACCTGAAAGAAACTGGAACAAAGGACAGTAACTACAGGGGGGTGAGTGATTCCTGGACCCAGACTAGAAGAAGACTAGTCTGTAAAAGAAAGGTTACTGGAACTGGTGAGGTTTTATCTGTATTCAGTTTGATTATATATAGACTTGCGTGTTTTATTTTATTTTGCTTGGTAATTCACTTTGTTCTGTCTGTTACTACTTGGAACCACTTAAATCCTACTTTACATATTTAATAAAATCACTTTTTACTTATTAATTAACTCAGAGTATGTATTAATATTTTGGGGGAAAACAGCTGTGCATCTCTCTCTATTAGTGTTATAGAGTGTGAACAATTTATGAGTTTACTCTGCATAAGCTTTATACAGGGTAAAACAGATTTATTTAGGGTTTGGACCCCATTGGGAGTTGGGCATCTGAGTGTTAAAGGCAGGAATACTTCTTAAATTGCTTTCAATTAAGCCTACAGCTGTCAGGGGATGTGGTTCAGACCTGAGTCTGGGCTTGCAGCAGGCTAGTGGGTCTGGCTCTAACCAGGCAGGGCACTGAAGTCCTAAGCTGGCAGGGCAGGAAAGCAGGAGCAGAAGTAGTCTTGGTACATCAGGTGGCAGTCCCAAGGGGGTTTCCGTCACATACACAACAAGCTAGAGGTGTGATTTCCCCAGCTCATGTACACATACATCACAGCAGCTTGATGAGAGCTAGCGTGAGTATAAATAGTAGCATAGCTGTGATAACATGAGCAGTGGCACCAGCGGCCAGGCTTGCACTTGGCATGGCTAAACACTCCTGAAAATGGTGACTACATACTTGGGACAGCTAAGTGGTGCCTCCGCTGCCCGTGCTACTACAGTGACACTACTATTTATACTCACTCTAGCTCCATCGAGCAACCACGAGTATTTGTACTGGAGCAGGGGAATCACACCCCTAGCTCTTAGCCTAAATAGAGCCAGAGATGTGTATGATACCTGCTACAGCTTCTGAAATTAGTAAAGCTTTTAACAATGCTAGAAATTAACAGTCAGCCATGAGGCCAGATTGAATTTATGTGAACTGGCATAGATGACCCTAGAATGGCTGCAGCATACTGGATTACCTTAGGCTCTGACAACAGATAAACCCCATTTTATAGTACATCATCATATTACTTGCGTTTGAGCATTCACTGTACTTAGCAATCCTGTCCATTTTGCATTACAATCTTAAAACAGAACGTGGACTTTTCCATATTTCATGTGTGTGTTTTCTATGTACTGGAACACGCAGTTTCCAGTAGTTCTTAATTACTTAAATGTTTTATAAATTTTTCTCGCAAAAGGTCTTCCTCCTTCATGCCTAAAGAATGCTTCCATAGGCTGCCATAGCTCAATTATACATCTTTCATCAGCCCTTTGGAAGAATCTTTTGCACATTAATATGAAATCAAAGAGCTCTGGGTTTCATGTTCATAATGATTAAGATGTCTCATGTTATTTTAAATTAATAAGAAACTCCTTTGTTGCTTAGAAAACAAAAGCAATCCTCCATCCACCCAACAGCTGACAGTTGATGCAGACAGTCAAGTGTAACTGTGACAGCTGGTAAATGAAAATAAGCGGGTACTTGAGTATTCTTTCTCTCTGCATCTTGGGTCAGGGAGATCTACTGGAAGGCAAAGTCCAACTTTTAAAACAATTACCATGAACATCATTAAGAAATTCTTTTTGCGTTGCAGAGAGACAATATCTATGACCATGATTCAGATTATGCAGATGTGCACCAGCTGAGTCATGATTAAGAACTCCACCACAGTCTTCCCTATAATCTTTTTCACAACAAACAGCAAAGCCTTTGTGCTTTTCTAGCTGCTTACAACATTAAATAATTAAGGAGCTCAACTTCCCCATACCCCATAAAACAGATTATGTATAGCCATCACTTCATGCACACCACTTCTCTGGTGTGATGCAAAGTAGCTATTCAGCAGGCCAAAACAGCGTTCCCCAACAGCATTGGACAAGTGAACAAGAATATGGAAACTAATTGAAAATGCAGGCAAACCTGGGTAGATAGAATGCAGTTACACCAATTATGATTTAGGAAGAATGTCAAGGCAGACACCCCTGATGTTATAAAAGATGTCATGAGATTTTTAATGACCACAAGTGGTCAAAACTTCAGTATGAGGTCTTGTCCAAAAGCTAATGGCATTAGCAACAGCACAATGCACCGGCTTGATTTAAAGAACGCGTACCACCATCATTTCCCACAGCACCTTGGATACGTCTTCTATCCAGATGCTGACCTTGCACTACAGAGATACATCTGTGAGACCTGAAAGCATCACAACATAGGGTTGTGTTCCTCCTATTTATTTAAAGTCAGTTTAAATATTAAACTAAAAAAGTGGTGTCTAAAACATCTTTCTTCGATTAAGGGATGACTCAATGCCTATTGACGTCAATGGGCATTTGATCAGGCACTCTCTCTCTCTCTCTCTCTCTCATAAGCTTGCAAACTCTCCAAATAAAAGCCAATTATATTGAAAATCTGTATACGATTCTTTCTTAGCCCAAAAGAGATTTTTAACCAAGATATTTTCAGGAGTTTATAAAGTTGTCCCAAGGTAAAAGCTATCAAATCTTTAATTATGGCTGTACCACCTAACACAACTAGGTTAAGCAGATGTCTCATATGGACAGATGGTCTTGTGATTAAGGCACTGGACCTCGAATCTGGAGACCAATTCCCAGCTCTTTAAAGAATTTCTGTGTGACCTTGGGTAAATTACTTAGTCAGTCTGATCTGATTCTGCAAACACACACATGCAGAACTTTACTACTGTAAGTAGCCCTCTTGATTTCAGTGGAAGTAATCATGGTAGTAAAGTTAAGCATGTAACTAACTGTTTGTAGGCTCAGAGCCCCTGTGTTTCAGTTCCCCATCAATAAAATGGGAATAACACTTTCCCACTTCAAGGGGTGTTTTAAGGACAAATTCATTAATGATTGTGAGATGCTCAGATACCATGGTAAAGACCATCTAGGTACCAAAGATTTATTCTCCATCACTATTAACAGGTCAGGTAAATAGTTAATTCATTGGAGATGTTCTCACACAGAAGGGGAAATGGAAATTATTTACTACTGGTGGCTCCAGACCAAAAATGGAACTGAACAGCTTAATGGGAAACATATCATTTCAGAAAGGATCACTGAATGGCTACCAGAGGGAGCAGGGGAAGAAAACAAGAAAGTGATGAAATAATTATAATATACGAGTGCATTATTGCTTTGATCTGACTGATATAATTCAGCATTTCTAAATCATTTAGATATTAAGTGGCAGATGTGCATGCCTGCTGCTTACTAGAGAAAGCCCAACTGCTTTTTGTGAATTTAGCTTTGGGAGGAAAAGTGTCCCAATTTCATTCTGCATTCAGGGACAGGTAGCGCAGACCAATTAATCACAATAGCTCTCTTGAACAGTCTCACCTTCTTTTGTCTTTGAAGAGTGACCCAAAATAAAAATGGGTCATCACAGAAGACTAAGTTTGGTATCATATCCTTGAAAAGCTGTTATACTTACAAAGCAGACATAAGGGGAGACACACAGAAAAGGGGTTAGGGGGCTGGGAAGGATCACTGCAATAATGACAATTAATTTGGTTCTTTGTAAGCACCATTAAAATGCTTCAGTGACAAGGGCGCTGATACATTTCAACTTTGCAGATTTTGGAAGAATGATGGAATTTCTGGGTAAAATGAAAAAGAAAAGATGGACAAGTGCTCTAAGATAGATTAACACACTGTGTACCCAAGAGCTGTAATTATCATCCGCAATACAAAAACATGGTTACTCACCTTTTGTAACTGTTGTTCTTCAAGATGTGTTGCTCATATCTATTCCAGTTAGGTGTGTGCGCACGCCGTGTGCACGGCTGTCAGACACTTTTCCCTAGCAGCTATCCGTTGGGCTGCATTGTTCCTAGATTGGTGGATGATGGAGTAATGCAATGTGAAAGTATGCACAGAAGGCCACGTCACAGCCCTGCAGATTTCCTGGAGAGGTTCTTGGGCTAGAAAGGCTGCCAACAGGGCCTGTGCCCTCGTGGAGTGAGCTATGATGGCAGGCAGAGGAACCTTTGCCAAGTCATAACAGGTGCGGATACAAGGCTGTGATCCAGGAGGAGATCTGCTGGGAAGAGACTGGCAATCCCTTCATCTGCTCTGCTATAGTAAGGAACAACTGGGTTGTCTTTCGGAATGGCTTTGTGTGCTCGATATAGAAAGCGAGTGCTCTCCTAACATCCAGTGAGTGCAGCTGTTGTTCTTGAGGGCTGTTGTGTAGCTTTGGATAAAAGCCTGTCAGGAAGATGTCCTGGCTAATACGAAAGCTTGGGAAGGAAAGTTGGATGAGGTCTAAGTTGTACCTTGTCTTTATGAAAAATCATGTATGGGGGCTCAGAGGTGAGGGCCCGCAGCTCAGACACGCGTCTTGCCAAGGTGATAACCACCAGAAAAGCTACGTTCCCAGAGAGGTAGAGGAGTGAACAAGAAGCTAAAGGCTCAAAGAGAGGGCCCATGAAGCAGGAGAGGACTAGGTTAAGGTCCCAGGCCGAGATCAGGGGCTTCATCAAGGGATGTATCTTCTCCAGGCCTTTCAGGAAACATCCCACAATGGGGTGAGTGAACACCAAACACCCAGAATCACCTGGGTGAAAGACCGAGATGGCCATGAGGTGGACCTTGAGGGAACCAAACGCCAGACGCTGGTCCTTTAGGTACAGAAGATAGTCCAGGGTACAGGGAACAGCAGCCTCGAGCAGGAGCACCTGCCTTTGGGTGCACCAGCTGGAGAACCTCTTCCATTTTGCCCTGTATGTGGCTCTAGTAGATGGCTTGCGGCTTTCTAGAAGTACCTGCCTCACCAGATCCAAACAGGTGAGCTCTGCCTGATTCAGCCACAGATTCCTCAGGCCGTGAGGTGGAGAGACTGAAGGTCTGGGTGAAGGAGGCAACCGTGGTCCTGTGTAATGAGGTCGGGAGTGAGAGGTAGCCATATCGGTGACCGGATCGACAAGTCAATGAGGGTGGGGTACAAGCACTGGCGAGGCCAGGCTGGGGCCACCAAAATATGTCCGCCTTGTCCCTGTAGATTTTGAGAAGCACTTTGTGGATCAGTGGGAATGGCGGGAAGGCGTATAGCAGCTGCCCGGACCATGGAATCATGAATGTGTCTGCGACCGTGCCTGGGCTGCGGCTCCTGAAGGAGCAAAAGGTTGGGCACTTCCTGTTGGCCTGTGTGGCAAACAGGTCGATTTGGGGAAATCCCCAACTGCGGAAGATGAAGTGGATGATGTCCATGCTAATTGACCGCTCGTGTGTGAGGAAACGTCTGCTCAGGCTGTCTGCCAGCATGTTCTGAATGCTCAGCAGGTATGAAGCCTGGAGGAGAATGGAGTGGCCTAGGCAAAATTCCCACAGTAGGAGGGCTTCCTGACAGAGAGGAGAGGAGCGGGCTCCGCCCTGCTTGATTATATAAAACATAGACATGGTGTTGTCCATCAATACCACTAGGGAGTGGCCCTGCAAGCAAGTCAGAAAAGCTTGGCAGGCGAGGCAGATCGCCCTGAGTTCTTTGACGTGGATATGTAGAGCCAGCTCCTCTACTTGCCCATAGGTCCTGAATTGCCAGGCTTCCTAGATGCACTCTCCAGCCCAACGCGGACGCGTCTGTGACTAAGGTCAAGGTAGGTTGTGGCGAGCAGCTCTGAGGGTCGGGGCTATGGGACCAGTGCTGTGAGTTGGACCCATGCCAGGAGTCAGACCGGCACGGGTCATAGGCACGGTGCCAGGACTCGGAGAGTCATCGAGACTCTGAACGGCATGGAGATCCATGTCGGGGGCAGACGGACCCAACATGGCAGGCTTGCCTCTAGATGATGCCATGCTCTGAGGGAGTGGAGACTTATCCCTCATAGTGGGAGACTTAGGTGCTGTCATCTCGATGAGCCCCCTAGTGGCTTCAAAGGTGTCCAGGGTGGACGGCATCATAACTTCCCCCACATGCAGCTGTGGCGAGTCCAGGAGAGTAGGCCTTCCTGAAGACACAGGGACCCATCGTGGCTGTGCGCAGCCAGAGGGTCTCCCGGCCATAGGCCCATCCCCTGCACCGTCTCCTTCCGGGGGTGCAGTAGCCGTAGCAACCCGCTGGGGGGATTTCCCTTTGGCATGTTTCTTGCGGGCAGCTGGGGGATGAGAGCGGTGCCAGGGAGAATGCTTCTGGGGTCCGGGGGACCAGAAGCTCCTAGGCTGGCATGCCAAGTCCTTTTTCGGTACCACAGATGGCACGGCAGGAGGAGCGCTCTGCACTGAGGCGCTCGGAGCCAGGTCCTGCTGCAGACAGAGGGCTGACTCCATGAGGAGTTGCTTTAGGCATATGTCCCTCTCCTTCCTGGTGCAAGGCTTGAAAGCCTTGCAGATCTTACACTTGTTCAATTGATGGGCTTCTCCCAGGATTCATGGGGGTCACCGGTGGGCATAGGCTTAGCACAGGAACTACAGGGTTTGAAGCACTGAGACGGCATGCCCTGAGACCCTGAAGGACGTGTATTGGAGGGCAAGCCCCCCCCAACCCGCTAAGTAGTTAAACTACAACTAACTAAGAACTATTAACTAACAATGAGTAACTATATACAGAGATTAACGGAAGAGCTAGGGATTAGTGGGACACTTGCAAGCAAGAGATCACTGTTCCAACAACCACCACTGGTGGAAAGAAGGAACTGAAAGGGGGTCAGGCCAGCAGGGTTGTATATAAAGCACCATACCGGCACCACTCCAGGGGGCTCCACAGCTGGACTGACGGGAAGCTGCTAGGGAAAAGTTTCCGACAGCCATTCACGTGGCACACACACACACATAACTGGAATAGATATGAGCAAGCACTCGAAGAAGAATGGGGAATAAAAGGAGGATGGCACTGATGAAGAGTGGGTCAAAATTATGAGAATTCAAAGGTATACACAAGGCAGGAGCAACTAAGTAAAGAGGAGAAAATATTTACAGAAAAATATTAAGTGTAGAACAATTGGTACAAAAAAAGCAAAGGTAGGGAATGGAAGAAATACTTTATAAGAGGTTCAAGTTTTACTTTAAATCAGGGGTGGCCAACCTGAGCCTGAGAAGGAGCCAGAATTTACCAATGTACATTGCCAAAGAGCCACAGTAATACGTCAACAACCCCACATCAGCTCTCCTCAGCTCCCAGCGCCTCCCGCCCACCGGCAGTCCTGCCAATCAGCGCTTCCCCCTCCCTCCCCGCACCTCCCGATCAGCTATTTTGTGGCGTGCTGGAGGCTCTGGGGAGGGGGGGGAACAAGGACACAGAGGCTCAGGGGAGGGTGCGAGAAGGGGTGGAGTGGGGGTAGGGCCTGTGGCAGAGCCAGAGGTTGAGCTATGAGCACCCCCCGACACATTGGAAAGTTGGCACCTGTAGCTCCAGCCCTGGAGTTGGTGCCTATACAAGGAGCCGCATATTAACTTCTGAAGAGCCGCATGTGGCTCCAGAGCCACAGTTTGGCCACCCCTGGTTTAAATTAATCCTTTATCTGAGTGCTCAGAATAGAGGATGTGAGGATAGATGCCACACAAACACAAACTTCTTTAGGGGGTAAAAGGAAAATACTGAAAAAAGGGACACATAAAACAGATGGGCAAGAAATGACAATGACTGACAATTAGAAACTCCTGTGATGTATGGAAACCATAAGCAAAGTGCTTCAGGGTAGGGGTGGGTGAAATTTTTCAGATGAATAGTTTATTCACCAAGAAATGCAGTTCCCATTGACCCAAAATATTCACAAATTTGACAGGAAAAGTTTCTGACATTCAAAAATGGTTGGAAGAGAAAGAGGTGGTGATGGTGGGGCCACTGCCTCTTTCCCAAATCCCATTTAGCCCAGTGGTTAGGGCACTTACCTGAAATGTGAGAGAATCCCAATAGCGGCAATGTAGGAAACAGTGCAGGGAAACAGTGACAAGAAGTGGGACAGTGCAGACTTTATCTGCTGGTTGTAGGTTCCCTGGGTTTCCCCGCCAGCCTCTGGGAAGTAGCAGCATTGAGAGGCAGCAAATCAGAAGACTGCTTGGGATGGTTGGTAAACAAAACACCCAGAAGGGGAAACTACAATGACCTGGCCAGAAGGCAAAGCCATAAAGTGGGAACAGTCAAGTCCTGACAGACAGAGAGAGACATGAAGAGAGCACTTGCAGAAATGGGTGTCAGACTGGCAGAGCTAATCCCCAGCTGTGGCCACAAAAAGGCGTGCCACAGTGGTGCGTAGAGCACTCTGTAACAGGGTCCCAGAGGAAATTCAGAAAACCAAGGATCTGCAAGCATAATTTCAATAATAAGACATAGATGGAAAACCTAGTACAGAATAGATATTGGTGGTGACCGCCTAGAAAATTATAGCTAAGTGGCAGACAGTGAGCATGGATTTACCCACAGAGGTCATGTCTGAAGGCACTTTATGGAAGAAGAAACAGACTAGATTTCACACAGAAAAACTGTGGATATAATTTTCCTACACTGCAGGAAACTATTTTGATAGAGTAAGAAGCCAGAAGTTAATCATGACCTGGGAACACCACAGAGGGATATAATTCAGCCTATGAGATGGAGAAGGAATAAGATGTAAGAGATCTTACATTACAGTACACCAAGAGAGAAGGATCTGGTAGCACTGGATGATATAATTAAACATTACCAAATACTGGGAAACATGAAAAAAAACAAAGAAAAGTCTGAGATGCATATAAAGTTACATTGGATTTAGACAGTCCAAGGCCAGAAGGGACTACTGTGGTCACCTAGTCTGACCTCCCATATAACAAAGGCCATAGAACTTCCCCAAAATAATTCCTAGAGCAGATCTTTTAGAAAAACATCCAGTACCAAATTTAAAAATTGTCAGTGATGGAGAATCCACCACAACTTTGGTAAAGTCTTCCAATGATTAATTACCTCCACTGTAAAAAATGTATCCCTGATTTCCAGTTTGAATTTATCTAGCTTCAATTTCAAGTCACTCGATCACATTAGATCTTTCTCTAGAATAGATCGATGAGTCCGTTGTCAAATATTTGTTCCCCAGGTAGGTATTTACAGACTGTAATCAAGTCACTCCTTAACCTTCTCTTTGTTAAGCTAAATAGATTCAGTTCTTAAGGCAGGTTTTCTAATCCTTTAATCATTTTTGTTGCTCTTCTCAGAACAACACAATTGGATACTGTGTCCAATTTATCATATTCTTTACGAAGCACGGACACCAGAACTGGACACAATATACTAGTAGTGGCATTTTTCTAATCTGCACAGAGGGAGAGTTCCTAGAAGTTTCCTATCACACACAAAATTAAAGCATCACAGTTTCATAGCTTATAACAGTATTCTACATGGGAGCAGCAAGTTATGTTTGAGATTCTGGGTCAGCTTCTGTTCTCTGGTTTCCAATGGAGCTACTTCTAATTCAGTTACCCCTGATTCACACTGCCGTAACTCAGATTTGAATCTGAGCCAACATTCACAGTTCTGGTTACGCGAAAAAAAGGAAAACCTAAAGCAGAAGGGGTTCACAGGAGGATAACTGGAATAACAGGCCTTAACCATCCTAAATCGTTAGAGAAAGACAGTTAAACATGCTGTGGAAAAGAGACAAGTAAGAGACAACCTCACTGAGATATGCAAAGTTCTTAAGGGAATAGAAATGATAAATGCTAGAAGGGAGGGATCAGCAAGGAAAGCTACCTTATTGAGGTTAAAACATGTAGGGATAAAGTGAGACAGGCTAAAAGTCAAGTAGAGTTGGACCTTGCAAAGGAAATTAAAACCAATAGTAAAAGGTTCTATAGCCATATAAATAGGAAGAAAACAAAGAAAGAGGAAGTGGGACTGCTAAACACTGAGGATGGAGTAGAGGTCAAGGATGATCTAGGCATGGCCCAATATCTAAACAAATACTTTGCCTCAGTCTTTAATAAAACTAAAGAGGATCTTAGGGATAATGGTAGCATGACAAATGGGAATGAGGATATGGAGGTAGATATTACCATATCTGAGGTAGAAGAGAAACTCAAACAGCTTAATGGGACTAAATTGGGGGGCCCAGATAATCTTCATCCAAGAATATTAAAGGAATTGGCACATGAAATTGCAAGCCCATTAGCAAGAATTTTTAATGAATCTGTAAACTCAGAGGTTGTACGGTATGATTGGAGAATTGCTAACATAGTTCCTATTTTTAAGAAAGGGGAAAAAAGTGATCCGGGTAACTATTGGCCTGTTAGTTTGACATCTGTAGTATGCAAGGTCTTGGAAAAAATTTTGAAGGAGAAGGTAGTTAAGGACATTGAAGTCAATGGTAAAAGGGACAAAATACAACATGGTTTTACAAAAGGTAGATTGTGCCAAACCAACCTGATCTCCTTCTTTGAGAAAGTAACACATGGGGAATTATTAGTTAAATTGTGTAAGATGGGGATCAATAGGAAAATTGAAAGGTGGATAAGGAATTGGTTAAAGGGGAGACTACAATGGGTCCTACTGAAAGGTGAACTGTCAGGCTGCAGGGAGATTACCAGTGGAGTTCCTCAAGGATCAGTTTTGGGACCAATCTTATTTAATCTTTTTATTACTAACCTTGGCACAAAAAGTGGGAGTGTGCTAATAAAGTTTGCAGATGATACAAAGCTGGGAGGCATTGCCAATTTAGAGAAGGACAGAGATATCCTACAGGAAGATCTGGATGACCTTGTAAACTGGAGTAATAGTAATAGGATGAAATTTAATAGTGAGAAGTGTAAGGTCATGCATTTAGGGATTAATAACAAGAATTTTAGTTATAAGCTGGGGACGCATCAATTAGAAGTAACGGAGGAGAAGAAGGACCTTGGAGTATTGGTTGATCATAGGATGACTATGAGCCGCCAATGTGATATGGCCATGAAAAAAGCTAATGCGGTCTTGGGATGCATTAGGAGAGGTATTTCCAGTAGGGATAAGGAGGTTTTAGTACCATTATAACAAGGCACTGGTGAGACCTCACCTGGAATACTGTGTGCAGTTCTGGTCTCCCATGTTTAAGAAGGATGAATTCAAACTGGAACAGGTACAGAGAAGGGCTACTAGGATGATCCGAGGAATGGAAAACTTGTCTTATGAAAGGAGACTCAAGGAGCTTGGCTTGTTTAGCCTAACTAAAAGAAGGTTGAGGGGGGATATAATTGCTCTCTATAAATATATCAGAGGGATAAATACCGGAGAGAGAGAGGAATTATTTAAGCTCAGTACCAATGTGGACACAAGAACAAATGGATATAAACTGGCCACCAGGAAATTTAGACTAGAAATTAGACAAAGGTTTCTAACCATCAGAGGAGTGAAGTTTTCGAACAGCCTTCCAAGGGAAGCAGTGGGGGCAAAAGATCTATCTGGCTTTAAGATTAAACTCGATAAGTTTATGGAGGAGATGGTATGATGGGATAACATGGTTTTGGTAATTAAATATTGATGGTAAATAGGCCCAATGGCCTGTGATGGGATATTAGATGGGTTGGGATCTGAGTTACCCAGGAAAGAATTTTCTGTAGTATCTGGCTGATGAATCTTGCCCATATGCTCAGGGTTTAGCTGATCGCCATATTTGGGGTCGGGAAGGAATTTTCCTCCAGGGCAGATTGGAAGAGGCCCTGGAGGTTTTTCGCCTTCCTCTGTAGCATGGGGCACGGGTCACTTGCTGGAGGATTCTCTGCTCCTTGAAGTCTTTAAACCACGATTTGAGGACTCCAATAGCACAGACATAGGTGAGAGGTTTTTTGCAGGAGTGGTGGGTGAAATTCTGTGGCCTGCGTTATGCAGGAGGTCAGACTAGATGATCATAATTGTCCCTTCTGACCTAAATATCTATGAATCTATGAATGGCAATTTAATAAAGGGGTAAGCCGGCATAATTAATTGATTAATGTCTGTATTAGTTAATGAAGGTGAAAAGTTTTATGTACTAAGCAGTGTTACTACAATAAACAAAGGAAAGGCAGCAAACATATTTATGCATTTTTGTTTCCAATACACACATTAATCTCTGACAAAATTACCAAGAGGAAAATGGACAAAAAATGTATATTCTGTTGAGAGTAGACAAATATTTGGAGGAGAAAATTAATGTGGGGCACAACATCTGACGATGGGATAAGACAGGCCCAGGTCTGACACAAGCTTGTTACTGATTTCAGACCAAATGAAGTCTTGGCAGCAATATGGTCTGGGAAAGGAGGAGACGGATATAAAAAGCTCAGAACAGGATGTGTTGTCAGATTTTTTCAGGCAAAGGGCCAGCAAGGAGCTTTGGAAGAGACTGCAGTAGGTGTCTCTCAACCAACTGACAGACCCCAAACAGAGGAAGCAAGAGTAACTCGTGGGTCCTTCTGCACCTACCAAGCCCTAGAAACCTGTTCAGCCTCTCCAAGGAAAGAAGGAAAAAAGGGCAAGAGGAGGAAGGTTTACACAAACCTGCAGTAGAGAGCTGGTGACCTTTCTTTCACTCCAGGGGACAGTGGGGAAAGGATCTGTTTTTATGTGGTTTTTTATGAAGTTGCTACAGGACCTGGGACACAGAGTAGGGACTGAGCATACCAGTCCCCTTGAAGGCAGAGCATGGATGAACTTCCCAGCCCAGCCTTGTGGGCTGAGCTTTCATTTACATTAGAAGGGAAAGAGTTATTTAGTATGAGAAATGTATTTATTTATTATTGGGGTTACATGGGGAAATCAAAATCAGCCTTATAATGGGTCTGATTGGGATTGTCAAAGAATCCAGGCACCCAAGTCTCACTGAAATACATTGGGACCTAATTCCTATAGGATCCTTGAAAAATTCAAGCCACTGCACCTCTCAAGACACTATCATCTCTCTATCATAAACCACCTACACAGCCTTGGATCTTAGCTCCAGAAACACAGGCCACTGCCCCTGGAGTGAAAGAAAGATCTTTGTTTTCAACTATAGAAATACCCTTAATTATTCTTAAGAACAGTCAGCCAAATCAAAAGCAGTATGTTCACACAAACAGATAGTGCCCACTTTCACTGTCACTAAAGTCAATAGCAAACTCCCATTGACATCCATGTATGCAGGATTGGGCCCCAAACTATCCAACATAGTAACTGTTGTTAATTTTGCTTAATTATAACCTATTTTCTTCAGATTAACCAGTGCACTATTCTTGGAGACTCACTTGTTTGTAAGGTTTGAAACTGAGTAACAAGCTGCTTTGGAGGTAGAGGGGGACAAAGAAATGCTAGACAAAAGTCAGCATCTCAAATTGGGGTAATTTTAAAATCATTTGTAACTCAAGAACTGTTTAATTTTATTCAAACTTTGCAGAAATATTTTCCTTTGCCTTCAAAATAAATGTGCCAATTTTCAGGCCAAATCAGCTTTCCTGACTCTCAGTGACAGGGATTCTGCTTTGTTTTTTAAATAATGGAAGTTATTTGTAATGGTGGAGAAACTATTGCCCTCACTGTAGTTAATACTAATGAGAGCACTGGCATCTTTCAGCAAAAAGACCTCTCAGATGTGAAATAGTTAAAGACCAAATCCCTAAAACAAGGAAGGTAGAGAAAAGCAAATTTTATATTTTCCTAACGAGATTCACACATTCGAGTTCATAGGGAGTTTTATTGGAGCAAGACAACTGTCACAAAAATTACTGAAGTGGATACACTTTAAAAGCCTTAGAGCTGAAGTATATTACTTAATTACAAGCAATAGATTTATTTAAAGAGACCACTTGCTTAATCTGGAAAAGTGAAGAAAAAATATGTTTTCATGAATCTCAGTTTTAAAAGTTATCTGGAGATTACTTTTCTCTCTCCATGAGAAATTCTGATTGCAAAAAACAATTTTGAAGAGTAATTTTTCCTCCCTGGTCATTGAAATTCAGAATATTACTTATAACAAAGTCAATTTTGCAAACAGCTTTGCTCAGCAAGACTAGAATAATTTTCTCCGCCTAATAATAATTGTACTTAAGTCTGCTGTGATATGTCTCTTTGGTATAAATACACCGGTAATAGATTTCAGACAATTATACTTTGTGGAATTTATTTTGATGAGGTTTTTTTAAGTTCTCATAACAATTAATCTTGACAAATTAAAGCTGTTCTTTAAATGTGTACATCTGTATGCAAGGAACACACATGCAGGCATTCAAAGCAAACAGTCTGGGATTTAAAGGTGAATGGCAATGCAAAGAAAATGAAGTGCTGTTTTATTCCTTTGTGCTCCTTACAAAGATATGACGTGGCTTCAAACATTCTCTTTCCCCCAAAATAAAAGCTGTTTCTTGGAAGTTTAGCAGCTAAAATTTCAGCTGTGATATCAGATTTCTGGTTCTCCAAAAACTGTTAGAATTCTCTAGGAGGAAGAGGGAAGTCATGACCTTTGATTTCTATTGTACAAATATATAAAAATTATTTGGTGGGCATGGAGGAGGGGGAATGAAAGTTTGAGCCCCTCTTTATCAGACAAAAAGGAATAGTGAAAGAAAAAATTCCTCCCCTTTGCAATTCTCCTTTAACTGTCAAATTCCCTGGGTTGCTGAAGTGTGAACCTTCATGACACATTTCAGAGAAGTAGCCGTGCTAGTCTGTATTCGCAAAAAGAAAAGGAGCACTAGTGGCACCTTAGAGACTAACCAATTTATTTGAGCATAAGCATCCGATGAAGTGAGCTGTAGCTCACGAAAGCTTATGCTCAAATAAATTGGTTAATCTCTAAGGTGCCACTAGTACTCCTTTTCTTTTTGCTTCATGACACAGTTCAGACTGACAGTACAGAGAAAAATCTTTTCTAATCTACAGAACAATAGCATTGAGTGACATCTTTCACCAGGTGCTAAAAGGCAGCGTCTAGAGCTACAGAGAGCTGAGTTCCGATTGCAGGGCTTCATTCATCGTTTTGAAGAGTGTACATCATAGGTTTTTGGGCATTCCAGGCAGATTGGCACAGGTTTGGATGACGTCAGGGAAAAGAACATAGGAATAGGAGGGACCTCCTGAGTCATCAAGTCCAGTCCCCTGCGACTGCAGGCAACCCCATCATATAATCCCATCCATAAATTTAACAAGCTTTATCTTAAAGATAATTAGGTTGTTTGACCCCATTACTCCTAGTGGAAGGCTGTTCTGGTACTGCATTCTGCTGATGGTTAGAAATCATCTTCTAATTCCCAGCCTAAATTTATTCATGGCCAATTTATGTCCATCTGTTCTTATGCCCACATTGTCCTTTATCTCAAATAGTTGGCTTCCCTCCTTGGTGTTTAATCCCTGATGTATTTATTGAAAGCAACCATATTCCCTCTCAGACTTCATTTTGCTAGACTAAACAAGCCAAGCTCTTTTAGTCTCCTCTCATAAAATAGGTTTCAGAGTAGCAGCCGTGTTAGTCTGTATTCGCAAAAAGAAAAGGAGTACTTGTGGCACCTTAGAGACTAACAAATTTATTAGAGCATAAGCTTTCGTGAGCTACAGCTCACTTCATCGGATGCATTGAGTGGAAAATATCGTGGGGAGATTTATATACACAGAGAACATGAAACAATGGGTGTTACCATACACACTAACGAGAGTGATCACTTAAGGTAAGCTATTACCAGCAGGAGAGCGGGGGAGGGGGACGACGTTTTGTAGTAATAATCAAGGTGGGCCATTTCCAGCAGTTGACAAGAACACCTGAGGAACAGTGGGGGGTGAGGAGGAGGGATAAACATGGGGAAATAGTTTTACTTTGTGTAATGACCCATCCACTCCCAGTCTCTATTCAAGCCTAAGTTAATTGTATCCAGTTTGCAAATTAATTCCAATTCAGCAGTCTCTCGTTGGAGTCTGTTTCTGAAGATTTTTTGTTGAAGAATTGCCACTTTTAGGTCTGTAATCGAGTGACCAAAGAGATTGAAGTGTTCTCCAACTGGTTTTTTAATGTTGTAATTCTTGACATCTGATTTGTGTCCATTTATTCTTTTACGTACAGACTGTCCAGTTTGACCAATGTACATGGCAGAGGGGCATTGCTGGCACATGATGGCGTATATCACATTGGTAGATGTGCAGGTGAACGAGCCTCTGATAGTGTGTTTGATGTGATTAGGCCTGTGTTTGATGTGATTAGGCCCTATGATGGTGTCCCCTGAATAGATATGTGGACACAGTTGGCAACGGGCTTTGTTGCAAGGATAGGTTGCTGGGTTAGTGGTTCTGTTGTGTGGTGTGTGGTTGCTGGTGAGTATTTGCTTCAGGTTGGGGGGTTGTCTGTAAGCAAGGACTGGCCTGTCTCCCAAGATCTGTGAGAGTGGTGGGTCGTCCTTCAGGATAGGTTATAGATAGTTGATGATGCGTTGGAGAGGTTTTAGTTGGGGGCTAGTGGCATTCTGTTATTTTCTTTGTTGGACCTGTCCTGTAGTAGGTGACTTCTGGGTACTCTTCTGGCTCTGTCAATCTGTTTCTTCACTTCAGCAGGTGGGTATTGTAGTTGTAAGAATGCTTGATAGAGATCTTGTAGGTGTTTGTCTCTGAGGGGTTGTATCATAGAGCTTGGCTGTAGACTTTGGATTGTGTGGTGTGGTCTGGATGAAAGCTGGAGGCATGTAGGTAGGAATAGCTGTTAGTAGATTTCCGATATAGGGTGGTGTTTATGTGACCATCGCTTGTTAGCACCATAGTGTCCAGGAAGTGGATCTCTTGTGTGGACTGGTCCAGGCTGAGGTTGATGGTGGGATGGAAATTGTTGAAATCATGGTGAAATTCCTCAAGGGCTACTTTTCCATGGGTCCAGATGATGAAGATGTCATCAATGTAGCGCCAGTAGAGTAGGAGCATTAGGAGACGAGAGCTGAGGAAGCATTGTTCTAAGTCAGCCATAAAAATGTTGGCATACTGTGGGGCGATGCGGGTACCCATAGCAGTGCCGCTGATTTGAAGGTATACATTGTCCTCAAATGTGAAATAGTGATGGCTGAGGACAAAGTCACAAAGTTCAGCCACCAGGTTTGCCGTGACATTATCGGGGATAGTGTTCCTGATGGCTAGTAGTCCATCTTTGTGTGGAATGTTGGTGTAGCTCTTTTAGTTTCCTCTCAAAAAATAGGCTCTCCATTCCCTGATCATCCTAGTAGTTCTTCTGTGCACCTGTGCCAGTTTGAATTCATCTTCGTTGAACGAGTGACCAGAATTGTACACAGTATTCTGGATGAAACCTTATCAGTGCCTTGTACCATGGCATTAACACTTGTCTTTCTCTACTCACATGATACACCCCTGGATCATATTTGCCTCCCTCCCCCTGCCATATCACATTGGTGGCTCATAGTCATCCTGTGGCTGACTGTCATTTTTAACGGAAGACACCCTTCCCCCCCCGGTTTATAGCAGACATTCTTGTTATTAGTGTGAGAGTATGACCTGACCCTTCATAGTATTAAATTTCATCCTATTTCTATTACTCCCTTCCTGAAGGTCATCTAATTCTTCTTGAATAATACTCCCAGCCTCCTCAATTTTTTGTCATCAGCAAATTTCAATTAATACACTCCCTCATCTTGTGCCATGGTCTTTAATGAAATATTAATGAGATCAAACCCAAGCCTGATCCTTGAGGAACTCTCCTAGTAACCAACCTACAGCTGGATAGGGCTCCTTTCAACTCGTCATCTCCCCGTTAGCCAGTTCTTTACCAAACTTACAATTTTTGTACTAATGCCACTTTCTCCAGTTTCCTATGTAATACCATGTCAAACACTTTACTGAAGTCCAAATAGATTAGCTCTGTTTCATGTCCATGAACTAAGAAATCAGTTATCTTATGAAAGACAGATACTAGGTTATTCTGGCACAATGTATCTTTGTTGGTAAACCCATGTTGCTTTTTATCTCATTTTCCATTCACCTCCATGTCTTTAATTATTCTTTCTTTCAAAATTTGTTCTAAAGCCTCTCATACTACGGAGATTAGACTAACAGGGCTATAGTTTCCCAGACCACTCCACCCTTCCTCCTCAACTGTAGGTACTATATTAGCTATTCTCCAATCATATAGTACCACTCCTGATTTACTAAAAACCCTTGCTACTGCACTTGCAATATCAAGTGCCAGTTCTTTTACCATTCTAGGATAGAGATTATGCAGCCCCCCTGACCTCAGTGCTTCAGCCATCCTACCTTTGTCCCCAGGTTCTAAATTATCATCCTAACTGACTGAGGCAGAGTATTCATTTAATTTTGGGTCATACCTAGATTATTCTTAATCTTTAACCCATCCTCGTTGCATAGTGGCCTCACTACGTTTCTGTTATTTTAAGGTTGCTCCTGAGAGATGCTGAGCGCCCTCTATTCCCACTGAAGTCAGCTCTCCGGATTGGGTCATTAGTGAACAGAAACTGTCAGATCAAAAACAAACACACAGAAACAGAACGTGATAGTGTCAAGGAACGATGTGATAAGGGATCAAAGATCTGAACTGTGGTGGGTCAGAGGAACGTCTCTCTCATTGTACACAGAAAGACTACTGTAAGCCAGGATGTGCATGTGCCAATGTCTGTGAGAACACAGGAAACCTAGGGGAACAAGGGAATTCTTATATTACTTAAATGAATCTTGTGGTTTTGCCATTAGCCAGGAAAAAAACAACTATTCAGCTAAATTCAATAAAGAGTTATCAGGAAGATTTTTAAGTGACACATCCTGAATAAGCAATGAATGAGCATTTGTTATTTATTTGAGAAATGTTTAACCACAGTAACTGATGTACACTAAAGAGTATTATATACCAGCATGAGGTGATCTCTGTACCCCTCACTCACCTAGGGCATCATCCAAAGACCAATGACTTTAATAGGCTTTGGAATAAGCCCAGAGTGCAATAAAATAAGTGGATTGGGCCAGACCATAAGCAGTTTCTTATCTCACCCAAACGGACAATGTGAACATGCTCTAATAATAGCCTATATTTTTATAGCACTGTTCATTGCTGACCTACAAACAGTACTCTATTCCTCGCTTTCTCAGTTTATCTAATACCTGACCTTCTCTCTCTCTCTCTCCACTCACACAATCTCATTGCTGTGGGTGCAATAGCCTTCTTCTCTCAGCTTCTGCTACTTGGAGTGGTCTACATAACATCTATTGGCATAGCGTTTGTACTTCACATGAGTATTACTCCTCCAGTCACTGAAATATCTCAATATCTTTCATGGTGACACTGAAGACAGACATTTCTTCAAAATGACATAGGGCATGTCTACACTTACCTCCAGAGCAATCAATCCAGCGGGGGTTGATTTATCGTATCTTGACATGATAAATCGACTGCTGAGCGCTCTCTTGTCGACTCCGGTACTCCACCGGAGCGAGAAGCGTACACGGAGTCGACGGGGGAGCATCAGCAGTCGACCTACCGCAGTGAAGACACCACAGTAAGTAGCTCTAAGTACGTCAACTTCAGCTACGCTATTTTCGTAGCTGAAGTTGAGTAATTTAGACCAACTTTGCTGGCCCCCCCGCCCCAAGACCAGGCCTTATTAATGACAGAACGTTCAAGTGATTTCCTATGGAAAGTCAATGCGGTTCCTCAGCGGAGGCAAGGTAATAGTCATCTACATCATACATGGGACAGACTTAAATAATATAATAGTAAAGACCCCATTAGGGATCCCATCATTGCTACTACTGGTGTAACTGTACCAGTAGTTGTTTAATAATGGGAAATTTTAGAAAGTTAGTTTAGACGAGTCTTTGGGGTGTGTCTATACTGGGAAAGTATATAAACATTTTTCAGTACCAATGCAGCTCTACAGATGCTATCAGGAGTGGAAGTTGTAATGTAGACAGGCCTTGGATGTTTTTACTGCTTGTTTTGACTAACTGCAGTTTCAGATAGGCTTGTCTGCACGAGGACAGAGATTCACCTCCTAACTGGGTCTGTAAATGCTAAGAGCTCCTTGCAGGAATCTATTCTACTGTTGTTAAGCATATTTCTGCTACTGTAAAATGTTATTTCTTCTATGGCCTTATATAATAAGTCTATTTTAATGTTTACTAGGAATTTGAGCCTATATCTGGAACATTATGAGGTACAAAGTAGTAGCCACCAACTGGAGTTCCATGCCTAGTTCTTGCATGGGGAATGCTTTCACATAGACTTATATTACAAAGGGTGCATTGAGTTAACTTCACTGAGTTAACACTGGGGCTGTAAGTCAGTGCAGAATTCAGCCCAGAGGGTTCAGTAATAAATAGCCCTAAAGCAGAGGTCCACTCAGTCCAAGGAAAATCACTCTCACTAATTTGTTTTCAAAACTTTACCTTCTCTTACTCTGTTCATGTCCTGTATTTCATCCAGATTCTCTCTCAGCTCCTTGTTTACAGGAGGTTCTTGAGTTTCCCAGTTGAGATCAGCCTAATAGCTCCTAACTGAGGTGCTCTAGCATGAATCCATTTCTTTCAATCAAGTGCCTTAACTGGAGACATTACTGTCCACTCAGGTGTAAGAAAGAGGATCGATTAGCATAGCAGGGAATTAAGTGCTTGAATGCTGGCTTTGGTACAAGTCTGCTGTCCCCTGAGAAGTAATGAAGCACATAGTTTTTGTTTGATTATTGTTGTTTTTATCTCCTCTGTCTGTCTGCCATGCTGCATGAGGCTTAAACCCAGTGTCAGCTTGTCATCCAAATGCAAACTATGCCAATGAACCATGACTATTGAGTGGAGGTTTGGCAGTTGGGTGAGAAGAGAAGCTGCCGTGAAGTAACACAGGAAGAGGGATGTTTTCTATAGAAGTCAAATTTCAGAAAAACTAGGGATACTTTCATTCTGCTGGCAGATATCACTTCCACCACAGGCAAGTGTCCTCCAGGTTTCAAAGTTACTGCTTGGAAAAAGCTTGTATATGTAACCACTTTCTCTTCATCTGGCACACGTAACATAGACCACTCCCTTCTCCACATTAACAATCATGTCAGAGACAATGTCAGCTGCCCATCCCTGTAGAGAGCAACACAGGAGTGTTGTGGGTGTTGCAGGCAGTACAATGTTGCAAGCGATACTCAAAGGTGACTTGGAAAGGACTTTTGAAAAATTGAGCTTGTGACTTTTTTTTCTTCTTCATGACCTAAAAGGAGAGCCTGAGATGAGTGTTGTCCAAAATCCCTTTCTCCTTCCCTTCCCAGATTTTCTTTTACCTTGCAAACATCAGGAATGGCAAATCTGCTCTTCCCTGGCTTTGCTTGAGGATCTCTCATACCTTAATTGAAGGGTGAAAGGTGGCTGAATCATTATCAACTACATGCTTTGTTCAGAACACTCAGTGTAAAATAGCTGTGGATGAAAATCAACTAAAAGCAAAGCTTTAAAGTTAGTCTCAAACTTCCCCTCTCTGTCTTGTGAGTCCAGTAGTCACTAGTTTTCCAGTTGCCATAGGCCTTTCCTATACTACTAATCTGGGGGAAATTTCCCACTGGTGGATTATGATTGGTGCCTCTCCACCTGTGCTAGCAAATGTGGGAACACTAGCGTAGACAGGGCACTGCTGTGTTTACCACTGTGTCAGTAATTTTACTGCAGGTTTGTAAAAGCCTATAGTGGTGAAGAGAGACTTCACACATCTTCTCAAATCATAATAATTAATAATAGTGTATTTATTTAGTGCATAGCTGAGTATACTGTGCAACAGAATAAAATAAAGTAGTAAAATAAAAAAAAAAACAGTAGAATGCCATCCACATAAACCCCAATGAAAAACAACAAACAAAAAGGAAAGGGCCCAAACAAGCAAAGGGAATGAGTAAGGATACGATTTAGTCATGGAGGTCATGGATTCTGTGACTTTACTGGGCCTCCATGATTTCAGCTTCCGCTGTCAGCAGTGGGGCGGAACTGGGGTTGTGCGTCCTCAACCCATGGCTTCAGACAGAACGGGGGCTGTGTGTCCCTCCCCCGCTACTCCCTGTCACTTCAGACTGAACCGGGGTTATGTGCCTCGCATGCTGCTCTCTACAGCTTCATACAGGGTTGTGTGCTCCTCTTGCAGCTGTGGCAGGAGCCTGGGCTGTGTGCCCCACCCCCACAGATGCAGCCAGGGCTGGAGCCGGGGCTGTGCACCCCATGGTTGCAGCCGTAGCTGGGGTTGTGTGCCCCCAGCCCACGGCTTCAGCCAGGGCTGGAGCCAGGGTTGTGCACCCCACCAAGTGGCGGTGGGGCTAGGGCTGTCGTTCCCACCACCACCACCCCATGGGGCTCCAGTTGTCATTCTCCCCCGGTTACTTTTAATAAAAGTCAGGACAGGTCATGGCTCCCATGAATTTTTGTTTGTTGCCTGCGACCTGTCCATGACTTTTACTAAAAATAACTGTAAATAAGGTTAAAATCTTAACCTTCGGAATGAGTGAGTGAAAGACAAGGTGATAAGCATAGGGCCACTATAAAACAGCATTAGGGTGCATCTGAAATGAGACAGATTTCAAAGGTGAGTGAGTTTTCTGTCATGACCACTTAACTCATTGAAAGCACCCATAGAAACAGTAGCCTTAGCCATGATATATGGGAATGACGTGTGTCACTCCAGAGCTTCAACTTTTGTTAGTCAGTGATAGCTCTGCGTTGGTGTAACTCTGTGATATTGCATAAATATAGATCCTCAGGCTTCTGAGAAGGAAAATCTGTCAATGGATGAGTCATCTCATTTATTGTAACTCATCTTAACTATTTTAACTGTTGTATTTTTAGAACCGATTGAAGCTCCTGATGTCCTTTATGGCTTCCCCTGGAATAATCTTCATTATTCCTTTCCTCTTGTACAGCCTGTGTTACCAGCACAAAGATGACAGTAACATCATCTTTTGTACACCTAGTAATAGGAATCAAAGTCTCACACCCCTATGTCACCTGTGTGAATCCATTCCAGGATGATAGAATATGAAAGCTTTTCACCATCTGACAACCAGTTGTTGGACAAATTGAAATGCTACTTTTCAGTTTTGTAGCGCCTTCCATCAAGTACTGTTCAGTGCTTTACAATCCCTAATTTTAGCCTTAGATACCCCTGTGAGGTAGATATTATCACCACTTTACAGAGTAGGAAACAGAGAGTAGGTAATTTGAGCAAGGTCATATTGCCAGTCAATGGCTGTGCGAAGAATAGACTATACGTCCCCTGACTCCTAGTCTTGTGCTTTAAGAGCAATGATTCACTTCTTGAGTTGGTGAATCAATGCCACAGATCTCCATCTTACAAATACCACCATCAGCATGTGCACAAAAGTTAAGGGTGTCTATTGACTGAATGACCCTCTAGAGGTGATGCCTCCAGGTTAGCAGGGAGGCACATTGGTGAGGTGAGTGCCTATCCCTCCTATTTAAACAGAGGCCTTCTGCTTCCAGGATCATCAATCTGGCATCTTTCACCAACACAACATTCACTTTTGAAATCTTGCTAAGGAAATGAGTAGGAGGAAGGAGAATATTATCATGGAATAAGTGTGATCATTCATTTCCTTAGCAGTTACAGTTACTATGAGGTATTCCACATAGGGACAAATTGAACTCCAATTACTGCAGAGCCCAGCTTCCAGTCACCGCCGTTACCCTGCATTCCTTCCTTCCAAGGTTTATACCTCCAGACAATTCCCCATTCGATTAGCAGGATGGAGAAGATTTTTGCACTTCAGCCACCAGAGTTGTAACAGCTGATAAAACAGCTTGCCTGACATCTCATTGTGAGTGATCATGTAATCAGGACAGCAGATGCCCGCCCCTCAAGAAGGAGGACAGCTCAGCTGTGCAGCCCTATATAAACTAACATCTTTCTTCATGCCAAACTCTCAGAGGTCTTAAAAAAATTAAAGAACTGTTCCCAGTTTATATCTGTCCTATTGCCAAATCAGGAAGCTCTAAGGCAGCAAGCCACACTCCCTTACACTTTCCTATTATGTGCTCAGTTGTTTCTTCTATTACTATGTTATCCAGAACAGGCTATGGAATAGACACCCTGTATGATGGCACCAGGCAGCACAGGGTGTATTATTCATTCTGGATATGTCTGGATCCAGTGGCCTGAATAAAGAATCCCCATTATATCGATCACACTAAGTCTGATTCTTCTCTACCATGGGGTACATTATATTTATACGTCTGGGTGGATAGTGAGCATTGAGGTTTGGTACCACATGTTAGAGACACAAAACCCACATGTGGAGGCATAGTCCCCTGTAGTTCGGTGCTCCTCTCTGCCATGTAGGAACCCTGAAAACCCTGGTTTGCAAATGTCACCAGGGGAGAGCTATGGCCAAAAGTCACTAATAGGACCTCAATAAAAGTTTGTCTTGTAAATCTTGCACAACCAGGTGTGTGACAACACACTCCACAGTATTTGCTTTTTAAATTTCAAGTCCTTCTATTTTCCACCAGGGATGCATGCCGGGGCCACACTGAGATCCCAGAGAAGAGATGCTTATACCACAAAGACTGTTGCTGATTTAAGTAAATATATTTGGCTAAGTTCAATAACAGATTTCACTTTGTAGGAACAAATTTACTGAGAAGGTTGGAAAGAAACTTCTATGAGTGGGTAATTCCATAACTGTCCACTGTGGGATTTCTCACACCTTTCCCTGAAGCGTCTGATACTAGCTGCTGTCAGAGACAAGATGCTAGACTAGATAGACCATTAATCTGACCTACAATTATTTTCCTATGCTATGAAATCTTAAACTGCAATTCTACTCTGAAAAATGACTGTACAGTCTGAGGGCTGAATCCTGCTGTCCTTACCAAACTAAAGTCTCACTGAAGTCACTGGACATTTTTCCTCAAATAAGAAATGAGAAAGATTTTGGCCTTGGAGCATTTATAATGGGAGATATAGAAAGTCAGTTTGTCTGTTATGCCCCAATATTGTGTAAGTGTGACACCTACTGGTAGGCAGTGAAGATTAAAACGTATCAAACAATTCAGTGCATTGCTATCATTGTAATGGTCTAGGACTGTACATTTACATAACCGCTTGCCCATACATTCAGCAATTATTATACTTTACAAAAGCATCAGTAGACATTGCAACAAACCTTAGCTAAAGAACTTTGCTTCGTGCTAACCTTATAGGGTCAGAAAGCTGACATACCAAATCCATGACAGATTCTTTCTTCAGAGACAAAACTATTCATTGAAAAATAGAATTTAAAATAATAGTGATGCCCTGTCCCTTTAAGTGTTCAGCTGGCTCTGTATTTCTCCCCTGCCTAATGCAAAGCCTCACTTTCATGTTAGTTGCAATTTTGCAGTCAGAACAATAAAGCCACCACAGGAGACAGCTGGGTTTCCATCAGCTCCCTCTGCATCTGTCTCTCTCCTCTTCTGCTGGCTCCAGAAATATAACAAATAGATGCCTCATAAATATTTCCATTTCTATTTCTTTCACAATTTCCTGAAGCCACTAAAATATTTAAATTTCATAATAGCAATTTCATCTATAGCTAAGGCAGTTAGGGTAACTTACTTACATTTTTTAACAGAGTAGAAGTGGCATGATGACTTGTTATATAACATTGTGCATGTGGCATAATGGTTTGCCACTTGGCTACTACAGGATCTGATCATGCAAGAATCTGTGCACTAGTTCAAACAGGAATTATTTGGGGGAAATATTATGGCCTGAGTTATGCAGGTCAAACTAGATGATCACAGTGGTCTCTTTTGGTCTTAGAATCTATGAAAGATTCTGATGGGGAAAATGAGGCAAAGCAAAAGGCAGCCATGGGAGGAATGGTCTTGTGGTTAGAGAATAGGCCGAGTCACATAATGATGTGGGGTTCTAGTCCCAGCTTTGCCACAGATTTCCTGTCTGACCTTAGACAAAAAACAGAACCTTTCTGTTCCTCAGTTATAAAATGGGGATTAATAATACTACACTGACAGGGTGTTATGAGGATTAATTTATTAATATTTGGAAAAGGGCTATGAGATCCTCACATGAAAGATATTATTGACATGCAAAGTACTTGCCTAAGGTCACAGAGAGAGTTAGTGCTGGATTGGGGAGTATAACCCAAGAGGTCCTAGCTCCCAATGCAGTACTCAGTCCACATCTGTTTGAACAGTACGCACCTGGAATTCTAAAAGGTAATCCTCTGGTGTTGGGGGAAGCCAAGTCTAGCCAATTTTTTGGGACCTAGCATAACAATTTTCCTATTATCCCTTTCAAAGAGCCATAATTGAAAAACTTTAAGTCTTTCACACTTTTACAAATGCATAAAGATTGGTATCCTATTCCTAATACATAGCATAGTTGTCAACAATAAACTGCTTGCCTAGACACAAGCCAGCTTCAGGAGTTGATGCATAGTACTGTTCTGCTATCTGTCATGAATGACCTTTAGCTATTAACCAAAGGCCTGCATCATTCTTCATATTGTTAGTGCCCCTCAACTCTTTTGATGCTATTTCAGATGACATTTACTTATTCTGTGCAGTCACATATGCCAGGCTCTGAAGTAAAATTTTAATTGGATGTGATCAAATGTAAGCTGTCATTCATGTTGGTCTCGTGAGGATAAATTGTTGTTCTTGCTTGTTTTCTTCTGAAAATAATTTATGGAAGGACTGTCTTTTAAAGTAGTATTTTCTAGGTTCAGTTTTCAACACTTCTGTGTTCATTACCTCCCTACATTGTCTGTTTCCTCAGAAATAGTCACATCGACATTCATGAAGGCAAATCCTCTCACAAACTGGTTTCGTTCCTTTTTCATACTCATACAGCAACCATATGCAGAATGACCTATATTTTAGACTAAGAAAGAACCAGGGGGAAAGTTCCATGGGAAAGCAAAGTGTGTGCATCTCCTTTTTAACATGCTTTGTCAACTCTGCCTTAAAAAAATAGCCGTTGCCCCTGAAGACAGCAGATTCCTTAAAAATTTAAAGACAGTCACAGAAAACAAAAATCACAAGCTAGTGAACAGAAGCAGCAAACAGGGGAGGTTTGCGAGGGAGTTCTCCAGGTGAAGGAAGAGCAACTATGTGACTCTGGGGGTCAGTTTGTCGTCTGTTTGTTTGTTGCTGTGTGCCTGCTTGTTTGAAGTTTATAGTGTGGTCTGTATGGGGGTCTGTGTGCTGAACCTAGCAACCTGGTAGGCAAGAGTTAGAGCTTCCTTGTCTGCCATCCTTTGGTCCCTAATGCCTTTAGAATCGCTTGGCAACGAGGTGGAGCTAGGTCAGGGAGAACGGGGGTTTAAAAAGCAAGCCTGTAAGCGATCTGAGGATCTAGCAAACTGGGGAGTTTTGCAGGGGAGTTTAGAGAGGGAGCATGAGAATCAGATACATCTAATAAACATTCTCTAAACTTCGGCCAATAACTCACCCCTCGCTCCTGCAAAAAACACACACGCAAAGAACAAACAAAAAAAACCCTGCAAGAGTACAAATAATGCAGGCAGAAGTCGAGCAGCAGAGTTGGGGCTCTCCAGTTTATTGCACTGAATGCAACATGTATGATTACCTGCCTTGTGGGCAGGTAGCATGTGTGTGCATTCAGTACAAGCAACACATGGCCCTCAGAGACTAAGGATGCGTTCTTGAGACCAGAACTGGAGGAGCTAAGCGAGACAATGAGGTATACCAAGGAAACTTTCAGGGACACAATACAGTGGCTCCATTCCCAATCTGACAGCTTCAGTGGTGTTGAGGAAGATGAAAGCCTTGAAAAGGGGAACATCAAGCTGGAGGTGGAGAGAAATGACCCCATAGTTGACACCCTTCTTCCAGATGTCATGGTACCCTTTTTTGCACAGAGTATACCTCTCTGCGGGAGGGGATACCTGTTATTTGAAAGAGACAGGCAATAGTAATGGGGGGTTCAATTGTTAGAAATATGGATAGTTGGGTTTGTCATGACTGGGAGAGCCACATGGTGAATTGCCTGCTGGGTGCAAAGGTTACAGACCTGCTGACACATCTAGAGAGGCTTATGTGTAGTGCTGGGGAAGCGTCGGTTGTTGTGGTACGTGTAAGTACCAGTGACACAGGGAAAGATAGGAGAGAGGTCCTGGAGACCAAATTTAGGCTGCTAGTTAAGAGATAAAAGACCAGAACTTCCATGGAAGCATTCTTGGAAATGCTTCCTCTTCCAGTTTGACAGGCAGAACTTCAGGGTGTCAATGCATGGACAAGACAATGGTGTTGGGAGAAGGGATTTAGGTTTATTAGGAACTGGGGAACCTTTTTGGAAAGGAGGAGCCTAGACAGAAAGGATGGGTTCCACCTTAACTAAACTGGAACCAGATTGCTGGCATGTAAAATTTAAAAGGTCATACATGAGTTTTTAAACTAAGGGCTGGGAGAAACCTTACAGGTGTGGAAAGCATATGGTTTAGACAGACATATCTCTTAGGGAAGGATTTATTAAAGGGGATACTCTATATCCTAGTAAAGAGGAGAGGATAGAAGTTGATAAAGTACAGGTAGGAACTGAAGAGAAACAGTGAAATGAAAAAGACTCCCATTCAATCACATTACGTAAAGGCAGACAACTAAACATCGGTAAATTGTATACAAATACAAGTAGTCTAAATACGAAGACAGATGAACTTGAGTGCCTGGTATTAAATGAAGATATTGATAGGCATCACAGAAACTTGCTGGAATGAAGATAATTAATGGACATGGTAATACCAGGATACAAAATACACAGGAATGACAGAGTGGCTTGCGCTGGTGGGGGAATGGTACTGTATGTGAGAGAAAGCATAGAGTCAAATATAGTACTAATCTTAAATGAATCAAACAGTACCATAGAATCTCTATGGATAGAAATTCCATGCTTGTATAATAAGCGTATAGAAGTAGGAATATATTACAAACCACCTGACCAGGATGGTGACGGTGATTGTGATACTTAGGGAGATTAGAGATGCTACAAAAACTGAAAACCCAGTAATAATGGGGGATTTCAAGCATCCCCATATTGACTGGAAACATGTTACCTCAGAATGGAATGTAGAGATAAAATTTCTAGACACCATTAATGACTGCTTCTTGGAGCAGCTAGTCCTGGAACCTACAAGGAGAGAGACAGTTCTTGAATTAGTTTGAAATGGCACACACGATCAGGTCCAAGAGGTGAATACAGCTGAACCACCTGGTAACAGCAACCGTAATGTAATAAAATTGATCATCATTGTAGGGGTGAAAATACCAAAGAAACTCACCATAATAGCATTTAATTTCAAAAGGGGAACTACCCAAAAATGAGGAGGTTACACAGAAATTAAAAGGAAAAGAAACAAGAGTGAAATACCTGCAAGCTGCATTGACATTTTTTAAAAACCACCATAATAGAGATTCAAACTGTATGAATACCCCAAATTCAAAACAAAACAAAAAAACAGTAAGTAGTCCAAAAACTTCCACCATGGCTAAACAGAGTAAAAGAGGCGGTTAGAGACAAAAAGACATCTTTTAAAAAATCAAAGTCAAATCCTACTGAGGAAAACAGAAAAGAATATAAACTCTGGCAAGTCAAGTGTAAAAGTATAATCAAGCAGGTCAAAAAAAGAATTTGAAGACCAATTAGAAAAAAAGACAAAAATAAACAACTAGAAAAAAAAATACAACAGAAACAGGAAACCTGCCAAACAATCAGTGGAGCCACTGGTTAACAATGTGCTAAAGGAGCACTCCAAGAAGACAAACCCTTTACAGAGAAGCTAAAGGAGTCCTTTGCATGGGTCTTCACTGCAGAGGATGTGAGCGAGATTCCTACACCTGAGCTGTTCTTTTTAGGTGACAAATCTGAGGAACTGCCTCATATTGAGGTATCAGTAAAGTAGGGTTTGGAATAAATTGATAAATTAAACAGTAATAAGTCACCAGGGCCAGATGGTATTCATCCAAGAGTTTTGAAGGAACTCAGATATGAAATTGCAGAACTACTAACTGTGGTATGTAACCTATTACTTAAATCAGCTCTCTACCAGATGACTGGAAGATAGCTAATATAACACCAATTTTTTAAAAAGGCTCCAGAGATGATCCTGGCAATTATAGGCTGGTAAGCCTAACTTCAGTACCAGGCAAATTGGTTAAAACTATAATAAAGAATTGAATGATCAGAAACATGGATGAACACCATATGTTGGGAAAGAGCCAACATGGCTTTTGTAAAGGAAAACCATGCTTCACCAATCTATTAGAATTCTCTGAGGGGGGTCAACAAACACGTGGACAAGGATGATCCAGTGGATATAGTGTACTTGGACTTTCAGAAAGCCTTTGACAAGGCCCCACACCAAAGGCTCATAAACAGGCATGGGATAAGAGGAAAGGTCCTCTCATGGATGAGTAACTGCTTAAAAGATAGGAAACAAAGGGTAGGAATAAATGGTCATATTCACCATTTATTCACCATGGAAAGAGGTAAATAGTGCGGTCCCCCAAGGATCTGTACTGGGTCCAGTGCTGTACAACATATTCATAAATAATCTGGAAAAGAGGGTAAATAGTGAGGTGGCAAAGGTTGTAGATGATACAAAATTACTCAGCATAGTTAACTCCAAAGCTGACTGCAAAGAGTTACAAAGGGATCTCATGTGACTGGGCAACAAAATGGCAGATGAAATTCAGTGTGGTTAAATACAAAGTAATGCACAATGGAAAACATAATCCCAACTACACATACAAAACGGTGGGGTCTAATTTAGCTGTTACCATTCCAGAAAAAGATCTTGAAATCGTCGTGGAGAATTCTCTGAAAACATCTGCTCAATGCGCAGCAGCAGTCAAAAACAAAAAACAAAAACAAAACAAAACAGAAAAAGCCAGCAGAATGTTAGGAGCCACTAGGAAAGGGATAGATAAGAAGACAGAAAATATCATATTACCATCATATAACTCCATGGTATGCCCACACCTTGAATACTGTATGCAGATCTAGTCACTCCATCTCAAAAAAGATGTATTAGAATTGGAAAAAGTACAGAGAGGGTCAACAAAAATTGGTAGTATAGAACAGCTTCCATATGAGGAGAGATTTAAAAGACTGGGACCTTTCAGCTTGCAAAAAAGATGACTAAAGGGGGACATGATAGAGGTCTACAATATCATGACTGGTGTGAAGAAAGTGAAGAAGGAAGTGTTATTTACCCCTTCACATAACACATGAACAAGGGGTCATTCAACGAAATTAATAGCCAGAAGGTTTAAAACAAACATAAGGAAGTACTTCTTCACACAATGCACAGTTGCTGGAACTCATTGCCAGGGGATGTTGTGAAGGTCAAAAGTATAACTGGGTTTAAAAAAAGAATTAGGCAAGTTCGTGGGGGATGGGTCCATCAATGGCTATTAGCCAAGTTGGCCAGGGATGTAACCCCATGCTCCAGGTGTCCCTAAACCGATGACTGCCAGAAGCTGGGATTAGATGACAGGGGATGGATCACTTGATAATTTGCCCTGTTCTGTTCATTCCCTCTGAAGCACCTGGCACTGGCCACTGTCAGAAGACAGGATATTGGGCTAGGTGGTTCATTGGTGTGACCCAGTATGGCCATTCTCATGTTCTCATATACTTGCATACATTGAACTTGCTAGAATTCTGTATGCCCATCAAAGCAAACCATGTTACCAACTCTTTTTAAATGAAGGAAACATATACCCCATTAAGAATAGCAAAATGTCATGAGACAAAATACATTTAGAGAAAGATAAGACCAAACTTTGAAATTACATCTTAAATCAACACAGTAATTTACCTGATTTAATAAATGAATGCACTTTAGGACTAGACTGAAGTGCCTCTCTAGGATTGTTTGGGCTGACTAAGTAAACACAACACTAAAACAATGCATTAGCAAACATAAGATCCCTATTAGGAGAGATTCAGATTATCCCCTGGCAATACATTTTCCTTCCAACATGAAGCATCTTGCTGACTATTTATTAATACTAGATGGGATAAGATTTGACTACATTACAAAGAATAATTGGCAAGAAACCACCTGAAGCCCTTTCAATCATCACTGTAAGATATTCTAGGCAGAAACTGAAAACATTAAACTGGAGATGTGTTCAGAGAACCCATTATTTGTTTAATAGACCTGGGCACAAATCTATAACACAAATCTGCAAAATGCAGTTCCTGAAACAGATCAGACAGGGAGCATTTAAACTCATTTAAGTACATACTAGCAAGACTTGCCTTTTCATCGGCCAAATCCTGTTCCTATGGAAGTCAAAGGGACATTGATTTTAACAGCAGCAATATCTGACCCAATGTGTAAATCCATAATATTGTAATTAAGAGGAGGGCCCAAGCCACAAAAACCAATTCCAAGCTCCAATTCCGATCCATGGTTTTGGTTTGGCCAGTTGGAGGGCTGTCTGTGCAGTTTGGATCCAGACATGACTCTGAATTTCCCCAGAGCATCCTCATCTGTCTGACCATGGTTCTGTTTTATATACACACCCCAAGGAACGTTCAGATGCTATTCACCTGCATACACTTTGATGCTATGGGCTTGGATTTTATGACCAGGGCCCCTGTTCAGTGCCGCCTGCACAGACTCCCTAGTAGGTATGATAAGTTACACAATAGGTGTGGCTTGATAACTCTGACCTAAAGGGACTTCTGAAGGCTTACAAGAGGAAATTCAGAGCACGGTATAACAGTTGTGCCTTATTTATCCACTTCTTTTCCTGTGCACACATAAAGATGACCTGGATTTTGTCTATATTTACACTAATTCCTTCAGATAACTTGCCTTGTACATCATATTTACATTAGTTCCATCATATAATTTTAAGCTTTTTGGGGAAGAGACTGGTTGTTCTGTTTTGGTACAGCACTTAACACCATGAAGTCCTAGTCCATGACTAGGACTCTTATGTGCTTTAGTAATAATAATAACTACTACTAATAATAATATTAAGTAATAATAACAACCGGTTCAGGACATACAATATTGGTCTGAGCTTGTTCCCATTGAAATCAATGGCAAAACTAAATCAGGTCCTATAAATTTTGGAAAATCATATCAGTGAATAGAAAGATTAACCATGTGTCACATGCTCAGAATTTCCTCTCTTTTTAAAAACAGGATATATATTATGGTGCACTAATGGCACTAAAACCATGGGTGGCGCGTATCGTAGGCTGGGGGAGGCTATGCCTCCTTAAACAGCCCAGGGTGACCTCACCCACGTTCTGCATGGAAGGCCCGCTTCCTGCTTGCTCTTTTCCCTTGGCCCCAGCCCAGGTAGGCTGGTTGCTCCTCTTCAGGGAAGTTTGCTGGGGCCGAGGCTAGGGTGGCCGTGGCCAGCCTGCGGCTGGGACTTGGGGCGCCTGGGGCTGCCCAGCGCTGGGGGCCCCCCGGGTGCTGGGGACGTGCCTCTCGGCACTCAGGGGAGGCTGGGGGTGCTGGGGATGGGGGGGGCAGCCTCCTGAGCGTGACTAAAACCACATGACTAAAACCAAACTCAAATCCACAAAACCAAGAAATACAGACTAAAACCACATATCTACATATATCACTTTCCCTCAAATATATGCTTCTCAAAATAAATCAACCAATCAATCCTACTGAATCATAATCACCAAGAGCATCCCAAAGAACCTTAACTCTGCCCAGTACAGAATAGCATTTAAAAATAAATTAATGCAAATATCTGGAACAAGAAACAATACAAAATAACGCATAAGAGATCAACCTACCCACACTGCTAAAATGCATCACTGATCTCTGTCTCAAAACAATTCACCAAAAATATGATACATTACAAATGTGGAATCACAATGCATGGCATACACTATCTGGTCCTTTACAAACAGAATGTCCCAGTACATCATGAATGCAAACATGACCATTTCTGCAATAATCACAAAAAGTGCAGAGCTCATAAAAAGGCCAAAATATAAAATCTTCACCATAAATAATATACTGCACTGAAAAATCAAAACCACAGGCAGTCCACATTCATGAGCTGAAGATCTAGATCTTTAACAATGACGTTTCAAAATATTATAACATTCACAGTTAACCTATTTCCACATACATTATACGCAGATTTTTCATTTGACACACATGCAAATTAAATGTATCTTTAAAAACTAAGGAGTATATAGTATATCCATCAGAAAATAATTACTAATGACAATGTATTCCAGTTCACAGTTCTAACATTTCAAACACACCTTTGTAATAACTGGTTAAGGTTACTAAGGGGACATAAAGCTAGACCCCAAATCATCAACAGGAGGAAATAAACGTTGACACAGGAACATTGACATCAGAGGGATGAGTTAAGGTTATCTGGGTGTGATCTTGATAACCAAGGCTGAGCTGGATGGGGAAAGGATGGTATATATGTGAGCATTTAAGAGTATATACATGTGGGGAGGTGACATATGTAGGCATGTGCTTTATACTGTATTTCCTGGTAAAACATGCAGTATTGAAATTGTCATTATTGCTTCCTAGCACCCTTTACTGATGTCCATGAAGAGTTTTTTTAAAAAAAATGTGATGTATTTTACATTGTAAACCAAAATCCAATGTTTCTATTCAGACCTCCTCCCAAACGGATTCCTGTACTTTATAAACTCTTTTCAGTCTCTATGCCTTGCTTCACTTACACAGCAGCACTGGCGGTTGTCTAGGAAACCCATCTTGTCTTTTTCCCTGCATCAGGCCTCTGGTAATGAAAGAAATCCCTTTGCATTCTTGGGTCATGTCAGGCTAATTCAGCTCTCTCTTTATGTGTGAGCCAGGCAGCTGATTTAGTGCGTGATTTGCAATGGAAAATGCTCTTTATGAGACTACCAGGATGAAAAAACTGCCATAAGGGAAACATTCCTCGCAGACCATTACAGTGGCTAGCGAGACAGGAATGTGTGGGATCTGTATTCAGAGAGTACTGCTCCTTCCTACTTCCACTGAAGTCAATGTCAAAACACCCATTTATGTTAATGGAAGCTCGAGCCGGCCCAGGAAGTACTAGTCTCTGTTAAGTAAGATGAAATCTGCAGAACCTTCTCCCACCAACTTCAACAGGATTAGCCAGGATGAAGATTGCAAGAGAGGGCCCCTGGTCTCATTTACTACACAAGAAAAATGTAATCTCCACTGAAGATACTTACCTAGCATTTACAAAGGGCTCTTTATCCTGAAAGCCCTCTAGAAACATTAACCAATTAATCCTCCCACTCCCCTTGTGAGCTAGGTGAGTATTATCCCCATTGTACAGATAGCAGAAAGATTAAGTAACTCACCCAAGGCAACAGAGGGAGGCACAGCATGAGAGTCAGGATTAGAAAATGTTAACTTAATGTAGCCTGGCTAAACTGCCTATCATCAGTTATTCATTATTCTAGATACAGAAAAGAAATGGCAATTCAATATTTTTCCCCTAATGCTAATCCACAGACAAGTCGTCTTTTCTGGGGAAGGTTTCGCTCATGAGTCTTGCCAATCAATCAAAATCTAGCCAATACAAACCAAATCTAGCCAATTAGTGACTTTTGTTTCAAAACCCAGCACCAATGTCCTGTTTAAGGAATATTTAAGGAATATTCTCTATTGCTTTGTAGCAGTATATGAATACACCATTGCTGAAATGAATTAATATTCAAAGTGATGCATTTAATTACGTGCATACCCTTTATTCTTGCACGTCTACTACCAAGCATTAGAGTAGTGACTCTCAACCAGTGTTCCCTCTAATTTTCCCCACACACGTGCGGAATGAATTTTGTTACGTGCACCAATATGGAGGTGATGTGTGACACATCACCTCCATATTGGTGCATGTAACAAAATTCATGTGGTGGGGGTGGGGCCAAGGTGTTCAGAGTGTGGGAGGGGGTTCAGGGCTGGGACAGAAGGTTGGGGTGCAGGGGTGTGAGGGCTCCAGATGGGGGTGTGGGCTCTGGGGTGGGGCTAGGGATGAGGGGCTCAGGGTTGGGGTGGGGGGATGAGGACTCCGGCTGGGAGTTGGGGTGCAGGCTGCCCCGGGGCTAGGGAAAGGAGAGAGAGAACTTCCTCCATCTCTCTCTCCCCGCAGCAGCACCAGGGCTCGGGGGGAAGAGGCACCTCTCCCCACCACGGCAGCTCCAAGGCTCGGGCCACAGGATAGGCGCCTATCCTCCAGCTGAGGGCAGGTCAGGAGCCGAGGGCAGGTCCAGGCCAGGCCTGGGTTCAGGCTGGGGGAGGGGCACCTGTCCCTTGTCTGTGGCAGCTTGGGGGCTGGGCTAGGTTTGGGCCCAGGGAGGCCCTGGACGGGTGCCTGTCCCCTGGCCACAGCAGACTGGGGGTCGGGCTAGGTTCGGGCCGCTGGAGGGGCACCTCTCCTCTGGCGTGGCAGGTCCAGGAGGGGCGCCCCTCCCATGGCCGTGGCAGGTCCGCTGAGGCTGAGTTCCCTGAGTGCCTGCATGGCGCTTAATAGGCTGCTGCATGGCCACACAGCTGCACGGCTTACAGGGAATTTAGCTCTCAATCTTTCCAGACTATTGTTGCCCTTTCTGATTTGTCTTGTGTAACCCCAAGTTTCACCTCCCTTAAAAACTACTTGCTTACAAAATCATAAAAAGACAAAAGTGTCACAGCACACTATTACTGAAAAATTGCTTACTTTCTCATTTTTACCTTATGCAGGCAGTCCTTGACTTAACGACGTTTGACTTACAACGAATGGCACTTATGACGCTTCTGAATTGACACCCTGATCTGACTTACGACATTTGTTTTTTTTTGACTTTACGACGCTTGATCCCGCAGTGGAATGGATTGCAGTTCCGAGTTACGGCATTTTGACTTACAACGCAATTTTCAGGAACAAATTGTGTCGTAAGCTGAGGACTGCCTGTAATTATAAAATAAATCAACTGGAATATAAATATTGTACTGACAGCTTGCAGTATAAACAAGTCATTGTCTGTATGAAATTTTAGTTTGTACTGACTTTGCTAGTGTATTTTATGCAGCCCATTGTAAAATGAGGCAAATACCAGATGAGTTGATGAAAAACCTGTGTGTACTCCCAGAGGTACACGTACCCCTGGTTGAGAACCACTGCATTAGAGCACTGATATTTACATTAAGCCATTGTAACAACTTCATCCTTTTCCCCTTCAGGACGGTTCAGAAGTGCTGGTTTGCCTCTTTTATAAACTTAACACGGGCAGTAAGTATTGCCAGCTCCAAGCCTTCAAAAGTCTGGGCTCCAAGCCTTCAAAAGCATGAGAGTGGCTTAAAAATACTAAATTTGGGGCTTCTCTGTTCTGAGCCTTGAGACTGCACTCAGGTCACCTTTTCAAATATTCCCCCACAACCATGAGGGGCAAAAATTTACCTTTTTTTAGAAAAAAGCTGAGATTCTCACAAAATCACTTGACTGAAGGGGCTTGACGAAAACCACCAAATACCATGAGAGAGTTGGTAATACTGCACTAGGGTCATGGCCAGGAAGAACATGAGGGCAAAGGCTGGGCTTAAGTAGCTTGTGTGGCAAAGAAATTAAATGACTGGAAACATAGGGTACGAGTACACAGCCTGCAGCACAAGTCTACCAGCCTGGGTGGTATTGCACTATTGCATTAAAAATAGCTGTGTAGACAGAGCTTTGAAGTTGTGGCTAAGGCTAGCAATTAGGCTCTAAAGCCCACCCCCTCCCTCAGCTCCAGAGCCCAAGCTCCAGCCTGAGCCACAATGTCTACACAGCTATTTTTGGTGCGCTAACATGAGCCCTACAAGCCCATCTGTTTACCCACGCTGGGAGGCTTGCTGCCATGGGTTGTGTACACATACACATACAGCACTTTAGTGATCAGGCTGGGGTGTACCACTGGCCTCTACCATGTAGAGTCAGACCTTCTCAGCTGTGTGCCATACATACTGATAGCTAAGGCTGCGAGTCTGTCACAGAGGTCATGGATTCTATGATTTTCTGGGACCTCCGTGACTTCTGCAGCGGCCGGTGTGACTGTCCCCCCAGGCTGCCAGAGCAACTCTGGTGGCCCCCGGGCCAGTCGCACCAGCCGCTGCTGGGGCAATCTTGGGCCACTGTGCCCTCCCCTGAGCTGTGTGCCCCCCGCTCAAGCACCAGCAACGGCCCTGGCCACACGGCCCCTCCCCTCCAAGCACCAGCAGCGATCCTGGGCCGTGTGCCACTTCCCCCTCCCCAGCACCCTTAGTGCCCCCAGGCCACCCCCTGCTCCAGAGCACCCCTGGTGCCTCTGGGTCACCCCCCTGCCTAAGAGCACCTTTGGCACCCCTGAAGCACCCCTCTCCCGAGCATCCAAGATTTAGTCAGGGGTACGTAGAACAAGTCGTAGACAGGTCATGGGCTGTGAATTTTTGTTTACTGCCTGTGACCTGTCCATGATTTTAACTAAAAATACCCATGACTAAATCTTGGCCTTACTGATAGCTAAAGGAAACTTTCAAGTGACTTTGGGGCAGGAGTATGCCTAGGTTTTATCCCCATGGTCACCACATGTGAAGTTGCTGTGGTGTGCGACATAATGTCAATAATTATATAGTAGCTGATAATGGATTTGTTTGTTGCGGTGTGTATCAAAACTCACTGTCTTGGAGCACTCCCTCATATCACAGTGGGGTGTTGACATAGATGTGTCTCAGGTTCCCTGCCATTTTCCATGACTTTGCCCAGTCAGCAATGCCTTCCAGGATGCTTCAGTGACTTAGCTCTCCAGGTAAGCCATATTTAGTTTCACTTCCTTCTAGAGTACCCAAGTTCATAGCAAACGAAACAAAGTCCCAATTTCGAACTGGGCCCAACTCCTTTCCAAGGGATCTGCCTTCTCTCCTCTAATTCAAACACTCTTCTGCCCGCCCTCTAGACTCAGCTTTCACCCATCCCGGACTTCTTTCTCTCTCTCTCTCTTCATCCTCTCCTGAGCTCTTTTGGGTTGCTTCCCACTCCTTGCATAGCAACCACTCCCAGGCCTTCCTAGCTGTAGTCTTCCCATAGGACTCTGCCTGCCTTAGTGCTCTCCTCTGGCTCCTTGCAGCCTTCTGCTCTGCTCTGCTCTCCAGCCAGCCTCCACTTCTGGGCTTCTTTCCTCTGATATCTAGCACCCAGCACAGGTGTAGCAAGACAGGGCTAATTGAATAGGGCTGACTGGACCAAGGTCCCTGGCTCTTAAAGGAGCAGACCAACCTGTTACAGCGGGTTTTCCTCCCCTAACCAGTGGAGGTTCCCATGTTTGATTTGTCTGAGTTAGGACTGGCTGAAATTCGTCTCCTGTGCAACTGAGGAAAGGTAAAGCCCTATGACAAGCTGTATGACAAATCAGGGCCCCTCCCCCAGAGTCTAACAGCTGCTTCCTTTGTCTTTTCATGTGCAGTGAATGAAATAGGCAGGGAGAGAGATTAGGGTGTTTGTCCCTTCTTTTTGTAGTTTTAGTCCCCCTCTTGAAAAACATTTCTAACTGAGACCCAGGAGACAAAGACTCTATATGAAAAGCTATTTCCTGCTGGCTTTTCCACCTGTTTCAACTTCCTTTGTCTTCCCTTCCTGTTTGATGACTCTGTTACTGCTTACATGCAAATTAAACAGAGCACACAATCCTTTGTCTAGGACAGACCTGTTTGCCAACTTCTAATTAGGCAGAGCTGTGGGGTTTGGAACATGTGTTAATAACACCATACAGGGGAATCCTTTTACTTCACATTTTTACAGTGTGGCCCCACACTTATTTTACCAGGACAATGCTGACCAGCAAATTAGGATGACACCTAATTTTAAATGACACCTCACAAAGCATACTTTGTAGAAACATTATTACAATGGTGTGTAGTGTGTGAACACTGGGATATATTCTGTCTCAGTATGAATGAGCAATTACAGCCCCAGGTAATGAGACTTTGCTGGCAGAATGCACAGCCTCACTCCTCACATAAAGTTCTGATCATTGCCTCACACTCTCTCTATCTTTGAAGGAAAGGTTCACCAAATCCCTTCCATGATAAATCATAAAAACGTAAAGGACCAATTAATCCCCAGTATAAGGCCATTGATTTCAAGGACTTCCTCCAGGAATGATTTGGTTCCATAATCTTTATACATTTCTGTCTCTTCCCTTTTATTTCTGTGTACACAGTACACCGCAAATGCAATTTTCTTTTTGACTGACACATCTGTAATCTCGTGTGTACCATCCATGAAGATGATCAATAATCATTTAAACCTAAAGGTCGTTATTGCTCCAGTATTTTCTATTTCTCCTTTATCTATTTTTCCATGTAATTTGGTGTTCCCCAGGTGCTCATATTTTTATTTTTATAAAATGATGGGGTCTAAGTTAGCTGTTACCACTTAAAAAAGATCTTGGAATCCTAATGGAGAATTTTCTGAAAACATCTGCTCAGTGTGCAGTGGCAGTCAAAAAAGTAAAGAGAATGTTAGGACCATTAGGAAAGGGATAGATAACAAGACAGAAAATATCATAATGTCAATATATAAATCCATGTTACACCCACACCTTTAATACTGTGTGCAGTTCTGGTCGCTCCAGCTTAAAAAAAAATCGTATTTGGAAAAAGTACAAAAATGAGCAAGAAAAATGATTGGGGGTATGGAACAGCTTCCATATGAGGAGAGGTTAAAAAGACAGGGACAATTCAGTTTGGAAAAGAAATGACTACTGAGGGCACATGATAGAGGTCTATAAAACCATAAACGGTATGGCAAAAGTGAATAAGGAAGTGTTATTTACCTCTTCACATAACACAAGAACCATGGGTCACTCAATGAAATTAATAGGCAGGATGTTTAAAACAAACATAAGGAAGTATTTCTTCATACAATGTACAGTCAACCTGTGGAACTCATTGCCAGGGGATGTTGTGAAGGCCAGAACTATAACTGGGTTCAAAAAATAATTAGATAAGTTAATGGAGGATAGGTCCATCAATGCTCAGGGATGCAACCTCATGCTCTGGATGTCCCTAAACCTCCAACTGCCAGAAGCTGGAACTGGATGACGTGGGATGGATCACTCGATAGTTACCCAGATCTGTTAATTCCCTCTGAAGCTATTTCTGGTACTGACCACTGTCAGAAAACAGTATACTGGCTAGATCTACCATTAGTCTGACCCAGTAAGGTCACGCTTATGTTCTTATTTCTATTACTTTAAAAAAAAAATCTTCTTCTCTTCTCTTTTGTCTCTCTGGTTCCTTGAATTCTCTAACTTCACTGCCTTTACAATTTGAAGGGGCCCAGGTGTCAGCAAAGCCCTAGTGCTGGGTTCACCAGTTTCTTAACTTATGGTTCCAAAAAGATGATACTTTGCCAAAAATACAGCCCAATTAATTTGGGAGTGGAGTCAGGGAAAACCCAGGCAAATAAAATAATTGAAAAACGTTATCTGTACTTTTTAAGAGAGTATGAGAAATCAGTGACAACAAATAATTCACTCTGGATCACAAATCATTTTAGTGAAGACAGGAAAGTACAGTTGAGCTGAAACAAAATTTTTAAGTGCAGAGCTTCAGCTGACAGGTTTCATAAATTACTATTTTGAAAGAAAGGCATTAATGTTTAAATATTACAGGTATAACAGGCATAGTCCACTGAAGGCACTGGAGCTACACTGATTTACACCAGTTGAGGATCCAGCCCTATGTATTAATAAAGATTTCCCCCTGCATATTACTGTCACAGAAAGAAACATGAGCCCCTTGAGGAGAAATGTCGATTTAAAAATATTGTGATTTGCTAGGCAGACTTTCTGCTTTTGGATGAAAAAAAACCAAACCATAACTGGTTATTAGAATCTTGCTGGGGGCGGGGAGGGGGAAGTTGTTTGTTTTGTTTTTGTTTTATTTAAATGTCACATTATTTAACATGTTTCCAGAAAATAAACTTCAAGAAAGTTGATGAATGCCTATTCTATGATATGGCTATTAAAATCTGTACTTGCTTTGGAGAAACAGTTGGAGCTGTGAGGTCCAGGAACTTGGCAAACATCAATGTTCATGAAATAGAGCTCCTTGTAGAATCAGAAAAGTAAGAGCAATTTGCTAGGTCCATGAAAAATTGGTCCTTACCAAGCTAAAATAGAATTAAAAACTGGTTTTCTTGTATTTGTATCATTACAGTTCAGTTTCGTTGTCACACCTGGGAAACCAGCCTGCAGTTTATTAACATTAAATCTATTACTCATTGTAGTTTGTGGTGTTCTCTCATTTCTTCAACAACCCTAAGGAACTGGGTGAAGATGCATTAAATTCTTTCTAGTTTTCTGCTGCCTAGGATAATTTTTCTAATACACGAGGCCTTTTCTCTCTCTCTGCATTTTTAGGTTCTCTTCAAAGACTAGCAGGCAAATCATTTAACAACAATCTGAGATAATTCAAAGGATCAAAGCAACACATGTACAAGTACAGCTGCTAATACAGTAGAAAATGCTAAGGCTCCACTGTGTTCAGAGTGGGTTTTATTTAATTTGTGCACATCGCTCCACTGAACATTTGCTGTATCACCAAGGGTGGGTGAATTTGGCTACTTTGCAGCTCAACAAAATATTAATATCTTACATTTATATAGTGCCTTTCATTACCACAGTCACTTCACATACTATGAGCCACATCCTGAAGTCCTTATTCACTCAAAACTCTCACTGAATCAATTAGGATTTTACCTGAATATGAACTGAGACAGGTCTTCAGCATATGTTCTTACACCTGAGCTTCTCAAACCCTGTGGGCAGTGGACCACTGACAGAGCTAGATCGTCATAAGGCTGGCTCATTAAAAGATAGCTAACAATATATTAAATACTTTCCTAATTAATTCTCCACGTAAGAAACTGCTGTAGTTAGGACAGGAAGAAAGGCTAACCACTGGGAGAGGTGGGTTCAAGTCCCTGCTGCCTGTGTGCCCTTGGACAAGTCACTTAACTTCTCTGTGCCTCAGTTCATTATCCGTAAAATGGAAGTAATCGTACTTTCCTCATTCACAAGGGTGTATTGAGAGGACAAACTGCATTAAAGACTATGAAGCACTCAGATACTAATGTAAAGGGGCCATAATAGGTACTTAAGATAGAGAGAGATGGTGTATTACCATGAATGGCAGGAGAGATGGTCTACGTGATCAAAAATGGGAAGGAGGGCTGTCTTTGAGACAAGCACCTCTTAAAATGTGGTCTGCAGCTCCCTACATTTAAAAGAATCACACGTTACCTCTAGGCTGTGGGGAACAAGTAGACAAATAGCTAACATGCTGTATAAATTCCCTGCTCTTTACATTTAAAATGATCACACTTCACCTCTGGGACACAGGAAGCAAGCAGACAAATGGCTGCCTACAATGCTGTACGGTTAGGGTGGGTAGGAACGTGAACTTCTGTCCAGGAACACTGGGTCAAACCCTACTCGTTAGTAGTGCCTTGGAACCTCTACAGCAGGGGTCGGCAACCTTTCAGAAGTGGTGTGCCGAGTCTTCATTTATTCACTCTAATTTAAGGTTTCACGTGCCACTAATACATTTTAACGTTTTTAGAAGGTCTCTTTCTATAAGTCTATAATATATAAACTATTGTTGTATGTAAAGTAAATAAGGTTTTTAAAATGTTTAAGAAGCTTCATTTAAAATTAAATTAAAATGCAGAGCCCCCCAGACCGGGCAGTGTGAGTGCCACTGAAAATCAGCTCACATGTGCCATAGGTTGCCTACCCCTGCTCTACGGTCTATGTAGAGCAGAGAAAACCTGAGTTCTTAAGGTCTCCTCCAAAAGAGTGCACACCAGCTAGGTCACCCTCTGTAACAGCATCAACAAATCTTTAGAATCTGTGCAACAGCATGGGATGGGGCCGGGGGGAAGATCAGTCTGGAGGGAAATTACAGGCAAAGGGATCAGGGCACTAGGGCTAGGGAGCATGGAAAGGCCAGTTACAAATGAGCATACTCTCCTCTGTGTGACCTATGTTGCTGTTTCCTAAAGGCCACTGTACACACCTGCAGAGGTGTCCTGGCAGTCCTTGGACTCACGACACAATTGGGTCCTGAAAATTGTGTTGTAAGTCAAAACGCCATAACTCGGAACTGTAATCCACACCATTGTGGGACCGAGCATTGTGAAGTCAAAACCAATTGTCATAAGTCGAATCAGGGTGTCAATTCAGAAACGTTGTAAGTGCCATTCGTCGTAGGTCAAATGTCGTAAAGTCCAGGCCTGCCTGTATATAGTATATTGATTGAGCACTGGGTAGTATCCATATAAGAAGATTCCAGAATTGTTGCCTTTCTGTATGGCACTCTGAAGCCTAAAATGTGTGTTGAGACAGTGTGAAGCAATGGAAACATCTACAAGCATCTTTGAGGGCTCTTTTTGTCTAGACTATTACCAGGTTCAATCATCTTGGGGTTTCACAGTCTGTTACCATCGGATTTTTAAGTTCTCAGTCATTTTTGGCTTTTTTTTAAACACATGACTTTATGAATTACACCTGTGAGACAGCATGGGCTTTCAGCTACTAGTACAGCAATAGGAAGTAACTGCCATGAGTGAAGATCGAAAATACCTCCTCAGTACCTAGTCATGTAAATGATATGACTTTGAGAGAAGCCATGCCTTCTTCCCTTACATTGCTCTGTCAGCACAAAGACGTGGTTAGCAGGTCAGGGAATGTAATTTTGTCGCAGAGCATCTATTTTACTCCTTAAAAGCCAGAACAATAGGGATGATTGTTGGGTGATGACTTACCACCACCAGCACAACAGCAAAGTCTGCCATTGGACTCTACAACCGGAACAGCCACAAACCCTCTTCCAAAGGTGATCCACTTCCTCCATGTCACATCAGTCCTCATTCAGGTGGGGAAGTCTGACATAGCCTCTATAATGCAGGTACCTCAGTATGTTTTTACTCTAATGTCTCCCCCAAGTAGGTAAGCTTGGTGTATATGCCTTCATAGACACTGTGAGTCATCCATAGCCTATCAGCAAAAGTATTTATTTTACTGAGATCTAGAAGAACAAGATTAAGTTGCACAACAACAAAAGAATGAATAAAGCAGAGTGCCCACAGCTGATTATATAAGACTATTTCTACCCAGTGGTCCTGTCTTATATTTCTTCAAAAGATGATGCTCCACCTTTGGAGCCTCCAGTGGGTTTGAAAGCTGATGTTATATTTTAGAAACAATAGGGCCAATTAAAAATGCAAATGACCTTTGCCAATATCCCCTTTTGTAGAGCACAGTGATTTTTACGATGTCATCAAGATCCTATCCTATTAATCAGGCTATTACCAATCTGATTTCTGCACTACACTCTACCTACCGCGTGAAACCCCTTTGATGGTGTTGCAGCCTCACAGGTTTACCATGAGTCTCATAATATTTGGCATTTTTCTTAAAGTTCCAGCTCCCGGTGTAGTAAGAATCGCAGCTAGCATTCTTTTTCCCTTTAAAGGAGAGGCTTAGAGTGCTCGTGGTTGGAAGAAGAAGAAGAAGAAAAAAAAGAGAAACCATGACCAGAGTGATACAGCAGGTAAATTAAAAATATCAAATGTTTTGTTTTATTAAAAATATAATTATTTTTAACCCATTGGTCTGATTTTTGGGAACTGACTCATGATCTCTGAAAGCTTGGGGTTGGTAATACTGTTGACATCACTGGAACCCAAATAGTGTAGCAATTGAGATTGCTGAGTGGGATTTGCACAGGTATAACTGAGGACAGATTTCAGAGCTTACATGGGTATAGAGACACTGTGGGAGTAAAAAGATACATGAGGTGTATTGTGGAAGAGGTTTTGCAGCCAGTGCTGAGTCACCCTCTTAGGGGTTGGGAAATCCCCACCTGCTGCATTCTGATGTCCACAAGCCCCTGTGGAGAGCGAAAGCAAGGCTTAAATGGGGCTGAAAGCAATTTCATCCCAAGGGTTTGCCAAAATGGTTTTATTTTTTATCAGTATTTGCTCATCGCACATAATTAATTCTCTTTTAAAAATGCATCTGAATTTTGAATAAGATTGCACACGTGGATTGTTAGGAATGTATTCAGAACATAATTGAGCGCCTTCCAATTGAAAATAGAATCAGCTGCAGGATGCAGATTCCTATTCTGAGCATTGAGAACTCAGGCATTAGCCTCAGCTGGCCAGATGAATATGCCAGACAAGGATTTTGAATAGAATTTTGTTTGGCAGAAGAAAGAAAGAAAAGAAAACCCAAAGGAGTGTTCCAATTATCTGCACAATAACTGCAATTGCATTCACAGATGCTGTACTTCAAGAAATTGCTATCTACATTTAAAAACAATAAATACAGTATACACATGAATTTTCTTTTTAAAATATTTTTGCATAGTTGTGCTCATTAAAGGACACTCAGCCTGCCTCAGGCTAAACAGTGGAAAGAAGTTTGAGTAGTGTCATTTGAAAAAGATTTCTGGAGCTCTAAGCCAATTGTTAATACTGTAAGATCAACCCAGAAAACATGGAGTAACTTTTCATACAAATTAATGACACAGAAGCACCTGCACAAATATTGATATCCTTCATGGGTTGGAACCTAACTACCTGAGAGGCCACTCATCTCTGCGGGTGGGTTCAGTGTGGGATACTCAAGATAACAAGCCTTAGATTTAAATACTAGTGGCATTCTCAATAGTGGGCTCTCAGCTCTTCTGTTTCAGGTGTACAACTGAACCAGAGTCAGTTGATCTTTATGGTTCAGGACAAGGGTCCATATATTTTTTTCAATGGTTTGACTGAGGGGAAGGCAGGGCACGAGGGAATTTTTAATCTGGAGAAAATATAACTGGGCTGAAGCATGTCAGAAGGCTTTTAATAAACAAAAAATGAAATATAGGCAATTTCCAAAAGTATATCTGCTTTTATGAGACAAATGTGTATCAGATACATGCATTTTCCTAAGTAGCTCTAAAAGCAAAATGTTCAGATTTAAAAAAAAATAAAACACACTAAATCAAGTTCTTTTTGTCTCATTTTCAATGGTTAAATTCCATTAAAAGGCACACTGTCTCTGGTAAAAACCATATACTTACCTAGTTAAATAGCACTGACAGATTACCAAAACAGAGTATTTTTAAAAACTGAGAGGCTGTTGGTTTCCTTTTTGGATTGCTTAGATGAAGAATATATAGAAGTCAGTTTCACTTTTATTTCTAGTCAATTCCACCTTCAGGTTCCAGCACAGTGCTTTAATGTTTGTGTTGCAAATTGGGCAAGGGAATGAACCAAAAAAACTCCTTCCACTGGATTATATACAAATATATATGGAAACACTTCTACTGATTTTAGGTTGGGTAACAGGTTATCTTTACAAAACCAAATTTTTTTGCTACATTTTGACCAGACAGTGTCCCTTTGCTGACTGTTTCTTCTATTTAAGTTTCATTTTAGTCAGTCATTTTCAGAAACCTTATTATGAGGCAGGGTAGTATGCTCAATCATTTTTCATCAGTCACACATGTCATGCTAAAATAACAATGTAACTTGACTGGTACATCCTGACTGGTTTTGTGGCAACACCACATTAGCCAGGATACTTGACCCCTTTACTGCTTTGGGGCTCTCAGAGTATGACCTGTAAAAATGAGTTTGTGGAATTTTTGCTCAGATTAATGGGATGTGAGTACGCACAGAAGGGAGATGTACAAGGAGTTGGGGAAGATTTTTTAAAAAGCATGAACAGTTAAGGAAACCCTTTAAAAATGTCAAAACCAGGGTAAACGTGGCATTTTTATTAACAAACCTGATTATATTCTATTTCACCATTACAAGGATTTGTAAAAATAAATACACATCACTAATCTGAGAACCTAAGGATATCCCCACAAACATCACTCGCTGCAAGATGTACTGGTTAAAGATTATTCTTTATTGCCTAGAGAGATAAGATCAATTTCAAGAGCTGTTATATAAGAAGGCTGCTATTCTCAATCCACATTATATCAGTTTGTCAGCATCTTGAGTAAGTGGTGATATAAAGCTAGATCAAGCCATTAAGCTTATGGTAAAATTTATTTTGAAGATTCTCAGTGATTCTTACAAATATTTATATTTGTTTGGAAAATACAGTTACTGACAATTAGAATTTATGCTGCCGTTCAAAACTAGGAACAAGACAAGGATTAATATTTTTGCCTGCTACTGACTCACTGGTCTTTCAGCTCCCATTCTCAGAGAGCAGTATTTGGGTGAAGAAGTGAGTTTGCATAGGGCTAGAATTAGCAGCTAACAGAATTAGATAACTTCTTTAAAACATTCATAAAGTTCTTTTTCAAAAGGCTGTGGATGTTCTTACTATCAATGATAATGAACTAACATGAAGTTCTACATACATTTAGTTTGTCTCTGAAAAATCCATTAAGGGAACAATCACATTATCTGATATCAGGATCAGTTAACGATACTTTCCTAGAACACTAGTTTTGTTATGAAATAAGCCCCATGCAACAGAAACTTTTTCTCTATTAGAAACATGAACATAAATACGGATTTCAATTCATGGAGCAAAGGCAAACACCTAGCATTTTGCATTAATTACTAATCAGTCCCTCAAGAGTATTAGTCATCACCTTTTAATTTCTTGTCCAGATGCACAGAGGAGCTGGAAATGGCATGGACAAACACACAGCATGCAGATGGATGATCAACTCTCAACCAAAAATGCTGGTTCCGTTCAATGGGCAAACAGTTCACTGGCAGTACCCACGAGGCTAGCTGAAAAACAAATGGGGGGGCAGCAGCAGCACTTGATACGAACTGCTGAGCTTGACATCAGTTAATCACTTCTTGCTTACCTGCTGTGGTCCAGGGCAATGCCTGTTATGTTGCCTCTGAAGGGAACAGGAATTATTTATATCATCCTCTATTTTTTTCATACTTTAAAAATGTTGTCTTGAAATAAACCTTTGGTCATTTTACCTCGAAGAAAAAACCTGGCTTCTATAAAAGCTGGCCATTAAAAAAAGTACTCCTTCCCCAGAGCACAGGCCACATAAACAGGCTGTGAGCTGAGGAAGTATGCATTGAATCCATTTCCCGGGCCATAGAAAATCAACACGCTACACAGTTGGTGTGTTTTTCCCCTCCTTGAAAGAGAGGAGCTATCTTTGCTGACAAGTCCTCTTTCTAGCTGTGAATGAAGGATTTAGGAAGTACCAGTGCAGAGTGCAGTGACATCAGTGAGAGAGAGATCATTGTCCAGTTGTTAGATCGCTCGACTGGGTGTCGAGAATCCTGGATTATATTCCAGACTCTGCCCTTGGAAGACCTTGTCCAATCACTCTTCCTCTCTGTGCCACGCTTTCTCAATCTAGGAACAGGTATAATACTTACCTAGCATACCTCATAGTGAGTGAACTCGGAAGGCCTGGTATTAAAGTCATGAAGTCAAAGGGAGGCTTTCCTAAGGAGTGCAGAATCAGGTCCATATGTCAAATAAGTTTGTTTGGCACTTGAAACATAGCAAGGAGGGTACAAATGCTGTCATCAGTTTCAAGGACAGCACATTACAGTACACTGAGCCATTTGGAAGTACAGGCAAATGTTTTTTTATAGAAATTGTGAAACTTTTGTAAGTTTAATTTTAAAATTGCTTATCTTGAATACTTAGTTGGAATTTAACAAAGCAATTTTCATGAGCTAATTAAATTAAAATAGACTGTTATGACTACTTATTAGTATATGTTTATACTAATTGGTTACTATATAATTAATGTAAATCACTTTAGCATGGATAATTACACTTTTATTGATCCATTAAACCAGAAGAGTTTGATAACACATTTGAAAGGCTTGTTATTTACTTAGTATTAATTTCTTTGGCATAAAAAGGACAGTGATAGCAAGTTAATTAAAATCAATTAACTGATTAAAAAAAAAGACATTTAAGCAGAACAATGTGTGACAGGTAAATTAACCTGGTACACGTAATTACAGCACCAAAGCACTACAGTTTGTTGACACTTGTGGCTGATAGCATGGGTTCCTGCCAAACAATCATGGGAAGCAAAGGAAAAGATTATATGCAACTTCTGCGCAAAGGACTTTGCACTTTAGGACCCACCTAAATTTGCTGTGTCTGCCACTTTCTCACTGTGGGGAAATTCATCCCTATACAGAGGGACAGCAAAAAAAGCTATGCACCACATAATACTCAAATAAGGCTTATAGGGTGCATAGACTTTGTGATGGGTCTCTGCACAAGGGGAGAATTTCAATTTATATGAGGTTGGAGAAATCATTTAATTTTTGTGTAGTTCAGATTCTCCATCAGTAAAAGAGGGTAATACTACTGATCAGCACCACAGCAACTTTGTGAGGCTTAACTTGTGAATGTTTGTAAAATGCTCTGAGATTCATGAAGGAAAATTTCTACAGAATTGATTGTTTTATTGCTATAATTACTCTTGGAAGGCATCTGTCAATTACATGTTAAATTACAGTGTCTTTTCCTCATTCAAAAACAAGACAAACAATATACTAATCAGCATGATAACCATTTATTGTGTTTTAATAAGCGGTGGAAGGAAGCCTAAAGCATGTACTGCCTACAAGGGGGGATATGGTGTAGAGAACCACTGATACTTATCACTGATGGCATATCATGAGTGTACTCAAAAGCATTTGCGATGGACAATAGAAGGACCAGCTTCCTCATATTCATCTTTGCTGATCCACATTTGCTGGAAGGTAGACAGGGAAGCCAAGATCGAGCCCCCAATCCAGACGGAGTACTTACGTTCTGGTGGTGCGATCATCTAGAAGGGGAGAGAAGTGTAACATTTTACGAGCAGAGTAATGAGTAGCTCACACAATAACATCTCGTCTGTGCAAATTTACGAGGTCAAAGCCAGTTCTCCATTACAGCAGTGCAATACCATTGAAATAAAACATCCAACAGCTAAAAAGCCAGTCATCTCTTCAGCCTTGCAGCTGCAGTCAGAATTATTTCAATGTAACAATTTGGCTCCTGACTATATGGGCCAGATCCTGAGAGGAAGCCAATGGAGTGGCAGATACTCAGCACTATTCTGAATCAGACCTGAAGATGGTAATGAAAAACGGGCAAGGACCAAAACAGTCAGCTATCTGCAGATTGCCAAGGGGTTTTAGTAACTTGATCCACATTGAAGCCAAGAAAGTGCTCATCAGCACTTGTTTATTACATGTTATCTAGATGAAAAACAACCGCTTGCTATGCACGTACCTGGGTGTCCCAGCTAAAATCCCTAGATGGCCTTTTCTTTAAGGTGTGTTGTAGTGCATTTGGATGCATGTGGGCCAATGTACTTAACTAACTGACTTTCAAGTAAGTTGAGATTGCACGGAACCTCACAGGATTGGGCCCCATATACTTTTAGATTTTCAAAAATGATTGTGTTTGGGTGCCCAATTTGAGACACTTTAAAGGGGTCCTAGAGGGCAGGTGCTCAGCACTTTTGGAAAATCAGGCCCTAATAAGGTGTCTCCAGTTGGGCCCCCCCAAATCACTAGTAACTTTTGAAAATCTTGGCCCTAGTTGTTCATTAAGATTTAAATGAGATGCTTATTTAATTAGATTAAGGCTAAAGAGTTGTGCTGCTACTTGTAATTATTCCTATTTCATGAGAAAGTTACCAGAAAAGTTTGATTTAATGAGTGTTTGATTTGGGCAGCATCTTGTGGGGGGTTTTGTTGCTGTTTAACAAACCCAGAGTTGGTCCCCAGAGCTTTAATATCTGAGAATAATTTTTGGCACCCTCACCCAAGTCAAAGTTAATTGTTCATCTCTTCTCAGTGTGATCTAGTAGACAAGGACCTGGACTTACTGCTTGACCTGGGTTCAATTCACAGCTCCGCCCCGAGCTGCTGTGTTACCATGGGCAAGTTTCTTCACTTCTGTGTGCCCCTATTTCCCCTCCCACCAGTTATCTGTCTTGTCTATTTAGATTGTACATTCTGTGGGGCACGTAGCGGAAAAGTCTGATGACAGCTGGCCTAGTGGCCTCATGGTTTCTGCCAATTCGGTCATCCCAGAGGGAGCTCAGACTGCAGCCTCAATCACCCCTCATGCTCCAATTGCTCCTCCAGAGATGGGTCACTACAAAGGAGTGGGTGGAGGGGTGGGGAACAGTGCAAGATAGAGGAACCTGGGCCTACCTATGCCATCAAGTCCTGACCCAGGGTCCTAGCGGTTTATTAAAGCATCCAGCCCTGTTACTGAGCTACCTCAAATTATGTTTTCCTCTGGGTCATTTCCTTCTAGTCTGGAGTTCCTCAGTTGGAGGCACAGTCACTGGCTTAGCAGACTCTCTTTGGTCTCTTAGCATATGTCTACGCAGCAATTAGACACCCACAGCTGGCCCATGTCAGCTGACTTAGTCTCATCGGGCTTGTGCTAAGGGGCTGTTTAATTGTGGTGCAGACATTCAGGCTCGGGCTGCAGCCCGAGCTCTGGGAGCCTCCCACCTGATACGGTCCTAGACCCCAATCCTCCTTTGGTTTTTGCAGCTCCATCCTCTCCTGGTTCTCCTTCTACCTCTTTGGTTGTTTATTCAGTCTCTCTTTTGATGGGTTCTCTCTTCTCCTATTTCAATTTCCATTAGAGTCACAGAGGGCTCTGTTGTTGGCTCCCTCTTTACACTGTCTTTAGGAGACCTCATTCACTCACACAGTTTCAATTACCATTTTTATGCCAATATCTGACAAATCTGTCTCTGAATCCTGAGTGACATTGATAAAATAAGGAAGAAAGGTTAGATGACTTGCCCAAGGTCACAAAAATCCATGGCACAGCCAGGAACAGAATCAGCTGCAGTAGCTTCCAGTCTTCTGTTCTAAGCACTAAACACTTGTTCTCTTGTGGTCTGATTTCTTAACAAAAGAAACTCGAAAAAAAATCTGTATAAAGTGCTAGGATTACCTTAATCTTCATAGTACTTGGAGCCAAAGCTGTGATCTCTTTCTGCATGCGATCACCAATACCAGGGTACATTGTTGTTCCCCCAGAGAGCACATTATTAGCATAGAGATCCTTACGGATGTCAATATCACATTTCATAATGCTGTTATAAGTGGTTTCATGAACACCTGCAGATTCCATTCCTGTTTGAAAATAATATTTCAATACATTACATGTATATGTTTAGGAATCCATTTCACCTATTTCTTTACTACTGTCAACATGGAAGGATGACTCATACAGATCAGGGTCAATGGTCCCTAAACATACTGTATTTGCTGACATAGCTCCCTTAAGAAAATTCCAGGAACAAGCTATGAGATGCTGGGGGGTGGGTGGGGTGGGAAGATAAAGATAAGTGCAATTTTTTACCTTCCCTGTCAAGTCCGGGTGGGAACAGGATTACAAATGGCAGACATAAAATAGACTTGAAAAGAAGAAAAATTCTCTCCTACTGTGTTCTAATGCTTGGGATTTAGATTGCCTCAAGTATAAATTGATGCCATCATTTAGCAAACAAAAAAAAGAGTAGTTTGAGCTGTTCCCACAATAGTCTGCTGTTCCTGCGGTCAAGTATATTGGTATCAGCAAGAAGTAAGACCCACTCTCAACTCCAGCTGGATAAAACGATTCTTATAAGCCAGTTTGAATAACTGGGTAACATGAAAACACAGTAAAGCCCACTTATGGTGGTGATATTTTTCCCCCAGAAGAGATACAAGGAGTTTCCCTGTGACAGAGTACAATTTACACAGAGTCATGCTTTCAAATAATTCAGAACTCTCATTCTGACACGGACTTGTGTGCCCAAGAACTGCTGGGCATCAGTGGTGGTTCTGCTACTGTGTATCCTCAAATCCCTTAACCTTTCCACATCCCAGTTTCCACAGAGGCCTGCTCCTGCTCCAGGACAGGGGCTCAGATACCGAGATGGGGGCTATACAGGTGCTTCAATGGACAGACTTGTTGATAGAAATCAGTGAGAGTTTTACCACTTCCAGGGAAGCAGGACTGAACTGACTATGGGCCAGTCCTGCTGTCATTACTCAGGCCTCGTTGCTGAAGTCAATGGGAGGAAGGCTTGAACTACCATACACTGAAGGTGGATTTTGACTCTACAAAGGGTTGTAGATAAACTACTGGAAAATAATAATACATGGGTTTTATACTCTATAGCTTGCTGAGCTGAAGACTAGGGAACTGATTGTGGAGCAGAGGCAGCATCTGGATGAGAAATATTTTTTCTTACATTCTCAGATATTTATCTCACTTAGCACTAATGTACAGCTGTACTGATATCAATCCGTCTGAACTGGAAGCAGTATCTTCTCATGGTACTAAAGTACTGGCTGGTAGGCTTTGGTCTTAGTCTGGTGAACTGGTACAGGTGTTTGACACAAACATGAAAAATCACTGTCTTAGAACCCTGGTACTTTCTAGCCTGATAGGCAAATTAATATATAGCAAAACCACCAGATCTGTCTACATTTTCCAAAGAGTAACTTCCCCATATATCAGAGGAGCTGAGCAAACCCAACTCCTGATGGAGTCAATAGAAGCTACAGGTTCTCAGGACATAAAAGTATCTATATTTTAATGTTTCCCTTACAGTTAAACACAACATTATTTTCCAATTCAGCCACGCCCTTTGCAAACACCGCCCAGGCCCACCTATGAATGAAGGTTGGAAGAGAGTTTCTGGGCATCGGAATCTTTCATTCCCAATGGTGATGACTTGCCCATCAGGAAGTTCATAACTCTTCTCGAGAGAAGAGGAAGAAGCAGCTGTTGCCATTTCATTCTCAAAATCCAAAGCCACGTAGCAAAGCTTCTCCTTTATGTCCCGCACAATCTCACGCTCCGCTACAAACACCCAACAAAAAGAAGAAAGAAATGTTATTTTAAAAAAAGGATCACATTAATTATATCTTTTATCAGCATTCAATATGGCAGCCAGAAGACACTCTCGGGACAGATTCCATCACACGTGTGTGTGCGCGCGTGCGTGCAGGGATGCAGTATAGTCTAGTGGATTAATCACAGACTTGTGACATAGGGACTCTTGGGCTCTAGTTGTAGTTCTGACATTGACCAATGTGTGGCCTCCAGGAAATTGCTTAACATTTCCATGCCCCAGTTTCCCCATCTGTAAAATCATGCTGATTGTGTCATACTTCCTTCTAGGGGTATTGTGCAGATTAATTCATGTTTGTGCCACCAAACCTCCAACAAACATCACTAGCCAGAACACAATAGTAAAAATATTGCCATATACTAGTTCCCCTTGGGAGCAAAATGGCTGTGACAATACATGGACAAAAAAAACAACAGAAAAAAAGAACAACTTATTTATGTTGTACATTTCCTGCTCAGCCTGCAAAGCACCAGCATCCTGGACCTTAGAGATGGAAGAAGCCCACTAGCTCACACTGTCTATGTCTCTGGCCTATCGAGGGTTGTACCTTGCAATGCAGCTTTGGTGTAGCAAATCACATACACACTTGAAGTCCAATATGACACCAAAAAGAGTTAGTGTGCCCATGTAAGTTGCATATGGAAGGCATCTTATTACCAGTGGTGACGAAAGAATAGCCTCTTTCTGTGAGAATTTTCATGAGATAATCGGTGAGGTCTCTCCCTGCCAGGTCCAGCCTCATGATGGCATGGGGCAAAGCATAACCCTCATAGATGGGTACATTGTGTGTGACACCATCCCCAGAGTCCAGAACGATTCCTTGGAAAGAAAAGGAAAAGCTTGGCATTCTCAGCCAACATAGAACCCACAACTTCTGCACATTCTAAGAGAAAGCTGAAACAATAATAAAAGGACTTGTTAGGAGATGTTCATATGATAACCCCTTTTGTCTTCATTATAAGTGGAGCTCTGCTTGTGTGTGGTGGAAATTGTTAGCATACACAAAGAAGCAACTGCCTTTGGCAAAAGCATGAAGCATTCTGCAATTGTACTGTATTGTTCTCTCTCAACTGATGCGAATGATAATGATCTTACATTTATACAGAGCTCTTCATCTCAAAAGACTCAGAGCACTACATGGACTAAAAATGATGTAAAATTGCACACAGAGATCATCTCATCAACAATTAAAATACAGCCTCCTCAGGGCTGAACACAGCAACTGTTTAACAGTGCATTGCATTGCACTGTGTAGTGTTGCTGCACTTTAGGGCAGGAAGTGAAGAACATCTTTTCCATTGAAAAGTGGATGAAAGTTTCCAATATTAAATACACACAGAATGGAGTCTTTTAAAGGAATCAACAATTTGCCACAAAGGTTGATTCCCACAAACGGGTGATCTCTTTTCACAAACTAGACACGGGGTGGGCAAACTTTTTGGCCCAAGGGCCACATCTGGGAATAGAAATTGTATGGCGGGCCATAAATGGTCACAACATTGGGGTTGGCGTGCAGGAGGGGGTGAGGGCTCTGGTTTGAGTATGGGCTTCGGGGTGGAGCCAGAAATGAGTTCGCGGTGTGGGAGGGGGCTCCAGGCTGGGGATTAGGGTGCGGGGTCTGGGATGGGGCTGGGGATGAGTAGTTTGGGGTGCAGGAGGGTGCTCCAGTCTGGGACAGGGGGTTGGGGCGTGGGGAGGGTCTCAGAGTGCAGGCTCTGGACAGCGCTTACCTCAAGCAGCTCCCAGAAGCTGCAGCATGTCCCTTCCCCGGCTCCTATGTGGAGGCATGGCCAGGTGGCTCTGCACTCTGCTCTGTCTGTAGGCACTGCCCCTGCAGCTCCCATTGGCTGTGGTTCCCAGCCAATGGGAGCTGTGGGGTCAGTGCTTGGGGTGGGGACAACATGCAGAGCAGAGCCCCCTGGCTGTCCCTAGGCATAGGAGCTGGAGGGGGGCCAGGCCGCTGCTTCCCCAGCTGGAGGGCCGGAGCAGGGCAAGCCCCAGACCCCATTTCCCAGTAGGAGCTCGAGTGCCGGATTTACATGGCTGGTGGGCCGGATCCTGCCCACAGGCTGTAGTTTACGCACCTCTGAACTAGACTGAGGCACCAGGTTGTAAAGCCAGATGGTATTTTCAATTTTTTTCAAAATGTACCAAGGCCTCAGTGTTCCTGAAATATAATTTATGGCCTTAATACTTGATCAGGTATTAAATGGTTGTCATGAGGGATCTCTCTGCTAATGCTAATTATCTCTTCACAGCAGACTCTGAGTTAGATAATTGACAAGTATAATGTTTAAACAGGATATTTTCTTATAATGATTCAATAGTATTCTCTTGTCAGGAACATGTTTAATGGTAAAGATAACATGGAAATAAATAAAGTGGGTATTTGGAACATGAGTTGGTTAAGTGTTTGCTTCTTTTATCTGATGTGCAGTTAAGTGGAGTCTCAAACTATATCGTCTTTCTCTAATATAAACATAGGTTATATGCCCCTCAGAGAAATTCTCCTATACATGAACAGGTAGAGGGCTGGTACTTTTGGAACAGAAAGAGAAGAGTTCTATTCTTGTAATGGCCAGGGCCATGATATGCTTGTACAGTATAGGGCAAGCATGCAGTTCCTAGATGGCTATAGCTTCTTGACAGAACATATATAGTGTGTCTATATCAGCATACATGAGAGAGACAGACAGTAAGACTGACACCCACAGAAACTCACCAGTGGTTCGACCAGATGCATATAGAGATAGAACTGCCTGAATTGCTACATACATAGCAGGTACATTGAATGTCTCAAACATGATCTGCAATTAAGAGTTTAGGAATCTTTAGGCTATACAATCAGGAGCATTTGAAGAGACAATAAGTCTTCCCTTAACTTATAGATCACTTGCTAGTGCAGATTTATACCCAGATAACTCATCTCCCCAACAACCTACTAAAATTAATTTCATCCATTCACTGCTGTGTAAACAAAATTCTGTGTCAACCCAAAGGAAAAAAATAACCGTAACATGTATATTTTATCCCTTTAAAATATATTCAGATTATAAATAGGATTTAGAACACAATGTAAATAATACGTGTTTGAACTTAAAAGTTAATTATTGTTGTGTCAAGCATTTTCAGCTGTAAAGAAATATTATTTAATGATGTACTTTTCTCAGTAATATTACTCTTCACATAAATAAGATACATCTTGTTGGTAAAGTTCACCCACTAGTCTAAAACAAAAAGGAAAATAAATTACATACATTTTATATTGTTTCTCTTGCATTTTAATGTTACTTTTGTATTTAAAAGTCTGGGTTTGGGATTTTGTTTTTTTTTAACCATTAAACCCTATGCATCCGCCCTCATCCTGGTGTCAAAGCACCATTAAAAATATCACAAATTTCCTTTGCTTTCCACACTTGTTTCTCAAGAACTTGCAATAGCAAAGAGTTATAAACAATATACACTTCTATGGCCCACTTCCTCTGATGATTTTAAAGCTCTATTAAGCTGCACATCATTCCAGTGAAGTGGGTGTTGTTATATACAATTTATAGATACTAAGGCAAAGAATGGGGAACTAACTTTCCCAAACTCACAAATGTAATTGTAGCCATGTTGGTCCCAGGATATTAAAGAAACAAGGTGGGTGAGGTAATATCTTTTAGTGGACAACTTCTGTTGGTGAGAGAGACAAGCTCTGTGGATCTCGAAAGCTTGTCTTTCTCACCAACAGACGTTGGTCCATTAAAAGATATTACCTCACCCACCTTCTCTCTCCAAACTGACAAAAGAAGTTAGGGGCATAATGGGAATGGAACCCAGGAGTCCTGACTCCTAGTCCCTGCTCTAATCACTAAACAAGAATGACTCACTGTCTACCTCCCCACTCTGATAAAACCTTCCCAGCTGCCACCACTTCCCCTGAGGTATTAGACCCCGAGGCCCCCAAGACAAATGATACCATTTCTTCAAACACTGGCAAAGAATGTCCCTAAAGCAATGCACTCACCATCCCTTTCCTACAAACTGAGAGCACCTCCTCCTTTATTAGCTACACTTGCAGTGTTCTTGAGTTCTCTCCTGATCCAGTTTTACGGGGGTGGGGGCGGGGGGGCAGCACACTGTACTTAGAATCATAGAATCATAGAATATCAGGGTTGGAAGGGACCCCAGAAGGTCATCTAGTCCAACCCCCTGCTCAAAGCAGGACCAATTCCCAGTTAAATCATCCCAGCCAGGGCTTTGTCAAGCCTGACCTTAAAAACCTCTAAGGAAGGAGATTCTACCACCTCCCTAGGTAACGCATTCCAGTGTTTCACCACCCTCTTAGTGAAAAAGTTTTTCCTAATATCCAATCTAAACCTCCCCCACTGCAACTTGAGACCATTACTCCTCGTTCTGTCATCTGCTACCATTGAGAACAGTCTAGAGCCATCCTCTTTGGAACCCCCTTTCAGGTAGTTGAAAGCAGCTATCAAATCCCCCCTCATTCTTCTCTTCTGCAGGCTAAACAATCCCAGCTCCCTCAGCCTCTCCTCATAACTCATGTGTTCCAGTCCCCTAATCATTTTTGTTGCCCTTTGCTGGACTCTCTCCAATTTATCCACATCCTTCTTGAAGTGTGGGGCCCAAAACTGGACACAGTACTCCAGATGAGGCCTCACCAATGTCGAATAGAGGGGAACGATCACGTCCCTCAATCTGCTCGCTATGCCCCTACCTATACATCCCAAAATGCCATTGGCCTTCTTGGCAACAAGGGCACACTGCTGACTCATATCCAGCTTCTCGTCCACTGTCACCCCTAGGTCCTTTTCCACAGAACTGCTGCCTAGCCATTCGGTTTAGGGTTTGATCCAAAGTTCAATTAAATCAACTGAGTCTTCCAACTGATCTCACTAGGATTTGGCTTAGGTCCATATTGGGCCATATTCAGTGTGGCAGGCACACGGAGATGTAAACTACACTTCCATCTCTGTGGTAACCTAGCCCCTTGCCCTGGAGGAGGATTAGAGGGAAACACAGGTGAAGTTCTTCTATAAGTACCTATAGCAGACATACCCATTGCTATAGTATCAGAGAACCTTCTATGTTCCAGGGCAGATCTTCAAAGGCATAAATGACACTTAGGTACCTAATGTGCCATTTGCATCTTAGAAACTATGCGTCTATGTACATACCACAGGTTCTCCCTCAGGTTTGCACCAGGTGGAGCAGCTTTAGTTTCCAACTGGCCTCGCTAGGATCTCTGCTAGTGAAGGCTGTTTGGGGCAAGCACTGATAACATGGGTGCATCCCTTTCCCAGTCAGTGCTTCCCATGCTCCTGAGAGCAATTTGTCCCCCCTAGTGGAGGGAATGATATGGCCACTTTCCATCATTACAACTTCCCTCCCGAACCTGCACCTACACCAGTGGGAGCCAATGAAGACAGATGGGTTAAATTTAGACTCTTGATTTCATATGTTAGCATCTCTGCAAAAGAGACTATGGTTTAAGAAAAAGATTTGTTCCTTTCAGTGACAAACTATATTTTAATTACTGGCCTTTCATTTCCAATTAATGACTTAATGTAATAAGTGATAATCTTTTTTTTTATTTTAAAATTGAATTTATTATCACTGCATAATGGCAGACACACACTACCAGGCATGTCTTGCTGTGAAAGCAACAATTGTCTGGTTGTTGAAAGCAGCTATCTTCATCATGTGCTTTGCAATACCTCTTTCTTTGTATTACCTCCCAGTAAGGGGCTCTCTCAGTTCTTATTGCTTAATTAACTCATTTACATTGTCATTACACACATAAGGGTCATATTAAATGCATACCAAAAATGTGCATGAAGGGAAATGCAAATCCATGTCAATTTTTTCTTGGTACTGAGCGTGTATATATCTATATTTGTGTTTAGTACTGGTGACTCCGCACTCCAATTTTTGAGGGAAGCAGTATGGCCTTCTGGATGGAGTGGTGCTCTAGAAGACACAGACCCCTGAGTTCTGGATCAGGCTCTGATGCCAATCTGCTAGATGGCCTGGGGGCATGTCGTACAACAGAAAAATTTTCAGAAGTGCCATCTAAGTTTGGATGCCTTTAGACCTATTAAATCCCCAAACTGGCAGGGAGAGTCCCATTTTTGAACACTCTGTCCCTGGTTCCTGAAACGCTGTTTCAGCTGATACCACTGCAGAGTTGCGGGCAAGATACCCTAGGCTGTGTGTCAATGCTTAGAGCCTAGTCCCCAACACCCACATTTACCATATGGCTGGAGTAATGCCTCACCCAATATGTAGGGTATCGCTCCAGCCACATGGCAGTGGGCAGACAGGTTGGGAATCATGCAGGGGGCTGGATTAGAGGGAGTAGAGGGAGAATTTGAAGCGAGAGCTAGAGAAAAAGTAGAGAAAATCATGGTTTGATGTGGAGCCAAGGAATGGATTTGGTTGGAAGGGAATTAATGCAAATAACATATTGCATATTCAAATATGAATATTAACTCATTACATCATGTGGATGTGTGTGTGATGACTGCCGTCTTGGCCAACACCGGGGATTGAACTGGAGACCTCCAGCAGAGTTAAAGGTTTAAGTCCCTACAGCCCCAGCTACAGAGTCTGGCTCTTTAACTCCAGTTGTAGCAGACTCACATCATCTGTGGAGATGGGGAAACACAAATCATGCACTAAGCAGTGAATTACATATTTCCTCTGGATGGAGAAAGCTCAACCTGAGTGTATAAGGCCTAAAGCAATTTGAATCCTAGGCAAGTCCCCACTTACATGACAGCTGCATCTTCTCTGATACATTGGGGTTTGACCTGACAACCCGCAGAGGAGAAAGCAATGAGTCTCTACAGCTGGAGCTAAAGAGCCAAACTCTATAGAGGGATCAATAACAAACTCACATCCTCTGTGATCTGGACGCAGAATGACACATAACACACCAACCAGCTGATTACACAAATTCTCCAGATGTCCAATCCTACATCCTTAACAAGTACATGCTTCAGTTTCTACGTGCCCAAAACCAGACACTTAAAGGCCTGAGTTTCAGAAGTGCTGAGCACTCACAACTCCTGCTGAAGGCAACGAGAGGTTCGACATCCCAGCCCTACTGAATATCAGACCACAGTTGTCCAGAGCCAGGCATCTAAAATGAGAGACTATTGTGAGAATGTGGGGCCTAACCTCCTTACCTCACATTCCCCAGGAGAAAAATGGGACAATGCAACAAACCACCCTTGTGAGGGAAGATTACTTAGGGTTTGTAAGGCACTTGAGAAATATGAATCACTTCCAAACGTAATAACTAAACATTTTCTTCTTATCCACAGAAGAGGAACAGCATAGGCAGCAGAAAAACAAGCTTTTCCACATGTCCCAACCAATTGCCATTGATCCTACCATGGAGGCACTCCCTACAGGAAGAAGGGGGGAGTAGCGTATCTAGGACCGTTTAACTTTTGGCTCCTATGCTGAAACAACCTGTGCAGCACAGCATTAACACAACAATATCCAAATTGTTACCTGAGTCATTTTTTCCCTGTTAGCCTTAGGATTTAAGGGGGCCTCAGTCAGCAGCACAGGATGCTCTTCTGGGGCAACACGAAGTTCATTATAGAAAGAATGATGCCAAATCTAAAATGAAAAGACAGTTTAGGGCAACATTTTGCTGACTGCTTCCTTTCTTGGTGGGTCAAAGTTGTGTTGAAAGAGGCATTTCTCATTTCAAATACAGTTTCAATGAATTTTAAATATACTTGCACAAAAACATATGCAGGACAGGACAAATTTTGCTGTTGTTTTTAGCTGAAATCAATGGGTTTGCAGGAGTATAACAGAGTAGATCTGGGGCCAAATTCTATACCATAGAATCTTTTTACTTGGGATACCACAGATAGGCAGCCTATCATCCTTATTAAGTGGCTGTGCCCATTAAAATCCAGATGCAGTAGCTGACCTAAGAATTGGACAGGTATATGAGGGAAGGAATTCTTCATTCCAGACTGCAAAGCTGCTCCATGGCTTCTATGGTAGCCTAAGTGTCCCCATCCATGGGGATCAAGAGTCCTAGCTCATGTAGGCTTTATAAATGAAGTCCAATGATTTCCACCATCTTTGAAAATCAGACGACTAACTGGACCTGAACTCAGAATTGAATTGTCATTAATTCTACAGTAACTGGAGTTTATTTGCCACATAATCTGTAAAGCACTTTGAGATCCCTCATGGTGGACAGTGCTATCTATATTTAGCAATGCAAGTTTTGACAGTCCTTCAAGGCTTTGGTGACCCTTGTCTCTCCAATGTGTTCTCCAGCAGCACAGCTCAATATCTGTGCCCACTTTAGGACCTTCCTTTAATGGATACTCCATGGAAGAGTTATAAAGCCCATTAGATAAATGCCAGGAAAATCTTACTTGTTAGGAAATAAAGAAGCATTATCACCTCGGGATATTTATGGCTAAACTGGAGTCCTCAACAGAAAAACGTTCTATAGGGAATAAACCTGTGCTCAGAGGCCAGAGTGGGATTTAAGAACAATTTCCATCTTTTCTGCTCTAATATTTGGAATTCCCCAATACATTTTGCCTACATCATCCGCAGCACTGAGAGAGCAACATATAAATACAAGGCAAAGACATCCTTTCATGTTTTCTTGCCTGTGAGGCCAGGAGAAAGGATCGGTCCTTTCTGTCTTCTATTTTTGTGTTTCTAGGTTAAGGAAGAATGTTTTAAGGTTTCTTCATTGGGATTCTGGGGATCCCAATCTAAAACTTTTACTTTGACCAAATTCCAATAGATGTAAAAAAGCAGCTTTGCCTAAGTTAGGACTTCAAAACTGGTCCCAGCACTCTGTAAATGCAGCAGATAAAGTCAGTGTATTTCTAGATCACACTATCAAAGCTGAGGAATAATTTTATATGCATAATAATTTGGAAAAATTAAAAAGCCTCAGCAACCTATGACCGCCTTATTATTGCCGAGACAAGACCAATCACCACCTTGACTGTTCCACTAATGTATTGTACAACCTTCCCCATAAGTTCTTTGTGTCTGTTCTTTTATGGAGGCAGGGATTGTGCCTTCTTTCTGCCACACATTGTGGGTGCTACCCAAACAAATTAATAATGACTCAGACAAAATGAAATGAAGAAAAACACTCACCTTTTCCATGTCATCCCAGTTAGTGATGATCCCATGCTCAATGGGGTACTTCAGTGTCAGGATACCTCTTTTACTCTGGGCTTCATCCCCAACGTAACTGTCTTTTTGACCCATTCCTACCATAACACCCTGGAACATGTAGTTGTCAAAAAATTAGTGTTGTATTGTGTATTTTAAAGGGACACATCTTGAGAAAAAAATCACATTTTTGTCTGAAAATGTTGTACCTACTCTAGTTATCATCCTTAGTTATTGCGAAAAGCTATAACTGAAAAGTTAGAGAGGAAAGAATATTTCTCTATTTTCCACTTTTTCTGTGTGCATTTGGCAGTGCTTTGTGTAAAGTCAGTTTCATCATTACCCCTTTTTCTCTCTTGTTGAAAAGGCCCTTATCCACACACCAAGAGAGATGAAAAACATTTATACAACATATTTAAAAGGAAGTTTTTAAAAATACTTTCAGACTTATTATTTACATGGGGCTGTATCCAACCCTGGATAGTCTTTTTACATTTGTCTTTATTGTAATAGCCACTGTATCTTGTTTGCCTAAGGTAATGTGAACAGCATATTTGGGACAATATTATTCAACTGCCATCAAAATCTATTCCATGTGTAGCTGGATATTCATTAATTTCATGATTTAGGAGATGAAGTCATTGAGCTGCATGCATTTGTGTAACTTAAAACTACATGCTAACTCTAATGATTAATAAAACTCAATGTGCAAGACAAATAGCTAAATAATATACCATGTTTTGTGCATACAGTATTGCAGGTTTTCAGTCATCATGTTTTACTTATAGCTACCAAGACACATTTTAGTTTTCAGGAATCTAACATCCTGACCTTGAATTCCATGCATTCTTTTACTGAAATAAGTAAACCACTTTTGACAAGTAGAAGAATATAGTCTACATTTTGTAGCAAGCACTCAATTTTGAAAATTATTAAATTGTTGAAAATACAGATATTTAATTAGGGATTGGTCCTGCTTTGAGCAGGGGGTTGGACTAGATGACCTCCTGAGGTCCCTTCCAACCCTGATATTCTATGATTCTATGATATTTTCTTTTAAAATATATAGAGAGGACATTTAAGCAGTTAAAAGAAGCTGCTAGCCACAAAATTACGCTTATCAGCCCTGCTCGGATTGATAAAGGGATGTTATTAAGGACTTTAATTGGAAACTTAATTGTCTCTACCAGTGCTTAATGTAATGATAAATGGACCTTATCTCTACTATAAATTTGGTTGCTAGTCGTATTTATGGTCTCCCAGCAATATATTTTTTTTATGCTAATAGTCCTCTATCAGCTAAGGATCATTAGTCATTTACCCTCATAGAAGGTTCACTAGTCACCTAATCTAGGATTTAAGGTCCCAGGGTTCAGACAGTTTTATAATGGGAGGCAAAAAAAGGACTATCAATATCATGTTAAATAACAATGGTAAATCGTGAGACTAGATGGATCTTTCGTTTACTGACTGGCAGGCAGTTTTATAAAGCTGAAAATATTTACAATGAAATTTTGAAGAGATCACTGCTACACCCACTCTTCATGATATTGAAGCACCAGTTCAGTTTCACTTGTGCACATGAATACCATTGAAAGGGCCATCAGAATTCTCCTGCAGATCAATAATTGACTTTACAGCCCAGAGATACCTTTTTCAGAGAACTGGCAAAAACATTCCAACAAGGGCAAGATAGCTTAGTCCCATAAAACCATACAACTCAAATCTCCAGTTTCTAAACGCACCATTGTCCCATGGAAACATGTGAAAGTTTGGCCTCCCTTAGAACTGGATCATTGGAGAGGAGGGATCTCAGACAAGTCTGAAAAACTTTGGTCTAACTTTTTAGAAAACTTTGATTAATTCCTAGTGGATGAAAACCAAGATATGTCTTTCCTTTTCCTTCCCTGCCCCCTTGCCTTCCTTTCATTTCCCATTCCGTAAATTCTTGTCTTTTTTTTTTTTTCTGTTCTCCCTGATTTTGAGGGGAAAAAACATGAATACAATAATTTTTTTACAAAAGAACTACAGGCTCAGACCTACATTATGCTTATATCATATCTAACACAGTTTTCAAGGGCGGTATAAGAAATAAAACCTTTGTCCTTTTGGAACAACTAACCTGGTGTCGAGGACGTCCAACGATCGATGGAAAAACAGCCCTTGGCGCATCATCCCCTGCAAATCCAGCTTTGCAAAGCCCAGAGCCATTATCACATACAAGAGCAGTGGTTTCATCTTCATCACACATTGTATCTCACAGTTCTAGGCTGTAGCAACAGCAACTTACTGCAGGTGGCTGGGGGCAGAAGCAGCTCTTGATCATTTAGAAATTACATTGCTGTAAAAGAGAGTCTTGAAAAATAATCCTAAACAGTGAAGACTACCCTAAGATCCCAATCTAGCAAAGCACTTAAGCATACGCTTAATTTTCAGCAAGAGTAGGTCCCATTGAAGCTAATGGAACTACTCATGCGTAAAGTTAAACATATATTGAAGAGGTTTGCTAGACCTTTGTCCCCACATCCAAAAGGCAAACCTTTATTTCACATGACCTCTAAAGCAAGAATCCAGAGACATCCTGGTGTTATTGAATGACCATTAGCCACATTCAGTCAAGGCAGAAATGTTCATCTCTTCCCGGCTATGCCAGGGCTGAATTAGCTATTCTAGATGATCCACTTTTCCTGGTACTTGGACAGTTAAGACTGAATTCATTTTTTTCATATTTTATATATATATATATATATATAAAAATCAACAGAGAGGAAAAATCTTTTTCAAATTTTAGTACTTCAGATCAGCATGGCTCTATGGAAACCATAGAGGGGGGTTGTTTGTAACAGGTAATGACTGCATTCAAACAGATTACTCTGAGATGCTGTTTTGGGAGATTTTTTAGCACTAAATTGCAAGTGACAGTGTCAAAATAACATGATCAATTGTACTAAACACCATTTATGTGGTCTACAAACATTTCGCAAATTCCCCTTCTCCCCCAGCGTGTAAGAGCCAATTTGAGAAATGAATGACTAAAAATAATCCTCCCACAAAGTCGCAGGAAAGCGTTTGCTGTGTGTTTTTAAATGGCAGCTGCTCTGTTATGTTAAGTGCTTGCTACAGGAACTATTCTATATTTGTAAATGGTGAATTCCTTATCAACGGGGCTATTCTAAGAAGTGGCGTGGGACATAACTGGCTCAACTAGCCAAAAACAACTTGACTCCAGTAGCTCGCCAACACATCGGGTGAAATCCTGGCCCCATTAAAATCGATGGCACAACCCCACTGATTTCACTGGAGCCTCGATTTCATCTATAGACTTCTGTTTGGGACTCTCTCAAGTTTACTTTTCAGACCGGGCATTCCCCTCCATTTACCACAAGCAGAAATAGAGTAGAAAGAACATGCTTCTCCCTCCATGGCAACTCACAGAAGCCCTATACCTCCACTCAGGTTAGAGTAGTGAGATTCAAGGAATAACACTATCCTGGCTCTCTACTAACAGTCGGGCCAAAATAAATGCTGCTCAGAATGACTAACTCCCAAGCTACATCTGCACCCTCGCTGACATGGTGGATCTTTGGCAGGCATGGACAGCGAAGCCAATGCCAGCATGACCTCTCGGGGAACCATGGTGCCATGGAGCAGCCCCTCTGTGGAGCAGAAGCATCCTTTCCCCAAGATTTCTGCAGTCCCAGGGGTTGGCTGACCATGCACCAGGCCCTTTCCATGGCCCTCAAACCTGTCCACCAGAAGGGAATGTTTGTTTTAAAGTTTGAACTCCATAAGTTTCCTGGGCTCTCCATCCCTTCCTGCTGTGTTTTATGAAGCAGGGATGCAATCAATACATTAATTAATAAATTGGAGGCCAATCAGAAAAGAGTTAGATTTCTGAGAAAGGGGATGCTAAAATTGAATAAATTACTCAAGCCATGAAAGTTTAACAGGGTTTCCCTGCAGCTGACACAGAACAGGATCAGTACATTAAATTTCTTGATTCTTTTCTTCACAAGTCGTCAGGACGACAACATAGCAGCACCAGCACAAAAGTCACTACCCAACCTTTTCTGTGAGGCCTGACGAGAATGTAAAGAACTACTAAGATTTTACTTGCCTGTTTCCTTCCTCCCTCTTCCCCACCCCAAAATACACCTCTGTGAGCAAATAAAATTTTGAAAGGGTGATATTGATAAAACTAAATATAAGACTGGTCAAAAAAACATTTGCAAGAAATGGGATCATGATGCAAAGATATGAATTTTAAAATGTCATAAAAGGAAAATCGTTTTAACTTTTATGGACTTATCTGTATCCAAAAATTCCTTTCCTCTGTTCATTAGTGAATGGGATCATTTGATCACTTGATTGTTAACTGTACTAAATACATTCACTTAGGAATGTATTTAATTACTACTCCTAGTATTGTCTTCTCTTTCTGAACAGCCAGTTATACAACTTTGATTGCTGTTTTCTGTCTTCTGAAACCAGGAGGACGGTATTTGATAGTATGTATTGAAAAACTCATTCATTGACATGACTCCAACAATATAAAGATTAGTCCAGATTTTGATTTTTCCTACATGGGTGTAAATCTGGAGTCAGAACAAGTGACATTTTAAAGCACACAGCAATGGAATTACCTTAGGTTTGCACTGGTGGATATGTGATAAGTTGTGATTCTCAAAGCCTAAAACTGGGGAAACCCTTTCACAAGTCCAGCTCTGCCAAAAGTCTCTGCTAGCCCATGCTGCTTTAGGCAGAGATGCAGAAGACATACTGCTGGATTTGCTGTGCAATATCTTAGTAGTGAAACATACATGGCTCCTATTCATACATATGCTATGTATCTTTTGTTCATAACACTGTCAGATTAAGTGCATTAATATTTAAAAACTAGATAAACCAGTGTGTTCAAATAGCATCACAGAAAAATCTCAAGACAACTCTGAGTTACTCTTGTAAATACTGACTGTGGATCAAATTATGTCCTCAGTTACTAATGCTCAGCTCCCAAGTAATTGGGTTACTGTGTAAATATAACCGATGGCAGAATTTGGCCCTTTATCTTCAGTCAGAAAGCTATGCTTTGCTTATTATTTCAGGATTATAAGGCCCCAAATGCTAAAGCATTCAGAACTTAGGGCACATTTGTCCAGCCTGCAGTGGAGAGCCTCTCAGCCTGGGTTAACATCAGACTTGGGCTAGCGTGGCTTGAGCTAGCCCTCCAAAAAATAGCTGCACAAACCATGCTTTGAAGCTACAGCTCAGGTTCTGAAACACCCCCCATCCCGTACTTCCGTAGGCTTACAGTGCGTCACTTTCAGAATACTTCCAAGACGGAGTCATGCCTGCATCTTTCTTTTTGCTGAACCTACAGAAGCATTAACAATTAGCTCCTTTCCTCAAAAGCAGCTTTTTGGATATCTGCTGTAGGTATTCAGAACAGGAAGGAGAATTTCCAGAAATTAGCTGGATTGCAATTTTATTTCCAATCTTAGCTCACTTACAAAAAATGCTACTAACGATGTCCACTAAAATACTGGGATAATTTAGGAGGAAATTGGTTTAATGGTCTTCTGAGAAAGTTATGAAAAGAGAGTGTGCTGATTACAACTTAGGGATCCCAAGGTATACTTTTATTCTTATCGTTTTTACCTTTTTCATCCAATGAAAAAAAAAAGATTTTAAACATGGCTGCTGCTTAAGCCAATACTTCTCTTGTAAATGTTTGCTTCAGGAGTTTTATATTTAGACCATAAAAATAATTCAGCTCAGGGCTGAAATGTTGCAAGATATATTTGAGCCTTGAGAGGTTGTGTGGGTTTTTTTTCTTTTTTAATAAAACCAACAAAGGAACAAAAACAGGAAGATTTGCCTTGGCTTAAACATGAATTTTCTGGCTCTTGCATCTCACTTTTATTTTTGTTTTGTTTTGTTCTGCATTGAGTATTTCACTTGCTATTCTTTACTCTTCATTCATAAAACAGGGTGTAAGTCTTCTAGGACACTATTAAGTATTTCAATACCTTACTTAATATAATTTGAAACTAAATAACAAATTCTGACCAACATTTTTAACCAGTTATATGACTGGTATTTTGTACCTGCACAGTAACATAAGAAAGGGACAGGGGTTTTATGACTGCCTTAAAGTTAACTTAGCAGGTGAAGGATGGAGTTTTTGCTCTCTTCCCACAATGTGATACTGAAAAATCCACTGCAGGTTAGTTAACAGTTTCAGCACTATTTTGTAATGTTTGCTCAATGTATATGAGCATTAAGAGACAGAGCATTAAGTGCCTTTATTCCTGAACCAAATCCCATTAAAACACAATGGAAAACTTTGCATTCATTCCTTGGATTCCAATGTGGTCCTTATCCAGCCAGAAAACACTACTAAGGTTCTAAATCCACTGCAGTTCAGTCCTAAATAAATCTTTCTGGAAGGTGTGTGCAGTTTCACCATCCATACAAATGGACTCCCATATGCATTAGAAGTACATAATTCCATTCATATCTAATTCAAATCTTTAATATTAAAAATGTATATGACATTAAAGTCTTGTTAGTTTATACACACAAAAACCCACTCATCTCTCTCAAACTTGCAAAATTAAATTAAGTACTGAAAAGGTCTTGTATTACTAAGACATTATTACTTTTACAAAAGATGCAGCACATTTACAGTTGTACTATGAAATGTCAAATAACTGCAAGCAACAGAACACAAAGTTCATTTTGTGCTCTGTTATCCTTCCTTTTTTTATTTTGGTTGCTCACTAACTGGCTGTTCAGTTTATATGCACCAGTTCTTCCAAGTCACAAAGGAAGTGAAGTTCTATGGCACACTACTTTTTAATAATTCTGTGGCTCAGCACATAATAACTATGGGGTTACATCTTGATCACTTAAGGAATAGCCCCTTTGGGATTACTTGCATGACTGAGACAAGCAAGATCTAGCCCATAGTTTACAAAGGAGCAAGAGCTTCAGGTACTTTTGAGATCCTAGACCTGTAGCGTTAAATCATCAAATACAATGTGAAATTATCTCAGGGCAATACTTACTCAAGAGAACAGGAGATGGTGAGGATTCGTAAAAGCTCCTTTGTAAAAGTGAAATGATCTCACCTTCTATTACATTTATATCAGCTTGAGGAATGGAGTTCGCAGAATACCTACATCTGTCAAGCCATTTTTGGAAACATTTGTTTTCAGCTTGTGCTTATCAAAGTGTCAGCTTAAAGGACAGGATAAATTAGGGCAGAATTTCTGACAACCCTGGATTCTTTCCCACTAAGTTGTTCACTACGTTATGGTTAATAGTAAACTTTCCCCCCACTAAAATACAAAAAAAGAACCTCTCACACAAGGGTTGAATAAGGCTGAAATAATCCGTACATCCATTGCTGTCATTGAAAAGCTTTTTGCTTCATTACACCACAAATAACTAAAAATAGCCTACTATCATTCTCTTACCAGCCACCTAGAAGCTGCCACTGGTTAAAGGAAAAGTTCTTACCATGTACAGTACTGGTGTTTCAACTGTACACGTTATCTGTTTTTGTAGTACAGAGACAGAAAATAGCCAGCTTATCTTGGTGCTTGGATGACTCTGTACCTGAAAATGGGGGTTGAATCAGCAACAAGTCACCCAACTGAGTGATAACTATTTTACATCTAAAGAGGGTTATTATATACAGTGTGTCTATCACAAAAGGGCTGTGACGTTCTTGAACTTTTATAAGATCACGAAATGGTGAATCCAAATAGAAAATAAACAAAAACAGTCTTGGTCAAAATCCAAGAAATAAAGACTCATTAAAGGGAATAAGCAATAGCTTTGTTGGCTAACGCACTTACAATAGTTGCTATTAAGGAGTCAACACTTACCTACAGTAGTAATTCTGCATTATTTCCCTATTCTCCAAAAAGGAAATAACTAAAGCAGCATCTCAGACACTACTGGGGATGAATGTTGACTTTGTAAATATCAAGATCTGAACAACTGTCCTACTCCACCCTGAATGTAGCCATGTGATAATGTAGCAGCGTCGACTTCCGGAGTGTTGCACTGTGGGTGGCTATCCCACAGTTCCCGCAGTCTCCGCTGCCCATTGGAATTCTGGGTTGAGATCCCAATGCCTGATGGGGCTAAAACATTGTCGCGGGTGGTTCTGGGTACATATCGTCAGGCCCCCGTTCCCTCCCTCCCTCTCTCCGTGAAAGGAAGGGCAAACAATCGTTTTGCGCCTTTTTTCCTGAGTTACCTGTGCAGACGCCATACCACGGCAAGCATGGAGCCTGCTCAGGTAACCGTCACCGTATGTCTCCTGGGTGCTGGCAGATGCGGTACGGCATTGCTACACAGTAGCAGCAACCCATTGCCTTCTGGCAGCAGACGGTGCAATACGACTGGTAGCCGTCCTCGTCGTGTCCGAGGTGCTCCTGGCCACGTGGGCCGGGAGCGCCTGGGCAGACATGGGCGCAGGGACTAAATTTGGAGTGACTTGACCAGGTCATTCTCTTTAGTCCTGCAGTCAGTCCTATTGAACCGTCTTATGGTGAGCGGGCAGGCGATACGGACTGCTAGCAGTCGTACTGTACCATTTTCTGCCGAGCAGCCATGAGATGTGGATGGCATGCAGTCCTTCTGCACCGTCTGCTGCCAGCCAAAGATGTAAAAGATAGATGGAGTGGATCAAAACAAGAAATAGACCAGACTTGTTTTGTACTCATCTGCTTCCCCCCCTCCCCTGTCTATGGGACTCATTCCTCTAGGTCACACTGCAGTCACTCACAGAGAAGGTGCAGCGAGGTAAATCTAGCCATGTCAGAGGCCAGGCTAACCTCCTTGTTCCAATAAGAACAATAACTTAGGTGCACCATTTCTTATTGGAACCCTCCGTGAAGTCCTGCCTGAAATACTCCTTGATGTAAAGCCACCCCCTTTGTTGATTTTAGCTCCCTGAAGCCAACCCTGTAAGCCGTGTCCTCAGTCGCCCCTCCCTGCGTCAGAGCAACGGCAAACAATCGTGCATCTGAGTTGAGAGTGCTGTCCAGAGCGGTCACAATGGAGCACTCTGGGATATCTCCCGGAGGCCAATACTGTCGAATCGTGTCCACAGTACCCCAAATTCGAGCCAGCAAGGCCGATTTAAGCGCTAATCCACTTGTCAGGGGTGGAGTAAGGAAATCGATTTTAAGAGCCCTTTAAGTCGAAATAAAGGGCTTCATCGTGTGGACGGGTGCAGGTTTACATCGATTTAATGCTGCTAAATTCGACCTAAAGTCCTAGTGTAGACCAGGGCTTAGTCTCTAAGGTGCCACAAGTACTCCTTTTCTTTTGACCATTTAAGTATCACTGTGTCACAGAGGCTCATTTGTAGCTCACTACTCTGGTCAGTAACTCGTCAGGCCTGACACACTCATTATAGGTATCTAAAAGATGTCATGTCATTGGAAAATTCACTGATCATTAATATTCTTGCATGATGTATGTACGCAATGGGTATTATGAGTTATAGATATATGGTAGAACTATGACTAAAATGTGTTTAAACCAGACATATCAGGGGCAGCTAGTAAACAAGTCTGCCCTAGACAAAGGAGTGAGTTTGCTTCTCTGAGCAGTCCCGACATCGGGCAGAGACAATGAAGGTCTATTTACATATTAGGTAAATAAAGCTATCAGGTTAGCAAGCATGGGAGGAGACAGCTTGGCATCTACACTCAGCAGGAGAGAGAAGCCTAGTCTCCATTTTACTTTTCAAAATATACATCGGCCTATAAAGACAGAGGGCTGAACCTCAAAGTGATAAACAATAGAATCAACTGACTTATACAATATTATTGTATTATAAAAGTGCACTGTTCCTTTATGAAACCTTATGACACACTACTGATTAATAATGTGAAGTGTATGTATTAACTCTACGTAAGGGATGATGAATGCTTATTAATATTATGCTTTACAGTCTTTTACCCAAAGGGAGAAACTGGTCTCTCGGAGACAGGAGGGAATGTCACGTCTTCTGATGCATGGAGTGGGTTTAGCCCACGAAAGCTTATGCCCAAATAAATTTGCTAGTCTCTAAAGTGCCACAAGGACTCCTCGTTGTTTTTGCTGATACAGACTAACACAGCTACCACCCTGAAACCTGTCACGTCATCTCACTCCAAAGAAATTAAGCAAGGTGTGATCAAAACAGTGGAAGCCCAATTTACATATAAATTAGCAGGGGTATGGAAAGACCACAAGGGAAGAGGAGCATGAGGTTATCCTCTTTCTTGAAGCAAGGTCAATGAACTTTGAGAGATATGCTTTTCAAAGGTTTAATGAACTATACAGGGACGGGCAGAGAACCCCCAAGTTATCTATCATTAGACCAACATAAGGCAACAGAGCTCTTGCAAGCTGAGGTCCTTTAATGGGGGTGGGAGGAGTTTTAAATCTCTGGAAATGGAATATAGGTAAGAAACCTATACAGATATTTCATTTAGTAAGACAAGGGAAGCCAGCACCTTGTATTTCTGAGGAAGATCCTAACTGAGGGAAAGCCAGGGGTGGGAAGAAGGAAGATTGGTGTGAGAGAGAGAGAGAGAAACCATCTTAAACAAACCCTGTACCTTGCTGGATTAAGCTTTAGACTTTTAGATGTGCTTTTTCACTTTTACTTGCTTGTAACCTTCTCTACTTCTATTTCTTGGCATCACTTAACCTATGTCCTAGTGTTAATAAATTTGTTTTATTTTTACTATGCAGTGGAGTGTTTACAAGGAAGGGTGCATCTGACCCAGTTGTAAGTTAGAAAGCTCCAATGTACTTTTGTCTCTTTAAAGGAATAAGCAAACTATTATTTCTCTGAGCTGTCCAGGAGAGGGCTGCACACTGCAGAGCCCATGGTTTTGGGAACACTGGGGACTGGGAGTGTGTTGGGGTCACTGCTAATATTAACCAAGTCTGGTAAGACATGAGCGTGTTTGTGATAACTGCTGACGGGCTGTTGGATTCAAAGTGTTGAGTCAGGTGTATAGTATACAGAACATGAAGTGCATGCTGGTTGTGGCCCCCCCGCACAGGCAGGGAGCAGAAGCACTTTCGGGCACTCATGGTTGTAATACAGTGACAATCTCTCACTGGTCTGAAATGCACCCCAGAATTTGACAAATCACACAGTTAGAGCTCACTTAGACAGCCTTCCCCAACTGCAAGCACTCCTCTGTGATCCTTATGAGGAAAGTTAAGGTGACCACAATTTATTCCTTTTCAACAACGTCATTTGATCAGCTAACCTTTTTCTAATGTGGCTCTTTTAATGGGAATCACGTCTTTAACATAGCTCTTCTGGATCAGATAAATATTTGTGTATGGCAAAAAGCATGGCCTCAGCTAATTAGTTTTCTGGCTTTCACTGAAACTTTAACCTGTATTGCTACTCTGAAACCTGTATTGTGTGTCATATGTAATTAGAGTGCATACAAACACAAATACAATTGCTATCACTATCAAGCTGATTGAAAGTGCACCAATATCCTATTCTGGCTCTAATTAAAAATGATTCTATAAATAACATATGGAGCAAGCAGCATAATGTATCTGATGAAAAGATAAGAATGTTTAATGAACTGAAGAAAAACAGCCAAAAAGGTAGCAGGACAGCAGCCTTTGGTGGTAAAACTTGAAGAAAAAGAATCATATTTGTCAAAAAAGAAATTAATCTGATTTTGATGGGTCACCCAGTGTCTAAAAAACTACATCTCCAAGACTTTAACATCAGCATGGAATACTACATTAAAGGACTTTTGTGATCCTAGCTAAAGCCTCAACTGATATTAATGTCCCATTTACATTTCTCATACACAGGAACCTGTTTTTTGCTAAAAACAGGTTCAGAAAGTGAACTACTCTGCTACAGATAATGTGTTACAGCTTAAATCACTGGTAAAATAATGCAAAGCTCCATTACATAGTAATCATCAGGTCACACAGCATTAGCAGCAGTCTCTCTTCTTCACAAAAAAATAAATATATTTTTGGACTCAGAAAATTTCACTCAACTTCAGTGTACATTATAACAAAGCATGCATATTTTTATACAAGATGCTTCATTATGCTCATACAGAAAACAGCTGAAAGTATGTCTCCGCACCACTCACTTGAAAATGTATTATGTGCTTCTCACTTAACTGAATCAGAAGAAATGTTCTGAAATGTGTGCATGAACACAACCTATTTATCGAAAGGTTTAAGAGAACATAAGAAAACTTCAAAAGCCAGGAATCCAGAGCCCTACAGGGATGCAACTCCTAAGTGTGCAGTGGAGCCTGATCCTGACTGGGGGTGCCAGAAGCTAGTATAACAAGAAAAAAATAACAGTAATTCAGCTAACTGAGATAGGTTAGAGCAACTGCCATTTGAAGTGATGTGATCTGGCTAAAAGCAAAAGGAGGAATGTCTTAATTTTGATTCTGTATTCAAACTCCTAATGTCAAAGTTCTCCTTGTTGTTAGCTGTCAGCCTTTTCTCGTTAATATAATTACAAAATTGTGCATCCTGTTAGCAATAACACAGACAATTACAGGTATTTACTCTTCACACACCCACAGAGCAGAGTTCAGTTCTTAAAGTTTTATTTCCAGTAGAGAAACCCACAATGAATCCAGCTTTTTTCTTTTATTGCACTCTGTAAAGCTTCTTTACAAGAAGCTAATAAACAGTAATAGTTGATATTCCTTTAAAATTTATATTGTAATTTTCTTAAAATAAAATGTATATAGAAAAGATACCATTTACAACCCAATTCAATAGTATTCAATTATTATATATTCTCAAACAATATAATGCAGCAGTTTCTTTATAGGTTGCACTGAAGGGGAATATCTTCTCTTTAGCAAATATAATATTCCATTGTTAAGGAGCAATTCAAGTCAACTTTGGAGTAACCGTGATATACAAAAACTTCTTACAAGAAGCTCAAAATGCACATATTGTAATGAGGATATATACAACTGTGTCCAGTGCATAGTTTAACAACAGCATGTGAAAAGTCCATTATCTTGAGTTGGCACACCATTATCTAGAAGAAAATAATTTACCCAGCAATTGCGATGCATTTAGAGAATGCCAGTGAGGCACAGAAAAACAACAACATGTAGTGTCACCAAGTATGTGAGGAATAAATAGCGGGATTTTGCTCTGGAGGTCAGCAGCTTGGAGCAGTAAAGGCTTCGCCCTCGAAGCCATCTTTTGAAAGAAAGGGCTCCTCCTTTCATCTGCAGGAAACAAACAACTTCAAATAAATAATCATCAGAAAAGATGCAAGAGAAGCTCTCATTATACTCTAGATTTGTGAAGTACTGTAATCCTTCCAACTGGGTCTGCACACATGGCATTAAAATAAGGGATTCGTGGGGAAAAGAATGGAGCAGTTACAAAAGATAAGGGGGGGAGGGGAAAGAGGCTACAGGGTGAGTGTAATATTTAATTACATACACAGAGCAGAGATATAGACAAAATTATATGCACACACACAATTTATATAATACATGTAAATATCCAATATACACCCAAAATATACATAAACGGTATACATTTTATTTAATTGACGTTTGCATGAAAGTACAGGTTACCATCCATAACACAGCATAACACTGAAAGGTAAAGTCAAACATACTGTTTTATTTTCAATATTTTACTGACATTTTGAACGTACACATATGCATCTCTCCAAGGTATGCCCATCACCATGATCTCTGGCACTATAAAAGATGTATCTTAGATGTTTGATTTTTAGTACAGAGGGAGATGCTGGCCGATTTCAGGTGTTTGATTCAAAAATATATTCAGTAAATTCATTACATTCCCACAAACCTGTAATATTTCTCTTCTAGTTCATCCCTTGAAAAGGCTACCTCCAGATACACATATTTACAACAGCAACCTCTCACCTGGGAATGTTTACACATACAATGGGCAGATCCTCAGCTAGAATAAATGAAGCCAAAGGAGCTATGATGATTTGTACCAGCTCAGGATCTGGCCCAACGTGTTTAGTTGTTCGCAGTTTTACTCTATTATTCATTTCAGCACACTTGTAGTTTACTGCTCCATTCTTTTGGGTTATTTATTAAAAATATGATTTAATTAAAAGAATTTGAAGAGAAAAGACTTCCCCGTTCTCTCAGCCATTTGCGACTGGAGGTGTACAGTGTGAGCACCCATTTTTAGGCAACTTACGACTCAGAATTTCTTCAAGGTTACACATTTCCTTACCTTACGTACAACAATGTGTTCGCTAGGATTGATGATCAAAGCCTCTCTTTCCTCAGACTCCATCTGAACAGTGTATTCTCTAGGTACAGACCTGTAACTACTCATTTCAAGTCTAGAGAAAAGAAATTGAAAAGGCGGGGGAAACATTACTGAGTTATCTACTCTTTAGAAATACCATTATCAATTATCATCTACCTACGGAAACATTCTTTTGTACAGCTCAACTAGTGCTTACTGCTTTTGGTAAAGAAAACAAAAGGAAACTATTTGTCATGTCTTTTTCAGTTTCCTCTTTTTGATTCTGGATGTTTTACTTATTCATACTAACCCGAACTTTCTTTTCCTCTCTCTAGCTGATTGTTTAGTACTTCTCAAATTAGGATGGTGATTTTATTTATTTGGATGTAATTAATATATGACTTTATCTCTCTGAGTGTATGTATAAAATCTGTTATACGTGGAATACTCTGCTAATTCAAGGGGAGAAAACAGTACTGACTAGTGAGTTCAGCTAGGAAATCGGTAGACATTTTTTAATTTAGATCAGCACAAAGACCCAGCAATTTGCGGTAGAAGTTTTCACTGCTGTCAAACTGGTTCTGTGCCTAGCCACGAAAATCCAACATTTTTCATCACTAACATCACTAAAAAACAGTGGCAAGCAACAAATAAAAACTTCAAGCTAAAATTTTTAGACACACTAGACACTTAGTATTAACATCAGCCACAGTAACTCAAAAGGAAAATTCTTAAATTCTTCCAAGAGGAAAAAACCTGCAATTGGTCATTTAGGCCCTGATGCTACAATTAGATCCATAGGAATGGATCACTGTGCCCATGTGGAGCTCCCCTGCCTGCTGATTTCAAAGACATTCCCTGTGAACATAAGGGTTTGCTGCATGGCTCCAATTGTATGGTCGGCTCATATGGTCTGAAAAGGGAAAAATATTGTGCAAGTATCTCCAACCTTTTACATTGTTCCTCAGTGAGTCTTAAGGCATCTTCTGCAGCTTCTCTCCTACTCCTTTCTTCTGACAGCGTTTCTGTCAGTTGCAACAGGGCCTGTTGCACTGAATCATACTGCTGCTGTGTCTCTGCAAGCCTATGGCAAATGCAAATACTAAATCAATTTAAGCACAGAAAGGAAGATTAAATTTCCTGATCATCTTTTTATGTAATTTACTTGTATCTGTTACAGCAGTTCAGGTATGCTAACTAGAGATTGCATTTTTCAGTAAAAATATTTCACCAGTCTCGGCTTACCCAAAACTAATCACAAATTCATGTTGAGTTTGCTGAATAGTTTCAAGCAAACCAAAACACTCAAAATGTTTCTGTAATGTTAAAATATTTTGTTCTGACCAGACTCAAAATTTCTCTTTCTGATTTCATGTATTTTGACAAAAGCAAAGGAGGACTAGAGTCACAAAGTGGCTGGGAAGTGGTTCTTTCATAAGGCAATTTAGTCACTGGGCCAGGGAAAAAGAGTGGGAATGACTCTATAGCACAGTGGTTAGGGCACTCTCTAAAGAAGTGGGAGAGCCAGGTTCATGTCCCTGCTCCAGTGACTAATTATTTATGAACAGTGGAACAACTTCCACAGGAGAGACTGAGAAAGACTCCCACCAGAATATCCCATAGTCCTGTGGCTAGGCACTCTCCTGTGACCCAACTGCAAATCCCTTGTCCACATCCCTTGTCCACATCTTCCAAAGGGAAGAATCAAGCCTGGGTTTCTCTTACATCCCAAGAAAGATTCCTAACCACTGGCCTAAAGATTACAAGGGAGGACTCCTCCTCCTCCTCATTTCCCTAGCCTTTCTGTGAATCTAGTTCTCCTTAGCTCGTCAAAATCCCCAAAACTGAAGCAAAATGCTCAGTTTTGACCTGATTCAAAAAAAAAAAAAATTGTTTTGATTTCCCAGAAGTTTCAAAAATTTCCTTTTCAGTTTGAGCTGGGGGAAAAAAAAAAACAAAAAAAAAAACCAAAACATTTTGTACATTTTTTGGAATTACCAACTAACTGAAAAATCCATTATTGCCCAGCTGTAATACTGACTCGGAGTCAAAGTCAAGTCACTCATAACATGAGTACGACAGGTCTGGTTTTAAAAATAAAATATCACCAAATATACCTCCATTTTTTTTCACATTTAAGACGGTTAATTCAATTACACTCTTAATAATTCCTATTTCTTATATACGCTTATCAATAGATCTCAAAATGCTTATAATTATAACTCAAAATGATCTAGACAAACTGGAGAAATGGTCTGAATAAACAGGATAAAATTCAATAAGGACAAATGCAAAGTACTCCACTTAGGAAGGAACAACCAGTTGCACACATACAAAATGAGAAATGACTGCCTAGGAAGGAGTACTGAGGAAAGGGATCTGGGGGTCACAGCGGACCACAAGCTAAATATGAGTTAACAGTGTAACACTGTTGCAAAAAAAGCAATCATTCTGTATGCGTATTGTAAGCAAGACACGCAAAGTAATTCTTCCACTCTATTCCACGCTGATTAGGCCTCAATTAGAGTGTTTTGGGCACCACATTTCAGGAAAGATATGGACAAACTGGAGAAAGTCCAGAGAAGAGCAACAAAAATGATTAAAGATCTAGAAAACATGACCTATGAGGGAAGATTGAAAAAATTGGGTTTGTTTAGTCTGGAAAAGAGTAGACTGATAAGGGACATGATAACAGTTTTCAAGTACATAAAGGTTATTACAAGGAGGAGGGAGAAAAAATTGTTGTTCTTAACCTCTGAGGATAGGACAAGAAGCAATGGGCTTAAATTGCAGCAAGGGAGGTTTAGGTTGGACATTAGGAAAAATCTGGGGTTAAGCACTGGAATAAATTGCCTACAGAGATTGTGGAATCTCCATCATTGAAGGTTTATAAGAGCAGGTTAGACAAACACCTGTTTGGGATGGTCTAGATAATAATGAGACCTGGGGACTGGACTAGATGACCTCTCAAGGTCCCTCTAGACCTATGATTCACAATCTTTTTAATGACAGGTTTCAGAGTAACAGCCGTGTTAGTCCGTATTCGCAAAAAGAAAAGGAGTACTTGTAGCACCTTAGCGACTAACCAATTTATTTGAGCATGAGCTTTCGTGAGCTACAGCTCACTTCATCAGATGTGAGCTGTAGCTCACGAAAGCTCATGCTCAAATAAATTGGTTAGTCTCTAAGGTGCTACAAGTACTCCTAATCTTTTTAATGTAATTATCCTAAACATCCCTGAGACATAGGGAATCATTATTATCCTCATTTTGCAGATGGAGAACAAGGCACAGAGGTGGCAAGGTCACACAGGAAGTCTGTGGCGGAGAAGCAAATTGAACCTGGGTCTCCCACATCCTAGGTCAGCACCCTAACCACTGGACCATCCTTCCTCTCTGATAAATTCACTGTAAACATTCCCTTTCTTAAACATCAATTTTATCTTCCAAAAACAGCCTTGCACAAAAACAGGAGTGTGAAGCAGTAGAGCAGAAGTAGCATTGACATAAACAAGAAAAAAAAACCCATCATAAATTGATGTCATCAATCCTGACCTTTTTCTGAGTTCATTTAGTTCCATATTGTCTATTTCAACAATAACCGCAGCTCTCTCTTGCGGAGCTCCTGGGGGAACTTCTGCTCTAGTTTCAGCCTAGAAAATATAAAATATTAAAATAATACTTTTAAAAAATAAGAACCTGATGACCATGTTTCCAGTTACAAAATCTCTTCTGCTAGTTGAAAAAAATTAGTTCCACAACTTAGTGGTGTTTGTATCTGATATTGTGCCATTTAATCCTCAAATTCTGGGGTTACAACGTCCCAAATGTACACACAAACCGAGTCTTTTTTTTGCTGCCAGGAGGACATTTCCTATGCAAGCCACAAGACTCAAAGATTCCATGACCTCCATTTGCACATTTATTGTTTAGCCTCCGGGGATTTCTGCATGTGAATAAATAAATGGGGTGAGTGAGCAGGCTGAACACTTCTACAAAACTGAGAGAGAAAGTCTTAAAACAACCCCCAAAGAAAGGCCTTCAGTGAGCAGGGGATCAGCAGCACACTGCAGACACACAAAAGGACAGACATGGTGGGTTTACACTAAGGGATCCCTACCAATAAACCAGCAAGGTAGTGCAGGATGACTAGTTCAAAAAAAAAAAAAAAAAAAAAAGAGAGATTGTGGTAAGGCACCCTTCAAAGCTTTAAGGCAATGTTTGTTAAGAACAGGAAAGCAGAAGAACTGAAACGTCATAAGTGCGAAAGAGGCCTACGGGTACAGCTGGCAAAGTGTTCACTGTTCTATAACAGCAACTCCTACCAGGTCTGACAATCTCACTACACCTAGCACACTGCTTTCATAGCAGTTGTCTATTAAGAATATCATTTGAGATCTTAAATAAATCCAAGATCACAATGGTCATTAATATCGGTGTGAGATTCATGTACAAATACATGTAAGAAGTTATATGTGCACATGGACATCTACAGACACACACAAGAGAAAATATACTTCTAAATCACACACACACACAAAATAGGTTTTGTAAAAATGTGTGAATCAAGGAAAAGTTTACAAACAGGTTTCTTCCACACAAAACATGTATATTCGCCTGCCTGCCTCAGTTCACAAGTAAATTAAGCATTGTAGGTCAATACAAAGGAAGCCCCATTTGCATACAATGTCAACATGAGGACATGATACCATCATGGAGTCAGCAAACTAGAGAATGAACCACAGGGGATCATCCTTACTCTGGGAACAAAAGCAATGGACTTTGGGGGATATAAGGAGAAAGAAAAAGGATACCATTTGCTCCTTCACCGAGGAAACAAAAACGAACAGAGCTTTTTTGCGTTCATGAAAGAAGGTTCCCAGCCATATTGGTTGGAAACACTGGGAGACTGCTTTAGGTGAGAAGAGACTTCTTTAGACAGACGGTTAACCTGTTGAAGTTAAGTTTAGTCTCTAGAAAGCATATATTGATTTGTTTTATATGTAACCTGTTTCCGTTATTATCCTTACTCGCGCTCTCTAAATCTTAGCTTTTGATAATAAACTTATGATTGTTTTCATTATAAATATATCTCACCGCTGTGATGTTCACGAGCTGATCCTCAGTTGACAAACAAGCCACTGTGTACTCTAGCCCCTTGAGATAGCAACCTGGTAATTTCTGTGAGTGTCCAGGGTTCAGGGCTGGATACTGCAGGGAATGCTCTGAGCACCAGAGGTTGGCGGGTGCCTATCCCTAGCCAGCACAGAGACAGCAAGGTCTGTGGAGACCTGGAAGTCAGTGCTTGCGTTGCCAAAGAATGTTAGTTTCAAGGAGCTGAGCTACAGCAGGCACAGACAAGACCACTTCATGCTAAAGGCTGGTAGTGGGGAGTTGCCTCACAACCGTGGGTACCTTGAATGTCCCAATATATATATGTATGCAAAAGATGACAAAGGGTACCAACTTGTTGATCAAAACAGAAATTTAAAAGGCTGGCTCTGCAAATGTCATTCAGTTAGCACAAAACAGATCTGACTTTTCATAATTTCCCTAAGCATTACCCTTAACATCTTACAAAATTTACTGTGACAAAGCTAGAGCCCCAGACATCATTATCCAATTATCTACTTTTGTCACATCCCAATGCAAAATGAAGGCCTCTTCAGAATGCCAAAGGGACTGATCAGAAATGGCATGTCACACTGCTCAAAAACACATTAGCACGTTCATAGGTAAGTTTAGCCGAAGTTGGCTATGATAGTGCTCATTCTAAGATCAATCTTAGATGACCCATGATATGATACAAGTGCAATAGAGGCTAAGTGTACGACTCCTTCAACATTGCTTTTATCAACATCTCCTCCACCACTTTCCCACACAGGTCACCTATTTGGCAGCTAGCTTTTCAGGGGACTTGCTGCAGCCTGCTCTTTAAATGAGATAAAAATCATAGGATCCATTCCTTTAAACACTCCAGAGACAGAACTTGCATTCGTTTAAAAAAACAAAACAAAACAAAAAACTGTCTGTAGCATGGAAACAGTTTACAATTACAAAGACAAGTAAATCTGTGAACCCTAACAAGAGAAATCAAGTTCCAGTGACCGTAAGTAAAGCTGCATATCGCTACAAAAACAAGAGCGCTATTTTCCTTACCTCATAACTGAAACATGAATCAGCAAAAATACCAATACCATATGAGCTGTTTACATCATATTAAGACTACAGCAGGCGCGGGCAAACTTTTTGGTCCGAGAGCTGCATCGGGTTTTGGAAATTGTATGGAAGGCTGGTTAGGGGAGGGGGTCGTGGCCCAGCCCCCACCTCCTATCCGCCACCACCCCCCCAAGACTCCTGCCCCATCCAACCCCCCCGACCGCACCCGGACCCCCACCCCCTCCAACCCCTCCTCTCATTTCTGACTGCCCCCCTGGAACCCCTGCCCCATCCAACCACCCCTTCTCCCTGTCCCCTGACCGCCCCATCCAACCCGTCCTCTCATTCCTTACTGCCCCCCCCCCGGGACCCCTGCCCCATCCAACCACCCCTTCTCCCTGTCCCCTGACTGCCCCATCCAACCCGTCCTCTCATTCCTTACTGCCCCCCCCCGGGACCACTGCTCCATCCAACCACCCCTTCTCCCTGTCCTCTGACTGTCCTCTGCTGCCCCATCCAACCCCCACCCCTTCCTGACTGCCCCCCTGGGACCTCTGCCCCCATTCAACCCCCTGTTCCCGCCCCGATCCATATCCACACCCCTGCCCTCTGACCACCAGCCCACACCCCGCTCCCTTCCCCCCTACCGTGCTGCCTGGAGCACTGGTGGCTGGCGGCATTACAGCCACACCGCCCGGCTGGAGCGGGGCCACTCCGCTGCCACCACCCCGCAGCACAGAGCACTGGGGCAGGCCGGGCTCTGCAGCTGCACTGCCCCAGGAGCTCACAGCCCTGCCACCCAGAGCGTTGCTCTGGTGGCGGAGCGAGATGAGGCTGTGCGGGAGGGAGAACAGCGGGGAGGGGCCGCGGACAGCCTCCCGGGGCAGGAGCTCAGGGGCCAGGCAGGAGGGTCCCGCAGGCCATGTGGCCCGTGGGCAGTAGTTTGCCCACCTCTGCACTAGAGGAGAACTAGGAAAGATCACAACCCTTTAAAATCAGGAGTTGGGTCATGAGACTAAAAAGATAGCAGAGAGAAAAAAACCCTTACTGTGTTCACTTTACCTGAGCAGTATCTTGGAAGGAACTAACTTGCACTGTCTGGTATTCCCTTTCAAGTCTGAAATAACGATTTTGCAGATCAGTGTAACGCAGCTGATTCTCTCTTAGAGTCTGGGATACTGTCTTCAATTGGGCAGACAATACAGCATTCTCTTCTACTGAATGGATTACCTGAAACAATTCAGCCTTTCAAAACAAGAGCTAAGAATTCTCTCTCTAAAGACATATACTGTAGAGATGAGATTTATAGTTAAGAGCAATTGTATACAGGCTGGAAAACGTGCATCAACAGACAGTGTGATGGCAAAGACACAGGTTGACAATTTTCAAAAGAAAACAAAGGAAAGATTTTAAAGGGATCCTTTTCCAAAGATCATCTATAAACACACATGTACAAATAGAGTTTTGCTCACAAAATGGTGCAAGATAGAAAACTTCACACACAACTGCTTGTGCATACATGTTTGCCTGATTTATAATTGCAACTGGATTTACCTGCTGATTTTATGGATGCATTTTTAAGGTACTTTGAAAATTTGACACAATATGGCTCAAATACTGTACTAAGTGTGGAGGAATTTCCACTGATCCCGTCTTAACTGTAGTCTTTTTTGCTTTGAATGTGATATAGTTTTTTTGCTGCAACTTCTGCATTGCAAACTGTGGGGTCAAGTGGACCTGTCTCAGTCAAACAACAGCTATAGTTCAAAGATATTCTAGATTTTTAGCTTATCAGTTCCACTCTGAGCCAATTATGTTGTGTGATCTAATGTTGTAGTAATATAAACACACAGTACACAAATTAAATATGTCCTCTTCCCAGATTCAGGTAGATGAAAATATTTCTATATTAACATTAGCTATGCTCCACATTTATCCAGAGGAGTCACAGCTATCTCCTTCCCTACCTTTGAGTTCATCTGCTGGAAACGCAGCTCCCTCTGGTGCATCTCCTGAAGACAGCGTTGCAGTTCATTCTGAAGCTGGCTCCTTTCAGCTAAAAGATGTTTCACTTGCTCAGGAGTGTTCGTACTTCCGACCAGAGTGGCTGTTTCTAATGGCTTAAACACCACCCAAAAATTCAAGGTTAAATCTACAGAAATTGATAATGATATATAATCCATTGTTTTAACACACATTTTAAATCAGTGATGTCTACAGTCCCATTATTATTTCCCTTTCACAAGCCTGTCCCAAGTTTCCAATGAAAACTGTTTTTATTTACATAAACCAGTGGTCCCCAAACTGTGGGGCACTCCCCCCTACCCCCGCAAGGGGGCCCAGGCCAACCCCACAGGGGGTTGGGAGGAGTGGGCATGGAGGGAGTGCCACCCAGCCCCGCTCTGCCCCCAGCTCCATTCTGGCCCCACCCCCAGTGACAGCTCTGCTCCTGGCCCCAGCCACAGCTCCAACCACAGCCCTAGCTGTGGCCTTCAGCCCCGACTCCTGACCACAGCCCCATCCCTGACCATGGCTCTGCTCTCGGGTGTGGCGCAGACAGGTTCTATTACGTGTAAGGAGGGGTTCAACACAAAAATGTTTAGGGAACACTGACATAAACTAACATCCCACTGGTGTTTCCAATCCACCCACTGCGACACTGAGAACATGAAGAGAAAATGACTCTAAACAAATGAGACTAACTTCACTGATTTTAAGTGTTTAAGTGAAGCAAAACGCAGAATATGAACGAAAGCATTTTTAAAGTTCTATCCGTTTTTAGTAACACTGATAAAGAAAGGTGGTTATTTTGGAAGTATGCATTTAAAGCAGACAGTATCCCTTTACAAAAATATACCATCACTCATTACACTGTCTCATAGAAGTTGAGCCGTGTCCATCTCTATTTGGCCTGCTATTCTACAATCCTATCCAACTCCAACAATGAAGGGCAGTGTCCTACCTATCATTTCTAGTACCAGTTTTACATATATAATCATACAATAGGCCTTCTACCACTTCCTTCAGGATACTATTCCAGACTCCAGCAATCATCACTGTTAGAATGTTTTTCATATTACTCATGATTTGATGATCGGAAATGGTTAGCATACAATAGTCTTAATCTTGGCTACTAACTCTTATTGTCATTAGCCAAATTAGAAGGTTAACCTACTCCAACTTTCCTTTGGGTCAGAAACATCAAAGATGACATTAGGTTAAAATCACACTTTTCCTTAGATCGTTATTGTTCATACACAAGATCTGAGGAACAGAAGAATTACCAGACTAGATGAGATCCGTGGTCCATCTAGTTCTGTATTCTGTCTGCAACAGCAGTCACTACCAGATACTTCAGAGGAAGGTGTAAGAAACTTTGCATTGGACACATGTGGGATAATTTTCCCCTCACATCTGGTCTCTGCCTGATTTCCAACAATTAGAGATTGGCTTACACTCTGAATATCCCTTCCAACATCTGTTAATATTTATAGCTCTAGATGTTCTTGTAAACCATATAAATGACCAATCCCTTTTGGAATTTTGCTAAGTATTTTGGCCTCAATAACAGAGTGTAGCAATGAGTTTCTCAACTTAACTAAATTTTGTGTGAAACAGAATTTGCCACCTTTTAATTTCACCTTGTTCTTGGGGCATGAGAAGGGAGAACAGAAGCCCCTGATTTACTTTTGTATACCATTCATTATTTTATATACTTTTATCATGTTCCCTCCTATTTGTTTCTTTTCTTATGCAAACAATCTCATTCTTCTCAATCTCTCTTCCTAAGAGCAACGCCTTTGATCATTACTATCACCCTCTTTAGTTCTGCAACATTCTTTATGAGATGGGGTGACCAGTACTGCACATGATATTCCAGATGAGGCCACACACCACTGATTTATATAAAGATATGGTAATATTTTCACTATCATTCTCCATCTCCTTCCTTATGCAGCCTAGCATCTTGTTAGTTTCTCTGTCCTCAACAGCCCAATGAACAGAGCTCTTAATTGAGCTGTTCACAATGACAACCAGGTCATTCTTGATTTGATACAGTTAATTCAGAATCCTGTAAGGTGGAAAACTAGTTTCATATTTTCTCTCCAATGTGCATTATTTTGCATTTATCAGCACAGAACTGCATCTGCCATTGTGTCGCCCATTCACCTAATTTGGTTAGCTCCCTCTGAAGTTTCTCTCTGGACTGGTCTAAATAACTTTCGTATAATCTGCAAATTTTGCTGCCTTCCCGCCTCACTCCCCTTTCTAGATCGTTAATAAAGACATTAAGTAACACTGGACTTCACACAGAACTTTGAACCACTCCACTGTTAATAGAAAAGGAGTACTTGTGGCACCTTAGAGACTAACCAATTTATTTGAGAATGAGCTTTCGTGAGCTACAGCTCACTTCATCGGATCATTGGCCAAGATAAAAATTAACCATTTATTACTAACTCTTTGTTTTCTGTTTCTTCGCCAGTTTTTGACCCATGACAATACTTTGCTTCTTACCACATGACTATTTATTATTTATATTATTGTAGCACTTAGGAGCCTAGTCATGGACCGAGACCCCATTGTGCTAGGTGTGTATAAACACTTCGTTTTTTTAGTAGACTTCTGTGAGGTACCCTGTCAGACTTTTTTACAGTCTAATTTTGTCAATTAGTTTTCCTTTATCCACTGCTTTACTGAGACATTCAAAGAACTCTTACAAATTAACAAGATATGATTTTCCTTTGCTTAAACCATTAAACCCAATACATCATGATCTCCAGACATTTTACTATTCTATTTTTAATGACTGATTCAACCAGGTACAGATGTTAGCCTTATTGATCTGTAAATCGCTGGATCACCCCTTGAGCTTTATTTAAATATACATACAATATTTGCTATCCTCCAATGCTCTGACTTCATAGTTTGTCAGTTCTCTTTCTAGAAACAGCTTTCAAGATTAAAAATATTAATTGACCAAGTGCTTTTGTTTGTTTGATTTTTTTTAAAAATTTGGTTTGGTTTACCTTGATTGGGTAATTGCTACCAATGGACACAGATTCCTTAACAATCACTTCATGCTGTAATTTCTGCAATTCTGCAATCTGCCGGTCCTTGTCTGCAACAGCCATCTGGTACTGATTTCGTAGCGCTTGGGACTCTGTCAGCAGGAGGTTTTTTTCCATTCTGAACACAAAATATTAAACGAGCTGTTAATTATTACATACTGAATAAAAGTTAATGTGAAGAATGAAGCTGGCCTCACTGATTTTGAAAAACTCCATGTTGTGCACACACTCACAGATCAGTAGCTGAAAATACACATCCATGCTCCATCTCTTCAAAGACTTCTGCTGTTAGAAAGCCTAGAGAACAAGGCAAGGAAAAACATACTGCATATACTTTGCTGACAAGGTGAGAGATAGTGACGCTGGCAGATCAGGTGTCAGCTCAAGCCATGGCCCCAGGCCTCTCTGAACACTTAGAAATGCACAGCTGGAAACCAGTCTTGCTTATCTGTGAGTTAGCACTATCAAAATAGATATTAAATGCTAAGTTGATAAGCAGATGTTTAGACTTTATAAAATGATTGCAGGATGCTGCATATACTGATCTCACTTATAACCTCTCTAGCCCATGGTGTAGTTATACTGAGTATTTGCACTGTAATCCTCTGTAATTGTATAATGTACTAAACAGGAAAAGAATAATTAAGGTAAAGGGCTCATCTTGCATACTACATGACCCAATAAAGCCAAATGAGGTATTGTGTAGCATCAAAGGAGAGAAAAGCCCTGTTGGTTGCATTCCTAATTACCTCCAGGAATGAGAGACTTACACATGAACTCATCCCATCAGTTTAGACTCTGGAGTGGAGGGAATAAAAATCTTTGACAAGGAGAAACTGAATCTTTTATGCTGTCTGGGGCAAAGATTTCTAAAAATAGCAAAGAGTCCCATGCTGCTTGGCATGGGTTAGCCCTGAAAGACATTTTGAATTGACAAATTACTACAACTTTACCACGTTTTGAATCATAGACAAACTCATTTCTGTATAGATGCTTGCTTGCACCTGTAACTAACTCTTTCATTTCTTTTTCCTAGTTAATAAACCTTTAGTTAGTTTATCACAAGACTGGCTACAAGCATAGTCTTTGGTGTGAGATCTAAGGCACAGATTTACCTGGAGTAAGTGACTGGTCTCTTGGGACTGGGAACAAACTAAGCATTTTGTGATCTTTGGTGTAAATGACCATTTATCACACTGTCCAGCCTGCCTGGGTGGCAAGATGGACTGAAGTGTCCAAAGGGATTGTTTATGACTCCATTATAAGACTATTGTTGTACTTTGGGAGTTCATGTTTATTACTGGGTTGGTGATATCTAATTATCGAACATACAACCAGTTTGGGGCATCTGCCCTGCTTTTTGACAGTCTTCCCTAAGATTGGCACTTTTGGTCATGAACCTCTCCATACAGCACGACAGACATAATGAAGGCGTCTACTAAACTTTAAATGTACTGAAATCCTGATGACCTGGATAACTTTCATGCAGACTCAAATCACTTTACTAAGGAAACAAATTGTATCTCTGGGCAACAGTGTCACGGACGACATCAGGGGAGTGCAAACCCTTCCCACTTAAGATTGAAAGTCATTTGTGAGCTATGTAAGGGAACTGGTGGGCAGGTTACTTTGGAATGCTCTTCGTTCACATCGCCCAGTGATTAAATCTCATTGCTAGAATTAGGTTTGATAGATTCATGTCTGTTGGCAAGTATTTACTAGTACCAAAGTGGGGTTGGGCCTCAGCTTGTTAGCAACAGGAGAACTCCAATCTCAAGGAAAGAAACTATTTCTTATAAAAACACTGAGATCCTTTATTTGAACCAAAATATCATTAAGATGAAATGGCTTCCAATAACCACTGGGAAATGCACTAGGTCACTGCATACCAGTCTCAGATACACAGAGTCCAAATGGCTTCTGCTGAAATGAACCATCCCAATCCATTTCTCACATCCAATTGTATGGACGAGTCTTAGCCAGTTAGAGACAGAAAAAAAACCCTGTGAATTTCAACGTGTCCTTTCCCACAGGCTTGAACTAGAAATACACCCTGACCGGCATCCTAACAAACATTCAGATCCAGTGGGGTGCCTCCTGAGGGGTGCTAACCATTTAAAAAATTCCCTCTGGTTTCTATCGAGGTGAAGGGCACCCAGTTCCCAAAGGATCAGGTCCAAAGTTTACATATACCCATGTAGTGCCAAAAAGTTTTCCAAAAGTTTGAGATGTGAACAAAATTCAAGGGAACCCCTGCTGGAGCATTAATTCAGCTCAAATCTGAACCTGGGCTGACATTCAGTATTACCATGACTTGAGCTGAGCAGTTTGCACAGCTTACAAACCTTCCAACACCTCAAGCCATCTTATAAGAGCAGCTACTGTTTGTGGGAAATGCATCTTTTGCATAGAAATGATTAATGGTTAACCTTCTAGGGAGAAATATACCTAGTAAAGACATTAATTACAGAGACCCAAAGTAAAATTTTACATATCAAAGCCACCAAACAAGACAGAAAATTCAGCTCCCAAGTAGGCCCATTAGAGTCCTTTATGTTGAGCAAGATTTCACGATATAAAGGAACGAAGTTGATGAGTAGCAAAAGAAAACGGCGCAGAAATAGAATGTTACACATAATGGAAACCATTCTATAGCACTTTTTGGTGAACTGTAAACCTTTTTTGTTTCTTTGTCAGGTAATTGTATAAGGCTGTTTCATTTTGTCTACTGTATCCCACTAAAGATTATTTCACGTAAGCAATGTATACCTTTTGTTCAATCCAATATTTGTACCTTAATCCAGCTAGTTCATTCTGGTATGATGATATCTGTATCTCAGTTTCCTCTTGGAAGGCTTTCGTCTGATGCAAGGCTCTCTCGAGATCATCTACCTTGGTCTTTAGTTTCGCTATCTCAACAGAGGCAAGGCTAGCTCCTTCTTTAGCCTACATGAAAAACAGGTTTGGTAAACAAAAATAAAATCTTAATGATAGAAAAATCCCTGTTAGTACCAAAACTGTATTTGTAAAAGCATGGCTTCCTCTCATTCCCCTCTTGTTTGTACTCGTCCCTGTTGTCTAAGATGCCGGTCTGATTCTAATTGTACTTTCCTTGTTCAACCTGCATTTTTCTTAATATTTTGCTAAATTAGTAAATTAAAACTTCACAAGTCTCCAAAAGAGACAGACTAACTCCTTGCATTTTTCTTTGAACTTTACATCACACATCTAATCAAAGTTTACCAGTCACTCCCTATCCATCTGAAGTATTTCCAAATTGCTCTTAAGATAATTTATCTCATTGATGCTGTCAGAGGCAATGGGAAATGAAGCCATGCCCTGTTTAGCTTCATGAACTACCTTTGACTTGCTGAGCTCCTGCAGCAATCTGTCTCTGTCATCCTGAAGACTAGCCATGGACTTGGAAAAGGCATCGATCTGCTGAACATAATTCCCACACTCTGAAGAGAGCCTGGTAATCTCAAATTCTTGGGTGGTTAATGTCTTGCACAAATTTTCTATTTCATCAGTGAACTGATCAAGAGTGATCTTATTTTCAGCATCAATAAGCACTGGGTTCAAAAAAGCATGTTCTTTGAGTACAGTGAAGAGATTTGATTTAAAATAATTCAGGTCAGCTTCAAGTTCATCTGCTCTTTTTTTTTCAGACTTGAGTTCAGATGTGTATTTACTCTGAAGTACCCTGAAATCCTCTATTAATCTGTCTCTATCATCTTGCAAAGCAGTCATAGCTTTTCCAAAGGACTCATTTTGGGATCTCAATTTTTTATTCTGAAATTGTGCTTCTAATAGCCTCTTCTCTGAAGATGCATCAGTTTCCTTCCACAGGAAGTTAGCATTGTGTTCAAATGCTGTCATACTGTATTTATCTTCTACATCTTTTGTATTTTTGCCTACTACATTCTGGACTTCTTGAAACTTATCCTGAAGTTTTTCACAAGGTTGTACACGAGCCTTGAAATCTTTATTCTGATTATGTTGCCCGCTCCCCCTTGTTTGTGGTTTCTCTCCAGATTCAGAAACTAGCTTCTCTTTGTTTATTGATGCAATTAGAAACTCTAAGTCTTTAACTTTGGAAGTTAATTTTTGATTTTCATGTTCTAAAGATTCTGTACTCTCCTTTTGCAATTTATTAGTCAGCTGCATTTCTTTTATTTGTTTTTGAAGATCCATTTTTCCCTGTTCAAGGTTCTTAATGCTATCCAGTTGCTGTTTAAGCAACTCTTTCAACTGATGATCTTTCAGTGACAAAACTTGGTTAAGATCTTCCCTGTACTTTATTAGTTGTGCACTTTGCATTGCATTTTCAGAATGAAGATCATCTATCCGATTCAAAAGTTTTCTTAATTGTTGTTTCAGGGCACCGTTCTCACTAGCACCATTCACTAATAGACTGTCTTTCTGACTTAAAACATTTTGGTGACGATGCTCCAGATCTTTGTATTTAGAAAAGAGATCATCTCTGTCATACTGGAGAGATGACATTGATTTTTTAAAGGCATCAATTTCACTGGCAATCTCAGCCTTATCTTGAATTGCTTTGTCTGCTTTCATCTGGAGATTTTTCAATTCATTTTCCATCCTCTGACAGGCTTCATTAGATTGTTCTCTCTCCTTTTGCAGAGACCTTATCTGCTGTTCATACTCATGAATCTGCTTTCTGTGCTGAGTCTGTATCTGAGTTAGATATCCAGAAATCTCCCCACCCTTAGAAGAAATCAGTAGAGAAATTTCTGTGTCTTTGTTGTTCAGCATTACCTTCATTTGCTGAGAAATGGCAATCTGTTTTTCCAACTCTGCATGGGTCTTCTCCTTTTCAAATAGAAGTTGTTGTAATTCCTGTTCTTTTCTAGCAAAATTACTTTCCAATGCTTTTCTCTCTCTTCCTGCATCACTACTATTCTCTACAAGATGATTAAGAGAATTATTTTCTTTAAGCAGTGCTTGCAAAGTTTCTTCTTTTGACTGAAGAGCAAACTCCAGTTCTTGTTGTTTGTTGATAAGAGTCACATTTTCTTCCTTTATTCTACACAGCTCACTGTAGTGTTGTGCATCTACAGATTTTTGCCACAGGTGCATTTCATTCTTGGATTCTTCTAACATGGAATACTTAATCTTAAGTTCCTGTATCTGAACCACTTTGTCCTTCATTTCTTCTTGTAAGGACATTATTTTCTTACTACTGTCATCCATCTGTTTCTCTTTATTTTGAATAACCTCTTTGAACTGTATTTCCCAGGTTTTCATTTCACCAATTACCCTGTCCCGGTCATTTTGAAGAGAGGACATACATTTTGTAAAAGCTGCTAATCTGGCCAAAGTTGCATTCAAATCAGCTTGAAGTTTCTTGTTTTGAGAGTCCTTAATGTTGATTTCCTCTTGCAACTGATGAAGCTCACTAACAGCCCTGTCTTTCTCCCTCTGAAGAACATTATGTCTTTCCTCAAGGTTCAACCATTCTCTTTTGTGAACTGTTTTCAGTTGCTCCAGGCCAAGCTCTAATTCTTTCTCACATTCTCTCCTTTGAATTTGTAGTTGGTCTTCTTTCTTCTTAAGTTCTCTTTTCCCACTTAAATTCTCAGCTGTAAGCCTCTCCAGTTCACTCTTTGAATCATCCAGCAAAGCTTTTTGGGAAGAAAGCTTTTCATTCAGATTGTGTATTTCTTCATTTGACTTGGCGAGCTTTTCTGTGGTATTATTTAAATCTTTTTCAAATTTTTCGCTCTTTGACTGTGATAATTTCACAGATCTTTGCAAGTCCAGGATCAGTTCCTGGAATTTAATAGAATCTTTTTGCAACTGGTTAATTTCTTGCTGCTTTTCCTTTAAGAGTTCTTGCAATTCTTTAGTTTTGTTTTTTGTACCACTATTGTTCCTCTGGGCACATTTCACTTTCTCCTCAAATGCTTTTACAAGATGCAACTGTTGTTCCTCTTTTTCCCTAATCACACTGCATTTCTCTGCCTTTAAGTCTTCCAACTGTTGAATCAGCAAACTGTTTTGTAACTGTGCAGATTTCAGCCTGTCTGTCAGCTGATCCACGTTTTTTATATGGTTGAGCAACTCTGTCTCCAGAAATTCTCTCTCATTTTTTACTTTGTAAGAAGTTTCTTGCACATTTTCAAGTTCTTCCTGTAGAAGACACTTGTCATCTTCTAAAATCTTAACTCTCTCATTTAAACTAACAATTTCTTGTTTAAGACTTCTAGATTCATTTTCTAACTTTGACAGACAGTTGTTTTTCTGGTCCAAAAATTCTTCAGTTTCTTTAACTCTTTCTGAAATCAATTCTCTCTCCTGCTCTAGGATGCGCATATTTCTCTCTTTTACTGAAATATCATCATTTAACAAAGCAATCTGCTTTAATAATGATTCTCTTTCATTTAATACATCGCTGATTTTAGACTGCATATCAGTCTGGGACACTTCCATTTGAACTTGCAGGTTTTCCAAAGCTAATTTAGTTACATTCATGTCATTATGAAGGACCTCATTTTCATTCTCAGTTTTCTCTAAAGCCTGCTTTAAGTTTTCAGAAGTGTGTTTCAATTGCTCATTTTCCTCCATTAGCTGCTTGCTCTGCAGAGCAGCTTCATGAAAACGATGCTGGTGTTCTTCCATCCTTGACGCATGTTTACATGTTTGCCTTTCTGCTTCACTCTGTAGTTCATCAATTTCCAATTGTTTGGATTCAGCAAATCGTTTCAATTGGTCCTTTATATCTTTGTTTTCATTAATGACTTCTTGAAGCTGTTTCTCAAGCTCATATTTTTCAGATTCCCTTTCACTGAATCTGTGAATAGCTTCTTGTTTTTCTTTTCTAGTGACATCAATAACCTGCCTCATTTCTGCTACTTTGCTACTGATATTCTCATAGGCTTGCAGAAGTGACTCATATTCTTGCTTTAATTCATTATGTTTAGCTTTCCATCCTGTTAATTCAACTGTCTGAGAATCTTTTAAGGTATTGAGTTGGAAAGAAAAAGCCTCTTTCTCCTGAACTATAGTCTCCATGGTAGATTTAAGACTTTCACATGCAGCAGTTAGGTTTTCATTTTCAGTTAACAGTCTAGCATTTTCAGAAACAAGGGTCTCATCACACAATGAAGAAATAGTATCTGAGTTTTGTTTTTCTCTGCCAAGTTCAGACAACAAGCATTCCAGGGTATATGCTTTATTGGTCAGTTCTTCTTTTTCTAACATTATTCTGTCAATCTGATCTTTCAAAAATTTGTTTTCTTTCAGGGCTTCCTTGCGTGATATTAAGGCTGCTTGGAGCTTTCTTTGGAGACGTTCTCTGGACTTTTCATTGACAGCATTCTTTTGCTCTTGTGGTTGAAACTCATCCACATTTATATTTTTCTCCATCTGCTCTGGAGTTGTTTCTGTTTGTTTCTGAATTTGATATTTTGTTCTTTCTATTAGCTTAGCTCTCCCAGAATGATCATGTTCCAGTGACTGAGTACAGATGTCTCTGTCTTGTAATCTGCCTTGGAGCAAATTAATTTCCGAATGTGACTGTAGCAGTTCCTTGTCAGTGGCATTTTCATCTTTAACTTTCTTGTATAATACCATAGTATTGCTAACTTCAGAAGCTTCTACAGCCTTCTCACGTAGCATACTTAACTCCATCAACAGTTCTTTGTTTTCTTTGCTGAAATGTTTTAATTCCTTTTTCATATTGAGTAATTCTTCATTGGATTTCTCCAAACTGTTGATGAACTCCTCTCTCTCTATCTTCATGTCTTCAAAGGCCATTTTAAAATGTTTGGCTTCTTCCTGGCTTTCCTGTAAACTGAGCTGTAACTGCACAGCTTCTTTCTGTATTTCCTTTTCCTGATCAAACTTATCTTTGAAATCCATTAGAGTACAATGCAGTTCCTTAATTTCCTCATTCTTTTCTGCAACTTGCATATTGGCTTGTTGAAGATCAACCTTCAATTTTTCAGATTCCTTCTGGATAGTCTTGCAATCCTCTACACTCTTTTTAATTACAGTTTCCTTCTCATTGTTCATGCATTCAATCATAGTTTTAAGGTCCATTACCTCAGTCTCAGATTTTTCCAACTTTTCTCGCAGTTGACCTATCTCTACGTACAGGCTGTCTTTGTGTTGCTCATAGTGCTGTTCTAGCTGACTCATACAATTCTTCAAGTCTACCATTTCTTCTGTTTTCTCACCAAGTTCAACTGATGTCTCTCTCAACTCATCCTTTAATGTTTTTGTTTCTTCACAAAGTTTTACATAGTCATTACTTAGTTTCTCTAACTCACTGTCTTTCATTGTCATTTCAAACACTGCCTGTTCTGATTCTCCTAACACATCTTGAATCTCATATTTTTGTTCATCTGATTCCAACTTGTTTTGGACAATAGTTTCTTGTTCTTGAAGTGCTGCTACATGAGACTCCAACTCTTTCTGTAGAGAGTATATTAGCAACTGATTACAATCAAATTCTTTACACTTTCTTTGATGAACTTCCTGGAGTGCTCTGTGTTCGTTTTTGAGGAGTTCAAAGTCTTTAGTTTGTTCATCAAATTCTGCTACAAGTTTAGCATATTCTCTCTTTTCTCTCTGTAATTTCTTAATATTTTCTTTCCAGGTTAAAAGTGATGCCTGAAGTTTCTTTTGAAAGATTTCTTTATCTCCTTCTAATAGACCTGGCTGACTAACTTCATTATTGAAATCCACAGAATTATTACCAATGTCCCCAGCATAAGATTCTACCAAATCAGTATCTTTCAATAATTCCTCGTCTACAATTTCAGCCTTGAGATTTTCAAGAGTCTCAAGAAGTTGAGAACGTTCCTCTCCATATTCTCTCTCTTTCTCACTAAGTACAGACTGCATGTGAGCAAGCATTGAGTCCTTTTCCTGCATGGACTTTAGATTTTGCTCAGATACTTTTTCTTTTTCAGCAAGGATATCTTTTAACTTTGCAACTATGTCCTCAAGCTGCTCCAAACTGGTTACTTTGGCAGAAAAACTTTCATTCATGTTATTTATCTTGGAATCTTTCTCAAACAGCTGTTGCTTCAGAGTTTCAAGATGGGACTCAAGATCTTTATTTTGTGTTTCAACATGTTTCAACTGATGTGTTAACTCATCAAGCCTCTTCAATAATTCCTCCGTTTTTTTATGCTCTTTTTCTATTTCTTCCTGTCCAATCCTTTCAAGTTTTCCAATTTTTTGCATTAGGTCTTTTCTTATTATCAATGCAGCTTGAAGCTTCTTTTTCAGGATCTCTTTTTCCTTAACTAGTTTCTCAAGATTAAACTGCAGCTGCTCTTTTTCACTCATTAAGTCTTTAAATGCAGTTTCTTTGATGCTTAATTTAACCTGATTATGTTGCAGTTCTGTCTTACAATCTTCAAGTTGCTGGGATAATCTATTAATATTTTCTACTGAATTACTCTGAAAAGCTTCCAAATGCTGTAGTTTGGTGTCTAATATACTTCGCTCTTCAGAAAACTTCTTCATTTCATTAGACATGGATTCCACAATTTGAGCAACAAAACAATCCTTTTCTTTCAGCTGCTGATTTAGAGCAGAAATTATATCGTTCTGCTGGTCAGTCTGTGAAGTTAAATTTTCTACACTCAGGTCTTTTTTCTCCATTTCTTCTAGGAGACGCACTATTTTTTTACCTTCGATGTTCAACTTCTCATGACTGATTTGGAGTTCTTTTTCTGATTTATGTAGCTTCTCTTGAAGCAATTTAACTTCCTTGTTCATTTCTGCTAATAATTTTTCTCTTTCTTCCACAAAAGACTGTTGTTTATACAACGTGTCTTTGACAGTGGCCATTTCTTTTGATAGACATTCAATTTCAGAATGACAGGTATTCTTCACCTTTTCAAGATCATTCTGCAACAGCTCCTTTTCTTTCTCTATCGAATGCATACTTTTTAACTTATCTTTTATAATATCCATTTCTTTCTCCTTTTCTAAAAGAAGCAGTTGAAATTCCTGTCCTTCCGTTTCTTTGCTCAGAATAGTGGATACCATGGCAGAGAATTTTTCCAGTTTAGTTTTACTACTACTAACCTGCTGACCAACATCTGAAGTCTCTGCATCCTTTTCTTTGAAGAAGTGTCTACTACTAAGTAATGCAGATAGGCTTTCAGTTAGCTCCTCTTTTATAACATCCAGTTCTTGTTGTAAAGACTGGATTTTACCATCCTTTGGTTTCATTTCACTTTCTAAACTGCTCAGCTGCTCTTTAAGAATGGAATTTTGCTGAGTTGCCCTATCAAATTCTGTTACCCACTTGTTTTCTGACTCAATTAGACTTTGTTCTAACTTTTCAATTTTAAGCTTTAATTCAGAGACTTCTTCACCCTTCACACTAACCTGCAGCTGTAACTGCTCTTTTTCATTCTTCATCTTCAGTTTGACAGCATCTATCTGCATTCTTGAGTAATTCTCAGTGACTTCTAGTTTTTCATGAATTTCTTGTAGTTCTTCTGTTTTTTGCTGTAACTGATTTTGGTATGTAATAAGTTCTTTGTTTTCTACAGTAAACTTATCAATAGTCTCTTGTAAGAGAATTTTCTCCTTTGCTAAAGAATCCACCTGTTGCTGCAATCTCTCTATTAAAAGAGCGCTGTCATGGCAGTCTTGAGAGGATTTGGAACGTACATTGTTCAGCTCAGACTTTAAATGTTCAATATTTTTAGCCTGTTCAGTGCATTGCATATAGAGAGTCTGTAAAGTTAATTCTTTTTGCTGTGTATCTTGTTTCCATATATTTATTTGGTCCTGTGCTTTCTGATGTTCACGTTTTACAGAGTCCAGGTCAACTGTCAGAGAATCAATTTTCTTCTGGTTAATAGCAAAACTGTCATCTTTTTCCTGCAAAACACTAGTAAGGCTTTTCACAGCTGCAGCACTTTTCTCTAGTTCCTCTCTAAGCATCTCTATCTCATTAGTAAGAGCACAAATGTTGCTCTCTGCCAGCTGTATACTGACATCTTTTTCGTTTAACGAATTAAGTAGCCCAGCTATAACTTCCTCCTTCTTACTAAGTGATACATTAAGTGTGTTTCTTTGCTCGTACTGAGCTGCAATTTTTTCCTGCAGATATAAGAAAGCATTTTCTTTTTCCTGTGCCAGTTCTTTGGACTTTTGTATTTCTTGTGTCAGTTCATGCATCTGACTCTGAAGCTGAGAAACTAACTGTATCTTCTTTTCATCTTCACTAGATTTGTCACTTAGCTTTTTGAGGAGGCTTGTTTTTTCTATAAGAGAAGATTCTTTTTCTAGCATGGACTGGCTAATATCATTTATTACTTTCTTCTGATCATTTATCTCTTTTTCTAGTTTTAGTGTGACTTCTTCCAGATCTGTAGCCTGGTTCTTTAAGACCTCACATTCTCTCTCTTTGTCATGAAGATCTGTCTTCAATTTATCATTGACTAATATGGCATTATTGACAGCCAATTCCTTCTCTAGAACAATTGTTTTTAACTGTTCTGCTTCAGAGGTCAAAGACTCAAACTGGTTTTGCTGCATACAGGAAGACTCCTGTATTTCAGAAATGTGTGCTTTCAAATTAACATATTCATCTATCTTTTGCTTTAAAGACTCATCTTTCTGTATAACTGACTGATTCAATTCTGCTGTTTTTTCCATCATATTTTTAAGCTGACACTGAAGGTCAGAAATTATCTCCATATTCTCAGACAGTTGAAATCTAAGCAAATCAGATTCCTCAGATTTATCTTTAAACAACTTTAAATCTTGGGCTTGCTTCTTAAATTCATTCTCTTTTTCTTGTGCTGCCTGTCTAAGCTGACTGGTTTCAGAGCTCAAAGCTTGTACCTGGTTTTGCAAATCTGAAATTATTTTCAAATGCTGCCCTTCTCCTGCCACTTTCTTTTCTTTCATTTGCTGAATCAAAGCTTCCTTCTCAGAAAGGAGAGCTTCTTTTTCCTCAACACCAATTTTTAATTTTTCATTTTCAATGGTTAGGCTATCAATTTGGTGCTTCAAAGCTAAAATATTATAATCTTGCTGAGACACGTGTGAAGTCAAGGCAGTTATTTCATCTGACTTTTTCATTACTGCAGCATTAACTGTTTCAACATCTACTTTCAATTTTTCATTTTCTAGGTTTAGTATGTGTGCTTGGTGCTTAACTGACACAATTTCTGACTGGTGCTGCGTCAACTGAGACTGAAGATCAGCACATTCACTTGACTTTTTGCTGCATATAACTGAAATGTCTTCCTTTTCATGTTTTAGCACATCCCCTTCTTTCCTTAGTAGTTCTACTTGGTTATTTAACATTGCACTTTTTTCAGTTTTCTCAGCAACCTGCTTATGTAGATTCTCAAGCTCTACATCTTGATTTTTTATAGTAAGAGCTCTCTCTTCCAGCGACTGAGATAACTTTATATTTGCCTCCTTAAGCTTTCGAACTTCATTCTGTAACTTTTCCATATCAACTTTATTTTCCTCTACTTGCTTACGTAAGGAAACATTATGAAGGATTTGTTCTTCTTTAGCTTCAAAATCTACAGTTATGTCTTGAATTTGTTTCTGTAATAATAATATTTTTTCCTCACTCTGGCTGAGCTGTTGGAGTAGCGTGTTACATTCAGTCAGCTTATTATTTAGCATTTCTTCTTTTTCTACTTCTCTGTCTTCCGCATCCTTCAACTGAATGACGAATGATTGTATTTGTTCATGTAACTGTTGTGTCAGCTCCCTGCTTTCGGATAGCTGATTGGTTAGCACATTGCATTCCTTTGTTTTCTCTAGCAGCTGCTCTGTAACTGAATTTTCTTTTTGCTCTACAAGTGTTGAAAGTTGCTCAACCTTTTTCATTAACACTTCTTTATCATAATTTAGCTCTGAAAGTGTTTTTTGGTACTCTGTTTGACTGACAGATATCTTATTCTCCATCTCTGCTACAGCCTTGTTTCTCTTCAACAGCTCACACTCCTTCATGTCCAATAGTTTGGACAAACTCTCATTTTCACTGACTAATTGTTGCTTTTCTTTTTCCACAGCATCTATGATATTTCTCAGATCTTCATTTCCTTTTATTTGCTCTGACAAATCTTTTTCTTTCCCCTCAAGAGCTGCTTGCAACTGCTTATTAATTAAAATAATTGTTTGTGTCTCTGCTTCCATCTTACTAACTATTTCTTGTCTTTCAGTTACGTGGTTCTTAAGTTCTTCAAACTGCATCTCTTTGGCTTTCAGATCTCCAATTAATTTATGTTTAGTCTCTTCACTTTGCTGCTCAACAATCTGAAGTTTTTGCTCTAACGATGTAATCGTCTCTAGTTTCTCTTGTAAAACATTTTTAACTGTTTCTTGATGTTCAGTATGTTCTGCAAGCTGTGTGGATAACTTAGCCAATTCTTCATCTTTAGTTGCAGCTTCCAAAACTAGTTTGTTGTATAAATCTTTAACTGATTTTAACTCCTTCTCAAAACTCTGTTCTTTGTTCTCCTTCTCTTTAAGCAAACTCTTAAGTTTCTCCTTTATAGAGCTGTTTTCATCAAGCTGGGATTTCAAATATTTAGTTTCTTCTCTGTGTTTTGCCTCAGTTTCTTGTAGTTTTTCCAAAGTTTTATTAATTTGTTCTTTCAACAAAGTAATCTGTGACTCACACTCCATGAGCTTGTTATGGTATGTAATCCTGTTGGACTTGATTTCAGAACGTAGATCCTTAAATGTTATGCTGTTCTCACTGATTTGCCTTATCAACTCCTCATTTTCTTTTGTTTTAGCTTCAGTCTGGCTTTTAGATTTCTCCAGTTCCAACCCCATTATATTAGTCTGCTCAGAAAGTACAGAAATCTTCATGCTTGTTTCTCTTATATCAGCTGTTTGAACTTCTTTGAGTAAGTGGGTTTCCCTTTCAGCCTTCGTCAATGCTTCTTCCATCTCTCGTATTTCTTCTTCTTTACACTGGATCTGGCGTTTTAGAATGACAATCTGTTCAGAATAGTCAGTCATATTGGAAGAGAGGGCAGACACTTCTTTGTCTTTTTCCACTAGTACTTCCTTGAGGTTGTCAATTTCTCTTTCACGTCGCTGGAGGTCTTGAATTAGTTGAGATCTCTCCTCTAAATGGTTTGTGTTCAATCTGTCAAGTTCTTCATTTGTCTGGGCAAGTTCAAGTTGCATCAATTCTACCATGGCATCTTGTTTCAAGGTCTAAACATCAAGAAAACAATGTTACAAAATATGCTATAACTTTCACTTAAAGCATTTTAGAGGAAACTGCTCTCCCGCTTATGAGACCAGTACCCAAAGCTAAGTAATCAGTCTCATTTAACAATGCTTGAACTAAAAACCTGTATAATGATAGAGTAACAAATTAACTACGAGTTATTTTAGGATGACTTTCATATTCCAAAAAGTTTAAATGGTGAGCACTTTTAACTCTTACATATTCTGCTAGACAATTATAATAGATCAAGCCAAACTAAGCACATGTAAAACAATTTCCACATCACTTTAACGAGTTACCTTTTCTTTAAATGTGGCAACTTTTCCTGTTAGATCACTGACAGCTATTTTCTGTTCTGTGCACTCCACTTCGTATGCATTGTACTTCTTCAAGACTTCCTCCAACTGAACATAAAAGAAAATTTTCACTGAGATATGTAATTACACAAAAGAAATAATGCCTGCATGTCTGTAAGTTACAATCCTGAATTTAAGTTTACATAATTCTGATTTACGAAGAAACTGATACACAGTCTACACACAGGGACCTTTTATAATTGACCAATGAAACACAGATTTGTACGGATAAAGCACAGCAACTGTATAATGAGTCACAGCAAAATCAGACAACAGTTCAGCACAAGTAAGTAAGTAATACCACATTCAATTGAAAGTGCAGAAGTTTCTAAATAGGAAAAATGACAATAGTATTATTGGAATATGACCAGGAAGTCAAGGTAAACACCCCAAAATTTTGGTCATTTACATCTCATTCAAAAAACATCAAAACAAAATTTATTCACAAGAACACAAATTATTATTCAAAAGGAATGTAAAATGGGATAGGATTAGATGGGTCAGGGAATCAGTAACGAGATATTGAGCCCATCACCTCCAAGTCACCAGTTTCAAGATGGCTGAGGTAATTTGAAGTTACTACCATCTGTGAAAGGGCACACCCTCACACAGAGAGGGGACGAAAAAGCTTCACTCGGCCTGTTCAACACCAACAAAGAGCACCTGCAATGCTTCTTCTGCCGGGTGGGTTGGGGAGGGTGGGTAGCTTAAAAGGAAAAACCTGCCACAGGAAGGGGCAGCGAACAGGGAGAAGGCTACCCCAACTCAACAACCGAGTTGTTGTTCAGGCCCACTGAAAGGGAGACAGCAACAAGCCTCACTGCTCCCAAAGCTACAGGACACAGACTCAGAGCAGCACGCACCACGAAGAGGGGGACCCTGGGTAGACTAAGCTCAAGGGGCTGACCCAGGAAGACTGCTTGAGTTCCAGTTCATCCTTGCTTCTTTTCAATTTCCCATGGCCTCCCCTCTCCCATATGGGAAGAAAGAGGGCAAAGGACTTTTCTTTTCTGTTTGCTTCAGGAACACTTTGGGCATTTGCCATGGGGGGAAAGAAAAACAGTCCAAGGACCTGAAGAGGAGTCTGGAGGGGAACCCTGCCCCTATACCATCCAACAGATATTCAGTGGCCTTTCTGAAATGAACTGCTCCAAGTGAGCAGATGCCAAAATCACAACTAGCATCCATGTTAGCAGCCTCAACTAAGAAACCAAAGTTGAATAGGCAGGGAGATTTAACTATTTTACTTCCCCCATATGAAGGAGGAGCTTCGGAAGAGGTGGAGTGTATTGAGATGGCAATCTTGGGAAGACTGCCATATCACTTCCCAGAATGAATGCATCCAATATATCATTAATAAAAGGGTTCAGGTTGCTAGTGTTGTCACTCCTGTACCTTTTCCAGACATTGACGTTTACTTCAAATTGTAAAACACATTTTAAAAAAAGGCTTAAAACTTGCATTCAGTTAGGAAATTGTTACCCAATATAACAGGATTATATTTTCTTTCATTATATCTATTAATTCTTTGCAAGACTTTTACAAAAAAACATTAGATTCCAAAGCAAAAGAAGGCTACCTGAATTTAAATTCAACATTGTTCCAAAAGTAATTATGTTCAGTGCCTCATCATGTGTTCAACTTACCTTCTGTTCAGTTTGCACAAGCTTTTCACCAAGTTCCTTGTTCTGAAGATCTTTTTCTTGAAGTAACTTCCTCAAATTTTCAATCCGTTCCAGTTTTTCTGTTGTACTCAACAGCTTTTGTTCCTTCTCCGCAAGTGAAGTTTCAAGGAAGCTTTTTCTATCACTTAATCTAGCAAGAAAATATCTATTTAGAACTCTAATACTCAATGTTCATTTAATTAAGTAGTATTTGAAAACAGAGCATGTTATTTTCCAGTCTTAACTTTCTAAAGGCAATGTATAATTTTTAGGGCTATCAAGAGATTAAAAAAATTAATCGAGCTGTTAAACAATAGAATACCATTTATTTAAATATTTTTGGATGTTTTCTAAATTGTCAAGTATATTTATTTCAATTACAACACAATACAAAGTGTACAGTAATCACTTTATATTTATTTTTTATTAAAAATATTTGCATTGTAAAAAACAAAAGAAATCGTATTTTTCAATTCACCTAATACAAGTACTGTAGTGTAATCTCTTTATCATGAAAGTTGAACGTACAAATGTAGAATTATGTACAAAAAAACTGCATTCAAAAATAAAACACTGCTATAACATGAAATACATGGCAGAATGTGGGTAAAATAGAGCAGGAGACATACAATTCTCCCCCAAGGAGTTCAGTCACAAATTTAATTAACACATTATTTTTTTAACGAGTATCATCACCATGGAAGCATGTCACCTGGAACAGTGGCCAAAGCATGAAGAGGCATATGAATCTTTAGTGCATCTGGCACATAAATATCTTGCAACGCCAACTACAACAGTGCCATGCGAACACCTGTTCTCATTTCAAACGACATTGTTATTAAGAAGTGTGCAGCATTATCTCCCATAAATGTAAACAAACTTGTTTATCTTAGTGATTGGCTGAACAAGAAGTAGGACTGAGTGGACTTGTAGGCGCTAAAGTTTTACATTGTTTTGTTTTTGAGTGCAGTTATGTAACAAAAAAACCCTACATTTTTAAGCTGCACTTTCATGATAAAGAAATTGCACAATAGTACTTGTATGAGGTGAACTGAAATATACTATTTCTTTTATCATTTTTACAGTGTGAATATTTGTAACCAAAAATATAAAGTGAGCACTTTACAGTTTGTATTCTGTGTTGTAACTGAAATTGATATATTTGATACATCTGCATATAGAAAAACATCAACAATATTTAATAAATTGGTAGTCTGTTGTTTAACAGTGCAATTAATCGTTATTCATTTTTTAATCACAGTTAATTTTTTTGGGTTAATCACGTGAGTTAACTGTGATTAATCAACAGCCCTAAAAATTTTCTAACTACAATTTATATTATTATGAATTCACTATATGTACACTTCAATAAAAATAACCAAATCCAGAAATAATCTGATTTTACTATTGTAGTGGAAATCAAGACTTATTTTCCAGCTTTCTGAAAGTATTATATTCTTTATGTTTCACTGCAAATGTAAATGTAAAGCTGCAAAGAGACGTGTATAATTGCAACTGGTCCTGTACTGAATGTTTTTAAAAAATTGTTTTACCCTTTAAGCTGCTCATTCAAACTGGAAACAAGCACTTGGTGCTTTTCTGCATCTCGCATTTGTTGGGTACGCAGTTGACTGAGTTGGGTCTGCAAACGTTCATTTTCACTCTGCAACAAATCAATGGTGAACATGATTACAGCTCACAAATCCAGAATGGCAATAAAATTGCCAAGACATCTTGAAAATCTGCCCCATAGCATTTCACATTCTACACACTGTTAAGACTACTGTTCTAGCATATTAGTGATTACCAATTCAGGTCTGAAATATTACTGGTTCAAACAGTAGATGTTACTCACCTTTGAGAGGTTTCTCCCTTGGTTATTCCATCATAACATGAAACTCAAGAGACTCTAAACACTTTACACAAAAAAAAGAACAAACACACATACTTGTACTGTGTGAAAGCAGCTTATTTTTCTGTGCTTGCCTTCACTGCATTGTTAGCTTGAGGTATAACTCACATTTTGCCCCTTACCCGATTCCTGTCCACACCCAAAATCTCTAGATCGAGTAAAGTGGTGCTTTAAGTGGTGAGTTAGTTGACCCATAAGGGAGTTGGTTGGTTGAAGCTTGAGTGCTGATGATGCTAGTAATAAAATGGGAATTCAGCAGCTGGAGTTACTACTCATCAGCTGCTAATTAACGATTTTGTGGTGCCAGTCAAGTCACTCTGGGTAGCTGGAGTGTTGTTTCAGAGTGGCTGCTCTCATTCCTTTCTCACTCAAAGCTGACTAACTTGAATGGAGTAACTCTAATGTATTTACTCAAGCTAACTGTTGCAGTGAAGACAAGTTCTAAAAGGAGAACACCAGAGACAGCTCATTGGTTGAAAACATTTTCCATTTTGGTTTGAACACAGTAATGAATTCCAACCGTTTCTCTGCAGATCTTTTTAAACTTTTGTTGTTGCTCTGATCAAAGGCAACCAGCAATCTGCAGTAGACTGCAAAATAATCTGTGGAAGGAGGTGAAACGAAAAATAAAGCAAGCTCCATTGACACAGTTTATAACACAGTAATACTCCGTTATTCTAGCCAACTTCACTGCACCAGTTCATGAGTAAAACTGCAAAACAAAAAACAAACAGGAAAAAAAACAACCCAGCAACCACAACCAAAAGCAACACACACAAATCCAAATCACCAACAAGAGTTGGCAGGACAAACAATATGGCAAACCTGTCAACTCTAGGGAAAATATGCTATCACTTTGGAGTGGGCAGAACACACCTGTACAGCCCTCAATGGCTGCCCTTCTTCCTCTACACCAAATGTTACCTGTATTGAAAGGCTTTGTTACAAGATTCTTAAATATGAACATAAGGTTGTCTACCTCTTAATATAAACAACTTAATTGTGAAAAAAAAAACAGTAATTTAATATATGCATTTTACTAGGTAAAGGAACAATTAGATATATACTACAACTGTGGAGTTTTAGGGAGAAGTTAGTCATGTCATTTTGAAAGCTTCAGAAATTGTGAAACAAAATAATTTATGGACCAAGAAACTTTTAAAACATCTGTTTGGACTGAAAGTTTTTAATTTATTATTTCATTTGTTGTCTTCATGGACTGATTTTGGGAGGTTTCTGGAAACAGTCATTAATAAGTGAAACAATGAATGTGATTTTAAAAAAAAAATAGTAAGCAGTTACCGTAACAACCCAAATACCATACCATATTAAAAAAGGGTAATAGAGACATTAGCTGCTAAGAAACTCCCTTGATACTTTGAAGGTGTAATTTATTGTGATTTCAATCTTCAATCTTTTTGGGGTGAAATCCTGACATCACTGAAGTCCATGCAACTTTTGCCAGTGAATTAAATGGGCCAGTATCTCTCTGTAGGCTGGTAGCTAAACATCAGAAGCATACTCACACCCAGGTTTTAAACTACATGAAAGGATAACTACACCCTTTTGTGGAGTAGATAAATTAAAATCCTTACACAGCAAAGTTATGGGTTTTTAAAAATTTAATAGATACTACCAACCATTTTACCAAGGCAGGGAATAATACAGATCAACTACTCTGTACAGGACATAGTAACAGGTTTCAGAGTAGCAGCCGTGTTAGTCTGTATTCGCAAAAGGAAAAGGAGTACTTGTGGCACCTGAGGGACTAACCAATTTATTTTATAAATAATAAATAAATTGGTTAGTCTCTAAGGTGCCACAAGTACTCCTTTTCTTTTTTAGGACACAGTAAGTTACTCAAGTGTCAAAAGTGAATGTTCAAATTATTCTCTATAGTGTCCTCCAACTTTTTAGATTTCCATGTGTATTTACTTCACACCCTATTTGCCTGCCATCTGCTATATCATCTTGGTTTACACGTGTCTTCTGCTTGCAACTCTCATAAATATGGGGGTTGCTCTACCACTTTTGCAGCTTCCATCTAGAAAAACTCTCTCCTCCCTTCACCTACAGGCCCTTCCCTGACTTCAATAATTTCATTTTGTTATTAGCCTTTAACTTCTCTGACTATGAAGTATTATGCAACCTCCTTTAGACTATGAGAAAATGATATAGTGTTGATATTAGAAGTGATATTAAAGATAAGTAGTTATTAGGGCTTGATTCCTCACTCACACCAGAATAAGCCAGAAGTAACTACTAAAATGCAGATGTAGAGTAAGTGAAAATACATTTGTGTCCGTGACAAAAGAATCAAGTTCTTGACCTCTGAAACAGGCCCTATACTGTTGATGACAAAAATGATATTGAATTTCAACATGTTGCTGCCACTAGCTACAGGTGTCTAAACATTATTTTTACTGAATAATTATTTTCAAAAATATTTTTCCGTTTTTGCAGGGTAAGAAATGTGTGTGACTTTTCCTTGCAGTGAGCAAAATGGGTGCAGTTTTCCACTGTTCAATACCACACAATATAGTAGGAGTACATCGAACTGTAATATTACCTACACAATATTATTGAAGTACAAAAATATACTGTAGAATCTTTTGTTAATCTTCATTTTTGCTTTACTAGAGACTATTTTCATCCAAATATGAAGAGAACACTAAATGATTCTCCCTACATCAGCTTCGGCTCCTAACACAAATATAAAAGATCACCTGAAGGGATTCCATTCTGCCCTGCAGCTGTAATCTGTCTTCCAAGTCCTGACAACGTTCCTCCAGGAATAGAATTTGTTCCTGTAGTTGATTTCTTTCCAATTCCAACTCTTCAACTACTGTCCGCAAACCTACACAGTTTCAAAGGAAAAATATCTATTTCAAGAACGGTTCCAAACAACGTGTTTCACATGTAGATAATGTCAGATAACAGAAGTCTAGCAACTACCCACACCATTACTGGCTTAACTTTCACAGGTGTGGAGCACCTGCAGGTCCTGGATTTCAGTGGGAATTTTATGGATGCTCAGCACCTCTGAAAAACAGGTCATCATATTTATAAAGGATTTAACGATCATATACTCCCTGAACTTTTCAAGTAATGGGATTAAGTTCACAGTTCAAGATCCCCTATAAAAATTAGCAAAGTTATCTTGCTTTGGACAAACAAAGGGCCAAATCCTGTGAATGTTTGTGAACTGAATAATTTTACTCAAATGAGTAAAGTTGTTTGTTTGCAGCATCCAGCTCTAAGCACCATTAACCTATACCAATTGAAGTGGACTATCAAAAGCTGGGAGCTCATCTGTTCAACAGAATATAGCAATTCTATTTTAAAGCAGACCTGACAAAGGAATATTCACTGGGTACGCTGACTTTGCAAAGACTAAAATTAGCTATCCCGTACAAGGACTATGCTCATATTTGTTAGATGTAGTGTAGCTGCAGCTGTGTCAGTCCCAGGATGTTAGAGAGACAAGGTGGGTGAGGCAATACCTTTTATTTTCAGCCCAGTAAAAGATATCACCTCACCCACCTTGCCTCTGGAATTCTCACATTTGGAAGTTTTGCCTTATGGAGAGTGGGGTAGGAATGATGAGTGGCTGAGCCAATCCATGCTAGACAGGAAAACACAGTAAATGATAACTGACATGTGGCATCTTCAAACCATTGCACAGTGCTCTAGGAGGAGCGAGACTGCAGCCCTTGTGCACCGGTATATTATTAGCCAGACAAAGCCATATGATGGTTTAAGAAATGCTTTGGGAGTTCAGAAGGCAACACCTTCCAGATAGGACTGTCATCAGCATAGGTCAATTTTACAGACTAACATGTTGTAATAATAAAAAAAAAATAATTAAAATATTTAAAAAAAATCTGACTTAATTTAAATAAAAAAATTGAAACAAGTATAGGTTTTTTTTAAAGTAAACCTATTTAAAATTAAATGTGAAATTGACAATCTATTAAAATAATTCAAATTAAATACAAAAATAATATTAAGCAGTACATGGTTTGCCGCCAACCGTTAAAAGTCAAATCACTGAACTGCTGGAAGTCATTGAATAAGCATCTGGAATCAGAATTTGCGGAAGTGTTAAACCAGCTTTTACAGCAGCCACTCTTCATTTCCATTTATTCAACCGGTTCAGTTCAATGACTAGTTCATTCAGAGTTAAGAATCAGTTAAATTCACTAACTACAGATAAGACTTCCTTTGTTTACTAAATCAGTTAGTGTTAAAATGTAAAACATGTTCTGATAAACTTTTTACTGATCAATAAGTTTATGTATCTAGCACTTAAGGTAGTCCTATTTAATTAAAAAGTTTTAAATGCTGTTTTTGTGCATTTTAAATCTAATTTGAATTTCCATTCAACTCACATCACAAGTAAAAAATTAATCATCTTCTAACATAAAAATGTAAAAATTAAGAATTTGTATAAATGTAAGGTAAGCTATATAACCACTTAAATAAATATGTATAAATATAGTATATCCTCCTGATTCGCAAAAACACTGAATTTAATGTACAGGCTATATTTAGCTGCAAATCACTATTTTTAATGGTTATCAACTAACGAGATTCAACCTTTCTATAGGAAAATAAAGTACACATGCAAAGCACAATTAAATCAATTATTTAAATCAAGGTTTCCTGCATGCTGATTTTAATAACCATTAAATTGGTGATTAAATCACTGATTTAAATCAATGCATTCTGTAGCCAAACTAAGACACTGGGACAAAATCGTTTCCAGTCTTACACCAATTAAGTAAAACTGTCAATCAAACTACATTTCCTTCCATTTCTATCATATTTCTTCAGGTCAAGTTTCATTCTAGTTGAGAAGCATCAGGGTTTCACATCTACATATTCCTTACGCTATTCTTGTTCAATAATCTCCTCGATAAACACAAAGCAGCCAATTCTGATGGCACAGATTATTAGCTTCTTCAAAAAAGTTTTACCTAAGAGTGCCATATGAAAAAATAGATGCTTTTTAAATGGATCAATAAGCTAACAAAACAAAACTCTGGATTGATGGTTCACTACAAACAGGTCAGGATTCAGAATTAAAGATAATAATCATGTAATTAAGAGGTATTAGGCTAATAAAGATGGATCTTTCACTATTACACTGTATCTACATAATATTTTTAAATGATAAAGAGGGCATATATGGCTCCAAAGCCACCAGCTAGGATGATGACAATGGACATTTCACAGTACAACTGAATTATCTGCTCAACATTTGTGTGTTGCAGTAGTTAATACACACATTTGTACTCACAACTTCTGGTCTAAACCAGTACCTGCTGTAAAAGGCTGTTGATTTTAAATCAGGGCTATTTAAAACTGTAAGTATCTGTCCCAAACACTAAAAACACCTTCATTTTCCTACCGCATTTCCAGTTCCCTACCCAGCAACCTTGCAAGCTTCTACTCGGAATGCCAAAGCAAAAATCAGCTGACTTGTGAGAACACCACACAAAAATGGCTGCAATTTTCTTCAATAGTTGAGATTTTCAATTAAAACTTTATCTGTCGAATTAAAAAAAAATCCTATATTTCAAAAAATTTCAAAACCAAGATACTCTGTGTGTGTAAATGTTTGAAAACTATTCTTCTAAACTGAATATTCCATTACTTATGATAGCTGTAAATTTATTTTGATACAAGGTTACTTTTCACCTAATCTAAATTATTATTTTGAGAAAGATGTAGATGAAAGGGTGAACGTAATATTTCTAACAAACGTGTCCTGGGACTATATATTTACTTTGTAGTAGACCGTTGCCAAACAGCACTAAGAAACGCCAGTAACAGTTCTTGATTTTTTATCATAACTAAAGAAACACTTGGAACACATGGACTTGACTGATAAACTGCCAATAAAATACAACTACTATCTTTCACAGATATAAAAATAGAGGAAGAAATAATGCACATACATATACACATCAGCATTTAATCTTAAAACTAAAATGACACAGAAGTGGAATATAATGGTTTGGTTGGAAAACAAGATTATATAAAGTGGAGCCACTTCAACAAGAACAAGACTAATAACTTAAAAATATATATATATATATAATCTTACCATACAGGACAATACATTTTGATGGGGACAAGGACTGGGAGAGTTCCAGGTGTTAAACCATGACTGTGCTCTAGTTCTGAACCAAAACTAGACAGTTCATCCAGCACGCACATGCTTCAAAATGAAATGGAAAAAAATGCAAGCCAAAAAAAAATTCAACAAAGATTAGAATACACCACAAAATGGGTTGTTAGTTAAATTTGAAAAACAAAAACAAACACAAAATACAGATGCTGTGCATGCTTTAATAAACGGTCTAGTGGTTATCACACCTGCATTAGGAGAAGCATACTCTGGCCACCAACCTCCCATGTTCTCTCCTTCAGCTGAATCAGTGCTATCCAAGGTGACATTCAGCTCTTGAAAGCATTGTTTTCTATCAAAGCTGTATTCCTCCTACACACAGGACGTGAAAGCAGAGATCAATAAAAAAAGACGTACTTAAGATACACACACAGTTGTCAAAAGGGACAGTTGCAATTAAAATTATATGACTGACTTCTGTATTAAGGCCGAACTTTGCTAATGAATCTAAGTTTGAGATATCAGAGGTAATTAAATATAGAATTTTTTTTTCCTGTAAAATGTGAGCATGATATTGATGTCTCCTAACCCTACATACACATTAATAGATAAAGATCACAAACATCTATAAGAAACAATATAAATGATTACCCCAAGGGACACCAGAATTAATTGATGCTCTTTAGAGATCATCCCACTGACAAGAAAAATAAGTAAAAGTTGTTCTTAAGCTGAAAACAGCCCTGATTCACTAAGGTATTTAAATGCTGGCTTAACTTGCAGCATGTGTGTTGTTCCATGGGAAGTTTCTTAATGACTTTAGAATAACAAACATGTAAATTTCATAACCTAAAGAGAAACCTATGATGCTACTAGAATTTACCTGTATCCATTATGGCTATATACACCTTTGTTTTGTTTACCTCTGTAAACCCTTCTTTGCCTCCTGTCCTTCAGTTATATTTTTGTAACTGTATCTTACTTTCAGCTGTAAAGCACCATGCATATTTATAGTGCCATATAAATAACAGAATTACTAATGTCCCTGATTAACATATAGGTAAAATGTGTTTCTTATTTCTACCAACCTACCTGATGTTTCCCGCTGGCCTGGTTGCTCTTCCTTCTTGCCTGCTGCAGCCTGCCAGTTCTTTGAACTGTAGTCAGTTCCTCCTCCAGCTCCTGCTGCCCTGAGACTATGGCTGGATCAGAGCAGCCAGGAAAGAACCAGTCATCCTCAATCAGTTTTGTGCCACAGGAAAGCAATTACATTTACACATGACACACATACTAGATACAAAGAGATCAGTGACAGACTGAAGTCCCTATGAATGACTGACAGGAATAAGATTATCGGAGCAATCCATAGCATTCACCTTGTGATTTCCCTCAACAATGTTACACAGAATATAAGAATAATTTTCATGTAATTCTTTCAGAAGTCTATTGAAGTATGATTTTACTTCTTCAGAAGCATTTTAGAAAGACTGAAAAATAAAAAAGAGGGATTTATATTTTGACACTACAACAAAAATGCAGCCAATTAAATTGCCAAATTACAATTCAGTTCAATCTGCCAGGTTAAAATACAACTAATTTGTACGATAAAGACATCAGCTGAAATTGCTGTATTTGTACAGCTGAACAATCACATGCATTTTTATGGAAATGAAATGCTTCTTGCTTATATCTTTAATTTTAGTGTGAGCTACAATGCCAGATAATTTGAGGAAGTCACAAGCATGTGTTACACTGCAAACTGGCATCAAATCATCTTATCAGACATTAATAATATGATTCTTGGTAAAACAAATACAGAATCACTTGTAAATAACACACCTGAATAAATTCAGAATATGAAAGCTTAAATATGCATCTTGTCCAGTGTTAGAAATGATTTTTCCATTTTAAGTACATTCCCATCTGTTTTGTGATATGACAAAACGTGTGATAGGTTGGGGAATAGATGTTTCATGCAAAGCAGACGAAACAGCATGAAGAAATAAAGATAAAGGTGGCTCCATACTTTAATCACTGCAGAGGCCATATCTACTCTCAAATTCAACACTCAACAAATTAATCCAATTCAAAGTAAACTCTCCCCACAGTCCATGATGTTCATAGAAAAACTTACATCCATGCATTAATGAAGTAAGAAATGGATCAAATTCATTCCTAGTGTAGCACTGGGCCAGGAGGATTCCCACTGGAATGCCCCTGACTTAACCCAAGTTACAGTACCCAATACCCATAAAATTTATTTTTGTCACATTTATCTGTTGCATGTTGTTAGGAATTCTTTTTGCTTTTTTCACCCCAATGACAGAATTAATGGAAAACTACAAGGTAATAAGAGATCCAATTATTGCAACTCTACAATACTAGGAAGAATTAAATTACTTTTTTAAAAAAAGTATTTTGCATGGGAAACTACTGAGTTAAAATTCACATATTTTTACAATATTTCCTTCCCTACATTACAACCACCACCTTAAACTAATAAAACTAAAAAGATCTGTTAGACACCTAGTTTAGTGTGGGAGCTTGTTTTTGTATGTTTTGCCATTTATTTTGGTTTTTTACTTCTTGCATTTTACTTAATTTGGAGAGCAAAAATAAACTAGTCATTTTCACTTTTGCTTTTAATCATGTTTTGGTTTTATGCATTACAACAATAATTCAGGGTTGAGTTGCAAACACAGCTTGGGAATCTTCATTTGATTTTATTTAAACATGGTTTGCACTAGAATTAAAAAAAAAATAAAAAAAATATGCAGGCTTTTCTTAGGTTTTGTAAAAGTGAAAAATTCTCATACCCATACTCACATTGAGTTGTACCTTTCTTTGCAAATAGTCCCATTGAAGTCAGTGGAACCATTTGTGAAGCAAGATGCTATTCAAAGTGAGTATCAGAATTTGCTCTTTACTTTTGTAAAAAAACGAACAAATGTTTTTTTATGTAAACTTGACAGTGTCCCAATAATTTGGCAATGCAAAGAAGGAATGAAAAAAATAATAATTAGGGCTGTCAATTAAGTTTTGCACTGTTTTGTTTTTGAGAGCAGCTATGTAACAAAAAAATCTACATTTGTAAGTTGCACTTTAAGAATAAAGAGATTGCACTAAAGTACTTGTATGAGGTTAATTGAAAAATACTATTTCTTTTGTTTATCATTTTTAGAGTGAAAATATTTGTAATCAAAAATAATATAAAGTGAGCACTGTACACTTTGTATTCTGTGTTGTAATTGAATTCAATACATTTGAAAACATAGAAAATCATCCAAAAATATGTAATACATTTCAGTTGATATACTATTGTTTAACACTGCTATTAAAATAGCAATTAATCACGCTTAATTTTTTATCACAATTAATTTTTTTTAGTTAACCACGTAAGTTAACTGCGATTAATAGACAGCCCTACTTATCACTTAAGAAATTATATCAATAGCAAAATTACTAATGACTTTCCCCATTACAAAGCACCAGAAATTGGAGGATTTTAGATCTATCAGGTAAATTGTATAATTTTATTACAACATTTCTGGTTAATTTAACAACTATATTAACAATTGTTGTTAATAGTTTTCTAAAGTCAGATCATGTCACAACATCGAAAATCTGATCTGCAATTACTTCTAATAGAAAAGCTGATCGTTTCAGCCTCATGATTTGATCTTGCAAACATTTATATACAATTTTCCTCGCACAGAGACACTGTCATTAACAGAACTATGAATAATATGAGTATAGTTACTTGCATAAGTGTTCAACCTGCATCAGTATTCTAATACTAAGTATCATAATGATCTCAAATCTGCAACTGGATCCAACAGCATGGAGCTCTATACTCATGCAGCTTCCCACTGCACCTAATACAGGCGTTCATGCTAGTACACCCTATTACGAGATAGGGGCCTAAAATGGCAACCTCCAGTGAAAGCCACCATAGTCCCACTCTCTGGAGTTACCAATGCAGTGACAAGGATCTCTGCAAAGGGCTTTGAAAGATACTATTCAAATATATAGTCATATTTGGTAAACATTTATTCCAAGTTTTGTCCTTTGGTGGAGGGAATATTCAAAGTGTGGGGTGTTTTTTTGTTTTACATAAAACAAAACAAAAAAACCCACCAACTTATTCCCACTAGAATTTTTTTATGTAATCTCTAAAAAAAGAGAGGTCAGAATTTGATTTTTAGCTATTTATGAAAATTAATCACTGCAAGTTGTGCAGTTTTTCTTAAAACTAGGTTATGAGGTAAATATGGAGTCAGCTATTAATACAAAGGAGAATGAAGAAAGATGATTCTGTTAATATAAACAAAGAAATAGGCATTGCAAGAGGAAAACAACCAGCATTTATAAACCAGCATTTGTTACATGTATTATTAAAAACCACATACCACCAACAGCAGCTGTTATAAGGTACTGTTGGCGATTTCCTCCAAAGAAAGGTCTACAGAGGAAAACAGCAACAGTACATCACAGGTTGTCACGGCTGGAACCTGCATGCACAAAACTGATGGGAAACTAAGTTCTCAGTGGCTGACCAAATCGCAGTGTAGGGTAGGAGTGGAGGGGGAAGGGACGTTGAGGGCTCATCAGGTGTAACGGCAGAAAAAAAGAAACAGAAAGGTCATGCATATCCCAAGGGGGAAAAACTGCAAAATTAAACACTGACTGGACACGGATGAAGTTTTACAACTGTTAATATTATTGCATAAGGACCTGTTGACAACACTCATAAGATAAGTAGTACTTAAAATTAAGAGGGTTTATTATCTTCTCAATGCCCAACGAGTTACGTGTATAAATCTCTCACAGAGAAGAGAAATGGCTCTTAAAGACACGTAACAGAATCAACTTTTTTGATATCCATCAGCTGAATCTCAAAAACATTCAAGCTACAGATTAACAAAAGCCTATGCAAATTAATTAACTGGATTTATTTTATTTATAGATGGTGCACATTAACCTTTGTGCCTTCAATTCGCATTCTGATACCAAAGAGGAAAGAAGTTAAGGTAAACTGCCATGGGGGAAGGAGGGGAATAAAAATTAGTCTGAAATCTAATACGCAGACTTTTTCATAAGTTTGATTTTTCAAACAGAAAAGACTTTAAAAAATTTTTTACCATCATTGGTGACCATAAAAATCTCAGATCACCTGTAATGTTGGTTTTGATATATTTAACATTTTAAACTAGCAATCTGTTGCCAGTTCTCTCTGTCTGGTCAGTATCAATGGCATATTTGTTAGTACATCTCAATCTTTTTAAAATCTTGCTGGTTATTGACATTTACAGAGAAGCTCCGAATTTCATATATATTTTGCCAAAGCATAACCTTTGATCCCATCACCAAATTTTAAACAATGCTACAACTCCTCACATCTTCTCCTCTAACTTGAGGCAAGCAGCCGCCATTTTCATCGATAACTCAAATGCAGACATTAAGCTTCTGAAACAAATCCAATAAATGACCCCAAAGATAAGAAGCTCAGATTGCAAAAGCTAACAGAATAAAACATCCACCAATAAACATGATACAAAGCGATGAATGTATGAAACAGATAGAGTCAAGGAAACAATCCAACATACAAACTGAATTACAGTAACCAAAAAATTCTGCTAACTTCACGAGCTGCATAGATCTCACTTGACTACAGAAGTGAGACATGGAGGAAAGATCTCAATTTTGTCTGAACTGCACAAACACAGCAGATTTGTAATACCTGCTATGCTGGCATAATGATCTAGTTTCATCTTAAATACTTCAATTCACCTTCTCTCTCTTCTTCAATCTGTGCCATCCTCAGGGCTATGGCAGATTTCTCCTCTCTGACTTGGTCATGCACCTCCTCTGATTCTGGTACAATCTCCTGCCACTCCAAAAGCTGACTCTGAAACTCATCCACACTGCCCGATTCACTGGCCTACAAGAGAAGGTGGACATGAAAATAACATTTACCAAAATAAACGTAAGAGTTAGATTGTAAACTATTCAGGAACAGAGGTTTTACCTCTGCGCTTCACATACAGCTTTACATAAATAATAAATACAACTAAGACCAACAAAGTAGATAATTTTCTTTAACATGAAAGACCATGTGAACAGAAGACCTTGCAAGTTGATCGCTAAAAAAAAAAAAAAAAAAGCCAAAGCTGCTTGTCAGTGGTGGTCAAAGGTCGTTTTTTTTGTTTTACTGAAAAGCTTTTTCAACAAAAATGGCTTACTGACCAGAACAAACATTTCCATTTAAAAACTTCATTGTGGTCAAAATTGCTCACTTTTTGAAATTAAACATTTTCTTTTCTTTTTTTTTTTTAACAGGAAAAATACACTCACACCTTTTTCCCCCCTAAATCACACACAGTAAAAAAGTGAAGGTTTTTTGTTCCCCCACCAAAATAAAGTTTATGGGGAAAAAATTTAAAAATAGTTTCAAAATTTTGCCATTAAAATTTTGGAACAAAAAAATTAATTTCCTTTGAATTTTTTGCAAAATACAGTTATGTTTTTCAGCCTGCTCTGCTGGTTGTACAGATACCAGGATTAACAAACAATATCCATCATTCTCAGAGGCTATTTAGCAGACATGTCTAAAGTACCCCCTCCCTCTCACTTTTATGTCTCAATCTATACATCTGTGATGGAAAGAAGATATATTAGTTGATTATATCAATTTGGTTTTTACATTAAATAGCACTGTGCTGACATCTCTTGAGTTATCTGTAATTAGATGAACACTAAACTGTTTAAAATTACATGGATTTTCTACATATGCAGGAACTCAATAGCACTTTCAAAACAATGTAAAACCTAGAGGCTTTTTAGCTGAATGAATCATAACTGGGGTCTCAATTCTGTATGCTAGTAAATTTAATTTTAACTCAAATTCAAGTTTCCAATAATACTGTTACGAAGGCTACAGTTAGCACTGTGAAGCTAATCAACAATTCACATGAATCAACTTTGAACAGAAAACCTGTGAAGCTGCCCTCTTTGTAACTTGTTCAAGATCAGCCTGCAATTTTCGCTGCTGCTCTTCATAGACTTCCAGCTTGGCCAGCAGTTCTTCTGCAAAAACAAATGAATTGGCTTCATTATTTGATGCCAAAATAACATGGTAAACCAGCAAATACCTAAAGAAAGAGTAGAAGCCCAAACTGAGACCATAGAATCATTTGGCTTAGAAGATATCAATGATGGGCTTTGCAGTCTATCTCCCTACAAAATTAACTCAGATTATTATTAATACTGTCAATGTTTTAAATCTACATCAGTGACACTCAAAACTACAAAGGGAAGCACTATTATCCCCATTTTATAGCTGGGGAACTGAGGCACAGAGATATAAAGAGAATTGCCCAATGTCAAACTGGAGCAGAGCTGGAATCTAAACTCAGATCTCCTGAATCCATGTGCAGTGCCTTGTCTACATCACAGAAAACCACAGAACAGTTCGCTTCAGTGATACTTTCTGCTCAGAGAGGCCAACTCCAAAAGTGTGTGCGTGTCAAGGACTCAGGTATAATACGCAGGCAGTACTTAGGGGGGAAGCTTACACATTAAGTATCTGAAATATATGTCGCTGTATCCCTTGCGGCTATTCTGAATTTCATTAAGAAAATTTAATTTTGTAATCTCTGTAGAATAAAGCAGAAGAAATAAACAAACTGCCATTATGCAGTGTATTTCAATTTTAAAGCTACCAAGTTGTCTTCCTTTGAAACGTTACCATAACAAAGACAAGAAAACTCCTTTGTCTTTATTTTATTACAAGTCATCAGTTCAAAATCCAAGATGATAGAGTAAAACAAAAAAAAACAGCACTATCGCTTCATTGATTATTTACCATTTTGAGTTCTGAGTTCAGAAAACGCTTTCAGTTTTGATTGTAGTTCTTTATTTTCAATTTCTAATTCTGAGATACAGTTGTTTAAGGCAGATATGTCATCATTCTTTGATGATAACTATAAAGATAAACATTGTTAATTTCCGTGAAATGTACTGAAATGCCAAAATCAAGATAAAAAACAAAGCTAATACAATAATTTCTTTAACTTTTTTTTTTTTAAATAAGATTTTGAGTAACAATGTTTCTAAAATAGTCAAGTGCAATAGGTTACTGTAAACTGGTAGACCTTTTCCTTTGTGTTTAAGTTACAGACTATTACACTACTTATTAGAACATTCCCTTGTATAAACGTTTTGAATTCAGGAACATCAATCCTTTTCTATTCATATTTTAGGTATTTTCTAGAACCCCACTTAGTGGACCTTTTACACTGCATTTTAGTTTTTTAATCAAATCTACAATCACAACCCATTGTAAAATAGGTATATAATGTTAAATTAAAAATGTTACATGTACACTTTTCAGTTCATCCTCCAGCTGTTTGATTTTTGATTTAGACCAAGCCTTCATTTTAAGGAATTTAGCTTCAGATTTGCTGGCCTCTTCTGTTTTCAACTTCACTTGAGCTAGCAAACAAAGACAACAATCATCATTTAGAATTCTAGTAAAAGGATCATTGTAATTACAAAACATATTTCAGGATTTGGCATGTTCTATTTACTCGGCTACGCCTGCAAAAATGTCTATGCTGTAGTCTATCTAGTAGGGAAAAGAGATTGCTTAAAAATGCTAGGCCAAATTTAGATGTAATGTAATGAATGCATCAAGTTTATTTCTAGGGTCCTCTTCTCCATAGCATCTAAGCATCTCCCAAGTAATTAAACCAACAACTCCTCCACTAAAGTCAGTGAAGCTGTACCCAGTTTATATTTGGTCTGAATTTGGCACACAGTATACAGTGGAGTGACAAGGAAGCTTTTCAAATATAAAAGCTACGCTTTGATGCAATACCTTCTAGCTGTTCCATCTTTTGTTTAGTTACAGTATCTACATCTATAGCTTGTTCTGAGTTACTCTGTCCATTATTTCTTAATTCTGCCACTTGTTTCTGAAGCTGCAGCAGGGCTTGGTCTTTCTCCTGCAGCTCAGTTTCATGCTTCTCTTGGATCTCATGCACTTCAGCATTATGTTTCTCCTGGACCTTCATCATTTCAAGTTCATGTTTCTCCATCATGTCTCTTAGCTGGGCTCTCATTACATGTTTCTCAGCATCCAGTTTAGATTGGAGGTTCTCCTTCTCTGATTGAAGACGTTTCAAGTTTTCATTAATTTCCTGTATTAAAAACGAAAATTGTTTCAGATTTTCTAGCTGCTCCTCTGCACATGCAACACACTTTAAAAAGATCACTCTCAGGGCTGGTCAACTGGCAGCATAAGGCTCTGTCACATATCTCTAAGGTCTGAACTCCCTAGCAATAGCCTGAAGATACACTGGAGGGTCTGCACTGCTCTAGTGCTAACTACATCCTGACTGGTTCTGTAGGAGGAAATGTCCCTTTATAAATAAGAAAGGGAAAAAAGAGGGAAAAGGTCCTCTGGAAAAACCACATATCATACGCTGCTGAGTTCTGAAAACCAAAAATAAAAGAAGTTGACAATACCTGGCTACAGTCCCCTTCTAAAGTTCTTACTCAGGAAAATAGAGATAGAAAAAGTCTAAGGGTACGTCTTCACTACCCGCTGGATCCGCGGGTAGCGATCGATCTATCAGGGATCGATTTATCGCATCTCATCTAGACGTGATAAATCGATCCCTGAATCGACGCCGGTACTCCACCTCCGCAGGAGGAGTAAGCGGAGTCGACGGGGGAGCCACCGTGGTCGACTCGCCACCATGAGGACAGCCAGGTAACTTGAACTAAGATGCTTTGACTTCAGCTACGCGAATAGCGTAGCGGAACTTGCGTATCTTAGTTCGAACCACCCCCAGTGTAGCCCAGGCCTAAGTCATTTATAACCCACCCGTCTGGTCTTTCCCCTACATTATCTAGTCCAGGGGTTATCAAACTTCATTGCACCGCGACCCCCTTCTGATAACAAAAATTACTACATGACCCCAGGAGGGGGGGACCGAAGCCTAAGCCCACCCAAGTCCGGGAAGACAGGGGGGCGGGAAGGGGAACAATGCCACCCCAGAGGGTGAGGGGGGCACTTGTAACCCGAGCACCGCCGCCCAGAGTGGTGGGCCTTGGGCTCCAGCAAGTCTAAAGCCAGCCCTGGCAACCCCATTAAAACAGAGTTGCAACCCACTTTGAAGTCCCAACCCCCAGTTTGAGAACTGCTGGTCTAGTCCTTTCTAATTTTGTTTTCAGTAGTTTCACATTAGCTGCTTGAGGCAGAGCAAGACTGCAGAATATATTTATAAATGAACAGCCAGCACAAATTAGACACCTATATAAAAACAAATACTTTTGTAATGAGCTCTAGACTATGCACCATCTGGTAAACCTTGATCTAGAATGTTTGGGACAGGAAACTAACAGCCCATTGTGTATATCTGAGAATTAGGAAAGCGAATAGGATAGCACGAATGGAGAGCAAGATGGAAAAGTTAACTTGCTTAAGATGAAATAATCACTGGTGGAAACCTTCACACGCGCCCAACTCTTGGCCCCCCCAGTGATTATTCCATCTTAAACTGCTGAAATTTTCCATCAGAGATACAGTAGACAACTCAGTCAGTGTGTATCAAAATCACAAGGGAGATCCTGGCATACATACCCAATGACAATTTTGATTACCAGAGTAGAAACTGCTACAAAAAATATCTTTCTTGGATAATAATAGTCTATCAAGTGTTCTCGGTGCATGCAGATTCAATGAAGGATGTGTATCTATATTCATGACTCTGGAAAGTCCTTAGAAGATGCTGTTCCAATAATTATGCAGTTGGTAACAAAAGTATAAAGCATGCGAAAGATTGACAGCTTTCTGCCTGTATCAACAGCATTCACTTTAGTCTGTTAAAGAACACTTTAAATAAATGTTCTGCAGTCCCCAACAAGTATTTTAATCTGGAAAATTTTCAGATGTAAGTAGGTAAGTGGTGTTTTCCTAGCTCTCTTCTTGTGTATGCAAATATTTTCCCCAGGTTTCTTTAAATGCCATGAGATTATATTGGTATTCAACAAGCTTTACGGTGATTTGTTAAACAGAACTGCTGCACACTGACTCCATAAAATATTATCAAGTATAAGCCTTTTTTAAAAAAATTATGTTAAAACTAAAAAATACTCCATGAAGTATTCCATAAGGTGAAAACTTCAAAATAGAAACAATGACAAAGGGTTAGTCAGTTTCCGTTCCTGTTCCACAAACCTTGAAATTGCAATAGGGAGAAATTTTATTTGATTAATTGTATAGCAGCAGTAATCAAGCCACGTTTTTTCAATCTACATCTGGCCAATTCTGACCTTGCTATGATGATCCATATTTGTGTCACCTCAGGATCAATCTACTGCAACACATTCTATATCCTCAAAACCATTGAAACTGATGGAAAGTGTGGCAGCCCACCTAATTAAGTGAAATTTCCTGGAAAAAGCACTTAGCCCAGTGCTCCAGGACTTGCACTAGCTGCTCCTATTGGTTTCTGGATAGAATTTAAGGCGTTGGTTTTGGCCTGCGATAATCTTACCTAACTTCCCTGTCCCCACCCCATGATGTTTGTTTCTATTGCAGTAGCACTCAACGGCCCCAATCAGGGTCTGGGTTCCTTTCTACGAGGAGGCACTGTATATACACAAAGGAAGACAAAGTATCTTTTCCTTGGAAAGCTTACTGTCTAGTTTGCTATTATAGTTGCAAACAAGAGAAATGCTCAAGCTGGAATCCTTTCTCTTTAAAAGAGGGCTGCTAACTGGGCATTCTGATGGAGAGGCCCTCAGTTTTGCAATTCACTCCTCCCTCTTTGACCTGAAATAACCCCAATCTGTTGACTTTAAGGGCATACTGTAAAACCCTCCTCTTATTCCAGGTTTCAGAGGGGATAGGGGCAAGCTAAGGGCTGGTGTTTGTGAGTGGGATGGAGTATTTGGGGGAGGGTGAAGGACGGGCTGATTTTTTGTTGTATTTTCAGCTTGTTATTTTCTGATTTGTATTTATACTTGTTGGTACAAATGATTACTGTGTTTTTAACAAATGAAACCCACATAAAGTGTGTCTGCCCAGTGCTGTATGTATAAATCAGAATAAATAAAATCAAAGAACTTGGTTTTTAATTCATTAATTGACTAGACTATGAACACTCCATGTACAGTTCCTTACTTTCAGCAGCTGGTCCTTGCCATCCAGTTCTTTCTGCAGCATGACTATCACCTGTGTCCTACCCAGCATGACTTCCTCCTTTTCATGTAGCTTCTGCTTCAACGCCTTTAGTAACTAGCCAGGGAAATAAAGGAATTACATTTTACAGGAAAGAAAAAAAAGAAAATTTTTATATATATATATATATATATATATAAAGAGAGGCATTTCTTCCATCTTCCCAAAATATCACCTGAGCTGTTCCTCACAGAAGTGCATTACCTATAACCTGCATTTTCTTCCTTGCCTATACTCCTGCAGAGCTGCCCAAATCAAAGCAAGTCAGTTAGTTCCCATTGCCAACATACCTGTTCTAGATCAGCACTGGCATCAGATTTAGCAATTAATTTAAAGAGCTCTTGCTCATGTTTCTGGGCTTGTCCAACCAGTTCCTTTTCCTTTTCCTGGATAATATTCTGAAACATGCGTATCTGAAAACAAATGATAAAAGCTAAGTTTGAAACAACGTCTAAAGTACACATACATGCATGACAGCATCATTAAAAAAAATACTACCAATACTAGTATTGACCATTCCAAGGACCAGATTCCATTCTCAGTTACACCAGTGTAAATCTAGCATTAGTAAGAGTAGAATTTTGCCCCGAGGGTATATCACAGTGTAGTGAATGGAATTACAAAAATAATGAAAGTATCTGCTTTTGTTTGGCCTCACACATCTTGACCCTCTTGCCTTGGTTGTTTCCCTTACGATTGTTTAATCTTTCACCTCTACACATGCCTGACCACATATACACATGCCTGACCTTTAGCCACTTCTATCCTGGCTCTCCCAACCCTTCCCAAATTGAAGCCACGTAGGACAGCTACCTCCCCCTTAACTACTTGTTTTACATTTCCAAACTTGTCTTTCCTGGTTACCTCACAAGTTTTGTCAGGAATAGATACAAAACCACAGCGGCCTAACCGTTAATGAATATTTTAAAAAAAACATTTTCTTTTTAAGATGAACAGTCACGTTACCTCCAGTGTCCCAGCTAGATTTTTATTTGAATAATTACATTCTGCATCTTCAGAATAGCTTCTGTAATTTCACCTGGATATATTATTCCTTATTTCTTGTCCCAAAATGATTAGCGGTGCTGCAGGCCATTAAACGGCTGCAGTGACCTCTGTGGTGAAAATCAGCATTTCTGATGTGTGTAACTTAATATATAAATATAGTCCGTAAAGCACTTTGGGAGTATTGAGATGGAAAATACTTTACCAATATAAGGGCTTAATCTTGGAGGTGCTCAGCAAACTCATCTCCCACTGAAATCAGCGAGCTGATCTCAGTGGGAGTTGAAGGTATTCAGCACCATACAGGAATGGACACAATTGTTACTACTACTTGTATACTGATTTGCTCTTTCACTTCCACATCTTTAAGGCACTTCAAGACTCTCTTGCCCATTCTCCCCTTAGTTAATCAGCTGTCTCAGTTCTAGCTAAGTTCTTTTATAACTCTATACAGCTCCTTTAGCAGCTGAACAAGAAAGCTGCTTTGATCAAATGAAGCAGGAAAAAAAGCACTAGTTTTATTTAATTGTGCTCAAAAGTGTACCAAGGTACTTCACAGAACAAATAAAAAGGTCTGAATAGCTAGTTTTAGACATGCTTTTAGGCTAGGGTCTAAACAACTAGAAGAAGGGATGACAAAGAGAACAAGGGTTACAGTAATAGGATGACACTATTTGTCATGACATGTACACATTTTGGTGGTAAATTTTGGGAGGGCACGCAAAGAGGGACAAGTAGCTTTTCGATTTTAGCTCAGTTCAACTCATATCATCACCACCGTTATCCATTAGATTTCCTCTTCCCACCATGTTTAAATCCCCATTCATTTCAGTGACACAAGCCACCCACAGAACACTAAAAACTGTTTCCTAATTCACTGTTACATAAGGTCTAATTACCATCTAGATCACTGTTGAAGGGATTTTCAAAAAAATCAAGAACTGCAGATGTAAATTAATTGTTGAGATATAGTGGTAACTGGCACATCCACTGTATCAACACTAAACACCAAAGAATTTACAATTTGTTCACCTACATTTTCTATATACATGGCTTCTCTTTCCTGGAAATGATCTCTCTCTTTGCTCTGAAGGTTTTTAAGACTCTCAATCTGTTCCTGGAGTAGGCTACATCTTTCTTCGCTATCTCCAACCTTCTTGGTAAGGCTCTGAACTAGAATCTGCATGCTCTGCAGTGAAGACTCTTTCACAGACAGCTGATTCTTTGGAGTGCAAGATATAAGACAATTAGAGAAATGTAACCTGGGCTAAAAATAAATGACAGCATCGTGAATTCGTTAGCCTCTACAAAGCTAAAGCTAGCTTAGATTTACATTTCAACTTTTGTTTTATGTTGTCAGTGAAATTTGCTAGCTCATTCCAAAATACTACTAAGAATTATTTCAAGATGTTTTTGCAAGTTGGACTGGAAAAAAGTTATGTACAAATAAAAATTCATCAGCTTAACTAGAACTCATCAGAATAGGACTTTTATTCATCTAAGCAATGGTGCAAGACATAGGGGTATGCCCCCTAGTATAATGGAGCAGGATCCTTTGACTCTCACATCTGGGGGGTGGAGGAAAACCCATATAGGTCTATGCAGATTCGCCACTTCAGATGCCATGAACATAAACATATACTAATGGTATACCTTTAATTCTTCACTAGGGGTAAATGTTTCTTTGGCAACATTGCTTGAGTCACATGCTAGCTGCAAATCAATGATATAGGCTTCTTTTTCAGCTAGTTTCTTTTCCTTCTCTGCAAGCATGGCATCCATTTCAGCCCCTCGCTGATGCTGGGCCTCCAATTCGGCAATCTGGGAATGAAAAGATAGCTATACTTGTAACTTACATGTCTATCACCCACCCTCTTCCAGGTTACTGAGACCATGAAAGTCAAGTTTCTGACATGATCAAATTTTGACTGCAATGGTATAAATATTTAGCCTGGTATTGGCCCTCTCAGCCATGCAATTTCTGCACAATCAGCATTCCTGCAGCTCTCCATAGCCAACAGAAATGTTCACAGACAAGGCCTCTGTACAGCACAGCTACAGTCTGGGGAAAGCCATCACTTGTTTACATTTACTCCCATTGTTGCCAAAAAAAATAGGCCACAAAGAAAACAGAAGTCAGGGGGCATTTTGAGACAAAATCAGAGAGTTGGCAAGCTACCATCATCCCTATTCACAGTGCTCCCAATTCCAACTATTTGTAAACTACAGCAACAACAAATTTAAGGCCTGACTCCTCACCAATAAAAGGAATGGCAAAACTTCCATTTCCTTCAATGGGGCAGGATCTGGCATTTAGCCTCTACTGATATCTCTACAGGCTATTTTCACAACGCATCTGTTCAGTCTTAAAAGTAATTAAATTAAAAGTAATTCTACACTGAGTAGATGAAAACCCCTCGTTAACATCACATAATATCCTACCTTTTTTTGTAGTTCTTCATTTGTGTGTGTGTTCTGGAATTCTAGTTCTTCAACCCTCCTTCTAAGTACTAATAATTTCCCACGGTTAGCTGCAGCATTTTCCTGGTCACCATCTCTAGATACCTATATGGAAAGAGAGAGATTTTAGCCTCTAAAGGCAAAATAAAAGGTTTCCACAACTCCACTAATTCAGACAATACTGCAAGGCAAATTGTCATTCTACTTATGAAATACTACTGCACATTTCAGAGTTCCTCTCAGGACCCCCGTATTTTTAATGTCCCAACAAAATACTAAACAAAGAAGCCACAGAATTTATGTCAAGTCTGTGCAAAACCTTCAAAATTTAAGTATATCATGCTGACCACATATGCTGGATGGACATGCATTATCCTGTAAAAAAAAAAAAAAAAAGTCCACACATTTCTCCTGGCAAGCACAACCCACATAGCCAGAAAATGAAAGGGATGGAGAGAAGGGGTAAGGAGTTATTTTTTAGAGTATATATCAAACTATCCTGAAGTGAAACATTACTACCTGGAATTCTGTTAAAAAAAAAAATGTACTAGATAACTAATTTGTATAAATTATTTACAATTTACAATCACAAAACGTGCATCTACAAATCTGACAACCTAATTACATGCTTTCCAAGCAAGGACCAGTGATCTTCATCACAGATCACAATTGTATTAGTAAGTTAACTGTTAAATTACCAACCACCATATGCTTTGGAAGACATGCATAAAATCTATTAGCCCTTTAAAGTTATGTCCAATAGCAGCACAGTTTTCTAAAACAAAAAAACTATAAAGATTGAAGCATTAATCAATTCTTTTACAAGCTGCATGTACAATTGTACCAATGTGTCAAACATCATGCTGTTTTAAAGAAATACTGATATTTTTAAAAACATTTTTAAACCCGTTTATGATAATATTTCAATTACTGAAATGAAAGATTCTTATCTAATTTAATTTGCCATTTGTGTATTTTTCACATTTGGCCTTGGATAATAAAAACTGACTAGGCCCCTTCACTTTTGCAAGTAGTTATTTTTAGGGCTGTCAATTAATTACAGTTAACTCACACGATTAACTCAAAAAATGAATCACAATTAATTGCACTGTTAATACCAATTTAAATTTATTAAATATTTTGGATGTTTTCTACATTTTCACATATATTAGTTTCTAAAACATAGAATACAGAGTGTACAGCGCTCACTTTATATTATTTTTTATTACAAATATTTGCACTGTAAAAATGATAAACAAAATAAATAGTATTTTTCAATTCACCTCATATAAGTACTGTAGTGCAATCTGTTTATCCTGAAAATGTAACTTACAAATGTAGATTTTTTTTTTTGCAACTGCACTCAAAAACAAAACAATGTAAAACTTTAGAGCAGCAGTTCTCAAACTTCGTTGCACCGTGACCCCCTTCTGACAACAAAAATTACTACACAACCCCAGGAGGGGGGACCAAACCCTGAACCTGCCTGAGCCCTGCCAATCCGGGTGGGAGGGCCAAAGCCCAAGCCCCACCGCCCCAGTCTGGGGGGTCCAAAGCCCCAGCAAGTGTAATGCCAGCCCTGGCAACCCCATTAAAATGGGGTCAATCATCATCTCTGGGATCCCAAACCACAGTTTAAGAACCGTGGCTTTATAGCCTAACAAGTCCACTCAGCTCTACTTCCTGTACAGCCAATCTCTAAGACAAACAAGTTAGTTTACATTTATAGGAGATATTGCTGCCTGCTTCTTATTTACAATGCCACCTGAAAGTGAGAACAGGCATTCGCATGGCGTTTTTGTAGCCAGTGTTGTAATGTATTTAAGTGCCAGATATGCTAAACATTTGTATGTCCCTTCATGCTTCGACCACCATGTTTCCACGCTGATGTTCGTTAAAAAAAATAGTGTGTTAATTAAATTTGTGACTGAACTCCTTGGGGGAGAATAGTATGTCTCCTGCTCTGTTTTATCCGCATTCTGCCATACATTTCCTGTTATAGCAGTCTCGGATGCTGACCCACCACATGTTTGTTTTAAGAACACTTTCACAGCAGATTTGACAAAACGCAAAGAAGGTACTAACGTGAGATTTCTAAAAATAGCTACAGCATTCGACCCAAGATTTAAGAATCTGAAGTGCCTTCCAATATCTGAGAGGGACGAGGTGCGGAGCACGCTTTCAGAAGTTTTAAAAGAGCAACACTCCAATGCGAAAACTACAGAACCTGAACTACCAAAAAAGAAAATCAATCTTCTGCTGGTGGCATCTGACTCAGATGATAAAAAAGAACATGTCAGTCCCCTCTGTTTTGAATCTTTATTGAGCAGAACCCATCATCAGCATGGACACATGTCCTCTGGAATGGTGGTTGAAGCATGAAGGGACATATGAATCTTTAGCGCATCTGGCACATAAATATCGTGCGATGCCAGCTACAACAGTGCCTTGTGAATGCCTGTTCTCACTTTCAGGTGACACTGTAAACAAGACGCGGGCAACATCATCTCCTGCAAATTGTAACCAAACTTGTTTGTCTAAGCAATTGGGCTGAATGGACTTATAGGCTCTAAAATTTTACATTGTTTTGTTTTTGAATGCAGGGGGTTTTCTGTACATATTTGTAAGTTCAACTTTCATGATAGAGAGATTGCATTACAGTACTTGTATTAGGTGAATTGAAAAATACTATTTCTTTCGTTTTTTTACGGTACAAATATTTCTAATAAAAAATAAATGTAAAGTGAGCACTGTACACTTTGTATTCTATGTTGTAACTGAAATCAATATATTTGAAAATGTAAATAATATTGAAATAAATGGTATTCTATTATTAATAGCGCGATTAATCACAATTAATGTTTTAATTGCACGATTAATCACAATTAATTTTTTTAAACGCTTCACAGCTCTAGTTACTTTCTAACCAGTTTCCTCTTCTAGTTCTCATGTGTTAGCAAGATGGAGGAAAACGTGGGGTGCAAACATCCAAAGGGAATCATTATTCCTTTAAAAATAGTTTCCATTACATTTTGAATGGAATGTCCATGGAAACACTTCTTAACTTTTGTAAAAAGCTATAAAAAAGTGGATGGGTGGATGAATATACAAGATGGGTGGAAAACACACACACACACACACACACAAAGCCTTAATTTGACCTAACTAGTTCATCTCAGATCCTGGATTTTAAAATCAGGTCCACCCATGCAGATCTGATTACAGGATCGTGGTAAACTGAAGTCTAACTTTAAAAGTGGAAGGACAAACTCACTCTCTTTTTTTGCTCTGCTTTTTTCTCTTGTCCTTCTGATCCTGATAATTGCTTCTTAAGTTCTTCCAGTTGTGAGGTTAGTGATGTTACCTTGGCTTTGTTCTGCAGCTTTATCTTTGAAAGCTTGGCTTCAGAAGCTTCTTTTTCTTCCTACCAACATCAGAGTATATATATAATATCATAAATCTAAAACAGTTACCAAGAACTTCTACCTCCACAAGGACATTTAACTTCCTGACCAGAAGCCCTGCAACTATAAAGCAATTGGATAAAATTCCTTTCATTACTGCGAAGGGTCTGCACTGGGCTACTATGATACTCACAGGTATTGAAACTTAAGGGGCAGCATCACACTAAAAATTATATATTAAAGAAATTTTCCTTTCCTTTCCTAGTAATACTACTTCAAGGCCTAAACCTTCAAAAGTACATAGTGATTTGGAGTGCCTTAATTTTCAGATGCCTGACTGCAGACACCTAAATGGCCCTATTTTTGTAAGGCAGGTGACTCAGCTTACACTATCTCAGCTTTTTACTCAGCTGGGACAATGTAACTGGGATGAGGTGTTCCACTTCCTTGATGACAAACTAAATACTACACCGATATTATGAATGCTGGTCACTTGATCATTTGTGCCTCTGGTCAGCTACATTTAGATTCACAACACATTGCAGTGGAATGTTTCATTAAAAATAGTTTAGTTTGATTTGTTTTAACAAAAAAATATTTGTTCAATATTAGGTTTTGTAAAAGGCCATCTTTTGAAACTTATTTTTAGACTAACATGAAAATGTCCCATTAAAACAGAAGGGTGAAAACATATCTTTCAAGAACTCACGACAAATATGAGCTCTAATCAAAGAAGTTAATGGTGAAAATCCCTCAACAGTCTATAGCACATCTAGTATAAATTCCTTCCATTTACTGTGGCCAAAAATCAAGGGTGACATGCAGTACCATAAGGAATACAGAAATTATGATTGAAAGAAATTTGGAGGGAAAAGTAATTTTTTTATCTAAAGCAGCTCAGTCTGGGATAAGTCTGCATCCTAACCAAATGCGAAACAATATTTTGGACAATATTAACCTAAAAGGAGGAAAAAGTCCCTGTCCAGCTTTGCACAACCTTCAGTTTGCAACTGATAATAGTCCCCCACATTTATCAAGAGCATCTGTTCTTTCTTGGGGATTGCCTATATAATACCCAAAGCTGGTTACAATTCTGGAAACAGGAGGTAAATTGGTAGGAAGCTGTAATGTATCCCCATGGACCTGCAAACTGTGATCACTGCTTCCTTAGTCCCTAATATTGATATAACTGACTCTTAAGCCTGTTTTTAGGAAAACAGCTTATTCACCCAAGAAAACATGACTGCAGTTCATTTTCTTCTGCAGCTGAACAGTCAGTCACATTGATGTGTACACACAGTACCTTTAACCGATGATCTCTATTCCGAAGTTCATTATCCTTCTCTCTGATAAGTTCTTTGAGCTGTGTTACCAGCTGTTCAGTACGTGTCAGCTGTTCAGTCAAATCAGCCACCGACATGTTTGCTGCATCTTGCGAGCCATGAGCCTACAGACATTAAGTATACTTTTGATCAGACAAAATGGTGCAGACAGAGCTGGCTGTGCACAAATCACAGTCGTCAGCTTTTCAGCCAACCCAATCAAATTTAGGCAGAGGGTAGTATTTTTAAAACTTAAACATACCGTCTAGACAGCTTCAGGATAATTTGTCAAATATGAGTTACAGAAGCAGCACTGAAATGAAACCTTGGTAACTGAAATCTCTGTAACACACATTGTTCCCTTCAGTGCAAACTAAACTGTACTACAATACAGTGGAGACACTATGCTGTTATAATCTGACATGATAAAGAAATCCCTGATTGTTTTTCCCCTTCCATTACTCTATGCGTGGCTGTCTTTACATTCTGAACTCCTTGGAGCAGAGACTGCCCCTTTTTGTCTGCCTGGAAAGCAGCTAGCACATTGTAGGTGCCACCATAAACAATAAAATCTCTCATTTCCAGTCAATTCCACTGCAAAATTAGAAGCCACCTCAACTGAAATGTGATCACTTGCCAAAAGAAGGCTTGGCGGCAGAAATCTAGGCTGTGGGTGGAACGCATGCACCTGTCAGGACAAGGCTCAAGGGAGAGTTCTTGAAAATATCCAAGGAATCCACAGCACCCTACCCTTTTAAAACAACAGAACCAGCTGAAAAACTTAAAAAAAGTAAGGGGAGAAAAGAGGCATTTCTCCTACCTCTCACCACAAAAAATTGTTTAAAAAAAAAAAAGGAGTTGGCACAAAATTACAGCACTATTTACTTTACAAATCCATTTGTGTTGTTTTTAGAAACTTTTCTTGTATAGAGGGATGAGAAGTGATACACAGAGATTTTTACCCATTACTAGAAAAGATTAATAGTTTCACTGAATGTTGCCTAATTTTAGATACCTGGCAGTACTTTCAGCAGAAGAGAGAAAAACTCTTCCCATTACAAGCTATAAGATTCGTACTATTAAATATAATCTTGAAAATGGCAAAAATAATCCAAAGCCTCAAGAGTCACGCATTTTAAATCTAATACTGACGGTTAAATAGTCAGCATGATTTTAATTCTTGAGGTTCGCTGCTGGTGTTAATGCAACTAATGATATGTACAGCCAAGTGCTAGCCTGCAAAAAGGGATTAATTTAATGTTTACGTGGCTTCTGCTGATCTTTTCTTAACTCAAGATAAACACATCGAAAGTGAGCAGTGTAGTTGTGGCTAGACTCTGAAGATTAAAGCTAATTGGACTGGAAGCATTGAAGCCACCATTACCTTTAGTGACTATCTTAGAAGAACAGGTTAAGCAAGTTAAACAACAGCCCTTGCAAAAAAGCAAATACTTATTACCACATCTTGAATTGAAATTTTTAAAATTCACAAGTTTTTTAAAAAGTCAGCACTTACAAAGTTTTTGCTTTGTTTTGTTTTTTAAAATACTTACTACTGCTTTAGGGGATGAATCATCTCCAGTGCCCCATTTCCACATAGTTTCAAGATGGCTGTGAGAAGGAATAAGGAAATACAATTATACTGCAATGAATATCAGTACCACTTAGAAAACTATATACATAACAGACTTGTTTTCTGGTATTTTTTCTCCAGACCTTTCAGTTCAAGATAATTCAAGCTAATTTAATATTGTTTAAAAAAAAAACAAAAACACAACCCATTTGCTGAAACCTGATAGGAACTTTGACACCCAAGTCACATCACGAGTTGCTATTGATTATGAAGAAAGCGCTGTTTAATTCTTTTGTACATTATGTTACTTCTGCAGACAGGGAAGCCTCCGTAAAGTACCAACATTATCATCCCAAATATTTTTGGAAATTAAACTGAAAAAGACAATCTTAAAAATGTAAGTGCCTTAAAGTACTTTTTGGCACTAGTGCTATTTCCACCTACAAATAAAAGGTACAGACTGTACTCAGTTTGCTATCATATAACCTGACCTTAGACTCATGCTGTATTTGCCTCTGCAGTATGACAAATATTATTCCAATTCATATTTACAGAATGAACAGATTGCTGTGCACAAAAAATAAAGACATTGTGGCTTTCTGAGACTTTCTGCAACCTCCATGATTTCTGCAGGGGCCAGTGTGGCTGACCCCAGGGCTGGCCACACAGCTGGCTCAGGGGCCAGCTGTTCAGGTGGACGCTGGGGACAGCCACAGCAGCCGCTGCTCCAGCCGGGCGGAAAAACTACAGCCCCAGGCAGCGGTCCCCGGCTGGCCAGAACAGCTGCAGTCCACGGCTAGCCAGCCGGCACAACCACAGTCTGCAGCCCTCAGCAGCTGGTGCCGCTGGCCCCCTGTACCCTCCTATCATGGACAGGTCACGGTCCGTGAATTTTTGGTTTTTGCCCATGACCTGTCCATGACTTTTACTAAAAATACCCATGACTAACTAAATCGTAGCCTTGACTATGGCATATCACACTGTACAACAACTGAGCATCTCCCACTCATATGCCTAAGGGCCTAAATCTTGAGAAGGGCACTAACTAGGAATTGCAGGTGCTCAGCACCTCTCTGGTTCAGACCTAAACACAAGCTTTCAAAGAGCCTGATACCTAAATTATAAGTAATTTTTAAATTTAGTAGCCAACTTGATATGATGCAGCTTTGGGGCTCCTCTATTTCAAACATTTCAAGGCCTTTGAAATGTTTCTCCCCTTGATGCAGGAGTTACTCACACTAATGGCTCTGCCACACATTGCAAGAACAGGCCTTCCTGAATTTAATCACATCTTTCTAAAGCAAGTTTCCTATCAGATCCATTTTGTCAGCATGTACATGAAAGCTAATCCCACAGTACAGGCAGCTCAAATGTAAACTTATATGTACCGCAGCACTAAGAACATCTGGCTCATCTGACAGAATTTAGTTAACTCTTCAAGAGAGGCCTGTGCTATAATTTATCACATTTGGTTTGATGGCCTGCATTAAGAATACTACACACATCTTGCTGTACTTCTGACTTTGGCCAGTCTTCAAGTTGCAACAACAAATGAGAAGCCAAACAGCATCTGTTCAGTGGTCACCTTCAGCCCCCAACTAAAACCCCTCCAACGCATTATTAAGGATCTACAACCTATCCTAAAGGATGACCCAACACTCTCACAAGTCTTGGGAGACAGGCCAGTCCTTGCCTACAGACAGCCCCGCAACCTGAAGCAAATACTCACCAACAACCACATACCACACAACAGAACCACTAACCCAGGAACTTATCCTTGCAACAAAGCCCATTGCCAATTGTGCCCACATATCTATTCAGGGGACACCATCACAGGGCCTAATAACATCAGCCACACTATCAGAGGCTCGTTCACCTGCACATCCACCAATGTGATATATGCCATCATGTGCCAGCAATGCCCCTCTGCCATGTACATTGGTCAAACTGGACAGTCTCTACGTAAAAGAATAAATGGACACAAATCAGATGTCAAGAATTCTAACATTCATAAACCAGTCGGAGAACACTTCAATCTCTCTGGTCACGCAATCACAGACATGAAGGTCGCTATCTTAAAACAAAAAAACTTCAAATCCAGACTCCAGCGAGAAACTGCTGAATTGGAATTCATTTGCAAATTGGATACTATTAATTTAGGCTTAAATAGAGACTGGGAGTGGCTAAGTCATTATGCAAGGTAGCCTGTTTCCTCTTGTTTTTTCCTACCCCCCCCCCCCCCCCAGATGTTCTGGTTTAACTTGGATTTAAACTTGGAGAGTGGTCAGTTTAGATGAGCTATTACCAGCAGGAGAGTGAGTTTGTGTGTGTATGGGGGTGGGGGGGATGTGAGAAAACCTGGATCTATGCAGGAAATAGCCCGACTTGATTATGTAAAGAGTTGTCACTTTGGATGGGCTAACACCAGCAGGAGAGTGAATTTGTGTGGGGGGGTGGAGGGTGAGAAAACCTGGATTTGTGCTGGAAATGGCCCACCTGGTGATCACTTTAGATAAGCTATTACCAGCAGGACAGTGGGGTGGGAGGAGGTATTGTTTCATATTCTCTGTGTGTATATAAAGTCTGCTGCAGTTTCCACGGTATACATCTGATGAAGTGAGCTGTAGCTCACGAAAGCTCATGCTCAAATAAATTGGTTAGTCTCTAAGGTGCCACAAGTACTCCTTTTCTTTTTGCGAATACAGACTAACACGGCTGTTCCTCTGAAACCTGTCCCACAAGCAACACTTTTCAATGGAATGTAATTTGCCTTTTCAAATCTGCATGTATAGGTTTCAGTAAAAGCAGAGCAGAACAGCTGTGCTTCTGAATTCAGCAGATCAGTTTATTAAAAATGCTGGCACATACTTTATCTGAAAGGAAATGAAGAATGAGAGCACAGACTGTTATTAAAGCTGAGCATTTACCACTGCTAAGCTAGAAGCAGGGATCAGAGTGTTATGCAGGAAACATAACAGTCTCTTCTGGCTTTAAAAACCTATGAATCACAGAGGGACCTGGATGTGGATATCATTACTTTTTTCTTTTTTTTTGTTTTTAAACTCTCCTTCCTGCATCCCTCTTGAGTCACAAGACCCAATTTTGCCTTCAATAATACCTATGCATTCCTAGTAAAATGAAAGGGTATAATGAAGGCAGAATCTGGCTCAGTGTAGCTTGGGGCTGTGTGTAAATTTTTTGTACTTGTAAATGCTTTAAAACCCAACAAGCATTAGCTGATGCAGCAAGTTTAGTTCACTACATACCACATCCCCTTGGATACCCTGACCAATACTTTTGACATGTTATTTACATTACGGATGTTAATTAAGGAGCTTTCAGGAAGGGCAAGAACCAAAAACAAGTTGGGCAGCACACCTTCACTGGACTCTCTTTACCTATCAAGTCAACTGGGAGATACTGATGGGAGTTGTTTTTCTTAAATCAGCCAGAAGAAATGGTTTTTAGGAGTATAAGCATCAAGTTTATAAGAACTGAACCCTTAGGAATCAAATCCTGGCAAACACAACTCAATTCTTTCTCCTTCCAAAGAAGTTAAATGGAGCTCCACTTCATTTACCATGTGTGCATTTTTCAGATGTGAACTTAACCAGCAAATGCCTATCTGCTACGTAGAACATTAATTATCTATAGGCCCCAATGTTCTTAGTGACCATTCCTGAAGTTATAAAAGTTCTGATTTCCTCTCTCTTTCCATATCAATTCCAAACTCCTCACACTCATTTTCAAGTCTCTGCCCAGCCCCAGTACAGCATCCATCTCAGTCCTTATTGCCTCACCTCATGCACTCTGCTTTGACAACATCTTTGCTTTAACTGCACTATGTACCACTTTCTACTATGCCAGGAAAACCTCTTCTCCACCATGGAAAATTGGGGAAAGCCCACAAAACCTTTCTCCCTTAGATCTTGGGAGAAACTACAGAGGCCCTGTGCCTCCATACAGCCTCTGGGACATCATGTTGGTCTCCTCTGAGCCACGGAAGCAGTACGGCCCGAACTGAGTGGTTACTGTAATACACCATGAGAGGGAGGAGCAGAAATGATTGCTAACGAGGGTCCCACTCCTACAAACACTCACATGTGCTGTACGCATGTGGATAGTATCACTTATGTATTTGTAAAATTGCCCCAACCCTAAATATTACTTACAGAAATAGCTTTATATGCATGAGTAGTCATTTAATTGTCCTCAAGGGGCTGTCAGGGAATTATGTGCTTCTCTCTGACCCTCTTCCATAAATATGGGGATGGCAAAGAAGGATGCCCTAAAAGGTACTCCTTTCTACCCCCACCCTAGATGTGAATGGTAGTTCTCCCCATTCACCAGTGAGGGCAAAGGGGCACACTATGTACATTGGTGGAATTTGTAAGTAAGACCCTACTAAGTGTTTTTAATGTAAAATATCCTTTATTTTGTACTTGATATGTGTAAATTTAGGGGGAAATATACACTTTCAATAGTTTGTTCATTGCCATAGCATTATCTTGCTTCCATCCTCTCTACATTCCATGAATCCTGAATTTGATGTTGCCTGCTTGGGCAGTTATTCCTCCACTTTGTGTCTGATGCCAAAAAAACTACGTTAAAAGACAACATTGTGGTTGAGAATAAAAATAAAGTCAGCAAACTCAAGGTTATGAAACCTACAGCAAAAGGTAACTCAGATATTTGTGTGTATGGTGCATTCTACATTACTGAGTACCTTCTTTTATTTCTTACATTAACATACATGGAGTAATTAAACACATGTATTTGACCGTGTATGGCACCAGAAACACAGCACGTTTCCATACATCTGGAGCTCCATCCTTAAATATGCTCAGTTAATGGAAAGCTGTGCTGTATGTTTGTTATCAAACAAATGTTATCTGTAAGTCAAGATTTCTCCACAAATGCCAAATGGCTTTTGTCCTCATTGAGAATGGTCATGGAAAATCGGACGCTCAAAAAAAACTGGACACTATATTAAAAACACTACAAAATTGTCTTTAATGTATTAAAACTAATACCAAATATGAAAACTAATAGGGTGTCAGACTGAACAGTTCAACCTTAGGCTAAGAACAAACAAAAGCAGTCAACCTAAGGGTCTTTAAGTTTTCAGTCCCAGAACACAAGCTTATGAAGAGAAACAGTAATGTTTTAATCTCAAGTTATTTTTGACTGTTTTGCATAACTTTTACTATTCTGAAAGAAGGGTCATAAGCTAGGAATGACAAGTAGGCTGACTATTTGTAAATAGGGGAGATAATTATTCAAACTGGTCCTTTTGGCCTACACACGTTTATCTGACTTCAAGCCTACTCCAAGTTGCAAGTACACCCTAAATTAATATAACTGAAAAATTAGAAAACACTTTATTCGCAATATGAAGTTTAAAGCACTTGGTAGTTAGTTTAATTACTTCTCCTCTATAGTAACTTCACTTTCATTGTCCACACAGGATTTTCACAAAGCAGCAGGGAAGAAAGACCTTTTTCAAAAAATAAGAAAATATAACTGTAAAGCTACAGTGGAATTCAGGTGGGTGTGAAGTGCCTGGAATTATATGTAACTTTTACTTTCTTGTCTTTCTGATTTTCAAGTCATTGTGTCCTGAAGGAGCCATATTGGCTTCTTATTGTTCTTCCTTTCTTTCCTTTAATTGGGATAGTTTGCTGTTGTGCCTTTAATATTATCTAAAAATTATTATATAAAATTATTTAATATTAACAAGAAAAATTGCTGGCTCCCCTGAACTCCTTTTCTTCTTCGATTTTCCTCCCATGGGACCTTATCTATTAGTTGTCTGAGTCTGGTAAAGTCGGCTTTTTAAAAGTCCATTGTCCTTAATTTGCTGCTCTCATTCTTTCCTTTCCTTAGAACCATGGAGCCTATTATTTTATGAATGCTTTCACCCAACTTGCCTTCAACGTTCAGATTTACAACAAATTCCTCCCTTTAGGCAGAATCAAGTCTAAAATGGCTCCTCCTGGTTATTTCCTCCACCAGCTGAAACAAGAAGTTGTCCCCAACACATTCCAAGAACTTATGGGAGATTTTGTGTTTTGCTGTATTACTTTTCCAGCAGATATCTGGGTATTTAAAGTCCCTCATTACTACCAGGTCTTGTGTTTTGGATATGTCTATTATTTGTGCTAGAAACACCTAATTCACCTTTTCCTCCTGATTTACTGAGCTTCCTTCCCCCATGCTACACTGGGCATGCCCTTTTTTGTGAGATGCCCCAGGAATTCAGATGCAATGGATTACACATCTCCTGAATATTTCCTGTTCAATCATGACTACACCACAGTCCTGGGAGCCCACTGCAGCTCTAGCCTGAGCCTATAACCAAGGCAACAGCTACACTACAGTGGCCCTCCTTTCCCAACTGGGTTTCCAGGGCACATGCCATGTTTGGGGGAGAAAGGGGTTTTCCCCAATGGCGGTGTCAACCCCGGGCGTACTGAAGTCGCGTGTCCCAGCACTGGCCAGTCTCTTGCGCTGCCAGGGCGCCACGGAGCAACGCAACAAGAGCGTCCCGAGTTACCATCAGGATCCAGGAGACTAGAGGGCACCGCCGAGTGCTGCCGCCGGCCCAGCCACTACGTCCTTGGGGGCGGACGGGGCCTGGCTGCAGACAATAGGAGCCCAATCTCCGTCCCTCCCCGCAGGCTGGGCCGGACCCGGCTGAGGAGGAGTCACCCCCCTCCCCAGCTGCGCCCAGGCCGGTCCGGGACCCGATGCTGCTCACCTGCGAGCCGCACCGGGGGGGGGGGGAGGGGGGAGAATCCGGGCCCCGCTCACCTGCGAGCCGCACCGGGGGGGGGGAGAATCCGGGCCCCGCTCACCTGCGAGCCGCACCGGGGGGGGGGAGGGGGGAGAATCCGGGCCCCGCTCACCTGCGAGCCGCACCGGGGGGGGGGGAGGGGAGGGGGGAGAATCCGGGCCCCGCTCACCTGCGAGCCGCACCGGGGGGGGGGGGAGGGGGGAGAATCCGGGCCCCGCTCACCTGCGAGCCGCACCGGGGGGGGGAGGGGAGGGGGGAGAATCCGGGCCCCGCTCACCTGCGAGCCGCACCGGGGGGGGGAGGGGGGAGAATCCGGGCCCCGCTCACCTGCGAGCCGCACCGGGGGGGGGGAGGGGAGGGGGGGAGAATCCGGGCCCCGCTCACCTGCGAGCCGCACCGGGGGGGGGGAGGGGAGAGAATCCGGGCCCCGCTCACCTGCGAGCCGCACCGGGGGGGGGGGAGGGGGGAGAATCCGGGCCCCGCTCACCTGCGAGCCGCACCGGGGGGGGGAGGGGGGAGAATCCGGGCCCCGCTCACCTGCGAGCCGCACCGGGGGGGGGGAGGGGAGGGGGGGAGAATCCGGGCCCCGCTCACCTGCGAGCCGCACCGGGGGGGGGGAGGGGAGAGAATCCGGGCCCCGCTCACCTGCGAGCCGCACCGGGGGGGGGGGAGGGGGGAGAATCCGGGCCCCGCTCACCTGCGAGCCGCACCGGGGGGGGGGAGGGGAGGGGGGAGAATCCGGGCCCCGCTCACCTGCGAGCCGCACCGGGGGGGGGGAGGGGAGGGGGGAGAATCCGGGCCCCGCTCACCTGCGAGCCGCACCGGGGGGGGGGGGGAGGGGGGAGAATCCGGGCCCCGCTCACCTGCGAGCCGCACCGGGGGGGGGGGGAGGGGGGAGAATCCGGGCCCCGCTCACCTGCGAGCCGCACCGGGGGGGGGGGAGGGGGGAGAATCCGGGCCCCGCTCACCTGCGAGCGGCACCGGGGGGGGGCGGGGCCGGGCCGGGCCACGAGGGTATCCGGGGAGGGGGAGCGCGCCCTAGGGGCGGCGGTGCCGGCTGCAGCAGCGAGGGCTCCGGCTCCGCCTCTTCGGCCCGGCCCAGGTGCTGCAGGGACAACAACTCGCCACCATCCCGGCGTCAGCAGCACCACGGCCGGGCATACGTCAGCGCGTCGTCGCCTCCCAGAGCGCAGCCAATGGCGAGACGGTCCCGCTCGCAGTCGCGTCATCGCCCCCTGGAGAACGTGTGGGGGAGGGGAGCTGCCTGGGGTGGAGCCTCCGCCAGGCGGGCGGGGCTTGTACAAAGGGCCGGGGGAGCTGTCCAGGGGCGAAGGGAGGGAGGTGGGGGTGTTCCCACCCTTGTGTGAAGGGAGGGGAAAGTCAAGTGTCGTTTCCTCTGGGGGGCTCAGGGCTCGGCATCCCTGACCCCAGATCCAGGGCATGTCATGGGGCTAGCAGGGGTCGCGCTTGCCCTTGCCCTTGCTGAGCAGATGTTCCTCACACAGACTCTAGTCCCAGCACTGTGTCACCGTAAGTGCCTGTTCCACCTTATGTGCCTCAGTTTCCCCATCAATCAAACAGGGATAACAATCCCTTTACAAGATCCTGGAGACCCTCCTCACCAGCAAGGCCGGCTGTGTCTCAGCGCCTTGTGGGCCTGTGTATCTGGACCCATCTTTTTATTTATATAACAGCACTTACATATGCCCCATGTGCAATCAGTACAAAGCTGACAGGATTCCTGATCACTTAGTTCAGCCACCCAAACACCTTTTCACAGATATGTAGCCATATGGGCCTGGTGCTGACTTCATTCCCACTGACTTTAACAGGAGTGGTCAGCACTTCTGAAGAATGAACCCTGTATATTTTAACTGTAGGCAAAGCACCTGGCTGGATTTGGACCTATGCTTCCAGGGAAATTAGTTTACTGCAGATATGATGCTTAGATCTTTTAAATTAAACCCTCAGGCAAAACAAACAAACAAACACCTAAAGGAAGGAGCTGTTGCACAATCAAAGTGAAAAATTTCCTCTCAAAAAGGAAAAAACATAAAAAATGCAACGTTAGGAGAAATGGTCACAAGAGAGGTACAGATGATTTATGCAGATTTAACAGTTTAAACAAGGCAAAAGCGCCATCTTCTGGCATATAAATGTATTTAATCCTTTGCATGCATCCGATGAAGTGGCTTTTAACCCACGAAAGCTTATGCCCAAATAAATTTCTTAGTCTCTAAAGTGCCACAAGTACTCCTCGTTTTTTTTTACGTAAAAAAGTATGTTAGATAGCAAAACTCTTTCTTACTGCTAAAATACTTGCTGAATATCCTATAGAGTGGGTACTGCTTATGGTGAATACATATTGTAAGGAGAGTGATCACTTTAGATAAGCTATTACCAGCAGGAGAGTGGGGTGGGGGGAGAGAAAACCTTTTGTAGTGATAAACACCCATTTTTTCATGGTTTGTGTGTATAAAAACATCTTCTGTATTTTCCACAGTATGCATCCGATGAAGTGAGCTGTAGCTCACAAAAGCTTATGCTCAAATAAATTGGTTAGTCTCTAAGGTGCCACAAGTACTCCTTTTCTTTTTGCGAATACAGACTAACACGGCTGTTACTCTGAAACCTATGGTGAAGTAGTTTTCTTTACTGTATACACAATTTTCCATTAACCTGAAGTGCAATTTGTACAATGCTATCCATACAAACAATTTGGGATTTTTCATTCCACTTCACTACAGAACTAAAAGAAATGTAGGGCTGGCAGACTTCACTAGGTTATCTAATCCATCCCCCTGTAATAAGACAGGACCAAGTATACGAAGACCATCCCTGACACACGTTTGTCTAGCCTGTTCTTAAAAGCCTTAAATGATGAAGATTCCACAACCTCCCTTGGTAACCTGTTCCAGTACTAAATATTCTTATAGTTAGAGATTTTTTACTAATATCTAACTTAAATCTTCCCTGCTTCAGATTTAAGCTGTTTACGTCTTGTGCTACCTCCAGTAGGAGGGAGAACAATTGAACACATTCCTCTTTATAACAGCCCTTAACATATTTGAAGACTGTTATCAGGTTCCCCCCTCAGTTTTCTTTTCTCAAAACTAAATTTACCCAGTATTTTTAACCTTTTCTCCTACATCAGGTTTTCTAAACCTTTTATCATTTGTGTTGCACTTCTCTGGACTCTCTCCAATTTGTCCACAGCTTTCTTAAAATGTGGTGTCCAAAAGTGCCTCCCTCCCATTTTTTCAATCCCACATATTGATAAATTATATACTGTTCCAAACACTGCAACATGACATGAAAATGGTTTCATCCTTTGTTTCTGAGTGAATAAAAGATTTGCAGTGCAAGGACTATGTGTTCCCTAATGTGTAAAATTATAACAGGCTTCCTCTCTGGCTTGACAAGGTAAATCACATATAATATGTACACTGGAGTTGATGTTCTGATATCTCTTTTGTTTTTATTTTTGTTCTTTTGCAATTGCATCACAGATCACCTCGCTTTTCTTCTGTTGTCTAGTTACAGTATTTTCAGCACCAAGTTATCTTTTTGTGCTCCTTCAATAAACTCATTCAGTGAAAGCTTTCTTGTACAAATAAAGAAAATTGACGTATTGATAGTTTGATCAAATTGATTTAAGCTTCTATGCAGAGATCTAAATTACACCTTATATTAAAACACTATGTTTACATGCAGTCATGTTTTCCTTGGAGTCTGGGGACTAACGGGGCTCTTACATCAGTGTAAAGCAGGAGTAACTCCATCAAAACCAATGGAGTTACTTACATCAGGGTAAAACTGGCATAAGATCAGATCAAGCCCTGGGTTTTTATTGATTGTCAAAATTTTATATACTTTCTCCAAAATAATTCCCAGAGGATGTCGTTCTAGCAAATCCATAGGACTACTCCTGTGTGCCAAGGTTGCAGAATAAGATCCTAAAATTGTATTGAATATTATGCAACACAGTTAAAATCTTTTGCTTTTTATTTGCCCCCTAAGCTCAGAGTGAATTTAGACAGCATTGTGGTAAAAACTGGCAATAGACACCTGTGCCCTGACTACACAAGCACTCCTGCTATTGCTACTTCTGAGTGGTAGTAAAACAATTGGCAATTTTTCTATAAAAGTCTACTGCAAGCAACAAGGCCACCATGTCTTTCGTATTGCTGAAAGCAGCGGCATTATTGGTGAAGTTTCCTACGGACAAGCCATCCTTACCTAAATGGCACTAAATAATTAATGTTTGATTTTCAGAAGCACTGAGTAAATTGAAAAGTGGTTGCACGGTCACAGTCTGTGTTGAGTTAGGATCTTACAGCAATAAATCACTTTCCCCATGGTGGTGTGAAAACCATCCACTGTGTGGGGAGAAGAAATATTTTCCACCTCTTAGGCACAACAATCTTGTCGGTCCCATGATTTTCAGGTTGCCGTTCAATGTTCTGCGTTTTGAATGCAAATTCAGACCAAGCATAAGCCGATACAATACCCATGGAAACTTTTAGGCCAAATGCTGAAATGGTGAAAATAATAGTGAAATTGCACATTGAGTCTAAATTCTACTTCCATTTACACTGGCCAGTGGAGTCACTTTGGACTGATGCCAAAATAACAGAGAGCAGAATTTGGCTCCAAGTATAAGTAGACTGGGAAACAGATGTAAGTGGTAAAGTAGTGCAGTTTGGAGCAGTTTGGTATCTTAGCCCTCATCCTTCACATGCTTTTGCAAATACTTAATTTTACTACTGTGACTAGTCCCACTGAAGTCAATGGGACTATTCATGGTAGTAAAGTTAAGCACATACATAAGTGTTTCAGGGAGGGGGGTCTTAATTGGTGCATAAAATGAGTGTAAAGGCAAAGTGAAAAGAGACTGCAGTGGAAAGAGCAACTGTCTGAGACATGTAGTAAAATAGAATTAGGGCTGAATCCTGAGAGCCCTGGCTCCACAACCTGTATTCTAGCCATTTAATACTTTTCTATGTTGCAAGTGAGAAGCAGATATTGTTACTATGTTTAAAAAAAAAATCCCATGCAATCAAGTTATGCCAGTGTTATACATTTAACAAACACTGGTTATATGAACTTTTTGTTGTTGTTACAAATGTATAAGGAATAACCATGACAAATATTTGTCTGCATTGTCCTCTTAACTACTAAAATAATTTATCTGAAATGTTGTGATCTATAATCGCTAGTTGCCCTGTTCAATGCTGATTTAGTAGCTTCTGAGGCCAGCATGCAAGTTGAACCGTCTTTTCAGACCAAACAAGACTGGTCAAGCTGCCCCAAAATATCAGTTGACTGTCTAAAATCCCACATTACTGTATATTATCAATAGAGTATATTACTCCAGGGACAACACAACACGCATGTGTGTGTGTCTGTACATGCATGAAGCTGTGTTACTACACCTTGGGAGATCCCCAGGGGAAAAAAATATATTTACCATCTCCATTTTCATCCATTAGTTGAAATACACTTCATTGGGGTTAAAAGCTGGATATCCATATTCCTTGTCCATCTTTGTCTGACACTGTAAATACTTTGACAAGAAGACAGGTCTGCTATTTTTTTAAAGTATTTATGACAGTGATTAGTGCCTTTAGAGTGTGTGTGGGAAGGACAATATATTTGAGCTACACCTACTAGAACTCAAACAACTCGCTCTTTTTAAAGGAGCTCGGTGTATTCCCTGAGGTCCAGTACAGGATGAATACATCGCACATCAGGATGTGTTTCAGGAAACAAACATTTACTTCCATGCAGTTCTGTGAAGAGTGTATTACCTGACCTTGGTTTATATAATTAACCTCCATAAATTAGCAAAAGAAATAACTTCGTACAGCGTCATATGATGCATACTGTGCCTCAGTTCTCTCTCCATAAAAGGGGAATAAAAGCACTTGTGTACATACCTCACAACAGTTTTGTGAGGATAAATGCATTAAAAGATTCTGAAACGCTCATATATCACAGGGATGGGGGCTATACATGTACCCCAAATAGTGGTAATGTAGCAAGCAGTTAAAACATTGAAGAGCACTGAAATGGGAAATAATTAAGGGACTAATACTCCACTCCCAAAAAGCTCTATTAACTTCAGTGGAGTTTTGGACACACAACAACTGTAGGATTGGGCCTACAATTACAAAGGAACAGCTGGAGACGCTGGTCCTTTCAGGATCATGCCTTTGCTTGTACGTCAATTAGCTTTGAAGAAGGCCAGACAGCTCATGAGAAACATGGCACAAATTCAGAACTGGTTCTCTGTTCTTCCAATTTAAGAAGCATGGGCCAATTCTGCTTTCATCTGCATCCGTGCAACAGAGCTTCCTTAAGTAGAGCTGGTCAGTTTGTTTATCATTGAAAAAAAAATTAAAAACCTAACATTTCATTTTTTCAAAACTGCTCTTTTTTCCATTTCTCTCTCTTTTTAAACTTTCACATTGGAAAAGTGAAAAAAGTAGAGAAAGTGTTCCAATTCTTTCATATTTTTAAGGTTTATTTTAACTTTTCACACTGCCAGTGGAAAAGGGTGAGTTTTTGGTTGTGTGAGGTTTTTTTGTTTTTTTTTAAGGAAATGGGTTTTTTCCTCCATTTTCTCTCACTTCTTTTTTCCCTTTCACCACCAACTTTTTCAAGTAGGAAAAAGTAGAAAGATGAGTATGGGGTTTTTTTCCTCATTTTCTCTAACTTTATTTTAATCTTTGTTTCCTTTGAAAAAAGGGTAAACAAGTTAAAATTGAGAAAGGTAGGCATCTTCCCACTATTTCAAAACAAAAGTCCTCCTAATTATCAATAAGATTTTTTTTTCAAAAACCATTAATTTATTACTAAAAATGTTTGTGATGAAACCCCATTTTCAGTTAAAAAAAATTCAACCAGTCTTAACTGTAAAGGAGTACAAGACATGGCTCTAACTATGGTTGCTTAATATATAAAAATGGAGGCTAAATGTTTTGGAAAGAAGGCTTGAGAGCATTATACAGCAATAAACTACAACCTGGTCTTTAGGATTGGATTTTTTTTAATGGAAATTACTTATTCACTTTACAACAAAAATGTTTACAGTGATTCTTCTGTGTCCGACTGATTCTTACTTCTATAGTTTTCCTTATTTCTTCCTTATGAAGATAGCCATTCCACTGTGTCATATACTTTGAATGACCACTTCAGTCTGTGCTCAAACTTGTCCCTTAATGGTATAGTTAAGACTGCTACCTACTCCAAAAAGTTGATTATATTATCCTGAAAACAAAGAAAGAAAACCATATTTCTGCTATTCCTGTTGTGAAACCTTTTAAAATATTTAGGAGAACAGCTTTCAGGTAATGCAGCAAGGTTCTTTCATATCCATGTAATCTAATCTATGAATTTTATATATGCAGTTTTGCTGTAGCCATGTCAATCCCAGGATATCAGAGAGACAAGGTGGGTGATGTAAAATCTTTTATTGGACCAACTTCTGTTGGTGAAAGACTAAGAGACAAAGTTCTTCTTCATCTTGAAAGCTTGTCTCTTTCACCAAAAGATACTGTTCCAATAAAAGATATTACATCACCCACCTTGTCTTTCTAGGTATTTCTAAGACACCTGTTGTTATGGTATTTAAACTCCATACATAATTCCAAACAGAATGTTCATTGTAAGAGAAATTCATCCCATTTCTGTCAAAATACTGAAATACATGTCTGCAAGTACTGTCTGCATATTCAGCTGCTTCATTTTGGCCAGGGTTTCCAAAGAATTGTTTGAATTTATGTAAACAGAGACCCTTGCTGGGACATTTCAAAACAAGTTTCCTGTGCATTTCCTTCAACTTTACCACATCAATTCCTTTCATGTTACAACTTTCACACCCTTCAGTGGCAGTAAACTGCTTGCAAAGACTCCATGAGGATTCCTTTCCCTAGGGCTTTTCTATGCAACAATGCACCCCTCACAGAAATTCTGCTCTTACCCTCTTTACCTAGGGCTTGCTCTAGAGGAACACTCTCCAGAGCAACAACAGACTCTTTCTGGGTCTCACTTACATCCAGAATTACCTCTGGCCCATCAGGCGGATTTCTACACAATCCCCTTTCAGGCAAACTGACAGACTTCCTAGATAAAAGGTCAGAAGCATTCTCCTTCCCTTTGCCACACACTAGCAACAGGCAAAATACAAGCACCAGAATTGTCTGGTCTCTGGGATTTTACATAGACACTAACTGGATGAAACCTAGTTACAGGGTCATTCTCCCGAGCAGACACAGACTTAGGACCATTCCCTTCCTGGGCTTTAGCTGAATCCAGAACCAACTCTGAGACAACTGCACTACCCTCAACTATCACAGGCTGCAAGGCCCCTTCTGTCTGCTCCACAAAGAAGAGCCGGACACACTTTCTCCTTTCCCAGACACACAGCTTGGGATCTCTTTCCCCTTGTCCCAGCACACAAGGCTGGTCACAGACAGCTGCTTGGAGATCAGGGTAGCTCCCTCCATAGGCAAGTCAATACCCCTGACAGACGCAGGCACATTTCCTTCACTGTCACAATTCTCCACCCAGCTAACAGGTAAGGTCCAGGGACACTCATCTTCCACTCTCCTCGCCTTCCCCCACTGCTGACTAGACACAGCCATCAGCTCACAAGGCTGCCTACGCTCATCCAAACTTTCATTACCAAGCACCTTGCCACTCCCAACAGATCCCCTGCCCTGCCTGTGGGTCCCCCCGCTCAGCTGGGGTCTCAGCTCCCACTGTGCTCAGCGCTGCCGTTGCTGTCCCAGTGGGGGTAGGCAGCGAGCTCGCTGCTTTCCTCACTGCATCAGAACCAGCCTGAGCCCCCTGAGCCCCCCTCTCCGGTGTGCAAGGGGGCAGGGAGCATCTCTCTGTCCCATCCAGCCCCAGGGGTCTGGTTACAGGCAGGCAGGTAGCCTGAGCCTAGCCGCTCCTCCCTGCTGCCAGACAGGTCATCTGCATTTTCACTGACCATTTTCCTCTCCACGGATTGGTTCCCTGGATTCAAATTCAAACCCTTGGCAGTTACCGGAGCAGGATCTGGATCCTGTCCCAAAGAGACACAGTCACCCCACAACAGGGTCTTGCAGCTGGTATCCGATGAAGTGAGCTGTAGCTCACGAAAGCTTATGCTCAAATAAATTGGTTAGTCTCTAAGGTGCCACAAGTACTTCTTTTCTTTTTGCGAATACAGACTAACACGGCTGTTACTTTGAAACTTTAATACTGCCATTACTTGGAAGGATTGGAGAAATTGATATTCTTCTTTGCCATGATGAATTGTGTTCCTTTGCTTTTACCTGGAAAAATAGGAAGATGCTTATAGTAAAAATAATTCAACAAGCCAGCCAGGATTTTTCTTAGTGAATTGCAGCAGCTTTATACCTGCACTATTAGAGACTATGCATTTCACTGTCAGTTTTCTAACCCAATCATAACAGTTTTCTTGTTGTGTACAACTGAGTAAGAACCTTTTTCCTGCTGTGAACAATAGATTGCATTATGAAAATGTGTTTTATTGAAGTCTAAGAATTACACTCAGTATGAGCTAGCGAATAGGCGATCCCAAACAGGGAAGTTTGAGAGGGGGAGAAGGAGATCCCCCTGCCGAATGAACAAGGTGTGAATACTAACCTTGGGGTGAGTGAGTTTGTTTGGCTGTTTGTATTTTTCTCTCTCTTTCAGGTTATTTTAGTTATTTCAGTAACAGGGTCGGTTGGGATTGTGTGTCTGGGGACTGTCTGAGCCTTTGTTTTCTGGATCATCCTTGATCAGCCTCAATCAGCCTTGTGATCACCCTCCCCCATGTGATTAATGGGGGTATAGGGCTGACCTAGGAGAGAAGGCCTTAAAAGCCAGAGGCTAAGCGATCAAGAGACTGCAAACAGGGGAGTTTGAGGGGAGTTTGTGGGAGGAAGACGGTAACATAATTGCTATGGTTAGGAAGGGGCATATTGCCAGTGCCTGCACTGCTCCTGTCTCCTCCACCTGCGCCTGTATCCAGACAGATAACCTAACCCTGGCTGCCTCTACCCAGATCCTGGTGTGAATTTTCAGAGACTGTAGCCTGAATTTCCCACTCTCAGAAAGCTAGGCTGGGGTGACCATCCAATGTGAAAGGTGCATGCTGGTGGAATCTCTCAGGAAGCAGGTGGGAGAGCTACAGGAGGAGGTGGCTAGGCTGAGGATTATTCGTGCCCACAAGGAATTCCTCAAGAATATTCACATGGAGACATCCAAGGCTGAGGAAACTATCCAGCTACAGAGGATTGTTGTCACACCACCAGGGGAGGAGTATATGGCTCTGTCACAGGGAGGACACTGGCTGATGGTTATTTCTGGCAGCAGGCAGTGTTCTACTCGTGCTCCCAACGCACCCACCATGGTGATTGTAAACCCAATATGTTGCCCTGGCAACAAGTGATGAGGAATAACCCCCAAAGATGGAGGAGGAGAAGCCATGTACCCACAAGGCTGGGAGGATTGCAGCCACCACTCCCAGGAGGAAACATAGGGTAGTGGTGTTTGGTGACTCTTCTGATGGGGACAGAGGCACCCATCTGTGGCCCTGATATGGCATCCCGAGCAGTATGCTGCCTGCCAGGGGCCCATATCAGAGATGTTATGGAGGGATTGTCAAGGATCATTTGGCCCTCCGACTACTACTCCATGCTACTCATCCATGTGGGCACTAATGATACTGCAAGGTATGACCCTCAGCAGATCAGAAGTGACTACAGGGCTCTGGGAGTAAGGGTGAAGGAGTTGGGAGCGCAGGTGGTGTTCTCCTTGATCCTTCCAGTCAAGGAGAGGGGCCCAGGCAGAGACAGATGCATCCTGGAGGTGAATGCCTGGCTGCGAAGATGGTGTCACTAGGAGGGCTTTGGCTTCCTTGACCACAGGATGCTGTTCCAGGAAGAAGGACTGCTAAGCAGAGATGGGGTCCACCTATAGGGGACTGGGAAGAGCATATTTGGATACAGACTGGCTAACCTAGTGAAGAGGGCTTTAAATTAGGTTTGAAGGGGGCAGGTGACCAAAGCCCACAGGTAAGTCAAAAATATGGAGACCTCGGAGAAGGGTCGGAATATGGGGGTGTGGGAGCATGGGCTATTATAGCAGGGATGGGGAATCAAATCAGTATCTTAGATGTCTGTATACTAAAGCGAGAAGTATGGGGAATAAGAAGGAAGAACTCAAAATGCTAGTAAATAAACACAACTGTGACATTGTTGTCCTCACAGAGACTTGGTGGGATAATACGCATGACTGGAATATTGGTATAGAAGGGTACAGCTTGCTCAGGAAGAACAGGCAGATAAAAAAGGGAGGAGGTGTTTACCTATATATTAAATATGTGTACATTTGGACTGAGGTTGAGATGGAAATAGGAAACAGACTCATTGAAAATCTCTTGGTAAGGATAAAAGGGATAATAAAAACAAAGGTGATGTCATGGTAGGGGGGTCTACTTCAGACCACCAAACCAGGAAGAAGAGGTGGATGAGGCTTTTTTTAAACAACTAACATAATCATCCAAAGCACAGGACTTCATTTCAGCATCCAGTAAGCAAGTTGCGGTCGTTCTGATATTTTCCTCTGCCAGAGAGGAAGCCCTTAATTGCTCCAATTGGCGGCTGGGCACCAGGTACATTTTTTTCTGCATACTCCATTATCGATAAGTCAAAAGACCCGTTATCAGAGGGATAGCAAAACTAAAAAGAGGTCCTACAAACCCCCCAGACTGCTTCACCAGATGCTTCTTTCTTTTAAGTGAAACCCTTTTATTACACAAAGTTTTTATAAGTGTGCATCTCTTTTTCAGCATGCGCACTTGATTCTGTATCAAAGGTACGTTTCCTTTTAAGGTATTGAGCGCTATTTCTGAGATGGCCTCTACTAAATCGTCAGAGGCCGAACACAGTATAGCCCTCCTCTGCTGTGGGGATGATTTGCTAAGTAATTTTAAAAGGACCAGGTTTCTCTTCACACAGCTAGACATGTTTTTGGTCAGTAACCCCGCCGATTAAAAAGGGGCCTGCCAATAATTCATCTCTTTTTATACCCAGCTGTTATTCTTTTCAAAGTATAAACTGCCGGCCAGTCTGGAGGGAAAAGACCAGTTCTTAGTCTGTAAGCTTCTGGTGTGGAAGCATTTAAATCCACCACCAGGTAGCCATAAGGTCTTTTGGTAGCATCCTCAAAAGCTTCTAGGAAGAATTGAGCTTTGCCGGGGTACATTTGCTGAGCAAGCGTATGATTTGTAATTTATCCCTGGGGGTTTTGGACAGAACCATGTACTTTGTGTTTAGGTTAATCGTGCGACTCTTTTTTCCCTGACAAAATACGTTTTGAACTATATACACAATGCTCAGGTTTCAGTGATGCACATACTTAGTAAAGGCTTTCTCCATTTCATCGCTTTCACAAGCAGAGTTCATCAGATCGTCTATGATAATCATATTTACTTTATTGGTAGGAAACAAACGGTTATCGTCAAAAGCATCAGGCATCCCCTCCACAAAATTGATAAAGGGATATTTACAGAGCAGTTTCTTATACAAAGGTTGCCAACAACTGTAACACCACACAATATTCTCAGGCATAACAGACAATGTTTGTTTGGCATTATCCAACACATTTTTTATAAAGTAACTTTTCCCACAGTTGCTAGGCCCCACGAGAATTGCAGAAAAGGGGTGTTTCCACCTTGTATCCATTTTTAAAAGCCGAAGGGCAGGGTTTTAAACTCTTCTCCTAGGACCCTCTTGTTGTAAATGACTTTCTGCGTTTTCTTAAGGGTTTTTATCTCTATTTTCCACTGATTTTTGTTCCTTACGATAGAGGGCTGCTGCACCTCCAACTTTTTTGAGGTGTTTCCCACGCAATAGTCCAGAACTAGATCTTTCAAACTCTTAAACTTGATCTTTTCACAGTTTGCTACATTCAGGGTAATACCCTTGACTTTCATACAGGCCTTTCCTCCAGACAGCTTATACCCATATGTTTTCGGGCCTGCCAACACAAACTCGGGGATGTGTTGATCTGGCGGGATCTCGCTCGTGCGGTCCCCTAAATAATCCCCCAGAGGGGGATTCCAGTCACCCTCCCTTTTCACAAATATCACCGAGTCAGTGTCGTGGTACAGGCACCGCTCTTGCAACCTCTCTAGGAGGCTGTATAATTCTAAGTAGGAATAAGCGGTGGTGAAACAGGCTATGAAGACTTTGGTATTGCCAGAGACAAAGTACTGGTCTTTTGCATGCTTCAAAGACATGCACGCTGTTTCTTCATCGATAAACTCGCAGGATGAAACCTTGTAATTGGGGGAAAACAGGTACTGAAAGAGTTCATCAGGGTCTCTCACAATGCTAGTGTTGGGTAGATTTGTTCTTTGGCCGAATTTACCCCACAGAGAACTTTAAAACAGTTTAGTGATTTGGCGTTTAGTGGGGTTCGACCTGATCTCGTGTTGGTGTAAACACACGCCTTCTTTCTGGTAGAAATTGTTAACGTACTTATTCTGTTTTTCTTCATCTGTGCACCAGCTGGCATACCCTGAAGCCTCTTGTTTCTGGTGGAGGTGTAATTTTATGTACTCTGAAAAGAGTTCATCAGATTTTTCATTAAAATGCCAGATTTCATAGATTTTAGCCACCGTGTACCCCTTCGTTATGGCAGCGTTCAATTCCACTGTGCACCAAGTCCCCAGGATGGCCCTCTCTTCATCAATATGGGTGCATGTCTCCCGCTGCTTGGTTTCTGCACAGGTTTAGCACAGTGGAAACATAAGCTTGCCACTCACTCTGACAGGTAACAATGTGGAAATAAAGAGGCCTCACGGGGGGTACACTTTAACTTTTGCAATTCCAAAATAATTTGCAAGGGGTCCAAATTTGTCATAAACTATATCGGGGTGTCCGATAGGGTATTCTTTGGTTTTGTTTATGAAAGGGTACAGGCTGGTAAAATCATAATAGTGGATTTCTTCCCCAGGATTAGGTTTGTAATACAGGTGGATAGCATTTGTCTTCCCCCCAAAAAGAGCATCCCTAGGCATGAGAGGCTGGGGCAACTGGGCTCGGTTTAAAAAAATCTGCGAGCTCCCTGTCTGTTTCTGTCGTCACCTCCCACTCGTGCTCCCAGAGAGTCCTCACTACAAAACCAAGTCTTTTCAGATAGTCGGTCTTGAGCTGCGTCTTGTAATAAAGAAACCAAAAGTTGTCCCTGTCATAGGATTTTGTGCTTTTTCACAGTAACAGGTGACACAGCCATGGAAAAAACTCCTGTTAAACTCAAAGGCCAAGCATACCCCATTAACAAAGGCATAACCGTCTAAAAAATAGGGACCTACCTGTAGTTCCCCACCCTGTAAAGCATGCCGTATCTGTATATTTTCTTTGTGAGAGGTATACAACAGCCACTGAATAGATGGGGTCAAATATCTCTTTTTCTGCCTGTGATAGTTGTCTGGAGGGAGAAGAGCTACCGTGTTAGGCTCCAAAAACATAAACCTGTTCATAGCCATGCAGACAGATGCCGTCGTTATGTACCGGAATGGATCTATACACAGTTTTATCTCAGTGAATTTACCAGGTTTTCTCTACTGTATCCCCCATCTCCATCATTTTCATAATCTCTTTTCTGTATAGGATACAAGCCTGTCTCAAAATGTTGACATCCTGCTGGCAGTAATACATGAGCTCTTTCTGCAAGTCAAACATCTCATATCTGTGGTCCCGATACCAGTTAAGAAACTCTGCTTTCTCCCTGGGCATCATGATTTCTACACCATAGTGCTCCACACCGGGCATAGGCCCCACGTAATTTTGATTTTCTAAAGTGTTTAAAAAAATGTGGAAAGTATCCTTTGCACCCTTCAAACCCCATTGCCTGCGGGAGCTTGCTAAGCTTCATGGGCAAGAAGTTTAAAAAGAGTCTATAAAACGAATGCCCAAGGCCTTAACTTCAACACACATTAGTTTACTACCCTGAGTGACCAGTTCTATGCACATCTTTTCCTTCAGTAACTGTCTAACTATGAAGTACGCATCATAACCTTTGGAATTGCGAGCTAGGAACGTGTAGTCCCAGAACTTTTTGCCAGTAAAGGTCTTAACAAACATAGAAAGACACTCATTGCCCTTAAATTCCCAGGATTTTTCCGGCTTTAGGGACATAGCAAAAATGTAAGTGGGCTTGTGCAACCCAGTCTCCTGCATGCATTCAAAATCATAAATATATATATATATACACTTTTCTGATGATTCGAGCTTTCTAATGCTGTCCATAAAACAGAGGTGGCTGTCTACATCACCAGTGATCAAACCCTGACACTGCTTACAGCGCCTCCCTTTACACTTGTGCCGCTTGTCCACATAAGACTGACACTTATCACACAAAGTTTTAGACAGGCATTCGACTTGTTTTTTCGATGCACAGTTGTCATAAATGTAAAGGGAAGGGTAAATACCTTTAAAATCCCTCCTGGCCAGAGGAAAAACCCTTTCACCTGTAAAGCGTTAAGAAGCTAGGATAACCTCGCTGGCACCTGTCCAAAATGACCAATGAGGAGACAAGATACTTTCAAAAGCTGGGGGGAGGGAGAAACAAAGCCTCTCTCTCTGTCTGTGTGATGCTTTTGCTGGGGACAGAACAGGAATGGAGTCTTAGAACTTAGTAAGTAATCTAGCTAGATATGCGTTAGATTCTGATTCCTTTAAACGGCTGAGAAAATAAGCTGTGCTGAATGGAATGTAGATTCCTGTTTTTGTGTCTTTTTGTAACTTAAGGTTTTGGCTAGAGGGATTCTCTGTGTTTTGAATCTAATTACCCTGTAAGGTATTTACCATCCTGATTTTACCGAGGTGATTCTTTTTACTTTTTTCTTCTATTAAAATTCTTCTTTTAAGAATCTGATTGCTTTTTCATTGTTCTTAAGATCCAAGGGTTTGGGTCTGTGTTCACCTATGCAAATTGGTGAGGATTTTTATCAAGCCTTCCCCAGGAAAGGGGGTGTAAGGGTTGGGAGGATTTTGGGGGGAAAGACGTTTCCAAACGGGCTCTTTCCCAATTATATACTTGTTAGACATTTGGTGGTGGCAGCGATAAAGTCCAAGGGCAAAAGGTAAAATAGTTTGTACCTTGGGGAAGTTTTAACCGTAGCTGGTAAAAGTAAGCTTAGGAGGTTTTCATGCGGGTTCCCACATCTGTACTCTAGAGTTCAGAGTGGGGAAGGAACCTTGACAACAGTTGACGTGCCTGTCTAAAGACTCTTTGGACCAGCAATACAGTCTACAGCTAGGACACCTCAGCTGCACGCCCACACTGTCTGAGCACGTTATGCTCAAACAGAGGCGGCAACGATATCTGCAAGAGTGGTCGTGACTGTACATCGTGTGGCAAAATTCACAATAACCTTTTGCACCAAACAACTTTTTCACATCCAGAACCCCATAGTAATGCTCATTGTGCAACAGGATGAAAAAAGTCTTGGGGTAAACTGGGCCCCCTGTTTTAAAAAAGCCCCATCCACCTTTTGCCACATACAGCACCACCTGTATGTTGACTCCTAAATGCTGTTCAAACGTTGCTACGACACTGAACAGAACCTTTTTTTGATCTGACCACCCCAATTTCTTATGCAACTTTCTCGCCCCTGCTAACAATTCCACGTCCATAGGTTTACGGTTGGACGTGGCAGCCAAGAGCCCCCTGCAAAACACAGATTGGTACCGGTGTAAATCAGGTCTACTAAACACCGTCTCTTTTTATGGATTATTTGACTACTGAGGATAGAATTTAAAACTCTACGAGCACTCCCACCCCTGTTTTTTACAAATGTCACAACGAGGCACAACATCCCATCGACATGCAACTCTCTATTGCTCTATTGCAGCTTTGAGGTCTGATTTAAGAAAGCCTCAGCAGACAGCTCATCCCTAGTTCTTCTGACCGAAAACAAAGGGTTACTTAAATTTCAGCTCTCTAAACATAACTGAACATAATCATTAGGGCCTACCCTACCATCAACATTGAGAACTAACTGTATCCCCCTATGTATGGCTTCAACAACCTGCTGAGCTGAATTTATTTGCTCAAGATTGACAAAATGAAATTCCTCACAATACGCTGACCCCCCCAAATCTAGGTAATTCCCGTTGCCAACTTCTCACTTTCTCCGTATAGACCTCTGCATTTTCAGGGTTACTTGGGGATTCCTCTACAGGACCATCAGCGGCATCTTCGAGAGTCAGATTCCGAGGGGCCTCCGTGAGAGTCATCAGGAGTAGACGGGGACCCGTCCAGAAAGCCCTCTGGGGAATTTTCTAAAACAGACTCTGCGTGAGAGTTGGGTTCCGCCTCCCCATTTTCAGACAAGCCAGTTTGAGAACCTCCAGGAGGGGGCATCTCTTTTTGTTTTGTTTTTCCTTGTTACCTCTTTAGCCTTTTTTAAAATTTTTACAGTGACCCTGGCCTGGAACTTTTTGGCAGCCATCTGTTTATCCCCCAAGTGCTGTCCCCCCTTTTGTTTACACCTGAGCTGATGTGTACCCTTGAGGGTGCCCTTTTTACCCAGGCCCCTTTCCACAGCTAGTCATACCTGCTCAGAGCCACCTTTTGGAAAAATTTAAGTATTTTTAAAAAAAAGTCACCCGCCAGAGCTTTTGCATCTTTGATGTGGTTTCCAGCCCTCCTTTCTTTTAGACCCCTGAGGATACAGCAGCCACCAGTATTCTGAAGGAAGCGTCATATTTTCCCAAAATCTTTTTAGAATACCATTCTTTTAGAACCCCCGAGGATACAGCGTCCATCAGTTTTCTGAATTAAGCATCATACTTTTCCTAAATACTAGAATATGGGGGAGCTGTGACGAGCTTATTGTGTTGGGAGAATAGTTTGTCAGTCCTTGGTTTTTTATTCACAACCCTAGAGCGCGTGCTCCGGGTTTGTGAATGTGGGCATTTTTGCTCAGAGTTTTCTCAGGGCTTGGGGCAGTGGTGGCTGCTGAGGAACTGGAGTTGTGTTTGTGTGGTTGGTTTTTACCGGAGTCTTTTGTTTTGTCCTTGGGTTTGACGTATATGAGGTTTGGACTGCCCTGATGCTTCATCTGCACTCTTGTGCTGCTTTGCGTTAGCGTTGTGAAAGGTCTCAAAGCAGATTCCTGGTTCTTTGGTGGTTCTGGTGGAGGTGTCCTTGTAGCTCTGACTACAGCATTGTCAGGAAAGCTGCCCATACCTATGGGGTGGGGAACATTTTACAAAACTGAACTTTACCATCTTTCTCACCCACACCTATGTATTTACATAAAATACAAAACCTCATAAAACAACCAAACCAATAAGCAAAATATATTTACTGGGCTTCATCCATCCATCAGTCACTGATGCTGGTGAATTTTCCTTTTCAGCTATCTCTTTTCTTTTTCTTTTGAGCTTGTTTACCCTCTGGTCTAAGGATCTCTCATGTTTTGACTGTACTGTGGAGCAAACAACATTATTATAAAACACATTAAACTGTCTTGTAAACTTAAAAAATAAAATATTCATTAGGGTGTTTTTCTATTTAAAAAGTCACAGCTTTAAAACAAAATAATCCATTTCAGGCTGTACAACAAACATAGGTTTTGAATTTATTTCTACCACTTAGAAAAACAAAACAAAACAAAAAAACCCACAAACATTTTTTAAAAATACATCTCATTTTGCAGAACAAAAACCAAACTGCTTTGAAAATCCATTTTAAAACACATTTTGCACAGAAACCCTTGTTAGTTTGAAACACACCATTACCATCAGTTTTCAACCATATACTTTAAAAAAACAACAACCCAGCAATGTACTTTAAAACACACGTACCAGCAGTTTAAAACACCAACAGTTTGCAACCAAATACTTTTCAATAAACCCACATGTATTTAAAAGACACACGGTTGTTCTGTTCCCTCCCCCCCACCGTGTGTTTGGGTCTTCAGGTTAAGGAACAAGCAAAAATGTTAGTTAGTATTACCCCCAAATGCATCAAACCCCTATAAACAAACAACCCATTTTAAAAACACAGCACATTTGCACAGTAAAAAATCCTATTAGTTTAAAACAAACAGTTTGCAACCAAATACTTTTTAAAAACCCACACCTATGTCTTGCACAGACCCCTATCTATCTCTCTCTCTCTCACACACAAAGTCACACACACACAAACAGCAGCTTTAAAAACACACCAAACCAAGTTTGCAACCAAATACTTTTTAAAAACCCACCTATGTTTTACACAAACTCAGACACACACACACATACATACCAGCAGTTTAAAGCACCAACAGTTTTCAACCAAATACTTTTCAATAAACCCACATGCATTTAAAAGGCACATGGTTGTTCTGTTCTTCCCGCCCCACCATGTGAGTTTGGCCCTTCAGGTTAAACAACAAGCAAAAATGCTAGTTATCCCAAATCCCTATACAATCTGTATAATACCTGAAGGTTTTTTTGGTTGTTCGTTTTTGTTTTTAAATTTAACAATATTAAGCACAACTATAGTTAAAATGGTTTTTACCTTGGCCTGGTGGTGAAATGCAGCTTAAAGTTACTGGTTCCATGCTAAACAGATCACACTACAATAAAGATAGGCACCATTATTTACTAAGACAGCATGGCCAAAGAGTGGCATTATATAATATATATTTTCAGAGTTAAAAACAGGGAGCATACTTCTTGCAGTCCAGCAGCAATTCAAGAGAGTTTCTGTTGAAAAAGACAGTCACCAAAATATCTGAGGTTTTTATACCATCCTAACTCTTTGTTTCAAACAGACTTCAAAATAGTAGTTAGCAGGTTGATTCGATCACCACAGCTCGGAAATAATAGTTACTTAAGGACTTTAGGCACCCCTCCCCTAGCATTCCCTTTTGTGATCTGGGGTGGGGGAATCACATTGTCTGCACAACTGGGCTGCTTTTTCTTTTTTTTCTTTTTTTTTTTTTTTCTTTTTTTCTTTTAGTTAAAATATATTTTTCTGTAGGGCCTTCTTACAGTATTAAACAGTACCCATTTCCGGGGGGGGGGGGGCCCTTTGCAGATATCAATGACTGTCTTGAGGCTTGTTTTTTTTAAACATGTTTCTTTCATGCTTAAAGTTTGGGGTGGGGTGTTTTCTAGAAAGAGTGACCCATAGCATTCAACCAACTCCTGGGGTCATATTTAAACTGTCCAATAGCATCTGTGAATTCCTGAGGTTTTATTTCATTTCATATTAATCAGAATCCACCATCCTCAGCCAACCACCTCCCTTACTGTGGATGCACGACCATCAAATTTAACCCTATGGCAACAAGGGTGAGTAATCACAGTCGCCCTGGCTATTCAGTGGGGGTGTGGTTAAAACCATTCAGTGCAACTGGATAAGTCAGCTCTATTGTACTCAAACACATGTCTGAACCTTGTTTGTTTATGTTTTATTGTAAATACATTTTTAGAATTTTTTTCCCTCCCACAACATACATTTCAGCTTTTTGCTGTAATTGGGTCTCTTTTACACAAAAACACAAGAGCTACGTTCTCACAAACAATTTATTTTTTATTTAAAAGACATACAGCTCCTTGAAAACAAACCAAGATGCTTCATTAAAACTTTTAGCTCACTTAAGGACCAGAGACCTTCTAACAGAAACACAGATAGTCACAAAGCCCTTTTCAATAGTTTTTTTTTTATTTATTTACAGCTACCAAGTTTTATATTGCATGTTTGTCCCCTCAGCATTCTCTAACTTAATCCTTTTAGATTTCTTACAAATAGTCTTTTTCTTAAGCAGGGTTCTGTAACTTTTTGTGCGGACTAGATGGTCAATATAACGCTGTAAGCAGGCATCTTCCAGTTTGGTCATTTTCTTTAAAACACAGTCAGGGTCTCCACTGAATTGCACAGTGTTAGGATATAGATATTCAGGCCTGTCTGTAAAGGCCTGTACTTTAAGAATTTAGGTGTATTTTTATCACGTGGCTAGTTAGAGGTATAAAAGAAAGAATCAAAATCACTGTCTGCCAATGTAAGGTCCTTCTCTTACTGTGACAGTCTGGGGCCCTGTTCTTAGGCTAAGGACTTTGGCTAAGCGACAGAGGCAGCCATAAGCTGGAAAGCAACCGGTCACATCCTCACATTCCAAAGTAGTCACATGGAAAGAAGGTGCTATTGGGCTGTTAGGAATACAATCCTGTCCTGATAGTGCCTATCAGCTCCAGAGAAAGGGAAGTGCCTAGAAAATGTAAAAGAAAACTTAGTTTGATAGCATCCTGTCTGGCAAGAACTCACTGGGATGTGAAATCCTCACTTCTGTATTGTCTTGCCATTATAGTTCCCACTTTGCTATTGTTTGTCTGTATAATCTCTGTCTGGTTCTGTGATTGTTCCTGTCTGCTGTATAATTAATTTTGCTGGATGTAAACTAATTAAGGTGGTGGGATATAATTGGTTACATAATCATGTTACAATATGTTAGGATTGGTTAGGTAAATTTCAGTAGAATGACTGGTTAAGGTATAGCTAAGAATATTACTATATAAATTAGGGGCAAACAGGAAGTAAGTTGGGATTCGGAAATAAGGAAAAGGAACTTGTATTTAAGCTTGCTGGAAGTTCACCCCAAAAAACATCGAATTGTTTGCACCTTCGGACTTCGGGTATTGTTGCTCTCTGTTCATGTGAGAAGGACCAGGGAAGTGGGAGAGTGAAGGAATAAGCTCTCTAACACACAGCATTTATCAAGGTCATCCCTTGCGCTAAATGTTCTTGGGTTAGGCACAGACATTGCACACAGGCCCCGGAGCTTGCAGTTTATAACCACTGAAGTGCAAGCCACACAGTCATGGTGCCATTGGGCTGGCACATCTATGACACAGCCCTCACAATCTTCAAAAAGCTTTTCCCTAAGGCAGAGATTAAGGACAGCATAAACAGCAACACATACAATAGTCCGCATGAGTTTTTTACGCTTATGATGTGGCACTGGCTCAGTTAGTTCCATGCCAAGCCTCCTCCTAAACACCTCATAGCTGTCATCCTCAGAGTCCTCTTCAACAATTTGTAATGGTGTTGAGCAAAAACAAGGTGGGCCCGGGTCATCTTCGCTGCTTGATGCAATGCTGTCTAGGGCCTCCGGGTCCTCTAGAAAGGCATCGTCGAGCTGTCGAGAGATTTTCAGACAAGAAACAAGTGTAAGTTCCCAACTCTTGTTTTTAGATTTACACAGCGCCTGGCTCCTAACCCCATTACACCCCATCATCGTCTGTCACTTCTTAATCATTAATTTACCTGAGCGATGTCTTTTCCATTGACCTTGTCCACCGGTGACTTCCCCCTAGCTGCATTCGCCTTCCTCCTCTTGGGGGGTGGACGACAAGAGGCCACCATGCTATCGGAGTGTCTCACAAGTAGTTGGGTTTTGGGTTCAGGTTCTGGTGTATCCATCAACGGCTGGGCCAAAGGGCTGCCGTCAGTCGTTCCCTCCTCCTCCTCGGAACCATCGCTGATGTAGTGCTTTCTCCACATATGGTCAAAGACCCTCAGGGCTAAAACAAAGTCCGAAGTTCTCACAGGGGTGGTGAAGGAGTCCATGTTTCCACGATTTCTAAAACACATGTTCTTGGTAAAAGATGGCCTCTTCTGCCTGGCGCTGGGACTTATGGGGTGACGGTGCTGCGCTGTGATTGACAGAGGGCGCTGGGAGGAGTTCTTAGAGGGGGTCACACAATCCTCTTCTGGGTAGTTCACCCCATCCCAGAACCTGCCCTATTTTGGTCAAATCTTCCCTCGGGGTGGTCCTATGCGGCCGAAACCCATAGTGATTTGTACAGGGGGGTGGGAGGAATTGTTAGAGGGGTCACATGAACCACTTCCGGATGGGTCAAATCTCCTCTTGGGGCAGTCCTACAGGTGCAAAACCAGTCCTGATTGGTAGAGGGCAGTGGGAGGAGTTCTTAGAGGGGTCACATAACACACCTTGCTTCCAGTCATGTGTCCGCCTTGACCTCGAAAGTAATACCCCCATGGGGTGGGACTTCTGGTGACAGGTGGACAGGGTTTAAGGGGTCAAGGGGCATGGTTTAAGGGGTCAAGGGGCGGGGTTAGGGTTTGATTGACGGTAGGGCCTTATACTACTAATAAGCTATCAAATACCTTGGAAAGGTCAATATAAATATCATCAGCAATCTGGCCCTTCTCCCTGGCACAGTAATATCGCCTGTGATATCTAAAGAGATGCAAGGGTAGGGAGAGCTAGTCTAGCTACCAGGGATGACACCAAACGGTGGGAGGGGGTAGCGGGTGCCTCCTCAAAATATATCCTACTATCCCATCCACTACCCCACCTGACCAGAGAAGAATACCAGCAGAGATGGTTTCTTCCCCTATTGTGGTATAGGAGTGATTAGCAAATACAAGCAGGTAGTTCCTTACCTCAAAGAGCAGGGAGATTGCTGCTGAAATGCACACCCTACAGGACACACACCAATGGAAGTGTGATTCATACCAATGACCATCCTGTGTCCCTGCTTGCTTGGGAAATATTCCTGAAGGCTATGTGGTTGCAATTCACAGACAGTCACACACACTCTCTCTCACTTTCCTGCACTCTCACAGCCCCTCTCCCCTACATCCCCCCCAGCAAGCAGGAGCCAGAGAAGGTATGTGAGAGGGAGGTGGCTCCCAGCCAGGCCAGATCCCCAAGCTGCCTGGCCAGGGACATGTGACAGATTTATGTTACAATCTGCCTGGGGGGGTCAGGTGATCCGGCTGAGGCCACAGGATTTTTAAGGGGGAAATGACGGCGCACACCACATACCTGAGTTTTAAAGCTTTATTGATACAATAATAAAGTAACAGTGGAGAGTGCTGGGGGGGGTCCCCATGTCACTGAGAGGAAGAAAGAAAGCATTAGTGCCCCAAGCCCTAAACCACTTTCATACTTACACACGCACTACCCGAGGCGGGCCAGGCCTGGGTGAAATGTAAGAAGAAGATGGGGAAGAGTGGACGGGAGTTCTGTCCTGTGTGCACAGGTTGTCCAGGGTCCACTGTTGATTTCTGATTTGCCTCGGCTCTCAGAAGGGTTTTTAAGTCCTGGGTTCTTTTGGGGGCATTTCGTTCAGTGACCTCTGTTCCCCATGTTCTTTGTACCAGTCCAAACCATGTCTCCGTTGCCTTCTCAGCTTTTCCAAAACACATCGGCTCCAGGGACACAAAACTTTGTTTTCCCACACCACTTCTGCTGGTCTTCACCATCTTGTTTGTTTTTGCAATCTCTGCAATCCTGCTCAGCTTAGTTCTTCTTTTCTTATGGCTGGGTGGGGTTGGCTAAGATATGAATACAGCTGCAGACTTCTCGTCGGGCTCCGTGACCTTGGACTGGGGCCAGTGTCTTATCTTCAGACTGAGCTAGCTGAAGTATTGAGTTAACCCAGTTCTCTGCTCTCTTCCTCCCTCCCCCTTTGGCCTCTCACAGTCTGCAAAGGAATCTTCCACTCCTTACTCACACCTTTGACCCTCCCCAACATGCTTTGCGAGGCTTGCAACAGCGTTAGCCACATGCAGTGCTGATCTGCCTTCCCAGGGAACCCCGTGTGGGGGAGGGATGACAGACATATTTATATTTAAGACTGCTACCTACTCCAAAAAGTAGTTTATATTATCCTGAAAAGATAATATAGTCTCCCCATGTGCAGAGGGATACTGTGTATGGATCCTTTCCTTTTCCAAGCAATCTTCCCTGGGCTTGGGCTATGGACCTGCACTGCCCACCTGCCCCCACTCCTCAACTCTTTTCTGTTAACATAGACTCAGCCAGGAAGAGGAAGCTAACCTGGGAGGTCTGGACTAGTCCAAAGTAGTAGCCTGCAAGAGGGTCCTGGCCTGGGCCCCTGTCTGGGAGCCCCCCTCCCCCACCCATTTCTGAATACAAGTAGCTAAAATATAGTTTTAAAAATATCAAGCAAATTATCGTTGACAATGTCAACTTTTCAGCAAACAAAGTGCATCAAAGAAATTCAACAAGACTTATCATCAACTTCAGAAATAGTCCTAATTTTGTAAAAGTCAGTAGGAGAGGCTGTGACACTACCCACGGTACAATCGGGACTGTTGAACAGCCGTGTCCCCTCAGTTCTCTAACCTGGGGTTCCTTTTACAGTGCTTCGCTGTGAGAGCAACCACTCCTGGTCTGCTCTCACACAGCCTCCGGCATGTAAATTACTCCCAGTTATATGAGTGCTGCAGCCAGCCACTCTTGAATTACACTGCAGAGTAACACCAGCTAATTCCCAGTCCCAGATTTTCCCAGAAATGTACATATTGTACTGCCCAGCTCTCTCCTGGACAATACAAGCTAATATAAAGTCTATCATTTTATTAATAGAAAACGACATGCACAAATCCTGTTATCTCAGATGGTGTTTCCCAAATACTTCAGTCCAACACACTGGATTAAATAAAAACAAAAACAAAAATTATGAGTTCCAGAAAGATAGATTTTAAGTGATTATAAGTAACGAGGCATAAAAGTCAGAACTGGTTACAAGTAACAAAAGTAAAATGCAACTAATGCCTAAGTTAACAAGGTAAGTTAATTCAAAACAAATATCTCTCTCACCACATGTTTCAGCAATGTTACTGGCTGAACCTCTTTCAGTCAGGAACCCTCCCCCAGTCCAATCCTGCTTCCTTTGTTCTTCGTGTGTTATTGATGCCATGGGCAGAGAGGAAGGGAGAGATCATTTGGGGTGTCTGCTCTCCCTTCTAACTCACAAGTACTAGAAGTGCCAGTGTCTCACTGTATCCAGCAGTTTTCCTCTCTTCCCAGTGGAGTCCTATACCACAGCTATTTCCTAGCTGTACCAGAGACTCACCACTCCTAGCAGATCCTGGGCTACAGAGCTTTTATTTGTGCCTCAGTTTCCCTGCTTTCAATGGCTTTCTAGCCCCCAGCATTTCCTAGTTGTACCACCAGTCTTCCCTTCTCCCAGCAGATTCTGGGCCACAGCACCTCTTAGTGGTTTAAGGATGAGCTCTCTGTATACCCTCACCAGGAAAACTGAGTCAGTACTGTGTGTATCAGTGGTACAGCTGAGTCTGACCATAGTGCACTTGTACCTGAGCCCTCAGGCTTTTATTCTGTTACATCATTATAGAAAATAACACATAAAGAAAAATAATTTCATGCAGTCAGAATCCCATTAATGTGCATAATGACTCAGGCTACTGGCAGAGTGATGGGGTCCCTCACACCCACATTGGTTTGCTTGCTAGCCCACTGTGTGGGCACACCCTTATGTCTTTCCTCCTGGGTCCCATAGGCATGATTTACTTGACCCTCTTTGCCTGTTCAAGCTGCCTGTGTTTATCCTGGTCAGCATGCTTCTCTTGCTCCTGCTCTGCCACCTCACTCTGCCACCTGGCCTCCAGCTCAATCCTTCTCTCCATCCCTAGCACCCTTTTCCACTCAAGCCACCATAGCTCTGGGCCTCTCACCATTGCCACTACCTCTGTGAGATGGTCTGGGGAACCGTCCGCTTGGCCTCCTTCTGGCTCCTGGTTTAGGGCAAGTGCCACGGTTGAGTGCAGCATGGCCACCGGCTCCAATTTCTTCTGCTCAGCTGCTTATAGATCTCAGTGAGCACACAACTCTAACTGCTTCTTGGTGAGCTTACGTTTCTTTGCTCAACTGCCTTTTCTGCTGCTTTCTTCATCTGATACTCTCTTTTGTTCTATTTCCTTTACCCAAACTAAACAAACAGAAAATAATAAACTGTAATTTTGTACTTTGCTTCCACCTTTTTGAATCCATTAAGGTCTGTTTTATAAGTGATTGGAGTGTGACCCTCAGTTCACTGATGCTGGGGTGCAACTCCTGTAACTACACCACTGATGTTTCAGGGATCACCCAGGCTGATAAGGGGTTCTGTCACTGCCTGCCTTGTAACTGTGGATGCCTTCATGCTATGTTGCTATGGCTCAGAGCCTTGACACCAGTAGCCAGCCCACAAACATAAAGATCTCACCTGAGCGTCCACCAGCCTAGTTATGCCTGTAAAATGGCATGGCCATCCCTCTGCGTCTGCCTCTGAGGAGGCCACACCTCCTTGCAGTCTGATCTGCAGGGTAATCTCAAAAGTGGGGGGGAGAGGGAATTATTGGCAGTCTCAACCCTCAAGCAGGGCAGGGCAGCAAACAGGGCTCTGGCCTGTAAACAAGACAGAGCTGTGGGAGTCTATAAGATCAGGCCCCCAAGCGAGGGAGGGATGGCTCTGGCCTGTAGTCAAGCAGAGCAGTAGTGGTCTTTAATCCCAAAGCAGTCTAGGGGCACAGGCAGGGTGAGCAGGACCGGCTCTAGGCACCAGCAAAGCAAGCATGTGCTTGGGGCGGCACAATTCCAGGGGCAGCGTTCCAGCCACCCCCTTTTTTTTTTCTTTTTTTCGCTTGGGCAGTTGCACTCTTGGAACTTGCGGTAGCAAATTTTTTGCTTGGGGTATCAAAAAACCTAGAGCCAGCCCTGGGGGTGAGCACCCTAAGGAGGTGGTGGGGTGGCAGGGGTCAGGGGACACAGGCCCACCCAACTCCACTATGTCCCAGCCCAAGGCTCTAACAGTGGCAGAGTGGTCTGCCACTGAGTCAGCAGGGATTCCAGCCACAACACACTGACTGTGTTTGGGATAGCACTACAGCCAGATGATCATCTGCCTCCTGTGGGCTACTTCCTACTCTTCCCCGGCAGGTACCTCAGTGTGGTGGGTGTCCAGTATCTCCCCAGGGTAGATGGCCAGCAGCAGCTCCTCAGCATCATGGTCAACCAGCAGCACCAACCACTTGGGTGTGTCCTCAGAATGGCTTGGGTCAGCTTCAGGCTCAAACAGCCAGCAAGATGCATCTGTCTCCAGTAGCAGCTCCCTCCCAGCTGAGCTGCAGGATCTGGGTTTTATACTTCCCCTTCAGGTCCCACTCCTCTGCTTCCAGCAGGTGGGGCAAGAGCTACCTGGTTCCACGCACCAGGTGGTGTGCTGTGACCATCCCACCCCATCTACCTCTGAGGAAGGCCACACCGCCTTGCTACATTCCTTATAGGGTGACACCACATCTGGTCCTGTATCTCCCCAAATCCGACCTTCCCAAGCTCTTAATTCTGAAGCACTCAGACTTTTCCCCTCTGGTTCATCACCCCTCAAAGGTGAGAAACCAGCCCCAAGTTATCAGTTCACTTTGGCACAAATACTCCATGTAGTTTGCACAACAGAAACCTGCTTGTGGATGAAAAGAAACAAAAAGTTTATTTAATAGAAACATAACAGATTTAAAGATTAAATAATAAGGGAATGCAAACACATACAAGTTATGCAGAAAATAAAAGTAAAGATGCAACTTCAAGCTTTACAATTCTATATTATATAAATTCCCTTTTCTAAAACAAGTTATCTATTGCCCTTAAACAGTTTCCCAGTGTGCCCTGTGTCATAGAGGGGATCCAGCATTTTACTGACAGCTTCCCACTTAGAGGCTGCCCCTCAGTGTCCAGTTCACCTTCACTTCAAATCCCTTCTCTTTTAGGGGTTTGCAGGTCTTTTTCTTACTCTTATACTATGGTGATTCATCACTACGCAGAGAGGACAAAATTCCCTCTTGACTTGGTAGCTGGGATATCTCAATCTCTTCCTATAAACTGTAATTGTCCATCATTTATCTTTTCCCAGGTTGCACCATAGATCAGAGGTTCTCAAACTGTGATCTGTGGACCACCAGTGGTCCACAAGCTCCATTCAGGTGGTCCATGGATAGTTCCCTCTCAAGTGCGTGCCTGGGCGGCCTCACACAAGAACATGAAAGGCCACCCACCTAATTAGTGGAGCTGCGCAGGCGTGGCTCCGCTAATTAGGTGCCTGGACCCTGGAGAAGACGCATATGTAAGGTGAGGTGGTGGCCTTGGGAGGAATAGGGTGTAGGTGGGAGGGGGCTGTGGGGTAAGAAGAGGGGGTGGGGGGAATTTGGGATGAGCAGGGCTGTGGCAGCCAGAGAAAGAGGAGACTTTCCCCAGCTCCAGGGCTGCGACTGCCGGGGAGAGACGGCCCTCCTTCCCAACCCCAGCTTGGGGGCTGCTGTGGCGGGGGAGAAACTCCTCTCCTTCCCAGCCCCAGTTTGGGGGCTGCCGTGGCAGGGGAGAGAGGGCACATCCATTGCATTAGAAAGGTAAGACTACTGATATTAAAATATGAGTTGTGTGCTTTTATTTGTAGAACCAAAAAAATTAATTATTATTAAGGTTGTTGTATACAGTGCTTTTATCCAAGCACTTTACAATAGTTAACTAATGGTACAAACAACGTTTGGAAAGATCATTAAGTGGTCCGCCGAGTTCCTCGGGAATTTTCAAGTGGTCCGTGAAAAAAAAAGTTTGAGAACCACTGCCATAAATCATTACTTGCATCTTGTTTGTGTAAACACGAGGCTTGGGAGGAGCCCCTCCCTGCTGTGAGGTGTATTTGAAATTGTAGTACAGCACATGAGCATAACAATCTGTATTCATAAATACACAGATTCATTACCACAATCTGTATACGTATCTCATAATGACCTTCAAGTTCCGAACATTACACGCTTTCATAAAAGACCTTATTCAGTATTTTTATACACAATAACAGTGTATACAACAAGTTGATTCAACTGCTTACTCTTTGGGGTTCAGCCCCTGTCCTCTCCTGTTGGGGTGTCCGGACCCTTATTGTCATATCCCATCAATTGCTTAAGTAATTTTTGGAATGTGTATTGTCTTGTATATGCAGTTTTGTTATGCAGAGCAAGACAATGAGTTACAACATTTGGGACTGAACATTTACTCTGAAGAATCTTTTTAAAGAAGAAAAAAAAATCCAGTCAAATCCCCTTAGTTAAATCCCACACACTCTGGGCTGATGCTAGCAATTTAGTGTACTTGAATGGCAGGCCAATCTGCTAGTCTCTAGAGTTTTAGCCAAAAAACATCCACAAACACACAGCTGATTTCAGATTTAAAGTTCATCCTATTCTTGGAATAAGTGTGGGTTGCAAACCCAAATTATACTTTATAGCTCTCTGCATTTCTGAATAGACTTACCATGGCAACAAACTCCTATTACTTACTATGCTCAGCAAAGCCAATGGCTCAGAACTGGGCAGAACTTTGTTATCCAAGAAACCTAGATTTGCTTACCCCTTGAGTGAAAGGTGCTGCTCATTCCACCAACTGTAATTGCAGTACAGTACAAGGAAAATGTTTATCATATTTGCCTACATTATTTTTTTCTACAACAAACCAAGTGTATTTTATACCCACCAACTGCATAGATTGTTATAGGTAGAGCACGTAATATTGCCTATAGTTACAGTCCCCTGACACTGTCCATTCAAAAAGCCTGTTTTCAGTTGTGCATAACTTTGCCAAATTTTAACTGTTACATGGACAACCTTAATTCTGTCATTTCCTAGCTTTTAAATACTTGACTTTGTACCCTTAGCATTGTTTTAATGTAGCTTTTTGTGTGCAATTCCCTAGATTATTAAAAAGCAAACTAAAAAAAAACACCCCAGAAATTCCATCATGTGGAATCATATTGATTCCTATATGGTTCATCAGCAGGTTGAGAACATATCTACCAGACAGACTTCTGGTACTACAGGCAGCAGTAGAAGATTCTTATGCTTTACATGGGCTAACCGCCAGAGGGAGACAAGGCACATAGGGGGAAAGGAGTCCAGGAGAGCTGGCTGTGTTTTAAAGAAGCCTTATTGAGGGCATAGGAACAAACCATCCCGATGTGCAGAAAGAATAGCAAAAATGGCAGGCAATCATCTTGGCTTAAGAGAGAAATCTTCGGTGAGCTTAAACACAAAAAGGAAGCTTACAAGAAGTGGAAACTTGGACAGATGACTAGGGAGGAGTATAAAAATATTGCTCAAGCATGCAAGTGTGTAATCAGGAAGGCCAAAGCACAATTGGAGTTGCAGCTAGCAAGGGATGTGAAGGGTAACAAGAAAGGTTTCTACAGGTGTGTTAGTAATAAGAAGAAGGTCATGGAAAGTGTGGGACCCTTACTGAATGGGGGAGGAAACCTAGTGACAGATGATGTGGAAAAAGCTGAAGTACTCAATGCTTTTTTTGCCTCGGTCTTCACAGACAAGGTCAGCTCCCAGACTGCTGCACTGGGCAGCACAGTATGGGGAGGAGGTGAGCAGCCCGCAGTGGTGAAAGAACAGGTTAAGGACTATTTAGAAAACTTGGACATGCACAAGTCCATGGGGCAGGATGCAATGCATCCGAGGGTGCTGAGGGAGTTGGCTGATGTGATTGCAGAGCCATTGGCTATTATCTTTGAAAACTTGTGGTGATCAGGGGAGGTCCCGGACGATTGGAAAAAGGCAAATATAGTGCCCATCTTTTAAAAAGGGAAGAAGAATAATCTGGGGAACTACAGACCAGTCAGCCTCACTTCAGTCCCCCGCAAAATCATGGAGCAGGTCCTCATGGAATCCATTTTGAAGCACTTGGAGGAGAGAAAGGTGATCAGGAACAGTCAACATGGATTCACCAAGGGCAAGTCATGCCTGACCAACCTGATTCCCTTCTATGATGAAATAACTGGCTCTGTGGTTGAGGGGAAAGGGGTGGACATGACATACCTTGACTTTAGCAAAGCTTTTGATATGGTCTCCCACAGTATTCTTGCCAGCAAGTTAAAGAAGTATAGATTGGATGAATGGACTATAAGGTGGATAGAAAGCTGGCTAGATCGTCGGGCTCAACGGGTAGTGATCAACAGCTCGATGTCTAGTTGGCAGCCAGTATCAAGCGGAGTGCCCCAGGGGTCTGTCCTGCGGCTGGTTTTGTTCAACATCTTCATTAATGAGCTGGATGATGGGATGGATTGCACCCTCAGCATGTTTGCAGATTACACTAAACTGGAGGGAGAAGTAGATATGCTGGAGGGTAGGGATAGGGTTCAGAGTGACTTAGACAAATTGGAGGATTTGTGCCTCTGCAAAAGAAATCTGAGGAGCTTCAACAAGGACAAATGCAGAGTCCTGTAGTTAGGACAGAAGAATCCTATGCACTGCTACAGGCTGAGGACCGACTGGCTAAGCGGCAATTCTTCAGAAAAGTACCTGGGGATTACAGTGGACAAAAAGCTGGATATGAGTCAACAGTGTGCCCTTGTTGCCAAGAAGGCTAACAACACATTGGGCTGCATTAGTAGGAACATTGCCACAGATCGAGGGAAGTGATTATTCCCCTCTATTTGGCACTAGTGAGGCCACATCTGGAGTATTGTGTCCAGTTTTGGGCCCCCCACTGCAGAAGGATGTGGAAAAATTGGAGAGAGTCCAGCGGAGGGCAAAGAAAATGATTAGGGTGCTAGGGCACATGACTTATGAGGAGAGGCTGAGGGAACTGGGCTTATTTAGTCTGCAGAAGAGAAGAGTGAGGGGGAATTTGATAGCAGTCTTCAACTGCCTGAAGGGGAGTTCCAAAGAGGATGTTCTCAGTGGTGGCAGATGACAGAACAAGGAGTGATGGTCTCAAGTTGCAGTGGCGGAGGTCTACGTTGAATATTACAAAAAACTATTTCACTAGGAAGGTGGTGATGCACTGGAATGGGTTACCTAGGAGGTGGTAGAATCTCTATCCTTAGAGGTTTTTAAGGCCGAGCTTGACAAAGCTCTGGCTGGGATGATTTACTTGGGGTTGATCCTGCTTTGAGCAGGGGGGTTGACTAGATGACCTCCTGAGGTCTCTTCCAACCCGAATCTTCGATGATTCTGTGATAGTTTGCCATTGGGTTTCTCAACTCTTTTGTGACAGCAGAGGAATGATAGTCTTGGGTTGTATTCCATGTCTGAGGGCAGTCTACACTAGTGATTACAGGACCGTCTGCCACTACGCCATCCCTCAGTTCCACATCCCATTCTTTACACTCACGTCTCGGCTCCTCAACCCAGTGCATTCCAGTGTGGCTCCTTCCAGCAGGTGGGAACTGGAGCATGTTCAATCATTCTGTGGAAGTGGCACATGTGTGGTTGAATTGGAAAATAGAAGCTATGATGGGGGTGATGGTGCATGCTCCAGTACAGGCAGAATCTTTGGAAACTTTTATTTGTAAAAGTCTTGCAAACCTTTAGTGAGCATGTGCAAATGGAGATTTTTCAGAGACCCATAATGGCCAAATTTGGATAAAATTTTCAGAGGGCTAGCAAAGGGCACATCCCTATGTGATGTTCTGTACCTCAGGGGAATACCCTGCACCCCCATATTCATATACTCAGGGGAATACCCTGCACCCCCATATTCAGTCTTATAATATGATTGTGTGGTATCCAATGCAAAGTTTGTTATGTCAGGTGTCTTCAGAAAGCTCACGATGCACTGAGTATTATTGTTATAGAAATGTTATAGGTTGTAATTTCATGTATATAGTTATGAGGCTGAAAATGTGTCCTCACGGCTTAAGAGAAGCCCAGACAAAAACTCTCCAAGAGCAGAGGGGCAGTTCACACCTGATCAGGGCATGTATGGGACAAACCTAGCCCAGCCTCACAGGAACAAAGGACACAGGCACAGGCAGCAACAAAGGATCTGTTGGACTGTTGAGTGAGTCGCCCCCCTTCCTTTGGTCAGTTTGGGACTGCGATGAGGTAATGCTCACCTGACTCTCAAGGGGGGTGAACAGCCCAAGAGTGAGGGTTCTCACAGCAGAGCAGGGTAAGGCTGGCTCCCAGCGTGAAGGATTGGAGTGACCTAGCAGATCACCAGTCCAGATAACACCAGAGGGGAACGTCACACCCTGGCAATAGGGCAACTGCCCCATTCAAATTTGAAGTCCTTACTCCAAAGCATGGAGGAACTACAGCTTCTCAATCAAACAGTTGTAAAAAAAAAAAATGTACATGGACAAAACACCATCTTTTCCCTAATCTCATTCTGGGAAATGGCTGAACCATTTTTTGCTGAAATATTCAAAAGAAACATTCAGCCTGAGGCAGATACCCCCGCATGGAAAATTTCAGCCCAAATGCTTAAAGTTTGGCAAAGATGCATGCACGTGAAAATAGGTTTTTATAATGGGAAGTATTGGGCAGCTTTAACTATAGATGGCAGTACCTGCAATGTCTATAATTAAAAAAAAGTCACATGAACATCTGGCTCGGTATTCATTAGTATCAGTGAGACATTTTTCTCTGTTATTCCAGTTTTACCCTATAAATGGGGTAGCAAAGGCATAACTGAGAACAGCATTTGACCTGATTTCTCAGAAATTGCTCTTTTTTTTTTTTTTTTTTAATTCAGCACAGAGTAAGCAATGCTTACATGGACAGTCCCACTGCAGCAATTTTGCAGCATAGCAGCAATGTATTTAGTCATCTATTTCCATTTTCTCTTGCTGTTGCCAAGATTGTGCAGGATCATAGGCAGGAAACTGTGCCTCTGCAAAGCATGAACAAGAAGACCATATTCTACCATTGTTTTCTACGGAAAAATAGAAGGGAATTCCATCTGCTGCTCTACGGTAAGATATGACCCAGTGTTAAATTGCCACCCAGATGGAAAAGTAGTGAGGAAGAACTAGACTTTGTACACTGTAATGAACAGAAATTAAGTAATATCCCATTAAATAGTTTGGGTGCCTTCTTGTAGGCATCCCCACTATCTATTGCTAAAACCAACAGAATCCTAGCTGAGTAGCTGTGCATACAGGCAGGTAGGACAGTCTGTATGATCATATGAGGTAGTAAATGCTATCATTTGGTGCTCAGCTGTGTCCAGATGATTTCCTCATATTCCTAATGGTGTGTCAAGAGCAAAGATACTGTACGAGAAAGCAACAGCCAAAGTAAAGCAAAGTGTAACAAAAAACCCGATGTAACCTGACTGGTTGAGTTGTGGAGCTTAACCACCACTTTTCTGCTTTGATAAATAATATCAGTGGAATCATTTTCTTCACAAGGGTTTCAATGGAGTTAGACCAAATAATGAAGTAATGAAATGTTAGTGTGAGAATGTGTGGGCTAGACACTTAGTTACAGGGACTCCTCACAGGAAAGGAATTTATATCAGACCAATCTGACTAAGCAAAGGTTCCTATTACATGAGCTGTGATTTAGACCAGTGATACTCAGACTAAAGCTCGTGATCCACATGGGGCTCTTTAATGAGTCTCCTGGGCTCTTTGAAGCACATGATATTAAAACACTGTGTGATTTAATTATTAACCAATCTAAGTTATTAACCAATCAAGAAGCTTTTACTATGTTACTAACCAATTAAGTTATCAACTTGCACTAAGTTATTAACTTATTTCCTGTGAGAATTATATGTGTAATGCTGCAGAGGAAGGCGAACGCCACTCCCAGGGTCTCAGCCAATCTGACTGAGGGAGAAATTCCTTCCCAACCTCAGATATGGTGATTACTTAGACCCTGAACATGTGCGCATGATTCACCAGGGATCTCCTGGGAAATAATTCTCTGTAGTAACTCAGAGCCCTCCCCATCTAGTGTCCCGTCTTCAGTAGCTGGGGATTTTTGCTACTGGCGGTTGCTGATGGGCCACATACCATTGTAGGCACTCCTGTCATACTATCTAGTCCATAAACTTATCAATCTCAGTCTTGAAGCCAGTTACGTTTTTTGCCCCTACTGCTTCCTGTGGAAGGCTGTTCCAGAACTTCATTCCTGTGATGGCTAGAAACCTTTGCCTAATTTTGAACCTAAACTTGTTGATGGCTAGTTTATAGCCATTTTTTCTTGTGTCCGCATTGGCACTTAAATAACTCCTCTCCCTCCCTGGTATTTATCCCGCTGAAGTATTTATAGAGAGCAATCATATCTCCCCTCATCCTTCTTTTGGTTAGGCTAAACAAGCTAAAATCATTGAGTCTCCTCTCATAAGGTAAGTTTTCCATTCCTCGGATCATCCTAGTAGCTCTTCTCTGCACCTGTTCCAGTTTGAATTCATCTTTCTTAAACATAGGAGACCAGAATTCCACACAGTATTCCAGGTGAGGTCTCACCAGTGCCTTGTATAATGGTACTAACACTTCCTTGTCTCTACTAGGAAATACCTCACCTGATGCTGCCTAGGACTGCATTAGCCTTTTTCATGGCCGCATCACACTGATGGCTCATAGTCATCCTGTGATCAACCAATACACCCAGGTCTTTCTCCTTCTCTTGTCACTTCCAATTGGTAAGTCCCCAGCTGATAGCAAAAATTCCTATTGTTAGAGCCTAAATGCATGACCCTGCACTTTGCACTATTAAATTTCATCCCTGTCACCGTGCCTCCATGGGTCACAACTGAGAATACCAAATTCAGGGCAAACTGCTGAGAAATAGGGCAGAGAAATAGGACACACCCCAAAACTGGTTATTCTCCCATAAGATACACCAGACCAGCAACAAAAGTAAACTTCTCTTTCACCACACTGGCTAACAAGAAGTCAGAAAAGCAGTCTCCTTAGGCATTCCAGTCCTGGATTCAACACCCAGACACTAGACTTAAAGATAAGTGGTTATTTAAAACCAATTTCATCAAATAAAAGGGTTCTTCTGATCCCAAAGGACCAGCCACATACCCACATCAATATATAACTCAGATCTTACCCAATAATCACACTGTTGCCAATCCTTCAGTATCTAATATCTAAAGGTTTATTTATTAAAAGAAAAAGAAAGAAAGAAAGAAAGGTAGGTAGGTGAGGGTTAAAACTGGTTAAAGGAATCAAATACATAAAACAATTGCAAAGTTCTTGGATCAGGCTTGTAGCAGTGATAGAATAAACTGCTGGCTTGTTAATTCTCTGGTTGCTTCCAAATCATTGGTAAGTCCCAGTCCTTTGGTTAGAATGCTCCCATTATTATAAGTTCATAGTCCAGAGGATTGAGCAGGAAAGAGGCAAAATGGAGATGTTTCCAAGGCCTTTTTATAGCTTCTGCCAAGCGAAGGGAAACCCATTGTTCTCACTGTGGAAAATTACAAGTAACAAGATGGTGTTTGGAGTCACATGGGCAAGTCACATGTCCATGCATGCTTAGTTGTAGCAGAGGCCATATTCCATATTCACAGGAAAGACCATTAAGTGGAGAGTGGTCAGTTTGGATGAGCTATTACCAGCAGGAGAGTGAGTTTGTGTGTGTATGGGGGTGGGGGTGTGTGTGAGAGAACCTGGATTTGTGCAGGAAATGGCCCAACTTGATGATCATGCACATTGTGTAAAGAGTTGTCACTTTGGATGGGCTATCACCAGCAGGAGAGTGAATTTGTGTGGGGGGGTGGAGGGTGAGAAAACCTGGATTTGTGCTGGAAATGGCCCAACCTGATGATCACTTTAGATAAGCTATTACCAGCAGGACAGTGGGGTGGGAGGAGGTATTGTTTCATATTCTCTGTGTGTATATAAAGTCTGCTGAAGTTTCCACGGTATGCATCCGATGAAGTGAGCTGTAGCTCACGAAAGCTCATGCTCAAATAAATTGGTTAGTCTCTAAGGTGCCACAAGTACTCCTTTTCTTTTTGCGAATACAGACTAACACGGCTGTTACTCTGAAACCTAAGTGTAGATAGGTTTCTCCCATGCTCCATTGTGACTTAAGTGTTCTTTGATGGGCCATTCAACTTGAATAGTTCCTTCACAATGTCCTGGCTAAATACCTTGTGGGTGCTACCACAGGAGCAATCATTTGAAATACAGGTACAGAGTTAATATTCATAACTTCAGATACAAAAATGATGCATGCATTCAAATAGCATAATCATATTCAGCAAATTATAACTTTTCCATAGACACCTTACTTGATATACTTTGTACAAGATTTGTTGCAATTATATAACTGTGGGAACAACAATGATCTACATGGTAATATTTTAATCAGATAATGTCACAATCCCCTTTCTATTACTCCAGTTTACAAGGTCATCCAGATCTTCTTTTATGAGATTCCAGTCCTCGTCCATACTGGCTATACCTCCCAATGTTGTGTCATCCGCAAATTTTATTAGCACACTCTCACTTTTTGTGCCAAGGTCAGTTAAATAAGATTGGTCCCAAGACCGATCCCTGAGGAACTCCACTAATAAGCTCCCTCCAGCCTGACAGTTCAGCTTTCAGTATGATCCATTGTAGTCAGTAACCAGTTCTTTATCCACCTTTCAATTCTTATATTAATCTCCATCTTCACCAATTTAACTAATAATTTCCCATATGGAACTGTATTGAATGCCTTACTGAAATCCAGGTAGATTAGATCTATTGCATTTCCTTTGTCTAAAAAATCAGTTATCGTCTCAAAGGAGATCAGGTTGGTCTGGCAAAATCTACCTTTTGTAAAATCTTGTTGTATTTTATCCCAATTACCATTCACCTCTGTGTCCTTAACTACTTTCTCTTCAAAATTTGTTCCAAGACCTTGCATAGACTTGAGGTCAAACTAACAGGCCTGTAGTTTCCTAGATCACTTTTTGTTCCCTTTCTTAAAAATAAAAACTATATTAGCAATTCTCCAGTCATAGGGTATGACCTCCCAAGTTTACAGATTCATTAAAAATTCTTGCTATTTGTATTCTTCCAGTACAATTTAAAACAAACAAAAAGGCAGTATTTCTTCACCCTATGCACAGTCAAGCTGTGGAACTCTTTGCCAGAGGATGTTGTGAAGGCCAAGACTAGTAGGGTTCAAAAAGGAACTAGATAAATTCATGGAGGATAGGTCCATCAATGGCTATTAGCCAGAATGAACAGGGATGGTGTCCCTAGCCTCTGTTTGTCAGAAGCTGGGAATGGGTGATAGATCACTTACCTGTTTTGTTCAGTCCTTCTGGGGTACCTGGCAGCGGCCACTGTCGGAAGACAGGATACTGGGCTAGATAAACCTTTGGTCTGACCCAATTTGGCCATTCTTATGTTCTTACAATTCCATGTGCCAGTTCCTTTAATATTCTTGGATGAGGATTATCCAGCCTCCCCACCCCCCATTTAATCCCATTAAACTGTTTGAATTTGACTTCTACCTCCGATGTGGGAATTTCTACCTCCGTACCCTTGCTACTATTAGCGACCCTGCCACTACCTATAAGCTCTTGATTAGCCTCATTAAAAACGGAGGCAAATTATTTGTTTAGGTGTTGGGCCATGACTACATACTTTTTAATCTCCACCCCATCATCAGCACTTAGTGGTCCCACTTATTTTCTTCTTATTTATACAGCTATAGAACCTTTACTATGGGTTTAATTCCCTTTGCAAGGTCCAACTCTGCTTGGCTTTTGGCAGTTCTCACTTTATCCCTACACTTTCTGACCTCCCTGCTGATCCCTTCCATCTCCCATTCCTTGTAGGGTTTCTGCTTTTGCTTAATCACCTGTTTGAGATGCTTTGCTCATCCAGCTTGGTCTGCTACCCTTCCCTATGAATTTTTTCCCCTTGCTTGGGATGAAGGCTTCAGATAGCTTCTGCAACTTTGACTAAGTAATTCCAAGCCTCCTCCACATTTAGATCTTGAGTTCTTTGGTCCAGTCCACTTCCCTAATTCCCTTCATTTATTAAAAAGTTAGCTCTTTTGAAATCAAGGACCCTTGTTGCAGATCTATTTTTGTTTATCCTTCCATTTAAACTGAATTAACTCATGATCACTCAAACCAAAGTTGTTCTCTACAGCCAGTTCTTCTCTGAGGTCCTCATTACTCACCAATACCAAATCTAAAATGGCCCTTTATGAGTAGCATTTGTCCACCAATCTACATCTGTGAGGTTAAAAGTCTCACAAAAATCACATAATTCCCAGTAGTATTTATTTCATTAAAAACATTAAAGAGCATTTGGTTTTTCTTCCCTCCATGTTGCACCTTACATTTGTCTTCACTGAATTTCATTTGGTTGTCTATAGTCCAGTTCCCCAGTTTATCAAGATTCCTTTGAATTTGAGCTCTATCCTCCAAAGTGTTTGCAAACCTGTCCTCCCCCCTCCCGCAGCTTTGTGTCATCTGCAAATTTGATCAGGATGCTCTCTATTCCTACATCCAGGTCATTAATAAAGATGTGAAAATAATACCAGACCCAGAACAGATCCCTGTGGAACCCCACTTGAGACCTCTGACCAATCTGACATCCTTCCATTCATAGTGACTCATTGTTTGTGGTTGTTTAACCAATTATGTATCCATTTAATAATAGCTCCACTGAGACTGTATTTCTCCAGCTTACTTATCAGAATGTCACATAGGACTATGGCAAAAGCCTTGCTAAATTCAAGGTATATTATGTCTGTCATATTCCCTCTATCCACTAAACCAGTTACTATGTCAAAGAATGGTTTCAGAGTAGCAGCCGTGTTAGTCTGTATTTGCAAAAAGGAGTACTTGTGGCACCTTAGAGACGAACAAATTTATTTGAGCATAAGCTTTCGTGAGCTACAGCTCACTTCATCGGAATGCATCCAGGGAAGTGAATTTGTTCATCTCTAAGGTGCCACAAGTACTCCTTTTCTTCTTATGTCAAAGAAGGAAATCAAACTGGTTTGGCTAGATTTGTTCTTAGTAAATGCATGCTGGCGCCTTGTGATCACCCCTTCATCCTCCACGGATCTGCTACACTGCTCCGGTAGCTTCCCAGGTATTGAGGTCAGGCTGAGGGAGCTGTCGTTCACCAACTCCTCCTTTTTCCTATCTTTAAAGATGGGCACGTTAGCCCTTCCCCAGTCCTCCAGGACCTCTCCTGTCATCCATGAATTTGCAAATATTGCCCATGGTGCCAACATTTCTTCAGCTAATTCCTCCAGCAGCCTGGGGTGAATACATGAAGCCCTGCTGGCTTGAACAGGTGTAGAGCAGTACTATCACCCTAGGCCTCTGTTAATGCAACTCAAAATTGGTTTCGGTTTTTTTGCAACAGTATTACAAGATGATGCATTTCATTGTAGCAAGAGCTCTTTATGAATGAAATGATGCAGGAGGCCTAGCACACAAGGAAAACACCCAGCTTCTGCTGGCTAGCTACTCAGGACAGTGGGCTCGGGAAGGGAAATGTAGTATAGCTGCAGTCATTAAGTCTATGAATCATCTTATCTACAGGCTAAAAACCTAGCATTGTGGACTGGTATGCAAGTTGTAACAGGGACTGTGGTAGTGATAAGGAAAATTGTGCAGGTGGCCCGTGTATTACCTTGGGTTGAGAAAGATCCCTTCCTTTATATAAGCCCCCTGCACAAGTCTTGACATTTCTGTAGGGCACTACAATTCTCCCATTTGGTAAATAAACCAGCCACAGCTCATATTTTATCACCACACATTACTGCTGAATCTGAATGATCACAGAAGTTACAGAATGGTTTAAGTGTAGAAATCATTTGGAAGGGAAAAAAAAAAAACTTGTGATCAATAAGGAAAATCATGGTGCCTTTACAATCTGTTCAAAGACACAGTAGCCAAGATGAAGGGTAGTGGGCAGCATAGGAAACTCTAGATGGCACAGATTAAAGATCTCAAGGATCCAAAAAAAGGACATTGGTAGTTCACTTCACCCCTTCTCTAAGTGTATTTACAGTACTTCTAAGAAAGGAGAAGAGTAGACACTTCAGAAGTTCTGCAGGAATAAGAGAGGGACTGCAAATATTCTGAGTCACTACGCTTTACAACAAAACAGACCGTCAAGAGTCATTGCATGTATAAGCATGCAGTGCATTAGCGACAAAGCAGTACAATTTTGGCAGTTATAAGTGTTATACAAAAAAGCAACCATAACTTTTAATATGGTGAGTTAGGTCTATTTGTTAAACATATTTTCAAGCAGAAACAATTACATAAGAAAATAAAGGAAAAGCTGCTGATCAATACCAACAATAGTCTTACTGACTTAAAAAAGTGGCTTACACCTTTGAAGGGCTAGGTAACATTGCCACAACTGGAGCGTAAAGGACAAACTCAAATCAGATCAGAGATGTGAAACTTACTGTAAGCAAGAGAAAGAATTTACCCCAGATAACACAGAGAAGTATAACTTCTGTTAAGAACCTGCAGTTATCTACCACTGTAGATGTACTTTCCCTACATTTTAACATATAGCTTTTCCAAAAAAAACCTGTTTTTTTTCTAAGTCTGCTTTCTCAAACAACACAACTGTGCTAGGTGCAAAAATTGTCTACAATAGACAGCATGTTTATATGAATGATTTCTAAATCAGTAGGTATTTAGGAAAACAAAATTATCCTTTTTCCCCTCCATCTTAAGCGCCGAGTATCCAGATCATGGTCATTATGGTAGCGATGCTGAAGCCTGCTGTACTAATCATTGTGGTTGGACTCCTGTTACACAGGTCTTTTTGGCAACATCTGAAATTAAAGCTGTCAAACTTGTAATCCTCTTTAATTTGGTTCATGTTGCAGTTGGAATATGTATAGCAATGAGACAGTGTCTTTTCACCTTTAAAAAAAAAATTAAAAAGTTATGCAAAATTACTAGCTTCCCTGTAGAGAAAACCGTTTCACAAGGGTATTCAAAGATACATTAGATATTCACAGGGATTTCCCCACCTTGGTTTTTGTTACAATAGAATGCTCTTGTGAGCTGTTTGGGACATAGCAGGTAGAGCTGAATCCAAATCAGAACTTATATAAGAATCTGAATTTCACAGCTGGACTCATTTCAATAGATGGCCATAACTAACTAACACACACACACACACACTTCCCTGAATTTTGTAGCTCTGGCTCATTTCTCATCCCAAGCACTGCAATCTGCAGGCAAACGGCTCTTATATATTACAATATAAAACCAGCACCAGTGCCCAACCTGACCAAATGGGATCAGCTATGAAATTTAGGTCCTAGTTCCTGGAATGCTGGTTTGCACTCATCTCTACCTGGAATGCAAAGCAGGGGACAATGCTGGCAGTCATAGAGTAGAAGCCTAAATTCAGTTTCCAAATTGGACTGTACTGAAAATGAAAGTGCTGCGTACTTCTCAGTCATGGCATAAAGAAGCAACGTATACCCCAACCCTAAGTCAGTGAACTGGAGACTGTTGGCCTCCCAGCTGGCAGTGCGATTTCCTCCTTTTACAAGTTTCCCCACACACCCACCAGTCAGGCAACAGAGCAGTTTGTTGGCTGCCTAACTGCACAATAGGATCTCTTTTTAAACTATAAAACTATGTCCCCACAGTTGTGTTGGAACATCCATAGTTGTAACAGTTCAAACTGTATTAATGCACACAATCCTACATAAAGCTGAAGGCGCCAACAAGGACTTCAGTAAGAGTACTTCAGATGGACATTCATACAGACTGTGGAAATAAAACCTATTTGATTACATTGGAATAATTAAAATTGAATGAATATAGATTTACTATATTTATTTTAAGTCTACAACATTTGGGATCGTAAACATACCAGTTTTAAGCCATAGGCAAGAATCTAAGCCATTTCTGCAGGTAATATTGGTCTTACATGGCACAGCAGTAAGTGGACAGTCATAACACTTCAGCATATATCCTGAGAGAGAGAGAGAGAGAGAGAAGCCAGTTACTAAGTAATAAACTTTCTTCTTGTACATTTGATGTTCTGAAATAAGTAACTTTTCAAGATTATTGTTAGGTCAAAACAGTTATAAATCCCTGAACCATAACCTCATGATAATCTGGTTTAAGTACTGCAACTTTTAGGTCAAACCACCTAATGCTTTAGTATTCTGATTCTGATCCCCACAGGCGAAGTCAAACTCAGCTCCTAATGCATCCACAAGAGTCCAGGGAGATAGATTTACATAACTGTACTGCTTCCTGCTCCAAACAGCCTGAGTTGCAGCAGTTGGCAGGGACTTTCCTCAGGACCATCTATACCTGCATATTTGCACAGCAGCAGCAGAGCTACTTGGGTCTGATGCTAGGCTCATAATTTTCCCTTTAATGTAGGCACTCCAGGATACCTACCAGAACTGCAAAACACAGCCATAATAATGAAGACAGTGAGCAGGACACGGTTTGTTTTGTTCCGATTCATGTTTCTTCCCAGATCTGGAAGCAAGAGAACAATCATGAGTTAGGACTAAACTCCTTAGCTCGAAATATTTAATGTCAGGAAAAGATTTACAAAACCATCCGTTATAACGGCAATAGGACTTGGAGATTCGAGATGGGGACCAAGGTGCCAAAGTGGAGACAGTGATGCTCCCATACCTCACTGAGATGTTGGGGAAATAAATTCAATAATGTGTGCGAGGCATTGGATATTACAGTGATGTGGGCTATACAAAATACCTATGATAGTATTGTCAAGGATCCTGAATGTTTGTTCTAATTATGTGGCCCCCCATGACAGATACAGAATCCCAGCTCTCACTAATAAAAAGTTAGTTTATCCTAGGATGACCAGATGTTCTGATTTTATAGGGACTGTCCTGATATTAGGGGTATCTTACATAGGACCCTATTCCTCCCCCCCCTCCATTCCTGATTTTTTACACTTGCTATCAGGCTGTGAAGAAAACATTCAAAATGTGAACCAAGTGCAAACCAAAGCAATTAAGTCTACCAAGGACTGCAGGCAGCCTGTCATGGCAAGTTTTCCATCTCCATTCATTTCACTGAATTCTAAAGCCTAATGATGTTAGTTAACATTGATACTTAAAGTATTTCACTGCTGATCATTTTAGCAGAAGTGCAAGTGGATAGGCGCAAAGCTCACAGGGGAAGACTGGAAGTTGCAGAAGGGAAAGGAGGCTGAAGAAAGGAGAAGATGGAGAAGGAATAAAAATAATGAAAAGATAGAAACAGCAGTGGTCCTCAAGGGCAGCATGTTTGCCATCACTCAGTTGTGAGGCAGCAATAAGGCACTTAAACAGTAAAATATAGTAACTAGAAAGTTAGCTACTACACAAGAGCCATATCCTACTGTAGTAGGCCTGGCTGCTTCCCTGAGCATCCTCTGGGGGCCAGTCTGCGGCGCTCTGCTTTTGTTTTTTCTTTTTCCCTTTAATATACTCAAACATACTTTATCCATTTCCATCCCTTCTTGGGTTCTGCTTTATTAACTTAACCTTCAAAATTGATTCCCTTTACTTTTGTATTGGACATCACTTAACTACTCTGTGTCTCAGCTTCCCCAACTGTAAAATGGGGACAATCTCTACCACTCAGGGGAGGGATGTTTTTGGGGTTAACAAACAGTTACTAAGGAGCTTTACTTCCTACATATTATTTTATTTGACAACTGGCATACAGCAGGTAACTAGGAAATGAACACAGATCATTCTGTTGCTATGGGACAGGCCACATTTTACTGACTTCTCTGTCCTTTGTGAGGCACTGAAATCAAAAATAAAAGACTTGCAGCACATTCCTGCCTGCCAGCAGACCTCCAAGTTCTTATACACTAAGAACAGCAGCATTTATACAGCAGTAGCCTTTGGACTTCTATCACTTTAGCCTTTGTAATGTCACGTTAAAGTCTATGAAAAGATGACGGATCCTCTAAGGACAGAATGGGCCATTTTGATCAGCTAGTGCATAACACAAGCTACAGAATTTTACCCAGTAATTAGTGTAGTGGAGATAATTATTCTTCCTAACCTGCCTCTCTCTACTGCTTGGAGGAAAGGGAGAGGGGGTGGAGGACTCAAAGCTGAAGCAGAACCATCTCCTCCCACACCAGCTAACCATCAGCACTCCTTGTTCTGTGGTACACCTCCCCAGAATGTGGTGCAGCAAAAGGGGAACTGCTGGCTCTGTTGTCAAGTCCAGTAACTTGTAGTTAAACTACAGCATCTGCATTTAAGGAATCCAAATGACCACTTCCCTTAGTAATTCATTCCAGCGGTTGATGACTCATTTAAGAAGTTGTGTCATTTTGAATTTTTTCCACTTCAGATTTCTTGTCATTGGATTTTGTTAGACTTTTTGTCTGCTACATTAAGGAGCCCCTTCATATCGTCTCCTTGTGTAGAAACTTGCAGACTATGATAAAGTCAAAACTTAACCTTCTCTTTGATGAGATAAACAGATTGAATTTCTGAAGACTCTCATTGTAAGATGTGTTTTCCAGAACTCATTTTTTCTAGTTCTTCTCTGATCTCTCTAATTTTTCAATGCTTCTTGAAGTGTGGAGAGCAGAACTAGATGCAGTCACCCAGTAATGGTCTCACCCATGTCCTATATAGAGATGCTATGTCCCTATTCTTGCTTGATAATCCTTGGATGTGTAAAGAGAGAACTTGGTTAACCCTTCCGCCCACTGTATCACATTGGGACCTCACAGTCACTTAGTCATCTACAATGATTCCTGAGTTCTTTTCACAGAATCACGGCTTTGTGGGATAGTCCCCCATCTTTTAAGTATGGCCTACATTCTTTATCCCTACACATATGACGTCTCACTTGGCAATACTTCAAACATGTTCGATTGTGCCCAGTTTACTGAGTGATCCAAATGGCAGGCTCTCCGAGACCAACTGTTGTTACTTTCCACCCACTAACATTGTGTGTCTGCTATCAGTTAGCTCAATTTAAATGGATCTTTTTTAAAAAAAAAAAAAGGCTGTTAATTTTGTATAATGTTATTTTTTATAAATCGGTGTCACACAAGTCAAATGCCTTACAGAAATCCAAGCAAAAAACCACAGTTACCTTTATCAACCACATTCAATCTTGTCAAAAAATGTGATTCTTTCACAAGACATTTTCCATGAAACCATGCTGATTGGCATTACTTATATTTTTGGCCTCTAATTCCTTATTAAAAAGAAAAGGAGTACTTGTGGCACCTTAGAGACTAACCAATTTATTTGATGAAGTGAGCTGTAGCTCACGAAAGCTTATGCTCAAATAAATTGGTTAGTCTCCAAGGTGCCACAAGTCCCCCTTTTCTTTTTCTTAAAGGAAAAAGTGTTATAAAAAAAATCCAAGGTGCCACAAGTACTCCTTTTCTTTTTGCGAATACAGACTAACACGGCTGTTACTCTGAAACCTCTAATTCCTTATTGGCACAGTTCAATATAAGCCCTTCTATTATTTTACCTGGGCTCAATATAAGACTTACCAGCCTGTAATTAGCTTGAGTTATTTTTTAAATGGAAAACAAAATATTGGCACAACACTGGCCTTCTTCCAGTCCTGTGAAATTTTACCAAGATCTATTAAAAATTAATGCCTGTGGTCTGGAATCAACTCCATTAAAACTTTTGAATGCAAGTTGTTGGGAGCTGCTAATTTTAGCATCAACTAACTTTAGTTAAGATGCTGTTTAATATCCTTCTTTGTTGCAGCTAGATACATCATTCAGCATTAGCCCAAATACAAAACAGAAATATGAATTGAACAATTCTGCCAGTGTCATTTCATAAGTCTCTGAAGGGTTGGTTCAGTAAAAAACAAACCAACCGTCTAAATTCATCCCTGGTGAATTCCCCTGAATCAAGAGAGTCACACAAGGACTCAATACATCCAGGCATATGCAATGGGAAAGTCAGACATATTTAAGCAATTGACAGTCAACAGCAAAAGATTCCTGGCTTTCAGAAGCCTCAGATTTGAATGGCATTCACAGCTGCCCTGGTTTAATGTTCTTTGGCCAATTCGACACAACTATCAGTATGAACTGGCTCTCTCTTCACACAACTCCCTCTTTTCAAACACATATCTTCTGAAGTTTCCTGGACTTTATATTGGTTTAGGATATGGCGAAATAAAAATAAGCCTAAAATCACTTGACATGCCCTACATGTCTTCAAACTCTATACATGGTGGGCAGGATGAGCTGGTATACAGCTCTGTGGGCTTGATTCCATAATTATCTGCTCAAGCGACTGTGATTAATTTTAATGGGACTATCCTGAGAGCAAGAAACTCCAGAGCATTCTAAGTGTGGAAGAATCTTGCCCTGTACAAATCTGACTGGTACCGTCACCTACTTATCGTCGCTGCACTTTGATCACCTGACATGCATTTACGTGTTCTGCTAGCTTTCCGCTCTCAAGCCACCTAGCACAGGCTTTTAGAGCTGACTTAACATTTCTTGTTCTTCCGCTGTGCTGCAACACACTAGAGGGGAAAACAGAATACTGTTTGCAGCCCTCCCTCTTTCAGCTGCTTTGTGCCCACTACTTAACTAGGAGGCCTAGGCACAATGCCTGAGGCTGCTAATACATCATTACTGTTGGGGCAGAACTGGGGGGGGGGGGGGGGGGCAGTGTTATAAATCTTATAGCGGCCAAGTACAGCAAATATATTTCAGAGTAACAGCCATGTTAGTCTGTATCCGCAAAAAGAAAAGGAGTACTTGTGGCACCTTAGAGACTAACCAATTTATTTGAGCATAAGCTTTCGTGAGCTACAGCTCACTTCATCGGACGCATACTGTGGAAAGTACAGAAGATCTTTTTATACACACAAACCATGAAAAAATGGGTGTGTTTGTGTATAAAAAGATCTTCTGTACTTTCCACAGTATGCGTCCGATGAAGTGAGCTGCAGCTCACGAAAGCTTATGCTCAAATAAATTGGTTAGTCTCTAAGGTGCCACAAGTACTCCTTTTCTTTTAGCAAATATATTATAAAACAACAAGAGAGGCTACCGTCCTGGGTGCCAAGTCATGGCTCACCACAGAATTCCTATTTAAGAATCATCACAACCCCGTCCCTCTCGCCATCCAGGAGGGTTGCATGTGATTGCCAGACACAAAGGAAGAGCTGGAAAGTTTGCCTGCCTCGGGCACTGCGTGATTCCTGCCGTTAAAGGAGCCAGCCCTTGAGGCAGCCTTTCCGGGGGGTGGAAATAAGTTCTGCAGCCTAGGCCCCGCGGTTTCCCTTCTCGCCGGTCAGACCCTGAACACTGACCCACGCCTGTTGCAGAAGCGCCCGGAGATCCCGCGAAGGCGCGTACCCTGCGGGCGGGAAAGAGGCGGCTGTGACCAGCGTACTGCACGCTTTTCCCTCCTTCCCCTACGTGTCTGCCACCGCAGTGCTTACGCAGGCGGAGGGTCGCTGGGCACCGCGCGGCCCGGGAGGGAAAGGCGGCCTCTGCCCCAAGAGGTTATAATTCAAGAGCCCTCGCCTGACAGCAAGCCACGTCCTCTGTCCCCCGCAGCAGACGCCCCGCGGGCAAGCGGCCCCCCGCCCGCCTTCCCCTGCTCACCGGCTGTCAGCACGGGCCCGCCGAGCGCTCTTCCAGGGGGTTACGCAGCAGCCCAATAGCCTCCGCTCCCGGCCGAGCTGAAGGGAAAGCAGGGAGGTCTGCTGACGAGGGGCGGCTCCCGGCAAGGCAGGCACCCACCCTTTTCTCGTCGCCTTCGTCTCCGCGGTGTGGAAGGGCGCCAGCCGGCTGCGGATGGGTGGGGCTCGTCTACGCGGACAATTTACAGCGCTGCGAAAAAACACGCCGGGGAGCGCTGCAAGTTTCTACGCTGTAATGCGCCATAGTAAACAGCGCCCCGGTGCTGGGAGCTAGGCCCCCCGCGGAGGTGGGTTTTTAGTTGCCAGTGTAGACTAGCTGCTCAATCCCCAGAGCTCAGCGGTGGCAATGATTAGCTGGGCGATAAGAGGGGGCCTGAGCATGAAATTCTGCAGGTGGGCAGCTGGAGGCTAGGCTAATGCCAGCTTCTTCGGGTGCTAATGTTATCTTGGTCCCTAAGGCATCTTGCACAGAGTCTTTTATGGGCCTGATTTGCTAGTAAGGCTATTTTTCCTCCCCTAGAGAAAAGGAATTCAAGCTCTTCCTTTCTGGAACCACATCCTGCCGTGAGGAATAACAGTTTTGTAATTCCTGCTGTGGCAGGTTTCAGAGTAACAGCCGTGTTAGTCTGTATTCGCAAAAAGAAAAGGAGTACTTGTGGCACCTTAGAGACTAACCAATTTATTTGAGCATGAGCTTTCGTGAGCTACAGCTCACTTCATCGGATGTATACCGTGGAAACTGCAGCAGACTTTATATACACACAGAGATCATGAAACAATACCTCCTCCCACCCCACTGTCCTGCTGGTAATAGGTTATCTAAAGTGATCATCAGGTGGGCCATTTCCAGCACAAATCCAGGTTTTCTCACCCTCCACCCCCCCCCACACAAATTCACTCTCCTGCTGGTGCTAGCCCATCCAAAGTGACAACTCTTTACATAATCAAGTCGGGCTATTTCCTGCATAAATCCAGGTTTTCTCACATCCCCCCCCCACCCCCATACACACACAAACTCACTCTCCTGCTGGTAATAGCTCATCTAAACTGACCACTCTCCAAGTTTAAATCCAAGTTAAACCAGAACATCTGGGGGGGGGGGGGGGGGAGGAAAAAACAAGAGGAAACAGGCTACCTTGCATAAATTGGTTAGTCTCTAAGGTGCTACAAGTACTCCTTTTCTTTCTACTGTGGCAGTTGCTAAAAAGCGTTCCTTTCCCATTTGGCAGGGATCACAAGATTTGGACTAGATTTGGATTTCGCTATACTAAGGGTATGTCTACACTACGGAATAAGGTCGAATTTATAGAAGTCGTTTTTTTAGAAATCGGTTTTATATATTCGAGTGTGTGTGTCCCCACAGAAAATGCTCTAAGTGCATTAACTCGGCGGAGCGCTTCCACAGTACCGAGGCTAGAGTCGACTTCCGGAGCGTTGCACTGTGGGTGGCTATCCCACAGTTCCCGCAGTCTCCGCTGCCCATTGGAATTCTGGGTTGAGATCCCAATGCCTGATGGGGCTAAAACATTGTCGCGGGTGGTTCTGGGTACATATCGTCAGGCTCCCGTTCCCTCCCTCCCTCCGTGAAAGCAAGGGCAGACAATCATTTCGCGCCTTTTTTCCTGAGTTACCTGTGCAGACACCATACCACGGCAAGCATGGAGCCCGCTCAGGTAACCGTCACCCTATGTCTCCTGGGTGCTGGCAGACGCGGTACGGCATTGCTACACAGTAGCAGCAACCCCTTGCCTTGTGGCAGCAGACGGTACAGTACGACTGGTAGTCGTCCTCGTCGTGTCCGAGGTGCTCCTGGCCACGTCGGCCGGGAGCGCCTGGGCAGACATGGGCGCAGGGACTAAATTTGGAGTGACTTGACCAGGTCATTCTCTTTAGTCCTGCAGTCAGTCCTATTGAACCGTCTTATGGTGAGCGGGCAGGCGATACGGACTGCTAGCAGTCGTACTGTACCATTTTCTGCCGAGCAGCCATGAGATGTGGATGGCATGCAGTCCTTCTGCACCGTCTGCTGCCAGCCAAAGATGTAAAAGATAGATGGAGTGTATCAAAACAAGAAATAGACCAGATTTGTTTTGTACTCATTTGCTTCCCCCCCTCCCCTGTCTAGGGGACTCATTCTTCTAGATCACACTGCAGTCACTCACAGAGAAGGTGCAGCGAGGTAAATCTAGCCATGTATCAATCAGAGGCCAGGCTAACCTTCTTGTTCCAATAAGGACAATAACTTAGGTGCACCATTTCTTATTGGAACCCTCCGTGAAGTCCTGCCTGAAATACTCCTTGATGTAAAGCCACCCCCTTTGTTGATTTTAGCTCCCTGAAGCCAACTCTGTAAGCCGTGTCCTCAGTCGCCCCTCCCGGCGTCAGAGCAACGGCAAACAATCGGGCATCTGAGAGTGCTGTCCAGAGCAGTCACAATGGAGCACTCTGATGGGGCTAAAACATTGTCGCGGGTGGTTCTGGGTACGTATCGTCAGGCCCCCGTTCCCTCCCTCCCTCCGTGAAAGCAAGGGCAGACAATCATTTCGCGCCTTTTTTCCTGAGTTACCTGTGCAGACGCCATACCACGGCAAGCATGGAGCCCGCTCAGGTAACCGTCACCCTATGTCTCCTGGGTGCTGGCAGACGTGGTACGGCTTTGCTGCACAGTAGCGGCAACCCATTGCCTTCTGGCAGCAGACGGTGCAATTCGACTGGTAGCCATCCTCGTCGTGTCCAAGGTGCTCCTGGCCACGTGGGCCGGGAGCGCCTGGGCAGACATGGGCGCAGGGACTAAATTTGGATAGACTTGACCAGGTCATTCTCTTTAGTCCTGCAGTCAGTCCTATTGAACCATCTTATGGTGAGCGGGCAGGCGATACGGACTGCTAGCAGTCGTACTGTACCATCTTCTGCCAGGCAGGCAAGAGATGAGGATGGCTAGCAGTCGTACTGTACCATCTTCTGCCGAGCAGCCATGAGATGTGGATGGCATGCAGTCCTTCTGCACCGTCTGCTGCCAGCCAAAGATGTAAAAGATAGATGGAGTGGGTCAAAACAAGAAATAGACCAGATTTGTTTTGTACTCATTTGCCTCCTCCCCTGTCTAGGGGACTCATTCCTCTAGGTCACACTGCAGTCACTCACAGAGAAGGTGCAGCGAGGTAAATCTAGCCATGTATCAATCAGAGGCCAGGCTAACCTCCTTGTTCCAATAAGAACGGTAACTTAGGTGCACCATTTCTTATTGGAACCCTCCGTGAAGTCCTGCCTGAAATACTCCTTGATGTACAGGCACCCCCTTTGTTGATTTTAGCTCCCTGAAGCCAACCCTGTAAGCCGTGTCGTCAGTCGCCCCTCCCTCCGTCAGAGCAACGGCAGACAATCGTTCCGCGCCTTTTTTCTGTGCGGACGCCATACCAAGGCAAGCATGGAGGCCGCTCAGCTCACTTTGGCAATTAGGAGCACATTAAACACCACACGCATTATCCAGCAGTATATGCAGCACCAGAACCTGGCAAAGCGATACCGGGCGAGGAGGCGACGTCAGCGCGGTCCCGTGAGTGATCAGGACATGGACACAGATTTCTCTGAAAGCATGGGCCCTGCCAATGCATGCATCATGGTGCTAATGGGGCAGGTTCATGCTGTGGAACGCCGATTCTGGGCTCGGGAAACAAGCACAGACTGGTGGGACCGCATAGTGTTGCAGGTCTGGGACGATTCCCAGTGGCTGTGAAACTTTCACATGCGTAAGGGCACTTTCAAGGAACTTTGTGACTTGCTTTCCCCTGCCCTGAGGCGCATGAATACCAAGATGAGAGCAGCCCTCACAGTTGAGAAGTGAGTGGCGATAGCCCTGTGGAAGCTTGCAATGCCAGACAGCTACCGGTCAGTTGGGAATCAATTTGGAGTGGGCAAATCTACTGTGGGGGCTGCTGTGATGCAAGTAGCCCACGCAATCAAAGATCTGCTGATATCAAGGGTAGTGACTTTGGGAAATGTGCAGGTCATAATGGATGGCTTTGCTGCAATGGGATTCCCTAACTGTGGTGGGGCTATAGATGGAACCCATATCCCTATCTTGGCACCGGAGCACCAAGCCGCCGAGTACATAAACCGCAAGGGGTACTTTTCGATAGTGCTGCAAGCTCTGGTGGATCACAAGGGACGTTTCACCAACATCAACGTGGGATGGCCGGGAAAGGTGCATGATGCTCGCATCTTCAGGAACTCTGGTCTGTTTCAAAAGCTGCAGGAAGGGACTTTATTCCGAGACCAGAAAATAACTGTTGGGGATGTTGAAATGCCTATATGTATCCTTGGGGACCCAGCCTACCCCTTAATGCCATGGCTCATGAAGCCATACACAGGCAGCCTGGACAGTAGTCAGGAGCTGTTCAACTACAGGCTGAGCAAGTGCAGAATGGTGGTAGAATGTGCATTTGGACGTTTAAAGGCGCGCTGGCGCAGTTTACTGACTCGCTTAGACCTCCGCGAAACCAATATTCCCACTGTTATTACTCCTTGCTGTGTGCTCCACAATATCTGTGAGAGTAAGGGGGAGACGTTTATGGCGGGGTGGGAGGTTGAGGCAAATCGCCTGGCTGCTGGTTACGCGCAGCCAGACACCAGGGCGGTTAGAAGAGCACAGGAGGGCGCGGTACGCATCAGAGAAGCTTTGAAAACCAGTTTCATGACTGGCCAGGCTACGGTGTGAAAGTTCTGTTTGTTTCTCCTTGGTGAAACCCCCCGCCCCTTGGTTCACTCTACTTCCCTGTAAGCTAACCACCCGCCCCTCCTCCCTTCAATCACCGCTTGCAGAGGCAATAAAGTCATTGTTGCTTCACATTCATGCATTCTTTATTCATTCATCACACAAATAGGGGGATGACTACCAAGGTAGCCCAGGAGGGGTGGTGGAGGAGGGAAGGAAAATGCCACACAGCACTTTAAGCACAGCACTTTAAAAGTTTACAACTTTAAAATTTATTGAATGACAGCCTTCTTTTTTTTGGGCAATCCTCTGTGGTGGAGTGGCTGGTTGGCCGGAGGCCCCCCCACCGCGTTCTTGGGCGTCTGGGTGTGGAGGCTATGGAACTTGGGGAGGAGGGCGGTTGGTTACAGAGGGGCTGCAGTGGCAGTTTGTGCTCCAGCTGCCTTTGCTGCAGCTCAACCATACACTGGAGCATACTGGTTTGGTCCTGCAGCAGCCTCAGCATTGAATCCTGCCTCCTCTCATCACGCTGCCGCCACATTTGAGCTTCAGACCTCTCTTCAGCCCGCCACTTACTCTCTTCAGCCCGCCACTTACTCTCTTCAGCCCGCCACCTCTCCTCCCGGTCATTTTGTGCTTTCCTGCACTCTGACATTATTTGCCTCCACGCATTCGTCTGTGCTCTGTCAGTGTGGGAGGACAGCATGAGCTCGGAGAACATTTCATCGCGAGTGCGTTTTTTTTTCTTTCTAAGCTTCACTAGCCTCTGGGAAGGAGAAGATCCTGTGATCATTGAAACACATGCAGCTGGTGGAGAAAAAAAAAGGGACAGCGGTATTTAAAAAGACACATTTTATAAAACAGTGGCTACACTCTTTCAGGGTAAACCTTGCTGTTAACATTACATACATAGCACATGTGCTTTCGTTACAAGGTCGCATTTTGCCTCCTCCCACCGCGTGACTACCCCCTCAACCTTCCCCCCTCCCTGTGGCTAACAGCGGGGAACATTTCTGTTTAGCCACAGGCAAACAGCCCAGCAGGAATGGGCTCCTCTGAGTGTCCCCTGAAGAAAAGCACTCTATTTCAACCAGGCGACCATGAATTATATCTCACTCTCCTGAGGATAACACAGAGAGATAAAGAACGGATGTTGTTTGAATGCCAGCAAACATACACTGCAATGCTTTGTTCTGCAATGATTCCCGAGTACGTGTTACTGGCCTGGAGTGGTAAAGTGTCCTACCATGAAGGATGCAATAAGGCTGCCCTCCCCAGAAACCTTTTGCAAAGGCTTTAGGACTACATCTAGGAGAACCGCAAATGCCAGGGCAAAGTAATCCTTTCACATGCTTGCTTTTAAACCATGTATAGTATTTTAAAAGGTACACTCACCAGAGGTCCCTTCTCCGCCTGCTGGGTCCAGGAGGCAGCCTTGGGTGGGTTCGGGGGGTACTGGCTCCAGGTCTAGGGTGAAAAACAGTTCCTGGCTGTCGGGAAAACCGGTTTCTCCGCTTGCTTGCTGTGAGCTATCTACAACCTCATCATCATCATCATCTTCTTCGTCCCCAAAACCTGCTTCCGTATTGCCTCCATCTCCATTGAAGGAGTCAAACAACACGGCTGGGGTAGTGGTGGCTGAACCCCCTAAAATGGCATGCAGCTCATCATAGAAGCGGCATGTTTGGGGCTCTGACCCAGAGCAGCTGTTCGCCTCTCTGGTTTTCTGGTAGGCTTGCCTCAGCTCCTTCAGTTTCACGCGGCACTGCTTCGGGTCCCTGTTATGGCCTCTGTCCTTCATGCCCTGGGAGATTTTGACAAAGGTTTTGGCATTTCGAAAACTGGAACGGAGTTCTGATAGCACGGATTCCTCTCCCCAAACAGCGATCAGATCCCGTACCTCCCGTTCGGTCCATGCTGGAGCTCTTTTGCGATTCTGGGACTCCATCATGGTCACCTGTGCTGATGAGCTCTGCATGGTCACCTGCAGCTTGCCACGCTGGCCAAACAGGAAATGAGATTCAAAAGTTCGCGGTTCTTTTCCTGTCTACCTGGCCAGTGCATCTGAGTTGAGAGTGCTGTCCAGAGCAGTCATAATGGAGCACTCTGGGATAGCTCCCGGAGGCCAATACCATCGAATTGTGTCCACAGTACCCCAAATTCGAGCCGGCAACGTCGATTTAAGCGCTAATCCACTTGTCAGGGGTGGAGTAAGGAAATCGATTTTAAGAGCCCTTTAAGTCAAAATAAAGGGCTTCATTGTGTGGACGGGTGCAGGTTTACATCGATTTAACGCTGCTAAATTCGACCTAAAGTCCTAGTGTAGACCAGGGCTAAGAATGGAAGTTGAGGGTGGAGACAATTGTATATGCTCCAGGGACCCTGCTTGTGATGGAGAAGGAACATCATTTAAAATTTAAGCATTTATCAAACGGATTTGCATTCTCTCTGAAAGCAGCAAGAGAGATAATTCAAGTAGACCCACCCTTATTGTGGAAGTAGAAGCTAAGAGAGTAGAGAAAGCGATAATAAAACAAAACAAGGGTGAGGCTAGGCAAGGTTGTGAACCTTTCTACCAGACTACTGTGCCCCTTGCGGGAAAATATTTGTCTTGTGTACCCCCAAGTTTCACCTCATTTAAAAACTACTTACATACAAAATCAGACCTAAAAAGTATAAAAGTGTCACAGCACACTATTACTGAAAAATTGCTTACTTTCTCGTTTTGTCTGTATGAAAATGAAGTTTGTACTGACTTCACTAGTGCTTTTTTTGTAGCCTGTTGTAAAACTAGGCAAATATCTAGCTGAGTTGTACCCCCTAGAGCAGTGCTTCTCAAGCTGTCTGATGTAGGGGACCGGCAATTTCTTTTTCCAATGTGCACACAGGCCGGCAGCCGAAGGCTTGCGGACTGGCACCAGTCTGCGGACCACCACTTTGAGTGGAACTGCCCAAAAAGACCTCTGTGTACCCCCAGGGGTACACATACTCCTGGTTGATACCCGCTGGGCTAGAGCCTTTGGAAATGGAGTTAGATAGAGTAAAGATTTTTGCAAAAAGAAATCTAGCCAAGTGTAAATAAAAGTGGGAGAACAAATATGCAGAACCAAAAGAGAGCTCTGAAATGAAGACAGGCAGGATTGTTGTAAGATAAATGTAACCCTTCTGCCCGTCAGAGTTGGCAGCAACAAGGGCTGGGTTCAGTATCTAGGGGTTCCATTCCACTACACAATGCAAAACTGGCTCGAGCTCCCACCCAGTGACCTGGGACAACTATATACCACCCCTACTGGGCGCCTCCAAGAGGCAATACTTCCCCTCTCGCAAGCACAGAGTCTGAGTGTAGCAAAAGCCTTTTAATAACAGAGAGAAACAATGTGGCATTATGTTGGCTTTGGTCTAGCACTTCTGTTCTGCCTGGCTGCCCTGTCGTGGCCCATCTCTTAAGGGGTGCCTACCAATTCCCCCACAGGGAGCAAAAGGTTTCTATGCACCGTCTTTATTTGCCCTGGACCCTCTTCAGGTTTGATCTTGTAGACCGGCAAATCTCCCAGTTTTTCCATCACCAGGTAAGGTATTGCCTTCCATGTGTCAGCTATTTTGTGTTTGCCAGCAATACCCAAATTTTGCAGCAGGACTCTGTCTCCCGGCTGGAGCGCCTGCTAACGCACTCTAGCATCATATCGATGTTTGTTGAGGTCTGCGTTCTTCCAAGCCGCAGAGGTAGCTAAGTGATAAGCATCCCGCAGCTTTTCTCTTAGTCAGGATACATATTGCTGATTAGTTTCATAGCTATCGCCATCCTCTGATACACCAAAGCACAAGTCTATGGGTAATCTTGGTTCTCGCCCAAACATCAAGAAATATGGGGTGACTCCCGTAGCATCGTTCTTTGTGGCATTGTAGGCATGCACCAGAAATGCGACATGTTGGCTCCAGGTTGCCTTCTGCTCCGGTCGCAAAGTTCCCAACGTATCTAATAGGGTTCGGTTGAACCTCTCTGCTTGAGGATCACCTTGCAGGTGATAAGGCGTTGTCCTAGACTTTTTAATTCCTGCTATCTTCAGCACCTCCTTCAGAAGGTGACTCTCAAAATCCTGCCCCTGATCAGAGTGTATCCGAGCTGGGAATCCATAGACTGAGAAATATTTGTCCCACAATACTCAAGCGACGGTGGTGGCCCTCTGATCACGTGTGGGATATGCCTGCGCATACCGTGTAAAATGATCAGTCACTACTAGAATGTTCCCAACATTCCTCTTGTCTACCTCTAAAGACAAGAAATCAATGCATACCAGTTCCAAAGGTTTGTTGCTGGTGATGTTCTTGAGATATGCAGCCCTCGTGGGCAGAGTTTTCCTTTGAACACATCGAGCGCAAGTCTCACATTTCCTGCGAACATCTTCAGCCATCCGGGCCAATAGAACCTACTACGAATAAGTTCCAGGGTCCTCTCCATCCCTAAATGTCCAAAGTCATCATGCAGGGCCCTCATGGCCAGGGCTCTGTACTCTTTTGGCAGCACTAGTTGTGCTCGTTGCTTTTGAAAAAGGGTCGGTGGTCATTCGGTGTAGCACTCCCTGAATCAGTTTTAGTTTGGTCCATTCTCTCAATAGTAGTTTACCCTCTGGGTTAGGTGGGACAACCGCAGCTGGGTTTCGCCCCTCCCTTTTGGCAAGTAGTGTATCACGAATGTCAATATCTTGCAGCTGGGCTTCTTGCCAGTCAGCCGCATTGAGCATGGGCAAGGGAGATTGGTCCAATGCAATATAGTTCACTGAAGCAGAAGGCACGCATTCAGGGGGCAGGCCCAAAGCTTCTGCAACACATCCATGAAGGCTCTCACGGGCCTCTGGCTCTCGGCGACTCACACTGCAAATAGCTCTTGCTCCATCTGTGGGTATCACAGCAACTTCTGGTGCCTGTGGACGCCTGGACAATGCATCTGCATCTACATTGCTTCTCCCTGATCGATATTGAATGCTGAACTCATAGCTAGCCAAGGCGGCCACCCATCTCTGCCCTGTAGCATCCAGCTTAGCACTTGTTAACACATAAGTCAGTGGATTGTTGTCTGTCCACACCTGGAACTGAGCACCATACAAGTAGTCTCGAAATTTCTCAGTGATGGCCCATTTCAAGGCCAAGAATTCCAGCTTGTGGGTGGGATAGCGAGTTTCACTATCAGACAATCCTCAGCTGGCAAAGGCTACAGGTTTACGTTTGCCTTCCACTTCCTGGTACAGGACTGCTCCCAGACCCTCCAAACTGGCATCAGTATGCAGGATAAACAGTTTGCTTGGGTCAGCAAAGACTAGGACTGGAGCATGAGTTAGGCAAGTAATGATTTCTCGGAAAGCCCTTTCACATCTCTCATTCCACCGTGGCCCAAATGGTTCGAAGGGGCCATAGTGTCTCTGCATAGGAGGCTTTGGGGACCTCCCCTTATTCTTCGTCTTAGATTTGTTCTTGCTGGCCTGGTATCCCCTGGTAAGATCATTCAGAGGCTTTACAATCAGCATAGTTTTTCACAAATCTGCGGTAGTAGCCACTAAATCCAAGAAAGGTCTTGAGTTCTCTGTAGTTACTTGGACATGGCCATGTAGTGAGTGCTTCTATTTTATCGGGATCAGTACTCACACCCTCTTGGGACACGATGTGACCCACTTACTTCACTGAGGTTCTGCAGAACTGGCATTTGTCAATTGAAAGCTTCAGACAATAATCCTCCAACCTATCAAGCTCTTTAAGAAGTCTTTCTTCATGCTCCTCTAAGGTTCTTCCAAACACAATCAGGTCGTCCAAATAAACTAACACTAACAGTAAATTCATATCTCCCACAACTTTCTCCATGAGACGTTGAAATGTGGCAGGTGCTCCAGAAATCCCTTGGGGGATACGTTCGAACTGATAAAACCCTAATGGGCAGATGAAGGCTGTCTTCTCCTTATCTTCTTCTCCCAGAGGGATCTGGTAGTATCCACTTCGAAGATCCAACACAGAGAACCACTGGCTTCCCAGCAAACAGTCTAAGGCATCTTGGACTCGAGGCATAGTGTACTGGTCAACCACAGTACCGGCTGTTTAGGGTGTGGAGTCAATACACATTCAGATTTTCCCATTCTTTTTACGGACCACCACAATGGGTGAGGCATATGTGCTGCGGGACTCTGTAATGATGCCAGCTCCTGAAGATGATGTCACACCAATCTGCCATCTCAGAAAGAGCAATCTTCCTAGATCTCTCCCTGAAAGGTCGAGAGTCATGTAGTCTGATATTGTGCTCTACTCCTTTTGCACATCCCACATCCCACTCATGCAGTGAGAACACTTTGGATCTTTCACAAAGTTTCTTCCTCAGGCGATCTTTCCACTCCTCGGACTCTGGTGAATCTCCAAAGTCAAACTTTGCTGGGTCTATTGTCGGAACTTGAGTTTCACACTGGGGTTTTACAATCGACTCAAGCTCAAAGAGGTCTGCTATCTTTTGACCTTGCTTCACAACAACATCATGACTCATTTCGTTAGCAATCAGTATAGTCACCCTTTCTTGAGCTTCAGTAGGTAGGGTTATGACTCCACTGGGGACCAGCACTCCTTCAGGGAGCTCTCCTCCCATCAGCTGCTCTATCATTGCTAACATCCCTTTACTGCCTTTCAGCCAGGTACTCATGACAAGCACTTCTTGCTCTGTCCTTGCAGGCACTACTAAGGGGGTCGTGCCCGCATACTTCAGTGCCCCAATCGGTAGCTCAGATGTGTCTCTTTTAGTGCTCTCAATTTTCCTGTAGGCTTCAGCACAAAGCGTATGGGTCATCAGGGTATTCAGGTATTGGTCCCCAGCCTGCCTTCTGCGAATAATCCGCGAGTACCTTGAAGAGACTGGAGTTGGTCCCTATCAGCACAGATACATCAGAGGTCCCTTTAGGGTCAGGGCATATTAAGGCTGCTGTGTCTACCTCTTCTCTTACCCCAGCAACCTCCTCTGGGAATTCCAGGTGCACTATGACATACCCTTGGTAGGGGTATTCATCCATGCCGAGGCCACACAGACCAGGGCCAGTTAGTGGCTGTATAGACAGGTGCCTGAGCATCTGTTGGTAGAATGACTGAAATATAATAGTCACTTGAGATGCAGTGTCAAGCACTGCTTTACACTCCACCCCTTCAATCCTCACCATGACCTTTGCTCGAGGCCCTATCAGTCCTGTGGGGATCACAGCTGGACAGTCTTTTCTGGGGGAATCTTCAAATCCTGCAGGCCTGGGTGGTCCCCGTCCCCAGACCCTCTGGCAGCTCCCGGATCTCTCCCAACTGATCCTCAGCTTTCCATACACTAAGGAGGGGTTTTCTTCATTACGGCACTTGGCAGCACTGTGTCCATCCTGACCACATCTGTAGCAGAAGAATTGTCCTTTCCCCCTTCACCTGGGTGGGATGGTAGCTCTAAGTGCGGGCTTCTCAATCGCCACAGTTTGAGGCTCCTTATTCCTGGAAGTCTTAACTAGGTCAGTGGTGCTTTGCAGCTCAGATATCTGTTCCGTCAGGACCCGCATTTGTTGGGCAAGTTCCTCTCTGGTGCTTGCCATCAGTACACTGGCTGTTTGCAGTGTTGTTGTGCTGGCTGGCTCCGATGTTTGGGCTTCCCAAAACTCACTGGCAGCCTGCCTTTCTTCCTCCTCTCTGACCTCTTTTATCAGCTGGGAGTAACTTGGGGGATGTTCCTGTCGTTCTCTTAGCTGGAGATGAAGTAGAATCGGGTTCTGTTACTGAGTTCCTCTTACAATTTGAGCCAGTCTGGTCTGATCCATCTGCTCAGCAGTCACTGCTCCCCTCATGACAGCTCTCTGAAGCAGTCTCTCCAGTCTCTGTATGTAGGCTGAAGCCTTCTCGCCCCTTTGCTGTCGGGAATTAAGGAACTTACAGTAGCTGTCTTCAGGGCCCTCTACGCTCCCAAAGGTGTGTTCAAGGGCCTCTAGGCAGTCCTTCACACTGCCCCAGGGTCAATGAGCTTCAGGGTGCAAATCACATCTAATGCTGGGCCTCCAAGGCTCTCTATTAGGCATCTTCGCTTTTCTGCATCTGGTACGGCCCACTTTTGCAGCATTTCAGTGGTATGCTCTAACCAGGGTTCAAACTCCTCTTCCCCAGCAAATAACCTTAACTTACGACAAGAGTTGTTACCAAAATAAAATATAAGCATGCACTCCAAACTCTCAACCTATTAGACTGGGCAGCAACTAGATTAAGCAGTTTTTCTCACCCCACTGGATATTGTAGTCCTTAATACACAGGTTTGTTGCTTAAAGCTGGGCCAATCTCCTGTGTTGCAGTCTTGTCTTCTTCTCAGGGTCTTGGTTGCTTGAAGCATGGGTATCTGACATTCTGTACCTTGGGGTCCAATATGTGTCCACTCTGCCTGTTTTATACTCTCAGTCCATGTGCTTGTAGAACACAAGTCCAGGCATGTCTGGGGGGCATTGCTGAGTCTCTCCAAGCAAGGCTAAGCAATTCCCCTGGTGTAGCCTCATGCAGGTGAGTCATTGAATTGTAGCTCCCTTGCTGGACAATGGCCGTTGATGGGCTATTTGACACCCCGCCCAGGCATTGGTTACTTTCCTTGATGTTGCCTCTGGGGAGCTAATATCTGGCTGCTTCCCCAACTTACAGCATGCTTTAGTGACCACCATACAACACAATTTTCATAACTTCATATGTATTAATGATATACATATGGATAGAGAAATTACTTTGAGCAGATCATAACCTTTCCCCTGATACCTTAAAAGGCGTGCTTTACATGTGAGAGCACGATTATATGAATATGAAGAATAGGGGGGTTGTAATACACTCCCCCAAGGTACAGAATGTCACAGCAACCCAGTATCTACCGCAAAGAAAATGTAGAAATAACAGTAATCGCACAAACCCTAACCCTGCCCCTTGCCCCACCCCTTCTCTGAGGCCCGGCCTCTGCCCCGCCCATTCTCCAAGGCCCCACCCTGCTCACTCCATCCTCCCTCCCTCTGTCACTCGCTCTCCCTCACCCTGGACTCTAGGCACTAGGTTGCACTACCCTGCTTGCGAGGGTGATTGTATAGACTCCAGCCACTAGGCCACACTACCCTGTGAGAGGAATTGTATATACTCTGGCCATTAGGCCACACTGCTCCAATGCGGGGAGCGATTTATATGGACCCTGGCCATTGGGCCACACTGCCCTGATGCTTGGGGTGAGTTACATGGACTCCGGCCACTAGGCCGCACTACCCCAACCAAGGAGTGATTGTGTGGAGGGAGGCCATTAGGCCGCAGCTGGCCGCCCACAGAAGAGATGGGCGCGTGAACTTGTGAGTGGCAAGGTTCTGACACCCCATCCCACCCCTGCCACAAAGGAACGGTGTGGTGCCAGGCCCGCCACGGGGATATGATAGAGGTCTATAAAATCATGACTGGTGTGGAGAAAGTAAATAAGGAAGGGTTATTTACTCCTCATAACACAAGAATTAGGGGTCATCAAATGAAATTAATAGGCAGCAGATTTAAACAAACAAAAGGAAGTATTTCTTCACACAAATGTACAGTCAGCCGGTGGAACTCTTTGCCAAAGGATGTTATGAAGAGTTCAAAACAGAACTAGATAAGTTCCTGGAGGATAGATCCATCAATGGCTATTAGCTAGGATGGGCAGGAATGCAAAACCATGCTCTGAAGTGTCCCTAGCCTCTGTTCGCCAGAAACTGGGAATGGGCGACAGGAATGGATCTCATGATGATTACCTGTTCTTTTCATTCCCTCTAAAGCCCCTGGCATTGACCACTGTTGGAAGACAGGATGCTGGGCTAGATGGACCATTGGTCTGACCCAGTATGGCTGTTCTTAAATGGCTCTAAGGCCAGATGGTTCAAATGGGGAAGTGTGCGGTGTATGTGGCTATATTACACTTCAGTTTTTGTGTGGTATACTTTTAAATGTAAAATGAATCCCTGTCTGTGTTGTGAGGCAGTGCAAAATGGCTATCACACAGCAAAAGCTTCCTCTCATGGAGATCCTGGCAGCCACATCCAGGTCACCAGGTTCAGCCAAATTCAGAGAGACATGAAGATATAAACATGAAGCGGGATTATATTGTAGGGCTTACCTGAGGGTTAATTTACATAAACAACCCAGATCCACAGTAGACACTATACCAACTGTTGTGTCAGCCCAAAGTAGACTGCATACAGTGTCTCTAAACCTCTGAGTAGTTCAGGCCAGAGCCCAATAGACAGAGGATCTCTCAGCCCAGGCAGATTTTGCTCCTCCCTGGAACCAAGGGCTCCTTCTGTAGCCCAAACTATTGCATTTTAAAGACCTGCTTTGCTAATGAGGCCCAGCTGTCAGTTCCTGCCTTCAGACCTGATTTTGGGGGTACAGAGCAAGAATAAGAAACCAAGTATTTTTTCTCCTTCATTAAGAAAGTAAGTAACTCCTTCCTCTCGGAGGGGAGAAGGTGCACCTCACAGGGCAGAAGGTGGAATTCCTACTATGGGAGTTAATAAGAGCATTCCTGTTTCCACTGGTCTGGCATCACAAGATTTGAACTAGAATCCCTTCTATTTGGCTTTTCTTTGCTGGGAGCAGACAATGCACTTAAAGCAGATCATTTCTGCTCCAGGCACTGTGCTTATTAAGGGTGAGGAAAACTGTTTACATTTTAAAAAGTTATATCATGGAATTACATTCACTCTGGAAGCAGGAAGATAATAAAAATCAAGTGAGAGTAGGGCCTTGGAACAGAGGCTGATGATGCCATGACTTTTCTAAATGGAAATCCAGCCACATTTCCTCCTTTTGGAGCAAAAAAATTATGCAGAAGCAGAAAACAGCTGTAAGAAGGATGAAAGGCAGGGTTGTTCCAAGAGAAGCAAGATAATTAGAGGCTTTATGGCATATTTTATAGATATCATCTAAATTTCCTTGAAGTCCAATATGCTCCTTGTATTGCTAAATGGGAACTAATGAAATGACTGCTAATTAACACAATAGCAACAATTAACAAAAAGTGATGTTACCTGAATCAGTATGATTTGAAACCAGAGTATTCAGTATCAAAGAGGAAAAAATTAGATTAGGAACTAATAAAGAAGAGAGGGAGTATCTGGTTCAGAAAGTCAATGATTCATATAATGTAGGGATGAAAAACACCCATGAATCATCTAGTGTGTTGTCTCTTTCATGGTAGTATTGTTCCCTACTGTAAATTGTTAGTTTACCCAGACAAAAGGGTTAGTCTGAAGCCTGAAATTAGATTAGTAACCCTCATCATTTCCTAATGAAGTGGCCCTTTCCCAGCACAGCTAACAGCTCTGGAAACACTAATTGATTGTATGTAGCCTCCACTCCCAGATAGACTGCCTTGTGAATTACTTAAGGTTTCTCATTTCCCAACATAGGATTCTTTCCTAACTGTAACAAGCATTCTGGTAAATAACCATACTTATCTCAGAGTTTTGTTTATTTTTGTCCTTTTTTAGTAATCAAAAATCACCATCATCACTCACGTTCTGAGTGATCAGATAAATTCCAGAATATCTTAATAGCTGGAATCATTTTGATCAAATGAAACTAAAACCAAACTGTTCTATGTTCTACAGGGAATAATATGGTGTCTTCATCTACCTATAGTTATGGCAGCAAAGCAGAAGTATACTGGTCACCATGGGAGACTCTGGATACCACAGACCAAGGATCTCAGGAATAGAAATGTCTTTGGTAATTGACTCCCCTCTTCCCCAAGGCAAGTAGGATAGTACACCCCTAAGGAAGCAGGGGAAGATTTGATATTACCGAGTACAGATTAAGAGGGAACCCAAATATAGTTAAAGCACCAAGGTCTATCCCCATCACTTAGTGATCCAGTACAATAGGCAGCAAAATCAAGGCTGTGTCAAAAGCCTTTTTTCCATGTACAGAAAGAGCATTTTTCATGCAATATAGTATATGTTTTATTAGCGGCAATAGTAATAAAATATTGGCAGTTATAAATGTTGCACAAAGAAGGTCTACAAGTCTATTTCTGAAACATCCACATTTGGAAGCCCAAAGAGTTAGTTGCATTTGCTGAATCTGTTTCCAAGCAGAAACTAATTAAAGCATATCCATACTGGAAATTTTGCTAGGTGTGCCCTTTTACACTCAACTGTTTTTTAGACAAAAATATCAGGCTAAGGCCAGAAAGTTGCATACAACTCTGAATATACAAAGTTTTCTGTGCAAAGGACCTGCTCAGCTCAAATCTTTATTATGAAAGCCACCATAAGCAGAATATAAAATATACACAAGATGCTGTAGCAGCAACTACATGTACCTGCATGCTCATAGAACTCTATAGAAAGGCAGGGCATTCCTTACTTAAAATGCACCCTCAATTTAATTTTTACTGGCTTCATAATTCATTTGCAAAACATAGCTAAACATATTTCAGCAAGAACTAGGATTTCAACTATATTAATAAGATCATAAGAAATTTTACTTCTAAACAACAGCAGGAGAATTCACTGGCTGAAGGATAATAAAACATATTGGAGAAGAGAGAAAAACATAATTGCAAATTCATAGAACATCAAGAAATTACAATTTTCTAGCATTTAATATGTATTTTTCCATGTTTTTTCCATATACAGCTTTTTCTAAAAGATGGTATTTTCCTCCAAATTTGGCATCACAGAATGTTCTACCTCTCTCTGACTGATAACACACAATGTGCCCCTTTTTCCAGACACCTGCTGACAGTAATTTATCCGAGAGAGAGCACTTTGTGAAGCAGGATTTATAAATCAGAGGGCAACACTCCACCACCCCATAGTTAGAGAACTGGGAAAATATTTAGCAATACCAACAGAAAAAAAAAATGTTTATCTTTTTATCTCCAGATTAAAAGCAGAGCATCCAGATCATGGTCATCACAGTCGCAATGCTGAAGGTTGTTTTACTAACCACTGTGACTGGACTCTTGTTGCAAAAGTCCTTTTGACAGCAGTGGAAATCAAAGTTGTCAGCACCAAAATCATCAGCAATCTCATTCATGTTGCATCGGGAGTGTTTCCAGCAGGCATAGGTTTTCAAATCAGCTTTTTTATAAAAAAAAAAAAAAAAGTAAAAAAGAGAGTTAGAAGCAGAATACCATACTGTCTGTTTCTCTGTAGAAAGAAGCAGAATCACTGCCCTGGTCTGAACATGCCCAGTTCTTGTCATTCAAACTACTTTCAACGTGTTCAAGCATTCTTCTCTGAACACACACTATCAACATGCTGGTGGGAACACAATATGTGAGGCGATGACATGTGTGTCGTCAGCTCAGTATTAAATTGAGATATAACTCAAGTATTCCCTCTAACTTAATGTCTACACACAAATATTGAGCTCAACTGAAATAGTGCTTTAAACTCGAGCTAGTTGGCCCATCAGGGATTTGGTTTGAATCTCAAGTGTTACTGTTTCTCAAGCTAATAATGCAGTGGGGATGCAGTTATGGCCAACAGCTTGAGTTAGCACAACTCATAAGCTACACAGAGTGATTGGGTTAGCAGCTGAAGTGTTCATTCCAGGTTTCTCTTTGAAAGAACTATTCATTGCTGGATAATGCCCAGTTTGTGCTCAGTTCTCATCACAGAGTCTACAGTTCAATGAAAACACTACATAGAATAGTCTCCTTTTCTAGTTGTGCCAGTGAAGTTTCCTTCATGCTCATGGATTCACGAGCTTGCAGCTTCAATACATTTTGAAAGTGACAGAACTGGGGGCATTTAAAGATTCCCCATTATCACAAGACACCATAGTCAGTCCCTATTTTGGAAATGAAGAATGAAATGGGGGTGAGGAAGAGGGAGTGTGTGTGGTGGAATCTAAAGATAGTAGAAACATATTTAAGTTTGGCAGTCATTTATTTTACAAAAGGAGTTAGGTGTTGTCTACATGAGAAAGTTGCACTAATTTAAAAAAGTGAGATGTTCAACTGATGCAAAAGGATACATGGAAACTCTGTATAGTATTGATTTAAGAATGGCTTATTTCAATTTTAGTTTTCTTAAATGAATACAAGAGTTTCCACACAGTCTTTTGAATCAGTTTAACTGAATCAATTTAAAATCTCACTTTCAGTTAAAATAATGCAACTCTCTCATGTAGACAAGCCCTAAGTTAAAGGCTCCATTTACAGCTCACCATATGATCTCCCAGCCATTCTTGTAGGAATCCCAACCTACAAATTGCAAGAGGCAAAGCCACCGTTTGGTTTGGGCAGTGTGAGATCTCTGACAAGGTAGGTTGTTTACCCCAACAATTCTGTCCCTTTAAAAAGTTAGGCGTGGAATAAATCCACGTCCAAAAGAAACTTCTAGTCACTGGCTTCCTTTAGTTTATGCTTAAAGAAATAACAAAACTCCAGGTTAGCTTGCTTCAATCAAGCCCACAGTGATAGCTCACTTACTGAGTATATAGTTCTATACAGTCTGGCCAGCTGCTTCAGTTCTGCGCTTCTTTCTCAGAAAGAACATTCTCTCTCAACAGTCCTCTCTCTTCTGAAGGAATATCATTTATAAGAGCTCAAATCCATGCCAACTGAACCACTTACTGCTTCTCAGTGCCTCTTAGCATTTCCTTACTACCAGGAAGTATAAGCCATATAATGGAAAATATATGATTAAGACCAGAAAACAGATTTTTCTCCTATGAGGTTTCCTACAGTTCCTCATTCCTTGATATTTCTTTGCTGATTCTTAGAAAAGGTGAAGAATAAGTGCAATGTTTATGTCATCCACACTTGGCATTCAACACATGGAAAAACTTTGTTTCTCCAGGCAGATTCATGTTTTCAGGTCAATAACTCCTATGATAGATTATATATATTTGGCTTTTTACTATTCTGCAATAATAAAGCATGCACCCAATGTTCTGGGTGCTCATGACAATTTTTGAAAGAGATAAGTGGATATGACATTCTGGGGTCAGAAAAATTGGTTCATTTTTTGAAATATGCTTTGATTGTTCTGAATTTTTCAACCATAAGTTTATTTTAAGTGAAGTATATTTATGCTGAGAACAAATTATGTGAAGTGCACTTTATCCACTACAGTCTTATGCTGCCTTGCTGTTAATTCATTCACTTGGACTACTTCAATTTGACTTTTTTATGTACCTGGATATATGACAAATGTTGTATATCAGATACACAAACCACTAGTTATCTTCATCAGGTGCTCAAAAAAACAAAGTGTACTGATGATCATTCTCAGCATGTAATTCAAATGGACTACATTAACAAACCTGAACTATATTAACAAACCGGAGTTTGACATTTCCAGACTGGAAATGCACAGACTTTGAATGAGTTAATTTTTCTGTATTTATTTTATTCTGTGGGATAGTATACATACCAAACCTGATCTGTAAGCAACTATCATCTCCATGGGTGCAAGTAGCATTGGTTGAACACAATGAAGGACTATTTGCACAGATGTAACACTTCAGGGCATATCCTAAACACGAAAATAATATTTTATCATTACATAGGAACCAGCAGCTTTCCTAATACAAATTCAAAATGCTCATAATGAAGGACTTTTCAATATCTGTTAGACCAAACCATTTCAAATCCTCAAATAAAAAAAAAAAAAGACTGTTCTTTTTTAAGTACTGCAAGAGCCTCTTAGGCCGCAAATTATTTATGAGTCTCTTAATTTATCAGCCCAAGTTCAGGGAAACAGCAGCTGCATTTAAATAAAGCAAATTGGGACTGCGTCCAACTGCTGCAATGCACAGACTGAGCCTTAAGCTTTACTACCCCAGGGATATTAACCTGAGTTTCCTACATCTTTGTTTTACTGGTGACATTGATGCAGAACTGCTTATCCTTTTAATCAGGCTCTTTGTCCTTTCCCTCTCATTGCTTCTTGCCCCACCCCTCAACCCTTCTTTCTTTCCATCATTTTACCTCTTCTGTTCCATGAACTGACTCTCTTCCTACTTTTTTCCCCTGTCGTGAACTATGCATGTTCTCATAAATCTTCAACACCATGCTGGTGACATCTTTTCCTAATCCTGACTGTTAGCACACTCCCTTCCTATCCTTAACCTCCTTGTATCTCATGCTCTAATTTCTTATTCCTTCCCCCCCCCCACTCATCTCTGTTCTCATAAATCTTCAACATTCTAGAATATCTGTCCTAATCCTAACCATTAGCATCCACCTCCCTCATCTTCCCACATCATTAACTTCGTTGTCTCTTATGCTCTTTTTTCCTTTACCCTTCTTGCTCCCATCTCATTCTATGTTCCCACTGAAATATATGCTACTGATTTTTTTCAAAGAAGCAAATATGTGTCTGTCCATCGCTGCCTCCTGCTAAATGTAATATCAGACTTGCTCAAATGTGTGTGATCCCATCTTTAGGCTGTACCCTAAAACAGCTATAACCCCTCATACTATGACAAAAATGAATGTTTCTAGTTACCATTTTAAAACTAGAAAAAAACAGATGATAATGACATCCTTTTTTGAAAATCTTGGCTCAAGTGCATTTGTTTTTGTATAACAAGTGTGCTTCAGGTGAAACCTTCTTTGAAACAGACCTATTTTCCCCAATCCTTGCATGAATCCTTGAGCAGAGCCACGGAGAGAAGGAACTGTGAGACAGCAGTAGCCGATATTTGTTACACATGTAATTGAAGGAGGCCAGTCTATCGTCTTGCATTATATCTTTAATTTTTGTTAATCCTTTTGCTATCAAAATCATTTTAAGCATGGAGTAGGCCTTAATCCTGAGGCACGGGTTATCCATACTGGTACAACAAGGATCTTGTGTGACAAGCAAGATTGTTTTTTTATTCCATATAAGTTGCATGATAAGCCTATTTATTTGAGCAAAGAGCAAGGGGAAGATCTTGAAAGGTAACAGACTAAGGATAAAGTCATTCTTGGGCAAATATTCATTTTGGCTATTTCTATTCTCCCTGATAAAGATAGAGGGAGGGGACACCACTTTTCCATGTCCTTGGAAATTTCTTTTAACATATAGTTTATAAAAACAATTTTGGGAAAATTAGGACAAATTTAACACCTGAATAAGTGATTACCTTGCACATTTGAAATGCAAAATGCTGAAACTGAGAAGAATACGGTCTTTTGGATATATCCATTGTTTGTGATTTATTCCAGTTAATGCAAAAACCAGAGATCTTTCAAAAAATATCAACTACATTCAATAGTACAAAAATGCCATCAGCATATAAACTGGTTTAGTATTCTTTCCTGTTTATAGTCATACCTTCAATGACTAAGTGCTGACCTATGTACATTGCCAGCGGTTCGAGAGAGAGATTAAAAAGGAGGGGCAGGAGAAGACAGTCCTGTCATATGTCTTTTTATAGTTGAAATGTGAGAGAAGTAATTCCATTAGTTGATAATGAAGCAAGGGGAGAGTTGTGTAATACACTGACCCAATTCAGGAATATTGGTCAAAATCCAAATTTTTTAGAACAGCCATTAGATGAGGCCATTCAACCCTATCAATGGCTTTCTCTGCACCTAGAGATAAGGTGATATGTGGGGAAAATCTGACATCTGAGCTTGCTGGATCAAGTGAGCTATTTTTTCTTGTATCATCAGCAGCCAGTCTTCCTTCAATGAAACCCACCTGATCTGTGTGTATAATTGATGGGATGATAGTGTTCAGTTGTGTTGCTAAAATTTTTACAATTATTGTGCTATCTGTGTTCAACAGAGATATGGGGTGGAAGTTACCACAGTTGCAACCACCTTTGTTCTTCTTAATATTAAAGTAGCTCTCATGTCATGAGACATGGTTCCTTTTTGGAATGTTTCAGTGAAGACCTTTGAAAAAAATAGAAGATACCTGATTATAAAATGTTTTGTAGAAATCTAACAGAAAGCCATCCATCCCAGGGGCCTTGCTAGAATTCACATTTTTATAACATGTTTGATTTCTTGTGATAGCTTTGTCCATATGTGACCTTGCACTCCATAATGTTTTATGGAAATATGCTTATGAGTGTGAATATAATGTAACTGGAATATGCTTTATGCAAAAGGTCTCTTGTGTATTCATCCCATTTGTATGAATGTATCATTCTTGTATCTGAAACTAGGAATATGAAGTATGGTTCTGAGGTCCTATTGTAATTATGCAAAGTGTGGGCCATTGATGGTGGTTTAGAATCTTGATGGCTCCCATTGACTCGGGGACAATTGGTTGTAAATGGCTCTGTTTACTTGCAAGCCTTCCTGTGAGTCAGCCCAGGAAGAACGGAGGCTGGGGTTTCACAGCACATGTGACCATGTCACATGATGCTGGAATCCATCTTAGTTCTGGTACTTTTCCATTTAGAAGGAGGGGTGGGGATCCAGAGAGATAAGACTCCCGCCTTGGACCAAAGCTATAAAAGAGGGTGGAACAGGACAAAGGGGGCTGCCAGTCATGAGAAAACCCCTAGTTACCACCTGAGCTGGAACTAACAAGGACTGCAGCAAGAGAAGGAATTGGGCCCAGACTAGGAAGGAGTCTAGTTTGTGAAAGAAGCTTATTGGAACATCTCCGAGTGTGAGATATTACCTGTATCAGTTTCTTAATGTATTAGGCTTAGACTTGCATGTTTTTGCTTTATTTTGCTTGGTGACTTACTTTGTTCTGTCTGTTATTACTTAAATCCTACTTTTTATACTTAATAAAATCACTTTTGTTTATTAATTAACCCAGAGTAAGTGATTAATACCTGGGGGAGCAAACAACTGTGCATATTGCTATCAGTGTTATAGAGGGTGGACAATTTATGAGTTTACCCTGTATAAGCTTTATACAGAGTAAATGGCTTTATTTGGGGTTTGGATCCCACTGGGAACTGGGTGTCTGGGTGCTGGAGATAGGTGACCTGCTGAGCAGTTTTTGGTTAAAGACTGCAGCTTTGGGGCTCAGAGGTAAATTCAGCACGTCAGGTGACAGTCCCAAGGGGGTCTCTGTGACCGAACCCATCAGATTAAAAACAAAATTTAACTTAGGGTATTAAAAGGTAGGCCTTCAGTAAAATGATCAAATGTATTAGAGTTAAATTAGTTGTCTGATTTATATAAAGTTTGATAGAATTGCTTAAATTGATTATGTATATAGAAATCATAGAAGTGTAGGACTGGAAGAGACCACAACACGTCATCTAGTCCAGTCCCCTGCACTCAAGGCAGGACTATACATTAACTAGACCATTCCCGATAGGTGTTTCTCTAACCTGTTCTTAAAAACCTCCAATGATGGAGATTCCACAACCTTCCTAGGCAATTTGTTCCAGTGCTTACCTACCCTGACAGGAAGCTTTTCCGAATGTCCAACCTAAACCTCCCTTGCTGCAATTTAAGCCCCTTATTTCTTGTCCTATCCTCAGAGGTGAACGAGAACAATTTTTCACCCTCCTTGCAGCAAGCTTTTACATACTTGAAAACTATTATGGCCCCCCTCAGTCTTCTTTTCTTCAAATTAAACAAACCCATTTTTTCAGTCTTTCCTCATATTTTCTAGACCTTTAATCATTTTTGTTGTTTTCCTCTGGACTTTCTCCAATTTGTCTATATTTTTCCTGAAATGTGGTGCCCAGAACTGGACACAATACTCCAGCTGAGATTTATCAGTGCAGAGTAGAGTGGAAGAATTACTTCTCGTGTCTTGCTTACAACACTCCTTCTGATACATCCCATAATGATGTTCACTTTTTTTGCAGTAGTGTTACACTGTTGACTCATATTTAGCTTGTGATCTAACATAACTTCCAGGTCCCTTTCCACAGTACTTCTTCCTAGGCAGTCATTTCCCATTTTGTACTCCTAAGTGGAGTACTTTGCTTTTGTCTTCATTTAATTTCATCCTAGTTACCTCAGATCATTTCTTCAGTTTGTCCAGATCCTTTTGAATTTTAATCTTATCTTCCAAAGCACTTGAAACCAGGTTTGTGTGGTCTGCAAACTTTATATGTGTACTCTCAATGCCATTATCTAAATCATTTATGAAGATATTGAACAGAACCAGACCCAGGACCAATTTGCCCTTCCAGCTTAATTGTGAACCACTTGTGTACTCTCTGGGAACGCTTTTCCAACCAGTTATGCACCCACCTTATAGTAGCTCCAGCTAGGCTATATTTCCCTAGTTTGCTTATGAGACAGTCATGCAAGACAGGAAAAAGAGAAATCCTGTGGCCTTTGTACACAAGGATTTCAGCTTTTCTGGCACCATTCATTAACATTACTTTATCATTGAACTTCAGCAGCTTAAAGATGATGGGTTTGGGCTTGTCAGACTCTCATTGTCTAGCACCAGGCCTTTGATGAGCTCTTTCAGTATCTAAAAGGAGCAGCTGTCCATCCAATTTAAGTATGTCAGGGAGCAGTTTCTGAAGAAAGCTGATAATATCCTTCTCCACTAGACCCTCAGCAATGCCCAAGAGGCAAAGGTTGTGTCTGTGAGAGCCGTAGGGCTTGTCTACATTACCTGCTGGATCAATGGGCAGCAATCAATCCAGCAGGGGTCGATTTATCACATCGCCAAGCACTCTCCTGTCAACTCTGGTACTCCACTAGGGCAAGAGGCGCAGGCAGAGTTGATGGGAGAGGGTCAGCTGTCAACTTACCACAGTGAAGACCCTGCTGTAAGTAGATCTAAGTATGTCGACTTCAGCTACGCTATTCACATAGCTGAAGTTGCGTAACTTAGATCGATCCCTCCCCTAGTGTAGACCAGAACTTAGACATCCTATTTTTCTTCCAGTTTCTCTAGTCTAAGCTTTAAGGAGAAAGTTCCTTCTTTAATTTCCCTGGTTTCAATGGCAGTTTTTTGTAGCTCATTTTCCATATGAGTTATATGGGGTTTTACATCACATGTATCTTTAGAGAGGCCACGAAAATCTTTTGAGATTGAATCCAGTCTGTCTGTGAGGAATTCTTTCAGTGCTGTAATATTCTAGGCTAGGTCCTGCTGGGTCCTGGCCGTGTAGTCTCTCCTTTCAGTTGCTTAAGTGATTCAGGCCTAGGTCTTTTGTTGTCTCTCATTTCTCCATTGGCATCCATATTCAACAGTTTGAAATTTATCCATGGGATTAATTTAAACTTTAAGACAGAAACTTATTGCCAGTTTTCCAGGAAAGTAATGATTAAAGATGAATTGATATGTTTTGAGTGAGGAGGTCTGAGACTGGGCAGCCATCCTCCTCACAGGTACCATGTGACCCGCTGCTCCCTCCCCACCCCCAAATCCTTCTTGGGGGACAAAACAAAACAAAAGCCAAAACCCAAATTTCCTTTCCATAAGCTGTCAAAGGAAAAGAGAGAAAATCAAGCAAGAAGGAAAAGGATGGGAAGGGCCAGGAAGACTGGAGCAGGAAAAGTGCAAGTCCTACCCTCTTTAAAAATAACCCATATCCAGTTCACACACTGAGACAGACAACTATGAAAAGCCTCTTTTAAAAATAAGTTTAACATTTTTTAAATTCACAATTAAGATTTTTAAATAAAAATTTAATCTTGACCTCCCCAATGGATGATCCATGAGATTTCTTTAGCAAATTTTACCACACCATCCTCCTGATGGCAACATTGTAGTTGTCTACACATCTGAAAACTTATCCTATGAAAATTTTAAATCTGCTTCTACTAAATATTTCCAGTTTTTATCCCTTTGTCCCCTGGCTACCTTCTGCTGATACTATATCAATGAAACAGAATATTTTGTTCCTATACTGCTATGGGACGTTCACTGTATGCCTGCATTCTTGCTTCAGCTTGAAAACATTCTGTTACAGAAATCTACCTCCACCCCTGAACCTGCCCTCACCGCAGAAAGTGACACTGAAATGCTGTACATTTATATAAACTGCACTGCTTCCCCCCCAGTTTGTGTCTATAATGACAAATTCTATCCATGACCACACTGTGCACCTGTTTAATGTGACATTGGTATGTATGTAAGAAAAGTGTTAACGCAGAACCTCCAGGACACTTACCAGAACTGCAATAAGCAATCAGAACAATGAAGACAGTGAACAGGATACAATTCATTTTGTTCATGTTTCTTCCAGAATCTGGAAGCAAGAATAAATGAAAAATGGTTACATATACCTTAGTTTATAATATTTAAAACCAGAGAAAGTTTTGATTACAAAAGAGTAAGGTCTAGTAGTCTGAACACATGCATCAGGAGTCAGGAACTCCCAAATTCTAATCTTGATCCCAACAGACTATTTCTATGGCATTGGGTAAATCACATAACTTCTATGTGCTCAGGTTTCCTCATCTGTCAAATGGGGATAATACTCACCTACCTTACAGAAGGGACGTAATGAAGGGTAATTCACTGGTATTTGATACAAAGCTTATTGATATCAGAAGGCTTTGGACAAGTTCCTTAATGTTTGCAAAGTACTTAAGATATCGCATCTGCAAAGAATTATTGGATACTACATATGGATGTGGCAGCTATCTAGGAAAGGAACACTAGATCACAGTGTCACCATGAGGCAGCTCACAGACATGCCTGATTTACTGATTTCTGTTCTCTGTGTTTCCTATTTTTTGTTTATTTTTCTATGCTTAATAGCCCACCCAACCCATACTAGACTTTTCTGTTGGAGCACAATGCAATTCCTTTTTGTAGCACAACTCTCCCTACCTCTTTGTCTCAAGCTGTTATACTCGAACAGCCAAAGTCACAGAGCAGAAGCCCAGGCACTTCTTTAGGAGCATATATCATCTTTTCTAAAGGCACAATTTCATAAACAGGCTTTTAAAGCTCAGTACAATACCCAAAAAACAAAAGTGGGAATCTGGGGGCAGCTGCACAAATCTATCCCTGAGGAAACTTTGCCAAAACCAATGGAGTTATAACATGGATGAACTTGGCACAGTATATCCAGGCATCTGCAAAGGGCAAACCAGAGACATAATTTTGCAATTAGAATCGTATATTTTATGACCCTCCATGTCCTTTCATCCCTCCTACAAGAAGATTGTCAAACTCCCTCCATTTGAGTGAGTGCTTAATTAAAGTCTTGTAAATAGATTCCTACTGTACACACTAAGGATATTTACACACACAAAAAAAATTAAATTAAAAAAATGCATTTGTGCAATATTAAGACTGCACAGTTAAAAAAAATACAATGTGAGAAAATAAAAAGGCAAGGTTCCAGTATCAGTATCTAGGCCATACTACACATACACTGTTTTCTATTCCTGTTTTGCGGGACACATATATAAATCATAAATTACATACCATAAAGACTACAGAAAATGAAATACAGTGTGGCCAAGGTAATGTCTCTACTGTAATCTTAATTTTGGATTTTGTGACTTTTTGTGATTTGAAACTGCAACATAAAAGTTGCATTAATGCAGATTTTTTGCATTTAATAATTTAAGTGGACGTATAATTCTCTTGATTGAAAGTAAAAAGAAAAGGAGTACTTGTGGCACCTTAGAGACTAACAAATTTATTTGAGCATGAGCTTTCGTGAGCTACAGCTGACTTCATCGGAATGCATGCAGTGGAAATGCATATATCAGCTTATGCTCAAATAAATTTGTTAGTCTAAGTTCCCACAAGTACTCCTTTTCTTTTTGCGGATACAGACTAACACGGCTGCTACTCTGAAACCTGTCATTATGCAAGGCACTTGATTGAAAGTGTAGTCCACATAGCTAGTATTAGCACTTATTTTATTCAGCAGTAATGCAAGGAACCTACAGGCCTGTATCCTGTAAGATATTGGCTTCAGCAGTTCACATAAGGCTTGAGGCCTATGAACTTTGGCATAGATAAATGTCCCAGTGGTCACGCCTAAGTTTTGGGGAACTGGGAATAGGGTGTTAAGGGGAAGTTTGTCCATAACAACCCCAGGAACATGAGCTAACATCAGCTTTTGGATATTTTAGGATAGACACATCTGCAGATGTCTGATCACAAGAGTGCCATGGCAATGAACTGACATATATGATAATAAGTTGGGATCATTAATATACTAACCTTTAGGAGAAGGGCACTCCAACATTAGTAGGGTGAGGAAATACAAATAAAGAGGGGAGAAACCTACTGAATATACATTAGACAAAGTGGTGTCAGCGTAACGTATTATAAAAGTTGTATCCCAGCCTTTGTACGGGGGGAAACAGATGTAGCCCTTGAATGATGGCCAGTGGTGATCATGAGGAAGGTGATGGTGATGAGGAAGATAATGGCCTACATTTCCAGTTGTTTTGCAAGGGACAGTGTGAGTATATGGATGTTCAGATGTACATTCTATATTACCTCTATCTACCATACTGGGTTATAGTGTTTGTGACTTTGCGAAATGTATTAATAAACTATTGTAAATACAGAAAGGCTCCTAAAGTGTGAGTGTTGCATCGGGGTTCCCAACTAAACAGTAATTTTAATAATATGGGGCCTGATCTTTGGACAAGAACCTCTCAAACCTCAGAGTTTCTTAAGTAATCAATATAATTAATACACAGTCCATAGATCGAGCTACAAAAGTTCTAGGATTTAGATATAGTATGTAATATTTAGTTATGTTACATAGCAGCTCCTATATCAGATTAGTTCAGAGATCTATTTGTTCAGAAACAGGATGCTAGATAGCAGCCAATACCACATGTCTATGAAAAGACCGTTTTATGAATACAATTATGTAATAGCCTATTTCAGAGGAAATTTCTTCCTAAACCCATGGAGCTGGTGGCTGGCTTAAGTCTAAAATGTGGAGGGTTTGTAGCCCTTATAAAGCTATCATATCTAATACAATTGTAGATATGCTTCTTACATATATTAAATAAATGTCTTTTTGGAATCCTACTAAACTTTTGCCGTCAACGGTCTGGTGCCAGTCAGTTCCACAGGTGTACTAGGAACTGTACACTACAATAAATTCAGTAAAACAACCAAACACAAAAACAAACAAAACAATGTTGAGCTTCCCTAAAAATGTGCAGTAGAATCTGTTCCCCTCTAAGAGGGAACGCATAAAAACCACAAAGATAGGGTTTCTTTGAAAATGTCAGATGTAATCTATCAAAGCCAGCCATGCATTATTTTTGAGCTGGAAGAATTGACTTTGAAAAGACTCTCTTGATCTTGAATATCTGTTGAGGATAGCAACATGTCACAAAACACTAACCTCCCTTGTTCTCCTAGGTCTCAGTTTCAGAAATCACTGCCATAGAGAAGAAGCCAAAAAAAAGAGTTTTCTAAATCTAAATAATTGGTCAAAAATTATGCATGAGTCACAAATCTTAAAAGCAGGAAAAAAAAGGCACAGAAGACAATATAATCAGGAGAAAAGAAAAACAAGGGCTTATTTCAAACTGTTGCAACAAACACTGTGCCAAGTGATACATAACCATGCACTTCCTTTCCAGACAGCAATACTGTACTAAAATCACAGTCTTGCAGTAAAAACTAAGCAGCATTTTATTTTTCCATTTTCTAAAAAATGTAAATACATTTTAAAAAACCCACTAAAATGCCATATACCTTATTTCACAAAACGCAAAATTGAAAGATCATTTTGTACAGAAGCACCTTTGTTAGTGCGTTCTGAAAGTCTGCCATCAGCAGCTGCTCTACAAAATTAAAACAAAGATACTGGAAAACTATCCATTTCACTAAAAAATTCCAACTACTTGGATTTAGGGCTTGGCTACACTTGCAAGTTAGAGCGCTTTAAGGCAGCCCCAGGCACCCTAGCTCCTGAGATGTCCACATTGCAAGGCATGTAGAGCACCTGGACTCTGCAGCTGGAGCACTTCTGGTAATCCACCTCCACGAGAAGTATAAAGCTTGCTGCGCCCCCGCTGAAAGGCCCGCATCAGTGTGGACGAGGTGTTGCATTACCTGTGCATTACGGTGCTGTGATTAGCCTTCAGAAACGTCTCAGAATCCCCTGAAGCCAAGTGGCCACTCTTCTCATTGTTTTGAACTCTGCTGCAGGCATGTGGATACCCCTTTCAAAGCTCTGTTTCTGACAGCCAGAATGCTTATCTGCTCCGGGACAAAGCAAACCATTAGTGTGGAATGCTGCTGTTTGAGTGTGTGTGGGGGGGAGGAGGTCTGCTGCTGTCTGAACTTACTCTCTGCCCCTCAAAACACACTGTCTCTCCCCGCACATACACACAGAACACTCCCTGTCACTCTCCACCCCCCATCCCATTTGAAAAGCATGTTACAGCCACTTGCACACTGGGATAGCTACCACAATGCACTGCTCTTTGTGGGTTGCAAGAGCTGCTAATGTGGCCATGCCAGTGCACTTGCAGCTGACAGTGTAAACACTGCTGTGGTCTCCGAAGGCTGGTTTAACTCCCATCTCTCTACATCTGAAAGTGTAGCCATGCCCTTAGTAGATGTTCTCTCTCCGTAGCAAAAAAAAACAAAACACACAAACAAACAGGACATCTAACAAATCTGTTTATTTATTCCTTCTTAAGTATGTTGTCAAGTGGCTGCAGCAAGAGCATATTCAATACAAGCTTTGCATATAGTGTCACAAGCTTCTTAGTCAAAGTCACAACAGGAAAAAATCAGTAGCTTGACAAAGAAATTATGCTTTTAAATATGGTGAAAGTAGAGAACTGGTAATCAGTACCCTTTGGTGATAGCCTCTGCACTGCCAGTGACTCACTGTTTGACCCTGGACAAGTCATTTTAGAATGATTTCCCTTAAGCTCTCTAAGGAGGGGTCTATTTTCTGCTCTGTTGTGAATTCCTGGCTTCTGATAGCCCTAATAGCTGTCTCAGGTGTAGGGAGGGACTCCTTCCACCTCATTCCAGGAGAGACACTGCTATTTTCTGCTGAATAGGGGCAGGAGATTTCCCCTTCCCCACAGCTGCTTTTTTACCCTCACAGTTCACTTCTGAGACAAGAGCTATATTCCTTTTTGCTAGGGTTATTACATTAACACAGTCCATAGTACTTTGGTAATGATATGTTGTCTGTGTCCAATCAACACATCTGCTGCAATGCTATCCAGTATGCCAACATTTAGAGTACCTTGTATATCTTCCCATTCCTGTTCTATTTAAGCTCAAGGCACAGTAATTTCAAATTTTCCTAATGCAAGGAGTCTTACATTTTTTCCAGGGAGCATACCAGCTTCCCTAACCAGATTTGTTCTGACCAGAGAAATCTGGGCACCAGTAGCTCACCAGCCTTGGTAGATTTGCCATTAGCCTTGGCATCTTCGATAAACTCTTTAACAATCTCCAATGGATCAGACCTTACAAAATTCACTGGGGCCCCTTCAGGGAGCCTCCTGGTTCCCAAGTCTAAGGCAGCAGGTGCATTAACTTGGAGTGACAGGGGTTTGTATTTGGATTCCCCTGGCTTAGGGCAATCTTTTCTCATGTGCTTAGTGCAGCCATATGAGTAACACTTTCTTGGACTGTCCTCCTGTGATTGAGGCCTGTAATTATGATTACCCAGAGGGGATCAGTTGTGGGGACTCTCCACCACCCTTGCTTTTGTCAGGGATAAGACAGAGACTCTCTCTCTTTACCCTGGGCTTCTGATCTTCTCTCTGGGGTTTGCATTCACTGGATGCTCTGGCTTGTACATAGGAAAAAGCAAAATTTGCTGCCTCTTGTTCCGTGCTAAGGGATTTATCCCAAATGGGCACCTTGATTTTTTTGAGCATATATTCAGGAAATGTTCCTTTGCAAAGAGGTCAAATAACGGGTCACAATTCTCTACCGCTTTTCCCTTTTGCCCACTTTTTTCACTGAATCACATATTTTATACACATATTCGCTAGGATTCATCTTATGCTTTTTGAGATTCCTGAATTTTAATACACTTCAAGGGTGATTTGAAACTTTGCAACACAGTTTTTGAAAATCCACCATATTTCAAAGCATCTCCCATCTCCATCTCACTAAACATATGCAACACTTCTCCTGAGAGCTCTGAGATAAGCAGGAGAACCCTCTTATCTTTTGGAATCTTATGCAATTTGCAAATTCTTTCAAAAGTGGTGAGATATTTTTCAACACCATCTGTTTCTCTGTATGTAGGGGACAGTTTGCCCCAGTCGGGTGACCTTTGGGGAGGGCTGATCACTGCTTGAGGGTTTTCAATCTCTCCTGCACCTTGGGTTCATGCTCCCCCACCTCATGCTTCTGCTTCTTAGCTCCATGCTCACTGATGGTCAGTCGTTTCTGCTACCTTTTCTGCTTCTCAGCTTTCAGGGCTCTCTAGCGGACTGCTTCTTCCTCTCTCTGGGGCTGCACGTTTTCCATCCTCCAGTACCATTTATTATTCCTTCTCTGCTATTTCTAGGTTTTTGGTTAGGTCTGCTCTCTGCGAAGTCTGTATCTCCATCTCAGCCAGTGAGAGTTACATGGCTGTCTCACTGAGAGCTGTGTCTTTGCCGTCATGTTCTTTCGGTGGTCTATTATGTTTACTCATCTTACACCTTCTTTTGCTGTATTTCTCTTACCCGAAATAAGCAAACAAAACAAAATAATAAACTAACCTTTTTTTTGGTTCCCAACCTTCTCCCTTGTGAATCTCTCAGAATCTAATTTTTCAGTGCTTGGATTGTGATTGTTCGCTAACCAGACAACTGTGTGTAAATCCTTGCCATGACTACACCAACGTGATGCTCCCCAGGGGTAACCAGGGTTGTGAGGCATCTCACCACTACCTGCCCTTAGTGTGAAGCAGTCTTGTCTGTGCCTGCTGTGGATCAGCTCCCTGAAACCAACAGCCTCTGGCCGCACAAGCACTGTCTTCCACAGCTCCACAGACCTTGCCATTTCAGTATAGGCTAGTACCAAGTACACCAACCCCTGAGTCCTTGGAGCACTCCCTGCAATATCCAGTCCCAGTCACTACTGGCACTCACAATAACTGCCAAGTAAACTACCTCCAAAGAGACAGTGTACACACAGCTTGACTAATACAAGGTCCTTTATAACATTTCAGCACTGAAATACATGTACAGTAAAAGCAAGCATAAATTTATTCACAAAGATTAAGATTTAAGAGATACTGAAAAAGGATAATGAGTGGAAACAGAACTGGTTACACATGAAACAAAACATAAAATAAAGTGGTAGGTCTACACTTATGAATGGTTACCATTCTTATTTAATAAAGTAGATCTTCTCCCAAGGATTCAGTGTCTTTGACAGAGCAGCTGGTTTTCAGTCAAAACCAGGATCCAAATTTTCATGAATATCCACATGCCCTAATAGGGAATTCCTCAGCAAATGGATACCAACATGGCTTTTTGCTTCTCCTTACATTTCCCATAATTCAGTCTTTTCACCCCAGAGTCAGGAGAACAGCTCCTTCCCCTCCCCCCCCCCAGCATTGTTTGTTCTCCAATGTGTTGGCTGCAAGTTGTCTTCATATCCTCATGTTGACTTGAAATGCAAATGCTTACTCTACATATGAACCTAGGCAGACATGTGAATATACATTCCTCTGTCTGCCAAAACCAGTTTTTCACCTCTGCTGAGGAGTAACACCTTGATACGAACAATAAGGATATATTTTCAGTACATATACATGTCTTCTTAAATATAATCAGTACATACATTTCACAATAATATGAACAATCAGCATGATCTTGACTTTCCTTTAAGATCTCAAACAACATTCTTTATAGATAAATATTATGAAAACAAAGTGTTAGATGTAGTGAGTTTGTCAAGCCCGATAAGAGTTGCTGTTACAGAACAGTAAACCCTTTTCCAGTTGGCATCAAGGCGTTCTTAGGCGTTCCACAATAACTACACTAGGTTTTCTATTTAAAGCAGCCGATCACTGACTGGTCCCTGTTTGTTTGTCTGCATACAGTGCCAAGCCCTAAGAAGGTTTTCAGATAGGTATCCTGAAAAAAATCAAAGGACCTGTCTTTCAGCACAATAATTTCTGTAAGAAGAATGATTCAAACTTGCTGAGGGGAGTGGGGGAAGAGAGAGAAGAGACACCTCCCAAAAGAAAAAGTCCTAGATTACAAGCTCCCCCAGTTTGACCATAGAGAAACTGATAGCCCTGAGCATTCTTCTCAGCAGCAGCATGACCCTCCCTTTTTTTATATCAGTGGCTGCCATCTGTCACTCACAGAGCTCTAAATTGTGGCCCTCAAGAGTACCTATCAAGAAAACGCTGTATCTGATAAATGAAGAGCTGTTCCCTCAGTGCACACTGTGATTTTTTTTAACTGAAATGTTTGACTCAGTCTCATCACTACAGCAAGGAGGTAAAGGACTTACCTTCTGGGCTGTGGGAGCCCCAAGGATGGCAATACAGGAGCTTGACTGGCTGAGTCTGAGCCTGAGCCTAAGAAAGTGCATAGTGAAGGACTGCTCCCCTCCACACACAGCTTCCCAAGGCAGTGCAGGTCAGGGAGAATGGAAGACACACATATATAGATAAAGATCATAAGCTGAGAACCAGCAACTAATTAGGATTCCATGTGTCTCTGCCGCAGCCCAGATGAGAGCAGTCTCATGGCTGCTCTAACTTGTACCAGCTGCCTGTAGACCATAGGCTACCTGAAGACACCCAGGGGACAATGCATATTAGCCTTTTTCCTCCCACAGAGGGGACTTGTACATGGTTTCTGCTCCCTTTGTGCCAACAGCTTCATCTGCCATTTGTCATAAGTATCTGGGGAAAAGTAACGAGCTTCTGCGTTGTCTGTCATAGTCTGGGGATATTTTCCTTTAAGCCTAACCTCGCCCCCCCCCCCCCCCCCCCGCCACCACCACCTTCCAGAAAATCACGGCTCTGCCAGGAAACTGGCAAGACCATTAGCACAGTGGGAACAGTATCAGGGAAACCCAAAGTCCCAAAGAAATTAATTCGCTTTTTTACCACACCAGACCCCGTCACAGTGTGATAGTGCTGCTGACACTGCCTTCTCACTGCTCAGCTCAGAGATAGGCCATTTTCTACAGAGACGTAGCACAGTGCAGCACTGAGCCAATGCTTCATCGGTGTCAGGCAGGAAAATATGGAGTAAGAGACCCAGTGGTGGGACTCAGATTGTTCTCCCTCCTACCACAAGAATAACTTGAGAGAGCCCTGCTCAGCCATAAATACCCACCCACAATCCAGCCAACCCCTCCTACTACTTCAGTGATCCCCAGACTTCAGGGTCAGGCCCCGCCCCTTACCCATGTCCACACCCCCCGGGAGCTGGGGCCAGGAGCAGGGCTGTGGCTCCGGGGCTAATGGGGCCACAACTGGGGTTGAGTCTGGCGCCAGGGCCAGGAGTGGAGCCCCGTCAGAGGCTTAGGCTGAGGGTAGAGGCCAGGAGTGGAGCCGAGTGGCAGGGAGCTGAGCTGCGGGTAGAACAGGGCTGGGTAGTGCTCCCTCCCCGCCTGGCCTGCACCCCCCCATGCCCCCTGGAAGTTCCTCCATATCCCCATAGTGGGGGAGGGGGGCATGACCCACAATTTGTACGACATCAAGAGTGGGAGTACCCGGTGCTTAATTTCTGCCATGGCTTGCCAAGGCTGATCTCCAGCACCTGTAGGCTTGGCAGTTAATAGCTAAAGAGCCCTGTGCGGATACCCGCTTTATATCCACAGATGCAGATATCTGCAGTTATAAAGCAGATATCTGAAGAACAGCAGGACTCTTCCAGGAACAGCAGTGGCAAAAGCAGCCTCACATCAGGCCACCGCGTCCAGGAGCCAGCACCCTGCGTAGGCAGCTCCTCTGGCATGGCTTTACCACTCCCAGCCCTGCCCACTGGGGCACTAGGCTCAGCAACAGCTGTCCCTGGTTGTGCTAGTCCAGGAGTGTGCAAGCCGCTGAGCCTGGTACTCACTCCAGTGGGTGGGGCTGGGGGCAGTAGAGCCACACCAGAGGAGCTGCCTATGCAGGTCACTGGCTCCTGTGAGTGGCAGCCTGAGTGCGGCTGCTTTCATCTGCCGTTCCTGGTAGAGCCTTGCAGCTCCTCAGATATCCACTTTATATCCGCACATATAAATCTGGTTTCCGCGCAGGGCTCTATCCATAGCCCTGGCACCTCTGGGCTTGCTGCATCAGTTATGAATGTAAAAAAATTTAATTACAAATTAAGCACTGGGAGTATCTCCCCCTCTGTCAGTTCAAGGGGACCCCAAATCGCGTACAACTGTGTCTGAATCGCTCCTTTATGCCTCAGAAGAGAGACTGTAGAATGGGACAGAAAAGGCACTGAAATGAGTGTGAAGATGAGAGAGGAGATGGGGTGATGGATTGGGAAGGGGTGGAGGAGAAGGGAGAACAGTGGAATGAGGGTGAAGGTGAGGGAAGGGGCTGAGGGAGGAGAAAGTGGGGTGACAGAGAGGCTCGGTGGGGAACGGGGGGACAGTGGAATGAGGGTGAAGGTGAGGGAAGGGGCTGGGGAGGAGCAAGTGGGGTGACAGAGAGGCTGGGTGGGGAACAAGGAGGACAGTGGAATGAGGGTGAAGGTGAGGGAAGGGGCTGGGAGAGGAGGAAGTGGGGTGACAGAGAGGCTGGGTGGGGAACAAGGAGAACAGTGGAATGAGGGTGAAGGTGAGGGAGGAGAAAGTGGGGTAACAGGGGGCTGGGTGGGGAACAGGGAGGACAGTGGAATGAGGGTGAAGGTGAGGGAAGGGGCTGGGGAGGAGCAAGTGGGGTGACAGAGAGGCTGGGTGGGGAACAAGGAGGACAGTGGAATGAGGGTGAAGGTGAGGGAAGGGGCTGGGGGAGGAGGAAGTGGGGTGACTTAATGGTGGCTTAATGGTGAAATCCTAGCGGATCTTAAACATAAAAAAGAAGCTTACAAGAAGTGGAAGGTTGGACATATGACCAGGGAAGAGTATAAAAATATTGCTCGGGCATGCAGGAATGATATCAGGAGGGCCAAATCGCACCTGGAGCTGCAGCTAGCCAGAGATGTTAAGAGTAACAAGAAGGGTTTCTTCAGGTATGTTGGCAACAAGAAGAAAGCCAAGGAAAGTGTGGGCCCCTTACTGAATGAAGGAGGCAACCTAGTGACAGAGGATGTGGAAAAAGCTAATGTGCTCAATGCTTTTTTTGCCTCTGTTTTCACTAACAAGGTCAGCTCCCAGACTGCTGCGCTGGGCATCGCAAAATGGGGAAGAGATGGCCAGCCCTCTGTGGAGATAGAGGTGGTTAGGGACTATTTAGAAAAGCTGGATGTGCACAAGTCCAAGGGGCCGGACGAGTTGCATCCGAGAGTGCTGAAGGAATTGGCGGCTGTGATTGCAGAGCCATTGGCCATTATCTTTGAAAACTCGTGGCGAACCGGGGAAGTCCCGGATGACTGGAAAAAGGCTAATGTAGTGCCAATCTTTAAAAAAGGGAAGAAGGAGGATCCTGGGAACTATAGGCCAGTCAGCCTCACCTCAGTCCCTGGAAAAATCATGGAGCAGGTCCTCAAAGAATCAATTCTGAAGCACTTGCATGAGAGGAAAGTGATCAGGAACAGCCAGCATGGATTCACCAAGGGAAGGTCATGCCTGACTAATCTAATCGCCTTTTATGATGAGATTACTGGTTCTGTGGATGAAGGGAAAGCAGTGGATGTATTGTTTCTTGACTTTAGCAAAGCTTTTGACACGGTCTCCCACAGTATTTTTGTCAGCAAGTTAAGGAAGTATGGGCTGGATGAATGCACTATAAGGTGGGTAGAAAGCTGGCTAGATTGTCGGGCTCAACGGGTAGTGATCAATGGCTCCATGTCTAGTTGGCAGCCGGTATCAAGTGGAGTGCCCCAAGGGTCGGTCCTGGGGCCGGTTTTGTTCAATATCTTCATAAATGATCTGGAGGATGGTGTGGATTGCACTCTCAGCAAATTTGCGGATGATACTAAACTGGGAGGAGTGGTAGATACGCTGGAGGGGAGGGATAGGATACAGAAGGACCTAGACAAATTGGAGGATTGGGCCAAAAGAAATCTGATGAGGTTCAATAAGGATAAGTGCAGGGTCCTGCACTTAGGACGGAAGAACCCAATGCACAGCTACAGACTAGGGACCGAATGGCTAGGCAGCAGTTCTGCGGAAAAGGACCTAGGGGTGACAGTGGACGAGAAGCTGGATATGAGTCAGCAGTGTGCCCTTGTTGCCAAGAAGGCCAATGGCATTTTGGGATGTATAAGTAGGGGCATAGCGAGCAGATCGAGGGATGTGATCGTCCCCCTCTATTCGACATTGGTGAGGCCTCATCTGGAGTACTGTGTCCAGTTTTGGGCCCCACACTACAAGAAGGATGTGGATAAATTGGAGAGAGTCCAGCGAAGGGCAACAAAAATGATTAGGGGTCTGGAACACATGACTTATGAGGAGAGGCTGAGGGAGCTGGGATTGTTTAGCCTGCAGAAGAGAAGAATGAGGGGGGATTTGATAGCTGCTTTCAACTACCTGAAAGGGGGTTCCAAAGAGGATGGCTCTAGACTGTTCTCAATGGTAGCAGATGACAGAACGAGGAGTAATGGTCTCAAGTTGCAGTGGGGGAGGTTTAGATTGGATATTAGGAAAAACTTTTTCACTAAGAGGGTGGTGAAACACTGGAATGCGTTACCTAGGGAGGTGGTAGAATCTCCTTCCTTAGAGGTTTTTAAGGTCAGGCTTGACAAAGCCCTGGCTGGGATGATTTAACTGGGAATTGGTCCTGCTTCGAGCAGGGGGTTGGACTAGATGACCTTCTGGGGTCCCTTCCAACCCTGATATTCTATGATTCTATGACAGAGGGGCTGGGTGGGGAACAGGGAGGACAGTGGAATGAGGGTGAAGGTGAGGGAAGGGGCTGGGGGAGGAGGAAGTGGGGTGACAGAGGGGCTGGGTGGGGAACAGGGAGGACAGTGGAATGAGGGTGAAGGTGAGGGAAGGGGCTGGGGGAGGAGGAAGTGGGGTGACAGAGGGGCTGGGTGGGGAACAGGGAGGACAGTGGAATGAGGGTGAAGGTGAGGGAAGGGGCTGGGGGAGGAGGAAGTGGGGTGACAGAGGGGCTGGGTGGGGAACAGGGGGGACAGTGGAATGAGGGTGAAGTTCAGGGAAAGTGTGGCTAGCTTGAAGGGAGGTGGATGAGGCAGGGAGCCAGGCTCCATGTCCGCTCCCCTGCAGCGGAGGTAGCTTTTCCCCCGTGCGGGTCTCTCTCTTCAGCCCCTCCCCACAGAGAACTTTCTTCAAGGGCCCTTGTTCCCCGCGCAGGCCCAAGGCGCCCCTCCGCAGCCCCGGTTAGCCACAGACCCGAGCGGGAGGCAGGTCCTCCCCGCCGCAGCGCCTCTGCGGCACGCGCGCTCCACCTCCCCACCGCCTCCAGCCTCCCTTCTGCACCCGCCTCACCCCTCTGCAGAGCGGGGGCGGCTGAGGGGAGGGAGGAGTCCGCAATCTATCCCTCCCTTGGAAAGGGGGCTTAGGCCCTCCAGAAGCGGGGAATAAATATGGGCAGGTTGCCGGCTCAGCAGCAAAAGGGACAAGGGAGGGGGAGGCTCTGCTCCAGCAGTAAAACAGCCTCTTCCTCTGCACTGGGGGGAGAGCAATCCATGCCCCCGGTGGCAGAGGGGAATAAGGAGAGCAGATCTTGTGGGTTGATGCAGCAACCCCCTACCCCCATCCCGCAATCCAGCCCTCCAGCCGGCATGCATCTCCTGAGAGCGCTGGTCGCCGCAGTTCCTCCGCACTACAGTACGCTCCAATAGCCTCCTACCTGCTCTGAGCTTGCACCTGTCCAGCTCCCCGCTCACTCTGCCTCCCTGCTAGATTCACGTCTGCTGGAGAAAGCTCTCCCAAGCCAGCCCCTTCTAGCTCCGTCAGCAGCACTCAGCTTCCCTGTTGGCTTTTGTTCTGACATGGGGAAAGTGAGATGAGAGGGAGAGGAGCAGAAAGCCCACCCTTTAGTTCCCCACACTCGCGTCGCATGGTAAGTCACTCCGCAGTGTGTGCTATCAGGACCTGTGCTCTCCCTTTCTTTTGTAATGGTTTGCATTAGAGCTTGCTAAGTAGAGTCGTGTGTTTATGTTATTTAAGCGAGGTTATCTTTCCCCCTCTACACTAAACAAACAGGGTACGCCGCTATTTGGTTCAGTGAGTAGTTCTGATCCCTTTATGTGGTTTCCTCAATCCTTGCCACCTATTTCCAGGCTGTCAATGAGTCTTAGGGAATATTTTTTTCACCTCCTCTGCCTCTTGTAATTTGCACCTGCACTCGAGAAGTGGTATTTTGACTTTGGGCTGGGGTTGGAGCCCTTCTAGAAGCTCCTGCTCTGCCCTGGGACTATTCCATTTACTCACATTCAGCATCTTGGTTAAGGAGCCGAAAAAGTGAACAGCAAATACACGAAGTTCATAGGTGATGTTAGTACATCTTAAAGGTGAGGGGGGAAATCCTAACGGTTGAGAGATTCCTGTAGAGGATATAATGGAGTGGTTCTCAATCAGGGGTACAGGTATCCCTAAGGGTACACAGAGCCAGAGGTCTCCAGGGGGTACATCAACTCACCTAGATATTTGCCTATTTTAACAGGCTACATAAAAAGCATGAGCAAAGTCAGTACAAACTAACATTTCATACCGAATGAAATGTTTATACTGCTCTATCTACACTACACAAGGAGATGTAAGTACAATATTTATATTCCAATTTACTTTATAATTATATGGTAAAAAATGTGTATTTTTATGTCTGACTGTGTAAGCAACTAGTTTTTAAGTGAGGTGAAACTTGGGGGTATGCAAGACAAATCAGAATCCTGAAAGGGGTATAGTCTGGAAAGGTTGAGAGCTATTCAACATAATGAACAAGTTAGCCATCTACAAGTGTAGACATCAAGGCTGGAGATGTAGCCTAGTACACAAGGATATAACTACAAGTAATAGGATGAAATTAAGCTATAAAAATTTACGCTGATAGTGTAATATTTTAGGCTAAGGGAAAGCACCCCAAGAAAAGTAGTGGAATCCCATAAATTGGAATTTGCTGGGCAAAAAACTAGAACAATTACTTGCTCAAAACTTCTTTAAACACAGAATTAAAAGTTGACCACGCAGTGCCCTGTACCCTTCCACAACACTGAGTCCAGTATCCCAGCATAACATTAGGCAATGTCAACATTAGCCAGTATTTAGAATAGGGCTGCGTTAGGGGTCCCGTTCTCTGATGCTCAGCAACTTCTTCTGTCATGCGGACATTGATGAGAGTTGCAGCTACCTGCTTTTATTTGGTCACACTCAGTCCCATTAGCCAGGAAGCAGTGGTGCTGGAACATTTTTGGTTCTAGGCACCCACTTCCCCGCTTTCCCCTGGGTGCTTGACACCCACACGGCCCCCGGCTCCACCCCCGCCCCAACTCTGCCCCCATTCCAACCCCTTCCCCAAATCCCCACCCCGGCCCCGCCTCCTCCCCGAGCCCACCAGGTTCCAGCTCCTCCTCCCCCCCCCCCCCAGCAGGGTGCCAAACAGCTGTCTGGCTGCGGCTGGGAGGAAGGGCTGGGAGGTAGGCAGAGAAGTGGGGACAAGGCATGCTCAGGGGAGGAGAAGGAGGTGGGGCGGGGGGGGGTGAGGGGAGTTTGGCTACCAGTGGGTTTCCCCATGCGTACTCCAGCCCCAGAGCACCCACAGAGTTGGCACCTATTGACTGTCTCTCAGAGCGGGGGACCCGGACAGGGGTAAGGGGGCTGAGGCTGTGGCCATAGCTAGGGGCAGGTATGGAGCCAGGAGCAGAGCCCCTGCCATGGGACCAGGCATGGGGCCCTGAAGCAGAGGTCTGGGAGCAGGGGGTGTAGGCAGGTGTGGGGCCCCAGGCATGGGGCCAGTGGACACAACCCGAGCCCCAGGTGCCCGAGAGCAAAGTCCTACGTGGAAGGACATGAGTAAAGCCCTGAGCACGGAGCCAGCGTCAGGGGAGCAGGGCCTGGGGCAAGTTGCCAGGGATGGCAAGTTGTATGGGCCCCTGGTGCCCGGGCTCCAGCAAATTCAGGGCAGGGAGGTGGGGGGGGCTGGCTCCACCAATGTTCAGGGCTGGGTCTCTCCTCCGGCCCCACCTGCTGCCCCCAAGCGTCCCTGCCTGTCCTGGGCAGCGGGTAGCTATCTCTGCACTGCGCTCTCTCACTGGCCACTGGCTGCTACAAGGGAGCGATACTGGGGGCAGGCTAAGGCAGCTGCAGCACTGGAGGAGGAACATGACAGCGCCCCCACCCCGCAGGTGACTCGCATTGACTCCGAGGAGGGAGGGAGAGAGGGGAAGGCTTATCCTGGCTAGACCTCCTGAGCAGCAGGCACAGGGGGCTTGGGTAAGGGTCATGTCCTCCTCCCTAGCCCCCAGCTCCAGGACAGCCTGCCTGCTGCACCTCCAAACTCTTCATCCCCAGCCCTGCACCCAAACCCACACCCAGCACCCCAAACCCTTGTCCCAGCCCAGAGCCTGCACACAGCACCCAAACTCCCTCCCAAAGCCTGTACTCCTCCTGCACCCCAACCCCTGACTGTAGCCCAGCCCCCCTTCCAGAGCCTGCACTCAAAGCCCCTCCTGCACCCAATTCCCAAACTCTCACCCAGAGCTCACAGCCTTAGGCGGGGCAGGAGGGGAGGGGGGCAGGACTTGGAGCCGTTCTGGGTACCACCAAAAAACCACCACTGCACCTGAGTGGAGCCCCCGGCCTGGGGCCAGAGGCCCTGCATAAAACCTGGGGATGCTGCAGCACCCCCTGCACTCCTTCCCATGGCTACAGGAAGGGGGTCAGGAGCATGGTTACTCTGTGTTAACACTAATGCTTACTCCGGTCTTTCCTCTTCCCACTAAGTAATGCTGTTTTCCTAGAGGATATTTCAAAAGAAAATTCTGAGTATGCACATAGATTTTTAGTGCATTCTGAAGTATCAGTTCAAACCATAAGATCTGCTCTCAGTAAAATTTCTAGGAATCCCTGCTGAATGCATGCAGATAGCAACTACTGCGTGCCACACTCCCGCAGAAAGCTGCTAACTTTCCAATAGCATATTGTGTCCCTAAAATGTACATCAATTCAATCCCAGGGTTAAAAATACAAACATTCTACAACTCAAGCTTCAGAGTATTTGTGGATAGAATTCCAGTCATATATAATTGGAACTATATTATTCCCTTTATCATTCACTGTTCTGAATACCAAATTCTAACCATTCAGGCAAACAATTAACAACTGCATGACCACATATCCTCACCTATATCAAAAGGCATTCATACTCCAAACCTTTTACTGTAAATGTCATGCCTCTGTTAAGGTCACCTTATGATCTAATAATGCAGAAGTTATAGAGAGAACTGAAGAACTATCATTTAACTGACAGAAGGAACACCCCACATATTAGCAGGCTGCATTAGTAGGAGCATTGCCAGCAGATAGAGGGAAGTGGTTATTCCCCTTTATTTGGCACTGGTGAGACCACATCTGGAGTATTACATGCAGTTTTGGGCCGCCTACTACAGAAAGAATGTGGACAAATTGGAGAGAGTCCAGTGGAGAGTAACAAAAATGATTACGGGGCTGGGGCACATGATTTATGGGAAGAATCTGAGGACACTGGGATTATTTAGTTTGCAAAAGAAAAGAGCAGGGGGGATTTGATAACAGCCTTCAACTACCTGAAGGGGGATTTCAAAGAGGATGGAGCTAGGCTATTCTCAGTGGTGGCAGATGACAGAACAAGGAGGAATGGTCTCAAGTTGCAGTGGGGGAGATCTAGGTTGGACATTAGGGAAAACTATTTCACTGGGAAGGTGATGAAGCATTGGAATGGGTTACCTAGGGAGGTGGTGGAACCTCCCTCTTTAGAGGTTTTTAAAGCCCGGCTTGACAAAGCCCTGGCTGGGATGATTTTGTTGGGATTGGTCCTGCTTTGACTAGATAACCTCATGAGGTCTCTTCAAACCCTAATCTTCTATGATGTCCAGCTATCCATAGTAAACACTTGTTGCCAGTCTACCATGCAAGTAAATCTATGTTTTAGTATTCTGCACGACATTCAGTGGCTCATGACACGTTCTACACAGAATTCTGGTCTACCTAGGTACCAGAGACACCAGGTTGAGCAACTAATACAATAAAGTTTTTCTTCCTCACCTTAGCTGACATTCCATTAATAGCCTAAAGCAGAAGTTTAGAGTTCTGCAGTTTTATCCTAGATGTAGTATAATTGCACAAGCTATTTTTATTCATGTATCTACACCACTTGTGAGCCATACCAAGATCTGTGCTTTAAGAGACTGTAGAAGAAGGTCCACTGAGTTTGTTAGACATTGATTATTCAAAGTGTTTCCTTTTAGTCGTATTCCCTTTCACACATCTCCTTGTTTTCATAGAACGTAGCCTTCCTCCTAATATTTACTCCTTAGCACTAGGACTTAGAGGATTGCCAGATGTAACACCTCCAGTTCTCTTTTCACAAATTCAATATATTGCATTTTTCTGTCTGCTTGTAAATAGCTGAACATAGCTCAAGCTTTTTAGCATAAAGCAGAATTAAAAGTTTTGTAAGTGAGCAATTCATTGCCCATATGTGGAAGTAGGACATGTATGAAGATTGATGTTAATACACAAGTGGTGCAGTTTTCCCTTAAGAATATATTGCACAGGACACATAGCCAATCATTCATATAGCATGTAAGAAACCAGCTTCTGAGGTAAGGAAAGAAGAGCAACATAAAAACAAACAGATGGTATGAATCAGTAGCTAAAACAGAAGTGGTAGAACTTGATGAGCAGATGAATTACCCCTATAACCAGGCTTCAGCTGTAGAGCAGAGAACATCAAGAACATGATGCTTTAGCAAAAGCCCCCTTTGCACATACTATGGAAATTTGCAGTTTAAATTCGAAAAAGAAGCAAATCCATTTACACTGGTGTCCTCAATTGAGCCATTGTATCCATCTACGATTTCTGTTCACCACAGAGTTTTATGTTTATTTCTCTTTGTATAGTAAGTACCAGTAGTTTTGGGTGCACAGAGAAGAGTGATGTTTGGTTTTCCACTAAAATCACATTTGAAAAAAAAAAGCTATATGTAAAAGCAGGGCTTAAACCAAATGTGGTCACTGCTTTTTCACATATGAATTTTAGTTGAAGTGTTTCCCAAACTAGCTCTCTCCTAAAACACAATCCTCTTCCTCCAGTCCCACTCATACCAGGTCTTTTCCTCTTACCCTAAGCACATCACCATAATAGAGGAAACTGAGTCAGGGAAGACTACAAACCTATAGATCACAATCTAGAGAATCGGATATAATTTTATTCAGGTGCTTATGTCAAAGTAAACACTGACAGTTGGGCTTTTAGTGAGACAAGGTGAATGAGGTAGTGTCTTTTACAAGCTTGCTTCCCAGAACTGAAGAAAAGCTCTATATAAGCTCAAAAGCTTGTCTCTCACACAAACAGAAGTCAGGCCAATAATAGGTATTACCTCACCCACCTTGTGTATCTAATATCCTGAGACCAACACAGCTACAACACTGTATACAATTGTGGTTTTTGTCCTTCCAGCCATTTACAAGCATGAGAGACAATGACCTTTCCAATTATTACTATTTAATACCTTATCTACTTAAAGACATTTTGCAAAAATTGTCCCCAACCCCCATTCAACTCTACCAGACAGCAATGCAGACAACAGCCTACCTAGTTAGAGCTTCCAATGTTCAGTCTCAGTGGGATTTTTTGAAAAGTTCTTGGTCTTAAGACTTGAGATTTAACACATGCAGCTGGCTGTGGGGCCACCTGAGTGGCTGGCTGCAGAGCCGCTCCAGCAGCAGCTGGTGTGGCTGAACCCGGCTGGACAGCCACACTGGCTGCTGCAGAAGTCACAGCACCAATGACTTCCACGACCCCCACAACAGACACAGAGCCATAATCATCAATAAGACAGTGGTACTTTCTGCCCTTAAAGAATATTAGAATCTTTTCATTTTAATACTACAGATTTGTGGTTATGCTGAAAGTTACTAGTCTCTAATCTTTTGTTAACTAATTATTTTTAAAAAAACCTTTTGTATTTAGTTGAAATAGGAATCAAGGCTCTCACATTATAGTATTTTCCTTTCACTCAGTATTTAGAAGGTTCAGTAAAAACAACAAGTGAACAGTTTCAAGTATTCCAATTGTTATACAGTTCATTAGAATTATCGATTACGGGCAGAGCTCTGCAGACCTAGGTAGTTATGTCTCTCATCCACTTCCACAGACATTTTTCCTGAGCAATACAGGATTCAATCCAGTAACGTTTCCTGGTTCTACTTAATTCGGTCTTGGGAAAACCTCCCTGACGTGAAGACAATAAACCTACGAGTGAATCTAATGGCACTAAAATCATGTAAAGGAAATAGCGGCCACAATCTATAATAGCTGCAGCCAACCATTACTCAAGGAGATATCCAACAAATGAGGTTTCAGTTGGGTCCACCAGTGCCAGATACTTTCTGTCCAAGCTGGAGGGAATTTGCTGTGGTAAGTGTGAAGAAGGGCAGCCAACTACAATGTGGCATCAGTAGTTTTAATTCCTTGCTCTACTCTTAGCAAGAGGAATAGTTCCAAGCAACATTTAGAACAATGAAGGCAATATATTTATTTTAATAGCAGTGGAAACAAAATAAAAACAATAGACCAAACAAATGTTTCTTTAAATATAAGGCTTTTAGACATCTGTGTACTGCTAAGCCCCAATTGTGAATCAAGCATAATTACAAAAATTCATATAGGATTCAGGAAAACATTTGATAATACTTAGTCTTACACATAAAATTTGTGTCACTTACCACAAAGTCTGACAGCAAACAGCATATAAAGGAAAAAAAATCAAACAGTATTTACAAATTTGTACTATGTAATAACTGAGAAATTGCTGGTTAGTAAACAGCAGATTATGAATTATACTACATCCCAAAAGGCATGTATCTGTGATCATCATCAGATATTTATTATAAACTAAGCTGAAAGACAGATTGTCTGAAAAATAAAGTTTGTTTCATTTCAAACTTACGCACTCAGTCACCAGAATTTTATGGTATCTGTATATTAATATAAAAATGTACAGGAGCACCTGATCCAACCCAATGGGGTTACACAGGCCTAACTGCAAATTCCATTCATTCAAAGCAGAAATTAACAATTGGAAGTCAGTGTGAAAGGCCATTATATACCTTTTTGCAAACTCCTCTGTCTGTTGCTAAGTTTTAAATGCTTGTATAAAAACAAATCCCCATACCATGTTTGTAATATGATCATAAATAGGAAATAGTTTAAAAATGTAAGATATGATTTCCTCAGACTGTCAAGCTGTCTTGCACTTCAGAAAAAAAAGTGAACAAAAAACCCCCACAAAACCCTTCCCCCCGCCCTCAAAAAAAAAATCCTTACAGTCCAATCAGATGAAAGTTAGAACTGGCACCAATATTCATGCTAGTTGTCCTGCTGTGGAAAAGAAAATTCATTTACAATATTCAGAAACTGTCTTATGCAGTAGCCCCAGAAAGTTTAACTTCTCTAACCAACAGTTTTTTTGTTTTGTTTTTTAAAGAAGTACAATCAGGTATGACGTGGACAGCGTCCAGAAGGGGCAGGAATATCCAAGACTCTACGTCTGTCTTCATATTCATCAGTATCTGTTGAGTCTTCATCTTCATCCATAGCATATTCATTATGATTAGTTTCCTATAAACAAGACACCCCCATGTTTAACTAAGTACTTAATTGCCTCCTAAATCTCACTCTGATCAAGTGCTAACAATGTAACAAAAAAATTAAAATCAAGATGTCATTTACATCACATTTAAAGTCAGTCTCAGATAAAGACTAATTATTATAAATATTAAAATACTGTTAAATCAGATTTGTTTTCATGTATCAATTTTATAAAATTTAATCTACATGGCAATTATATTTATAATCTGTTTAAACTTTTATTCATAAACTAAGTAGACCAGTGAGATCAGAATCTGACTCACTAACTGTTGGAATGGTGTTGAATTATTATAAATTACTGTGGTTGACATGAGTTTGGTAAAGCTTGGTAAGTCTGAATTTGCTGAAGAATTCTGGGAGTGGGTTTTTTCCCTGGCACCAGACAGCCTGTATGAAAGTTTACTGAAAGTGCTAACATTACACTTGGACACTGACACAATTATGTACTTTAGATGTTTAACCAGGGTCTCTGTGTATTTGTGCTGATGTAAAAAAAAATCACTACGGTCATGGTTAGTTATGTTTACTAAACAAATCACACAAAAAACATGAAAATGGTGAACGTAGAACTAACTGAGCTGGGTTAACTAATCCTGTAAAACAGCACAACCACAAGAGCTAACCCAAAAAGTAATTCATAAATTAAAAAAAGTAAAATTTAAGCCAGCCTTTAGTCTGTTCACGTTATCCCCTTTAAAAATATTAATCAGAAAAACAAGTTATAAAAGACCGAAAGGGCATATTTCAGGAACATGTAACTTCTTTAAAAAAGGGGTATAAGAATTGGATATTATATGCACCTTTCCTCACCCCAATTAACATCTGAAAAGGCTTGTAACAGACCAAGTGTTTAAAAAACCCCAACACCTCCCCAAAAAATAAAGGCCTTCATCTAGAACTGGTAGCTATACCTGCTTTGTTTGTTAATCAGGGCTATGTCTACACTACCACGGTAAGTTGACCTACACTACACAACTCCAGCTACGTAAATAACGTAGCTGAAGTCAATGTACTTTAGGTCGAGTTACTGCGGGGTCTACAGGAAAAAAATCTCTCGTTTACTTACCTTATTCTTCTTGTCAGGGGTAGAGTACAGGGGTTGACTGGAGAGCGATCTGCTGTTGATTTGGCGGTTCTTTACTAGACCCGCTAAATTGACCACCAGTGGATCAATCTCAGCCCTGATCTACACTACGAGTTTAGGTCGAATTTAGCAGCATTAGATCAATTTAACCCTGCATCCATCCACACAAAGCCATTTTTGTCGACTTAACGGGCTCTTAAAATCAATTTCTGTACTCCTCCCCGATGAGGGGATTAGCGCTGAAATCAACATCACCAGGTCAAATTTGGGTTAGGGTGGACGCAATTCGACAGTATTGGACTCTGGGAGCTATCCCGCAGTGCTCCATTGTGACCACTCTGGACAGCACTCTCAACTCAGATGCACTGGCCAGGCAGACAGGAAAAGCCCTGTGAACTTTTGAATTTCATTTCCTGTTTGGCCAGCATGGCAAGCTGATCAGCACAGGTGACCATGCAGATCTCCTCAGCAGAGGTGACCATGGAGTCCCAGAATCGCAAAAGAGCTCCAGCATGGACCGAACAGGAGGTACTGGATCTGACTGCTGTTTAGGGAGACAAATCCGTGCTACCAGAACTCTGTTCCAAAAGACAAAATGCCAAAATATTTGAAAAAAATTTCCAAGGGCATGAAGGACCGAGGCTACAGCAGGGACCCACAGCAGTGCCGTGTGAAACTTAAGGAGCTCAGGCAAGCCTACCAAAAAACCCAAGAGGCAAACGCCCGCTCGGGGTCAGAGCCCCAGACATGCCGCTTCTATAAGCAGCTGCATGCAATTCTAGGCAGTTCTCCTACAACTACCCCACACTTGTACATGGACTCCTGCAAGGGAGTTTCACACAACAGGGATGAGGAAGATGATGAGGAGGAGGAGGTTGAAGACAGCGCACACCAGGCAAGTGGATAAACTGTTCTCCCCGACAGCCAGGAACTATTTATCACCCTGGAGCCAATATCCTCCAACCCTCCCAACCCAGGCTCCCGGACCTTGAAGGCGGAGAAGGCACCTCTGGTGAGTATACCTTTGTAAATATAATACACGGTTTAAAAGCAAGCATTTAAATGACTAATTTGCCCTGAAGACTTGGGATGCATTCGCAGCCAGTACAGCTACTGGAAAAGTCTGTTAACGTGTCTGGGGATGGAGCGGAAATCCTCCAGGGACATCTCAATGAAGCTGTCCTGGAGGTACTCCCAAAGCCTTTGCAAAAGGTTTCTGGGGAGGGCAGCCTTATTGCATCCTCCGTTGTAGGACGCTTTACCACAGCAGGCCAGTAGCACGTAGTCTGGAATCATTGCATAAGAAAGCATGGCAGCATGTGGTCCTGGTGTTTGCTGGCATTCAAGCAACATCCGTTCTTTATCTCTCTGTGTTATCCTCAGGAGTGTGATATCATTAATGGTCACCTGGTTGAAATAGGGGAATTTTATTAAGGGGACATTCAGAGGTGGCCGTTCCTGCTGGGCTGTTTGCCTGTAGCTGAAAAAAAAATCATCTCCGCTGTTATCCATGCAGTGGGGCGGAGGGATGAAGCTATCATCCCAGAGAATTGGGTGGGGAAGGGGGAGTTAGTTGGGTTTCTGCTGCACATTAACCCAAAAATATCAGTCCCTCCTTTTAAATTGCTAATGTGTCTTTTTAAATTTTAATCTCCCTTTTTTTCCTCCCACAGCTGAAAATGTTTCAACACTGTGACTAGCATCTCCATCCCAGAGGCTAGTGCAGATAAGGCGGCAAAAAAAATGCACTTCCGATGAAATGTTCTCCGAGCTCATGCAGTCCACCCAAACTGAAAGAGCCCAGCAGAATGCGTGGAGGCAGACAATGGTAGAGTTCAGGAAAGCACAAAATGAACGCGAGGACAGGAGGGACATGCGAGAGAACAAGTGGCATGATCAGGAGGAAAGGTGGCGGGATGCAATGCTGAGGTTACTGGAGGATCAAACTGATATGCTCCAGCGTATGGTTGAGGTGCAGGAAAGGCACAGACCCCCACTGCAGCCCCTGTGTAACCAACCACCCTCCTCCCCAAGTCCCATAGCCTCCTCACCCAGACACCCAAGAACGTGGGGGGGGGGGTTGAGAGGCACCCCCCGGGCACCCAACCACTCCAACCCAGAGGATTACCCAAGCAGCAGAAGGCTGGCATTCATTCAATAAGTTTTGAAGTGCAGTGTGGCCTTGTCCTTCCCTCCTCCCCCACCCCACCCGGGCTACCTTGGCAGTTATCCCTCTATTTGTGTGATGAATTAATAAAGAGTGCACGAATTTGAAACAACAGTGACTTTATTGCCTCTGCAAGAGGTGACTGAAGGGGGGAGAGGAAGGCGTTTGGCTTACAGGGAAGTACAGTGAACCAAGGGGGCAGGTTTTCATCAAGGAGAAACAAACAGAACTGTCACACCGTAGCCTGGTCAGCCATGAAAGTGGTTTTCAAAGCTTCTCTGATGCGCAGCGCGCCCTGCTGTGCTCTTCTAACCACCTTGGTGTCCGGCTCCATGTAATCAGCGGCCAGGCGATTTGCCTTCCCGCCATAAACATCTCCCCCTTACTCTCACAGATATTGTGGAGCGCACAGCAAGCAGTAATAACAATGGGAATATTGGTTTCGCTAAGGTCTAACCGACTCTGTAAACTGCACCAGCGCGCTTTTAAACATCCAAATGCACATTCTACCACCATTCTGCACTTGCTCAGCCTACAGTTGAACAGCTCCTGACTACTGTCCAGGGTGCCTTTGTACAGCTTCATGAGCCATAGCATTAAGGGGTAGGCTGGATCCCCAAGGATAGCTATAGGCATTTCAACATCCCACATGGTTATTTTCTGGTCTGCAAAGTAAGTCCCTTGCTGCAGCTGTTCATACAGAGCAGATTTCAGAGTAACAGCCGTGTTAGTCTGTATTCGCAAAAAGAAAAGGAGTACTTGTGGCACCATAGAGGCTAACCAATTTATTTGAGCATAAGCTTTCGTGAGCTACAGCTCACTTCATCGGATGCATACTGTTGAAAGTACAGAAGATCTTCTTATACACACAAACCATGAAAAAATGGGTGTTTGTGTGTATAAAAAGATCTTCTGTACTTTCCACAGTATGCATCCGATGAAGTGAGCTGTAGCTCACGAAAGCTTATGCTCAAATAAATTGGTTAGTCTCTAAGGTGCCACAAGTACTCCCTTTCTTTATACAGACCAGAGTTCCGAGACCAGAGTTCCTGAAGATGCAAGCGTCATGTACCTTTCCCGGCTATCCCACGTTGATGTTGGTAAAACGTCCCTTGTGATCCACCAGTGCTTGCAGCACCACTGAAAAGTACCCCTTTCGGTTTATGTACTGGCTTGCTTGGTGATCTGGTCCCAAGATAGGGATATGCGTTCCATCTATCGCCCCACACAGTTAGGGAATCCCATTGCAGCAAAGCCATCCATTATGACCTGCACATTTCCCAAAGTCACTACCCTTGATAGCAGCAGCTCAGTGATTGCGCTGGCTACTTGAATCACAGCAGCCCCCACGTAGATTTGTCCACTCCAAATTGATTCCCGACTGACCAGTAGCTGTCTGGAGTTGCAAGCTTCGAGAGGACTATTTCCACTCACTTGTGAGCTGTGAGGGCTGCTCTCATCTTGGTATTCTTGCACTTCAGGGCAGGGGAAAGCAAGTCACAAAGTTCCATGAAAGTGCCTTACGCATGCGAAAGTTTCCCAGCCACTGGGAATCTTCCCAGACCTGCAACACTATGCCGTCCCACCAGTCTGTGCTTGTTTCCCGGGCCCAGAATCAGCGTTCCATGGCATGAGCCTTTCCCATTGCCACCAGGATGGCCAAATTGCCGGGCTTTGAGAGAAGTCTGTGTCCATGTCCTCATCACTCTCGTCACTGCGCTGCCATCACTTCCTCGCCTGCTTTTGCGGATTTTGGTTCTGCATATACTGCATGCTAATGCGCGAGGTGTTTACAAAGCTCATAACTGCTGCAGTGATCTGAGCAGGCTCCACGTTTGCCGTGGTATGGTGTCTGCAGGAGAGCAGAGTTGCAGGGGAAGCGGTGGTTGGATGACCAGTTTTGCAAACCTACTGGACCATCTGCTGCCAGGACACAACAGCTGAGCGGGCTGCACGCTTGCCGTGGTATGGAGAGACAAGAGCAGCTGAGCAGAGTTGCAGCGGAAGCAGCCCTGCGAGACCACCAGGAAAGCAGAGTGGCAGCGGAAGCGGTCGTTCAATGACGTTGGTTTGCAGACCTACTGCACTGTCTGCTGCCAGGACACAACAGCTGAGCGGACTGCACGCTTGCTGTGTTATCGCGAGACAAGAGCAGCTGAGCAGAGTTGCAGCAGAAGCAGCCCTGCGAGACCACCAGGAGAGCAGAGCAGCAGCGGTGGAGGATGATGGTCATATAGAGGACCTGCGAGGTGGATTCATAGCATCAGGAGAGCAGAGTGGCAGTGGAAGCAGTCGTTCGATGACGACGGTTTGCAAACCTATTGCACTGTCTGCTGAAAGCAGTACGGCGCCCGCACGGAAAAAAAGGCATGAAACAATTGTCTGCCATTGCTTTCACAGAGGGAGGGGCAACTGACGACACATACCCAAAACCAACCGCGACAAATGTTTTTGCCCCATCAGGCAATGGAAGCTTAACCCAGAATTCCAATGGGCAGTGGAGACTGCAGGATAGCTACCCACAGTGCAATGCTCCGAAAGTTGATGCTAACGTCAGAACTGTGGACACACTCCGCCGACTTAATGCACTTAGTGGGGACATACACAATCGACTGTATAAAATCACTTTCTAAAAAAACAGACTTCTATAAATTCGACCTAATTTCGTAGTGTAGACATACCCTCAGAACGTCGATCCCGGCTGTAGTGAAGACCTGCCCCAGGATACTGTGTAGGGCCAACATAGTAACTAAGGGTTTATGCTTGAAAAATTAAGGCTTATTAAAAAAAAGCATGGTATAACCTTTCTGACGACTGTCTGAAATTCTTTTAAATAGATTTGCATTAAAAAACAAGAACAAAAAACTAAATCTGGGTTTTGCTGGCACTAATACTGTAAAATCTTCCCAGCTATGGGCCAATAAAAATCCCAGCTCTTAACTATTGAATTCAATTAGTTCTTTCAGATTTACAAGTATGTAACAGAGCAGAATTTAAGCCACTAGGTCTGAATTTGAGTCAATACGCTAAAATATCAAAGTACCGCTCAACTTTAATGTACAATAATCCTCTGCTAAGCATCTGTATCAGAGGCAGAGTAATAAAATTACCAAATCAAATGCAAGTGATTTCTGCAACTTGTGGAAGAGAAGAGAGGTCTAGGTTTAAATAAATAAAGGGAACCAAAGGAAAGAGGGGGGAAAAAGCAATGTATCTGTTACAAGTGTGACCTCTGTTGGCAGTTTGCATTCACTGTTACCAGCCTAAACCAGTGCTAGTTTCCCAAAATATCTTTTTAAAAATGTAATCTCCTAATCACATCACTTGAGCGCCCATATTCCTCTTTAGCATTGCCCTGCCCATGGATGCCAGTGTAATTAGCAGCTTCATTTCCCCTCTTATGGAATCGGTTGACTCTGGGCTCTTTTTGCTTATTTGTCAATCCAGTTTTGTTTTGCTGCTCTGAATTTTGCAAGGCCTTCTGCTTTCTTTGAGTGTTTAACTACAGGGCCTGAAAAACATTAAACAGCCTAAATTCCATCTGAACTACCGAGACATAGAACAGTTTACAAATTTTATCAAGTCAATTTACACTTACGTCAAAACAAGCTAACAAAACTGCCCAGATTCACCAGCTGCTTCCAAACCTTAAAAATAGATAATCATTCAACAGAAAAGCAATTTATTAAATTTTTGGAATTGATGCAGGAGTTACTGGGTGAAATTCCATGGCCTATGTTGTGCAGTGTAGACTAGATGAACATTAAGGTCCCTTTTGACCTTAAAATCAATCAGCTTAAAAGGCCTGTTTAGCACATGTATGGAAACTTCTCTCCTATCAAGAAAAGCAGAGGCATTCTTCTGATGTAGAAGGCAGCAAATTACAATCAGGTCACACCAAGACAGAAAGAGCTCAAATATGTAACAATTTAGATTTGTAAATAAGGGCGTATCCATCCAATTTCACAGTTACAAAGGTGCCAATGTCACAAGTTACAAAAACATAAATCTAAGTCACCTGCAGAACAAACAACTCTGTTCTCCCTCTAAAGCCCAACACCGCAATAGCCTGCATAAATGGATGTGCCTGGAAGCATGCCCCGAAAGTCCACAGACATGAGCTATTTCAGACCCCTGGGCTAGAACGCGCAGGTAGAAGCCATTTCAGAATAGCAGACCCATCATGGACGAATTACTAGTCTACTCTCATTGTCAAGATGATTGAAGTTCAGCATCTCCATCCACTGAAGCTGTAACAGAGTGGAGGGGGAAAGGTGGCCCATCGAACAGGAAGGACCCAACCCATTTAGCGATTCATGGATAAAAAATTAAACATTTTAGCTTCAAGCCATCTTTGATTCAAAATGCAAATTATAACTCCAGTTATATGACATAAGCATGTGCTTGTTAGGTGCAGCATAACAGACAGACCACTACGCCACTCAAATTTTTGGATTGACTAAGTAAAGCCCCGCCTGGAGTGTACGCAGTAATCCAAGCATGAGGTGACATTAACATTTAATCATAAATGATAGTTAGATTCAGTTAATCTATTTTGATATATTCTCTTGGCTACACAATCACTCCAAAGAACTCAGAGGAATTCAAATTAGGGGACAGGATTTCAGTGGGAGGCAGGGGGGAGGAGATGTCTCTCTCTAGATCTATCTCCAGATTTTGTAATTGTTGTTCTTGTCCTTCCCTCTTGTAGGGAATTGTCTATCTTATACTACTAAGAAATAAAATTATAAAACTGGAAAAAGTGTCATAATTATGGAGTCTGGTAAGACCTTTATCTAGAGAACGTACATTATACTATTCTATTAGAGCTAATTTCATTCATGTTTTCTGCAAAAAGGTTAGGGATAAAAGCCAAGCACAAATGACAATACCAACTGTATCTCAGCTTACCATGCGTGCTGTAGACACCTTGAATGTTGGGCATACCATATGAAATCTGGGAATTATGACGTTAAAGAACTTGTCCTTATAGTAGAGACAGTGGAAGGTATAGTATCCTTCCATGTATCCTGAAGTAGTGGAGAAGGTAGTACAGCTGGTATATTCGTAAACTCGACCTGGGCTGATTATTGGAAATTCTCCTGCAAATACAAAACACAACAAAGAACCATTGGGAGTTTTGAATTTAAGTATAAATAGTGTATACTTTCCTCTTGCAATATAGTTAATTTCTATAGACATTAAGTTCAGCTAGAGTTCTGCTGGAATACACAGCTAGTAACAAAAGTTTAAGCGCTTCTGTAACTGTACTATACGAATAAAAGGGGGGAAAAAAGAGGTAAGCTTGTTGTAACACATCCTGTTTTAATGAACATTCTAGTGACTAGTATCAGAGGGGTAGCAGTGTTAGTCTGGATCTGTAAAAGCAGCAAAGAGTCCTGTGGCACCTTATAGACTAACAGACGTATTGGAACATAAGCTTTCGTGGGTGAATACCCACTTCATTGGATGCATGTCATTCTAGTGACTAGTTATCTTTGCATCACTTTCAGTCACAAGTGAATAGCAGTTTTTTAGAGAATATTGTTCACTAAATCAGAAGTGCCTAACTTGCTGAACAGGAGTCACTATAACAAGCTCAAAGGACAAGAATGCCCAAACAACAACATGTGTGTGTGTGGGGGGGGGGTGTGCGGGAGTCTTTAAAAAAAAAAAACACAAAAAAACCCCCGAACTATTGCTACAAATCATTTCTAAATACAAAAAAAAATACTTAAGTCTTCTGACATGCACTTATGCTGTTAACCCTAATACATAGATAAAAACAGATGGCATTAGAGACTTCAGGATTATTAATATTTATTTGTATTATCAAAGTACTTAGGAGCCCCACTCATGGACCAGGACCCCAATGTGCTAGGTGCTGTACAAAAAGACAATTCCAGTCCCAAAGAGCTTACAATCTAAGTAATTAAAAAATCTTTAAATGGTTTGACTACTTATACTAATATTAACTACTGTATATTAATATACAAATTTGCCCAACAATTTAAAATAGTTAACCAAAAATTATATTCCTTAAGATCCTTTAAAATTGAAGTGAATGTTTAACTCTTTCACTTATACACAATGCAATATGAGAAAGTGGAACAGAATGCATGTTTGCTAAAAGAAGAGAATAGCCACCATCTTGCATCATTACTGAGAATGGCTCCGCCAGAAGTTACAGAATTTTCACATTAATCACTGGAATGCTATGAATGCAAAAATGAAACTCAAACTCTCAGTTTACATACCAACGACTCCAGGACCCTGAACTTCTTCTACATCACCTTTGGCATTGGTTATTCTCCAGTACCGACTGTCCAACTGACAAGCCTTTTCAGGGAGAGCATCTTTGGACATCTCAATTCTATGAGCCAAATCAAATATATTTTTTGCGTAGAAATGAATTACTTACTTGTCTAAAAACCACTATAAAATATTTAAAATACTATTTCTATACTCCCTACTGCTTAGAGAAAGTGGTATGTTCTAATGACCTGTATACAGATGCAAGTAGGAACACCAGAGCACTAATCCCAGCTTTATTATTCCTCTTAATTACCTACCTCTCCTTAACTCATGACAAATATTGTGACAAATGTTTCACGTATGCAAAGTGATATGTGCTATATATTGTTAGTGAAAAGAAACTCCTCAATAAAGCACAAGACGACCCATTGCAAGTTTTAAAACAGTCAAATAGTCGTTTTATTTAAAACGATATTAAAATAATTATATTGCATGCTGTACACCAAGCTCCATACGTATACGATATCTAAATTTCACCATACTTCTGAGTACTGTGCATACACATGCAACAGTCATGAGGCTTGAACTCCAGACAGAAGACTCTCCTGTTATCAGGAAAGACAGCCCATTTGCTATTCTCACCTGATTCTGTAAGTGAAGAAGTAATGAGGTGGATGTACAGAACTGAGTTCAGGTAGAAAAGACGTGGAGACTGAAACAGTAATATCTCCTGTTGTGGCCACACACTCCTTATCATGAACATACCTGTGCAACAGAAACATACAAAAGAAATTTCCAACTCTTTATTATGATGTAACCCAATTCCATGGGTTCAATACAGATGCTAAAAGGATATTTTTGAAGAATAAGTTTCCACATGCTATACTAATAGTATTTGGATAATTAAACCCAAAATGAAAAAAAAAAGTTATTGTGTGTGACTATTAGCCCTAAATGAAACTAGACATTCTTTAGTCTTTGTGAATGCACTTGTACAACAGTGCAATGCTTGCCTTAAACTATGAAGGCAGACTTTAGAAATGTCTTCATGCAATTCTTCATATTCAGTTGTGTACAAATCTATTTTGGAGATACAAAATTTAGTTCTTACAGCATCCCATTAATCTTAAAAGGGGTTATTATACACCAGTGGCTTTCAACCTTTCGAGACTACAGTACCCCTTTCAAGAGTCTGATTTGTCTTACATACCCCCAAGTTTCACCTCACTTAGAAATACAAAAAAGCGTCACAGCGCACTATTACTAAAAACAAAAAATTATTACTTTTTCATTTTTACCATATAATTATAAAATAAATCAATTAGAATATAAATATTGTACTTACATTTCAGTGTATAGTACATAATATACATGCCCCCTTTTACCCCCAACCGTGCGCACGCACGCCCTCTGCCCCGCTCCAGAAGCCGGACTGTGACGCCGCGGAGGGTGGGGGGCCACAGACAGAGGTAAGGGGGCCAAGGCTGGGGACACAGCTGGGGGTGGGGCCGTGGCCAGGAGTGGGGCTGTGATCAGGGGCCAAAGTGTGTGTGTGGCGGGGGGGGGGGGGGCAGCGACGGGGACAGGGGACGCGCGCGCAGGAGCGGGGACGCACTGAGGATGGGGTCGTCGCCAGGAGTCGGAGACACTGGTGGGGGCAGGACTGGAACACAGTGGGGGGCAGGAAGGGGCTGAGTGGCGCTCCCTCCCCACCCCTGTGGAGGCTGGCCCAGGTCCCACCATGCACCCTCCACCCCCAGACCTTTCTCCACAGCCCCCTAGGCGGCGTGTGCCCCACACTTCCGAAACCTCTGATAAAGAACTATAAACAAGTCATTATCCATATGAAATTTAGTCTATACTGACTGCTAGTGTTTTTTATGTAGCCTGTGGTAAAACTAGGCAAATATCTAGATGAGTTGATGTACCCCCTTATGCGTACCCCTGGTTGAGAACTACTGTTATACACAACCAGGATAAAAACAAAAACATCTAGAGAAGTGCACTTGGAGCTTCAAGGTAAATCCATCTCCAAATCTTGTTTGTTTAGAGTATCATAATACATATATTCAATACAATATTTGAATGAATGGTAGATAGACCATATCAATGAAAGAATCCCTTATTTAAAATAGCAAATGTCATTTGTTTACCAGTTTTGTTGTAGCTGTTTTGGCCTCAGGATATTAGAGACAAGGTGAGTGAGGTAATATCTTATGGGACCAACTTCTGTTGGTGGGAGACAAGCTTTTGAGCTATGCAGAACTGCTCTTCAATAAACTCCTACATGATCTGCAGCTGCGTCTTTCTCACTAGCCCTCTCATTTTGCACCTCAAGTTCTAGGCAGGCGGATGGGTTAGAGCTGGTATTAATTACAGTCCCTTCAGTGTGATGCTACTAGTTCTAATATTCCTGGTAACAAAACAGGATTAGTTTAAGCCTTTTGATTCTGCAGCTGTCTCTTTCTCCATCCCCACCCATTAACCCTCACACCACACATCCACACCCAGCTGTCTGGAAAAAAAAAAATCAGCATTTAAAGAAAAGATTGATTTTCTCTGCCTTGTAATTATGCTGCACTACAGATCAAAGTCACGATACCTGAAAATCTGGTCCCTGATGATGGGATAGCCACCTGTTACGACATTGTTTACATAAGATGTGAACCATTCCAAATAAGAAGTACCTAGATGCCAAAGAGGGAAAGTTTTACAAAAGCAGGTACTCTTATAATTAAGCCAGTTATAATATTAACTTTCTTTTTAACATAGGCATTATAAAAGCTAGTAGGCCTTAATATAAACAAATTCCCAGACCTCTGTAGCTGAGTAACTCATTCCTCATCCTGCTCTATTCAAAACACTGACCTCTGCTTTTGCTGGGAACCTAATTGTGGCTTAAATGGTTTGCTTGTCATCCTCCACTCACTGTGTCACAGCTAAAATGAGACTGTATACTCTTCAGGCCAGGAACCATGGCTTTCTATTTACATTGTGAAGTACCTCGCCCAATTCTGGATGCTTTTATACTTCAACTGCCTTTTAGACCTTTACTGGTACTCCTATGATTTAAGGAGGTGATGTTGGCTTTACAAGTAATGTAATTACTATACCTATTTCTTAGGCACTATACTCCACACTTAATCCAATATACTATTTGCTAAAGCTGGTAGGTCTATTACTGGACCTACAAGCTTGGTTTTGTTTTGTAGGTATCTGCACACACATTATATATATATATATATATATATAGGTAAGGTATTAAAATTCCTAAGAAATCTATAAAATTTTGTAAGTTTCTGTACTCCCAAGAACAAAGCTGGACAGTAAGGTGGAAGCATGTGCAACATGCACACCTGTTACCACCACAAGCTCAGAGCTCTGGATTTATAGGTCACCCAATATAGAAACTGAGATTTTCAAAAACTTGCAGTCATCACTTTGAGAGCAGCTGGATTTATCAGGATCAGTAAAAAATTCATTATTGGGCAGATTCAACCTTGACAGAGTCCCTTTAATGAACAAAGTCCTCAAAGACAAGACATTATCCTCTATAAGTGAAATAAGCTATAGGTAATTCAATTAATTCAAGGAACATATTATGGGTTTTAGTAATGGAAGATCAATAGTTCTTTAAATTTTGGCTTATATTATTGATGTGAAATGTTTATTTTTAAGTTAATAATTTAATAATATTCTATTTCTCCCAAGCTACATGGGGTTGCTATGGCACAAAGCAATAATTAACATAATTTACTCATCTCTTGTTCCTAATTTTGCCCTAAAAAGCCATTTAATTATTTGTACTGTCCTGCCATCTTTGGGGCTCCTCTGTTGCTTAGTAGTCTCCAATAATTTCTCTTCTCCATTTTCCTTCTTCTATCACCCACCCAATCATCTTCAACATTTTGTCTTGGCCTTGAAATGCTAGAGTTTGGGGTGCACACTGACTATACTGATTCACTCTGCAGTTTGAACACTTGGTTTTTAGATGAAAGTAGGAAATACTTAGATTAATCTTCTCATCTACATGGAATGTGTTGTGCCAGCATACTCATCCACACAACTGGAAGTCATTGTTTCCATAAGACAAGGCCAACCCAAAGTAATAATTAACACTAGATCACTGCAGTCACCATCTCTAAAACAAATCTCCCTCACAAATTGCAAATAATTAGAATAGTACTTTGAACTTCTACAACACCTTTCATCTGAAGATTTCAAAGCACGAGACAGTAAACCTCAACACTCTTGTGACGAAGAAGACAGAGTGATTTCATCACCCAGCACTGCAATACAGCTACCTCTGGGGTGGAATAAGCGACGGATTTTCCAATACACAGCCACTGCAAGTCCAAAATTGCAGGACTAGAAAGTCTTAGTAAGAGTTTCTCTCTCCTACTTTTACCCACAAGTGAAAGCATTATAGCATGGCCCAGTGGGGCTGTTACTCATCATTGGTGTTGCAATAGAAACAACCTGTGATGCAGGTTAGCACAGATTATGCATATTAATGGAATTCTAAATTAAGGCACTGTTTTCACTCAACAGGAAAGCAGTTCAGTTAGTTGAAGGCTTCCATAGCCAATAGCTAGCCCTATCAAATTCACGGTCCATTTTGGTCAATTTCATGATCATAGAGTTTTTTTTAAATTGTAAATTTCATGATTCATGGGGGCCCAGCTGTGAAGGCAGAACTGCCGCCAGCAGCAGTGCAGAAGTAAGGATGGCATGGTACAGTATTGCCACCCTTACTTCTGCGCTGCTGCTGATGGGACACTGCCTTCAGAGCTGGACGCCTGACCAGCAGCTTCTGCTCTCCGGCCATCCAACTCTGAAGGCAGTGCAGAAGTAAGGGTGGCAATACCACAATCCCCCTATAACAAACTTGTGACATCCCCCCAACCCCCTTTTGGGTCAGGACCTGTAGTTTGAGAAACACTGGTCTCCCCTGTGAAATCTGTATAGTAGGATAAAAAGTACACAAGAGAGCAGATTTCACAGGGGAGACCAGATTTCACAGTCCGTGACGCATTTTTCATGGCCACGAATTTGGTAAGACCCTACCAATAGCCTTCAGTAGAAAAGGGAGGTGGGGGGGGGGGGAAGATGAGAGAAACTTCCTACTACAGTCCCAGCCCATGTCAACAGATCATCACAAGGATTCTATAGTCATCAAGTAATGAATCTGAAATCTTCCTCTCTCCTCCTTTATGCTTTGAACAATGCAGTTAGAGAGAGAACCTGAAAAATCCAGGAACATTTTCCTTTTCAGGTATGGTTACATTTAGAAGAATGTTTCACTGGGGGGCACAATATACACTGCAACCTGTGATATGGTTGCAAAGGCTACTAAAAAATTCTTCTCCCAGGCTACAGTTCATGGTGTTTTTGAACCACCTGTCTCCGACAGCTCCTCTGATGGTTACCCTAAAGGTGGCTATATATTTTGTCAGACTGACCAGTGTGTTGAATAACTCAAAAACAGAGGTGTGACAAGCATTAATAGGGAAATAAAACTGTTTTAGAACTTATTTTAGTTAATTGTTCAAGTTCCAATACTGGTTATAGGTTTCTTAGGAGTAAGAATACATGTACAAGTTTAGTGCTTACTCTGTGAAGGTCAAAATGTTCTGCACACGTACTAACCAGCTCACAGCATATGTATATTATTTATTAATATATGCAACTTAAGACAGAATGAAATGGTTAGATATACTGGCATCTATAAACGAGGTATTTTTTGCATGAATCCCCCTCCCCCACCACACACACACACACACACACACCCCTCAACATGCTCTTACCTGTAATGAACATATCAATAGCAGATGGATTACGGGCCATCTGATCCTAGAAAAGGAACAAATATTAAATGTGTATACTGAAAAGGAGACTGATGTTTTTTCTTGACATCCTAAATACCTGGATATTTTCCTAGTATTATCTAGGCCCAAATCTAGCTTCTTCAACAGAGCATCCAAATCCCACAATCAAATGTTCAAATCACTATTTAAGACACAAATGTCTGTCCCATGTGTCTATGTGCCAAGTTGAGCATTCAAACACACAATCGGGACATTCCACTAAGGTGATCACATTTGAAAATTAGACTTCATGCATCATTTAAAAAAAAAAAAAAGAAACAGCCTTAGAATAATCTGAAAACTAACTCCACCTCATTTTTAGAACTCCCATCTTTACATTCCTTCCTACCAAAGGGTCTGTATTGTCTCCAGAGGAACAAAATATTAACATTTAAATGCCTTCAATTTCTCATAATACAGTCCAGGCAAAACAGACATTTAGCATAACATAAAGGTGTACAAGATTTTTCTCCAATCCCCCCCATCAATGTCAGGTGACTAGAACTCCCATTGCTACATATGAGGAAAATAACTAGGAATCCAGCAGGGTAAGGTTCTATAATAAAGTCTGTTACTTGAGAGTTCCAAGCTCCCAGTATCTTTCTTTAGGAATTTGTGCTGAATGCCCTGGACAGCTAGAATTAGGTCAGTAGTTTCAACAACTGCTTTTCAAGGGGTTTTAGCTTAATTCCAATTCAAAATTAAGACTCAAACTGTAGCCAAGGTATCTGTTGTTGTTGCTTGTCATTACAGTTTTACTGTGATGCCAAGTAATATGTACTGCAATAATTTTAGTAGTGAGAATAATGAATAGTTTAATCTTGCTTTTGAGCGTTTTAGACTTAACCTTGGTGTATGTTTTTAAAATGCACAGTTTAGAAAATAATGCACAACCTGACCAGGTAGGAAGTTGTAACACAAATATATTAAAAGTTAACTTATAATTGCTACTGCTGTAAACTCAACCTGGAATAGGGAAGTCAAGCCGAGTTCACCCTGTGAATTTTCCACAGATAGTACTAAACTCCAGTTGTAGATTTTGTAAATAATTTTATTGGTGATAGTGGACAAGCTGCACTGGCTCAGCAATGCTAACTAGAGTAGAAAAAATATATTTTTATCAATAAAATAGAACACAGATAGCAGATCCACTTATTAGAGAGAGAACTTAATCCCTTTTCTGACTATACTTGTACTTTAATCCACGAAAGAGACAAAGCTGTTCAGGAATTGAGGGCTTGATTCCCCCCACACACTAATGAGACTCAGGGCTTGTCTATGCTACAGCACGGGGTCGATCTAAGATACACAACTTCAGCTACGTGAATAGCGTAGCTGAAGTCAGCGTACTCAGATCTACTTACTGTGGTGTCTTCACTGCAGTAAATCGACAGCTGATGCTCTCCCGTAGACTCTGCTTGCGCTTTTAGTTCTGGTGGAGTACCAGAGTCGAAGGGAGAGCACGCAGTGGTCGATTTATCGCATGATAAATCGACCCCCGCTGGATCGATCGCTGGCCGCCAATCTGGCGGGTAGTGTAGACAAGCCCTGAGGAGTAAACTCCACTGAAAATCAATGAAATTATACCAGTGCAAGTGAGAGCAACCAGACTCTGATATTAGGGTGTTGCTATCGCTGTAGTATCTGAAACAATTTTATAAAGCTTTAATAGATTTAAATCGTTTTTCTGTTCTTTCACTGTAGAGTAAGCATTATATATTTCCCAAAAAGATCATACCCCATTTTTTCTTTGTTTTGCTCTTTCTAGAAAAGAGACCTATAACTCACTGCTAAATCCAAAGTCTCCCACCATGCAAAACAAAGCTTAACAATGAAAAAGTGTGACTTGCTGAAACAGACTGGGACAAATTCATGGCTGCCGTAATTCTACCAAATTAGGTAGAGCAGGAATAAATTTGACCATAGAAGTTAGCTACAATCATTGCTACTGGGGGAATTCTGCACCAAAAAATTAAAAATTCTGTGCACATTTTAAAATTCTGCAAAATTCTACAAATTTTATTGGTCAAAATAACACTACATAAATCACAAGTTTCAATTATTTTGGTAATTTCAAATACCTGTCAGCAAGTATGTCTAACAATACAGACATACAAAAATTCGCCCAGGAGTAGAGAGTTAAAGAAACCCCTATGACAACCCAGTTCCTGTTTCTCTGCCCCTTCCCCTCCCCAGAGCCCAGTCAAGGGGGCGGACACCCGAAACCTCTCCCCCACAAAGCCCACCTGTGGGGCCCCCCACACTGCAGCCAATACACCCAAACCTCCTCCTCCTCAGAGCCCAACCACGCCCTCCCCATCAGCCCAGATACCCCACCTCACCCGCAGCTGCAGGGTCCCCCGCCCCCCCGAGCCCAGGGATCCAGAGGGAGAAACAGCCTGATGCTCCATTCCACATTTGCACACAGTTTCCTGCACTCTGCCCTCTCCTTCCCTCAGGGCATGCTAGGAACTCTCTAGCTCTCTCCCCCAAGCAGTGTCTTCTATGTGCAAGCTGGGCTCTGCCAAGTCCACTGACCCCCTAGCAGAGGCTAGCAGCACTGCAGCCCACTTCTTGTGTGTGTGGGGAGGGGGGTGATTCTGCATGCACAATGTTAATTTCTGCAAAATTCTGCACTGCGCAGTGTCACAGAATTCCCCCAGGAGTAACTACATTACACACTAAGGTCACTGTTGTGTTAAATATTCTTCTTGGGTAATTTTGGTGTACACCTGAGGGCAATTCAAAGACAGCATCATTTTTATTTACTAGTTAAAAAGCTCTCAGTCATAGTATAAAGAGCATACGCTCATTAAACTGTGCACACTATATATTTCACTTCTTATAAACATGCAAAGGACAAATGCCAGTTTTTTCAAAAAGATACATTTATAAACAAACATTTCTTCCTTACTGGACATTGGTAGAAGATCTCATATTTATTACGACCCTCCACACACTCCAGTGCCATGTATTGACTCAGGCCAGTGTGAATGCAAAAGGTGAGAGGAAGACATTGTTTCAAACCAAGACGCTGTTGAAATCCTCCAGCTGCTGTGTCAATATCCAATAAATCCTCAGAACGATAGTGATTGGATAGTGCCATACTTCCCATCAACCTTAGAAGGACCAACAAGAACAAAAATAGAAACAATAAATACTTGATTAACAATGCAAAGATAGCTTTTACCTTTTACTCAATGAATAACTCCTCCTTCTAAGGTCTAATTCTGCCATCACTACTAGGCATAAAACTTATACCCAGAGAAGCCTGAACTGTAATATTTTCAACAGAATCAGGTCCTCAATTCGTAAGACCAGCCTTACTGATTTTTTTTTTTTTTTTGCAGGGTGGGTTTAACAAATATTGTCTTGCTCATTTTCCACGCTTAGCACAGGAAGAAAGGGGATTCTTGGCCATTCTGGTGACTGCCAATTGCCTCACAAGTTAAAGCAGCCTCAGGCCATCTGTTCACCATTGAAATAGCATAATAGGGCAGCTTCACAAGGCAGAAACTGGGACTATGTTTTGCATCAATTCCTTTCAGTACTAAAACAAATATTCATGAATACTTGGTTTCTATAGGCCAAGAAATTGTCAACTTTAGTAACAAATATTTGACAAGACACATTGTTACCTAGATTAATTCACAAAATGAGTTGAGACTGAAGCCAGATATAAGAAGTTAATAAAATTAAACAACTCTGCTCATCCCTTAAGAATAGTTACAGAAACAAGTCAGCAATTTTTAACAGATACATATTTATGGATCTACACTTAGGGTTTACATAGCCTTGAAGATTATTCAGTTACATTTGGAAGGAAAAGAAAACCCCCATGAAGCATGCTTCTCTTTTTCATCAGTAGAGCCTGTGAAAAATATTTCACATTGAGCTGGCCAATCTGCCATAGGTGATAAACACACACTAAATCCAAAAAAGCACACACCTGAAACCACCATGAAAACTTTGACATGCAGTGTGTTAAACACCACAAAAGTTTGCAGATTGCAGCATTCTGATTATTGTTTTCTGGCACAATTTGACTGACATCCTGCAGTAGCTCTATACGTACAAATATTTCCAATACAGTTGGGCTGGTGAGAGATGCGTTTGTTGGAAGACATTGGAAAGAGTTTTAATTCTAATGCAATGTAACTGGTAGGCAGAAAGGAGGAAGAATCACACAGTGCCTAGTTCAAGTTATACGTTTTAGAGCTAAGAACAAAATAAAACAAAGAAGTCAAGAGAGCTTTCAGACTTTTAGCTTGCTTTAAAAAAAACAGGGAAAGAGTTAGTAGGATAAAAAAGTAAACTGTCTCAGCATGAAGCCCTAGTTACTCCAAAGCATTGCAAAAGCAGGACACTCTTTATGTGGCAGGTAAACAGCTTTGGAAATTTCTGAAGTGTAAAAACCAACACTGATCAGATCCTTCAAGAAATGGTTTTATGTCTTTCACTATTTTCTCTCAAAATGTGCAGTTTGGATACATTAGTAATATTAAGCCAGGATTTAATAGGCCTTGAGGGTCATACTAGGATAGCATTTCCAGAAGTTTTTACCATTTCCTGACCAATTCCATTACATCAGTGCTTGGCACTTGGCTTTTTTGTTAAATCACTTACTTGCCCACAGAGGGGAGATTTTCAAAGGGGAACAAGGCATGTCACTCCCATTGCCTAATTCCCTTTTGAAAATCTCTTCTAGAATACCTACTTGTAAAAAGTTCAAGTCATCCTCAGGAATATGCAGAATTGACCGGTTACTTTTTACACACCTGGAGCTAGGGTTGGGGGTAAAAGATACCAAAAAAGGCTCCAGCTGCCACCCAGTGAGAAGTTAGAGGTGCCACAAACTTGCAAATGCCAGCTCAAAACACACACACACACACACCTCAAATCCCCATCATTTTCTATCAACATACCATTCTTGGCAGTATTTCTACCACTCATGTCACTTTCCCTCAAATACAGCCCAGTGTGCTAAACATGAGAGGCTTGAAGGTGCACTGTTTCTGTGTCTGGACAATATGCAATAATGTTTAATCACTTGCTTAGGACATCAAGAGCTGTCAGTTTTACATTTCAGGGAAACGTCATCTTTTCAGTAATAAGGAAAATTTAAAAAATATTTCTCTTTTGTAGGGTGCAAAATTTCTATTCTACCCTTTTGCTTTTCCAGTGGTTCCACCTCTCCCACTTAAAACTATTCTTGGATTGCCAGGTCTGAAAATTAGTTCCCTGACCATTTTATCACATTTTGCAAATTCTGGTTACAAAATAGGTTAATTCTGCCCTCGATTACAACACAGAGCATACAGAGTAATTCTGTAAACATTGGTGTAATTGAGGGCCGTAAATATCCAGGGCTAAAATTTTGCTGATTATCAAAGGTAAAACTTTCAAAAAGCATTCAAGTCCCATTTTCGAAAGTGACTTGGGCATTTAGGATCCTAGCTCCATTGGCAAGGCACTTAGATGCCTAGGTCCCACTGCTAAGGCACTGCTAACAGTGGGACATAGGTTCTTGTGAAGATTTTACCCAAAGAACATAACAGCTAACTTCTATACTGTATATAATATTTTGGATAGCCTGCTTAGCAGGCATTCCAATCCTCACTCCATGTCTCAGTTTAACTGAACTGGCCACCATGAAGAAAAAGAAATAATTAAATAATGGAATTGATAGTAGGTTTAACTCCTTACCCAGGAACAACTAGTTTCTGTCCATTATGAATACGAAATGAACATCGATAATCATCAGGGAGTTTGCAGCCTATTTGTGCTTCCACAGCATCTAGGTCTTCCTCCTGCACACTATCTGCAAACACATTAAAAACAATTTTTGTTTAGGTGGTAGCTTCAGACAACAGAAACAAGAACTGTCGCTTCAGAAATCATCTCAATAAATTGCTTAAAGTACTTGCCTTTGTGTAAACCCCTCTTAAAATTCAATTGGATTATGCCTGACAAAAATTGGTGGATCTCTTAAGACAACTAGAGACAAATGATGCTTTCATTTACACAGTTGCAACCCTTTTGGCTTCAATGCAGCCTAAATCATTTCACTGGAGCTGCACTGCTGTATGTCAGAGCAGAATTTGGCCTAACTGTTTAAGTTTTTCAGTGTATATAAATCTCCCCACTGTATTTTCCACTGGAAAATGTGGAATGCATCCAATGAAGTGAGGTGTAGTTCATGAAAGCTTATGCTCAAATAAATTTGTTTGTCTATGCTATAATGGCAACAGCAAATGTACAATGAATTGGGGGGAAAAAAATCGGTTTATTTTAAAGCCCCTCTAGTCACCACCAAGTTTCAACTGCATTTGATATTACAAAAGTGCAGTGAATTAAAAAAAAACAAAAACACAAAACAAAAAAAACAACACTTTTGTTTTAGGTGCAGTATTATTGGACATTTAGTGCAAAAGGAAAACAAAAATACAAATAATGATCTGGCTCAATCATCCAAGAGTCCAGAAATTCAGAATTTAGGTTATTACTCTCCTTATGCATCCCATTGTGACTCTCTCAATTCAAAAGTAGGATTTTTGATCACTTACTGTTAGGCACAAAAGAGAAAATAAGGACAGCATTATCTTAACTAGTACATCTTAGAACGTTCAAAATTCAGATTATTTTTTGTACTACCAACTCCTCCTTCAAGCAAACAGCAAGTTTATTACTTGGTACTAACCCCAATAGTATGCTAGTGTGTGTTAGGTAACAGAGAATATCAGTATATCACAAATTTCAGAACAAGGGTTACTCATATAGCAGTAGTCTGTTTTTGCCTTCTAAGAGATCTCAACAATACAAATTTATCAGAAGTAGGTATTTCTTCAAGAGACTCACGTCAGGGTGAGTTTCAATAGCACTGGTTGGAGAAACAAAGTGATGCACCCTGAGACCTTCCCTAAAAGAAAAGAAACATCGCCCCCCACCACTAGAAGTTAGTTGATGGAGTCCTGACTCAGCCACTCTCAGCCAACCAAGTTGTAGCTCTACTTGCTACCATAAAAGAAGGTTCTGTGCAGATTTTATTTTTTGATCATTACCATAGAATTTAGAATTTTTCACTAAAGGAGGAGATGGCCACATTAAATTTCCAGCAAAAAAAAATTACAAAAGCCAATCTTGGAGATGCTTCCGTTACTCTAAATTTCTGATATGGTATCTCTTTTGGGATCTCAAAATAAATCTGCTCTTCCCATTATACAAAACTGATAACGTTGCACATAGTGAACATTTCTCATGATTTCCTAGGGCTAGCCAACTACTCTCTTAATAGAGATATTCCATTTAATTTCAGTAGAGTTGCTCCTGAATTTGGCCGTATCTTTATACAAGTAACTTAAAAGTTATTGGGCTCAATCTAGGGACAACAGGATGAAATTCTATAGCCACTGTTATACAAGAGGTCAGACTGTGATCTAATTGTCCTTTCTGGCTTTAAAAATCTATTACTGAATTAAAGCATATTTAGAAAATTAAGGTACCCAAAACGCAACATTTAATAGTCATCGTAAGTAGTTACGAACCTGTTTTCCAAATATTTCTAATAAAAAAATCACAACCTAGTAATCACCAAGAGTAACCCCCCAAGGGGGGATCTCTCTCTGTAGGAGCGGGAATTTCTTCTCTGCTCATAGATTCTGATGTTACAAGCAAACTTTCATAATAAGACAGTCAATATGAGGCTACAGACTGATTTTTTTTTTTAAAAAAGAATTTTAGCTCAAAGCCACTTGATTAAGTATTTGTTATGCAGAGATGTTTTCAATTAGGTCTTCAAAACAAACTTATGAATATAAGAAAAATATAGGACACAAAGGAACACTGAGAAGTTATGAAATCCAGCCCCCAACACTGAGACAGGACCAAGTATACCTAAACCATCCCTGACAGGTGTTCGTCCACCTGTTCTTCAAAATCTCTGATGATGGGGATTCCACAGCCTCCCATGGAAGCCTATTCCAGAACTTAACTAGCCTTACAGTTAGAATGTTTTTCCAAATATTTAACCTAAATTTCTCACTGCAGATTAAGCCCATTACTACTTCTCCTGCCTTCAGTGGACAAGGAGAACAATTGATCATGATCATCTTGATAACAGCCCTTAATATATCTGAAGACCGTTATCAGGTCCTCCCCCAGTCTTCTTTTCTTAGACTAACCATGCCCAGTTTTTAACCTTTCCTCAAAGGTCAGGTTTCCTAAACCTTTTATCAGTTTTATTGCTCTCCTCTGGATTCTAATATGTCCACGTTTCCTAAAGTGTGGCACCCAGAAGTGTACACAGTACTCTAGCTGGGGACTCACCAGTGCTGAGTAGAACAAGACAAACACCTCACACCCCGGAAGATTTGCCTTTTTTACAACTGCACCGCATTGTTGACTCATTCAATTTGTGATCCATTAAAACCCCCAGATCCTTTTCAGCAGTACTACCACCCAACCATTTACTTCCCATTTTGTAATTGTGCATTTGACTTTTCCTCTTTAAGTGTAATTCTGTAAAGACAAGTGAAAAGTATTTCATCTTGTTGATTTCAGACCAATTCTTTAATTTGTCAAGGTTGTTTTGAATTCTAATCCTGCTCTCCAAAGCGCTTGCAACCCCACACAACTTGGTGTCATGCGTAAGTTTTATAAGCGGACTCAACTGTATTATCCAAGTCTTGAAATGAAAATATTAAATAGTACAGTCACACTATTATGACATCCGGACAGGCATTAAAACAATACCCCTATTTAATTACAGGATAGGTGCAGTATAGGCAAAAGCAATGTAAGGTTTCCACACTGTATGGCATCTTTTATTCAATAAGAAGGCAGTTACATTTTCACAGTAATTCAATCTTTGGCCCCTTTGCCGAGGCTGCCAACAAATATAGCGCTTTGTGCAACCTGGACATTCATCCTCTGGAAATTAGGCTGGGACAAACACACACCATGTTTAACGTAGGCCAACAGCCACAAGGTAGTATTTACTACTGGTGAATGTAGTGACCAGGGAGGGATTTGAACCAGACACCTAGCTGTGAAAGACTAGCCAGATACAAGAAAACCCACACACCACAAAAAGTAGTTAACATGGAGTTAAGATTGCAAGACCTCAACCCTATGTTAGGTGCTAACGTGGCCCCTATTACTGCAGTATGCAAGTTTCTTGATCTTCAGTGTACTCATACTTAACACCTCTGAGGTAGGAAGTGCTATTATCCCCATTTTACAGATTAGGAAATTTCACAGACACACACTAAATGACTTGTCCAATGTCACACAGGGAGTATGTGGCATAGTAGGGAATTGAGCCCAGATTGTCTCCTGAGTCTCAGACTAGCAGCCTAGCCATCCCTTCCTCTACACTACCGTGAGCTCTTGTCCTTCTAGAAGATGAGAGTTTGGCTGTGATTTTCAAAGGAGCCTAAGAGAATTAGGCAGCCAAGTTCCCTTAGGCTCCTTTGAGCATCCCAGCCTAGATTCCTAAAATTCAAACATTCCAAAACAAAGATATGTAGAGTTAAGAATATTAACATAGAAAAAACATGATACAAATATTAGAAAACCAGGAAATACAGAGTGACACTTCCCACACAATAGCCATGCAACCTTAACTTAGGCCTTTTGATCCCTGCCCCAAGGATTCACTGAGGGAAATTATAATACCTCACCCCTATCTCAGCCTTTTTGAAACCTGATCTTGGCTACCAGGCTACAAGTGTTCCCCAAGTTAACAGTGCTGCAGAGAGCACAGTAAGGGGTCTGCAGGAGTGTATGAACAGCAGTGCCAATTGGGTGTTGAGGAAGGCACAGAGGAAGTAGCCAGGTTTTGTCACTGCTCTAGAATCTGTGCTGCCTATCAAGAGTTTCCTAGCTGAATTTACGATGTTTGTTTTACCAATGACACTTAGTGGGCCTGACTACTTGAAAAATCACCCCCTTTGCTCTCCACCTCCCTGTGATAACTCTTAAAAACACTTATGCCAATTTAATAGGGAGGGGGCTACTAGCATCAGGTCACTCTTGTGCAGGGGCTCAACTTTGAACCTTGCTTCATGTCTTGGTTCACTTGACCCTGGACTGAAGGCCTTCAGGACAGGAAATGGGCCCACATGTTATCTCAGACTTGTCCAAGAAGTTTGGAAATTCAGTGAGGAACAGAGGGAATAAAGGGACCAAGTCTAAGATTGGGGATAATCTTTTTTGGAGTTCAGTTTGATAGAAGTTGGTACTTTTGTTTATGTAGTGCACCCAGATTATGCAGTGGGTGTAAAACTTTAAAAAAATTATACAAATATCTTGGTTTTAAAAAACAAAAATAATGTTTATACAATACCTTTCAAAGAACCAATCATCCGGGGACACCGCTGTCCCAAGTACCTCTCTAGATCATCCCAGGCTTTTTTAAGTGTAGCATAATATTGAATATACCTTCCTAAATCAGAGTAAATACTTATGAAGATAGCCTTCCAGCTCTGATTTCTCCGAGTCTTCTCTGCGCTGAACAGACAAGAATAAAAATACGATAAGTTTCTAGTCTAGAAAATTCACTTTAAAAACAATATGTTATTGCTTAGGCAGTTAGGGTTCTCCTAGGTAATATGGTAACATTAGGTTATAACAGTGTACATAGATACACTTCAGTCCTGTGAAGGTACAGATGCTCAACTAATTCATGGAACTATTCAAATTTTTAATTTCCTTTGGAAGTAATTACATTTCAGCCAGTCATCTTTTCCAGGGAAAATTCAGATATATTATTTCTTTAGAGGACTATATGCCATTATTAAACTCAGGAACTTGCAGAAAACTAAATCAGATCAATTTAACTTGCATTTGCAGAGGGCATTTAAGTTAAAAATAATTCCAACCCTGCAGTCCTCTCTCAATTTTGCCTAAATAAGGACTATGGGACCAGAAACCTGGTCACAAAACACAGAAGTGACAATTAAAATAAAGATTTAATGTGTAGATGAGATTTTATATTCCAAAGAGCACCTCCTGCAATAAAAAACCAAACAAACGCTCATTATAAATTGAGACAAATAGCAGGGGATTCAGCTTTTATTCATTTGTAGAACAGCAATGAACATTTTGGCATTTAAGTCACAAATAAACTCAGTCTTCAGAGAGTTTACAATCTAAAAAACAGATAGAGAAGACGGGACATATTAAGACAAACAGAAGGTAATAACTTGGAAGGTTTATTAATTGTTATCAATTCATTCTTGTAAACATCATAAAAGAAGTCTCTGAAAGGAGATGAGTGAGGAAAAGGTGGTGGGAGCATGATTAGGGAAAGCATGTGGCCTTATTTAAGTTTTCAAAATAGTTCCCATAAAAATCAGACTTAAAGAACGACCATGAATCAAAGTAAGGAACACTGAAAATGAACTCTCAAAATAATTCTCTCTTTAGACCTTTTTATTCAAGGACGGATGTTTAAGATCGGACCAGCATGCCAGGCACTGCCATATAGGAGGCTCAGATACAATGATATGTCCCATCCACCAATGCTGACTGTTGAAAGTTCTGCCAGGATTGAATGGTCCTGAGCTGCTAGAGGGCTGGAACCAGTGGCAGATTAACACACAGTCCCATGGGACCCATGTCCAGGGACCCTGGCCAATTTGGGGGCGCCTGCAGGAGCACTGGAATCTTTATAGAAGTGTGTGTGTGTTGCGAGGGACATGATGACACAGGGCTGGAATTGTGGCCCTGTCTCCTACTCTTCACCCTGGGGCCCTGTCCCGGCCAGATGTTGGAGCCGAGCTGTGGTAAGAACTGTTCAGGAAGCCTGGGCTGCTGTGGGGAGCCTCAGACCCTTCACCTGCCCTGGGTGGAGGGCCGGGACGCCCGAGAGCAGCCCCAGACCCATGTACCTGAACCCCAGGTGCACCACCCAGGGCAGATGGAGAATCCAGGCTCCCTAGGTGGTTCTTACCACTGCCAGACTCTGGCTTCAGGCCTGGCCAGGGCCTTGGAGAGGGAAGAGGAGCAGGGGGCAGAGCCATAATTCCAGGTGAGTGGGAGCTAAGGCCAACCTCAGCCCTGAACCGGGAAGAGGTTGACACTACTAGCAGGGGCTGTACTTCCCAGCTGTGCAGCTGATGAACACCTTATCAGCTCCCTTGCTGTGAAGCACAGCCCCTGCTGCTCTGCATCTGCCCAAGGCTACTATATCCATGTTAAAAAGTGGGCAAGCATTGCTCTCCCACTTTTAGAAGGGGGGAGGGCCATGGCCCCGCTGGTCCTCTCTGGTTCCGGCCCTCTTAGCTCCGCCAGGGTGTTGGGGGCCCAAATGTTCTTTGTGCCCAGGACCACAATAAATCTTAATCCGCCTCTGGCTGGAACTGTTGACTGACCAATTGAGGAGCAAAACTAGCTAGCTCTCTTAAGAGAAAAAAGAAAAGGAGTACTTGTGGCACCTTAGAGACTAACCAATTTATTTGAGCATGAGCTTTCGTGAGCTGAAAGCTCATGCTCAAATAAATTGGTTAGTCTCTAAGGTGCCACAAGTACTCTTTTTCTTTTTGCGAATACAGACTAACACGGCTGTTCCTCTGAAACCTCTCTTAAGAGAGTTCTTAGTCAAAAGGATGCTGTGACAGGTTTCCCTCTGGGGTGCCATCTTGAACTGGGGTTCAACTGAGTCCTCCAACCCACCAGCCTGGGCTACCCCTCTGACTGTCCTGCTGTGACAAGCTGTAGACCACTCCCAGTCCTACACTCCCACCAGCATTCACACAGGCAGGGACACCCAGCTGCAGTTACACGCAGGCTGAACAAGTCACTGCATGAACCAGCAATAGAGAGGCTACAGCCAAAATAATCCCAGCTTCCCAGCCTAGGACCCCAGAGCTGTACCGCCTGAACTCTGGCCCATATGAATGCATTACTGGGTTCGCCCTTCCCTCAGTGTGGAGGGGAACATGCAACATGAGTTGAGAACATACAAGTTGAGATTTTTCACCAGACACTTCACTTAAAGATACACTGGTTTAGATTAAAACATAAAACAAGTTTATTAACTACAAGATGACATATTTTAAGTGATTATAAGCAATAGCAAACAGATCAAAGTGGATTACCTAACAAAAACAAAATTGCACATTAAGCCTAAGATACTAGAAAGACTTGATATGATCAGCAATTTCTCACCCTGATGATATAAGCAGACTTGCAGATTCTCAAGGCACATGCTGCACTTGTTTTGAACCTTGGGCTCCCCAAGTTGTTTCATATGGTGGGAACCCTTTGTTTCAAAAACAGTTCCCAACCCAGCATGTGGAAAAATACAGGTACCCAAAATGGAGAATAGTGTCATGTGGTCTGGTCACATGCTTTTGCATGCCCTTCTAAGTCATAAAAGCCATTACTCACAGATTTCAGAGGAACAGCCGTGTTAGTCTGTATTCGCAAAAAGAAAAGGAGTACTTGTGGCACCTTAGAGACTAACCAATTTATTTGAGCATGAGCTTTCGTGCTCAAATAAATTGGTTAGTCTCTAAGGTGCCACAAGTACTCCTTTTCTTATTACTCACAGAATGTCTGCAGCATTCTTAGGAAGGCTCACCAGGTGGGGGATAAGCTTCTCTTAAGACCTACTGTTTTTCCTAATGGCCCATTACCCTGAATGGGCCCTTCACAACCAGCTATCTAGACTGGAAGCATCTTGCCTAGTGGGTGTCACCCTAGTGTAACTACATTTGAAATACAGATACATAGTAAATAGTCATAACTTTATATACAAAAATGATACATGCATTCAAATAGGATAACTGTATTCAGAAAATCATAACCTTTCCAATGACACCTCACGACTCATCTTGTACAAACTGCATCATAATTATATCATAATTGTACTCCCATGATGAATATCGGGTGTAGTGTTACAGATGCCATCTTGGTAGAAGCTGAGGGGGAGGACTGGCAATACTGGGTATGCATGAAGGGAAACAGCAACAAAATTCTCCATTTTGTATATTTCCACTAAGTTGCTTTTAGGCTGTTCTATTCAAAATGGGCAGTTTCTTGTCTCTCATTCAGCCTTCAGATGTGGAAATAACAGGTTAGTTATATTTTAGAGGGAAGGCCATTTCCAAATACTACAAAGCATGTAAAATGTTAGGAAATGCTTCTGCATTTATCGATTCTTAGTTTGAATGAGAACATGTAAATAGAATACACTATCTATTTGAAAAATGGAAATATTCACAGTCATTTTATTTTCACAGATTGCAAGTAAAGTGACAGTGACCGTAATTTTATGATGTGTGCCCTCCATTCCCCATGTTCACCCACTCCATTTGTCATCATTTGTTGAGTTTTGCCTACATTTAGGTCCCAATCTCATTAGAGTCTCTGCCCTCTGCAGCACTTCAATTAAGTCAGTGGAATATTATCCATGCAAAGCATTTGCACGATCATGGTCTTAGTTTCTAAGTTCTTTGGAACAGGGACATCATTACTGAGGCTGCGAGTCTGTCACGGACGTCACAGCTTGCATGACTTTCCATGACTTCTGCAGTGGCTGGTGCTGGCCCAGGGGCTGCTTGAGCCAGGCAGCCCCTGGGCCAGCAGCAGCAGTTTGGGTGTGGGAGAAGAGGCTCAGGACTTGGGGCAGGGGTTTGGGAGTGCGCTTACCTGGGGTGGGGGGCACCCCTGCAGCTCCTAGGTGGTGGAGTGGTCTCCACACTGCCCACGCACACAGACCCTGCTCCCACTGGGCGCTGCCCTGGCCTAGCCCCTGCCTATGCCACCTAGGAGCTGCAGGGATGGAGCTGATAGGAAGCCCCGCCACCACTCCCCCAGAATCAGCAGCGTCCCGGGTCATCTCCCCCAGCATCCACAGGGCCCCCAGACCACCCCGCCCGAGCACCCCCACCCAAGTTTTAGTCACAGTGAGTATTTTTAGTAAAAATCATGGACAGGTCATGGGCCATGAATTTTTGTTCATGGCCTGTGACCTGCCCAAGATTTTTACTAAAAATACCCGTGACTAAAACATAGCTTTAATCATCATTTGTCTGAAAAGCACCACACAACATTGTGGCACTGTATAAAAATTACCTGAATTGCTCCCTGAATCCATCTCAAGTAGAAAGCCAAGGCATTCTTACAGAAGAGGCCAAATCCACCATGTAACATAGAAGTAACAATCTTAAACAAATCTCTGGGAGTATCTTTGAGAGCTGACATTAACTTTGTTCAGTTGATATCAGAGTACAGCTTATCTCACAACTTCTGTTAACATTGGATCTACAAAGCATTAAAGACCACAAGAGGCTATGAAGCATTTTGCAATGTTATTCTGAAAGAGCCTATGCAAAAATAGCACTGTTAACAAAATGAGCTGGTTAAAAAGAACTGCTCCAAACTAAAATTTTTGTTCATAAAGAAAGAGTGCCCATACTTACTCAGATAAAAGCCAGTATTTCCTGCAGTGTCTTTTCCACAATGGATCATGACTTGATAGCTGGTTTAATCTTCGACTTACATAGCAGCAGCTATAAATACAAGTCAGTGTTAAGTCTGATTACAAAAAGTAGTAAAATAACAAAGGACAAATGCAAGTCAAGGTATTAACATATTTAAGATTATATGTCATGAAATGAACATTAAAGCTATAAAATTTTAACAAGTTTTAACTTCATTTTTAGGGAGTGCAAACAGTTTTAAATGTAATACAACTGTCATTAAAACATGCTGTAACAAGGCTGTCTTGTCCACATAAGCAAACAGAAGAAAACAAATGTTATAAACCATGTTACAGAACCACATTTTTAAATCCTGGTAGATACCCAAGCAAGAACAGGGTTTTCTAAAATGGTTTATGACATTTGGGGGGGGGGGGGGGTTGCACCCCCTCCAACCACAAAATAGTATTATGTTTGAGACAGTTGTTTGCACACTAAGTCATTTTTTCCCCAATTTTACTTTGTTATGAAGTTTCCTCAGCTTTGGGAAATTAGCCCTTTTAAAACACCAACTATACATATCACTGGATAGACCTATCCTCTGTTTGTCTATATTGAATCAGGTCATGATCACTAGTTCCTAGACAAGTATCAACTTCCAGGCAAGTGATGGATACATTGATTCATCTTTATCCACCACAATGATGTCCAAAATAAAGTTACCTCAAAAGTTATCATACTTTTTAGAAACTAATGATATTTTACTACTGGCAGTGTAAGACCTCTAGCACACATCTCCCAAACTGAAGTTTCCCATAACCCCACAATTTCCTTTCCCACACATAATAGACGTGTGTGTAAGAAGTTAATCATCCTGTTCTCTCAGGGGATTTGTAACACTCCTGGCAAGTGCTCCTTCCACTGATCCATATGTATTCAACGTCCTGAGTGAAAGTGAACAGGTAATGGGATCTTTAAAGTATAGTGCCATCCCCTACCTGTTATCCACTCTATCCTTCAGAAAAGAGGTTATAATCAGCAATTTTAACATCCATTATATGGTTATCCCACCAGGTTTTAGTAATTAGAGATACAAGGTGGGTGAAATGGGTACAATAAAAGATATTACCTTAACCACCTTGTCTCTCTAACAGCCTGGGACCAACACAGCTACAGCAACACGGTGTACAGGTTTCAATAAGTGTCACTTAAGTCAAGTTTCCTCTCATAAGAATGTCCAGGGTTTCTTGCCTGGTACCCAAACTCGAAACGTCTTCTCTGTACACGGTTTGCCACCCCAACTCAGTGTGCTCACAGCACTGCCCAGCCTGAACTTGCACGAAACGTTTCCCTACAGCGTCCCGGGAAGCTGGAGTTGGGAGAGCAATGTTGGAGCACACAGGTGCGCAGAGGGCTGGACAGCAACCCAGTGCGGCTGTTCTGAAGCCGGGGCGGGGGGCGACGCACCTGGCCCGGCGCGGGTCGCCCCGCAGCAACACAGGACCGGGGCGGGCGGAGGGGGCGCTGCCGCGCCGCGCACACACGCTGGGGCGCCGGCAGCGGAGAACTCACCTGTTGACGCCTCATTAAGGGATCGCAAAACCCACTTGCTACGCTACCCTACGCCACGCCCCTCCCCCGTCCCGGGGCCCCCTCCGCCTGCCCGGCGACGCGCCGCACAGGCGCCGAGAGAGCACCCCGCTCCCCGGCAAGCCGCCCACGCCCCCAGGGGCCGCTACCGCCGGCCAAGGCGCGTGGGCGCCCGGGACACGCCGCGCCAGGGGCGCCGCCCCAGCCCCGCAGCAGAGGGCAGGTGGCGGCGAAGGAGCGACTGGCCCCCAGCCTGCGGCCCGCAGCTCAGAGGCGCCCAGCCCCGGGGTCCCGCCCTACCTCAGGAGGTCCCGGTAGTCCAGGAAGCTCAAGATGAGCAGCAGCGGGTCGGTGGGCAGCAGCTCCAGGCTCAGGGGCTGCGGCTGCGGCTCCGGCTCCACGGACGCCGCCATCTTGAAAGGCCTCCCTCCCTCCGCGCCCGGCCGGGCCTGCTGCTGTTGCTGCTGCCCGGGGAGCCCCGCCCCTCACGCCGGTTTGTTATCAAACGCCGGGGGGGCTGGTAGGAGGAAGCTCTTAAAGGGCCCGCGCCTAACCCTGGAGCGCAGAGCGCCCTTCAGGCCAGCGGGGGCCCTGCAGGCCCGGCGGAGACTCCAAGGTGGGGGTCCTGCCCCACGCGTGGGCCGAGTCTTAAGTGCTGCTGGAACAATGTTTATGGTGGGGGCGCTGAAAACCATTGAGCGAAACTGTAAACCCTGCATATGCTGGAAACCACTTCAAGCCAGGGGGTGCTGCCACACCCCCAGCGCTCCTAGTTTCAGCACCTGGCTTGCCCCATGGGTTGGGCCTTCTGGGGAGCTGCAGTCACAAGAGTGGGCCCTTGCTTGTGGGGCGTCTTACCAGACATGTCAAGTCTCACTCATTGGGTGTGATGGTGAGAGTCACTGGTGAGCATGAAGCCTCACTCTCACAAGACACATGCCTAAGCTTAGCTCACTCAATTTGAGTAAACAGATAAAGATTTAAAGTATTTTTACTCAGGGACTGAAAGAGACAACAATACATCTGGGGATTCCGGCAGGAGGTTTGGAGCTTGGTAATGGGTACTGTGGTAAGCATGGAGACAACAGGACCTTGTTGTATACAAGAGTGTGTGAGAGGAGAGAGAGGGCTATGTTGGAGGAGTGGCTTGTGTGTGAATACTTGATGGTCCAAAAAATATGAGTTTGCCCTAAAAATGAGCAAGACTTGATCGAAAGTGTGCAGGTTCAGCAAAATACAGTTCAAAATTTAAACCACACTGGACAAATTCATGGTCTTTCATTGTCCCGATAGCAGGCAAGATTTTTTTTTTAATATGAGCAATAATATGTAAACCAAATAGTATTTGTGCTGTAAAGTGTTTTTCAAATGGGTTATCACTAGCACAAGGTGATATGCAAAATAAACATATTGTTGTATTGATAAACCAGTTTTCTTTTTAGTTAGATTTATATAAAAACAAGTTTATTTTTGAATATTTCTCCTGTTCGGTCCACTGACTGTATGCCTAAATTAGGGGTTATTAATTCTGGTCCTCAGGTTTTTATTGCAACCAGCAAATAATGGTTTTTATTAAAATTAGGGCTGTCAAGCCATTAAAAATTAATTGTGATTAATTGCACTGTTAATAAGAGAATACCATTTATTTAAATATTTTTGGATGTTTTCTACATTGTCAAATATATTGATTTCAATTACAACACAGAATACAAAGTGTACAGTGCTCACTTTATATTTTTATTACAAATATTTGCACTGTAAAAACAAAAGAAATAGTATTTTTCAATTCACCTAATACAAGTACAGTAATGCAATCGCTTTATTTTGGAGACGGGTGGTGATGGTTGGGGACTCCCTCCTCAGGGGGACTAAGTCATCTATCTGCCGCCCTGACCGGGAAAACCGAGAAGTCTGCTGCTTGCCAGGAGCTAGGATTCACGATGTGACAGAGAGACTGCCGAGACTCATCAAGCCCTCGGATCGCTACCCCTTCCTGCTTCTCCACATGGGCACCAATGATACTGCCAAGAATGACCTTGAGCGGATCACTGCAGACTACGTGGCTCTGGGAAGAAGGATAAAGGAGTTTGAGGCGCAAGTGGTCTTCTCGTCCATCCTCCCCGTGGAAGGAAAAGGCCTGGGTAGAGAGCGTCGAATCGTGGAAGTCAACGAATGGCTACGCAGGTGATGTCGGAGAGAAGGCTTTGGATTCTTTGACCATGGGATGCTGTTCCAAGAAGGAGGAGTGCTAGGCAGAGACGGGCTCCACCTAACGAAGAGAAGGAAGAGCATCTTCGCAAGCAGGCTGGTTAACCTAGTGAGGAGGGCTTTAAACTCGGTTCACCGGGGGAAGGAGACCAAAGCCCTGAGGTAAGTGGGGAAGTGGGATACCGGGAGGAAGCACGAGCAGGAGCGCACGAGGGGGCAGGGCTCCTGCCTCATACTGAGAAAGAGGGACGATCAGCGAGTTACCTCAAGTGCCTATACACAAATGCAAGAAGCCTGGGAAACAAAGCAGGGAGAACTGGAAGTCCTAGCACAGTCAAGGAATTATGATGTGATTGGAATAACAGAGACTTGGTGGGATAACTCACATGACTGGAGTACTGTCATGGATGGATATAAACTGTTCAGGAAGGACAGGCAGGGCAGAAAAGGTGGGGGAGTTGCACTGTATGTAAGGGAGCAGTATGACTGCTCAGAGCTCAAGTATGAAACTGCAGAAAACCTGAGTGTCTCCGGATTAAGTTTAGAAGTGTGAGCAACAAGGGTGATGTCGTGGTGGGAGTCTGCTACAGACCACCGGACCAGGGGGATGAGGTGGACGAGGCTTTCTTCCGGCAACTTACGGAAGTTACTAGATCGCACGCCCTGGTTCTCATGGGAGACTTCAATCACCCTGATATCTGCTGAGAGAGCAATATAGCGGTGCACAGACAATCCAGGAAGTTTTTGGAAAATGTAGGGGACAATTTCCTGGTGCAAGTGCTAGAGGAACCAACTAGGGGCAGAGCTCTTCTTGACCTGCTGCTCACAAACCGGGAAGAATTAGTAGGGGAAGCAAAAGTGGATGGGAACCTGGGAGGCAGTGACCATGAGATGGTCGAGTTCAGGATCCTGACACAGGGAAGAAAGGAGAGCAGCAGAATACAGACCCTGGATTTCAGAAAAGAAGACTTTGACTGCCTCAGGGACCTGATGGGCAGGATCCCCTGGGAGAATAACATGAGGGGGAAAGGAGTCCAGGAGAGCTGGCTGTATTTTAAAGAATCCATATTGAGGGTACAGGGACAAACCATCCCGATGTGTAGAAAAAACAGTAAATATGGCAGGCGACCAGCTTGGCTTAACAGTGAAATCCTTGCTGATCTTAAACACAAAAAAGAAGCTTACAAGAAGTGGAAGATTGGACAAATGACCAGGGAAGAGTATAAAAATATTGCTCGGGCATGCAGGAGTGAAATCAGGAAGGCCAAATTACACCTGGAGTTGCAGCTAGGAAGAGATGTTAAGAGTAACAAGAAGGGTTTCTTCAGGTATGTTAGCAAACAAGAAGAAAGTCAAGAAAAGCGTGGGCCCCTTATTGAATGAGGGAGGCAACCTAGTGACAGAGGATGTGGAAAAAGCTAATGTACCCACAGCTTTTTTTTCCTCTGTCTTCACGAACAAGGTCAGCTCCCAGACTACTGCACTGGGCAGCACAGCATGGGGAGGAGGTGACCAGCCCTCTGTGGAGAAAGAAGTGGTTCGGGACTATTTAGAAAAGCTGGACGAGCACAAATCCCTGGGGCCGGATGCGCTGCATCTAAGAGTGCTAAAAGGAGTTGGCGGATGTGATTGCAGAGCCATTGGCCATTATCTTTGAAAACTCATGGCGATCGGGGGAAGTCCCGGACGACTGGAAAAACGCTAATGTAGCACCCGTCTTTAAAAAAGGGAGGAAGAAGGATCCTGGGAACTACAGGCCAGTCAGCCTCACCTCAGTCCCTGGAAAAATCATGGAGCAGGTCCACAAGGAATCAATTCTGAAGCACTTAAAGGAGAGGAAAGTGATCAGGAACAGTCAGCATGGATTCACAAAGGGCAAGTGATGCCTGACTAATCTAATTGCCTTCTATGATGAGATAACTGGCTCTGTGGATGAGGGGAAAGCAGTGGACATGTTATTCCTTGACGTTAGCAAAGCTTTTGACACGGTCTCCCACAGTATTCTTGCCAGCAAGTTAAAGAAGTATGGGCTGGATGAATGGACTATAAGGTGGATAGAAAGTTGGCTAGATTGTCAGGCTCAATGGGTAGTGATCAATGGCTCCATGTCTAGTTGGCAGCCGGTATCAAGTGGAGTGCCCCAAAGGTTGGTCCTCGGGCCGGTTTTGTTCAGTATCTTCATAAATGATCTGGAGGATGGTGTGGATTGCACCCTCAGCAAGTTTGCAGATGACACTAAACAGGGAGGAGAGGTAGATACGCTGGAGGGTAGGGATAGGATATAGAGGGACCTAGACAAATTAGAGGATTGGGCCAAAAGAAATCTGATGAGGTTCAACAAGGACAAGTGCAGAGTCCTGCACTTAGGACGGAAGAATCCCATGCACCGCTACAGACTAGGGACCAAATGGCTCGGCAGCAGTTCTGCAGAAAAGGACCTAGGGGTTACAGTGGACGAAAAGCTGGATATGAGTCAACAGTGTGCCCTTGTTGCCAAGAAGGCCAATGGCATTTTGGGATGTATAAGTAGGGGCATTGCCAGCAGATCGAGGGACGTGATCGTTCCCCTCTATTCGACATTGGTGAGGCCTCATCTGGAGTACTGTGTACAGTTTTGGGCCCCACACTACAAGAAAGATGTGGAAAAATTGGAAAGTCCAGCGGAGGGCAACAAAAATGATTAGGGGACTGGAACACATGACTTATGAGGAGAGGCTGAGGGAACTGGGATTATTTAGTCTGCGGAAGAGACGAATGAGGGGGGGTTTGATAGCTGCTTTCAACTACCTGAAAGGGGGTTCCAAAAAGGATGGATCTAGGCTGTTCTCAGTGGTAGCTGATGACAGAACAAGGAGTAATGGTCTCAAGTTGCAGTGGGGGAGGTTTAGGTTGGATATTAGGAAAAACTTTTTCACTAGGAGGGTGGTGAAACACTGGAATGTGTTACCTAGGGAGGTGGTGGAATCTCCTTCCTTAGATATTTTTAAGGTCAGGCTTGACAAAGCCCTGGCTGGGCTGATTTAGTTGGGGATTGGTCCTGCTTTGAGAAGGGGGTTGGACTAGATGACCTCCTGAGGTCCCTTCCAACCCTGATATTCTATGATTCTATGAAAGTTGAACTTAAAAATATAGAATTATGTACAAAAAACCTGCATTTAAAAATAAAACTATGTAAAACTTTAGAACCTACAAGTCCACTCAGTCCTACTTCTTGTTCAGCCAGTCGCTCAGACAAACAAGTTTGGTTACAAATTGCAGGAGATAATGCTTCCTGCTTCTTGTTTACAATGTCACCTGAAAGTGAGAACAGGCATTCACATGGCACTGTTTTAGCCAGCATCACAAGATATTTACATGCCAGATGCGCGAGAGATCCATATGTCCCTTCATGCTTCAACCACCATTTCAGAAGACATGCGTCCATGCTGATGGTCCATAATGATCCAAAGCAGAGCAGACCGACGCATGTTCATTTTCATCATCTGAGTCAGATACCACCAGCAGAAGGTTGATTTTCTTTTTTGGTGATTCAGGTTCTGTAGTTTCCACATCAGAGTGTTGCTCTTTTAAGATTTCTGAAAGCATGCATCCCTCTCAGCTTTTGGATTGCACTTCAGATTCTTAAACCTTGGGTCAAAAATAGCTGTAGCTATTTTTAGAAATCTCACACTGGTACCTTCTTTGTGTTTTGTCAAATCTGCTGTGAAAGTATTCTTAAAATGAACATGTCCTGGGTCAACATCTGAGACTGCTATTACATGAAATATATGGCAGAATGCGGATAAAACACAGAGCAGGAGACATACAATTCTCCCGCAAAGAGTTCAGTCACAAGTTTAATTAACACATTATTTTTTTAGTGAACATCATCAGGATGGAAGCATATCCTCTGAAATGGTGGCCGAAGCATAAAGGGGCGTACGAATGTTTAGCATATCTGGCATGTAAATACCTTGCAATGCCGGCTACAAAAGTGCCAGGCAAAAGCCTGTTCTCACTTTCAGGTAACATTGTAAATAAGAAGCAGGTAGCAGTATCTCCCATAAATGTAAACGAGCTTGTTTGTTTTAGCAATTGGCTGAACAAGAAGCAGGACTGAGTGGACTTGTAGGCTCTAAAGTTTTACATTGTTTTGTTTTCGAGTGCGGTCATGTAACAAAAAAAATTCTACATTTGTAAGTTACACTTTCACGGTAAAGCTATTGCACTACAGTACTTGTATGAGGTGAATTGAAAAATACTATTTATTTTTATCATTTTTACAGTGCAAATATTTGTAATAAAAAATAATAATATAAAGTGAGCACTATACACTTTATATTCTGTGTTGTAATAGAAATCAGTATATTTGAAAATGTAAAGAAATATGCAAAAATATTTAATAAATTTCAATTGGTATTCTATTGTTTAACAGTGCGATTAATCGCAATTAATTTTTTTGAGTTAATCCAGTGAGTTAACTGCGATTAATTGACAGCCCTAATTAAAATCCACTAATTTGCACTGCTTATAGAATTCTCACATGCCCTAGACTTTAGTATGAATTAGGACATTTATGCAGTATTAAGCAGTGTACATTTTAAAACTATTAAGAGCTGGTTGGATTAAAAATCTGGGCAATTGGATGTCATCAAAGACCAAAGATGAGAGTCTCTATCTTAACCAATGACCTAACGCACTTCCTGGAAAGTGTCACAATTGGCCTTGAATCTCACTCTTTAGGGATGTAAATTTAACTCTTAAGGACAGCCAACCCTTGGCATCTCTTCCTGGCAGAGCCTCCCAGGCCAGACATGCCCGCCGTCATTGCATCTCAGTCCCATCCAGTTGGCACCCCACTAACCATGAGGCCACTAATGGTTCCTGCCAGTCGGGGCAAGGCGCACACAAGGGAAGGAAGGGGGTGATAGGAACAGGGCAGGGGAGAAGAGGGTAACAATGGCAGATGAGGAGTGACACTGAGGTGAAAGAGACTGTGAGGGAGAGGGAGAGTTGGAGCAAACAGCTAATCAGTACAGGGGAAAGAAATCCAGTTAAAACTGAAGAAAGTTCTGCAAATATCCAGAAGTCCCTGTTTTGGCTGCTACTGGTCCTACACATCTCTGATTTACACTTGTTTTACTCTGGTGTAACCCCATTTACTTCAATGGAGATAACTCCTATTCATACTGGTGCAAGTGAAAAGAGAATCAAGTCACTTTTGTACTCAGGATAAAAGACATCAGAACTTCGGATAACCAGGAGTTAGAGATAACTGGTGTTCAGATTATCAAAGTTGGACTCCTCCACATTAAATTGTGTTTTGCTTTTAAGGGACAGGGTAATTAAGCCTCCCACCCCTCCAAAAATTAAAATGTATAATAAATTGATCTCTCTTGGACTACCCCAGCCAGTGAGCATGCATAATCATAAATATTAGTAGGATCAGACCCACTGAAGTGCTCATCACCTCCAAGAACAGGCTCCAAATAAGAGCACCAAGCCACTGACGTTGCTTCATAGCATTATTCCTATATTTAGCACACCCACAAGAGTTACCTTTAGAAATGTAGTAGAGCGGATCCCATGCAAGACAGTCCTCAACATGAATATTTTTCAACCTTTCTCAGGTCTGCTATTTGACTGTAGGTCGCATTGGGCAGTTATCCATGATTAGAATCCACTGGGTTTGAAATGATAATAAGAGCAATTGATAGTACACCTCCAAATTCATGAATTAAATAAATTAAATTAAAGTGATGAAATTGTGGAAGATTGGAAACAAATACCAATATAACATATTTTAGAATTTTTAAATGTGTATATCTTCCACATTATATAAGAACCAAATTTTCTTCTCAAAGTTTTAAAAACATTGTGACTACTAGATATTGTAGTCATAATAACCAAAATAAATGTATAATTCTGTAGTCCCATGCAACCAAGGATCTCAAAGCATTTACAAGCAGTGAATGAAGTCTCATAACTATCCTGTGAGGTAGATAAATATGATTATGCCAGTTTTGCAGAAGGGGAAAAGAGGTGAGAGGTTTTTCGCAGGAGTGGGTGGGTGAGATTTTGTGGCCTGCGTTGTGCAGGAGGTCAGACTAGATGATTATAATGGTCCCTTCTGACCTTAATATCTACAAATCTATGAATCTATGACTAGTGTGACTGAATCTGAGAAAACTATAACACAGTGTGCATCCACACTAGCCATCTATTTGCAGTCACCCAGTGCATCATAATCCACAGCATTCTCCGAAAGTGTCACAGGGGGTGTGAATTGTTGCACCTAACTCACATAGGTGCTGGGACTACGGGTATGGGGGGTGCTGTAGCACCCCCTGACTTGAAGTGGTTTCCATTATATACAGAGTTTACAGTTTTGTTCAATGGTTCTCAGGATCCACACTATAAAAAGCTTCCAAGAGTCAGTGCATAATATCTGTGGTCTATATTATTTGCAGTTCTCACATTTTTGGTTCCTTCCAATGCATGATTCTGTCCAGCACAAGGATCCACACATGCACCCAAAAGAACAAGAAATAAGCCCTAGTATGATCTCATGCTGCCAATATAGATGCCATGGCAGAGAGTCACCAACCTCCCTCTGAAGCCCTCAACTTTGGGCCTGGAAACCCAAATTATTATGAAGAGCTCAAGGAGGTAAGAAGCTTGATGTCCTGTCCATGCATGCATTCAGTAATTTTATCAATTTAATTTCCTTGCTATTCTATCTGCTCTCTTTTTTGTTGTTCATTTTGTAGGGCGGAGGTCCCTATATATATTTATTCATACTTACTTATGCTTGTTTCACTGTTCACATTTGAATTTATTGTATTTGTATTAAAATAATTAAGTTATAAGGCATTTTGGACAATGGAACCCATCTTTTAAAATGGAGTCCAGTTTTGGTTGTTTACAACTCACTTTTTCGCACCTTTTCATTTGGCGGGAAACAGGGTTTGCTGCAGAAACTGCCTCTGAGGAGACTGGATCAAACCAGTCTGGACTAGAACTTTCGCGACACAGAAGGCATAAAAGGGCTGCACACCCTATCAGGGGGGCTGTCCGTCTGAGAGGCAGCTAGTGACTGTCACGTTTGCGCGGACATCGAAGACTTCCTTCCCACCGATCTGGGTATCTTCCACCTGAATCCACTTACTTTGTTCCTGGTTCCAGTGATTGCCAACACCAGCAGTCTCCTAGTTCCTGGTTCCAACATAGTGAACGCCTTGAGCTCCAAAAATAACCCAGGGTTTACTTATTTTTTATGGAGCATGCGTAATGTACTAGATATTGTACAAAACATAGAGAAAAACAGGGTCCTTGCATTCAGGAGCTTACATATTAATTAGTCAAATAATGCTGAACAAAAACATAATACACTGGTTAATCAGTGAGTAGCCTCATCTGAGAGCAATGCACATATCTTTTTTTTTTAATATGCATATTTGTCTTCATTGGACTAACATTGACAAGAGTTGTGAAAGACATTTCAAATGACATTCTGCACAAGAAAGTTATTTGCATACTCAATTTGGGTCAAGGAAACAATAATGAACCGTTAGGAATATTTATAATTTTATTTTAGTTACAGCATTTGTCACTTTGGGTGATTTATGGTGCTAATAGGATGATAGGGTCCAGAGTGTCTGTCAGCTGTAAAAGGCCTCCATTAAAAGCAAGGCTTAAAGCAGTATTATTTTCATGATCTCGTGGAGAGTGCTTGGGCTAGATTTATGCATGAATTTAGTACTGGATTGAAAGTCCTGGAGAATGACGGTCCTTTTTTTATCCAGTGAACAGGTGCAGTGACCTGCAGTGGCTCATTATTGTGCTTCCTCTCTGACCCAAGGGGACCAATTGTTCAAGCAAGCTTGCAACTTACTTTTCAGGTACACTTATTCTTTGCTGCAGTTTTCAACAAGGGTACCAATTAGTCCCAAATGGGATGATATTTTTTGGAGATTCAGACACCTGTCCAGTGGGAACAAGCCTGAGCCCACCTAACAGTCATCAGACAGTGAAAACTTCAGGTTACTTACAGCTTGGGCTGGATTTGACAAGGTGACATAGAGCTAAAGGGCTCCAGAGTCCATTAACAATCCCCTAAGTCATTCATTCCCACTGAGGGCTCCTCTTTTGAAGTTCCCAGGGGCACTCATATGACCTCTGTTTATCTCCTCTGGTAAAAACTCTTATCTGTCTTACACAGACCTCGCCACTTTTCCTAGTAGTACTCAAAACAGTTATTACAATGTAAACAAACTGTGCATGCTGGTACTCATTCTCAGTTCCCTTATCAACTGAACAGCATGCTCCTCATACACATATTGGGTCAAATTTACCCGTCATCTAACTCTAGGGATTTCAGAGAAGATATCCCTGGGCTCATTTGCTCACTCACCTCCTGAGCATACATAAAATGTAACAACAATATTGTAAACCACATGTCTGCGTGGCCCTTCAGACTACAAGGGTGTGAAAAGCAGCACACATTAATGCGCTGTAATTTAGGTGGAAACTAAAAGATAGCTAGTTCACATTAACATAGCCCTCTTGAAACAGGACTATGTGACTTTTAGTCTGTGTCCACATTTGGTAGTTACAGTGCAGCATGCAAGTGCACACTGTAGTTCACAGCCCTGTCGTCTATACTGTGGCGCTGTCGTCTAGACATAGAATTCCCCCTTGAGCTGATGTGACCTTGTTTTGATGAACCTTGCTATCCATCTTAGACATTTTAAGGAGCTATCACCTTCGTGGTATCTAAGCACCACTACATGCAGCTCTCTGATTACTGAGGGATCCCGACTGGCAGGAGGCCAGTTGTCTCACTTCCATTTTGGAATGTTCCATTTTAATTAGGATAATCATTCTTTTTTAAACAAAGGTAAACAAAATAACTGAATCTCAAAGTACTGGGAGGTTAGAAATAGCTGGTTAAAAGCTTTGTTGAAATACATTGGTAATGATATATAGTGTAAAGGGCAGAACATAATGCTAAATGGGAACAAACTCACCCCATACTAAAGTCAGGGGACTGTATAAATCAAAACATTAGGGACTAAAGTTGAGAGCTAAACTCCCCAGCAGGACTTTTGTATGGCTTCTTGCCAGCCAGGGGAAAGGTGCCTGCTCAGCTAAGATGCTGGAAGAGAGGTTAGCTAAAGCTACTGGAAGAGCTATACCAAAGGAACTACCTGCTCCAACAGATACAGACCAGAGCCCAGTCTGCTAATACTAAGCAGGGGAAAAAGTTCTTCTCGCTACTGACACCATATGTCATAGAGACCAACTCTCTGGGTTGCCTTTATAAAAAAAAACAGGTGCTAACTATAAATTATACCATAAGGGTCTTATCCTACAATAAAGTGATGATCACTGTCACTTCCTGAACTGTGCTACTTCTTCTGCAGTTGCCTTTTTTTAAAAATCCTGCTTCTTGTGCCTCAGCTTCCAATTGGTTAACCTGCTGCACCTGTGCTTCCAGCAGGGCTTGGCTAATCTGGCCCATGCAGTCATTAGTAGCCTGGCAACTGTCTACAGTAGCTTTTACACAGGAGTAATGTTTTTGCTATTTTATGTTTTAGACAGAAAGCTGAAGGATTAAAAAAAGAAAACAAAAGCCTGGCCTGCCTTTCATATTACACTCACCTTTTTCACTCACAAACTAACCGCACAAAACAAGAAGGAGAACTGAATGTGGTAGAACAAAGGTCCCTATCCACTGATTCTAGTAGCTATGTTACAACATCCCCATTGCTGGGCACCTACATGTAACTAAAATCCCTAGGGCTAAATTCATCCCTCATTATTAACTTCAAGTGAGCTACACCAAGAATAAATCTGACCAGTATAACAAAGTCTCAGGGTACATTAGGAATCCAGTGGAGATAGTCAGAGACTGTTTTGTTTTTTCACAAAAACAATTGATTGTTTTTTGTTGAAAAACCAAACACATTTTGGCTGAAAACCAAAAATTTGGGTTTAATTTTTTAACATGAAGTGCTTTCAGCATAAAATCTTGTTTAGTCAAAAACCCACTTTTCCATTGAAAAACAGTTTATATAGAAAATGTTTGTCCAGCTCTCATACAGAGTAAAGTCTGAGATGGAGTCTTTAGCAGCAGTATCTATTTCAGCTGTTTCACACTCCTGGCTAGGAACACAGATTAAGGGTTTGTAAGCATTACAACAAACAATGAATACATGACTACAATTAGGTGGTGGGGGAGAATCAAGTAGTACATATAATCATAAAAAATAACATAAAATTGGTCTGTTTATTCTAGCAGAAGGGGGTTCTCTAGTTCACGGTATGGGTGCCAGAACCCTTAAACTTCAGCACGTCTCTCAGCCATATCACTTTAAGGGCAATGAACTGTCTTATACAAGAAGCGTATCATGAGAAGTCCACGTATTCTCACAGAGATTTAGTCTTTAAGTCTGCTAACACTTACGCATGTGCTTAACTTTACATACTATTAGTTCCACTGAAGTCAATGGTTTTTATCAAGTGCTTGTCATGCTTGTATCTGAGCATGTATTATTAATAATTTTTATATTTAATTTGCTAAAAGCCTCCATTAAAAATGTTCGGAGGTCCTTGGATGGACTGTGTCATGCAATGTACTTTTATTAAATGATACTGTCAGAGCTTTTCTGGTTTATTAGGTACCTTTCACAGAGACACCTTCTCATTAGGCTGGAACAGAACAGCTCCCAGCAGGATGACACAGCCTGTTTATGATTAATCTTAAATTTATATCAGCTTACCATTCATCTATTTGATACTACCTTTGAATCATAATTTAATGGCCTTATCTTAAATGTTCTCTGATACAGTGTCTCAATCTCTCTTTTTTATATCTTTGTGTAGTTTCTTTTTTTGTCATGGAACAGAAGGTTGGATGAATTGTTCCAGTGTCCATTAAAATTTCCTTTTGTCTGCTGTGCAGTGTCTTCTAGGAAGGAGATGAACCTGCTGCAAATGAAATCAGTTGAGGCTGCATTCTATTTATAGAGTGGCAGAAATCTTTGTAGATTATTTTTTCCAAGAATCATGAATCTCCTTCAGTGTTACAAGTCACTGTAATCAGGAGTAATATTTTCATTTTCAATTAAAATACGGGCCAGGCACAGTCTTTGTGCATCTTAGCAGATGTTTAAAAGCATTGGCTCTCAGAGGTGAAATGTTACCTTATATCTGATGGGGGTGGTGAGAGGGTGTTTCAGGAGCGGAAAGACATGTTAAAGTGCAGCACTTCAGACTGTCTTCTTTTCTGAATTTACAGCATTAGACTGGCAGCTGTATAAATGAATGATAGACTGCAATGTTCTTTTCCAAGCAGGCTATGAAATGAGGGAGCCTTCAGTTTTGTGCTGATGTGTCCAGAATTCAAATAATTTGTTTCTTGGGTATAATGACAATTGGAAGCACAGTATTACCTTGAGAAAAGAGATGGGAGAGACAGCTGCAGTACCCTGTACTCATGAAAGATATTGCATTAGCAACTGCTTCCCAATTACTCTCTCCACTGAAAACTCTATTATGCTGGGCTCTTATTGCCTTTATTCAAGGGCACAAAATTAAAAAGTGATATTGCTGGCACTACTCTCATCTTCCTACCATGACATTGAATAATTGGACAATGAAAGAAAATGTTGAATGATGCTGATATTAAACACATCTAAAGGACAATGCATCTGAACATCAGCTGATGAAGTAATGTCCACATTATTACGCATTCCCTTCTACTACTTTAAAATAAATTGTTTTTATTTTTGTTGTTGGTGATGGAACATTTTCTTTTCCTGTAATTGCTGGAGAGATGCCCTGTTTTAAGGAATATACTTGTGAAAGGGATGTGGGTGAGATGCTTCTCAAGTTAACACCCTCACTGTATTGGTCCTTTCTGTTAAAGGAGTAGGACATCTACTGCCTTTTTCACATGGATCTAGGGAATCAAATTCACTAATGACTTCAGGGTGGTGTAAGTTACACTTTGGTGAGTCAAAAAACTGGTGTAAATTGTGAAGGATAACTTGCATCAATTTGGCATACATTGGGTGAGCAAAATGAGTGTAACCTACACAGAGGGGTAAGAAGTGGGGAGTTTAGAAGCAAAAAGGAACTGGCAGGAATGTGTACAATTAGGTTTCTTGTAGGGTCAGGTGGGGTGGAACATGCATTATTTTACACGTTACAGTTGTTTTTTAATTACCTCCTCTCCTCTCACACCTTCCCTCCCCCAACACACACATGCATATTCCTTGCTCCATGGTGTGTAAGGACATATTGACATGGGAAAGTTTTACCAGTTATATTGGTATGGGTATAAACATACAGTTATACAACTATAACCCCCTTATTCTGGTTTAAGAGAGTCTTCTTACAGTTTAGCTTAAACCTTTTCCTAGGTGACAAGCTAAACCAAAAAACTGACCTTATATGAGAATAAATGTCCACAGAGAGGGGTAGGGAGGAAGGGTTGTGTTATATTATTATAACTATATCTAACTAAATTCATATTTTAGGTTATACTGAAAAATCTTTCCCCTGTTAACAAGAAACTTTACAAAAGTCAGTAAGTGTTATTATCCCTGTTTTACAGATAGGAAGTTTAGGATGATGTAAATATTCCACCAAATATTTAAGTGACTTGCCAAAAGTCATACACAAAATCACTCTCAGAGGTGGAAACAGAATACAGATCTTCTGACTACCAGAACCTGTTGTAAACACTAAAACCACATCATTTCCATGGACAATTGAAATCATTATTCAACATCAATCTATTCAATTTCAATCTAGCTAGTAATAAAATTATTTATATTAGTATTTCAGACAAACATCTATATGAGACAGGATCTCTGAAATTAGTCCTTTTTAAGGGATGCCCAATGTATGAGTCAAACTCACAAATTATACACCATTAAATGAGTAGGAAATAATTATCAAAGCTTTCACTTCTTTGGAGATCATTATCTCGATGCTGCTTTCACCACACTGATCAGTTTTATACTGATGTAACGCCATGAACTTCAATGGAATTATTCATCCTGGATTTACATCATCCTAAATGAGATCTGAATCCACTAAGTACCTCTTTTGTAGCAATACAGAGAAGCCAAAAACACAGTGCTTATTTCTGTCAAAGTGAATCTAACTTTGTTATGTGTTTCTGCTAATGTAGTCATAACTGTCAACCAAGGTTCTTAAGTAGCAACAATCTACAGCCTAATGAAAACACATGGAAACCAGTCAGGGGTCCCTCAGCCAGCAGGTAAGTCTGACACACCAAAGGTCCAGAATGCCTAGTACTTACTGCTCTGTACTATCATGCAGAAGATGCTCTTTCCTATGTAGTCTTCTTTGCTATAGGTCACTGATCGGCAAATACAGCAGGGGACAGCCTTATCGTTTGTAGCTAGCATCCTTACCTCTATCTTGCCATGGACTAGCAGAAGATGATCATCTCACGGTAGAGATGCTGACCATAGGCGGTGCCAAGCACTCCCCAGCCTATTAGGAAGCAGTGTCAGTAGAATGCGTGGACGAAAGGAGAAGGATACTAAGGCATAGATTCTCAGCTTTGCTCAGTATTTGCTAGGCGCTGCTGAGGGTGTCAGGAGGTCACAGCTGTGGCTCCCTGTTCCGGAGGCTGGTTCTATGCCTGCTATGCCCTGAGCATAGTGTAAAGCAGTGTTAGGGCTGCTAAAAGTACAGCTGCTGTTTATGGCCCCCAGGCCAATGCACCAGCTGAGAATATTTGGACCACAGTAGCACTCTCTGGCCACATTGTCTCTCTTCTTCCATGTCCTCATTATGGTCCTTATTCTTGGATCCCCAGTTCTGTGGCTACAGGGAGATCTGCTAGCTTACTGCCCCCCAATACCACTGGCTATATCAAAGAAGAGAATATAAATTGTAAAACTGTAAATCTAGGGGTCAGTGACAGCATGTGGTGAATGGTAATAACTCTGCTGAAAACCATCAGACAGGCAAATGCACCATGCGTCGAAAGCCTTGGACTCACTTAGTTACACTCTAGTATTGACCTGGGTTCTTATGTCACTGCCTGAGACTGGAGCACATCCCTTTGGAATATGCCCTTGAGCAGATTAATAAGAATCAGCTGTGCACCAAATGAAGCCAAATGCAGCCATGGTGCAAATAAATGAAATAAATAATACCAATGCAAAAGCAAACTCAAGTCCAAACAGTTGTACATTATTGAAAGAAATAACAACGCTCAAACCTTCTGTTGTTTTTATTAAAGCATTCAGGTTCTTACTACACACAACAAATAGTTTATTGATATAATCTAAATTAATAAAATAGTTGAACAACTCTTTAGATTTATATTTGTATAGAAATGATCTGTGGAGCATCTCACCTTCAAACAGTGCTGCTTGAAAACAGCTATTCATCAGAATTTATTGAAAGAATTGTTTGGGGCTAGATGTTGCACTTTTCATTCTCAGGGAAGAGGGGGAGATTTCCATGCAAAAGAACCATTTTCTCTCCTGCACAAAGCTTAAGGCTTTGGAGACTCTGACTGACTCTTCATCTCCTGTGTCCTTCCTTATGTCTACATTGGAAACTATTGTCTAAACAGAGTAACTAGAAAAGATGGGAAGAAAAATCAATTGCACAATCCTAGTCTGCGAGTGTCAAAGTCATAATGTCTCTTTACACAACAAGTCGTTACTGCATTTCCAGTTATAAGAATCCATTATCACAATGTATTTGTTCCCCAACTCTCGCCTACATGGCTGATAAATGTCAGTTATTGTCAATACGCCTTTGCTAATAGAAGTCAGCCTATTTTCTATTGCTTGTAGTTTAGATTCTATGTAGCACTGTCTGAAAAGGGCCTATGCTGTGATCTTTCCCCTCCCAGTTTAGACAAAGCACATAGTTTGAGTGATTATCTCCTCATTGCAGCTATGCATTTGTGCCACCCATAGATACCTCTTGATGACTATGAGGCATGTCCTGGCTATATCATCCCATTTATCTTAGTCCACTCATAGATGTCCTGCTCACACACTATGTCTGAGTTGATGAGGAGGTATCTGTCTCCGACACAAAAATGTTTCTGGCAAGCAGCACATTTGAAGCATTCCAGGTGATATACTTTGTCCTTCACTCGCATAGTCATCTCATAGGCCCGGATTCGCTTGTCACAGGAAGCACAAAGGCCATCTTGGCCAAAGAGTCTAAAACAACAACAACAAAGAGTTATGCAAAGTTTCCTTGGAGAAAAGGCAGGGTAGGGGGAAAGAGAGAGAGAACTGAAACAAAAGAAGTGCACAATATTGGCTTTTTGCCACATTTAACATTGCACTGTAAGATATATAGAAGTTTAAACATTTGCTTGATGAAATCCAATGAGCAGGGACACTCAAAACTTTCCAGCATCAGTGGCATCCAGCAGTGGTGACCTGCCAAGAACCCAAGGGCGTCACCTATTTTTTAAAAGAATATACTTATTTGTTATGATCAAAGTAAGGGTCTAATTCTGAAAGGCAATGAACAACTTCAATGGGATTTGAACCTCTCTAGATCAGACCATGAATTCAAACCACTCTAATACTTTCTTTCCACTCTCAATACTTGTTTTCACTTGTATCTTTCCTAATCAATCAATAGAAATTACCTGCTGATTGATAAATCTTGCCATTGCTCAGTTTTGTCCCCACTATGCTGCAGGCTATGTTTTAGGATTCTGTAGGGTATCTGAGATTCTTTTAAATTCAAATATCAGAGGGGTAGCTGTGTTAGTCTGTATCCACAAAAACAACGAGGAGTCCAGTGGCCCCTTAAAAACTAGCAGATTTATTTGGGCATAAGCTTTCGTGGGTCAAAAAGCTTATGCCCAAATAAATCTGCTAGTCTTTAAAGGGGCCACTGGACTTCTCATTGTTTTTAAACTCAAATGTTTCTCTACTCATGAAAGCACTCCTGCTAGGTTTCAGCAGCTGGACTCTGTGACCCTCTGGAAATCCATTTTAGCCCGAAGGATTTTATGATCTGGATTGCTCTTTAAGCCATATTAAGAAACCCTATTGAGACCATAATTATTGGGTTGTCTATTGAAAGGACCCTCTAATGTATGCACAACATGTTTATCCCTCTCACAAATGCACTACTTTCAGCTGGAACACTATGACCTATTCAGCTGTGTGTCATAATGTAATGTCATCCTCTACGGTAGGCTGCAGCTTGCAGAGTTTAAAAACCCTATAATTAATACATAAACAGAAAACATCTTATTATTTTTAATAAGAAAGGGAGAAATTCAGAAATATTATTTGTTTGAAATATTTGCTTGTGTGTTTAAGTTCTCTGCTTTGCTGCATTAATTTTAGAACTAGTGAGTCCATTTCCCATATTTTTACTGTGTTTATCATAGGCTGTGCCTGCTTCAAGAACCTACTAGGTTTGAAAGACAAAAAACCTATTAGACTCAGCTCTCTGAAGGAAAAAGAAATAATTTCTCTTGTCCACCAGGAGATGTCGCTGTTCACTTCTGCCTAATGAAAGTAATACTAATATTTTATAAAGGTTGTGAAATGCTCCATTTCTGAAAACAGGCAGTCTCATTGTACAAAAAACACATTAATTTTGTTCCCATGGCCTGTTATTCTTCCATTAAAAAGTTAGTAAATATTTGGCAAGTGCACATGGGACTGGATCAATGTTAGAATGTTTCATATAATGGAGATGTACAGTTTAAGCCATTATTGGGGTCCAACCTCCAGTCTCTAGCAAAACTCCCATTGGAAAAGCTATGGGATAAATTTACTAGGAACTCTACTCTCTCTCCCTCCAATTACCTACACTCTTAAAGGAAGTTTTGTGTAAGGAATATCAGGTTCAATATAAAACTAGACCCTAAAAAGCTGGGGGAGGAGGGGAAATGTGGAGTTCCTACTTATTCCATGCCACCAGCTTCTAGAGCACAAAGAATACATTATAACAAGTGATGTAGAAGGAGAAATACACTTTAATTGTAATCAAGAACACACAGGTTCTTTGTTATCAAGGTATTGAGAAATAATATATTAAAAACTTTAACTCATCTGCTTTGTCAAAATTTATAAGTAGAAAGATGGGCAAGAATCTACTAATGCAAAAATTGTAACAGGTGCTCTTATAGGATCAGATTCAGGAAGACACTAAAGCAAATGCTTAAATCCATTCTATTCAGGACAATGCTTAGGCATGTGCTTTTAACTTTATGCACATGCTTAAATTACATTGATTTCAAGTTCTCCTGAACTGGGCCATAATTATTATAATAAATGTAAACAGCACCGTACCTTTCAGCCTGAAGGGTCCTAGAGAACTTTAAAAACTGATACTCAAACCACAGTTATTGCACAGCAAAACACCCCTCTTCCCCAACATAGAGAGTAGCAAAGCAAAACATCTCTTTCCCAAGTGGTATTATTGTAGTGTGGAAGACGGAATTTGACTAGACACCAGGATACCTTGTTCTTACAAAAGTGGCAGAAGATCTTTCATATGCACTCATCCTTTAGGGCTCAGTTACTATATACATTGCATCAGAAAGGCAACACCTGCAGAAGTACAACTCCTCTAAAACCATGCTGGGGCATTGGCTCATTACTGACTCAGAGGGAAGAGTAACACTTCCTGACTCTTCAGCACCTACTCAAGGTGTCCTCATGCAAGTGCTAACACAGCTCAGTTCTGCTTAGCTTCCCAGATCAGCAAGCACACTTAGCAAAAGGTGGTGCAACCACTGTGACTACCCTCAGCATTTATATTTTAGGAATCAATTATTCAGTATAATCTCATCATGGATTTTTGTGCTGCAACATCATTAGGGATCCTAGCTTCATTCTAAATACCTCAATAAATCTGAATTTACAGAAAGCAAGCAAGTTAGGATAGGCTAGTATAGGGTAGGAAGGCTCTGTACCTGAGATAGTCCCTCCTGCAGAGTTTCCTGCCCAGTTTATAGTACAATCGTCTCCCCACCTCTCCAAGCCTGCATCCACATAAGTCACAGCTGAGGCAGTCCTCGTGCCAGTACTGATCGATGGCTTTCAGGAAATAACGGTCCCCAATGTTCTGCTGACAACCTCCACATGTCAGCAGTGAAGGGGGGATTTGGAGCACTTCATCCACTGGTTCCCTGAGAGAATGAAACAATTGTTGGAGAAGGGAAAGCCCTTTAAACTCAACCAAACAAGCAAAAAACCAAACCAGTCGCCTAATTAGAATAGGAATTATTGCCAGATTATTCTCCCATTGAAATCAATGGCAGCCCCCTTCACCTCCTTTTTATCAATGGGAGCAGGAGTAGGCTTTTTTCATTTGTTTTAAAAACAGAACAGCCTAATATTTAGGAAATCACCAGAGGTGGCTAAAACATTGTTAATTCTTTGTTTCTTCTTGTGCAAAGACTGCGGTGCAAACATGACAATCTGTACAACACCGCTCGCTGTTCATTGCAGTAAACACATTTAACATGTTGTAAATGAATTGTCTGTATATGTGTACTACTGCCCTCTACTGAAGAGAATAAAAATGTCCCAACTATAAGTCAGTCACCACACTGCTATAAAATAAGCAAGATTGTAAAAATGAATAAATACAACAGGCGAGACTCTGGCCCCATGGAATTCAATGGAAGTTTTGCTCTTGACTTCAGGGGTGCCAGAATTTCACCCAACCTTACTACAATACTTTTTTCCTCCTGGTCAACGCAACCAAGAGCCTGATTCTGATCTCACTTACACTGGTTTTACACCAGTATAACTGCACTGACTTCAAGGAGTTACTCCTGATTTATACACATGTGGATGAGAGGAGACTCAGGTCCCAAAACTGTATTGTGGTAGTACCTTAAGAGGTTTTTTTGGAGCAAATATTCATCCACAGTATTTTGTTCCTATACCAGTCTGACATCTCATCATTTTTAAACAAGAAAAAGAAGGAATGGATCTACTAATACAGGGAATGAAGCCATAATTTTCTGCAAATACACTTTAAGAAAGTCTCATTGTTGCCTGTTTGCATCACTTTGCAAGTTCTGCCAGAAACACTACTGGCAAAACATTAAAAGAATGACCTATGGGCTTAATCCTGTAAGGTGCTGAGTACCCTGGCCTTGATCCAGCAAAGCATGTAGGGTCTTATGCAATGCTCATTGAAGTCACTGGAAATATGACTCCACTGGATTAGACCCTTAAGCACATGCTTAACTTTAAGCATGTGACTCGTCACATTGAATTCAACTACTCAGATGCACATGTTTAAGTGCATTCCTGAATCAGAGCCAGCGCCCTCAACAGCTGGTAGAATCTAGCCCAGTATTCTTAAGTACCTTATTCAGTTACCGAAATCACAATCTGTGGATAATTTGCTTTTATTACATGCTGCAACTGGACTGGTGAGGGCAGAATGTAACTACACTGCCAGAAGGAAATCTGGCTTTTTAGCATTTTCAACAGGCCAGGGAAACGAACATTTTTCTACCACCTTCACTTACTGGAGAAAATAGTTTCCTAGTCAAAAGTTACTTTCTTCAGTGTCTGAAAAATGTACAGTGCTCCAGAACTTTCATCCTAACAACTGCAGTTCTTACTTAGGCAAAACTCCCTCTGACTTCACAATTCAGTCATAAGATAGCATCTGCTCTTATGCACTTCCATTTTCACTCTTCACAGTTTATATAGCTGTGTCCTAACATTCTTATGACTTGCAGTCCACACCTGCCAGCCACTATTGCCAGTAAAGTCAATGGGAGTTTCTACATGCAAAGGATCTGACTCTAGAATTTCAGACCATGTACAAGCAGTCCTCAGACTTACGACACAATTGGTTCCTTAAAATTGGGTCGTAAGTCAGAACGTCGTAACTCGGAACCACAATCTACTCCATTGCGGGACTGAGCATCATAAACTCAAAACCTACAGTCATAAGTTGAATCAGGGTGTCAATGTAGAACCACCTTAAGTGCCGTTTGTTGTAACTCGAACGTCGTAAAGTCAAGGACTGCCTGTACCTCTGTGCCCTGTGCTTTTCATGCAGTGCTACTCAGAGTACCATCCAAGCACATATATAACTATAAAGGAATGCATGATGTTTCTGTGAGGCTGGCTTGAAAACATCAATGCACTAAACAACACACATAAGCCAAATAATATGAACAGGGCATTATACCCACAGAACAAAGCACTGTGTTTACCTGCAGTAAATCCTACAGGTCCACATGAATATTTTAGGGATATGAGGAGATAAGGAAGCAGCTTTTCCACAATAAATGCATCCCTTCTTTTGGGAGTTCAGATGTACACATACATGCACCAATATCAGGAACCATGAGTTAGTTATTTCAAAGCCCAAGTCAGGAACTACAGTCTTACACTCTGGCAGATGATCTCTTGAGCTGCTTTCCAGCCCTGCTGGAACCTATGATTCTATGTTTATTTTTAATAGAATTTCTGTTTCATGCATTTGCTTTTTTATGTGCTTGGATTTCATACCCAACAGTTATTCACTACAACATAAAGTAGGTAAATAAATAAATAAATATTGCTACTACTTTGTAGTTGAAACCTTAAAAAAAGGTACCTAGAAGGTTAAATTATAATTCCTTAAAAATCAATGGGAAATGAGAAAAACGGTAACAAATGCAAAATGTCTGATATGACATATTAACTGCCTTAGACCATGTGTGAGTTATGTTTTACACGTATTAGATTAGGGCTTCAGAAGACAACATTCTTAATGACTTACAGGAAACAAAGCCCAAATTAATTAAATTTATAGGGGGAAATAATATTTTAAGTTTTACATTGAAAACCAGAATTTTACAAGTGTTTTTTCTCTGTAATATCACAGTGCCTCTGAGACACAGACAAGTGTAATGTGCCTAATGCTGCTCTTGAGATGTACAGCCCTGGAATTCAGTGAAATGACACCACACATTATGGAGCTGAGTTAACACTCCTCTTCCAATTAAGTGCCTGCATGTGCTTGGTGTACGAATGGATGGCTCCAGGAAATCTACTGAAAGAGCCAAATCATAATGCTACCATCAGTTACTGAATTTATGTAACCTCATCCACAAAGGTGGCAAATGAGAACAAATTTCTCCTCCCATGCCCTCTGTGTATCAATTCTTTATATATTTGTGGTCCATGTACAGAACCCCTACCTCTCACACACCACCATTATAATCTTTTGAAAGTTTCAAACTGTAGTATGAAAATGTGGAAGTTGTATACCATCAGATAACAGTTCTGACCTTTCAGTCTAGTCAGCTGGTTGGGCAGATTAAACATGGAGCAGAGACTGAAAATAAGTTAAGCTTTGGAAAGTATTATGCACCCGGTATCTCTGAATTATTCTCATCAGCATCACTGAATCTCAAGAAGTGGGGAAGGGGGAATGCACTGATGCTAAGGGTTGTTAGATTTTTTTCAAACAGGAGGTTTATTCTGGCAGGTTTTTCACAAAACCTGAGAAATCTGAAGAATTTATATTCTTGTTTCAACTCAAAATGGGGAACTGAATGTCTCTGGGCTGGTGCTGCCATCCACATGAGTAGCACACTGATATCCACAGAGGTTGCCTAGTTCAGCACCAGCTCAATGAAATCTACCAAACCTCCCCATTACATTACATGCACCAAAGTGACACACTACCAAATCCACCCAGGTTGTAATATTACAATGGCAGCAGGGTTTGGAAGGGGATGGGGGTTGCTCTGGACTTTGTGGCATGCAGGGATATTATTTTAAAGGTAAAAGCAGCCCTAGTATATTTCTGAACCACCTTTTACAAGATCTCCAAAGCATCTCCCTAGAACTGGTGCTTACACAAAATAAAAATAAATAACTAAATAAATAACAACAACAACAAATGACTCTTGAAGCTCATAAAGTCCTTTTCAAGCCCATTTGTTGGAGAAGCTCAATATCCATCAAAACACAGAGGGGGTTAGGAATGAAAAAAGGCCACTTACTCGGAAGGATCGAGGCTTTTCCTCTCGATGGCTGATGACATTGGCAGGGCTTGTTCCTTTGTAGTGTGTCTGTGGTAGGATCTGCCCCCTCTGCCCCTACAAAGGCTATCTGCTCCTGATGCCTTTTCACCAGCTGAGTTTCCCCTCCACCCCCCAATGACATTCACAGGATTTCCTCCTGCAACACCAAAGAGAGAAAGAAATATGGGCTGTTGCTGCTGCTGGGTTATGTCTCCGCAAGGCTGACCCTTAGGATCTAACCTCCCATCCTTGCAATGCTCCTCCTGTTTGCTGCGTGGCTGGGCAGCCCCAGCTGCTGCTGCTGTTCAGATCACTGATGGAAATAGACTGTCTCCGCTGTCACTGCTGCTTACCCTGGAGTCCTCTTTGCTTTGCTTATGCTTTCTGCCTGGACAGCTCTGTACATGCTCTAGACTGAGATAGGTGCATATGCTGCAGATGCAGAGATCAGCATCATCCTTATTATTATTTAGCTCAGCCCCGAGTCTCTGGTTTCATTTCCTTTTTCCTGATCACGATTCAAATACAATAGAAGGAAATCACACTTAAAGAGACAGCTGCCCATTTCTTAACTGGACTCCTGGGGATTTAGCAATACAAACAGCAGCATCACGACTGAGTTGGCTTCTTAAAGGGCCAGTAGCACCCTCGCCACAGAGTCCGTGCTGGGGAGCTGACTTTGCATTTTCACAATCCAGTGCAATTTAAGATTACGATATAGTTTTGCAGCAAGCGAACAAACATATGCAGCCTGAAAACGATCTTCTGGGCGTGTATCAAGTACCCAGTACTATTTTTACTAGCACCTGAACCACATATATTACCAAAAGGACTCTAGGGTAATGGCATCTTTCTCTCTCCCTCTCGCTGTGTGTGTTCAGTGCTTTGAGGTCCAAGAATAAAAAGCATTATGTAAGAACTAAATATTACTATTATTCTCTACCTAGCTGTGAGCCAGCTAGGTCCAACTCAGCTAGGTCTGTGTCTCTTTTATTCTATGGTTTGATAGTCATCAGGAATCAGCACAATTGATCCTCACCTAGTTCATGATGGGTAATATAGCAAATGTATACCTTATTGCTGTTTGCTGCTAATTAGCTAGAAAAGCTCTGGAGTGGGAGGTTATTGATCTGTAATTAATCATATAAACACTAGAGATGGGAACCTATGTGACCATTTCAGCTATCTCCCCATCCCTTGGCAGTCTTCACCCCTTACTCTCCCTCAAGGCAGGATGGTTCTCTGCAGTGCATCCTGGAGCAGAGTGATTTACACCAGTAAAATTAAACCTACTACTGCAATTATAGCATTTTGCCTTCCTCTGAAGCATTAGGTACTGGGCACTGCTGGAGGCAGGGCACTGGATTAGATGGACCATCTGCTCCAGTAATTGCAATGTGAAAGATCAGAAATAACATATGAGTGAAGAATGAGAGAACTAGTTCACTTATATATTGATTCCCATTTCAGGAATATATTTGGCCTATTTTTATTACCCCAGTCTCATTTTATTAACCCCTTGATCCAGTTCTTTGGTCAATGGGGCAATAACACCACAGAAACATTAAGGGTCTGATCCAAAATCCAGTGAAGTCAGCTGAAAGACACCTGTGGACTTCAAGGGGGATTGGATCAGGCCCTAAGAAATCTCTGAAGCCATCTTTGATCATTAGGAAACACCCATCCATTTTATTTAAATATAATGTGTCCGATACACTTTACACTTACAGTATGATAGTCACATTCATAATCCAACATTTTTAACTAAAGGAAAAAGCACTTAGTCTTCATCCGCAGGATGGAATGGTGTGATAAATATTTCATGTCAGATATATTAACTCTATGATCAGGAGCAAAAAGTAAACCTTCCAGAAAGAGAGAATAATTAAACTGCCCAGGACTTTATTAAGATGGCTTGAAGGATTAGTAACTGAATTTTAAGGGGGACCAAGAATAAATGTAAGGACTTGCTTTTTAAAACTTTAATTAAAAAAAAAAAAGTAAAACACCAAGGGTTCAATCCTACCAGGAATGGAACACAGCTATAAGGCCACTGTCTGACCTCCAGTCAGACCAGCTCAGGCCAGGCCTGGAGCTGGCTACTAAACAGAGAAGACTCAGTGAAGTTAATGAGACACCCAACCTGCTTAAAGTGAAGCATGTGCTTAGAGGCTTGGCTGGACTGGGCAAGAGTGCTCAGCACCCTGCAGGACCAAACTGAAAGAAATGTAACATTTTACAATAAATATATTGATCCAAATTCTGGCCTCAGTTAACTTTGTGCAATTTCTAGATCCTTAATAAAATGCCAGAGTCAGTGGGGTTGCAAAGCAGTAATTGAGCATGGAATTTAGCCCACTGTATCTTCTTATTCTCTACATACTATTGTGCATTTGCACCTGCCTGCATTATGTCCAGCAGTAGGTCATACAACTTTGTAGCTTAATTTTTTTTAATAAAGCATGGATTGGTTGTGAAAATAACCTTATCACTGCATGTGTGAAGTAAAATGTTCTAGATGGGATTGCTCTCAAGGACAGTCAATATTCAAAGTTCTAGCTCCAAAAGTCTTTTTCTTTTTTTTTTCTAATAAATATTATTTATTTATTTAAAAAACCCACAACAGTGCACATATTTACAGGAAGAGCCTATTGGACACAGTCCAGCCAAGGAGAAAAATCACTCAGCGCAAACCTAACAATGGGTAGACAACTTTTGAAAGAAACATTTAGCGTTCAATCCTGTTAGGAATGGAGCACTGCTGTGAGGCCACTGACATCGGTCAACCACCTCAGGCCAGGCCTGAAGCTGGCCTCCAAGCAGAGAAGGCTCATTGAAGTAAATTGGACACCTACTGTGCTTAAAGTTAAGCACCTGCTTAAAGGTTTTGCTGGACTAGGCAGGAGTACTCAGCACCCTGCAGGATCAAACCTTTAACCAATAAGAACCTCTCCCATCTGGAAATGGCTGAACAAGGTTCAAAGCATCTGGTTAATAGGCTAAGAAGCTGAAGCAGGCTGTATATGCATTTTAGGTACAGGGTTTGACTCATGCTTTCAAGATCCTGGGCAAAATGCCTAAAGAAGGTGATATGCTCAGTTGCTTAAGTAGACAGCCTGTGAAAGTGCTGATGGTGTTACATGATTCTTCCAGATACCACCTATGTGCAAGTCTAAGGAAAAGCATGATGACCACCAGAAGAAGAAGAAGCAAAAAGAACAGGAGTACTTGTGGCACCTTAGAGACTAACCAATTTATTTGAGCATAAGCTTTCGTGAGCTACAGCTCATGATGCATCCGATGAAGCTTATGCTCGAACAAATTGGTTAGTCTCTAAGGTGCCACAAGTACTCCTTTTCTTTTTGCGAATACAGACTAACACAGCTGTTACTCTGAAACCAGAAGAAGAAGCTCTCTCAATCTCCCTATTCTCCATGGAGATAAGATGCCAGCAGGAGGTAGGGTGGAGAGAACTGGATACAGAGGAAAAAGCAGATCACTTCGCTGGTGTGGAAGATAACAAATGTTCGTTTCACTGTGCTTAGTGAGAGAGTGCTGCTTGAACTCAATCTAGTTAAACAAACAGTAATCAGGAAATACTGCATGAGGATTAAAGTTGTCATGGTACCTTAAATAGGCTGCACTACAAAGACACAAGGTAACATTAGGCTCCATATGGCAGGTGCAGTTTCAAACCAAACCAAAAGAAGGTCACTTTGCAGGCAGCACAGTGGCTGAAGACAAAGACAAACTGTCAGGAAGAAGTATCCTGCACTGGTGGGCATGCACCAGACTGCAGGATTTGTCTGAGTGGAATTTCCATGAACAGTGCTTAATTTGTGCCAGGGCTTGCCAGGGCTGAGCCCCGGCACCTCTAGGCTTGGCAGTTCATAGTCCTGGCACCTATGGGCTTGCTGCATCAGTTATGAAAGTAAAAATATTGCTTGAGTCTTGGCACCTCTTTCATTACAAATTAAGCACAGCCCATAAGCATCTAAAATAAGTGCCTTCCCCTAAACTTTCAGTGGCTGGATTCAACACCAAATCCCAGTGTATTAACTGACTGAAAGCTGAGTAAGGAAGTTCTCACCATCCTAATTAAGAACTGGTTTTCTAGCAGCTCTATTAGGGTGAGGAAAATGCACATAGCAAAGTAATGGATTTCGTGAGACAACTCAATTTTTCCTGACCAGGTTTGTAGACAATAAATACTGATTCTGATGAGAAGGACAGTATTCTAGTGGGCAGAGCAAGAGACTGGGAATCAGGACGGGCTTTTTGCACCATTTGGGCAAGTCATTTAACTAATTGTGCCTCAGTTTCCCATCTGTAAAATGCTTATCTCCCTCAATGGAATGCAAGTTTAATTAATTCATTTTTCTTTCCTTATGAGGAATGCTACAAAAGTACAGAGTGCTATTAATTGCTAGAGCCTGCAGTGCCTATGTTTCCTGCATGGGGACTAAAAGACAAGTATTATTTGTAATGTAATCTTTTCTTGTCATTGTACCTTTCTCCAGGAGGCCATGTTTTCCAGTGGTGTTTAACACAGCTTTTCATAATCATGGACCGCTTGGAAATCATGAGCAATGAGTGTTGGTTTCAATTAACTTTCGTTAAGATGGATGATCCTGTAGACTTGCTCTTGAAGCAAGGCCTAGATCAAATCCAATGTTGCTGATTGTATTTATCATGCAGAACATGTGCACTAAAGGGCTGTGAATAAATTGGCTGGCTATGTCAGCATATTTCTCAATGAGAGCATTTTATATAATGTTTCACAGCTCCTATGGAAAGTGTCATCCAAGCAAAGAGCTAAATTAGTGCATTTCCAAAGAACTGCACCCCCGTTGGAATCTGGGGAGCTGTCATTATCCTTGCTTTTGATCTCTCCTTATGCGAGGACTTCCTGTTGTACTAACAGAGCTCAGTCCAGCCAGACCTTAGCATTATTTTAAGGCTGACTGTAGCTGAGCATTTCCCATAGATTGCATTGATAATGTGGAACCATTTCAGATCACACCTGTTTATAGATGCAAAGGCCAAGAACTAATTTTGTTTCTTTCAACTATAATGGATGAAAATCATTTTGCTTTTTACCTTAAAGTGTAGTTAATGAACCATTAACACAAGAATAGAATCTCATTGACTGTGTGGTGGGTTCGTTGCTAGCCCTCCAGCTATTAGGCCAGAAAGGTTTGGAATCAAAACCATGTCTAGTGGTTAGAGCAAGACTCCAGGCTTCTATTCTTGATTCTGCCACTGTTTCACAATGTGACCTTCGGCAAATCTCCTCACCTTTTGTGCCTCAGTTTCCCCATCTGCAAAGAGGGGAATAAGGGCTTGTATATGTGGTGAGTTACTGAGTGGCAAGCCAGGATCTAAATCTACCACACACCAGCTTGCTACACAGTAATTCACTGTATGGACGTTGCTACAACTCACTGAAAGTTCCAGACTTCAGTTTAGCATGTGAGGGAGAGCTTGTGCACTATAGGTTTACACCCTGGCTTGCTGTGCAGTAATTCACCATGTAGAGAACTCCTTAGATGTATCTGCTTCACATGTGCTGTGTAATAATGATTGTACGGTCCTTGCATGAAGGTCCTATAAAAGTGTAAAGCTGCCACTACGGTGCAAGCTGCACTCTGAGAAGTGCAAGCCTTCTGCTAGGAGATTTAACTGAGGTACTTTGTGTCCACCTGTAGTGTCAATTAAAGAACTCAGTTTACTTTATGAAAACTATATGTGACCTACTGCTGGACACATATTGGCAACTCCATTACAGTACTATCCCATTACATTGCAAAGTGCGGATTTGGGATACGTTAAAGGTGAAAGGCAACATACAAAAACATATTCTTTTCCTTTTTCATTTGCTACCTTTTCAAGGATCTGGAAAGCTCTTTTATCCAATAACTTTGTCTATGTGCACTGCATCTTTCAAAGTGCTGTTTCTTTTATATGCAGGACTCTACATCTTTAAAAAGAGCTAGCTGCTATCATTCTTTTTAAGTTTTCTAGGGATGGAGATGGTGATAGGATGTAAGGGAGGTTTCTCTGAGTGAGGAGAGCAGGATCTAGCCCTAATGGCTTTTGAAACTCTTGGTAAATCATGTATTCAGAGGACTTGAAAAGTCCTGGCCAAGGACACACTTGTCTTTTTTTCAGGATCAACCTTTTCCTTCAACTGAAGAAAACAATGAAGTCTGCAGTTTGGGTGAGGGTTGCCCTGGGATTGTGGAGTCTAGACTTTCAGATAAGATGATAAAGTGCAGAAAGAAGATCTAATGACTAAATGTTTTGCCTTATTTCTTTCAACAGGCAACAAAGATGAAATCAGCCTGCTTTTACAGCCAAGAGAAAGCTTCCATGGCAGGTCACACCACTGATGATGAAAATTAAGTTATAGGCAGCTGGATGAAAGGATGTTTCACTGGAGAAATGTGTAAAGGGTTTTTTTTTTCCCCTCTCTTCCTCCCTCTTTTTTTATTGATTTCTCTCGCTCCCATCAAGGCTTTGCTGCCTTGCGCACAAGCACAATCCAATTACGTAAGCGCCTTTCTCCACAAGGCTATTGCTCTTCGAAGTCATCCTTTCAAGTAATTTGCACTTTTCCTGTGGTAAGTACTTTCACTCACTCTCTCATGTGCCACTGCCCAGGCACGTGAGTCACAGGGTATGGCTACACTGCAATCAAGAGGTCTGATTGCAGCACTTGTAGACATACATGAGCTAGCTTTGATCTAGCCCCTGACTGTGGGTACATACAGATTCTTGCATACAATTACACCATTAGGGTGTGGACGGAGAGGAGCACTTTCTGGCTACTGGGCACAAAGCTCTTATTTTAGTATTAAGGGTCTGATCCTAAGCCTATTGGAGTCAAGGGATAGATACCCATGGACTACATAGGCTTGGAATCAAGCCCTGAAAGAATTATTGACCTTAGAAAATGACCACTAAGTGTGAATACAAAATAGTTGGTCTCTCCTAGGTGGAAGGCCCAAGGGAATTATTGGGCAACAAGAAATTCTGTAGTTCAGTGTCCCCAGGGAAGACTCTGTCTATTATAATGATCATCTTTAGTACTCATATGGTGGTTTTCATCTTCCAATAGCATTACAAACAATAGCATAATTTGTGTGCAAGTAGCCTACATGGTTTCACATTGCTATTTGCCAGGCTGTTTAGTAACAAGACAGATTTGTAAGATTATCCCTGGCATTAGCTGGCACACACAGTGCCCAGTGCATCCATTAGTAGATGGAGTCTCCTGGTAGATGCAGTTGCCTTGGCATCACTATTAGATGCATTAATCCTGGCACCACCTGACAATATACACCATTATCTCTAACATCACCTAGGACTTACACTAACCTTGTTGTCACCTCCCGCAGGGTTTCCATTCTTATTTTTAATTACTTGTGAGCACTTAAATACTGTGGTGATGGGTGCCATAGCACAGAGCTGCAGATAGATTAGGTACATAGCAGCACTAATCTCATCACCACCAGATCTACATGGGCATCTGGTATCACAAGGAGGCTGTATGGCCTAGTGGCTAGAACATAGTGGGTAGAAAACCTGGGTTCTATTCCTGGTGATGCCACTGGCCTGCTGGGTGACTTGGGCCAAGTCACTTCACCTCTGTGTGTCTCGGTTTCCCGATCTGTACAGTGGAGGTAATGATACCGACCTCCTTTGTGAAGCTCTTTGAGATCTATTGATGAAAAGTGCTAAATAAGAACTAACTATTATTATTGACAGGTTTCAGAGGAACAGCCGTGTTAGTCTGTATTCGCAAAAAGAAAAGGAGTACTTGTGGCACCTTAGAGACTAACCAATTTATTTGAGCATGAGCTTTCGTGAGCCACAGCTCTGAAGAGTAGCATAGGTGAGTGCCCTGCCAGTAACACAAACAGCAGCACAGAGAAACAAAGTTCACATCTTGGAGCTCAGCATTTGCACCGTTCCTTAATCTCTCAAGCCCTGTCACTCTCCCTCCATAGTCCCTATATATATATTCACCCACTATCCATCTAACCCCTTGTTATGCTGCACCCCCGGTTGCAGCTTTATCTTCAGGCCACTGCACTGTAGCCCTTTATCCTCACCCGCACACATTATCCCACAAGCCTACTTTCAACTGATCTTGTAACACTACTTAACAGGACAGAAATCTCCTCCCCGGGGAATGTGTGATGCATCATTTGAGTTATTTTTTGTACATAACGAGGTTGTGTTGCAGGCATTCCAGTCACCTAATTATTATCCTTGACCTTGGGAAAAAAAATCTGAGTGCATTTAACAACAACCCCAGTGAGCTGAGGCAGCTTTGCAATTACGTTGCATAATGTTGTCACGCAAAGGAGGTTGCCAGGGAGATAATGGTAAACACCAGCCTCAGTTCTGTCGGAAAAATAATTGGAGTCATCTCCCTTTGTGGCTGGTGCAGAGGAGCAAATTGGATGGGTAAATTTTCAGTTACGGTAGACATCAGCAGCAACACAGCACTTCACCACTGACCAGATCATTAGTCCCCTTTAAATGCTATGGCCATAAATTGTCTGGCTTCCCCTCAGTACGCACAAGAGCGCATGTAAGCATCATTGCAGTGTGAAACCTGAAAGCTGACTGCACGATAACCTTTATTTTTTTTTCATGCTGTTATTACATCTCTTCTGATTATTTACAATGGTCCTATCAAACTGCTGCATTTGCCAGTGAATCCGTCACTTCTGACAACTCCACAGATAATATAATCCTGGTAGTTTTGTAAATAAGGGGCTAAATTCTCCTTTCAGTTACACTGGTCCAATCCCATTGCCTTCACAGGGGTCACACAGAGTAATCAAGTGAAGAATTCAGCTTCTGGCAATTCCCTGTTATTCTACCTCCTTGCTTTCTGCACTAATTGCTGCTATACAACATCTGTTTCATCTCAAAAGGGCCTCTACAGCGGTTGTCGGTACCACCTCTGCTTTGCTAGCATATAAAGATGCTTAAATGAATGTAGAAGAGCTGGGATGCTTTGAGGCTCTCTGGCAGGATTGTTAGGTACTTTTCTCCCCATTCTTGGTCACCAAACAGTATCTGTATTTGTTCCTCCTCCCCCCTCCCCATTATTCATAGAAGTGCTCCCTTGAAATGTGTTGTTTTCTGAATGGACATTGTAGCACTGGAAAGTCTGGTTCGCATGGGGCAGTTATGAGGGAGGTAGTTTCAGGGCTGATGTGAGTTATACAGCTATATCCAGAGGTGCCCACAGATATTTCAGCAAGTATTTTGTTTCTTGCCTATGTTTCAATCAGACACCTCACTCTGCAATGAATTAGGGTCTGAACATTCCCGGCTAAATTCTGCTCTCAGTGACACCCATGAAATCCCATGATAACAAAGCACCGAACAGATATAGACTTTAAGGCCAGAAGGGACCATCATGATCATCTAGTCTGATCTCCTGCATATTGAAGCCCATAGAACCAGGGCCAGCTCCAGGCACCAGCTTTCCAAGCAGGTGCTTGGGGCGGTAATTAGAATGGGGCAGCCGTCTGTGTCCCATGGCGGCAATTCAGCAGCAGCTCCGCCGCTTTTCCCGCCGCAGCAGCTTTTGGACGGCAGCTCCGCTGCTGTTGTGGTGGCGGCAATTCGGCGGTGACTGCTTGGGGCAGCAAAACTGGTAGAGCTGCCCCTGCACAGGACCTCACCCATCCACTCGTGTAATAGACGCCTAACCGCTGGCTGAGTTACTGAAGTCTGCAAATTATGATTTAAAGACTTCAAGTTACAGAGAACCCACCAAGTTTAAACTTGCAAGTGACCCATGCCCCACACTGTAGAGGAAGGCAAAAAAACCCCCGGGGTCTCTGACAATCTGAGCCAGGGGAAAATTCCTTCCCGACCCCATATATAGCAATCCATTAGACCCTGTGCACGTGGACAAGACCCAGCAGCCAAATACCTCAGTTGACTAGTAACTCAGTAAACATTCATTCAGCATCCCCTTGGTGTTTCCAACTCTTCTTTCCTGGGGCTTTTAAAGGTTTTCCCTTCTTCTACGTGGAAAGCCCCTTGCAGCTTTGCCATTGGAGCTTAGGCAGAGTGTATGGACCAGTAGTGGCCTTCCTGGTGGTTTGCAAACTGAAACGTCTGATGACCCATGCACTGGAGGTTTGGGCTGTTGGGAGGTGAGGTCTTTCTCTGACAGAATAAAGAAGTCAGAGAACAATCGAGCTATGCCATTGGGTTCACATCTCCACCCCTGCCTGATTGCTCCTGTGGCTCCCATCCCCCAGTCTGGCTGAAAGCTCCAGGTCCTATTTCCAGGACCCCTTTTCTCACTGAGCAATCAGACTGTCAGTTGGCGCTGATTCTGGGTGTTACTGATTCCGGTCAAGCCTCTTGTTCTCTACCGTGGCTGTCCCTTAGCTGCTTATACCTTTGGCATTAACAAACTCTCTCCTGGCCATGCAACACAGGCCCTGCCATATTATACATGCACCAAGCATTGCAATATTGCTGTTCTTTCCCAACCCCTTCTCAATAGATCTCTCTTGATGTCAGACACACTTGTTGGCGCACACATCTTTTATAGCTGTTCTCTCCTGGCCCCCTCTACCATCCAATTAGAAGGCTGTCAGCGACAAAGCCATCACTCCTCCCACAGCTCCTGACAACACTGGGCACTGCTGTACTGCTGCAGAAGATTAAAGGAGCCTTTCCTTTGTATTATTATCCAGTGGCTGTGTGCTCGCCAGAATCCAATTTCTCTTCTCAATGCATGTGTGTATGGAGCAACTAATGCTCTCCTTAAGAATCCTGTTTTCATCTTTATTAAAAAGAACAAGAACACCAAAAACCAGAGCTGTCTAATAAACATTTCCCCGCTATTTTCTTTTTACCAAGCCTCAAGAGAACTGCAGACCTCGACAGTTACAGGGTTGAGGGAGTGGAGGTGCTTTCTAATGGTTATAACAGGGGACTGGAATCAGGAATCCCAGGTTCTTTTTAATGATTCATTTAAAAATAATGGTGATTCTATTTCCTATTCGGTGATTGCTCTTTACCTTGGAAGTGCTCTGCAACTGAGAAACAAATGGATGTGGAATTCTTTCACCTCTAGATCACTGATTCAAATCTGCTCTAGGCTGGTAGTAACTGAAAGTCACTGTACTCTGAAGACTGTTCAGCAACCTATGTGGTGAATGACAGTCCTGTATATTAACTTTACCACTCAGCATAAAGATTACTGGGTAATACAAAAGAAAAGTTGCTTTAACCTTCTGCAGCAGTACAGAGGTGCCCAGATTTGTCAGGAGCTGCAGAAGGAGTGATAGTCTCAGTGCCTAGATCTCAATGGCATTCCAGGAGTTCTACTGCGAGCGGAGTTGAGCCCATTAACTTTCAAACTATGGATTGCATTAAACAGTAAATGTGATGGATGGAACATGTAGCGTTGAGATGCAGTGTAAATTATCAACAAATGTTGTATAACCCCCAAGAAGGGAAACTAGCAATGTACAAACTAGCTTCAAAACAACCCCTCTGTTAATTCGTTTAGTGTCAAATACTGCACTCAGTTACACTGATGTAAATTTGGAATAATTCCACTGGTACTGCAGTGTGAAGCCAGTGGAGTTACACTAGTACCACTGAGGTCAATATCTGATCCATACAGAGTTAAAGATAAATGCCCTTTAGAATTCCTGATCCCGCTATGCAAAATGAAATGTAAGATCAGGATACTCTTTGAAACTGATAGAAATCGCTCTGTTAGATCTTTCTCTCTCGATCCCGCTCGATCTCTCTCCCCTCTCTGTTAATCAAATCATTGCACTGTAATCAGCTCTGATTCTAAGTCTCTATCTGTAAGGAACAGTGTGAGCTTAGAAAATAAAATGATTTAACAAGTTGTTTCCTTCCTCATTTCTGCCCCGATTGAGTTTATTTCACAATTTCTCCTACTCATATGACTGTTGTTCTGCAGCCAGGAAGCCAGTAGGTCATTAATGTCACCTTAGTGTGACACCTTGGCAGAAAGATATTTATTAGGGAATCACTATGTTTGGATTTTCCATTTCAGAATCAGAGATGTCTTCAATGCCTTCTTATTTTCTGAATTCCTAGTCCCCTTAACTCTTACTTACTACATTAGGGAACATATACTTTGCACCAAAGCCTGTGTCCTAAAATAGGATGTAACCAATATGCAGCCACCTGATGCACACAGCAGTAGTAGATATAGCTAAAATGAGCTTTTGGGAGAAATACATCTTTCTTTCCTTTCTAAGATAAATATTGCAGAAATTACATTCTTTCAGCTTACAAATTCGTGTTCTGTATGAAGAGGGGATTTCTTTTTGTCACTTTCAGATGATATAAAGAAAAATGCTAGGAATGCTAAAGCCATAATCCTTCTATTCGTTTTGGCTACACTGTTTTGATAAAAAATGATTGCAGAATCCTCTTGATTTATAATCAGTATGAGATAAATGTAAACAGGGTATTTGATTGTGAACGAATATGTTTTTCTATTAATAATTGTTCTGAGGGTTTTCTGAAGATTTTTACAAGACAAAAAGCACAGTAATTAAACAGCAAATGGCCTGGAACTGGGAAAAATATTTACAAGTTGGGATATTTTCCCTGATATGTTTTGTTCTCAACATAGTTGTGAACAATTTAACTGTTTTCATTCTCGACAACATAATTCCCAAGCATTTTCCTGCCCACCATAGTAGGAACAATTGAGGGCAGCAAGAGAATAGTCATTATTTAGCCCTAGAAAATATATTGTTAATTCCAAAGCAGGAGACCTGGGATTGGCCCACTTTCTTCGGCGACACAGAGCAAGGACTCTCCATTGGGATCTGATTGGAGTTTTCTGCATTGTTGCTTTCCCATGAGTTGAGGGTCCTTGGTGGACTTCACCCCTCCCTATTCAAACAACCTTCTTGTCTCAGTTTCTGTGTCTCTTTTACCCCAGAAAACTAATCCTATTTTTTTCCTTGGTGTTCTTGTGAATTAACCGAACCACTAAAGCATAAATTTCTGCATGGAAAAAAATTCCTCTGCCCAGGAAAAGGGCATCATTGTATTTTTATATTTATGTCTACTTCAAGTGGACTTCCCGTCAACAACGCCCTAGAGGAAATAAACCAAAATCTGTTACGCATCAGTCTCTGTACTAAGTACTTTGCATTCCATAGCTAATAATAGGTAATGATTTTCAATTGACAACTTACTTCCTCCCAAATGTCATTTATAGACAATGTCAAGGAGAAAACTGTCAGGGACAGAATCATGTTTGAGAATGCAGCTGGCCTGACTTGACTTCCTGTATGACTGGCTTCCTGTAGACCCCCAACTGCAAACAGCACATTGATAGGCTAGCTTTGTACAGATGGCTTCCTGTGATAGCTCTTCCTGGTCACCACAGCCTGCTGGATACAGACAAATGTACATCAGCAGTGAGCATTTTATATTTGTAAAACATTTGCATTTTTGTCCTCAAGTTGCGGTGACCCTGGTGCAGTTATTCACGCGTGGAACTTTCTGTTCAATCTACTTAGAAAATTGTTCATTGAAATATTTATTCTGTACTTCTCTATTTCCAGCCAACTGAGTAGCTCAAAGGGGTTTGCAGACAATTATGAATTAAGACTCATAGCACCCAGCTGAGGTAGGTAAATAGCCTTCCAACCATTTCACAAAAAAGTAAATTGAGACACAAAGAGGTTAAGTGACTTGCTCACGGTCATAGAGTGAGCTGCAAAAAAGGACCTATGATTTGTGACTCATGGTCCGAAGCTGTACCCACTTCTTCACTGCTCTATGAATTCCTTTCATAGTTCGATAAAAAGTCTCCACTTGGTGTTATTATGTAATGGGAGGGTTCGTAGCACTATTAAGAGAAGCCATATTTATGGTGCCTCTAGTCTTCAGATTCTTCCCAGATCACCCTCCTGTGTGTTTTTGCTACTTTGTAAGTCAATTGATACACAGCATAGAGCCAACTCTGGATTCCATTCCACTGCTTAGGAGTCACAAGCCAAGGGACAATTCCCCCAGCATATGAGCCAACAAAAGCAGACCTGTACAGTCCCCTCCTTGCCAGTCTTGGTATAGGCTGAAAGTGGGAGAGACGTCCCTGTAGCACTGAATGCTCCCCTGGGAGTGCTCTAACTTACTCTGGGAGCCATTTTGTCCCCTGCAGCAGCCTGGAATCCAGGGGGTGGAAATATGGCATAAGGTGGATAGCCATCTGTCTTGGGCAGGTTAGACAGAACAAATCCTGCATCTTGGCAGGGGGTTAGACTAGATTGGCCTTGCAGTCCCTTCTTTGACCCTTGCGGTCCCTTCTAGCCTATCCCTATGATTTTATAACAACCTTTTCCCTGCCTCCTTCTGGGCTTCACCTTCTGAGCTGTGCCACTCCGGAGACCTATATATCCAGATCTCCTGGTCAGGCTTCCATACAATCACTCCCAGGCCTACCGACAGAAATTCCGGGCCCCAGAGCCAGGGCCAGGGCTGTCCCTGGAGGGGGCAGGGCAAGGGGCAGAAGTGACAAATGTGTCACTTCTGAGATTGCCCACACTGGCCAATCGTGCCAGCCTCTGGGGCCCCCCAAAGCCCGGGGCCTGGAGCGGTCTTGGAGCCCTGCAGCACACCCAGGCAATTTAAAAGGGCCCAGGGCTCCCCACCGCCGCTACTGCAGCAGCAGCTTGGGGCCCCTGGGCCTTTTAAAGTCATATTTCTGAGTAAAGTACGTTTGTATTTGTGTTTGTAGGTTGCAGAGCAACTGCTCTCTGAATACCCTGTTTTCTGAGTGCTCTGCAGATACAGTAAATCACCTTTATTGACTACAGTCATTCACCATTGAGCTCCCAGTGACAGTGCTGCAGACTTTGGGACTGGCTCCTGTTCAGGGTTAGAAATGCAGCTGGATCTCTTCCTCATTTAAAATCAAAATGAGAGACAAGCCCATGTTTGATGTTGCTTTCAGTGGTTTTTAACAGAGAGATGCAGATTCTTCATCCTGACTGAGCTCTGATGATAAAAACATAAGAATGTCTGTACTGGGTCAGACCAATGGTCCATTTAGCCCAGTATCCTGTTTTCTGACAGTAGCCAGTACCAGATACTTCAGAGGGAATGAACAGAACAAGTCAATTATCGAGTAATCCATTCCCTGTCATCTAGTCCCAGCTTCTGTCAGCCAGAGGTTTCAGGACACCCAGAGCATGGGGTTGCATCCCTGACCATCTTGGCTAATAGCCATTGATGAACCCATCCTCCATGAACTTATCTAATTATTTTTTGAACCCAGTTATACTTTTAATACAAGAACCAGGGAACACTAAATGAAATTAATAGGCAGCAAGTTTAAAACAAACAAAAGGAAGTACTTCTTCACAAAGCACACAGCCTGTGAAACTTGTTGCCAGGAGATGTTGTGAAGGCCAAAAGTATATAACAGGATTGAAATAATACCCAGTGCCTCTCCTCACTGACCTGTACTAAGTGCATATTTAGACATTTCATTTAGGGTCTCATCCTATGAGGTGATAAGTGGCCCTCAACTCCCACTGTCTTCAACAGGAGTTGAGGGTGCTCAGCGCCTCACAGGATCAGACCCTTAAAGCACTATCCTATCCAGCTTGCCCAGCTTCAGGCAGGAGTAGAAAGTATTTCCTCGGCATTTGGGGTGACTCTTAGCTTCATCCAGACAAAGCTAAAACTACACTCAACCCTTCACTCCACATATGCACCCTCAAACTCCTATGGAAGCTGATGGGTGTCTGAGATGCACAAAGAATGTAGGAGTAAGCCCATATCGTGTAAATATTTTCCATTTGAAAACAATCATTTGCCTCCCCAGTGATTTATCACAGCACAATATGTAATTTTTCTGATGAAAATTAGCAGTAGCAGTCGGCTGGACCTGGCATGACTCTTGGATAATGAGGAAGCTTTGCTAGTGTACATCTCTCAGAACTAATATTTACCTAGACTACTTCAGATTTCATAAGCTTTGAGGGCTATCAAATCATATGCTGATCAGACTGGGTGAAATTCACTTCAGCCACATACAGTCAGATTAATTCCTATGGACTAGAATAGTGGCTGTGGCCCCTCCATGTCTCTTGCACAAGGTGTTAGGACCACTGGATCCACACAAAGGTAGATCCCACTGCTTGTTCCCTGACTTGCTCCCAAAACCACCTTCTGCCAGGACCTAGATGAGGCTGGCGTGTGGGCCCAGGCTGGGACATAGAGTGTGGGAGAGGACACCCAAAGCAGATACTCTGCCAATTGTTCCCCTGTCCAGCTGCCCTGCAGTGGCACAGAAGGCATTGCATAGCCCTTCACATGAAGGTGATTTTCACTCTTTATACCTATTAGGCCAAATTCTGCTCTCAGTTGTACTCATACAAGTTCAAGGAAGTTATTAGTCCTGATTCTTCTCTCACACTGATCTTACACTGATATAACTATAGCTGAGTAGGAAACAGTTTTCCTGTCCTGGGAAAAATGTCAAGATTTCAAAACAATTTCCCATCCCAAATAGAGACAAAAGTCAAAAATTTCAAAAATTCTCTCAAACCAATCACCCCACCCTCCAAAAAAAATTCAGTTCAGATCAATCCAAACATTTTATTTAGATTTTAACCTTTTTTGTTTAATTATTTTAAACTATAAATTAACTTAATTTTCAAAACAAAAAGTCATTTTGAACCAAAAAATTGAAACCTTTCATTTCAAAAATATGGTAATGGGACATTTTGACTGTTTCAAAGTGGGGTTTTTTTTGCCAAAACTTTTTTGAAACAGGAAAAGCATAAAAACTGACCATTGCCCGTGAAAACCTGGTTTTGATAAACCGACATTTTCCAACAGAAAAGCATGTAATTGAAAAACTTCCAGCAGCTCTGGATAGAACTCCATTGATTTAATCACTTATTCCTGATTTACTCCAGTGAAGGAAGAGGAGAATCAGGCCCATTGGATTGGTATAAACATTTGGCCCACTGGTTGTTATTGGATCAGATGTGTGATCCACCCTGGAGTGAGCACACAGACATGTAGAACCATGGATGCATGTAACAGGCATATTGTCGCTGATTCAGAGTTACTCTGTTCCTGTGTTCAGTGCAGAAACAGAATGGGGGGAGGCCTTTAAGCCATCTTTACCCTTCCCATATTCTGGGGTAGTCAGGGTCCTGCCCAGGCCTTGCTGTAAATTAGAGCAGCCTAACTCTAGTGACCCTATGGACCATGAGAAGTAGAGACTAGCCAGAGTGTATTGTGCTCGAGGCACACACTTCCTCCTTCCCAGAGTGTCCCTTCCCACCTCTGGCCCACATCTCACATGGTTGAGGACTTTAGGTGTTATTTCAATATAAATGTTATACAGTAGTAATAGCACTGCCCGCCTTCCAGTGTACCAATGTCCCACAGCACTATCAGAATTTTCTTTTTATTTATATGACTGTTTCCCTAACACTGACATTGATTTTAAACTTCTTGGGCCCATGAGCCCAAATCAGCTTATCCTGACTCAGTGCCAGCTGAGTTAGGCTCCATGTGCTGTTAATACAGCCTAAGAGCAGTATCCACCAGCTCTCCACTCCCTGATACTGGAGCAGCATACAGGGGCACAAGAGAATTGGGCTCTTTATGCCCATTTCACGAAGGTATGTTGTAGAGCAGACAGCATTTCATTCTAGCTGCATATGGGCTTCAGTGTCAGACTTATAAATATTATTGCATTTCCTAGAGCTGTGACTGGGGAGATGGAGTAGAAGAGATAGGCAAAGATTCATGTGTTACTTCTGGATTTATGTTTGGAGGAAAGACTGTAAATCTGGCAGAAAGGCAAGAGGCAGGACATTTTCTAAAGAATGAACCTTTTTACCTGTGTACATTTTTAAGACCTTAGTTTGGTCCCTTTCCCCTCCTCCTACTTCCTTTTGGATTCTAGCATTCGTAATGCTGGTGCAGGGAAGAAGACTCAACACTGCTGTTGAGTTAATGATGCAGGAGTTTGTAATTGCTGATACTGGCTTATGTCGTGGAAGCTGTCTTGCTCTCTTTGTCACTTTGTTTTTAATTTCCTTTCCTAAAAAAAGCATCTTATTGCATTGGTCAGGTCTGGATATTTGTAGCCAAATTTTCAAAAGCAGCCTCCAATTTTGGGTGCCACAATTTTTGGATGCCTGACTTTAGTCACTGGGGGCCTTTTTTCAGAGATGCGGAGTTCCTGCTGCTCCCATTGGCTTGAAGGTGGAGTTTAGCATGCACAGTACCTCTGAAAATCAGCTCTTAGGTGTCGCAGTTGGGCATCCAGAACATGAGGCACTGAAGGCAATGGGCACGTTTTAAAGTTTTGTTCTTGATTTTTTTTCAGGCTATGATATGACCCAAGCCACAACACTGATCTTCATAACTGAACTTTTCCAAAATTTGGGATGCTGGATCCAGGGTTTTGGTTTGAGTCTCTCCTACTTTTTTGTATAGTGATTAATATTCCTATGTTAAGAAAATGTCACATAAAGCTAGTAACAATCATTACTTCTGCCCAAGAGTGCTGTGTCCCACTCATCATAACATCAAGACCTTTTCTTGCTCCGTATTCTGTCTTATGTTTCCATATGATATATTCTGTCTGTTCTTAGAGCCCCTAATCCAAAATCTATCAGAACGCTTTTGTAGTAAGGGGGTGTTTGAGATTGACAGGGCCTGGGCTCCTAGACTATTGACTGTTTGGCCCTGCTTGAGGGCCAAAGCCATAGACTGTTTGGGGCTCCACCCTGCCTGAGGGCTTAAGCCCCAGAGACTGATTACTGCCCAGCCCAGCTCAGAGAGCCTGGGCACCAGAGGCAGCTAATTTTCCCCTTTCTACGCTGCCTTTCTAGGTATGAGACAGCAAGGGGGCGTGACCTCCCTCTGAGACTGACAGGGAGGGATGGCCACACACGCATACATTTTGAATATTTGTGTGTTCTACTTTGCTTGCCTGGATTTTCTACTCAGCAATTTTGTTCAATCAGCAAATGCAGCCAGTTTTAAAATTAAAATCTGTCTTCTCCAGGTCATTTTCCAATATTTTAAAAACTTTACAAGATGAATAAAACTGCCTCTGCCTTGTTGCATTCTGCTGCATATTCCTTCACTGACTAGACTTCTTTCCTTCTTCTGACAATCTCTGTTTTCTTCTCCCTAACCCAATTATTTTTTCCATTTTAAAGGTCCTTCCCCTTCTTCCACATAACCAAGATACTATGCTGGTGAGTGAGATAGATAGATAGATAGATACGGGCTGCGAGGGAGGGTCCATCTGGAAGGCCCAAAATATTGGCATCTCCCACCCTCCATTTAGCCTCAGTCCACCCTTTCTTGGAGAGCTGGAAGAACCACATATAAGTCAGCTCCCCAAAAGCTGCTTTGAAATTCTAGCAGAAATTTCTTAGCTTATATGCACATGTTTGCAGTCATTCTCACCATCTTCCCTTTCATCTTCTTGCTCTGATATTTTAGATGTCTAATAAGCTGCCTGTTTTGCCTTTAATCACACAGCAAAATCCCCCTTCACCGTTTATGCTGGACTCTTTTTATTGCCACTATATTCATTACTAACTGATCCACAGAACCTATTCAGCACATAACCCTCTTTTTTTTTTTGTTTGAACATCATCCATTTCCCCTGTGTGTATGTTTCTTTCTTGCTCCCTCTGTCTCATCCCATCCCATTAGCTCTCTCTGCTGAATAGCCTGTTCCAGGACATCAAACTTTAATTTAAACAGAAGATGATCAATAAGCTTAGCAAACTGTCCATGTCAACCTCAGCGGTTTGACTCAAAGTGTTTTATAGGTAATTTCAGGAGCATCCTCATTCATCCCTATGATGTGGGAAATATCTACTGCTGGCTTGGCCTGCTGCAGCTCAGCATGCTGGTTGAGAAGAATGTGAACCTCCTTTAGACATCCATACTAGTAAATGGTACAAAGCTGTTCTGGGTCTGAATGTTAGGGTGTGTCTACACAGCTATTAAACACCTGCAGCTGGCCCAGGTCAGCTGACTTGATCTCATGGGGCTCAGGCTGTGGGGTTGTAAAATTGTGGTGCAGATGTTCGGGCCCAGGTTGGAGCCTAAGCTCTGGGCCCCATGATAGGGAAGGGTCCCATAGATCAGGCTCCAGCCTGAGCCCAAATGTCTACATCACATTTTACATCCCCGCAAATGGAGCCCAGGGATGCCAAGCCAGCTGACATGGGCCAGCTGTGGGTGTTTAATTGCTCTATGGACATATCTTTAGTGTCTTCTGAGGCCACAAAAACCAGGACATTTGGGACAAGACTTCCAGTTACACAGGGAGTGTTGAAAAAACCCTAGTTAGAAGATTAAAATCAAAGTCTGTTAGGGAAATAGTCAGATACATAAAAAGAACATTTAGATGGTGCTGTGGGACACTGGTACACTGGGAGGCGGGCAGTGCTGTTACTATTGTATAACATTTACATTGAAATAACCCCTAAAGTCCACAACCAGGTTGGGCCAACACCATTGTGATGCACAAACACATAAGAAATGACCGTCACTAATAATAATGACCGTCACTACCCTAAAGAGCTTACAGTAGGGTTGCCAACAGTCCCTTATTTTTTCATCTCTGTACAAGATCAGGAATTTCTGAGAGATGCAAAAAGCAGAAAAAAATACCCCTGCCGAATGTAGCTGAGTACTGCTTATTTATTATCATTATTACTATTAATAGCAATAATAATAATAATAATAATTACTAATATCAGGAGGCAGGGTGGGGCAGGGATGCTAAGAAAACAGTCCCTTATTTTTGAAATACGTTAGCAACCCTAGCTTACAGTGTAATGGAAGTTTGTGCTGCCACTACCCTGCACTGGTTCTGTAGATAAATAGACAACTCCTGGCTCCTGCTTAAAGTAGTTTTAACTCACCCCCTGGGAAGATGATTCCCACCCCCCACCCCAACTTTAGTCTGTGGTGGCAGGATAACAGGACAAGCAGACCAGCTATTGCCCAACTCCCATTTTTCCTGCCTGGCCTATGGGCTGAATGGAGTTTTTGGGATGGAAAGAGGATGTTGGGGAGCGGGGCAGTATTCTAGCAATACATTGGACACAGCTCCTGGCAGGGGTGCCTGATTGCACTTCCTCATTGATGTGAGGGCTGAGATAACTACTATTTAAGCCAGCAAACAGCCAAAGCTCGCTGGCTGCTCAATGAGTTTCCTGTCTGCAGCTGTCCTTGGTCCCACTTCCTGTCCTGCCTGCTCCTGTGCCCGCTTCAGCCCCTACCCTTCTCCATCCTTGACACCCCTGGCTCTGCTTCCTGACCAAGTCTCTCATTCACCCACTGATATTCGGCTTCTGATCACTGGCTCTTGGCTCTGCTCTGAGTTACGTCCCCAGTTGTCCCACGGCCCTGATTCTTGACTCCAGCTCAGCTCCGCTCTCACCTCCGGGCCAGACTACTCTCAGGGCTCTGACCATTAGGTCCGATCATGCATGTCCCAGTTATGTTCATGGCAGATTGAGCAGTCCAAGAGAAAAAGACTGAAGACCAGGCTCAGCTATGAGACTGAACCCCTTTATGGCATCCCTCTTCCTGATGGAGGAAATGGGCACCTTGCGGAGGCTGCAGATCCAGATCATGGCCCTGCAGGCACAGATCTCACGACCTCGGGCCCATGTCCCTCAGGAACCAAAGAGTCCACTGCTGGCTCAGTTTGATGGTGACCACAGGAAACTTTGCAGCTTCCTGAATCAGTGCCGGCTCCTCTTCATGCTAAGACTCCTGTCATTGCTCACTGACTAGGACCAAGTGGGGCTCATTTTCAGCCTGCGAGGGCAACTTGAGGAATTTATCCAAGCCATGGTGATTGTTTTCAATTACCCAAATTGTGCCCACTCTTCTGAGAGGGCACTTGAGAGCCTATGCCTAGGGAACAGACCAGTTGCCAGGTTCGCTGAGGAATTCCAGCACTTAGCAACCAACACTAGATGGGATGAGGCAACACAGCGCTACCATTTCTGGCATGGCTTGAATGAAGAAATTAAGGATGAGCTGCCACAGATAAAGTCACCATTCCACCTAGACATGCCCTGGTCAAACTGTGCATCAGCATCAACAATCGCTTAGCCGAATGCCAACTAGAAAGGGAGTCCAGTTTTTGACCCCCAAAAGCCAACCAGATTCAACCCTACATAACTGACTCAGAAAAGAGCTGGCGACAAGCTTTTGACTTATGCCTATATTGCAGGGAACCTGGGCAGTTCATCCAGGGATGCCCTAATAAGACCCGTTTCCTATCCTGGTTGGGAAAGCACCTTTTGTCAACCAGTACCCTGGCCATTGGTGGCCAATGAGCCACCACCCTCCAACTTCCTCTTCAGTTATGCCATTTTGCTTTATCTGAGGTTGAACTGAGGGCGCTGGTGGACTTGGGTTCTGACAACTTTATGGACCTAGGATTTGCTCAGACTCATAACATCCTCAGCATGAGAGATCCCTGATTAACTCAGCATAAGAGCAACCCCAATTAGGTGGAATCCAATGATGGGTTCCCCACTCTCCTCTGGCCCAGTTACTCATCAAACACCACCACTGACTATGACCACCACCCAAGCCCCTTGGGAGAGACACAATTTGGACTGATATGCATCCCTCACTCCCCTGTCATCCTTGGTATTCCTAGGCTGGTTGCCCACGATGCATGCATCCAGTGAGGATCACTCACAGTGCACGTTACCTCAAGATTCTGCTGCCAGTCATGTCTTCCAAGGTCAGGCGTCAGAGCCGAACCCATTCACGATGTAGCGGCTGAAGGGGAGGGGAGACTTTAAAGCTAGAAGCTGCCCTCTTTGTCACCCCTTCAACCACGTTGAGTATGCCAGAGAAATATTGAGACTACGCTGATATCTTTCACAAAAGGAGGGCAAATGTTTTGCCTACGCATGACAATTATGATTGCAGCCCGGGCCTGACATTTCCTTCGGCCATATTCACTCACTTGATAACCCCGACACCCCTGTCAACTTGAATTTGCATTTGCACAATGGTCTATTATATCATGGGAAGTGCCTTTGCATTCCAGAAGGTCAGCCCAGACTGGAAGTGTTGTGGATGTGCCATGATATGCCAGTGGCTTGGCGTTTTGGCTGCTATAAAACTCAGGACTTGGTGTTATGATGTTTTTGGTGGCCAGGGGTGAGTACTGACATGGCAAAGTATGTCAGCTTCTGTGACTGTGCTGTTGGAGCAAGTGTCTACGTGCTAAACCACTCAGTCTACTTCAGCCTCTGCCCACCCCACCTCAATCCTGGTGTGTGATCTCGTTGGACTTCATTGTAGAAGTACCTTGCTCCTAAGATCATGGTAGCAGTTGATCTGTTCACTAAGATGGCATGCTTTATTTCTATTCACTCTCTCCCCATCACTCAGGAAACAGCCTGCCTTTTCCTAAACCATGTTTTTCAGCTCCATTAATTGCCAACTGGAATAGTGTCTGATCGGGGCCCACAATTCACCTCCCGGTTCTGGTGTGAACTCTGTAAACTCCTAAGAATTGAACTTTTCACCTCCTCAGCCTACCACATGCAGACCAACAGGCAGACAGAGCAGGTAAATCAAATCCATGAGCAATACTTCTGATGCTTTCTTAACTACCGCCAAGATGACTGGTCACTTTCCTGCCATATGCCAAATTTGCTTATAAAAACTCCATCTGTACCACCTTCCAGTATAGTCCATTTTATGCCAGATATGCTCTCACCTCCATCTAGTCACTTCTGCATACTCACAATTTCCTGCTGCAGCAGACCTCATTACCCACTTTCACCAAATTCACCTGGAGCATCTGAAATCTGCTAAGGAAACACATAAGTGTCATGCCAAACCTGCCAATTTGCACCAACACTAAGAGTGGGGGATAAAGTCTGGCTGTCTGCTAAACATCTCAAATCCTCCCACCCATCTGTCAGATTAGACCATCGACACCTGGTTTATTTGAAATTATTGAACAAGTCAATCTGTTAGCATTTTGACTCCAGCTGCCGGAATCTGTGAAAGTCCACCCAGTTTTTCATGTGTCCCTATTGAAGCCCTTCACAGAAAATCCCTTCCCTGGCCACTCCACTCCACTATTTCCTCCCTTAGAGGTTCAGGGTCAGGAAGAATATGAAGTCCGAGAAATAAAAGCGAACCTGAGATCTGCTTTACTCCCTGGTGGACTAGGAGGGTTATGGCCTGGAAGAACAATCTTGGGAACCAGAAGGGAATGTCTATGCTCTGGAGCTCATACTCACCTTTCACCAGAAGAACCCAGAAAAACATGTTGAGGATCTGGTCCATGATCTGAAATCCCCCCTCCCACACACACCCCCCAAATGTTAATATTTTGGATAATATGGATCTAACAACTGCTGGGTTGAGTTTTGCAAAATCAAAACCCAAGCAACAACTTTCCACAAAACCACACCCAGCAGACTCATCTCATCTCTGCTGTTTGTGCCATAGCTTGGAGTCCATATGTATTTTCAGTCTATTAAAAAAAAGAAAAGATCTCCATCCCATTCCTGTACATTGCCCCACCCCCTCAGTGTGAGAATTTACAGCAAGAAGCTTGGGTCACTTTGACCACTCAAGCCTGAACCCAATTGGGTGTCCCAAATAGGATAAGTTATCTATCCATAAGGCCCTATGGTCTAACATTCAGGCACCCTGGGTAAATCTGTAATCTACAGTGCTTTGTGTCAGAGAGTTTACAGAGGCAAGACTACATCCATATCCTTTATTTTGAAAGTACCTGTTTTATATCAGAAGTCACATGCCTAGCTGAGCTGTAAATACACTCTTGAGCTTCCTGTGATAATAAAATGAACTGGGTTGAACATAACTGGTGAGGTAAATGAGCTAGTTAGAATATATTCAATGTTATAATGTACAGCTGGTTACAATGGTAGTTCACATTTCCTATCCTCATCCCAGACTGTCTACACTAACAGCAGATGAATACTTAACTGGGGGATGTTCCATTGCTGCATTTACAAACTCAAGCTATCAACTATTAGTTGGAGAAGTGATATGACCCAATACTGTGTCTGAAGGAGGAGGAAGGAAACTTAATTAAAATTAATACCAAATTAATGCTGGGGAATTTTTAGCTATCAAAGAGTATGCTCAGAAAGACAAGATACAGAAGAAAGTGACAAGGAGAGCCTGTGAACCAGTGGAATACAAAGTTTATGGAATCTTGGGTGATGGAGGTTGATGGTTTCAGCAATCAATCCTCTTATCATGATGACATTATTCCATTTGCTTTAGGTCTTTTACTCACAAAGCACTGTGGATGCAAGGCCAGGGGCACCTACAGAAAATAGTGGTCCTGGGGATGTAAAATTCAGTTCACCCTCAGCCAACACAAAAAGGGCTTGCATCAGCCACATAACTCATCCATTATTTTTCCATGCCAGCTCTCTGCTTGGAGCAAGTATCTGTGATTTAGCATTCGAGAAAAGGGCAGTTTCTGAATAAAGACCCCAGGTCTCTCTTCTTTTATAGATCAGGTCTTCCTTGGGCAGTCAGAAGTCAGTTCCCTAACTCCTACTCCCTTCCCTCCACCTCTTGCCCCATCAGAATAGGCCTAAAATGATCAGCTGGCCACTATATCTTACTAGAATGACTGACAATCTATTTTTTGGCTGCTGGACAAAGTTAGGGGAATCTGCTGGGTGCATGAGATATGCACTGCAGGCAGCTAATACCTCACAGCTGGCTTCATTGGGTAAGTGTTGTGAGGGGAAATCCTTGAGGAACAGTAGCTAGTATTCATGTTCCCAGTGCTATGGGACGAGTTGCCAATTGCCAATGTTAGAGACTGATAATCCACACATGCAAGTGGTAGACTTGGTTATTGAAGGGGCCAGGTAGGATGTTCAGACTAGGAGAAATCAGCAGTAAAATGTATATAACTGTGATGCAAACTGTTTGGGGGAACTGTTGATAGGTCCCCAGGAAACTTTTTCAGAGCATGTTTCAGAACTGCAAGCATTGTTGTCTCTTACTGAGGAGCGCAGAGTGCCAAGCAGGCCCTTACAAGACAAGCTATACGTTTCTAAAGGCATTTAGCTCCTAACTGACTCTGGGAAGGAAATTACAAAACGGATGTTGAAATGTTGCCCTGCTGAAAAGTTGTCATTTGAGTAATGGATGCTTTATTTCCTGTTTTTGCTGAAAGGTAAAGTGCAGCATAATTAGCGAGTGAGAAAGCAACCTTGGCAGTCAAACAAAAAAAACACATTTTGGGCGCCCGAGCCAATTAAAATTGTTTACACAGCCACTGAACAATATTTTCTCCAAATAATTATGACTGGGAGAATTGATCATAACAAAGCTAGGCTCACCCGTCACAAACCTGATCTTGCAATGTGTCTTCAACTCCCAGGGATGCGAATGGAAGTTGAGAGCATTCTGCAACTCTCATCATGCAGAGTTTGGGAGAAGGGGAGGGGGGCGTTAGAGCCAAACTCACTCCTATTCTTTAGGTTCTGGGTAGGATCCCAAACTGGAGAAGATTAGATGTACAGTACTTTCTGGATCTGGTTCAACTGCTCTGGGGAGAACTGCTGTGCTGCTCTCAGCTAATTACAGTTCAAGATGGTGGAAGTCTGAAAGCAATAGATATCGAGAGATTTTTGACATTTTGGGCATTAATCTCACATGATTTTGGCTGTTTAATATGAATCCAAACTTTAATTCAACCTCATGTCCAAAATGTAGATTAATTCTAATCCTGATTCAGAGTCAGATTGAACACTGCTTCCTAAACTCAGTTTTACATTGAAGAGGCTAAAATTCTCTCATGCTTCTATAATAACAATCTTTAATAAACCTGCACATACACTTCTGAATCACCTGACCCACACCCCATGAAGCTCACTCAGACAAACACTCAGCTGGATGTCCTAGCTATTTCTGTGATGATTGGCTCTCCTTCCTAGGAACAAAATAATCCATCTGATGCAACCAGGAGTCCAGATAAATATCATTGCTTTTTGACATGATGTTAATATGCTCTTCTTATGGCATAATAACAATATACTTACCATGCATTGGAAGTCTCTCATTCCTGGGTCCTGTATTCATACACATACTTTATTTACTATATTTTTATGTACGACTTCTCCCCATTCTCCTATTTTAATATTTTCTTTGGTTGTTTCTGAAGTATAATTAAACGAAACTGTGAAAGCTACTACAGGATGACATACTTTGGTAAGGGTGCTATACAGAGTCGGTAATAAGCAATAACACACATATATACACACATTCTGGATGCTGCTTGTGTCCAGACTTGCACAGGGTTGTATTTTTTGTAAATAGGATCTGCCTGCTGCCTATTTCTGCCTTGCACAGTGTTGTGCATGTGTCTGTTTTAATTATTAGGTACGTCCTGTTTTGTTTTGAGACTTTCAAAAAGAAAAATGAACTGGGAGTGACCTGCCCAGGGAGAGTTATAAAAACAAAAACCTCTGGTGGGTGTGCAGTCTGTTTTGACTTGCCCTTGGTTTAGAGCACGGAGAACAATTGGGAAAAATATGCTCATAGATCAAATTTGCTGGAAGCAGAAATCCTGGGCCAAGGCTCCAGTCACTGGAGAAATTTGAAGCGCTTGGAGGGAAAGTTAGGGCAGAAAGAAAACAGACTCATTTGAAAATACTCCAGGAAATGTCAAAGTGGTCACCACAGAGTTCAGTTTATAGGTTCTTGGTGCATGGGTTCAATTTCCATTGATATCTGAATTCCTGCACTTCAATGGGAGTTGCCCACGTAGGGCTACACTGTGGTTTTAGTAACCACCGCAGAGCATGCAGAATGGGGAAGGATGCAGAAGGGCATTGTCACAAATCTGTCCATGGTAGGGCACCCCCTACAGGCAAAGTGGGGAGTACATCTACATGGGTCCAGTTACTCCACCCACACACCAGCAGGCACTGCAGGGTGTCTTTTTAGTGGGTGGATGCTTACCTTACGACTGGGGCCTCTTGACTGTCTCGTCCCCTCTCTGTGTGCCCCCTGATGCCACAAAACAGCCTATAGTCAGCAAAAGGGGTTAAGCAAAAGAAAGGTAAAGAAAAGCCTGTAAGCAGCTTCCACCAGGATATGGGCCTCTCGTACTTCAGAGGGGCCCTGGGAGTGTCAGTGTCCCCTTCAGAGTGCACTGGACTCCAGTGCAAGCCTCCGTTCTTTTCCCCTTCAACTCAGGGGCTCTTCACCCTCCTTCTGCACAGGCAGGGCTTTGCAGGCTGCCAGTCCTCTCTCCAGGGCTGGAGAAGCTCGGCAGTCTGTTTCCTTCCCAGGGTTGGCACCATATGACTGGAGTTGCCTCTTTTTAACTCCTCCTCCAGTCCTGGCTTGATTTTCAGGTGTGGCGGGGTAGGGCCACTCTAGCCCAAAGCCGCTCCTTAACCCCTTCCATGCTAGTGTGAGGTTTATATACCCTGTCACAGGCCTCCGACCACTGGACCATCCTTGGCCATCCATTTTTTACAAGGTCTGTGAGGGGGGCTGCAAGGGTGGCAAATCCTGGCATGAGGCGCCAATAGTATCCCCAGACCCAAGAAGTCTGCCAAACTTATTTCTTGATCGTGAGCACTGGACAGTCTGTCAATGCTTGGACCTGGTTGACTAGTGGCTGCAGACAGCCACCGCCCCTGGTGTATCCCAAATAGGTGACTTTGTGGTTCCCTATTTTACATTTTGCCAGATTAGCCATTAGGCAGGCATCTGTGAGGGCCTGGAGAACTGCTACAAGGTCTTTATGTGGCTGTCCCAATATCATTGTCTACAGTCAAGGTCATCCCAGTAGGCAGGTGCATGCTGCCCATGTGGCTAAATCCAGTACAATAGCCTCTAGAAAGTTGCCACTGCCCCATGGAGATCAAGAGGCATGAACTGGAATTTATACAAGCAGAAGGGCATGGACAAGGCCATCTTCTGTCAGGATTCTGGCATCAATTGTATTTGACAGTAACCTTTCAAGAGACCTAAAGTGGCTATATATCAGGCCACTCCCAATTGTTCTAATAGTTCATCCACCCTTAGTATCAGGTAGTTATCAAATTTTGATATTGCATTGATCTTGCAGAAATCAGTTCAGAAACTGATCATGTCATCCTGCTTTGGCACTAGTACAATTCACTCCAGGGTCCTGAATTCATGCACGTACATAAAAAATAGCAAATATTTGTCTGTTTTAATGTTTTCTTTAGTTGTTTCTGAAGTACAATTAAACCAAATTGTGAAAGCTACTACCGGACAACATACTCTGCTGACGGTGCTATACAGAGTCTGTAATAAGCAATAATGACTGAATGAACACAGAGAATAAATAACATTTATATTATGTAGCCCATTACCAAGCAGAAAACGTTACGTTAGATACACACGTATATACACACATTCTGGATGCTGTCTTTGTCCAGACATGTACAGGGTTGTATTTTTTGTAAATAGGATCTGCCTGCTGCCGATTTCTGCCTTGTACAGTGTTGTGCATGTGTATGTTTTAATTATAAGGTACGTCCTGTTTTGTTTTGAGACTTTCAAAAAGAAAAATGAATTGGGCGTGACCTGCCCAGGGAGAGTTATAAAAACAAAAACCTCTGATGGGTATGCAGTCTGTTTTGACTTGCCCTTGGTTTAGAGGGAAGAAAACAATTGGGAAAAACATGCTCATAGATCAAATTTGCTGGAAGGAGAAATCCTGGGCCCAGGCTCTAATCACTGGAGAAATTTGAAGTGCTGGAGGAGGGGAGCGGGAGGAGAGTTAGGGCAGAAGGAAAACAGTCATTTGAAAATACTCCAGGAAATGTCAAAATGGTCACCAGAGAGTTCAGTTTTCAGGCCTCTGGTGCAATTTCCATTGACATCTCCTTGCACTTCAATGGGAGCATCTGTATCATTATTATTATGAGGCCATAATTAAGAAGAATATTATTGACTGAGACGTGAGTAGTGGTGAGCATACTAGTTCCCATTGTAGTCAATGGGAGCAAGGGTACTTAGTTCCTCTCAAAATCAGGCCCTAAGTATTAAATGTCATACTCTAGCCAGATGGCCTATGTTTAACGTTTCTCAATGTTAATTCTTCTTGGTGTGTAACTTCAGTTTTGTTCCTGGAGTGGTGGGTGAAATTCCGTGGCCTGCGTTGTGCAGGAGGTCAGACCAGATGATCATAATGGTCCCTTCTGACCTACATATCTATGAATCTATGAAATCCTATAAAGGGTGCATCTTTATTTTGCAGATGCACAATAGAGAAAGAAGTGCAGAAATGTAAGCCATGGTTCCCTCGTCCGCTGGTTAAGAATTTATGTGTTGGAAAGGGATTTGTTCCAACCAAGTAAGTGGAATTATTTGGCAGCAGGGTTGTTAACATTAAACCTGTAATGGAATGTGAAATGTGAACATTTATTTGATGAACCAAAAGCAGTGTTTCTTTGAAATATACGGGGCCAAATCACTCTCAGAGTGATTCGACTGGCTCTCTTGGCTGAATTTAGGCCGCTGAGATACCACAATGCTCCAAGCCATCTTGATGGGGGCTGAATATCTCTGATAGAAAGTAGCAGCCTGACATGGCCAAGACAGCCAAAGAAATGTGTTCAAGGAAATAAGTACTGGACTGAAAGCTATTGATTTGGTCACATCAGTAGTGTTGGATGTGAGGTCTCCTATTAACTGGCAATGTGGTATTAATGCACTATGAAATTCAGTCTGTTTATCCGTCTCCATCAAAGAATGGAAGGAAATTAGGACAAAGGCTCATTGTTTATTCAAAATTGTATTTTTATTTATCTTTTGGTTCTTAAAAGCCGCTTGGCTTACATCTCCTCGGGGCAGAGGCATCAATTTAAAGACATCACTGATGAAACAAACAACTCAGGGAGAGCAACAGAGACATGAAAGCAACTTAGCCTCTCAAAGTGCCTCTGGAGGTAAAAGCCTGAGTAAATAGGCTTTGCAGTGAGCTTTGGAAGGCAATGATCTCTGGCTTTGTCAGACCACCCAGGAAGCTGTGTTACCTGCCATAGGGAATGCTCTGATTTTGACTCCTCAGAGTTCAGATCTAGGGACCATTAGCAAGAGCATCTAAAATTATCTCAACTGTTGGGATAGAGCATAAGGAGAAATGTGGCACTGGTGCATGGATACGACAGCATCAGTGCCTTGGACCCCCATCCTACAATGGGTTGCACATGGGTGGATCCTTGCATCCCTTTGTATGTTGCCACAATACCATTAGGGGGCTCTGCAGAGACACAGCGGTGCTTTGGTGTGCAAACATTGCAGGACCCGAGCCGAAAAAAAATATAAATGGATAGATAGAAGGTAGACAGAATTTTTTGAGTAAATCCCACTAATTTCCATGGGCTGCTAATCAAAACAGAGGGTTCTGGCTACCTGATTTTCTACTATGCTCTTTTAGTCACGCCATTAGGCCAAGGGCAAATGATTTCAGAGATATTGCTGTACATCTACCTGCACATTTGCCCACAACTAGAATTGACCCCACAGAAAACATTTTTGAAGGTTCCAAACTGTTCCATTCCCATTTTCTTTACTTTGCAATTTTGTTCATTTCTTTGTTTCCCAGATACAGCTGGGATGGTTAGTGCCAAATTCAGCAGAATCCTTCATGACAAGCATTATCAGCAATGGAAAACTGGGAAATCTTCTGAGTGATATTTTGTAGCCCAAAGATGGTAGGTTAGTCAGGGTAAGCTCTGTGGAAGTATTCAAATCTTGGGAAGCTTAAACAAATTGAACCAGGACACAAATAGTTTGAGATTCTCTCATCACCGCTAATCATGCTGGGTACAATTTTCAAAAACTCCCATGAGATTCAGGATCCTGAGTACCATTTTCATAAGTGATCATTTGCACTCCAGGATTTTTGAAAACTTTACTGGCTATCTTTTTCAGGTAGTTCCTTTTATGCCAGCAGAGACATATATCTTTGCCAGGGGTTCTATTCTGTCAGGAACCATGAGTCTTGAACACTGGGCCATAGGGCATTTTTGGAACCAGTACGTTCCAACCTGGCCACCCACTGCCCTACTAACTGTCACCAGAATAGGAGTTGACCCTTGATAGAGGACTCCAGTCCTGGGAGTTGATTGGCTGAGTGCTGGGGGTCCTCATTTGTTCACAGCTCCTATTTAAACCCAGCAGAGGAACAGGAAGTTGTCCACGTAAGTGGGTTCATCCTGCTTAGGACTGCTTCCTTGGCAATACTGGCTCCTCCTGCCTGCTGCTGATCTCCTGGTAACCTGACTCTGCCTGTCTCCTGACACCTGAGTCCTCGTTTGCCTTCTGGCCTGGCTTGGACTCTGATTTCCTGGTGTCTGACCTAGCCTGACTGCCAACTCCTGCTCTGACCATTAGGTCAGACTGCCCATGTCCTGGTTGTGACATATTCAGACTCCTAGCTACTTCAGTTAAACTCCTGAGGATCTCCCATTGGTCAACTATGTTTTACCCTCATGTAAAGCTCTGCCTCTCTTTGGACAGCAGTGGTATTAATTCTCTTGCTTCAGCTAGGCTATTGGAATGAGGACCCTCCTTTAAAACTGACATGAGTGCCACGCCAAGATTAGGAGGTATTCAAGTGATGAGTGACCATCACTCTTCACCTATATCACCTCAGGGACACAAGTCCATCAGAGTGAGTAGCTGGAGATTCAGTGTTATTTCTGACTCTCAGTCTCTTTGAAAAACATACAGAGCCAGGGTTTCAGTGCTGGCTTCCTTTTTTACAGGCACAGACATTACCATTTAGACAAAAGTACTGCCTGCCTGAGCCCTGCTCACTGAATGCCAGGCATTGCTGCATTTCACTGGTCATCATGATCCTCACTTCTAACCAAGGAGCATTTGGTGTTCCTCAAGATGGTGCTGGTGACAGCGTAGCTTGAAGCTATCTTTGTCCTTCATTGAGCCTGAAAAGAGCTATCTCCTAGGCATACACTAAAGGAGATGAGCCTGAGCACAGCTTTAATTTATACCAGCTGCCAGCAGTCCCAAGGGGGCATTATGGTAGCTGGGAATCAGCCCTGTATGAGAGCCCTGACCATACCTCCTTATTCTGGCCACAGCCCCTGCCCCAGTGACTATCTGCATATACACATATGTACAGATACATGAATCTCTTATATAAAACTCTCAGACCAGCTACCCACAGTGGGAGGGCCGGATTAATGCAGGGTCTTTAGGGCTGCAGCCCATGGCCTCGGACTAAGAGGGTCTCTGTAAAAATAAATACATAATTATATATAATTCAGTGGTCACCAACGTGTCGATCACAATCGACTGGTTGATCCTGGAACCTCCGCCAGTCAATCGTGATCTCCAGGCCACTAAAAGTCCAGCGGCACAGCAGGGCTCAGGCAGGCTGCCTGCATGCCGCGGCCCCACACTGCTCCCGGAAGCGGCTGGCTGCTGGCACGTCTCTGCGGTCCCTGGCAGGGTGTGGGGGAGGAGGCTCAGCATGCTGTCCCCACCCTCAACACCGTCCCCACAGCTCCCATTAGCCAGGAACCAGCCAATGGGAGCTGTGGGGGTGGCGCTTGTGGGTGCAGGCAGCACAAGGAGACATGCTGTTCCCCTTCCCCCCAGGGGCGTACAGAGATGTGCCAGCAGCCAGCTGCTTCTGGGAGCAGCATGGGTCTATGGCAGGCAGACAGGCAACCTGCCTGAGCCCTGCTGCACCGTCGGCCAGGAGCCACCTGTGCTAAGCACCTCCCAGCCAGAGCCTGCACCTTGCATTCCCCTTCTGCACCCCAACCTCCTGCCCCAGGTCAGAATCCCCTCCTGCACCAAACTCCCTCCCAGAGCCCGCACCCCTCACGCTCTCCTGCACCCCAACATTCTGCCCCAGCCTGGAGCCCCCTCCTGCACCCAAACTCCCTCCCAGAAAGAAACTAATATAACAGCTGTTCTAAGGTAAGAAGTAGGCTATTTTGAATTAACTTAACTATACTCTACATGTTTTAAGACTGAAATGTAACCACATATGGTTTTATGTTAATTAAAAGGCAATTTTAGTATAGTGTTAATAGCCTCTATGCCATAATTGTGATGGTTTTGTTTTAAATTAGGGAAAAGACTTGTATACAGGGACCCCACAAAATCTAATAGCCCTGGGCCTACAGGAGAGTTAATCTGGCCCTTCACAGAGGGCAGGCTGTAGGAGCTGATACCTATGACTATGCCACCTGAGGCTCCCCCTGCAGTAGGGTGATTCCTTTCTGTGGCTGTGGGGCAGCTTTGCAGTGATGGGGTGGCCAGGGGAGAGTCAGGCTTGTAGTTTCTAAAACACCATTCATGGGGTTGTACAGTTGTAAAGGCCTTGTATAGTCACCCTGGTGGTTTGTGTGCCTTCTGATTAAGGAAATACCGTAAATGCTTGGAAAAGCCCCAGTGAGAAACAGAGGGGAATTTGGACTCTTCAAATACTTTTGTTGCAAACAAGTCCCTAAACTCTTTTTTTCCTGCCTACTGTACTGTCCGCACACAGGGACCAGCAGCCAATTGGATTATAGCACTGTTGATTACTCACAATTCCCTTCCTGTGAGGACAGGCCCTGATGTGTTGTTTTTTGATAACACTGGCTCCTTTAGAGCAATAATGCTGGTACAGCTTCCTGTCTAATCGTAAAACAATTACTGCACCTCGAAAGGGAAAACATTTTGGAGAATCCTGTTTTAGCTCGGAAGTGATAATAGAAGCATTTTCTTGCTAATCAATGGTTTGGCTTTCAGTTTCATTAAAACATCCCCTCTGGCCACATGACCAGTGTTAAGTAGACTGGAAGGCTCAGGTTTGGAGACTGGGTAGAGATGGACCTAGTCTCAACATCTCAATCTGGAGCTGAATTTCCCCATTTTTTTCAGGGGAGAGAAGCTGGGGTTTTTGTTTGGGCCCATCTCCAGTAATAGGATATGTAACTTTTCACTTCTAGGTCCCTAGTCTGAATTAGCCCCAAATTGGTAGTGACCAGCAGTTGCCACCATGTAATGGGTGTTCAGTGGTCTATGCGAAACAAGCTAATGGTCTTCCTCCGATGGATAGTTTCCATGTTCCTCACTGATGGCAGTCACACCACTACAGCTGGTATTAACTGAACCCTTGCTCGTAATTTTAACAACAAAACCAAAGACTTAATGGCCTGAGGAATGAACCACCCTGTCACCTGTGGAAGTGGTCTGGCAGGCCAGGGCTAAGGTACAGTGGGGTAAAGTGGGGTGAGTTTGCACTGCCTTGCCTAGGCTGTATGTGTCTTGTGCATGAGGTGGGACCCTCACTCTCCAGGACTGGCACCTGTCATCAGCATTTGAGAAAATATTAAACAAGAAAACCAAGGCTGACTGCTCCTGATCTGCACAAAAGCTTCCTGAACTCTCTAGACTGTGAAGACTAATGTTCTAATAGATTGAGTGGCAGACATGGAGCAATATAGAGGAGACTAGCAAAAACTCTGTATTCATGAGTTAATGTATTGGTGGCAGGATAACTCTGGAACTCAAAGACTGGAGAAAACCCTGGGCCTGATTCTCCTCTCACTTACCCCAGTTGGTGTTATTCCATTGACTGCAGTGAAGTTACTCCAGATATACACCAAGTTAGCAGAGCAGAAACAAGCCCAATAGGTGTATGAAACATGGGACTCACAATAGTATTTGATGGAGAACAGGTTCTGTACTCTAGCTAGTCATCAAGTTTCACACAACAACTACACACTGTGTAAAGTTCTGTACAGACTCCTTTACTTTCCTTTGTGAATTTAACAAGTAGTAAGAAGAAGCAAAGTCCTACTAACTAGTCCAGGATTTCTGTTTTAAGAAGGCAGATTCTTTGAATCTCACTTTTTTTAACAAAAAGTGTTCAACGTAGCGTTTAAACATCTTTCTAGGAAAGAGGATTTCTTTTCCAACAGAGTGATAAATACAAAATTAAAAAGTAGTGTGATCTGGACTGGGACTCAGGACACCTGGGGTGAAAACCTTGCCCCACTGAGGTGGAAAAGCTTCCATTGACTTCAGTGGGGTTAGGATTTCACTTCTGGATTCTGTTTCCAGCTCTGTGTCTGACTCACAGTGTAACTTCGGGCAAATCCCTTAAACTAAACAACATATTACTTAAAAGCATCACGGGTATTGTGTGACTTAAAGGATTGTTAAAAGTGCTTTGAGATCCTTCAGTGAAAAGATAAGTACAAAGTAGTATTAGTTTTATGTGACAGGGGAGCACCCAGACTTGTGACATATTTCCACTGATCACTGCTTTATTGCATTTTCTAGGAGCTGTAAACTCATGCACCTCCATCTCAGGCCAGGGTGTGCGTCTTTGAACTCCCTGCTGGGGGACTCTACGGATACAAAGGGTGTGTGTCTGTGGTGAGAGAAGCACTATCTTACTGAAGTAGAGCAGAGAAAGGAAATGACTCAATCATCAAAAGGCCCTCCTTCCTCAGGGAACTGTCCCTAATCAGTATTATCCCCTTACAATAATACTATTTCAGAGGCACTGTGAACCAGAGCACCACGTAGCCATGTAAACTGCTTCCTGTATTTGCCAAACAAAACAGCATTCAGCAATTAATAGAATTTAGCTATTAGCTCTGCTATGATATGCATCCAATGAAGTGAGCACGAAAGCTTATGCTCAAATAAATTTGTTAGTCTCTAAGGTGCCACAAGTACTCCTTTTCGTTTTGCGAATACAGACTGACAGGGCTGCTACTCTGAAACAAACATTACAGCTAGTCATATGGCCATTCTTGGTACCATGCATCTCCTATGGAGAATCCTTTTCATTTTAGAGGGTAGTTTACCTGCTGTGCCATAACACTTTTGCCAGGAAAGAACAAACCTGGTTTGTTACATTTTGCTTGGCTTAAAATGTCACAGCTGTGAAAATTGTCCTCATTACCCTTGCAAGAGTTATTGCAACGCTTTGCTCCTGGGACACCCTGATTAGTCATTGCTGTAGTATTAAGCAGGGATACTTTGTGTTACTTGCCAGGGACCCTGTAAAATCTCTACCTTTTTGATGCTTGATAATAGAAAGAGGCAGCTACAAAAGTTGGCAGTGAAAGCTACAGAATAAAGCGATGGGCACTCCAGAGCTCTGGGACCGGGAATATTGCAGAGACTCCGCTCTTTATAATTAACTGTGATTAGACACAGACACAGATGTGCAGCATCTCAGCAACAAATGAGCCATTTGTTCATCTTTAATGCTGTAGGAGGGAAATGCATAAGATTGGCAAGAAAATGCACCTTGTAGCTTTCTTTCATTTCCCTCATTCTTTTTTTGATCATCCTCAATCAGTCACCCCTCCTGCTGATACAGTCACCTGGAGGTGGTGGTGGGAGTTGGCTATTTGCATATACAAGTAAAAGGCAGCCAAGATGCCCAATTACCCTCTTAGCATATACTAATAGCTCCCTGTTTATCCACCAGTGTGGATCTTCACTTATGGGAATGAGAATATTATCATATAGCTGGATACATTTAGTGTGACCATTTTCAGATGACAACTTGTCAAAGCCTCCACATGCAGGTTTAATTATAGAATACAGACTTTAGCAGGGTGTCATGAATTTATGGTGGTTTCAAAATGGGGGTATAAAGTCAAACTTTGGGTCTGATTCTGGGGCTTTCTGCATTGGTGCAGGAACACTTTTTATAATGGGGATGCTGAAGGCAGAAACCATGTAATTTGGGTTGTTATTACTATTTCAAGCGAGGAGTATGGCAGCACCCCTAGTTCCAGCACTAAGGTTTTTCTGCTAAGCCTCAGAACTCTGAGATGTTTCAGTCAGGCAGAGAGTAAAACCACTTCCCTGGGAATGAAGTATTTGAACATAAAATGGACCTTTTTTGATCACAGAAACTCACCCAAGAAATCTCAATTAACTCATCATGATTTCTGTATCAATAGGAATGATGAAAAACAGAAAGTTGCTACAGCTCATGGCTGCACCATAAATAGTATCTCCTCATTGCAGGGGGCAAAAATAATTGGCCAAATTAATATCTGATGTAATTCCATTGACGTCAGTACAGTTACACAGAGGAGGAGATTGTCCCTATGTATTTTCTTATATATGTGATAGTGACAAATGTAATGCCTTGTTTCAGCACCTGCAGAAAGACTGCAGTTTGAAATTGTATGAAAACACCCCTGCCATATGAGTCCAGAGGGGATTATGGAGCAATAAGGAAGCTGTAAACTTGATGGAATCCTGGTCAGGAATAACATGAAGGATCTTGTGAAGCAGCACGTTCCCTTAAGTACATTGTATACAACTAGCAACAAAGGTCAAATCTGAATCCAAATGTGAAGGTTCAGGAAAGTGGTTCCAGTTCAATATGCATGAAACGTGGGCAGCAATGAATGGTGACAAAAATACATCAAGTTCCTGTAAGAAATCTTTTTTTTGTTATTATTTCAGTAAACTACTGTAGTGATAGCTCTGGACCTTTATAATATTAATTGTCACACAAATATCTTTTAATATTCCTCATAACAAATATAACCAACCTTCAGTGCTAAAGTCTTGGAGGAGAAAATTAGGGTTGCGGTTTCAGTGTTTGATATGAACCTGAAACTCTCAGAGCTTCCCCTGATTCCTGAAGAGGGCACAAGGCCTGATTCTTCATTCATATTCACTGCGGTAAATCAGGAGTGACACCAGTGAAGCCAACAGAGTTACACTGGTTTAAGTGGGAGGAGAACCAGGCCTTGGTTTGACAGGGCCAAGGTCTGACTGGCTAGAGAGAAAGTTCAGCAGAGGGTCATTGAAACAGAAATGAAACTGCTGAGCTTTCAGGTTTGGTTTTTACATGTGAAACAAAACAACATATAAAACCTCAGAGCTGTCTCAGCCTTTAGCCACATTCTATTCATGACGCTTAAATCCATAAAAAGAACTAACTATGAACATAAACCCAGTTAGCTAGTTCCCTGTAACACTCCCTACTTTGGATTCTGCCCAGCAACTCCTGTAACTAGCCCAGATTCTTTTCAAGAGTCTGAGTCTAACTAGGCTCAGCTGCCTCTAATTCTTTCCCAACTAAAGTGTCTCAAAACCCCACAACCACTATCTGACTCAATATAGCCCCTTTCAGGCCACTCCTAGCATAGGGCTAGGGAGCACAGAACACTACCTTCAACTCATCCTTGTCTAGGACAGGTTTCAGAGTAACAGCCGTGTTAGTCTGTATTCGCAAAAAGAAAAGGAATACTTGTGGCATCTTAGAGACTAACCAATTTATTTGAGCATGCTCAAATAAATTGGTTAGTCTCTAAGGTGCCACAAGTATTCCTTTTCTTTTTGTCTAGGACAGTGGTTCTCAAACAGGGGTACAGGTACACATATCCCTGGGGTATGCAGGGGTCTTCCAGGGGGTACATCAGCTCATCTAGATATTTGACTAGTTTTACAACAGGCTACATAAAAAAACACTAGAAAAATCAGTACAAGCTAAAATTTCATATGACTTGTTTATACTGCTCTATGTACTATACACTAAAATGTAAGCACAATATTTATATCCCAATCAATGTATTTTATAATTATATGCTAAAAATGAAAAAGTAAGCAATATTTCAGTAATAGTGTGGCTGTGACACTTCTGTATTTTTATGTCTGATTCTGTAAGCAAGTAGCTTTTAAGTGAGGCAAAACTTGGGGTACGCAAGACAAATCAGGCTCCTGAGAGGGATACGGCAGTCTGGAAAGGCTGAGAATCACTGGTCTAGGGTAGCAAAGGGGTGCAGCCTGTGACATCTCTATTCTCCTCATGTCTTCAAAAGGTGACTGTCTGGCCAGTCCCCACAGCCTGTACTTTTGGGGGAGTGGTAGTCAGCAAGCTCATCTCCACGCATCACATGCAGAATATCCAGCTTCTTCAGGGCCTGATACATCAGCAGTAGCTGGACTAGGGAATGCTCCTCATTTTCTACCGCTGCCATGTATTCTGATGTCTCCACGCTAATGGGGACTAACAAAGCAAACAAGACACTCTAACTTCTCTCATCCAATTCCCTTTGAGAGGAAACAGTAATTAGTGATAGTAATGGTAGTAAGCTCCATATTTCTAATGAGCAGACACATTTCAACAGAACAGAGTTAAAATATTGTAAAAAGAAAAGGAGTACTTGTGGCACCTTAGAGACTAACAAATTTATTTGAGCTGTAGCTCATGAAAGCTTATGCTCAAATAAATTTGTTAGTCTCTTAAGGTGCCACAAGTACTCCTTTTCTTTTTGCAAATACAGACTAACACGGCTGCTACTCTGAAACCTTAAAATATTGTGCAGCCCGGCTGTCCATGTCACTGGCTTTCCTCCTTTCACAGCTGCACCATCCTCTTGGCCAGAAGTAAAATTCTCACTTCTCCAAACATCCCCACTCCTCCTAAGTTAGTTTCACCAAAATAAATTGGTTCCGAATAAATAGTTTCCCTTCTGATTTGCTAGCCTTACCTCCCACGAACATATCCTTGTTCAAAGCAAGTCATAAGCAATAGGGATCCAAAATGAGCTTAACATCTACAATAACCCAAGGCAGATTGCAAGTGGATCCCTTGTTTGTTATGGCAACTGAGCAGGAAAATCCTCTTCCAAGATAACAGCATTAAATTCAGGAAGAGCAGAGGCCTGGTAAATAAAAAAATGGACAATATAAGAAACAAAAATGGTTAGCTATGTTTCATATGGGTTAGGAAACAGGTCCAGGATGGGTCAGAGTAAACTGATACAGGGTCAATAGTTAAGGGAATACTGATTAGGAGGACAGATGACAACAGACTCCAAAATTAAAATCTTTCCTGCTTGAATTGGAAAGGAATAGAAAAGGCCAGATCCTGCAGACCTTTGTGGCCCTGCCACTGGCCTGCTGGGCAAGCTGGGGAAAGTCACTTCACCACTCTGTGCCTCAGTTTCCCCATCCATAAAATAATTATACTGGCCTCCTTTGTAAAGTGCTTTGAGCTCTACTGACAATAAGCACTGTATAAGAGCTAAAAGAAAAGGAGTACTTGTGGCACCTTAGAGACTAACCAATTTATTTGAGCATGAGCTTTCGTGAGCTACAGCTCACACGAAAGCTCATGCTCAAATAAATTGGTTAGTCTCTAAGGTGCCACAAGTACTCCTTTTCTTTTTGCGAATACAGACTAACACGGCTGTTCCTCTGAAACCTGTATAAGAGCTAGGTATTATTGTTATTATTTGTTAAGTCAGATGCCACTGTCTTCACTGGGATTTTATTTAAATACGTACCAAAGGCTCAGATCCAAAGAAGACATAAAAAATGCATTAGGCTCCCCGCCAATAACAAACCCTAATCTACCTAAATAACACTTTGTAATGGCTCTTCCTGACCAGATACTAGCTCTGTGTCCAGAACCAGTGCTAGGCATAAGCAGGCTAAGCAATTGCTTAGGGCCCCAAGCAGCTCAAGGGGGCCCCTATTCGCTTTTTATTATAAGAACTTGCCTGTGTTAGTATTGGAGGGGGGGTGGGGAGAATATTCCCACTTGGACCTCCAAAGGGCCAACACCGGCACTGTCTGTGCCTGCCTATTAAACATCCTTCATATTGTACAACAATCTGAATGGTAGAGAAAGCTCATGCTCATCAATGATGCAACTAGGAATAAAATAAAAGGGGTTTTAATGGAGACTAATATATATATAGGTGTATGGTAAATTATACCCCCTTCTCCTGGTCAGGTAAGATAGCAAGAAGTATAGTAAACTGAAGTAGGACAGTCTGTATCCAAATAGCACTGCCAGTGAAAAGTTAATTTAAGAAAGCTCTCTTGAGGCAACAAAGGTGTCTCTGTTAAGCACAAAACAAGACGTACATCATGAGACGTTGATGACATAGTCTGGATTAGTCTTCATGCCTTGCTGGCTGTCTCAAGTTTACTACTATTTATTATTTTATTACAATAGTATCTAGCAGCCCCAGCTGAGATCCAGGTCCTATTGTGCTAGGCTCTGTATGAACACATAGCAAGACAGTCTCTGTCCTGAAGAATTTACAGTCTAGGGTCTGATCCTACAAACTCATAAACATGAATAACACAAACTTAAAGTTAAGCATGTGCTTAAGCCCTTGCAAGATGGGGGCCTAAACAGATATGACAGCCCAGGAAGGTATTATTAGCCCCATTTTACTTAGGGAGCGCAGAGAACCAAAGCCTGTGGCAGAGCCAAAACTTGGACCCAGATCTCCTCAATTGCAGGCTAGTATTTAAACCACAAGCTCATCTTTCCTCACACATTTATTGCTATCCCATCATAGCATCACAGACTGTTGTTAGAGAGAGAAGACAGAAGCAATATTATACCTGCTACCAACTGGTACACACCGACTGGTTAACACTATCACTCCACAAGCTGCCAGCTCCTTTCCAGATAATCCACAACATTTTGAAAACTCTCTCTCTTGGACTCTAATTCTTTTCCTTGGATTCCCAAATTTATCATTGTTGAATTTAAACTCTTGCTGATGAATTCAACACCATGATCTATGGAACAGCAACGTCTGATTGATTGTTAGGTTTCTCCTTCACCTGTTTTAACCCTAACACTGTTATTTATATAAAGGAACATCAAAGTGCTTGGGATGTAATGCAATATCCTAAAAACAACATAAAATAAATATTTATTTAAAATAATCAGTAATATAAAAGGCCACGCAGTAAAAATTCAGACAAAATTAAGCAGTGGGAAAAAACAGTGGGGAAGGAGGAAAGATAATAAATATGAGGCCTTGCTGTCAGAGTAAAAAACACCATTGGAACAGAAAAGGTTAAAGGTGTTGTTATAGGTGGTGAGAAATGGACTGAGCTATATATATATGTCATTGGGGATCTAGTGGTAACTATAGCTAACCTGCCGCTGAAGACACAACAGTGGGGTTTTTACGAGGCCATAGATACCTGTCAGGATAGACTCTAGTTGTGGGAAGCTGAGAAGAAATGAACTCTGAGCATGCTAGTCCTGGGAGGGTGCTCCTAGCAGGGTAAAGCCTTCTGAAGGGGATACGTGGGAGGATTACAAGCCACAACTTTTATAGGCACATCCCTGAATGATGAGGGAACCTGCTGGAAGGTAACCAGCTCTACACAGGATTTTAGTGGCAGCAACCACTAGAAACACACAACGCTGCTGGCCTGATCCCTCACTCAAACTAAACCCCCAATGAAGTTTTGCATGAGCATGGAGCATAGTTTGGAGCCCTGCCTGTGCATTGCTGTTATTGTGCTTTGAATGAATATTCGGCTTTGTGCTGAAGTGCAGCTGCGATACAGTGGACCTGGCAATGTGAAGCATACAACACGGCCAGTGAAGTTAGGAAGAAGCTGTGTGAAAGGTGGCTATACTGCAAAGGGATGTGTTGCTGTGTGTTTTCTCTGCAGTGTGCTGATAATGAGGGGGCAGCTATCCCTCCTCCCCCCCTATGTCCTGCCATCCAGAGAAAAGGATAAGAAAAAAAACAAAGCAAGCAGGGGAAAGGTTATGTGGTCAGAGTGGGTGGAGTAAGACCAGCACCCATCATGTCTTATCATCCCTCACACATACATAAACTCCGTTCTAGAAGGGCGTGCAAAACGGTATTCAGAGTGATAGCAACGGAACCAACTGAGAAACAACTCACCAAAGGGAATTACAAAGGAAAATATACTTGACCGTTGTTCTCTTTTTTTGCCTGAATCCTTTAGAATGGTCTTTTTGCAGCCCACAGTCCTGCACAGTGAACATGGGCAGTCCCCTGAAACACCCAAGTTAGGCAAATCGCCTCTGAGGAATACTTTTGCCTGTCGGCTGCAGGAAATGCCCCCTCCCATCCCCCGGGCACAGTGAGAATGACTCAGTAAGTGTCAGGCCATAGTTAAAAAGGAAGTGTACAGAATGTTGTAAGCACTGAAAAACTCATGTAGGTGGGTGGGTGGAAAGCAAATCGGGTGTGAAAGGGCACCTAACCATGTTCTACAAGCCTACGTTTGGTTTGGGGTTTTTTTAGCCTTAAAGATGTTTCTTATTTACAGAGAGTGGTAAGTGTGCAATGGCCTTTACAAAACCAGAAAGAGGCACCGGGAGAAATTCATCCCTGGTGTAACTCTATTGACTTCAAAGGAGTTGTGCCAGCAGTTCCTTTGGGTCAAGCTCCCTGCCCACAAGCACTAGCCATCTGAAGACTTGATCCTGCAAATTGCTGAACACTCTCAACTCCCACAGACTTCAACAGGAGCTGAGGGGGCTCAGCAGTTTGCAGAAGACACTTGGCACTCAGTAGGTTTAGGTTCAAATTCAGCCATAAACTGAGCAATGGGTCAGGTCCAGGAAGGTTTGGAGACAGAGGAGTGGGTATTAAAAGGTTCATGGCACACTAAAAGTGTCAGTGTGCTGAGCAGAGAGGCCTCATGAAAGAAAGCGTGGAACCAAGAGTGGGAGCAGTCAGAGAAAGCTGTTGCGTACAGAGGAGCGTAAGAAACGAGATGCAGTACAGACTCAAATGATGGGAAGAGTTAGTTGGTGTAGAGTGAAAGGAAACCATATCAGTTACTGTAGTGGAATATTCAAGGGCATCCATTTGAATAATGAACCATGTTTACACTAACGATACATGGCAGGAATTTACAATCCAAATCATAAATAAACATAGTACTCGGTTTGTCTCTCCTCAACAGAGCTGTACATAAAATTGAAAGGTAGAGAAAAAGCACCATAAAGAGGAGAAGAGCTCTTATTTATCCTTTCATAACACTAGAACAAGGAAACATTCAGTGACATTGAAAGGCAACACATTTAAAACCGTACAAGGAAATTACTTTACACAAGGCACAAGTTACCCATAGAATTCACTGCCATGGGATATGATGGAGGCTAACCATGATCAAACATTTATACAGATAATGAAAACAAACACAGATACATCAATCAGATATGGAAAAACACGCTGTTTTTAAAAGGAATATAAACTCCGATGCTTCAGGTCATAAGCCAATTACTAACGTCTGTGAGTTAGAAAGAAACTTTCTTTGGGGGAAGATTATTCCATAATTGGTCACTAGGGAGTTTTCCTGCAGCTTACTTTGATGCATCCGGTTCTGGCTGCTGATGGAGACAATACTGACCTAGGTGGACCATGGATCTGATCTGGTCTGGCTGGCAATTCCTATTTTGTCTTCAATATGGATCTCTATTCCACACTCTTTCTGTGCAGGCTGTTACTTGTTGAATTCAGTGGGAGTTCTGGAAACAGATTAGCTGTGGAACATATACTGGATATCACAATGAGGGTAAGAGACAGCCCTGTGGATTGATGAGAAGAATTTTGTTCACATTTCGAAATCCTTAATTATGATGGAATTTATCAGGTCTGTTTCTATTCAAAGAATGATACATTCTGTACCTGAACTTTATATGAATGTTACCATTTTAAAAAGCCAAGTATTCTATTCACAACAGCAAACATCACAACTTGCAAAAAGATCAATTTGGAGAAAAATAAAGAGTACCAAGCTTGATTTTTCCAGAAGGATTCCATAAAAATATATCCTTTTATTCCCATCACATTCATGGTATATCCCTCCCATTTTATCCTCATCTCTCTTTCCCTAAAACTTCCTCTCCTGGGACTCCAACAGATTGTGCCCATGGCTTCAGGCATTTGAAAGGTTAATAGTGAAAATTATTGCTGTTTCATTACCAAAAAATACTGTGTAGAACCTGCAGATATGCAAGGTGGCCTGCAACCAAGCCACCTTGCACTGCTGCCCTGTCAGATCTCTTAAACTAAGAAAGATTAGTATTTGATGGGAGACATTTACAGCAAGTCATGGTGGTGGGCCTCTTCTCATTGATTCAATGCCAGATGTGTCTGGATAAGAAACAAAACTGATCCCCTGACCACCTGTGGGTTTAAAGATGCTATGGCACTTTTTGCAAGAATAGACATGTTAAAGCCTCTGCCCTGGCCAAATTCCAATTTGATTAATTACATTCTGCCTCCTTGAATTCCCTCTGATGTTTCAGCTGGATAAGGTATTCTTCACTTCCTGTCCTATCATCCAGTGTACTATGGACCCAACACTGGTTGCTGTGGATGAAATGATCCCTGTGAATAGTCTGAATACCAGTGTGAGTTTCTAAAGACTTTGGGATCCTTCAGGATGAAAAATGCTCTGTAAGAAGTAAGATGATGAAGATATAATATAAATAACAACAAGCAATAGTAGCCTTGCTCTAGATCTTCCCATTCTGTGTAATACACTTGATGAAGATACTGATAAAAGCCCGCTGCCCACTTATGCCTTCTAGTAGATGGAAGATAGGAGAAAATCAGTGCAAAAATGGAGGGGAGACAACTTAAAACAAGAAGCATTGGATTTTGCAGCACAGATTATCCACATGATGCATGACTCAGAAGATAAGACTAAAGCAAAAATCATATATTTGTGACTCACAGCAACAAAAGTTTCAATCAGCTCTTGCTCCCTCAGGCCTGAGCTTGCTTTCACTTCAGTGAAGCAGGATCAAACTTTAATATGGGCCTGGTTCTGTGAGGATCACCTCATAACCATCTGTTGAAGTCAGTGGGCACTGAAGCACTTGTTACCATGATGATTCAGAATGTATATTTGCAAATGACAACAAAATTTAAGAGGACAGGGCTCTGAACTGAGTACGTTGTCTTTGCTGTCATTCTTCTGCCAAGAGGCTTTGTGAGAATTTGGTTTTCACATTGTCATAGGTAGAGCCCTGCACGGATACAAAATTTTTATCCTCATCCAATCTCCGAACTGTAAACGCGGTGTAAACATGATATAAAGTAGATGATGGTCCACAGATATGGATATCTGCAGATATAAAGCATCGGATATCTGCAGATCTGCAGGGCTCTAATCATAGGACACTATGTACTCAATCCAGCTTGCCAAGATGTTTTCCTTTTTGCAAATAATACTTATTTGACATGATTTTCAGAGGTGTTGAGCATCCACAATTTATGCTGAAGTCTACAGGTGGGGCAGGAGTTCAGGACATCTGGTAATCAGGCCAATGATATGTAATTTTTAAGGACTTGATCCAAAGCCCATTAAAATCAATGGAAAGACTCCCACTGACTTCTCTGAGCCTTGACTCAGGCATCAAATGCATTAATTTCTATGCATTAGCAAGCAGACCATATTAATCAAGATGTTCCCATGTGAAGGAGGCAGGAGGAGGGGAAGTAGTTAACATGTTTCATGCTCATTTTCCATTCAGACAGAAGGTATTTACATATTTGGTATCAGATACTGATAACCTTATTCATGGTGAATGAGATATCAATGGGATCACTTGTGCAGTAAAGTGCTATTTAATGTGAGTGAGGAGAGTGAATCTGGCCTTTAGGATTTTGTTAGGCTGCTCCCCCAACACAGTTTCCTATGTACATAAAATGTACTGGCAACCAAATCTCATCAGAATGATCTATCCAAGAGAGAAGTTATAGAGCTTGAGCCTTCAAATACTTAATCATGAGAGGCAGGCAAGCAGCTGCAGTCTAGTGGCCTGCACATGGGGCTGAGAGTCAAAAGATCCAGGTAAAATCCTGGGTCTGTTGAAGTCATTGGGAGCTTTGTCAGGGATTTCAGTAGGGCCAGAATTCTACAACAGGTTCTAGCCCTGACTCTGCCACTGAGGTGCTATTTAACCTTGGGAACATCAGTTACCCTGTCCGTAAAATAGGGAGGCTAATAATGCTGACCCACCTTTGCAAGTGCTATGTAAAGGCAAAGTAAAATTGTATTAAATCAGTGGGTTATGGGCCTGCTTGCATAATCAAGAGTTTGCAGGATCAAGCCTCATTCTCTTTTACCAAAATGACTGATTGATTAGGTTTCACACAGACTACCTTGACTACCTCGACTACACGTCGAGGGACGTGATCGTTCCCCTCTATTCGACATTGGTGAGGCCTCATCTGGAGTACTGTGTCCAGTTTTGGGCCCCACACTTCAAGAAGGATGTGGATAAATTGGAGAGAGTCCAGCGAAGGGCAACAAAAATGATTAGGGGACTGGAACACATGAGTTATGAGGAGAGGCTGAGGGAGCTGGGATTGTTTAGCCTGCAGAAGAGAAGAATGAGAGGGGATTTGATAGCTGCTTTCAACTACCTGAAAGGGGGTTCCAAAGAGGATGGCTCTAGACTGTTCTAAATGGTAGCAGATGACAGAACGAGGAGTAATGGTCTCAAGTTGCAGTGGGGGAGGTTTTGATTGGATATTAGGAAAAACTTTTTCACGAAGAGGGTGGTGAAACACTGGAATGCGTTACCTAGGGAGGTGGTAGAATCTCCTTCCTTAGAGGTTTTTAAGGTCAGGCTTGACAAAGCCCTGGCTGGGATGATTTAACTGGGAATTGGTCCTGCTTTGAGCAGGGGGTTGGACTAGATGACCTTCTGGGGTCCCTTCCAACCCTGATATTCTATGATTCTATGATTCTATGAATGTGAAGAAGCCTCCATACAAGCCAGGACAAGAAGTGTGTCAACAGCAGGGCCTCCTCTCCCCATGTCTACCTACAAAAGTGGGAAAGTGAAGTATTGTCCTTCCACTGGTCATTTCCACTTTCCTCCGCCATGCTTTGTTTCTTTTCTGGCACACTCTTTTGGCTCTGAGTATATTCCTTCTATTACACCTCATCCTCTTATACCAGGTAACCAAAGCTGCATGCATTTTACTACATCAGAGATTCAAATTGATAAAATACTACATTTTCTAAAGGATCCTTCTAAGGGTTTCTTGTTAACAAAGCAGTGATGCCACCTGGAGGCCACCATACAAATGCATATAAAGGAGTAAGAGACAGCTAGTGAACATACAGGCAATATTTCTCCCAAAGTTCTTTACTTGTTTTATTAATGAGTTTGCTACCATCAGCTTCTTAGACGAAGGGGAAGGACAATGTGAAGCACACAGCAGTAGTGGCATAAAACAACTTACTTACATTTTCTTATTCTGAAAAAAGAAAAGGAGTACTTGTGGCACCTTAGAGACTAACCAATTTATTTGAGCATGAGCTTCTGATGAAGTGAGCTGTAGCTCACGAAAGCTCATGCTCAAATAAATTGGTTAGTCTCTAAGGTGCCACAAGTACTCCTTTTCTTTTTGCAAATACAGACTAACACGGCTGTTCCTCTGAAACCTTTCTTATTCTGGTTATTCCTTTACACCACGTCTTGCTGCAATCTTGGATCACCTTCACCCAAAACTCTGAGCTAATATGACAAAAACAACAAAGGAAGGAAATGTGTTAAGCTACTAGTGCTGAGTCTGCAAGACAGTCTATCTCTTTTATGCACAGAATACCAGGTACAAGATTAGAGTGATCATTAATGTTTTCGTAGTAGCAGAACAACAGCAGCCTCTTTCAAGGAACGTATTTAAATGGTACCTTTCTTAAAAGTCATGCTATTAGTCATATTTGCAGCTATTGATGGCTTTGTTTTAAAGATATGTTTGCTTATTGAAAACAATCAGAAAAGAATTTTTAAAATAGGTTTACAAAATCAAGAGCCAATTTAAACTGAAGGCAGTGTTGCTAATTAATGACATTGCCTTTACTCCCCTATGTCCTTTTGGAATGAATTCTACAGGAATGATCCCATTACTTTTCATTGCACGGAAATGTAGGGATCTGTCATCTGTTTTCCTCTGGTCTGTTTAGCAGGATACTTGGTGGGGTTGCAGGAGTATCTTTATTGAGATCAACAGGTACCTTTCTAGAGAGATGCTTGGGACAGAAATTTAATTATATTCTAGCTCTCCTCCCAAATGAGATTTTGACTGATGGGTCCAACAACTTTCCTTGTATGGATGCAGCATTATTTTTATAAATAAACAATCGAATACCACATTTGAAAAATGATTATATCTATCAGCACAAATTGCTAGTCCAACCTTCTTGCAAAGGAACCATGGCTTCTGTTATTCAAATGTGATTCACAAAGCATTCCTCTGCCATCCCTTCTCTTGTGCCTGCCTGTGGTGACTCTTGATCATTTATGGAGGCAAAAAATTGCCAACCAAATATAGGTCTAGAGTGACAGAATAAAGAATACAGAAAATGACACATTTGTAGACTTACGGATATAGACAATGAGACCTGCTATGGAAACTGACACAGTCCCAGGTTAGAAATACATACTTCATAGACAGGGATCACACAGGCTAACATTTGTGGGATTATACTGTCAGTGTCTTTTAAAAAGTTGCTTCAGTGCTGTGATGAAAGGGAGTAGTGATAGTTATAATAATAGCTAACTCTTATGTAGCACTTTGCATCAGCAGATCTCAAGGTGCTTTTCAAAGATGGTGAGTATCAGAGTTGACTAGAATGACAGGCCTCTGTAGGTTCAATGTTGCCTGAAGGTGTCTATGAAGGGACTGAGTTTCCTATCTGCTCTCAGTACAGTACACACACAGGGTTAGTGTTCAAAACTCAACCCGTATCCAGGATTTTCCTTTATTCTTAACTTAAGAACAACAAACATAAGTTTTAACTAATTTAGTTGTTCCTAGGACTTTTCCCTGCAAAGTATTTTGTCTCAACCTGTAGCCATTCTTTTGACTTCAAGACTCTTCATATTTTGTCCTCTTGAGTAGGCGCTAATGAGGCCACCTGGTATGGCTGCAAGAAGTATCAGAGAAATAGCCATGTACCTCTTCTGGTTCATAGAACCTGACATTCTGCTCCAGTGTCCTTCATGGTAGGTTAAACCAGAAAATACTGAAGTTCTGCAAAAATCAACGTGGTGTATTTTCCTGTCCTTGGACCCACTTAGGAAAGATGCGGGAGAAGGTGCCTTCTCAGAATGAATCTTTTCCAGCAATTTTTCCTCAGGTATTAGCTGGATCTAAACATTCTTAACCTTCCGATGACTTGGCAAACATGGAAAAGGGAATGCATTCACTGACTGCATCCTGAAATAACCTCTGTCCTCAGATTCCAAGATAAACAGCTTACAGGAGGTCATTATTATATACAGAAGGTCATTAAACAGTCTTCACGCAAGTTAGATGGGTAGAGAAAATCTGAATTCTGAAACATTATCATAAATTATACAACATGTGGGGGGGACGGGTCATTTATTGTGCCACTATGACTTTCCCAGTAAATAATAATAGGGAAAGATTCAGGGCCAAATTCTGTGCTGGTGTAAATGCATATGATTCCAGGGAAGTCTATTGATTCAATGAAGTGGCACTCACTTATATCAGCAGTGAATTTGGCCCTTGCTTTCTGTGTTTCAAGCCATCCCCATCTGTTTCCCAGAGGCTCAGGATGCCTTGTAGTACAGAGCCTATGAAATTTTCCCCCTGCCATTTCTTGGCAAAGTTGGTGCCACTGTGGAAATGAACCTTTTGAAACTTTGGGAACATTTCAACTCTTTAAACTCCCCATCTTCCCAATGCAATGATGATGACTGTTATTAGATGTCCGTTACAAACCTGAAAGTTGAGACATTCACAGTCTCAGTAAGAAAGACCATTTACAACTAAAATGTTTCAGAATGAACACTTGCCATCCACATTGTGTGAATGCAAAGTGTTTGATGACTTTCAGTACCAGGACAGTTGTTCTGTGCACCTTTCTTGGGTCAGCCTACAGCTGTACAGAGCTTTGACTCCAGCTGTTGTGTCTTTTGTACTCTAGAATTTATTTTCCTCATCTTATGATGGGAAGATTCTGAACATGTCCCACATACTGCTGCTTAGCACATAATGACCCAAACAGCATATGCCAGAGCAGTTTCTCTTAAGGCCTCAGATGTTTGAAAATGCACTTGAAACTTCATGAAGGACATTTTCCCCTTCTCCTCCCAATCACTTATTAAATATACTAGCTTCCCTGCAGTCTGCATGGAAGGAGACTGCCTTTTTAACAATGCTAAAGAAAGTGTTAACTAGGCAATAGGAATTACACATTTCCTTTATATGAACCAAAACTGAGATGTCTCTGTGCTCCTATTAGACATTCACACACAAGTACTGTATCTTTTTAGCAAAATCTAACCTACAATCTGGCATACAGTTGTTTATTCTGATGTCCTTTTGTTGAATATCCTCAAGGCCATGCATCAGTTCAACCATATTTGCATGTCCGAGGAAGAAAACACACTGTACTGGTCCTGAATTGAGTCTTGCGTTAGCTATAACATCCAACCTGGGATTTGGTTTCCTGAATGGTTTTGCAGAACAGTTCTCCAGGGCCCTCTAGTGGGTGAGGTATAAAATATTTTCTGTGTCATAATTTCAAGCCATTCCTGTTACATAAATCACCCACAAGCAATGACTCATGCTTCTGGGTTAAAAGGTTATTTTATGTTTTGTATTAATTATTTATTGGCCACCAATAGATTGGTTGGCATTGTACAAAACATAGAGGTAGAATCTTGCATCTAAAACATACACAAAAACACACCTTCCATTTATTTTGGCCAACAAATTAATTGCAGTTTTAATCTTAGACTTACGTTTGCAAGTATCAGTGGTCACTGATCACTCATATCAAAGAATTTGTAAGTACATTTATTACTGGGAGGAAGTTGTTTTTGCATAAGCTGTAGGTATTTTATGTTGCCATTCTGTTGTTAATGTGAACAAATGGAGAAAATCTTTAAGAAAATTGACTAAAATAGCCATTTGAGATCCTTATAGCAGCCCTGCATGTATGTAGCAGAAAATGCTAATTTCCACTTTACAGCAGAAAGCAGAGTTCAAAAAGAACTAGGTGACCCATTTATTAGAATATGGCAGCTCCAAGACCAAAGATTAAAGCAGAGAACATGCAACAGACAGTAATGACAAAATGCCCTTATTGTTTTATGAATTACTAATACATTGCACATGAACATTGGCTTGAGACTTTATTCACAAACCTACTTAAACATTCATTGCAAACCTGTTTTATCTATTTTTAAAAAAAAGCCACACACTTTTCTTGAATGTTTTATTTCTCTTTCCTATTTGCGGTTTAGTATGGACTGTGTCTTCCTGTCTCTTTGGCCTGCACTGAGCATGTTGGGGAGGCTACTATACGACCGTAATAAATAATAATAATAACCCTGAACACCGACCTGTTCTTAAAGTAATCTGGAGCAAGCTGGAAAGCTTCGTCTGTGGCACCACAATATGAAAATATCACACAAGGTCCTTTCCAAGGTATCATATTCCTAATATTTTTTGCCATAAACACACTTTGCAAATTTATGATGCAATGTGTATTTCATTGTAGTTGAAACTGTTAATTTGATGCAATTTTTCTCTCTTAAATATTGGGACTGGGAGAAGTGCTGTGTCAGATTATACCACCTTTTCCCCTGTGGAGTCTGTGCCTGCCTGGCCCTTAGCATAATATAGAGCAGCTCCAGCATTGCACTAAATTACAGTGCCCTTACATCACTGCCTAGGGGCTACTGTGCATTGTAGAATAGCTGGAGTGCAACAGCCATCCCCCATGTCCTCCAAACCATCTCCAGGCATGCCCTTATGACGAGGCCTGTCAAGGAGTGCACTGTTCTGCAAGATGCTTGCCAGTGATGGAAACCCCTGCACACCGGGGGTATTGCCCTGGAACACATTTTGCACCCGCTAGACAGGATCCATAATAGGGGATATAGTTTGATCCTCAGTGCTGTACCTTTCTAAATAACTCTGGCACTCAGCTCAGTTGCAAGGGAAGACTGCAAACTAAGAGTGAATGGTTTCATAATGGATTGTACACTCTTTGTGGCAGGAACTGTCTGCTATTCTGTGTTTGTACAGTTCCTACCACAATGGGGTCCCACTCTTGGTTGACCCTTAGGCAATACCATAATAAACATGATTTGTAATGATAACATTATAAGCTTGGTGAGACCTTGTTATCCACTGAGTTAAAACCTCACTGAGCTAGGTTGGTGTGAACTCGCCTTTCAATTAACATAACTATAAGCATAGTACAGGAAGGGGTTCCAGGTCTAGGGGGGCTCAGAACTGGGGCAGGGGATTGTGGCGTGGGAATGGACTTATGTCCAGCAGCTCCCTGTCAGCGGAAGCGGCCAGCAGCATCTCGGCAGAGGTGCACAAGCAGCTCCACGTGACTTTCACCTGCAGGCACTGTCCCCTCAGTTCCAATTGGCCTGTTCCCAGCCAATGGGAGTGCAGAGCCAGTGCTCGGGGCGGGGGCAGCGCACGGAGCCCCATGGTCCCCCTGCCTGGAAGCCGGACAGCTGCTGGCCACTTCTGGGGCACCGCGCAGTCTCAGAAAAGGTAGGCATTAGCCTGCCTTAGCTGGGCAGCACTGCCGACAGGACTTTTAATGTCCCGGTTGACGGTGCTGACCAGAGCAAGGGGAATCATAGAATCATAGAATCATAGAATATAAGGGTTGGAAGGGACCCCAGAAGGTCATCTAGTCCAACCCCCTGCTCGAAGCAGGACCAATTCCCAGTTAAATCATCCCAGCCAGGGCTTTGTCAAGCCTGACCTTAAAAACCTCTAAGGAAGGAGATTCTACCACCTCCCTAGGTAACGCATTCCAGTGTTTCACCACCCTCTTAGTGAAAAAGTTTTTCCTAATATCCAATCTAAACCTCCCCCACTGCAGCTTGAGACCATTACTCCTCGTTCTGTCATCTGCTACCATTGAGAACAGTCTAGAGCCATCCTCTTTGGAACCCCCTTTCAGGTAGTTGAAAGCAGCTATCAAATCCCCCCTCATTCTTCTCTTCTGCAGGCTAAACAATCCCAGCTCCCTAAAAAAGAAAAAATAATGATCCTTCCGCAGGTAACCAGTGCCTTACATGCTGTGACCCAATACTGGGTCATGACCCATGGATTGAAAAACACTGATCTAGTCCAATCCCCTGCTCAATGCATGACCAACCCCAACTAAATCACCCCAGCCAGGGCTTTTGAAGGCTGCTATCAAATCCCCCCTCACTCTTCTCTTCTGCATACTAAATAAGCCCAGTTCCCTCAGCCTTTCCTCAAAAGTCATGTGTCCCACCCTCCAATCATTTTTGTTGTCCTCTGCTGGACTCTCTCCAAGTTGTCCACATCCTTTCTGTAGTGTGGAACCCAAAACTGGATGCAATACTCCAGATGTGGTCTCATCAGTGCCAAATAGAGGGGAATAATCACTTCCCTCGATCTGCTGCAGTGCTCCTACTAATGCAGCCCAATATGCCATTAGCCTTCTTGGCAACAAGGGCCTACTGCTGACTCATATCCAGCTTCTCATCCAATGTAATCCCCAGGTCCTTTTCTGCAGAACTGCCACTTAGCCAGTTGGTCCCCAGCCTGTAGCAGAGCATGGAGTTCTTCCGGCCTAAGTGCAGGACTCTGCACTTGTCCTTGTTGAACTTCATCAGAGTTCTTTGGTCCAATCCTCCAGTTTGTCTACATCATTCTGGACCCTATCCTCCAGCATATCAACCTCTCCTCCCAGCTTAGTGTTATCCGTGAACTTGCTGAGGGTGCAATCCATCCCATCATCCAGATCATTTAACCCTATACCCCTTAGCTCTTGCTGCTAGATATGTAGGACTAGGGTTAAAATCCCACTGTCATTCCAAGCTGCGTCTCTTACCAGAGGGCTGCTACAACATGGAACTTAAACTCCAGTGGCTTCATGGGGCCTGTTACAGGGACACTTTCACATCTCACTCTAGGAAGAAATTTGTTTCTATTAAATCAACAAATTACATCCTACCATTTTTTGTGTTACCAATATTCATACTGACAGTCACTTCTCTCTCTAATCTGTTATTAAAATTAAAAATGCAATGTAGCTAGCTTGACTCTTTTAATTAGATAATTGTTGTACAATTTGTCATTATAATCCTTGGAGGATAACATCTGGTTATTGTGATCACTTTTGTGGATCAGTTACTTATTCACTTGATTTAAAGTGTTTTATAAAAAATAGGATCCTGCATTAGTCAACAGACTTGTTCCACTCTGCGGAAGATACTTATGCCTCTAAAAGAAGTAAACTGCCTGTGGCAGACAGAGAGGGGATCAGACTTTGCTGGAGGCATTATGCCTTTCAAAGGCATATGTATTCTGGATGCTGTGGGGAGCTTGCTGGGAAGTGCCCCTTGCTACATCTGTTCAACAAGTCTAATCACCAGTACTCCCCAGGCCTCAGAGCAACTCTGTTGTTGCATAGGGTGGGTGAAGGCAGAACCATAGCCCTGTGGGGCTGCTAATGCTGACAGCAGCACTAGTGCTGCTAGACTATCCCATTCTTGTCTTCCTCAGTACTAGGAACCAGGTTATGCCTGTTTGAGGGAGAGCTTTCACCCCTTCTTGCATTTATCCAGGTGGATGTATAATTTTGTCTATTGTGCTGAACTGTGAACTCTGTTACCAATATATCTCCTGTTGTGCGTGCACACACACACACACACACGCACACACACACTTACTTTAAAAAATATTTAGATATGGCCAGATTTCCAGTGATGCTAGGCAACCACAATTCCTATATACTCCCATTGGAGCTGTAATTACTCAGAACCCTTTGAAAATCAAGCCATTAGTGCTTAGATACTATGTAAGGGGCAACATAAAACAACCCTAAGAAAGAGAGTTTTCCTTACTTTCAAGTTATTTTGTTATAATGTAATGATTGTTTTCAGGGTGTTAAAGCCTGTCATCTGTTGATTCACTGATACAGCAACTCTTAGCTTTTTTGGCTATATGCTTACTAAGCACCCTCACTGTTATTTTTGGTTTGAGAATATTTTTGTGAGAGAGGCATTAGGTGTATGTTCTGGTTTTCACTCAAACTTTGTACCATGTGGGAAAGCTGACAGCAACTTTAAAAATAAGATAAGCCTAAAATAAGCAGGTCAGTATAAACAAAACCAGAAGAGCTAGACTTCAGAGAGGCATATGTTCATCTCAGTGCACAGGGATTTACACCTCAGCACTAATTATTTTCTGTTTGACAATGTGATTGTGCCATTTTAAGCTGGAGATAGGAGGTGCTAATAAGTACTTCAACGAAGAGTGGAGATCGAGGCAACAGGTCAAGCTAGTCCCTTGCCAAAAGTTATATATACCAGGAACTTTCTAAATAAACCCAAATCATCTAATCTGCTCTCTCTTTTACATCCCAAGTAATTATGAAATCAGTATTACATTAGTAAAATTAATGGTATCCAAATTGTGCCAGTTATAAAGCACTTGGCCGTGCTCATCCATTCAGACCCCTCCAAGATAAGCTGAACATTTCTCCAGTTTGGAATAGCATGTATCTTGTTTTTGAATTAAAAAAATAATAAACAATAGCTCTTGCTTAGCAGTCACTAGCTTAAACTGGGTGACTGTTCTGTCCTATACATTTGAGAGAGGGGAGTCAGTCATTTAAAGTCAGATTTATCACTAATCTTTCCACACTTACTAATAGGTGTGTAAACATCTCTGAAGATCATCCCTATTGGAAGAGTGCCTCATGCACAATTTTGAACCTGTGTTAAAATTGTTCAACTTCATTTGGCAATTCTATGTCTGAGAAACCACTTTGATGATGAATGTGATATAATGCCTTTCAAGAAAGATTTAACTTCTCATTAAGCAGATAGTTGGAGGTACTTATAAACATACGGGGCCAGATCCTTGGACATCTGAGGGGGTGGGACGCATAAAGGAGCCATTTTGACTCCCTCCTTCCTTGGGTGCTCTGCACTGGGCTTTGACCTTAACCAATTGTTAATAACTTCAAGAGGCCATTACAGTAGGTAGGGATCACATATGTGCCAGAAGTCTAAGCCATGCACTCCTTTCAGTCTTGCCATTATCCTGCATGGAGAAGTCACGCCACCTGAAAATCCCCCTATGTGGTGGAAGTCATCTAGGAGTCTGATCTGGAGGGTTTATGGCTGCTTAGCACCTGTGCAAAAACAAAAAGCAGCCAGAACACAGCTAAGAATCAGGGCATCATGCACGGTGTGATGTGTCACACTATCCTCATTTCTGTCTGGAAACATAAGACAAAGAATGGCTACTGCCTGAGTGTAATGGAGACATACCAGCCCATAAAAGTAAGATAGTTTATTTGAATGTAGAGAATGTAAATATTTTATATGTATTGTAAGCAGAGTGGATAGTGACACCTATAGTACAGTTGCCTTGTGCTTTCCATTATAAGCCCTGGCTTATAATTGCCCCTTTGCTAAACTTCACCCCTTTGGGCTGAATTTTTCCATGCTTTCCTCTTTGCCTCATACTGAATTTTTGGAAAGTTTCACTGAAAATGGTTCAGCCGTTTCAGGAAATGAGGTTACGGAGAAAGAAGTAGATTTGGCAATGTCACCCATATTTTGAAGAGCTCTAGCACCTTTGTACCCTAGAGCAGGAATTTGAAATTTGGCAAGGAAATACTGCTGGGGGCAGACAGGTGCCTTTTCCTGCCTTTGTGAAAATTCACTCAGATTTAGCTAAGTTATAAGACTCTGAAAATCAACATTTGAACCTAAATTTATAGATTTTAAGGCCAGAAGTGACAAGTGTGATCATTTAATCTGACCACCTGTGTAACACAGACCGTAGAATTTCATCCACTAATTCCTGTATCAAGTTCCATAACGTAGTTAAACTAGAGTATGTATTTTAGAAAGCCATTCAGTTATGATTCAAAGTTTTCAAGTGATGATGCTTATTAATTATTTAGCATTATGATAGCGCCTAGGGGCATCAGTGATGGATCAGGGCCCCACTTGTTTAGGTGTAGTACAAATGAGTAACAGAAAGATAGTCCCTCCCCTGAAGAGCTTACAATGTAAATATAAAATGAGAGGGGACAGGTGACAACAGTAAACAGATGACAGAAGCACAAGGAAACAATAAGACAATACTGGTAAGTTGGTTAATTGCCCTTACTGTTAACATTTTGAGCCTTATTTCTGGTTTGAATTTGTCAAGCTACAACTTCCAGCCATTGGCTCTTGTTATGGCTTTGCTAGATTAAAGAGCCCTTTGCAGGTACTTATAAGTCATGATGAAGTCACCTCTTCATCCTCTCATTTATAAACTAATTAGATTGGAGCTCCTTAAGGAGACTGTAGGGCATGTTTTCCAGTCCTCAAATCATTCTTGTAGCTCTTCCCTGAGCTTTCCCCAATTTTTGAATATCCTTTCTGAAGTGTGGAAACCTGAACTGGCCACAGTATTCCAATAGTAGTCTCACCACTGCCTTATAGAGATAATATAGCCTGCCTGTTCCTACTTGATACTGTTCATATATTCAAGGATCACATTAACACTTTTGGTCATAACATTACATTGGGAGTTCATGTTAATTTGTTTGCCCATCACTATCCCTAAGATCTTTTAAACAGTTTTCTAGGATACACACTCCCATCCTGTAACTATGCCCTACGTATTTTGTTCCTAGATGTAGGACTTCATATTTGGTGCTAAAGTGCATGTTGTTTATTTACACTCAACTTTTAAAGTGATCCAGATTACTCTGTATAAGTGCCTTGTCCTCATAATTATTTATCATTCTACAAGTCATTATAGGCAATGATTTTGTATTTTCTTCTAGATCACTAATAACAATATTAAATACTGTGGGGCCAAAAACCAGTCCCGTGAGACCCCATAGGAACATACACTTGTTGATGATTTCCCTTTAACAATTATGTGGTAAAATCCATTAGTTAGACAGTATTTAATCAATATAATAGGAGCTATATTGATTGTATATTATGTTAATTTTGCAACAACGTACCCTCTGCTGTAGAATATGAAAACCTGTCTTACACCTCGAATACCTGATTCCTCAACCAGTGTGTTATGCACAGATCTTTTTCAACAGAAAGCTTTATGAATATTTTATTGATTTTGCTGCTGACACATTAATGTTTAACACTTATGTCACAAAACCTGTAATTTCAGTTTATTCAGACAAGAACTCCTTTGAGCTTTTTAATTCTTATTCAAGAGAAAGGTTTATTTTGTTTGAATTTAATTTTATTATGAAAACTTAGTCAGCCTGTAGGTTTAAATAGAACAGGAATTTTTCTCCCTGGGGCAAATTTGCTTGGGAATAGGAAACTAAAAGAAGAACAAAATGATTCATAATTTTACAGAAGTGTCTGATCAGCATTAAGAAATACAGCTGTTGAAACTTGGTCTGCTTTAAAAATGTGAATCTGAGTGAAAGCTAGCATCTGCAGATTTCACTGGATCTTCTTCTTTTTTAGCAGATATTGTGCTGTGTTCATATTGCTGAAGGTGTGGTTCAACCCAAATGCCCCTCTGCCATGTACATTGGGCAAACTGGACAGTCTCTACGTAAAAGAATAAATGGACACAAATCAGATGTCAAGAATTATAACATTCATAAACCAGTCGGAGAACAGTTCAATCTCTCTGGTCACTCGATTTCTGATCTCAAAGTGAGTATCCTTCAACAAAAAAACTTCGAAAACAGACTCCAACGAGAGACTGCTGAATTGGAATTAATTTGCAAATTGGATACAATTAACCTACGTAGGGAGAGTGGTCACGTTGGATAAGCTATTACCAGCAGGAGAGTGAGTTTGTGTGTGTGGTTTTTGGAGGGGGGTGAGGGAGTGAGAGAACCTGGATTTATGCAGGAAATGGCCCACCTTGATTATCATACACATTGTGAAGGTCACTTTGGATGGGCTATTACCAGCAGGAGAGTGAGTTTGTGTGTGGGGGGGAGGGGGGGGCGAGGGTGAGAAAACCTGGATTTGTGCTGGAAATGGCCCAACTTGATGATCACTTTAGATAAGCTATTACCAGCAGGACAGTGGGGTGGGAGGAGGTATTGTTTCATGGTCTCTGTGTGTATATAATGTCTTCTGCAGTTTCCATGGTATGCATCCGATGAAGTGAGCTGTAGCTCACGAAAGCTCATGCTCAAATAAATTGGTTAGTCTCTAAGGTGCCACAAGTACTCCTTTTCTTTTTACGAATACAGAATAACACGGCTGCTACTCTGAAACCCAAACAAGGGCTCTGTTATAAAGACATCATGGGCTCTGTGTTCATTATACTCCCCAGACCAAGTGTGCTCAATTGACAAGTTAAAATACATTTTTTTAAATTGTCAGTCATGCAAACAAACTACGAACTGAGAATCAAGATTAGTTCTTTGCTTCTCGCATATCACTACCAGCAACAGAGATTCTGCAGATCACACTGTACCCCTGTGCCAGCCCATTCTCTTCTAATGAGGCCGTCAGTAACACTTGTGAAGTCCCATTTTATTCATCAGCCCATGGACTAAATTCTACTTTCAGTTACATCACGTAAATCCAGAGTAACCCCATTGACTTCAGTATAATTACTCCAGATTTGGAGTATCTGGAGTATCTCATCCATGTGGGACTACTGATACTGCAAGGTATGACCCTGAACATATCAGAAGTGACTACAGGGCTCCCGGAGTCAGGGTGAAGGAATTGGGGGTGTAGGTGGTTGTTAGGATAAAGATATTCAGGCCTGTCTGCAAAGGCCTGTACTTTAAGAATTTAGGTGTATTCTTATCACTTGGCTAGTTCTAGAGGTATAAAAGAAAGAATCAAAATCACTGTCTGCTGGTGTAAGGGCCTTCTCTTACTGTGACAATCTGAGGCTAAGGTTCTTAGGCTAAGGCCTTTGGCTAAGCAGCAGAGGCAGCCATAAGCTGGGAAGCGAACAGTCACATCCCCACATTCCGAACTAGTCACATTGAAATAAGGTGCTATTGGGCTGTCAGGCACTATCAGGACAGGATTGTATTCCTATCACCTCCAGAGAAAGGGAAGTGCCTAGAAAATGTAAAAGAAAACTTAGTTTGATAGCATCCTGTCTGGCAAGAACTCACTTATCAATAGCTGGGATGTGAAATCCTCACTTCTTTATTGTTTTGTCATTATAGTTCCCACTTTACTATTGTTTGTCTGTATAATCTCTGTCTGGTTCTGTGATTGTTCCTGTCTGCTGTATAATTAATTTTGCTGGGTGTAAACTAATTAAGGTGGTGGGATATAATTGGTTACATAATCATGTTACAATGTTAGGATTGGTTAGTTAAATTTCAGGAAAATGATTGGTTAAGGTATAGCTAAGTAGAACTCAAGTTTTACTATATAATCTGTAGTCAATGAGGAAGGGGGTGGGTGCGTGTGGGAGATGGGAACAGGGAATGGGGGTAAGAAAATTGGAATCATGTTTTGCTAAAGGGGGAAATGGGAACAGGGAATGGGAGTAAGGAAGTTGGAATCATGTTTGGCTAAGGGTAGGAATGGGAACAGGGACACAGGTGTAAGGCTCTGTGGTGTCAGAGCTGGGAAGGAGGATACTAAGGAAGGAAACTGGAATCATGCTTGCTGGAAGTTCACCCCAATAAACATTGAATTGTTTGCACCTTTGGACTTCGGGTATTGTTGCTCTCTGTTCATGTGAGAAGGACCAGGGAAGTAAGTGGGTGAAGGAATAAGCCCCCTAACAGTGGTATTCTCATTGATCTTTCTAGTCAAGGGTAAGGATCCAGGCAGAGACACACACATCCTGGAGGTAAATACGTGGCTGTGTGGATGGTGTCACCAGGAGGGCTTACTTTACCATGGGATCCTGTTCTGAGGACTGCTGAGCAGAGATGGGGTCTACCTGTCTAGGAAGGGGAAGAATATCTTTGGATACAGACTGGCTTACCTAGTGAGGTGGGCTTTAAACTAGGTTCAATGGGGGCAAAACCCCACAGGTAAGTCCAAAACATGAGGGTCTGACCAAAGGGTAATGGGAAATCGCAGCATGGACAAAGGACAAACATGACATAATAAAGAGGGGAAATCTAATAATCCTTGTAGATGTCTGTATTCTAATGTAAGAAGTATGGGGAATAAACAGGAAGAACTAGAAATACTAGTGAATAATCACAAATACAACATAATTGGCACCACAGATAACTTGGTGGGATAATTCACGACTGGAATATTGGTATAGAAGGGTAGCGCTTGTTCAGGAAGGAAAGGCAAGGAAAAAAGGAAGGAGATGTTGCTTTGTATATCAAAGGTGTATACACTTGCACTGAGGTTGAGAAAGAACTGGGAGGCAGACCTGTTGAAAGTCTTTGGGTAAAAATATAAAAGGGGTAAAAAAACAAGGGTGAAGTCATGGTAGGGGTCTGCTATAGATCACCTAACCAAGAAGAAGAGGTGGATGAGACTTTTTTTAAACAACTAACAAAATCATCCAAAACACAGGACTTGGTGGTGATGGGTGACTTCAACTACTCAGACATCTGTTGAGAAAATAATACAGCAGGGAACAGATTATCCAAAAAGTTCTTGGAATTTACTGGAGACGACTTTTTGTTATAGAAGATGGAGAAAGTGACTAGGGGAGTGGCTATTCTGGATTTGATTCTGACAAACAGAGAGGAACTAGTTGAAAACCTGAAGGTGGAAGACAGTTTGGGTGAAAGTCATCATGAAATGACAGAGTTAATGATTCTAAGGAACCCAGGAGAGGAAGCAGGAGAATAAAGACAATGGACTTCAAGAAGTCAAACTTGAGCAAACTCAGAGAATTGATAGGTAAGATCCCATGGGAAGCAAAACTACGGGAAACAAGAGTTCAGGAGAGTTGGCAATTTTTTAAAGAGACATTATTAAGGGCACAAGAGCAAATAATACCAATGTGTAGGAAAGGTAAGAAGTATGGTAAAAGGCCACCTTGGCTTAACCAGGCGATCTTCAATTACCTGAACTCAAAATAAAGAGTCATACAAGAAATGGAAAATAGGTCAAATTTCAAAGGATGAGTATTAAAAAAAAAAAAAAAACCACAAGCTGTTAGGGACAAAATTAGAAAGGCCAAGGCACAAAACAAGGTTACACTAGCTAGGAATATAAAAGGTAACAAGAAAGCATTTTACAAATACATGAGAAGCAAGAGAGGACAGGATAGGTCCGTTACTAAATTAGGAGGGAAAGACAATAACAGAAAACACAGGGATGGCTGAAGTGTTTCAGTTTTGTTTCAGATTTCAACAAAAAAGTTAGCAATGATTGGAAGACTGTGTGACCATCAGATCATCTCTGGAGGTAGCTAGGAAAAGAACAACTTAAGAATTACTTAGACAAGTTAGTCTTCAAGTCAGCAGGGCCTAACAAAATATATCCTAGAAAGGGGTGGGCAAACTTTTTGGCCTGAGGGCCACATCGGGTTTCTGAAATGGTATGGAGGGCTGGTTAGGGGAGGCTGTGCCTCCCCAAGGAGCCAGGCATGGCCCGCCCTCTATCCAACCCCCCCACTGCTTCTCACCCCCCGCCCAGGACTCCTGCCCCATCTAAACCCCCCTGTTCCCTGACGGCCTCCAGGGACCTCTGCCCCATCCACCCCCCGCTCTTGTCTCCTGACCGCCCCCCGCTACCCCATCCAATTCCCCTCTCCTTCATTCCTGGGACCCCTGCCCCATCCAACCACACCTTCTCCTTGACTGCCCCTGGACCCCCTGTCCCTTACTGCTCCCCGCCACCCCATCCAACCCCTCCTCTCCTTCCTGACTGCCCCCCCAGGACTCCTGCCCCCATTCAACCCTCCTGTTCCCCGCCCTCTGACCGCCCCGACCCCTATCCACACCCTCAGCCCCTGACCACCGCCCCGAACTCCCCTGCCCTCTATCCAACCCTCCCCCCCGCTCCCTGCCCCCTTACCACGCTGCCTGGAGCAGCGGTGGCTGGCAGCGCAGCTGCACCAGGACTGGCAGCCGCACTGCGCAGCACAGAGCACCAGGTCAGGCCGGGCTCTGCAGCTGTGCTGCCCTGCCGCCCAGAGCATTGCCCCGGTGGCGCAGTAAGCTGAGGCTGCAGGGGAGGGGGAACAGCAGGGGAGAGGTCGGGGGCTAGCCTCCTAAGCCAGGAGCTCAGGGGCCGGGCAAAACGGTCCTGCGGGCCGGATGTGGTCCACAGGCCATAGTTTGCCCACCTCTGTCCTAAACTAATTAAGGAACTATCTAAAGAGATCTCTGAGCCATTAATGATTATCTTTCAGAACTTGTGGAGGATGGGAGAGATATCAGAGGACTAGAAAAGGACAAATACAGTATCTATCTAGCAAAGGGGAATAAGGATAACCCTGGGAATTATAGACCAGTCAACTTAATTTATTTTGCTCCAGAAAGATAACAGAGCAAATAATCTAACAATGAATGTGTAAGAACCTAGAAGAAAATAAGGTAATAAGTAACAGTCAATAGGGATGAAGTGAGCTGTAGCTCACGAAAGCTTATGCTCAAATAAATTGGTTAGTCTCTAAGGTGCCACAAGTACTCCTTTTCTTTTAGTCAGTAGGGATTTGTCAAGAACAGAACCTGTGAAACCAACTAATAGCCTTCTTTGACAGGGTAACAAACCTTGTGGATGGGGGGAAGCAATAGATATCCTATATCTGAGCTTTAGTAAAGCTTTTGATATATGACCGTCTCATAAACAAACTAGAGAAATACAACCTAGGTGAACCTACTATAAGGTGGGAATACAACCAGATGGAAAATCGTACTCAGAGTAGTTATATAGTGCAGTGATTCACATTCGAACTGGAAGAGTATATAAAGTGGGATCCTTCAGGGATGTGTCCTGGGTCTGGTTCTGTTCAGTATCTTCAGAAATGACTTGGATAATGGCATAGAACATATGAAGTTTGCTGATTATACCAAGCTGGGAGTGGTTGCAAGCGCTTTGGAGGGCAGGATTAGAATTAAAAATAATCTTGATAAACTGGAGAAATGGTCTTATTTAAACAGGATGAAATTCAATAAGGACAAATACAAAATACTACAACTTAGCAAGGAATAGTCAATTGCACAAATACAAAATGGGAAATGAGTTCGTAGAAAGGAGTTCTGCAGGAAAGGATCTGGTGGTTATAGTGAATGACCACACTATAACCACAAATGAAATACGGGTCAACAATGTAATACTGTTGCAAAAAAAAGCAAACATCATTCTTGGATGTATTAGTAGGAGTGGTATAAGCACGACACGAGAAGTAATTCTTCCATTCTACTCTAATAAGGCCTCAACTGGAGTATTGTGTTCAGTTCTGGACGCCATATTTTAGGAAAGATGTAGACAAACTGGAGAAAATCCAGAGGAGAGCAACAAAAATTATTGAAGGTCTAGAAAACATGACCTTTGTGGAAAGATTGAAAATTTGGGCTTGTTTAGACTGGAAAACATAAAACTGAGGGTCCCCTCCCCACAACATGATAACAATCTTCAAGTATGTAAAAGGTTGTTTTAAAGAAGAGGATGCTAAATTGTTCTCCTTAACCACTAAGGACTGGACAAGAAGTAATGGTCTTAAATTGCAGCAAGGGAGATTTAGCTTAGACATTAGGAACAACTTCCTGTCAGTATAGTTAAGCACTAGAACAAATTATCTAGGGAGACTGTGGAATCTCCATCATTGGAGGTTTTTAAGAACAGGTTGGACAAACACCTCTCAGGGATGGCCTAGATAATACTTAATCCTGCATCAGTGCAGAGGACTGGACTAGATGACCTATGAAGATCCCTTCCCGTCCTACATTTCTATTTCTATCCAACAATTGAAATTGGCCCCCAGTCTCCTCACTAGTTTAATAATCTCATGTATATGAGCAGCAGAGATTCACAACAAAGACCCTCCAGTGTAGATGAACAACCACCCAAATGCTACCCTATGGGAAATGTTCCTTTGTAACGTCAGCTAGAAAGGGTATTCTTCACTTCCAGATCAAACTATTGTGTAATGTTGCTGTTCTACAGTTATGTTTCATCTTGGAGGTGGCTACACTTATATAAATTGCTTCCTAAATATAGTTTGCACCATCAACCTGTACAGCACTTTGAATAAATGATACTTCATATATGCAAGGACATTAACTATTGCAAATTATTTGTCAGAGATTATAGAAAAGCCAGAAAGCAGGTTTGCTTAGCATGGAGCTAAAAGTAGGTAAAATGAGCAACAGAAGTATAGGAACACAAGTTAGCTAATTATCAAATTCACAAGAAATGTAAGGGGCATTTCTCCCCTAAAATACCAAGGAAAACGTTCCCTTATATTATAAAAAAGGGCAGCTGAATAATTGCCAAAGCCTTTCCAGCTTGGTTTGCCACATTCAGGGGCATTTCGGTTGTCTCCAGATGTCACACTTGCATCTCCTTAAAATAGGTACAGCATTCCTTTTGAATGCAAATTTGCCTTTGTACAACACAAGCCAGGTATTGTCTCACTGTTAATTCCCGCAAATGATAAAGAAATAAAGTAATAGGCTTTCAGTTTCCTGGACTGAAATCAAAGTCCAGCAACAGCTGAAAGGGGTTGGATTCATTATACTGTCTTAGGTCAGAAATGTATATAAAGTTTAATATGCATGTATTAGACAGGCATCAATATCTGCAAGAAAGACACTGGAACCTTTAACACCACACCTGGCAGGTAAGGAAAGAAAGGCAATTGTTTGCCCGTGCCTACAATGCATGTATTATATCTCAACCCCCAAAAGTGGATGTAGCAGGTGGCTCGCATTGGAGATGTTGATCACCCATCCTGTTGTTTCAGGGATGCTCCTTACGTGGTACCTAACATCCCATGAGCCGTACCCAGTAAGGAGCAGCTACTGAGCGTTAGCTGATTAGGCAAAAACTAAGCTTTCAAGCCACACGTCTGCGGGTCAGAAGTTCACGGTGACTCTGCACCAGACACAAACCACCCCACAGGGACGGTCCTCAAAGGGCCCCTGTCCTGTACCGTCCGGGCAATGGGGCTTCTTTGCGTGGAACCACAGCGGGCCACAGGCGCGCTGCCGGCGGCCTCGCTCGGGTACCGCGGGTGACAATGCTCAGCGCGCGTGACGCCACGGGTCATCCCCAGAACGCTCCCAGGCTCGGCAGCCACTGCCCGGCCCACCGGGCGCGCCCGCCGGCCAGCGGAGCCGAGCGGCCCCCACTGCCGAGCCCCTGATCCCTTCCCCCGCCTCCGGGGGGTCCACGCAACCGTCCCCACGGGAGAAGGGGCTGGAGCTGCCCACGCGGCCGCTGCCCGGGCCGGATTGGGACGCGCCTGGGCTGGGCTGCCGCTAGAGGGGATTCCCCGTTGCCCGACAAGCCCGGCCCGTTCCCGCGGGGTCCTGCCAAGAGCCCCTTTGCTCTTTCCATTGTGTGCCGGGTTTTAGTGGCTAGCGCGCGCCTGAACGACTCGTCCGGGAAAGGCCTTGGCATTTGGAAGGGGGATTGTTGGATGCACGATGGGGGCGCGCCGCAATCCTGAGCCCGTCCCGTTATGGGAGGCAGAGCGGTCAGTGGCTCAGGCGTTCTACGAGGACACACCCCGCCGCCGAGGACCCATCGCTCGCTCGCAACCCGGCCCTGCCTGTCTGAGGCGCGCGCGCGCCCCAGTCTCTTCCTTTAGTAGCTCGGTGCAGAGGTAGCAGGAGCGGCGCAGGCGGCGGGGCCGGAGTGGGCTGAGGCGGCCATTCCCAAAAGCGAGAACGCAGCGCACTGAGCCCCTCCCCTTGGGACACTCACTCACTCACGCACACGGTGAGGGGGGTGGTGGTGGTGACGAAGGGTTCCTGACACGGGGTCGGGAGGGTTTCCGTGAGTGACCGTTGAACCGGGATAGGGGACGAGCGGCGCCAGGAGGCTGCTGGTCACGTGATTCCAGAGCGCCCTCGTCGTAGGCGGACAGAGCCGAATCGATTTGGTTGCGAGATCGTTGGGCGCGCGCCTGCAGGTGCGGCTCCGACGCTCGTCCTGGGGGTGGGGTGGGTGAGGAAGGTTGGTGGGTGCGCGCGCGCCCTCCCGCGTGTCCCCTCCGGCGGCCCGTCCAGCCATCCCCCTTAACGCGCTCCATTTCTCGCCTGTAGAGATGCCCTCGGCCACCAACAGCACTATGGCGAGTAGCAGCGGCAAAGTGGGGCCAGTGCCGGCGGGTAGCGAGGCCGCCCCGGCAGCGGCTCCCCCCCAGGCGGTAGTGGCTGCGGGCGGCAGCACCAGCTCGGTGCAGACAGAGGCCATGAAGCAGATCCTGGGAGTGATCGACAAGAAGCTGCGCAACCTGGAGAAGAAGAAGGTACCGTATCTCCCCGCACTCCGGTCTGGGCCCGGCCACCCCCTCCCGCGTTCTGGCTTCGCTGCACCAGCCCTCCCCGGACTCCTCTTTCCCTCTGGGTCTCCAGGTTCCCTTCCCCGCCCAGGGGTTTCCTTTCCCCGGCGGCCTGTCGTCCTGTCTCACGCCGGGACTGTGGAATCACCTTTCCCCATCATCCACGGCGGGGATTGGCCGGCCCGTGCCCCGCTGTGCGGGGAGCGAGGTTCCGGGTCTCGGTGCTCCTGCACCTGGTCGGCCTGGTCCACGGGGGTTGCCGCGGGCCTGCTCGGGGCGTTCCCGGTGCGGGCCCGGCGGAGGCTACCGCCCGAAGGTTCCAGAAGAGCGCCCGCCTCGCCCGGGGCATTCCTTTCCTGCTCCGCCTGGCCGAAGCGCGCAGCCCTTTGTTCGCAAAGCCCAGTGTGGGGTGATGCGCGTCCCACTCACGGGGCTGTTTGGGTTCGGACACAGGCAGGAGGAGCCGCCACTGCCCCCTTTCCCGTCCTCTCAGTCGGTGAGACAACGCAGTCCCCACCCCCACCCCTTTGTTCCTGTGGGCCGGGGTCTTCGCGAGCTCAGCCTTTGCGGGGGGATGAATTGGGCTTGTAACCGCCCCATGGAGTAGCGGCGTCTCCCCCGGGATAGAGAGCTGGGTGGGTGCGGGACGATAGGATCTGCAGTCTGTGGGGCTCACGGACTGTGCACATGGAGGCTGAAGCTAACATGGCGGCGGCGAGAGGCAGTCTCAGCCTCTCCGAGGCAGCTGCATTGTGTGAGCAGGCACTGGCAGCACAAAGCCGGGGCCAGCCGGCCACCCTGCCAGAGATTCCCAGCCCCTGGAGGCTTCCTCTGTATGGGTCACACAGCCAAGACTCGAAGGCTTCCAGGATATTATACAACAGCCCTCGCCCTGACTCTTGGGGTGTCTCTTGTGGGAATAAGAAAAGGAGTACTTGTGGCACCTTAGAGACTAACCAATTTAGTCTCTAAGGTGCCACAAGTACTCCTTTTCTTTTTGCGAATACAGACTAACACGGCTGTTCCTCTGAAACCTGTCTTGTGGGAATATCAGTTAATCTCAGAGGGTCTGGGTTGCCCCTCAGAGTGATGGTGTTGTGATTACTTATTATTTCTATGGTACCAGTTGTGTATATGGTGCTGTGTGTCAGATGGATCTTGCCACACAAGTGGCCCGGTTCTACAGAGCTTAATGGGTAAATGTAATAGGACACAATAGCAAAGACAAGTTTGAATGGTTATTGCCCCCCATTAAAAGCTCTGGAGTTTTGGTGATATACTTGAGAAATATTGGTGATATACTTGAGAAAGTTAAAACTTGGGATACTACCAAAAAATTCTGAACTGCAGCAAGGTTAATCTCTTAATTCTGCTTTTGTTTTTAATGTTAAAAAAACCATAAATTCAGTTATGAAATTTTGTTTCACTTTTAATTAAAAACAAAACTTGAAATATGAGTAGTCTAGTTTGGGATGAATTAACTATATTAAGGCAGTAAAGGTGACGTGCAAAGGGGCCAGAAATTGTGCTTACTTTACACCTGTATGCATGAGTGCACTGCTTTTTTTCCTTTTAAAAAATAGCAGGCATGTTAAGTGCTCTCATTTTAAAGAGAGAGGGAAGGCTTTCTGTATGACTTTAAAATGTGGCTGGGGAGTTCTCTCATACTTTGCCTGTAGACAGACTTTACATTTGTACAAGCAAAGGTGTGATATTAAACAGTTAAATCAGTGCAAGCTTATGTGTAGACAAAGTCTTAGTCTTTAACTGAAGGTTTGGAGTTTTTCAATCAATCCTTAAAACTTTCCCCAAGTGTTTTAAGTGAATTAAGTAAATTGTAAATGGTCTGAATAAAAAACTTCAGACAAAACAAGGAAGTGAAACAATATCATAAATCTGCTAGTTTTCCAAGATGGACACAACTTGAATTTTCAGTTAAAAATTAGGAGGGGGGCAGGGAGGTAGGGAGAAGAGCTCTTCAGACCTTCTGCCCTAAAACAAGCAAAAACTGCACAAGTACAGCCTTTCTGCCTTGGGTCACTTTTACCTGTTGTCTGTATGCAGCAGTTTCTGAAGTTTTAAAGAAACTTCATAACTTACATTTTAACAAATGCCTTTAGTGTTCGTCTTTTAATGCAGTTGCTCTCAACCTTTCTAGACTACTGTAACCCTTTCAGAAGTCTGATTTGTCTCGCATATCCCCAAGTTTCACCTCGCTTAAAATCTACTTGCATACAAAATCAGACATAAATATACAAAAGTATCACATACAGTATAACTGAAAAATTGTTTACTTTCTCATTTTTACCATATAATTATAAAATCAACTGGAATATAAATATTGTACTTACATTTCAGTGTATAGTGTGCAGAGCAGTTTAAAAAGTCATTTTATGAAATTTTAGTTTGTACTGACTTTGCTAGTGCTTAGGTAGCCTGTTGTAAAACTGGGCAAATATCTAGATGAGCTGATGTACTCCCCTGGAAGACCACTGCATACCCCCAGCGGTACATGTATCCCTGGTTGAGAACCACCTTTTTAATGGACTTTCTGGTAAAGTTCTATGGAGAGTATCTTAAACTAGAAAGTTATAAGTAGAAGACCTCAGAATTCTGATACAAATGCATGCAATTTGGGACATTTTAGCTTGTGAATTCCTTAGTCTCTGTTAGTTCCCCATACCCGTTATAATATACGGAGAGCAGTAGTAACTGCTAAATTAAGGTGTCTTGAGCATTTCATTATAACTTTACATTTGCTTATTACTTTCTGAAACTTGGCAAGGAAACTTCCCTCACAGAGAAGAACCTTTGAGTGGTTGTGGTGTGAATTGCTTTTGAGTTGAGAAATTATTGTGTATTAGTACTATATTTTGGTTTTGTTTTTTTTTTGTTGCACACAAAGTGTGCAGTTAAGGTCAGGTTGTATGTGCATAGCTAGCTTAGCACTGTGCACGGTGCACAGTGATGAATGCGTGAAGGGGACAAGCGCTCCTGCACAACTCTGAAGACTTGCTGCAGACCTCGTAATGTGTATAGGATAAATGGTTCTTGGATGTGTCAAGCCAAATTGTTAAACTATGGATTTTTTTTCTTGTCTTTAAAAAGAATAAATCAAAGGTGTTCAGAGAATATTAAGTTTTGAAGATTGTCATTTCCTTACTTAGCCATGCAGAGACTACGTTCGCAGTATTTATTTGCGCTTATGTATTGTTTGTGATCACATGCTGTTTCTTAAATGCAGTATTCATACAACTACATTTTTTAATCTTCTAAATTTCTGAAGATTTTTTGCATATAAAGGGTAAGATCAGAAATTATACAGTCTCGAGTCAAGTGGATGAAAAATGTTAAATGTGAAAACATCTGATAATGTGAAAGATTAAATGCTTTCACTAAAGGAGTTTGCAGGTGTTCATCTAGAAGGACAATTGAGTTAAATTTTGAATGCTTATTAGCAAAGAACAAAGTAAAAATACTGTTGATTTGGTGACCTGTGCAATTAGTTAGGACATATTTTAGATATTTAAATCTTAAATGGTAAGTGTGGCTTGTGGTCTAATAAAATACACTTTTGCTGTAGAAATTAGAAATGCCACATCTTGACTCAGAAGTCTTTTTAGTTTCACACTTTCATTAGCTGGTTTCAGAGTAACAACCGTGTTAGTCTGTATTTGCAAAAAGAAAAAGAGTACTTGTGGCACCTTAGAGACTAACCAATTTATTTGAGCATAAACTTTCGTGAGCTACAGCTCACTTCATCGGATGCATGCTGTGGAAAGTACAGAAGATCTTTTTATACACACAAACCATGAAAAAATGGGTGTTTACCACTACAAAAGGTTTTCTCTGCCCCCACCCCACTCTCCTGCTGGTAATAGCTTATCTAAAGTGATCACGCTCCTTACAATGTGTATGATAATCAAGTTGGGCCATTTCCAGCACAAATCCAGGGTGGGGAGAAAACCTGGATCTTCTGTACTTTCCACAGTATGCATCCAATGAAGTGAGCTGAAGCTCACGAAAGCTTATGCTCAAATTGGTCACTTTCATTAGCTGGCTCTGTAAGAGTAAAGTGATATTGCTAAACTCAAGTAGTAATAATTTTGGAATTACAATACAGTATTTGTTCAAAATATGTTGAAAATAATTCAAGCTAGAAACCATAGTAATTACAGGTGTTTATACTAAATTGCTAGTTATATTTCATTCTTCTTGTTTTCAGTTTGCTGCAGAACTAAAGTGTTAAAAGTTCCAAAGAGCCAAAGTGGTACATGTTTAAAAGGGGATGACAGTAACACAGTTTCTTCTCTTTTAGATGTATAAAGAAAGCCTGAGGATGTGTTTTACCTTTTTAGAAAGATAAGGAATGCTGAATCTTGTTTTTGGACTGCTTAAAGGTCTCTTACGTGTTAAGAGCTTCCTTAGGTCCTAATTCAAGGGATGTTCTATTGTCTAAAGTCTTTTTTCTTCCATCTACTTATGAGTTGAATTAAATAGGTGTTTAAAAAAGTTTTAAACAGTCCGAATAAAAATCACTTAAACCTCTTTCGACTTCACTTGCATGATGTGTGATGTTAAAATCCTACTAGTTCTGTAATTACTCATAGTCTTCCAGGAAAAGCAAGCTAGATCCAAATCTCAGTTTCTGTTGTGTTTTAATACAGAAGCTTTTTTTCTCGGGGTAGGGGTAAGAGCAAACATTGTCTCCATTTTACAGCCTGGGGGCAGGAGAGAAACACATGCACCAGTTGAGCTGTAGCTCACAAAAGCTTATGCTCAGATAAATTTGTTAGTCTCTAAGGTGCCACAAGTACTCCTTTTCTTTTTCTTCCCTTTCAGTTCACCTATAATACCATACACAACCAAACTTCATGTTCTGTGCTAACTGTGCCATTGTCTTATGAAGCTTTAGAATGCTTAAAAATATGAAAGATACTGTATTAAAACCATATTCTGTAAATTGATAAATATGAATGTGAGAAGGCTGTACCAGTTTAACAACAAGTGTAGGTTTTAAACCAGTTTGGTAAATCCAGTGCAAACAGCTACGTGGACATTCCTTTTGATTTAAACCAACCTTGATTTGGCTTGGCTGAAGTCAATTGGGAAACGGTTTAAACTAAAATAGGTGGCCATCCTGGAGATAGCACTAATTTTAAAACAGATTTAAGTTAAATTGCTGCATCTTTGTCTTGTAGCCAAACCATAGATATGAGTCTAAATATCTTAGTGACGTTTGCCAATATATATTTCATGGATGGTTCTACTATCCTCAGTAACATAGGCATTTCCATTGGAATACATCAATTGGGTATTTCAGATTGACCTAATATTTTAGATAGTATTTGTCTCTCTGCTTCCACTTTTTGATAGATGTGCTAGACTTTCTGCATGAAAGATCTGACTAACAATCAGTCTATACTGGGGCATTGTGATAAGTTTCTTCTGAAGAGGTCTTATGGAAGCAACCATTGTTGCTAGGTTTAAGGCCCCTCTGGTGATCAAAGGCTCTTCTCACCGATACACTGATCTCTATGTAGCTTTGGTGAAGCAGTTGCATGTTCTGTCAGGAGGGCTGTCTTCCTGTTTCCTTGTGGGATAGCACTAAATCAGTCCTGAGATTGTTGTCTCTTTTTTCCAAGTTACTTTCTTTTGTTGGTATCCAGCATGGCCTGTCTTAGGACAAAAAGAAAAGGAGTACTTGTGGCACCTTAGAGACTAACCCATTTATTTGAGCATAAGCTTTCGTGAGTTACAGCTCACTTATCGGATGCATGCAGTGGAAATGCATATATCAGCTTATGCTCAAATAAATTGGTTAGTCTCTAAGGTGCCACAAGTACTCCTTTTCTTTTTGCGAATACAGACTAACACGGCTGCTACTCTGAAACCTATCTTAGGACAGTATCAGTCAGCACTGTTGTTACACTGCACAACACACGTTCAAAGAGGTGGGCCCAGTCCCTGCATTTGTTTTTTTTTAAGGAAACATGCTCAAAAGAAATGTCTTCTAAAATGAAACTCAAAATTAGTTGTAATAAATCTGATTGGAGGTTTGTGTATTGAAATTGTGAATGGAGGCAGACTATGTGAAACCACAGCTGAGTTCTTTTGTGTTGGAACCTCCAAGTGGCAGCAAGGATATACTGATTTTTGGATACATATTAAGTCCCAGCTCCAACCCTCAAAATTAAGCTCTCATACCTGTGTTTAAAAAAAAAAAAAAAAAAAAATTTGGAGGCACTAGTTCCTTGTTTGATCTCATTGTTTCATTTATAACTATTAGATTTTTTTAAATAGTATAGAAGTTATTTCTCTCAATGGTTGATATAACTTCTATTAACTAGTTATATATGCTCGCTGAAGAGAAAATAGACTCCTTTTCTATGCAGTGGGCAAAATATCTTAATTACCAATGTAAGTAGTTTTGCTGACTTTTTGCATTGATGGAAGCATGTGTTTGCCACAACATTTTAGAGCATCCAGCTCTCTGGACTGCTTCCCCCTTTAGATGACTCTTAAAAGATCATATTTATGTTTTGACTCTGGATTAAGCTACTGATGACTGAAAGAGTCCTTTGGCTGGACTAAATGTGTGTATTTAAAGGACTATGAAAGCCACTTAAGGTTGTACTTTCATAATGAACAAGAGGTAGCTCAGATCAGTAAAACTCACTAAGGCTCCCTTACGTCGACTTCCGTCTGTAAGCATCTACATTAAAATGCCCCTCCCGCCAATGTAAGTTGCCCAGCCACCACACCAACTTAGTAACTCCATCTCTGTGAAAGGGGTAGCTTGTAAGTTGATTCAGTGTCTGTGTAGACACTGAGTTGTTTACATAGCCTGTTTCCGCGCTGGGGCTGACAACCCAGGGCAGTGAGGCTCAGGCTGTCAGTGCCCCACAATGTCCCACACTGTTAGTTAAATCGGTTCAAGCCCTTCTGGTGAAGACACGCACTGCTGACAGAAGGAGCATAGTGTGGACATTACAGTTGAAGTAATTACTGCGGTGGCTGTACGTTAACTTAACTTTGTAGTATAGACGTGCCCTGAGGCAGTGGCTTTCAACCTTTCCAGACTGCTGTACCTTTTTCAAGAGTCTGATTTGTTTTGCATGTCCCCAGGTTTCACCTGATTTAAAAACTACTTGCAAAATCAGACCTAAACATACAAAAGTGTCACAGCACACTATTACTGAAAAATTGCTTACTTCCTAATTTTTACCATATAATTATAAAATAAATCAATTGGAATATAAATATTGTACTTACATTTCAGTGTATAAAGAAAAGGAGGACTTGTGGCACCTTAGAGACTAACAAATTTATTTGAGCATAAGCTTTTGTGAGCTACAGCTCACTTCATCAGATGCATTCAGTGGAAAATACAGTGGGGAGATGTGTGTGTATATATACACAGAGAACGTGAAACAGTGGGTGTTACCATACACACTGTAACGAGAGTGATCACTTAAGGTGACAGGTTTCAGAGTAGCAGCCGTGTTAGTCTGTATCCGCAAAAAGAAAAGGAGGACTTGTGGCACCTTAGAGACTAACCAATTTATTTGCGCATAAGCTTTCATGAGCTACAGCCAATGAACTGGACAGCCTCTATGTGAAACAATAAATGGACACAAATCAGACATCAAGAATTATAACATTCAAAAACCAATTGGACAACACTTCAATCTCTTTGGTCGCTCGATTGCAGACCTAAAAGTGGCAATTCTTCAACAAAAAAACTTCAAAAACAGACTCCAACAAGAGACTGCTGAATTGGAATTAATTTGCAAACTGGGTACAATTAACTTAGGCTTGAATAAAGACTGGGAGTGGATGGATCATTACACAAAGTAAAACTGTTTCCCCATATTTATCCCCCCCCATGCTGGTCCTCAGATGTTCTTATCAACTTCTGGAAATGGCCCACCTTGATTATCACTACAAAAGTCGCCCCCCCCCCCCCCCCCGCTGGTAATAGCTCATCTTACCTGATCACTCTCGTTACAGTGTTCTCTGTGTATATAAATCTCCCCACTGTATTTTCCACTGAATGCATCCGAGGAAGTGAGCTGCAGCTCACAAAAGCTTATGCTCAAATAAATTTGTTAGTCTCTAAGGTGCCACAAGTCCTCCTTTTCTTTTTGCAGATACAGACTAACACGGCTGCTACTCTGAAACATTTCAGTGTATAGTATATAGAGCAGTATAAACAAGTCATTGTCTGTCTATATGAAATTTTAGTTTGTACTGACTTCACTAGTGCTTTTTATGTAGCCTGTTGTAAAACTAGTCAAATATCTAGATGAGCTGATGTACCCCTGGAAGACCCCAATGGGTACGCATATTCCTGGTTGAGAACCACTGCTCTAAAGCATGTGGTAAGTATTGCTGGAGAAGTCTAGTAGAATGGTAAAACAAAAATGCAGGTTATGTTGGCTTGATTGTATCGATAGAAGACTAGGGATGTCCAGATTGCAATAAAAATACTGTAGACAATGCATTGTATTAGTATTTCTGCACTGAAATTTGCTAGCGATAGGGAATTCATCCACTAGGAAGACTTACAAAATATCTAGGTATATTCTGTCACCAATGCACAAATAATTTACTGACTAATTCCCAGTAAGATTAATAGGCCTTAGTGGGTAAATCACCGGTATCCTTAAGTTAAGACATATACACGTATTGCCTTGCATATTCAAGAGTGATTTTATTCAACTAAGATATTAGATATTTCCAGTTAATGGTGTAAACAAATAATGTTCTTAAAAACCAATTCAAATAAAATGAAATTTTAAATTAGGACTGTCAATTAAAAAAATTAATCACGTTATTTCACTGTTAAACAGTAATAGAATACCATTTATTTAAATATTTTTGGATGTTTTCCACATTTTCAAATATATTGATTTCAGTTACAACACAGAATACATCCACCTTGATTGATTTGGCCTCGTTAGCACTACAAAAAGTAATTTTCCCTCTGTTGATATTCACCCCTTCTTGTCAACTGTTGGGAATGGGCCACATCCACCATGATTGAATTGGCCTTGTTAGCAGTGACCCCCCACTTGGTAAGGCAACTCCCATCTTTTCATGTGCTGTGTATTTATACCTGCCTACTGTATTTTTCACTCCATGCATCTGATGAAGTGAGTTCGAGCCCAAGAAAGCTTATGCCCCAATAAATTTGTTAGTCTGTAAGTTGCCACAAGGGCTCCTCATTGTTTTTACAGTGCTTACTTTATATTTTTGATTATGAGTATTTCCTAATGGATAAGGCATTGGCCTCCTACGCCAGGGATTGTTGGTTTGAGTTCCATCTGGGGTGAAGAGAATTTTAGGGGAGAGGGATAGCTCAGTGGTTTGAGCATTGGCCTGCTAAACCCAGGGTTGGGAGTTCAATCCTTGAGGGGGCCATTTAGGGATCTGTGGCAAAAATTGGGGATTGGTCCTGCTTTGAGCAGGGGGTTGGACTAGATGACCTCCTGAGGTCCCTTCCAACCCTGACATTCTATGATTCTATTAGCACTGTAAAAAACCCAGAATAAATAATATTTTTCAGTTCACCTAATACAAGTACTGTCGTGCAATCTCTTTATCATGAAGTTGAACTTAGAAATGTAGAACTATCAATAAAAATAAATTGCATTCAAAAATAAAACAGTGTAACATTTTGGAGCCTTCAAGTCCAGTCAGTCCTACTTCTTGTTCAGCCAATCGCTCAGACAAACAAGTTTGTTTACATTTGCAGGAGATAATGCTGCCTCCTTGTTTACAATGTCACATGAAAGTGAGAACAGGGGTTCGCATGGCGCAGTTGTAGCCAGCATCGCAAGATATTTACATGCCAGATGTGCTAAAAATTCATGTTTCTTCATGCTTCAGCCACCATTCCAAGGGACGTGTCCATGCTGATGACAGGTCCTGCTTGATAACCATCCATAGCAGTGCGGACTGATGCATGTTCACTTTCATTATCTGAGTCAGATGCACCAGCAGAAGGTTGATTTTCTTTTTTGGTGGTTCGGGTTCTGTAGTTTCTGCATCTAAGTGTTGCTCTTTTAAGACTTCTGAAAGCATGCTCCACACCTCATCCCTCTCAGATTTTGGAAGGCACTTCAAATTCTTAAACCTTTGGTCGAGTGCTGTAGCTATCTTTAGAAATCTCACATTGGTACCTTCTTTGCGTTTTGTGAAATCTGCAGTGAAAGTGTTCTTAAAATAAACGTGCTGGGTCATCATCCGAGACCGCTATAACATGAAATATATGGCAGAATGTGGGTAAAACAGAGCAGGAGACATACTATTCTCCCCCAAGGAGTTGTTACAAATTTAATTAACACACTTTTTTTAAAGAGCATCATCAGTATGAAAGCATGTCCTCTGGAATAGTGTCCAAAGCATGAAGGGACATACAAATGTTTAGCATATCTGGCATGTAAATACCTTGCAATGCTGGCTACAAAAGTGTCGTGCTGGTGACATTGTATATAAGAAGAGGGCAGCATTATTTCCTGTAAATGTAAACAAATTAGTTTGTTTAGCGATTGGCTGAACAAGAAGTACAATCGTGATTAATATTTTTTGAGTTAATCATGTGAGTTAACTGCGATTAATCGACAGCCCTAATTTAAATGATGGTAAATATTCAGTTTAATGTCTTTGATATTCTTTATAAAGCTGTGTTAAGTGCTCGACACTCAGATTTACATGAGAGCACTCACTTACATTTTTTAATACAGTACATTGAGAAAATCCTCCAGTTCTAAATTCTTAGTTTCTGAATAAGAAACAAGGATGTTTATATTAATACAGCGTTGAAGCTGAAAATTCAGGAGCACATTAATATCATAGTAATATTTTATCTTTTGGATTTATAATGTGACCCTGTTGCATGTCCTATCTATTTTAGAGTATAAATTAAATAAGAGTGATCAACTATTTATTGTGTACAAGGAAAATAGGAACAGATAGTCCTATATGTGACATAGCCAAGTTGTGGATGTGAGGAAACAGTACCTCTTGGAATTTCTGAAGTTTTGAGTGCTCAGTTTCAACTTTCATATCACTTGAATGCTTGTGTGCATTTAGTTTTCCTGGTTCTTTTTAAGAATGGGGGAAAAAGTACTTTGTAGTCACTTTCAAGATGCCTTTGTGGTGCCAGATCTGTTAGATGACACATAATTGAGGAGGCAGTGAGTTGGGAAACATTCTAAACGACATGCATGAAAATATCAAACATTCGTTCATAAACTCTTTAATATAAAGTCAAGTTTTTCCCTCTTGAATAGTGACTATATAGCAAGTCACTCTTTAAATATTGACAGGTTTCAGAGTAGCAGCCGTGTTAGTATGTATTCGCAAAAAGAAAAGGAGTACTTGTGGCACCTTAGAGACTAACCAATTTATTTGAGCATAAGCTTTCATGAGCTACAGCTCACTTTATCGGATGCAGTGAGCTGTAGCTCACGAAAGCTTATGCTCAAATAAATTGGTTAGTCTCTAAGGTGCCACAAGTACTCCTTTTCTTTAAATATTCTGACTTCATCTATCTGAATTACAAAACAATGCCAGTCAGAACATATATAACTTAGAAAAGACTAAGATAGCTTTACTTAAAAAAATAAATGTCAAGACCAAGCATGGAAAATTTTAGCCCAAAAGGAATTTGCTTGAGAAAAGTTGAAGTGAAATCAAAGAGGGTGATGGCTCAGAATGAAAATTAAACCTTATAGTTGCCAACAAACTCGGTATTAAAACAGACCAGTCAGACTTTGTCTGTCTCAGTTCAGGGCAACTGCACTTGTATTTTTCCCTTCGTGATCCACCAAGGCATCTACTCTAGGCTCCTGGTTCCTCAGCTGTCACCTTTGTTGGGTGGAGACCTGCAGGTCTCTCCCTCCTGACCAGGGTTTTTTTTCAGGCTGTGTAGTTCCCTGCTTACACATCCACAGCAAGCCAGACTGCCTAAACTGGCCAGCATCTGCGCTTTACTTGCCAGCAGTTGCTGATTACCACACAGGTCTTTCTAAGCAAGCATATTTATTCTTAAAGTAAAAGTATTTCAGAAAAAAAAATTAAACTAACAATAGAACCTACATGCTTGCTTAAAGCTTACCAGAGGTCACTCCAGCCTCAAACTCTGGTAGGTGTCAGTCCTTCAAGACCCACAATTGGGTTTTCCCTGTAGAAGTAAATTCACAACAGTTTCAGATTCAGAACCAGAACAACCAGAACTAGTTCAGTCTTTCCTTTATACAGCTTTAGCTTTTGACCTTGTATTACAGGTGATCAGCAGATAGAATCATAGAATATAAGGGTTGGAAGGGACCCCAGAAGGTCATCTAGTCCAACCCCCTGCTCAAAGCAGGACCAATTCCCAGTTAAATCATCCCAGCCAGGGCTTTGTCAAGCCTGACCTTAAAAACCTCCAAGGAAGGAGATTCTACCACCTCCCTAGGTAACGCATTCCAGTGTTTCACCACCCTCATAGTGAAAAAGTTTTTCCTAATATCCAATCTAAACCTCCCCCACTGCAGCTTGAGACCATTACTCCTCGTTCTGTCATCTGATACCATTGAGAACAGTCTAGAGCCATCCTCTTTGGAACCCCCTTTCAGGTAGTTGAAAACAGCTATCAAATCCCCCCTCATTCTTCTCTTCTGCAGGCTAAACAATCCCAGCTCCCTCAGCCTCTCCTCATAAGTCATGTGTTCCAGACCCCTAATCATTTTTATTGCCCTTCGCTGGACTCTCTCCAATTTATCCACATCCTTCTTGAAGTGTGGGGCCCAAAACTGGACACAGTACTCCAGATGAGGCCTCACCAATGTCGAATAGAGGGGAACGATCACGTCCCTCGATCTGCTCGCTATGCCCCTACTTATACAAGCTCAAGGCATATCTTCAAAAGAATGGGGTTTGGGTAGCTGGACTTAAGGAATTTACATTCACCTCCCTTGAGCTATTTCTAGGAAATCCATTTCATATGTACAGTCCCAAACATCCATTCTTTGGCACGTTCAGTATAGTCCTTTGATCATCCAAGCTTTATATCACATCTCACAGGGTCACCGTGGGTTGATGGCAGAGTAGGGACTAAATTGGGATGTGATGACTGTCCTGTGACCTGTTTACTGGATCACTCTTCCACTCACTTTCCTCTTAAATTTTTCTGCTGTTTGTGCTTCAGAGTGCACATTCTGTGTGAGAACGTTGGATAAGCTTGTACAGGGAAAAAATCAGTAAAATATCTCATTTTGCGGGGCTACTGCAGTTGGGCTGCTAAGCAAAAATTTGTTACAGCAGTTGTTTTACAGCACTTCTTGCTGATGTTAGTTAACAGAGTAAATGAAGGTTTACAAAATGACACCTTTCTCTTTCTTATCTAGTAGTATCTTAGCCTAATGCGGTAGGTGACCTTCTGGAGCATGTCTACAACTACAAAGAAGTAACACTTATTCTGCATTTAGAATCTCATTTGTGATAATGTGCATTTAGAGTAGCTCGTCCGCTGCATTGCAGAGGGCAAGGCTGCCTTCCTTTGCCTTCACCTAAATATACTAAACATACTAAATATCTGGAAGCTTTGAGAAAGTAACATTAAACAGGAATGACTTTTTTTCCAGTTTGTTGTGATGGAGAAGCCTGTATAAAAACCTTTGTTTCTAATAGTTAAAACTCTTTTGAAAGAAAGCCAGGTTACCAAATTTAAATCGTGGTTCACAGCAGACTTTTTTCTTTTTTGGTGGTCAAACGTGCATTGTGTGACTGACTAGGCCAGGGGTGGCTAACCTGAGCCTGAGAAGGAGCCAGAATTTACCAATGTACATTGCCAAAGAGCCACAGTAATACATCAAAAAGAAAAGGAGTACTTGTGGCACCTTAGAGACTAACCAATTTATTTGAGCATGAGCTTTCGTGAGCTACAGCTCACTTCATCAGATGCATACCGTGGAAACTGCAGCAGACTTTATATATACACAGAGAATATGAAACAATACCTCCTCCCACCCCACTGTCCTGCTGGTAATAGCTTATCTAAAGTGATCATCAGGTGGGCCATTTCCAGCACAAATCCAGGTGGAGGGTGAGAAAACCTGGATTTGTGCTGGAAATGGCCCACCTGATGATCACTTTAGATAAGCTATTACCAGCAGGACAGTGGGGTGGGAGGAGGTATTGTTTATATATACACAGAGAATATGAAAGTCTGCTGCAGTTTCCACGGTATGCATCTGATGAAGTGAGCTGTAGCTCACGAAAGCTCATGCTCAAATAAATTGGTTAGTCTCTAAGGTGCCACAAGTACTCCTTTTCTTTTTGCGAATACAGACTAACACGGCTGTTACTGGTTTCAGAGTAATACATCAGCAGCCCCCCATCAACCCCGCTCCCAGTGCCCGCTCCCTCCCCGCACCTCCTGATCAGCTGTTTCATGGTGCTCAGGAGGCTCTGGAGGGGAGGGGGGAGCAAGGGCATGGCAGGCTCAGGGGGGAGGGAGCAGGAAGGGGTGGAGTGGGGGCAGGGCCTGTGGCAGTCAGGGGTTGAGCACCCCGCTGCACATTGGAAAGTTGGCACCTGTAGCTCTGGCCCCAGAGTTGGTGCCTATAGAAGGAGCTGCATGTGCTCCGGAGCCACTGGTTGGCCACCCCTGGACTAGGCTAACTGTAATGTGCTCAATGCTCTATTTAAGAGGGCTGTATCCTGAAGCTTGAGCTAGTGCTGAACATAGTTGCTTACCTCTTAGATGGTGATAGGCTGTTAGGAGTAAAATGCATTTGCTGCTTGCTCTGCCTGGCTAATGGTCTTTTGGGTACAGTTTAGTGCTCATCAGAGTATCTTCCGATCTATCTGTTGGTAACCACCTCACCTACTGTGTACCATTGTTGTGGTTTAATTTGACCAGGATACTCGGGTTGCTAGCTGTTGCCCAAATCAAACACTTGGCCAGGGACATTACATTATTGAGAGTTCAGGAAATCCTTAGTTGGAGAATTAATTTTCTGTGAAAAAGCTAATGTTGAACTATTTATTTTTTATGGAAAGGTGAAAAAGTTAACTATTTTGTCTACCTTTTTTAATTGTTGAGTTTTCAGTAAAATGGGCTGTTTTGGCAGAGGATGACTTAGTTTAAAAGGTATAGCTGGAGTATGAGTGGCTGTAACTTTCTGTCTGGGACCACTGTCAGTAATTTATCTTACATAGCAGTTTGCATGTTATCCTTACTTTCACAAGCCCACAGCTTTCCGAAATAAATCCTTTGGGCTAAACTTTTCTACACTCAGTTTCCCAAAGTGAATTGTTTCAGAAACTTTGATCAGATACTTTCACTATCCGTTTTATCTTTCAATCAGAATGTTGTCACTGTCAACAAATGATGGTTAAAGAAACATTTAAACCTAGAACACAATCATGCCATGGTGTTCTCTTCAGTTTTTCTACTCCAGAGACCTTTTCCGCCCCTCCCCCCCCCTTTTGTGCCTTCCTGTTTTGGTCACTATTAGGGTATGTCTACACTACGAAATTAGGTCGAATTTATAGAAGTCGTTTTTTTAGAAATCGGTTTTATATATTCGAGTGTGTGTGTCCCCACAGAAAATGCTCTAAGTGCATTAAGTGCATTAACTCGGCGGAGCGCTTCCACAGTACCGAGGCAAGCGTCGACTTCCGGAGCGTTGCACTGTGGGTAGCTATCCCACAGTTCCCGCAGTCTCTGCTGCCCATTGGAATTCTGGGTTGAGATCCCAATGCCTGATGGGGCTAAAACATTGTTGCGGGTGGTTCTGGGTACATATCGTCAGCCCCCCGTTCCCTCCCTCCCCCCGTGAAAGCAAGGGCAGACAATCATTTCGCGCCTTTTTTCCTGAGTTACCTGTGCAGACGCCATACCATGGCAAGCATGGAGCCCGCTCAGGTAACCGTCACCCTATGTCTCCTGGGTGCTGGCAGACGCGGTACGGCATTGCTACACAGTAGCAGCAACCCCTTGCCTTGTGGCAGCAGACGGTACAGTACGACTGGTAGCCGTCATCGTCATGTCTGAGGTGCTCCTGGTCGCCTCTGTGAGGTCGATCAGGAGCGCCTGGGCAGACATGGGCACAGGGACTAAATTTGGAGTGACTTGACCAGGTCATTCTCTTTAGTCCTGCAGTCAGTCCTATCGAACCGTCTTATGGTGAGCGGGCAGGCGATACGGACTGCTAGCAGTCGTACTGTACCATCTTCTGCCAGGCAGGCAAGAGATGAGGATTGCTAGCAGTCGTATTGCACCATCTTCTGCCATGCAGGCAAGAGATGGGGATGGCTAGCAGTCGTACTGTACCATCTTCTGCCGAGCAGCCATGAGATGTGGATGGCATGCAGTCCTTTTGCACCGTCTGCTGCCAGCCAAAGATGTAAAAGATAGATGGAGTGGGTCAAAACAAGAAATAGACCAGATTTGTTTTGTACTCATTTGCCTCCTCCCCTGTCTAGGGGACTCATTCCTCTAGGTCACACTGCAGTCACTCACAGAGAAGGTGCAGCGAGGTAAATCTAGCCATGTATCAATCAGAGGCCAGGCTAACCTCCTTGTTCCAATAACAACGATAACTTAGGTGCACCATTTCTTATTGGAACCCTCCGTGCAGTCCTGCCTGAAATACTCCTTGATGTACAGGCACACCCTTTGTTGATTTTAGCTCCCTGAAGCCAACCCTGTAAGCCGTGTCGTCAGTCGCCCCTCCCTCCATCAGAGCAACGGCAGACAATCGTTCCGCGCCTTTTTTCTGTGCGGACGTCATACCAAGGCAAGCATGGAGGCCGCTCAGCTCACTTTGGCAATTAGGAGCACATTAACCACCACACGCATTATCCAGCAGTATATGCGGCACCAGAACATGGCAACGCGATACCGGGCGAGGAGGCGACGTCAGCGCGGTCCCGTGAGTGATCAGGACATGGACACAGATTTCTCTGAAAGCATGGGCCCTGACAATGCATGCATCATGGTGCTAATGGGGCAGGTTCATGCTGTGGAACGCCGATTCTGGGCTCAGGAAACAAGCACAGACTGGTGGGACCGCATAGTGTTGCAGGTCTGGGACGATTCCCAGTGGCTGCGAAACTTTCGCATGCGTCGGGGCACTTTCATGGAACTTTGTGACTTGCTTTCCCCTGCCCTGAAGCGCATGAATACCAAGATGAGAGCAGCCCTCACAGTTGAGAAGCGAGTGGCGATAGCCCTGTGGAAGCTTGCAACGCCAGACAGCTACCGGTCAGTTGGGAATCAATTTGGAGTGGGCAAATCTACTGTGGGGGCTGCTGTGATGCAAGTAGCCCACGCAATCAAAGATCTGCTGATATCGAGGGTAGTGACCCTGGGAAATGTGCAGGTCATAGTGGATGGCTTTGCTGCAATGGGATTCCCTAACTGTGGTGGGGCTATAGACGGAACCCATATCCCTATCTTGGCACCGGAGCACCAAGCCGCCGAGTACATAAACCGCAAGGGGTACTTTTCGATAGTGCTGCAAGCTCTGGTGGATCACAAGGGATGTTTCACCAACATCAACGTGGGATGGCCGGGAAAGGTGCATGATGCTCGCATCTTCAGGAACTCTGGTCTGTTTCAAAAGCTGCAGGAAGGACTTTATTCCCAGACCAGAAAATAACTGTTGGGGATGTTGAAATGCCTATATGTATCCTTGGGGACCCAGCCTACCCCTTAATGCCATGGCTCATGAAGCCGTACACAGGCAGCCTGGACAGTAGTCAGGAGCTGTTCAACTACAGGCTGAGCAAGTGCAGAATGGTGGTAGAATGTGCATTTGGACGTTTAAAGGCGCGCTGGCGCAGTTTACTGACTCGCTTAGACCTCAGCAAAACCAATATTCCCACTGTTATTACTGCTTGCTGTGTGCTCCACAATATCTGTGAGAGTAAGGGGGAGACGTTTATGGCGGGGTGGGAGGTTGAGGCAAATCGCCTAGCTGCTGGTTACGCGCAGCCAGACACCAGGGCGGTTAGAAGAGCACAGGAGGGCGCGGTACGCATCAGAGAAGCTTTGAAAACCAGTTTCATGACTGGCCAGGCTACGGTGTGAAAGTTCTGTTTGTTTCTCCTTGATGAAACCCCCGGCCCCTTGGTTCACTCTACTTCCCTGTAAGCTAACCACCCTCCCCTCCTCCCTTTAATCATTGCTTGCAGAGGCAATAAAGTCATTGCTGCTTCACAGTCATGCATTCGTTATTCATTCATCACACAAATAGGGGGATGACTACCAAGGTAGCCCAGGAGGGGTGGTGGAGGAGGGAAGGAAAATGCCACACAGCACTTCAAAAGTTTACAACTTTAAAATTTATTGAATGCCAGTCTTCCTTTTTTTGGGCAATCCTCTGTGGTGGAGTGGCTGGTTGGCCGGAGGCCCCCCCACCGCGTTCTTGGGCGTCTGGGTGTGGAGACTATGGAACTTGGGGAGGAGGGCGGTTGGTTACAGAGGGGCAGCAGTGGCAGTCTGTGCTCCAGCTGCCTTTGCTGCAGCTCAACCATACACTGGAGCATACTGGTTTGGTCCTGCAGCAGCCTCAGCATTGAATCCTGCCTCCTCTCATCACGCTGCCGCCACATTTGAGCTTCAGCCCGCCACTTACTCTCTTCAGCCCGCCACCTCTCCTCCCGGTCATTTTGTGCTTTCCTGCACTCTGACATTATTTGCCTCCACGCATTCGTCTGTGCTCTGTCAGTGTGGGAGGACAGCATGAGCTCGGAGAACATTTCATCGCGAGTGCGTTTTTTTTTCTTTCTAGCTTCACTAGCCTCTGGGAAGGAGAAGATCCTGTGATCATTGAAACACATGCAGCTGGTGGAGGAAAAAAAAAGGGACAGCGGTATTTAAAAAGACACATTTTATAAAACAGTCGCTACACTCTTTCAGGGTAAACCTTGCTGTTAACATTACATCCATAGCACATGTGCTTTCGTTACAAGATCGCATTTTGCCTCCTCCCACCGCGTGACTACCCCCTCAACCTTCTCCCCTCCCTGTGGCTAACAGCGGGGAACATTTCTGTTTAGCCACAGGCAAACAGCCCAGCAGGAATGGGCTCCTCTGAGTGTCCCCTGAAGAAAAGCACTCTATTTCAACCAGGTGACCATGAATTATATCTCACTCTCCTGAGGATAACACAGAGAGATAAAGAACGGATTTTGGTTGAATGCCAGCAAACATACACTGCAATGCTTTGTTATACAGTGATTCCCGAGTACGTGTTACTGCCCTGGAGTGGTAAAGTGTCCTACCATGAAGGACGAAATAAGGCTGCCCTCCCCAGAAACCTTTTGCAAAGGCTTTAGGACTACATCTAGGAGAACCGCAAATGCCAGGGCAAAGTAATCCTTTCACATGCTTGCTTTTAAACCATGTATAGCATTTTAAAAGGTACACTCACCAGAGGTCCCTTCTCCGCCTGCTGGGTCCAGGAGGCAGCCTTGGGTGGGTTCGGGGGGTACTGGCTCCAGGTCTAGGGTGAGAAACAGTTCCTGGCTGTCGGGAAAACCGGTTTTTCCACTTGCTTGCTGTGAGCTATCTACAACCTCCTCCTCATCATCATCTTCTTCGTCCCCAAAACCTACTTCCGTATTGCCTCCATCTCCATTGAAGGAGTCAAACAACACGGCTGGGGTAGTGGTGGCTGAACCCCCTAAAATGGCATGCAGCTCATCATAGAAGCGGCATGTTTGGGGCTCTGACCCAGAGCGGCTGTTCGCCTCTCTGGTTTTCTGGTAGGCTTGCCTCAGCTCCTTCAGTTTCACGCGGCACTGCTTCGGGTCCCTGTTATGGCCTCTGTCCTTCATGCCCTGGGAGATTTTGACAAAGGTTTTGGCATTTCGAAAACTGGAACGGAGTTCTGATAGCACGGATTCCTCTCCCCAAACAGCGATCAGATCCCGTACCTCCCATTCGGTCCATGCTGGAGCTCTTTTGCGATTCTGGGACTCCATCATGGTCACCTGCAGCTTGCCACGCTGGCCAAACAGGAAATGAGATTCAAAAGTTCGCGGTTCTTTTCCTGTCTACCTGGCCAGTGCATCTGAGTTGAGAGCGCTGTCCAGAGCGGTCAGAATGGAGCACTCTGGGATAGCTCCCGGAGGCCAATACCATCGAATTGTGTCCACAGTACCCCAAATTCGAGCCGGCAACGTCGATTTAAGCGCTAATCCACTTGTCAGGGGTGGAGTAAGGAAATCGATTTTAAGAGCCCTTTAAGTCGAAATAAAGGGCTTCATTGTGTGGATGGGTGCAGGTTTAAATCGATTTAACGCTGCTAAATTCGACCTAAAGTCCTAGTGTAGACCAGGGCTTAGTGATTCCTTTAGTTTACTCTGGAATTTAAAACTGAGAGGACATGAAGTAGTAGGTTGAATCCAGATCTCCAAACAGCTTTTCATGGCGAACTTCATGAAATACGCTCAGTCATATAGAAATAATGAAAATTCCAGATATATGAATACATTAACTTTTAGGTCTATGTAGACTTGAAAGGAATATAATTTTAAGACCAAGTTTGCTGTTATGAGGTTGGATCCAACAGGCCTTTTCCCAGTATATAACTTTAAAGTGACTATTTGGTCATCATTAGCCCAAAACATACATCTAGTAAAAACAAGTAGTGGTGGTTTGTTTGTTTTTTTTTTTACAAAATCAAATGTTTGTCAATTTTTAGAATTCTAATGGAAACAGTTCCATGGACAAATATAGTAAAATTTTGAAAGTCACTGAAAAATAAATTAAACTTCAAAAATTTTTCCAGTTATAATAGCCTCAGATGGTATTAAAAATGGAGCTAGGGAAATTAAGATTTAACCTGTATTACCTTTTACAATGCTTCTATCTAAAGCGACATTTTTCAAACTGCGGTCCGCAGATCCAGGGAGGTCCCACTGATTAGCCCCTCCCCCTCCCTTCCAGTGCCTCCTGCATGCCAGGGAACAGCTGTTCAGTGGTGTGCAAGGAGGTGCTGGGAGGAGGAGGAGGAGTGGGGAGGGGGCAGAAAGAGGTGGGGAACAGAAGGGGCAGGGGTGGAGTGAGGGGTGGGAAGAGGTGGGATGGGGGGGTTGGATCTGTGAAAATTTTTATATCAAAATGGGGGTCCTCGGGTTGCTAAAGCTGCATCAGCAGCAACCAGTATCCCAACGTTGGCTTCACTGCCTGTATCTAAGTGAAGACAGAGAAATCCTTTGGTGTCAAAAGTTCCATCATGGGTTACCTACATATGTAGTGCTAAGTAGTAGGGTTAGTGACAAAATATAAAAGGGGGAAACGTTCACTGGAAATTTGTCCTTTTGGGACTAACTTTTCAGAACTGTATTTTGATTCACATGAATAAAACCTTAAATTCAAGTGACTAAAAATAGTTTTGTGTAGTATTAATCTTATATTCCCAAGATATGTGACCTTCCAATTTTAAGAACAACTGACAGTTGACTAAAACTAAAAAGCCCTGTTCTTTAAAATAAATAGACTATAACTTGTAACTAGAATATTCTTTGCAGTGATTATCCCCCCCAAAAAAATTGTGTGTTTTTTGTGGTGGTCTTTTTGGTATTATGGCTATCAGGATATTCCTTGGTTGTTTAAAAAAAAAAAAAGAAAAAAAAAGAAAAAGTTGGACTTGAATTTTGATTGTTCAAGGCAATATCTTTCCCAGTGTGTTGTATTTCACAAACATTAATCTGAATTGTGTGGGCAAGCACTAGTTTAATATCTGTAAATTTTCATAGTCTTCAAAGCTTTATAGCAGTTGGTAAAGATATGAGTGTAGATTAAAGTGTTGAATCCATAATTACAACATCTTTAATAAAAACTGGTTACTATTTTAGGTCTCTGTAATTGTCTTGGGATGACTACCTTTTTCTAAGAATTGCTAAATTCTAAAGGCAGAAGGGGAATTTTTGAAGTTTGAAGAGAAGTTACCATTTGACTTGAGTTACATGCCACTAAAAATTACTGCACTTTGAAATATTGACTCTTGTCGACCATTTTTATCATCTTCTAGCTCTATTACGGCAGTTTTCTTTTTGACAAAATAGGCATTTCTTTATATTTGATAAGTATGTTTATTACATGGCTCGTGTATCATTTAGGTCGGGGTGGGCAAACTCTTTGGCCCGAGGGCCTCATCTGAGAATAGAAATTGTATGGTGGGCCATGAATGCTCACAAAGTTGGGGTTGGGGTGCAGGGGGTGGTGGTGAGGGCTCTGGTTGGGGGTGCGGGCTCCTGGGGGGGGCGTGGCAGAAATGAGTTCAGGTTGCGGGAGTGAGCTCTGGGCTGACGTGGTGGAGTGGGGTGTGGGGGGGAGGTGAGGGCTCCGGTTGGGGGTCTGGGCTCTGGGGTGGGACTGGGGATGAGGGGTTTGGGGTGCAGGAGGGTGCTCTGGGCTGGGTCTGGGGGGTTCACAGGGAAGGAGGTTAGGGCACAGGGAGAGGCTTGGGTGCAGGCTCTGGGCGGTGCTTACCTCAAGCGACTCCCGGAAGCAGCAGCATGTCCCTTCTCTGGCTCCTATGCAGAGGTGCAGCCAGGCGTCTCTGCATGCTGCCCCATCTGCAGGCACTGCCCCTGCACTCCCATTAGCTGCGGTTCCCAGCCAATGGGAGCTGCGGGGGCGGTGCTTGGTGTGGGGGCAACGTGTGGAGCGGAGCCCCCTGGCTGACCCTATGTGTAGCAGCCGGGGTTGGGGGGGGGCATACCACTGCTTCTGGGAGCCATGTGGCACGGCCCCCAACCCTGCTACCCGGCTGAAGAGCTGGAAGGGGGCCATGCCGCTGCTTCCAAGAGCCATGTGGAATGGCCCCTGACCCTGCTTCCCGGCTGGAGTGCCAGAATAGGGCACGCCCCAGACCCTGGTCTCTAGTGGGAGCTTGAGGGATGGATTAAAACAGCTGGCGGGCCGGATACGGCCTGTGGGTTGTAGTTTGCACACACCGAATTTAGGAAGTACTTTAATGATTTTTGTTTTGTAAACTAAGTGATAAGGGACAGTAAGCAGTTACCTAGCTACATTAAATATTTTGCTTCTGAAGAGTATTGGTTTGACTTTACCAAGCTTGGTTTTGGAGTCTCATTTCTTTTGGAGTCATATCTCTGGCCGTTTAGTGCAGTGCATAAGATTTTTAGTTCAGGGCTGAGCTTGGTTCCTCACTCTTTGGGTTAGCAGGAAATGAACACAAAGGAATTAGAAGATATTTGCCTATCTGACTTAACTCTTAAGTCACCAGCAAAAGAAAATGTGTGTGTGCTCTGTGTGTCTTCGATGTATAGAGGTGTCCTACATTAAATGTGAGGAATGTTAAGTCTGGTCTGGTCCTTCATGGTTTACTTGAGGACTTAATAAAGTCACATATGGATTGACAGTTTTCTCAGCCCATAACTGGAGGGGAGGTGTTGAATCCAAATATTAGGAAAATGAATGTTAGCAAAAATAAATGTTTAAACAGCATAAATAAAAATTGCCTCCTCCCAGTTAATTAGGTTTCACTTTCTTGGTACTTGTGATGTATTTCTCTGGTTCTTGTTCTTTAGAGTCTCCCAGAGCAGATAGACCCTGAGTAGTCTGTGTGAAAAACAAAAATGAAGAAAGCTTTGTGTTGTCTTTATGCACCATGAAACTAAACAGGGCGCACACGCCCAGTTGTGTTTCTTTGCAGGTCATTTTCAGTGCTGATGCAAAGTAACTTTCTGTTGGTTGCAAGAAAGGTCACTAAGATGTGCATTATAGTAACAGAATAAGTGAGATTAAAATACTTCCTCCGTGTAAAAGTGTATTTTTAAATGTAAAATGAGTGCAGGTATTTACATACAAAGCTCATAATCATGTCCGTTTGCACCTTGTGTTACAGTGTAACTTCATATAAAATAGGTATTGTGACAAACATGGGAGGAACCGTAACATAACTCACTTCTGTTGTGGTTAACTCTTTATGACTTGTAGTACCCAAAACATAAAAGCATTTATTTTTCCCCCTAGGGCAAACTCGATGATTACCAGGATCGAATGAACAAGGGAGAGCGCCTTAATCAAGATCAACTGGTAAAAATCGAAACTTCCATAAATCTCTTCTAGCAGGCTGTCAGTGCTTGATTTTTTTTTTTTTAAATATGAACTCAAATTTAAAAATAACTGAGTAGATCTGGCTTCAGCTATACTGATGATAGATTGAAAAGCTACAAGGATATATTTGTGTGCTGGTATTTTTGTTTGTTTAGGTTCACAATTGTTAGTGTACTGTGGTGAAAACTGACTTAAATTTCAGTAGTACTGTTGTTTATCTGTGGTGGTGCTATAATTAAGATTATGTTCGGTTTCACACCTAAAGCAAGAGTTCAGCCTCTTTTATAGGAAAACAGTGTAATGACCGAAAGTTCAGCACGTAATCTCAAAATCAGACTTGAATTTTTGGGGGAGTTTCAAGAAAATCTATCAGTTAAAAGTTGGCTCCCAAATTCACATTTTTAGTGCCATAATTTTTTGGACCCTTCTATCTTAAAACATACAAACTGTACAATTTGTGCGTAGTGATAATTTAGATCTCTCTCTTGGCTAATATAAATTGGTTAATTAACAAGATGAAATAAGGATTAAGTTATGGTCAATGTTAATTTATGTGCTATAGCTGAGTGAGGGAAAATATGATTTACATTTGATCTCAGTTTTTGTAATATGTGAAAGCTGCCTGGTATGATTTAAGAGAGGAGTAGAATACCATCTTTCTTATATGCCCCATTAATGTTCTCTGGGTCGGAACTGAGGGCTAACCTGATACATGGAGTTAGCTACTTGAGGAGGATTTGTTGCATTAGAAAATCTTTTACAAAAGAAGGGGAACTTTGTTAAAGAACAGGTCTTCAGCATAACAGCTGCTGCTGCTTTGATGAAGACCTAGATCTGAACCAGAGCTGCTGACCTAGCAGAACAATCTCCTAAAACAGGATTGTCATCTAAGGTTTTGTCTGCACTGGAACTTGGTCAGCAAACCTTTTGTTGTTCAGGGGTGTTTAACTCCCTCTCCCCCTGTCACGACAGAAATGTTACTGACGAAAAGCGCTCTCCTACTGACAAACGGCAGCTAAACTGTGAGCACAAGAGTAGCGGCACAGCTGTGTCGCTAAAGGGTGCATAATGTAGTTAAAGCCTAAGTATCTTTTTGGGTTGTCAAAAATCCTGTTCATGAAAGTGCTAAGTAGAGCAGTTTGAAAAAATGGGTTAGCCAGTTGACTGGGCCACTTGATCGCTTGGGCCACACAGGCTAACCACCTTGTGGACCACATTGGCTACTTGACAAAAGACAATGACTGAATATGAAGATAACCAAAGACTAAACTGTAGAGGCTAAATTTTTTGGGGTACTTAAAATATTTTCTATTTTAAAAAAATGAACATTTTCACTTTTGGGGGAAAATCTTTCAGCTAGTAATGCTTTTTGTTCATAAATGTTCAGCTAGCTCCGTTGCTGTTCATAATCAGGAGTGGAGCTTTTGAGGAAATGAGAGAATTTCATGAAGAGCATGCTATTTAATATTGGAATGAGTACATTTGTAAAGATCCTATCTGTGAATGGTGCCATTACTTCACTGAATATCCAGGTTTAGTTTTCAGGGTTTTGCTTCTGAGTCACTTGAGTGGCGGTGATCTACAAAATCACTTATCTTTAAAACAAACCACCTGGGAACCTAATTACACAAACACTGCCTTGTTATTAAGCTAGCTCTATGTAATAAGCCTAAAAGAATTTAAAAAGCAAGGGAGTGGAAAAATTAAAGGAACCAATTATACATACCCTCTATTCTTACACCCTGAGAGAGACATCTCTGCTAGTAAAATCATAATTCATGAAGAATGCACCACCATTAACTACCCCAACAGGGATTTTAGCTGTCTACTGTCTCCTTCCCCAAACTTGTGTGTAGAACTTCAGAGTTTTGCAGGAGTCTGGCCTGGTTTTGGTGGAGGGGATGATGGAATATAAATGTAAGATGTGAGCAAATATTTAAAATCGCTTGGGAAGGAAATTGTCTACCAGGATGTATTGCTTTAAAAAATAATCTTAATCATTATTTAAATTAGCAAGCAAATGTTTTGCATTTTTATTTAGTTATTAAGAAAAAGTTAATTCTCACTGGTATAAACATTAAAACATGTTGATTTGCAATTAAATGTACATTTGCACTACATTTGGTACTACTTGCTAACCTAGAGGATCTGTTATGTCTGCCCACCAATTACTTAAGCAATTATACAGCTCATCATTTAATCAGAAATGGTGAATGACACACTTATTTGCCAGATAAATTTTTATTCGGGATTTGTCAAGTTGCAGTTGGATGGAAATTGAAATTACATTAAAAATACAAAAAGAGCATTTTAAATTTATTTTCACTAGTTAAATAAAACTACCTTAAATGCACTGGATATTTAAGAAAAAGTTTATAAGACATGTTTTGCGTTTAGAATTAACTGATTTTTCAGCGAAGGAAGTATTAACTATTATTAGTAAATGGATATATTGCCACCATCGTGATCACAGTGCCTAAAGATGCAGATAGGTGATGGAGGGGGTGGGGGAAGGGGTGGTCTGGGTATGCGTGTGTGTGTGTGGTTTCAAAAGTGCCTGTGCAGCAGGGTAGATGGATTTTTAAATCACAAGTTCCTTGATTTAACATCAATTTTAATTTCCTTTTCCATTTGTACTTACTTTCAAAAGAGAGGGTCAAAATAGAGCCTTTACATTAGATTTGATACATCCTTTTGCTACCTAGAAAGGTACACTGTAACTATATACAAATATTTTCAGATTCCTATTAAGTGGGGGGTGTGTATGTGTGTGTATATGTGTGTGTATATATATAGTATGTTAGAAAATGGTGAATGATATATTGCTTATTTACAAGGTAACTTTGCTCATGATTCATGTCAAGCTGCATTAGGATTTTAACTGAAATTTAATTAAACACGAAATGGTGCATAAAATGTATATTAAGTGAGACAACTTTAAATGTTTTGGATATAAAACTTATCTTATCAAAACGTTTCACATTTTTTACAACTGAATGATTTATAAAACAGAGGGATTGACTGTAATCAGTGAATTAAAATGATTTTCAGGTCAGCCTGGGAAAATTTTCAAATATGCCTATGTTAAAAGTGACTGGAGCTTAAGTTCTTGCTCTCCTATGTTTCATGAAAGTGACAGTCTTCCAAGTTACTTACGCTCGCTTATTGTGCCATATTTATAAAGCTTGACCTCAAAAGATTTCCTGCTGGTTCTTTCTTTAAATAGACAAGAAGCCTTTAATGTTTTTGATAGAGGCTTATGGGTTCACATATTTATATTTTTTAAATGTTTTAAGAGATTATAAAAGTTCAGGCCTTAACATATCTGTTTTCAGATTTCATTTTAAATAGGTTTACTTTTAAAAAGAAGAATGTATTTAAATTAATTTTTTTTTAAATTGAGTTTAATTTTTTGTTTTAATCCACCCTGCAAAGCAGGTTGAGCATCTAAATCCCACTAGTCACATGGCTGCATCTTATGTACTTAAATAACTTCTGAAAATCTGGCCCCATGTCCTTTAGGTTTTTAGAATTTGTAGATCTCCTCCTCTCCCACTTGGTTTTTATTCATAATTTGGAAGAGGAAAACAAACTTTCCTGCTTTTTCAGCTCCCCAGTTTCTCAATTTTGAATGAAGTAGTCCAAATGAAGAAAATATTCTCTTCACCTGCTAACTAAACTGAACCCAGAGTCATCTTCACGTAGATGTAGGCATGTATTCCACTTCAACATGCACCCACCTAAGTGGAATACACATCTGCATCATATCTTAAAGCACTACAGTTACAGTAAGTAACTGTTTCTTATAGTAAAAGTAGGCCTTAACATAGTTGGTAATTTAAAATTAAATTTTAAACAAGGTAATTTCTAAAAAGAAATATGTATTAAATTAAATATCAGATTTTTGCTTTTTTCTTTAAAATCCACAATTTTTATCCATCCTGCTTTCCACCCTTTTTCTAGGCTGCATTAATTGTAGGTTAGTCTGACCTGGGTTAGTCTTAAAAATGTTTTGTATTGCATATGTCTTTCTAGGAGTTGCTTTTTGTTTTCATGAGACTTGACCCATTTTTAGTTGACTAAAATAGAGTAATCAAACTAAATATTAAAACAACTCTCTCGTGCATGTGCACATGCACGGTGGCCCCTTTATTCCAGAAAGCTAAGTCCTTAAAACTTCAAACATTTGCATGTCTCTTCTACTCAATATATTTGAAGCCTCAGATATCAAACCCTCATTACTGTTTAAAGATGCTCAACTTATTTTTAGAGGAAGACAGTGCTTTATGCAGAAAGTTATCACTTGGAAGTGCATATCTCTTGATTTGTAACAAGTGTCGCTTTAATTTTTTGTTTGTCAAGGATGCAGTGTCTAAGTACCAGGAAGTCACGAATAACCTGGAATTTGCTAAAGAACTGCAGAGGAGTTTCATGGCTCTGAGCCAAGATGTAAGTAAAGGATTGAAAATCAGAGGCAGGCTAACAGTTGAAATAGAAAAAACTAAACTGTTTTCTACAAATAGTAAGTGATATTGAAAATTACTTTTTATCTAGAAAGAACCTAATGCATGTTATATATTTTGTATGTTTGACTTCTTAAATTGCAACATGTTAAACACTTGTCTGAAAATAAGGATGCATTTAAACTTCTGACTTACTCTTTTCTGAGTCTTTCAGACCCAGTTCAGTATATTGTCATAGCAAGTTGGTTTCCTGTTAAAAGTAGTTGAGCTCAAAAGGTCTTTGTTTAAAAGATTTTCTGTAGCGCTTAACAGCATGGAAAAAATTAATGTATTACTTTGAATTCTAAGGCCTTTAAAGCACTTGACAAAATATGACCAAAAATAATGAAATGCCTCACAATCCACTGAACACATAACATAAGTGGTATACAACAGTAACCCACCAGTTCAGTAACAGTAAAATTGTCATAAACCAACAAATTAAATAGGAAGCAGGAGGGATGCCACAGGTATATTTAGGCTTTTGTTCAAAGGCTGAGTGTTTTTTAATATTTATGTTGCAGGGCCCCTTATGCTAGGCCGCCAGGCCATAATAAATTATAGTCTCTGCCTCAGATAAATTAGGCCTTGTCTACAGTATAAGTTAAAAAGAAAAGGAGTACTTGTGGCACCTTAGAGACTAACCAGTTTATTTGAGCATAAGCTTTTCGGATACATTCATTGTAGCTCACGAAAACTTATGCTCAAAGAAATTTGTTAGTCTCTAAGGTGCTACAGGTACTCCTTTTCTTTTTGCGAATACAGACTAACACGGCTGCTACTCTGAAACTACAAATTAAGTCAACCTAAGTTAGGTTAACTAACAGCTACCACAGTAATTACTGCATTGTGTGGCACTCAGCTGCGTAGCCAGGTGGAGAGAACATGGGGAGCGATCCAAAAAAAAAGGCACCACCTGCTGCTGCGCTTTTACTCACCCAGTGGTGCTCCGGTGGCAGGCCCTCACTTGCTCCAGGTGTCTTCGCAGCACTGAAGATCCCGCCACTGAGGTGCTGCCGAAGACCCCGAGCGAGTGAAAGTCCCGCTGCCGAGATGCCGCCAAAGACCCGGAGCGCCGCCGGGTGAGTAAAAGCGCCGCAGTGGGTGGTGCCTTTTTCTCTTTTGGATCGTTCCCTCTGTTCCCCCAACAGGGGAAAATTTAAAAGGCGCCAAGACATTGACAAGGTGCCACTTGTGCTCAGTGGGGGAGCAGTTGCTGCCCCTTCCCTCCCCCCCACTCCCCTCCCAGCTACGCTACTGGTGGCACTGATAGCTGGAGCCCTCCTGTCAGTGGCAGGGCTGATGGCTTGGGCTGTGAGGCCAACATGAACACTGCATTGCCCTAACTACATCAACCTAAGTGCTACACCTCTCATGGAGGTGGAGTTAAGTCAATTTGTGGGCGACTTACATCAGTAGGACCACTGGTGTAGTGTAGATGCTTAGTTAGGGCGACGTAAGTTGCATTACATCCACCTAACTCTGTAGTGTAATCCAGGCCTGAGAGTGAACCCTATTACTCCAAGAGGACATACGAATACAGGAAAGTTGTCAAGTCAGATAAGACATGGCTCCCATAAAAGAAAATTTGAGTCTTAAAGTTAACTGGATATGACTAAAGTGAAGATTCTTTGTTGAAGTGTTGTTTATAGGTTAAAATAATCTTCTAATGAACAATGATAAACTATTAATACTTATTTTCATACATCGTAACATTTTAATTTTATTGGAAATTCCATTGGATGTGTGGAAATTTCCAATCCTGTGAACTTCCTCTCTGTTTCCTCTGCTTACTTCCTCCACCATAGCAAGATGTACTAAACCTCGTCAGTCATAGGTAAAATAAAAATTCTGCACGCTATTTTAAAATTCTGCAAATCTTATTTGTCAATAAATAAATGTGGAGGTTCCAGCATGGCAGTGGGGAGCACAGACCACTGGTTTCATGGAGGTGGGAGATAACCAAGTCAGCGTCCCACAGGTGCGGAGTGATGAGGCTGCATCCGACTCTGACACAATGCAAGGGCCGGGCCTGCTCCTCCGCACCAAGGGTGGGCAAATAGGCTTGGGCAGGCAGGATCCAAGTGTGACGGGGGGCTTAGTGTGGTGGTATCTAGATGTGGATTGAGAGGGTTTTGTGTGAGGCAATCTGGGTGAGGGTGGTTCAGTGGGGTGTGAGAGTGTGGGGGAATCTGGATGCATGGAGGCTAGTTGTGGGGGTTCTGAGTGCAGGGGTAATGGGACTCTGCAGGGAGATCCAGGTGAAGTGTTTGGGCCTCAACGGGGGGAGGGGTCTGGGTGTGGAGGGATGGGGCTTGGCAGGAGGGCTCAGTGGGGGGAGGGGTCCAGGTACAGGGGGAATGGGGGGGTGGGGGTTAGGGTGTGCGGGGGCTCGTTGCAGTGGTGCGGGGCTTGGTGGGTTGAGTGCAGGGGCTCAGCAGAGGATGGTCTGGGTGCAGGGGTGGGGGTCAGTGGGGGATTTGGGTTCAAGGGGGCTCCTTAGAGTTGCGATTCGATTGCAGGTGATTGGTATGGGTCTGGGTGCAGAAGGATGAGGCTCAGTCAGGGGGTCCAGATGCATGGGGGTTGGGTGGATCGGGGAACAGCTCCCCGTACAGTGCAGTCAGGGGGTCCAGATGCATGGGGGTTGGGTGGATCGGGGAACAGCTCCCCGTACAGTGATCCCTCCAACTGTGATTGAGGAGCAGTGAGGGCAGGAAACAGGTGGGCAGGGGTGTGGAATTTCCTACAACCAGGGGATGTGTCTGATACAGCACCAGCTGCTCTTTGCAGGGGAAGAGGAGATTCTGTCCTCCCCCAGCCCACTTGGGACTAGCAGCTGAGCCCACTGAAGGGTAGGAGCCACTGGCTGGGGCAAATACAGCTGCGCCCCCTGCCCTCTCGCAGAGATTTAATGCTCTGCTGGCTGTTCCAGGCGCCCAAAATTAGCACCTGTGCTGTTTAGGAGGGACATGTGACCACTCTTGCTTCCCCTGTCAGAAAGTCCTTTTTCTGTGAGGAAGTGAAGTAAAGCAAAGCAATCTGCAGGGGACATGAGTTATGGGAACGTAGAGTGGGGCAGAATTCCCCCAGCAGTATATTGCATTGACAAATTGAGCTTAACAAATGCATCAGGATTAACCACTTCGAAGCATAGCACATTTTTAAACACAATAAAGCAGCTAGAGCAGTGATTGAGAAGAGAAATAAAAACAGCAAAATTTTGTTTAATCAGTGTAAGCACATCAGATTTGTGTGTCTAAGACTTGGAAGCATGTTGAGTTTGCACACAGAAGGGTGTCTTTTGATGTTCCAGAAGGGCATCAATACATGCCACATATAAGTTCCTATATTTGATTCAAGTGTAAAGGCTTGTCTACACTAAAAACTTGTCGACCTATATTACGTTAACCTAGAGCTACCGCAGTAATTACTGATGTCCACACTACCCTTCTTGGGTTGGTGGTGCGTGTCCTCACCGGGAGTGCTTCTATGGACAGAAGAGGGGCAGTGTCGGGAGCTGAGAGCTCCACTGGCAGCTTCTTACTGGGAGCCAGGCTGCTCCACAAGCTCCTGGGCTCCCAATTATCCGCCAGAACCAGGGGAAAATTGCCTTGCGCTTCTTGGTGCACCCCCTACCCTCTCCCTGCTGGGAGCCAGGCAGCCATGTCAATTTCACAGCTCCACCATGGAGCCCAGAAATTGGCAAGACAGCCATTGGTCCCAGCTCAGGGGGTGGGAGGGGACAAGAGAAGCTGCCCTGGCTTCTTGTCCTCTTCCCCCTTCTCTCCCCCCCCCCCCCAAGAGTGGGGGACAGGGGCCCAGGGGACACTGACCTCTAGATGCCCCTGCTTCTTGTCAGTTTCATTGCTCTGGAGCTGTGAAATTGACTAGCACTATCAACCCATATAAGTGTGTGTCTACACAGTCACCCTAACTACAGCGACATAAGCTCTACACCTCTTGTGGAGGTGGAGTTATGTCCACGTAGTAGGGCACTTACATCGGCAGGACAAAGCTGCAGTGTAGACATTGAGATAATTAGGTCGACATAAGATGCCTTATGTCAACCTAACTGTAGTGTAGACCAGGCTAGAGTCATTCAGGCTTTTTTGGGCCAGTTCCTAGTTACCCATTTGCATTGGGACTCTACCTTTTCACATGTGAAGCTCAGCAATCAAGAGCTTTCTTCTTCTGACAGCCTTGTCTTGTGCTTTTTCAGTCTCTTTGATCAGCTGGTTTCTGAGAGCCAGTCAGTTCTGGAGTAACAAATCAGATGCCGCCTTCTCACTCAATTTTTCTTCCCCAATTAGGTCTAGTTCTTCTTAATTTAGAAGTTTAGTGCTAAGGAAGTTTTAGAGTTGTTAGAGAAATGATTCTCAAGGAATAAACATCTCCACAGAGATGCCAAATCTGACAAAAAGGAGATTAATGGTTGCCTGCATTGTAGTTACAGAATTACTTCTCTCAGACCCTCAAACATGCTTTAGATGCTTGGATGAAGGATGCTTACCTAATAGGTGCCATATCTTGTAGATTAAAGTGACAAAATATCACTCAGGTTGCTTAGTATAACTTCTAACCTAGGACAATACTATTTTTATACAATGGAAAGGAGGCAACAGAGGCCAGAAGTCAAGTGGTAAAATACTATATGAAAGATACCTATGAAGCTTCATATATGGCTCTTCTCTTTGTAGCTACAGCTGTTGCTTGATTGAGCTGCTTTGGTCTCCTCAGTCATATAGAAAGAGAGATGGAAGAGCTTGAGATCTGGGATTCTTTCCTGGGTGAGATAGTGAGGAGGGAAACGATCCCAGGTCCACCTTGAAGTGTCAAAACATTGATTTCCTATTAAGAAGAGAATATATTTCCAATATCGCATATAGTCAGCCTTTTCTAAAAATAAGACTGACAGCATCTCAGAAAATGTTTTATTTTCATAGGCAGAAATTTAGACACTACTGTCAAAAGCATATTTGTGTTTGCTGCTTTAGGACCACCTACTGCCAGATAGACTGTTAATGGGTTCGCACAAGCATTAAGCCAGCTGCTGTGAGTGACTAGTATTAGAGTAGCATCTAGATATCCAACCAGGAGTGAGGCCTAGTATGCTAGGCATTGTTCAGATATATACAGTCACTGCCACAAAGATCTTAGTCTAAACAGACAATGCGCCAGAGGGGGAAAAGAGGCACAAAGGTGAAATGATTTGTCCACAGTCATTAAAGCTGAGAACAAAACCCCTGTCTCAAGAGTCCGAGTCTAGTACCCTGTCCACTAGATCACACTCTTTTTACTACCCCCGCGCCCTCTTTCCCCCCCCTCCTTCCCCCCATTTCAATTTATCCTCCTTACTTTCTTTTTGAGGACTGTCTTTCTTCTGGTGACAATGACTAGAATCTCCTCTGACAAGTAAATTCTCATCTCTTGGTCTCAAGGTCATCTTCTTCCATACCCCTGATGCCCAAAGTCATAAGGGGGATAAGGCAGGATGCAGCCAGAGTGATATTGATAGCCCCTTATTGGGTCAGATAGTATTGGCTCCCAGACTTATTGCATCTGTCCAAACAGCCATTGACTTTTGTTCCTGATCTGTCAGATTTAATATCTCGGAATCGAGGACAAATTCCCACCCAGATCCCCCATCTCTTCAACGAACTCTTTGAGCAGAGCAGATGGATTGTTCCATAGAAATCCAAGTGATACCCATAGAAGGTCTCCTGCTCTTTATAGGTATGTCTACACAACAAAGAAAAATCTGCAGCTGGACAGTGCCAGCTGACTTGGGCTCATGGGGCCTGGGGCTGTAGAGCTATTTTATTGTTGTGTAGAATTCTGGGCTTCAGTCTGAGTCTGGAAGTCTACACAGCAGTGAAACAGTCCCACAGCCTAAGCCCCGCAAACGGGAATCAGCTGGCACGGGCCAGCTGTGCGTTTTTCTTTGCTGTATAGACATACCCTATGAGACCAGTGTACAGATCATAATGGAGGAGATTTTCCATCTGAACTTCACAACAAGGTTTTGACCCGTTGCAAGCTTCTATTCCCAAGGTTTTGGATTATATTCTCCAACTCAGGTTATCGGGCCACATCATCAGTTCTTTCAGGGTCCATTTAGCTGCCATTTCACAATGACTCTCTCATTTAATTCGAGTGTTTTCTCATCCCATTGCTTCAAAAGTTCTAAAAGGATTGGTTCACACCTATTGCTCCCATTTGGGAGTCTCCTCAGTCCTGAGACTTTAATGTAGTTCTTGTGGAATCTCTTTTTAGACCCTTATCCAAGTGCTCTTTTCATCTGAGTCTCAAAATCATCTTTCTCGTGACTATCACTTCAGCCAGGATAGTTAGCAAAATTCAAGAACTAATGACACACTCCTTACACTGTTTTTCACTGGGATAAGGTGTTACTGAGACCTCACCCTGAGTTCCTCACCAGCATGGTATCTCTTTTCATTTACACAGTCAACTTCCCCAAACCACACACCTGGGAGAAGCACAGCTCCATGCTCTAGTTGTTTCCAGAGCTATTCTTTGTTTAGGTAAGAGAACTGTTTGGGAAATCACTCAATTTATTTGAGGCATTAGATAAGGCTGTGAAAGGTCTGGCTGTCATAAGTAGGATCCAGAGACTCGAAGAAGATTTACAGTATACTGTGGCTCTTCAAGAAGTTTTGTCTGGATGGATCCCAATACCTGCTTTCCTACATAGCTCCTTCAAAGTCCATATTAATGAGTTTTTCGGTGAAAGAACTGAAAGACAGTTGGGCTGCTCTGCCTATATACTTTTAGGGGGGAGGGATGATGAGGACATGCAAGGCTCAAGTGCAAACCTAATTGAGTGCTGGTCAAAAGATTCCTCTTGTATGTGAGGTGCATGTCCACCAGAAGGTAGGGGTTCTTTGCAGAGTGTCCCTTTTGGGTGTTCCACTTTAGGTGACTTGGCACCCTGCACTTGTAATCGGAGATTTGTAGTAGCAGTTATCTACCCTACTCCTTTGCCTTTTATATTTTAGTTTATATCTTTCTTTCTTTAAAGAAAAAAAACCTTTCCCTTTTCCTCTTTACCCCTTCCTCCCGAGTGGGTACTTGACTATTTCCTTAAATAAAAAAAAAAAAGGGGGGGGAGAGAAACAGGGTTATCCCTCTTCTTTCTCCAAAGGACTCGCACGCTCTCAGGCATGTCTGGCTCATCTGGCTTTAAAAGCTGCCTGACTTGCAGACTTTCCATACTGGTCTCTGACTACTACACTCAGTGTGTGTCTCTCGCCAAGGCAGCGGACATTACCCCAAAGTGTCCACACTGCAGAAAATTGACTGCCTGGACAAGGAAGGCCAGGGATCTCCAACTGAAGCTCCTGATGATGGAGAAATCCATCAAACCTGCCTCTGACCCCAAGTCCAGGACACCATCTGGCCAACGGTCGCCAGTGGCAGCGTCTGACAAGGGATCTACTTCAACAGCTGCTAAGGAGCCTGCTCCTAGGAAGGCTACCAAAAAGCGGTTGCACTCATCTCGACAATGAGACTTGCCTAAAAAAAGCGATCGCCAAATGAGAAATCTGCCCGGTTCCGAGAGCGCTGGACAGTGAGGCACCAGGAACGTCCAGTACTCAGATGTCCCGAGGAGTTGAAGACCCTATGCGGGCAAGCTCTAATGGAGGTGCACTCAGTAAAATCAAACCTTGGCACTGAGCACTACGATGGCACCACCTGCTGTACCTGTTCAGCACATCTCCAAGTTGTCGGCACGAACAGCTGCGACCCTAATTCCAGGTCAGTGCATGATGCTGTCCCTGGCACTGAGCCTCGCGGTTCCGCAGCAATTCATGAGGCATGCAGACCTGATAGTGGCCTCCGTGCCTGGAACTCCCCTACTTGGTACTAATGGTACCCCAGTGAGACTAGGACCAAGGCTGGTAACCACTCCCTGTGGATCAGCCCCTCCTCTCTCCTGCGATGAGGAAGAAGAGGATGAGGAAGTAATATATACTCCTCGCCATTCCTCATCTAAACCTAGACCCTCTCAGCACCAAACTTGTACAGACATGCGGGGCTGGTATGGGCAGCCCTAGACACCGCCTCCTATACCCTTGCCACCTGACTGGCCATACTGGTATCCGTGGGCAATGTATAGGTAAGGCTATGTTTTAGTCAGGGGTATTTTTAGTAAAAGTCATGGACAGGTCACAGGCAGTAAACGAAACTTTGCGGCCTGTGACCTGTCTATGACTTTTACTATATACCTTTTACTAAAACTTGGGAGAGGGGCCACGGGGCTGGGGCAGGTTCCCTACCTGGCTCCTGGGAAGCAGCAAACTCTAGCTCCTAGTTCCATATGCTGCCTCCACTCCGCCCCGAAGCTCTGGTTCTTCAACTCCCATTGACTGGGAACTGTGGCCAATGGGAGCTGCGGGGGTAGTGCCTGTGGGTGGAGGCAGCACATGGAGCTAGGAGCTGAGGGAGGAGAGTTCCTGTCGCCTTTTTGGGGAGGGCCCCCCCAGGTGAGCATGGGCCCAGCCCTGAGCCCCTCCCCACACCCAAACTCCTGCTGCAGGAGGCCCCGAGACTGCCCCAGCAACAGCCAGCGTGACTGGCCCAGGGGCTCCCCTAGCTGCTCAGGCGACTCCCGAGCCAGCTGCATGGGCCACTGCGGCAGGCACGGAAAATAACAGAATCTGTGATCTCCATGACAAACATTGAGCCTTATGTATAGGGCCCAAAGCCTCAGGCCCCCTAACTCACCGAGGTCTAGAACAACACAGTCCCCTTCACCAGCTGTCCCAGCACCTTTAGAGACACAAGAAGAAGAGATTGTGGAGCCTGAGGACACAGCTGAAGGTGACACCCTGCCAACCACTCACATCTCATCTTTGTCAGTGGATGAAACAATAATGCTACCACCCCCCACTATGGGGGATGATAACAAATCTTTTCAAGACTCTTCAGAAGGATAGCTGAATCTCTGGACATTTCACTAGCTCAGGACATACTCCAGGCATCCCCAACAGCAAAGATAGCACTGCCAATTAATGATGCCATCATGGACCTTGCAAAAATAATCTGGCAGGCACCTGTCACAGCCCCTCCCTCCTGTAAGAGGTTTGACAAAAAGTATTATGTGCCAGCAAAAGCGGCTGAGTTTTTATTCACCCACCCTGCATCAAACTCGGTGGTGGTGGATGTGGTCAACCAAAGGGGAAAAGCACCACTAGTCCGGAATTACCCTGCATGATAAGCACTGGAAAAGGCTAGACCTTTTTGGTCAGAAAGCGTACTCCTCTATCACACTCCAATTCCACATAGCCAATTATTTGGCCGTACTGGCAAAATACACACATAATCTGTTTCGCAAAATGTTGGAATTAACATAAAAACGGCCACACTGGGTTAGACCAAAGGTCCATCTAGCCCAGTATCCTGTCTTCCGACAGTGGCCAATGCCAGGTGCCCCAGAGGGAATGAACAAAACAGGTCATCATCCATTGACCACCTTATTGAAAGTTTACCCGATGGCAAAAAGGAACAGTATAAGGCAAACATCTCTGAGGGGCAGGACAGCCCTACAGCCTCTCTTGACTCTGCAGACATGGCAGCACAGTCCATCAATACATCCATGGTCATGTGCCGTGCATCCTGGCTCCACCTCTCCAGGTTCCCCAGGGAAGTCCAATCCACTGTGGAGGACTTACCCTTTGAGGGTCAAAAATTGTTTGCTGACAAAACCGATGTGTCCTTACACACCTTAAAGGATTCACAGGCGACGTTAAAAACCCTGAGCATATGTACCTGCAAACAAAAAGAAACAAGGCAAGTTTTACAACCAGAGATGCCAGGCTGCCCATACTCTCAACCCCAAAGACAGAATGACCAACGACTTAAACAAAGACAGACCAGACGTTGGCAGAACTAAGATCAGCCTTCAATGTCTCAACCATCTACTTCCAGACAATCATTTTGAAGGGGTGGTCGAGGGCACGAGACCTCCACATTCTCTGATTCTGGAACCAGATCTAGTCTCTTGCTCACTTGGAGACAGTCTGTAACCATACTGCCTTGTTTGGAACACCATCACAACAGACAAATGGGTTCTAGAGATTATCCAGAATGGTTATTCCATCCCTTTTATTTCTATCCCACCTACCCACTCCCATTCCCCGTCCCTCTTCAGGGACCCCTGTCATGAGCACCTGTTACAACAGGAAATAAACCACCTTGTACAGTTGGGTGCTGTGAAACCTGTACCATCTCAACACGGGGAGAGGGTTTTATTCCCGTTTATTTTCTTGCTCAGACAAAGAACAACAGGTGGAGACCCATCCTGGATTTGGGAAAACACAACAAATTTGTGAGAACATGACGTTTCAAAATGGTGACTCTTATCCGCAATAATTCTGGCATTAGAGAAAGGAGATTGTCCCTCTGCCCTTGACCTCCAGGACGCTTATTTTCATATTACAGTTTAACCCGGCACACCGAAGATTTGTGCAATTCACCCAAGGGAATCCGCATATCCAATACAGAGTGCTACCCTGCCTGTGTACTGTGTACTTCTGCCTGTCAGCTGCCTCAAGAGTTTTTTCCAAGGTTCTCGCTGTCGTTGCAGCTCACCTATGCGAACAAGGAGTGATATTTCCATACTTAAATGACTGCCTTATAAGGGCACTAATGCAGCAAGGAGTGCTAAATGCCACGCAAACCACGATAACCCTATTCACAGACCTTGGGTTACAAATAAATGTACAAAAGTCCACCCTGGTTCCTGTCTAACTGTTGGAATCCATAGGAGCCTACTTCAACCATCTCACAGAAACAGCAATGTTACCCCCACAGTGCTTCCTTACCCTAGTCAACCTAAATTTCAACAGTGATGGACAGCTCACTAACATCTGCCACACATTTACAACTCTTGCGGCACATGTCGCCAGCAATGTTTGTCGTACAATATGCCAGGCTCCACATGCAATGCTTACAGGCCTGGCTTCGAACCATGTATATAACACACACACATTCTCTCAACAGAAGCCCTGCAGGGTAAAAGACTCGCTAACATGGTGGACGCAACCACAGAACGTCTGCTCAGGAATCCCTTTCCAACAAAAATTTCCAACCATGACAGTCATGACACACTTTTCTCTAGTTGGTTGGGGGGCGCATTTATGTGGCAAATCGATCCATGGCCACTGGTCCATCCTTGGAGCTAAGGGCAGTCCGAAATGCATGCAAGCACTTTCTCCCTTAAATCAAGAACAATGCTATCAAGATCCTTACTGACAATATACCATGCATGTACGATATAAATTGTCAAGGGGGAGCACGATCATATCCTCCATGTGCAGAGGCAATACGCCTCTGGAATTGGTGCAACACCAAGAGCATAGAGATATTGGCATCCTATCTGCTGAGATGTCAGAACACAACAGTGGACCAACTAAGCAGAGATTTCTCACAAATCCATGAGTCGGAGATGGATCCCAGAGTTCTCAAAGCCGTATTCAAACTATGGGGGTTCCATAGATTTATTTGCAGCAGCTCAGAATGCCAAGTGCCCACAATATTGCTCCTTGGCTGGATTGGGACACCACTCCCTGGGCAACGCTCTCCTCACAAAATGGGAAGCGCCACTGATGTATGCTTTTCTTCTGATCCCACTACTGAGCTGAGTTGTTCACAAGATCAGGCAGGACAAATCCAGGGTCGTTCTCATTGCACCCACGTGGCCCGGATGAACGTGGTTCCCATACCTGAGACAGATGGCAGTGAAACTGCCTCGAACCCTTCCCTTAGTGCTTCACCTTCTGTCACAGGATGCAGGGCTTGTCCGTGACCCCAACCTCGCAGTACTCCGCCACAAGGCCTGGTTACTCCATGGCTAATGGGGGGTCAAGAAGGACTGTTCCCAGGAAGTGAAAGTTATTCTATCGAACGGTCAGATACTAAGCACAAGAAAGACACACAGGTGGAAACGATTCGGCACTTGGTGCCAGTACAAACAGATTTTTTCCATAGTCGGCCCTAGTATATAGTCGAGGATTCTGGGACTTAAAAAATCAGGGCTATCCACCAGCTCAGTCAGATTACATTTGACAGCCATCACCTCCTTCCACGACAGGGTGGACGCAGTCACTGTCTTTGCTCACCTAATGACTAAATGCTTCCTTAAAGGCATGGAAAACACTTATCCCACACTAAGAAACGCTACTGCCATGTGGGATTTCAACCTTGTTCTATGCAGTCTCATGGGAGACTCATTTGAATCCCTTGCAACTTGCTTTGTTGCACTTAACAGTGAAGGTTGCTTTCCTAATTGCCATCACATCAGCAAAGATGGGGTGGGAGAATTAGGTGTCCTAATGGCACACCCATCTTATGCTACGTTTTTTTAAGGATAAAGTACTCCTATGACCACACCCTAAATTCATACCCAAGGTTGCCACCCCTTTTCATTTAAATCAGCCCATTTACTTACATGTATTTTTCCTGAAGCACCATACTGACAACAGGGAGGCCTCATTCCACACGCTAGACATTTGCAGAGCATTAGCTTTCGTCATAGAACAAAAACATTCAGAAAATCATCTCAACTATTCATTTCCATAACAGAATGCTCGAAGGGCCAAGCCATCTCAAAACAGACTATACAAATGGATATCTGTATGTATTCATTTGTGCTATCAAACAAGCAGTCTGCAATCTCCACTTGGAGTTCACACACACACACACACACACTCCACCAGAGCGTTATCAACATCTGTGGCCTGTCACTGACATTTGCAAAGCAGCTACCTGGGCATCCGCCCATACTTTCAGTAAACATTATGCTTTAGAATAACAATCAGCAGCAGACACTCAGTTTGGACTCAGTGTTATCCACCGTCCAGTGAAGCAACTCCGAAACCCCTCCGCTGAGCACCCCCAAGGACACTCCTTGAAGAAGAGAAGGTTACTCACCTTGTGCAGTAACTGAGGTTTTTCGAGATGGTTGTCCCTGTGAGTGCTTCACAATTTCCCTTCCCCCTCCCCCGCCAGCCTGCACTTTGGAGTTTAATGCCATCTTCTGAGGTAGAGAAGGAACTGGGGGATGATTGGCTTTGCACTGCTATGTAACCACTTGGAGAAACGCGAGATGGCTACAGCGCATACGCGGCCCAACCAGGCACTGCTACTACAAATCTCAGATTACAAGCACAGGGCGCCAAGACACCTAAAGTGGAGCACCCACAGCGACAACCATCTCGAAGAACCTCAGTTACTGCACAAGGTGAGTAGCCTTCTCACCCACATGGACAACGTGTCTTGAACCACAGTTACTGTAAAATAAGTAATTGTTCTTCTTTCTACCATGCCACCAAGTCTTCTCCCTGCTGCATCCCTTTAAATGAATCCCACAATCTGCCAAGGAACAAAGTCATTGTCCTTCTGTGACTTGGAGAAATAGAATTGGTTTCTCCCTTCTTCTCTCTCCTCCCCTCTCCCCACAGTTGTCCCTGGCCCCTGCTGCCTCACTACTCACCTCATCCAGGACTTAACTTGTCCCTGGGCTTACAAGGGCTGAGTAAACCTGCTGTGAACGGGGATATTTGTATTTGTTTAATACCACTTTTCCCAGTAGACTTAGTAGCTAGTTGGGAGGCTGTGAAAAGTGATGTTAACATACAAGTATACCTTTCTACAGCAGCAAAAAAAAAAAAGCAACCAAAAAAGGAAAAGAAACAACAAAGACAAGAACGTGCAAAGCACCTTATTTGTTTCTCTATTCTGTTTAGGTCCAGTAAAGAATAGAGACAACTGTACATTTTTATTACTGAGTGGAAAAAAAACCCAACACCTCCCCCCAAACCTTACATAAATAAATTGCAATGGTTTGGATATGTGTATGTGCATAATTAACTTTAACAAAAACAAATAAAGTATTTTAGGAAAAATTGTCAGAGCCACGACCAGCAGTAGTTGGTGGCCACGCTCTGAGGCCACCAAAAAAATTTGTTGTGTGAACCCCTGAGGTCACTAGCCAGAAGTTTTATTCTGTTTGTCACCAGTACTTATGCAGATTGATGACGAAGGGTTGCTCTTCCTCTTCTCTAGAGCGCCTGTGCTCCTTTTCTTTTCTGAAGCTGAATTACTGTACTGTCTGGCACAGCCCTTTCCATCTGACTTTTTATAACTGTATATGAATAGACAAGTGGATTTGTTGGGGGATCATAATATAATATTCCAACAGTAGGTCTCTAAAGTTGATCTTCGATAATGTTGGTAAATGTCGGTTATTTTTCTCTTTTAGTGGAGTATACTTTCATTGGCACTACATATGAAGAATATCTTGGTAAAATCTTAAAGATGGTTATATTGATTATGATTAGAGCCAGTAGCTTGATAGCAGTGGTACTCAGACCTCAGTGGTTCAGGAGCCAAATTAGTGATTTGCATTACCCAAAAGAGCCACAGTTTTGTGAATTCATAGATTCATTTACCATAGTACTATATATTCATGTTTAAACAGTATGATGGCTGTGTGTGTGTGTATAGATAGATAAATTCTCACAGCAAAATGATTGACCAAGTATTTTGTCAACTACAATCGGTTAATAATGTAAAAGCATCTTGATTGGCTGTTAATTATATCACAGTATTTTAGTATGTTCTGTAAAGAGCTGCAAGAGTCATATCAAAGAACCACTTGTGGATCATGCGCCTCAGTCTTGAGTATCATTGCTTTATATAAACAAAATATAGTATTTGTGGTGGCATGTAAAAGCCAGTTCCCTGGACACACAGATTCTGTACTGGATCGAGTTAGACTGCAACTCAAAATGATCTATCTTAAGTAGTCTAACGTTCCCCTTTCCTTGTGAGCAGATCCAGAAAACAATAAAGAAGACAGCCCGCCGGGAGCAGCTGATGCGAGAAGAAGCTGAACAGAAACGTTTAAAGACTGTACTTGAGCTGCAGTTTATTTTGGACAAGTTAGGAGACGATGAAGTGCGCAGTGACCTGAAACAGGGCTCAAATGGCATCCCTGTACTGACAGAGGAGGAACTGACAATGCTGGATGAGTTTTACAAGCTAGTTGACCCTGAGCGGGACATGAAGATAAGGTAACGTGCTAGTTTTACTATTAAGTAATCTCTGTAATGTTAATATTGATCAGTGCATTTATTCTAATTATCTTCAGCATAAGAATTTTGAGACCTGTCAAGTAATGTTATGCTTCAATTAATTAATATTTTTGTTGAAGGTTGAATGAACAGTATGAACAAGCATCCATTCACCTGTGGGACTTACTGGAAGGGAAGGATAAGCCTGTTTGTGGAACTACGTGTAAGTATGTTTAAAGTAGAAGATTGAATGAAAGGAAAAAATATACGAAATATATAAGTAAAAGTTACATTACAAATTCCTGTGATTATAGTTTTAACTGTCAGAATTGCTATCTTTTGCTAATTGCTTGTCAGGATAGTGACTGAATTATCTTAGTCTCAGCTATGTTGTAACTGTAGTTCAGTGAAATGCTAACTTAGTGCATATTGTATTTGGCACTGACACAACCTTACTCATCACTTACTGGGCCCCCAGTTTCTGCTGCTTCAGCAGTGTTCTGTCACTGATCGTGCTTAGTAGCAGTTTTTTGCTTTCTAGAAAACTGTGGGTTATGCAAGGAATATTTTTCAACTAAATATGTACTTGGTTAGTTTTAGACCTTAAACAAGGCAAGTTATGACTTTTTTTTTTTTAAATGGAATGCTTAAATGGTAGCCAAATTTTCAGGCGACCTCAGCTTCTGTTGAGGTGCTTAAATGGGAGTTAAGCTCTTTGGAAAATCTGGCAAGAATATCATCTGGTTTCTTAGCAAGATATGGTTTGTTTTATTTGTGTAAGTAAATCCATCTACATATGTGGTTTTATGAAAACAGCTATATATCCAACATATTGCTTAATTTGAGATGAAATGAACCTTCCTGTTGGAGGAATTAAAGGAGTATGGTTTTAAAACGATTCTCAGCAATTATATTTCACAGAATGGATGTTTTGAAGTATATTTGTGTGAACAAGATAAACCATTAAAGGATAAGGGGTTTAATATTTCCAGGGTTGGTTGCTTTTCTCTGAAAACTGCTATAGCTGTTGAGATAATAATTCTCTGACATAATTATACTTTGTGATTTTGGACCAAATAGATAGTTTAGGCTGAAAATGTGACATAAGGATGTGCTAACCTTGTCAAGAATTGTTGAAAACAACTTAGAGTTTTAGGAAGATAAAATATTTTTGTACGTAAAGCAGAATTTTGTCAAGAAAAAGCAATCTTTGCGTATGCTTTCATTTACAGTTGCTGCTTATTCTACAGTTGAAATTGTTCTCTATTTTCTTTATCACTTAGAAAATGTGGTGTTAAAATCAGGGTTTTGTTTTTAGTATTTTCAGTATTACAAATAATGCACAAAAGAATAATTACTTGTAATTATAACAAAACATGGCATTTTAAGTGACAACTAGATACTATTAGGATTTTCTTGTGTGGGCCCAAGATATGTAGATGTATGCTTTACAGTGCATTCAGCTTATTAGGGAAGTGCTTGTTGTGACGCCATATTTTAGACTGAATTCCATTTTGTACTTAAAGCAAGGATTTAACATCTTTGCTATATATGAAAAATGCAGTGTATCATCCAAAGTTACACAACTTAATTTTTGAGCACAGAAGTAAATTTTTGAAAATTCAGTAGATTAGTTGGACATAAAATCGTTTGAAAACTGTGTTCTTTAAGAAATTTAGCATCTACCATACTTAAATTCACTCCCAAATGAGTTTAACGGAAGAAAATTCTTCAAACTTCCATATATAAAAGTAATAGAAATCTTGTGTCTATGCTATATTTGAAGAATTTTTTTTGTAAAAAGGTAAGTTATTAAAAATTGTATATAGTTATGATATAGGCTTACGGACAGGTTCAGGTCAACTTTTACTTCTGATGTCAAATGACTCCATGTATCCCAACCAATTGCCACTATTCTTCTGCAGCTAATTTGCATGCAACAAATGGGTTGTAATATGTTGGTGAGATAAAGACTGGACACATGTCAAAAGTTCTCATTGGCAGATTAGTTGGCCTGGCTGATGCATCTCTTTGTCTCTGAGTAGATGCAGCTGTGTAGTCCATTTAGAGTGGGTGTGTGGGCATGCGCGCCAGCCAAAGCTGAAGAAACTTTTCTAAGCCATACCTGTAGAGGGGCAGTGCTTATGCCTTATGACTAGCACCTCCCCTGGCTCTGTGCGGTGTGCCCCCACTTCCATTTTACTGCCTGTGTCTGGGGTTGGAGCTCTGTCGTTTTCACCTCACAATCCCTTAATATAGTGTTAGATTTAGTGTATGTTACCAGTAGTTTAAGTCTTTCCCTGGTGATGTGTTCATCAGGGTTTAAACATCTGTAGTGTGGGGGAGTGATCCCCACATGTGGGGCTTGCTGGCCCTAGGAAAAGCCTACATTAAAGAGGAGTGTTCAGTTTGCAGATTATTTACCAAATGCACTCAAGTGGCAAGGGACCATCAGGGGAGGGCATGTGGATTGGTCAACCCCCCCCGACCTGACTGCATCCTCCTATGGGATCTATGCCCCTTTCTGGGGCAGTCCCCCTGTCTCGGGGGAAGCACGCTCCCCAGATGTGTGCTGCAGATGATACTGCTGTCTCTGGCTGCCATAGTGGCACTTCTGGACCACCATCATGTACACCCCCCAGAATCATAGCATAACCCTAGACTTTGCAGTTGTTCCAGTACTCTAGGGTTATGCTATGGTTCTTGGGGGGTGTACGCAGATCTCGCGGAGATCTTGCATATACTTGAGTTACCAGTGTCTAACAACTTATTTCATGGTACATTTTAAGATACTTACCCCTTAGGATCTAATCAGAAATGAAGTTCAGCTTTTCATAGATTCAAGAAGAAGAATTGCTTCAAAATAACTTTGAAGTTGTTAGCTGCTCTTTAAATTACCGTGGTTTAATGTATAAACAGACAGTATGCAGTGCTGGCACAACTCAGGAAATGCTTTTAATTTCTGATTGTTAAATTCCAGAGGACATTCCATGGTAGATAATTAAATTCAAAGTGACATTAGACTAATTCTGGACAGTAAATGTTGCCTACCAATAATTGGAAAAGAAGTTTTGAGATTTTGGGGAGGGATGGGGGGGGAACAGACATCATCCTGGAAAATAGTTATATGATCTTTAGTCTATACTTGACCAGAGTTTAATTCCTTTGCAGACAAGGCCTTGAAGGATGTTGTTGAACGTATTCTTCAAACTAGTTATTTTGATAGTACCCACAACCATCAGAATGGATTGTGTGAGGAAGAGGAGGCAGCCCCTGCACCTGCAGTGGAAGATCCTGTAGCAGAAGCTGGTAAGTACATTTATCTGTTTTGGTCTCCATATGTAAGTTGTAGGTCTACTGTTATCCCTACTTGCTGGGGTCCATGAGAGCAGTGGAAAAATAGTTACAAATGTGAAATAAATCAAGCTCTTATATCCGAACTATTCAGTCAGCCTAGTGCCGTAGACAGAATTTCATGCTTTGTAAAAGAACATATGTAGCCTGGCTACATACTAGATAAATGCAAAGTGCATAAATGTTAGGAATGAGCTAACTAGCAATTAAAATCCTGAATATAGCAGCAGCCTAACAAGGCACAGCCACTTAATGGGATCTTCACTGATTGGGCAAATGTTCAAAATATGCACTCAAGACAAAGCTCATTGCACTTCTATTGAGGAATCCATCTTAACAGTGAAACTGTTTATGTGCTATCGTGTAGATTAAAATTGGTGACCACATCTTGCTTTCCCTTGCAGTCCAGTTTGCTGTAGAGCTGTAGGTTTAAGAACAGAACCTATGTTCTCCTAATTCTAAAATCACAAAGATTCAACAAAAACAGTGTTTGTCAAAGGAAGATACACTGTTAAACTACTGGTTGGGATTGGACTATTTCCCCCCCCCCCCCGAGTCAAAAGGAAAGAGTAACATATACATTTACTTAATGGAATGTGCCTAAAATAGTATATTTTTCTCATAGAACCTGAGCCAACAGAAGAATACACTGAACCAAGTGAAGTTGAATCAACTGAGGTACTATTCAGTGGAAAGATCGCAGTCACTATTTTAGTTTTAATGCCACTGTCTGTCTTTCATACCTTTTTTTTTTTCATTTTTATTTTAGTTTGTAAACAGACAGTTCATGGCGGAGACTCAGTTCAGCAGCAGTGAGAAGGAACAGGTAGATGAGTGGACAGTTGAAACGGTTGAGGTAAGATGTCTTATGTGCTGCTGGTAAAATTGCAGTCCCTGTTTTCACTGACTCACAACTCTTCAAAACATTCATAATAGATTTTAATGCAAAAATAACCTTTTTACCAGTCTTGAGCTGGCCATATTTTCCGGTATTGTGTACCCAGCTCGAAGATCTCTATAGCATTAACCTTGCATGTAGCTAAATCTCAATGGTGAAGTTCCTTTAGTAGTGTAGTAGTAGGTTTAGGAGGTGGAACTAGAAGAGTAACAAGCAGTTTTAAAATTGTCACTGATGCATAGCCAATGTAAAACTTCTAAATTGTAGTTACAGCTATTGACAGCATTATGGAGCTGTATTGCTTTATGCAGTTCCCTGGTGATACAGCTGCTAATTCCACATGTAAACTCAACCACAGTTTACATTGCCTGCTGGCTGTTCACAAGTCTGCTCAGACGTAGATAAATCTATATGTACTACATATATTTTTACTTCTAGAAGAAAAGTCATACTTAAAAAGAAAACTGTTAATGCATTATTCATTCTTCATACAAGTCATGAAAATGAGTGTTCAGCTTTAACACTCTGTTTTGCACACATGAATTACAACACTAATAATAAGAATTTTACAAATACTGTGACTTACATAGATTTATTATCTAATATTTAAATCCACCACTCTACTAAAACAGAGGCTCTTTACACACATTTTCATGTATTGGAGAGAATAGTTATCCACTGTCTTACTTCATAACTTCTTGATCAGTGGATTTAACATGAACTTACTCCATCCATTAGGGGTGTGTGTGTGTATATATATAATATGAACAAAGTAATCTTTCAGTGTATATGACTGGATTAGTGCTTGGTTCAGCTTAATCTCATGCAGAATCAAGTTCCAGAGCTGCCCCCTTCCAAGAACATTTTTATTCCCTTTGACTCCATGCGGTGTCTTCCTTGCTCTTTCAGCCTTGAGATGGAGTAACTGCCTGTCACTGCTTCAGGATTTCTTGAGAAAAGAGGAACCATCTTGATATGTGCTCTGCCAGATATTATAGCCAGTCCATCAGAAATTCATGATCCACAGATTTATTCATGGCTTTCAGAATGAACAGTACTTAGAATGGATGTGAGACACCAGTCTATAGCTAGAAGATTTTTCATTTGTATAACTGTGCTGCTGACTGTGCCATATTCTGATGCTTAAATCCCATTCCTTGTCTTAAAAAACAAAACACCCCCCCCCCCATATATTAAAATTAGGGCTGTCAAGCGATTAATCTGTTTAGTCGTACGATTAAACAATAATAGTATAACATTTATTTAAATATTTTTGGATGTTCTCTACATTTTCAAATATATTGATTCAATTACAACACAGAATACAACGTGTACAGTGCTTATATTTTTGATTATTTGCACTGTAAAAAAGCAAAAACGAAATATTTTTCAGTTCACATAATACGAGTACTGTCATGCAATCTCTTTATCAGGAAGTTGAACTGAGAAATGTAGAACGATGAATAAAAATAAAACAGTGTAACATTTTGGAGCTTGCAAGTCCAGTCAGTCCTACTTCTTGTTCAGCCAATTACTCAGACAAACAAGTTTGTTTACATTTGCAGGAGATAATGCTGCCTCCTTGTTTACAGTGTCACCTGAAAGTGAGAACAGGCGTTCACATGGCACTGTTTTAGTTGGCGTCACAAGATATTTACATGCCACATGTGCGAAAGATTCATATGTCCCGTCATGCTTCAGCCACCATTCCAGGGGACATGCATCCATGCTGATGATGGGTTCTGCTCGATAACGATCCAAAGCAGTGTGGACTGACGCATGTTCATTTTCATCATCTGACTTGGATGGATGCAACCAGTAGAAGGTTGATTTTCTTTTTGGTGATTCGGGTTCTATAGTTTCCGCATTGGAGTGTTGCTTTTTTACGACTTCTGAAAGCATGCTCCATACCTCATCCCTCTCAGATTTTGAAAGGCACTTAAACATTGGGTTGAGTGCTGTAGCTGTCTTCAGAAATCTCATGCTGCGTTGCGTTGTCAAAATCTGCAGTGAAAGTGTTCTTAAAATGAACTTGTGCTGGGTCATCATCCGAGAGTGCTATAATATGAAATATATGGCAGAATGCGGGTAAAATAGAGCAGAAGACTTACTATTCTCCCCCAAGGAGTTCAGTTACAAATTTAATTAACACACTTTTTTTTATTGAGCGTCATCCACATGGAAGCATATCCTCTGGAATGGTAGCCAAAGCATGAAGGGGTATATAAATGTTTAGCATACCTGGCACGTAAATACTTTGCTATGCTGGCTACAAAAGTGCCATGCAAATGCCTGTTCTTGCTCTCTGGTAAATGATAGGGCTGCATTATCTCCTGTAAATGTAAACAAACTTGTTGTCTTAGCCATTGGCTGAACAAGAAGTAGGACAGAGTGGACTTGGGGTCTCAAACTCAGTTTACCTTAGGGCCAGTGCCAGTCCTCAAATCCTCCCAGCGGACCAATAATGTCACTCATGCCTCCCAGAACCTGCCCCCCCCCGCCCCCGCCAAAAAACTCCACCCCCCCCCACCTGCCTAAGGCTCTGGGAGGGAGTTGGGGTGAGGGAGGAGATCTGGGGTAGGGGATTGGGGTGCAGGCTCTGGGAGCAAGTTTGAGGGGTATGTGGGGGGGGGTGGAGGTGCAGGATTTGGGAGGGGGTGCAGCCCTTACCTGGGGATCCAAGACTGGGCGAGCTGCGGGGCCTCCGCACGCTGCTGCCCCCAGGCACTGCCCCTGCAGCTTCCCATTGGCCGCAGGGGTGCTCAGGATGGGGGCAACGCATGGAGGCACAACCTAGTCCCTCCCCACTGTGGGGCCACAGGGAGGGGCCGGCAGACACCAGGAGCGAGCAGGCAGATGCTGCTCTGCTCTGCTGCGCTGCCGGGGCCCTGGGTCATTGTAAATTGCCTGGGGGGAGGGAGTGCCCGGGGGCGGCACGTGGGGCCAGTGGAGAGACCAGGCCCCAACACAGCTGAGCCCTGTGGGCCGCAGATGGCTTGCGGGCTGGGAATTTGAGACCTCTGCTCTAAAATCTTAGATTGTTTTGTCTTTGAGTGCAGTTATGTGACAAAAACACCCTACCGTTGTAAGTTTCGCTTTCATGACAGAGATTGCATTGTAGTACTTGTATGAGGCGAATTGAAAAATAGTATTTCTTTTATCATTTTTACAGTGCAAATATTCGTAATAAAAATATGCACTTCGTATTCTGTTGTAATTGAAATACATATATATGAAAATGTAGAAACATCCAAAATATTTAATAAATTTCAATTAGTATTCTATTGTTTAACAGTGCGATTAAAACTGATCAATCGGTTAATTTTTTTCAATTGAGATTAATTTTTTTGTTAATCGTGTGAGTTAACGGTGATTGACAACCCTAATTAAGATGGCAGCAAGGTTGAGTATGAGTAATTTGGAATTTAAAAAAGTTAGGATTTTATACCCAAAACAAGAAGCATAAACCCAGGAAATTGAGTAAAGGTTTAACTTAAGTTAACCAAGCATTATGGTACAGTTGGACTCTCAAACAGCTCTACACAGTAGTGATGCTATGCAAAGCTATACAATTATGATAAATTTTAAAATGTGTAGTAGTCCTACATGAAATGATTTTTAAAGAACCTTTACATATTTTTTCTCATGGTATCACTACTGGGCAGTTAAACCTGGTCTACAGCTGCTTTGCATTTCCAGAACAACACAAAGTGGTAGGAAAGTAAACCCTAGTCCTCCTGCCCTTTAAGTACGTGCGTGCGCGTGCACCTCCCCCAGCTCTCTCCTGCCCTGTGTGTCAATCTGGTTCTGTGGGGTAGTTTATGGAAAGAAATGTTGAAGATTAAGGGTCACATCGTTCCATTCTTCGTAATTGTATGTTTTTTGCTCTTCAGTAGAGAGTAGTAGACACAGACTTCCTCAGAGAAGTTCACAAAGAATGGCCCTCTTTTTAAAATGGCCATCATTTCCCAATGTACTCCATGGGACAGAGGTCACAGCTTCTCTTGGCGAAGATAGCCACTATTATGCAATGGGAATTAAGCCATTTTTTTATCAGGGAGGATGCCAGCCCTTTTGCTCTCAGAAGTCGGCATCCATCTTAACTGAGGGCCGCCTGTTGCTTTGGTTGTGTTGAGAAATATTTGATGTTTTGAAAGGAGGCAATTCATGAGTTTCTCTGAAGGAGAAATGTTGACTTCTGAAGGAAACGGTGTGGTGGTGGAAATGACCGTGATCTTAAATTCTCTCTAAAAACTACTCATTACAAAGATATACTCAAGATTTACCCCTCTGCAAATTTTTGTATGGCTTAAAAAATTAGTGCCTGAGCTAAGGGAAATTTAGTTTAGGTATTGGGCAAATACCTAACTATGAGGCTAGGCAAGCATTAGAACAGGTTACATAGGGCTACAGAAGCTTTAAGAAATAGGTTAGACAAGCATCTGATAGGATTGGTGGTAGGCATACTTCATCCTGCCTCATAATGGGAGGCTAGATGACTTCTTGAGGTTCCCTCCAGCATTGCATTTCTCTCATCTAATTCAGCGTGCTACATTTCTTAAAAGATGCAGTTTTAAATTTCATGCAAAAACTGTCCAGTTTTTATAGATTTGCTTAAAACTGCTTAGGTTGGATGTTTTTACTAGTCAATTTCAGACCATGGTTTTTTAGACTTATAGCCTCGTAATATTAAGCCAGTAGCTGCTAACCAAGTTTTGTGTCCGCTTTTAAAAAAATGGAATCAATTATTGTCAAAGCTTTGTACCAATATCTAAGTGAGGGGGATTCCATACTTGCGATCTTATCATTGTTTTCAAAATGTATTTTACAATCTAACTTCCATTCTCCAAACAATCTTTCTATTTTTTATTTCACACTGAACCACTCCATAATTGGCATTTTGGGGATTGTACAAAGCAAAAATTTAGAATTGGGCCTTCTAAAGTGAGAGGGAATTAAATGTAGTGTAATCTTTTCAGGAGACTTAAAAAACTTAAACAAAAAGCCCTCACTTTGGGCAATGCTTCTGAGATGGTGTTAAATCATATGTACTTATAATGGAAATTTTCAAAGGGTCTTCTTTGGATGGCCAATTGTGTGCACTTGGACATGAGGAATTTTAAACATGTGGAAGTTGGTGGGTTTTTAAATTTATTCTTGGTGCTGAGTGTTCAGTTCAGCTGGGTTCCTAGCCACTAGGATTTTCAAAACTTTACTACCGTGTGAAGCTGTGCTCTCTGGGAGCTGCTGTTGTGTTTCTGAATGCCACACTTCCCTCCATCCTTTGCTCCACGGTCACTCAAGACATCTAGTGATGTCAGATTTCTTCCAGTGGGTACCTTTTGGAATACATAACATCACTAGTCCCACAAAATTGGTGCTAAGTCTGGGTTTTTTGTGGAAGTGGAAATCGGTCATTGTTTTTAAAGTGGTATTATATTAACTTCACGTATCTGTGCTCAAATGCTGTAGAGGAATATATATATATAATATATGCTGTAGAGGAATATAAGTCAGGAATATCTGTACACTAATCAGTGCCTCCAAAATATTGGGCAGGCGCAAATAGCCATACCCATCTCTGGAAATGCTGGCTCGGTGCAGAATATCATAGTGAACTAATAATTCACATAAACTAAAAAATTGTAGACACCTAGTTGTAGCGAAATAAGACCATTTTTGGACACCATCGGAAAGTAGCTCATCTGACAGCGTTTGAGGGCGAGACAAAAGGAACTCAGCTATGAAGACACTAATTAATATTGTAATCATAGAATTTCCCCCTCCGAGAGCATGATTCTGAGTATTAGCCATCACAACTGTGAACAGTCTTCATCTTAGACAATCAGATGTTAGGTATGTTTTTTGTTCCTATAAGTATTCTTCCCTTGATTCCCTCAAGCCATGTGCACCATTTACAATGACCAGTACAGCTAGATTTCAAAGGCATTTCAGCATAATTTGATGTTGGGTCTGTTTGAAGCTGGTCTGTAACTCTTTAGATTTTGGCATTTACTAACTCCTAGATACAGAGAGGCTCTGGACAGATTACCAGTAATGATCCCAATTAATATTTGAAAGGGCCACCACTGTGTTTGGCTTCTGGGGATCAGCAGGGAATGTTCTCAAGCTTGGACACAGTTACGAGCCTCTTCTAAGACTTAACCTCTCTTGCTTGCCATCTCCTGTTGCTCAGTTATTTCATGCCTGAATGTAATCATATGCTATACTGCAGTCCTGTTACTGTGACACCCCCCCGCCTTGAGACTCTAATGTGTAAAGAAAATCCCACTGTTCTTTTTCTCCAAATGTGTGGCAGAGATCCTTTAGTCTATACTGTTTGTGTTCAGGGTATACAGGTTGCAGAGCAGACTTAAGAGACTACTGTTTGAGCATCTTAACTTGCACCTCCAGGCTTAACCATGCCTCTGGGCCTGTCTCAGAATACTGTTTGGGCGCCCATTTTCGCTAGACCAGGCTGCCTGAGACCAGAGGTCACTGCATTCTCAGGCAATTTATGTAGAATAACATCTGGTTACTTAAGTCCCTACAAAGCTGGTTAGGCCTACCTAAGATTTAGAAACCCTGTTGAAACAGACTATAAGGGCATGTCTACACTTGGAAATTTACCAAAATAGATATTCCTGAATAATATTCAGAAATAACTCCATGTGGAACTCCCTTATTGCAGAAATGAATGCCTTTTTCTGATTTAGTTTAGTGGATTAAGTTAAATTGGAAAAAAACTCTTGATTTCAGAATAAGGCCCCATCTACACTGGCAAATTTGTGCGCAGTAAAGCAGTTTTGAGCGCTATAACTTCCAAGGTGTACACGTTGCCAAGTCAGTTAGTGCGCAGAAACTGTGTAGATGCAGTGCTCTACTGCCCTGGCCTGAGGTGACCATCCTTCAGCCCCATCCCATGCATTCCTTTGCACATTTGAAAGTCCCCTTCCTGTTTGCTCGGTGATGCGTGCAGTAGTCTCAGTGCATCTTTCCAGGTGGCCATGCCAGCTCCACACAATCCCCTGCTTGGAGCAATGCAGAGCTGCTGGACCTCATTGGCATTTGCGGAGAGGAGGCAGTGCAGTCACAGCTGCGTTCCAGCTGTCAGAATTATGATACCTATGGATTTCTAGATGCATGATAGAAAGGGGCCATGACCCAGGATACATTGCAGTGCAGGGTCAAAGTGAAGGAGCCGCAGAACACCTACCACAAGGCGCAGGAGTCAAATTACCGCTCTGGTGCTGTGCCCATGAGCTGCGGGTTCTACAAAGAGCTGGACGCTATACTTGGTGGCGATCCCACCTCCACTGAGAAAGACCCTGTGGATATTTAGTTGGCTCGTGTGCCAGTCGAGAGTGGACTGATCTAGGAGGAGGCAATCTTGGACGAGGAGGGGGACCCAGAGGCAGAGGATGACTCGGAGGCCAGAGATGCATGCAGTCATGAGCTCTTTTCTCCCCTGGAGCCTACCCAGTTACAGCAGTTGGAGGTTGACGAAATGCAAACAGGAGAGGAGGCCCCTGGTAAGTGGATCTGATTTTGGGAATTGCTGAAGCGAGGAGTTGGGCGGGAGGGTTTCAGAAAGCAGGCTTGTCTCCCACCTCATGCCTAGCCTGAGCGGTGGAACAGGCTGTTGATAGACTCCCTCACTTCATGGGAATCTCGCTCAGATCTCAAGGAATCTCTCGTGGAGATACTGGGCAATCTGCTGCCACAGGTTCCTCGGCAGAGCTGCTTTGTTTCTTGCGCCATTAACAGTAACTTGGTGGGGGGACCATTGCTGCACACAGGCTAGCCGCATAAGAGCCAGGGCGGAAGCTGCAGGCTTGGAGAAGACCCTCCCTTGATTCCCTGCTCACCCTCAGAAGCGAGATGTCTTCCATAATCACCTCCTGTGGAAAGTGTGGGGAATAGGAATGATTATCAGGCCAACCTTACAGTGCTGGCTCTCCCCAGGTACCCAAGAGCCATGTGCCCAGTGTACAGCAGGAATAGTGATTTACCCTGCCCCTGTGGCTACTCATCATTTTGGGGGTCTTGTGGCTCATGTGTGCTTGCCTGGGGACTGCCAGTTAGTGATAGGTGTGTGAGTACTGGCTGGGTTTTTAAAGCACTGTAACAGTGTTGTCTGTTGCAAACAATACTGCTTCTGTAAAATGTTGCATTTAAACTTCACAGAGATGACCTTGAGATTACAGCCTCCCTCTTTGTTATTGGCGGTAGAATGGCTGCACAAAATTAGAAAGCGTCCAAGAAGAACTAAGGAGGACTTTATTTGTGAGGTTATGATGCACTTTGCTGCTAAGAAAAAAAGAATTGAAGGAGTGGCGGTACAGCGAGAAGAGGGACCAAAAGGAGAATGCAGCACACCAGAAAGAAGCCACAGAGTGGCTCTTAAGTTACGGAGCTCCAAGGTGATACTAGCTCTTTAAACTGAGCAGCTCCATGCACGCATTCCCCTGCAGCCGCGGTCGCAAGACTCTTTACCATGCCATGCCCCCAGACTGCCAACACACTCGTATCAATCTCCTGGCTCCACTCTCTACCTGCAGCATTCCATTCCTCGCAGTCCAGCAGTGTGGACTCCCACTGCACTCAACACAAATTCCTCTGCAGTTTGGCCCTGCTGAAGTACAGCACCCCCTGCATCATACTCCAAAGGAGGTTGGGTATGATCCCTGGATATACACAAATCTGTAGCCGTCCTGGGACCCCTCCTCCTCCTGAGACCTTCCCTTCCTCCATCCCCCTCCCTGCTGATGATTTTTTTCATTTGACTCTCTCTTTTGGTTGTTTTTTTTTCTTCAATAAAAGAATTATTTGTTTGAAAGCAATCTTTATTCTATTAAGTGAAAGCAAAAAGAGCACTGCAAAGCAACATACGATTATGTTAAGGCCCCTTCTTGCATCATATGCACCAGTCACCACCTAGCATTACAGGCACTGCAATCCCAAGCATAGCCACAAATATTAGTCACTTTCAGCTTCAAATTGCTGCCTCAAAGCATCCCTGATCCTCATGGCCCCGCGCTGTGCCCCTTTAATAGCCCTGGTCTCTGGCTGTTCAAACTCAGCTTCCAGGCACAGAGCCTCTGTAGTCGAGCCCTGAGTGAAGCTTTCACCTTTCCCTTCACAAATACTATGGAGCATACAGCACTCGGCTGTAAGCATAGGAATATTGTCCTTGGCCATGTCCAGCTTCCCATATAGGCATTGCCAGCAGTCTTTTAAATGGCCAAATGCGCACTCCACAGTCATTCTGCACTTGCTCAGCCTGTTGTTGAATCACTCGTTGCTGCTGTCAAATTGCCCTGTATATGGCTTCATGAGCCATGGCATTAAGAGGTGGGCGGGGTCTCCCAGGATCACAGTGGGCATTTTGACTTCTCCTGTGGTGATCTTCTGGTCCGGGAAGAATGTCCTTGCTTGCAGCTTCTTGAACAGGCCAGTGTTCCAAAAGATGCGAGCATCATGCACCTTTCCAGAGCAGCCTGTTTTAATGTCTGTGAAATGCCCATGGTGATCCACAAGTGCCTGGAGAACCATTGAGAAATACCCCTTGCAATTAATGTACTTGGTGGCTAGGTGGTCGGGTGCCAGAATTGGAATGTGTGTGCCATTGATCGCCCCTCCACAGTTAGGGAAGTCCATTTGTGCAATGCCATCCACAATGTCGCGCACATTGCCCAGAGTCAGTCTTTTGGAACAGGATGCGATTAATGGCCCTGCGTACTTCCATCAGCACAACTCCAACGGTTGACTTTCTCACTCCGAACTGGTTAGCAACCGATTAGTAGCAGTCTGGAGTAGCCAGCTTCCACAGTGCAATCGCCATGTGCTTCTCCAGCGATAGGACAGCTCTCGTGTCCTTGCGCTGCAGGACTGGGGCGAGCTCGTCACCTAATCCCATGAATGTGGCATTCTTTATCCGAAAGTTCTGCAGCCACTGCTCATCATCCCCGACGGGCATGACAGTGTTATCCCACCACTCAGTGCTTGTTTCCTGAGCCCAAAAGCGGTGTTCAACTGTCGTCAGCACCTCCGTGAATGCCACAAGCAATCTCGTGTTGTAGCTACTACATGTGGCGAGATAAATGTCTCACTCCTTGCCTTTGTAGTTTAAGGAATAACTCCACTGTCACTCGTAACGTGTTGGTCAGTGCGAACAGCATACTGGTCAACAGCTTGGGATCCATTCCTGCAGCCCGAAAGGGGCAGGGTGCACAGTACACAAACCATTGAAAGATGGCACCAAATGTAGACGGAAGCACAGTGATTGCTGGGATGCGAAGCAGTGAATCACTGGGCATTGGGACAGGACCCAGGATGCCCCATGAGGCCTTCCCACAAGTCTTAGCGGCAAAAGAGAAAGAGGTGCTCTGTGGGATAGCTGCCCATGGTGCACCGCTCTGAATAGTGCCGCAGGTGTGAACATGCTATTGCGCAGGCAGCTGTCAGTGTAAGAACACAACAGTGGTTTTCCTTTGGCGCTCTGAGTGGCACTGTAACTTTGCAAGTGTAAATGCACCCTGAGTGTGCCCACATGGAGAGTTATTCTGGAATAACTATTTTGTAAACTTCCAGGTGTAGATGCTTCCTTAGTCTCATTGGTAGACAAATAACTGATTTTTGTATTTCACCTGTCAAAAACAATGCACCATGATGGTGCGTGGATGGATATTGAATAATTGAAGTAATTGTAATGGTTGCTAAACCTTTTGTCACAGCAGCATTCTTTGAGCAGTTCATAGTTCTGAAAAAAGCAAAGGAAATGTATAGAAAAATAAGGCATTAAACCTCCTAGGAAACCTATGTACTGGTAATAGAGGCCCTTGTGCTGGCATTGTAGAAAGATACAGTCATACTCTTTTCCAAGAACTTGGAGTTGTTTTGCACTTACTAGTTTTCCAAACCTTTGTCATCAAAGTTCCAAGTTTTTACTCTTTTTGATAAATTGTTTCTGATATTCTCAACCAAATATGTAGATGAAACCCATGAGCCAATTGTTACTTCGTCACTAGGTTGTAAATTCACTCCAGCAACAACCACAAGCTACATCTCCTCCAGTTCCTGAACCCCATGCTCTCAGTACTGTGACTCAAGCAGACCCTCTTGTTAGGAAACAGCGAGTACAGGACCTTATGGCACAGATGCAGGGCCCATACAACTTCATGCAGGTATGTAGTTGCTCTGCTGTGGTGAACTGGTTTAAGAGGGACACTAAACTTTCTTACGTTTTGTTAGTAATGCCTCAGTTATCCAAAATAAAAATAATAAAGCCATCTAAATAGTAAAGAACAGGTTACCTGCTTGTCTTTTGTACTTTGTTCTATTTGCCTATGAAAACAAGCTGACATAGTTAAATTATCTTTCAGTGGAGTATACTTCATAGTTGTGAGGTAAGTTCCGTAATTTTGGGGTTGTCAGTGGTGCAGGAGAATCCTTGAAATCTTAGTTGATTTTAAATATATTGACATTCCTATTTTTCGTTTAAAAAAAAAAAAAGACCAAATACTTGATCATAACAATCTAATTTAATACATTTTTAATCCTGTTGAATTTTTCTATTAGGATTCCATGTTGGAGTTTGAAAATCAGGCTCTTGATCCTGCCATCGTATCAGCACAGCCCATGAATCCAGCACAAAACTTGGACATGCCTCAGATGGTTTGCCCTCCAGGTTTGTAATGGTAAATCATAAAACTGCATCTTGGGGGAGGTTTGCAAAACTAACTTGATTTCAGTCATTCCTAACCCTGCTATCTCTAAGGTTAAACCCACTTGGTGTTCAGTGAGGTCATTATGTGATTTTCATGGAATACAGCTGTGCTGCAGAGCACTTTGTAGACACCTAGTAGTCTATTGCTCTAATTTTCATTTTTGGCATTGGTGTATAAATTATTGCCCAAACTCTCTGGTAATTGGGTGTCCTTTCAATTATTTGAGCATAAGACCAAGCGTTTGGCTCGTGAAGGACATGTCACTGTGCTTAGGCTAATATTTCTGGATTTAGTGGATAATTCTGACCTTAATTTCTGTGCCTCAGTTCCCTTTCTGTAAAATTCAGATAATACTCCCTCATCTCACAGGGGTAATCAAAAAGTACTTGTCACTCAGACACTATGGTGATGAACACCATAGAAAAGCCCATGTGAAAATTTAATAATTCTGTTTTCAGAGCAGGGTTTGATCAGTGTGCAGTAAATAAGGCATGGGGTCACTCATTAAATGATAAGGAGAAAACAAAATATTGAATAATTGCTCAGTTAAGTGAGTACTATCCATTCTGTGCTTTGAGTCAGGAATCCTTTGTGGGGTGTGAATAGTTTGTGACCATGTAATTAAAGACTCTATCATGTATATGCACAAGGGGGCTGAATTATAGTTGCACAAGCAACATTAATTCTGACATTGCCTAACCTTTTTGAGTGCTTAACTTTAGGGCAATAATAGAATCCCATTTATTTCAATTTTTTACGTGTTTTCTACATTTACAAATATATTGATTCAGTTACAACACAGAATACAAAGTGTATAGTGCTCACTTTATATATTTTTGTATTACAAATATTTGCACTGTCCAAAAAAAAAAGTATGTTTCAATTCACCTAATACAAGTACTGTAGTGCAATATCTTCATCATGGAAGTTGAACTTACAAATGTAGAATTATGTACCAAAAAAAAACCTGCATTCAAAAATAAAACACTTTAAAACTTTAGAGCCCATGAGTCCACTCAGTCCTACTTCTTGTTCAGCCAATCGCTCAAACAAACAAGTTGGTTTACATTTGCAGGAGATAATGGTTCCTGCTTCTTGTTTACAATGTCATCTGAAAGTGGGAACAAGCATTCGCATGGCATTGTTATAGCTGGTGTTGCAAGATATCTTACGTGCGAGATGCACTAAAGATTCATATGTCCCTTCATGCTTCAACCAACCTTCCAGAAGACATCCATCCATTCTGATGATGGGTTCTGTTCATTAACATCCAAAGATGTGCAGACTGACGCATGTTCATTTTCATCATCTGAGTCAGATGCCACCAACAGAAGATTTTTTTTCTTTTTTGGTGGTTTGGGTTCTGTAGTTTTCGCATCTGAGTGTTGCTCTTTTAATACTAATGAGAGCATGCTCCACACCTCGTCCCTCTCAGATTTTTTGGAAGGCACTTCAGATTCTTAAACCTTGGGTTGAGTGCTGTAGCTATCTTTAGAAATCTCACATTGGTACCTTCTTTGCGTTTTGTAAAATCTTCATTGAAAGTGTTCTTTAAATGAACAGTATGCTGGGTCATCATCCGAAACTGGTATAACGTGAAATATATGGTAGAATCCGGGTAAGACAGAGCAGAAGACCTACAATTCTCCCCCAGGGAATTGAGTCACAAATTTAACTAACACATTTTTTTAACGAGCATGGAAGCATGTCCTCTGGCATGGTGGCCAAAGCATGAAGGGGCATATGAATCTTTAGCGCATCTGGTACATAAATATCTCATGACGCTGGCTATAACAGTTCCATGTGAATGCTTGTTCCCACTTTCAGGTGACATTGTAAACAAGAAGCAGGCAGCGTTATCGCCTGCAAATGTGAACAAACTTGTTTGAACAATTGGCTGAACAAGAAGTAGGACTGAGTGGACTTGTAGTAGGACTGAGTGGACTTGTAGTAGGACTGAGTGGACTTGTAGGCTCTAAAGTTTAAAATTTTTATTTTTGAATGCAATTTTTTTTGTACATAGTTCTACAATTTGTAAGTTCAACTTTCAAAATATTGCACTATAGTACTTGTATTAGGTGTAGTGAAATACTATTTTTTTTACAGTAAACATTTGTAATAAAAATGTAGAGTGATCGCGGTATCCTTTGTATTCTGTGTTTGAAATTGAAATCAATATATTAGAAAATGTAGAGTAACATGCAAAAATATTTATTACATTTCCATTGGTATTGTTTAATGGTGCGATTAAAACTGATGGATCGTGATTAATTTTTTTGTTAATTGTGTGAGTTAACTGTGATTAATCGACAGCCCTACTTAACTTTGCAACCGTAATGAACATTTAACACGTGTGTACGTAACTTCCTTTTTTTAATAAAAGCAAACTAAAAAATCAGAATTCCATTATGTGACATATTGATCATTGTATGATGAGTCATCAGTGGGTTTGGAATCTTTGATCCACTGCTCCAAGCCCTGACACTTGAGATAACAGAGTAACTGATAGTAGTAGTAGGTTGTAATCCTTTGTGTCAACTAGCACTAGCAAAAATGGGACACTTTGCCAGTAGGTTTGACAGGAATTTGATAGAGGAATGGAGAGAATCAAGAAAAATATGTTTTGCCCATTTTAAAAACTCTTGGAGTTTTTCTACAAATAGCTTTAGTGTATCATGCTTTGGAGAAGAGACCTGAAATTTTGAAGGCTGTGGCTGTTGTGGCAGGGATGTTCCTCTTGCTGTCCTCATGAAAACCCACCCACATCATGCCAATTTATAAGCCTCTGAAAAACAGTGGTTCATGTGCTCAGTAGAGACTTTGATTTTAGCAGTCAAATTCCCCAAAGATTCCATCTGCACTGAGAATGTTCCAGCTCAGGGCTGAGCAGGCCTTTTGCCGCAACTGCAGTTCTAGGCTGCTGCCAGCTAAGCCAGGTTTGGGCACCTGAAATGTGATCAGGGTGTCTCTTTCCTGTACTCTCAGTGACTCACTGCTGGGCCCAGGCAGCACAGTGGAGCACACTGCCTGATTCAGATGCAGACAAGGGGGGAGGACTGGCGCTTGAGTGGAGTCAGGAGGCACAGGACTGGGACTTGCTAGAGACTGGGACAAGGAGCCAGGGTGAGGAGGAGAGAGGACTGTGGTGGAGCAGAAGAGGTGAAACAGTCAGAAGAATCTGTACCCACATGGGAACACTCCCCTCCACAGGCTGGAATGGAACCCAAGATTCCCTGTCCTTGTTCTCCACAATGGATGAACCATTTTAGCTGCAATTTTCCCCTCAAAATTCATCCTGAGGCTGACAATCAACCTGAAAAATTTCAACCCAAAATGTTAGTTTGGCAGAGTTGTAAACAACTTATTATGGGCTGTGTTGGACAATCTTAGTAAAAGGTGGTGTTTCCAGTCCCGCTTATAATTTATACCATGTAAGAAGTGTACAGTTACATAGTAAATAAAAAGTTTATTGTATTTCCAGTTCATGCTGAATCTAGACTTGCCCAGCCTAACCAAGTTCCTGTGCAACCAGAAGCTACGCAGGTAAGATCTATGCTCGATAAATCATTTACTAGATCTTTAATTGGCTTTAGGTTTATTTTAATTGGTAACTATTGTGTTGGAAGAGGTTAACCATTAGATGCATCAGAAATCAAGCTTATTTTTTCTTGTAAGATTTTTTGGTATTGTTAGTTTCCACTCCCCTTCAATTTTGGTGTCTGCGAACTTGATGGTGGCTGAATTTACATCGGGAAAAGCTGATACAAGAATCAGTGACGGTGTAGAGGGTCTCATGACTTTTTTGTTCAGTAGAGGCATAAAAGCCCTGGAATGAATGGAAACTAGCAGGAAGCGTCCCTGCTAGAAGACTGACAAATGCTTCACCATTGAAGATCAACAGGAAGTGCCATGTGGAGTAATAGAGATTGAAAATGTGCATTAGGAGTAACATGCCTTTTAGACTAAACTCTGTGTGGGAAATGTGTGTTCTTACAGTGATTGTCCACACGGATTCTGCTTTAGGGGCCATGTGTGTGCCCTGGGTGCATTCATTCCCCCCCTCCCTCCCACTTTATATTTTCCAGGTTTTTTTTGCATTTTATAATGTTAAGTGGTGCTTATGGGTTTTCCTCAATGCACTCCCCCTCCCCCCCCCCCGGTCCAAACGAGTTCTAACAGTCATTCCTCAACCATTTATGTAGCTAGCAGCTAAACTGCTTCCAGCTCTGCTGTACAATGGATTAGGGACATGTGGTGGTTCAAAAAAGGTGACTCTGGCAACCAGTCTTGTGGACTTCCTCTCAAGAATTGCCATCAAACCTCTGTTGCAAGGCAGTGCTTTTATTTTTCTGCAGGTGGTTTCAGATCATGTTGGTGATGGAAGCAGAGCAGTTTTTAAAACAACTTTACTGGTCTGCTTCACCCCCTAACTTACCATCAGGCCACAAAGCCTGCAAGGAAGTTGAGTTAAAAGGAGGTAAATTTAGTTCGGGTGGGTTCATGCCAACAAACATCACCTCTGTGCCTGCTGCTACACACTCTTCTTCATCCCTAGTATGCTATGTGCTTTCTGTTGTGGTCTTCTTAGGAGACATAACAGTAGGAAGAATTTTCATTTAAATCAAAACTTACACCTTCAACTGGATTGGACAAAAATATAAATGAACTTAAAACTTTTCTCCAGAGCAGTGGGTATACACTAGAACAAATCAATTAAAATAAATTCGCTTTGCCCCTGTTTCAGCATTACTAAATTTAATCAAATTATGCATAAGTATATTGCTACTGTGGATATTAGTAAAAATTTTGTGTATCCGTAACAAGATTTTTACCACAGGCACAGTTCCTTCCAAAGTTGTCCTGTTTGGTTCTCCAGTTTGTAAAACTTGAAGGAGCTTCTACTAATCTTAAATTCTTTCTGGCAGGTGCCCTTGGTTTCTTCTACAAGTGAGGGTTACACAGCATCCCAGCCCATGTATCAGCCTTCTCATACAACAGAGCAACGGCCACAGAAAGAATCAATTGACCAGATTCAGGCAAGTCCTATTAAATTTTATTTTAGGAGCAATATACTATCTCAATCTGCAAGTGAATAAAGGGGTAGTGTATGACACTTCGAAGATAAAGCTTCATAGTTAAAATATTTGTTTCAGGTGTCAATTGATAAGGCCTTTTTTATGTTGTAGTAATTATTACAAATGCCTTGACCTTATTTGTGACATCTTATATTTTTGATAGCAGTTGTTTGAGTCCTCTGTATTCAAGGCTTAAATTTATTAAATCACCAGCAGCGAGATGCTGATAAAGAGGAGAGGGGCTAGTACTTTTCAGTGGAGCACCTTGTGGAGAATTGCATTGCATAAGTATACAGGATGCTAGCTTGGAGGACGTTATTGACCATGGCTAGTAGGTGTCATATTGGGCACTTGCTTTTCCTCTATTCACTCACTTCTCTGTCGTTCTCTGAGGTTCATGAGTGTGGGAAGACTTCTTTGTTTTCATTCATCCGGTTGTGCTGCGGGGGGCTACAGTTTAGTTGAGGTAGCTCATGTCAGTAGCAATATTTTACAGGCCTTGCCTATAATTTGGTATAGGATGACTTGACATAATCAGTTGCTGTATGAATTATTGCTTAAGTGCTCTTCATTTCAATTGCTAGGCTTCACTGTCTTTGAGTGCAGACCAAACCCCAGCATCATCACCACTTCCTACTGCACCCCAGCCGCAGGTATTCCAGGCTGGGTCTAGCAAACCTTTACATAGCAGTGGAATCAATGTTAATGCAGCTCCATTCCAGTCAATGCAAACAGTAAGTACCAAATGAACTTAATGCTGAATCACTTTGTTTTGTTAATCAAATCTTCTGATAGCCATTATTTTGACCCTGGAATCTAGAATTGCACTTTAGAATAGGCTCTGTTCTTCTAGTGGTTGCACATGTTCATTCCACCGTAGGTGTGTGCATGCCTAGTGCACAGATGTCAGAGACTTTTTTCCCCTCAGTGGTACCTGTTGGGGTGGCTGGAGTGCCCCCTGTGTTGCACTCGCCACTGTGTGCTAGTATAAGAGGAGCCACCCTCAGCTCTTCTCAGTTCCTTCTTACTGACAGTAATGGTTGTCAGAGCGATTTCAGACTTGTTTATTCAAATACCTTCTTCACGCCTTGTAAATAGTACTTCTAATAGGATTCTGTGCAAAACAATTAAAAATTCTGCACAATATTTAAAAATCTGCAAATTTTATTTGTAAATAAATAAAGGTGGAGGCTCCAGCATGGCAGCGGTGAGCACGGGCCACTGGCTGCACAGAGGTGGGAGATCACCCTGCAGGGCACCCACTCCCTTCCCCTTCCCTGCCCTCCCCTTCAGGGACATGGACTTGTAATGAGGGTGCACCCACCCTAACGCAGCACAAGGGCCAGGCCTGCCCCTGCATGCCAGGCGCACCAAGTGTGGGCAGGCAGGCTCAGCCTGGCAGGATCCAAGCTCGGACGGGCTTAGTGTGGGGGAATCCAGGTGTGGGGTGTTAAGGTTCTGGGTGGGGGCATCTCAGTGGGGATACTGGGGTGTGGGGGAATCTGGATGCACTGGGGGGGTTCCAGGTGCAGGGATAATGGGACTCTACAGTGGGTCCAGATGACGGTGTGTGGGGGGGGTGAAGGGACTTGGCAGGGGGAGTCTGGGTACTGGGGGAGTGGGGCTTGGTGGGGTGGGGGTCTGAGTGCAGCTGGTTGGGGCTCAGTTGGGGGTTTCAGGTGTGGGGGGGGGGGGGCGAGTTGGGGTAGTCCAGGTGCATAGGGTGTGGGATTTGTTGTGTTGGGGGTTCTGGTGTGGGGGGGTTGAGGTCACCAGGGAGGTGGCTGGGTTCAGGGGTAGGGCTCCAGATGCAAGGGGGTGGGGCTTGGATGGGAGTGCTGAGTGCAGGGCGCGAGGCTTGGTGAGGGTTTGGGTGCGGGGATAGGGGGGGTTCAAATGCATGAGGGTGGGCCGATGGGGGAGCAGCTCCTGTGACAGTGACCCCCTTTGCCTACCGCTGAGGAGCGATGGGGGCAGAAAGCAAGGGGTGTGAGGATGTGGAACTTCCTGTAGTGGGGGGACGTTTCATGGGAGGCAGGGGGGTCTGGCCCGGCCACTTTGTGCAGGGGACGTACACTCTTCACCCAGCCCTGCCGGGACTGACCAGGGCATCCCAAGCCCCAGGGCTGGGTGGGGGATTCTCGGTGAGGAGGTGTTTCTGGGTGAAGGCGGGTGAGGCTTGGCATGGGTCTGGGTATGGGTGGAGTCTGGATGCACGGCAGTTGGATGGGTCTGACCCAGCACCGGCTGGGACGTCCCTAGCCATTGCCTCTCAACTCCCCCTAGCCCATAGTGATTTAGCTCTCCATCAACTGCTCTAGGTCTCCGAAAAGATGCACCTGTGCTTCTGACCTGTCTGATATGAGGCCCACATTAGTGACAAGTGTCACATTTGCAAGGCCTTCAAACTCTGCTCGAAGAAGGATAGACCAGCTAGGCTTAAGTGCTTGCTTATGGAAGTAGCATTTTGACTCTCAGCTGAGTTATCGCATGTGGAGAGTGCCCAAAGTATTTCAACATTGATATGGAATACTCCACCAGAAGTATTTTCAGCTCCACGGTCCCGATCTCTGGTGCTGAAGGAGAGATCCAGAACTTTCTCAGGCTCACCATCTTGTTCGTCAATCTCGGTACTGAGATGAGATGGGGCATAGACTCTAAGCATGTGGCAGAGAAAGCAGCCCTGCAAGCCTTGCCTACTACGAGGGGTTCACTGCCTTTAGAGCTTGAGGCAGGTCCATTGTGTCTATCCCACAGGCACATGCAACCGCAAGAGACTTGTTTAGCCTCTCAGTACTGTTTTCACCAGTGTTGGAAACTGTCCAACCACTTCCTGCTCCCTCAGCTCAACCCTCAGTGCACTGAGAACCCCTCGTACCCCTATCTAGACCTCTTCTCAAATCAGTTTTATCTAGAGGGAAACCTTCCTTGATTTCTCCAGTACTACCATCCCCAGGTTCAAGTTTCCTCTCTCCAGTACCATCTGCATCAGTGCCTCTGCTATCGGAAGCCTCTGACTCCTTAGACTTGGAAGTGAGGGCCTCCTGTTTCTCGGCAGGGACACAGCACTTATCCTCCTGCAAGGTCACTGGGGCCATGGGCAGTGCAGCAGCCCCATGGCTGGCGTTTTTCCTAAGTCACAATGGCGTAGACGTGGATGGGGCCCAGGTCCATACCAGTGGCCACTCTGGGCTCCATGTGGCATTCCTCCCTCAGCTAGGATCTCACCCCAGCAGTCTCGACCATTGTGGGGAGCGCATTGGACATCATGGCACCAGGAATTTCATTCTTCGGTAGATGACATGGAAACAGGTACCAGGCACAGAGGGTGTCTCTGCTTTCCAGTACTGTGACTGGTCCCAGCCGACCATGATCTTCTCAGGTAGTTTCTCCACCACAGATTATGAAGTTGCCACTACCTCACATGCTGGTTACAGCCTTGTCTTCATCACCAGATGCAACTATAGATTCAGTGGGAGATTCACCTCCTCCAGAAGGCTACAGGGCCCACCAAAATCTCCTGAAAAGGTAGTCTCGGGTCTTTGGCATCAAGGTGGCAGAGATACCTCTCCTGCCTAGATTGAGATTGCTCTGCCAATCAATGAGGCAGTCATGATGCATTTTCATCAACAACCACCTTTTCTTCGAGTGATTGCTCATGTGTATTCCACAATAGGTGTGCGTGCTCAGCACGTGCACCGGTGCTGGAAGTTTTTCCCCTAGGAGTACCCGTAGGGGAAGCGTCGCAGCGACCCCTGGAGTGGTGCCTCCATGGCATGGTATAAAGGGAGCTGCGCACTCTCCCACCCTCAGTTTCTTCTTGCCGCCAGCGAAGGAGTGTCGGAACTACTCTGCTTCAGCTTTGCTGTAGCTCGTCCCCAGAACTGTTCGTTTGTTCAGTGTTGGTACCTGTAGTTAGTTAGCTGTTTAGTTAGTTCAGTTAGTCAGAGAACCCAGACTGGGGCATGCCCCGCGCCCCAGATTTTAAGTTGTGCGGCACTTGTACGCGATCTATGCCGAGGAGTGACCTGCATGCAGACTGTCTGCGTTGTTTGGGAGAAACCCATATCAGCGATGGCTGCAAAATTTGCAAGTTGTTTAAGCCTCCGACCAAGAGAGAGGGGACATTAGGCTCGGGGCCATTCTCATGGAGTTGGCGCTGACCCCGACTGCAGCGCGCCGCTCCGAACTGGCACTGGGCATCAAGGTGTTGGTGTGCAGTGACCTTCCGGTGCCATTGACCAGTCGGCACAGCTCCCCGTCCATGGGGCACACCAAGAAGGCCAGAAAGATGCCTTCTTCGCAGGGCACTGAGGGAAACCCGGGAGAGAGGCTAGACCCATGTTGGGCAGTCCTCGATCCCCACCAGCCTCTAGGTCTCTGACTCATGTATAGCAGAGTAGCCCAGCCTTTTTGAAGCAGACCTCCCCAGATGTCCAGATGCTATCCATGCTGGAGGCCCTGCAGGCTATCCGGGATGTTATGTTCATGCCGGTACCAGGAGCACCGCCGATGTTGGCCCCACACTCCAAGGGCAAGCAGCCGCTGGGATCTCCACTGTCACCCCCAGTTCGGTACTGGTCTCAGTCCAGGGAACGTTCCCAGCGCTGTTCGCTGCCCAGCAACAGTTAGGGGCAAAGTCCCCATGGATCGCCCTTGACTCCCACCACACTGACTGGTTGGGGTCTGTCAGTTCGAGACTCTCGGCACCGCTCCACCTCAAGGAGCGAATACCGACCAGACTGGGACAGGTGTTGCCAAAGGTCCTTGTGTTGGAGGGGTCATCGCAGCTGGTCACAGCACGGATGTCGATGCCGTGTTCGCTCAGTATCCTGCTCCAAGACTCTGCCAAGGCATCGCCTCCACAGCCCCGGACGTCGATCGCCGTCGTCTCGACGTCTCAGATCCGCCCAACGGAGCCAAATGCAGGGCAGTTGTTACCGACGGTACCAGTCCTCCACATAGGGATCACGGTCCCGTGGTCGGTGTCACTCCTGGCACCGCCGCTCTTCCCGGTCCAGAGACAGTGGCAGGTCGTACGTCAGCCCAGCCTCCATTCGTAGTCATCCATCGATGGGCCAGGCCAGCCAGGCTGAACAGTAGGCCCCGCCAGGTGCAGTGGCACCGAGCGCCATGGCTGGCCCAATGGTACCTGTGGGCACCGTGGCCAGAGCTTTAGAAGCACTGTTGGCCTCCCTCTCCAGACCTCTGAGGAAGGAGTCGGTGGGATGTACTTCCTCGGCACCGTGGCCAGAGATAGACCAGGTAGTGGACCCTCTGGGGCCAGCGGACACCCAGAGTACCACACCGGTCTCCTCACCCTCAGTGGATGAGGCGATTACGGCCCCACCCCTCTCCGTCCTGCTGGAGGACTTTAGGGCCCACCAAGAACTCTTAAAAATGGTGGCATCAAGCCTCCACCTCCAGACAGAGGAGATGAAGGAGCCCTCGGACTCCCTGTTTAATGTGCTGTCCTCTTCGGCACCGGGCAGGGTAGCCTTGCCTCTCCGTGAAGGGGTGGCAAAAATTTCAAATGCCCTGTGGCAAACACCGGCCTTGTTGGCCCCCATCTCTAAGAGGGCGGAACACAAGTACTTTGTGCCCACCAAGGGACACAAGTATTTATACACCCATCCGGTGCACAACTCCCTGGTGGTCGAGTTGGTCAACCACAGGGAATGGCAGGGCCAGCCAGCCCCTACCCCAAAAAATAAAGATTCTCGGGGGCTGGACTCTTTTTTGGAAGAAGAATTTATTCATCTTCAAGCTTCCAGTTATAAGTGGCAAACCACCAGGCTCTTCTTGGCCGGTATGAGTTCAGTCTGTGGGGCTCCCTGCCCAAGTTCGAGGACTCCCTCCAGGAGCGCGATAGGAAGGAGTTCAAAGCACTGGTGGAGGAGGGTACAGCGGCTGCCAGAGCAAACCTGCAGGCAGCTTCGGATGCGGTGGACATGGCCTCCACGGTGTCCATGAGAAGAGCGTCGTGGCTCCTGTTCTCTGGGCTGTCCAGCGTGGCGCAGACCTCCATGTAGGATCTCCCATTTGACGGCAAAGCTCTGCAGCACAAACGGATACAAGGCTACATGGCATGAAAGACTCCCTTACGACCCTCCAGACTCTGGGTCTCTGTTCTGGCTCTGGCTAAATCTAAGTTCAAGCTGCAGCAGACTCCCACTCAGGCCACCACCCGAAATACAAGGCCACCATAAGAAGTCATGGGACCATAAGGAGGTGCCCTCAGAGGCAGTCTCTGCCTGCCCCCCCAACCTGGGTCCTCCACGGGCAAGCAGGCGGGGAAAAGCCATTTTTGATGGGATGCTTGGGGGCGCCCTGCCAGTTCTCCTCAGGAATGCGCCCTCAAAGCTTCCCTTCTCCAGCCGGCTGTGTGCTTTCCTCCTGGAGTGATTGCGGCCGATCTCTGACTGATGGGTCCTCAACACCATCTCCCGGGGCTACACCCTCCAGTTTACTTTCTCCCTGCCCAACCATCCCCCGCCCCCATCCCTCCTGGGGGACTTCTCGCACGGAGCTCTGCTCGAGCAGGAGGTGGGGTGGCTCCTGGGCCTAGGAGCAGTGGAAGTGGTGCCCGAGGAGTGCAAAGGCAAGGGATACTACTCCCGCTATTTCCTTATCCCGAAGGCCAAAGGGGGACTCAGGCTAATCCTGGGCCTGCGAGGTCTGGACCAGTTCATGGTGAAGCTCAAGTTCCGCATGGTCTCCCTGGCCTCCATCATCCCCTCCCTGAATCCTGGGGACTGTTATGCTGCCGTCAATGTGCAGGACACTTACTTCCACATCCCTATATTCAAGGAGCACAGACGCTTCCTCCGTTTCTGGTGGGGCAGAATCGGTACCAATTTATGGTCCTCCCATTTGGCCTGTCCACTGCCCCCAGGGTATTTACAAAATGTATGTCGGTGGTGGTAGCCTACCTCAGGCGCCGGGGGGTCCAGATCTTTCCCTTGTTAGGGACGATTGGCTGGTCAGAGGCAGCTCCCGGTAGCAGGTGAGGGATCATGTGATGCTCCTCCTGTCCATGTGCACTGCTTTGGTCCTGTTGGTAAACAGCAAGTCCACGTTAGTCCTGGTTCAACACAGAGTTTATCAGGGCGCTCCTGGATGCCTCGTTGGCCAGTGCCTCCCTCTCACCGGACAGGTTCGAGACCCTGAAGGGGCTCATCTACCCATCACAAGATTCCCGGTGACAACAGCCAGAGCGTGCCTCCAGCTCTTGGGTCACATGTTGGTGTGCATGTCCCTGGTCCATCATGCCAGACTCAGGATGAGGTCCCTCCAGCTCTGATTGGCCTCCGAGTTCTCCCAGGCCAGGGACAGGACGGACAAAGTCCTTACTGTACCAACTCGATGATCGCCTCTCTATGGTGGTTGTCCGCACCACGCAACATGCTCCAAGGGCCCCTGTTCAGGGACAGGGCCCCGTCTCTGGTGTCCGATGCGTCGGACATGGGTTGAGGGGCCTTCAGACCCAAGGCCTGTGTTCAGCTCAAGATCTGACCCTACACATAAATGTCAAGGAACTCGGGGCGGTACGGCTGGCGTGTGTGGCCTTCCATTTGCACCTGGAGGGCAGGGTGGTCAGGGTCCTCACGGACAAGGGCCTCAATGTTCTATATTAACAGGCAAGACGGGGCCTGCTCCTCTGCCGTGAAGCCCTCAGGCTGTGGGATTTCTGTATAGCCCATGACATCTGTCTAAAGGCTTTCCGTCTACCGGGCGCCTGGAACGTGCAGGCGGATCGCATGAGCAGGGACTTCTCTCAACACAAGTGGTCTCTCCACCAGGAAGTGGCTTACAGGCTTTTCTGAGTGTGGGGGACTCCCCAGGTGGACCTGTTCACCACTCGGCAGAACCGGCGCTGTCCCCGGTTCTGCTCCAAGGGGGGGACTGGGAAGGGGCGCTATCTCTGATGTCTTCCTCCTGTCCTGGTCAGGCCAGTTTGTCTATGCCTTCCCACTGTTCCCACTGATCAGCAAGGTCCTGGAAAAGATAAAGACAGACAAGGCCCAGTGTGGCCCAGGCAACATTGGTACGGGATCCTCACGGGCCTGGCGATTGCTCCGCCATGGCCGTTGCTGTTCCGCCCGGACCTACTCTCCCAGGGCTGCCTTCTCCACCTCAATCTAGTGGCTCTCCACCTCACGGCGTGGCTGCTCAATGGCTAGTAGGGAGGAGAGGACATGCTCAGAAGGGGTTCAACGCATCTTCCTAGAAAGCAGGCGGCCCTCCACGCACCGCGCCTACTTGGCGAAGTGGTCCCGGTTCTCTAGATGGGCGGGTGAATGGCGTGTTTCCCCTGGTGGCTGCCCCGATCCAGATTATCCTTGACTACCTTCTCCACCTTAGAGCCCAGGGCCTGGCACCCTTGTCAGTCAAGGTGCACCTGGCAGCCATATCGGCCTTCCATCCACCAGTGCACTGCCATGCTATGACTGGCCGGTTCCTTAAGGGTTTGGACCGTCTCTTTCCCATACGCCCTCGGTCCTGCAGTGGGACCTGAACCTGGTGTTGGCCCGTCTCACAGGGCCCCCGTTTGAGCTGCTAGCCATGTGCTTCTGGTCCCACCTCTCATGGAAGGTGGCCTTCCTGGTCGCGATCACGTTGGCCAGGCAGGTCTCGGAACTCAGGGCCATGACCTCCGAGCTTCCATACACGGTGTTTCATAAGTACAAGGTCCAGCTCCTCCCACACCCTGCATTCCTCCCAAAGGTGGTCTCCGCCTATCACATAGGTCAGGACATTTTTCTGCTGGTCCTCTGCCCCAAGCCCCACGTGTCCAGTGAGGAGCGCAGTCTCCACACGCTCGATGTGTGACAGGCTCTGGCTTTCTACCATGAGTGAACCAAGCCATTCAGAAATTCCTTGCAACTGTTCGACTCAGCTGAGCACGAGGGGTCAGTTGTCCTCCACTCAGCGGCTTTCCAACCGGATCACTTTGAGCATCCATACCTGTTATGAACTGGTGGGTATCCCCCTGCCACTGATTGTGAAGGCACACTTGACTCGAGCACAGGCCTCATCGGCTGCCTTCTTGGCCTATGTCCCCATCCAGGACATTTGTAGGGCCGCCACGTGGTCTTCCGTTCACATGTTCACCTTGGACTATGAGATTGTCTCCCAAACCAGGGATGATGCCTGGTTCAGCAGGGCTGTCCTCCGTCCTGAGAACTTGTGAACTCCTACCCACCTCCAACAGGTATAGCTTGGAATCACCTGTTGTGGAATACCCATGAGCAATCACTCGAAGAAGAAAAGACCGTTACCTTTTCCGTAACTGGTGGTGGTCAAGATTTGTTGCTCATGTCTATTTCACATCCTGCCCTCCTTCCCCTCTGTTGGAGTTGTCTGGCAAGAAGGAACTGAGGGTGGGGGGAGCACGCAGCGCCCCTTATACCAAGCCATGGAAGTGCTACTCCAGGGGTCGCTGGGGCAATCCCCCCCCACGGGTACTCCTAGGGAAAAAACTTCCAGCACTGGTGCACATGGTGAGCACACAACCTATTGTGAAATAGACATGAGCAACACATCGTGAACACCAGTTACGGAAAAGGTAACTGTCCTTTCGTCACCATAGCTTTGCTCCGCGTTTCCAAGATCCTCCTAGGAAAACAGAGAAGGAGCTATAGAAGGCGCCCTCCTCTTCAGTGTCAGCGAGCCCATCACATCCAGCTGCCTCTTCCAAACAGGCATTTTGATTGGGTAGTTGAGGACATTATACCAGTCTCTTCACTTCTGTCTGTTCTCCCCCCCCCCCCTTTTTTTTTTTTTTTGTTTACCAAATGCTTGTCCCACTTCCTAAGTACTTGGACCCACATAATGTAAGACAAGCGTGCCTTAAGTATGGTGGAACAGAGGTATGTCATCCAGTTTAATACACCCTACCCCTCTCTCTATACTCCTGCTCCCCCAGTCAGGGACCACTCTCGATCTCCCACTGAAGGGCAATGTCGAGAATCTCTTTCAGACAGACTGTAGAGGAGGTACTGTTGAGCCACCAGAGAGAAGGCTTCTATTTCTGTTTCCCAAGACAAAAGGAGATCTCATGCCCATCTTAAATCTCAGAGAGTTGAACAAATTCCTACAGAAAATAAAATCTCACACTGTTCCTAGTGTCAATTATCTCTTCCCTAGAAGAAAACTGGTATGGGGCCCTTGACTTGAGGGACACTTACTTCCATATTGCAATATGTCCCAACCATTGAAAATTTATCAGGTTAATGCCTGATATTCAACATTATCCATTCATAGTGGTTCAGTTTGGCTTGGCAGCTGTGGAACCAGCTCATCTTCCAAAATTAGGTATCCATGTCTTCCCATACCTGAGTGACTGGTTGATCAGAGGTCGATCAGAGTCGCGGGTCCTGTCCAGCATATTCATTGCTCTATCTATATTCAATGCTCTGGAGCTCTGAATGAATCGAGAAAAATCCGTATCGAAGCCTGTACAGACAGTAGATTTCAGTGGAGCAATCCTTGACTCCACAAGCCAGAGCTTTTCTACCACAAACCAAGTTCAAAACCATTTGAGACCTAGTAGTTTGAATGAAGGCTTACCTGCTCATAACAGCAAGTAAGTGCCTCAGGTTGCTAGGTCATATGGCAGCATGAGCCTGTGTAGTGCAGCATGCCAAACTGTCATTCAGGAAGCTGCAAACGTGGTTAACATCAGTATATGCCCTGAATTGCCACCATTTGGACAAGATGGTTCAAGTTCCAAAGCTAGTTGTGTTGTCTCTGGATTGGTGGATAGACCCTCTAAAAGTTTGCTTGGAAGTTGCTTTCCTTCCCACACTATGAACACACCCTCTAGTCTCGCACACATCCTCTCTAGGTTGGGGGGGCTCACATTGGGTCCATGAAGACACAAGGCCTTTGGTAATAAATGTCAGGGAGTTAAGAGCAGTACATCTAAACTCCATTGTTTCACCTCAAAGCTGCTTACCTTTCGGGGAAACAGAACATCCTGGCAGATCAGCTGAGAAGATCCTTCACCGATCAATACGAGTGGTCGTTAGGTCCAGTTGTAGCCAGGTTTATCTTCCAACTCTCGGGGTTTCCCCAAGTGGACCTTTTTGCAACAAGACCCAATAGAAAATTTTGCCAGTTCTGTTCCCTAGGCAACCTAACATGCCTTTCTCCTATCTTGGAGAATTCCCTTCTATATGCCTTCCGTACAATTCCTTTGTTCTTCCGAGTAATATCCAAAAATAATAAAGGACCATGCTTGTCTCATCCTTTAAAGTATGTCACGGCATGGCTCTTTCAATACTGGTATTCAGCTTTCCTGATTCTGTCCCAGGTTCCTCTATTCTTCTTGTTAGATCCAGACATAATTTCTTGAGACCATGGCTGCCTTCATCACTCCAGCCTCCAAGCTCTCCATCTCACAACATAGATGCTTCGTGGCTGAATCCCTTTGAAAGGTCCTGCTCACAGGATGTCCAGAATGTATTTCTAAATTAATGGAAGACCCTCAACTAGGGTTACTTACTTGGTCAAATGGAAGTGCTTCTCCTTTTGGGTTCATGAGAAATGTGTGCTGCTCAGCAAGCACCCTGAGTATTGTGCTGAACTATCTGCTAGATCTAAGACAGAATCTGACTGTTTTGTAAGGGTGCATTTGGCTGCTGTCTCAGCTTTGATGTATGGGTGGTGTGACAAAGTTCCTCCTCTGCCTTGGTGGGTCCTGCGCTTATTAACAGATTTAGTTGCCTCAGAGATTCCCGGCAGCCCTCAGTTTGGCCACTTTTGCTAGTGGCTCAAACCTGCCGTCCACTCAGCTAACCTCATCACTGGCCAGCATGGGGAAAACGGAGAACAATCCCTGCAGTCTGTGTCCCACCCAGTGGGTCGGGAACAGGCCAGATCCCTTTCCAATTTAGACCTTCCCTTCTGGTGTTTTTCACAGACTTGGTCAACTCCTCCTGTGTCCTATCAGGAGTTGGGGGGATGGGGGGAACCCGGGCCCACCCTCTACACTGGGTTCCAGCTCAGGGCCCTGTGGATAGCAGCTGTCTACAACGTTCCCTGTATCACCTGCATGACAGCTACAACTCCCTGGGCTACTTCCCCATGGCCTTCCCCCAGCACCTTCTTTATCCTCACTGCAGGATCTTCCTCTTGAAACCTGATCACGCTTGAACTCTTCAGTCCTCCCGCAGCACGCCTTCTTACTCCCTGCTCCTTGTGTGCCCCCCTACTAACTGATGGGAGGTCCTTTTTAAACCAGGTGTCCTGATTAGCCTGCCTGCCATAATTGATTCTAGAAAGTTCTTAATTGGCTCCAGGTGTCTTGATTAGCTTGCCTGTCTTAATTGATTCTAGCAGGTTCCTGATTGCTCTAGGGCAGCCCCTGCTCTGTTCACTCAGGGAACAGAAAACTATTCATCCAGTGGCCATTATACTTGCCTTCTGCCAGATTCCTGTACTCTACTGGTCTGGGTCTGTCACAGTGGATAATAGATTATACCCTCAAGTGAATGTCCCATCCCACCTTGAGATCTCGACTTAGTCCTGGCAATTCTAATGGAACCCCACTTTGAACACCTTGTGACTGGCTCCCTCCTTAACTTTTCTATGAAGGTGGCATTTTGAGAGATTTAGTTTCAGAACCCCCTTATACAGTTTTTTATAAAGATAAGGTTTGTCTTGCGCTGCATTTATAAAGCAGCAATTTGGTCATTAGCCACACCTTCTCTTCTCATTACACCATTGACTATCAATCCAGAGATTATGCCAGTTTCGGCAGGTGGTCTTGCAATTGCTATTCAGATAGACTCCGAATCCGCCTCCATAGACGTTTGCTTGAGAGTCACCTACTGTGGAAATTATGTTCAATAACTTGAAGAAGAAACGATTACCTACCTTTCTGTAACTGTTGTTCTTCGAGATGTTCCACATGTCCATTCCCTAGCCTGCCCACCTTCCCCTCTCCATCAGAGTACATCCAGTACAAAGGAACTGAGGGGGGTTGGGTTGTCTCCACCTTCTTACATCACCATGCATTGGCATGTGGCGTTGGGGCGGGGGCCTCCAGCCATCCTGATGGGTACTGCTGAAGGGGGAGGAAAATGACATTTGTGCACACAAAGTGCACACCCATCCACAATGGAGTGGGCGTGTTCAACTCATCTCAAAGAACAACAGTTACAGAAAGGAAGGTAATTGCTTCTTTTGTCAGTTTATAAAGCATATAGTCTCGGATTGTGTGCAAAAGACACGTAAGTACAAATTGGGGAAAATGTAGACCAGAGAGATATTTAGTTTTTTCCTACCATTGTAGGTATTCAATATGAATGCACCTGTTCCTCCTGTCAATGAGCCAGAAACCCTAAAGCAACAAAATCAGTACCAGGCCAGTTACAACCAGAGTTTCTCCAATCAGCCTCATCAAGTAGAACAATCAGAACTTCAGCAAGAACAGCTCCAGACAGGTAAACTTGTTAGACAAAATTAAAACATTATTTTAGCCTAAAAGGGAGGCTTCCAGTGGAGGATAGTCATGGAGACCAAATACCAAGAAACCAGGCAGCCGACTTAAAATTAAATGGAATTTAGAATGTGTAAAATTTTGTTCAGGGGGAGTCTCTGCAAAACCAAAACTTTTAATGAGGAGGATCCAACTGAGGGGAAGTTCTGCACGCAGAATAAATTTTTATGGAGCAGTGTCGCTGCCTCTGGGCTCTGTTTAGCAACTTCATGGAAAGATTGTGGAAGTCACTTGAGAATGTTTCCACTTGTTTCAGGGCTGTGTGGTGTGTTGATTTTTATTATCATTATTATTTAAATCTACAAACACCAGTGAAAAGATTAGAGTAATGGTACTAACTTGAGGCCTGTTGACACTGACTTTGCTGAACACTAGACATCTTGCATTATTTTAATACTGTGGAATGGTCAGAATAGCAACTTTTAGTTCTGCAAACCATCTGTCTTTGGGTTTGTAAACATTTACTGCTCTGCTTGATGGTACTAAGGCAGACTTGATTGGTTTAACTTGATACCTATCAGTCTTTGGGGAACATAGAAAACATAAACTTCCATTTTTGGTTTTTTATTATAGTGGTTGGCACCTACCATGGTTCCCCGGACCAGTCCCATCAAGTGGCAGGTAACCACCAGCAGCCTCCACAACAGAATACTGGGTTCCCACGTAACAGTCAGCCTTATTATAACAACCGGGGAGTGTCTCGTGGTGGATCACGCGGCACTCGGGGCTTAATGAATGGATACAGGGGACCTGCCAATGGGTTTAGAGGTAAAAAATAAATATATATATGTATATATATTTTATCTAAATTTTGAGAGTTTATATGAATTTTTTTTTCAGGATTACAGAATGGCAGGAGACCTTATGTTATGTTGACCCTATTGTTTAATACAGAAATATATTGGGAAGATATTTAAGCTTGTGGTGGTATTCGCTTTGTTCTATCTTAACAAAGCAGTTTAAATTCTAGGCTTGTGCTGGACTGTCTCTAAGAACTGAATGAAGAATCATCTTTTGTTCTGTGTTTGTGCAGTGCCTAGCACAACAAGGTCCTGGTCCATGACTAGGGTTCCTGGACATAGGGTAATACAAATAATAAATAACAGATTATCAGAGAAACATCCTCAGATACCACTTCCCCAATTTTTTATGAGGTCTTAATGAGAAGATGTAGGTTATTTTACAAGTTTTTACACAGTCTGCTGGCGCACAACACTTTTTTATTCCAGTTTTTTTCTTAATAGTCAATGAAATCCCTCCGTGGCCTTTCATGTGTGTATCATAATTTATGAAGACTGGTTATGTGCCCTTCAGTAAGCATTTGTATTCTAATCCTTAGGAGGGTATGATGGCTACCGCCCTTCATTTTCCAACACTCCAAACAGTGGTTACTCGCAGCCCCAATTTAATGCTCCTCGGGACTACTCCAACTATCAACGGGTGAGTTGACGTTTAAATTAAAATTATAAGAATAGAAAAATCAGTCAAACTAAATGAAATAACTTGCTTACAGCAACAAGTAAATATTCTTCTTAGAGTTTTAATTGCTAAATCTCAACGACTCCATATCAAATGTGCTTAGTTTACAAGTGAAATTAAAGCTCCTTGCTCCATAACCTTCCAAATGGCCAGTCTTACTCACCCTGGGATTTTGAAAATAAAGCTTTTTTTGTGACTTTTGCTTCACCAGTAAAAATTTAAAATTCGTCTGTTGTCATTTATCTGTGGGCAACCCTTTACAACAGACATACTGGAAAATCCTGCAGTTGGAACTTGGTTAATGATTCTGTTGGTGGATGAGCCAAAATGGAATTAGTCTTTCTTACCTGTTTTGGCTCTGCAATGCTAACAAATAAAATGTAATAACTGTATTACTAAACAGATATACTCCCTATGTTTATATTTTTATATATCTATATCGGGGCTCTCAAACTGAGGGTCGGGACCCCTTAGGGGGTACAAGGTTATTACGTGGGCAGTCGCGAGCTGTCAGCCTCCACCCCAAACCCCGGTTTGCATCCAGCATTTACAATGGTATTAAATATATAAAAAAGTGTTTTTAATTTATGGGGGGGTCGCACTCAGAGGCTTGCGATGTGAAAGGAGTCACCATTATAAAGGTCTGAGACCACTGATCTATATGCTTGGCAGAATTTGCTTTTTTTTATTATTTTAGCTGCTAATATTTATTTTTAAGCATTTTTTAGATTTATCACTTTAAATTTTCACAGTTGCACAAAATTACGGGCTTTAAGCATTTTTTAGATTTTTATTAGGGCTGTCAATCACAGTTAACTCACGCGATTAACTCAAAATAAATCGTGATAAAATTAATTGCAATTAATCGCACTGTTAAACAATAGAATGCTAATTGAAATTTATTAAATATTGGATGTTTATCTACGTTTTCAAATATATTGATTTCTATTACAACATAATACAAAGTGTACAGTGCTCACTTTATATTTTTATTACAAATATTTGCACTGTAAAAATAAGAACTAGATAGTATTTTTCAGTTTACCTCATACAAGTACTGTAGTGCAATCTCTTCATCCTGAAAGTGTAACTTACAAATGCAGGTGTTTTGTTTTTTTTGAGAGCAATTATGTAACAATGTAAAACTTTAGAGCCTACAAGTCCACTCAGTCCTACTTCTTGTTCAGCCAATGGCTAAGAAACAGGTTTGTTTACATTTACAGGAGATGCTGCTGCCTGCTTCTTATTTACAATGTCACCTGAAAGTGAGAACAGGCATTCGCATGGCACTTTTATAGCTGGTGTTGCAAGGTATTTACATGCCAGATATGCTAAACATTCGTATGCCCCTTTATACTTCAGGCACCATTCCAGAGGACATGCTTCCATGCTGATGATGCTCGTTAAATAATGTGTTAATTAAATTTGTGACTGAACTCCTTGGGGGAGAACTGTCTTCGTCTCTGTTTTACCTGCATTCTGCCAAATATTTCATGTGATAGCTGTCTCGGATGGTGACCCAGCACATGTTCATTTTAAGAACACTTTCACTGCAGATTTCACAAAATGCAAAGAAAATACTAATGTGAGATTTCTGAAAATAGCTACAGCACTTGACCCAAAGTTTAAGAATCAGAAGTGCTTTCCAAAATCTGAGAGGGACGAGGTGTGGAGCATGCTTTCAGAAGTCTTAAAAGAGCAACACCCAGATGCAGAAACTATAAAACCCGAACCACCAAAAAAGAAAATTGACCTTCTGCTGGTGGTATCTGACTCAGATGATAAAAATGAAAATGCATCAGTCTGCTCTGCTTTGGATTCTTATCGAGCAGAACCCATCATCAGCATGGACTCATGTCCTCTGGAATGGTGATTGAAGATGAAGGGACATATGAATCTTCAGTGCATCTGGCATGTAAATATCTTGTGACACTGGCTACAATAGTGTCATGCAAATGCCTGTTCTCACTTTCAGGTGACATTGTAAACAAGAAGCGCGGGCAGCATTATCTCCTGTAAATTGTAACCAAATTTGGTTGTCTGAGCAATTGGCTGAAGTAGGACTGAGTGGACTTGTAGGCTGTAAAGTTTTATGGTGTTTTATTTTTCAATGCAGTTATTTTTTTTGTACATAATTCTACATTTGTAAGTTAATCTTTTGTGATAAAGAGATTGCACGACAGTACTTGTATGAGGTGAATTGAAAAATACTATTTCTTTATATTTTTATTACAAATATTTGCACTGTAAAAATAAGTGAGAGCTGTACACTTTGTATTGTGTTGTAATAGAAATCAATATATTTGAAAACGTAGAAAAACATCCAAAATATTAAAATAAATGGTATTCCATTATTGTTTAACAGTGCGATAAATTTAAAAAAAAATTTATTGCGCGATTAATTTGTATTCAGATTTTCACAACTGTGGTAAATTATATTTTGGGTTGTGTCAGACTAATTGACAGAAAACTTTGAGATTCAAAAAGTTAAAGCTTTATAAACAGTTAAAACACATTGTCAATATCACATGTCCAGATATACAAAGCCAATATCTATAAATCAGCAAATCATAACTTTTTACTATTCATTTGCGAGTCCATTTGTAACAAACCTAAGTCTGAATCACTAGATTTTGACGCTTAAATTCTCAAGCAGCATTTTTCTTTCTTTGCCTAGCTGTAAACTTCCATTATTTATCAATATTATTCATCCATTTGTGTGTGTTATAGTGACATTTACGTTTACCAATAAAAACTGTAATCCTTCCAAGCCTAGATATGTTATGTAAAGTTTAATCACTTAGTCAGTGAAAACAGTTTAAGATGTTTATTAGTCGCTAATGAATCTAACTCCTTTCTAGTCTTGTGAGGCAGATTAGGATTTCCTACTAAGAATTACAATTCTGTATGTTGGCAATGCCCCCACTGGCATCATTTACCTGAATTCATATACTGAAAAATGGATGGGTTATTCTAAATACTCTTGAAACTTAATATTTTTAATAGCAAATATTTAACTTTCTAAGGCACAACAAATGATTGTGATGGTTTAATGAGGATACCTTTAATTTACTTTTCTCACTTTATACTTTCTTTAGGATGGATATCAACAGAATTTTAAACGTGGCTCTGGACAGAGTGGACCGCGGGGAGCCCCTCGAGGTAATACTCAAATGATACGTTCCTCATTCTGCTGAACTGGAGTTTCTGATGCAATCTCTTAGAGGGTTGTGGATCAGAAAACATTTTAGCATATATAACTAATAGGCCACAATTCAAAAAATTTAAATTTTCCTGGAACTTTGTGTTGGAAATTGTTAATTGGCTGTTGAATGAAGTATTTTTGTTTGTAAGAAGTTACATTTTTCTGCTAAGATTTAAGTTTATCTTTGCCTAGCTAGTTGCCTTTTTTCTTACTAACACAAAATGAGCCCTGAAAACTTGAAAATATTTTTTTTTGGTAAAGCTTTGCACCCCTTTCACTGCTGCCCCATCTGACCCAATTTGGAATTTTAATTTTTTGTTGACAAGATTTGCTAGAATTTTGACTGCAGGCTTTACTTTTGTGCATTTTTTAAAGCTCCCTTGACTTCTGAATTTGTATATTGATGTTTCTTCAATTTCAATAAAGATGTGTTGCGTTACTTGCAGCCTGTTGCGGAATACTTTTGTTTGGTCTACATATTTACAAACGTTGCCTTTTGTTCATTTAGTTCCTAGAGTCTGCAAGAAAGTGATTATAGGAATTGATACTTAAAAAATAGAGATGGGTGGGTTTTTCCCTTTGTAAAAATCTCCTAAAATATTTCCAGCCTTATTTGCAGCTGCACTGTGTACTTTATTTTGAGAATGAAACAAAAATTTTAATATATTGAAGTCACTCAATCATGTTGGCGCTTAAACTAACTGTTTATCAAATAACCAAAACTGTAGTTGAGCTAATATTTCTGCATTTGAACTTTAATTACCTTTCAACAATACTTCCATAGTTTTTCAACAGGCATTTGGTAACTACATTGCATGTTCTCCATTTCTGCTGCCTAAAATGTTGAAATCTATAACAACATTAGCCACCTTGTGGAAATGTCTGTATGCGTTGTCAAAAGGAACTGTCCTAATAAATGGTGTGATGGGAATGGGGATTGAGAGTCTATCTAATCGTGGTGAAGTTATAGCAGTGCTGTGCATAAATATATTCCAAATAACAGGAAAGTCCAGGGCTCATTGCCAATAAAATGCAGGTAAGTATTTTGGCAGAAGGGTGGATTGATTGAAGATAGGTTTTCTAAATTGATATGTCTAGCTTCAACAGAACAATAGCTGGTGATCTATTTTCAGAATGCTGTTTGAGACTTTCAAGGGGCTCGATACAAAGGAGCAGGAAAGTGACAGCAGACCTGCGACTGGCTGTTTGATAATTTGAGACCCTTTAGCTTAATGGCTTTAAAATAAGAATTTTTTAAAAATGCTAACCAATTATTTTTTAAAAATCTTAGTTTAACTTGCACTGGATATGTTATCCCATACATGTGTGGGTGACTTGTGTCAGTAGTTGCTGTTTGTTAACTGAAGAGGAAAATCTTGTTAGAAGTTAGTTTAAATTAATCTAAGAGATTGAGGAAAATTATGAAAAATACCAAGAGGGGGAAACCAAGGAATTGATTAGATGATTTAATAGGCATACATGTGTGATTGTGTTTGAATGGATAAGAATATTGACCATGTATTAGTACAGTAAGCATATACCTATGAATTCTAAACCAAAGTTATTGAGACCAAACTTGAGTCACACCCTTTATGAACTCTAAAATGGTCTGATTTGATACAAAATGTAAGTGCTGTTTTTATTTTCTAGGTCGTGGAGGGCCCCCAAGACCCAACAGAGGGATGTCTCAAATGAATGCTCAGCAAGTGAATTAAACTAATCCACAGGATTATATTAAACGCCAAAAACACACTGGCCAATGTACCATACATGTTACCAGAAGAGTTATTATCTATTTGTTCTCCCTTACAGGAAGTTCATTGTAATGGGACTTTTTTCATTACCCATAAAGACAGGACTACAGTTGTCAGCTTTATATTACCTGGATATGGAAAGAAACAACGTTTACTCTGCATGTTCTGTCCTAAGCATCATCTTGAGCCTTGCACATGAGATTCAGATTTGTTATTCTGGCTATGAGTAAAGAAAAAAGGCAATTTCAGGGTGATCAAATCTCCGTGGTTAACTAAAGTGGCAGAAAAAAGCAAGACTGCCTCACTTCTGACATTCTATAGTGATTCAACAAATAAAATCAGCAAATCCCTAAAGATCTTATTCTGATGGCAGTTGACAAAATTAAACTTTCCTCATGAAAGAAGGATGGAAGAAATGAAGTGTGGTTTGGCAGAGCAACTGCATTTCAGCCTTTTCATGTTAAAATGAAGCACTGAACAGTTTAAGATGCATAATGATGCATATATCCCTAACTAGACAAATAAGCTTACAGCCAGCTTTTGATAGACAACACACCCCTTAGCTACAGCATTCTCCATCACCAGGCTCAGTTTACTGTGGCTAAGGATACATAAATTGCTTTTGTGTAACTGCTGATGTAATTGTATAAGGTTTTTTTAACCCTCCTTCCCCCCCAAAATTAGCTTTGATTGGCACTTTAAAACTTCTGCAAATATAGGATATAATCTGGATGGCCACTTGTATATTTGATGTGAAGTATTTAGATCTCTCTTGAACATATTTAAGTTTCTTTGATAGCAATGACTTTTGTAAGGATTGGTATTGTCTCTATCATTCCTTATGACTTGCACATTGTCTGTCACTAATACTTGACCTTCTGTATTATCACCTAAATAACTGATACAGGTACTGATGGAAATCTCTAATGGATAATCATAACACTTTTGGTCACATGTCCTTTCGTCTTTCCTGCAGCCTGAAGGTTTTAAGAAATCTCAAATCCCCGCTGCTGCTGCCCTTTTAATTGCTATCTTTTGAAAAGCACCAGTATGTGTTTTGATTGGTTTCCCCTTTTAAGGGAAATGACAGCCAGCAGTTACAGTTCTAACGGTATAAGCAAGACAAATAAAACATGTTTATAAAAACTGTATTCTGGAACAATCGTTTTCAGCTACTGATGCAGACTTAACATAATGGGGATAGACCTTTCATAAGCTTATTCTCTAATTCACCTTACAGATTTACATAAGCCTTTTGTTCCTTTTTAAATTATTCCAGAAGTTATAACTCTCACAATTATTGTCCGTTGTCTTCATATTAATTGGATTATCTGGGAATTTTTTTTCCCCATGGAGACTTTCATGTTCGTCAAGTCAACATATGGTGTAGAAGAATTAGCTTGGGACTGGGAGTTGGGAACTCATAAATCTTACCCCAAGTTTGCCACTCACTTCCGGTATGATCTTGGTCAAATTGATTAATCTCTTTGTGCCTGTTTCCCTATCTAAAATGGGGAGAATACATAGCTACCTCAATAGAGGTGTTGAGTACAAATGCATTTTATAGCACACTGAAAATGTAAAGTGCTATAAAGGGTCATATTAAGCAACAGCCACATATCGAACAGAGGATGTTTAATCACGAGGTAATGGTATTGCTTTTACTAAACCAAAATGAAGGGTTTGCTGTCATTTGGAGGATGTTTTATACTGTGTCATGACAGTCCGAAGCTTTTTTTACTTTATTATGAAATAGTCCCAAACTCAATGCATGTGACTTTCACTTTGTCATGACCAGAATGTAAAGACCACAGAAATTAATTATAGGTATTGTACTTACTGGGAGACATCACAGTCTTGTGGAAGCAACAGTAAACAGTCATCTTGCAAACACATTAGTTGCTTGGGGTGGCACTTTTTCCCATAGTAATTCAATGATATACATTGCAGTATGATGGCAAGTCACTCTTGTGACCATACAGCAAACTGCTGCTGGTGCCGTCCCATTTAATTGTCTGTTGCTATTTCCTTACAGTTGGAAAAAGATAAGCTTTTTAATGCTGATTTTTAGGAAAATAGGGGAGTCTTCTCAATGTTTTCCTTTTAAGCTATTTATAAATAAGTAGTAGACAGATAGCCATTCAGCTTTCTGCTGCATCCCAACTGATTCTTAAATAATTTTAGTTTTTCATTGAACTTACAACATACTTAACTGAAGGCCATTGAATAGATCAGGACATTCCATTTTCCAAAAATGTGGGCGTATCCATTTATTTTCAATGATATCATTTAAATGAACTAATAAAATGTGGGTAATTGAGACCTGTTATTTTGAGGTGTTATCTTGTGAGCTTGTGTGTGAAAATGGCCTTTAGACAGTCTAACCCTTCTACTGTATGCTACTGATACATAGAAATGTACTATAATCATCTGTAGTACATAAAACAAGTGCTTTGAATACATATCTAGCCCGAATGTTCACTCTAATTCCATTAATCTTAACAGATGTATGGTTAATAAACCCCTTGCTGAAAACTGACCTTCTCCATCACATTAAGGTTCATATATCCACTAACTAGTCTTCCAGCCTGCACTTCAGAATATAGCACCAGATATATCCATCATTGGCATAGCTGTCCACACCTGTCTAGAGATGTTACTCTGTTTCTCTTCTGCCTCCATGGTGCAGACAGGACAAACTAATACTCTCCTGCTGCAGAACTTTCTTTTTGAGTTTCATTCTGCATTTAAGAATTTCAGAGCTCTTTAGCTTCTGCAATCCCTGATTTGACTTCAGATTTGATTCTCTCCCGAGAGAGAGCATCCCCAGTACATTCTTCACTCCTGAGGGTCACTGACTGATACACAGCAGTCACATATAGTTGCTAGTAAGCTTGTTGAAAAGGAAAACGGTATGCTTGGCTAGTCCTACTCTGGGGTTTAGCTGAGGCCTGTTTTTAGGAGGCACCAAAGACATCAGAATTGGCCAGGTCAGGTGGCATCCCACTCCTCATCACCATGACTGAAGAAGACCTGAGCAGCAGTCAAAGCTCAGCTGGAGATGCTACAAGTGGCGCCATATCACTGCACATCCCAGCTTTGATGGCATTGGTTATACCGAGTCATCTGATTAACTGTTGCCACATCAAGCTCTTAGGGGAGTAACTGAGGCCAGTGAGGAGAGCACCACCTGTGCTGCTACTGCATATGGAATATCAGATGAGCTTCTGCCTCCCTTTGGGCTATGGAGGATTGAAGCCAAGCAGTCAGTTTCAAAGGATACCCCTAGACAGTAGTTAAGGGTTTGTGAGGCTTGACTCTGAGCTCCTAATTTACTTTCAGGGCATATATCCATGGATCTCATATGGCCTGACTAATATGGTCATTACCCTGAAGCAAATCACCCAGAAGCTTGGATTCTATGGCTGGACCTTCTCTGCCTGATTCTAATGCCTGTTGGATTCACCTGAGCTCCTTCCTAGGGACTTGCAGCCTTTATTATCTCCTCAGAAGAATAATTAAAGGAAAAAATCCCAAGCCTAATGGGGAGTTCCTCACCCCTTTGCACAGGACACCCCTCCTCACAAAGGCTCTCTTGGGAATGATTCAGAGAGGCCTTTTTAACTTGTTTCTGGGGAGCTTTTATTCCTGATTCAATTAGCCCTTGAGTGAGTTTGGTAGATTTCCTTCCTAACGAGCCACAGGTGACGGGATTTGTCACTTCCTGGGAACTTTGAGGCACCTATAGCAGCCCAAGAGACCTCTAGCATCCAGTCTTCATGGGTTGATGTCTAGCCAGTCCTCTTTGTTGTTCAGGAGACTTCAGGTTCTGGGAGCTTCTCTTCACAAAATGGCTTTGGCCAGTCACATTTTGTCTAGAATCTCACTGGATGGTCAGTTTCTCTCTTGCTAGGTTTGGTTCAGATTCTGGAGCAAGGGCACTCTAGCTAAAATCCTCCCTTTGAACAGGATCTTAGGCAAAGTAATCTCTGAATTGGGCAAGACAATAGAAATTTTGTCCTTGTATAAATCCAATATTAAAGGACTTGGTGGTAGTATGGGAAAGCAAAGCAGCCTTTAACCCCCTCTGATCAAAATATAACTGGATGAAGGCCTCCGACAAAGTGGAACGGACCTAAAATCCAACTGATCCAGAAGAAACTTGGACATTCTACTTCTGATTCCAAGTCTTCTGCATGGCTTCTTCATAGCCCCGTTTAAACCAAATGGTCAGTTCCGAGTCCTCGGAACTCAGAATTCACCTATCAGACTGTTTGAATACTAATCACCTCAGACATGGGTTTTTTGGACATTAAACAGCTCACTTCAGAAAATTGTGCTGTTCTTCCCAAACTTCTGCTATGTAACCAGTGTCTAGCCACGAGAAGAACAGGGACATGAAGAAGGCTATTCACTGCCTTTTGTGAATTGTGGCAATAGAATCAGTTGCCTTCAGAGATTTTTTTTCTCTAGAACACTTGTTTTCAACCTGAGGTCCTCATGACCCCAGGGGGCCGCAGACTGCTTAAGGGGTCCATGAAAAGTGACTATGAAAATAAGGTGAAAACCCAGAAGTGATGGTATTACCATAGAAGTCCACAGTCTAGTGCCCTTTCTTACGCTGTGTCAAATGCCGGGCTGAGCAGTTGCAATGTTCATAGTAGAATTCTATTCAATCAGTTTTCGTCCCAAGACTTATATGATAGGGATCCGTTGACCACAGGTTGAATTTCCAAAGGGGTCTGCACCTCCACTTGAAATGTGGTAGGAGTCTGCAAATGGAAAACCATTGCTCTAGAATAACAGTAGAAGCTTTGACCGATTTATAATAAATGTTAATACACCTATAGATTGAATAGGCTGAGCCTAATGGGGATTTTGTATCCTGGATGAATACTCTATAGTGGAACGACGTGTGTATAAAGCTCTAGAATCTTCACTTGTCCTGAAACTCAGTGTTCCTTTTGGAGGCTGAAATTACTTCGGAGCTTGTGTTTATCTTGCTGTGATTTGAGAACAAGATCTCTGTCAACTTCCTCTCAAAGCATCAGATGGTCTGGACATTTGTTCAGTAAAAAAACAGTTCTATTGTATCTACTGACTGGAACGTTAGGATATCTGATATGCTCTCACGGCCCTGTTTCCACTCCTCAGAAAGATCATGACCATCAGCTCATCTAATATGTCATACATTATCAAAACATTCCAGAAGGAGGCCTAACTGCTGTTCACCTGCCCCAAAGAATATCTTCTTTCTAAGGGCTATATGCATCAGAGGGACATTGAATTCTACAGCCAATTGACTCACTTATCAGAGGGTTGACCTAGCAGAATAATCATCTTTCTCAAAGGTTTTTGTAGAACTGATACCAGTTTGGCACTCTGCAGATGGATCTGTTTGCCTCCCGTTCAATACAAAATCTCCCCAACACTTTTCCAGAAGTGGTCCCAACTGTAGGGGCATCATATGCTCTGTCTCAGAGGGACAAACAGGTTTTCTGTGTGTATTCTTTTTTCCCCTCTTTAAAGAGCCAGTTACCTGATAAGGCAAAACTATCTCCTAAGCCAGATCTGATGTCAGATCTGGTAAATCTAATCTCCAACTAGAGTGACCAGATAGCAAGTGTGAAAAATTGGGATGGGGGTAATGGGCACATCTATAAGACAAAGCCCTGAATATCAGGACTGTCCTTATAAAATTGTGACATCTGGTCACCCTACCTCCAGCCCTCCAATATTCTTGTCAAGGAGTAACCTTTATCCTAAGACCCTGTTGTGTACGTACCTGGGCAAACACAGGGAGACTAGCTAACTGGACTTCAAAGAGAAATCTAAAGAATAACATGGTGAAAAATGCATTCTTGAAAGCAATTAAGTGTATGCTTATACCTAGCTTTGCTTCAGATCCTGATGTAACGGAGGACGATTCCCTGTCTTCAGTGGGAACAAAGCATACTCTAAGATTTCTCTTACACTCTAAATATGGGATCCAAGCTAGCCATCCTGAGAGTTCAAGTGGTAGCCTTGTCACCCATCCTTTTATATTAGGAGAAGAAAGCTTTTGTACCTACTCAGACACTGAGCATCTTCTTAGGTAGCATAATTAATATCTTCTCAAATTCACCAGACTCCGCTGTGGAGTTCTAAACTGAGTAGTCAGTGCTAATGATAAATTTGAGCCTTTGAGAGAAATCTCTCTTTAATTTCTTTACATGGAACTGGCATTCCTAGTAACATTGTTGTCCATTAAGGAGTGTCAAATTTTCACTGATTCTACGCTTTCCATATCAAAGGGGATCCAGTGGGCCATTTTGGAGGCTTCTGAAGTCCCACCCCTGCTATCCTGTGGGCTCATTTCTCTGAGCTATGAGATCTTCATGCACTTTTTTTAAATAAGGAAATTTATAAAGTGACAAATTATTTTTCTCTGTTCTTTGAACTGGATATTGTCACATCTTCTAATGTGGCCTTTTGACATTGGTTTGCTAGTTAATATACATTCATATTGTAAATGGCTCACCTCAGAGAGGAGCTGCATGGATCGGTAATGCTATTAAAATTTTGTTCATAGATCTGTGGACCTAGACTTGATGAAGAACAGGAAAGTTCCTTTTGCTAACTAGAAATTTTCTTCAAGAACCCAGGTCTTGAGATATGTGTTTGGAATGTAAAGGGGGTTGTATTGAGAAGTTGTTTGGTTTGAGAAGTTTAGCTATTCCACTTCTGAAATTGGATTTATTAGAATTGGATATTGTGGTACTACTACTATGTAACTTTGAAGGGTAACTTCCTGATTCCAGAAGTACTCAAACTGAGCAGCATTTCCAGATGGGTGTAATTAGCCCACCCCGCCAGTGGTAGACAAATCTCCAATTCTTCATTATTAGTTTTTAATAATCTGGGGGTTCAGTTTATATATTTAACTACCTGTACATCTTCACAGTTTTTCATCTTCACATGTAATGAATGAATCCATTCAGGGCCAGTATCAAAACTTAAAAAAAAAAAAAAAAAAAAACTTTAAAAAGTACTTTATGCCATCCTTCCCTCTTATGCACACACATTCCACTTACATTTTATAGGACTGTTTTGTTACTACCACTTTCTTGTTACTTTGGTATTATCCTGGTAATTCATATCACTTGCTCATATGGTACTATTTTACAGCCTTTATATTGTTAGCAAAAGTGGAACTTTCATTAGTATTCATAGTTGCATGGAAATTAAACTACACTTTTAGTGCAATTCTTTATCTAAAAAGTTTGCTATATTGTAAAACCCAATATTTCTTTTGCATTAACATCTCTCAAACTTTCCCAATGGAATCTGAATGTAAATGAATCATTTTCTAGGATTGGGGGAGGGCGGGAGGGGAGAGAATGTAGTTTTAAATTGTATCCGTGTACAAGAAATTTAGATAGTTGGAAATTCTTAAAGCCAGGGATGAGTTAAATAAGTATCTATGCAAATATCTTGGATCAGGTTTTGTTTTGAAAAGATTGATACTACAAGTCTGAGGTTACCAGCATTGAGAATAAATTAGTGCCGGTGCAGTCTTTTCCTGGAATTGATAACCTAGAGTTCAGGTTGGCAAATTTTTCTTACCAATATGATGAACTTGCAGTTTTTGTATAAAAACTTGACAGTTGGGATTTTATTAAATAGAGCTTAAATATTATAAGCTTACCTAGTTTTATTGAATGAGAAACAAGATTACCAACATCTTTTGCAATCGTATAGTTTCTGAAAATTTAATGGATATTGAATTAGGTAGCGTGTTTGCACCAGCACAGATGCATTTGAATGTATAGCAAGGGATGGATGAACAATGCATCCAGCAAATCTCATTGATTTCAAGCCTCTGTATTTCTCTGCCATTGAAAAGGAGATACTACTTGGCTTCGCTGTGACGTAGTAAATAGGGTTAAAGAGGAATGTTTGTACGATTTTGTGATAAAGGGCTCCCTCTGTAAATACATGCTTTTTCTTCCATCACCTGTGGGGTAGGTTACCAGAGAATTTCAGTTTTAAAACAAGCCCTGCCCATCTCCTAAATCTATGACTCACAAAACTGAAAAGGATAGGGAGACTTCTGATGTAAAACAGCGAAAAGGAAGAGGATTAGGAGGGTAGGGAGAGGTTTGGCACAAATGTTTTGTTTAGAGAAACTGACTTGAGAAGACAAGGAGAGAAATTACACATAATGGAGCTTTCAGTCTATGCTGAAGGAGATGACTTAGCAGTCTAAATACAATGCTTGAAATACTTACCTTGGTATGACCATTTCCAATGAGGACAAGGTTGGATTAGACTGCATGTTCAGAATACACAGTTTTCTGGAGTTCCAGAGAATTTTTCAGGCCAGAACTGAAAGCTTGTAGCTCTGTTGGCTGTGTGGGGATGTGAAGAGTTAGGTTTGCTACATCCTAATACATTTATCCTCACTTGTGTAGTATTCTGGCCTTTCTCAAGGGGTTAATGAGGTTGTGGTGCTTTAGATCTATAAAGTGTTACATGAATTAATGATACTACAGTATATTCTCATTTATGGGGATGGCTCCCAGAAGGTGAGTATAGCCCAATGATAGCGAACGGTAATACTGCTTTGCTGAAACAGTATTAGCATTATGTTAACTAGTGGTGATTGGCTAAGATGACACATTGGCACTAGAAAAAAAAATACATTGGGAGTTTTATCTTGATATTTGTATAATTGTCTAGTGTTTCAAGACTTTGTTCAAAGACCTGATGGACCTCGGAGTTTATTGTGAGCACTTAACATCTTAATCCAAAAGGGGGAATATATATAATATATTTTGCTGGTTTTTACAAAATAACAAACAGGAGTTATTAAATAGTTTGACTAAAAATCTTTTCCCTTTGTTAATAGCACTACTTCCACCTGTTTAGCTGCTGTGATGTTACACTAGTTTTCAAGGCAGAGCCTTTCAGCTTGCTGATACAGGATGAGAATGTCTAACAAAACAAGAAGAAAACATTTCAAGTTGTTTTTATCGAGCATAAAAAAATCAGGTGGGGAGAGAGGAGACAGAACCCTCAATCTTTTTTCCTTTGCAGCTCACTTAACGAGCCTATACTCTAATCACAAAAGCTAGGGCTCCAGCCTGGAAGGTGACACCCTGTCAGGGCAGAGCATACAGCCCATCAGTAGGGCAAGGATAGAATAATCTGACATGGGAGTGCAGAGTGCTTAACCAACTTTAATATACGTAGTATCCTCTATTGAAAGGCAATTGCTATGACTTGGCTAAACTTCCACAGGAAATCAATAGCAGGTTCTTCTTCGAGAGATGTCCCTGTGGGTGCTCCACTTCAGGTCAACGTGCGTCCCAGCGCCTTGGATCAGAGATTTCTACAGCAGGACCCCTACACACTGTGCACACGCTGTGCCTGCCTCTTAAGTGTGAGCGTTCTAATAACGCATGCACAGCCGGGGCTCCTCAGTTCCTTCTCTACCGTCCCCGGCTAGAGATGGAGTTCAGCAGTGCTCTTTGAGACTAACTAGTTAGTTTGTTTCTCAGTTGAGTTAGATAGTTTCAGTCATTAGAATTATTACTTAGATAAGTTACATTAACTGTTACTTTTATTTCTTAAAAAAAAAAAAAACTCCCCAGGCTTCAAGAGATGGACCTCCTGTAAGGATTCCATCCCCATCTCTGATGGGCATTCCCAGTGCGTATGCTGTTTGGGGGAGTCTCATGTACCCCAAAAATGCATCCACTGTAACAAATTGAAAGCGCAGACCTGCAAGCCCATGGAGCTCAGGCTTAAAATGTTACTCCTGGAAAACTCCCTCATACCTGCCTCTGACCCTGGCCAGCAAACCTCTGTGACACCCTCCAGAGGCAAAGGAAAAGCAAAAAAAAAAAAATGGCCAGCTTCCTCTCCCCTCAGGAGTCGTTCCTCGGGGACAAAGTTAAAACTGGCTCTCCGGGCTCCGCTGGCTCTGGCTCTGCGGCTCAGCCCCTTCCGCGCTGCGGGCACCGACGGTGAGTTGGCTGCCCCACTACATGATGCCGAGGCTCAGGGCTTCCAGTTACCCGACTTTTTCAGCTCTCTTACGGCCACCTTTGCTAGTACGGTGCTACGAGCTGCTGGGGTGCTGACAGCACGAGCAGCGGCTGTGGCCCCATCCTTTGATACTGTGGCGCCACTTTTACAGCCGCTGCTCTCAGCACCGAGCCTCCTGAGGTCTCCTGCCTCCCTTGCAGTGCCTACCTCAGGGGCTCCTACCCTGCGGAGCCAGCTTGCGCCCCGGGACACCCTTTGGTGCGCCAACGGACGCCTCAGCACACACTGCCTCAACCAGCTACCCTGACACTGACTCCTGGTCACTTAGCTCCACCGCAGCTTTTACAGCCAGAAGATTTAAGGGTGTCCCATGCTCCTGACTCTCCTCGGCACCAGCCTATCACTGAGACCTTTAGCACCCTACCTTCAGTACTCCCCTACCCCTTCAAGCCCCTCCCAATGAAGTGTGAGAGGAAGAGGAATACGATGACCAGATGTTTTCCTCTCAATACTCTCCCTAGAGTCAGTTACCTACAACTGAGAGACGCATTTCAGCACGATCTCCATATCCTCAAGGCTATCCACACTGGTATGGTAATCCCTGGATCGGACCACCTATCCCCCCTCCCCAGGGCAATGGCCACACTGGGGTCCATGGACCTGGACCTACACCGCACCACACTCAGGTCTTCCGCGGGCTGCCCAAAGGAAAGCTGTCAAACCCTCCCCACTGCCTGTTTACACTGAAACCCAGGTAAGACCTGAAGTGGCCACCACCCCTACAGAGGATGCTGCTGCCCCACACACCTCGTCTATAGTGGTAACACCACAAGATGCCATGGTACCCCCACCACCTCCTGCTACTGATGAACTTGCTCACTTTCAAGAGTTGTTTCACAGAGTAGCAGAAGAGCTCAAGATTACCCTGGAGGAGGTACCTGAAACACACCACGAGCTTACAGACATCCTGCAAGCTACGACCGCCTCCAAAATAGCCCTACCAATTAATGGGGCCATTATGGAACCTGCTAAAACTATTTGGCAGACCCCAGCTACAATAAAACCCACTAGCAAAAGATTGGACCAAAAATATAGTGTTCCATTTTAGGGTTCTGAGTTTCTATTTATGCACCCTTGACCTAATTCGCTAGTGGTCAATGCGGCCAATCAGAAAAAGAAATACTAACACTTCTGCTCCACTCCATCAGACAAAAATAATAAGACTGGACTCTGGCCGCAAAGTGTATCTTCTTCCACTTTGCAATTTAGAGTAGTGAACTATGTGGCACTCTTAGCATAATTTTGGGGGTCATATTTTGCTAAGCTAATACAATTTATTGATGATGTGTCGGAGGATAAATGACAACAATTTCAAGTAGTGGTGTCCGAGGGCCAGTTGATCTCCCACACAGCTCTTCAAGCTACCCTCGATGCTACGGATGCAGCGACCAGATCTACAGCCACAGCCGTCGTCATGCGGCAGTCCTCATGGCTTGCTTCTTCCTCCTTTCCGAAGGAGATACAGAATACAGTCAAAGTTGGCGACAAGCTCTTCACCGCTACAATCAAGGAGGTCCTTCACTCCATGAAGGATTCCCATGCCACTCTCTGATCCTTAGGCATCCAAACACCTGCCTCAAAGAAGAGACAATATAGATATCAGCCATACCAACGACTGCGTTTCCATACCTTTGCGCAACATCCACCTTTCAGACAATATGATACACAACAATGACATAGGCCCAGGAACCAATGATGTCGCCTCCGCAAACAACGGCAACCCACCCTCCTAACCTAAATAAATTTGAAGTCTTGGTCGAGAGTATAGAAAACCTCACACCCTCTCCAGCGCCAACTCCAACCAACCATTTTTTTGGATGCTGTTTGCGTCCGTTCCTGGCCAACTGGCAAACCATCACTACGGACAGATTGGTCCTGGAAATTATCAGATTGGGTTATGCCATCCCCTTCCTCTCCTTACCTCCCACCCACCCTAACACCCCATCCCTCTTCAGGGACCCCTCTCACGAACAATTGCTCTGTCAGGAGGTACAACATCTCATACATCTCGGAGCAATAGAGGAGGTACCCCTTCAACACAGAGGGAAAGGGTTTTACTCCCACTACTTCTTGATGGAAAAGAAAAGCGGCGGTTGGCGCCCTATCCTCCATCTTCGATGTTTGAACAAGTTCGTCAAGAAACAGAAATTCCTGATGGTTACTCTCCTAATGATAATTCAGACGCTGGAGCAAGGAGATTGATTTTCAACCCTCGACCTCCAAGACGCATATTTCCATGTCTCTATCCACCCTGGCCATCGACGTTTCCTCAGGTTTGCTGTGGGAGCACAACACTACCAGTACAGGCTCCTCCCATTTGGCCTCTCCACCGCACCATGAGTCTTCTCCAAGGTGCTAGCAGTTGTAATAGCACATCTCTGGAAAAAAGGAATCCTCATATTTCCTTACCTGGACGATTGTCTCCTCAAGTCTCCCACTCAGTTAGAAGCGAACCACAGAATTCTTGCAACCCTTCACTGCTTCCGCACCGTGGGCCTGCAAATAAACAAAAACAAATCTACCTTACAACCTACCCAACAAATCAACTTCATCGGCGCCCACCTCAATTCCACCACTGGTGTTGCAATGGGCATCCTTATTACCCAGATATGTGCCAGCCCACAGACTACAGTCTGAGACTCCCTACAGCTCTTAGGACATATGGCCACTTGCATGTTTGTGGTTGCAAATGCTCGCCTGTACATGTGATGCCTTCAGGGTTGGCTAGCCATAGCATACAAACCAAACAAGCACAGGTTAAACAGGTTACTAACTATGCCCCAGTAAGTCAAGGACTCACTTCTCTGGTGGAACTCTCCCATCAACCTCTGCACTGGGATTCCCTTCTGACAAGATCCCCCTTCAATTACCATCATCACAGATGCATCCCTCACAGGATGGGGAACACACATTGGCCACCTCACCATTCAGGGTCTCTGGGCCACTTCAGAAACCAGGCTTCACCTAAATTTACTAGAGCTCTGGGCTGTATTCAATGCCTGCTTCCATTTCCTTCCCATCATCCAAAACTGCCGAATTCAAATCGTGACAGCCCACATCGCATGCATGTTTTATGTCAACAGGCAGGGGGGAGCCCGATAACACTCCCTTTGCACAGAGGCGGTAAAACTTTGGAACCTGGTGCCTTCAACACAATATCTATGTCTCCATCTCATACCTGCCAGGTTCTCGAATACCACCGCAGACGAGCTCAGCTGATCGTTCCCCTGACAGCATGAGTGGGAACTCAACGTCATTCTTTCCGACATTTTCCAGACCTGGATCTATTCGCCACAGCAACAAACAAAAAATGCCAGACATTCTGCTCCAGAACAGGCCTGGGGAAACACTCACGGGGGGATGCCTTTATACTCCCCTTGGACCGAGACTCTCGTGTATGCGTTCCCACCAATGCCTCTGTTACACAGAGTAATTCAGAAGATATGACCAGACAGAGCCAACATCGTTCTCATAGCCCCAGCATGGCCCAGACAACCATGATACCCCTTTCTCCTGCAAATGTCAGTCAAGCCACCCATTCCCCTTCCACCACTCAGCAACCTCCTATCACAATATAGGGGACAAGTCTTTCACCCCGACGTACAATGTCTCCACCTGAGGGCCTGGCTGATCAATGGTTCTCTAATGTGGAGTTAACATGTTCGGACCAAGTATGTACTGTCTTGCTACACAGCAGAACACACAACACATGCACTACCTACCTGCATAAATGGAAACTGTTCACATCTTGGTGTGCTGGCAAACAGACCTCCCCAGTTTCTGCTTCTCTCCCACTGATATTGGATTACCTGTTACACCTTAAAACATCTGGCCTCTCTACGAGCTCACTGAAGGTCTACCTCGTGGCAATCACCGCCTTCCACCATAAGGGTGACAACGTAACTGTCTTTGCCCATCCAATCAGCAAAAGGTTCCTGAAGGGCATCCAGACATTATACCTGGATGTGAAACCACCTGCTGCACCTTGGGATTTACACCTAGTTCTCAAAGCCCTGATGGATACACTCTTTGAACTGACGGCTACTGCTCCCTTCTCCACCTATCCATGAAAACCGCCTTCCTTATAGCCAGATGAGTAGGAGAAATGGGGGGCGCTTAGGGCGGACCCTCCATATACCGCGTTCTTCCACGATAAGGTCACACTGTGCACATCCAAGGTTCTTACCTAAGATACGTTCTCCCTTTCACCTCAATGAACCTATACACCTTCCAACACTTTTCCCAAACCCTCACGCTAATGCCTTTGAAATGACAATGCACAGTCTTGGTCACAGAGCATTATCCTTTTACCTGGATACAACAAAACCATTTAGGAAAACCCCCAGACTTTTTGTCTCTACTACTCTGCACTCACAAGGAAATGCTATCTCTACACAGAGACTTTCCAAATGGATTGCTGACAGCATACACCTTTGTTACCAACTCGGCAAATACACCCTCCTACATCAATTAGGACTCACTCTATCAGCGCTGTCTCCGCCTCCACGGCCTTTCTCTGTAATGTCCCTCTGTCTGACATATGCAAGGCAGCTACCTGGGCATCGGACCTTCTTCGAGTGCTGTCCCTGTGGGTGCGCCACTCTAGATGTTGGTGCGTTCCGGCACCGTTGATTGGAGATTTTCGGTAGCAGTGCCTGGTCGGGACGCAGGCGCCCAGTTGGCATCTCCCATCTCATTGGAATTTTCCTGAGCGCCTGCGTCCCACACCCCCCTCAGTTCCTTCTCAACCGTCCCCGGCTGAGGACGGGACTCGGGGCAGTGCTACTTCTCTTCCCTGGTCTTTGTTGGAAAAAAGTATCAAAGAATATAGAAATAGTTATTAGTTACATCCCAGTTGTTTCCCTTCCTTTAGTGTTGTTACATAGTTAATTACTTAGTTTCAAACAAACAAACAACTTTTTGCTTCAGGCTTGTCTCCTGCTGAGACATTCTCCCCTGCCATTTCTAGTTCACAATTCCAGTGACTTCAGGATTCAAAAAGTGTGTTTCCTGTCAGGACTCCATGCCACGGTCTGAAGGGCACTCACATTGTGTGAACTGCCTCGGGGAAACCCACATCCCTGCAAAGTGCCTCCACTGTACGAGCCTCAAGTCAAGGGCTCGGCGTGACAGGGACCTGCGACTGAAAATGTGTCTGATGGAAAAATCCCTGCAGCCCCTTTTGGAGACGGAGAAAGTTAAACCCGCTCCTACATGCTCCCCGGCCAGATCCGAACCAGCTGGGAGCGTTGCTTCACCCTCTGTGGAGCAGAGGCAAGAAGGACAGCAGTCTCAAGGGAGAGACTCTGACAAGGGTAAGTGGTCTCCCACGAGATCCTTACCCTCTGTGTTGACAGCACCACAGGCAGGTGCCTCAGCCCTTTCTAAAGCCTCAGCCGTGGCTCCCACAGATCGCAGAGGCTGGAATCCAACCTCCCGTACCGGGAAGGTCTCCGTGGAACCAAGCGCTTCAGCTTTAAAAATAGCTGCGGTGCCGACCGCACGCTCTGCCCCTGTGCCAGGAAGAATGTTGGCACCAAGTCTGCCCCGGCACCAGCAGTGGACCCCTTGCAGGGCACCTCCAACAGACCCGCGGCACCGCTGACACTTTCAGTTTCAATTGCTAATGCGCTAGAGCACAGTCCAGGCTCAGCACAGCCCAGGGAGCAGCAGTAGCAGTTCCTCACTGAATGTGATCTGTCAGTGTCACCTGAGCTTAACTCTCCACTCCGAAGAGTGAGCCCTGTGTATCCAGAAGAGCCGCTTTCACCACCTGAACTGGCTACCTTCACTGACAGCAAACCCAATATACAGCAGCAGACCGAGTTCTCCCCACCTGCCTCTTCTCCTCCACTGGACCCTCTTCCACCTCAAGCTACAGTCCTCAGCCACCATCCTCAGTTTCCCTACACTCTTCCCCCCTCCCCCCTCATGGACGGCACTTGGGTTCTCTTACCCTATGCCTTGGCCCCAGTGGTACCCTTGGCCACATCCTCCTACTCCTCAGACCTCTTCCACGAAACCACTACCTGCTTTTGTGCCTCAATCTCCAGCTCCGTCCACTTCTAGAGTACCTGAACCCCCTCCTGAGAATATGAGCTACAAACCATATCCTGACTCACCGACCCCTAATTCTCCATCTGCTCCAGACAGAGCCCTCTTCCCCTCTCCCCCCCCGCCTCCACAGAACATGGACGACTGTAAACAATTTCAAGAGCTTTTCAAGAGGGTGGCACTCAGTCAAGACATCCCCCTAGAAGAGGTTCAGGAGACACAACAAAAACTCCTTAGAATCCTCAACCCTCTGCATCCTCAAAGATCGTGCTTCCTATAAATGAAGCTCTCCTGGAACCAGCTGACACTCTGGCAAACTCCAGCTTCTTTATTACCTACCTGCAGAAAGGCCGAACGTAAATACTATGTTCCTGCTAAGGATCACCCACAACTGAACTCTCTCATCATGGATGCAGTTGCACAAAGGACGAAACAGCCACAATATTGGCCCACCCCACAAGACAAGGACCTTAAATGCCTTAATGTCTTAATGTCTTGGGACACAAGATTTACACGTTCTCCACTCTACAATTCAGGATTGCAAACTACTCTGCAGTCCTCGCCAGCTATGAGTTTGATAACTTCAATAAACTTTTTGAATTTGTCTCCTACATTCCAGAGGATAGGAGAGTGGACTTTAAATCAATTCTGAGCGAGGGCCAATTGATTTCCAGAATGGCCCTACAAGCCTCTTTAGACACGGCAGACACAGCAGCCCGTAATACTGCAACTGCTGTGGTTATGGGCAGATCTTCATGGCTTTCTGCATCTGGCATCCCTAAAGATCTGCAGACCAAAGTGGAGGACCTCCCCTTTGATAAAGACAAAGTATTTTCCAAAAAAAAGATGAACTTCTTCAAAGTATGAAAGATTCTAGAGCGACACTGTGCACCATGGGTATTCACCCATCTCTTCCCAGGAGACAATGATACCAACCTTACCAAAGACCACGCACACAACAATTTTAATCATCGGCCTCAACCCAAATCATATGACATAAATAGGAATCGCTCTAGACCCCCTAAGCACAGACAAAATCAAGCTCAAGCAACCACCTCCCACTTATCCAGGAATAAACAACAATTTTGAAACGTTAGTCAAGGGTCTGCTCAAACACCACTTGATTCCACAGCCTACTTGCCCATTTGGCCACCGCCTCCAGAGTTTCCAACATGCCTGGCAGCGTATTACACAGGATCGCTGGGTCCTCGAAATAGTTCAATCTGGTTACTCTATCCAATTCATATCCTATCCTCCTACCCTTCCCCTTCCCTCTCACGAGCACCTACTTTGCGTAGAAGTGTCTCACAGTTGGAACCTGTGCCGACGCAACATTGAGGGAAAGGATTCTACTCCCATTACTTCCTGACCCAGAAAAAGAACAGGATGCTTGTTTTCATATATTAATTCATCCAGCTCACAATCTGTCACAACCATTTTCAATATAGAGTTCTTCCTTTTGATCTCTCCACAGCGCCGAGAGTCTTTTCCAAAACTCTAGCCGTGGTCGAGGTTCACCTACACAAACATGGGATCACGCTTTTCCCTTACCTGGACGATTTCCTCATCAAAGGCAACTCCTGTGGTGAGACACTTCAAGCTACCATTTCACCATCTCCCTCTTTCACAACCTAGGCCTCCAAATAAACATCCAAAAATCCACCCTGACACCTACACAACAGATCAAGTTCATCGGAGCTCATCTCAACTCAATCCAGAGCAGGGCCTTGCTCCCATAGCACAGATTCCTCGCTATCACGCAGTTCATACGCACGCTCTCTATTTGTCCCAAGACACAGGCAAGAATCTGTCTACGGCTCCTTGGTCCCATGGCAGCCACCACCTTCATGGTCCAGTATGTCAGGCTACATGTGAGATGTCTTCAGGGCTGGCTCAATTTCAATTTCAAACCCAACAGACACATCTTAGGGATGCTGCTAACTTCTCCTCCCAGTGTTCTAGCTTCCCTACATTGGTGGACAAGACCAGAAAACCTCTGCATGTGGGTTTCCTTCCAGTAACAATCCCCAATGCTCATGCTCGCCACAGACGCTTCCCTAATCAGCTGGGGAGTGCATCTAGGGGGGCACAAGGCTGGTGGTCTGCATCAGAGATGCACCTACACATAAATCTCTTAGAGCTCAGAGCAGTGAGGCAAGCATGCCTTCACTTTCTTCCCCTCATAAAGAACAAATCTATTCGGGTCTTAACAGACAACATAGCATGTATGTACTACATCAACAGATAAGGGGGAGCCCGATCACATTCCTTTTGCATGGAAGCCATCTGACTATGGAATTGGTGCATACAACATCAAATACAAATCATCACTTCCTACCTACTAGGCTGCCCCAACACTACTGCCAATGCACTCGGCAGACACTTCTCAACAGAACATGAATGGGAACTGCATCCCATAATACTTCAACAGTTCTTCTCCCTCTGGGGCACCCCGTCAGTAGACCTCTTAGCCACAACCCAGAATCAAAAACGTCAGCTGTTTCATTCCAGAGCGGGACTCGGGACTGCATCCCTAGGAGCATGGAACAACTCTCTCCTCTATGCCTTCCCACCAATCCCTCTGCTACACAGGGTTCTTCGGAAGATCATAGACGACAAGGCCCGGGTCATCCTTATTGCCCCGGCTTGGCCGAGACAGACGTGGTATCCTTACCTACTCCGCATGTCCTCCCATCATCCACGGGCTCTCCCCAACAGGCCAGATCTCCTTTCACAGGACAATGGACCGGTTCTTCACCCCCAGCTCCAAAAGCTCCACCTGACAGCCTGGTTCCTTCATGGTTCCAAACCCATGAACTAGCCTGTTCCGAGCAAGTCCGATATGTTTTTTCCTGCACAGTAGAAAAGACTCCACTCGTAAAACTTACCTGTAGAAGTGGAAGCGATTCGTCCTCTGGTGCTCAGGTAATCACTTAACGCCCAATACAGTGACCCTCCCTAACATTCTAGACTACCTCCTGAGACTAAAACAGGACGGACTTTCGCTCAGCTCCATCAAAGTACACCTGGCGGTGCTTACCACCTTCCACGACCTGTTAGAAGGTTATTCACTCTTTACCCACCCCACCATAAAATGATTTCTCACAGGCCCGCAAAATCTCTACCCTGAAATTTACCCAACGGCAGCTACATGGAATCTTAACCTCGTTCTTCACGCTGTCGTGAAACCTCCATTCGAGCCTTTGGGTACCTCCTCTCTTCTCCCTGTGTCCATGAAGGTAGCTTTCTTAGTTGCAATAACATCAGCAAGGAGAGTAGGTGAAATAAGTGCCCTGATGGCCCATCCTCCCTACGCAATCTTCTCCAAAGACAAAGTCACTCTGAGACCACATCCTAAATTTCTCCCTAAGGTGGTATCCACCTTCAACCTTAACCAACTGATATACTTGCCTGCTTTTTATCCCTAATCTCACAAGACTCCACACGAGGCATCCCTGCATACTCTCAATGTCAGGCAAGCAATTGCCTTTTACTTAGACAGCACTAAGCCATTTTGTAAATTTCCACAACTTTGTCTCCATCACCAAAAGATCAAAAGGTACGGCTATCTCTAAACAACATCTGTCCAAGTGGATCTCTGACTGCATCAGATCCTCTTACTGTATTCAAAATATTCAACTGCCCAAAGGCATTAGAACTCATTCCACTCGAGCTATGTCAATATCTGTTGCCTTCTTGCATAACGTACCCATTTCTGACATCTGTAGAGCGGCGACATGGTCATTTGAACACACGTTTGCCAAACACTATGCTATCACGCAAGATACCACGGCAGACACCATAGTAGGCCATACAGTACTCTCTACAGTACTCACTGCCGCATCTCCAAAATCCCACCGACCATAGTGGGTCCTGCTACACATTCACCTGGAGTGGAGCACCCACGGGGACAGCACTCGAAGAAGAAGAAGAAGAAGGGGAAGTTACTCACCTTGCAGTAACTGAAGTTCTTCGAAATGTGTGTCCCTGTGGGTGCTCTATTCCCCACCCTCCTCCTGTCTACTTTGGAGTGCTAGTATAATTGCTCCACGGTAGAGAAGGAACTGAGGGGGGTGTGGGACGCAGGTGCTCAGGAAGATTCCAACGAGACGGGAGATACCAATGGAGCGCCTGCGTCCCTACCAGGACCCACTGACACTGAGAGTGGGGCACCCACAGGGACACACATCTCAAAGAACTTCAGTTACTGCAAGGTGTGTAACTTCCCCTTACCTTTGCTAATCACTGTGCTCTCATCCACACTGCAGCGTCTGACACCAGATGGGGTAGAGCTGTCTTGTCAACAGCCTTCTTGCCTCATCCGAAGTCCCAACCACCCTAAGGGGTATTGCTTTTCAGTCACCTGAAGTGGAGCACCCCCAGGGACATCTCTTTCTCGAAGAGGTTACCCACCCTATGCAGTAACTGACGTTCTTCAAGATGAGTGTCCCTATGGGTGCTCCACTGTCTGCTCTCCTCCCCTCTACGTTGGAATTTGTAACACACTCCGTTGTAGAGAAGGAACTGAGGCGCCCAGGCTGTGCACACGCTATTAGAACACTGACAGCTCGAGAGGCAGGCACAGCCCGTAGGATTACTGCTGTAGAAATCTCTGATCGAAGGGGCTGGGACGCACCTTGCCCTGAAGTGGAGCACCCATGGGGACGCTCATGTTGAACATCAGTTACTGGACTGGGTGAGTAACCTCCTCTTCAAGAGTGGATGCCAGATCTCCTGTTGCTGTGCTTCCGGCAGAAAGCTGATTCTTCGAGTGCTGTCCCTGTGGGTGCTACACTTCAGGTGTCAGTGACTCCTGGCACTGTCAGTCGGAGATTTACGGTAGTAGTGTCTGTGCGTGTCACACGTGTGCAGTAGGTGTCTTGCGGTGCCATTGGTGTCGCATCTAGCGCATGCAGGACCCGAGCGCTCCAGTTCCTTCTCAACCACCCTTGGCTGAAGACAGAGCTTAGGGGCAGAGTTCATTATTCTTGCCATTGTTCTCTTTTAAAAAAGAGAGCAGTTTAAACAGTCTTTAAAAAGTTATAGTTCGTGTTGGTGCTAGTTTTAGGGGAAAAAAAGTTTACTTAACCAGTTTACCCTCCCCCCACCGGGGTCAGTTAACATCAGAGCTTTAAAGCTCCCCAGGCTTTAAGTGATGCAACTCTTGCCGTGAAGCAATACTTGTTTCGGACGGACACGCTTTGTGTTTCCGATGTCTTGGGGAGATACATATCCTGCAAAAATGTGCCCACTGCAGTAATCTGAAAGTGAGATCCTGGCGTGACCAAGATCTCCACTTGAAAATGATACTGATGGAGAAATCTCTCCAACCAAAGCCAGACCAACAGACCTTCCTCTGGCACCACCCTGCAGGAACAAGAAACGTGCCTTTCTCTAAAAGACCGAGAAAGAGGGTGCAGACGTCACCGCAGAGAGCACTGCGGAAACATAGGCAGTCTCCTGCTAGGTCACTATCCCCGATGCTGACACAGGCTTGGGTGAGCACCTACGATGCTCCGGGCACTTCCAGCACTGCCAAGTCCCGAGCAAAGAAGACTGAGTTGGCCAGATGGCAAAATGCCTCCTCCACGGCACCGAACTCACCCTTAAGGGACCTGGTACTGATTGTCTCCTCAGGCCCTAAGCCTCCGCCTTGGCACCGACATTGCAGTTGGCACTGACCGCACCAAATACATCAAAACCACATCTGAGGGCACCAACAAGAGCATCCCCATTGGCGCCAATGGCACTGACATCAAAACTGCCACAGAATCTACTGCAACAGAGAGACTTGGCTGTGTCATTGGCACCGCTCTCCCCACTACTCAGTACCGAGGGCTCTCCTGTACATTAGAGGGGATCCCCATACTTCTCATGGCACGGTACACTTGTCTGATGATGATGTGTACGAACCATGCACTTTCTCACTGCACCACTCATCACTGAAAGACTGACAACCAGCCTGGAGCCAGATGGGTCATAAATACCCTTATCAGCTGGCTCAACCGTGGTATGGACTACTGTGGACATATATCCATCAATGGCCTTCCCAATGCAGTGGGCACATTGGGAACTGTGGGCAACTTACTGGGGTCTCCACTCCAGGCTACCCATGGCTCCTAGAGATGAGCTGAGGTCTTACCCCATGTCTCCCACTCCACAGCCAACAGAGGCTCAGGATGTTGGGGATGACACAAACAGCCACTGATGAGGAAGTGACATCTCCTGCTTACAATTCTTCCTCCTCCCCGGATGAGGTAATCATGCTGCTACCACCTACCTTGGCGGATGACATCAGGCAGTTCTAGGAACTCTTTAAGTGGGTCAGCCAAAGCCAGGACATCCTGTTGGAGGAAGTGCATACAAACCAACACAAGCTAGTACAAATCTTGTAACCTACATCTATTTCCAAAATCACTCTGCCCATCGATGATGTGATCTTAGAACCAGCGGAGACAGTCTGGCAGATACTGGCCTCAATTCCACTGACATGCGGAAGGGTGGATAGAAAGTATTATGTTCCCACCAAAGGGGCAGATTTCCTCATCTCACACCCAACTCTTTTTGGTGTTCTATGCTGCTAATCAATGTGGCAAACTACAGTTTTGATCGACCCCACGTGACAAAGAACACAAGAGGCTAGATCTCTTTGGACAAAAAATTTAGTCTTCGGTGACATTACAATTCTGAGTCTCCACCTACTCAGTCTTGCTGGCAAAATACAGTTATGATAATTATGGGAAACTCTGCTCATTCACAGCAGAGCTCCCCAAAGAGAAACAGTCACAATTCCAAGACATTGTAAATGAGGGCCAACTCCTAGCTAAAAGAGTCCTTCAAGCGTCTTTGGACGTCGTGGACATGGCAGCCAGAACCACGGCCACAGCCATAGTCATGCACCAGCCATCCTGCTTACAATCCTCTGGCTCTCTTGTTTGAAAAGAGCTTCTCTTTTCAAAGAGAACTCCAAACCCAGGTTGAGGACTTACCTTTTGACTGAGAGAAGCTCTTTTCAAACAAGACAGACAAGGTGCTCCACTCACTCTTCGCACTTTGGAGGTCTACACTCCACCTGCGAAGAGAAGACTATACCATTCAATCAGTCAAGACTCCAGGGCTGACGCCTAACCGTATTTTCCTCTACGACTCAAATGAACCTGAAGTCCCTCCTGTCTTCTGAGGAACACTGCTCTACAGTCACCTGAAGTGGTGCGTGCATTAGATGCGGACACAATGGCACTGTGAGACGCCGACTGTGCACATGTGACCCGCACAGACACTGCTACCATAAGTCACTGATGGGCGCCAGGATGCACCGACACCTGAAGTGGAGCACTCACAGGAGGACACATCTTGAAGAACCTCTGTTACTGCATAAGATGAGTAACCTTCTGTTATGCTCCTAAGTGCTATAGTTGTGATGCAGGTCATCTGTGTTTTATTTCTGGGAAAGTCACTTGACTTCCCTTCCTTCTACAGCTTCACAACCATAAAATTACTAAAACAAAACTTAAGTAGATGTGTATTGTAAATTGTTTTTAAAACTCTGACATCAAATCTGCAAAGGAGTCAATAAATGACCAAACATCTTTCAAGTGGAAGAGGCAGGACAGCTTGAAAAACACATTTCTGTCTTAAATTTTTGTAAAAGACTATTTTATCAGTTGATTTACTTTGTTTCACCATTCTTTGGGTAGAATTAGTTTCACTGTTCCCTTGCCTGGATTGTTTCACCCTGGCTGGAAAGACTCTTGTGTATCAGGAGGTGTACAAAGAAACACATTTTTAAAAATTGGGACATAGAATCGTAGAAATATAGAGTTCATCCCCCCTGTGCTGAGGCAAGACCAAGTAAACCTAGACGATCCATGACAGGTTGTTGTCAAACCTGTTATAAATATCCACTGATGGGGATTCACAACCTCTCTTGGAAACCTATTCTAGTACTTAGCTCCGTTTATAGTGAGAAATTTTTTTCTAATATCTGGATGCAGACTAGGCCCATTACTTCAGTGGAGATGGAGAACAGTTGATGGCCCTCTTTATAATAGTCCTTAACGTATTTGAGGACTGTTATGTTCCCCCTCAGGCTTCTTTTTTGAAGACTAAACATGCTCAGTTTTTTAAAACTTTCCTCCTAGGTTAGGTGTTTCTAAGCCTTTTATCATTTTTGTTGTTTTCCTCTGGACTCTCCAATTTATCCACATCTTTTCTAAAGTGTGGTGCCCAGAATTTCACACTGAACGCCAGCTGAGGCCCCACCCGTGCCAAGTACAGCAGGACCGTTACCTCCTGTGTCTTATACACCTCTATTAATGCACCTCAGAATATTAGGCTTTTTCACAACTGCATCAATTGTTGACTCATTAGATGAGAGACCCTATAATCTCTCAATCTTTTTCAGCAGTACTACCACATAGCCACTTATTCCCTATTTTGTATTTTTCTTTCCTAAGTGTAGTACTTTACACTTGTTTTCAGTGAATCCTTTAATTTTGTTTTGAATTCAGATACAATATTCAAGTAGTAGAAACTTGGAATATTGTAGGTTTAAAAACGTGTGCAACACACAAACCCCTACCACATTTCATAATTGAAGTTGTGTTCTAGCAAACCCATGTATGGTATATTTGTCTACAGTGAGCAAGGGGCATGCCAGGGCCCAGTGTGTCTCTTTGGTCTAGCTGACCAAGATCACTGTCCCCTTCTGTGTAGGTATTGAGCCCAACTCTGGGATGCGTTTACCCACGAACCAAGACCCTTCTCGGTACAGCAGCTGTCCTCCTGCCTTGTGCTAACAGGGCTTGCATGCACCTGCAGAGGGGCTATGCTTTGTGAGGCAAGTGTCTGCTCAAAACAAAACCCCCTGAGAATTTTCACCTCCTTTGCGGTTTGCTGTGGGGTGAAAGTGAGATAGACATCCCTCCAGGTGTGTTTTCTCTCAGCCAGCCCAAGCAGCCAGAGCTTCCCTTCCCCCTTGCTTGCAGTTGGGGAGCATGGCTCCCTATAGGGTTCCCTGAGGCATATCCTGCTTCTCCTTTCCTATGGTCCAGGATTTGAGGAATTCCTCCCCCAGAGCTCAAACTACTGCTGTTACCCCTAGCTCCTTGACTTTGCTGCCTCCCTCCCCCCCATAGGCTTGGGATTGGAGAAGGAAGGAACCCCTCTCACTAGATCAAGCTGATGGGCTCCTGTAACCTTGACCCTCCCCTACGCTTGGAAAAGGGCAGCATCTCCCTTCTGATCCAGGAACCCAAGTGGCTGCTCTCAGTCCTGGCTCCCTCTCTGCTTCTGGTGGAGCAGTGTGGCCACAGGACGGCACCTGGGTCTGGAAGACACAGACAAAGGGAATGCAGTAGATCTAATTTACCTTGATTTCAGTAAGGCATTTGATACAGTTCCACATGGAGAATTATTAGGTAAATTTGGAAAAGATGGGGGTCAATATGAAAATTGAAAGGTGGATACGGAATTGGTTAAAGGGGAGACTACAGCAGGTTCTACTGAAAGGTGCACTGGCAGGCTGGAAGGAGGTTACTAGTGGAGTTCCTCAGGGATCAGTTTTGGGACCAATCTTATTTAATCTTTTTATTACTGACCTTGGCACAAAAAGCGGGAGTGTGCTAATACAGTTTGCGGATGACACAAAGCTGGGAGGTATTGCCAATACAGAGAAAGACCGGGATATCCTACAGGAAGATCTGGATGACCTTGTAAACTGGTGTAATAGTAATAGGATGAAATTTAATAGTGAAAAGTGCAAGGTCATGTGTTTAGGGATTAAAACAAGAATTTCTGTTATAAACTGGGACTACATTACTTGGAAGTAACAGAGGAGGAGAAGGACCTCGGAGTACTGGTCGATCACAGGATGGCTATGAGCTGCCAGTGTGATATGGCTGTCAAAAAAAGCTAATGCGGTCTTGGGATGCATCAGGCTAGGTTATACAAGGCACTGGTGAGACCTCATCTGGAATACTGTGTGCAGTTCTGGTCTCCCATGTTTAAGAAGGATGATTCAAACTGGAACAGGTACAGAGAAGGGCTACTAGGATGATCCGAGGAATGGAAAACCTGTCTTATGAAAGGAGACTCTTAAGAGCTTGGCTTGTTTAGCCTAACTAAAAGAAGGCTGAGAGGAGATATGATTGCTATCTGTAAATATATCAGAGGGATAAATACTATGGCGGGGGAAGAATTATTTAAGATCAATACTACCGTGAACATGAACAAATGGATATAAACTGGCCATCACGAAGTTTAGACTTGAAATTAGACAAAGGTTTCTCACCATCAGAGGAGTGAAGTTCTGGAACAGCCTTCCCAGGGAAGCAGTGGGGGCAAACGCCATATCTGGCTTCAAGACAAAGCTTGATAAGTTTATGGAGGAGATGATATGATGGGATAGCCTAATTTTGGCAATTAATTGATCTTCGACTACTAGCGGAAGATATGCCTAATGGCCTGTGATGGGATGTTAGATGGAGTGGGATCTGAGTTACTACAGAGAATTCTTTCCTGGGTGTCTGGCTGGTGCATCTTGCTCACATGCTCAGGGTTTAGCTGATCGCCATATTTGGGGGCGGGAAGGAATTTTCCCCCAGGGCAGATTGGCAGAGGCCCTGGGGTTTTTCGCCTTCCCCTGCAGTGTGAGGCACGGGTCACTTGCTGGAGGATTCTCTGCACCTTGAAGTCTTTAAACCACACTTTGAGGACTTCAGTAGCTCAGACATAAGTTAGAGGTTTGTTACAGGAGTTGCTGGGTGAGATTCCATGGCCTGCATTGTGCAGGAGGTCAGACTAGGTGATCATAATGGTCCCTTCTGACCTTAGTCTATGATTCTAGGTCAGGCCCAAGGTAGGCAGTTCCTCCTTACAGTGTCCTCTGAGTTAATGTATAAAACACCTGCATTTTATGGGAACTATAGCATCTACTTTTTAAAGTAATTATCCACTTAAGCCATCTATGTTAGTTATAAATGCAATTTAACATCTGAAAGAGCCTGTATCCCGTGATCTCCCCGTTCTGTGCCGCCAGTGAGCAGCATACAGACCAGTTTGTGGACTTAAAAATGTTTGCTATCTTTTCTGCATTTATTGTTTAATTGGGTGGTATTTCTTATATTCTAGAAAGTGGGTAACAGATTGTACAAATCAAACTTTTGAATAGGGTAGTGATCATTTTATGAGTTGTTGCCTAGTCTTGCACTTGCGAAATAGTGGTGTAACTTATAAAAAATATTTAATGTTCCTTATTTTTTCCCCTGTACTTCTAAACTTCTTCATCTTTATTTTGTGCTAATTCTACATTCAAAGAGCTGCCAGGATTTAAAAAAAAAAAAAAAACAACACCACACAATCTCTCCCATCCACCTTGTATATGTCTTAAGCTGCTCCTTTCTCGCCCCTTCTCCCCTCCCCGCTTGTGTCTGATGTAAATTTTTTAAAACTTCCTGACTTTTTTGTGAATCAGGGTCTAGCTGTGCAAACTGTTACAGCTGGAGGACAAAACTGGGAGTGAGGTAATGCTTAAGCGTGCTCTATACAGAAAGCTGGACACACACACACCTTCCCTTGTGTTTACTTTTTCTCCTCATAATACAATAACAAAGGACATTCAATTAAATTTAAAGGGACTTAAAATGCATCTTTTTAGATTCCCCTTGGGGTAAGGGCGATGAGGCCCTTACCCTCCCTGATCTAGTGCTCCTAAAGTGGGCCGGAGCATTCTGCACTCCCTCTTCTAAATAATAATCCTTTGTGTTGCTCTTGACCACCAAAGAGTATTCATATACACCAAGTACCTAATTTTAAACAGCAGCGCACTATGTAACTAGTACTTGCACCTGTACCCAGAAAAGGCAATATCAGCTCTGGAGGGAATTCAGTATATCTGCCTAACAGGTTCAGCCATGCTACCCTCTCCCTCTTCCCTTCATAGCCGGCGTAGCGCTCCAGCTGCCCCGTGTCCCTTAACGGCTAGGGTGTGTATGTCTATACTGCCCTTAGCGTTAGACAACCACGGCTGGCCTGTGCCAGCTGGCGGGCTAAGGGGCTGTTTAACCGGTGTGGCTGTTCGGGATCCGGCTGCAGCGTGAGCTCTGGGGCCCTCCTACCTCGCAGGCTCCTGGAGCCCGGATCTTTACACGGTAGTTAAACAGCAGCCCCTTAGCCCGAGCTGGGGCCAGGCCTGGGTTTTAAAAGCTGTGTCCACCTCCCCCGAAATAGCCTAGAAACTGCGGCGCGGAGCTGCCTCCCCCCTGCCGCAGCGGGATCCCCAGCGTGGGTCGCGCCCCCTCTCTCTGGTCGCCCTCCCGCTGCTCCCTGGGCTGCGAGCGGTTTGCCCCTCCTGCGCCTTCAGTGCTCCCGCCCCGACACCGCCCGTCCCTCCCGCCCCGCCCCGCGAGCCGCCGCCGGGAGGCGCTGCCCAGTGCGGGCGGACTCCGGGCAGAGCCGTCAGCAGAAGTTACCGCGCATGCTCCGCTCGCCGCGCCGCCTCCCCGCCTCGCCGAGTCCTTCCTCCCCGGGCCGCCTGCCACGTGGGGCCGGAGCCGCGCTGCCGGAGGCCGGCTCGCTGCTGGGGCCGGAGCTGCGGAGCAGTCGCCTCCGCGACCCGGGGTGTCTCCCGCGGCCCCGCCGCCGGGCTCGGTGAGGTGCGTGCGATGGAGGTAGTCGGGAGGGCCCCCGAGCCCTGTTGTCAGCGATGGTTTGTCATGTGGCGGGGCGTGGGTAGGGGGCTGCGGAGTTGGGAGGCGTGGGTGCGTTTGCCCCTGGAGCCGTTTTTTCCTCCTCCTGTCGGCTGGAGTTTTGGAAATGGAAAATATGAGAAGTTTCTGCCATGTGGCTCGCATCAGTTAGCCTGGCGGCCATGATCTGTGCGTGTGATGTACTTCACCGCCCAGCCCTTTACAACCTCCTTCCCCCAACGCTTTCACAAGCCTCTTTATTTTCCTGGCGCCCCCATCCCGTGCTTCTCCGGTCTCTTTCTCCCTTCCTGCTCCGGGGATGCTCCGTTTTCCTGTTTTCCCTAGCAATCTTGGTCTTTTCTTTCTCCCCTTTCCCACACTCATTCTTCCGAACCAGCCCCAGTCCTGTGTTAAACTCGGGATACTCCTAAATTCATTCCCATACAGCTTTCCTTGCTCCTTTTTTCCCCCCTGCTTTACATGCGGATCAGAGGGCCTGTGTCGTTTTGCAGTCACAATAGTTGTTGTGTCGTTGGACACCTGGCATCTTGTTTTTGTTTTGTTTTCTGAAGAACATATTCTGATTTTATGGAGGTGTTTAGTCACCTTGGAATATGAAAATTACAGCAGGGAGCAGCCCAAACAGGCAGAGGATGGACTAGGTTGGGGTTCTCAAACGGGGTCATGACTTTTCAGGGTGTCATGTGGTTATTACATGGGGGGTCGCGAGCTGTCAGCCTCCACCCCAAACCCTGCTTTGTCTCCAGCTTTTATAATAGTGTTAAATATAAAAAACATGTTTTTAATTTATAAGCATGGGGGTCGGGAGTCACACTCAGGCTTGCTATGTGAAAGGGGTCACCAATACAAAAGTTTGAGAACCACTGGACTAGGTGATCAAATAGCCCTTTTCATAGAATCATAGAATATCAGGGTTGGAAGGGACCCCAGAAGGTCATCTAGTCCAACCCCCTGCTCGAAGCAGGACCAATTCCCAGTTAAATCATCCCAGCCAGGGCTTTGTCAAGCCTGACCTTAAAAACCTCTAAGGAAGGAGATTCTACCACCTCCCTAGGTAACGCATTCCAGTGTTTCACCACCCTCATAGTGAAAAAGTTTTTCCTAATATCCAATCTAAACCTGCAAGTTGAGACCATTACTCCTCGTTCTGTCATCTGCTACCATTGAGAACAGTCTAGAGCCATCCTCTTTGGAACCCCCTTTCAGGTAGTTGAAAGCAGCTATCAAATCCCCCCTCATTCTTCTCTTCTGCAGACTAAACAATCCCAGCTCCCTCAGCCTCTCCTCATAAGTCATGTGTTCTAGACCCCTAATCATTTTTGTTGCCCTTCGCTGGACTCTCTCCAATTTATCCTTCTTGTAGTGTGGGGCCCAAAACTGGACACAGTACTCCAGATGAGGCCTCACCAATGTCGAATAGAGGGGAACGATCACGTCCCTCGATCTGCTCGCTATGCCCCTACTTATACATCCCAAAATGCCATTGGCCTTCTTGGCAACAAGGGCACACTGCTGACTCATATCCAGCTTCTCGTCCACTGTCACCCCTAGGTCCTTTTCCGCAGAACTGCTGCCTAGCCATTCGGCCCCTAGTCTGTAGCGGTGCATTGGATTCTTCCGTCCTAAGTGCAGGACCCTGCACTTATCCTTATTGAACCTCATCAGATTTCTTTTGGCCCAATCCTCCATTTTGTCTAGGTCCTTCTGTATCCTATCCCTCCCCTCCAGCGTATCTACCACTCCTCCTAGTTTAGTATCATCCGCAAATTTGCTGAGAGTGCAATCTACACCATCCTCCAGATCATTTATGAAGATATTGAACAAAACCGGCCCCAGGACCTACCCCTGGGGCACTCCACTTGACACCGGCTGCCAACTAGACATGGAGCCATTGATCACTACCCGTTGAGCCCGACAATCTAGCCAGCTTTCTACCCACCTTATAGTGCATTCATCCAGCCCATACTTCCTTAGCTTGCTGACAAGAATACTGTGGGAGACCGTGTCAAAAGCTTTGCTAAAGCTGTCACTTCTGCTTCAGAGAAGCTTTTAAGGATCTGATGTGTGTGTATGCACACGTGTGTACACTTGGAGAACAAAAAGGATACAATCTTTACAATTTCGGGTAGACACAATGGGTCTGGGAACCTTTTTGCAGCCCATCAAAACAATGTATTGCCTATTGGCTGAACTACCTCAGTGCTGCTCTTCATTGGCGTTAATAATCCTTTAGCTCACTGACTAGAGGTCTAAGTTTCGGAAATGAACATGCAAGAACTTTCGTCCATCTGGATATGATCAGCTGACAGTCATGGCCTGTGTGTGTGTATGTGACTACACATAGTTAAAGCATGGAGTAAATATTGAGCCATTGCTTATTACGCTGTCCTGCAATAGTGTTCAAAAAGCACTGCTAAACTAATGGTTGGCGATGGGGCAAGTCCAGCATCTCAAAAAAACATTAGAGCTGTATACCATTGGAAGTGAAATCTCAGTTTTTCCAGCAGCATACTGCATTGATTTTAGTCTTGTCACCCAATTAAGTACCTAAACATAAAATGACGGTTTGATTATGCTCTTCATCCTTCCCTGTACTTCCCAAAATATTACTGAAGTTACTCTTTTGGTAACCTCAGGAGCCAGAAAGTGATTCTGTGACTCTAATACAACTTTAATAGCCATTTCCTCTTTGAGAACTTGGAACCCTGCTTTCCACTGGAGTAAATCCTTAATCTGTAACTAGTGCTTTGTGAAATAACAGTTGCTTAAATCTTGTGATGAGAGTGGAGGAGAAAAAAGCAACATGGTAATCAGAATAAGGTGATTGTAAGATCTAATATTTTATTATCTTAGTGACTTTGCTGGAACAATACAAAAACATCCAGTACTGTGAACTTAAGGGTTGGGCAATTGGAAGGAAGAAGGTGCTGCCTTGCTCGTTAAAGATAACTATTTACAAGTGAAACCCAGTGTTGGAAAAATGCTGTCTGCTTTTTAATTGTATGACAAACCCTTCTGAGTTATTGCACTGTGTTAAATGTTTCTTTAACATCATTCTAATGTAAACAATTTCCACCAGAAATTGTCAAATTGCTTTTTTTAAAATCAGATACTTAAAAAACAAAAACATCAAATCTGTGATTGTGTTGGAAGGTAGTGTCAGAATGAAAAAAGCAAAGAATATCTGATGTAAAAATCTCAACCATCTCATGAAAGCTTTGGGCATCTTATGTTCTTGGCACCACTGTACATCCTAAACTGAAACACGCTGTTGTAGGTCTGAGACTGGCTAACTTTTGAAAAAACTTTTCAGGCATTTTCACTAACCATGCAGCGCAAGAAGGTAGACAATCGCATTCGAGTGCTAATTGAGAATGGAGTGGCTGAGCGACACAGAACACTTTTTGTTCTAGTTGGAGACCATGGGAAGGATCAGGTAACTGTCAGCCTAGGACCAGATATTTTCAGTGGCTCTTTTTAGTTAATGTACAGTCTGAGTCTAGAGCAGTGGTTCTTAACCCACAGCCCAATCAGCACACAGCTCTGGCCCATGTGACATCCTCAGGGCCACACAGGTATATATATAGTGTGTGGATGTGGCCCACATAACACATGGAGAGCTGAATACATGGCCCACAATGGTAAATAAGTAGAGGTATAAATAATTTGCACCTTTCATAAGGAAAGAAACTAATTTCTAGAGTAGCAGAGATGAGAATCTTACCTGACAAGTAGACATTGAGTTAGTATATTTACAGAAAAACTTCTCTAAGAATGAACAGTATACTATGTATTGTACCTAATAAGGCTGTAAATGCTGTAGAGTGTGATATTTATGTTCGGACAAACCATAAAATAATAGAAACAAGGATTATCAATAATGCTTGGAAGGATGTAAATATTAAGCATCATCTGCTATTTTAAAAAAGCTCAGGAAAGAAAATAAAGCAGGTAAAATAAAGAAGAATCTGAACTCTTTCTAAAGGAAAAAGACACTACTCCCTAACAAGGCTGGTGAGAGTTTCCCCTTCATTTAATTTAAATTGGTAAAATTATCCTAATGTTCTCCTACAAATTGTCACTTTTGTGACTCAAGCCAGGTGTTATCTATCCAGTTATCTTGCAAGGCTCACCACAGTAGAAATCCTGCTGGAGTAATTTGTAGAGGCAACATTGTATGGAAAGATTTCGCCCATACATCTTCCCCTTTGGGCTCTCAGTGGATGTTCTAGTGAGAGAGAATGGCGAGCACTGCCCAAATTCAGACACCCCCATCTACTATATAGGGGTGGAATGTGCTGCCTCTGCAATGCTGCTGGTGTGTGCTGATGCAGGTTTCAAGAGACATGGGGAAAAGTTACCTTTGTTTAAAAGTCTGCCTGTGCAATAGATGGTGAAGGCCTTGTCTAAACGCAAAAGTTGTATAGTTTTAAATATGCTGCTACTATACTATACTCTACTAATATAATTCAGGTGGCGCAGACCATCTCCTCAATATAGACTCATTTATAGCTTATTCCTATAGAGAAAGGAGAATAAACCATACCAGTATAAAGCACCTTTATAGTAATACAACCCCTAATGTGGATGCACTTATACTGGTATAACTCAACTGATTAAAAAAAATGGCACCCCTGATTGACAGCTTGTACACACCGTTTGTACACCAGGCCTAAATAAGCGGTTACAAACAAGTTATTTGGAAAGAGACACCAGTTTGTCTAGTAACTAGTTACCCATCCTTTCCTCCTTTATGCAGCGTGTAGCTAGACGTTCAGCATACGTACAAACCTTGTGATGTTTGAGATTCATCTGCTTTGTACGCAGAATGCTTTTTTTCTATGTCAGCTATGTTTTTAAAATATGGCAAAGTGGAACTATATAGGAAGGAATAATTGAAGCAAAAATTGGTAGCCCTCACTTTGCACAGTTCTGCTTTAGTGGCTTGATGGGGTTTGCACTGTCCGTCCAGACTTTAGAAAGGATTCCCTTTCCCAGCAATTCTGCTCCAGGTTATAATCTGTAGCATGTCTTATATGGGGTTCATGTTCTGATGTTTTGGGGGTCAGTACAAGGTGCTGGATGTGAGTTGTGCCATCTCTTACCTCCTGCTAATACTGAGAACTTGTACAATATGAGTCTGTCTCAAAAATCTGATATTTTCCACTTGGGATCTAAAAAAATGTTTCACTTCATGATTATCTCCTCTCAATGCAGCAGTGATTAATGTGCCTTTGTTTTGATAGGTGGTTATACTCCACCACATGCTATCTAAAGCAACTGTGAAGGCCAGACCCTCAGTCTTGTGGTGTTACAAGAAGGAGCTGGGCTTTAGCAGGTAAGAGGTTTTTGTCTTTCACTCTCCGTGGGGAGTCTAATTGCACTCCAAGTTGTGAAGCTGATCTAAGGGAGCTTCTTCTCAGGTCAGCTGTATGTAGGTTGCTTGTTTCAATTGAGTGGAGAAACTAAGCTAAATCCTGTGATGATTGTACAAAAGTTTCAGTGTAATAGAATTGTTTGTTTTCACTTGAATAATGTAGCAGAAGTATGGGGCTGGGAGCCACGAACTGCTGAGTTCTAATCACAGCTCCAGTGCTGAGTCTGTGGCCTGGTGACCCTCTTTACCTTAGTTTCCCCCCCTTACATAACTTTAGTAACATTTAGGCATGATCTATACCTAAGCATAGGTTGACCCAGCTGTGTTTTTCAGGGGTGTGACTTGAGCCCCGGTATAGATACTCGTAGGCTGACAGAAGAACTCTTCCATTGACCTCGCTGCTGCCTCTTGGGATGGATTAACTACAGCATGGGAAAAACCCCTTCCCTCGCTGTAGCGAGTATCTACACTATGGCACTACCATGGCACAGCTACGATGCTGTAGCACCTGTAGTGTAGACAAGCCCTTAGAATTGAATGCAGAGTGTAGGCCCTCATGTCAAAACTTCGACTTTAAGGGGGGATTAATCCCTGGATCTGAATCTGTACCTACAAATATGGGTTCAGAATCAAAAGGGGGCCTGTTTTGGGGATTTCTTTCAGATTTGGCTATAAGACAACTGAAATTTTTCAAGATAAGTTGATCCTATTTGATTTCTGTGATTTTTGGGTTGAAATCTCCTAGGAACAGTTGATGAGTCCAACACTGTGTAACCCAAACATTACCCCTGGTTTACCCTAGAGCCTGAATTCTGGAACCCCCTTTTTAGATCTGAACCAGATCTCAAACAGCCTCCTCAGCCCAGCCCTCTTTCCATGACAACTCCCATATAATTGTTTTTTTTTTTTTCCCAGCCACCGTAAAAAGCGAATGAGACAACTACAAAAGAAGATTAAAAGTGGAACTTTAAACCTAAAGCAGGATGACCCTTTTGAGTTGTTTATAGCAGCCACAAACATTCACTACTGCTATTACAATGAGACCCATAAAATTCTTGGTAACACCTTTGGCATGTGTGTACTCCAGGTAACAAATTTATCATTTAGCTTAAAAAAAAAATTACACTAGAATGAGAGTCTTCTTTCCCCTGGGCCATTTACTGCCTTTCTAGAAATTTAAATGTCTTACAGGAGAAATCTGTGTCTTGCTTGTATTTTTCAGTGGTGATGGCTCAAGGTATTTTGCATGGCTTTTTGTGAGCACAGTGGATTTGTTGGCAGAATTAGAAGCAAGAAAACACTAATGTTATAGAAGCTTGCCTTCCAGAAATATTAGAGAGAGAAGGTGGGTGAGGTAATATCTTTTATTGGACCAACTTCTGTTGGTGAGAGACAAGCTTGGTGCTCTCACCAACAGAAGTTGGTTCAGTAAAAGATATTACCTCACCCACCTTCTCTCTAATTTCCTCCGACTGACACGGCTACAACTACACCGCATACCTCCAGAAATGTGTTTTATGGTAGTTTGATTCCTGCTAGCTGATGCCAGTTGTCTTGGAAGACTCACAACAACTTTGAATTTGTTCGTTACTAGGATTTTGAAGCCTTGACTCCAAACCTGCTGGCTAGAACTGTTGAAACAGTGGAAGGAGGTGGAATTGTGGTGATTCTCCTCAGAACTATGAACTCACTGAAGCAGCTGTATACAGTGACCATGGTATGTTTGATTAACAAGCACCTCTGATCCTTTTCCACACAGTGGTGGTCCAGAGTCTCCAGACATAGTGCGTTTCTCTTCGGCTTTATATTATATGCTGAGTCATCATTTAAGTGGTTCTCTCCCCCCACCCCCGTACTGTTATTTCTCTGCTATTGTGTGTGTGTCTGCCATTAGGCAGTTCTGCTTAACAAGGTGACTTGAATTCCTCCTAGACTGAGGAATCAAATGTGAGGACGCATCATTAACAACTTAATTCTTTAGATATAGAATAAGGATTCAATTCTTCTCTGGGAGCTCAGTGTGACACGGTATTAATGATCTCGGTCTGGGCACTATACAAGCAAATGGAATGTACAATTTTACCTTTCTTTCCAGGGTGGGCACATTTGCTAGAATTTTATTAACTTGGAAAGAGGAGCTCAATTTCCCAAATTCATACCTACTGTTAAGTAGGAGCAACTTCACTACTGATAAAATCTCTGAAGTGCAACCTGTTTATGCTGAATATATTCATTTTTCAGCTAGGGAGTTTCACTAGTCGTAATTGAGTTATCACTTGAATTGGAGAATCAGTTTTTTCTAGCTTCACTTATGAGGCATACATCATCGATATTCAGCCCCTGCATGACTGGGCCATAAATTAGACAGTATGATGCAATCACATAAAGTTCAGGGAGTAGATAGGGCTGGCGTGGAAATTAATGCTGGGAAGAGTAAAAAGGTATTATTTTTAAAGAGGAATTTGGAAGGTGGAGGAGATGACTGATATACAGGAAAAGAAAGTTCTGTGCCGGGGAAAGGAGAAACATAGTCAAGAATGGATGGAGACAAAGGAATGTTTGATAGTCCATATGAATTATATTCCATATAAGCTGTGCTCTAACCCAGAGATTCCTTCATGTTTCAGACTTGTGAGACTCAGTGATCTTTGTCTTGTTGTTTCAGGATGTTCACTCACGCTACAGAACAGAGGCACATCAGGACATAATAGGGAGGTTTAACGAAAGGTGGGTTGTTAGGAGCTTGAAAACCTAAGCTAACAAGTCTGCATGTGCAAGAAAGGTATCCACAGCAGGGTCTTGTTTCAGGATTGGCACAATGTCCTGTTAACTTAGAATAATGTATGTGCCTTCTTATCACAGAAGTGGCTGCACTTCGCTAGTGGGGGAGTTGTGTATGTACGTATAACCTTTGCATGTCTTACAAGGGATATTGTAGAGCCTAATGAGTTAATTTTTGTGACGTGCTTTGAGATTCTTTGATGAAGGGCTCTGCAGAAGCACAAATATCAGAATGACATTCTCCCATTGTTGTGGCTCTTGATGACACTCACAAAGCCCTTCCATGGCTTAAAAATATGAAAACGTTGATGCTTGGCTTCTCTTTATGGCATTTGATCAGTCTCTTGTAAAAGCCAAGAAATCTGCCTTACTATACTGAATAAAAAGTCTTCATTGCTATGAGGATAGATAACTAACACCATCTTTCCCCCTGGGAAGAATATAGAATGTTCTTTAGCATGTAGCTGGTGGATGTGTGGTCTCTTGGGTAAAACGGAATCAACAACCAGTAGGAGGGCCTAGAATTTTACGTTGATGGGTACATGTAACTACTACCTTGGGGTCAAGAGCTGCCTGTTTACACTGATATTTTCAAATTAATCATCATGTCATATTCTGAGGCTTTCTTGAAAGATCACCTTAAGTTGGTGGAATGGAGGTGAATGTCTCTGGTTTATAGAACATTCAGCCGTATAACGGTGGGGCACACCAGGAACGTTAAATAAAAGGGGTTGAGCAACGAACTTGTCTCAGCCAAGCTATAAAACTGTGTAAAAGCAGGACCAGATTGTAAATGCAGCATCTGGAGAGAAAGGGAGCCGGGGTAAACAAGCTACCAAAGGGGTATGGTGCCACCGGTGCTGTATCTGAGCTGGCTTTTCTCTAATCATGCAGGTTCATTCTGTCTCTGGCCTCTTGTAAGAACTGCATAGTGATTGATGATCAGCTCAACATCCTGCCAATTTCTAGTCACATTGCAAACATAACACCAGTTCCTCCACAGTCTCAGGTAAGTGCATATTATGTATTTGAGTCAAATAGCCTCTTCCAAGGCAAAGATGCAAACAGTAGTTTAAAGTTTGATAAGGATGAGGTTCTTCTTCCCCACTAAATACCAAGAATTATTCTAATCTCAGACTAAAAGAGGACAGAGCCAATTCTAAATTCTGGACGTGAAGATTCAGCTGCTTCTGATATCTGGCAAGCAGTAGCCATCTAGGTGCTGTCGGGAACAGTGTCAGTGATTCAGCAGAAGGTGCTCCTTTGAATCATTGCTGAAAAAGTCCATTAGCAGCTTAGGAAGTATTGTGCTGCTGGCAATGTCAGCTGTCAGATGAGAGGTTGATCACTTATGGTGGCTGAATATCTTTTGGCATGTTTTACAAATGTATGGGGGTTTAGCTCTCTGTCCTGAGAATATTACTGTCTGGGTAATTCTGGTCACCAAAATTCTCTGCAGTATGTTGGATGCTTCTCCTTACTTCTTGACCTAAACCGTTGAATAGTATTGCTGTTATGCACTTCCTGCATTTCACTGATGAAAGAAGCGTCTGTGTATAATCTGCAAAGTTTTGGAAGTATGGGGAACAGAAGGTGCTCTAAACTTGTACATCACTATTGACAAGAGAACTTTGAGATATTTGAGTCCTGAGAAGTTCTGATCCATAGCGTTGTGGTATCAGTTGATAGTACTGCAAAACCTACTACTACTGTTCTTCTCCACTGAACTTTGGCGGTGGTGTTACAGTATCAGTGACCGCATGACAGCCCTGCTCTCCATAGATCTGAGTATCTAACGTGACTGGCAATACTGCCATGTCATGCTTTTGTCTCCAGACTCCTTCCTTTCGTTTGATGACGAACTTCTGTGGTAGGCAGTGATTCTGCTGCCTGGATGCCTCCCGCCATTAAGTTGGGTGTGCTCTGATTTACACTGAAACTTATCCTGCTGCAAATAGCAGTCTTGATTTAGCACACCTGAAGTTCCATTATGAGTTAAATAGGAGATGATTGAAGGGAGACAGTGGGCTTTCCGGTACAGCTGAGTGCTTTCTTTTGAGATTTCCAAAGATAACTAGGAAATTTAGACAACTTCCACTTAAAATTAGTGGGACTTGTGTGTCTAAATCCACTGGTTAGCTTTGAAACTCTCAACCTTAAATTTGAAAACTGATCCCCTTGTTTCTAAAGGTTGGGGAAGAGCTATTTCTACTGTCTTGCTATTTCAAGCTATTACAAGGTCTTTTGCCTCTCCTGCACTTGCACTGATGTAATTAGGGGAATTTTCCCTCATAACTTAGACTGTGTAGAGTGGAGGAACAAAGGAACAGAGTATAAAAACTAGAAGAAAGCTAAGGTGGCTATATAGTTGAAAACATAACTCATTTTCTGTGATTCTCCATTACTGACAGCTGGGACATCTCAGAAAAATGGGTGGGTTTTATATAATTTGTGCTGCAGTATCTAATCCTGACAGGTTGACCAGAAGTGGTCTGGGAGTTCTATCACTGAATTTCCTTGCTTATTTCAGTTTAACATAATGGCTTGTGTTTGTTTTTGGAAAGTGGATCCCTGGATCAGTAGCAAGATCTACTGCTTTGTGCAACTGTTCATCTCATTAGCCCAAAGGCATAGCACGTAGCTTTCCTCCCTCAATCAAGGATATGTGCCTTTCTTTAAACATGTGCCACTAAGATAGAGTTCTGTAATTAGACAGCTAGCAAAGAAAAAATAAGATTTAATAATGACTTGCCTGCAGTGCAGAAATTTCATTCTCTTGTCGAAGTGGTGGATATTAGAAGTGTGATGAGAATAGATCTGACTTGGAAGCTCCCTCCTAGAAAATAATGAATAATAAGCAACAGTGAAACAGGGAAGTAACTCGATTGAGGGACTCTACTTAGGTGTTTAATCAGTTCATGAACATCAGTAGACTTATTTCATGTTTGAGTAATAAATAGATCAATATTTAGGGCCAAATCTTTATACCCACCATACCTTATATGTGCATGCAAACCCAGACATGCGTGTACAAGTTGAGGTATCCATGTACCCCAGCTGGCCATGACCATATTCTTTGCACGAGCACTTTTAAAGATTAGTTTGTAAACCTGTTCCTTAATTTAGTTACAGATTGGTTCTGAAACCATCCCTCAGAGTATTCAAATAACAGTAAATGCTTGTTTTAGTGGTTAGAGCCAGGGGCTATAGGTCAGGATTCTTGGTTCTATTCCTGGCTCTGCCATTGACTTGCTGTGTGGCAAGCTACTTCGCCTCTGTGCCTCAGTTTCCCCTCTGTAATGCTTCTCACCTTGTGGGATATTGTGTGGCTTAACCAGTATTTGTGAAGTGTTTGGCAAAACTTGTCTTAACGCTTTGCTGGGAATGCCCTTCTGCAATAGCCCCATTGTGTCTAGGGCAGACAGAGTATATGGTTTTGCATGACCTATGGGCTTCAATAATGCATAGGGACTGGGATTGTCAAGAATCGTGTCAACTTAACTCTTTGCTTTTTTGGGTTTCTCTTACTCCCAGTGTTTCTTTGATGTAATCCACGTGATTTATTTTTCTTTCAATAGACTGAAGATGACTTACCAAAATAGACTTTAGAAAGGTATCTAGCAATAATCTCTTCTTCTGAGTTAATACAGCCTATTGTACCAGTTCTCAATAATCTAGGATTGAGGCTGGGTTGATCATTCTTCTAATCCAAGTCCAGAGAGGACTGGATTCACAGCTCACCGGTCCCTCATTCTGAAGGATGTATCATATGTTGGACCCAAATGTATGCCCCACCTACAAGCCTGATCCCAGTATTAAATTTGCAATAGAACGTCTCTTCCTGCCATACGACAAGTGTGGAGGCAGCAGCTGTGGTGAAAGGTCCCGTATTAATCCTGCTTTGTTAAATTCTTCTCTTGCTTCTAGGAGGATAGTCTCAGACCTCAGGATCTGGAGCTGAAGGAATTGAAGGAGAGCTTGCAGGATACGCAACCTGTAGGCGTGCTGGTGGATAGCTGTAAAACTCTGGATCAGGTTGGCATGGTGTTAAACTGGGAGCGCCGTTCTCTTGACAGATACCCCAGCCATTCATGTTCGTGTCCCATGCTGTGCCTCTGAATGAAAAGTTCACAAACCAGTGCTGCCTCCTACAGGAAAGCAGCTCTCTCTTGGCTTGCTTGGAAGAGTTAACATGACGGGGCAGCTCAAAGGCAGCTCTGAGAGGCCTCTTCAAGCAGCTTGACTTTCCCTAATGAAAGGAAGGGTTAGAATGGAAAGAGGCTGAGGAGTTGTGCTAGAAAGCTCACTTACCGAGAGGAAATGGCGAAGAGCTCTCGAAGCCTCAGATTTGCGATAAGTGGGCAACTGAGCCACACGTTCAAATCGTGGCATGACTTGACTTAGCTCAGCTACCTTAAGAGGTGGTAAAATGGGCTATCGCGTAACTTATTTTGTGTGTCTTACATTTAACAACTTAAACTCCAAGTCCAGTCCATGCATGATAAAGATTCCCAGCTCTTTCAGTTGAGCAAGGGCTTGTCCTGGTGCCCTTGTTCAAAATGTCCCTATCCCTGGTGTGGTGCAGAGTGCTGATTGTGTACAGCTCTCCTTGCGAGAGGTAACTTTGCAAGCATGTGATTTGTGAAGGGTTGTGAGATCCTTCTGCGTGAAAGATGCTTTGTAAAAGGCAAATACTTATTACTCTTGCTGCTGTTCTCTGTGTATCATCACCCTTCCACAGATTAGAGGGTGTGTGTCTCTCTAGAGTTAAAACAGGTCCTACTTTGTCCCATGCTTTCTCATGATGTCTAGCTTTTAGTGTTGGTTTGGTCAGGGCGTACACTTAGTGGTTAGATCTGAGACTGGGATTTAAGATTCTTCCCATTGACCTGCTGTGTGACCTTGGGCAAGTCTCTAAACCTCATTGTTCCTGCCATCTGCACAATAGATCAGATACTTTTCTACCTTACAGAGGGGTTCTGGGACTTCCAAGTGGAGTTAGGCACAAATGACAGTAAGGTGCTTATGACAATCTTCTGGAATAAAGTGATTTAAAGTTCTCAAGTAAAACGTGCTCTTGAGATCCACAATACACGATAGCTATGATTCTGTGTCTTGCCCAGTCCCATTTTGAGAGCTCAGGGTGCAAGTATGCTCAGAGATTGTAGTATTAAGTATCAAGCGGTGAAAAAAATAAGTTATTTGGCCGGTTTTAATGTCTCTCTTTCTCATTGTTTCCCGTCCTGCCCCCCAATACCTGGAAAAGGGATGTGTCAGCTCCCATTAGTGATACCATGTGCACATGGCTTTATTGCTCCATTAAACACCACTCCTGTGTTTTGTTTCCTATTCACTAGGCAAAAGCACTTTTGAAATTTATTGAAGCCATTTCTGAGAAGACTCTGAGGAGCACCGTGGCTTTAACAGCTGCCAGGGGACGTGGTAAATCTGCTGCCTTAGGACTGGCTATAGCTGGAGCCGTGGCTTTTGGGTAAGCTTAACCTCAGCTGTCCAGGCTTTTATTTGCATTTGTAAATAATGAGAAGGCTGAGAAGGATTTGAGGTGCATTTGTGTGTCAGTAATATACATGCATTACGCAATGCTTTTTATGCATTTTGATGGATAGTTGTAATTTCCAAATCTTTCCATTTTTATACTAACAGGAAATTTTAAATCTTTAAAAGTCAGAATAATCACATTTAAAAAAAAATTAATGTAGGCAACTAAAAATCAGTTATCAGTTGTGTAGTGAAACCAATGAACAATAGAAGTTGAGGATACAAGTGTGGTGAATTCTGACAGTGTGCTTGGATCTGTATGTAGCGTGGGACTATTTCTGGGCTCAAAGTTAAGATATTCGTAAGTATTCATAGGATCAGGGCTCTCCTAGGTAAACAACATAATGTTAGATACCATTAACTTGGGTTTGAATAGAGACTGGGAGTGGCTGGGTCATTACACATATTGAATCTATTTCCCCGTGTTAAGTATCCTGTCACCTTCTTGTCAACAGTCTAAATGGACCATCTTGATTATCACTACAAAAGTTTTTTTCTCCTGCTGTTAATAGCTCATCTTAATTAATTAACCTCTTATTCCGCCATTTCATATTCTCTGTATGTATATATATCTTCTTACTCTATGTTCCATTCTATGCATCCGATGAAAGCTTATGCTCAAATAAATTGGTTAGTCTCTAAGGTGCCACAAGTACTCCTGTTCTTTTTGCGAATACAGACTAACACAGCTGCTACTCTGAAACCTAACATAATGCTTGTGTACAGTGGAGCAGGTTTCCCAAGAAATGGAAGGGCTTACAATTTTAGTTTTTTTGAACGTCTTTTTTTTTTTTTTTTGCATGGTGGCTTAACGTGGATAGGGCTGTAGATTCATAACAGAAGCAGAAATGATCATATTTCACAATTATTTCATTTTTCAAGTATCAGTCATCAAGAAGTGATGAATTTTGCTAGAGCTAGTAACACAGGAACATAATTATCAAGTGACTTGTCTGTACATTTTAATTATTGTCTACTTTTTGTGTGGAGAGAGAACTGTTCTATTGCTGTATCTAACTAAAGTCACATCCGTTCATGTAATGAAGTCCACTGTCCTTTGTATACGAGCTCGAGTTTTATTAGATATCTGAGAATATTGATTTGCTTGTTTTACAAATAAAAGCACTTAGTATATGTCCAAAATAGTCATTTTTAAGTAGCCAGTCTTATCCTGATATAGTGATGGGGATATTACAATACATTAAATAATTTGCTTTAGTCCCTGATTTGGGTTCGTTCATGGAAGGGTAGATCGTGTAATTCTTGTTAACAGTAAAAAGAACTTAAGGTTAGATGATGATTTATTATTGATCTGACAAATGCTGTTTGGTACAAAATGAAGATGGCCATTGGACCATACAGCTTATAGTCAAAAAGGTGAGATGGAGCGGACAGGATGCACTGGAGACCCCACTGGGAAAACTAATTTTGAAAATACTTTTAGGATTCCTACTTGTGGGCATTTCAGGAGAAGTAAGTGTTGAATGCAGGAGTAGAGAAGCATGTGCTGCTGAATACTTTGGTGTAGTGGTACACACACAGAAGTATCCTATAGCTGTGGTAGAAAGAATGTTTCTCTTTAATTGTTGCTATCTATTACAGTATAAAGCTGCCTTATATAAACTCTTTATGGTTTAAGATGCTTTGTATATGTTAAATTTCAGTGTTTTATAATGTGTTACATGCTCTGTATAATATAAACTGGATCGTTTGCACTGCTTTGGATAAAAGGATTTAAAACCCTGTTTTGTTTCCTCAACAGTTACTCCAACATCTTTGTGACATCTCCCAGTCCAGATAACCTTCACACACTATTTGAGTTTGTATTTAAAGGCTTTGATGCACTGCAGTACCAGGTAAGGAGAGCAGGCTTTTACAGTGGTTTCATAGAATCATGTTTAGTTAGGGATTTAAAACTGCATTTCTCATTTTGGCTTTTACGTGATTATTTTAAAGATGATACCTTTTTAGCCAGAGGCTGTTTGCTCCTAAAAGCCTTGATAATGCTTTTCAGAAGTACGTAGTGAATCAGAGTGCGCTGATAGTTTACATTCAGTATTTGTAAATCAGAAATATTGTGAAACTAGATTTCTTTGCATAAGGAAAAGGATATTGCTTTTAATACAAGATTTTCATTTAGGGCCCTCAATTTAAAGTAAATGCTAGGAATACAAGTGAAATAGATTAAATAGATGACTGCTTCTTTGCTAAGAAATGGAATTTATTTGTGGATCTGCTACTCCATGAACTTTGCAAGTGTTGGAGAAACCAGCTGTCTGATGGATCTCATTGAATGGACGAAAGGGAACAAAGTGCTATTATATTTTTAATACTGTTTTCACTTTAGGAATACAGGTAGGTTTATCCAGGTTGAGGCTTTCTTGACAGAATTTCTGTGCAAATAAACTGATCCTCAGGAGTGCAAGTGAGAATCTGAATGAAAGATTTGAAAAACACTTTGTTTTTCTCACAACCTGCTGTTCTGTTAGCTCTTGCATCTTCATTTTATTTAATCTCTTCCTTCAGGAACATCTGGACTATGAGATTATTCAGTCTCTGAACCCTGAGTTTAATAAAGCAGTCGTCAGAGTGAATGTGTTCAAGGAGCACAGACAGACTATCCAGGTAATTAACCTGCATGTCTCTTCTCCAGCCTCACTATTTCCTATTCATGGCCACTGGAAGTATAGCATATCACTTACGTTTTTAATCTTAAGTGTGTTCATTTTACATAATGTGTAATAATGTTACACACCCTCGTGTATTCAAACAGGTTAGAGGAGGCAAATTGCTTCCGGATCCCTGGGTTCCACAAGGGAAGCTATTCATCTAGCTCTGTGGAGATCTAGTAAGTCAAGGATCTTCACTTGGATTTGCACATGCTTGTCTTTTGGTATGTGTTATTATAATGCCCAGAAAAGTGTGGGGAAGGAGCACAAATGTATAGCAGACTGGAAAAATGAAGGAGACCTAATCTGATACAAATAAAGTGCTTTTACATAGACATAACAAAGCATATGACCTGCTGTTCCTCCTCCCTGGATTGTCACTAAAGTTCACCCAACTAGTTTACCACAGTGCCTGCACTCCATTTCTCTCTAATCAGAGACTGGGACCTTGGAAGGAAACTGCTTCTATAGGGCTGCAGCTTTTGCCTCCTTTGAAGTCTCCCCAACTCCCAGACAGCTGCTCTGGATAGGGTTTACCTTAGTAAAATGGGACTTCGCTCCTTGCAGTACATACATCCCGCCGATGCTGTGAAACTGGGCCAGGCTGAACTTGTGGTGATTGATGAAGCTGCTGCTATCCCCCTACCTCTGGTGAAGAACCTGCTGGGGCCTTACCTTGTCTTTATGGCTTCTACGATCAATGGGTAAGAGACTCATGCAGGCCTGCTTGTCTGGAAAACAAACAGCAAGGGCAGTTTCTTGTAGGACCCTGCAGATTTACTGCTCTCATTCAGGTCAGCCTTTACACTCTTTCTGTTAGTACTGACCCTTTTGTATAACCGCTCTGTCTAATGGCTGCCTTTGAATTGACTGTTGTCTTCATTCTCTTCTATGGGTCACTTAGTAGTCCAGCCTCCTATTAATTGCCTGTCCCTGGCATGAAGACATGCTCTGTTCCGTGCCTGTACAAGGAGCAAATGTTTAAGCATGATGCTGAAGTCTGTTAGGAGGAGTGACTGTGTAAGGTTTGTGGAGAGCAGCCACCTTCTGAACAAAAGGGGATTAAGAAAATTCCAGCATTCTGGCTATAGTCCAGTATAGGTTATTGTACCTGCCTGTTTAAATTCCCCTTATGTTTCTGCCAGAAATTTAGTCACTTCTTGTCACATCACTGTAGTGCCCTGAAAGAGCTGCCATCTTTCACCCTGCAAACAGCTGCATTTCAGTGTCAGGTGAAGCAGTTTGTGTGGGAGTAAAGTCCTTTGATCAGTCAGTGTCACATGCGCAGCATCTTTGCGAGGCATTTGTCCCCTTGCCACTGCGTTTTGGCTTCTTCCTGCAGCTTGTACCAACAGTGAGGCCATAAGGGACCTAGTAATGGCACATGGCACCAGAACACATCTAAAGCCTGTAGATAAAATCCGATTTTAGATCGGAGCTTCCCCACACTACTTCTGGGGTTTTGTTTCAGCCTCATTTTACTTGCTTCTCTTTGATCTCTAATCTTGTAGTTATGAGGGCACTGGTCGGTCGTTGTCCCTGAAGCTGATTCAGCAGCTCCGGCAGCAGAGTGTACAGGCACAAGCCAGCATGACCGCAGAGAACAAATCTACAGCTACGGCTAAACTCGCCTCAGGTACCTCCCCATGCTGACATCTCTGAATAGGAGTATCTAACCAGCAATATGACTGCTGTTGACTTGCACCCTATACAATCCTTGGTGCTTGCGTACTTGGATTTCTGCAGCTTCAAGTGGAGAGTGGGGGTGGAGGAACATGCAGGAAGCTTTAAAGAAGCTTGACTTGTAACTTGGCCTCTAGGCTTAATATTTTCAATATTTCTTAATATTTCTTAATATTTCTCACCTTCTGAAATGTAACACACTTGTAGGGGCATGGACTTCACCTGATCAATCTAACTACCTTGATTCTATGTGGAAATAGGCTTAAGTGTCCAATTTTGGGTGGTTTGGTGGGGAAGTAGGTGGTTTACTACTTTCAGTCTTTTGTACCAAAGCTGTTGAAGGGCCTGATCCTGTTGGCATCTTCAGTATTTGTCACTTCAGACATGTTGTGGTTTTTCTTTTGAATCTCTCCTTCCAGCTCGTACATTGCATGAAGTCTCCCTTCAAGAGTCAATCCGATATGCCCCTGGAGACCCTGTTGAAAAATGGCTCAATGACCTGCTATGTTTGGATTGTCTCAACATCACCAGGATCATCTCTGGCTGCCCGCTGCCTGAAACCTGTGACCTGTATCCTGGCTGAAATTAACGCATGTTCTAAATAATTTACGTCCAGCTGTGGCAGGGTAAAGTGAGCTCTTCCAGAAGAGACTAACAGCAATTTATATGCTATTACTGAGAGGTTGGAGGTGATACTCTCCTCCTCGATTTCTGTTTTCTTTAGCACAGCTTATAATTCTGCTTATTTATATTAGTCTGCACATTTCAGTCTAGCTCTCCTCTTCAGTAATGGATGAAGCACCCTGTATGACAGGAATATGCTCCAGAGCCCACTGAAGCTGAAGGGTGTGTTCCTTGGTGGGGATGAGCAGACTCGCTAGGCACTTTGAGAAATAGATACGTAAATGTTCTAAAAATGTTAAAATAATGAACAAATCTGACGTTCTTGTGCAGTGCTGAGAAAGCTGAGTGGACTTAACAAGCATGGGAAAGGCGCTGTTCCTAGGAAGAAGCTACAGTCTAAGGCCCCAATTCTGCACTGGCCCATTGACCAGCCTGTTGATATCAGTAGGGCTCTGTGCAGATACCGGGTCCACCCAGGCGCTTCTCAGTGCAGGATCTAATCAAGTGCACTCAGGCCAGTCTTCTGGGCTCAAACTCCTAGCATGGGATCTTTTTTTTTTTTTTAAGGGGTGGGCTGTCAGTGTTTTATTACCATTGATGAGCTTCAAAGAAGAGTGGTGCATTGTAACGAAGGTTTTGAGCGAGGGAGATGGTCAAAATTATGTGATTTCTTTCCTAATTGATGTGCTTAAAAGGGGGTATGCGGTCAGACGTGAAGACTGTCCAAAGCCCTGATGCTGAAGTCTTTTGACAGCAATAACTTAAAGAATGAGGAATCTGTGTTCCTTGTCCGGCTGATGCAGGCGGAGTATAAAGGCACTGAGCCAGCTCATACGGTGATACTATATGGAAAATCACCTCAGGCTGGGATAAATCAACAGGGGATGTGTCTTTTGGCTTTGGTTGTTTCCTTGATCACCGTACTTAGATATTATGTGAACAGAGACACCCTCTTTTGTTATCACAAAGCGTCGGAAATTTTTCTCCAGAGGCTGATGGCTCTCTACGTGGCTTCACACTACAAGGTAGTGACACTGCCCTGTCAGCTGGGATGTAGGGGAGAAATCTCTGCCGTTTTAAAGAGGTCAAATTGAGAAAGCTTTAGTGGACTGATAACTCAATAGCCTTTTTGTGTCCTGACAGCTGAACTCCATACCCAGCTTCTAGCTTGGTACATCACTGTCTTCCCAGTTCCCTCCTCACCCAACAGGCACTATCCCATCATGGGTTAATACTGATTCCTGGCTGTGAAATCCAGGAGACCAAGTCTTAGATATGCCCGTTGCAGTTGCTGAATTATATAGGGGAGAGAAGTGTAGGTGATGAACAGTCTTCAGTAGCGTTTATTGCATTAAATAAGAACTGGTTTTTTGAATGGCCTTAAATTTAATTTAAAAATAGTAATAAAATGTACCTGTAGATTGATAGATAATCTAATCCAAATAATGTAGTCTAGGATTGATAGCCTTGAATTGTTTTGAGAGTTTCTTTAGCTATCAGTATTACGCCAAGGTTTTTGCCATATCCAAATTCACAGGAGGGAGACGCAGAATTTATAGTCGCGTTAAACTCTAAGTAATTGCTATCTTTGTGGTAGAACTTTGAAACTCTCCCCTCGTAACTGCAGAGAGTCTCTAGGATTGTTGGTCTGCAGATACACAGGCACCCGTCTCGCTAACACTTAACTATAGCTGACAGAGAATTAGTGCTGTAACTTGTTTGTTTTATGGCCCTCTAGAATTCTCCCAATGACCTCCAGATGCTTTCAGATGCTCCTGCTCATCATCTCTTCTGCCTTCTGCCACCAGTCCCACCTACCCAGAATTCCTTGCCAGAAGTACTTGCTGTTGTTCAGGTAAGAAACAGAAAGTGTGTGTGAATACAGAACCACTCAATAAGGATGCAGTGGCAGGATGTGACAGTGGCTCATATCTGTAGAACTATATAGTAATTTGTTTTGTGTGTGTTATACTAGTGCCCAGAAGCTTTAATCAGGGCCCTGTTGTGCTAGCTTCTGTACAAATATACAAGGACATTGTCCCTTTCACCCAGCGCTTACAACCTAAGGAATACATTCGTGCTGCAGGGCCTGCTGAGAAGCCGAAATACTGGTCACAGCAACCTCTTCCCCTGGGGAGAGTTGATTGTATTACTTCTCCAATGTCCCCTGTATTCCTGTTACTTCATAGCACTTGTATAGTCCTGCACAAATACGAACTGATTAGGAGATGACTGAATTGTGGTGCATTGATATTGGACCTTCTTACATCTTATTTGCAGTTCTCAACTAACATGAGCATTTCTATATAAGTATGCAACTCTTCTGCCTCCCTGACTCATTAAGTGCCAGTAATCAAGGTAATGATCACCAGGGCAATACATGCTAGTAAATTCACAATCTACAGTAGGGAACAGGCCCATCCTAAGAGGAGAAATGAGGGAAAATCTCAGAGTGAAACTGGCTAGGCAGGTGGTAAGTACTGGTTAGCTACTGCTGATGAGCTATAGATTGTGCATATAGGTAGTCTTTGCTAAAGCATGTTGTAATTAAAGTTGACAGGCTATTATCAATGTTTATTTTTAAACATTTTATATTTTTTTCAATTTAAATTTTCACAGTTGTGTGAAAATGGTGGGGGGGGGTAAAAAATTGGGGAGTCAGACAATAATTATTTACTAATAGTAGATACTGGGATTAAAAAGTTTAAAGCTTTATAACTGTTAAAACCCAAACTGTTGTCAACACACACTGAAATATGCAAAGTAAATATCCTTAAATCAAACTCTGATGTTCTCAAGCAACATATTTCTTTGCCAGCTTCAATTACTATTGATGGAAATATTTTTGTCGGTTTGTGAAATCAATGTTTACAGATAAAAACCTAATCCTTCCAAGCCTACCTACAGTCTTTGTTACACTGTCCTTCTCCCATCCCTGCCTGCTTATACCTTATCTTTTTAGACTGAATGTTTTTAGGTCCGGGCCGGTCGCTTGTTGTACTATGTGTTTGTACAACCTCCAGCAGAAGAGGGTCCTGGTAAGCTTCAGGTTCTCCCACAGTATAGATGGTAGGTTAGATGACTGACCAAATGTTTTCTATATGTGTGCTTCTGCAATGGGCAGCGCTAGTAAGGGACTAAACCTCTTTCTCTGTTCACAACCTTTCCTTCTTTCTCTTGGCAGGTGTGTCTGGAGGGAGAGATCTCTCGCCAGTCTATCATGAACAGTCTGTCTAGGGGGAGGAAGGCTTCAGGAGATCTTATTCCATGGACTGTCTCAGAGCAGGTAAGTCATTTGGCTATTTGGTTATGTTCGGGTGGTGGTGGGGGGTGTGTGTGTGTAAGTGCTGATTTGATATTCTGAACATTCCTACTATTTTTTTCTTTAATATGACTTGTATTTCGCATGCAGTTCCAAGATCCAGACTTTGGGAGCCTCTCGGGTGGACGTGTTGTTCGCATTGCAGTCCACCCTGATTATCAAGGGGTAATGTATTCCAGCATTCTGTGATTATAGGTAGCCAGCAGTGGGACCACCTCATCTGCTCTCACAAGATGATCCGAATGAGGCCTGACCATTATTTGGGTGGGAGACTTCCAATGAAAGCTCAACTTCTGCAGCAAGTGTAGGGGAATTGTCCTCCTTCGGGGTAGTACCAAACCAGTGTCCCCAGCATCTTGCTGGGCAGCGCTTTGCTGCTGGAGATGTGATACGAAGCATCAGAGCCCGTGAATTTTTTGTGAGACTAGGGCTGTTAACCCTGGTGTCCTGGATGCTGCCTTCTGGGGGTCATTCCTTCTGCCTACCTTTGGGTCCCATCTTCCAGACTGTACCTCAGCAAGTACCATGATTTTGGTGGGTTACTAATCTGACAGCTGCAGGATTGTGCCCTAAACGTCTGGCGGTAGCTTCAGTTGAACAATGCATCCTCCACTTCCCCTTCTATAAGCTGTTAAGTATGTAAGCAGCAGATACATTTTCATAGTGGCTGAGTGATACTAGTGTAGGTCATCTGTAAACTGAATGCGCCCTCTTCAGGGTGAAAGGGGTTTTATAAATGTGATACTTTTGTGATGCATTAGTGATGGGATAATGAATCTTCTTTAAAAAAAAAAAAAAAAACCACACACACACACACAGTTTTAAGAACTTTTTAATGTATTTTCCTTTGTTTTAAATTTCCCTCCTCTTTCGCAGATGGGTTATGGCAGCAGGGCTCTGACCTTACTGCAAATGTACTATGAAGGCAAATTCCCTTGCCTGGAAGAAAAAATGACTCCGAAGCCAAAAGGAATTACTACCATAAGCAGTGAGGTATAAAGTGCTATGTACTGCTGTTTTAGGCTATTCAGTTTGTATTGGACTATATGGTGGAACCCTCAGTAGCTGAGTGTCCCATATGTCCTTCCACATTTGTAGCTTTTGAGAGATTTAATCTGTAGTCACTGTGAAGACTGTTGTTCACCTGCTCACTTGGCTGCACTTTTTCCCTCTCTTCTCTCCAGGCTGTCAGTTTGTTAGAAGAGGCTGTGACACCTCGGAAGGACTTGCCTCCTTTACTTCTCAAACTGAGTGAGCGACAAGCGGAGAATCTAGACTATCTGGGGGTATCTTATGGTTTGACACCAAGGCTGCTCAAGTAAGAGTGTAACCATATTTGTCATCTATACCAGCGTTTCTCAAACTGTGGTCCGTGGACCCCCAGAGTTCTCCAGGGGGTCCGTGGGTCCCACTGATCAACTCCTCCCCCTCCCTCCAAGCTCATCCTGAAGGCCGGAGAACAGCTGTTCAGTGGTGTGCAGAAGGCGTTGGGAGGGAGGGGGAGGAGCGGGGATGGGATGTGCTCGGGGGAGGGAGGTGGAAAGAGGCAGGGAAGAGGAGGGGTGGGGCCTTGGGAAGAGGGGTGGAGTGGGGGCGAGGCCTGGGGCTGAGTAGAGAGGATTGGGGGGGTCTGTGAAAAATTTTAAATCAGAATGGGGGTCTTGGGGTTGCTAAAGTTGGAGGACTGCTGATCTATACTAAATGTGGTTGGGGGGAGCCCCTACAGATGAATGTATCATAGCACTTGGGTCCTGATACCTGTTCAGGTTTCCCTTGCTCGTAATTCCATTTCCTGTTTCAAATCTGGCACAGCTCCATGCCCCCCTGTGGTGGGATCTGTACTTACAGTTCAGGATGGCTGTATGCAACTACTTCGGGAGCCCTTCAGAGTAATGCAGAGCTCTCCCTTCTTTGCTAGACCATTTACCATCTCAAGCTCTGGTTCTTGTATGGCCAGACTGCCCCAGTTCCACTGCAAAGCAGATCTGTGGTGCTGTGCAAGTCCAAGGATGCTGTTGCATGAAATAAGTGGGTCCAGGAAGTTAAAGGTGTTAATATGACACTGGCAAAGTGCAGTATTAAACAGCTATTTGTAGTTTGGGGTTCTGAGTATAGACTCTCCACCCTGCTTAATTCCATGGAGCAAGTACTGTGAAATTCATGCCATAATCTGGAAGTTTATTGATTGGCTATGCAGAAGAATCCAAAATATAAAGTATATAAAGTTGTTCATGCATTACCATTCTATCTTAGCCAAAACTTAGCAAAATGCCGTTTTCAGAGAGGATGTTGGTTAAACTCCTTTGTTTTGTCAAACAGCCCTTCTCATGGGGAAAAATCTAGTCTTTTAAACTCAGCTGTTGGTGCTTGTCATTATTGCTGCTTTTGACAAAACAGACAGATGTGAGGGGAGCGAAAAAGGATAGTGAAAGGTGGGAAAAGTACAGGTTCCGGCTAAAATTTACAAGATCCAGTGCAGCTGATGAGTCATGAATGACACAAGAACAAATGGATATAAAATGGCCATCAGGAAATTTAGACTTGCAATTAGACGAAGGTTTCTAACCATCAGAGGAGTGAAATTTTGGAATAGCCTTCCAAGGGAGGCAGTGGGGGCAAAAGATCTATCTGGCTTTAAGATTAAACTCGATAAGTTTATGGAGGAGATGGTATGATGGGATAACATGATTTTGGTAATTAAGTGATTTTTAAATATTCATGGTAAATAGGCCTGTGATGGGATGTTAGATGGGGTGGGATCTGAGTTACCCAGGAAAGAATTTTCTGTAGTATCTGGCTGGTGAATCTTGCTGATATGCTCAGGGTTTAGCTGATCGCCATATTTGGGGTCGGGAAGGAATTTTCCTCCAGGGCAGATTGGAAGAGGCCCTGGAGGCTTTTCACCTTCCTCTGTAGCATGGGGCACGGGCCACTTGCTGGAGGATTCTCTGCTCCTTGAAGTCTTTAAACCACCATTTGAGGACTTCAGTAGCTCAGACATAGGTGAGAGGGTTTTCGCAGGAGTGGGTGGGTGAGATTCTGTGGCCTGCGTTGTGCAGGAGGTCAGACTAGATGATCATAATAGTCCCTTCTGACCTTAGTATCTATGAATGTGTGCTCTGGGTGGGCAGGTTGGCCATGACAGGTGCTGCTCTCGACCCTGACTTGCTTCCCTCATCTGGAATGCTATCTGGTCCAGCAGGTTCCTTTTTCACTGGTCCTTCTAAGGCTAGGCAGGGCTATCACAGATCAGGTCAGGAGCCACGGGTGTAGGGGGAAAGGATAGGAAGAAGATAGTAGTTTTGGGCTGGGAGGAAGAGAATGGCAAGACAGCAGGATCTTGCATGTATCAGTCTGGGATAATCTCGGGTCCAGCAATGATAATCTGGTGCCCTCACTGATGTGTTGAGGTCTGGAAATCTCTGAGGAGTCTCCAGGTTCACAGATGAAGGGCAGAGTGTCTGGTGCGAAGCAGAGGCCCTTTGGCCTTCCTTGAGGAAATCTCCCAGGAGTCCATGTTTTTGTTCACTGAAGTCTGTTGGTTTTTTTTGTTTGTTGTTTTTAATTTGGTGGAAAGGCCATCCCCTTATTATTGTGTCCACCAATTAACCCTTATTTCTGACACATGAATCTTATCCACTTTCTGATGTCATAATCTTTTTGTTCACAAGTTAGTATCTAAGTCTGGTCTATATTAGTAGCCCCTTTTCATGCCCTTTTGATCAACATTATTTGTTACAAGTTTACTGTGATGCCATATGAACTTTGCTCCACAATCAGGATAGGACTGCTGTCACAACTACTACTGCAGCGTTAACATCTCAATAATTTCCAGCGTGTACTTTTTCCTCTTCCCTTCCTCCCCAACCAGATTTTGGAAACGTGCTGGATTTGTACCAGTTTACCTAAGGCAGACTCCAGTAAGTATCCTACTGTTTCAAGAACCTGATCGAGCTCCCACTGACGTTACTGAAAGCCTTTCCACAGACTCTGATTGGATTTGCATTGTGGGATTTTTCAGAAGCACCTCAGCAAATCATTGGGAGTTAGGCACCTAGGTGCTTTTGAAACTTTCATTATAAGTGTTAGTTTGTTGTATCGTCTTTTTTGTCTTGTGGGTTTATGGATCACTAATAACTGACCTAACATATTTTAGTGTTGGGAAGAAGAGTAGTGACCATCTGTAATATCTTTTAGCTGTTTACTCTGCTTAACAACTTAAGGCTAATGCCCATGTAGGTACCCCAGGCCAGTGTGTGCAAATGGCTAGGTAGACAGCTGGCTGGTTATTTGCCTATGCATTTGCCACACTTGTGATGCAGCTGCAGTAGTTTTGAATGGAAATGATGTGCACATGCTTCTGTGTACGTAATTCACACAATCTAGACCTTAATAGAAAAGAAGTTTTTAGAATGAAGTCAAACCCCATCACCATATCACAATTCTGCTACTGTCATATCAAAATCCCCTCTCATGAGCTAGTTAGATGCCAGAACTGCAAATCAAAGCCAGTCACTTAGAGTAAGTCTTGTCTGACAGCAGGTGTTAAGTTTCCTATGTCATTGCGCCATCTTGCATTTGTTTTTCTGACTCTTGAGTGGTAGCTGAGATTTTTGGCTCACTAAGTAATAGCCAGAAAAAAAGGCCCTTCTGTGGAATTTATCAAATCCCCAAGGCTGGTGGGATATAAATTCAATAATGATGGTCAGTGACTTTTAATACAACTCGTGTCCATGCAAGAAATTGGGTAAGAGGGACTCCAGTGTTTTTAATTATATTACAACACCTGTCTTTACTTTTGTCACTTCAGTACATAATGCAAACAGTGAGTACCAGGGATCATGGGAATCTGTCTTCCTTCCTAGAATGACCTGACTGGTGAGCACTCCTGTATCATGCTGAAGATGCTGAATGAGGAAGAGAGTGAACAGGAGCACTGGCTCGCTGCCTTCTGGAAAGGTAACAGCTGGTTGTCTGTCCTAGTGTGAGAGGAAGCCTCCATGTATCCTTTGCACAACCTGGCTGGTAACCATTATCTTCTCTTCTTGTCCTGAAGATTTCAGGAGGCGGTTCCTGTCTCTGCTGTCATATCAGTTCAGCACTTTCCCACCTTCATTAGCATTGAACATTCTACAGAACAAGAATATCAAGCAGGAGTTGCAACCCCGTGAGTTTCTAGGCTTTTAAAATCCTTTCAGTGGCTTAAGATCTTAATGTGGTTTATCAAAAAGGTTATTAAATGAAACCTGTGAATGTTCTACAGCCTTTAGTAGAATGCTACAATTCCCTGTTGGTCAGTTCTGTTTGCTCCCTTCATCTTAAAAATATGCTTATTGTTGAGTGAAAGCTTCCAGTACTGTCTCCCTGATAGCTGAGATCAGAGAGCTCTACTTGATCAAAGTTTTGCAAATGCTCTGAAACTAGAGGGCTCTTTCATTTAGCAGACAAATGCATAGCAAGATCCAATGACTGGAAGCTGAAACCAGGCAAAGTCAAACTGTGGACTTAAGGCACCCACTTTTCACAGTGAGGGCAACTAACTGCTGGAACAGTTTAAGTTTGGGCTGTGGTGGAGATCTCATCACTTTGAGTCTTTATACCTGAATTGGATGTCTTTCTGAGAGAGACATTCTAATTCAACTACAAGTTATTGATGCAGGAATTGTGACCTGTGGAATATGGGAGGTCAGACTAGATGATCACAATGGTCCCTTCTGACTTAAAAATCTATGAAAGCAAACTGTGGTTTCTTGAACGTAACAAGCTCGAGATCTCTCAAGGGAACACAGGAATTAGTCTGGTTCGATGTTTTGTTTTTATTTAATATTTTGTTCCTAGTGAAAGCTGCCAACCCCCTCTGTCAGAGGACAGCGACAGTGTGGGCAGAGGAGGTGCAAGCTTCCCTACCTATGTGCCTCAGCCCTTGTGTAGAGTAAGAGGAGGAGCCCAGTCTCCATGGCCAACTGTTTGCCTAGGAGTGGGAATCATGAAAGGTAGTTGTGAGGAGTCTGTCCCCTACACAGGCTTTTATTTAATATTAAAATTCATTCAGAGAGTTTGCATGACTAGTCCAGTTGAGGATTCAGTTAGATCCACTATTGTTTAGTTCATGTATACATTTCAAAGCAAATATGTTAGCACACAGGCAATTGATATGAAAAGTGAACTTGATTATCCAGATCCTGAAGAAACATGGAGTGCAATTCTAATACTGCTATTTTTGATTTGCTCAGCAATCAGCCGTCCTGAACTGGAAGCTGTGTTCATCCCCTATGACCTGAAGCGGTTAGAGATGTACTCTCGAAACATGGTGGACTATCACCTGATCATGGACACAATTCCCGCTGTCTCCAGGATGTACTTTTTAAGCCAGCTAGGAGACACATCCCTCTCTGCTGCGCAGTCTGTATGTACCGTTTGCATTCATTACCACCTCCTTCCTTCCCTGTTGAGACCAAGTCGCGTCAATATTTCTGGAGCGAGTAACTCGCTCCTATGTAATTCTATCCCTGCCTACATCTTGGCTCTTATTTCGTGCTGTTGTTTAGTCTAACTTCTCCCTTTGGGAGTAAGAGAGTCTTGCCTTCTGTCTGCTTTTGTACCACCTCCTGTTCTCGGAACACACTCCCGCTTCACATGCCACATTCCTATTCCTCACCTCTTTCATATCTCCAAAACTTCAGCTGACTGCCTCTTCTGCATTCCTCGCTGTGCTGTCTCCTGCCTGTACTGGTCTCCCATGTTTTGTGTTTGCTTTGAATCTGATTGTAGGGACCCTGTTCTCTTACACATGGTGCAAAGGACTAGGTACGCTTAAAGTGCTGTGTAAATGCTAGCTAAAAGCCCCAAACCAGAGCAAGAGGCACTGCTGGACTAAACATGTAGTGATGCCCATCAAGAATGGAGCAATTTGGGGAAGTTCCAATGCGTCATACAAAACTCTGAACCCCTTCACCTGTTGTGCTTTGTATTATTTTGCTGGACCAGTAACTTTAATGGTAACATCTACGGAGGTGGGGAAGAACCTAACTTTTGTGGGTTTAAAAAAGAAATAAAAATCTTATTCTCCAGGCCCTTCTTCTGGGGATTGGTCTGCAACACAAATCCATGGATGTGCTGGAAAAAGAGATAGAACTGCCCAGCAGTCAGCTGATGGGCCTCTTCAATAGGATCATCCGCAAGTTCGTTCAGGTAATTGCATCATGGTCCAGCTTTGCTCTCTCAAGTTGGGCCCAGTGCCGTCCCAGGCCTGAGCCTTGTAGTATGAGAAATCTGGATCAGAATCCTGTATCCTCAACCTGTCTCTAAGAAATCATTAGAAGCTCATTGTAAAGAAATGTCTTGTACTTGGTGGCAAACATTGGTGGTGATTTCTGTTGTACGCTCCCCCATGCAATATGTATATTTTGTTTAATTTCAAATGGTGAAAGGTGCTGAAGGCAGGAGGCTTCGGGCTCTAATGTCCGCTAAGCAAGGTGGTGAGGAAGCTGATACAACAGTCCAGGCTCAGTGTCTCAATCTACCTTAGAATGCTCATCTCTAGGGTCACCGTAGGACAGAGCTGAAGCCTGTAGATATCCAGGAAAGGCTCTAGGTCAGGCCTCCAGTCTCCTCGATCTCCCTGATGAGGCTGACAGCAAGGGTGTCCGCTGTGGTGGTGGATGGCTGTCCGTGAGGAATTTGACTTGGGCCACCAACTCCTTTCACTTAGATCATTATCAAGTGGGTAATACTTTCATCCAGTAATAACATGGGCTAGATTCAAACTGGTGCCATAAGAATAAAAGGCTCCTATCCATTTTCCAGTCCCCTGAGCAAGTTAATGGAACGATTGAATAGGCAGAGCTTCTGCATCCTAAAATGCAAGTCCGTTGCTTTACAGATGGCTTGCTCAGCATAGAATTCTTTTAGTTGATGAGAAGGAATGACTATAAAAAAGGAAATCTGTAGTGCTGTCCTCCACAGATTAATGGTTTAGTTGGGTTTGCCTAAGTGGGGGGTGTTTTTAAATCACCAGCTCTCACATTCGTGCAAGTGACATTGGATGACTGATTTATTTTCTTATTAAGCTGTCTTTGCTTCTGCTTTCAAGAAGTGGCCGTTGAGTTTCATTTTTTCACACAAAATGACCAGTTAAACAGCCCCCCCCCCAAAAAAAAAACACCCAAACAAACAAAAAACCTAATTCCTTGTTCATATTTCAAAGACTACAGAAGTTCCCTAGTGGGCAGCCAAACTCCGTTCATTTTTAAAGCACCTCTGTGGGAAAACACCAGTAGCACCATCACATATTAATTTATTCCCTCGTCAGCTGTTCAGCAGGATCCAGGAGAAGGCTGTGGAGGCGCAGATGGCAGTAACAAAGGAAGTTGTAATGGAGCCAACCCTGAAATCTTTAAATGAGGACTTGGTAATAATAATCTTGCTACTAAAACTTCCAGTATGCACATCAGACCTCTTTGAGGGTTTTCTCTAACTTAGGAGTCTCGTAAGCTGGATTTCTTCCAGTATAGGGAGTGCGTGACATACGTGTCCTGTTATGGTAGTTATGGAACTTTGAAAGCTTTAACTGTGCCTTTTAATGCTTCATTATTTTTGTGCTTATGTTTCTCCTTATACTGTGGTGCTCCAATCCTCCTAGCCTCACCTTTGCATTTTATGTTACAATGCAGCTACAAAAAACAATTAAAACGGGAAGAGTTGTTGGGAAACATACAATTCAGAGCTTGCGGGGGTTTTTTTGTTGGGCGTATTGCCTTTTGGAAGGGAGGAGAGTTGTAATTTCTGACCTAGGAGACTACCTTGTAATACATGAGTTACTGCTGTACATAAAACTTAGTGTGTCTCTGGGATGTTTCAATGCAGGAAGAAGCAGCAAAGGAATTCCAGGAAAAACACCAGCAAGAAATGGGGAAGCTGAAAGACATGGACTTTTCACAGTAAGAATTTATCCACATAAGTCTCACCACAAATATTCCTAGGCATCTAGTTTGAATACCCAGGCTCCAGAAAAGGTACACCTTCGCATGTGGGGGGTAGGGCAGGAATACTCAAAGACCTTGTACTTACTTTCAAAGCAGACATCTGTGTTGTATTGTCAGCCAGTAACTTGAGCTTTTTGTTAGATCAGAAATTTGAAGTCATGGTGTTTGTCAAGACTCACAGGCTGAACTTCTTATTCTGCAATATCTAATCAATGCTGTTTTGTCATGTTTTTGGCACCTGGTGATTACAGTTTCCTGACACTTTCTGTTAATCACAGGTAATCAGTGATGGTCTCTGCTGATAAACACCTCTTGCTCTCAAGCTAATTTTCATCTTTTAAAATGAGTTTTGGTAATAGAAATCAGTTCTCATTGGCACTGGCCATCCAGCTGCACTCAGGTCAACACATGAGCTAAGATTTGTGCCTGAGCAGCACAGTGTGGACAGGAACTTGTGTGACTGTGGCAAGCCATTTTGGCTTCGATTATGTCTGCCTACTCAGCTGTGCAACTGGATGGCCACTAGAGCAGCAGTTCTCAATCGGGGGTCCGTGAGCCCTTTCAGGGGCAGCCATAGGCCCTGCGGCTGAAGCCTTAAGCCCTGGTGCCCCCTGTGGGGCTGAAGTGGGGTGTGGCACAGGGCTGAAGCTGGGAGCCTTGGCGAACCCCCCGATCTGAAGCTAGGAGTAGCGTGGGGCTGAAGCTGGGAGCCTCAGCACTTCCCGTGGGCAGAAGCCCGTGGGTTGGGTGGCCACAAGGGTTTTGCCCCCTCAAACTGCAGTGTCTTACCCAGAGTTGGGGCAGTCCTGGGGGCAGCTCCCCCCCCACCTCCTCCTCTCTGCCAAGAGATACCTCCTCCTGCTCCTGGTGCAGGAGCTGCCCCTGAGCCAGGCACACCGGCCGCTGTAGAAGTCATGAAGATCACGGAAAGTCATGGAAGCCATGACAAACTCGCAGTCTTAATCATTAGCTTCCCCCAAATCATGGAGGTGGTCCTACTGTCTCTTACACCAATTTAGGACTCCTGACTTATCCTTGTCCTTCTCAGCTATTCTTGGTTTCAGTGAAAGCACTGGTAGAGAAGTATCCTTGTCAGTGCTGACTTAATCATTCCGTTTTTATTTTTTTTTCATTTATTAACTGGCAGATTAAACCTAATGTTGCCTGAAATGTCTTGTAGTAGGTCTCCCTTTGCACAGCTGCTTGTTAATTATTGTGGAGCTAGTCAGCTTGAAGGCTACTGAGCTGCTGAAGCTGTGAGTCTCGCAAAACTCCAGAAAATGTTTCTTCCTTCTGAGCTAACAAGAACCAGTCTTTTCCCATATCCTGCAAAAAACTGTTTATTTGTTCAAAGAAGATTGTTGTAGCAATGTCTTCTATTGTCGCCCTAAATCAAAAAAGCAAACACTAACAAAGCTGAGAAGAGAAATAAAAGCTTCTTCATCTCTGATTAGGTTGTCTGCCTGATGTGACAGATGTGGATATGCGTGATTATTTCAAACTACTTTCATTTCTCCTCTTAGCCCAGTGTGATTTGCTGCTTTTCCTTTAGATTATTTCCCCCAGACTTCACCCTGGAAAAATCACCCTTATTCGATTTTTTTTTTGTTTTGAAGACCGATTACAGAGAAGTACAGTAGTACAGCTGAGACAGCTGTAAAGGCTTTATCCAGCATTAACATAAGGTTGAACAGAGGCTAACTTCTGTATTGAGACCCCAGAGGCTTGGGGTAGGAGGGAATGAGCACTCCAGTTCTCTTGTGTGGTCCCTTAGTTAAAGCTGCATGCTGTGTCTCAAACACTTGGATACCATGGGGAGGGGCACAGGACAAGAGCCTGAACTGACCAGAATTTTGTCTTTCTGGCCTTCCTGCTCAAAGGAAACGTTCAAGTTATAACGTCCCGGGCCCCTTTCTTTTCGGTTTCCCTATGCTAGTGCTCGGACTTGCGCCTAGTCATTAGCAACGGAATTGCTACAATACCCTAGACCATCTCTAGAACGGAACCTCTCCTGTGTGTGCCATTGGTCCAGGGGTTCTCTTAGTTAACTAACTTCCCCTGGTGAATACTTGCTGTATGCATCCTTGGTCTTCATCTTTCGTGCAGCACTAGCTTCTGCCTCTTTACTTTAAAATCAAAACCCCACAATCCTGTAAATGGAAACTATAGATTGGATGGATGTCTTCAATAGTGTATGTAGGTCTGGTGACGGCTGCCAGATTAATAAAAGCCATGGAGACTGAAGACCTCTCTCCTTGGAAGAGTTTACTACTTGGGCAGGTGCAATGCATGTCTCCTATATGCAAAGGAAAACCACTGTGGCCTTGGCCCTCCATCAGAAGGCAGGGTGTGAGCATGTGTGTCTGATGCCATTCAGTTCTCTGCCTGTGTGATGGGACTGCCATAAAAGAGCAATTTGGTAACATTCATAATATGGGCAGCTGAAGGAAACCACTTGCTTCACATCTGTTACTGAACAGCTTTTGGATGATAAGTTCTTGGTCAGCACTGACCTAGTTTGGATTCAGACCAGTGATGTAGTCTTGAATCGCTGTGTACTGCATTACAGATCCCCCTGAGCCATCTGGTTCTGCTTTGAACCAGCTCTTTATTTCTGAAAGTTTCTCTTTTGTTTGGATGCTGACACAAGCACTGGCTGGGTAGCAGTTTGTGGACAGAAGCATAATTAACCTTAATTGTTCTCCTTTAAACAGACTTGGTTTGGTTTTGTTTTCTCCACCTCTCACTTAGATATATAATCCGGGGCGATGATGAAGAATGGAACGAAGTGCTGACCAAAGCAGGACAGAATGCTTCGATTGTCAGCCTGAAAAGGTTGGGAAAGTGTTCATAACAAACAAAAAAAAATCCATGCACCTCTCTTCAATGGATCTGTCTTTCCCAGTTTGCTTTATTGTAATGCTTAAACGTAGAGTGAAGATGAGGAGTTAAAGGCGCAGGAATTGTATACCTTGCCGCTCTATGTATACGCCTAGTGGGGATCCAGAGAGGGTAAATAGCAAGCAGGCTGGGTCTTCCCTTGAGTAGAGAAGATGAGACAGTAGTGTGGCTCTGAAAAAGTCCTCCCTTTTCATAACTTGATCCCATCTTGACTTTTACTATCCAGTATGGTACTTCTCTCAATCCTAACTAACCCCGCTTTTTCACCCTGGCCATACACCTAATTTGTCCTGATTCTCCTTTGGTGGGGGTAATTCTTTTAAGAACTACTCCTGTTCCATTTGATTTTCTTCTGCACTGACACCAGTGGAAGCTTGTAGAAATTCATCCTCTTAATTTAGGGCCTAATCCTCTGAGATGCTGAGTGCCCTCATCTTCCTGTGACTTCCTCAGGAGCGGATGGTTCAGCAGCTCATAGGGTCAGGTTCTTAGCTGAAAATGTTAGACTCCCTAACGTGGTTTTCATCCATCTTCCTTCATTCAGCTCTCACACAGGTCAGCATCGAATCTTTACTGATCTGTGCACCTGGGGATTTATGGGGTGGCACTTTCATACACGTTGTTTTTCTTGAGGCCTAAGGACAGGAGTAATTATCTTGCCCATCTTGCATCTTTATTCTGCTTTGTATGCATGTGCATTGCTTTTGTGAATGCTGGAAGCAGGAAATGAGCCCTAAGACATCTTAAAAAAACATACAGGGAATTTTAAAATGTCATTGAAATTGGAGAGTCCACAGATTTGTTCATTTGATCCATCCACCCCTAGCCTAAGCCCAGTGCAGGACTGTTTTTGTATGCCTATGTTTTCAAGTATCTAATGATTTTAGGGTGCCCCAATTTCTGTGCCTAACTTGAGATGCCTTCAGGGGGCTTGACTTTAAGAAGGTTCTGAGCACCAACCGTCTGAAAATCAGGCTACTTTAAGGGGATTCAAGTTGGGCACCCAAAAAACAAGACACCAGAACATCTAGGCCATATTCCTTAGTGCTTTCGCTTAGTGCTTTAAATGAGCCAAGGAACGGGATCATTTCTTTTCCCCCACACCCTCTCCTTTGGAGGCCTGGTAGCTAAGGTTTCTGTGGAGGCCTCTCCCCCATGTAGCAGATGTTCCCCTGTTGAATTGAAATTCTCTTTAACAAATGTTTTGTTCCTGTTTCTCAGTGAAAAGAAGAGAAAACTAGACATGGAAAAAGGACCAAAACAACAAAAGAAATTCAAGAAGAACAAAGATCCAAAGCAGAAGTGGAAGAAATGACTTTGAAAATGATAATGGACTCGAATAACCAGGAGCAAGCTCCTGTCTAAGGAGCCCCATCCCCTTTTTAAAGCAAGGACTTCTCTTGAAGAAGCAGTGTCTGGAGGGGAAGGGCTTAGAGGCCCTTTTAAAGAATATATATTAAGGAAAATGTAGTGACCTCGCCAAGAGAGGCTGCCCATAGGGATTTTTATACTGTGTGCCTGGAGAGCCTGGTTTGATGAGAGGCACTACACAACAAACTAGACTATTACAAGGGTGCCTAAATGGCTAGGAAATGTCAATTCCCAGGGCTAATCAATCCATAAACAACTTTCCCCCATCTTAGTGGTTGGTAGTTAATTTTTTATTTTATTTTGGGAGGCCTATTGGAGCACTTGCTTTTATTGTGCCTTACTATGTGGTGTGGCGTGGCGTGCGAGCATTTTAATACACCTTAGTATGTTTAATTACCAGCCCTTCTCTGCATCAGCTTTCCATTAGGAATGACATCAGATTTAGCAGCATAAAAATGTCTGCTTTCAAATTGCGCCATGAGCTCCATTCTCCATGTGGGGCCTTGCTATTCACTGAGCACCAGCGGGGCATGCTCAGTGCCATGTAAAAGTGGCCATGGTCCCTGTGCTAAGGAGCTTGTGGTGTACATTGATATATATTTCTGTTTGGAAAACAAAGCCTACAGCTTCTGCTTCTCGTTCTCCAGAGGAAGACCCTAATCAAGGATGCCTCTGTTTCATTCTTAGTGGCTTATAGGCCCCTTATCTCTCAGGTGGCTAAGGAGTTTGCCCTGTGATAGACCTGGTAGCGGGTCCTAATATTTCCTTACTTCCTAAGCTTGCTGTAACAAATGGAGAAGGCCCTGCTGGCTCCATGTCGCCTGGTGTGTCTGCTTGGCTGTTTGTAGTTTGGAAATTGTGCAGAGGTTGCCATAAAATCAGCATAGGCTCCAGTGCCAGGAAACCAGCCTCCTCGCCTACACTGGCTCCTCCTCAAGCGGCGGGGCTGGCCAAGCAACTCAACAGTCCGCTTATGAGGCAGTAGGTCTCCGCTTACCTGTGGTTCCTTTTTGCGTTTGGGAACCAGGTCTGTATTGCCCAGGCTCGTGCCCTCTTCTGCTGTGGGAGGGGCGGGGGTTCTGTGGTGGAGCTGCTCTCTTCTGTGTCTGTATCTATCGCAGACTCCAGTGAGTGGGGCAGATCTTAGCTCTTGGGGAACTGCAGACAAATATAGCAGCTGAAGTTCCACTTTTCCTCTTCCTCCTCCCTTCCTTCCACAGAATAAGTGTTCCTATTTCACTGACTCCCGTCCCACAGCCTGCTCCCCACTTTGCATCTCATGCTCATTCCCTCCTCTGCATGTATTTTTCTGTCACCCATCTTCCTTACTCCTGCTCCCCAGCCTAAGGGCCTGGGAGCTGCTAATGGTAGGCTGTATTGAGAGCACTGTGCTACAGAAGGGTCAGAGTTACGAATGGCTGTTGATCCTGACCTGCCCCTCCCCCTGCTGCTGGAAAACCTCACTGACCCTCAAGTTCCTCCTCCTGCCCCCTGAAACTCTTAAAAACCCATTTTCTCCAGCTATGTCCACCTGGGCATGCTCCAGTTTCCTCCCCAATAAGCTCTTTGGATTTGTGAGGCCCGTTAACCAGAAGGAAGGGCTACTACACCAGTGCTTGTGCCTCCCTTTCATTAACAAATCAATTTGAAAGACTGCTCTGCTGCTCTACCTTTCCTTTCCAATATACTGGGGAGTTGGGTGCCCTGAAAATTTCATTTATACCGCACCCCAAATACATAGAAACCTTGTGCCATCAACTGGCAGAACAAGGTGCTACCGTCCAGGAGGCAGGTGTTGGATCCTGGGCCTTGGTTATCTGCTTCTGGGCAGTAGGGGCTGGAGCGTGCTGTGTTGTGTTCCAGGGTTCCCCTGTGGCTGACTCAGGATTGTTGACTCCAGAGGGTGCTGGATCTCCTTGGTCTGAGGGATGGTTACTGCAATGCAAGACTTTGCAAGGTGTGTCATGGGTAAATTGCATCGTTTAGGCTTTGAGTGGGGCCAGAAGGTGTGGGAAAGGAATTGACTTGTGTACCTAGAGTTAGTGTTAAATGATTGGTGTGGAATTGAGAATGATTTCATTGGTGCCTCTGCTTGTTTTGCTTCCTTCTCCGGAATTTACAGATGTGTGATCTGATTGGCCACAAATGACAGCAAAAGGTGCTTGAGGTACCTGTGTGTTCCTTGCAGGAGACTTAAGCAACAGTTTTAAATTGTTTCAAGCTGAGCCCTTTGACCTGTGTGCAGATTAGGACTCATTCACACAGAAGTTGGTGTTTACCCTGTGATGGGTGTTCACCTCATACAAAGCAGAGCAGGTGACATTAGATTGAAAGGCTGCACCTGAGGGAGAGCCAGGGCTTGAGAGGCTGATTGATGATGGAGCCCAGCTGAGAAGGAATGGGTGGGGCTGGCAGAAAGCTGGGAAGCAGGCTGCAGTCACACCCTGGGAGAAGGAAGATGTTTTTGGGGCTGCAGTGTTAAGTAAAGTTACAGTGACTCCTTGGGAAGAGGGAGTTTGGACTGGTAAACCTGGGAGCCAGAAGATGTAGGAAGTAGTCCAGGGAAAGAGCAACAGGATCAGGGAGAAAGCAGGTCACAGTGCTACATATAGGGTCCCTGGACTGGAACCCAGAGTAGAGGGCAGGCCTGGGTTTCCTTAGCAGCCCCTGGGAAAGTGGCACAGACTGAGCATTGGAGCCGAAGACTGCCTGGGACAGTTGTTCAATGGGACTTTGCTAACTCCGGAAGGGGACTACAGTGTTGTGACTAGAAGGCCAAGACAGGAAGAGAGAACTCCCTTAGTCATTCAGAGAGAGTGACAGAAGCGTAGTTGGGTCTGTAAATGAGCGGCGGAAGGGGGCATTGGACTGGAAGGAGATAATCCCCAGAGCAGCCAGGAGGAGATGCCTTTGTGGTGAGTGGACCCCGTGACATACTCATTGAATATGTTGCTGGTCATTATACCAGAGCAGTGGGAGGCTTTTCCTATTGCACATCACTGCTCAAGGCCAGAAAACTCTAATTGAAATTCCTCTTCTTAAAATGTGGAACTGGTGAAAACCACTGAGCCTGTTGTAGGAATCCTTAAACTACGGTCCTCCTAACAGGGTTCAGAGCTGTGCAGTTTAAAATGAAATCTTTTATAGGGCCCATTTGGCTGCGATGTCTACCAGAAGCCAGTTTGTGTTAAAGGTGAGACTAATGGGCAGAGGGTTGTGGGGTAACTGAGGAAGTTGATATTTATTTCCAAGACTAAAAATACCTCAGATGTGTATTATAAACTATATCTTTGTCCCTGTCTCTCCCAGCTATTTGTTGTTGCTTGTCTTAGATTGTGAGCTCAGGGACATGGTCTACCTGGGTTTGTAAAGAACCTCTTACAGCTAAGCCTTGAGCCTGCTTGGGGCCTCTGGCTGCTCCCCTGTTGTAAATGTTACAGGTAGCATCATGGTCTCATACACAGTGCATCAGACTGGGAGTCAGGAATACTGGGTTTTATCACTCCTACCTACCCTTGACTTCCTTTGTCTTTGGGCAAGTCATACACATTCTCTGCACCTCTGTCTGTTCAGGTGGGGATAATACATAGCCTGAACACATTTATGGGCTTCATTAATGTTTGTAAAGTGCTTTGTGATCCTCTGGTGGAAGGTGTAATATATTATTCAGTGAAAAGAAAAGGAGTACTTGTGGCACCTTAGAGACTAACCAATTTATTTGAGCATGAGCTTTCGTGAGCTACAGCTCACTTCATCGGATGCATACCGTGGAAACTGCAGTAGACATTATATACACACAGAGACCATGAAACAATACCCCCTCCCACCCTACTGTCCTGCTGGTAATAGCTTATCTAAAGTGATCATCAAGTTGGGCCATTTCCAGCACAAATGCAGGTTTTCTCACCCTCCGCCCCCCCCCCCCCCCCACCCCACCCCCCACACACAAACTCACTCTCCTGCTGGTAATAGCCCATCCAAAGTGACCACTCTCTTCACAATGTGTATGATAATCAAGGTGGGTCATTTCCAGTACAAATCCAGGTTCTCTCACCCCCCTCCAAAAACCACACACACAAACTCAATCTCCTGCTGGTAATAGCTTATCCAAAGTGACCACTCTCCCTACAATGTGCATGATAATCAAGGTGGGCCATTTCCAGCATAAATCCAAGTCATTATGCAAGTTAGCCTATTTCCCCTTGCTTTTTGCTCCCCCCCCCCCCCCCCAATGTTCTAGTTAAACTTGGATTTAAACTTGGAGAGTGGTCAGTTTGGATGAGCTATTGCCAGCAGGAGAGTGAGTTTATGTGTGTGTGTGTTCCCGGTGGGGGGGTGAGAGAGCCTGGATCTGTGCTGGAAATGACCCACCTTGATTACCATGCACATTGTAGGGAGAGTGGTCACTTTGGATGAGCTATTACCAGCAGGAGAGTGAGTTTGTGTGTGTATGGGGGTGGGGCGGTGAGAAAACCTGGATTTATGCTGGAAATGGCCCACCTTGATTACCATGCACATTATAGGGAGAGTGGTCACTTTGGATGAGCTATTACCAGCAGGAGAGTGAGTTTGTGTGTGTGGTTTTTGGAGGGGGGGAGGGGGTGAGAGAACCTGGATTTGTGCAGGAAATGGCCCACCTTGATTATCATACACATTGTGAAGAGAGTGGTCACTTTAGATGGGCTATTACCAGCAGGAGAGTGAGTTTGTGTGTGGGGGGGTGGAGGGTGAGAAAACCTGGATTTGTGCTGGAAATGGCCCAACTTGATGATCACTTTAGATAAGCTATTACCAGCAGGACAGTGGGGTGGGAGGGGGTATTGTTTCATGGTCTCTGTGTGTATATAATGTCCACTGCAGTTTCCATGGTATGCATCCGATGAAGTGAGCTGTAGCTCAGGAAAGCTCATGCTCAAATAAATTGGTTAGTCTCTAACGTGCCACAAGTACTCCTTTTCTTTTTGCAAAGACAGACTAACACGGCTGTTACTCTGAAACCTGATATTATTCAGTGGAAATTAAATGATGATGTAGCTTGCTAAATCATATGGTCATGTTTTTTCAAACAAATGGCTTCATTTTGCTTTTACAGCTATGCTTTGCAGGAGTAATGTATTACATTGGCAGGTTCCCCCACCTCATTTGCAAATATTCTTGAATTCAGGCTACATGGTCACAATATATGAAAATATCATTGGTCAGGTGACGCTTTTTGCATATGAGTGACGTACTCTTACTGTAACATCTTTCTACCTGTGCTGTTCAGGACGTAGGTGTGGAAATGCCGATTTCTGGGGAGACCCTAAAGTGGGTTTTAAACCTGTTGTGTCCTGAGTGGGTAAGATTAAACTGGGTTCTTTAAGCAGCCTAGCAAAATGAAAGAGAGTGGAGCTGTTAACTGCTCTTCATCTGACTTCTTTCTTGAGCTCTCTCTAGTCTTCTCTGGTTATAGATTCCTGCTCTATTGAATGTGTATTGGATACAACCTAATTCCTCTGAAATTGGTAAGAGGCTCACACTTCTGTTAATGAGTAACTGCTCTAATCAGCTCATGGGATAGATACTATTTTATCTCGGCAGAATATTGACTGTTTTGGAAGGGAGTGTATCCACAGCTGAGCTGTGTTCCAGTACTTTGGAGTATGTAAACTTTGTGATCATTAACTTCCTTTGGATCCCTCCTTCTGTTCATCAGTCACTTGTGGAAAACAAAAAACCTCAAGTGCTACAATAAGTGGCACCAGATTTTTACAAGCTTAGTTGAACCACATTTTCCCTGTCTGTGCTTTAGATCAGTCAAGTAGATTAAATTGCAGCTTAGAATAAGGGCTTGTTGAAATGCATCTGTTTAGCTTCATGAGAAGTTACTCCTTTGCAGAGTTCGTCTAGTGTTCTCCTTCTCAGACATTTCCCCCCATTAAAAGACTGAGGCAATTTTCTTGGCTACTGAGGCTACGATATCACCTTTGTGAGGGTTTCCTTGCTGCCATGTTTGTATCTCCCAGGCATAGCCAAGGTTTCACTGTACTCCTAGCCGCTGTGTGCCAAATGTTCTCCTTTTCCGTAAGAATCAATCTTAAGCACTTCCGTTTTTGTACGATCACTAGTGCAGCTCTCCTGTTAGCTGCTCTCCTTGCCAGAGGTGTAAATGTCCATGGCTGGTCTGGGCTAGCTGTAGCAGTCCCCCCAGGACAGCACTGTGCTGGCCTGGGCGAACTTGCATTTTGGTGTCCCTGGCCCCTTTGTGTGTGGTCGCAAAAAGCAAAGGAGGACTTGTGGCACCTTAGAGACTAACCAATTTATTTGAGCATAAGCTTTCCTGAGCCACAGCTCACTTCGTCGGATGCGCGAAAGCTTATGCTCAAATAAATTGGTTAGTCTCTAAGGTGCCACAAGTCCTCCTGTTTTTTTTTGCGAATACAGACTAACACGGCTGTTACTCTGAAACCTGTCATTTGTGTGTGGTGTCTCCCCTCCCCTCCCCTCCCCTGCACCTGGCCCCTATGGGCTTGGCAGGCTTCCCAACCCCTGCACTCTGCCCCTTTGCCCCTAATCCTGGGCTCTCTCTTGCACCCTAACCCCTGCACTGGGCCCCCTTTTCCCCTAACCTCTGCACCCCTGTCCTGCTCCCCTAACCCCTGTGCTCTGCTGCCTGTGCCCATGTGGGGAAACTGACCTGAATGCATGGAGTAGCAGGCATTGTTGCTCCCTCGCTGCCCCTCCCCACCCTTCCACCACCCGCTGCTCCACCACGCACCCCTAGGAAGCAGAGAAGGGAGGATGGAGGAGCCATGTCAGGGCTCCCTGGATCGCTTTCACCACCTGGACTGCATAAGGGGAAGGCAGCAGAGCAGCAGCTCCTGGTGCTCACCGCCCAGCCCAGCCCAGCCCAGGTGGGGAAAGTGACCTGGATGCAGGGAGCGGATGGTGTTGCTCCTGTGAGTCACTGCTTCCCCATCACCGCCAGTGTTCCTCCATTGGGAGGGAGAAATCTGGGTGCCCCCAACCTGGCACCCCCTGCTAGCCGGGAGCAGGGTCTGACTCCACACAGACAGTGTGCATCTCTGTGATGCTGCGCAGCTCCCTCTTGGCCATGGTGCCCTGGACGGTCACCTGGGTGGCCCACTCTAAGGCCAGCCCTGCTACGGTGTCTCCTCCAAAATTAGAGCCCACAGCCTCTTTGGTCAGAAATCTGTTGTTTCACCACTATCTCTGCGCTTCTCAGTAGCCTCCCATTACAGTCTCTCTAGTCCCTAGCTCACACTCCTGGTGTGACATTTATAAAGGAACTTCTTTCCATTTGTCTGCTGGCTTCGGAAACTCAATTCCTCTCTCTGGCTTATGTGTTGCCCTTTAAACTCTGACTTTAATGCTCCCTCTTCCTTGCCAGCACCTGGTCGATGTACCCTGGCCTACTCTCTGGCCCTTCACCCAGCCCCCCAGTTCATCTCTGAGCACACATCTGAGGATAGAATGAGATCTGTTTTTCTTACTGACAAAAGTGAGTGTCGTCGTGTCCCGTCCCCCCCCCCCCCCCCCCGCGGCAAAGCCCTTAACATTCCTGTCCAGGAGCACAGTGCTTTCCTATTACTCTTCCTGTGCATGTGTTCACCAGTGGAGGGCATTATAGACACCCAGAAGAATCAGGCATGCAATCCCTTTGCTGCTTGTGCTTTATAGCAGAGGTCCATGCCAGCTGAACTGCATGCGCTTCTCCAGTAGCCCGTGCTCCCCTTCAGTCTTGACAGTTCCTGTAATGGTGTGAGGGCTGTCAGACCAGGTCTCTATAACACAGTTAAAGCCTCAAGGCCAGTCCTCCTATGGTTCAAAGCCATCTCCTGGTGCCTTGGCCTAGCATGTCGAGGTAGGAGCTGAGCTGTTGCTGTAGATCTCTCTCCCCTCCCTCCCTGGTGTGCAGCAGTGACCCTGTCAGCCTGTGATGAGCAAGTGCTGTGGCTAATTGGAAGGAAATGGCAAAGCCATGTATGAGCTGAGCAGCTCTCTCAGCAGGAGGTGGATAGGCATGACCTAGTTGTCAGTGGAATCAGCCTGCCGCCTTGGAGACCTGTGAGCTATTTTGACAGCCGGAGTGACCTACCTGATCTCTAGGAGACGTAGCTTGGGTGGAGAGGAAGAAACAGAACTGGTGCTGCTATTGTGTGTGGGGGCAGGGGCGGGCAGGCGGAGTTGACTCTGCTGGGGTGGGGTGCTCCTTTGGCCTGTTCTCCAGCTACAGGAGGTGAGTCCCCATGGCCCTGAGGCTTGACTGTGAGCAAGGTGGTAGAGTAGGGAGCCCCTCTGGCTCTAATAACACTGCATACAGTAAGGGGCGGGAAGGAGGGGAAAGCATCTTTATTCTCGTCTGTAGCTGTTTTTATACCACACTCACCCTGTAGAATCTGAGTGCCTTCCCATAGGGCATTAAGCTGCATGGCTGCAGATCTGTCACATGTCGATTGGTCTTCCATCCTAGGGTTAGGCATTTGACTGGACCAAAATAATTGATCGAGTGACTGGTTAAATATTTAGAGCACTAACTGGTTAAACAGTAACAAAAAGAACAATACTTTATGGTCTCCAATAGGCTTAGCCTTAGATATACACTTGTGCCTAATTGCCAAAAACAAGTTACTTAACTAAGTTAAGTAAAATGCAAAACAATGAAACACAAGTTCTAAAAAATGAAAACTGCACCATGCTACAATCGAATGGTGGGCTGCTGCCTACACCAGTGTGTTGTTGCTGGAATAGTTGATGATGATAAAATTTGACTCTGGTCAAATAGGCAGTCAGCTGACCAGTCAATGACAGCTTGCAGGCCTATCTTCTCTCCCCAGAGGGAGAAGGGTGTCCACTGGAGTGCATTCATTGGGTAGTTATGTGGGGGGGGGTTAATGTAAATATACCTGTTGCCATGTGTTGGTATTGGAGAAGGCAAGGTAAAAGAATTGAAGTGGTGAGATTTGTTGGTCCTTAATCCTGTCCTCCATCTAGGTTTTGTGATAGTGTATCCCTAGATTCCCCGAACATCTAGACCCCATGATCATTGGGCTTTCTCTGTATTGGTGATGCATCTAGACTCATTTTCGACAAAGAAACGTTATGGTGCGCACAGTCGTGGAAGCAGGGGCCAGAGGCTGGCAGTCAACACAAAAGGGCCTTCCCTGGCTCAGAGCAAAGCTGAGCAGAAAGTGAGGTGACAGTTGAGAGATGTAAAATCCTTCCCCACTCTGGGCTGTGGGAGCCCCTGGGAGACTGAGCAAAGCTAGGTGAGAATTTCACTCAGTCTAATAACCTGCCACTCCTGCTGAGTGCAGATGTGGGGCAATGGGCTGTGACTGCTCTGTAAACCAGGCCAGCAATCTAGCTGAGGGGCTCAATAGTTATATGTGATCAATACCAGCCCAGAGGTGGCCTGAATGACTGACTACAGTGGGGGGTGGTTTTGTTCTGAAATCTGCATTTGCAGTCCAGTTTTGGAAACAATCTGTGTCTCTGACAAGCTGCATGAAATCCCTGCAATCTGCTCCTGTAGCATGAGCCTGGGTTCAGCTAAGAGCCCCATCTGTGAAATGTCAGATGAGGCACTATGGACTGGTCCTGTCTCCAAACATTTTGCCTTTCGTCAATGCTCATCTCCTACCCTAGAGCAGCCATGGGAGTGCTTGAGAGCCAACAGAGTCCCAGAGGATCATGTGAACTTTGGCCCTGTAATATATCATTAGCCAGTCTTGTGCCAAGGGGTTTATATTGTTATGACCAAATTGAGCATGGATGAACCCCTAACATAAGGCAGCTACTGCCTTTGCCCAATCAGATACTCATCTAGCTGGGTCTTCACCACACAGGCCCCCTCACAATACTGCAGTGCATGTGTCGGAATTCTGCTTCAAGTCACCATGTCTAAATATGGAATCTACCTTATTACAAACAAAGCCTACAACCCACTGGGGCAAATCATCTTGTTTTCCTTGATTCTGTTGCATAACAGGAGCTGTCCAGCTGTTCCACATGTGCATGAGGAACCTGCTCTAGGCATATTCCATTTTGTTAGCACTAGGGTGCCATGGGGTGTTTCTTCTTTGCTCTGCAAAGGTTTACTCCGAAGTTTAGCACAGTCTTTACTGTAGCCTGGAGAAAGCAGCCCTTGAGTGACTCCAAGCCCCTGAAACTCAACAAAGGACACCCTAGTGAGATGATGTGTATTTCCTTTGAAGTTTTGTGCTTCTCCAGAGGTGCCCAAAGTTTGCCGGCAGCCCTTGATTTGCACAGAATGGAACAGGTAGCCAGGCAACCTGAAGGAAGTACTTGAATGTATTTATTCCATTTCCTTGAGTAAAAAGGGGCCCCTAGGAAAATCTGTCCATCTTCAGCTGAGACTTTTGTTTGTCCCATGATTCCTGAGTGCAGGCCTGTTTTTTACTGGTACATTTCTAGGTGTCTCACTGGCATAGTGCACAAGAGAGCACATGCTGGTATGTATTTGTCCCAAGGGAGCATTGTTGATCATGTAAATCAAATGCTAGGAACTGCTCTGAGACACAGATTGTTACAGAACCTGGCCCCAGAGCTAACTGCACAGCCCCTGGGGAAGAAGAGCTGTGATTGCTAAGGAACAGACAGCCAGCAGCCAAACAGACCCTCCTGCTCTATGGAAATTGTTCTCCTCTAAAACAGGGTTGGTAGGATGCAGAGAATTGTAATGTACTAAGCAGCCTGAGAACTTAGGTGCCTAGTTCCCAATTTCTTGGAGGATTTGGGCCTAACTACCTCTGAAGCTCTGGGCCTTGTCCCTGAGAGGAGACATGCTGCACATTCAAAAGGTGCAGAAGCCTCTCTCAAGCCCTAAATCAGTAGGGCTGGTGCTGTATGAGTGCAGCTGAGTCAGTGGAAGTAGGGTATGCTATTAGGGGGCAGCTGTACCCATTTTAGCTTTTCTGTTTGAAATGTTGTTATGAGAGGGTGTCCTAAGTGCCTGTCACTCAGCAGTTGGGAGGGAGCTAGACAGAAATTTGTGGTCTAAGAGTTGATTAAAATAGTTGCATAGGTTAATCCTCAAATGCTGTGCATGCTGGCTTGCCCATGATCTCCTCTGCTGAGTTACTACAGTAATTACATACATTTGGGCTTCTCAGCCAAGCTGGCTATATCATCAAACCATTTTCCCCACAGCCAGACTTCTGCTGAGGATTTCAACAACATTGCTCCCTCCCTGGAGACACTTAATAGGGCTCTAAAGAGCTGAAAGGGGAGAGAAGTAGCTGCGATGAAAGAAGACCCTAGCTCAGTCTCTTACTGAAGAATGAAAAGGAGTACTTGTGGCACCTTACTGAAGAATGTTTTTATTTGGATTTTTTTTTTTTTTTTATTTTCTAATTCTCTCCCCCTTCTCCCTAGTCCCTGTTTGACAATAATTAAAGTGAGTGATTCTCAGGCAGGAAAGACACATCCCCTCATGTTTGCTCCCCTTGTACCATGGCATGACAAACATGCTTCCTACCCCCCCCCCCATGGGCATTTTCAAAACTATTCCAATCTCAAAGGTAAATGGCACACCTGTCCCTACACACACAATATACAGGCTAAAGTACAGAACAGCCTTGTCTTCATTAGTGGAAAAATGTTACCATGTGGTAAATGCTTCCCCCCCCCCGTTAAAATAACTGAGTCAAAACACAAAGCATAAATGTTACATTGTTAGCAAAATCCTGGTACATTTACATAAATGACACCATGAATGTACAGTTAACAGACGATATTACAGCAATAAAACTGGACCTATGCTTTTGTACAGCTAGCTGGAGCAGCTCTTTGAAATATTTTCCAGGCTATGGCCTTTTTGGGGTTTCTTCCAGTGAGAAAGCTGGAACAGCCTCTGGCTTTCTAAGAATAAATAGGGTTAATGAAGCTGGTGCTCTTCAAAACTGTGTATTTATAACACAAGTCAGACCAGTTGGAAATTGGCTGAGAACACCAGTTGATCATCCATAGGCTTATATGTCCCTGGCTAGCCAAGCACACTCAGGTCATGCAATCTGCAATCCTGTTTTGACCAATTAGCTGGAGATGTTGCACTCTGCCCTTCCTTTCCCCTCCTCCACCAAACCTTGACTGTTCTTTTCGGCTGAGCCTGAGCCTTCTCCCCTCAGCCTGTTTAGCATTTCATAGTTCAGATTTCCAAGAAATCCCAACTCTACATTGAAAGCTTTCTTTCCCCCCTCCCCCCGCCCCCCAGCCTAAAATGAAGCATTTTAGCTAACACTTTCAGTATGTGCCAACACAGACCAGCAGGGAATGGTTGCAGGGGGCAGGTTTTAGCTAATGGTGACAGCAGGATGAATGGACATCAGTCACCTTACATCTTTGTTTCTAAGATCTGTGCTTGTATTTTTTTAAAAAAAGTTTGGTAGTTTCTGCCCTTTGTAAGCTAAGAAAACACAGTGAATCTTAAAACTAGATACTTCAACCCTAAGTACTGCAACCTAAACGTTTCCTAGACATAGAGGGCAACGGTGAGCTAATGCGTGCAAGCATTCTGCAGTATACCCTTCCCCCCACCTCCAGGGAAGTAGTGTATTTGAGGAAGTATCCCCATTACTTCCATCTCCACAGCTGTAGAGAGGACTGACTTGCCCATGGCCACAAGTTTGTGTCAGGCTTTCCTCTCATGCATGTTTCTCTACACCACGCCACCTCCAGCAAGAGAGCACAGCATCAGGGAAGAATGAGCTGTACATTCCTGCTTGGCTTTAAGGGAGTCTAGGTGGTACACACAATACTAGGACCTAGGCCCCTCAACACAGCAATAGGTTTTGCTGCAGCATTTTTGAAAACCACCTCCTCTCATTGCATCAGTCACTAATCATGCAGGAGTGCTCCATGTGCCATTCCCAGACTGTTAAAAATGGGATGACTTGGACACTACAAGACACTTGATCAAACCTTTACAGTGTAAATAGGATAGGCTATTTTCTTTCCCATTGGCCACCACTGAACACAGACAAGTAGATCAAAACTTGGCTACATTCTCCAAAGTAGGTGCTACTGAAAAAAGATAATTGTAGAGGCCTATTTTACTGTCTCACCTTCTCTCAGCCTTGTGGGGTGCAAAGAATTTATGGGCAACAAGGCTAGAGTCTTTTGCCATGTGTAAAACTCGTGTTTATAGCTACAGTGGTAGCCTGAGCATGCTAACTACTATACGCATTTGGTCAGGTGACTGAATGCTCAGAGGTTCATGGGATTAGAGGACTATCAACACACCCTTTTAAAAGCACCACTGGTGTATACACATCAACCTGATGGGGAGTGTAGATTAGATTAGCATGTTCGAAACACCCCCAGTGTTAGGCCTCACTCTGCTGCATCTGCGTGCGCTGTTTCCCTAGCAGCTTTCACCTTGTGCTCATGAAAACGGAAACATAGATCTTCTCTTCAGGCCAGGTTCTTCAGTTGCTGCCTCCATTTTTCCTGTTGGTGCTGTCCTGGTGTCACTCTGATGCCGTACAGCACAGAAGAAAAAAGCCACCTCCCCTCCTTTGTCGTTAGAATAGTTGCAGCACTCTAACACGCTCCCCAGAGAAATCACTGCCCTAAGGGCGTCAGCTTAGGTGGGGACTTTCAGCATGAGCTGGTGGTTCCATAAGACAGACCTGGAAGCCCCAGCTGGATAAGGTCCCGTGCCAGTGTGATGCCCTAGCGTTCCTGCTGCTGCTGCTTTGCCCCTGCCTCACACTCTTGAGGTGATGTAAATAGAATGCAGTCGACTGGCCAGTGTTGTCTGCAGGTCCCGCAGAGGGTCCAGACCTTGCACCTTGCTGTTCCTGCCGTAGATGAGCTGTCGGAACGAGTCCTGTTCCAGCAGAGAGTTCATGTGTTTGAGGAAGAAGCCCTCGCAGAATGAGGCCAGTTCAGGTGCACTGTGGATCTGTAAAACAGAACAGGAGCCAGTGACCTTCTCTGTGAGCCCTACAAGTTAAAGGACATTTCCACAGCTGCCACTGCTAAGCCCTTTCCCTCTGACAGCTTCATTGGGCAGGATGCCTGCAAAACAAAGGACGGTTAGGGGAAGGGGTATGTACGTAATGATGTAGTTGGTAAATGCTAATGGAAAGGACACCCATGCTACGAAGGACTCTCTTTCCTCTCCCTGTGTGCGTGCATGCAGCTGGAGAGGTTCATCCCACTGGGATATTTTCCAGGGGATGAAGTAAATTTTTTATTTCTAATCCTCTGATCTCCTTCTGTTAGCTGAGCCACAGTCCAGTGGCCCTTAAAGGAAAAGAGCAGCTGGCTGATGAAATGGCCAAGATACCTGTTTTGTGTGAGCCTCAAGTCCATGTGTCGCATCATCACACAACAAAGGAATCTTGCCAGCTGGTATGTAATATGAGTGGCCATGGAAATATGGTGTATATGATAGAATGCTCACTCCTAGACCAAGGCGCAGAATGAGATGGGGAAGAGCCACTCTAATACCATGCCTGTGAGTGCCTCAGATTGTCCCAAGGGCTCTATAGCTCCCAAATAGTCTCCTTTGGTTCTCCCAGTAATTATTTACCTAGTTACATCCACTTCAGCATCATCAGATAAGACACCACGACACTGGGGGAAAAGCAATGTATTTTATGCTCAACATTTAGAAGCTCCCAAAGGTTTGGGGATTCTTAACAGGAATAGAATTTTTTTATAAAAGTTACATAAGGAACTCAATTTACATTAGAAAATCAATTCCCCCCCCCCCCAAAAAGGAATAGTTTCCCCTTGGCTGTTGGGAACCCAAACACAGCAGCCTTGGGCAAGTGCATGAGATTCCCACATTGAAACTGTCAGTCTGGTGTCACTGCACATAATGCAAAAAAGTAAACAAATATTAATAGAAATATAATAAATATTTAATGTTTATTTTACTTCCTAATATTTTCTGATGTAATCTTTAGCAGCCTGCTTCTGCCTCTCTACTACATCCCAGACTCCTGCTGATTTCCAGGAATGCTGAACTGCTCTATGTTCCTAGTGGTAACACACGTTGGGTCATTTATATTAAATTACAGATTGGATACAAACTCTCATTTTGCAAGCAAATTTAGTGCAGAATTGGCTCAGCCAGTGCATGCCTGCATCATCTTGCACCATGACTCTTGTCCAAAATACCACACAGCATCAAGCATGTGAAGTGCCTGTGTTCCTAGGCATTTGTGGGGTCTAAACAAGATAGCTCAGCCTTTACCTTTGCATATTTATAGATGTTAACAGAGCTCTCCATACTGATGCTCTGGGCACATAAGATTTCACAGTGTCTTTGGAGGCCATCCAGTTGAAACAGGCTGGCGGCTGACAGCAGCTATTGGGACAAGAGAGACATTTTTCAAAATCAAAGTGTGGCTGACTCCTGACTTATGGAAGGCAAATAAAAACATACATTCCTTCCTCAAAGGATCTTCTAACTCCTTCTCTTGAGGGCTAGCCCTCCTGTGAGAGCAGAAGGCCAATAGAGAAGAATACACATAGCATTTTCATTATTCTGAGTATAGCACTGAATGAAAGTGGCAAGCGCCTTCCTGCATTCTTAAATTTGTGCACCTCCTAGAAAAGTCAGAAGAGAGACATTTACTACATCCACTGGCAGCTGAATTCATCTTCCTTTTTGTTTAGGTGACTAGGGAACTGGAGACAGTCTATGACGGGGTGGCCAAATTTACTGACCTGCTGAGCCTCATATGACCATCTTCAGAAGTTCGAGAGCCAGGGTGCACCTACCAGGGCTTGGGGCTTCAGCAGGAGTGGGGCTGAAGTCCCAAGATGCCCCTCCCCACTGCAAGGTAGAGGTCCTGAGCTCCTTTCTCTCCTCTCCCCCCCCCCCCCCACTTTCTAGTAAGTAGAGAATGGGGGAAGATGTGATGAGAAGCTGGAATATGAGTCAACAGTGGGCCCTTGTTGCCAGAAAGGCTAACAGCATTTTGAGCTGTATAAGTAGGAGCATTGCCAGCAGATCGAGGGACGTGATCGTTCCCCTCTATTCGACATTGGTGAGGCCTCATCTGGAGTACTGTGTCCAGTTTTGGGCCCCACTCTACAAGAAGGATGTGGAAAAATTGGAGAGAGTCCAGCAGAGGGCAACAAAAATTATTAGAGGTCTGGAACACATGACTTATGAGAAGAGGCTGAGGGAGCTGGGATTGTTTAGCCTGCAGAAGAGAAGAATGAGGGGGGATTTGATAGCAGCCGTCAACTACCTGAAAGGGGGTTCCAAAGAGGATGGCTCTAGACTGTTCTCAATGGTAGCAGATGACAGAACGAGGAGTAATGGTCTCAAGTTGCAGTGGGGGAGGTTTAGATTGGATATTAGGAAAAACTTTTTCACTAGGAGGGTGGTGAAACACTGGAATGCGTTACCTAGGGAGGTGGTAGAATCTCCTTCCTTAGAGGTTTTTAAGGTCAGGCTTGACAAAGCCCTGGCTGGGATGATTTAACTGGGAATTGGTCCTGCTTCGAGCAGGGGGTTGGACTAGATGCCCTCCTGAGGTCCCTTCCAGCCCTGATACTCTATGATTCTATGTGTGGGACTCTGCATGCCATACATTAATGGTAAAAGAGCCACAGTTTGGCCACCCCTGGCCTATGAAGTCTTTTAATCTACCCTAGGCTGTCAGTGACCAAATATAGTTACTATCTGATGGCCTATGTGTCTGGCCTCAGTCCAGTTCCTAGTGTACAGACCTCGTCATCACAAAAACCAGCACCATAACTGTCTCCATGATAGCAGTCTCAGTAGAGAGGCCTGGGACACTGAATTATCTTCTCACCCTTTGAAGTACTCCTTAAATGGCAGCATTGAGGCACATAGGCAGGGTTGGGTGTTGTACATGTTCTATGCCCAAATACAAGGGTTGGCTCCTCACTATGTTTGCTTAAAATGTAGACAGTAGAGGGAAATCTCTCTTCTATCTGCTGTGTTCTATTACACATTCCACATGGTCTATTTTCCTGGGGTAGGAATGATTCATACAGGAAGTTTCTGTCCATGTTTTGAACCCGCTCCCTGTTAATTTCATTTGGTGGCCCCTAGTTCTTGTGTTATGAGGAGGAATAAATAACACTTATTTACTTTCTCCACACCCATCATGATTTTATAGACCTCTATCCCCCCCTTAGTCATATCTTTTCCAAGCTGGAAAGTCCCAGTCTTATTAATCTCTCTTCATATGGAAGCTGTTCCATACCCCTAATCATTTTTGTTACCTTTTTCTGACCTTTTCCAATTTCAGTATATCTTTTTTGAGATGGGGCAACCACATCTACACACAGATCTCCTTGTTCTGCAGAAGCCATCTGAAGTAGTAACCGCTTCCTATTTCAGATGACACAAACTTCCTGAGACCTAAAAACACATTCACCTTCCACAATTCCTTATTTTCTCCTAAAAGAACACTGGGTGTTTTAACACTTTTCTGTGTGCATAAAGCAGCCACATGACATGTCCCATGAAAACATTGGTAGCTGCTCTCATCTTTCCCAGCAGTCACTTGTCAAGCAGTATTGACTATGTGCTTTGAAAGCATCACCTCCTTTCAAAGCCCTAGCTTCTTTTGGCTTCCACGCCCCATCATCCCTGAGTGCATTTGGAAGAAAATGTTCTCACCTCTAGGATATCAGCTGTGGGAATTTCCATAGATTCTGTTCCTCCATAATATAAATACTGCATCAGCATCTGAAATAGGAAAAGGGCCAGGCCTGAAGCTTTTGTCAGTCAGGACACAGAGGAATTTAAATACCCATGCTGCCCTTAGGAAGCAAACAGAAATCACAGCTCCAGCTTCCCGTGGGTCTTGATAACAGCTTTGACATTTTCTAATGGCCTGGCTGTGGTGCTTTCCAATGTTCTTTTCTTTTTCTGGCTTTGAAGGGAGCCACATCAAGGAATTTAGGCCAAGGGTGACAATGTGTCTCTGAGCAACGGCAAGGCCCCTGTTAAAACTCTGCAGGGGGTCCTGTTTTTTGTAAAGCTTTGCAGGCTAGCTGCACCCAGGAGCTGCCAGGCAGTGAAATTGGTGGCAGGCTAGCTGAGTGCATATACACTGTACAGCCTGCCAGATGGTGACACACTGCCCTCCCCCTAGAGCTTCCAATAAGCCTCCCCATATCACAAGTCTTTCAACCGGGGGGTTTGAGGCCAGGAAAGAGAGGGGTTGTTTGGCTGAGGAGACAGACATGGGCAGCCCCCGTTTCCACTCTCACCCTCTCATGCTCACCTCCCTACTGTTCCAAAACCAACCCCTTTGCACTCTCCTGCCCCTTCCCCATGCCCGTTATCAGGGAACTGGTTTTTCACTTGAAAACCAAGGTCATCCCATTTACTACTATTTATATTGCAGTAGTGCCAAGCAGCTGCAGTCAGGGTCCCATCGTTCTAGATGCTGTACAATCATATAGCAAAACCTGATCCCTGTGCCTGCTGCTGAACAGAACCCAGGTCTCTTGAATCTCAGTCTCATGCTTTATCCACTAGGCAAAACTGTCTCCCCTAAACAGTGAAAATGATACCACTTTCAGTAGGTAACCTCATGTCCTCTAAGAACGTGCCCCAAAGTCTCCTCACACATCCGCTCCCTCTCTATTTCGTTAGAAGGGCACCTTTACTGGTCATTTCTTACAGCTTTCAGTGTATTATTTTTCAATCTACCACATTGTCCCAAGAGGCAAAATCCTCTCCCTGCCCTCTCTGGTTCTACGACATTGCAAACACCACAGCCTGAAAATCATGCCTTGGAGCTTCTCGAATCACAAAACCCCATTGATCAAAGACCTTCTTCATGCTATGTTAAGGAGACCTGCCTTAATACACTTTATTCTCTTCAGTCATGGGCCTGAGCTGCACAGCTTGGATGCAGACACTGCAATTGCTTTTCAATTCAAATACAAAATGTCAGAAACCCTCTTGGGATAGAGCAGTAGGGATGTTTCTGTGCTCAAATTATCCCCATTGGATGCGGAGATACTATATGGTGATGACCATATAGAGACACTGTGAGGGAGAAAGCCAAGATGAGTCCTAAACACTTTAGTGAAACAGTTACAGACTTTCAGCTGTTCTGCACTTTCAGATTTCTCTATTCTGCACATTTCCTTCCTAATTTGAAATGCAGATCTGAAAACCTGGAACAATGCCTGACTATTGGATTTCACGGACCTGCTGGGTTTTTTTTTCTTTTTTTTTTTTTTTAAACCTACCATCTCTTCATCATGAACGAACCTCCCTTAGGTCACATAAATATGGAAACACCAACAAAAGTAATAGTGGAATTCTCAAAATCAAGTCTTTAAAGAGAGCCCCACCGACTTCTGACCGTCTGATTTGAATTACTAGGCAGGTCTCCGGCTCTATCCAGGGTTCTTTTTTTACTTAACACAGCATGAAAATTGTGCCTGGGAACTTGCAGAACTACACAAAACTACTCAAATAAAAGACCCTATTTGTCCTCCGTTATGAAGGAGATTGGCTGCCTTAAAAAAACCAAAATCCAATCGTATTCTTTTCAGAGCTAGGCCCAAGCTGGCAAGTTTGGATGCAGATCAGAACACACCTAAAAACGCAGAGATGTTTGAATCAGACCAATTGCGGTTATCATTTCTCTCTGACATTAAAACATGTAGCCTTTGCTTCACAGTCAGTACAGGAGGAGACAAACAGTGCTCGTGGTAAGGGTGCGCATAATTTACATACCTTGAAAATACTGTATTTCATATCACCAATTTCAACAGTCTTACTGCCTTGGCTGTCTAATTCTGGTTTATTGGTCATCAGGGTCTTAAACCTGAGAAAATGGAGACAGAAGTTTGCTTAATAGATTTTCTGCATTTTTGCCACTCTGCATCATCTTTGCTTGGGTTCGTCAGTAAACAAAGGGGAAATGGAGAATCTTAGTCCTAGTGTATTTGCATTTATACTTTATATTTTTCAAAACAAATAATCAACATGTTTAACAGCAACTAAACTGTAAACTTCGGAGTGCAAAATCTGTAAACTCCCCAAGACTGGATTCACTCCCATGTTACTGCAGTTTTAAGGTGTTCTAATTGCACTGAAATCCATGGCATTAGACTCACATAAAACTGGAGCTGAATCAAATCCTGAGAATTGTACATTGCATTAATATTAGTTTTAAAAGCAAATAACTGATCCTATAATAGGATCAACTGAAAAATATCTCCATGTAAGGAGCAAGAGCAAAATATATTGGGGATTCAGTGTATTTTGTAAAAAAAATCAAGGTACACAGTGCTAAGGAGCCAAATTCTTTATACCTCCCTCACTTGCCTTTGCTCCTGGGGTGCAAGAGAGGACAGAATCTGGCCTTAACGCTTTTGCTGAGGACTTCCCTGGGGTGAGGCAGGCTCCAGTAAGTACAGAGCTAGAATACCTGGCTCCTACACTGTCCTTCCCTCAGCCTTGGGGGTTAGAGGCAAGGAGGGGTGGGAAAGAAGTGGCCAGAGCAAGCTGCACTCCAGCTATGCTCAGGTGCTGGACAGTTCCTTAGTAAACATTAACCACTAGTGCATGCCAGAGCAGCCCCCTTGTTGTTCTAACCTGCATTGGGACTGGGTAGAAAATCAGGTCTGACCCCACTCCCTAATGGTCTGAGCATAGGCAAAGAATCTGGCTCTAAAAGTTTTGTGGCTTGATCATGTAAACTCAAGTGAGTAGTCTTTACTCATGCCGGTAGCCCCATTGAGGCTACTGGTGATGAAGGGCTGCTCATTTGAGTAAGGGATTACAGGCCCCTGTCCTCCATCACTAATCTCCATTTAGCACGAATAACACAGTTGCAGTTAGTAGGTGTAGCTCATGGAGGCTGACTCACCTGTTGGAAGCAGTAACCAGCAGGACTTTGTGTGCATAAAACAGCTTTCCTTCCACTAGAAAAGTTACATCAGACATTTCTTTATTGTTTAGAAAGTGAGGATCTGTTGGAAAAAAGATGGGACAGGGAAAAAAGTTTAAAATGCTGCAGCACGCCAAAGAGAAAATGCAAAACCACTGTGGAAACTGTCTCACTGAGATAAAGCTGAGTATCTCACCAAGCCGGGCCGGCAACGTCTTTTGTATTTCAGGAATGTTGGGTATAGGACTGCTGCCATAGCAGTGGGTGAAGATGGCTGCAAGCTGCTGGTTGATTGAATCATTCTGTAAGGAAGAAGGAATTTATATCATTAGTGCTTAAAAGTAGGCTCCACGGGCTGTAATAGTTTGCTTGCTGCTTATATAATAGGAATCTTCCTTTGCTGCTTTTAAGGACTACTCTGTCTATAAGGGCTCTGTGCAGAGAGGCCAACTCAAGACCTATGCACACAGGTGAATTTCACCACAAAAATATTCTCAGCAAGTTTATGGCACACATCTGTCAAGGAAAAAGAATTACTTTAAGAGAGCTCAATCCTTACACAGCAAATCTCCCCCGACTTCTACACAACAAAATCCACAGCATGGCTTATCATCAGGAAACTGTTCCTAACGTATCAGTTTGTTGCTTGGCTCTGCACTATTTTAAAGTTCAAATTTTGCATTAGTTTTTAACCATCCAGTCCCTCTCCCTGCTATCTCCAGGGAGTCTACAATGATATAGGCCCTGATCTTACTCCCACTGAAATCAATGCAAAAACTACCATTGAATTCAATGGAAGCATGGTCAGGCCAACTTTTAAAAAGAAAGAAAAAAGATTGCTATTCAATAACAGCTAATAATATTGTTCAGAAAATTCCAGGAAGGTAGATGAGATGCTACCGACAGTCTGAGCTCCCCAGTACTTTGCAGGTAATCCCTTTCGTTACTGTAAACTCACTCAGTTCCAAAAGCCAATCACTAAAGTGGGGTTTATACAAGGATTTCCATTAAAATAAGCATCTTTGACATGGAGGAAGCAAGTATTGGATCCCTCATGTCTTGATCCCTGGTAGTGCATTATTACATAAGCTTGGGTAAACACAGCCACGGCTGTCTGTACATCCATAATTCATTCGGGCCCTGACATGGGTTTACGTTGCTTCTAGTAGAAACAATAATCAAATAATTGTGAAACTCCTGGCTCAAAGGATTTGAACTTCATGTTGTTAAAAAATGAATGATTACTTTGCTGGTTTTGAGGATATCAAACATTAGCTGCAGCCCTTCGTTAACCAGCTCTTCGTTATAGTCCTCCTCCTTAATAGTGACAAACTCCCTTAAGAGGTTCTGCACGACTGAATAGCGAAACTGGTAAAAGGTTGTCCGTAATGACTCAATCCACACATGAAGCTTCCATGGGATTCCTGTAACCAGACACAAGGGAAAGTGAGTGGGGGGAGGGTAGTTGCTGAAATAGCAAGCAAGAGGGTATTTCCTCTCTTACTCTAATCATCATCCGCATTTAAGTGGCTCTTTTTATTTTGAAAGTGCTTTACAATTTACACAACTAATTTGACCTCCCAGCAAATCTGGAAAGCAACTGTACCACTATCCCCATTTTAAAGGTGAGGAAGCTGAGTCACTGAGGAAAGCTCAGGAAAGCGAAGTGACTTGCCCATGGTCACAGAGAAAATTAGCGTCAGGACTAAAGATTAGAACTCAGGAGTTCCTGTTCTTGCCAAGCCTGCTATCCCTTTAACCTTCATTTCATCCACCGGTTTTCTCTGCAAGCATAGCAGCAATCTGAATTCTGCAGATTAGCTGCACCATTACAGAATAGCCAATTTTATATAAACCCATTGTGATAGCTATAATTCAGTATTGCGGCATGTTTGTTCTGATGAGCTATCTTATTTAGACATGCACATTTCAAAGTCTTCAGTTGTCTACCTTACAGGTGTAAGAATAGGTGCAAGCCGGGTCCTCAAATCCTATTCCTGGGCATTGACTGTCTCTGGTTTTGAGAGCTCAACTTGAGACACTTCCGAGGGGCCTGAGTTTTCAGATGTGCTGAGCACTCACAACTCTGACAGACTTCAAATGGAGTGGAGTGAAGGGATCAGCTGCTCTGATCTTCAGGTCCCAGGCTGTTCCAGAAATTGGGGCACTCTAAATCAGTGGGCCCTTTTGAATATGCAGCTGAGTGATCAGTAAGCAGTTTGATTTCTTTTCTATTTAAATTAGAGACTACCCTTTTCCCCCATCAATGTGTGTCAGATCTGAACTTGATGGTGAAGGCCCTTCTCCTAGTGACCTGTAATCCCTGCTCTCGCAGAGACAGGTTATTAGGGTTCTAGCTACTTCAGATCTGCCTTACCAAGTACCCGGAGCTCCATGGTGATGTCCACGTAGCCATGCTCAGCACTGTAATACATGGCCTCCTGCAGGGCCTTCATCCTGGTTTTACACAGCCTGACCTGCCCCTCGATGGAGCTGTCCTGGCTGGAGGTGTCACTCTCCACTCCCTCAGCTAAAATCTCCTCCAGCGAGAGAACATCTCCCTTCGACTGCTGAGGCTGGGTCAGGAGCTTGCGCAGCACGTTTCTGTGGAGGAAAAAGAAGAGGAATTGCTCTTTAATAAATTAAAGGCCCACAAACCAGACAGGCCAGGCAGGGTGATTTGGGCCCAGAAGTCCTGGAAGCCTGACTTAGTGACTCATTTCTTTCCAGAGATGAACCCTTCCTCCAGGGGTGCTGGAACAATTTTTACAGGGGGATTGCTGAGAGCCATTGAACCAAACTGTAAACCTGGTATATAATGGAAACCCCTTCAAGCCAGGGAGTGCTGCAGCATGCCCCGCACCCCTAGTTCCAACACCTATGCCTTCCTCCTCCCCCCAGAGATGGAGCTGGGTTCCTCTAATGATTGGGTCTTTAAACGTTATTATGGCAGATTAGTCAGGACTGGTTTCATCAAATCCTGTGAGTGTTTGCTTTGTGTGGCTGGCAGACCAGCAATACTAGCAATGGCTTGCCCCTGTCCAACACCAGAGGGTCCCATTTAGAATTCCTGGGTCCTTGGTTTTCCTACAGATGTGAGAAGCCTTAAGGGACAGATGTTGGCTATCCAAGACAATTAGGCCAACATAAGATGTTGTGCTGAATTGCCACTAGCTGGCGCTCTCAGTGCACAAAGAACTGGATTTTACCCTTTCTGCATGAATTGATACTACATAATCTCATGCCTTCTGATCACCCTCCCACAAAAATCATCCAGAAATAGGAGGCTTAACTTCATTATTTGCATAGTAAGAACATGTTATAGAAAGAGGACTCTTACTGTGGCACAATTAACCCATCGGATGCTTTACCATAAGACATTGCACAATCAAGGATGTTAACACTGAAAAGATAAGGTGCAACATTTCACAAGCTCTTGAGTCATGGGAAGTAGCATTAGGAAAATGTTTGTCGGTATAACTACATCACTGTAGTTCCTGGGGAGCCAAGTCTTAATGCAGACATGCTGCACCAATATAAAGTGGGGTTTACATTGTTATGATTCAATTTGGTAAGTTACCAGCATGCGCTGCATTGATGTAAGCCCAGTTGTACACTGCTGCAGCACATCTAGGTTAAGGGTTTGGAATTGGTGTAACTATATCAATGTGGTTACACCAAAACTAATTTTTCTGATGGAGACTGAGCTAGAATGATTTCCGGATCAGTTTACAGATAATGAAATGTTATTTCTAAATACCAACCCTGCAAACACAGCCTGGAATGGAAGAGCCAAGCTGGTTTTTTTCTGATTCACACATCATCTGTATTAAAGTTTCTGCAGACCTAATTCTGCCCCAGATTGCACCTCAGGAACCCCATTGCCTTCAAATTCTGCCTCCAGTTATACACGTGCGACCCACATCTTCGGAATTGTGCCCTGCAGTTGGAACTTAACAATTCTGTTGTTGCTGCCTGACCCAGAAACAAATCCAGCTCCTTCTCTCCTAGCTATGGTGGCTCTGTAGTGCTGCTAACAGGTGTGAAAAAAGCAGAAGAAAAACTTATTTGCTGACTTTAGTGACTAAAATATAGATCTGCAAACCCTGTGGGATTGCATCTGTTGAATAAGAAGGTGCCAATTTTACACAGTTATTCTGGGAATAGAACCACTCAAAGTGATAATTACTTTCCAATGCATTCCTTCAAAAGTAAGTGCAGGGTCTGGCCACACTGGAGTCAGAATAATGCTAGTAACTCTACTGCATTAAAACATGGCTATTGCTGGGAGGGTTCTAGCAACACTTCCTAGACCAGTGTGGATAGGGATTTTTGGTCTGGGAATTGTGGTGTAAAGCCATGCTACAGCCTGTGTGCGATGCGGGTACCCTACAACAAGAGACCTCAGTGAACTTGTACAACAATTGTATACGAATCCCCGCACTGAGAGGGTCTTCAATTTAAGGCTGATTTTGAACAGAGGTTTACCTGTGCCCATGTGCGGCTGAGTGACTAAAGCAGTTCATGTCTTCGTGAAGCGATGAGGACATCCCATTGACTTCCAGCATACTCAGGAGGGGGTCTGCGCCCCTACTCAATAACAAACTGACCAGCTCATAGTTCCCTAAGAATTGGCAGGAAAGTAATGATAATTCCATTTTCCAGCATCCTTTAAAAGGCACTTCTATAGCACCCCACAAGTGTTAATTAAGCCTCACAACACCCGAGAGGGAGACAAATATTATTATCCCCATTTTACAGATGGAAGAAACTGAGACACAAAGAGGCTAAGTTGCCCAGTGCCACACAACTAGTTAGAGGCAGAGCTCAGAAGAGAACCCAGGAGTTCTGGCACCCAGTCCTGTATTCTATTTGAAGCACAGGCACGTCTTTATGTATAAATGGGGGGGGGAAGGGAGGTATATTTTACTATATTTTTAAAAAGTTACATTTCCCTCGTGTTTCAACATCTTGAATTCAAACTACATTACAAGCAGATGTACATGCATCTGGCTTCAATATGGACAGATTCTCAGTTGTCAGCTCCTGCTGAGTGTAGCTAAAAGGGGGTCCAAAAGGGAATCTGGGGGCTGCTCTAACTTTCTAGCTGGCTATGGCCCGCAAGGGGTCATCCTGCAGCCATGGATAACTGGAGCACCATGCATTCCAGCCACCCTCCATCCCTGCTGCCAGAGGCTGCAGGAGTGGTGGTGGGAGAGCCAGCTACAACAGCTTTGGGGACAACCTTCTGCTCCCTTTATGCCATTGGGATGGCACAAAAAGAGCAAACCAGAGAATCCATCCCATAATAATCAGACTTCAAACAATGGAGAAAGAACAGAGGAAAACCAAAATGGTAGGCTGCAGGTGAGGGAGAAGAATAATGATCTTTGAGCTGGCACAGGTGAGTCCTTATATGCCATGTAAACCCCCGACGTGGCACCTGCTTGGAGAACAGGCTCAAGATGTTGTTTCTTTTTTAAACGAATGAGATAAAGCAAAGATCTTTGTACAACCTAGGATGGTTTTTCCCAGTGTGACTCTTGGGCTGACGAAAGGTGTTAGTCTGACAGCCTTGGAGGCTATTCAGCTCCAGGAGAGGCAGAGGATGGACAGTGGCAACCTAACTTTCCCAGTGCTGCCCCATGCACGCACTATGAGGGAAAGCACGCTGCAGTCCCACTCAGCACTTGGCTTCCCTGCTGAGGCTGTTGGCAGGAAGTGATAATTAGTGACAGTGGTAAATGTGGACTGAGCTGACACGCAGCAGCACATTTCAGGTCGGTCACCAAACAGCAGATGGCAACAGCTCTCAGATACTGTTAACCTAGGCTAGGCTTCCACTAGTGATTTAGGCATGAAAAAAGTACTGTATCCCATTATCTAACCCCCGGAAGCTACCTACTCCCCCACCAGTTTGAAATTTTCATTACACCTTTCATTGTTAATTGGCTTAAAGTACAATGCAAAGTAAATCCCAAGTCATGTAACTAAAACCTAAACATCTGACCCATACTTCTATACTTCTGCCATAGTTTTCCTGTGATCTTGGGAGTGAGAACGTAAGCATCTTATTTGACTCACCTGCCGCTGAAGCCAGTTGAAGTGGGGTCTCAGCATAATTATCCTCACCGCTGTTAACTGCGGAGCCCTCAACATGGGCACCAGCATCCAAGAGCAGCTGCAAAAGATCAATCAGAGACAAGAAGTTCAGAACCGAGCAATTCAGAAAGACACAACAGAAGAGCCTGTGTGTTGGGAGGAAAACCCATTAGGTCCGTAGCAAAGGGTGAAAAACACAAAGGGAGCTCAGCAAAAACTAAAGGAAAAATATCCATCGCAAGGCAAACTCACCTCTCACATGCATCTGTTTGTTGCCTGAGTCTGGGACTGAAGCCTAGGGGCTCATGGCTAACATCTCTTTAGGGATTTATTTATTCTTCTCTCTTTACTGTTCTTGTTTTTTTTGTTTTTGTTATACTCGGTCTAGTTCTGGTGAAAGGTATCAGGTGGACAGGAGACTAAAGCCCCCTATTTATTGTATCCCAGTGGGCACGTTTTCATCTGATCACCAGACTCAAAAGGGTTAGATGCTTTTGCAGTGTGGGAAATCCCTGCCATTTGGTTACATGCTGTGCAGGAAGCAGACAAGATGGCTAACGGAATTTGCCACAGGAGCCAAACTGCTCCGTCAGAACCTTAGGCCCTGCAAATTCTGGATGACAAGACTCCTCGGGCTTCCCTGATCTGCCACCCGCGAAGCCTAATCCTCATTCGGGGCATAAACTGTGTCTTTACTTTGGCCAGGGAGTTAACCAGCCCCCACCCTGGGGGAACTCTTTGCAGGCAGACTGGCGCTAAGCCAGCCGTAACTGGCCATGGAGGAGTGGGGACAATATCCTTTTCAAACATTTGAAGTAGCAAAAAGTAACAAAGTCACATTGACACCATCATGTGGAGCGGGATCAACTGGCAGGAAATGGAGGTGACTTAGCTGTAACTGGAAGTTCTTTGAGATGTGTCATCCCTAGCTGCATTTGACACGTGGTGCCCATGCATGTAAATTCTAACAAGCAGTGTCCATTGGCCTGCACACACGCAGTCATTCACCTTGGGCTCCAGACTGAGGGCGTAAGAGGCAGTGTGGGCCGATGCCTCTCCAGTTCCTCCTTGTACCGCAAATCTAGTAAGATCCAAAGCAGAGGGGATGGAGGGCAGATAGGGACCACACATCTCAAAGAATTTCCAGTTGCTGGTAAGTAACCTCCATTTCTTTTTCGAGTGCTGGTCCCTATGTGTATTCCACATGTGGGTGATTGATAAGCGGTACTCAGACTGGAGTGGGGGTGCAAGAAAGATGCTTGAATTATTGCAGTTCCCACTACTGGGTCTGCACTGGAGGTTTAAACTAGCGTGTAGTGTTTAATGAAGGTGTAAATGGAATTCCAGATAGCTGCCTGCCTATGTCCAGTAATGGTATTTCATCCACTGATGCTGTAGAGGCAGTTTGTGCTCTGGTGGAGTATGCCCTTACTCTGTCAGGTGGAGGGATGTGCACTAATTGGTAGCACGTGATGATGCACCCAGAAATCCATTTAGAGATCCTGTGAGACAATATAGCTTGTCCTTACAACCTCTAAGTTATGGCAAGATAGGGGCTGAGGTCCCAGGGGGCGGTTAGGGGCGGTGGTCCCTGGAGGGGGCGGTCAGGGGACAAGGAGCAGAGGGAGTTGGATGGGTCGGGGGTTCTGAGAGGGGCAGTCAGGGGACGGAAAGTGGGAGGGGGTGGATAGGAGGTGGGGGCCAGGCTGTTTGCAGAGGCACAGCCTTCCCTACCCAGCCCTCCATACCGTTTTGGTACCCTGATGTGGCCCTCGGGCCAAAAAGTCTGCCCACCCCTGACTTAGAGTACAAGGATAAAAGCTGGAGAAATCCGTGGACACAGGGATTCTGACACAGGCCATGTGGTGGTAAGAGGGAACTGGAGAGGTTATGGCCTGTGCATGGCTCTTATGCCCTCGGTCGGGAGCATGAGGTGAACTACTGTATAAGTGCAGGCCAATGGACACTGCTTGTTAGAATTGCCAGACTCGGGCACACGTGGACCCACTGGGAAATACACATAGGGAGCGGCACTTGAAGAAGAACCCTTCATTTATAAGAACAACAAAGCAGGTCTGGGCATTTGTATTTCCAGGCAGGGGCAGACACCCTGTTGACCATGTATAGCCATAGAGGGCAGCTAGTTGGGATTCTTTCCTCTGGGAAAACCACTGCTCCTCTACTGGACAGAGTCACAATCATCCAGCTATATGGCATAAACCTTACACTGCTGGTAGTTGATGGAGTTAATCTCCTTTTAATTCACATGGCAAGAACCTGTGCTTTTGGAGCAGGAGCATCTGGGTTCTATTCATGCTGCTGGTATGGCATGCATTTCTGAGCAGCCATCGTATGCAGCACAATGACAATCATGGAGCCCTAGGTGGTCACCAATTTATTACATCCCTTGCCTCGGCACAGACTGGATGTATGATTGTGCCTGGTAATTTCACATTTACATTTTCAGCATAATATTGCTGGTGGAGGACAATGACTTTTTCTACTTACTAATTTATTTCTCCCTTGATGGAGAAGCTAGATCTGGCAAATCCAGTCATGGATATCAAGAAAGAGGCAATTCCACTGGGCTTCACTACATTCAGAGAAAGCGGAGATAGGACTCTTTCAGTGATGATCATTGTAGGGAAGGTTTTGACATTAGATTTAGAAGTTTAAATACTTAAAACATCTAAGTGAATAAACACTCGCTGCAGGCAACATAATACGGCCCAGAGGAGCAGAAGGCTAAGTTCAGTCCAAGGAGCCTTGTTGATGTATTTCTCAGCACCGTCTCCTGAGAGTATCACATGTATTATCTCACATGTAAATTAAAATTGTACAACCTTTGAAATGCAAAGAGTGCACTGGCAACTTGCCAAGGACATGAAGGATGAATCTAATTTGCATTTATATTTGCATACATTTGTAAAACCAAATATAAAAAAACCCCACATTAGCTTATAGTTGTGTCTTCCTTGAGAGCTGAATAGAAATTACTTATTGCCTCACCAGCAGCTGAAAACCTCCTGTGGATCAGTTTTGACTCACTCTGAAGTTAGAGAGAGAGGGTGGGTACCTTGGAGGGCTCCACAAGGCACCCCGGCATCCAATTCTGCATGCCCTCTGTGTGAATTCAGCAGAAAGACTGGCAATGAGCATGCACAGAGCTTGCAGGAAGGGAATCCAAATGTACCTAGTGAGCAAAGGAGTGGCTGCATGTAGCAGCACTCCCACTGATGATACATTCAGAACCCATTGTAGGAGAGTCACAGCTTTCAGGGCTGGAGCATGCAAAGGGAGCATAGGGTGCTCTTCTCTCAGGAGCGGGCTTCTAAGCAGGAATGGACAGGCAACTCAATTTTTGCACCTATAAAAAGTATCCAGGCCATAGCTAATACTTTCAAGAAACATGCTGACCAAGCACTCTGCCCATACTTGGGCACACTCCCCTGAAAGCACCAGTTCACCAGACACCATTGTTAGTGGCTGATCCACATTGTTTTGAGGCCAGAAAAACTTAAGACATTAATATACAAATAGTATTTAGAAAAAAGAATAAGAATTTGTAGAATGTTTCATTGTCAAAGCCTTTCCAGAGCTTAACGAATCAACCCCCACCAACACTGTAAGGCATGTCACATTTCCCTCATTTTACAGGTACATGGATAATCAGTGATTTTAAAAAGACCAAAGCAACAAAGGGAACCCAGTTCTGAGCTTGGTTTAAAAGCTAGGAGGTCCTGGCTCCCTGCCCTGTGCTCAGAGAAATAGATCACCCCTCATTCTCTATGTATATTTTAAGGATTCATCACAACTGTGTCTCCCTCCCCTTTGCTTACCTGAACTACAGAAATGTGTCCATGTAGCACAGCAAAGGTGAGCGCAGTCCAGTGCCGGCTGTCGGGATGGACTGAGGGATATCGGGGATTGCTGCCAGGAACCTGGGAACATGAAAAGCTCAGTTATTGACCATAGCAGTCTCTGTCTCTCTCCCATATTCTTCAGACTCTACTGTAACTGGCATTTCCCTGGGGAATAACAATCCCTGGTAGTGACAGACTGACACCATTCAGAGAGTGCTGCCTGGGCTGATCATTGTGTTCTCTCGTCTGGGCTTCTCTAATGTGCCTATTGATTTCCCTTAGTGGCAGCTCTTTCCAAAAGGAGACCTTTTTTGCTCCCTGTGTCAATCATTATTTCAGCCACTGCGCACTCCAAGGGGCTTTGGGCTTTATTTCTCCCAAAACCTTGAAACAATGAGCTCTGAAAGTAAGTCTGGTGTACAAACTCCACAAGCTGGAGCTTTTGGTTGCCGGGAGCGATTTCATAACCGATCCTGCTTATTTACAAGTCAAAGATGAGCAGGTTTTCTGGTTTTGGCTCTTACTTACTGGTATATCCAAATTTGCTCCAGCATCAATCAGCATCTGGACCATGGCTTCATCTCCAGCAGCACAGGCATACATTAGCGGGGTCACGCCCTTCAGGAAGAAAAGTCAGCAACAGTTAGCCTGTATCTATGGGCCTCACAGCAGAGAGTCCATCGGCCAAAGGGGCTGATGGAACTGGGTCTGCAATATAGGTGTGTGTGTGTGTATATTTATAATATATATATAAATAATGTGCAGTGTGTGATGTACATACAATGTGTGCGTGTATATGCATTTGTGATTTCTGCGTGCTGCGGGGGAAATCAAGACATTAAAATAGGAATGTGACATGTCCTACATTGAATAAATAGCAGATGAGCTAGCAGTCATTTTAAATGAGTTATTTAAAATCCTAAACTTTGCACTGAGCCATGTTTTTAGAGGCAGCCCCTTTCCTAAGGCTGCAGGAAAGGAATAGAGCTCCTTGCATCCTCCTTGGCCAGGGGAACTTAAGCAGAAACAAACACAGAGAAGTTTACTTGGCAAATACGATCTCCATTGGCAAAACAATATTTGTTAAAGTATTTCAGCACTGACAGAATATTTCTACCCATAAAATCTCTCTCTCTTGCTTTCTCTCTGTTTAAACAATGACCAGCCAGAGATTACTCATGAGCTAGACTGGCCGTATTTACAAACAAATCACTCCAGAAATAGCCAAGCCAAGTAAATGGCCAAAACTTTCATGATGAAATAGACTGAAGCTCACGTCTCAGGTTCTTTCACTTTTCATTATCTGGGTTTTTTAAATTTTATTTTATTTGATTGAATTTTTCACAAAGGGGCATGTCTGCACTAATCAAACAATAATCTAGCCTCATTCTTACAAAGGGGCCTGAATCAAACCCTGGATCCAAATGCCAGGTGTGGAGTTTGGATCCCACACATGCTGCTCAAGCTTCTCTCTGAAAAGGCCAGAATCTGAATGCCCCCAGACCTGGGACAGTTCTGATCCGAAGCTGGAACTGCCTTCTCTGGGAATGCTTGGAGCTGGGGTTTGGCTTTGATGCAGGCACATGACAAGGGTAGGAAATTCAGCTGTAGATTCAGAGTTAGAGCTGTGGTTTAGGTTCTGGGCCATCTCTATTTGTAACTAGAGCCCTGCCAAACTCAGGGGTTCAATTCTAAGGGGTTTGTATAACTCCATCTTTCCATTTGAGTCATGGGCCTTTTGCACTCCCCTCCCCACAAGTTTTAATCTGCATTTCAGGTTCAGATAAAAACCAAGAACTCAAAAGGAAACTCACCCCAAACCTCTGAGTTTTATTTTTTCCCCACAAAACCATATGAAACCAATGAGTAGCAAATGGCATCCATTGGAAACCATAAATCAGCCCAAGACATTGCTCCAAGCTCAAACCTCAGTAACCCTACTCTGAGTATTGAGGCTACGACTAGAGCTGGGTCTGAACAAACACTTCAGACAAACACCTTCAAAATCTGAAACTGGTTCTGAATGGTGGGGCCAGCGGCTATCTCACTTCCATCTGATTGGGTGGCCCTTACCAGGAAAGTTTTGTCCAGCTCTGCTCGCCATGAGTGGGGCAGTAACACCTGCAGTAATGACTCAGAGATTCCTGCCTACTGTGTAGCATTTTAAGAATGATTTCCTTTAGCCAGGGTAAGTCTAATATGAATGTATCAGCTGGGCTGGCTAGGTATCACTTTGGTTAATGCTCCACTCTGCTGTCCAATAGACCTGGGTTCTGTTTCCAGGCCTTAAGTCAGTTTTCCATAGGCATGCTGGCTCTGGCACATCCCATTACAGAAACAGGTGCCAGCTGCAAAGTTCAGGTCTGGATCCAGATCCCACATATGGTAGAGTTGACATCTAGGGTTTTGATTTAACCCCATCCTTAGTTGGTAATGCAGCAGAGAAAGCATGCTCAGACCCTGGGACTCTGAAAGAAGAGAATCGTCTTGCATTGTTTCACAGTGATACAAGTGGCTAATCACAGAACAGCAGTGTCTCCCTAGACATCCTCCTCCAAGCCTCCTTAGTCAATAAGATGCTAGGATGCTGGGCTGTAAATTTGGGAGAGGTGTCCTCTGTTGAGGACATGAAAAGTAAACACCAGTACAGCAATCCTTAACACTAATTCAATGAAATCCTCCAGTAGGATTGGCTACAATATGACATCAATCGGGTGATAATGAGACTATGATATCAACTGTTTACAAAGTTTTAAACCCCTTAGCTTGTGCTGTCAGCAAAAACCATCAAAGTGCAGAGTTTGGCTGAAAAACAACCCCCCACCCTCTGTCTGGCTGAAGGGAAAAAAATTGGCAATTGGCTCTGCGCTGTGATTTCTTTGGTGTGAGGGTAAATAAATCAGCAGGTCACTGAACAAAGCATCAGAGGCAAAAAATATCAAAGATTTGTTTTGAAAGAACAAAAGTCCTCTGGGCTTTATATCCTGAAACCACAAAAATGTGAGGGAAAAAACCCCCCAAGTGGCAGATTTTCATGAAACAAAACAGACTGGAGCCAGCTGTATTGTTTTAAAAGTGGCGCTAGTCTTCCTCCAGGCTGCCCCACAAATGTGTGCTGTTGCCCCTATGCCCACAAAGCCTATGTAAATCAGGTCATTGTGCATCTAATAACTCACCTGTACACAACCACCTTTCATGGACAATGCCTGTTTGCACACTTACAGGCAATTTCCCCCCCCTCTCCCCCACTCCAGAAGCAATAGGTGTATGTGCATTTGTGAAGGTGGGTCTATTTTAAAATATAGTCTGCAAGCCTGCAATGATGTGCAGCACTATAGATATTATACAATCATAGAAGATTAGGGTTGGAAGAGACCTCAGGAGGTCATCTACTCTAACCCCCTGCTCAAAGCAGAACCAACCCCAACTAAATCATCCCAGCCAGGGCTTTGTCAAGCTGGGCCTTAATATGTTTGTCAACCTTTCCACTCCTAATAGGTATCTTGCTGTCCCCGAATAGAAGCAGCTCCTGCTCATTGCCACAACTATTGTACTGTCATCTCAAAGTAATTTTTTAATTCAAAGTAAATTCAGTGCAAGGAAAGGTGCCCTGTACGGAAGTCCACTGTTAATCATTGGGACAGAGTCAGTATGGGCAGTTCCAGGCTATTTGGCTCATGTGCCTCAACTCAGATCTGAAGAGACCACTTCAGAAGTGAAAGGATAAAGAAGTCATCTGCCTGCTGAGCTCTTCTTGGCCTCTCTGTAGAGGGTTCCAACTGGGGCGTTAAGAGCAGCATCTAACTCAGTTCATACAGGTCACCCAAAAGCCATCAGATAGTAACACCTTTTGGTCACTCCTCATTGACCTGGCCTGAATTTCAACTGGAGAACTAGCCACTGGCAGCAAGCATGTAGGTATCTTAATTTTGCAAACATTTAGGTGCAAAACAAAATCTAGCTTTCCTATTATATATCCTGAATACTAATCTATCCTCCATTTGTGCTGGAGACATGCCATAGAGCATTCCAGGGAATGCAGCTGCTCACCAAGCGATGTAGAAACAATTCTCTTTAAGAGTTCACAGGCTAACCCAAGCTAGAACTTGAGAAAAATACCTGAGTCATCATGCATTGATTTGCCTCTACAAAAAATATTTAATTTCCTCATGCAGGAAAACTTTCTCAGGGTCTTCTCATATACCTGATCATCCATTGTGTTAACCCCATCAGGTCCCAGTGCCTCTATAGCTTGGTTGATTAGATCAGTCCTTCCACAATTTAACATTCGGAAACCCAGGTCCTGCTGGAATTTTTCAGTAGCAGCCTTAGCATCCAGTCTTCGGAAGGAGCTAAAACAGCATTCAGGTCTGTTGAGGACAAAGGCCAAAAAGTGCAGCAATTATTTCAGGAGGGTTTGTGTTTTAAATAAGCAATTAGTTATAGTACTGCTTCTCCAGATGGCTTTATGCTCCATTATTGGGTTTTTCTATTTTGCCTGCAGAAATGTTTGTTATATAATTGTAATGCATCAAATGTATATGAAATCATATTCAGAGAAAGAGAGGGAGAAGAACTCTGTTGAAATAAAAAGTACAAATATAGTTCCATGATTAAATAATCATTATGGCTCTATGTAAGAGCCTGGCTACTATTCCCAAATAAGATTTTGCTTATCATGATCTTTTATCACCTTACTCCCACATTTTTTCATCCCTGCATTATAATGAAGATTGTCCATATCTTCTTTTGGGTGGCAGACCATTCTCAGATCCACCCCAATAAAAGCAAACTTACTCCTGGGCTATATTTATATTAGGCTCCTTTCCTTCCATTCTCATCCTCTTGACAGCTACCAAGCTATCTGCTTCTAAACAAAGATAAAGGAGTCTGGAGATTATTGTAAATCTCCAGACTTATCTTTTGAGAGACATCTGAATTCTGAGGCTAGGAGCCTCTCTTGTGCACTGAAGGAACATCACCAAGTTGTAGGCATTTCCTATCTCAACTGAACCTTGACATGGTCACCCACATTGTGTGATTTCATTTGCTGCCTTCTCCACTGGCAGCCTGTCCTGACACGGGCTCTTGCGCAAACTCCCAGCTGCTGCAGTATTTGGCTGCCAACTTCCTTTGAAAAATTAGACAACCTCAACATATTTTAACCTCTTTTGAAACTTTGCGTGGGCTGCCAGAGAAGTAATGCATTCATGGTTTTAGAAGGCTGTGCATGAAACTTACTCAGGGTCTCAAACTTATCTGGTAACTTTTCATACTCTTGTCTTTGCAGGCTGATGACAAATTGTGACCAGATGCCACAACAGACTTGTCCAGTTAGCAAAGTCCTTCACCCATCTAGTGGCTGGCCTAATTGTACGTGGGAGTCCAGCACAATACCACAGCCAAAACTCATATGAGGACTTTGGTGATCTACAAGCATGAGGTACACTAGGTGAGAGTCCAATGTGAGCCTCTATCCAGTGGAGCTAAGTAGGAAGATTGTTTTGGTTTAAGACTAGACACTATCAAGAAGTTGCCCAGGGCCACACAGAATGGCTTCTTGGGCTAATACACTGCAAGCGCTTGCCCGTTTAGTTCTTACTAAGAACTTGCCTACACTAGGTGAAAAGGTGTTACAACACCCACTTGGTTGGAATACCTTGCACTTGTATTGCCTGTACAAAGCCATGCAACAGCATTTTCCAGCCATCCCTTTCATTTTACAGGTGTTGGTTTGCAGTGCCTGGGACAAGGCCTTCAGCTCAGGCCCAGCTGAGCAGGTGCCACCTACAATGGTGTTTCTCCCCATTGTGGACGGAAAACCACACTGCAGCTATGACTAGATGGGTTCAGTAGGTCCCAACTTCACCCCACAATGCAGGGACTTACACTTGAAAACTACCTCAAATCTCATGCTCCTAGCAAGTGGGACAGGTGCTTCACAGGCTATGCAAGTGTCCAGGGGCTATCCAGAGAAGTGTCAACTATGCCCAGGGCAGAACACCATCCTTCAGAAAGGAGCTAATGTCTAAGTATTTCCTAGGAAAAATTCAGTAGGAAGGTAACACTACAGTCTTGGAATTTTGTTATTGTGAGAGATTTTTCATGTATTAGATAGTCGTTATTAGGGCAGGTCAGTGAAAAGGTGTCTATGGAGGAGTGAACTGTCTGAATCATCAGGCACTAGACAAAGATGAATGCAGTAGACAGGCCAATAGCTACTGCCAGAGGTAAGGTAACAGGCGAAGGACCAATGACCACTGCTAGAGGCCATAGGTGGATAAACAGTCAATCCTGGAGGTAGGGTAAGTGATTAGATGGACAAGCAGACCACACTGCTATGATAAATGTTATTATTATGATACTAGATTCCTATGTTCCCCTGAGAACAATTAGCTTCTGTCAACTTGAAGTCTAGTGAATTTCAGTAAATGAGTTAAATGTATTTTCAGGTGCTGTGCCTGCCCTTGAGCTGCGACCTTACTCTGTTCATTTGTTTGGCTCTGCAGTCACATTGTCCTAGTTTCAAAGTAAGTGCTCTGTGCAAAACAAGGGGAAACTCATTAACCAATGCCACAGAAATAGTGAAACTGACTACACACAGACTGCTGTCAAATACACCAAGTGAGCCATCTAGAAAAATAGAGAAATACCTTTGGCTCTCATCTCTCTGGGTTACAGTGATCTTAGCTATGCTTGTAACAATAGGTGAGGCTATCTCAGATAGCTGAGTGGTTTTAAGTTGATGGTGTCCATTTAAGCAGGTACGGTCAGGGTGAGGAGTGATGATGTTTATAGATCACTTTTTGAAATGATACACTGAGAGCATTGGATTGAAAATCTTATAGTCACTGTCTCTCAAACAAACAGGTGTGGAGAACTATTTGTCTAAGAAATCTTTATCAGAAGATAGATATATAAAGTTTTAGGACAGAGGTCATTATAACAGCAGCACTTACCCTTCTACACCGCCTTTCATCCATAAATCCCCCCCAAGTGACAGAATCCTCCTGCGAAGTGCGAATTATCATCATACTTTGTAGACGATGCAATGGAGGGACAGAGCAGTTGTGATTTGCCTATGATCACACAGTAAGCCAGAGGTACAGCTGGGAATAGAACCCAAGAGTCCTGACTCTCTGTCACTTGCTCTAATCACTAGACACAATTGCTTCCTGTAAGTGAGAGGGTCATGTCATTGGCACTACAATAGGGACACCTCCCTCTTTTCAACACTTTTTTCACGCAGCACAGTCAATGTTCCCACCTCCAAAAACCCCATCATAGGGAATACTTAGGGCCTTTGGGATAACAGCTTAGAAAAGAAGGGTCAGAACAAACCGTTTATGAAGTTCAATTCTGACTTGTGATTTCTGCCTTCTGCTGCAAACACGATGTGCATTATTTGATGCAAAAGCTGCCTTGGTTGCAAAGAAAGATTTATGGTATGGTATATTTTGGTGAACGGCAGGAGAAAATATATGGGTGTGGGAAGGAAAAAAGCACTTGGTATTTCTTACAGATTTTTTCTTTTCCCCTGTAATCAGAACAACATGGATAGAAACCTTCATCAGACTCCTTCCAAGAGCCAGTTTTGAAACTCCCCTCTCAACAATCAGAATACAGAACTGAATTCCTGTATATTCCACATGCTGTGGCTGAATCCCTGTCCTCTTTCCTCCCCCTCACCCCATTCATTCATATGAGAGTATCTGGATTGCCTGGGTTTCTAAAGGTGGCTTTGTAGTTTATCAGTATGTACTCTCAGCCTTAATTCTACCTTAGCAAACTTTTTGTCTAGGAATTTCCCTTTAATTTATATCAATACACTTCTGAAACAGAACCTGAAAAACCCTTTCCTCTTTTTTCTACATGTAACCTAGAAATTAAGGAGCCATTTGTGTTTCATATACAATATCTCTCTATTGAATTTACAAAAACCTGTGGAGATTAAAACAGCACAGGATACCTTTGAAGTGGGAAGCCTGAGTTTTGAACAGTTCATTCAATCTAGAGGAAAGATTGAAAAAAGAACTATGAAACTAAGATTGAAAGGAGAACTACTGAAACGAGCAAGAGAGAATGCTGATAGTTTGCCCTTCTACCGTGCCATCTCAGAACCTCAGAGCCTTTTACATTGTTTATTTCAACCTTTTGTGGTAAATATTGAGGCACAGGAAAGTGAAGTAACTGCTCCTACGCCACACAGAGAATCAGGAGAAAAGCTAAGACTAGAACCCAGAAATCCTGACTAAAAACCCCTTGCTGCAACCACTAGATCCACCTCCCTTCTTCGCACAAAAGACCTAAAAAGTAACAGTACATTTTTTTCCTTACAATGTTAAAAATATCATTTATTATTGTTTATATGTCCACTGCAAGGTCACCATTAATTAAATGCAGCAGGATTAATTTGAGGAGGAAAAATTCACTTTGCACTAATGTGTACATTTCTAGCTGGGGTTCCACAAAGCAGTTTCACAATACCAAAATCAGTGCTAACACCAGTAAATTTAGCAGAACATAGACAATCATTGAAACACAAATGAGTACTAGCGGCCCCAGCTTACTATAAAATTATGAGTAATCCATGTGTGGAGGAAGGCTCTCTAAGTCTAACATTTTAGACTTAGGCTCTTCACCAGGGTATTTAAAGAGGCAAAGGATGATCTTGTGGTTAACACTTGGGCCTGGGAATCAGTCTACTTATATTCTTAGCCTGCCTCTGCTGCAGACTGTGTGCATGACAGAGGGCAAGTCACAATCTCTCTGTGCCCGATCTGTAAAATCAGGCTAAAACTTCCTTAGCTCACAGGAGTGCTGTGAGGCTAAATTCAGTGATGTTTATAAAGTGCTTTGAGAACATCCTCCAATGGAAGGTGATACAGAAGGGCAAAGTGCTATGATTATTATAACTGACTGTAAAGATAAGCCCACATACTTCAGCTGCCGTGGTTCGCAGTCCAGTCCTGGTAAGAGCAGCCTGGCCGTCTGCCTGATATCATCGCTGTCCACAGTTAAACTGCGCCGATGCTCAGCGTAGGTGATAGCCACTCGCATCCACTCCATCAGCGGGGGCAGAAGCATGAAGGGCCTGTGCAGAGAGTGAAGAGACCCGTTACAGTCAATGCTGGTTTCTTATCTTGTATGGTGAGATAAAATGTACTCCACAGTTTCCTGGACATGAATGTTGGGAGGTGGGCCAGAAGGCTCCCTGTTTTATCACTGCATAAAACTCCCCCTGTAAAAGCAAAGTCTGCCTCTTTAGCTGAGTGCAGCTGACTGATAGTTTAACAGGTAAAAAAAACTGGATTTGGGATGAGAGTTTTGACAGCTCAGCCCTGATTATCTGAACTTCAGTTTACCCCAGACGGAGTCATGTTGAGTTACGTGACAGTGTGTGAGACTGAGTGAATAAAGAATGGTGCCTCCTGGTATCTGGGCCACAGAAGGTTAAGGGGCCTGCTACTGCTCCTAGCTATCAGCAGGCTCTTTTCGCTCAAGTGGTTGAGGCTTGTGGTTTTGGAGCTGAAGGGGTTGTCCTAGCTCCTCATGTGTGAGCGATTTATATAATACATGCACCTGTTGTCTCTAGAGAGACACGGTGGGTGAGGTGATATCTTTTACATATACCAATATAACCTCACCCAACTTGTCTCTCTAATATCCCGGGACTGACGCAGATATAACAACTCTGTTGCCTCTACCACATGGGATTTGTTACAATGATCTGACCATCCGTTATGACATTGAAAATATCCTTGACTATTCAATTAACCAAACTTACTCAAGGCTCCCCCTTGACATTCGGTTAATCCATGTTTTGTGCTGTTAATATCAATGGCTCTTCTCACTCTACATTCCTTGCACACAGAGATCAGGTCTCCATTTCTACACATTTGGCCCTCTAGGTCTCAACAGAGCTGTAAGAGCTATGTGTCAGGTATGTTTTTCCACAGACAAACATCAAACATGTACTTTCAGTTTGGAGGACTTATTTTAGACTGAAGGGGAAAAGGAAAACAGATAAAGAACTAATATGTCGTCTCCATGAGAGAGTACAGTGTGTGAGAGACTCACTCTGTAACATTACTTAGATTAGAGACTAACAAATTTATTTGAGCATAGGCTTTCGTGAGCTACAGCTCACGTCATCGGATGCATTCAGTGATGCATCCGATGAAGTGAGCTGTAGCTCACGAAAGCTTATGCTCAAATAAATTGGTTAGTCTCTAAGGTGCCACAAGTCCTCCTTTTCTTTTTGCGAATACAGACTAACATGGCTGCTACTCTGAAACCTGTCATTACTTAGCTTGTAAACTCTTTGGGGCAAAGATCATCTACTTTTGTGGTTGTACAGTGTCTAGTACAATGGCGTCCTGTTCCAGGACAAGTGCTCCTAGGTATTACAGTAACATACATAATGATAATAATGTTTGTCATCTTGGGATAACTCTCAGAGAATGTCTGAGACAGGCTAGGAGGCCTCCTTTACTTTTAAAGGTGCAGTAAGATAGAAAACAGCCCTACAGTTACACAGGCATATATAGCACAGGTAGCTGGGTACCTGATTTACAGCCTCGAATGTATCAGCGTATTCCCACACAGCTAGCCTGACAAATGATGATTTGTTTGTTTTTTCCAAAGGCACCTGCCACCCGAGTGCTAGGCTCAAAAATACCACGTATACTTCAAAACTCTATAACTAAATCCACCTCAGAGTTGATTCACAGTAGCAAAGAGTTGTTTCCCTTTTGAACATTTAAACTGGAGGGCTTAAGGGAGAGGGTGCTGCTTCTTTATAAAGTTCAAATCAGTCAAACACACACAACAGAGGAATATAAAATGACTTGGGTATTAATGAAAGTGGCTGAGACTGTGAAAGGCATTTTCAAAGTGATGCATAGGGAGATGGGGGGGAAAGAATTGAAAGCACAAATCCTGTTAGAAATTATTACAAATAATGGGATTTTCAAGCAGAACTCCCTGTGTAAGGCTTTGAACAGCCATGTCTTCAAGTTGGAATATCTGCACATCAAAACATGTACCATCTGCTTCCATTTTGCTACTAGCAAGGTGCATGCTAACCAGGCACCAAGATTTTGTTGCATACGAAGTGCACAGTTTCCCCTCGTGCTCATTTTTCTGCTGTTCTCAGCAGAAGAGAAATGCCCACAAACTCACAGACCCATTCCATCACCTAGTCAATGCCCCCTGACTAATGCACAGATGTTCCTGACAGTACATTCCCAAGCACTTTATCCAACCTGCAGTCATTTTAAATGAGCCAAGTTATGAGGCTTCTAGTGCTTCCCTTCAGAAGATTATCTCACAGCTTAATAGGATCCCACCAGTAGGAAGGCTGTCCTGATATCCAGCTACATTTCCACAACTCACTCGGCTTCTGTCCCATTCCGGAATGTGTGGGATTCCCTCCTCTGGTGATGTGATACCAGAGTCAGTCACAAAGTCACCAGCAGACCTGGAATGTGAAGGGCTTGTGGGATAAAAAAAGTTTCCTGATCTGAGCAGAATTTTCAAAGGCTTTAAATCTCACTCCTGAGCAGGCAGTAGGTCACGTGGTGACCAAGAGGGAATGACTTCAGATTGTAAAAAAGCCCATCTAGTAAAGGGTTTGTTCTCCACTTGCTGGCTGCTCTTCTAATTTTAGTTGCTTTGCTCGTGTTTCACTTACCTACTTGGTCCATTAGACCCTAGAAACCAAGCCTGTGAGGCAGAATTATCACGTGTAGCCAGTCTGTGCTCAAGAAGAATATCACTACAGCACAGAAGTCCAATGGGAATAGGGTTAAAAGGGAGCTGTCTGCATAGCTAGGAAACAATAGCAGCCTAATTTACAAAGGTTCAGAGTATCTGTAGCTCCCCTGGAAGTCAGGAGCTCAGCACCTTTGAAACTCAGACAAGCACCTAAATGTGGGAACAAACTGCCCAAACCATTGCAGTCTCTGTTGAAATGACCTTCCTGCCAGCCTTGTGCCCTCAGAAGCGTTGCTTATTTCATTGCAATAACTTTATGCCCAGCTACAGTGTTCTCTTCCCCCTTGCCCCAAACCCCAACACTCCATATTACTATGCAAGTCAGAGGGAATCGCTATCTCTTCAGGTGAGTGACCAAAGATTTCAGCTCCTGTTTATCCGTGAAAGCTTTACACGTCCATGGGACTTCTGCCCTGGGAATGGATTTCCTTTTATGCCCCCTTTTACACAATTATTTCCTTTCTTCACAGCTCATATGACCCTCCTAGGCATGCTCACAGGAGCAGCTTTGTGTTACTTTACTCCCCAAAAATCTGTCAGCAAAGATCCTTGCTGCTGTTATATGATCCAAACTCTCCGAGAGACAGACCAGTTCAGTGGGATGAAATGCCAACACTCTCCACCCCCTCACAAAATAAATGGTACTATCGCACTACCTGGCCTTTTACCCTGGGTGCCCTTTGCCTTCAGGCAAATGTTGATTATTCCACAGTTTGGAAAATATGGGGAAAAAAATTGCAGAAAATTAATGGGAGATGCCTCAAGTTGAGCAATAAACTTATGTATGTGCCATGCTCTGCACGACACATTTTCCTTAGGAGTTTTTGACATTTAGAGACATTTGGCAGCCCATAAAACAGAGTAATCCAGCTCTGGAAAAGGTTCTGACTCCCAGTGCCTGGATTACAAGGGCTCAATACAGTCCAAGAACATACTCTGTTTTCAAAGCAGAAGAAAGCTACCGTTGCTTCATTCAGTTTCTCCCAAAAAAGGGAGGGGGGGCGCCTTAAAAAAACCAAGTAACCTAGCATGAGAGTTAGGGAAGTGCATGATAGCGATGCACAGAATGGGCATGTCTCACATGTATATCTTGCAAAGTGTGAGATTAATATCTGACAGTGATATGTTGATGATGTTTTAACAAGAAACTCCTGCATTTCTCTTGCCCTTCAGCTTGGGATAAACTCCATGTTTCCAGGGGTGGAGACGGGGATACGTTCTTGCAGAGGGGTGAATCTACTACTCCCCCTCCCTCATTTAAACAAAAATGCTTTCTCAGACCCATAGTCAAGGAGGGAGGCAGTAACAGGACTTGTCAAAGGAAGTTACATTAAGTTCACTAGCAAAAACTGTTATAACTGTTCCTGGAAAATAGACTGTGCTCATTTGATTAGTATGGCCCACTATTCAATTAGCAAGTGAAGATCATGGAAGGGGGAAGGAGATATCCTCCCATGGGGACATGTTTAGAAACTACTTGGTATTTAGTGCCAACTTGTCTATTACAAAGGGTAAAATAGCTCTTCAGAAGTATTTTTACCCACACAACCTCTCTGCTGCTACGTGCAATGGGATAGGCTCACCACCTGACAGGCTCACCAGGCTGAACTGGAGCTCCCAAAATGTTGCTGACTTTGAAACACTCCTCCCAGAAGCAGCAGCCCCCCTAGGGACATGCCCCCTCTATTAAACTGTTTTTACTGATGAGATTGGAAGTTTGATTGATTAAGGGAATAGTGCTGATATAAATAGACTTCTCTAAGCCATCTGACATGGTAACCACATGACATTTTGATTAAAAAACTAGAATAATATAAAATTAACATGGCACATATTAACTGGTTTAAAAGCTGGCTAACTGATAGGTTTAAAAATGTAATGGTAAAGAGGGAATCATCATCGAATGGGTGTGTCTCTAATAGGGGCTCACTGGGATCGGTTCTTGGCCCGACGCTATTTAACATTTTTATTAATGACGTGGAAGAAAACAAAATCACCATGGATAAAGTTTGCCAATGAAGAGGCCAGGTCACTGAGCCAGAGCAACCTGAATTGCTTGGTAAGCTGGGTGCAAGCACATGTTTTAATATGGCTAAATGTAAATGTATACATATAGGGACAAAGAATGCAGGCCATACTGACAGAATGGGCACTTCCATCCTGGGAAGCAGTGACTGAAAAAGATTTGGAAGTGGTGGATAATCAGCTGTTCCAGTGCAACGCTGTAGCCAAAAGGGCTAATGCAATCCTTGGAAGCATAAACAGGGGAATCTTGAGTAGGAGTAGAGAGGTTATATTACTTCTGTATTTAGCACTAGTGCAACTGCTGCTGGAGTACCGTATCCAGTTCTGGTGTCCACAGTTCAAGAAGGAAGATGGTAAATTGGAGAAGGTTCAGAGAAGAGTCACGAGAATGATTAAAGGGTTAAGAAAACATGCCTTATAGTAACAGACTCAATGAGCTCTATCTATTTAACTTAAAGAGAAGGTTAAGGGGTGACTTTATTACAGTCTATAAGTACCTACATTGGGAACAAATATTTAATAATGGCCTCTTCAATTTATCAAAGAAAAGTAGAACATAATCCAATGGCTGGAATTTAAAGCTAGACAAATTCAGACTGGAAATAAGATGTGAACTTTTAAACTGTGAGGGTAATTAATCATTGGAACAACCCACCCAGGGTCATGGTGGATTCTCCATCATTGACAATTTTTATACCAAGGCTGGGGTTTTTCCTAAAAACTCTGCTCTAGAAATTATTTGGGGGAAGTTTATAGCCTGTGTTATAGAGGAAGTCAGGCTAGATTATTACAATGGTCCCTTCTAGCCTTGGAATCTATGAAATACATGGGTTAGTCGTATGCAAAGAAGGGGAGATCTCCAGGAGGGCAGGAACTTACCCCAATATCCTTCCATTTGAACACTGGTATAAAATGCTTGGAGGATGTCTACACTGGGGTGTAATTTCCATCTTGGATCAATGTACGCTTGTTAGCACTGTAGCTGCAGTAGCATGGGCTAGCCATCCAAGTACTTACTTAGGGTCCTAGATGGGAGGCCAATGTCAATTGAATTTACTGAGCATTGCCCCAGGGGCTTCTACTCTTCTTGTTCCCAGAGTCTCTCTACCTCCTCCCTGAAGTCTCCTCTGTCCATGTCCCATGAGGCTCCTCTCTGCCCTCTCCCACACCCAGATGACTAGGGCATTGAAGAGTGGGGGTGGAAAGGAGACATTCTGCCTGCTGCCTCCTTTCTTCTCTCCCTGTGCTGGGCTCTGGTCTCCTGCTGTGATAGCGTGAGATGCATAAGGGAGCGAAGAACGGGGGCCAGCAGTGGCATAGCCGCGGCAGAGAGGAGAGCCTGGTGTTTGGAGAGAAAGAGGAGGTTGTCTTCCTGCTGGCAGGTCAGGCAAGGCTGGTCCTGGGACATAATTGGAATAGCCCATTATTGATCTGATATGTCCTGTGCTGGAGCACTTTATACTGCCAGGGCAGTGATGGGACTGGATGATTTAATAGATCTTTTCCATTTGTAACTACTACTACCTAATCCTAGGTAGCTGCTTTAAATACATGCAAACCTGAGCATCTCAAAACACATGTAAACACCATAATTAACACTCTGTCAAGTGTGAGCCACATTAACTCCTCTCCATGCCATTTATGGGAACTATATGCAAACTGCACATGGACAGAAATCACAAATCTTCAGATGTATGGTTTTGGGCTTGGTACTGTACACTGTTTCCATTGGCACCAAACAGAGACAGAGAAAGAAAAGACAAGGGAGAACAGCTGACTTCCTAGCTATCATCTCCCAAGGAAGGAGACAAAAACATGCCTATTCACAGACAGAGAGAGGGGTAGGGGCTTACACGGAACTCCTGTAGAAGTTGGAGCCAAACAGTAATACCTGACCCAAACGACACCCACATTTTGACCCAAACTGCATGGCTAGGGCCCATTTCATGATGTGGTGATGTGGGTCAAGGTCATTGTCAAAGAATGAGTTGGCTCTTCAAGGGAGTTGTGGGTCAACCTCACCTTTGCCAGCCGTAGCCCCTCTCCCCCAGGAGGAGAAAATGAGTGGGGTCATGTAATGGGGAGCATGTGACTAAGACCCAGGCCTGCTGGGATGGCAGTCTGTGGGAGAGTCAGAGGAGAAACTCCAGTTAGAGAAGACCTGGGCAAGAGTGCTCTATTCAAGAGCAGGGGAATAGCCAGGAAAAGACCAGAGAAGAGGCCCAGGCTGAGTAACTCTCTAAGGTGCTTTGGCAGAAGGCCTGGGACAGAAACCTGCAGGGAGCAAGAGCTTGCTAAGAGGAAAGCCTCAACATGGACAGGGCTAAGAACCCTGCACCAAGGATGTGACACAGCTAGGAAGGCTGGGTGGAAGATATGTTGTTCTGAACTTTACATGAATAAACCAGACTCCCAGAAAAGGGAGGGTTATTGAGAAAACACTCAGATTGTGAGTTTTATTAACTAGGGAAGAAGGGAACCTGAGGCAGCAACCAAAACTAGACCAGGTAAGCCCTGCTACAGTCACCCAACAAATCAGTGGCAGATTAGAACCCCAGACTCAACTCCCAGCCCCTTGCTTTAATCAGCAGAAAAAAACTGCTTCTTTTAATATTAATATTCTTTTAATATATATTTATGTATGAACACAGAACAATAATATGCAAAGTGATTTAGAAAATGCAGGCTAAGACATGTTCCTGGCTCCAAAGAGCTTCCATATAAAGGACTCCTATTTCTTTCAGAGTCCAGATATTTTTCTCTCCAGGAGACCTAGCAAGTGTGCTGGGACAGGAAGATAGGAACTGCTATACTGGATCAGACCAGAGGTCTGTCTCGACCAGTGTCATGTCTTTGACATTGGCCAGCACCTGATGTTTCTAAGGAAGGGACAAGGAGTTGCTTAATGGACAATTGTGGAATAGACTGACCACCAGGGGAAGCTTCTTCCTAAACCCCATGAGTTACTGGTTGGCTCATATATTAAAGCATAAGGAGGGTTTAATATTCAGTGGGTGTTCTTATTATGCATATCAATGTCTAAACTTTTTTTTAAAGCATCTTAATGCTGACATCAGGAGCAGTGAGTTCCATAGGTTAGCCATGAATTGTGTAAAGAATATCTTTTTATCAGTTGTCAGAATGACCCCTAGCAGGATTTTTTTTTTCTGTAATGTAGGTGTCCTTGCAGTTTTCCCCTTGAATATGCAACACAAACAAGCTAGTCCTAGAATATCTTCAACCTAAAAGTTCAGTTCTGATCTTACTTAAACCAATATTAAAACTAAACCAAAGTTGACTAGAAAACATGACAAAGTTGCTGGGTTTATGAGGAACTGACTATGGGTAAAAAATCCTTGAGTGTGCAGCCCACTTGCAATTTACTATAATCACATTTTTATAAACTGCACCTTAACTCAGAACAGGAAAAGCTCCCTCTTTCCAGGCTGAAAGCATTGTTTCTGCTCTGGAATGTGCAATGCTTCTAGTTAGAAAACCAAGTCTACAACATCTGTATGCCTCCACAGAGAGGGCTCTAGCTCTCTAAACAGAGAACATTAAAAAGCAAACTGCACCTAAAACTGTGTTCAGTTTCTGGTAAACATAAGCAGTGGCCTTAAGCATAAAGCCTGCAGGTTACTGGCATGGCCTACTTCCACCCACTCTTCCTGTGCTGTCTGATGGGCCCCTTTGATCTCCCCACTAGCACTGGAACTGGTGAACTACCATGAGTCCAGAGCTCAGTCCCCTGACAGTGGAAGCAGAGGGGGATTGTACGCAATTCACTTCTTCCTCTTGCTCCCACTTACCGCCCCCAATGGCAAGTTGAGGCTTCTCTGAAAATTGTAATGCTGATCCTGTACAGATGATAATCTGGAAACAAAGGAAAAGGTGAATTCTTTTGTGCGACTTTGGATAGCAGTGTTGGACCAGATCTCCAGCTTTAACCTAAAATTAGCGTTCATTTACATATTTAATTCACTTTAGCGAGAGGCAAATGCAACTCGTGTGGCTGAACTGTGCATCTTGAGTTTGTTAAAGTTCCACTTGTACACACAGAGGAAAAGCTTTGCCAGTCATCTACTGCCCTGACAGTCTGTGCTATCCAATGAACACCTATAGCCCAATCCTGCTGGCCTCCTAAAGGACTGCAAGATGCAGTCCCTAATCCTGCCTCAGATTGGGAAAGTGCATCATCAGATTGTTATTAAAATGAAGGTTCTTCACAGGACTGATTAATGTCTCTCACCAGGTCAGGATCTCCTTATAAACCATTTCTGTGCATCATGACCTGACCAACTGTACCAACTCCTATAGCAGTATCAGTCTATAGCCATGTTTCCAGTACTGGTGAGTGCAAGGGTTAGTTTCCTTTTCCTGGGTGGACCCTAGGCCCTACCCTCTGCGATGGTTGCACTGAGGGAAGCAATGGCTGCACCTGCTGAACAGGTGAAGCAAGGGGACCTCCTCCCTCTGTTTCCCCCCTCCTCCCAGGCTTTATATGCCTGAGCAGAGTTCAGGAAGAGGCATAATCTCCATGCCTTCCAGACACTGCTACTTTGGCATTTTGTTATTACAGCTCTAAAAGTCTTGAGTCTTAAGTGACTTGCCCAGGAGGTCACTGACAGTGGGGACGGACTACAACTTCTGGCACTCAGCCCTGTGCCTTAACCAAAAGTCTAGCCTGCATCCCCCCCTCTTGTAGGTTTATTCTCTTTTCAAAACCCACAATTAACTAAGGATGGGCAAGCTGACCTGAACCTTCACCTGTCCCTCAAGCCAATCCAAACCAAGAATCTGTAACGGCTTCCTTTGTCTTCTCCCACCCACCTCCATTTCCCCCCATTTCACGTACCAACTGGAAATGAGAAGCCTTGGAAGTCTCATGAGAAAATCCATTTTTGTGAGATTTCCAGGCTGGTTCTTCAGCCTAAAGGGTCTGAGGAAGTTTGGATAAAGGTCCAAAAAGCTTCCAACTTTTTGTTCTTGTTCAGACCAACCCAACCCCTCGTGGTCCCATGCCAAAGGGTTCATCTGTACAGCAGCTGGGAGCAAGCCTCATCGCCCAAGTAGACAGACTTGCTGTAGTGGGGCTTGTGTTAGCACCCTAAACATAGCAGTGGCGATGTTATGGCTCAGGCTTCAGCTTGGGCTCTCAAGTCCACCCAACCCTCTAGGCATGCGAGCCCACATGTTTACCAGGGCTGGATGGCTCAGTCCCACTGCAGGGTAGACATACCCTAACGGAGTTCCCTTAAGAAATACTGCCATGTGCTACAGGTACAAAAAAATGCATAGAAAGAAAACTATGTATACATTGTTGATCCTAGCATGCATGCAAAGAGATGCCTTAGAGGGATGGTGCTGCACCAGCATACTACGTGGTTGCCACATATGCAGGAGGATGGAAGGCCTAAAATGGGGTGGTCTGTTGCTCCGGCACTAGCATAGATCCTGTGACCAGGAAAACCAAGAGCTGACTCCTATAGTTCACTTCAGGAGCTGCAGTAGAGGACTATGTGAAGACCACACTGCCTGCAAGAGGATTCTGAGATGGTCAGGGCAGCATTTATTGGGGGATGGTGTGGTTTTTCAGCATCGGGTACTGTAACTTGCTCTTCCTGATTTTTGCCCAGTGCCGTGATATGGTCCACTATAATTCCCATGAGCACCAAAGGGATCAACAAAGACAACAAGCCTTTTAGCTGTGACTCAGAATTTTGCCAATTGTGTATTTTAAAACACATGTTGCTTCTGTTTGCCAATTCAATTCCAGAACAGATTTTCAGGGCCCAGTTGCAAAACCATGAAGATGGGCGATTGCCCTTCTTAATGGAAACTGCTGACAGCCCCTAAATTACAACAGTGTGAACAAAGCACCAGTAAGATGCAATTTTTTTTTCCCAATACGGAAATATATAAAGCCATTTAATTAGTTTTAACTGTAAAACATAAACAAAGACAGTCCCAAATTAGACAAATGGTTCTGGCAATAAATAGGAAATCATTTCCGGTTAGCTTACAGCACCAGACAGAACATAATTAATATTTCAAAAGAGAATTTTCCAACACAAAACAACATTGTATGGAGCACTAGACTGTCTGAGACTAACAGGAGACTCTTTAATTTAAGGAAAGAGGAAAGGCTGATACCAGCAATGCTTGTGCCGGAGATGAAACCACTATTTTTTTTTAAGCATTTGATTGATGTTGCATTTGTGTGCAACATGCTGTTGCTGCAAGTGTGGCCTTTGTGTAACACAATTCCCATTTGATGTCGATGCCAGCATTTTCCTTATGAAAAGTTAATTTTTCAGCTGTCGATAATTAGCTGGAGTCTGAGAGGAAGAGTTCCAGAAACTGACTTGGCCTGAAGGTGTGAGCCACCATTTAATACACGCAGATGAAGTGAACAGTGTGTGCTGCTCAGTGCTGAGGTACTGCAATAGAATATGTGGACTAAATCATGTACTCACTCCACCCAGGCCTGCTACTACTTTACTCAGGCTCTGGCTGTACTGTGCTGTGGTCTCACCAAGCAAGCAGAATCCAAGTGGGCCATTACTTGGACAGAGACCACCAAGCTGCTGCAGGAAGTGGTGGTTGCGAATCAGTAGGGGATGCTCTTCTTTCAAAGTGATGAATCAATGCCCCGCATGAGGTTACTAGTGTTACACATGGCATCTTTTTAAATGAAAGATGAGGAAGAGTCTGATCATTTGTGCTCATGATACACTATGGCACTTTTTGCAAAAAGCACAAATGTTAATGTTGGTCTCCTAACCAAGTACCAGTTTCAAATAGATTCCATATTATTCTTCAGTTCCTGTCCTCAACTGTTGTGCAGAGTTGCTGCACACTCTTGAACAGCTAGCTGCTCAGCTGCATCCAGAGGTGTTTGCATGTCAGTGGGGAGCGAAACGATCCCTATATATACACGCCCCCTTTTGTCAGGGAACTTAATTAACTAGTATTTGCCTAATGAATAGAGATAATTAAATAAATGGTAGAGACTGAGATTAAGAGATATGATTACTATCATTAGTAGTAAGAAGGGCTCTGAATATAAAGAGGACAAAAGCTGGGTGCCATCTTGCTATACTTAGCTACTGATCATTCAGAGCCAGGCTTGAAAGTGTAGTGGTGGATTAATAAACCTCCTTCTCTTCACTACATTTAAGGCAGAGAGGAAATCTCACAATTTCAAACCCATTATGCTTGTTTCATTGTGCAACATACCTCATGTATCTCTATGAAGGCCAGTCACAGATAGAAAGTTAGTGACAGTTTTGACAGACATACCTGGAGGGATTCAGCTCTACAATTCCAAACATACTAAATTCGCACTGTGTATACTTTAAGCCTCAGACAATCAGAAAGCAGCACCCGGCATCATAACCACAGATTTCAGGTCATTACTTTATGTCTCAGCCACCTTTAAGTGTATAATAATTAATTGTATGTTACACACCGTCATTGGACAGAGTCTTTTGGCTAATATGCCATAAGAACGTCCATAAACAAGAAATGCCGGTAAATGTCAAATGCTGGTTTTATACTTTGATATTTTACCACACATTCTCGTGGGAGCTTTTCAGCAGATAACAGTTTGGCCTTACCTTGAAGAATTTAGGCAGGATACCTTCAAAGCTATGCTGTGCAGTTTTTGGGATCTATTAGATAATATGAACCTGCCACCATCTCAAATGAATTATTAATTACGATGCTTTTTCCTTTTGGATAAATAGCATTAAACAGTTATACTCCTCAGGTTCATGGCATGAGGTTGCCAAGCTCCTGTTGTAATGAAATCTATGTGATTCAGACAATAGTCACAATTATTAGATAAATCATACACTTGGGGATTATGGTTCTCTTCCAGTTTCTTAAACACAACCCTTTACCACTTGAGATTAAGGAAAACTCCTTTAGCTGCTAATGGTAGCAGGTCCCTTAACCTCTCTGTGGCCCAGCACCCAAAAGGCAAAGCCAGTGTATTACTAAAAAAAAATCAACCTGCTGGAGAAACTGTAGACAGCTCCCTCTCCTCACTTCTACTCATCCACACACATGTATTTCTAGGGCATTGAAGACTACAAGCCAATCTCACTAGCTAGCACTAACAATATGAGGACTCTTTATGAACTGAATTTTGCAAACAAATAAGTAACATATAGGCCCTGATCTTCAAACATGAACATGCAATTGTATGCACAGTTATAAACCATGACTGTTAGCGCAAATGAGGTATTTGCGCACACAGACGCATAAGCAATAATTGCATGTGCTCCTACTGCATACCAGCTAGTGACACAGCCATGGTTTTGTACTTCTGGTACTCTGTGTTATAGGTATGCAGATATCATGTTGAGTTTGCAAATGACTGAAGAGCAAATTGAGTGTGCATAGCACTTGTTGTACAAGCTGCTCATAGGAGTGTAAAACTTCCCAGCCACTTCTCTATATCCATAAGCTTCTGTACCCGATTTTTTTAAATGTATATTTAATTTGTACGGCCTTGCGCAGATACACAAATGTGTAACCACATCCGATCTGTGATCCGCAACAATTATCCGTGCATACCCGTGGATTTGCAGGGCTCTACACCGGGGGCCAGACTGAGGCTCTGAGGCACGCCCCCTCCGGAGCCAAGTCGGGGAGAGCCATGCTGGCATTTGTGAGGAGCTACGGCAGCCCCTCCACCAGCCCTGAGCAGGAGGCTTGAGCAGCCCCCCAGCCAGTGTCCCAGCCCTCCGCCCAGGGCAGGTGGAGGGACCCAGGCTGCCAGCACGGCTCTCCCAAACCCGGCTCCGGTGGCGGAGGGAGGCTGCTCAGAGCTGCAGCCTGGCCACAGTAAGATCTGGGCGGGCAGCTGTGGGGAGCCGCAGCAGACCCTCCACCTGCCCTGGGCGTGGGCCCTGCCACCAGGCCCTCCACGCAGGGCAGGTGAAGGATCCACACCGCAGTTCCTCACAGCTGCCCATCTGCTCTTACTATCAGAGCCCTACACGGATACAAAATCTGTATCCGCATCCACGCTGGTACCCGCAGAAACAGTCCACAGATAGAAAGCGGATACCCTTGGATTTGAGGGCTCTATTAATTTGCTTTATTTGTATAGGCCAAGTGAACCACCATTCTCATGCTTCCCATGGGGAGTTTCTTATACACAACTAAAACAGATGAATGGTCCTTACGTCGTCCTCCGCTTTCTTCACCTCCAGAAGGTCCTACCAGACCAATGCTCTTCATTCTCAAGTGTTCTAAGAGCGCAGCAGCATGGCAGCTCCAGCAACATACGAGGCCTTCCAACCTCTGGCTAACAGATGGGCCGAGATCTGGCATGTGGTGAGATGAAGATTTTTGTTTCCCTTGTTTCCAAATGACAAGGATATTTTTTCCCATTATGTCTGTTCAACCTCAGTTGTCAGAAAGCACATTTAAGACCAATGAGGCAACAGTGAGAAATCCATTATGAACGACACATGAAGTGAAACATGTACCAATCCTGCTGCTAAACATAATACGGGTGATTTATTTTTCTTTAGTTTTTTAATTTAACAATTCTGTTTTATCATTAAAAAAACTCTGTCTCCTCTACATGTCTCTGCACCACCTGTTTGAATAAGCTGCTCTAGTCAACATCCAGGTGTTTGTGTTCCAGACACAAAGAAAGAGTAAGCAATCCAATGTATGTGGGAGATGGGGACAAGAGGAATCCCTCTTTCCAGTGTTGGTTCTGACACTCAGAAAAGTGAGAAAACTAAATCAGCATAAAATAAATTCACCCTCCTTCTAATCCTATACATCACATCCAGCTGTGGTAGCCTGACTTGGTGGTGCCCAGGAATGACTGTGGCAGGAAGTGCTGCAATGTTGTAGCTAAACACAGTTGGAAAATAGTGGTATGAGATCCGACTTCTGCTGGTGAGTCCTAAAGTAGCCTGAGATTGTAAACAAGGCATTGATACAGTGGTACAGCAACAATAGCTGAAGCAGGCCCAAATCCAACTAATTGCTCTGATCACTTCGCATTGCTAACCCACATAACCTCCGAGCTGAGTTACAGCAAGCTTCAAATTACGTCCTTGTGAATCACATAGGCATTTCAACAGATTTGACACAATTTGTGTGCAAAATCAAGAGAACTTCAATAGGGATTTAGCTGAGAAATCTGGGTGAGCCACATAAACCAGCATTTTCTCGACAAATTGCTGAGGAGAGTGTTTTATAGGGTGAATGAAAGATGCTATACAAAATAAGTGCCTGATCTGGTAACCCTTATGAATGGTCCTTACTGAGTCCACTACTGGTACAAGTCAGATAAACACAGGTTGCAGGATCAGTCCCTAGAATTACTTGATTACACTGAATTTCTAAATGTGTTGGGTGTCTCTCCATCCAGGACCAGGACCAACCACAACAGCTATACTCGTCAGGTAGTCTGGAACTATCCATGATGAAAGATTTGTAAGAACCAGGGATTGACCTTTCTCAGCAGAAGGCCCACAGCTCTGAAAGTCCTTTCAAGAGGAGTTAAGCCTGACCACAAATTTAACTGCCTTCATATCTTAATGTAAATCCCACCTGCTGTTTTGGCCTGTCCATGATAATGAACAAAATGTGGGGAACAAAAGATAAAGAAGAAAATGTACTCAGACCACGTCAGAGAGAGAGAGAGAGAGAAGAATAGAGTACTCTTCATGTTGCTCCTTTTCTCCTTTGTGAGATACCATAGTGATGGACTCAGTAGAAGAATACAATAGAAAGTTATATTGTACTTGTCACATGATCAAATCTTACTAACTGGTCTGTACACTCAGTTGCGCAGGAATGATGTTTAACCCTGGAGGGAAGTTTGGTGCAGCCACAAAAATCTCCACAGTCAAAATATTATTAGAAAATATAAAATCCCATTTGCAGGGCATAGACGTTATTGCAGAGTGCACATGGGGGTTGAGTGTAGAGTCTCCAATGTGCGGAAACAGGACCTGGGCAGAGGAAGCATACGAGACTGCTAGCCCCAGACTTACTAGTGAAGGAATCATAAGCTGATGTGCCAGTGTTCCTGAGTGACCTGTCTGGGAAATAATTTAGTTCATTTCTTCCGAGACTGGTCCTTGCCTGCCGACTGTGAATTCCACCCCTGCTAGCTGACCCATCAGAAATGCTATTTTTCTTTTCCACTTCTCAACTTAGTTTCCCTGCTTCTTCTACACTCTTCTGGTTCATGTAATGTTCACTTTCTCCCAGGCCTCCTCGCTCTGACTGGGAAGGAAGGTAAGGGGGCTGTCTCCAAAGTTTACTCCGCCAATTGCTTAGCAGAAGGGACAGCCTTTGCCAATGGCTAACTGCTGCACCCAACATCTTTTTAGCACTGGCAGCCTCTGCCTGCATGCACAGGAATCTGGAGTCTGACACAACTTCTATCTACCAGAAGATCACGCTGACTTGGTGCCATCAGACAAGTTCAGGCTAGATTCACACACTGCTCTTCACAGCCAGTTCTTTCTGAGAGCATTGAGTTGTGTGTCTCCGAAGTCAGCCGAGGGTACAAGAAAAAGAAGCAGCTGCTTCAGACCCTAATCATTTGGGGACCCCTTAAAGAGGGGAAGCCTGCCAGGTTCCGCAACTCCTTGGCTGGCTCGGTCTCTTTCTCTGGCAAACATACCCACTTAATGTGGGGGAAGGGGGAACAATGTGGGGGAAATTCCCATTCCAGCCTCCCTCTGCAGATCCAAAAGCTTAGATCCAAAAGGAAGGGGGAATCTCACAACAGCTACCCCATTCCTATAGGGGTGGGGTCGCTGGAATGGATGATCACATGGTCTCCTCCTTCCAGAAGCCTTAGGTCCCATCCTTGCTTGGTTCTTTGTATGTGTTTCAGCTGGTGATGAGGTGGACCAATCAGTTTGCATAGCCTGATGGGGATTCAGAATGAAGCACTTTGAACACAGCCTGTTAAAAAGGACTCCTGCAGACAAACCACAGGCTATGCTGAGTGTGCTGTGAGCATTCACCTGTGCACCAGAGCACTAGTCACTTAGAAACACAGTATTGCCAGCTCCTGTGATTCTGATGTCACCAGTAATGAGATTTTTGGCCTTGGCTGCAGGCAGGCTCACCATGACTCAAGATACAGCAGCCGCCTTTGTGTGATTTTCAGACTGCCAATTCCCATGAATTTCAGTGGGCGTGAGGAATTACAGCATTTGGCGCTTCAAACTTGCAACACTTGTTAGCTCATGTTTGGTAGCCCCCAAAAGTTTGACACAGGTCAGATCAGTATTTTCTGTTTACCATTAGGTAGCAGTTTGTCTTATGATTTCTCTCTTATTAGACAATGTTGGCAGTAATCCTTGTATTTGCAAAATAAAGAAATTCACAGAACATTCTCTTGTACAATATTGTTTTCTAACCTAGATGAGCATTTTTTCAATTAACCTCCCCTAAACCTGATCCAATGCCCATTGAAATCAATGGATAGACTCCCACTGATTGCAATGGGCTTTGGATCAGGTTCCCTACCTGTATTACAGTGTTTTAAAACTGAAGAAACACTCTTCAGCTCTGCTTCTTAGCAAGTAAGAAATAGCTAGTGTCTGCATGCTACCCATTTGCAGTTCTTGTAACTACAATTTCAAGAAGATTTTCAATCTTAAACTCTTTGCTATTTGTGCATTAAGTTTCCAGCTGGTCAGATGAAAATGAAAGTGTGTGACAATGAGTGAGTGCCTGGGTGACTAAAGGGCACATTTGGAATGTATTCCCAGGGCTGGTACAACCAGAAGTCTCCAATACCAGGTTCCCTTTATTGTTCATTGTTTATTACTCTACAATACAAAGATCAACCTAACCAGTACACATCATAAAGGGAGGGGAGGAAACCCAAGGAAATTTTTTTAAATTGTTGGGGGTTTATTTTACTGCAAAGACATTTTAGGGATGACAGAAGGTGAGCGAGGATTAGGATCCCTGGCTTCTCTTCCCAGCTCTGGGAGGGAGAGTATGTGTAGTGAACAGCACAGGGGACTGACTGGAGTTAGTCTTGACTCAAAAGTTCTCTTCCTATACTACTGATTTGCTGGCATGTCATTTAACCTCCATCTGCTTCAATTATTCTATAGGCGTGTGTCATGAAAGATAATATAATAAGAGTTTTGAAAAGCTCTATTAACTAATGTGGGTGAAGGGCATAGAACTCCTTGGTTGAATGCACATTAAAGGAAAAGAATGATGATGGAGCCAAGCTGACAGTTTCTTCTCTGGGCAACCCCCATAGTTGCTATTCCTAATGGAGGTTAATATTTCCTACTGGAGTAAATTACAGACCTCAAGTTGCAGAACTTGCCTGTTTCCTGAGGAAAGAGTTGGTCAGTGCTTAAACAATATCAGTACTAAATAAAGGACAGTCTCCGGCCAAGTGCCCCTCAGCAGTAGTGGCTAGCAGGTTGTTTTGGCTTCCTCTTTTATTGTTAAGAACATCTTCATAACAAAGAAGGAAGCTAACAGCTAAGCTGTTCTGAAGAGTAAACGTGACTTGGTATATTTTATGACAATAGCCACCACCACCTCACTCTTTGGCCCTGCAGAGATTAGAAACTAAACTCCCCCTGGGGTAATCCTAGATTTTCACAGGAATCTCTTTTAAAGGAGGCCCTAGCAATTTGTGCTTCACAATTCCTTATTCATGACTGTGTGCCTCTGTGATCTGATAGTGGATTATTAAACCAAAATATACTGTTTTCATCAAATGCTTATTGTAAATGCCAGGTTGATGGTTTTCAAAAGAATATCTGCTCTGCAAGACAAATCCCACTCAAACGAGTTTCATGTCTGAGTTGATTCAAATCTCCTGTTTGTGGATTACTCTGGGGAGAAACCACACTGTGTTGATGGAATATATTCTAGTCTATCATATTTGCTGAAAGGAGAAAGAGAGTAAGCCACATTCTACTCTCAATCCCCGCCAGTGTAAATTTGGAGTCACACCACTGAAATTAATGGTGTTGCTTGGCTGCAAATTACAGCAGGAAGTGATCCAGTGGTAGCTCTGCAACTCTAAAATTCTTTCTTAAAATGCTCCTTATCGACATTAGGAAGCATATCTTAGTGGTTACAGGGAGGTAGGAGATACAAGTTCTTATTTCTAGCTTTGATGCAGACTTGTATGTCACCTGTGGCAAATCACTTACCTCTCTGTCTCAGATTCCTATAATTGAGTGCCCAAGCTGCATAATCAAATCGAGGGCTCGATTTTTGTCACCCATTCTTACCTTGAATAGTACTGTACAAGTCATTCTGGAGTTATCAGTGGAACTATTTGGACAGGGCCAGACTGCGATACCCTTACATACATTGACTTCTGTGAGACTACTGATGGATTAAGGTACTATTCAACATGATTAAGAATATCAGTCTGGTCCATAGTACAATACTACTCAAGGCAAGGGGCTCAATCAGGGCCCAAGCAATTCTCTATCTACTTATGTTATGCCTCACGTATATAATAATATGTAATAATTTCCAGAGACAATTCACTGATTTACCATGCACAGTCATGATAACCATGCCTCTAAATTCATCATGCAAAAAAGAGCTAAGCTTATAAAAAAAATCTCCCATAAATTAAAAAAAAATCTAAATCTATCTGCTTCTAGAACTTGAATGAAATCAACTCTCTGAAACTCCTATGCATTTCTCAATAGTCACTGGTTGTCAGAAGTTGAAGTATAGAAGGGCTTTTTTACAATACTGTACATTTATTGGGCAGATCCAAGTAGTTCCATATGCCTGAAAAATACATGGCTACAGCTACCCTTGAGCTGAAACTAGATTTGGACATAAATCAAAATAAGGCATAAAACAAGATGCAGTTTCCCAATCAGAAAGAGAAAGACTGAACTTCAGAGTGAACTATGGGATGACACACCCATAAAGCCAGTTTCAAAGTGAAACAATAGCCAGTTTCTCAAGTGCTTGATGTGGCAGGCCTAGAGAGAACAGCCCCATCAGACAAGAGATCTCAGAATGTAATTTTATTGCCAGCAATCTCAGAAACATGGCTTATTGAGCTGAATGTATCAAGCTATGTTCCAGATGGGGCGCAGAGAGCAACAAGACAGGGCTGTAAAAAAAATTTGAACACAAATATCTTCATAGAATCATAGAAGATTAGGGTTGGAAGAGACCTCAGGAGGTCATCTAGTCCAACCCCCTCTTGAACCTGCATTAGGGAGGATTCTTCCAAGGAGATCCAAGAGACAGCTTGTGGTTCCGCTATTGCACTACATGACACTTCATGAGACCAGAGTACTTCTGTAAAAGTATTGCTACTGAGGCCAGGTCTATAAACGTACATCAGTATAAATGTGTCACTCAGGGGAGTGAAAAATCTCCGCATCCCCACACAGTTATATCAACCTAAGCGCTGGTGTAGACAGTTATGCCAATGGGAGGACTTCTCCTGTTGACAGCTGCTGCCTTTCGCAGAGGTGATTTAACTACAGCAATGGGAGAAGCTCTCATGTTGGCATAGTACGGTCTTCACTGAAGTGTTACAGCAGCGCAGCTGCACCGCTGCAGTGTTTTAAGGGTATCACCTGCATCAAGCCTAAAACATAGATATTTAGAATGCAGTCACACTCCTACTGGCTAGATGTCTTCTGTACACAGAGGAAGAGAACATCTGCCAACCAGGATTGAGAGGCTTAATTGACTTTGGCCCTAAGCACTTCACCGATGAGATGAAAGGGGTGTATAAGGAAAAAAGTATTTTTAATTTTTTTGTTTCAAAAAGCAAAATGAGAAGATTTTCCAGGTGGGTGTCCTAACACTACAGGAGTAGCCATGCTGGAACACTATCTTCTTCTGTGCAATGCTGGATGCTTCGTAGGAAGGGGCAAATTCCTCATTAAGCACTTCAACATGCAATACTATCCCGTGGGAGAAGACCTCTCCCTTTTGCTAGCACAGGTTAACAACAGTAATGAAGATGTGGTGGCATGGGTTTCAGCAGTGGATAGTCACCCCAGTACAAGCCCACTGGGGACATTGGGTGCCTACCAGGGTTGCTGGCCCCCCTCTGAAGTCCATGCCACCGCATCTTCACTGCTATTGTTACCTGTGCTACCTAGATTAAAGATAGACATACACAAACTACTGTGCATACAATGGGCTGACCGCCAAATCTGAGCAAACATCAACTTTAGGCCTGTCTGGACTGCGGTTTGATTGTGGATCTGGACTTAATGACTTGGGCCCATCTCTGGTTTCTCTCCTAGCTAGTGAAACCCTGGGCTCCAACACTTTGTCAAATAAATGTCTAATTCTTTATTTTGTAACTAGCTAAGCCATTCGTCTCAATATTTAAGGAGTACTTGTGGCACCTTAGAGACTAACCAATTTATTTGAGCATAAGCTTTCATGAACTACAGCTCACTTCATCGGATGCATCTGATGAAGTGAGCTGTAGCTCACGAAAGCTTATGCTCAAATAAATTGGTTAGTCTCTAAGGTGCCACAAGTACTCCTTTTCTTTTTGCGAATACAGACTAACACGGCTGCTACTCTGAACCCTCTCAATATTTAAGTGACATTTAATCCTGAGAGAAGCTAGCACCATAAAGTGCTGGTGAGTTTCCTCTGGGTTCTGGGAGCATCAGCATTGCTGCATTTCTCATCCTTCTCCACTGAACCACATTGCAGAGCAGACATTGCTGCACATACTCCATACAGCAGAAGACACAGAAGGAAAACAGCTAGTCTCAATTGGTCATCCTTTCTTCTGCTGCCTGGCAAACCAGAGTGTGCACTGAGAGGCAACAGATGATGGCAATAACGTCTATACATTGCTCCAGCTTGGCCCTTTTGGCAACTGAGGCTTGAATGGTTTCAGAGTAACAGCCGTGTTAGTCTGTATTCGCAAAAAGAAAAGGAGTACTTGTGGCACCTTAGAGACTAACCAATTTATTTGAGCATGAGCTTTCGTGAGCTACAGCTCACTTCATCAGATGTATACCGTGGAAACTGCAGCAGACTTTATATATACACAGAGAATATGAAACAATACCTCCTCCCACCCCACTGTCCTGCTGGTAATAGCTTATCTAAAGTGATCATCAGGTTGGGCCATTTCCAGCACAAATCCAGGTTTTCTCACCCTCCATCCCCCACACAAATTCACTCTCCTGCTGGTGATAGCCCATCCAAAGTGACAACTCTTTACACAATGTGCATGATAATCAAGTTGGGCTATTTCCTGCACAAATCCAGGTTTTCTCACATCCCCCCCACCCCCATACACACACAAACTCACTCTCCTGCTGGTAATAGCTCATCTAAACTGACCACTCTCCAAGTTTAAATCCAAGTTAAACCAGAACATCGGGGGGGGGGGGGGGAGGGGGTAGGAAAAAACAAGAGGAAACAGGCTACCTTGCATAATGACTTAGCCACTCCCAGTCTCTATTTAAGCCTAAATTAATAGTATCCAATTTGCAAATGAATTCCAATTCAGCAGTTTCTCGCTGGAGTCTGGATTTGAAGTTTTTTTGTTTTAAGATAGCGACCTTCATGTCTGTGATTGCGTGACCAGAGAGATTGAAGTGTTCTCCGACTGGTTTATGAATGTTATAATTCTTGACATCTGATTTGTGTCCATTTATTCTTTTACGTAGAGACTGTCCAGTTTGACCAATGTACATGGCAGAGGGGCATTGCTGGCACATGATGGCATATATCACATTGGTGGATGTGCAGGTGAACGAGCCTCTGATAGTGTGGCTGATGTTATTAGGCCCTGTGATGGTGTCCCCTGAATAGATATGTGGGCACAATTGGCAACGGGCTTTGTTGCAAGGATAAGTTCCTGGGTTAGTGGTTCTGTTGTGTGGTATGTGGTTGTTGGTGAATATTTGCTTCAGGTTGCGGGGCTGTCTGTAGGCAAGGACTGGCCTGTCTCCCATGGCCGTTGGAGACAGTGAGGTAACAGATGGGAGGGGCTCCTCTCTGAAGTAGGAAATTCTTAGGTCACTTTTGAACCTGGTACATAGAGCAGCTGCCCAGCTGAAAGCAAAAAGAGCATCAGCCATTCTGAGGCATTTCAGTGCAACTGGGGGTGGGAGGATTTGACTGATAGCGGCCTGGTTGGCAGTCACGTCACAAAAACAGCCCCCTCTGAGTGAACAGCAAAATCTGACATAAGTATTCTGAAGGCCTCCAGTGGCCAGCAGTCAGAACCACAGTTTCTCTTGTTCCCATGAGCTGGGCCCCTGTGTACTCATGGATGGCTTTTTGCAGTGCTCACAGCTTTTTCAGCCTAGAAACAGTCAATTTCTATCAAGCTGGCAAGTCCTGAATTTTTACTGCTGGCTGAATGGGGCCTTCTCCATCAGCTCTGGAATAAAGTTTTTATTGGGAGATTCAAATGCATGAAGAGACTGTGAGCCTCTGCCAACAGAGTGTTATATACTCTCTGCCATTCAGAATAAAACGACACACTGCAGACAGGGTGTGAAGCATGACACATGTGCATCCTGGACAGTTCATAAAGCTCTGACAATACTGGCTCCACTGACAGTGATGATAGACACGATTAGACTTAAAAATAAAGTATTCCAAAGTGCTTTACAAAGCAATGCTATCAAGAAACAACCACTGCAGACAATTGGTATCTTGGGCTTATGGGCTTACATTCCACCTGAGGATCTCAAAGCATTTTACGAAGATGGAGAAGGTATCATATCCCCTTTTTACAAATAGGGAAGTTGAAGCATAGGAAGAACATAAGAACAACCACACTGGGTCAGACCAATGGTTCATCTAGACCAATATCCTGTCTTCTGACAGTGGCCAAAGCCAGGTGCTTCAGAGGGGAAGAACAGAACAGGCAATCAGTGAGTGATCCATCCCCCATTGTCCATTCCCAGTTTCTGACAGGCATGTGACAACACGTCCACAACCTTGGACACCCCATCCTCTTTTGGAGGCAGCATGGTCCAGTGGCGAGCAGACTGGCCTAGGAGTTACATGGGGCCCATGGTTTCTATTCCTGGCTCTGGTACGGCCCTGCTCTGCAAACTTGGCCAAGTCACTTCACCTCTCTGTGAATCCGTTTCTCCATTTGTAACATGGGGATAATGACACCTTTATTTGTAAAGCACTTTGAGATCTATGGATGAAGAGATAAGTATTCCAGAAGGTCTATCATCTAAGAGATAAGTATTATTATCTTGGCCAGATACCAGAGTTATCTTCTACTCCTTTGAAAAACACCACAATATCTTTAAATTCCACCTGGAAAGCTAGCAGATGTGGGCAAAGGGCCCTTGGTTTAACATGGGATAGTCCTTCTCAAAATGCCGTGCCCCATAGTCCCACTAGCATTGGACATGATCACGGAATGTAGAATGCTACCCTCTGAGCCAGCATTTCTCAAACAGTGGGTCCTGGGAAAGGTCTAAGTGGGTTGTAGTGCAGTGCCCCAGAGATGCTCGCTGCCCTGTGTTCTCACTTCCCTTGGGCAGCAAGCAGAGGCTTGGGGAGCGTGATCCAGGCAGCAGCAGCATGGAGGAAGCACCTCTGGGGCACACACAGTGGGGACAGGCTGCTAGCTGTCTGCTCCCCGGCGCCAGTCACTTCCTCCATGCTGCTGCCCCTTGCTCTCACTTCCCCAGCAGGCAGCGGCACAGGGAGCAGGACCCAGGCAGGAAGTGGCCGGAGCCAGCAAGTGGACGGACAGTCAGCAGTCATGGTGGCCCGGTTGTGGAGAGAGAAGGGTTGGCTGGGGCTGTAGGAGGGGACAGGGCTGGAAGAGCCAAGCTTGGGAGGAGAGGGAAAGCAGAGGCCAGAGGGCTGACAAGGGGAGCAGGGGTAATGGTGGGTCTCCCCACAAAAAAGACAAAATGCAGTTAGTCGCCTTAGTAACAGTTTAGGAACCACTGCTCTGAGCCATACTGACATCAGCAAGGGGAAAAAACAGGGCAGGAGCTTCGGGAGCGAGCCACACCTGTTTGTTCTTCACACAACGAAAATATGTTGGCTGCTGTGTAATCTTTGTGAAACCCAAGAGATATGAGTGCCTGGTGCATACTGATTTTTGCCAGTGACTAAGGCAGATGTGTTCTGATATGACACTCATGAGCTCTGACGCCCTCAGGCAATCTGGGATTTGTTGCTATGCAAAGATTTACTCACATCTCAGATCCTTGTCTAGAGGGTTTGACATGATATTTCACAGGTGTGGCACTTTGCAAATTGCAAAACACCTCCCTGGGTGTCTCATTTGGCACAATGCAGCAGACAGTACTCTGCATGTGCAGAGGATGAGGCCAAGATGGGGTTCAAAGTACATCATGTACCAAACATGCTGTTTTCAACAGGGACAATGTTCCAAGGCTTTTTACTTACTGATGCCTGTTTTCTCTCTTCACTGCAGCTTTCTGCCTCTGGACAGGAATCAGAACACCACAGAGCCGCATCACCAGCCAACAAGCTTCCCCAGGTTTCAATGTGAAAATATACACTAGAGTCCTAAATAGGAGGCTTCTGCCACTTGCCAACCTGCAGAGAGGCTCCCAAGCTTCTCTCAATCCCACATGGCTCTCACTATCTCTACCCCTTCATTTACTGCCACCACTTTTGGTCTATCAATTTGGCTGCTAAGGGAGTTACCATGGACAAGGAGGTGCAGTTTGCATGTTCTTATGAACAGAGGGGGCCTAAGTGTGCAGGCCACTTGCATGGGGATTCTCACACACAGTTTACACTTCCCCTTTATATGTGCATTCTCACACTCCCTCACATACACATGAATTGCACTCAGAATGAGTTGGTTGTAGGGTGCTGAGTCTGCATGTATCAGCAACTCTGTAGTTTGACAACATGTTTTCAGCACCATTTTGACAGCCTAGACATGACAGCAGCCATCAGGGATAGTTTTAGGATAGTGAATTCTATATTCCCCCAGTGTCAGAGGGAAGCACTAAAAAGTCCTTCCCAACCCTGATTTTGCAGTGATTTTCATAGTATGCCCCTTCATAAGTGTAATGGGTGGCATAAAACTGATTGACAAAGAGCTCATCTGATAAAGCAAATGGCTAATAGGTTATGAGCTTTGAATTTGCAACAGCAATTCCCACTGAAGTAAATAGGAGTTGCAGGTGCTCAGAGCTTCTCAAAATCAGTCCTGAGTTTACAAGACTAGACCTGTAACTCTAATAATCATCTCCCTCCTTACTAAATTTAGGGCTTTTAAAAACATTGATAGATTTTGCATGGCAACCCAGGAACCACAGCACAAACAATTGCAAAGCATTTCAGCATTATTGTCCTGGTTCATGACTGAGATTTTTCATTAGAAAATAGCCCAGATTTGCAGTACACATTAAAAGTATATTCTAGAGAGACCATAAATGCACAACAGAGCAATGCAGAGTTTGCAGCTGATTTAGCACAGCTCAGTAAAGAATAAAAGGGCTGGCTACACAGCTTTGCCAAGTCAGAGTAGGTGAATCAATGCCTTCATCTATCAGACTGCGCCCTGGCACACACTTATGCAACCTGGACTGTCTTTTCCCTTTAGTTGGGAATGAATAAACAGACTCATGTACAAAGCGTCCCCAGCAATATTTACCCCACTAGCCATGTTAAATAACAGGGATTGGGGTCAATGGGGTATGGACACATACAAACATATCTCGGAACAGATTCCAAGTGGGGTTGGAAGTTAGTTGCTGTTGGTATATCCAGCAGTTTGACTTACACAGGTTCCATCAAAGTTTGAAGCCATTTGCTCAGTCTGGTATATTCAGGCTCATGTTTTTTTTCTAATGCCAAACTTTTGATTTTTTTAAAAAAAAATATCGCTTTTAATTTCCTGTACACCTAAGTCTCGATCCGAAGTGAGTGGTGGGAAACATTCCAAAAACCTGCTGCTGATGCAGCATCTAGTATTGATTTAAACATAAAATAGACATACAGCTTGCATTGAAATTGTGATATTGCATTCTCTAACCCAGCTCTGGAGATCATAGAAGGGATGCAGGTGTGGAAGAAAAGTGGAAAACTGGGACGGCATTCATGTTTTAACCCATATAAAACTCTGATCAACTACTCTCACTGGGTATGTCTACTGTAATGTAGACATACTGTGTGTGGCCTTTTCAGATTGGTAGGCCAACTTTGCAGTTATTACGTTTGCATCCCCTTCCCTATTTTAACCATGTAACTTTATTCTTTATCTATCTAGATACAACAACTTAAAAGGAAACCTGCTGCATTCCCTATTTCCTCTTATTTCTATCACAAGCTCACACTGGTTCTCTCCAGTTGCTTCTATTCCCACCAGACAGATCTTTTTAAGGTTGTAGTTTCTTCTGGAGGAAGATCGGGCATCAGTACAGGGAGAATTATTATTCTGGAATAAAGTAGCACGCCAATAAGATTGAGACCCCATTGGGGTTGGTGCCGCACAAGAACATAGTAACAGTCTGCCCGGATGAGCAAAGGAACCTCCCTGACAGTCTGCTAAGGGGTAGGCTTGTGAAGGGATTCAGGAAGGAACATCTTTCAGACTGAGATGTGCACTCTGCTTTCTCTATCAGGGACACTTTATAATTGTGCTCTCTTTATTTGCCATTTTTAAAAATCTACAATAAAGACACTCAGGCTGAAATTATAGCAGTTGCTGTTTGGATAAAGTGACCAGACGTCCTTTTTTCCCTCCCAGACTTCTGCATTCTGTCCTGGAAACCTGGAACCAGGAAATGGGACACCCATTTTTATGCTCAGCACCTCTCCTCGCCCACGGGTCCTGCTGGGGGCTCTGCTCAGAAGCTGTTATCCCCTGTGCCTGAGGACAGCAGCTACAGCAGACTTACCACCCACCACCATCGGGGCTTGGCCAGTGGCACTTGCACCTCCATCGGGCCTGAAGGAGTGAGCCCTGGCTGGCAGCGATGGCAACAGCAGCAACAGTCAGGCTTGCAAAAGTGGGGCTTGGCAGCGGCACCAGCCCTGAAGGTGATGAGAAGGGGTGAATGCATGAAATGGGCTGGTCCATGTCCACACTGGGAAACGGGGGAAGAGAAAGTCATGAAGGACCCTGTCCGGGGGTGTGTGGAAAGGCCAATTTGTTGTGATTTATAAATTATTTTCTCCGTTAGTGTTATTAAAGTGACTTTCAGCTAACTTTTAAAAATGACATTAGATGTTAAGTTTGTTATTTTATTATTTTTAAGTGAGAAAAAAATTGTAAGTTAAAAACATCTCTTTTTAAATTAATGGGAGATTGAGTGACAGTGGAATAATCTGTTTTTATCATATTGTTACGGCAGGTGTCACTTGGTGGTGCTGTTACACACAGTCTTCCAAGTTCTTAGCTGGCAAGAAAGTTTTGGACAGGCTGACATGTAAGTCTTGGGAAGCTGTGCTGGGTTGTTGTTAGCCGGATTATGCAAGATTGGATATAGAGGCAGCTTGGGGAGAGAGGGAGCCGTGTGAGCAGCTGGAGAATTTGCTGTCTGCCTTGGGCTCTGATAAGAATCCATTCTTGAGGCAGAATTGCTCCTTGGGAACCAGGCACTGGTTGGGCTGTGATGCCTGAAAGAAGGGATTGCCCTGCATGTTGTTCAACCATCTCATCCCAGCACTGGCGAATGTGTGCAAATAAAGCAAATTTACACTTAGAGTATATCTGGATTTCATATCACCAAATTTCTCTTTCACTGGAGAACTGACCTATAAGGCCCTGGACATCTGCTGCCACTCAGCACAAGGGGGACACTGGGGTCAGTAGAGGACATTGGTGTTGGAATAAGGGGCCACAGTATTAGTAAATCTGTGACAGGTATCATCCCTTCCCCTGCTCCTGTGCGTTTTCATTTTGAGAATGTGGCCACCTGGCATGGGAGTTGGAATCTAACACAGTGCAAGCCTAGGATGCTTCTCAACCAGAGACTGCTCTCAAAAGGAGCAAAAGGGATATGCTGTGTGCTTGACTTTCTGCCAGGCTGACAATGAACCACATAGCAGAAGGCACACTAACATGTCCTGGGTACAGCTGGCCAGAAACTGGAATTCCCATTCTATGGGACATTCAGAAATTTAAAAAAATAATAATTCCAAAACAGAACAAAAATGAAATTTCAGCATTGCTTGTGGAATGTGAATACCAAAGTTTTGTTTTGCTGAAGAGCTGGGATACTGGAAGCCCTAGCTCAGGGGCAGTCCATCTGGTGGGCTGCCTCAAAACCAGGGACCCTGGGAACCAGAAAGACGGGAAGCCCCAGAGGTCCAGGCTAGCAAAGAGCTGCAAGTTTAGGAGCTGGACTCCCAGGCTCCCCATCAGCCTGCCAGGTGGGCTGCTGAGGAGCTGGGTGGGTGAGTCAGCAGGAACCCAGGCAGGTTTTGAAACCTAGCTGGCAGGCAGAGCTGTATCAGAAACCTGCAGGGTTTCTGTCAGAATTTAGTCAAAAAATCAATACATGCCCCCAGAACGTTTCAATTTAGACAAATCAACCTTTTCTGATTAAAAAATATTCCACTGGAAAATTTCCAACCAGATCTAATAATAAGACTACTTGCAGAGTCAGGTACTACTTGGCATGAGTAAGAGTGGCCCTTTTGTTTTTATTGGGGTATTGACTTCTTGTGTAAGTTTCCCACCTACTAGACACGTAGCAGCAACTGAAATAAGCCCCCTCTGAGGCTCTCCACTGCAATCAACCTTCGTATTCCCAAGAATGATGACAATCATTAATCAGTGGTATTGAGAAGGTAACGTTTTCTTTGGTAAGGTCTTTACTGCTTTAGGCAGCCACATGCACTCCTGGCAATGTCCCTAGACAAGCCTTGCTGGCGATATACAGTATACATCTTGCTCGGAAAAGACTGTCTGAGAAAGTAGCTTGCTTCCCAGCTCCAATTCCAACACCTTGTAAACTTGGCAAGACTAATGACCCATGCTGGCTGGACAGCAGGAATAACTGATGCCTGATAGATAGCCTCCTGCAAACGAACTGCACTGCACATAAGCCCTGAGCTATTCTGCAAAAGGAGGCCTTGTTGGCCTGATTTCCTTACTGCTAACAGTTAACAGACTTCCCTACCGTTCATTGTTCAGGGTCATCCTTGGTGGATCCAGGTTGGGGTTCTCCATGGACTCCATCTGAGGACAGCGTAGGAAGTAGTAGAGGGTATGGAGGGCATCAGGGGACCAGGTAATGGGCTGCTGTTGCCTTGTTTGCCGGATAGGGCTCATGCCAGGGCGGAGGGTGTTCAAACATTGCATGTGGTGCATTGCTCGCGATACCAAGTCACCTGCACAAAAGGGGACAGGAAAAGCATTTCTGAATGTTTATCCAGACCCATATGCTTATTTTCTCAGCTAAATAAAATCACTGGCAACTGAGAAAGCCTTCTTTGTGTGTAATTATTATTTACCCACTAAGCCAATAGGCAGGTCCTGGAGCTGCCATTTTATAGTTTATTGCAGCGGTTCTCAACCTGTGGCCCAATCAGCACAGAGCTGCGGCCCATGTGACATCCTCAGGGCCACAGACAGTAATGGATGCGGCCCACAATGTTAAATAGGTTGAGAATCACTGGTTTATTGCAATGGAAATTTAATTTCCTTTTAAATTCCTAGCCATTAGACAAGTCATGGTAGAATTAAACTACTATCTAAGTAGCTAAACTTGCCTGTCATCTGGGATCAGTGTGATGACTTTGCATTATTTTTCTTCGCTATTTTAATGCTGTTTCTTTTCTTCTGAAGCCACATCCATGGGTTTCTTGCCTGCCTTTGGCTAATGAAATACACTTTGTAAGATCCTACATCAGCACTGGGTTGGGAACATAATTTATGCAAGGGGACAGAGGCAGCGTCCATGTAGGTTGCTTGTTTTGGTTCTCCCTGTCCTCTACATGTTATGAGGCCAGACCAGTTCCCTACATTGGAGCCATCTGATCCCACCTAACTAGCCCTCAAGTCCCAACTGTCTGCCCAGGTTCTTATGACAGAAAGAGGAAAGCCTCTGTCCTAGTTGGAAGTCCCTTCTTGTTGGTTGTCCGCTTCTCTTATCCTCCTCACTGTTCTCTAGCTGAAGATTGATTCCAAGGAGTAACAACATCCACCTCCCTTATTAAAGAGCCAGTCCTTATATTTCTCTCTCTCTCTGATTTTCACAGACCTTGCTGGAAGTCTCTCCCTGAGCCTCATAAAGGTCTCAACTCAAGGAGAAAGCATCCAGTGTCTTCTGAGCTGCTCAGTTCTTGGGGATTCTGAACCCTTGTCAACCGTCCTGTGTCAATACATTGGAAGACTCCTGACCAGGCAACTGGGAGGGGGAAAATCTATGTTACACAGCTGCTACTAAGAAGATACTAACCCTTCCCCCTCAGAACAGGAAGCTGCTGTGGGTTAGCACCTGCAGAGAACACCTTTGGTTATATAAATCTCAAGTGCTCTTCAGCTGACACTTGCTTTAAACATACTACACCCCACGTTACAAACACTACAGTAGCCTGACAGTAAAGGCCTCAAGTGTTACAATTTACAGTAGTGGTATTCCCGTAGCACTAGTCTGAACCACTACTATAGAATACCATATAGGCACAGGGTCTCTTTTTTCCCTGGGAATCTTCTGTTGCTTTATGTTCTACCGTCCTCTAGAATCCTCACAGGAAATGTTCCTCTATTGTGTTCTATGGTTACAATGCTGGGAAAGGATGGAATTGAAATAGCCACCAACACCAAGCTGGGTCTGAGATGGCGCCGTGAACTTAGCCACTCAAAATGTGAATTCACCCCCCCCCCCTTGACTCCCAGTGCAGTTCTTAGGATGATGCTAATCCACTTAGGTCTAACAGCAAAAAGACCAAGTTTACTACTATGCCTCCAGCTGAACGCTTTAGGGATTGATATTACACAGGCTGGGGAAAACACATGGCTACTGTATGTCTGAGCATTATGCAGTTATTAGTGAGTCAGATCGATGGGGTGTTAAAACCTCACTTTGCAACGTGAAGCTGTGCACTCATTCGTCGCATAGTAAATTCATTTTACAAGTAGACTCCAGAGAGGAAAAAACCTCCTAATGTCTCTGCCTTTCTCATTTCTGTTGCTCCTGAATCTTTCCCTAAAACCCAAACATTCTTACAAGAGTCCTGTGCATCTTCTAGCTTCTGTGCTAATCCGGAATCCCGCATGATCAGAAAAGAAATACATCTGGAATTCAAATTTTCAGCAAAGAATAACATCCCACTCCCTACTTCTTTGGCAACCTCCAGACCATATTTTAAAATCAGTAGGTGACTATATCAGGACATCCATTCACTAGACGTAATGACTAAGCTGGCCAAAGCAGGGACTAGGAAAGAGGGAGAGGAAGCCGCATTCAATCATGGGCCCATGCTACAAAAGCTCCCTTGTGTTCCAGCATAAATAGAGGTGTGTTAAAAGAATTTGAAAAACCTCAAATTAAGGCAAGTTGCAAAATAAATGGTGAAACCACAAGCTCTGGGCCTGGCCAACCCCTGATATTCATTAGCCTTCAGATCACGGGGACTGGGACAGTCATGCCAGCAGAAATTTTGCAAGGAAAACCAGGCCAGAAAAACACAAATCATTTTGGTTTATTTTAAAGGGGCACTGTCAAGTAGTTTAGGCCCAAAATCTGGGGTTTGTTAACAAAAAAGATTTACAAAATTGATTATATCAGAAGCATTCTCAGGATTTCCCTCCTCCTCATTTTTATATTTTAAATTAAAACAAAAAACTTTCCCCTGGAGCGTCTGCCATCCAAACTTTACTAGTGTATGACAACTAGAAAGTGAATTTGTGGCCATTTGACTAACTGCTGTTAATCTGGTGCTCCGACATTAGGCTGATGAAAGCCATTTAAGCACCTACATAGCTAGTAAATAGATCTTTCACCAGCACTGAAGTCACTAAGACAAAGAATAAAATGCTGGAAGAGGGACATTTTATGCATAAATTAAGCATAAAACATCCTAATCTGATTTCCACGAACAGCACCCTGAAACAATCAAATTTTACATAACATGGAACCAATGCCGCTCATGCTGAAGCCAATGACAAAACTGCCATTGACTTCAATAGCAGCAGTCCTTATATTTTGTTTAAACAAATGATCAGTTACAGCTGAAACTCACTTAATTCTGAGATGCTTCCAACGCAAGTCGCCAAGAGAGACTGTTCCAGAGTTCGGAGCTCCAGCTGGGCATAAGCATCGGCCCGTCCATCACTGCTTATGGAGCCATCATTGTAGGGGCTGAAGTAGGCAGGCAGAGACAGCACACCTGGGGAGAGCAGTGAACAGGCCTGTTACAAGTGAAATTGCAGGGCCAGGGGAATACTCCACCATTCAGGGATGGAATGGAAATACTGAAAGCACTGATTTCTCTTTGTAGTGGTGACTGGGGAATTCAGTGCATGCTGCTCACTCAGCCACAGTGCTCAGGTGGTCTTTGGAACCAATTAATTCTGTTGATTGGCAGAAGCGGAGCAGCTGGGCTCTAGGGAGCAAACACAAATACTATTTGCAGCCTGTAAATGCTGGGAACAAAGAGTTTGTAAAATTATTTTATTGTAAAATTACAACAAAAATTTTGGAGAGTCTAAAGAAGCCTTTAAAGGTATGTCCACACAGTAAAAAAATCCCACGGCAGTGAGTTTCAGAGTTCAGGTCAACTGACTCTGGCTTGCATTTCAGGGCCAAAAATAGCAGTGTAGATGTTTGGGCTTGGGCTCCAAAGCCCTCCCCCCTTGCTGGGTTTCAGAGCCCAGGCTCTCACCTGAGCATCTACTCTGCTATATTTAGCCCTGCAGCGCAAGCCCAAGTCAGTTGAACCAGGCTCTGATACTCACTGCCGTGGGTCTTTTTTTTTTTTATTTAGCTGTGTAGACATACCCTAAAACTGTATATGCAAAAATGAAGTTGTGTGCCCACAGGCTGAACTTGCATAGCTGTAATCAGATTGTTGGATGCAATAGCCTGATTTTTAAGGTTGTTGAGCATAATTGCCAAGTCCAGCTGAGGTGAATGGGAACTGAAGATTCTCAGCATCTCTGAAAACCAGGTCATTAATGATCTCATTTGTGCAGCTGACAGTAGGCAGTTTTGAACGCACAAGTTTAAATTTTTTTACGTGTTGTGAACATTTGGGCAGGTAAGATTACTCTTAGAAGCGGATTTTGAAAAACTGGCCCATAAAAGCATTTATTTGCATTTCTACAAATGACCCAAATAGAAAGTTCAATTAGAAACACCTCTCCCTCTGTTACACTCTCTCTCTCTCTGGTTGTTAAGCATGTTTCTAAAACCGTTTCACTTTCTTTACAAAAGCATTGATGTAAAATGACTAGTTATGTCAATAACATAAAAGCAATTTATATAGTGGTGATCAGAACCCACAATCTGCTTCCCCTCCTCCCCCCCACTGTTCCTCACATGTTCTTGTCAGCTGCTGGAAATGGCCCACCTTGATTATCACTACAAAAGGTTTTTTTTTCTCTCCTGCTGGTAATAGCTCACCTTACCTGATCACTCTCCTTACAGTGTGTATGGTAACACCCACTGTTTCACGTTCTCTGTGTATATAAAATCTCCCCACTGTATTTTCTACTGCATGCAGCCGATGAAGTGAGCTGTAGCTCACAAAACCTTATGCTCAAATAAATTTGTTAGTCTCTAAGGTGCCACAAGTACTCCATTTCAGTCTGCTTTGCGTATCACTTCACAGTTCTTCCTTTGTCTATAACAAAACAGAGCCAAATTGGGTGAGAGTTTGGTGCGACTGGAAGTACTGTTTAGAGCCTGTCATAATGTCCACAGGCACTGAGCGAGCTTACACAGGCAATTCAACCATTGCACTGGAATCCTGATGTGCAGCAGCTCCCATAATTCCACTCCTCGATCCATCACACAATTTCTTGCTATTCCAGACCTGGGACCCCATACACTTCTCTGTCAACATACCTCAATCTTGATCTGTGGCACCCTAAGCTATTCACTTTTGTCCCCACACAGCTCTGCTAATACATTTCAGTACTGTCATGCAGTACCCCTACTGTTCCAGTCCTAGATGTGGAGAGTGCTTCATTCTTAATCTGCAGCCACCTCCTGTCATGTCAGTCCCCTGCCTCCCATCAAGCAGATAATTGCCAGTTAACCTGCACCACACTGGGAGATCTTTGTTACTTTGTCTTGGTGTTTTCTTTTGAGATTTTATACAGAATTGATCTCTCCCTTCCTCTCCCATTCAGCAGGACACCTCCTCTTCACATCCTGTTCAGTGGCACAGCCAACGATTGCATCAAGAACTTCCTAGACATTCTGAGGATAAGGGAATGATTTATCCTGCTGTGTCTCTGCACTGTACATCACTGTTGGCTAATGCAGAAAACCCTGCCAATGGTCTCTAATCTGAATAATTAGGAAGCTCGAGTTCTAAGAATTAATAGAAGCAACACATGCAAACTGGAAGCGCTCTCTCACTACACTGCAGCCCCCTACACAGAGTGTGAGCCCACTTCCTTTTCCCATGTTAGTCTTATGAAAGGACATTTTAAGGCATATGGATTGAATTTACAACAGTGGGAGAAGGAAAATGGGCTGATTTGTTAAAAGTTTCAAATGGAGCGCACAACTCTAGGAAGGTGGAAACAGAAATGGGCAGTTACATTAATTAAACAAGCAGGGCACACACACACAAAAAAAAGCTTTCGGAGCAGATCACCCTCCCCTCTGCTTTCTCCCCCAACGGTTTCAACTGAAAGTTGGTTGGTTTGTTTTAATTACAAATAAAGATTTTGTAGAATGATTTAAGCTGGGCAGACAAATCAAGCAAATTTTCTCAGCTTTTCAGGTTATGGCTTGGCAGTTGTTGGGAATAGTTGGAAATAAAAGTGATTTATTCACTGGGAAAAGTCACTCATATCTGCCCACAAAGTATCGTAGTATTAGAGGGCAAAATATTTAGGGTCTAATGATTCCACTGGCTGGGAGAGAGGTATGCCTGTTACTTAAGTGGGAGATGAGAATGGAATTAAGTCCTTAAGGCCAGATCCACAGCCCACTGATGTCTGTGGCGGTATTCCATTGATATAAATGGGTTTGAGATCAGGCCCTTAATATACAGCAATAGCATTTATAAAATTTGTTTCCTGTTAATTTAGCAGTGTGTGCGTTTTTCACAATTGAAGGGTACTGAGTCCCTGACAGAGTCCTGAGAACCATCCCCTTTTCCCCTGTTGTAGCCTCCCCTTTCTGCAAGGCTTCACAGCACGCTAGCCATTCTTCTGGAAGAGGACTGGAGAGAGCTTCCTATGTAGCACATCAGCACCCTTCCTTAACAGGCCAGAGTAATACATTCCATTCCCCCAGCAAGCAACAAGCTTGCTGGCATCTGAAACACTTTGCGGCCTGGGTGAAGGAAGCAAAAGGCCAGAAGGCAACTTCAATACTTGCTGTAAACAACTGCAATTCCATTGACATCAATCTCCTCTAGTTGTTAGCCATATAGGGCCTGTGATACATATGTGAGCAATTCTGATTCTCTTCATTAGAGAGCAGTGCACACATGTACCCTTCTTTCATAAGGGTTACATTTTTACTCATTACTGCATTTTACACTCACTGCATTCTTTCTTGGAGATGAAAGGGTCCTGTAGTGGAGAGAAAGAGCACTTTGCTCACAACTTTTCAAGAGACTAACAGGAGCGACTGACTGGGCAGCAAGAGTACAATATTCACCACAGTTTGTTTACAGCCTACTTTACTGTGCTAATTTTGGTACTACTTCCGTAGTCCCCATCACTTCATGGGAGGTAGAGAAATACTGTTAGTCCCACTTTGCAGACGAGGAACTGAGCCCCAGATGGATCTGTAGCCACACTGAGTCCATTAGGGTTGGACTCATGTAACTGGGAGCCAAATTTGATCTTTCAGAGGAACAGCCGTGTTAGTCTGTATTCGCAAAAAGAAAAGGAGTACTTGTGGCACCTTAGAGACTAACCAATTTATTTGAGCATGAGCTTTCGTGAGCTACAGCTCACTTCATCAGATCAAATTTGATCTTGTATCTTGTATCTTTTAGCCTACAAGAGTCAAACATGGTTTTCATGATGGATAGAGTCAACTGCACTGCGACATGCTATTCTGACTGCAGATATCAGAAATGTTCTGTAGCAGAGATAACAACACAGTCCCACCCAGAAGTGGAATAATTTTCTGAAACGGTGTTAATCTGACAAAAAAGCAGAAACTCAGACAGATGCTTCACTTTACTTCTCAGAGACATGTGGATAATGTATAAATCTCACTCCGAGCTGGAGGTGCTGATGGTGATTCTGATTTGGTAATGTCACATGCTTTTACATGCTCCTGGGATAGGTTATTATGAATGCGTCAGAATGTGAACATCTTACCTTACTTTTGTATCATGACTTTGCAAAGGTGGAAGTGGAGCATATTCTAAGTGGTTAGAAAAGGAGTTAAGAGTGGCTGTGCCGCTGACTGACTGACCAACCTTGGGCAACTTTCATCGCTTCTCTGTGCCTCAGTTTCCTCCTCTATAAAATGGGGCTAATTATGGTTACCGATCCGAGAGTAGTGCTATAAATCTTAATTAATATCAGTAAAAGTGTTTTGAGATTTCCAGATAAAAGATATTATAAAAATGCAAAATATGAAGTGTAAATTGTTCTGATTGAATTTGTACGGCCTGTTTATGAATTTAGATTTGGCTTTATACATTTTTATTCATGGTCATATTGATTTTGATCAAGGCTAACTAAATAAGCAAAATATAACTCAATTAGATTAATTTGTACCTGAACCTTCTCTTTTTACTTTCAATCTGGGAGTAAAACTACAGTTGACATGAATTTCAAGGGTATATTTCCCCCACGAAATAACAACCCAAAGCAACCTTTAATTACAATGCTGCAATGATCCATCAACAGCACACTTTGTTGTCTATAAAATATTTTTTTGTTGTATGGGTTACATTGTGTGACTCTCATCCATTCCTGGCCATGCCCTGGTATTTTGGCAACAAAACTATATATATTTATTTATTGCCAAAGAGATTAAGGAGCTAATCCAACTCCCAATGAAGTCAACAGAAGTCTTTCTACTGATTTCAGTGTGGTATGGATCAGGCCTTAAAATCACAACAATTTAAGCAGCAGCTTTTCCCGAGATTATTGGGAGGTAGCACTACATACAGCAGCCCAACTGAAAACACCTTCATAGTTCTGTGATCAAGGCAAGGTTTAACAACAGTACTTAGTTTCTGATATTTTCATAGGTTTTGAAATAACAACTGGGAATAAAGCAAGGTTTATTCTACCTCACTTAATATACGAAATCTGCTCCAGGGCTCTTAAAAGGCAGTTACTGGGTGGAGTTCCAGTCACTGGGTGAAGCAGTTCTTCAGAATGAAACTGTTCTGCTAGCCTGAAGGTTTTTGAATTGTCGTCTGTAATCTGATGCTTTTTAAGAGCAACTGAAAAATGCTTCTGCAATCTAAATTGAGTCCAGGGATAGACAAAAAACACCACCAACAAAAAATGTTCACACCATTCGACATCTTGTTGCTTTTAGTGGTGCAGTGGGGATGCTGTTATGGCTGGTGGGCCATCACTTCCCAGGCAAGTTGGCCATGCAACTCTGCAGTTTCCACCTGATGTGGGGTTTGGTTCAAGCTCAAAGCTCAGGTCAGGTTTCTCTAAAGGTTTGAGAACTTCACGAGTGACTCCTGGGCTGAATTTTGAGCGAAGCTGGGATAATTTGCAGCTTGGCATCAGTCACATGACAATTATGGTTTGGCATCAAAAGGTGAACTAGGAGGTTTTGACTGGATTTTGTTTGGAGATTTCATGCTAGAGGGATCAAAATCCTTGTCCATGACATTTTATCTTTACGTTGTTAAGCTCGCCAAGTTCTTTGCATGTGATGTTTATGGAAAAGGACTCTCCAATGGGAAGATTTTCACTGTGTTTTCTGGACTTCATAGCACTTTAAAGCAGTTGGTACAGAAATCTGCTGTAATTTAAATCTTTCACGTTGGAAGACAGCTTCTTGACTACCTTGTCAGCTCTTTGAGGTCTTCCAGATGGTTGCATGACGTTTAGAGGTGGCCTTTCAGAAGTGGTAAAGAGCCAGTGAGACTGGTCTGAAAAGCAATGGAATTCTGCCATCTGGGATTCCTTGTGGAGATTGCATAGGGCACTAACTCTGCTAGAAAGGTGTGACAAAGTCTAAAGAGCTTGGTTCAGGATATATTAAGCTACCAAACACAGATATCGCTATCCCATGGGGCATACGTTGGGGAGTATGGAGACAAGGAGGGGGTTACATGTTGCGCTTTAACTTGTTTTTAGATGAAACCAGTAAAATTGCGTTTGTTTTATACATCTTTCCTCTGGGCAGAACAAAAATAACCTCTTTAAAACAAGGACTATCTTTTTGTTCTGTCTGTACAATGCCTAGCACAGTGGGGTTCATGACTTCCTAGACATTACCATAACATCAACAAACAAAACAAACATGGGACAAAGATCCATTTCAGGAAATTAAACCTAAAGATGAATTTTTGACAGCTCTGGGAGCACTCACTAGATTCAGGATCATATCTAGCCATTTACCTATCCTTAATCATGATACATTTTGTATGAGTCACATACGCACCAAAACAAAAAGTGTAAATAATACACAGGATCCATCAAGAATATAAAAAAATAAGAAAGAAAAATGTCTTCTGTCATGGGCATCAAGACAATTTTGCAATATATGTCTTGTGATTAGTTCCATACGGAACATTTACAAAGGTCAAATGTTAACTGAATCCAGTAGGCTTGTAGAACTAACATTTTAGAGACAGAAGGGTGAAATCCTGCCCCCACTGAAGTTGATGGCAAGACTCCCATTGATTTCAATGGGGCCAGGATTTCACCTAGGAAATCAAGAAGACTCTAATCCAGAGGTGGGCAACCTGTGGCCCATCAGAGTAATCTGCTGGTGGGCCATGAGACAGTTTGTTTACATTGACTGTCCGCAGGTACAGCTTTGCGCAGCTCCCAGTGGCTGTGGTTCACCATTCCCAGCCAATAGGAGCTGTTTGAAGTAGCGGCTGGCCCGCACTGTGGCCACCTGTGGCCGGGAACGGCAAACTGTGGCCACTGGGAGCTGTGGGTGGCTGTGCCTGTGGACAGTCAGTCAATGTAAACAAACTGTCTCATGGGCTGCCAGTGGATTACCCTGACGGGCCACAGGTTGCCCACCACTGCTCTAATCCAATTGCAACTCTAATTACCCCGTTTGGGTGGGACACAGAGACAGATGTCCTTTTTCTACAAAAAGTGCCATAAATCTTAAACATCTTGAGTGGTGAGGGACTCCATTAATTTCTGTCCCGCAATGCAGTGCCATGCTACACTGATTCAGAAAGGACTCAGAACAAAGAGCACCACCTACCAAGTCTCTGCCATCTCCTGGACCTTTTATTTTTCTCCTTGGCAGGCTCTCATCCAAGTACTATGAAAGCTCAAGCCTACTTGGTTTTATGAAATCTGACATCATCACAGCGATAGTCTACTGTTCCTTCTGACAGCAGAGTACACCAAAGGAAACCAGCCAACCAAAGTGTTCCTCCGCTAACATATACAAATGTAAACATATCAGGTTCTGAGATCAGATACAGTCATGTATCACCCTGATAGGAAGACAGGAGTTGGGAAAGAAGTTTGTGATGGGAGAAGAGTGCTTATAACTGCTAACTAATGGGAAAGTAACAGTTTTGCATTAAGTGATTACAAAACAGATGGGCACATCATTCAGTGGGGCTCTGTCAGCAGTAAGAGAAATCAAAACCAGTCATATGTATGAGCATCCACATTTAACAATCATACCTTAATTCAAAACAAATGCGGGAAGGAGACAGCAGGAGGGAAAGAAAGGCTTAAGCACTGAGACAGAAGGGTCCTTGGATTATCTACAAGTGCACAGTGGTGCACAGTTTAAGAGCCACTGTCTTAGCTGTTCAGTTCTGGAAACTGCTGGGTACAGATCAGATCAATTCGCACACCCACACATTAAAATGAGTTTTGTGGTCTCACACTGATTGTTTGTGGCCATCTTTCCACACCAGGCCCCTCACATACATGCGAACTGGCAGCCTCTTCTGAGGGACAGCCAGGGCTCCATTTGACAACACCAGTCAGGACCGTGGTGCACAAGCATAGCCAGGAATGAGAGAGTAGGGGGTGCTGTAGTCAGGACACTTGTCGAGATGAGGGGATAGAGATTTGGGGGCTAGACTAAAATAGGAGGAGAAGTGTAGGTCAAGATTTAGGGATGATGGCCAGGGTGAGGGATTGTTGCCAAGATTGGAACAGTTGTGGGTGTTGAAGGTCATGACTGTTTGGTAGGGAAGTGTGGGGAAACTTTTACAGTGCCGATCTGTACTACATTTAGCTCTAGGCAGAGCTCTCAGTTTCATGAGTGGAACATACTTTGTGTCCTAATGCACACATCAAAGACTAATACTGGCAGCCACAGTTTGTCTGGGCTTAAGTAACATGTTATCAAGAGCCAGCATTGTCTTCTAGAAAACAATCTGGTCATTATTAGCAAAATATCAATAGGCATTATTCAGAGGAACAGCCGTGTTAGTCTGTATTCGCAAAAAGAAAAGGAGTACTTGTGGCACCTTAGAGACTAACCAATTTATTTGAGCATGAGCTTTCGTGAGCTACAGCTCACTTCATCAGATGTTTGTGAGCTGTAGCTCACGAAAGCTCATGCTCAAATAAATTGGTTAGTCTCTAAGGTGCCACAAGTACTCCTTTTCTTTTTGCGAATAGGCATTATGTGGCTCAAGCATAAAGATGCCCCAAAACTGCAGGCTTAAGGACACCCTGAAAGTCCATTATCTCTCCGCTATAACCTGGCTCACCAGCCCCAATGTTCCATAAGTATGTGGAAGAATCAGAGTTTACGGACTCTGCAGCTCTAGGGGAGCTATTACACTAACATTCGGTGTACATTATAGTGCAGAAAATCTGTAAGTCAGCACAAATCCTTAAATGCCTGGGTAATCTCACGGAACTAATCATGCTTTCTACTAATACTGGACTGTCAGAAAACACTAACAGGTTTTTATTTCACCCATCCTTGAAATACAATCATCTCTGGGGTGGCACATGGCTGCCATGCTACATCAGCATCAAATAACTGTTTTGGGAAAAGGAGCGGACCATTGAAAATGCTGGGGTTGGGCTGGAGGTAGGAGGTATAGGGGTAGGGTACTGGAAGTTCCATAGCATGGCTGGGACAAATGGCATTCTAGATGATCAAGAGTGGATAGAGCCTCTTTTTTACATCGTATTCAAAAGCTGACATGAAGATGGCAGAAGGGCAGCACACTACCAGCAAACACAGCAACAGGGCATTGGTTATTGTTATTATTCAGAGAGAAGCAATCACCAGTCCGACTTCCCACACCACGGTGAGTTTTCCTTGGAGGTCTCCTGTCTAACCACTGACCTGGCCTGACCCCAGTTGCTTAATTTGATATAATCTGATGAACACACATCCTGAGCTGGTATTTTAAAGGATAATGGAAAACCAGGTACGTTTCCATAAAGTTCATCATAAACATATTTTGCAATCTGGAGCAGTCAGAAAGGCTAATAGAAAGTTAAGAACCACTAGGAAAAGGATAGATAATAAAACAGAAAATATCATAATGCCACTATACAAATCCATAGTATGCCCACTCCTTGACTACTGTGTGTGCAGTTCCAGTCATCCCCAGCTCAGAAAACACACATTAGAATTGGAAAAGGGCAACAAAAATTATTAGGGGTATGTAACAGCTTCCATATGTGGAGAGATTAAAAAGACGGGGACTGTGCAGTTTAGAAAAGAGATGACTAAGTGGGGATATGCTAGAGGTCTATAAAATCATGACTAGGGTGGTGAAAGTGAATAGGGAAGGTGTTATTTACCCCTTCACATAACCCAAGAACTAGGAGTCATGCAATGAAATTAATTGGCAACAGGTATAAAACAAACAAAAGGAAGTACTTCTTCACACAATGCACAGTCAACCTGGGGAACTTATGGCCAAGAGATGTTGTGAAGGCCAATGTATAAGTGGGTTCAAAAAAGAATTAGATAAGTTCATTAGCCAAGACAGTCAGGGACACAACCCCATGCTCTGGGTGTCCTGAAATCTCTGACTGCCAGAAGCTGGGACAGGAAGACAGCGCATGGATCACTCAATAATTGCCCTGTTCTGTTCATTCCCTCTGAAACATCTGGCCCTGGCCACTGTTGGAAGGCAGGATACTGGGCTAGATGGACCATTGGTCTGACCCAGTATGGCTTTCTTTTGTTATTATACATCACCTTTTATCTGAGGCTCTCAGTGCTGTGGCCGGAGGGCCACCATCATTACCTCAGTTTCATAGATGGGGAAACAAAGTCATAAAGAGTTGAAGTGAGCTGTCCAAGCTCACAGAGGGAGTTAGTGCCAGATCTCTGCATTGCCCACATCTCCGCATTCAGAGCCACTGATTAGACCAAATTTGCCGATATTGAATCATTGTTCTATTGTCAACTAGCCCAGATTTTAAATAAGTGGCATGGCTGTGTTTTAACTTGGGTCTGGAAAACTATGCTCACTGTTTTACAAGCTATGATAAAGTCATTTGAAAATGTGGTCTTTGATGTCATCATAATACATTAAAAAGAGACAGAGGAACTTTAATAATTTTCCCATAATTTCTAGAAATGTAAATTTTTTGTAGTGCAACCATTGCAGCTACTTGAAAAGAATCTGATGTGCTCAACAAACACAATCTCGAAGCGCAGGGCCATTCTCTCTAAGATCACCAGCATTCATGGCATCGTAATTTCCATGTGGAATTTGAGGGCATAATAGGACCCTGCAACTCAGCTGTAACAATAGGTTTCGGAATAAACCCCCTGTGCTTTTATAAATTTCTGTTTTCAGATTCCAATTAGACTCATTAAAGAGCAAACCCTCTACAGGGCTGTAAATATCACATGGACAAATGAAGAGAAGCTTTATGAGGCACAGTATATTTGCCACAAGCTTTCTGGAAGAAGTGAAGAAAACAGACACACTTGCCAACAGTGAGTGCAGTCTAATGGGTAGAGCAGGAGACTTGGTGTTATGCTGCCAAGGTTCTATTTCCAGCTCTGACACTGACTTGCTGTGTGACCTTGACCAACTTACTGGATCTCCCTGTTTCTCAGTTCACTTAACTGTAAAATGGGAATAATACTTCCCTACCCTCCAGGGTGATTTGACAGAAGCTGCTTTCTTAAATCATCTAACTTCTCCACTCATTCAGAATCATTCCCGTACACCTCAGTAATGTCCCTTTATCCAATATGTACCGACAGTAATTTTCTTATGGTCCTTTTTCAGTTAATAACATTAACAACTTTAATTTAGTTTTACCCCAAAGAATCCAAAGTGCTTTGCAAAGTGTGCATAGGGATCACCCCACTCCACCCCACCCGAAATGCAGCTACCTTTGGGGTGAAACTCAGTAGCTCTAACAGTGCATGACAATACAACGTAACAGCTTAGAACTGGAAGAGACAGGATTTATCCAGTTGAAACTACAGAGGGGAATGTGGGAAGGTAGAATGGATTTTAGGCAGGTAAAATAGATTTTGGCTAGGACTCTGGGATTACATAGTTACTGTTACAAAACATGCCATAAGAGATTTACTTGTCATCTAGGGTGACCACCCATCCTGAATTGGGCAGGTCAGTCCCAAAATGCAGAGTTCAAGTCCCAGTCTCGGGCTGAATTACTTCCGGACAGCATTTGTCCTGGATTTCCTGCAGCACCACTCCATGCCTGTCTGAGGCTCAAGGGCGGCACCAGCCTCTTCCCAGTGTGGGGGAGGCTGAGGTGGGCCTTAGTCCCTCACTCAGGGCAGATGGAGGGTCTGGGGCTCCCTACAGTGGCTTTGGCTCCCTGGGCATCTCTTCCAATGGCCCGGCTCCCGCTTTCAGTTTGGCCAGGGGGCAGGGCCACAGAGAGGGGTAGGGCTCCTTCTTGTGTCCCACTTTTGCCATGAAGGAATATTCTGGAATAGCTAATGTGCATTAATATATTCCACAATAGTTATTCCAGTCAATTTCCCTGGGTAGTTAAGACCTTAGTCTGATTAAACTAATCCACATTCTGGTCTTTCCTGGTTGGATTTCATATACCATTCCATAACATTAAAAATAGATCATCTATTAATCAACATCAAAACCATAATTACATCAATCATTTGGAATTCTCTAAGCATGAGAAATAAATAATTCTGTACATCTCAAATTAAAAAATAAAGCTTTACAAAAGGACCTCCTCCCCCTTTTACAATTTAGAAAGCAATTCTAACTACCTCCCAATATTTAGGAGGCTGTAGGTATGAGCTGCTTTAAACCACTGTAGGTTGCTACTAATGGTATCTCACTCTACACATATTTTTAATACCTAATATTGTAACAAATCCATGACCAAATAAGAACTTCATGGTGACGGAATTCAGATCCTCCTGTTCCTAAAGGACAGGCGACTACCACGTGAGCGAAGGATAATCTCCATTAGCAGTATAGTCCCTATGATGCACAGTGGTACCAGACAGAATCAGAACTCCTCAATACACGATACTGTCATTACAATAGATGTGTAGAACCGGGTAACATTTTTCAAATAGATTATTCACCAAAAAATGCAGTTTCAGTTCACAAAACTATTTGTGAATTTGACACAGATTTGCTAGATTGGGGTGGGGAGGAGAGAGAGAGAGGGAGAAGCGGCTAGATTCACAAGGGGATTTAAGCACCATTTAGGCCGTGGGTCTCCCACATGCCAGCTGAGTGCCTTAACCATTAGGACAAAGGCCATAAAGGAGGGCACCACCTCCACCTCCTCTGGTGATTTTGTGACTCTAGTCCTTTCAAGATTCCCAGAAACAAAATGCTTTGGGTCAAACAACATAACATGTTTCCTTAGACATGAAACAGACTTCATAGAATTCTTCAATTTGCCAAAAATGTCTGGATTCAATTTACCCTGAACCACATTTTTTCTTGATTTTTCAGAACGAACTGCCAGTGAACTGAACAATCGGTTGTATATGTATACAATCGGTTGTATATGAACGAGTAAGTTGTAGCACCATTGCCTCTGACTCAGTTCACTTGATACAGTCTATGAAAGTGGACTGTGAGGGGTCAGGCTGATGTCTCAATTAGATAGTCATGTGCATATCATACAGGTAAATACAAATGACTCATAAAAGGATGGGATTGTCAGTCATTGACTAAAGCTAATCTGTGTCTAGCCAATGTGAAACTCAAGGAACATTCATCTCTAGGGCCATTTATTTAAAAAAAAGCAACTGAAATAAATGACACATGCAGTACATTGCAGTTTCACACACACAGTTAACTTCCAATGTACTGTACTCTGTTGACACTCTGACTACAATAAACAATGCAGTCAGGAGAGGTAAACTGGTCAGACCACCATTAACCTGCACGCACAGCTCATTAATCACGAGGCCTCACCATTTTTACAGAACTTGCCTGGGGCTCACATTAAAATGTCTTGGTGAGCTCAAGTTTTGGAATAAACAAACATCAGCACTTCCCACTCTGGAAAGAATGTTTGTGTCTGAAAACAAAACCCATGTGCCTCTTGACAGGGTTATTTACATGGTCCAGAATAATTTGGACAGTGCTAAAGGTCTGTGTCAACTGTATATTGAAAAAGAATCCATTTGTCTTTTGATTCCGATTTACTCAAATAAATACTTGGAAGTATTTGGCAGGCCACTTTTTCTACAATATGGGATATCGTTCTCTTAATAATAAAATAATAATAATAATGTTTTGCATGTCTATATCTTCTCCCATTCAAAAATCTTAGAAAACTTTATCAACAAAGGCAATTACAAAAAAGGCTCACAAGAACCCTAGAGTCAATGAGAATTCCACTCATGCAACAGCTGTAGGCTCAGGCCCTCTCTCTGCTCTTCGGTGGCCTCTCTCCTACTCTCTCAGTGCTGCCCTGCTCTGTCTCCCCTTATCTACTTCCATGCTCACTCCTCTCTTTCTATCTTATTTCTTTTCATGATATGTGTCAGTTTCTCTGGCTTTCCAGGGCCTATTTTATTCTCCTTCATTGCTTATGCTCTCTCCCCTCATCCACACCACACAATCAGGGACACTGCCTTTCCACCAGTGCCAAATATGTTGTATACACAAGAACACACCCCCTACCTATTTTTGAACCGTGCCATTTCCCTCTAGAGTGGTGATGGGACAATCAGAATTTGGCAATATCTTTCGAGCCCTGCATTAAACATCCATTACTAGGCCCGGTCCTTGCTCTCAGATAATCTAAAACAGAGGCACTTTTTAATCCGTAAATCCTTGGTCATAGCCATTTATAGTTTGTACAACAAGCATAACTTGTGTTTCATCACCAACGGGCAACCCTTCTTTAGCATCCATTAGGGCTCTAAATATAACTCATCCAAGCAGCAATTCAGTTTCCAACAGTGTCTCTTTGAGTTTTGTTTTTAAAAGCAAGTTTGTCTACTGTCTTATTTCTAGACATTTACATTAAGAATGAAATACTTGGTTAAGTAATTGGTCAGAGATTAATAGATCCATTGCGTTGTTTTAATACTCTAAATAGTTATTCAAAAAAACCACACACACAAATACAAAACAAAAAATTCCACCAAAGGTTGCCAGAGTTTTTATTATAGAATAAAGGTCTCTTTAAAAAAAAATAACCCCGAAAAACATGAAAAAAGCAACACTGAGAATATCACTCAGATCTGACAGTTATTTAGAGTTTAGAATCATTACCACAGCCCAAGCTACTAACATGCCAGCTACATTAGAGACTGAGAATTAGTATCTCATGAATTTTAAAAACATGGGAGAATACAGTCTACTGCAGCCATTGTATTTGTGCACAAGCCCATTTTGGGCTCAATTACTTTATATATACTTTGCCAATGTACTATTTTGCTGTAGTTCAGTGGTTTTCAACCTGGGGTCCACAGACTATGCCTAAGATTTCCAAAGGGGTCCGCACCTGCATTTGAAATTTTAAGTGGTCCACAAATGAAAAAAGCTGAACACCACTGCTGTAGTTCTTTCATAATGGAGGGTGGTGCTAATTAGACTGTGCTGCCTAGGAAATATATCCAGAGAGCCCGAGCTAATTAATTAGAGATTTATGCCATTGCTAGGTATTCTTTTCTTGACACTTGGAGTGCAGCTTTTTGTGGAGAGGACCTCCTTTGGCTGAGGTGCTGACAACACAATGAATCAGACTGTCACATAGCAAAGGAAAAAGAAAAAGTCTCTGCTAGGGCAGGACAGGTTCACATTTTTGCACAGACAGCACACAGGGAGGATGGCAGCCCTCACTGAGGGAAGGGATCGCATTCACTCACACACGTACACAGCTACCACTCTGTGTCTCACACTCAGACAAAAGCTTTAGAAAAAGAGGAAGATGCCTTGGCAGCAGCATATTGAGTGTTCCAAACACAGAGGCTGCTGACCTCACAACTCTGACTGTTGATCTCTAGTGGATAGAATCAGAACTGCTGCATCCTGACTCATAGGCCCTCTACTACTAACACAAGATGAAGCATCTGAGGCTTGTCCCTCTGGACTAGGAAGATCAAGTTCCATGCCCACTCCTGTTGGGAAGTCCTGAGTGACCTGCTGGGGTACAACAAAGGGATAACTGCAAAGTCTTCCATGATCATACATTTGTTACACTATTTTCCAGTCTGATAAGCAACTCAGAGATCTTTGCAAATAATCATGAATTACACCTTGGAACATGCCCTCCGATGAGACAACAGATGTATAGAAATTGAGCAACTTGCCCAATGTCACAGCAGGTCAGGGACAAGGCCAGGAATAAATCCTTGTATCTTGTTCAATACACTGGAAGGGCTACAGCAGCACAGCTGCACCGATGCAGCTGTGCCGCTCTAGTGCGTCTGGTGAAGATGCTTTGCCAACAGGACAGAGCTCTCCCATCAGCATAATAAAACCACCTCCCCGAGAGGTGAGAGCTATGTCGGTGGGAAAAGCTCTCCTGTCAAAATAGTGCCATCCACACCAGTGCTTAGGTCGGTGTAACTTACGTTGCTCATGGGAGTGGCTTACTCACACCCCTGAGTGACATAAGTTATACCAACATAACCTGTAGTGCAAACAAGCCTTAGGACTACCACAATCCATCAGAAGACATGAGTGAGAGGAGGGAAAGAAAAGGACTTCATCAGAAGGCCAGGTGGTACTTATACAGCATTAGTACAAAGTGTCTGCAACACTGGGCACAAGCACAAACATGACCACTATGTGGGTATTTGGCTAGCAATAGCTTTTATAGTATTTCAGCAGATTATGATAGACACTGAGTCTTCTTGATAGCCCTGAAGTTGGCAAGAGAGGAAAGTAGGCTGTCGAAGGAAGATCTTGTTATTGCCAGGGATGTTAACGTGACTAGGTTGTTCTGTTAGGTAAATGATGACAGCAACAGATTCTCTCTTTAAAATGCTACTTTATGAAGCAGTCACATTACACTGTAAATTAAAGGTGAGATTCCCACTCAGTTATCCTTTTGTTGATCCCGCAGTTAATGCAAGCGATGATGATCTGGGTGGTGATCCCCTCCCAAATGGTGATTACATGGTATCCAGCACAGCCTCACTACTGATGTTCAATAAACAAGCACACCATGGAAGTGCTCCAGAACCAGTCAGTGATCTATTAGGAGAGAAGGTGAGATCAATAGCATGTGACTGATCACCTTTTGGATCCAATTGCTTTACCCTAGTGATGTTAACAGCCCTGTCTGCTGCCAAAGAGAAATCTTAGGACTGGAAACTGCTGTGTCTTCCATGTCATGGGAGAAAAGGAAAAGCTAGACCCAGCGAGAATGCAGACTGGCTGAAGATGTTTAAGTGTTGTGAAAGGGGTATAGAATAGAGGGAGTGGTTCTACAGGAAGTAGAGAAGGAGAACAGTGGGGAGCAGAAGGAAAGGTTGCATGAAGGAGAGGTAAGTCAAAGAGCAAGTGGATATTAGGAAAGACTCCAACAGAGGGAGTACATTTAGATCACCCTGGGAATAATTTTCAAAATATCTAACCTTTAGAAAAAAAAAATTTCAAAGTTCTGAGGAACTCATAACACTCCCCATCCATTAACCCCCAATGGTACCTCTCCTTATTCCTACACAAGGAAATCCAGCAGAACTCAGACATACTTAATTTTAACACTGACGGTATTTCACGTGCGCTTTTGGGGCCAAGCAGTTTTGTTTGAGTCCCTGCATTTTTGATGTGCGTCCTTATGGCTACATTTCAGAGATAACCATACTCCAAAAGAAACAGGACTTAAAGAAACTCAGGCAAAGGAATCATCATACAATACTATAACCTAGAAGTCAGGATAGGTTTGGAGCTTCATTACAATTCCTTCTGAGTAGGACAGTCAGGCAGGCATGGACAAAAGATGCTACATTCTTACTACCAACTTTCCTCAACTCCCCCCCCCCACACACACACACTCTACCCCATTCTTTCTAATAAATCATTGATTTATTACAACAGCCCTCAAGGCCCAGCTGCTGCTGCTTCATCGCAGTGGGAGCCAAATGATGATTGAGATGCCAATATATTAGACTGGCCTGATTCACAGAAGCATAAGGAACAAAGCATTTGTGTACAGCAAAGAGAAATGAATTTAAATCAATTGCAATGCAATTTTCTGTGATGGATTAGCATCTTTCCTTTGACCTAAACATGTCATGCCATCTTTATGCTGACAGCAACTAATGTGCAAATATTTGTGCTGTGTGCACCCTGTAGGAACTTTGGTTTTTCAGTTGTAGAGTTATTTTCTTGGATATTCTGCTCATATGGAAACAATCAGTTTTACATTTCACCTTGAGAGCTTCATGTCATTATACTGTTCTAGCTATTGCTGTTATATTTTTGTCCAAGAGTATAGGGGGCATACAGGGTTCTTTAGAGTCTTCTCTAAAATCCCCTGCTTTAGTCTGTAAATCTTGAGGTCCTGAATGACAAACTGGCCAAGACCAGGACACTAGATTTTCTTCAGTACCTAACAGTGTTATATTCCAGTTAGCGAGAGGAATCAATGATAGGCTGACCCCAGAGAAATGTTCTACCTTCCAAAGCGATCCTAGCACATTTCCTGAGGAGCAGTTGACAAGGTTTAGAATCAAACAGATCTCCCACCTGGCAGTACTGGGTGCTATGGTGAGCCAGCAGGTTGTCCTGATACCATTATCTATATTCCTTGTTAATTAGATTTGGCATCCTCAAATCACTGCATAAACATTAACTAATTTATCCTCACAGCACCCCTGTAGATATTAACCCAATTTTATAGATGGGAAAAATGTTTGATGGTGACACAAGGCCACAAGGGGTGTCAGAGGCACAGGCAGGATTTAGAATTCAGGAGTTTGTGATCCCGAGGCCCATGCTCCCCTCTGCAGATCAAATGGCCTCTCAGTTAGACAGCAATCCCTCCACAGGTACCAAAAATGAGAACATGGAGGCCTACCACATCATCACCTGGGAACCTGCTCTCACCGAAGCCAGTGGAAGCTTTGCTAGAATAAAGTCCTTGACTTCAGTGGGAGTTGCTAATGTTGAACACTGCTCAGGAGTTGGCCATACGCAGTGCCAACAGATACACTTAATTAGTGTTCAACTGCAGATAACCGATGCTATCCATTTCCATTTTTGACCAGTGCAATAGCTGTGTTGGGGTTCCAATGGATTCCCAAGTAGCAAACACATCACAGCCAGAGTGGTCATCTTTACTTTCCTCTATTACCAGGCCCTATGTTTCTCATCTCCATATTCTAAGAGATGTCATAGCTTGTCTAAATTGTCACAAAGTAGAGCAATGTTTCTTCTGTATTTATGTTTGGTAACTGTTCTTTCCTTATAAAAATGACCACTATTTCTTTGAGGTGTTTTAGAATGATGGGGAAATAGCCAAGCATCAATGGACCTTCTTTCAAAGCAAAGCACGCAGATTGACACTCTTGTTTCTTATTTATATTGCAGTAGTAGCTACAGTCCTCAACTGAGATTAGGGCCCCGTTGTGTTAGGTGTCATGAAAACACATGGTAAGAGATAAGCCCCTGCCCTGAAGAGCTTACAATCTAAATGGACAAGACAATCAAAGCCTGAGAAAAAGGAAGCATCGTTATTATCATTTTACAAATGGCGAGCTGAGAAATTAAACGACTTACCAAAATCACACAGGATGTCCCTAGCAGCCCCAGGAATAAAATCCAAATCTCCTGAGTTCTAGTCTAGTGCTTTAATCAATAAAACCACCCTTCCACTCCTGATATATCAGGGAGTTTGCTAATTTGAGATTTACTGCATCATGGTATCCAGGCTGATGTAATATTTTGGCCACAATAAAAAAAAAATGAATCATAAGATATTTTCTGGAAACATCACCATGGCCTCCACCTCCAACCTTTTCTATTGCTTTCCTTCTGAACAACCTTTTGCACTTGGCAAATTCATTTTGTAGCAGGAAGCCAAAAATAAGAAAATTTGGGGAAGGAGAATGCTCCCTGTAAATTCTGCTTTTTAACTCTAAAAACAAATCCTTTACTTTTTGTCTCAAAAGCAAATATGTTTAAATGATTCCTGCTTAGGTTTTAATTCTCTGCATGTGAGCTGCCCATTCCTGTATGTACATTATCAGCTGTAGCCTAGCAAAATCAGTGCAATAAACCATGAAGGCAGTTATAATGAATAATGCAAGTGTTGAGCCTTCAGCTCATTTTTAATGCCCTAAGGGTCCTGCAGAGGTGTTAACCCTATTCTATGTATCTGTATGGAATGCGTAATCTGACCCTTAGTGCCTTGTAATGGGGACCTCTCATGGGGCCACTTCTTTAGAAAGAATGAAAGGTGATTCTGTCTCCACACACAAGGGGGTAAACTTTTTCCCCCAAATGAAAACTGAGAGTCTCATGTAAACACATGACTCCAGGAGCTGGGACCCCTCACTCCGGCCCTGCTTGAAGGAGACACCTCTGTGCTGAAGCATCTGGGGTTGTTAATGCTGTAGGTGGCATTCTTCTCTTCAGCTCTGTGTTGAACTAACTCACCAACAGTGCTGTTTGGGAGCACTGGGCTGCAAACAGTCCCAACCAGCTGTGGTCATTAAAGTTTCTGTGGCACTTTGTTTCTAACAGTAGATGTGTTAATGTAACGTCCAAATTGGACAATTAGTCTGTCAAAATAGTTGCCGTTTACAGTGTTGTTCACTTCCTGTCCTAAACCTGCTGTATATAGAGCTGCTGTGTGCTGTTAAGCAGCTGCCATGTTCTACTCCAAAGGCTGCTGCATTGCAGGGGCAGTCAATGTGGAGGTGCTGATTCTTAATTACTAACTGGTTGTTTTAAATACTTTGCAATGGATTAAATGCTATAAAAGTGCAAAGTATTATTACTACATTAAGAATATTTTATGCAACAGAAAGCTGGTCTACATGGACCTTTACTATGTGGCAAGCCAGGGTATGAGGTCTAGTTTGCCACACAATAACATCCTGTGTGGACAGTGCTACAGTGCCCTAAAAGTTCCATTGTGCACACTGATGCACTCCCATTTCAAACAGCAGTATGTCACTCTACACTGCAGAATTGTTTGTGTGCTGTCACATGGGACACTACTGCATGGCAAGCTAGTGTGCTGTAACATGCTATGTCGACGAACCCTGAGAACAAAGACAGAGGTCCAAATTCTCCTCTAAGCTACATCCATTCAACTGCAGTGCCGTGCTGTGGTGAACAGAATAGAATAGGAGTGCCCGGATTTGAGGGCTGAGTGAGAACCTTTATGTTAATGTAGGTCTTTCATCTTGAGGGAATAAATGCTACTATAGATTAAATTGTTTCTTTGCAAAGAAGTCTTCAACCTGGCATCCCTTCTGTCAAAAGCAAACCCAAGAAACAAAAAGCAACCCACCCACCCGCATGGTGTGATTTGATGCAGGAAGTCATGGAATGAGATTCAGCTCCTGATCACTTAATTCTCACAAATCCTCTTAAACAGTTCCTGCAGTCTCCCATCGGAGCTGACATTCTGGAAAAAATAGTAATAATAATCTCTTAAGCCTTTTGGGCTTGGTGCAGTTCAAGGATGCAAAGCTGGACTGAAAGCGCTTAGCATTTGAGGTTGGGTTTGAGTTAAAGAAATTGGCAAATCATCAGAAAGCTGCCCTAGGACTCAAAAGGCACTCCAAGTTATCAGCAAGTTTCCATTCACTGTGCTTGCCTAAGAGGGGACTAAAAAGGGGATGATGCAGATAATGCTTTCAGTCATAAAAAATGGGTAGGTAAGATTGTAGCAGGAACGGAAGTAATTGTGCTTCAGATCCCTCTGTTGGCTTTTTGCTTCCAAAACCAAGAGGAAAGATATATTTTGAGTCAAGACAGACCCAAGCTGCAAAATTGTGAGTGGGTTGAACTCTGGTTCCAAAGAGGTGGGAGAGGAGGGCATTAGGACTTGGCCCCTTTTTAAAGACAGGGTCCATTTGGGAAAGTCAGAATCAGATCTGGGTTCAGATTCAGACCTCAGGACAACTTCCTCTCTAAATATGGAGAAGGATCAGATTTAGGTTCCAAGCCAAGATGGAATCTTTAGTAACTGTTTCCATCTCTGTCATAACTTTGAACATTTGTTAGGCATCCCTCAAAGTCTCCTCTTTAAAACAAACAAAAACAAAACACACAATTCTCATAACCTTTCCTCTCAGTGGTCTAAGCAACAGACCAGAAGTACTAGCACTTACTGGAAACTCAGTGTCATATCGCAACTGGGTCACCTCCAACCTTCATCCTTCTGAAACAGATCAGCTACAAGTGGGAGGCTTTGAGTTAGGACCTTAAAATCCAAAATGTTCTTTCCTGCTTTGTATGGACATGAGTGACCATATAGCAAGTGTTGGGTTGTCCCCCAATGTCATTGGTCACAATTTATCCCACCAAACGCTGTTGTGTAATATGCTGCATGCCAACTGGTTGCCACTCGGTTGCCACTCTCCTCCTCAGAGCTGGTTGCATTTCAATGACACTGCATGTGTCTAAATTATGAAGTACATTGAGATAGAAGATGCAATGTAATATATCAAAAGTTAGTTTCTTCAAATTTGTTTGTTTGCCTTTTGATTCATCCACGGAGGTTCACCCTGTCCATATCTTTATTGGGTGACAGCAACCATATTGCCCTGCACTTAGTAATAAAAGTGGAATCTAAAGTGCCTTATGCATTAATCATGTCATCTCTTTCATATTCTGTCCCTTTGTTAATACAGTCTCACTATTTCATTTGTTTTGTTTCATTGCCTCTCTGTACCGAGCTGATGACTTCAAAGATTTTTCTACACCACCTAAATCCTTTTCCAGTGCAGTGTGCTGGATGACTTTCCCAGTTAACAACACATTCCGAGCTTGGCTCCCTCACTTCCAAGTTAGTGAACTATTAAATCTACACAGTTAGATTAGATAGTATTTATATGTTAAATAATCCAGGGGGAGGAACGGATTACTGTAATCTGGACGGGGGGCATATGAACCCCTCTCCTGCAGGAAGGTCACGGCTGGGTCAGGCTGCCATAGAGTTTTCTAGCAGGGGATAATTTAAGGTAAAAACCTGGGGCAATGAGGGAAGGGGGAAATCATGAAGATGATTTTATTCTCCAAGAAAAGGGAAACGTTCTTGAGGCAATATTATGAATCATACAACTGTACCATTCATCATTGGAATTAGAGCCAAAAACACATACAAGATTGCAAAGGCAATTGTAGGGGGAAGTATGGTTTAGTACTCAGTGCACAGGACTGGGACCCAGGAGTTCTGAAATGTATTTCTGTTTCTGCCGCTGTCCTGTCATGCAACCTTCGGTAAAGCACGTGCCTCAGTTTTCCATCCATAAAACAAGTAACAATAATGCTTACCACACAGCTGGCATTATGAAATTTCATTCATGTTTGGAAAGTGCTTTGAGATCCTTCGGTGGAAAGCAATCTAGAAGTCCAAACTACTACAGTATTTTCTGCAGGAGGTAGTAATTTGACAGAGGATGTAGCTGGTATTAAACTCATAAGAACAGATTTAAAATTTTTATTAAAGATAATGTTTAAAATCAAATTCACACAAGTTAAGAGGGAAGGTACTGCACATCTGTGGTCAGGCTCGAGTTATTAGGGATTACAAGTATTGGTTACAAGATTCACAGGATACATACATAGTACATAACCAGCGTAGACCCAGATTGGGGTGCGGGAGTTTTTAAAACGTCAGTGGATAAGTGGTCTCGGGTACGCGACCCATAGAATGTATTTAGAGTCCAAGTCAGTATTGGTGTAGTGAATAAGTGCATGAGTGGGTTGAGTCCCTTGGTTCGTCAGGGAAGGAAGGAAGTGGGTTATTTCCCTGACTGGCGTTCTCGATTACTCAACCTGTTACTGATGGTGTCCCATGATGTGTTCCATGTAGATCAGTCGTTCTCAAAGCTGCTCTGCCACTTGTTTAGGGAAAGCCCTGGGCGGCCGGGCCACTTTGTTTACCTGCCGCGTCTGCAGGTTCGGCTGATCATGGCTCCCTGGCTGCGGTTTGCTGTTCCAGGTTAATGGCTGCAGAAAGCGGCGTGGGCCGAGGGACATGCTGGCCACCCTTCCCACAGCCCCCATTGGCCTGGAACAGCAAACCACAGCCAGGGAGCCGTGATCAGCTGAACCTGCGGACGCGGCAGGTAAATAAAGTGGCCCGGCTGCCCAGGGCTTTCCCTGTACAAGCAGCGGACCAGCTTTGAGAACCACTGGTGTAGATGTCTCTGGACCACCTGATGGTGTCAGACACCATGAGCTGTCTCATGAGCCGGGCGTAGCGCCAACCGACTCCACACGCTCTCAGCGCTGGCTAGTTGTGTGGGTCCCACATGCCCAAGGCCCCCACAACCAGGGTGTGAATCTGGACCTCATAGCCCTGGGCTCTCAGGGCTTGGCCAGTGGGGTCATGGTACACTTAATCTTAGCCAAAAGGCCAAGAAGAAGTGTTAAAGTCACTGCCTTACAAGGCCGGGTTTGTGGTTCACCTAAAGGAGACTGATACAATTCAAAGCTAATATGCTCTTTGCCTACTCACAGCCCAAAAGGAAGAAGTCTTGAACAATTCAGTAACCCCCTTTTTAAACACGCTCCCCCCCCCCCAAAAAAAAAAAAAAACAAAACCCACAAAACAAAAAGCAGCTCCTCCATTGAGCACATGTAATGGAAGGTGCTGGCAGGGTTTATTTCTAATGTGTCATCTCTCTTTTTTTTTTTTTTTTTTTTTTTTTTTTGCAGATAGAAGATTTTATCACATGCAGTTGTTAAATGAATAAACAGCTTCACAACAATTATGAGATAAGGTTGAAATCCATCAGTACTCTCCAGCCCTTGGCAAGCCTGAGTGAAAATGGAATACAAACCTAGGCATGCTAGCTGGAGAGCAGGCACATAATTTTGTATCTCACAAGACACACATATTAGAAGCACTGCCTACTGTCAGTGAGTGACTGAAATAATCCACTGTGGTTATTGACTGAAGAATACCCAGAGAGCTTCACGCCCAAACCTCAGGTCTTACAGCAAAGGCTGGAGTGGGAGATGGTTTACCAGTCTCAGGTTAACATAAAGGAAGGATGACCTTTTAAGTGAAACAAAAGAGTATCAGTATCCCATTTCTGCCACTCACTCACAGTGTGGCTTTGGGTTTGTCACTCAGGTTCTCCATGCCTCAGGTTCCCCATCTGTAAAATGGGGCAATAATAGAGCCTTCACCATGAAAGAATTCATATTTTCAAAAGCAACTGTCATCTGAGGTGGGGGGATGTGTTCTCTACAGTACACTGAAAGCTGGTTTCTGCATCAAAGCTGCCTTTGGAGCAACATTCTAGTCTACGGCCTGGTTTTTATTTTGACCTTGAAAACTAGGTGAATCAGACTGAGTGTGAAGAGAACAAAAGGATAAATAGGAAGAAGGTACACGTGTGGATGAAGCAGCAGCGGGAGTGTGTCTCTGATTGGAGAGCTGGTTTCTGTGGGTGCTGGGAGAACACAGGACCCAAAGAGGCTCATTTACCACAACACTGCAATGAGTAATGAGCCCATGTGCCTTCCAGCAGGGAGCATGTGATCAGCTTGAGGGTTTGTGGGAGGAAGAGGTCTTTCTCCACCATGCCCTAATTGGATTGTTATCAACAGCTATTCAGTTGCCTATGATCTGCTCATGTGCTTCATTGTGACCTCTTATGTGGAACCAATCCACAGTGAAATTACATAAACTTCTCATTTATCCTCTGCTTTAATTTGCTTTTGACGTAAGCTATCATCTTTAAGTGGAAACCGTTTCTTTTCTTTCCACACTCTGAGCCTGATCCTGCAAGGTGCTGCATGCCTTTATGCAATTGCAGACTCCAGTGACTCAGCACCTCTTGATCCCACGCTCCATGAGCATATTGCCCCTCTGGGAGAGACTGGGATTGGAAGTCTAAATTTTATCCAAATCCTGTTCCAGCCTGAGCTGTCCTTGCTCAGATAACAGCCAAAGAAAAATGGCATATGTTTCATCTGAAAGTGACTGATTTTCATCTACACCAATTTCCTAACCCTTCATTAAAGGCAAGAAACTGGTCAATTCAGCTTCTTTACTCCCTTTCACATGGTCTTTAGCCATGACTAAGGCTTGGCAGACCCACAGCCAGGCTGTGAAATGGATGAACATTTTTTTCTCTTTTAAGAAGCATAACCACTTGGCTCACTTTAATGCCCCTTTAATCTCTTTTCAATATTCACATATTTTCCAGTCCAACTAGAAAGCAATATCTGCTGCTGGATACTGTATTATTATTATTTTTAAAAAAGAAACAGCCCTTGTTGGTTGATTATTCAGCATCATCTGACTGATCCTGCAATATGGAATCAGAACAATTTTTGATCCAGATAATTGAAGCCAAATAGACTAGTTTGAATTTTTTTTTAAATTTGTTTTACAGCCCATCATCATGAACAGCTTAAAGTATGCTGACCCCAATAGCCTGCCACGTATAAAGCCTGGTTAGTTCAGGTATCTGCAAAAGAAATATACTAATCATAGTTCATGCCACTGGAAAGAAAGACTTTCCCTCAGGTTATTTCCATATTTGCAATGCTCCCAAATAAAAAGATCACCACTTGCTGCACTGCAGCATGAAGAGACTGTTTCCATGGGAAATCATGCAAACAATCAGAGGAATTTCTTTAAGTGTTAGGTTGACTTACTGGCAGTTTCACACAACCATTGGTTTCTCTGTCATGACAAATATTCAAGAGGAAAGTGAACACTAAGTAGAAATGTCAAACTTCTTCTACTAGGCACAAGGAATGTCAGTCTCTCTCACTCTGCCTTATTCCCAGCACTGCCCTTTTAACCTGCCACTTCCCCAGGCTGTCACGTGCAAGCAATGTTTAGGTGCCTCAGTGACACAGGCAGCTTGATCCCCGTCTCAGCTCAAAAGAGTTTTACATCAATTTCAATTGAGTAACACCCGACTTACTGATTTCACTTAGGCCAGTGTATCAGATTCCTTATGTCTTTTACTAACTACACCATGCAGAATCTGGAGTTAACAGAAATCACCTAAAGAAACAGGAATTGAAGTGGTCTCTCAGAGATCCTGTTACATCCTCCTGAGAAATAACACTGTGGGAGAACAGTTATCCTTTAATTTCTCAACACTGCTGAAACAAACAAACAAAAATCCTGCTGGTACTGCAGTGCTGAAGGCCTAACTATTGCTAATAAAGACTCAGGAAAAGAAAACCCTTCTTCGCCAGAAAGGAGATTGTTTTACTGTCAGTAAACAGAGACCATCGGCTTGAAGCCATTTAAAAAGGAAGAGGGTGGGCAGAGTTAAAAATGCTCTATTTTCCAGTGTTCCACATTCCCCTGCAGTTTTTGTGGATTTTGCAGTCACATTTTCTTATTTTTAACAACGATCGTCTCTGCCCTTTTGCTGTGGGGAGAGGCCCACACAAACAAGGAAATGGACTAAATGACATACAGAGTTTCATTATTAATAATCAACCTCATGCCTGACTGTAGAAGACATTAGTTAGTGACTAAGTTTAAAAATTCTGACCTACAATGACTTGCTCAAAAATGAGAGAGAAGGAACAGAAGTAGGAACAGAACTCAGGAGTCCCGACTCCCACGTCCCTGCTCCAATCACCCAACACCACTTCCAGGAATTAACATGAGTAGTGTTAAGATAAAGCCCAGCCTAGCTGTGCTTTACACCTGTCTTTGGAGTTCTGATACCGCTACACTATATCTAGGTCTCCTGTCTGATACGGGCTGCTTAATGAAGGAGGATGAAGACCAAAGTTATGAGCATCTCTAGGCTGGCATCACGAAAATGCCAACACTGGCTGCAGCATCTTGCTGTTGTTTGGCAGTTCTTTCAGTTGACAGTACTGCCAGTGACACTGGACAGAAAAGCAGCAGCAAGGGACACTGTAGTCCTGTTAAAGCAGCACCCACCACACAAAAGAAGGAGGATGGTCCAATGGTAAGACGATAAAACTAGGTTTCCTCATTCCTCGGCTAATTTCCTGCTGTGCTACAGACTCCCATGTGTGACCTTGGGCAAGACACTTAGTCTCCCTGTACCTCAGTTCCTCGTTTGTGTAATGTCGCTAATAGCACTGCCCTACTTCACCGGGTGCTGTGAGGAGCCACACATTAAATGATTGTGAGGTGCTCAGAAACAATAGTAACAGGCGCCATATAAATTCCTAAAACAGACAGGTAGCATGGGGTCTCTAACTCAGCCATACACTTTAGGCAGCGTAGTGCCAGCCGAACTCCTGGGTGCTTGCTTCTGCAATGCTGACAGCAGGGACAGCATCTCATCTTGCATAGAACCTGCAGAGCACTTTGGAGAGCAGCCTACAGGGAAATAAGGAATGCTGTCAAAAGTGAACATAAGAGGATCTGAGTTAGTACTGGGGATGTGGTGAGATGCAACGTAATTAGAGTCCTGGCTGAAAAGGAAAGACAAGGCAATGAGGAGGGTGTGTGTGCGTACACACATGCACAGGGAGGGAGGACAGCCAGAAAAGCTTGTCATAGCTGACCGCTCTTGCTTCCCACAAGCAAAGCTTCCTGCCATCCGTTTTTACTACAACAGAAACAAAAACAACGTAAGCATGGGGAGAGCCATAAATGAATTCTGTGGGCGTGAGATCAGGATGCATGAGCTATGATGTAAGCTGGTATTGCTACAGCCTGTGAATCATGCAGGACAAAAAAGAGAAGTTCTTGCCCAGACAATACACACAGTGTTAGACCAGTGTCCAGGCCACCAGTGCTGAGCTCCCAGATGAGAGCTACAAGTCCTTGACACCTACACAAAAACACAGACAAATGCAGTAGAACGAACTAAAAATGAATCCAGGACACTATAGGGTTATATATTTTCTTTCAATCATTTTATTTCCCACCAGGAAATTGGAGTCTCTGACCTCACCGCACATAGCTCCTCTGCTGAAAACCTGGTCAAAAATCTCAAATATAATTTATAAAACCATTGCTGTGAACTTTGTAAGATTTAAAGGACCAGATCCTCCACTATACTATAGCACCATCAAACAGGGATTTTCCTTATGCCAAGGGCATCCCCAGGTAGCATAGCGACAGCAATCAGGTTTCTGGCTTGTTTGTACTACTGGGAAGCATGGGGCCAAGGATTCAGCCCTAAGTGCCTTAACAATATTCTACGTGGGACCACCTAGTGGCCTAATATTCAGATTTGAAATACTTTTTCTGTACTCCCTGGAACCAGACATTTGAATCTCAGCACAAACTGAGTTCCATGTGGTTTATTACATGTAGTCCTTTCATATAAGACCTTAAGAGCTACACTCCTGGCTGCAATGCATGGATGTTAGCGATTCCATGGCAGTCTAGAGGTTTGCCCTGGTGTCATTAACCAATGTTCACCATTCCCTTGATAGTGTACAGGGTACTGTGTGCCATTTGGCTGTTGCTTCTCCCCCCAGAGAAGTTTGTATTTCAATGGTACTGGAAGGCTGTCAAACGACATTGAGCAGCATATATAGTTTGAGACACTTTGGACTGAAGCAACCATGTAGCTGCAAAATATTATTGGTACTCAGATTCCCCCCCAACTCCATAGGCCCAATAGTGCAGAGATGGCAGAACAGATACAAAAATGGCCTAGCTGATGTGGAGCTGCTAGAGGATAGGAATGCCTTTCCTTGGGCTGGCAAGGCTCCCTCCCTCCATTCCTCCCTCATACCTTCTCATTGGCTTTGAGCCATTAAACCATGGTGCACGCATTACCACCAGCCAAAGCGGGGAAACATCCATCCTGTCTGGGGCAGGTGAGTGACTGCCAAGATGCAGGGTTACATCTGACCTACTTTGGAGGGTTCCTGTGGTCAGCCACAGCAAGCATGTCAACACTGTAAGGGCCGGCTAACTGGACAGAAGAGAGAGTATGTGTCAGAGTCTGAAGGAAATGGCCATACAGAGATGAGGTTGATGCTTGAAACACAGAAAGCCACCAAATCCCACCTATTTTGTGCAATAGGACACTGAATTTCCAGTGGGCCAGATCAGTCCATCTTTACCATCTATAGCAGGAGTGGGCAAACTTTTTGGCCCAAGGGCCACATCGGGCTTGCAAAACTATATGGTGGGTGGGGTAGTGCCCCCTCGCACATCCTGCCCACTGACTGCCCCCCTCAGAATCCCTGACCCATCCAACCCCCTCTGCTCCTTGTCCCCTGACTGCCCCGACCCCTATCCACACCCCTAACCGTCCCCCGGGAACTCCCACGCCTATCCAACCTCCCCGTTCCTCTTCCCCTGACCGCCCCCCAAAACCTCTGCCCCATCCAACCGCTCCCTATCCCGACTGCCCCCCCAGAACACCCAACCCATCCAACCCCGCCCCCACTCCCTGTCCCCCGACTGCCCCCCCAGAACCCCTGACTGCCCCCGACCCATCCAACCCCCCTCTCCTTGTCCCCTGACTGCCCCGCCCCCATCCACACCCCCACCCCCAACAGGCCCCCCGGAACTCCCATGCCCTATCCAGCCCCACCCACTTCCCTGACAGCCCCCTGCCCTAACCTTCGCCCCATCCAACCGCCCCTTGCTCCCTGTCTGTCCCCTGGAATCCCCCGCCCCCTTACCATGCCGAAGCCATCCACACTGCCCGCACTGCCCAGCAGGAGAAGCGAGCCAGAGTGCTGGTGGCGCGTCGTGCTGAGGCTGCGAGGGAGGGGGACAACAGGGGAGGAGCAGGGGGCTAGCCTCCCCAGCCAGGAGCTCAGGGGCCAGGCAGGACAGTCCTGTGGGCCAGATGTGGCCTGTGGACTGTAGTTTGCCCACCTCTGATCTATAGTGCAGTTTCTACACACACACACACACACAGGAAGAAGGGATTATTACCCAGCTCAACTAGAAACAGAAGTCCAAACAACTCAATTTTTCAGGCTCTTTTCAGATAAGAATGCAGATACAGGAGTTGCTTATCTGAACTCACCTGGAACTCAGGACCTTTGGAGGTTTGGAAGAATAGCTGCAACAAATAAAAGCCCCCATCAGAAGAGGAAGTGGCACTGAAGTCAATGGGAGCTGAGGGGGCTCAGCATGTCATAGGATTGGGCTCCTAGACAGCTGATGCTGTGTATTTGGAAAACACAAGTCTGGGCTGCCACCTCACAGAAATCCTAACACCCCATGAAATGAAAGGAGGTAACACTCAAATTGCAAGGAATATGCCTGGCCTGAACTGTAAACACAACAGCAGCAGATTAAAATAAATCACAGCTGAAGCTGTTTCAGTGAAAAAATGTGAGTATAATAAAAAGCAGAGAAGAAAACCCAATATTGCCTAGTCAGTAGCAGCCCGTTTGCTCTGCAGCATTTATTTTTCTACTATGGTGTCCCCAGTGAGTCCTACAGAATAAATCTACCATGGAGCTATAAGAAAGGGCTCTTTTTTGTGTGGGTGAGAATCGGATTTTAAGTAATAACACAGTCTATGGTTACCAGAGAGGAAACAAAATCAGTTCTGTCAGGCAGGTTTCTCCAGCTCCCCTATAACAACATATCAGCGTGGAGGATATGCTCCTTAACAAAACCCTCCCCAAAGCATTTCTTCTTACAAATTAAAATATACACAGACTAAATTCTGATGTTGTCATTTTTAACTGCAGAAATGAAACCCCACTCACTTCGCTGCTCTAAATGTAAAGGGCTAATTCTGGCCCCACACTATACAGGGCCAGATGCACAAGGGGGAAGGTGTGTATCATAGAATCATAGAATATCAGGGTTGGAAGGGACCTCAGGAGTGTAGTGCAGTCAGCAGCCCTATGCTTATAACTGGTTGGAATTTTCTCATCAAAATGTTTTTTCGATGAGAAAAGCAGTTTTTGCCAAAAAATTCAACAAAAATTTCCCCTGGTTACAACCTAAAATGGAAAATTTTCAAAAATGGAAAAAAAATCATTTGGAAAAATCTTAAATTTTGTTTTTAATTTTATTTTATGGGTTTTTGCATTTTTATATTTTTACCTTACTTCATGACATAATATAATAGTTGTGGTTCTCAAACTTCATTGCACTGTGACCCCGTCCTGACAACAGAAATTACGACACGACCCCAGGAGTGGGGACCAAAGCCTGAGCCCTCCCAAGCCCTGTCGCTATGGGTAGGGGGGCTGAAGTCGAAGCCCAAGGTCTTCAGCCCCAGGTGGGGGGCCTGTAACCTAGAGCTGAAGCCAAAGCCTGAGCCCCACCGCCCAGGTATCAAGCCCTTGAACTTTGGCTTCAGCCCCAGTGGTGGGGCTCAGGCTTCAGCTTCGGACCCCAGCAAGTCTAATGCCAGACCTGGGAACCCCATTAAAACGGGGTCCCGACCCACTTTAGGGTCCCAATCCACATTTTGAGAACTGCGGAGTTACACTATTCTTATTTTATTTTAAAAAATTACTAAGGGCAGCTGCTACTTAGTTCTGTCTGAAACATCTTATCTGCTTTCCTAGATCAAACCGTCTCCTGCTTCTGATGTGACCAGACAGTCGGAAAGAGTATCAAGCTGTATCACACAGTATTACGTAGCAGCTGCCCTTAATGATTGTAAAAATAAGAGCAAATAAGAAAATATTTCAGCTATTGAGTTAGGTCACATTATGGCAGGTCAGTGGCAGTAGTGTACATTATGCATTACTGTTACTAACATGTAAAAAATCAAAAATAAAATTCAAAATGAAATTTCAAAAGCAAAATATTTCCAAACACTGACATTTTTCAGGAAATTCCATTTTGTGGGGAACTTCAAAATATTTGTTTTTGCTCTGGTTTGGAATGAAAATAAAATGTTAAATATGTAAATTTTCTGTGAAAAAGAAATTTTGAGTTGCAACCCTCTCTACCTGTGTGGATAGCCCAGGCTGTGTTAGTTGCTCTGGGAGATAGAGAACCAGGGAGACCTACAGGGAATGCCTGTGTCCAGAAGGCTCAAATAAAAGAATCCCCTTTATATTCATTATTGCAAGTGCTGCCTCTTTGCTACAGGGAATTTTAAGAAGCCTTCCCCTGCTTGCACTCCTGTGTAGTGGGGAGCTAGCATCCTAGTGCTTGTGCACCCTCAGTGCACTGAGAGAATCACAGTGCTGCCAGCAATGGTAACTCAAAAAGGGGCACAGCCAGGAGAGGGTGAGGCCATGGCCTGCTCTCCTCTGACAGCAGCTGGCAGACCAGAGCTGGTCCTGGTAGAAGGAGCAGGGGTATACAGGCTCTGCATTCCCACCATCATCACACTCATGCCTAATTCTGCTAATCATCTCCCTTGCTCACTTTCTCCATTGGTTTGTTACACACACCGATCATCTCGCTTTTGAACCCAGACAGTAACCTCCTTGGGACAGGGACAGTCCTTTTACCTGTGTTTGTACAGTGCCCACCAAAATGGGACCCTGATTTAGATTAAGACGACTGGGTGCTACTGTACTACTAATAAACAAAATACTAACAAGAGGAGCTGTCAGTTACAGTCTACAAAGAGGATTCAACAGAGAAGAGAGTGAGTGTTAGTTCCTGTCTACACTATTATATCTTTTACAGGAAAGGTTTTGGGCACAATCAAAACACAGTCTGGTCTTCCAAGCAAGGAAGGAACTGTACCATATTTTAAACAGAGTCCAGAATTTAGTCTCAGACTTAGCCAGGACCCGACTAAAACACGGTTTGGTCCTGTCTTTAATGCAAGACCAAAATGTGTTTTAACCTTGGTGCTGCCATCTGCAGCTGATTCATCTGTGGTCCCACCTACACTAACAAGTGCCAAATTGAGAGAATCAGTTACACCATGTCTGTGGTTGCACGTGGGACAGTGCAGAGGGGAGGTTAGAATATTCAGCAAGTGGCAAAGGCCTTGATTTTCAAGAGGTGATATTTCCAAATCTGCACTGGAGATGTGTGCTCTGCTACAGCAACCACCACCCCGGCACTGTCATCCTGCAACTGTCTACACTACAAACTAGGGGTGCGATTCCCAGCTCGCATAGACATACTCATGCTCATTTTCATCAAGCTAGCACACTAAAAATAGCATAGCCGCAGTAGCACGGGCAGCAGTGAGTAGAAGCATGGGGTAGCCACCCTGAGTACAAACCCACCTGGATCCTCTGGGTACAGAAGTGAGCTGTAGCTCACGAAAGCTTATGCTCAAATAAATTGGTCTCTAAGGTGCCACAAGTACTCCTTTTCTTTTTGTGAATACAGACTAACATGCTGCTACTCTGAAACCTGTCATAATCTCTTTGACAAACAAGATTTGCAGGGGCTTTAGGTTAGATCAAAATTTGGCCAAGTGTGTTTACAGGAAACCTAATCCAAAACCTCATCCTTACAAGCAGGTTGTAATTCATGCCAAAACTCATACACTGAACTGGGAATTATTTACAAAAAACCCACTGAACTTTTTCTGAAGACTGAATTATTTATATCATTTAAGGAAATAATGTATATGTCTTCAACCAGCTGCTGAAAAGCCTGTGCCCACACAACAAGCAGCACAATACTAGCTGACTGAACTGATGCTCAAAGAAGCATTTCTTCAGGGAATTAAGAAGAACTAAGAAGAGGTACAAGGAGAGAGGAAGAAGCAGAAGAAAACTCGGGGGGGGGGGGGGGGGAGGGGGAAATGGGAGAAGGAATAACTGACCTGAATAAAAAACACAAATACCTGCTTTCTGTATGGTGTTTGGCATAGTGAATAATACATCCCCTTCCCTCCCCTCCCCTGCACTCTGCCCCGAAAACAAGGGTGAAATTCTATCACCGATTTCTTGTAACACTGAGGGCTGCTTGGTCTGAACTTTCACTGCTACTCCGTAGCAGAAGAATCCTAAGATTGAATTATGCCCTTGGATTTCCTTTGGGAAACCTGCATGGTTATCTGACTTACATTTTCAACTCTAAGAGCAAAAGGGCTTGTGTTGTACTTTTGCTTTTGCCGAATCTGAATCCATAGTTATCATGCTGATTGGGAAATGACTGGATAGTTACAAATGTGAGCATAGATACAGCAACAGATTTAACATTATGAATGCCAATATGAGATGGGTCATATTTGCTTCTAGATAGGATGCTTTTCTCTCCCCCATGTAGCAGGGCCTGAGGAGAGGCATAGGCTGTTGGCCTTTACACAGGACTGGGAGCCTGGAACTTCACAATTCTAATCCCAGCTGCAGCAAAACCACAGAACAGCTCTAAATCTATTAGTTATCCATTCTAATCTTACAAGGCCAAGTTTATTTGAAGAGTGGTAATTTTATGGACACTTGATTCTGGGTCAGATTTACATTGGCATAGTATCTCTTTAACTGCAGAAATACTTGTCATGGCAGGTTACATACATGTGAGCAAGGAAGGTAATTTTTTTGTTTTTCATTTCATCTGAGATCCCCGAGGCACTTAAAATGGATGTAAATCATCATGATAGACAAACAGGAAGAGAGAAGTGAAGTTATTTCCCAGGTTCACTAAGCAAATCAATGACAGAGCCTAGGGTGACCAGATATCAAGTGTGAAAAATTGGGACAGAGAATGGGGTGGGTAATAGGAGCCTATATAAGAAAAAGCCCCAAATATAGGGACTGTCCCTAAGAAATCAGGACATCTGGTCACCCTAACAGAGCCACGAATTAACCAATGAGTCTTGCAACTCCAGTCTCCAGGTTTAATCACTTGACCCCACCCTATCTCTAAAATGAGCTTCCTTTCCAGGTGGGTGCAGGAATATCTTTTATTGGACCAATTTCTGTTGGTGAAAAAGAAGCTTTTGACCTACACAAGCTCTTCTTCAGGTCTGGGAAAGGCACACAGTGTGTCACAGCTAAATACAAGGTAGAAGAAATTGTTTATCATAAGTAGTTAACATATATTCTAAGGGACTGCATTAACACCACTGCAGTCATAGGACAAGAAAAAAAAAGGTGGGGGGGCAGCTTAGTGGGTTACAGATTGTTAAATAAAGCATAAATCCAGTGTCTTTAAACCATGGTTTTACATTTAAGCTCCCAGCTCACCTTTTGAAGGTGTTGTGCAGGTTTCCTTTGAGGATGAGGACTGAGAGGTCAAATATGGAGTGATCATTTTGTGAAAAATGTTGGCCCACTGGTGGTATGTTTTTGTCTTCTGTCATTTTTCTGTGTGAGTTCATTCAATAGCATAGTAGTTGTCTGGTTTCACTCAAACTGTTGTTACTGAGGCATTTAGTGCACTGGGTGAGGTACACCTTATGTTGTGATAAGCCTGGGTAAGATCCATGGATCTTGAAAGGTGTGTTATGGGGGATATTGATCATCGTAGCAGTCAGTGATGTGTCTACAGGATTTGTATCTGTTGTTCTGGCAGAGTCTGGTACTGCTTTGAGTTGATGTGTCCTGGGCTGATGATGAGCTTGGCTAGGTTGGGGATTTGTTTGAAGGCCAGAAGAGGGAGTTCAAGAAAGATTTCTTTCAGGATGTGGTCCCCTCCGAGTATGGGTTTAATTGTAACCTATATGGGTTCCAGTGTGGGATGGTAGGTGACAATTAGGGGTGTGCGCTCAGAAGTTTTTTTGTTCTTCTGTATTGAAGCAGATTCCTAACAAGGCAGCAATGATTAATACCCCCTTTCAAGATCCATGGGACCTATCCATGCCTATCACACATGAGGTGTACCTCATCAAATGCCTCAACAATAGCTTTGTGCATGACACCAATCACTATGATTCTCGAATGAACTCACACAGAAAAATGATACAAGACGAAAACACCATCTCACCTGTAGGCAAACATTTTTCACAAAAACTATCACTCCGCTTGTGACATCTCAGTCCTCTTCCTCAAGCGAACCTGAACACCACTTTCAAAAGATGAGCCCAGGAACTTAAATCTATAAACTTTGCTAGACACCAAAAATCATGAATTTAATAATTACAATCTGTAACCCACTAACCCTCCTTTGTCCTATGACTGTAAAGGTGTTAAACAGTCCACTTCACCTTGAATGATCTTTTGCAATGTGTGTTAATTCTGTCTGTTCCACCCTTGTATTTAGCTGTGACACACTGTGTACCTTTCCCAGACTTGAACAGGAGTCTGTACAAGCTCAAAAGCATGTCTCTCTCACCAACAGAAGTTGGTCCAATAAACGATTACCTCACCCACCTTGTCTCTCTAATATCCTAGGACCAACACAGCTACAAAACCACTGCAAATAATAATGGGGTTTGTCAGACTGACTAGCACTGGCAATTTCATATCAGAGCCATCAACAAGTGATGCCTTCAATCTAAGGAGGAAGACAAAAACAAGCTTTACCTCAGAGAGCCGCAAAAAGGAATAATAAAAAGGAGTTAAGAGATTAAATCAGCCCAAATTGATAATAAACTCCAGGTTTGTTTTGAACTGAGCTCACTCCCAAAATGTGACTTTTGTGTGGAATGACTCAGGGGATTGGCTGAACCAGGAATGTTTTGATTTTTATATTCTGGATTTCATTATCTCCTTTGGGAAAGTGGATGCATCTGAAAGCCTGAAAGTTCATTTGTAAAAATCCTGCCATAGCTAGACAAGCAGGAGTGAAACCAAGCAGGATCAAGTGCATGCTGGTGCCTTTGAGGCAGAATTCAAGTTCCTGCTTTGCTTCAACATTCACTGAGTCTGCAATGGGGGAGCAAAGAAAGAGGCTTTCATTACAGCAACAACACATCAGCCCGTTTTGGGGGGCAGTTTCTTTGTCTCAGCTTTACATTGCAGCATGTAGAAGCAGCTCATTCTGTAACACAGACAAATTCCTCTGTTCCTCACTTTTGCCTTACCCTCCCTACCAGCTGGTAACCACCGCTAAGACCTCATCCTGAACCAGGAGATTGTTTATATCACCCCCATGGAAAACTTGTTGCTTCAGGCCACCACAGTTAACATTCCTCCTGCAGAGGTTCAGTAGTTCATTTAATGCCATGATAATTACACTATATGGGCTTCCTGAGACAAGGGTATACCTCCAGAGAATCCCTCACTGATATTTATCTTGAGTCGTGTCCCCCCCCCCCCCCCCCACCATGGTTAGGACTGAGAGGAAAAAATAAAGCCAGAACACATAAGAGATAACATTGCCCAGTCAAAACACCCCTGAGCTGTGGGGCACTAGAAAGCAGGATTGAGATCCAAATGTCACAATGAGGTCTGTGAGATTGATGGATGCGTAGACAGACAGAAATCTACATTCTGCATCATATCACAGGCCAGCCTCTAAAACTGACTCAAAGAAATGATGTTGCAGCTATTTATCTACTCCTTAGAGCCATCATTTCTCAGGGTGCTCAGATCATTCATAATGATCACAGAGGTGTCCCTGCACCAGTCAAATATAGGACAGGACTGAGAACAAAGGGAACACTGAATGAACGCTCTCCTTACACAAGATTTTACATCTGAAAAGTATTTGGCCCTGTAAAACATGAGAGGGAGATGCTTATCTCTGTCACCCCACATGCTCTTTTCACCCACCACGCCAAAGCTCCATACCTACTGCATATTGAAGTTGTTTAGTTTCAAAGACAGCTGACAATAATATTCTCATTTATAAAGCATGTTTCCCCCATCCTCAGAAAAGGACTCTGGGTGCTGCATGAGCGATTACACTCAGTCACAATAATACAGTAGACTAAAAGCTCAATTAAAAAACAAACATATGACAGGAATTGAACAAAAACACTTTTGAAAAGGGAGCGTTGTCTTTCCTCTAGCAATTTCTTTATGAAAGCATGTTTCATAGCTCTCCTTATCAAAGCACATTGCATAATAATCATTTGGAGTAGGGAAGTAGTATTATTTCCTTTTTTACACCTGAGGCAATTGAGGCACAGAGATACCTGGCCAGATTTTCAAAAGAGTTCAGCACCAAACAGTCCCTTTTGTTTTCAATGGGAGATGCTGGGGGCTGAGCATGTCTGAAAACCCGGCTTCTTCATTTAATTACCTAAATAGAAGATGAACTGTTTTGAAAACATGGTTCTGTGGGTATGTCTACACTGCAATTAAATTAGCTGACTCAGGCTAACAGGCCTTTTAATTGCCTTTTAGACATTTAGGCTCAGGCTGGGGCCTGGGTGTTGTATCAACCAGGCAAGGTACTAACAAGCTTCAACAGGACTTTATTTTTAAAGTGGAAACCTCTTTACCAAGCTGCTGCTGCTGCACCCTCAGAGGAGGAGCCTCTCAACTCCTCCCCCCTCCTTCCTGTCTTTTCAGACTCCCAACAGCCAGTGCTCCCAATTCTAATAATTACAAGCAACATCTAAACACCACATTCCCTCCTCTCTTAAGAAACTCTCCCAATTAAAATAAACATTATTGTTCTAACTACAGGAACAAATATGAAACAAGACACTATACTGTTGGCAGAAATATTACATTGAAAACACTGTAGATACTACATAACATAGTCTCTAGTCCAGACAGGTAGTTGTCTGGGTCTGACAGGCCGTCTCTCAAGCCTTGGTTCCAGTGCAATGTCTTGTTGTGTTGGTACTACGGTGAAGTCATCCAGTGCAGGCTGGGTGTTGGCATAATCTCCTCTTGGTGCATAGGCAGGTGCAAGATAAGAAGCATTCCACACCTGCCCATCAGAAAGACGATAGGTGTAAGGTCCCTTCTTCTCTATGATTTTAAGAGGAGCTGTGAATTTATGGTCCCCTTTGCGTAAAATTCCAGGTTTTTGTATTCTAACGAAGGAACCACACTGAAACTTTGGTTCCTTAGCACCCCGCCACTTGTCTGTGAAAGCCTTAGACTTTGCTTGGTTCTGTTCAACTGTTTTTCTCACATCATCCTCGTTTGGGGCATCAGGTCGTGCCTTTAACAATCCAGCAATGTTCAGTTTAGTATTCATCTGTTTCCCATGCAGTAACTCTGCGGGTGATCTCTGCGTTGTGGCATGTTGTGTAGCCCGGTATGCTTGCAAGAAATCAGCAGTGAAGGGTATCCACAATCACCCTTCTAGTTTAGCTGTTTGCAAACTCTCTTTCAAACTTCTGTTAAACCGTTCAATGACCTTCTGTGTAAAATGTTCCTCTGTGCTAGAAAAGTTTCATACTCCAGTGAAGTAAATTGACTACCATTATCTGAAACCAGTTCTTTGTGTTTACCTTCCCTGCTAAAAACTGAAGAGAGGAACTTAATTACTGTAGCAGAAGAGATTTGTGATGTAAATGCTACCTCAGACCATTTACTGAAATAGTCTATTAAAGTGATGGCATAATGGCAGTCAATTGGAGCAGTATCAAAGGGTCCTATAATGTCAATCGCCACTTTTTCCCCATGCAGATTCAGGAAAAGGAACAGGCTGTAATGGAGGGATACATGTCACTGCTGTCTTATCATGCATTTGGCAAGTGACACAGGATTTTATGAGAGCTTCAGTTTGAGAGTCCATCCCTGGCCACCAATACAGATCCCGTAGTTGTTGTTTGGTTCAGACAATTCGTTGATGAGTAGCGTGTGCCAGGTGTATGAGTTTTGATTGTAATTCTTCTGGCACAAGGAGCCGGTGTGCACCTCGTAGCACACAGGCATCAAACAAAGAAAGTTCATCCTGAACTCTAAAATAAGGCAGCAAAACTGGGTCAAGGTTTTTAGGGTGACTGGGCCATCTCTTTGTCAGAAATTCCCGCAGTTTTTGTTGAATTGGACATGCTGAACAAGCAGCTTGAAATTGTTCTCTTGTAACTGCAGTGAGAGTGCTTGTAATAAGCGCAACCACTACATCCCATCCTCTGGTGGACCATCTGGTGAAGGCAAAGGCAAGCGAGAAAGGAAATCAGCGACCACATTTTGGTTTCCAGGCTTATATTCCAGTTCATAATTGAAAGAGAGTAGTCTCGCAGACCATCGTGCAATACGGTATCCTGCTCTTCACAGTCCTTTCGTGATGAGCAACGTCGACTGTAGAATATTTTCTTTCAGCATTACTTAGTGTCCTTGAAGCAAATGCAACAGTCCTCTCTGTGTTGTCCTCATCCAGTTGTGTAAGAACAGCCCCAAGTCCATAATCAGAAGCATCAGTAGTTACAATTGTGGGCAATGCAGGACTGAATAGTGCAAGTACTGGACTATGTACAATCAAGTCTTTCACAGTTTTGAAACTAGCTTGTGCATCCGTTGTCCACATTAAGGTTGAACTTCTCCGTAGTGATTCCCGTCACGGTTCAAAGACAGAAGCATAATTGGGAAAGAATTTTGCATACCAGTAGGTAAGACCGAAAAAGGAATGTAAGGTTTGCAAATCTGTTGGAGGAGGAGTATTTGAAATTGACAGGATATGATCTGGATCAGGTTTTAGTCCAGCCTGTGAAATTGTATGCCCCAGAAAGGAGAGTTCAGTTTGTCTAAATTTGCATTTGGATCTATTGAGCTGGAGGCCTGCTGTGCTGATGCAGTTTAGTACAGACTGCAGGTTATTGTCATGCTCCTCAGAAGTATTTCCAAACACGATAATATCATCCAGATAGCACTGAACTCCATGTTGATTCTTCAGAATCAATTACATCATTTTTTGAAAGGCACTTGGGGCAGATGCGAGACCATATGGAACACGTTTAAAACGAAATAGTCCCTCATGTGCAATAAATGCTGATAGGTCTCTGCTATCTTCATGCAACATAACCTGGTGCTATGCGCTCTGCAAATCAAGAGTAGAAAACATCTTTGCTCCACGGAGTTCTGCAAATACTTCTATGTGAGGAAGAGGATGGCTGTCAATCACAATAGTTTTATTTGGCTCCCTGAAGTCCACACAAAGGCAAATGCCTCCACCCTTCTTCTGTGTCACTACTATAGGTATAGGACACATTCCGAGGAGTCAATCTCTTCAATAAATGTCCTTTTGAACAAGTTTTCTAAGTTCCTCTGAAACAGCTTCCCAGACTGAAAATGGTAAGCGCTGTAACTTCTGTCGTACAGGCATCACATTATTCCGCATTTTAACTTTATGCAGAAACCCATAAGCACAGCCAAGTTTCTCCTCAACTTGGTGTTGGGTCCCAGCTGAAACTGGTGTGTGTACCGCAAGAGTGCTTTGCTGTGGAAGATCAATTCGTCCATTAACTACCCTGAGATTTAAAGAAGCCAATACCTCTCTGCCAAGGATAGGAGTGCCTCTGTGGACAATGTAGAACTCTGCAATTACACAGAAATCACCAAAAGTAACTATTACTAGCAGGCAGCCATGTACTGGAATATGGGTTTTCAAATAGCACACCAAGTGAAGTCTGGGTTCAGTAATGCAGATAGTTGGAATCAGGTAGTATAGATACTGCTGTGCCAGTGTTCAACATTAACTGAATAGAGTGTGTTTTGCCTGAGGGTATGGCGGAAACATTTACAGTGCACTTTATCTGTTCTGGAATATGTGAAGTAGTGATTTTGTCCACGCTCAGCACAGTAACATCTGGTATTGTAATTGCATGCACCTGTTGATTGAACTGGCTACTGCGACATACTTTAGCAAAATGTCCAATCTTTTTGCAGTGATTGCACTGAGCTACTTTTGCTGGACATCCTGTGTAGCCTGCAAGGTGTTGTGGGGATCCATAGCGAAAACATGCTTTTATTGTATTTTGAATTTGCTGATTCGGTGGTTTTTCATTAGTTTTCCCTCCTGCAATTGTGTGTCTGCAGCGGTAGTGAAATTTTCTGCAAAGGAGTCACAGCCTGGACCGTGCCTCCTGTACCATGCTCATTATTTTGGCTTCAGCTGTAGCTGACTCAATCTGAGTAGCAATGGTTATTGCTTTTTCTAGTGTATTGTGGTTCTAGAAGTAAGCTTTCTCTTACATGAAGCATGGTTGTTTTCTCAATGAGCTGGTCTCTAGTCATCATCTGCAATATTCCCAAAGTCACAAATTACAATCTGACTCCTCAGGGAAGCAATATACTGCATTATAGTTTCCCCTGGTTTCTGCTCATGCTGGCGAAATCTGCAGCAATTAGCTACTACATTCACTTTTGGCACAAAAAATTCTTTAATGCATTGAGTGCAGTCTCATATTTATCATCTACAAGGGGAAAAGTGTAAAATATACGCTGCCCTTCTGCTCCAAGGCTGTGGATTAGCAGAGCACTCTTTCTTACTTCAGAAATCTCTGTAGCACTGATTGCAAGCAGATAGGTCTCAAACATATGGATCCAGGTAGTAAAAGCAATTGGAGGCTCACCTGGGCTTTGCAGAAAGTGTGCAGGTGGGTTCAGAGGCAGAAGATCCATCCTCGTCGCCAAAATGTTGTATCAACCAGGCAAGGTACTAACAAGCTTCAACAGGAATTTATTTTCAAAGTGGATACCTCTTTACCAAGCTGCTGCTGCACACTCTGTAGCTTTCTCCCAGCCTCTCAATTCCTCCCCCCTCCTTCCTGTTTCCTGTCCTTTCAGACTCCCAACAGCCAGTGATCCCAATTCTAATAATTACAAGCAACTCTAACCACCACACTGGGCTATAGGACCCTACAAGGTAGGAGGGTCCGAGAGCCTGTAGTTCAGCTGAAGCCCCAACATCTACACCAAAATTAAACAGCTTCTTAGCCTGAGCCCTGTGAGCCTGAGTCAGCTGGCACAGGCCAGCCATAGGATTTTAACTGCAGTGGAGACATACCCATTGCGACTTGCCCAAGATCACACAGGAAGCCTGTAGGAGAGCTAACAATAGAACCCAGATCTCCTGACTCTCTGCCTGGTATTTAAGCCCCAGTATCATCTTCCCCTTCTCTTTAACAACCCAAATCAAAGTAGTGTCCATGAACAATCTAGAACTACCTTGCTGCGACAGTATTTTGGCCAGGCAGTGTCTGAGACCTCTTAATTGAGCCCTGTCCTGACTGGTCTCTGCACTCTGGTTCTAGCCACCTTTTAGGGTTTCCATCTTTGTGCCTTAGCTCAGCCAATGACCTGGGTTTTTGCTGCCGTGGCTGCTAGGAGTGTAAGTCACTCCAACTGGAACATCTGCTCCATCCCATTCTCCCCTCCTCAGTTTTTATACAATATCTGAAAAAAGTATCATTACTGTTTGATCAGCTATGGGGAGGCATTGAGGCCTAGCGGACAGGGAACTGAGCTGGGATTCATTCCATTACCAGCTCTGCCACTAGGCTGCTAGGTGACCTTGGGCATGTCACTTCTCTGTGCCTCAGTTGCCACATCTGTAAAATGGAGATGATACTGACCTCATTTGTAAAGCTCTTTAAGACCTAGTAATGCAAAGAACTAAGTATTATTATTATGTGGACTTTCTAGACACTCATTTCAGAGTCACAAATCCTTCACAGGCCATTCACTTAGTTATTTGGGTTCAGACTAAAATAGCTAATGACTAACTTACTGAATAAAGAAATGCTACTGTACTCCTTGGAGTATTGCTTCCTGTGCCTCCTCCCCCATCCTCAGACATGTGTTAGTAGTTAAGAGCTGTTTGCTGAAGTTCAAAGTTTGGCAGTGGTGGTGGTGGTGGGGAAAACTACGATCAATGGTCAAAACACAAGAGTACAAGTAAAAAAATAAAAGACATTCTGATGAGAGACATACACAATACTTTGTACGTTTGTAGTTGGCGAAACAGAAACGGGACAGAGAACTTAGGTCTTGATAACAGACATAAATCTGCGGCAGAAATTAGACTGAGCCAGTATGAAGTGGTACTCTGTACCAGCATTTGTCTGGGGGTCCTTTGGTTTGTGCAGAATTTAAAAACATTTAAAAAACAAAACAAAACACTTTTGAACATGACCTGATGCAAGGCAATGCAATTCCAGAATCAGAAGACAAAAAACCTGAAACACAAGCTGAAAATTTGGAAGGGTTAGCTCTGAGTCCTCACAATGATAATGTAAATGTCAGCATGGTTAGCTATTTTACTGATAATGATTTTAGCAGCAATATCCTGCTCTTCTGGGACAGTGGGAGGAGCTGAAGCAGAATACTGTCATTTCCACCTGCCCTGAGCATGTACTGGAGTATGACACAAGCATGCCTACAACACTGAGGGTGCAGGATGAATCCCAGCTTTTGGGTGGCAAGTGAATGTCAGTTATCATTTATGTACCATTGGAACGTGGACACAGGATGAAGAGGCTGTGGGTACTACTTTTTATGAAAAAAAAAAACAAAAAACCAAAAACACAACCAACAATGAAACCAGCAACTTCTCTGCATCCCCCAAATCAGAAAATAACTAACAAAAATTTAAAATCAAGGTAAAACAATCCATAGATACCAGCCTTTAAATCATCCCTCCCTCCCTCCCTCCCTGATCCCTAGAAAAATTGATTAACTTTGCTGTGTGCCTTAAACATTGACAAAGTTGGGCCATTTCAGTCCAAACCAGAGGCTCCTCATAGAGAATGCCCTTCCAGCAGGGTCCTCTCTTTCTCTTAAAGTGAAGTGGCTCCAGCCTGAGATTGGCATTTTAGCCTGGGGAGACAGATACTCTCTCAAGTAGGCAGGTTCCAAGCCATTTAGGGCTTTTAAACTGCAAATCATGTTATCCTAGTTTGGTCCAAGAGGATTATATATTTAATGGAAGATTTCTGTGGCTGTTTGCTAAAGTTTGCCAAGTACCTGATTTCGATTACCAGCAGGGACTGGTATATAGAAAAGTTTCTGTAGGTCTATAATTTATTAAGATAATGCTAAGTTTCCAGGCAGGATTGTTCCCTCCAGCATATTTGAGTGACTTGTTTAGTCTTGCTTTAAAAGTCCCAAGTGATGGAGACTCCCACACATCCCTTAAATGACTATTCCCCAACCTAATGCATCTCATGTGTCAGGAAGTTTTGTTCATATTTGTTCATATTTCTCTTCGCATCATCCCATTTACTTTTCCCATTTACTTCCTCTCTTCCCCTCCCCCCCCAATAATTCTTCCCCTTCATTGGTGTTACACCCTTCGAATATTTATACTGGCAGGCTATTACATTGCCTTCTTTGGCTTTTCTTAGCCAGGCTAGGCATATTTAGCCCCTTTAATCGTTCTTTGTCATTTAGCCCCTCCAGTCTCCCGGTAATTTTTGCTGCTTTTCTTTGAACTCTTTCCATTTTCTCCTATATCTTTTTGGTATTAGATGTGGTGCCCAGAAATTAATGCAATATTCTAGACGCACTAACACCAGGAGCCATATATAGCAAGAGTACTACCTCCTTCATGGAATGATGCCTTTACGTTTAGAACTGACAATTGCACTGGAGTTTTTTTTCAGCTATATCACATTGAAAACTCATGTCTAATTTGCTTTCCACTCTCACCTCTACAGTAGACCTTTCAGCATTACTGCTTCCCAGATTTCTCTTTCCCTACTGAATGTAAATTTGGAGTTCCCATCTCAAAGATAATTAGCTCGTTCTAGCAAGGTTAAATGCAACAGACGTCATGTTTAAATAGTCCGTATTTGCTAAGACAACAGGATGTGACTATGACCTATTAAGGGTCTCTCCAAGGCCTAAGTTTTGTTGCAGAGCTGATAGGAAACAAAACTCAATCAATATGAAACCATAACCATTCATAGCTTTATCTCAAAAACTGTCACACTGTTACAGTAGTAGATTTTTCTGAAAGCCTACCAGACATTCCAGTTTACAAAAAGCGCTTTCAGTTGTTGGAGCTGCTTCCTGTGCTCCCATAAGGGACATTATTCTCCACTCTTGAGAGCTCTTCTTGAACGCCTCCTCAGAAATACATGGAGCCAGACTCTGATCTCAATTACACCAGCATAAATGGGGAGTAACTCCACTGAAGTTAATGAACATCAGGAAAAACATATTTTCTCATCCTCTGTGTAAGCTCGATGGTGTGGGTAAGTGGTGAAGCTCCAGATTTGGAATCAATTAAATCCTTTGGCCACATTTTGGACACCCCTGTTTTTAGGAGCCCAACTTGAAATACTTTAAACCCAAAATTATTTTTAAAAAACCCCCACATTATATTTAAGCCCAACTCATGATTTTGGGAGCCTGTCTCTTAATATTGAATGCCAGAGATTGGCAGTATTGGAAGCATAGCCACTACACCACCCCTGAGGTGGGTAGATGTGCACCTTCTGCTGTGTTGTCTGGCTGCAGTTGTGCCTGGCATCTGGTTAGCTCCTTGCACCCTCGTCTTCCATTGCACATCCATGCAGTGGCCAGACACTCTGCCCAGGATTTGTAAAACACTTTAAGTTGTACAATGACCTTTAACAGTCAGCCAGCTACTTTGCAGATCAAGGACTTGAGAACTATAAACCTCTCTCTCGCCAACTGTCACTGATGTGGTGATCTTGAAGAGCCGTGGTACTTTTATTGGTTTTAGGACAGCATGAAAAATTTTTACTTCTTGAAGAATGATCAAATAAGTGAGTGAGAATTGTACACATTGACGCAACATTTTTTTAGCGTGTGAGTGAGAATATGGAAGAAATGAGCAAGCAACGTGCAAAAGGACGAAATGGCTTTAAAAAAAAAAATCAAGCCGAGGCATGTTCTATTCAGCATCTGGCCTCTTTCCACAGCTGCTCCTCCTCCAACCAGGCATGCAGCAATCTCACTGCCACACACCCTATGGACTCGGCATCACTAGACTGTCAAACAACACAGTTTCCAAAACATATAAAGCATGAATTGAGCTAGAACCAAATGTTGATGATTTACAATACTACAGGGATTCTATCAAAAGTGAAGAAAGATCCTGCACCAAGACTGATTGATATACAAACCTCTTTTCAAGTTGCACCTCTGAAGACTAGTTTCTAAAAAACATTTTTCTTCCATCCCAGGATTTCTAAGCATCTGAGAGGTATCCCAGGTTCTTCAATTGCATTGTTGGACATGTCATGTGTTGACAGTTGCTTCATGACTTAAAGTGATCTGGGCTCCAGAGGGTCATAGGTCTGGACAAGATTTCAGGAGGTGGGGCTGCACTGTAAAATGTATTTGAACAAGCCGTCTGAACCCTCACACCAGTGAGGAAATAATGAAATTCCACTGACTGCAAGACACCTCCTCCTACCTCCCCATAACATTATTAGGAACACAGTTTGCAAAGTAGTCAAATGCAATGTAGGATTAGGGATAGAATTAGGGTATATCTGGGGCTAAAAATCACTCTTATTTGAGCATTTTGGCCTCAAACTTTTTATAAGCAAAGGAAACAGCCTAGTGCTCTGAACACAATATTGACAGCAATAAAAGTTTTGAGTTCTAATTTCTGCTCTCACACTGACTCCTCTGTGGCTTTAGGCAGGATACTAAATTTCCCAACCTATAAAATAGGGGCTAGTAATACTTACCTCCCTACCCTCCCCTGTTGTGGGAATTAGTTCATGTTCTCGGAGCACTTTGATGTGCTCTTGTTCTGAAGTGTTTACAATGGGATCTAATTGTACAGATTATTTTACTCAATAGCTCAGGAGAGACCACACCTAGAAGTTGCCTTCAGTTGTGGGAACCTGAATCTGCAAAAAGATTCTAACAGAATGGCAAGAGTTCAGAGAAGAGCAACAAAACTGAGTAAGAGGCTGGAGGGATTGTTCATAAAGTAATATTAAAGGAAATGAAAATGCATTGCTTCGTTGAAGGCCAGCCAATGGGGGGTGTGATAAGTATGTCTGAATATTCAAAAGGCATAAATATTGAAGGAAAGAATTTGCTTAGGGTAGTCCCATGGGTTATAACCAGGTAATTGGCAGAGAGATAAAGGGAAGCAAAAGAAGACAGCCCAAATTTCAGGGGTGGGTGTGGGGAAATCCTGACAGTGAGATCTGCTACACTGTGGATGAGACTTGCCAGGAAAACAGTGGAAGCCTCAATATTTGGGACACAGAAAACCCCTTGGGAAAAAACGTATTGTAGGGAAATATCCTGAACAGACAGGAGAATTGACTAGCTGTGACCTAATAGGTATTTTCTATCTCTATTTCTTTGATTCCTCCAGAAATATATATATATATATATATATATTTCATTTTGCAGTAGCACCCAGGGGCCCCAAACCAGGGGATCAGGTTCCCATTGTGCTAGGCTCTGTACAAACGCACTAATGCACTCATATCTATCTTTCTAACTACACCGGACCCTTGCTAGAACGCAGGATTTGGGATTCATGCACGGTACTGCATTATAGAGGGGACCGCGTTAAAATGAATTCCAATTGAAGTAATTAAATTTGGGATTCATGGCCGCGACCGCGTTATATGCGAATTTGTGCTATATAGATGCGTGTTCTAGCGAGGGTCTGGTGTATATTATAAAATCAGTGGTGTCCAACCTTTTGTCCTGGTAGCTGACTGTATTACTTAAAAAAGTCCAAGGGGCACAGTCACTACTTTGGAGGGGATTCTCTGCCCTGTTCTGTTCTTTTGGAACCACTCACATAGCAAAAAAGGAACCTGCTGGGAGAGAACAAAAAGTCAGGAGTGGCTCTGCCACTGCAGAAGCTGCAAGAGAAGCTCCCTCTGCCTCCTCCACACAGGAACAATTTTGAGTGTAGCTCAGGGAACACCTTTTCAATTCACGACCACGTGCAAGTTTTCTTCTTAACACAAAAAGAAAAGGAGTACTTGTGGCACCTTAGAGACTAACCAATTTATTTGAGCATGAGCTTTCGTGAGCTACAGCTCACTTCATCAGATGTATACATCTGATGAAGTGAGCTGTAGCTCACGAAAGCTCATGCTCAAATAAATTGGTTAGTCTCTAAGGTGCCACAAGTACTCCTTTTCTTTTTGCGAATACAGACTAACACGGCTGTTCCTCTGAAACCTTCTTAACACAGTCGCCTTGGAGGGCCACAGGTTGGACACAGATCTTCGAGATGTATAACTGCATCAAGAATTATCAGAGGGATCCAAAGCAATGGAGAAATAGACTATGAAGTGGGGTAGCTGTGTTGGTCCCCAAATATTAGAGAAACAAGTTGGGGTGAGGTAATATCTTTTATTTTAGCAACTGCAATTGGTGAGAGAAGTGACCTGAAGAAGAGCCCTGTGTAAGTTCGCAAGCTTGTCTCGCTCACCAAACAGAAGTTCGTCCAATAAAAGATATTGCCTCACCCACCTTGTGTCTCTGAGTCATTCGTTCATGAAAAATAAGTGGAATTTTCAAGGTCATTGTGGAAATCCACATCCCTTCTGGAAGTGTTTTGTTTCTCAGTGACCATATTAGCTGACATACCTGTCATGAAATCAGTTGCAGCAGAGACTACAGAAATATTTGGGCTAAGGCAATTTTGCCAAGTCGGTAATGGCGAGCCTAGGTACCTGATGGAAGCTCAGACTAAATAAAAGTGGGTTCCATTTAGTTCTGGCAGGAGAAGTCCAGGCTCTGGACTTTGGGGTTAAGCAGAAGGCCTTAAACCAGAGGTGGGCAAACCACGGCCCACAGGACCATCCTGCCCGGCCCCTGAACTCCTGGCCAGGGAGGCTAGCCCCCAGCCCCTCCCCCCAGCCTCCCCTCCCCCACAGCCATGTGGGCAGCGCTCTGGGCGGTGGGGCTGTGCGCTCCTGCAGTGCAGAGCGGCAGCATGTCTAGCTCTGGCCGGGCAGCGCAGCTGCCAGACATACTGCTCTGAGCAGCATGGTAAGGGGGTGGGGGGTTGGGTAAGGGGCAGAGGATCCTGGGGAGCAATCAGGGGACTGAGAGCTGGGGGCGGTTGGATGGGACAGAGGTTCGGGGGGGGGGGGCGCAGGGGACAAGGAGCAGGGAGGGAGGGGGTTGGATGAGTGGGGAGTTCTGAGGGGGCCAGGCTGTTTATGGAGGGCTGGGTAGGGAAGGCTGTGCCTCCCCACAATTTCGCACCCCGGGGGCCAAAAACTTTGCCCACCCCTGCCTTAGATAAGCTAAAGGCCATGACTGAAGTTAGGGCAGAGTTTGAATTGAGGACTGCTTTGAGTTCCTCTTGTGAAACAAAACAACTTCAGAAACTCCACTGATGTGAGAATGTTCATGAAGCCATTACCATATGGAATGGGAAGCGCCTGCTTTATTCCTGTGGTTAGGAGCATTCATCTGTTTGGAGAAGAGGCTGGAGAAAGTATTTGTCAACTGTTTTAAGTTTAACGTGGGAAGGGATCTGCTCCATCTAATGTCTGCCTCATTTAGCGGGAAGTTGACAAGCTGCTGCTTTATCTGAGAAACCAAAAGACCTCTTTCACTATCATTTTCAACAAGGCTAGGGAAAATCTGTCCCCCACAAAAAACAGGAAGTCTGCCAATCATATGGGTGCAGATCCTATGCTGTCTTATGCACACTGGGTAGCCACATGCTTACGTCCTCTCCTCTCCTTCAGGAAAAGCACTTGAATTTATGGACCAAGGGATTTTCCTCAGAACACTATAATACATGGCATTTCCAAGGGTGAGTCAGCCCATTATTTGCACATTTGCAGTTTTGTGCACAGACAGGGTAGTTCAACCTGGGACTGTGCAAGATTTACCCACACATTTGGAACCCAGTACTGCAGTCCCAGCCTGCAGCATCCACCCCCTACCGATCTTGCCCTATTTCCCTTCCCCATCACTTGCAACAGCACCTCATTGCTAACCTACAGCTCTGTTATTTGAGTGCTGGGCCACTCCTAGGCTGAGTTGCCAACTCTGTCAGCCTGTGTAGTGATTTTGTCTAGTACGGGGTCAGCAACCTGTGCCTCCAGAGTCACAGGCAGCTCTTTGGCTGCCCCCTTGCGGGCAGCCATTTTTTGAGGGTGCCCGCAAGTGCAGGCTCTGGCCAGGAGGCGCTTACCACAGGCAGCTCCTGATTGGTGGCGCAGCAGGGCTTTGGCCCCACAACGCTCCCAGAAGCGTCTGGCTGCTGGCACATCTCTGCACGCCTCTTTGGGGGAGAGGGGCAGCGGGTCTCTGTGCGCTGTCTGTACCCATAAGCACTGTCCCCACAGTTCACATTGGCCAGTTCCCAGTCAATGGGAGCTGTGAGAATGGGGCTGGGGGCAGGGGTCACCCCCACCCCCAGCAGGGGCATGCAGGGACATGCTAGCAGCTAGCCGCTTCTGGGAGCATCATGGGGCCAGGGCAACAGGCAGCCTGCCTGAGCCTTGCTGCGCTGCGGGCCAGGAGCCGCCTGTGGTAAGCACCTCCCAGCCAGGGCCTGCACCTCACACCCCTTCCCGTACCCGAACCCCCACCTCAGCCTGGAGCCCCCTCCTGCACCCCAACTCTCTCCCAGAGTCTGCACCCCTCATCCTCTCCTGCACCCCAACCCACTGCCCCAGGTCAGAACCCCCTCTTGCACCCAAACTCCCTTCCAGACCCCACACTTCAATCCCCTACCCCAGCCCAGACCCCCCTCCTGTTTATATTCAAATTCAAACGGCAGAAGTCACATTAAAAATATTGGTGAGTAGTAATAACTTTAATACTGTATGTTCAATTATTATTAGTTGATTAATTCTAACTCTACAAGTAGCTTTGCGTGTGATGCGGCTCTCAAAATATTTTGGTCAAAGACAAAAACAAAAAAATGGCTCTTCTTTGAAAGGTTGCCGACCCCTGCTCTAGTGGAACACTGTACTTGGTAGAGTAAGTGGAGACAAGACCAGAAAATTCATTTCATCTTGTGAACTAAAACAGATTTTCCATGCAACTCTTCACAGGCATAAAGGCTACAAATAGAGCTACAAGGATTCTGACAAACGCGGGCATTTTGCTATCTGCCTGCAGCAGTCTGAACAACCTTTCTGCCTCTCTTCTGGAAGTACCACCTCCTGTAGGCCATATTTCCAAATGATATTGGAATCAATAATCCTTGTTTATATAACACTGTATCTTAAAAGTGTTTTATAAACAGTCAGTCTTCATAACTCCTTTGTAAAGTAAGTTAATATCCTCATTTTACAAGGTGAAGAACTGAGGTATAAAAGAGATTTATGCTTCTCTACACAGAGCAGCAATGTACACCATATAATGGGAGCTGCGGCTGCTCTGCTAGAACCCCTCAGTCCCAAACTACAACCTCTTGCTGTTCTAGTCCTGGGTCACCCCTGTAAATGAACACTGGGTACCATCAAATAACCCCGTATATCAATGTCACCAAGAAAATAACTGCACTGTCTATGTGTCAGAGAGAAAAGTGTGGAGCTAGGTATTCATCTACCAGAGCCCCTCTGAAATTATGCATCACAGAAAAGCTCCTGAAATCATTATTGTAACGCTGGCAGACCAACTACCAGCTCATCCAAGGACCCTAGGTCTCAACTGAACACTGACTAGTACATAGCTGGATCTAGTCTGGCTCACCTGTATGTTAATATGGTTAAAACAGGTATTCGAATTCTAAGAATGTGTTTACACTTTATGAAATGCTTGTAAGTTGGGGTATGCATTAGTCTCATTTACAATATCTGTATCCCAAGGTTAATATTGAAGTGTTTGCTCTGTAACTGTAAATTATCAGATGAGACAGAGGAATTAGTGTGAAATACTGGTTTACAACAAAAGGTGTCATCTCCTGCCCAACAAAGAAGGCCATCAACACCAGATAAACTATAGGTATTGTGGAACATCAGAAGACAAAAGGCTTTGTTGATTGCTCTCCCTTCCCTCCATCCCGATGGAGAAGAGACAAAAGTGAATTCCTCCCATCAACTAAGGGCTCCTATACCAAACTGCTACAGTGGCACATCTGTAGTGTTTCAGAGGAACAGCCGTGTTAGTCTGTATTCGCAAAAAGAAAAGGAGTTCTTGTGGCACCTTAGAGACTAACCAATTTATTTGAGCATGAGCTTTCGTGAGCTACAGCTCACTTCATCAGACGTATACCGTGGAAATTGCAGCAGTTTCCACGGTATACATCTGATGAAGTGAGCTGTAGCTCACGAAAGCTCATGCTCAAATAAATTGGTTAGTCTCTAAGGTGCCACAAGAACTCCTTTTCTTTTTACATCTGTAGTGCTTCAGGGTAGACACTTATGCTGACAGGAAGGGTTCTCAGTTTAGGTAATCCACCTCCCCAAGACATAGTAGCTAGGTTGATGGGAGAACTGTCCAGTTGACTAGCGCTGCCTGAACCAGTGGTTAGGACATTTCAACTCCGGGGCTCAGGGATGTGGATTTTTCCCATCCCCTGAGTAATGTAGTTATATCGACCTAATTTCCTAGTGGAGATTGGGCCTGAATTTGCAACTCAAAGCAGAAGAGGAGAGAGAATAAAAAGCCCTAGCAAGGAGAAATGGAATCTCTCTTCTTCTTGGACTCTCACGGGCAAGGTTTTCTAGGCATAAGTGAGAGATCACCAGTGTTTGAGTTAGTCCTAAAGGTATCTATAGAGCTTGCTTATTATAGCAGCTTCTGTTACCCTTTGAAACTTAAGACTGGAACTCATTTGTGTGTGTAAGTTGGCCTGCTTTAATCTTGTAAATAACTCTTATTTCCTTTTCCTAACGAATACATCTTTAGATAGATTATTATAGGACTGGCTACAGGTGCTGTCTTTGGTGTGAGATTTAATATACAATTGACATGGTATACGTTACTGGTCTTTTGGGACTGGAAGTAACGTGAATATTACTGTGATTTTTGGTATAAGAGACCATTGTTCACAAAGGCAAGCTTAAATGGGTGGCAAGATAGATCAAAGTACCCAAGGGGACAGTTTGTGACTCCATGGCTGTTACAGTGCCTGAGGAGTTTATACTTGATAACTGGTTGCTGAAATCTAATTATAGAACTCTCAGCTAATTTGCAATTTGTGACTTGCTTCTTAACAGTCTGCCCTGAGGTGAGTACTCATGCTCTTGAGCCACTACAGGACAGCTTGACAACTATTCCTCTTAAAATTAACTCATTAAACAGCCCAGGATAATAACTGTGGGGGTTGCCTAAACTGTTGACTTCAGGTTCAACCCATGGTGGGCAGAAAAAAATTCTGTTTTGGCCCTGATTCAAACTAAATCATGACAATGCTGTGTCACAGGACACCTGTGAAGGAGCCATGGCAGTAACAGTTGTTCTCCACAGACTATTTTAGCTTCCCTTAACCAGTTATTACCATTTGTACATTACAATACACTCCCTGCATCTCACAAGTAGCACTATTCTGAAGCGAGATGCTGTGATAACAAGTAGTAACAGGGTTGCTCCTTTAACAAGATAGTGTTATCATTAAACCATAGTCTAACTGAGTTGGCTGAATAAGTGGCCTATGGGCATTAAGCCAACAACTCTGACACATCTTGCAAGAGAGATTTCTGGGGAAGTGAATAGGATAAGGATCCTGTTAGTTCACTAGTTTGAAGTCAGGGGGATAGTGACCAGAAGTTACCCTCATCTGACAGGTTTCAGAGTAGCAGCCGTGTTAGTCTGTATTCGCAAAAAGAAAAGGAGTACTTGTGGCACCCTAGAGACTAACCAATTTATTTGAGCATAAGCTGACAGCTCTGCAGTGACCTATGTGAAATTAACTGGTGTCCTAGTGGACAGGTGTCCATTGTAACAAGAACCATGACTGCAGTTGATCCCCATGCTAGCAGTCTCACAGAGAAACCAAAGACTGAATGGGCACACAGGCCAACCTATCCTCTTATGCCTAGAACTAGCCCCGCCAGAACAGTAGGAGGCACAGTGCTGGGGGAGCCTTGTATAGTGTTGATCCTGTTCTGTGGCTAGAGAGTTTCAGCAACTGCTTCCAGCTGCCCCTTTGCACCAACACTAAATGCAATGAAAAATAAAGTGTTATAAAATACAAGTGATTCTACATCTGACGAGAGGTTCCAGAATGCAACTGCTGCTATATGGACAGAACCCTGACAATGGCCCCCTTGCAATCAAGACAAAACAAGACATTTTTGAAGTTGTGCAATTTAGAACAGGAGCAATAAATACTCCAAGCTTTATTTTATTGAAAAACAAAAACCAACAACAGGTAATCATGTCTGTTACTGGAGAGGGCTGGAAATCCAGTTGAGGGGATTTCATTTACACTGGAACCAAACCTTTCTCTGGGGAATCTGCTTCACTAAATTGAATACAATACCTCTATTCGTTCATTGCTTTTTCCATTAGCCGCCTTGCTTTCGAGCACCCATTCTCTGCACAGCCCTCACTCCCACCCCAACACCATACTTCTTCTGTAACTATCACATGATCACTTTGCAAGCTGTGGTCCTTTCTTTCATTGTTATCCTTGTGATACATATTTTATGTGCTTGGCTTGCAGAAATGACGTCTGTTTAGATTAAAACCATGTTGTAATTTGGAGGAAAACATGCACAGCCACAGTTGAGCATGACAGAAGGAAGCTGCCCCTGGTTTTGGAAGCAGTAGTATCTCCCCATTGGGAATACTCTAGTACCATGTTTATTGCTTTAATCAAGAACAGGGGAAATGGCTGATGTTTAGCTGACCTTTCCACCCAGAACAGTGCGGAAGCTGCTCATCCCCCAGCTATATGGGGCAACCATTTTACAGGTACTCTCATTTCTACTTAATGGCTCTTCCATTTGTTCTAATGGCTTTCTCTACTTCTGGCAGGAGCATGATTTATGGAATCCACAAAAACGAATGGATTACACAGTTAACGAATGAATCAAACAAACCAAGAAAGGCCAGATCATATGATTGACTAAATGGGACAGAGTTATTCAAATGGAGCTTCTGTTACATGTATTTTACAGTTGCTTACACTGTAGTTTCAAAGAGATTGAAACTAGACATAAATTACTTTACTGTAATTTACATAAATTACATTTACTTCAAGCTAGATCTGCATCCTGTAACATCTTTCAGCAGTGAGTTGTCTCCCAGTGAATTAGACACTGTTAATGCAGTGACTGCAGACAAATATAGTGACTGTCTGGTGATGGTTCACACACTCCTTTGGACAGAAGAGCCTGGGAAATTTCTGTTTATCTTAGAAATACTGAAGACACCTAACATTTTAATTTATAAAAGTCTCTCTTGAGGAATGTCCAGGATTCTAGGGTTCTATCTGCTGCTCTTTTCGATTAGTTTCAGAGGAACAGCCGTGTTAGTCTGTATTCGCAAAAAGAAAAGGAGTACTTGTGGCACCTTAGAGACTAACCAATTTATTTGAGCATGAGCTTTCGTGAGCTACAGCTCACTTCATCAGTTTAATCAGTTTCATCGATTAGTAACTTGATCTTCCAAGCTGGCCGTCTAGGTCAGCAAAATGTTCATTAGCTCTTTGTGGCTGGCAAGGGTTCGATATTTCCTAGCTGGCCTACAGCAGCAGAAACTCTAGGGTGGACCTTGTCTTCAAGTGCCACCTGGACACCTATGATGAATACTTGACTCCAATGTCCATTCAGTACTTAAAGAGGAAGCCCCTCCGCATCACAGTAGTATCTGAGCACCTCAGACTCTTGTGTATTTATCCTTACAACACTCCTATAAGGAGGGGAAGTACTGTTATCCCAATTTTACAGATAGGGGATTCAGGCAGACAGAGACTTTGCCCAAGGTTACACAGGAAGTCAGTGACAGAGTAGAGAATTGAATACTGGTCTCTCAAGCCCCAGACCAGTCCCTTAACACTGGACCATTCTTCTTTTCATTTTTCTCCTACTGTGAGCATGGCTCAGTTAATAACACACCTGCCTTATCACAGGCAGGAGTGCTTTTAACTGAACCACATGGACACTAGGAGTTGAATAGCATAACTGTCCTAACTTGGGGTCCCAGAAGTAGAAGAGAGCAGTTCTGATAAATGCATTTTTCTCCTCACCCTGTTTCCCTAAAGTCATGTTTGTGGGTTTTTTCCTTTGACTTCTGACTTTTAAATGAATCATCAATTACAGATGAGCAAAGTCAGAGTGTAGTTTTGGTTTTGCAAAATCCTCATGGTTCAGGTTTTGGTTTTCTATAATCAAACCCAGGAATGATTCAGATCCAGCTCTCATTTTATTCAAATACCCATGGTAATTTTTTGGAAACTGTGGTGGTTTGATGATAGTTCCAATTCTGACACATTTTTACAACGCAAAAGGTGGTGGACAGTTTAAACAAAACCAGGAAGATTCCATGCCCTGCTTCATCCTATTCTATCACTATCATCTGGTCCAGATCTATTCAGTTTGTATTCCTAAAACCAGTGTTTACTCAATGGTCTTTCTTTTTTGTAGAAGAAAGGCCAATACAACACCAAAGGGTGTGAAGAGAATGAATTGTAAGTTGGAATCTTGGTTACCATTATAAATCTTCTAAGCTGTGACACAGAAAAGAATTAATGTTGAAGAAACAGAGGGGTTGTTGTTTATTTGTTAATACGGTTTGTAAAACATAAGAACAGCCATGCTGGGTCGGACCTATGGCCCATCTAGCCCAGTATCCTGTCTTACAACAGTGGCCAGTGCCAGAAGCTTCAGAGGGAAGAACAGAACAGGGCAATTGTTGAGTGATCCATCCCCTGTCATCCAATCCCAGCTTCTGCCAGTCAGATGTTTAGAGATATCCAGAGCATGGGGATTGCATCCCTGACCATCTTTTGATTATCTAAGTCATGGGATACTGGAGAGATTCCAGAGGACTGGAAAGGGGCAAAGATAGCACCAATCTATGAAGAAGGAAATAAGGACAATATGGGGAATTACAGACCAGTCAGCTTACCTATAAGTACCCCAAAAAGATAATGGAGCAAATAATTAAGCAATCAATTTTCCAACACTTACAAAAGAATACAGTGATACAGTAACAGTCAGCATGGATTTGTCAAGAACATATCGTGTAAAACCAAAGTAATAGCTTTCTTTGACGGGATAACAAGCCTTGTGGATGGGGGGAAAGCAGCAGATGTATTAAAGTCAAGATATACCACGACTTTTGATATTGTCTCAGATGACCTTCTCATAAACAAACTAGATGAAGCCACTATGAGGTAGGTGCATAACGTTCCCAGAGAGTAATCATCAGTGATTCACTGTCAAGCTGGAAATGCACATCAGTTCTGGATCCCGCAGGGATTAGTTCTGGATCCAGTTCTGTTCAAGATCTTCATCAATGATTTAGATAATGGCATAGAAGGAACACTTATAAAGTTTGCGGATGATACCAAGCTGGGAGAGGGTGAAAGTGCTTTGGAGGATAGGATTAAAATTCAAAATGATCTAGACAAACTGGAGAAATGGTCTGAAACCAATAGAATGAAATTCAGTAAGGACAAATGTAAAGTACTCCACTTAGAAAGGAATAATCAGTTGCATATATACAAAATGGGAAATGACTGACTAGGAAGGAGTATTGCTGAAAGATCTGGGGAGCATAGTGGATCACAAGCTAAATATGAGTCAACACTGTCACACTGTTGTTTAAAAAAATAAAAGCAGCAAACATCATTCTGGGATGTATTAGCAGGCGTGTTGTAAACAAGACATGAGAAGTAATTCTTCCACTCTACTCCACGCTGATTAGACCTCAACTGGAGTATTGTGTCCAGTTCTGGGCACCACATTTCAGGAAAGATGTGGACAAATTGGGGAAAGTCCAGAGAAAAGCAACAAAAATGAAGGTGTAGAAAACATAACCTGTGATGGAAGGCTGAAAAAAAAAAAAAAGGGTTTGTTTAGTCTGAACATGAGAACAGTTTTCAAATATATAAAAGGTTGTTACAAGGAGAAGGGATAGAAATTTTTATTTTTCTCATTAACCTCTGAGTACAGGACAAGAAGCAATAGACTTAAATTGCAGCAATTGCAGTTTAGGTTGAACATTAGGAAAAACTTCCAGTCAGGGTAGTTGCACTGGAATAAATTGCCTAGGGAGGTTGTGGAATCTCTGTCACTGGAGATTTTTTAAGAGCAAATTAGAAGAACACCTGTCAGGGATGGTCTAGATAATATTTAGTCCTACCATGAGTGCAGGGGACTGGATTAAATGACCTCTCAAGATTCCTTTCAGTCCTACAGTCCTATAATCTTGGCTAACTGCCAGTGATGGATCTATCCTCCATGACCTTATCTAATTCCTTTTTGAATGCAGTTATACTTTTGGCCTTGACAACATCCCCTTGCAAGAAGTTCCACAGGTCAATTGTGCATTGGGTGAAGAAGTACTTCCTTATGTTTGTTTTAAATCTGCTCCCTATTATTTTCATTGAATAAAAATAACATTTCCTTATTCACTTTCTCCACACCATTCATGATTTTATAGACCTCTATCATATGCCCCCCCCTTAGTTATCTTTTTTCCAAGATGAACAGTCCCAGTCTTAATCTCTCCTCATATGGAAGCTGTTCCATAACCCCACTCATTTTTGTTGCTCTTTTCTGTACTTTTTCCAATTCTAATATACCTTTTTTGAGATGGGGTGACCTGAACTGCACACAGTATTTAAGGTGTACCATGGATTTATATACTGGGAATATGATATTTTCTATCTTATTATCTATCCCTTTACTAATGACTCCTAACATTCTGTTAGCTTTTTATGACCGCTGCTGAACATTGAGGGGATGTTTTCAGAAAACTACCCACAATGACTCCAAGATCTCTTTTTGGAATGGTAACAGCTAATTTGGACCCCATCATTTTATATGTATAGTTGGGATTATGTTTTCCAATGTGCATTACTTTGTACATTGAATTTCATCTGTCATTTTGTTGCCCAGTCACCCACTTTTGTGAGATCCCTTTGTAACTCTTTTGCAGTCTGCTTTGGACTTAACTAGTTTTGTATCATCTGCAAACTTTGCCAGATAATCTATAAATATTTTGAATAGCACTGGCTCCAGAACAGATCCTTGGGGAACTGACTATTTACCTCCCTCCCCTATGAAAACTGATCATTTATTCCTACCCTTTGTTTTCTGTCTTTCAACCAGTTACTGATTCATGAGAGGACTTTTCCTCTTATCCCTTGACTGCTAACAAAGGCTTTCTGAAAGTCCACATACACTATATCAACTGGATCACCCTTGTCCACATGATTGACGACACCCTCAAAGAATTCTAATAGATTGGTGAGGCAGGATTTCCATTTATAAAAAGCCACATAGATAAACATGATTTGTTGGGGAAGAGTCAATGTGTCTGATCATTCTGTTTTTTGCTATAATTTCAACCAATGTGGCCGGTACTGAAGTTAAGCTTCCTGGCCTGCAATTGCCAGGATTGCCTCTGGAGCCTTTTAAAATTTTTTTTAAATGGCATCACATTAGCTACCCTTCGGTCATCTGTAGAGCCCTGCAAATCTGCAGATATTCACTTAGGGTTGCCGACTTCCTACTCGCACAAAACCAAACACCTTTGCCCCGGTTCCCAGCCAATGGGAGCTGCAGAGTCAGTGCTTGGGGTGGGGACAGCGTGCAGAGCCCCCTGGCTGCCCCTATGCCTAGGAGTCAGAAGAGGGACATGGCACTGCTTCCAGGAGCTGCACAGAGCCACAGCGGGCAGGGAATCAGCCAATGGCCCGGTCAGCAGTGCTGAGAGCCACCAGGGTCCCATTTCAAGTGGGCGTTCCAGTTGAAAACTGGACACCTGGCAACCCTATATCCACTACGTATCTGTAAAAAGAAAAGGAGTACTTGTGGCACCTTAGAGACTAACCAATTTATCTGAGCATAAGCTTTTGTGAGCTACATCCGATGATGTGAGCTGTAGCTCACGAAAGCTTATGCTCAGATAAATTGGTTAGTCTCTAAGGTGCCACAAGAACTCCTTTTCTTTTTGCGAATACAGACTAACACAGCTGTTACTCTGAAACCTATGTATCTGTAGATATCTGCGGACCATGTTTACAGATACAAATTTTGTATCCGCGTAGGGCTCTAGTGAGTCATCTGATACATAGGCTGATACACACCAGAGTTATTAGTTCTGTAATTTCATATTTGAGCTTGTTCAGAATACTTGGGTGAATACCAACTGGTCTTGGTGATTTATTACTGTTTAATTTATCTATTTGTTCCAAAGCCTCAGTCTTTGTCACCTAAACAAATGGCTCAGCTGTGAGATTCTCCGTCACATCCTCCACAGCGAAGACAGATACAAAAAATTAATTTAGCTTCTCTGTAACAGTTTTGTCTTCCTGTAGTGCTTCTTTTTGCACCTCAATCATCCAGTGGCCCCACTGAGTGTTTGATAGGCTTTGTGCTTCTGATTTACTTAAAAAGTGATTGCTCTTCGTTTGTGTCTTCAAATTCATTTTTGGCTGGCCTAATCATACTTTTACCCTTGACTTGCCAGAGTTTCTCCCCTTTCTGTTTTTCTCAGGAAGCCTTTTTGCCTCTAAATGTCTTTTACTCTCTTGTTTTTTAGCCGTGATGGAATTTTTTGGTCCTTTTATAGTTATTTTTATGTGGGATATACATTTAGTCAGAGTCTATTACAGTGTTTTAAAAATATTTTCCATGCAATTTGCAGGCATTTCACACTTGTGACTGTTCCTTTTAATTTCCATTTAACTAGCTTCCTCATTTTTGTCACATTTCCAGCCTGGACACTGAAGTCCACTCATTCTCCACAGGAAAGATACAGCACAGATAGCAGCAGCAGCGCACGCTTCCTCATGCCGCTCCCTTGGAGTCCCTTAGCCCTACTCCAGCAGGGTAATCTTTTCAGGCACCAAGTTTATTCAGTTCTTGACCTCTCTGTTGAGTCTGCCAACAAGGTGGCCAAACAATGGCCAGTTTGGTGGCAGGCTGTGTGATCTGAACACATACGTATGGCTGAGAACAATCGGATTAGCAACAGGACACTGGTGACAGGGACTCTCCACCAGTCTGTACTGAAGACTCAAATCAGCAATTCAGCAGTAGAAGGCTCCCTAACTTATTACAGTCCCTTGAGTCACCTTGTCTCTCCAGAAATAGAATCCTTTTCAATTGTGATGCTCTGTACCTTGGGGGAACACCCAGCACCCCCATGTTCATCCTTGTAAAATGATTGTGTAGTATCCAATGCAAAGTTTGTCATGTTGAGTGTCTTCGGAAGGCTCATGGTGTGCTGAGCATTGTTGTTATAATAATGTTATAGGATGTAATTTCATGTTTACAGTGATGAGGCTGAAAATGTGTCCTCATGGGTTTAAACAAGCCGAGGCAAAAAAACTCTCCAAGAGCAGAGCGGCAGTTCACACCTCCTCAGGGCATGTATGGGACAAACCCAGCCCAGCCTCACAGAAACAAAGGACACTGTCATAGGCAGCAACAAAGGATCTGTTGGACTGTGGAGTGAGTCACCCTTCCTTTGGTCAGTTTGGGACTATAGTGAGGTAATGCTCACCTGACTCTAAAGGGGTGGGGTGGGGTGGGGGCAAAGCCAAGAGGGAAGAAAAAACAAAGGGAGAGATGTTTGCCATGCTCTTCCTCTCTCTTCCACTTCCATCTACAGACACCACCACCAAGCGACTGAAGCGCTGATCAAAGGGAGAGCCTGGCTGAAGAGCAACCAGCCAGCCTGTGGTGAGAAGCATCTAAGTTTTTAAGGACACTGAAAGTGTTAAGATCAGCTTAGAATGTGTTTTGCTTTTATGTCATTTGACTGAACCCAACTTATTATGCTTTGACTTACAAACACTTAAAATCTATCTCTGTAGTTAATAAATCCGTTTGTTTATTCTACCTGAAGCAGTGTGTTTGGTTTGAAGCGTGTCAGACTCCGCTTGGGATACAAGCCTGGTACATATCAATTTCTTTGTTAAACTGACTCACTCATATAAGCTTGCAGCGTCCAGCAGGCATAACTGGACATTGCAAGATGGAGGTTCCTAAGGTTATGTCTGGGACCAGAGATATTGCCTAGTGTCATTTGGTTGCACAATCCAAGGAGAAGCTTACATGCCAGAGGCTGTGTGTGAACAGCCCAGGAGTGGGGGTTCTCACAGCAGAGCAGGGTAAGGCTGGCTCCCAGAGTCAAGGATTGGAGTGGCCTAGCAGATCACCGGTCCAGATAACACCAGGGGAATGTCACACTACCCAAATCAGCAACCTAGCAGTGGAAGGCTCCCAAAACTTATTACAGTCCCTTGAGTCACCTTGTCTCTCCAGAAATAGAAGCCTTTTCAATACCAACTAAATCTTTCATTAAATAAAATATGTCCTAAATATCAGTTATGACAAAATGTTAAAATTCACTACTACCCATTTGCACTGGTACTACAAGAAATATTTCTAGTCTCGGGAGCTAATGTAATTTATGAAACCCTACTCTGTTGTTTATGCCACGTGCAAAAGTGGCAAGAGGTACTCCCGCCCCCCAAGTCTGACATTTCATTTCATCTTGCTGTTTTATTAGCACTCACATCTGGATTACATCAATTTAAAGCACAGTTTTTATTATCAGTGTTGCTTAAGGTTACAGTATTTGACAAATCCTGTATACCAGGCTGTCAAATTGAATTAACATGGGAAACAGAGGGGGAAAACAAAGAATCAAGAGGTTGAAGCTCATTTTATTCCTTTGTGTTCAGAAAGGAAGACAAAATTAACCCCTCTGAAGGTGGGGTGCTGATCCCCAGAGACAATTCTTCCAGTATATGGTAATTGGCAGTCTCCCAACAACACACAGGAAGGCCAGGATAGAACATTTGCAGTCATCCAGGAGATTAACTGACCTTTCATGGGCAGCCAGATTCCTACAAACAGAAGCCATCCTCCAACAGGAAGTCATTTTTTAAAGACAGCAATGCTTGTTTCTCTACTATCCGCCTGTTGTTGATTTGTTAATAAAATATAAAGTGTTTTATTCAGGATGATTCTGTACCACTACCCTAAAGGGCTCCTTGTATCCAAACAGCTGCTTCTGAAGGACACTGTGCGTTCCCCAGAAGGCCATAAAGACTAACTGATCTCATGCTTGCTCAGCTGACATAGGCATTTTAAACTCTCTAATGATGCACTTCAAATCAGCCCTTTGAAGATTCTTCCCATGCAGTTGCCCACACTATCTTTTTAATCTTATCACTGCGATTCCTTCCTGATGGCCTTTATGCTGAAGTCATGCATCAGTAACTACAGGCTGGAATGAGTAGTCATCCCTGTCTTCCCCACAACAGACCCACTGCACAACACAAACCAGTCAGAAGCCAGACAGCTGATCTGTGCAAACTAGCTCGATCGATCAGATTTATTCAAATCCAGCAAAATGCTGAATAAACAGGTAGACAAGATAGATAACTCTCAACTAAACATGAAGCAATCAGCTATTTAGCATATTTGTAAGGAACAAATCCTGGATCACGAGGTGAGCAACCAAATGGTGTGCTGAGGATCTCTGCAGGGGATTAAAAGGAAGAAATCTTGTCACCAGGCTACAGAGCAGCTCCATGGACAATACTGCAGCTCTGATGCTCTAGGAGCAGGCTCCCCTGGAGGTTTTTGCAGCCCTGAAGGGGCAAGGGAATTGACACAAATAGTCTTGGCCAGTTTCTGCTCTCAGTTATGCTGGGCTGAAATCACAGCACCACCACTGATGCCAGTGACGTTTCTCTAGCTTTCTTATACTGGTGTAATGGAGTTGTATTGAGCCTTCTGTTTTCTAAACTAGTTCTATTTCTGCCTTTATAAATAGTACAACCTGTGAATAAAAACTAATTCTGGACTTGTTTTTCCTCCACCAGAGTCAACATTCCATGGTGTTGTTCGTGAACTTCACTAAACCTGCACTCATTAAGCCAATTTAATTGTGTAATTTCTAATTTAAAATGAATCCATCCAAATACTGAATGCTGCAAGTTATGACCCAGAGCATGATAGTGTATCACCTAGGTCCAGTGCATCATCACACAAAGTATAGTTAGATGCAACTATGCACTTGATGTTGTTTGGCAATTGATGCCTTTCACAAAGGACACAATTGATTTTTGTTCATGGGGGCAGTATTGGGGAGGGGACACAGAGAAGAGAAAGAATGGAGACAAATCTTCACAAGACTTAGATGGAAGCTCTCAACAGGCAGAAAGGAAGGCAACGCGGAGAGACAGAGAGAGAGACACAAGATTTTGAGCTACACAGAGTTCTTCTGGTCTGGGTACCTTTCAACCTGTGGAACTCTTTGCCAGAGGATGTTGTGAAGGCCTAGACTATAACAGGGTTCAAAAAAGAACTAGATAAGTTCATGGAGGATAGGTCCATCAATGGCTATTAGCCAGGATGGGAAGGGATGCAAAATCACGCTCTGAAGTGTCCCCAGCCTCGGTTTGCCAGAAGCTGGGAATGGGTGACAGGGGATGGATCACTTGATGATTACCTGTTCTGTTCATTCCCTCTGATGGCCACTGTCGAAAGACAGAATACTGGGCTAGATGGACCTTTGGTCTGACCCAGTATGGTCGTTCTTTCATTCTTTGTGCAGCTCAAAAGCAACAGAAGTTGGTCCAATAAAAGACATTACCTTATGCACCTTGTCTGTCAGAAGCAAATGTCAGATACGCACAATATACCCACAGGTCTTTAGCATGATTTGGGGAATTAGTCCCATGAACAAGCTCTCAAAACTCTTCCTACTCAATGTAATGTTAAGAGAGGCAGGTGGTACAAATAAGCATGTCACAGAGAGTTGGACAAACTGATCAATGATTTATTTTACTGATCTGAAGGAATCCTTGTCAACAACGTTATTGGGACTATAAAACACTTCTGTACTTGGCTAATTAGGACAGAAGCAAAGAGTGTCAGTGCAAAAAATAACTAATCATATGAAAGACGGAGGTAAACTTGACAGCGGGTGACAGATCACTTGGCTGAAGTGTGATCAAAACTTACTCCTACAGTGCTGGTCTATGCTGATGTTGCTACTTAATGGTTTCAGAAGTGGTAACAGACGTTTGCCCTATGCTGATCACCTGTCTATTTATATTGTAATCTCTTTGGCACAGAGACGGTCTCTCATTACATGCTTGTACAGTGCCTAGCATATGGGTACCCAATCTCAGTTGGGCTTCTAGGAGTTCTAGCATACAAATAAATACTCAATAGGTGTATTTATTTAATATTTAATTAAACATATTTCAGACTTATTTAGAAGAGGAGATTTAGTGACAGATCTTTGCATGGACTATTCTCGGGTTATTTTATTTCACATTAAGAACCTCCACTTTATTGTAGATCAATCAGACTAGAAATTAGCCTTTCCCAAAAGTTATGGGAAAGAGATGAAAGTTCTGTTGTTTGATCTGTCTGATGGGACTGCACAAAGCACCAGACAAACATACAGTGGTAGAATTAAAAAAAAAAAAAAAGCAGGGCATCATAACAGTAAGTTGCTGTTGCACATTTTAGAAAGCTCTCTCCAAGACTAGTGGAAAAGCTGGCCCTAAGTGCTATTTGTTACACTCTGGTGCACCCCAGAACAATAATCCCAAAACACAAGGAAGGCCACACCTGCAGGTAGATGATTAATCAAAACATGTAATAACCATGAATTAGTTAAGTCAGCAAGAGTCTGAACAAAACCTACCTGCAATTTGGACTGTTAAGTAGGAGCAGGCCCAGAGTAACTGCATACACTCAACACCACACACACACACACACACACAGGAATACTGAGTTCAGGGAGCAGGAACCAGGACAAACAGGAACAGGGAGCAGTAAGCAGGAAGTCACCACACTATTATCCTAACTTATTAATAAAAAACTAATATAAAGAATGGACGAAGCAGGACAGACGTATAAATAGCCAGAAGCCTGGGCTACACCACATAGTTGATACATACTCTGTCTGTGTCCTCTCCCAATATAACAAGGCCAGTTCTGCTAACATGGGATCCTACACATTTACAGAGAAGGGGTCAAGATTTACTCATAAGTTTCACCAATACCAACCTTTACAATATATGGTGAAAAATAATAATAAACCATGGATCCAAACACTCTGAATGCTAGAAAAGTTCTGATCCAGATCCAGTTTTTGTAATCTGGGCCCACCAGCAGTGAAAACAAAAAGACCTCACACCATGCCAGGAAAACACCACACAAAGAAACAGTGTTAAAAGAAAATAAAGACACGGTTTCATAATGTTCTCTGAACCAGTTGTCTATGCTGCAGTACACAGAAATGAAATGAAAGTACAACTCCATTATTCTTTTCATATTTATCCTAGACATCAGCTATTTAGGTATCATTGCTCTTTTATTGTTGTGCACTGTTGGCTCAAGGCTAATTTTCTCCAATTGCCTCAAAGGCTCAGCATGGTAATGAAACACCTCCCCACTAAAGTGATTGCTGCAGCGTACACTGTAATGCTCCATTCTTAAATAAACAGACGTGAAACAATTATCCTTCGGGGAGCACAAACTCACCTTGTGACAGCAAGAACTTTCACACTTCTCTCCAAGTTTTTTCTGTTTTTCTCCATTATGATATTTTTGTATCTATAGGTTATATTTTGATAAATCAAAATTATCATTTTCAAGTTCTAGCTACCACACTGCTCAAGATATCAGAGTGTGAAACTAGAAAATCTGGCTCGTAAGTAAAAAACAGAAAGACAGCTGGTGTTCATAGAAAATGAGAGTTTGGCACAATAATTAGCAATGTTTTGCAAATACTGTAGCAAGATTTTCAAGCTCTGGTAAAAATCCAACATATTTGTGAACACTCCCAATTTTCTCCTGAATGAAGGACCAAGGAAGATCTGAATTTCATATTCCCCTCCAGATTTGTTCAAAGGTAGCTTCTGATCTCATATTGTTGTGACACCACGCATTTATGTGGAGTTACTCTGGATTTACATTCATGTAAATGAGAGGAGTCTGGCCCTCAGACTTCTCTCCCTCCTGCTCTTCAGACAGTAATACTATATTTAAAATATTTTATATGACATCTTTAATCTCAGGATCCCAAAACAATTTGCAAACATTAATGAAGCCATGTGAGGCAGTTAATTATCCCCATTTTACAGTTGAGGAAACTGAAGCACAAAGGTGCTGTAACATGTCCAATGCCACATAACAAACGTGGCAAAGATGGCAGTATTACTCTGGTTCCCTAGGCTTACATTGAGGTAGGCACTGTAGACTCTAATTTCTAATGCATTATATCTCCTTGCAGCAGGGTGCGATCTGGTCTTGCTTTGACGCCCCACAGAAACAGACTGAGTAGACTCCATCAGCTGTGTATCCACTATGCCATTCATTTGAGTTCCCTCCACCAACACCTCCACAGTCCCATGCCACAGTACTATTTAGAACATCCCCTGTGCTTTCAGCAGTGATTAGGGTAGACGTCTCCCTTCCCAAAGGCAACTTGTGACACTGGGCTCAGCTAGCCCTGTTCCTCTCTCCCTGGCACTTCCTTCCTATGCCTCTTTATCAGTCTCCAGCTGACGGGCTAATTGGCTTGCTAGCTCACTCAGTGTGATTAGCTAGTTATTTTTTAGTTACCCCAATCAGCTTTCTCCGGGTGAACTAACAGACGTCAGGGTGCAGGCTCACCAGTTCACTACCTGCACTCTGTCACACACCTCCCCCACCCTTGCTTACCAGCCAGGCTGTTTTCCCCCCAGACCCTCCCCTCTTTAGAGGGGATGCAGGGCTCTTTCTGCTCACACTCACCCCCAGGGTGGTTGTCCATTCTACACCCACAGAAATCACACTTTGTGGGTGCGGGTCAACCCCCTAACTCCATTTCTGCCCACAGGTCCTCACACCACGAGCAGCCTGTTTTCCCCACTCTTTTTGCCCTTTCATCCTTTGGTTTGGGGTAGGGCCCACTACACCCCCTCCTTTTACTGCTCCACTGGGGACCCTGGCTCCCACAGACTGGTCCCAAGATTCTTCCTCCCACTGTTCTGATGGTGATGTTTTTCTGACCTTTGCCTGCAAGCTAGGGTTACTATTTTCTCCTACCTCTTGTTCTGGGCTGAATGTTTCCATCTTCACTTTCTCTAGGGAGGTCCTATTTTCCTCCTGGCATTCTCCTAGGGTTTGCTGATCCTATATCATGCCCCTTTACCCTATTTCTTGTTAACCCTGCTTCCAGCTGCAGGGGATTCCAGAGCCCATTTTCCTCTTATAAGGGAAGTGGCTCCCATCTGTCCCTATAACAACTAGACGAGGCAGTCCATCTAACATGCTGACCTGCTTCCATTTAAACTTCTCCTTAATCTCTAGGGATCTCCCTGCCGTTGGGCAGTCTCCTCTTGCTGTGGATATATTCTAGTTTTAAGCTCCCACCTGGTAGCATCCAATGGAGCTTCACACTTCACCAAATCACTTCAGACCAACGAACATACTGAAGCAATGTTCACCAGCCCCCCAACACCTCTTCCCCACCTTTACAGGGATGATAAGCATTTTCTTTTTCCGCCTGTCTCTGTTAGTCAGTCGACCTACAAAATTCTGTGAACCCACATTCCATAATTGGGCAGTCCCACTTCATATGAACCGGTGCCCACATTGGTAGCAAAGTTTGCCCTGGTTACCTGAAGGAGTTCCCCTCAACTCCTCTTTCTTTTTGGTTGTCCTTGGTGTGGCAAAAGTCACCACCTTCTCTGAGTCCTGTCCCTGAAATGGACTGACTTCTTTCTTGGGAAAGTCCACGTCCACAAACTCTCCTGCAAGCTTACTGCTTCCTGTGAGGTCATTGTGCTTTTGGGGAAGCTCTGAAAAATTGCTCCACTATTACCATATCTGTTATTTCCCACACATTTTGGGCATCTGGCTTTAGTCAGCAAGTCACCCAATCTGTTCATTTTTGTGTGAACGCTTTGGGCTGCACACCTCCTGTCCATCTAGCGGCCAGAAATTTCTGTCCATATTTGTCAAATGAGAGGCCACCTCCCCCCCCCCGCAGCAATCATAGTTCCAGGTCTGCTCTTCGCTCAGGGCCATAGAGGCCATCTGGCCTTCCCCTGACAAACAGACAATCCCTTATCCCATCTGGCTCCCATTGTTACCTTAGAAGTTACTAAAACATGTCAGGGTCATCTGTTGGACCCTCTTATGCAGGCTCACATCATGTCCTACTGCTGTTCCCTGTTGCAGGATGCACAAGACCTCATATCAGTTGCTACTGCCGCTACACCTGTTCCTTTATGAACTCTTGCAGGCTCTTCTGCTGCTCAGCCTGCCACACAAGGAGGGACTGTCTTTCCATCCGATGGGATTCCTATGACAAATGCATAGGCTTCTGCATCTTTTTTTGTTGCTCCACCAGTCATTGTAGAGTTTGCTCCATTGCCCAAATCCTCATACCAGCTCCCCTGTCTTGTCCTCAGCCACCACAGATGTGGAGGCTTATCCCAGACTGATTTAACCCATGTAGCAGGGCATGTAGAAAGCTCCTACCTTCCAGCCCCACAGAAACCAGCTCAGACTCCACTGGCTGTGTATCCACTGTGCCATTTGGGTCCCCTCCACCAACACCTTGATAGCATTATTTACAATATGCCCTGTGCTTTTGGCTCTTGCCTCAGGACCTGAGAGGAGTAGGGGGTCTCCCTTCCCTGATGCCTCTGTGAGACTGGGCTCAGCTAGCCCCATTCTTCTCTCTCCTTAGCACTGCCTTCCTGTGCCTCATCATCCGTCTTGAACTGTTGGGCTAATTGGCTCATTAGCTCACCCAGCCCACCAGCCTGATTGGGGTTGTGACGTTGCACTCTATGATTTTATGAAAATATGCTAATGAGTGTGAATATGATGTAACTGGAATATGCTTCATGCAAAAGGTCTCTTGTAAGGTATCATTACAAAGCTTATAATCTACTGAGTGTGGTCATCCTATTTGTATAAATGTATCATTCTTGTATCTGAAACTAGAAATATGAAATATAACTCTGAGGTCCTATTGTAGTTATGCAAAATGTGGGTCATTAATGGTGGTTTGAAATCTTGATGGCTCCCATCAGCTAGGACAATTACCTGTAGACCGGGCAAGGAGCACTGGCTCACCTAGAAGAGACTGACAGAACCACAGGGCGGCTGTTCTCTGTGATGAGCAGCATAGTACATTTCTCTGTTCTGCTTCCTCATGGGAAGGGGGAAGGCGAGATTACTACAGGTAATATTTATAGCAGGGCCTTGCTTATAAGTAGTTTAACTTACCTGTTCCCATGAACTTTTCTCGCAGTATCCCTCATTAGCATAAAGCAATGAATGCAACTTATGCCAACAAACTGTTACTAATTCTAACCTCTCTGCCACTTCAAAGACTTTGAGTTTGATTCTGCAGCCCTTGCTTCAGTAAACCACCCTACGGGGGGGTTTTCTGGAGCAAGGCCTGCAGGATCAGGCCCCATAGACATTGTGTAATTAAAAGAAAAAGCTGTGCCCGTTTTACCATCAATATAAATACAAGAAGTTTGAACTTCATCCTTTACATCCTGCACATGCAGAGAACACCACAAAGAACGTACAGGAAACACTTGTGAATTTCAGACACAGTAGATACTGTGGGTAAAGGAGAGCTTAGGTATTTGGAGGGAGCATGACCCAATGTATCAGGAGACCTTCGTTTTCTGATTCAGGCTCTGCCGCTAATGCTGCCCTATCCCCTCAGTTTTCCAATATCAGTACAATGAGAGAGAGAGTCAAGAACTTTGACTGAAATATGTGGGTGAGAAATACTACAGAAAATACTAAAAATACAAACTGTATTTAGTATCTCTAAAATAAGGGAACTCCCTCTTTTCCTAGAACACTGTCATTGAAAACTGTTAAAAGAGAGACAACACATAAAACAATTTTAAATTGTGATGCAGGACACATGAAAGTAAGACCCAAATCTATCCCGGGTGTAACTTAGTTGATATCAGTGACTTTACATCAGGGATGAATGTGGACCCCCAGATTAGAAAGGCTTTTAATACAGAAGAATATTGTACCAAAGACTGTTCTGTAGTGCTGGCAAGCAGAATGCTTTGGGTGTGAGCCCCCCTACTTGAGTGGTCATAGTAAAAACTAGGAAAAAGAGATTTGGGGGAGGGAAGAGCTCAGGATGAAAGAAGGGGAGCAGTGTGGAAGGAGGAATAGTGTAAGAAGCCAGAAAAGGTGATGTGAGTGTGAGAGAAGGAGATGGTACATAGCTACAGTCAGATCGATTGTAGGAAAGTTAAAGCCTAGATAAGTAAAGGGCTGATGCAATATAATGTAAAGTAATAAAGTAACAATGCTAAAGATTAAAAATTACCATTCTAAAGTTTCTCATATTCATTCTCCAAAGAACCATAAATGGAAAGAGTCATAAAATTCTCCCAATACACTGTTTTCATCCTTTGCTGTGTTGGCCTTTTAAAAGGGACTTTGCTCTCTTGTGTCATGTAAAGTAGCAATCAATGTGATCCTTGAAAACCGATTCTGAAGATCAGATGTAGCTTTTGCTAATATTTCTAGTACCTTCTGTGCTCAGAAGGATTTCTCATTACAACTTGTATGTTAATGAACTTCTAATCTGAGACAACCCCCACACGGGTCCCAGCGGAAATAGTTTTAGCATTGACAACATCTCTATAACCCAGCATATTAAGGTAACAATAATATCGTTTCCATACCAGCTTAAAAGACACTTTGATGTTCTGACTCCAAACTGGCCAGCTTTAGTGCTGTTGGCTGACCTCACACGTTGGACTGATTAAACCTTGTGTATGTAGCACATTTAATAGTTACTGCGGTGGGGGACGGAACAGAGTCATACAAATTCCTGGGCTGGGAAATAAGAGTACATACTACAGCTTTATCAGCTGGATAAATCTGTAATGTATCCAGTACTTACATTGCAAATTCCCCAATAGATCTCTGCAAAGCAGCAACCTTGAAGTTACAAGCATGCAGACCCTTTTGTGCTCAGAAATAGCAAGTGACTAATGAGGTAAGACAGCACTCTCAATTTTCAGTAACATTTGTTAAGAAATGAAAGAACACCCTAGTTATGGCTGCATGTGGCCTGATTTTGATCTCATACACACTGTTTTTATGCCCCTAGACTGCACCGATTTCAGTGGAGTTACTCCTGATCTACACTGGAATGAGAGCAGAATAAGGTACACTGGCTTCAATAAGAGCAAGATCGGGTCTCCTAAAAAGCTTCTAGCTGAGATACAATCTAAATGTAGGGTCCATGCAAATGTTTCACATTTTTTGAATCAACAGATTTAGAAAAGTTTGAAGAAGTCGAGAAGACAAAGCATTCTTATCCATTCCGGACACTGGCATAATCAGCAGCAGACCAGAGCAGCCAGCTTAACAAGATGCATCCAATGAAGTGAGCTGTAGCTCACAAAAGCTTATGCTCAAATAAATTGGTTAGTCTCTAAGGTGCCACAAGTACTCCTTTTCTTCTTAACAAGAAATGCATTCACCCAGAGAGAGCTCTCTATTTAGGGTAGGCAGCACCAGCCTCTTGCTGATCTGAGCTGAATAAAGGTGTTAAATGATTTGGTCCACATACACTGACAAAAAGTTATGGCCAACTGTCCTGTGCTGAAAGGTTTCTTTTTCATAATACAGAATAAAGAGAGAGGAGCATGATGGATCATCTCTGTGCTGCATGGTAATTCATAGGCAGAGAGTGATTCAGAAATGCTAATGGTGTTATTTAGCTATTCACATGGGGTCATTTGTTTCAGTGGCACAATGTGCGTAAAGGTTGCTATGCCCATCTAGAGTATTTACTGGGCAGGTTCTATGTTATTAGAGACGAGCCTATTACATAGCTGACACCTTTTAGAAATAGCTTATTGCTCTAAAAGTAACAGACTCTGGTTGCTTGTTTTGAGCAGAAGTGCGGAGATTCTTTATCTTCTATGACAGTGGGGAGATGCTTTAGTTTCTATGACAGTGGTTTCCTAGCTGTGGTCCACAAAGCACTTACTCTTGATCCACAGAAAAAAATGTCTGATCACAGGGTGCTAGTTCTTCCTCCTTATTTCCAGCTGCTAAATCTCATTTAAAGAAAAAAAGCAAAAATCCTTTTCTAAAAGTTAAAAAAAATGTAAAAGCCAACCCCCATCCCCAAATTTATTATTTTAAAAATCTTATGATTTTGGGGGCCAGATATACAATTTTTAAATGCCTGCAGTTAGCAATATTGAAAAAATAGAAGTATCTGTTCCAAAGAGTTAAAGTAAATCTAATTGTAATAGTCTACCTGGATTTGCGATTAGGATCTAGGCACTCCATTTAAGCCAACCAGCTGTATGTTTTCTGTTAATAAAGTTATTCTAACATCAATCAGATCAGAGAATATTCATTGATAAATCTATCATATCATGAAAAGACAACTCAAAACATAAACCTCTCATATTAGAACTCCTTTTCTCTGTACTAATATTTTTATAAAATGGAAAGAATTCTAAACATTTAAAATTGTTTTATACCACTTTTGATATGTATTTATTTCTTGTATTTTTTGCACTTCACTGGGTTCGGAAAACAAATCTAGACTTGACTTGTCAATTTTGCTTTCTGGTTCTAGTCAGTTTCATGTTCCTCCTCTCAAGCAATAGCTGAAGCTTGTTAAGATTCACAATTCTGTTGTGAAAAGAAAAGGAGTACTTGTGGCACCTTAGAGACTAACCAATTTATTTGAGCATAAGCTTTCATGAGCCACAGCTCACTTCATTGGATGCATTCAGTGGAAAATACAGTGAGAAGATTTATATACACGGAGAACATGAAACAATGGGTGTTACCATACACACTAAGAAAAGGAGTACTTGTGGCACCTTAGAGACTAACCAATTTATTTGAGCATGAGCTTTCGTGAGCCACAGCTCACTTCATCAGATGTGGCTCACGAAAGCTCATGCTCAAATAAATTGGTTAGTCTCTAAGGTGCCACAAGTACTCCTTTTCTTTTTGCGAATACAGACTAACACGGCTGTTCCTCTGAAACCTGTCACCATACACACTGTAATGAGAGTGATCAGGTAAGGTGAGCTATTACCAGCAGGAGAGCGGGGTAGGAACCTTTTGTAGTGACAATCAAGGTGGGCCATTTCCAGCAGTTGACAAGAACGTCTGAGGAACAGTGGTGGAGGGGGGGAATAGTTTTACTTTGTGTAATGACCCATCCACTTCCAGTCTTTATTCAAGCCTAAGTTAATTGTATCCAGTTTGCAAATTAATTCCAATTCAGCAGTCTCTCCTTGGAGTCTGTTTTTGAAGGTTTTTTTTTGTTGAAGAATTGCCACTTTTAGGTCTGTAATCAAGTGACCTACAATACCCACCTGCTGAAGTGAAGGAACAGATTGACAGAGCCAGAAGAGTACCCAGAAGTTACTTACTACAGGACAGGCCTAACAAAGAAAATAACAGAACGCCACTAGCCATCACCTTCAGCCCCCAACTAAAACCTCTCCAACGCATCATCAAGGATCTACAACCTATCCTGAAGGACGACCCATCACTCTCCCAGATCTTGGGAGACAGACTAGTCCTTGCTTACAGACAGTCCCCCAACCTGAAGCAAATATTCACCAGCAACCACACACCACACAACAGAACCACTAACCCAGGAACCTATCCTTGCAACAAAGCCCGTTGCCAACTGTGTCCACATATCTATTCAGGGGACACCATCATAGGGCCTAATCACATCAGCCACACTATCAGAGGCTCGTTAACCTGCACATCTACCAATGTAATATATGCCATCGTGTGCCAGCAATGCCCCTCTGCCATGTACATTGGCCAAACTGGACAGTCTCTACGTAAAAGAATAAATGGACACAAATCAGATGTCAAGAATTATAACATTCATAAACCAGTCGGAGAACACTTCAATCTCTCTGGTCACGCAATCACAGACATGAAGGTCGCTATCTTAAAACAAAAAAACTTCAAATCCAGACTCCAGCGAGAAACTGCTGAATTGGAATTCATTTGCAAATTGGATACTATTAATTTAGGCTTAAATAGAGACTGGGAGTGGCTAAGTCATTATGCAAGGTAGCCTATTTCCTCTTGTTTTTTCCTACCCCCCACCCCCCCAGATGTTCTGGTTTAACTTGGATTTAAACTTGGAGAGTGGTCAGTTTAGATGAGCTATTACCAGCAGGAGAGTGAGTTTGTGTGTGTATGGGGGTGGGGGGGGTGTGAGAAAACCTGGATTTGTGCTGGAAATGGCCCACCTTGATTATCATGCACATTGTAGGGAGAATGGTCACTTTGGATGAGCTATTACCAGCAGGATAGTGAGTTTGTGTGTGTGGTTTTTGGGAGGGGGGTGAGGGGGTGAGAGAACCTGGATTTGTGCAGGAAATGGCCCAACTTGATGATCATGCACATTGTGTAAAGAGTTGTCACTTTGGATGGGCTATCACCAGCAGGAGAGTGAATTTGTGTGGGGGGGGTGGAGGGTGAGAAAACCTGGATTTGTGCTGGAAATGGCCCAACCTGATGATCACTTTAGATAAGCTATTACCAGCAGGACAGTGGGGTGGGAGGAGGTATTGTTTCATATTCTCTGTGTGTATATAAAGTCTGCTGCAGTTTCCACAGTATGCATCCGATGAAGTGAGCTGTAGCTCACGAAAGCTCATGCTCAAATAAATTGATTAGTCTCTAAAGTGCCACAAGTACTCCTTTTCTTTTTGCAAATACAGACTAACACGGCTGTTACTCTGAAAACTCTCATTACAGTTTTCAGAGTAACAGCCGTGTTAGTCTGTATTTGCAAAAAGAAAAGGAGTACTGTGTATGGTAACACCCATTGTTTCATGTTCTCTGTGTATATAAATCTTCTCACTGTATTTTCCACTGAATGCATCCAATGAAGTGAGCTGTGGCTCACGAAAGCTTATGCTCAAATAAATTGGTTAGTCTCTAAGGTGCCACAAGTACTCCTTTTCTTTTTGCGGATACAGACTAACACGGCTGCTACTCTGAATTCTGTTGTGGAACATTTAAATGCCTCAAGTACCCCATTTCTATGTTGTTTTTCAATTGGGTTTTCAAAACCTTCTCTGAATAGAAACATTTTTTAATTTAAAAACAAACAATCCTGATTTGGGACCTAAGTCTAGTTGACAATGCCCTAACCAAGCCTGAAGAAGAGCTATGTGTAGCTCAAAAGCTAGTCTCTTTCATCAACAGAAGTTGGTCCAGTAAAAGCTATTACCTCACCCACCTAGTCTCTCTAATGTCCTTTAAAAAGCATAAGTAAATCTTGAATGTGTTAAATGACTTTCACATTTATCTGTTCTCCTTTTATCACAGACAATAGCATGTAAAGCTGCCTGAATTTAAAGTAGGCATCTAATTCCCACTATAATGGACATATCTTTCTAGCAGATGTTGTTTGGAATATCTGGTCATTATAAAAATCTACTGACCAGAAATGATTAATTCAAAGCATCTGAGTAGAGGAAGAAAAAGGGGTGTTTGATTTAAATTTTCACAGGTTTATTCATAAACACTATGCACATCAATGCATGGAGCCTTTTGCATGGAGCAAGGAAGTGCTTGACATTATTGTACAATCTGAAATGATACAGATTTAGTGAACAGACCCTCTGATCTCTGGGCCAAGATTTCTCAGCATATTAAGTTTCCTTATTTGGAGGAACTGCTTATTTAGAAAACTGTGGCAATTGCTGGAAAACCAGGAAGGCAGTTGTTTGAAAAGCAGAAGCAGACTTGGATTCATCTGAGTGTCAGAGCAAGAACTTCATCTGTTTACTGTAACATTTAGTAAGCAGTCTGGAGAGACCACAGAGAATTTGTAGTAACAACTGCATGAGTACTCAGTTGATCTGGCATTTGCTCAGCCTTTGGTAGCCTCTACCTCTCATTGGGCATGTTCAGAAGTTTAATGTAGGTTTTAGCACAGTCTAGCCTATATTAACATGATCTAATTTGCACAACCACTCCCATTTTAGTAACTTAGGTCCTGATCCTCTATCAATCCAAGTCAATAGCAAAGGTCCCATTGACTTGGATTGTGCAGGGTCAAGCCTTAGATTCCTATATTCCCACTCAATGATTTTACTCATCTGCAGACCAAACTTGACACAGAAAGTTTGAGGTAGTTCATATAAGGGTGGAGGGACTGTTGTTCATTTGGTTTTTTGCCCCATTATGGAAAAAATGTATTTTTTGTATTTTCGTTCATTTTTTTTTAAATTTACTTTTTTTTTCTTTTTTATAAATAATAATGGGATTCCCACTGACTCATTTCACAGAGCTGACTGCTTGTAGCTTTTTACCTTAGGCTCCACCATTGGGCAAGCTTGCAGAAAGCATATAAAGCTTGGCACCTCCTCTTAACACAAATATATCGCAAAAAAACCCAAAACAACCAGGTTGCTGAGTTAGGAAAAGCAGGATGTCTTTCCAGATTATGTGGAGTTAGTAAAGCATGCTGGGGTTTTTTAATTGCTTTTGCTAGGAGCTATCCATGTTCCTGTGATAATTAATCTTTGTTTAATATTAATTCAGCAAACCCTCTCCTCCGACTGTGAATACTAGAAAATTAAGAAACAAGTCACAACCTAGTCTTGAGTTCAAAGCTACTTAAAAAAAAAAAAAAAAAGACTGAATTCAGCTTTGGGGAATGGGAGAAGCCCCAAAGGCCAAAGCCGTGATCAGAATGAAATGAATGCGCATCAAGTATTTAACAACTAGATTTCAATTATAAAGCCCAAAGTTTAATTGTTAACTGTCCTAACCCATCAGGAGTACTAAAAAAAAAAAAAAAAAAAGGACAGAAACTAGCCTTTGATGGCAGAATGAAAGTCCCTGAGCTATTAATCATCGGTTATCAGTTTGCCTTGGACAACTAAAACTCATTAATATAAATGAGAACCCTGAAAGCATCACATTAGTGTGCTATCAATTTGCTTCAGAATCTACACTACTGAAATAGCTACGTAAAGTAAAATACTTTAGCTAGGCAATATTTCACAGTGCATCAAAGAATAATTTCGGCACTATTCATTTTACTCAGCTGATTGTCAAATGTAACTGAGAATGATGGATGTTCAAATCTGAGCTCTAGTAGCTTCCCCCCCACATTCCCTTTAATTGGTTTGTTTTTCCCTAATTCTATGATCTATGGTGTTTGATGAATCAACCAACACAGCAAACATCCAGATTCCATTTTAAGAAAGCAGATGGTGGCTATTCACTAATGCTTGGTAATACTTCCACTGACCTCTCTCTCTCTCTCTCTCTCTCTCTCTCTTTTGATTATTTCCACAGGCCATGATATTCCACTTTGAAGCCTTTCAACTACAGTTGCTCAGACTGGACCTGCTCCCACTTCCACGGAAGATGGTGGAAGCTTTCGGAATTCCTGCCAATTAGAACTATAGGCCTTCAGCAATGTTGCAAAGGGCAGCTCGGTCTGAGATATGTTTTTTAAATTACTTTTGCTTTTCAATAGATTTGCATCTCATCAACGTATAGCATAGTAGCAAATATTTCCTATGGTTGTATTACGTTTCTGCCCTTTAAAGTTCATAAATAAGGACTTTCCCCCATATTTTTTTATTAATACCCAGCAGGTAAGGATTTGACTGTCATTGATCATTTACTAAAAGGCAGACTACTAAATCGTGCGCAACATTTCTGGGCAATATTGCCCAACTGTCAAACTTTCATTTCACATGGCACTTTGTGCTTGTTTCTGGCAAACAGAAGAATACAGAATTCTTATGCAGTAGAGCACCCTATAAGAGAGTTTATACCAAGTGCCTGGTGCCCCCTCACTAGGGTGTTACCAGGTAACAGATAAGTACAAACAGTTGGGTATTTAATTAACACTCCTTTCATCTGTTTGAAGGCTAAATACCCCAGAATTAACCCCCAGCAAAGAGACTTACAAGCATCTCCTGTCACTGATGAGTTAATGCACTAGTGTCGGAGAGCAATACTCTTGTTCCTCTTTTGTGGGTAGCTGTGTTCTAGCAGTTAGAGCATGTGGATGGGAATCAGGAGACTTCCCATCTTCCCACTGAATTGCTACCTTAGAGGTAATTTTGCTTGCTCTGCCTCAGTTTCCCCATCTGGAACTAATGGAACTAATAATACTTAATTATCTTTGTTGAGAGCTACAAATTAAAAGCAATACATAAGGGTTAAGTATTTTACTATTTAAAGACTACTGGGCCTGATTCTTCTCTCACTTACATTGGTGTGGCTCCATTAAATTCAGTGGAATTATTCCTGATTTATACCAGTGCAGATGAGGAGACACAAGTGCATTATTTTTTAAAAATACATTTTTTCACTTTACAGAAGAGTAACATTAATTTTTTCCCTCCACACTTTGTTGGTTCACAGGTTTTCCTCTATCATCAATATCAGTCAGGCGGGACTTGCTTAATGCTGCACTATTTTCGATTTGGAGCATGAGTGCTCCTTTAAGCCCTTCCATACAGCTTTTTCACTAGACACATCAGCATCTTGAGTGTATTAGTCTTTTGCGGGAGAAACAGTAGTTTTGAACAGATAGCACAAATGCTTATTAGTAAGGCTACGATTTAATCATGGGTATTTTTAGTAAAAGTCATGGACAGGTCACAGGCAACAAACAAAAATTCACAGTCCAAGACCTGTCCATGACTTCTACTATACAGCCTTGACTAAATCTTAGCTGGGGGGAGGTCCTGCTCTGGGGAGGGGTCAGGGGTCATTGGCACTGACTGCCGGGGGCCACAAAACTGTGGCTGCTCCGGCTGCCCCCGGGGCCGCCCACCCACCGCTGCTCCCGCCACCCTTGGGACGCTGCTCAGGCAGTCTCTGGGACCAGCCGTACTGGCAGTTGCTCAGGCAGTCCCCAGGGCCAGCTGCCTGGGGTCACGCAAGCAGCGGCCGATATGGCTGGCCCCGGGACCGCCCGAGCGGCTAGCTGCGGAGCTGCTCCAGCAGTGGCCGGTGTGGATGACACCCAGGACCCACTGCTTGGGGGGTCAGCCGCAGCAGCTGATGCAGAAGTCACGGAGGTCACAGAAAGTCATGGAATCCGTGACCTCCGTGATGGACGTGGAGCCCTACTTATTAGTTACTCAGCATGGACATATTACCAACCACTGCATTAAACAGCGAAAGGTCTAGACTCTAAAGAGCTGCTGCTGCTGCTCTCACCACTCGTGCTACCCTGCAATCACAGGGGCCTGGGTATGGGATTGCCAACAGCAGTGTAACTTTCAAGGACATGCCAATAAAACCAAAATGGAGCTGTCAGGCCCAAAACCTTTACAGGGAAAAAATACCATTTCCAAAGACAGAGGTAAGAAAAACACTGAGGTCTTATATAGCACTTTTCATCCATAGATCTGAAGGTGCTTCACAAAGAAGATTAGTATTATTACCCCTATTTGACAGATGGGAAAACAGACACAGGAAGGTGAAGTGATTTGCCCAAGGTCACCCAGTAAGCCAGTATAGACTAGAACACAATTTTTCTGACCCATACCCAGCGCTCTATCCACTGACTAGACCGGTGGGTCCCAAACTTTTCTTTCCTGCGGATCACCTGAAAATTGCTGAGGGTCTCAGCGGACCACTTAATGATCTTTCCAAATGTTGTTTGTACCGTTAGCTAACTATTGTAAAGCGCTTTGGATAAAAGTGCTATATACAAAAATCTTAATAAATAATTTTTTTGTTCTACAAATAAAAAAAGCACACAACTCATATTTTAATATCAGTCTTACCTTTCCAATGCGATGGATGTGTCCTCTCTCCCCCGCCACAGCAGCCCCCAAGCTGGGGCTGGGAAGGAGGGGGTCTCTCCCTGGCAGCCACAGCCCTGGAACTGGGGAAAGTCACCTCTTTCTCTGGCCGCTGCAGCCCTGCACGTCTCAGATTCCCCCCACCCCCTCTTCTCACCCCACATCCCCCTCCCACCTACACCCTATTCCCTCCCAAGGCCATCACCTCACTTTACATGTGCATCTTCTCCAGGGTCCAGGCACCTAATTAGTGGAGCCACGCTTGCGTGGCTCCACTAATTAGGTGGATAGCCCTTCATTCTCTCGTGTGTGGCCACCCAGGCTAAATAGTAGGGAACAATCCGCAGACCACGTGAATGGAGCTTGCGGACCACTGGTGGTTCACAGACCACAGTTTGAGAATCTCTGGACTAGATCATGCTGCCACATAATGCTTTCCACTTTTAATTATCTTCTTCCATTCAAAAGAGCTCAGAACATGGAACAAATTTTAATAAAGTAAGCCTCACAGCCTGCCTATGAGTGTATTATCATCCCCATTTTACAGATCTGTAAACTAAGGCACACAGAAAGGTGGGGAGGGGGGCAGTGTTAGTGCTTGCCAAGGTCACAGAGCCTGTGCTTGAGTTGAGAACAGTCTGTAGGGCGCCTGACTTCCACAAGATATTCCTTCCTCTCTCTCAAGGGGAAGTCCAGTTTCAATATTCATATACAGGTAAACCCCGATTAACTGAATGACTCAGGAGTCATGAAACATTGAATCAGATGGAATTGTATGAATCAGAGTTAGAGAGAAACAAAAACAATTTCTAGATTAAATCTGGATTTGGGGGTCTGTCCAGAATTCAACAAGTGGTGTCACTTGTTTCAGAATATCTTGGTTTATCTTGCAGGGTTTATCATGGCCCTCATTCAGTAAACACCTAAGCACATTGACTTCAATGAGATTTAAGTGTTTTGCTAAAAAAGGCCCCATTTCTCTCAAACTCTGTTTCCTGTTGCAATGGCATAAAACCTAGAGTAACTCCGCTGTTTTCAAAGGAGTAACTATGGATTTACATCAGTGAAATGCAGAAGAGAATTTAGCCCCACCCTTTCAAATTTTGATACTGAAAGAGGATATTTCCTGCAGTGTCTGAAATGACTTCAGCCAATACCACCTTTTCCATCAGTTCTGTTAAGGTCTGTTTTGCCTGTTCAATTATAATTTTAGGGATAAATGAGAAGAGAAGGTGAAAACAGAAGGGCTTCAGAGGAAGGGGACACATTACATTCTACACTTAGTGCTGACAAGTCCTTTCACAACATGGCAACAGCAACATCATGAAGTGGTAGTAAAGCCAGGCTAATCGTTACCACCTGACTGTTTGGCAGAAGTGCCTACCTATTAACAATAAAGCTTTTACATAATCGCCTGACTCTAGGGGGCCTTTTGAAACCTGCCTTACTTCCCACATATTCATTAGATTAAACAGAAGAGCCTTAGTGTATTCACACATGTAGTGTCCTTTGGAAACTGGACCCTGATAGACAGGAATTTGGTTAGGAATGTTCCTTGGGGAAAAAACCTGATAGCATGCAGCTTTGGTGGGGCATTTTTAATTCAAAACTTTAGGGGATGGTACTCTCCCCTTCTGTTAAAATGTGATCTTCACAGTCACCAAACCAAGAACCTATATCCATTTCCTTCTTGGCTCACTAGGTTTTAACGATCTGCCCCTTAATAAAGCTGAAGATTAACCATTAAACAGCATGGTCTTTCTTTGTGGTGTGAGGAGCTCAGCATGTAAATCCCTACTCTTCGGGATAAGAATATGCCCCTAAATATTTACATCTCTCTGTTATTTTATACTCACTTTCACATCCGATGACGTGAGCTGTAGCTCACGAAAGCTTATGCTCAGATAAATTGGTTAGTCTCTAAGGTGCTACAAGTACTCCTTTTCTTTTTGCAAATACAAACTAACACGGCTGCTACTCTGTAACCTCTCTAGTAAATGTGACCTTCATCCGTGCTAGAACTACAATGGTTACCGTAGAAACTCTAAGGCTTGTTTAATAAAAAAGATTTCTAAATGAAGTTTCAAATCTAGGCTTTGACCATCACTAAAGGTTCCATAGCACTTTTTTGCAGGATTAGCTGTGGCTCATCACTGCCAAATGCTAATTTTGTTAATTACATTCAGTATACCTACAAACTCTATCTTTCGCTTCAGCTGGCTAGAGCACTGTTCTTTGCTTCCTTTCCTAAGCTGTTGTGTTGTGTCACCCTGTGCTGTGAAACAACTGTCATGTTCCACCCGAGAGGTGGCCACATTTCAGGAACAGATGAAATTCTTCTTACGATATGTAAAATGTTTTGGTATCTTTGGGGATGAAAGTCACTATATGAATTTGTCATTATACTCTCTTCCTGTTTTAATCCTTTGAAATACAGGATCCAGCAAAAGCAGAACTCTTGCTAGGAAGTTTAGCAGACAATACACAGTGGATATTTGAATCTTAAATGAAAAATGAAACAGCAGGAAATAATAGGTAACAGGCCATTTGTTCAGAATATCATAAAATGCACCATGTTTAATTTGTGAGTGGTATAATAATATTTTGCATTTACATAGTGCTTTTCAGATGAAAGCCTCAACACACCTGCACCTGGGACAAACCATCCTTGATAAACCGATGTACTAATGACATTGATATTATGCACATGGATAGATTAGATGGTCCATTTGTGGTTCCTTCTAGACCAAGAAATGCTATGGATAATGTATCAACTTAAAAATCAGCAGCCCCAAATCTATGAACAACATTCAGTGCAAGTGAATAAAGACAAACAAATTTGTCACTAGGAATTGGTGAATAGTGAGGCATATTAAGCCACCAGTCCTGGGAGTCTCTCATATGAGTCAAGCATCATCATCATATGTATCCTCTTCCAATGGCCTTTGTAACCGGTTGTAGCTACATAATTAAAAACAAGAGAAAAGCCCTCCCTGTGCCAAACGGAGAATTATTGTGAGTTATCATCTGTATTCTAAAAAATTAATATACACCAAAGCATCTAGAAAGCCTTGTAAAAATGCATGCCTCGGTTTTGTCTAAGAATTTTTAGTCAAGATAGAAGTGCAGCACAGGAAGAGATAAAAATGAAAATAAAGAGTCCCTCTGGAGAAATAATGAGGTGAAATTGCCAGACCTACCTGCTCTCTTCCTGCCACTGTGGTTCCAGGAGGGAAACAAACAACATGACAGAAAGTAGAGTTTTGTGATTAAATGTCATGTCTTGGAGTCAGGAGACCTAGGTTCTGTTTCCAGGTCTATCATGGATTTGCCGTGTGACCTTGAACAAGTCAAATTAACCTCAGACTTAGTGCCTCATTTTCCACGTGTTGGAGGGTTGCTGAGAAGCTTAATTCTTTAATGTCTATAAAGTTCTCAAGATCCTCGGATGGGAGATGCTACAGACGTGTAATGTATTTAAGGAAAGAATAGGAAGAAGAAGGCATAATGCCACATGTACTATTTAGCAAAGAGAAAAAAAACAAAACAATTTTTTCTCAGTTGTGATTATTAAACCCTCCCCCCCACACACACTTTTCAAGACAAGGGAGAGTTCACAACAGAAATCTCACCTAAATCCACATTCCCCTGTGGTGTCAGGGAACATAATGCCTTCCAGACACTGAAAGGACTGTCAAACATAGCCACCGTGGGTGTATTCCAAAGTCGAGAGACAGAATTGAGTATTTCTCAAATGATAAACCTCTTCCCTTCCCTTACTATGCTCCTGGTAAAAATAAGTGTGTTTGGAGTACATATCCATTTTGAACACATATGTGAGAACAGAAAGACAGCATCTATTTTAGATGCAATTACCACTTGAAGGGTGCTCATTACTGCTAAAGATGCTCTTTGATAGGACCAGTACCTGCAACACACACTGGCATTCAGCAAGTGGTGCTTTAAGCTGCTAATTATTGTGCTACCACAATTGCTCCATTCTGATATACTGTAATTATATTTCAGATCTACAAGGAAAAGGCTGTCTGTACGGTCTGGGAAGGAGGACAGCTGGAATTTTTTTTTTTTTTTGACAACTGCTTTTTGACAATTTGAACCCTAAGTGTTTGTTGCTGTTGATGAGTTTCATTATGTCTATTAAGTTTTGCCAGAAATACTTATGGTAGTGGTGATTTAGCACTCATGACCCCATTTTTTGTCAGCAGCCTATGTAATTGATATATTTGTCCAAATTTTGTAATTAAAGCACCTCCTGGAGCGGCTATAGCAACAGGTGCCTTTAGTAATCAAAAATGAAGTTGTATTATTTGTTTTAAAAGTTTTCTTAACAGGGCTGTATCAAGAACATTCTGACCAGATTAATTTCTCTTAACTCCTTTGGAGTTGCGGCAGGAATGAATTTACTCCACTATCTCTTGATAAACATTTCACCACAAAAGAAGAGCAATTAAAAGTTGATGGGCACTGGACTAGTGTGAAAGTTGATGGTTACAGTTCACCAGGGATTTTGCAAACATCTTAGTCAGTTTTGGTTCAAGTAGTTTCTAACTTCTTGGGTTTCAATTTTTAAACAGTGTGTTTCTACTTTGAAAACTGACTGGATAAAAATGGTAACTTATTACACCACAGCTTTGCTCCCTGCTCCCCTGGGTGTATTCAGAGTCAGATTTGCTGAACACAGACACAAAAAAAATATATATTTTTTCTGCTTTTCACACCTGTTAACACTATAGGAGCCAACATAGTTAAGGGCAGGTCTTACACTAGAAAGTTGCATTACTTTAACGATACTGACTGACAGTATATGCAGTTTTACCAGTAAAAAGGTGCTTTATACCAGTATAGCTATTCCTATGTGAGAAGGGGAATAGCTATGCTTGTGTAAGTCATCTTTATTTCCATATACTTGCATCCAAAGTAGGGCTTAACCAGTATAACTATATCAGTAAAAGATTCTCCTCTAATCAAAATAGTTATAATAATAAAACTCTGAAGTGTACATCAGGCTTAAGAGAGAAAATGAGCTAGATTCTGTTTCTCCCTGTGCATCGTCAACAGTATTGCTCTTTACCAAGTTCCACGTGAACAAATGTACTGACTGCATTGGTATTGCACAAGTTTCACTGAAAGCATAACTGGAAAACAAAGAGGTTACACATTGAAGGTGTTTCCGAAGGAATAATTTTGCACTGCAGGATGCTTACTACTGGTGATGACATGTGGGAAGGAATGATCCCAGCTTGGTTCTCAGGGTGTGCATTTGTAGGCACACCAGTTAGCAAAAAGCAAAACATTTTTATTGATAAATTGACCATATATGATATGTACATTGTTAGGACTTCATAATCAGGGAGACCCATAATGCCATTTTCCCCAGAGCCACTTTTCAAAATAGGACCACACTTGCAAGGTACAGGGCCAAATTCAGCGCTGATGTAAGCAGCCACATATACCAGGTCTGAATTTGATCCACAGGCTTTCCAACTCCCCAGTGGTTAAGATGCAACTCAAATAAAGCTGATCATTTTAGTTAACTTCTATTATTGCTTATGGGCTACTGAGAGTTTGTTTGACTGAATATACCCACCAGACAACCAAAACCGAAATGAAACTATGAATCTGAACCTGTGCCCATCCAGAGACCGCAAATGTTTTACGTGCCCCTCTGATAACACCCTACTCCGCTATGGCAGGGTTCAATGTGGTCTCCTACTGGAGGCAGCAGGTTTCACGATAAAGCATCACACTTCCATATGGGAGGTGCAGGCTCATGCAGTCGATTAGGACTGAAAATTCAGGCCCCATCAGAAACCTGCGGAATTCAGAGAGCTTCAAAACTTTTAATGTAAATTCTGTCCTTTAAAATGTTTTTGTTAGCTTAAGTGGGCTAAAGCAACTACTAAATTAATTTTTTAAAGCAAGAAAATAGTGTTTCAAGGTAAACTCTGATTTCCAATAGTTTCTAAGGTTTGGCACACACATATATCAGTATAACTACATCGCTCCGGGAATGTGCAAAATCCACATCCCTGAGAGACCTACTTATCCCAACCTAACCCCCCCCCCCCCCCCCCCATGTAGACAATGCTATGTTGCCGCGACAGCTTTCCCCCACTGACATAGCAACCACCTCTTGGGAAGGGGGATAAACTACACCAACAAGAGAGCTCTCTCCTATCAGCATAGAGCATCTTCAATAAAGCACTAGAGTGGCACAGCGGCATCGGTTCAGCTGCGCCAGTGCAGAGTTTTAAGTGCAGATGTGCCCTAAGAGGAATTGCTCTTGCTCAGCCGTATCAGCCTCATGGGTCTATAGAGATTGCAGCTTCCCATTTGCTGTTACTTATCCTTTTTAAAATCATATTTCAGACACTTCTAACAACTAAATTTGCTTTGTAATTAGATGCAGAGGTTGGAATAGCTTTTATATCACATCACAGTTTCCCTGTCCCTAATGTTTCCAGTACAATTTAGCTGGATCGTTAGACAAATAACCAACTTTGCGAGACAACGGTGTTTTTTTTACTGGTTTCTGGGGTGGTTGCTTAAACAGGTTTCACTGGAAATAAGATATACTGGTCCAGATTCTGGTTAACTCAGATCAAAAACTGGACCATTTTTATTAAGTCTGAGCCTGTCCCTTCTCTGAATGTGAGGAAAAGCAATTGTTTGCCTTACGCTCATGCTCTATAGCTGGACAGATTTACCATAGAAGCACTGCCATGAATATTAAAACTAGAATCAGCTGAGCTTAAACATTTCTGTGTATTAAAAAATAATAGTGGAATGCATGTTTTAGCCAGCTATTAATGACTGAGTCTTTCTTCACCTTAATATACAGCAACTAAAACAGTTCTAATTTAACAAAACGCTAAATTGTGTTCAACCCCACAAGGATCCATAAACGCTGCAAAGACTCAGTTCCATGTCTTGACACTTTCTTTTTTGGCAAAGCTTTCCAAGTGAGAGAACAGTGAGGTCTTTATGCTATCCCCACATATGCATCCCCCACCGCTCCAGCACAGAGAATACAGGAAATAGATACAGCCCTACACACTTGAGACAAGCTACAGAATTTACCACTGGGGCAGTAAAACTTGGAGAATTTTCATTTTGGGAAAATCTTAATGGAAAGTCATTGAGATTCCACTTTCATCTCAGAAAGGAATTTTACCACCAATTCATATAAATACTGGAGAGAAGGGGCACGCTTAGGGTTTGATCCTGGCTGGAACGTGCTGAGCATCTCCTGCACTCCTTGGCTCAGCACCTGGCAGGACCAAATTTTTTCTACTCAATTCATTGCAAGGGCTTTAAGCAGAGTAGCTGCAGCAAGCATTCATTTCAACTGCATGGTTAATGCCCCACATGTTCAGCAAAGCACAAACCTCAGTCTGTGGACTGCATTTACAACAGAGACTATCCCTTATAGCACAACTGAAGATATTTCAGGAAGAAAATCTGAGCTGGAAAACTGATGCCTCCTTACAGAGTGGGCTGAACTCTGTTAACGATTTATTAACTTAACAAGGGTAATGATCCTGACTTCCCTCAGGTACAATAATTTTATGTAAGTATTCCTCAAATAGTTTGAACTAATCATTTTTGGACTACCAGTAAATGGCTCACTTTAACTATCTGCAGTTGTGTGGTTGGTCCTGTAAGTCAGTGGTTCTCAACCAGGGGTACGCATACCCTTGGGGCTACGCAGAGGTCTTCCAGGGGGTACATCAGCTCATCTAGATATTTGCCTAGTTTTACAACAGGCTACATAAAAAGCACTAGCGAAGTCAGTACAAATTAAAATTTCATACAATGACTTGTTTATACTGCTCTATATTCTTCTACACCCTGAAATGTAAGTACAATATTTATATTCCAATTGGTTTATTTTAATTATATGGTAAATTGAGAAAGTAAGCAATTTTTCAGTACTCGTGTGCTGTGACACTTTTGTATTTTTAGGTCTGATTTTGTAAGCAAGTAGTTTTTAAGTGAGCTGAAACTTGGGGTACGCAAGACAAATCAGACTCCTGAAAGAGGTACAGTAGTCTGGAAAGGTTGAGAGCCACGACTGTAACTGACAAGGTATTGTTTCTGCTTCCCGATTGGATGGTTAGTATTCAGAGGCCCCAATCAGGAGTAGGGCCCCTTTTTGCTACGGGCTGTACAAAACAGTTTAAACACAGTCCCTGCCCTAGAGAGTTTGAAAAAATATCATAAAATTGTTCTCCTCTACCATGTGTCGGGGGGTGGGGTGGGGTGGGGTGGGGGGTGGAATGTATCCAATAGCAGGTGTTCATATATCAATAGCACACAATTATTTAGGACCTAGTGCAACACCCTAGGGGAATCCTTTCATTGTCTTTAATGCATGTTTAATTGGGCCCCTAAGTAGAACAGTACTCAACATCCTTCCTTGAGGATGTCAATATTTCCTCTGAAATCTCCTAACATGATGCCCAGTATAAGCCAATGGAATGAGGAAATACGGTGAGGGAAGATCACACAGTTCATCAGAACTCCACATACAGTAAAGATTATTAACTTCTTAAGTGGCTGGGTAATGCTATGGATAGTCAGATATCTATATATAATGTGCAATCTAGCAGCAGGTAATTTTGCCTAGAGAAAAGAAAGTTCAAAGCTTTCAGCATTTCATGAACATGCTTCTTTAATGGGTTTGAAGAAAAGCTCTTTTTTTTTTTCTTTGCTGTTTATCATAAGTTCTTACAGGCAGGGACTTAAAGAATATGAATCTCAAATGCACAGCAAAACAACTATACTCTTTTCAGTAAAGTAAGAAGCATGTCTAGTGGTTAAAGCAGAAGACTAGAAATCAGGACTTCTGGGAGCCAGATCCACAGCTGCATCAGAACTCTACTTAGTGCAATCAAGGAAAGGAGTGAGGGTCAAAGGTGACTTTAACCCCATTGCGCTACCCCAATTTCCAGGGTTGCTGGAGGTACGTTGGTGTCTGACATAACTTTACAGCAGCCTAGAGACTGCTTAAATTTTGCTGGCTTATAACAGCTCCCTACAGGCCATTATGCTTGCCAGAGATTGCTGGCACTGGAGGGGGTTGGCATAGAGTTACAGTGGCTGTATACCAGAAAAAATTCCCTGATATTAGGGGAATCCTCAGCTACCCATTAAGCAGCAGCACAAAGGAGCTATAATTTGTTATTTCCCCAGCTCTGCCATTGAAGTATTATGTGACATTCAACAAGTCACTTCACCTATCTGTATACTAGATAAATATGATGATATCTTCTTTGCAAGGGAATAGTGAGGCTTATTATATTTGTAAAGCACTTTCAAATCCTTGGACAGAAGACACCTTATAATTGCAAATTATCATATAACCACTACCTTTACAATTCCTGGCTTGGGTGCTTTACTGGAATACTTTGCAAGCAGGGTGTGAAGTTAAAGCAATGCACCAAAACTTTGGAGGTGTGTCATCTTATTCACAGAAAGTTCTCCACCTCTTATTATGCACCCACAAAGCTTTAAAATTATCATTACAAATGTAGTGTGGCCTAATCCAACTCTACTGTATAGCAAAAGGAGAAGAGGGTGGAGGGTTTCTTGGTATTCGCAATATTCAGAGTAATCACAATGTGATGCCAACCACAAAGTCCTAAAATAAATAAAGAATATCCCCTGCATCAAAAAAGACAGACTTTCCCATAATTCACAATAAGGAAGCTACCTTGGTTTACCATCAAAACAGAAGTCCGAGATGACAGCTTGCCGTTGGGCTGAGCAATCATTTGTCACAGGATGGATTATGCGTAGGTTGTGGCTAGATGGGATCTGTGGTGAACTGAATGAACATGTTTTGTGTAATGAGCATACGTGGTAGTTTGTAATAATAATGCTATGGAAATGTTACTCAAATGTGGGTAAGTGGGTGGTGAGAAATATTCCCAGTCATTTTGGGCTAAATTCATCTCTGATAGAATTCCCCTGAGTGAATTAGCTTTGTGTGTTTGACAATACTGAAGATCTGAGATGGCATAAAGGGGTATTTATTCCAGGCCTGGAGATCTAGGAGGAGAAGGATCTTTGACAGGAACAATTATCCTTACTGTTAGCTTTATCCATGTGGCCACCTATTATCTTTTATTCTGTTTTTGACAAAACAAGGACAATAAAAACAAACTTCTGGAAGTCAAGACTCCCAAATTTTAATCCTGGCTCTGCCACTGATGTGAACTGTGGTCTTGGGCAGGTCAACTAAACTCCCTGCACCACATCTGTACAATGGGTATGATAACGTAACATCAGGGTTATCCAAATTAAAAATCAGCAGTCTTTTAATGCAGCCGGAGCCCTCACACAAAAAGGCCCATCTCCCCTCTACAGGCAGCACCACACCCCAATCACTTTTATATTCACTTTCCATTTCCCCACACCCAGCCTCTCTCAAACCACCCCCACCTGCCATGCAGCTAGTGGGGAAGAAAATATATATTCTGCTACCTTTCCTTCTTCCACATATCCCTGGCAATATATTTGTTCCCAAGTGTAGCATCCTGTTCTTGCACAACAGATCTAGAAGTTCCTGACCACCATGTCATTTCTAAGTCTTGGCCATGACTTGCCATGCCCATAACGGGCCATACCTCCAACTCTTCTCTTCAGATCCAAACACTATGGGCAAGCATCGGGTGGTCTGCAAATATTCTGAAGTTGACACAAGGGTTGAGGGTTATTCAACTTGTGTCCATCAGCCAACGCCACAGCTGGAACAATATGTGACCGTTCACTTTGGGAGACCCCAGATTTGGCAGAGCTAGCGCTAGTCCTCTCTTTTTCAGTGCTGTCTTCTCAGGGGACCCCACTGAAGAACTCATGCCTGCCCCCTATTGGGTCAATACATCAAAGCATTGTCCTTTATCCCTGCCTCCCTTTAGTTTCCTTATGTCTTGCCTACAGTACCTCTTTCTCAGGTTGTCCTCTTCGTTTTTGAGGGGCAATCCTGAGCAAGATGGTCCAATGTCCTGCACCCCTACTGACTTCACTCTGCTATTTTATTTGTATCCAAACCCAACTTTGTAGCCAATTACCAGCTTTTACACAACACAGCAGACAAAGCTTATTGTTGAAGGACGTGACACTCCTCAATGTTTTATTTATGGTACAAAATTATGTCTGTTATATAGTATAGGATCCTTTCTATGCTTATTGCTTGAAACCTTAGTACACATCAGACCACATAGTTCTTAGTAACTTCTTATTGTACACAGGTAACTCAAGAGGTCACTTTTAATAGAAAAAACATACTGTCTTCTATTTTGACTACTTAAAATATTTTATTATTGCTGCCTTGATTTTGCTATTTAGAATAAAGCTGTAAAGGTGAAACAGCTCATTTTCAAAGGCCTGGAGCAAACAATTTTATTAGATGGTCCATTTTCTGCTCAAGAACAGCTGATTTGAAAGGAGGAAGTCAAGATGTGGAAATCGGAGTGGAAAATGCCAGCTCTGATTGAGGAAGTGGGTGAAAAATCTGAAGAGCTCTGTCCAGTATGGAAGGTACATAGATTCTTGGATACATAAAAGAATGCACCAGATTCAGGCCAGCAACAAATGTTTCCCTTAATGTATGTGTGTGTTTCTAGAGAGAGAAAAAAACCTGAATGACTACTGCCATCCCAACTTTTTGAAAAGCGGACCGAGGCAGCAGACTGTTCATTCTATAGAAAGCCAAGTAGAACACAAAGTGCATCCTACTGCCAGCTGTACTCTTGATCAAGGATTTTAAAGTCTTCTTGGCATACATCCTTGTCTGGGGAGGTAAAGCTCTCACTCTGATTGTCCAGACTACTAACCTCCCATCCCAAACCAACATCTATCTGAAAATTAAAAGATGAAAGGGCATCAACTGGGAGATTGTAGTCTCTCTGTTTAAGTAACTTAACCTAGAACTGAAGACTGGAAGTGCAGTTGCATGGAAGGGGACAGCTGAGCCCAGGGCAAACACTACAAGGGATCAATTTTTGTTTATAATCCAAAGATTTGCACAATTACAGGTTATCTGCTGAAGCACCACTGCTCTTCTTTCCCATTTCAACGTCTGTTTCTCTTGGAAAGTTTTTTGTGTTTATACAAAAAAATAAATTAAAACAGCAGAACAGCAGCTTCTGAGCCAATACCGACAGCCATGATATGTTTCTGATCTCAGGACAGTCACAAACATGTGGTGGGTGCGTATGGGGAGTGTAATCACTAACAGGGTCAAATTAATGCCCAGTATTAACTTCACTGAAATGAAAGGTATCAACGTTAGGAATCAATTCTACATTGATGGGGTTTATAGACAGCTTTGATTACCATGAAGGTTGTTCCTTCATATTCCCATCTTTAGAGTTTAGGAAGGACTAGAAAAAGCTCTTTCTACAGGATTTTGCAAGTACCAGACCCGAGCAAAGAAGCCTCTCAAGTCACAGTTGTTCTGCGAGATAAACTGCAGGAAACAAACAAACAGCAATCCAGACAGCCTGTGTGATGGTGTAGTGCAATATGGGATTTTTACAGGCACCCAGTGGGATGACTTGCACACCGCTTATGAGTAATGTGGCCAGCCCAGTCTCATGCTAATAAAACTTTATATCACACTACACCACTACTTAGTATTTTATGGCACATATGACACAGAATGGCTATTTCAGAGCCGTTTAAAGGAATTGCTTCGGTTCTATTTGCATATGCCTCCTCCTGTGCCAGGAGAGTCCCAAGCCAATGTCACCCAACTGTACAGAGAGAGAGAGAGAGAGAGAGAGAGAGAAAATAGTGCCAAGAAGCATAAACCCTGAGCCTTTTCAGGGAGAGCTTTCTACTGCATAGGAGTGGGCTTGGAAGGATTAGATTTTTATTGATAACCATCAGTTTCACCATACACAAACTAATGACAAAAATATGTCCATGGCTGATCATTGAAACTGACAGATAGTAAGCAAAATGCTCCTTGAGAATTTGATTTAAGGATATTTATGTTGTATGTTTTGACATGTGTGATGTTGACCATTTGTATTTTGCTGATTTTAAAGCTTGAGTTTGTTGAACCTCAACATCTTTACATTATTGTCCGACTCCCATCCTATACATTTCTGCAGTTGTGAAGATTTAAATTGATAAAAAAAATTTAAAACTTACAAATAATCACTATTATGTTTTGAAATTATAAAAAGAATTAAAATAAAAGTTGAAATCTCCCAAACCTAAGTACAAGCTGATGCCCCCTTCCCAGTCAAAACAGTCTACCACATCACACACACCCCCATCCCGGCTGATTACCTCAACAAGTTCCCCTCTCCCCTAATTGTATGGATTTGAAACCAGCCAACTAACCTGATTATTCCCAATCCTCATCCCAGTGAGCGGACCCATGCACCTACCCTAACCCAGGCAGAAGGCACTGGGCTGGGACTCTAGAATTCTGCATTCATTCTTAGCTCTGCCACAGACTCCCTTTATGACCATAGGCACATCACTTTTCTCTCTGTATCATAGTTTCCAATCCTCACACGAGTATTTTGAGGATAAATCCTCAAATAGTTATTTAACTATGACAAGGTTCCAACAGAGTTAAAATGTATAGTGTCTATGAGACCTAAGCATGCCTTTGGACAGACCCAGTTAAGAGTTGCTCATGGTAAAGCCCTGTCCACACTACCGTTTTTAACCACATTGTAACTGTGGCCTCTGACTCAGTTACAGTTGTACTATAAGTGGGGCTTTTGGGTGGGGATGTGGATTTAAAACCAAGGTCTTGGCATGAAGTTTGTACCTTGGATTCATCCTGTTAAAAAATGCAGGTGTGCAACATTTTAAAACTGGCGCACAGTCCTGCCTCCCTGTTTTTCAGCTTGAGCATCTTTGTCTGTGAGAGAGGAGAGAGAGCTGGCAACCTAGGAGGGGAATGGATTTCAGTTACATACAAAAGGGAGAATTTTACTCAAGAATGCTTTTCCTTGAAGAAGAAAGTGCTGAAAAAAACCCTAATATGTGGTGCCTATGCTTCTGTGATGCGAGACTGTGTGTTTAAGAGTCCCCTTTGGATAATCTGCATGTAAATGAGGCAACATTAGTTGCAAATGTCTCTGGAAACTTAAACTTGCTGCACATTCTGAAGCTTAAGTAAAAACAGAACCATCAGAGAGAACCCCTAATTACCACATAGCAGGAACTCTGATTGAAACCATCAGGGCAGAGTTCCTGTGTTTCACTAAATAAATACACCAAGTTCAGCTTTATTGTTATTTTAGCCGATGAAAGAAAAATAAAGTCTACCTCCACGTGCATGAAATTACCTGAATTTAAAGACCTATTGGCAATGGACTCAGAATAATGTAGGATTTTCTTCTCTCTCTTTTTTAAATGTTTGCATTTAAGTAGCCCAGTAGGGTTGCTTGGGTTAATATGAAATACTGAAACATGATTAACCCCTTGGCTTTTAGCATTTTACTTGGAATTGTCCCTTTGAATTTTAAGTTCCAGAGAGTAAATAATAAAAGCAACTATTTTAAAAAGTAACCATTTATTAAATCAAAGCAAGGATGTACTGAAGAGCATTTTGGTATAGTAGATCATATATTTTAATACCACATTTATTTTCTTGGCCATTGTTTTATTACTGCTCTCTGGCTGCTGCCAAGGACCAAGTTATTCAGAGGTGAGTGATAAGACCTTCTGTGACTATCCTCTGCGAGGTTATTTTTGAGTAATAATTTCATAGGCAGTTCATTCCAATTAGAGACTAAATAGATGTAAATTGGTATGTAGGGAATGAGTCTCCTTTTGATGCTAACACACACTCAATCCAATTACACTAATGAGATTTATAGCTTACTACTGAAAGAGGAAGACACCCTAGAGTTTCAGTTACTTTCCTGGGCACATCACTGTTCACATTCTGTAAATCATTACTAAATAAAATGAATCAGTCAGAACAATATGTATGGACATTTGCAAAGTTTGTAAGTGTCTTGAAAGTGCAACCTTTACCATTTTTTTTCTCCAGTCTTCTAAGGTTTGGAGTGCCCTCAACTCCCAGTGCAGGTCACTGTGTGTTGATGCACACTCAGCACTTTATAGGATCAGTCTCCAAATTCGCGAGAGAGAATGTGATCAATAAAACTTAGAATCCTTATTGTTTATTCATTTAAACTGCAGTAGGGCTGAAAGTGTATGAGGTATTGGACCAACTCATTGGGAATACTGATAATTGCAGAGAAAAGTTTAGGGTCTAAAATGGACACTAAGATGAAAGACAAGGAAAGGGATGCAACATACATACCAAGCGGTTACTCATATCTCCATTCTGTCCATCTTGTTCATTTATGCAGGATAATAATAATGCTAAATTATGTATCTTCGACGCCCCCCCCCGCCTAGTCATTATTAGTCCCTTAATTTCTGTAGATGATGCAGCACAAGTGAGTTTTACGGGTTATTTTAATAAGGCAGGAGTGGAGGCTGGTGCCTCTTAATGGCTGACAGGTGAGAGCAGGTCAATCAACATCTGCAGGTCTGAGAAAGAAGGCAAAGCAGATGTTTAGGGCCACATTTTCAAAAGAAATCTCTACTAGATCCCTGAAAACAAGCACAATTTTGTACATCTCAGTTTTTGCACATGCAGAGATGGAAGCTCTCAAAGTGATTTTTAGACATTAATGAATGTACCCACCCCACAGCCCTGTAAAGTAGGAAAGAATTATCTTTTTACAAAGGGAGAAACCAAGATGCAGAAATATTAAGCGCTTAGTTCTGGCCTCCCTGATCAGGGTGCAAATCCAAATCTAGTTGGGGTTTCACCCAACTAAGTAAGGACAGAATTGGGCCCTATGCGGCTTAGTCAAGGCAAGTAAGGGACAATGGGTAAGTCTACGCTGCAATCCAACCTTGGATTGCAGCTCAGGTAGATATACCCACACCATCTTTATCCATGCTAGAATCACTACGACCTGGCACAGGCTCCAGCATGGGTTGTACAAAACCCTCCCAGAACCCTGGGTACCTATTTGCATTGCTGAAGCCCGCACCACCACATCTATAGCGATGCTTTTAGCCGTGCTAGTTGTGGGTATGTCTGCCTGAGTTGCAATCACAGCTCAGACGTTTGCATACCCAAAGAAATGGACCCCAGGAATCCAAGCTCCCAGTCCAGAGCTCTAACCAACAGATCACACTTCCCTGCTACTGTATCTTAAAAGTGTGACCAGGTTTTATTTAAAATTGGTAACAATAAACTCACTGAGAGCAGACCTTAGCTAAGAGTTGTCTTAATAGACAGTTTACAAACCTTGGCATGCTGTAAGAAGTATAATGGAACCGCTGACACTGTATTAAATATAGCTGCACAAATACCATGTTGTAAGACAACACATTCCTGAAGGGGAATTCAGCTGAGAGAGTTAAAAAGGGTGTGCAGGAAGAAATATGCAGTTAGGTTTAGTAGCAGCTCAGCTGTGCTTAGATTTCTGAGGGAGATGCAGCATGTATTTATTAAATATGATTAAGTATGGTCAGCAGAATATCAGGGAGCTACTGGGTGGGAAATACTGCTTGTGGAAGCTGCAAACCCTCTCTCGAGCTAAGATTTCATTTCTCAGAAGACTTTCTAGAGCAGCTGAAGTCTCAGTCTCGTGCTGGGGCAGGAAAGGAAATGCGGCATTTCAAGTCCTGTGTTTTGCTACACTTGTTTACTATGCATAAAGTCACAATCTGGCCTAGTAAAAAAAAATTAGTTCATTCCCTGTTTACCAACAACATTTCATTAGCATCTACAGATACACCAAACTATTGGAGAGAACCCAAAGAGCCTCCCCTCCCTTTATGGTATTGCTGACACCATGGATACTTTGGAGTTTTTCATGACAATATTCAGCTTAATAAAATTGGAGAGAGTGTCTTCCTTCCACAATGCTGAACACGCTTCTTTCAAACCTAGAGACCGAGCAGCACTAGTAAGTACTGGGACATTACTATATAAGAAAGGCAGTGACTAGGGCACCAGACTGGGACACAAGAGACTAGGGTTCTATTCCTGAATCTACAAATGACTTGCTGTGTGACCGTGGACAAGTTACTTGATCTCTCGGTGCCTCTTTTTCCTCCCAGGCTTTGTCCGGTCTACTTAAACTGTAAGTTCTTTAAGACCGGATCAAGGCACAAAGGGCTCAAATCCCAGTGGGGACCTCTAGGCACAACTGTGGTACAAACAACAGTATATTGAATCACCGAACGGATGACACCAGGACATAATGGAAGATGTCCTATAAAATGGGCTGGAAGTTGAAAACTAAGTCTAGATTCAACATGTAACAGGGTGTGTGGATGTAAGATAACTGTACATAATAATAAACACTTGTGTAGTTCTTTTCATCTATAGCTCTCAAAAAGTGCTTTACAAAGGTAAAGTATCCTTAGCCTCATTTTATAAACAAGGAAAACAAAAGCAAGGAATAGGTAAGTGACTTGCCCAAGGGGACTCAACAGGTCATTGGCAGATTTGAAAACAAACTAGAATCTGGAGTCCTGGGTTCTAAGTCCCTATCAACTGGACTATATTATCTCATTCAATTGCTTCAGTAAGACACCCAGAGAAGCGTGATCTCTTAACACCCACACACTCTGCAGTGAATTATTACACTTAAGTTATTTTAAATATTATTTAAGACATATTAAAGATTTTTAAAAAGTTGTATGAAATGTGTCCTTTTGTCTAAAATAACCCATACTATTATAAAATGTCTATTAGATATTATTTTAGATTAATTATACTATTGTCATCCCTCTGTCGAGTGGTAGTGTAACTCATTTTATTTATACTGTATACACCAGTTCCTGAATGGAGGTGGTCAAACAGAATGCAGGCAATGCCCTCTTTCAGAAAGCTCAGCCAACGCCAAATCCTGCTTTCCAAGACACAACTCTGCCTCCAAAACTGACTCTAGTTAGAGAAATTAAGGCAGAGGGCAAACTCTCTTGTTGCTTGCAATACCGCCCCCAAAATGAGCCTGCAAGATTTGCTAACACTCAAGATGGAGCTCAGCAAAGTAGGAAGCCTGTTGATGGTTGTCCAGGTTTTTGATCTAGTCTGAGGTTCAAGATCGTTTTTATTTTATTTAAGCTAGTTCATCCCATCACTAACCAAAAACACACAAAAATCCTACTTTCTTGCCTTTCACAGATTACTGGGCCTTAAGTCCTGTAGGTCTCTGTAGATTCAAGAATGAACTTACCACTGGGGTGTTCCCTCATGGCCAAGCCTAGTGTAGCAGCTCTTTCCTGTCTAGCACCCCCTGCCAATGGTCACTTCAGTCCTGTGGTGGCTCGCCTCTTCTCAGGACTAGATCCTCCAGCCAGGTCATGTTTTAGTCCCACCCCTCCTGGTGTAACAGAAAGTCCAGCAAAAACAAATGTCCAATTTGTCCATCCATCCATCTGCCCTCAGTTCCGGGCCCAGTGGTTTGTACATGCTTCTCTCTGGGCTCTCAGTCGTTCTTATCCTCTTCTCACGGGCCTCACACCACCTTACCAATGACACTAGGGAAACCCAGACCCCACTATAAGGGATTCCAGTGAGGGGCAGTCAAGGTTCACTCTGCCACCTCACCTGTCAGCAGGCCTCACCCACAGCCTCTCCAGGTTCACCCATTTCTCTGGGCTAGGACTTGCAGGGCCCTCCCCTGGAATCCCCCAACAAATTCCCAGAACAAAAGTATTAAACTTAACTCCCCTTCTGCCCTCCTTAGGATTGACCTTTCATCCCTCTCTGAACATCGCCCAGGCCTCCCACCCTGGAAGCCCAGATCCTTCCTTGTTACCAGGATTCACCAGTAGCAGTTGCTCCAACCCCAAGTGGCTGCTCTGTCTCTCTCCTGGCCTCCTGCCAGGCTTCTCTACTTAGAAGAGGATCCCAGAACCAACTCCCTCCCTGGACTTCCTCCTTGACCCTCCCAGTCTCTCCACTAGTCCTCCAGCTGAGCTTCGTCTCTAATGAAGCCTGGCCTGTTTTCTAGGGGCAGCCAGGTAGCATAATTGGCCTCTCGTGCCCACATTAATCCTTTCATTGTCAGGGGAGCGGTGAGAGGTACAAATTCCATCATAGCCACTATACTGAGAATGGCTATACAGAGACAAATTGTACTCAGCGAAGAAATGCAACAAATGAGCTATCCCATTCAATCCACCTCCCCACAAGGTATTCTCTCTATATCCATTTCACAAAAGTTTTTATGTCTATTTCAAATTAACCCCCTCTCCTCCCAAATCTATGCTCTCATAATAAAACAACAAATAAACTTGGAAATGTGGGTCAATTTCTGCGTTCGGTTACACCTGTGCAACCTCACTGACGTCAGCGGCATCGCATGGACTTAACTGACAGCAGAACTTGGCCCATGTGCTTAGGACATTAGAAAATCTGAAACATACTTTCCAGACTCTGCGGGTATGTCTACACTACAATTAAATACCCGCGGCTGGCTATGTCAGCTGATTGAGGCTCGCAGGGCTTGGGCTACAGGGCTGTACAACTGTTTGGACTTGGGCTGTAGTCCAAACTCTGGGACTCCAGCCCAAGCCCCGCAAGTCCAAGCCAGCTGACATGGGCCAGCTACGGGTGTTTAATTGCAGGGAAGCCTGTGTTCCCAAGCACTGCAGGGCCCCTTTTGTCTCTTTACTTGTTACAAGCTGTGAAAAACAAAGCACAATACTCACTGCATATAAAAATGTACTTTTATATAGTAAGAGCCTGAATATTTGAAGCAGTCAGATTCTGGAGTGATGCTTAAAGTCTTCAAACACTAAAGCTTGCTCTATCTGAATGTTGTTCCAAATAGTGGCTGATTACCACCATTAAAGCAAGCCAAAGAATAATGGTTCCCAAAGCAGCCAACTGGAAATTCTGAACAGCTGTGTTATTGCGGTACACGAGGAGTTCTGGAAAAGCAATAGACCTCTGTTACACCAGTGTAAATCCAGAGTCTATTCCACTGAAGACACAGATCACTTTATGTGTGAACAAGATCAGAGTCTGGCCCACAATCCTTAGGACAGTAGCAAAACAGAATTCACCATTAGTGTAGGTACAGAAAAACCACAATTCAAGGCTTACTTACTATATCTCTATTGACCTCAGCTATTTGCTGTATAAGCCACATACCCTCTCTCTAAGGGAAAAGAGATGATTCAATCCCCAAGAGTTCTCATTTTGGTTTACCTTGTATGCTTTTACTGACAACTATGCCCAAGTGGGACTCCTGGGTTTGTTGACTACTGTGTATTGGAGACCACAAATCTGATTGTATCCTCACAGAAATGAAGGTGCTGATCCAGGCTTTCCCTAGAACAGAACAAACGGTTCTAACATGTGTTGGACATTGGGTAAAGCGAGATCTGCATTTGCAGGAACAGCTGGTTGCAATGGGCCCCAGCAGGAGCACAGAATAGACCCTAAAGAAAGCACAGTCTCTTCATCAGTCTGACCCGTAATCCCCTTCCCCCAACTCAATATTAGTGTAAATAGTAGTAGTTGTAAGTGATCCAGAAATCTCTAAGAGGCAGTAACATGATTATTATGTATCAAGTGCTTATGATATGCTTGGAGCTGTACCAGGAACTTATGATCTGAAAAGACAGACAAGATGCTCTGGGAAACCTAGAGGTGGGATGTTTTCTTCTTATACAGAATCTCATTCATTCACTCACTCACCCTTTGCAGGCAATGTGAAAGTAGTGAGTTAAGGGGAGATCAGGAGTGGGGAAAGTAGGGGAGATTGAATGAGGTAGGGAGATGCAAATCTGCATGGGTAGGACAAAAATTTAACATGTTAGCATTCAAATAGCTTGGCACAAAATTTCACAGCAATCTTTCACTTGGAGAGGTATTTATATGGCCTCATTCTTTTCATAATATGAATGAAAAATTTAGAAGTCCTTTCAGCATGAATCCACTTTGGTTCTTTTTACTGAAGCTTTAAATTAAAATCTTTCTTTTAACCTGTAACACTTCTTAAGAAAGGGAAAATGCCAGAAGAATGGAACAAAAGCTTTGTGGTGCTTACGTTTAAACACAAAGGAGATATTACACTCTATACTATCACCCACTTACACTGACATCGCATGCTATGTAAATATGGGAGAAGATTATCAAAAAGAGTCTGCATGGAATTGTTGAGAGTTGGAAGGGTCAGTATGGATTCTTGCCGGGGAGGAAAACAACCGATGCCATTTTTGCACTACAAGTCCTCGTGCAGAAGTTCAGAGAAAAAAAGATGGCAACTGGGCATAGTCTTTGTGGACCTGGAGACAGAGTACAACCTTTTACCAAAAGAACTAGTTTGGCGGAGTTTGCTACAGAGAGGTGTGCCAGCAGGATACGTCTCTCTTATCCAGGATATGCATGATGGAGTGACCATCATAGTCAAAACCAAATGGGGCTACAGCGGAGAAATTCCAGTAAACGTTGGTCTACATCCAGGGCCAGCATTGAGCCCCTTTTGTATATTCTCACTTATCACATTTGTGATAACCACAAACAAAATGGAGCCACCTAGGAGCATGCTGTTCGCTGATGACTTAGTGATACACACAAAAGATTGAGAGATCCTGAAAACCAACTTTGAACAGTGGCAACACAGCTTTAAGCAGGCTGGATTTAGCATGAACTTTGGTAAGACCAAGACTATGATCACTGAGGGAGGACTCCCCCCCATAAAGGATATCACAAGTAGAGAGTGAAAGAATTTAAATACCTAGGTTCAGTGGTTGCTGACAATGGAGCCCTCCTGAGTGATTCCTGGCATTGTACTAAACCTGCTTGGTGCAAAGGGTGGGAGCTGACTCCAGTTCTCTATGGCACAAAAATGCCAGTAAAGTTAAAAGGTAGAGTTTATATAAACTGTAATTTGGCTGACCTTAATGTATAGCACTGACTCTTGACCAGCCTTCGGAAAGGAAATCAGTATTTTCTTCAACACAAAATGGAAATCTTTAGATGGTCAAATGGATGAATATTTCATGATAGGAAATGAAAGGCGGTTGCAAGGGGCCTAATCAGAGCCGACCCACAACATTTTGGCACCTGAGGCAGGGAGCTCAAATGACACCCCCATGCTCCCTTGCTTGGGCCAAAACTTTGAAAGATCTCAATTCTGCCTTCTTCCTGTTCTACTCCTCTCATAGTACTGCTCTGCTACCTACCCCAATAAAGGAGAGCTAACAATTTAAAATGACTTTTTCAAAAAGTTTAAGTAACACTTAACTTTCAAACACCTGAACAGCAAACGTAACTCTTCTTGTCTGCATAGTAAACACTGGCATTTTTATCTGTTTGAAAAATCAAAGTGGTGCTTTCCGTGCCTTCTTGGCTGCAAAGACCTGAACGGTTTCCTGAAGGTCCACAGTCTGGGCTCTATTGAGATGGTTGCAAGGCCGACCAGCCTCTCCTGTTTCATTGTGGAGCACAGATGTGTTTTTATTAACCTCAGCTTGGAGAATCTGCAGTCTCCACTGGCAACTGTTACAGGAAGTGTTAGAAGTATGTGCAGAGCAACAAAAGCATTTGGAAAGAGGGTGGTCACCTTATTTGTGCACATATATTCCAGAACAGCCTTTGGAGTTGATTCTGCTGAAATGTATCTTGAAAGGGCTTTCAGTTCACCACCTAAATCACTCGCATCAATATTGCGCATGTTATCATGTGTCAACACTGTCTCTAGTGCCCTGCATTGCTGGTGTAGGTCTTCTTCAGGTATAGTGAGGAGTTTTGGAATATCATACAACATCCCAAATATACTGCTGTGTTTCTTGAGCTGCATGAAACGTTCAGCTGACTGTACTGAACAATCTAGCACCTGGTTAAAGAATTCAACTTTGAATTGTTGTTTGGGGTCTCTTATGGGACCCCATGCCTCGTAATCAAAATGTCGTCTTCTTCGGTGACCCTTGTATTCTTGAATGGGTGGGAAAATAGCTTCAGTGTGACGTTCCTCTGCCAACTTCTGTGCACTCTTCAGAATGTTTTGAAATCCCTCATCTGACCAGTAAGACTGTAGGTATGACTTTGCTTTGTCCAATTGTTCCATTCCTCCACATATATCAAGGTCAATACCTTGGAGTCTCTGCTTACAACATTTATTTTAAATAGTACATCATGCCACAACACTACGCCACACAGAAATTTGAAGTTATGCATGTTTCTGGTGATTCCATTTTCCTCTGCCACTGTTTTCCCACAAACAGTTCCTGTCATAGCATTATCCTCCATAATGGCAACTATGGCATCATCTTCCCTCCTAATTTGGAGTTTGAATGGCTTTATCGCCTCCACTCGACTTTCCCATTGTGTGGCACTCAGTGGTTTCAGTGTCAGAGAGGATGTTCCCAGATGTTGCTTCACAATTGGCCATTGATGAGTTGATGCAGAGAAAAATACATAGATGCTTTGAATTACATTAAAAAAATTCAGCAGTCTCACTAGAAGCTGATGCTGCATCACTGACCACCAACTTCACTGAATGAGAACTGCATGGGACAATAAAAAAGCTCAAGGGTTTAACTCTAGGATCCGTGTCTGCACTCCTCTGTTCTTTTCTCTCATGTTGGCACCATTATCATAGCCCTGACCCCTCATATCAGCTACCGCAATTCCCATATCTTCCAACTTTTTAAGAAGCACATGTCATACCAGCTCCTATAGTATCATCAATGTCAATAAATTCTAGAAAATACTCTCTGACAGTCACCATTGCAGGGACATTTTCACTAGGTTCTGTTGTTGTTACAAAATGCACTATTAAAGTCATTTGTTCCGTACGGCTGATGTCAGGTGTGCAGTCCAGAATAACAGAGTAATACCTTGTTGACTTCAGATCTGTCACAATCTTCTGTTTGACTTTTGTTGCCAGTAACTGTATGATTTTGAATTGTTTTTCCAAGGTAGCGGAGTGTGTACATTTCTTGGGTGGTGACTCTTCTTAGATGCTTCTGGAGTTCAGCATCAAACTCAGCAATCAGCTCCACAATGTTAAGTTTCCATTGTTTGGCACATACAGCTGAGCTGAAGTGCCAGGCAGTGCTAGGTTTTGGGTAGCAAGCATTCTCACAATGGCAATGAGCCTTTTCAGAACATTTTGCCAGTAAAGACACCCTGATCAATCTTCTCTTGATGCTGATCATCTATAGTGGCCTTTAACCTTAGTCTCATCTCAAGCTCTTTCCATCTATGGAATGCTCTCTGGTGATTTGCTGTCTTTTCATGGCATGCCAGATTTCCAGCCAGATTCTTCCAGTCCTTTGTTCCTGTAGAACCCAATGTGGCTGGAAGATTAGACTGGAAGAGTTTGCAACAAAAACAGTATGCAGCATTCTGGGTTTTTGAGTACATAAGCCATGACCTCTCTACTTTGTCACCATTGGGGATTTCACGCCAGTAATGTGTTGGATGGAAACTTGTATTTTCATTGTCTTTGATGAACATGAAGTTTTTCACTTGCTGTGGCCCATGCAGTACAAGGAAGTCCCTCAGGCTACTGCTCAAATGGGTCCACAGTCCTGGAACATCTAGACTTAAGGAACTAAATTCAGCAGCAGCTGTTTCTTGCGCCTCCACCACACTCTTCTCTGATCTACACTTTTCTTCAGGAATGTGCATGGTTACATCCATTTGAGATGGAGATATGGATGCTGCAGTAGCTGCCAGGTTACCTGCACTCTGACTAACTGGAAGACCAGGCATCTCCTCATCACTCACATCCTCACTGGGGCCGGAAGGCTCACCATGAACATTTGTGTCTATATGTCTCAGGAGAGCTCCTTCCTGCTTAGATAGAAAAGCTTCCTTTGCTTTCTTTTTCTGAATGCTGCCCCAGAGGGGAGTTTTCTTCTTTCACTCATGACTGCTGTTCTGATAGTGGCTCAACACTCATTTGAAGGGGACAAATAAGCAGGCTGGTAGCAGGGCCTGAGGGAGGGAAGATATCAGCCTCTTAAAGGCCTAACTGGCTTCTACTACTTCAGTTGAGTGCCTGTTCTCCTCAAGAGGGTTCAGGGAAGCAGCAGGAAACAGGAAGCTCCCTGAGAAACTGGTGTTAATCAGTCCAGGCTCCTGGGGGTGCTAAGAGCTACATAAGAGGCTTCTCCTCGTCCCTCTCCCTGCAGCTCCTGCTGCTTTCTGTTATTCCCTCTCACCTTTTCTCCTGCCTGCCTGTTATGTCTCTTGTGCCCTCCTTCCCCCAGCATAGCACTCCACCATCTCTGTGCATCTAGAGCAGAGAGAATACATATGCACCAGCAGCAGACACAGTTTTCTACACTCTGGATCCTAGTGGTGCCCTCCCACAGTCTGGCACCTGAGGCGGCCGCCTGAGTTCGCCTCATGGTAAGGCCAGCCCTGGACCTAATGCAGGTTTCTCCAGTTGAAGACAAATTGAGGGAGGCTAGGCTACGCTGGTCTGGGCATATGCAGCGGAGACTGGAGAGTAATATCAGTAGGATGGCTCCTGCAATGACTGCGGATAAAAGATGACCAAGAGGGAGAACAAAGACCAGGTATATGGACCTTAGAGAGATCAATTCTCACAACCACCTGGAATACAATCATGAGTTTGGAAGAAGGCTATAAAAATTGGCAACCCTGATGAGAGAAGTAGTAAGAAAGAAGACTATGATGATGACTGAATATTTAGGTGAAAAATTTAGCATCATGTGCTGCAGAACAAATGCAGGAAAGCTTTCAAATAATAGTAAGTCCTGCTTAAAATCTTTATCAGTTGAAGGTTAAATTGAATGATTAATGGGTTCTTTTACATGTCATGCTGACTTTGGTGCAAAATAGGCAGCTGCTTTATGTAAACTTGTACATTTCTCTTTGATAGCAACCACAAAATAAAACAAGACACTCCCACTTAAAATCCTCTAATGCTCCTGCTATTCGTTTGTCAGATAAAAGCAGAAAACCACCAACCTATTATTCCCAATCAACTAGAAGTATCACCCGCAAACAAGCCAGCGTTGTGTAATGTGTACCATATTTTAAGGATGCTTATTCCAATACATCAAGTGAATCGTCTTAGAAAAAAAAAGAAAATAACAAAACAAATGAAATGAGTTAAAGTTACTCCAGATTTACAGCCATGTAACTGAGATCAGAACTTGCCCCAACATTTCCCACTGTAGATAGGTGACTAAATTCATTCCTCCTGTAAACTCACAGAATTCATTGGAGTTACACTGGGGTGAATTTGGCCCATGATTGCTAACATGAACATTTTCATCTCTAGACTAGTTTTTGCTGATTAGCGGACATTGACAATTATTTAAAAAGACTGCCTTTGGGATGTTGAAGTTCCCACTATCTTTCATATTTCCAATTAATTGTTAATTGGATCTTTAGGTGACCAAGCTGACTGAGTCAAAACGTAAAGAAATCAGAACACAAATCAGAAGGACTGGATGGTTAAAAAAACTGGCAAACATACAGAACCGGTCACCTCCAGGCAGGGCCCAGATTGGAAATAATATAAGTGACCATACACTCCCACCCTTGTGATGACAGAATCAGATTCAATTCACAGCAGATTGTTCAGCTCTTCATAATATGATCATCCTCTTCTTAATTATGAGCTTCCATCAGCTATGAAATAATTAATACTGACGCTGAAACTATCATCATTAGGCTTCTGGTCAACACTCTTGATATGAATAGCATCAGTTCACACCTCTCAGAATTATTGTGCTAGGCTACCTGCCGACTCAGCAGATGTTGCTGCATAAGTTTACACACAGTTCACATTTTAAAGGTTATTTTTACAATGATAAAACCAGGATATTATTATTATTATTATTTTAAATGAAAGCCAAGATTTTGCAGGACAAAAAGGCATCCGCCTGGAAAAAATAACAGCTCGATGTGCAAATGTGATCTGGCTCATTTGACCCCTACCTCAAGGTCAATACAGCTCAGGCTGTATGACTGCCTAATTGATATGACTCAGTTGTTTCAATCCAGTTCCTAACAGTCAAGGTCCCATCACAAAAGCTGCCATCACAATTGGCAATATTTGGCATCTTAACGTACAATCCTTGTCATAATCATGTGTGTAGTTCCACTGACTTCAATGAGATTATTTGCCTGCATAAGGCAAGTAAGAATTGATCCTTACCAAAGAGGCCAAGGATGTAATGGGCATGGAGAATAAACAACCCTCAAATTCTTACGGGAAGTCCCTATCAATCAGAGTTGAAGCACACTGATCGGACCCATGTGAGCAAAGTTGTTGTGGGTTTGGGGATTTTTTGCTACTAACCATGCTGCATTTGTACTGTGGAAGGAGACCATCCATCCATCACAGCCATCAATACAGAGCCCTTCACCTGTACTAAATCCACTTTTATTATAAATTATTTCACTTTTCCTGTGTAGAGAAGAAACTGAATAGAGGTGATTTTTTTTTTTTTTTTAAATCTCCAGTGAACTGTCAAAGACTGCCTCATGAGATATCTTTAAAGGAAGCATCCAGCTCAACAGTTGTACTTTTTAGACATGCTGGAAACTTTGCAAATGACGTAATTTGTTATCTGATTATGACTGTGCTTCATGTCTCGCTAGTGGTTAAGAGATACTGTTCCCGGAAGCAAATCACCAATACATTTGAGGTTCCAGGCTCTGACTCCCAAGAACATACATTCATAACTCTGGCCATAGGCAGCCGCTGGCTACCTTTCTTGGGATTTTAGCAATACTAACTCATAGCTACTGTCATTGATCCTATTCGGCTTTCAGTTTGAAAACAAAGTAAACTATGTATGTAACAACAAAAGTGAATCATCACTATCAATGACAATTCCTAATGACATTTAGCTAGACTTTTCACTTGCACTGAATGTCAACACAGTGGGACAGAGAGACATTTTATTATGAGCAATTGTATTGGATACAGACCCTGGTCTAATTCTGCTCTCTGTTACACTACTTTAAATCCAGAGGCCCAACGAAGATGACTGTGGAATTACTTTAGATTCACAACAGAGTAAATGTCAGTGCATCCGATGAAGTGAGCTGTAGCTCACGAAAGCTTATGCTCAAATAAATTGGTTAGTCTCTAAGGTGCCACAAGTACTCCTTTTCTTTTTGCAAATACAGACTAACACAGCTGTTACTCTGAAACCTGTCAGTGCAGTGTAGCTCCTGAAACTAACTCTCATACTAGTCATTTAAATGTACCAAATGAGTAATGATTTGTAGGGGAATTTAAGAGGAAGACTCGAGGGAAATGGCATTTTAGTCTTTCTTCCTTAATTGAGTTTATACTTAAGATAGCAATATTCCCTCTTCAGGACCCATTCAGACTCTGAAAGGCAGTTTTACCAATATGCCATCAGAATATTGATAGTAAATCTGGACTGAGTGCTTTTCTTTTGGGGAAAAAAAAGGAAACATGGTATCCAGCAAAAAAAGCCTACTGAGCTAATAATTCATTGAGATCTAAAAGCACACAGACAGCTATAAAAGAAAAATATTTATGAGCGTCCCGTCCGTGTCTATTATTAGTTGTCCTTTGAGACTTGCTTCAAATCACTTCATATAATCAGAAATAATTTCATATATAAGTAGTAATGCATTTGGTTTACTAACAGACATCACACAAAATCTGTGTCTTTTTTTCCAATTGAGAAATGAAGCTGCAATTGAAAAAAAATGGTTCAGATGAAAATCTCTTTTTTCCTGCCCTGGTGGTCCTTCATGAAAGCAAAATATTTCAGACAGTGCAACAGACCACACATAATCCCCCCAGAACTCAGTAATTAAAACTGTCAAATGGAATTTTGGGATCCTTGAATGTGCTCTAAAAGTTGTCATCCCAGATGTTACCCAGGGTCCCCAAATTCCTAAAACCATCCCTGTGGTATGGGAGAACTTAATAAAAGTCTCCCTAAAGCTGGTGCTGAGGTCAAAGAAGGTGTTAATAGAGTGAAGCCTGCACTATACAGCCAGCAGGAAACCCTGTCTCATCAGGAGGTTTGGTTTATAGTTTGGATTCATACCAAACTTGCTCAAGATTGAGGCCGTGGCCAGGGCCCTCAATGTGACAGCTCAAGCCCACAGTCATGAGAGATCACAAGTTCAGTAACTCAACATCCCTTCAGGAACAGAATGACTGAGATTAGAAAACCCTGACTTAAAATAGAATAATCTTAAATAATTAGCAAGCATATTGAGGGATTTATGAACAGCAAGTTAAAACATTAATGGAACCAGACTGAGGTCTCAGACTGGAAACTTTACCAAAGTCTTTTGACATTTTCAAAGCTACATCTGCAAAGCACATGCAACATCCCTTTTCCCTCCCCCCAGGGATTCCATTTGTGCGTAGTAACTTCTCAAAACAGATTTTTTTAAAAAGTGTCTCTTTATGAATGGGAAATTTTGGTTACCTGGCTGACAAGTTTCAAGGAACTTGCATTGATGACTGCTGTGCTTTCCGGAAACTCAGTATTTTTTTCTGGAGGCTGAGGCTCTATGAATAGGGAGTACTGTACATATAGAGGAGCTTTCTTCTGTAATAAAGTAAGCCAACATCATGGGCTTCATGCTGCCCAGTGCAGGTGCTGAGTGCCGAGCATGCAAGATGAGGAGCGATAAGCAGAACTAGGAGTGCAGGGACACCCGATCCCATATTGGGAGTGTTGCTGCGTGGCTGCAAAACTTAAAGGAGAGAGTCACAAAAGCAGGATGAGGTCTGCATTTAAGCCTTTGTCTCCTGATACACCCATTCTCTGCCCTGTATTATCCTGCACACTGGTGAGTAAGAAAACTATACAGCGATCTTGAGACTTATTCCATCGGAGGGCTTGTCTACTCTAGCAATTAACAGCGCTGCAACTTTCTCGCTCAGGGGTGTAAAAAAACACACCCCCTGAGTGCAGCAAGTTTCAGCTCTGTAAAGCGCCAGTGTAAACAGTGCCCCAACGCTGGGAGCTATGCCGCTCATTGAGGTGGGTTTTTTTAGGGTGCTGGGAGAGCTCTCCCCCAGCGCTGTGCCGCGACCACACAAGGCACGCTAAAGCTCTGCCACAGTAGCGTTTTAACATTGCCAGTGTAGACTAGCCCTTAGACAATGGAAGTCTATTCCCAGTTCTCACCCTTAACTGTTCCCAGGCATAACCTAGGCTCACATTATGCTAAAGCACAGGAATGTTGGGCTCTCTACTCATACCCTGTAGGGGACTTGCAGAGTCAAGGCCTGTATCTACATTACTCCTGTTTTACATGATTGTAACTCTACAGATTCAATGGAGTCACACCAGCACAGAACTGGAGTAACACATTAGTGAATCAGGGCCCAGATATATAAACGGATCACTTGAAATTACACAAATATTGCTTAATGTGCAAAAAATTCAAGCTTTAAAAACTGGCATATAAAGTATAAAGGGACTTAAAAAAAAAAGCAAGTAGATTTACTTTGCACTGCTTGTTCAGTAGAACAGATAGCCCGTTCTCTTGCTCTTTTTTAACTGCAAACCTTATACTAGTTGTGTATATTTTGGATCCTTTCCCATCCTACCATGATTTCCTGTCTGAGTCTGCAGCCCATGGCAACAGCAGAAAATTGGAATACAGGCTTTGCAGATGGTGTTAGGCCAACTGATTCATGCCAATTTAGTATCTTCTTCCATAACAAACACATTATCTATGTCTTGGCTGTGTGGCAAAAATTACCCTCCTGCTAATAAATTCAATCTATCTTAATTTATAAACTGTACTTTCCTTAGGGCAGCTCTGACCTTTTGTAGTTTAAAAGAATACAATGTGTGCACATACAAGATAGGGGATATTCTGAGTTACTGCAAGGCAATCAGGAAACTTAACAGTTTTATCACTTGTAGTCCCTGCGGTATATCGCCTGAGAGAATTAGTTAAAAATGTTATATATAATTGATGTGCAGCACATTCGTCATAGGTTATTCTGCAGAATGATGTAAGCCACAATTCCATGTGTCAGCAACAAAAATAGAGACCCAAGCTTATATGCAAGAAAAAGGTGCCAGAAATTACTCCAAAGTTTCTTTCCACTGAGAAATCTAGTGTTAAAACGAATCTTCCTAGAGTAGTTGTAATAAAAGACTTGACATCTGGCATTGCAAGAACAAAAAAACCTTAGGTGTTTTTCAGTGACTAACATTAAGGACCATGTGCTCATGACAGCTACAGAGTCACTGATGCATCCACAAACCACCACCCCTCCACCCAAACAACTTTGACAGATGCCTAAACACTAATTGTGTACATATTTATTACAAATGCACGCACACAGAGTTCATTCCATAAAGGACCTGGATATTTTAACCTATTACCCATGGCTCTCTCACATTATGAGCTATAGACTTATTCAGTATCGAAAACTTCTGTATACTGGGCCTAATTCATCTCAGAAGATTACATGGGTTTCAGTCCCATTGATTTCAATGGGAGTCCTATGCAGTCATCATAAGACAGAATCTGGCCCACCGTTTTCAGATCAGCATAAACATTTATTAGCTTTTCCAGCCCAACCGCAGAGTATAAACACACTTGGCTAATGCATTCCTCGCTGACACAGGAAGAAACGGAGGTTTTGCCTTCAAAGCAATAGTAAACAGACACAACATTGGAGAGCCTCAGCTTTCACACATCATTAATTGCATTATCCTCCCTTTCTCCTGCCTTCAAAATCCAAAGTAACTAAGGCTACGTCTACACTACAAGTCACACTACGCCACAAAATTATAATTTACATCACTCGGGGGATGTGAATAATTCCCCCCCCCGAGGGATGTAGGTTAGACCGACCTAAGTACCCACGTGGACAGCACCTCTTGTGAAGGTGGGCGCTATTAAGCTGATTAGAGAGCTCTCTCCCACTGGCAGAGCTTCTTCACTGGAAGCACTACAGCAACGCAGCTGCATCGGTAGAGCGGCACTGCTGTAGCTACTGTAGTATAAACATCGCCTAAAATGGGGAGCATTATTAAAAAAAAAATGCAGGTTCACAAACCAAACCTCTGAGCACAAGTGCAGGGTCTGCAGAACAGCTCTGGATAATGCTTTTCATCACCAAAAAACAACAGTATTTTTCCAGGCACAGAGATGCATAAACACTTTACAGTTAAGAAAAGTTGAAGGAAACACATAGGCTCTGGTATGTTAAAATAACCAGTACTGCATTCTGCTGGATTGAATCAGACCTGCTCAAGTGTGTATCATAGACTCTATACTGCTAACCACGATGGCAGATTCTCCTTCAGCTAGCTAAAGTGAAAAGGTCTTTTGGTTCTGGAACAGGAAAATAAAGGGATATTTGTCAAGTTAAAAATCCTATCAAGAGTATGAGGAGAGTATGAGGAGGAATTATTGATCAATCAATCAAGGCTTCCTTTCTGTGCTTCTCTTCTTCCTCACAAAGTAAAGCAGAAAAAGTGGCAATTGAGTTGGTTACAGCACGGGTTATGATTGGAAGAATGACTATGCAAAAACAACCCTTCTTATGCACTACACAGTTAGATTTGCTGTGTCTTTGAGTCATGTATTTATTTACATTCGTTTTCACTGCCGATAACCTTGCAGAGCCAGCACGGCTACAGCAAAGCCAAATGGACCATATTCCACTTTTTTGTGTAATTTAAACAGTGAAGAATCACCACCACTGTGGATGAGCTGCAGTGAGACTCAGAGACAGACATCAGGTTAATTTGCAGAATCAGCTTTGAGCTTGTGGGGCAGACAGTCCAAGAAGTCCAGCCAGATCTCCTCTGAACTACACCTATGCCAAATTGGAGTATCCTCACTGACTTCACTGATGTAACTAAGAATTTGACCAACCATGTATCAACATCTAAACAATTAAGCAAAAATAAATATGGAACCATACCATTTTTTCTGATCACAGCTGTATCAGGAGACAGAACCCAGTACCAAAAGGACAAGAAATAACGATTTCTTACTCTGGGGCCTGATCCAAAAAACTTCTATTGGCTTCAGTAGGCTTTGAATCAGGCCTGTGGTGAGCAGAGACTTCCATTGAGACACTGAGCTTGCTTTTACTAAGGATCAAAGAAAATAATTTAATTGGTTATTTATGGTTTTACCAGCTCCACCCTGAGTTATTTGTAGTTCAAACAGAACTCTGGGCCACAATACTTATCAGTAACAACATTTGTGACCACTTTGTTTCAGTATTGAGAGAACTTCTGGATGTCTCTTGAAAATACAGCATTTTATAGACAGCCCTTGAAAAGATTTCCAGTATTTTGAAAGGGAGGGATTAACAGAAACAACCAAGTTAATTAGTTTTAAATTAGCTACTAATTAAGATCAGTTTTCTTTCTTGCTTGCTCTAAATCAGCCAGACATCTAAATGAGACTATCCATGGAAATCAGTATGTATTTGGTGTAGCAACTTGAAACAATGATAATTCAAGTTAAGTTCACAGTAAAACTATGTCAGTCCCAGTCTATGGAGATGTTAAAATCTCCAGACTAAACAACACTGTCAGTGCAAGTAGAGGACAAAATGAATAGTATAAAATAAATAAATAAAATAAAATCATCACTATCCAAGCACGTTGCTGTACAACAAGCCAAAGAGAAGAAATTCAGTACATAAATAACTAGAAATGAAATCCACCCCATAAGGAAGAAATAAATTTGGAGTTTAAGATGCTATTGTACCTTTACTTTGCTAAAATTTTGCCTAGACATTGAAATACATATGGTCATCTATCAGAAAGTCCCACAAGATTGAGCAATGGGAAATCTCTCTTTAATCACTTTGGATAAATATGCAACTAGAGAAGCAGTTTTGAGGAAACACTAACAATACTGCACACTGTTTTTAAAGAACCACATACAGGATATGTAACATTGTCCAGTGCTGTAGGAAGCTCCTACAGAAAACCAAAAAAGCTGAGTTAACAATCATGCAAAGACCCTCTGTAGGGTCATGCTGATCCCCCTTTGCTGCACCAATACTATACGAAATCTCAGCATTCAATCCATCCAAAGAGTTCCCCCACCCCACAACAAATCAAAGTACCTCTCTACTCCCATCCTACCAGAGTGATGTGGCATTCCTGGTTCCCTGCCCTACCATACTGCTTCCTGTTCCTGAGTCTCCCTAGTTGACCACAGCACTTTCAATGCGTCTCTGCATATGAACTCTATGGATCCAAGGGACTCTTTCTTCCCAGCCCACGGCTCTGATCTGCACATACATGGATGCTCCCTTAATCTAGTCATCCCTTCCCGAGGTTCTGTGTTCTCTCCTTAATGAGCTACATCTGTCTCAGTAGTTCATGACTTTAAGCCATATCAACCAACAATCAAGCCTGCAATTATTAGACTGCAGGATCATACTACAATGTGACATAACACAGTTCCACACAGTTTTGATTATATTATAATGGGCCAACTCTGCATGGTGCTTCAAATGCCATATATCTCACGTTATAGCAGTCTCAGATGATCACCCAGAAAAATGTTCGTTTTAAGAACACTTTCACAGCAGATTTGACAAAAACACAAAGAAGGTACCAATGTGAGATTTCTAAAAATAGCTATAGCACTCAACCTAAGATTTAAGAATCTGAAGTGCTGTCCAAAATCTGAGAGGGATGAGGTGTGGAGCATGCTTTTAGAAGTCTTAAAAGAGCAATACTCAGATGCAGAAACTACAGAATGCAAATCACCGAAAAAGAAAATCAACCTTCTGCTGGTGGCATCTGACTCAAATGATGAAAATTAACGTGAGTCGGTCCATTCAGCTTTGGATCATTATGGATCATCAGTATGGATATGTCCTCTGGAATGGTGGTTGAAGCATGAAGGGACATATGAATCTGTAATGCATCTGGCACGTAAATATCTTGTGACGCCGGCTACAACAGTGCCATGCGAATGCCAGTTATTACTTTCATGTGACATTGTAAACAAGAAGTGGGCAGCATTATCTCCTGCAAATTGTTACCAAACTTGTTTGTCTGAGCAATTGGCTGAAGTAGGACTTAGTGGACTTGTAGGCTCTAAAATTTTACATTGCATTCAAAAATAAAACAGTTATTTTGTGAATACTATATTTGTAAATTCAATTTTCATGATAAAGAGATTGCACTACAGTACTTGTATTAGGTGAACTGAAAAATACTATCTTTTGTTTTTTACAGTGCAAATATTTGTAATAAAAATATAAAGTGAGCAATGTACACTTTGTATTCTGTGTTGTAATTGAAATCAATAGAATTGAAAATGTAGAAGACATCCAAAAATATTTAAATAAACGGTATTCTATTATTTTTTAACAGACTTATTAATCATGATTAATTTTTTTAATCGCAAGACAGTCTTAATATAAACGTTTCCTTACATATGAAATAGCAGAAATTACCTGATAGCACTTGCCATGTTTGATAGGATGGTGCCTAAGAGGGCACAGGATCTGTGGATGAAGATAGATATGCTGCTGGTGCTAATGTTTGCAGGAAGGCAAACAGCCTTCTCTTTTCTTGGAAGTCTGGAATATATAGGCTTTTCCCTACCATCCATCCACCTATATACACACATGTCAGCATCACTGTTACATCATGCAGGTTTTTAATTGTCAAGTGACATTTAGAAAAACTTTTGTTCAACTCATATTATGAGCTATCCTTTTCTAGATTTCAGTTATTTTTGTTTGTACTTATAAACCGCTGGAAGACATAATGGTAAATGTAGGAGTGTGGAGATTTCCAAAAGGGACGACACAGCATTTGAAATAACCACTGTGGTAATACATTGCAGCGGATTCTGAATGGCACAGGTTACGGATAACGTCGAGGATAAGTGATCACATTCAGACGGAGGTAAATTTTTCAGAATTGACTGGGGTACTTAGTAGCCTAAGTCCCATGGACTTTCAATGAGACTTTGGCTCCACAAATGCCTAAGTCACTTTAGAAAAGGACTGCTGAAGCATCTAAAATCACTTTTGAAAATTTTACCCCAGGACAATAATGACCAAAAGGCACAACCACTGTGTGACATTAATGTTCTTAGTCCAGTTCTGTGGGAGTGGAGAGAGGAAAGAAGTGGGGAGAATAGCAGAAAAACCATCATCACAATTGGTGATGGCATTAATTAGCATCCTTCTTAGCCCTCTCAGAAGAAGTGTCAAGCTACTGATTGATATCCTCTCAGCCACAGGTTAGGGATGGAAAGACTGTACTGCCATTGCCTGCACCTGTTCTGTGGATAGAAAATTTCAGTCTGCAGGACTGTCACTCAAGACCTTTTTTAAGCGCTGTGTACATGCATGGAGTAGTGGATAGTCACTACTTTAAAGGAAATATTTTTAAATTAGGATTTCAAGTCATCAAGATTCCCAAATCTGAGAAAAGCTTGTAAAAAAACCAAACAGCTGCCTTGCTTCTCTGCTCTAGCCACTAACCATGAAGCGCTGCCCCTTCAGCTGAAAGACAGTGAAACATCTTATTCCTGAGCTACAAAAAAATCTAAAGATTAACTGGAAACCTACCACTATCATCTTGGAATACATCAAAAGCCAGAGAAAGCTGTAAAGGGCCAGGAAAATACTTTAAAGAGATAACCATCTGCATCTGCTAGTTTTACTTTTTGTTGTCGTTTGTTCGAATGCACAAGTCACACATTAAACACACAATAAATGTCTTGCTTTATTCTGGCTGCAAGAACTTCAGGCTCACGTCAGCACAGAAACTCCAAAGAGGTCAAAGAATGCAAAGGGTAAGGAAGTTACACAATTAAAATTGCAGTGCAGACTGTAATACTGTAAACCTAGAGAAAGGGGATCACAAATGGCTAACGTTTTCCATCCGTTTCTCCCCTAAAATATTACAAGGAACCTTTGTACATTTCCTGTGAGCTTATTTAGCCCATGCCCTCAAATACAAATAAAGGGCCAGATCCTGAGCTGATGTACATCCATAGGTCTCCATGGAAGTCAATTTACATAGGCTGAGGGTATGGCCAAAAGAATTTGGCTGGGTCTATACTTGGGGCTGTATCGCACAATCACGCCACATTTCGCCTTCCTCATCTAACCTATTCTGGTATCACGATAGGATAGCTAAAGCAACTACAGTATTTTACAGAACATTCAACGATGCGAGGTGAGGGGTCTCTTTTTATTCCAGCTTACTCTGAAATGGATTCATCTGTTGGCCAAAGACAGCTCAATGCATCTCCCCTCATGTAAGTGTTTGTATAGTTCTAGGGGATTAAAACATGAATTGAAAAGGACAAATCTTTATTACCTTGGATTATTCATAAGTGACACATCACAATCCTTTCCCTAGTATTCCCCAATGCCAATAAACCCAGCACTCAAGTCTTCCATTTTATGTATTAGCTAAATAATTAACTTAACAGATCCTCTAACTAAAGTGCTTTCTACCATTTGTGCTACCATGCTGGTTATCTGCTTCATGAAGTTACCAAATAAACTAGGAACCATGTACCACCTATATAAAACAGCTTCAGTAATTAGCTTGGGGAGAAAGCATCATGTCGGTCATGAATGACCCCTTAGGCTGACCCATGATGATAAAGGAAAATACTTTGTCCTCTATAGGACCTTTAATCCCATGGGCTCAAAACATTTTACAAACATGAACAAATTAAGTCTTACATCTTTCCCCAGAAGTTGGTACTATTAGATCATCGCTGTATATATGGGGAAACTGAGGCAAGGAGAGACAATGGAACCTGCTGAAGGTGAAAAAATAAGTCTATGGCAGAGTAAACAATAGACCCAGAACTCTTGACTCTCAATCATTTTAAAAGGACCACAACAGAGATGGACAAGTTCTGCCCATGCATTCAATTTTGGCTGTGGATTTTCTGATGTGTGCCTCTGTTCACCCACAGACTCTTGCATTTAGCCACCAGGGAAAGCTTGAATATACTCACAAAAATCAGCATAATCTGATCTAACTAGACCCTAAACTGACAGTCGGAACTGACCGATCTTACAATTTGTTGGGTGTCTAGGTTAAGGGAGATCTTCCTGTAAAGAATATAATAAAAGTGGAATTTAACCCAACTACCTAATAGAAAAAGAACCACACAAAAAATTTCAAGCAGGAATGTAACTGAACTAAGTCATGTAATTAAATAATCAGTTATGATCCCTTGTGCAGTAAGATCACAATTTTAAAGGGCTGAAAGGAGATCATATTTCAAATACAAGAAAACACTCAAGCATATAGGCTTTTTTAAGTGGGTATTTTATAGTTCAAAATTCCATGTACCTTGATTTGATGGGGATGATCCTTAGTTTCCACTGCTACAAAAGTTAGAAATTACAGTATATCCTACCCTCATTAGAAGTAACTTTTTTATACTTATTCTAAATTTAGTATTCAGGAAAGTAAAGTCTACAGCCAGGTATAGGGCAGGGCCCTATAAGCTGTGCAAACACACCTCAGTCCTGCCCTGCAACACAGTTTCTATTCCAGTCTTGGGCCTCTTCTGATCAGAGGTTGCTAATTGTACCTAACCACGTGGAAGTTTTGTGGTGACATGGACAAGTGTGCACTAGCGACTAGAATAAGATCACTAACTCCATTTTTACTTATGAGCTAAGCTAAGATCTGAATTCAGACCTCTAGAGGTGAAAGGCACAGACACAGACATTAATTTGGTCCACCAATGAGCACCCTTAAGCCTCACCCTCTTATAACACCTTCTATTTTCTTCTTTTCCCTTTTATAAAGCCTTAGCTGCCAGCAATAACAAACTTTCCTTTGGACGTAACCACAACTTAATATTTTTCACATTGCTTCTCTCCATCACGTGTTTTAAGAAGGGTGTAGCACGTTTCATAATGTTTCTAGCTCTTGTGCTATAAATATCAGAAGTCTGGTAAGAAAGTTTACAGTCCTGACTTTTAAAGTAAGGAAACATGAAGTCACTGCTGAACTGGTTTTAACCACTGCCTCAGGCCTGCTTAGATTTAGAGCCAGATGTCAAGTGTTAAAACACTGAGATGTTTAAAATAAACATTCAGATTCATCCTATTAAACAAAAGAGCAGCAAAAATGCTCCTCTTTTTCTCTCTACCAGAATTCAGCATAGTTTATTGTTAACAACTTATGGGATATGTCTTCACTGCAGCGTTAGCTCAGTCTATAGTCCAGGTGTTGCCCCTAACATCCCCTTCCATATGCACAGAAAAACCTCTAACCAAGGCTTGAGGAGGGGGCTTTGGATCATGCTAGCAGGCACAGCTAAAGGTATAGGCTTCAGCTTGGGTTACTTTCCAGCCCAGGCTGGCAACCCACCTACTTTTCAGTGAGAATTCAGGCCAATCAAATCTGGTGCTGTTGGTCCTTCAATCCTATCTCACAATTCCACCTGGGCTGTATTTTCTTGTTGATTTCTCTTCTTTCACACTGCATTTTAACCCTGTGTTTCCCTGCTCCATTTCTGCTGCACTTACACTGCATCTGAATAGAGATGCATCCAAGAAATATTAAGTTGACCCCACCCGATTGGTAAAGCTGTAGTGTGATATGAATAAGACTCAATCTGGGGAGATGTACCCACAATGACATTTTCATGTGTAATGGACAAGAGAGAAACAAAAAGGCAGAAAAGTCAGCCAGCCTATAGTTTGCAGACTGAATTCTTTTAATGACATTCTCATTAAGAGTTCTTACTGCCATATGCAGTTTGCTTTTGCCTTTGGAATGGTCTGCAATAATAGTGAGCATGTAAATAGCTTGCAAGTGGCGTTAAAGTATTGTTCTCATGTCACTGCCACAGACAACAGCTCCCTGCTAGGGCAGAGACAGAGATGAATTCATGGAGCAGCCCAGTTTAACGCACTGTTAAGAACCATGGGATATCCCACCAGAAGTCCATGCCAGCACACATGCTAGTACAGTTCCATTGTGGACACAGTTATACAAGTCTGACATGGGTAGTGCTTTGCAGTGAAAACACTCCACCCATGCTAAACTAGCCCAGGCTAAGCTAGGCTAACCCAGCCCTTCCTAGGCAAGCTGAGGCTAACTCTGCCATGAAGACATATTCAAGTTTATTTCTTATAACAGGAGGAATATTGAGGTCAGTTTCTCATAATGGCCAGGGCATAGGGCTGCAAATCCAGACTCCCAAGTTTTATTCCCTAATCAGCACTGATGTGTTGTGTGATCTTCCACAAGTCGTCTGTGCCTCACCTTACCCATCCCTGTAAAATATCTGTACATTACTTATCTGCCACAAAAGGATGATGTGAGACTCAGGGCTGGTCTACACTAGGAATTTACATCGGCATAGCTACGTCTCTCCGAGGTGTGAATAATCCACACTCCTTAGAGATGTAGCTATGCTGACGTAACCCCTGGTGTACACAGCACTAGGACAACAGAAAAATTCTTCCAGAGCCCTAGCTACCACTTCTCGTGTGCGCAGGTAGTGTCTACACTGAAGCGCTACAGCGACACAGCTGAAGCTCTGCCACTGTAGCAGTTTAAGTCTAGAAATACCCGTAAGGTTTGCAAGCAGCAGCAATGTCTTCAGATAAAAAGACACTGCACACGCAAAGAGGACTATTCCTAGAAAGCTGCTCAGGAGAACATTAGGAGCTGCTGGGTGCTGAGCAATTTTAAAAAATCTTATTGTATTTGATACTTCAAGTCGTTCTCTGTACTTTTTCCCTTTTAAGTTCTATATGCAAAGTCAGACAAACCCTGACTCCTTCCTCAAGCTAAACTCCTATTGATTTCCGTGGGAATTTAGCCTGAGTGAGGACTAAGTAGCAAATAAGCAAGGAGTGCAGGATTTAGCCCAATATGTATTATTCTTGGTCTCATTTTTCCATTCTTTCTCTTACACCACTGAGATGAGCTCACATTAAAGGAGCAATGATAACTAGCTTTAGGTCCAACATTTAGATATGGGTCAAATGTCCAAAATTCTATTTTTAAAAGGGATGCAAATGCTTTTGAAAATGTTACCTTTTGTTACTAAGAGAAAGGAAAGGGATCTTACAAAAGCTAGCATTAATATAAATATTTTCAGTATCATTGCTAGATCTCAGTGAACCCAGACTATTTTTATGTATTGAAACATTCCCCCTGCAGCCTTATGTACCTAAGCACTGCAGCACTGTACCAGTACATGACAACCAGAAAATGAAAGTGAATATAAAACAAGAGTAATGCTGATTAATTTATTTCCATTGCCCAAATCCAGCAAAATGTATAAAGTAATTTAAACTTTTTAAAATGTTCACTCTTAATTATTTAAGGTGATATTAATACACAGAAAAAGATTTGTTTTTTACACATATGAATTCCACAATGAAAGCATATGTTTCATAAAGAAAAGGCAACCTATTCAAATTTCACACAGCCCTGCAAAATATGCTTGGATAGAAATTAATTCTGAAATGTTAGAAAACTGATGTGGATTAGAGCTGCTCTGTATTTACAGTCTTTCTTTATCCTGCCACAGCTTCAGGTGCATAGGACATTCACCAGTTTCTTGTGCTGGTGTGTTCAGGCTTCCAAGCGTCCTGTTGATGGATCTGGCTTTTTCCCTATTGTTTTCTCTATTGTTCTACATAATGTTCCTCTAGGTCATCCTCTTTTTCTCTTTCTAGGTGGTGTCCATATTACTACTTGCCCTGGAAGTCGTGCTGGTCCCATCCTTAAAGAGAGTGTCCTAAATATGTCCATCATCTTCTTACCATATCTGATGCTTTAGATTGGTTTGCTCTACTTAGAATTTCTGATGTTGCAAGAAACTCCTTCCAATGGATTCTGAAGATCTTCCACAGACATTTATTTTGGAATGATTTGATCTTATCCATTTCTCTTGTGCATTTCCATGACTCTGCTCCACAAAGGAGGATAGACATTATGCCAGTGTGAAAAATTCATATTTTTGTGACAGTGCCAAATCTTTTCAAGTTTATGAAAGTTGTTTGCTACTAGTAGTACTGAAGAAAGAACAAAGGAATCATAACATTCAAAAACTGGTAGGAAAAACACTTCAACCTCTCTGGCCACTCAGTAAAAAGATTTAAGGGTGGCAATTTTGCAACAGAAAAGCTTCAAAAATAGTCTCCAACGAGAAACTGCTGAGCTTGAATTAATATATATACTAGATACCATTAACTTGGGTTTGAATAGAGACTGGGAGTGGCTAGGTCATTACACATATTGACTATTTCCCTAAATTAAGTATCCTCACACCTTCTTGTCAACGTTCTAAATGGGCCATCTTGATTATCACTACAAATGTTTTTTTCTCCTGCTGATAATAGCTCATCTTAATTAATTAGCCTCTTACAGTTTGTATGGCAACTTCCCCTTCTCTCTCTCTCTCTCATACACATAGCTTCTTACTATATATTTCATTCAATGCATCCAATGAAATGGGCTGTAGCCCATGAAAGCTTATGCTCTAATAGAAGTGTTAGTCTCTAACATGCCACAAGTACTCCTGTTCTTTTAACAAAGGAAGAGTCTTTCCATTTGCATCTTTAATAAGGCCTCCATTACTGCTAAAGTTTCCAGTTAGCTGTTTGATTGTCTTATACAAGGTTCTAAGGTCACCTCTTTGGCTAGCCTCTTGACATTTTCTATCAATATATTCTCTTATTTCTTCTAGCACTCCTTTTTACCTCTCTGTCTAGAGCTCTATATTCTTCATGCCTCTTGCTTGTCTCTCCTTGTCTTATCATTCATTCATTTACAGTATAAATACAATATCCATGCACTGGGTAGAGTGCTAACGTTCCCTGTAATTACAACTGCAAAGAAAGTTGATAATTGAAACAAAATTGAAATTAATAAAATAAAAACACATTATTTTGTGTTGTGTTGACATCCAAGAGATCAGACTGGTATTTCAGAGTGTCACACCGTATATGATGCCTTGTGCGCTGGAATGATAGGTGATAGGACTAGAGATACAAAAACCCTGTCATGCACCTCAGCATTTCACACTTACAACACGATTAGCTGGATGTAATCCAATGAAATCCCCATCCCACTCTGAACAGCATATAGCTAGTTCAAATATACATACTCACTGGGACTTTATTGGTAATTTAACAAGCAATAAAAACTTTATCCTAAGTTTGACTGTACCTAGGGTTTTCCCTGCAGGGCCTCCTCTGTCTCAGTTTCTAGTTCCCTTTGTTTCAGATGGATGCTCCAAAGCCTCTTACAACCAAGTTGGTGATAACAAAATATATCTAGCTGCAGGTGTCCCTAGTAATTAATCTGCTAGTTTACAAAGTTCCAGCACCAAATCTTAGGGTGACCAAACAGAGAAGCCCTGTTACAAAGGAGTTTATTGTTCAGATTAATCTCTAGTGTAACTCCAATGAGTTCAAGGATGAATTTGGCCTAGAACTGTCGTACTATCAGTTTCATGGAATGAAATGAAAAATCAATCACAAAAGGCCACATTTTCAGCTAGGCCACTACCCATACTCCACCTGCATGCATACATGCCCTTTGCAGGTGCAAACATGTGGATGAACACTAAAAATATTGACATCTATGTGCATACAAGTAAGAGTTAGCATTTGCAGCCCTAGAACATTGTCCCACTGGGTTCTCTGGATACAAATTCTAACATAGGAGTATACAGGTATTAGAATTGTTCACAGGTATGCCAGTGTTGCACATCCACAACTGAAGGCTAGGGTTGGAAAACGTACCTTCTGGGTGAAATTCACCCATAATCACATGGTTGTGAAAGGTCATAGTGCACTGGAACTACCAAAGTCCTGCTGTTTGGTATGTAGGCAGCTAGAATCTGCACATCGTGCAGGTGGTGGCCTACCTAAGAAACAACCAAGGAGTTAGGGCAGGCCAGAATAGAGATGAGGTGCAGTCACTGGGTACACACATATAACAACCTGACCAAAACCACAGCACAGATTTTGTTTAAGGATAGCAGCCCCTAGTGCAGCAAAGTGGTGGAACAGAGGAAAAAGTTCCATTTTAAAATCGATTCACAGCCCATGAAAGGTGACAACTAGAAAAGTACAGTGGCAGTAACCATCCTAAAGCTTTCCGACTCCACTTATCTTATTGATCATGTTTGCAGCTATTATCTCTCAAATATATACTTCCTGATAACATACAGCTTTTCTGAGCAGTAGTGAAGATAATTAATTTATTACAATTAATGAGACACTATGAACACTCCAATTTTTTTTGTTCAGATAACCAGTAAGTAGTTTGAATAAACAACATACATTACAAGGGGTTTTCTTTATTCAATGCTTAGTCACTATAAATGGATCTCGGCAGGGGTTAGCACCAGGACTATATATTGAAGTACAAAACTTATCTTAAATATTTCATATTAAACTCAAAAAACAACTTTAACAAACATGAATAGTGCTACGCCTCTGCAAAAGCCAGGAAATTAAAATTAGGACTTAATTTAGGTGCATGGAGAAATATAAAGCAAAATGGGGTTAGTTACTGACCGAATATGGGGCTTTTAGTTTCCTTTGTGCCTCAGCTCTTAATATCATATACTATCATATTAGACCAAATTCTTCTCTAGTATAACTCCACTAAAGTTACATGTGCAATCAGTTTGCCTAAGTTTTCCTAAAATATCTTTTAAGAAATGTTCAGGGCTGGTTTTATTTTTTTGTTTAAAAACCAGTATAACTTGTTCTGGAACCTTAATCCCTTTACTTTGAAGTACCAATATGTTAGCAACAAAGTTCCTATGCTGAGCATCACTTCAGCTGTCCCACCTGCCAGGTGTGTTTGGGAGCACTCAAACTGTTAATGACCCTTTTGCTTTTGAATTCTGCAGCAACTTCAGCATTACCATCTATGGAATGTTAGGACACAGCATATGCAGTCTATCTGGATGTCCCAGGAACGCTCAGGAGTATTCAGGTGGTTAAGAACGGTAAGTGCTGTGCTTAGCAGACAGAATGATAATGCCAAAAGCATTTCTGGAGTTCTTACAACTCAGCATAATGAATAATAAATGAGTCAATTCATCTACAGCATAGGAGAACACACACAGCAGCACGAAAACTGCCATACTGGATCAAATCCATGGTCCTTCTCCTCAAGTAAACTATCACCAAGAGCGGCCAGTACCAGCTGCTTTAGAGGAAGGTACAAGAAACCCTTCAGGTTGTAGCTATGGGGTCATCTGTCCCCAAGGGAAGTTTCCCCCTACAATTAGAGATCTGTTTTCACCCTGAAACGGAGTAACTCCAGAAATGCTAGAATAGGTCCTTAATATGTACAGCTGTGCTGAAGACAACTTAAAAGGAGACCCTGTCTATGCATGCACCATTAACAAGCCCATCACACTTTTTGTAAAGATCAAGAGTTTCCTCCTGTGTCCCAGGCTAATGTTTCTGGAAACCAGCTGAAAATCTCACCCAACTAAAAGCCTGGTTTATAATTCTTAGCACATGATCCTGAAGTTCTTGCACATTTGTTTCAATAAGAAGTTTGAGCATGCAAGGACGGCAGGACCAGACCACAGCAAATCTATGTATCAGCAATTTTAAATTGGAAAAAAAAAGTCTATATACTGAAGATTGATGGCTTTAACCAATCTTCTATTGATGGCATTTAAGATGTTTACAATTTAAATCTTCTACATCTGTGCTTTAGCTTCCCTTTAACCAGTTTATATACTTAATTCAGTTTTGTCTTTGAAAATGCCCAGTTGCCGTAATAAACTGCAGATATTGCTACTGATGAGCCATACAGGTGTTTGGTATTGATAGAGCAATAGGCAAACAACTCAATTAGCACTTAGTAGCTCCCTCCATGTGTTTCCTTATTGGGAATCAGTGCCTAGAAGGAGTGATTCCTTTTGTATACCAGCTCTTGTTTGTTGAGTTTTCCAGACTGCTGAGCATAATGGGCCAAGTTTTTCTCTCCATATTTGTGTAAATGTCAAATAGCAATTCCACTGAACTCAGTGGAGTTGCTCCACATTTCCACTAATATAACCAAGAGCAGAATTTGGCTCAGTGGCTAAGCTTCTTATACAGAAATGAAATGCAGTGACAACTCACAGCCTGTTGTTGCAGGATCTATTGTACTATGTTGGTTACCTATTCATTTTGCCCATTTAATACTTTTAGCTAAATCCTCAATGCAGTATGTCATCTTTGACTTGTAATTGCAAGACTGGACGTTAGAAGAGAGTCACTGATCCTTATGTTTCAGGTTAGATTAATTCAATTTAATGTGGCCATTTAACACACCTGAAGACACCTTATACTCTGCAGGTACAAAAAAGTAAATGCATGTATTGAAAAATGTTCAGCAAGACAGAAACCACAAAAAGAGGCTAAAGAAACCAGCCTTTTCCATGACCAGTCAATGCTTAGTATTCAATTGCATGAGCTGAACACTTGGTGTTTTGCAATATTTAGAACTGTTTCCTTGCATAGCTGTTTATGTTTCCATCAAACACCAGCCTCCATTCATTCATTTATTATCATTCCAAAAGGAGATTTCTGTTCAGGCAAAGAGACTTTATAAATCAGCAACACTATGGATTAACATGCTCAGTTATCTCAAAGACAGAAATTGAGTGGCAAAAACTGAACAGAGAACATGGTTACCTAGAGGACAAACCTTTCAAAGTAGCACCACATGAAATATTTTACTCCAGATGACAGGGAGAAGAAGGTCCTCCTGTCCTTTCACATAGATCCTCAACTACAAATGTTCTTGTGGCCTGCACAGGATTATCTAGTATTGTTTTGGTGGCAGCCAAAAAAGTACTAGGCATTTTCCCAGCACAGAGAATACAGTCCTGACACTAAAGAGCTGAGGTTTAAAAAGAAGGTGAATTCATTTGTATATTTCACTTGACATAATTTGCAGTTATGGATTCCACCAGTGCCAAGGAAACATTCCAAAAAGCCACCCTGTTTAGAGACAATTCTGCGCATGTCGCATATTTGCTGTATTTCTCTCCCACATATTGGACAACTCCTGCCCATATCTAATAGAGACATATGTTGGGGAAGAAGGCATGGAGTGATGGTGGTTGTGCTGAACAGGCTGGCTCAAGCCTGGCTAAGATGAGGAAGGGAGAAAATAAATTGTGCTCAGCAGTGTATTGCCCACAGAAATTAAGCCTTCTTCCTAGTGCTCTGAGACACTGCCTTATTGCTAATGTAAGAGGTAATGCTATGGAGGTGAGGAGCTGTCTCAATTCTTTTCCTCATTACACCTGTGCAGCACAGAACAGGATTTGGTCCTTTGTATAAATGCATGATATTTCATTGCTAACATTCCCATGAGAACAGGATCTTTATTTCTTAAGGGTAGATCTGCTCCTTTTGCTTGTCCCTCAATCTGAAGTTATTGATATCACAATTTATAACTTCAGGTGAGGACTAAGCAATCTGAACAGATGAACACAAACTAAACAGCCTTTCTTCATGGACTAAATGCTTCTCAAACTTTTATGTGGGACATCAGTTGCTCTTTAACATTCAGTGACACGGTTCAAAGACAAATATTGCACGTTTCCCCAAAGACCTGTCAAAATTTATTTTAAACCTTGTATCTTTCAGTATCACAGTAAAATACTGGCATTTTCCTATCTGCTTATTTACTTAACTGTCTAAAAACTCTCTCCTAATCAGATTACAGGGGTAAGTATCTTAATACTATGTTATTCTAATCCTCAATTTGGTGAGGTGAGTGAAAATTGGTATAATTTACATACCATGCACTATAACCTTTATCCCAACAGATCTTAAATAATTGCTGTTTGCTCAGAAGTTGTACAGTTATTTTTGAAAAACTAACCTCATAGTTGTTTTCCTTCTATAGGCTGTATCTGAGAAAAAACATGCTTAAGATCAAAAAGTTTGCCCCACAAAGCTCTCAATATCATCCTTTATATGATACTGGCAAGCTCTTCAGAGAAAAGTATGAGGGTGGTTTTTTTTTTTAAATCAGAATAAAGTTCAGAAAGTTTGTTAATGCAACTTTCCCTTATCAACACTTGAGATACACACACACTCATTCTCTCTTAGTAATGCTAATAAGCTCAGAGTACAACTGGTGGGAAGTTAATGGCCGTCTCAAATGCCTTTATTTTTGTTAATAACAAACGGCCTGTTTTTCCACTGCTGTTGCACCGTGTGTAGGAATTTACACCTGTGCACAGTGATTGCAATATCCTCACATTCTGATTTGGTAGTGTTTTGCATCTACTTTTTACATGTGCAAATTACTACACCAGGTGCAAAGCAGCCGAAAATCAGGCCCATGTCTATCACAGTACTATCTGCACAACAACAATCTTTATGTTAACAGTTGCATAACTTGGACTTACCATTAGCATTTTTCCCACAGATGAGATGTTCGTAAGGCTGCAGTACTCCCCAAAGCTCAGCATCATTGTTGATGACCAACTCAAGGATTTCAGAGGAGATCTCCGCCCCTCCTCCTCCTCCATCTGGGCTCTGACTCGCTAGAACCCTCCCTTTGATTTCTTCCACCAGATTTTCCATACAAGACGTCAAAGAGATAGCTGCATACTCATGAATCCTTACTGAGATCCTAGTATCCACCATCCACCTGAAAAACCTCCCCACTGAGAAGGTGAGGCCACATCGGGAGGACTTGCCTTTCCTCAATCCATCTCCTGCACTCATACTGTACAGGGAAAGAGCCTTGACAGTAGCCAGGACACAGCTTTCTGACAAGGACCAGCTCTGGATGAGCTTGATGGCACTTTGGACCTCAAATCTAGTACATTTGGAATGCATCACACTCAGACGTTGGGCCTCCCTGGAGACCCTGATCAGGGCTCTCCTAAGTAGCTGAGAGAGTCTCCTGACAGCTTCCTGAGAAAAGTTTCTGGTATTTCCTTCCCCCTTTCCTTTTCTGAGTATTTTCCCAATGTCTTCATCAGTCCAAGGGAATTCCTCTAGATCTGGCAGTTTAGGACACTTGGAAAAGATGTCTGCAACTTCGGGGTCTTCTGGCAGAACAGTGTTCACTGTATCCCAGCTGTTATTCCTACTATTCATGGAGCCTGAATAGTACCACCAGTTGCCTCTGTGCTGAGATGATGTGAAGGCTTGGGAGTTGGACTTAGAAGAAGAGAGACTAAGAGATCTGCAGGAATCCCCTGCCCCATAACCAGAGTCCAAGGTTAAATCCTCCAGGGTCTTCAGAGTAGAGCTGTATATCCCAGCCATAGGAAAGAATTGTGATCCAGCCCCTCAGAGGCACAAAAAGGTGAAGATGAAACTAGATCCTTGCTGCTGTTAGTGGACCAGAGAGGCTGGCACCACAAAGGGAACGGCTGGGCAGCTTATAACATTGCGGAGGAGAATCAAGTTCACACTTCAGCTTCAGAGGCTCCTTCAGGCTCTGCTGGGTGCCAGCTGTCTCCATTCCACGGGCAGGCTGAGATCATTCATTTTCCGTCTGGAGCACGGACGGAAAGTACGGGGAGGGAGTGCGGAGTGTCAGTATCAAACAGTCCCCAATGTGCCTAAGGAGTCTCCTCCTAGGGCAGGTCACTTCAGAGCCTCAAGACAAGGCCAACCCCACCTCTCCGCTCAACCGGGTGGTTCTGAAGGCAGCGGCGTGCTGAGCAGGCAGGGAGAGGAGGGATCCAGAAGACAAGCCTAGAGAACCCTTCCCCAGACAGCTACCCAGAGCAAAGCTCCAGCCCAGCAAGGGAGGGTGGCAGCAGGAGAGCCCAAGAGCAGCCCGGGGAGCTGCACACTCTGCTCCAGCCGGCACTCGGGCCGCTTGCGGAAGCTTTGAGCGAACTCTTCTGTGGGGCACCCCGTGTGCAGACGGCATGCAAATAACCTGCGGGGGAAAACACCAATCAGCGGCTCCGGACGGGGCTGAGGCAGCCCGTGAAAGCCGAGCTGGGCGGCTCGTATGTAAATCGGAGGCGGGAAGAGGGTCTGCTGGGAAGAGAAAGGCGGGCGGGGGGAGCACGCAATGGGAACTCCGGATTTCCAAACTCAGCGCGTTTGTGTCAATTTGCAAAACCCCGCGCGGAGTAGCCGCCTTTGGGCGACCCCCGCCGCCCTTTGCGCGCCGGCGAGGCGAACGGCGGGACTGGTTCCCCGCCCGGGGGCTCTCCGCGTGCAGCGGGGCGCTCTGCGCGCACAGACCGGTGTGCGGGACCCGCACGAACGAGTCGGGAGGCTTGGAAGGAAGCGGGTGCGGGGAGTGGATGTAGGACAACTCGATCACCTGTGCGCAGTGAAGATGCCTCTCGCCCCCCCAGCCATCCCGAGTGCTCTCTGCCTGCAGGAGACCATCGGAAACAGGCGCGCCGGGGGCGGGAGGTTCACTCTGATTTTCACTGGCGATTTCTTTTTCTTCCGCTGCTGGGCAATGAAAACTGTCCAAAGTGAAGATCCCAGCTTCTGAATGAAAGACCAAACACGTGTCCCTGAAAGCAGTGAGTGGGCTGGTCTCTCATTTTATTCAGACGCATAATTTATACACAGAGCTGTACGGACAGGCGGTTCATCTACCTGTCTCCTTTCCAGGCGGAGAAAATGAATAGGTGGATTGTAAGCGTGTACCATGTAGCCACGGTGCCGGCTCCTGAAAGAGGGCTTTGTATAACAGTCTACACCGTTCTGACCTTGAACCATGTCTCGTTTGTTTCTTTCCCTCACTCCAAAGTCATGGTCTTATTTCCCTCTCTAGTTTTATATATGTTATCGTTGCACTTATTATTTGCTTGGTGCAACAGCGCCGCTTTCCGGTAAGAAAGTCAATTCAGACCAGCTTCCTTATTTACCAGCGTTCAGGGCTTTAATTTTTAAAAGGTACTATCCGGTTGAAAAGAATATATTTAAAAAGCAACTGTTTTTGCCTCTGCCAAGAAGTTCTTACATTCTTAAAACTGAAAGACGTATACATCTGTTTTATTTTCTAATTTACTTCTCATTGTATATAATGGCTTTTTGCAAAATAAACAAACCCAAACCCATCATGCCAGCCAAAAACTACAATACATGTCTATGTCTAGACTGTAAAAAACTTCAAGAAAAACATCTATCTTTTGCTTACAGTACAACATTGATAACATTCGCACTAAACAACAGAGATGAGTGAATGAAAATAAGCTAGTCTGTTTTATATCTGTAGATAATTAGTTTCTTGTAATTAGTCCTTATGCACTAGCAAGAGTTACAATTATTTGTTTGTGTGTTATTGCTTATTTGTTTTAAAAGTGCTGTTTCTAATTCACTTTTGTTTAGTTTCATGGAAACATTTCTATTGGTCTTACTCTCTGAAACACACAACTCTTTACTTCAGATTTGTAAATTTCACAAGAGGTCTGTAGCCACTTCTTTCTCTCCAGATTTATATTTGGTATTTAAAACTTCCTGCCACAGGTTTTAATTTTCAGTTACTTTAGTCATTAGCTTAAACAATTAGCTATGTTTTGCTGCATGAAAATCAGACCAAACAAGCCAGCAGTTCTGCATATCTTCAGTAGATGGCACCCTTTATCACTCTCTGAATATCACACATCATTCAGGAGGAGTTATTTAAGTTAAGGGCCTATGTTGGCACAAGAACAACTGGACATAAGCTGCTTGTCAACAAGTTCAGGCTTGAAATTAGGTGAAGGTTTCTAACCATCAGAGGAGTGAAGTTCTGGAACAGCCTCCCATTTGGAACAGTAGGGGCCAAAAACCTAGTTGGTTTCAAGTTCGTGGAGGGGATGGTATGATGATTGCCTACAATGGCATGTGGCCCATCTGCAACTGCTAGTAGCAAATGTGTCCTGGAGATGGGACACTAGATGGGGAGGGCTTTGAGTGAATTCTTTCCCAATTGTCTGGTTGGTGGGTTACGCTGTCATGCTCAGGGTCTAATTACCATTTTGGGGTCAGGAAGGAATTTCCCCCCAGATCAGATTGGCAGAAACCCTGGTGGGTTTTCACCTTCCTCAGCATCAGCACAGGGCACTTGCACAGGTCACTGTTGCAAATGGTGAATTCTCTGTAACTTGAAGACTTTTTAAATCATGATTGAGGACTTCAGTAACTCAGCCAGAGGTTCTGGGTTTATTACAGGAGTGGGAGGGTGAGGTACTGCGGCCTTTGACATACAGGAGGTCAGGGTAGATTATCATGATGGTCCCTTCTAGCCTTAAAGTCTATGAGTCTATTTACAGTGTTAAAGTAGCAACTTTCCTTTCTTCGTATTTCAGCACGCTTGTTTTCAGAGGGGACACGTAGGGCAGCGGGGGGCTCATGCTCTCCCTCCTCCCCCAGTTGAGAGCGGTGTGCTCCCAGGTGGAGCTTTTACGTACAGCACAGCATAAGTGTGGAATGTGAGTTCTGCAGAGGAGCGGTGCCCCTGGGGCAGAGAGTCTGTATTTTGTTTCAGAGTAACAGCCATGTTAGTCTGTATTCGCAAAAAGAAAAGGAGTACTTGTGGCACCTTAGAGACTAACCAATTTATTTGAGCATGAGCTTTCGTGAGCTACAGCTCACTTCATCGGATGCATGCATCCAGTGAAGTGAGCTGTAGCTCACGAAAGCTCATGCTCAAATAAATTGGTTAGTCTCTAAGGTGCCACAAGTACTCCTTTTCTTTTTGTATTTTGTTTACAGACAGAGGCAGGGTGATTAGGATAAGAATGGGCTGGTAAATAAATTAAGAATCTGGATGTTTAGATGAGCCTGCAAAACAGGAATCCCTCTGCAGGGGGTGGGGGTTATTGAAAAGAGAATACAGGGGCCTCAGAAGAAATATAGCCAAGCCCTCTTAGCCAAGGTTACATTCAGAAAAGAGGAAGATTTGGGGGTGGGGGGTAGGTGAAAAGGAGCCAAAACCCAGGGAAGAGATAGCAGTGATATAGAGAGGTTCCCACACTACCTGTGATACTTATGTGGCCCCATCACCATAGTATCTGAATGCCTCACAATGTCTAACCTATTTCTCCTCACAGCCCCTCGGTGAGGTAGAACAGTGCTGTTATCCCCATTGTAGAGATGGGGCATTGAGGCACTCATTGACTAAAGGCCAGATATTCAAAGGTATGGGATTTTCAAAAGTGCCTAGAAGGTTAGGTGCTTTTTGACCCAACTAGATGCCTAGTTGTATGTTTGTGTGCCTAAAAGGCTTTGAATCTCTGTTCCTAAGGCACTGGCCTGAGGTCATACAAGCAGTCCATAGGGGGAGTAGGACCCAGGTCTCAGGGCTAGCTCCCTATCCACTGAACCAGCCTCTCTCTCTGCTGCAAAAAAAGAGGACTCTGATAGATGGCAGCAAAACCAAGGTGGCCAGTTTTCTGAGACTCCAGGAAATTGTCCCCAGGCGGTTAGAAAGGGTGTCATGGTTGATAGCATGAAAAGCAGCACAGAGGTCAGAAAGGATGAAGAAAGAGAATGAGAGTCAGCTAGAGGAGACCACTTAACCCCCAAGAGATGGCAGGTTCTGCTCCATGCTGGGATGTAAAGCAATGGCTGCTGTGCAATTTTACATTTTAACTGAAAACCATTGTGTTTTGTCATTTTTTGTTTTGAGTTTGAGAAAAGGTCATATAAGTATCAGATGTATTTATGCTTCAAATTCTTAGGGTTTCAGCTGTATCCAGGCCAATTCCAGAACAAAAAACAGAAATTGCATCCACAGAGTCCATAAAGGAGTACTTGTGGCACCTTAGAGACTAACCAATTTATTTGAGCATAAGCTTTCGTGAGCTACAGCTCACTTCATCAGATGCATAAAGTTGACAATAATTGTCATGATTTGTATTATGCACTGGGCACCATCTATGTGCTCAGCACTGTTCTGAATATTCCAGAAAATGTAGTCCCTGAGCCAGTGTGTACCCCTGGATAAGATGGCTCAGATATTTAAGTATGAAGTGTATAGTTATTGAGCACGTTAATGTCTGTGAGGGAAGGTGGTAATGGCAACAGAAGTTTCACCTGTTTAAGGACTGGAAGATTTGAACCTACAACTTCCTTTCAGGAGGAAGAGCTGCCCAGAGCTCCTGTGCCTATTTGTTTTCCTTTCCTGCCTGCAATGGCCCTGATATACTTCAGAAGTCTCAGGTTTTTTCTCAACTTTAAAATGTGGGATTTTCTTGATGTTGGGTTTTAAATATTCTCCTGTGAGAACTGCAACTCAATCACTCTAGTGCTGTGTTTAAGAGCCTTCTGGAAAGTAACTAGCCTTTATACAGAAGTGTAAGCAGCGTTGTCAACTCTAATGATTTTGTCATGAGTCTCATGATAATTGTTTTCCTTAAAGCCCCAGCTCCTGGAGTCCAGTGGATATGTGATGATTTCAGCCTTTGTTCATAAAGAAAAAGTAAGTTTCTAGCGCTCATGGCTTGTAGAGAAAGCTTGAAACTGTGATCCCAGTGCATCCTAAAGGCACAAAAAGCAAATAAAAAGAAATCCAGATCTATTATTTTTACATAATCTCATGATTTTAAAGCCAATCTCATGATTTTTGGTGAGCCTGATTCATGATTTTTGAACATTTATGGTTGGCAATACTGTGAAAGTGGCTTGAAAGTGTCAGTTTCACTCCTGTTTAAAGTCAGTTTCTAGTCTATTATTTGTAGTGGGGTAACACCCCTAGAGCCCTAGCCAGGTGCAGTATAAACTCATGGGGCCTTGACCTAGTAGGATGTTTCCAAAAGGTAAATGATCTATTCCAAGCTTGGTGAACTTCAAAAAAGTGATAGAGAGTAATCTAGACTTTTTTACATTTGTTTCAATTGTTGTCTTCAAGAGTTAGTAACAAAGTAAGAATACACATTAAAATTTTAAACTTAACCAGTCACTTAAGTGACTTGACACAAGATGTCCGAACATGTTAGTATTAGAGCTGAGTTGGTGTAATATTTATATAGGAATTAGATACAGCGCTCCTGTCAGTTAATTTCTAAGTTATTATCTGGGGGGGGGAACCCTCTGGAGTTTTCAGGTACCTAAGTAGCCCCTGGAATCACAGTTAGTTGCCCCCCCACACACCAAAATCTGAAATGGTGCCCCTGGCATTGGTGGGGGCATGCGGGGTTAAGTCTCTCTTCCCCCCCCTCCAGATTTCTGTGGGGGTCGAGTTGCCTTGTAGAGCTTGCTCTGCCCAGCCTGCTGGTGGGGGAGAGGGGCTCTCCTAGGTTTGCCACCCATCTCGGTTTTACACAGACAATCTGTTTTTTGACTTCTAGGTCCAGGTGCCATTTAGGGTTGCCAGGTGCCCAGTTTTTACTGGGCTTTCCAGTCAAAAAGGGGAACTGGCAGTGTCCGGTCAGATGTAATGACCAGACATCCAAAATCCAGTTACTGCAGGGCGGAGGGAGGCACCAGTCATTAATCTGCACCAGCCCCTGCTCAGCTGGGACCACCTCCTACCTGCAGACAGGCTCCTTGTCAGGTTACAGCAGCTCCCGTCCAAGCTCTGGAGCAGAGGGAGCTCAGCTCGGGAGCGGAGGTAGGTGGAGATGATCCAGCCAGCGATGGTGGGAAAGGGAGAGAAAAGTGAGTGGTGGAGGTGGAGCCTTGGGGGAAGAGGTGGAGAAGGGGTGGGGCCTAAAGGGAAGAGGTGGGGCAGGGGCAGGACCTCGGGGGTCTGATTACCAGCAGTTAGAAAGGTGGCAACCCTAGGCTCTGCCTTTCTCCTGCTGTGCCCTCTTCCCCAACTGGCATTTCCAGCTCACTCAGCCCCTCCCCCGCAGCAACCAGGTGCAGGCAGGGAACTGAGGGGGTAGTACGGGGCCGCTTCTCACGTTGGCTGACTCCGCTCAGGGTTACAAGAGAGCTCGGCTGGGGATGCAATAGATTTCCTGGTGGATAATACCCTAGCCTGATGGACTTATATCTTGTACTTCTTTTTAATACAATACTTCATGAGCAATTGGGGTGCTCAGCACCAATGAAAGTCAGGCCACTTTAATTAGGGTGTCCCAATGTGGAAGTAGGTGTGTTAGTTTAGGCACCCACATCTGAAAATATTAGCCTCAATATCTTGTGTCACATTCTTCTCCCTAACAGTGGTCAGTGGCTATTACCTGTACCTGTAAACAGTACTCTTTAGAGGTGGACTTCAACCCGTTGAAGAGGAGAGAGTTCATCACAATCTAACTTCTCAATGGTTAACATTAAAAAAGAATTGACACCTCATATGCAGTAAAATGCTTTTTTGACATGAATCTCATATCGTCATCATTCCTGAACCCTATGTCTAACCTACCTATATAATTTCATAATTTCTCCCTGTTTTTATATCACTGGAACTGCATCATCATCTTGGGAAGAAAAACCAGTACTAGTTATCCATCTTCATTTCATAAACACATATCAGGAATAGTCTCATTATTGTTTAGTCCTGCCTTGAGTGCAGGGGACTGGACTAGATGACCTATTCAGGTCCCTTCCAGTCCTACGCTTTTATGATTCTACGTCCTGTGTCATACAGTAGAACATAACCCCCAAGATATGGCAAAAGGCTAAGGTAGTAGCTTTACCAAAATCAGGTAAAGATCACTCTTCAATAGCCAGCTATCACCCAATATCACTCCTGAATTGTAGCTATGAACTCCTGGAGGAGATGATCATACAGAGAATACCTATGACAGGACAACTTTTGAGTAATGATCAGGCAGGTTTCCAACCAAATCAAAGCATCTATGACCAAGTGCTAGTACTTACTATGTACATTGAGAATGCATTTCGAGAGGAAGAAAACTGGAGCAGGTTTTTTTTTTAACCTTAAAGGATCATATGACAGTATCTGGCATACTAGTCTACTGTTGAAGGTGTCAGGAGTTCTTCCTAGATGGGTTGTCAGGGCAACTGAGCTGATAGTAGATACTTCCAGGTGGTGCTGGGCCACAAAACCAGCACCTGGAGATTCCAGAAGAACACACTCCCACTAGGCTCAGTGCTAGCAATCAACTTTATTTACTGTATTCATCAATGACCTACCAAACACCATCTCCAAGCGGTTCAAGTATGCCAATGATATTTGCTTGGCCTCAAGGAACCATGACTTCCAAAACATTGAAGAGGACCTGAACAGTGATATGACTACCATAGGTGACTATTGCAAGAAATGGAGACTGAAAACAAGTATATCAAAGACTGTGTCAACATGCTTCCACTTATAGTTGCTCAGAGCCAACTTGAGCTTAACATCTTGGGCAATGGTCAGTAGTTCGTACATGACTCAAAACCAGAGTCACCCTAGATCGTGCACACACACATATACTAAAGTAGCTCAGAAGTTCAAGAGCAGAAATTGTCTTCTGAACAAACTAGTAAGGTCCACCTGGGGAGCCAATGCACAAACACTACTTAGTTCGGAGCTCACTCTGTTACTTATTTGATGAATACTGTGCTCTCGTTTGGTCAAACTCTCCCCACACTAGACTAGTAGACTAGTAGACACACAGCTTAATCATACCTCGAGAATTATCCCAGGCACATAGAAGCCAACAAAACTTGTATGGTTACCAGTCCTAGCCAATATTCCTCCTCCTAACATCCAACATTCCTTGTTTACATGAAACTTCACCTGACCTGTGTGGGAGTTTGGCTGTACAGGAAACAAGATCAGCCAGTTCTTTATGAAGCAAATATTCTCATTCCTCACTTAGTGAATGGGTGTCAGTATCAAACAATTTTAAAAACAGACAGACGCTATTTTTTTTTTTTTTTAGGAAATATGAGTAATAGAATTTGTTTCAATTAATCTAGAGCCAGATTGTGTGATGGGATACACACCCAAAACTTATATTGGCTTAAATAGAATCAATGGTAGGCTATTGGGAATTACAAGTTTGTAACTGTAATAGGTTACAAGGGTTCAAATAGATTGTATATTATAAACATGTTTTCACATTCTTTCTATTTATTTTTAATACTGTAATGGATGTCTCTGATAATTGGTGTATGTAGACAGTTTTTCAATTAAGGATCTTAAAGTATCCATGGAGAATGAAATTCACCTATGCATAGATGACCAGCACAAGTGGCCTATGAATCACGTAAGTCCCATTTAAGCCTTATTTTGAAGGCTGTTGTAGTATATAGGCCTGAGACCATGCAGACCAAAGCACATGATAAGACTGATAGGCTACTTAATGTGGTAACGAAGCATCATGCTATAGTTGGTGATAATATTCTTAGGAATCACTAAATTAGATGTGTTTCAGAGTAGCAGCCGTGTTAGTCTGTATTCGCAAAAAGAAAAGGAGTACTAGTGGCACCTTAGAGACTAACCAATTTATTTGAGCATAAGCTTTCGTGAGCTACAGCTCAATTCATCAGATGCATACAAAATTAGATGTTGGTCAGATGGCCACAGCAACATATAGAAAAGCTGCTCTGTGTATGGTGTCAAATAAGAATACCAATAACTGGTTTACAGTCATACAGGTGGGGAAAAGAAATATAAAAGTCTAGTATACAATGATCCTACTATTACTTTCACAAGGGCTTTGATTAACATCATAGGAATTAATTTAATTATAGTATTTCCACAGCATTTTTGGACAGTGTCAACCCTTACTTATCTGCACTTTATATAATACACATAAAATTTGTGTTTCTCTACCTCTCAGCAAAGGTTTAACAGCTGGTGCTCTAGTAAGGTCTTTACTTGTGAGATTTCTTTCTTTTTCTTAATATACTACAGCACATTAGCTAGTATACTGTGAAGTATCATCCTTAGTATTGAAATGACAAAATAAATGAACAAAGTACATTTTGTGATGCATTAGCTTTACTTTTTATTTTATGTTTGTTCCTAGTCATTAATGCAAATTAGCAAGGGTCTGATGTATCTTCATTTTTGCTGTGCAAAGTTAAATGGTTAACGTGCACTTCACTATATACTCCGCCACTGCATGATAACAACATAAATTCTTCCAAGACAACTGCCATCATCCCCTGACATGCCCAGCCTGGATAAAGAACACAATAAGCTACACCCATGACCTCTCCCAGTTCCCAGTGCTGATCTCATTGTGATAGTTCAGCTTATATAAACATATCCACACCTAAATGGGATGTTGATTGATACTATGAGGTCAGATCAATGCATCTGGTCAATGCAGCATTACTAGCCATGCCTATCCTTTGAATGTTCTGATTTCTGGTCATGATATTAAGCTGCTTGATATACTATCCACTGATATTTCTTTCAATAAGTAAACCACTGATGCGGGCCAAGCTGCTACTGCCACTGAGGATAAAGCACTGTAGACAAGAGATGGGTAGAGAATTACACAATCCCTTTCCTGTCGCCCACATTGTTGACTAGGCAGCAGGCATAACTAGTGACACCTCAGAAGTAATGGATGTATCATAGTGCAGGTTAATGGGAAGAAAGACTTTCCAGTCTGTGGCAGGTGCCAGCCAATGGATCCTACAAAAACATATAAAGATAAGCCACATGATTCAGACAGAAGAGGCTTGTGTGGACTTGTGCCAGGATCATGAGGTATGGGGCCAGCAGACACTCACAAGATGATGAAACTGAGTGAGAAAGACACTCAAAGATGAGCAGCTGATGGATGTTGTGGATTGGGTTGAAATCCAGATTTGAATTTTGTGCCTTGGGCCCATCTCTAGTTAGTACCTATTCTTGTATATATGGCAATTATATTCAAGCAATACGTACCCCTTTGTGAACATTTGTTGGCAACAATCATTACGAGCAGCAGCAGCATGAACAAAAGTCTAGGGAGAATATGGGAAAAAGGCTCTAGAAGTTGGCATATAGTGAGGAAGTCAAGACATTTTTCACCAACAAGTGGATGGGGGATAACAATAGTACATCTATCCAAACACAAAATGTCAATTTGACATAGTAAAAAACAGACAACTAAGAAGATAAGTAGAGCTAGTGAATTAACGACTATCTGATGAAATTTAGTTCTTATTTCTGTTTGTAAATCATTCACAAACAGAATTTGATTTTTTATGACTTTGTTCACAATAATCATTTGAACAGTTTATGTGAAAAATATTCAGTCTATGGGATGTTCATGCGTACAAAACCCCCATTCTCACAAATGCTCAGGAATAGTGAATAAAAAGGGACAGAAACACAGTAGGATTGAACTACCATTGTAGTATTCTACCAGCTTCAGTGACAATTCAGCTGATGTTCTGATACATGGTAGAGATATCAATGCCTATAGTTAAGGTTGACTTTAATTTCCCATTATAAGCACCTTTTTTCAATTGTTTATAACTGAGCCAAACTTTTCCCATTTTGGGCTGGAATTTTCCAAGCCATGCATCTATCTCAGGCTGATTTTTTAAAGATTTTTAGCAAAAACTGTTCATCCATTTCCAAGACTGAGATGAAGAGAAAATAAATTGTTTTGCCCATGTTGGACAATTTCATTGACATGATCTAGCGCCTTCATGCTTTGAAGCAAGAACTTGAAATTAGGCCAGGATGTTGCCTTGGTGCCAGAAATATGGCTTTTTGTTGTCTTTGTGAAAGAATGCCTAAGTTACGAGTCTCTGAAAAAACAGCAGTTCACACATGCTCAGTAGAAGTACATTAGGTTTGGCAGCTAAACTCTCCAGAGAATCTGTCTGCAGTGAGCATGATGCATCCTAGGATTGCAGGGGCTGAGCAAGGGGCTGAAGGACTTTTCCCCACCTGTTGGGGGTCAGTGTGGTGCAGGAACCAATTTGCTGGTGGTCAAATTAGATTATCACAATTGTCCCTTCTGGCCTCGGAATCTATGGAAATCCACAACCGAGAACTGGGAACCTCTCTTTCCTGTGCTCTCAATGTGAGGGAGGGGGAGATAGGGACAGGAGCTGAAAGTGGGGAGATCATAGGAATTGTGAAAAAATTGTATGTGATCATGCAATTAAAGACTATCACAATGCATATGCACAAGCGGGCTGAATTAAAATTGCACAGGCAACTTGAATTTTAGTATTTCATATCACGAAAGCTTATGCTCTAATAAATTTGTTAGTCTCTAACGTGCCACAAGTACTCCTTTTCTTTTTACGGTTACAGACTAACATGGCTGCTACTCTGAAACATAACATTTGAGTGCTTGACTTTGCAAACAAACTTCTTTTAACATTTTTTGGGGGATGTAATTCCATATAAATTCACAGTGAACATGGGATGGGGTTAACACTGTAAATGTCTAGTATAATATCATTTATGACACTGGAGAGCTACACAGTAATTGTGATTGACACTATTTCATGCTGTAGTGAATGATTAGCTACAATGATAATCCCACTGGAAACACAGTGAATATGTATTCAATCAGCAATGGCCGAACAGTGTATATATCACTGCACATCATTATTTGTAGCATTACCTATAACTAGGTGCAGTGTATTTAACTGATCTGAGGTTGTGATATTTGTCATGAAATTCACCCCTTGTTGCAGAACTTTGCAGCACAATCTAAGCTTTCATTTAACGCTTGTGGTTACAAATTAAAAGCTTCTTACTTATTTGAGTGTGAACTATTGGTTACTGGCTTTTCTCCTGAATTAAAAGTTTCCTGGGTCAGTAGACAGCCTGAAACAATAGCTGTGAGTGATGTGGCCTGCCCCATTTATCTCAATGGGATGTTAATTCTGAAGATTAAATTACCTCAAATTTTAAATATCAGCATAATTGACTAGGTCACTGCTTGTAATTTTAGTGAAACATCCAGGTAATGTGCTTTGCGACAATTCCGAACCACTTTCAAGTCTTCCCAGGTGCAAAAACACCACAAAACAAAAACAAGCAACAAAGTCCTCTACCTGGCTACCAACATATCTTGCTTCCCTTCAGATACACATTTTCAGTGCAAATTGTCCCAGTCCTCTGAAGACTGAAAATGTATTGGAAGTCTAAAATTGAACTGAACATAAAATTTAATACAGGGAATTCTATAGTGATCACAGTACTGATTTTCATATTTAGTTCAATAAAACCCTCAATTTTTTAAAATGTAGAAGACACTGCTGTAGATTTTCCAGTCTGCTGCTCTGAAGTGCCAGAATAAGTTGGAGCCTTGCTGCAGAATTTAGGCCAAGTTTATTAAAGAACACACAGGGCCTTGGCTATAACAAGAACAGCCACATTTACAATGAGTGAGGAGAATTTTTTTGTGTTTACTTTCTATGCACCAGTTAAAATGCTCAGGTGATTGTCTAGAGAGTTTAATTAAACATTAACAGAAATAAGAAGTTGCCCCAGCAGTTGTGAATGCATCTTAGACAAAATAATAGATATTTTTGTGACATATAGTGAGAGATCCCTAATCAATCTGAAAAGATTCTTTAATCAGGATGCCTGTAATAATAAGCCACATGCTGCCATTACACAAGCCAGCTGTGAGCACCAGATATTTTCAAGTTGATGGCTATACAGCAGGCACTGTGATGAACCATTATTTTAGGTCAGGTGGAGTTGCTTTAGATTCAGCTAATATGGTATGAATATCTCTATATTCCACCATGATTGAGTCCTTTACTTGAATATAATAAACACCCTTGATAACAATAGTTATGCATTTTTGATATTTCTATCTTACTATTAAAATTAAGTATGTAGGCAGATTGCCTATGGACTCTTGTGTAGTTTTGCATCTTTGGGTGCCTACAGTTATAATGTAAAATGTATTGACAGCAGCAGTTGATTTAGTGATGAAAATCAATGAATCTCTATATGGCTACATATACATACCTGGGTGCTTAAAGCAAAGCTCCTAAAGCTATAGACACCTAAATAAAAAGGGTCTGACTTTCAAAGGTGCTGAGAACCTGCTGCTCCTATTGATTCAGATAGTATTAGTGGGTGTTTAGTGTCTTTGAAAATCAAGCCACTTTTGTTTAGGTGCCTAAATATGGGTGTAGGTTCCCAACTTTAAGAAACCAGGTTTGAAAATTTTGAGATCTTAAGGCCACATGTGGAAAAGTTCCAGGCTCCTTGTCCAGTGCTCTCACCAGTGGACACTGCCACTTCTCTTAGATCCTATATACATTATGTGTCCCCTCTCTGGAAATTGGTGAGCTGATTACAGAAAAAATGGTTGATTTGTGGCCATTCAACAGGTTTTTTTCATAACACCATATATGAACTGTGTGTGTATGTTTGTATGTGTGTGTGTATCCACACTTAACACAGTGTCCAATCATAATTGTATCAATACATTCTGGGAAAGTCTGGAAACCTATTCATACTGCCTCAGCAAGATATAGAGTGGCCAAAGAACAGGCACACAGAACACCAATGCTACCATGGAGAGAGCTGGAAGGAAGGAAGATCAGCCAGCCAGCTCAGACAGGCATTGCTATAGTGCAACCTATCCTGCAAAATAGCATTAGAATCTGCTTACAGAAGACAACTAAGTGCCCGCCTCGCCTGCTGGCAAGGGCAACACATGATTAGCTGCCATAGTTACTAACCAAGTATTAACAGTTGTATACAATGACAAATACCGTAGTTAGAGACAGCCACCTCAGAAACCAGTTACAAATTCAATTCAAAGTAATAATATAGGCAGGACCTTGCATGCATTTTTAACCAGCCTCTCATTTATTAATAATCTTATAAGATGCCTATTACAAGTACCACACACCAAACAAACACCATTATTTCTTTCACCTGAGTGCTTAGTCCAAACAACAAGGTTCAGGGTTATTGGCTATTTTTGAAGACCATTTTCCTCTCCTTGCATTCTACTGGCCTGTATTAAAGCTTTCATCAGACATGGCTCCCCACTTCCAGCATAAAATTACAAACATTTTATATTCAAGATAAAACTACACAATCATGCTTGTGTTGTAGCATTTATCAGAGTCTCACCAATACTGCCGTGTCTGTCAAAAATGCTGAGTCGTGCACACTACTGCTTGTATGTTGCTTCTTGCTGCCAGCTTCTGAAGAGATTACCCCAACCTTAGAAAAATGCTCAAGAATCATTAGTTATCTGCAATAGTACACAGGGTGCAAACACATTCATGCAATTAATACCACAGAACCGGTAACTGAGCATGGTTAGCTTTTATTTCTGTCTAGGTGTTTATGTGGCTCTCATCCTCACCATGGTGTCTGAGCAATATACAACTGCATACATATGATCTTCATATATACATATCAGCTTCAGCTTTATTATTAGTAGTAGGCTAATCGGGTGTTTAACAATAATCTGTGTGAATATTCTCTCAATACCACATCTTGGTCCATGGACAAGTGTTGATGCACCTAGCTATGCATGTATTGCCATGATTTTCAAAATTGGGTGCCTAATATCAGGTTCTTAAAGCTCACCAACAGCTCCCACTGACTAAGAATTGCTGGTAATCTTGGAAAAATAAAGCCACTTATTTAGGTATCTAAATATGCACTTAGGAACTGAATTTTTTGTAACTCAGTAATGCCTACAAGTCCCATCTGAGACCAGGGTCCCAGAGCCAGGCACTGTACAGTCACATAGTAAAATGACCTCTGCACATCTTACAGTGTAAACTGACAAGACACACAAGAGTGGGAGAAAGGAATGTGGAAATGAGGTACTGATGGGTTAAATGACTTGCCAAAGTTCAATAGGCAACCTTCAGTATAGCCAGAAATTGAGCAGCGGACAGGTCATTGATACAGAGCAATCTGGATAGTTTGGTAAGATGGCACAAACAGCCAACATATGTTTTAATATGGTTAAGTGTATATATCAAGGAACAAAAATGTAGGTCATACTTACCTGGAAGAGGACTCTGTCCTGGGAAGCAGTGACTCTGAGAAAGATTTGGAGGTAGTGTGGGATAATCAGCTGAACATGAGCTCGCAGTGCAATGCTGTGGCCAAATGAGCCAATGCTATTCTTGGATACACAAATAAGGGAATCGCAAGTAGAAGTAGAGGTTATTTTACCTCTATATTTGGAACTGGTAAGACTGCTGCTTATGGGCAGTGGGAGGCTAGTCCCCGGCTCCACCCCTTCCGCCCCCCGCCAGCCAGAGCCCCGAGATCCCCTGCAGCCAGAGCCCCAAGAACACCTCTTCCCCACGACCGGAGTCCTGAGATGCCCCCTGCTCTGGTGCCCCCCCTCCGCAGCCGGAGCCCCGAGACCCCCTGCCCCAGTGCCCCCCACCCCCTTCGTAGCTGGATCCCCAAGACCCCCGTACCCCCTCCAAGGCCAGAGGAGCCGCAGGCCAGCCCGAGCCCTGAGCCCCACACCCAACCTGCTTGAAGGAGCCCCTCCACAGACCCCAAGCTGCCCCAAGGGCAAATTCAAAAGCTCCTCTCTTCTGGAAGAAGAGCCTGAGCTTTTGATATGCCCCATGCAGGTTCTGGGGTGCTAAGGAGGCAGTATGTGTTACTCAGCTTGCCAGGTTCAGCAGTAATCTCCCGGGAGTCCATATTCAGACTGGAAAGAAGATGTACCTTTCTGACAGTGAGGGTAATTAGCCACTTGAACAATTTATCGAAGGTTGTAGAGGATACTCCATCACTGGTCATTTTAAAATCAAGATTGTATATTTTTCTAAAAGATCTGCTGTAGTTCAAACATGCATTTTTTACATTTTCAAAGGTATGGACAATGTAAGTATTATTGAGAAAGGCATCACAAGAGTATGGGCAATGTATCATTACAGGCCATCTGCAGCCATGTTACTGTGGCATCTTTCTGATAATGCTCTAGTTTTATCTTAATTCCTGCAGCCCAATAAGATTTATATGATGTCACTTATGCAGTGTCAGCTATTATTTTATGGCACAGTTTGCTACTATAAACACATCTGACATTTATTTGTTAATAACTTGTAACTACAATCACCTGTGTGGTATGAAAATTAAAAGTACAGGCCACTTCAGAACCAAATGGCGACAGGTTAATGAAGTAATAAATTATGTACACATATATTTAATTTTAGCAATGCTCCTTAGCAAGATACCAGTTAATTTAGGTAACTAGGCTTTATTCACTATGAAAGGTATTTCCTACTGTAAATTTAAGAAAATACAGTGCAACACTTCAAATACCAAGGTTACCATATTAATATATTTTAAATAAAATCGTTACTTTTTCAGGAGCAGCACTAAATGCATCTTACATCCCAAGTAGCTAGATATCCGCATTTGTCAAGGCCTATGTAATTCATCACTTATTTGAATTATCCTTGGCAAGAATGCAATTAAATTCGTTGATTGTAGGCTTCACCTGTATTTTCATTTAATAACTGAGAATCCCCCATAGGGCAGGGTGTAACTGTGCAGGGAACATACCTATTTCCCTACATGTTAAACACTTGGTAAATTTACTGCAATTATAGTTGTTTTCTTATAGCAAGGATCCACATACAGGAAACTATCCAGCAAACCACCTCAACACATGCCTAACTTTAAGCAAATAAGCATCTGATGCTGGATAGGTGCCATATTTAAAAGCATTATAGTAAGACCTTCTGATTTTCAGTAACAATAGACAATTACTACGATTTTCCTTTCAGAAGGGCAAAGTAACTGATGTGGAGAGTGGACATATTCCAATATTTATACAGAAAACTCATAATATGGATTAATTTTATTTTGTGGCTATAAAATCCTTCAAATAATAATTGAGGCTGTATTCCATCCCAGAAAAGGCACAATTTGTTCTAGAAAAAATGGCAAATTTCACAAGGCAACATTAAGTTTCACAAGAATAGGTATTTTAATAGTGATTATCAACTAAATTCTTTCTACATTGCTAGATAGAAAAGTTACGGTAATAAATGAACAAGATTATTAGAATTCTAATTTGAAAGAATCCAAGGAAAATGTGTGTTTAAGAAATATTCAGGAATGTTTGCCATAGAAAAGTAGATTTTAGTAATATTGCTTCCAGAGCATCAAATGTCACATTAGCAACTCTAAGTACTTTTTCCATATAAAAAAGGGCCATGTTTCTTGTTGGATTATTTTTCTGCTAAACTCTTCACAGTAATCTGCCCCCTGCCCCATGAAGTGGGTTGGGGCAACTCTCTTTCTGCTTCTAAATATGTGCTTGAGTTCCTAGATGGTGATCACATGTATCTTTTCTTTTTTGCTCATCTGGAAAACAGCATTTAGTATAAAACATACAGCTAGACATACAAAACACTCTGCTTGCCTTTTTGTTACCAAAATATTTTACTTCAGAACCAGCTTTTGCCTACCTTTACATTTACCGTTCACGTATAGTATCTTTCACATTAAAATGTGTCTGGCCTGTCTCCAGACACAGCTACACTAGGATCACCAAAGCCTGCGTGATCTGTGGGGAATCAAACAAGTCTGCAGAGGAAAGGAAAAAACTAGAATTTAGGAGCATAAGCATGTCCTTGGAAAAACAGTGCTATAAATCTTAGACTGTTTCTTTCTCTCCCATCTCTGAATGGGTTACTTTCTTTTTTCCTCCCTCTTCCAAGAAGTTTACAGAAAGAGCCTATGACGAGAACTACAGAACACAACCAAAAGGAGATAAATAACACAACAAATTCAGGGGAGAAGGGGGGATAGGGCTTACACCACTTAGTCACCATGAGGTAAAAACACAACTTTTTTAGCAGTAAAAACATAGCTCAACAGCAGGCCAGTTGACTCCCAATAAGGCTCAGCCCCCACTTGCCTACCTGCATTCTTAGGCCCACCTCACTACGATCAAACATATCACCCTGTCCGACACTCCCTTCCCTCCTGAGATTTTGTTTTTCACAGCAAATGGTTCCTTTAACATCTTCCTTAAAATTTGTGATGACTGCAAATACAACCTTAATCAAAGATGTAAATAGAAGGTAGCAAAACAACAATACATTTGGTATCATGTTAGAGCTTAAAGTGTAAACTGTTATGAGAGTCATTTGCATGGCAGCTCTCAGTGGCACCAACTGAACACCATTTTGCTTCAAAATCTCATATGTGTCTTGAATAAGATGCCATTGTCTTGTTGATTCAGCTTGGTGAATCACTACAGCTGATGGCTGATCTGGTTGGGCAAGAGGCAGTTTGTATTGGTCTGGTTACTAATCTGGACATAAAGAAGTCCCTGGTCTGGATGGGATATTGAGCAAGTGCCAACTCACAAATATTTGTGAAGCCCTATAGATAATGCTGGAGAATATTTGAACGATGTGAATGCTCAAACAACAGCAGCCACAGCCATATTCCAGGCTTTTCAGCAATCTCTGTGGAGACATTAGGACATCAAGCTTACTATGAAGTTGTGGATCTACAGACCTATTGAACCAACCGCTCCGTATTAAGTGGCAGGACAAGATCAGCAAGTGCCTTCGTCAACACTGGTTCATATGATGGCTTTGTTGATATTGATATATTAAGATGGAAGCCCAATGAATTATAAAGCATGTTTACCGAGGAATGCCACTACACTGTCAGCAATCATGATAAGATTGCCAGTGACAGATATAGACTAAACATGCAGCCAGACCGTCTTAAGGAACTAGCTGAAGATCAGTCGGGATGGTGCTCGATCTATAAGAAGCAAATTAGGGATTTTCCATGAGGATAACGTAAGTGTCATTTACTTCTATGTACACAGACACTTAGTTAATTGATTCCCATCTTGCATTCCATCAGCCTTTCTGGGCCCACGTGCTACACATCTAATGTTTCAGCATCTGCTCTGCAGAGGCAGTTTTTGGGGGGTTTGTGGTTGGCCATTCTTTCACTAATGTTGCATATAACTAGCCTTTGACCTATACCAGAGCATACTTTGAAGTTTTGGCATATCATGCTCTTTTGGCTATGTATCCGTGCTTGGAACTGAATGAATCTTTGCTTCTGAGTGCTAATGGGATTTCCCTCCAGTATGTGTTGCAGGAGATTTTACGCAGCCACTTACACTACTGTTTCCCTTTCTGTTCATTCTGGCATGCAATTATATGAACAGTTAGTCTCAGTTTCTGAGTTAACTGCACCTCTGACCTCTCAGTCTCCTCAAGGGCACCCCACTTAGATGACAACTGGAGGCCTAATATGTTTCTCAGGATGGAATTCCAGAATTGTCTCCCTCCAGACCAGGCCCTTAGGTTGCAGACCCTAGCAATTCACTATTATCGCCTCAGTAGATCTGACTTCAGTTCTGCCCCTGCAGTTTGGTTCTCTCAAGGACAATGACATGGTTAACCAGCGATCAGCCAGCTTTCCTACAGCAAACTACTAATTTATTCAGAACAAAAGCTTTTCAGAGAAAATATAGCTTAAAAATTAACAAAACAGCTTATATGCATGCCTAACTTACCTGGTGGTCACCCATATTCCACCTGGAGACTCTGGTAGATTTAAAATACTTCAGGTCCTCTCAAAAAGCCTGTTTCTCTTGGTTACAGTTTCATGCTTGTCAGTTCTTGCATGATATCTGCATCCATTTCTCCCCAGATCAGGGCTGTTATTTTCATGCAGTTTCAAGTTGTCTGCTCTGGTCTTTGAATCAGGTCAGACTAATCCGTGTGCTTTTTCCTCAGAGGAGTGAAACTTCAGAATACTTGTTACCTTGTTTCAAGTGTTGCAGATTTGCCTTAATCATGCCTATTTGTCTTTAATTCCTGCAGGAACCATTCTTTATTTTACCCATTTAGGCAGGAATGAAATCACAAACAGGGCCATACAGATACATATAACATTTATGAAGTCAATATAATATTCCATGATTCCACAGCATCTGTCACACCTTTTTCCTACCTCTACTTACGTTTCCTCGACAGTAGTCTTTTTGTTCCCTTTTATTACAGTGGAATAAGGGGTGGTGTATGTTTCTATTCTATTCTATTGCCTTTATATGCACAGATGCTTATTTCATGGGTGTGTGTGTGTATATATGTGTAAAACATTGCTATTGGTGATCCAAGACTTTATCATTTGATCTTTAGTGAGGTTACTGGAATATGTTATAGGGTCTCTGATATTTTCATGATCATGTCATTTTGCATTGGGAACACATGCAATAATAACTGTACCAGTCTCATGACTTTTGGAAAGCACGTGTCACCTTTCCTGTGAATTCATTTGAAATCCAGTGAAGTTGTCAGTTTCTGTGGTATTTTTGTTAATGTGATCATGCCTCTGGCCTGCTGTCTGATAGTCTCTACATTTTTGGCTATATATATTGTTGGGAGGCTTTAATAACTCAGGTTTCAGAGTAGCAGCCATGTTAGTCTGTATCCGCAAAAAGAAAAGGAGTACTTGTGGCACCTTAGAGATTAACCAATTTATTTGAGCATAAGCTTTCGTGAGCTACAGCTACTGCATCCAATGAAGTGAGCTGTAGCTCACGAAAGCTTATGCTCAAATAAATTGGTTAGTCTCTAAGGTGCCACAAGTACTCCTTTTCTTTTTGATAACTCAGACACCAGAAACAACAGCTATCCCTAAGAATTTCTTTTGTGATCTCTAGGATATGCCTCCTGCTCCTGGATTTCTCATGTCCTTAATACCATCTTTATGTTCTCTGAGATTTCAGTGGCACTATGTCTGTCACGACTTTCATGGTCACAAATGCCCCAGCTGTGAAAGTGATATTAAATAGGAAAGGAAGAGAGGGGTTTTCTCTGAGCTCATGGTTGTTTGAAAACAGTAATTTTATGACCATTTGCTTTTAGATACCCAAGAATGGTGGTGGAAGACCAGCCCAAAAGAAAAGATCTGATTTCCATTGTAGAGAAGCATACTCGTGGGATATCAAGCTATCCTTTTTTGGTGCAGTGTAGTGCACATCTGTTTGGCCCTGAGCAGATTGTCCATACTTTTCTTTGCTTGGGTCTTTTAGTCCGATGATCCAAGACCACAGCGAATTGACACATTGGCAATGAATGTTATCTGAACAACAGATTGTCTTGGTGATGACAGTTTGTGCACTCACGTGGCATGTTTTATGAAAGTTGATTCTCCTAATTCATCCTTTAAGATGCAGAAGAGTCCTACTAGGTGGGGAACCACTGGTGTATAATGGGAGCCCTCCAAATACAGAGGCATTTGAACCATGTAGCTTATAGTCTGTGTCCAGTCATGAAAGTAAATTACAGCAGAACATATTATATTAACAAATAGCCATACAAATGGCACAAAATCATAAAATTGACAGTGAACAAAGCAGGACAAAACCCAATATACTGAATATTGAATTAGGTTACTCACAAAAAAAAATGCACAGCCCTTCTCTGTATTTTTCTTTAATAAAGCAGATAGAGACCCAAGGAAACTTGTTGGTTTTGATGGTCTAATTACCAACTGTACAGCAGTTTGACAATATAAAGCACTGAGCAGTTTTAAGTAGTGGGAGTAACCGAGAAGGGCTTTTGTTTTGACAGTGTTGCCTTTCATAGGAAAACATTGTTTAGATGGTGCACAAGGTATAGAATATGTAAGAAATCTTGAGAGTAATACACCCATTTGAAAGTGTGGTATTCAATGAAAGGATGATCTTGTGGTTAAATCAAGGTTCTAGTCCCAATATTGCCCTTTTTTTAAAATATCCTTGGGCAATTCACCTCAACTCAAATTTCCCCATTTGTAGACTAAGAATATTTATTGACCTGATATTTAGGATCTTAACTCTGATTTGTCTGTTAGTCATTTTCTCCCAAAGCTCTTTCACGTTTTCTCACAGGCTACTCTTATGCCCAGGAATTGCTCCCCACATATGTCCACAAAGCTGCTACAACGTATGCTCCTTCAAATCTCATCTCTGCTGTGATTATTACAAAATATTACACTTGGTGTACTGCTTATTACACTTAATCTTCTCACTGTTATCTAATAATGCTTCTCCCCAAATGTTTGTTGTATCCACATATTGATTCTTGTTTTGTACTTATTTGTAAGCTCTTTGGGATATGAACTATGTTTTTTATCACATATACACAGTGCTGAGCACAATGGAGCCCTGATTCTTTACTGGGGCCCACAGATACTACTTCAATACAAACAACAATACACTAAATATTTATAAAGCACTTTGAGATCTTGAGATGAAAAGCACCAGAGAAGCACAAAATATGACTATATATAAGCATTTCTATATTCACAGTAATATATTATGGAGCTTATGCACAGTAATAACAAACAGACCAGCTTTTATGGAATACAAGTGAATTTATTCTCCTGTGATGTTACATGTAGTATTCAGAACAGCAATAGAAATAGTTTCATTGGTTTGATCAGGCAGCAAAAAAAGTGCGAACAAAGTGCTTTAATTATATAGTCCATATAGTACTTTAAAAGTTGGCAGTATGACGAGTAAATTGTAAGTATAGATCATTATTAATTATTATTATTATTAATCCCACAGAAATGTAATTAAAGGTGGAGCATGTTTTGGATTGCATCTGAGGAAAACATGCAGCTAGAGACCCAGTTTCCTCATGCAAATAAAGTTGATTAATTTAGAATTGTTTGAAGCTAGGTTAGTTATTTAACCTATAGTAGGAGACTTACTCAGGCAAATAAAATGTCACAGGAACCAAAAATCAAAACAGAAAAACAAGATTTTTGGAGGATGATAGGTAGGCCACAAAAGTCAGCAATGGGATAACCAAGGAGTTGGTCCAATAAAAGATTAACTCAGCCACCGAGGCCTGGCACCTCTCTAATTCAAACTAGAGTACACTGTTAATCACTGAGCAGGTAGCAGATTCTTCCCAGGTAGCCCTATTAGAGATGAAAAGTTAAAAATTCACAACTAATGGTAATTTTAAACAGGCGTTTGCATGGCATTATTGTAGCTGGCGTTGCAAGATATTTATATGCCAGATACACTAAAGATTCTTATGTCCCTTGATGCTTCAACCACCATTCCAGGGGACATTCGTCCATGCTGATGACAGGTTCTGCTCAATAACGATCCAAAGCAGAGCGTCCTGACGCATGTTCTTTTTCATCATCTGAGTCAGATGCCACCAGCAGAAGGTTGATTTTCTTTTTTAGTGGTTTGGGTTCTGTAGTTTCTGTATCAGAGTGTTGCTCTTTTAAGACTTCTGAAAGCATGCTCCACACCTCATCCCTCTCAGATTTTGGAAGACACTTCAGATTCTTAAACCTTGGATCATGTGCTGTAGCTATCTTTAGAAATTTCACATTGGTATCTTCTTTGCATTTTGTCATATTTGCAGTGAAAGTGTTCTTAAAATGAACAACATGTGCTGGGTCATCATCTGAGACAGCTATAATGTGAAATATATGGCAGAATGCAGGTAAAACACAACAGGAGACATACAATTCTCCCCCCAAGGAGTTCAGTCACAAATTTAATTAACGCATTATTTTTTTAACATGTATCATCAGCATGGAAACATGTCCTCTGGAACGATGGCCGAAGCATGAAGAGACATATGACTCTTTAGTGCATCTGGCATGTAAATATCTTGTGATGCCAGCTACAACAGTGCCATGTGAATGCCTGTTCTCACTTTCAGGTCACATTGCTGCCCACTTCTTATCTCCCATAAATGTAAACATACTTGTTTCTCTTAGCGATTGGGTGAACAAGAAGTAGGACTGAGTGGACTTGTAGACTCAAAAGTTTTTACATTGTTTTGGTTTTGAGTGCAGTTATGCAACAAAAATAAATACATTTGTAAGTTGCACTTTCATGATAAAGAGACTGCACTACAGTACTTGTATGAGGTGAACTGAAAGATACTATTTCTTTTGTTTATCATTTTTACAGTGCAACTATTTGTAATCAAAAATAATATAAAGTGAGCATTGTACACTCTGTATTCTGTGTTGTAATTGAAATAGATATATTTGAAAATGTTGAAAAACATCAAAAAATTCAATAAATTTCAATTTGTGTTCTATTGTTTAACAGTGTGATTAATCACGATTAATTTATTTAATTGTGGTTAATTATTTTGCGATTAATCACAAAATTTAATTGTGATTGACAGCCCTTGTTAATATACACCAGGGGGTTGAAACTCAATTTACCTTAGGGCCAGTGCCAAACCTCAAATCCTCCCAGTGGGCCAATAATGTCAGTTATGCCGCCCAGAACCTCCGCTCCCTCAAACTCCGCTCCCCACCTATCTAAGACTCTGGGAGGGAGTTTGGGTGCTGGGTGCAGGCTCTGGGCTGGTGCAGGAGGAGCAGATGGGGTTGCACCATCCCTGCAGCTTCCGATTGGCCACAGGAGCGCTTGGGGGGGGGGCAGCGCGCGGAGGCATGGCCCCGCCCCACCCCACCCCAGGGCCACAGGGTGGGGCCGGCAGCCATGTGGAGCGAACGTGCAGGAAGCTGCTCCGCTGCGCTGCCTGTGGTGGGCGGGGCCCTACGCTGTTTAAAATCACCTGGAGGATGCGCGGGGGGGGGGGGTCCGAGGGAGGCAGGCAGGGCTGAGGGAGAGACCCGGCCCCCAAACTGCTTGAGCCCAGCGGGCCACACTGGGGAGGTTCTCGACCTGCAGATGGCGACTTTGAGACTCCTGATGTACACTGTCATGTTTTAACATAGGGGTTGCTTAAAATGAAAAAATAGAGCCCTGATCTTCAAAAACACTTTTGCACAAGTTTAACTTTAAGCCCATGAGACTTCTCACCTAACCTTCCCCTTGTGTTATCTATAAAAACCTTTTACAAAGAACAGTTATTTACCTTTACCTGGTTCTCTGACAATTTTTGTCTGTGTTGATCCCATTTATGAAGTACATGAGTTCTGAATCTTTTGACCTCATGCTCACCTGCAACCCAAGAACCCCAACTACCTTTCAGTTTCCTCAATAGTTCAGAATCCCAGTAAAGATAGGTTTCAGAGTAACAGCCGTGTTAGTCTATATTCGCAAAAAGAAAAGGAGTACTTGTGGCACCTTAGAGACTAAACAATTTATTTGAGCATAAGCTTTTGTAAGCTACAGTTCACTTCATCGGATGCATACTGTGGAAAGTGTAGAAGATCTTTTATACACACAAAGCATGAAAAAATACCTCCCCCCCACCCCACTCTCCTGCTGGCAATAGCTTATCTAAAGTGATCACTCTCCTTACAATGTGTATGATAATCAAGTTGGGCCATTTCCAGCACAAATCCAGGTTTTCTCACCCCCGCCCCCCACCCACTCTCCTGCTGGTAATAGCTTATCTAAAGTGACCACTCTCCTTACAGGTTTCAGAGTAACAGCCGTGTTAGTCTGTATTCGCAAAAAGAAAAGGAGTACTTGTGGCACCTTAGAGACTAACCAATTTATTTGAGCATAAGCTTTCGTGAGCTGCAGCTCACTTAATCAGATGCATACTGTGGAAACTGCAGAAGACATTATATACACAGAGACCATGAAACAATACCTCCTCCCACCCCACTCTCCTGCTGGTAATAGCTTATCTAAAGTGATCACTCTCCTTACAATGTGTATGATAATCAAGTTGGGCCATTTCCAGCACAAATCCAGGTTTTCTCACCCTCTGGCCCCCCCCCCCCCACAAACTCACTCTCCTGCTGGTAATGAGCTATTACCAGCAGAAGAGTGAGTTGGGTGGGGGGGTGAGAAGACCTGGATTTGTGCTGGAAATGACCCACCTTGATTATCGTGCACATTGTGGGGAGAGTGGTCGCTTTGGATGGGCTGTTACCAGCAGGACAGTGAGTTTGTATGTGTGTGTTTTGGTGGGGGGGGGGGTGAGAAAACCTGGATTTTTGCTGGAAATGGCCCACCTTGATTATCATGCACATTGTAGGGAGAGTGGTCACTTTGGATAAGCTATTACCAGCAGGAGAGTGAGTTTGTGTGTGTAGTTTTTGGAAAAGGGGGTGGGGGTGAGAAAACCTGGATTTGTGCTGGAAATGGCCCAACTTGATTATCATACACATTGTAAGGAGAGTGATCACTTTAGATAAGCTATTACCAGCAGGAGAGTGGGGTGGGAGGAGGTATTGTTTCATGGTCTCTGTGTATATAATGTCTTCTGCAGTTTCCACAGTATGCATCCGATGAAGTGAGCTGTAGCTCACGAAAGCTCATGCTCAAAGAAATTGGTTAGTCTCTAAGGTGCCACAAGTACTCCTTTTCTTTTTGCGAATACAGACTAACACGGCTGTTACTCTGAAACCTGTAAGGAGAGTGGTCACTTTAGATAAGCTATTACCAGCAGGAGAGTGGGGGGGCGGGGGCGGGGGTGAGAAAACCTGGATTTGTGCTGGAAATGGCCCAACTTGATTATCATACACATTGTAAGGAGAGTGATCACTTTAGATAAGCTATTGCCAGCAGGAGAGTGGGGTGGGGGGGAGGTATTTTTTCACGCTTTGTGTGTATAAAAGATCTTCTACACTTTCCACGGTATGCATCCGATGAAGTGAGCTGTAGCTCACGAAAGCTTATGCTCAAATAAATTGGTTAGTCTCTAAGGTGCCACAAGTACTCCTTTTCTTTTTCCAGTAAAGATAGATTCCAAAGGAGTGTAATGGAGAGTGGGTTGTGGGATGGACAAAACATGGACGAAACATCTCGAAGAATCATAGTTAACCTAAGGTAAATAATAATCCTTCAAGTCTTTGACTACATGGATCTCATTTACAGCAACTCAGAGTCATAGATTCCAAGGCCAGAAGAAACCATTGTGATAATCTAGTGTGAGCTCCTGTATAACACAGGCCATAGAACGTCCCTAAATAATTCCTAGAGCATATCTTTTAGAGCAGGGGTCTCAAAGTCCTGACCCCCTCCTCCTGCACTCCTGCCCCAGCCCTGAGCCAGCACCCAAACTGCAATCCAGAGCCTGCACCCCAGAACCCCTCCCCATCCAAACTCCCTCCCAGAGCCTGACCTCTGACCCTTTCTGCACCCAAACTCCTTCCCAGAGCCTTAGGCAGGTGGGGGGAGGAGTTTTGGGGTGGTTGTGAAGTTTTGGGCAGCATGAGTGACATTATTGGCCTGCTGGGAGGATTTGAGGACTGGCACTGGCCCTAAGGTAAATTGAGTTTGAGACCCCTGGTTTAGAGAAACACACAATCTTAATTCTAAAATCACCAGTGATAGAAAATCCATGACGGCCATTGGTAAATTGTTCCAACAGTTAAAAAATTACGCCTTAGTTCCAGTTTGAAATTATCTAGCTTTGTCTGTACTTTAGTTTTCTCTGTTAGATGGAAGAGCACATCATCAAATATTTGTTCCCCATATATGTACTAATAGACTGTAATCAAGTCACTCCTTAACCTTCTCTTTGTTAAACTAAATAGACTGAGCTCCCTTAGTGTACCACTGTAAAGCAAGTTTTATAATTCTATAATCATTATCATGGCAATTCTCTGAAGTCTCTGCAATTTGTCAACATCCTTCTTGAATTGTGGACACCAGATCTGGACACAGTATTCCAGCAGCAATCACACCATTGCCAAATACAGAAGTAAAATAACCTCTTTACTTCTACTTGAGATTTCCCAGTTTATTCATCCAAAATCTCATTAGCCCTTTTCGTCACAGGGCCGCATTAGGAGCTCATGTTTAGCTGATTATCCACTACGACACCAAATGATTTTCACTCACTGCTTCCCAGGACCGAGTTCCCCATCCTGTAAGTATGGCTTACATTTTTTGTTCCTAGATGTACACATTTACATTCAGCTGTATTAAATTATATATTATTCACTTGTAAACTGTTTACCAACTGCTCTAGATTGCTCTGTATCAGTGACCTGGCCTCTTCATTATTTACCACTTCCCCAGTTTGTGTGTCATCTGCAAACTTTCACACTCATATTATGTTTTCTTCCAAGTCATTGATAAAAATGCTCAGAAGTGTAGGGCCAAGGATTGATTCTTGTAGGACCCCACTAGAAACACACCTGCTTGATGATTCCAGGTTTACAATTACATTTTGAGACTTATCAATTAGTCAGTTTTTAATCCATTTAATGTGTCCCATGTTAACTTTATATCTTTCTAAGTATTTTTACTCAAAATGTTGTACTGTGCCAAATGAAATGCCTTACAGAAGTCTAAATATATTAATTACATCAACAGTATTACCTTTATCAAACTTGTAATCTGACACAAAAAGACATTGTTAGTATGACAGGATCTATTTTCCATAAATCCATGTTGATTGATATTAATTGTATTACCATTTTTTAATTTTGTATTAATTGAGTTTTGTATCAGCCATTCCATTATCTTGCCCAGGATTGATGTCAGACTGTCAGGCCTATAATTACCCGGATCATCTTGTTTATACTTTTTAAATGTTGGTTTCAGAGGAACAGCCGTGTTAGTCTGTATTCGCAAAAAGAAAAGGAGTACAACATCTGATGAAGTGAGCTGTAGCTCACGAAAGCTCATGCTCAAATAAATTGGTTAGTCTCTAAGGTGCCACAAGTACTCCTTTTTTTTTTTTTTTTTTTTAAATGTTGACACTTTAGCTTTCTTCTAGTCTTATGGAACTTCCCAAGAGTTCTAAGACTTATTGAAAAAGTTAACTGTACAAATTATATTGTTTAACCGGTTAACAGATTAAAGAGAGAGGGGCTGGGGTCATTCTGGCCGGCCCAGGAGTTAATGGTTAGGGTGGGTTTAACAGTAAGACTAATACTTACTGAAGGGCTAAAATCCATATGCTGTTTATGTTACAACCTGATATATAGACTGTGTCAGCTCTTTTTACAGGCCCAAAGTCCAGAGTTTGGTCAAGAAGACAGAGGCCTAGCAAACAGTGAACAATATTAGCTAAGAAGCAGAACAAACAAAGGACAACCTTGCTTTGTGCTAAGATAAGTTTGGTCAGCAAGAAGCCAGGTGGAAATTATAATTGGGGGCTTTATCTCAAAGTTGCAAACAGACCTAAGGAATGAAAGGGGCCCTGTTTCTTCTGTAGAAGAGGTGCCTTCCTACACACCAGCCTTGAGTTTATGGAAGAGGTTCAAACATGTCAGTATGAGATATGATATCCTCCCTCTCACAGATGTACACAGCTCTTCCAAGCCATTGCCAGTGCCTGCCTTAGAAACACAAATGAACAACTAAAAGACAATCTTTATTGCTATATACTTTTCATTTGTCCTTTTGCTTTAACTCCTAGGTGTGTACTTGTCGGACAATCAGGGGAGCGACTTCATTCTTATGGATCCCAAATCAGAATTCAACATATATATTAACACACACTATATATTGTTTAAAGGAAAACACCTGGGTACTAATTAAGTGTCATGTGTTAACCTGAAACCATGGGCGGAAACATTATGTAATCTTTGACTATTGGCTACTGTGCTTATCTTGTCTTCCTGTTCGACCTATCCAGGTGCTGGATCATATTAAAGAAGTTCTGTATTAAAATCACAAATGAGTTTGATTCCCCATAGTTTAAATTCCAGGGTATTACTAATTAAGAGGTCTCTTGGTTTTTGGTACTGTTTCTCTCCCTCTATGTGTGAAACTTGCAAGCTGCTAATTGCGTTAGTACATTCTAAGACAGAGTCTGTTCTCAAAGCAATTCACACAGAGAGAGACTCAAAGCAATACTCTGTAACAACAGAAACAGCACCCACAGACTCCCCGTCCTTTTGTTGTATTAACAATTGTGATTAAAATAGAGACAGAGGATGTATGTGGATGGATGCTTGGTGTGGATAATAACTGAATGATCAGGGAGGTGCCAGCCTAAGAATCCAGTGTCCATCGGCTGAAGAAGACGTCAAGTGGAAATTACCAGAGGACCCCTGGAGGGCAGACTGGAATCCACCCAACAGCCTCAAGAATGGGAGAACCAAAGAACAAGATAACATCTAGCAGCATGGAGCCGTCAGGAGTGTGCTATCTGCTGATTGATTCAGCAACAGCATGATGAAGTAATTCCCATAGACTGGCATAGGAAGAAACTCCTATAAAAATGGACTCTAGAAAGTGAGAACTTTGGGGTCTGATTCTGCAAACCAACTTCCAGGAGCATCAGATGTGCATGTGACAAGGCCCTGCTCCTTCCTCATGTCCAGGCCACCTGGCCAGTAGCTTGGCATGAGCAACTCTAAGGCTGGTAACTATGATAACAACCTTGCAGAACCTCTGTGTGTGTGTGTATGAATGAATGTATGAATAAATATGAGATTGAATGGAATGTTACAGCTATAACTAACTGCTTACTATGATTCTTTCTGTATTCACAATAAATGTGGCATTTTGCCTTTTCCCCTTTAATAAGATCCTGCTGGTTTTTAATTTATTGGTATAACACAGGGGTCTGGGATTGCCTACCCTGTCATTTCCCTCTGCCCATGGAAAACCCATATAATCTGTTGTAATCAATTGTTTGGCAGTGTCTCCGAGCCTAATAAATGAGGTGACACTCCATCAGCACTGTATGTAATAAACCCACATGCTTGATTCTACACAGTGTCCATATTTTGTTCCTTCACTTACTGATTAACCATTTAATATTTTACATCTCTAATTGAAAATCAGTATCAGCTAGCTCTTTTTAAATTCTTTGATGCAGATAATCTGGACCTTTTGATTTAAAAACGTCTAACTTCAGTAGCTCGCAGTTCCCAGATTATCAGGAGGAGGCTCTGACAAGTCCTCACTACAGCTAGCTAAATAAGGATTGCAGAACTGTTCTCCTGAATTTGGCATCTGATCTAATCACCAATTCCAGGGCGTAATGTTGGGTCAAGGTATGAGCTAAACTCCAAGTACCTGCCCTGCAGATCTCCAGTAAAGAAATATTTTTAAGACATGTTTTAAGAGATTGCCTAGACTCTAGTTGGGTGGGGTTGCATCCCTGCCCATCTTGGATAACAGTCATTGATAGACCTATCCTCCACAAATTTCTCTAATTCTTTTTTTTTAAACCTACTTATACTTTTGTCCTTCACAACATCCCCTGACAAAGAGTTCTACAGGTTGACTGCGCTCATGTGAAGAAGTATTTTGTTTTATTTCAACCTGCAGCCTATGAATTTCATTGGGTGACCCTGGTTCATTATGTGAAGGGATAAATAAATTTCCTATTCACTTTCTCCATGCAATTCATGACTTTATAAACTTCTATCATATCCCCCCTTAGTCATCTCTTTTCCTAGGTGAAGAGTCAGTCTTTCTAATCTCTCCTTATATGTTCTATATCCCTAATCATTTTTTGTTGCCCTTCTCTGTACCTTTTCCAATTTTAATATGTTTTTTTTTGTGATGGGGCCACCAGAACGGCACATAGTATTCAAGGTGTGGATGTGTCACAGATTTCTATGGTGGCATTATATCTTCTATCTTATTATTTGCCCCTTTCCTAATGGTTCTTAATATTGTTACCTTTTTTGACTGCCACTGCACATTGAGCTGATGTTTTCAGAGAACTCTCCATGATGACTCCAAGATCTCTTTCTTGAGTGGTAACAGCTAATTGAGACCCCATCATTTTGTATATATAGCTGGGATTGTTTTCCATCTAGTACAGAGTAGTTGCTATGATATGTTATATAGGGAGTTGGTTTTGACATGAGACTTTTTTGAATTGCTCTTCCACTTCCATTATTTATAGCAGGCCATAGAAATGTGATAGGAGGAAAGCCCTCATGCTTAGAGAAGCGCCTTTAATTTGTCCCATGAAATTCTGTTCAGGTTTTGCTGAGATATAAAATCACCATTTGCTTTTTCTTACTCACATGCCTCTAGTAGTTTTTGGCAGCATGGCAAAATAATAATTAAGCATGGACATTCTAAAGTGCCAATGCAGCAGCAAGGACAGTGGCAACACATGGCCTGCATGGCCCATCCACACCTTTGGAGGAACCACATGAAGCAGAAGCTCCCTCAATTCTCAGGGAGGGGAAGGAGAAAGAGACCCATGCTGGGTCCCTGTCAACCATTCCTGGACCCAGTGGTCCAGGGTGGCCAACCTGAGCCTGAGAAGGAGATAGAATTTGCCAAAGAGCCACAGTAACATGTCAGCAGCCCTCCCATCAGCTCCCGCCCTCCAGCCCCCAGTGCCTCCCACCCGCCGGCAGCCTCACCAGTCAGCATCTCCTGCCTGCCACAGTCAGCTGTTTTGCATGTACAGAAGGCTCTGTGAGGGAGAAGCGAGGGCATGGCAGGCTCAGGAGAGGAGGCATGGGCCTCGGGGAAAGGGGTGGAGCAGGGGCAGGGAGTGGGGCAGAGCAGGGGATTGAGCAATGAGCACCCCCAGGCAAGATGGAAAGTTAGCATCTGTCGCTCCAGCCCCGGAGTCAGCGCCTATGCAAGAACTGCATATTAACCTCTGAAGAGCCGCATGCAGCTCTGGTGCCACAGGTTGGCCACCCGTGCAGTGGTCTATCCTCTCTAGGGTACGAAAAAGATACCTCATGCTTCTAGCTACTGTTTTTTGCCTTGTAGCTCAAGTAATATAAGTCTGTGCTACAGGACTCAAAGTTCAAACATTACTGTTGATGCATGAATCCTAGGAAGTAGCATTACAGTTATATAATAGAATTTGGTTTTACCCTTTTCCCTTAAAAAAAAAAACCCTAGGAAATTACAAAAACACAATCCTGTTAGAAATATTATTTAGATTTCAAATTCAAGCACTGGAAAATTAACAAACATAAGATTTATGACTGTTACTTTAACTCTGTCACTTGTGCATATGCTTTGCTAGTCTTTAATTAGATGATCACCGTTTTTTCAAGGTACTCCTGCCTCAGTAGGTTGCACAGAATAGCTGCACAAAGGGATGGAATTAAGACCGCACAGGCATCTGTAAAAATGGTATGCCGAGCTTTCCAGTGTTTAGCCTGGCTCTGTGCAAATTCCAAAGCTGGTCTCTCTCACCAAAAGAAGTTGGTCCAATAAAAGAGATTACCTCACCCATCTTGTCTCTCTTCTTTTAACAGCTTTTTTGCTATGTGATAAATATATATACGCAGAGTTTCCCCTGTGTCTCCTCCTCCTTTCTAGTCCCCTTTATTTTTCAGCTCTGGAAGGTTTTGAGTAAAATAAAACAAAACAACGGAGAAGCAATAAACTATGCTGAAGTCCAACAAAATTGAGAACTAGGGTCCTCCCATTCTTTTTCCTTCTCTGACCTTTGGCAGACTTGAGACGTCGGGGGGCGGGGAATGAAATACAAGAGGGCGCCGTGCCAAGAAAATTCTTGGGAGTAAAGAGCAGAGCACAACACCCATCCCCCTCCGCTCCTCGAGTCGCCCCTCACTTCATTCCCCCCCCTCTTGGTGATTGGCGTATTGTGAACGCAATCAGAACTCGAGATGGAGACTGTCGGGGGGCGGCTGACCAATGAGGCAGTGAGGGGCGGGCATAGCTGCAAGGCGGAGTTGTCTGTTGTTGCAGCGCTCCAGCTCTCTGGATGCGCGTCTGAGTCGAGGCTCACTGCGACCGGGGGAGCCGGGCGGCAGTAGTCTTTGATTCACGAAGCGCATCCGTCGCAGGGGTCGCCTAGTCACGAAATGGCCGGCAGTCGGAACCACGCCAAGGACCAGCTGAAGCAATGGCAGGATCAGCGAGGCCTTCAGGTACCCCAGGGGCTTCGTGCCTCGGGTCCCCGCGGCTCAGGGAGCCCCTGAAGCGGGCCAACGAGGGACCCGTGAGGCTGGGTCTTCTCTTTCCGAGGGGCCTCGCTCCCGGCCCGGCGCAGCCCCGCCGGCTGCCCCGAGCGCCCCCAGCCTGTGGGTTTTGCAGGCTAACGGTCACAGGGCGCGCGCCTGGGGCTGCGTCCGGAGGGGGCGGGTGGCTGAGATGGAAGCTCCCACCGTGTGGCGGTGCGAAGGGAGCAGGCGGGGAGATGGTACCTTCCACTTGGGGGGGGGGGTGCGAGGGTGACGACGGGGTTGGTTGGAGAGTGGAGACCACGCAGGGAGGGGTGAGGCTTGGCTGAGTCGGTGGGGAGTGCCTGCGGGAGGGGTGCTCCCCTCGGGCTCCCTGAGCTGCCGCCATGGAGAGCTGGGCAGGGGCGCTAGAGAGGATGATACTTTGCCCTTTAGCGGAGCACTTCATTTCAGCGCCAGCGGGACGTAGGCCTGATTTACTCTTAAAAATTGGATTGAGCTAGACAGGTTGCTCAGGCCTGTGACAGTTTTGCACCCCAACTGCTGTAATGGGGCTGGGTCAGCAGAAGACGCTGTACTGCCCGAGAGATGGATTAACTACAGTGACTGAAATGTCTACAGGGGGATGGTGCAACACGGTAGCACTGCTGCTGTAGTGTAGACATACCCCCGCGTCTCACAAGTCACTTCTAAGGCGGTATCTCCATTTTACAGATGGCAAAACAGGTACAGAGAGGCTGAGCTGGGAGTAGAACCCCAGATTGCAGCCTCCTAGTCCCTTGCTGTCAATGGTAGTTTGTATTCTCTCTTGGCTAGAAAGGGATTAGAGACCTGATTTTCCAAACTACTAAGCACCCCAAAACTCCTATTGAAGTGCACTGTAGCTGTACATACTTAATATGTCTGAAAAAATCAGGATCTAGGATTCTGCTGTTATTACTTTATATAGTAAGACTTTAGACTTTGATTACCTTTGTTTTGCTTAATGGAAAACCAGAGGTTTCCATATTCCTGATTGTTTTGTCTGGCTTTAGACATAGTGGTTTATACCTCAGCTTAAGCAAAAGTATAATTGAGAGCCATATACAGGCAATAAAACAGACGCTACGTCAGGTGGATGCAACAAGGAAGCTCTAGCATTTACCAGTCTTGAAAGTAGATTGTGACCACACATTATATAATGACAGGTTTCAGAGTAGCAGCTGTGTTAGTCTGTATTCGCAGAAAGAAAAGGAGTACTTGTGGCACCTTAGAGACTAACAAATTTATTTGAGCATAAGCTTTCGTGAGCTACAGCTCACTTCATTGGATGCATCCGATGAAGTGAGTTGTAGCTCACAAAAGCTTATGCTCAAATACATTTGTTAGTCTCTAAGGTGCTACAAGTACTCCTTTTCTTTCTGATAAAAGTAATATTTACATTTAGGGTGAAATTCATACTGATGAAAGAGGGGCCCACCACAAGGTGCCCTGTGCCATTTAGTAAAAAGAGGACCTTGGAATAAAAACTAAAGATGTCCTCAGTTTAGAATTTTAAAGTAACTTGTAGACAGCAACTAGTTACACTCAAAATATGTACCTTACGTTTGCTGTGTGGTTTTGGTTAATGGCAATCATAGTCTAATCTAAAGGCTAAAGTCCTTTTACTGTGAAAGGATTAAATGTTGTATTAAACTAAACTTGCAGATTAAGGATTGAGTTCAAGATAATATTCCTCTCACTTAAAAAAAAAAAAAAAAAAAAAGTCAGATGGCGCTCAAATCTGCAAGTTTCCCATAGATTTCAGAAACTCATGGGAAAGTTGCAGATTTAAGCGCCGTTTGGTTGTCATTGAAAGTATTTTTTTTAAGTGAGTGGGAACAGTAGTTTGAAAACAACATTAATCCTTGACTCTGTAGAATAATAATTGTAAGGGAGTTAGCTCTGTTTTAGAAGTGCGATTATCCTATCCAGTAGCACCCTTCATTTCCTTACTAATGCACTTGAGAGTTAATATGAAAAGTCATGTGTAACTCTTTCCAGTGTGCTCTACCTCATTCAGAACGCTGATTGTTAAGTCTTATGACTTGCTTTTTATAAAAGCCTTAGCGCCCAGTCTTACGCAGTATGACCTTTGCTGCATAAAATGACAGGATAACTCAGGATTCTCAGGCTCAGTGATGCAAGTTTCCTCAAGTATCAGAGGGGTAGCCGTGTTAGACTGTATCCACACAAACAACAAGGAGTCCGATGGCACCTTAAAGACTAACAGATTTATTTGAGCATAAACTTTCGTGGGTAAAAAACTCCCACTTCTTCTGATGTTTTCAAGTTTTCTCAGTAACAGTAAGAATTGTACTTACTCTTTTTAGTAGTGATGCTCTGTATTTACAGGTGGTTCTTTGAAATTGCCATTGTGTTGCCTGTTTTGAGATGTGGCATTTATCTTCGGAATTTTCTAGAAAAAAAAACAAAACCTCTGCTTTTTGGGTGCTGCACAAGCCTCTCTTCCCAGCAATACGCATGAGGTAGCTGAGGTTACATAAACTGAGCCTCGTTTCCCTTTCCAGTCAGATTTGAGGAGAGGAGTCTGAGAGTGCCCAGGTTCTGATTCTTACCAGACTTGTCTATTTTTGCTTGAGAATTTTTAAATAGTTGAATATGCTTAGGATTTTTAGCACTCTCAGGCAACATGATAGCAGTGTTCTACAAGAACAAACATGGCTGTGCCCACTCTCCCCTTTTCTGATGGAGGCCTTCAATCCAGCAAAGAGAACATTCCTGTATTAAATAGCAAGTGAAGTAGCAGACCATGCAGGTACACATATCTAAGAGCTGTCATGGAAACTTCCATGCTAACTTGCTTGGAAGCCAAGGATGACTAGCTTGGAAGCAGCTAGAGCAGCAAATGATGAGGCACAAGTAAGGACTCCTCATCTCCTTCCATTTACATGGATTTGATAAAGGAGCACCAGTTTTCCCATGGCCCTCACTCCCAAATTTGTGTGCTCAGGAGAGATGAGAATCAGGAACATCTGATGTGGAAGAAGCCCAAATTGCTTTTGGAACTCTAGTATAACACCCCTTCATGTCCCACTGGACTTTTCTGATGTCAGGCTGAATTATCTATGTATTCTGACCTTCTTGAAAGCCCTCTGCTTCCAGCCTACACTCAGAATATTTTTCCTCACTTACTTGCTCTTATTATCTCATCCCCGCCTCACATAATCCTGGCCCTCATAATCCATAAATGGCCTACAATAAAAAAAAAAAATCCCTGTGGAATTAACACATAAACAACATGCTCAAAATGCTGGTTGATATGTGTTTGTATTCCATTCTCTCACTCTTTTTTGCCTGTTTAGATTGCAAGCTCTTTGGGGCAGGGAACCTTATCTTGCTATGTGTTTTGTACACTGTGTGGCAAAATGGGCACTAATCCTAAATGGGGCCTGTAGGGTTACTGCAGTACAAACTAATACCCTCTGCCATGTGGTGGTTTTGAAGGAATGAGAATATATTCTGATTTGTTCAAAATATATGAAAGTTTAATGTTGCAGAATTTTTCACAGCTGCTACTATAGATAATTAAACTCAGAGCTGATGAACTCTTCAGGGATGGGGTCACACTCACCCAGAGAGATGCTGTGGGTTTTACATGCACAGGTCTGCTGGCTGGTAATTAGATACAATGTGGTAGAGTTTGGATGGGGAGTAATTTGTCACACTGTCTGGAGTGGCTCACAACTCTGAGTGCCAGTCTCAGATCAGACTGGCAGAAAACAGGGCACCACTCAAACTGGTGGTATAGTCTAGAATTAGATTTCACCAAGCCAGTAAGTAACAAATGTGAACTCTTGGATCAGTAGACTAGTCTTACTATGGAGTCACAGACAGTCCCTTAGGCTCTCCAACTTATCTTGCCACCTAGACAAACTGGATTTAGAGATAAAGAGAAAAAAAAAAAAGTCACACCATATCAGGTTGCCCCCAGTCCCAAGGGACTAGCCACTTACCCAGATCAGTTGTTACTCCAGACCTTTCACCAAAGACAATGCTGGCAGTCAGTTCTATAGTATACTAACTATAGGTTTATTAGCTAAGAAATTAGTGAGAGGTTAAAGCAGGTAAAATATATTAATAAGTGGGTCATTGTTTGTAAATCCAAATGGTGGCAGTGATAAACTGCCAGTTTCCCAAAAACGTCTTTTCAGGATACCCAGATGATCTTTGGGGGTCTCTACTTTGCATCTGCTATGCTTCCCTGTAGGAGTCCAAACAGTCAGAGATGGATCATTTCTTGGTCCATATTTCTAGCTCCTTTACACAATAAGGAAGCTGATGGTGTCTTTACCCATGTGAGCTTTTCCTTTGATGACAGAGTGAGGAATGCATTTTGAATTTTTGACCTCCAGTCATTACACATAATGACCACTTGCTTTTAAGATATTACTACTCTTCTTTTGCATTCCCCAAAGTTTCATTTGTGTTTGATGGGTTATTTAGTTACAGGGGTATATTCAATGTAAATGGTTTCTGTTACATTATAACAGGAATAGATAAGTGAGAATAATAAAAGTAGCATTCCACTAGTTATCATGAAGTTTTTAAAACATCTGAACAATTTATATATTTATCCCTCACTTTGATCTATGCTAATATACAAGTGAATTGACCTGAATACATTCTGTGACGCTGGTCATGGTAGAAGACTACTATTGACTTTACAAAACATATTAGCCAAAGCAAAGTATTGTGTCTTTAAAATATTCATCAAGGGAATTCAGAATTTTGGATAGGTACCCTTTTACTTGGAGTTTTCAGATAAATATATATAACACCACCACCACCACCACCACCCCCCAGTTCCCCAGACTCTGGACACTTTGATGCTCTTCAGGGCTTGGATTATTTACATTGTTCCAGTTACTGACAAGTTTGATTGTACTTCTTCAGCTGCAAGAAGGCTGAAGACATCAAAGATCTGTGGACCTTGCTTCTAGAAGAAATGACCTGTTCAGGAAAGCATGGATAAACGTTCCTGTTAAACAGAACACATCCCACTTAAAACTAAAGAACAAACCCAGCCTCTGATCTGTGAAATGAATAAAGAAAAGCTTGTTTCTGTGCATACACAAGTATTATGTTTTTCAAGATAGACAAAGATGTAAAACACCTAGTTATATGGGGCCAACCTTCAGAACTTAACTATTCTAGAGCTAAATGCCATTTTATCAGAAGAGCAGCACAATCTCTTACAGAAGCAAACAAATGCCTTTAAATAAGCAATAAAGGCCCTTCAAATAGCATTTAGTGTATCAAACTTAACTTTTTAAGGTTAATCCATGTAGAGTTAATTTATGAGTGTTGCTCTAAAACATGCCAAAAAATCCCATCAAGAAAATATTCAGACTGCCCCACTCTACCATACATGAAATGAATGTATTTGTGATATGAGGAAGAATTAAATTAATTTTAGATTTGGCTTTCAAATTTCTTCCATGGTTAGACTAGTCAATGAAGCTGTGAGAGTAGAAAAGTCACTCAGTTTAAAAAGTTGCAGCAGGTGCTGTAAGTATTAATACAGTTTAGTGTGATCTGCAGAGTGATCGAGGAAAAAAAACATTCATATGCAGTTATACAAAAGGTGCATGTCCTCAAAGTAGTGGATTTGTGGTAGCTATTAAAATAATAAAATAGTCTGGCTGGTTTTACGTGTACAGGGAGAGTCCATTAAGGATTTAAAGATTGTTCTGATCTTGTTGCCTCTCTTCTGCCTGGCTTCCTACATATTCATTGTAGTGCAGAAACCACATCTTTAGACGCTTCCACTTCTCTCAGACTGCCTAAGCTAGCAAAATAAGCTTGATTGCTTTTGCTATAGTAGTCATGATCACACTCTGTAGCTATAGATGTTTAACTTAATTGACTGTCCACTCCAATGGACCAGCTGTTTCACTTTGAGGGCACAGAGAGGCTGTTGGACACTGTCAGACACTGCTTACATTGTCAGGGCTGATGGCATTTCAGTGCCTGACTTGCAGAAGTGTGTTCTGAATTACTTGTTTCATAATGAGGCTGGAAGAGTAGACTTTTAACTAAGTTCTGTTTCCCTAAAAATTAACTATTACAGGGCTCTCATTCCAATATAGTACAAATGTATTTTTGACTTTTAGAGTGAGGCATGAGAGCTTAGCAAGCAATTCTGAAGTAACATTTCAGCAGAGTTCCTGAATTTTGAATGACTTGGAAAAAAAATCTACTAAAGTTATTAACAGTCTTTAAAGCAAAGCATATTAGGAGAGTGAGAGGGGTGCAGAACATTTACCATTACTCCTAGTGTTACAAGTATTTTAGTGATTAAATTCTTAAACATAAGTTTGAAAACCAAACCACCTGCTTATTTTGCAAGTTACAGTGTAAAAAAAAATGTGAACTTTAAAAAAGTTACTAGTTATTTAAGTCCAGTAGCATTAAACTCTTGAAAGTTAGCATGTTGTCTTATCTCCTTCTTAGAATCATAGAATCATAGAATATCAGGGTTGGAAGGGACCCCAGAAGGTCATCTAGTCCAACCCCCTGCTCGAAGCAGGACCAATTCCCAGTTAAATCATCCCAGCCAGGGCTTTGTCAAGCCTGACCTTAAAAACCTCTAAGGAAGGAGATTCTACCACCTCCCTAGGTAACGCATTCCAGTGTTTCACCACCCTCTTAGTGAAAAAGTTTTTCCTAATATCCAATCTAAACCTCCCCCACTGCAGCTTGAGACCATTACTCCTCGTTCTGTCATCTGATACCATTGAGAACAGTCTAGAGCCATCCTCTTTGGAACCCCCTTTCAGGTAGTTGAAAGCAGCTATCAAATCCCCCCTCATTCTTCTCTTCTGCAGGCTAAACAATCCCAGCTCCCTCAGCCTCTCCTCATAACTCATGTGTTCCAGACCCCTAATCATTTTTGTTGTTCTTAATGCTTGTTCTTTCAGTTACTGAAGTCCAAAAACTATATTCAATAAGTAGTATGCCTTGTAGTATTTTTCCAGTTTTATACAACTATCAATCAAATTTTAATGTTAACGCAGGGTTTTGTTTTTTACATTTAAAATTATGTATACCCTCACAGTAACCATTATGATTAAATCATCTTTGATGCAGGAAGCAGTTTTTCCTGTAGCTTCAGGAATCGTGCTATTCTACAAGTCTATACGATTAGAGTTATTTTCACTGAATTCTACTTGATTAACCATAAAGGTATGGAAGTTTATTTTACTTTTTCCGTTGTAGTAACTTGATTTCTTAAAAATCATTTTTGCATTTAGAAGCCAGATGCCTTGACCACTGGAGCCGGGATCCCAGTAGGCGATAAACTTAACATCATGACAGTAGGGCCACGTGGCCCTCTTCTTGTTCAGGATGTTGTTTTCACTGATGAGATGGCTCATTTTGACAGAGAGAGGATTCCTGAGAGAGTTGTGCATGCCAAAGGAGCAGGTGGGTTTAAAAGGCATGTGTTCCTTAGCTGCATAAAAGTCTGCTAGAGAATGCCAGTGAATTAATATTGCAATCAAGATTGTGTAATGAGGCAGATAAAGGCATGATGTATGAAATTGATATTAGGCCAAATCCTGTTGGGGGCCGGGGGGGTGGTCTGTGAACTCCAGCTAGAGAAAACAAAGAAAAGTGTTTAGTTTTTTTCCCACATTTGACATAGAGATAAATAACTGTGGAGGCAAAGTAGCTTACCATCTAAGAAAAGTCCTGCAGGCACCTGCAAAACACTTTTGTGTTATATTTTCTCTTTTCAGAGGACTTAAGAATCTGACAGCAATTTGGTGTCTATACTTAGTTATTTAAAGTAAGAGGAGTAAAGACATCTGTTTTACAATTGATCAAAATTGTCTGTCCTGGAATAAAGCCTTAATTACTAGATCTAGTGTTTACCTAGGGAATGATTAGATGTTAGTACTTCTACAAAAAGAAAAGGAGTACTTGTGGCACCTTAGAGACTAACCAATTTATTTGAGCATAAGCTTCTACAGTTTACTAAAGCAGATAAATGCCAGTTCAATTACCCTTTAGGGCAGTGTTTCTCATTCTTTTGTACTGATGGCCCCTTTAACATAGCAAGCCTCTGAGTGTAACCCTCCCGCCCCCATCAATTAAAAACACCTTTTTAGGTATTTAACACTATTATTAATGCTGGAGGCAAAGCAGGGTTTGGGATGGAGGCTGACAGCTCTCAACCCCCCATGTAATAACCTCGCAACCCCCGAGGGGTCCCAACCCCCAGTTTGAGAACCCCTCCTTTAGGACAGCCTATTAAAAAAAAAAATCCGTAACTTCATATCTGAATAAACTTTTACTAGCAACAGTAAAAAAAGTGTTGTTCACTTCTTTTTAGATGAACTATTTATATCATCTATACTTTAATAAGACTTTTATATTTAAAATGAGTAATCAAGTTGCCACATATAAAAGGAGAGAAACTAGCAAAAACTGTAGTTAGACTCTTTCATGGCTTGTTTTTGAATAAGGTTTCATGATCAAAATAGCACTGATTACTTATTTCTAATATCAGTTTGAGAATTTGGATTCTGTTTTCATGATGTAACATGCTATTTTTGTTAGTTTCATATGGGTTTATGGCATTAACATGAAGGATTAGTGAGTTTTCAAGGTTCATAAAAATAAGAAAGTATCCAGTTTTAGTGAACTACATAGAAAGTTTCATTAAGTAACACTCAACTTTCAAAAAAAGAAAAGGAGTACTTGTGGCACCTTAGAGACTAACCAATTTATTTGAGCATGAGCTTTCGTGAGCTACAGCTCACTTCATCGGATGCATACTGTGGAAACTGCAGCAGACTTTATATATTCACAGAGAATATGAAACAATACCTCCTCCCACCCCACTGTCCTGTTGGTAATAGCTTATCTAAAGTGATCATCAGGTTGGGCCATTTCCAGCACAAATCCAGGTTTTCTCACCCTCCACCCCCCCACACAAATTCACTCTCCTGCTGGTGATAGCCCATCCAAAGTGACAACTCTTTACACAATGTGCATGATAATCAAGTTGGGCTATTTCCTGCACAAATCCAGGTTTTCTCACATCCCCCCAACCCCCATACACACACAAACTCACTCTCCTGCTGGTAATAGCTCATCCAAACTGACCACTCTCCAAGTTTAAATCCAAGTTAAACCAGAACATCGGGGGGGGGGGGGGGGCGTAGGAAAAAACAAGAGGAAATAGGCTACCTTGCATAATGACTTAGCCACTCCCAGTCTCTATTTAAGCCTAAATTAATAGTATCCAATTTGCAAATGAATTCCAATTCAGCAGTTTCTCGCTGGAGTCTGGATTTGAAGTTTTTTTGTTTTAAGATAGCGACCTTCATGTCTGTGATTGCGTGACCAGAGAGATTGAAGTGTTCTCCGACTGGTTTATGAATGTTATAATTCTTGACATCTGATTTGTGTCCATTTATTCTTTTACGTAGAGACTGTCCAGTTTGACCAATGTACATGGCAGAGGGGCATTGCTGGCACATGATGGCATATATCACATTGGTGGATGTGCAGGTGAACGAGCCTCTGATAGTGTGGCTGATGTTATTAGGCCCTGTGATGGTGTCCCCTGAATAGATATGTGGGCACAATTGGCAACGGGCTTTGTTGCAAGGATAAGTTCCTGGGTTAGTGGTTCTGTTGTGTGGTATGTGGTTGTTGGTGAGTATTTGCTTCAGGTTGCGGGGCTGTCTGTAGGCAAGGACTGGCCTGTCTCCCAAGATTTGTGAGAGTGTTGGGTCATCCTTCAGGATAGGTTGTAGATCCTTAATAATGCGTTGGAGGGGTTTTAGTTGGGGGCTGAAGGTGACGGCTAGTGGCATTCTGTTATTTTCTTTGTTAGGCCTGTCCTGTAGTAGGTAACTTCTGGGAACTCTTCTGGCTCTATCAATCTGTTTCTTTACTTCTGCAGGTGGGTATTGTAGTTGTAAGAAAGCTTGACAGAGATCTTGTAGGTGTTTGTCTCTGTCTGAGGGGTTGGAGCAAATGCGGTTGTATCGCAGAGCTTGGCTGTAGACGATGGATCGTGTGGTGTGGTCAGGGTGAAAGCTGGAGGCATGCAGGTAGGAATAGCGGTCAGTAGGTTTCCGGTATAGGGTGGTGTTTATGTGACCATTGTTTATTAGCACTGTAGTGTCCAGGAAGTGGATCTCTTGTGTGGACTGGACCAGGCTGAGGTTGGTGGTGGGGTGGAAATTGTTGAAATCATGGTGGAATTCCTCAAGGGCTTCTTTTCCATGGGTCCAGATGATGAAGATATCATCAATATAGCGCAAGTAGAGTAGGGGCTTTAGGGGACGAGAGCTGAGGAAGCGTTGTTCTAAATCAGCCATAAAAATGTTGGCATACTGTGGGGCCATGCGGGTACCCATAGCAGTGCCGCTGATCTGAAGGTATACATTGTCCCCAAATGTGAAATAGTTATGGGTAAGGACAAAGTCACAAAGTTCAGCCACCAGGTTAGCCGTGACATTATCGGGGATAGTGTTCTTGACGGCTTGTAGTCCATCTTTGTGTGGAATGTTGGTGTAGAGGGCTTCTACATCCATAGTGGCCAGGATGGTGTTATCAGGAAGATCACCGATGGATTGAAGTTTCCTCAGGAAGTCAGTGGTGTCTTGAAGGTAGCTGGGAGTGCTGGTAGCGTAGGGCCTGAGGAGGGAGTCTACATAGCCAGACAATCCTGCTGTCAGGGTGCCAATGCCTGAGATGATGGGGCGCCCAGGATTTCCAGGTTTATGGATCTTGGGTAGTAGATAGAATATCCCAGGTCGGGGTTCCAGGGGTGTGTCTGTGCGGATTTGATCTTGTGCTTTTTCAGGAAGTTTCTTGAGCAAATGCTGTAGTTGCTTTTGGTAACTCTCAGTGGGATCATAGGGTAATGGCTTGTAGAAACTCGTGTTGGAGGGCTGCCGAGCAGCCTCTTGTTCATATTCCGACCTATTCATGATGACAACAGCACCTCCTTTGTCAGCCTTTTTGATTATGATGTCAGAGTTGTTTCTGAGGCTGTGGATGGCATTGCGTTCCGCATGGCTGAGGTTATGGGGCAAGTGATGCTGCTTTTCCACAATTTCAGCCCGTGCACGTCGGCGGAAGCACTCTATGTAGAAGTCCAGTCTGCTGTTTCGATTCTAGGTGGACTCCTCCTGAGGGTCGAAACAGCAGACTGGACTTCTACATAGAGTGCTTCCGTCGACGTGCACGGGCTGAAATTGTGGAAAAGCAGCATCACTTGCCCCATAACCTCAGCCATGCGGAACGCAATGCCATCCACAGCCTCAGAAACAACTCTGACATCATAATCAAAAAGGCTGACAAAGGAGGTGCTGTTGTCATCATGAATAGGTCGGAATATGAACAAGAGGCTGCTCGGCAGCTCTCCAACACGAGTTTCTACAAGCCATTACCCTATGATCCCACTGAGAGTTACCAAAAGCAACTACAGCATTTGCTCAAGAAACTTCCTGAAAAAGCACAAGATCAAATCCGCACAGACACACCCCTGGAACCCCGACCTGGGATATTCTATCTACTACCCAAGATCCATAAACCTGGCAATCCTGGGCTTAAATAGAGACTGGGAGTGGCTAAGTCATTATGCAAGGTAGCCTATTTCCTCTTGTTTTTTCCTACGCCCCCCCCCCCCCCCAGATGTTCTGGTTTAACTTGGATTTAAACTTGGAGAGTGGTCAGTTTGGATGAGCTATTACCAGCAGGAGAGTGAGTTTGTGTGTGTATGGGGGTGGGGGGGATAGCCCAACTTGATTATCATGCACATTGTGTAAAGAGTTGTCACTTTGGATGGGCTATCACCAGCAGGAGAGTGAATTTGTGTGGGGGGGTGGAGGGTGAGAAAACCTGGATTTGTGCTGGAAATGGCCCAACCTGATGATCACTTTAGATAAGCTATTACCAGCAGGACAGTGGGGTGGGAGGAGGTATTGTTTCATATTCTCTGTGTATATATAAAGTCTGCTGCAGTTTCCACGGTATGCATCCGATGAAGTGAGCTGTAGCTCACGAAAGCTCATGCTCAAATAAATTGGTTAGTCTCTAAGGTGCCACAAGTACTCCTTTTCTTTTTGCGAATACAGACTAACACAGCTGTTACTCTGAAACTCAACTTTCAGTGCATGCAAATGAAAACCTATAAAGGAGTACTCACCTATGTCTAAGATCTCTTTCTCCCAGCAGTACCTGCCCAGATTGATGCTTTTGTTTCAAGCTGAGGTTTATTCACCCCCCAAGTTAATTTTTTGAGCGTTAACGCCTTGTTAACTTGTTTTGCTAATTGGAAATCAGAAATAATGCCCCTCCTCCCCACATCCTTTTCCCATCAACTACAAGTGCCTCCCTCAAACCGATAGGTAAGAGTTTAACATACAGAGTGTTGCCAAAGGCAATAAGCATATTGGCCTAGATCTTCATAGGTATTTAGGTTCCTAACTTCCATTGATTTCAATACCTTTTGAGCTTCTGGTTCTGATTCTTTTCATTCAGTACAAATATATTCATAAGTATGTATACGCTTTACTCACACGGCATGTCTGAATCCTTAGGATCATAGCTGCTAGCTATGCCATACCACCTACAGCTGCAAACTATTAGCTGGTGAGCATTTAGTAATTAGCTCCCTCTAATTTATAATCCCTAATTTTTGTGTTTTTTTGCTGTAAAAGCCACAGTATTAGCACTATTAGAATATGAGAGAAATTATACAGCACCAGAAAAAGAGGAGAAAAGTCATCAACCCCAAAGAACAAGATCCACATTTCCACCAAGCCAGGTGAACTAGTGTATAATTAAGAATTTATAAAAGAAAATTCCCTCTGAAGACTTTTTCCCTTTATGCTAACTGTTAGTTACCCTTTATCATTGCTTCATAGGTAATATGATGTCACCACTTAACTAAACAAATGTGGTATTACAGAAACTGTAGATAGCTACAGGCTATGTTTCTTCATAAAATGAGACTCTGCCTTTCCCATGACAGGAATTTTGCTCTTGTGTAGAGGACTTCAGCAGTCAAATTACAGTTAAGAATTTTAGAGAGGGGAAAATTAAAACTTACTGTGTGGGATCTCCCACTTCCTAAATGAGATGATTACATCTTTTTGCCTTTACATGAGGTCTTTGGTGGAACGGATGTCCTCATAGGTAGGTACACCTACTCATCTGCTGGTAACATGGCACACTGCAACAACTTCCATCAGCTGTTTCTCCTCTATTTCCTATCAGACTCTGTGGAGGTGTCTCAAGTTATCAAGGCTGCAGAATACTAAACAAATACCTTAGTTACCTGCCTGTATTATGAGAGAGTGTACAATCTGCAAATATAAAAACATATCCAATGTACTGTATATACACAAACGGCAAAATACCTTTAAAATACCACTCACGTTGAATACTAAGTCAAACTTAGACTTCTAGGCTATGATTTATTTTATGCTAAGGAAGTCTTGATAGCCATGTGATGCTCTGTTGTGGTTCTGGGATGGATGGCCTGCAGAAACCTCTGTTGCTCACAGCAGCATGCCAACCTAGGTGTATTTGTACTGGGCACTGATGTTCTCTATAAAATGCTGTATGTTAAGTTTTGTGAAGTTTGGCGTGCTCCATATCTCTGCTCAGTGTTCTCTTATGCAGGAAACTGAGTTTCGTGATCCTAGGATGCAAACAATCTAATTGGAATATGTAGTTTCAGAGCCCAGCAAACACAGATACAGCGAGCAACAATTTCATTTCATTTGAAAGAGGGAAGGCTACAAAAAAGCAAGAGTATCGAGAGGCAGAGAGGGGTAGAGGAAAGAAGTTAGCAGAGTGGTGGCTTGAGGTGGAAGAGAATGTTGTTGAGTTTTCTCCAATTGCCATAAATATTTCTCCCGTTGCCCTTCTCCAATATCTAGTACTTTAGTTGTGCCCCCTGATATTAGCGAAAGTCATGTCACCTCTTTGCGGTTCACAGTTCATCTAATCACGTATAAAAGTAATTTTGTTTTGTTTTTTTCAGGCGCTTTTGGCTATTTTGAAGTGACACACGATATCACCAAATATTGTAAGGCGAAGGTATTTGAGCACATTGGAAAAAGAACACCAATAGCCATTCGATTCTCCACTGTTGGTAAGGTGGTGTAATTAATATGTGTGCCTTTTATATAACACATGTATAGAATCGCTAGTGTAACACAGTTCCACAAAGTATAAAATTTCATGTTCTTTTGACCACTTCACCTGCCCTTTGCCCTTACTCCTCTCCCCTAGATTTATTCTAAAATCTTGAGTAGTGTTAAGCAGCTGCCATTTCATGTAACATCAGTCTACCGTAGACATTTTTCCTCCTAAGTGTGAGAAGAAGTATGGTCTTCGCAGGAGACTTTGGTTTTATTCCTTGCTCTGCTATAGGCTTTCTTTATGAATGTGGGCAGGCCATGATTAACGCCTTTCTGCCTTGGTCCTCCATGAGAATAATTATCCCTCTTTTTCATTCTTACTTGGCAGCAATGTTGTAAGGATAAATTCATTAATGTAAATATTATGGGAAAGAGGATCATAAAAAAAACAGCTTTCTGTAAAATAAAATAAAATAAACTAGCCTTTCCCAAATCCTAAGATGGGTAAGTTACAGCTTTTTACAAATGACTGCAAGTGCCAATATCTTGTACATTATATGACTGAAAATGTGAACTTCTTTATGCCATTAGAAAGTGGGAGGTTCTAAAGTTACCATAGCTATTTATATTTTGCAATACTTTTATAGTTACAACTTTTTGGGTCCTTTGTGATAGTTCTAAAATCTTCAAGATGGTCAAATCAGGATTCTTGAATCTTCTGAAACAAAGTAAAGAGTCTATATATCTTAGTAACCCTGGAGATTTGCTTGTGTGGGTCAAAGCTCTGGCAGCCGAACAATGCTTATTTGCTATGAGGGTTTGGAGAGGCAACTGGAGTTACTGACACAGAGCATGAACTAAAATAGGCTGCTGAACTTTTTCTGCACTGCTTATGTGGGTTTTCTCCTGTCTGTATAGCAATCTTAGGGCTTGCCTATGCGTGGACACTCAGGAAATTTTATGATGATTTAACTAGTGGTGTGAAGGTAAGGCGTATTAGTTAAAGCGTATTAAATTGCTGTGTAGACATACTTTTTCAGAAGTAAGGTGGATTAGTTAGGAAAGCCAGTCTATATGTAAGGAATTCTGGTGTAAAAACTTCTAATAGGTCAGGTTGGTATAACTTACTCAGTGGCACAAGAGTTGTCCATGGAACTGCAGATGCATTGCTCGCTCTGTCTACAATTCAGGCCCAATGTGTTACAAGCATTCAGGTTCCTGAAATAGTGGGGCAAATATACTAAAATTCTCCAGTGTGGATAAGGTTTAAAAAGAAACAATAATAGTTGTGGGCCTCTACTTCTCTGTCTGCTTATGTTAAATATAAGGTTGTGTGATTTCTCCCTCCCCCCCCCGCCCCCCATTTTGACACTTTCACATATACACATTTCTTCTAGCTGGAGAGTCTGGTTCGGCTGACACAGTTCGTGACCCTCGAGGCTTTGCAATGAAATTCTACACAGAAGAGGGTAACTGGGATCTTGTAGGCAACAACACTCCCATCTTCTTCATCCGTGATGCCATGCTGGTGAGTGAGAACATGGGTGTACGTGGTTTCAGCAGGTGAGATAAAGACGTCCCAAGGATTTGTACAAGTGGTGAAGAAAGGGTAATGAGAAGCATAAAATACAGATTGGCACTGAAAACTTATTTTACCCTGATAGTTCAGTATAGATCTGGAATTTTTTGACTGAAAATGAAGCTACTTTGAGAAATAATTATGCTTATTTGCATTTAAAGAAACAATCTGTGTAACGTCCGAATGGCTAGTAAATAGGTTTAGTATTTAATACATGTTTGTATTTTTACCTTTTGTATGATCAGTATTACTAGTCTGCGAGTCAAAATGGCTAAGGTATTTTCTAGCTGTCATTTTGAATTCAGAGCATTTAAATTTTTTTTCACTTTTAAAAAGTTCCTGTAACCTGTTTAAATGTTGAAACAGCAATTTAGACATTGCTCATTACACATTTAAAAGACTATCCCCTTACCAAATAACAAAAATGGATAATGAGTAAAGTAGTTACATTTACATTAAAACTGGAGTATCTTTTATAAAATGTAGGCCTATTTTGAATGAGAGGGCAGGATTATTATCTCTTTCAAATTTAGTTAAGACATTAGAGATAGTTGCCTACCGTAGTTCACTCAGTCAGGGCCAAATTTGGCAGTCTTTAATTGTGCAGAACTCCAATTTAGTTCAATGGAAGTCTTGCTTAAGTTAGAACCATAGAATTTGGTCCAATGTAAGTTTGTCCCTTCCTGTCTTAAGTGCTTTTTTGTGTGTGCCAGTGTGCATCCCAATATAGGGTTGCATGCACCTCATGCCCATGAGACTAGGGGACATGTATGTGCCCTGTGTCTCCTTATGTGTTCATATAAAGGCATAAAAAGATCTGACAACCAATCCCCTGGTTCTTTGCTCAAGTTAAACTCCTTAATATTTTGAAAAATCTTTGTAATTATGGATGATCTTCTGTTTTGACTTGTTTGGTCAGACACCCTTCTATATGCTCCCACACTATACAGCATTTCTGTAATGGTAAACTCAAAACCTGAAGGCGTCAAGTCCTATCTATACTGTGATGGGCTAATTATCTTTAAGGACAGGCACAATAGGTGCCTCTTCCATCTTGGAAAATCTCATATTCTGAGAAGATGCTTGGTATGCTTATCCTGCTCCTCAAGGACTTTTTAGTTGTGAAGCTGTATCGCCACCTTCTAGAGCAGTCCATAAAGGTCTCATCAGATCGAGAGGAAAGGAGTTCCAAAATCCTCCTTAATAGACAATCCTGCATCATCTAGCATCCCATTGAACAGACAAGTGACTCTTAAGAATATTATGGAGAAGTCAGCACCAAAGAGAGACCAGGTGACACCATTGGCACCAGGACCAAAGCAGACACCAACACCTCCGGCATAGAAGTTGTGCACTGAAAGGAGTCTCCTGCTTTGGTGATTGGAACAACCGAAGAAGGTCAGTGTCCTCCCACAAGGACTGGTAAAGCAAAACATTTCTTGATAAGTTCTCCAAACCCACAGCATCAAGGGCTGGGGAGAAGACTGCAATGCATCAGATTACCAGCATTGATCTCAGTGCCAAAGGTGCTCCCAGGGGCATTGACCCCAGCCTTGTGGGAGAAGGCTTGGGTTGAACCAGGTCCATCCTGGTGCCAAGATATCCACTGCCACCGGTACCAAAAGTACCTTATTCATTGGTGCCGCTCCCCGAGGAGGTCTACTTACTCCTTACAATCACTGGGACATGCTTTTTTCCCTGTCATCATGCAGGGAACCATCCCTTTTGAAGTCTGCAGGTGTCATCACTGAGAGATCTGTGGACTTCTACAGACCCCAACCACCAGCAGCACTCCAAGATTGGAATTGGTCCAGTTACCTGTACACATATGGGATGCCACCATGGGACTACGTTCACAGACACTGAGAAATCTGTATTGAGGGAGAGTTTTTTGCTCCAGCATCTTCCCTGGCTGGATTGCCAACACTGGAATATCAAGAGGAGTGGTATCCAGGGGCACAATATCAACACCCTGTCTTGCCTCCTAAGGATCTTTCCACATCATTGCCAGATGAAGTGATATGCTTGGCACTGGTACTGGAAGACTTCAGAGCTGTCGAGGAGCTTCTTGTGTGGATTGCTGAGACTCTAGAGAGCGAGACTTCAGTCATCTCAGAAAAGCACCACAAACTATTCAACATCCTATCAGCTTCTGGTCCTTGCAGAATCATCCTCCCCATTAATGAAGGACTACTATACCCAGTGAAATCTCTGTGGCAGATGCCGGCCGTTATATCACCACCAGCAAAACATGTTGAGAAGAGGTACCAGGTCCCCTTTGTGGGGTTTGAGTACTTTTACACCAGAACACTGGCTCCTTTAGTTATTTCAACTATACTTAAAAAGTCAAAGTCAAACGAGTACACAAAGGACAAAGACTCCAAATGCTTAAACCTGTCTGGGAGGAAATCCTACTCATCAGCATTGCTACTGCTACAGCTGTAGGTGGCTTACGTCCGGCCCTGCTGGCTAAGTACGACTTTCTGACATGGGACAGGGTGACACCCTTCCTTGCCAAGCTCCCTCATGATAACATAGAGGAATTCAAAGTCACAATAAAATGATAGTTTTAACTGGCATTTGTTCTAGCCTGCAATCAAACCCAAAATGCCTTATGAAATGTCTGTTGGAAACCTGCTTGGTTCTCTGCCAGCTTCCCTGCCAAGCTGCTGGAGAAACTGGGCTTTCAGGGTCCACGGCTCCAGAGCAGTTCAGCCCTCTGGACTGCCCCAAGGTTTCCCAGATCTGTGACTCCAGGAAAACCTTAATATGCCAGGGTTTCCAGGCTCCCTGCCATGGAGCTGTGATGTTGAAAACCTTGGAAGCCCTAGCTCTAACTGGGGTTTGGCTCCTAGTTCCTCAAGATGGCACTGGAAGTCTTGACAACCCCAGCTTGAGCTCCCAGGGTTTGCAGCTCTAGGGCAGCCCCACTGTACAGACTTTTCCGGGCTGAGGACCCTAGAGCTTCCAGACCCCTTGACCAGCTGGCTCATCGTACTGCTGATTCTTGTTCATATAAATACTTTACCAGTTCAAGTTTGAGGGTGAAATTAACACAATGGTTTTGTTGGTAGTATCTGGATAAAGCTGAAAACTCCTCAATGCTCTGTTTTCCTTTTGTTACAGCTTTTCCTACCTCTGACTCTGACCTGTCACTCCTAATACCATTTTGAAGTGCTGATGATTTCATACTTGCCCCATAGTAGCTTAAAACATATTTTAAGTCAAGAGCCATGTACCACTTGTTGTGGCTGAAGTAGGTTATATATATCCAGATACTTTGATCTGTTTTCTTGAAATGCCAGTAGTATGCAAAGGGACCCTGGGCATAATTGTAGAGAACTTTGTCAATTCTTGCAATATCTTCAAACTTTTAATTCCATTAAATTCATCTTAATTTTGTTTGTTTGTTTGAAATTAGTTTCCATCCTTTATACATAGCCAAAAGAGGAACCCTCAGACTCATCTGAAGGATCCAGACATGGTGTGGGACTTCTGGAGCCTTCGTCCTGAATCTCTGCACCAGGTGGGAGCTTATTGCCTTTTGAACTCAACTTATTCTTCCATGAACAGGGAACTCGCATATTAAATCATTGAGTTTTCTTATTTTCGGTGGGTTTTTTTTTAAATATTTCAGTTTCTTGGACAGTCTGGGAATTTTTATTATCTTTTTGGACCAATAAGACTATATAATAATAAATTATTAACAATTAACTGAAATTCAGTAAAGCTCAAATTATGTACTTTTAGCCACCTGTTAAACTGTAACTACTGTACTAGGTTTTGGGTCTTTTAAAATTTTTCTGTAAAGTTAGTTAATGATTAGTTAAAGTGATTATCTAGTGTCCTTATTTTTCTTGGCTGTATTTTACTTGGACCAAGACAAAAGTAAAGAATTTAAGACTATCAGTATGTTAATATTGAATTAAAGCAGCTGAACCATTCAGAAACAGCAAAGATTTGCTGTTTAGTCAACCCAAGTATAAGAAAATTAACATTAAAAAAATTAAATATTTCTGGGAAGATAATGCTGATATACTTCAAAGCTCAGTAACTTTAAGAAAAAGTGATATTAAAGGGTTTTGTGAAACTCCAAGTTCAAGAACAAACAGATTTTCTGTGGCTATTGAATGCTATGCATGGAATTCTCTACCTTGAAGGGTTTTGCTAAAACTGGTTTGTTCAGGATTTTAACTTTAAGTTCAAAATATGGTGCTTGCTGGAAAAGTTGTTAGTTAGCTCTAAAACTACAGTAGCTAACTTACTCCTCTTGAAAAAACCATTGTAATCACACATGAGGTTGGTGTCCATCTTTCACTTCCTCGTTAAATACTTCATATAGACTTAACTTTATTGCATGTTCAGCATCTTCAATGATCCAGTTATTAGAGCTGTTGTGATTATGTTTCAGAAGTTGTCAAACAGGTCTTGGCACATGAACAATCATTATGGTTTGCAGCATAAGACAATTTCCATTTATACCGTTGATTAGAGGAGCCTGTCTGCTGTTTATGGATTAGTGACTTTATATTGCATCAGTTTACTAATTACTAGAATTGACTATGCCTTTTATTCAGGTATCTATCTTGTTCAGTGATCGTGGTATTCCAGATGGACACCGTCATATGCATGGATTCGGATCCCATACCTTTAAACTGATTAATGCTCAAGGAAAAGCTGTTTACTGCAAATTTCATGCTAAGGTATTGGTTTTAAGTTTACCTACTTGGAAATATTTTGTGCTAAATACAATTCCACCATTATAAATTGGAAGTACGATACGGCAAAATGTTTTGCAATAGTTGGTTCTGCAGATTTTTATGCAAGTCTTGGCAATATTATATAATCTTGCAGGTCTCATTGAGGAAAGATCTTCACAGGCATTAGAGTAATAGTCTAATTTAAGAGTTCTGTAAAAGGTTTTCCCATAAGCTTTACTGGTTGTTATTACAAGAATCTTTTCAATCCATCATTAAACATATATAAAGGTTGTCCCTGCTTTGATTTCCACTCTGCTTCCCGCATGCTGTGATAAGCAGAGATTCTTCTTCGAAGGCCTTTGTATATTACCAGTTATGGTATTCAAGGTGTTTACACAGTGAGCTTCCGGAACCTTATGGAAAACCATGCTTGTTGTGCCTGCTGGAGCTCTCTTATGACACCATAGATTTTGGGACTGAGGTTATATAAGGGAGGAGCAATCCTGAACACCTTTCTTGGTGCCATTCAGTGCAGATGTAGGAATCCTACCTATGTCCATGCCCAACCCTATCACACTTTATTTTCCTCAAAGTTCTTTTATATTTATTTAAGTACTAAGAATAATTTCTAGTATAGTAAGGATTTGGGGGGGTTGTGCATATTTCAGAAATTTTTATGGCATCTTAGTCTATTTTGTGCATGTGTTGTACTTGGTTCCTTGGTTCAAACAGCCTAGGGTATAGTCCAGACAGGCATTCAGTAGATGCACTTCTTATCCAGGATTTTTCTGGAGTCCAGTGCTTACTTGTAGTTCTCTTTTTGCTTAGGGGAATCACATCTCCTGGTGGGTGTGAGGTGTGTCGGGCTTTCACATCTGAAGTCCATAAAAACAGTCAAGGAAGGCTCCAGGCCTTCCTAATGCTGAAGTTTCAGCAGGCAAAATCTGCAGAACAGTCTGAGATCCATGGTCTGGGTTATATGTGAGGTTTGGACTGGCTGTCATTAGCATCTACAGTTTTAGATTCCTCAGGATTCCTCTGAGCCAATTTCAGTTCTTACCATCACTTGCCAGAGATAAGACTAAGTCTAATGTGGTTGTAGCTCCAGTTGGATTCAAGCCAAAGACCTTAAGTCAAGGGCTCTGGTTTTGGTAGCTCTTTGGAACTGAAACCTTCAGACCCCTGTCCCCAGCCTAGAAGGGAACTTCAGGGCCTAGCCTGTCCGAGATGGTGCTGAAATGTCCTTAGGATCTTAAGCTAATTAAGGCTCCAGAAACTATTGCTGATACATTGATTCCCAGTATAAAACCAAAAGAGCTTCCCTGAGAACTTGCTTTTTCTACTGATAGTGTAGGCCTTTGAATCCTTGAACCCTTCCTAGCTTTGTTGAGGCAACTTTGAGCTTTTATTCTTTGCTCCAAAACACAAGGAAATGAGAATGCAGTTTCTAAAGACTGAAAAATATTTCAAAAGTAAAAAGCACCGTTCCAAAGAACATGCTTTGAATCAGTCTTTCAACACGAGACTGCTTCCCTCTTGCCCTCTGCTCACCCCCAAAACACCCTTCACAGGGGAGGGTGGATTTGTGTAAAACAGCTGTAGCTGGGTAGGAAGCCCTCTTTTTTTTTTTTTCAAGAGGGTATACCCGAGGGGACGTTTTTGTTCTGTTCTTGCCCCTTCTGTGTCTCCTGGGTGGCATAAAGGGGAATACAGAATCTGACTTATAGAGCCAAACAAAGAGTACATTAAGCAGTTACCTAATTTTATTATTTTAAAAATATTCTGTTATCTTGCTGAGCTCAGATTAATAGAGGACAGTGTTCAGATTGTACTGTGGAGTGGCATTTAATTTACCTGCTGAAATTGAGATGTAAAGTGGAATATGCAAACAGTCTAATAGTTCTTCAGTTTGCTCTTTTTATTTCTGTGGTATTGCATAGCCAGTTTTGTTTAATTACAAATGATAATGAGTGTCACTTCTTCATTTAATTACTGTTAGACTGATCAGGGCATCAAAAACCTTTCTGTCGAAGAAGCAGGAAGACTGGCTTCCACTGATCCTGACTATGGATTGCGTGACCTTTACAATGCTATTGCCAATGGAAACTGTCCATCCTGGACGTTCTACATTCAGGTTATGACATTTGAAGAAGCAGAGAAGTTCCCGTTTAATCCTTTTGATGTAACTAAGGTAACTAAGGGATGTGTGTGCGCGCGCGTGCGCCTGTATACAAAAAATAATATTAAAGTTACAAAGTCAAGCAGTCAGATAGGAAATGCCAGTATTAGGTTGTTTGTGCAAACTTAATTCTCTCCTTTCCCCTTCTGCATATGCATTATGTCCTAACATCACATAAGTGTGTGGCAGAGCGAACAATAGAACCTTCCTCTCCTTGGTCCCAGTCTAATGTCTTAAACACAAAAAAAAATCCTCTTTTTTTTACTACCACCTCCTTCATTCGCTATTCATTATGTGCTCTGAATGAGGATGGAATCTCAAAGTCAAATAATGTGATCATGTGAATAAAGAGCATATCATAATGCATACACACAATGGAGCCAAAAGAAGGCCACACGGCAACCTTAATTCTGGAATACTCTAACATTTGAGTGCTTTACTTTGCAACCTTAACGTGTAATTTCCTAGGTGTTTGTTTTCAGTTTTCTTTCAAAAAGAGAAAAATTCCATCCCGTGGAACTATTCCTGTCCTTCCTTCCACTCCTGCTCCAAGAAAGAAAAAAAAAAGGGGTGGGGGGGATGGGGTAGTGAGCAGGATTTGAGCGCAGGATTTCTAGATCCATACCACAGATCTCTATTACCATTGGAGATGACGGAGTAACTGGTAGCAGGAAAAGGCTATTAAACAGCATAGGGTGATGTGACACAGTTTGTCAGTGGATTATGCAGCTAGGTAGGTAATAGATATTTGGAGTTGGGAATCTTGGTGTCTGGTATTGGCTCTGGAGGGCTGTGATCTAGTAGAGAGATTGGGAAGGTTCTTTTTGAAAGGCTGTATTGCTGTTTGGATCAGGCTTGGCTATGCAATGTTAGAAACCTGAGTTCTTTCCCCAGCTCTGATAGAAACTACCTTGAACAGCCTCTGTTACCCTATCATGGTCTTGGAAAAAATTTTGAAGGAGAAGGTAGTTAAGGACATTGAAGTCAATGGTAAATGGGACAAAATACAACATGGTTTTACAAAAGGTAGATCGTGCCAAACCAACCTGATCTCCTTCTTTGAGAGAGTAACAGATTTTTTAGATAAAGGAAACGCAGTGGATCTAATTTACTTAGATTTTAGTAAGGCGTTTGATACTGTGCCACATGGGGAATTATTAGTTAAATTGGATAAGATGGGCATCAATAGGAAAATTGAAAGGTGGATAGGGAATTGGTTAAAGGGGAGACTACAATGGGTCCTACTGAAAGGTGAACTGTCAAGTTGGAGGGAGGTTACCAGTGGAGTTCCTCAAGGTTCAGTTTTGGGACCAATCTTATTTAATCTTTTTATTACTGACCTGGGCACAAAAAGTGGGAGTGTGCTAATAAAGTTTGCAGATGATACAAAGCTGGGAGGTATTGCTAATTTAGAGAAGGACAGGGATACCCTACAGGAGGATCTGGATGACCTTGTAAACTGGAGTAATAGGAATAGGATGAAATTTAATAGTGAGAAGTGTAAGGTCATGCATTTAGGGATTAATAACAAGAATTTTAGTTATAAGCTAGGGACACATCAACTAGAAGTAACGGAGGAGGAAAAGGACCTTGGAGTATTGGTTGATCATAGGATGACTATGAGCTGCCAATGTGATATGGCTGTGAAAAAAGCTAATGTCATCTTGGGATGCATCAGGAGAGGTATTTCCAGTAGGGATAAGGAGGTTTTAGTACCGTTATATAAGGCACTGGTGAGACCTCACCTGGAATACTGTGTGCAGTTCTGGTCTCCCATGTTTAAGAAGGATGAATTCAAACTGGAACAGGTACAGAGAAGGGCTACTGGGATGATCCGAGGAATGGAAAACTTGTCTTATGAAAGGAGACTCAGGGAGCTTGGCTTGTTTAGCCTAACTAAAAGAAGGTTGAGGGGAGATATGATTGCTCTCTATAAATATATCAGAGGGATAAATACCAGAGAGGGAGAGGAATTATTTAAACTCAGTACCAATGTGGACACAAGAACAAATGGATATAAACTGGCCACTAGGAAATTTAGATTAGAAATTAGACGAAGGTTTCTAACCATCAGAGGAGTGAAGTTTTGGAATAGCCTTCCGAGGGAAGTAGTGGGGGCAAAAGATCTATCTTGCTTTAAGATTAAACTCGATAAGTTTATGGAGGAGATGGTATGATGGGATAACATGGTTTTGGTAATTAAATGTTCATGGTAAATAGGCCCAATGGCCTGTGATGGGTTTTTAGATGGGGTAAGATCCAAGTTACCCGGGAAAGAATTTTCTGTAGTATCTGGCTGATGAATCTTGCCCATATGCTCAGGGTTTAGCTGATCGCCATATTTGGGGTCGGGAAGGAATTTTCCTCCAGGGCAGATTGGAAGGCCCTGGAGGTTTTTCGCCTTCCTCTGTAGCATGGGGCACGGGTCACTTGCTGGAGGATTCTCTGCTCCTTGAGGTCTTCAAACTACAATTTGAGGACTTCAATAGCACAGATATAGGTGTGAGGTCTTTTTTAGGAGTGGTGGGTGAAATTCTGTGGCCTGCATTGTGCAGGAGGTCAGACTAGATGATCATAATGGTCCCTTCTGGCCTAAATATCTATGAATCTACGAATCATGTAAAATAGGGGCATGAAGCCTTCATCAATAGTGATGACGTTGCAGCATGAAGCATTAACACCAGTCTGTGGAAGAGGAGTTGAGACTGGAACTTATGGTCTCTTCCTTGCTCAGCACAACTTCCCTGAGGCCAAAAGGATGGGATCACTGCTGCTTCTGGGGCCCAATTCAAGCATAAGCTCTGTATCTACCACACAGGAAGCTGTGTAGTGGCCTGGGAGCATGCTTATTATAGATGGACCATGTTCTATGATTGTACCAGTAAGCTTCTGACAAGCTCTTCTGAGCACGTTCATATGGCAGGTTTTTTTCAGAGCCTCATAATTTAGCTAAATTTGGGTGGATTTTCCTGGGGAACAGTAAAATGTACTTCTGATCCCAGGTCTAATCCTCTGCCAAGCATCAAGTTTCTTGCTTCAAAGCATGGCAGTGGTAGAGTGCTTAAAAAAGAACTGTAGGGGAAAATGTTAACATTGGCAAGCCCTGCATGCTTTTATCTAACCTTCCTCTTAAAAGTGGTTAAACTATTTTTGTCAAATGCTTATTTTATTTAAAAAAAAAAAAGGAAAATTTCCACCTGAATTGTTACTGTTTGGCAAATTTATAAGCTGCTGAAAGCAAAAGTTTATAATGGAAAGTACTACTATATTTCTTAAAGTGTATACTCGCCTCCCCCTCCCAATATAATTCATTACCAAGATTAAATCCTAGGCACAATGACTGCATCAGGTAGTTGAATCTGTTTTCTTGCTGTGTTTTATAACATGTAGTAATCACAGTGTATGTATTATGTTTTCTAGGTTTGGCCTCACAAATGCTATCCTCTAATTCCTGTGGGCAAACTTGTCTTGAACAGGAACCCTGTCAATTATTTTGCAGAGGTAGAACAAATAGCCTTTGACCCAAGCAACATGCCACCAGGCATTGAACCTAGCCCTGATAAAATGTTACAGGTAAGCAGAGCGGCTCGGTATATTACTCTGACACAGAGTAAATCTCCTACATGGCATTTTCTCTTCGTAAGGCTATGTCTACACTTAAACCACTGCAGTGGCACAGCTGCAGCACTCAGTGTAGATACTGATTACAGCAAACAAAGTGACATGAGAACCCCTGTATTTAATCCACCTCACTGAGAGATGGTAGCTAGATCCAGGGAAAAAATTCTTCCATTGACCTAGTGCTGTCTACACCAGGGATTAGGTTGGTTTAACAACATCACTTGGGGTATGTCTACACTACGAAATTAGGTCGAATATATAGAAATTGGTTTTTTAGAAAGCATTTTTATACAGTCTATTGTATGTGTCCCCACATAAATGCTCTAAGTCCATTTAGTCGGCGGAGTGCGTCCACAGTACCGAGGCAACCATCGACTTCCAGAGCGTTGCACTGTGGGTAGCTATCCCACAGTCTCCGCCACCCATTTGAATTCTGGGTTGAAATCCCAATGCCTGATGAAGCAAAAACATTGTCATGGGTGGTTCTGGGTACATATCGTCGGGCCCCCCCCTTCCCTCCCTGTGAAAGCAACAGCAGACAATCGTTTTGCGCCCTTTTTTCCTGGGTTACCCGTGCAGACACCATACCACGGCAAGCATGGAGCCCGCTCAGCTCACTGTCATCATATGTCTCCTGGGTGCTGGCAGACGTGGTACTGCATTGCTACACAGCAGCAGCTTATTGCCTTTTGGCAGCAGACGGTGCATTATGACTGGTAGCCATCGTCGTCGTACTCCTGGGTGCTCTTTTAGCCGACCTCAGTGAGGTCGGTCAGGGGCGCCTGGGCAGACATGGGAGTGACTCAGCCAAGTCATTTCCCTTTTTAAGCTTTGTCTCATGGAGATTCAGTCCTGCCGGCAGTTGTACTGCACCATTTTCTGGTGAGCAGCCAGGAGACGACGATGGCCAGCAGTCGTACTGCACCATCTGCTGCCAGCCTAAGATGTATAAAGATAGCTGAAGTGGATCAAAACAAGAAATAGACTAGATTTATTTTGTATTCATTTTCTCCCCCCTCCCTCCCGCTGTGAAATCAACAGCCTGCTAAACCCAGGGTTTTGAGTTCTATCCTTGAGGGGGCCATTCTGTTTCTCCTTGATGCAAAGCCACCCCCTTTGTTGATTTTAATTCCCTGTAAGCCAACCCTGTAAGCCAGGGTTGTCAGTCGCCCCTCCCTCCATCAGAGCAACGGCAGACAATTGTTTCGCGCCTTTTTTCAGCGCAGACACCATAGCACTGGGAGCATGGAGCCTGCTCAGATCACCGCGGCAATTATGAGCACTATAAACACTGCGCACGTTATCCAGTAGGATATGCAGAACCATAACCTACAAGAAAAGCGAAACCAGGGGAGGAGGAGGCGACTGCAGCGCAGTGACAAGAGTGATGAGGACATTGACATAGACTTCTCACAAAGTACAGGCCCCTGCAATGTGCACACCATGGTGTCAATTGGGCAGGTTCATGGTGTGGAACGCCAATTCTGGGCCTGGGAAACAAGCAAAGACTGCTGGGACCACATATTGTTGCGGGTCTGGGATGATTCCCAGTGGCTGTGAAACTTTCGCATGCGTAAGGCACTTTCATGGAAATTTGTGACTTGCTTTCCCCTGACCTGAAGTGCAAGAATACAGAGATGAGAGGAGCCCTCACAGGCGAGTGGCGATAGCCCTGTGGAAGCTTGCAACGTCAGACAGCTACCGGTCAGTTGGGAATCAGTTTGGAGTGGGCAAATCTACTGTGGGGGCTGCTCTGATGCAAGTAGCCAATGCAATCACTGAGCTGCTGCTATCAAGGGTAGTGACTCTGGGAAATGTGATCATAGTGGATGGCTTTGCTGCAGTGGGATTCCCTAACTGTGGTGGGGCGATAGACGGAACCCATATCCCTATCTTGGCACTGGAGTACCAAGTCAGCAAGTACATAAACCGAAAGGGGTACTTTTCAGTGGTGCTGCAAGCACTGGTGGATCACAAGGGACGTTTCACCAAGATCAACGTGGGATGGCCGGGAAAGGTACATGACGCTCACGTCTTCAGGAACTGTTTGTTTCAACAGTTAGTCTATTTCAATAGCTGCAGCAAGGGACTTACTTTCCAGACCAGAAAATAACCATTGGGGATGTTGAAATGCCTGTAGTTCTCTTTGCGGACCCAGCCTACCCCTTAATGCCATGGCTTATGAGGCCATACACAGGCTTCCTGGACAGTAGTCAGGAGGTGTTTAACTATAGGCTGAGCAAGTGCAGAATGGTGGTAGAATGTGCATTTGAGCATTTAAAAGTGTGCTGGCGCAGTTTACTGAGTCATTTAGACCTCAGCAAAACCAATATTTCCATTGTTATTGCTGCTTGCGGTGCGCTCCACAATATTTGTGAGAGTAAGGGGAAGACGTTTATGGCGGGGTGGGAGGTTGAGGCAAATCGCCTGGCCGCTGATTATGCGCAGCCAGACACCAGGGCAGTTAGAGTACAGGAGTGCGTGGTGCACATCAGAGAAGCTTTGAAAACCAGTTTCATGACGGGCCAGGCTACGGTGTGAAAGTTCTGTTTGTTTCTCCTTGATGGAAACAACCCTCCCTCCCCCCGCCCCGGTTCACTCTTCTTTCCTGTAAGCTAAGACCCTCCCCTCCCCCCTTCGATCAACACTTGCAGAGGCAATAAAGTCATTGTTGCTTCACATTCATGCATTCTTTATTTATTCATCACACAAGTAGGGGAATAACTGCCAAGATAGCCCGGGAGGGGTGGTGGAGGAGGGAAGAACAAGGCCACACAGCACTCTAAAACATATTGAATGCCAGCCTTATGTTGCTTGGGCAATCCTCTGGGTGGAGTGAATCATAGAATATCAGGATTGGAAGGGACCTCAGGAGGTCATCTAGTCCAACCCCTGCTCAAAAGCAGGACCCATCCCCAATTAAATCATCCCAGCCAGGGCTTTGTCAAGCCTGACCTTAAAAACTTCTAAGGAAGGAGATTCCACTACCTCCCTAGGCAACGCATTCCAGTGTTTCACCATACTCCTAGTGAAAAAGTTTTTCCTAATATCCAACCTAAACCTCCCCCACTGCAACTTGAGACCATTACTCCTTGTCCTGTCATCTTCTACCACTGAGAATAGTCTAGAACCATCCTCTCTGGAACTACCTCTCAGGTAGTTGAAAGCAGCTATCAAATCCCCCCTCATTCTTCTCTTCCGCAGACTAAACAATCCCAGTTCCCTCAGCCTCTCCTCATAACTCATGTGTTCCAGACCCCTAATCATTTTTGTTGCCCTTCGCTGGACTCTCTCCAATTTATCCTAAATTTACTGCTCCTAAAGCAGTAAATGGTTTGTTTCTGGTATTATGTAAGGAGGCATTTATTAAAATACAGTCACTGCAATATTGTCATGGGAATATAAAAGAAAAATAGGTGGGCTATGACACACGCGCGCGCACACACAGAATTTTAGAAAGAATCTTTGAAAGTTCAGGACAGCTTATCATTTTGACATTTTATCTGTGAGGATTAAGGATTATGAAATGATTATTTCCATGTTGCAAAATGTGCATTTCATTACATAACTGCTCATTTCAGTGATTAGTTTCAAAAGGTGGTCATGAAAAATATGACCAGGGTCAAACTGATTGCCCTATGTGGGGTTGGGAAGGAATTCCTCCCCCCACCCCCCCCCGTCAGGTTGGCAATGACCGTGGGAGGTTTTGATCATCATCTGCAGGGTGGGGTGCTAGTCACTTTCCAGGATTATCAGAATATATCTCACTTAATTTCCCTGCCATTGTGGGGACTTCAGGCATTGTTACATTTAAGTCCTCCTATTCTCTGCCCGTGACACACAATATTCTAGTCTCCTGTGATCTGTAATACTTTGGTCTAATTTAGGTTGCTTGTGATATACAGGAGTTCAGACTAGATCATCTGGTGGTCCCGTCCGGCCTTAAACTCTGACTAAATATAAAAAAATGTTGAATATACAACATTTGTCATTGTGATTTTTAGGGTCGTCTTTTCTCATATCCTGATACTCACCGACACCGTTTAGGACCCAACTACCTACAAATACCTGTGAATTGTCCCTATAGGACTCGTGTGGCCAACTATCAGAGAGATGGACCTATGTGTGTGTTTGACAACCAAGGTATCCTGAAAATATTTCTGAATGTAATATATTTGCATTATGTATATAGGCATTAAAAATGATTTGTCTGATCTTGAAGATAGTTCATTTCAGAACAAAATCAGCCCATCAATTAGCAGGAGTAGTTGAAAACAAACTGCTCTAAGCAGTGATACACTAAAATACTCTTTTCAGTGTCTTTGTAGCAGTAACAGACTGAACATATTCTGCTCCATTTACATTGTTTCCTAAATAACGAGCTTTACCTTTTTTTTCCTAATTCAAGTGTGGTAGACGTATGCAGAAGCTGCTCCTTAATAAGGACTTTTCTAAATTTTCAGAGTCATGGATCCATAATATTTAAGTGCATGCCATTGTTAATATCTGATCAGTTTTCATCACTTATGCACAGAGATGTAGGTATAGACCTCAGTATTGATGCAAAAATGGTTATTTATTCTTCTGTTACTTGGACCTTTATTGAATTCCAAAGAGATACTTACAATTGTTTTCATAGATACAAGGCTTGGAGAATAATAGCTTACATGCTTATGTTTTTAGTTACTTATTTAATTATATGAAATGTTCAAGCTAAAAAAGTCCTTTCTATCAATGTGAAAGGCCCCTGTGTGTCAGAGTGATACATCTCTAAAACTTCTAGTTGTGTTTACACAGTTGCTGGAATGCAAATTTATATTTTTTGTGTGTTAATATTCTATATTTTTTTAAAATAATTTTTGAAAGATGTTGCAGTGTTTAGTGATTTTTGCCTTATAAGAATATTTGATAGGAGTGTTTAATTACAAGTTGTAAATGTACTACAGCTGTCTGGTTGTAAGTCTAGGAACCATGTGGTCAAAAAGGCAAACAAATCAACATGTATGCCTTATCAAAGAGTAGAACACATCCTTCATGTATAAGATACCAGTTTGTTATAGATATTATCTTTATCTCAAGACAACAGATGTTGTAAGATGTTTGTTTGAAAAAAAATCCTAACTGTATAAAAGAATGCGAGGATGTTCTTATTCAGAAAATTCCAAAAAGAAGTAACGCTTAGGATGTGTTACCAGAACTATAAACCAAGGGGGGAAAGTGGGTCTCTTATTCCTCCTCTTTGCAAAGAAAAATCTTAGTTTAAACCCACAAAAAGAATTCTAGAAATATCCTTATTGAAACTGATTTCTTATGTAAACACTCAAAGTTTTTATGGTTTAAATTTGAATGAGAATATTTGTGATTGGGAAATATCTTACAGAAGATATTAATTACGTCCCTCCTTTCCATGTTTAAGGTGAAAGAAAACCTTTGCTTCTCAAATTCTTAAAATTGCATACAATTGTTTTTGAGATATTTGCAGTTTTGCATCTAAATGCAAGCCATCATGTAATAACTGCCTGATTCCATGGTTGTGTGAATTGTGAGATATTTTATGTACAAATATATTAAGATCATTTGATGCTATAACTGGTTAGTAATACAAGCCATTTTAATATAAAATATTGATAATTAATTCTTCAGTTAATATCTGGCATTGCTTAAGCAACTAGTTACCAAACTCAGACAATAACCTTCTCTCCAAGAATGGTAAGAAAAAAAGACAATACCATCTGTGATGACCATTTAAGTTCAAAGACATTCTTAAGTAGGGATGTAATCACCATTTAAAAAGTTAACTGTTTAAACTACTAAAAAATGCTTTGTTTAAACGGCTAACTGATTAAAGGGCTGGCTGTTGTGTGGCTGGGGCCCATCTGGCTTGCATGCGGCTGGGGCTGATCCGACTGCGCCGGCCAGTGCGGGGGTTAACAGTTAAGGCGGGGTAACTGGTAAGATTAATGCTTAACATTTTACATCCCTACTCTTAAGAACTATGTAATTTTTCCAAAAAATTACTTTCAGAGCTCAGAGGAAATAGTGTTTGGACTCATTTGAAAGGGAATTCCAACTTCTTGTGAGCCCTGGTGGAGTTCAAAGGATGTCTCAATAAATGTATTGAATAAAAAGTTAAAATTCTATGCTTAAAGATGTTCTGCTGATTTACTACCACAAAGACGAATGCAAAATAACCACAAAGTTGAAGAATTACAATCCTACTACATATTCGGTAGCATATGGCATATTCGTAAGCTGAAGGTATACACTCAGATCATCAGACAAAGGTGTTAAGGCACTGAACTGTGACAAACTGGTATCTGAAGCAACCAAGCCCCTAAAAGAGGGGTTTCTTCCCTCTACAGAGAGATAATAAATCTCTCTGAACTGAGGGAGTAAACAGCAGCACTCAGTTCAGCATAGTTCACCTCTTTACAAGCAAGCAGCAGCAGCAAGAAGATAGCTGACAAGGCAAAGAAGCCACAGCACAGCATCCAGGAGAAGCAGCCTCCCAATGCAGCACTGCTTCTGCAACATGTCACCTAGACTTCAGCATCGTTGGTGAGGTGGAGTTAACAAAAGCAGTGCCAAAGGATTTGCCTAAATTCTTCCTGTAATAATTTTAATGGGATAGTGAAATGGTATTGTCATTTAAGGTATTAACAGCTTCTCCTATTAAAAGCCAGAATATTTAGACTATGTATTCTTAGAAAGGAAACATGAGCTAACCTTGGTAAACTGCAAGAAATAATGGGATTTAATTTAAATGTAAGATTCTTAATTTTCATTCATTTTCCTGCATCAAGACTCTACCTTGACTGGCTTCTTTTAATTAACCAAGTCAAACACTTTGATTTCATAGGATCTTAGTTAAGATTACAGGTTTCAGAGGAACAGCCGTGTTAGTCTGTATTCGCAAAAAGAAAAGGAGTACTTGTGGCACCTTAGAGACTAACCAATTTATTTGAGCATGAGCTTTCGTGAGCTACAGCTCACTTCATCAGATGTATCTGTATCTGTATACATCTGATGAAGTGAGCTGTAGCTCACGAAAGCTCATGCTCAAATAAATTGGTTAGTCTCTAAGGTGCCACAAGTACTCCTTTTCTAGTTAAGATTACTTAACTCTGCCTATTTATAAACTGTTTAGGTTGTCCATGATAAACCATACAGGATTCATCAATCCTTAAACAAAATTCCTTTGCTCATGGTTATCCATGAGATAATAAGGCTATGTCTGCACTACGGCCCTTACAGCAGCAGAGCTTTACCACTACAGCTGTGTCACTGTAAGGTCTCCTGTGTAGCTGCTCTATGCCAACGGGAGAGATCTCTTCCTTTAGCATAATTAAATGACCCCAAATGAGTGATAGAAGCTATGTCAGCGGGAGAGCGTCTCCACACTCGTGCTTTTGTTGGTGAAACTTACATTGGTCAGGGGTGTGTTTTTTCACACCCCTGGCCGACAGAAGTTTTACTAACAAAAGTGCTAGCGTAGACATAGTCTAAGAAAGGACTCAGTACTGATATTGGGGAAAATACAGACTGTGCTTTTACTTTTGGTAGAAAAGAGCATGCCCAGCAGAGGTAGACCCAATATTAAGGCATAAATCTCTGTTCAAAGTTCACCAGAGAAAGATGTACTGTAGTAAATGTCACTTACAGCTTGTATGCTATGGTTCTCTTTTCCTTTCTTAGTCATTAATTAATCCTAGCCATTATTAATGAATTATTAGTCATTAATTTTGTTATTATTCAATCACTATTAATAGATTCTTTTGTTTGTCTTTAATTGTGGTATTCCCATAGGAATGATGAACCCCATTTGACTAAAATTGTGGGAGTAACATCCCTGAATTGGCATTGATATGGCATGCCATTTCTTATTTTGCTAGACTTTAAATTTAAGTAATTTTTGGATAAAAAGTTAGTTGGTGCTTAACAATTTAAAACACCCTCTTCATCTCTCACAGGCCTTGATCCTACAAGATGCTGAACATTTTGGCCCCTGATCCAGCAAAACATGATTAACTGTTAGGTATGTGAGTGGTCCCATTGAAGTCAGTGGTATCTAAAGTAAATGGGACTACTCATAGGTTTAAAGCTAAGCATGTGTTCAACTGTTTTGCTAGATTGTGGTCAGAGCACTTGGCATCTTGCATAATTGAGCCATTAAAAATATGGGATGGGAGACAGTATGTGCAGGTGACTGAGCCTCCTTTTTGCACAGAACAGGTTCCCTCCACACAGGGAGGGGGTTTAGATTCTGCCTTAATTTTTAATACCAGGAATTTTAAAGAAAACTCAGGAAATTAGAAATGGGTAGATTCAAATCCAGATACTAGAGCTGGTTCGAAAATTTTTGTTGAAAGTTTTCCTTCAGAAAATGTCATTTTGACAAAACTGGGGGGTTGTAGGTTTTTTGTTGTTTTTTTTTTTTTAAATTTCCCACGAACATTCCAAAATTTAGAAATTTTTGTTTGAGAACTTAATTTCAGAAAAATGGAAATAATTGTTTTAAAACTAACTTATATTTTTAGGTGCATTATTTCATGATACCTGTAGTAATAGTGCTTAATGTGATTGATATTTGAAATATTCTATTTTATTTTTTCAGAATTTCCATTTCACAGGAAATTTTGCTTTTGTTCCGATTTAGAACAAAAACAAATGTTCAAAATTCCAAGTTTTGACCAGCTATATCAGATATGGGTTTGAGGCTGCAGAACATTGTAACTGCTGAGCTGTATCTTTTGAAGAGTGTGAGGCAAAGTGTTGGCAGCTGTTTTACAAAGAAAGCGAAGGAAATATAGGCATGATAACCGGGTAAAAGGATTATCTAAATCAGTTTGAATATATTCCTTCAAGGTGCTTTATAATTTCACTGTCTCCTAATCTAAACTAAAAGGACTGATATTTTGATCTTTTCTTTTAAAGGTGGTGCCCCAAATTATTATCCAAACAGTTTTACTGGTCCTGAAGATCAGCCCAATTTGAAGGAGAGCCGCATGTCTGTCGCATGCTATGATGTGCAGCGCTTCAATAGTGAAAATGAGGATAATGTGTCTCAGGTATGCTGTGTGAAAAGGACTTATTATAATATTGTTCTGGAATTTGACTGTATTATGTGGATGTTGGTTTTCCCTTGAAGCATCTAGCCTAAATTTAAGGCCAGTTCTGAGGAGGCCTTGAAAGATCTTTATGCCAATTAATTTCAAGTAGGGCTGCAAATTAATTACTCATGCGACTAACTAAAAAAATTGTGATTAATTGAACTGTTAAACAATAATACAGTACCAGTTGAAATTTATAAATATTTTTGGATGTTTTCCACATTTTCAAATTTACTGATTTCAATTACAAGACAGAATACAAAGTGTACAGTGCTCACTTTATATTTTTGAATTTGTATTTTTCAATTCACCTCATACAAGTACTATAGTGTGATTTCTATTGTGAAAGTGAAACTTACAAATATAGGTTTGTTTATTTGCTGGCCCATCATTTGAGGCTGTTATAACATGAAATATATGGCAGAATGCAGGTAACTCACAGAGCAGGAGACATACAGTTCTTCCTCAAGGAATTCAGTCACAAATTTAATTAACGCATTATTTTTTTTTAGTGAGTGTCATCAGCATGGAAGCATGTCCTCTGGAAAGGCGGCCAAAGCATGAATATTTAGCATATTTGACACATAAATACTTTGCAATGCCAGCTGCAAAAGTGCCATGCGAACATCTGTTTTCACTTTCAGGGGACATTGTAAATAAGAAGCGGGCAACATTATAATTCCATAAATGTAAACAAAAACTTGTTTGTCTTAGCGATTGGCTGAATAAGAAGTGAGACTGAGTGGACTTATAGGCTCTAAAGGTTTACATTGTTTTGTTTTTGAGTGCAGTTGTGTAACAAAAAAATAAGTCTACTTTTATAAGTGCACTTTCATGATAAAGATCTCACTACAGTACTTTTATGAGGTGAATTGAAGAATACTATATTTTTTACAGTGCAAATATTTGTAATAAGCAAAGTGAGTACTGTACACTTTGTATTGTGTTGTAACTGAAATCAGTATATTAAATATAGAAACATCCATACCTTTATTATAATTTTCAATTGGTATTCTGTTATTGTTTAACAATGCGATTAAAACTGCGATTAACTGAGATTAACTTCTTAAATCTTGCAATTAATCAAGATTAATTTTTTTGATAGTTTGACAGCCCTAATTTCAAGGACTGCTTTGACTTTGACTGCCCAGTGAAAAAGCTGTGGTTCCTCACAACTCATTCTTCCACAGCACTTTCTTCAACTCAGATATGACCAGTTCAAATTTTCATGTACATTTCTTTTGCATGCAAAATTGCACCTGCAAAAGTGAGGGTCACCTGTTTTATTGCAGTGTGATACCAAGAGAATATAAAGTCCAATATTTTACCAGAAACATATTTTCTCCACATTTTATCACTTTTCTCTAGGTATCTTGGTAACACTTCCCCTACTCTTAAGAACCACACTTTCCTTAGAATACTGTCATTTCAGTTAACCTTTAAGAAATGTTTCTTTACACTAAGTAATGCAAATAGTAATTTTTTTGGGCCAACCTGAACACGAATACCCAGATGCAGAATTTAGCTCTTTTTTTTCCGAGCTTGATGTAATTAGTTGCTGCAGATATCTAAACTATAACATTTGTATCGCATTGTGTTAATTCCAACAGAACTGGATTACATTGATGTATAAGATAATTAAAGTAATTAAACAAATAGCAGTGAACACAGAATTTGTGACGTAACGCTAGAAACAGTGTTGCCAGTACATTTGCAAATCTCATTCATAAGCTTTTTTTATAGATAGTGTCAGAGGAGAAATATGTAATTGTAAGATACAGTTGTAAATTACTTCCTGAAATAGTCCAATATTAATTTTAGAAACTGGAAGAGTAGTTAAAAATTGATTTGTTAAAATGGACTTGTCTTGTAAAGCAGATGTAAAATTTCAAAATTTAATTTTGCTAAACTATCCAGCAGAATAGCATTAATGGTTCTAGGAAGCAGAATGGCTGCATCTTTAATCTAATATTGACTTGGAACTGCTACTTTCATCAGCAGCATGTCATTCTCTTTGCCTCTTTCTTATTCCTTCCCTCATGTAAAAACTTAGTTGTACATCACGGTGGGAAGCAGTTGGACTATGCTGGGGAAAATACCAACCAATATTTCATGCTTTCTTGCAATAGTTTAAAGACCTGAGCTTTAACAGTTTAACTACTGTTAATGAGGAGCTTTTGATAGAATCAGAGTAAAACTGGCCTTGCCTTACATAAACTAAACTACTGACTTCAATCCTAAGGTGAGAGTGTTCTATACCAAAGTGCTGAAAGAAGATGAACGCCAAAGACTGTGTGAGAACATTGCTAGCCATCTTAAAGATGCTCAGCATTTCATCCAGAAGAAAGCTGTAAGTACAGTAAAAGCTTTATCGGGCACTTTGGGAGAATGGGGGGTGCTGGTTAGTCAAAAATTGTGGTTAACTAAGAGTTATAATTACCAATGGAGGGAGTGAGTTTGGGTGCTGGATGTGACTTAGGGCTGGGACATGGGAAGGGGTGTGGGGTGTGGGCTCTGGGAGGGAGTTTTGTTGTGGGAGGATGCTTGGGGTAGGGGCACTAAAGGGGTTTTAGCATGCTGGATCTGAGTGGTGCTCACCTCGGGAAGCTCCCTGCAACTGCAACATATCCTTTCTGCTCCTAGGCAGAGGAGTGGCCAGGCGGCTCTGTGCACTGCCTCTGCCCGCAGGTGCTGCCCCCGCAGCTCCCATTGGCCGCGGTTCTCAGCTAGTGGGAGCTGCGGAGCCAGTGCTCGGGATGGAGGTAGCTCACAGAGCCCCAGTGGCTGTTCCTCCACCTAGGAGGAGGAAGGACATGGTACCTCATCTGGGGAGCCCCGCAGAGCCAGGTAGGGGGCCTGCTGGCCCCACACCAACCAGACTTTTAATGGATATCAGAAATGTTGGTTTCCAGAGCTTTCTGGTTGGTAAAGTGCCAGATAACCACTTTTACTGTAGCATTTTATTGTGTTAGCTTAAGTCTAGCTTCTGCTGGTGTCTTACAGTATTGCAGTTTGCAAATATAACAGTTTGGGGATGAAAAGAGAAGGTCAGAAATTGTATTTTTGGAGAATACTTGTTGATCTGTTCTTTTATGTAACAAATGACCAGTAGAGTGTAAAGAATTAACAAATTTTGTACATACCGGTAATTATAAAGGAGAATGCTAAAGCTGGCAGCATGATGAGCTGACACTTTCAACACACACATGTGGAAGTATAGTGATTTGCGCTTCCTGTGTTGTGGGGCAGGCTAACAGAATTTTAAAGGTATTAAACTGCATACGTGCTTTGCACTGAGTGTTTAAAATAGGGATATCTTACTCAAAACAAACAAACAAAAAACCAACCACCCTTGTTTGGTCAAGGCCATAAAGGTTTTATTTGAAGGATGAAAAGTTCCTCAAAATTTAACTCTGCTGAAATATCCAGGAGAACAACATTAATGGTGCTAGGAAGAAGAATGGCTTCATCACCCCCCAATGGAAAACACCTGTGCAATGTTTGTTTAATTTGCAGTAGATCAGGATGTTGTCCTAGGTGACTTAATTCCCATGATTCACTCCTTGCTACCTGGTCTAGATATGAACTGGTGCTTGATTTGGGGAATTGTTGATAATTCTTATTAAATATAGCCTATTGATGGCAGGTTTTGGAATTGGCAAGAACCAAGTATGAATGTGAAACTGAGAAATGAAATTGTCTGTTCAAGCCGTGATTTTCCTTACTATTTCAGGTGAAAAACTTCACTGATGTTCATCCTGACTATGGTGCCCGTATTCAAGCTCTGCTGGACAAATACAATGCTGAAGCTGGCAAACAGGTATGTTAAGGATGGCTTCTTTCTACTTAACAAGACTTTGATTGGCTGAATACCTTAGCTTGTTTCATGACTCTCTACCTTGGTGGAATATAATTTTGAGGGTTTTTTTTTTACTTGCGGATAATTCAGTGTTTTGATAATCATACAATGAGAGAATCGCCATTAATTGCAATGCTAATTGGTCCAAATTAGTTGGTGCTTTACAAGGACTGAATTTTAGTGGTTTTATATTTCAGAAGGTGTCCATGCATACACTTAATACTCTAGTTAGCTTAGCACATAATAACTTTATCTGCTACAATTGCATAAAGAGAAAGGGATAAAATGGCAGTTACTAAACAAAATGTTTCACTTGTGCTGTTTACTAAATGAGCACCGGTTAGTTTCTTTAATGTTGATTTGACTGCGTTCAAATGTAAGAAACTTCTTTTAATAGAATTTGCCCTAAATGTATGTTCTACATAGCCTAATTAATTTCATGTTGCTTTTAGGATATGATTAGAACGTATACACGATCTACATCTCGCATGTCTGCAAAGGAACGATCTAACCTGTAAACTGTGTGCTACATGCAGTTGGTCCGTCCGTGGATTTTACATCCACCTAACTGGAGAATAAGCTGTCAGACAGTAACAAATGTAGCAGATGTCCACACAAGATATAAATGTCTTTCAGGCTTGATGCAATAATACGTGTCTCTTCTTATGTCTGCAATCAAAAGTGATTGACTCTGATAATCTAGTACCTTGTAACACCAGTATTCTAGGCTGGTAATGATTTTATGCAGATCTCTCTTTAAGGCTAAAAATTATTTTTGTTTAGGAAATTAAACTCAGAATACTTAAATGGAAAAAATTGTGTTTCAATTGGTTTTTGAGGTAAGGTCCCAAATTTCTGGCTAAACAACTGAAAAAAACTTATATAAATACTGTGATTATCAATGTAGGTGAACTAATTTGGTGTTCATGTTGATAGAACTTCACCTGATTTTGTCAAAAATAAATTGCCCAGTATGTGAGCATTACAGTACTTTAAAAATAAATAAATAAATTGCAAGTAGTAAAGGAATCCATATACATACAGTAACTTTCTTGCTTAACTCTAGTTTCCTGTAGTACAATGTATCTGATAGTAGTTAATTCATATCCAGGTGGAATAACAACTGAAGGCTAAAATTTGTTTTGTTTACTTATGGAAGATACTGGGTTGGGTATATTTTATGCAAGGGAGGTAGTGATGAAAGTAGTAATTTTGTTTCTAATCATTTACGGTTTAGATTTTACAATAAAATTGCTTGCAGTTAACCAAATGTGGCTTTGTTTTTTTTTAGGCTATAAGTAGTTGAACTGCACATAATGATTACTAAACATACCGGCTACCAACTACATTCTTTTGAGTAAATGTTAGTTGTCCAGGAGATTAAGGAAACAGTTTTCAGAATCCAGCACAATTTTTACCATGGCCAGATACCATCTCTGCTAATTTATTTAAGTTTATGTAAATCTCTTTTACTGGTTCAGTTGGATATATTACTTACCAGCCCTAAAGCCTGTAGAGCTAGAACTGGCTACATTTCAGTGGTGAATGAAAAGATTCCTATAAATAAGGCCCAATTCTGTTTTCATTTAAGTCAGTTGGAATTTTATTACTGACTTAATTGGGCCCAGGTCCAGGCCCAAAGCTTCTATCTCAGAGGAATTCTACAAGAGACTTTGGAATCTTTCAGGATTAAAGGTGTTCCATATTGGTTTGCAAAATGTAATCTGGACTTTTAGCAGTTTCCTGTAACATAGTGGCATTATCTTCAAACCTTTTTGAATATATTTTAAATCTGATTCTGTTAAACATGGACTATGTAGAAATTGTTACATTTAAAACACTGAGGACAACGGTTAAACCAAGAATCATGGAGATACTGGAATGAAGCTGCGACTGTCAGCTGGTCTGCCTGGCTCTTTTCCTTGCTTTCTTAGTGAATGGCCACCACATGCACATGATGATCCAGATACCAGTTCCACAATACCATCACTTCGGAATGAGTTGTAGTGTATACTTTCCTTCTTGGCCATAGGTGTTGCCTAGCAGCACTTGAATCACATGACCCATGAGTGACAGTGGAAAGAATTTTAGAGCCCAACAGTTGGCTTTGCTCTGGATATGTTGCAAAGTCCAAATATTCTGACGTCTTGGTAGTGTGGCTCCTCAGCCTAGAATTAAAGCATTAACTACAACAGTTATGTAGGAGTTGATTACAAACAGCCCAATACTAATGATCTCTGTTTAAAAAACAAAACAAAACACCCAAGCTGTGCACATGAAGCTATGTTTCAAGATTCCAAGGGTTGAGGGTGAAGAACGCTTTTTTCCCCAAAAACTATTAAAGCCCTTTCATATCTTCCTTACCAGGACTTTTTCAACTTTCATTGTAAAGTAAACAAGTACCTGCAAGCATGTCCAGACTTCCCTTTTATCATAGATGACTAAAGTTAACATGGCATGTTACTACATTTTAATTTGGGCTTTACTCAACATTATAAAATAGATAAGTGAAAATTCCCCATAGAAAGAAAAATCAGTGAGGGATTGGATCCTTCTCTTAATGTGTATCAATGGGTGCTTGTGTATTTGTGTCTGGAAACTAGGGCAGACAGTTCAGAAACATCTCAGGTCTCAGATCATTGGTAAAACACTAGTGTGCTCAGTATCACATCTGAGACTTGAACTAGAGCACTTCTGATTTTGTAGGCAGCAGTGAATTAGCAGGAACTCTGTGAGGCAGAGCTTGCAAGGACCTGAGTTTTTCTTGTCTAAAAGCCACTCTGTAGGCCTTACACACTGTAAAAACAGTGACTGAGGTAAATGGGAGTTGCAGGTGTTAAGCATTTCTGACTCTCAGGCCTTTAATGTTTCAGGTTGGATACACAGAGGAACCCAAAACTAATGGAAGTTTCAGAAAAAAAAAATTCCATTGACTTTTTCAAAATTACACAATGGCAGAGCTGTGAATAGAACCCAGGAGTTTTGATTATTATTCCGTGTTCTAACTATTATTCCACGCTGTGTCTGTAAACTACATATTATTTCGGGGGGATTTACTAAGCAGTTGGCCAATCCTTCTTCTATTTAGATCAATAAAAGTTTTGTCATTGATGAAAACAGGAGCTGGAAGAAACCCTCAATCTTTCTTTAATAGACACAGTATTCTGCTTGCACCTTTCTCTGACCGTCACTGGTTGAATTCATACAGCTCACTGTTTTACATAAACTGATGATTTTCCAAAAATATTAAGATGGGATTAATGTAAAAGTTTCACCAGAACCACTTGTTCAAGTTCTCTTGAGGTTAAATTTATAATTTCATACTTGATGTGTTTTTGAGGGAGTGAGGAGATGTGGAGTCTCTGGTTCTAGGCTATCTTATTTAACATTTTATGTTGCAATAAGATATCAAAAGAAAAGACAATCCATTATTAGGAGTTTATTATTGAATTTTAGTAGCTTAAATATCACAGCCCTGGCTTTACCATTTTCAGCATATTCACTGCACTGTCTCCATAATAAATGGAGGAAGGTTTGATTTAAAGCTGAGGGGGCCTGTGGGAGCATTTGCTGAAGAAAAGAAATTGTATTTTTACCTTCTAAACCCTCTCTTAATGCCTGGAATATGAGAATTGTTGTTTTTGACATGTTTTCCAGATTTCCCCCAGTTTTTCCTCATACTTTTTCAATCTTGTTTCAGGGAAGACTCACTTTTAATCTCCTTTGTTTCAATAGCAGCTCATTTTCTAAGAAAAACCTGGATTCAGTGTCCCACAGATAGAAGAAACCTTTTGGGAAGTCACATGGTAACAACTATTCTTCCATTACTATTTTATAGTTATACAACTACTCATTTCATTCTTTGACTGTTAACTGTCAGATAAATAAAAAAGCAGACTAGGAAGAGTAATTTACTCTCTCAATCATTACTTTCTGCTCCGTATACAAACAAAACTCTATGCTCCCTTTATGCGCAGAAAAGCAACCTGTATAAATAGTAGGTAGATAGGGATAGCAATCCTGGCTTAGGAAGGGCATTGTGGAAGGGAGTTTGCATGCTGGCTGCATAGGAGGGAAAGCTTACAATTAAATCTGCACAGGAAATCAGTTCTAGTTGTGGTGCATCTAGACAACTCACTGGTCTCATATCTTGACCAGAATGAGCAATTAAGGCAATGTCTATAAGTACTCTAGGGAGAGAGAGCCTGGAGCATAGGGCCTTATGCAAGGCCTGAGGTTTGAACCAAAGTCAGGAAAAGTCAGGCCTGATCATAAAGCAAATGCCTGCTTATAAGTTCACTGTCTGTTACATGAACTTGGCAAAAGCACTGAACGTTGCAAAAGCACAAGCACTCCTAAGAAGTAGTTGCCACAGGGTGTTCATCTATACATTCAAGAAGGTTAGTACAGGTACACCCCCACCTAAACACAATCGTAGGAGAAAGTTCAGGAATACACCCTACCGCCCTGTAAAACAAGGAGTGGAGGGCAGGACAGGATGATGGATGGAAATGTTTTGTTTGAACCAGCAGGTACAAGGTGTAAGGTTGGTAACTAACCATGTCAGAAGTGTAAGACGTAACTTGTTTGGATCAATGTATAAAAGAGAAATCCTAGGAGGGGCACCTTTGTCCAGCCTAGGGAGAAGCAGAAAGTCCCACTGCTGCCCGAGTGGAGTCCATTGTCATAGGCATACATGCATTTGTGTACCTGTAGAATCTATCAGGCACTGGTACCAGGCTTGATCAGCAATAAACCTGGCCAAGCGCCTTCACCATCAAATGGAGTCTGGTCTTTCTGAGCACTACTACTGAGGTCTGCTGAGCCGGCTATCTTCACAGGCGGTGCAGTATACAGAGAGAGCGCACACACATGCCACCTGACAACACTGCCCAAAACAAAACCCCTGGCAGCAAATCTCAGAGCCCAGGTCTAGAATCTTAGGCTTGTGGGGCTCATACTACAGCACTAAAAATAGTGTAGATAATCCTGCCTAGGCTCTGAAGCCCACCCCCACCTTGCCAGCTTTCACAGCCCAATCGGGAACACCTACGCTGCTATTTTCAGCACTACAGCGCAAGCCCGAGTCTATAGAGACTTGAGGCCTCAGGGTTTTTTATTACTCTCCTCCCCCCATCCCCAGCATAGACATACCCCAAGAAGTCAGGGAAGAGGCTACAACAAACAAACTTTGGCATCACACTGGAGTCTAGGGGTAGAATTCACAATGGGACTTAGGCCACAAAACTCAAAATTTAGGCACCCACAAAAACCACACACAACTGCTGCATAACCCTGTTAAGTGCCTAAAGTCTATAGATGCATAATTTTCTGCCATTAAAGTCCCCATGGCTCCTAAATTTCAGTGGCTGGTCATGCACACAGCTGCCATGGCCTGTCACCGCCCAGAAGCTCAGTGTCTAACTGGTGCCTAAGCCCCAGCAGAATTCACAAACAGGACATTCCCCTGTCTCGCTTGTCTTTGGAACCTAATACAGGAGATGTGTTCTGAGCACATCTAAACCCACACAAAACAACCAGAGGAGGTGCTGTCCTCCTGGAACTGTTAGTGTAGTGATTAGAGCATTCGCCCAGGAAATGAGAGAGCTGGGTTCAGGATCCTCTGCGTGATGCGGAGGAAAGATTTGAATTTGAGTCTCTTCCACTTTTTACAAATAATTAAATGTTCAGTAGAGCAGGAGGACTGGCACCTGAGTCTCCCTCCTCCCAGCAGAATACCCCTACCAGTGGGCTGTACTCACTGTCATGTTCTCTAGCCTAATGAATAGAGGATAAAGTCACTAATCAGCTTGAAGTACTACTGTGAGCTAGTGGCAGTCTCTGTGAGGATGTGGAGTTTAACCTGTCTGGTGGGCTAGGCCCCACTCTCTGCCAATAAGGCTTGCACAGTGCTGGTTGCTCTCCTGTGCCAAGGATGGCACCAACTCTGCTGTGGGATAAGTTGTTTTCCTCTATAAACCCCACTTCCAAATCTTTGGGCCAAACAGCCCCAGTACATAGCAGACCCCAGTGTTCTAATAGGTGGGTATCAATGCTGGGATGGTAGTGGCAGGAGAAGAGTTTGTCAGTGCTATGCTATCTTCCACTTCATGGGAGAACAGTGAGGATAAGTGACATGATAGCTACTGCTTCAGCAGAGACAGAAGTGAAAGGGTCAGTGAAATGGCAACTCTGACTCTGAGGGGGAAAAGGCAAAGAGACTAGCTGGGGTCAGTGAGAAGATTGCTCTCATGGGTGGGGTTGGAGAAGACAGGGACAATGAGATGGTGATTGCGTAGGGAAGGGCTGCTGCTGACGAAGAGCATGGAGCTGCCCGCTACTGGTCATTGAGTTCGCAGAAGAGCATTTTGGAGAGAATGATCCTTTGTCCTCTACAGCATTTCATCTCAGCATCAGTGTTCTTTATATGCATTAATTTTCACAATATCCCTGTGAGGTATTACCCCCATATTACAGATAGGGAAATGGAGGCACAGAGCAGCCAGATGACTTCCCAGATAATGTAGTGAGTTTAAAGTGAGGAATGGTTTCTGTCTCATGGAAAACAAGAGAACAGGAGTCAAGGTTCCAGGATTCTATTGCTGACCACACACTGCTATCATACAGTGTGTTTCAGCCTATAAATGCAAAGTATTTTTATTAACAACACATATTTACATAAGTGTGTGAATACTGCAGTGGTTATGGTGGTTTTACCCACATACCTCCCACTTTTTTTCACAAAATTCAATTAAAATAATTGCAGGCTCTATTGTGGGGAGGATGGCCTAGATTGATGAGTGTAGGCATTTTAATACACATTTTACATCACACTAATTTGATTGGATTATACTCTGCTCCCAATTGTGTATACAAGGTTCATGATTAATACTCATTTTATGTAATGTTCTAAAGGATTTACATAAAATCTGCACTTTCATTGGTCGAGAGCTTAATTTTTTTCTTCCAAATTGAGACTTTCATAAAATTGAAATAAAGGTTTGTAAGCAAGCGATATTTAGCATGTAGGCTGATCTCCCCAGCTGGGGAAGATTAAATGTCATTCCAAACAATAGCACAGCTCCACTTCTCAAAGCTTTTTTGTTACTGAAATTCATAACGACTCAGACCGATAGTCTCACACTGCCCCTCAGGATCTTGCCTAGCCATTGTCTCTAAAGCTTCACAGTTCTGAGATGTTCCTCCTGCTGGTTACTGGTCCCTACTGATGTCTCTCTCTCAGCCTTCACCTGGCAAATGTAGAGACCCTCCTTCCCTGACTGTAGGACTCTCCTGGCTGCTGTTCTGCCACTGAGCCTAAGAGACAGGAAGCCAATATGTGACCTGCAACTACAGTTTCCAGTCTTCAAGGACTCAAATGCCTTAACAAGAGCAGTGGACACACACATACCCTGCATACTCCAGGGCCCTGTTACACAGTAAAACTCATAAGAATGCGTTTGTTAGACCTATGTACCTTCACCCTGCAGTTTACTTAAGGTAAGTGTAATCTAGTCTAAAGGCTAAAGTCCTCCTGGACTACAATTTTTGTTTACTGCAGAGAATCACCAAAATTTATTGAGCTAAAATTGCAGATTCATGGCTCAACCCAACAACATGCTGCACACCTGTAACTCACTCAGATCAGTAAAAGTTGGGGGTGCACTGCACCATCCTTTTGTATAGAAATCTAAAAGTCTTAAACACTGTCAAATTGATATCAAAGACATTCCAGTATCTGAGCTCCTTTGAAATAAAATGTTCCAATTTATTTATTTATTTACTTGTGTATTTTCATTTAAGGGGTTTTCAGTTCCCTTGTATAAGTACTGTATATATATATACAGTACTTATGTATAAAGGCCTTTTCATCTAGAGAAAAGACTGACTGACTACACAGGAATCATGGTGAAATTGACAGCACACTCTGTCAAATGCACAAAGTAAACACCTTCCCCCACAAAGTACACATTGGTCTAGGTGAAGGTGCTCTGGGCCCAAAGCCCAGGCATTATGGGTCTGATCTGACCTCTTCTACTGAGTGCTTTTAATATTTCTGTACACTTCATAGTTATTATCTCTAACCCAGAAGCAACTCTCATTCCCTATTTTCCAAAGAAGGTAACTAAGAGGCTGCACAAGGCCATTTTAGATAGAGCTGGAAATAGACCCTGGTCTCTAATGTGGCAGATTGAAATCTGAACCACAATGCTTTTCAGAAGTGACTGCCAAATCTATGGCTATCACACTCTGCTCCCTGACTGAGGAGCAGAATCCAGACACTCTTCTAACCAACATCCTCACAAATAGGTATGTAACCCACTGGCAAAGAGTGTGTCATTTCCCCTTCTAGTGCCTGGCCTACATAAGACATAATAGCCTTCTTCTATCAATTGCTTCTTTAACTGAAGCAGAAGAGGTCTGATTAACTTTTCATACATATAGTTTGAAAAAACCAACCAACCATTTTGCTTAGGCTCATTTGGCAGATCAAAGATAAGAAGCACCTTTCAGCAACAACTGTTCATCATTTCTAAGTCTCATGGCACAGAACACTTGCATGATAACTTGTTGGGTCTGTTATTGCAGGTTGGTTCTCTCTATTGAAATTCAAAAATTTTTGTAACTGGAATAACGACGAGGAGTCCTTGTGGCACCTTAGAGACAAACACATTTATTTGGGCATAAGCTTTCGTGGGCTAAAACCCACTTCATCAGATGCATGGAGTGAAAAATAGAGTAAGCAGTATATATATTACAGCATATGAAAGGATGGGAGTCGCCTTACCAGGTGGGGGGTCAGTGCTAAGGAGGCCAATTCAGTCAAGGTGGAAGTGGCCTATTCTCAACAGTTGACAAGAAGGTGTCAGTTTCAACAGAGGGGAAAATTCCTTTTTGTAGTGACCCAGCCACTCCCAGTCTTTATTCAGGCCTAATTTGATGGTGCCTTGACAGTAGGGCCATGGGGCCCTTTTCTTATTTAAGATGTAGTTGTCACTGATAATATGGTTCACTTGGGCCAAAGAGAGGATTCCCAAGAGAGCTGTGCATGCCAAAGGAACTTGTGGGTTTCAAAGGAAGTATATTTATATTTATAAAATGGAGAGCTAGTGAAAGCCAAAGAATCAAAAGCAATCAAGTCTGTGTAATAAGCAGTGAGGCAACATTGTAAAAAATGATAGCAAAGGGTAAGAAGAATGAGAAATATACAATGTAAGACCTAATTAATTTGCAATAGCAACATTTAGGGGAACCTGTAGCAACATGGCTAAGACTGTATCGTGCACGTGATTTGGTAGTGTTGTAAAGCAGAGTTAAAGCCTTGAGCTTTATCCCAATTACAACACAGTTAGATCTTATCCACATGACAATTTTCAACCATATTGTAACTGGGTAACATAACATGGGTGTATGTGAAATGTAGAAAGGCCCTTAGAATGTATGTTGAAAATTATTTCGCTGAAACTCTGCACTGATACCCATGTAGTTAGTTTTCTAGTACAAAGCAACAACAACAATAAAAATACTACTTCACATTGGAGATCATAGAAGAATCTAGGGGCAATTGGCTCAAGGAGGCCTGCTACACAATAAAGGATAATATTTGTCAATCCATAAATTATAGCATGATCCATTTCACTAGTTGGTACAACTTCACTCTATACCTTGAGAGAAAGGAACTAACAGACAGCTTGACCTGTGAAATTGTACATAAGCATTCCTTAGATGATCTAACACACTGTATCTTGGTATTTAGTTAATATCTGTCTTTGGTTATGATGACCCTTTACATTATAAAAGATGTGGAATTGGTCATTTTAGGTCATCCCTGGAATCTAATGACATATAGATATGATTTTGGGTTCTCCTTTTCAGCAGCCTTTGGCAATTTTGAAGTGGTTCATATCATCAAATATTGTGATGTAAAGGTATTCGAGTACATTGGAAAAAGAACCCCAATTTGATACTCCACTGTTGGTAAGGCTGTGTAATTAGTGTGGGGGTAACGGAGGGCATTTTAGATAGAGACATATCTATTTGATAAATTGCTAAATTATAATATACATTTATCATGCACCTATTGACTGCCAGACCTGCCCTTTGACCACTCCTTTCCCTTGGATTTATTCTAATATTTCAAAACTCAGTTTAAGCATATATATATGAAATATCTCAGGGCTATATCATGGGATTGAAAGCTTTTCTCTAGATTGATTCAACATTAGCCTTGGGAGCTGCTTTTGCCTATTTTCATATACAGGCAACTAGGTTCACCTTATCTTTATTTTCTACAAATTCCTTGAGTGGCAATGACAGGGCTATACATTCAGTGATTACAATATTTTACCTACCAATTCTCTGAGTTTGCTAAAGTCTGCCTTCTTGTAGTCCACTGTCTTTATTCTGCTGTTTTCCCTCCTACCATTCCATGATCACTTTCACCCAAGCTGCCTTCCACCTTCAAGTTCTCAACTAGTTCCTCCCTGTTTGTCATAAACAAATCCAGAATAGCCTCTCCCCTAGTCACTTAAATATTTTGTTGGATTAAGAAGGAAGAGCTCAGCACTTTGCAGGAGCCCATTGATAGAACCAACCAGGCGTATTAGAGGGCTATGGCTCCCTTCCCTCCCCTGCAGGCTTATTATTCTTTCAAACATAGGTTGGGGGTGTCATGAAAGAAGCATGTTTGTGGGAAAGCAGGTAAAGAGTAAGGGGAGATAAAACAGTATTTATTTCTCTATGACACATTTTGCACTTCTCTCTTAGTCCCAGCCTCTCATCCTCCAATCTAGCTCTTTCCCTGCCATTCCCCTCTCATCCAGCTGGCTCACCAATTCACCTATATCCCCATTCACCAATTGACTCCATTTCACCCTGCACTCATTTCTGCCAATCCAACCCATCCCCCTCCTTTCTCAGATCCTCCCTAAAACTGCAGTTCTCTCCAACTGAGTAACAAGCCCCCCACCCAACACATTTCCCCAGACTGAGAACCCCATCTCTTGCTTTTTAAAATTTTCCACTGCTAGGAGGTAAACATTCAGCTCTGAACCCTCTCCCACCTGAGAACCCCAGGCTCAGACCACCCCACATTTCTGCCTCCCATCAAAAAAAAAACAACCCAAACCTCTCTAGCTCAGAAAATCCATCTGCTGGCTCAGAATCCTTCTACCTGTCCCCTTCCAGGCTCAGGATCCCCTACAGGTCAGAAAGCTCTTCCTCCCACCCAAACTCAGAAAAAAACTTACCTGTTACTGGGCCTGGTATTCCCAGAGCAGAGCAGTAGGGAGAGACTTTGGCTGCAGGCAGTTAACAAACATGCAGAAATCACTACAGTTTGTCTCTAGGGGGCTAATTTGAATTAACTCATTGAAATTCGCTGCACTCTGCTCCTTCCTCTACTGCCTGCAGTCTATAGCTGAAGAAAGGACTTATGGTTTGCTGAAGTCTGTCTTCTTGTAGTCAGCTGTCTTTATTCTACTGTTTTCCCTCCTACCATTCCTTAGGATCACGAACTTTACCATTTCATGATCACTTTCACCCAAGCTGCCTTCCACCTTCAAGTTCTCAACTAGTTCCTCCTTGTTCATCAGAAACAAATCCAGAATAGCCTCTCCCCTAGTGAGAGCTACAAGTTTCCCAGGTAGCAACTCTGCATACTAGTGCAAGCTCCAAGCCCTCTAGCAGTCTCCTGTGGGCAGCAAATAGTAATGCACCCTGCAGGTACTCAACACACAGTCTTCACAGTGTCTATAACACAGCTTTCAGCTGTGGCATTATTGATGGGCTTAGACATTGATTTACTTATCTTCAATGGACCTAAGACAATTTACACAAAATGGGGGGCTCTGCCCATAAATATAATCCCAGGTCACTTACCCCTGTGCTCTGATTGTTGAGACATGGCTGTCATGACAGCTTCCATGTGGGTTTCAAGTACTTATCAACACCCTGTCCTCTAGATCTTTTGTTTGTTTGGGGGTTGGGGGGCACTTATAGCTGTTTCCCATGCTTTGCTTTCTGCATATCTATAGAAACACAGCTGATTGCAGCAAATCCCTTCCTGTTCCCCACTACTGCTCTCCCTCTAATAAGAAGTTACAATACAAAATGGTGTAGGTTTCATGTTCTTTAGTGGGTGTATGCATGTAATGGGGTACGGAGACATATATTTAGAGATTACAAAATGAAGAGAAGCCCTAGAAATTTCACAAATGCAATGTAAATATCTTTAAAGAGCATCAGCCAATATTTTTGTCACAATTGTAGTATCTATCGCTGGGTTTCTGTTATGCTGCTCAGAATGTATTTATTTCTCCATCAATATTCAGATTTTCAATGTGGCATATATAAGGTAGAATTTGGCACACAATCTGATAGTTCCTAAAAGTTTGCTGTTCTGATTTCTATGATACTTTCTAGCCAATTTTGCTTAATATAAATTGTAACTAATATCATGTCTTTGTTATATTGCTTTCAGACTGATGAGGACATCAAAAACCTTTGTGTCAAAGAAGCAAGAATATCAGTCCTTTGTAATCCTTACTACAGACTATCTGACCTTTACAATACTATCACCAATGAAAACTATCCATCTTGGAGTTTCTACTTCAGGTCATGATATCTGAGACAGCAGAAAAATTTCTGTTTAATCCCTTTGATTTAACAAAGGTAACGCTGACACAAATGTATATAGCATATTGCATTTTAATACAATTCTTCATTACAAACAATAGGGCCTTACTATAATAATAAGTTCTTTGAACATTCTATCTGTATATTTCTTTATCATTCTGTAGAGATGCCATTTTTAGAATGTAATTTTTGTTACTACGCTTATGCTTACTTCCAAAGTGTAGCCAGGCATAATTTGTTGGTTTTTTTTTAGGTAGTTGAGTCTTTTTATTCTTTTCTTGCTGGGTCACATAACATACAGTAATTGTAATTTATGTTATGTTTTCTAGATTTAACCTCACAAAGATAATCCTCTAATTCCTATGGGCAAACTCATTTTAAACAGGAATGCTGTCAATTATTTTGCTAAGATAGAGCAGCTGGCCTTTGACCAAGCAACATGCCATCAGGTATTGAATCTCTCTTTGATAAAATAGCACAGGTAAGTCTGGAGACTCTTCATATTGCTCAGACACAGATTCATATCAGTCTGCCTTATTTTATAGATAATGCTGGATGTTCATATCATTCTTGTTTTGCTCATCACTCCTTCATGGCCTTTCCTCTTTACAGAACTGTATAGACCACTGTAGGGGCAGATCCTCCTCTGGTGTAAATAATTACACATGCATTTTATGACACTTCACTATCACATACCTCATTGCATCAGCAGATCAATAATTAGATGTTGTAGAGCCTAACCTTGCACTATGATGTTAGTGGCAAAGCTTTAATCGATGGCATGTGTGCAAAATCAAATGCCATTCTTCCTAATTGGACCCCAAATCTTTTTGGAATCTAAATAGATCCTGTAAAAGTTATTTTAAGACACAACCAGACTTACTAACAATAATCTGCATAGGGGTAATACTTATATACTATGCTATCTCAAATATATGTGAGAACATGTATAATCCATTTATGAATGATTGAAAGAATCTCACACTTCTGAGCACAGCTTCACATTGTACACTTCTTGTACTAAGTACACAAATATGACTTCCTTTCTCCTGAACCATCATTCTGAGCTTCTTTTACTTTTTGCTGATACCTCCATTTTATAACTTACACCAATCAGTCTGTACTTCACATCCTTAAAACTGTAATTACAGGATTTTGAGACTCATATTGCTCTCTAAGTTTCAGTGGTAGAAAACTGGTCCAATTAATTACAGAGCTGTGATATGCTCTGTTGAAACATACCACAGGGAAGGTATGTGATAGTGAGTTATGAGATTAGCGTAGTCTATAGTTCAGATGATCATTGCATAGTCTACAAAAAGTCTTTTCATTTCAAAACAAAATTTTTTTATATCTTTTTCTTTATTGATAGATTCTTGATTTGTTAACTTCTTCATGTCAGCTTCAATCCCATAAGGAAGCAAACTCAGTTTTTGGTACTGTGCAAGATGCATTTGGTGCTACTGTATCCACTCCGAACACCCCTTTACAAATATAGGCTAAAATATTCAGCCTAAAGTTCAGCTCCATAATACTTAACTAGGTATTGAAATAAAAGGGATCAGAAATGCTGGACACCCACAAATCCTGTTAAACTCAGTGGAAGTTGTTTTTGTTTAAGAGCCTAAATATGGATTTAGGAGCCTAACTTTAAGCACCCTCATATGAAAACATCAGTGTGGAACTGTGAATTAAAAAAGGATATATGTATTATTCAGACTGAGAACATGAAGTTCAGGATATATGGGCATTTTGACTGTTTGTATCCATGTGGGGATTAAAGAATATTAAATTCCATGCTGGCAATGGTGCACTTGTGGCACCTTAGAGACTAACCAATTTATTTGAGCATGAGCTTTCGTGAAGTGAGCTGTAGCTCACGAAAGCTCATGCTCAAATAAATTGGTTAGTCTCTAAGGTGCCACAAGTACTCCTTTTCTTTTTGCGAATACAGACTAACACGGCTGTTCCTCTGAAACCTGTCATAATGGTGCACTGTTTCACACAACTGTGTTTAGTTTGGTGACTGACTTAAAGGGTAACCATTAGAAATATGAGCAATAGGAACATACAAAAATGTTGAACATACATAATGTCAGTGTTGCCTTTTCTCATATCCTAATGCTCACTGACACCTACTACCAACTGCCTGCAAATACCTGTGAATTGTCCCTACAGAACTCATGGCCATCTAACAGAGATGGACCTATGACCGTGTCTGACAACCAAGATATCCTTGATAATGCTTTGTAATATAATGCTAATGTTTGTACACATAATACAAATGCAAGGATTTCTTTTGTATACTTGCAGATCAATTTAATTAATTGCAGGACAAAATCAGGCCAGGATTAACCGACATTCTACTCCATTTACCTTTTCTTGTAAATAATGACCTTTTGTATTTTTTCTAATATAAAAGTCATAAAGTTGTATGGAATAGCTACAGTTTAATAAGGATATTTACTAAAAATTCTAACTTATGGAACTAAAATACACAGCCCCACCCATGCTCCACCCCCAGCCCTGCTTGGCCCCTTCCCCTGAGGCCCCTCGCCCACCACTCACGCCTCTTTGTCTCCTCCTCTCATGTCCCTTCACCCCCTCCCCTAAGGCCCCACCTGCCCACTGCTAGCACCTTTTTGCCCCCTCTCCTGAGGTGCCTGCCCACCTGCTGGCCAGTCAGCAGGCTGCTCACCACTCTCATGCTCACCTCTTCACCCCTTGAGGTGGAGTGAGCGTGGGGCTTCAGGGGTGGGAGGAAGAGGACGACACGGAGCTGAACCTCGGGGTGGAGTGTGGGCAGGGCCAAGGCCTGGGTGCCCTTTCGGCGGCGGCATGCTCCAAAGGCAGTGGGCTGGTTGTTTGGGGAGGCTTAGCCTCCCCTGGCCTCTTATACCCACTGCCCATGGGGGAAAGGATCTGGCCCTTTGTTTTTAAATACTTGAAAAATGTAGAAAACTCTACGACATTGGTAGATTAAAATTCAGACAGATTTAGGATTTGAGGCTGCCATACATACACAGATACATACTGTAGGAATAGATTCAAACTGGTGAACTGTTCCTATGAAAGACCAACTTCTGTTGATGAGGGAGACAAGCTTTTGACTACAGAGAGTAATTCTTCAGGCCTGAAAAAAGTACTAAGCATGTCACTTCTACCTCCCCTTTTCTCAGGCCTTGCCTACACTTGAAAGGCCTGACTGGGGAAAGGGATTCTGAGAGCAGGTCTACAGTACAAATGTACATTTGTACATTGTACCTCCAGAAGAGGTAAGCGGAATGTCCGGGTTCCAGTAACACAGACACAGGTAACTAACCGCTTTCATGTTCTCTCCACAGGTATCGTTGCGGAGAGCGGACCAGATGATATGTCTGGGGCGAGAAAGCAGAAGGAGACTCCGCTGGTTGGAAGGCATGAGATGCGCTGTCCTGAGGTTGGGAGTTCCACGACCACCACTCCCAAGAGGAGAAGGCGGGTGGTGGTGGTCGGGGACTCGCTCCTCCGGGGGACTGAGTCATCTATCTGCCGCCCTGACCGGGAAAACCGAGAAGTCTGCTGCTTGCCGGGGGCTAAGATTCGCGATGTGACGGAGAGACTGCCGAGACTGATCAAGCCCTCGGATCGCTACCCCTTCCTGCTTCTCCACGTGGGCACCAATGATACTGCCAAGAATGACCTTGAGCGGATCACTGCGGACTATGTGGCTCTAGGAAGAAGGATAAAGGAGTTGGAGGTGCAAGTGGTGTTCTCGTCCATCCTCCCCGTGGAAGGAAAAGGCCTAGGTAGGGAGCGTCGAATCGTGGAAGTCAACGAATGGCTACGCAGGTGGTGTCGGAGAGAAGGCTTTGGATTCTTCGACCATGGGATGGTGTTCCAAGAAGGAGTGCTAGGCAGAGATGGGCTCCACTTAACGAAGAGAGGGAAGAGCATCTTCGCGAGCAGGCTGGCTAACCTAGTGAGGAGGGCTTTAAACTAGGTTCACCGGGGGAAGGAGACCAAAGCCCTGAGGTAAGTGGGAAAGCGGGATACCGGGAGGAAGCACAGGCAGGAATGTCTGTGAGGGGAGGGCTCCTGCCTCATACTGAGAATGAGGGGCGATCAGCAGGTTATCTCAAGTGCTTATATACGAATGCACAAAGCCTTGGAAACAAGCAGGGAGAACTGGAGGTCCTGGTGATGTCAAGGAATTATGATGTGATTGGAATAACAGAGACTTGGTGGGATAACTCACATGACTGGAGTACTGTCATGGATGGTTATAAACTGTTCAGGAAGGACAGGCAGGGCAGAAAAGGTGGGGGAGTAGCACTGTATGTAAGGGAGCAGTATGACTGCTCAGAGCTCCGGTACGAAACTGCAGAAAAACCTGAGTGTCTCTGGATTAAGTTTAGAAGTGTGTGCAACAAGAGTGATGTAGTGGTGGGAGTCTGCTATAGACCACCAGACCAGGGGGATGAGGTAGATGAGGCTTTCTTCCGGCAGCTCACGGAAGCTACTGGATCGCATGCCCTGATTCTCATGGGTGACTTTAATTTTCCTGATATCTGCTGGGAGAGCAATACAGCGGTGCATAGACAATCCAGGAAGTTTTTGGAAAGCGTAGGGGACAATTTCCTGGCGCAAGTGCTCGAGGAGCCAACTAGGGGGGGCGCTTTTCTTGACCTGCTGCTCACAAACCGGGTAGAATTAGTGGGGGAAGCAAAAGTGGATGGGAATCTGGGGGGCAGTGACCATGAGTTGGTTGAGTTCAGGATCCTGACACAGGGAAGAAAGGTAAGCAGCACGATACGGACCCTGGACTTCAGGAAAGCAGACTTCGACTCCCTCAGGGAACGGATGGCCAGGATCCCCTGGGGGACTAACTTGAAGGGGAAAGGAGTCCAGGAGAGCTGGCTGTATTTCAAGGAATCCCTGTTGAGGTTACAGAGACAAACCATCCCGATGAGTCGAAAGAATAGTAAATATGGCAGGCGACCAGCTTGGCTTAATGGTGAAATCTTAGCGGATCTTAAACATAAAAAAGAAGCTTACAAGAAGTGGAAGGTTGGACATATGACCAGGGAAGAGTATAAAAATATTGCTAGGGCATGTAGGAATGTTATCAGGAGGGCCAAATCGCACCTGGAGCTGCAGCTAGCCAGAGATGTCAAGAGTAACAAGAAGGGTTTCTTCAGGTATGTTGGCAACAAGAAGAAAGCCAAGGAATGTGTGGGCCCCTTACTGAATGAGGGAGGCAAACTAGTGACAGAGGATGTGGAAAAAGCTAATGTACTCAATGCTTTTTTTGCCTCTGTTTTCACTAACAAGGTCAGCTCCCAGACTGCTACGCTGGGCATCACAAAATGGGGAAGAGATGGCCAGCCCTCTGTGGAGATAGAGGTGGTTAGGGACTTTTTAGAAAAGCTGGACGTGCACAAGTCCATGGGGCCGGACGAGTTGCATCCGAGAGTGCTGAAGGAACTGGCGGCTGTGATTGCAGAGCCATTGGCCATTATCTTTGAAAACTCGTGGCGAACCGGGGAAGTCCCGGATGACTGGAAAAAGGCTAATGTAGTGCCAATCTTTAAAAAAGGGAAGAAGGAGGATCCTGGGAACTACAGGCCAGTCAGCCTCACTTCAGTCCCTGGAAAAATCATGGAGCAGGTCCTCAAAGAATCAATCCTGAAGCACTTGCATGAGAGGAAAGTGATCAGGAACAGCCAGCATGGATTCACCAAGGGAAGGTCATGCCTGACTAATCTAATCGCCTTCTATGATGAGATTACTGGTTCTGTGGATGAAGGGAAAGCAGTGGATGTATTGTTTCTTGACTTTAGCAAAGCTTTTGACACGGTCTCCCACAGTATTCTTGTCAGCAAGTTAAGGAAGTATGGGCTGGATGAATGCACTACAAGGTGGGTAGAAAGCTGGCTAGATTGTCGGGCTCAACGGGTAGTGATCAATGGCTCCATGTCTAGTTGGCAGCCGGTATCAAGTGGTGTGCCCCAAGGGTCGGTCCTGGGGCCGGTTTTGTTCAATATCTTCATAAATGATCTGGAGGATGGTGTGGATTGCACTCTCAGCAAATTTGCGGATGATACTAAACTGGGAGGAGTGGTAGATACGCTGGAGGGGAGGGATAGGATACAGAAGGACCTAGACAAATTGGAGGATTGGGCCAAAAGAAATCTGATGAGGTTCAATAAGGATAAGTGCAGGGTCCTGCACTTCGGACGGAAGAACCCAATGCACAGCTACAGACTAGGGACCGAATGGCTAGGCAGCAGTTCTGCGGAAAAGGACCTAGGGGTGACAGTGGACGAGAAGCTGGATATGAGTCAGCAGTGTGCCCTTGTTGCCAAGAAGGCCAATGGCATTTTGGGATGTATAAGTAGGGGCATAGCGAGCAGATCGAGGGACGTGATCGTTCCCCTCTATTCGACATTGGTGAGGCCTCATCTGGAGTACTGTGTCCAGTTTTGGGCCCCACACTTCAAGAAGGATGTGGATAAATTGGAGAGAGTCCAGCGAAGGGCAACAAAAATGATTAGGGGTCTGGAACATATGAGTTATGAGGAGAGGCTGAGGGAGCTGGGATTGTTTAGCCTGCAGAAGAGAAGAATGAGGGGGGATTTGATAGCTGTTTTCAACTACCTGAAAGGGGGTTCCAAAGAGGATGGCTCTAGACTGTTCTCAATGGTAGCAGATGACAGAACGAGGAGTAATGGTCTCAAGTTACAGTGGGGGAGGTTTAGATTGGATATTAGGAAAAACTTTTTCACTAAGAGGGTGGTGAAACACTGGAATGCGTTACCTAGGGAGGTGGTAGAATCTCCTTCCTTAGAGGTTTTTAAGGTCAGGCTTGACAAAGCCCTGGCTGGGATGATTTAACTGGGAATTGGTCCTGCTTTGAGCAGGGGGTTGGACTAGATGACCTTCTGGGGTCCCTTCCAACCCTTATATTCTATGATTCTATGATTCTATGATACATTGGTACAGCTGCATTGATGCAGCGTGTTTGGTGAAGATGCTCCAAGCCATGAAAGGAGTAGCCCACAGAGCACTGTCTACACGGGGGGTTAGGCTGGTATAACTATGTCGCTCAGGGGTGTGGATTTTTCACACCCATGAGCGACATAGTTATACCAAAGTAGGTGTGTAGCCTGACAGAGGGGCCCAAGCACAGGCTGTGTGCACAGCCTACTACAAAAAGAAAAGGAGTACTTGTGGCACCTTAGAGACTAACCAATTTATTTGAGCATGAGCTTTCGTGAGCTACAGCTCACTTCATCGGATGCATAGTGTGGAAAATACAGAAGATGTTTGTTTTTATACACACAAATCATGAAAAAATGGGTGTTTATCACTACAAAAGGTTTTCTCTCCCCCCACCCCACGTCTACTACAGTGCCCTTTCACCTAAAATCAAAGCTGCTTTAGCATTCATTATTAATATTACACTTCATTTAACTTTTGACCAAACAAAGTTAACCAGGCCCAAACTCACATCTGGCCCATGTTGCCAACAGGGTCACACTTTCAAACCCACAGTGGTCAATTGCATTTGAAGTTAGGCAAAATGAATTCACCCATCTATAGTTTATGCCCTCCCCGCAAGTTTTGTAAAACTGCCGTGTTATGATTCCACATGAATTCTGCAAGAAACATCTATCCTATGGCAGTGTGATACTAAGAATATAAAAATGCCATTATTTTACCTTGAACATATTTCCACATTTTTCCACTTTTGATTACTTTCCTCCAGGTATTTTTGTTAATACTATCCCCTACTATTCACTCATTCAGTTGGTAGATAATTTCTGTATCTGTGGCTTGCCACTATCATTCCACTGGAACTTTACACACTTTCTTTTGGAGTTAGTGGAGCAGGTATATTGTAGAGCCAACTCCTGGTCTACACATAACATATGAGAACAATCTGAGGCCCTTGGCATGTAAGTTTGATTTGATTAACTGCTTCAGACATGTAAACTATACAGCATTTTATTCACATAATGTCCATCAAGTTCAGTCGAATCAGACTAAGTGTTAAACTGGTGCAGCATCACTAAAGCAGCAATGATCTTGTATCCCTAGATTACAGTAGTGCCCATTACTTGTATCTTTGTTTGAGGTAACTGCACCTGTATTCCCCCTCTGTGGTCCCTTGAAGAAACCCACTGTAGCCTCCCAGTTCCTCAACTCTCCCATGTTTCTCTCTCCCTCTTGACAAGGGGTTTTTCCAGGTTGCACAGTTCCCTGACCACACTGCAGTGCTGAATTTGTAATGAAAGGGGTGACAGCACTTACGCAAGAGCAACATAAAGCTCCAGGGAGCTCCAGCAAGGACTGTGGTAGGAGTCAGTCCTTCAAATCCCACAATGGGTTTTCCTGTGGTTACAAATTCATAATAGTCTTAGTTCAGAATAAGCATGCCCATGAGTAGGTCAGGTGATCAGGAGACAGCACACTCCTCAGGATGTACCTTCAAAAAGCTAGGCTTTTAGATAACCATGGGTGGGGAGTTGTCTTTACCTTGCCCTAGATATTTCCCAGGAAGTCACACGTATTGTCCCAAAAGAAGAGTCTTTGTCTGCCATTTCGTTCAATATAGTTCTTTGATCATCCAGGCCCATAATACACAACTTTTGCATTCAATGTTTTTTTTTTTCTTAGATATGACAGGGACTTCCCATATCTGTCACAACTTGCATCACTGTCTGGATAATTTGACATAATGCAATGAACACAGAATTGCTGAAATAATTCCTTCAGGGTAGAAATGAACAGTGTAGCCAATATTTTAGCAAATAGTCTTATTTGTAAACTAAGTAGCTTGTCTTTTTTAAAACACTGTTCCAAAAAAGAAAACAATATTACAGCTTTTCAAATGTAAATGTATTGGTTACCTCCTGAAAGTCTATTAGTTTTAGAAACGGAAAGAGTTGTTGGAAATTGATTTGAATACAATCACTCATCTTGTAAAGCTGACATGAAATTTCACTTTACCAGACAATTCAGGAGAATAGTGTTAATGGTGCAAGAAAACAGAATGGCCGCATCTTTGAGCTAATGTTGATTTGGAAGAGTTGCTTTCACCAGCAGCCTGGCTGTTCTTATCCCTTCCCACATGTCAAAGCTTTGCAGAGTTGTATGTCACCGGGGAAGCAGTTTGAATGTGCTGGAAAAAATACCAACCAAAGTATTTTATGCTTCCCTGTAACTTTTTAAACAATGAGCTCTAGCAATTTAACTACTACTACTACTGAGGAGCTGCTAATAGACTCAGATTAAAAACTGGACTGAACAGGTAAGGTAAGTTCCATTTTTGTTACCATTTTAATCATCAAATACATGTGTTTTATACCAAGGTGGCATTTGTTTTCTTTCACCAAAGTCTGTGTGAGACAACTGCTAGCCATTTTCATTCTGAAGATGTAAGTAGCATCTTACTCTGTTAGCTTAAAGCTAGCCTCTGCTGGTGTATTACAGTATTGCAGGTAATCAACCGTTTTTGCACAAATAGTGAAGGTCAAAAATTGTATTTTTGGAGAACAAGGTGATGCTCTGTTTCTTTATTTTATACAGAGGGTGATCAGCACAATGGAAACCAAATCATAACGTGACTATTCTACAGGTTTAACTTGTGTATAAAGAAGAATTCCACATTGGTCTAATGTCATGCTAACACGTGCAACAGGCCCTTGCTCAGAAATGAAGCAGAGGACTCGTGCTTCCTGGGTTGTGGCATACAATAGTTACAAAAAAGCCTAAGTGTTTTACATCTGCATGTGGATGGAAATAGTCTTTTGATGCATTCACTAATGCATTAGCGTCGAAGGCCTCAGAGGGAGCTTTTTTTTTTCCCCACACTGCACTCTTTTAAGTCCTCGTTATGAAAGGACTGTGTGGGGATTGTGCTTCATCTGCACGCTATTGACCAATGTTCTACAATGCTGCTGCTTCACCACAGAGGACAACACAAGTGTGTGGGCACAGAATCTGTGCCTACATGGGTCAACGGGCCAAAATCTCTCATGGATGGAGGTACAGAGATTTTGGATGCTACTGTATCTCTGAGGCTCCAGTATTCAGTACTAAGAGTAGTAGTGGCTCTGTACTCCACCTGCTCCCTCTTCCCCCATGGAAAACACATTTGGGGAGTTTGTTCCATTTTCTAGGAGTCAGAATATCAGCCTACGTGACTTAATAGAAACCTGAGATTGAAAATCAGTGCTTCATTGGGGGAAGTGTTGATCACGCTTCTGATTTAATAGATTCCAAACAGGATTGGTTGCAGGCCTTGTAGTGGAGATGAGAACTAAGAGAATCTGAAATGGAAAAATGAAAGTCTTGTCTTGCTTTGCCTTGCCATTTCAGGTGAAAAGCTTCACTGATATTCTTTCTGATTTTGGAGCCTGTATTCAAGCTCTGTTGGACAAATACGTTTTTTTCGCTTCGGCATTGCATGTTAGGGATGGTTGTTTCTGGTTAACGAGGCTTTGGCTGAATATCTAAGCTTATTTTAGAACTCTCCATCTTAGCAGAATTTAATTTTAAAATTCATTTTTTTTTTAAAAATGAGCACAGGTCAGGTTGGATAGTCATACAATGAAAGAATATCACTAACTGCTGGACTCAGTGCTAATTAGATTGTTCCTTACAAGGACTTAATTTTAGCATTTTTATAGTCTGGATGGTGTTCATGTCTATTGCAAGTGTTGTAGTTTGCTTAGCACATGATAACCTTACCTCCTAAAATTCCATAAAGGCAAGAGGACAAGATTAGAGTTACCAAATAAAATGTTTCATTTGTGCTGTGCTCTAAATGAGCACTGGTTATTTTCTTTCAAGTATCATTGACTTGACTGCACTCAAGTTTAAGAAACTTTAATAGAATTTGTATTAATTATTCTTCTTTCATAACTTAATTTGGGCACAATTTCACTTTTTTTTTTTTTAGGATGTGATTAGAACACACACACATGCAAACTACATCTCACATGTCTACAAAGGAAAGATCTAATTTGTAAACTGAGACTCAAGATTAGTCCATGGATTTTACATTCATCCAGCTGGAGATTAAGCCATCCAAGGCATTACCAAATGTAGCACGTCTGCAGGTTTGATGTGGTAATACAAAATTATGCTTACATTTGCTATTCAAGGTTATTGAATCTAATAACCTAGTGTTATAGGCTATTACTAATTAATCTATTTGGGCAATCTCAATTTAGGGCCAAAATGATTTTTGTTTACTTTTGGAAATTAAATTCAGTGCATCTAATTATCATAAGACTTTGTTTTAATTCCTCTTTATTCATTGGTCTGATTCTGCAGCTGAAATTACTAAAAGGATCTTGTGCATTATTATAATTCTCAATATAATTAAATATCAATCAGTATTGTCAAAAATAAATATTAGCCAGGGTGTGCAGTTTTAAAACAGAAGTAAACTGTGAGGTATAAAGGAAGGCAATACCCTGCTGCTTAAAACTTTATGGCTTCACATTAGTTTCCACAGAGTAATGTATTTGAAAGTAATTAAAATTGATTCCTCTGGAAATGAATGTACAATGTATGTATGTTAGTACAAAATTACTTGCATTTTCAGTTGTGTAGTCTGTGGGCCTGATTCTGGTCACACTGGTATAATGCCACTTGATTCAATGGAGTTATTTCTAATATACCTCTGTCGTTCAAAGTTGTCTTGGGTGTGTCCGAAAACTGTGCATAATAAAGAATGTATCAGTTATGAGTTGTTTGAAGAGCTGTAGCTCTGTCAGACACATCTGAGGTGAGAGCACTACCTGCAATGTTAACTTGCAGCTCTCTAAGTGGCAGAACCTCTGCAGGTGTAAATTTTTATAGTCCCATTGATGCCAGTGGAGATATCACAATTTATACCTGCTGAGGCTCTTTAAGACTCTCTCTCTTCAAATTTCTAGCAGGCAGTTTCTCCTCTGTCCAAACAGCCACTCCCCTTATAAAATGCTTTACAATGTGTGTTCAGCATACCAGTTAACGATACAACCTTAACGTGCATCTCAAATGGCAGTACGTACCTGACTCTCTGATGAATCAATTCTGTATGATTAAAAAAAAGTCTAATTCACCTGAAATTTTAGAAACTGTTTGAGGGTAGACAAGCTTTAGAGTGTTTTACTCGCCCAGATGTTTGTTCAGCAAGTGAGGTAATTTCATGAAGCAGCACTCCTGTACAGTAGCTGTACTGTGGTACTGCTATCGAACGTAAACATAGACTTACCACCCTCGATGGGGCAACAGCCCTGCCCACTGTATATGCCTATGGGGTGCATGAGAGCCAACCCCAGTGAATATGGAGCTTGAGTAAACATTATTAAGGTAAAACTTAGAACAGGGGTAGTCAATAGGTGGACTGCGGGCCAAATCTTGTCCATCAGACGCTTTTGAATGGACCCTGAAATCTTTTTATTTACTTATCATTATTGTTATTTTTTAAATTATTTTCTCTGGAGTCTGAACCTTGACCAAGAAAATTTGGACCTTGACAAAAGAAATAATAGACTACCTCTGTCTTAGAACATTTGTCGGTCTTTTACTAACATGTATGTGCTATAGTTGAACGGCAAAGCGTAATGCCCTAATGGGCACCATAATGGACTATTTCAAATGTCTGTCTCAGGCTCTTGCTACATGTGCTTGTAAGCGTAATCTAGGGTTGTAGTTCAGCCATAGTCTTCAAATCATAAATTGAATTGCAAAAGCAACTGAAGGGCACCTTGGTCTACAGCGGTATCTCTGGCATGGCTTGCCTCGGTTTGTTAAACATTTGTTTCAGCTAATAGAGGTTTATGGGCATGCTGTGCGTCATTGACATGAGTTACCAAAAAAACCCAACCCCCAACCAAAAAACTAACAAAGCCACATATCTTACATATTAAATATTTCATTCATTGTTTACAAACTACAAGAGTTGGAAAAGATACACCGTCCAAAAATAGATATTTTACAGTAATTCACATTTTAAAAACACATTTACAGTAAAATTTCACATCTGTGCTTCTTACTCCATACTGCACTTCAGTGCTTCTGATCTCACTGATTTTTCTTCGCTGGTGCTAGTCTAATGGAAATGAGGATTATACAGTACTTCTGAATAGATTCTGCCAGGGATGACTTAACGGTGCCCGACTAGAAAATGCCTGAGCTGTTTCTGCCACTTGTGAAGATGTAGAAAACTCTGCTTGTATTAGCATTGGCCAGGAAGCCTGATCATAATATTTTCATTGTGTGAAATACTTGTAAAATTTAGATTGCATTTAAAAATGTTCAACCTTCAGCTGCATATTGTTTTTTTGGTCCTAAAATGAGGGTTTTTTAGAATCTAGGTTTAATGCCCTTGTCATGGCCATGAATACACCATGATGATATTCTATTTCTGCAAAGTGCTCTCACTTGCTAAGTGATGGGCAGCAGCAGTAACTGGCAGCACTCAAACTTTCTGATACCACTTTGATACATACCCTATCTGTCTCTCTGAAGGGCTTATCCCGCCTATTCAAAACGTACATAGCAATTAACCAAAATAAAAACAAACGCTACTTTGAATAACTGCAACAACAGGAATCCATTCACAAAGATACACAATTTCTGAAGGAAGCTGGGAAACAAAGTGAGAGGAATTTCTCTTGTGACCCTTAGGGCTTGATCTTGCATCCTGTAGCAGGGGTCAAGCCCAAGAAGCGCATCTCCAATGGCTACTACAGTCAACTGAATCCATACTGCTCCACATTGACTTCCCAGGATCCTGAGCACAGCACCAACCTAAACAGCATTGCAGCATTTAGCTTGGTGCTTACTTAGTTGGCTAATCCTGACTAATGGGACCACCACCCAAGTCTTTATGAACAAAAGGAAAAATTGTTACCAGTAAAAAAGAAACAGACTCATGTGTGAAAGGGAAAGTAATGATAACACACAGCACTACATTCAGGTTCCACAGAGAAACACGCAGAAGAGCGACTCATTTGAAAACAAGACCAGAACCTCATTTATACTCTCAAAATGCCACCTGAGGTAGTACTAAAAGGGGATTCCTGAGCCCTTGAGGTGGAAAGGGCAATATTTTTGTTAAACTATAGTACATCTATGAAGCTTTCAAAAATATCATTGAATTGTTCAGATACTACCTTCTACTCTAACAAATGTACCCATTGGTTGAAATCTGAGCAGTCAAGGGCATTTAGCTACACATTAACTTTAATAAAAGATGTGTGGCTCTATGCTGTAGACTGCTTTGAAGTTCTCAGCCATTCTCTGTAGAGATTTGGGTGAATTTTTTATACAGTTTTCAACAAATATTCATTTGCAACTGTTCTAACGATGCTTGCTCCCTTTCAGGCTTACTTTCCCCAAGCACTGAAGTTTCACTTTCATGGAGGTTCATAGAAAGAAAAGTTCAAATTCCCATGTAAGTGTTTGTGGAAAGTCAATTTTTAGTTCATAGATAAATAGTTGCACCAAAAGTACTTGCAGTAAGAGTTATGCCAACCCAATCAAGGAACAGAATTAATACCATGTGATCAATCACAACTAATTAACAAAACTTGCAATGAACCATTCATAGTATGTACAGTAAAATCTGCAAAATACATTTGCAGAAGTCAAATTAGTAGCTAAGTGAGGAAATCAGATTAGTGCTTAAAACCCTGTTTTTCTTATGGATGACTGGCTTGATTGGACAGATTAATTCTGTGGATATATGGGGGGGACTCTCATCTGGCCAGATCTTCCACCACCAAGGAGTGTAGCAGACCTAAGAATCGGACCCTTGGAACACAGGCTGACCACAATGGTATTGTCTCTAAATGAACCAAAATACTGACTTTCTAACCAAGGGAAGGAAAAAAAGACCGTATGTTCTGTAAAATATTTAACAACCTTTTTGCTCATGCACGCGCGCACACACACAAAATCCTCACCAACTTCTTTTAAATGTCAGCAGGAAGCAAGAATTTCATACTGAGAGCTGATAGGCAACAACAAAAGATAGCCCTTGTTGGCATAGGAAGAGGTGCCACAGATAAAAACAATTCCTCTCAAGAAAACCTTGAGCTGCATCACAAGTGTTATTTTCATAAGAGCTATGCATGAGCTAATGCTGGTCACAAAGTATACAGTGGGGAAGAGCCACCCCATTCATGTGCTGTCATGTGTTGCTCTGGCCAGTCTCTCAGAAACAGTTGTCAGCTCCAGACTGGAGTAGAGGAGAGATGCAGGAGAAAAATTCCTTCTCTCAAATGTCTACTGCAGTCAGACACTATGTTGCAGATTGCATAATCAGTCTGATGAATGGGACAGTTAGTTCAGAGCTTGTTCTCCTGCCACCCATGGGCGTTCTTTCCAAACTTGTACACTAGCCTTCTGTCTATGCGTTCCAAAATTCCAGTTTTATAATAATACCTGCAGTAACAAAACATAAGTGGTATTTACTTTAAAGGAATCGTTCCCAAGTAATACACGATAGAAACATAACAGAGCAGTCAATCTGATGTTTTCCATCAAACAGCAATCCTTTCTTTCTGTTAAATGGATATTTTCACACCCCCAGATCAGCTTGCATTATAGAGTTTAAAGCTTTCCCAGACTTCATGAAGGGTGAAATTTGCTCCTTTTAAAACAAACATTGCATGTGTGTTTTTGCTTCTAAGATGACCACAGTTCAGAATGAACTGCTAGGATTATTGCCAAAGCAATAGAATTATTGCCAAAGCAAAGGAAAGGTAGATAGTGTCACATTACAAGCCATGGGCCAAATTCTCAGCCCGTGTAAGTCAGAATAGCTCCATTGCCTTCCATGGAGTTATGCTGATTTATACCAGGCGACAATCTGGCCCTGTAATCTTATCTGTAACCAAAAGAGCCATGATTCTGTCTCTTGACGTTTGGATAATACACTAAAAAGCTATGCAATCAATATAATTGTGTGAAATGGACTCATATAACACACTATGAGTAATGTGGTGGCATTTTCACCTATTAACGCACCGGAGAGCTCTGCTCAGTTTTTCATATGTCATTCTGTCGTTTCGCTTTCTTTGTCCCCACATCTTTGCCAGGGCTTCTGACTTAACAACTCGAAAGATGCCTTGTTCTCTGTCCTCCCAATCGAGAATGCCACAATTTTCTTCTGGAGACAGGAGAAGGTCTCTTACAAATTCCCACAAGTGAGAACTCTGCAGGCCTTCAGCAGGAAAAGGACAGAAGATTAACAGACTTTCAGAGATGCAGTACTATAACCATAGAAATAATCAGTACAGCAGGTTTGTCAGACTGTGCTCAAGATCTTTAACCACTTATATCTGGAATCCATTTTGCTTACAAAATCAAGTGCATTGCTTATCTGTAAGCAGAATCAAATTATCTGCTGCAGACTGACCTTGAAAAGGAACTAATTCTAGAATCTGTCTTTTACCCCAGTAAAATTTTGAATTTTTGTCCTTTAAAAAGTTGGGATGAAGTTGCATCCTTGACAGGTTTAGCCTCCAGGAATCAGTATGGATTTCCACAGAATAGTAATGGAACTCCCTAATAAAGGACAGCTGGATTTGGGGATTGTTTTTAAAGCCCATCTTTAGATTAATTTCAAAAGGTTTGACGTGAATTTAGTGCTGGTAAAAGGTTGTGGATTAACAGCTGTGATCAAATTCCCCTTTATCCATGAACATTTACAGCACTGGCAGCAGGTGAGCAAACTTCCCCTCACAGGTCGATTTCTCTGGGGTGCTACAATTTAAGCCTGAGGCTTGCCTGAGTTCCAAATGTTCTGGAAGGGACAAGAATCTCCTAAGAAAGTGGCCACACCTGGTTACCGTGTGCGCATGAATGTGTCACGCTTAAGGAGATTCTGAGTAAGTAATGTTTCAGGAACCAGGCAAATGGTGAAGCTGCAAACCCAATATTACCAACCTCAAGCATTCAGAAGTCTTCAGCCAGGCCTTCCAAAATCATGAGTGGCTTCAAAAAAATCCTGAGGTTTTTTTTTTTTAAATAAATTCATTTGGGTTTGTTTATTTGCCTCCTGGATTTTGAGCCTTTAGGTTACACTCAGTTTTCGTTTTCCAGCTTCTCTCCACAACTCTGAAGGCTAGAAGCTCACTTTTTTAATAAAATGAAAGCTGAGATTCTTTTGATTCCAGGCAAGCACCCATGTAACGAGACTCATGCTACAATTGTGAGAGATGGCAACACTGTACCAACCACCACTTTATGTTTTGCTTATCTGGGGTATCGCTAAGTGATTCACCCCTCTGTGACAAGCATTTAAAACCAGGGCTTTATACATCTCGTAATCTTTCAAGCACAAGTTCTGCATTGCAAATATATACCTACTTGTTCTACCACGGCTGTGACATTCTTGACTCTTCGTGCCCCCTGTTCTCAGGCATGCCTTATCATTGTCTGGAACAGAATTACAAAATAACATGACACGTGAAGGAGGAGGAATTAGAATCTGGTGATAATGTGGTCAAAAGGGCAATGTGTTCACCTACTCAAATGTCATGCAACATTGAGTCAAACTGGGGATGTGATCTGTTGTTAAAGTTATCTTTTAATAAAAAATAAACAGCTTTATCATAAAGATAAACCAAAATGAATAATTAACTTGCAGTGGAACAATTTGACAGAGACAAGCACCACAAAGAAAAAAAAAAGAATGAAACCATTTTACATATCATCTAAAGTATGTCTGGATAATTTGGTTTTAGGGAATTTAGGACTGTCTTCAACAACTGCATATACATCTGTGATGTGAAACCTGGGACTCTCCTGGCTTAGCACTCAGCCTACACTGTGGTTGAGGGTTCATATGGCCAAAGTGCTACAGCAATAGAGGAATGTGAGATTTGGCAACAACACTGCAGGGATGCAAGCCATATCACCCAATTAGAGAAAGGGGGCCTGTCATGATATTGCTGTGACATAAGCAGAGCTGGTCAGAAGAGGGGACTGAAGGAGGAATCTCAAAGGCTGATTAACACTACTAGTTCTGCAACTTCTACAAATCAGCAGATCTGTCCTGCCTTGCACACGGATAACAAGTTCTTCAAGATGAGTATTGGGGCTCTCTCTCTGTAGCAGTGGTACTAAAACAAAGAAAACCTGGAAAGCCACTTCCCTGAATGGAGTAGCAGAGAGCTACAAAATAATCAAGGTGGGAAACATTTTATGATGCCTGGGGTCAGAACTTTGCATTATTGTGCAACCCACTCTTCAGTGTGTGTGTGTGTGTGTGTGTGTTAGATGTTCCTTTTGAAGGGCTGATCCCCCGGGGTTTCTGAGTTTGCTGCAGCCTCTTGTGAGAGTTCTTAGTCTTGAGTTGAAAAAGAGACTCATTCTTTTCGTGCTGAAATTCTGGAATTGAGATCCTCCTGCCAGCCCAAATGGCATTAACTAGAATTACATACGAGACAATGCCACATCACCATCACCACGTGATGGCAGGACAATGCACCAGTGTGCTTCCCTACCCACTTCCTGGAGTGACATTTTGGCACCTCTGGTCATTTGTTCAGTGCACTCTGTACTGCCTTGAAACATGTGATCCTGTGTCAGAGGGTTTTCCACACTGCCTATAGCCAGGCAGAACACGAGTAAGCCCAGGCATACCCAGGGACTCTGCCTCAGTGATAGCGCTAGGTCCTTAGTGGAAAGGGGAAAAAGGAGCCAATGTTGGGAACCTCATCAGTCTTTCCCTACCCACCACAAGAGTCTTTCATTTAAAGCATTCAAGTGGAGACAATTTTTGGAGTATTTTCTCACTTGTAAAAATCCCTTGAACTGCTGCCTCTGGAAGTATTGCTAATCATAGAACACACCGCATCTTTCCTAGTGAATAGAGCTTTGCATGTACAAAACAAGGTTACTTACAATCTTTGATAGGTGGCTTGGTTTCTTCAATGTCATTAAAAAAGGAAATGCCTGTGGGGAGGAAAACATGTAATCCAGTGTTCAATTCTCTCGTCACACACTGTGCAGAACGACTTTACGTTGAACCTTAAGGCACAGCTAGAGCCCTTTCCCCACTATATTAGAATGTCTGGATATAAACTCACAATAGAGAATATAGAAACATATAAATTGCAACAAGGAAGATTAGTCTCCTGTCTATGCAAAGCCTGCTGCTAAAGATCAGCTTTCCAGCCCACTTCTCTGACCTTGTCACAACTATCTTCAGATCCCTTCACTGGCTTCCTCTTACTTCCCATATCAAGGTCAACCTCCTCATCCTTGTCTTCAAGGCGAAGACAAGGTATCACCTACTTCAGCATGCTTCTCTGCTCTCATTACCTCTTAATGGCCCTGATGTGCTCTTTTTGGCTTGTGCCATGCTTCCTGTCTACCTGATCCTTTTGTATCTTTCTCCAGCTCTCACTTTTGCCATTTTCCTTATTGTCCTGTACACTTTGATTAGTCCCTCTTCCTTCATCAGATCTCTCCTTAAAAGCCCATTTCTTCACTTCTCCCTCCACTACTTCAAGCAGAGATCCTCTATTGTAGCAAACTCCATAGCGCAGCAGCATCTCTATACAGCAGCAAGAGTGCTCAGACTATTAAATAAACATATTACATACCAAAGACCCCTTCAGTGAAAGAAAATTCAGGTTGCAAAATCCGGCACTCAGTTTAGGCAATGCCAAAGTTAAGGTTGCCTGTATAACCATAATTTGCCCTCTTTGTGCATATGCATTATGATAAGGCCTTTAATTGCATAATCACATATGGGTTTTTTTCTATAGGACCCCAACCTAATTCAGTGCACAGGATGGATGATGCACACTGAATAAGCAGCTATTTAGGTATTTCTCATCATTTTTCATCACAGGCCTTATTTACTGCACACCATTCAACACCAGTGTTCCCTCTAATTTTTCCCACCCATGTGTGGAATGAATTTTGTTATGTGCACCAATATGGAGGTGATGGGTGACACATGCCTCCATATAGGTGCACATAACAAAATTCATGTGGTGGGGTTGGGGCTGAGGGGTTCAGAGTGTGGGAGGGGGCTCAGGGCTGGGGCAGAGGGTTGGGGTGGGGGGTAAGGGCTCCGGCTCGGGGTAAGGGTTCTGGGGTGCTGCTGGGGATGAGGGGGCTCAGGGCTGGGGCAGAGGGTTGGGGTGTGGAGGGAGGGGGTGAGGGCTCCGGCTGGGGGTGCGGGCTCTGGGGTGGGGCCGGGGATGAGGGGTTTGGTGTGCAGGCTGCCTCGGCTGCGATGGGAAGAGAGGACTCCCCCCAACTCTCTCTCCCTGCAGCAGTACCTGGGCTAGGTGGGAGGGGTGCCTCTCCCATGGCCCCAACCCAGCCTGGGCCAGACCGGCTGTGGGAGAGGCACCCTTCCCCCGGCCCCAACGCGCTGCGGCCCAGAGTGCGCCCAGCGCTCGCTCCGCATTAGGAGACTCCCTGGCTGTTGTCTGGGTGAGCCGGGGGAGCATGCTTAGCTGCTGCGCAGGGCATAATGGCAAAGCGCCGCGCCTCCTGTTTCATGCACGGTGCGTTTGAGTCGCACTGCTGCCACTGTGTCAGAGCCTCGGCAAGAGCGGGGCTTGGAAGCGTGCGTTTCGGCTGAACGAGGCCCTGCGCAGCAAGTCCGGCCCGGGCTGGGTTGGGGCTGTGGGAGAGATGCCTCTCCCCTGGCCACGGCAGGCCCATGGCTGGTCTGGTTCTGTGGGAGAGGAATCTCTCCCTGCTGCAGCCCTGAGCGCCTCTTGTGGCGCTTAATAGGTTGCTGTGCAGCCGCACAGTTTAGAGGGAACTTAGTTCAACACCTGCACTTTGTACAGAACTGTTAATTTCATCATGGGTTTTCCTGTGGTGCTCAATGGGATGTGTATTCCTAAATCCTTTAGGTGCTTTTGAAAGTCTCCTCTCAAGTGACTTGCCCAGCAGCACATAGGAATTCTATGGCAGAGGCAGGGATAAAAGCCAATATTCCAGAGCAGCAGTCGACTGCCTAAAAACACAAGACCATTTTTTCTCCTGCAGTCCCGTCTCATTCACCACCCACATTCTAACTTCTGCAACCAGTATGACAGGGTTCCTGTGGACAGCAGCCTCATTTACTGCACAACCCTGATTCATCCTCAGAGCATCAACTCCTAGCATGTCCCTTCACCAACTCATCCCCAATTCTTCTTCTCCCCCTCAGCCTGTCCGTGTCCCCCTCATGTGTATTGCCCCCAACCTGTCCCTGTCCTCTGCTCCTAGCCCATTCCTTGTGCGCCCTGTCCTCCGTCTGCTCACCACCTATCTGCATTGGAGTCAAGCTGTTTTCCCTTCTCCTCTGGGATGTGAATGTGGGGAACATGGCACGCACTACCTGCTCTCAGTTCCTGGGCCTGGAGCCACAGTGGCTCCCAACAGTAAGGAGCAAGTGCAAGGAAAGGCCTGCACTGTCAGTCACTCATGGCCCTCCAGGGGCTGTTCTAGCAGCCAGGTATTGCTAGAGTGGAGGGATGCTTAGGCCATGCCCCTTTTTGCCATGGACATACCTACTACATCAGTTGCCAGCAGCCCTATGACAACTCGACACCACTCAACAATTCTCCTAGACCAGGAGAATCCCGAAGTAGCCAGGTAAGCCAGCTTTAGGAAAGCCTTGAATCACTGAGAGGCACAAAGCAGCTGGAATGCATTGCAGGATTGGGTCTAGCTCTATAAATAATTACCCAACAATGTATAATCCATCTGGAGATGGGAAAAATAGTGTGGCACTGGAGTAGACTTGCTAAGTCTCCCTGTCCTGGTCAACGAAAAGTCAGTCGTCTAAATTATCATCAGAACTGAACCCTACAGAACCATCCTATTAATCTCCTGGAATCTAAAATAAAGGCTAGCTGTAGAAGAAATTTCACTTTCCTTCAATTATGCCAGGCAGGCAATAGTTTAGAAGTTTATGAGCCTAAATTCACTTAAGCAGCAATAAATCTTTTAATCTTTTAGGAAGCAAAAAATGAGGTGGAAAATCAGTAAAGAAAACTGATTATATTTGAGAATAATGGCAAGTATATTAATGAGGGTCTCATATTTGTATTATACATTATACTGATAGCATGTGCCAAACAAAACATCATGCCCACCATCAGATAAACAGTGCAACCTCTGATGTTTTGAGAGGAACACAGTAGCAGTATATTGTGTTGGTCTATGTTAAATGGCCTTAGTCCAGTTTGGTGGGCTCAGTCCAGTTCTACCTGAGCTAAAACACCACATTTTGCATCCAGGACAGTCTCAGTGGAGAAGCCAAGAACTGAAGGGGCCATGGAGTATGAACTATGGTCTTACTCCTACAGCTGAACCTGTCAAGTCAGGCTTGAGTGACATTGAGGGGGCACAGTTGGGAAGCCAGTAACCTTGTTGCCTATGCTATCTTCTATCTGTTGCATTTCTAATCTGCTGATCATTGTAGTATCTAGACACCAGATGTGCTTTGCCTCTTCTGTGAATAAATAAGGGACTTTAGTCCCAGGGCTGTCAGGCAAGCACCTTCCACTAGCATAAAGTTCACACAAAATTTGAAGCATTTTTTGTTTTGCATTCAATCTCTGAAACACTAACCATGTATCCTGATGTTCTGTAAGATGAAATAAAGGTATTCGCCACAAACGCCGGCAGCATCTGTGAACTCCTCCTGGGTCATGTTACACAGCTGTAAGCCATTAATATTAAAGTGAGAAAAGGAGATGCAGTTGGCGTCTAACTTGTATTGGTCACAGCAAAACTGCAGCCACTCACAGACATTGTGTTTACTCCAGTATTCCGGGTGAATAGATGTCCAGCAAGAATCGCCGACTGCAAGAGATTCAGCAGGAGAGAGAAATGAAGCTGAAATACTTACATTCTGAAATTCTTTCCAAAAAGCATGTTCCAAACAAGAGTCGTTCCTGTACCTTATTCTAGTAAAACCACAAGCTTCCTCAATTATTCCTTTTAATATTGTCTACTTATGTTTTGATGCCTAGTATTACAGCCTTTTGCACCTAAGGTATTATTATTAATTATTATGTAGAACATTATTATAGGAGGATCTCAAAAGCACATTCCTCTCAATCTATCACACCCCAAGTGTGATACACAAGATGAAACACTGACCCAAAGTGAGAGGCACAAAAAATATCAATGCAGGATAATTAAAATACTGTGGGATCAAATCCTTTAGCATGAATAACTCTCTTTCTCGCCTAAATTTCATGGTTATTTCCTTCTGATGTAAATAAATTGTCAACAAAAAAAGTGAAGGGACACCAAATTTCTCTGGTGCATAGTACATTTTGCAATAAAAATGAGCAATGTTTCTCATAATGAGAGGCTGAGTCACTTGAGAGATGTCTCAAAGCACGCTACAAGCCTTAAAGAAACCTAACAATACCCCTGGCAAGTAGGTAAATATTGTAAGTTTATTACTAAGGGAAATGCTTGTTTTCACAGCTATACCCAGCAAGTTATCATCACGCAATTCATCCTGAAGTACATAGTAAGTGTTAGGGTTTTGTGAACCTTTTTTTAACTTGTTATATTAGAGACTGCCACTAGATGGTCCAATGTGTAGTTCCCGGCAAAGTTCTTTTTAGGGAAGCATCTCTGACAGATAAAGGAAAGAGAGGTTTCAGAGGAACAGCCGTGTTAGTCTGTATTCGCAAAAAGAAAAGGAGTACTTGTGGCACCTTAGAGACTAACCAATTTATTTGAGCATGAGCTTTCGTGAGCTACAGCTCACATGCTAGTTGAACGGGTAGGCAAATTTTAGTCTAAAATATTTCAGTCAAAAGTGTCAACATTTTTTCAACAAATGTGAAAAAGTTTCTCAATCAGCAAAAGAGTTAGTGAGAAAATCTTGTTGCTATTATTTTATCATAAAACCTGAACATTATTTTTTCTGTGATTTGTTTGTAGAGTAGTTTTTTTTAAAAACTAGTTCTGATGCTGAAAGTAGGAGCAGTGTAACAAAGGCACACGCTGTAGTCAACAGACATTATTACTATATAGATCACATATACAGGGGAGCTGGGATTTGAATACTGTATCTTTAGATGTAAACACAGATCTCTACCACTTGAGCTAACAGAGAACATCTGTAGCTAACTGTAATAGGAGGCTTTGTACCTGCAAACCAGATACTAGAGGGAAACGTACATGGAAAAGGCCTTCATCTTGCAAGCAGCTCCCACTGGATATCTGTGCAGGTGCAGCCTGTATGGAGCAACTGCTAGAATGTCCTTTAGCTTTGGATGCATTTTACTAAAGCCTGTGAAAAATCGAAACAAAATTCTGCCTCCTAGACTCATTATTTCTATTAACTCGCTGGACAAACTATTTTAGTTATACTCAGACAGATTCTGTTTGTTATACTGGAGTCCTTGAGGAAAAGTAATGATTTGCCTCAGGAGAGATTCTGGGCCAGTGACAGAAATATCAGCCTTTGAGACTATTGCTCTATTCATTTTAAAAGAGCTATGCCAATTTAAACCATCTGAGGCTCTGGCTCTCTACTAATCATGACTGAGCAAACACATGACAGTAAATAGCCAGGGAAAGGCACGTAACTACCATAGGGATGAAAATATTATACTTATCTAGGAAAGTAGTTAGATTAGATTGATACTGTTTCCTTTCTGTTCACATCTCATCTGAAAGCATCTTTTGTCTCATTTTAGATTTCCTAATTCTTCTTTCCAATCAATCAGCCAGGATTTATTATTTCATGTTCAGATTACATTTTTAACCCCATACATTTAGTTTTGGGACACCGTTTGTATGAAAAATATATGCAATATACAATCAGATGGCAGTGCATGCAAACAATATGAACTGTAATTTTTTTTGTCATCAGCCTCGCCAGGCAGTTTACTTCAGGGTGTAAATGCTGCTGTTGTTTTAGACTTAATTGCCCCAATGAAATTAATGGAATGGTTCAAAATTGTGACAATGTCTGAAACACGGATCTTGCATGCTAAATGGATTTCTATAATATAACTAAGATCTTTTTCATTAAGTTTTAAAACTTACAGGACAAGTGTGTTCTTTCATGTACTGTAAATATCTCCATTTATTTGTGCATATAGAATTAAAATAATGCTGAACGTATTCTTCAGTGTCATAGACCCCATGAGGATCTATCATCCCATCCAAGGGAGGCAGTCTAGAAAGGAGGAGATGTGGGCAAAAGACGCAAACTTTGGATCTGAGTTTTGGACTCTCAAACCTTTGAGGATATTTGAATCTGAGATTTTGTTTGGTCCTTTATAAAGAAAGAAGTCAGCTGTGGCCTACAGGTGGACACTGGATCAGATTCTATAGGCCCTGGAACTGTGTGTATAGCTGTGCCAGAGGATGATTGAGTCGTGGTGGGAGAGAAGTAGTTGTACAGCCACCATCCCCCCTCAGGCCTTTTGCTGGAGAAGGGCAGCTTTGCTGAAGAAGGGCAGAAGCTTTGCTGGAGAAGGGCAGCTTGAAAGTCAGCTGTGCTTCACCGGAACCCTGTCTCTGGAGGCTAGCCAGAAGAGGCATAGAAACAGTGTTGGGGACTGTGAGGGCTGGCTCCAGGCCTCCTGGCAGAATGGGAAAAGGGTAGCCTACCTTATTCCCAAATCAGGTGGAGGCACCAAGGCATGAATCCAGCCCTATATTTTTGGTGTTGTCTTGTTTGAACCTTTGGGATCCTTGAGCTGTTTGGATTTTTTTCTGCTTATGTAGGAGATGGGGTGAGGGTCAAGGCCACAACTTCCTTCCAATGTGTTGAAGAGTTAAATGAAGTTTGCTCCTTTGGTATATCTATTTTTAATTCCCTTAGGGCAGGGATCAGCAACCTTTGGCCCGCGGCTCGCCAGGATAAGCCCCCTGGTGGGGCGGGCTGGTTTGTTTACCTGCCGTGTCAGCAGGTCGGCCGATCGCAGCTCCCACTTGCCGCGGTTCGCCGCTCCAGGCCAATGGGGGCTGCGGGAAGCAGTGCGGGCCGAGGGATGTGCTGGCCGCTGCTTCCCACGGCCCCCATTGGCCTGGAGAGGCAAACCGCGGCAAGTGGGAGCTGCAGTCGGCCAAACCTGCGGACACGGCAGGTAAACAAACCAGCCCGCCCCGCCAGGGGGCTTACCCTGGTGGCTGTGTGACGATCCCTGCCTTAGGGTAACATGAAATAAAAGCAACTGTTCCTCTTAACTGTTCCAGTTAAAAAATACAGTAAGTAACTTTGAAATACTTAAGCAACTGGTTCTGAAATTTTGATTTGACTTGACCGTGATAAATATCAGCTTTGCTGGCAATATAAAGGCCATAGCGTGTTCCTTTCATGGAACAGTTCTTGTCAGGATTAGCTTCTCTATTGGCTTCTAAAAAGATAGGATTCTTTTTGGAAGTCAGAAAATATTCTAAGGCCCCAAAAAGTGCTGACATATGTCACGGGCACTCAGAAGGTGTTGACATGAAGGTCTGGCATTTTCAAAAGCGCTCTTCCTTTACTCCTTACACTGAAGTTTAGCTCCTGAGTAGCATTCTCTTCTGTTGGGGTATGCATTGTAACAAAAGATTATGCAATTTGGAATACTCTTCTGGAAGAAAGATCAGCAATAGGACAGAGCCTCCACAGGAGATGTACACATTTCCTTTGAGTGGGAGAGAAAGGACCAGATACGTTTTCCTTGCTGTGTAGTGAAATTCTAAGTGAAAAGTATCCAGGTGAGATAAGGTGGGGGGAGCAAATAAATCACTCAGCAGCCAGCACAGAAACATTTTAGAAGTGTGCCTAGAACTAGAGGGGGGCTGGAACAATTTTTATAGTAGAGGTGTTGAGAACCTTTGAACCAAACAGTAAACCCCATATATAATGGAAACCACTTCAAGCCAGGGGGTGCTGCAGCCCCCTGATGCAGCCCTAGTTTCAGCACCTATGACTACAGGTCTCTAGGGGAGAGGGGAAGTTGAAAGCAGAGATAAGTGGGAGCCACAGAGTTCCAACCATGACTTGGACCTTTCCGGAGTTGTGGTAACAAGGATCAAAGACTTAGTGTAGATAGGACTCAAGCAGGCACAGGGATTTTTACCACTGACTTCTATAACCGTGCTCTGTACTCAAGGCAGTATGGGATACCTGTTCAGATTTTCCCAGAATGCACTGGTTCAGGCACAGCTGTACTGACAAACCAACAAGATATACATGTTAGTGCAGGGAAAAACGCTGCTTTATCGACATCAGATGAATGTAGCAGAGCCTGATTACATATAACATGTTTGTCCGTACAGTAGATCAATTCTATAGCCCTTTTCCATAGACCAGTTCCACGCTGTAAGAGAAAGTGAGCTAGAATCTTACAAGACATAATTCTGTGTAAATACAGGTGGTTTATCCCTAGCATGGTTCTAACTGTGATGAGACCAGAGCTGCACTTTGCACTCAGTCATCTCAGAAATTCTGCCTGTCTCATTACAGGCTCCTGCAGTTTTGTCAAGTCTTCTCCACTATTTTATGTGAGGAGGAACTCAGCTCACACTTGCGTATTCGAAGTCCTATGGTACTTTTTTCCAAGAAGTATAAGTATCTTGACTCTTATCTTGGCCAGATTACAGTCTGGGGAAAACCTTACTGTGTTGGCCTAAATGCCTCTCATGCTTCAGATCAATGAAGTATTTGTCTTCCTTTTCGATCCTAAGTCTACTTGTATAGCATTGCTAGCACTGATATAATATAAATATGCGTGAAATTTATTCCTGGGCTACTGGGGAAGGGAAAAAAAGTGAAAACAATGTAGTTGGTTCTATAAGAATGTTTTAAATCAGCTCACGGGAAAAGTTATTGCAGCCCTAAAGGATGCTAGAAATGTGTCAAAGCATCCAACACTGAGCAATCCTAGGGAGAAAAGTGGAAGGGGAGATGCAGCTGCAGACAGGGTCAAATGAAGGCCAAGTACATACCCTGCCCAACCCATTTTAGTATGCAATCTCAGGTAGAATCACAGCACAAAGTGGAATTGATGTAAGCTTATGAAACATTTCAATTACTTTACAGTAGACAGTCTAATGTTCTTGCAGTGTCTATGTGCAATACTGACCTTTAACTAGATGGAGTCTGAACTGCACAACTACATGGGTAGAAAATTTTCCAATGGAATGATTTTCCATTGGGAAATACAAAGATTCATTGAAATTGACACATTCCAAAATTTTGTTTAGAAAAAAACTGAAAGATATCTTGATAAGGTTGACATTTATAAGATAAGATAAAATTTAAAAAGTCAAAGCTGAAACAAAACATTGATTTACCTGAAATGAGTCACCCCCTTTCCCCCAAGATTTTGTTTCACAGGAAACTAAGAAATTCTTTGTTTTTGCTTTGATTCCAAATGAAAACAAATTTCAAAATCAGAGAATTTCCCACAAACAAGAACTTCTAGTTCCTGCACAGCACTTGAGATTCTTCTTTAGCTGAAGCGTTAGGGACCTGTGCCCCTTTGGAGCAGATTCTATTTCAAATCACATGGAAAATTTTGAATGGCCAAGATTTGCAGCACAGAAACAAGCATGAAGTCCATGATGATCATAAACTTTCATGGTTTAAACTCTTTGAAACGTGCTGTTCTCCAATACTTAAACTGTCTCATGAGGGGACAAGGTCTGTTCTGTAAGAGCACCAACTTTGTAATTTGAAGGCATAAAAACAGATTTATGGGGGGAAAATATTGCACGAAAACCTGTCAGATCCAAGTTTCACCACAGGCCTGGCTCAGTAACATCAGTGAGATTATGCTTTATTTTCTTTCAGAGCCTGAATATATTCAATGATTTAGCCTGAGGGAGGAGAGGGGAAAAAAAATTCCAGCCATTCAGGAACTGAATCAAATTCTTATGGAAGGAAAAGAATTTCTAATGGGAAATGCTAACTGAACCTCTATAGCAGGGATCTGGTCTGGAAGCATGCCATTTGGAGTGAATTCCTTAAAACTAACTATACTCCCCAGATGAGTCTTGTGGCCTGGTGAAGTGTAGGATCTCCATAAGGACACTGGGGGGAAATTGTACACTAAACATTCAGGAGTTATCAGCAACTAATCCAATGGGGGCATTATTGAGTTAATATTGATGTATTACTACAATCCACAGATGTGTGTTGGTTTTTAAAATCCCAAACCTCACATGTTAACTATGTATTTAACTGGTCATTGCTACTATGGATAATAAATGTATACAAAGTTGCAGAAAATTCAAAGAGATGTCACTCCATCAAACTAAATTACTATTCCATAGTACGGATAACATTCATTGTTAGGCAAAGGGACTTCAAAACAAGTGCTGTGTTTCAAGTGGACAGAGCAAAAGATTGGGAGCCAGGCATACTGGGATCTATTCCTGACTCTGCTTTTGATTCCCTCTGTAACCTAGGGGGACTATCACTGAAATGTTGTGGGTCTCAGTTTGCCTTCTTGCAAAATGAAGATGATAATGCTCAATTGAGAAACTTAATTAATTAATAGCTGAAAAGCACTGGAATTCTTTTGGGGTCACTGGGTGAGATTCAAGAGATCTAGGTTCAATTTCTGGGTCTGCCACAGACTTGCTGAGTGATCTTGAGTAAATCACTTGATTTCTCTGACTCACTTTTCCATCTACAAAATAGGGAGAATGCTTCCCTATTCCACAGGGATGTTGTGATGAGGAATCCATTAAATGTTTATGAGGGCTCCATGCACTACAGTGACATAAGCAACACAAGTCTCTTGTAGATATATGATTCTTCGCTGAAAGGTACTATAGAAGTGCAAACTATTATTGTTGCTATCCATATGCCTGTCTTCCACACCATCAGCTTATGTGCCTGAACAGAGCAGTAATGCTTGAATTAGAGATAAATGTGGCAATAGGCTCAGCAGTGAGCAACACATGCCCAGGCCATTTCCCATCAGAGCCGATTGGAATACCGGTAAATTCAGTCCCCTTTCGGGCACATATTAATTGAACACATCTTTTCAAACTGAGCCTATGTACACACCTGTCTGATGATCAAAGATGGGATAATAGTCCTCAGTTGTCCCAAACAATTCTGTCCAAGACATCAGGGGCTCGCAGAGCATTGTGTTTGGCAGAAAGGTGCTGTGAGTGACCGAGTCCAACATCCCCCTAAAATATTAAGATAATAGTCAAAGCATGGCAAGAAAATGTCAATGACCTGAGTCATAAGGGCACATCCATAACTGCTTTAATGTGGAATGGCATGTACCTGTGAAAAGTACCCTTGGATCTATGCTACATCCACTTAAAGCAGCAGTGAAGGGGTTAGTGAGCTCAACAAGAACATTATCAGTTTAAAAGGATCTGCAAGCAGATTTACGACTCAACATGGATGCGGGTGGTATGAAGTTTTCCCATAGATTCTTGTGTGTATACAGGTGGCAAATGTGTAAAAGCCAAGGGAAGAACAGACCTATAGTACAATACACAGACATATGGTCAGGGTTAGTATCATTAGTTATTGAGATCATTTTTTCATTTATCGAACAAGTCCCTTGACAAACAAATTGTCAAAACATAGTCCTGGACTTAAGGCACTTACAGTGTTAATCAGATACAAGTGCAGACATCAGACAGTCCATGGTTTATGGACAATGTGCAGTATCTGAAAATCAATCACAAACTGGAGTTCAGTTTGTTTCTCGAGCATAGTCACAGCTGGAATTCAAGCAGAAACTTGTTTAATAATAATAGAAAACTTCACTGTGTGACACTTTCATCTCAAACTGGTCTACGGAATAATTGAAAATAATACAATTCTATTGTGAAACAATAAATGGAGAGAGAAATTAAGAGATCAAGGCAAGGGAGAAAAGCTACATTTTCAGATGAGATTTGAAATGAGACATAGTCCATGAAGTAGAGGGATTCAGGAGGACCATTCCAGAGGACAGATGGGCAAATGCACACACACACAGTTTTCCTTAGGTAAGGCTTGGGAGACCCCAACCTTGAGCTCCCGTGTGAACTTTGACTGTTATTGATTCAGTTTTAGTGGTCTGGAAAAAAGCAATGAAATGGAATGAAAATCATTGTGGCTCAGTTCTGCTTTTCCATTTGCAAGAGAATGAGACTGTCACTGTTCCAATGTCTAGTAATAGCTCCATGGATGTGCTTCAGTGAATATACAAGTGCAAAATAAATTGACACAGATTTGACACAATTGTCTCTTGGCTCTTATCTCTTCAAACTTTAGTTTCTTCTGCCTTCCATAACTAACTCCAGATCTGGTCATTCCTAGCAGACAGAAATCTGAGTAAGCTAACATGATCATATATAGTCTTAAAGGATAACATTTAGTATAATGCAAAAAATAAAAAATAGGCATAGGGACCCAGATCCACGCTGTGACAGTTGTATTGCAGTATTGGCCATCTGCTCCATTTGACATAGTTCATTAGTGAACCACTGTAATCTTTGTGCAGAATGGAGGTGGGGGTCAAGGCATTGATGACTGTGGTTAGATGGTTGTAATGCTCTAGCATCTCATCAGCATCTTGGCCTGGAAGGTAGGAGGTTTGTTTACTTAGCATGCTCTGAAAACTCTCCCTTCTTTCTCTAGTGGAATTGAGGGAGAGCCATAATCTTGACCTGGATGAAATGGGAGCAGACCAAGAGAGTGGGAACATTTAGGATGCCCCTCATATTCTCTTTCATACTGAAGATCGGGACATATTCCAGAAACAACACGGACCCAATGTACTGTTCTGATGTGAATGGAACACATGAACATTCGAACACTGTGGATCACTTGAGCTGTTATATTGCCACATTGTTTCTAGTGGACCTAGTGTGATGCTGCTGTTACACGTACAAATGTATTTTGCTAATGAACACCACAATTAAAAATAAAATATCGTACTACAGTACTAATGCAATTCAGACATTTCAGGATTTTATAGGAGCAGAGCTAGTAATGCCACGGCTCAATAATAAATAAATAAAAATAAGGAGACCCATAGTATTTAAGATTAGATTGTACTATGAGTAAGTTAAGTTCTTTCTCCACCAGTAGTAGGCTGCCATACACAGAAATAGGTGCCCTATACTACACTTGTTCAGACACAGGTTAGAAGGGCAGAGCAATGACATGTTTATTACTTCCTGGATGATGCAGGATCTAACATCACACAAAATCCTTCCCTAGTTCTTCTGCAATCAAAGCAATTAAACTACTGTATTTACATCAGATCATGGAAGATTAATATTGCAGGGGTTATGGCAGGTTAGACATAGTGTGCCAACCACACAGAAACAGAGTTTAGTACTGAGATAGAGACTTCATAGAGAAATGGAGAAGAAAACAGGAAGAACTAAGACACCAATGCCCCCAATTCTTCTTCCATCATAGAACACTGATAGGACCATGTAAGCATATCCCACATTAACAGATAATCCCTGTTCAGTGCCCCATAGAAGGGGAATCCTCCCCCCCGACTGACCCTGCTACGATGCACAAGTCCTTCCTAGCACTGTATTTTGCAGTCAGTTTAACCATGTGTATTACAGCAATAATCGTGATACTTAAGCTTCTAAATGGAGCAGCCATTGGCAAACATACACCGGCATGAGCAAAATAAGCAAAAAATACACTAATAAGTGTATCCCATTTCAGGTAGAAGCAAGTCTGATGTCTCCTATGGTAATGGAAGCATATCGATCCAACATACTGTATAAGCTGTTGGAAAATGCAGATGTCTGGGACCACCTCCTGCCTGATTCCTGTACAAGAGTGAATTATTGCTTCCCACACGGGAAAATGTTTTGGGTGAAATCTGGGCACTATTGAAGTCAAAAGGAATTTTTCCATTGACTTCAACAGAGACAGTATTACACCCTTTGTCCCTGTCAATAGCCAAGAGGTGGCAGGACAACAAAAAACAAAACAAACAAAAACCACTTGCAAGTTTCAATGCTGTTTCTAAAAGCACTTTTTACTAGAAATAGATATAATCAGTGGGGGCAGAGGAAATACATCCTCTTTGTAGTGCACATAATTTTGCAGTTTGATTTTTTAAAAACTATATATGTTTAGTGCTAACATTTGGAAATGTGTCACTATTTACATAAGGGAATGTGTTAGCCTTGAAGGGATCTAATCATCCCTTTACCTGGAGTAAGTTTTTGCTAGGCAAGTAAAATATTTTTATAGTTTTTACAGCCTCATTATCATTCTGGTGGGTGAATAGATTTCATGACATGACTAAGAAGTTTTCATGAGGATTTTCCCAGGCTGAAAAGATACATTTTAGGGTAACACCACCACATTAGAAGTGAAGATGGGCCTGATCCAGAACCAAACCCATCAGATTATGGAGAAGTTCAGATCTGAACATACATCTGATCTGTAAGGCTTGGTTTGAACAGATCTTATTTCTCCAAACTGCAAAATTCTAGAAGTTTGATACTTGGCTTGCAGCTATAGTGACAAGGTTGCTACCACAAAAGGGCTTAGCAATATACCATAATAGATGACAAACCTAATTTACAAATGAGAAATTCCCATTTTAGAGAGGTACCTCTACATTTTTATACCATCAGTCCCATATACAACTATATATTTTACAGCTAAATATATTAATTCTCAAAGTCACTAGGAGGATTAATTTATTTTCAAATATTCTAGGCAAACAGAATATTATTGATTTAAGTCATGTCAAATAATTTTGCAGCATTATCCCTGGTATTGTTTATAAACACATGCTATATCTGCTTCCATGTACTCTTAAGGAAAAAAGGGAAGGGGCAGTCACTTGTTTAAACAGGAGATCTTTTCAATGTTAGTTTTGCTCCAGCTGATGCAGGGCTGCAAGAAGCAATTAATTTCCAGACAGGTCTGGATTAGTCAGTTGTTAAAACATATTTGTTGAGGTTCAATTGCTGGGTAGGAGACAAGCATGTCTCAATCAATAATCTATTAAATTGAAATTAAATGGATTGGTCAGAACAAGTGGTTTGAAGCCCAAACACGAATGGCATCAGGGAGGTGACTGATAAATCAGCACAGCACACACGCTGCTTTGGCAGCTGGAAATCTGTTTTACAAATATTGACATCAATAAACAAACTGAGCTTACGTGCAGATGGGTGCTTATTCCCGTCGCAATGTTTAGGTCCAAAAGGAGGTCTCAGAAGCAAGGGGAAAGAGGTGGCTTTCCTGCAGCAACACACAGCACTATGGAAATAAAGCCACCTGCAGTGCTGTGATATATGGAACTCCTCACAGACAGGTTCGTTTGGTTTTTCAGGTTCTTATACACACCCCCTTTGACGACAGTGCTAATACAGAGTGTGACACAGCTGAGGGAAGGGAGGAGAAACGTTCTTAAGTGCAGAACATTTACCTTTATCCTGTATTGTTTAGTCTCCTCTTAAAGTTGTTGACTTTAGTAACTGTAAGTCTTGGGTGACATTAAAAGTCAGGTCTGCATACTTGCCTCAGTGTGGGCGACTTTCCTGCTGGGCCGCCTTTTGGAATCTTGGCACTTAAAAGGGCTATCACATTTTATTTATAAGCCACAAAAAGTACAGAAATTAAGTAGCATTATCCCCATTTTACAAATGAAGAAGTCGAGGAGCAGAGAGATGAAGTGACTTGCCTGAAGTCATCTATCAATTCATCGACAGTGTTGTAAATAGAGCCCTGATCTCCTGGCTCCAAGCCATTCCCTATCCACGAAGCTACCCTGCCTCCCAACAAAAATAGCTGCTGAGGTCCACCGCAAAAGTGGCTGCATTTTAGTAGTGGAGAATTGATTGTAAAGTGTTTTGGGATCCTTTAAAATGAAAGGCTTTGTTGTTAGGAGTGAGAACAGAGACGTTGACAGTGGAGGATGAACTGGACAAAGATGAGCAAAGTCAGCATAAAAGGATAGTTGTTGTGTAACTTAAATTAGTTAAAACTTAGACCAAGCTGGATCTACATATTTTAATTCCTCAGAATTCCAATTCCAATTCCAATTCTTGCTCTCTTAGCAGTGTGTGCGCAGAGGGTAGAGATAAAGATTTAAGCACATATCATGTCAAATCTCCTGTTTCCCCTAGGAGACTCATCTTCCTACGAGTGCAAATGCCAATCTTGTTCTTTACTTTCCTTGGATGTGGTTTGAATTAACCTTTTCTGACTCCAAAAGGTTGGATTCTTGGTGTTGTCATTCAGTGAGAAATGAAAGTAGTGCTATATGTAATGAACGTATCAGTCAGATTTTATGAACAGAAAGAGTCAATTTGCAGGGCACATTTTAAGAGGTTCAGATGTTTATGGCCACTGGAAGGGAAAGTTGGCAAAAAAAGAAGAGCTGGATGGATGACATTGTATCTCGAGTGGATCAAAATTCATCCACAGAGATTAGCAAAGGAGTGTACAGAATGGACTGAGTAAGAAGCTGAAAGCCAGAAATTAGTATAGTTCAGATGGCTTTGAATTGGGACCTTAAGGTTTAGCCCATGTTGATTGTGACACAAGACGGATTGGAATCTCAAAACTAGAGGAAAGAAGCTTTTATTGTATTAACCCATAGCACTATCTTCCTTTTTTAAAGACCCCACCACCCATAAATCTAGGAAGACATGTCATGTGATACAGGTGAGTACGAATGGATACCAACGATTCCCACACTGGGTTATTTCTGATTCAAATTCAGCTCAGATTTCAACTGACCAAAACTAATTTAGTTCACAATCTGTTAAACCAGGTTTATTTGATATTCCCTCGGTTTATGACTCATTATTATTTTTTATCTCTTGTGATCATCTGAGCGGCTCCAAGGAAGCAGTGAGGTACTTTATATAGGCTGGAAAATGTGGTGGTGAAGCAATCATGATAATGGGTACTGTAAATACGAGACCAGGTTTGTCTCTCAGCTAGAGCAGTACAAAACCAAGAGTAACTATTTCTCTCACGCTGTACTGGTCAGCAGATGTGGATAGGCAAAAAGTACAAGAGGACTGCACCATCAGAATGAAAGGTGCAACTGGGCACACTTCCTGTACACCAGAGAGATCTGAAAGCTCTTGTTTCTCTCTTGGGCCAAGTCTCACAAAGCAACTGATCCCAATGAGCCCTACATTATTTGCAGTAGAAACAACTGGTGTTTTGCAATCAGAACACTAAACAATCACCAAGCGTCAGTGAATGGGCCCTAAGCAGTATTTGACTGAGGACTTCCTGACCTACCTCATGTTTTTCTTCTTCCTTAGATTAGTTATGCAAGACTAATTTTAGTATCTTTTTCATAGGCAAGTATCTGCATGGAACTAGTTACAGTAAAAGGAAGGATCAGTATCCCTATGCCCATTTCAAATGGTGGTACAGCAGTTGGATTATGTAACAACATGACTGTCAGTTAATCAAGGCAAGCCCTGTATAAGAAATATCAGTTCACTATGGATTTGTAATTAACCTACACATTGGGTGAGCTTTTTCAGAGCTGGCCATATCACTTTGTAGGTGCGAACCATTTCCCCCTATATTCTCTTCTCTCCTGTGCACCAGGATCTCACCATTTTGCAGAGAGCTGGTCTGAGGACTTTGGGGACATCTAGCAGGGAGCTTTTTTGATATAAACACTAAATGTAAACAAACCTGGCTTTGAGCTAGTTCATTTACAGGGAAACCCTCCTACCATGCTGAACTATGAAATACTGGATTAAAAAACCAATAGATTTAAGAAGATGCATAAGACACACGCTCCACCACACTCACACCAAGCGTGTACATGTGCGCACTCCCCTGCCCCCATCACAGGAACACAACCACCATCCATTTCATAGGAACTATTTTTCAATAGTCAGAATAAATAGCAATGGCCAAAAAATCTACATGGTTAAATACTCTCAACTATTACCGTTGAGTGATTAAGTCTTGGATCTCTAGTACACGTGGGGTAGCACAGATGTAGTGCTCAGACATTTTAGATCACTGTGGATGAATTTGTTCTAGGGACAGGAGGAGTGGAAATACAATGCAGATTCAAGGACGGATCCTGGGCCCTTCCCAAAGTTTCTTTGTACCAATCCTTAGCTGGGGTAGGAATGGTACAGCCCTGGAGGACATTGATGGAGTGGCTCTTTAGGAGCTGTTATCTGCAGGAGCTAATGAGAGCAACCCCATGGCTTCACACTGTGCATGGCTGTGGAGAAGCAGACCCAGTGGAGTGGCAGACCAGTGTAAGATCAAAATCTGAGATCCATTCCTCATTTGCATAAATTTTTAAAACAGCTCCAGACCTCAGCATCCTCCCCTTAACAATCAACTGATTAATAATCCTGCCAGTGATTCAATTCATCTACCTTCAGCAATTGGCAAGTCAGTTGTACAGATTAAAAACAAATCCAAGCAACAAACTTCTATTAACTCCCAGGAGTTTTTAATACTGTCCTGAAAACATACAAGTCCTGCATATTCTTTTCTTAGTCATCAAATCCCAAATAGGGACAATACTGCTGAATAGAGACAGCGCAGGAGCAATAATGAGATTAATAATGTGTTTAAACAAGGCTGACAACATATACGGAATTCTTACGAGGTCTCCTTTGGAAGCTGACATATCACTTCATTAGCATTCTATGGATCAAGGATGACCCTCTTTTTAAATGGGATGATGCCAGAGAACTAATGACACAACGACATCACTTGCTGTCATTCTTGATTATCATTGTGATGATCATTCTGTATTTGCATATTTCTGTGCAATGCATTTCCTGTGCTGAGGGACTCTCCCAAGAGGCAAATGGCAGGCACTTTCAACACTTTAGAAAAGCCTCTCTAGGGATCTACAGGTCTGTATGCTACGCATCAGGTTTGCAAAGGGGCCTCAAAGGGGTCTCAAATATTTGGGCTGTAGTTTTGTATCCCAACTTTTTTTGAACATGCAAAAGATCAAATCTCTATGCACACATGGCATTTGGATGTGAAATCAAGTACACACCTAGGACTTGATTCTAATTGCATTGACAACTCTGTAAACTGGAGTCAACGGGATTGGATTCTCCCAAGTTTACTTTGTGCTGCTCATGCTTACCTGGTAAAACGTGATCTTAAACCAGCAGATTCCCACCAGCGAGTTCCCTTACATTGGAACCACCCTGCCCCTGGCATAAGGGGAGGGACAGACATGGGCAGGGCATGGGTGAGAAAGGTTCTGTTATGCTTGAATTTCCAGTGGTGTGAAGTCCCTACAGAGCCCTTATATAAGTGAAAAGAAAAGGAGTACTTGTGGCACTTTAGGGACTAATAAATTTATTTGAGCATAAGCTTTCGTGAGCTACAGATCACTTCATCAGAGTGAGCTGTAGCTCACGAAAGCTTATGCTCAAATAAATTTGTTAGTCTCTAAGGTGCCACAAGTACTCCTTTTCTTTTTGCGAATACAGACTAACACGGCTGCTACTCTGAAACCTTATATAAGTGGCATACATTAAGCTTGCGGCCACACACCTTTACTTTGCACCAGATTGTGTGATCAAGAATCATGGAGCTGTGGTTGGCTCCCTGACATCTTCCTATCTCTACTGTGCCAGAACCGAGATTGGGCACAGTACAGCATCAAATCCAATGAAGTTCAACTGGTGTGAGATCAGGATCAGGCCCCCATACAAAACATGCACAAATGCTCCCTATTCACATAAATTTGAGGCTCTGTATGTGCTAAAACTTGGGATACACAAACAGATACACAATTTCAAATGGGAGTACATCAAAGCGCACTATGAACTTTCAGTGTGCTAGAGCAGAGTCCACATGGGAGGTTGCTGAAATAAGTCCACTGTAGATTCACACCCTGGCTTGCTGCGCACTAATATTCCATGTAGACAAGACCTCACACAATATTCTGTTTTTGAAAGAAATGAAAACCCATGGAGCATCTCTAACCTTCATAGGTAAGGTAGGAATTCCCCTATAAACTTCAGCTTGGAGGGGTTAGATAACAACAAGTATCAGAGGGATAGCTGTGTTAGTCTGTATCCACAAAAACAACGAGGAGTCTGGTGGCACCTTAAAGACCAACAGATTTATTTGGGCATAAGCTTCATGGGTAAAAAAACCCACTTCAAATGCATGGAGTGAAAATTACAGATGGGACATAAATATGAATATTTAATATATTTAACATATATAATTAATATAAATCATATTTAAAATTATATTTAAATATATATAACATATATTTAATAAATATACATATTTATGCCTGCATCTGTAATTTTCAGTCCATGCATCTGAAGAAGTGGCTTTTTACCCACGAAAGCTTATGCCCAAATAAATCTGTTAGTTTTTAAGGTGCCAGCAGACTCCTTGTTGTTTTTAACAATAGTTTAGATATATCAGTCTGAAGCAGCCTAATTTCAGTTGCAGGAAATCCCAAGCAGTAAAATGGTTGCACTTCTCTAACATCTTCCAGCTGGCAATGAACTAAGGTGGATAAGGTGGATAAGTATTATTATTTACCAGTTTTACAGCTGGGGAAAGGGAGTCACAGAGAGGTCAGTTGATTTGCCTAAGGGTACCAAGGAAGTCACTAGCAAGGGAGAGCCAGCAATAAAATCTGGGAGTTCTGTGGCTCCTTGTCCTCTGTTGTAACCACTGACTAGCTTACACTGATGCCCTCTCCTCCCTCCTCAGTAGCTGGAAATAAAGCGTTAGAGAGTCTTTTGAGCTAGTTAATATATGTGTGGGCAATGACTAATCAAAGTCTGCATTCTACTCTTGGCTCTACCAGAGTCCAAAGTGTGATCTTGGGTCACTTAAACTTTTCCTTTGACTCCTTTGTACAGTGGAGTCAAAAATACTTCCATGCTTCAAAGGGTCTGGAGTGGCTGAGTTTGTTAATGTCTGAGAAGCTCTTTGAGACCTTTGGATAGTCAGTAGCTTATGACTGTAAAATATTACATATCTTGGCACACTGTAGTCACACTGTAGTCTTCCCAGACAAATGCTGAAGTGTGTTTCTATACTGTCTTCTATGCGAAAACAGATGGATTAATGCAGCACAAAGCTCTTCTGTATATTTTTCCACAGGAACCACTCTAGCATCAGACCAGCTGTAAACCTAGTACAGTATCCCTGAGGCTTCAGAGGAAGGGAAACCCCCCAGAACGCACCTGGCCAATTATGAAATGCAGCTCACAGGGGGAAAAGTTCCTTCTTGACCCCCTGCAGGCAATCAGCTGATGCCATGAAGTGTGAGATTCGAGTACCCATATCATTATCTTAGTTTGCATAACTGCAAAAGGTTATTTATGTGAGTGCCGTCTTTAAAACTTGCTGTCACACTTGTCTTAGCAATAACCTCCCATAGCAGTGAATTCCACAGATTGCCTATACCTTGTGGAGAGAAATATTTCCTTTTATGGGCTCAACTCAATAGGTCAACTTCACTCTGAAGACATCTCTTAAAAGACATGGCAGTAAAAAATTAACCCAATTTCCCTTTGTTTTCTGTATATGATAGATGCTGTTTATTAGCTACTTCTTGGTTGCCATTTTCCAGAAGTTACGGATAAGTGAATGACCATTTTCTAGTGCATGTACTGCACTTGTCCTTACAATAAATAAAGCAAAACCAAAACCAAAATTGTTATACTGACAATCAATGCTCTGAGTATGTCACGCAAAGTAAGACAGCACACAGTTTTAAAAACACAACTTGTCCGACACGGCTTCTCCAAACAGCTGCCTCCTTGCCGTCATGTTGACACTGGTGGCCTAGGTTTGTGCGGACGTTACGTCCTTCAAATTGCCATCACTATGTTTTAGAATGTGCAAAACAACAGGTTGCAACACCAAACGTCTCAGCTACTTGCAATTGCTTAGTATTGGGCTCATGTAGCGCCTCCAGGACTTGAATTTTATTGGCGAGAGACAGGGCTACACGTTTGGAAGCCATGACACAGCAGAAATGCTCAGCATGTTATGAATGCTGCAGAGATGTGCATCCACATTCGTGCCCTGCCTCAGACTCTGAGACAGCAAATTCATAGAATCATAGAATATCAGGGTTGGAAGAGACCTCAGGCGTTCATCTAGTCCAACCCTCTGCTCAAAGCAGGACCAACACCCACTAAATCAATTACAAGTGGAACCTCTTTTCTAAGGACGTTGTCTATTAGTGGCATGAGAGTTGCTTATTTCAAAATTTTGTTAACATTAAAGTCAATGGGATGGGATTGGTTCTCAGGAAAGTGTTGTTAATAACTGAAGATACAGTGGTTGCTGGTTATTAGCAATCCTGATAAAGAATCTCATTTAGATTCCGTCTAAGTCAATAGACAGTTACAGAGCATGAGAATTTGCAGTGATTATAACTCACATAGTTCAAACACCAGTTACTACTATTGCACTGCTCTAATATTCAGAACACAAAGTTAAACAGAACCATTTGGATCACAGGAAGTCTCCTTCCTGTGTTTGCTATCGAGAAAGATCTCCTACAGCTGACTGTAACAGGGGAGAAGACAGCCATAAAGAGGAACAAGCAAGAGAAAGAGAAATGAAAGTTTCCAGCTGCAATATCAAGAGTTCTGTCGGTGGAAAGAAATGGTATGCTTGTCTTTTGTTTTAAGCCGTGATCAGACACAATGGACCATATTCTCTGTTGTGTTCAGTTTCCACTGCCTGCAAAAGGTGTGGAGGGTTTGACAGGGAGCAATTTCTAGCTTTGTGATTATCTGCCCAGGCCAAGCCCTGTGTGCAGATAGGTCCGTCCCATAGCTGATCTAAACAGGTACCAGCAGGCAAAGGACCCATTCACCGACTGGGGATTGTCAGAATGAATTGCACCCTGGGCCTGCCCCTGTGCTGGTGGCTGCAGGGAGGGTGGTATAGTAGCCAGCTCTGTGCCCCCTGGGCATTCTCTCATACCAGGGAATTGCTTAGCAGGGGATCTGTGGCCAGCCTGTGCTCCCTTTGCACTGCCTGAGTGACACAGGGGCAGCAGAGACCCCACCCCAAAGAGCACAAATTCTGCTCTCTTTTACTCTTTGTAAATCTGGAGTAACTCCATTTAAGTCAGTGGAGTCACTCTGGATTTACATGGGTGTGAGATGGAATTTGGCCTGTTTGTTCTGTGGTTGGTAGGAGCTCTGCCTCAGCACCAGTGCTGTCTGTGCAGAGAAGTTTTCTTTCTGATGCCCTCAGTGAGAAGCAGAAAGCTCAGCTCCTGAAGCATGGGTCTACAAAGCATGGGCGCTGACCCTTTAAAAGCACACTGGGAATGTTAACATTGTTTGCCTGCACCAACAAGCTTCCCTCCCACCTATCACACAATAGAAGGGTCACCCAAACCACAGTGATCTACCAAAGTTTGCTGAGGCATTTAGACTTTGAATAAGTTCCCCAACAACTATTAACTGGAATTACATCAACTGTTAGCTCATGAGCATTTAGTCTCCATGCCAGTCTGCAAGAGCCAAAACAAGCAGGTATGAATGTGGCCCAACCCACATGTTGTTCATGAACATTTTTTTCCATCTGAATTTTCATCTGAGGCTGTGGGAAGCAACCTGAAAAGCTGTAACAGAACCCCAGGGCTCACCACTGCTCACCTAGCTGCAGCTTTACATAGGGCAATGCGATTGTCAGATCAGAAAGTCTAGCATAAAAGTATGAACAAATGGGTGAGATAGTGCCAAATTTGGAGGGATTAAGCGATTAAGTGAAAGATGAAACTTTAAAGCATTGGAGTCTCTGTTTCTTAATCCCTTGAAATTCAAAGAGACAGAAAAGTAACCTCTGCATTGCTATGCACCTGTGCATGCCTCTGTCTCTTCCTGTAAAGGCATCCCTTGTATTTTCTAGGGGGCTAGAGAGATGGGCATCCATGGACCATAGAGCTACAACAGTGATCTTTGGCTGAATGGTTTCCTTTTTTCTATGTGTGCATTTATGAGGAGGGAAAGTTGCCCGGGATCATTGGGTCTCTCTAAGCCTCGACTAACTTAGTCCAAGGAGGTGTCCACTTCTCCAAGGCACCAACTCAGAGTGGGGAATGGTTGATGAGATTCTCAGTTTATTGTGGATGACTAACTGGGAGAGCAGTTAACTCCCTCCAAGATGGTGTGGCTGTTCTACAGGGGTGGAGACTGAAGGTCATGGGTGAAATTCTGACTCCATTGATTTTACCACTCAACTTCAGTGAAGCCAGATTCTCACCCACATCTTCAGCTGGCTCTGTGCGACAGGCAGAACAGGCAGTCATGGAGGATGGCAAAACGTTTAGCAATTATGGACAAAATTCACTGCTGTGCATAGGGCCAGCGCAAGGATTATGTGCCACCTACATCCAACCTAAACCCTCTAAAGAGTGTGTCTGAAGTGGTGCATAGGTCAGTGCTGGCCCTCTGCATGGGGCAAATTTCATTCCATGTGAGTGAAGTGACTTGTGAACAGTGCACACTGCCCTCTTTGCAGAAAGCAGAAAAACTCCTAGATCTAACCCTGCAAATTGCTGTAATAATCTCTTTCAAACCCCAGCTGGCCAGATGAATAGAGATTCACCCTCAACCTGAGTGTTCCTCATGGTAGTTTATCAAGCTATCAGGATCCTTTGGACCATCATGTGGAGTGGCTCAAAATATGGGATAGGGCCTGGTGAAAGGAAGTAGGAATCAGGACACCTGTGTTTTATTTTCTGCTCTGCTATTGACTTTCTGTGGGGATAAAGACACTTAACCTCTCTGCTTCAGTTTAATCAACTGTAAAATAGTTATAACAGCACTCACCCTTCACACAGAGGTGCTCTTAGTCTATTAATGTTTGGAAAGGGCTTTGAAGTCTGTATTATTTTAGCATGTAGAGTTCTTCCTTAGAATGACCTTGTGAGCTGTCAAACCAGCAGCCTTGTGAAGTGAGCCTTTTGCTCCATGGAATTCCATCAAGAAAGATGACTTTCTGTGTCTGTGTCTCAGATACTTTGGGCAGCAAAGAAAGCTTTATGCTGCCAATGTGTTGGCTCAAACAATGATTCTGGCTACTAAGGAATTAAGCATAAAGGATTAGCAGGGAAACACCACGTTGTTTATATGAATGAAGAACAGTACTTTACTCCCTTGTGCATCCCCACACAGAGTGCATAGCATGTCAGCGACAAGGGCATGCAGCTATGGCCATTAGGATTTCCACTGTTCATCATGGGACTGCATTCATTTTGGAGGGATGTATTTGATGGTGGTCTCACAGTGGGAAGTGCAAGTATTTGTGTGTGGGAGAGAGAGGGTATGAGAAAGATTGTGTGGGAGAGACTGTGTGAAAGAGTGCAGTGTTCACACAATGGCAAACAGAAGAAAGTGACTGTCTGGACATCTCATTATTTAACAATAACAATGTTTTGTAAAGACTCACCATGCTCCTGAGTAGGATTCTGGAATAACTGAAATGGAGACACCCCACAGAGTTAGCCAACCTCGATTTTAGACAAGCAGAGGATTCTGGGACAGGACTTGTGTTTTGGCTTGCTTACATAAGAACAAAAAAGATAAATGCCCATTTTCTATCTCCTCCTGACATTGGGATTAGCTAAAGTCTGACCCTCCCAACCAGGGGAAAACCCATCCCTAAAGTAATCCCACCCTCATATATTCAGTGTTATTATAGTCAGGAAAATATAGAGAGGTGACTGGCTTTCTCCCTTTCAGAAGACGTGTTTTCACTTTACGAGTCAGAAGATGATTTTTTCTAATGGCCAACTTTGCAAACTCATTCTGGGCTCTGGAAAAAAAATCTTCTTTCTCTTGCAACTGGAGCTTCACTGAAAGGTCGGTTGATGATGCACGAGGTAGAACAGAATTCAGCTCATCCTCACAGAGCTGAGTTTGCTTTGCAAGGACAATCTGAGTAGGAACTAGCAAAGGCACCAGACTTCATTAGTTATACAAGGAGGAGGTGTGTGGAGGGAGGTGCTGCCATTTTTACAGTCACTTTCCATAAGGTAACCACAGTTTAACACAAGACCTTACATGTGGAGCCCTGATGGTGTGTCTGTGATTGATTTGGAAGATGCACTGTGCAGGAGGGATTAGGAAAGCAATTTTTTTTTTAAACCTCAGGCACTTTGATGTTAAATAAATTCCTGGTTAAACATCTCCCTCTTTCTCTTCCTCACCAGGGTTTCTTTGTTTCTTGAAAAAAACAGCCAGATTACTTCTTTAGAGGGGCACAGGGAGCACAACAGGGCTCACTCATCAGCACTTCATTCTACTGCATTGCCACTAATGCCAGGGATACACTTTACAAAATGTCTCCTTGTGAAACTAGCTTTAGATGTCTTTAAAAAAAATCTTTATCCATTTACATTTATTTTGTAAATCCCATCCCAAACTGCTTCAGTTTTTTTTGAATTAATATATTTGAGGGATCACTTCCCTGAAATGCAACCAGTTCTGGTGTGAAATGCAGCAGCTGTTTAACAGTGCATAACACCACTACACAACAGGTTAAGACAGGAAGTGAATCAGGAGTCAGAGTTAGGCTGCTCTTGCAAAAAGGGCCATTTGATCTTTAATTACCACAATGAATATAGACATTTCAGGTCATCTGAAAGACAGCACCTCAAGCAGCAGAGCGCCTTCTAAAGACACCTTCAGGCATTGGGCCAGTACTGTCCCAGCTATTATATCGCCAGCACCACTTCCCAGCAGGAGGTCTTGCATTCCGTTGTGGACCAAGCCTGACCAGGCTTATTTTAGGAGAGCTGGATGGACCACAGCACAAAGTGTTATGACTGCAGACCACAAACAATTAAAATGAAGAAAGATTAAGACCTATCCTAGGTAAAGGGAATATTGAACATCATCTATATAAGGTTTTTATATGGCCCCCCTTGTTGTAGTATCTGAGCACCTTGACATTTTTTGTGTGTTTATCCTCAACACTCTGGTGAGATAGGCCTTCCCTATTTTCACCTTTCTATAGATGACAAACTCATCCAAGGTCACACAGGAAGCTGTGGCAGAGTAGGGAATGAATCCAGGTCTCACAAGGCCCAGGCTAGCTCCCCAGCTGTCCAAGTACCCATCCCCTATGCTGGTTGTGTGGACCTCACCTGGGTATGGCTCCATGGTGCATGCCCACTGTTCCTATTTTCATCAGTTTTCCTTGATACCAGTTCCAAAAGCATCTTCAGCCCAACGCTGAAGGAGGTTAAAAGACATGCCCCTATTTCACTTCCAAACCATAGTGACAGGTATGCACATGCTTGGACTATACCAGACGCCAAGTCAGATAGCAATTTGTCAGGGGTCAACAACACTTGCTTATATTTATGTCTCTCTTCATTTCTGTGACAGAGGGGCCTTTCCTTGAGATGAGGTTCCCAGGAGCGGATGGCTATAGGAAGGGATTGGGAAACTTGCTCTAGTACATTTATAAAAACACCCAATATCTGTCTGTTCTTATTTTCTGTTGGAGCTTATCATGTCCCTTTTGGAACCCCCCTGTCTTGCTGTATCATGCCTTTGAATTTGAAGATGTGTCAGAACACGTCATACTGCCTACAGCAGGAGTGGGATTCCTGGTGTTGGTGTATAGTTGCCATAGGTTGCTTTTGCAGTCATCAGCAGTGTCAGTTTCACAGCCACAAGAACCATTCCATCATTTCTTTCTTCACAGTTTCATCAGCCACAAGTATCATTCTATTATTTCTTGCTTCATGCAACCCCCTGAACATTTTCCTTTTAGGAAAGTGTCTAGCACCTATAGACTTCTCTTAAGCTATATCTGCTCTAAAAACAGGAACAATTGCATAGTTAATAGAATACGTGTATAGTAAATTTCATCCTGAAGGGCCCTGCAATACTTACACTGACTGGTAACTGGAGCACTTAAGCACATGCATAGCTTTAAGAGTACAAATAACCCCACTGTTACCTACATGGCTAAGTGCTTTTCTGGGGGGCTCCTGTATTCAGGTCACCCATACACCACAAATTCAGTTCTTTTTTGAGCTGAACAGCAACAGCAGCCAATCTGCACCGGCAATACTATGCAGCAATTCTCAGGAGGAAATGTGATGAATAACTTCAACTGAAGCCATGTTTGGAGAAGATAAGTTACTCACAATGGAGTTAAATCAGGCCAAGTTAGAAAAGCCCATAAAAAAAATTAGAATTTAGAGATTGAGGACACCTACCAACTAACATAGGAGCCTGAATTAGCAGAAAAGGGGACTATAAATAGTATTTATAGAGCTCTAGTCACCATAGTATCTAGATGCTGTGCCCTATAAAATACTTTCTAGTTTTTGGACATGCTTTTATTCCATTTCTACCAATAGAGTATAAGATAGCTCATGTTTAGTCCACAGAAATGTGATTTTACTCTAAATTCCGCTAATCAGAAACAATCAATTACACCTGACAACAATAATTAATTCTGCAAACTAGGACTTACACCGGATACATGAATTTGTTTCACAATCAGTCCTATCATCTAAAAAAAAATCAGAATTAAGGGAATGATCTTATGAAGAGTTGTGAATCTCATGCAAGGTACTGAGCAGCCTCAACTCCCTCTGGGCTAAGGACACTCAGGACAGCATACGATTAGACCCTCTGAAAATATTTCTAAAATTAAGGTAATAGTCAAAGCTCCTCTAGTCAATGGAACAGCTACATAATTTCCAGCCAGGCAAGTCACATAAGTGACTGATGTCACATATTCTGATCAGCAAGGTCAAAGCCAGAGTGATATCAGATTGTTTAAACAATCAGATACCTTTGGAAATGATGGGAACCAAGGTATTTTTAAAAGAAACCTATTTTAAACAAACACAAAACCACAGCTCTTCTCAACTAAGAGCCTGGAGCCTTTTTCAGGGGAGGTTGTTGTTTTACATGAGATCAGCAAACCAAATGAAATATGAAAGTTGGCTAGATTGTCGGGCTCAATGGGTAGTGATCAATGGCTCCATGTCTAGTTGGCAGCCGGTGTCAAGTGGAGTGCCCCAGGGGTCGGTCCTGGGGCCGGTTTTGTTCAATATCTTCATAAATGATCTGGAGGATGGTGTAGATTGCACTCTCAGCAAATTTGCGGATGATACTAAACTGGGAGGAGTGGTAGATATGCTGGAGGGCAGGGATAGGATACAGAGGGACCTAGACAAATTGGAGGATTGGGCCAAAAGAAATCTGATGAGGTTCAATAAGGATAAGTGCAGGGTCCTGCACTTAGGACGGAAGAACCCAATGCACAGCTACAGACTAGGGACCGAATGGCTAGGCAGCAGTTCTGCGGAAAAGGACCTAGGGGTGACGGTGGATGAGAAGCTGGATATGAGTCAGCAGTGTGCCCTTGTTGCCAAGAAGGCCAATGGCATTTTGGGATGTATAAGTAGGGGCATAGCGAGCAGATCGAGGGACGTGATCGTCCCCCTCTATTCGACATTGGTGAGGCCTCATCTGGAGTACTGTGTCCAGTTTTGGGCCCCACGCTACAAGAAGGATGTGGATAAATTGGAGAGAGTCCAGCGAAGGGCAACAAAAATGATTAGGGGTCTGGAACACATGACTTATGAGGAGAGGCTGAGGGAACTGGGATTGTTTAGTCTGCAGAAGAGAAGAATGAGGGGGGATTTGATAGCTGCTTTCAACCACCTGAGAGGTGGTTCCAGAGAGGATGGTTCTAGACTATTCTCAGTGGTAGAAGAGGACAGGACAAGAGTAATGGTCTCAAGTTGCAGTGGGGGAGGTTTAGGTTGGATATTAAGAAAAACTTTTTCACTAGGAGGGTGGTGAAACACTGGAATGTGTTACCTAGGGAGATGGTAGAATCTCCTTCCTTAGAAGTTTTTAAGGTCAGGCTTGACAAAGCCCTGGTTGGGATGATTTAATTGGGGATTGGTCCTGCTTTGAGCAGGGGGTTGGACTAGATGACCTCCTGAGGTCCCTTCCAACCCTGATATTCTATGATTCTATGATGAAAAAATACTGGATGGATAAATTGGTGCCTAGGCACTACATTGAAGAAGGAGAAAGATTAGTTAAGAAACCCTCAAGATAAATCATTATTATAGGGCAACCATGTCTTCTGCAATGTATGCTCGAGTGACTTCCAGGGGACAAGCTGAGGATAGCTCTCGTTGACTGCCCTCTCAGCTCCCTTGGTAAAGCCGCGGTCTGTAGCACATGGAGTGTTCCACTTCTGGTGAAGTGCTGCACATCTGAGACACCATGACCCAGATTCTTGTTCTCCCTGGGTGCAGGTTTTGATCCATGAGTCCAGCTCTGGGATAGATGCTACATGATTGATAACGCACTTAGGATGCCTCATTGCCATTTGGCATGCACAAGGAATGGCAAAGACAGGCTCAGGTCTTATATACTACTCCCAAAAAACAATGGAAAATGTGACAGCAAAGTATAGCTCACTATCTCAGCCTGCTCCATATGGTCATTGGTTGATGGACAGCCACCTCTTTAAATCCCTAGCGATGGGTTAAGGTTTCTATTTTTATTACTATACTACTAGCAGTAACTGTCTTTCTTAGAAGTAGAGCTGGTCAAGTTTTCCAGCTGAACGTTTTTCTGTTGGAAAATGCCCTTTCATCAACATTTAAATGTTGATTTTGACAAAATTTAACCAGGACTGGCATTTCTGGTCAAAACCACCCCCCAAGAGACTCTGTAGTCTGGTGGTTAGAGCATAGGCCATGGGAGATTCTTGTTCAAGTCCCTGCTCTGTGTGGTTTGGAAAGATCTGGGATACAAACTCTGCTCTAAGGCTGAGCAGGGCCTTGAATCTTGATTTCCCAGGCTATGCAGAGTCTCTCCTGAAGAAGCTCCAATGAGCTTATTTTCATTCTACCTCAGAATAAAAGTAAAATTTCATGACCTCAAAAAATTTAGCAAAATGAAGTTGTTTTCTGGCCAACTTTACCAGGTGCTTTTGTAAGCATTATTCTGAGTACAGACTAGAGTGGACCTGGATGGGGTTCAGCTATCCCTTTACCTTAGGGGTACTGGAAATCCAAATCCACATTGACCCATATTTTGTAAAGAGTCAGTCCCCATCTTTATAACAGGTTAAACCAATACCCTGCTCCCACCAGAGCCAAACACCCAAGCTCTGGTGTGTTCAAAATCCAGATCTGGGTCTGAATTTTGTGGCTTGAGCCCATGACTTGTGAGAGCAAAGATCCATAGCTACATGATGTGACAGGAGGCATACTGTCAAACACTGTGTAATTAGTGTAAGAATGTCTTCAAATGATACTTCTTGGATTGTTTGACTTAGCTGAGCAGGGAGTTTGGGAATGGACAGAGGTCTTTATTCTATTAGGGAATACTAGACACGTAAAAGGAGTACTTCCACATGGAATAACATGGAGAAAAGAGAAAAGGTAGGTTCAACATTTCAGAATTGCAGGTATGCATGTAGTTATAAAAAAATTCACGTGCGTTTGCATGTGCCATTACCAGCATTGTGCACCCAGTTGCCAGAATGGTAAATATTAATGGTGTGATTTCCAAGATGGCTTATATTTATCAAAATTATGCATGCAGTTGTGGTAATTGTATTTGAATTTTAGATGTGCTCTTATTCATGCAATTTTGAAAATCTGGGCCTGACATTTAATAGTGACTGCCTTCCATTCAGAACAGACTTTATAAACTTTATACCAGTATATCTTAAATACATTGAGATTCCATGCTTAGTGAAAGAGGTTTAACCCTACCCTTTGATAACTGCTGTTTAGACAGCCTGATCTCTCTCTCATTCGGTGAAGTGAGTAAAAACATACAAAATTCACTTCACCAAAAACTGAAATACAGTCAGGTAGGTGTAAAGTGAAGCCTACCATCAACTTGCCAGATGCTCAGCTATTATAAATCTGCATATCTCATTTAAAACTCACTGGAGCTGCACAGATACACACCAGCCAAAGATCTGGCCTGCAACCTCATTTATGGAAGCTGGTTGGTGACTCAGCAAATCTGCTCTTGATGTTGCGATTTCTGAATTTCTGCAGCTGCTGATGTCGGGGTCATTGCACAGACAGGTGCTCCCAGGATTTTCACTGCTACGCCTAGATGAGGGAAGTCACCTACACTGTCCAAAACCCAGAGCTCCTGTCTGTGTCATTAAACACTGTCTAGTTCCCCAGTGACAGGACCACTGGGATTGACCATCTGACTGAACCTCTTGAGGCGTTGCCTGTTGTGCTTGGCTCATCTGAATGCAAATTCCATATGGCGTATAAAGTTATGCAACAAGAAAGTTGCTTCATCACTGATAAGACCCAAAGTCCTGACATGCTTGTGTTACTGCTGTTACAGGAATGCAGTGTGGAACTAAGGCAAGGTCTGTTCATTGCACAACTGTCAGGCTGGCTACTATGTTTCTGGCTTTTTTCCCTGTTTTAAAATGACAACATTTTCACAACATTACTTGTAAGCTGCAAGAAGAATTAAGGTCTATGGTGCCAAGTTAGGTGCTTCAAATTAAATGATGTATGAAGATAAGGGCAGCGGGGAAGCAGTGTTGAAAACTCAACGAACTCCACAGATTAAGGTAGAACACTCCAGTAATCTTGAGGTTGCATTTTAGAGCGGTAGTCAAGCCAGTAGTTAAGGCATGAGAGGGGCAGTGTGGTTGTACAGAACAGGACAGCGAGTACCTTTTCCCTCTAGTCAATACCAACTTTGTTTTCTTTACACTAGCAAGAAAATCAGGTTTTCTTTAAAAAAGTGTCCTATCTGGGAATCTTGTTTTATCCGGCCATTTAAATCAAACCCATTAGCTAAACCCAGACCCTCCACTACTATACTGAAACCTTACTCATTTGTGCAGTCCCCTCTGATTAGTTGCACTAGTCAGGGATTATTAGTTCCTTATTGAAAGCAAGGGTTGCAAGCCCAGTTCCCTTGAACTCTACGAAGGATATGTCATTGCTTTTGATTTTGTACCATTGTCCACTAGATGGTGCACTTTCCTTTACCCTGAAATTGCTCTCTTTTTATACAACAGATTTGAAGCCTCCATATCCCTGTAGCCTCTTGTTCATATGTATGCATTCTATGATTAAGTACATACTATACAGAGTGACTGTACTAGACCTGGTATTTGTTGGAATGACTGCTTTCCTAGATCTTTCATGTATCATGCAAGACTGGCCTGCCGCATGGTTAGAGTCCAGAATTTACTCATGGTGCCAAGCCGCACTGTAAAACTAGGATATTGCTGCTGAACATTATAACGTTGTAACATTACATCACAATACAATATGGGACTGTCACACAGCCATGAGACATCATGGCACAATTCAGGAAAAGTTTTCAGAGAGAAGAAAAGTGGTGTTCCCCATGCACTCCTCTGCACCAGACTAAATGCCACAATCTTATAGGTCACATATTTGTCGGCCATAGAAATATTGCAATGAAATGCTTCCTCTGAAGTGTTTTAACTCTTCTGGGACCATGGACTGGCAGCCACTGGCTAGACCAGTGGTTCTCAACCTGCAGCCCTTGGGCCACTTGTGGCTCAATCAGCACACAGCTGTGGCCCATGTGACATCGTCAGTGCCATACAGGTAGTATATATATATTGTGTGGATGTGACTCACGTTATACACAGAGGACTGCATATGGGGCCCACAATGGTAAATAGGTTGAGAACCACTGGGCTAGAACCACGTCACAATGGACAAAATGTTGCAAGGACAATGAGTCAAACCGAAACAAAGTTGGAGTCACATAGAAAATACGTTTGATGCTGCCGCAAACAACCCTGCCCCTCATTACTCCCAGAGCAAGTGTTTCATTCCACAGGAAATTCTGCTCCCCTGTTTAGGGTAAGCCTTAAGGTTATGGGCACGGGTACAGAGGTGAAGTAACCCAGAGTCACAGTGCTTTATCCCAACTAAGGTGACTCACTTCAGAGATCTTGTGTCTTAGAACTACCAGAAATGAATCTTGTACTAGATGGACAACTGGGGAGGGAGAAAACAAGCAGAAGTAGGATGGGCAGCTCCACCTCCACATTTCAACACAAAAGGAAAGAGAATAATTAACCCCTTATATACCATGTCCCATCCCTTCAGCCCAATGCTCATGGCCACGTATTTGAGATGTGGCATTCCTGCATCCACAACAGCCTGCAAATTGGTCTATATTAAACATCTCAAGGACCATAAAGATTCCCTAATGGGGAACATATGCCTAATGCCCAGAAAATATCTGCCAGAATTTGCAGAAGTTACATGAATTGACTTCTGAGTTAGCTGATGTATCACATTATATGACTGCAGGGACACTCAGTCCTCATCTGCTCTGAACTCTATATAGTCCAAATCGCCTACTCTTCCTGGAGTTTGGTTTTTATTGGTAACTCAAACAGCAAAACGTACAACTCAGTCTACCTAGAGGGTGGCTCCAACCTCTTTTATATCCTCATTGGAGTTAACATGCATGTGCCAAACTGATTCAGCAGGAGTTATGCTGCACTTTCATGCAGACGTTCAAGCAAGTGAAGAAGGGACTTGACAGTGGAGCCCTGCATCCCTATGTAGGATCCTAGGTCCAGATCCCACAAAGCTTCTTAGGTGCCTAAACCCCAGAGTTAGGTACCTAAACCTGACACTTAAGCACTTAAGTCCAATTTTGGTTCCAATGGGATCCACAAAACTCTCGATGTCTGTAGGCATCTAAACTTACTCAGTGCCTAAGTTTTTAGAGTCAGAGTTCCCTAGATGCCTACATTTCTGCCTCTGGGAATGCACAGTACTGCCTATCTCCCACGAAGCCCCAGAACAGTTTACAAACCAGGGAAGACAGGCATTTGGCCACCTCTGTCATGTGCAGGCCCAATCTGTTAGGCATGCTCAGAGGACTCCTGCTGGATCAGGTCCCTTTCAAAATCCACCTGGAGAAAGTACTGCCCATCTTATAACTTGCAGCCTAATGGTTAGAGCATTTCCTGAGGTTGTGGGAGACCCAGGTTTAATTTCCTCCTTTGCTTGAGGGGGAGAAGGGAGACTCCTGTTCAAGTCCTACCTCTCAGGAAAGTGCTCTAATTACTGAGCTATGGAGTTGGGGTTCCCTCAGTCTCTGCTGAGGTAGCTGTTCCACCATGGATAAGTGATTAGAACAGTGGAACTGGCTTAGGGTCTCCCAGCTCCCAGGTGGCTGCCCTAACCAGTGGGCTACAGAGTCTCTCCACCCCTTTGCCCCTCCTCCCCATGACTATTTGAGTATTTATTAACAGTGGAACAATCCTTGGGCCAGAGATAGAATGACTCTGCAGTCCAATGGTTAGGGCTCCGACCTGGGAGGTGGGAGACCTCAGGTCCAGTTCTCCTGCTCCAAACACTCCTTAGCCACAGTGGAACAGTTTCAACAGGAGAGACTGCAGGACACCCCCACATTAGAGTATCCTATAGGTCAGTGGTTAGAGCACTGTCCTGAAAGGTAGAAGACCCCTATTCAAATCCTCCCCTCATCACAAGCTGAGGGAGGTATTGAAAGTGGGTCTCCCACATCCCAGGGGAGTGCTCTAACTGCTGAGCTAAAAGTTGAAGGTGGGCTGCTCCTATGGGTCCTCCAGGGATTTTGCATGGAGCCAGGCAGGTGTCTCACTCATTGAGAGACCTGAGGCGCCTAAGATGCCTGACTCCAGGCAGGCAGGTCCCATACATGGATTACTATCGGAGCTAGACACTTACGTGCTTTCCTGCAGCCTGGACTTATCTCCAAAGGTGGGGAGGGGACATAGGACACACCCCTGTTGTTGGAATCTCCCATTGGCTAGCTGAGGTGGATTGAAGCCTGACACGCTGGCTTTTGTGGAGAGTGTTCTAAGCTGTCTATCTCTCTCCATTAATCGTATAGGAAGCCTAGGTGCTCAACTCAAACTTTGTGGGTCACAAGGTTGTGCTTGTGATTTTCTAAGCACTTAAAAGTTAAGCGCCATGACACAGCATTGCACTGCCTAAGTCCCTTTGTGGATTTAGGTCCTAGAGTCTGCCATCCTGTTACTATGCCATAATAATGTATTTGTAACAATAATCAGAATAGATACATATAGCATTTCTTAGGTGAGGTTCTTTACAAAATTGATGATCTCATTTCACCGACCCAGAACTGAGGCACGGAGCAGTTAAATGACTCGCACAACACACCACAGTGCGTCCATGGCAGAGCTGAAAATAGAAGCCAGGTCTCCTAGTTGCTGTTTCCCAGTACACCTTAGAGGGCAGTATACTAAAGAGATTACAAATAGACCACAGGGAAAAGATAATTTAGTGAAAAATGCTACTAAACAAAAGGACTGTAAGTGTATTTAGAGAAGGGCAAGGTACACTATGGTTTATCCCTGCAGGGAAAGGTAATCTGAGGCCAGAATGCACAAAGAACCTTACCCCAAATGATAAAATCTGTACAGAAGAGGACAAAAAGCAGCAATCACCACTGGAAACAAACCAAACTCTTCAAACGGTGCATCAAGATTCCCAATGTTGCCAAACTCAAGTGCTCATAAATCACAGACCAGGCCGCCCAAGAAAAACAAACAATCCCACAAGACTTCTTAAGATTTATTTAAAAATAAATAAATTTTGTATTCTTTTTATTTTCCTTCTGGCTTTTGACACTTTAGTTCACACTCAGGTCATGTCTTTGAGTTTTTCTTTGCAACTATGAGGGCTATAAACTTATTTTAAAAAAAAGCTGAGGGTCTGACATAATCACATGACTCAAGAAATTGGGGCTCTGAGAAAAACACCAACTATCCTGAAACTTGCATTGAAACAATGAGTTGGCAACACTCTGGCATAGTGCAGCAATGTGCTGGCAGGGGGGCTGAAACTTTTTTAGTTGTAAGATGGGGTCACGTTATGTGAATGGCTGAGAACCAATGGCTTAGACCTAGATAAAGCCTGCCCTGTGGCACTACGGCACAAACCCTGCAAAACTTCGGTTGAGAGAACCACAAGTACAGGAAAGAAGGAAATCTACACTCTGATCAGAGACACACTGGAGCCTTATGAAGTGCTCTAAGGTATATAAAAGGAAGAGATATTTAGTAATGCAGTCAACTACCTATCAGCAGAGAAATATCAAAGGACCTCCATGTTAAAGGGATGTGCCATGCCCCATACCCTTTGTGGCTCAGGTGTGCAACTGCAGGTTACCCTATCCTAATTGCCACAGTTGGGTCACCAATAAGTTCCCTATCAAGGATTCCAGTAAGTCATAGCCGAAAGAACATATCAGAATAAACATACCCTCTTTAAGATGGTCTTAGGAAGAGAGCAGTCTTAATAAAGTTCATAAAGTCCTTACCTCAGGGCCCTGGCTCAGAGCTCCCAAATTTAGAGTTAGGAAACAAATTATCTAGTCCCCATTTAGGTAAGCAACATACATGACTTTAAGACCCCCTCTCCTGGTCAAGGGCCCCTTCTTGCTTAAATAGCCCATCCTCAGGGTGGGACCAGGGGATCCGTGATTGCACCCAGCTTTGCTTGAGCTGTAGGTTGTAGAACAGGGATTGGCAACCTTTGGCCCGTGGCCTGCCAGGGTAAGCCCCCTGGTGGGCCGGGCCGGTTTGTTTACCTGCCGGGTCGGCAGGTTTGGCTGACTGCGGCTCCCACTGGCCACGGGAGGCTTACCCTGGTGGGCTGTGGGCCAAAGGTTGCTGATCCCTGGTGTAGAATGTTCTTTAAAGTACCCCATTTTAAATAAGGGAAAATCAAGACAGAATTCAGCACTTCCAATCCAGGAATTCTACCCCAAACATTCTCTTGCTGACGCTTTTTAGTTTCTAACTATAAATATTGATTCTGTCAGATGATGAGCACCTTCAGCTCCCATTCATTTTACTAGGAGCTCAGCACCTTGCAGGCTCCGGTGTAGTGTGTTCAATGGGAGCTAAGGACTATCAGCACCTTACGAAAAAGATTCAGTATTTTGTCGGATTGGGCCCAGTGACAAGAACTGGATTTGGGAAGAACTCACTGACAAGCAGTGGAGTGATATGAACAGCTACCTGAACAAATCTCCACACACAGGAATAAATAAAACAACCTCAAAGATTATGAGAGCTGCTTTGGATTAGTGCCCATAGGCTCAGTGCTGCTCTGAGCTTAGCTTTTAATTATCTCATGTTTTATTCAGTGATGCATCAAATCAGTTATGCCTCTGAAATACGTGCTTTCTGCTCACTGAACTATAGTACCAACATATGTTGATCAAAATAGCCATTACCTTCTATTGATAGCTCAACCGGCATGAAGGAAAGATACAAAATCTTACACTGTCAACCAAGCTGATTATTCTGGAGCCATTAGACATGCTTATGTTAAAGAGTTCATGGAGTAATGACTCAAGTCAGGTTTTGTGAATCAAGTACAAATGGGTATGATAACTAGAGCAATCATAGTCTGCAGTAGCCTCAAAGCCCCACAGATAATTGAATATAAGAAACCATTAGGACTTTGGAGCTGTCTACAGACTGCATGCGTGCACAAAAGCAAAGGTATTCAAAGTTCAGATTAAAACTGGCCTTTACTACATGAGGCTGTACCTGTAGATCTCCATCATTGATAGCATCAAGCTACAGGATTGGACCTCTGTCCGCTTTCTTTCCAGCTGCACCCCTCCTTCAGCTTCACTATCACATAACCTGGGTATGGGTTACCCCTTGTACCATCCTCTCTCTTCTTGGTATTTATGTGTTTATGGTATTTGTTGCATAGAAATACTTTGAAATTCCTAGGCTTCCCCTGACCTCAGGGGTGAGCAAGTTTCTTTATCTCATCAATAGAGGGGAAAGACTGCACAATACCTGTGGCTAAATGGATTTTGTCCCTCATGTTCAGAACTGGTTCATCTCTCATTTTAAATAATTTTTGGGAGGCGACCAGCACTATCCATAGAAGGTGAATACAAACACATTCAGAAGCACACACAGTCCTGATGGGGCCTGGGCAGCAGCGCTGCAGAAAATCCTCAGCCTTGTGCAGGAATGTAAATTGCTTTCACAGTGTGATCCCAGGAAAGGTAATCAAGCAAGAACACTTTTATCTTACCCGGAGGGGCAAACACAGTTTGATACACTTGTGAAACCAAATGTAAAAGAGACCCTGCTGCTCTCCCCTAGGCACTTTTGTTACAGATGGGCACAGATAAGCTCAGATTCATTAACGTGATAGCAAGTATCAGGGGGTAGCCGTGTTAGTTTGTATCCACAAAAACAACAAGGAGTCCGGACTCCTTGTTGTGATAGCAAGTAGGTATCATCCCTTCTTCGGAATGCTAAAGAATGAATGGCTTTCCTGTCTGTTCCTGGTTTTTTTTTCTTTTTTTTCTTACTTTGGGTCTAGATTTAGGGCTCTTGTGTTAGTATGCAAGAGTTAGGGTGACCAGCTATCCGGTTTTCGACTGGAACACCCAGTCGAAAAGGGACCGTGGTGGCTCTGGTCACCACTGCTGACCGGGCTATTAAAAGTCTGATCGGCAGTACAGCAGCACTAAGGCAGCCAGCAGGTCCAGCTCCTAGGCGGGGGCCACGGGGCTCCGTGAGCTGCCTCTGCCCCGAGCTCTGGCTCAGCACTCCCATTGGCTGGGAACTGGGCAACAAGAGCTGTGGGGGTGGTGCCTGCGAGCAAGAGCAGCGCGCAGAGCCACCTGCAGCATCTCCGCCTAGGAGCCAGACCTGCTGGCCACTTCCGGGGCACAGTGAGGAGTCAGAACAGGCAGGAAGCATGCCTTAGGCCCCCTGCTGCACCACTGACTGGGAGCCACTAGAAGTAAGCCTGCACCCCAAACCCGTGCCCCAATCCCCTGTCCCAACCCTGAGCCTCCTCCTGCACCTCAACCTCCTGCCCCAGCCCAGAGCATCCTCCCACACAAAGCAGTGGGGAACTGCTTTGCCCCACCCCCAGCCTGGAGCCCCCTCCTGAACCCCATACCCCTCATCCCCAGCCGCACCACGGAGCCCTCACCCCCTTCCGCACCCCAACCCACTGCCCTAGCCCAGCAAAAGTGAGTGAGGGTGGGGGAGGGCAAGCCACCAAGGGAGGGGGAATGTAGTGAGCGGGGGGGGGCAGGGCCTCGGGGAAGGAGCGGGGCAGGGGGTTGGGCCTCGGGGCAGGGGTGGGGCTACGGTGTTCAGTTTTGTGCAATTAGAAAGTTGGCAACCCTAGCAAGAGTAAGGGCAGTGTTCAAGATACCCCAAGAAAAGTTAGGGAAGAGTATGGAGGCCCTGGTCCCTCTCTACCCCAGCTAGCAGAGCTAGCCAGCTGCACACTGCACCTAGGGGGTAGCATAGCAGCTATGTACCACAAGAAGTCTAGAAGATATTGCCTCCTGGAGCTCTCTTTGGGGCAGAGCTGCTGAGCAGCACTTCCAGTGTGGGCCTATACCTAATAGCCATCTTCTGGCCCTGGGAGTTTTGCTAATAGAATTTGTGTAAAATAATGATGCAGGATGCTGCTGTGAAAACATTGCTTTAGCTGATACACAATCTTACTTAATATGCTGAAGGAAGTACTTCTGCACAGACACAGGGAACAGCTGCATGATCTAATACCGTAATTATTTCCAGTCGCTAACATCTACAGCCTGCAACTCTGTTTCTTAAATGAAGTGATGTAGACTCTTTGAAGGAAGGGGTGGATCAGTCTCCTAGTAAGGCCATTGCTCTGGCAGTGTTACCAGGTGATTGGAATGACTCAGATCTTGGCATTTGAACAAAAGTCACAAAATAAGAATAGAGTTTGCAGATGGCCTCCAGCCATGGTGGATGGCATGAAGTACTTTAGATGTGTATTGATTGCAAAGCTAATATTATCTGATGTCCTTGCAGCTCATTGCACATCTCTCCTGCTTTTGTCCTCTGGAATTAATCACTATAGCCAGGTCCTTGGGTACATTCACTTCCTACTCTATTCAGTCTCTGATTTCAAGGGCCAAATTCTCATCCATGCAGGCAACCTAAATACACAAACTTTGCTCAGGGGAGGTTTCCTAGGGTCCACGGGATGGGATAAAGAAACTCCCATGCAGGTCACTCAGGAGCAGTAGAGACACTGTTAGTCTCCTCCTGCATCCATAGGACAGCAATAGCTTCCATGCCTGTAGCACACTTCCTATGAAGTATTTGTGGATTACTGGTGGACGTGTGCAGCTGAGGATCCATCAGCTCTGCCCCTGCTTCTGTCTCAAGGTGCTGGGGCACAGAGAGCATCAACAGAATTGTGCTCTGCAGAGTGCACAGGGTGTGGGTTAGCAATGCAATAAAAAGTTTCTCTCACTCTTTTGTCTCATCAGGGAGACCAGGATAAATACTGCAAAAAAGCACTTGGGAACAATTGTCTGCATAAAAGCACTGAATTTGCTTTGGCAATACTTGCCAGCCCTCTTATTCACTTTTCCTCAACAGTCATGTTAACGAAATGCTGTTGACCAGAATGCTTGTGAGAAGAGGAAATGTCAAAAATGCACACAATTCTGCATTTGTCCCACCATGCACTTGACAATGTATTTGCATGAATGCTCACAGCAGAAGTGTTCTTGTAGTCATCTTGAAAGATCTTTGTGGGTTTTGAAGTCTTCCAGTCAGGGAGCAGAAACAATAGCATGTGACCTGGGTTACAGAATGAATAGGGCCTTGCAAATATTCAAAACAAAAGTGAATGATTGGTCAGAAATGTATAGGTTGAAATAGATTTGCATAAACCATTAAGAAAATAATTCAGAATAATGAACCGGTTTGTAAAAGTCTTAGATGGTCCATGGATAATTCACAATAGAGAATAAACTGATCTCTGAATCATTCCCCCACCTCTACTCTTATCTCAGTTAAGAATCACCAGCTCATCTCCTTGAAGGTGAATTATTAAGTAAAAACCTTGGAGGGAAAAAAATCAGTGTGCCAGGTTTACCTTTTGTTACAGATGAACAGAGTGGTGAATAATTGCTTCATGTTGCTGTAGCAACTGATGCTCCGAATCCACGCACATGAGGAATTTCTCAGACAAATAAGATACTTTCCTTTTACATCCTTTCTTGGAAGAATAAAAGACCTTTACATCTTTGCACCCCTTTGGGGTTGAGCTTTGCACAATAGTATGTATTAGTGTTAATTCACAAGTTGTTTGGCTGCCTAGGTTTTATCTGAAAGGGTCATTCATATGTATTCAGGTTTGTATCTATAGGCTTTTCTCTAGCACTCATTGTAAAGATTAACAGATTTATCCTCACAACATTCTTGTGAGGTAGGGAAGTGCTTTTATTTCAATTTACAGATGGGGAACGGAGACACAAAAATCACATAACTTGCCTAAGAGCACATAGGAAGTCTGTGGCTAAGCCAGAAATAGAGTCCAAATCTCCCGACTCCTAAACCAGTACCTTAAACACAAGGCGATGAAGGGTCAAGCCTAAACTCTGAATTTGAAACCAGATTTTCATGAATTTGAAAACAGACCTCTGGAAATGAAAGGCAAGAAATGGATATTTTTTCCCTAAGATGATCTATGTCTGAAATATGCTGGTGCTTGACGATATCATGAAATTAAGTACTAGAGCATTTTCTGGGTTTGTGAAATGCTTGCACATTGACTTCCTTTTCTCTCCCTCTGTGAATTCCACACTTATGAAAGTGAGGGACTGACAAAATCAAGAATGGTCCAAAATATAATGCTTGCAATGATATTTCTACAGCATGGACACTGCCATGTGACAAGAGTAGAGCATCAGAAAGAGTTAATTTCTTGTAACACCGAACAAGGAACTTTATTACAGTAAGGAAAGTGGTATTATTGCTCTGACTCCTCCAGCTTCATTGCAGAGTTTTTGCCTACCTTCCTACTACAGATTTAAAGAAAGAGGGCACTTTTCATAATAACCATGGAACAGTGATAGTATGTTTTAGGGGACAGTACAGGTGGATGTGATGAAAACATTTCTCACGTGACTCTGCTAATTAATGCATTTTCATTTTTATCTGTAATATCATCCACAGCAGCAATCCTGGGTTTCCTTTGAGTTAAAGCTGCCAACTGCACAGGGCTGGTGTGCAGAGACCGCACAAGGGAGACAGCCAGCCAGCAGAGGTATTATGTAGCAGCTCTGTGTTCTTGGGGAACCAGGGTGGGCCTGTCTGGCTCATGAAAGACCTTCCTCCTCTCCCCACAAGCCTCTGCTTGAACCAAATCTGCATCAGAAGAAAGACTTACAAAAAGCAATGAAAAGGCAGTGGGAGATACACCTAAACGCCTGGGATAAGGATGACAGGATTAAGGAAATGCCCCCGGCCTCATTTGCATCAAAGATGGGACAAGGAGGCATCTCCATTAGCATTCAGAATGGAGAACAGAGATTCCAGGCAAGAACCGCATGGAACTCTGGGACCAGAAAAGCAGGGAAGCACTGCATGATGGGGGAATCTCTACTCCAGATGTTAATGAACCCATGCCTGCACACACCCAGCTCAGTAGTTATCAGATCAATTCTGTTCATAAATCCTTTATTGGTATCCAAAATAGTGAAGCTCCCAAATTGCATTGTGAGCTCCCTCTAAGGAACACCACCCAAAGCCAGGAATGATCAGCTCCCATGGTCTAGCCTGAACAAAACAACTTTGGTATACTCCCTTGTTTACACATAAACAAAGCTAGTGTTCTCCCTTGATCCATTGTTCTTTCTCTACAAAAACCCCTACCTATGCTCAAGTAAGCGTTCTGATGCCTGGATCCAAAATCTGCATCAGTTCCATTGGGACTTCATCTTCTCCTGACACATCATGCTGGGGGCTCTGCCTGTCTCTAGCACTCCGGACCCTCAGCTACCACAATTGTCTGGGACCCCCGATTGATTCAAGCTTCATGGAGTGGTGAGAACCCAGCGCTCTCTCTCTCTCTCTCTCTCTCTCGGTATAGCCTTCTGACCCTGACTTGTGTGATCAGTTATAGTTTTCTAAACCTGACTTTTATAATCAAGTTTAAGTTAGATTTAATATTATAACTGTTTTGTTTGTTTGGCTCCCCTATGGTTATTACCTGGCAATAAATAACTTTCATGATTAAGCTGGTTGTTTCTCTCTCTCTCCCCCCCTTGTGGGTGATTTTCCTCATTTGCTCTGCAGCAACGCTCCTGCTACCTAAGCTAAAAGATCCCTGCAGTGCCCAAAAATCCTGTGGGGTTTGCTCATCAAGTGGGTTACTACCAGGACAATTGTAACGTGAGCGTGGGGATAGAGACATGGTGAACCTGGGACATAGGAGGGTGACAGATTGAAAGTGCTGCTCGCCCCAGCCTGCTCAGGCGTGCTCTATTCCGGTGCGGTGCCCAGGGCATATGAGGGTGACAGATTGGAGGTGCTGTTTGATCCAGCCTGCTGAGTCCTGGGACATATCAGGGGTCAGCATGGGAGTGATGATTAACCGGGCCTCTCAGATGTGCTCTGTTAATGTGTGTGTGTGTGTGTTTGTCTGATGCTGGGGCTGGAAGAACCCAGCCTTGGGGAGCCTAGGTCCTGCAGGAGAGCTCCATTGGGAGGGAACTTGCAGAGGGGAGAACTAGAGCTCCGTATAAGAACACAAGTGGCACAAGCAGTACGTCGATAGAAATACAGAAGCCCCCATCCAGAAGAGTAACTTTAATAAATGAACATACCCCAAAGTAACGGGCAACGCTGGTAACAGAGTAGGCTGCTCATGTGATTCCCTGGCACAGCCCAGTTCCGCCTTCTAGCCTGGTGGAGAGACCTGGCCTAAGGGAGGGGCAGGAGCACATGTTCCAGCCATCAGGGCGGGGAACAGGGCACTGGTATCTGGGCAGGGGGGCATCGGCACATGGGGCACCAGCCACCGAGTAGGCAGGGGGAAGCACAGGACACCAGCAGTGAAGGAACTGCTGGGTTGCTCCTTCCCAGCTAGGAGCTAGCTCCCCCGTCTCCACATCCTCATAGCTGAATCTCAGTAGTTCCCCTCACTCCCCTTCCTCTGCCCCTGCCCCCCCATTCACAGCAAGCTTCCACACACACACATGATTGCCAGCTGGGAACTAAGATGACACCATCAAATGTACTTCCTTTGAGAGCGGAGAATTAGATCCTGCAAGCTGTTGATGACCCTCAACCCCATTGGCTTCAGGATTAAATCGTAAGGATTTGAATCCAGAGCTGCAGAAGTCTGAACCTAGATCACTGGGAATGAAAGCCAAATGCCTTCATTGACTGAACTTCCCTTTCTTTGCTAACCTTAACATGATATCCTAACAGGTTGGAACAGATGTTGGTGATGTTCTGGGACAAACTTGATTGTTTATATTTTAAGTCATAATAGCTGGGTTTGCATCAGTGTTTGACTGGTGTTCAGAGGTTCAAGTTTACACTATTCATTATGCTGTCCATTTGTGACTAAGCAAAAGAAAACCAGTACCACCACTTGCTTCTGCCTGTGATGACTACTGACCTCTTTGTCTCCAGGGTGAAAAGAGAAGCATGATGCACAAAGCAGAATGAAAATGATCGTTATTATTATACCCATTTTAAAGGCACACATCAGAGCAGTAGCTGAGCACCACAAGAAACAGAGCTGGGCTGGGACAGGAAGGAAGTACCTGTTAATTACCGGTTACTAACAGGAAGCAGAAAACCAATCCATTCTACTAATTACATGCACATTCATTTTGGCCAGACAAGTTGACCTACATTTTATTAAATGGCAGAGAGCAGTGGTTTGGTTTCTAGTGTTTCATACAGGGATATTTCTCAGAATATTTCCTGAGAAACCCAGATTTCCTTAGCAAGTTGGAAACAAATTAATAGTATTTTTCAGACATGGTAGCTGATGCATTTTATTTGCAGCTTGCATTGTCGCCTCAGGCACATCCCTGCCCTTTATTGACACAAAATGCAACAGCTGGGTCATCCCCCAAAGAAACTAAATGTTTTCCATGTAGAACAGGACTGGAGCCAGCATTCTATATAGGGAGTGGACTCTCTCATGACACAGAAGGCACAAAACCACAAAACCATAGCGATTAGATGTACCATTGTAGCTGCTTTGTGCCAGATGCACAATATCAATCATAAACTTATGTACAGTATAAAACTTATGAAAGCAGTTCATGAAATTGTCATTACAGAACAGACAGATGTTAGGGGTTGTGGTTATAGAACTAAACAATATTGATGTTCTGAATCATTACTGTATACATTAAAAGATGTTGGCTTTCATCCCACATCCATAGACTAATTGTCACTATAACAGGCCTCAGTGAGTTGTCATTCAAGTAAATGCTCATTCATTTTCCATGTACTGTATAGTGAGTCACCATAGTCAAGATTTAGTATCCTTACTTGCAAGAGATTTGCAATCTGCATAGCTTGATTTCAAGGGGTGTCTGGGTCTATAAAGTTGTCAGTTGGAACAACTTGAAAGATACTGACAAGTAGACAATGCATCTTTTCTTTAGGGACATATTTTTATATTAAACATTAAGAGGATTTGGTTTTAAATGAGAAAACACAGAACTTCAGATGTATCCAAATTCAGTGCTGGGTTGAACTTCAATCTTCCTCTGAGAACCAAGGATTGGAAGTTTTCCAGAACACTCCTGACTTCTTCCTTCAAGTCCTGATCTTTATTAGGACACTAAACCTCTCACTTTGAAAATGAATTTACATGATAACTATTAAAAAAACAATTCCCCCCACCCAGCAAAACAAACAAACAAAACCAAAAATTGCTTTGTTTTGAAACAAAACTGATTTTTTTGTTTTTTTTCTCAATGAAACAAAAAAAATGAAAAATTAATTTTGGGTGAAACAAAGTATTTCATTTGACTTTAAATTTTTTTTCCACTTTTTTCATTTTGTTTTTAGGTGTTCTCTACTTTTTGTTTAATTTTTTGTAAACAAATCTAGCTAAGTTTCCAAAAAAAACCCCACTATTGTTTCTAAGTGATTGCCGTGACTCTTGAATTTTTCTTTGTTTTTTATTCACCTGAAACTACATTTTTGTCTAATTTAATATTCTACTGAAAAACTTCACCCAAATGTACTCAGCAGTTCTTCCTCAAAGAACATTACATTAGAGATGGGCCTGAACCAAATCCACAAGATCTTCAGGTAGTTTCAAACTCAAATCCAGCTCTAAATTTTGTAAATGGTCATTATCTTTCAAATAAGCTGAGCCAAAACTCTGTATCTAAAAAACCCTGCACTTTGGGGTGCTGGAAATCTGCATTTTGATTCAAACTTTACAGCTTTCATCCTTTTCTGCTTTAAATAAGATTGTGAATTTCACCCTTATCGCTCCAAGATCTACAGATGTCTATGATATTAGACTATATAGCTGTGCATCTTTTTATAGATAATCATTTGAAGTGAGCCAGGCACCTCACAAACAAATATGGAAACTAGGTCCTTGTCTTAAGGAGCTCACAATTTAAATAATTCATAATATGCATCATGACTTAAATTGTGTGTTTCTTATCTCTGCAAACATATTACTCTTCCTGAAGTCCTTGCTCAGTGTTAGAGGATGATGGAATGGTAAGGCTTGACATGCATGCAAGTTCTAACATCTCTCTTCCATTGGTAACCCAATGAATGATGGATCCATCAGTGTACATTATATGGATAAACTGATCTGACTGCCACTGTGTTTTCGAAGGGGCATGGGGTGGGAAAATCTTCAAGCCGAAAGCAACTGATGTCTCATGTAAAAATCTGAAAAATACTATTTGGAAATAATTCCGCTTATGTATCATAGTCACTATTTTCTGAGGCGTTTTCTTCAATCGTTCTTTATTTGGTCACTAGGCACAGTTGCATGGAAATAAGAAGCTTCTTGGAGATCAGAAACTTGTTCCCATTTAGAAGTTAAACTTCAACATTTATCCTCATCAACAAATGGTGGGGCCACAAATCTGGAGATATGACTTCAGATGCTGAATAACTGGTAATGAGCCAATTATAGATACTTCTCAGGATACTACAGAGCAGGGGTTGCCAACCAGAGCCTGAGAAGGAGCCAGAATTTACCAATGTACATTTTCAAAGAGCCACAGTAATATGTCCGCAGCCCATTAGCTCCCCCCGCCCTGCTCCCAGCGCCTCCCACCCACTGGCAGCCTTCCCCACACCTCACGATCAGCTGTTTCATGGCATGCAGGAGGCTCTTGGGGGGAGGAGCGAGGGCATGGCAGGCTCAGGGGAGGGCACAGGGCCTGTGGCAGAGCCAGGAGTTGAGCAGTCAAAGCCCCCCGGCACATTGGAAAGCTGGCGCTTGTAGCTCCAGCCCCGGAGTCGGTGCCTATACAAGGAGCTGCATATTAACTTCTGAAGAGCTGCATGTGGCTCCAGACCCTCAGGATGGCCACCCTTGCTACAGAGGACTGGAGCAAAAATGAAAATGAGAGGGGCAAGGTTGAAGTTGGCTACAAGGCTATAAACTTCCTGACAGTAAATGTGATAGCATTAGGCTCTAGAACAGTCTCCCAAGGGAAGCCATGGAAGTCCCCATCAACAGGGACATTTAAAACTAGACTAGATGTATCTACTGATGAATATACTGTGATATCAATCCTGCTCTGCTAGGGAGCTGGACTAGATGACCTAATAGGTATTTTCCATCTCTCATTTGTATGTTGCTATAAGAAAAATATAGAGAAAGTGATTGTACCTTTTATAACACAGTCCACACAGTATATAAAGTCCAAATTCACCCCTTCCTGGGGTGTGGCTTTAACAAACAAAACAATAATAAGATAACACAGGCCTTGTGTACACTAGAGAAATTTATCATGTGAATCACTGCGTAGTCCCCTTACATTGTGAGAGCTATAAGATAGATATGCCTGGAATGGTTAATAACTATCAATGCATCCTGAACCTAAAAAGTCAGAAATGCCATCCACCTGTGTTTACTCCAGAATAGGGTCCACTTAGTACAGAAATCCACCTAGAAAGTAAAGACAATATGAAAATGATTCACTTTGTGAGAGACACTTTTGTCTAAGGATTCACAACTCAGCTAAACTTAAAAGTTCTGTTCCCCAAGTATGGAAATTAAGGTGGCTAAATAAGTGTATTGTTAAAAGCTGAGGAAAGAATCTCTCATAATTTACATATGGATAAAACTTGTCTCCCTGTCCTGGCCTAGCCCAAAAGGTGGCCAAATAGAGTAACACACTGCTTGCCTACATAGCCCTGGTCTACACTAGGACTTTAGGTCGAATTTAGCAGCGTTAAATCGATGTAAACCTGCACCCGTCCACACGATGAAGCCCTTTAGTTCGACTTAAAGGGGTCTTAAAATCGATTTCTGTACTCCACCCCTGACAAGTGGATTAGCGCTTAAATCGGCCTTGCCGGGTCGAATTTGGGGTACTGTGGACACAATTCGACGGTATTGGCCTCCGGGAGCTATCCCAGAGTGCTCCATTGTGACCACTCTGGACAGCACTCTCAACTCAGATGCACTGGCCAGGTAGACAGGAAAAGAACTGCGAACTTTTGAATCTCATTTCCTGTTTGGCCAGTGTGGCAAGCTGCAGGTGACCATGCAGAGCTCATCAGCAGAGGTGACCATGATGGAGTCCCAGAATCGCAAAAGAGCTCCAGCATTGACTGAACGGGAGGTACAGGATCTGATCGCTGTATGGGGAGAGGAATCTGTGCTATCAAAACTCCGTTCCAGTTTTCGAAATGCCAAAACCTTTGTCAAAATCTCCCAGGGCATGAAAGACAGAGGCCATAACAGGGACCCGAAGCAATGCCGTGTGAAACTTAAGGAGCTGAGGCAAGCCTACCAGAAAACCAGAGGGGCGAACGGCCGCTCCGGGTCAGAGCCCCAAACACGCCGCTTCTATGATGAGCTGCATGCCATTTTAGGGGGTTCAGCCACCACTACCCCAGCCGTGTTGTTTGACTCCTTCAATGGAGATGGAGGCAATACGGAAGCAGGTTTTGGGGACGAAGAAGATGATGATGACGAGGAGGAGGTTGTAGATAGCTCACAGCAAGCAAGCGGAGAAACCGCTTTTCTCGACAGCCAGGAACTGTTTCTCACCCTGGACCTGGAACCAGTACCCCCCGAACCCACCCAAGGCTGCCTCCTGGACCCAGCAGGTGGAGAAGGGACCTCTGGTGAGTGTATCTTTTAAAATACTATACATGGTTTAAAAGCAAGCATGTGAAAGGATTAATTTGCCCCGGCATTCGCGGCTCTCCTGGATGTACTCCCAAAGCCTTTGCAAAAGGTTTCTGGGGAGGGCAGCCTTATTGCGTCCTTTATGGTAGGACACTTTACCACTCCAGGCCAGTAACACGTACTCGGGAATCATTGTACAACAAAGCATTGCAGTGTATGTTTGCTGGCGTTCAAACAACATCCGTTCTTTATCTCTCTGTGTTATCCTCAGGAGAGTGAGATATCATTCATGGTCTCCTGGTTGAAATAGGGTGCTTTTCTTCAGGGGACATTCAGAGGAGCCCATTCCTGCTGAGCTGTTTGCCTGCGGCTGAACAGAAATGTTCCCTGCTGTTAGCCACGGGGAGGGGGGAGGGTTGAGGGGGTAGCCACGAGGTGGGGAGAGGCAAAATGCGACCTTGTAACGAAAGCACATGTGCTATGTATGTAATGTTAACAGCAAGGTTTACCCTGAAAGACTGTAGCCACTGTTTTATAAAATGTGTCTTTTTAAATACCGCTGTCCCTTTTTTTTTTCTCCACCAGCTGCATGTGTTTCAATGATCCCAGGATCTTCTCCTTCCCAGAGGCTAGTGAAGATTAGAAAGAAAAAAAAATGCACTCGTGATGAAATGTTCTCTGAGCTCATGCTGTCCTCCCACACTGACAGAGCACAGACGAATGCGTGGAGGCAAATAATGTCAGAGTGCAGGAAAGCACAAAATGACCGGGAGGAGAGGTGGCAGGCTGAAGAGAGTAAGTGGCGGGCTGAAGAGAGTAAGTGGCGGGCTGAAGACAGGGCTGAAGCTCAAATGTGGCGGCAGCGTGATGAGAGGAGGCAGGATTCAATGCTGAGGCTGCTGGAGGACCAAACCAGTATGCTCCAGTGTATGCTTGAGCTGCAGTAAAGGCAGCTGGAGCACAGACTGCCACTACAGCCCCTGTATAACCAACCGCCCTCCTCCCCAAGTTCCATAGCCTCCACACCCAGACGCCCAAGAATGCGGTGGGGGAGCCACCGGCCAACCAGCCACTCCGCCACAGAGGATTGCCCCAAAAAAAGAAGGCTGGCATTCAATAAATTTTAAAGTTGTAAACTTTTAAAGTGCTGTGTGGCATTTTCCTTCCCTCCTCCACCACCCCTCCTGGGCTACCTTGGTAGTCGTCCCCCTATTTGTGTGATGAATGAATAAAGAATGCATGAATGTGAAGCAACAATGACTTTATTGCCTCTGTAAGAAATGACTAAAGGGAGGAGGGGAGGGTGGTTAGCTTGCAGGGAAGTAGAGTGAACCAAGGGGCGGGGGGTTTCATCAAGGAGAAACAAAGAGAACTTTCACACCGTAGCCTGGCCAGTCATGAAACTGGTTTCAAAGCTTCTCTGATGCGTACCGTGCCCTCCTGTGCTCTTCTAACCGCCCTGGTGTCTGGCTGCGCGTAACCAACAGCCAGGCGATTTGCCTCAACACCTCCCACCCTGCCATAAACGTCTCCCCCTTACTCTCACAGATATTGTGGAGCACACAGCACGCAGTAATAGCAGTGGGAATATTGGTTCCGCTGAGGTCTAAGCGAGTCAGTAAACTGCGCCAGCGCGCCTTTAAACGTCCAAATGCACATTCTACCACCATTCTGCACTTGCTCAGCCTGTAGTTGAACAGCTCCTGACTACTGCCAAGCTGCAAATAAAATGCATCAGCTTCATGAGCCATGGCATTAAGGGGTAGGCTGGGTCCCCAAGGATACATATAGGCATTTCAACATCCCCAACAGTTATTTTCTGGTCTGGGAATAAAGTCCCTTCCTGCAGCTTTTGAAACAGACCAGAGTTCCTGAAGATGCGAGCGTCATGTACCTTTTCTGGCCATCCCACATTGATGTTGGTGAAACGTCCCTTGTGATCCACCAGAGCTTGCAGCACTATTGAAAAGTACCCCTTGCGGTTTATGTACTCGCCGGCTTGGTGCTCCGGTGCCAAGATAGGGATATGGGTTCTGTCTATGGCCCCACCACAGTTAGGGAATCCCATTGCAGCAAAGCCATCCACTATGATCTGCACACTTCCCAGGGTCACTACCCTTGATATCAGCAGATCTTTGATTGCGTGGGCTACTTGCATCACAGCAGCCCCAACAGTAGATTTCCCCACTCCAAATTGATTCCCAACGGACCGGTAGCTGTCTGGCATTGTAACCTTCCACAGGGCTATCGCCACTCTCTTCTCAACTGTGAGGGCTGCTCTTATCTTGGTATTATTGCACCTCAGCGCAGGGGAAAGCAAGTCACAAAGTTCCAAGAAAGTGCCCTTACGCATGCGAAAGTTTCGCAGCCACTGGGAATCGTCCCAGACCTGCAACACTATGCAGTCCCACCAGTCTGTGCTTGTTTCCCGAGCCCAGAATCGGCATTCCACAGCATGAACCTGCCCCATTAGCACCATGATGCATGCATTGGCAGGGCCCATGCTTTCAGAGAAATCTGTGTCCATGTCCTGATCACTCACGTGACCGCGCTGATGTCGCCTCCTCGCCCGGTATCGCTCTGCCAGGTTCCGGTGCTGCATATACTGCTGGATAATGCGTGTGGTGTTTAATGTGCTCCTAATTGCCAAAGTGAGCTGAGCGGCCTCCATGCTTGCCTTGGTATGGCATCCGCACAGAAAAAAGGCACGGAACGATTGTCTGCCGTTGCTCTGATGGAGGGAAGGGCGACTGATGACACGGCTTACAGGGTTGGCTTCAGGGAGTTAAAATCAACAAAGGGGGTGGCTTTACATCAAGGAGTATTCCAGGCAGGACTTCACGGAGGGTTCCAATAAAAAATGGTGCACCTAAGTTATTGTTCTTATTGGAACAAGGAGGTTAGTCTGGCCTCTGATTGATACATGTCTAGATTTACCTCGCTGCACCTTCTCTGTGAGTGACTGCAGTGTGACCTAGAGGAATGAGTCCCCTAGACAGGGGAGGGGGGAAGCAAATGAGTACAAAACAAATCTGGTCTATTTCTTGTTTTGATCCACTCCATCTATCTTTTACATCTTTGGCTGGCAGCAGACGGTGCAGAAGGACTGCATGCCATCCACATCTCATGGCTGCTCAGCAGAAGATGGTACAATACGACCGCTAGCCATCCTCGTCTCTTGCCTGCCTGGCAGAAGATGGTACAGTACGACTGCTAGCAATCTGTATCGCCTGCCTGCTCACCATAAGACGGTTCAATAGGACTGACTGCAGGACTAAAGAGAATGACCTGGTCAAGTCACTCCAAATTTAGTCCCTGCGCCCATGTCTGCCCAGGCGCTCCCGGCCCACATGGCCAGGAGCACCTTGGACATGACGATGATGGCTACCAATCGTATTACACCGTCTGCTGCCAGAAGGCAATGGGTTGCTGCTACTGTGTAGCAATGCAGTACCGCGTCTGCCAGCACCCAGGAGACATACGGTGACGGTTACCTGAGCGGGCTCCATGCTTGCCGTGGCATGGCGTCTGCACAGGTAACTCAGGAAAAAAGGCGCGAAACAATTGTCTGCCCTGGCTTTCACTGAGGGAGGGAGGGAACGGGGGCCTGACGATATGTACCCAGAACCAACCGCGACAATGTTTTAGCCCCATCAGGCATTGGGATCTCAACCCAGAATTCCAATGGGCAGCGGAGATTGCGGGAACTGTGGGATAGCTACCCACAGTGCAATGCTCCGGAAGTCGACGCTTGCCTCAGGTACTGTGGAAGCACTCCGCCGAGTTAATGCACTTAATGCACTTAGAGCATTTTCTGTGGGGACACATACACTTGAATATATAAAACCAATTTCTAAAAAAACGACTTCTATAAATTCGACCTTATTTCATAGTGTAGACATACCCATAAAGTGGTCCAAGAGATGGGTGGGAAAGCTGTGAGTTTAAATCCATTATGAACAGTTTACTGTTGCCATAAGAAGTCCAATGCATATGTTTTCACTCCAAATTATAAACTGTACATTTGTTTGCATTATGAACCAAATAAATCCTGGATTATCTATTTTGTTCCTTCAATATGTCTTTCATCCCCAATTAGAAGATATACATCTGTCTGCCTTGTGAATCAGATAAACCATCTCTCTCTATGTGGACAATGTCTCTTGTTCTATTGTAAGGCCTAAAGGATGTGAAATGCTCATAAACAATAAAAGAATGTATGGACTATGTCCCTTGATTTAGAAGGCTAAGAAACTTTTGTTTTGTTTGTTGCACAGTAGAAGTGATAGGAATTGTACAGCACAAGAAGGAGAAAGGAATGTTAAAAGATTTAAAAGCACCTAATTTTGGAATGTTAAGAGAAATTTCTTTAAAAATGGCATTCCAATAAGTAGTCTGGGCGAATACTGAAATACAATCCACAAATTGAATCACATATAAAAAATCCCTCCGACTAAGTAAAGCACAGGAGAAATTTGTCATATACCAATGCCATCTACTAGATACCAACAAGAAGCAGCAGAGAACTGAAGGGAGCTGAAAGCAATTTGGAAAGTGTCCATTAAAAAATAAGATTGCCCTCCTCCATGGGACCCCGAAACAGGGTATATAACTTTGAGACCACCACAGACAGCCTGGGCCCCCCTCCAGGGCTGAAGCACAGTTGATCAAACCCATAAAGAAGCTGCAGAATCCAGAAGTGCTATTGATACTTGGACAAACCCAGCGGAAAGGATTAACCTTACCTAGGATTAACAGAACTAAGAAAAAATGGTGAGATTTCATTTCGAAGATCGTATTTCTGCTTCTGGTCTTTAACGTAAATAACTGATTATCTTGTTGAGTCTACACTATAGTGATACCTCAAGTAACCATATTTTGGATTTTAGCTCAATAATGCTATGCACTGGGCTCTCCTTTGTAAGTCCAAGAAGGTTGGCCTAAGAAAGATTTAAACAGCAACTTTAAGCAATTGCTTTTGATATTTTAAACTTGTCCCTTTCATAGCTTACTAATCACATAGCAGGAAGCCCACTCTTAAGAGTGCCATTAAGACAAGTGCATCTTTACTCCTTAGAGGTACTGGAAGCATAATAATTGTATTTGAAGAGGTACTAAAGGATTGATAATTGATTATTATAAGTAAATGTAATAAGAAATTTTGGTAATTTGCATTGTTACATGGTATAACTGCTAAACCTCAATGCTGGTGTATGACAATTTCTTGCAAGACTGTACTTGTGTGTTCAGTATATGCCTAGAATGTTTAGTGTAGTTAAAGTTGATCTATAAACTATATATATATGGATGAATTAATAAACTTTTGATTGGCTAAGAACACCACGTGTGCTGATTGGAGGAATACTGTCCAAGGTAAAAGTTGACCTAAAGATAACCTAACATTAAAATTAGTAAGCTAACTCTCCCTGGACTCAGTAAGAAAGGGTTATCTTAATTAAATTCCATTCCAATGTTGGCTAAAACATTTATCAAATTGGGAAATCTAGTTTTTTATTTCAGCTTTAAAATCTAGCTGGCACCATAGCAAATTCATAAAATTGACCCACATTCACACTTACAACAGGTTTGCTGCACACTATATGTCCACACCCAAAGTGGCCCTTATGGTAGGCATGTATGCCAAACACCATTCAGGTTCGACTATCAAGGCTAATTACCACATCAGGCTGCACCATGTTACTAGCTATGTGGGCAGAGATTGCTGATATAACGATATCCGCAGTGCAAACAGATACCCCACATTTGTCCTGCAGTGCACCGGTAGGCTTTCAAAGTCTCCAAGAATCCATTGCTTCTGGGATCTGTGCCAGGAGATGTGGGAAACATACTCAAAGGAAAGAGTGGCCGTAATGGTGTGAGCACAGACCGCTAATGTGGACACAGGAACAACTACATTGGTTCTTAACTCACTGTATCACATAGGATATGATACTATCCTATTGGTTCAAGTAGAGAAGGCTTTATTGCCTAGTGTAGAAACACTCATGAAGAGCAATTCAAACCTTCTTCCCAGTCATGGCTGCTTCTTAGATTCTTCCCTCAGGTCTGCTCAGTGCACACCATAGGTCGTCTCTAGAGGCAACTCCCACTTTCTGTCTGTGTGTGGGCAGTGGTAATGATAATGAGTCACCTGCTCTGAGAGTCAGCAGAACCCATTGAACCCTTTCCTAGCCGCATCAACACCCTTTAACAGCGTGGAGTCATTCAAATAAACATGAGCAGCCTATTACACTGACCTTAGAGACACAAGGTAGGTGAGGCAATATCTTTTATTTGACCAACTTCTGTTGGTGAACGAGACAAGCTTTCAAGCTACACAGAGCTCTGCTTCAGCTAACCAATTATCTCCACAGAGAATAGAGCATCCATCAGAAAAAGCTGTTTTGACTAAATCATTTTTTTCATTAAGTCATATCAATGTTGACAAAATGTCCACAAAAAAAAGTATCCAAACCGAAACATTTTGTTTCAGAAAATTTTGTTTTGGAAAATTTTAGAAACGTTCTGGTTTGTTATTTTTATATTACTTTTGTTATTTTTACATTATTTCATGACTTGTCAGTAGTAGTTCATGACATGTCACAATATGTAATAATGACATAATAGAATAGTTGAAACTTTTGATTATTTTATTTTGTATTTATTTTATTTTTATAGTAATTTATTTTTAAAATCATTAAGGGCAGTTGGTACTTAATACTGATTGAAATATCGTATCTTATTTTCTAGATCAAAGTATGTCCTGTTTGCATTGTAATGAAACAGCTTGACGCTTTGAACAATAAATATTCTTGCGTTAACTTGGAACAATTTTTTTAGGATAGTGAAAACAACACTAATTAGTTCACTGAGTTCTTATCTTCCTTTCTTACAAATATTATGACATGTCAGAAGTGCTACTGCAGAATACGTCTTGTCATGATGACACAATATTCTGTACAACTACTCCTGAAATGTCGCAAAATAGTATAAGAATAATAAAAGTAATATAAAAATGGGAGGAAACCATAAAATAAATTTCAAATTAAAATTTTGTTTTCAAACAAAATTGCAAAGTTTTCCAAACAAAATTTTCCAAACTGAATTTTTTGGGGAATTTCCATTTTGCAAGAAATTTTGAAAACAAAGTTTGAAATGTTGACATTTCCTGCATAACAGAAATTCAGAGTTTCAGCCAGCTCTAAAAGAGGATATTTTAAAGTTTCCTATGAGGAATCAGTATGTAAATTAAAGATTGGCCCAGAGCTTTAATGTCCTGAGATAACATTTCCCAAAGATCAGGGCTGTTCAGATCCAAGGATCTGGTTTGGTCCATTATAAAAATATGGGTAGGATGCAAAGTTTGGCTCTGGATCTGACTCCCTCAAAATTCAGTGCTGTGGGCTTGTTGGGTCTGATTTGTCAGCTGCAGAATAAGAATGAAGTGACTTCAGTGGGAGTTATTCATTCTCTGTCTCTCTCTTTCTCATTCTCACTCTCTCTTCCCACAGATCCACTGCCATGTATCATCTGCTAGACAGGGCTGGTTTTAGGGGGAGTGAAAGCAGGGCAGTCACCCTGGATTCCAACTTCCAGGGGGTGTCAGACTGCTATGCCACTCAGCTTTTTGTCTGTTTTGCTCTGCTGACTGGCTGGCCATGGTGTTTTTTTCCCCCCTCCACCACTCAGGAGACAGGGAACAAGGGTGGGGGCAGTGAAAATATTTTCTGCGCTGGCTGACAAAATGGTAGGACTGCTCCTTTTACAAGAGCTATTGTAGAACAGGCATGGGAGAAACCAGGGAGAAGGTTTTTCTTTTTAAAATAAATCAAGCCATGAGCACTGAGTAATGCAATGTTCAAAGTAACTTGGCACAGTGGATGATGAAATGCCAGCTCCCAGCCAGTGCTTCACTGCAGTATCTTGTACTCTGTTCCAATGGTAATTTTCCAGGATTTAATAATGAAGTTGGTAAAAGATAAACAGAAAATAATCCCCTGGTGCTTGCTGATCAAACAGTCCTTCCCTGGGCAAAAGTTTTTAAGGTATACACCCCTTACTTTCAGCTGGGATTATGTCACAAGCTAAAATGACCTGCCAAATTGAAAGGCTGGCAGAAATGAAACATTTGCAAAGGTCAAACCTCCTGACTCGTACTGTAATGATCAGATGTGAACAGCCCATCTCTATGAGTTATGCCACATAAACTTAAAGACTGAGAGGTAAATTATGGGAGCCCTGGTGGCACAACATCACAATTAGCAGTAGTACAGCAGGCTGGGATCTGGGAGACCTCATTTTGAGCTGGACCATATTTATTTTCCTTACAGGATTTTCTATGGCACTCATCAAACAGTAATGAACTTATCTTTTACAGCCCTCTGGTATCAAGAAGCATTATTATACCATAGTATAAGTATACTAGACCCATAGTACTAGTGTGAAAATTGATGCAGAGACAGAGGAAGAGACCTGACATTGGTCAGAGAGAACGTCTGTGGCAGAGACACAAAAATAATCCAGATCTCCTGATTCTGGCACCTTACCAAAAGACAAGGTGACCATATTTCTTAAAGGGAAAATGGGACACCGTGCGGGGCAAGCCTGAGCCCTCCCTCCCCACCCGGTGGGGCTGGCCTGAGCCGCTCACCCGAGCCCCCCTCCCCATGCGGGGCTGGCATCACCACTCACCCTCCCCTGCACCACACCCCACTTTTTGACAAAAGCGGGCATTTGTCCCATTTGCTCTTGCCAACTGATCAAGTCAGCAAGAGCGAATGGGACAAATGCCCACTTTTGCCAAAAAAGACGGGCCGGCCAGGACAGGGCTTAAAATAGAGACCCGTCCCGGTCAAAATGGGACATATGGTCACCACTGTTTCCTCTAAGCTGTGCGCATGTGCGCATGCACACAGATCCTAAACCCCGCACACACAGCCAAACACCGCGCACACAAAAATTTGCACAGAAGTACAAAAATTTGCACAGAAGAATTTTTTTGCGCACACAGCCTGTCAAAAATTAGAGGGAACATTGATGGTTACCCTACGACAAGACTGTCCTCTGTAGGAAGGGTTTCTGCTCCTTAGGTTAGTAGTGATAGGTATTATAGCAGTGACAAATTGGGTTTTTTATGGGACGAGTGTAAAATCCTTATTCAGTATTGTAACACTGGCCTTAAGGCTGCTCATGCATCAGTCTCACTTCTCTCTGACAGAGGAGGTACTATGATGGCATCTACTGCTAGAGGGCATGAAGGGAATGCTTAGATGTATGTGAGAGTGGGTCACTATATGCTGTATAAACCCTATATCTATGACTTATTCTGTCCTTTGGACCAGCTGGTGAAGTTTAAATATAACAAGTAGTGTTTCAATTTCACTATACAAGCAAATAAGTGTACTGGGAATTCCCTGGAATTTTAAAGCAGTTAATCATAAACCTGATATTTGCATATCAGTGCCACTGAACATTGTACTGATACTAAAGATGGTATTAACTCATTCAGGAATATTTGCCTGCAGTAGCATACAAGGGTGAAGCTACCTACTCAATGCAGACTGAGTAATTCAGAGTCCCAAATGCAATACCCTCAAAATAAGAGAAAGAGAGAGCATGCTGCAAGAGAGCGTGTGTACACCAAATGTTATAGCATGGATCCATTTGATCTGGGGTGACCCCCAAAGATCTGCTCTGGCAGGATCCCTATGGGCAGTGTTAAACACAAACGGTCAGATTTTTTACTCTCATTTGTACCAGTGCAATTCTTGGTAGCTCCATCAACTTTAGTGGAGTTACTCTAGATTCACACTGTAGTAAAATGTGATCAGAACCTGACCCAAAATGCTAAGATCTCAGAGGCCTGATTGACTGCAGTTCCAAAATTTGTGAGTAAATCCATTTTGAGTGCACCCAGCTCATCACGTTTATGCACCAAAACAGATGTACTCATAATTGATATGAGCACTGGTAAGGCGACCTGCTGAAATTCAACTTAAAGCTGCCTCCTTTATCTTTCCTATCCGACACTCCCTCCTTTTTCCTTCCTATTCCTAATGCTCTACCCTACTGAACCTTCCCCATAAACTTCACCTTCTGCCCAACTTCCTTCCCCTGTACTTCTCCTCCTTGATCCCACCAGTTGTACTCATGTCCCTTGCTTCACTTTGCACCCTTTCCTACCCTCAATGAGTCCCTTGCTTCTCTCCTCCATCCAACTGACTGCTTCTGATTCTCTTCCCTCCCTGTTCTGCTCTCTTTTCCCCCACCTTCATAATCATTCAGGCATGTGATATTGATGCATACACAGAAACAAGTCTACTGATGCTGTGAAAAGTTCTCATACACAACTCACTCCAGAGGACAAACTATATCATATGCTTGGCCACCCATCCTTTCTGGCCTCCATTCCCTACATGTCGATAGCTGGACTTGGACCCATGCCAGTGGAAATGGTGACATAAATTCAACATCACTGATCTATTCCATGGGTTTGCGTAGTTCAGTGTTCCCTCCAATGGACACACTTTACCACACAAGCTTTTTGCTTTGTAACCAGTTCTTAACTCCTACATAAAAAGTCCTCGGTTTTTTGGATTCAGATGCTCCACCCACTTCATATCCTAATACACACTAAGAAAGGATTGTTTCCTACAGTATATTTTCAAGTGCTCTATCGAAGCTGGAATGTAATGACCCAAGTCCTATGACTTTCATCCTTTCCTTGAGGAGACTATTCCACAGTCTAACCAAATTTTCTTCATATTCCTCTTAATTTCATCCCATTAGTTCTAATGATACCATCTTTGTACCACTGCAAACAATACCTTACCTTCCTTGATGTTTACATCCTTCAGGTATTAATAGATTATTGACCATTTTCTGCTTGGCTTCCTTCACACTCATAAACTCAGAGATTTTAAAGCCAGAAGGGACCATCATGATAATCTAGTCTGATTTACTGCACATTGCAGATCATAGAAGAGGTAGCCTATTTCCCCTTGTTTTTTCCTACCCCTCCCCCCCCCAAGACGTTCTGGTTAAACTTGGATTTAAACTTGGAGAGTGGTCAGTTTGGATGAGCTATTGCCAGCAGGAGAGTGAGTTTGTGTGTGTGTGTGTCCTCCCGGGAAAAGGGGTGTGTGTGTCAGAAAGCCTGGATTTGTGCTGGACATGGCCCACCTTGATTACCATGCACATTGTAGGGAGAGTGGTCACTCTGGATGAGCTATTACCAGCAGGAGAGTGAGTTTGTGTGTGTATGGGGGTGGGGCGGTGAGAAAACCTGGATTTGTGCTGGAAATGGCCCACCTTGATTATCATGCACATTGTAGGGAGAGTGGTCACTTTGGATGAGCTATTACCAACAGGATAGTGAGTTTGTGTGTATGGTTTTTGGAGGGGGGTGAGGGAGTGAGAGAACCTGGATTTGTGCAGGAAATGGCCCACCTTGATTATCATGCACATTGTGAAGAGAGTTGTCACTTTGGATGGGCTATTACCAGCAGGAGAGTGAGTTTGTGTGTGGGGGGGTGGAGGGTGAGAAAACCTGGATTTGTGCTGGAAATGGCCCAACTTGATGATCACTTTAGATAAGCTATTACCAGCAGGACAGTGGGGTGGGAGGAGGTATTGTTTCATGATCTCTGTGTGTATATAATGTCTGCTGCAGTTTCCACAGTATGCATCCGATGAAGTGAGCTGTAGCTCACGAAAGCTCATGCTCAAATAAATTGGTTAGTCTCTAAGGTGCCACAAGTACTCCTTTTCTTTCCACCCACCTCTGTAATAGACCCATGACCTCTGGCTGAGTTACTAAAGTCCTCAAATCACGATTTAAAGACTTAAAGTTACAGAGAATCCACTATTTACACTAGTTTAAACCTGCGAGTGACCCGTGCCCCATGCAGCAGAGGAAGGCAAACCTCCCCAGAATTTCAGCAAATCTGACCCAGGCAAAAAGTCCTATCCAACTCCAAATATGATGATGATCAGTTAGACCCTGAACTTGTGGGCAAAAGCCACCTGCCAGACACCCGAGAAAGAATTCTCTGTAGTAACTGAGAGCCCTCCCCCATCTACTGTCCCATCACCAGCCATTGGAAATATTTGCTGCTAGCTCTTACAGATCAGCTACATGTCATTGTAGGCAGTCTCATCATATCACCCACTCCATAAACTTATCAAGATCAGTCTTGAAGCCAATTAGGTTTTTGCCCCAACTGCTCCCCTTGGAAGGCTGTTCCAGAACTTAGCTCCTTTGATGGCTAGAAACCTTCACCTAATTTCGATCCTAAACTTGTTGATGGCCAGTTTATAGCCATTTGTTCTTGTGTCCACACTGGCGCTTAACTTAAATAACTCCTCTCCCTCCCTGGTATTTATCCTTCTTACGTATTTATAGAGAGCAATCATATCTCCCCTCATCCTTCTTTTGGTTAGGCTAAACAAGCCAAGATCATTGAGTCTCCTCTCACAAGGAGGTTTTCCATTCCTCAGATCATCCTAGTAGCCCTTCTCTGCACCTGTGGAGACATATAACCTCAATAAATTAATGGGACTATTTGCCTGAATAAGGAGAGAAGGATTTGGCTCTTAAGTGTCATTTAGCTAAGCTATACATATTTATGGAAAAGTTATCTTCTGGCATAAATGCGCAAAACTCCACTTAAGTCAAAGGAGCTGGACCAGTTTATACCAGCAGAGAATTTTTCTCATCTTAACTAATTAGCCTCTCACAGTTTGTATGTTAACTTCCAACTTATCTGTATGTGTGTATATATATATATCTTACTATATGTTCCATTCTATATCCGATGAAGTGGGCTGTAGCCCACAAAAGCTTATGCTCAAATAAATTTGTTAGTCTCTAAGGTGCCACAAGTACTCCTGTTCTTTTTGCAGGTTCAGACTAACACGGCTGTTACTCTGAAATTTCTCATATTCCTATAACCTTTCCTCAGAAATCATTCCCTGCAGACCCCTTCATTATTTTTGTTGCTCTTCTCACAGATCAAAAATATATTTGACCAAATTTTTGATGTTGGGGGGGGGGTTTCCATAACTACACACTTTAGTCTAGGTAACGGTACCTTACACACTGTATTGTCCCTATCTCTTCTGGGGACTTTTTTTTTTTTTTTAACAAATTTCCCACAGTTTCTACCCGCAGTTCAACTCCACCACTGTGAGCAACAATAGGAGCCATAGTTATAAAGGGATACAACTGTGTTTTTATACTCTGTTGATTTGACCTGTACACTGTGGGTATTAAACAAATAAAGAATAGGCCTACTGCCTCTCGAATGTTTGCATTTTTCCTGCAATATTTGTATAAGCCCTTCAGCTTCCCCTTAATCCTACTTGCTCATTCTGCTCTTTTGCTGCCCTTATCTTTTCCATGGAAGACTCAAGTCACTCTGAATAGTCCTGTTTGGTTTTCACCCCACCCCAGTTCTATTTCTAATAGAGATTGCGCTATAGTTATATTACTTTGTCATCTTTTACTCAGTGTATGTTGATGTAAGATTCCTTGTATTTTTCCTTTGAAAGTGACTCTCATCGCAGATGCACATTAGCAGCCCTCTCCGGTTGCTAGCATTGAACTCTGGGCATACGAGTGTTGCTGCTGGTTGTGGGGCTAGTCAGAGCACTTCTGTTCGTCAAGCTACAACCTCTATGGGAGGGACAATGGGATTGAGGCTGGGGCTCCCTTCCACTGGCACTTGCAAAGGAAAAGAGGTGCCTGGGTGTCACACTAGATGCAGGGGAAAGGAATCACTGGAAAGCAGGGAGCTGCTAACAAAGCCAGAGTAACTTTAGTCAAGTGCATGTTAGGGCTTGTCTACACTGCCCTGCAGTTTGGACTTCGGAGTGTAGATGGCAGGTGCACAGCAAATTGCTGTGCTGTAACTCCCCTGTGCAGACACTGTTGGTGCAACTAAAAGGTAGGTAGTTGGTGTTCACATAGTCCTCTTCAAACCGGACTATGCTAATGCGTCCGCAGCATCCACACAGGGAAATTATAGTGCAGCACTTTGGTGTGCACTGCTATTCACACCCCTGGAATCTTCACTGCAGCATGGGATAGGCATAGCCTATGTCACGGTGCCTATTAGGATGTTCCATAACCCTGCCCTGTACAGCACAAATGCAGGGGACGGGAGGAAGGGGAGAGGCTGCAGGGCATTCTCCTGCCCTGTGAGCAATCAGACAACACATAAAACACTGTGTACACAGGCCCACTCCTGCTTCTTTTCAGGAGTTAGCCCTCCAGCCAGATCATTTTAAAGTCTCAGCTTTGCTGGGGTATCAATATCCCACACAAACAGTCTCCCCAACCCCACCAACTAATTATCAACACAGTGTCTTCCGCTGACCCTGAGAGCCTCTGCAATCCCACTATTCTCTCAGAGTAGTGGGTTCCCAGGCTTGCGTTCCCCCAGCAGAATGCAGAAAACCCCAAATAAACCAAACACAACTAAAACAACTCTATCTATCTAGGCTTGAGCTTTTATTTCTACCAGGTTCTCCCCAGCTCCCTGTTTCTGTTGTAGAACACCTACCCCTCAGGCTACTTCCCTAGAGCCTTCTCCCTTTCCCACGGCCTTCTCTTCTACAGTCTCCTCCTGGTTCTTTCCCCAGAGTGAGGGAACTCAAACTCTTACCCTCTCCCTCTTGGGCTTCTCTATTTTGTACCTTCCCTTGTAGCTTTCACTTCCTTCCTTTAAGATCCAGCTCCGCCCCAGCTGGGTCTGATAACAAACCAAGCCCAGGACAGCTCCAGATGCAGCAAAGAGAGCTAACTGAGCTCTCAGACTCTTGTTAACCCTTTGTTCACCTGTGTGGGGTTTACATCCCATCATAAAGGGGACAAGATGTGGTCCACTATAATTCATGCCCTTTAAAGGAAGTCAAGTTCTCCATCTCTGCCTGCTCTTTGGCAGTTTCCTTCTTCCCTTCTCTGTGCTGATTTGTCTCTCTGATCATTCAGGCTTACGTACTTTTATGCTAATATGGTGAGGATGATGAAAGCATTAGTAAAAATAGTTACTGGTAGGATGCAGATAGTTGGAATGCAGATAGTTAGACCCTGTGATGTGAGTGCCTGGAGAAACCTAATAGATGCTTGCCCTGCTTGCAGAAGTTCCAGAACTGCTGAAGAGATGGTTTCAATGCCATACCCCTTTGTGTTGCAACCTGACGGTGGCATTCCTCAGAGTAATAGACGTCAATGATATCTTCCTCAGTGCAACTTTCCTAGAATGGTAGGAATCAGTGTGAAAAGGCATGGTGTCTGATGGTAATAAAGGTGACAGTGTCTAGCCTAGCTATAGATCATCATCACGAATAATATCTGTATTCTCTTATCTGCTTTATCTATGCTGAAACAGATCAGATTACATTTTAATACATTTACGTGATTTTAGTGCTGGTGAAAGATGCGAGACTGACAGTCTCAGAGACTGAAATCCTTTGTTTACCTAAATATCAGGCACTGCAAAAGCTGCAAATGTGCAGATTTCTCCCCACATCATCCTGACAATGTGCCTTAAAACTAGTACCACCTCGAGAAGTAAAAAGTTAGACTCTCCATGCCTATTGAGTCTTGGCTCCTACATCAAGAATGCTCATCAGCACCGGTTGTGAAGATGATTTTATAATGCGTACTAGCAACTGGGTTGAATTCATACCACCGCAAACTTATTTTGCATAGCCACTAAACAGTCTTTACATAATAATGCTTCATACATCTCTTGCATTTATGCACACAAGAGAATTAAACCCCCTGCATGTGTTATTTTCATGTTATATTTACTTTTCAGATTGGGAGACAGAGGCAGAAAGAGATTAAGTGACTTGTCCAAGATAGCCTGTAGCAGAGCCAGGAACAGAACCCAGGAGTCCTGAGTACAAATACCTTTAAGTACAAATATCAACTGTGGTGAGGGCTTTCACACCCTATTCATCTGGGTCTAGAGCCAAACTAGTGAAGGCTTGGTATCATGGGCTGATCCAAAATTCATTGAAATAAGTGAAAGTATGCTCATTGTCTTCAATGGGGTTTGGATCAGACCCCTTAATAAAAATGTTTGAATCCCTGTGACAGGCAATATCCCCAGCAGGGGACAGAGAAGGCCTGTTAGAACTCACAGTCCCTCACATTGATATAATTTTATTCTGAGAGAGAACTATTTGCTGGAATTAGAAGGGCAAACACACATCTACAATGATCCTCTTGCACACACATTTGCACACCTGGGGTGGGATTCAGAAGGGGGTTTAGGCACCTGCCACTTAGGTGCCTAAGTCCAAAATTTAGATTCACAAACTGCAGCTCAGCTGTTTCCTAACCTATTATACTCCAAGGGTGCCTAAATTTCCATGTTTAAAGTCTCCTAGGTGCCCAAATTTCTGCCAGTAGGTCTGCGCACAGCTACCCCACTGCTGACAGAATGGAGCAGCTTGACGCCTACTCACCCTTAGGCCTGGTGGGATTCACAAACTAGGTGTTACTGCACCAATTTTGTCTGTGGGGCCTGATCAGATAGGCATGCACAGAGGCCATCTTAGGTTTATCTGCACTGCAGCTGGAAATGAGCCTCCCTGCCTGGGTAGACAGACCACACTAGCTTGGCTCAAGCTTTCTTCTTCCTCTTATCCCATCATTTGGTGTCAGGTCCTTGTGCAAGCATCTGGCTTCTTCATCTGCCTGAGGGGGCATTAAGGTTCACCTGCTTACCCTCATCTTTTGTGCAATTCATAGATCGCTTTCCTGGCTTTTGTTGGGCTCTCTTTCCTACCAGCTTCTCCTGTGACGCTATCTTCACCAAGTGTTCTTCATTCTTCCTCTGCATGTCTCTGAACCTATGATTTTGTCAGCTATATCACGGACTTTGACATCTATCCTAGTGCTTTCTTTTCTAAATCTATCCCTTTGTATAACTCTTTTTATTGCTTGAAGACATCTTGTCTTGAACACCGGTAGGCATTGAATCTGCCATCTCTTTACCGCCCATGCTTCTGCACTACACAGTATTGGGGACGCATTACTGTTGGACTTTCAGTCTCAGTGGCATATATCTGTCAGACACATACTTGAGATGTAACTCCACACTCTTCTAGCATTTCTCCAGTCTAGACTATATCTCACGTCCAAGCTCGCCATCTTCCATAGCCTAGCAATCAAGGTAATTGAACTGGTCATTCTGGTTCAGTTGTGCTCCATTAATCTCTGTTCAGTTTCCCTGCAGCAGCTCTATTGACCAACATGACCTCAATCTTAGTCATCCTCATTTTCATCTCATGCCTGCTTAGCTGGCCATACCACCGGCTTACTATTTCCTTTAGGTCTTCTTTTGTAACAGCTTCTCACCTTTTCCCATTGGGTTCTTCTTGCTGATATAGTCCATTGATATGATAAACAGTTGCAGACTGAGGGCCAACCCCTCTGCAATCCAACTTTCACGTCAAAGGGGTTTGACATTCCAAAATATTGTTTGAATCATTGTTTTGGGTGATCTATGTAATTCCCCATAGTTATTACATCCTTAGACACTCCATATTTCATTAGCACTGGCGTGAGCAACCGTCTGTCCATTTTATAAAAGCCCAGAAGCTATCCTGTTGGTACTCTAGCTGCTTCTCTATCACTTGCCAAATTACAAACATGGCATCTGTGGTACCTCATCCTTCCCTAAAGCTGAACTGTTCTTGTTCAAGGAGGAATTCCACCATTCTCCTAATGTTAGCATCCAAGATGCATTCCAGTATCTTCATCCCATGTGACAGTAACTTTATCTCTTGATAATTTCCACATTCATGGATAATTCCCTTCTCCTGTATGAAGAGCAAGAGATACTTGCGCCAATCTTTGGGAATTCTCTTGTCTCATCCATTTTATGCCTTTCTCACCCAGGACTTCACCAGATCCACCATCACTTTGTCATGTCCTGCTGCTTTACCATTCTTCATTATATGGACTGCATTTCTCACCTCTTCCTCCATAATGTCAGACTCAGGAACAACATTAGGATCACATGTTGGCAACTCTGCCAAAAAGGGGCTTGCCTCTGTGACACTCTGTACCTCAAAGTAGCACCCTGGAACTCCCATATTCACCACTGTTATATGATTATGATACATTTTGTACAAAATACGCTTTGTGAGGAATCATTTTAAAAAGACTTGATCTGTTGAACCTTAATATCCTGTTGGATTGTAGGTGCTATCGTTGTATGTGAAGTTATGAAGTACTGCTATAGGTGTTACCGAAATATGTTGTGAGGCTGGGAAACACCCACAGGCAGCCTTTCAGTTGTAACAAAGGAGCAGCTTTCACTGGCTAGACAGGTGTTAATGGCCCATCAAAGAGAATCCACTCTCTGAGATGCATTTTGGAGAGGGCACATATGCAGTGGGGACTGTCTGACCAATGAAGACTGCCTGACCCCCATGTCACAGCAAGGATCTTTCTAGCAGCTGAAAGAAAGTATAAAAGAGGGGCAGTGACATCATCGCTTGGCCTTCTCCCAATCTCAAACCTGGAAGACAGTCTGGAAGACAAAGACTTTGAACTAGGAAGATTGGTGCCAGACTGAAAGGGAATCCAGTCTGTGTATTGAGGAACTGTAAACTGCCTATAATGTTTGCTAGTGTGAGAGACTGCTTGATTCAAACTTAGTCTGTTAAAGTTAGAATTTGGACTGCATTGCTATTTTTACTTCTTAGGTGACCAACTCTGATCTCTATGTCTGCATCTTATAATCACTTAAAATCTATCTTTAGTTAATAAATCTGTTTTATATTTTACCTGAAACAATGTGGGTTTTGTTGAAGTGCTTGGGGAATCTCAGCTCGGATTACAAAGACTGGTCCATGTTCACTTTCCTGTTAAGAAGTGGTGAACTAATTAATGAACTTGTACCATCCAAGGGAGTCTTCAGCAGTGTAAGATGGTATATTTCTGGGATGCAAGGCTGGGGTGATTGGCTGGTGCCTTTCTCTGTGTGATTCATGAGTGGCTCAGGGAGCATTCATGCAATTTAGCTGGGTGTGTGGCTCCACATGTTGATGACTGAGTGATCACAGCACCTGGAGGGGTTTTGCTGCTTGTCACTGGCACAGCATTGTGTGAGATAACTCTCCAGCCTGAGCTAAAGGAGCTCAGTGGTCCCACACTGTTCCAGACTGTACCCCAAGGATCCCATCACAGCCTCATTTAAAAGACTCTCAAAATATTGTTTCCGCCTCTACTTCACTTGTTCTGGTGTTACTAGAAGTCTTCCCTGCTCATCCTTTACAAATGGTGCTGTAATACCACCCTCATTTGCGTCTCATTTTTGCAATGCTATAGATCTTTTTGCCAGCCACCTGTGGGTAGCTGACAAGCTCGGTGTACAGGCTGTCTAGGACACTCTCTTTGGCCTTCTTCACTGCTTCTTTGTATCTTTGTATTTGCTTTCATTTGCACTCCATGGGTTCATTTCTTTTACACGCCATTTATTTGTTTCAGATTACTACCTGCACTTCATTGATCCACCACCACTCCCCTGTTTCGTTTGGTTTCCCCACAGAACTCTTCCATCACTGCAATCCATGTTTCTTTAAGATGGTTTCACTCCTCTTCAGCTGGTGCCAAATCTGTTTCCGGATGCCTATCCTGGACTGCCTGCATAAACTTCTCTGCCACACTTCCCCTTAACTTCCTGTACTTCAATCTTGTTTCTTTCTAACTTATTTCCCTCCTTGTCCAATGCTTTACTGCAGCTTTTGCCACAAGAAGCTTGTGCTGCAGCACTAACGTCTCTCTTGGTATCTCTTTGCAGTTCATAAGTCCACTGAGATTTCCTCACCAAGATCAGTCTGGCATATGTTTCCACCATTGATGTACATGACCGCATTCCTGATTGTAATAGGGCTGCCACCTACTGCCTCCAAAACACCCCCTTCTGGCCAATGGTGCCACTGCAGTCTCCTGCCTCTGTTTTCCCCTTTTCAGTGCTTCTTAACCAAACTCCACAGTCCAAAGGTAATTAAACATTCCCCATTTGGGGGTCCAGTTTGTCCAGTCCTCATGTCCAGTGGCCATCCAGACCCCAACCCAATTTCAGTGTGTCTCTACTGTTAATAGAAAATAACACAAAGTCTTTCAAAATAGAACACAAACTGACACAGTCCTCACCTCAGTTTCTGCTGGGCACAGCCTCTCCTCCCTGGGGCTCTGTCGTTGTGTCCCCAGCACCTCCCTCCTGGAGTTTGGCATTTTCCGCTGGCCTCTCTGCTGGTGCCTTTCCCCCTTCAGGCTCTACAGGAGCCTTCTTAATATCTGCAGGTGTAGCCACACTTCTCTAGACTTTTTAAAGTTTTAAAATATAATTTTTCCCCTTCCCTGCAGCTTCCTGCTGCTTTTATACTGGAGTCACCTGAGTCTGTGGGAGCTCATTCTGCAAGCAGGGTTGGCTAGTCCTAGCTCTCCAGCTATTTTGCTTTTGGGACCCTGTATCGGCTATCACCTATTGATGGGCAACACATTTGTCTAGTAACACTTTCCCTTCTTCTTTCATGGTGCCTAAGGTGAAATTTCCTAAGCATCTGTCATACCCCCTTCTTTTCTTGCTTGTGTGTTCATTCATACCACCCAGCACCAAAAGCAGCGCCTCTGATGCTGCTGTATCCGCTAATGCCCACAAGTTGGAAACTCTCCTTTACTTTTGTTGCATCCTTGCTGAGGTGCATAGGCTGATATCACAAACAGGGCACACTCTTTAACTTGGACTCATACAGCCATCAGTCTGTCACTTAGTCTAAAAAGTTCAGTCACCATCTTCTTCAACTCTCCTCTTACTACTGCTCTGACTCCATTATGGTTCCTTTTGTCACCCATGGAGAAGAGTTTACAATTTAAGACCAACTCCTTGGCTGTGTTCCCAGTCTATCATGTTTCCTGTGGGCACAAAACATAACTACCGCTCCTTACTGTCATATCAGCTACTTCCACGCCTTTCCCGGTCAGACTGTATACGTTCATTGTTGCTACTTTTATGGTATGGGATTTCTTTGGCTGTGCAGGCAACTGCTTTTTGTCTGACTCTGCTCCTATCACTCGTCCCCTGACTCTAGAGAACAGTTCAGGTGCCGGCCACCAGAAGTCTTACTGGCCTGGGGCTACCAGGCTGGAGGTGAGCAAACATCTGGTATAGGGCTGAGACACCCTTCCACCATTAGCAGTAATCCCTGGAGGAGAAACATACAGACTAGTCTCACCCCTCCTCATTACCGGTATCTACTACTGCTCTTTCGTAACTTGTCATAAAGAAGAAACTGCTTGCACCAATGTATTTCAGCTTCAACAAGAGAGATTAAGAGATATACACCCTAGAATATCCCATAGCCCAGTGGTTAGGGCTCTCAGCAGGGAGTTAGGAGAGCTGGGTTCAAGTCCCTGCCCTACATCAGGTAGGGTGGGGATTTGATCCCACATCTCCCCCATCCTGGGTTAAGGATCTAACCAGTGGCATATTTGAAATAAGGGGGGGGGGCTCTTCCTCCCCCCCTTGTTTTTCTTGAAAAAGGGCTGACCTGGCTTAGGTGAAATCCAAGTGTGTGTGTGTGTGTGTGTGAGAAGTCTGCCTTTGGCCCAGAGTAAGGTGCCTAATGCCTTTTGAAGGTAGGACTTAGGCCCCATTCTTCTCCTCAGCATTTGCCACTGTCCATCTTAGGCAGCTCCCTGGCTTTGGTGAATCCCTATTTTAGGCTTAATTCTCCCCATGCATTGGACAGTGAGCCTTGGCACCTAACTCAGGGTTGTGAATTCCAGTAGGCAGCAGGGCACCTAAAAGTTCAGTACTGCAACGCTCAGTCCTAAGTCCGCCTTCTTCCACCTTTGCCCTGTTGCACATACATATGCATGTTCATCCTCCTGCACATATGAGCATGTCCTTGTCCCAAAAGAGATTTTTCTCATTATCTTTTCCTTCACTCAGATATTTACAAAAGTTAGAGGTGAAAATGAAATAATGCACTCAATTCTCCCTCACACTTGTGAAGCCCTGTTAAGTTAAATGGAAGCCCACAGGTATAAGTGAAGGGAGAATGACATTGGATCATCCAGTCTATCTCCCTGCTAATGTACGATTGTTCCTCACAGTACATTTTCTAGTGTTATTTCCAGTCTAATTTTAAATGTCCTAAGTTCTGGACATTCTTACATTTTACTTCTCCTTGTTCTAATTATAAGCTGCCTATTTACCTGAAATAATCTTTTGTAAAAACCAACCAACCAACCAAACAAACAAACAAATAAAAAAGGAGGAGGCAGGACGGTCTTTAAAAAACAACTACAGAGCAATCAAGACCTCGTCCATTGACTGGTTTCTTTTTTGTTCTTGACATACATGTGTAACCTGGTTAGACCTGTTTTGTTTGAACACTAAGGTGTGAGTTGGCTGTATGCAAATGTTTGCAGTGTTTCTTTTTTTTCCTCTCTCTCTCTCTCTTTTTATTGCTGCAGACCCAATCAAAAGAACAGGAAACGACGTAAGGAATTCCCCCATTGGCTGATTAAATGTTCTGCAAAATGTTTTAAAATTAATATCACATTCATTTATCATCACTCGTGTGAGGCTTTTGAAGTGCTAACCTAGCACCTGTGTTTACTTAACACCTGCCATTCTCTAGACAGCCTTCTCATTGCCTCTGCTAAAGGATTTCCCCTTCAGAATCAGCAGCTAAATGAGGTAAGTTTTATTTAACTTCCTTTTAAACGAACACCACTGAAGATAAAAGAGTGCAGAAGTGTGCACTGGAATCACTCCCACTCAACACCCATCTCAGCCCCTTTCCCCCCACTTTGAAACTGCAACTAACCTCTTTTAATCAAAAGTTTTTGAGCATTAAAATAATAAACGCTTTTACTCTCCTGGTTTGAACCTGCGTCCTGCCCTTGCTTGTGTTTAAGAACACGCTCCTACTATTTGTATTTCCTTAGGGACAAATCAGCCAGCCTTACTAACTTTGAATAGTCCCATTGATTTCAATGGGGCTACTCATGCGAGTAAAGTTCTATACTCATGGCGAGTAAGGTGGTCAGCAACTGCCCCTTAGTTTTATGAGCGTGGTTTTTATAATAATGTATTTAATGATGTTTTGGGGCCTAATTGTGTCACCTTTACTGACATTAATAATACTTTTATCCCCTGAGTAACTGCAGTCAAATCACTGGGGCTAGTTATTTAATAAAGTACTATTCAATGTGAGCAAGGGTAGTGGAAGCAGACCTTTAAAATTGATGGTGAAATTGGCATGGAGTCTCCTTAGTGTCGCAGCATGTGTGGGCACTATACAGATAAAATGATCTTGCTGGTTTTGTAGTAGTGATGGTGATAATTATGAGGATGATAGAAAATCCTACCTGGCTTACTTTTTGCTCAATCCTTGCTCAACTAAAACTCCCACTGGTTTCAGTTGGGGCTGTATCCTAAAGTCCTTAGCCCCTTCCCAGTTAAAACTCTTCACTGTAGAGTCAATGCATGTTCTGTGTGAGTAAGGACTGAATAAAATCTCAGTAAAAGCTTTAAGAATTCATCTCTCAGAGTTTTGCCTGTTGTATTCCCATTGACTTCAATGGTAGTTTTACTTGAATAAATACAGTGTATGGTCTTTAAGGTTTAGCCCATTCCAAATAACAGTATCTACTAAAGTCTTGTTGTAATATTTTAGTAGAAGAGATTGCACTGATTTTTACAGCAGGGCTGATCAGGAAATGACACTGAAAGTATAAAGTGGCAGTAATACATTTACTAGTATTTCACTGCTTGAGAGATTTAAAATATTATTTGTAGACCTCCTGGATATATATGTATATATATTTGCTTGTGTCTATACCATATGTTTGAATTATTTTACCTAAAAAAGACATATCACGTTGTCTTTCCATCTAAGTTTAAAGTGCATCCAGCTTCTTCGTTTTGTTCATGGGCTTTGGAAAACAGAAACCAGTTCATAATGATAAGAGCTATACCATAGCCAACTATAAAGTAAAACTGGTTTACTTAATACTTATTGTTCTAGCTTTCGGTATATGTGCTTATCTTCAGTGTGTCTATCTTCTAGCAATATTTCTTTTAATCTGTGAATAGTCCTGGTGGGACAATGGATCTGTTCTGAGTGCTTTTCGTTGGTAATTTGCTGGTAGCAGTTTAAGTCAGTTTTCTGATGTAAACTTTGCATTTTATAGTTACCAGAGTTGGAGAACAGAAAAGACCTATTGTTAAAATAAGTCTGACAGCCAAAGAAATCAGTTGCAATTAAAGTCTTCAGACAAATATGACAAAGATGTTAAGCAACAAATCTCACCATGAAATGTCAATTTCAGCCTAGAGTTTCAATAGGCTGTAGCAGAGCAGACTAATCCTTTATTTTTCCCACATTGGGACATCATGACAAAGTAGGCAGTTGTGACTCAGCCCTTGTCAGTGTTAAAAAGCTTTGAGAGAGAAACAGCATTTCACAGCTAGTTAGAGGGTGGCAAGAGTTCATATTATTCCAGTTGTGGTGGGATCTTGTAATAGAACATGGTCCAGTGAGCACTGGAAATAATAGTTTACCACTGTGTAGGAACAATCTGGTGCCATCCCAGTCAATTAGGACATTATTGTAACCTCAGATATTTTCTCATCACTGAGTTTTTATGAGTGAAAAGAAAGTTCTGTGTCCAGTTCTGGTCACCCCACCTCAAAAAGGATATAGTGGAACTTTAAAAAGATTCAGAGAAGGGCAACAAAGATAATCAAGGGTAAGGAAATGCTCTCATACAAGGAGAGACTAAAAAGATTAGGGCTGTTCATTTTAGAAAAGAGACGACTAAGGGGGATATGATATAGGTCTATAAAATCATGAATGGTATGGAAAAAGTGAATAGAGAAATGTTATTTACCTTTTCACACAATAAAAAAACAACAGGTGTCACCTGACAAAATTAATAGGCAGTAGGTTTAGTACAAACAAGAGGATGTACTTTTTCATACAACATGCAACTAACCTATGGAACTCATTGTCATATGATGTTGTGATGGCCAAAAGTAAAACTGGGTTGAAAAAAGAATGGGAGAAGTTCATAGAGGATAGGTCCATCAATGTCTACTAGCCACGGTGGTCAGGGATAGAACCCCATGCTCATGAAGATCCTAAAATTATGATTTATGGATGCCAGGAGTGGAAGATGAGTGGATCGCTCCATAATTATCCTGTTCTATACACACATTCTGAAGCTCTGGTATGGGCCACTATCAGAAACAGGATACTGGACAAGATGGACCATGGTCTGACCTAGCATTGTAGTTCTTATGCTCTTATGGACAGATAATTAGATATAGGAATTAGCGGAGAACTGTGAGATGACAAATTCAACTCTAAAATCGTTCAGTTAACTGTAGAGCCTCTTTCAGCTGCTTTCATTCCCAATGAATACTCATCTAAACACTGGTACTCATTGTGTCTGGTGATATAGGAAGAGGAATTTAGGATGGAGATAAAATAGTAAAAACAAAACATCCAAAATCATAGATTAACAGCGATTAGAGACAGAAAAGCTCTGTCATTTTAGGTGATCCATTCTATCTCCTGCTCAGGCAGAATTGTTTGCTAGAGTATGTTACCCCATCCCATTTCAAATTATACAGTCAAAACTATGAGGACACAAAATAAAGAACGTAACATAAATTAGGTGGGTTTTCCCCCCTAAAATCACACTTGTCATGCAGAAGTGAGCATCAAGTCGTTAATCTCAAAGCCAAGGACTACTGGCAATATCTGAAGGAAGTCTTTCAAGACAGTGGAGATATTAACATTGCACACATCCTGCACACATATATGAGTCTGATCATGGAAACTCTTCCAGACTCAGTTCTTTACATTCACCATGCATCTTCATGCTTTCCCTATTAAAATATCCAGACCAAGGTAAGAGCCACAAATTATATTGATGCATTCAATTTTTCTGCTGATGATCCTGATCATTGTGATGTTTAGGGCCTCAGACAGATCTAATCGGTGCTTGAGCTCCTGAAGAAATTTAAGTGGAATGTGGTCTTTTTGAATCATGCTGGTTACACACAATGCTACATAGTCTCTGATGTGCCTTGGTTTGGAAGGTGGATGGCACAGAACACAACTGGCTGACTTAATATTGGTCAATGTGCCAAGACTGAGATGTAATTAAACAGCTGACCACTAACCAATGTATTTCTGATGATAACAACGTGATTCCCCTCAGTGTGATTCCCTCAGATCTTGCATTGCTCAACTTCTCTTCATGCTGCATACAGTTGAGGATTAGATTTTCAGTTGTTGGTGAGAAGAGCATACAAGGAAAGGAATCACAGGCAGAATTTTCAATCATGAATTTTATAAATGGTTTGCTGAAAAGAAGGTCAGGACATATTATGTTAAGATGTACTTGGTGCTAAAAAGAAGTATTAGTGACTTTAATACCTGTGCAGCTTGCAATACTGCTGTAAAATTAAATCTGGGTCCAGTAACAGAACTTTGGGACAAAAAAATGTATTGGATTTTGTTACTAATTTTAAAGACAGTGCAGTATTATTTGTAAACCTACTGTTAGCAGAGTAGAAGGCTAATAGCACCAGTGGCAAAGCCCAATGCTTTTAACTGCTCAGTGATCCTGGAGCTTAAGAACTCTCAAAAAACAGTAACACCAAAAGTATGTTCTTCTTTCTTCTTGTCTCTGAGTTAAGCCTGTGAACTGACCTGGCAGCCTGCATATACCAAGGACCTGATCCAGTTTCTATTAATCTAAGTTGTTTGAGGACATCAAGATGTCAATGAGTGGAGTTGTGACAAGTAGCTGGGAGAACTTTTGTTGTCTAAAAAATGCAGACGTGGGTAGACACTGTGTGAATTCATGTTGAATTTGCCAAATTGTTTGGATTAAAAAAAAATCCCCAGAAAAAAAAAACATTTTGTTCTGACATTTTGGAAATTAAATGCTTCATTTTTTACATTTCAAATGACTCTTTGTTTTGAAATATATTTCAATTTACTTGAAAAGATTAAAAACTTTTTTGAAACTTGGAAAATGAAACGATTTTATTTTTGACTTTTGGGTCACTAATTTTTGTTTTGACTTTTTCAGAATGGAGTTATTTGCACAGCTCTAGTGATAAGTACATGAATGCCTATAAAGATTTAGTAAATAAATATTTTTGGTGGTAGTGGCATAGGGACAAGAAGAAGAAAGGCCCAAAACTAAAAAAGGGAATTGGTTAAGGGCTAATTCAACTTCCATTGAAGTCAGTGGGAGTCCCTCAATTTACTTTCATGGGAGTTGAATTGAGCCTTATTAGGGATGAGCCCTGTACGAAATGCAATGATCTGAATACCCTTAAACATTGCTTTGCAGTAGTGGTATAGTCATGATAGTCCCTGAAGAGCTCTGTGTAGCTCAAAAGCTTTTATCTTCCCCCCAACAGAAGTAGGTCCAATACAATATAATTACCTCACCTACCTTGTCTCTTTAAAACTTTGGGGAGTTTGGACTTGTGACTACTGAAAGGTCTATCCCTATAAATCAACAGGAAACAGTTTGCAACAATAGGGTTAATTAGTCAATGGAATAAACCAATGGTTCTGCAACTTTTCCCCATTGTGAGTCATTCCATGAGAAAGAGATTACATCATGAGCCCCCAAGCAAATTCCCCCAACATTCCAGATGGCATTCACTGTGTGTTTTTCTGATGGCCCAGTGGAATGGACTGTGCAGATCCCAGTAGAACCTTTGGAATAACATACTATAGGGTACCATGCAATCACTATTAACGACAATATTCAAATCAATATTACCCAGGGCAGTAAAACAGTATTACCATGCAGCAATGGAAAGAGAACCTTTCCTAATAGCTATAAATCCACAAAAGAAATGTAAAGTCCCTGCCCACTATGAAGAAGATACAGACAGTGCTGTATCATCACTCCTGAGCTGTTTGCTGTAATAATCAGCTCAGATGCAATCAGAAAAGGCTCAGAGCCTAGAAACGTTTGTAAAGATTCATAAGCTATATGAAAAGTCCTCTTTTGTAGAGTGAGAACAACAAAAATAATCATTTTCTGTTTTAGATATTGCCCTACACTTCTCTGCACTTGACATTCAATAAGTGATTATTTATATCACTGTATAATTACTTTCCTATTTAACAAAGCCATGTAAAATTGGCCAAGATGTTGTAGTTAGAAAATCAGTGACTAGATGCATGATATATTTATCCCTCCCAAATTGTCCTAATGATTTTTACCAAAACACATAATTATTATTACACACCAGTATGAAAGGAGCCTGCCTTTTGTGTCTCTGTGATGTACTATCAAAGGATATCTGTTTCTGCAATTGACCAATAGATTGGAATGACTGTGAAGGAGCCTCACTGGTATGTCAGGTACTGGGACATACTATTGGGATATTTTCATCTTTTGCAGAGAGATTACTGTTTGCAAGACCCATACCCTGCAACGATACTACTCATAACATTTGCAAGACATCAAATAAAAATATAACCTTTAGTGCTGAAAATTCCCACCAAACTCCTATTGCACAAAAGCAAAATGGTTGTGAAAGTCTGAATGAATGATGGGTCTGGTCTCTAGATAAATGATTTATCATTAAAAAACTGACCAAAACCAAGATGTCCAGAATGAAGACAGACACCATTCATCCTTAACTTAGTGACTTCTAGCTTTTTTGTTTTTGGACTGGACCCGTTTTATTTTGCTGATCTGATTGAATCATTCATTATGAGTCCCTGAAAAAGTGCTTAGCTAGTCATTTTGCAATGTACTGCACTGGTATGTATGACTCATGGAAGAATGGATATAGGAACTAATGGAAGAATGGATATAGGAACTCTTACGACTTCCATGAGCAGTAGGAAGATTACTCTACTTAGGTGCTGCAAGACATTGGTTCTGGACCCAGCTTTCCGGTTGAAAAGGATTTATATAGTCACTGTGCCTATTTCTACAACACATAGCTTTACTATAGTATAACTCAAGAAGACATTTTATTGGAACACCTCATGTTAGGAAACAGGTATCACTGTAAATGTGACAGCACAGTGAGGGTAAATCAGTTCTCTGGATTTTCTAGGTAATGGCTGCCTGTTTTCAGCATCACTGATAGGTCAATGGCAGCTTGTTCTGATGATGCAATACTTTTACCATGAGTTTGATTGGTTGAGTGTGTTATCATTCAGTACCCTGCTAGGCGTATGATGGCTTTGAGGGGTGGAATGGTGTGAAAGCCAGTCTGAACTGGTCTCTTGTGTAGAGAACATTCCATCCCTCCCTACCTGTAATTTCAGTTAAGCTTGCTAGATAAAGCATAATCTTCCTAACTCACTTCCATACCATAAATTTAGTGCAGTGATTATGGCATTGGAATGGGAGCCATGAGATCTGAGTTCTGTAAGATCTGCCAATGAGCTCCTGTGTAACTTTAAGCAAGGCACTTTACCTCTATGCTTCCGCTTCACCATTTGTAATATTGAACTAATGATAGTTACCTTCTTTGGTAAAGTGCTTCATGTAGTTATGGAATATTATTCTAAAACATCCCTTATCTCTTAGTAGCTCAATGTTCATGCTCTTGGGATGTCACCATTTCACTTGTTCTCCAGTCATCATAGAGTCTGGATGGGAACTGAGGGTCAGATTTTCAAAAGGAACCTAAAGGATTTAGGCATCCAAATGACAGTGAATTTCAATGGAAATTGGTTGTCTAACTCTCTTGGGCTCATTTGAGAATCCTAGGCTGATTTTCTAATGTTGGAAGCATGACGAAAAGAGCCCTCCTCTTTTGAAAACAAATCCCCCAAAATTTCAGGTCTTCATCCATTATAAAGAAGAAAGAAAAGGGCGCACGCTCAATCAGTTTCCTTTTCCAGTCACTTTTAAGTCCATTTTGGCTCATTTTACCTTTCATGTGTTTTGGCTGAGGGAAAAGTACAGGGCCAAATATTTGATTATGGCACTCCTTCTCTTGAAGCTGGGTTATTCTGTAGCCAAGGCCTATTATGAAGCAGCAGGGATTCATTCCAGAACTGAAAGCATACATTTATATGAAAAGTAATAGGAAAAGCTCTATCATCAAACCGGCCCAGGCTGTTGAGGCAGATGCCTTGCTTTGCTCTTTTGTTTATATTCCAACAAATCAAAGCTGACCTGTAGTGTTATCGGAGTAGAGCAGCAGGTGCAAAAAAATAACTCTGCTGCCAACTCAAACGAAGGGGTAGGGCTAATACCCTCTGGGAGGTATAGTGAAGATAACAGAAAGCCATGCCAGCAACTGAATTAACGGCTCTATTTATGGTGGGCTTTACCTCAACAACCTGCTTCCAGCCCTCTGTCACATAAACACTTCATTGTACTGTTTAATTCAGCCAGTAGAGAAATAAATGGAAACAGGATGGGGAGCACTCATAGCACCAGCTGAAGAGGAGGAGAGGGGCTGTGTAGGAGCACTGTTCCTCAAAGCCAGGGCTGGCGGGGGGATGGGAGGATGGAGAGAGGAAGCTGCCCTCTGCTTTTTTGCAGAAGGTGGAGAGCTGCTCTTGCTCACCGGTCCCCCTTTCCTTATCCTCAGAAGGAACCACAGAACCAGACTCTTTAATGAGCCTTGGTGAATGTGTTTCTGGCTGGGCTTGACTGATGCAGGTGCATTAATGAGCTTTGTTGGGGCATTAAGCTACAGACCTGCATTAAGCAGATACACTGCTGCGCTGCCTCAGGGGAGCACCACGACATTGTGGCTCAGGAAGGCACCATGCCTCCTGGAGTGGTCTGCCACACTGGGTGAATGCAGCTGCTGTTGCACCCCATGAGAGGGGGAAGCATACACTTCTTTGCAGCCAGAATGTGGGATGCCAGGGCTATGCTCCTGCCACTTCCTTGTGTTGTGTCTTTTTGCTCTTTACACTGGAAAAATACCATGAGGAAACCACAGGGGCACAGCTGAGTCCCGAACAGCCATGCTTACTAAAGATATATAAACATGCCAGACCTACCTACATACATACTGCAGCTCTGGCTGGTTTCTGGCAGCTTCTGGAACAGTGGTGCCAAAACTTGTCCTGCCACACCCCCCTTTGCCAGTAAAAGAATCTGTCTGTCTCTGTCCCCCGCCCACTCCAATTATTGCACTTGGCTTAGCAGAGGAGCTTGGGCTGAAGGCGGAGCTGGGGACAGAACTGGGGATGGGGGAGGAGCTGGGACTAGAACTGCCTGGGGGGCAGAGAGGGAATGAGGGCACAGCTGGGCTGGGGCCAGGGCTGGGCTGGGGCCAGAGCTGGAAGCCACGGTCAGGAGCTGGGGCTGGGAGCTGGAGCCAGGGGTGGGGCCAGGAGCGGAGCTGGGGCTGAGGGCTGGGAGCAGAGCCATGGCTAGCGCCAGAACTGTGGCTGGGGATGGTGGGTGGGGCCGGGAGTTGAGCTGCTGCTGGGGCCAGAGCTGCCTAGTATAAACATACGAGCTATTTTCAACATTTAGCTCCAGATTTGGAGATTTTGACCTGCTTCCCAAAATTTGGGAGTGTGCAAGGCTCTGAGATTAAATCTTTTTACATGATGAATAAGATTCTTCCCACCAATAGCAACCATTCTGCTATGTAAAGGGAAGAGAAAGTGAACTTTCTTCCTTTTCCTCATTCTGTCTAATTCTCATTTAGAAATGAACCCAGCAAAGGAGAAACCTCCAAGCAGAAGTTCTTACAGAAAGGGAGACTTGTAAAACAAAACAAAATAACCCACCCTCATTTTATTTTGGGGGACTTACACTTTAAAAGACAATACAATGACACAATCATCAAAATCACAGAGAGCAGAAAGATATAACGAGAAGAAGGCAGAGAAGATTTAGAACATGATTGTAGATTTTTGTTAGCTTGCTCTTTTCTATCTAATTACAGACACGTGGCCTGTCATGTTTCTAGGGTGGTTTGGGGGACTTTTTTGCTCATCTTTGTTTTAGTTATTTTACATTGTTAGCAAGGGAGTAGCTGAACCTGAGTGTAAATCAGTGGCAGAAGGGTAAGTGAAAGAGAGAGAGTGTTCAAGAGAGGTTTGAAGGAGAGGGGGAAGGTGACTAAGTTCACAGGAGGAGGAGGATACTCCAGGTAGATATGAGAGGCGTGGAGTTGCAGTGGGAGAAAGAGGCAAAAGGAACATGGTGAGGGGAAAATATTTTTGTATTGTATATCCCTACTGTATATCCCATTCTATATCACTGAGACCAGATTGATACATCTGGCTGAAACTACTAAAAATTCTGTGAACACGGTTGACCCAAATTGTCATCAATTCTCTCCTGAGACAACATGGGAGCCATATGTGCCAGTGAAAGTCCTGCTTTCATCTCCAGTTATTTTTCCCTGCCTTTCTAGTGCTGGTCAAAATTTTGCCATGGGAATATTTTTTGTGAGAATTTTTTTTTTGACAAAATGGAAGTTTCCACAAAAAGTGCCCATTTTGGGGGTGGGGGGAAGAAAAAATGTAGGTGAAAATGAAAAAAATGTTCATTGACATTTTTCACAAGAAATAAAATCATTCCCTGACTGGCTCTAGTCCTTTCCCTTTCAGCTGGAGTACTACAAGTTCTCCTAATGTACAGTGCTCCTGTACACAGAACTCCCTCCCAGTAGAAGACACCAGCCCTTTCAAATGTGGGACAAATGACAATGTCTTGTATGTTATTAGAAAGCTGTGGAGGTGGGAGGAAGAGAATATCTGAGGAAGGTAACATTATTGCTGTGGGACTGTAGAGGTAAATATTGCAACACTGCAAGCCCTCTCTTGTCTTTGGAAGTTTAGGGCTATATCCTACTGTCTGATACATATACCCTCTGAGAGATCCCTGTCAAGGGCAGTGCTTGTATTTTCTTCTGATTTAGGCAAAAAAAGTGTTTAAATTCTCTCTAACTACACTAATATACATCTTGAGCTTTGAGGCTGGCTCATATGAAGTGAATGGATTGTGAAAAGGGGATAGAGGAAAATTAGCATATTGGACTATGAGCAAATAATCAAGTAATTTTTCCCTTGCTCTATTAAAGTGAAACTCATGTTGTCTCAGAAAAAGGAGACTGGAGTATGGTTTTGTCTTCAGATTACGTAATCAGTGGTAGAGATAGACAGACCCAAAGCAAAACCTTAGAACATAGGAGAAGTGGACCAGGATCCTAACTTTCCCACTCAGTCTCATCTTAGTTAAAAGACACATGCAGGATTTAAAGTCCGCCTGGACATGTTGAAACAACCACCACCTACACTTAGGTGTATCACACTGCATCACAGGAGTCAGGTCTTTAAATTTGATGGACTCTTTTTATTAGTGATTTGCTTGTGTTTATAACAATCGTATCTGTTACAGTGTAAACATACTTAATGTTCCCCTTCTATTCAGATAGATTTTTTTTGTCTTTACGCTTACCTGCATGTATAAATTTAATAAACATGAAGCTAAAAACAAAAACACCCTAACCCCTCCCCTCACACAACACAGCCAAGGCTAAATGTTGAAAGAGGTCCCAACATAGCCTTTGAAAATGCCCACTGCTTTTGTTGCACACACAAACTTGGTTTTGTGCACACAAACAGCAATTCTATACACCAAAGAGGTAGTTAAATGTCTGACAACCGGTTTGCTGCATGCAGTTGCACACATAAATATAGGCAAGAAAATTCTGTACTAGAATTGCTGCTATACAACAAACTGTGGGTGCATGTCCAAGGGCATGCCCATCTTGTAATCCTCCTTGCTGGCCAAGCATGGCTCTGGTGAGGCCTACCTCAGTTTCCCCTTCACTCAGGGTCCTTTGAAAAGTCCACACAATCCATTCCATACAGTCAAACACTCCACCTTCCGAGGTCCAATTTATTAGGTCCTGCACAAAAGTCTTTCAAAAGAAAACTCAGACTTACAAAGTCTTCGTCCCTGTTCCAAGCTGGGTACAGCTCCTCTCTGAGGGTCTGTCATCCCTTCAGAGTTCTAACACTCTTCGGTGCCATTTCTAAGCTAGGTACAGCCCTTCCTCCCTGCTGCTCTGTCTTCCTGCTTGCCCAGCACCTCTTGCCTGGAGTTTGGCCTTCTCCACTGGTACCTTCCCCCTGCTGACTCAGGGCCCTGCAGTGTCAACACCTGCAGCCATTGCTCCTTTGTAAGGCCTAGGTGTCTTCCCTTAAACCCTACTGCCCAACAGGTAACTGGTCCAGTTGCACTGGCTCCTTTAAGAGTCCAGTCACCCTGTGTCAGTGCAATTTTAGAGGCTGCTTTAATAAATTCGGTCCAGTATCAAAAATTCCTTGAACATTACGCTCAGAATATAATTTGATAAATATATCTATTACTATGGTATAAGGCTACATGGGATGTAATCAAGACATTGCCTTGAATATGTTACATAAGTAACAGTATTTTGCCCTTCAATGTCATCTTTCATCCAAGGTTGTCAAAGAGCCTTGGAAACAAGGTCATGCAGGATGAGAACCCAGGAAGTACTGGGAATCATATGGATTAAAGTGAAAAAAAAATACTGAGGCTGATTTACCAGGAAAGCAGAAGCTCAAGGTCACACACAAACATGCACTCAAAATTATACACCTAATTTGTGCATGCAGTTACTGTAAATGCATATGTAAAATAGGTGCTTGCATGCAAAACTCCTAATTCGTCATTTGCATGCACGAATACCCAATATGTTCATCTAAGTACAATAACCATGTGTGTAAACTAGGCCTTCTTCCTTTTCTGTGTGTGATGTTGGGCTTCTGACGTTTAGAAAAGCAGACCCGCTTGGTCATGTAGTCCATATCCTGACTCTTAGAAACAGTGTGCAAAATTCAGTCTCTCTTTAGGCAGCAGCAATTATTTACAGATGCCATTTTAGTTATATTGATGTTTAAGTACTTGATTGAATTGCCAAATTCAGTCCTTAGATGTCTAAATTGCCCTACTCACCCCTGCTGTTACTTTATTGCATATATAACATACAGTTCCAGGTGAAACCTACACTTGCAGTTCAGCCATGATAGTAAAAGGGAAAAAATGGGGAATGATTGATCCCCTGTATATCAGCTATCTCAAAAGAAAGGCTTCTCCCTTTTGGCCAAACCAGGAGGAGCTGCACTGAGCTTGTCTCAGCTGGAAGCAGAGGTGCTGGAACAATTTGTATAGTGACAGTGCTGAGAGCCATTGAACCAAACTATAAACCCTGTATATGATGGAAACCACTTCAAGCCAGGGGGTGCTGAAACACCTAGTTCCAGCACCTACGGCTGGAAGCCACTTTTAGACTTTGCACAGTTTGGAATGTCTAAACATTATAGATGACAATTTCCTAACTCAAAATGTGTTTCAGCCAGCACTGGGGAATACCATATGAGACCTTGTCATGAGGGGGAAAAATAACTCAATGGTTTGAGCATTGGCCTGCTAAACCCAGGGTTGTGAGTTCAATCTTTGAGGGGGCCATTTAGGGATCAGGGCAAAAATTGGGGATTGGTCCTGCTTTGAGCAGGTGGTTGGACTAGATGACCTCCTGAGGTCCCTTGCAACCCTGATATTCTATGATTCTATGATAACACACATAGAGGAACTGACCACCGAACTAATAGTTATGTTAGGGAGGGTACAAGTGCTTATAACTGGATTACATTTATAATATGCAAGCAGAATAAAGTCCAGAGTAGTAATATATGTACTTGATGCTTTAATTTCACAAAGCTGAAAACAATTATGAGCCAAATCAGCTGGGAGGAAGAATTTAAACAGAAAAATGTGAATGATAATTGGGAATCATTTAAGAACACCTTACTACATACCCAAAAAGCCACAATTCCACAACTGACGAAGAAGGTTGTGTTCATTAAAAAACTGACCTGTTGTAAAAAATTAAACAAAAATATAATAAATGGAAGAAAGGGGAAATGGATAGTAATTAATATAAATCAGAAGTTAGGAATTGTAGAAAATTGATAAGGGACACAAGGATAAATCTATGGCCAGCAGAGTTAAGGACAATAAGAAGGAGTTTTAAAAAATATATTAGGGACAAAAAGAATCCTGACAAAGGTATTGGTTCATTGCTAGATGGAAATGGTAGAATTATCAGTAATAATGCAGAAAAGGCAGATGTGACCAATAATATTTCTGTTCTATATTTGGGGGAAAAAAGATAATACAGTCTCATCATATGATGATTACATTCTTTCCATTCCACTAGTAGCTCTGATGGATGTTAAACAGAAGCTACTAAAGTTAGACATTTTACATCAGCTAGTCCACATAACTTGCCACCAAGAGTTTTAAAAGAGCTGGCTAAGGAGCTCACTTAACCATTAATTTTGATTTTCAATGAGTCTTGGAGCACTGGGGAAGTTCCAGAAGACTGTTTTAAAAGGTAAACAGGATGATCCAGGTAATTATAAGATTGTCAGCCTGACATTGGTCCTGGGCAAAGTAATAGAGCAGCTGATACAGGACTCAACTAATAATGAACTAAAGGAGAGTAATGTAAGTAATGCAAATCAACATGAGTTTATGGAAAATAAAACCTGTCAAACTAACGTGATATCTTTTTTACAAGTTTGGTTGATAACAGTAATAGTGTTGATGTAATATATATAGACTTCTGTAAGGAGTTTGACTTGGTGCCACGTGACATTTTGATCAAAAAACTAGAGTGATATAAAATTAACATGGTGCACATTAAATGGATTAAAAACTGACTAAATGATAGGTTTGAAAATGTAACTGTAAATTGGGAATCATCATTGAGCTGATCTGTTTCCAGTGGGGTCTTGTAGGGAGTGATTTGTGGCCCTACCCTATTTAACATCTTTAGCAATGACCTGAAAGAAAACAAAATAATCCCTGATAAAGTTTGCAGATGACAGAAAAATTGCAGAAGTGGTAAATAATGAAGAGGACAGGTCACTCAGAGTGATCTGGATTGCATGGTAAACTGAGCAAAAGCAAACCTTGTGCATTTTAATATGACTAAATGAACGTGTATACACTTGAGAACAAATAATGTAGAATGTGGGACTATATCCTGGGAAACAGAGACTCTGAAAAAGATTTGGAGGTGGTGAATAATCAGCTGAACATGAGCTCTCAGTGGAACACTGTGGCCAAAAGAGCTAATGCAATCCTGGAATTCATAAACCAGGGAATCTCGAGTAGGAGTAGAGAGGTTATTTTACTACTGCATTTGGCATTGATGTGACCGCTGCTGGATTACTGTATCCAGTTCTGGTGCTCACAATTCAAGAAGGATGTTGATAAATTGGAGCGGGTTCAGAGAAGAGCCACAAGAATGATTAAAGGATTAGAAAACCTGCCTTAAAGTGATAGACCAGAGGAGATCAATCTATTTAGTTTAACAAATAAACAATTAAGGTGTGACTTGATTACAGTCTATAAGTACCTCCATGGGAAACAAACATTTAAATAAAGGGCTCTTCCTTGCAGCAGAGAAAAATACAATCCAATCCAATGGCTGGAAGTTGCAGGAAGACAAATTCAGACTGGAAATAAGGCATGTATTTTTGACAGTGAGGTTAATTAGCCATTGAAACAATTTACCAAGGGTCTTTGTGGATTCTCCATCACTGACAAGTTTTAAATTAAGATTGGATGCTTTTCTAAAAGCTATGCTCTAGGAAATATGTTGGGGGAAATTCTATGGCCTGTGCTCTACAGGAGATCAGACTAGATGATCATATGGTCCCTTCTGGCCCTAGAATCTATGAATAGCTTACAAGTAGAGTCATAGTTTAATAGTTTCTGTCTAATTTTGCTTAGTTTTGTTTTATTTGTCTTTTGCAGAGGGCATATGGTTAAACAAACAGAAAGCAGTGTGCCTCCTCCCCCTTAGGGCTTCATACCCTCTGATACTTGCTGTTTGCACATAAATTGCATGGTTTACCCCTGACTTATCTCAACTTTGCAACCCTCCCATCCCTACAAAAGGATTTCAGAACCACCACATGGATTAGAATAATTTGAAATTTGCTCAGTTTTTTACTGTGCTACTCTCTTCCCCATCGCACTATTTTTCAGCATTATCAATGACACCAAAACATGAACACCCCTGAAAGATTCAGGTCCAAAATTATGAGGACAGTTCACCATCTAGATCTGCAGATTCATTGGAACAAAATGTGAAAATGGGGATCAGAGTCATTCAGATTCAGAGCACAGCTGTGGTATAAAGAAGTAATTTGCATATGGTATGCTCTACAAGGCTCAATGGTTCTTTGTAAATGTGTTTTTCTGAAATGCTGGATCTTATCCATGGTCAGGCAATGACTGGTTAAAACTAAATTACAAACATCAGCTTGGAGTGGTCATATGGTCAAGAAAGAAAAGGAGATTTTAGCAAACTAATTACTTTAGCACCAAGTGCTGAAGTTGAAAACACTTACTGAAGTCAATAGGACTTTTGACCAAGTAAGTCCTTGGGCTTTGGCCTATAGACTGCACCTGATCCTCCAACTGTGGGTGAAACCAATATTCTGAATCCAAATACCAGAAGCTTTGGGAAAGTTTGGATTAGGTTAGAATCCAGACCCATACCTGTCCAGTCTATCTCCAATGTTCTCTCCCATGTATAATTGTATTCCACAGATAATGTTAGAAAGATGATGCAATTGTTTTGTTTGAAGTAACCCTGTACCGGTGCTACTGTGAAAGCATAGTTTTAAGAAGGTATATATATTGGTTTGGTTAATTTGAAAAGCAAAATGCTTGCCAATCTGCATACGTTTTAATCTGCACACAAAGTCTGGTGCTGTTGCCTCAACTCTCATAAAATACTTGGTGCTGTAATGAGGTCTGATGTTACTCAGACTTCACTCATACAATGTTTAATGACTATGAAATATTTTCGTAAATAATTAAAAATAAGATGACAAAGAACGATGCAGCGGCGTTACTCAGTCAATATGCTCTCAGAGATATGTGCATATATGGATAAATGAATCCATAGCATGTGCTACATAAACCAATCAGTGCTTAAAAGAAACTCCAGATTTTCAATGTTACATAAGATGAAATACTGCATGGGTGGCAAATTATTTTAGAGTCAATTTAATTAAAAGAAAACCTTTCTCCCCCAGGGTAGCAGATAATGTGGCACTGGTGTGTCTTGAGAATCTGAGGCCAAAACCTGTCCTAACTTACTCCGTGCATAAACCTATTGGCTTCAGTGAAGCTGCATGGGGAATAAATCTAGACAAAATTTATTCCATTATTTGGCAGAGGTGTGATATTAGAAGTGTATTATCCAAATCCTGCAGATGTTGTAGATGCAAAGTTCCCTTTATGCAAGATAAAGTCTGACATGTGGATGGTTATGGAACTGCAGATTCATAGGAAACAGAAATGGAAAGCAATTATTATATCATCCAGGGTCCATTCCAGCAGTCCCTTATTCATACAAGTAAGGGCCTTAGACCACCTCCTATCAGGGTAGGATTGTTCTCTATATTACATTTCCTAAGGCTTTGGTATTTAATACAAAATACCAGCAATATTGTACATTATACATATATGTGTTCTTATTGCTCCTGTAATATGTGTATTGGTAATTTTTTAATAAGGATTGTTATCTCATTCAATATACCCACAGTTGAGATACTGTGCAGTGTACTGGACTTTCAATGTTTAGTTTCCTGTTTCAATTATTTATAATGCAAAACTGCAGTGCACTTAATCATATTCACATGCCTATGTGACTTTTAAAGTTATAGTTCTAAAAGACAATGGGGCTCTAAAATCAGAAGACAATTTAGAATAACAAATCAGACCATATTTAACATATATTTAACTAACTTGATAGAAATCAGCTGCCTTTATAAATCCTTAACATGCTACTTTAAAACTCCTCCAAAACATTACAGAATATATGTTTATGAAACAAACTTTTATGCTTTGCATCTTCCAGCCTGAGGTATATAATGTACCATATTAAGAACGCATATCAATGGGGAATTTCCTTACATTCACCATGTGTTCAAATGAATAGCACGTTTTTATATGTTATTACAAAGGGAACGTTGCACAACAAATTTATAGCAGACATGAAAGACGCTGTTTTGTATAGCTGCTACAGGCTAGATTTAATTTTTTTTAAAAAAAAGTCTGTGTGACTCCTTAATAAAATGATATTTTAGAATGGTGTTTTTAAGTAACTCTCTGTCCATGGATAATGGCACCTTTCTCTTCCCATTTCTATTATGTGTCCACCTATTGCTCAAGAGCTTTTAACCTGGACTTCTGAGTTTGCTGTGGTCTGAATCTTATCGTCTGCACATCTGTCAGATAACAGTGGCTTAAAAACACTACCAACATAGGTTAGACAAGAACCTATGCCACGGTGACAAAAACATCCATATACCATTACCTCGTAGGGCTTTATGAATGAAGGATTTTCTGTGCATGTGTCTCTGGAAGTCTGTTACATTCATGATTGAAATTATCAGTTATTCTGAAGTCCAAAATAAAATAGAAAACTAGGTGTTTTTTAAAAATGACAGCAGTCAGAGTTTACCTTGTGAAATTTCATTTAAATAAAAAGAAACCGCTTTGTATTTCACTTCACAAAGCTTGGAGCTCTTCCAGCATTGCTCTGTCAGAAGCCGTGCATTTTCATTCTACTCCATTCCTGATCAGAGATTATTCATTTATGGATGGGTGGCTGTAAAAACTTGCCTCATGCATATGAAAATGGTAATGTTTACCACAAGGAGATTTCATTGCAGCCGAAAAGGGGTTGTGGCAACAAGTTCCTTAGCTGGGCTGTGTCTTCTACAAATGGACTTGGAATTGCTCACTTCACTCTCAATGGAATTTTTTGCCACTTGCCTTGTGGCATATACCCCACTAGCTAAGCAAGCTGTTCGATTCACTTACAGATCATGATTTTGGAAGGAACTGGCAGAATGAGTATCAATTCCAGCAGCAATCTACTCCACCAGCAGCCTTCTTGGACAGATGGATATCCCACATGTAATGGTAGGAGGAATTCAACAATGGTGTATTGTCTATATTTTGGGAAGTGTGTGTGTGTGTGTGGGGCGGGGGGGAGGCGGGAGGCAGGGACGGGGGTATTATGCCTTTAAATATACGTAGATATGATTTTTGACCTCTGCACTATCCAAACTCCTTTATACTCTATTGGAATTTCACCAAGAGGACGGTGTGCCTAGAAATGATAATAATTTGTGGTTTATTACTGGTTCTTTTTCTTAAAGTGAATTGAGTGCTGATGAAAAGTGCTGGATTGACAGCCCCAAAGTTCCCTCTTCACAGAAGAAGTACAATACTGGCAGCAGCATTGCAAGCTTCACACACACACTGCTCAGACATTATTCTTTGACCTTGACCTGCAGGGACCACTTGAGAAGGGAGTTCAGTTTTCCTGCTCTGGCACAGTATTTGCCTTCTCAGCTCAGACTACTAAAAAGACAGACTGACACTGAGGGTTATTGCCAGTGATAGGGATTTTTTGTGATATGGAAACCTGTTCAATTCATAATGGACAGAGATGTCCAGTTCCATTTCACATAAGCCACCAAACAGCCATTCTATGGTGAGGGCTTTGGGTCAGTACCAACCCAGTTCAAGCCTAAGCAGTGACTTAGAGCTATACCTCCTGTGCCATTATTTTCTGAATTCTGGATGGTGGTAGAACTGTGCACCTATATATTATATTAGATACACGTTTTAAGATCTTTCATCCCTACCCAATACAATGTCACAGTAGCAGCAGTAAACCTTAAAATCAAGCCAGGCAAGCACCCTATATCACACACTAATCACAGTCCTGTAAAATGCTATAACGAAATGTACAGTGAAGAGTCTCTCATTCAGAACTTAAAGGAGCTCTGTTTCTTTTCTCTGTGTGATTCCTAAATACCTTATAATATATAATAGTGCCCTTGATAAACACACTGGGTTGCCTTTCATTTTGTCTACTAGGATTCATGGTGAAAATCATGTTTGATTGAGAAGCGCTAGTTTCAGTTTACATGGGATTTTGCAAACCTAAACTGGTGGATTTTATTTTCAGAGATTTTTACCTTTGCAATCATTCAGGATTCACTTCCAGTTTTGAATTCACATGAGTCTGAAATTCCAAGTCAACCTATATCTTCCTCTCTGCAATTCCCTCCACATGCCCACTCTCCTCTCTCAACAAGAACCCCCCTTTAACCTTTAAAGTCTTCTGGTTTGAGAACTGGTGGCCTGCAAATGTCCTCTCCCCCTTTCTAAGACTGCAGCCTGCAGGGAGACAGGCCAACCACGTTTCTTATGGCCTTCAGAGGGTGCCCAGTGGCTTCTAAATCCCATTGTTACTTTCTGGAGCCCCCTACATAGCAATTAATTCCCCACAATCCTGCAACTGCAAGCTGCAAATGGTTCTGCACCCACAGCAATCTGCTCCTGAGATACCCCTTGTTCCCTGGTAGTGGTAGCTAGGGAAACTTGGGGATTGTATTACTAACATTTCTCACAACCATGTTGGATAGTCTTGTTTTTGGCTAGAATAGGCAATACTGTATCAGTGCCTGGGATGGAAGGCTCATACAGTAAAGATGATTCTTGACAATTTTTTGACTTGCAGAGCAGGAGCTTGAAAATTCCCCCTGCGTTCCCACCTATCAGTCAAATATAGAGCTGGAATTTTAGAACGTGGATGACATCTCAAATTTTAAAAATTTGAATTTAAAATTTTAGAAAAAAAAAATCACTCAATTTCCCCCCCCCTTATCTCTCATGACCTCCAGAGTCCAGGACTGAGATATGTGGGGGCTGAAATATGCTGTCCTTAGTATCACCTATTGGCACATCATTCCACTTTGTTTAGCTCAGTATGGCCGGAGCAAACCTTTATTAAGATAGGAGAAGGGGGATTCTCTGTGGGACTTTCTGGCCAATTTAATAATTCTAGCTAACACATAAGCCTTATCTGATTAATAAGCCATCTTTATATAGTGCTGCTTTGCTTTGCCTACACAGAGCTTTTTCATCGAGGTGGCTAAGCAGCCTTGCTCTGGTCCCTTTTTGACTATATATTTGTTTTTGTAGTGTTTTCACCAACATTACAATTTTTAGAAATATATGTAAAAACATCAGGGGCCTGCACCACCATTTCGTGGGCCTTAAAGTTAGGATTCCCGTTCTGTGCTATTATCAGAAATATCTGGTTTTGCTGTGAAATTCTGATAAAGTAAAAAAAGAGCATTTTGCCCACCTTCAGACAGAATTAGAGTTTTATTATTTTTAATCTGAAACTGGCAAAATTTCACACCCCCTCTTTTGGGGATTATTTTTTAACCAGATATAATTTATTCTTATTATAGAAAGCGAATAGAAAGGTATAGTATGTGCTTCTTATATCTTAGCTTTAGATTTTAAGCTTTTTGGAGCAAGGAACTTGATCTCCTCTATTTATGCAAAGTATCTAGCACACTCTTGGTGTTAAATAAATATAAATAATATAAATAGTAATATTTAGTTAAGCAATGAGAATACTGTATCAATGTCGTACATAGACACTGCCACATTTTCAAAGACAGAAACACAACAAATTAATAGAATTCAAGGTCATAAGGGATCACTATGATCACCAAGTCTGCCCTCGGGTACAACACAGGGCATAGAATTTCACCCAATAATTGCTGCATTAAGCCCATATCTTGTAGATGAGCTAGACCAGTGGTTCCCAAACTTGTCCCACTGCTTGTTCAGGGAAAGCCCCTTGCGGGTTGGGCCAATTTGTTTACCTGCCACGTCTGCAGGTTCGGCCGATCGCGGCTCCCAGTGGCTGCAGTTCGCTGCTCCAGGCCAATGGGAGCTGCTGGAAGTGGTGCGGGCCAAGGGACGTACTGGCCGCTGCTTCCAGCAGCTCCCATTGGCCTGGAGCAGTGAACTGTGGCCACTGGGAGCTGCGATCGGCCGAACCTGTGGACGTGGTAGGTAAACAAACTGGTCTGGCCCACCAGGGGCTTTCTGTGCACAAGCGGCGGAACAAGTTTGGGAACCACTGACCTAGAGCAATCTGGCCTTTCCTTATGCTCCCATCCTCCCCTGCTAAAACCTTATTCATATCCTAATGAACTTGACTGCTGAAATCCACACCTACTTGGCATCCCTGCTTCTCAGATTTTTGCCACTCGAGTATTCAAATTATTGCTGCTAAAGTCATCTTCCTCTCCTATTGCTCTAGCCATATGATCCCTCTCTTTGGAGCCCTCTTTTTGGTTTCCTGCTCCTTCTTGCATCAAATTCAGATTCCCTATCCTCATCTCGAAGGCCCTATCTGCATCTGTTCTCATTTCCCACTACTTCCCCTGTGCCCTTTCCAATAATAGTTTGTTTCCTTTCCCCAAGTTTCACCTCATGCCTTTTTTCATACTATAGACTATGTCTGGAACCATCTCATTGTCCTCGTTTTCCAAGCACCGTCTCTCTCCTGCTTCAAATTCTTCCTTCAACCCCACCTCTTCAAGCAGTCCTGTTTTTGTTCTTTTCCGCACGAACAATCCCAACACATCATCCCCTCTCCTGCCTTGTGTGTGCTTGTCCTGGCTTATCTAGGTTGTAAACTCTTTAGGGCAGGAAATATGTCTCTTTCTCAGGGCCAGACTCTGATATGTTTATTCACTGAGTAGTCCCTGACACTGTGAATAGTTTCATTTACAGAAGAGGTTACTGGTCAATGTGAATAAGGTCTGGGGTGTGTGTGTGTAAAGTGCTGTGCAAATTTACAACACTGCATACATATTAATATTAATATTTGTTATTATATATTAGATGTATTACTATACATCACATAGTTAATATTTTCACCACTACATTGTGCACACTAACTTTTGCACACACAAGTCTCAGGATTCCCAAACTGCCAGATGTAGAAATCAGGCTATGAGTTGCCTCTCATTGAATTACTTTCCATTCCAGTCCTTCTGTCGGAGATTAGACAGCCCACAAGTGGTCAAGTCCGTGCAGGATTGTTGCTCTCCTCCCCGTACCACATGCAGTACTCCCAACAATCACTCGTGGTGCTTGCACTCGCCTTGGTAAATTAGGACATAGAATCATAGGACTGGAAGGGACCTCAAAAGGTCATCTAGGCACTCAAGGCAGAACTAAGTATTATCTAGACCATCCCTGACAGGTATTTTTCTAACCTGCTCTTAAAAATCCCCAGTGATGGAGATTCCACAACCTCCCTGGGCAATTTATTCCAGTGCTTAACCATCCTGATAGTTAGGAAGTTTTTCCCAATGTCCAGCCTAAACCGCCCTTGCTGCAATTTAAGCCCATTGCTTCTTGTCCTATCCTCAGAGGTTAAGAAGAACAATTTTTTCTCCCTCCTCCTTGTAAAAATCTTTTATGTACTTGAAAACTGTTATCATGTTCCCCCCTCAGTCTTTTCTTCTCCAGACTAAACAAACCCATTTTTTTCAATCTTCCCTCGTAGGTCATGTTTTATAGACCTTTAATCATTTTTGTTGCTCTTCTCTGGACTTTTTCCAATTTGTCCACATCTTTCCTGCAATGTGGCGCCCAGAACTGGACACAATACTCTAGTTGAGGCCTAATCAGCGTGGAGCAGAGCGGAAGAATTACTTCTTGTGTCTTGCTTACAACACTCCTGCTAATACATCCCAGAATGATGTTTGCTTTTTTTGCAACAGTGTTACACTGTTGACTCATATTTAGCTTGTGATCCACTATGACCCCCAGATCCCTTTCTGCAGTACTCCTTCCTAGGCAGTCATTTCCCATTTTGTGTGTGTGCAACTGATTATTCCTTCCTAAGTGGAGTACTTTGAATTTGTACTTATTGAATTTCATCCTGTTTACTTCAGACTATTTCTCCAGTTTGTCCAGATCATTTTGAGTTTTAATCCTATCCTCTAAAGCACTTGCAATCCCTCTCAGCTTGGTATCATCTGTAAATATTGACATCTCATTACCCCATTGGCAGGCACAAATCCTTTTTGCGTACTCAGATTCTAGCATTTTTAATGCAAATTACTGTCATGAAAGAACATAACAGAGGCTGTTCTGGAGGATTTGGCCAATCAACAAAGAATTTAGATATTCAGTAAAACCTCTGAGGAACAAATTAGGGAGCCTTGCATATTAAGAGATCTCTTTGCGGTATCTCCAAACACAAGGCATGATTTGTTTCTCTGCCTTGGATGCCAGCTCTGCTATACAGCTGATGTTTGTTGGTGGTTATATATGATAGATTTTACTATGTAATAATATACCTTTAAATATACATTTATTTGATCATTATTGGGCTAAATACTGAAGTTCATATTCAGCATTTATTCAGTACTTATTCAAGCCAAACTCCCACTCATCTCAAAGGGAGTTTTGCCCAAACAAGAACTGCAGGATTTGGCCCATCATTATTATACATATATCAAAGGTGCCTTTTCCCATGTGGGCGTCAATACATCTATGCTCTAATATTTTTCCCACTGGTAGAGCCTTCCACCCAAGAATATGAAAGCATGTTACAAACATGAATGAATTAATCCCCACAATACCCCAGTAACCTACGTTAGTTTGATTCTTTCCATTTTACAGATCGAGATGCTGAGTCAAAGAGCACTGAAGTGACTTGCTCAAGGATAATCAGCAAGTTAGTGTTAGGGACTGGGAAGAGAATTAAGATCTGCTGGCTTCCAGTGATGTGCTTTAAGGACTAGACCATGCTTTCTTTCCTGTACACGGTACACAGACATTCTATCTTGGTATTACTGTTGTGTTAACGGATAGAGTAAATTCGTAACATTTCTCTTTCCAGTGCCTGGCAGTTTCTATGGAACTCAGTGGCATGAGATACACCCTCAATACTGGACCAAGTACCAGGTGTGGGAGTGGCTACAGCATTTCCTGGATACCAACCAGCTGGATGCCAACTGCATACCTTTCCAGGACTTTGACATCGATGGCGAACACCTATGCAGCATGACTTTGCACGAATTCACCCAGGCAGCTGGGAGAGCCGGCCAACTTCTTTACAGCAACCTTCAGCACCTAAAATGGAATGGTAAATATACACTAGTGCATGGACAGGACTGCAACCACAATTTTGTGAATTCTGGGTTGATCTAAGGCCACTTATGTTCCTCAGCCTTGCAGTGACTGAAGCTCTGCTCGTGAGGGGTTTAAGAGTTTCCCAAGAGTGCAACTTCATTGCTGCTGAGCTCCTAAGAGACACAGGATTGAAACTCCTGGTTATCCCCCACTTTACTAAGGTCTTACCTGATCTACAAGACATTAGTCAATTTAGCAGTACTGGGGAAAGACCATGAAAAAAGATGGGATGTTTTATCAATAAAGACAAAATTTTTCTTTATTAACAAGTAGCCCACATTCTTATATTACAGAAAGGAGCTCTGTAACCCACTGATGCTCAGGAGATTCATAGGTGTGCAGAAATGTAGAACTCCCCTCCGTGCTTTTGAGGCCTCATGTAGCAAGAAGGCAACTCATTCTGTTAAATGACTGAAATAGATGTATGCAGGGTAGTTGTAGCTGTGTCGGTCCCAAGACATTAGAGAGGGTGAAGTAATATCTTTCATTGGACCAACTTCCATTGGTGAGAGAGAAATACATCAACTTAAAGCGGCACCAGCCCCTTCCAGAACAACAGATGCAAAACCTGTAGACATATCTCCACTCTACAATGATCAACACCCCCCACAATACACCTTTCAAGATCCATGGATCCTACACAGTCCATATCACAACATGCGGCGTACCTCATCCAGTGCACTAAATGCCCCAATAACAACTATGTGGGTGAAACCAGACAATCACTACCCTCTCGAATGAAATGACACAGGAAAATGATAAAAGACAAAAACACCCTATTACCTGTGGGTGAACAAGTCACAAAACACTCACTCTATATCTGACCTATGAGTCCTCATCCACAAAGGAAACCTGCACAACACTTTCAAAAGATGAGCTTGGGAGCTTAACTTCATAATTCTGCTAGACACTAAAAATCATGAACTGAACAGAGACACTGGATTTATGGTTTATTACAACAATCTGTAATCCACTAACCCCTCTTTTTGTCCTATGACTTCTGGGGTGTTAATGGGCCACTCTACCTTGACTGGTCTCTTAGAATACGTGCTAACTACTTATGCCAAACAATCTGTTCCACCTTGCATTTAGCTGTGATGCTCAGAGTACCTTTCCCAGAGCTGAAGAAGAGCTCTGTGTGCCTCGAAAGCTTGTCTCTCTCACCCTCTCTCACTTGCTCAACAGAAGTTGGTCCCATAAAAGATATTACCTCACCCGTCTTGTCTCTGAAATAGACGTAGTAAGGTAACAATGATAGACTCTTCCTTCCTTTCTTCTATCCATCCACCTGACACTTCCCATTTCCAGTCATAGCATAGTAATTTAGCAGATTCACACTAAGAAGTTAAATGAGGAGTTCACAGGGTGTGGAAGAGGATGTGTGTGTGTGTATGTGTGTGTGTATGTCCTCATGTCTTTTAAAAATTAGCCCTTTGGTATTGATCCCTGCTTGAAGCCCTATCTTTCCTTTGTGTGCCGTGTGCATAATTACACCTCCCCTCTCCCATGCAATCTCTTGCAGGTCAGTGTGGCAGTGAAATGTACCCATCACATAATGTCGTTGTTAAAACAGAACAAACAGGTGAGTAATAGCAATTGTTATGGTGTACCAGGTAACTTGACTTTACTTGGGTGTCAATGATCAAGGAAAATAGCTGCTAAGATAAAGTTCATAGTGGATGTTTTAGCAACAGCTTCACTTAAATACCAAAACAAGTCTGTTTTCCAGAGAAGAGGTCATTAAATAATGGTAATGAAATTAAAACTGAGCTTTTAAAAATGTCAGTAAATTCTCTTTACTGAATCTCTGAGGTCTCACATGGTACCAGAAGCACTAGATTGCATAGGGTTACTCAGTTAGGAGACCTCTAAAATGTCACATGTCCAGTGTCTTCATCGCCTTCCTCCAAAGACAGTTTGCACAATTTGTAGTGGCTCATAACTTCCTCCCTGGGGCTTGGTTTCATTGTTAAAAAGAATGACAATGGAACAACACAAAATCAAGCTCAAGTCTTCTCCTCAACTTTGGCCATTTTCAGGGTTCCTTTCCAAGAATGGCTCAGCTCACATTCCAGATCTTCTCTCTACATAGCCACTCTCAAGTCCCTTATATGTGGGTGTGTTAATGAGCCACTGGCATACCTACTTACTATTTCCCAGAAGAATCAACACCAGCTTATAGCGTGGGGTGTTTCAGACAAACACTGACAGCCTATTTCATTCATAGGTCTATTGCCTTTTCCCTGTGGCATAGAATACAGCTAGGCACAGATCAAGGCAGGAATTTAGGGTCTTTGGTATATGTTCCCCTTGGTCAGAGCTGGGTCAGACAGAACAATGAGACACAGGGGTAGAGTAGCAGGTAACCGTCCTGTGTATAGCTACAGGTTGGCTTTCTGCTGGAGGGGAGTTGACTGTATTTGAGTTGGAGAAAGGAAAGGTCTTCTGGATGAGAAAGAAAATATCTCTGAGGAGGAATCCCCAATATCGTTGTGGATCTTGGCCTGATTAAGTCTTAATCCACCCCTCAGTAGAGATACACAAGGTCTTCACAAAGTATTCATCTACAGACTGTGCAAATTTTAAAGCCTTGTGTATTCCCTTTTTTTTTATGGTGGCCACTTCTCCACTATTAAAAACTATTGCTGGATTGCGGCTGGTGCAGTGGGGCTGTGGTGATTCTCTGCTCATTGCCACATGAAAAGCCCAGGTTCAATTATCCAGGCGCAGTCAGTATGTCCATGAGCTGGCAGGGGCTGGGCGTGCTACTTTCTTGAGGATGGGAGAACTTGATATGGCTACAAGCCAGCTCCTTGTGATGAGACAGAAATGAAGTTGGTGGGTTCAGAGGGGAATCCTATCTGGTCCTACTAAGTCAAGGAAGGTTGCCTCAGTGTGGATGCTGGCATAGCTGTAAGCGTGAGGCCAAATAATCCCCACAAGCTTTAGCTGGGTAAGGTTTATTTTCAGAGACAACAGTCGGTGGATCAGATGTCCAAACAAGAAAAGGGTGTGTGCTACTGTAAGAACATGGGCTCAGGATGCCCCAACATGTAGCTATAAGTTTGAATGCCTGCTAAATTCCCATGTCATAAATGTTAACGCAGCCAAACAAGATGATTTAGCTAGTGACTCATTTTCAGTTTCCAATTGCATTAACTTGAAAAAATAAATAAATCCCAAATTTGAGTCTTATGCTTCATTGCCTTTGATTTGGAAAGAGAAAGAAAGACAAACTTAACTTCTCTGGCCTGAAAAGTTGTAATGCAAAAAGCATTATGATTTCACCAGCTGCTGACAAGAAAATCAAATGTGTGCACGTTATGAGTCTGCTATTATAACATTCCATTGAATTTTCCTTGTATTGTATGGAGCACTATGAGTCTAAGGGTGGCTTTAAAAATCTTCCATATTCATGGGTTATGCATTTTGTGCCCAATAAAATGTCCTTTAGGTTAAGGATATATGTAAGTTTAGCAACAGGCCCTCAGTATGATCCTCAATAGAGATTCTGCATTGGTATCTAATAATATAAAATGGGACCCACATAGAAGATTGAACTTTCAGTTATATCATGTTTTTTTCTATGAACTGATATGTCACCTAACCAAAGGGAGCCCTGGCCTCAGTGAGGGCTTCGGGGAACCACCATAATACAAACAAAGAATAAACCTTAATTTCTTCAATTCTACTAGAATGCTGAATTGTTGAGGATGTAATCATTTCTGTAGCAACAAAGTATAACGTCACACACTTCACTGCTGGGTCAGGAAGAGAAGCTGATCTTCCATTGGAACACACATAGTTGAAATATTACCTGAGAGAATAGAAAAATTCAGGCCAAGACAAAGTATTTTTAAAAAATAAATATTCTGTATTAACAAATTTGCCCTAGTGTACAAATGGCATGGGTGAATGTAACAGTCTATGGTGTAGCAACTTGCATGTTTTTTTCCCCGTGGTCTTTTATTTGTCACCTTTCTCTTATTCTTACTGGTTCAGTGTCTCATTGTTACTCACCTCACTGCTGGATAGTATTCTTTTACTGATACAGACTTTCCTTTTGGTCCCTATCTTCAGATCCGTCTTTAATGGCCTCCTGGAAAGAAGAGAATTATTTGTATGACAGTGGTTATGGTAGCACAGTAGGTAACTAACATCACAATGCTTCAGGCATTTATAAAGTGTTTTATTGTGGTAAGAGGATGTTAACGTTAAACTTTTTCTTTTTAATCTCCAGAGTTATTGGACAGTAAAACTTTCTGTCGTGAACAGATTTCCACAACTACTACCAGTCACCAGCCTCTTGGTAAGAATCTCTTAATTCTATTGCTGATCATTTGTGTCACACACCCTAGAATTACTGCTATATGAAAGGCTTCTGTTGCAGGTCTGAGTGTAGGTATCCAGTAGTTTTAAACCAAGCAATATTGATGTTGATATTAGTTACTTTAGCGATCCTAACTAAATAGTTATTTGAAAGGTGCACGGCTCTCCTCTCTTTGTCAAGAAAAAAGAACTTCAGATAATCAGTAACCTCAGGGTGACTCCCCATATCTTTTCAAGTGACTGACTCAAGGTGGAAGAGACAGTGTTAGAAAGATAAGATGTCCCTATCCTGTCATAACCTGTTGTGTAGTGTGGCTGTGCACAACCTCAGAAGTGCATTTCAGTGGTGGGCAAAGTGATTCATATATATATTCAGGTATCAATGGCCAGATATGGTGTTACATCAGCACAGAGCGGCCATAGGGCAGGCGTAAGTATGTCTGGGAACTGCCCCAGAGCAGCGGGTCTTCCCGGACATACTTCCCAGGCAGCTTTCCCACAGCTTCAGTGGATCACCTACTCCAGCCCTATGGTGTCTCTGCACATCATGTCCACAGCATGCCATTTTACCCCTTTGATGGCCTCTTTGCACCTCCTGAGCAGTATAAAGAGGATGTAACAAGAATATAATCTGCCTTTTTGTAGGCAAGTGTGATAGTGGGTGAGTGACAGGTGCGTGGGGAGTAGAGAGTGGTAAAAGCATAAATGGGTGGTGGTGGGTGGACACATGAAAATGTGGCAAGCATGATTTAGAGGATGGTGTCTTAGTGGCAGCTGTGGGCAGGAAGTGAGGAAAGAGGAGAGAGAGAACTGATGAGAAGAGAAGAAAGGAAGAGTGATTGGAGAATTGGTAGAAGAAGGGAAGAAGAGAGAGAAGGAAGGAGAAAGATGAGAAGAAAAAGTCGATATAGACAAGAAGCAAGGACTCTTGAGGGAACATGGGGAAGAAGGAGAGAAAACATAAGGAAAGAAAAGGGGGAAAAGAGAAAGTAATCCAAAGAGAAACAAATACTGAAAAAGAATCAAAGGTAGAAAAATATCAGGGTGAGAGAGAGAAAGAGAGAAAAGAAAGGTGAAAGAACCGGATATGGGGAAGAGATGGAAAGAAGACATGCAATGGGACTACACTCCTTCCACTGCCACCGCAGCTCCCCACTGAGACTCATGCTGGGTGCTATCCAGTTCATTTGCCCACTGGGCCCTCGTCCTTAAATTCACCTGACACAATTAAAGGGCAGATTACAGTAACAGTATCTGCATAAAGAACAGGAGGACTTGTGGCACCTTAGAGACTAACTAATTTATTAGAGCATAAGCGTGGCCCTCACCTAGAAGCACAGCAAGGCTCGACAAGGTGATGTGCGGTTTAAACAAATGTATTCAGCAATAAATGTTAAAAAACCCCACCAAATCCAATTGCTCTTTCTCTTGCCAATGCCCATTCTCATAAAATGCCTGCCAGCTCTTCAGAGCTTTCTGACAGTGCTGGGAATCAGCAAGATTCTTGGCTTGGTGTGTTTATACGCTGACTTGTTGAGCCTAGAGTTAGGGTGTCTCGCCAAGGGCACAGCCTGTTGTAAAAACTAAATTTGTATATCCCGTAAAGAAGTAGCTCATTCTGAATCATATGCAAATAATGTGAAATCTTTTGTCACAAGTTTTGCAAGGTTGAAACTGCATCATAATTCTTTTCATCTGTCAAGCCCCAGCCTTCTAATGGTGTGTGCTCAGAACAGGGCGCTGTGGAAGAGTAAAGGCAGAATGGGAGGCTGTTTACACAGGTGTAATAAGGAATAAATCACTAAGTAGAAGGCAACTGACTTTCATTGAATAAATTACCAGCTAAGTCGAACACACCAAAGCCATTTTAAGGTAATTTAGGGGATTCTAAAATCAGGTGTTTTTTTTAATAATCGTATTTTTAGGTAAAACTACCCACAAATTAAGGACCTGACCCTGCAGTCCTTAAACAAGACAAAAGTCCCACTGACTTTTGATATACAGTTGACAAGCTCAGTGACTTCGATCAGTGGCTGGTGCTCTCTGAAAGTGGGCAGGCAAGTAAACAGTGGACTCTCTGAAAGTGGGCAGGATATATAAAATGAGCCCAGAGCTGATTTGCAGCTGTAGGTCAAGACCATGCTATATCAGATTTAAAACAGGGTAGGCAGGGACTGTCCTCTCTTCCCTGAGTAGAGCTGAGCAAAAGCTTGGGTGAAAAAAATGTTTCACACATACAAAAATGCAAAATTGGGTTAACCGAAACCATTCACAAATTTAGACCCATTTTGGCAAATTGTTTTGGTCAGAATGTTTTTTTCCAAAAATGTCAGAAAGGGTTCATTTCAGCATTTATGAAATGAAACATTTTGCCTTTGTTTTGGGAAATTTTAAAAATAATTTAAAATGTATTAAAAACATTCAACATTGAAATTAATTTTTTTGAACATTTTGGTTCACTAAAAATTTCACAACACTTTCACCCAGGCTGACCTAAAATGATTTTTTTTTCAATATTTCAGGCCTGCACCCAGACCTAATATTCAGTTTTTTGGAGAACCTTACTTTTGAGTTCATATTTCCAATTGATGTAGAGTACAGTATGTCTGTAAATATTTTTGCACCCATTTTTTTACATGCAATTATTGCAGATGCATGTGCAAATCAGGCAAGATTTTATGCAAATAGATATTTACATTAAGTCATTTGCACATGTAAATTCCTGCTTTCTATGCAAAATTATGGTAATTGTGAATACTTAGCCACTGGAAAAACATGCATGGGTCTTAAGCATTTATGGAATTCAGGCACTAAATATCCTGCAGAGCAAGCGCAAGAGGGACTTATAATTAAAATTGTCTCATAGACCTTGTGAAAGTTCTCAGCCTGATTATAAGAAACCTTTTGTGTTAATGTCAGTAATAGATTCAGATTTTGTTAATTTCCAAGAAGATGACTACTAAACACAGAAATATCATCTTCTAGCTAGGTGATAAGAAATGAATAAATACGACTTCTTTATTCTTAGTTTCTGAGGAATGGCTTAGCTAGAAATCTGATGCCTTTTAAGAGTGTTTACAGGCAAAAATGTTGCACTGATGAGAAGCAGCATATTCTTGTGGCTTATAGCTGTAAAAATAAAATATATGTGCCCAGGTGTCAAAAATTCCTAACAACACTGGCTTGAGTTCTGGGACTACTCGGCTTGTATTTATTTTCTTAAGAACAATGCCTTGTCAGATAATTCTGCATTTAGGCAGGTAGGTGTACATTACATTTGTACCAGTACATACAATTCACATTAGATCATCTATAGAACAACAAACAATCAAACAAACAAAAAAGCCCCCAAAGTTACATGCTACAGCAAAGTCTGGGCCATAATGGGAGAATTCTGGATTGCTTTTATAGATATGATCCTCTTATTTTTCACTCTGACATACATGGTGCAAGGGACATGGGGTGAGGTATTTGTTAATCTAATTAACATTTCCAGAGTCAACTGTATACCTCTGTATTTGTCCTTTATTCATCAATGATCTCTTTGTGATGTGTAGCCTGGCTGATTAAAATATAACTCAGAAAGCAAAAATATCCCTCTGGATTACTCATTTACTTTTTGAAAGCTGATTATCTTTAAAACAGGCACTTATTCATTTTTGAGGTTATGTTTTAATCTGCTAGTCAACAGAAAACCTTTAGCCAAGTTTATTAGAATGGTTTCATTTTCATCCTCTGCAGAGTCTTCAGATGAGAAAAAAACACAAGATCATCCCCCAAAGTCCCACACCAAGAAGCACAGTAAGTCAACTGCTTATGGCAACACTGGTGGCTTGATTAACGGCCCAGAGACAGTATAAGCTTAGGTTCAAGTTTTGGGAAGGAAGGAAGCAATAAAAAAAAAAAAAAAGAGCCCAGTTTCAAAGCATATGGGTCAAATGGAGCTACACTGATTTACACCAGCTGAGGACCTGACCAACTGTTTCTCTCTTTGCTCCCATTGTTTGAGTTGGCTTTGTCCAGGGTAGAGTAGAGGTTCCAAATAATGCTCTAATCAATAAGGACCTTTCAGAAACACAGAATTAGATGAATGTTTACTGTGTCCTCCTTTAAAACATGATTGCTGTGTTGAAAAGAAGTTAGGAGATGCCTTGGCCACCAGAACGAACTCCTCTCTGAGAAATTCAATCCTTGCAATGCCCTGGGCTTGTCCCTCCACTAAGGAAGGATTCATTATCCACATCCACTATGGAGATTTAAGGGAAGGTTACACCATGGGTGTGCAAATATTTCCATCCAAATATTTCGGCAAATGAGTCATGAAAATCTCCTCCTTAGTCTTTAGTAGGGGAGAACGCCACAGCTTTCTGGGCAAATCACTCCAAGTGCTCTTCCTTCCTGAATGGGTATAAGTGCCAAAAGTCATGGTGTAGAAGGATTAAGCAACAGAGCAGTGGTCTGAGGTATGTGGCTTCAACAGGGTACACACTTGATAGGATTAATGCAAAGAGCTGAGCTTTGAAATATGAAATAAAGACTGGCTTAGGCGCCATTTCTCTGTGTTGCATGCAAGTTTCTGAGGGTGAGTCGGTGCAGTATTTTGCTGCAACCTTACTGAGATATGCAAATCTGTGAGGAGCTATTCTGAAGATAACCTCAATTTGAGAAATGTCAAGATTACTGCTTTATGCAGTGTAGTTGTAGCTGTGTTGGTCCCCGAATATGAGAGACACAAGGTGGGTGAGGTACAATCTTTTTTTGGACCAAATTCTATTGGTGACAGAGACAAGCTTTTTACCTTGAATGGTCCCTTAGACTATGTGCTAAGTACTTATGCTAAACAATCTGTCCCACCTTGCATTTAGCTGAGACGCTTAGAGTACCTTTCCCAGACCTGAAGAAGAGCTCTGAGTGGCTCGAAAGCTTGCCTCTCTCACTATCAGAAGTTGGTCAAATAAAAGGTATTACCTCACCCACCTTGCCTCTTAGATTACTGCTTTACACATCTCAGACAACATACATGGAAGTCTGGAGGCATAGTCAGATTATGGTTTCTTTGCAGACAAGTCATTTTCTGTGAGCAACCTACCATACAAAAATAAAACAAAAACAAAAAAATACCCCAGAGAAAGTCTTTCTGTTTCTTCCATCTTCTTTCAGATCCTCGAGGAACTCACCTCTGGGAATTTATCAGAGATATTCTCCTGAATTCAGAGAAGAACCCAGGATTAATAAAGTGGGAAGACCGATCTGAAGGTGTCTTCAGGTTCTTAAAATCTGAGGCGGTGGCTCAGCTCTGGGGAAAGAAGAAAAACAATAGCAGCATGACTTATGAGAAACTCAGCCGGGCCATGAGGTAGCATGAGTTGAGAAAACATGAATCCTCGAATAATTAAAGAGATATTGCATCCATTTGGAATTTTGTTTATTTTAAAAAATTAGTTAAAAGCAGTTTCATTGGCTACACCTGCCATCTGAGTTCCCTTATTGATTTTGAGTAGGTTATAAATACATTTTCTTATTTTTTAAAGTGTTTTTGTCTCCCTTGTTGCTGTGTGAACAAGCCACACAAACAGGTGAAACTAACTGATATAGAAGGTAAAACACAAAAGGTAAAACTCACCCCTCTGCAAAGGAACCAGCTCAAGGACTTGTCACTGCTAAACCCAAAGGGTTTAATTTGGGCCTAAGCAATGCCTAAGCACTACTGCCAACCTGAACATAAGTCAAGCCCACCAAAATAATAAGACTGGCTTAAGAATCATGGGATCCTTTTGATTTTCACATTTTCAAACTTTTCTTCACACCCAGTAGGGCTAGAAACTTCTTTTTTGTTTTAAATGAAAGCTGAGATTCTTACCTGATCACGGGATTCCAGAAGCTGGCATTTTTACAGAAATGTCAAATATCATGAAACTTGCAATACAATTGCAAGAGTTGGCAACACTGAATAAGCTATGAGCTGGTGTTCTGAAAAGTGGCAGAGTCTACCAAGGTGCACTCAAATGTATAAACTAAAACGAAGTAAAATAAAAAAGAGATAAGATGTTTTCTCTAATCTCTTTCAGTCACAATAACCTTAGATATTATTTGTAATAATAGTAGGTAAAACATGTTCAGTTACAAGTGTGATTTCTTAGTTGACAGTGTCCCTTAAAGACTATTCTCAGCTCCAGTGTCTAGTATCAAATCTATTTCTGTGTTTTTCTTTTGACAGATACTATTACAAAAGAGAAATACTGGAGCGTGTGGATGGCCGGAGATTAGTCTATAAATTTGGAAAAAATGCCGGTGGCTGGAGAGAAAATGAGAATTGAAGATGTCAACAAAAACAGCAGCAAAATCTTCTGGATGTAAATATTTCAAAGACTATTCCCTTCTATTTATGTACCAAAATGAGGGAAAAAAAAACTACTTCTAACAGGAAGAAGGAACACTATCATTGGTGTCAAAATTATTTTAGTCGAAGTATGTCCTGTATGGGGAAAAAATGTACACAGTTTTCTGTGATATATGGTAACTATGATTGTGATTAATTTTCCCATTTTATGAAGTTTTTTTTTATATAGTGTAGGAGTAATGTGATTTATGACAATGCTGTGAGTCATGCAAATAAAGGGGGGAATCATGGGGCATTACGTATTTTTATGAGTAAAATAATTTAAAATAAGGAAGCCTGTGAAAAATAATGATTTCCAATGTTGCTTATCTTTGTAAGAGGACTCCCGGGTGATTGTTCAGTTCAGATCATATTATTTCAACTGTGGATACCTGTGGAGTATGAAGTAACATACGACTGCATGCATGAGGCTGAAAAGCATCTGCCTCATGTAGCTATCCCACAACAGCTGCACATGCTGGAGCATGTTAGTACACTTAAAAAGTGAACTTTGAGTGGATAACATAGTAAGCATCTCCGAGCCATGTGGTGGTTTTAATAGATTCCTAGGCCAGAAGGGACCATTGTGATCACTTAGTCTGACCTCCTGTATAACACAGGCCATAAAACTTCCCCAAAATAATTCTTAGAGCAGATCTTTTAGAGAAATACCCAATCTTGATTTAAAAATTGTCAGTGATGGAAAATCCACCACAACCCTTGGTAAATTATTCTAGTGGTTAATTACACTCACTATTAAAAATGTACACCTTATTTCCAGTCTGAATTTGTCTAGCTTCAATTTCCAGCCACTGGATTCTGTTATACTTTCCCTTTCAAGAGAGCCCATTATTAAATGTTTGTTCCTTGTGGAGATACTTATAGAAGCAAATGTTCCATATTCACCTGGGTTGTAATTTTGTTGTCCAATAACAAGTGTTCCATCTCTCCTATCAATTTCTGAGTATCTTAACATTCGGCTGGCCTCCCTTTGCTTCAGTTACTTCAGATGCTGGGTTTATCTTCAGTTAGTTTATGACAGTAACAGTAGTGAACGGCAGGGAAAGCATTGTGTGACTATGTGCATTTCTTTGGAGAACTTATAATAGCTCTTATATTGGTTAGGACTGGATCCTGCAAGGTGCTAAAGTACTTCCTGCCTGGTGCTGAATGCCCTCTATCTTCATTAATGCCAGCAAGCACGCAGCATGTCCCATGATAAGGGCCCTAGATTTTTTTCCTACTTTGAGGTGGACTGCTAGGCTGACATAGCCTCAAGGATCAAAAGCCATAAAAAAAAGACACATCTAACAGGCAAACTTATTTAAAGGAAACAACTGTTCAAATTGCAGATGCATCAAAGGTTACCGTATCCAAGTAGAAATAGAGAAAAATGTTTTCCAGTGGTGGTTTAAAACATTTGAGAGCATATGGGAGAAACTGGAGAGGGATTAGACAAGCATTGAGGGTGGGCTGGTGGGAACAGTGCAAGGCAGAAAAGCTAACTTGGTGGTGAATGAGTGCAGGGAGGGAGTCGTAATTTCTTCAAATGAAGGCCCGCTGTTCCCTCTGGCAGGCAAAAGTTCACCTGAGAAGGAGCTTCCAGAACACTGCCAAGGAATGCAAAGCACCATTGCACTTACTCTATGATTTCACCCAGTATTTCACAAACACTGTTAGCAAGGGAGCGTCTACTTTTTTGTAATATCTGTCACTTCTTCCTGTGATTCTCAGTTGGATGAAAAACTCTCTCTACACATTGTAATAATTAGAAACGAGCTCATACCAATCATATTCAGATTGGGGAAGTTCAGGTCTGGGTTTGTAGTTTTGACCCTTCTCTCGTGGCAATCATGCCATACAGGGAGTTAGCATGCACTTCTAGCTCTCATTTGCTCTTGGTTAAAATCTCTTCCTTAACACATCAAACATTTCAGAATGCAGGGAAGTAAAAAAAGTGGAGGCAGCCCTGTATCATGGCATTGGAAACAGAAGGGATGCTGAGGATCAGGATTTTGTAAAAGGGTGAGGTTAGGATCCAATCTGAGATGATGATGGAGGAAGTAAGAAACTGAGAGAGATTCTAATTAACTTTTTTTTAGGGGTGTATATTGCAAAAAAAAAAAAAAAAAAAAAGGTCAACGATGAGAGTCATACAAAGCGTGCAGAGGCTGTACAAAAAAACATAACAAAACAAAAAACAGTGAGACAAGAATGCTACCACAGCTATGTTAATGTAGAAGCAAGAGCTATCGGGAAAATAGCAGGAAAATTATTAAGGTTACATCTGCCTGGGCAATATCTGTCTCCCTGGGCATCCATTGGGTCCAAATCCAAACATGCTTGAAACCCAACAGGGTTGAGCCTGAGGTACTAGTTCTGCAGGTTTCTAGTTTGAAGGGAAGAAGGCTGTAAAAGAATATAGAGTTGAAACCCAGAGTTAAGGGAGGATCAATAGAAAAGGCACTAAAATGTGCTTACCAACACCCTACAGAAAACACAAGAGCCCAGTTTGTTACCTGTATGCACAGGATACATCAAACCATTACACCACCTCCTGCACAGTGCATGCCAGAGCTGTCAATATCAATTATCTGTACATGGCAATTTTTACTTTTCATTAGTTGGGTGGAGAGAAGTTCGTCTTATTTACAAAATTGGGTCATAAAACTTCAAAGCAATTTTTTTCTAAACATATTTTTTTTTCTAACTGGGCATTTCTCCTAGCATTGTTTGCTTTTGCTCAGTTCATTCATTTCCTCTTTGTTTTTTAGCTTGATTGGTTGCATTCTGTCCTTTTTATCATCATATGTGGTCTGAATAGCTATAGATACTAGGCTATCAAATCAGAATGATACCTTCAGTGTATAAAATGCATGTGCCAGAAACCTTCAATGTTACTTTCTGACATCTCCTTCATGCTTTTTGTCCTCCATGTCTCCAATGCAATCTTTAGACAAGAGACACTTTGGGTGAAAACCTGACCACACTGAAGTCAATGGTATAATTACTATTGACTTTGATGGGGGGGTCAGGATTTCATTCATTTTGGAGGCATAAAGAAGTGGTAGGTAAGGTGTTGGTAGCAATATAATTATTGTTCTCTGCCTCAGGTTAACATAGATCTCATGGCAACTGAATGTAATAATATCCTGGAGTAATGCTGCTTTGCACCAGACCTCAAGGGAAACAACAATGAGATTGCAATATACATTTGTCACCCCTTCCATGGCACTGAATTTATTATTTAGCAGCAGCTAAACCTATCTGGGGAGTCTTTAGGGTTCTATATAGCAAAACACATGAACTATTAAAATAAAATAAATATTTTAAAAAGCTGACCTTTGCTTGGAGGTGTATTGTATAAAATTTAGGGAGCGATTTCTCCTGAGCTGCAATCTAGTCCTCCATTGGAATTTTTACCAATAGGTGAGAATCATGCAAGCAAAATTTTCCACTGTTCAACTTGTCATTTGAGAGTGGAAACTTGTCATTTGACTTTGTAACTGCACAGATTTAGAAAGGAAGCCATCTGACATTTGCTGTTTTACAAATGTCAGCCTTTGCCTAACACAGATAAAGTGGATTTCTTAAGACTGATTCCTGCCATGTACAAATGCAACCACGCAAAGGTGAACCATTTTAACCAGTCCTACCCAAAGCGAGATAATGAAGATATGAATGTTTATATAAATTGCTACTTAAAGAAAAAGCATTTCTGAGATTGCTCTTTTTACTTTGTATTGCAAAGAGCTGAGCAGTCACTTTTTAAAAAGATGTATATTTTAGGTTAGCAGCAGCAGCAGAACTGCTAACACCATATGTATAGATTTTTATTGTATCATAATTTTTCATATGTACAAAACTCTATAGGAAAAAGTAATTATACTATATTTATATAGCTGCATGCGAATCAGTAATGTCAAAAGTGGTGTTAACATCAACAATCACTCTTAGGATATATTTTCTGTAGATAAATAGAGCAAGTTTCTTAAAGAAACATCCTGAGAGCTGTATGTATGTTGGTGAAATATATAGACATGAAAATGCTTAGTTAAATTTTCATCTCTCTCTTCATCAAATTGCATAATCTCAGCTTCCCTTTCACTCCATCTTCAGTGTTTAAATATGGAAAAATAGATGTTATCAGGTATTTTGGTGTTTCTATTCATATTATATGTAGCATAGAAGTGCCACACAGTTCTAAACACTTTCTATGTTAAATGGATGTTATCAAATAAAAAAACTGAAACAAGTTTGCAGATGAATGTTTATTTCAGTGCTTTTTAAACTTTGAGAATAAGTAAAAATAAGACAAAATTTCCCACTAACAGTGAAAGAAGTGATATATTCAGTATCTGAAATTTACAAAGATGATGGCTCCACCTACAATAGTGCATTCTTTATTAAGTCATATGTTTTCAAACTGTGGTCCATATCCCATACTAATCTCTGGAGCACTTGCTGCTGATCTGAGGAAAACCAGTTGCTTACATTGGACTGCTTCTCCTTGTGTTCAGCTGCTAAACTTCACTCAGACCCCAGTTCAGTACAGATCTTAAGCATATGGTTAACTTTATGTGTCATTAGGATTTTGCAAAATGCTTAAGTGCTTGGCTGAATAAGGATGAGATTACTCATAAGCATGTCCTTAACATTAAGCATACATACTTTGCTGAATCAAGACAACTAAAACATATTAAATACTTTCCTCATATTATTTTTCCATTTAATAACTGTGATTGCTGCAAGAATATGTAAAACTTGTATTTCAAGCAGGAAAAGCACTTTCCTACCACATTAGTGATGTCATGATTGATCCACAGCCAATACAGCACCTCTCATGCTTGTTGTTTGCACTTCTCAATTCCTAAATGATTCTTGTGGATCTTCCATAGCATTTCTTTTCAGAGGCTCATTGGAATAAAAACCTTATTTCCCTTGAAAAATTACCCCATCTATCACAATAAGTTCATGTCTGCATTTCCAGTAGTCTCTTATACTTGGACAGCAACTGCTTATTTCTTCAGGCCACTCTTTAATTATCACTTCTTTAAGGATCCCCAATGATTCATCTTTCTCCATTACCTTTCTTATTTGTTGCAGTTTCCTGTTAGCTACGGGAATAGACTTCATAATCAGATCTACATAGGCTTGCATCTCTGTCTCTAAAGTCTTCTCTAGTTTTGTGAGAGCCCCTGCTCTGGAAAGAATATCTGCAATGAATATGAATTTACCGGGTGTATAGGTCACAACCAAATCATACTTTTGCAACTTTATCATCATTCTTTGAATCCTTAAGATACAGTTGTTTAGCAGTTTCCTAAATAACGCTATCAGGGGCTTGTGGTCTCTTTCAACTTCCACTGTCTGGCCATAAATATACTGTTTGAATCTCCCAGGCAAACAATATTCCTAAAAGCTCTTTCTCAATCTGTGTGTATCTGGTTTCTGCCTCAGTCAGTGATTTGGATGCATATGCCACTGGCTGACAACAATCTTCATGCTTCTGTAAAATCACTGCACCTAAACAAGACGGTGAAGCATCTCCTAAGATTATAATAGGCCTTCCTGGTACATAAAACTTCAACACTAGCTCTAATAGTTGCTGTTTTAAACCCTCCCATGATTTCTCCTGTTCTGTACCCCAATACCATTCATTTTTATTCTCTAGCAGCTTTTTGAAAGCTGCTGCTTTGGTAGATAGATTAGATATGAATTTTCCAAGGTAATTAACCATTACCAGGAATTGTTGAACATCAGTCTTGGACTGGGGACATGGCATCATTTAAAGGGCAAAATCTTCCTCTTATCAGGTTTTACACCTTCATTGGAAATAATGTCCACAACAAAAGTCAGTTCTGTAACCCCTAACACACATTTCTCCCTATTTAGTTTGATGTTTGCAGCTTTAGTTGCACACAGGACTTCCCAAGGTCTATGACCATGCTCCTCTTTCATTGAGCCCCAGATGATGATGTCATCTATTGAGGTGTCAACACCATTAATATGTTCATGCATCATACGTATGGTTTTGCGGTACACTTCTGGTGCTGAAGCTATGCCAAAGGGTAAGCATAAGTGTGACGTTCCCCTGTGGTGTTATCTGGATTGGTGATCTGCTAGGCCACTCCAATCCTTGACTCTGGGAGCCAGCCTTACCCTGCTCGGCTGTGAAAACCCCCACTCCCTGGCTGTTCACGCACAGCTTCTGGCATGTAAGCTGCTCCCAGCTACTTACAAGCGAATGACACTAGCCAATATCTCCGGTCCCAGACACAACCCTAGAACCTCCATCTTGCAGTGTCCAGTTATGCCTGCTGGACGCTGCAAGCTAATATGAGTTCATCAATTTAACAAAGAAATTTATATGTACCAGGCTTGTTATCCCAAGGAGAGCCTCCGACCTGCTTCAAATCAAACACACTGCGTCAGGGAGAATAAACAAACAGATTTATTAACTATAAAGATAGATTTTAAGTGATTATAAGTCAAAGCATAACAAGTCAGAGTGGTTACCAAAATAAAATAAAATATAAGCATGCAGTCTAAACTCTCAACCCTATTAGACTGGGCAGCAACTAGATTAAGCAGTTTTTCTCACCTCACTGGATATTGCAGTCCTTAATATACAGGTTTGTTCCTTAAACCCGGGCCAATCTCCTGTGTTGGAGTCTTTTCTTCTCAGTGTCCTGGTTGCTTGCAGCAGAGGTGGGGGCAGGAGAAGGGCCCAGTATGTGTCCACTCTGCCTGTTTTATACTCTCAGTCTATGTGCTTGTAGAACACAAGTCCAGGCATGTCTGGGGGGCATTGCTGAGTCTCTCCAAGCAAGGTTGAGCAATTCCCCTGGTGTGGCCTCATTCAGGTGAGTCATCGCATTGTAGCTCCCTTGCTGGACAATGGCTGTTGATGGGTTGACACCCAGATGTTGGTTACTTTCCTTGCTATTGCCTCTGGGGAGCTAATATGTGGCTGATTCCCCAATTTACAGCATGTTTTTGTGACCACCATAGAACACAATTCTCATACTTTCATATGCATTAATGATATACATATATGGATAGAGAAATGACTTTCAGCAGATCATGACCTTTCCCCTGATACCTTACAAGGCATGCTTTATATGTAAGATCACGATTATTTGAAAATGAGGAATATGGGGGTTACAGCACGCTCCCCCAAGGCACAGAATGTCACAGTAAGAATCTGTGTCTTCCAAATGGGGTATTAAACTTTGAGCTTTCTTCAGCTAATTTTAGCTGCCAAAAGCCTGAGGATGCATCCAATTTACTGAAATAGCGAGCATTTGCAAATTGAGCCATAATTTCTTCTCTGGCTGGTAGTTTGAAATATTCTCTTTTTTTATAGCCGTTTTGAGTTCTCTGGTATCTAAGCATATGTGTAGCTGGCCATTACTTTTCTCCATAATGACTAGGGAGCTTACTCATTCTGTTGGTTCCTCAGTTTTTTGTATTACTTGCATTGCTTCCATCCTTGCAAGCTCAGCCTTAAATTTATCATGGAGTGCAATGGCACCTTTCCACATGGATGGATAACTGGAGGGATCTGCTTGTTTAGCCAGATTGTGTGGTCACCCTGCAAGCAACCCAACCCCTGAAACAGCTCATGATATTCCCAAAAGTGTGCCTTATAGCCAGGTGCAGAATGTTCATGTAGCGAGAGCACCCGTTTTACCAGATTGAGTTTCTCACATGCAGCCAGGCTTAAAATGGTGTCACCTCCGAAAGGGAGCCAGTACATGGTTGATGCTAGCAACACACTCTCCTTCACTGGTATATTTGTTTCAGAATAATCAGTTACTTTTATTTTTGTTCATCCTAGTTTTAGTCTTATTTTCAATCTCTTATAATCTTGTTCACACAGAATATTAACCTGAGCTCCTGTGGCCAGTTTCCGTGGAATAATTGTTCCATTCACTGTCATCGGCAGTATCCAGTCCCTCTCATCAGGTTTGCTAGATTGCAGTAAGTCCATGAAAAAGTCCTCAACCAGATTGTCTTTAACTGAATGTACTTGACTTCACTGCATTTGGGATCTGCAGCATTTTGCAAAATGATTATTTCCCCAATATTTATGACAAAATTTCCCAAAGGCAACACACTGTTTGGGGCCAGGCTGTGAACCGCACCTTCCACATGACTGTCTGTAACCAGTCTTCCTCTAGCAGTGGTTTTCATAGCGAGTGGTTCCACTCATCGATTTAACCTATTCTGGCTATATTCTTTTGTACTTAGTACATGGATAACTCCTTCTGGTGAATTCAGCTCTTTGACTTGTGCTTTCACAGTTTCTGCTGCCTTGCTTATTTGGAGAGATTTTTCTAAAATCTCCTTCAAAAGCAATCTCTCTTAACACATTTTCTTTAATACCACAAACGATTCTATCTCTGACCAGAGACTCTGTCAGCTCACCAAAGTCACATGTTTTACTGAATTTCCTTAATTCCGAGACATATTCCTCTATAGTGACATCAGTTTTTTTGCATGCATGTAAAGATTTTGTCTCTCTCAAAGATTGCATGCCACAAAGGAATGAAATGTCCCTCAAATTTAGTCAATATTTTAGTTAACTTCATGCTTTCACCTTCTTCAAACTTAAAGTTGTTATAAATATCCAATGCTTTCTCCCCAACAACATGCAAAAAGATTGATTTCACTTTATCATTTTTTTAGGGCTGTCAAGCGATTAAAAAAAATTAACTGTGATTAATCACACATTTAAAAAAATCTTGATTAATTGCAAGATTAATTGCACTGTTAAACAATAATAGAATACCTTTTAATTAAATATTTTTGGATGTTTTCTACATTTTCAAATATATTGATTTCAATTACCACACAGAATACAAAGTGTACAGTGCTCACTTTATTTTTATTACAAATATTTGCACTGTAAAAAACAAAAGAAATAGTATTTTTCAATTCACCTAATATAAGTACTGTAGTGCAATCCCTTTATCATGAAAGTTGAACTTACAAATGTAGAATTATGGACCAAAAAAACCTGCATTCAAAAATAAAACAAACAATGTAAAACTTTAGAGCTTACAAGTCCACCCAATCCTACTTCAGCCAATCACTCAGACAGATAAGTTTGGTTACAACTTGCAGGAGATGCTGCTGCCCACTTCTTGTTTACAATATCACTTGAAAGTGAGAATAGGCGTTCGCATGGCACTGTTGTAGCAAGATATTTATGTGCCAGATGCCAGATTCATATGCCCCTTCATGCTTCGACCACCATTCCAGAGTAAGTGCTTCCATGCTGATGACACTCGTTAAAATGTGTTAATTAAATTTGTGACTGAATCCTTGGGGGAGATTTGTATGTCTCCTGTTCTGTTTTACCCACATTCTGCCATATATTTCATGTTATAGCTGTCTCAGATAACTCAGCACATGTTCATTTTAAGAACACTTTTACAGCAGATTTGACAAAATGCAAAGAAGGTACCAATGTCAGATTTCTAAAAATAGCTACAGCACTTGACCCAAAGTGCCGTCCAAAATCTGAGCAGGACGAGGTGTGGAGCATGCTTTCAGAAGTCTTAAAAGAGCAACATTCAGATGTGGAAACTACAGAACCCAAACCACCAAAAACGAAAATCAACCTTCTGCTGGTGGCATCTGACTCAAATGTTTAAAATGAACATGCATCAGTCCGCTCTGCTTTGGATCGTTATCGAGCAGAACCCGTCATCAGCATGGACGCATGTCTTCTGGAATGGTGGTTAAAGCATGAAGGGACAAATGAACCTTTAGCACATATGGCATGTAACTATCTTGGGACACTGGCTACAACAGTGCCATGCGAACGCCTGTTCTCACTTTCAGGTGATACTGTAAATAAGAAGCAGGCAGCAGTATCTCCCATAAACATAAACAAACTTGTTTGTCTTAGTGATTGGCTGAACAATAAGTAGCACTGAGCGGACTTGTAGGCACTAAAGTTTTACATTGTTTTGTTTTTGAGTGCAGTTATGCAACAACAACAAAAATCTGCATTTCTAAGTTACACTTTGACAATAAAGAGATTTCAGAGTAGCAGCCGTGTTAATCTGTATTCGCAAAAAGAAAAGGAGTACTTGTGGCACCTTAGAGACTAACCGATTTATTTGAGCATAAGCTTTTGTGAGCTACAGCTCACTTCATCGGATGCATAAAGTGGAAAATGCAGTGAGGATGTTTTATACACACAGACCATGAAAAAATGGGTGTTTATCACTTCAAAAGGTTTTCTCTCCCCCCATCCCACTCTCCTGCTGGTAATAGCTTATCTAAAGTGATCACTCTCCTTACAATGTGTATGATAATCAAGGCGGGCCATTTCCAGCACAAATCCAGGGTTTGAACAAGAACGTCTGAGGAACAGTGGGGCGGGGGTGGGGGGGTAGGAAAAACCAAGGGGAAATAGGTTACCTTGCATAATGACTTAACCATTCCCAGTCTCTATTCAAGCCTAAGTTAATTGTATCCAATTTGCAAATGAATTCCAATTCAGCAGTCTCTCGTTGGAGTCTGGTTTTGAAGTTTTTCTGCTGCAATATCGCAACTTTCATGTCTGTAATCGTGTGACCAGAGAGATTGAAGTGCTCTCCGACTGGTTTATGAATGTTATAATTCTTGACATCTGATTTGTGTCCATTTATTCTTTTACGTAGAAACTGTCCAGTTTGACCTATGTACATGGCAGAGGGGCATTGCTTGCACATGATGGCATATACGTAAAAGAATAAATGGACACAAATCAGATGTCAAGAATTATAACATTCATAAACGAGTCGGAGAACACTTCAATCTCTCTGGTCACGCGATTACAGACATGACAGTTGCGATATTACAACAGAAAAACTTTCCACTCCTGAATGCCAGCCCTGCACTTGTGACACCCGCTAAACCCATCCAGCTATCCGCTGGGGTCATGACACCCAGTTCAGAAAAACTGAACCCGGAAAATATCTAGATGAATTGATGTACTCCCGTAAGACTTCTGTGTACCCTGGAAGACCTCTGTGTACTCCCAGGGGTATGCATAGCCCTGGTTGAGAACCACTGGCTTAAGAGATATACTGATTGTTGCAGCTTTATGTCAATGTAACTTGCATCAACCAAAGTTTGTAGCATAGACATGACCTCAGTATGGATAGGGACTTGACAGATTTAACAGTTTTAATGGAACTATTAATGATCCATTAACTAAAGCATTCATCAAAGAGGCTTTGGCTTAATGAGGATTTGAACCCATGAGAAGCCTCTAAAGAAAACAGGCTGTCCAAAGGAGGCTTCAATGGAATCATGCTGAAACAACTGAACTCTCCACTACTTCACTTGTTTAAGATCCCGCTCCACCCGATGGATTTTCTTCATAAATCCTTGAAACCCCATGAAAATAATCTGCTTTCATTTTTCATTACCAGCACAGAGCTCAGCTGAGATTCACGGAAACATTTCCTCAGGCTCAAGAATCTTCCAAGGGAACAGAGATCAAGCGAGGAGGCTTTTTATGTTGAAACCAATGACACTTGGCAGCTTCAAATGCTTGGAGTTTTATGGTTCACAGCAGATTGTCAGCTACTGTATATTTGCCAGAAGCTGGGAATGGCAACAAGGGACGGATCACTCAATGATTGCCTGTTCTGTTCATTCCCTACGGGGCACCTGGCATTGGCCACTGTTGGAAGTCAGGATACTGAGTAGATGGACCACTGATCTGACCCAGTATGGCTGTTCTTATGTTATGTTCTTATGTTCTTATTGTCATAGGCCATTGAAACCAATAAAGCTATGACCATTTACACCAGCTGAGGACCTGCCTCACCAATTTTATGGTCAGAAGGGACCATTATCATCTAGTCTGACTTCCTATTTAACATAGGCCATAGAATTTCACCAACTGTTTCCTGCATCAAGTCCATAAAGCTGGTTGAGCTACAGCATGTCTTTTAGGAATACATCCGATCTTGATTTAAATACTTCATTTGAATCCCAAACTCAAAGTGAAACTCACCAGGTGCAAGGACTCATTAAAGTTTTCAATTCCTCCCTCCCCCCAAGTCTTCAAAGGTCCAAGCATAGCAGTGACTCCTCCTCAGGAAAAGAAGGAATGGGTGTGTCTGTCAGCTTCAGAGACTCATAACTGCTACTCTTTCAGTTGTTCAGAGAGGTCTACTGGAGACTGCCATAGACTGAGTCAGCTGCCTTTGCAGCATACCTTGCCTCTGCTGGGATTAAGGAATAATATCTCTGCAGTGTGGATGTTTTAAAACATATTTTTACGTATTTCAACATGTTACAGTTTTTTGTCAGCTGTCCTGCACTTAAACTGAATTTACTGTCTGTCATCTGAGCCTGGGGAGTTATCCTGTGCTACATGTGGAGGTAACAGTTCCCTCTGGGTATAGTAGTTAAAACAATATTTTTGTGTATGTGTTTAGACAAGGACTAAGAACTTCCAAATCAATGTATGGATCGTGAAATGGATTAGCATGTAAATCATTACACACACAATAAAAAGACTCTTTAATCTGGAGAACCATAGGAACAGCCTGGTGAACACTTCTGACAACCACTTCAGCTCACAAGAAGAAGCTTTTCACTGTAATCATATTTATTAAGTGACATAATGTTATATTCCAGAGGTGTCGTGCAAAATAAATTATTATGAAAGGCTGGAGGCTCATAGGGATATGATTTCAGTGCAAGCCCATGATCTTACAGTGATTTTTAAACAAAAACTTTTTTTTCCAACAAGGTGGAGGAAGTGTTCCTGGGAAAGGTAACTTTGCTAAGTAATTAACCAAATTATACTGTCATTAGATTCTTTTCTGATTTTTTTAGTGTTGTCACCTAATGCTGTCCCATTGTTAATCATCCATTCCCCAAATTTATTTGACTGCTTATTTCATCTGTTGGAATTCTTTGAAAATATTATTAATTGTGGAGAGAGCAAATTTAGGAGATATTGTACAGTAAGGGCAAAAACCTCTTCTCACCTGACCCCATTCAAGTCATCTGGAAAGGCTGGTGACATCGGAAAGTAGCAAGGCAATACCGAATCCTATATAAAACTTCTGAAACTCAACACTCATAGATCTCAGGTGATTTACAGAGGAAGGTAGGTATCATTATCCCATTTTACAGATGTGGAAACTAGGGCACAGGGAGGTGAAACACAACTTACTGAAGGGACAGTGGCAAAGCTGGGAATAGAGACCAGGCCCACTAAGCACTGGAGCATATAGGCTCAATTTACCTCAGAGGGCGAAGACTGGATGACACCAAACTCAGAACCTGGTAGGGGCTGCTTGTCCTGTTTCCTCCGAGGAGCCTCCACAGCTGGGAAATTGTAAGATACATCTTATTTTTTTCCCAGCATGACAATGGAGCCTCATAACCATCTTGATGCAGTTCTGCATCTTGCCTCTCTTGATGCACTTATCCATCATCAATCCCTTATCTTTCCATTTCCACATATGGGGTGAGATACTTGCTCCAGCCCCTTTATGCTGTGTAAAAGGGCAGGAGCAGTATAAAAGGGTTCTAAAAGCCCTAATTCTGGCTATGAGAGGAATCCTCCAACATCAGCACTTGGAGCACCTCGGGATCTGGAGGGCACAAAGGTAGCTAAAAACCACCATAGACTCCCCCCTCCTCCTGAGCTGCAAGTTTGGTGCTGCACCTTTTAGAAGTGCCAGCTAGAATCTTGCCCACGACTTCTAATATGCTGTGAAATGAGTTTTGTTGTCTTGGTCCAGTTTCCTGTGGAGAAGAGCCCAATCCACAAAGAACGCTACCACAGTTGGCACTCCTTGACTAGCTCAGCAGAGACGTCACGGGCATAATGAGGCCATGGAATCTGGACTGTTCTTGCATCTATGGCGGTGATTCCTCCAGGCAGGATGAGGCACTATTATACCTTTAAAGACATAACCCTACACTGGGGGAACATGAAACACAATGCTGCAGCTGGAGTTCTGCAGTGTGCACTCCCCCACAAGCTTTGCCACTTTACTGGTTAGCGTAGGGGTGTGTCAAACCCTGACTCCACTTCTTCACACTACTTCCTTCCTCCTTTGGGGTGGGTAGGAACCCTAGCAGTTCTTGCAAAGAAAGCAGTTGCTTTCAAGGACTGTTGCTTGCCCTCTGCAGCTAACCCCTTGTGTCACCTTTCAGGGGCTAGGCAGGTTTAGGTTTACACCTCATTAGGCAGGTTTAGGTTTACAAACCATAACCAAAACCTGAGGCTGTTCAGATAAAGTTTGGAGTAAAGGGATGATTGGACAAAAGGTTCTGTTTTTGTCCTACCTCTGTTAAGAATCCATTACTTGTCTCCTGCATATGAAGAGACGAGACACCTGTGGAGTGCATGCTCTATTTTCAATTACCCCCAAAAACCAATATCAAAGAGCTAGAAGGAACAAGATGGTCATGCCATCACACATACACTGCAGACTGTGTTATTTATACTCTCCCATGCCATGCATCACCAATCAGAGGCAATTACATCTGTCTGATATCAATGTTCTCATACAAAACCTGAGTTCAACATATTGGAATAATCTTACTACACAAAACAATTACAAATCCAGATGATTAGCCTGTTAGTCATGCCAGATTATTTCAGAATTCATGCATAAAACATTACAGTACATCCAGATTGAAATCTGAAATTGATGTAGCTGATAGGAAAGTGCATTCTACCCAGATACACATGGAATGTTCAGCAGCAGGCAAGCACCCCAGTGAGGCTAATTGCTACCCTTTCCCATCTCTTTTCTGGTGATTTAGATGATGCTTTCAAGGGGAATTGGTTACAAAAGAAGATTGGCAGTATGGAATGCAGGAGGTTTCCTCTGTTTAGTCTTAAAAGAGAGATAGCAAGGGTGGGCACTGTAAAATTTCCCTACCCATGTAGTGCCATCTTACTTCTAGGTCATGGAGTCATTTGCACCTTAGTCTCTCTGTTGATGTTGGCAAGAAGGCCACCAGATAAGACCAATTTCAAGGAGATAGTGTGTCAACTATCTATATTGTCTGGAAGTGTATTATGACTATGTACAGCCAACTACACGTAAGGTTGGCAATACAACACGTAAGGGGATATCTGCCCATATGTGTCTGAGGTGTGTAAAACATCAAAAAGGGAAAGGCTTTATTTAGGGTGTTTCCAACAGGTACAAATAGGAGTATGGAGATTAAATTAAGGCAAGGAAAACGATGAAGGGTGAATATTGGGAATGACTTCCAGACAGTGAAATCTATTATATCAGCTCTTCTCAAATTCTGGTAGGTGTACTGCTGGTGGTACATGGGCTACAATCATATTGCACGCAGGCTGGTTTACACTATATTCCAGGGATTGGCAACCTTTGGCACGCGGCCCATCAGGAAAATCTGCTGGCGGGCCAGGACAGTTTGTTTACCTGCAGCGTCCACAGGTTCGGCCGATCGTAGCTCCCACTTGCCACAGTTCATCGTTCCAGGCTAATGGGGGCTGCGGGAAGCGATGCAGGCCAAGGGATGTGCTGGCCACCACTTCCCGCAGCCCCCATTGGCCTGGAACGGTGAACCGCGGCTAGTGTGCCAAAGGTTACAGATCCCTGCTATATTATCAGCCATTATAACTGCAAGAATTGAAATTACGGGGGTGGTATGCCTAGGTTATGAGTTTTAGATGTTGCACACTAGGTCTTAAAGTCTGAGAATTGCCAAGAAAAGTAAAGGAGACCCCATTATTAGAGACAAATAGGCAATTGCAGATTCCACTAAGGTCAATGGGAGCTGTGATTACTAAGCGCCTCTGAAAATCAGGTTGGAAAAAGCACTAGCAAATATAGTGTAAGTAACAATCTCGCACTAGCAGAGTAACAGACTAGATATGACTTAATAGGTTTTTCCCATCTCTACAATATATGGTCATGAATGAACATGTTCACTTGATTTTCTGGTTTTCTGAATTGGCCTGTGGTCAACCCACTTGACAACAATCTCTAGTCCCTCATCTATCAAAGAGCTTGCTTGAAAAAGCAAAGAAACCATGAGCAGAATGGATAATCGCAACACTCGTAACATCTAGGTTATATCAAAGACAATTTCCCCTCACATTTATGTCATGTTTTAAGGCAACTGGCTAATCAGCTTATTAAAATGGGAACTTCGGTGAGTCACTGGAATCCTTTATTGAATCTTGGGTGTTGATAACCAACACTGGCAGTAATTCACCGGTTTCATACACAGCTGTCTGCCTTGTCAGGGAAAGGGTTCTTAGATTTTGAAAATGTTGCAGATTTTTTCCTGTGCACTGACTGATTACAGTCTACATACTGTAGTGCTGAATGCAAGAAAGGAACCAGCTAGAAGAAAAACCTCTCTTTTGCTATGTTAGTGTTGTGTAAAACCTGGAGATTTCATCCTATTAATTATCAGAGGGGTAGCCATGTTAGACTCCTTGCTGTTTTTGTGGATACAGACTGGTGGCACCTTAAAGACTAACAGATTTATTTGGGCTTAAGCTTTCATGGGTAAAAAACCCACTTCTTCGTGCATCAGAAGAAGTGGGTTTTTTACCCACGAAAGTTTATGCCCAAATAAATCTGTTAGTCTTTAAGTTGCCACCAGACTCCTCATCCCATTAATGTGGAAATCATGGCATCTAGAAATGGTGTTAGTGCCGAACACTTATTTTAACTCCATGGAGGCAGCATTTCCTCTGTGGGTAACAATAACTGTGTATCTTGTTGAGTCCCTACTTTGCAGTTCCCTAGACAGTGGTTTGCACAGAACAATGACTTCTCTTTCTGGAAAGAGACACTGGATTCATTGTGTGTGTAATGTTCTTGGTGCCTGATCTAAAAACCATTGCCATCAATAAGAGTTTTGCCACTGACTTCAGTGGGAGCAGGATCCAGCCCATAATCTCTTATTTACTAGAACATCTTGCTGCTGCTATCCACAGGGTAAATTTTCATAGTCAAAGTAGGTGGATTTATGAAAACATAGAAGCCATCCTATATATAGACAGAGACACATATTTAGTACAGACACCAATCACCACACATTTTTGTTTACTTAGTATTTGAAAAAATGTTCATCAGAGTTAATCTGAAATTGTTTGTGTGTTCAGGTAATGTGAGAAAAATTTGCTTGACTGACACCAGATGAGATTCTAGTATTGGCTTCTTACCCTTGCTTGTGTGTTTTCTTCTGTTTATCCTTTTACTTTTGCTGTCTCTCTCTCTCCTTTTGCTTCAGTGACTAAAGAGAGGACAGAAAAATTTCAGTCAGTATAGTATATAATATAATTGATGTCCAAATTAACTACTATGCAATTTTTAGATATCTGCGCAGCCATTTAGTTCTACACTGTTACTGTCAAAATAAAGCCCCTAATGTAAACATAATTCATGCAATCAGGAATGAACATGAGAAAGGCACTATTTAACTGCTCTAAAGCATATGCATGTCATTGAATGTCAAGATGAAGTGAAAAGGAAAGTGAAGGTGACTGTTTACCCCTCCTGCTGGCTGCACAGTAGGCTTGATTTCATTCTTCTCAAAGCATCCCAACTGTCAAGTCTAGCCTTGCATCTTTGCAGTGATGGGGATTAAACAGCTTCCCTTAGCAGCTTGTTTTATTGTCCGATTACACTTAGAGGTTTATGTTTTACAGTATTTAATCAAACTATCCCTTTCTTTAGCTTAAAATTATACCTTCTTGCTCTATTCCTGTTACCTAGTGAATGCTACTGCCACTTCTTTCCACATTACAACGACCACCTTCTCCCTGTGTAACACTTTGCTATGTATGTTCTGGTAACCCGTTACCATTGGTCTTCAATTGTCATTTTCCTAAGCTAAATTCTACGGGTAGTCACACACGTGCCAATCCAGAGTAACTCCTGTGACTAGCCTAAGTTCAGATTCTGACCCAACATCTTGTAACCTCTTCTAACAGGTTATTTTTTTCATGAGATATCTCACAGTGAGCTTCACAACCCACCCACCATCACTACACACACATACCAGGACAAGTGGGTAGAATAGCTGTGTGAATCCAGCACACTTTGAAGTCAATGAGAGTTTTGTCTGAGTTTACAGATCTGAAGACGGGAGGCCAAAACCAAACTAACAGAAAACAAACAAACAGTCCCCTTTAAGAAGGCGTCCAAATCAACCCCAGCCAGCAGAGTTCCTAGTTCTCTAATTGTTCTAGGAGACAGACAGGTTTTCTCCCTTTCCCTTAAGCATTAGGTCAGGGAAGGAGCAGCTTAATCTAGTTCATAAGGTCCCTGCCTCAGAGCCTTGAGTCAAACCAATCAAATTATAATCAGAAAACAGTTTTTAAGACTCAGGCCAGACTAGTGTCCTAGGGCCTGCAACCCATAGCAGCCAGCATGGCCTCTAGTCCCTTCTTGCTCAGCTTCCTTTTCCAGACAGGGGCTGGGTGCACCTTCATTGCACCCAGGCTGTTTTGGCCATAAGATGTCCCTTAAAGGGGTAATATGGTCCACCACAGTAAGTAAACTGCAGCATCAGGCCCTTTACCAATTAGGGCAAGTTTACTGAGGTTTCACAGGCATGAAAGAGGTGCAAAGGTGATATCTAATTCCTATGGGCTAGATTGTCCCCTGGTCTTATTCATACAAAGGAGTGAGGAAGAGTCAGTCTTCCCACATCTCCTCTTTGGCCAAATAGGGTCCAGGAGTGGTGCACAGTGTCAGGTCATCGTCTCTACAGGCTCCCTCCTACAAACCAGTGGAGAGACTGAAGGGCAAGAAAAGGTGATGAGCCTTCATTGTGCCCCTCCCAATGCCTGACTGGCAAATGGAGCAGGGTCAGTGGAAATGGGGAAGTGAGCTGCCCTCTTTTGAGAGATACAGTAAGTTACTTCTTTCCAGGAGAAAAGAGGAACAGGGAAGGAAATATCACTCAGACTCAGTTCCTTCACAGGGCTCCTTCTGAGATCCAGCAGCTACAAACAACCCCTTGCTCAACAACCCCTTTTGGTCTAGCCCTATATATGCAGCATAGAATCATAGAATATCAGGGTTGGAAGGGACCTCAGGAGGTCATCTAGTCCAACCCCCTGCTCAAAAGCAGGACCAATCCCCAATTAAATCATCCCACCCAGGGCTTTGTCAAGCCTGACCTTAAAAACTTCTAAGGAAGGAGATTCTACCACCTCTCTAGGTAACGCATTCCAGTGTTTCACCACCCTCCTAGTGAAAAAGTTTTTCCTAATATCCAACCTAAACCTCCCCCACTGCAACTTGAGACCATTACTCCTTGTCCTGTCCTCTTCTACCACTGAGAATAGTCTAGAATCATCCTCTCTGGAACCACCTCTCAGGTAGTTGAAAGCAGCTATCAAATCCCCCCTCTTTCTTCTCTTCTGCAGACTAAACAATCCCAGTTCCCTCAGCCTCTCCTCATAAGTCATGTGTTCCAGACCCCTAATCATTTTTGTTGCCCTTCGCTGGACTCTCTCCAATTTATCCACATCCCAAAACTGGACACAGTACTCCAGATGAGGCCTCACCAATGTCGAATAGAGGGGGACGATCACGTCCCTCGATCTGCTCGCTATGCCCCTACTTATACATTCCAAAATGCCATTGGCCTTCTTGGCAACAAGGGCACACTGCTGACTCATATCCAGCTTCTCGTACACTGTCACCCCTAGGTCCTTTTCCGCAGAACTGCTGCCTAGCCATTCGGTCCCTAGTCTGTAGCTGTGCATTGGGTTCTTCCGTCCTAAGTGCAGGACCCTGCACTTATCCTTATTGAACCTCATCAGATTTCTTTTGGCCCAATCCTCCAATTTGTCTAGGTCCCTCTGTATCCTATCCCTGCCCTCCAGCGTATCTACCACTTCTCCCAGTGTAGTATCATCCGCAAATTTGCTGAGAGTGCAATCCACACCATCCTCCAGATCATTTATGAAGATATTGAACAAAACTGGCCCCAGGACCGACCCCTGGGGCACTCCACTTGACACCGGCTGCCAACTAGACATGGAGCCATTGATCACTACCCGTTGAGCCCGACAATCTAGCCAACTTTCTACCCACCTTATAGTGCATTCATCCAGCCCATACTTCTTTAACTTGCTGACAAGAATACTGTGGGAGACCGTGTCAAAAGCTTTGCTAAAGTCAAGAAACAATACATCTACTGCTTTCCCTTCATCCACAGAACCAGTAATCTCATCATAGAAGGCGATTAGATTAGTCAGGCATGACCTTCCCTTGGTGAATCCATGCTGACTGTTCCTGATCACTTTCCTCTCATGTAAGTGCTTCAGGATTGATTCTTTGAGGACCTGCTCCATGATTTTTCCAGGGACTGAGGTGAGGCTGACTGGCCTGTAGTTCCCAGGATCCTCCTTCTTCCCTTTTTTAAAGATTGGCACTACATTAGCCTTTTTCCAGTCATCTGGGACTTCCCCCATTTGCCACAGCAAAGGCTGTGGCTCTTTGCTTTGGCTCTATATTACCTGAAAGATGTTGAGCTATCTCAACTGCAGCATGTTACCCTAGGCCACGTAGTAAAAATATTCATTATTCTATAGCTGCCCTCCGTTGCAGCTAAACAGGCAGCTGCACTGATGATGCATTGCAACGGGAGAAGCAGCACTAGAAGAGTTAAGTCTCTTATGTTAACACAGAATTTATCAGAGCAATTATCCCATTTACCATTTACAACAAAAGCATAAATCATAACCATGAACTGGATCATTATCAGTATGTCAGAAAGCAGCCATGTGCCTGTACATGCTAATAGTTTTCCAGAGAAAGGCTGTTGCCTTCCCTGTAGTATACAGAATTATCTATCAGTGCAGTCCAGCATGGATGTTCTGAAATTCTTACTCCTATTTTCCCAAGGTCAGTACTGCTTGTTATGCTTTTATTAGCTGGATTTAGACAATAAACTGAAAGTGGAAGGTTTCATTCCTTGCCATTACTGGATTTGCATGCAAACAATTTCTGAATAGATCCTGCTTCTGGCAGACAGGGTGGTACATTACTGACCAATGGGTGTGTCTTTGTACCTCTTTGGGGTGTGTTATGTTGATTCCTCTTATGAAATGTTATGTTGATATCTGGGGTGTTAAGTACACAGGAATCTATTTACTGTACAAGATTAGACAGCTGGTATGTATCTGGCAGGGACCAACATCTGATACTTCAGTGGAAGGAGAATCGCCCACCCCACAAGCAACTCTTCCATTGCACAATGTTATACAACAGCAAGAAATCTTTCTTGTCCCGTGAACTGAATTTATAATTTGCCAGGACATGTGAAATGTGAGAAATACAGCATAGGTGATGTCATGTTTTACATTCCCGCATCTCTCTCTCAAGTATAGTTTCCTGAAGCTGATACTGAGATAGACGGAGAGTCCCTACCTCACACTGAACGTAATATCTTACTTCACAAGTATCCCATTGAAATCAATGGACTGACTTGCTGTATAAGGTGCTACTCAGCATGAGTGAAGCTATCACACTCTGGTCTGCCATATTGATCTGTTACAATGCAATGGGTTAGCAATATTGTTAAGCATATTGATATCTAAGCAACCAGAACTCAGAAGAGGTTGTTACAGCATCTACACATCTGTAATTGCCTGGTGGAAGATGCTATTCTGTATGCGTGCTGTACAGCTCAGAAGGAATGCCATAGCAATGAGTGTCACTAAACTGTTATATGTAGATATCTAGCTGTGATTCTCATGGTGAAGGTTTAAACAACACATCTTCCATGAGGATTAGTATCTCAGCCCTTTTTGGGTATAGTAAATTTACAGGGATTATCATTGTAGTCTCTTTAAACTATAACCAATTCTCGCTTTTCTATTTTATTATATAGAATTATTTTCTTTTACATTCTGCACTAGTAAAGATGAAGTTAAACCTTTATGAAAGAGGACACATATAACCAAAGAACTAGATAGCTCAGGGTGTGGATAATGGGTTATGAAGCTATCAACCAGTTCCAATTTGGGGCCAGCTGATTGTGAAAATCATTATCATTTCATAATGCATGTGAAATAGTTTTACAGTTTGGGATTGAAGGAGTAGAGTGACTGAATTGCCCATTTAGCCCTAAGGGTTAGACCTGTTAGCAGGATAGGAAAATTGTTGCTCCTGCTAGGTGTTCCTTCCTGTGCATGTGGCCTTAAACTAAAGAAGGAAAAGATAAAAAATAAACGTTCGTCTTTTTAAAAGGTAACCTGTATCTTTTATAGATAATATGCTGTAAGTAGAGCTGGCCAGAGAACAATTCTGTTTCATGATAAATTGTGAGATTTTGAATTTTGTTGTATATTGGCATGGAAACAAAACCTTTCAAATGTTTTTGCAAAGTAGAATTGTATTGAAACATCAGTTTTCAGATCCAAAAGGCCAGGTTTTCAGTTCACATCTCTCTCTCTGACCAGAGAGTCCACCCTGGATCTCAGAAACCTTCCCCTCAAAAATTTCATTGGAATGGACATGTTTCCAACAAAACAGCATATTTTGATGAAAAAAGTTTCATCAAAATGTTCCAACCAGCTCTAGCTATACGTTTTTACAATTGCAAATACACTATTGTGCTTTGAGCTCACGTGCATTTTCAAGTACTTGGCTTTAATCTTTGTGAAAAGCTCATGAGTCTGTTTTCACTGTATGCTTTTTAAAGCACTCTGGCATCGTGATGGATCTATGTCATTTAAATGATAGTATGTGCAAAAGCCAAAAGGGATTATGGAGGAAGAAATGGAGACTCAGTCATTTGGACCTACCTTTGGATTTGTTTGTTCTAAACAAGCCCATCTCACCTGTTTGATTAATATTTTTTGTTTACTTTCTCACTAACATAGGTGATAAAAATAGATCAATGCTTTTAAACTAAACTAATTGGAGCTGTGATTAGCACTTGAAGCTGGTGGGAATTATAGTACATCAGGCAGTACCTACACCCTCAGGAGGTCATCCACTGCAAATACCAGCTGCTCTGTTGGAGGCTAGAAAGAAGCTTTTCCTAGCTATGCCTCCACTTACAGTAGTATCTGTGCACCTCACAATCTTTAGGGTGTTCATCTTCACAACACCACTGAGGTAGGGAAGTTCTACCATCCCCAATTGCAGATGGGGAACTAAGGCACAGAGAAGCTAAGTGACTTGCCCAAGGTCACAAAGTATGTAGCAGAGCAGGAACTTCACTCTAGGTCTTCCACATTCTAGGCTAGAGCCTAACTATTGGCCCATCCTTCCTTTCCTTTCCCTGTGGGCCTGGTATTTAAAAAAACAAACCAACCAACCATCTAACGCAGAGTGTCTCACCACAGCTGGTCAGCAAATGTGTGAAAGATATCCGTAAAAGCAAAAGAAAAGTTTTCATCTTTATCAAAAGCATTTCTTCAGAAATTTTTATTTTTAGTGAAAAGCTACAACAATCCTGGGTATTGGTTTTGGCAACTGAAAAATTTCAGCTGGATACCAACCAGGAATCTTGTCTTTGGGTTTTCAGGTTCACAACAAAACCCTGAAAAATGTTGTAAAAAAAAAATAGATGTATTTTACAGACATTTGTTTTAAAAATATTTTTCAATCAGACCAGCTCTAATCCTCACATCTGCCTCCGCCAGTGAGAGTTGTTGGCAAGAGGATATTGGACTAGATGAACCACAGGTCTGACATGGATTAGCAATTCCTATCTCACTTATCAGCACAGACATTCTCAGGGTGACTGGTGAAAGCTGCAAGGCACTGCTGTAGCATGTCCACTCAAAGGGACTGTAGTAGAGTAGTCAGCTCACAAGGCCCCCAGGCAGCTCCACATGCTTCCCCTCACCTCAGCTTCCCTTCTTGGATCCCCAAAAACTCCACACTGGCTTTTTCAGTCCAATAACAGCAGCATCTGATTTACTCACTTAAAGTTCAACACTGAATATAAAAATCTTCCTTCCAGCCTTTAGCTAGGTATAGGCCAAACTCCTTTGGTCTGGTCAGAGTCTTTCCTGTTTTAGAAGGCTACCCCTAGCTCAAGCAAGTTCCCTAGCCTCAGAATCTTACCAACAGGAACCCCTCTTTCTCATGCTCTACAATCTTACTAAAACCTCCTGGCCTTTACCTCTACTGTAGCCACCTCTGCTCTTTATACAAAATTACCTGATTCCCTCTCAGGTGGGGCTCACTCTGCAATCAGGGTTGACTTGGCTCCAGGCTCTCTGGCCCTAGGCTTTCCATCCCCAGGGCAAGCCACCCTCTTACAGGGACATTTCCCCACTGCTGTAAGGAGAACGACACTGATAGACAGAACAGCGCAATACTTCCTGTACATGTTTCAGTGGCAAGGAAAAGGGGATCAGCCAGGGGCAGGAATCATGTAATTTTCCACTGTTTAAAAACTGCCAGTATCTCTGGCACACAAAATATTCCCTGTGGAAGGCTGGACAAACCAGGCAGCAGTGATATAATAAAAATAAATAAAGAGAAGGATTTCAAACAGGACATTATTATATCTCTTGTTGCTGCCATTAGGCATCATGTCTCTTGAAAAACCACTTTTCTGTTTATTTCTCAGAGCGTGTACTCTTCAGTTCATTTTTCAGTAGCTACTGGAAGGAAGGAGTAGAGTGAGGAGTTTTTTTAGTGAACAGAAAGGACATCTTATTTATCTGGACTGATCAGAAATAACACAGCTCTGAAACCAGTTTGCAGACCACTTTGCTGCTCCCACTGAGGCCACTTCATTTATGATTTATTACAACAATCTGTAACCCACTAATCCCCCTTTATTGTCCTATGGCTGAGGGGTGCTAATGGACACTTCACCTTGAATGTTCTCTTAGAATATGTGTTAAATACTTAATCTAAACAATCTGGTCCACCTTGTATTTGGTTGTGACATGCTGAGTACCTTTCCCAGACCTGGAGAAGAGCTCTGTGTAGCTCAATGGCTTGTCTCTTTCACCAAGAAGTTATATACGATCATACTAAACCACAGAAATAGAGATTAAATGCCACCTCCAGGCTGAGATAATAAGAAGACTGGTAAGGATTTCTTAAATTAACAAATTCATTACTAGGGTTAAATATTTTACCTCTCCATTAATTCCACTTGAATCAATATTTCCGTCAGAGAAATAAAATGTGTGTGTAAAGGAAACGTTAACACCTTGGCAACCCTATATACTTAGTATGAGCTAGACCATGGATGTCAGAGTTCTAAAAATACAAATACCCCAAACCAGATATTGCAAATACATTCAATATTTATCTGAGCCCAAAAAAACTGCAAAAAATCCCCAAAGACAGAGTATGTTTGCTAAAAAAACCCCAGGAATAAAGCAAATCATTATAGAATGTACGTTCACCCAATGTGATATTTTGTCCGTGTGCTACCACTCCTTCATTGAGTAGTACCTTTTTCAAGAGTAATCCATTGATTTCATTGGAACTTCTTTGAAAGTAAAGGTGGGACAATCAAGCACTTAATTAACACCCTATGATTATTTTTAAAATGTTTAAGTAACTTATGTTTGTTTACCTTTCCTTTGTGTCTTTGTGAACGTCCCATGATCATCCTGGCTGCTAACAATGAGAAATAAATGGTATTTTAGTTATGAAATGGGCTGATTTATGTTCTGTCTGTGTAAAATACTGGTTTACTATTTTTCTATTTGAGATTTTTAATTTTTTAAATATTAAAATATTATTTTAAAATTAGCTGCTGCACCAGAGAACAATGGGGGATTGCCAGCTTTAGAGACCAAACCCCTCCATGGGCTTAATCTGCAGTAAGGGAGATATAGGTTAGAGATTAGGAAAAACATTTTAACTAGAAGGGTAGTTAAGCTCTGGAATGGGCTTCCAAGGGAGGTTGTGGAGTCCTTATCATTGTAAGCTTTTAAAAACAAGTTGGACAAACACCTTTCAGGGATGGTCTACATTTATCTGGTCCTGCCAAAATGCAGGGGCTGGATCTGATGACTTCTTGAGATCTGGTCCAGCCCTACATTCATGGCTTGGGGCTCTCCAAAAGGGACAAGAAATGCCAGATGTGACACACCTTGGAGGCTCACCAGCCCACTGCCTTTGGAGCACCGCCACCAAAAGCTCTCAAGATGTGAGACCCCTCCCATGCTCCACCTCCACTCTGCACCGAGGCCCCACTCCTACTTGGCCTCTTCCCCTGTGGCCCCGCCTACATGACATCTTTTCCCACCCCAGCTCCACCTCTTCTTCCTAAGGCCCTGCCCTCGTTTGCCTCTTTCCACCCTCCCTCCGCTGCTTCCCCCAAGGCCCCTCCTCCCTCCTGCCACTTGCTCCTCTCCTCCTTGGGGGAGGGGACAGAGAGGAGCGAATGGTGGGCAGGGGGGGCCTCAGGGTAGAGGCGGAGCAGGGGCAGGAAGAGGCAAAGTGGGGGCACGGCCTTGGGGGGAAAAGGCCGAGTGGGATCATGGCCTTGGGGCGGAGCAGGGGCAGGGCCACAGTACGGGTGCTGGTGGCCCCCTCCACATCTAGGGAGCTTGTACCCAGCCTCCCCAAATGCAAGAGTCTAGCACTGCCTAAGCCTACATTTTATGATCCTATGATTTATACACAGCTTATACAGCACAGTTTATGGCAGTGCAAGTGTTATAATCAAACTGCAGTGACTTTGTCATGTTTAACATTGACTGAATTTGATTTGGTTGCACACAGATGAAAGTCTCTATATCCCATTTCCCGCTGCTCAGCTCAGCTCAGCCCTATTACATATCGAGGGAAAGAGAAAACTTCTGCAAGGAAGGCTGGATGCACTGCCAATGAATGAATAGAATTACTCCTTGCTGTACCAAGTAATTCAATTGCATGTAAAAGGCGCAGAAATTCACTGTAGTGAAGAAACTGCAAATGTTTCCTCCTAAAACTTCTCTCTTTCTTCTCACAGAGAATTCAGGTGAAATCTACAGTGAACAGCTAACTGAGTTAACTTAGTCTTTCATCATAGATTTCAGTGGAATCCTTCATGATATGAGGGTGGAGGAAGAAGATAACAATTAAGAAGCTTTTCACCCTGTGTAGAAAATGAGTTCTTTTTTAAAAGATAAAAGCAATAGAGTAAATCCAAACAAATAATCATTTGCACACGTATAAGATGCTCCAGGCTAACTTTTATTTAATTATAGAGGACCCATAACAGATTTACCTCTCTGTTGTACAATAAAATTGTATAAATGTATGAAAAATCTTCCATCAGAACTGACTCAAATGTTCTACCATTCACAGAAGCTACACTGTGCTTTAGAAAATGTTAAGCAACATGCCTTTGCACTTGCACTTAAAGGCAACATCCTTGAGAAGTAGGAATATTATTTACAGAAGGGTATCTGAGGCACAATGAGTGATTTGCCCAAGGTCACAAAAAAAGTCTCTGGCAGAGCAGGGAACTAAAGCAGGGTCTCCAAATACCAGCCCAGCACCAAAGCAGGACCATGTCTCAGTGTGCTGCAGTGTTTTTTCTATTACAAGGAAAGAACCAGAAGAAGTCAAGATCTGGCATATGGCTCTAAAAGCAGAATTTTCCTCTAAAAATGTCTGTCAACAATTGCCAATGGATGCAAGATTTTCAGCCACTTTGTCAGCTCCCAGGCTGCAAGTACACATTTAATGACAGTTATGTTGACATGAAAATGCAGAACCTGTTTTGGAACACTCAGGCTGTGTTAATGCACTACTTGAGAAAGGACATTCCTGTGGCTTATTTTTATTAATCTGATATGTTTTTGTTCGTTATATAGAAGAACATAGTCTGAATTTTTATGAGGTAGTTCACGTTGGGTTAGCAATGAAAACTTTTTAAAATTAATACAGTACTAGAGAACCTGGCTATAAACTGATTGAAAGGGTTAGCAGGAAAATGTCACCAAAATATAATTCCCCAGTGTCAGTTTCTGTCCTTCTTCTCAGAATAGAGAAGAGGTGTCTCCTTTCATTGTCTGGCAAATTTTGCAGTTATGTAGATCATTGTGGATTATGTCAAAAATAAAACACATATTCCCATCATGCTTCAGATACCTCTGAACAAAAGGGCGCCTACCAGTGATGACGAATTGGTGGGGAGTAGGCTAGGCATTTCAATACTATAGTATTAAGCCTCAGGTAAATGGCATGTGTTTAACAATGCAACAGTATATTAAACATTTTAATCACACTCTCAGAAGTAGTTAGAGTTCTTTTCCAAGGTAATTTTGTCTCTCCTAATTTATACTCCATGGCTGTGAATTCCTTCACCCCTGTGGGAGGCGCAACTGTATGTAGGAAGAGGAGCTTGTGGGATGGCCTTCTTAATCAGTGACTTGATTCTTCATGCTTGCTGTCAGGTGAGTGGGTGTTTCAGTCTCCGTGGTCCATTCAATACTTGGCTACTCTCTTGAGAACCAGTTGCATTGTGATGTGGAGACAATTGTTGCTCTTTGAGTTGTGCACAGAGATCCACTGGAGACTAGCATAAGGCATTTTATCTCCCTTTGCCCATAGACTGAGACAGCTGCCTTTGTAGCACTCCTGGCCTCTTCTGGGCTTAAGGAATAGTATCTATCAGTGGGGATTTTTAAAATAATATTTTTATATATTTCAGTGTGTTACAGTTCTTTTTGTCAACCCGTGCTGCTCTTAAACTGAACTTATTGTCTGTCATCTGAGCCTGGGGAGTTACCCTGTCCTACATGTGGAGGTAACAGTTCCCTCTAGGTGTACTAGCTAAAGCAGTGTGTGTGTGTGTGTGTGTGTGTACACAAGGGCTAAAACCTTCAGTATACATTCAGTGTCTAGATCATGAAATGGATGAGCATGTGGATTAGAACGTAAGAACGGACATACTGGGCCAAACCAAGGGTTCGTTTAGCCCAATATCCTAACAGTGACTGATGTCAGATGCTTCAGAGGGAATGAACAGAAATGAGCAATTTATCAAGTGATCCATCCCCTGTCATCCAGTCCCAGCTTCCAGCAGTCAGAGGTTTAGAGACACCTGGGGTTGCATCCCTGACCATCTTGGCTAATTGCCACTGATGGACCTATCTCCATGAACTTCTCTAATTCTTCTTTGAGCCCAGTTATACTTTTGGTCTTCACAACATCCTCTGGCAATGAGTTCCACAGGTTGGCTGCGTTAGAAATTGTTGATTAGAAATAGTCAAATCATTCATTACAAATGATATTCATTGTGAATATTGTCCTATTTCTTTCTGCAAATTGTTCACAAGCCAATCCCAGTTTTTGCAAATGTATATGTTATTTGCAAGTATTTGCTATGAGCGAGGCTGAGACCACCAATTCATTTTAAATAGACAACTCAAAGAGCTATCATACTGCAATTATCTTTGGTCACTACTGCTAACTGAGCCTAGAAGAGAGACTTTATAGCAGGGGTGGCCAGCCTCTGGTTACGGAGCCACATGCAGCTCTTCAGAAGTTAAGATGCGGCTCCTTGTATAGGCACCGACTCCGGGGCTGGAGCTACAGGCACCAACTTTCCAATGTGCTAGGGGGTGCTCACTGCTCAACCCCTGGCTCTGCCACAGGCCCTGCCCCCACTCCACCCCTTCCTGCCCCCTTTCCTGAGCCTGCCATGCCCTTGCTCCCCCCCCCCCCCCAGAGCCTCCTGCACACCACAAAACAGCTGATCGGGAGGGAGGGGGAGGCACCAGTGGGAGGGAGGCGCTGGGAGCGGCGGGTGGGCTGATGGGGGGCTGCTGACATATTACTGTGGCTCTTTGGCAATGTACATTGATAAATTCTGGCTCCTTCTCAGGCTAAGGCCACCCCTGCTCTATAGCCTAGGAACAATCTCCATAGCCAAGCAGGTCCTGTATACAAAAGGATAACCCTTCTTTGTCATTTCCCCTTATTTTTTATTTCTTTTCTTGTGTATTTATTTCTTTTAAAATAATTATAAAAGGTATATAATATTCACTGTATCCTGACAAAATTTGTAGCAACAGTTTAACGTAGCACTATGCTGGAAATCACAGTTTGAGTCTCAAAATAAAAACATCATTCTCAGCTAATCAGGGTTTGGGACTAACATGGAGGTAACATGTACGTTCAGCACATTTATCTAGCCATTTGCTGACTACACATTTCCCACTTACTGTCTGAGTATAATTTACCGTAAGCCATAGCTGATCTAATGAAAATCCAAGCCATAACATGTACCAGACAGTTCCATTGTAAATCAGGCTGATCTCTGGTCTTCAAGTCCTTTCTTCTTTTAAGAAGTCTGTTTGTTACATACCTTTTCAAATGGAGGTTAAAGAATAAACAATTCCAGTTACTAGGATAGGACAAATCAGTTCAGATGGACTGAGCACTTGCCAGAATCTTTGCCCAAATCTCACATCAAAACCAATAAATTTTTTGTGGTTTGAAAAAGTTTAGTTAACTTTTTCTTTTTAAATATATATTAACCACCTTTGCACTATCTGGCTTTGGCTGGGATTGAAAGGAAAAAAAGGTGTGGGAAAAACTATTCCTGTAACATGTCTTATCAAAGCCAAACCCAGAAGTTTTGGGTTTGTTCAAGATTTCCACCCAAGTGGCTCAATAAAAGAAGTTTGGATAAGCATCTACACTTTGGAATGTTCATTTGAACTAAGCCAAATCCCTATTCTACCCACAGACAAGGTGAAGCATGGGCCATAGCAGTGCATGCTTCCCTACATTTCCTCCCTTTTGTATTTCAGCCCTTATATGGAGACACCACTTTACAGGTGAGACAACAGTTCTGTCTCCATAGATCATTTCATTCTTGGTCTGTGTTGAGACTGCCAATAAACTTGCAAGTTCTGGTGACTTTCTATTATGGATGCTAATTCACAGGGGACTGGAATAAAATGACATTTCACATAGATCTCCAAAGAGACTTCAGGTGGAAATAATTTCTGGTCACTCCTGATCTAGATTGGATTGAATCAGTGACCTACAGATAGAAAGCTCTGTACTGCATTACTAATTTTCCAAGCCATCCATTGCACCAGTTCACACTGGTTGATATTCATTGTGTGTTTGGTGATCAGCAAAGGCTTCTGCTCATACTTTTACTGTAGCATATTTTTCTTTAGTTATTTCAAAAATGATCAAACTCAACATTGCCACTTTTAAAATCTTTAGCTGGAATCTAGTTGTTGCATTTGGATGTAGCATCAATGTGCCATAATATCCTCCCCAACAAAACCAGGATAGTTCCACAAAAATGCAAGAGGTAATGATCCTAACATATAGGCATTCTCTTTTGCAGTGTTCTTGTCATCTAATAACTATAACAACTTATTTAAGGTTTCAGAGTAGCAGCTGTGTTAGTCTGTATTCGCAAAAAGAAAAGGAGGACTAGTGGCACCTTAGAGACTAACCAATTTATTTGAGCATAAGCTTTCGTGAGCTACAGCTCACTTCATCGGATTGTCTCTTAGCTGTTAATCGATTGGTTGATTTTTTTAATTAAGGGTCAAGCCAACTGAACTCATTCAACTCTTTTTGGGTTCACAGTTTTCCTTGTGTACCATTAAGTTGTCAAAAACAAATAAACTATTTTTCTGTGGGCTGTAGCAATCAGATCAGCTGGCTGCTATGAGCTCCAACCTTCAAGCAGATGCTTCTCTGTGTGTCCTCCGTCCACTACGTCCTCAGCCAAGGGCAGAAACCAGAACATAGACTATAATAGTTAGGTATTAAGGAAAGTAATTCACCCAAGGGAATCATACAATAAACCTATTTGTGACTAGTTATGCTGTGTAAACAGTTAAGCTATTTTGCAGTATTGTGTCTTATCTCCTATTTATATAGAGAGAAATTACTTCAGTAAAAATGAGAAACCCACATAGACAATTGCTGCCATAACTAGTCCATACAGTTAATTGCTGTTACAGCACAGTTCCCTTGACAGCATTCTTAATGCTCAGAACCTCCCCATCTATGACAGAGAAGGGGAGTCATGCAGGAGGTTGTGGTGAAGCATATTTCATCAACACTGAGGCTGGCCCAACCACATCTAACTGCTCTGTGGCTTCTTATTGTAGTGTGTATACTCCCGCTTAGTGCACTCATCCTTACATAGCTGACTGATGTGACTTGAAATCCTCCAGTAAAACCTTCCTGTGTTTCCTCTCTGCACCACTTACCATTAGGCCCAAAACTGAGGACAGAAACCAGTGCCCTCCTGGAGTTCTGTTTGCGTCAACACCAGGAAATAGGGCTCTGGCTGGAAATGTCAGTATCCCTCCCTCATTACAGAGTTGGGAGCATCCTCTCTGTGGCATTTCCAAACCCTGCCCTCCTTGGAGAGAGCAACACTGAGCTTAGGGATTTGAATTCAATTCTCCCAATACAGACTTTTCCACTGCTTTGTTGACACAAGAACAGGGTGCAGAGAAACAGAGCAACTGCTGGAGCTATTTATATTTTAATGAAGACAGACTGTACAGTATATTTTTTTGTATTGTCTTTATCAAATTGAAATCTGATGGGTCTGGTATATTTGTAAGAGTCTTGTGTGCATTGTTATGCTGTTTGGTTTTGATCAAACGTGATATCGTACTTGATGTTCTTTAGCTACGTCAAACCCTGCTTCATGATTAATACATGGCATTGATCCATACCACAAGTTGTGCAACTCTTTGCAGCAAAAATACTGCTGCTTCTTGGGAATTAAGATAATTAGTTCAATGTGAATTTAATTAAAGAGAGAAGGGCAGAGATTAAGGGAGAATAAAATTCACTACAGAATGGGGGTGAGTAAACTGATCTGGAAGAAGTAAGAACTCTTCATCCGTCCTAACCCTACACCTTCACCTGTTTCAAGAACAAATCTCTTTTTAGTTATGTTGTTACATCCCACCCCCCACTTTTAGTTTCCACTAACTACAAAACAAAGAAGTGCAAAAACAGAGTGAGAAAAGTTCTTAATATAGTAATTCCAGTCATAACTGGGAGTGGAAGTGGCAAAAATCTCACAAAGAATCCTCTCTGAGCATTTTCAGTCCAGTTTTGCAGAGTCAAGAGTTTTGGATAGTTCAAACCAACGCAAACTTTGGAATGTTTGGCTTACTGGGTCAAATTCATGGTTGGTGTAACTCTACTGAAGTAAATGGAGCTACACCAGGGATTATTTTGGCCCACTATGCTTAGAAGCACAGAAGCAACATTTGAGATCAGACACAGCTGCCAATGGAAGCTCCTCTGGGAGTTAAATATATTGTTTTTATGCCTTCCCCTTGTCTGGGAACTGGGTGAGGTGTGGGGACCTGAAGGTCCGATGTTAGCTGGGAGTGACGGCTGGGGTAACTAAATGGGTCAAACATTCAGGATTTCTGGCAGAAGTCTGCCCTTGCAGGTGAGCATTGTCAACATTGTGGAAGAGCCTTCATCACCAGACTTCATGCCCTCACACTGAGGAAATGGGACTCCCTATCCCATCAGACACCAGAACTTTTTCCTGCCTCACCAGTGATAGTCTTACACTGTCAAAAACACTATTTGTGTTTGCCAGCCAGTCAGGTGAGAGCCCTCTGCAGGGGAGGGACCAAAACAGAGATAACTAATCCTGCCCAGAGGAGTAATACTGAGCTTGGGCAGGATTTGGAGAGGTCTATTCAAGGACTGACTTTTGGGCACAATGGGATCTGGAAAGGCATTGTAGAGCTTGTCCTCCTGGACACGTTATCTGTTGGTAGTATGCTAAGGCAATATCCACCTCCCTGAACATACTACAATATCTACAGCCTAGGAAATCTTAAAGAGAAAAGCTCTGAAGGCCTTTGAAGAGTCTAAAGTCACATAAATGAGCCATTGAGGGTGTAGGGAGAGCGTAAAGGAAAGCTGAACATTATATCAGGAAATGGAGGAGAACACACAAAACACTAAAACTTTTCTGATATGGAAGCATCTGGGTTTTGGGCTCTATGGGATCTTGACTCCCTTCAGCAACTGATGGAGGAGGAAGGATAGTTAAGGGAGTGCCCTGGGCCTTTGGTGAGCTGGGTTCAATTCCCAGCTTTATCATAAAAATATTTTGTGTGACCTTGGACAAGTAATTTCCTCTCTTTGCATGACTGTTCCCCATCTCTAAAATGGAGATATTAATCCTCCACCCCACCCACTGTTTGTCTGTCTTCCCTATTTAGAATGTCAGCCATCTGGTGCAGGCGCTATCTCTGATTCTGGATTTTTACAGCTTCTAGCTGTAATGGGGTCTCTGATCTCTGTTGAGGCCTGCAGTCACTAGTCTAATAGTGCTACTGCTTCTACTACATAATCCCTGTAGGTATCAAACAAGGAGTTTATCAGATGCCAGTAGTACTACACATTAGAACACTAGTGTCATTGAGGACCAGATCCTCAAAGGTATTTAGAAACCTAACTCCCACTGAACTCAACAGAAGTTAAATGTTGAGGCTCTGGGCCTGACTCTCAAACTAAAAACTGGTTTAATGTCTTTCTTCCAGAGTGCATCTGGGTATTCTCAGAATGGCTTCAGGGTGAGGACCTCTGGCTGTACATATTGGGGCCAACACCAAATTGCCCTTTTAGTAACTGGATCACACAGCTGGCTGAATCAACCATTTCAATCTTGATAAAAAATGGACTCTCTCCTCCTAAGCAGCTATTTACTCTGGAGATGTCTATCTACCTCACTATGAAACTACCACTCATGCATTACAGATTAATCCACTAAAGTTTGCATATGGTGTTTTTGTTAATTACATTCTTGAGTCCTCTTGTCATCCTTTGCATCTTGTCTGCTACACTCTTGGGCTGACAATGTCACTGTGTATAAAAACAGTGAAGCTAATTGTTCTGCTATTACAGTGGCCTCATAAAACAAAGTGAGTTTGGAAAATACTCTGTGTTGGGAGCAGGGACGAGAGAATCTACAGGAAGAAGAAAGTCTTAAAGTTAGTTGTTTGCCAGCAATATATATATTACAACAAAACAGAATTAATATTGTGCTCCCTTTCTCAGCTCTGCTAGTTTCCCTTTAGTGTATGTAATTATTCAGCCCTTTCTGTCCTTCTTTGCAAGGGGGGATAGATTAGATAACCTATTAGGTATCTTTAGGCTTGGAAGAATTTGATTTTTAAAAAATAATTTTGATGGATAATATTGAGGTTTATTTTTAAGCATTTTTAAGGATTTTTATACATTAAAATTTCCAGAGTTGTGTAAAATTATGGGGGGTGTGACACAATTATTTAATGACAGTAGATATTAAGATTCAAAAAGTTAAAGTTTTATAAATCATTAAAACACAAACTCTCTACATCAAATATCATAAATACAAAGTAAATCTCCTTAAATCAACAAATCATACCTGTTTTTACTACTCATTTGCTAGTCCATTTGTAACCAGTTTAATTCAAAAGTCTAGATCTCTGGATTTTGACACTACTAAGTTCTCAAGCAGTATTTTTCTTACTTTGCCTATCTGTAAATTTCTATTATTATGAATGGAAATATTTTTCATCAGTTTGTGTACACATGGTGAAATTGATATTTACTGACATTTACAGATAAAAATCTAATCCTACAAAGGTATCTTTCATCTGTAAATTCTGTGATCGTATCATAGAAACTCAATAGGCTTCAATAGGAATTATCCTTTCTATAGTTTTTTTAACCTATCCTATACAACAGTGGTTTCCAAACTTTTTCTGTTGTAGCCCCCTTACCAGTAAAGGTATCTGTCTGCGTCCCCCCACCTGTACTGCACAGGTGTCTCAATAGAGAGCTTGGGCTGAAGGTGGAGCTGGGTGCTGATGAACTGGGGATGGGGTGATGAGCTGGGGCTAGAGGTGGAGCTGGCCTGGGGGTGGACAGGGAGTGAGGGCAGAGCTGGGCTGGGGGGCAGAGTGGGGCTGGGTGGCACTCCCTTCCTGTCCCTGTGGGAGCTGGCCCGGACCCTGCTGTGTGCCCCCAAAATATTCCTCTATGCCCCCCTGGGGGGACAGGTCCCACAGTTTGAGGATCACTGTTCTAGAATTTAAGAGAATTATATCCTTGTACAAGAATTCTGGAGATTGTTTAAAAATTCTGTAGATTTTCCACTGGGGAAAGGAGAATCCCCCCCCCGATATGCGTATTGTTTGCTGTCTTTAGATCTACTACCGCCAAGTTACAGTAAGAGGAGGAACAGAAAAACAGGCCAGTGAAATCAGAGCATTATAGTCACTCCACATTGGGTTTCTTGCCTGATTTCTTGCTCACTCTTTCAATTCCATTAAACTGCAACTACTGATGAACCATGCCTTCCGGAAAAGAACAACAGATAATGCATGAGAGACAGACTCAGAAGCTAACATGTATATTCAGGGCCAACAAATTTTTTAAAGTAACCATCCATGTGTTCATATTAAATACAGAATTTTAAAACCTAAGCTTCACATTATTGTTTGATAACATTGTAGATGTAAGGATCAGTAGGATTCCAACCCAGGTTGACAGAGCTACCAGGCAACAGACACTTCCATACCGCCACTCAGCAGCAGCTGTAATTTGCTTGTTCTCATTACCCACAAACCGCAGCAGACTAGTAGTACCCACAAACCGCAGTAGAGTATGGGAAGTTCTGCCCAGGAGACATGATTGGCAGCTTCCTGGGAGGCTCCTGGTTGGCCCCTTGAACCTGTATAAGCCCACAGGGCATACTAGGAAGGAATGTTCCCTCTCATTTTTGACAGGCCGTGTGCCCAAAAAATTTCTTCTATGCAAATTTTTGACAGGCTGTGTGCGCAAAAAATTTCTTCTGTGCAAATTTTTGTGTGTACGGTGTTTAGCTGTGGGCGTGGGGTTTAGGATCAGCTTAGAGGGAACAGTGCTAGGAAGTATCCAGGTAACAAAGTGTCTCCTTAGTGAGCTGCTATGACGGACTTTGCTTCTGAACTGCTAAACTGACTTTGGCTCTTACTTGGGTTCTGACTCATGCCCTGGACCTCTGACACCCTGGATGTTCTGAACTCTGGTACTGAACTCAGCCTGGAAATCTGACCTTGAGTCCTATCCCCACCTCAGGACCCTGACAAGGGTTGCAAATGAAACTGAGCAAATTTAGGAATGTTTGCAGTGTAATTGTAGCCGTGTCAATCCCAGAATATTAGAGAGACAAGGTGGGTGAGGTGGTATCTTTTATTGGACCAACTTCTATTGGTTCAAGAAACAAGCTTTTGAGCTCTGTCTGAGCTTGGCTATCGCACCAACAGACATCGGTCCAATAAAAGATACTACTTCACCCATCTTGTGAAATCTAGGAATGTCAGGTTTAAGGCTGAAACATAACTCTTAATTCAGAGGGGTAGCTGTGTTAGTCTGTATCCACAAAAACAATGAGGAGTCCAGTGGCACCTTAAAGACTAACAGATTTATTTGTGCATAAGCTTTTGTGGGTAAAAAACTCACTTCGTCAGATGCATGGAGTGAAAATTACAGATGCAGGCATAAATATACTGACCAACTCTTACCACTGACTTACTCTTAATTCAGGTCAGTGTAAACAAAACAAAATACAGTGATAAAGCTATGTAAGTTAAGAGCAGAGTAAGCCATTTTGCCTTTGGGGGCCTGATTTTCAGAGACAGGTGCACAATCCAGTCATACAGCAGAAAGGCACATAACTGTACATAGGTTATTTACTCATGACTGTACATACAATTTTTCTGTACAAATGGCCATTTAGCTGCCTAAAAGGGTATTTATATATGCAATTACCTGATTTGCATGCAGCTTCTTGTGAGTTCTAAACACAAATGTAGCTGCAATTACACATATTTTCAAAAGTGCTAAGACTCAATTTTTTAAAAGTATTTAGAAGTTGCTGCACTTAGTGTCTCAGTGCCTAAGAGGTTTAGGAACCTAAATATACTCTTCAAAAGGGATTTAGGCACCAAGGTGACTATCAGTGGGATTTAGACTCCTAAGTCTATACAGCAAGTCCAGCAAACTTTTCAACAGTTACATCAGTTTGGAGTGTGGGACATTAGGTAAGTCACTTAGCCCCTCTGTGCTTTTGTTTCCAAGCAGACATTTTTACCTTATAAAGGTATTTTGAGGTTTAACCAATGTTTGCAAAGCACTTTAACAAGTTTGGAAAGCTGCTACAGAATTGCAAAATTATTATTAATTATTATTATTACAATGATTAACCAATAAAAACTCTTGGCCTTTGTTTACCACCATCTCCTACTGAATTAGACTTCCTGGAAGCTGCATTGTTTGCTATTCAAGTCACTGTCATGGAAGGGTGACTGAGTACAACATGGATGCTATCCAATTGTACAGGTACTGTATGCAAGGGCTGAATCTTTGTAAGTTTCTGCAGTGCTGTGAGTCCATACTAAACATCCTGGGCTACATTCTCTATTTGGCTAAGGCCACCTTGCACTACTTAACCCTCTTTTTCCCCATGGGGTGGGGGGAAAGCAGTTAAGTGAGAAAAAGCAAGGTAGAAACTTTCAACAGAAAATGGGGTTTCACTGACAATGAAACTTTTCACAGAAACATATTGTCTCTGAATTTTGTTTTTTATTTCAAAATTTTGGGACAACCCAGTTTCTCCAGCTTTTTTTTACGTACCCACACATAAATATTCATCAGTAGATAAAAGGGGATTGGGGGAAGTGAGAGAAAGTGGGATTTCCCCCAACAATTTCAAAATGAAAAATGTCAACAAAAATGACATTTTCCCCACAATTTATCCAAATTTCATATTTGATGGAAAAATGCTGATTAGCTCTAGTGTCCACACAATGGCTAGTAAATAGAGTTTTTCTAGTGTGGTGAAGGCCTGGGAGAGTTTCAGTTTTGCATGGCACCCAGAATATGATGGTAGAACTGTTCCTGTCTCTTTCCTTCTCTCATGCTTCAGTCTAAATGTTATCTAAAAACTCATGTACACATATTCTCTCTCTCTCTCTCTCTCTCTCTCTCTCTCTCCAAGATTCTCCCTTGAAACATGCAACTCATGAGTAACATGACAACATCTGTAAAAACAATAACCACCTTGGAAATATCTGTATAAGGAAATAAAGAGAGTTAAAAAACATAATCTAATCTTGAGCTCCTGGTGCATCAGCATTCTCTAACATCAACAACATACACATAGCTTAATTGGCAGAAGCTGCTGTTCTTGTTTTTCATATTCCTCTTGTTCACTGACAACATGTCTAAAATACATTTACTACACAGAACTGATACATCTTTGTTGTGAAACAAAAGGGATATTATTGGACACACTGCTGGTAACAACACACACCTATTTACATATCCTGATTCTACCTTGCAAACAAGTCCTGTAGGTTTGTGATCATGTGTCCCTGGAATGGGTGGGTTTCTGGTAATGTGACTCATACTGTAGATGTACACAATATAGTGGCCTTAGTGAATAATAATCATATCCCGCTCTCAATGCAGAGAAGCACTTCTCACTGTCTACACCGGTGATACATTTGGAATGAAAGTTTTTGCTCCAAAAATGGATATTTCTTGAAGTTCATTGAAAACTTTTGAATTTAAAAATTTTTCAATAAGGGGGACAAATTTTTTGTGAACATTTCCCAATAGTTTGACCAGCGCTGGTACTTCTGAGCCTTGTGTTGGTGGTAGCTAAGCTGTCAAAAAGTGAGTGACAAAATTTATGACAGCAGCAGGCTCCTCCTTTCTGGCCTTCCTGACACACATATATCACCCCTCCAGATCATACAAAAAGTAGCTGCTAGGTTCATCTTCCTACCCCATTGATCTGACTGGACTGCATCATCCCCTGTCTTTGAATCCGTGCATTTTCCCTACCATTCTCCTTTCTCCAACACATTAAGTTCATGCTGCTTCATCTCACCTTGAAGTCCATATATAGTTGTCTCTGCCTACCTATCTGACCTTCTCTCTTACTGCATTGCCCCCTCCATTTTATCAGTGATGAGCCTCAATGCTCTATTCACTTGTGGCTGCCATGAAGCCCCAACACAGGCAGCTTCTTTCCTAACTGGTCCACAAAGCCACTACCTTACCCTTGTGAAGTGTTGTGCCTCAGTGCAAAGTGAGTGGCAAGTGGGTATACAATGCTGCTAAATGAAAACAGTAGAGGTTTACACCTATGTATTTATTCCCTTTGTGCTGGAGTAAATGACTACACTAGGTGCAAGGCAATGAAAAAATTGGCCTTGACATTCCATTCCATCCCTAAAGCCCACTTCTACCAGAATGCCTACAAGAAACGAATCAGGCATGGATTGATTTTTATGTTTAATCACTATATTTTTGCTCTACCATGCTGTGTACTAGCTTCTACTGAGTAACTGCATAATCTTATTGATTTTGCTCCTGTTCTTCCTCTCCCTCCTACAGCTTTGTTTACCTCTTCATTACATCATCTCTGAAACTAGTTTGGAAGCCTTTAAGAGCAGGGTCCATAATTGTGAGGCACCTACCACATATCTGGACTTTGTTAAATAACAAATTATTTCAACTATTTATTATTCATTAGTAGTATCGAAGAGTTTCCCTAGGGAACTGGTGAAAGCCCTGTTGTTTGAGACATTTACAACTAGTCTGGGAAAAGAATTCAATAACATGTTAAGGAACAATCCTGCACCTTCCGGGGGATTGCCAAGAGAACTCAACATGCCTTCAGCATGTTTATTGCCTATGAACTAAATTCTGAAGCATTTACTCTGTCCTTTCTTAAGCAAAATTCCCACTGAATCCAGCATATTAAAAACCACTTTGAAGACCCAAAGTAAACCTCTGCCAAAACACACAAATTGTGCACGGTTTGGGAGCAAACCAAGACAAAACCTTGAATCAAGTCAGGTTTACTAGAAGCTCAGTGCAGTTTCACTTGAAATTTGACTCATCTGGCTCAGAAATTGGCCCAGACACTACAGTTTATTACTAGTTTGCATTCCTGTGACCCTCAGCAGCTCTGGAGAAGGTTTGGAGAGGGGAGAATGTGTAGAGTTCTGGCTTTGTGTGTACAAGTGATTGAGTTGGTGACGTTGCCCTCTAGTGGGTGGCCCACAGGGAGGATATGAAACTAGTACTGCCAAGAAGTAAAAACAGATTTCCTTTGGCTCAAATGATAGAGCTGTGTATGGCAGCAAAGAGCCAGGGTACTAGACCCTGCTCCCTCTGTTTCATTTTATATAGCTACTGTACTTATCCTCTGCAGCACATAGAGTCATTCCAACACACCAAAAGGCTGGTGAATATTTAGGCAAAGCTGGCCCAAATATTGTGTTTCATCTCTCAGAGTCCTTCCATGAATGAATTCTACTTTAGTTTAGTAGGATTTGCATAAAATTTACATGGAAGAAAACATTCAGCCACACGACTTCTCTTCCAACAAGGGGTCTTTCTGATTGTACCCAAATTACTGCCCCTTCCACACTAGCCTGTTATGTCACATTTATTACTACATACTATTTACATCCCAATAGTAGAATCCTGAATTTGAGGTTACAGAATATATTATTCAGGTTGATTCCCTCCTCTGCCTCCTCTTGTACACTGCATCATGTTCAAACTTCACCTTCAAGACTCTGCATGATTCCACTCCACCCTACATCTGATTTTGTCTTATAGGAATTTTTCCCATTCATTCTAACAGGATTTATGTCAGACCCTTATAGCATTACTTCACCAACCTGTCCAGTCTGCCAAGGTATTTTATTTGTTTCATTTTCCCACTCACCTCTCTGTGATTTTTTCCCTCACTGCCCCTACGTTTGGAATGTTCTTCTACTATCCTGGTTTGCCAAGCCACTATCTCTCCTCATTCAAAGCCCTCCTGAAAACCTACTTCTTCTGGGAGGCCCACATGAAGTCAGCATATAATAATTATAACACCCAACCCTGCCACACACACACACATGCTAATTAATACCTGTTCTTGGATTCCCCTTCAGGGTGTTTTTCTCCTGTAGACTGTATGCTCGTCGGTTAAGTGACTATCCTTAAGTTTGTGTGTTGTACAGCACTGAGCGCACTACCAGTGCTAAGTACATAAATCCAGCATCATTTTACGTTTAAAACAGTAGTTTTCTTGGCTCTTATGTCCTTCATTTGGGCCCTCTCAGGGACAGAGGTATAGGAGAATGAGGAGAGCAGAAACATAAACCCCTCATATTCCTCATAAAAATTCCTAAAGCCACCATACTGTCCTCTTCAAATTCCTCTTCAGAACTCACATTTGGTGTGATGGCTACAAAATGCTCGACAATAGCTAGGCCGAAGGCATTGAGAGTGCTGCTTTCGATAGCAAACACAAGCATTTCCCTGTTACCTTATCCCACTTCCTCTCCCTATTTTTTTCTTCACCTGTTGTCTCTTGTCCATATGCTAAAGCTTGTGAGCTCTTTGGGGCAGCAACTATTCTTTTGTTATGAGTGTTACTTCTAGCACAAGGAAGCCTTGATCCCAGGCTGGGGCATGTAGGCACTAATGCATTATAAATAAAACATGAATAAGTAATACCGGGGGGGCCAGTGTGAAAGGTGAGGGAAAGAATGAAAGTGAGAGATAAACATATGGAAGGGGGGAAAGGTAAAAAGTATGAGGAAAAGAGGTGTCTGAGGAGGGGAATGGAGAACAGGGAAGAGAAGAGCAGAGGTAAGGTACAAGAAATGGAGAAAGAGGTAGAAAAAGATCTATCTATTTATCTAGATGCAACAAGAGTCTTTGGTGTTGATCAGGAAGAAATACAACATAATCTACAGAACAGGGAAGGACACGCAGAGAGAGTGCACAAGATAAACCCTAGGATGGGGAGGCAAAGAAAATAGTGACACAACCATTGAAAAGCAAAGGACAGAGCATGCAGAAGAAAAACACTGAATGCTGGAAGAGAGATGTACAGGAGCCAAATAAATATCACAATGCGTCTAAGCACATTATCATGCCTGTCTCTTTCAAGGGACCATTTCAAATGGGCGGAGGGCGTTAATTACACTGGCAACCAAAAATCAGTGGGTGGAGTGTGGACAGCATCCATCTATCTGATCTCATGCTTGTCAGCACGCATGGCTTCTTTGATAATTCAAGAAAGCATCTGTTGTGTCTTTTCCCAAGTACTGGGAGTTCCTTAAATTAGATAGGAGAATGTTTTGGATGTAAATAAATGCGCATATAAGAGCACATAAGAGATCTTCTGACCAATCTGAATGAATTCAAATCAGCAGGGCCATATGCTATTTACCCAAAGGTACTGAAGGAATTGGCTGAAGAAATCTTGGAGCCACTGGCAATAATATTTACAAATTTATGAATGACAGGAGAGGTCCTGGAAGACTGGAGAAGGGCTAACGTAGTGCCCATCTTTAAAAAGGGAAAAAAGGAGGAGCTGGGAAACTATAGTCCACTCAGCCTGACTTCAATACCTGGGAAGCTACTAGAGCAATCTATAAAACATTTGATTTGCGAATACTTGCTGGATGAAGGGCTAATCACTAGCAGCCAGCATGGATCTACTAAGAACAAATCATGCCAAACCAGCTTGATTTCGTTCTTTGACAGGGTAACTGGTTTGGTGGATGGGGGAATGCAGAGGACATAATATACCTGGACTTCAGCAAGGCTTTTGACGCAGTCCCACATGACATTCTGATAAGTAAGCTGGAGAAATGCGGGCACAACAGAACTACCATTAAGTTTTTGGATACATGATTGGTTAAACAACCGCAAACAAATGGAATGATGTCGGATTGGAGGGATTCCACAATGATCTGTTCTGTGTCCAGTGTTGGTTACCATCTTTATTAATGACCTGAATGTAAGAATGGAGAGCATACTGATCAAGTCTGCAGATGACACAAAGTAAAGTGGATTGCCAATACTTTGGCGAACAGAGCTAAAATTCAGAGGGATCTTGATAAATTGGAGAACTGGGCTATAGACAACAAAATGAAATTGAACAAAGACAAATGTAATGCGTACAAATGTAATTCCCACCACTTAGGGAAGCAAAACCAAATGAGCAAATACAGAATGGAGAAAACTGGCTTGGTAGCAGCACTGCTGAGAAGAATTTGGGAGTTGTGGTGGATCACATCCTCAATATGAGTCAGCAAAGTGATGCTATTGCAAAAAAAGCAAATGCAATTTTAGGTTGCATAACAGAGGCATATCATCACTTTACTCAGTGTTGCTTAGGCCTCAGCTGGAGTACTGTGTCCAGTTTTGGTCACCAATGTATAGAAAGGATGTATAGAAACTGGAAAGGATCCAGAGGTGAGCGACAAAATAATCAAAGGGATGTAATACAAGCCACACAAGCAAAGGCTGAAGGAACTGGGTATGTTTGGTTTGGAAAAGAGGAGATTAAGAGGGGATATAATAGCAGTCTTCAGATACTTGAAAGGCTGCCACAAAAAAGATGGAGAAAAGTTGTTCTCTTTTGCCACAGAAGGCAGGACAAGACACAATGGGTTCAAACTACAGCATAGTAGATTTAGATTAAATTTCAGGAAAAAACTTCCTAACTGTAAGAACAGTAGGACAATGGAACAAACTGCCTCGGGAGGTTGAGAAGCTTCTTCGCTGGAGGTTTACAAAAGGAGGCTAGATAGCCATCGGTCTTGGATGGTTTAGACATAACAAATCCTGCATCTTGACAGGGAGTTAGATTAGATGACCCTTGTGGTCCCTTCTAACCCTATGATTCTGTTATTCTAAATTCCAATCAATTACACCTGTGCAACCCTCTTTGCGGCACTAAGGTAGCACAGGTGTCACTGAGGGTAGAGACTGAAAAGAATGGGGTTGCATAGGTATAATTGGAGATAGAATTTGGCTACAGCCTTTATGACCAGTGATGATTGCACAGAATGAAAATAACTAGGGTTGCATGGCTGGCAGTCAGAACATTTTTTTTTTCAGTTTTGAACAGAGCACATTGGATATGGAAATCATTGTGATATGGATTCCCATAATCCTTTCTTTTTGCAGTCACATGACAGAACAAACTTGCACTTTGTGCCAACCTTCTCCTATTGCTTTATATGTAGAATTTTGCTATTGTTCTTTGCGTAAGGCATCACAACTGATTGATGTGGAAATGGCTGTAATGTCACTAGTAGGATTGTACTTCATATAGATTCCCCAACATTAAAATACTTCACTCTTTTATAGTCTCATTCATTATGAGTGGTTTACAAACAATCCTGTCAGTGCCCCAGTGTGACAGGTATTAGCCACGTTTTACAGATGGGGAAATTGAGGCACGGAGACGTGTGCTTGCTCAGTGCTGCACAGAGTGAATGCCTGAGATAGGAATAGACCCTAAGAGTCCTGACTGTTAGTCCCCTACTTTAACTATAACACTACACTTAAGGTTTGTGCAAGAGAGGCCCTGCCCTCACTTTCTTGCCTTCTTTTCAATTTCTGAGACATGGCTGCCTTTGAGTTTAACATTGCACAAGCTCTCAGACCTTTGATATCAACATAAGCACATTGAAATATGTTCTCCTTTTTTTCCATTCTTGTTGGAACTTTTGTGAAAACTGAGGAGATATACATTCTCTTGTCCCTGCTGCTTATTTTATGAAAGATCTCAGTCCATGTTTCTCTCTTTCCTCCTTAGGGCCTGATTGGGTAATGTGTGGCATTCCCATTTTCCTCAGTTGGGACATTGAGCCTACTGTAGGATGGTCAAAGCTGTGATCCTGGACTCATGTTCTGTCATATTTGGGGTGGTATGAAGGCAGAACAGCTTATTTCCACATCCTACTTATTGTGAGCACGCTGAATTTCATCGACTTTCAGAAATTATTCAGAAATTTTGCAGCACACTGGATAATTCTTTGTCATATCTAATTGTAAATGTTTCACCACTTACTTCTTTTTGTTACTTTTTTCCATTCCAAAGAGTGAAATCATACACATTCACCCTAGTTGGTTTTCACTGGACATTAAAGAAAACAGCAAAGAAAGAACAAATATAATTATCCAGGAAAAAGAGAGAAAGTGATAGGGCAGCTTTACTCTATTTTTAACATACTAGCTCATTCAGAGCTAGCGTGTAGTCTCCTCGAGCTGGGAATCACACTTCCAACTCAACGTGTAGAAATACTTAGAAAGGGAGCACAGTGTGTGAGACTCCGGACCTGCCAATTTGAATTGTTTTTCAGCACAGTCCTTAGCAGAGACAGGCTCTTTATATTTAAAGGTGCAAGACACAGAAAGCAGAATTATAACTTCTCACTTACATGTACAACTAGTAGCGATACACCACCCCTTTATGGGAGGGAAAATTATGCCATAGTCCAACAGATCTCCAGTTTCTTATTCCAGTATTTTATAGGCTTGTTATATACTATAACCCAAAGAGACGCAATTCACAATCACAAAGAAGAGGACGCCTATGGGGGTATTCTTTTTTTTCTTCCTGACCCAAAAGATCTGTGCTGAGGCCATCAATTGGTGTCACACAGGTTACTAGCCAGCAGCTGACCACTGTTGACTTGGACTGGATTTGAATCACTGTTGAGCAATTCAGCCATGATAGACAGTTTCATTCCAAGCTCCTTCTAGAAAACTAGCCCTCGTCCTGGCCATTATTCACCAGCTTCCAGGCTGGTGCACGTATGCGTGACGAACCTATCACTGCTGTGGTTTAATGGGTATAAACAATTAAGCAATTATAAACCAATGACTTCTGTTGCTCTCATGCTGTAATAATTACATTTTAAAAGGCACTACTTAGTCACAACTCAGGGATTATTTGTAGGGAATAATTAAGGTCAGACTGACTTCCTGCTGTTACACAAAGTATTCAGAGCAGCGTGGCATGTGGTAATTAATTTAGGACAAGAGTAATTGCATATTGTATTGGAAGTGTCATTAACCTGGAGAATATGATCACTGTTTATGTTTTAATGGGAAAGGACGTTTTCTTAAAACCAAATTGCCTAATGTTGCGGTTTGTTAAAATTCAGTTTTTATTTAAAGTAGCAGTTGCTTTGAGTTTTTATATAGTCCACAGATAGTGGCAATCCCAGAAAGACAAGATGGAAAAGATTCATTCCATCCCTCTGCTACTGCAGAATCATTTCCTGCAGTGTATTTCCTAGTGCTTTGTCTGGTCTAGTCTTTAATGATTTAAATGATATTGCTTCCCTTAGGGAAGATTATTTCAGTCTCACAATGTTCATAGGAAATTTTATTGATATTCAAACTGTTTTTCTTTGCTTCATTTTACCCCATTACTCCTAGTTATATACTTGTCTTGGCCTATTCTAAATGGTTTATCTCCTTCTTGGGTATTCTGAGTCAACCAATACATATTTAGTTCTTTTAATCTTTCCTCGAATCAAAGTGTGGTGCTCACTCAAGCCATAAAGAGACTTGTTGTATGCAGTGTTGTTGTAGCCATGTCAGTCCCAGGACCTGAAGAGCTCTGTGTAAGCTTGAAAGCTTGTCTCTCTCTGCAACAGAAGTTGGTCCAATAAAAGATATTATCTTGACCACCTTATCTCTATAAAGAGACCTGTCATTCTGAACACAGCACCAGCTTTCTACCACACCCTTCTCCTACTCTTGCCTGTGTGTGGATACAGGAATCTCCAGGTTCACCCATGAGATAAATACACACTGGGGAAGGCTGGTCCTCCTTGCTTAAATAGAGTCATTGCATCAGATTTATTCCAATGCTCCAGTACCTCACCTCTACTGAAACAAAATGGCCACTAGTAGCTCTGCATTTTCCTTAGCCACTTTTTTGAGAAATATGGCCCCCAATCAGACACACATACATTCTGGGATCAATTATCCTGGAACAGACCTGAGCATCACATACAGCTTGATGAAATGCTAGTTACATTTACTGCTGCTGGTTGCCAGGTGATTATAAGTTTCAGCTTTCTTAAAAAAGGGTGTTTGGATTTTGTTGACAAATAGACAGTACATCTAAATGAAAGACAGAGTAAATGAATAAACTGAGTGACCAGATTTATTAGTCCATTGAGGAGAGACACCTTGGGGAGAGGTGTCGTCTAAGTACAGGACTGGGAGCTATGCCCTCCTGTGTTCCGATGCTGACCCAGGCACTTGCTTTATGGCGTTGAGCAGGTTACTAACCGGTTTCTGCCTGAAATTACCAGTTTGTAAAATGAGGATAACATTTGCATCTCTCATATCAGTGATGCAAGAATTCCTGATTTATTTGTGAATTGCACTGACGATGAAAAGTGCTGAGTATAAATTGTGCCATACTCACACTGAGTAGTACTCTATTCTGTGATAGCCCCATTGATTCAACAGGGCTACTCATGTAACAAGGTAACGTTGCATATAAATAAGATTGCAGAATCTGGCCCTCAATCTTTTGTCCTTCAAAAAATGCAATGTAAAAGGTTTTCTAGTCAACTCTTAAAATTCCTAAACTGTTTTAATCGCTCTCTGTTATTACTGAAATGTTACCAACTTACCTGGTAGCACTGGTGAGCTGGCCATTTGAAACATGAATGACTTAGCTGCTGAACCATGACGCGATACATGCATTTTAGAGACTAACCAATTTATTTGAGCATAAGCTTTCGTGAGCTACAGCTCACTTCATCGGATGCTGTAGCTCACGAAAGCTTATGCTCAAATAAATTGGTTAGTCTCTAAGGTGCCACAAGTACTCCTTTTCTTTTTGCGAATACAGACTAACAACGGCTGTTACTCTGATACATGCATTGCAACTCAGAAATTCTCACCACAAACATGGAAGTGTTTATAGACAAACAGTAAATTGTTCATACATCTGTGTAAATGTGCATTAAAAGCACATGAAGCACATCCCAGCGGATCTTTGTTTTGTTTTATAAAATAAGCTTTTATGATTTTTATATAGTGAGAACTAATATATTCAAATCTGTGAGATCTCAGAGTGTTCTGAAGAGCCTTTGGGAGAAAGAGGTGTGATTTAAAAACACCACCTGTGAGTGTTGAGGGGGTTGTACATATGTGTGCATGTTGTCTGCAGACTAGGATGCACAGATAAAGAGCAATGGGAGAATTCAGATTCAAATTGAAAATCCTACTCTCTAGATTTAGAACAGATTTTAAAACTTTCTAAAGTTCAAGATCAATTTGCCCCTCATGAATACTATAAAGGCTGATCCTGCAGTATACAGAGTGGCCTTAGCTCCCAATGAAGTTAATGGGAGTTAAAGACACTCATTACGTTGAACAAGGTGCTCAGCATCTTGCAGGATTTGTCCCTCTCTGCATTGTTGTCCTAGAAGTAGTGCGAAAATTAGTTTAAAACATATTTTTCTTCTGTTTCTCTGAACTGACACACACATTTATATCTTAAAATCTTTGGGGTGGTCTCTTACTATGTCTGTCAGCACCTAACACAATGGACCCCTAATCTCAGTTGCAGATAATGCTGAATAAAAAATGGCCAAGACAAAATTCTGGGAAGAATGATTTTTTCCCCCCAAATAGTCATATAGCATTTTTCAATTAAAAAAGAAGGTATTTAATTTTATTTTAAATGTGAAAATATTGAAAGGTGCTGTTGGGAAAACCCCACTTTCTTTCCTTTTAACTTTTTTACCCTTTCCTGCGTGGAAAAAAGGATTGTAGAGGAGTACTTGAAAGTGTGTTTTTAACTGGAAAACATTTTTTTACCAAAGCCAGAAATGTTGATTTTGGTTGATAATCCATTTTCAATAAAAAATGTTATGAACATTTCCAACCAGTTACATTTAGGTGCTACTGCAATACAAATGATTAATATAGGAAATATTCAACAAAATTCATAGGTGAATCAAATAAAAATCTTACCAAGAATTGCTCTTACAACACTTTGATAAACAATCTAACCTATTTACAAATAAAATGATGTCCAATGAAAACTCATATATGGCTCCCAAATCTTAAATGTCTTGGGTGATCTCCAAGTTGATAACACATAATCCTAACACCATACACTATTCCCACCCTTAATCCAATCTGACACCAAATTTATAGCTTTCTCTGCCAAGTGTCTCCATAGGCAACTTCCTGCTACTGACAGTGCGACTCCCAAAAGTTCTCTTTGATGTTTGTTTAATGTAGCTCCTTCTAAAGCATTTGTAATGCAAACAGCTGGTTTAACTAACCCCTCTACACTCAGGACATTTTTCATGTATTTTATAACTAATGAAAAAATTCTGCAATCTTTTGGCATTTCCAAGCTGTATGCATAAAGGCTTGATCCAAAGCCCAGTTCAGTCACTAAGATTCTTTCTCCTGACTTCAGTAGGTTTTGGACCAGGTCCTAAATCCCCAACGTGAAGTCCTAGCTCCACTGAAGTCAACAGCAAAACCTCCATTGACTTCCATTGGATCAGGATTTTACCCCCAATCTCTAGTTTACTTATAGCACCGATCTGTGACTATACACTACGGTCAACTTTTAATGCCTCAAGTAAGGCTCCTTGTAACGGAACACACACCGTGCCCCTCTAGTTTGGCCCTTCTCCCCCTCTTCTCAGAGACTCAAGGACACTTCAGGTTGGTGCAACACCCATGCTCTTTATTTGTGATCAAGTCCCCACAACCAGTTTCCAACTATATACAGGCTTTTTACAACAACTTGGCCTACCACAGGCCTGGCCAGCAACAGACTAGGGGGCACCCAAGCTTAAGCTTAAGCTTAAGCTTCCTGGTCTCTGCCCACCTGCTTGCTCTCACTTCATTCCAACCTTATAGGTCCTGCTAACGAGGCTGGCAGGTGTCGTCAGTTACCAGGCAAGCATCAGGCTATCTACAAAACCCCATCAAATTCCCCTGATTGGGACTGGAGTGGCAGCAGCTGATTAAGGCCTTTCTAGCAGCACCTTGCCACACTCCTACATCCATATTTAGCCACTTAAATAAAGTGACCTGGTTCTCTGAGCACGTGTAGCTTCCACTGAAGATAAGAAGCACAGAGGAATAAATGGATACAGGAGCAAAGATATGCACAGTAGTAATTATTTACAGGACTGGATGCTTAATCTGCTCGTATATCAACATCTAATCTTACTCTGATTATTCTGTATTTTATTCTGCATTCCACATCTCTGTTGACCTTTGAAAATGGTCTTCACTACCAAGAAACAAAGTTATATGAAGTAGAAATTCTTTTATATCTTATTTGCATTATTAATCAGTTAGCTCTCCAAACAATCAGAGTGGGGTGTGTTTGTGTGATCTTTCAGTCCTTTTTCCAAAAGTGCATACAAACAATTTCTGAGCAATAAAAAATGGCAGAAGTGACTTGTTCAAATATAATATTGCATTATCATATAATAAGAAATTAATACTCCCTTATGAAAGATATTAGTTAAGTGAGTTATGGCTTCTTCCTAAAGAGGATATCTATATATACCAGGCAATCTAAAACTATGGTTTAATAGCAAATGTAGTTTGAGGTGAGACGTAATCCTTACTGGGGCTAACTGCTGATTGATATGAGATGTTGTTGGAAATGAGAAGGAGAAGGGTTTTGATTAATTTTGTAACCTTTTAATTGTGTTTTTAAATTTATGTCAAGGATGCTAAGAACTCTGCATAGATCTTAATTGGTCTGGAGTTTAAAATACAAATAAATAAATGTTTTGGTTTTAATTTCCTGAATGTTAAAAGCTTATTCCACACATAACTTTTTACAATGATTGGATCATATTCTTATCAGTTATTTCCTTTAAATTAATTCATTTAATTCTATTTAAATTAAACAGAGATGACACCTGACACAAATAATAGTGTTACAAAATCCGTGTACAATATCTATCTTGTGAAATCCAAAATGGGAGGTATAGGGGAAAGAGATTTGAGGTTTTGTGAAATATGAAGCACCCATGCATGTACCCATCGCTATTTAAAAATGCCTTGTAAAGCAATAAATGAGCATGCTACATCAAATCTAGTTTTCTTTCTTTGTGGCTATATAATGGGGGCATAATTTTTCAACATAACTTCATGTTTCTTGGATACCAGCTATGCTGAAGAAAAGTCAATTTTAGGATAAATAGCAAAGCTAAACTATACCTGATTAAATCATATTTACAGACTGGAGATGAAAATTATAGCTTCTGCCAGGTTTATAGATGTTAACTTGTCTGGAGCCACTTAGCAAAACCATCTCTCAGACTATATTATGACAATTAATTTACTGAAGTTAGGGATGGTCATCTAGTCCAGTGGTTTTCAATGTGTTTTCATTTATGGACCCCCTAAATATTTCAAATAGAGGAGCAGGCCCCTTTGGAAATCTTAGACATAGTCTGCGAACCCTCAGGGGTCCACGGATCACCGGATGAAAACCACTGACCTAGTCCAATGGTCTCAAACTTTTGCATTGGTGACCCCTCTCACACAGCAAGCTTCTGAGTGCGACTCCCCCCATTATAAATTAAAAACACATTCTTTTATATTTAACACTATTATAAATGTTGGAGGCAAAGCAGGGTATGGGGTAGAAGCTGACAGCTTGCGACCCTCCACGTAATAACCTCATGACCCCCTGAGGGGTCACAGCCCCCAGTTTGAGAATCCCTGATCTAGTCCAATCTCCTAGGCAGATGGGCTTCTCCACCCAGTGAAAGGTGATATATAAAAACCTCATCTCTCTTTCTCAGGTTGTTCCCTATGCATGGGAAAAATCTCACTAACTTCGCAAAGCTGACATGTTATCCTCTTCTAAATCCTTCCTCAAAACCTATCTCTGCTGTGACTCGTATAAACCACTCCCTCTGACACTGGTTAGGCAAGCAGTGAGCTGTGAGTGAACTTTGTTGGCTCTATAATTATCCCATTCACCCAATCCACTCCTACCCTGTTTCTTTCATCCATCTTTTGCATCCTTTCTGATGTGTAGATTGTGATATCTCTGATGAAGGGACTGTCTTCTTTGTTACTTGTCTGCACCTCACCTAGCAAAATTGGGCCCTGATCCTTGATTGAGGTCCCTAGGAGCTACTGTAATGCAAGTAATAAATAATAATTAGTATTATTATCCCCACTTTGCAGATGGTGAAAGGAAGGCTGAAGTAGTAAGTGGTTTGCATATAACTACAGAGGAAGTGAGTAACAGAGATGAGTTTGAGTTCCAGGTTCCTAGTCCTTTTACTCCTGAGGGAATTCTGCACAAAAAAATTAAAAATTCTTCACCAAAAAAATAAAATTTCTGCACACAATATTTTTAAATTATGCATATTTTATTTATCAGTAAATAAATGTGTGGGCTCCAGCATGGCAGTGGGGAACACAGGCCACTGGCTGCATGGAGGTGGGAGATCACCCTGCAGCCCCCTCCCTGGGACATGGACTCAGTGGTGAGGCTGCACCCAACCCTGATACAGCACAAGGGCCAGGCCTGCCACAGGAACAGGCTCTGCTCCTCCACACCAGGTGCACCAAAATAGCAAACAAGAGGGACAGAGTCTTGCACACATGCCCAGCCCCAGCCTCCAATCCAGGCGTGGGGCAAGCAGGCTCAGCCCAGCAGGATCCAAGTGTGGAGGGACTTAGTGTGTGGGGAGTGTGATGTTGCATTCCATGTTTTATGGAAATATGCTAATGAGTGTGAATATAATGTAACTGGAATATGCTTTATGCAAAACATCTCTTGTAAAGTATCATTACAAAGCTTATAATCTACTGAGTGTGTTCATCCTGTTTGTATGTATGTATCATTCTTGTATCTAAAGCTAGAAATGTGAAGTATTACTCTAATGTCTTATTGTAACTATGCGAAGTGTGGGCCATTAATAATGGCTTGGAATCTTGATGGCACCTATTAACTAGGACAATTGGTTGTAAATGGCTCTGTTTACTTGCAAACCTTCCTCGGTACCTGCAGGCCAACCCTGAAAGAATGGAGAATAAGGTCTTATAGGAACATGTGATCATGTCACCTGGTACTGGAATCCATCTTAAACCTGGTGCTTTTCCATTTAGAAGGAAGGGTGGGAACCCAGAGAGAGACACAGTTTCTTAATGTATTAGGCCAGGGGTCAGCAACGTATGGCATGTGTGCCAAAGACGGCATGCGAGCTGATTTTTAATGGCACGCTGCTGCCTGCCGGGTTCCAGCCGCCTGCCCCGCTCAGCTCACTGCTGAACCCAGGCTGGCAGTGGGCTGAGCGTGGCTGGTGGCCAGGGGACCCTGGCAGGCAGCAGCATGCCATTAAAAATCCTGCTTGCCCTGGCCCCCCCAGGGGGCAGGGTGAAGAAGTTTTGTCCTGCTGGCTGCTGCAGCAGGGCAGGCAAGGTCCCCACTCCCCCTCCTCTTCCCACAGCATGCTGGGTTCCTGCCCCTCCTTCTCTCGCTCCCTGCTGCTGATCAGCTGATGGCCCTTGCGAAGAGGGGGATAAGCGGAGCCGCAGCATGCTTGCTGCTGCGGGGAGGAGGCGGAGAAGAGGTGGGGACAGGGCCTTGGGGAAGGAGGGTGGAATCAGGGCATATCCCCTCCAGCCGCCTGCCATGAGCCGCCTTTGGCAGGGGGCTGAGAGCACCCCCATGACCCTAGCCCACCCCTGCAGCCCTCTGACCTGACCTCTGTATCCCCCACAACTCCAGCCCTGACTCCAGCACCCCCCTCACATGCTCCCAGCCCTCTGCCCTGATTCCTGCACCCCCATACATATCCAGCCCCCCCATACCTCATGCCCTGACTCTTGCACCCCCCACATTCCCACCCCCACCCTGAGCACCAAACGGGAGCTCCTACACCCCACCCCCCATTCCCACCTGCACCTCTCACACCAAACGGGAGCTGCCCAGGAAAGCACTCCACACCCAAACCTCCTGCCCCAACCCTGAGCCCCCTCCCTCATTCTAGCTCCTGGCCAGACTCTACATCCCAACCCTCAGCCTGCTCCTTCACCCCAAGTCCTGTGCTCAGTGCACTCCCACCCTCAGCTCAGTGCAGAGAGAGAGGAAGAAAATGGGCTAGTACCAGGGAGAAGGTAGGTACCCACTCTATGTGGGCAGGGCTGGGACCCCAGATTGGCAGCGGGCTGAGAGGGGCAGACAGCTGGGACCCTGGCTGGCAGGAGCCGGTGGACGGAACCCCAGACCGGCAACGGGCTGAGTGGCAGCGGGCTGAGCCGCTCAGCCCACTGCTGGTCTGGGGTCCCAGCCACCAGCCCCGCTCAGCCTGCTGCTGGTCTGGGGTTCTGGCTGCCAGGCCCTTGCCAGCCGGGGTCCCAGCTGCAGGCCCCGCTCAGCCTGCTGCCAGCCTAGGTGAACGGAACCCCAGGCTGGCAGTGGGTTGAGCAGGCCAGCGGCGTAAGAACAGCATTTTAATTTAATTGTAAATGAAGCTTCTTAAACATTTTGAAAACCTTGTTTACTTTACATATGACAATAGTTTAGTTATATAATATATAGACTTATAGAAAGAGACCTTCTAAAAAACGTTTAAATGTATTACTGGCACGCAAAACCTTAAATTAAAGTGAATAAATGAAGACTCGGCACACCCTTCTGAAAGGTTGCCGACTCCTGTATTAGGCTTAGACTTGCATGTTGTTGCTTTATTTTACCTGGTGACTTATTTTGTTCTGTCTGTTATTACTTGGAACCACTTAAATCCTACTTTTTATTCTTAATAAAATCACTTTTGTTTATTATTGAACCCAGAGTAAGTGATTAGTACCTGGGGGAGCAAACAGCTGTGCTGCTCTCTCTATTAGTGTTAAAGAGGGCAGACAATTTATGAGTTTACCATGCATAAGCTTTATACAGAGTAAAACGGATTTATTTGGGGTTTGGATCCCATTGGGAGCTGGGTGTCTGGATGCTGGAGACAGAAATACCTGCTGAATGGTTTTCAGTTAAAGCCTGCAGGTTTGGGGATGTAGTTCAGACCCTGTGTCTGTGTTGCAGGAGGCTTACGTGTCTGGCTCAACAAGACAGGGTTCTGGAGTCCCAAGCTGACAGGGAAAACAGGCTCAGAGGTAGTTTCAGCACGTCAGGTGACAGTCCTAAGGGGGTCTCTGTGACCGAACTGCCACAGGGGGATCTAAGTGTGAGGTGAAAGGGTTCTGGGGCAATCTGAGTGCGGGTGTCTCAGTGGGGGATTTGGCGGGGAGGATGGGAACCTGGATGCACAGCTCATGGAGCGGTTCCAGGTGCAGAGGGACTGGGACTCTGCACGGAGGTCCAGGTGAAGGTGTTTGGGGCTCAGTAAGTGGGGTTAGGGTGTGTGGGAGTGGGGCTCGGCAGGGGGAGTCTGGGTGTGGGAGATTTAAAGGGGGGACCGGGTGTGGGGGATTGAGGCTTGGTGGGGTGGGTGTCCAGAGACAGCTGGTTATGGCTCAGTGGGGTGGGGTGTCTCACTGCAGGGGGCTCATTGGGGTGGACCAGATGCAGGGGGGGCTTTTGAGGGTTGGGGTTAGAGTGCAGGGGGGTTCAGCAGGGGCTGGTCTGGGTGCAGGAGCAGGGTTCCAGATGCAGGAGGTGAGGCATGGTGGAAAAGGGATTCAGGTGCAGGGGACTTGGTGGGGTGTTTCTGGGTGTGTGGGGGGAGTGAAGGTGGGTGGGGTCTAGGTATGCAGGGGTCTGGATGCACAGGAGTTGAGTGGACAGGGAAGCAGCTCCCCAGACAGTGACTCATCCCCACACAGCTAAAGAGTGAGGGAGGCAGGAGGCAGGAAGCAGGGGGGCAGTGTGGTGCCAAGGGAGGTTCCTGGGGTTGGGTCTGATCTGGCCCCAGCCACGGCTGCTCATTGCTGGGAAGAGGATGCCCCTTCCTCTCCAGCCCCCGGCACAGCTGGGACTAGTAGCTGACCCCAGTACAAGGCAGGAGCCTCTGGTTGAGGTGTCCCCCACACCAGTGATTTACCCTCTGTCGTCTGCTCCCAGGAACCTGAAACGATGTACCTGCTCTGCTGGGGAGGGCACGTGACTGGCCTTGTGGCTTCCCTTTCCTTCCCTATCAGAAGTTATTTTTCTTGGGGGAGCAAAGAAATCTAAGGGGGACATGAATTTTGCACATGCACAGTCCTTAGTATCCTTTGCACAAACCTAGGTTCATATTTCCACACTGGAAATTAGCCATCAGATAAATCCTGCCCAGTAGCCTGAGAGAGAGCTAACAGATTTAGGGAACTTTTTGGGTGCAAATTAATCCTATTGGACACTGAAAAAATCTGCCCGGAAAGAAGGTTAAAACAGGCAAGTGTCTCATTTGTAAGATGCTCCTTGGCTACACATAACACATTTATTCATTCATTTCCACACATTTTGGGTGGGTTTATTGGTCATGAATGTTGCTGGAAACTGGCTGGATCGTAGGACAGCGCAAACTTCCCACAATACATTTCAGTACTGCCCTACAACAGCCTGCTTCGCCCAAGCTTAGACTAAATCTGTCAACAGTCTCTTTCATGCTCGGGGAAAAAGTACCTTACAAAAGAAGTAGGATGAGGCTCCTTATTGGTTTAACCTAAATAAGAGTTGATCAGATATCTTCAGAGGTGAATCATGTACACTAACCCCACTCTGACACAATTTCCAGTATGTCACCCTTCCTATGACCTATCAATAGATAGGTCAAAACCAGCACAAATAAATGAATATGTCGTGCATCAATAAGCCATGATGAGAACATTGTGTCTTTCAGGATCTCTGTGCAACTGGTCATTCCTGTTCTAAACTGAGTACATTCTGTTAGAAGCATAAAAAGAAACAGTCCTTACCCCAATGTCTTGTCAAAATAAATGACATGTTGAGTTAATTATTACTTGGTAATTCTTTATTTAAACTTTGTACCATGATTCATTTGCAATATATTCTTTCATGCAAAACATAAAAGATATTATTGTGTGCAGTGTGGGTGTGGCTAGCCCTAGAACCAATTGTAGAATAATTTGTTTATACATTTGGCTTCTGTGAAGAATGTTGTACACATTGTGCAGCTATTTTCTCAGTTTATAAGACTAACTATTTACATTAGTTGTTTTCACAATGGAACTTGTACTAAATCTGGACTTTCTGGGCCAACTGCACTCACAAGGGCTGAATCTATCCCTCTGCAGTCAGGTACAATTTCACATAAAGCACCACACAAGATCTCATTTTTGCAGCAACCATAACACTAGTTTTTCATACACACATGCATTTTGCACATGTGATTGCTACACAAGGGACATTTTGTATGTGCAAACAGGGGCACTGTACATGTACTGTACATGGCACAATGTACATGTAAACTGGAGCATGTGCAATTCTGAATGCATAGAATTAAAGTCATTTTTGAAAATTTAGCCACCATGTCCACAAAGTAATGAACTTGTACTGAAAAAAGGTGACTGTTCAAAAACAGATTTTTTTTTATTTGCTGATCTACAAAATGTGAATGCTGCTGTCTCTTTGTATGAAAAAATTAAAAATTCTCAGCCTGATTCTTATTTTACTTACACTAGCTTTACTCCAAAGTAACTGCAGTTGCTCCTGAGTCTGAGAGCAGTGTCAGGCTCACTGTGTGTCTAAAAGATGCATAAGACTAATTTTTATCTGCTGCTTGACCCAGGTCAATTGTTAGTCACTGACATTATGAGTGTCTGATGTCATAATCCAGTTATTGCTAACAGAGAAGGGTCAACCAATCACAACTGGTACCTTTATCAGTCTCAAGAAGGAGTACAAGGAAACAGTGGGCATGGTGAATGGGAACTACTCTCTTATGCATCCAGGTCAGGGTGGAGGCGCATTGATTGGTTGCATGAGAAGAAGCAAGCAGTGCAGTTGTGCATATTATACCTGGTCCTGTGGATAAAAATGGACTCCAGTTTTCAAGGCTGTCACCCAGAGACTTTCATAAGTGGTGAACTCACTAAACCACAGACCATCTCTGATCTCTCCATTCTATTTGCATATGTGTATTCTTGGTTCACTCCCAGATATTCTCTTCTTGGGGATCACTGCACCATAGAGTTCTGATTTAGCTCTGGAGGACCCAGGATCTTTGAGGTGAGCACAACAGAAATACAACAAACTACAGAGGAAAGGGAGCTTGTTCTTCCTGCCAGGGTAAATAGATGGCATAATGTTGGCCTGCCACAGAGCACCCATTGTATTACAATACAGACAGGATCTATTCTGTTATCAGCTATAGAGAAGGTAAATATTTTTTTAACCTTTGCTGGTTTTGTGTCTCTTAGGTACTCTCTGTTCTTAGTCCCTTTACCCAAAATTTCTCTTTCTGATGTTTTCCTTTTTTGTACCTGTCTCAGCTCCCTGAAGCCTTCCTGGTACATGTCCATTTTCTCCTTGCTGCTTTGTCACATTTTGACTATTGCAGTAGTAGGTTCATGGTTTCTCCTTTTTAATAATTTTTCTCTTTTTCTTTCCCCCATCCCTTTCTACCTTACTTTCTTCCTTTCCACATTTTCTTTATCTTTTTCTCTGTCTTCTTTGTTATACTTATTATTTGTAATGCAATAGCAGCTGGAGTACCCCAACTGAGATCACAGCCCCATTGTGCCAGGCACAATCTCAAAAGCATGGGAGAAAGCACGTATTATCCTAGTTTTATAGATGGGTAACCCAGGCCCATAGAAATTAAATAACTTCCCCTAAATTACACAGGGACAGTGTGGCAGACCTGGGAATCATAACCTAATTTTCTAAGTCCCAGTTTAGTGCCTTAACCACAAGACCATCCTCTCTCTTGTCCTTGTCATTTTGTTTGCCTGTCTCCTCCGCTCCTCTCTCCCAAATCTCTCTTCTTTTTCCCTTTCCTCCTCACCTCTTCTCTTTGTCACACAGCTCCTCTACAGATAAGAGTAGTTTCTTCTCCATGCCCATTATTCCCTATGTCTTTGCACAGCCTTCTATGTAGGATGCCTCCTCGTCTGCCTGACTTGGTGGCAATGTTCCCAGGATACACAGCATTACACGAACTACAGAAAACCTGTGTTACATAACTCAGACAAGAGAGCTGAGTAACATACCTGTCTTTTAAAATAACACTGGCCACAAAAGTTAATTGCATGGTTACTGTGAAATAACACAAACTATTTTGTGGTAATCACACAGTAATTCCATTAGCAATGACAGTAATTATATGGGTTAACACAAGTTAACACATTAAACGCTTCTGTGCTATCTTCCAATAACGTCGTAATTCACTGGTGTGCCAACTGTGCTGGACAAAGTTAAACAACTCACATTAAAGCCCACGCTATGGTGCCATGAAGGAGCCACTATTACAGCTTCCACAAATGTTAGTAAAAATGTTATAATTATTTCACTAATATAACAATATGAAAAGCAGAACAGAATCAGCATGTCTTATGCTGCAAACTCAGGGTCACTCCACTCAAGCACTGGTGCAGGGATGAGGGGAGCCAACCCTCAACTCAGGGCCCTGCAGCTCTTCCTGGAGAGTTTAGTCCCAGAACTGTAAACCAGTCGATAAGGCATGTGCCAACCCAATCAAACACACGTGAAGAAACCAAAGGGAGATAGCTGAGAGAGAATTTTTTGCTCCTAAGGGCTAATAAGAGCACCCAGCTAACATTTAGAATTTAGATTGACAAAACCATCTTGTGTCACCCTGCTTAAAACTGAGTACCACCATCATATAGTTCCAGAGCAAAGTTCACAATGTACCTTAAACTGTGCAAGCATAAACAATTGGCCAACACGAGTTTCTTTCTCATACTCCCAGACAACCTTTCTCTTGATAAAGAAAAGCCAGGTTTGCAGCCTAGTGACATTCTCTTATAGCTATAGACTTGTAACACCCTAACTACAATGGACTTATGCTGAAAAGATGGGCTGAAATACCCTTGGCACTTGGTATGAGCTAAAGAATGTTATAACATTTATAACCTCTGGGTTTTGTTATTGGTGGAAGAATGGATGTTAAAAAACCTAAAATGCTAACAAGACTCTGCAAGGCTGGGAGTATTCAGACTTGGGTGGATGCCCCAGAGAAGGAGGAGGAGGAGGATGGAGAATGAAGGAATCTGACTTACATCCAAAGATAGAGTTCAACTAATCTTTCCTTCATTCCTTCTGATTAATTGTGGTTAATGATTTGCAAAATGCCTTAGACATCAGACATTCTGTTGCACTGAGTGACAAAAAGAAAACAGAAAAGAAGAAGAGAAAGGGAAAAAACAAAACATCAAAATTTCAAAATTTAATTTTTTTTTTTAAAATTCACATATTTTAAGTGTTCAGGTTTGATTAAAAAATACCCACAAACATTTAAAAAACCTTATAGCTTTATGTAAACATTTTTCGTTTAAAAATAAGGCAATTTTTTCATTCTAAAATGAGTTTTGAATTAATATTGACCAGCTCTACTACCAGCAGATGTTAACAGCCATGCTTAGATGTGGGCTGGGATAACTGGGTCCCAGTCTAATCGGACCTTTAATTATCACCAGCACCTTGCATTTAAGGCTTTATCTACATAGAAGTGTTGCATCAGTATAAACTGAGGTATGCATTTAAGATGATACAGTTAAACCTGGGCAAATCCCAGTGTGGATACTCCCATTTCAGTATCAGAGTGGCTTTTATCAGTTTAACTTAATTCAACTGGGAACGGGTTTAAGGCCTTGTCTAGATGGGAGAGATTTGCCAGTTATACAGGTATATACCTCTCTTATTCCAATGTAAAAGTAGCATTTTTTAAATTAGTTTTCCCAAGTGACATAATCTAAACTGAAAGAGAGCATTCACATGATAGGGTTATACCTGTAAATCAGTATCACTTCAAATCCACACCTTAGTTATATTGCCTGTGTAAACAAGGCTTAAGTTGTTTGTAATGATGCTTGCATTTGATATCAGCTCTGTTGGCATTTTCTAGGCCAGTGGTTTTCAACCTGTGGTTCACAGACCCTGGGATGGGGTCTACAGACTATGTTGAAAGTTTCCAGGAAAGGTGACTATGAAAATAAAGTTTCAGATGCCAGAAAAGGCATTCCGTTTTTCTATTCAAACAAAAGTTTGTGAATACCCACACCTACAGGTCAAAACTCAGAAGTGTTGTCGTTATTATAGAAGCCCACAGTTTAACACCCTTTCTCACAATGCATCAAATTCCATGCCAAGCATGTGCAACATTTATAGTTAAATTCTGTTCAGTCAGTTTTCAGACTAAGACTTCTATGATAGGGGTCCACGGACTACAGGTTGAATTTCCAAAGGGATCTGCACCTTCATTCAAAATTTTTTATGAAATGAAAAAAGGTTGAAAACCACTGCTCTAGGCTCATTCCAAGATAAAGCTGCAGTGAAATTGCTCCTCGGAAACTGATGGAGTGGAGCACTCAGGGTGATCAGTAACAATACTGTCTGCAAGGAGTTCACTACACCTGGCATTCTGTCAATATCAGTCAGTGATGGGCCTCCAATATTAATGGAAAATTGGAGGGAATTATTATCCCATATTGAAGCACAAAGATGACATTTCAATCTACTACTGAGCCTTAACAGCGACGGGCACAGTGCTCTTTTCAATATTAAATGGTTGGGGAACAACTTTTGGAAATGTTCCTACAGCAACACCCACCCTTCCTGGGAAAGGGATTATCCATGCAAATTTCAGGGAGTATGTACTGAGGTTACTAATTTGAAAAATGAAGGATTTGCCAAGGTAAATGACTAATTAAATCCTCTGTATCCTGGGACAGAAAGAAGAGCTGGATAAGAATAATTTGTAAGCAGGAGAGACATAAACTTGTAACCCAGGAGAACCGGATGTGATAAAGGTTTGGTTCTTTAGATTTGTTTTAAAAACATCTATTCACAGTGCCTAAAAGGTGCATTCACCCCTGTGCGGAAAGCCAAGTCAAGGCCTTCAGTTTTTGAAACCTCAAAACAGAGCTTTGGTGGATCACAAGCAGTGCAAATAATGGTGCTGGCCCTCTGCACAGGAGTGAATTCCACCCCAAGGGTGAGATCCTGGGCCTCATCTCAAGGAAGGCGCTGGAACAATTTGTGTTTTTTGGGGGGGAGAGTGCTAAGAACCCCCACTGTAAACCTTGTATATGATGGAAACCACTTCAAGCCAAGGGGTGCATAGCAACCCTAGCGCCAGCACCTATGTCCCCTTTCTTCCCTTGAACATGCTGAAATAAATTGCTTGTTGTCTTATTGTTTTTCTCTTCCCTCACTTTGGTTTCATAAATTATTCTCTTTTCATTCTATGGCTCAGAGCTTCAGTAAGTCATTGAACTCTTAGATGTATACTGGAATTCTTAATTTGCAAGGTGTGACAGGTGTTTCAAAAGTTATTGTAACCTCAACATTAAGGCACAAAATAAAACTATGACCCAGCAAAATGCTGTGGCTTGAATTCCAACCTGTGAGGTAAGTAAAGTACCAGAGTGATTTAATTTTATTGTGTAAATTAAATTGCACTCACTGCAAAGTTGAACTTAAAATAACTCTTTTAAAAATTGCTGTAAATAATGACTTAACCAGGAGAAGTTGGAACCTGTTGCTGCTGAACAGACTACTGGGTAATTTGGGGTAGAGGCGGTGGATAAAGACAACATTTTCATATGTTTAAAGAAATTACACCTTAGGCTTGGCTTTGGCTTTGTCCTGGCATCAAACTGATTTGATCTCTTGGGTTTTCCCAAGATCTTCCCAGTCTGTGATTAGGCAAATAATCCTCTAATGTTAGTGACTCATTAACAGGAAATTAGTCTTAGATCTATGCATACTCTCATGCAACCAAGGGTACCTTTGCTTGCTAAACCCTGAATGAGGTATCTGATGCAAAGAAGGAATTTTAACCATTAAAATGCTGACAGTTACAACCAACCAAATAAGAGGGCACAATCCAATATATTACAACTCATAGAAGGGAGAAATTTTATTGCCCAACTTTGACACTCCCAGGTTTGAAAGTTCAGCAACTATCAACCGTCATTCAGTTCACATTCTGTCTGGAGAAAGTGTGAAACAAGGACTAGAGAGAAAATAAATCCAATAGCAAAACAGGGTAAAAATGGAGATGAGACCAAAAGACAAATTCTAATGAAAAAATAAACACAAGAATCTGTGTAATAAACAGGTTGTGGATTACTCACACATACATGCAAACATATTGCAAGGGTAGAATTTTCCAGAGCTGTACAAAAGAGTGGGTTGGGGACAGTCTAGGTGTTTGGAGGGAGCAACTTGGAGAATGTGAATTTGGGAGTAATCTGTTTGGAGATTGCAAGGTGGGGAAGGCTGTCATCCCTCTGGGGGCAGGATGACGGCTGTGATGGATGGCCTGTGGTATAGGCTAGTTGTGGTAAAATGTGTATCTATGGGTGGAGAAGTAAAGCTTAGCTTTTCATTTTTTTGATTTTGTGTCAAGTATATTTGTGGGAGGCAGCCTTTGCTATTAAACAACTAAATGTTTTGTGCATGGGTCTCTTCTTCTTCTTCCCTTTTTTTTAAAAAAAAAAAAACTGTTTAAGCATTTGTTGTCAGCCTGGGATTTGCCTGCAGCCATCATTCTAAAATCCTTATTTTACAGAACTGAGGCACATAGAGATAAAGGCTAGGAATTTCAGAGGAGCCTAAGGAAGTAGCTAGCTCTGATTAGATTTCAGTGAGATTTAAGCACCCGACTCTTTCAGGCTCTCTTTAAATCTCTGACCCAAAGTGACCTGCCTAAAGTCATACCTCAGCAATAGAACCCAGACTTCCAGTTTGGCGCTTTAACTAAAAAAACATTCTGTCCTCCCAACCACAAGCGAACTCCATTTCTAATTACCTGATTTTTGCTAATGATAATATTCTGTTGGTTTGAGGCATACTTAGAGAAGATGGAACTTATGCTATACATTTAAGCTCTTGTAGAACTGGTTTCTGAAGATTAAAGTCTGTAATTTTATATGTGCCAGGTGTGAGAAACTTGCTTGGATTGTAGCATGATCTCTTACAGTTAAGGAAAACAATGGGTCTTTGTAATTGCTGTCTGACCAATTTGAAACAATGTCATTTATCATTGCTTCATATCTAGACAAATTTTCCCATTCTGCTTTTTGTATTTTATACCATCTGATCACTATTCCTTCTGATTGTGGTCTAGCAGAAGCAAAAGAATTGACACAAGAGACGTGGAAAAACTCACGACAGTTCAGCTCACGATTCATTAAAATGGAATTCCTGGTTTTGTTTTGAACAAACCTCAAAACTCTAAAACCCAGCTGAAGTTACTTTCATCTGTTCAGAATGCTTTGCAGTTTCAGTTTAATTGGCAACACAATCCAGAACTAAATTACTTATTTTAGGTTTTGTTACAAAAATCCAGCACAGCTCCACAGCCTATATTTGTATGCAGTGTTAGTCTAGTTGGTCTGATATTCTGCCTTAGGCACAGGAAAAAACATCTCTTCATATCCCCCTTCCTGTAGTGTGTAGTGGCCAATTGTCCAATATTACTCTAGAGGAAGGAATGATTCCTTCCTAACCTCTGCTAGCCACATTGAGTTTAGGTGCTGAAGTAGTAGGACTGCTAACTTTCTTTACCCACAAGTTTGTAAGATCAAAGTTTCTTTACATCAAGTTTGAATGTGGCCTCTTACGGCAACAATTTGGATAAGGAAGTGTTAAAAGCAAGATAGCACTATTTGAATCTAATAATGTACGAAGAGGGCAGTGACTTATCCACAGATGCCTTTTATTTAAAAAAAAAAAAAACAGAGGGGCAAGAGAGGGCATTTACTTTGAAAACGTTATGGTAGCTTGCTTGGCTGCTACACACTCCCTTTTTATATAACTGAGTCAGGTAAATTTCTCTGGTTGAAAGAAATTGGGGAATATAGCAGTGGGGGAAAAAAAGCAAAACAGTGGCAGAAAACTAAACATTCCTTGCCTATGGAACAAACAGGGAGCATCGTATTACTTCATCAACATTTTTCAGAAGTAGATTAGTGTTCGATGGACGGTAGTGGAGACACAATCCTCTGTTTATTAGGGTACAGCATCAATGCCCATTTCCCCGTACTGTTCTCCCCCATTACCAAAGCGAGTGTGCCTCAATGCTGACATGGAGGTAACACCTGCAGGGTGATTCAGTCTTCATGCCAATTTAACAGCTAGCCCCTCCATTGAGACTGCTATTGGTGGCAAATGCAGTAGTGTTTTCTTGGTGATGTGATTTTCCACAGGAAGAGAATCAAAACCAATTCACTTAACAGAAGCTGCCAAAAAGCAAACACGTAAGGATTTCAGAGAAAGGCTTCCGGTCCTGTTACCAATTTTCCTATGTTGCTCCTTCTGTCCTTTTAGGTTTTGACTTTTTAAAATGAAGGTTGAGGTGTCAGAGGAAATGTAATGCAAGATCAATTATCAAAATTGAGTACTTATGGTAAATAATTATGAAGCTAATGTGGATTACAGGCATATCATTTAATATTGCAAATTTTTGCATTTTGCCAACTTCTGCCTTCTGAAAACCAAATGGGATGTTTTTTGAAAAACTAACTAGTATGAAGGAACATCTGATTTTCATTTATAATTAGTAGTTTATATGATCCACCAGTAATAGATAGGTTAGCATTTTGTACATAACACGAGCTGGTGATACTAAACTCAGATTATCAGTTAGAATTGTGAAGGTGATCAAACTCTTGCTGCAAATGTACAAAAACACCTTAGTCAAACAAGTACAGTAGACATAGGGCAATAGTTTTAAGAATGCTTAGTGCCTTAGGTCCAGATCCTCAAAAGGTATTTAGAGTTCTAACTCAGTCCTGACTAGATGAGGGACCAGTCAGAAAAAGGGTGATAACTGCTGTTCTGTTGGGACTAAATCTTCTATAAATTATTATGAAGAAAATCTCTCAGCTGGACTCAGAATAAAATGAGAGTACAGGGAGTTCAAAGGCTAGAAGGGACAATTGTGATCATTTAGCCTGACCTGTATAACAGGCCATGAGACTTCTGCACAATAATTTCTTTTGAACTAGAGCATGTCTTTAAAAAAAAATCCTATCTTGATTTAATTGGCAGTGATGGAGAATATGCCATGACCCTTGAAAAACTGTTCCAGTGGTTAGTTACCTTCACTGTTAAAAATGTATACCTTATTTCCAGTTTAAATTTGTCTAGCTTCAGCTTCCAGCCAGTTACAAAATACACCTGGGGGTGGAGAAAGCATGTATTGAAAGAGAAAAAATTCCTATGTGGAGTTATGTTACCACTGAAATTTTATAGAGGCAGTCTTTACACCTCTGTTAAAGAGAGGTCAAAGCAGATCAAATGTTTATTGGTTATTAACATACAAATCTTGAAGAACAAAGATGGCAAGAAAAATGCTTGTCCTTGTATCCTCTAGTCTAGTCAATCAGTGCAGTACTAATGGAGCAAAATAGCAAGTAACTGTGGAAGCTTTTTTGTATTTGTTTTAAACATCAGTACTGTACAATGATATAACTATGTTCCACTAGGATTGTAAATGGTAGGCTTGAAAACCCTTTTTTATTAATTCAAAACTAACAGGAATTCACTTTTAAAGAGATAGTGCAGTTTAGAGAAGGTATCAGAGGTCACCATCAGCTATCAGATTGTAAACAGAAACTACCTGTAGTTGGATTGAAACATCAGCAATGAATCTGTTTGCTAGCATATCTCTGGGGTGATAACAGCACTAAGGAAGACAGAAGCTGCTTAACATCTTTCAAATATATAGCATCTTAAATACAAAGATCTTGACACTGTTTACACACGTTAATCGGCGCTACAACAGGAACATGATTAGAGCAGAGAGATTACATGACCGGTCAAAAATCACACAGTGAGTCAGAAGGACACAGGAGTTCTTATTCTCAGTCTCTGCTGCAACCCACAGATCATCACTCTGACTGCTGCAGTGAATGCTCCCCACCAAAAACCAAATGTCCGGTACTGAGAAATACATCTAGTGATGAGAAAAATTAGCCAAGAAAATACAGATGCTACGGTAGCTAGCTAGTGGATCAATAATGACACATTTGACACAGAATATGTGAACAATGATGTAGAAAAAGGTCACCACACTGTTGGTAATCACCACTGGAAGGTTGGAAGGGCAGACTTGGTTAACAGTGGCACAGGCCTATGCATCACACAGGACAAAGCTCCACCCAAACCCATCAGTTTGACAGTAAAAAGTACTGAATACGACTTTGCTGGGTGCTCAAATTGGGTAAAAAAGCATGAATAATAGGGGGAAAAAAATCACAGTAAGGCAAGTCTGAACTAGGAACTAGAGCACCTACGCGGGAAAGTGGGAGTAAGCCCTATACAATGGGTTTGATCAGATCCCTGTATTAACTGTTCACTTTCAAAATTCCTCTCCTTCAACTTCACTTGAAAACATGGTTCTTGTTAAAAAATATAGTTTCATTTTAATTGAGTAAATTTGCTCAGAACTGAAGACATGGAGTTCAGTAGATACAATACAGCATGGGTGTATATATGAAATAATAGAAATAACGAAGTCTAAGCCACAAAAGACAAGTAACTGAAAAGGAAATAGGGGTCCAAAAACAATAGAAGAAGTCAAGTAGGAAATAGCCCATTAGCTTTTCAGTCATATTTGGGGAGAAAATATGAAATCCATCGTCAGTGGAAAAGAAAAGTGGCACTACTTTGATGCAATGCAGGGAAAGGGAGCTTGGTTGGCTACATTACCAGCAGAAGTTTGTTTTCTTAAGGTAGAGGTGAATTATAGGGAAAACAGAAATAATTCAAGCTGCAATCACTCATATTCAGTGCAATGGCTGTGTTCTTCCTAAATAGTGTAAGGAATCCAAGACCAGCCAAATTTGGTCACTGGTAGAAAGTGGGAAATGAAAGACAAAACCGAGGTTTTCCTCACTGAATTTTGATGAAGAAAATTCGTGTGAGGAGGTCATTTTAGGCCATTTCTACACTAGCGAGCTTACAGTGGCAGAACTGTACTGATGCAGCTGCACCATTGTAAGATTGTTCATGTAGCCGCTCTATACCAACAGGAGAGAGCCCTCCTGTCAACACAATAAAACCACCTCAATGAGTGACAGTAGTTATGTCAGCGGGAGAAGCTCTCCTGCCGACATAGTGCTGTGCACACTACCACTTATGCCGGCAAAACTTATGTTGCTCAGGGGTATTTTTCCACACCTCTGAGTGATGTAAGTTTTGCCAAAATAAGTGGTAGTTTAGACATGGCCTTAAACTCCATCCCTCAGAGATAGATGGGGTCTATCTAAACATTCACCAGTACTGCAGTTCTTTCAAGGAACTTATTCAAGAAGGGGCAGGATAGAGGAATTTGAAGGGATGAAAGATTAACTACTTCCTGGTGAAAGTACTTGAATTCTTCCAAGGAGGGAACAGTATATTGTCCTACAAAATGTATAGTGGGTAATGTTCCTCGCAATTAAGTCATTCCTAACTAAAAATGCCTATTTGCAGACCTTTAGTCACATTACAAAGTCCAATGCAAAGCTTGATCAAGAAAGAACATCATATTTGTTGGATAAGTTCAGCACACCACAATTTATTTCTAAGCAGACCTGGGAGAACAATTGCATAAGGTCACAAGAGAGACAAAAAAAGGAGATAATTTCTCCTTACCCTAAAAGGCAAATCTGACTGTCGACATTATGGCATACATAATCAATATAATAAAGGAATCAGCTCATCTTTTTCATAGAACAAAGTAAAATTTATTGCTATATACTGTAGCTCTTGATTTACAGAGGTATCCATAGAGACATAATTACTCAATCTGATCAGACCATTAGCCCATCCAAACTGATACCTTGCTTCCAACACTGGCCATTCCCCAATATGGTGGAAGAAGATATTAAAATGCACTATTATGGAATACTGTATTTCAGTGAATAACGTACTTTTTGACCCTCATGGCATTGTTTATATCCTGAATCATGACATTTGATGAAATTTTTCCATGGTTAATTATGGCCATAAAGACATTTATCAAGATGTTTTAAAATTCTAATGGTCTTTAACAAGATCTTATTGAAAGTGAATTCCTTTGTGAAGGAAAAATTAAGACAGAATATCAGTCTTGTAGTAATTCATTCCCAAGGGCAAGCTATAGAATTGTTAGCTTTTTCTTCGTTCAGAAGAGAACCTAAGTTAGCAGAGGATTCCAAGGCCACCAGTTATAGGCTTGATTAAAAAACAACATTAACAAAACACTCAGGAACAAATTAGTAGTTCAACTGGTGCTTCAGGCTTCATATCTAATTTTTGAATTCCGCAATTTTTTAAAAAAAGTATCCAGCCCAGTGGTATAGATTCTGTCAGCTGATACTGAAATTTTCAACTTGAGTGGCTAGACAACTATCAACAAAACCACCATGGGTCATTAGTCCTGCAGAAATTATGAACCACAGTCCAGCACACAGCTAAATATTTAGAAGCAGAGCTAGAAAAAATGCAATATCTCACAGCAATATAAAAGAGACATCACAATTAAAATATATTAATCCTTCATCGAATATGGTGCCTAGTATCTTTTTCCAGTATATACTTAACAGAAAATAGAGACTGAACTGTTGCCCACATCATCTCTACATCTTCATTACCCTTTTTATTGACCTTCAAAAACAGATGTCCAAGTCTGACCAAACCAAAACCCTCTTTTTTGAGAGAAAGTGCAGGCAATATGATGGCAATAATAATTAATAAATAAAAATCATTTCAATACAGAGAGAAGTTGCAGAAGAAAATAAAAAAGTTAAATTATAGTAAAAGATTATATCAGTGTGTATTTGTCATAAACCTCCACTTAAGGTTTTCCACACCAAACCCGCCACCCTACAAAATAATAATAATAAAATTATATGATTGTGAAGTTATAAACAGAAAGCTGTAAGAGCAAAAAAAAAGTATTTAATTTTTTTTTTCATTGGCAGGTGGAGCATTTCAGAAACTTACAATTGAAGTGAGAAAATCAAAGTGATTTTTGGAAGATATTCATCCACAGCAATCTAAAAAAAACCTCTCCCTCCTTTTCTTCCAAACCATCTCATAGTCAAAAATAACTAGTAGAATCCCACCTGTCAAATGAGTGGAATAGCGCCCCCCCTCTGGCTTGGGTCATGTGCAGGAGAATCTGAGAGTTGCGTAGTGGATTAGGAACACCCAAACCTGGATGGGAGAAGCAGGACAAAGGCAAAGATATTCTAAACAAGTTATTAAAGTAGAATAAATAGTCAAAGGGATCTTAATACTAATATGTGAAACCACTAATTCGATTAGAAAGGGTTTTGTTCAAATTTAGGCTCTGGAATCTTTGAAGATTGCTCTGATTTTCAGGAACAGGCATCTTTGGGTCGGTTCTTTACAATATGTGCTAACTGCTAATCTGTTCCACCTTGCATTTTGCTGTGATGCTGGGAGTATCTTTCCCAAACCCGAAGAAGAGCTCTGTGTGGCTCAACAGCTTGTCTTTCTCACACAAACAGAAGCTGCTCTAATAAAAGATATTACCTCACCTGCCTCATCTCACTAGCATCCTGGGACCAACACGGCTACAACTACATTGCACAATTGCAGTGTAGACTTCTGTGATCGGGCTGGAGCCTGGGCTCTAGGACCCAACAAGGTGGGAGGGTCCCAGAGCTTGGGCTGCAGCCCTAGCCCTGAAGTCTACACTGCAATTAAACAGCCCCATGAGTCAGAATTAGCTGGCATGGGCCAACCACAGGTGTCTGCAGTGTAGACATACCTTAAGTGCTATAATCAGTTTTTGCTCAGATACTATTTTGGACATTTTTCTCTTTCAATTAAATACAGTGCTATATTGATTTTAATAAAACCACTGATTCTAGAAAAATTACAAACTACCTAAATATTGATGCTGGATGCTGCATAAAAATATAGAAGTGGGTTTATCCAAGACTGTCTTTGTGTCTGGCTTACTTGGTCCCTCAATCTCTGACTTTAAGTTTAACTAACTCTTCTCATCTCAATACAGATATTATTCTGAGTATATACATATAAATCCAGGTCACCTAAATGGACATTGTCCAGCAAGGTGAGTATGGGTGGTGGTGTTGTTTTCTAGGGATTAGGAGAGTCAGAGGAGCAGATACTCACTCAAGGTTATTTACACTGCACAATAGTGTCATGTGACTATCAAGGGCAATCTCGCCTAGTAGTCAGAGTGAGCGTTAGATCTGGGGGTCGGAATAGATGTCGGGAACTAAGGTTAGGGTCAAAGCTGGAGTCAGTAGTCAGAAGCTGGAGCCAAGGGTCATGCTGGAGGTCAGGAGCTAGATACCAGAGCTAAGGATCAAGCCAGAGGGCAGGAACTGGATATCATAGCCAGAGGTCAAGCCAGAGTCAGTTGTAAGAAGCCAGAGCCATGGGTCAAGCTGGAGGTCAGGAGCTAAATACCAGAGCTGACAGTCAAGCTAGGAGTCAGCAGTCAGAAGCCGGAGCCTAAGGTCAAGCCAGAGCTCAAGAACTGCAGCAAACAGGGTAGCAGGCAAGCAGGTTCAAGCCAAGGGTAAGACAAAGACAAGGCTGGGTGCAAGGCAAGAGCAGCAGGAACAAGGTAACATAGGAGCAGGCACAATGGTGGGAATGAGCGTTGAACAGCCAGTAAGCTGCTGCTGGCTTAAGAGCCAGCCTGCTGGCCCCTCCAAACTAGCTCTGCTGCAGGCCCTGTTCCTGAGAGAGAGAGAGAGAGAGAGATGGGAGGCACAACTGACTGTACAGTTAGCCTACGTGTATTATATGCTGCTGTATCAAAGTCAGGCACGCTGAGGTGGAGTTAAGGTTTCTGCTCTGAATTCCTTTGTTCTGCTTAAAACATTCAATTACTGATTTAATGTGTTTATATATTTAAACAGATACAAAAATGATAATCTGATAAAATTAAATTTCTCATAAAAATTAACTAAGACAGTTTCAGCTATTATTAAGCAGTGATTCTTTGGCAACAGGGAGCCAAATCCACTGTAGTTTTTCTGTCCAAGGTACACAAGTGACACACCATGCACACTGAAATTAATCAAATGGCATTCAACAATTGCTACTGAAGGAAAAAAAACCAAGCCCGAAAGAAGGATTGCTATGCATGACCCTGATCCTGCAGTCAAGGTGTGTACCTGGGCATAGGGGTCTGCCTGCACAGGTCAGCTTGCAGGATTGGGGGCTACATTTCCTCCACTTGCTGTTATTAAACACTTTAGCTATAATTCACCTTTTGACATAAAGACATAAAGCATGCTCTACTAGATGCAGTAGAAGGGCATTCAATTATAAACGCTTGAAGGTTGACAAATACATTTCCACTTTCTGCACTGCAATTTTGGGTGGGTGGGGGTATAGAACTGTGTTGTTAGTAGTTTATACAATCCCGTTTTCTTCAGCTGGATGTTTTGCAGGATTTAGTCCATGCTGCTTCATCTGTACTGCGATATCGAACAGGTAATCATAACATTCGCACCTTCAGTAAAAAGAGAACAGGAGAAATGTGGAGTTGGGACGCATCCTTAGGAAGCTGCATATGTTTAAAAAGCGAACATTTTTCTTCTATACACTGACCATTGATAGCACAGTGGTCAGGCAGCACACTCCCGCTATCACTTTATTGCAATAGTCACTCCACCTCCACGGTGAAGTCTCTGGTGGGGGAGGATTAGCAAGGTCTCTGTGGTGCCCAGGGTTTGTGCTGCACAGCTCTCCGCTGGCAGGTGGGGAAATGGATTCTCGTTAAACAGCCCATCATGTGTGGCTGTAGGCTGAGGCTGTTGAGGAGGATACTGCAAGGGGCCCATGTAAGCAACTTGGAGATCTTCCCCAGAAGCTGATGTGTATGTGGGAATCCGGACTATCTGTTCCCACAGGTTGGCAAACTGGGCAATGATGGCTCTTCCAGATGTCAATGGCTGCTCCATAGCCATGAGGAAACAAGTGTAAGTTTCCTCTCCAACGGCCTATATAAACTCCACCAAAATCAATCAGAGTCTTTATATGCAGATTGTCAGAGGAAAGATCACAGATTCTGTTTTCCCACATGAAAAGAAGTTGTCAAGAACCCTGTAGACTGGGCCAATTGTCACTGGTGGTGTGAGCCAAGAGAGTGAAGTATCAACTGTGGCTGGGATGCATATGCAGTGATTCTACCTCCATTAATATTTCAGGGCTACTATGGCAACAGATATGACCTTCTTTAAATTGCACTCACATTGTTTTGGCTTTTTCCCATGTTTCTCCCCATACGTAAACTCCATGACGTCTGACCAATACAGCACAAGAGTCTGGGTATTCATTCATTGCATGTGCCATTCGTTCCTTGAGATCCTTCTCCTCTGGTGTGTTCTCAACGATGGGGACCACTAACTTATCATCATATCTAAACAGAAAATAAGGTAGTATTGCAATTAAAAACCAATGCGTTCTGAAGTGTTTTCTATCACGAGACTACTCTGTTCCTGCTCTTACATGGCATGGATGATATCAGTTCTTTCCCACATCTAAGAGCCATCGTCCTAAGCTTTCCCCAATCAAGGAGGTTCTCCCTTCATTATTTGCAGAGGATTTGGTAACATCTTTAACAGTGATTCTCAAACTCTTTCATCTTGTGAACAATGCTATGCTATACATCCTCTCAAGGACACTTCCGGTCCCAAACCTGATCCAACATCTTCCCTATGAAAGCTATTGTGCTGGGTTACACTACCCTGGGAATACTTGAACTGTATTCAGGACAAAAGAAAATAAAAATACTTTAATGCACTTCGTGTAACTGCTTGCTTACATATCATTATTTTGTATCCGCTGTTTATTGTCTCTCCTTGGATTTAGGAATTTACTTTTCTCAGCACTAAATCTCCTTTCATTGCCTGCCCTTACTGCTTGCTTCAATATGAGTCACTTAGCAGTTTTGGTCTGTCCTCTTCTGCACTGGTTATCCCTCTAATATTGGCAACATCTACTAACTTGATCATGGCTGAATTTATTTAAAAAACTCTTAATAAAGAAAGATATGAAGCAGTCACTTAGGATTAAAATGTCTAAATTTGGTTGGTCTAAAAAAGACTTTGGAAACCCTGACAGAGTCCTGATCAAGGATAAAGGTAGAAGTAAGTGTCAGTGCTTGAAGAATTAAAGATGTTTCTCTGTTGTGACAGAGTCCTCAGAGGGATACGTGCAATCTGCAACAATAGTTTGAGAACCACTGCACTATAGGTAAGATGCTGCATGCTGTTCAGTGGAACTTGCACAATAGTGTGTAGCAAAGAGAGACCAGGATATTTGGCATTGTTTGAACCTTAATTAATATTTGCAGAAACTTGTTTAAATAGATATAATAAATCTCTAGATCAAATTCAGATTCACCATCAAGATCATACAGGTATTTTTTAAGTAGTTGGTGGGAGAACATCTTCAAAAAAGATGGAGTCACATTATAGATAAGAAGCAATGCTGAAAGTAGTAAATCTAGTATTAGATGTGTTTATTCATAGAAAGAGAGAAAATCTGGTTCTATACAGAGTCTTTTATGCTGAAGGCATCCCAAAGCACTCTACAGTCTAATGAATGAAACAAATGTAGTAATGTTTGTGAGCTCACCTACTACTCACATACAGCGTGGAAATTAAAACAAGCGCTGAAGTGTTGGCTAGGAGTTAGAACAGACAACTGGGAGCAACATGTCCTAAGTTCTAGTCCCAGCTCTGCCACCATCTGAGTGAATTTAGACAAGTCACACCACTTCTCTGTGCCTTCTTCTATAAAACCACTTACCAGCTTCACAAGGTTGTATGTGAGAATTAAGGTCTACAAAACACCTTGAGATTTTTAGATGGTATGCACGTGCTAAGTATTAATTTATTATTGAGAGAAAAAGAAAGAGAGACCAGGCTCATGCTACTCTTTTTTAAAGATGTTCTGGGATAACTGAGGGTTGGGGATTTTCAAAACTGTTTATCAGTGGCTAGCATCGACTTAAGGAGCAGTGCACTGTCGGTAGCTATCCCACAGTTCCCACAGTCTCCGCTGCCCACTGGAATTCTGGGTTAAGCTCCCAATGCCCGATGGGGCAAAAACTATTGTCGAGAGTGGTTTTGGGTACATGTCGTCAGTCGCCCCTCCCCCCCTCAAAGCAACAGCAGACAATCGTTTTGCGCTTTTTTTCTTGGGTTACAAGACGCCATACGATGGCAAGCATGGAGGCCGCTCAGCTCACCGCTGCTGTTACTGCTGCTGTTAATACACGGTCTCCCACAGTATTCTTGTCAGCAAGTTAAAGAAGTACGGGCTGGATGAATGCACTATAAGGTGGGTAGAAAGTTGGCTAGATTGTCGGGCTCAACGGGTAGTGATCAATGGCTCCATGTCTAGTTGGCAGCCGGTGTCAAGTGGAGTGCCCCAGGGGCCGGTCCTGGGGCCGGTTTTGTTCAATATCTTCACAAATGATCTGGAGGATGGTGTGGATTGCACTCTCAGCAAATTTGCGGATGATACTAAACTGGGAGGAGTGGTAGATACGCTGGAAGGCAGGGATAGGATACAGAGGGACCTAGACAAATTGGAGGATTGGGCCAAAAGAAATCTGATGAGGTTCAATAAGGATAAGTGCAGGGTCCTGCACTTCGGACGGAAGAATCCAATGCACAGCTACAGACTAGGGACCGAATGGCTAACCAGCAGTTCTGCGGAAAAGGACCTAGGGGTGACAGTGGACGAGAAGCTGGATATGAGTCAGCAGTGTGCCCTTGTTGCCAAGAAGGCCAATGGCATTTTGGGATGTATAAGTAGGGGCACAGCGAGCAGATCGAGGGACGTGATCGCCCCTCTCTATTTGACATTGGTGAGGCCTCATCTGGAGTACTGTGTCCAGTTTTGGGCCCCACACTACAAGAAGGATATGGATAAACTGGAGAGAGTCCAGCGAAGGGCAACAAAAATGATTAGGGGTCTGGAACACATGACTTATGAGGAGAGGCTGAGGGAACTGGGATTGTTTAGTCTGCAGAAGAGAAGAATGAGGGGGGATTTGATAGCTGCTTTCAACCACCTGAGAGGTGGTTCCAGAGAGGATGGTTCTAGGCTATTCTCAGTGGTAGAAGAGGACAGGACAAGGAGTAATGGTCTCAAGTTGCAGTGGGGGAGGTTTAGGTTGGATATTAGGAAAAACTTTTTCACTAGGAGGGTGGTGAAACAAGGGAATGCGTTGCCTAGGGAAGTGGTGGAATCTCCTTCCTTAGAAGTTTTTAAGGTCAGGCTTGACAAAGCCCTGGCTGGGATGATTTAATTGGGGATTGGTCCTGCTTTTGAGCAGGGGGTTGGACTAGATGACCTCCTGAGGTCCCTTCCAACCCTGATATTCTATGATTCTATGTAGTGAGCATTGTAAACACCTCACGCATTATCCTGGAGTATGTGCAGAACCGGGCTAAGAGACACCAGCAAGAGGACGATTGTGATGAGGACACGGAGAAAGACATTCCTGAAAGCACGGGCTGTGCCAACTGGGACATCATGGCGGCAGTGGGGCTGGTTGATACAGTGGAATGCCAATTCTGGGCCCGGCAAATAAGCACAGACTGGTGGGACCACAGGTATGGGATGATTCACAGTGGCTGCAAAACTTTCGCATGTGTAAGGCCACTTTCCTTGAACTTTGTGAGTTGCTTTCCCCCGCGCTGAAGTGCAGGAATACCAAGATGAGAGCTGCCCTGACAGTTCAGAAGCGAGTGGCGATAGCCCTGTGGAAGCTTGCAGTGCCTGACTGCTACCGGTGAGTCGGGAATCAATTTGGAGTGGGCAAGTCTACCATGGGGACTGCTGTGTTCCAAGTAGCCAGTGCAATCACTGATGTTCTGCTATGAAGGGAGTGACTCTGAGAAATGTGCAGGTCTTAGTGGATGGCTTTGCTGCAATGGGGTTCCCCAACTGTGGTGGGGTGATAGACTGAACACATATCCCTATCTTGGCACTGGACCTCCTTGCCAACCAATACATAAACCACAAGGGATACTTCTCAATGGTGCTGCAAAAACTGGTGGATCACAAGGGATGTTTCACCGACATCAATGTGGGATGGCTAGGAAAGGTGCATGACCCTTGCATCTTTAGGAACTCCGGGCTGTTCGAGCAGTTGCAAGAAGGGACTTACTTCCCAGACCAGAAAATTACAATTGGGGATGTTGAAATGCCAATAGTTATCCTTGGGGACCCAGACTACCCCTTGCTTCCATGGCTCATGAAGCCATACGCAGGTAGCCTGGACAGTAGTAAGCAGTTCAACTATAGGCTGAGCAAGTGCAGAAAGGTGGTAGAATGTGCTTTTGGACATTTAAAAGCTTGCTGGTGCTGTTTGCTGACTAGGTTAGACCTCAGCGCAATCAACATTCCCATTGCTTTTGCTGCTTGCTGTGTGCTCCATAATATCTGTGAGAGTAATGGGGAGACGTTTATGGAGGGGTGGGAGGTTTAGGCAAATCACCTGGCAACTGATTTTGAGCAGCCAGACACCAGGGCAATTAGAAGAGCACAGCTAGGCATGCTGCGCATCAGAGAGGCTTTGAAAACCAGTTTCATGACTGGCCAGGTTACGGTGTGACAGTTGTGTGTGCTGCTCCTTGCTGCAAACCTGCCCCCTTTGTTGATTTTAATTCCCTGTAAGCCAACCACTCTCCCCTCTTCGATCACAGCTGGCAAAGGAAATAAAGTAACTATTGTTTTGAAACCATGCATTCTTCCTTTATTAATTTAAAAAAAAAAAAGTGAAATAACTGACAAGGGAGCCCGGGTGGGGTGGGGTGTGGGAGGAGGGAAGGACAAGGCCACATTGCTTATTGCAGCCACACTACAAATCAAAACTGTTTGAACAACAGCCTTCTGTTGCTTGGGCCATCCTTGGAGTGGAGTGGCTGGGTGCCTGGAGTCTCCCCCCTGTGCGTTCTTGGACATCTGGGTGAGGAGGATATGGAACTTGGAGGAGGGCAGGCCATTATACAATGGATGCAGTGGGGTCTGTGCTCGTTGGCTTTCCTGCAGCTCCAACGGACGCTTCATCATGTCCGTTTGCTCCCTCATTAGCTTCACCATCTGCCTCTGTTCTTCGTGCTCACTTAGTCCTTTCCTAGCCTCTGCCACTGAATGCCTCCATGCATTAAGCTGTGCCCTATCAGTGCGGCAGGACTGCATGAGCTTGGAAAACATGCCATCGCGAGTGCGTTTTTTTTGCCTTCTAATCTGCGATAACCTCAGGGACGGAGTTGATAGGGGGAGCATAGAAACATTGGCACCTGGAAAAAGGGAGAGTAAAATTTAAGATGATACATTTCTGAGAACAAAAGGGAGAGTCTTTCACAGTGAATCATGCAATCCACAGCAGACAGCACATGTGCTTTAGGTACAAGGTCGCATTTTGCCTTTTATATTGAGCGCCTGCTGGTATGGTGACATATCACAAATGGCTGGGCAACAGAATTTGGTTTCCAGGAAGCCATGGTAAGCCTTTTGGTACGTGGGGTTGGCTTCTTACGTCTTCATAACATGTGGGAATGGTTTCAAACTGCAGCGCCATCCTTTCCCATAGCAAGCACTGCTGGTTTGGTTTCACATTTAAAAGGAGGGGCTGTGGTTTTCAGGTGGATGTGCAGCACACACCTCCCCCCAGCCCATCACATGACTACTCTCTGGGATGATCCCTTTTAGCCAAGTGCAAACAACCCAGCATGAACGGGGTCCTTTTACTGTTTCCTTACAAAAATTCCCCTACTTCAACCAGGTGACCATGAATGATATCACTCTCCTGAGGCTAACCCAGAAGGATAAAGACCGAATGTTGCTTGAATGCGATCAAAACCCAGGACCATTCGCTGCCATGCTTTGTGTTGCAATGACTCAAGACACTGGCTTGGCGTCGTAAAGTGTCCTACCGTGGAGGATGAAATAAGGCAGCACTCCCCAGAAACCTTCTGCAAAGGCTTTCAGAGTACCTCCATGAGAGCTTCATGGAGATGTCCCTGGAGGATTCCCGCTCCATCCCCAGACACATTAACAGACTTTTCCAGTAGCTGTACTGGCCGCGAATGCATCCCAATTCTTCAGGGCAAATCAAACATTAAACACGATTGCTTTTAAACCCTGTACTGTAGTTTCAAATGTGCACTCACCAGAGCTGCCTCCTCCGCCTTCAGGGTCGGGGATCCCGCCTTGGGAGGGTAATGGCTCCAGGGTGATGAAAAGGTACTGGCTGCCAGGGAGAATGGATTCACCACCTGCCTGCTGCGCATTCTCTTCCTCCTCCTCATCCACAAAATCCTCCTCCCTGTTGCGTGAGACTCCCCCCTTGCAGGTGTCCGTGGACAGTGGTGGGGTAGTGGTAAGGTCCCCCCCTAGAATGCCATGCAGCTGATCAAAGAAGCGGCATGTATGGGGCTCTGACCCTGAGCAACCGTTTGCCTCCTTTGTCTTTTGGTAGGCTTGCCTGAGCTCCTTAACTTTCATGCGGCATGGCTGTGTGTCCCTGTTGTAGCCTCTCTCCACCATGCCCTTTGTGATTTTGGCATATATATTAGCATTTCTTCTTTTTGATCGGAGTTCGGCCTGCACAGATTCTTCTCCCCATTCAGCAATCAGATCCAGTGTCTCCCTTTTGGTCCATGCTGGAGCTCGTTTGCGATTCTGGGGAGGTCGCATGGTCACCTGTGCTGCTGAGTGTGCTATGCCGACCAAACAGGAAATGAAATTCAAAAGTTCCCGGGGCTTTTCCTGGGTACCTGGCTAGTGCATCGGAGTTCAAAGTGCTGTCCAGAGCAATTAGAGCACTCTGGGATAGCTCCCGGAGGCCAATACTGTCGAATTGCGTCTGCACTACCCCAAATTCGACCCAGCAAGGTCGATATTAGCGCTACTCCCCTCGCTGGGGAGGAGTACAGAAGTCGATTTTAAGAGCCCTTTAGACTGACGGGACAGGGTTGGTGGTGTAGATGCATTCATTTTAAAATCGACCTATCATGGCTAAATTTGACTGAACCCAGCAGTGTAGACCAGGGCTCGGTCAAAGGTAAAACTTCTGCTGACTTCAGTGAGAGCCAATGATAAATATTTTGAAAATCCTATCCTTAATATTTACCTGAACAATCACCAGAAAACAATACCCAGAAAGAGCCCCTGAAAATTGAATTAAAAAAAAAAAGATTTTTATACAAAATTCAAGATAATAATCCAGTGCTATCAGGTGCCTTTGCTATACATTAAAAATACAAATACTAATGCAGACAAAAAGTTTGCGTGAAGTTGCCATCTTTATGTGCAGAGAACACACCCTTGTGTCAAATCCAAACTTCAATGCATTTCTACCTTCCTAAAAGTTTTTGGGGAAAATGTTAGTTACAAAATTAACACCAAGAAAGTGCAGAGGTGTATATCTTTAACATCCCATAATTTCTCATCTTGTTGTCACACACACCATCTGAAATGAGTGTGCTCGTCTCAACTCCATGCTTTGTGGGAAAGAGTCCCACAAAAAGCCACCACATAAAATCTAGAATAATTCAGCACCTTCTCTGGAGAAGTCAGTGACTGAGCTGTTACAGAGATCTTGTTACTTTTTATCCCTAACCATAGGGTGTTTTCTTTTCATCAGGTTAGGGTCACCCCTGAGACAGCATGTTGGAAGCTGGGGCTGCTATCTTTTCACTATATCTAGCATCAGTATTAAAAAATGGCAGCCTTTCACCTTTCATTAGTACACAGAATCACTCAAATTCGCAATAAAAGCAGCATATTGAAATGTAAGGGAAATTCATAACACTGGAAAACATTGTTCTTCCCTAGGCAGTTTAACGTTCCTCAAACTGGATTTGAGCTTTGGTCCAAGACACGCATGGTAAGTTTTATTCAAATAAGCCCCTTAGTGAATATTCCACTGACTTAATTACAAATATTGCTCACTTGAATGCTGACACCATGAAAGACACTGACATTTTTGAAGATGACATTTAGCAGAAACATTGTACACCGGATTAGTCTTGTAAATGGGAATCTACCTGTAATACCCTCCTGAAGTGCATTTCTTGATCCCTTTTATCATTTCCTGATGAGTAATTCTAAACTCACTTCCTGGATAGAGAAGGGTAGCCATGACAGCAGCTTTTGAATGAGTGTGGATCACAGCTCCAGCTCCTAGGAGGAGAAGAAAAAGGGATACCTCTGTATTTCGTCTTGAAATGTGACTCCCTATCTTCCATTAAGATAACCTGACATGTGAAAATGAGTTTCAACACTTCAGCTGAACATCCTTGCTAATGGACTAGACAAGGAAAATAGTCAGTTCTTTCGAGCAACCAAAAGGTATGTTAATAAGAAGTCCTCTCTAATCTACAAAGAACAGTGAGAGTTATCTTTAGGGTGTCAGTAGCTAGTTTTAGTGCAAATTCCAGGCAAACCTTCTCCCTCATGCACCTAGTTTACATTTCCATCTGTTGAGATGACTAAAACATTTTAATTACATCACCAAAGAGCGCTGAGGTTCTAAAGAATTAAAAATTTGACTTATTTGTGGCAGAAGAGTACAAAGAAGATTCAAAGAACTCTGAAGAGAAGGAGAGTTTCTTTGATGTACAGCTATTTCTCTCTGGAGACTATAAACTGGTTCCCTGACATCACTTTCAATCATTTTATTTTTATACTGTGGTGTGGTGGAAAGGTCAAGCACAGGAATCACAAGGTATAAACCTGCAATGTTGTTGAAAATTGCAAGTTCTCCTTTGGATATGCAAAGGCTCTCCATGTGCAAGTTTCCTTTACAGGAAAACAAGAATAGACTCCCAAAATCTTTTTTTTTTTTGAAGGGGGGGCGGGGAGGAGGACAAGAGACACAAATCTTGTACAATTGCATAAAACTTTCAGCTACTGTTAAAATCAAATTCCATAAAATTAAACTGATAAAAATGTGCAGAAAGTGCAGAAGTGTTAGATTAATATACATTTAAAAATATTTTTAAAATATATTAAAATATATTTCTAAATGGGACCAGAGACATTAGATAAAGGTGTTGTATTGCCTTTTTTCCCCATTAGGATGAATTGGATAGAAGCAGTAGACAAACAGGGCCTTTAATCCAAGTTTACTGCAGTCATGCATGAAATGTCATGCCCGTTACTAGATCCCATTTGGGTTTGTTTCTCTCAAAGAACTGATATGGGGGATGCTGCTTCCACTTAATGTAGCAAACAATTGAGAGTTGCACTCTCTGTACTATTTCTGGCGTTTCTGATATCAACAGATGCAAGAGAAATAGAATCCTAAACTCATGACTTGGCCTGAAGTGTAATTGGAGAAAAAGGAAAAAAGTTTTGCTTTTCAGAATATTTATAATTGTAAAGTAAATACATGTTCTGTCAATAATTTGGAATCTGAATAGTGTTACATTTCTTACACCATTGTAACTAGCAATTTGGTAACCTTTACAATTGCAAAAGATTGTAATATGGCCTAAAATCTATTGGTATGAAACTACTGCAAGGTCATGAGACTATAAATTTAGCTACTACGGTATTTTCCAATTAAGGCAATATTAAATTCCAGAGATGCTACACTTATGACTTAGGAGTTTCCATTTCATGAACTGATTTATATTGTCATGAACTGATTTATATTATTGTCCGAATAAAATGCATTTATTGCATACCTCTCATGGTGTAAGCATTCATAAAGAGAGGTGTGCATTGGCTTTTCTTTAGTTGCTTGTGTGGTGGAGGGCCGCTGATGTCCCGTTCTTCTATGTCACAAACAAACATATCTTCGGGCTGTGAGAGAGGTAGAACTACTTAAACTGTGACACTCTTCCCCAAAATAGATTTACTTTTCTTCTGGGGAGATAAGTAGAAAACAGGCCTGCTTTTGGCAGCTTTACATAAACTGTATTTTTGCATTAATAAACTGTTTCTCCATGAGATTAAGCCCAAAGCTTTTTTATTTAAAATACATTCTGGCATGATGCATAATTGATCTTCCCCCATCTTTTCTTCTGCAAATACATTTAATGATCACCATATGGAAACCCAAGTGTCAATCAGTGAGAGGATTCCTATCATCCTTCATTGTATTATCTCCGATGGAGATGTGGAGCAGTGATTCCTACTCCACATTGTTTCGGAGGAGTCCCTAGTATCATAAATCAGCTGGCAGTATTTACTATTCGTCTCCAGCAGTACTTCTGTTTTTATCCTTAAGGGAGAGGAACTGAGATAGACTAAGGTAGTGGTGGGCAACCGGCGGCCCATCAGGGTAATCTGATTGTGGGCTGCAAGACATTTTGCTGACATTGACCATCCGCAAGCACAGCCCCTCGCAGCTCTCAGTGGCCATAGTTCGCCGTTCCCAGCCAATGGGAGCTGCGGAAAGCGGCAGCAAGCACATCCCTGCGGCCTGCTGCTTCCCGCAGCTCCCATTGGCTGGGAACAGCGAACCGCAGCCACTGGGAGCTGGGGGGGGGGGGGCATGCCTGCGGATGGTTGTCAGCAAAACGTCTCATGGCCCGCAATCAGATTACCCTGATGGGCCGCATGCGGCCCATGGACTGCAGGTTGCCCACCACTGGGCTAAGGTCATCTTGATCTGGGGAAATCCTACCTGCCTACAGAGCAGCCCTAGAGAAAGAAATATTTACATACAAACAAATAAAAATTAGGGCTGTCAAGACATTAAAAAAATTAATTGCATGATTAACAAAATGAATTGCGATTAATCGTACTGTTAAACAATAAGAGAATACCATTTATTTAAATATTTTTGGATGGTTTCTACATTTCCAAATGTATTGATTTCAATTACAACACAGAATACGAAGTGTACAGTGCTCACTGTATATTTATTTTTGATTACAAGTATTTTCACTATAAAAAATCCCAAAAGAAATAGTATTTTTCAATTCACATAATACAAGCACTGTAGTGCAATCTCTTTATCATGAAATATATTACAAATTTAGAATTATGTTAAAAAAACACCACCTGCATTCAAAAATAAAACAATGTTCAGTTCTAGAGCCTGCAAGTCCACTCACTTTTTGTTCAGCCAATCGCTCAGACAAACAAGTTTGTTTACATTTGCAGGAGATAATGCTGCCTGCTTCTTGTGTACGTCACCTGAAAGTGAGAACTGGCGTTCTCATGGAACTGTTGTAGCCAGTGTTGCAAGATATTTACATGCCAGATGCGCTACAGATTCATATGTCCCTTCATGCTTCAATCACCACTCCAGGGGACATGCGTCCATGCTGATGACGGGTTCTGCTCAATAACAATCCAAATCAGTACGGACCTACGCATGTTCGTTTTCATTATCTGAGTCAGATGCCACCAGCAGAAGGTTGATTTTCTTTTTTGGTGGTTTGGGTTCTTTAGTTTACGCATCGGAGTGTTGCTCTTTTAAGACTTCTGAAAGCATGCTCCACACCTCATCCCTGTCAGATTTTGGAAGGCACTTCTGATTCTTAAACCTTGGGTCAAGTGTTGTATTTATCTTTAGAAATCTCACATTGGTACCTTCTTTGCGTTTTGTGAAATCTGTAGTGAAAGTGTTCTTAAAATGAACAACATGTGCTGGGTCATCATCTGAGACAGCTACAACATGAAATATATGGCAGGATGCAGGTAAAACAGAGCCGGGGACATACAATTCTCCCTCAAGGAGTTCGGTCACAAATTTAACTAACAAATTATTTTTTTTAAATGAGCATCATCAGCATGGAAGCATGTCCTCTGGAATGGTAGCCAAAGCATGAAGAGACATACGAATATTTAGTATATCTGGCACGTAAATAGCTTGCAATGGCTGCTACAAAAGTGCCACACAAATGCCTGTTTTCACTTTCTGGTGACATTGTAAATAAGAAGAGGGCAGCATTATCCCCTGTAAATGTAAACAAACTTGTTTGTCTTAAGTGAAGGGCTGAACAAGAAGTAGGACTGAGTGGCCCTGTAAGCTCTGAAGTTTTACATTGTTTTGTTTTTGAGTGCAGTTATGTAACAAAAAAAAAAATAAAAAAAAAATCTACATTTGTAAGTTGCACTGTCACGAGAAAGAAATTGCACTATGGTACTTGTATGAGGTGAACTGAAAAATACTATTTCTTTGGTTATAATTTTTACAGTGTAAATATTTGTAATAAAAAATAATATACACTGATTTCAGTTACAATACAATATATATAAAAATATTTAATACATTTCAATTGGTATTCTATTGATAACAGTGCAATTAAAATTGCGATTAATAGTGATTAATTTTTTTTAATTGCTATTCATTTTTTTGAGTTAATCATGTAAATTGACTGAGATTAATCGACAGACCTAATAAAAATATTTAGAACAGAAGCTTTAACACACAGTTACCCAATTGCATGTATACATTATTAACTAAAACTGTAGCAAACTAGCTGAATGTTGGGTTGTTGCAGAACAAATCTGGGGCTGAAGTAGATTTCAGATATCATGGTCAGTACTAATTTAAGGACAAGAAAACTCAAAAGGAGTAACCTACTTACGTCACTGAAGAAGTACTGAATTGCTGTCTGAGATCACAGAATACTAGGAGAAATCATCAGTGGTCTCAAGAAGGTAGTCAGTAATAATAAGGTGTTTCAGACTTCATAACAAGAAAAAAACCCAAACTGCTTTGAAAGAACACTCAGAATAAATAGCTCACTAAAAGTAATTTTGTTACTTTTCAGGGATGAGTTCTGAGGTAAAAAACAAAGTTTTACATACCTGAATTCTTTCCTTTTGGACTCCTGATGGCGCAATGTAGATTTCATCTCTAGGAAAACATATAGAATTTAGCTCCATGTATAACAGTGGTTCTCAAAGCCGGTCCGCCGCTTGTTCAGGGAAAGCCCCTGGTGGGTAGGACAGGTTTGTTTACCTGCCGCGTCTGCAGGTTCGGCCAATCGCGGCTCCCACTGGCCGCGGTTCACAGCTCCAGGCCAATGGGGCTGCGGGAAGCGGCGCGGTCCAAAGGATGAGCTGGCCGCCCTTCCCGCAGCCCCCATTGGCCTGGAGCGGCGAACCGCGGCCAGTGGGAGCCACGATCAGCCGAAACTGCGGACGAGGCAGGTAAACAAACTGGTCTGGTCTGGCCCGCCGGGGGCTTTCCCTGAACAAGCGGCGGACCGGCTTTGAGAACCACTGATGTATAAGATATAGAATTTGAAGTATATATAATTTGCTAGCGCCATTTTAGTACTCTACCCTTTATTGATAAAGAATTAACTTACACAGCACATGATTATGCAACCACACTTGTCCTCCCACACATTCACATACAGATGGTTTTCAATATGCAACACTGATCTTACTAGAACAGTTGGAAGCTCTGAGAATATCCAAAACGTAAATAGTTCTTTCAAACTGCCTACAGATTTAACTGAGTATATTTGTATCACTGAAGAGAAAAAAAAACCACACCCCACATTAGTTGGAATTGAAGGAAACAGAAGGGAATTTGCAAGTAGACACTGAGTGATGCAAGAAAAAACAGGGCCAAACCTATCATTTATAGCTTAATATCAATTAGTTATTAGAGTATGTAATCACCTTTAGTTACTGGGAAATACACTTATCTATATGGTAACCATTAAATTGTATTATATATGTTTTAATGTATGAATAAATATACAGTATTTAATTCACACAGAAGAAAACACTGAACAATTCAATAAACTGAACAATTTATGTTCAAGTGGAAATACCTAAAGCTTGCAAGCCTTATGTGAATGAAGAATTTCAACATCTTTACATAAATTAAAATTATTTAAAAATAGGATGTGAAATATTTTCAGTAAAGGCAATAAAAAGGATAATATTTGTAATCACTATTCATCTTCAAAGGTCTTATTTTAAAATCTGTAGAGACACCTAGTGAACAATTAGTAAATCTACAGATAAATTTCCAGAAATTTCAGCACAAAGACTCTGTTAGTTTCCTAAGGAAAACATGGAGCTCATATTTATGGACAAGACAGAGTCCTTTGAATAAGATATAACCTTCAAGATAGTATACTTATCTTGACAAAACACGTGATATCTGAGATACAAAAAAATGTGGTTTTAATGGATTAACTATTTGCAGTACGAATGTATTAATACTAATGAATTTAATCATTGATACTTGGTGCCATTCTATGAGCAAGATAACTAATGTGGCAGAGCTCTGACCTTGTCTCAGTGGGTCCCGTGCTTCCTGGAGGATTACGCTAGCCTCAGAGGCTCACTGTGACCCTCTATGTAGCCCTTCTCCCTCTAGAGGCAAGGGTCACAGCCTACTGAGCCATTTTCATCATAAGCCAGCAAGGAGGTTGGTGAGAGAACTCCCACAGTCTCTGCTGTCCCTATGGGCTTGTTCCAGAACAGTTTAGCCTCCTGTCCTGACAGGGGCCTGTCTTCCCCTCTTAGGAGGTGTTTCTGTAGTGTCAAGTTCAGGGGAACCCGGGCCCGACCTCTACTCCCGGTTCCAGCCCAGGGACCCTAATGGCAGCAGCTGTTGGCAGCTGACCTTTTACTGCCACAGTTGCTACATTTCCCTGGGCCGCTTCCCCACAGCTCTCCCGCTTCTCTCTCTCAACACCTTCTTCACCCTTACCATAGGGCTCCCTTTCTAGTGGCTTGAGGGTATCTTCATTACCCAGCCCTTCAGTTGCACTTCCGCTCCCCTGGCCTGACTGGAGTGAGCCCTTTTATAGTATCAGAGGGGCTGTAATTAGAGTCAAGTGTTCACATTAGCTTAACAGCCTCACCTGACTCTTTGCAGGTTAATTGGAGTCAGGTGTTCTCATTAGCCTAATGACTTCAATTAACTCTTTGCAGGCTAACTGGAGTCATGTGTCCACCCTAGCCTGGAGCAGCCCCTTCTCTGGTCAGTCAGGGAACAGAAAACTGCTTATCCAGTGGCCAGTATATCTGCCTTCTACTACTCTGCTGTACCCAACTGGCCTGGGTCTATCACACTACGAAAGTAGTATGTTAAGCAATTGATTACTATTTGATTGCTACTGAAACAAAGAGACGTCCCTCCTTTCTAAAAGAAAAATTACTTGTTTTAAAATTAAATGTTTAATGAAGAGTTGACAATAGAATATAGTATTTGAAATGTAGGACAGTTGATCAAGAGTCATAGAACAATTTTCCAATTCAGTGCCCTACATCCAAACTAGTGCAATTATTCTAAATCATTCATGAGATTCCACCAGTGAGTAATGATGATGAAAACTTGTTTCTCTCACCAACAGAAACTGGTCCAATAAAAGGTATTACCTCACCCCCCTTGTCTCAAACAGAAAATGAGGCAGAGAGGTTAAGTGACCTGTCCAAGGCAACAAAGGTAGTCAATGTCAGCACACACATTAGAACTAAGGACAGTTCTAAATGGCTCTAACTGTGCTCAGACTAATACACCATTCCACCCTGTAAAAAACTTCAGAGGATATAGCAGTCTTTTGAGCTGCTTAACCTCACACTTGTAAAATCAATGTCCTCTACTTCAGATAAGATGCTTGAAAAGCAACATAGTTGCATGCATGTGGTGAGGCGAGGGGTACTGACAAGTCTCAGTGTTTCACTACTTTGTGACTTCAGATCACATTTATCTTGCACTAACGGTGCATCTGTGGTGTAATTATGACTAAGGCTCCGTGTTTGTCATGGAGGTCATGGAAGACTTTCTGCGACTTCTGCAGCAGCCTTGTGTGGCTGGCCCAGGAGCCACCTGAGCAGCTTGGGCAGCCCCTGGGTCAGTTGCACTAGCTGCTGCTGCGGCAGTCTCAGGGCCCTCCTGCCCTACAGCATCAGGAGTTTGGGTGTGTGGGGGCTCAGGGCTTGGGGCCGCTGCTTACCTGGGTGGGGGCTCCTCTCCCTCAGCTCTTAGCTCCACTTGCTGCCTCTGCCCCCAGGCACTGCCCCGGCAGCTCCCATTGGCCATGGTTCCCAGCCAATGGGAGCTGCAGAACTGGGGCTTGGGGCCTGTCTCGGGATGGAGTGGAGACAGCACGTGGAGCTGAGGCCACTGCTTCCCAGGAACTGGGTAGGGAGCCTGCCCCAGCCCCACTAACCCTCCCCAGCACCCATGCCCCTTCCCCCCGCCAGGCCATGACTCCTCCCCCACAACACCCTCCCGGGCCATGAGTTGCCCCGCCCAAGCACCCACTCCCCCACTTCTCCAGCACCCACGGCACCTCCCGAGTCCGCCCCCAGTTTTAGTCAGGGGTATTTTTAGTAAAAGTCATGGACAGGTCACGGGTCCGTGAATTTTTGTTTACTGCCCATGACCTGTCCATGACTTTTACTAAAAATACCCATGACTAAAACTTAGCCTTAATTATGACTATGGTTCCTTTCTTTCAATGGCCACTAAGAGGAGCTCTGCGTCCATTAATAACATCAAATTTATCAAGCTGACTAGATAGTGGTACATTTCATGCAAAATTATACAGCAAAAAGTGGTTCCTACTGCAAGTCATCTTATCTTCTTGTTGCCTGACCTGCCTAAATTATCTCCCATTAATACATCTTCAGGATTTATCTGAATACAAGAATTATTCCTTTCTTCTCAGAGACCAAGAATGTTATCTCTGCAACATATCTTTGTCTAATGCCTCACTCCTGAATTTCAGCCATCCTTCATGAATTGTGGTGCACTCACCGCTTATTCAACTGACCCCATCATCTGTATAGTTATCGCTTTCAAAACCCCCACTTACCCATGTTTCAAGCTGATTCCTCCACCAGTTCCTGTGACCCATCCTAAATGATAAAACTGCTTACAGAGCTCCGGGATCAGATTTCTTGGATGTAACTTGTCCTAAAAAAAAAAAAAAAAAAAAAAGTAATTGTCCACTTATAAATGTTGGAATCAATTGCATGAGATATCTGATTCACACAGAAGGACTTCAAAATCAAAAAAAATCTCACTGGTGCCTGAACTAAAGACTGACAGTATGTTTGTATGCTGCCCTGGACATTTTATGTGGGCCACATTAGAAAAACAAAAAAAATCAGATGGCATTCATAGTTGGAAGGCCTGGTCCAAAGCTCAGGGCAGTCAATGAACTTTAGATCGATCCCACCAAGATTAGCGAGAAAAGAGAAAGATTAGGTCATCTAGTCCATCCACTGACCTTTGCCAATACAGGATAACTATCCTTATGATCACAAAGTAGCATAATTTTTCTCTTATTTCTCCTTCCATGCCCTAAATACATTTGCCCATCCTTAGTGTTTACATCCTTCAAATGTTTTGAAGGCAGTTAATTCCTCCCCTTGTGAAATTACACATAGGCTAACTTCCTGTGCATCTATCCCACCATAACCACTACCCCAAACTTGCATTGTAAATTCATATCACATGACTGAAGAGTTTCCACTGAGTGCCAAATAAAGGAACGTTTTCCATCATCTCTAGGAGTAAGTGTAGGACCTGCTTTTAGAAGTCTGTGTGATACATACTTCCTCCTCTTGAATGGTTTTTGTGTAGGGTTATTTTGCAAGATTTTAATTTGAATTACAATAACAAAATTCCTAATTTTATTAATGGGATATATCTACTATGATTATGAATATGTATGGATCATACTGTATAAGTTTTAGATCTGTTTTATTTTCTTTTTACTTAGCATTTAAATAATATCAAAAGAGGAAGGCTCACCTCACCAGATCACTTGACTAGCTTCACATTCCTACCATTTTACGATGTGAGAATGCCTCAGATGCTGTTTAGCTATCATCTTAATTGCTCCATTTTAATATTTCTTTCAGAGAAAACATTATTCAATTTAATATAATCACTAATTTTATAAACACAATGGAATATTAAATAAAAAAAAAGTATATATAGTTCCTGAAGGTGAGTACAGTGTCACAGACTCATTCATAGTTCATCTGGGATTTTTGCAGCTCAGCTTTGCTTTACTGTTTAAATATCAGACATACTAAAGGGAGCACTGGTCGAGCGCTGCATAAAACTAAAAAACACAGGGAAGAAGTATACTAAGTAACAGCACTCAGAAAATGAATACTATTATGTATCCAACATTAGGGAAGTTGTTGAAATGTCTTCTTATTAGTATTTACAACATTAATGGATTTTACATACTACATGGAAATGCAGCTATTTCTGGGCTAGAGAGCCGCAATTTATAAATGCACAATAGAGGTTTAATTTTACTTTGTTTATGACAAGAAAACTGTTCAAACTTTTATATTTTTGTTTGAAAGACCTGAATACACACTTTGATCTCCAACTTGTAACACAGTAACACATACTTCAGTATCACTGGTTCCTGAAGCTTCTACCTTTGAAGACTTGTCACTAACTTCACAGGCTATTGCTGCCTGTTCTGATTTCGCTACTCTTCCTGTAGAATCTCTTTTCATGAAAAGTATCATTTACTGATTAATTTTGGATTCTGTAACTCATTCTTTAGTTCACCTAGGAAAAAGGGGATAGTGATTGGGAACCCAAGACATTCCCATGTATCTGACACCAAAGTTAGTTTTGCAAACCAGATGCTTTGGTCTTGTTGCTTACAACTCTATGGAGCCAATAACATTCACCCTTAGAAACTGGTTTTCCCCTTCCTGATGTAGAAAGTTTGATTTCTCAAGCACAATAGATAGACAATATTTTACATTTATCTAAAACCAATAAAATACTATGTACAAGAATATCTGAAAAACACACCTTTAAGAAAGGTAATATTTTTCTACAAAGGAAACCTGAAACTGAAAATTCCCTAAATACTTTCATCTGCAGTATCATTTAGTTTCACTGAGCTGAAAATGTAAGTAACTCATTTTTGGTTCTCCCCTGATGGAAAAAGCTATATTAAATACATTTTAATTAAACAGTCAAATCTATTTCCCAAATACTTATGCTGTTTAACAATGCCATGATCCTGCAAAAACTCATGCACATACTTAATTTTACCACTACAAAGCAAGTGTATGTTTGCATAATATGGGCCTTAGTTTTGATAGCACACTAGTGTATATAAAATTATAAGTCAAATTTGATTTTAATAATTCTGTCACCCTCCAGACACATAATACAATTCCCAGAGCCTCTTCCTTTTTTAAACTTCATTCACAATACACTATTAAAAGTTTCTAACCTATGTACTACGTTCCTATTTTTTCTTTCAACTTCAAAGAAAACTTGTCTCCTTACTAATTTGATTAAAAATAACATGCCATTACACTTGAGTGCATAAACACGTTTCATATATGCCTGTTATGTAATATGAGTTTATATATGTGTATAAATTGTATATGATGATGACTCTACATGATGACACTATTTCTAGGTGCACCGAAGTGAGCTGTAGCTCACGAAAGCTCATGCTCAAATAAATTGGTTAGTCTCTAAGGTGCCACAAGTACTCCTTTTCTTTTTGCATATTCTCTCTGGTTGGTAGGGAGCCTGTCATAAATGCTGTGACCACGACAATACAATTGTTTCCTTTAGTTTTAACATCACTGGAAAAATTGAGATGAATTAAAAAAAAAAGTTCACATTCAGCAATATTTTTTTTTTTAAATCAAGAAGATTAAGAAATTCCCAACATTTTCCCACAGAATTCCAGGGTTACAAAAAACAAAAAACACCCCTCCTGTATTTTTCCAGGATCAGCAAATGCTCTATTTATGAAAGCATCTGGTTTCATCACATAGCCATGAAGATCAACTATGGTATTTTAAATCAAATACAACAGTGTTTCCAATTTTTAAAAATTAAATGGTTATATAGATTTAACATTGTAATCCTCTCCCATAACAGACAATGGCTGTATTCTTCATATGAACCTTAGCTGTGAACATGTTTAAAAGGCACTTGGAAATTCAACAGACATAATCCAGGATTAGTTTTTGATAAATCTGGGCTAGCTATCATTTGTACAACAGATATAAATTGAAACACAGTCATCACTGTTCTGCTGTGGCTTATTATCTTTTGAAAACAACATTGACTGTGTTTTGTCGTCAAGTGAAGCAAGACAGTTAAGAAAAGCAGCTTGTTAAAATGAACAGAAACTAGAAGATTTTAAACTATATAATTATAATACATTTTAACTGAGTGAGTCCGTGTATAAGAATCCTAAGCATTTATATTTACATTGGTGAAAAATAAATTTGACAATTAAAATTAAATCAGTTTTAAAAATCTAAATTGTCATTAGTAACAGTTAAAATACAGTTTTAATAGGAGTTTTATACTGAGATTGCTATTGATTTGTCATTCTTCATTTTTCACACTTAGGCAGATGCCAAGTTAACACACATTAGACCAGATACTCAGTTGATGTATATCAACACAAGTCTACTGAAGCCAATGGAGTAACTTGAGTAAGGTGATCTCTTTTGGACCAACTTCTGTTGGTGAGAGAGAGAATCTTTTGAGCCTACTCAGAGCTTTTCTTCAGGTCTGGGAATCTTACTTAACTGTTTCAGAGTAGCAGCCGTGTTAGTCTGTATTTGCAAAAAGAAAAAGGAGTACTTGTGCCACCTTAGAGACTAACAAATTTATCTGAGCATAAGCTTTCGTGAGCTACAGCTCGCTTCATCGGATGCATCCGATGAAGCGAGCTGTAGCTCACGAAAGCTTATGTTCAGATAAATTTGTTAGTCTCTAAGGTGCCACAAGTACTCCTTTTCTTTTTACTTAACTGTGACCCTCTGAGTAAGTTTCCTGGACCTGCAGAAGTGCTCTGTGTAAGCTCAAAAGCTTGTCTTTATCACCAACGGAAGTTGGTCCAATAAACGATATTACCTCACCCACTTTGTCTCTCTGGGAATTGGATGCTTTATTAAAGTTATTTTTTTTAAAAGCCAATAGAGTCTAAGGTGTCAAGGAAAATTAGTTTTTTTCATGTGACTGCAACCATTTGTACTACATTAGGGTCTCAAAATGTGTTAAATTATTTTTATATTGCAATATAAGGTAATTTAACAGGTTTAATAAATTTCATTAAGTTTAATAAGTCCATTAGTATGATTTTTGAAGACAGTTTTCAATAGCTTTACGATCCAAAATACAGTGGCCCACCAATGCTATTTTAGGACTCTAGGGTGAATATCCATATGTATTAAATATGTGTCTTCCCTTGACAAAATCTTAGGGACAATATGTATATTTCCCTTAGAAACAAGTGCAATGAACCAGACATATGCAGAAGAAATCATACAGCTGATATTTCACAGTAGCTGTTTCTAAAGGCACCAGATCCTTGCAGTAAATCACCACAAGTCTTCTTTGGATAGCTACAATACTTTAAAGCAAGTTTAATTTAGTAAAAGCAGCTATTGACATACATAATCTAAATGAAATTAAAAATATAGATAAATTTATCCAAGATAGATTTATTTGTCCCAAAGATAGATTTCTTTGTTTGTCCCAAAACAGGATTTGTTCTAGTTGCTCTTATGTATGAGAATTATTTGAACATTTAAGATTGATAAAATGATTATAAAACTAAAGTTGACTAAAACACACCTTGGTGCATTATGACTAAGGCTACAATTTAGTCACAGAGGTCACAGAATCTGTAACTTCCAGCGACCTCTGTGACTTCAGCCTGGGGTGGTTGGGAGCTGCCGGGTCCCCTGCTGCTCATGGAGCTGAGGGGTACCCTTGCCATCTCTGGCAACACCAGGAGCGCCAAGCTGCCATGGGTGGTGGGGTACCCCCGAGCTCACGGCCATGGAACCCCCAGAGATCCTGGCTGCTACTGGTGGCGGGGGAATCCCCTGAGCTCCTGGCCACTGCGGGGGAACCCCTGAGCTCCTGGCTGCTGCAGTGGGGGCTCCTGAAGCTGGTGGGGGAATCTCCAGTCGCCATGAGCCGGAGGAGCCCCCAGAACTGCAGGCAGCACGGGTTCCCTGCAGCAGCTGCAGGCAGCTCCTAGCCTCTGCACAGCTGCCTACTTCAGGCTGTGTGGGGACCGGCAGATCCCCATTTTTTCACAGGTATTTTCAGGAAAAGTCACGGACAGATCATAGCTTCCGTGAATTTTTCTTTTTTGCCTGTGATCTGTCCATGACTTTTACTAAAAATATCTGTGACAAAATCTTAGTCTTAGTTATGGCCCTTATTTAACTACTATGAATGCACCACATCAGGCTTTCATTTTGACAGATCTTGAGTTGGGGTAGGTCAATCAATACTTGATGGGTGACCGCCAGAGAAATCTCAGCTGCTGCAGGAAAGTGTCAGGCAACTCACTCTTCCCTTCCAGTCAGTACCAATTCAGTGACAGAATATTATTGAGGTGTTCCCTGCTGTTGCTCATGCAACCTTTTAGCTAGTAGAACAGAGGTCCTTAAGTAATTAAAAGATTCCATTGCCATTTCAGAAGAGTTAGGAATGTTTGCTCCTGTGCCCTCACCTAATTCCAGCGCAGGTGATCACACCACGCCGAACTACGACAGTTGTCAAGTACGTAAAAGACTGTTACAAAGAGGAGGGAGAAGAATTGTTCTCCTAAACCTCTGAGAATAGGACAAGACTCAATGGACTTAAATTGCAGCAAGGGAGGTTTAGGTTGCTACATCAAGTAGCAGTTTTTTACAATCTATACTTATCAATAACTGCTACATATAGCACATTCCTACACACACACTATAGTGCAAGAAACTGCTCCCTGTAGGCATTTGCTACACCAGGTAGCAGTTTTACAAAACAGCAGTTTCTTACACTCCGCTACGTATCAGTAACTGCTACCAGTAGCACATTCCTGTGGAGAGCAGTTTAATACACTACAGGCTGCATGTCACTGAGGGATAAAACCACTCCCGATGCCATTTATAAAGTGGCCTGGGAGCCTCCCAGCTCAAGAGCTGGGTCCCGCAGAGCGCTGAGCTTTCGGTCCCTGAACCACCTGAGCGCTTCCGCGCACGCGGCCAAGCCGGGCCCCGCGCGGTGGCCCCCGGCCCTCAGATGCCGAGGCCCCGCCGCCTACCTGCGGCGCATCCCCGGCCACGCAACCGCCTCCGCGCTGGCAGCCGAAGCCGCCCCCCGCCGCAGCCATGGCGCTGTCTGGACACACGGAGCCAGCCAGCGCCGGGGAGGACCCCGGGTCCTTCCTCGCCCTCGGCGCAGGCAGGGACTCGGCTGCGGGGAGCCCAGGGTCCCCGCTCAGGCGGGGAGGGGGCAGCCCCAGGGCGGGATTGTCCCCGCCGCTTGCTGGGGCGGCGCCGTGAGTCAGGTGCAGTCGGATCCCCGCCGGGGCAAGGGGGCGCCTCGCCCGCCAGCCCGAACCCCGCCCCCCGGGCCATGCCCCAGGCTGAGGCCGGCTCTCGCCCAGCCCGGACTCCGAGTGGCTGAGGCGGCCCCAGGCCCGGGCCCGACGCAGAGCGGGGGGCGAGACGCTTCCTTCTCCAGCGGCCAACACGCCGGGGAGGGGAGAGAAAAGACCCGTGGCCGGAGTATCTGTCTGGGCGTAACCCCCAGCGGGGGCCTGACCTAGGCGGAGACCGGGGTGATGAGCCCGGGCACCGGTGCCCGGTGATGTGGAGGCAGCTGGCACCTGGGTACGCAAGAAGGAGGTGGCAGAAGGAGCCTCACGTTGTGTATCCCGGCTGGCAGGCGCAGGCCCCGGTCTGTCCTGTCCAGCCGTTGTGTCTCGTCTTAGACCCAGCTCCTGAGCTCTCCTGGGCAGGATCCTCCGCGGACCCCTCTTCGTGCGGTGGGGCCACGGCGCAAAGTACCAACCACGGTGGCCAACGCTTGTGACTGTACCGTGGGGTTCGCTTTAAATGCCCGGCTTCTGGAGTTAGGTGGTGGTTGTTAGGTGTGAATCTCGCTTGTCATTAAAAAAAAAAAGTTTTGTCACGGCGAAGGACAGCTTGGGCAAGGGATCCAAGGGAAACCCCACGGCTCATACACCGGATAGCAAACAAACCCCAATTTTCTTATTAAAAAAAACAGTCTTTCTAAGTAATCACATTATTTTGGGGCTCTGACTGATGATTTTTGAACGCTCAGGTTTGGCAATACTGAAACAAGACGGGTATTATGGGGAAATCAAATCCTACACCCCACCTGAAGCCCTGCCCTAGCCAGGTGCTCGACACAAATGACAACGCTTCTCTGGCTTGCATTGATGAGAACGGGTTTTGAATTGAAGTGTGTGTCTTTGGGCAGGGAGGTAGCCAGTCCTGCTCCCTCTGTAGGCGGGGTAGCGGGTTCCGCCATACCGGAGCACACAGTAGCCCTGGCTGCAAGGGGGTGCTTATCTCTGTTGAGACAATTAGGGGTGGGACAGCTGTTGTGTGTGCCGGGCGGGGAAGGGGGGGCGGGTATCTTTTTTTTCTCAGGCAGTGAGTTGGACAGCCCTAGCCTTGGGTGGGAGGAGAGCAAGATGGCAGCCTCCTTGTGGCTGAGCTGCCGCAGCAAAGGGATGGTCAAACTACTCTTGGGTGGGAAACTAGTCGCGGGGGCTTGTGCTTCTCTCCGCCTTGGAGGCGGCTGGAGGCTTCTGCACAGGAGCCACGAGCTGCTGGGTGAGTATTTGGCCTCAGTCACAAACAGGTAGTTCTTAGTTGGCTGCCTGTGCTGCAGCTGTGTGGAGGACAGCACTGACTTCCAGGGGCAAGGAAAGGGGATGGTAATGACAGAGGCCAGGTGTCTGCGAGGAGCTTGTGGTTAGGGCAGAGTATCTCTGCAAGCTGGGTATGGTGGTGAGTAGGTGATCTGGACAGAGGAGAGGGTCCATGGGATACCTGCTGAAGTGAGTGGGCAGTAATGTTGGGGTGTGAAGGGTTGGCATGGGGGAGAAGCAGAGTGGACTTCATGATTAGCCAGTGGAAGAGAATGAAGGGGGTGGATAGCGATGCTCTGTTTGGCCAGTGGAAATAGGATGAGGGATGTAAGGCCTGGGAAGAAAGGAAGACGGTGGTGTGGCACCAAGCTTGGTGTCTAGAGGACAAAGTATATGGCAAACGGGTTTAGACTATTTTCTAATGATAGTTGTGGCTGCTTTTGAGTTGAGTGGCTAAAGAATACTGAGATCTGTCTTCAAGAACTAAAGCTGTACTTTCTCAAAGTCCTCTAACTCCCAAATTCCTTCTGTGATTTACCTCCATCCATTTTTCTGCTCCTGGCTCCTGACAAAAAAAAAAAATCGTTTAGTGTGAGATTAAGTCTGAAAATCTGTAAAACAAAAGAAAGTATTCTGTGCAAGTTACAGGGTCAAATGTAGGACTAAAAATGGAAGCAACCTTTCATCCTGAAAGGAGGATTCCTGACTCCAGAATTTGCTCTCTGTCTCTTTGAGCCAGAGTTTGGTCTTCAGCTAAAATGAGCATCTTTTAAACCTGGTAGTAGTTATTGGGAAGTTTTCTAGCAGTACTGCAGGAGGAGGAGTCTGTAGATTAGAGATGACATTGGTTGAAAAGTTTTGAATGAAATTTTTCATCTTTATGAACTGAAAATGTTTGCAAAATTGTCAATGTTATCGAAATATTTTGGGTTTTGCTCAACTTTTCACAAATTTTTATGGAAAATGACCATTTCAATAAAAACAGTGAAATTTTGCCAAAAAATGGTGCCTTCAGACCACCGTGAAGCTGAAACAACTTCAGAATTTCTAAATATTTTGTTATTTAAACTCTCCTCCCCCAAATTCTGAAACATTGGAGTTGCTGCTTGTGACTCCTTAATTAGTTCTCAAAATTCCGGTAAGCATAGGTACCGGGGTTTTTTTAACAGGATACCTATTTTTTTAAAATATCTGTTCAGTGAGACATCTAATGAACTGAGCACTCTGATCAGAAAAGGACAAATGAAGTGAAAATCATTAAGTGATCAGGGAATAAAGGGGATGGGTGGAATAACGGACAAAGTGGAAAGGAATTGAGACAGCGGTGATGGGGGCTGCTTATTTAAATAGGAGTGGAAGTAGAGTGGGAGAGTCACAGCGAAGCCACTTGGAGCTTTTTAGATCTATGAATTTAATTTCACTTATTTCTGATTATCCCTATAGACTTTATTCTACAGTCCTTACCTAGGCAAAACTTCAGTTCACTGTGTTTTGCCTGATTAAGGATTCCTGCTTCTAGTCCTACTTGCTATATTGCTTGCCTCAATGACAGCATTTAATTTTTTGTTGTGTGGGTGGGAGGGGGGTAATGCATGTTTCTGTTGAGGTTTGAAGCTTTTTTCTGACATCTCTCATTTTCTGGGGTGTATGTCTGTAAATTCTGTAGTAAAATGAACAATTTTTAATTTCAAACCACATGCAAGGATTTTCTTAAATAAGAGCTCAGATTAATATATAATTTTCAAATTGCATTTTAAAATAGCTGACAAGTCTTTCTACCTTTGTCTTTTTTCACTTGCCAGGACCTGTGTTTTGCACTTACAATAGCACCTTTCATCAAAGGATCTCAAAACTCTGTCATTTATAGAACTCAATTTTAGATTAAATCTCATATTCTCTTGTGATAAGGATAAGTAGGAATATCCCTATTTTACAGCTTTGTTGAGACACTGGAGCAATGAAGCACAGAGGAAACAAAGTAATTTGCCTGGTGTCCCATACCAAGTTATTAGTAGAACAAAAACAGGGCCACAACTCCTATTCCCTTGCTCTAACTGTTCTAAAATCAGCTCATGTTCTTGCCACCAGTGAGTGGATTATTTTTTAATACAGTGAAAATTACTAAAACAAGACGGAGTATTTATTTCTCTTCTGGACTGTTCTGTCAGAGTTCTCTCAGTCATCAGTTTCTGCAGAATGCAAGTTTTCATTTAAAAAAAAATTATTAGGTTTCTATCACTTATGGTTGCAAAGGTAGTATTCCTGTCTACTTGATTCTACATGTGTACAGCTTTTCTGCTGCTTCTCAAGTAGCAGCAGAGAAAATTTGATAAGACTCTGGTATGTTTTGGGGAGGGTCAGTGGTAAAACTGACAAGAATCATGTCACTTTCACTCTGATACTTAGGAAAGTTAGGAGCCACTCTACTGGCAGGTAATGGGACTATTCACTGGCAAGGAAGACCCAAAAATAGACTGTGGGGAAGAAGAGAATTCTGTATATAAGATGGAAGAAAGACTTTCAAATTTATGACACACCTACTAGCCAGAAAATGATGAGAAGGAACCCCAAGGAGGGTCAAGAGGCAGTACTTTGATGGGCTATATTCCTCCCCCTTCCCAGGAACTATGAGTTTCTTACCAGGATGTTATTTCTCAACCTCATTGGTAGTGTCCTTCTCTCACCTGGTATATCAGTCTCTGGTTAGTAGATGTATTGGATGCGTTTCAAGCCTGGGTGAGTTTTTATACTTATAAAAATACACTATAACCTATTAGTAATACTTTGTAAATGTGTGATGTGATGTTCAGTGTTTAATGCCCTAGTTCACCAACTTTCAGGTATAGTTACAAAGAAGTATGCTCCCATTGAGGACAGAGGAGATCCCAGAAGACTTGGGAAGAGAAAACATAGTGCCTCCCTTTAAAAAGGGGAATTATAGAACAGACAGCCTAACTTTGATAGCTGGAAAGATACTGGAACAAATTATTAATCAATTTGTAAGCACCTAAAGGATAATAGGATTATATGTATTAATCAACATGGATTTGTCAAGAATAAATCATGCCAAGCCAACCTAATTTTCTTCTTTGATGGGTTTATTGGCCTGGTTAGTAGGGGAGAAGCAGTAGATGTGAGATATCTTGATTTTTAGTAAGGCTTTTGACATAGTCCCACATGACATTCTCATACGTGAACAAGGGAAATGTGGTCGAGATGAAATTACTAGAAGGTGGGTGTGACCCAATGCTCCCCTGTATTCACACCCTATACACAACTGTAATAACCTTTGTACAAAATATGCCTTCTGAGGTACCATTTGAAAACTAATAACTTGCTGGTCAATAATATCATGGTGAAATGTGTGCAACAACACTATATGTGAAGTTATAACTTTCCCCTGTATGATGTTGATAGCACATGTTCAAACCCACATAGACCTACTTAACCACTCCTGCCTAACTGGGGCTATCTTAAAGGAATGTGTGTTTACCTCAATTTACATATACATAGTAAACAAGGTCCTTGAGACAGCAAGAGGGAGATGAGGCAAATCTGCACTTCAACATATACAAAGGAGAAGAAAAAGCAGGAGAGCACCTTCATGACCAGACTACACCTCACCTTCTTTATTGTTTGAATAAACTTTCTTTGAGGGGTAATCCTTAGATGAAACCACTTCAAAGGGGACTGGACTATAAAAGTTAGGGGTAAAAACACCCCAGGGATTCTTTCTCTCTCTCTCATTCACTCACTTTCACCTAAAAAGACAAAGGAACCAGCCCTTTGGACTTTCAAGGCAGATTCTGACTTGAGAATTTGGTCAACTATGTTGCTGGGAACATGTGGTAAGAATTTTATCTTGAATCAAGTCTAGTTTAAGTTGTGTCTTACCTACCAGGAAGCATTTTATCTGTATTTCTCTTGTAACCATTTCTGATTTTAATGCCTTGTACTCACTTAAAACCTATCTCTTTGTAGTATAATACACTTTTTATTCTGTAGTCACAACTAATCAGTGTTGTGTTTAAACTGAACTGTTTGGTAACTCCAATTAAAGTAGCAAACTGTTGTACATTGACCCCTTACAGGCATAATGGACCTCTAATATCTGAACTGCCCAGGAGAGGGCTGGGCAGTGCAGAACACTCGTTTTTGGAAGCAATCCGGGACTGGAAGTGTGTTGCGGTCACTCTGAAAGTAGTAAGCAAGGCTGCTGGAAACCAGAGTGTGGCTGTTGTGCACCTGACAGGCTGCTAGTGTCAGAGTGGCTCCTACTCTGCGGCTGCCTTGAGCTGGCAGCCCCAGCATCTTCATTCTTAGATGTAAGTGGCTGCCCTGCAGATGGGAGTGGGGACAGGCAGCCCAGATGTGCCTACCTTTGAGATGCAATACAGACACAGAACAATATTTGCTTTTTTTTTTTTTTTTTGGTCTCCGCTGCTGCCTGACTAGTTACTTGCAGTTTCACAGGATGTCTGGTTGATCAGTCAGTCCGTAACTCTGGTGTTCGTATCTTTGAGGTTCTACCTCAGTACTGCTGAAAAGGATCTGGAGGTTATAGTGTATCACAAATTGGATATGACTCAGCAGTGTGATGCAGTTGCAAGAGAGGCTAATATCATCCTGGAGTGTATGAACAGGAGAGTTATATGTAAGATACGGGAGGTAATTGTTTGCTGTCCCCTGCACTGGCTCCAGCTGGAATACTGTGTTCATTTCTGGATGTGGACAAATTGAGAGAATCCAGAGGAAAGCAACAAAAATGATAAAAGGTTTAGTAAACCTGACGTAGGAGGAAAGTTTCAAAACAAATCAGGGCATTTTTAATCTTGAGAAAAGAAGACTGAGGGGGTTCTGATAAGTCTTCAAATATTTTAAGGACTGTTATAAAGAGGACTGTGATCAATTGTTCTCCATGTCCACTGAACATAGGAGAAGTAGTAATGGGATTAATCTGCAGCAAGGGTGTTTTAGGTTAAATATTAGGAAACCGTTATCAACAATAGGGATAGTGAATGATAGGGATAGACTTCCAGGATAAGTGGTGGAATCCCCATCATTGGAGTTTTTAAGAATGGGCTAGACAAACACCTGTCAGGGAAGGTCTGGGTATTCTTGGTCCTGCTTCAGTGTAGGAGATTGGAGTAGATTACTTTTGGGGTGCAGGAGGGAATGCGGGATCCTGGCAGTGCTTACCACAGCTCCCAGGAAGTGGCTGCCAGGTCCCTGCAGCCCCTAGGTGCAGGGCGGTCAGGGATGCTCCGTGTGCTGCTCTCGCACCCTCAGGTGCTCCCCCGCAGTTCCCATTCGTTGTGGTTCCCAGCTAATGGGAGCTGCTTGGCTGGCACTAGGGGCGAGAGCAGCGTGCAGAGCTTCCCAGGCTGTCATTATGCCTAGTGGCTGCAGGGACATACTGGCCACTTCTGGAAGCTGCATGGAGCCAGGGCAGGCCCTTAGCCCCGGCCCAGGCTGAGCCGCCGACCAGACTTTTAACGGCCTGGTCAGCAGTACCGTCTGGGGCCACCAGGGTCCCTTTTCGACCAGGTGTTCTGGTTGAAAACTGGACGCCTGGCAATCCAATGGTCAGATAAACTATTACTGCAGTTCCAAAGGGACGTTATATGGGAAAGTAATGCTTTTTCAGTTGTCTGTTAATGTGACTAGGCAATAGGAAAGGAGGAGAGCCAGTACCTTGTGATCAAACATCTGCCTGCAGATAGTCAGCAAGTGCTAGTTAGGGAGTCACAACATCCATTTCTTTTGTGCCTTTACACTGCATCACATATCATAGGCCCTTTAAAGTCAGACTAGAACTTTAAATAATGTTTATGATAGAAAAAATTATTTAAAGATTTTCCTGTTATATCCATGACAACTGAAGACTTCTTAAAACAGGTTCTAGAACAAAAATGGACTAATTCAAATTGTACCCGTTTTGTACCAATCTAAGGCCTGGTCTACACTGGGCGGGGGGATTGACCTAAGATATGCAACTTCAGCTACGAGAATAGTGTAGCTGAAGTCAATGTATCTTAGGTCGACTTACCTCGCGTCCTCATGGCGTGGGGTCGACTGCTGCCGCTCCCCCGTCGACTCCGCTTCCGCCTCTCGCTGCGGTGGAGTACAGGAGTCGACGGCAGAGCGATCGGGGATCGATTTATCGCGTCTACACGAGACGCGATGAATCGATCCCAGATAGATCGATCACTACCTGCCGATCCGGTGGGTAGTGTAGACGTACCCTAAGAGAAGCACACTTTCTCATGTAATCCGTAATTGCAGTATTAACATTTCTTGCCATTAGCCTTGCTATAATGTTTCCTGAGGTGCACATGCCATAGTATATGTATTTTGTCTAACCTGCAGATGGTGCAAGTGTGTTATCTTTAGAGTGGTTTGAACAATGTTACTTTAATGAACACTAGTATTAAGGGAATTAGCTGTGTCTGACCCTCGTGGAATATAGAAGATGCGCAGTGCGGGGGGGAGAGAGAGAGAGGAGCTGAAGTGAAATATGACTGGGTAATTTATTCTGGCATTGATCCAACCTCTACTATAGCTCTTTGGTTCACATAATGTGCTCCCATAAGCAGAGAGATTTGAGATGAAATTCCAGCAATGCCATATGTAGACTAGTCAAAGTAATGAAGCTTAGATCTGCTTCATAATAGCAGCAAATTGGTTTGTACTACATTTATATTTGAACAGGTAATGGGCATGCTAAAACGCTGTAGGGCTGCTCATTAAATGCAGTATAGGGCTAGAACCCTGATGAGTGAAGACACTGGTGCATTTTTTTCACAGAGAGAAGAAAATGGTCCCCTAATGTAGTACTTCACTCTAGTTTTTAATATATCTCAGCTATTACTGTGTTATGTTTGCACTGATATAGAAGCGTAGTAAATTTTTTCTTTACAACTGACTGGGTAATATGCTGAGGATGCTGAGGCACTTGTATCTCTAGTTCACTGCAGCTTTTCTGTTTTGACAAAGTGCTTCCTGTACCCATGTCAAGGCAGGTGAAACAATATAAGCAGTGAGCATAAAAGTTCTGACCAGCGCTTTGGAAGATAAAATGCAGTGCAAATCCACAGGATTTTTCAAATCCATTAATTTAAATCTTATGTCTGGAAGGAACATAACAGTTAAAATGGTCACCAAACGTGGAAGTGTTATGGCCTCAGTGATGGTTTCAAGTTAGCAATTGGTTTGTGTTTAAAAACATTTTAAATTGATTCTCTAAATATAATTGGTGGTAGATTTAGATGTGGCCCTAAATAAACAGTAGATGGCTATAAAAATATGAGTGACGGCAGCAGCATGGTCTGGTGGACAGGGCATGGAACTGGGAGCCAAGAACTCCTGAGTTCTAATCCCAGCTCCACTACCACCATAGTGAAGCTCTGTGCAAGTCACTGAAATGTGTCTGTTTCTCCACCTATAAAATAGGTGTACTACTTACCTCCCAGGAATCTTGTGAGAATTAGCTAATTGTTGTACAGATCTTTGAATCTGGAAAGTGCTACATAAATGCTAGGTATTATTAATACAAAGGCAGGATTATTGAGTATAGATTTGTTTTTGGTGAAGGGGAATTACTCTCATAATAGTTTGTAATAAACAACTGGGATTATTGCTTAAATTAAATTAAGACTGTATGATCTGGTCCAAAAGTGATTGTAGCAGCCTTAAGAAAATGACATCAAAAGTCTGTTTGCTCTGCTTATACTAACTTTCCACTTTGGACAGTAAAGTTGTAGGATGAGACCATGGTGTCCAAGTTTCCACCAGTTGGCGTTCACAGAGCTGCCTAAGCCCTGACGCTGTCTCACAGCTAACGAGCTGCTCAGGTCCCAGAGACGCCAAGGCAAAATTCTTAAACTAGGAGGTAGGGGAATGTCTCTTTTGCTAGTGGTGCCCAAACCTGTAGGTGTGCTTTCAGCATGCCTTATACCTGTCAAACCCTGCAGTAGGAGGTCTAGATGCAGAGCACCTACACACAAAAAACAGCTAGGGACACAGGGAAATGGAAGGCAAGTGTGAGAATGGTGAGAGAGAGAGAGATGATTGGGCTGCTATGACACTGGGCTCTCTAAGCAGCTGACATGGCCTAAGTACCTAACTCTAGGAGAGGATTCGCAGCTAAGGATCCTGAGTGATAGACTGGAGATTAGCGCCTCCCGTTAGCCAGACTTGCTGTGTCAGTTGCTAGACACCCATGCTCCTCTCCTTTCTTGGGCCTCCCGCTCCTGGCAAGGTTAGGTGGCTTCTGAAGATCCTTGTCTTAGGTCCTTAACTTTCTCTATGAATTGTGTGGGAAGCTTGGGTACCTATCTCAGGACTGAGGATTCCACTAGACAGCTGGCGTCTAGGGGTTAGGTATTGCAGTGCTGAGCAGAGCAACGCCTGTGTCCTTTGAGGATCTGGACCTCTGTTGCTCCATCTATAATATGAAGATAATACTTAAACCCACCTGTGCAAAACACTTTGTGTTTCCAGATGAAAAATCCGGTAAAAGTGCGGTGATGGTGGTGTCATACAAAGGTATAAGGAGTGGTTAGTGAGTTCAGGACCTGCCAGCTCCTCCCCTGCTCCCAACCAGCTTTTCATAAGGGTTGTCCTGTTCCTAGTGATGCTAGAAAGTTCTGTGAGAGACATAAACACTTTTATTTTGGTATAAGTGCATCTACACTAGGCCTTATAATATAGTAGCTTTAAAAAAAAATTACACCCCTAACTCACATCATTATGCCAGTATAAGTTTTAAGTGTAGACCAGGCTTAACATCTGGTATTTTTGAACCACCATGGCTAGAAATAAATGCTATATATCACTGGAAAGCTAGAGATCTCTGCTTTTCTGTGATGTTTGTCCACTCATTACTATTTGTATAGGCCCACATTAGGCATTTTAAGTGGTTTTAAATTGTTTGGATTTTAACATGAGTGATAGGCCTGAAGTATGTGACCAAAAAGAATAAACTCATGAGAAATGTGGTTTGTTTGTGTTAAACTCATAGTGTTATCTTATTTAAAGTTTGGGCTAAGCTATAGAAATAAAGAAAACATGGTTAAGTGGACACCAGGTGCAGTAAATAACTGGTTAGAAATGCTTAGTCCAGTAGCTGGGGGAAAATGCAGCAAAGTGAAATAAGGGGAAATCCTTGAAGAAAACAGAGTGCAGCCCTAAACTGTTTCAGCTTACTTTAGTGAAGGTCCACTAACCATCAAAGACATCACTTGTTTGTTATATAAAGCAGCAGTGTTTTCTAGGTTTTTGTCAGAGCTTTTCCTTGCCCTTCTGGAGCCACACCATAATGGGAAAGTATCTCCTGGCCCAGATCTGGTTGTGTGTATTTGGTCAATGCTTATACAGTAACTGTTTTTATTACTAAGGTATATATGCTTATATTTGTATTTTGGGTGTAGCCAGCACCAAGTGGCCTTTGGACTAATAAAGAAATGCTTGTGTGGAAACTGAGTTGTGGTGAACCTTAATTAATTATTGGATGTTCATAACATAAGAACTTTAAACCACATTCTTATTACCATGTTTTATTCTCAGCCTTTAAGGTTTGATTTACTAATTGAGGCCAGTGTCTCAAAACAGACTGTTAGAACTGGAACCAAGTCTGTGTATTTTATGAAATCTTTCAAGTCAATAAAGAGAGAATTTCTAATTCTGGGGGTCCATAATATGATCACACAGTCAAAATATTTGAGTAAACAAAGCCATGGACCCAAGCTGTGAGGTGCACTATTTCACATGTTCTCAAGGATAAAAAGGGTTTGGCAAACTGATACAAATATTCTCAGGACCAGTAACTTTTCTAAGTACTAGTCCCAGACCAGCAGTTATCAGAAAGAAAGATTATCAATTACTGTAGATGATACAGCCACAAAAGGAAATTTGATCAGGAATAGTCTCTGGATTCACTTTACAAATGCTAAAATAATGAGTAATGCTAAAGTTAAATAATTTAAGTACCAGAGCAAAGACAGGTCAGTTTCTATGACTGATTTGGAACAAGAGAGAACTAATTAGGGAATAGAAGTCAGGAGCAAATTTATCTATATTTCTGCACTGTAGACTTTCTGGGAGCATGAACCATGTATAACTTCAACTCAGTTTTACAATTCATGTGCTTTAGGGATCATGACCCCTTGGATGTGGATCTACAGAGACTTTAAGGAATAAATGAACTCTGTTTTACTCTTTCTCTGCAAGATCTTTATAGCCTGCAAGCATACTAAATCTTTGTTAGAACATTTTCCCTTTGCAGAAAAGGTCCACATTGTATTCAGAAAGGATGAAAAAAAGACATCTTGTTTTATCTCTGCTGTTGAATAAATAAGCATTCTTCCATAAGTATTTCTTTACAAATGTAATAATTTTCTCTTTCAGTAGTCTATAGCACAATACAGAACAAGGGTGGATTTTTTTTTTATTTCCTTGGATTGTTTGTCCATTCACTCATTTTGCTTTTAACTCTCATTTCTTTCCTTTCTTAGGGATCTCAACTGTATTAATTGTGTGATAAGCAGAGGTTTTAGTGGTTAATTCCAGTGTCTTGTTTTCTAGGTAGTCCTGCTGTTAAAATACTCATGCCTGCACTGTCTCCTACGATGGAGGAAGGAAATATTGTGAAATGGTTAAAAAAGGAAGGTGAGAGACAATTATCTAAAATGACAAATTTAGTGAGCTGTGCATTGGTTCTCCAACTCATTATGTGGACTATTTTGTAAGAGCAGGATCATTTACTGGATGCCAACTCTCTACCAAATACCCCATCCACAAATTGCTTGTTCTCAAAAATGTTTCTTTCTGCTACCTACCAAGGACAAGTTCCATGGACCACCGGTTCACTGGTCACAGTCTGAAAACTACCTCTAAGCTACTCTGTTAACATATTTTGTATTTTTGTAAATACATTCTTAACTCTCAAGTCAAGAAGCATCTTTGCACTCCGCTTCTGAGAGCGTGTGTGTGTTTTTAAAAACAGTAATGGACAAGTAATATTGTAGATTATGAATAATGTACAGATGACTAGATTCTCATGAAATATCACAAATGATTTTTGGAATGATTTATCAATATAGAAATCCTAGACAACTTCAGAGGTGTTGTGGAATCTCTGTTATTACATTCCCAATTTCTTATGGCAATTTGAATTTAAACTGTGTTTTGAGAAAGAAACCTCTGTATGTGGTAATAGTGCCTTATCAGCGTGATGTGAAACTTTAGTTTGTGCTAACTAAACTTTATTTGAATCTTTAAGGGAGGGTATGTACCCCATCTTTGGCACACTAGAATCATTAAGCTGAACATTTAGCCCTTGTCTACACTGGAGTTTTGTTGATGCAATTTACACTGATGTACAACCACTACTGGAATTAAACCGCTGTTGCATGTTCACACTAGGCTTCTTGTGTTGGTGAAGTGCATCCCCAATAGCAGCACAAGAACAGGGCATTGTGGGTAGCTATCCCAGTATGCAACTGGCTGCAGGGTGCTTTGGGAAGTGTTTGCAGTGCCTCATGGGGGCAGGTACAGCATCGCTTTCTCAATTCCATTGTTCCATGAGCATCCTACTAGATTGCTTGCTGCTTTTCAACTGCTCTGGTAACCTGCAACCCAGCTGTCTCTGACAGAAAGCGCGGATCCTGCACTCCTGTTCAATATTGTTCTGTGTGTTATGAACACAAGGCTATAAGAGGAGCCCAATGGGGGAGGAGGAGAGGCTATTCATCTGGGGAATGCCTTGAAGGAGCATATTAACACTGAGCCACAGTAATGTGTGTGTGGTGAGCCTGGCCCTATTTGTTTGCATCATGCTATGGACCTTGTAATGGTTGCTGTGTGCGCCCGAAAAGTAACACATTTTAAATCACTTTTTAAAGTAGCACTCAGTAATTTGACCAAACTGACATTGCTGAACACTAACACAAGAAGCCCTCCGAAGTGTGTGTGTGTGGAGGGGAGGGGGGATGAAAGTGTGTGTTGGGGAGGAGAGAGTGTGTGTGAGAGAGAGAGAGTCAGTGTGTGTGTGTGTGTGTTGGGGGAGAGTGAGTGTGTCAGCACCCTGTCTCTAAGTATAGCACTCACCAGCCTGAACACTTGTTCAGACCGCAGCCGGAAGCAACCAATTCTGAGACAGAAGCTGGAGCACTGACGGCTGGTGTCCCCCCACCCCCTACCCCAGCTCAGTGGAGACCAGTACGCTGGCGGGGAAGGAGGACACCCCTACATCAGCCCCCACGTCCCTCCCTGGCTCTTCACAGCACAGCAGGAGTCTTTCTCTCCCGCACCTCTGCCCCAGCAGCAACCCACCCTGCCTGCCTGCCTGCCACTGTGGTCCTAGTGCTGGGGAGAACAGGATTCAGTGTTAATCTTCCCTCTGAGTTCTCCCACAGCCTTCTCTTCCCAAAGACCAAGGAGATTCACCCCTTTCCCTGTGGTCCTAGCAGGAGTGTGTTTGCTGCTGGGAGCCGGCGTGTCCAGCTGGGCAGTAGCTATGTGAGCTCTGCATGCTGAGCAATTTCAAAATTTTGGGAGGAGGTGTATGCCTGTGTAGCTGGATGCAGGGCAGCGGAGTTCAAAATAGTGAGCAGAGCTATCACGGTGGGCATTGTATGATAGCTCCTGGAAGCCAGATGTGGCAAGGAACGAACGCAGTCTCTACACTGACACTTAGTCGATCTAACTTTGCTGAAACATGCTTTACGCCTCTTGTCAAAGTGGTTTTATTTTGTTGACAAAACAGGAGAGTTTTGTTGGTGGGAGGAGCATTGAAGTTTGAACACCTACACTGGTTTGTCGACAAAAGCTGCCTTTTGCTGACAAAACTGTGTAGTGTAGACAAGGCCTTAGCTGTCCTAATCATTATCTTGTGATCTTTCACACTGTGGGCTTGATTTATTTTTCCCCCAGAGGTGCTAAGTACTTGCAGCTTCTTTTGATTTCAGTTGCAGTAGTGGGTGCTTAGCACCTTTGAAAATCAGGCTTCATGGCTTTAGGGGGGCAACATGTTTGTGTTAGATTTGGAGCTGCCTATGATTATGAATACTATGTTTTATATGGTTCTCTGTGATTATTTTGAGGCGCTCCATTGTGTGACTAAATTGGGTTAATTCACCAAAGAGAGTGTTTACCTGCAGGTAGGAGGAAGAGAGCAATAGCTCAGATAATATTTATTAGCAAAAACTGGATGGACAGTGCTGGAGCCATTGGCTGTAATGTGGTGGATAGATTTCCCCCCCCCCCCCACCCCCCCCGGGCTTGCTAAATTGTATTTTCCAGGAATGTTTCAACCCTGAGAGCGGGAGAGGGGATCAAAGGGTTTAAAGAGACTGACACATTCTTGAGGAGGTCAGATAGTTAAGGGGAAGACTTAGGCAGATAGTGTTGGGGAGCAGACTGAAACCCAGACTCCAGAGGGTTGGGAAAATTGGGTAAAATAGGCCTGCCTAATTCTTAAAATATGGGCTTTTGTACACAGCAAGCAAACCAGGTTATGAATCTTCAACTCACCAGCTTGCTGCACAGTAATGTTCCATACGGACGTTGTTAGAGTTCAATGAAAGTCCCGGAGTGCTTCTTAATATATTACACTTTTGAAGTAGTAATACACCAAGATGCCTTCTGGGACTTTCGCTGTACTGCAACAGCATCCACATAGGATGTTACTGTGTGGCAAGCTGGTGAGCTATAGATTCATATCCAGGCTTGCTGAATAGTAACTTGCTGTGCAGATGAGCCTAAGATAATTATGTGTATAAACTGGTTTATTGCTTTCAAAATTCTTTCTCTTGTTATGCTGTGTTCCTGTTGTTAGGATTAAACAATACTTTGTTTTAAAGAAAGCTATTTGGGTCATTGTGTTTACTGCTGGTCGCAGCTCCCAAAGGGAAGAACTGCAGGTAATGAGTCCAGCAGGACCTGTTAAGAGTAATTAGAGGTGGTACACACAGGGCTGTAGCCCAGGGCCCCAGTTCTAAGAGTGGGAGAGTCACATGTTTCACCTCAAAGCGGTGAAAGCTCAAGGCCTAAACCTGGCTGGCCTGTACCCCGAGAGAGACCAGAGCAGTGTCAAAAGTGCAGCTAGCCCTGAACTGTGATAAAGTTACAAGCTATTTGGTATGAATTCTTATGTTTCTTCCTACTAGTAAATTATGAAAGACAAGGAACTGTTATGGTGGGTATTCAGGGCTGACATTTTAATAATTAAACGACAGTCTATTCTTAAAGCTAATGGAAATGTAACAAATTTAAGTTGCCTAGACGTATCTCTAAATCTGGAAAGACTCATTTCCAAAACCCATTTCCTTTGCATGAAAAGATACTTTGGGTCCTCGTTTATCTCTTGCTGCCTGAGGTCTGTCACCTGAAAAGTAATTGACCTTTATTAGAATGTGTTGACACTCCTAGATGAATGACCTGTGCAGTATTCTGTGTCTTCACATGCCTTGGCTGTAAATGAGGGTGCTCTAGCTCCATAGGTTCAATCAGAAGAATAATTGGTTCTCACTCTTGTCATCAAGAAAACCTGTTTCTTTTTAGCTCTCTCTTGTCCCAGATTCCATGAAAATTCAAGTTAAGGCTGGATTTTAAATTTAATAATGGAGCCCAGGGAAAGAGACATGTTTATGGCTCCTATTGGTGGGTCATAAAGTTGGCAGTTGTACCTTTATGCCCTGGCCTTTAGGGACCAGTAAGATTATATCATGGGCTCTAAAGACCACTGTTAGTTTCACTTTAGAGATAGTTGTAGTCTGAGCACAAAGCTGGGAGCAAAGACCTCCTGAAGTCTAATGCTAGTTCCGATACAGACTTCTTCTGTGGTCTTGAGTGTATTTTTAATTTTTTTCTGCATCAGTATCCTTTTCTAGAATATGGGGATAATACGGGGACTGTGGTACCCCACAGAAGTTTTGAAAATTACTTAGAAATTAGGCTAGGTACTTATATCGCCCTTATTACCATAGTATCAGCATGCTTAATGTTTGTATATGCTTTGACTTATATATTCCCCCACCCCTCCAAATTTAGTTACACTTAAGAAATCATTACTCTGATTCAAGATTAAAATTCAGTTTGTATTTTGATAAAATTCTTTGAGAACCTCAGATCAGAGATACTGTAGGAGAGCAAAGTGTTTTACAAATATTAACCCTCACAGTAACACTTTTGGGAGGTAGGTATAATTATAAATTATAATTTATAAATTCAATAAATGAAATTGAAGATCCGTGAGGTTTAATGACTTGCAGATAGACAATGACAGCAGCCCTGGAAGTTGTCTTTCTCTAAGGCCTGGCATACATCTAAAACTTAGGTCGATCTAGCTATGTTGCTCAAGAGTGAAAAATTCAGATCCCCAAAGACATAACTGAACTGACCTAAGCCCTGGTATAGACCTCTGTAGGTTGGTGGAAAAAGTCTTCAATTGACCTAGTGACCGTCTCTCAAGGGGGTGGATTTACTACAGTCATGGAAAAACCCTTTCTGTTACTGTAGCAAGTGCCTATACTGTAGGGTTGCCAACTTTCTAATTGCACAAAACCAAACACCCTTGCCTTGCTCCTTCTCTGAGGCGCCATCCCCCTTACCTCCATTGCTCGCTTTTCCCCACCCTCACTCACTTCCACTTGGCTTGGGCAGGGGGTTCGAGTGTGGGAGGGGGTGAGGGCTCTGGCTGGAGGTGCAGGCTCTGGGGTGGGGCTGGATATAAGATGTTTGGGGTGCAGGAGGGGACTCTAGGCTGGGGCAGGGGCGGGAGGGGAAGTGCAAGGTATGGACTCAGGGCTGGGGCAGGGGTTGGGTGCAGGCTTTGGGAGGGAGTTAGGGTCTGGGAGGGGGTTCCAACCTGGGGCAGGGAGTTGGGGTGGGGGTTCAGGCTCCAGTTAGGCAGTGCTTGTCTCAGATGGCTCCCAGTTGGCCGTGTGACGGGGCTAAGGCTGGCTTCCTGCCTGCCCTGGCTCAACATGGCTCCCGGAAGCAGACGGCATGTCTGGCTCCTAGGCACAGAGTGGCCAGGCGGCTTTGCAGGTGCTGCCCCTGTCTGCAGGCACTGCCTCTGCAGCTCCCATTGGCCATGGCTCCCTGGGTGGAGGTAATGCGCGGAGCTTTCCTGGTCGCCACTGTGCCTAGGGGCCACAGGGACATGCCGTCCGAATCCTGGAGCTGCGCGGACCCAGAGTAGGCAGAGAGCCTGCCTTAGCCTGCTGCATCACCGACCGGATTTTTAGTGGCCCGATCAGCAGTGCTGACCGGAGCCGCCAGGGTCCCTTTTCAACCAGGCGTTCCAGTCAAAAACTGGACGCCTGGCAACCCTACTACACTGCAGTGCTATAGGGGTGCTGTGCTGCTCTAGTACTTGTAGTGTGTAGATGTAACATAACTAACCAAAAGTTTCTGATAACCATGAGACCATATTCTACAGCAGTTTAGATTCTTACTTTTGAATATTGTGTCTATAACTACAGTTTAAAGTACAAAATCTTTTAAAACCACTGTACAACTGTTATTTCTTATTATAAAGGTCTTATGCCAGTTCCTCCATGTGTGCTATAGAAAGCTATTTCAATCCCTATTATGCTTCCCTAGATAAGTATCTGAAAATCAGTTGTGCATATTAATTGCTCTTAATTGAAGGTTGGACTCAAAGACAAATTATTCTAACATTTTGAATACAATGAGATCTCTTTCCATTTAAAAAATCTGAATGTGATACATGGGCTCATTTAGCTCATCTTTGATAATAATTAGTTCTAAATATTATTTTTTGCCAAGCAGTGTAATAAGGGTTAAAGCAAATGGGTAGATAGATTTTTAAAGGGGGTGGGGGAAAGGAAAGTGGAGTAATGCTTCTAAATTTACCACCATTAAGTGATTCTCATAAATGACTCATCCTGCAATGACTTGATGTATATGATTGAATGGCACTAGTAGATATATATTCTTACTGATCTTATATCTGAAAAAATAAACATTATATGGTACCGTGTTTTAAAGTAAATGGAAAGAGACAAGATTGGAAAGGTAACATAACAGGTTTACATGGGGAAAACCCACACATTTCCACCATGTAACCAGCAGGGGTCACCAGAATACTATTCTGGTCACTGATCCTACTCTTTAAGTAAGTATGTAATATTTGTTTTTACAGTTGCACAGGAGAGAAATGATTTCACGTCAGCAGGAGAAAATACATTGTATTTAATAGGCAGCTTCACTATTTCTCCCTTACTATTAGTGCAGCTTTCTATTGATTCCTGTGGGTAATGAAATCCATTGCTTTAGAATAAAAAGCAGTTTTATTTTTAAGATATTTATTATGTATGAATTTAGTACTGGTGAAAGATGATAGATTGACAGCCCTGGAGACTACAATCCTCTGATTATCCTGAGACAGGTACACAGAATTGGCAGCATCAGTGGATGCTTCCCCATATACTATTACTCAACTATGTTCTAGAGCAGTGCTACTCAAAGTGGTGGTCCGCGGACCGGTGCCGGTCCGCGAGCCATCAGCTGCCGGTCTGCGTGCACATTGGAAAAAAAATGACCAGTCCCCCACATCAGGTAGCTTGAGAAAGCACTGTTCTAGAGGGACCACCTCTAGAGACTGAGAGAAGGGAGTTCTCCATTGTCAATCCTTATGCATCAAGGGGTGCAATTTGTGTCCTATGATTTGGACACCTGTCCACTAGTAACTGGACTGACACTACCAACTTTTTGCATCTAGGCTACTGAACCTCTGTTGGGTATGACATAAGTTAAATTTGAAGGAAAACTCCAGTGTAGTAGAAGTCGTAATCACTCTAATATAAGGAGCTAACCACTGAAAACAAGGGTTTTCAAAGTGTCTGAATAATTACAATGAATTTAACTATTCACACAAAGAGTAGCCATCTGAACAATTTTATGATACCAAGTACCAGCTTTTCCATTTTCAGCAAAGCTCTCTGCTTTCCAATTCTTTCCTGTCAGAAAGCTGATTTTTTCAGTTGTACTTGGCATCAAATTGGGCACCTGCTGGGATGTATCATGAATTTGGCAGCCCCCGCTGAGAGGTACCACACTCCCATTCATTAAACTGAGTTACTGAACCAGTGACCGGGATTTCTAAAGGCTATATCACAACATACTTCTAAAAATAGATATTGCGTCAAATCTTCTGCCACTGGCTGCTGCTCTGGTGGGGCCAAGAGGCAGAAAAAGTTTGTGTTATCAGTTTCCTAGGGAGTCCCCAGTGCAGGGGAATCCCCAAGCACCTTGGAAGGCTTTGATGTCCCCAGAGAAAGAGGCATATTGAGCGGGTGGGGACCCTGCTGGAGCGCTGCTGTGCTTTGGCAATCATGTACTGCTGGAGCTATTACTGTAAAGTAAAATTTAAAAATAAAACTGCTCTAAGGCTGCTGTAAGTGGCACCAGGGCCTAGAGTAACCACCGACAGGCCGCAGTCTATTGATAAGAGGTGTAGAGATGTCACTTGCCCCCTCAACTGTGCTGGGCACAGAATTGGCATAGCTAAGGAATGAGTCCGTTTTATTTAGTAAATACCTAGCTAACTGTCTAAGGTAGTATAAGTTATAACAAACCACACGAAATAACCATCTAACAGAACTAAACCACTGTGAATTACAGTTGACGAGCTTGGTAGCCCCCCGTGAGCCATCCAGTCCCTAATTCTGTTGCAATTTAATGTGTCCTAATGTAGATTTCTTTTTTAACATGAAATAATGAAGTGCTAAGTTCCCTGTATATATTTGAGTGGACAAAGAAACTGGCCATCTTTTCTCTCCTTAGAGTTCCCACAATGGAACCTCAGGGAAGTATTTATTTAATCGAGGCTTGAATATAGCTGCTGTTTCTTACTGCAAAGGTCATCCAAACCATATAGCAGTTCTTTCTCTTTCTTTTTCCCCCAATCCCTTTTCAAGTAGTCACAATACAAGAAATAATCAAGACAAAGATCTGCACATGTCACATACACAAACAGAAATCATAGGTGGCAAAGTAATTTTTCTGAGGTTTAAGCACTTCAGAGAGCAAGTGGAAAGTAAAATTAGACATATAATGCTGTCACTTCATTTATTGTGCTGCGGAAAGTGTTAAAGCCTGTGTTTTGCATTTTAATTAAAAATACAGTACCTACAAACCTGATACATAATTGTACTTTTTCTCCAGTGCTGTGTAAAGGAAAGCATATTTTTATCTGCTTTAAAGCCAAAACATTCTGGATCCTTTCCAGGTTTCCCACTGTAATTTCATTTAATGGCAAGTATCCAGTCATTATTCATCTGTCAGAACAATCCAGGCTCATAGGGCTGTTGTTATGCTATAGCAGGCATGTATGTGCTTAAAAGAAGAGGAAAACCATAATATAACTTGATCCCATCAGTAGATTTGTGTAGTTCATGCTGATCCATTGCAGAGCCATTGGCCATTATCTTTGAAAACTCATGGCGATCGGGGGAAGTCCCAGAAGATTGGAAAAAGGCTAATGTTGTGTCCATCTTTAAAAAAGGGAAGAAGGATGATCCTGGGAACTACAGGCCGGTCAGCCTCACCTCAGTCCCCGGAAAAATCATGGAGCATGTCCTCAAGGAATCAATTCTGAAGCACTTAGATGAGAGGAAAGTGATCAGGAACAGTCAGCATGGATTCACCAAGGGAAAGTCATGCCTGACTAATCTAATTGCCTTCTATGCTAAGATAACTGGTTCTGTGCATGAAGGGAAAGCAGTGGACGTGTTATTCCTCGACTTTAGCAAAGCTTTTGACACAGTCTCCCACAATATTCTTGTCAGCAAGTTAAAGAAGTATGGGCTGGATGGATGCACTACAAGGTGGGTAGAAAGTTGGATAGATTGTCGGGCTCAACGGGTAGTGATCAATGGCTCCATATCTAGTTGGCAGCTGGTATCTAGCGGAGTGCCCCAGGGGTCGGTCCTGGGGCCGGTTTTGTTCAATATCTTCATTAATGATCTGGAGGATGGTGTGGATTGCACCCTCAGCAAGTTTGCGGATGACACTAAACTGGGAGGAGTGGTAGATAAGCTGGAGGGTAGGGATAGGATACAGAGGGACCTAGACAAATTGGAGGATTGGGCCAAGAGAAATCTGATGAGGTTCAACAAGGACAAGTGCAGAGTCCTGCACTTAGGATGAAAGAATCCAATGGACAGCTACAGACTAGGGACCGAATGGCTAGGCAGCAGTTCTGCAGAGAAGGACCTAGGGGTGACAGTGGATGAGAAGCTGGATATGAGTCGACAGTGTGCCCTTGTTGCCAAGAAGGCCAATGGCATTTTGGGGTGTATAAGTAGGGGCATTGCCAGCAGATCGGGGGATGTGATTGTTCCCCTCTATTCGACATTGGTGAGGCCTCATCTGGAGTACTGTGTCCAGTTTTGGGCCCCACACTACAAGAAGGATGTGGATAAATTGGAGAGAGTCCAGCGAAGGGCAACAAAAATGATTAGGGGTCTGGAACACATGAGTTATGAGGAGAGGCTGAGGGAACTGGAATTGTTTAGTCTACGGAAGAGAAGAATGAGGGGGGATTTGATAGCTGCTTTTAACTACCTGAAAGGTGGATCCAAAGAGGATGGATCTAGACTATTTTCAGTGATAGTAGATGACAGGACAAGGAGTAATGGTCTCAAGTTGCAGTGGGGGAGGTTTAGGTTGAATATTAGGAAAAACTTTTTCACTAGGAGGGTGGTGAAACACTGGAATGTGTTACCTAGGGAGGTGGTGGAATCCCCTTCCTTAGAAGTTTTTAAGGTCAGGCTTGACAAAGCCCTGGCTGGGATGATTTAGTTGGGATTGGTCCTGCTCTGTGCAGGGGGTTGGACTATAGATCCCTCCGGAGGTCCCTTCCAACTCTGTTATTCTATGATTCTATGATCCACTTCTAACACCACACACATTTTCATTTCACAAAAGATGCGTATTTCTTGTTTGTTCAGGATTTTATAAAAGACTAAGAGGAAACAAACTGATAGACTTGCCATTTGAATATTTTTCATTTCTTGAAGTTTTATTTGTATATCTGTAATGATGATTGGAGTCCATTGCAGAGGATGGTTTCATGTTTAACTCTTTGCTATAAATTCAAAATAACACTTGCGCCTCTCTCTCTCTATCTCTCGCTTGTGTATATAAACACACACAGACACACAACAATGTCTTATGTATAGTTTTAAGACAGTGCTGCTTGTTATCAGTATTCTATTAAGAAATACTTACATCACCATTTTCATCAATGGCTAGCAGTTATTGCCAAAGGCTGGAGATAAGGATTTCAGGGTTGCCTTCTTGACTATGCTCCTGACTGGTTGTGACCTAAGGCAAGTCACTTCATTGTTCTGTCTGTCTGAATACTTACCGCAAACATGGGTAATTAATGATGTTAACACCTTACAAAAGAGCAATGATTTTTATCCAGAAGTCTCAAAGTACAATATTATTTACTGCATTTTTAATCATCCTTACAATACTGGAAAACTGGTAGCCAGATGCATGCTTCAAAGTTATTCTACAATATTTTAAAATCATGTCTTGTTTTGCAGGTGAAACTGTAAATGCAGGAGATGCATTATGTGAAATCGAAACAGACAAAGCAGTGGTAACCATGGAGTCAAGTGATGATGGCATATTGGCTAAAATAATGGTAGGATTAACTGTCTTTAGCGGGGTGGAGGTCGTTTGTCATGGGTTGAGGTCAACTCTCATATTAGTTCAAAAATTACTTTAATATGAGCTTCAGTCTGTATTTCCTGTCACCTCATTTTCAGAATAAGACACCAACACACTTTTACTGAATAGCTTTTATATTTGTAAATTTACAAGTGCTGAACTACTAAAGTTATAGATAAGTGTAATTTTCATCTATGAGGATAATTTATGGTTTTATACATTTTGTTGCCTTATGACTTGCTTCCATCAAATATTTAAATTTTATTCTTGGTGTTAGTTAATTAGAATTTAGGAATAACACCTAATTAATTTTTCACTATCTACCTGCTGAAGCATCTGGTGGGGGGCCACTGTTGGAGACAAGATATTGGACTAGATGGCCCATGGGTCTGATTCAGTATAGCAATTCCTATATTCCTAAAATCTATTTTAAAAATAGGAAATCTCCATGAGTGTAGAAAAAATAAGGGAATATTGAAATAGCCAGAGGTAGGAAATAATTGGAATTAATGTATTGAATCTACCATCAGGCTGATTGCTCTGCCTGTTTGGGAGGGGTGTGTGTGTGTGTGTGTGGGGGGAAGATATCCTCTTTGTGTGCGGGCGGGCGGGCCGGAGGGGGGTGTCTTTGCAGTCTGATTGTAAGCGACAATAGGGCTTTGAGCTGGTCTGGAGCCTACCCATGCAGATCAGATTGCCAGATGGATTTTAAACAATTTGGAGCAGGAACAGTATCCTCTTATAAGTCCATACAGCATCTAGGACAATGGGGTCCAGATTCTCACTGGGGCCTGTAAATGCTACCAAAATACAAAGGATTAATAATAGTAATCACATTCTCCATTTTACTTAATTACAAGTTTTATATAATGGCAATCACATTCTGGTTCTGCACTTTAGAAATTCAACTCTTCCCTTTGTTATAAGTTTTTAGGACAATGATCCTAATTACATCATCATCTTTGATATTTATTAATTTGCTGGTGGAATAGTGTTGCATATTTTCTCTATCCCCATCCTCACTTAGCTCTGTAGTCTTAAACTGTAGATTGTGAACTTTTTGGGCCAATGACCATATTTGTACAGAGCCTACCAGAATGGGGTCCTGATCGTGACGGGGTCCCATGGGTCCTTCTGTAATATAAACAATAATAAATAAATCTGATATCACATGGTTACTAAGAACACATCATTGGTATTCAACATGTAGATAACTGATTCTTGTGGTAAGCTTCTGGATTCACAGTGCAGTTGAGAGTCCTGTATTTGTTATGTAAGGTGCTAAAGAAATCGCCAAATGCTGTTTCTCCTTCTGAGTTGTTTTTGGGATGACTCCGAGTAGAACTTCAGTTTTGACACCTTTATTCTGACTTAATTGTTTTGGAATAGAGAAGAAGCTTTGATTGTCTGGAGATGGAATGTGTCAATGTTGCATGTGGCTGGGTATTTTCAGCTGTTCCAAGACCACTAACTTAGACTGAACTCCACTCTAATTCTTCAAACTCATCTTTCCTCTTACAAGGCTTGATCCAGTGAGGACAATGAAAGGGTCAATGACTTCAGAGGGAACTGAAATGGCCCCTCAGTTCCTAGCCTCTGTTTCTGATACATTCATTTTGTTTCAGAGGAACAGCCGTGTTAGTCTGTATTCGCAAAAAGAAAAGGAGTACTTGTGGCACCTTAGAGACTAACCAATTTATTTGAGCATGAGCTTTCGTGAGCTACAGCTCACTTCATCAGATGTTTACCGTGGAAACTGCAGCAGACTTTATATACACACAGAGAATATGAAACAATACCTCCTCCCACCCCACTGTCCTGCTGGTAATAGCTTATCTAAAATGATCAACAGGTGGGCCATTTCCAGCACAAAGCCAGGTTTTCTCACCCTCCACCCCCCCACACAAATTCACTCTCCTGCTGGTGCTAGCCCATCCAAAGTGACAACTCTTTACAAAATCAAGTCGGGCTATTTCCTGCATTTTTTCTAAAGGTGAGCATGCACTGCCAAGTCTGTGTTTTGGTAACAAGGACTAGAAAGGTGGATAGGATGTAAATAACAGCATGAGAAGGGGGACAGTGAAGGGGAAACAGCATTATATTGGAGAGATTAATCTTCTAGTGGCTTCACCAGAAGGGCAGTGAATTTGCCAACCATCTAAACAGTTCTTAAAGCCAGTCAGACTTCATCTCTTTTAATTCATTCGGTGATTTTTTTTTTTTTTTTGTCACAGGAATGTTTGAGATGAGCTGGGCATGTGACTTGGGGTGGTCTTTCTTCACACTTATTCACGTCATCTCTTGAGCCAGATTCGCCATACAAAAGACTGATTATATACTGGATGCTTCTATTTGATCTACTAATGTTTGTATTAGATTAAGCCATAATAAATATTTTGCAAGTACTTATTGCTTTTTAGCATAAAGAATCCCAAAGTGCTTAACAGTTATACTAGTACCACAGAACTGCATCCACATTTGGGCTGGAGGGTGGTAACCAAGTGAACAACCTGGGGTGCACTGCACAGCCTGAAACTTGTCTAAGGACAATGGCACCGAGCTGTTCCAGGCCAGGATTTCACTAATAATGCATAGACCACTCAGCCATACCATCCTGATCTCAATGCAAATTCTCAACGGCACACAGTAGTAAGAGGTGTGTACAAACAGATCAATTTCTTCACCAAAAAAATATAGAATTAAGATTAAATAAGCAAAGTGTGTTTCCAACATTTATAGACTCATTTATACACTGTTTTCTTAATAAAAATAACTGTGATTGAGTACGTACTTTAATCATGTATTTAGGGTTCTTATTTTTGTATTAAAATATTAATAATGGTGTAGCTAACTGAATAGGTTTTCAGTCAGCAACCTAGCCTATATTTCAAAACACAGCAACCAGCCCAGAGTCCTACCAAACTCAGTGCCACGTTCCAGCACAGAAAGTGCTCCTCTTTTGCCCCCCCCCAAAGTTTGATCAATAGTAATAAGACAGAATTGCCCTTGAGAATACACTCTCTCTGGCTGACTCCCTTAGTCTCCCAGCTACCTTCATTTTACGAGCCACTGCAAGCCTGGGCTCCACCTAGAATGGGTGACTCAGCTGCTCTCACTAAGCTGCCTCTAATCACTGTCCTATTCAATCAGATCAAACCAAAAGTTATATGGATAGTGTAGCATATGTACATGTTTAATACCATTCCCTATAGAAACATTTTTAAAACGAAGGATTGAAAATACTGTAGGGGGAAGTATTGGAAAAAATATTTTCTTTTTTAGTCTCTGTTGGGAGGCCTGAGAAAAATGCCACCCAACCGCATCAGTGGTGGGGAAACTTAATGAGGCCAGTGGTGAAAAGGGGACAGACTCAGTAGCAAGGGAGGGAGGCACTCTCTCAGGGACAATAGGTAGCTTCTCTCCCCTTGAAGTCTCTGGCACCCATTGACCAGCTGAGGCAGAGGAGTGCTGATTGGCCAGCATTCCCCAGCCTCCTTGGGCTCCAATCCAGCAACCCATCCAATCCACCTGCAGGTCTAGCCAATTGCCTGTTTAGGGGATCAGGAAGGAATTTTTTCTCCCATGGGCCAATTGGCAGAGGACCAGGGAGGAATTTGCCTTCCTCGCAGAACCTTCAAGCCACGGTTGGTTAAGTAGGAATCTGCTTAGTACCTAACTGAGCTACTGGGGTGGAGTTGTTTATTTGTCACAACTTGTAGCTGGTTTCCAGTGTGGTTAAGAGAATAAAATGAATGGTTCCCAGAGGTAAGAGACCAGGGATTTTGGTGTTGGGCCTTGGGCTCATGTGATGGTGTCAGAACTTGTGGCCCTTGTGTGTTGAGGTCCCCACCCTGCTGACCCTCTGTCTCCCTCTTGACAATAGGGGTAGCGGGCTAGGACTCAGAGAGCTGAGTCCTGCGGGGTAGGCTGACAAGAATTGTCAAGGTTCCTTCCCCACTCTGAACTCTAGGGTACAGATGTGGGGACCTGCATGAAAGATCCCCTAAGCTTATTCTTACCAGCTTAGGTTAAAACTTCCTCAAGGTACAAACTTTGCCTTGTCCTTTAATCCTATGCTGCCACCACCAAGCGTGTTAAACAAAAAACAGCGAAAGTGCCTACTGGGAGACGTCTTGCCCCCTGCCAAATATCCCCCCAAGCCCTATACCCCCTTTCCTGGGGAAGGCTTGATAAAAATCCTCACCAATTTGTACAGGTGGACACAGACCCAAACCCTTGGATCTTAAGAACAATGAAAAAGCAATCAGGTTCTTAAAAGAAGACTTTTAATTAAAGAAAAAGTAAAAGAATCACCTCTGTAAAAATCAGGATGGTAAATACCTTACAGGGTAATCAGATTCAAAATATAGAGAATCCCTCAAGGCAAAACCTTAAGTTACAAAAAGATACAAAAACAGGAATATACATTCAATTCAGCATAGCTATTTTACCAGCCATTAAAGCCATTAAACAAAAGGAAATCTAATGCATTTCTAGCTAGATTACTTACTAACTTTTAACAGGAGTTCTGAACTGCATTCCTGATCTGTTCCCGGCAAAAGCATCACACAGACAGACAGACTTTTTGCTCCCATCCCCCTGCTCCAGCTTTGAAAGTATCTTGTCCTCTCATTGGTCATTTTGGTCAGGTGCCAGCGAGATTATCTTAGCTTCTTAACCCTTTACAGGTGAAAGGGTTCTGCCTGTGGCCAGGAGGGATTTTATAGCACTGTGGACACAAAGGTGGTTACCCTTCCCTTTATATTTATGACAAGAGGCTATCCCGCGTTATGGGTTATATGGTAAGAAGCCCTGTAACTCCCGCACTGGAACCAGTTAATACCTGGCATAGGAGAGTATTAAAGTTTAATGAAAGTTGCAGCCAGCTACTTAATTCCATGCATCTGTCTGTCCTCATTCTGCCACTCTCTGCATCGAGTGGCAGAGATGAAGAAATAAAATATAACTGCAAGAAATGGGATAAACTGAGGGTGAAGACTTAGGATGAATACAGGTAATCCTTTCAGAGAGTGAGGACTCTTACGCTAGGAATTGTCTGCTGTGGTTTAATTGTTTTGGACTAATGAAAAACTAGACTGGATAAAACGCTGTTTACTGTAGGGAATACTTTTGCATTGTCACTGAGATTGGTTGGAGGATCATTCTAATAGGTATTTTCTATCTTTAAATTTTATAATCAACTAATCAATTTCAGTAAGGTATTTGATATAGTTCCATATGGGAAAATATTAGCTAAATTGGAAAAGATGGGGATCAGTATGAAAATTGATAGGTGGATAAGGAACTGGTTAAAGGGGAGACTACCGCAGGTCACACTGAAAGGTGAACTGTCAGGCTGGAAGGAGGTTACTAATGGAGTTCCTCAGGGATCAGTTTTGGGACTAATCTTTTTATTACTGACCTTGGCACAAAAAGTGGGAATATACTAATAAAGTTTGCAAATGATACAAAGCTGAGAGGTCTTGCCAATACAGAGAAGGACCGGGATATCCTACAGGAAGATCTGGATGACCTTGTAAACTGGAGTAATAGCAGTAGGATGAAATTTAATAGTGAAAAGTGCAAGGTCATGCATTTAGGGATTAATAACAAGATTTTTTGTTATAAACTGGGGATGCATCACTTAGAAGTAACAGAGGAGGAAAAGGACCTCGGAGTATTGGTTGATCACAGGATGACTATGTGCTGCCAATGTGATATGACCGTGAAAAAAGCTAATGCGGTCTTGGGATGCATCAAGTGAGGTATTTCCAGTAGAGATAAGGAGATGTTAGTACCGTTATACAAGGCATTGGTGAGACTTCATCTGGAACATTGTGTGCAGTTCTGGTCTCCCATGTTTAAGAAAGATGAGAAGGGCTACTAGGATGATCCGAGGAATGGAAAACCTGTCTTATGAAAGGAGACTCAAGGAGCTTGACTTGTTTAGCCTAACCAAAAGAAGGCTGAGGGGGGATATGATTGCCCTCTATAAATATATTAGCGGGATAAATACCACAGAGGGAGAGGAATTATTTAAGCTCAGTACCAATGTGGACACAAGAACAAATGGATATAAACTGGCCATCAGGAAGTTTAGACTTGAAATTAGACGAAGGTTTCTAACCATCAGAGGAGTGAAGTTCTGGAACAGCCTTCCAAGGGGAGCAGTAGGGGCAAAATACCTATTTGGCTTCAAGACTAAGCTTGATAAGTTTATGGAGGGGATGGTGTGATGGGATAGCCTAATTTTGGCAATTAATTGATCTTCGACGATTAGCGTTAGATATGCCCAATGGCCTGTGATGGGATGTTAGATGGGGTGGGATCTGAGTTACTACAGAAAATTTTTTCTTGGGTGTCTGGCTGGTGAGTCTTGCCCACATGCTCAGGGTTTAGCTGATTGCCATATTTGGGGTCGGGAAGGAATTTTCCTTCAGGGCAGATTGGCAGAGGCCCTAAGGGTTTTTCGCCTTCCCCTGCAGTGCGGGGCATGGGTCACTTGCAGGAGGATTCTCTGCACCTTGAAATTTTTAAACCACGATTTGAGGACTTCAATAGTCAGACATAGGTTAAGGGTTTGTTACAGGAGTGGGTGGGTGAGATTCTGTGGCTTGCATTGTGCAGAAGGTCAGACTAGACGATCATAATGGTCCCTTCTGACCTTAAAGTCTATGATTCTATGAAGTTCTCTCTCTGGGAACAGGAATTTCTTTTACTAGGTACAGGTGTGTGTGTTAGTGGTCATGTGTGTGTTACATGTTCACCACATGATGGTTATAATGATGACACAATAGATGTATTTATTTTTCTTATTACCAAAGGGGTGTTGTAGGCTGGTGCCAAACTGAATAGCTGCAAATTGTTTTTATATATAAAATCCATAGGATAAGTACTATATGTCTTACCAGTCTATTTTTTTCCTGACAATAAACAAAAGCTGGGAGGAGGATGGTTGGAGGCTGAACAAGCACTACTTAGGCAGAAGCTATCAGCAAACCTGCATGCTTTTTTTTTTTTAATTTTTTAAAAAAGCCTTCTGTCAGCATATCTTATTCTAAGGCAGTATTTAAAACAGCCATTATAAATGGTACTTGTATTGCACATTAAATTATCATTAAAGTAGTAGTATTGTATGCACTTCCCTTATCTTTATTCATGCCACATCAGTGATGCTCAGCTTCCAGTTTAGAGTCACTGACGATATGTGGTCATAGATTGGTGAACACATTTCAAAGCTGACTTGATGTGTGGAAGAGAAATGTTTTGAAGTCAGATCTAAGCATTTGTATTCACTGCTCTCTTCCCCTCCCGCCTCCTCCCCCACAATCTCCCCATATTATCTTACTTCAGGATTTCACAGAGTTAAATGGAAACAGAGTTAATATTTATCTGGAAAGTGAAAGGAATGTATTGCAGCTCACCTGGGACTTTTTAAACTTCTTTGAGGTTTTAAACAGCATCCGATGAAGTGAGCTGTAGCTCACGAAAGCTTACGCTCATATAAATTGGTTAGTCTCTAAGGTGCCACAAGTACTCCTTTTCTTTTTGCGAATACAGATGAACATGGCTGCTACTCTGAAACCTGTGATGAGAATGAATCTGTTAACTTACACCCATCTGCTATAGAAGATAGATAAGCTGTTCTCCATCCTCCTCTTTGGTTGTCTTGAGCTCATTATGATTTCTCTCCTTTCCCCTTGCCCCCTATCCTTAAGGGATTGGAAAGCACTTCGCTTAGTTGTATGGCTGCATGAAATATTGATGGAAGTGACATTAGCCTTTCATAGTTGAACCTTTTAAGTATTCTAATGCTACCTATGAGTAAAGCATGAATTCGGATATAAGTAACATCTGCTGCCTTATCTATAGGTTCTGAATTAATTCACTACTGTAGTACTAAAACTCCTGGTTAAGAAATATCAGAGTTTAAAACACTACTCACATTTATTAATCATTGTTGCTTAATTAATAAATGAGTTTTGAAAGCTCTTAACACTGCAGCAATTATTCTTTTATGCTTGTGGGTTATTTGATATCAGTGAGATGATGCATAGGACAATTTCTAACTCAATGTACATGCCTTTAGGGTTTTTTTTTTTTGGTTGTGGGGATATACATTTGCATACTGCTTGTATTTCAAGTATTAAAAGTTATTTAAGTCCAGACCCAAAACCAAAGTTTAAACTTTGGTTCCAAATAACCTATCTGGAAAATGCTTGAAGATGTTGCTGAACTGTTTGCATGTACAGATATTAAGTACAAAATTTAAAACTGCTGCTGACTTTTTAAAATGTTGTCATAATTTTTAACTGTCTTCTCACCAAGGCACTCAGGCTGCTGTACAACAGAAATTAAAATGCATTACTGCATTTTAAAGATACATGCAATAGAAGCATGATAAAAAACACTCTTCACAATTTTAGAGGTGATCTGTCATAAATAAAAAGGAGGAAAGGTAACTTTTCTATGTATTTGCAATATAAGGCACCTATAGTGTGGTATATGGAAACTTTTTTACATGGCTTTAACTCATATTAATAACATACTTTAAAGGAAGAGCAAAACCACCACAATCCTCTGCAGCTCGAGGCTTTAGAAACAGGACAGAAGGATCATCTATAGGCCCACCATTTCATAGGTCAGCCAGCTGAAAGACTGCAAAGAAATAAATCTTGCAGAGCCACATTTAGAATTAGCTGCTTGTGTTAAGCGTGTCTGCCGCAGGGGTGATTTCCACATGCCTAGACCTGCTACTGAGGGAGGCCTGTATCTGGCTACTGTGAACTTTATCTCTAGAATGGCGAGTTCCAGCATTCCGGACAAGCATAGGTCAGAAGGCAAGTCAAAGGTCGAGAGTTGTGCTTAGGCTACTTTATGGTTTTATGAATAATGACCAGTACCTGGAACTTCATTTGGTGCAGGAAGCTGCAGTGCACAGTCATGAGCGTCTCAACCACGTAATACATTCCAGAGGCAGGGAACTGCACTTGGGACTAGCTGGAGCTAAGTGCAAACCAAAAAGTCCCCAAAACATGGACAACCAGGCATGGAGTGTAGTTTCTTTGTAATTAATGCAATCTGAGAGTCTAGGAGTAAAGATAAAAGTGCTATAAATATTGAACCCAGGTTGGTCTTGCTATATTTCTTAATGCCTCAGTTTCTCTCTTTAAAATGGGGATAATTATGTTTATCCACTTTTGTGAAGTGCTTTGAGATATATGGGTGAAAAGCTCTGTAAACATGCAAAGCATAACTGAGATTGATGTGTTAGTTTCACACCTAGAGTCCATCCCACAGTAAAAGCACTGTTACCTGCCGACCAAAAATGGGACAATGGGACCCCAAAATGTTTTTGGTATCAGAAGGCAAATATATTAGATGGTTTTACTAGTTGGTTAATTATCATGACATAATAAGACATAGTAGTAAATGTCCCACCTGTTTAGTTGCATTTATATTTCACTGTGTGCTTGAAGCTGCTTTCTAAATACCTCTGGCTCTAACCCTGCATCGTATGGTTATAAATGTCTCCTAGAATTGATAGTATTTTTCACTCAGTTGCTTGATAATGTATTTTGAATTGCTAACACTGTCAATAGGCCAAAAACAGTTGTTCATCCAGGCTTAATGCCACAGGAAGGGTGAAAAAAATCAATAGACCAGTTTCAGCAGCGTTAGCAGCAAGTGCTCATGCTTCCTCTAAGGTGAGAATTGCTCTCACTTGTTGGGCTTTGGGCTTGCAATGTGTGTTTGTGTGTGTGGGGTGAGGGGGGCAAGTACAGAGCGATATTTATAACATTTTAAAACCTATTTTAAATGATTTTTGTTTTCTAGTGCCATTTGGTAGACTAATCTTTAGTGGGGAGTACTGTCCAGCTGTTGAGAACAGGAGGAGTCAGGACTGTTTGTATGTATCTCTACCACTATTAGGTGGTGTACCCAGAACTGTGCCAGGCATATCGCAAGGTTAATAGAAAAACATTCTTTGTCCCAAAGAGCTGACTTTCTTACGTGACCAATGTTGCTCTGTTTCATCTTTGAAAATGGGGGCAACATTTACTTCACTAGGATGCTGCATATAAGGTGAATAGAACCCCCTGAGAGGCTCTTTTGAGCCTGTTTGGTGTAAAGTACTGCTGTATATCATAGTCATCAGCAGTTTATATAAGTTACTATATGATTGATATGAATACATTTCACAGTTTTCTCACAAAGGGCTTGGTTTGACTGTCCACTGAAGTCAATTGGAGCCTCCCCATTGGCTCTTTACCTTTTTATGAGACTCTTACATGGTAAAAAGAATATTTCTGATGGATGATTTTGGTAAAAGCAAATCCTCCTTCAGAATGGTCAGTTTTGAATTTATAAAATTGTTTAAAGAGATATCAGGTAGGTTAAACACCAAATTGTATTATAGTTTGCTCTTAAAACTGCTTTTGCAAAACCTGATAGAAAAATTTCTGATTTAAAAAAAAAATTAAATGGAAACAGATTTTTGATGGTTGATGTAAACATTCCCTTGTGATTTAAGCAACCCAAGTATTGCAGCATTAAACTAATGCATGGACTGAGAAAGTGAAACTGACAAGTCTAGTTTCCTTGTGACTGAAATACTGTACAAAACAAACCCAAAAGCATCAGTAGAGAAAAGGGAATTTGGTATTTTTAAAAGTTTGTTTCCAGCATTGTTATATAATTGGCTTTCCCTAGCTTGCCATGGAGATCATTCACCTGGAGTATGGTATATGGGGTAGGAATTGGACTGTGAATTTTTATTCAGTCTCCTGAAGTCTGCACAGAATTATACACTAGCGAGCTTTTAGTGGCATAGCTGTACCTATGCAGCTGTGTGGCTGTAGGAATACTTGTGTAGCCACTCTATGCCTATGGAAGAGAGTTCTCCCATTGACATATTTCAACCACCTTCAATGAGCTGCTGTAGCTATGTCAGCAGGAGAGCATCGCCTGCCAACATAGCCCTGTCCACACTAGCACTTCTGTAGGTGTAACTTATGTCGCTCAGAGGGCTCAGTAGCATGAGTGCTTATATCGTTAACTCTATTCAGTTGTCGGAGTCTACCCTGAAAAATGAAGTGTGACTGTTTTTACATTTTCACATAAAGAATTGAAGTCAGATATTGCCTTGTAAATGTTACTTAAGAGAAATGTAATCTTTCAGTAATGAGACTTCCAAACTTAGCATTTAATTGAGACTTAAATAATAGAGTTTCTGGTGAAATTTTTTATTCTGAGGAATATGTAGCAATGGTATATTCTAAATATCTGTCTTATGCACATTGAAGTAAGGGAGCTATTTTGGTTGCAAACATTTGTTTTGTTTTTAACTTGTACTGTGTGTGGAAAGGAGTGCTGGTGAAAGGATTGACAATTTTACAGACTGTTTATCCACAGAACTAAGACACTAGTCAGTGGCATTGCACACGTCTCCCCACACTCTGCTTATAGCCTGATAGTGAAAAACCACATATGGGTTGTGAAAAGACTTTTCATGATCCATTCAGCTCTTTTCCCCTAAAATGCCACTGTGAGGAAGTTAAGTATTTTAAGGCGCATACAGAGTTTCGGTGATTGTCTGAAGTTCCACAGGAGATCTGTGGCACAGCCAGGGACTGAACTCAGTTCTTGGGAGTTCCAGACCAGTTTCTTAGCCACAAGCTCGCCCTTCCTCTCACTTGTCAGAGGCTGCCAAAGAGTCATCAAATGGTGATAATTTTTAGTCACTACTAATTTGTGCTAGAGGTGAAAGACTCAGTAACCCATCAATCCCCTGGCCTTTTCAGTACCCCTTGGCTTAAAATAGATCTATGTAAGAAGGATCATGGTACCAATCATAGTCACTTCATTAAAAATTAAATTTGGTGACGGGGGGAACCTTCCCATGTTCTTATTGTCTGTGTTAAATTGTGTTGTCCGAGTAGCTGTCCTATCCCAAGATCACTTTTCAGGTGAACCTTCTGTTGTGAAAGAAATCCTATTGAATTTTTAAAATCTTTTAGTCTGTCCTATGAAGTGTGGGATCTGTAGGAAGTAATATAGTCAATGCAGTCACTTATTTATACCTCACAAGCAAAGGAACGTCTGTTCCCGAAGTGGGCTTATGGAAAGAGTTAGTTTTGTTATGTGAAAGATACAATTAAAGTGCAAATGAAACAGCAGTTTGATTGCTCAGTAGTGTTTGTCAGATCAGAAATGTTCAACAACATGTAATTTCAGTTGAAGATACTTTGCATTTTAAGTATTTGTTTTAAAATAGCTGTTCACGTTCATATAACCATTTTTCCTCCTTTAGATTACATTGTTTTACATTGCTATTATATTGTTCCAGTTCATAGCACCTTGATCAAGTGAGCATTGAAAAACTAGAGTTTTAAAGCCTTCAGCTCAGCTTACAACCCCTTTAATAAATTGCATAGACACTGTTCTGTGCTGAGCATTAAAATTAATGTTGGACCAATTTTCAGACTTATTCTTATGGTCCCTGTTGTCATCTCTGTTTTAGTAATTGATGAGTGATACTTTTGCTGTACTTAACACTCTTCTCATCAATTTGGAATACTTCTGTTTCTCCTGAATCTTACAGAGCATCAACAAGGAAATTTCATCAGAAACTGACTTGGTCACATCAATTTTTGTACTCCAGTACCAGTTGCAACTTTAATGTGGCTGCTGTCATGTTTTAGCTCAATGTCACATTGTTTGCTTGTGTGGAAGGGAAGCATAACTGTAGCCAGCAGAGACACCTAATGATTCTTAGAGAGCTTAAGGCATGGATGATGTACTTTGGTGGTGCTATGCTGAGCACAGAACTGCGTCATGGCTGGCAACGTCTTCAGGAGTTAACTCCTATATGTTCAGATAAACAAAACTAGCCAACCTCTCAGTGCTAGTGCCTCCTGGTGATTAGCATAATCTTAATGAATGATGGGATGGATCACTTGATAATTGCCCAGTTCTGTTCATTCCCTCCGAAGTAGCTGGCATTGGCTGCTGTTGGAAGACAGGATACTGGGCTAGACGGATCCATTGGTCTGACCCAGTATGGCCATCCTTATGTTCTTAATTATCAGTTAGAAGAAAGAATTTAATCAGAAAAATGTGAATAACTGGAAATCATTTAAAAATACCTTACTAGATGCCCAAAAAGGCACAACCAGACAGTGCTGGTTTAAAAAAAAATGGTTTAGAGGGAAAGAGAAGGCAGTTATAAAAATAATATTTAATCCCAAAAGGAAGAACGGAGAAATTAATCGTAATGAATATAAATCACAAGTTAGGAATTATAGAAAATTGATAAGGAACACAAGGATAAATCTATGGCTAGCAGAGTTAAGGATAGTAAAAAGGAGTTTTGAAAAATATATTAGGAACAAAAAGAATCCTGACAGTGATATTGGTCCATTACTCGATGGAATAGGTGGTATTATCAGTAATATTGCAGAAAAGGCAGAAGTATTCAATAAATTCAAATTACTTAGTCAAGTTAGGTGTCTTCAAGTCACCAGGGCCTGATGAAATGCATCCTAGAATACTCAAGGAGCTGACTGAGGAGATATCTGAGCCGTAAGCAATTATCTTTGAAAAGTCATGGAAGACGGAAGAGATTTCGGAAGACTGGAAAAGGGCAAATATAGTGCCAATCTATAAAAAGGGAAATAAGGACAACCCAGGGAATTACAGACCAGTCACCTTAACTTCTGTACCTGGAAACATAATGGAGCAAATAATCAATTTGTGAACATCTAGAAGATAAGGTGATAAATAACATCCAGCATAGATTTGTCAAGAACAAATCATGTCAAACCAACCTGATAGCTTTCTTTGATGGGATAACAAGCCTTGTGGATAGGGGGGAAGTGGTAGACGTGGTATATATTGACTTTAGTAAATTTTGATACTGTCTCACATGACCTTCTCATAGACGAACTAGGGAAATGCAACCTAGATGGAGCTACTAAAAGGTGAGTGCATAACTGGTTGGAAAACCATTCCCAGAGAGTAGTTATCAGTGGTTCACAGTCATGCTGGAAGGGCATAATGAGTGGGGTCCCTCAGGGATCAGTTCTGGTTCCAGTTCTGTTCAATATCTTCATCAATGATATAGATAATGGCATAGAGAATATGCTTATAAAGTTTGCAGATGATATCAAGCTGGGAGGGGTTGCAAGTGCTTTGGAGGAAATGATTATAATTCAAAATGATCTGGATAAATAGTCTGAAGTAAATAGGATGAAATTCAATAAGGGCAAATGCAAAGTACTCCATTTAGGAAGGAACAATCAGTTGCAGACATACAAAATGGGAAATGACTGCATAGGAAGGAGTACTGCAGAAAGGTATCTGGGGGTCATAGTGGATCACAAGCTAAATATGAGTCAACGGTGTAACATTGTTTCAAAAAAAAACAAACATCATTCTGGAATGTATTAGCACAGTGGCTTTCAAACTTTTTTACTGGTGACCCCTTTCACATAGCAAGCCTCTGAGTGCGATTCCTCCCCCCCTCTTATAAATTAAAAACCCTTTTTTATATATTTAACACCATTATAAATGCTGGAGGCAAAGTGGGATTTGGGATGGAGGTTGACAGCTCGTGACCCCCCCCATGTAAGAACCTTGCAACCCCCTGAAGGGTCCCGATCCCCAGTTTGAGAACCCCTGTATAAGCAGGTGTGCTGTAAGTCCAGAGGTGTGTGGGTTACATAAGCAAGACATGAGAAATAATTCTCCTGCTCTACTTTGCGCTGCTTAGGCCTCAACTGGCATATTATGTCCAGTTCTGGGTCCACATTTCAGGAAAGCTGTGGACACATTGGAGAAAGTCCAGAGAAGAGCAACAAAAATGATTAAAAGTCTAGAAAACATGACCTGTGAGGGAAGATTGGAAAAAAATTGGGTTTGTTTAGTATGGAGAAGAGAAGACTGAGGGGCGGGATGGGACATAACAGTTTTCAAGTACATAAAAGATTGTTACAAGGAAGGAGAAAATTTTGTTCTTAACCTCCGAGGATAAGACAAAAAGCAATGGGCTTAAATTACAGCAAAGGAGGTTTAGGTAGGACTTTAGGAAAAACTTCCTAACTGTTAGGGTGGTTAAGCACTGGAGTAAATTGCCTAGGGAGGTTGTGGAATCTCCATCATTAGAGATTTTTAAGAGCAGGTTAGACAAACAGCTGTCAGGGATGGTCTAGATAATACTTAGTCTTGCCATGAATGCAGGGGACTGGACTAGATGACCTCTCAAGGTCCCTTCCAGTCCTATGATTCTGTGAAACATTTCTGTTCCGTATTTGGGGAAAAAACGTGACATAGTGTCATCATATGATGGCGATATCTCTTTCCATTCCACTAGTATCTCTTGTGAATGTTAAACAGCATTTACGAAAGTTAGACATTTTTAAACGAGCAGGACCTGATAACTTGCCTCCAAGAGTTTTAAGAGAGCTGACTGAGAAGCTCACTGGACTGTTAATGTTGATTTTTTTCAATAATTCTTGGATTGCTGGGGTTGTTTTAAAAGACTGGGGGAGAGTTAATGTGCCAAATTTTAAAAAGTGTGAATGGGGTGATCTGGGTAATTATATGTCTATCAGCCTGAGATTGATCCCGGGCTAGAGAATGGAATGGTTGATGCAAAATGCAATAAAGAATTAAAAAAAGGTAATGTAATTAATGCAAATCAGCTGGAAAATGCTTCCAGATCATAGAATCATAGAATATCAGGGTTGGAAGGGACCCCTGAAGGTCATCTAGTCCAACCCCCTGCTCGAAGCAGGACCAATTCCCAGTTAAATCATCCCAGCCAGGGCTTTGTCAAGCCTGACCTTAAAAACCTCTAAGGAAGGAGATTCTACCACCTCCCTAGGTAACGCATTCCAGTGTTTCACCACCCTCTTAGTGAAAAAGTTTTTCCTAATATCCAATCTAAACCTCCCCCACTGCAACTCGAGACCATTACTCCTCGTTCTGTCATCTGCTACCATTGAGAACAGTCTAGAGCCATCCTCTTTGGAACCCCCTTTCAGGTGGTTGAAAGCAGCTATCAAATCTCCCCTCATTCTTCTCTTCTGCAGGCTAAACAATCCCAGCTCCCTCAGCCTCTCCTCATAAGTCATGTGTTCCAGACCCCTAATCATTTTTGTTGCCCTTCGCTGGACTCTCTCCAATTTATCCACATCCTTCTTGTAGTGTGGGGCCCAAAACTGGACACAGTACTCCAGATGAGGCCTCACCAATGTCGAATAGAGGGGAACTATCACGTCCCTCGATCTGCTCGCTATGCCCCTACTTATACATCCCAAAATGCCATTGGCCTTCTTGGCAACAAGGGCACACTGCTGACTCATATCCAGCTTCTTGTCCACTGTCACCCCTAGGTCCTTTTCCGCAGAACTGCTGCCTAGCCATTCGGTCCCTAGTCTGTAGCGGTGCATTGGATTCTTCCGTCCTAAGTGCAGGACCCTGCACTTATCCTTATTGAACCTCATCAGATTTCTTTTGACCCAATCCTCCAATTTGTCTAGGTCCCTCTGTATCCTATCCCTCCCCTCCAGCGTATCTACCACTCCTCCCAGTTTAGTATCATCCGCAAATTTGCTGAGAGTGCAATCCACACCATCCTCCAGATCATTTATGAAGATATTGAACAAAACCGGCCCCAGGACCGACCCTTGGGGCACTCCACTTGACACCGGCTGCCAACTAGAAATGGAGCCATTGATCACTACTCGTTGAGCCCGACAATCTAGCCAGCTTTCAACCCACCTTATAGTGCATTCATCCAGCCCATACTTCCTTAACTTGCTGACAAGAATACTGTGGGAGACCGTGTCAAAAGCTTTGCTAAAGTCAAGAAACAATACATCCACTGCTTTCCCTTCATCCACTAGACTAGATTGTGGCTCCTGCACTGATTGGCAGGGAGGTGGGCAAAAGTGGTTTTGTGGAAGAGGTTTACAACCTTCACCCCAGTCCTGAGGCCAGATAGGGATGGGACCTGTCTAGTCTGACTTGTGCCTAATGCCTGTGATCCCAAGGTACAGTTCTGATTTCTGGAGATTGCCAGGACATAGAGATGCCCCTGGAAAACTTCCTATGCTGGGGACTGGAAGGGTAATGGTGTAGGAGCTGCTACAATGGTTGTAGACTAATTAATGGAGGAATCCTTCACTGACTGGTTACACTGACATTTACAAGCAGCACAGATCCCTCATAATGGGAATCAGGATCTGTCCTTGCATTTTTCTGTGCAATATGCCCTGGAACTGATCTGCTTTAGCAGATTAATAGCACCATACTTGCTAGTATTTCCATTCACATGGTTCCCAGAGCATTTTATAGAGGTTACTTGCTCACAACAGAACTGCTGTCACTTTTCAGGTCAGACACAATAATCATTCCACCTCAGTAATATTAAAACAGCCATTAGAATTGGAAGCAAAGAATAAGATTGTCAAATATAAATCATGGGGAATTGTAGTTGCTGTTGAGGGTCCCTCCGCTGCCCCAATTTTCTTTACTGTTGTTTTTTGCTGGTTGTCCAAGCTTTCAGGGGCTCTGATGGGTAGGACCCTACCAAATTCACAGTCCATTTTGGTCAATTGCGTGGCTAGGGTTTTTAAAAATTAGTCAGTTTCACATTTTCAGATGTTGACATCTGAAATTTCAGGGTGTTGTAACAGTGTGGGTCTCTACCCAAAAGGCTTTTGGGGGGTGGTGGTGTTGCAAGGCGATTGCAGTGGGGTTGTGGGATTGCTACCCTTACTTCTGTCCTGCTGCCGGCAGGAGTGCTGCCTTCAGGGCTGGACAGCCACAGAGGGAGGCTGCTGGCTGAGTGCCCAGCTCTAAAGCCAGCACCACTGCCAGCTAGCAGCACAGAAGTGAGGGTCATGGTATGGAGGGAGGGAGGTTACCCGGCAGTCTCCTGCCTATGCACATGTGGGTGACTGCTTGAGCTGCAGCCTCCCTGCGTGTGTGTGTGTGTGTGTGTGTGAGGGTTGATAGCTCGAGCTGTGGAGCTTCCAGCAGCCAGGGCAGGTTCCTGGAGGTGTGTCTGACCTGTCCTGGGAGCAGCCCCTAGGGAAGACTAGCAGCTGGAGGCCTGCACAGGGGAGGAGCCTGAAGCTAGGTATAAGATTTCACAAGGGAGATCAGATTTCACAGTCCATGATGCATTTTTGATGGATGTGAATTTGGTAGGGCCCTACTGATGAGTGTATTTTAAATAAACTGGAAAAACTAAATATAATGTTAGCAAGACACAGCGGAATTACACAAAACTGAGAATTTGGCTTGGACACTTAAACCAAAATTTTCCAATCTGAGGCCTGAATTTAGGCATCTTAATCTATATTTAGGCATCTAAAGAAAGTGGCCTCTTTTTCAGAGGTATTGAGCACCTGCAGCTTCCACTGACTCAATGGATTTAGATATCTAACTTGAGGCGCACTCACATCTGTTAAATTTTGGCATAACTTAACACCCCACCTTGGTTTCCCGTACCAACTGTTTAATATTGGTCCTAGACTTTTATTATAAGAATGAAACTTGATGTACTCATACGTCAGTGGTATGCCTGCAACTTCTAGATCTTTTTTTTTCTTTTTAAAGAGTACATAGCACTATGTGTTACTTATATGTAATGTTCTCATTGTCTTTTAAATTTAGATGGAAGAAGGAAGTAAAAATGTGCGTCTGGGAACGCTAATCGGTTTGCTGGTAGAAGAAGGACAGGACTGGAAGCAGGTTGAAATACCAGCAGATACTGGTGATCCATCTTCTCTGGCACCCCTGATGGCTCCGCCTGCAACTGTACCTACTCCTCCTCCAGCAGGCATTTTAGCATTAGCCTCTACCAAAATGGAACATGGGCTTGGAAAACTGTCGTGAGTTTCTGTATTCCTCATGAACAACGCTTTCAGTGTGAGACTTGAGGGTATTGCCACCACAACTGGGGCCAAATTCATCCCTTTTGTAACTTCAGTGAAATCAGTGGAGTTGCACCAGGGATGAATTTTGTCTCCATAGCTAAAATCAAAGTACTATTTGAGAAACACTTTAAATTTTCCTGGTTTGTTTAGGCCTTGTCTACAAAGGAAGATTTTGTTGTTTTTTGTTTTCTGTAACCTAAGACATGAATTTAAACGAGTATAGTTATACTAGCATAACTCCGTGTGTGGACACTCTTATTCTGGTATAAGAGTTCCTTTTTTTCAGTTTAGCTTATGTCACATAGGAAGAATTTTAAGCAAAACTGAAAAAAATTACTCTTGTACTGGAATAAGAGTGTCATGTAAGGGCTTCTCAGTAGAGAGGTGTGGAATGTTCAAAAGTGTTGACTTAAGTGTGCCCTCTTATTAAAACTTATGCAAATTTGTAAGGACACCGTGGTAATAATCAGTCAAAACATCTTCATCACTGCAGATAACACAAAAATTGAGGGAAATAAATAATGAAGAGGACAGGATACAAAGCAATCTAGATCACTTGGTAAACTTGGCAAAAGCAAACAATATATGTTTTTATTATGGCTAAATGTAATACATCTAGGAACAAAGAATGTAGGCCATACTTACATGATGAGGGACTCTATGCTGGGAAGCAGTGATTCTGAAAAAGATGTGCAGTCATGGTAGATAATCAGCTGCATATGAGTGAGTGTCTAGTGTGATGCTGTGGCCAAAAGGCTAATGTGATCCCTGGATACAAAAATAGGGGAGTCTTGAGCAAGAGCAGAGAGGTTATTTTACCTCTATATTTGGTATTGGTGTGACCACTGCTGGAATACTGTGTTCAGTTCTGGTGTCCACAATCCAAGAAGGATGATGATAATTTGGAGAGGGTTCAGAAAAGAGCCATGAGAATGATTAAGGGATTAGAAAACATGCCTTATAGTGATAAACTCTAGGAGCGCAATTTATTATTAGCGTAGCAAAAAGAAGGTTCAGGGGAGACTTTATCACAGTACCTACATGGGGAACAAATATTTAATAATGGGCTCTTCAATGTAGCATGGTCCAATGGCTAGAAGTTGAAGCTAGACAAATTCAGCTTGAAAATAAGATGTAAATTTTTAACAGTGAAAATAATTAACCACTCAAACCATCTGCCAAGGATCATGTGGATTCTCCATCACTGACAATTTCTCAGTCAATGTTGACTGGTTTTAGAGTAGCAGCTGTGTTAGTCTGTATTCGCAAAAGGAAAAGGAGTACTTGTGGCACCTTGGAGACTAACAAATTTATTTGAGCATAAGCTTTCGTGAGCTACAGCTTATGCTCAGATAAATTGGTTAGTCTCTAAGGTGCCACAAGTACTCCTTTTCTTTCAGTCAATATTGGATTTTTTTTTTTTTTTTTTGTAAAAGATATGCTCTAGGAATTATTTTGGGAAAGTTCTATGGCCTATGTTATACAACAGGAATGACTAGATCAGGGATTCTCAAACTTCATTGCACCGTGATACCCTTCTGACAACAAAAATTACTACATGACCCCAGGAAGTGGGATCAAAGCCTGAGCTCACCCAAGCTCCACTGCCCCAGGTAGTAGGGGGCCAAAGTCGAAGCCTGAGCCCTGCTGCCCCAGGTGGGGGGTTGAGGGGACCTAAAGCCAAAGCCTAAGGGCTTCAGCCCCAGGTGGGTGGCTTGTAACCTGAGCTCTGCCACCCAGGGTGCCATGCTTTAGGAAAGGTGTGGACAAATTGGAGAGAGTCTAGGAGGGGAGGGCAAAAAAAAGATTTAGGAAAATCCTGACCTTCGAGGAAAGTTTAAACGTGCCCATTTTTTTCAGTCTTGAGAAAAGAAGAGTGAAGGGGGAACCTGATAAGTCTTCAAATGTGTTACACAGAAGTCTAATTGTTCTCCATGTCCACTGAAGGCAGGACAAGAAGTAATCGGCTTAATCTGCAGAAGGGGAAATTTAGGTTAGATATTGGGCAAAAACTAACCTTATAGTTAGAAAGTAAGATCTGGAATAGGCTTCTAAGAGAGATTGTGGAATCCCTTTCATTGGAGGCTTTTTAAGAACAGGTTGGGCAAACACCTGTCAGTAATGGTGTAGATAGACTTGGTCCTGCATTAGCTCAGATGGCTGGACTTGATGACTTCTTGAGGTCCCTTCCAGTTCTACAATTGCTATGGTTCTATGAGTGTTGACCACTATACAATTCAATTATTTTTTTAGCTTCTTGCCTAACTATCTGTCCAATTTTTGTTTAATTTTGCTACTAGCATTCAGGCGGTCCTAATGCAAATAGAAGACACTAATTGGAAGACACTAACTGAGGCCTCTAACAGCATGCTTGCTATAGTAGGAGAATGATTAGAGCACTAACAAGGCTTAAATCAAGTGCTTTGACATCAGAGATTGTTAGAACAGAAACTGATTCAGCGAGGCTCCTAATCACAAATACGTGACAACTAATTGAAAATCAAATTAACATCTTTAATAATTTACTTTCCTTGTCAAGCTGGTATTACCACACTTGGAATTCTTGTGTGGTTCAAAGGGCTCAGGTCCTACCAGCTCTTCTGTTTATCTGCTCAAGACATTCTTTCAAGAATTTGGGGAAATAAGATCTGGTCTCAAGTACTAATGTTGCTCTGTTGTTTTTGCGAAATTAACTTTTGCACCTAAGAATTCTAAAGTCTGTCTGAGTTCACTATGTTCTCATGTCATATAAATTATGTTAAAATAAAATGAATGCTCTGGAACTTTTCTCCAATATACCTCTCAATTAAAATGCAGAATTGGGTTATGATGTAACCTTTGTTTGTTTGTTTGTTTGTAGTTTCTGTATGGCAGTGGAGATCAGTGTTATGTGCTCTAGATGATGTGCTTAACTCTGTCTCCTCCTGGAAAGTTACTGCAAAGCATATCCCACATGGGTTGAGATGACACAGATACAACTTTATAATGTTTGAGAGTGGGAGGAAACTGCTTTAAACTTGTAAAGCTGAAAATGAGATTAGAATTATTTGCATAAATTCCTTATTTCTCAGTCCAGATGATCTGTTGTATTTCTAGAAGTTTGTCCAGTAAACTTAAGTATAAAAGCAAAAATTGAAGATATTAAGTATGAAGATTGTTATAATTGAAATTAGACAGAACTAATGATGCAGTTGTCACTACCTCACCTGCTATTGAAGAAGATCATGCTTGTGTAGATATGTATACATTGCCTTTAAAACTGTGGCTGGCCTGTACCAGCAGGCTTGGGCTGTGGGGCTGTTTAATTGCGGTGTAGACTTCTGGGCTCGGGCTGGAGCCCAGGTTCTAGGACCTTGCAAGGTGGGAGTGTCCCAGATCTTGTGCTTCTGCCAGAGCCTGAATGCCTACACTGCAATTAAACAGCCTGTAGTCCAAGCCCTGTGAGTCCGAGTCTGCTGGCACAGGGCCAGCCACAGACATACCTTGTGAGACCATAAGCATACAGGGCCAGCTCCTTTATACTGCCTTGCCAAGGGATTATATATGCAGCTGGAATATCTGGCTCTGTGGTGATTACCTGTTTATGTGGGGATCCTCCAATGGTGTTGAGGCTTCTGTGTCACCCCATTCTTTGCTGGTACCATAAGGTAGATGGCTGGGACCCCGATGTTGGGATGATGCCCAGCTCTGGTTTCAGCTCCTTGGGGTCACTAGTAGCTGTAGTGTAACCTCAGAGCTCTGATAAGCTGGTATGGTAGAGCCACCCCTTCACATTGCAGCCCTGGGATCAGGGGAGTACAAAGGTGAACTTTATACTACCGTTGCACAGACACCCACTGACTTGTACTGCATTCTCTCCAGCTGGAGCTGAGGCTCTGGACCATAGCACGTGGTGTCGAGAACCTTTTGACATATTATGTGTGAAATAGATTCACCTAACCCTATTATTTAGGTGGTTTTCTTTTTTAACTTCAGGATTCGCTTAAGTCCGGCTGCCCGCTACATTCTGGAGACACATGGACTTGACCCAAGCAATATTACTCCCACTGGGCCTCGAGGAATCCTCACTAAAGAGTATGTATAAGCCTGCTATAATTAATCCAAATATTGTATTCATTTCCTTGTTTCAGCCTAGCCCGAATTCCAAGGTGTTCAGCATAGGAGACCCACTTGTTCTCTCACCCTTTTCCTTGGGGGAATTGATTGTTTGGATGACCAACAGAGGATGTGGGAGTCTGGTTTTGGTGACATTGTAAGAAATTTGTATTTTTCCTTGTATGATCTCTGGAACAGGGACTGTCCAGCCATGGGACAGCTGGGAGAGGTAGTGCAGCCCTCCCATTCCCCTTAGCCCACTACTAGAATGATTGACAGCTCCCAAACTGTCAGCTGGCACAGGGGTTTCTTTGAAGAGCTCCCCCACATGCACAGAGGTGAATAAAGGGTCAGAAGAAATAGCAGAGGCCACCCTTCCCTTACACCTGTTATATGTGGGATCTGAGCCCCTGCTTTCCCGCACATGGGTCACTGCTGTAGTCTTGTATTTTATTTAAAGTGAATTTAGTAATGCTGTATTACGTCACTGTGAGTTCAGCTCTGGAGGCTACAGTTTCAAGTTCAACAAAGTAAAAGTCACCTCTGCTACTTGCTTCAGATTTAGAGACTCTAGTAACGTGTAAAGACCAAGGATAGTGACTACACATGTATTTACAAGTACAAGGTCTCGTCTGATTTACAAGTTTTATTAAAGTTACAGTTAAAATTAAAGTTGATTACCCGTGCATACAGAAATCCTAAAAGACCTATGCACAAGTTACAAATATGGTCATACTCACATCCTTAATGATATTCTTAGGGTCTGATGGATGCCTTGCCAGTTGATCATCAGTAGAGGGTTGGTTCCTGCTGAAGTTTTCCCATAGGGAACTCATTTTATCCAATCTGGGAGCCCTCTTTTATCTTGTGATTCTGACTAACCTAACACTCTGTGCATGTGCATGAAGGTATCCATCTTCTTTTTCCTTATTTGTATTGTCCCCCAAGAATATTGGGGTACCTCATTTTTCATAGGTTGTAGTTTTTTATTCTCATTAGCATTTACACACATGGTGCACCCTGCAGTTAGGGCATGTGTTAGAAAAATGTGACTACCCAGTATCTTGTAATCAAAAATTAATCTTAAATTTAATTTTTTGCAGTGCCATCCATTGGCACATCTATTTCCATAACTTTGTGGCATAGGGTCATTCTTTGGTCACTTACTTATGTCAAGCATTTCTTAAGCCTAAGACCTAGTATGGCTAAGCTGATATCTCACATTCCTCAGCCTGTAGGCCTTGCGTTTCATCCCTACTTACTTAGATACCTAATACATAATTATCACTTCTAGATACTTATCAATCTTATACTTCAGTAATCCTACAATTGAAATCTATTTATCCTACAATGATTATATATGACCTAGCATATGAGCTAATTATAAGATCACACAATAAATGAATGATAAAATGAAGTAATTGGCTGCATTGCTGACCCCAGCAGACACAAGTATTCATCTGTGGAGTCCAGGGTCTGATTTGCTTCCAGTTTAGTACAGGTAGGCTAAAGACATGAAACTTAGTTCTGGAATTCCTCAAAGTTTAAAGAGGTTGGGGTCTGGAATTCTGTTTCACAACCATCTCTGTTTTTAGCCTGTCTTTAATTCTGTTGTGAATGTTGAGGATTCTGGGATGGTTTAATGTGCTCCTTAGATGCCTTAGACGCACTACGCTCTCCATTAAGATGTGGTTTCAGTCAAGGAACCCAGCAGCCTTTGGAATTCGGTACTCATTTGTTAGCACTATAGATCAGGGATTCCTGACCTTGAAATGATGACCCTCCAATCTGCATGTGTGTTCTGGTAAGGTTGTGTGGGAAGGGTTTCCTTCAGGAAACTGATTTTGTCCTGGACTAACATGAAGGGAAAAGGAGTCCAGGAGAGCTGGCTGTATTTCAAGGAATCCCTGTTGAGGTTACAGGGACAAACCATCCCGATGTGTCGAAAGAATAGTAAATATGGCAGGCGACCAGCTTGGCTTAATGGTGAAATCCTAGCGGATCTTAAACATAAAAAAGAAGCTTACAAGAAGTGGAAGGTTGGACATATGACCAGGGAAGAGTATAAAAATATTGCTCGGGCATGTAGGAATGAAATCAGGAGGGCCAAATCGCACCTGGAGCTGCAGCTAGCGAGAGATGTCAAGAGTAACAAGAAGGGTTTCTTCAGGTATGTTGGCAACAAGAAGAAAGCCAAGGAAGGTGTGGGCCCCTTAATGAATGAGGGAGGCAACCTAGTGACAGAGGATGCGGAAAAAGCTAATGTACTCAATGCTTTTTTTGCCTCTGTCTTCACTAACAAGGTCAGATCCCAGACTGCTGCGCTGGGCATCACAACATGGAGAATAGATGGCCAGCCTTCTGTGGAGAAAGAGGTGGTTAGGGACTATTTAGAAAAGCTGGACGTGCACAAGTCCATGGGGCTGGACAAGTTGCATCCGAGGGTGCTAAAGGAATTGGCGGCTGTGATTGCAGAGCCATTGGCCATTATCTTTGAAAACTCGTGGCGAACGGGGGAAGTCCCGGATGACTGGAAAAAGGCTAATGTAATGCCAATCTTTAAAAAAGGGAAGACGGATGATCCTGGGAACTACAGGCCAGTCAGCCTCACCTCAGTCCCCGGAAAAATCATGGAGCAGGTCCTCAAAGAATCAATCCTGAAGCACTTACATGAGAGGAAAGTGATCAGGAACAGTCAGCATGGATTCACCAAGGGAAGGTGATGCCTGACTAATCTAATCGCCTTCTATGATGAGATTACTGGTTCTGTGGATGAAGGGAAAGCAGTGGATGTATTGTTTCTTGACTTTAGCAAAGCTTTTGACACAGTCTCCCACAGTATTCTTGTCAGCAAGTTAAAGAAGTATGGGCTGGATGAATGCACTATATAAGGTGGGTAGAAAGTTGGCTAGATTGTCGGTCTCAACGGGTAGTGATCAATGGCTCCATGTCTAGTTGGCAGCCGGTGTCAAGTGGGGTGCCCCAGGGGTCGGTCCTGGGGCCGGTTTTGTTCAATATCTTCATAAATGATCTGGAGGATGGTGTGGATTGCACTCTCAGCAAATTTGTGGATGATACTAAACTGGGAGGAGTGGTAGATACGCTGGAGAGCAGAGATAGGATACAGAGGGACCTAGACAAATTGGAGGATTGGGCCAAAAGAAATCTGATGAGGTTCAATAAGGATAAGTGCAGGGTCCTGCACTTAGGACAGAAGAACCCAATGCACAGCTACAGACTAGGGACCGAATGGCTAGGCAGCAGTTCTGCAGAAAAGGACCTAGGGGTTACAGTGGACAAGAAGATGGATATGAGTCAGCAGTGTGCCCTTGTTGCCAAGAAGGCCAATGGCATTTTGGGATGTATAAGTAGGGGCATAGCGAGCAGATCGAGGGACGTGATCGTCCCCCTCTATTCGACATTGGTGAGGCCTCATCTGGAGTACTGTGTCCAGTTTTGGGCCCCACACTACAAGAAGGATGTGGATAAATTGGAGAGAGTCCAGCGAAGGGCAACAAAAATGATTAGGGGTCTGGAACACATGACTTATGAGGAGAGGCTGAGGGAACTGGGATTGTTTAGTCTGCAGAAGAGAAGAATGAGGGGGGATTTGATAGCTGCTTTCAGCTACCTGAGAGGTGGTTCCAGAGAGGATGGTTCTAGACTATTCTCAGTGGTAGAAGAGGACAGGACAAGGAGTAATGGTCTCAAGTTGCAGTGGGGGAGGTTTAGGTTGGATATTAGGAAAAACTTTTTCACTAGGAGGGTGGTGAAACACTGGAATGCGTTATCTAGGGAGGTGGTAGAATCTCCTTCCTTAGAAGTTTTTAATGTCAGGCTTGACAAAGCCCTGGCTGGGATGATTTAATTGGGGATTGGTACTGCTTTGAGCAGGGGATTGGACTAGATGACCTCTTGAGGTCCCTTCCAACCCTGATATTCTATGATTCTATGAAAACCACTCCCTCTCTAGGCAGACTCCCACTGGTGGTATTCTTCTTCACACACCTGTTGAGCTGCTGTAATATGTTGGCTCTGTATGGTTTGAAACCTTATATCAAAGATGACAAGGTTTGGTAGGCTTGAGTTGAACACAGTAACAAAACAAGAAACTATGAAAGTGTTTCTTTTCTTAACCTTTGTTTCCTACAGACTGCGTCCTGGTTTGGATTAAATAGTGAGGTGGATCGATGGGGTATCATTTGTAAAGCAGCACATTATCAGAAAGCTTTTTAATTATATAAGTGCAACTGTAAATTATGGTGTATAACTAGTCCATGGCAGGTGGGAACCCTCTGGGACTCTGAACTATCTAATTAACATCCCCTAGTTGTCAAGGAAATGTACCACAGATTGTGCTAGAGAGAGGTAATTACAGCTACAAAAATGTCTCTCTCAAAACTTGTGTTTCATCTGTTCAAAGAAGTTGACTCGGAAATCATAGACTTTAAGGTCAGAAGGACCATTATGATCGTCTAGTCTGACCACCTGCACAATGCAGGTCATAGAATCTCACCACCTACTCCTGTATCAACCCCTAACCTATGTCTGAGCTATTGAAGTCCTCAAATCGTGGTTTAAAGACTTCAAGGTGCAGAGAATCCTCCAGAAAGTGACCCCTGCCCCATGCTGCAGAGGAAGGTGAAAAACCCTTAGGGCCTCTGCCAATCTGCCCTGAAGGAAAATTCCTTCCCGACCCCAAATATGGCGATCAGCTAAACCCTGAGCATGTGGGCAAGACTCACCAGCCAGACACCCCGGAAAGAATTCTCTGTAGTAACTCAGATCCCACCCCATCTAACATCCCATCACAGACCATTGGACATATTTACCTCTAATAGTCAAAGATCAATTAATTGCCAAAATTAGGCTATCCCATCCCCTCCATAAACTTATCAAGCTTAGTCTTGAAGTCGGATAGGTCCCACTGCTCCCCTTGGAAGGCTGTTCCAGAACTTCACTCCTCTGATGGTTAGAAACCTTCGTCTAATTTCAAGTCTAAACTTCCAGGTGGCCAGTTTATATCCATTTGTTCTTGTGTCCATGTTGGTACTGAGCTTAAATAATTCCTCTCTCTCCCACTTCTTTCTTTGTTTTTTTCTTATTTATATGGCTATAGAACCTTTTACTATTGGTTTTAATTCCTTTTGCAAGGTCCAACTCTACATGACTTTTGGCTTTTCTCACTTTATCCCTACATGTTCTGGTCTCAATAAGGTAGCTTTCCTTGCTGATCCCTCCCATCTTCCACTCCTTGTAGGCTTTCTGTTTTTTCGTAATAACCTCTCTGAGATGCTTGCTCAACCAGCTAGGTGTACAACTCCTGTCTATGAATTTTTTCCTCTTTCTTCGGATGCAGGCTTCTGATAGCTTCTGCAGCTTTGACTTGAAGTAATTCCAGGCCTCCTCCACCTTTAGATCCACAAGTTCTTCAGTACAATCTACTTCCCTAACTAATTTCCTTGATTTTTTTAAAGGTAGCCATTTTGAAATCAAGAACCCTAGTCACAGATCTATTTTTGTTTATCCTTCCATTTAGTTTGAACTGAATTAGCTCATGATGGCTTGAACCAAAATTGTCCCCTACAACCCCTACATTTCTTCTATGAGGTCCTCACTACTCACCAAAATCAAATCTAAAATGGCATCCCCTCTTGTCAGCTCAGCAACTACTTCGTGAAGGAATCCAACAGCTATCGCATCCAGAAAAATCTGAGCCCTATTATTATTACTAGCACTTGTCCTCCAGTCTATATCTGGGAAGTTAAAGTCTCTCATGATCACACAATTCCCATTAGTATTTACTTCATTTAAAACATTAAAGAGGTCTCTCTCCATATCTAAATCAGATCCTGGCGGTGTATAGCACACCCAAGCACTATCCCAGGGGAGGCTCTAGTAGCTTTCTTCCCCAACGTGATTATTGCCCAGACAGACTCTGTCTTATCCATTCCATTACTTCTTATTTCTTTACAGTCTACCTCATCATTGATATACAATGCTACTCTACCACCTTTGCCTTTGTTTCTGTCTTTCCTAAACAGCACATACCCTTCAATACCTGTACTCCAGTTATGACTACTATTCCACCGTGTTTCTGTTATCCCTATAATATCTGGTTTCACTTCCTGCACAAGTAACTCTAGTTCCTCCATTTTGTTACATAGGCTCCTTGAATTGGTGTACAAACATTTTCATTTTTGCTGTTTGGCTTCGCTCACATTCTTTACCTGATTAGGCACAGACATTCTACTGCCAGTATCACCTATTAGACTGGTATCTACACTACCCTTCCTACTTATGTCCATTCTCCTACCCACGGCTGTATCCTTTCTTACTGCATTTTCTTCCCTCTCAATGTTAAAATCCGGCGTGGAGATTACCTGGACATCTCCCAACCATCTCCCCCAAATTCCTAGTTTAAAGTTCTCTTAATCAGTTGTGCCAGCCTCCATCCTAGAAGTCTATTTCCCTCCCTACTCCAGGTGAAGTCCATCCCGAGAGAACAGTCCTCTGTCCATGAATGCCTCCCAGTGGCCATACATCCCAAAACCCTCCTTATAGCACCACTGCCTGAGCCATCTGTTGAGCATCATAATCTTGTCACACCTTTGTTGCCCTTCTCTAGAACAGGCAGAGTCCCAATGAAGATCACCTGAGCCTCGATTTCTTGAAGCGTCTTCCCCAGCCTGGCATAATCTCCCTTGATACATTCCAGTGAGAATCTAGCCATATCATTTGTTCCCACATGAAGGACAATCATTGGATTCTCTCCTGCTCCTGTTAGGATCCTCTTCAGCCTGAGGTCCAGATCTCATATCTTAGCACCCAGTACAGTACACCCTTCTGTTCTCTGGATCAGCTCTTGTTACAGGCCTGTCTGTTCTTCTCAGTAATGAATCCCCAATCACGTAGACCTGCATTTTCCTGGTGATGGTGCGAATCTCCAGTCTAGCCCCTGTTCCCTCTGGCTGCAAGTCCTCTTGATTTCTATTCTCCCTTTGCAATCCTCTGCAACCCATCCCGTATCCTCCTTTGACTCATATTTGGTGTCAACTCCATTGACTCTTCCCCTCTTCCTATAGAAGAAGCTGCTCTTCTCTTCTTCCTTGCCCTCTCACCTTCAGTGGCCACTTGCTGTGCCCCTTCTTCATTTTCCAACTCCGCAAACATGTTTCTGAGCTCTATTTCTCCTTCATTAGCCCGTCTTTTCCTCTGCCTGGTTCTCCTAGTAACATGCTTCCACTGTCCACTTTTCTCACCCAGCAGTCTCCTCTCAGAGTTCTTTGGTCCTGCTTCCATCTGCAAGTCTGAGCTTTTCCCTTCAGCCTCCTCGTGTCTTTGCTCCATCATCTGCTCGATCCCCCTTCTAAACTCAACCGGAGTTTCCACCTGCATCTCCAGTCCTCTGATCTTTTCTTCCATCAGCACTTCATGCCGACGAAACTCTTTTCAGGTACCCCCTCCAGGATCATGTACATGCCTCAGCTTCCACATCCAGTCACCTTCCTTGCGTCTTCCACTGCTTGGGTCGCTATCACTGCTGCCTCTGTATCTGTCATCGCCTTCTCACCTAAATCCTGTTAGTCAGGGAAAAACAAACCAAAACAAACCCCCAACGAGCACCACAACACTGCCAGAACACCACACACTCCCTTCACTAGTCTGTCTGTTCCTCTGCCGGCTTCCCCCCCCCGTTTACAGCTCTGTTTGCTGGCGTCTGTGCCGCTGCCTGCCTGGCTACCCTTATAGGACCCCTAGTCAGAGAAGCCCCACCCCCTAATCAGGGCTCAGCTTCTCTCCCAGCACACTGCCCCTACCAGCCTCCACACATATAAATACAAATACCTTCTCCTCCAACAGAACTCCCACTCAAACTCCCCTGTTTACAGCTCTGAAATGTCATTTTTAAAGATATATCCTGCTGTTTTAACCATTATTTTAAAATGGAGAAGTGTTTGTAAGTACCTATAAACCCCCTCTGTTTGATACTGTCTGAAAAGAAAAGTTTGCAGATATCTGTAGACAGGTACTCTCTGTTTGGATTAAATATTGCGTGTTTGTATGAAACTCAGCAAAATACACGCTGTGCTGCACAGCTAAACAGTTCAGGCCTCTTTATCAAGTAGGCTAAAAGGTAATTAATCATGGAGTAGAGCACTACAACACAGCTCACTTGGATGTATTTAAAAGCAAATAGGTTGCTTGCTGGTCATGGATATCCAGTGTTGGCCACCAAAGTACAAGACTCAGAGAAGTGTAAAACCCAGAACAGAGGTGGACATTAAATGTGGTTTTGTTTGTTTCCACCAACTTGATATCCCAAAAATAATATGCAACTTACAAGATAAGTAGGGTGAACAGATGTCCCAATTTTAGAGGGACAGTCCCAATATTTGGGGCTATGTCTTGTATAGGTGCCTATTACCCCTCATCCCCGTCCCAGTTTTTCACAGTTGCTGTCTGGGAAGGCTGAGGATGTAACCCTGACAGACCTGTATTGCATCATAGCTTGCTCCTTTTAGCAGATTGATTTATTTCATTTCTCCATGGATCTATAGGAGGCTCAACTTGAGCCTGAGATCTTTCTCCATTTGCTCTTGAGTCTTGTGGGCTGGCACGCAGGGGGAAAATACTGTTTTCCTTTTGAAAATATTTACTACAATCAATATTTAAGCGGTGGACTAAACTTTCAGACTTGTGGCCATAAATTCCAAATAACTAGATCTACCAAATATCACGATTTATCCAGTCTAAAATTGTACAGCCCCCATTTAACAGTGCAATGAGTGTGGGTAATGGCTGCTAAGCTTATCTTATTGAATCAGATTCTGACTATAATGCAGTCTTGATTTTCACTCTTTTGATGGCATAGAAGAAGACACCAGACAAGCTGAGATTAGCACCCAAGTTTTTGCTTTGACAAGCTATCCAGTAAATCAGGTATTGACTAGGATCCAATACTTTTTGTTCAAGGAAGAATATAGATTGTTTGGAAAGCTGGCTAGTAAAAGCTTCCTGGATGAGTAATTGCCTCGTGCAACAAATAGAAAGGCATGGCACTTGTGAAAATGAAGACATAATTCAGTTGTACAGACACTGAAAATATCAAGTAAATGTAGAGGAAGCTCTAAAGAAAAAAGACTGGATGATAATAGAAGACAGTATAGGATACAAAGCATATTGCCTTTTGGAAGGGCCAAAGTCACATGCCTGCCCTGTAAATTCATGGTGCTCATAAAATTAACACAAATATTACATTTAAATGAGATTTCTTCCCCTCACTCTACCCTTTTTTAAATGGTGCAAAAAAGGAGGAAAAGAAGATATGGCTCCATATTTCAATTGTCTTTGTGTTAATCTGTTTAGCAAATGCATCATCCACTTCAGTTCTTAATGGCTAGTTTGCAGTTCTTAATTTATAGTATTTCTTTTTAAAAAATGAGTTAAAGAAATTAATACTGTGGACAGTGTTTGCCTGCATTTTCTCTAATTTCTGCACATTGTAACTTGTTCACCTTTTTCATCCCCTTGTCTTCTGGGACCTGCTAATACTCCGCCTAGTTGCGGGTTAGTTATTGTATACATTTCTCCATGTAGCTGTGCCAGTGCATCGGTCCTCACATGCCACATCCATACTGCTCCAATCCTGAGAGCTCTCTGAATGTGACAGATTACATGGTGGTTTAGTGAGATAAATAGCTGTCAAATTTAGACTAGCTTGATAATTCCAAACATGTGAGATATGGTCCATCAGTTCTTGAGCTCTTGTGGTTAGAGAAGAAAGCCTAGCAGATTAAACCATTTAACGCTTGACCTTAGTTCTTTGAACATATTTTGCGTTAGTAATTTATCTACAGCTTGTTTCTAGTGGAATCTGAAAATGGCAGTAAGACGTATATAACTTTCAGCACAAAAAATTATATGATATAATTTCTGAACTAGCTAACGCACTAACGTTTGTGTGCTATGAGGTTCTGCCTTGCAGTTGCATATTAATGTGCTAAAGATCTTTCTCTCTAGCTTTTTGTCAAACACATTTAGGCATCTTAGTGTATTTTTTGTCTTAAAGCTGGGACTATAATTGTAACAATTTCAAGTTAGAAGCTCTACCTGCTGTTAGCACAGAAGTAGCCTTACAGCAGTATTAAGCCTTCTCATTTTGACTATGGCTTCCTCTCCTCACCCCTTTCAAAATGCACCCCAGATACCCTTCCTCTGCAGTGGCATTGGAAGAGACTGTTACCTCTAATATCATGTGTCGTACCTGTTCTTATCAGTTTAATATCTGATATGTCCAGTAAAAGTACAGAAGACACTCTCCCTCTGGATATTGTGAACAACATAAAAACTGGAAATAAATATTCCCTTAAGCAGGGACTGAACCCACATGGTAGTGTTTCCTTTGTATGGAGTGCTGGTTTCAATTTTCATTTGCTCTCACTTTGTGTCTCTGTGTAGCAGTTTTTCAATCTATAAAGTGAGGACTTTATTTACAGTTCTATGTAGATTAATTATTGTTTGCATTGTAAAAATGCTTTGAGGCCTATGTTAAGACACCATACAAGTGCAAAGTATTTGTAACTTTTTTATCCTTAAAATTTGCATTTCAGTATAAATCTCAGGATGCAAGTCATTTTAAAATTCTGTCACAATTTTTAATTTTTACTAAATAGCAATACCCAATGTATAACTTAATTGACAAGCTGTCCTTGATCAGTAGTCGCACATTTTCCATGCAAGCCACAGGGAACCAATTTAATTTTATCGAGGTTGTGGCTTCTAAAGGAAGATAAACACTAAAGTAATTTTTAGTACATTAAACACAATATGCATGTTTCAGCCTATTATTATTTACTTATTTATTTATTAAGCATTTACGCAGTGCTGTAAATGTATCAAAAGTCTGGCAAAACACAGACATCAGGTGCTGTATAGAATGGTTTTCAGTAATATTTTATAGCATGAAAATCAGAGTGTATAATGGAAAAACTACTTCAGCCTCAATCTCTGTATCTGTGTGAATAAAATGTCTATTGAGAATGCAACATCCATTACAATCTTTCTAGTTAGATTTTTTTAAATAGCTGACTGCTCGTTCTGTACATGGTAATTTGCGTTTATTAGATTACGATGTAAAAGTTTAATGGCTTTATTATATTGGATTTAAAAAGAGCTTGCTCCAAATGTGAAAAGTCAAATAATTAACTGCTTTTGTTGTTTTTCACCATAACTATCAACATGCAACTCTGTAAGTGGTACAATGTTAGGTTTATGCTGATAGGTGGTTGTTGGTTTGCTTAGCAGAGACGATATGGCAGTAAATGATCAGTGAGTACATCACACTGGAAAACACAATCAAGGAACTCTTATACTTTCTGGACTCTTAAACTGACTCCTTGATTTAGGGAGAGATTTTAGGGAAGGGGAGACAAAAAGTAATTACACACAATGGCCAATTACAGTTGCCTTTTGTCAGGGCAATTCAGAAGTTGTTCCCCTTCTGTGCCCAAATGGATTGGAGAAGAGGTGGTGACCCAGCTCAGACTCAACAGAGCAACACTCCATGGAACAGGTTGCATCAGACTAAAGAGTGCACAGCCTACACAATCAGGGTCTAAATCCAAAGCCCACTGAAATCAATAGAAGGACCCCAACTGACTTCAATTTGCACTGGACTAGACCCTCACTGTTTATGCTGGAAAGCTCTGTGTTGCTCTGTACCCAAGGTTGTTCTTTAAAAGTATAACCTAGCTTTTATCTCTTGTTGGGTTTTTTTCAGGCCAAATTGCAGGTGGGATTTCTGGTTTTAAGGATGAAATAAAAACCATGTCATCAAAGTAAACAAAAGCCAGAGAGACTAGGTATTCTTCAAGTGTGTGTCAGTGTGGATCCCATGGCAGTTGCACATGCACCTCGTGTGTCCAAGACTGCACCTTTTGAATAGCATTGTCCATTGGGGCTGCACATGCACCTTGTGCTGCCTTGTACACCTGTATGAGGGCACGAAGCCATAAAGAGTGGAGCAGTTGTGGCCCTTCCTCTTGCTGCTTGAGACCGAATGTAGTGACCGTTCAACCCACTACTCTCCTTAGAGATTTAACTTTTTTCTTTCCCCCGGCTACAGTCTGTGAAGAAAACTTACCTTAAAACTTCCACTTTCCTTGACTTAGATGTTCTGGAGAAAAAAGAGAGAGAAAACTGTTCATGACATGCACCTTCCCCTCACACCTGTACAGCAGGGTGAAGTACTTTGCATCAACCATCATGCTTCATGGTGGACTCTGAAATGTCATGGTTCAAACCACATTGGTCTTGTGATTGACTGATTTCTATCAAAGATGGACATATTTGTTGCCTCTTCAGCTGAGGGGAGAGCCACATCCCTGATGATGCTCTGTATACAAATCCTTCTCTTCGTTTACCCACAAATCCAGTGCTGCTGGGTTCAAGTTACATCTGCTAGAGAAATCCATGTGGGTCACTTTGGAACCAAAGGTGACAGAATGAGACCAATGGCCAGTGCGCTCTCAAACACACACCATACCCTGGGCTCAGTGGAGGATGGGGGGACATGAAAAGGTGATGCTGGTGCTGACAGAGTCGGCCGTGGAGATTTCTGTGTTGACAATCTCAACGTCCATGAAACCCACAACACCAACAGCCTTGGTGCTGGCATCTCGGGCAATAAAGTCAGCGCCTCTGCAGAAGGTCAGCACCAAAACACAGAGCCAAATGGAGCATAACTCCAAATCAAGCATAACCCCAAGCATAAGGGGAAGTCCTAGAAAGAGTACATAAAACCCCACTTCTCCAAGGACAGGAATGGAATGGCTTATGGGCAGAAAAAGAAACCTGATACTGACACTAGCATCATGACTGAGCCTGGCAAGATCCTGAGATACATCTGCATTTATCTGCGTCTCCTGAGAGATGTTCTTCATGTTGAAAGGATGACTAGCACAGGAGCCAGGTGGCTGTGCAAAAGATTCTGATCTTGTATGCATGAGGCACATACTTACAGTGAGATCCACCCTGATTACAACGTGTTGAAGAACTACAGTTTTTGTAGGTTATTTTTATAAAATATGAAGCACAGAAAGCGTCACTCTTTGCAGGGTATCTCTTTCAGTATATTAACGTTCTTTGACCATCTTTCTCTCTTTCTGGGGCCAGGTCTACACTAAAAAGTTACATCGAAAAATCCACACACCTGAGCGACATAGTTAAACGTACCTCACCTCCTCCCCCTGTAGACAGCACTAGGTTGATGGAAGAATTATTCTGTCAACCTAGCTACCACCTTTCAGGGAGGTGGATTAACTATAGCAACAGGAGAACCCTTCCCATGGCTGTAGTGAGTGGCTATGCTGAAGTGCTAGAGTGGTGCAGCTGCAGCGGTGCCATTGTAGCGATTTAAGTGTAGACAGCCTGAGTTTTCTATCCATCCTTGTACTCTGACGTTCAGCAGAAGGAAACTGAGGTGGCTGAGGAACAGCACAGTACTTTATAACCACCACCAGGGATGCCAGCGTACTCCCCAATGGGCACCATGTACTGCAAGGTTTTGTTCATTTATTCAGGTTTGCAGAATTGGGCCTTCTAAATACGGTTGTTTAGGATATTCTATTTCAGCTTGTCTACTTAAACTGTAAACTATACAAGTAGGCAGCTGCATTTGAGAAAAAAGGTGTCCGAATTATGCAGAAAACTTCCTAAATCTGAGCTTCTGCTAAATTAGTACTTCACATGGAGACGCTGAAAGGTTTCTAAGTATCTGGGCCATCTTATTATAGTGGTGTAGTGAAGTGTAACTCTGAGTTGCCAGTCTGTGCAGACTCCATGTCGTAACAATTTTGACAAGGAATATTCAATTACTCTAATACATGTGGTGGTAAGGAAAATGTGTGCTTACCAATGAATGTTTGCTGTTTTGACAATAGGTTTACCTGTCGTAAGATTTGCTTCCCCTCTGTGCTGTGTTAATGGGTTTTAGAAAAGCAGTGTTGCTGCCAACCTTATTTTTTTAAAATATTATAGTAGTTTGATATGAGAGGCCTTGTGTCCCCGGCCAGCTTTATTTGCAGGCCCCTGTCTTAAGAATGTTTTGTTTGTACCCTGTGGCATTACTAAATTGGTGTTCTACTGTGTCTTTTTATTAATCAGTTGAATTGCACAGATTCTGTAATAAGAAATTTAATGTGCTGCACTTACAGGATTTAAAGACTTCTAAATGAATCTTCTAATTTAAAAATAAAGATCTGTTTTCCTAATAGTTTTATATTTTTGTACACTTAAAATCTAAAGAAATCAATCAAACAACAATAACCGGATGGTTTTAATTAAATACTTATTACTGCCATGTTAAAAAGCAGAAATAATTTCCTGTTGTCTTTTTGTGTCTTCTTTGTGACGATTTTCTCAGCTAAAATGTCTAGTTTTTTCTTTAAAAATCATTTTATTCAGTAAAAGTTTTTCATCTAGTAGAGGATCTATATTAAATAAGTGTTTGATTTTAAAAGAAATTCAAGTATGACTTTAATTTGCAAAAGTAAGTAAATTCTTTCTTTCTTAAGGGTGAAACTGCATCCTTAGCTCACCATATTATGCTTAGGTACTTCAGCAAATGATATTTGTATCAAAGCATCTTTGTGCACCTGTGTTATTGACAGGGTATGTCGAAAGAAAGACTGAAGACATTTGACATGGGTTTAATCAGGCCACAACTTTATTATTAGACGTCTGTGACGACCTGGCAGATAACAGTAGACAGTGTAGATAACCCCATGTTTATTCCATAATTACTCGGGGGGGTTGGGGGGGGAGGCTTTTACCTGCTACCTCTCTTTTCCCCTCCAGGTCCCGCCAACAAATCCATTGCTGGGACCTTAATCCCTCCTCCCCACCCCCCCCGTCCCATAGGAGGGTTAATGTGAGCTATAAGAATGGGGGGTTGGCTCCCTGCCATACCAACCATAGGAATCCCCAACTGCCCTCCATTCGTTCCTTTCATGAACTTCTCTTTTTAAGTCCTTTTCCAAGCCATTTATCCGATCACTGTATACTTTTCCTGTGGAGTACCTACACTTGACATCCGCCCTACACTTAAATAATGAGTTGCTTCAACCTTGGTTCATGTAAAAAGGAAGGCTCAAGGCACCATGCTGCCCCTTTTCAAAGCCTGCATTCCCAGGGGATGCCCCTTTTGCAGCAGTTTTCATCTCTTCCCCCACCCCAGCCATAAAGCACTGTTCCCTTCACTCACAGGGGAAGCTCTTCACACTTTTGTTTTTAAAGCATATTTTCACAAATACACACTTATATCAGAGTAAAGAGATGTGAAACTTTATTATTTCCTAATCAAAGAGCTGTATGGTCTAGTAGACCAAACATAGGGCTGGGAGCAAGGTATTCCAGAGTTCTAGTTTTGACATTAACTCATTGTTTTATCCTTAGGCAAATTACTTACCCGTTCTGTGTCTTGTTTGTACCATGGCCTGCTAGCCAAACATCCGCTTGCTTAAAGGTGCAGGGCGGTCATTAAGGATGTTGACACAACTGTTGAAATAGTGTCAGAGCTAGCCAGCAAACAACAGTACATATTTGCTAGAACATATAAAAATAGTAGCTATTATTTTTCATTAATGTCTCAGCAGTGGGGTATTACATTTGAAAATAAATAAATAAACTTAACTATTGAGCCTGCAGCGGGTGAGAGCTATGGGGGCCTGTGTTGGCTGACTGCTCCAGCCTCACCGTCCCAGGGCTTCAGTGTAAAATGTCACGGAGGTCTCTGGAAGTCACTGATTCCACGTCCTCTATGACATAATCTTAGCATTATTTATAACTGGTCTATTTTTCAATGTTTAGAAGTAATGCAGTTATGTATATGTGATCATTTATTTTAACATATAAATGTTATGTTTTATTTGCTGTGTCCCAAATATAGTCTGAATGCACATCTCATCTGTTCCCGTAACACCTTCATTTTAAGAATTGACAGTACAATGCACAGTATAGTTTAGCCACTGTTGTCTTTTAATGATGATAAACATACTCCTGTTTCTCAACTGCCCTGTGCTGCTGCAGATTTAAATCCTAACATGGCACGGATGAATAATCTATAAATATTTATGGTGTTTCTTCATGCTCCTAGGAGTTTTCTTTTTGCAAATTATTATTGATTAAAAAAAATTGCCTTTTAACTTTTAGTTTAATATCCAGAATTTTAATAGCCAGAAGCTGCTCATTAGAGTTGACTCTTGAAATTGTAGTATTTCTTTTTTTGTCTGTTGTTATGCTTTGTTCTTTCTAAGTATTTTTCATATTACTGTTTAATCAACAGGGATGCACTCAATCTTCTGCAGCAGAAACAGAAGAGCAAAGCTGCGGAATCAGGACCTATGGTTTCTCCAGCTCCTACTCAGCCTACTGTAGTGCCTTTGGCTCCACAAGCAACAACTGTGTCCTCTGTTTATCCACGGCCTGCAGTTCCACCAATTTCCATACCAGGTCAGCCTGCAGCACAGGTAATAATTCTGTTAAAGCAGCAACTTGCATTCAGTTACAACTAAATAATGCCACATCTTTTCATTTTAAATAAATAATAATAATCATGACAAATATGCTGAACTTCATTTTAGTCAGTGTTATCTAGCGATTGGAGACGGGGCCTGGGATTCAGAACTCATGGGTTTTATTCCCCAACTCTGCAACTGACTTGCTGTGACCACAGGCATGTCACTTAACTGCTCTGTCCTTATCTACACTTAGAAAAAAGTTCTTCCCCCCCACCCCCCAACTAAATTAGTTCAATTAAGCTACTTTAACTGGACTGAAAACCTCACTTAACATCAGTGCAAACACAGTTTAACACATTTAGCATGACGTGGCTATATCTTGACCTGCTGAAGACATTAAATTGATGCTAACTGGGCATTTAAGTTGTGCTAAAGTGGTCTTTTTGATCAAAGTTGATCTTCATTTTTACCTCAGTTGAGCTAACCCAATTGGGGAACCTCCTCCCCCGAGTTTTTTCCCCCCCAGACTACATAAGGCCACAATGGCTAAGTTTTCCCTTACCCGTACAGTAAAACATTACACACATCTGATTATATGTATAGCACGTTGAAATCTCTGAATAATAAGAGGCATGTGAGTGCAAAAATCTATAATCATGGATTAAAAATAAATATAGGTAAGAAGCATGGAGTTGGATTAGGCAAGGGTTAGAGCAGGGGTGGCAAACTTTTTGGCCAACCGCTCCCTGTCCCCAAACTGCCCCCCAGGACCCCCTGCCCCTTATCCAACCCTCCCGCTCCCCCCGCCCCCCTTATCATGAAGCTCAGAGCAGCAGGAGCTTGCAGTCCCGCCTCCCTACCAGAGCCAGCTGCGCTGCCCGTGCAGTGGCATGGATGCAGGGGGGGCTAGAGGCTAGCCTCCCCAGCCAGGAGCTCAAGGGCCGGGCAGGACGGTCCTGCAGGCCGGATGTGGCCCGCAAGCCATAGTTTGCCCACCTCTTGGTTAGAGGATTGGGGCTGAGTAAGGATTGTTTGTGTTTATAAAATGTCAAAACCTTGTGAGCCTTTCTCTGAATAGTTGGACCCTAAATGGCAGAAATATTGAAAGATCCATTATTTTGGGGAGAATTCCACCATGCCGGAATGCTTCCAGATCGGATCTGTGAAATTGGACCATTCTGGTTCTAGAACCAACTTTGAAGTACAGCTGCAGGTTCAGGTCTGGTACCTGTTAACAATTTATAAGAGTTATAGAATGTTTGCAAAAAGAAAAGGAGTACTTGTGGCACCTTAGAGACTAACCAATTTATTTGAGCATAAGCTTTCGTGAGCTACAGCTCACTTCATCGGATGCATGCAGTGGAAATGCATATATCAGCTTATGCTCAAATAAATTGGTTAGTCTCTAAGGTGCCACAAGTATTCCTTTTCTTTTTGCGAATACAGACTAACATGGCTACTACTCTGAAACCTGTCATAGAATGGTTGGTATTCTGTGATGAACCATAGTAAATAATGTAGATTTTTTTTTTTTTTTTGGTAAGGTTAAAAAAAGTAATAAAATTTCAGGTCTAGATATTTTTTTCTGTCATGATAAAAAAGTGCTTTGCCTGCAGCTATATCAGAACACACTGTGATTTGTATTCAACACACAGTGTATATGCTGTATAATTTCAGAGAGTATTTCTTGTGAAATCCACCGGTTTTTCCTGCTTGATATTTTCATTGGCATTACAAGGAATTGCTTGCAATATAGTTCCCTTTCATGAAAAGGTTGTGAATGCTGAATTGCGACATGACTGAATGAATTGGGCAGGAAAGGCAGGTTGATGACAAAGGAGACGGATGTACAGTGAAACCTGTCTTAAGCAACCACTGAAGGGGCTGATAAATCTATAGCTCAACAGAGCTTCTACTAACAGTTCTCTTCTAAAATAAAGGTTTAGCATAACTGTACTCTGCAGGCCCTAAGCTGGTGTAATACAGCAATGCTGATTTCACCAGCCGAGAACCAGGGCTGATACTTGTGGAGTAATTTGCTAGATCAGTAGGATTCATTGTACTCTGTAAACTGAAGTTATCTTGTTCCTTATCAGTGATAAGAAATATGGGCAGAATAATAGAAATTGGGTACACTTTTTACCCGAAATGTATATGACTGTGGAATTTTCTTTAAAGAAGATTGTTACTTGTCAGTACTGTCTGTATGATTTCCTTTATGATTTCCATCTTGATTTCCTTTATGTGCTGAAGATCAAGTACTTGTATAACATGTTATAGTACTGTGCCTAGAATCTCTGTGTTTATCCAGATTTAAACCTGGCAGGCGTGGTGCAATGGAGCAAATATTCAGATTTTTTTTTCAGCCTTCATTTTCTTACACTTCAGCTTTATGGAGTAAGATAAAACAAATACTGTACTGCATTAATTTCCTTGGTTCTGTATAACCTGTTTTGCTGGTCTGAATAGGATTTTTCTTTCTGCTATCTTTCAGCAAGAATAGAAAATTCAAATTATTTAAATTTAATCTTAGGCATGTTAATACTAGCTACATGTTAATGCTTTTTTAAAGTTGAGGTTTGTTGTAAGTGAACAAAAGCTACCAACTGAAAAGCATTACTGCCCTACTCTTGTTTCAGCAGAGGAGTGTGGGTGTTCTCTCCCTGTATTTAATATGCAAAATATTTGCTTTCAGGGTACATTCACAGAAGTCCCTGCCAGCAACATCCGAAGAGTTATTGCTAAGAGATTAACAGAATCTAAAACTACTGTGCCTCATGCATATGCTACTACTGACTGTGACCTTGATGCTGTCTTGAAACTAAGGAAAGAACTAGCGAAAGGTTGGTAGATGTTATTTATTATTCAAAATAAACTGATCTAAAGAGTACCCAGTACTAACTGGACTATCTTGACCTGCTATACAATTAGTTACACCCACGCTCTCTGTACAGAAAGAAAAGTAGTACTTGTGGCACCTTAGAGACTAACCAATTTATTTGAGCATAAGCTTTCGTGAGCTACAGCTCACTTCATCGGATGCATACTGTGGAAAGTGTAGAGTGAGTAGTCTTCTATATTGAGTTTCAATACTGGGCATTCAAATAAACTTTCTTTCTTTGTACTATGACAATTTGTTTTCATTAAGACACTTCCTGTTTCACTGTCCTGTCTTAAGCAGCCACTTTGTGTCTGTTTCTGGGGAGGCTGGTGATGATTGTGATGTGATTTTTATGTATGTCTACAAATCTAAAATCAAGTAAAAGTTATTGTGGTGTGGGGTTTTTTTTTTTGGTTTGTTTTATTTTAAATTTGATTTCATTCAGCATGTTGTTTTTAAAAGCCCCTTCCTACGGAAATAAACATACTAGTCAAGGTGTTCTAATGTGACTCATGATTTTGGGTACCTTAATTTTTGGAAGCCCAATATCACTTTAAAGGGGCCTGATTTTCAGAAAGTGTTGAGGATCCTTCCTCTGAAGACCAGGCCCAGTTCTAATTTCTCAGGTTACCTGAATTCACTAATCATTCTGGAAAAACCTTTGCCAGTCTATTCACAGGAGATGCACTTCATACAATATTTCTTTTTTTCATAAAGTCATGGCCTATCTTTCTGAATTTAGAATGCAGCCTAAAAATGACAGAATGGTTTGCCACAGATAGTGGTATAATCTTCAATCCTTAACTCTACTTTAGAGTTCATCTGCTGTATTACAGTTATCAAAACTGTCCGTTATTGTGTAGTCTTTTTTTTCTCAGTACATTGACAGACAAGCAAAAAATTACCATTTGCTTCATCATCATGTAGATAAGACACAAACTCTGTGATTGCTTGTGGTTACTGGAATCAAGCAGGTTCATAGGAGACCAGAAGACTGCAATGTTATTCAACCAACCAGTATGAGAATGCTCACGCAACTGCAGATTAACATAAGATTTCTAATTATACAGTAGATTTTTGTTTCCTTCAGTCCTATCTCTAGAATACCTGCAGATTTTTCTGACTGACCACCTAGAGAATTAGGTGTATTAGAATCTTGGCATATCGGGATGGATGCATTATAGGTTGAATTCCTAAATGACAAATCTGTGTGTAATGTTGAGGGATATCCTACTGAAAGATACACACATGCTGTTTCCCATAGCATACGCTACTGGAAGCCTGGGTTTTGGTAGCCTAAAGCTGATGAAGCTACTGGGAAATGAAAGGTAATTCAGTATGACTAAAAGCTTTGTGTGGCTTTGTCTTCACTAGGAAAAAAAGGTGTGTTCTTAACTCATCTTAACACATGAGGTAAAATCCATTAAAGATCAGGCAATTTGTAGTTTTAATATGAACTAGGAGATCTTACCTTGAATTCAGTGTGACTTATGCACGTGCTTAAAGTAAATACTAGAGCTAGTCAGAAAATGGAATTTCTGTCCTGCGGAAAATTCTGACCGTATGGAAAAACTTCAATTTGAAACTAATAATTTCATTTTGATAATGCTGAAACATTATAATAAAATTAAATATATAAAAATGTAATAATAGAAAAGTTTAAATGAATCCAAAGGAGATAGTCTAAATGACTACTTTCAAAATGTTTCCATCAAAGATTTAATCTAAATTGACACATTCCTGCAACACATTTTAGATTTTAATGACACTGCATTTTCTGTTGGAAAACTATTGGCATTTTTTCTACCACCTTTATTAAATATGCATATAGTAGTACTCTGCTGAATTGCAGCCTGACAAACAAAATCCTACTGTTTGGTGGTGAATACTGAGATTTGTAAATCCATCCTACTTGAGAGTGCTACCTCAGCTCTATTTAAGGTGCAAAGATATTTTTTTAAAGAACTTCTGTTGTCCAGAATCAACTTGGAACCCAAGTGAAGTTGTATTCTTTATATTTGGTAAACTATGTAGACTGGGGAGTATTCATTGCCTTTGAAGAATATTATATTAGCTGACTTCAGTCACTGTTTGTGTGTACGAAGGAACTTGTACTTGTGGCAGAGGAAAAATGTAGGCAGCCACTTAGCAATCCCTATATTTATCTACTCAAAAATCTTCTCCTCATTGTAACTAAAGTAACAGTTACATTGTTGTTTGTGAATCTATCCGACGTTTCTAGTTGCCCTCAGATACAGAACTGAGGATATTATAAGGAGTATTTGTTATTACAGCCACTTATTTGATCTAAAGAGAGAACACCACCATAATACAGTCTATTTTTTAAATGCTGTTACTAGAAATGTGAAAAATATTGAAACTGTTTCCATCAGACCTTGAAGTCTACAGGCTGACTAACTCAAACCAAATATAAAACTCAGTATGCCATAATGTCATACTAGAGAGGCTACAGGTTTATCGTGATCCAATACATATTGCTCTTTAATAAATCACATTTATTTATTTATTTATTTTAGAAGAATTCTATCTTCTGGCTTAGCCAAGTAGAAACTTTAGGCTGAGGCAAAGTTTCTCTTCTGTTCTGTAACATAATGTTTTACTGTGTTCTATTTAAAGGACTAGTTCTGATTAATTATTCATTTTAATAAGTTCATGTTACCACCTAGATGAAGATGAAACGAATTTGGTAAACTGTGAAGTCATGTGATAAATGAATTTACCATGCACCTTTGACCTGCTTTCTGCTCACTAATCTATCTCTCAAGGATTTATTCTAAAATTGTAAATCCCTGAGTAGTTGCAAACACTTGCCATAATTCTTAATCAACCTGCTCTGGAAAATTTTCCTGAGTCTCCTGCAAAATGTGAATTTTTCTCCACAATGATGTGCAAGATCCATTCCTGCCCTAGCAATATCTTTTCTGTACATAAAATGTCATTACATTAGTGTCTGTCTTGCATCCCTGCAGAGGACTTAAAAGTCTATTCTCCCGCTCTGTCTAATTTAAACCAGTTATATCTGAATCTCTCACTTCCATGAATTATAATCACATTTATTACTTTTCATTTTTTAGGGGGAAAATGCTTTAAAATAATTGGGAAAACAATGACTGCTTCTCCTTTTGATGAATCTAGTAAATTATGTTGATGGAAGACACATATAATCACTTACAAAGTTTAATTTATCAGTGTATAAAATTCAGATAATCTAGGGACACAGATCTATCTTTGTCACTTTGCAAATCTAATTTTGGACCATATCGCTGTGAAATCTCATTTTTCTCCCCCACAGAAGTGTAGACTTCATAAACCCAGCAGCAAAGCTCAACTCTTCGTAATTTTTTTTAATGTGTTCAAGAACTCTCACAAATAAAGTTATGTAAGTAAATATTAGGCTGAGCCAAGTCTGTTAGCGAATTAGGATTAGAATTATGAATGTTGTTTCTTTTACATCAAAAGAAAAATTTGCCTTTAGCATTTCATAGTATTTTTTTTTAAATGAATGGTGTATTACGTTTTAGGAAGATACAACTTTGTTCTTCAGGATTTTTATGGAAATGTATGTGAATATTGACCTTTGTTTTACACAAGAAAGTATATAGATAATCCAACAGGTTTCTGATGTGGTTTCTGAATGGAATGTTTTGATAGTTTTTCTTCGATCATTTGTGTCAGGTGTGCATATGTTCTCAGCTGTTGTTGAGCCAGTTTTAATATCTGTATACTCTCCATTACATCATACTACACATATTGACAAGCTGCTACACATGAGAGGGAGCTTTATAAATCCAAAGAAGCCATATACAGCATTTGCATTTTGTCTTAAAGCTTTCCGGTTGTGTTTGCCATCATCATCATCATGGTTTGAAAACTTGTAGAACCAGATTCAGATAAGGAAAGTGATAGCTTAGCTTCAAAGGTGGCAACCCTGGCAAGGGTCTTTGACTGCGCAATGCCTGTCTAGAGTGATAGGGCTGATTTAGGAGATGGTGCAGCCAGTGGTACTGATTAAATGCATCCCCTCGCCAGCCTTCGCCTGATTGTAAAGCTGTGCTCCTCTAGCAGAATTCACAAGACAAGGCCACAGTGAAAAAACAGCCCGCCCTTCCTGGTGGGTGAACCTATCTTGTACTAGGTGCATTAACAATCGCTACTGCAGGGAGACATCATGGCTGGTAAGGTGGGGCCGAATCTAACCTGTAATCTGGTTAATACACCGTCCTATTTTTGGAGAATAAAACCCAAGGACCTCACCACTGGAAACAAGATATAAAACTTAATCATGCATCAAGCCGTAGGGAAAACAGAAACAACAAAATGGAGCAATAAATACAGTAAAATCCAGTGCACAGAAATGCAAGTAACAGAATCAAGTTAGTTTCCTAAAAAAAAACTGCCTCAGCACTTCTTCACAATGATAAAATACCAAGCTCAGCAGAGCAGTCTATTAGCTGAAAAGATGCACTGAAGATGAGAAAACGTATGAGTTTGACCACAAATATACATCATTCATTGAGAAAGTAAAGATACCCACTTGGCAGAAAAACACACTACACGCCTCTTAAATTAAATATCAAGAGGATTTTAGGCCAGAACAATAAACAAACTTTAATATACCACTCACCCATCTTTCCTCAGTCCCATTACTTACTAAAGTGGGGCTTAATCCCTGCTAATACCCTCTAAAGAGTTTTATCACTTTAGTGTTTTAGTTACACATCTTCATATGTATATGATTTTTCTTTGTACCCAGATGAATGTCATGTGGTTTGTAAACAACTTCACCAAATACAGGGCTGTCTACCAGAGCAAAGGAGGGTGCTACTAACTGCCTGTTTTAGTGGATTTGGGGCAGAAAGAATCCCTTTCTTTGCTCCTGCGATGCCACTGTGGTGTTATGTAGCATGTACAGTACACTTTACATCTTATTCATTAGTGCACTGGAAGAGTTATCTCAGTAGAACTGCTGCAAACCTTTTGTCCCACAGTGAGCTCAGTAAGACAAGCCCATCAAAGCTTGCTTGCTCTATTTTATGAACTGTCTGCCCTTCACTTGAAAGCTTCAAACACATTAGACTTGTAAATAAGGAGGCTAACTAAAATAATACAGACTGGGTGCCTCTGATCCAACTGGAAATGATACTACTTTGAATGATATTCTATCCTCAATTTGTTGAAACATCTTTCAGTTGTAACAAGTTCATGTTCTCCTGATGATCTGCATTGTGAGAAACCAACAAACTTTCTTTACTCTGAACAATCGCCTAGGCAAATCATTAACATGGTCTCATCATGGGTCATCTATCAATGTACAAATAAGAGACTAATTCATGTATGGATTTAGCATGTGAACTGTTTTGTAATATTGTTCATTTGACTTCAGTGGGAGATGCCCCAATTTACACCAGTTCATCTGCTCACATAGCATTGCATTTTAGATTTGGAGCAGGATGTCATGTGACTCAAACCCTGTGTGCATTACTTTTGTAAATTTAGTGCTAGAATGCAAACAAAAAAGGCCCTAGTGAGCAGGAACTTTTGATTGAAAGATTCTATGATATTGGGATTTATATATAGCTTTATTTTTAACAAAGTCTTTCTGAATTTATTGTAAGCATTGAATCATTCATGAAGAAAGATCATAATTTTTGTTTCATGGTTCCTTGTGGAAAAGGCCGGATACTTTATTTCCTTGTATATATTAGGATCTATATTGTTTTCTATAGAGATTGTACAGAATCCGACATAGTAATTTAAAACTAAGTTTCAGACATCTATAGTTTTTCTATGTCCTCCCTCTACCATTAACATTGGTTTAATTGGTTTAAGGAAAATGTATGTGAGCTCTTCTGTAATTCTTCCATTTGAGTATGAGCTCTGTTTTCTTTCCTCTAATGGCAGATTATCCCCTGAAATTCCATTTATCTTCTCCGCCATCATAAAAGATTTTTTTGGGCATTGGTCTCTTCTAAACTGTAATTCTGTTCCAATCAAAATGTTTTTTGGGGCAATGGAATTTTCTTCAGTCATCAAATATAAAGCCATTTGAGCTCAGCATTCACTGCTATCTCATGAAATTAATACTTTTTGTTCTTGCTGTATAAGTTGAGCTATCTTACTGAAGGGTTTGGAGTAGAGCACTTGGAGCAGGACTATCTATTCCAAACTCTGTCAACTTGTCCAGTGACACACAGTGAATCACTTTGGGTCCAATCCTGAACATTGCTGAGCAATTCCCATTAAAGTCTATGGCACCTGATGGAATTGGGCTATTAATCTCACAGGGATTTTGTGAAGCTTAAGTAAAGTCTCAGCGCTTAGTGTGTGTAGCATATTGCATTTTCAGCCGAGCATCTCAAAGTGCTGTTCTTCTGCTAGTTGGAGTCCTCTCTTTTTTGAGGTAAAAATGTCACCCCCTCTAGGAGTTGTATGTTATCAGACTGCTCCTGCTCCTTTTGAAGTGGTAGATGGCAAAACTGCTGTTGATTTAAGTCAGAGCAGAATTGGACCCTGTCCTGTGTCATCAGAAGGGCAGGGTGAAGCTGGGAGCAGAAGCTGTGGCTTCTACTGCTTTTCCAATAGTGTGAACCCTAGGAGGGTCTGCAGGTTGAGGTTTGGGAGAGCAGGTTAACATGGGAGAGCTAACAAGGAGAGGAGCTGGTCATGGGGAAATCTCTCCTGTGGCAGGAAGATGATGGGAATACTGCTTCCAAGGAACTCAGTAGATCACCTAGCAGGCAGTGATTCTGGTCCCATCACTGAACTCCCTCCCACTCTCAGCCATCTGCTGCAGAGCTATATAATGCAGGTCTTTTATAATCCCCTGTCTGTAGTCCTTTAAACTGTTTCCCAGGAGGATCACATGCTCTGTTTTCCCCAACCCCCTCTAAATTTATCTATAGTCATTTTTTTCAGAGAACTTAGTATATTATAGCTCTCTATTGCACTTGTGAGTGCGAGAACTTTGGCAGAACAGACCCCAGGGCATCAAATTGGTCACCAAGAAAACGAGGAACATGCTGTCACCTGTGAAAAGTTTGGTTTAAGTGACTTGCCCAGCATCGCACAAGTACTCTGGCAGAGTCAGGGATTAAATCCAGTTCTGCAGTATGGCATTCAACTGCCTAAACCACAAGACCAGACTTATTCTTGCAATCCCTTGCCTCATTCTGCAACAAATAAGCAAGGTTCCTACAGACAATAGTCTCTTGACTACAAAAGCCTGATCCGTTCCTTGAGCCCTGTCTGTCCTATGCACTGAATGAGGTAGGGATCCTGTGGAAAACACAGTATGTGATCATATCTTCTTTTGTATGGAAATAGCAACATTTACAAGTTAATAGAAAGTTTGAGGGCTTCAGGAGATGCAGAGTGCACCTTTGCTATCCCTCCTGGAAATGAAAAGATGGGAACTCGTTCACAGTGTGTTCTATGGTGTGGAGGTTTCCACATTCACACTATGGTGAATCCTTCATTCTCCATTTGTGCATCAGGTGAGTGCATCTTCCACGTAACATCCTAGTACAATTGATGGTCATCCAGCGTCTTTGGCAGAGCAAGAAAACAGGCAGTTTGGCGGTGGGATCATCTATGGAGTGTTTGCTCTTTTTACATCAGAGCCTGCCCTGTTACATGTTTTGTGAGAATGGTTGGCAGGTCTTAAGGCAAGTGCGAGGCAGGTGAACAAGGTTGTCATGAAGCGAGAGCTTTTGGCTAGTGAGTGCTTTCCCATACTCAGGCAATGTAGCCATCTCTCACTGGATAACTCAAGGAAAGATGTTTGCAAGAATTGGAAGCCAAGGCAGCAGAGTGAATTTCAGTTACAAGTCTCATAACTGCATTTAGCTGGATATTGACAAGGTCCGTAAGTGACCTTTTTCCCCAGACAGGTGTGCAATATTCGGCCGTGGAACAAACTGCTCTTTTAAACATAGAGGGGGGATGTGTGTGTAAAATAAATATAAGTACACACACACACACGAATATATAAATAATCACTAAGTATATCAGTAATAAATGCAAACGGTTGAGTATATATAAATTTAAAATAAGTGTGTATTAGGTCTGTAGTAAAATTTTCACAAGCGCTTAAGTGACTTAAGAGCCTAGGTCCCATTGACTTTTAATGAGAGTTAAACTCCTAAGAGGTTAAGACACTTCTTAAAAAAAATGGGACTTTGGGTAAAATTTTCACAAGTACCTATATCAAATTATTAACTGCAGATAGTTTAATGAATATTGAACTTTTTCCTGTGACTATATTCATCTCAAATATTTAAATTACCCACCAAACAGAACTGGTGGAATAACATTCAACAATTGGTTCATCATCAAATAAATTATTTATCACTAAATTACTTCATGATTTGACTAATTCTATCATTTATCTATGTTGCAATGTCTTATTGTTTTGCTTTTTTCACCTTGAATTTTTCTAACCAGTTTTTTTTAAAAGAAAGAGTTATAGTTGTTCTAGACACAAACCCCAGGTTTTCAGTAGCTTTCATGTTCCCATATGTAAGTGTCCTGTACAACAATGCCAACACCAAAATGAATAAGTAATTTTCTTTTCTTTGGGGAAAGGGTTCCTAGCAATCCAGTCTGTGTGCACAGTAATCTATGTGCAGCTGGGTAGAGATTTTTGTCTAAAATGAAAACATAGCTTTCCTAATGTGTGGCATCTATTCCAATTCAAAGCTTAATATAGTCCTGTGCTAAAAATATTTCACACCAGCGGGGTCATCCAGATGCCAGTGCATGATGATAAAAGGATTTTGATTTACTGAAAGCTTGGCCTTTACTGCAAAGCTAAGCAGCTTTGATACCATCACACTACAACAGCAAAAAGGAATAATCAAGGTCTAGGTTAAATTTCTTTGTGAGTGGGTTGTCACGTGGATGCTTTTTGGATTTTCTAAAGTTACTTTTACATAAATATAGAGCAAAACAAGAGGTGGGGTTACCTCCTTTAGGAGGAGGACAGGTCACTACATTAATACCTGATCATGTCTGAATTCTAACCTGTGCCTTCTGTCTTTGGAAGCTATAAAGGAGGTGACCCCACCATCTTGTTTTGCTCTATATTTTACCTTGCATGTGCCTACAGCTTCCTCTTGCTTCTCAGTTAGCCTAAGAAAAACAACTTAAGTCTAAAAATAATGTAATATAAACTTCTTAAGCTAAAACAACTTAAGCTAGTTTTTTCTCTTTTAAAAAAAACCAAAAAACCTCTCCCAATGTGGGTGTGTGTGCACACCTCTTGGTGTGACATACTCTAAAACTCATCGAGGGGATTACATTTTTTTAAAGCATTTCATAATCACTTGCTATTCCTCACACTACAACCTGTGAGTGAGTTGTTCTTCCATTTTACAGATATGGAAATTGAGGCACAGAGGTGACAAAGGCACAGAGCTGCGACTAGAACTAAAAAATTATAGACTCCTAGTCTTGTGCCTTAATGACTAGACCACACTACCTTTCTTCTTTAGTAAAGTACCAGGGGAAATTTAGCTGTTATATTCAGATTTCCCAGATTCTGATGGCATGTGGTCTGATCCTGCTGTCACTGACTGACTACTTTTTAACTGCTGGAGTACCTAGAGTATTTTCATTTTGGTTTTTTCCCCTCAGATGAAGTCTTACTCACAGGCTATCGTCAAAGGGAGTTTGAGTAGATTTCAAACTACTAAAGGTCATAGGAGGAAATGGCATGGGTTCTATTCACAAAATTATCTTGTCTTTATAAAATAATTCACTTGCATTTAGAGTGGACACCTTTAAAAATTCACTTGTTTACCCCTTGTGTGGATTTCTAAGTGTTGCATGCATTGGTGGGGGGGGGGGGGGGGGGGGGGAGAGGGAGAAGGAGCCAGAATGTCCTTAAATGGAAAATTGAGTTGTGTTCCCTTTTTAATTTGGTTTTAGGATGGTGGCTTCTAACAAATGACTAGCAAGCTGCTGTCCAGGAGGCAAGAGAATCCAGCATCCCCTAGACCAGTGGTTCTCAACTGTGGTCCACCGCTTGTTCAGGGAAAGCCCCTGGCGGGCCGGGCTGATTTGTTTACCTGCCGCATCGGCAGGTTCGGCTGATAGTGGCTCCCACTGGTCGCGGTTTGCTGTGCCCGGCCAATGGGGGCTGTGGGAAGCGGCGGCTAGTACATCCATCGGCCTGTGCCGCTTCCCGCAGCCCCCATTGGCAGGGCACAGCGAACCGCAGCCAGTGGGAGCTGTGATTGGCCAAACCTGCGGATGTGGCAGGTAAACAAACCGGCCCAGGGTGCTAGGGGCTTTCCCTGAACAAGCGGTGGACCACAGTTGAGAACCACTGCCCTAGACACAGAGCTTTTATTGTTCTGATTTGTTATGAATATACACAACTAAGGTAGTCCTTGTTAAAAGATGAAGTATATTTTCACTATGCCTTTGTACTAAGGGAAACAGACACGGATAGTTCTGGCTAGGCCAGGAATAATGTGGACAAGCTTGTGTCTCATACACACTTCCGCCAATGCAGCTCAGTATTGATCTGCAACATCCCCGCTATTATAATACAATCCTGGCTCTCTTTCGGGAAGACGCTACCAACCATGATAAATACTGTAGATTAGTTATGTGGACAAAAGGAGACTAGGATATGACCCCAAATTCACTAGTTATAGTTAAGCAAATATCTCTTAATTATAGAGATGCAGCTTAATTTCCTCTGTTTTGAGAAATGTTTTCGAACACATGTATCAAGTGCTGTAAACCTAACCCCCTGAATTGAAGCATTTATGCGGCCTTGGCTATTCAGGAGCCAAGTTACTATGACAATAGACTAGTCCAGCAAGCTGTAGCTTTTTTGATAATGCATTTAATACCCTAAAAAAGTCTCAGACATGCCTTCAGGATGATGCCATAGTTATTGTGAAGTTACACTACTATGTATCAGCAGCTATTCCTCTCCTGCCACACACTACTGATTGTATCTAGTTATCACAGCCTCCTCCTAAACACTCTGCAAGTAATGTAGTGAAAATATAGCCATTGACTTTTTCCACACTGTATCTGGAGTAGGGGGAAGGGAAGCAGTATGTCTAAGCAGTATGCACCATTCCTTATGTTCACACTGGAAAAATCCTCTCCTCTCAAGTTCACAGTGTCTCTTTGGGCTAAATCATTACTATTGGGTTTGATGTGGTTTTTAAACACTATAGACTGCTGACCCATGATTCAAGAGCTGCTGCCTGCTCTGCTGCTGCTGCTGCTAACAGAATTTCAGCATTTGCAGAGGCCTTCACCTTGGTAATCCTTGTAGTAAAAGGCTCCAAGGGTCATTGTAGAATGGCGAGGTTCTGGTTCACAGTTGAATACAGATAATCCTTGTGATTCTTCCAGTTTATGCATTACAGAACATAAAAAGGAACAATAAAATTTGAATATACAGGATTATTTTTCTTTATCTTTAGACCAACAGTAGATTTCTGCATAAGATTTAAGCCAGTGTATAATACACAAAATACATGGTCATCTATACTGTGTGTGTTACTCTTTATTAATAGACTCATTTATATTACTGTATTCTATTCCATGTATAGAGTTGCCCCTCCAAAGCTTTAATTTAATATTGTAATTAATACTGAACTAAAATTAACTTGCTCATTGTACTAAAACTGCAGAAATTTAGTATGAGACAAAAGGGGAGATTTCAAAGGAACACATGGCAGTTCCTAATTCCCATTGACTATCAATGCAAATGAAGTGCCATTGTACCATTTATACCTTTGAAAATCTCTTTGTAAATCTTGACATGGTCTCTTTTTAGCCATTCTTCCTACAGGTTTAGCTGGAAATTGAATACCTTTTATTCTTATCATAAACTGTTTAGTATTGCTCACGTACACCTTGTTAGAAAGCAGCTAGGTTGTACTCCAGAGGTGGCTACGTTTCATTAGCGTGTGGAGCAATTCCTGCATGTATAATATTTACTATAGTTTGCAAAGTACCTTGGTAACTTTCTGGAAAAAAGGATAAATAAATGTAAACTAAATATTACGTTAAATATACCAAACTACAGATTTTTTAGTAATTAATTCACTGTAAGCCATTCTAGCAAAAGAAAATGTCTTCCCATTTTAGTCCTAAAGACTTCCAAAGTATTGTTACAAAAATGTTTATTTTTAACATAATCTCCATAAATTGTCTTGACGTTTTGACATATCAACATTGCCTAAAGTTTGGAGTTCTAAGTGACTGGCATTCTTTCCCTATTTAAACTCAGCACTGTTTCTGTGTATTTATTCTGCATGCAGTGTTATGAAGTAAATCATCATCCCATTATAATGAGTCAAGTGGAGATGTTGTCTGATTTATGATGTCAAAGGCAAAGAATGAAATTTGGCTCGTGGTGTCAGCTGGAAGGATAGGATTGTATTATAAAGTTCTCTTGATTTAGTGATTTTTTTTTCTAGTTCCAGTTCCCATCTGAGAATAGCACATAACCACTCCTACATACAATATGTGTGCTTGAGGGGGGAAAATTTTTTCTCACATTCTGCAGTAATTTCATCTCTTCATGGCCAGGAAAGGTCTAAAGAGTGGATATACAGTACATTGTAAAGAGTGTTCTGGCAGGATTTTGCTAATAGATCACTCATCAAAATCAGTTTGCTCATTATTCACTATTCTCCTTACTGTAGTTTCCAACCCCCACATTTAATGTCCAATTGCAATAACCGCTTCAGAGTAACAGCCGTGTTAGTCTGTATTCGCAAAAAGAAAAGGAGTACTTGTGGCACCTTAGAGACTAACCAATTTATTTGAGCATGAGCTTTCGTGAGCTACAGCTCACTTCATCGGATGCATACCGTTGAAGTGAGCTGTAGCTCACGAAAGCTCATGCTCAAATAAATTGGTTAGTCTCTAAGGTGCCACAAGTACTCCTTTTCTTTTTGCGAATAACCGCTTGTGGATCCAAATGGGTCAGTCTAGCTTGATAACAAGTAATTACGAGATGTGCTGCAAAGACAGTTTTCAGAGTTGTATTAGTTTGTAGGTAAGGTCAAATTAGAGCTGGCATTTGGTTTTAGAGCCTACAGCTGGGAACCAAAGGGACCTAATCCCACTGAATTTCTGAATCCCTTAAATTACTTGGAAAACCGCAACCAACAGCATCATTTGTTTCCATGAGAGTTCTGCCATCTTGGGTCAAAATCTTGCAAGAATGGTTGTTTTCATGGTATTTTGGCAGCACACTGACTGGAAACAGAACACTGGCTCATCCTATATTGGAACAGACCTGGAATCAACACAGTAGGGGCAGAATTGGATCTTGGGAGTTGAATCAGAAGTCCCTTCAGTGATGGTCACCAGTTCAAAACCCTTGGGGCAAAACAAGAACCTTTATGTAGAACCTATTTAAAAAATGAATCCATTTTGCTAGATTTTCCAAAAAAAAAAAAAAAAAAAAATGTTCACTCAGCTACATGCACAGTTCCCAGGATTGTGCAAGGTAAATGTGGATGTAAATGACAGGTTGGAACTTTAACATACATTCCTATCCCTCAGCCCAACTGCATATTTGTAAAACACAGAACCTGATTCAGCAAGCACTGACTCATAGGAGTTACTTAAATTGCATGACGAGGCTTGTTTTAAAATCAATGCAACTACTCAAATGAGTAAATATATGCACATAAATGGTTACGGGATTGGATCCTGATTGTTTAACCATATGAAATTTTGGCCTTTCCATGAAAGGGTTTTTAAAAAAATTAGAAATAGCTTGAAAAAATGTAAAAAAAACAGAACAAAAAACCCAGGCAGTTGCTAAGGTTTTCATCAGAACTTCAGTATTTAATGAACTAATTAAAATATGATCTCACATGTTAACTAATAGTTAACATGTGATCTTCGCGAAAACGCCATCCTAGCCACTATGGATATAGAAGCTCTCTTCACGAACTTACCACACTAAGATGGACTACAAGCCATCAGGAATAGCGTCCCTGATACCATCACGGCAAACCTGGTGGCTGAACTTTGTGACTTTGTCCTCACCCACAACTATTTCAGATTTGGGGACAGTTTATACCTTCAAGCCAGCGGGACTGCTATGGGTACCCGTATGGCCCCACAGTATGCCCACATTTTTATGGCTGACTTAGAACAACGCCTTCTCAGCTCTTGTCCCCTTATGCCCCTACTCTACTTGCGCTTCATTGATGACATCTTCATCATCTGGACCCATGGGAAGAAGGCCCTTGAGGAATTCCACCAAGATTTCAACAATTTCCACCCCACCATCAACCTCAGCCTGGACCAGTCCACACAAGAGGTCCACTTCCTAGACGCTACAGTGCTAATAAGCAATGGTCACATAAACACCACCATATACCGGAAACCTACTGACCGCTATACTTACCCACATGCCTCCAGCTTTCATCCAGACCACATCACATGATCCATTGTCTACAGCCAAGCTCTAAGATACAACCGGATTTGCTCCGATCCCTCAGACAGAGACAGACACCTACAGGATCTCTATCAAGCATTTTTAAAACTACAGTACCCACCCGGTGAAGTGAAGAAACAGAAAGGGTACCCAGAAGTCACCGACTACAAGACAGGCTCAACAAAGACAGTAACAGAACGCCACTAGCTGTCACCTACAGCCCCCAACTGAAACCTCTCCAGTGCATCATCAAGGATCTGCAACCTATCCTGAAGGATGATCCCTCACTTTCACAGACCTTGGGAGACAGGCCAGTCCTCATTTACAGATAGCCCCCCAACCTGAAGCAAATACTCACCAGCAACTACACACAACACAACAGAAACACCAACTAGGGAACCAAACCCTGCAACAAATCCCGGTGCCAACTCTGTTCACATATCTATTCAAGGGACACCATCATAGGACCCAACCACATCAGCCACACCATCAGGGGCTCATTCATCTGCACATCTACCAATGTGATATATGCCATCATGTGCCAGCAATGCCCCTCTGCCATGTACATTGGCCAAACTGGACAGTCTCTATGCAAAAGAATAAATGGACACAAATCTGACATCAGGAATCATAACATTCAAAAACCAGTAGGAGAACACTTCAATCTCTCTGGTCACTCAATAACAGCCCTAAAAGTGGCAATTCTTCAACAAAAAAACTTCCAAAACAGACTCCAGTGTGAAACCGCAGAACTGGAATTAATTTGCAAACTGGACACCATCAGATTAGGCCTGAACAAAGACTGGGAGTGGTTGGGTCATTACAAAACCTAAACCTAATTTCCCCAATACTAATTTCCCCCTACTGTGATTCACACTTTCTTGTCAACTGTCTGAAATGGGCCACTCTCATTACCACTTCAAAAGTTATTTTTCCTCCCTTGGTATCCTGCTGATAAGTGAATTATCTCATGAAACTGACCTCACACTTGGTAAGGCAACTCCCATCCTTTCATGTATTTATACCTGCTCCTATATTTTCCACTCCATGCATCTGATGAAGTGGGTTCTAGCCGATGAAAGCTTATGCCCAAATAAATTTGTTAGTGTCTAAGGTGCCACAAGGACTCCTCATTGTTTTTGCTGATACAAACTAACACGGCTACCACTCTGATAATAGTACATTGGTTTTTAATTAAGGTATATCTGTTATTCATGTCATACCTAAGCATTTTAAACAAAACAAAACCACCTCTATTATGTTCATCTGACAAAAAGTGATTGCTCATGTGATGATTAATCTAGTCCATGTCAAGACTAAGCATGCATAATGGCTGTGATATGAGTTGGAGGTTTCAGTCTAATTCATAGAGGATGGATGTTCAAAAACAAATACAATCACTAGAGTTTATTCTAATCTTGTTGGTAGTCCTAGCCAGGAGGCCTGGGTTTGTGAAGCGATTAATACTGAATTCCCTATTGGCTCTAGCATCTGTTAACATCAGGTTCCCTTTGAGACACATAGGTGAGTGCAGGGTGGGTGTGAAGGGAGAGTTTTTCTTGATGTCCAGGAGGTTCCTGTTGTGGGAAGAAGACAGAGGATTTTGGTTTCTCCACTCCTCAGTCCGGCACTTTTGCAAAGGCACTAGATCAACCATTAATATGTTCTCCTCTCCCCCCACCCCCAAGACAGTTAAGCCACCAGATTGCTCATCAGCATTGGTTAAAAACTGAACACACTTTTTTTTCCCCATCCTAAAATACACAGTAGGTCATTTTTGAAAACAAGGTATGTCTTTGCCTTTGGAAACAAGATATTTCTGTGGTGTGATATTTTCCCTGTCAATTAAGAGAATTTTGGATAACAGTTAAGTTGTTCCCAGAATAAGCATTTCTTGTCAACTAATATAACTAAAATAATAGAAACTAATTGTTCTAAAGTTCATGAATCACAGTTCTCCTAATTGCTTGCCTCTCCGTCCACATCTGCTGGTTTAATTTTATCCTTTGTGCTTTAAATACTAGTGGAGCATTCAGTCATGGGGGATTTTTTTGTTTTTTTTTTTCTATCTCTAATTTTTATTAGGGCATCTTGACTGATCTTTCCTTTTCCTTTGCTTCTATGAGAGTATTTCCTGTAGTGTATTAGGCAGTGCTTTGTCCATTAGCATCTCCCTCATTGTCTGACACTTCAGTATGGAAACAAATAAACCGGATTCAGAGTAGCAGCTGTGTTAGTCTGTAGCCACAAAAAGAATTTCCACTGAATGCATCCGATGAAGTGAGCTGTAGCTCACGAAAGCTTATGCTCAAATAAATTTGTTAGTCTCTAAGGTGCCACAATACTCCTTTTCTTTTTGCAAATAAACCGAGTATCTTCTAGAGGAGACTAGACAGGTTTTCTCCTTTGTCTATTGGGGAACTAATAGCACACTATTTCTGAACTGCTCTTACCTTGTGGTAATAGAAGCCTTGTGCTTTGTGTCTAGAGTTTATGCATTTTATATAGAGTTTACATGCTGTGATTATGTTGTTATAACCCAGTTATTTAATAATTTGTGACAGTATGACTTTCTAAGAGCCCTAAAGACTAATTGACTGAAACGCTGGAATATTCAGTCATGAAACTGTCTGGTTTGTAATTTCTGGAGCTACACTAGTAACCACTACTCATAATATTTGTATTTATTTTTCCTCTTGCAGATGACATTAAAGTATCAGTAAATGACTTTATTATCAAGGCAACAGCAGTTACCCTCAAAGTAAGTAAATAATTTACCTTCAGTAATATAGTTGTAGAATAAACTTTTTTTGAGGGGGACAAAAGAAGTATTGACAAAGCTTGGAAATACTACAGTACCACTGTATTTCTATGCATTACCTCTTTTTAGATGAAAGTATTGTGAGCATAGTAATAGTGGTCCATGATCTGCACTGTGTATTGGTTTTTGACATGGAACTTAAGGTGTTGGCATTGACTTAATAAAGCCCTAAATGATCTATGATTAAGCTAAGATTTTGTCATGCATTTTTTAGTCTTCTTTTGTATGGCTGGTGTAGAGCAGCAACTACAATTTCATCTGAAGTTGATTGAGTCAAATGGCTACATCCGCAGTAGCAGAATTTATTGCAGTAATGTGGTGGAAGGTGGCAGCCTTCACGGGGTCCATTCTAAGTTAGAATTCACAATGAATGCCATCAACTCGGCGACCGAACATCACTCCGCGATCTCCCAGTCATCAGAGCAGTAACTCAACAATATTTTTAGTAAAAGTCAGGGACAAGTCATGGGCAGAAAAGAAAAAATTACAGAAGCCTTTGATCTCTCTGTGACTTTTACTGAAAATATCTGTGACAAAATGGGCAGTGAGGGCCCCGGTTCAGAGCTCCGGGCGCCCTTACTGCCCATTGGGGCTTGGAGCTCAAAGGTTTCCTGTCCCGCCACGGCTTGGGAGCTCCAGTGTCCCCCTGTGGCAGCTCAGGAATGGTGGTGGGACCCTGCAGCTTCCTGTTGCTGCTGGCTGAAGTCACGGAGGTCTCTGGAAGTCACCAATTCCATGACTTCTGCAACCTCTGTGGAAAAAATTGTAGCCTTCCCTATGATCTATATACCTGAGAGATTGCCTCTCTCCTTATGCCATATTGCTGAAGGTACAGAGACTCTTCTATGAAATTCAAAGGAATAGTAGAGCATTCTCTGTGAGAACCCTTTGACTTTGAAACTTGCTCCCCTCTTTGGTCCAAAATTGCCTACATCTGATTACTTTAAGAATACATCGAAAAGCCCATCTTGTTGCCTAAGCATTTGAAAAGAGGAGAATTGGGAGGGTGTTTTTAATGGGGAGGAGTAATGTGTGGATTGTTTCCATATTTTATTTGCATGTTGCTGCAAATAACTGATAGAGGATGGACTTGCTGTAGTTTAGTCATAATTTAGGGGTGTGTGTGTATGTGTGTGTATATAGAAGTTAATACTTCTAACAGGTGCAGCCCGCTAACCTGGGGGGGGTCTCTGCACTGCAGTTTAGAGGTGTGATTTTCAGGGCAGGTAGACAGACTTATGCTAGCTCAACACAAGAAAGTGTGCTAAAAATAGCATTGTGGATTTTGCATCTTATGGCAGTGGCGGCTGTCATGCTAGGCATCCATACTCCTATTTTTGATGTGCTAGTTCAAGCTGAACTAGTGCAAGTCTGTCTGCCCATGCTGGGAATCACATCTCCATTCTGCAGTATAGATATACTCTTGAAGCCACTGTAGCAGGTGACTTTCACAGTTTTGATTTTTTTCAATATGTTTTACCATATGGTGTAAGGATTATGCATGTTGTTCATTTGTTATTTAAAAGGGGATTTCTGCATTTATTATTACAGAATGATCTACACCAATCAATTTAGGAAACGTGATTTTCTGTTCTTAATATCTGAATTTTAGTTGATTAGATTTTGCATTTTTGTTTTTTGTTGACTGTCATTGCTAATCCAGTGTTTGGCTCTTCTACTGAAGGATTAGATTGCTGCTGGGCATTAGAAAATCAGCGATAACATGTCCTCTCCAGGCTCTTAAAGAAAATTCAGAGAACTCTAATAACTGGATGATGATGATGATGATGATGAACAGCTTATTTAGTACATTGTGTATGTGCTCAGTTATAAATGAGTTGCCACACAGGCTATTACTATTCCAGTTTTGATGCAGTTGATAACTAGCAGACATTTGTGAATTAAAATATGTAAATTGGGGAGGAAAATTGAATAGAGTATTTTAATGATGTGCTAATTTTATGTGTACATTACATAAAAGCCATTTATTGTTTTGGAAGATATTTAGTAGTCATAAGACTACTCCCACTCCATTATACTGTTGTGAGGTAAAAAAAACAACAGCCCACACTCAAATTTGATTTATAAACTTACAATGTTCAGAAATAATCAAATATATGCATAGCATGTCAGAAATAAGCTCAGGTTAGTAGTAGCTAGTCAAAAAAAACCCAATACATTTTTGTTAAATGTTTGGGGATGTGGGAGATGGTTAATCAAAAATTAGAATTTTTGACAAAATTGCATGAAAAACTTGAAATTCAGAAAATTTTGATTACCTCTACTTGGTTTAATAGGAGATGTTTACAATTCCCTGGCTGCAAAATAAGAAATCACAATATCTTAATTCTTCTTTTCTTCATACACATAAGAAGGTGATCTGAGAATGTTTATGTTTCTTGCGTATTCTCCTCTTATGCAAATAGCCCAGAAGTACCATCTGTGGGATGACAAGGTAGAGATCTGAATGTTGGATGTTCAAAACAGTTGTTAAAAAAATCTTGCTTCAAAGTGCCAGCAAGATACCAAATTTCAGCTTTTCAACTCCAAGTTATATTATTATTTGGACTTTACAATTGCTAGATTGGCAGCCCTAGAGTCTGAAGCTTCATATAAACCTCCAGGTGTCCCTCTTGCTACCACTTGCCAGTGTATCTTACGCCATGATGACGTTAGACTACCAGGGAGTGAGGAAAGTTCAGTTCTTAGGCCAGTGATTAGATGGGCATTTCTACTGAGACATCTCCCCACTAGGAATTGGACTTTCTAATAACTCATTTCACACTGGACACAGAACAAACCTACAGATCATATATGTACGGTCACTGTGGACCAGCATTACTTTAAACTGGTGACTTAGACATGAAGGGCCAAATACCTTGTTACCAATTGCCTTAGTGATTCGTTATCGTTAATCGGTTAAATCTGATCTGGATCTGTCCCTAGAAATATGCATGAGGCTTTTTTGGATAAGCGAACCTAACACCGATGATAGACTTCAGCCTATTGCAATGTATTCAGTTAAAACTCAACCAACTTTTTTGATTAGAGTGATACCAAAATGAGCAGGGCAAAAGCAATTAACATGACTATCCTGGTGTATGTTTAGTAGAATCTCTGCATTCCTTTTCCATTTTATTCTGTTCACTACCCTCTCATCTAAAATGTAAATACAGTATGTTGGCTCACAGTACTTTATGGTTGGCAAAAACCCCTCTGCTTTGTACTCTTGAATTTCAGGCATCCAAAAGGTGATACTTGTGAACGCCAAAGGAATTTGGAGGCTGCTGTTAGCATATCATTAGTTTCCCAATGACCCGGAATGTTCATAAATATTCCTTTTTGCCCCCCTGCTGCACAATTTCCATCTCTGCAGCATACATTCGCACTTGCTGACAGTGTAGATATAAATAGATGCTAGCTAATAAAGTCGGTCTATTCTTAGAGTTACATGGCAAGTCTTTTATTATCCCTGTCTTGCTCATGGCAGTTCTGATGATAGATGTGACCTGTTCTCTCAAACAGCATTCTGTGTTTCATTAATTACTTTGGTGAATGCCTGTATATCGCTGTGCATTTTAAAGAGGTTTCCTTTTAATAATTGGCTGAACCATTATTCCTTTAACAGCTGGTTCTCTTTGTGTTTCTCTTTTCTAGCAAATGCCAGATGTGAATGTGACCTGGGATGGAGAGGGCCCCAGGCAGCTGCAATCCATCGACATCTCTATTGCTGTGGCAACAGACCGAGGTCTCATTACACCAATCATAAAAGATGCTGCTGCCAAGGGAGTACAGGAAATTTCTGCATCTGCAAAGGTAGGTCTCAGATGTACAGTAGGTTTAGGAATATCATGGCTGTTTAGCTTCTTTCAGCCAAGTGTATGGCATGACACAGATGAACATGAATGATGATCTTAAAGCAATTTTAAAATGGTCTTTAAAGCTGCTTTAGTGGTGTTGGGATTTTCAAATTATTATTAATATAGTAAGCCTCTGCCGTTCATTCTCTTAGCATTCTTTTTTAAATGCAAAGATAACTTAGCCATCAAATTCTGCAGTGAAATCCCAGCTAAACATGGCTCACTACAGCCTGTGAAATTGTGTGTCTTAATCGGAGTGATAGATTAAAAAACAACAACAACAAATAAGTAATTTCAGATTTTTTAGTATTTGCAGTATTTTCTCCAGGCGCTAGGTGGAGGTGGTTTGTTTTATTGTAATTATTATATCCCTTGTTCGTGGCTGTGACCATTTGAGCATTCAATGCAAGTCATGAATGGAGTGGCTTTAAGGTGGCTTTAAGGCTTGAAGGTGGCTTTAAACTAGCTCTGTACTTCCTAGAGCTGCATTGCCTTAAACCAGGTGTAAATTAGAGCTATTTTCCTTTGTGGCAACTGATGCTAGGGGACTGTTGTGACAGTTAGGAATTGCTTGGACTCAGAGATCCCCAACTACACCCTCTTGCTGCAGAAAGGGGGTAGTGGCTTAGGAGCCCTCCAGAGGGCAAATCCTACCCAAGCAGATAAGCAGTTATGGGTTTGTAAAACTGCCCATGTGCAGGAGTGAATCTGCCTCCACATATGTAAGTTCATTCTGTTTCAGAGCTACAAGAATTACAATAGCTTTGTTTTAACTGCATGGATTTTTTTTCTGCATAATTGCACTGAAAGAAGTAAGAATTAATACTACTTAATATATGGTCTTTAAATAATATCATCCCAAAAAATGTACATGCAGTGGACTTCAGAATGTTCATTTTGATAAGTGTTGTCAAGGACACCCACACCCCCCCAAAATATAATAATTGCTAAGGCCACGGTTTAGTCATGGGTATTTTTAGTAAAAGTCATGGATAGGTCACAAGCAGTAAACAAAAAGTCACAGCCAGTGACCTGTCCATGACTTTTACTAAAAATACCCTTAACTAAATCATAGGTGCTGGGGAAAGTGGGGTGCTCCAGGATGCGGGTGCTCTTGGGGAGGGAGTGCTCCGGCGGTCACTGCTCCTCTGTGAGTGGGGGGAGGGGTGTTCTGCTGGCTGCTGCCGCTCTTGGGAGCGGGGTGACCCAGGGCCCCGTCACCGCTGCTCTTGGGAGTGGGGTGGCCCAGGATGCCACAAGTGCTCTGGGGCAGCACCCGGGACCAGATGCCTGGGGTCACTGGAGCAGCAGCCGGTGTGGCTGGTCCCAGGGCCGTCTCCACCCAGAATCCGTGACCTCCATGAAAGACTTGCAGCCTTAATCATTGCTAAATGAGAATGTTTTGTTGGATAGGATATTGAAGTCACTTCACTGATCCACCAGTTAGCCAAGGAGCCAGGGTAGCAATATAAAGCTTTAAATTCACCCATTTACCTCCACTTCAGTGTTTTGAGGGTTTATATTGTGTTTTAACTGCTTTCACCAAGAGGTGGCCAACTTTCAGATCTCCCTTTCTGTGGTACAGTACATAAAAGTGCATTGAACCAGCTTGTGAAGTAACAAGGTGAAAACTCCAGTTATCAATAGAGTGTGGGAAATGCAACTTCTATTCCTATCACAGACACCTAGCAATGGGATGCATTATTGCAAACCACAAACCAGTATTGCAACACCTCTGAGGTGAGGATAGAACACTAGCATAATATTTACAAATGCGATGCTGTTAATTTAAACATTTTTCATCTCAACTAGTAATTCCTATTAAATGTGGTATGCATTACCAGCTACCGAGTGTCAGTACTTCAAAATCTACCATGAACAAGGGCTGCAGGATCAGGCCAACTAGAAAAGTAGGAATAATTTTGGTTTGCTAATTTCTTACACTTCTGCTCTATGTTGTTGAAAAATATTCTTTTATTTTATTCTATAGTGGGAGGTTGTGAAACCTGCGGCAGCTTCTTTGATAGTTTCCCTTTATAGGTTGGCAAATGCTTCATCTGATGGCTGGGTTAAATCTGTGTCCCATATTGCCCCATGTTAATTCTGCCTTATTTCCAGGTCATGTGCATATGAAATCATCTTGCTTTAATCATGAGTGCTTTTATTACACATAAGCAGTATGCTCATGCTATCCCTACTGTATGGACAAGAACTGTTCCCAGGGATGTTGTTCTCTGGTTCAGTAACTACTCTAGGATAATTTTTTTGCCATGCTCAAATTTTCTGTATATCTCTGGCAATTTTTACATTTATAGTATGCTGTCATCTTTTTATAATAGCTTAGGTATGCTTGAGTCATTGTTCTTGAGAAAGATACAAGGATAGTGCAAACAAACTTGGTCATTCTGTACACAAGCAAGGAAACCAACTTGTTTCTGCTTTGATATATTGCTATTCTAGTTTAAATAATCTATTTGGTTTTTTGTTTAGTCAGAAGCCATTAAACATCTTAATTCTTAGTCCTTAGATGTACTCATTAGATGGCACAGCTTTTGAAAGCTCTTGACTGTAACATGCCCTATGAGCATCTACAAGGTACCAAGAGCATCATCAGAGATGGGATGTTATTAGAATCATAGAATATCAGGGTTGGAAGGGACCTCAGGAGGTCATCTAGTCCAACCCCCTGCTCAAAGCAGGACCAATCCCCAATTAAATCTTGCCTCTTTCCCTTCATTCTACACCTCCTCTAACTCCTGTCCTATCCCAGTTAGGTTTAACTCATAAATTGTATCATTACAAGTTTTAGGAATTTTTCTAATGGGTTTTGTCTCTAGGGAACCTTAGCTTTTACTTTTAGTGGACAAAACCCATTAGAAAAGTTCATAAAACTATTTGTTCCACTTGACAGTAACACATTCTATACAAGGAAACTATGCTGAAATCAGTGTCGGCCTGCATTTGTCATTCTTCTCTTCTGGGTGAAGGTAGAGTTGTTGCAAGATAAACTTTCACCTTAAATTATGAAAATGAGATGCTTTATGGCTAGAGAGACAAGGTGGGTAAAGTGATATCTTTTTATTGGACCAACTTCTCTTGGCTAAAAGGACGAGCCTTTGAGCTTACATAGAACACTTCTTCAGATCTGAGAAAAGTACTCAGAGCATCACAGCTAAATACAAGGTGGAACAGGTAAGGAGTTATCACCTTTCTCAGACCTGAAGCAGAGCTCTGTGTGGCTTGAAAGCTTCTCTCTCACACCAACAGAAGTTGGTCCAATAAAAGGTATCACTTTGTCCACCTTTTCTCTCTGATATCTTGGGACTGTCAACAGCTACAACACTGCAGATATACCTCATAGTTGTGATAAAATTAATTTAAATCCTGTCTCAAGTTGTAATTATGACTTTATCATAAATTACCTTGGGCAGATGCCATTATTATCAATGGAAGTAAGGCCTTATGTCAGAGGCACATTCAGTGGCACTTGTGTTCATAAAAATACTTTATGCTTATATAGTGTTTTACAGTTTCAGAATATTGTACAAACATTAATCTGTAACTTGATAAAAACAGCTATATCACAAGGGAGTTGTGAAGATTAGTTCATTGCTATTTATAAAGTGCACATGATTCTCTGCAAGAAGGTGTTGTAAAAGTAAAAAGTATTAAAGCAAGTAAGCAGAGTAAGTATTATGCACATTGTAATATAGAGAAGCTGAAGCACAAATGTAAGCGAATTCCCCAAATTGACATGTGCTGGAAGTAGGGCCGAAGGCAGCTGGCCTGCTCAGGGTGTCTTTCTCTATCTGAGCCTGTGGACCAGGCTCTGACTACCTTGACTGTCCTACAGGAGTCACCCTTTTAGAGAAGACTGACAGCAGAAGCAACATCAAGGCAGACAAAAGCAGATAAGAAAATAGGAAATGTCTGCAAATTTTTGATCTCTTTAGTAGAAAAGCGGACTATCTGATGTTTTGCACTGCATGCAAAGTTCTAATTCGTAAAGGAAGAAACATCTAGAAGCATCACCACGTATGGAGAAGGATAGAGAGAGCTTGATACTCCTGCAGATTTTCTGTAGGCAAACAGGTGACTATGAAAGAGGAGTTTGGCAGAACAACAGTGCTACATAAGAGGTACCCCCTTTGTAATTTAACTAAATCATTTACATCTGCTAATATGCTGCTCTTTGCTCTGGATGATCCAACTCTCCATTTCTACCTTGAAGCAAACCTAAAATCTACCTTCTTACAGTATAAATACTAGAACATATTTTAATTGAATTTACTGAAATTTGTTTTGTTTCTGAACAAATTACACACAGCTTTTCCTTTTCATCCTTTGAGTTTTTCAAAGCAAACCTCCAAAAAACTAAATGAGTAGAAATTCTTTGGGCCACATTCTGATGCCCTGACACTGAATTGTACCTCACTCTTTGAGCAGTCCCTTCAATGTCAGTAAGAATCTTAGAGTCTGGTCCTCTTCTCTCTTTCTCCAAGTTGGTATTGAAACATTTTTAGCCTATTGTAAGATATTGTTCATTTCACACTGGCTATTATAATATAAGTTTTTGAAATGTAATGTTGCCCTCTGTAACTTGCCCTTTTTCATAACAAAAAATAACATTTTCTCCACGGGAAAAAATAAGAGCCTGAAAAAGGAAAGGAAAATGGATTTATAACAAAGGTTATTTATTCAGATGTTTAATGTTGCATTTTGAACTGTGGCTATCTGTAAACTCATTGTTTATGAACTCGTTAAAACTCCAAACTATTATAATAAGTAAAAACATTTATAGAGCTGTTTGGCTTTTGAATCCTTTCCTTCATATTTGTGAAGTCCCTAAGATGGGTGTAACATTAAAAGATGTTTTGTAGTTAGGATTTGTTAATATAACACACTGCATTCTAATCACAACCATTCACAAAAGACTTTTCTGCTTCTCATTCATGTGTAGTACAACATGCAATACCTTACTGAGAGTTCTTGTAAGCTTTTGTTATAAATAGTGTTTTCCCATTTGGTATCATTATGGTAGTTTATTTCTAAATTTCATTTTGTGAGCAATTTAATGGCTTAACTGTTATCACTTCTCAGAGAGAGATTCTGTCTCAGAAGTAGTTTCCAAAAAAACAGAAATACTTAATAATCCAAGAGGACTGACTGGTGCAAAGGACTAATGACAAAATATATGTTTATCCTTTAGGTCACTGGTTGAAATCTAGCTGAAGTCACTCGTGACTAAACAAGACCGTTTGGTAGCGTGTGTGAAATGAGTTGATGATTCTCAGAGACACATGGTGGGTGAAGTAATATCTTTTATTGGACCAACTTCTTTTGGTGAAAGAGACAAACTTTTGAGCTACTCAGAGCTCTTCTTCAGGTCTAGGAAGAGAAGAAGAGTTCTGTGTAGCTTGAAAGCTTCTCTTTTACCCACAGAATTTGGACCACCCACCTTGTCTGTCTGATATCCTAGGACCAACATGGCTACAACAGCACAGTAAACAACAATTAATGAGTTGGATTCATTTTCTAGTTGGCAGGTGACTGCATCACCAAAAAGAAAATCACCATATCTGGCACTAATTGGACAGATTTATAAGAATTTTTAGAATTTAGAGACTGAAAAGACCAGTTTGACCAATTAAACATGTTAGACCAACCAGTCCACCTCTATATGGCTAATGCAATATTATTTGCTACAGTTTGTATTAGTGCTTTGTCCAATTTAATTCCAAGCGATTGGGCTTGCACCACTTCCTTAGAGACTATTTCACAGGCAAATGGATCTTGCAATCAGGAAGTTTTTCCTCATATATAGACTGTAGTTTCCTTTTCCAAATTTGATACCATTGCCCCTTATTCTGATATCCCTGTGTACTATAATAAATAATTCTTCCCCATCTTTAGTGTTTAAACATACCAAATGTTTATAGACTGTTAAGTTTCTATTCTTCATCCTCCCCAGTTATCACTAGCCAATTGTAGACATATTTCTCTCTTTTAATCTTCCCTCATAAATGAATCCTTCCAGCCCTCTCAGTATTTTGTTACTTTTCCTCTAACCTCCCTCTAATTTGTCTTATCTTTATGATGATGGGGTACCCAGAACTGAACTTGGTATTCCTGGAGCAGTCACACCAACATCTAGGACTATTATCTCCCAGCTCCATGATTTGGAGCCTTCATCTGTGTAGCTTGGAATTATATTTGGCCTTTTTGCAGCCGTTTCTCATTGAAATCTCATTTTAGATCTGTTGGTCACTCTTACCCTGAAGTTTTTCAGTAGTGCTGCTGCCACGATTTCTTCCTCCCACGATTTCTTCCTCCCATTGAGCATCTGCATTTGACAATGTTTTTCTCCACCTGTATTAGTTTGCTTTATCCTAATTCAAATATCGTGTAGTTTTCTACTCACATTTCTGATATTTCTGGTTCCTTTTGCATTATTTCTCTGTCCTCACTGTAGTTTCCCACTACTTCCAGTTTAGTAGCCTGTATGAATTTCATTAAGTAAGACCAGTCCTTAAAACTGATCCAGAAATGCCCATTAGAAACCTCCCCCAACTCTATACGTTGCTGGTTATAATTGCCCATTGCTCGTGGCCAGTATTCAGTCCACTCGGCAAAGATTTTGTCCGAGCAATTTTTAAACTCAGTGCAAAATTCTGTACAAAAATCCACATAGATTACATCCATATGCTCCCCTCATCCACAATTTATCCCCCAAAAATTGCCAAACAAGTGTGATTGGTTTTCTTCTTTATGGAAGAGATTCTCAAAGGCACAAAGGGCAGTTAGTTACCATGGCAGATAGGTGCCTAATTCCCATTTGTGCCATTCAAAATCTCCCACATATCTCCTTATATTCTCCTTCTTGACCTTCCACTAGAAAGACTGAAGTTTGGATGGTCATAGAGACTGCATCACCCTCTTAACCTCTGTGGCTGGCTGGTTCAACAAGGTCAGAGTTATGGTACAATGGCAGCAGAGCATGAGGAAATTTGAACAGCCTCTGTACCTGTTCTGTGCATAGTGAACTTTATGTCTCCAAGGCTGTTGATACAGTATTGTTCACATACACAAAATTCACACAAAAAGCGTCATGTCACTGTCACTTATTCGTGGATTCATTCTCTGTGGACTTTATAGAAACCTGGTGTCCTGAGGAGCGATTTGAAGGTGTTATGGATCACTTAAGGAAAGGGAGGTGAAGTGACTTGCCCAAGGCCTCTCAGCAGACAGGAAGAGAACCCAGGCCTCTGCCCTAAACTTTAGATCATCCTGCCTTACCTAGGATTTTATGTTTTTTAACAAGAAAAGCTTTCAGTTTATTTCCCATGACTTCTGCAGTTAAAGTAAATTTTTAGACCTTTTTCTTCCAAATAAATCCCACATATACTGTTATCAGAACACTTTTATAAAGGGAGCAATGTAGTTTGAATTTTTTTTCAATCAGTTTAACTAAACCTAAATATTCCTTCATATCTGATGAAACTGTGGGAAATCCATCATTTGTTTTGTTGCCTCTAGCAAGGAAAAACTATACAGACTGCATTCCCTCCACTCATATTCTTGAGATCTTTGTGTAGATCTGAGCCCATCTCTCTCTGATTTTTCAGGAAAAAGCAACTGTTTCCAAAATTACAATCAGAGGGAGATGGGTTCAGACCTGCACTAGAATTTTGAGAATATAGATAAAGGCAATGCAGTCTGTATACTTTTTTCCTTTCTGTAGGTGACAAAGCAAATTAATGTATATAAAAATACATCTAATTTAAAAAATTAAGATAAAGAATAAAAGCAATACTTAGAGGAGGGCAATAGAGGTAGGGAGGGAAGGAAGTTCGTAGAGAGGAGGTGTTGGGAGCATGCATTGAATAGGATCAGATAGATAGTTTCAGGACAGCATCCCATATCTCTGAAAGCTTTTTCCTGGGTATTTGTTACCGTATTCAATTCTTTCCATGGTGACCACGCTTACAATGTGTATGCTCCAGTCTTCAGTTATTGGTCGCTGTTTGGATTTTCACTTTTTTTAGTGCTAGTCTTTTAATAATTATTAGTACTCTGCTAAGCCAAAGTTTTTCAGATTTATTCAGCATCTAACGAACATCCGTTAGGTTCAAAATTACATGTTTAGTTTGCAACACAGTTTTGATAGAAAATAATTAATTCTGCAATTAAGTTCTGCTCAAAACATATGGACGTAGGAGCATTCCCATAACATATGGGATAAGTTAGCACCTGCTTAACCACAGAGCCAACATTCTTCTGACTTAATCCCTCTATGACTCAGCTCCCCATCTATAAAAAGCGGGTAATATCCCCCTCCCCATCTCCCATGTGTTGTAAGGATGGATTAATGTTTGCGAAGTGCTGAGAGACTATTGTGATGAATGCCATAGACAAGCCCATTTGAAAACTAATAATTCTGCCTTTAGAGCAGGGTATGGATAGTGTGCAGCAAATAAGGCCTTGGGCAACATGCTGAATAATGAGGAGAAAACAAAATATTGAGCAGAATAGCAGCTCATTAAGTGAGCACTGTCCATCCAGTATACTGAATGAAATAGGGCTCCTATGGGTCAAACATAGTATGTGATCATGTAATTAAAGACTGTATAGTAATGTGTATGCAGAAGGGGGCTAAATTAAGGCATTTCCTAACTTTTGAGTGCTTGACATTGCAATGTTAATATATTATTTTAGTGTATTTTTTGTGTGTACTTCCCTAGGTTTTTAAGAAAGCAAACTAGAAAAAAACCAACAAATTTAATTATCTGACATAGATTCATAGATATTTAGGTCAGAAGGGACCATTATGATCATCTAGTCTGACCTCCTGCACAACGCAGGCCACAGAATTTCACCCATCACTCCTAAAAAAAACCAAAAAAAAAAACACAAAAAAACCTCACACCTATATCTGTGCTATTGAAGTCCTCAAATTGTAGTTTAAAGACTTCAAGGAGCAGAGAATCCTCCAGCAAGTGACCCGTGCCCCATGCTACAGACATCATATTGACACACACACGGTTCATCAGCAGGTTTCGCTCTCTCACACAGACCACTTCTACTGAACTAACAGAGTAACTGATAGCCTACTACTTCTATTATCCTGTGTGTGGACCAGCCCAACAGGAAGATGGGACACTTTGCCAGTGGGTTTCCCAGATATTTGCTTATAGCAGAAGAATGGTGAGACTCAGGAATCGTGGGTTCCATTCCAGGCTCTGGAGGAGGGTGTGCTGTAGTGAGTACAGACTCTTCTGCCTGTTTTGCCTACACTTGATCCATTCTGCTCTATCCTCCCCAACCTGCCCCTGTTCCAGTCCTGACTCATCCACATCCCGGGGCCCTCATCCCAGTTCTACTCTCCTTGCCTATCCATCCCCAATTTCTGCTCAGGAGTCTCATCCAAGTCTCATTCTCTTTGTCTGTCCAGTCCTAATCTCCACATCCAGGCTCTCTGTCAGAGTCTCAATCTTTCTTTTGAATGCCGGCCAGTGCCAGTTACCCCTTCCCGCTCCTCATCCAATCTCTCTGGCTACCAGTCCTAGTCTTCTTCCCCAGACACCTCATCCAAAATGTCTCACCCCTCACATCTTGCACAATTGCAGCAGCTAATCATTTTCAATGTCATTTTTAAATAGCAAAACTATTTGCCTCAAATATTTGTGTAGACCAAAAAGCAGAGAGGGAATTTTACTAATATTCTGTGTGAGTGGTATAACTTGGTCTGGGATTTTATTTTCTATCTTCACTTTCTTAGGCTCTCGCAAAGAAAGCAAGAGATGGAAAACTGTTACCTGAAGAATACCAAGGAGGATCTTTCAGGTAATTTTTTTTTTTACCAATTTAATAGATACAATATGAGCTTAGAGCTACGACTGGCTCTCAGATATTCAGATGTGCATTAACATGTCACATTATAAAATCAGCCAATGTATCTGTGAAACCACATTGTGATTTTGAAAAGAGATGCAGTGATCTACACCTGCAAATTAGAGAGGATAATCTAGGCCTGAGATTCCTATATCAAAAGAAGAACCCTCACAGTTTTCAGACAGGTTCACCTTGATACAGCCAAGTCTGTTGAGAGGAGAAAAAGGGTTTTGGCTTTTATTTTGCATGTCTGTCCATCTGCAGGAGATTGTTTGTTTATTATATTTAGTAGTTAAGAAAACACAGAGTCAAATATTTACTTTATAATGTAAATATTAAGCTTTAAAAAAATTAAAATGCCTTTTTATTGCAAAGACACGACTACTGCAATGTAAACCAGTGTACTCTCGCCTCATTTAACCCAGCCTTGCAGAAAAAGGTCTCCAGCCAAACAAAAGCTGCTCCATAGCTGGGAAATAACCCTCCTTAGTCCACTCTGATCTTTGAGATGTAAACTTCAAAACTTAAATGGCACAATTTACATGTATTTAGCAGTTATCCCCCCGCCCCCCCCCCATTTTTTTTAAATGTACAAGAAGAAATGAAATGATTTGTGCTAAACAAAATGTTAACATTTAAATGCAAGGCAATACAAAAGTTAAGTTTCTAACAAATTTATATTGGCTTCCTTGAACATATGCTGATTGAGTTTTTTGTGGCTTAATGTGCATCTTAATGTATTACACTTATGAGAAACAGAACACTATTAAACAGAGAGTGGTTAACGTTACTGTGGAAACCTGAACTTCATGACTTTTTAAAGTGATTAAGTGTGATTTTTTTTTTCAACTGTGCAGAATTATGGTATTAACACAAATCTTTGCATTTACAATGGATAATTGGTGACTATAAAAATGTCCTGAGACACACTAGTAATAAAGCTCTTTTACAGAGAGAGATCCGTTAATATGGGTAGTATAATTGGACTACACCAGCCTAGAGCACAGAACTATTTATTTTGCATGGTGTTTTCAGGCTGAAGCAGCTGTCAAAAGAAAATATCTCCTAGATGATCATAAGCATTTCAGCAGAAAAAGCTAATGGGAATCCAGCAGTGCAGGGATGGATGTCCTCATTAACAGAAATGGCTTTAGCGGGGGGAGAAGAAAAAACACCACCACACAGGTTTCAAAGGAAGGATGATAAATCTAAAAATAAATGGAGGCATTGGGCTAGATCCTTCTTGTAGCAAGTCATAAAGTCATCTTGGGGTGGTATAGAGTCACCGTAATGGCTTGTATGCCACCTACAATGAGTGAAATAGGGGCATGCCCTTGGGAAACAGGATAGGACCAGGGTTTACCTGTGCCCCAATGATACCCAGCTGCTGTAATGGTACACTGGCATTACCAGTAGCCTTTGTAAATTGAAGCACCCCTCAGTTACATCTGGGGTCCAACCTGGCACACATCTGGCCCAGGCTCAGGTGAGGTGCAAAGCTGGCTTAAAGCTTGCACACTCCTCAGCAGTGGTGTGTACTCATCATCTGACCACAAGGATTAGGGCTTATAGATTCTATATATACTTGCATTGAGGCGCAATAGCTAGTCCCCTTCCTCCCTGCACTCTGCCTCTTTCATCTTTGTGCTCGTTTCTTTATCATACTTTTGTGAAATATTAGACAGTAGGTATTCTGTGAATCATTAGAACTTCGCTATGGTACAGGAGCTGAATTCAAATGCTAGATAGAGTTTTGCATCATATCTTTTATGTGTTTCCCTGCATCAGGCAACACCTTACTCAGCAGATAGGATTCATTCATAGGAGACAGCAGGCAGAGATTTGACTGCTGCCATCCCACTGGGTTTATTCCAGGGTGAGGGTCACTATAAATTGAAATCAGACTCCCATTGTTAGAGGCTGCAGTTTTGATGTGCTGAATGGGCCTTTTCACAGATGCCTGGAACTAGGCCTCCTGTTCAGCCCATACCTCTCATTTTTTGGGCAGTGCTAATCTGTCTGGAGGAAGAAGAGGCTGCCACTGCAAATTCCCTTAGTAGTGACTTTTCGACAGCTGGGTGTATCTCGGTTGTGTGACGATGCGGTGATATCTTCCTGTAACACGTACAATATGTACATAAACTTTTCCCCCTTCCTTTAGCATTTCCAATCTGGGCATGTTTGGCATCAGTGGCTTCATTGCCGTCATAAACCCTCCTCAAGCCTGCATCCTAGCTGTGGGGCGAGCTCGACCCGAACTCAAGATTGTGGAAGATGAAGAAGGGAACGAGAAACTTCAGCAGCATCAGCTTATGACCGTGACATTGTCAAGCGACAGTCGGATGGTGGATGACAAACTGGCTTCAGTGTTTCTGGAATCCTTGAAAGCAAACCTAGAGAATCCGATACGACTTGCCTTACATTAAACTGATCAGGGATTGGCTCCTTCTTTGGCAAAATACAGAACAAGGTTACAAACTGTTCCCCTCTCCTCCCCCGCTGCCCCAGAGAAATAGCGAATACTAAGCATGAGGGGGACAATTAAAATATTTAATTTATTTGAATTAACTTGAAAGACTCTTCAGATCCACCTGTGTGACCATTTCCAGCTCTCAAGTTTTATACTGTAAAACTGAAATAGTTAAATATTAAAATAGAGTTAATGCATTAAAGTTCTTTCACTGCTTAATAGCAACTGCACCAAATTTAAACACATACGTTACTGTTTAGTTAGAGAAGTTGAGAAAACCTTGGGACATTTGAGTGAGAAACATGAAATCAAAAAGGGAATAAGACAATGCTTTGTTTAAGGACTAAACTAGCTTTCACAGTGAGGAAAGCAAACGGCATGACTAAGCAAGATGGCCCTATAAATCCCAATCATCATTAAGAGAATCAAACCAGCTACCAGTTCAAGCAATTATTTTAGCTATTTAAATATGTGAAGAGGGTTCCAGCTAAAATCTTCTGTCAGAGTTGGGTGATATAAACTGTGAGAGCTCTGAGGTTTTGACAAGGATTTTGCTAGGGGTTCTACTTGACACTAGATAAGTTACTTTGGTTTGGTGACACATGACCATATATAAGTTACTTTAGTTTGGTTCGTGTCACAAACTCAACTGTTCTTGACCTTCTACTTTACTATGAGCTTTTCCAGATGAAAATAACAGAGGGCAGAAAAATTCTAGTGCACAAACCCCAAAGTACATAATGGATGTAAATGGAAAAACTCAAATAAAATAAAATATTAAATAGCCTATTAGCATCTAAAAGCTGGATTTGAAAATGCATTTAGCATTAGATTAATTAAAAACACATTTAAAGTGTGTGTGGGTATGCACTTCAGTATTTTAAGATCTCTACTTAATGTAGTGTCCCATAATGGAGACAAATAAATTTAATAAATGTGTCAGTAGGAGTTTTGTCATTTACTTCAAAAGAGCCAGGATTTCACCCCAGATATTTTTATCATTACAAACTTTCAATCTGCAATAAATTGTGAAAGTGATACTTTATTGTAATAATTTATTGGGTTAAAAAGTAGTCATGAGTTACATTAAATAATTTAAACATTGCCCTGTATCAAAATTTAATTGGTGTGTCCTTGTTTGACTATCGCAAATTGTAATAGTGCTTTTGCAGTTGTTCCATGGTATTGTTACCTGATGTGTAACTGAAAATTTAAGTATGTTTTGCAGACTGAATACCTTAATGAAAAATGATCTTTCTATCACATAGTGGTACCAACTTCTTCATCAGACCTGAGTGGTGAAAGTCATGAAATTTTTGAAATTTGCATGAAATATGAAATTTTGCATACTGAACATTTGCTCAATAAATCCCTTCTTTGAATGGAATGAATGAATGTATAATCACAAAGTGCATATCATAAGTAGATGGCTACTGAATTCTAATTCAGTTTGAGGCTGAAGAATAGTAGCCTTGTATTTGGATTAGCACAATGGAATCCCTATTATGATAGTTTACTGTTATGTCATATGGAAACAATGGGGATTTCCAGTGAAATAATTCCAATGAGGGGATCTGGTGACAACATAAGCCACTAGTGCCCCATTCAAGTCCTGGAGTCTGTCACTATTAGTGCCACCATATTTTGTTGTATGTAATTCACTACACCAATTTGTTCTTTAAGATCCAAACTTCTTAAGTATTTATTTACTCACCAAGTTGTTGCAATACTTACAATAGTAAGTGTATGTCTAAAACTTATGTCAATGTTCAGGTTGGAGTTTTCATGAAATTAGTTTGCTTCTTTAACTGATACAGTGTGAATGATGCAACATGAGAAATTTATAAACTATCAATCTGACACTGTATTTCTGATTACTTATATAGCATTACTAATGCTTCTATCATAGCCATGCAGATTAACTTCAGTGTGTGACATGTAGCTAACCCCTTCACAGCATGCAGAATGGTTACCTGTAAGCATCCCAACGTTGTCACTGGATTGAAACATAGTTGGTGACGTATGATATGTGCTGCCCGTCCGACTGAAGAAAGTCTGAACAAGTGAAAATGTCTTGTGGTTTCAACCTAGTTCCAAGGAAATGCGTGTCCATATTACAGAGTAACCACACGATTTGGCACAGCAAATGACTGCTACAAGAGAAATGGAACAGCAAAAGTGGTGCTTTTTAGTATTAAAATATACAGCAAATATTTCATTCTGAAAAACTTAGATTTAAAAGTATTGTGGATAAGATGTTTCAGAAGTGTCTTAATGGTTAAAAATTAAATTGTTTTACTTTAAATAAAAAGCTTCAAAAGTATCATACCTCATGCGTTGTTCTTTGTGAATTTACCGTTGTCAATATCTTTGTCATATCTAAGCAAGAGACTCATGAAGAAGTGATCCAATTTCGTAGAAAGCAGGAGTCAGAAAATTGAAAATAGAGATCTATGAACAGTGTACTAACATTTTCTGCTGGGAACATGCTTCCTGGGAACAGGGATATGCTTGAATGTTGTGGTGGGGGGAAAGAGTTCCATACAGCTTTACTTTGAAAAGAGAAATTGAGAAAGAGGACCAAAAATAGATAACATATTTTGCTTCAAATGCATTCTGTGCTTGACAGCATGTCAGAAACAGTATGTACCTTCCCTATACTAATTAATTCCTAATTATGTTATCAGTGTAGATGACTTTCTTTCTGAGACTCTTTTTTTGTTCCTCTGAAACCTGTCTTTTTTTAATCTATTGTCTCTGGAATCATCCCAGATGTGAATCTCTAAAATAACGTGGGTACTGCAAAATGATTGGATAACACTCTTTTTTCCCCTGAACCTCTTGTCTCGTGTGTTGATTTATTCCTACACATAATACAATAGAACCTCTTTAGATCCCACTAATGACGAGGTCTATTAAACATTACAAAGTTCTGCTTTTTATCAGGCAAGCCAAAAATTTGATGTCAAAGATTCTGTATCAACACTGCCTTTGTGGACATGAACCCATGTATTTTGTGTGTGTTGTTGTAGTGGGTAAAAATTGCAGTGTATTAGGTGGAGAAAGGAATATATGTGGTATATTAATGAGAGAGTAACAGTTGTATAATTCTGAGCCATTGGAGCAAAGTATCCTACAGGCCTTTGTCTCAATGTGAAATAGTCAATGCAATAAATGAGTGAAAGTATGGAAATGGGTGGCTCAAGGGGTTGATAATCTGATACAAAGCCTTACTGTGCTGATTGTTTGTTGGTTTGAAACTGACTCATGCTGTTATTGAAAGAGAATTACTATTTGGTGGCTGCATGGTGACCTGTGGGAAATGAATCGATGGCTTCAGGTCAGATGCCCACAATGCAAAACACAGCAATGTAACTGAGCCCATGCGGACAGTCTCGGTGAAGCAGTAAAGGATTGAGTAGAGATAAATTACCTCCTCACCCCCACATGTTATCCAGAAATGACCCATGATGGGGAACAATGTGTGGGAAGCTTGCATAGCTGCCCCCTTTGCTGTAGCTGTTCTGTGAATGAGGACCTTGCTCTCCAGGACTGACAATCCAGCATCTTTCACAGGTACGATATTCACTAACCTTCAAAGAGATTGAAGAGTTCCATTGGAGGAGTGATAGATGGAGACTAGATATGACTTAGAATTACACTGTGGCAAATGGCAGCAAAGACACTTGAAAGCTGCGGTGACTGAAAGAGGGCAAAGCCTTCCACTGCTTGTCCCACAAAGAAAATAAGGCATGTTACTGACATCTCTCTTGCCAGGCCAGACAGGCCTTTAGGCAAACAGCTTATCCAATACTCCCAAGATATCTGGGCTAGTGACATGACAGCTCACACTTCCTTTACTCGCTTGGCTTCTCTCCCAAGAGTTCTCTTCACTTTTCCACTAGACCATTTTGTCCTGGCCCATTATAGGCTGCTACAGGTTTGTGGGGTTTTTCCCCTCCACTAAATTCCTTGGAAAGTACTGTGCATTGTGATTTCCGTGGAAAGCACCTCCTGGACATGCACATCAAGGGAGTGCTCTCTGTGTGTGCACAGAAACCCTCTTTGGCTTATTCCAGGACCATATACAGTCCCCACAGCTGTGGAAGACAGAAAATTATGCTGGAGACTGATACGCAAATGCAGAAGAGAGAGACTTTGTTTTTGGTATTCCACCAGGCTAGTCCCCTACTACAACTATTTGTAGGAGTCAATAGCAAACATTCTTTGAAGCAAAGTAGCAATGTGGTGTGGTCTTTTGCATACCAATACCCATAGTGCTTGCTTATCTCATACAGCTGCTTGATGGCTATAAAGATTTGAATGCATGATTATGTGCGGCATTCAAAGTTACTTGAAATTAGGTACTGTATTTTTTTCCCTTTTATTGGAACACAAACTGCATAGAGAAGCTGAAACGAACTTTTCTGAGGTTGAAAGCAAAAGCATGGGTTAGTGGCAGAATACCTCCATGAGATCAGGCTGCCTAAGTGTGTACTCATCTATCTAGCAATTTGTAAGTGAACACCAACAGGAGTTCATATACCATGTGATGAGCATGGTAAAATCTAGAAACCCATGCAACACTATTAATAAATGATTTTATTACAGAATCTGTTTTTGGAATGAATTTGTAGACTTCTGTGGCACTTCTGTTCTTTATTCTATTGGCCTTTCCAAGGGCTATTATTTGAACTCACACAGAGGCCATTTCCATGCCATTGGAAAGCTGTTTCTCCTAACTTCCATGCATAAATGATGTACGTTACGTGCTCTAATTTACAGTTTGCAGGCCTAGAGAGAGAGAGAGGTTTCAAAACTGCAAAATTCATATTAAAAACTAACTTAAATGAAACTCTTGGTTCATGTGCTAAGAGCTGTTCACAGCATCATTCTTCAAAAAGTAGTTTAATTAAACCGATTTATTCTTCTAATCTTCCAGTGTATGCATTTGTTTACCGTAGACTTTGATAGTTACTGATTTCTACCTTGCCAAATCAGGGCTAGCAGTTGCTTTAACTACAACTGCTGATTTACAGATAGGCCAGCAGAGGGCAGTCTGAGCAGCCCGGTTATCTTCTTTCAGCTCAGTTGTGTCTTTTGTAGGCAGGTGTGGCTAAGCATTGTTGAAGGCTGTTGGTGTTTAAGTGTGTGCTGGAACTGAAGCTGTAGATCGGTAATTTTAGTGTTTCTGATTTGAAGTGTGCTGAAGACACCTGATGTGGAAAAAAGGAATGATCATCGACAGGGGCTGTCGAGCAGCTTCCTCCATGCTGATGTCAGTTCCACAGCTTTCTTTGTAATTGGTTAAACAGATGGGGAACCAAGCATTTCATGCAGTTGAAAATACCCTTGAGAAAATGTAATTACTGTGCTCCCCCTCCCCCGTTACTATATGTGAGATGCAATATGTCCATTATAATCCCTTTCCACATTGTGTGGAAAGACAGGAGCTTGCCTCAATGATACTAGCCATGAGAAAAGTGATGGGACATCAGGAAATCCTGCTGGAAAATTGCATTCACCAACAAAAAGCAGAAAATGAGGAAGAGTGGGAATATACATATAAAATGATTAAACTGCAGTGGATATATTTTACTGACACTTTTAGGCTAGGTAAACTATCTCTCCCTTCTGACCAGTGTATTTCCAGTTATCTACATTCATTGTGTTATACTCACAGAAGACAGGCTGCCCAAATACACCTGCTTGCTTTCTCTTCAGTGGCTGAAAATTGTTACCACACAGTTCTTTTTATGCAGGCTTATTCTATTCTTAATCAAAAGCACTTCAGAAAAAACAAATTCAAAGCAATAAATGGACCTATATACATGCTAATAAGACTACTAGACATCACCCCAACTCTACTGTGGGTTCTGGCAGGAGCAGTCCCTCAGCAACCCTTCATGCAGTTCAGGGGTCTGTGATCTGGAGTCTCCCAAGAGCTGGTAATCAGTAGACAATGGGTTTTTCTTCCTGGGTGTAGCTTCAAAAGGGTGGATTTGAAGTGGGTCATTTGCATTCGCTTATCCTCAGGTACTTCCTAGGAAGTCCACTTCACATGTATTGTTCCACAAAGCCCTTTAAAATTCCTTATAGAATTTCTTGAGAAGGTACATACATACAATGCCACAATAACACATACACAATTGCATTTTTAATACAATGGACCCCAAAGGTATTCAAACTAATTCAGTAAAGTTTAACTTCATTCAGTTAAGTTTATATAGGATAGTGTCAGTTTGTCACAATTGCGGTTTTAGTGAGAAAATTCTAATCTCCATTTTGATGATTTTGCATTGGCATGTACTAAACATATTAAAATATACTACTTTACTTTAGACGGCAGGTGCCTAGCCTGTGGAATTTTACAAATAAATCACCATCAGGTCTCTCACTACTATGATGTGTACTAGCTGAGGTATATCAAGGGATTTAACAATACAAGATAACTTCTCACTGGTACCTTCTTGCCTAGGGCCAGATCCTCAGCCGGTATAAAATAGCATAGTACCACTGACGTTCATGGAGTCGTGCTGATTTATGCCTAATAAGGATATGGCCCTTTATTTTTAGTATCTATTAGAGAAGGCAGGGCACCAAACACTTTTGTCATTCATTGCAAAATCGATTTCCTGCAGCTTGCAAACATATGAGCTGAAATAATAACATTGTACTAAATAAATTTCACAGAAAATTTCAATATTCATAAGAGCCAAGCAGACTGAACAAATTTTTATTCTAATCAAGACTGTCAAATGCTGCAGTGTCCGAATGGAAAGTGGTAATGGCAAACACTTTCAACTATCTGTGAAAGCTGCTTTCAGCAAGTGAAATGACTTCCTGGTATTCTGACACTACAATCTTTGTTGTTTGCCGTGTTATTGTTGCTATTTTGGTCCCGGGATATTAGAGACAAAAGATGGGTGAGGTAATATCTTTTATTGAACCAACTTCTATTGGTCAGAGAGACAAGCTTCAGGTCTGTATAGCTTGAAAGCTTCTCTCTTTCACCAACAGAAGTTTGTCCAATAAAAGATTACCTCATCCACCTTGTCTTACTACAATCTCTGTCATGTAGTCAGAAAATATTTTATAGTAGGAATCATCAGTCTGTACCTACCCTACCAGATGCCCCATATCTTATGATCCTCTACCAGAAATGGTTGTGTATTGATAGGATGTAGTTCTAATAGTCTGTAATTTTATATAGAATGTTTCATTCTTAAGAATCTCAAAGCACTGCACAAACTGACATGCAAAAACTTCACCCTTCACTGAAATACAGGCATCTCTGATGTGAAATCTAGCATCTGTTCAGCAGCATATAGCATCAGTGAACTGCTGAGGCTACCATTCCATCCATTTGAGACTGCGAAGGGAAACCAGGCTAACAGAATGTAATTCCTTCTGTTGGAACTGGCCCTGGACCAAGCCCGTGCTCTTTGGAATGGTGCCATTTGTTCTTTAATGACCACAGGTGGTCAGGACCTCTGACTGTATCTCATCCAAAAGAAGATATTCTCCCTATATTGATGCTTTGTACTCCCCCCCACCCCCACCCCCTTTTTTTTTGTTGTTAATGAAAGATGAGCTTAGCTTTCTGGAAAGGCATAACTTCTTCTCATGTATTTTTAAAGAAGTACTTTTAAGCTCAAAAACCTAAATCACCTTCCACCATCCTAGTAGTAGTGTTCTTAGGTCCTCTTGCTGAATATTCTAGGCATGCCATATTAAAACAGCTCTTTCCACTTCTACTATCCATCACACAATTCTCCCATGTCCATTTGCAGAGCAATAGTTGCTAAGGAAACAAAGGAGAAGTTATAGTCTAGTTCATAAGGGCAACTAAACTTTTTGAGCCAGATCCACAGTTGGTTTAAATAAATGTAGCTCCACTGAAGTCAAGGGGAAGATGCTGGTTTACACCAGCTAAGGTTGTGCACCCTTATGTCCAGCTTCACTAGCCTGGGTACTGTTGTCCTTCCAGGCTTCCATCCTTACCACATGCTTATCCTTATAGATATCCCCAAACCTCAGGCAGTGGCCTGCCAACTTTTTACATTTTCCTACACCACACATGCATGCTACTTGTTGAAACAAGAATGTCACTTTCCACTTTCATATAGCCACTCACTCTGTTCAAATTCTGAGGTTGATACATCTTAACAAGTTGCAGGCAATAAATATATGGAAACTATCCTCTGGAAGGTAGTCTGCTCTTTCACCTCACTCGTGTATTTTTAAGGGCAGTTGTTGACCAAGCCAGGGCAACACTCTCCCTTAAAATGATCTGTTGCCCAGTTCTAAATGTGTTAACCTATTCTTTACCCAACAACTTCTCTCCTTTTTCTACCGTTTGTATTATCATTACCTAAATTTGTTATGATGTGCTCTTTGCTCTGCAGCCTTGATACATTTTATAGAATCATAGAAATGTAGGACTGGAAGGGACCTCGATAGGTCACCTGGTCCAGTCTCCCCCACTGAGGCAGGACTAATTATTATCTAAACCATCCCTGATAAGTGTTTGTCTAACCTGTTCTTAAAATCTCCAAAGACAGAGATTCCACAACTGCCCAAGGTAATTTGTTTCAGTGCTGAACTACCCTGACAGTTAGGACTTTTTTCCTAATGTCTAGGGTGACCAGATGTCCTGTTTTTACAGGGACAGTCCCATTTTTGGGGACTTTTTCTTATATAGGTGCCTATTACCCCCCCACCCCCTGTCCCCTTTTTTCACAGTTGCTATCTGGTCACCCTCCTAATGTCTAACCTAAATCTTCCTTGCTGCAATTTAAATCCATTCCTTCTTGTCCTATCCTCCAGTGGTTAAGGAGAACAATTTATCACTCTCCCCTTTACAATAACGTTTTACCTACTTGAAGACTGCTATCATGTCCCTCACTCTTCTCTTCCCCAAACAAAACAAACCCAATTTTTTCAATTTTTCCTCATAGGTCCTGTTTTCTAAACCTTTTATCATTTTCTTTCCTTTCCTCTGGACTTTCTCCAATTTGCCCACATCTTTCCCAAAGTCTGGTGCCCATAACCTGAGGAGTACTCTGGCTGAGGCCTTATCGGTGCTGAATAGAGTGGAAGAATTACTTCTCATATCTTGTTTACAACACTCCTGGTAATATAGCTCAGAATGATGTTGGCTTTTTTCGCAACAATATTACATTGTTGACTTATATTTAGTTTGTGATCCACTATAACTCCCATATCCTTCTCTGCAGTATCCTTCCTAAGTAGTCATTTCCCATTTTGTATTTGTACAGTTTTGCATGTCTTTCCTCTGCTCTCTGGACATTTCACAAATAAATAAACCACAGCTTTAGTTAAAGGTGAAGGATTCAAAGATAGGTGGATAATGTTTTGTAGTCAGATATAGTACTACATGGAAGCATATCAGTTGCCACCTGCCTTTTACACTACTTCAGTAACGTGGAAAATAATTTTGATCCTTTACATCCAAGAATAAGACCCAAGGGAACGACAGTCTTCTCCTCTTTGCCTTCACTTGTAGATAATAAGGTCTAATAGGTTGCAGAGGGACTCATTTAACATGTTCTCCATATGGGAAATCGCTAACAAGCACAGTCAATTGGTAGGATGAAGAAACTTTGGAAGTCTTCAGGAAAGACTGTCATACCATAACTGGAGTAGTAGATACAGACTAATCTACTAGACTATGAGGAATAGATCTTACTGTTCAAAACATGTTTGTTTTCAGACTAGGGTAGCAGAGATGTACATTCTCCAAAGGAACCCTAGGATTCAAATGATCTAGCCATGTCCTATGCTCAGTGTTTTAGTTCATAAATATAGCCTGTGAAATTACTCATCTGGAGATTACTTTTGAACCCACCTTTTAGCGAAGGGGATTTATCTTTGGATAAATGCACTCAAATATATACACATGGCATATCTTATAGCCGAAAGGTGTACTGTGATAATAGAAATCAGAATACACACCCACACTCAGAAAGCTGACACAGTATGAAAGCTATTAAATATCCTTTTGAAAGATCTTTCCAGAAATACAGTGTCATACTCTGATTTAACATGACCAGCATGTTTTGTCTATATAACTCCAGGGACCTAAAGTATAGATCAAGAATAAGGAAATCTACACTATATACGGTTTTAGTGTCTCAACCAACTTCCATTTAGTAAATGGAAATCTTTCCATAGTTTCTAATACACCCAAAATGCAAGGTCATACATCTAGGAACAAAGAATGTAGGTCACATTTACAAGAATATATCCTGGAATGTAGTGAAACGGAAAAGGACTTTAGAAATCATGGTAGATAACCATTTGAACATGAGGTCCCAAGGGCTGCTATTGTTAAAAGAACTAACACAACTAGCTTGTTGCTTGTTGTAACTTTTTGCTTCTTTTTTTTGATCGGCTCCTGGCCAGCAGGGGCAAGGGGGAGAAAGCTCGGGGGAAGAGGGTCAGGGATGCACAGCGGGCCCATCACAGTCCCAGTCCCAGACTGCACGCCAGGGGGATCTAGTCACATAGAGTGTTGGGGTTCTTAGGAATGGGCTTGTTTTGGCCTTGTCTTGAAATGGGATTAGCTTGATTTTTGGCTTATTGTGAAAGTCGGAGTCCTTATTTACTGCGTGAAAGTTGACAACTGTGCTCATAATCTGTGTGGGAATGGGGTGGGGGGGCAAGCAAACCATGAGAAAAATGGGAATAAACATCCGTTTGTTCTATGATTCTTGATTGTTTTATTTTCTGCAAAAGTAGAGCTTTATTTAATAGATTCAAATGGCATTCCTGATTTTGCTAAATCTAGAGTGAAAATGACCTGTCAGGAAAGAAAAAATTAACAGACTGTCTCTGTCCATGCTTCTGTCAAACTTTACATCCTTTAAAATGTTGTTGTTTTTATTCTATTTTCAAGTTCATTCATTTAAATAAAGGTAAATCTACTTCTTCAATTTCTTTTAAAAATATGTGCATATATAATATAATATTAGGGAGGCCTAAGAGAAAACTGCTTTGATGACATTTGAGAGAGCCCTGCACTAAATAGGTTCAGTATCATGATTCTAGAGCAAACTCTAATTCGTGCCAATCAATTGTGATGCAGCTGAATGTGATGATTGGAAGCAGACAATTTTCATCGGGATACCATTTATGCCTATGCAGACTCCCATTGAAGTTAGTGGGCTCTGCCTGAGGGGAGGGCCCTGTGTGGATCACACTGCAGCATCAGGCTCTGAAATTATTGGCAGGGGTCTTGTTGTCTTACATGCAGTGTGAGATGCCTAATGTACTTTTATGTGCTGTAAATAAGTGGTTCTCAACCTTTCCAGACTACTGTACTCCTTTCAGGGGTCTGATTTGTCTTGTATGCCCCTAAGTTATGCATCACTTAAAAACTATTTGCTTACATAACCAGATAAAAATACAAAAATGTCCAAGCACACTATTATTGAAAAATTGCTTACTTTTTCATTTGTACCATATAATTTATAAAATCAATTGGAATATAAATATTGTACTTACATTTCAGTGTATAGTTAAGGCTAAAATTTAGTCATGGATATTTTTAGTAAAAGTCACAGACAGGTCATGACTTCCGTGAATTTTTCTTTTTTGCCTGTGACCTGTCCGTGACTGGATATTTTTAGTAAAAGTCACAGACAGGTCACAGGCAAAAAAGAAAAATTCACGGAAGTCATGACCTGTCTGTGACTTTTACTAAAAATATCCAGGACAAAATGGGGATCTGCGGGTCCCCACACCCCCTGAAGCGGGGCAGCTGCACAAGGGCTAGGAGCCGCCTGCAGCAGCTGGGGGCAGTGGGGTATCCCCGCCGCTTTTTTTTTCTCTCCAGGTGCTGTACGCTTCTGTGGAGTGTTTGGTCAGGCTCAACTGGACCCTGACCAAGCCGGTCAGCTTCGGGCAGGGGGTGCATCAGTGGTGTCCGCTGTTGGGCCAGCAGTATGCTCTGGCAATCAAGCCCTTTCTCTGTCTCCTCCAGGGTTGGTGCTCTGAGAGAGCAGAGTTGCGGCTCATCCTACTGGCGTATGCCGACGACATGCTCCTCATGGTCCAGGACCTTGGTGCGAGTGGAGGCCTACCACGCCATCTACTCAACAGCTTCCTCCACCCGGGTCAACTGGGTCAAGAGGTCTGGGCCTGCTGGTCAGGGACGGGTGGCAGACGAGCTCCCTCCCACCTGCGCTTCAAGCCATTTGGTGGGGCGTGGGTCTGCTGCTCTATCTCAGCATCTACCTTTCCGCCATGCATCCTTCTCCGCCGGAGAGCTGGTAGGATTTGGAGGCCAGGGTGGGCGAGCAGCTGCGGAGATGGACAGGACTGCTCCATTGCCTCTCCCTGTGGGGGAGGGCACTGGTGCTGAACAAAGTAGTCCTGTCCATGCTCTGACACTGGCTCGACACCCTGAGCCCAGCCCCAGGGATCCTGGCCTGGCTCCAGAGGGTAGCTCTGGAGTTCTTCTGGCCAGGACTGCACTTGGTCTTTGCAGGGGTTCTGAGTCTTCCCCTGGAGGAGGGAGGACAGGGCCTGGTCTGCCTCTGCAGCCAGGTCTATGTCTTCCACCTCTAGGCCCTGCAGAGACTCCTTTATAGTGCAGGTAGTCGGGCGTGGAGCACGTTGGCGCACACCTTCCAAGGGGCCAAATTTACATGCTTGTGCTCCACATGTTTAGTTTCTTCACCCTCATGTTCCGCCCCAATACTAAGGGGTGGGACTATCTACTACTAGTAGAGGGTGAAGAAACCTGGTGGCTCAGCCTCTATTCCACCCTGGTCTCACAGCCTGCTGGGATATTGGCTGGCGGCTCCTTCATGGAACCGTGAGCACGGGCATGTGCCTGGCATGGTTCACCCCCATTCCTGATGCCTGCCCCTTTTGCATCATGTGGGAGAGAACCCACATGCCGCAAAAGGGGCAGGCATCAGGAATGGGGGTGAACCTATCTAGAATGCGCCAGGTTGCAGCCTCTATTTCGGCTCCTCCAGAACCTCCTGTTGAGGTTCTGGCTGCGCTTTTCCCCACACCTTTTCATATTCGCACACCCTGTCCAGGGCCCCAAAAAGTCATGAAACCTCCTTGTTAACCTCCTCCTGGCACTGGCCAAAGCGGCCATTTACTACACTAGGAGAAGGATGCTTGACGAGGGGGTAGTCTGCGACAGTGGGGCCTATTTCAATTCCTCCCTGGTCTCATGCATCCAGGCAGAGTTCCTCTGGGCAGCTTCTGCTGGCTCCCTAGACAGCTTCGAGGAGCAGTGGGTGCTGTCGAGGGTTCTTTGTTTGGTGTCCCCCTCTGAATCCCTAGTTTTGAACCTGTGTGACCTGGACACGGTGGCTGAGAGCTGTGGGGTACCCTGCCACCTGCGGGGACCAGGAACTGTGGAATACCCCTGCCGCCCGCAGCTTGGGGGTTTCCCCGCGGTGGCTGAGAGCTCAAGGGTTCTCCCACTGCCTGCAGCGGCTGGGAGCTCGGGTGTTCCCCCACCACCAGCAGCTCCGGGGGCACCCACGGCCCACAGTGGCTGGGACCTGAGGTGGCTTGGATCTCCAGGGGCTGCCAGAGCCAGCTGGGGTGCCTTGCAGCTGCCTGCTCCCGTGGGCAGCAGGGGACCCTGGAGCTCCTGACCACTACAGGCTGAAGTTATGGAGGTCGCTGGAAGTCATGGATTCGGTGATTTCTGTGACCTCCGTGACTAAATTATAGCTGTATGTACAGTATATAGAGTAGCTAAGTTCCCTGTAAGCTGCGTGGCCATGTAGCCGCCTATTTAGCACTGTGCAGGCACTCTGGGAACCTGCCCAGGGACCTGCCTCAGCCGGGGGAGGGGCACCTCTTCCCCAGCCCCCAATTTAGCCCAGCCCCCAACCTGCAACGGCTGGAGCACCCCTACCCTGGCCCGGACCCGGCCGGGGAAGTGCAGCACAGCCTGGATCCAGCCTCTTCCTGGGCGGCCTGGCCCAAACCCAGGTAGCCCTGCCAGGACCCAGCTGCAGCCAGGGTGGCCCAAACCTGGGCAGCCTGGCCTGGACCTGTCGCGGTGTGACCCTTCCCAAATCCAGCCCAGGCCCAGATTTCTTGTGGCTGGGGCACCCCTCCCTGAAGCCAGCCCCAGTCCCAGAGCTGCCATGGCTGGGGGAGAGGTGCCTATCCCCCCCAGCCCAGGTGCTGCTGCGGGGAGAGAGAGCTGGGGGGAGTCCTCACTCCCCACTGTAGCCCCGAAGCACCTTCCTGCACCCTGAACCCCTCATCCCTGGCCCCACCCCAGAGCCCACACCCTCAGCTGGAGCCCTCCCCCCTGCACCCCAACCCCCACCCCAGCCCTGAGCCCCTCATTCCCAGCCCCACCCCAGATCCCACACTGCCAGTCAGAGCCCTCACACCCCTGAACCCCAACCATCTGCCCCAGCCCTGAGCCCTCTCCAACACTACGAACCCCTCTGCCACCAAATGAATTTTGTTATGTGCATCAATATGAAGGTAATGTGTCACACATCACTTCCATATTGATGCATATAACAAAATTAATGCTGCACATGGGTGTAAAAAATTAGAGGGAACATTGTAGAGCAGTATAAACAAGTCATTGTATGAAATTTTAGTTTGTACTGACTTTGCTAGTGCTTTTATGTAGCCTGTTGTAAAACTAGGCAAATATCTAGATGAGTTGATGTACCCCCTGGAAGACCACTTCATCCCCACCGGGGTACACATATCCCTGGTTGAGAACCACTGCTGTAAATAGGAAAAGTGACCAAATTACAAAACAGTGGCTGAGTCAGGTTCATGGCAGCAGATCATCTTATGTAATGTGGAGAATCTTTGAATAGAGAAGGGAATGTCCTAAATAAATCTTATGGAATTAGGATTGACACAGAGGTTGTCTCATCCATTATTTTCTCCAGAATTTTGTTTCCTAACTAGTCTAAAACAGATTCTGAATGGATTTGTAAACTCTTAAGGGCAGGAATTGTCTCACTCGGTGTGTACAGTACCTGGAACAATGAGGCATCTAGATACCCCTGAAATAACTAATAATGGACATCTCCAATGTACTATCAAAATTTTGGAACTAGCTTCTGTCAACAAAAATGGAAATTGCTTTTTTTAAAATTTAAAGATTAACATATTTAACAACAACAATAATGGGTAAAATGTGTTTCCTCCGCAGAGACTGCAATTTTCTTGACTGTTGGCAGGAAGAAAGAAAAATTAGGACAGAAAGACCAATAATTCTGCACTGAAATAAAGGAGAAAAGCACTAGACCTGTTATCAATTTTTAGGTAAATTGCAATTGATTATTTAGGTAAATGTAGGTTTTGTTTTAATCTGACTTGTGTTCTTACATTGCCAGAGTACATCTGGGTTTTTCAGATTAATATAAATAACCCCCTTGCCCACTTTTCCATTCCTGAACAGAATGTCTTTGCTTTCTTTCCACCTTCCTTGTTTTGTACTCCTGTGCTCCCAGACCAGACTTCACCCACAGACAATCCCATTTATCACCTTGATATAGGCACTCTATCCCACGTACCCTTTGGGGAAGTGGCCTGCTCTGAATGAAAGAGCTGAAGTACAGAAATGGCAACCTTCATGGAATAAGATCAGATACCTTTAGCCATAAGAACATTCAAATTTCAAGAAGTAGTATTTCTTAAGTAAATTAATTTGCTAGAATTCTTGTAATGTTCTTGGATCCTCTTGCTGAATATTGTAGGCATGCCATATTAAAGCATTTCTTTCCACTTCTGCTATCCATCACACAATTCTCCCACATCTACTTGCAAAGCAATAGTTGCTAAATATACCAAAGAGAAGTTACATTCTTAGTTGCCCTTGTGAGCTAACTTCTTGAGCCAGTTCCTCAGCTGTTTTCTTCTGACTTTGACAAATTGTATGTGACCTGCAGATAAAAGGGACATGTACAACCTTTCAGATTACTGTGCTTCTGGTTGACAGATGCCTTGTGTTCCCAGAGTTCAGGAATCAGCTTCCAAGTCACAATCTCAATATGAGAAGCAAAGGATTTGCTGAGACAATCACCCTGTTTGATTAGCTTTCCAATAGATTTTTTTGCCATTTAGAGCAGTGAACTTGAGTTCAGCAAAGTAGAAGTTGCAAAGTGATAAAGTAGAGACACTTTAATCTGCATTTCTGATTAAATCTGGTTCAATCTTCAGTATCAACCACACTGTAATCTGTAGTTTGAAGGCTTTAAAACAAGTTTCAGGGAGGAGGAAAGTGCTGTCAGATCATTTCTGGCACAAGACTGAATGTTATACAAAGACTCTCTAGCATCCTAAAAGCAGGCTTCCAGGTAAATCCAAGATGCAAGTAGAGCCCATCCCAGATACACAATTACCATGTGGCTAAAAGTGACTCATCCTGACAGATGGAAAAATATATTTATATATGTCTTTGAAATCAGCAACTGAATAAAAAGGTAATTGCCGCCACAATTATACATGATGCACCACTGATAATAAATTTAAAGTGTCACGGTCCAGTTTCTGGTTTCAGATCAAACTCATTAAACCAAGCAGAAGATTGGATCTCACTGAGCCTGCTTTTAGAGATGAAAAATTAAGCAATGATTCACAGTGTAAGCCCATTACATAAGAGGGAAAAAAAGGTGGTGGTGGGTGGGAGAGGGAAAACCACCAGGTGCATGTGAAAAAATGGACTTACATTTTATCTGGCCAGATCAGTATCTGTAATAAATTAATAGGAATGCATATCCTTTATCTACCGTGATCACATGCATATAAGGATCTTTTTGCAGTTGATGACCTTAGAAATACCAGTTCAGGGACACTTGCAAATAATTCTCTTGATCACTGTAAAAAGCATACCTTTCAAACACTTCCACATATAGCCCATAACTGAAAGTTTTGTAAGTGTCTTTTCAAATGATCACAAGGATTGCTACTGTTTGTATTGTGATAACATACAAGAGCTCCAGTGAAGATCATGGCCCCATTGTCCTATGTCCTGAACAGACACACTGCCTCTATGGGTCCTTTTTTAGAAATAAATATTCAGTCTGACTACAAACCAAGAAAAATGAGACTTCCCCGTACAGGAATATGGAATTTTACCAGGATATATTACTGGAATCATTATCTATATGACTCTCTTTCCAAAATGATCTACAAGCAGCTCTAGGTCTATCCCAAATACTGAAGGAGACAAGAATGTTCAGATGCCAAATGTGTCTTTAATAAGTAGTGGGCCCACCCCACATAGATATGATAAGGAAAAAATACAAAAGAACAATAAGATATGCTGGTACATGTTGACGTTGACTAACGCAGTCCAACGACTGTTGATTTCTTCTTAAATCAGAAGCAATAATGTGGCATCATCAAATAAGACATTTTGTCTAAAATATTCTAGCAAATGAAGTGCCATATATGGGACTTCCTCATGGAATCTCGGTCACAGCTGTATGTATAAGCTTGGTAAAATTACAATTTTATTTTTGTGTAATTTTGATTGATAATATCAATGCTTATTTTTAAGCATTTTTTATTTTTATTCATTTAAATTTTAACAGTTGTGGGAAATTATGAGGATCAGACAATAAGTAATGACAGTAGATTTGGGGGGAGGGATAGCTCAGTGGTTTGAGCATTGGCCTGCTAAACCCAGGGTTGTGAGTTCAAATCTTGAGGGGGCCATTTAGGGATCTGGGACAAAAATTGGGGATTGGTCCTGCTTTGAGCAGAGGGGTTGGACTAGATGACCTCCTGAGGTCCCTTCCAACTCTGATATTCTATGATTCTAGAAGCTGAGATTCAAAAAGTTAAATTTCTATAACTATTAAAACTCAAATAGTCAACATCACATGTCAAAATATACAAAGTAAACAGACTTAAATCAAACTCTTAATAGGTTTTCAAGCAGCACTTTTCTTACTTTGCCTATCTGTAAATTTTGATTATTATAGATGGAAATATATTTTTGTTGGTCTGCAAGTGTATTGTGAAATAGATGATTATCCACATTTACCAATAAGAACCTAATCCTCTCAAGTGTGTGTATATATAATAATTAATTAATATGTGGCCAAAATGATCCAACTTGGGCACCTAATCCATATTTAGGTACCTATATGAATGGCCTGATTTGTAGAGGTGCTGAGCACCTGAAGTTCTTATTGACTTTGGTGCCTGGGGAGCACATGCTGGGGATCAGGGCAGATTTTCAATAGCAGGAGGAACAGCTGCAGTGGGAGCATGTGCCAAGGACTGGGGAAGGTTATCAGAAGCAGCTATGTAGATCACTTGGGTAGCACTTCCCAGGGATCAAGGAGGGTTCTGGCACTGCGATGGGGAAGTGAGTTGACTGATGACTCCAGACTCTCAGTCAACCGTGTCTCTCTATTGTTGGAAACATGCCTTGAGCCCCAGAACAGAATGGCCACCTACTACAGCCAATCTGTAATCTGGCTCATTCTGTAAGGGCAAATGTTCCCACAGCAACCTTAACTCTAGCCCTTGTGAGCATGCATCACAATAAGGTCTTTGGAATCTCTTATATGGACTCTATTTACTGCATCTCCATACTGTGATCAGCAGGGTGGGAATGAAACTATTCATTGCCATGGCTGGCATCATTCAAGTCTCCAGTCAAGCAAATTTGTGTCTGGGATGCCCGCCAGTGTCTTTTCAGCGTGGAAAACAACGATGCCTTGAATACGTTATGTTTTAACAAAAAATAAAATGCTTTCAGCACTAAAGAAAATGCCTTTGACTTTGTTCCCCCTTCCCTCCTTGCAAAGCGTCTTCAGTGTATGATTGCCGCAACCCAACATTGTCATATTGTACAGCATGGTGCAAGGTCGCTTTGATGTGATTCAAGCAAAAGGCAGCCATTTGGTTATGCAGTCTAGATTTCCAATTTAGATTGGAGGCCTAGTTATTGTAGCTTTACTTTTGTGAACAGTTCATTGCTTTGGTGTCTTGTACACAGTGCATTAGGCACAGATATTGGGCTGGGTGAAACTGCAGAAAGTTTTCTAAAGCTTCCTTGTTCTCTTAGCCAAGCATGTGCTGCTTAATCCAGATTTTGTGGATCTGTCCCTGCAGGAGATTGGGCAGACATAGGATCCTGGGAGTCCTAGGTTCAAATCCCAGGAGAGTCAACTAAAATCTTTATCTGTGTGAGGTAGTAAAGTATTCCAGGCAGTTGACTTTGTTTGGGGTCTTTTGGGTGAAACCATTAAAAACTGAAATCCTGCCTTCTTTTAGGGGACACTAAGGGCCATATTCTGGCACGGCCCTGTATGGATCCAGCAAGGTGGGAAAGGACACAAGGAACATTGACCGGTTGGAATCTGGTTGGAGAGTGTAGGGTCTGCCTCTTAGTGAATATATGGATGCTGGGTTTCTGCAGGGTGAGTGCAAGGGGTATGACTCCATTTACCTCCATGTAGGCCAGCAGCTTGGCAGAATATACTGCATTCTTTTTAAGAGTAGTGTAATTGTTGTGCTGGTGTGCACTGCCTTAGACAGCCAAAATGCTTCTTAGGGATGTTAGCTGCTGTGTGACTCCCTGATGCACCTGATGGCACCTACGGCACAATCTAATCTTAATGGCTTTCATAGCTAAAGCTGCTTAAATGAATAGCTAGCCCACAGTACCATGGATTGACTCTGATGCTATAGCACTAGTAACTCAGCTAAGAGAAGAGGTTTCTGCCTTATGCTCTTGATCAAAATGTTCACTGCCCACACTGTTGTGCAGTGTACTATGCGCCAGCAGGTTGCTAACCAACATTTGGAGGTGGCTGTAATTCAGTAGTTCCACCTAGATGCCAGAGCAATTTCATTCAGTCCTAAAACTTAGAAGGTCCAAACCCATTAACCAGTAGTTGGGGTCCTGTCCAATACACAGGTTCCATAATAAGATTTCTCTGGCTTTTTAGTTGGGAACAGACATATCTCATCGTCTCTTTCTTTACACAGGACTCTGTCTTGTCAGGATTGTTAGAAACAGGATAATTGTGGAGAGAAGGCTTTCTTTACAATAGTTAAATACACATTATTATACATCATCCTTGAGGGAGCAGTGTTTATGTCCAATGGCGTATTGGTCACTTTAGATCTTTAAAGACAGTTGTGACTTCCAAAAACACATTTCTGCAGTTAATGTCATTGTTTATAATCAGTCTGGCAGACTTTTAAGCTGAGTCATTCTCCTGGCATTCAGATGGATTATTCCACTCCTTTTGCTTCAGCCAAACAAATTCCGTTTAATTTATTGTACATTAACCTCAAGTTTCTGAGATATACATAATTTATGGTGGTGACTGTTGTAAAAATGCCTGCCCTGCAGGCAGGAGGGCTATGGGGACAGGAAGAGGAGAGAGAAAGATTGCCAGGAATCCTGCAGGGAGTTTTAAGGAATCTGCAAATCTATTTATGGAGGAGAGATGTGTTACATTTATAACTGAAAACAGGAAATTAAGAGCAATCTCCATTTAACTGCTGGAGTGCTGCCAAATGATATGCCTGAAGAGTGAGGGCAAATCACAATTCAGGCACTGACACAAATATCAGAAAAAACACTTGGGGTGCTTATGTTCCCATACACTGGGAAAGAGGCCGGAATCAAAACCATGAATCCAAATATCCCATATGTTTGGGATTTGTACTGGGAACTGAATTTCACAGCCATCCTTTTTCTCTTCTGTATAAGAGGAGTGAACCAAAACTCTAAATCTTAATTACCCCACACTTTGGGAAAGTCTGACTCTTGATCCAGTCTTTGCACCTTGGGCCCCTCACACTGACATTCCAGTCTGTTGCCTTTAAATCAACACTCTTTCCTTCTTTTGTGGCACTGAATAAGTTACAGCAGAAAGCAGCAGCAAAGCATTTAACAGAAGGCAAAGCTTACCACTGCCGTTTGATAAAAGACTACAGTAATGGATGGTCCTCAACTCTACAGCCTACAGCAGTATTCCCAGGCCCTTATGGGAGTCCTGTTTTTAGTAAAGACAGTTGTTAGTGTCATGGCAGAGTCACGGTGAGGGCACTGGTACCAGTCTCCTGAATGTCTGGTAGCATGCTGCTGGGTATACCACACTCTCCGAGGCAAGTGCTATAGCCGCTGTAGGCACCAGGCCATTATGGCTCCAGCCTTCGGTGGGTTCCCACGGACACTCACCGAGTGAGATGAAGAACAAAGGATGCTTTGGTAGGGCTCCAGAAATAAATGCTGCAGTTACCCTGGGAACAATGGCTTTAAGCTACAAACTAAAAATGAAGCAACAGGTCCTAAGACAGTCCCTAGGGGCAGTCCAGTAGAGTGGTATGAAGGTATGGCTCCTCTGGCCTAGTGCCAGAGCTACGCGCTCCAGGTCACACTTCTCCTGGAGGCAGTCACACACTGGCTTGCAGATCCCTTGGCCTGTTCAGACCTATGAACAAGGCCTCCCTATTTACAGGATGATCCCCAGAATCTGCCTGTCATGGCTACTGCTGACCACCTTGCCAACCACAGGCTGCTTCCCAGCCCAGCTCTCAGCATTGCAGTCCCAACCTGCCTGGCTTCTCTTTACAACCTGCTCCCCAGCTGCTCCCTTCAACTGGCTGTTCCAGCTTTCATGTAGCCTCCGGCTCCCTCCTGAACCATGTCCCCTCTGATCTTTGGTAGTAATTCCATTTCCTGTGCTCTGCAGACTAAGGCATTTGACTGGCTAGATGTTGTACTGGAGGTCAATATAGCAGTCAGTCAGGAGCCTGTAGATTTATTACAGTGCAAAACACTTCTCCTGGACTGATCAATGCAATATTGCTGAAGGGACTACTGAAGGCTGTCAGCGGAGGGTGTCCTACTTTTTTGTAGGTATGGGAATGAAGAACTCTTCAGGGGAAACAGTGCCCTCGTCAAGGTGCTCAAGTAAGATATGTATTCACAGAAGAGACTCCAGATTGACTAGAAGGTACGTGGAGAGAGGTGGCATGGGGCGTAAACCTGATGGGTTGGTTTTGCACAGGGCAAAAAATTCTTCACCTAAAGGAGAAAAGTCCAAAATTATGGGGTTGAAAGGACATATACCCTCCATAGTTTTATCTGGGGCTGAATGCAGAAGACTGTTTGTTAAGGGGCATTTCTTTCAGGGATCACATTCCATCTGTACTCCACCATCTACACTGAGGTCCACTTCCAATGTCAGATGTTGGTTTTAACTTTAAAATACCTAAATGGTTTGAGTACTGAGTATCGTCTCTCTGCTCATGGGAGCTTGCAGTAGCTGAGATCTACTGAGGTACTAATAGCCCCTAGATTTAATCAGGAGTGGTTGGAGGCAGAGAGTTAGGTGAAGGGTGGAGTTTACTTCCCTGGTCCACTCTGGTGACCTTCAGTACACACTCCAAAGCTTATCTGTTCTGACAGCCATTTCCTGGCTGTGGAGGAATGGGCAAAGAGGATGTGTAGAAGGGTGAGGCTGATGGGAGGTTTTTACAGCCACAGTGACAAAAGTAGATGCTGATGTTGATTCCCTCAGTTTTTGAGCACCCAGCTTGAGACTTCTGTGGCCTGATTTTCAGGCATTTGTGCACCAGCAGCACCATTAGAGTCATTTGGAGTTGTGAGGGCCCAGCATCGCTCAAAATTAGGCTCTGGGTGCCTCAGATTGGCAACCCAAAACCGGAAGCACCCGAAATGTGCGTAAAATTTGGGCCTTAGTTTTTGGGAGTTTCTTAGATTTGGGGCATGGGGTCCTATTCATTTTTATGAAGATTGCATTTGTTCTTGGGGAATTGCATTTGGACATTTTTATGAATAGAAAAAGCCAGATCAAATGAATAACCATCTTTTTGAACATTTTTTTACAGCTGTACATGTCAGACTTACGCTGCCTCCAACTCTGGAGTTAGATGAGTTGAAAAGGAGCAGGTGGTTGACGTTAATAATGATGGCGTAATTGCACAGCTGCAAAAAAAAAAAAATTAACTTTCAAGGACTGGATTGCTTCCAGATCCCAGTTCATGTGGCTGTTATATGCAGCGCCTGTTTAGTCCCCAAAGTGCATTTGTTCTGCTTAAATGAAAACTGCACTTGTTTCCACACCACTGGCAAAGACCAGTGTATCACATAGCCATGAACAAATATAGCCTGTCTTCACTCTTGGCTTGAAAGTATATAGGCAGCCACATGCCTGTATTCCATGTTGTACAGCATATCCTGATGAGAGGGGCATGGTTTTTTTTGTTCATCTTTTCATTATCACTCTCCTATCTAATTGCACACATTGGGCTAGTGACCACAATTTTTGTCATGCATGGCAGGTCTGCTTTGGGAGATTCTAGGGACACAGATGACGGGCAGAGGGGAAAGGGGCAGGAGGGCTGATCTGTTTCAGATTTCTTATACCTATGTAAAATTCATTGCTATTGTGTTGACTCCTTACTGATCCCTCCAGACTTCTAAAGGAGATGCTATACTGTGTCACGGGTGCTCAAAGTATCGGCTGCAAAGCTGAGAACTTTCCTTGTCACTTTCTCTGTCCAGAAAGATAAAATAACCTCTGACTTTCTGTTTCTATAGATCTCTAGGTTCTTTGGAAAACCCATTTTATTTTGTGCTTTTCACACTGATTTTCAGCTGATGCTTCCCATCATTTGACAATGAACTTGGCTGTCATACCAGATAAGAAACCATCATCCTGCTCACAAAGCATCCTTCAGCTTTGGGCTTCATGGGCACCTGTGAGCATAAGAAGGTCCAGACCTGCTCCGTTTCTTTAATATAATCTCTGTATCTCAGTGTTTATACCATGCCTGTCACTGTGCTGTCTCTCCCCCACCTCACTTCTTCACAGAATAGTTTTCAGTGGGCATGACTGACTGGTTGACCTAAGCTGAAAAGTCCAAGAGCAGTTTGTCTGGTATTTTGGTTTGGCCCCTTGTAGAGTTAAGGGCCAGGAGCAAAATTCAGATCTGGACACATCTCTAAGTGACAGATATCAGATCAGAAAGAAAGATTTGTGTGTTCGGTCCTACCAACGCGGGGTAACATTTTCAATGGCACCTAAGTGAGTCAGAAGCCCAAAAGTCTTATTGAAAGTCAATGAGAGTGAGGCCTCGCCTACTATTTCTATTAGATCAACCCAGCTACATCACTCAGGACTGTGAAAATTTCACACCCTGTGTGATGTAGCTAAGTTGACCTAACTCTGGTATTCATGTGGCTAGGTCAATGGAGGATTTCTGCTGTTGACCAAGCTACCATCTCTTGGAGAGATGAATTAACTACACTGATAGAAAAAAACATTCCATCGGTGTAGGAAGTATCTACACTACTGTCATAAATATAAAGGGAAGGGTAAACACCTTTAAAATCCCTCCTGGCCAGAGGAAAAACCCTTTCACCTCTCTCTGCGTGTGTGATGCTTTTGCCGGGAACAGAACAGGAATGGAGTCTTAGAACTTAGTAAGTAATCTAGTTAGATATGCGTTAGATTCTGTTTTCTTTAAATGGCTGATAAAATAAGCTGTGCTGAATGGAACGTATATTCCTGTTTTCGTGTCTTTTTTTAACTTAAGGTTTTGCCTAGAGGGATTCTCTATGTTTTGAATCTGATTACCCTGTACGGTATTGACCATCCTGATTTTACAGAGGTGATTTTTTTATTTTTTTCTTCAATTAAAATTCTTCTTTTAAGAACCTGATTGCTTTTTCCTTGTTCTTAAGATCCAAGGGTTTGGGTCTGTGTTCACCTATGCAAATTGGTGAGGATTTTTATCAAGCCTTCCCCAGGAAAGGGGGTGTAGGCTTTGGGGAGAATTTTGGGGAGAAAGCTGTTTCCAAGCGGGCTCTTTCCCTGTTATATATTTGTTAGACGCTTGGTGGTGGCAGCAATAAAGTCCAAGGGCAAAAGGTAAAATAGTTTGTACCTTGGGGAAGTTTTAACCTAAGCTGGTAAGAATAAGCTTAGGGGGGTTTTCACGCAGATCCCCACCTCTGTACCCTAGAGTTCAGAGTGGGGAAGGAACCTTGACAACTACGGTGCTACAGTGGCACAGCTTTAGTGTAGACGTAACCTATGTCACTTTTGAAAATGGGACTTAGGTTCCTAAGTCATTTGGGCACTTTTGAAAATTGTGTCATAGAAGCACTGGATCAATACACTAAAGCTCAGTATTAAGATAATGAACCTGGAGCATTAGTCACTACATTTATCTTGCCTGATGGTCTGCATTGACGTGATTAAATACACCCAGAGAGTCCTGGCCCAGAATAAACTATGCCTTGTACAGCAGCTGAATGGATTCTTTGAAGGCTGTCTCTGCTATGATTGTTTCAAAGTCCTGGTTTGGATCTGAACTGGAATTGTTCCAAGACATTACCATAAATTGAGCTTGACTCTTTTACAGAGAAGCTTTTTTTTCACACAACAAATGGGTTATTATAACCCTGATTGCATTTTGCACATCACAATGTATTGAAACTATATTGAACTTACACTGTATTTTGCTCACTAGTGTCCCCTTGCGATAAAGGAGAGATAGGACTCGTGTAATAAATGGGCACAGCTGGGCACAAACAGATCTTCTCTGGCTTGCAAGGTTCCAGCATATTTACATATCTTGTGCAGCACAATGTTACTTCACAGGATCTGTCTAAATCCTGGCCCAGACTTTACTGTGATGGAATGGCTTGCTGACTACACTGCCCACTGGAAAGACACTTCCAGGAGATTTAAGTTCAATAGTAGGGGGTAGCAATGTAGCTTTAGCTGGAACTCTTGCTCAATATTTGAGATTTTTGGCTCACCATCCCTGTCCAGTTCCCTTGTACAATTACCATCTCTGTGAGAGCGGAGCTGAAACAAGAGCACTTAATTGGAAATAGGGCAGTGGGACCTGCCTGAACTTGTGTCCAGTGCTGGATCAGAACCTAGCAGGTTTTGTTTGTACATTGTTGCAGAAGCCACACCAGGGAGTGAGAAAATACAGGCACTGCCTCCCCTGGACAGGTCACTTCTCAGCAGTCCGTGGAACTGGAGGGGGTTTGGAACTCTAGGACTGACAAGTCCAAACTAGTCTTTTGGAACCAACTGAAGTCTTGCAGTGCTGACTCCAGAGTTTTATTGTGTTTATTCACTGTGGTATGATTGAGATAGCACTGGGAAGTGATTAGCAAGAAAACACCCTGGTTGACAAACATTCTGCTGAACACACTCCCTTTTCCTGGGGTCAGCCTTGAGATGGCATTATTTACCCGTGTGCCTTAGATGTCGATATACACTCAGTTAGAATGTACTGTATATGCTTATCCTGACCATTCTACCTCACTGGCAGATTGCAAAATAGCATTGGGTTAATGGTATTTACAGTAGCAGCAGCTTGGAAAGCCCACCTGGTGATGAGCCAGCTAACTAATTAAACTCCATGCTGGGAAAAATATGAAGGACTTTAATTAGTGTTCACAAAATTGGAAGGCAGCCAGTCAGAAAAATTTCATTACTGAAGATATAAGGTAAACCTCATCAAAATGGCATTGTTTACCCACATTGCTTGTCTTACTCTTACCCTTTCTCTCTGCCCTGTCTCTCTACCATTCCTTCTTCTCTTGATCTTTCCCATTCTTTTCTCTCTATTTCCTCTCCTTCTGTCTCATTTATTTTCTCTTTCTTTTTTTCTGCTAAAGCCATTTTTAAGGCCTGGTCTACCCTACAAACTTAGGTCAACGTAAGCCGCATTAAGTTGATCTAATAATGTAGGTGTCTCCACTACCGAGTCCCTTCCACCAACCTAAGTGGCCTGTAAAGTCGACTTTTGTACTCCATCTCGGACAGGCATAGTGCTTGATTTGACAACCACGGGTTGACATCAGGATAGTGTAGACACTGCATTGTGTAATTCGAATGAATTGGCCTCCAGGAGGTGTGTCTGCTGTGACTGCTCTGGAGAGCACTTTCAGTTCCACTGCATGTCAGCCAGGTACACAGGAAAAAGCAGATCCCCTATTAAAGCCCTGGGAACTTCTGAATTTTCATTTCCTGTTTGATCAGCGTGGAGAGCTCGCCAGCACAGCTAATCATGGAGACTCAATGCCACAAAGATGCTCCAGCATGGAGTACACAGGAGGTGATGGATCTTATTGCTGTGTGGGGAGAAGAGTCTGTGCAGGCAGAGCTCCAATCCAGCAGAAGAAATGCTGAAATCTATGCCAAGATTGCACGGGGCATGGGGGAGAAGGGCTACCCCAGGGACATGCAGCAGTGCCACATGAAAATAAAGGAGCTTCAGTAAGTGTACCAGAAGACCAGGGAGGCGAACAGTCACTCTGGTTCTGCCCACAGACATGCTGCTTCTATGAGAAGTTGTTTGCGGTTCTCGGCAGCAACTCCATCATGCTCTGTGGACACCTTCGAGGAACCCTGGGCGATCTCTAGCAACAATGAGGAGGACATTGTTGATGAGGGAGAGGAGAAGGAGGAGAATGAGAGGCAGGCAAGCGGAGGATCCATTCTCCCCGACAGCCAAGAACTGTGTTTAACCCTGGAGCCCGTCCCTTCACAGGACCAGTTAGTGGCGGAGCGTGAGGCCGGGGAAGGCACCTCTGGTGAGTACACACTTCCAAACTGTAGGGGTTCCATGCTATTATTTTTTATGTTTAATCTGAACAAAAAAGTAGGTGTAGTGGGTTTTGGTGGCCACTCCAGCTACGCAGAGGGTGCTCTCCGAAAAAGAGAGTTTATGTGCACGGGGATGGCCTGGGAATCCTCCATGGAGCTCTGTAGGAAGGTTTCATGGAGGTACTCCTTTGCAGAAGGTTTCTGGGAAGAGCTGCCATATTTGTTCCACCATGGTAGAACATTTTCCCGTGTCACTCCAGTATTAATTCTGCTGGTATCACTGCAGCACACAGCATTGCAGCATAAAAACCAGGTCTGTACCCAGACACTTGCAGCATCTGCTCCCTTGCCGTCTCTGTTACCCTCAGGAGAGTGATATCACATAGGGTCACCTAGGGAAAATGGGGGGAAGTTTTGAATACTAGCCCTTAAACCACAAACAATTCAACAAGTAATCTGTTTCCTGTTTGGTGAAATCTGGGTCACACAACTACGTTTTCCCAAATGTGCCGTGGTTGTAGTTGGAAGGGATCACCATGTATTGCACACAGCATTGAAAAAACAGGGGTAGTGGCGGCTTCCTGTTTGTCTTCCTTCCCCGCTGTCATAAATATAAAGGGAAGGGTAACCACCTTTCTGTATACAGAACTATAAAATCCTTCCTGGCCAGAGGCAAAACCCTTTCACCTGTAAAGGGTTAAGAAGCGAAGATAACCTCGCTGGCACCTGACCAAAATGACCAATGAGGAGACAAGATACTTTCAAAGCTGGAGGGGGGGAGGAACAAAGGGTCTGTCTGCCTGTGTGATGCTGGGAACAGATCAGGAATGCTCTTCATAACTCCTTAAGTTAGTAAGTAATCTAGCTAGAAATGCATTAGATTTCCTTTTGTTTAATGGCTGGTAAAATAGCTGTGCTGAATGGAATGTATATTCCTGTTTTTGTGTCTTTTTGCAACTTAAGGTTTTGCCTAGAGGGATTCTCTATGTTTTGAATCTGATTACCCTGTAAGGTATTTACCATCCTGATTTTACAGAGGTGATTCTTTTACTTTTTCTTTCATTAAAATTCTTCTTTTAAGACCCTGATTGCTTTTTCATTGTTCTTAAGATCCAATGTTTTGGGTCTGTGTTCACCTATGCAAATTGGTGAGGATTTTTATCAAGCCTTCCCCAGGAAAGGGGGTGTAGGGTTGGGGGATATTTTGGGGGGAAGACATCTCCAAGTGGGCTCTTTCCCTGTTCTTTGTTTAACATGCTTGGTGGTGGGAGCATAGGGTTCAAAGACAAGGCAAAATTTGTACCTTGAGGAAGTTTTTAATCTAAGCTGGTAAGAATAATCTTAGGGGGTCTTTCATGCAGGTCCCCACATCTGTACCCTAGAACTCAGAGTGGGGAAGGAACCTTGACACCCTAACTCCCAATCTGGTGTCGCTTTTATAAAAAAACAAATTGTTTGGGGGGCTTTACACTAGTTCCTGTCCTCAAGCACCATCCAGGTTACTAGGGAAAAGGGGACTTTTCTCAAGTTCCAACATGTGATCCCAAGGAAGTCTTCACAAAAGCAGCAGCACAAGACCTCTCGCCCATGGCTCGTGGCTTTACTCACCATAGCTGGAGTAGCAAACCAACTCTTGCAATAGCCAGCGGTTGTGATTATGTTGTGGCTTGCAGAGAAGCATATTGAGGGGTGTTTTAATTAACCTTTCACCAGAAACAATGTATGCACTGTCAATGCTACCCTTGTGCTTTGCATTCCCTGCAGCCGAAACCTTGTCCATTGGCATATCCTCCACACCGGGACAGAGACTCTCCCAGATGAGAAGGCAGAAAAAGAAGACTCAGGAAGACATGTTCAATGAGTTAATGTGCACCACCAAGAGTGACAAGACGGAGCTCAGAGCATGGAGGAATACACTGTCCGAGGACATCGACAGGGATAACAGGAGAGTATGCAGGGAACAAGAGCATGTCACGCAGGAAGAGATGCTGTGGATTATGAAGGAGCAATCAGACATGTTGAGGTGTCTGGCTGAGGTTTAAGAAAGGCAGCTGGATGCTAGAGTCCCTCTGCAGCCTTTGCTGAACCTGCTGCCATCATCACCCAGTTCTACATTCTCCTCACCCAAACGTCCTATGAGGCGTGGGGGGGGGAGTTCGCTAGCCCTTGCACTGAACACCAGGGGAGGGTACAAGGACCAGAAAGTGCCCATTCCCGCACCTTTGATTGGTACTGCAGGGCATCTGTAAGCAAGCTTTCCTTGTTTCTCTCCCACAGTGTTATCAGCCCAGGTTATCTTACTTTTCTTTGCTGTCAGTGTGTATTTGTGTGCATAATAAAACTTAACGGGTTGAGGGGGGAAAGGCTCTTTATTCATTCAACACATGATGGTTGGTGGGGGTGGAGTTTACAGGGGAGAAAATGCAACAGAGGGGTAAGGAACAACACAGATAAGTGTCACATTACTGTGGCTTATTGCTGAAACTGGTTTTCAAAGCCTCATGGAGATGCAGAGCCCCTCGATGTGCTCTTCTTATTGCCCTGGTGTCTGGCTGCTCAAAATTGGCTGCCAGGCAATCTGCATCAACCCCCCACCCCGGGGGAAACTTTTCTCACTTTTGTTTCACAGATATTATGGAGCACACAGCAGGCAACAATAACAATGGGGATATTGCTTTCACTGAGGTCTAACCTAGTAAGCAAACAACACTGGTGACCTTTAAAACGTCCAAAGGCACATTCTACCACCATTCTGTACTTGCTCAGCCTATGGTTGAACCGGTCCTTACTGCTGTCCAGGCTGCCTGTGTATGGCTTCATGAGCCATGGGAGCAAGGGGTAGGTTGGGTCTCCCAGGATCACGACTGGCATTTCAACAAGTCCGTGCTTGCAGCTTTCTGAACCGCCCTGTGTTCCTAAAGATGCACACGTCATGCACCTTTCCCGACCATCCCACGTTAATGTTGGTGAAACGGCCCCTATGAGCCACCAGCGCTTGCAACACCATTGAGAAGTACCCCTTTCAGTTTATGTACTCCTTGGCAAGGTGGTCTGGTGCCAAGATAGGGATATGTATTCCATATATCACCCCACCACAGTTAGGAAACCCCATCGCAGCAAAACCATCCACTATGTCCTTCACATTGCCCAGAGTCACTACCCTTCTTATCAGATGTCTGTTGGGCCCATCAAACTTGGATCACAACAGATCCCATGGAAGATTTACCCACTCCAAATTGATGCCCCACTGACTGATAGCAGTCTGGTGTTGCAAGCTTCCATAGAGCTATCGCCACTCGATTCTCCACTGTCAGAGCAGCTCTCATTTGAGTATTGCTGCACTTCAGGGGTCGGTTCTGGGACAAGTTTTGTTCAACATCTTTATTAATGATCTGGATGATGGGATGGATTGCACTCTCATCAAGTTCGCAGATGACACTAAGCACGGGGGAGAGATAGATACACTGGAAGGTAGGGATAGGGTCCAGAGTGACCTAAACAAATTGGAGGATTGGGCCAAAAGAAATCTGATGAGGTTCAACAAGGACAAGTGCAGAGTCCTGCACTTAAGAAGGAAGAATCCCATGCACCGCTACTGGCTGGGGACCGACTGACTAAGCAGCAGTTTTGCAGAAAAGGACCTGGGGATTACAGTGGATGAGAAGCTGGATATGAGTCAGCAGTGTGTCCTTGTTGCCAAGAAGGCAAATGGCATATTGGGCTGCATTAGTAGGAGCATTGCCAGCAGCTCAAGGGAAGTGATTATTCCCCTCTATTCAGCACTGGTGAGGCCACATCTGGAGTACTGCGTCCTGTTTTGGGCCCCCCACTACAGAAAGGATGTAGAAAATTGGAGAGAGTCCAGCAGAGGGCAACGAAAATGATCAGGGGGCTGGGGAACATGACTTACGAGGAGAGGCTCAGGGAACTGGTCTTGTTTAGTCTGCAGAAGAGAAGAGTGAGGGGGGATTTGATAGCAGCCTTCAGCTACCTGAAGCGGGATTCCAAAGAGGATAGAGCTCAGCTGTCCTCAGTGGTGGCAGATGACAGAACAAGGAGGAATGGTCTCAACTTGCAGTGGGGGAGGTCTAGGTTGGACATTAGGAAACACTATCTCACTAGGAGGGTGGTGAAGCACAGGAAAGTGTTACCTAGGGAGGTGGTGGAATCTCCATCCTTAGAGATTTTTAAGGATTGACAAAGTCCAGGCTGGGATGATTTAGTTGGTGTTGGACCTGCTTTGAGCAGGGGGTTAGACTAGATGACCTCCTGAGGTCTCTTCCAACCCTAATCTTCTATGATTCTGTGATTCAGGGCTGGGGAAAGCTCTTTACACAGTTCATAGAATCATAGATCAGGGTTGGAAGGGACTTCAGGAGGCCATCTAGTCCAACCCCCTGCTCAAAGCAGGACCAATCCCCAATTAAATCATCCCCAGCCAGGGCTTTGTCAAGCCTGACCTTAAAAACTTCTAAGGAAGGAGATTCTACCACCTCCCTAGGTAATGCATTCCAGTGTTTCACCACCCTCCTAGTGAAAAAGTTTTTCCTAATATCCAACCTAAACCTCCTCCACTGAACTTGAGACCATTACTCCTTGTCCTGTCCTCTTCTACCACTGAGACTAGTCTAGAACCATCCTCTCTGGAACCACCTCTCAGGTGGTTGAAAGCAGCTATCAAATCCCCTCTCATTCTTCTCTTCTGCAGACTAAACAATCCCAGTTCCCTCAGCCTCTCCTCATAAGTCATGTGTTCCAGACCCCTAATCATTTTTGTTGCCCTTCGCTGGACTCTCTCCAATTTATCCACATCCTTCTTGTAGCGTGGGGCCCAAAACTGGACACAGTACTCCAGATGAGGCCTCACCAATGTCGAATAGAGGGGAACGATCACGTCCCGCGATCTGCTGGCTATGCCCCTACTTATATATCCCAAAATGCCATTGGCTTTCTTGGCAGCAAGGGCACACTGTTGACTCATATCCATCTTCTTGTCCACTGTAACCCCTAGGTCCTTTTCTGCAGAACTGCTGCCTAGCCATTCGGTCCCTAGTCTGTAGCTGTGCATTGGATTCTTCCGTCCTAAGTGCAGGACCCTGCACTTATCCTTATTGAACCTCATCAGATTTCTTTTGGCCCAATCCTCCAATTTGTCTAGGTCCCTCTATATCCTATCCCTGCCCTTCAGCGTATCTACCACTCCTCCCAGTTTAGTATCATCCGCAAATTTGCTGAGAGTGCAATCCACACCATCCTCCAGATCATTTATGAAGATATTGAACAAAACCGGCCCCAGGACCGACCCCTGGGGCACTCCACTTGACACCGGTTGCCAACTAGACATGGAGCTATTGATCACTACCTGTTGAGCCCGACAATCTAGCCAATTTTCTACCCACCTTATAGTGCATTCATCCAGCCCATACTTCTTTAACTTGCTGACAAGAATACGGTGGGAGACCGTGTCAAAAGCTTCGCTAAAGTCAAGAAACAATACATCCACTGCTTCCTGGAAAGTGGCCTTATGCATTCAAAAGTTCTGCAGCCACTGCTCGTCATCCCATAGCTGCATAACAATGTGGTCCCACCCAGTCAGTGCTTGTTTCCTGGGGCCAGAAACGGTGACCAATTGTGTCAAAGTGATGCATGACTGTCGCCAGCATCTGCAAATTGCTTCGTTCTATGTCTTCCAGCAGGGCTGCTTGCATAGCATCGCATTGTTCCACACAGCGACTCCTGTATCAGCTGTCTAAATACTGCAGGATAAGGCGCGAGGTGTGTGTAAAGCTCACAACAACAGTGTATAGCTGAGCGGGGTCCATGCATATCATGCTATGGTGTAACCCAGGCTTATGTAAAAAGGCACGAAAAAGGCTTGGTTTGTTTTCTATTGATTTTAGGGAGGGATGAAGGGAGGTAAGTGCATCATAGGAGGCTAACACTATGTTCCCATAACCACCCGCGCCAATGTTTTGGTCCCAGAAGGCATTGCAAGCCCAACCCAACATTCCACTTGGCTACGTGTGTCAATACAATGCTCCGTGTGTCAATACAAGCCCTGTTAGTGAGGATGCACTCCGCTGACACTAACAGGGGAGGGATAGCTCAGTGGTTTGAGCATTGGCCTGCTAAACCCAGGGTTGTGAGTTCAATCCTTGAGGGGGCCATTTAGGGAGCTGGGGCAAAAATTGGGGATTGGTCCTGCTTTGAGCAGGGGGTTGGACTACATGACCTCCTGAGGTCCCTTCCAACCCTGATATTCTATGATTCTATGACACAAGTGTAGTGTGAACACGCAAGATTGACTGGTTTAAATCGGAGGCTCAATGTTGATTTACATGTCGACTTAACTTTGTAGTGTAGACATGGCCTTACTCTCACATTCACAGTTTTCTGTCTCACTTCCTACATTTGTCTCATCTTTCCCACTTTTCTTTTCTCATCATTTCTCTACTCCCTCTGTGTTCTCTCTCTCTCTCCCCTCCCTGCCTTATTTGTGAGCTGTAGCTCATGAAAGCTTATGCTCTAATAAATTTGTTAGTGTCTAAGGTGCCACAAGTCCTCCTTTTCTTCCTAATGCTCCCTGTGCCTTTATAATAAACTGCATGCCTGTGGGTGAAATATGTGAGGGTTTGTATTAAAACTCATGAGCTTTCATTCACAGCAACTCTAATTATAACTCTCTCTGGCTTTTCTGCACTTTTAATAATGGCATTTTCGTGCAGTACTTTCCATGAATGATTAAACCAGGCATACTTCAAATGTTCATTTTAAGCTTTATCCAAGTCAGACATCTGAGCAATATTTCAGTGTTGCCCCATCTGAAGGAGAGGATTGGCTCACTCGTGTTGCAAAGCTCAAGTTGGTGCCTGAATAGTTTCCACAACTTTACGATATAACATAACAAATGGCACTTAACCCTGTGCCTGAAGCCCAGCCAGATGAGTCACAGTAGAACAGTGGAATATAGTAGAGGAATTGGGAAAAAAGCTGTGCAGTAAACGCAATGATGGGAAAACTATCAATTTGACTAACTGCATTTTGCTTACCAAAAAAATTCCCTCAGCAGTATCGATTTCAATTGCCTCAACTTCTTGTGCAGTGCAGTGTTACTGCATGCTGTTCAACAGCTGCCATGCTCCACACCAGAGTTTGATGCACTTTAGTAACAGCAAACAGAAACTTGCATATTAATTATAGTTTTGCAGATCAGTTTGTAAAAAGCTTTGAGTAATACGACAGTGTAAATAATTACAAATTTCTAAAACACCCATCACTGTAGCATCTAGCTAGCAGAATTTAGTCCTCTTCATGATCTGAGTTTATGGGAAATAAGATTATGATCGTCTACACTACAAAATTAGGACGCATTTATAGAAGTCGGTTTTGTAGAAAGTGTTTTTATACAGTCGAGGGCAAGTCATGCCTGACTAATCTAATTGCTTTCTATGACAAGATAACTGGTTCTGTGGATGAAGGGAAAGCAGTGGACGTGGTGTTTCTTGACTTTAGCAGAGCTTTTGACACTATCTCCCACAGTATTCTTGTCAGCAAGTTAAAGAAGTATGGGCTGGATGAATGCACTATAAGGTGGGTAGAAAATTGGCTAGATTGTCGGGCTCAGCGGGTAGTGATCAATGGCTCCATGTCTAGTTCGCAGCCGGTATCAAGCGGAGTGCCCCAAGAGTCAGTCCTGGGGCCGGTTTTGTTCAATATCTTCATTAATGATCTGGAGGATGGTGTGGATTGCACCCTTAGCAAGTTTGCAGACGACACTAAACTGGGAGGAGTGGTAGATATGCTGGAGGGGAGGGATAGGATACAGAGGGACCTAGACAAATTGGAAGATTGGGCCAAAAGAAATCTGATGAGGTTCAACAAGGACAAGTGCAGAGTCCTGCACTTAGGATGGAAGAATCCAATGCACCGCTACAGACTGGGGACCGAATGGCTAGGCAGCAGTTCTGCAGAAAAGGACCTAGGGGTTACAGTGGACAAGAAGATGGATATGAGTCAACAGTGTGCCCTTGTTGCCAAGAAGGCCAATGACATTTTGGGATATATAAGTAGGGCATAGCCAGCAGATCGAGGGACGTGATCGTTCCCCTCGATTCGACATTGGTGAGGCCTCATCTGGAGTACTGTGTCCAGTTTTGGGCCCCACACTACAAGAAGGATGTGGATAAATTGGAGAGAGTCCAGGGAAGGGCAACAAAAATGATTAGGGGTCTGGAACACATGAGTTATGAGGAGAGGCTGAGGGAACTGGGATTGTTTAGTCTACAGAAGAGAAGAATGAGGGGAGATTTGATAGCTGCTTTTAACTACCTGAAAGGTGGTTCCAAAGAGGATGGATCTAGACTATTCTCAGTGGTAGCGGATGACAGGACAAGGAGTAATGGTCTCAAGTTGCAGTGGGGGAGGTTTAGGTTGGATATTAGGAAAAACTTTTTCACTAGGAGGGTGGTGAAACACTGGAATGCGTTACCTAGGGAGGTGGTAGAATCTCCTTCTTTAGAAGTTTTTAAGGTCAGGCTTGACAAAGCCCTGGCTGGGATGATTTAATTGGGGATTGGTCCTGCTTTTGAGCAGGGGGTTGGACTAGATGACCTCCTGAGGTCCCTTCCAACCCTGATATTCTATGATTGATTCTGTGTGTCCCCACACAAATGTTCTAAGTGTATGTAGTCGGCGGAGTGTGTCCACAGTACCGAGGCAACCGTCGACTTCCGGAGCGTTGCACTGTGGGTAGCTATCCCACAGTTCCCACAGTCTCCGCCGCCCATTTGAATTCTGGGTAGAAATCCCAGTGCCTGATGGGGCTAAAACATTGTTGCGGGTGTTTCTGGGTACATATCGTCAGGCTCCCCTTCCCTCCCTCTTTCCGTGAAAGCAAGGGCAGACAATTGTTTTGCGCCTTTTTTCTTGAGTTACCTGTGCAGACGCCATACCATGGCAAGCATGGAGCCTGCTCAGATCACTTTGGCAATTAGGAGCACATTAAACACCATGTGCTTTATCCAGCAGTATATGCAGCACCAGAACTTGGCAAAGCGAAACCGGGCAACGTCAGCATGGTGACGAGAGTGAGGAGGACATGGACACAGACTTCTCTCAAAGCACGGGCCCTGGCAATGTGGGCATCATGGTGCTAATGGGGCAGGCTCATGTGGTGGAACGCCAATTCTGGGCTCGGGAAACAAGCACAGACTAGTGAGACCGCATAGTGTTGCAGGTCTGGGACGATTCCCAGTGGCTTCGAAACTTTCACATGCGTAAGGGCACTTTCATGGAACTTTGTGACTTGCTTTCCCCTGCCCTGAGACGTATGAATTCCAAGATGAGAGCAGACCTCACAGTTGAGAAGCGAGTGGCGATAGCCCTGTGGAAGCTTGCAACACCAGACAGCTACCAGTCAGTCAGGAATCAATTTGGAGTGGGCAAATCTACTGTGGGGGCTGCTGTGATGCAAGTAGCCCACACAATCAAAGATCTGCTGATATCAAGGGTAGTGACCCTGGGAAATGTGCAGGTCATAGTGGATGGCTTTGCTGCAATGGGATTCCCTAACTGTGGTGGGGCCATAGACGGAACCCATATCCCTATCTTGGCACCGGAGCACCAAGCCGGCGAGTACATAAACCGCAAGGGGTACTTTTCAATAGTGCTGCAAGCACTGGTGGGTCACAAGGGACGTTTCACCAACATCAACATGGGACGGCCGGGAAAAGTACATGACGCTCGCATCTTCAGGAACTCTGGTCTGTTTCAAAAGCTGCAGGAAGGGACTTTCTTCCCAGACCAGAAAATAACCGTTGGGGATGTTGAAATGCCTATATGTATCCTTGGGGACCCAGCCTACCCCTTAATGCCATGGCTCATGAAGCCATACACAGGCAGCCTGGACAGTAGTCAGGAGCTGTTCAACTACAGGCTGAGCAAGTGCAGAATGGTGGTAGAATGTGCATTTGGACGTTTAAAAGCGCACTGGTGCAGTTTACTGACTCGGTTAGACCTCAGCAAAAACAATATTCCCACTGTTATTACTGCTTGCTGTGTGCTCCACAGTATCTGTGAAAGTAACGGAGAGACGTTTATGGCGGGGTGGGAGGTTGAGGCAAATCGCCTGGCTGCTGGTTACGCGCAGCCAGGCACCAGGGCTGTTAGAAGAGCACAGGAGGACGCGGTGCGCATCAGAGAAGCTTTGAAAACCAGTTTCATGACTGGCCAGGCTACGGTGTGAAAGTTCTGTTTGTTTCTCCTTGATGAAACCCCCCGCCCCTTGGTTCACTCTACTTCCCTGTAAGCTAACCACCCTCCCCTCCTCCCTTCGGTCACTGCTTGCAGAGGCAATAAAGTCATTGTTGCTTCACATTCATGCATTCTTTATTCATTCATCACACAAATAGGGGGATACTACCAAGGTAGCCCAGGAGGGGTGGTGGAGGCGGGAAGGACAAGGCCACACAGCACTTTAAAAGTTTAAAACTTTAAAACTTATTGAATGTCAGCCTTCTTTTTTTTTGGGCAATCCTCTGGGGTGGAGTGGCTGGGTGGCCAGCGGCCCCCCCACCGCATTCTTGGGCGTCTGGGTGAGGAGGCTATGGAACTTGGGGAGGAGGACAGTTGGTTACACAGGGGCTGTAGCGGCGGTCTGTGCTCCTGCTGCCTTTCCTGCAGCTCAACCATACGCTGGAGCATATTAGTTTGATCCTCCAGCAGCCTCAGCATTGAATCCTGCCTCCTCTCATCACGCTGCCACCACCTTTCAGCTTCAGCCCTCTCTTCAGCCCGCCACCTCTCCTCCCGGTGATTTTGTGCTTTCCTGCACTCTGACATTGTCTGCCTCCACGCATTCGTCTGTGCTCTGTCAGTGTGGGAGGACAGCATGAGCTGAGAGAACATTTCATCGCGAGTGCTTTTTTTTTGCCTTCTGATCTTCGCTAGCCTCTGGGAAGGAGAAGATCCTGTGATCCTCGAAACACATGCAGCTGGTGGAGAAAAAAAAGGGACAGTGGTATTTAAAAAGACACATTTTATAGAGCAATGGGTACACTCTTTCATGGTAAACCTTGCTGTTAACATTACATACACAGCGCATGTGCTTTCGTTCCAAGGTCGCATTTTGCCTCCCCCCAGCACATGGCTAGCCCTTCCCCCCTCCCCATGGCTAACAGTGGGGAACATTTCTGTTCAGCCACAGGCAAACAGCCCAGCAGGAATGGGCACCTCTGCATGTCCCCTTAAGAAAAGCACCCTATTTCAACCAGGTGACCATGAATGATATCACTCTCCTGAGGATAACACAGAGAGATAAAGAACGGATGTTGTTTGAACGCCAGCAAACATACACTGCAATACTTTGTTCTACAATGATTCCCGAGTACGTGTTACTGGCCTGGAGTGGTAAAGTGTCCTACCATGGTGGATGGAATAAGGTTGCCCTCCCCAGAAACCTTTTGCAAAGGCTTTGGGAGTACATCCAGGAGAGGCACGAATGCCAGGGCAAATTAATCATTAAACATGGTTGCTTTTAAACCATGTATACTATTTTAAAAGGTACACTCACCAGAGGTCCCTTCTCCACCTGGCGGGTCCAGGAGGGAGCCTTGGATGGGTTCGGGGGGGTACTGGCTCCACGTCCAGGGTGAGAAACAGTTCCTGGCTGTTGGGAAAACTGGTTTCTCCGCTTGCTTGCTGTGAGCTATCTACAACCTCATCATCATCATCTTCCTCATCCCCAAAACCTGCTTCCGTGTTGCCTGTATCTCCATTGAAGGAGTCAAACAACATGGCTGGGGTAGTGGTTGCTAACCCCCTAAAATGGCATGCAGCTCATCATAAAAGCGGCATGTTTGGGGCTCTGACCTGGAGCGGCCGTTCTCCTCTCTGGTTTTCTGGTAGGCTTGCCTCAGCTCCTTAAGTTTCACGCAGCACTGCTCAGGTCCCTGTTATGGCCTCTGTCCTTCATGCCCTGGGAGATTTTGACAAAGGTTTTGGCATTTTGAAAACTGGAACGGAGTTCTGATAGCACGGATTCCTCTCCCCATACAGCGATCAGATCCCGTACCTCCCGTTCGGTCCATGCTGGAGCTCTTTTGCGATTCTGGGACTCCATCATGGTCACCTCTGCTGATGAGTTCTGCATGGTCACCTGCAGCTTGCCACGCTGGCCAAACAGGAAATTGAAATTCAAAAGTTCGCGAAGTTTTCCTGTCTATCTGGCCGGTGCATCTGAGTTGAGAGTGCTGTCCAGAGTGGTCACAATGGAGCACTCTGGGATAGCTCACGGAGCCCAATACCGTCTAATTGCATCCACAGTACCCCAAATTCAACCCAGCAAGGCCGATTTCAGCGCTAATCCTCTTGTCGGGGGTGGAGTAATTAAATCGATTTTAAGAGCCTTTTAAGTCGAAAAAAAGGGCTTCGTCGTGTGGACGGGTGCAGGGTTAAATTGATTTAACGCTGCTAAATTCGACCTCAACTCCTAGTGTACACCAGGGCTTAGTGTTTATCTTTTACAGTGGTGACTTCTTTTTTTTTTTTTACTTGCTCAAGTAAATAACATGGTTTCTCCTCCATTACGTTAAAAGGCATTCCCTCCATTGTGCATTCTTGTATATTTACTAGAACCTGACATAGTGGGCCAGAGCCTAAGCTGGGGTTAATTGCCATAACTCCATTGACTCCAGCTGAGAATCTGGCATTGCATGTTTACACTTTAACCACATATTGAAAGAACTCTATCACCTAAAGAACTGGTCTTATTAAATAGGAGGATCACAGAAGTTTTTAATGAAAACCACATTTTACATCTGGAATAGTTTAAATGAAAAAAAAAATCTCTAGAGGACTTTAGGTTAATCATAACCTACAAAAATAGTTTTGGAAAAAGGGAAATCCCTGAAATGTGTCCATTTTGCATGCATGACGCATGTGCTGGCCCATCACATGTCTGTCTGGTGTATCATCCCTAGATACTGTTGCTAGTTGTATTGTTTTTTTCTTTCTTTTTAATATTCTTTGGGTTCTGTGGTTAGTTCTTAAAAGAAAGCAATGTGTTGTCTGGCTGATATTTTTCATTCACTGATGTTCAGGAAATTGGGAAAGAGATTTTTCTTTAACCACTTTGAATTGGTGACTCATTAATATCGGCCATTAAAAAAGAAAACTTTGCTCCCCCAACCCCAGCCCAGGCATTACTTTATAAGACTACTTATTATAACAGAGGCCTTATATGTTGAGGTGCTTCGTGAAGACCCATCAGTTCTGGAATGCACTCCCCACACCGCAGCCCACCAGGGCCTGATTGCTACTCCTGCAGACAAGTGGTGCAGCTCTCTTTTTTTGTGGACATCTGAGGAACAGAATGGGATGAGGGTGGGATTTTCATGAAAGGGATTGCAGCATAACGGAGTTAGAGTGTGAATTAACTGTGGTTGTATGGGTTGTCATTATGGAGTGTAATTGTTGATACTGCGTTGTTTAAAATAATGGAAAAGGTCCCCAGTGCCTAGAACAGATGTTCCAGATATGGAAGTTTTCTTCAACCCCCCCCCCTCCCTTATATAAAGTGTGTGTTTCCCGGTCTCCATTCAAACTTCCAATTTTTAAGTGTTCATTCATACAAATTCAGCCTAGGCTGAAATATAGGACCTCTGAGTGTGAGACAGTCCTTGTTTTCTTTAAATTTGACTGAAATAATTTTGGCAGGTTTTATTAAGGGTGACTGAAGATTATTGTTTTTGTTAGAGCCTAAAATTAAATTAAACAGATTCATAGATACTAAGGTCAGAAGGGACCATTATGATCATCTAGTCCAACCTCCTGCACGACGCAGGCCACAGAATCTCACCCACCCACTCCTGCGAAAAACCTCTCACCTATGTCTGAACTATTGAAGTCCTCAAATCGTGGTTTAAAGACTTCAAGGAGCAGAGAATCCTCCAGCAAGTGACCCGTGCCTCATGCTACAGAGGAACGTGAAAATCCTCCAGGGCCTCTGCCAATCTGCCCTGGAGGAAAATTCCTTCCCGACCCCAAATATGGCGATCAGCTAAACCCTGAGCATATGGGCAAGATTCACCAGTCTGATACCCAGGAAAGAATTTTCTGTAGTAACTCAGATCCCACCCCATCTAACATCCCATCACAGGCCATTAGGCCTATTTACCATGAATATTTAAAGATCACTTAATTACCAAAATCATGTTATCCCATCATACCATCTCCTCCATGAACTTATCGAGTTTAATCTTAAAGCCAGATAGGTCTTTTGCTCCCACTGCTTCCCTTGGAAGGCTAGTCCAAAACTTCACTCCTCTGATGGTTAGAAACCTTCATCTAATTTCAAGTCTAAACTTCCCAATGACCAGTTTAAATCCATTTGTTCTTGTGTCCACATTGGTACTGAGCTTAAATAATTCCTCTCCCTCGCTGGTATTTATCCCTCTGATATATTTATAGACAGCAATCATATCTCCCCTCAAGCTTCTTTTAGTTAGGCTAAACAAGCCAAGCTCCTGAGTCTCCTTTCATAAGACAAGTTTTCCATTCCTTGGATCATCCTTCTCTGTACCTGTTCCAATTTGAATTCATACTTCTTAAACATGGGAGACCAGAACTGCACACAGTATTCCAGGTGAGGTCTCACCAGTGCCTTGTATAATGGTACTAAAACCTCCTTATCTCTACTGGAAATACCTCGCCTAATGCATCCCAAGACTGCATTAGCTTTTTTCACGGCCATATCACATTGGCGGCTCATAGTCATCCTATGATCAACCAATACTCCAAGGTCCTTCTCTTCCTCCGTTACTTCTAATTGATGTGTCCCCCAGCTTATAACTAAAATTCTTATTAATCCCTAAATGCATAACCTTACACTTCTCACTATTAAATTTCATCCTATTCCTATTACTCCAGTTTACAAGGTCATCCACATCCTCCTGTATAATATCCTGGTCCTTCTCTAAATTGGCAATACCTCCCAGCTTTGTATCATCCGCAAACTTTATTAGCACACTCTCACTTTTTGTGCCAAGGTCAGTAATAAAAAGATTAAATAAGATTGGTCCCAAAACTGATCCCGGAGGAACTCCACTGGTAACCTTCCTCCAGCCTGACAGTTCACCTTTCAGTCGGACCCGCTGTAGTCTCCCTGTTAACCAATTCCTTATCCACCTTTCAATTTTTGTATTGATCCCCATCAATTTAACTAATAATTCCCCATGTGGCACGGTATCAAACACCTTACTGAAATCTAGGTAAATTAGATCCACTGCGTTTCCTTTGTCTAAAAAATCTGTTTCCTTCTCAAAGAAGGAGATCAGGTTGGTTTGGCATGATCTACCTTTTGTAAAACCATGTTGTATTTTGTCCCATTTACCATTGACCTCAATGTCCTTAACTACTTTCTCCTTCAAAATTTTTTCCAAGACCTTGCATACTACAGGTGTCAAACTAACAGGCCTGTAGTTACCCGGATCACCTTTTTTCCCTTTCTTAAAAATAGGAACTATGTTAGCAATTCTCCAATTATACGGTACAACCCCTGAGTTTACAGATTCATTAAAAATTCTTGCTGATGGGCTTGCAATTTCGTGTACCAATTCCTTTAGTATTCTTGGATGAAGATTATCTGGGACCGCCGATTTAATCCCATTAAGCTGTTCGAGTTTCGCTTCTACCTTAGATATGGTAATATCTACCTCCATATCCTCCTTCCCATTTGTCATGCTACCATTATCCCTAAGATCCTCTTTAGCCTTATTAAAGACTGAGGCAAAGTATTTGTTTAGATATAGGGCCTTGTCTAGATTATCCTTGACCTCCACTCCATCCTCAGTGTTTAGCAATTATTAGATGATAATTGCTAGGATTGTTCTTTCCTTTTTTGAAGATTGGTTCTGCAATTAATATTTTTTTCAGAAATGCTCTGGTAGTGTGACATTTCAGAAATAATTGTCAGAGGTTCAGGTATTTTAGAATGCTCATTGATTTCATCCTCATTTATTTATTAATAGGCTTACATTCTTGTGTTTCATTCTCCTTCATACATTGGGAAAATACTTCTTACCTCCTTTACCACCAAAGCAATAAAAAGGGCTTTTCTCCGTCACCAGAGCTTTGGCTTTGTATAAATATTCATGACGAATACAAGTAATTTAGAATGCTTTTTATCATTAAGGTCTTTGTAAATATGAGTATGGTATAGACCAAATTAGGTCAATAGTCTGTCTAGGTACTCTTATGGCTCCCATCCCCATAGTATCAGATCACTTCACAAAGATAGATGATTTTATCCTTACAAAGTCCCCACCGTCTAGGAAAATATTGTTATCCCCATGTTAGAGATGGGGAAACTGAGGCACAGAAAGACCAGGGTCACACAAGGATTCTCCAGAAGAACCAGTAGTTGAACCCAGATCTCCTGTTTCTAGTCTAGTGCCTTAATCAAAAGGCCATCCTTCATCTCTGTGTCCTGTCTCAGCAGGGGTTTGTGGCTGATGAACTAGAGCAGCGGTTCTCAAACTGTGGGTTCTCAAAATGGGGTCACCAGGGCTGGCATTAGACTTGCTCTGGCCTGAGGCCAAAGCTCGAGCCTCACTGCCCGGGGCTGAAGCCCTTGGGCTTTGGCTTTGGTACCCCTGTACAAGGTGGCGGGGCTCAGGTGGGCTCAGTCATTGGTCCCCCCGCCCCACCCCACAGGGTCATGTAGTAATTTTAGTTGTCAGAAGGGGGTCAGAGCGCAATGAAGTTTGAGAACCCCTGAACCAGAGGAAGGTGGAAATAAAATGCACAGTGCATTTAGCAAACTCTTCACAACTATACATAAGGGTGGATAGGGGTTGGGAATATTCCCATCCCTTCCCCGCAAGTGATTTCACGCTGACCCAGGAGATTTAACCAATTGGAACAGTATGATAGCTAATGTAATCTGTCTGTGTAGATAAATCCCCAGGTCACTTTTGGGAAGGTTTGCTACTTTCTTTCCATTACGGAGCATTTCTAACATCATTGGCTTCATTAGATGACTGACATCTCTGTGTGCAGCTGGTTCTGACAAGCAAACGTCATATGTAACAATACTAAGTTTCCTATCTCAGACTTTTCACTAATTGCTCTTGAAGCAGGAATTTCTGACTCCTTTCCAGGGTCTCCCTTATGCATGTTACCAGCTCACTCTTCAGCCTGTGCTATCATCTATGTATATAATTATCTTTCTAAATGTGCTTATTTATAGGAGACCCATTCAGTGATGACACCTCATACTGTTGCTTGTAGATTTGAATTAATCTTCAGACATGTTGTGAGTAGAGTACTTAGCAATTTGTAGCAAGGACAGAAATAGCATAATTCCTGGTTAAAATATATGGATAAAACTCCCATTTAGACACTTATGCTTCTTTCCTTGCACAAAAATTATCTGGGTGTTTATATATGATGTGTCAGTGAACTGAAGGCTGATGAAGAGCATTAAATTGATAGTCCTGACATCTTTAAATTCTTTACGCACACAGAACAGGTTAGTGTCTGTAGGCACCACCTTAGTCTGGAGACCTATTTAGCTGGCGAACTCTCTGCTAAGACTTGTAACAGGATCTCCTATGGTTAGCATCTAGACTGAGATCCACCACTAACAGTCTATATAGGGCACCAAACAGTCATTAGTCAGCTATCACTCTGCGGTTGATTTGAACTGACAAAATGGGATCTTTAGCAGATTTTCAGATATTGGCATCTCTTTTTTGTGCTTTCAGATTGTGGGAACAAATAATTTTGCAGCGTCAATTGTGCTCACTCCCAGTATAGATTACATGTCTAAATCTTTGATATGCAAGCACAGTTAGGGCTTAGATGTCTAGGAGAGCTGAAGATGATGGGGAACACACCCATCCCACGCTGGCAGAAAGGCTAATGAGCATTCCTGCTTGCCGGCAGTGCCAGGTAGGTGCACCTGCAGAACATGCTGCACCTGGAAAGGGGAAGCTTAAAATGGTGAAAAAGGGGGCTGGGGGGAGTTTCCCCAAGAACAGGAAAGCTGCCAGGGACTGCTAGTGGACTTGAATAACAAAGGGGAGCTCAGCCCAAGGACGGCCTTTCCTTTCCCTTCCCCCACTTTTGGTTGGGGTAGAGTGACACTTCTGAGCTTGATAAGGGCAAGGGGTCCTGGTGGACTGCTTCCTGCCAGTGACCAGTGGTGGGATCTTGGGACTATAGACAAGTGAACTGTAGTTGGACTCTGACAAGACCCTGAATGCCTGCTGGGAACAGTTAGATTGCCCAGAAGTAGGGCCAGTCCTTAATTCTTGTCAGGGCTTAGCCCTGGGACCTCTAGGCTTGGCAGTTCATAGTCCTGACACCTTTGGGCTTGCTGGTTCAGTTATAAATGTAAACAAATAGCTTGAGTCCCAGTACCTAATTGCTTGATCCTTGGCAATTCTTTCATTACAAATTAAGCACTGAATAGCGCTCCTGTATGGGACACAGGGACAAGAGATCAATGAGACTACAACCGAGCCCTGGCTGAGCGTCAGCCAGTTACACTGACTAGTCAGTGCCAATAATTGTAGTTCCAAAATTGTGGCTGCAGAATTGCAGGACAAAAGATAGAGGACTGGTGAAGGCTAGGCTAAAAATCAAATTCATAATGTTTACTCCGGCTTCCAAGATCCTCATCTGTTGATGTCTTATCTGAAGACTTGCACGGCTAGTAATAGATTACGTGGAACTTGATTTATTGACCTTGGAAAGATGCAGGCTAAGATGATTCTGCTGAAATTTGAGTCTTGGTATTTCAAACATGATGGTGCTGTCACCAAAGAGTTAGTAGGAAGAGACTGAGAGAAGCCTGTGTTTACACACTACTTTCTGGCAGTGAGATCAGGCACCTGCATGGGATCAAACTTAGATAGGAAGGGAAACTCAACAAAAAGCCACAAATCCTGAGGGTCTAGAGCAAAGAAAGCAAAACATTAACTGTTCCTCAGTTTCCACACTTCAAGTTCCTTTAATTTAAAGGAAGTATTTGAAATGATGACTGAAACCCAATATTAATACAGGCATAAAACAGAGAAGGGTTACCATCTCTACTGGTTTATCATCATGTGGGAATTGCTGTGCTTAGTCAAACAGGACTCTCCTGTTTTCAGGATGAAATATGCTCCCACAAACTGAGCTGCTAGTTGGCCACAAGCAGTTGTTGTAGAATTAGGTGTTGCGTATGTGTCTCTGTTTTGCTGCAGCAGCAGCCTATCTGTCAGATAACAATCAGTAGGTGATGATCTAATGGTGATATTTGTTTTTTTAATCTGAGGCTTCTGTTAAGTATTAACATGAAGCCAGATGTGGGTGCCATTTTATAAGAGGTGGGGAACCCTTCTCCCACCCTTATTCCCTTCCCAAGGCTAATCCAAGCAGGATATGGGATTCCAACTCTCCTTGTTTGCAGGGATGTTGGCAATGGGGTGGGATGCAAGAGGGGGTTTCTAATCTTAGGTAAAAGTGTGTGAAGTAAATGTTAAATGTACATGTTTTCCATCTGCTCTTCCAGGGGGTGTGGGCAGTGTGACTGGATGAAATCTTCAGTGCCTGAATTCTCCTATGCCATCATCACTTTTTTGGCAGCTGGAATGTAACTAGAGTGAGGAGACAAATGAGGCACCTCTTGACACTTGCAACACTTGAATACGTAAGCTTCTGGAGAGAGTGTGTGACCAAACAGGGCAATCCTATTCAGCATTGCTTGCAGAATGGGAGTAGGGGACAAACTGTGAGAACCCTGTTAGGTTCCTCTTTATTTAAAGCATCTCCTCTCTGTTATTTATTTTGGATCCTGTTTTGTTAATATGCGGAGTGCTCCAATTTTGCCCCTCTCTGATGTTCATGGGGCTGCCATTGTTTTCACACACTGGTGCCAATGCTACTGTTCTGTGCACTAATTCCAGGCACAAGGATTTCTAAATCTCTTAAAAAGAAAAGGAGTACTTGTGGCACCTTAGAGACTAACTAATTTATTTGAGCATGAGCTTTCGTGAGCTACAGCTCACTTCATCGGATGCATTCAGTGGAAACTACAGTGAGGAGATAAGGTGCCACAAGTACTCCTTTTCTTTTTGCGAATACAGACTGTGTATATAAACCTCCTCACTGTATTTTCCACTGAATGCACCCGATGAAGTGAGCTGTAGCTCACGAAAGCTCATGCTCAAATAAATTGGTTAGTCTCTAAGGTGCCACAAGTACTCCTTTTCTTTTTGCGAATACAGACTAACACGGCTGTTACTCTGAAACCTAAATCTCTTAGTAACCAAACACGGAGTCTTCTGAAGAGTTTGAAAATGACTGGCCTTAGTTACCATTCATTTGTTTGGCTATCTCATGAGAAATCAGAATTCAGAGAAGGGAAGTGCTGAATATTTGTTTATCATCTGAGGCAGACAAAAAGCCTTTTCCACATAACTCTGGCATCACAGGAGGAAGTAGTGTCTGCTGAAAATTAAAGGTGTATCAGCCTTATTCTCTTTTAAAAAACCACTAACTTGGTATGTCAGAATGTGAAAGTGCTGCCTACAGAATCACCAATAACACTTTTCTCTCGTACCTAGTTGTCCCTTAAGAGTTTCCCATCAAGTATGCATAGCCCAGCCCTGCTAAGCTTTGGAGAGTCAACAAAATCACAGCACAAGGCCATACAACTCCAGGCCCACCACTGTTTCTCTAGATGAAATAATTATGGCTAGAGAGCAGGATGCAACCTAAGCCAAGGAATCCCCCATCGGGTAGCTAGACTCACTCACGGTTATTACCAGCAGTGCATCTCAAGCCAGGTCCTTTGTGGTCCATAAAGGGAACCTTGCACCCAGATGAGCGAGGCTGAACTTAGTCCACATACTTCAAGGTAAGTATTACTATTGAGTTTTGGCAGTCTAAATGCATTAGTAACATGAGCAAGATTTGTCCTCTTGTTACTTTGTTTTCCCTCCTAAAGTTTTAATAACTTTCGAACACTGAATAGTTATGGTATGTGCAACAGCTGCCCTACCGTAGTAACAAGACTCATTTGTTGTCTAGAAGACATGTTGATACCTTTTCGAATACTGATCATTTTAATTGAGTCAGTTAAGCAGGCATCTCCTTTGAGGAAAAGTGTTTATCTTCTGAATACGCTCACAGAATGTGAGGTTAATTACCATTCAGGGGTGTATCAGTTTACCAAGGAAAAATACCCTGGCTAAAGGTAGGGTATATGTGTGCTGCCGAATTATTTATACACATGATACCTGACAGTGAACAACTTAGGATACCTGACAGTGAACAACTAAATATCTGTAGTGATAATCAGTCAAAGAATTTACAACACCTGAGGAACAGACCTCATATCTTGAGAGCACTTTAAAAATTACCTGTATTCACAAAACTCACCCTAACATCATGCCAGAATGGGTTTAACTAAAATCAGATAAACCCCAAACACTTCTTTGAGGTACACGGACTGTGTCAAACTAAAGGAGTACTTGTGGCACCTTAGAGACTAACCAATTTATTTGAGCATAAGACATGGGACCCCTTCCAGGCAGTAGAAAATAACCGACCCACCCCATCATAACTATAACATAAACAAAGTATAAGCCTATTAAAATAAAGAGCCAGTATAGAAGCTCCTCAGACCCTGATGCAAAAATAGCTGATATTGAACAAACTCCTGATCAAAGAGAGAAGCTGTGTTTACAAGCTCACCAAGCTCAAGGTCTGAGAGATTATGAGAGAGGGCAATTTCCATAGATGTTTCTCCCTTGAAAATGTCCTGACACAGCTCCTGGAAAGTTCAACCCCAGAAACTCACAGCTAGAGTGAAATAGCAGACCACAGGTGATAGGAGAGAACATGAGGAGAGAGACCATCTCTGGAGGACTTTGTAGATTGCAACCAGTACACTGAACTGTATTTGGATGGAGAGGCAATTAGTACTTACTACTCAGTGTTATTTGATTTTAATGAAGAATCTCCCTGTATTTAGAATGGAAAATTACTCAAAGATGGGGAAATTTTAAACACATTGCATGTTTTTTCCTTAATTAGTGCCCATCATATGTAGCCAAAGCAGAATAGAACAGTAGTGTTGTATATTTATAACAGCTCAGTCCGCTCAAAAATGAGCTAGTGAAGCATGCAGTGACTCAAGCATGAGAGCTTTTGAATGGCATCCCCAGGGACAACATATTACAGTGTTTCAGCAGGGAGGAATATACAACTGTAGGAATTGCCAGACCAGGCCAGTGGTCCATCTAATCCAATGTCCTGTCTCTGAGAGTGATCAACACTAGACTCGTCAGAAGAAAGGGCAAGAAAAGCCCATAACAGACAATCCTTGGAAGTCCAGGGATTGATTAGGCCCAGAGTCTAAACTACCCACTTACTCTGGTTGAAGAGAGAATGTGGATGGAACATATGTGTGGTATTTCTAATGTTCATTTCAAATGTGCATGGCTGCTTTTGATACTCTTTGAATAAAGGACTTCCAGTTCCAGGGCTCTCAATCCAGCACTATTCACCAGAAACCTAATTGCTGTGGTGGCCATTTTTAGTGAAAATTAATTTTTTGCACTGCAGTTCAGTCCATTACATATCCTACTTTTATTTCCAAATAATGTTCCAAACACCAGAATGTTTGCATATTCACAGGACAGAAAGAGCATATCAGTCCTCTGAGAGATATTGGGGATTCACATGATTGCATTAGGTCTCTCAGCTGGCACTAGACCAAATGAGCTTGTGATGTGTCTGGTACTAGATGTACTGTACATTTTACATCTCAGTAGCAAAACCACAGAGTAATTTACTGAATGGAATGATTCCATTCTTTTTGCCCTGGCAACTTTTTAATGAATGTTCATCCCTATAGATATTTGTAATTGACAATAATGACCATTTCTTTAGCATCTTTATTCCGAAGGATCCTGGATACAGGCTATACCCAAGGATCATTTTGTTCATCACTGAAATGCAGCAACTGCTTGAAAGCACATGGCACTGAACACAGAATGGAAAGCATGTAATTTCCTGGAATTTGGCTGGCACGCACCAGGGCTAATGTCTCTGTTCTTACAAATAGTGCACAGGAGTATTTGTGAGCACTCCACCAGCAAAGTAGTCCCTAGCACCATTCTGGGGAATTGGTTCAATTCTGACTAAGGCCAAATCTAGATCACCGATGAACAGGCTGAATAAACAGGTGGAGGTTGTGAAAGAGATAAAGAATGTCTCCCAGCCAGCAGTAGTGTGTGGAGCACCAGCAGGGCCGCTCGACAGCAACTATTAGTCCCTTGGCTTTAATAGCCCCCATGCCTGATTTGCCAGCTCAACCCTACTCATGAGTTACAGTAAGTGCATCTGCATTGCCACCAACCCACTGGTCATGTCCTTGGCCTGCCCCTTCCACCCTACACATGGAATATCTGTAGAGCATAGGGGTGTTGAATTCCTCTCTCTTTCTACCCCCTGCCCTAACTAGCAAAAACAGTCATGATAATTGTTTCTGGCACCACCCATAGGAAATTTGCAAACATAAAAGAAGAAAGGCCCCTGCCCTGAAGGATTTATCATGTAGAAGAAAAACAGTCTAAGGATATAGAGAAAGGGAGCAATCTACTGTATACCTAAAGTGGTTAAGGTGCCAGCTGGCCATGTTTTTAATATAATGTTTTGTAATACAATGTTTAAATCACAACTTTTTTTTTTGGTAAGAGATATAAATTATCCCCAAATACTCCCAACCCAGCCACAATCTTCCAGTTAGTTTCTTCTTCATGTCACAGTAAAAGTGAGCCTCTGAGAGGGAGATGAAAACGGAGTAGGAATGGCCTTACAGACTGGCTTAATGAGCATGTTACATGCACAGAACATGGCATGGAAGAAAACACAGAGATTCTTGTGGATAAAGCGGACAAATCTGCCAATACTAATAAAGAAAGGAGTGGATGAGAGAATAATGCAAAAAGAGTCAAGGGCAGATTAGCAGAGAGGGGAGAGCACCCCTATACAAAGGTGGAAGCAGAGAGGCACTGAATTTGGCAACTAATGGCTTGATTCCCTTAAATTCACTGGTTCCAAAGGGTATTGGGGTCATGGTAATTATCTGAATGTATTGAATGTGAATTAATTAGAACACCAGTGTCAGTGTATTTTTATATCTGAAGTGCCTGCAAAGAGAAAAATTGTCATACACTGTTGCAACTAGTGTTCTAGCTTGCACAGGTGCTTATTCAGCCTTGTTTTGTCTGCAGAAAATCAGAGGACTGTACTGACAGAAGACAGAGAGAAGCTACCTAGGACAGTGTCTAACTGATTTCTTCTTTCATTTCTTTGAATTCTTTTTCTATGTCAAATTCACAGGAACCATTTTATAATGAAATTCATCAGAGTGCTTTGAGATTCTTTTATACACAGGTCACAAGCCCAGAATGCTCTTTTCAGCTTTGGGAACGACTGCCATTCCAGGCAAGGAAAGTAGAACTAGCTGAGCTTGTCCACTTCCTAAAGGTTGGTTGCAGCAGCCCTGTAATAATATAATTAATAACCTCTCAGTTTAGCTGAATTTTACAGAACCATCCAGGGAAAGTGAGCCTACCTGCTGTGATGCTGAATATACCACCTGCCTCTTAACATTCCACTGATGTCAAAAGAATATTAATAGATGCTGGCAACAGAGCAGAGCAGGTGCAGTGACAGACCACCACCAAAAGGGTTAAAGCTTCAGAATTTAGTTATTTGGGGATTAGGGGAAAACTCACTGGGATTTTTGTTTGTTGGGGGTTTTTAACTGAAAATTAGTGATCCTTAGCTAATAAATAACAAGGTAAGAAACCCCAGCTCTGCTTTTCAAGAAACAACTCCCATTGACTTCAATAGGGTCAGGATTGCATTAGCACATAGGGTGAAATCCACCCCTCCGCAGAGGGCCAGAAAAAGGCCTATGCACCACTTAAGTCCCTCTTAAATGCTCAAAACAGGGTTTAAGGGAAGGTCCTATGTGATGGTAGGCCTTTAGCTGGCCCTGTGTACAGGGCTGAGCTTCACCCTTGGCAGACTGGAAGGAAGAAAGAAAGACCAATTGACTACCACCAGTTTTTCACAGAGCAGTTATTTCAGTGCTTTAACAGATGCAGTGATATCTGCATACTTTTCTCTAGTGACCTTCCTCCACATTTTCTGTTGTGATATTACCCGCTGATTTCTGGGGGGAGGTTTTATCCCAGCTCAGCTTGGTTCTAGTTTTCATATCCTCAAATGATAAAGAACATCATAGAATCATAGAATATCAGGGTTGGAAGGGACCTCAGGAGGTCTTCTAGTCCAACCCCCTGCTCAAAAGCAGGACCAATCTCCAATTAAATCATCCCAGCCAGGGCTTTGTCAAGCCTGACCTTAAAAACTTCTAAGGAAGGAGATTCTACCACCTCCCTAGGTAACGCATTCCAGTGTTTCACCACCCTCCTAGTGAAAAAGTTTTTCCTAATATCCAACCTAAACCTCCCCCACTGCAACTTGAGACCATTACTCCTTGTCCTGTCCTCTTCTACCACTGAGAATAGTCTAGAACCATCCTCTCTGGAACCACCTCTCAGGTAGCTGAAAGCAGCTATCAAATCCCCCCTCATTCTTCTCTTCTGCAGACTAAACAATCCCAGTTCCCTCAGCCTCTCCTCATAAGTCATGTGTTCCAGACCCCTAATCATTTTTGTTGCCCTTCGCTGGACTCTTTCCAATTTTTCCACATCCTTCTTGTAGCGTGGGGCCCAAAACTGGACACAGTACTCCAGATGAGGCCTCACCAATGTCGAATAGAGGGGAACGATCACGTCCCTCGATCTGCTCGCTATGCCCCTACTTATACATCCCAAAATGCCATTGGCCTTCTTGGCAACAAGGGCACACTGCTGACTCATATCCAGCTTCTCGTCCACTGTTACCCCTAGGTCCTTTTCCGCAGAACTGCTGCCTAGCCATTCGGTCCGTAGTCTGTAGCTGTGCATTGGGTTCTTCCGTCCTAAGTGCAGGACCCTGCACTTATCCTTATTGAACCTCATCAGATTTCTTTTGGCCCAATCCTCCAATTTGTCTAGGTCCCTCTGTATCCTATCCCTGCCCTCCAGCGTATCTACCACTCCTCCCAGTTTAGTATCATCCGCAAATTTGCTGAGAGTGCAATCCACACCATCCTCCAGATCATTTATGAAGATATTGAACAAAACCGGCCCCAGGACCGACCCCTGGGGCACTCCACTTGACACCGGCTGCCAAATAGACATGGAGCCATTGATCACTACCCGTTGAGCCTGACAATCTAGCCAACTTTCTACCCACCTTATAGTGCATTCATCCAGCCCATACTTCTTTAACTTGCTGACAAGAATACTGTGGGAGACCGTGTCAAAAGCTTTGCTAAAGTCAAGAAACAATACATCCACTGCTTTCCCTTCATCCACAGAACCAGTAATCTCATCATAGAAGGCGATTAGATTAGTCAGGCATCACCTTCCCTTGGTGAATCCATGCTGACTGTTCCTGATCACTTTCCTCTCATGTAAGTGCTTCAGGATTGATTCTTTGAGGACCTGCTCCATGATTTTTCCAGGGACTGAGGTGAGGCTGACTGGCCTGTAGTTCCCAGGATCCTCCTTCTTCCCTTTTTTTAAGATTGGCACTACATTAGCCTTTTTCCAGTCATCCGGGACTTCCCCCGTTCGCCACGAGTTTTCAAAGATAAAGATCATCATTCATTTGTCATTAAATGATATAGACGATATGCAGTCAACACTCCATTTTATCCTTCTTAGTTTTAAAACCCTTTAGATATTTTTTTTCTGGTTTATATCAGTTTTTAAATGATTGGTACAAGCCCAAGGTACAATATGCAAGAAATTCTGTCTCTTCCCTTTCACAGCATGCACATGTACGCACTCTTACCTTCACCTTTCTAACCATGATCTTGATCACTTTCAATAAAACATAATGCACAATATAATCCTGTTTTCTTCCTATCATTTTAGACAGAGACTCCAGTCACATAATTGTCATAAATGGTATGATTAGACCCTGAAACATGATTTAAAAAACTCCAATAAACAATGAAATCTAGAGGTTGACATGATACTATATTGTATCTTCTGCAGCACAATTATTTGATCAACAATTAAAAGTACCATTTATGATTTATAATCGTCAATCAAAACTGCTTAGTTTGACACAGGTTTCAGACTAGCAGCCATGTTAGTCTGTATTCACAAAAAGAAAAGGAGTACTTGTGGCACTTTAGAGACTAACCAATTTATTTGAGCATAAGCTTTTGTGAGCTACAGCTCACTTCATCGGATGCATAAAGTGGAAAGTACAGTGAGGAGATTTTATATACACACAGACCATGAAAAAATATACATTGTAAGGAGACTGATCGGAGAGTGAGGTGGGGGGAGAGAAAACCTTTTGAAGTGATAATCAAGGTGGGCTATTTCCAGCACATTTCCACGAGTTAACAAGAATGTCTGAGCAACGGGGGGGGGGAGGTGGGGGGGGGGGGGTGGACAAAGGGAAATAGTTTCACTTAGTATAATGGCTCAACCACTCCCAGTCTCTATTCAAGCCTAAGTTAATTGTATCCAATTTGCAATTTAATTCCAATTCAGCAGTCTCTCGTTGGAGTCTGTTTTTGAAGTTTTTTTGTTGAAGGATAGTCACTTTGAGGTCAGAAATCAAGTGACCAGAGAGATTGAAGAGTTCTCCGACTGGTTTGTGAATGTTATAATTCTTGACATCTGATTTGTGTCCATTTATTCTTTTACGTAGAGACTGTCCAGTTTGCCCAATGTACATGGCAGAGGGGCATTGCTGGCACATGATGGCGTATATCACATTGGTAGATGTGCAGGTGACCGAGCCTCTGATAGTGTGGCTGATGTGATTAGGCCCTATGATGGTGTCCCCGGAATAGATATGTGGGCACAGTTATGCCTCTGCCTCACCCTGCTCCCCATACTCTATGAGTAGGCCCCACCATAACAGAAGGTAGCATAGGTGGTTTGGGGATTAAATCCTAGCTGAAGTTTCTGAGCCCAAGCCGAGACAATCCAGTGCTGAGCCTAGACGGACGTAGATCCTTAAAATGGGACTGGGCCAAAGGAAGGAGGGAGAGAAAGTCAGGTAGGTGGTTGTTGACCACAAGCTGGGCAGGAGAAGCTCTGGATATATAAGTGCCATCAAAGGCTTATAACATGGTCAAATTAGGAAAGATTTTCATGAGGATGGCAAAAGGCACATCCCTGACACAAAGGCCACCCCCCACCAAATTTCATGTCCCTAGCATGTGGTCACTAGAGCTTCTGAAAGAAAAGGTCATCAGAATTTTTTTTAAATGGGCAAAACAACATATTTTCCCCTGGACTTGTTTTCAGAAACAGCTGAACCATTTTGGCTGAAATTATATATATAATCAGCCGGAGGCATACTCCCTGTTTGTGAAATTTCAGCCCAGTTAATATAAATTTGTTAAAGTTAGAAGTACCTAAGAGAAGTACCTACCAATGCTACCTATAATAAGCTCCTCATGAGTCAGCAGATGGGAATGACTGTCTGTTAGAGCTGTACGAATAGCTGATTTTTCAAATTGCTGGCTGAACCAAAAATTTTGTTTAGAAACATTGATGTGGATAAACCTTAAACAAAAATGTTTTGAACTTTTCACCAACAAAGTAAAAAAAAAATAAAAAGAAAGAAAAAATAAAAACAATTATTTTCTGGGTGAATGAAACACTTTGTCAACTGAAATGAAACAATTTATTTCATCTTCAATTTTTCATTTAAAAAAAATTATAATAAAACCTGAAATGAAATGTCATTTTGTATCAAAAATATTTTGTTTTGAAAATGTCAAAATGAAATATTTTGGTATTTTTTCTGATTTTCTTTCTTTTTCTGTTGTACCAATAAATTAAAAACCAGCAGGATCTTATTAAAAGGGAAAAAGGCAAAATACCACATTTATTGTGAATACAGAAAGAATCATAGTAAGCAGTTAGTTATAGCTATAACATTCCATTCAATCTCACATTTATTCATACATTCATTCATACACACATACACAGGTTCTGCAAGGTTGTGATCATAGTTACCAGCCTTAGAGTTGCTCATGCCAAGCCACTGGCCAGGTGGCCTGGACATGAGGAGGGAGTAGGGCCTTGTCAGATGCTCTTCTGATGCTCCTGGAAGTTGGTTTGCAGAATCAGACCCCCACAAAGTTTTCACTTTTTAGAGTCTATTTGTATAGGAATTTCTTCCTATGCCAGCCTATGGGAATTGCTTCATCATGCTGTTGCTGAATCAGTCAGCAGATAGCACACTCCTGACAGCTCCGTGCTGCTAGATGTTATCTTGTTCTTTGGTTCTCCCATTCTTGAGGCTGTTGGGTGGATTCCAGTCTGCCCTCCGGGGTCCTCTGGTTATTTCCACTTGACGCCTTCTTCAGCCGATGGACACTGGATTCTTAGGCTGGCACCTCCCTGATCATTCAGTTATTATCCACACCAAGCATCCATCCACATACATCCTCTATCTCTATTTTAATCACAATTGTTAACAAAGCAAGATGAATACAACAAAAGAGCGGGGAGTCTCTGGGTGCTGTTTCTATTTTTACAAAGTATTGCTTTGAGTCTCTCTCTGTGTGAGTAGTTGTTGTTACAAAGAATTGCTTTGAGAACAGACTCTGTCTTAGAATGTACTAACACAATTAGCAGCTTGCAAGTTTCACACATAGAGGGAGAGAAACAGTACCAAAAACCAAGAGACCTCTTAATTAGTAATACCCTGGAATTTAAACTATGGGGAATCAAACTCATTTGTGATTTTAATACAGAACTTCTTTAATATGATCCAACATTTCCCCTGAACAATGTGGTGAATTGACAGAAATTTGCAAAAGGTTTCAGCCCAAATCTGCTTTCCCTCCACTAATCTGCCCTTCCCACCATAGGGTAAATTCTTTTGTTTCATGATTTAAAGTATTGGACATGGATCAAGCCGATTTTGCATCCTTTCGAAAGGACAGATATATTATTTGACATATGCAGGGAACATATTTTAATTATTAGTTGAAGACTGTTCATAAAATTTTCCCTTCCCCTTTTAAAAACTCTTCAGAGTTCTCAGGCTTTTTCTTCCCCTTTTTAAAAAATATCATTTAGAAATACTGGGGTGGAGTTTCTGGTTGAAGAGAGGATAAATAACTCTTATAGCAGGCTGGAACATTCAGAGAGGGGAGCTGAGCCAGAGTTTCTCTCTTCTGCTGTAGATGCTGTTTCTAAATGGCAGGCAAAAACAAAAAAACCCTTGAAACTATTCCAGATTTCTTAGTATTTCTGCTAGCTGCCAATGTTCCCTTTGAGTTGTCTGAAGTAATTTCAAGGGGGAGCTGCACACTCTTAAAACTAGGAAAATAAAATAGCAGCACCAGAAAGCTGGTGTTTATTGCACAGTTGCTTTAATTCTCCCTCTCTCCTGTACTCATGTGGAAATCTTTTGTTTCCTTTCCCCCATCCCTTTCACTTTTGCTGTCTCCCTCTCACACACTTATTCCTCTTTCCCTTTCTCACTCCTCCTCCTTCCCCTCCCCTCTATTTTTATTGCTCATATTAAACAGTAAATTAGGCTGTGGAGTGACTGTGCCATAATTTGCAAGCCAAGAGGCTGCCTCTTTAAAAACCAATCAAGGCCCTATATAGCATTTTCAAGGGTTTATATTCCGTTCCATCACATCCACACAAAGACATATGCCAAATCTATGTTTTCATACCCAGGAGTTAAAAAACCAGACTTGGGGGAAAAAATGAACAATGGTCTATTTGTATTTTCAGAGCTGAGGACCACACACTGCATGGCGGGTATGTCAGGATCTGCTTCTCCAGGATTGGGTGCCCAATAATAAAACTGTAAGGAAATTCAGAAGTTCAAGTGCTGCATGAGAAATGGAAGGACAAAGAAGCCCCTTTAATGCTATCGTTCCCAGTAACCTTCAGAAAGAAAATAAATTACTATCTGTAGTCTACTCTCTGAGGCTGAGAAACAGGGAATGTTTTCTTTGTAACCCAATGCTACATGCTAAGGTGAATGGAAGTCCCTCTATCTCTGCTCCCTATTTTCCTTGTCAAGTTCTGCTGATATTAGTGAATCCTTAGACAGCAATCCTACAGGCAATGAAGTGCTCTTCATAGGAATTCACAATATGGATATTTGAAACATCTTGCTGAGAGATATCCATCATTTCATTACAAGAATTTATTAGGGCAAAACCTTCAAATGTATCATGCCTCAGAATTCTAGAAGACATAGTTTCACAAACCTTGGGTTATCCATGAACGCAGAAGCTATTCAGAAATGATTTTAAATTCCTGATTCCTGCAGATACAAAATTATTTCTTCCACTTGTGTTTGGTCTGGTTGCTTGAAAAAAAATGAATTTTTTGATCTAGGATATAGCTACCACATATTGTAGTGTTATTATTTATTTGCATTGCAGATCTGTGTTTGTACAGCACCTAGCAAAATGGGGTTCTGAACTATGACTAGGGTCCCTAGGCACTATGTTGGTACAAATAATAAATAATAATAATAATAAACAAGGCCCCAGTCATGGATCAGGAAGCATTTTACTGAGCACTGTGCAGAAAAAGATATTTCCTGTCCCGTCTAAATACAAAACAAGAGACAACTGGTGACTGCAACAGACAGAAAGGGAGGAACATAAGGTAACAATGAGACAGTACTGGTCAGGATGAAAAACGTTGTAACTGTATATCTTGATTTAACTGTAGTACAATGATGCTGTTAAATTGCGAATCAGGCAGTGGACAAAATACCATTTCATTTATGTTTACTTTGATCTGAATACTTTGTTTGGTTCTGGGAATCACATAACCAGGTATTGATAAACTGGAAGAAACCTAGAGAAGGACAACAAAATGATTAAGGGGCTGGAAGGATTGACTTAGGCAGAAAGATTAAAAGAGATAACTATGTATAGCTCAAGGAAGTGATGATAAAGAAGGAGTCATGATAACAGTCTGAAAATATTTTAAGGGTGTAAACACCAAAGAGGAAGAGGAATTATTTAATGTGGTGCCTACGGGTATTATTGGGGTAATAGGATGAAATTAATTAAGGGAAACTTTCCTAAGCATTAGATCCATCAATGGAATTCTAGTGGAATGGTGTTCGAAGGGATGTTCCATTGCTTTGAACTTTAAAAAAACTTGACTGGACAAGTGATTAAGGAATGTTTTGCCAGGACCAATGGGATGGATAATCTACTGGAACATTCTGTTCTATTTAGGTTCCTACATCACACCCATTACCTTGGTACCTAAGTGTCACAGATCTGTTTCTAACTTCAATGCTAATGTGCTGAAGCGGTGCCACAACTGTCCATGTGAGATGAAGACCTCTTGGAGAGACTGCTTCTAAAGATGAATGTAATTCAGCCTTTATGACCTTTCAGGCCTGGATGACTCTGTCAAACACACTTACCCTACACTGCATGAACTTACCATGTCCCCCAAGGGACAAGCAGAAAGAATTTTTAAAAGAAAAGTCTTCATGATTCTCACTAAACACTTCCCAAGCTTCATCTTCCTGGAAAAGGCAGAATGTGGAGGGTGAGGAAAGTGGAGCGAGTTCAACCACAAATTATTGGGCTTAATAGCATTTACTACTATAGTAGTAGGGTGGGAAAAATCTCCACCACAGCGGGAATCACCAGCTGAACTCCTATGATTTGTATTTTCCAGAGCATATAAGTAGATAATAATAGTGGTTCCTTCCTACTAAACCCTTTGAACTAATAAAATGCTGGCTCTTTTAGAAAACATCTGGCTTGCAATACCCAAATTACTGCACTGTCAAAAACTGAGGAAATCAGTTGATGAGATGACAGTGTGATGCTCTTACTGCTGTGAATTATTTAAATCACAAGCAGAAAGGCGTCTGTGTTCTAAGATGTTAACTGATGTATTAGTCTAATAATTTATAAACTCATTTAGTGCCTTTCCCCCTTCTCCTCTGATTTTAGACATCATCTCCATAATTTTAGGAGAAGTCACCCTGTGGCACCTTGTCACAAATACACATGGATAATGAAATAGATGCCTCTTCTATCCCAGTGTGCATGACTTCTATAGGAGGTGTCTGCGAAGGGCACTTTAAATACTGTCCACCCCAGACCAAGCTATCTATCACTGCTTTGATGTACTTCTCTTGCCTTGTGCAGGCATCTGCATTAGAATTTGGAGACTGCATACAAGCCTTAGTTTCAGAGTGAATGGCATATCTGGGAAAGTAATGATCAGAACATGTGGGAGGGAGTGGGCTAGGTAAAGAGAAGTGAAATGGTCACTTTGAGTGGGAGATGCAAGAGGGAGCGCAAAACAGGGTGTTCTGGAAGGTATTGCCATTGCACATACCTTAATACAGGCAGAGATGAAGAGGCTTGTTTTGTTCCAGGCTATTGGCAGGGTTGCATTTAATCTTGGTATTAGTGTAAACAGCTAGCAGTCCTACTCAGACTATCCAGTTTTGGTTTGGAGTTTTACAGAAAAAAAGCCACCAAAACCCACACTTTTCATTTTGTGATTATTTCATGGCCCAGAAATGTAGTTTGTCATGAAATTGTCATGACAAGTCTATATTCTCTCTGATGAGATGAGAAATTTTGAAATTTCTCATGTTTTTAAATACAAATTGATTTCTACAGCAAAGAAATATATATCAAAACAGGAACACTCTAATGAAAAAGGACTTATTGACACTGAAAAATTCAAAATTTTATAAGAAGGGGGTAGTGACTGTTGCTTTGGAAAATTGGACCATTTTGACCAGTATCAAATAGGAAACCCAAAATAGATGTAACCTGTGAATACGTGAGGAACTCCAATAGTTTTACACTTACAAATCATGCCTGCTCTCTTAGCCTGTGTCTGCACAGCAGAAGGATTCAGTCATACCCACAGCTCTAGCAATCCAGTACTGGGTGGTACAATTGAAAAGTTCATCTTTTATCTCCTCCAAATTTCTCGGATGGGGAAGAACCCCTTGTTTTATAGGACCTTTTATTACTCTTCACTCCCCCATCTGTCCCCACCCAGTGCCCAGGTTGGAATCATGTGACTGTACACTTCCAGTGAAATGCAATTTTATACTCTCAATCTGTCTCCACATTAAATAGATCCATGTTACATGAATCTGCTTTTAAACACTGGTTCAGCTAATATGGGTGAAACGCTCTTTGCTTCGTCTGTGTTTACCAGGTGGGACCATGTAAAATCAGATTTAGAAAAAACAATGTTAGATTCTGCTATGAGCTACACTGATGTCAATCTGGAATACATCTTTGGACTTCAATAAAGTTATTCTGGATTTACACTTGAGAGAAGAATTTGGCCTCTAGTTTCCAGTTGAGGTTCTTATGTATCTGTTAAACTAAGGCTGTCTAGACTACAATCTTAAGTAGATCTATGTTAGGTTGACTTACAGCCATCGCCTTAATTACTGCAGTGGCTGGTGTCCACACGACCCTCCTTCTGTTGGTGGTGTGCATCCTCACCAGCAGCACTTCCACTGACTGAGGAGGGGCAGCGTGGGGAACTGAGAACCAGGACTTTCAGCTCTGTGAAGCTCCCCATGGGGAGCCCAGTCCATGCTCGCACCCGAGCTTCTCGTCTCTGCACTCCCAGCCGGGAGCAGGGGGGAAGCAACCCAGGGCTTCTCGCTTTCCTGTTTCCCACTGAAAACAGGGAGTCAGCCACACACGTGGTCTTGTCTCCGGAGTCTGGTTGGCTGCCATGCTCCCGGTAGGGAGCCAGGATCCTGGGGGTCAGCAGGGCTTCCAGTGAGGATCAGGGAGCCTAGGTGGCTGCCCAAGCTGGCAGCCTGGCTTGGAGTGGAAACCTGTCAGCAGCCTGGCTCCTGAGCCATGAAATTGACAAGAATGACAGCCAACAGCTTATGTAAGGAATGAAGTGTCTACACAGACACTGCATCACCCTAACTACACTGATATAAGCCCTACGACTCTCTTTGAGGTGGTTTTATTATGTCAGCATAGCATGGGAGTTACACTGATGGGTAGAGCATTTCAGCATGTACGCTACCACTGTTCTGTTGACAAAAACTAGTAGTGTTTAAGTAAAACAGCTTCTAGTCTAGATCCATGCATAGAACAGGATTTACATGCGGTGTTCTTAAACATCCTTACCAGGCTAGGCACACTTCACCTTTGTTAGCTGAAATCATTTTAAAAAGAAACTTTGGGGAAGTGGGGTACTCAGAACCTAAAACCAGATCTGAATTTCAGAACTTGTCCCATCTCACTAATGGGCTGAACTACCCATCACATGCAAACATTCCCCATATCTCAACAACCCTGAGTATTATTTTGGGTGTTGGTGGTGAGGAGGGGTGTCATAGGGATGGCCAATTGCAGCAGCTGAATTTTGCACATCAGCCCTGTCTCTAGTGGATACTGACTGGGTAGTAATGTTTATTATTTTGGACACATATTAATAGCAGCATAATATTGGAATTCCAGAGAGGATACTACACTAAATATAAGCAGCAGAATGGCCTTCAGGTACTGCCAAGATAGACTGTACTGCAACGAGGGAACAAGAGACATAAAGCTTTATTTTCCCTTGTGAACTCCTTGAGCCACCTAGTTCCATGTAGCCAGGTCTGTGTGCTGCATCCACTGGCTATTTTCACTTCTTCAGTCTGCCTCTCTTTGAGAGAGACTGAAAATAAATAGAATTGTTATTAGATAGTATGAGTTCCCTCTGAACAAAATTAGACCACCGGGCCTGCACAAGCAAGGAAAATGAATGCTACTTCTGGCTCAAGAAATAATTAAGATTCAAAGCTTCCAAGAAGAAAAAATATATACTGCTGGGAGTAGGGGCCCTAATCCTGTGGCGGTTGAAAGGATTGCACAGTTGTCTCAGCACCTGATGCAGCTGGCACCTCATTTGCTCATACCCAGAAATAAAACTAGGTTTTATTTGATACAAAGAATACAGAAAGCAGCAGAGCTCAGAAGAAGGGCAAGACAGAGGGCCTGGAGCACCCTTTGTCATATAATCCATGTGTGACTCTCTCGATGTCTGCTCTTGAGATGGGGAGTATCAATTCTTTGGTACTATCCAAGATTTCCTTGACGTCCTTCCACCGGTGCTTCATGTGGGGCTCAGTGGGCTTTTAGGGGTGGGAGATGTAGGACAGTTACTGTATTGTGTGGCTCTGTCCTCTGTGGAGCCACTGGATTGCTGTGTGGGAATCTGGGAGAGAGTTAATACAACTCAGGTGCATCAACAGTCTTGTGTTCATTCTCTAGCTGCAGGAGGACCCAGCCTACAGTGGCATGACATCTGTTGGGGTGCAGGTGCAATGGATGGAGAGCCATTCATATATGGTAAGATATCCTTCCCCACTCATCCCCATGATTGGTGAGGTTTGGTAGGCTTTACCTTCTGGAATTTCTACAGGGCCCCAAGCCCCTATCACTATATGGTGTTCTGAGAGCGTGCCTTTCTCCCTTCCTGTGGGTTTCTTTATGGTGGAGGCGGGGTAGGAGCAGTGTGATCCCAAATAATTTCCTTTCCTCTCCCTTGATCGTCTCTCACTACTACTATTACTAGGGCCCTACCAAATTCACAGTCCATTTTGGTCAATTTCATGGCCATAGGATTTAAAAAATCATAAATTTAATTATTTCAGCTATTTAAATCTGAAGTTTCATGGTGTTGTAATTGTAGGAGTCCTGATCCAAAAATGAGTTGGGGGATGTGATGCTTTGTACCTCGGGGCACCCCCAGCACCCCCATATTCATCTTTGTAAAATGATTGTGTGGTATCCAATGCAAAGTTTGCCATTTCGGGTATCTTCGGAAGGCTCATGATGCACTGAACATTGTTGTTACAGTAATGTTATAGGTTATAATTTCATGTATATAGTTATGAGGCTGAAAAAGTATCCTCATGGCTTAAAATAATTCCAAGCAAAAAACTCTCCAAGAGCAGAGAGGCAGTTCACACCTCATCAGGGCAGGTATGAGACAAACCCAGTCCAGCCTCACAGCAACAAAAGAATCTGCTGGACTGTCGAGTGAGTCACCCCCCAACCCCCTTCCTTTGGCCAGTTTGGGACTGTGATGAGGTAATGCTCACCTGACTCTGAAGGGGGGTGGCAAAGCCAAGAGGGAAGAAAGGACATGATGAAAGGAAGAGACGTTTTCCAGGGTCTCTCTCTCTCTTCCACCTACATCTACAGGCACCACCACACCAAGCGACTGAAGCGCTAATCAAAGGGGAGAGCCTGGCTGAAGAGCAACCGGCCAGCCAGTGGTGAGACGCATCTAAGTTTGTAAGGGCATTGAAAGTGTTAAGATCAGTTTAGAATGAGTTTTGCATTTATTTCATTTGACCAAATCAGACTTGTTATGCTTTGACTTATAATCACTTAAAATCTATCTTTATAGTTAATAAATCTGTTTGTTTATTCTACCTGAAACAGTGTGTTTGGTTTGAAGCATATCAGAGACTCCCCTTGGGATAACAAGTCTGGTACATATCAATTTCTTTGTTAAACTGACTCACTCATATAAGCTTGTAGCGTCCAGCAGGCATAACTGGACACTGCAAGACAGAAGTTCCTAGGGTTGTGTCTGGGACTGGAGATATTGGCTAGTGTCATTTGGTTGCACAATCCAAGGAGCAGCTTACATGCCAGAGGCTGTGCATGAACATCTCAGGAGTGGGGGTTCTCACAGCAGGGTAAGGCTGGCTCCCAGAGTCAAGGATTGGAGTGACCTATCAGATCACCGGTCCAGATAACACCAGAGGGGAATGTCATGAGGGGGAGAGGGTTGCAAGCTTATTGTAGGGGTGGGGTTGCAGTACTGCTACTCTTACTTCTGCACTGTTCTGGCGGCGGCGCTGCCTTCAGAGCTGGGCAGGTGGAGAGCAGCGGCTGCTGGCCAGGATCCCAGCTCTGAAGGCAGAGCTTCCACCAGCAGCAGTGCAGAAGTAAGGATGGCATGGTATGGTATTGCCACCCTTACTTCTGTGCTGCTGCCTGCAGAGCTGGGCCCTCAGTCAGCAGCCAGCACTCTCCAGCCACCCAGCTCTGAAGGAAGCAGTGCAGAAGGGTGGCATGGTATGGTATTGCTACCCTTACTTCTGCGCTGCTGCTGGCAGGGTGCTGCCTTCAAAGCTAGGTGCCCGGCCAATAGCTGCTGCTCTCTGGCCGCCCAGCTCTGAAGACAGTGCAGAAATAAGGGTGGCAATATTGTGGCACCCCCTGCCCCTAAAATAACCTTGCAACCCCCACAACCCTTTTTTGGGCAGGACTCCCAGTTTGAGAAACACTGGTTTCCCTTGTGAAATCTGTATAGTATTGGGTAAAAGCACACAAAAGACCAGATTTCATGATTTGTGACATGGCAGTGAATTTGGTAGGGCACTAAGTATTACAAACCACAAGGACCCTTAGCCATGGAAACAGGAAGTCCAAACTATGAACGCTCTTTGTCCAAGATATGAGACCTCTTTGTGAGATCCCACAAAACATACACACAGAGAGCAAAACAAACCATCAGAAATTTCTCCTCAAATGCGCAATACATATGAAGTTTGACATTTCTTGCAAGAAATTTTGAGTGGATGCAACAATAGAAGAGAACAAGCAAGAAAAGGACTAAAGAAGAGAGAAGAAAGGGGAGGGAAACTGGAATTGAATGGAAATGAGTCAAAGAGGAAATGTTTTGGTTAAAAAGATCCCTGTTAGGGCTGAATGGCTGAATTATGTGCGTCACAAGTGGCTTGTTGTATGGGTTCACTTTAATAGCAGGCAGACCACTGCTGATCTACATTACCTTCATCTAAACACATGTGCCTTGAAGCATTTGGCAAAGGGACAAAAGATTAAGAGCTGTTGTTAGGCCAGTCTGCTCCGGTGTTGTTTTAATAAAATGTTAGCATTTGGTTTAAGGTTGCTTTCTCCAATCCCCTGGGTAAATTTTGATAAAATCTGCCCTAATCTATTTCATAGCAAACAAAATTGAATTGGAGGGGAGAAGGATAAGCTAGTTAAACATTTGTACTTGAAAGGCTCTTTATTTTATAGTATAATCTACCATTTACTAGGACAGCTAAAACACTGAAATGTTTGTGTACTAGAGCAGGACCCCAATCACAAAAGCACTGCAGAAATGACTCGAACTCAACTGGATTACTTGTGCTCAGTCCCATTTAGGGCTTGTATGCATGGTGGGGTAATACACTCTACAGGGGTGTGATTTTTTTAAAGGGCACTAATGTGTTACACATTAATTGGTCCATATAGACCCTGCTGGTGCACTTAGAAACAGCACTACATTAAAGTGCACTAGAGAACCTTTAGTGCACACCAGCAGGATCTACATGGACCAATTTATGTGCAATACATTAGTGCACTTTAGAAATCACAGACCCATAGAACATATTACGCCATTGTCTTTAATATGTAGCTCCTCTCTAAGCATCTAGACCTGGAGGAGATTCTGAAAAGATAAACATCAATAGTGATAGTCCGGAACTAACACTCCAGATTCATATTAAATAATAAATAAGAGTTTTGAAAGGAATATAAATTTCAGGGATTAGCCTAATTTCTATACGGTTAGGAGGAAACATTCCCTGGGGACAGGTTATCCCTATAACTGCGACTTGAAGGCTTTTTTGCACTTTTCTGTCAAGCAGCTGATATTGGCCATTGCTGGACATGGGACACTGAACTAGATGGCCTTTGAATCTGATACAATCCGGCTATTCCTATGTTCCTAACCTCTCAGAAACTTGGAGAAATTTCATGAGATGAGTGTTCACTGCAGGTCCCCTTAGCTGGAGCATAAATTGTAGGAATAATTTTGAGGCAAATTGTCTGTACTTGAGTCTGGTAGTCACAGCTTCATCTCTAGTTTGACTCTTTCTTCATCTTTATGGGATGTTCGCAGGGAATGAAAATAATATGGCAAATCTGTACTATAAAGAAGCTGTCTGCCAATTTTTCTTCCAGTAAATTTTTCTTCCAGTTATACCAGTAAAAGAGCAATAGAAATATTCCATTAAATTTAATTTAAAAAAATCCAGTAGTAAGATGAAAAAAATCAGTTAACCCAACCAAACAAAATAATTGTTCTGTGTTGTTAGCAATGCAAACATTACACCATTAGGCTAGTGCAGGAGAATCAGGAACTGAAACTGACTAGAAACGGAAAGTTAAGTTCAATAGACTTTCAATGGGGTTTCTGAAAGGAGAATTGGACCCAGGTGTTAATTGTAGCCTACTGGATTCTTCAGCAACCACTGGCAGTTGTTAATAAGATGCTACAATAATGCTACACTTTGAAATCTGCTAGTGGAGAGTTTATGGGCATCACTTTAGCTGAAGATGTGAACACAGGATTGTTCATAAAAATAATATAATAGGCATTGTATAGGCATTTCTTATATACACAGACGTTGTGGTCAGAATATTAACACTGAACAAAATCAGTCAGTGTGACACTTTAAATAGATTAAAAACTGGCTAATTTATAGATCTCAAAGGAACTGCAAATGGAGAATCATCAACCAATAAGGATGTCTGTAGTGGAGACTTGTCCTGATGCTGTTCAATATCTTTATCAGTGATCTGTTGGTAAAGTTTACAGGTGACTCAAAGTTTGATTTAGTGGTAAATAGTGATAAGTGCATGTCAGTTTTGCATAACAACCCAGATCACATGGTAAACTCAGCTCATTTAATCAATGTGTTTTAATATAGCCAAGTACAATTAAAACATCTAGGAACAAAGAATGTAGGTCACACTTAGTGGATGGGGAATATGTTCTGGAAAGAGCAGTCTCTGAAATGGACTAGGTGTTATGGTGTATAACCAACTGAACATAACTCCCAATTACTGCTATATTAGAGCTGGTTGAGGATTTTTCCTCAAAATGGGTTTTTTTACATGCAGTTACATCAAAATATGGGAAAATTTAGATTCTGCTATTATTGTTTTGTTTTGTTTTTCCTTCAGGTCAACTCACCGTAAAACATTCTGGGTTTTCAAACAAATTAAATGTTTCATTTTGGGTCAGTTCAACATTAATCTGTGTCCATCTGAGCTGCCATGGTGTTTCGTGGGTGTTGTAGTTCTGATGCCTTATACCCCCATTCTCCTCTCTAGGCTGGCTCTCTGGTTGTACTACATCCCCCATGATGCACCATGTTTTTTCCCTCTTGCTGAGTCATGGTGATGTATCATGGGATGATGCACTCCACGTTTGAGATGGCTGAGAAACACTTTTGCAACTATACTGACTTATGGGGTCAAATGTCTGATTTGCCTGGTAGATTCTGAGATTGAATGATGTATACAGCTTGGAAGTATTATCATAACTACTGTGTTATAATGTCAGCATTTGCAAGGAGAGGGTATAATTTGCAATTCAGGGCTTTGCCCTGCATCGTTAGTGATGAAAGTTTTTCCATTGGCTCGAATAGAAACAGGACCAAGCCCTTAGTGTTTTTTTTAGGATTTGGCTAATTTAAACTGCTGCTAACACGTAATGCACCAGATACCAACCTGAATGGTGTTCAACTGAACTTTATATCCAGGGCATATTTCCTTTAGAAATCAAAAGACACAGGAGAGAAGGTGGCTGGAGTTTTGTAGCCAAATGCTGAATAGACTAGACCAGTGGAGATTGTTCCCTACATATTCTGGCTAGACATGCAGTTGTGGTGGACCTCATGCTTTGTTGTCAGCAGCTGTATGAAGTGAGGGAGTTTCTTGCTTGGGCAATTGACAGGAGGTATATTGAGTTTTCTCCTAAAATAAAGTTACGGTCTAATGGTTAGACCAAGGAGTCTGTGTGGAGGAGAAGCACTCCCTTGTTCTGTTCCTATTTCTGCTGCTGACTAATTGTGTGACCTTGTGCAAGCCAATTCATGTCTCTGTGTCTCAGTTTTCCCAAAGGTAAAATGGGAATAATATCATGTACCGCAAAGGGGTATTGTGAAGCTAAATGCTTTAGTATTTGCAAAAGGCTTTGAGATCTTCAGCTGAAAGTTTCTGTGACACTGTAAGGTAGTATTCTCTATGTTAGAGGTCACTCTCATATTTTATGCACAGTAGCTTCTGGTTTTTCTACTTTACATTGTAGCTAGGGAAGATAAAATATAATCTTATAGATAGCATATTTGATTTTCTAGTTGAGTACCTCAGAGACTCGCTTAAGCAGACATGATCGCAAACACAAGGTCTGCACCATGTTTTCATACTAAATTGTGGCAAGGAAACACACCACTTTTCTCCCAAATCTTGTACAGGAACCTACCCTGTAACATGCCAACAGCCTGCTTTTTGAATGACTGAGCATACACAAGTCTATGTGTACCTTACACAGACAGTTCCCCATAGTAACTTTCACAAAGCAACCTCACTTCATTATTTCCTTATTTCGTTTCATTCTTAAGGTTCAATTGTCTATAATAAACCCAGACTTCCATTTGACCATCTTTGATTTTCACCTTTGCCGACTTATATCGATTAAACACATGTCTCTATGAGTTTATTCTTACCACGTATCTCTCAGAAAAACAGCTGGGAGTAGTTGATAGTGTTGAAATGTGCTCTATTTATCTTTACATCCCCAAATGCACAGGAGAGGGAGATGATGTTTGCTTGGTCATTTTACTGATAACTGCTACAGTAAAATTCAGTAATATAGTATCCCTCCCTCCCTACTTATCTGGAATGGCCTTTCCTCCCAGGTCTTACCGCAGAGGCTGTTAGTGCCATGACATTACTCCATGCATTTTGCTTTTGTTGATGATATCACCAGTGTGAATTTCAATTGAGTTCGTAATTAATGCCACTCTCAGAGTTTCTCTTGGAATTAGAAATATCAATCAATGGAAATAGTATACGGGTCTTTAGGTTTTGTAAAAAACTTTTTCCTGTACTAAAATGTAATGGAAATTTGAACTGAGAGTTTCTTATTAAAGATGGACTGGAAAACAGCATTGATTATGCCAAGATCTAGCAACAATATTCAGTATCTCTTCTGCAATAAGTGATGTTGCCGCTACCACCTACACATCAATAGAAATATTAACAGTGCCATTACTTGTCACAGGAGAAATACAGAAACTGTGAAATCAAACATGTGAGTAAAAATGATTTTCAACTATGTTAATTTAAAATGCAAATGTACAGGGAAAAATTGTCATTTGAAGGAGATAGAGTGACAGCTGTGCAGCTGGAGTGACAAAGGAGAATGTGATGCATTGTCTATTCCTTGTTTATTACTTAAAGACTTTATTAGCTAATTAAATTTTAGAAACATCTTTTCAGTTCATCTTACAAAGAGAAATATATTATTTAACTCCTAATCTAAATGTTCATCTGGGGAACTGCGAGTGTGCATATCATTTGCCCGATTACAAGAATGTGTAGCAAAACATAATGGAAAAAGGAACGGTAGCCACATACAATATAAGAACCATTCAGATGCGGTAATTCAGGTGTTCCCATTAGAGAGAACTATTGCTTTTTGGGTTACAGAAATACTTTGTGATTAAAGCCACATGGTGGTTCTGGGTTGCAGGGACCCACATGAATGTTTTTCTGGTTTCTGACCTTGAGAATTCCACTTTGAGATTTAGATTTCCACAAAACTCAGAGTGAAACTGTTTCCAAACCACTGTGTTATATCTGGTTTCTCTGTGAAGCTAATTCAAAATTGGGTTCAGGTATACTCAGAAAATTCAAGAACATTAGTGAAGCTTTTGGTGAACCTAGTTGGTAATGAGAGGTGAAATCTGACGAGACTCATGTGGTTTGAGTTCCAGAGAGATGTGGGCTCAAGTTGTACAGTATGGATCCAGGATGAGATCTGAACAAACCCAAACAATCAGCATTCTGATCTGGTCAATGCACAATTAAAAGCCAGCTGTGGATCTCAATCCAAACTCCCAGGATTTGAATTCAGTCTCCTGAGCCAGATTAATCTCTAGTTTCATGTTTTCTAATGAAAGATTTCCATAGCTCAATTTGTTGACTTGGATTCTAGCCACAGCAACTTTTTGACCAAAGTTCTCTCAAGACAAGGAGTGGCATGTTAGCGCTGTAAAACTGTTCTGCTGTCTGCAGAGTGCCTGCCTTAGACGCTGTGGACTCCAAAGTGACATCCGTTCTTCATAAATGATTTGAAAAGATGCATGATGATTACAATGTAAAGATGATCCCAAGGTGGAAAGTCTGAATCTGGACATTAGGTATGGTCCATTAAAAAGACAGGACATATTTGTGAAATCGAGATCTGCATTTGAATGTCAAATACATCCGAAGTTCATTTTGGATCCAGAGGTGAGGTTTGGGCTTATTCCCAATCCTGAGAACTAGTAACTGCTCTTCTGAGAATTGTTACCTCTTTGATGTATGTGTAGAAAGAGTTTATGAAACTTGTACATAGCAAAAGAGCTTTGGAATGAAAACAGACATCTGCTATAGTAATTCAGGACACAACACACTTTCTAAAATTGATGAAAGGAAAACAATACTATAAGAACAGCATCTGTTTGAAGCCCACGACCCTTCAGTTTTGCTCTTGTTCCACCATGCTCAGAGACTTGGTACCACCCTTGCTTTGCTGAGGTGCACTTACTTGACAATTGCTCTCCATTCCATTAATGTTGTATTCCCCACCCCCAAACCCGCATGTACATTTTTTTAAGTTTGCTATTGGGATTTTTACCAACCTATTTTTTGAAGTGAACATGAGCAAAGTTCCAAGTGGCATCAGTGGTGCCGAGTCCTGAGTGTGTTACCCAGTGTTTCTCCGTCATTGCTTAGGAAAGCTGCCAGTTAAATCAATGGGAGTTTTGACAGAGTAAAGGACGTGATCCAGTGAGGATTTTCTATGAATAAGACTTCAGGATCTTGACCATTGGCATCATTTAGACCTTGGCTCAAATAAGGAAAAAATGAATAAAGATCTGAGGCATGGCTTTGTTTTTTTATTTAAATGGGTGGCATTGACTATGTAAATCCCACTAAACATGTTTCCTTTTTGCTGCACAATTTTTGTGTGTGGATTACCAGAGGTCTGAGTGTATAAAAGCCAAGCAAAATTCCAATGAACACTTCAGAGCTTCCGCAAATCCTTTTAACAAAGCACAGTACACACTTAAGCAGATGTTTTTAAAGCCATAAAGGGCTATGTACACAGATATGAATTTCCAAAGTAGTGCAGCATAGCCATAGAAATGAGTTCATTGACACTGGAAATGCAGAATGGTTCCCTATTCTATTTTCCTCTGTGCTTTGCCTGGTCCAATGCTGTAAACATTTCAAGATGTGTCTCTTCCACCACTTCCCTTGGGAAGACTATTCCACAGTTTGACAGATCCAACTGTTAGGAAATGTTTCTTGATTTGGGGCAAAATCTAGCCCTCCTTTCTCGTGTGTAGTTTCATTCAGGCTAATGGGACTGCATACGCAAGTAAAGTGAGCAGGATAGTGCCCATTGAGTCTATAGTTGCCCATCCCATCCTATTAGTTGTTACGAAGGAGAGAATTAAGGAAGACTTTTCAGCACTAACTTATTCATCTCTGATCTCAGTGGAATTCTAATGGGCAGCTGTACTGCTCCAGCCAATGGAGCTAGAGAGAATCAATAATTAAGAATTTTTAATTGAACCTATTCAAACTGTAAATTCCCTTTGGGGAATCATTTTGTTTGCACTACATAGCTTAATATCTAGACAGTGTGACTCTTTTGCGAGTTGAACAATTGATTCTTAAGAAACTTTCCTTCATTGATTGGAACCAATCTGACTTTCTTCCATAATATGAACGACTTTCTTTCTCTGAGTTTCTTTTTTACAAAGTTAATTTGAATGTTACACAGATAAAAATACTGACCAAGAAACATTTTCTTAAAATAAAGACACAATTCAGCCTGCAAGTGAGCATCGAAAAATTGTTTAAAACAAAGCATTCTTAAGAAAGAGAGAGAGAGAGAGTGAACCTGACATGACAGATGTGTAATCACGTTGCTTAATGCACTACTGGAAGGTGCTCAGATACCTGTAATGAGGGTGGCATAAGGACCAGCACAGAATAGAATATGGGGGGGAAAGTGTCAAAGGAATTTAAAATAATGTGGGTAAGTGCTGAGGCAATTGAGTGTCTGCTGGATTAATTGATGTTCCATTATGCAGGGCTCTATGGTCCCCTTCTCTCTGAGAAGAGCAAATAAGAAGAAAAGAAAAAGCCTCAAAGGTCACAGAAGTGGGGAATGGAGCCAATGTCACATGGTACCTCTAAGCCCTTCAGTTCCAATTCTGTGCAGATGTGCAGGCATTTTGGCAGAGCTGGCAGATAGCATCCCAAACAAAACAGTTTTTCTTATAGGCGGGTCGATATCTTGGACAAAATTAATGCTGCACCTGGCAGTACTATGTCTGTCTCTTCACCAGCACTCCTCTAGAGATGGGGTTAATTCACAGACAGAGATGCCAAAGGATCTTTTAGCAATGGCGCTGTAAGGAAGAAGGGGCAACTGGTACACTGCGAGAGTGGGTTGGTCTTTCCCTGTGGATCCATGGAGCTTGAAGGCAGCATCCCTGTACCCTCCCACCTCAGGGAGAATTTGTGCAATACAATCCAAGGTTCATTTCATACCTTTCTTGAACTCTCTGTCCCACTCCTGCACTTTTCATCACATCAGGGGAAAATGTGACCTACACTGATTTACCTACATGCAGAATAAATGGGCACTGCTCAAATATTTCCACAGGGAGTTGCAACATATTTTAATTAGGGATATATGAGCAAGATGTTATTACACTCCAAGAGCCATAGTCACATTAGATGCCTAAGAAATGGAAAATGCTGATTAAATAGATTGTCATTCTCCAAATAAACCATAAATTATGCTAAACTAAGAATAATCCAGTCTCATGCTTCAGGCCATAAACTGATACTTGCAGGGGTACCTACTGCCATGTATAGCACTATAAAGCTGGTCAGGTTGTTCTAGTAGGAGAGTTTTGCATTTTTCTGAACTAACAGACAGGATACCAGACCTGAGAGACAGTTTCTTTCAACTGGTATGGCAAATCTTATACTCTTTTCTTCTCCTTTGACTTAATCCTCTGTAGACCAAAGGGTACAGAGAGATAACTATTTGATATGGCCATAAGTAAAGAGTAACACTTCTTGCACTATTTGGTCACTAGTGGGACAAACACTATCTATGCTATCTATTTATTCATCTTGGATATGTACATAATGCCTATCACCATGGTGATTTTTTTTGTTACTCAGCACGTTGTATTATTCATAATAAACACAGTCATTAATCATTCCTGTGCAGAAGCCAAGAATAACTGAAGCTATGAAATATCCAATATATACTTGATGAGCTCGTGTCATGAGGCATTGCTGACTGTGCAGTGACACAAGCAGACATGATCAGCAGAGAATCTGATGGAACATAGTGTACTCAGCAGCGCCTTGACCCACAAGTTTGTAACAAACTGTGTAGGCATTGTGAGCATTAGCATGCAATAAGCCTAGATTGCTTGCAGCTGCTAAATCAGCAGAGGGAATGGATATAGGTCTGCGCACCATTAACATATGAACATAAGAATGGCCATATTGGGTCAGCCCAATGGTCCATCGAGCCCTGTATCCTGTCTTCTGACAGTGGCCAATGCCAGTTGCTTCAGAGAGAATGAACAGAATCGGGCAATTATTGAGTGATCCATCCCCTGTCATCCATTCCTGGCTTCTGGCAGTCAGAGGTTTAGGGACACCCAGATGATGGGGTTATGTTGGCTAACAGCCATTGATAGACCTATCTTCCATGAACTTATCTAATTCATTTTTGAATTCAGTTATAGTTTTGGCAAAGGGTTCTGCCGGGTCACTCTGCACTGTGCATTGTGGAAGAAGTACCGGTACTTCCTTTTGTTTGTTTTAAACCTGCTGCCTACTAATTTCACTTGGTGACCCCTGGTTCTTGTGTTACGTGAAAGGGGTAAATAATGCTTCCGTATTGTTTTCCTCCGCCCCATTCACAATTTTATAGACATCTATGAGATCCCCCCTCAGTCATCTCTTTTCTAAGATGAACAGTCCCAGTCTTTTTAATCTCTCATATGGAAGCTGTTCCATGCCCCTAATAATTTGTGTTGCCCTTTTTCTGTACTTTTTCCAATTTTAATATATCTTTTTTGAGATGGGGCAACCAGAACTGTATGCAGTACTCAAGGTGTGGGTGCACCAGGGCTTTAGAGAGTGGCATTATGATGTTTACTGTCTTATTATCTACCCCTTTCCTAATAGTTCCTAACATTCTGTTAGCTGTTTTGACTGCTGCTGCAAATTGAGCAGATGTTTTCAGAGAATTATTCATGATGACTCCAAGCTCTCTTTCTTGAGTGGTAACAGCTAATTTAGACCCCATCATTTTGTATGTATAGTTGGGATCATGTTTTTCAAAGTGAATTATTTTGCATTTATAAACACTGAATTTCATCTGCCATTTTGTTGTCCAGTCATCCAGTTTAGTGAGATCATCTGCAAACTTGGCCACTTCACTATTTACCACTTGTTTCAGATCATTTATGAGTACATTGAATGGCACAGATGTCAGTACAGATCCTTAGGGGGACCCTGCTATTTACCTCTCTCGATTCTGAAAACTGACCAGTTAGTCCAACCTTTTGTTTCCTGTCTTTTAATGAGTTACTGATACATGAGAGGACCTTCCTTCTTGTTCCATGGCTGCTTATGAACATTTGGTGAGGGAGCTTGCCAAAGGCTTTTTGAAAGTTCACATATAGTATATCCACTGGATCCTCCTTGTCCACATGGTTGTGAACCCTCCCTTTCAGAAAATTCAAATAGATTGGTGAGGCATGAGTTCCTTTTACAAAAACTATATTGACTCCTCCCCAACAAATCATGTTCACTATGTGTCTGATAATTCTGTTCTTTACTGTAGTTTCAACCAGTTTGCCTGGTACTGAAGTTGCGCTTACTGGCCTGTAATTGTCAGGATCACTCTGGAGCCTTTTTTAAAGATTGACATTAGGTTATCTATCCTCCAGTCATCTGGTACAGAAGCTGATTTAAGTGATAGGTTACATACCACAGTTAGTAGTTCTGCAATTTCATATTTGAGTTCCTTCAGAACTCATGGATGAATGACTTATTACTGCTTCATTTATTGATTCAATTTACTTCAGTAAAAAGTCTTTCAAGTAAAGCATACATGGGACCTCATACACTTCAGAAGGAAAATTGGGCCCACATTATTTCTACAAAATCTAATTTCAAAATTAATGAAAGTTTCAAACAGGTGTTTTGAAGATTTCATTAGGAATATTTTCCCTGTTTAGACATTTTGCATATGGCGTTGGTGTGAAATCGATGACTATTAAGCTGTTAAGGGGGCTTTGGGCAGGGCAGGGAATTTGAGACTCTAAAATGTCTTGAGATCCAAAGTGTATATTCATCCTCAGTAAAGTGTACTGAGGGACTGAGGAGAAGTATAATGATCCTGCAGGCGGATACAGCTTCTAGACTTTCCCCAGGAAAGCCAAATTCTGCTTCTACTGGAGTCAGTGGCAGTTTTATCATAGATTTTAGAGGGACAGAATCCCACCCTCAGTTATTTAGCTCTCCAGTCTCCACTCTACTGTGAGAATTTAATAAGCTATCCTCTCTAGTGGTTAAACTCCCTGGTAATCCTGAAATCACATCAACTTGACTTCCCCCTGCCATTCGCAAATACTTTTCCATTCACTAGTGCCAATTCCCTTCTTCTGAACCCTCCTGGTTAAGTGCTCTGTCCCACCTCCTAGTTGCTAGGGTCTTCCTCTTACTCCCCAAACAAATCCTGACTGACCCCACCTTCCAGACTTCAGAACACTTGGAGCTAAATCCACAAAGGGATTTAGGTGCTTAACTGCCATTTTAGGGGCCTAAGTCCAAAATTTAGATGCTAAAACCCCCACTCAGCAGCTGCCTAATCCTGTAGGCACCTAAAGGCCCCAGGTGCCTAAGTTTCCACTGATAAAGTCTCTTAGGTGCCTAAGAATCTGATGATGGGCATGCACACAGCCATCTAAGTTCTGATGCCCACCTCATGCCAAAACCCTGACAGGATCCTCAGACGAGGCATTACCTCACCTATCCTGCCTGAGGGGCCCTGACCCAAAAGACAGGCTTTTCTGAGGCAGCCTTAGAACTCACTTACTGGATTGCCCCCTGCACAAAACATGGTGGCAGTGGTGCACTTCTTATATCCTGTAGTCCACTGGTTAGAGCATGCACCCAGGCTGTGGAAGATTTGGCTTCTAACCCTCACTCTCTTTGAGAGGTGCAAGGACTTGAACCCTTATCTCCCACATAAACCCATCTAACCAATGGGCACTCAGGTATTTTGGGATGGATTTCTCAGTCACTCCTGCTGAAGCTGTATTTTGAATGAAATACTTAAATATTCATTGGGCTATTAGAGTGCAAGAGCATGTGAGACTGACTCTATAGCCCCGTTGTTAGGGCACTTTCTGGGGATATGGGAGATTCAGGTTCAAGTCCCTGCTCCAATGAATAGTTTATACAAACTTCAATAGCTGCAAGAGGAGACACTGAGAACAGCTCATTATAGTACACCCCATAGCACAGTGGTTTGGGTACTCCCCTGTGAAGTGGGAGACATAGATTCAAGTCCCTGTTCCTCTTAGAGTAAAGATTTGAAAGTGGGTGAGTACTGTAACCACCAGGCTATTGGATAGAAGAAGGTTGTTACTGCTGCTTCCTTATTTTATTTGTTTTTTGTGAGACAGGGATGACCTGCCTTAGGTACCTAAATCCAGGAGTGGGGTCTCAGCTATGAACCCCAAATGGACCTAGGCACCTAGCTCCCTTTGAGAGGTGGAGCCTAGGTCACACCCCTCTCCTTAGCATTCCCTACTGGCTATCTTAGGCCGCTCCCCACTCAGCATGCTGGCTTCTGTGAATCCCATTTGCTGGTGACTAATTCTCCCCATGCATTGTACGCGGAGCCTGGCTGCTCTATTGGATTCCAGCAGGCAGCAGGAAGCCTCAAGTTAGGTGTTGCAGTGTTGAGCCTCAGTCCTCTTTGTGGCTCTAGCCCTTGGTTTCTGGGTACTACTACAGGGAAATGCTAGTATGTGGTGTTGTAAGAGTCAAGGAACATCTTGTGTTATGGTTCTGACTCCAAGTCATATGTAGGGTTAAAGAGCCTCATTTCTTGGCCACAATTTCTGAGATGTATTTCTAAAAATGAGTCTATTATCACCTGCTTCAGGGATCAACTCTTCATTCCATTTATAAGATGGTGGGAATCAAGGAATATTTTAATGGCCTGGTCAAATAATTCTCTGCATCTCAAAACATCAGACAGCAGACAACCTCAGGGATTATGTAAAGCAAAATGAAATACCCATTAAATATAATAACAACCCTAATTTCTTTCATTGCTCATACCTGGGGATTTATGCTTCTTGCTGGCTGTTTCTTGTAATACAAGTTAATGCCTTTTTTGGACATGCATGGAAAAAAAGAATGGAAGAGTACCCAACAGGCCATTAAAGAAATGTTCTTTAACTCGTCATGTTACCATCTTGCATATAGTCTCTTTACTTAATCCTAGTGGGACTTGAACAGAAAGTGGATGGGAGAACTGAGAGGGGAAAATATAGGTGTCCAGTCTCTACTGCCTTGCACTTTGTGTCATCATTTACAGTAGTTCAAAGTGGCTTCACATGATTTTTGTCCTCATTTTGCACAAGTGTAAACGGTTACACAAGATTGTAGAAAATCGTCAGGCCTGGAGCATTGTAAAAAATGGTACTGGTCATTCAGAACGCAGCACTATGGTCCCTGTTTCAGCAAAATTCTGAAATATGTAAACAGCTTTAAACACCCCCACTGAAATCAATGGAACCTGCTAACATACTTAAAGCAAGGCGTGTGTTTAAGTAACTTGCTAAATTGGGGCCTCAGTCAGTGATGCCTGAGTTTGGTTTCTGGGGCACTGTGCTGCTGGAAGTTCTCTCACTAGAGTGAAAACAAGATCCTAAATGGTTTGGCCCATTAAAGATTTGATGGCACTTTTTGCAAGCATAGGGCTGTTAGCCCTAGTGTCCTGGTCGAACTCCGTTTTATTATGGCTAAGGTTTTAAAAAACAGATGCCAAAAGTTAGGCTTTTGAATCTTCATTAAGGCATCTAAAGAAATGACCTGATTTTCATAAAGGCTGAACAATCAGCAGCACTCACTGAGGTCAATAGGAGCTGCGGGAAGCTCAGCATTTTGGAAAAGCAGGCCACCGATATGTATCTTCAATAGCTTCAAACGGAGATGGTGTTGTTTACTTTTCTGTCTGTCTACCCACCTACCTTAGGTACTTGTGTGGTCCCATTACTGTAATGTCAGAGCACCTCTAACCTTTTAATCATAGAATAATAGAAATGTATGTCTGGAAGGGACCTTGGGAAGGAGTCAAGTCTAGTCCCCTGCGCTGAAGCAGGATGAAGTAAACCTAGACCATCCCCAAGAGGTGTTTGTCCAACTTGTTCTTAAAAACCTCTAGTGATGGGGATTCCACATCTAGTGATGGGGATTCCACAACATTCCCTTGGAAGCCTGTTCCAGAGCTTGACTACCCTTCCAGTTAGAACATTTTCCCTAATATCTAAACTAAACATTCCTTGCTCCAGATTATGCCCATTCCTTTTTGTCCTTCAGTGGACATGGAGAACAATTGATCACCATCCTTTTTATAACAGGTCTTAACATATTTTCAGACTGTTATCAGGTCCCCCCCTCAGTCTTCTTTTCTCAAGACAAAACATGCCCAGTTTTTTTTAACCTTTCCTCAAGGATTGGGTTTTCTAAACCTTTTATCACTTTGGTTGTTCTCCTCTGGACTCTCTCCAATTTGTCCACATCTTTCCTAAAATGTGGTACCCAGACCTGGACACAGTACTCTAGCTGGGGCCCTCACCAGTACTGAGTGGAGAGGGATAATTATCTTGCATGGCTTGCATACCACACTCCTGTTAATGCATCCTGCATCACACTATTGACTCTCATTCAATTTATGAGCCACTAGAATCACCAGATCCTTTTCGACAGTACTACCATCTAGGCAGTTATTACCTATTTTGTAGTGTGCATTTGATTTTTCCATCATGAGTGTAGTACTTTGCAGCTGTCTTTATTGAATTTTGTCTTGTTGATTTCAAACCAGTTCTCCAATTTATCAAGGTTGTTTTGAATTCTAATCCTGTCCTCCAAAGTGCTAGCAACCCCTCCAAGCTTGGTTCCATCTGCAAATTTTATAAGCATACTCACCACTCCAGAGAAACTAAATGACTTGCCCAGGGTCACCCAGGAAGTCTGTGGCAGAGGAGGAAATTGAACTCCAGTCTCCCAAATCCCAGTCTAGTACCCCATCCTCACTCTCTGTCACTACATAACACTAACCACTTATTTCCATTTACCCTAAAGGTGGTTCAATTTAACAGCAAACTAAAGCATTCCCTCCTTATAGCTTCAAAGGTAAATATGGCGTTTTGGGCTCATTAGGATGCAAGACTCTATAGTAAACCACTAGATCAAATTCAGAACCAAGTTACCACAGAGAGATGCCAAGAAGTCATGCCCACTTACAGTAGGTCTGAATTTGGGTGATAATGACTGAGTCCTGTTGGAAATCTCCAAGAATCCCTTGCTCACACATAGTTGGGGTTTTGTTTGTTTTTAATAAATGGTAGGTGTTTTGTAAAGTTGCTAGTGATATACATATATATCAGAACTCAAGGCATCTAAGTCTTCTTGTGTGGCTTCATTCTTCCTTTCTTTGTACATAAAAATAGAACCAGATGCAGAAAAAGAAACCTGAGATCAATGACAAAGATCAATGTCTTTGGTTGTTTTTTGTAATTAGTGTTCTTTATAGAACCTGACTTCATGGCAGTTTAAAACCAAAACGGAAATCATATTTTCAGCATCGTCTCTACCCTTAAGGGTACAACAATCATCCAGCACTAATTGGGTGACAATTCCAGGCTGCAGAATAACAATGGAGCAAACCTTCCTTAGGGGATATTTGAAAACAACTCCCCTAAAAAACAATTTGCTGTTTACTGTACTCCAAGTCCTTTCACTTTGCTGGACCTAACATTTCCCTTAAGAGGATTTTTTGGAATGTCTATAAGTTCCAAACTAAGTCATGTCTAAACACAAAAACAAAAACAAACAAACAAAAAACCAATCCTAACAAACTATGTAACTTTGTTTCCTTGTAATTAAGCTCTGCTGCCTCTCATCTGAGGTGAAATTTCTTGACTATAATAGAATGATTGGCCTGTCAAATGCTTGGCAGAGTTATTTATTCCTTTCTTTCACTTGTCATGTAGCTACATGCAGAGAAAAGACACGATTAGGCTAGGGTAGAGGTTGTGAAAATGTGTTTGTTCATCTGGAAACTGGAGGGTTTATTTTTAAACCCTACAGTTGGATTTTGGTTCTATTTCAAAAGCTTTTGAAAATATATTTAGGCAAACAGGTTCGTTATTTAAATAACATTAAAAGAAACTAATTAGCACTCTTTATCCAAATAAGTAGGTGGTGAAATTGTTTGCAGAAGCTTATGGATTGATGTGACTACTCCTAATCATTGAGTTTAAATGTGTGCTATGTCTGTCTCATCAAGGCTCGTCTGTCAGCCTTGTATCTGAATTGGGACCGTGAATGAAATCAGGAAATTACATTCTATTTTGATTTACCCTCTCCCTCATGTTCAGTTTGAGGGAAAACATTTCCTCCCTTATTCTTTACAGTCACAGTAATGTTCATCCGGGGTGCACAAGTTGGAGCATTCTTGATTTAACAGAGATGACAGGCTGGGTTTTTTTCGTGAGGTGTCTGAGACTTTGGAATGTGCTCCCAGTCTAAGTCTGTTGGTCTTTAGGGCATGCTACAAAACTTTCAGAGAGGAAGTGCGTAGCTTAGGGCTGGCGTGGATGGATGGGGGAGTCTGAGAGACTGGGTAGTGGCTGTCAGGAAGGTTTGTTTTCTCCTTTGCTGGGTGAGAAAATTACTGTGTTAGCATATTTTCCTTCATTGATGTGTATTTCCTAAGATCTCTCAAAGAGGCCTAAACCTTTTGTATATGCTTGTTTTAGGTGTATAATGAAATAAATCAAATGATAATAAATAAAAATACAGCTATGGAGCAGTGAAAGTCAAGAGAGGATTTTGCCCAGTGTAGTATATTGGTTTCTGTGTATATTTAATGACAACCCTAGATTTGTACACTCTCAGTATTTGGGAAAGTTTGGCTCTAAATCTAGATTGGGACAGAAAATATTACATTGCCTGTATATAAATTCATGGTATGCCCACATCTTGAATACTGTGTGCAGATCTGGTTGCCCCATCTCAAAAAAGATATACTGGAATTGGAAAAGGTACAGAAAGGGGCAACAAAAAATGATTAGGGGTATGGAACAGCTTCCATATGAGGTGAGATTAATTAGATTGGGACTTTTCAGCTTGGAAAAGAGACGACTGAGAAGGTATATGACAGAGATCTATAAAATTATGAATGGTGTGGAGAAAATGAATAAAGAAGCATTATTTACCCCCTTCACAAAACACAAGAACCAGGGGTCACCTGATGACATAAGTAGGCAGCAGGTTTAAAACAAGCAAACAAAAGGAAGTATTTCTTCACACAGTGCACAGCCAACCCGTGGAACTCCTTGCCAGAGGATGTTGCAAAGGCCAAGACTATAACAGGGTTAAAAAAAGAACTAGATAAGTTCATGGAGGATAGGTCCAACAATGGCTGTTAGCCAGGGTGGGAAGGGATGGTGTCCCTAGCCTCTGATTGCCAGAATTTGAATGGGCAACAGGGGATGGATTACTTGATGATTACCTGTTCTGTTTATTCCCTCTGAAGCACCTGGCATTGGCCACTATTGGAAGACAGGATTCTGGGCTAGTTGGAGCTTTGGTCTGACTCAGTATGGCCATTCTTATGTTCTTATTGGGATCTGAACGTTATGACCATCTCTATAATGGGGCCAAAGCAAAATCCTGGGTTTGTATACCCCAAATGTTGAGTAGGTCCATTTCTAGATCTAATATTGTAGCTTGAGCTCCTTTGTTCCACTGTGAAATCTGAATTCTTTGCAAAACCAGTCTTAGGCTTGCAGACCTATTATATTCTGACCAGAATTATCCTCAAACCTGGGAGAAAGATACCCATTTGAATGTTTGAATCCATATTTTCTCTCATACAAACACTCACAATTACTCATACATCAAGTGTTATTCATACCCAATCACTCATGAATCAACCCTTCTAGAAATAGCAGGGTTAGCTAACCTGACTGAAATGCATGCATTATGTGTGCTTCCGTAGTTCACATTAGCCATGAATAGTATGTCATTTCCCCCCACTCTTTTTACACCGAGCCCTGCAACAGGGAGCCTATTTTTCCTATCACTGGAAAGGAATATCTCTTCCCAAGGTCAATGGGAATTACTTTTATCCTGTGAAAGAAGAACAGGGCCCCAATTTTTCACATTTCAAGGGTGGGAGGCCAAAAAAATGCTGTATACAGTGTGGCATGGCTAAGCCTTGGAAAGCTGTGAACATAGATAGGCATTCTCAGCATTCATTTGAAGGGCAATCTGCAAAGCACCAGCATTGTAAGGGATTAGCCTTGTCTACCTAGAATTAGGTTTTGAGAAGCAGAGAGCAGGAGGCTAGGTATGTCTCCATACCTAGCAATGGTCCTTCCTATACACCAACATTTCTGACAAGGGAGAAGATAGAGAAGGGGGCATTGTATAGTCAGTCTGAGTTTGTCAGCATAGGGAGGCACCGAAAGATTCTTTGGTCCCATTAAAATACTGCCAGCGAGAAAGAAATTTTCATAGTCTTAATATTTGGAAATGGAGGACCACAGGAGTTCTGATGTATTGGATTAAAGTTTTTTAAATCCTGGGGCATGTTCTTCTATTAAATGTTTTAGGAAATGTACCATCCCACCCATGTGACTTCAGGCTCTAAAATTATTGTTACCCAGCATATGCATGGCATCAGAAAAGTTTGGCCTTTGCTTCCAAAATGTGCTGTCTGCACTGAGAGTAATGAAGAAAACGTAAAGTTAGTGTGACAGTGAGATGTATTGAGGCTAGGGACAACTGCATGCCTTTGACTGAACATGCTGTAGTATGAGAATCTGTTTTATGCCAGCTTCTGTTCTTTACAAGGCCTGTGACAGACTCCAGACCTGCTGCTTTCTCTTAGTCTTGTTACAAACAAGCACTGAATCAGTGTATGGCTAGAAAGTGGAAAATGTTTGTCAAAGTGCCTGATCCGGCAAGGTGCTAATTGCACGGCACAGCTCTGCGAATCCTGTCACATAGGCGCCGACTCCATGGGTGCTCCAGGGCTGGAGCACCCATGGAAAAAAATCAGTGCGTTCTTAGCACCCACCGGCAGCCAAGCTCCCCCTGGCACCCAGGGCCTTCAGTCTGCTGGTGACTCCCTGACCAATTCCTCTCCCTCCCACTGGAGCTCAGCAGTTCTGCAGTGTGCAGGAGGTGCTGGGAGGGAGGGGGAGGAGCAGGGATGGGGCGTGCTTGGGGGAGAGGGCAGAAAGAGGCGGAGTGGAGTGCGGAGCCTTGGGGGAAGTGGTGGAGTGGGGGTGGGGCTGGAGGTGGGGCGGGGTGGAGATTTGGAGGAAGGGGTGGAGTGGGGGTGGGGCCTGGGACTGAGCAGGGGTTGAGCACGCCCAAGGAAAATTGGAAGCCAGCGCCTGTGTGCTGTCAGCCCGTTAAGGGAAAGGAACTGGAGAAAGGAGGGTGTGGATCAATTAGCAATTCACTTTTCCATTTTTGAGCACAAAAAAGAAGAAAGAGCATCAATAGCAAATCCAGTAAGTGCAAATCCAGTTTCAAATATTTTTCATTTTTGCCCTAGTACTTGGCCAAATGCCAATAATCCCTTGCTTTTCAGGGACCATAAAACAAAATCTGTAGGAATGTGAAGGAAGCCATATCCATGAGATGGTACATGACGTGACAGGTGTCCATTTCAGAGGCAAGGCATGATAAAAACAAAGTCCTCTTTACCCAAAGACCTATTTGGCCATCCATCCTTCCAAGGAAAACAAGCAAACTACAGGCTGCCTCAGTACTTGTCTACATACAGTGATATTCCTGATCAGCTGGTTCTGACCAGCTCAATGTGGGAACACTCTTATTCTGGAAAAAAGGAGTGCCTTATTCCTATTTGGCTTAACCTCCTCTGATTAAATTAAACGAAACCTTTTTAAATTAAAGAGTGACTACACATAGAGCTGGTCAGCTCCACCTATTGAACTTCAAATTCATACCCTACCTTAATCTGCATTAACTTCAAGTGTAGACAAGCCTTCAGATTCAGCTGGGCTGTATTCTAATTGCTTTCATTGTGTTTCAGCCTCAACACTGTGGGACTGGAAATTCTCATTGTCTGTAGTAAGAGTTTTGAAGAGCTGGTGCAATTACTGCTCAGGTTTGGCAGGTTTCAGCTCTGGTGGCATTTGAGGTGTGGCATACTCTTAAGTGAATCATAGCATCAAAGACATTACAGCTGGAAAGACCTATTAGATCATCTTGTCCATACTTCTGTAGGTGTAGGGTTATTCCCTAAAGTATGTTTTCTAGTGCATTGAGTGGCTGTCCCACAATTTAATTGACCTCATTGGTAGGAAGATCTTCCTGATGATCAACCTAGATTTTTCCTTTCTGAATTTCATCTCCTAAACCTTTTATGAGTCTCTAAAAAATCCCCACACTCCATGCTAGATGTGGCTGCATGTCAGTAGTAGATGAGTAATCTCGCTTTACGCAGAATCTGGGATCCTTTAGGATGAACAAACCTATATTATTCTTATTTCTTTAGATGTACATGGCACTGCAAAATAGGTAAAATGGAAAGAAAATGTAGCACAATGGCTACCTGGAATACCTGATAGTAAGAATGGAATTCACTGGATTGAAACCTGGAATAGCCACAGCATAATTGTGACATAATGAAAAGGAGTACTTGTGGCACCTTAGAGACTAACCAATTTATTTGAACATGAGCTCTCGTGAGCTACAGCTCACTTCATCGGATGCAGTGAGCTGTAGCTCACGAAAGCTCATGCTCAAATAAATTGGTTAGTCTCTAAGGGGCCACAAGTACTCCTTTTCTTTTTGCAAAAACAGACTAACACGGCTGTTACTCTGAAACCTGAAATGTGACATAATTGTGTTTCTGGATGTATGTTACAGGCACTTGTACCAACTCCACAGACTTCCTGAAAGACTCTCTTCCCATCATCTTAAAACTCATCCCACCCTGCTTCTCACCTAAATGATAGCCAAAGGGTTAAGGCATGCCATCTGTCATGTGGGATTTTGTACCCTTGGGGGAGTTCATTCCTGCACTGTCATGCTTTCCATGTGTTCCGACAAGGAAGTTACAGAGTGTCACTGGACTCCTGCTAACAGAATTTGCTGCACAATTTCCATATTTTGAAGCTGTGTTGGCTAGCTCTGGGCTTCCTGGCTGAGACAGGCTTGTGGGCACTAGACAGTGCTGCTAACTGTAGCTAACTAGTGCCAAACAATGACTCGCCTCCTCTCTCAGAAAGGGCCCTATGAATAAATGGTTTAATCCTATCCTGTTTTGTTCCAAGGGTCCTTAATCCATTTTGTATGATCTGTTTTTCATGCTATTAGAGAGCATCTTCCATTATCTAGACTATGGCATACAGAGTTCATTGTAGCACCTGAACTGATAGACTAAGAGGACTGTTTTTTTTCCCCTCAGGGAGATTTTTTGTTAAATTCATACAGTAATTACATAAAGCAATCAGGGTGGCAACGTGGTTAAATAAAGCAGTCTGGGTGGAGTATGATATGCCAGCTTAATCTCTCTATATGTATAAAGGTCTTTATTCTAATGTCTTCCTCAAGGTAGGGAGAGAGGTTTTCTAAAAGACAGTGACTGCAGATAAATTTCAGAGATATCCTTGATTACTCTTCTCAACCCCCTTAGTATTTTACAGAGATCACTGAAGTGGTTCTCACACAATATTTTTGGAAAAGTTGATGACTCAGACCTGGATCATTTCTTGTACATTCAGCATGGATAGGCTGCAGCTTTAATTTCCTGAGGAGTTTTAATAATACTAGATTTGACATGTTCAAAATGCTGTACAAACTTGAACTATTTTATCCTTCCAACACCTCAGTGAAATAGTTATAATAGGTAAGTAGCATTATTAAAGTCGAACAAATAACAGTAACTTATTAATTGCCACGTTCCACCTCTTTTTCTGCAAATGAAATGTTCATAAGCAAATTGTAAATTTTTTCGGGCACTCATTATTCATTTGTAAATTTCTTAGCATATATTTTCCTCCATACTAATAGCTCAAAGTAATGGTTTGGAAAAAAAAAAGGGGGATATGCAAACATCCCTGTTCCCCCTGTTGTATTGCTTAGCTATCCAGGTCACATGATACTGTTTCTGTTCCCTGATAGGATGATTTACGTAATTAACCAACAGGGTTTTTTTGTTTGTTTGTTTGTTTTTTACAACTCAATAAAAAATGAAATTCACTTGATGGTTATTGGAGCATAGAGTTTCCTTTCTGTGTGTATATCTGCTGATAATGCCTGTAAGCTCAAATGTCTGTAAAAAGCAAACCTAAAGGTTGCATCCACAATTGACTAGAGATGCATTTCCAAATTTAAATTAATATTCATAGGAAATATTTTCACTCTTTGCTCTGCTATAATTATTATCTCTGTTTACATGCGGGAAACTGAGGCTGACTTATCCAAGGCTACAGAGAGTTGGTGCCAAAGCAGAAACTGGAACTCCAGCATTCCTGGCTCCTATTCTTGTGCAGTCCATTGTGGATCTGGAACTTGCCCCTCAAATTCAAACTAAAATTTAAAAGGGTTCTGCTGTCCCAGAGAACTAAGAAAAAGATAAGACAGGTAAAATATAAGCTTCAGCTTCTATTGAGAAGGACACTTACTATAACAGTGCATTGAAAATGAATGAGGTATAGTATGTGGCTGAACTCTTTCCCATCATGGTATCATATTGCACAATGAGGTGCAATATGAGTGTTTTCTTCTCTCTCTGAAGTATCTGGCACTGGCTATTGTTTAAGGCAGAACCTTGGACTAGAGATATGATTGATGTGTTCTGATGTGGCAATTCCTGTTTCTAAGATTAGTTCACCATCTTATGATAGTATTCAACTCTCACTGTCCCCACACCTATTTCTCTACCCGTCTGCAAAATTATGTGCAAAACTGTGGAAATTCCCTCCACTCGCATAATTTCATGCCACTTGTTTTTCTGCCCACCCACCCAATTTAACAAAACACTGTCTTTAGAGACATCCACAATTATGCAGTTTTGTCTGTTTACACAGTGAAAAAAATTCACTCGTCAACCATATTTATTTCCTCCCAGCAATTTCCGTATCAAATGAAGGTTACAAATGTGTGAAGGTTACAAATAAAAAGATGATTTTCTGAGTTGCAAACTCAGACTTGGCTATAAGAACCAGGTTGGGTTCTTTCCATTTTGTGCATCATCTCCAATAATAAGGGATGGGCCCCCTGCAACATCTCTGCAGGCTCACTGCCTTCTAGTTGGACTTTTGGAGACACCAGTGCAGTCCCATTGCCCTCAGTGGGTTTTCAGAGGTGTAAATGATTAAAGCTAAGTAAATAATCTCTCATTGTTCCACAAGAAGGAATAGAATCTAGCTCACTCAATCTTAGCTGTGTTAACTCTGCAGGGCTAATAGGAATAAAAATCTGGACAACCCTATTGTCACTAGAGTCATCAGATCTGACTCTGAAAATGAAAAAGGAGCTGTTCTGGTGAGGAAGAAGCAGAAATGCACTCTTCTAGTGGACAGCAAAATGGATTAGGACACAAGAGACAAAATTGCTGCTGGCCTGCTGGGTGACCACAGGCAAATTACTTCATCTTCTTCATCAGTTGCCCCATCTGTAAAACAAGGATAATGATACTGCTCTTCTTTATAAAGCACTGAGAGATCTCCTGAGGAAAAGTGCTATATAAGAGCTACGGATTATTATTATTCTCAGAGGAGAACCAGACTGAATGTAAGAAGACAGGCATATTTCCTCACATTAACTTACTTGGCAAAACATAACTGTTCCAAACCAGCAGTCAATGACTATGCTTCCCGCGGATGCTGTCTCTCATATGCAATGCACACGCCTGCACCTTCCCTCCCAATTCCCACATGGAACCAGCTATTACTTTAGTCACTGAAAACAAACACATGCCTATTATGGTCTATAAAAATATCATGCTTTTCATTCATATTTACTCTGCACTGGGATCACGTACTGATGGTTAAATACAGGTTGGCAGCCAAACTGCGATTGTGCCTGTTTATATACAGAGTATGTATGGTTTAGGACAGGGGTTGGCAACCAAAGATGGCACGCTAGCCGATTTTTAATGGCACGCTGCTGCCTGCCGGGTCCCAGCCGCCGGCCCCACTCAGCCCGCTGCCAAAACCAGGCCGGGACCCCGGCAGGCAGGAGCATGCCATTCAAAATCCTGCCCGCCCCAGCCTGCTCTTCTGCGCCCCCCACCCCCATCGCAGGGGCAGGGTGAAGAAGCTTGGTCCTGCTGGCTGCTGCTCAAGGGCAGGCAAGCTCCCTCCTCCCCCACCTCTTCCCCCAGCGTGCTGGGTTCCTGCCCCTCCTCCTCTCCCTCCCTGCCACCCATCAGCTGATGGCCCTTGCGAGGGAGGGGGACAAGCGGAGCTGCAGCACACTCACTGCTCCAGGGAGGAGGCAGAGACGAGGTGGGGATGGGGCCTTGGGGAAGGGTGTGGAATATGCCCTCCAGGCCCCTGCTGTGAGCCGCTCTGGGCAGGGGGCTGGCAGCACCCCCATGACCCTAGCCCACACCTCCAGCCCTCTGCCCTGACCCCTACACCACCCCACACACCTCAGCCTCCTGCCCTGACTCCTGCACCCCCCAACTCCCAGACCTCGTCCCTGACCCCTGCACCCTGCCACAACCCCAGCTTTGACTCCAGGACCCCCCACACCCCATGCCCTGAATCCTGCACCCCCTCACATACCCCGAGCCCTCTGCCCTAACCCCGGCACCCCCCACACATACCTAGCCCCCCCACACCCCATGCCCTGACTCTTGCACCTCCCACATTCTCACCCGCACCCTGAGCACCAAATGGGAGCTCCTGCACCCCTTGCACCAAATGAGAGCTGCCTAGGTAAGCACTCCACACCTAAACCTCCTGCCCCAACCCTGACCCCCCTCCCTCATTCTAGCTCCTGGCCAGACCCTACACCCCAACCCCCAGCCTGCTCCTTACCCCCAGCCCTGTTCTCAGCACACTCCCACCATCATCTCAGTGCAGAGAGAGAGGATGAGAATGGGCTAGAATCAGGTAGAAGGTAGGTACCCACTCTATGTGGGCAGGGCTGGGATCCCAGACCGGCAGTGGGCTGAGCCCGGCCAGCAGCCGGGACCCTGGCTGGCAGGAGCCAGCGGATGGAACCCCTGACCGGCAACGGGCTGAGTGGCAGCGGGCTGAGCCGCTCAGCCCACAGCTGATCTGGGGTCCTGGCCACTGGCCCCACTCAGCCCACTGCCGGTCTGGGGTTCTGGCTGCCCGGCCCCTTGCTAGCCGGGGTCCCGGCCGCAGGCCCCGCTCAGCCTGCTGCCGGCCTAGGTGAACGGAATCCCAGGCTGGCAGTGGGCTGAGCAGGCCAGCGGCATAAGATCAGCATTTTAATTTAATTTTAAATGAAGCTTCTTAAACATTTTGAAAACCTTGTTTACTTTACATACAACAATAGTTTAGTTATATAATATATAGACTTATAGAAAGAGACCTTCTAAAAAACGTTTAAATGTATTACTGGCACGCAAAACCTTAAATTAGAGTGAATAAATGAAGACTCGGCACACCACTTCTGAAAGGTTGCCGACACCTGGTTTAGTAGGTTGTTTGTTAATGGAAAGGAAAGACTTGAAAATTCATTCCCGCATGTTTGTATTTGGTACACAACATAAATGTTGCTGTCTAAGTAACAGGGGCGGCACACATCCAGCAGTGTTACTGTGCAAACAGTAACTGTCACACAGATGAATCCAACATGATTTTGGCTTCTGTTTTTTTAAAGTAGTAACGTATTTTGTGTTTATCACTGGCTGTGAATCTGACCATGCAATGCCACCTCTACTCTCCACACAGACAGAGAAAAATGTTCATGCAACAGGTGAGCCACGCACAATGCATGTGACTGGACAAAAACCCACATTTGTGCCAAAACCTGGATGAACATATGGCCTGATCTAGATCCCACTTAAATCAATGGAAAGATTCCCTTTGACTTCCAAGGGCTTTGGATCAGGCCCATACTAGGCAACTGAGGACAAAAAACACCTATTTGCACATGCAGCTAACATTTTGCATATGTAAATGTAGAGTTTTACTCAGGCAGCAGGAATGTGTGCATTTTGTTTGGCTCATCCGTTGTGCTAGGACTGTATAATTTTGGCCCAACCATTCAAATACACAGTGTACAAAGGAGGAAGGGTAGATGAGAGACAGGACAGAGAGGTCTGGGAGAGGGGAAAGAGTATGAGATGGGGGGAAGAAAGAGAAGAGGAGGTAAATGGGTGAGGGCTGGAGAGGCTATGGGTGAGGGAGAGAGGAGGGTCTCAGAGGAGAGGAATAGAAAGGGAAGAAAAGGCAGAGAGGGAAGGAGAGAGAGAGACAAGGGATAGAATAAGACACATTGAGAGAGAGACCCAAATGTGCATGTTCCACCTATTACTAAGCTGGAAAGGAAAGAGGGACAAGAGGATTATGCAAAAAGAAAAGGAGTACTTGTGGAACCTTAGAGACTAACAAATTTATTTAAGCATAAGCTTTCGTGAGCTCAAATAAATTGGTTAGTCTCTAAGGTGCCACAAGTACTCCCTTTCTTTTTGCAAACACAGACTAACATGGCTGTTAGAGGATTATGAGGCAGTTTATACCCTGAGACATACATTTTCAGGTTCTCATTACTACACATCAGGCTTTCCCGAGGTGGCAGAGGGAATGATTCCAACCACCTACAGAGAGAGCTTATTTCCCCCCTTCCCCCGAAACTCCACATAATGTTGACTTGGTTAATAACTAATGCATTCAGTATGACTCTGCTGCATGCTAGCACACACTTCTGGCTTGTGACTGCATCTCTAGTGTGCTCTGTGTAGATCTCCCACTATGCATCCCTGTCTCAAACACACATGTAGGAAGTGGTAGATGGTGGGGAGATTATAAAGTGGGATGGGCAATCTGACTACTCTGTGCAGTGCTGCAAGCTCTATGGGCTGGCCAGGGACCAAATGCTTTGATTAAACATTAGCTTAAGGAAACTGGTGGAGGCACGTGTTCTAAAGTAGAAGGGCGTTTGTAAAGTGTCCTTGACAATAAATTTGAATATCTGAAGCCATTGCGGTTTTTGCTCTGTATTGGTCTAACTTGTGTTCGGGAGAACTGAGGCAAAGCAGCAACACAGACTGAGAGCTGAGGAGGCTGAACATGAAGGTACCGTTCTGGGTTGCTTTTCTTTTTAGAAGTAAACGGCTGGGGGCCATTGTTCATCTTCCTAATGCTGTGCAGGACACAGGCTGTAAATTACATCTGGGAACAAAAGGTTGATGGGAATAGAATCAGGTGCCCAACTTCCCAAGGGAGTGCTTTGCCCTCAAGCCAAAGAAGCAGCTTCTCCAACTACTCAGCACAGACTCTGTTATTCCCTCCCTGTCAGCTCCTGGAGCCCAAGGAAAGGTGCACTCAAGCAGTGTTTGCTACAAGGAAACTTTAGGACCATTTCCATTACAAAACCTTGTTTCAGGATTAGCCATGACAATTAAAGCTAGGCTGAAATTTAGCAAACAAGATTTCAGAGTGGGAACAGAGGAGCAAAACAGATTAACCATGAATGATGAAACAAAGAATGAGTTATTCAGGTGCTCGAATGAATGGTAAAACTTCTATCTATACCATATTCCAGATGTTTTACAGAAAAGCCATTTTAGAAAAAGTTTGAGAGAGTTTAACATTTTTAGTTGTGTTATTTTTGATGTTTTTCTGACTTTGTAGCCAAGTTCTTTTAATTCCATGAATCCAACTGTACAGAGGACTGGGGGAGTAAAAAAACTCTAAGAAATATATTTTAGAAACTTCTAATATTTTTCTATAAAAATATCCTTTTGGTACCTAATAATTTCATGGGTCCAAATCCTCAATTCTGGTAAATCAATGGCATTGTGCTGATTTACTTCAGTTGAGGATCCGGCAGAGGGTTTTTATGTGCCTATGTCATGGTGTTGTCTCAGGTTAAACATAAGTGCTGCATGTTCCACTAAAACGATAGGCAATTCCTTTCTCCAATGTCATAAAGCTCCCTTTTCTAGCCATCTAGCATTGTGGACCCTAAATCTGAGCTAAATTATGATCAACCTACCCCTCAGGCCAATGTATTTTGGGGGGAGAAATTCCACATTTGGGTGGAAAAGGAGGAAATAGTTTTGTGTCAGGTATTGTTTAAAGACAACTGTTTGAAGCTGCTTAATAGTTTGGAATGTTAGAATAAGTCCTAGGGAGATGAATTAGTGGGCAGAGGGCAGGTGAGGTGGAAAAAAGTACATACTAAACGCAATTTATCACCTGGCTCTGCAGTTTATCACATGGGGTGACATCCATGTGATAAATTGCGTTTATCATGTACCTCTGACTGCCTCTCTTGAACTATGCACTAATCCATCTATGCACCTGGACTACTACTAACATTCCAAATCCCTGTACAGTCCCATACAACAATCTACCAAAGAAATATTTTCTAACCAAACCCCACCCCAATGTGGAATTTTCCCCAAAATTACACTATTTTGAGGTGCAGGATTATATTCAGTCCTGGATGAGTGATGGGTTTATGATCTGTTGCCTTGGGACCCACAGAGACTAGAAGTGGAAGCTTTATTCCAGTAGAAAGCCAAGAATTCCCATTTCCAGAGGGGAAAGGCTTTTGAGAAAGATCCTCAACCGCTGTAAATGGGCATAGTTTCTTTTAAGTCAATGGAACTCTACAATTTACATCAGCTGAAGAGCTGGCTTTTTGTTTCTAAAGCTGGTTGGGCCTTAAAACAGTGATGTCTTATGTGTAAAAACAGCTGTTTCATGTAGTTTTTTAGAGTTTTACAACACTGGTTACATGTTTTCCTTCCAATGAGTGAAGTCCAATAGACACATATGGCCAGATTTTTTAAAATCCCAGTAGGTGCCTATCCGAGAACACCTAAACCTTTCATAATCTGGCCCATAGTCCAAAGGTAGTCTAGTTTTACAAGTGGAGAAATATAGGCTATAATACACTCACAATAGGCTATAAGCCTATGAACAATACAAATTTTCTTTTGAAACAATAAGGAGTAGAGAGGTTATTTTACCTCTGCATTTGATACTAGTGCAACCACTGCTGGAATACTGTGACCAGTTCTGGTATCCCCATTCAAAAAGGATGTTGATAAATTGGAGAGTGCTTAGAAAAGAGCCATGGGAATGATTAAAAGATTAGAAAACATGCTTAAACGAAGAGAAATCATTATATCCACTCAGTGAATATGTTTTAAGTGTGACTTTGAAGTTGTAAGCTACATAAGAAACAAAACTCTGCATGATTTGAGGAAAGGCTTCCACTTTGACCATGTCCCATTAGATATTCTAGAGCTGCTGCTAAAATTGGGGCTAGCCGAGGAAGGGGGAGCCAACCATCTTTAAGTATGATTTATTAGAAATGTTTACAAAAGCAGTCACTGCTCTCAGTAGATTCATTATGTCTGCATTGTAAATACTCCCAGAACCTAACTTCACTCTGGATTTTCTATTTCATATAATGGAATTAGATACTGGAAAGACCTATTAGATGATCCAGTTCATCCACTGTCTCTCATCATCCTGGCCTAATCCAGTGCTTTATAATACACTTCCTAGAGATTTGTCCAATCAAGTTTGAAAGGTGCCCCAGATTGGGACCTTCCATCACTTTCCTTTAGAGACTAAGAGTGTCCTTGAACCCGCCTCTATTCGCCAGTTGAAAACTTACTGTTCCCCTGTATGTGAAAGCACTGGGTCTCCTGCTAAGTTTTACAGGCACATCCTGAAACACTATGTGTTATTTCCCAAATCACATTCAAAAGTGAAAGTCCTGAAATTTCCTTACTTGTGTAAAGATTTAGTGCCTGTGGCTGGGAGAACCTGTGCTCTATACTTTTCCATTGTTTATCTTATGCAAAACTAAAAATGTATATAAAAGATCTTTAATGTGTGGAACGGATGGTTCAACAGTATCAATAGTAAAATGATATAGAAACTTTAATCTGTAGGTTTCTCATTGAAATCTAGCCCTGATCAATCATAGAATCGTAGGACAGGAAGGGACCCCGGGAGGTCTTCTAGTCCAGTCCCCTGCACTCAAGGCAGGACTAAATATTATCAATAGTGACTGAAAGCCATTGCCATCTCCTCGTTGTTAAAGGTTGATGTGTAATGGGCACTGTGGTCTCTGTCCAGTGCCAAGTGAAGCGATGTCTACTTCATGTAAACCACCACTATAACTGACATCAGCTGGGATGTCGAGGTATGGATGGACCGTGAAGCGTGAACAGGACAGGGCAGGATGGCGGGAGTTTACACTTTTAGTGCCCATGTTGTACCCGCCCATGCATAAGCAGTGTCCAAGTCTTTTCACTGGCACCTTTCAACAGCATTAAATTAACATAAAACCCAACACTGCAATGAATATATGTACATATAGAAAACAAAAAATGTCAAACTTTCACTGACTCTTACATTGTCTTTTTGGAATAAAGTAAATAAGTCCTTCCCCTCTTACACCATAAAAATAAGGAATCATTGGTTTCAACCCAGCTCCCAGTGAGCATCTGATGTCTCTGACACAAAACAACCCACCATTATAACTGGTGCTATTTACCTCTCTTGTTGGTGATGTCTGCAGAGAGGCCACGAATTCAATGGGCCATGGAGACTGAGCTGTACCCTCATACTTACTGCAGTGGTGGTCTCTCCAGATCAGAACAGAGGCATGTTGCCAGAAGGTAAGTGTTAAGGAAATCTAATCTACCTGTGCTTCACCTGGACATCGTATCCCTGTGCTGTCACTGTAGTGCTTTTTCGCCAGCGCTTAATTCATTGGAAAATGAGGGAGAGAAAATGGAAAGAGAAAAATATCATTTAGAAATGTTTTTGGAGAGTTGCGGATGCTTTGGTGGGTTTCTAAAACTCAGATATTTTATGTTCTCCTGTCTCTTATAATAAAGAGGCTTTTAAACAGGCTAAGGGAGTGGATGCTGATAACAGTCAGTCCCTTTCTAAGCTAACTTGTGAGACGTTGCAGAAACTTTCCAGCGAAGAAGCAGTAATATTACACTCATGAGTAAAAGAGTCTTGGTGCCTCTTTAAAACCCTGCTGTAGCTGCTTACTCAGAAGTAGTAGCTTCCCCCCACCCCCGCCCCTTGCTCCCTCTACTTTTGTTTCGACATGGGTGTGACTTTTGATTCAGCTCCCCCTCCCTGTTATGTCACTGTTTCAATTTCTTTAGAATCGGAATAAAAACTGCAGCAAACTTCAGAGCTCATTGACTGCAGGCTGAACAAGGCTTTTTTGATTTGTGCACCCTTCAAGGATCTCCTTAGTTTTGGCAAAGTAACTCTAAGAAACAATGAGCAAGTTTTTGTTGTGTGCAACTTTTGGATTATGCTTGCTGCAGCTTTGTTTAGCAGAGACACGTAAGTAGTGTATGAATGAAAAGTCTAATGTTTGCTAATAAGTTTATGCTTCAAACAGCAGCTGCTATCCAGCCAGCCAGCTAGCAGCCTGCTTGTCACACCAGCGCATTTTTGAGGAAAGTTTTATTATCTCTATGTTTTTTTTCCAGTGAAAATCATACCAAAATATACTTGTGCTGTTTTTCTTTTTAACATGCAAGGAAAAAAAGTGCATGTTAAGTACAGCTACAAATACTCGAGAGGTTAACTGTAGATCGTCAAAGTTAAGTTTAAACTAAGAACTGAAGTCCAATAGGCAACTGAGCTTCAGCAGAGCTGTTCTAAATTAAACTGTAGAAACAGCTATTTATTTATTTTGCTAAACCAATGCTGTAAAACAGACAGTTGGTGGTGGTGGGGAGGGACCCAACCCTCCTGGCGTACAATAGCTGTATTATTAGGTTCACACAAGCTGAACTAAAGGCTAATGAATACAGGGTTGAGATGCAAAAACTGGGACAGGCATGCTGAAAAGGAACTTAACTGCTATGAACTGTGACTGAAATCTGGAAGAGCTTTATGGCAATGGTGCATTTTTCTGACCTATCTTTAAAGCTTTCTTTTGGGGTTAACTGGTGAGGTTTTAGAACAAACAAAGGAGTTTGGAGATGAGCAACCCGCTTTTTATACTTGTATAGTGTGACTACCAATACCAGAATAAATAACTTATTTTCAGAAATAAAAGCACTAAATTTTTCAAAATCGGAAAACCAGATGCCCAGGATGACAAAATGACCTTAAAATTTGATGTGGTGCAGGCACAACAGTGTTTGCGCCTGTAACAGAGTCTCATTGTAACAGCAATTGCCTTGAGTTGCTTTGGAGGGAAACGATTTATCCTTCCACCTCAGTTTTCTACTAGCCAGTTCTTGGGAATCTAACAAAATCCATTTGTCATGGACACTGTCACCTCAGTGCTTTTATGTTTACCTCTTGTTTACTCGAGCACCAGTACATGGCTCCAATTGATGGAGTGGTGTCAGAGATCTAAGATGCAAAGAAAAAGGAGAGCTGGGAATGTCATTGAGAGAGAGAGGCAGAGTGCCCATCGGCGTAGAAGTGGTGGCCAAAGTTGCACCACAAGAGGAGGTGAAAAGAAAGGGATACTATAATTTATCAATCAGTCAACGAGAGAAAGGGATCCTACCTGCCATTTAGGCTACATATCTCTTATGCAAATCTGTACGTAAAACAATTTGAATAAGCCTTTTGTGCTAGTTTATTTCAGAAAGGATATAACATTGTATACGTTGGCTATTCTCCCAAAGCTCTCAGTAACTAGATTTTAATAAAGATTGGCTTGAACTGCAGTAGTCGTTTAATGGAAAGGTACAAATCTGCCCTTAGGCTCTCTGTGCCAAGCCAACAGACTGCAGTTGGGGATGGTATTGCATTGTCTGGAGTGGGTGCTGTTAGTTCTTTGGTCAGTGGTGGCTTCCGCAGTGGCAGCATATACAGAGGGAGCGGGAGTGAGGCTTAAATGAAGGGGAGGGAAATGGCATCACAGTGCTGAAAACCCTTTAAGCTAAGCTCTCTTATACACATGGTGTGTTGTTGGGTGTAGTGTTGTTGAAGCAACTCATCATTTCAGTTAAGATTAAGTGAAGGATCAGAACCATATCTGAGATATGTCCTCCTCTGTGGGACTATGCCCTGCACTCTTAAGGACCTGGACTTGAAACATTATTATTATTAATTATTATTATTATTGCTGCTGCTATTTATATTGCACCACAAATGGACACAGGGTTCTTCAGTTGTTAGAGTGTGCCAAAAAATGCTCAGAATCCTTGTGCAGAAGAGCTTCGAGACCATACGGAACAATAAGGTGTAGACCAACATACGGCCATTCCAGCAAGTTTGCTTTGTGGAACAGATCAGTTCTCAGGCCTATTTTCAAGGAGCAAAGGGAAGTGGGTTGTTGTCCTTAGCAGTAAAATAAGATGGATAAGAGGGATGAGAAGCAGAGTCCAGAGAGAAGAGAGGTTGCAGTAATACAGCTGGGATATAGCTAGAGCATAGTCTACAGATTTGACAGTTGGGTTAAAGAGAAAAATATTTTTTGTAGACACCGGATTTGGTGAAGGTCCGGATATGAGCAGATTCACAGGCAAAAACTAGGTAGTAGAAAATGTTCGTGTTGTTGCCAGAGAAGAGATGGTTTCATGGAAACATAGTTAATTTTGAGCATGTTAAGCTTCAGAAAACATCAGAGAAAGCGGCAGACTAAACAGAGTGGAGAAAAGTAATCCTCAGCAGAGAAGTGATGCCCATAGCTTTGAAAAAGATGGAATCTACAGGGACAAGACTCTGGGGGATTCTGACAGTTTTTTAGCAGCCCTTTTCCATTCCAACTACTGTTCTCTTGTATATTCTGTGTTTCTGGCTGTGATAGTGAGTGATCCTTTCAAAATACAGAATCAGAATTGGGGAAAGGAAATCTATACCTTAAACACTTGCGTTTCCATTTCCTATATCAATATGTATATATATCTATCTATATGTAACCTAGACTTCCATTTTAATTGCTTTATACATGTCCATAATTGAATTTGCATAATTACCTACTGTGTAATGTAATTTCACAGAGAGGATAATAATGGAACAGGCACTGCCCACTGTAATATTCTTTCCTAAATTTAAAAAGAATGCAACAGTGCATTGGCCCGAGAAATCACAATTGTCCGTCACCCATAAAGAAGCAATAATCCCTCCAAAGCAAGCCTTACCACCTCCAGTAAGTTGGTATGTAATTTATAATGGCCACTGTGGCTGTTGTTACAATCCTAGTAGCAAATGTAAGTGGGGGAATGGTCGCGCTATTGTGGGGAACTTTCTGACTTCTGCACTACCCTGGTGAAATGGGCTAGCAGAAGAATCTGAGTCCTTGCTCCCACTTCCTTTACCCAGAGGCCTCCTTGCCCTCGAGGACTCCCCTTCTACTCTTCTGTCTGGGAGAGTCCTTGTAACCCCAACAAGGCTGGGCCCAGGATTCCTGGGGGGCTCGACCCACAACCTTGCTGTGGTCACCTAGGACAGGGGCTAGTGTGTCCCCACTCCGGGGTACTCTCTCTGCAGTGGACACTTCTCTGACCCACTGATCATTACATATGATTTAAAGCAAATACAATTTATTTAATCAGCAATTAGTTTAAAAAGGAATAAGAAAAATTGGAAAGGTTAAAGGAAAACACATCACCCCGCTCTGTGGCAGGGAACATTACAAACAGTGTCTCTGTAACGTCAGGGCAGTTCACAGTCTGTTCCTTGTAGGTCCCAGGCCTTCTTCTCAGGCCCTAGCTGTGCAGCAGGGATGCTGCAGGTTGGACACTTGCTCTGGTGGTGGCCACACACCTCCGGGCTTTGGGTGGTGGGACCCTTCTTCCCAGCGTCAGCCCCCCATTCGGTTAAGATCCCTCTCACAGTCTGGCATGCAAGGACCTTTGGCTGGGGGTGTCTTTCTGCGCTGGGCCCTTTGCCCAGGGTCCCTCCTTGGCTCTCCCCAGCTGCTCACAGCACCTGGCTCCAGACTGCTCCAGCCCCAGTTCCACCACTCCGTCTCAGCTCCAGCTCCACTCTAACTCAGCAGTGCTGCTTCTCTGGCCCCTCCGGCTCTGGTTGCTACAGCTCTGCTCCCAGGGCAGGTCTGCTCTCTCTGGGCTCTGTCTCTTGCTCTGTGGCTGCAGCCCTGCTCCCAGCACAGGGTCTGCTCTCTCTGGGCTGCTTTTCTGGCCCCTCTGGATCTGGTACATCTCTGCTCCCCAGCTAAGCTCAGGCCCCTGCTTTCTCCTTAGCTCAGCCCCACCCTGTCTGACTCAGGCAAATACAGCTCACATGGAGGACGGGACCCACCCTGGCCTCCTGACTCCCTGATTAGCCTGCCCGCCCTGTCAATGAGGCTGACCTGGAGCGTTGGCCTCTCCCCATTGTTCCTGGGGACTGTCAGTCTCAGGGTCCTGATTACCCATCAACCCTTCCCCTTTTAGTACTGGTAGCTAGCCAACCAAAACAGCCCCACTGAATGTCAGTAAGGGGACAACAGTCCCTTTACACAAGGCAGTGAGGGTCAGATTTGATTTCTTGTCACTTCCTTACCCTTCAAACCACAGTCTCCCTTGCAGTGGTATCAGCTAGAACAGTAGCAGCTGGCTGTGATTTTCCTGTGCCTGCTGAAGCAGACCCCACCCAAAGCATGAAAGGGGAATTTCCGCATATGAATGAATTGGAGAAGAGTAACAAGAAATGACACAGAGAAGGAGGTTTCTTAGAGGAGCTTCTCTCAAATTGAAACTCCAGCTAATTCCAGTGCATTTGGTTGATGAGTAGTTCTATGACTTGGTTTCCTTTCTAATGATGTCTGCATCAGTATTTAGGGTCTGTGGGTAGTATTAACAAGGGAATTGAACTCTCTTATGCACCAAAGAGATACAGATCATGTCTCTGGGGTTTTCCAGTCAGTCTTCGTTACAATGCCGGTTATGTTGTAAAATGCAGTTTAACTTCTTTGTGTACAACATCCTTTATCCACTGTGTCACAAAGCAAAAAAGACAGAATTAAAACAAGTTAAAGGGCAGGCTGTAATTTTATTATTCACTCTGAAGCTGAAGCAATCACACCAATTCAAAGTAAAACTCACAGGGAAGACCTGAATTTTAAATATATCCACAGCTGGAAAGTATCTAGGTTGGCTTTTTTTACTCATGACTGAAGTCATCTCAGTAGGCTTGGAATCTCTGTGATCGTTGGAACTCCATGCACTATCAAACTACGGTTGCACACTGATACGCTGTGCTGTGTGTTTGCAAAAATAATATCAGACTGTGGTAAAATTTCCATCTCTGTTGCTGCAAATAAAGCTGTTTGAAAAGCAGCTAGTAAGCAGTGGTAGTCAACTACACCAGTGGTTCTCAACCAGAGGTGTGTGTACCCTGGTTGGTATGCAGAGGTCTTCCAGGGGGTATGTCAACTCATCTAGATCAGTGTTTCTCAACCTGGGAAGGTTGTGGGACTGGTTGGGGAGGGGGAGGGGTTGCAAGTGCAGGCTGGCGTTGGGGGGTGGAAAGCAGGGCAATTGTGTGTGGCCCCATGCCTCCGGGGGCCCTGTGAAGCTAAGATACATGCTTCAACCCTGGGTGGCAGGGCTCGGGCTTCAGTAAAGGTTTACAGTAGTCTGGAAAGGTTGAGAAACACTGAACTACACCATTAATGTCTGGTTTTGTAAATATTTAAATTGCCGCAGAATAAATTACAGTCAAGTGCCTGTTATAACATTGTTTTTGGAGACAGGTATATGTTTCACTTTGGGGAGCTGCTGAACTGAGTGGGCCCCAATGGGAAATGCATTCTTGGTACTGGATTTCCATGGAGTATTTTTGTGTTATTGGATGGGTGCCTTTAAATCAATAGGGTGTGGCATATGTGGGTAGATGTGCTAAGTATGTTCTTTCAGCGTATTCACATTCAGCAGTGAGCTATTTCCAGGCACTTGGGGATGCTTAGAATGTGACCTTTATTTGAATAGAACCCTGTTATCCTTTCTGTGAATTTAACAATAATAACGTTTAGGGCTTTTCATCTGATCTCAAACCACTTTACACAGATGGGTAAGACTTAATAGCCATCATTTGCCACTGGGAACATTGTGATTACAGAGATGTGAAGTGACATGGCAACTCAGTGTCAGACAGGAACAGATCCCAAGTCTCCTTACTCACATTCCAGGCCTCCACCTACTAGATGAAGTTGCCATATTGGGAATATGAATAGTTAGCAGGGAGGGTTCAAGGAAGAGTGTCATTATGCAAATTGTAGAGGGAAATGATTCATTAATACTGAAAACAGCTAAGGTGTGGCCTGGTTGCCTCTCCCTTTCATCTTCCTTTCCCATTTCACTTTCACTCACTTTCCTGTTCCTCCTCATCCTCTTCCCATTAGATAGCTACTGTTAATTTTTCTGTCCCTTCCCTTTCTCGTGGTTTATCTGACCAGTTATAGAATGTATAGAGTACTTTAATGTTCCTCTGTTTTGCTGAAGCTTCTTCAAATTTTCAGTAACCGTTTTTGTTATTCACCCTTCATTAATGATTTTATGCATAAAATGTAATGATAGGAATAAAGAATATATTTTTAACAGGGAAAGAGAAACTATATATATTGTGAAGTCAATTCAGATTAATTTCCTCTGCAGCAAATTTGTAAAAAAACACACTTTGAATGAAGCGTTTGTCCCTTTTGTTGACATTGCTGTCCAATTTCCTGTTTCATTGCATAAATGCTACCTGCACATAATCCTAAAACCTTTCAGCTCTTACCATTCGCTGTCATTCGATTTTTCTTAAGTAGAAGTGGACACAGGTTGCAGTTTCCTATTTAAAAGTGTTCAAATCCAAGGTTTTGATTCAGATTTGTCATTTTTTTTTAATTAGGGATGTTCAAAACTATTTGAACAAAATAAGAGCTGACCCAAACCTTTGTCCCAAATTGATGTTAAAAAAATCAGTCTTAAAATTGATTTAAATTAATTTTAAAATCATGTATTTTTTTTTATTTTTCATTTTCTAGTCCAGATGACAATTTCTAGAATGTTACAAATGTAGCAGCTACTTATATTGTTTGGTACTCATGGATTTTCATGGTAAATGACATTAAAATATCATGCCTCCCCAAGCAGATTAAAAATTGCAAACCTTGTCCCTCCTAGACTGCAGACCACCATTACATGAGCCTCATTATTCTCAGTATGCAGAAACATCTATCTTTAATTTTCTGTGCTTCTTCAGAGTAACTTGCAGCTGCTGTTGGTATTCCGTTTAAGGTAATTCCTTTGTATATGATGATCCCAGAAGTCTGCTTCCTTTACATTTCTTATTTCCATCATTGTCATTATGTTTTCCTCCTTTGTTCATTTTCCCTCTCTCTGGTATCTGGCTGAAGCAATCTGACAGTCTCTGTAGGTTCCTATCTGTCTAAATAGGTAACAGAAGGTTAAATCCAATTTGTCTAAATTTGGTCAGTACTCTCGTCATCTTCAGAAGAAATAAAAATCTACCCCACCAATTGCTCTCAAGAAATGGGCCTTGGGGGACACTTGAATGAAAGGAAAGTTTACAGGAGCAAATATATTCTGGTTCTGGACTATATTTTTGTCCCTCACAACAAATATTTCTGTTCCTTTTAATTTCAGCCATCCTGTCCACGTAGCTCTGACTTGCGTCCCTGTGTTTTTAACCATACTGATGTCATTCTGGGATCCTGGCTCCCAGTGCTGTCATGAGAATGGTACTAATGAAATGTCTCTGTCTGCCAGGGCAAGAAAGATCAGAGTCGTTTTGGACACCTTTGGAGATAAGTGAAATCTGAACACTTTCAGTTTTTAGTGCAGGAAAAAAGATCCTTGTGTGAAATAAATTCTTCAATCTCTGACTTCATATGTGCTACCAACCTGTAATGGTGCCTCTCTTCATAGCCAGGATGCAGACATTTCATTTTCTAACCTGCAGGGAATAACTTTCTGGAAGTTACAATTAACCACCAGAGGAGTGCAGTGACCTTTCAGGTGAAAAGAATCCAATGCTGTTGAAGAAGAAATCCTTCTTCACCTCTAGAGCGGTGATGCTCAGACTTAATGAGCTGGAGAGCCACTTTCTCACTGAATGGAGAAACAATTACAGCAGAACATCCTTTGTGCTTTTGTGATGTGTGTGTTGTGACAGCATCATCCTACACTGAATCCAGCATCATGATGACAATAGTGGAATCCTTTGTCAGCATGTTGCACCACGCTGATTTTTGTATCTCACTGCAGTTCTCTCTTTTCCCTGTAGCCCCATTCCCTCTGTGCTTGGTGGGATGGGAGATAACCTTAGCATCGCTAATCTATTTTCTTAGTGTGTTCCCCACTCAACAAGCTTCAGACGTGTTGTGTAGCAGTAATATGAGTAGTGTTCTCCATGAGATCAGGCAGACTCAGAGGAATGCCGCACAGATCTAAGGATTCTAGGAGAGCTGCATGGAGGGCCCTACCGAGACTCATGCAGCTGTTGGGCACAGGTTGAGTATCACTGCTATTAAGTCTCTTTATAGCATCCCAGGGCTACTGAATGTAGCAGGCCATTCTCTTTTTCTAGTCTGAAACTATTCAGTATATGGATTGAGGCAGATGGCCTGGTCCCTTTCCTTTCATAAAGAGGCATGCTCCACAACTTAGAGGTTATCCACATTCAATATGTCTATAACAGAGTGAGAGAGACTGTGTCTAGTTTGTAGCACATTAGTGGTTTTGTTCTCTATTAACCTTTGACTGAGAGTACAGTTTTACCTGTACAGTTCATACCTCAGGGGGCTGGGTTGAACAAAGTCTTTATTACATTCAATGAGTATTCACTTGGAGTCAGCACTGTAGTGGTAATTGTCGATGAAAGTGTACCGTAAATACATATACTACAGTTGAGCAAACCATTGCATCTCACAGCAACCTTCCCTCACTGTGCAAGCAATTAGTAAACTTGGAAACTGGAATCCATCTTTCTGTCTACTTATACATTATTACAGTGCCTGTTAATATAGAATATAAGCCAGAGTGGCTTTCCCAGCTGCTGCTAAGTGGGCACACACTTGCTTCAAACATATAGAATGGCCACACACAATCCAAGATCCAAGACACTGTTGTGTTGATATGGGGATGCTTTGGGCTCAACAAGGGATAAGTTAATATTTACTTCATACAACAATATTTGCTGATATTGCCAAATAGATGTCATCTAACCATATCTCCCAAGGTAAATGGGCCGGAGAGCTCTAGTAGTGTGCTAATAACAGAGCTGATGGTGAAGTAACACACCCTCAGTGTATCCTATTACATCCAGAAAATGTAAACTGTACACTACACTACATGGTGCATGATATGTACTTAGCCTCACCTATCTTGATCCTCCCTGGAACCATACATCTGAAGGAAAAACGCAGATGCCTGTACTTTCTTAATGGACACAATATGATATCTCCTCAGAAATGGCTGGAGTATAGGATGCAATTTTGCTGATATGATCCAATCTGAAGTCAGCATTTGGATATTTCCTCTTTTTTTCTAGCACTATAAGTGATTCTGTGTAACTGTTACATCATTTGAGCTAGAAGGGAAACTCTGACACAATAGCAGGGTTGGGACCAGGTTGTAGGTGAATAAAGTACCAAGGAGCTTGGAATTTCATCACTTAAGTATACACATATCATTATGTAACACAACACAGATGAGCCTAGACAATGAGAAGCAAATGAATTAAACTGTTGAAGGATGGCACATCATAATACCTCTCTCTCTCTCTCTCTAATGGCTTTCCATCAGTAGAACTCAAAATACTTCACAAAGCAGATCAGTATCATGATCCCTGTTTTACAGGTGGGGACACAGAGGCACAGAGGGGGAAGTGACTTGCCCAAGTTCACCCAGCAGGCAAGTGTCAGAGCCAGGAATAGAACCCAGGTCTCCTGAAATCCCAGTCGAGTGCTTTATCCACTTGATCTATTTCTTTTGCCTGTTTTCACAGAGGACAACAGTTATGAATTCATATAGCAGCTGTTTCAGAAATATGAGAAGGCTGTGAGGAAACTTCCTCCTAGTGCTCTCAAAGTCAACAATAGCGCATAGGGCCAGGGATGGTTTCTGGAATGTGGTGTCTTAAAAAAATTCAAACTAGGAAGGAATCCAGGAAAAAGATCTATATTAAATAGATCTTTATAACCTTTTTCGTTGGCTTGATTATGCAACTCTTGCTGCATATACTTGCTGATTTCAGTGGGACTATTCGGGTGAGTAAGTTGTCCACCAATGTAAGTAATTTTTTTTTCAAAAGCAAGGGAAGTGCAAGCCGACATTCAGAAGCAACTCTACAATAACAAGCTACTGGTTGTAGACCAGCACTTTAAGTGTTAGCAATATCAGCCAGCTAAGTTATTAACAGACTTTATCACTTACACTGTGGGAGTTCAGATTAAACTCAGTTTATCAGCATTACAGCACACTATCATCTACCCACTGACTCACACAGGAAGTTCAGGTTGAACTTCTGCAAGATGACTCATTAACCCCTGAAACACACTGTTTTTTCCCAAGAGAAAGGAATATACTCAAGACAAACAACCCCCTACAAACAACAATAACCATGGTAACACATGACTATGCCAAGGTGAGACAAGGTGGGGTGCGTGAAGTAATATGTCTTTTCTTGGACCAACTTCTGTGGGCGAAAGAGACAAGCTTTCAAGCTTACACAAAGTTCTTCCTTCACTCTTTAACTTACTGGTTTGGTGCATGAAGTTGATGAATGCCCATTTAGTATCTTCCAACCTTGCAGAATAGAGTTAGTCACCTTGATTAGGAATTTTTTCATGCATCTTCACTAATAAGCAATTGTCTGAGACAGACTTTCAACATGTGTCATTTCCTGGTGGATAGGCAAATCTTTCCCATCTACAGTTACTGATCTTGGATCCTCTGGATTGATTGTTGTACTCTGAATCAGCTGTTTCTGTAGGCCCGACAAGATGTCTCTGGTTTCTGTGAAGAACTTGCCCTTGCTTTGCAAGAACCTGACAGGATCTTGTCACTTTCCTTTTAAAACTCTTTCACTGACTTCTTCTCCCCTTCAGCATCAACATGAAACTTCTTGTCCTCACCTTTGAAGCTCTTTATAACTGTGCTTGACTGCGTCTCTGTTCAGTTCCTCCTTCCCCCCAAAATCTCTTGAGTCCGTCTAAACCTCTCGCCTAACAACTCCCTTCTCCGACTTACTTTTAACTTCATGCTTTTTTCCTATTTCATCCTCCTTTACTTCTGGTGGATGTGGGTGGATGTGGCCCATTCCCAACAGTTGACAAGAAGGGGTGAATATCAACAAAGGGAAAATTACTTTTTGTAGTGCTAACGAGGCCAATTCAGTCATGGTGGATGTGGTACATGCCCAACCGTGGCCCATTCTCAACAGATACTCAGAGACTTGTCAACTGTTGGGAATGGCTAAAATCCACCCTAATTGAATTGGCCTCGTTAGCACTGACGCCCCCATTTGGTAAGGCAACTCCCATCTTTTCATTTATATTATTCCTTCCTGTATATTTATTCCTTCCTTCTATATTTTCCACTCCATGCGTCTGATGAAGTAAGTTATAGCCCTTGAAAGTTTATGCCCAAATAAATTTGTTAGTCTTTAACGTGCCACAAGGACTCCTCGTTGTTTTTAGATGAAATTCGTTGATCCTAGCATTTCCAAGGGACAACAGTGGTTCTCCGTTTGCCGATTCCTATATTTGAAGCAAATAGTACATACTCTTGCAATAGTTTCAGTGTTTGTTTCCATTTGTACATGGCCAAAACAAAATTTCTGTGCTCTCCCGGATATTTTAATCCCAATGTCCTTCATGGACAAGCATTTCCCAACATTTAAGCAGAATATTGTCATCCTAGATAATTCTTCAGAATATGAAGAGTCAGGGAGGTTAGCACTTTGTTTCTACAGCAATTCCTGATTACTTTGATCCATGTTTAAAACATGGATTGCAGCAGTCTTAGTTCTCTTTTTCACTTAGTTCACTTCCACATTAGCTGAGAATCTTGACTTAATTTCCCCTTCAGTTGTCAAGAAGTCAATTTAACTTAAAATATTGGAAAAACTAATAAAGTTTAAAAAATGAAAAAAAAAACCCTGAAATAAACAACAACCCAGCATTGTATAATTATGCCTGCATATTGTAGATGGGCAGAGGGTGAGATGGGGCTCTGTACTACTACAGCAAACCTGTACTGGTGTAGGGTCCCGCAAGAATTTTTCCATTGACCTCAGTGAACTCTGGATGAGGCCTTTATTCATCAAATTGAGCTAATACACATTATGTGATACATTATTTGTTTACTCCGCAATGCCTTTTTCTGTGACTTTCTATACTTTTAGGTCCATCAACACCAGCTGAATTCAAATCAAGACTTTTAAGCTGCTGAAAACCAAGTTTGTCTTTAAGCACTTCTATAGTTAGTTTATGCTCCATCAGCAGCCAACACTGACACGTGTATTTCACGTTTCAATTTTAAGTGGTATGCGATGTGCTTCCAGTTGTCCTAAAGAAACATCTTTGTTTCCTTCCCCAAATTGGAAATGTTCACATGACTCAGCACCTCAAATATCTTGGCTTGCTGTGGTGAGAAGCAGCTTGAATTTCAGCCCAGGCTTCGTTTTTGTGACTGCAATGGCTTGTAGGTACATCTGGAAATCAATCTTAGCTTTTCCCCAGATTCCTTTAAGACTGTCTGTGAGCTTGGTTTCAGAGTAACAGCCGTGTTAGTCTGTTTTCGCAAAAAGAAAAGGAGTACTTGTGGCACCTTAGAGACTAACCAATTTATTTGAGCATAAGCTTTCGTGAGTAGCTCACGAAAGCTTATGCTCAAATAAATTGGTTAGTCTCTAAGGTGCCACAAGTACTCCTTTTCTTTTTGCGAAAACAGACTAACACGGCTGTTACTCTGAAACCAAGCTCACAAACAGCCGTGTTAGTCTGTTTTCGCAAAAAGAAAAGGAGTACTTGTGGCACCTTAGAGACTAACCAATTTATTTGAGCATAAGCTTTCGTGAGCTACTCACGAAAGCTTATGCTCAAATAAATTGGTTAGTCTCTAAGGTGCCACAAGTACTCCTTTTCTTTTTGTGAGCTTGCGCTCTGAGGGGACTTCTGACCTTTTCCATGATCTGCACCTTGGGAAAATGCTGTCTTCCCTCCAGTATCCCGTTTGCTTATTTTCTCTTCTATGCCCAGCATTCCTGATCTCTGCAAAGTTGCCATTCCTGGTAACATGTGTTGTTAACAACAACCAGACTGCTAAATTATTAGCAGAATTCATTTCCCAAAATCAAAGGACTCAAAGTAAGCAGAGCTTCTCAGCATTACGGTACACAGACAGCTAACTGCCTGCTGCTGATAGGCAGGTCCCTTTAGTTCCAGATCAGAACTGAGCTGATGCAAGCTGAATCCTGCACCCCATAGCCACATAACACTCATGAGAGTCCCTACAACAACAACACAGTGTGCCCAGCCCAGCATTCACAAGTCGCCTTTAATAACAAACCAGCAAGTATGAGAAAACCTACAATAACAAATCAGGGTGCGTATACCATTGTTCACAAGCAGCCAGCGTATGTCGCCCAGAGCTCAGTCACAAGGCAGTATCCTCACAATAACAAACCAGTTTGTGCAGCCCAGCAGTCTTGAGTATCTGTGGGGTAATAAACAAGCTTGCAAAGATCTGTGGCCATGAGCAACCTTACAGTAACAAATCTGTGCATGCATGGAAAGAAGGGTAAATGTTTTGGTAAGAAGAAACATAGTGGTTTTACATTTCAAGCTTTGAAGGAGCAAAAGTAACAGTGAGGCGGAAAATGTCTTTTAAAGACTTGCTGATAACTTGCTTGTGTCTCATTTTAAGACATGGTATCCAGATAATATTTTCTTCCCTTCCTCAGGTTTTGATAACATTCATTTCTGGGAAGCCAGGGTTTAAACCATTAAAGGTTGTAGTGCTGAGGTGCCTGGCCATAAATCGATCCAGTAATTTATTGGACTTGTAGCTTCTCAAGTACACAAATAGAGCCATGCTTATTCCTCCTGTGTATTCTGTACGAGACAGGAATGCAAATGTTGCCATACCTATATCAATGGCACATTCAACCTAGTATTTTGTCTCTGACACCTCTGAATCTCCTGACCACTACACATATTCAGCAGGCCAGTTGTACAATATTATACAACAGAGAAGATTAATTTTTTTCCTGCCCTAGTAGGTGACCAGCATAAACCCTAATGGCATAGATAGTTTAGTATACAATTTAATATTTTTGAATGATAAATGATTATTTGATTCTCAAGTGAATTTTTTCTCTCATATTAAAAAAAATAAGGGTGAAAATTCACAAGACCTCCAGACCCCAATGCACTTCAACTTCAGGAATGTTTGGATCGGAATCTAGACTGTATCTCTCACACCCAACAAATATAATGTTGAATCTAATTATTAAACTTGGCAGTTCAATCCCGCTCCCAATGAAATCATTTGATGACTTCTATGAGAGCTGTAGCAGGTCCTAAGTCAGGACTTCCAGTTGTGAACTTGGGAGGTCCGATTGATCCTTTGGCAACTAAATTAGATCACTGGGCACCTACGTGCTCAGATGAGCACACAGATGAAGAACCAGATTCTTAATTTCAGTGGATAATTCTGTAGTAGATTGCAAGAAAATAGTACAAAATGGGTTTTGATTTCATGTCTTTATTTTCCAGACACTTAAAAATAGGAGAGAGAGAGAATCAGTCTGTCCATGGTGGACAAACTGTGTTTGGAATGAAAAATTTTAAAATAGATCTGTTGTTTTGGGGGATTATCTCTCTTCCTGCCATTACTTGTTGGTAGGAGGTCGGAATGGGTTGCTTGTCTTTTGGCATGTCTTCCTTTGTTGGGCGTAGTCTAAGCAGTCTTGCTCTACTTAGTATCAGAGGCACCAACTTCCTGAGTTCCTGGGGGGTGACTGACCTTCGCTCAGCCCCAGGCCCCACCCCCACTCCACCCCTCACCCAGACCCCCACCTCCACCTCTTCCTGCCCCTGCTCCACCTCACCTCTTCCCACCTCTGCTATGCCCCACTTCTTCCCGCTCTGTTCCATCCCCTCCCCTCCTCATCCTGCCCATGCTGGCCTACTCCTCCCTCTCCCCACCCCAGTGCCTCCTGCACGCTGCTGAACAGCTGATCATCAGCAGGCGGAAGGCGCTGGTGGGGAGGAGGGTTGATCGGTGGGGCTGCTGGTGGATGCTGAGAACCCATTAATTTGTTTCCATCGCATGGAGTCGGCGCCTATGCTTAGTATAGTTGTTACCTTAATGTTGTGTGAGTCTATGTTAATTTGCTGGTTTTCAGAATGTTTAAAAAGCTTCTTGTGGTTTCCTTTTTCTGTTGTTATTTGTGGTAAAATGGCTCTACCGTTAAAGTCAACAGACGCTTTTGTATTCAACTTTTTTTTTTTTTACTGTTGAGTTTTCTTAATAAACTTTTTAATAAACCTGGTTTTTCTTAATAAACTTTCCACTTAAGCCAGTTTAAAACAGGGAGAATGGTTATGAGAGTTTCATGTAATACTGGGAGAAAAAATGTAGTAACTAATGTATTTTATTGATTCTAGTTAGGAAATTATCCATTAACAGATCATGATTATTTAAAATTTATTGTGTCAAATTAGTGGAAATAATTCTTAGTCTCATCAACTGGAAGCACACTGCAAGTATTTGGAATTCATAATCTGTGCCATTTTAATTGGACATGTGGATCACATATCTCACATGGCATGATTCTCTTATCTGACTGAATGAGCATAACTCTTTGGTTTCTCATGTGATCAACTTATGATTTGCATGGAAAGTGGGGAGAACACAATAAAAGAGGATTTGTTTTAAAGTTCAAACAGACATTGACATGTTTTGCATCTACCATTCCCTCCCAGTTATTCACCCCACTCTAGTTTCCTGTAAGTATCTTCACCAGGACTGCATGTAATTAACAGCAACAAATGTGACCTCCCTTATTCTACCTTTGGGATTACAATTATGTTTCTTTCCTCACGCCGTTGAGTTATTCTAGTGTGAACATTCGTGATTATGTTTTGCTCACCTCATGGTGGCGTATGGCATGGTTGTCTAATTCCAGAACAATGATTTCTCTGCCTGAGCTTTTTGGTTTTCTATTGAAGTATTTGGCTCTGCTGCACAGCTGTACCACATTCTGGTGCAGGCTGAAGACTGTCATTCTGCTTTTGGGTGAAGCAACTGAAAATAAGATAATATTTAATGTAGAGAGTAAGGAAGTTAAACATGAGTTATGACAGTGTACAGACTATCTCCGGATGTTTACCACAACAACTGTTGCCAAGCAGATAAACGATGGTTGGAAGTTCCATTTGCAGCTTTTTTTGCTGCAGCAGCTGCTGAGGAGTGAAATAAATGGCTTGTTCTGACTTGTACTTTCACAGCGAGTCTAGCCTGCTCGGTTCAACGCTATTCAATTTATTCCTATTTTTAATAAAACTAATTTACTCATCTTGAAAGTTGCCAAACTAAGAGGTTGAAGCTTTCTGTCTACCTGCAGAACAGGTGCACAACAATGGCTTTGGAAGCTGGTGGGCAGATTCCCTAACGAGGGCAGACCCTATAGTCACATGCTCAAGTCTCACTCCACATTCCCTTCCTCGAGGTGGGCTTATTAAAAAACAGAATAGACAAAAGGCTCAAAATAATGCAAAACAATGAGAAATACTTTTTTGCTTTCTTTCAGCTGGACAAATCCTTCCCCTACTACATAGACCTTCCTCGCTAACACCCCATCTAGGACCATTCCTGCTCCTGCCTTCCCCTGCTACTATTTAAAAGACAGCTGTATTTGTAGCAGGTGCTGCTTGCAACATTCAGTCACATGGCCAATATCACATGCTCCCTGAATTCAGTCCCCTCAGTTTTAAAGGGTCAGGCCAGGGTGCAGAGATAAGAACATGAGAATGGCCATACTGCAGTGGGTTCCCAAACTAGGGGCGCCGCTTGTTCAGGGAAAGCCCCTGGTGGGCCGGGCTGGTTTGTTTACCTGCTATGTCCTCAGGTTGAGCTGATTGCAGCTTCCAGTGGCTGCGGTTCACCATTCTTGGCCAATGGGGGCTGCGGGAAGCAGCTCAGGCCGAGGGACATGCTGGCTGCCCTTCCTGCAGCCCCCATTGGACTGGAGCGGTGAACTGCGGCCAGTGGGAGCTGCTATTGGCCGAACCTGCGGACGTGGCAGGTAAACAAACCAGCCCAGCCCACCAGGGGCTTTCCCTGAACAAGTGGCACCCCTAGTTTGGGAACCACTGCCATACTTGGTCACACCAGTGGTCCATCTAACACAGTATCCTGTCTTCTGACAGTGGCCTGTGCCAGATCCTTCAGATGGAATGAACAGAATAGGGCAATTATTTAATGATCCATCCACTGTCATTCAGTCCCAGCTTTTGGCATTTGCAGGTTTAGGACACCTGGAGGGTAGGGTAGAGTCCCTGACCATCTTGGTTAATAGCCACTGATGGACCTATCCTCCATGAATGTATCTAATTCTTTTTTGAACCCTGTTATAGTTTTGGCCTTCACAACATCCCCTGGCAATGAATTCCACAGGCTGACTGTACATTGTATGAAGAAATACTTCCTTATGTTTGTTTTAAGCCTGCTGCCTTTAATTAAATTGGGTGACCACTGGTTCTTGTGTTATGTGAAGGGGTAAATAACACGTCCCTATTCACTTGCTCCACAACATTCATGATTTTATAGATCTCGATCATATCTCCCCTTCGTCGTCTCTTTTCTAAGATGACCTTTGCCAGTCTTTTAATCTCTCCTCATATGGAAGCTCTTGCATACTCCAATCATTTTTGTTGCCCTTCTCTGTACCTTTTCCAATTCTAATATATTGTTTTTGAGATGGGACTACCAGAATTGCATGCAATATTCAAGGTGTGGGCATATACCATGGATTTATATAGTGGCATTATTATACTTTCTGTCTTACTATCTAGCACTTTCCCAATGGCTCCTAACATTCTGTTAACTTTTTTTGACTGCCGGTGCACACTGAGCAGATGTTATCAGAAAACTATCCACTCTGACTCCAAGATCTGCTTCTTGACCCCATCGTTTTGTAAGTATAGTTGGGATTATTTTTCTAATGTGCATTACTTTGCACTTCTCAACAGTGAATTTCATCTGCCATTTTGTTCCTTAGTTCCCCATTCTGAGAGAACCCTTAGTAACTCTTTGCAGTCAGCTTTGGACTTCACTATCTTGAATAATTTAGTATAATCTGCGAACTTTGCCATTTCACTTACCCCGTCCAGATCACTTCTGATTATGTTGAACAACATAGGTCCCAGTACAAATCTTTGGGGAACCCCCTATTTACCTCTTTCTAGTGTGAAAATTGACAATTTATTCCTACCCTTTGTTTCCTATCTTTGAACCAGTTTCTGATCCATGAGAGAACCTTCCCTCTTGTTCCATGACTGCCTATTTTCTTAAGAGCCTTAGGTGTGGTACCCTATCAAAGGCTTTCTGAAAGTCCAGGTAGATTATATCAACTGGATCATGCTTGTCCACATGGTTGTTGACTCCTTCAGAGAATTCTAATAGATTGGTGAGGAATAATTTCCCTTTGCAAAAGCCATGTTCACTTTTCCCCAACATATTGTGTTTGTCTATGTCTCTGATAATTCTGTCCTTTACTACACTTTCACTAGTTTGCCTGGTACTGAAGGCTTACTGGTCTGTAAGTACCAGGATCATTCTGGAGCTTTTTCAAAAAATTAACATTACATTAGCTGTTCTTCAGTCATCTGGTACAGAGGCTGATTTAAGTGATAGGTTGCATACCACAGTTAGTAGTTCTGCAATTTCATATATGAGTTCCTTCAGAACTCTTGAGTGAATATCATCTGGTCCTGGTGAGTTATTTACTGTTTAATTTATCAATTTATTCCAAAACCTCCTGTATTGACACCTCAATTCCTCAGATCTGTCACCTAAAAAGAATGGCTCAGCTGTGGGACTCTCCCTCACATCTTCAAATACAAGAATTAATTTAGTTTCTTTGCAGTGGCTTTGTTTTCCTTGAGTGCTCCTTTAGCACATTGATTGTCCAGTACTGTGAACCCACTGATGGTTTGGCAAGCTTTTGATAAATAATTTGCTGTTTTTGCGTCTTTTACTACTTGCGCTTCATATTCTTTTTTGGTCTGCCTAATTATACTTTTACACTTGAGTTGACCAGAGTTTATACTCCTTTCTATTTTCCTCACTAGGATTTGACTTGCAATTTTTAAAGGAGGCCTTTTTTGTCTCTAACTGCCTCTTTTACGCTTCTGTTTAGCCATGCTGGCATTTTTTGGTCCTTTTACTAACTTTTTTTTTATTTGGTGTATACATATAGTTTGAGGCTCTATTATGGTATTTTTAAATAGTTTCCATTCAGCTTACAAGCATTTCACTCTTGTGACTGTTTCCTTTTAATTTCCATTTAACCAACTTCCTCATTTTTGTGTAGTTAAATGGTATTGTGTTGGGTTTCTTTGGTATTCCCCTCCCCTGCTAAAGGATGTTAAATTTAACTACATTATAGTCCCTGTTATAGAGTGGTTCAGCTGTATTCACCTCTTGGACCAGACCCCATGCTCCACTTACAGTCGCATGCATGCATGTGCTCCAGGGTTAGTACCCTGGTACAGGCAGGGCTGCATGGGAAATGGTTTTCCTGTCCCTGGAGAATTTTTGAGATATTGAAACATTTTCCCATCACAAATGGGACAAAAAGTTGACATGTAAAAAATTTCACAAAACAATTATCTGATAACAGTTTCAGCTCAGGTCAATTACAATGTTTTTGTTTTGATGTTCAACCTTTATTTTTAAACCTTTTGTTAGTATACATTAACAAAAATTTCTAATTGAAAAGTAGTTTCAAACTGAAAAACTTAACTGTTTACTTCTGAAATGTCAGAACAGGATGTTTTTTCAATTTTGGAACTTTTTTTCCAAAATGTTTTGAATTGACCCTTTCCCACAGTTTCAGTTTTGACAAATCAGCATTTTCTGCTGAAAAATCCGTGACCAGGTCTAATATAGACTTCCTTAAACTCATCACACTAGTGGACCCAACTCTGTCCTGGTGAGACCATCTTCAGGGTAGAAAGGTAGATCATTTTACAGGCTTATTAAGCCTGGACGCTTCTGGCAAGACTGTTGTGGTGTTTTTTTCTAGTAGGTACTAAACTGAAACCTACCAACTCATTACGCTGAATCACTATGTAATACGCTAGATTGTCTAACTGATGTTGCCTATCTGTTTCTAGATCCATGGAGAGGATAAGGGACCTACATTTGTTATCTGCTAAAGGAGATCTCCTTAAGTCTAAGCGGTAGAATTCAGTGATTTTGGAACTAAAGGGACAGAGTTCTAGAGTTGACTCCCCAGGTTTATACGTATGATTTACGTAGTAGCTATGCAAGTTGTCATCAACATGCCTAACAACACTCAGTCCTTAATACTGACTTGGTTTGGATTTGAACCAATCATTCAGAACAAAAATATCAAACTTATATAATCCCTCAGCCATCTAAGGAAGCTACTCTGTTATGTGTCTATCTGAGAGTGGAAAATTCACAGGCTTATTTTTTGTTGTTATTTTTAAAGCTTAGGAGTTTTTCATTTTCTTTTGAATGTGGGTTGCATGCTTTTCAAAGATTTCCGTGCCTCATCTCATCTTGGCTGTACATCTAGCACGGAACAACGTACTGAAACCCAGTAAATCTGGTACCTCTTAGAAGTCCAACAAATGGAGAGCATCTCATGAGTAAAATATGGCTGAATTGGCACCTACTGTACAAAATCTTTGCAGGGAGCGCTTGGACTGCTTAACAGTACTTTAGTGGGGCCACTCCCTAAGGAAAAAGCTAAACTCTGCTGGGCTCCCTTTAGAGCTTGAAAATCATATAACTTCTGCTTCTTTGAAAGAATCTTTTATGTTGCTCTATGATATCAGACTGGTATTTCTCTCTGTCTCCCATTCTCTATTGTCTAACCTTCTGCCCAGCTTTTTCCTATTTATTATTTTTCCATAATATTTTTATTTTAGTATTTTGACTTTACCTAGGTAGCTCCCACGCTTTTGCTCTACAGGCAAGTATGAAGACATGGTCCCTGCCCTAATGAGTTGCAATTTAAGTGTAATCTTGCTGTCTTCTTGGGCTAGTATATCACTGATAGTGTTGTTAAAAGATGGTCTTTCTGATCACACAAAGGACAGAACTTCTTGTGTCTTGGTGCACATATTTCACCACTTTAAAGTGCTGATTTAGCAAAGCACTTATGCACCTACTTAACTTTAAACAGACAAGTAATCCTTTCTCATCCCTCTTCAGCAATGCATTTTAGTGCGTGCTTAAAATTTATTAGGATTTATGCAAGTGGTTTAACCATGTGCTTTAAGTGCTTTGATCAGGTCCTAACTCAGCCCCATGGTCTTAGGTAAATTTGACACTCTTGTACTATTTTGGTGATACCAGTACTGTACTATGCCAGTCATTAACTGAGTCACAAATATTTGTGAAAGGTGTATTTCATCATAATAACAACACTGCACTGATATAGTCCCTTTATTAACATTAAGCCTTACAACATTCCTTTGAATTATGTTAATATTATTATCCCCGATTTTTGGATGGGAAAACTGGGAGAGAAGTTAAATGCCTTATCAAGCACACAGTAAGTTAATGGCAGAGGTATGGGAATAGAACACACATCTCCTACCTCCAAGTCATCTTCACTGTCCTCTAGGTACATTTTGTTTTTGGCAATAATATGTAAATATTATTATTACTTTTCATGGGGTTTTTTAAGTGAGTGTAATGCTGGTGAAAGTTGACAGATGTACGGTCCTAGAATTGAAGATCTCTGTTTCTCTTCAAATATCACAGTGATGGGAGCAATGTAAAGATCTAAACAGAACAGAATAGCTACAGGCTAGGTGCAGCATAGATAACAACAGTGAAGCTTCCCACATATTACCCTACTAGTGTGCCTGTGTTGTCTTCTCGAAGGCATCTCTCGGAGTCAGCTGGTGTTTCAATATTGAATCAGCCTTGTAGTGAGTAATGAGAAAGGTGTCACTTGTGGTGAAGCTGAATTCTTACCTGGACACCAGTCCATCAGTCGCTAGATGTAGAATGCCAACTCACTTCATATAGGCCCCTCTGAGTCCTACAATGAACTGAACCAGTGACCTAGAGATTAAAGCCTCCTTAGGCCTACCCCAAGGCACCTTTAATTAGTTGAACTGAAGTCAGGTACTGAATCTATGAAGGGTTTCTCTATAAAAAAAGTTCTTTGAATTTGTTCCCTTTTAATTCTGCTCTGCCACATTGTAGATTGGCAATTGGGATACTGGGAAACACTGGGTTTTTTTCTGTTGCTGTCCCGAATGACAGTTTAATTACTGATCATAGATATGAATGCCAAACTGTTCACGCAAACAAAGCAGATTATATTTGTTACATTTTTAGTGGCTGATAAAGGAAATCTGCTTCTTTGACATGTCCTTGTTAAATTATTGTGGGTTCTGCAGAATTTGACTTTTTAATGTTGATCAGAATTTATTCATCCTAGTAAATTATTTCATTCATCCCACTATAGACTGTAGTGTTCCAACTTTCTTTGGCCACAAAGCCTCAAAGAGTGTCCGTGTTGGTGTGGTTTAAAAACATGGACTCTTGTCTACTACTAACTACTTAGACTAATGACTCATTTTGCACAACCTGACAGTCATCAGTTATTTTTCGGGCACTGCTGACCTGGGCTTTATTCTAGCCTCTGACATAGAGGTGGAAGCCTCTGTATTCTATTACCAGTTGGCTGAGCCATACATTCCTCTAGTGCATATGTTTTGATAATATAATTTAAAGAAATACTGTGTTACTCAGGAAATAATAAGGTAAAAGGTAGTGAAATGTCATGATGTGACCTTGCCTTAACTCCACATCTCAGTCTTTCTGATCTTAGTGTATTAATAATCACTGACTGATGGAGTTGTTTGTTCAGATTCTGCAGGAAGACAAAACTAGCTGACTTTAGAATCTCTTAGTGTTTGTGTTCTAATAATTCTTTGATTTTTTTCCTTAAACATCTAATACATCCAAATAACATGAGATCCCGACTTCCAATGGCATTTCCACCAGGTAGGTGTGAAATAACCATTTTAATTTGGTTCCATAACTGATTCCCTGGTGTATTCTGACATTGTATATACCCTTGAAAAATATAAACACAAATTAGAGATGGGCTTGAACTGGGAGCTCCGCTCTGAATCCTGAAAACTCTGGGGAAGTTTGAATCTTGTCTGGCCCCATTTCTATAATTGGCTGGAGAGAAACCCTGGTTACAAAAAAATTGACATTCGAGGAAGTCTGAATATGGATCCAACACCCCATTTTGCACTTTAAGTCCTCCACTAGTGCAAATAAACACAAATACTTGAAATACAAATGTGAAAGCTGACCCCGTGCATCTTCCTTCTAGTATATGAGAACAAAACAAAATGATGTAGGGTACTATAACAGAAATGAAAACAATTATTCTCATAAGAATTTTGTATTTTTTTAAATAAAGAGATGATATTTGAACATGTGCAGAGCTGCATGCAATGAAATAACACAATCAACACAAGGCCTGTTTAATAACTAAGGACAACATTTGTAGCCATAGAACCTGAATCCTCTTGAAGTGTGTAGAAAGAAAATCATTCGTGCCATCAAAACCCTTGCTTCATGTCTTCTCACAGTCTTCATTCATCACGTCCTGGTTACCTGTCAATCATCTTGAACCACAAACCCAAAAAAGAAAATCCCCAAGAGAACAGTGAGCTGAGCACTTCCTGATTCTCCATGGCAATAAACATTGTGGTTTTACTGAGCAGACTTCCTGAAGACCTTGAGTGTCTAAACACCGTTTTACTTCAAGGTTTTCTGTGAAATGAGGCAAAGTTCCTGCAAATGGGTTGCTGCTCCTAGTTGCTTCCATGTGTCTGCAATTATCAGCATGATGTTTTACAGTATTAAACAATATCCCAGCTGACTATTACACTGACAGGAAGTGCATCTTGAACAGTAAAAGCAGAGAAAAAATAAAACTTCTACAGGATTATCAATAGGCCTTATGGAAAAGAGACTACATCAGCTCACTTGCATGAGGAAGTGCTACTCACGGTCAGTAAGGGTTGTGAAAACAGGCTCAGATGTAAGATTGAACTTGGTTTGGTGGTTGACTGCAGCTAAAAAGCCTGTGGTACGAATGACTTGGAGGTATATCAAACCATGAAAAGGCAGAGCTCCTTAGCCTAGCTCAGCCCATTAGATCACTGTGGTGGGCACTGGATAACAGTGTGTGTTTATGGCTTCGGCTAAAGAGGTTCAGCTCTCACTATGGGCAATTGGTTCCAGAGATAAGCAAGCAAGGCAACTGCTAAGTGAAAGGAACAAGGCTGAATCAGATATAAGTCTTCTTGACAGGGTATGCTGACATATGGAGTGACAGGAGTGGTTTAGATTGGGATGGGGGGTAAGATTAGGAGAGGAGGGCTGATTAGGGAAGAATTTGCAGCTGCTTTCTCAATGCCTGTGGATGACAAGCAGAAGACAAAGGCTCCCAGGAAAGGCAAGGAGAAGAGTATCTGAGAGGTATCTGTGTTAGTCTGGATCTGTAAAAGTGGCAAAGAGTCCTGTGGCTTAACAAACGTATTGGAGCATGAGCTTTCGTGGGTGAATACCCACTTCCAAGAGTGTGTGTGTGTGTGTGTTAATGTTTTCCATGCTCATTAAATCAGAAACATCCTTGGGGCATTCCATGTCTTCAAGTTGAGTCACCAAAGTCTCGTGGTCTGGGTAAGATTAATGATGATGACAATTAAGGCATGTTGTGTAATTTTTGCCTCTTTTAAGAATGATTATTAAACAATATTGTCTTTCAGCTATAGCACATCACATGGGTGTCACGGAAAGAACGTGGTCATGCCAGCTCTGAAGGGCAGAGTGAAAGGAAATATTTTGGTATTGATTCTGATCCTAATGTAAGTGGGTTTAGAATCAGACCCTTTGAGACTTTAGGCAAGTTGAAAGTGTTAAAAGTAGTTTGATGCACAGCATGAGTTACATGTTGGTTGGGTGGAAGTGGGCTAGAACTGAGGGCAAAATTCTCTCTTGGCGCAACACTGGTAAAGTCAATAGAGTTTTACTAACAAAGAATTTGACCCCAAAACTCTGGATCTGAACAGCCCTGAACTTTGGAGAAGGTGGAATCTCTAGATTTGGGTCTGGACTTGGCATTCCAGACTCTTCTTTAGTTCACAAGTAGACTGGAATCTTTCTCACCATTAAAGAAAGATAAGGCCATTGTGTTGGTTTAGTTTAGAGCCTACATTTTATTTTCAATAGGGTTTTACATAGGCTAGTACGAATAGAAGCATTTTTATTAAATCAATTATTCGCTACATAAAGGGCAGCATTATCTAGAGATTAGGGTTTAGGATTGTAGAACAGGACCTGCTGAGCTCTATTTCTGATCCAGCCACTGACTTTCTGTGAAGCTTTGGGCAACCTTTGGTGTCTCCATTTTCCCATTTGTAAAATGGGGCTAATAATATTGACTTCACAAAGGTGTTAAGATAAATTAATGCTTGTACAACACTGCAAATGTAAAGCATTATGTGAGTGCTAAATATTGTTTGTTTCATGCATAGTGTCTCCTGGGGAGAGATGTCTGCAATGCTAAGTAAAGTTGGTCTTCCCAGCTGCTGTAACAACATATAGAAGAGATACAGCAAAAGTAATATGGATTCCATTATGGGAAAGTTCTTTAGAAGTTAATAGGGATGAAAACAGTCCTGCAAATACACACATGAGTAACTTTAGGCATGTGAATAGTCCCGCTAAGTTGAACTGGGTAGTTGTTTGCAGGATCAGGGTCAAAGGGTTTCCAATCGGAATGAAATGAGTAGAGTGTTTAGCAAAATGAGGTTCCAAACGTAACGGGGGCTTCTGGGTGCTACTATAATGTAAATAATAATGATCTGAAACAATAAATTAGCCCAGATTTGCTCACATCTGGGCCAAGGTTCACACCAAAGAGCTGTGACTTTACCCAACATTTCCGTGAGGCTAAGCTGAGTTTCAGGTTTGTAGCACAACCCAAAACCAGGCAAGTTTTATGTGATTTCTGATTTCTTAGTGAAAGTTTCCTATAGCCCCAGAAATGAATCCAAAATTAATAACTAGTTCCAAAATCTCCAGGTTTGTTGTTCTTAATCTCCCTAATAGTTCTGTAGGATATAATAGCCCAATTTATTAATGAATCTTAGAGTTGATGGAATGTGTATTATTCACAGATTTAGCTAGCTCATTTGTGGAGGAAACAACTATAATTCGGCAGCTTGTGCGACAACTCCCCAAATGCTTTATCAAGTTTTGAATCAGGAGCCCTCAGATCCAAAGCTCCATGAGCTGATTGCAATCGTAGGCTGTTGCCCTCTATGTGGGCCAGTCACTAAAGGGAGATGTAACACACACTTTGTGTTACGCCTACATCCTAAGAGCTCAAGGGGTAGAGTGGCAAGCAATGCCATTTCCCCTGATCACGCTGAAAGAGGCATTTTTCATCTGAGTGGAGTGAATGGCTATGGCCACATCTCTTGTTTTCAGCTGGCCTCAGGAATCAGCGCTGCAGAGCACCTGGGGAGGCTTTATGCCTGTTTCTGCACTCTGTAGGAGTAATGCCTCTGACTGCCACTTCTAAGGCAGCCCCCCAGCTTCTCCCCTCCCAGCACAATTCAGGTGCCTTGAGCCATACTGGGAAAACGTCTTTGCTTCTTCTCCCAGTCTGCATCATATACAAGCGCTCATTCTTGCCATCAAAGGCCCACACATCATGGCTACCATTAAAGCTGGTTACAAAAACTTACATGGAATCATTTTCTGTCAGAGAATGCAGTCTGTCAAAGTTGAAACAATGCAAAATCATGTCTATTTTTGTCATTATTTCATTTATGAGAAAAACTGATCAAAATGTTCCGACAGTGTCGAAATCTCTTGTTTTGATGTTTTCAGTAAAAATTTTTTGAATTTTTGTTTTCAAACAACTTTTGGTTTTGAATGTTTACAACTTTGAATCACATATAATATAAAAATTAAAAAAGGGAGAATTGAAATAAAATACTGAGATTGAACTGAAATACATTTTTTTCGGAATTTTCTGTTGGGGGGAATTGGAACCAAGACAGGTATCAAAATCTCAAAATCCTTCACCAAATGGAATTGCAGTTCTCCACACAGCTCTAGCTGCCATTTTGCTCTGATCTCATCTCCTTTCAAGTCCTTCTGCTCTAGCCAAGCTGAATAGCAAACCACCATCTTTGTTTGCTTCTCCCACTCTGATCGTTGTGCCTCTTTCTGGGTAGGCCCCTGAAATCAGCTTTTTCCTGACTAGTCTGCCATTCCTCCAGTCACCCCTTCCTGCTTCAGGTCTAACTGAAGAAACCACAATGCCTTCTTGTTAAAAACCACATCCTCCCTTTCTCCACCCCCTCCTATCTCCAGGATTTGGTCCTAAATTTATACATGAGATGAAACATGTACTACCTGGTGCAATGTCTGCTACCATAATTTAGTCCCGCTGCCTTGGTAGTAAGTGTCTGCAGGATTGAGCCCATAGATTCTAAACTCTTCAGGTCAGGGACATTGTCAGTGTCACGTACCTTTATGGTGCAGTTACTCTTGTATAAATAATAAAAATCCTTTTACATACATACAGTCTAAGTCTGATTTACTGTTCCATTTGCTTATTTGTTTCCAACTTCCATATGGGAAGAAATATTCCATGTGGTTTACAACAGTGGTGATTATGCAGTACCCTTTGATTACTATCATTTATTTTGATGTGTGTGTTTATAGAATAACATCGGCTGTCTAGCTCATGGCAAAAGACAGGAGTTAAAGGAGAGTGATTGCCAATATATCCAGAAGAGGTGAATATACAAATGTTTAGGGCTTGCATTCTGGAGCTCATAGGGGAGAGATTATTATGTGGTACCTTTTAGTTTTGTAGGCACCAGAGAGAAACAACATTGCAATGTGTGCAGGAGATTGGATCTGTTTTCTCCCTATGCATGTTGGAACTCCCACTAATGTTAATATGAATCATGCCCTGCACTTCACTGGGAAGAATAAACTGAGTTTTTGCATGATCTGGGATTGTCATTTTAGTCTGGGGCTGCAGTCAAGTTTCCTCTTGAAGGAAGGGTGGGGTCGGAGCTGAGTTAATTATTTTTTGCTTTGAAGTATATCGAGTCTTTCCCCACCTTCCAGAGCTGTTATTTTTTTCCACGCTGTCAAAAAAGCAGTTCATTGTGTATGTTTGCTTTCTTCTTCCCCTCGCTCCTTTTGTTGTTGTCTGTGGGCATTCTTCGGATCATACAATCTTTTCCGCGCTTTACCATCCATACCGCGAAGGCTCTAACTTGCCAGGCCGAAGAGGAAGGGAGAGGTGTTCTCTTTAGAGCCGCTCTAGTTTTACGCCTTTCGCCATCTCATGCAGCCTCTACAGCACAATTTGAGGCACTTTCCTCCCTTAGGAGCTGAATGTGCTACTTGTTCAGTGGTCCCAGGCCAGAGGAATGATCGAGGCTTTTAGAAACGGATACCTAAAGTTAGGGTCTTACATCCATATTTAGGGACCTAAATAAGTGTCCTCATTTTCAAAAGTCCTACAGTACCTCTGAAGCCAGTGGGAAGTCAACAGTAGGGGAGACTGAGTGCCCACAGGAGAGATTTATGTTTGTTTGAATTTTTTTATTTTTGTTGTTTGTTGTGCCATTAGGCTTTCAGACATTTAGATCAAATTCAGAGGTGAGTCTAAGGGTTTGCCTACATGAGAAAGTTAGCGTGCAGCACGCTAAATTGTGACTTTTAAGTGCACTAGCTACTCCACACTAAGTCCCCGTGTGGACACTCTCGCTGTGCATTAAAGGGATGTCTATACTTGGAGCTAGGGTTGTGATTCCCAGATCATGTAGACACACTCACTCTAGCTCCAGCTGAGACAGTGCGCTAAAAATAGTAGCGTAGTCACAGTGGCATGGGCAATGATAAGTGGTGGTGCTGGCTAGCCTCCCTGAATAGAAACCCGCCTGGACCACCTGGATACGTATTCAGGGCAGCTAGCCTATGCCAACGCTACCCCTGCAAGAGACACTGTAACCACACTACTATTTTTAGCATGTTAACTTGATGAGAGCTAGTGCGATATGTATACATGCTCTGGGAATCATACCCCAGCTCCAAGTGTAGACATAGCCTAGGAGTGCTTTTGAGCTTAACACATCGCCAAAGTTCATTAACTAAACTGCACAACGGTACTCTTAGTGAGCAGTGAGAGGGTCCACATGGGGAGCTAGTAAGGAGTCGCTAGGCTTACACTGGCTATTGCAGCCTTTTTCCTGTCTAGACAAGCCCTAAATGACCCTCCCTTCAGACTAGGTTGATATAACTTAAGTGCTGAGAATCTGGAAGAAGACTTACATTGCACCAGAACTCACTCCTGACTTTGGCCCATTTGAGTTGTCACATAACAGTGGCACCTAGATTTTTCAATAATACATAATTGTTGTTGATAAAATTACTTAGTTCTAGCGAAATATAGTGCTTTTCATGGGCAAAGCGGTTTATGATATTATTAAATTTTTAACATCCAGCATTCTTTACAATATTAGTTACATTGTTGTGTTGTATGCTGACATTGATATAGTGGTTCACAGTAGAAAACCACAGAGATGTTGACCATATCTCTGAAACCAATGTCCATAATGTGCTTCCAAATGAAAGTGAGTTAGGTGTATTCCAACCATTCCTAGCTGGCTGTATGGTTCCTTAGAGCTTGCCTGCCAGGGTATATTTAGCAGCTCAGCACTTTTATAGTTAGAAATACTGTTGCACACTGCTTACTTGCTGTCTACATCAGCTGTGGCATATGATATCAAACTAGTCTAACTAGTCTGCCCTGACCTAATAGATGCCAAAAGGAACCTATTCCTTGTGCTGATGCTAAAATAGTTTCAGATGTTAGTTCTGCTTTGATGTATGTTTTCATGAAAAATGTTAAACCCTGAAACAAACAGAATGAGGTCATTTAATACAGGGACTGTATATTTCAGAAATGGTTAAATTATAACCATTTTCACCTTTTCTTGTTTATTCCCTTTATGAATGAGGTACTTAGATGGACCTGGATGGTTGGACACTGTTTCCTTAGATATAGGACTATGGCTGCAAAGACTCAAACAGTGTACTTTCTATATACTTTATACCAATGTCAGTGGAGCACCACTTATTTATGTGAATCTGGCACACATTGTATAAAAACTAGGGAAATCTGCAAGACTGCAGTTTTGAATGTGGTACATATTTATTAACAGGTTAGTTGCTAACTACAGCAGTTTGGAAAATTTCATTGACAAATGTTTACAGTGAAGCCAAAACTTTTCCAGACAGATGTGTTTCTAAAATATCTTGGCAATCTTGTCCCATTAGATCTTCTGCACCAAATTGTTGTTGTTGTTGATGATGGGGTTTTTTTGCATGTTCCCAAAAGTGCTAGGCACTTCACAGAAACACTATGCTACTGTTCTTGGACATTAATGTGATGTTTGAGCAAAAAGGATCTGAGTGTAGTTTGGAAAACCAGATTTATTGTGCAAGCCTTCTCCCCTAATGAACTGGCGGATGTTGATGGTTCTCTGTAACTTCATTGTACTTGGAAATGAAATCTTGCTAGTGTTTCAGTGAAACAGCATGTATTATCATTGTAATAATTTCTGGTTTTTTTTCAATCAACAGAATTTAATATAAGTTGCAGATATGCAGGGGTTTTCCATGTTGAGAAAAATCGTCGCTACAATCTCACACGAAGTGAGGCAGTTGAACTCTGCAGAGCTCTCAATAGTACCCTGCCAACAATGGACCAGATGAAGAAAGCTCATGAATTAGGATTTGAAACTTGCAGGTAAGGAAACTCTAAAGAAGATAATATATAGTGAATATGTATAGCTATCTGTCTGTCCATCTGTGACGATGTGGTGTGCCAACTGCAATTACTTTTAAGTGGCTATTAATTAGATGGTCTATGAGTAGAAAAGGATAACTGAATTGTAGTTGTAAATGAAGTATCATAATCAAGCAGGTGTATTTCTAGTGGGATCCTGCAGGGACTGGCTCTTGGCCCTACACTAATTAAATTTTTTCAATGTCCTGGAAGAAAACATAAAATCATTATTGATAAAATTTGCAGATGACACAAGGATTTGGGAAGTAGTAAATAATGAAGTGGGCAAGTCATTGATTCAGAGTGATATGGATTACTTCGTAAGCTGGGTGCAAGCAAACAATACGTGTTTCAATACAGCCAAATGTAAAGTCCTACATCTAGAAATAAAGAAAGCAGGCCATACTTATAGGATGGGGAACTCTGTTTTGGGAAGCAGTGGATCATAGTGGATAATCAGTTGAACATGATCTCCAAGTGTGGCACTGTGGTGAAAAGGGCTAATGTGATCCTTGAACATATAAAGGGGTGAGATATTGAGTAATAGATTATATTACCTCTGTATTTGACACTGGTGTGACTGCAACTAGAATACACTGTCCAGTTCTGATGTGGACAATTCAAGAAGGATGTTGAAGAATTGGAGAGTGTTCAGTGAAAAATTGCATGAATGATTAAAGGATTGGAAAACATGCCTTATAGTGATAGACACTAGGAACTCGATCTATTTAGCTTATTGTGAGAAGGATAAGGGGTGAATTGATTAGTCTATAAGTACCTACATGGGGAACAAATATTTGATAATACAGGACTCTTCAGTCTAGCAGACAAAGATATAACAATAGGAAATGGCTGGATGTTGAATCTAGACAAATTCAGATGGGAAATAAGATACAAGGTTTTAACACTGAAGGTAATTAACCATTGGGACAATGGATCAACAGTTGTGGTGGATTCTCCGTCACTGGAAATTTAAAAATCAAGTTTGGATGCTTTTCTAAAAGATATGCTCTAGTTCAAACAGGAATTAATTCAGGGAAGTCCTATGTATGGTCTGTGTTATGCAGGAGGACTGACTAGCTGAACACAGTTGTTCTTCCTGGCCATATAATCTATGACTCTATGAATTATCCAGGTTATCCCAAACATGCAGCTGTAGAAAGGAGACAAGATTCAAGTGCAGCAGGCGCAGAGGGGATTCATTGTCAAGCAGTATAGACTCATAGCAATAAAAATCTTATTTAAGTCAAATGGATCAACTAACTTCAGTGGGATTTCAGCTTTAGTAGGAAGTGAGTAGGGATTTCAGGATTCATCCTGAAGTTTATTGGGGTAGAAAGCTCGGTGGGCATCTCTTCAACTCTTTAAATTTTGCCAGCTTGTACTTTTTATCAGTCCTCTAAAGAGAGTCCTAATATTTACCACCAGAAAAATTAAACCAAATGACACTGTTTAAAGTTATTATATGCGAAGGTGGAATTGTCTGTTGTAAATTTGACTCAAGGCTGTTTTGTTTTTCAAAAACCAGTCAGAGAACACTTCAATCTCTTTGGTCACTCGATTACAGACCTAAAAGTGGCAATTCTTCAACAAAAATCTTCAAAAACAGACTCCAGTGAGAGACTGCTGAATTGGAACTAATTTGCAAACTGGATATAATTAACTTAGGCTTCAATAAAGACTGGGAGTGGATGTGTCATTACACAAAGTAAAACTATTTCTCCCTGTTTATTCCCCCCCCCCCCCGGTTCTTGTCAACTACTGGAAATGGCCCACATTGATTATCACTACAAAAGTCACCCTGCCCCCCCTCTCCTGCTGGTAATAGCTCACCTTTTCTGATCACTCTTGTCACAGTCTGTATGGTAACACCCATTGTTTCATGTTCTCTGTGTATATAAATCTCCTCACTGTATTTTCCACTGTATGCATCCGATGAAGTGAGCTGTAGCTCACGAAAGCTTATGCTCAAATAAATTTGTTAGTCTCTAAGGTGCCACAAGTCCTCCTTTTCTTTTTGCGGATACAGACTAACTCGGCTGCTACTCTGAAACTTGTTTTTCTCAGTCTTTTAACTGTTTTAATTTCCTTCCCTTTGCATTAGTCTGCAAATTCATGAGAAATCGGTAAAATTGCTTTCATGTTAGTGTACTATCGGCAAAATCATATCTATGGAAAGTGATTAGTTTAATTAGTATCAAAGTAATTAAATTAGTTCATGTTTGTGCAGTGCTTTGAAAATGTTTAGTGTGATGCTGTATAAATGTCACGCACTGCTAATATTAATTGCAAATGCGTGGGCAGATAATCTTTAAAGATCTCCTGCAGCCCTAGTTGCCCTTACACCAGGACTGTGCCCTGTGCTCATTCACTGGTATAAATCAGAATAATATGTGTGCCTCTGCAGTGGGAGAATGATGCTCGCCATATTCCCAGGGAATATCAGGCAAAAATTCCCGATGGTGAGCGTTACATAACAGTCTCCCAAGTGAAGTGGAGGGATGATTTAAAATGCTGCCAAATGGAAGACTAGACTGGGACAGTCCTGCAGTGGTGGGGAAAGTATTGAAAGACCAAATAGGCATTTTCTATCTCTAACTTTTGAGTCTCATGCACTGGACAGAGTCTCTTATAGGTAAGATGAGAAGAAAATGGAAAAGAACTTAAAGGGTAAAAGAAATAGAGGGAACTATTTTTCACATTGGAGGAGAGCTGTGGTTTTGCTTTCACTGCACTTTCTCCCCTTATCCATGAACCTAGAAGAGGACAGATATGGAATTTGAGATATTTTTTAATAATTTGTGGGTGCTGTGTATTTGTATTCCTCTGGCACAGTACCATAAATCCAACTGTATGGGCTTGAGTGGGAGACAAAAAGAACTAGTACGTTATATATAATAGTCAAAGCACACCAGGAGTAGAGAGTGAATATGAATGAGTCAGCAGGCCATAAAACAAGAAAGATTTTTATTATAACGCCGCCAATATGATAGTCTTAGCAATAGGATACCGGATCTAGGACTAATAAAAAATATGGCTGTGCCAGTGAAGTAATCTATTGTTCCACCCATATTAGAGATTTAGAATTGCAAATATCATTGCCATGATTTGATCCAGGTGGATGGACGTGAATCATGGATGTGGACTGTAACAGGGCTTGGGGAACCACAACTGAGACAGAGTCCAAGCAGCTAACATACCACACCTGCCCCTCCCTGACAAGTAGCAGCTCTTAAAACAATCCCCAAACCCTAGGGCTTTTTAACATTTAATCACCACTCTCATCTAAATAGATTTCAGGGAAACCAGTACCTTCACAGGAATTAGTCATTTGATATGAGATTGCAAAATCGTAATAACTTGTTACATAATTTTGTTAATCACAAGCTCACTTGAAATTTCAGCCTGATTTATGTGCCCCATACTCAAATAGCAGCATTATTTGCAACACATATTATCCAGGGGGATATTAAGTATTTTAGCTAACATTCTGTAGGCGAAATATTGCTACATTTGAACACTTTATTAAAGTTTTGCACTTCGCAGAGACTGGCATGTTATCAATCATCGCTGCACATCTTTGCTCACGATCTCCATCCATTCTTCAGATTTGTGGCATGCAATTCCAGTGCAAAATGGTACTGTGCAATTTATTAGGCTAGAAGTAGTGAAAATGTAGCTCAATGAAAGAAAATCAGAGCCTTGATCCTCTGTGTTCTATAATACACAACCCAACTGAACGAGAAGTGTTTACCCTTTTTATCCTTCATTTTCATTGCATCCCCATGCAGAGCAGTTGTCTTATCGAATAATTCACACTGCATTGCAATGGTTATTAGTTCAGAGATTACATGCAGAATGATTTTGGAGCTGGTTGCTGGTGATGTTAATGTGGATGTAAAAAAGGAGTAATCTCCATGACCAGATTTGGGATTATTCTTATTTCATGATATGAAATGCTCTGTCTCCTATTTGGCCTATTTGGCGGTATTGAAAGTCCTGAGGAAAGTATCTGTTGTATGCTGTGATACATAACATGGTGTTTGTCCGCCACCGCACATGGGGGTCAGATCTGGTGGTGGACATGCCAAGGGTCAAAGCCAGAGTCAGGAAACAAGCAGGGGAGCAGGGCCAGAGCAAGGAGGAACAAGGCTGGCACAGGAGCGATTGCAGCTTTGGGCACAAGCTGTTGAGCAGCCAGCGATCTTCTGATGTAGCTGGGTTTAAGAACATGCCCGCTGGTTCCCCTCAGCTAGTCAGGCAGGTTGATCAATCAGCCAGGTCTGCTTTAGTTGTGGTCATTAGTCAGCCTGGAGACCGAGCTAGCAGGCTCAGCTGCATGCCTTCCTTCCTGACAGTGTTGTTCACTCTGTATTCTTCACAGGTATGGTTACATAGAAGACAAAATTGTAATCCCACGAATCAAGCCATATTCTCTTTGTGCAGCAAATAACACTGGAATTTACATACTCACTTCAAATATAACAGACCGGTATGATACATATTGTTATAATGCATCAGGTAGGTATTTGCTGTACTGTGTAAGTGAGAATTAAGATATTTAACAATAACATATGCTCTCTCTCCTTTAGATTACTCGAACCAGAGCTTCCATATTAAATTGTATGTGTATTGTGGTCTTGTTTTCGCATTTGAAGATAGAACACATTTTGCCAGTCACTGGAGCTGCACCTGCTGATGCTATCAGTGACTTTGGCCCATTGTATTTTGAACTAAAAAAATGTCTGAGTTCATATTTAACTTATGATTCTAACCTCAAGAATTGTCATTTTAGTAGGGAAGTACCACAAGTATGGATCCAAAGAACACAGAATTGTTGAATGTGATGATTTCTACTCCTCACATTCTTTTACTCACATGTTTTTAGAGCTAATAATAGTGAAGTTTACAAGCGCTGAAAGATCAGGGACCCTGAAGACTCTTAGCTTGCTTTCTCTGCTTGCATGAGGCCCCTGGCAAGCACAAATTCAGGTGTTGCTTAGCTACATTAATATTGTAGGTTCAAAGGCAGGCCACTTCTTTTGTGGAATTCTTCCATTATATGGAGTTACAGTTCTTAATAATAATTTTAAATGTTTCTGATTTTGTTTATTTTTCTATGCCACATGAGGACCCCTGCAAAATTAAAATTTTCAGAGTCAAATTGTCAGGGAGCCGTGGATAATTTTGCTCAGTGTTTGTGCTGCAATAACTGGGCACACGAAATGTGTTAAGAGTAAGAGACTGGCTTGATTGAGTTGCCTAGATTTTGTTAAATTAATTGGTCATATTCAGAGCTGGTATAGATAGAGGCAACCCCACAAAAATCCTTAGGCCAAATTCAACGGTGATTTAAATAGAGGTGACATTTTGAAATTACAATTTGCTTTGACATAGAATATCTGAAGCTTTATTCCACTCTCTGGAACTCAAAGGGCTTAATCTTGGGTTGGGGTAGAGAGAGGCAAAGGGCTCTGAGCTACCAGCTCTGATACTGGAGCTGTCGGAGGGAGTCAAACTGGACCATAGAGGAATTCTAATTTATATTGATTGGAATGATCCCTAAAGGACTGTTCCGCCAGCCCAGGATTAGCTTTGTATTCCGTAATAGATTTCCAGTGTTGCCTAAGTGCTCTACCCTGGAATGCCCTCAGTGCAGAGGAATCATACAGTCCATCCCTTTGGCAAAATGGGGACTTGTCCTGGGTTGAGGATCTGACTCAAATTGAGAACACTGAGAGTAACTTTGTGAAATTTGATTAAAATACACCAATTTTGTCCCTTTAAAAATGTTTATAAAATTCTTAGTTTTCTCAAAGCCACTTTCAGACGAGACCCCAAGAAACTTTTCTAAGAAGTTGTTGATAACACTATGAATCTAATAAATAGGGCAGAAAAGAGTGAATTTTTCTCACCACCTTTTGTCAAATTAACTAATTATTTTCTTCTCCTTTCAGAAACTAGGGATATGGCATGTGAACCAATCATAAAACTAAATGATTCTTGGCATGATAATCAAAGCCGAATAGGTAATGTATTGCATAAGTGAATGATTTAGCATTGGTTCCATTTTCAGCTACCAGGTTTCTTTTCTGTATGTGAGTAATGCAAATGTTCAATATCATGCTACACATAAGAAAAGCAAGTCCAGAGATGGTAATATACTGAAAGTGAAGCAATCAGACCTCCATCTGCCACCTAGAATTAGGCTATATGTGACAGCATTTATCTTGAGGTGGTTCTAGCGTAGTAAATTTTCCATATTGACACTAGATTGTTTTTGATAAATAGAGGACTGATGTTGCTTCTTTGATGAGAGAGCTTTGTTGAAGCCTTCTATGTCCTACAGTTATTATGTACCTTCCACATCATGCCGAAGCCTGCTAGCCAGGCAAGGAACTAGGGATGGAACCGGGCTCTCAGGATGAAATCCTGGCCTCATTGGAGTCAATGGGAGTTTTATCCTTGACTTCAATGGTACCAGGATTTCACCCTGAAAGTTAATCCAGACTTTGGCCCACTTACCAGACTGGGCCCATTATGCTGATGCATACACAAATTAGAACTACAATAGATAGATCAGTGAAGGATAAAACAGACAGACAGAAAACAAATTGCTTGATATCAGGTCTGACTACAACTGTGGCCATAGCCCTTTAGCCTCACCCCACAACTCCAACATTCATGATGCCTCAGCTATTTCAATTGATCTCTTTCTCCTTCCAACAGTCATAGATAATGCAGATGGCTCACGTTACGCTGATGGTGTGAAACAGCCTGACCCAACTCCAGTTACAGATGGTAATCATGTGGGTAGTGGTTCAACATATAACGGAGATACAACAAACCCCACCATCATCAGAATTCACACGGCTGGTGCCCCATATTATGAAGATACAACCCCAGATGCACTGTCAACAGATTATTCTTCTGTGTCGGGCAGAAAGGAATATCATTCCACAAGTACCAGTAAGAATAATGGATTATATACTATTGTAGCTTAACTTGTCCTCTTAAAATAACTGTATGAAAACATTGCACTGTGATTCAATTCTTAGAATGCTAAGGGGCATCACTGGTGGACACAGTGTGTCTTAGGGCATCAAAATCTGCAATGGCTTTGTAACCACTATAGCCATGGAAAAGAGAGAGCACAATCTCTGCCCCATATTCCTGGTGCTCTTGAGAAAGAATTGGACGGAAAAAAGTTGTGTGTCTTTGTGATCATAGAAACTTTTCACTTTCCAGAGACATTTCATAATAACATGAGAGTGTAAAGCAATCACAAACCAAAAAAGTTCTGCTTTTCTTCCTCCAGGAATAATTTCACAGTATGTGTGATGATAGATCTTTCTAAGAGCCTGGTGTTGTGCCTACTGCAATCAATGGGAATATTATGGTTGATTTCACTGGCAGAAGGATCAGGCTCAATGAAATCTAGCAAAACATTATTTGTATAACAAAGAAATATCACAGGTGCAAAGGATGAACATAATTAAGTATTTTACCAGAAGAATCTGGAAAAGTAAGTGCAGAAAGATAGGATTTCAATACCTAGAGATCAAGCTGGAATAGTCTTACCTACCTAATAGTCTCCGGTATGATCATATTTGTGGAGTCCATATTAAATAATACATGCATAAGAAGAGATTTACAGTACAAATGCAGTTGAATCCCTTCTTTGCAAACCGTATGTTGTAAACTGTATTTGATAAGCATATCACAATATGCAAAAACAGTAAAAATGTTGGTGCTGTCAGCCTTCCGTTTATGGCTTTTCTTTTTCCAGGAGATAGGGAAGGGCTTTCTGTATAGACCAAAAACCATATTCTGCCCTGAGCTACATCCGGGAAGCCCTAGAGGAGACAAAATTGGGTCTGGGTTAACCATGGAGTTGTATAGGTGTGACCTAGGGCAAAATTTGTGTAGGTGAATAGAAGAGAATTAAATTGTTTCATTTTCTTGGTTTTCTTTTTCTTTTGACTTCAGGGCACATGTGGTAGAAGATTTTCTATTTAATCTCTTTATGTTGATGGTTAAGTACCTATTAGCTTTCATATTTGTAAGCACTTACATGGCCCACATCCTCAGAGTACGTGCGGGTCTCACAAATACTAATAAATTTGCCCTCACAAATTGGGAAGTGCTGTATGTTCTCCATTTTAGAGAAGAGGAACTGAGATACAGGAAAACTAAGTGACTTGCCCAAGATCCCACAGGAAGTGTGGATTAAGCCTAGGTTTCCTTAGTCCTGTTTCAGCAACTTAACCACAAGATCAGCCATCCTTCCTCTGTAGCAGAGAGCATTCCTCTGGGCTGTGGACACAAGGTTTTATTTAACCGTTCACTAACCATTTACAAGTAGAGGATACCAAGAGATCATGCCATTGTCCTACCCATCGATGTTTAGTTAAAATGTTTAGTTAATTGTTTGTTGAGTGGAAGTGTTAGCAGAGGATAAATTTGATTTGCTGGTGGTACTGTACTTGTGGGACTTTGGGCCTGCTTCTCCACATGGCTTACCAGTGACATCAAAATACTATGGCAGGGTAATGGGAATTAATGTTGGAACAACACTCTTCTCAAATTTCATGAATTGTCTTTCCAAGAGGAAATTCTCCTCTTTTCTGCTTACAACTGTAGTCTTTGCCTGGACCAAAGCTCATAATACGTAAAAATAATGGCAGCATTACAAACGGCCTCAAGCACTTTTGTAGGTTCCAGATCCAGAGTTGCCACAGCTACAAGAACATAAATCCAGGCTTCGGTGAGCAAGTTGTTGTCTTTGCCACCTTAGCTGCCATGCTTATTATCATTGGGCTGCTGCAAATTCACACTCCCGTGAACAACCAGTGTTAGTGATTAGATACCAAGATTAGAAAATCAATTATATTTAATGACGAACTAAACAAGGACCCCAGTCTCCTCTCCTTTTATCCTTCCACTGGACCAACAAATGAAAGACCTAGGCTTCCTATAGTGTGAAAGCTCTAACAATGAGAACAGCAGGAGTGGTGGCTCAGCAAATGAAAAGTTACAGTTGATTCACCCTTCATCACACAGATGATATTGCGATACCTTTCGATGACAAGCGGGGTGAAGATTCAACCATGATTTCACTGATAACTGATGGTGCTCCTGGAAAAGACAGTGATCATCTTAGCAAAAGACAGCATCCCACAAGTACTAGTAAGGCTAATGAATTGTAATAACTTTGCCAACTGCAGACTGTATTTAACCTACTCTCTTATTCTGGCAGGATATTATGATAAGTAGCCAAGTACTTATCTTCAGCATTGGAACAACATTTCAGAACAGAGCTTTCTGGGGTAGTTAAATCAGAAATGAGATCTACAGCAGTCACTGGTGATCAGAAGGGACAAGTGGAGACAAGGGTTGCCTTGTTACCTGCGTTTAAAGTTAAGAAGTGATTCGTGGACTCTTTGGTGCATATCTCTCATGTTCCATTTCATCACACCTATTCACCCTATACCAAGCAACATAATTTAATTTGTTTTGGGCTACAGGTACCTCTGTGCATCATCACTTGCAGACACTGTATATGAGAATTAGAAGTGCAATTTCTGCCCCTTTATGCAGCATATGTGTGCTTTGATACTTGATTCATCAGTGTGTGGTTTTAACTCATTCATGGCTGTGAAGTAGGTAGCACAGATCAAAATCCTGACTTAACTCATTAAGGAGGTACTTTGAGGGAGTGACAGAGTTAAGGTTGGAGATGCCATCCTGCTTGTGCACTGCATATAGGAATAGATTGTATTTCCAAGTGCTTGTTGTCATTTGCAGCATGACCACAATGGTTCTGTGCTTACCAGGCTTCTTGGGCTTTGGGATACTTGAAGAGACATTAGGTGGTGACCTTTCCTCTAGTATTCAGTAGAACTCTAGCACTGTTTCCTGCCCTCTTCCTGAATAACTGTGCTAAGGTGTGTAAAAAGCAACTCCCTGTGATATCTTCCTCCAGCATCCAGTGCACCTGTGCACCATGGGGTAGGATCTTATGAGTAGTGGGACAGCAACATTAAGTAAAATCAACTTAATTTTTTTAAAATGAGTCTTTAAATATATTTGATGGAATTCTTCATTTTAAAGTTTTGGGATTTTTCTTTTGTGTTAAGAAAGTTAGGAACCATTAGGAAAGGGATGCCACAATGCCACTATATAAAGCCATGGTACGCCCACATCTTGAATACTGCTTGCAGTTTTGGTTGCCCCTTCTCAAAAAAGATATATTAGAATGGGAAAAGGCACAGAGAAGGGTAACAGAAATGATGAGAGGTATGAAACAGCTTCCGTTTGAGGAGAGATTAAATAGACTGGGACTGTTCAGCTTGGAAAAGAGATGACTCAGGGGGGATATGACAGAGGTCTATAAAATCAAAAAAGGTGTGGAGAAAGTGAATAGGGAAGTGTTATTTACCCCTTCGCATAACACAAGAACCCAATGAAATGAAAGGCAGCAAGTTTAAAACCAACAAAAGGAAGTACTACTTCACACAACGCATGATCAAACCTATATAGGGTGACCAGATGTCCTGATAAACTTGGGACTGTCCCGATATTTAACTCTTTGTCCTACATCCCGACCAATGTACGATTGGGATGCCATTTGTCCCGATATTGTAGGGTTGCCAGGCATCCGGTTGGTGCAGGGATGGCAGGCTCCCTACCTGGCTCTGCGCAGCTCCCTGGAAGCAGCGACATCTCCCTCTGGCTCCTAGTTAGAGGGAAGGCCTGGGGGGCTCTGGATGCTGCCCCCACCATGAGCACAGGCTCTGTAACTCCCATTGGCCAGGATCTGTGGCCAATGGGAGCTGCGGGGGCGGTACCTGCAGATGGAGGCAACAGTAGCGCATGGAGCTGCTTGGCCTTGCCTCCGCCTAGGACCCAGAGGGAGATGTCGCCATTTCCGGGGAGCCACCCGAGGTAAGCACACCTGGAGCCTGCACCCCCTCCTGCTGGGGGCTGGAGCTGGGGCTGTACACCCCTGACACGGGGCTGGAGCTGCTCGGGCCAGCCGGCCTGGGGTTCCTCTGGTACTGGGGGTTGGGTGGTTTGGGGTTCCAGCCACGGAGAAGGTAGGGGAGCTCAGGGCTCCTGCCGCGGGAGGCAGGACCTTGTGTAGGCAGGGGCAGGGCCATGGGGGTAGCCTTCCCGAAGGGGGGAGTCCACCCACCACCCATGCCCACCCATGTGTCCTGATATTTTATTCTTGCGATCGAGTCACCCTACACCTCTGCAACTCATTGCCAGGAGATGCTCTGAATGCCAGAAGTATATGTGGGTTCAGAAAAGAATAAATTCATGGAAGATCGGTCCATCAATGGCTAGTAGCCAAGATGGTCAGGGATGCAACCCCATGCTCTGGGTGTTCATAAATGTCTGACTGCCAGATGCTGGGACTGGATGACTCAATAATTGGGGATGGATATTCGATAATTGGCCTGTGCTGTTCATTCCCTCTGAAGCATCTGACATTGGCCACTGTCAGAAGACAGGATGCTGGGCTTAATGGACCATTGGTCTGACCAAGTGTGGCCATTTGTATTGTCTTATGTGTCCTTGGAAGGACATAGATGTTTCTGGAAGGGGAAACGAATGCAGTATAGGAGTTCTTGTTGAAATTCCCAAAGACTTTTTCCACTTGGCTCAACCAGAACACTGTGTCCAGTTCTGGGAGAACACTTTATCCAGTTTTATGGAATAAAAGAAATCAATTCAACTCTGGACTCATCACTAAGGTTTCTTTATTCGCATACAGTTAAACTACACTTCAGTTGATCAAGCTCGAGAGTAGAGGGCGGGTACAGGGTATACCACAAACCCAAGATACATAATCATGAATTAGCTTATCGACATACTTACACTAAATACTATTTGTTAATACATTATATCATATATTTTATGATTGATGCACTAATTTTTATAATTGATCCTGGTACAGATCATGAATTGTCCAAGAGCTACAAAGTATGCTAGTAAGCAAAGCTGCAGCTACAAGCTTATCACATGTGACTCTTCTTACAATTTCTTTATCAACTACCTATATATTATTGACAAGGCCACTTGTGAACTTATGCTTTGTCCATTGTTAACCTCTGTTTCCTTACCTCTCTTTCTTCATTCCTTCTTGCATTGTTCATGCAAGGCCTACATTTCTAATGGCTTTCTGTGGTAAACACTGGGACTGGTGGAAAAAGAAAATAATAGAATGATTTCTTTCTACCATCTCTTGCTTCACATTGATGCCAACGGAACGTAAGCATGTACCTAAAGTTAAGCATATGCTTAAGAGCTTTTCTGGACAGAGATAAATGGATGAAGGAGGCGCTGATCACCATAGGTATGGCAGATATTTCCCCAATCACACAGGTAATATAGCAGAGTTAGAAGAATAGGATTCCTTATAGTGGTATTAAAAGCTTTATGAAGATGGGGAGGCTTCTTATGTAAACAAATGTGACCTTCTGCCTGAGAAAATGTGAAAGAGGTTCACACCTTATGGACATCCTCAGATGGAGACATAAAAGATCAATAATATTCAAAATAAGAAACATGACAGTTAATTTTCTAGTTGTAGGTTTGGATGTGGAGCAAGACTTTCTCTACAGCATGGCTTCTGGAAACCTTAGTCTTGCTAGGGCCTAGTAGGGAGAAAAACAGTTCCAAAATGGCATAAAATCTTGACTTGTTTTGCAATTTTGTTGTCTGGTTGTTTCTACTGGGATTTTTTTCTTCTTGGTTTCCTCTTTCTTTGCATGAATAGTTTTGTGCTGTTGCAAAATCTGTGTATAATCTTGGACAGGGGCTTCGTGATGAACGTGTGGTTTTCTTTTCCTTAATTGTTTATGAAATGCATTGATACTTAAGGCTGATGTCTTGCTCGTGTTCTCACACTCCTCCTTCACTGGCATGACAAAGTTTTGGGGTGAAAGTTAGAGTGGAGTGAAGTTTCAATGAAAAAAATGATAAAAAAAATTCAACAATTTTGTGCACATGTGTGTGAAAATATGTTGCTATTTCTTGATCAGTTGTCGTGTGAAAATATTGGCAGGATTGCTTAGTAATATACGGTGATGCAGTAACTCTTCAGGTAAATCTGCTGTGGGGATGCCACTTGTGGATTTTCCTGACAGGAACTATCATCCATTGTTCAACAGCATCTTCTTTAACTGAGAGCAAGGCATTGTGCGAATTATACCAGCAGGGATTTCATTTTACTGCATTACAAACTAGCAAAACCAATTTCAAAATAAATTGTTACATTTATGCTATCTATCTCCCTGAACAATCTTCTCCCAGATAATTCTGTGACATGGGAAAAATGACAGTTACAGAAGAGAAATCCAAGGATTGGCTCCCATTATGTAGTATTCAGATCACGCAGACACTGAGGCTTATTCCATAACCACGATTAGGGTCCCAGGGCAGGATCTCACTGATTGGTAAGTAAATCACATGGCTTAGGGTAAACAAAATGGGATCAGCTTTATTCCCATTAGGAGTTAAGCCCCAGAGAGAGCCAAAATATAGTTCTTAGGTAGGATGGGAAAATCGTAGCCTAGATATCACAGTAGCTGTATAGATACACGAGAAAGAGAGACCGAGAACATCGCAGGGCTAGCCAACAATACTGCATCAGTTTAGCTAATCTGAAGGCTCAAACCCATACAGTTATATATGGGTAACAAGTCACACTCTAGCTCTTCCAAGTGGATCTTTACAATGCATTTGAAATGGCCTGCCATTATTGCTGCTATTTCCTCGTCTGTTGCTGCAGCTGCATTGCACATTATCACTGGGATGTCCTCCATCAGTTTCACAACCCTAACCTCAGGATGTCGTGAATGAATGGATGAGGGAAAAAACAGTGATAGTGTTGAATAGAGCAGAGGGCTCTGTCTGCTGTCCCCTTTCTTTGCCCTTTGCACAAGAGAAAGAAAACGACCTGGTGTAAGAGGAACAAAGAGGTGAACATATTGTGAATAGTGGCTCATTAAATAAAATGTCGATAATTCATCCAGCCATCATCACAGCAGATGAGGACTCCCTACGTGGGGCACATCATGAAAACTCTACTCAAGGTCAAGAAATTCCTGGATTTATTCCTTTGCAGTGGCACTCGACAGATCACAAAGAAGAGCATCCCACCACTGCTATCAAGGGTAATACATTATAATCATTTTATCTAATGTACTTCTGTAAGATCTGTTAAGTAACCGGTGGAAAGGAACCTGGCAGACAACCAGCTTTTCTCTTGCTCACTGAGTTTACCATCTATTCCCAGGTTTTATTTCCCATTGACCAGATTCTGAAAGGAACAAAGCATCCACAGCACTCTACTGAAGACATTCTCCCATCATTTTCTCTCTCCAAGCCCAACTAGGCCTTTTGCTGGATCCTTTAGGGAAGTCATACTCTCCCTGTGGATGCGCCAGGGTATCAGGATAGCCCGGCTCTGCAGGTTCAGTGCCTTCACTGATCTCCGAGTTAGAGAATCCATTGATTGCTGCTACTGATTTTTTGCTTCCACTTTAAGTAGACCATTTTGTGCTCTTGTAGCTTCTTCCTTCTTCTTTGTTCACAATATTTCCCACAAAATCATGTCACCGAATAAAAGCAGCTTATCAAGTGCTGGTATGATGGTAGGCTCTCTTGTATATAAAAGAAACCCCTAAATATCGACTGACTGCTAAGCTAAATAAATCATTGAGGTCTGTTGTTAAAACAAAGAGTAAAGATGAGAATTATGCTTTGTGTTGGTACTAACTCAGAGGAAAAGTTCAAAGGAAATTAGCATATTACAACAGATGAGACTCATATGACAACGATGCTGCTGCTGAACACTCAGTACAAGAGCCACTAAAACCTAGGCTCTTTCCTGAGTGGGACAACAATGAGAACGATGATTATTAGTGAGGATAGTGATTAATTGTCCATTTATCTCCTATACTTCATTTAAGCCCTATAGATATAGCTTAGTGAAGAGTAGCATTGGGATGCCATTCACAAAATTTACCATATTTGGAAAGATGACATGTGATGGATGATGGCATTTCTGGTGATGCTGTGCCATTGCAAGACCATGACTTTGTGTGGCACTAATTTCAGGAATGGCATTAGCAACATATTGACCCCTATGATCGCTCACGAATGGGAACAGGGAATGAACATCCCTGCTCTACACCTGGTTTTCAGGTTTTAAAAAGCATTATATTCAGAGTTCTGTTTTGCTGGGTCCCCTACTATAGTGCACCATTTACATCATTTAAAAGAAATATATCAAGTAATTATCTCCTCTGTGAAATTATGTGTTCCTCACCTGAACTTGAAATGGGAGATGGGGTGTTCAATAGATCTCTACAGATCTTTATATATTTTCTTATATTTTCTTATTGTCTGACGTTATGGACACCAGATTTAATGAATAATTAGGGCTTATGATTTTAGGATTTCACTGATAAATGCTGATAAAACATGCCCAATGCAATCAATCAATAGGTGTTTATCCAATGAACATGGGAAAAACACCAGAAATGGTAACTTGAATCTCAGGGCTTATCTAGACGGAGCTGTAATGCGTCCTACAGGGGTCTGATTTCTAAAGTGCACGAAAGTGTTGCACATTAATTGGTCCATGTAGACCCTACTGGTGCTCAGTAAAGGTTCCCTAGGTGCTTTAACATAGTGCTGTTTGAAATAGTACCACATTAAAGCGCACTAGGGAAAAGCTTACAAAGAGATTACTCATTACAGTATATACAAAGAAAGAGCCCCAAAACATCCTAATTTTTGGACATCTACATGAAACTCAAAAATTTTCTAAAAAGGGCCCCAAAAAGAAAATAATTAAACCATGATAAACAGAAGTCCGATGAATAGAGTTAGGTTTCAGAGTAACAGCCGTGTTAGTCTGTATTTGCAAAAAGAAAAGGAGTACTTGTGGCACCTAAGAGACTAACCAATTTATTTGAGCATAAGCTTTCGTGAGCTACAACATTGCATTCGATGAAGTGAGCTGTAGCTCATGAAAGCTTATGCTCAAATAAATTGGTTAGTCTCTAAGGTGCTACAAGTACTCCTTTTCTGAATAGAGTTAGTAATTAGTAGAAATGGGCCTCAGGACAAACTCCAGATCGCAACCCCCTGTACATTGGTGACACATGACTCCAAGAACATATCCAAATATGAATGCCCTGGTTTTCCCCTCTCTCAGTACTGGGATGAACCAAACGCTGCATACCTCAACAACCCTGCAATTTGAGGAAGTAGGGATCTGTAGCTAAACATTGCCACTCCAGCCTGTATCTCATGGCTATTTGGGTGATAATCCTTCGCACTGATAATGAAGAGCATCTGAAAAGATAAGCATTTCTATATGAATTAATGTGATCTCTTACTTAAGAGACTATCGGTTGCTAAGTGTCCGTGTGGGTAGCATCACATGAAAGGAAGGCCAATAACTTATGAAATAAGAATTGTGGTTTTTTTTTTTAATGTTGATTGCATTATTAAAGTTGATTTTGCTGGATTAGGGGTGTGCATGTGCAGAAAGTTTTTCTCTCTGTCATTGGCATCATAAGACTTAATCAGGACATGGTAGGAGACAAACATCTAATATTACTAGAGACCAAATTCCGCTCTCCTTTCTCAGTTATTACCAAGTCCGCTGATATATTTTTCCCTGAGGAAATGAATGCAGGATTTGACCCTAAAATCTTACTTTGCTTTGGCAGTTTGTTTGCATAACAGCTGGGTGTTTCTGGTGGGAATTCCCCTGCTTCATCTCTCTTTTGGCAATTGACTTTATGCCCATTGCCAATATCCTAGTCAACCTCTAAATCATCCTCTGGCCAGGGGCTTTTGTTCTCCTTACACTTATTGTTTATATAATAAATTAATACCAAAGGCTCATGTCCTTTTAACGTTCAGTGCACTACTGACATTATTATAGGCCAATACATAAAATCAAAACTTCAGTTGAAAAGCTGTGGTGGTGCTTCTTGTGACTTTGTTTTAGAACATGTCTGCAGTTCAAAAAGAAGGAAAGAACAAGAAGAAACAACAAATGGAGAATGAAAACAAGAAGTAACAACAATGGTTCCTTTAATGTAGAGCAGGGTTCTGTCTTTTTTACATCAGATGAGATATTTTATTTTGTTGCATCATAAACTAGATAAAGAAGTTGACCCCAATTCCAAATTGTTCTGAATGATCTTTTCCCAGATAATTATGTGATGTAGAGAGAGAATGTCACAAGTGAGTAAACTAGTGGTCAAATCCCATTACATTGCAACCAGATCATGCAATCTCTGCAGATTCAATGTCATTCCTTAACTATGATTTGGAACCATAAGCAAGTCAGTCACAGTGCTCAGAGTATTTTTCCTTTAGAAGCTCACACAGAGACTTTTATTTCCAGCACACATCTTTGAGATAGGGATTATGGAACTTGTAGCCTGGATAGCACATGTTCCTTTGCAAGTGCATAAGAAAGACACACATGGCTAGAAAGCTTAAAGACACATGGATAGGGAACTCCACAATAACAATATATGCACTTCACTAATTTGCCCCTTGTGATATGTAGAATAAACAATTACCCTCCTGCGCTCCCAAGTGACTCTTTACAACGTGATGGAAATGACAAGTTTATGCTGCTGGTTGGTCTATTGCTGAATCTACTTCCTCTTCTGTTACTACTGCTGCTTTGCTTATTATCACTGGGATGCTCTCCATCAAATTTACATCTTCTCATCCCAAGACAATGTGTCTGGATGAATGAGAAAAGAACAGTGGTAATGGTAAACAAAACCGATGGTCTTCTCTACTATCCTCCTCTTTCTTCACAATATTCACCAAAGAAGGACAAAGACTGTGGGTTTGACCGTAGGGGGACAATCAGGAAGGTTAATCCAAGTTAACTAAAGGAGTGAATTGAAAATGGATTAGTTAAATTGCATTAAACCCCTGTGTGGATACTCCCATTCAGAATTAATGTGGCCTTAATTTGGTTTAGTTTAATTTATTTAATTCTGAATGAGTGTCTGCACAGCAGTTTAATGCAATGTACTTAATTCACCTTAAATTCACACCTTTAATCAATTTGTCTTAATTTTCCCAAGTCTCCCCCATGTAGAGAAGCTCTGAGTGTCAAAAGAGCAAAAGTTGAAAATAATAATGGGGTGGTCTCATAGCAAATAATTCATTAACCCATCATCACAGCAGATGAAGATTCACACGATGGGGCAAATCGTGAAAACTCAACTCAAGATCATTGGATTCTTGGATTTATTCCTTGGACATGGCACTCTGCAGATCACAAGGAAGAGCGTCCCACCTCTGCCAGCCAGGGTAAAACCTTACAACAATTATAACTAATGTCCTTCATACAGAGTAACTTGCTAACACTGATAAACAGCAGCACATAAGAATAAACTCTCCACTGATAGGATCTGGCAACTAATCATCTTTTCTCATGTTATCTGAATTGTCCATTTATTCCCAAATTCTGTTTCCAATAGGTGAGATCCTGAGAGGTGCTGAGCACATGTAATGTCCCACTGAATATATTCTTCATCATTTTTCTCCCTCCATACTCTGTTAGTCCCACTTTCTCACACCTAAATTAATTAAGTCCAAGCAGGACAGCTAGGCTTACTGTAAAAACAATAGATAAGAATTAAACCTTTGGTGGCTCAATAAATAAAAAGTTCTTAGTGTATTTAACTTCACTGTGACAGATATAGACTCACACAAAGATGGTGCAGCTGGTGAAGACTCAGTGCAAGATTTATTAAAACCTGGATTTTTTCCTGCAGGGGAGAACTAGATGATAAGGAACAGCAACCGCCTCATAGTAGTAAGGATAATAATGGATAATCCTTCTATATAATGAGTTTTATTTTAAGTCTATAGATATAGCTAAGTAAAGAGCCACACTGGAATTACGACACTATCCTTGGAAGGATGACGTATGCCAGCTGGTCAGCCTTTCAACTGATGGTTTGTCATTCTGGATCAGGTGATTATGTTTGCCATTGATTCCAGAAATGGATTAAGCAGCATGATGACCTATATGGTTGCTCGGAATAGGGAACAGGGAAGAGATTTCTCTACTGTAGGGTTTTCATTTTGGAAAAAACCTGTATTCAGAGTTCCAAAAGTTTTCAGAACTTGCGGCATCTAGCTTTACTGGTGCACCATTAACGACATTTTAAAGAAACTCTCAAAAATATTTCTCATAAAACCTTATTGTGGTTCCTTAGTGTGACCTGAAGTGGGAGACAGGGTATTCACTAGATTTCTACAGACACAGCAGGCATTTCCTTTATCTCTGAGTTTATGACCACTTGATTTCATGACTAATGTAGTTAAGAGAGGTGGGAACCATCCAAACCCTCAAATCTGAACACCTCTGTTTGGTGAAATTTGATTTCAGAGTGGGTTTTAAATCTGAGCTTCATGGCTGACTTTTATCTGTATCATCAGCTTACCCAGAAGCTGTGTTCCAAACTTCCCCAGACTTTACTGGAGGTCAGATCTGAAATCAAGCACATTTTGACTCAATATCCATGAACAGACTATGATACCATATTAGATTTTCTGGCTCTGAGAGGAGCAATATACTCTTGGAGCAAAAACTCAATAACATATCAGGTAAGGCAAATGTGATTTTTCTTTATTGTTATGTTAATACATTAACAATGTGGCTTTTGCTGAGGTAGGGTTTTGTGGAAACTGTAAACTCTCGCTCTGTGTACAGATCTCTGGCAACACAAATGTTTAGGATTAGAAGATGGAAAATATATTTTAAATACATTAGGGTATTTCCGATATTTTTGTTTTCTTGAATTTATTGGTGTTTGTGGTGATATTTTCTCTGGCTAAACTTCAGTTCTAGCAGATGGCTTTATGCCCATTGCCTATACTCTAGTTCAGCATGGTATATATTCTCTGGGCAGGGACTTTTGTTTTCCTTGCACTGGTAGTCCATTGTACCCTAGCTCATGTCTTCATCCTGCTCTCATAGATATGGCATGTTACTCTTGCTACTTGATCTGCCATTATTACTGCTAGTCCTTTTGCTGCATCAACTTCCTTTTCTGTTGTTGCAGCTGCTTTGCCCATTAGTGCTGGGTTGTGCTCCATCAATCTCACTCCTCCTGATCTCAGGATGATGTGACTGAATTGATGAGAAAAAAAATGAACAGAACAGAAGGTGCTTCTGGCTGTCATCCTCTTTCTCTACTATGTAGAAAGGGAAAAGACAAAGATGTATAAGAAGATCAAAAGGTGAAAAAAGTATTGGAGGTGGTGGGTCAGTAAATAAGATGTTCAATGATTGATTCATCCAACATCGCAGCATACGAGGACTCTCATAATGGAAACTCTACTCAAGGCCAACAGATGCCTGGATTTATTCCTTCATGGCAGCACTCTGCAGATCACAAGGGAGAGCATCTCTACACCTCCACTGCTGGCCAGGGTAATCCATTATAATAATTTTATCTTATGTGCTCCATCTACTGCCTGTTGAGAAACCTGAGCAAAAGAGGAACTCCAAACGGCAAACTCCTTGATGGCAAATGGCAATTAATCAGCTTTTCTCATCCTATTTGTGTTTTTTATTTATTACTAACTCTATATGGAATCCCCTCTTGTTGGAAGTTTTTAAGAACAGCCTAGACAAACACCTGTCAGGGATGGGCTAGATGTACTTAGTCTTGCCTAAGCACATAGGGATGGACTAGATCAGTGCTACTCAAAGTGGTGGTCCATGGACCGGTGCCTGTCCATAAGCCATCGGCTGCCGGTCTGCGTGCACATTGGAAAAAAAAATTGCCGGTCCACCACATCAGATAGCTTGAGAAGCACTGGACTAGATGACCTCTTGAGGTCCCTTCCAACCCTATATTTTTATGATTCTGTGATTCTATATTCTATGGCCAGATCCTGAGAGGATGCTGAACACTTGTAACTCCTTAATGTAGGTCCTCAGCGTCTCTCAGGATTTAGCCGAGTACACGCAACCCAAACTTTATCTATACTTTTATGTTATCACCCATTCGAATTAATATGGTGAATTCATCATTAAAGGGATTACTCAAAAGGGGATGACTCATAGACAAAAGTGGTATCTCGGTACCATAAGCAATTTTCTTTATTAGTTTGTTTCTGGCTGAGTGAAGAAATATTTTGTTAGTGGATGACTTGAATAAGTGAACAGATTTAGTCATTTTAAAAAATTGTAAGTTATAGTAAGGTATTTATTATATTTATCCTGCTGAATCATACAGACAAAAAGAGAGGAAAATTTGTACTTGGTCTGCACGGTGGGTTTTTTTTTTTTTAATTCTCTGTCATTGAAGATATTTTAGTCATGTATTTGTCCCTTCCAAGCTATTCTCTCCTCCTTCTTGATCCTACAATTAAATCTTCATAATCCTGTACATATGACAACTGTCATGACTATCTCTTGACATAAAAATCATAATTATGCCACAAATTCATCTTTATTTCAGAGAAGGATCAAATCCAAGGAGGCATTATTTTGACTTTCTTTGCTAGTAGAATACAGTAATTTCTGTTACTGTGAATGCTTCACCATTATTCAGGGATAATTTCCAGCAAATCACAATTTCTTCCAGTAAAAGCATAAAATCTGTTGTAAAAACAAGAAGAGATGAAGATATAATTGTCTGCGTGCTGGCTCATTATCCAAAAGTTCATATCAGGTTTAACATCATCACAGCAGATGAGGACTCACAGAAGAATATTACACGTGGTGAAGATTCTAGGCAAAGTCCCCTAAACCGTGGCTCTCTTCCTGAAGGAGACAACAATGAGGCGAAGGAAGGACATCCCACAAGCACCTGTAAGGATACTGAATTATAATCCACTTGGTTAATTGATTTTATATAACTCTTATGGACCAAATCAGCTTTAAACTCATAAAAATAGCACTAAGCACCACATTTGTCTATAATAAGCATAGGACCAAATCCGAAGGATCTTAGTCTATTTTTTCTCAGACCTTACTTGGGCAAAAATTGACTGATTTTATAAGTCCCCACCCTTGACAAGATGTCAAAGGCCTCTTCCAAAGTACTTCTGGTGCAGAAGTGTCATTCCTAGAGAGATGACTTTGTGCTGTGCTTAGTCCAGAAGTATCAATGGCAACACAATGACAATTAGGGTTATTTATATTGGCAAGCAGGGAGTAAACTTCTCTGCTTTTTACCTGGGTTGACATTTTAAAAACCCTGTGTTCAGAGTTCCATAGCTTTTCTGAACTTGTTTCGTCCATCTCTGACATGCACCATTTGTAACATTTTAAAGATGGAACTATAAAATGATTTTTTGTGTAAAACATTGTCACCATTTTTGAGAGAGTAATTCTGTAGAAGAGAGTTAAATTTGCCACATCTCCACAGATGCCGGAGGTATTTATCTTAACAGTTGATCTTTATTAGTGCCATATTTTTAGCTTGGTGGTATAAATCTCAACTGTAATTAAATGGTGTATGAGGAAGGTGCGTCTCTCGACTGAAATCAGTGACACGCCCTGCTTCAGAAGCTATGTCTTTTGCTGAGTGTTGCTGAGAAAGTCCGTGACACTGTGTTTAACTCATTTCTAGCTGTGAGAGGGGCAATAGCAGATGAAGGGTGTAATAAGTGTCTAGCACACAAGTATCTTCGTAAGAGACTGGTTTTATTTGCTGGCCTCAGTCACATGATATAGGTCAGGTTTACATAGCAGAGGTGGGAATGCCATGAGTCCACTGCTTCATGTTATGAGTGGGATGGAATGCATAAAAAAATCTGTAATGTTTAAAGTCAGATGCTGTTCAAACTTTTTTTAAAATTGTTTTTAAAATACTGAGTTTGATTTTACTGGCATAGAGTTATGTGTATGGAGATGTGGGTGTCCAATTTTGCAGTCTGGTCTTTGACAACATAACTTGAAGGGAGAAAATTATCTAAAAGAACTAAAGGCCAGATCTTGCAGTCCTTACCAAAGTCAGGGGCATCTCGCTTACATAAAGACTGCAGTATTTGGCTTTAAAAGTGTAACTTTGGGTTTTTTTTCTTGGTTTCTTGCTGTTTTGTGGTGGGAATCTTTGTGTCTTCATCTATCTTTGAGCTGATGGGTTTGCGTACAGCACTCTTCGCACATACTGTATATTCTCTGGGTTTCCTTGCACTAATCTTTTACAACATGCATTGATGCCAGATGCTCCAACCTTTATCTTGTACTCATATTCATTTCAATATTGTCATATTTATTGGCCAGTTCCTCTTACCATTTAATTCAGTGGCTGAACTTGTATTGATTTCTATTGATTTCAAAGGGAGCAGGATTAAACCCTTTGTTTTTTGATGGAAGTGTGCACAAATTTTTAGCTTCTATATGTAAGGCTGATATATTGGTAGTACTTTTGTACTTTTTCCTGATAAGCATATCTCTGTCATCCAGTAGTGATGGTGCAGTGTTTCTGCTATACTTGGAAGGTTTTCATTTCATTAGGTGACAAACTAGCTGGAAAAAATATGTTTTTTTGAATCTTTTGAATTTTTTTGCATTGCAGAATAAACACTCTTCTGTCTGCTTGTTAGAATTGGTTAGCTGTAATTACAAAACAGTAAGTGAAATACCACTGTGACTTATAGTGATTTAGTTTTTGAAAGCAATACAGTTTCAGTGTCGTTAACAAAAGATGAGTTAGAGGAACAATCAAATAACAGAAAGGTTGCTGCTATGTGGTCTGCCACTGCTGCTTCTGTAACTTCCTTTGTTCTTGCTACTTTGCTCTGTATTACTGGAAGAAATTCCAGAAAATTCACATTTCCTGATACCAGAAGTGGATGGATGGGAAAACCAGTGATACAGCTGAACAAAGCAGAGGGTCATCTCTCTTCTTTCTCCACTATATACACAAGTAAAAAACAAAGCCCAGGTGTAGAGAACAACAACGAATGGGAATCATGTAAGTTAAGACTCATCAGTGAAGTGCTCTACATTGATTTTACTATTGTCCTAACAGCTGTGGATTGCCACCATTACACACATCATGAAACCACCACCCACGCAAAACCATTTTTTTCCCCATGGTGGCATTCTGTAAGTTCCAAGGAACAGCACCTGACAACTGCCAGTAACGGCAAAGAATTTATATAATTTCACCTAAGCAGCTTTGCTTAAAGTCTGTTGATAAAGCTGAGTAGAAGGCAGCATGGAAGTATATATGAAGTGGCAGCCAAACAGCCTTTCTGATACTGTGTTGGCTTCTTATGTGTTTTTCCTGTTTCTGTTTCCAATAAGAATAACTCATTCTTTTATATTCACTATGTATTCACTGGAACTAATCTGTTGCGTCTTGAGGTCCTAATCTAGTGCACTTTTATATAGCATGTGCAAAGGGCAAAGTTTATTGGAAAAACACAAGTGAAAATGTGCATACTAGATAGCTAGCTGCTGGAGTGATAAAAACATTTAAAATGTGCATAATAATAAATATCTTGGCTTTAGAACGTAACTTATTTTAAATGCATATGTGGCATATCTGTAGCAACATAAACCCTTGTTTCTTACTGAGAAAGAATATATTTTGTTGGTAGCATCACAGGAATAGAATAACAAATATGATTATGTTTACAACTACAAATTATGTGAAAGGGATTTCTTAAGATTTCTTAATTGGAACTGTCACATTGAAATAGAGAATATATATATTAAATGTACTTGGCCATTATTTTCCTTGGTTTCCTAAGTTAATTTTTTAAATGACAGTATTCTTCCTCTAAGCCTGGATTCTCCATTGGCTTGATCCTACACTGAAGTCACCATAATCCTATACTTGTTACATCAAAGTCAGAGCAGGATTAAATTCAAGGAAGAATATATGGGTTGTACGAAGAAAAAATCCTTGATCAATCACAACTAGTTTTTAGCATAAGCCAAGATCTATTAGGCTTTGTTAACAAAGGGCCACATGCAGAACAAGTAGGGCTCTCAGTGACACCCGAGAGTGTATACTGATAGAGAAACTTTTCTGGTTGAATGACATCAGCCATCTCTTAGAGTGATAGGCTTCTACCTATGTTGACTTCCATTGTTAGCAGGATGCTTTCTCTTATTGTGGTTTATTGGTGGAGGAGTTTATAGTGATTTTATGCCTGGTGAACAAAACTGTGATGTTAATGGATGTTTTATAAAAAAGTTATGTGTGCAGAAGCTATTTCTGTGCATAAAAAGAAAGGTCCCCAACTTTTCTTCTCCTCTTATTAGACATGTACCATTAAAAATGAGACCATTGTAAATGGCAGGAGAAATACAAATGAAACTGATAATGGGTAGTAGTTTGGCAGATGAAAAGTTCACAGTACATTTAACATCATCACAACAGATGTGAACTCACATGACGGTGGTGCAGATGATGAAGATTCAAATGAAGAGACTTTAAAACCAATAGTACTTCCTGGATGGGACATAAATGATGTCAAGAACGAGTATCCTACAAGTACTAGTAAGGAAACTGAAATATATATCTGTTTTGCTCTATGTGCCCTATTCTTTATAGCTATATTGAAGAAAGAGTGGTAATGTTTTCAGTAGAATCCAACTCTGGAAAGTTGTCCTTTGGAAGGAATCCACCTGAAAAGAATTTCTAGTGCTGCATATTCAGGACAAATGACTATCTGTAGAATGAACAGTAGCCATCGTTGCTTGGAATTGGGAACAAGATGGAACATCTGCATTCTACATATGGATTTCATAAAAATAATACTGTGTCCAGAGAAGTACAAATATTCTGAAGAGGTCCTGAAGTCTGCACAGTTACTGTAGAATTATATGATTTCTACAGATGTGCATACTTGACTGGCATTATAGATCAAATGGGAGAGGAGTGATTTACAGTAATTTACATGATGCTCTGTATGAAAACGTATTTCCTTTTTAAAATGTTCATGAGATCTGTATGGAATAATGATAGTTTATGTCTTGCTATTGGAGGACAACATTTTATGCATTGCATCAGCCAGAGGAAAAGTTCAATAACTTTTACTAAAAAGAGTTTGTTTCTGAAGTGGATCTTGCTGGTGCTTGTTTGTGTGCAACGTGGCTCTTGCTATAGGCCTGGTCTTTGGTAACATCAGCTTAATCAGGATCTCCATGGACAAAGAAGCTAAATTAACACTCAGTTTTCTTGTGGGACATTTTTTCCCTTTCTCTTATCTGGATGGTTTTTTGTTTGCTTGGTTGGTTGGTTGGGTTTTTTTGTTTTTGTCTCTGTTGCTTCATCTGTTCTTGTGCCGGTGCTGGTTCCAACTGTGCTTTTAGTCACACTTATGCAGCCCAATGCAGACTACATGGACTTCTGTCGTGTTTGCAAGGACATGTAATTGATCTGGGCCACTGTAGCTGAGCACTGTGTATATTGTTGGGACTGGGACTATTGTTTTTTCTTGCAACTAATCAGTTAGCAAACGCACTGATACCAGAGTTTTATGTCTTTAACGTGCACTCATATTCAGCTTATTGGCATGAGCATATTTATGGGTGAAAGTGTTGATGGATTTTAACTTTGCAAGGAAAAGGTGGCTCAGCACATAAAAAAGATCACCAGTGATTTAACCATAGTCTTAGCAGCTGTGAAGCCCATTTATGAGGAAACCTCTACCCAACCTCACTGGAATCAATTTGCTGACTCGTGGTGGTGGTGGTCCCATCCTGACCACAAGGAACAGCAGCCTACTCAGGCAACAGGGGGTAAAGATTTTAAATATTAAATCATGTACTTTGTCTACAGTCTGAATAAATAGCAGCACAGAAATACCAGCTCCACAAAAATATCCAGTCACCATGAATTTGTATTTCTGATGCCATATGAGTTCCATCTTTAATCTTAAATTGTATTTTGAATGGGAAAATATACACCCCACCCTTGCCTATAACCTGTAATATTACCCAGATGACCCTGGAAGACTTGGTTTTGGCTATGAAGTAGTCATATCTTAAAAAGAAGGAATTCTGTATAAATTAAAGTGATATTTGGACTTCAGAAGTTCTCTTCTTTTCATTGTTTGTGACATGCCTGTGATGATTTTTTTTAGCTTATTTCTAGCTGACAGGATAAATATTTTGTTCATTGCATGAACAAAGAAACAGAAATAGTCTTTTTTAAAATGTACATTGCAGTAAAGGATTTAATCTGTTTTTATATGTCGACTTTCACCGTGAAGATGATTTGGAAAGAAGAGAGCATTTATACTAAACTAAATGAACTTGAAACTGTACTTTTCTGCGACCCTTTGTTATTCAAGATAAAACTCTTTTGTCCTATCACCTCCACTGTAACCCAAGAGAATTAGGCCTTGCTAAAAACAAGACTATATACATCCCTTTAACTTTTATTGACATCTTGGAATATTTGTTCATAGCTCCAGAAACAACTGGTTGTGTTGGTTTTATGTCATCAATTATCCCTGATTTTAGGGGAGCATTTAAATGCTCTTGATTAGTTTTTACTCCCATAATCCCATTTCTTGTAGAACACATTTCCTTCTGCTGTTGTGGCTGTTTGGCCAATTGTAGGGGGTAATAATCTACATTCAGAACATTGTAGCTGCTAAGGGAAAGTCTGATGTTACTGAGCAGTTTGCCAGATTGAAAAATGGGTGTTTTGTGCATGAGAAAGAAAACCCTGTCCCCTTTGCTACATTTCTTTAAGATGAAAGAGCTGACATTAGTAAAGACAGGAAAAAATAAATTTGAAAATGATGTGGATGGTTGCTCAGCAAATGGAAACTTCATAGTACATTTAACATCATTATAACAGATCTCAGCTCACATGATGATGGTGCAGATGGTGAAGACTCAACACAGGATCCGTTAATACCAGTAATTTCCCTCGGAGGGGACAACAGTGATGACAAGGAACAGCACCCTCCAAGTAGCAGTAAGGATAATGAAATAATATCACGAATTTAGACCACAAATCAGCAAAGCATTTATATGCACATGCTTAACTTTTAATATGTGCTTAAGTCCCATGGAATTCAATGGGAGTAGTCACCCTCTTGAAGTTTAGTATGGTGAACTTCTGTCCCATTAAGGGAAAAATTCTAAACTAACACAAACTCAGTTTCCTTTGGGATTTTTCTTTCCTTAAGGTCTGGAATTTCCTTTTGCTTCATATCTCTCTGTTCCCATGTTTAGTGTACATTCCACATGCTTGGCCAACTCTGCTCTCACTCTTACCCATGCAATTTGTGTGGACTTCTTTGGTGTTCTGTGATGATTTCACAGGCATGTAAGTAATCTGGGCTATTGGAATTGAGCATTTTGGCCTTAAATTTCAAAAGTGACTGGTGATGGGAGGTTTCTCGATTTTTCGGTGCCCGATTTCAGATACCTTAAAGCAACCTGATTTTTAGAAAGTGCTGAGCACTTGCCCATGCAGATCAGACCCCTGTAAATTGATACCCAAACTCACTAGACACTTTTGAAAATTTAGGTCATGATGTCTTTTTCTGGACAGACTATTTTGTTTTCTTGTACTAGTCTTTACACATGAATTGATGCCAATTCTGCACACACATTCATGTTATTATTGGCATGATTCTACTTTCAGGTGAAGGTGTTTCAAAGCTTTCAGCTTTGTGGTATGGTTTTGGTGCTGTTACTAGTTGGATTTTTTGAGCATTATCTCTTTGTGGTTCAATAACTGCACCTTTAACAGGAAACGTGGGATGTGCCATACTTACAAAGTATTTTACTAAGCACTGGAATGAGATCAAATTACATTTTCCCTCTCTATGTTCCTGAATTGGCTAACTACCTAATTCTCTAATATAGCAAAAAAAGGATACAATTACAAAATTAAATTAATGTCCCCACCTACAGTTAGATGGATCAGTGTAAGAAAATTCTGTAAGTTCATTGGCTACAGTCAAACCTCAATTAAAAGTGCAAGTTGTTGCTTCTGCCTGTTCAGTTACTGTTGCTGCTTTGCCATGAAGACTGTGGTATTCTGTAGCAAGAACCTACCTTCCAATACCAGGATGATGTGGAAGAAGTGGATTAGAAAATCGATTAACCTGTCAACAAACCAGAGTTCCCACTTGACTCTGCTCCAGTTTCCTTGCAATCTGTATATTTGTAAAAGAGATATATTGGGTATAGAAAAGAGAAGAACAGAAGCTGAATATATTTAGGTTAGTGGCTGAGCCAGTAAAAAAATCACAAATGATTGAACCATTGTCCTAACAGCTGTGAACCCGGATCATGGTGCACATGAGGAAACCTCCAGCCAACATGAGGGGAATCCGTCCCCTGACATTTGGTGGTGGTCCAATACAGATCACAAGGAGCAGCATCCAACCACAGCAACTAAGGGTAAATCATATGTCTTTTTAACTACTAGTGTTTGATTAAGATCATCCAATAAATTAAGTAATAAGCCACTTTACAATTCAAATAATGACCTATTGATGTCTGGTGGCTGTTAAACAGCCTTCTTAATGCTCCATAAGGGAGAATAATATATTTTCCTTCAGAGTCTACTCTCTTAGAGCAGGACTGTGTCTGGAATGCACAAGTCCACACTGGGAAAAAGTGAAGTGACACTCCCCAATGAGAACACCTGAATAGACCCTTCCTGATGAGGCACATACCCACTGCTATTCCCGTGCTCTTGATTTAGAAATCTCTCTTTGGCACATCACTTGTTCACTCCCAGAAACTCTGCAAGGTTTATGTGTTCAGTTAACCCTGATTCTATGCTCCTTTTTATTTTGACCCCCCTTGTTAGCAGCACACAATATTTTTTGCCTTAATGGCCCCTTGGTCCGTTATAGATGGAAAAAATTACAGAAATCTCATGCCTGCTAAATAGAATCATGATGTCAACAGATGTCATAATGACCTGAAAACCCAGAGCTGGCTGAGGGTGAGATGACTTTCACTTATTGTGTCATGTCAGAATTACATTGTGGGTTCTTCAGGGAAGGGAGCATGTCTCTAATTGCTTTATGAGTTTTTGGCACATTTTGGGGTGCTCAATCATAAATGCTATAAATAAGATAAACAATAATAATAATCATCATCATAAACAGCAACAGATTTTCTTCCACAAAGAATGTACCTCTATCACATTCTTTCTTCTTTGCTAAATAAATCTCTAAAAAAGCACAGCCTATTATAAAGGCAAGAAAGAATAAAGATGAGAATTATTTGAGTGATGATGGTGGTGGGTCAGCAAATGAAAAGTTTACAGGCGGTTTAACATCATTGCAACAGATGAGGATTCACAAGAAAATGAAACAGATGATGAAGATTCACTGCAAGATCCATTACACTCTGGATGGGACACAAATGATGACACGGAACAGCACCCTCCAGTTACCAATAAGGGTAATGAATTCTAATAGTTTTATCTAACTTACTATATTTAAAGCAAAATGACATACCTCAGTAAAGAGTGGCATCTGGTGCCATTTGCACAAGTAAGCTAATATGTCACATAGACCAGACAGCTCAGAAATCTGTCAGGTGCCACCAGAAATGCAGCTATAGTCTATCAGTGTTTATGGAATAAAGGGATGAAACATGCCTGCTGTAAATCTGTGTATTCAGTTATCTACTGTGCAATATTTACAACAGTGTAATGATCATCTATCACATAATTAGTTCTCCTGTACTGTCCGTACTTTATGCCATGAACTAGGAGATGAAGCTTATATTTTACTGGGAGAAGACAGGAAAGTATAGGTGTTGAAAATAAAAAGCTCAGTTATGGTTATCAGTAAAGAGTTTTGTTGTTTATTTTAAAGATCTTATCAATATTTGTGTTTCTGAACTTGGTTTAGGTGTGTGGAGAGACTTTCAGTGGGTTCTTTTTTCAGCAGGGGATTTCATTAGGAATTCAATAAAGAATGCCTAATGAAAAACTCAGTTTGCTTTGGGATTTTTGTTGTCTTCATTGGCCTGAGTTTTGGGAGTTTCTGGTGTTATTTATTTATTTATTTATTGCTTCATCTCTCTCTGTGCTGACTATTTATTATATCCTTACTACGCCTTCTGCCTTCTGTGATTTCAGTGATGGTTGAAAAATTGTGTCCCATTGCAACTAAGAGCTGTATTTAGTCTCTGATCACCTTGCATTGACCATTTATAAACTGCATTAATGCCAGAGGTCTCTGTCCTTATCTTATGCTCAGATTCCTCCTAATTTTGGTATTGAGCTATTGGTAGATTTTAACTCTTTTGGCTAAAGTTGGTGGTGGCATGTAACTTACTGACTTTTTGTTGACTGCATAGCTCTCTGGCTTAACAACAGAACGTTTCACACTAATCTCTGAGCTCAGTATTAGCACTTATGAAGGATTTGGATTTGAATAATGGATCCTTGCCGTTATTTGTTGCAGTATTATCCTTCAAACTTGAGTTAGAGGGGCAAGTTGTTACAACAACTGCATTAGTTTTGTCACTGTTTCTGCTGTAGTTTATTCTTCTGTTGCTATTGTTTTTCCCAATATCACTGGGAAACTTCATAGAAAGAAAACAGCTCCTGAACAGTGGTGTGATGCAAATGGATGGATGAGAAAACTAGTGATACTACAGTAAAAACTATGCATCCATCTTCAATGCTCTTCTTCTACACTATGTATATTAATAATATATTACTGATGCATAGGAAAGAAAAGCAAATGGCTAATTGAGTGTGGGTGGTGGCTCAGCAAATATACATATCCCCTTTGAGACATCCATTGTCCTAGCACCTGTGGATTCCTGACATGCTGCAGTCCTGGAAACCTCCAGCTACCCTATTGAAAAAAATCCTCGTACATTTCCATTATTAAATGTCTGTTATAAGATCAATATAAACAAATGGTGAGCAAACGTGGTTGGTGGCTCAGAAAACAAAATATTTGCAATTATCCAAACAAATTTGGGTTGTCCATTACCATTGATATTCTTCTCAGCCAAATCATACTTCCTGAACAAAAGAAGATCTTGTTGGTTAGGATTAAACCAGAGGGCACCTTTTACTCTTTTCTCCTATCCATTGCACATTACACATATATAACTACAGAGCTTCTTGCAGAAATAACTGGGACAGGAGTTGAGAATAATGTGAGTGTCAGCTCAGCAAATTTTAAGTTCACAATCTATTTCAAACATACCCTAAACAGATGTGGATTCCCATGGTGATCCCAAGCATATAGAATCAACCCAAGAGCCTTTGTTGCATAATGTTTATCATGGATGGGACAAAGATGAGGACAAGTATCCCACAAACACTACTGTGGATAATGTGAAGCCTGAACTTTTCCCTACAAAGGAAAGAGATCATTCCTCTTCAAGTGAGATGGTGAATAATGAAATAGGACTCAACACATCTACTCCTACAGGTATCAGTTAGAATAATGAACTGTAATCATTTTATCTCCTTGTAGTCCAAACTCTGGGCCCAGATTCTCAGCTGGTGCTAATTGGCATAGCTTCATTGACCATGATGGAGTTATGCAAGTTTAAACCAATTGAGGGTCTAGTCCCTAATGTCCATAATTGCAAAGTGGACTTTTTTGTGAAAGAGACTTTTGCCAGACTAAGGACTGACTATCAACAGAATAAAGACTTTAGGACTCTCGTCCAGTAGTAGCAGAGATCCTGTTACTTTCACATCCAAGTCATTATACTACAAGATGTTAATTAAGTTTATTACTAAATTTGGGTGAGGGAAGTACTCAGATTTCATTTGCAGAGTTTCGGCCTCTAGAATCGTATTTTGAATTGGCCTATTTGGTGTTAGTGATGGTGCTATGCCAACCTTTGGCATATGTCTTTCAGTAAGAGTAACTTCAGAATCTGAGCATTCTTACAGGTGTTCAGAAAAGAGAGTAGAGGGAAATGTTACTACCTGAGAGTCTGCAAAAACTCCACGTTCTGTGTTCTTAGATACAACTGAACCTATTTGGGTTGTGGCTTTTGTACACTTTTTGAAAAATTTGATTGATGAATTTCAAAAAGCTAATTATCAAGATCATTCAGTATCAAAATCCCAGCTGCACTCTGAATAGAAAAGTAACCACAAGGTCCTATGTTGTGAGCGTATACCTAGTCCCTTATTCTATCACCACTACTATTAGCTTGGAAGCAGTAACCAAATGAATCTCAAAGATCAGCAAAAAGGAGGACTTTCTGCATCTATCCACATGTTCCTCTTCCTCAGAAACAGTTTCTTTGGCTAATTATACATGAAATGTCTGTCATCTGATAGGTTGTTCTAGGCTGTGAGATGGTCGGCATCATATGAATTGCATCAAGTGAAAACAGTGTGCATTTGATAATACGTTAAATATGAAGTTGTGTGATATATTTTTACTGTATTATTACAGTTACTTTCTTTTAGTGAAGGTTGTGTGTTTGGAAAATGCCTCCTCTATGGTGTCTTGATTGCTGACAACATTGTGCCGGCTTAGAGAGTGAAGGGAGAAAAAGATCTAAAATAACCAAAAATACACACTTTACTGTGTGATTTGTTTGTGTGCTGCTTTCTTGACTCAAGGTTATGTTTGGTGGGATCTTTTGTTGTCTGAATTTCTCTGGTGTGATTTTCCTGCTTATTTCTTTCTGCTGCTGCGTGGGTACCTAACTGCATCCGGTGCAGTGGACTTTTATTTTTCAGTGGAAATGATTTACAAAATGGCTTTGTAAAGTGCCTTCTCCCTTTACTCTGCAATCACATTTAACTTGCCCTTGCAATCGTGTTTTCTGGTGAAATTGTTGGTGGTTTATACTTTTGACATGGTGGTGGTGCTCATGGACTTTTCTGGCTGCTTTTCTCTGTGGTATGTTTAATAAGGGGTAGGACACTTTCTATATTGCCTCAATGATTGGTTTATTTGTCTATATCATCAACTATGAATAAAACTATGATGTAGATTTTCAAATCTTCCCTCTTTTCCCACAATGCCTCAGCAAAGTAACCTCTCTGTGTAGCACAAATATGAGCAGCTGTACGATAGTGAAACCGATACAACAAAAAATCAAAAAGTTGTTGGCACATCCACTTTTACCAATCCTTATCAGGGTCCTGGAAATGGATAATTGAGATGGCGGTGATGTGGCAGAGCAATAAATAGGGCTTTACTCCTAAAAGGTGCATTAAGGAGACAAGAACTGAAAGTAACGGTAACGGTGTAAGTGGTTCTGCAGATATTAAATTCAAAATTGATTCAACCATTTTTACAGCAGTTGTGGTCTCCAATGAAGGTGCCAAAAATGAAGATGCAACCGAAGATCCTTTCTTGCATAATGTTTATCTTGGAGGGGACAAAGATGAGGACAAATATGCCACAAACACTTCTGTGGATAGTGTGAAGCCTGAACTTTTCCCTGCAAAGGAAAGAGATCATTCTTCTTCAAGTGTGACAGTGAATAATGAAATAGGACGCAACACATATACTCCTACAGGTATCAGTCAGAATAATGAACTGTAATCATTTTATCTCCTTGTAGTCCAAACTCTTGGCCCAGCTTCTCAGCCTGTGCTAATTGGCGTAGCTTCATTGACCATGATGGAGTTATGCAAGTTTACACCAGTTGTGGGTCTAGTCTATAGGCGGGAAAACTTTTTGGCCTGAGGGCCCCATTGGGTTTCCAAAATTGTATGGACGGCCGACTAGGGGAGGCAGTGTTTCCCCAGATTTTCAGGTGTGGCCCAGCTCCCGCCTCCTATCCGACCTCCCCTGCTTCTTTCCCCCTGGCAGCTCCTCCGGGACTCCTGCCCCATCCAACACTCCCCTTTCCACTTATGGCCCCCCGGTACTGCTACCCCATCCAACCACCCCTACTCCCTGTCCCCATCCAACCCCCCTGTTCCCTGCTCTCTGACCGCCCCAACCCCTATTCATACCCCCCGCCCCCTGACCAACCCCCTCTCCAACTCCTCTGCCCTCTATCCATCCCCTATGCTCCCTGCCCCCTTACCGCTTTACCTGGAGCATCGGTGGCTGGCGGTACTACAGCCACGCCGCCCAGAGCACTGGGTCAGACCACGGCTCTGCAACTGCGCTGCCCGGCCACCCATAAAATTGTGCCGGTGGATCAGTGCGCGGGGGTTGTGGGGGTAGGGAGACAGCGGGAGAGAGGCCAGGAGCGAGCCTCCTGGGCGAGGAGCTCAGGGGCAGGGAAGGAGGATTCCACGGTCTGGATGTGGCCCACGGGCCGTAGTTTCCCACCTCTGGTCTAGTCCCGAATGTCCATTACTGCAAAGTGGACTTTTTTGTGAAAGAGACTTTTGCCAGAGTAAGGACTGACTATCAACAGAATAAAGACTTACGACTTTCATCCAGTAGTAGCAGAGATACTGTTACTTTCACATCCAAATCATTAGACTATACGATGGTATTTAAAGTTTATTCCTAAATTTGGGTGAGGGAAGTACTCAGATTTCATTTGCGGAGTTTCGGCCTCTAGAATCACATTTGAATTGGCCTAGTTGGTGTTAGTGATGGTGCTATGCCAACCCTTGGCATATGTCTTTCAGTAACAGTAACTTCAGAATCTGAGCATTCTTACAGGTGTTCGGAAAGGAGAGTTGAGGGAAATGTTACTACTTGAGAGTCTGAAACATCTCTGCATTCTGTGTTCTTAGATATGACTGAACCTATTTGGGTTGTGGCTTTTGTACATTTTTTTCAAAAATTTGATTGATGAATTTTAAAAGCTAATTCTCAAGATCATTCAGTGTCAAAATCCCAGCTGCAGTCTGAATAGAAAAGTAACCACCAGGTCCTATGTTGTGAGCGTATACCTAGTCCCTTATTCTATCACCACTGCTATTAGTTTGGAAGCAATAACCAAATGAATCTCAAAGATCAGCAAAAAAGAGGCACATTGTGCCGGCTTAGAGAGTGAAGGGAGAAAAAAAATCTAAAATAACCAAAATACACACTTTACTGTGTGATTAGTTTGTGTGCTGCTTTCTTGACTCAAGGTTATGTTTGGTGGGATCTTTTGTTGTCTGAATTTCTCTGGTGTGATTTTCCTGCTTATTTATTTCTGCTGCTGTGTGGGTACCTAACTGCATCCGGTGCAGCGGACTTTTATTTTTCAGAGGAAATGATTTACAAAATGGCTTTGTAAAGTGCCTTCTGCCTTTACTCTGCAATCACATTTAACTTGCCCTAGCAATCATGTTTTCTGGTGAAATGGTTGGTGGTTTATACTTTTAATATGGTGGTGGTACTCATGAAACTTTTCTGGCTGCTTTTCTCTGTGGTATGTTTAATAAGGTGTAGGACACTTTCTATATTGCCTCAATTATTGGTTTATTTGTCTGTATCATCAACTACGAATAAAGCTATGATGTAGATTTTCAAATCTTCCCCCTTTTCCCACAATGCCTCAGCAAAATAACCTCTCTGCGTAGCACAAATATGAGCACTTGTACGATAGTGAAACCAGTACAACGAAAAATCAGAAAGTTGTTGGCCACATCCAACAACTTATCAGGGTCCTGGAAATGGATGATTGAGATGACGGTGATATGGTAGAACAATAAATAGGGCTTTACTCCTATAAGGTGCATTAAAGAGACAAGAACTGAAAGTAAAAATAACAGTGTAAGTGGTTCTGCAGATATTAAATTCAAAATTGATTCAACCATTTTTATAGCAGCTGTGGTCTCCAATGAAGGTGCCAAAAATGAAGATGCAACCCAAGATCCTTTCTTGCATAATGATTATCTTGGAGTGGACAAAGACGAGGACAAGTATCCCACAAACACTACTGAGGATAGTGTGAAGTCTGAACTTTTACCTGCAAAGGAAAGAGATCATTCTTCTTCAAGTGAGACAGTGAATAATGAAATAGAACGCAACACATATACTCCTACAGGTATCAGTCAGAATAATGAACTGTAATCATTTTATCTCCTTGTAGTCCAAACTCTTGGCCCAGATTCTCAGTCTGTGCTATTTGGCATAGCTTCATTGACCATGATGAAGTCATGGAGGTTTAAACCAGTTGAGGGTCTAGTCCCTAATGTCCATAATTGCAAAGTGGACTTTTTTGTGAAAGAGACTTTTGCCAGAGTAAGGACTGACTATCAACAGAATAAAGACTTATGACTCTCGTCCAGTAGTAGCAGAGATACTGTTACTTTCACATCCAAGTCATTATACTACAAGATGTTAATTAAAGTTTATTACTAAATTTGGGTGAAGGAAGTACTCAGATTTTATATGCAGAGTTTCGGCCTCTGGAATCGTATTTTGAATTGGCCTATTTGGTGTTAGTGATGGTGCTATGCCAACCCTTGGCATATGTCTTTCAGTAACAGTAACTTCAGAATCTGAGCATTCTTACAGGTGTTCAGAAAGGAGAGTAGAGGGAAATGTTACTACCTGAGAGTCTGAAAAATCTCTGCATTCTGTGTTCTTAGATGCAACTGAACCTATTTGGGTTGTGGCTTTTGTACACTTTTTCAAAAATTTGATAGATGAATTTCAAAAAGCTAATTCTCAAGATCATTCATTCTCAAAATCCCAGCTGCACTCTGAACAGAAAAGTATCCACCAGGTCCAATGTTGTGAGCGTATACCTAGTCCCTTATTCTATCACCACTACTATTAGCTTCGAAGCAATAACCAAATGAATCTCAAAGATCAGCAAAAAGGAGGCACTTCCTGCATCTATCCACATGTTCCTGTTCCTTAGAAACAGTTTCTTTGGCTAATTATACATGAAATGCCTGTCATCTGATAGTTTGTTCTAGGTTGTGAAAAGGCAGCATCATATGGATGGCATCAAGTGAAACAGTGTACATTTGAAAGTAGTTTAAATATGGAGTTGTATGAAATATTTTTACTTTATTATTACCATTAATTTTAATTAGTGAAGGTTGTGTGTTTGGAAAATGCCTCCTCTATGGTGTCTTGATTGCTGACAACTTTGTGCCGGCTTAGAGAGTGAAGGGAGAAAAAAAAATCTAAAATAACCAAAAATACACACTTTACTGTGTGATTAGTTTGTGTGCTGCTTTCTTGACTCAAGGTTATGCTTGGTGGGATCTTTTGTTGTCTGAATTTCTTTGGTGTGATTTTCCTGCTTATTTCTTTCTACTGCTGCGTGGGTACCTAACTGCATCCGGTGCAGCGGACATTTATTTTTCAGTGGAAATGATTTAAAAAATGGCTTTGTAAAGTGTCTTCTCCCTTTACTCTGCAATCACATTTAACTTGCCCTTGCAATCGTGTTTTCTGGTGAAATGGTTGGTGGTTTATACTTTTGGAGGATGAAGTTGATATGGTGGTGGTACTCATGGACTTTTCTGGCTACTTTTCTCTGTAGTTCAAGAATGGCATGTTTAATAACGTGTAGGATACATTCTGTATTGCCTCAATGATTGGTTTATTTGTCTGTATCATTAACTACGAATAAAACTATGATGTAGATTTTCAAGTCTTCCCTCTTTTCCCACAATGCCTCAGGAAAGTAATCTCTGTGTGTAGCACAAATATGAGCACCTGTACAATAGTGAAACCGGTACAACGAAAAATCAGAAAGTTGTTGGCCGCATCCACTTTTATGGATCCTTATCAGGGTCCAGTAAATGGATGATTGAGATGATGGTGATATGGTAGAACTATAAATAGGGCTTTACTCTATGAGGTACATTAAAGAGACAAGAACTGAAAGTAAAGATAACGGTGTAAGTGGTTCTGCAGATATTAAATTCAAAATTGATTCAACCATTTTTATAGCAGTTGTGGTCTCCAATGAAGGTGCCAAAAATGAAGATGCAACCGAAGATCCTTTCTTGCATAATGTTTATCTTGGAGGGGACAAAGATGAGGACAAATATGCCACAAACACTACTCTGGATAGTGTGAAGCCTGAACTTTTCCCTGCAAAGGAAAGAGATCGTTCTTCTTCAAGTGTGACAGTGAATAATGAAATAGGACGCAACACATATACTCCTACAGGTATCAGTCAGAATAATGAACTGTAATCATTTTATCTCCTTGTAGTCCAAACTCTTGGCCCAGATTCTCTCTCTGTGCTATTTGGCATAGCTTCATTGACCATGACAGAGTTATGCAAGTTTACACCAGTTGAGGGTCTAGTCTCTAATATCCATTATTGCAAAGTGAACTTTTTTGTGAAAGAGACTTTTGCCAGAGTAAGGACTGACTATCAACAGAATAAAGACTTTAGGACTTTCGTCCAGTAGTAGCAGAGATCCTGTTACTTTCACATCCAAGTCATTATGCTATAAGATGTTATTTAAAGCTTATTGCTATATTTGGGTGAGGGAAGTACTCAGATTTCATTTGTAGAGTTACGACCTCTAGAATCGTATTTTGAATTGGCCTATTTGGTGTTAGTGATGGTGCTATGCCAACCCTTGGCATATGTCTTTCAGTAACAGTAACTTCAGAATCTGAGCATTCTTACAGGTGTTCAGAAAGGAGAGTAGAGGGAAATGTTACTACCTGAGAGTCTGAAAAAACTCCACGTTCTGTGTTCTTAGATACAACTGAACCTATTTGTGGCTTTTGTACACTTTTTGAAAAATTTGATTGATGAATTTCAAAAAGCTAATTCTCGAGATCATTCAGAATCAAAATCCCAGTTGCAGTCGGAATAGAAAAGTAACCACAAGGTCCTATGTTGTGAGCGTATACCTAGTCCCTTATTCTATCACCACTACTGTTAGCTTGGAAGCAGTAACCAAATGAATCTCAAAGATCAGCAAAAAGGAGGCACTTTCTGCATCTATCCACATTTTCCTCTTCCTCAGAAACAGTTTCTTTGGCTAATTATACATGAAATGTCTGTCATCTGATAGGTTGTTCTAGGCTGTGAGATGGTCGGCATCATATGGATGGCATCAAGTGAAACAGTGCATTTGATAATACTTTAAATATGGAGTTGCGTGATATATTTTTACTGTATTATTACAGTTATTTTTGTAGTGAAGGTTGTGTGTTTGGAAAATGCCTCCTCTATGGTGTCTTGATTGCTGACAACATTGTGCCGGCTTAGAGAGTGAAGGGAGAAAAAAAATCTAAAATAACCAAAAATACACACTTTACTGTGTGATTTGTTTGTGTGCTGCTTTCTTGACTCAAGGTTATGTTTGGTGGGATCTTTTGTTGTCTGAATTTCTCTGGTGTGATTTTCCTGCTTATTTCTTTCTACTGCTGCGTGGGTACCTAACTGCATCCGGTGCAGTGGACTTTTATTTTTCAGTGGAAATGATTTACAAAATGGCTTTGTAAAGTGCCTTCTCCCTTTACTCTGCAATCACATTTAACTTGCCCTTGCAATCGTGTTTTCTGGTGAAATGGTTGGTGGTTTATACTTTTGACATGGTGGTGGTACTCATGGACTTTTCTGGCTGCTTTTCTCTGTGGTATGTTTAATAAGGGGTAGGACACTTTCTATATTGCCTCAACGATTGGTTTATTTGTCTATATCGTCAACTATGAATAAAACTATGATATAGATTTTCAAATCTTCCCTCTTTTCCCACAATGCCTCAGCAAAATAACCTCTCTGCGTAGCACAAATATGAGCAGCTGTACGATAGTGAAACCGATACAACAAAAAATCAAAAAGTTGTTGGCACATCCACTTTTACCAATCCTTATCAGGGTCCTGGAAATGGATGATTGAGATGGCGGTGATGTGGCAGAGCAATAAATAGGGCTTTACTCCTAAAAGGTGCATTAAGGAGACAAGAACTGAAAGTAACGGTAACGGTGTAAGTGGTTCTGCAGATATTAAGTTCAAAATTGATTCAACCATTTTTTTAGCAGTTGTGGTTTCCAATGAAGGTGCCAAAAATGAAGACCTGACCCAAGATCCACTGCTGAATGGGGCTCATTCTGGATGGAGTGATAAAGTCAAGTATTCCACAAATGCTACTAGGGATGATGTACTACCTGGAGTTATTCCTTCACGTGGAAGTGAACATTCAACTACAGGTATCAGTAATTAAGTGAGAACTTGAGAGTTTTTCTTTGGCATTGAACATTATTTGTGCTTTCTGAACTCAGAGGCTAAAGGCCAATAAGTTTATTAGGTGTGGATACTCCTACGTGAACAGGAAGCATTGTTCAGGTGTCGCTGCATGGTGATTAAACAGGTCTGAGTTATAATTAGGTTTAAAGTACAGCTGGGTCTGAACTGTAGAGTTTGGAATATTTCAGATACATTGTTCCATTTCTTTCCATTAAAGAGAGACACCCAAATCCACAAAGTCTGGATCCAGAACCAACTTTCTGTTTCTATTTATTGTCTGTTTTAGGGACAGATGATACCAGATAAGCAGTACTTTTTTATGGGGCTTGTGGAGAGCCATCTCCTTCTCTCTCTTCCCCCAGCTTCCCTACTGGAAGTTTGGGGATTAATTGTAACTCATACAATCTGGCATACAGAGAGACTGTGCATGCTGCACCATCCATTTAGATGTACATGAGATGAGTCTAACATCCTGATAGCTTCCTTTTTGGTTGTGAGATAGTAAAGTTGCTTTTTTCTGGAAGTGAAGTATTATGTGAGTGGCATCAGGTCGGACAACTACTAGAACAATAAACTTTTCAGTGAGGATTAGTGTGTCAAGGTTTATTTTGTAAATATTTTAAAGCTGTTTTATTCTTAGATTTTAAGGCCAGAAAAGACTGTTATGAGCATCTTCTTCTTCCTTTGGCATAACAGAGGACATAGAATTTAGCTCAGTAATTCCTGCATCAATCCCATAATATCAGGGTAAACTAGAGCATTAGTCAGGGCAGGTTGTGTAAGTGTAAAACGGCCTTCTCTATGAGCATTGTATTGCTTGCAATGTGGAGCTTGTTTAAGAATTGAAAGAATAAATGCCACCTTCTCTAAATAAATAAATAAAATCCACACTTTCTTGGGTTTAGTTGGTGTACTTTGCTCTTGCTGTCGCTTTGTGCTGATGGTCATTGCTTCTTGCAAAGGGTTGTCTATAATTTTTTCATCCTCTGGATATGGGCCCTTATTTAACCATGAGCGTTTCACTCATGGAATGCACCGATATCGAAGGCAATATTCTTAGACTGTGTTCTAAATCATCCTAATCTTACATACATCATGTTTGCCAGTGTGTTTTCTGAAAGGCTTTTAACTTTGAAGGGTAAATCTGGTGTGGTGGTGGTGTTTCAAGACATTTCTGACTGCATCTCCTATGTCTAAACAACAGCACCTTGAATAGCGAACAAGACAATTCATTTACTGTGTCAGCTGACATTTTAATACAGCACAGAATACCAATACAAATATATTTTCAACTTCAAATGTATATACACAAGTACTCCAAATATCCAACCATAGTATCCTATACCATTCTCACAAACAAAGGCAACTGGAGCCAAATCTATAATTATTCAGAGAAGTAGAGTAAATGGTGGATTCTCTGTAACTTGAAGTCTTTAAACCAAGATTTGAGGACTTCAGTAACTCAACCAGAGTTTATGGGCCTATTACAGGTATGGGTGGGTGAGGTCCTGTTGGCTATGATGTGCAGGAGGGCATCATGATGGTTCCTTCTGGCCTTGGAGTCTATGAGATACTATCTAAAAAAAATAATGTCCACTTATATGAATCCAGAAGCCACAGACTCTGCATATTAATTGGCATCTATCAAAGATGAGTGAGAGAGGTACAAGTTGTTGTTGTTACTTGTTCTGCCACTGCTGCAACTCTGACCTTTTCTGCTGTTGCCAACTTTCATTGGGACAATCTCCAGCAGACTTAAAGCTTGTTACTTGTATTGTTGTAGCACTTAGAGCCCCCAATCCCTCCAGAGATTGGCCCTATAAGTACTAGAATACCTAGTTTAAAATCTATTGATAAAGCTCAGTTTAGCATGTCAATATGACCTGGTTGCATGGAATCATCAGGTCAAAACTTCCAGTTTTTTGGCTTATTTTGATTATTCAGTTTATTATTTTGTTGTGTTTTCTTTTGGGGTTTTAAAGGTGTTGGTATTTTCTTTGGCTTCTCCGTGCTTGCTGAATAGAATAAACCAGGATTAACAAATGTTAGCAAAAATAATTATTCACCTGAAAATTCCCACTGGACATTTATTATTTGCTATTCATTTGACCCACCATTTGAAAGTTTCTGTGATCCACCCTGGAAACAGAAAGAACACCATGTGACTTATAGCCATTGATTATTGACTATTTTTTGTGTCATGTGGTTTGATATTCACAAACATTTCATAGATTCATAGACTTTAAGGCCAGAAAAGACCATCATGATCATCTTGTCTGACCTCCTGGATATCTCAAGCCACAGAACCTCACTCACTCAATCCTGTAATAGACCCATAACCTCTGGCTAAATTATTGAAGTCCTCAGATCATGATTTAAAGACTTAAAGTTATAGAGAATACACTGTTTACTCTAGTTTAAACCAAAAGTGACCCGTGCCCCATGCTGCAGAGGAAGGTGAAAAACCCTCAGAGTCTCTGCCAAACTGATCTGGGGGGAAATTTCTTCCTGACCCCAAATATGGTAATCAGTTAAACCCTGAGCATATCAACGAGACAAACTGTAATCAGAATAGGATTAGTTCAAACAATTCAATTAATACTTAAAATAACTCATATATTTGACAGGTTTCAGAGTAGCAGTTGTGTTAGTATCTATTCGCAAAAAGAAAAGGAGGACTTGTGGCACCTTAGAGACTAACGAATTTATTTGAGCATAAGCTGAAGTGAGCTACAGCTCACTTCATCGGATGTATTTATTTGAGAAAATTGAAATGAAATGGCTTGTCTCAATTGTCAGAATCTGCCTGTCTGGAGACAAGCACTGTAATATATATAAAGCACTGAAATCCCCAAAAAAGAAAAATTATTCTTCCCTGCCATATTTGTGATTCAGTCTTCATGCCATGTAACTGAGCTCAAACCTGAGTTACAAAGGCAAGCTGATGCTGCTATTTCTTCTCTTCTCGCTGTTGCTTTTACCTCTGTTGTCAGAGGATTTCTGTTGAAAACATTGCCCCTGAACAGGAGCATGGCCAGGGATGGTGATAATGTTATCAAAAATAAAAAGTCCTCTCTGCTTTTCTGTTCTTATGCTCTAAAGCCCCATTCAGCAAACACATAAGAAAATTCTTAACTTTGAATATGTGAGTAGTCTCTCACTGAAGTCAAATAAGCACATGATAACATGTTTGCTGCAACACCACCTAAATACAGCAGGAATATCAAATTAAATATTGGCCATTTCGTTCCATCATTTTCTTACATGTTGTTATGTGCCCTTTATGTTACAGAAGCAGGTTTTCTCCCACCCGTGGTCAGACTCTACTTGTCTGGAGGGAGTGTAACTAAATAAAACAGTGAAATCTTGAAAGAGAAAATTAATAGTTGTTGTTAATGAGACATAGTCCTCATTCTGAGTGTCTGATCAAACCTGAATTATGGGACCAAATTCTTGGAGCTACTTCTTCTTTGTTGTTCTTGCTTCTGTGCCCATTTCCACTGCGTTTATGGTCAGCCAGGACACAGTCTTGAAAATTAGCATGGTGTTGGTAAAAAGGTTTAGAAAACTATTGATGTATCTTGAGTCAGAAGAGCATTTAAGTGTGAATTTAAGTCCTCTTGATGTCAGTGGGACAGTTTTCTGAACTGAGATAATAAAGAGGAGCAAAACCTTTATACTCCTTCTATACTACTAAGTGTAGTAGATATATAAAAGGATGAGGCCTGTTTTACAGAGAAGAACTGAAGAGGAGAATAATATAGTGTGGTTCTGTGTGTATTAATTTCACAATTGCTTCACCATCATCATAATAGCTGTGGTCTCCAATGGCGGGACCAAACATGAAGACTCAACCCAAGATCCACTACTGCGTACTGTTCATCCTGGTTGGGGCAATGCAGACAAGTATCCCACGAATGTCACTAGGGATGATGTGCTGCATGGAATTATTCCTCCAAGTGAAAATGATCAGGAAAAGGAATCTTCTCATACAGGTACCAAAAAGAATAATTAATTATGCATGAGAATTTCAAAAGCACTCTGCATTGACCTAAATCTGCTCTCATTGAAATAAGTAGGAGTTTTACTATTTGACTAGAGAAGAGTTTACTATTTTACTATTTGACAAGAGAAGAGTTTGACCAATGCTGAATTCTTTTCAAAATCCCACCCTATAGTCCATTTACTCCCTATTTGGAAGGAATAACACTACTTCTACATCTGTGTAATTTCATTATGATACTCTATTGAAAGTCTATTGATAAAATTTGGTTTAGAGTGGTACTGTGATAATCATTAGCATGGAATCAGCTGTCTGAAATTTCCTAGGTTGTGATTTCTTGTTTGCATTTTTCTGAGGTGATGGATTGGGGTTTTTTCTGACTATGCTGATTAAAGCTTGCTGAATAATGAAAAATAAGATTCACACATAACTTATAGGTAAACGCGAAATCCCAAATGAGAAAATTATTGGTCACTGTCATATTAATGGTCAGTCCTCAAACTCAGTAACTGAGCTAAGACTTGGATTACAAAGGCAACTTGCGGCTGCTATATCTTTTCTTGCCATGACATCTATCTGTGTTATCAGCATGGATAAGTTCAGCCACATCATAGTGCCCAAACAGCAAGATGGTGTTGGTTAAAAGTTGAGAAAACCAATGATAATGTGGAGCAAAATAGAAGGTCTCTGCTTTCCTTCTCCTACAAACTTAATACAGTAGAAATATGAAACTGAATCCTGCCTCCAGATAATCAACCAGGATTGGGCAGTGAGGAAAAATATCCTATAAATACCTCCAGGGATTATGTCATACCTGAAAATGAAAATGAGTCTTATACAGGAACCAGTAAGAATAATGAATTATATTCATTTTACCACCTTGTGTGTAATGAGACATTATTTCTTCTGCATACGATTTATTCACTCTCATACCTTGTTGGAAATCTAAATTCTCAGCAAAGAGGTGCATTGGTATATCTTTTTGACCTTATTGCATGGAAACAGGTGAACAAAAATTTTTACTTTTTAAATGTTCTTCTCTCTGTTTTTTTCTGGGTCTGTATATTGAACTTTCCTCTAGCTTTTTCTGTGTGCTGACTAGACCATATTGAATAGTGAAAATAAGATTCAAAAATGTATTTGTGAATCTGAGACTTGAATTGAATTTGATCGTATATTTTGCTTTCTCCTTATTCTGTGATGACTAGGGATTCACCTAAACCGGAGAAATCCCTAAATGTCTTGGCAGGTCAGGTTGCTAGACATATGTTGAACATAGAGCCTGGTAATTCCAAAATCCCATTTTTTTAATCCTATACTACCAGCAGCCTAAATATTTTCTGTCTCGTTGTGCTTTAATGACATTCTGATTTACGGAGATAAATTTGGTGAGGTGCTGCTGTATTTGTGAGCTTATCTGACTGCTTCTCCCATTGGCTGAGATCAGACCTGAGTTCTAGGGACAAGTAGATACTTCTGCTTTCCCTGCTCAGGCTTCCATGTCCATTATCATTAGGGTTCTGTTAAACCACAGTAATCCAACAGTATTGGTTGAAAAGGTGAGAAATGTGGATCAAAAGCATTCTGTGCTTCTCTCCTCTGATACTCTAAATACAGCAGAAATTTTAGAGCAAGGCCAGGCATAGAGGCAAACACTGAAGATGAGACTAACGTGGCTAGTGCTTTTGCAAATATTAAGTTCCCAATTGCTTCACCATCGTTACAACAGCTGTGGTCTCCAATGATGGTGCCACACATGAAGGCTCAACCCAAGATCCATTGTTGCACAGTGTTCATCCTGGCTGGGGCAATGAAGACAAGTATCTCACAGCTACCTCTAGGGATGATGTGCTACCTGGAATCATTCCTCTAAGTGAAACTGAACATAAAAATGAATCTTCTCATACAGGTACCAGTAAGAATAATAAATTATAGTCTTGTTACTTCTTTTTTGGATGAGATCGTTTTAATTGTTATTTCACCATTTATAATATGCTAAAAGTCTTTTGATAACTCTTAATAAGTTGTGGCATGTTGTTGTACCTGATTACAGGAAATCAGCTAATCAAAAATTTCTGTAATACTGTGAAATTATTTTTTGTTTTAGTTTATTCTTGACTTGTTTCTTTTTGTGTTAAGAGTTTCCTCTTTGTGTTGTTGGATTGGTACATAATGAGCTTACATGAGGGCTATTCTTGTCTCCTTAGGTAATGCTAGGTGTTCTAATAATCATTCTTCTTAGCACTCTATCATTTTGCAAGTTGTACAGCTTGGTTATGCCAAGCGCTCTCATTTTTGATCTTGCATTCCTGTTAACCTTTAGATTATCATCTCTGAGTTTATATTCTGGTGCGCTTGTAATTGTGGGATATAAATCTGGTGCGGTGATGGTGTTTTTGGTGAGATTTTCTGTTGGCTTGCTCCTGTGGCTCACCAGTAACCTCTTTATAGAAGAGCACTGTCTAGAGGATCAGGGACAGGATTTTACAAAATAATTGCAATATCATAAATGCTCCATGCCATTCCATCAGACCTTCTTATGTTGCATGCGTCTTTTATGTCACTGAAGCCTGTTCTAAGCAGTATCACTTAAGGACAAGAACATAAAAGAAATTAGTGAAATTTCTAAAGAAAAAATAATTGCCATATTTATTGGACATAGTTCCAGTGCTCAGCATCTGTAATCACTCCCGATCACTCCTGGCTGCTTCTTGCTCTTGGGTTTGTTTTTTTTTTTGGGTTGTATTTTTTTGGTGGTCTTGCTTCTGTGTCCATTGTCACTGAGACTCTTCTAAATTAAATCATAACCCTGAGGAACAGCAAGAGGGTGTCAGTTAAAAAGTTGAGAAACCAGTGACAATGTGAAAGAAAGCAGAATACCTTCTCTTCTTATGCTCTTCTTATGCTCTAAACACAATAAAAATGTAAAAGATCAAGGCCTGTTGTAGAGGAAAATAATGGTGGTGGTTCTACAAATATTAAGTTTAAAATTGATTCAAGCATCATTATAACAGCAGTGGTCTCCAATGATGGTATCAAACATGAAGACTCAACTAAAGATCCACTGGCACCGAGCATTCAACCTGGAGGGGATAATGAAGACAAATATCCCACAAACAATCCCATTGATAATTTGATACCTGGAGTTTTTTCTGACATTGAAAGTGGACATGGCAGAGGACCAGCTTCTACAGCCACCAGTAAGAACAATGAATTACAATAATTGTATCTTATCCTTCACCCCTTTTTTAATGTCTCTGGATATAAAGGTAAATTTGTAAAGTATTGGGGGACATGTTATGATCCAAAAGTTTTTTCTTTTAATTGGAGTTTTGAAAGCTAGAAAATAGCCTCCTACCAATGTGCATGAAAGAGAAAGTGTTTTAATTGTTTTAATTTAAGTGTTTTAATTTAATTAACTATGTGGAGTGGGATGATTTAACTCTAGTGTTTCCAGCAATCTTTCTTCTCAGAGAAGATGAGTAGCATTTCTTCTTTTCACCAACTCTGGGGAACCTCTCTAGAACATCAGAGAAATAAATGCATAAGAAAACATCTGATTGCAATTGCTAGTGTTCCATTGTCAAGCTGTGGAGATAGTATTTTCTATACTAAAGACTCAAACCACAGAACATTTTGTTCCATCTTCCTGATCATTTTATTTATTTTATTCTCTGTCATCCAACGGCAGTTATTTTGAATGCTAGCAAAGTAACACTTAGTCCAGCCAGCCCTCACCCCACCCTCCTGATATTATGGACATGTACCATGGAAGATAATTTCCAGTATGGCTTCCACCCTCCCCAGTAATTTTTGCTGTTAAGTAACCCATCAGTGATTATTGACATCTACGGGTGCTAGGAAGCAACAGGCTTTTCATTTCTCAGCTGCTTCAGTTTTAAAAGCTTGTTTCTGATAGAGCTAGTTTGCATAAAGAAATAACATGCACTGATCACAGTGTGAATTTTGTTGTTCCATGTTGCAACATGCAAGTAATTATTTTTGAAAATTAAGAGGCTTTCCTTGTGCCCAAATGTACTTTTCATTTAAATTATCAACCCAGAGGCTAAGGTTTTCCTAAATGGTACACCTTCTTATTCATGCTGCATCAAATTACCTGCTGGTATAACTCCATAGAAGTCAATACAGACATGCCAGCAGAGACTCTGTCCAACAATCTACAGCCATTTGTTGCACACAACCAAGAATATGAACTTGTATTAATACCACATCTGTCATCAAAGTATTTTAGAAGAGAGTCATGAAACATTAATAGTTTAAAAGAGTTAGAATTTGCATCAAATGAACTCTTTAATTTGATTTTGAAAGGAGCTTTGAATATGAAAAATGAGTTGGTTCTATAGTGGAGACACACTGATTTGGTTTCTATAGTTTCTGGACTCTAGCTGGGTTATATTAAAGGTTCTGGATGTTACTCTCGTCTCACACCAGTTTTACACTGGCATAATTCCATTGGCTTTGGTGGAGGCAGTGTTATTTACATTGGTTTAAGTGAGATCAGAACCCAGCCCTCATCTTTTCAGATCTTAATGAACAACATGATACAAACTCAGCAAAATAAACCAGATCAAAAAACTGCCTTTAGAGGCCAAATTTTGTAGAGTCTAGATGCCTCAAGTATTATAAATTTAACAAATATCTTTTGAAAACTGCTATTTTATTTTTCTATTCGTAATATTTAAATGTGTAACTTGCAAAGGAGAACTCATGTGTCCTGACTTCCAGTCCCCCATTTTATTAGGCCGTCTCCCTAATTTACTGTGTGTACATTCGACGCTGTGTAGAAGGGTTTGGTTCCTTTCCTTTTTTGAATATGTAAAATCTGACAGAGCTGGTGCTGAGGTGACTTTCTGGGATCATCTGCTTAGATTCTTAGCAGAATCAAAGATGTGACGTTAACAGAGCAACGGAGTTCATGAGACCCAAATTTTCCCAACATTTTTCCGGCATGGCATGCTGTGTCTCTGTTTCTTTTAGTGCTGTGGCATCATAGCAAAGCAGAGCGAATGCTAGGTCACAACTCTACCACAGTGGAAAATGTGTGCACACATTGAGGGAGGGAAGGAAGGTCTTTTTTTCATAAGATGGGCCCTGCGAAGCATGAATGGGATGACAAAGAAAGTTCACTTCACGTGTTAATAGAACATATTTAAAGGCTCATTCTGAAGAAATTCTTTGTTCAGTCTGCTATGCCTCATGTTTTGACTTGCTTTCCCTCTATAGTCATGTTCAGCTGTGGTCTGACATCATACATATGACTGATCTTTTGCCCAAAAGCCACAGTGGGATAGTGAAACCATGCACTGAAGAAATCCAACTACATATTTGATTCTTCACAAAGAAAGAATGTGGTTAAGAAGTCATAAGGTGAACCTCACAGAGGTCCCTAGAGCCCCTGTCTGTCTACTTACTGCAAATGTCTCCTATGGAGTGGATAATCTGGGCCTGTGATGTTAAGTTGCATAGTTGAATCCTAGATATTGTGAATATTTCTGTGGTGTTGATAATATAGTTCTAGACAGCTAAAATCTTTAGTTACTATCTGGGCTTTATTGCTAAACAAAAGTTAGCTGTTTAGTTCAAAGGGGTTGGAGTATCATGCTAGGGCCCCTGATCAGGTAACTATGTCTCTTGAAGTCTGTGGGTACACAATCCACCATAATAGTCTAACCATCTTTGTCTGTTTTCTTGGAGATCAGGTCAGCTCTCCCAGTTGCTAAATTCAGTGCTCAGTTCTTGGTGCTGAGCTATGAATTTCCCATGAGATAGCATGAAGTAGCCCATCAGACATAAGTAAAAACATCTGGATGTTTCACGAAGAGCCTGTTAACAGCAAGAAAAAAATGTGCTTCTTAGCTCTGTGTTTGCCAGCTATTATTAGGAAATGAGGTCAGAGATTCTGGCCAGAGAGGAGTCATGAAGTGCCTTGAAGGTGAGGGAAAGTTTAAACAGGACAAGAGAGAATCTATGAGGCATTCAAAGGGTTTATAGGTGTATGTGGCGGGGTGGCTTGACTGGAAATTGGCACCAATGTGGGGATAGAGATGGCCAAGATGTTACCATACTCAAGAATTAAGTTGATCGGTGCATGGCCCAGCAAATGTTATTTTATGAGAAATAGGTCAGAGTGGGGGTATATGGTTGAATTGCAGACCTAATCCAACTTCACAACTCAATGTCAAGACAACTTGTCTTCCAGAGGGCTTCACTTCTGGAACATGAAAATTCTGAGAACTGTATCCATATTGATACCTAAACAGAGTCCCTAGGGTCTAGAAGGACCATTCATAAAACCAACACCAACCGACACGGTGATGTCGTGGTTCAGCACGAAAGAGATACCTGCTCCAAGCTTAGCCCACTGGACCTATCTCTATAGTGTGATCAGTTGATGTCAATATAGCAATGTTTGTGACCTTACAGATTGATTTGGCTAACCCATACCAATGTAAAATCCACATGTAGCATGGATTATAAACTTACTCTGGTCAGTAAATTGCTGTGTGGCTGACTCCACTTGATTCATGAAATCATGGAATCACTTGGGTCCTAGTACATCCAGTTCTTCTTTTGCTCCCCAGACAGAAGGCTTTGAGAATGCTGAGAGGACCGCGTGCTTGGCCTGATTGGAGAGAGTACCTAACACCTTGTCCAACAGCATATCAACTGGTTGTTTAAGGGCAGAGTCCCATCCAATATAAGGCCAGAAAATAGTTGTAGCTGCATGATGGTGATAAAAAGACAAAGGGATCTATCTGCACGTGGCAGAAGACAATCCTTTCATTAGAAACAACATTCTGATGTTTGAGACCTCTTCATGATAGTAGCTATCAGATTTAGAGCTGGCCAGTAAATGACAATTCTGTTTCATGAACATTTGAGGTTTTCAAATGTGTTTTTGTTGCATATTGGAATGAAAACAAAACCTTTAGAAAGTTTTCATGGAACAGATTTGTGTTGAAACCTCCATTTTTGGATCAAAAAGTTCAGGATTTCAATTTCTCTCTGTCTCTGTCTCTCTCTCTCTCTCTCTCCTTCCTGGACCTCAGAAACCTTACTGTCAGAAATTTCATCAAAATCAATACATTTCTGCAAAACATTTTTATGTCAATGAAACAGCATTTTTTCCGTGGAAATTTCCTGACCAGCTTCATATTTTAACCCATGAAACAGTAGCATGATGAAAAGTGAAAACCGCCCAAAAACAACAACATGCTATTGTTGAGAAAAATGAATCATATTATTCAAGATAATGAGGCCAGCCCTAGTTATACTGATTATGAACGTATTTTGATGAGCTGTGGGCTGTGCAATGTTTTTCTATGCTACTTTAGTCTGAGATTTTGCAGGGTAAACTCTTTGTTTCTGGACTCAAGGTGAACTTTGTAGTCATATCATCCTTTTAATTGTGAAAGGGCAAGTCTGTAGTGTATAGCTTCCTGTTAAGTATCCTCTAGGCTTGTTGGTCATAATGGATGTTTTTGTTGTCTAGGTTCTATAACTAACAAACACGGTGGCAGAAGAGCAAATCCATCTGGACAGGTCACATCACCAAAAATAGCTTCACAGCCGAGATCAGCCCAAATACCAGGTTGGTATCTGAAGCGATTGCCTTTGGCAGGCTGATCACAGAATTAAAGAAATGGAAATGAAGAGGTTATTATGGGAGATCATAGCTAATCCACACTCCTGTCAATGCATTCAGTTCGTCAGCTCTGAAGCAAAATATTCAGGACAGCTGGAAAGGTGAAAATAGAGATCTAGAGCACTGGGAGGTTCTGCATATGCCACAGATGCTTTTTCTAATGTATTGTCTACAGTGTGTATGATTATGTGTTAGAAAGATATCATACCAGATTCTACTCCCATTGTATCATGCCTAACACAATATCAGTGGAAGTGATCCCATAAAAGTAGCTTCACTGCTGGGCCTAATTTTGATCTCACTTACATCTCCATTGATGGAGTGGATTTACTCTCAATTTACACTGGGGTAAATGGATTCAGAATAAGGCTCAGAATTTACAGTCAATGTCAGGTTCTCATGTACTAGCTCTATGATGCAATGTTTGGATTGTAAACAGTGTAGGGGAATTTATTTACTGGAAACAAACAAACAAACAAAAAAGCCAAAATATGCTGTTTCCATATTTCCATATTGCTGCTGGTATGATCCATTTTTTCTGAAACCAAAAACGGAGGGCAAAGTTTAGGATCTCACTTTAAATGGCAAAATGAAGAAAAGTGTAGACCCTCCACTCTGCTTTTAAGTCATCTCTGCATATTGTTTCAGATATCTCAAAACCAGGCCCCTCTCTCCCACTGAAGAAGTAAACAACTAATGTAAATCCTTTCCCTCGCTATAGGCCCAATCACTGTCTCACAGTATAGAGTTTCCAGATGTTAACAGTCAGCGACAGTTTCATTTAATTTGACATGCACATAATTAAATGTATTTCTCATTCACATGCTCGGTAACTATCGGTAATATCTTAGCACAGTATTACTTGCACTCTTGTGTTAGTACCGTATTATATTTACATCCTTGCATATTCGAAAAAACCCTGACAATAACAGGAGAGGTGTATTGTAAACGAATGCAAAAGTGTCCAAGTTCCTGCTATTGTGTCAAATTGCAAATTAGAATAGAAGATAAATTATTTCCCAATTCCACCCACAGAATGGTTGATCATAGTGGCTTCTCTTCTGGCACTGACATTGATTCTGGCAGTCTGCATTGCTGTCAACAGTCGGAGAAGGTAAGGAAGCCCATTTCTAGCTTTGGTTAGAGGAGGTCATTGTTGGAGAGCATGCTGCCTTGCTGTCTTTATTGTTGGGACATCTGTGAAGCTTCTGGTAGCTTTGGAAAAGTACAGAGAAGAGTTTCTGCCAAAATGGCAATCTCTGTGAACAGCACACCTCTTCTTTTGTAATAAACAGTAGTTATTAGACATTGCTGAAGTTTGAGGCTCTGGTCCTGAGCACTGTGAAGTGAACCCTTGCACTTAGGTGGAGCCCTATTGAAATCAGTGGGTCATTATTGTTCATTTTCACAGTGACAAAAACTGAACTTATGCATGGCAGAGTAAGGGAATAATTTCTCTCTGTGTCTTACATACTAATGGCCTGATCCTGCTTCTTCTGAAGTTAATGAAAGTTAATAATATGCTAGATGGATGTGAACAGAAGCATGTACAGTAAATAACAAGCTGGTCCCCAGGTTAACTAAATATAAGCTGATGATGTGCATTGTATAGGCCACAAGAGTACAGTTACGCTGTGTGATAAGCTTTATACACCCCATCCAGAGGACTGTAGAGACAGGATTCACCTGCTCCCACTAGCTAAAGGAAGGGTCACAGCTGCCAATCCTGATTGCAGGAGTTTGCCGTGAGCCTGGCTGGATCAGCTGCAGAGAATCAATTCCCTAGGCCCTCCAGCAGACTATAAAGGGGTTCTGCTGTGGGGAATTTGAAGCTGGTGCTGAAGGAAAGGTTCTTTAGTTAGAAAGCTGGAACTGGGAGAAGAATTGAATGGGAGGAGGGAGAAGGAGGTCCTTTGGATCTTGGCTGACATGAGCCACGGTTTTGACCTTTGTTTTAGGAGTGGTTGAGGGAAACCCTGTAGAAAGCAAAGGGTCTAATAATTTAGGAGAAATCTTTTAAGTATTCAGAATATTCCTTGGCAGTGTCAAGTTCACTACTTTTCTTCCTTGTTCTTTTAGCTTATACTGTCATTTCTACAGCACCTTCCATATGAGGATCTCAGAATGCTTTTACAAACATTAGTGAAAATATCCTCACAACACCACTGTGAGATAGATAAATGCTATTTGCCCCCATTTTACAGATGGGGAAACTGGGGCACAGAAAGGTGACATGACTTATCCAAGTTTAACCAGGAAGTCTGTGGAAACCAGGTCTCCCTATTCTAAGTGCTAAACACAAGACTGTCTTTCTTATCTTAGTAAACCACAGAACAGTTACTAATATTTGTTAGTAACAAATTGCGACTTTTATTTTAAACCTGAACTTTTCATCAGTGCAAATATTCCCATACACTTTTGTCATAGTACACAGTGAGCTAAATTAGTTCCTGGTTTACACTGGCCCTCCTCGAAAGCACTGATTACCTCGCCTCTGGGGCCTGTATGCCCAAGAAAGTGAGTGATGCTTAATAGGGAGGAGATATAGCCAGATTGGCCATTGAAATGTGATCTCCACTAGCAGGATACCATAGTGTAAATTAAAGCTGGAGGGAGGGAACCTTTGGTTAGATCCTGCACCAGACTAAAGCAGGCTTATGTGAGGCAGGGAAGTACAAATTGGGTGAACTCAGATTGTGATTTGAGGGTCAGGTCCTCAGCTGGTGTAAAATGATATAGTTCTGTTCAAGTCAACAGAGGTGGTGCCGATTTACACCAGTTGAGGTTATGGTCCTATGACTATATCCACATTAAATGTGCTCCTTGGATAGTTTAGAGTAGCAATTTCTCTAGACTATGTCACATGGTAAAACACACAAGAATCTACAACCTCCCTCTTGTTAGTTGATCTAGAAATTATAGTGTGAATGTTATGGTTTATTGATTTGTGTCACTCTGCTATGTCTACAAAGCTGAGACTGCCTTCTCCCCTCCTCGCTCCCCCCCCCCCCCCGCAAATCACCATAGAAACAGACAGGTCCATCCATGATCCAATACAGATTGTTTGTTTCATTTCTGGACAGATTCTATCAGAAAGCTATAAATTATGAACTACTTTTTTTTATTAAAACATATTTTAACTATGAAATTCAGGGACTTAAATGATATGTACAGCATAACACTAGGTGGGTACACACGCACACAGCCCCCTGCTAATTTGTACTGACTGGGAGGAAAATTTTGTGAAATAGAAAGTAGGGGTCTGCTCCAACACACATTGAAGTGAAGGGGAATCTTTCCATTGACTTTAAGGGACACTGGATCAGGCCTTACGTTAATAAATACAGGGTTTTAAAAAAGAAAAAAAAAAAAAAAAACATGGGTAACTTTTTGCTCATCTATTTGACAAGTGTAAATTAGTTTTAATTACTTAGTCATTTATACTACCTGATAAGTATACTGTAGACTATTTTCCAAAAATTATAAGTCTTAGAAATATGAAAATAGTAATTTATGATCTCACAATAGCAACTTTGTTGTGAGATCTTTGCTGAAAAGCAGGATGAGGTAAACTGAGGGTTTCGTGACTGGGTTGTTAGAGAGTTAGAAAGTAGAATTTGGAAGGCTTTCACACATATATTTTTAAATGACCAGCTAAATTATGATGTGTTTCCAATACTTAATTGAACTTTTAACCAACCAATCACATATATTTTCAGTCTCCTCCTCATACACACTGGTCAGGATGGGCCCAGGAAGTATATATTGTAATGCTTCAGAATCCAATTTTCACAAGAAATCTTTGACTTGCCTAAAGCACCGAAATGTTTGATTCATTGCTCAAGAGACTGAGCCTCTCTAGTTGGGAGGTTTATGTGACACAGAATGTCTTAGAAATTCTAACCAAAGAAGTAGATCATTTTGGCGAATAGGGAATAGCTTGATCTTATTTAAATTTTCCTTTTTTCACAATTCCTACCTGGGTTATATTTTGAAACAGTGTGACCCAAGGCCCAGCATGGCCCAACAAAATGAATGAATATTTTATGTAAAGAATCCACCTTTCTAGTCCGAATAACCCCTCCACAATATTCATGGATTGTGGAGGGTCCTTCCCTCCACAATCCATGATGGGATGCAGCACAGTTTAGATATCATTTTGGAAAGAAATTATGCTCTGCCTTACATCCCATGGAATCCCATTACTGTGTACTATTTTCTGTATTGGTGTTGTGTGGGTGTAATTCGGGGCTGAATTTGCTCACATGTGTTGCATAAAGTAAACATAGTGAAACTGAGACAAGGCGGATCTGCTCTCTGTCACCTTGGCTAAACAGCTGTCGTATGTCTGTCTGGCAAAAATATATATATATACTTGATTCAAACTAAAGATGGAGAAATAATTTAACTGCCAAATTAGTAGTTCAAATGGAATTCACTTAGCCAAAGCAGGAAGCATTTTAAAAGATGTTTGCAGAAACATTGTAGTTGTTTTCAAAGAATAGTGCTGCGTGTGTATGTCTTTAATTAATTATATTTAGCTGTGCACATCTTATACTTAACTGTGCATCATAACCAGAAAGCCAGTTTAACCAGCTCCATGAGATATCCCTGAATGGTATAGAACCAGCACAGCTCGCTTCTATGCCACTCCTCCTACAGCATAACACAGGGGTGTGTTAGGGGGAAGCAGTGACTGTTCCCACCCCCTTTTTCCAGAGTTCTGATGCATTATAATGAATGTCAGCTGACATATCAACCCCTTGGGGCCATAGTCTGCAGGTATAGTTTGTAGCTGTACTAAGGCTGCTCAGAACTACATGAGGGATTGGTCAGCATAGAACCAGTCCCAGGATCAGAAAGCCTCAGATGACTTACTTGTGACCTCACCCGTAGCTGCATCCAGGATGCAGCTAAGAATCTGAGGCATAATCTCTAAGCCCAGTCTTTATTTTCCATCCTCAATATAGCCTTTAACAAGCTAAACTGTTGATGATAGCATTGTGACCCCTTCCATAGCATGGTCAGTCCAGACACACGAAAAAGAGAACAGAAGAGAAAAAATGATCCTCTGAGATAACTGTAGATAGGTTGGAACCCTGGATTGAAATATTACCAGTTCCAAATGTTGAACCTTCAGACCTAGTTCTAAAAATAATTGAGCAATATATGAAGGAAGGGATTGTCAAAAGAACTGTGTTCCCACTTAAGTCAATGGGAGCAGAATAAGGGCAGTGGTGGATACTTTTGGATATCCCACCTGAAAAACTTAATATATCCATTAAAGACAAAAGCTTTATGTATTATATTTTAGCTTTTCTCCGTTGACAGACTCAAGTTTTATTTCCTTTGCCCCCTTTCTAGAAAATCTACTCTGTATGTTGTGCTTCCCAGTTCCATAATCTCCATTTGTGTTGCTTATTTTTTCTAGATGTGGGCAGAAGAAAAAGCTAGTGATTAACAATGGCAAAGGGTCAGTGTCAGACAAGAAGATGGGTGGACTGAATGGAGAAGCCAGCAAATCTCAAGAAATGGTGCACTTGGTACATAAAGAACAGCCAGATAATCGAACAGGACCATGTGATGAATTCCTAACCACAGATGAAACGCAAAATCAGCAAGAAGCTAACATGAAGACTGGGATGTAGTAGTGTTGGGCCATCTTGTAGATCGAGAGTTGGGGAAATCAAAATCACATGGAACTGGGCCTGGAACTCACAGATGCAATGTGCTACTGATGTCTTTTGAGCATAATTAAGCGTACATTTTATTCTTCTTTTTAATATTTTTAAAAGTCAGGTCCAGATTTTTAAAAATTGACATTGCTTTCTGATATAAGTGCCTGAGACTTGCATAAATTTGGCAGTTCCCATTTCCTACCTGGAAGACACTTATATGTAAGGAGGGATGCTAGCTGAAATAATATTTTCCCCAGTTGCAGCACCTTCACTAAGTGAAAATACAGAAATATCTAGTCACTCCATCTCAAAGGCATTTATGGTAATAAATGTCTAGAGAAAAATAGAGTTAAAGAAAAAAAGGGCTTTGGTAGAGTCTGTATTACACCAGAATCTTTTAAAATCACCTTCCAGCCCTGAGGAGTTTGTCAGGTGCATTCAGGATCTGCAGGTATAGGCAAACTGTGACATTTTAGAATGATTACAACTAGGGTTACAATGAGAAACCCCAAAAGGACAAAACTATTTATCTCTGTTTTTTTAAATGCCCATGGATATATAATGCCAATAATTTTTATTGGAGTGAGTGGGAAAAGACACGAAAACTTGAGCTGATACATAATAAATGTCTGTTCTTTATTATCTTAACAATCTGTGCAGTTATCCTTCAGTTTCAAAACTGTCTGTTGCTGTTCCCCGATCAATCATATTTTGAGTAAGTTCCCTAGTGAACCTTGTTAGTTAAGTTGACAAATAAATGCAGTGACCACAACTCAAACACATATTTCAAAACCTAGCAGTAGGAAATGATCAAACAAGATGGCAATATTTTGTTTCTTACAGAATAGGGCTCTATCTATCCCTGCTCTCAGATATTATCGTAAGATGTTGAGCTTAGCACAACCTGTTTTTCCCCATACTTGTTGCATGTTACATTATCTTGCTGATATTTTAACAGTCAAATTAAAATTATGTGATGTTCTCTTTTGGATTCCATTTCATCCATCTTTTTGTTTAATCTCTGCTTCTTAAAAATGCCAAGAGAAATGTTGTTCACTTGTTGAAACAAGAAGTTGGAAAACTATATAAAGATCAAAGAAAACTATTCAAACAACATAAAATAGCTGCAGCTGCATTGCCTCATGTTTCCCTCCCCTTTGTACACCCCATTTATGTAAAGTATCTGTGTAAACTAAGATGGCGTGCAGTAAGGTACACTGAATTGATTGTACATATTATCAGCAAGAAATTGAATTACCAGCAATAGTCTATCCAACTTCACTTTAAGGAAAAATCTAAGTAAAAACAATTCATTATGTAATTATGATCAATGAGGACCCTATGCACCAGGGGATGGGAATTGTTAAATGGTTAGTCAGTTAAGCAAAATAGTCCCATTCACTGACCATGGATCCTTAATGAACTGAGACGAGCCCGCTAAAGTCATTTATTTTAATTCATTTTTAAAGAAACTTCAGCAGTTAAAATTTCAGCTAGAATTGTCTAATATTTTGCTTTATTCATACCACTATGCATGAGATTGCTGAGGTTGTGTTTCTCAATGTAGATCTTTAGCAGCTCACCGTAAGTGTTTGTTTTAATGACATACTGTAACATGGTAAGTTTTCTCAGGCAGATTGACATTGATGAAATTCACCCTTGTGCAAGAGGGCCAGCAAAGCGTGACTTATTTTGACTGCTTAAGTGGCATATGTGCTGGCCCACTGAACAGGGATGTTTCACACATAGAAAGTCACACGTTCGTGGGCTGAATATGATCATACGCTTTGAAGTCAATGGAGTTATACCTGTTTACATCATCAGTAAATATGGTCCAATGTCAACATTCTCATCCTGTCATGAACATACATAACTCAGTTATGCTGTGGGAGATCTGTTTCCTTCAGGCATTTTTCATTCCTGAAGTAGTTTTTGACAATGTTTTCCATCAGCCATTGTAAATCAGAATGGTTGGTCTCTTGAAGGATGCATTGAAATGGGCACTGTGCATAAAATTTGATCAAAGCAGAGGTTCAGAACAAGGCCTCTTCACCTCTTGAGTCCTAGCTGAACATAGGGTCTCTGAAAAGACCTCTTTAAGTACAGGCTTTGGCATGTTACACATTAGAATTCTTACTCTAAACAGGAGTATACCTATTCAGATATTTAATCGGGAAATCTGCCATCTCCTTCCCAGATTACTCAATTTCAGTATCTAGTATGGCAAGGATATCATGACTTGACTTCTTTGGAGGGGTTTTTGGTTTTGTTTTTGTTTTTTGATAGGGTGGCATGCAATCTCTCCTACAGAAGCCGTGCCATTATTTTATATCTGCAAAAGTGATTCTATATTAGATGCCATGTGCCACATGTGTAATTAATTTGCATTATAGTTTCATGCATATAACAATCGTTTGTACTGAGGTGGGGTTTTATTGTTTGGGGACTTTGTTTATTACAGAGCACCCTTGGTATATTTGTATATTTATTAACAGATTAATTAGAAGGAAGAAAGAATCATCTCTAAATTGTAACCAGAAACCTGGGGGGAAAAGTAAATTGTAAATTGAGCTTCCAAAAATAAATTTAATTCTAAATTAAGGGAAAAGATAAGACTGGTATTATTATTAGCTAGGGTTTTTTTTTGTTTTTTGCTTTGTCCCAATGAGCCACAGATCTATTTACCTGGTTGTAAACACTAGGCTACACCCAGCAGAAACTCAATGTACTCTTGCATGCTTTACTAACATTGTGTGTGCGGTTTCCAAGCATTCATTCGTCTGGGGGAAAAAAGTCAGCTTGGCAGTTTGAAATGGGTGGTTTGGCTTCTCTAGAAATTGGATGATGAGTCTAATTCTCATCTCACCTAGAGCTGAATCCTGTAAGATACTGACCTCCCATTGAAGTCAGTGGCAATTGAGGGGGCTCAGCACCTAATGGAATCAAGCCCTTACATCTTTGTCTCACCAGTGAAATTCCAGTAACTTAGACAGATTTGGTGTGTGCATGGACCTGATATTTTTTGCTGGCTCTACTTAATTTTCCATTGGGACAGGTTTAACTCAGAAAAAGCAAGGGTAGGGCAGCCTTGTAAGCAGCATATGGTGTTAAATTACCTCAGACAATGCTGAAAATAAGAAATATAGCCAATACTTGAATTTACATGAAAATATCTAAAGCACCGAGTGTATTAAGAGTAAGACGTGGCTGTAATCTCTCTCTTTCTGATCAATGACTTCACCCCTGTTTTCTGGATGATTTATAAAGAATGGTTTATTGAAGCAGAGAAGTGAGAAGGGTTACATTATGTTAAAAAGCTTTATGGCAAGAGAGTGTTTTAATATTTTCCACAAAGTCAGTGGGAATTGGAATTCCAGTATGATATTTCTATGGTTTTTTCTGGCATCTCAGGGATGTTCTGTGTGTGTAATTTGACAGTAACACGAACCTACCCCTGTATTAAGTAGTTTGGAAGGATTTAGCATGCTGATGGAGACTTCCAAGGAGATCATTACCAGGGACCTGATTACTAGAGAGTAATGGAGCTGTGCAAGACAGAGTCTTGCCCCTTGGTTAGGGGAGTGCCTAATTATCCTTTCTATGGCTCCAGGAAAGTACCTATTTCCCTCTCAGAATTAGCTGTTGGACCCAGGAGACTTAGGACTTGTCTACACTTACTGGGGATCAATGCTGTGGTGTTCATAGTGAAGACCTGTTAAATCGACCACAGATCGCTCTCCCATTGATGCCAGTACTCCATTGGAAGAAGAAGAGTAAGGGGATGCTCTCCCGTCCACATAGTGTAGTGTGGACCCAGCGGTATCTAAAGCTTTGTCGACTTGAGTTACTCTACTAACATAACTCAAATTGCGTAGCTTAGATCGTCTTTCCCCCATAGTGTAGACAGCCTCAAAGAACTTAATTGAGCCAGCGGTTGTGGGGACTATTTTGATTTAGATTGGCTTCTTGGAGGAAGTTATTCAATATTGCAGCCAAAAGCTTTTACTTCATCTTAGTAAGCTACTCATCGCTCCTACTACTCTAGTTGAAGGCGATTAGATTGAATTAGATTTGATACTTTATATTTATCTAAATATAGACACAGGAGATAGATCTGGATATTGATTAGCTTTCTGATGTAGGGAAGAAGATGTTGAAACCCGAAGTTGCCCGGGGTGAAATCATGCCTCCATTGAAGTCAGTGACAAGTCTCTCATTCACTTTAATGGAGTAAGGTGTTTTGGGGAACAGAGCTTAACATGATGAGGATGGGAGAGAGAATGCTTTAGGCAGCAAGAAGTTTGTGAGAGAGTTAAGAGAAGGGGTGCAGTGAGAGTGAAATCTCTGTGTTACTCACTAGGAAAGTCCCTTCCCCAGAACTGGTACTTAGCATCTGACATTTGAACATGTTGTAATTCTAGGCAAAAAAACCTGAACTGATCTTTCCCAATGAGCTTTCCTCCCACTGTTTGTAAGCTGAATGTGAGATCTCTCCCACTCACAGCTCATCTAGTTATTACTATGCCAGGTGGCAAGTAGTACATACCCAGTGCACATGTCTGCTGTTAAGAACTGCTTTCCCTACTGAAAGTAAAGAAAACCAGAGTGTGAATTTGGCAAAGAGGAACAATGATGCCCGTTAAATATGGTTCAGATTATACTTTTGTCTTCATTATCTCTATTTAAAGCTATTGTTAAAGATGTACTTTCCCAGTGCTTAACACGAGGCTTCTGGAACTGTCCTATTGGCACCTATTATTATGTTTTTAAAGATTACGCAGGCTAAGCAGGTTTGTGGTTGTTGGTTTTTCCCTTTTCATGGAGGAATTATGGATTTTACCAGTTAACATGGAATGAAAATCCACTTTTGTATGCAGGTACATTGCTCGCTTTCAAGTCAGCTGTGAATATTGAATATTTTCCAGTACTGCGATTTTTGGAAAGTAGTGATGATAAAAAGTTGCTTTTTATCAAAAGTGTCCTCAGTCAGAGGTGGCCTTCTGTCCTCAAGAATGCTGATTGTTTTTTCAAGGGGAAAGGCAACTGAAGTCAATGAAGTTCTACTTTTGCCCTTACAGTCAGCGTGTGTTCCATGGTGACCTGGAGAATGTCTAACCAGTGGTATTTGCACTGCTTAAAGGGAAGTCACCATTTTATATTCTAACCTTTTCCCCTCTTTTCAAATTTTCTGTGGACAAGTGAATCCCTTTTATCTAATTTTGAACCCACTGGAATATGGAGGTTTGAAAGTTTGACTTAAAAATCACTGAGTTCTGCTTAGGAAAAAAGGAACAGAGAAGAAAATCCAATGATAAAATGAAAGTGAAAAATTGAAAACCAAAGGCAGAGAGACTGACATAATGAACGAAGAGGGGAATGAAAAAAAATTCTCATAAAAAGTAGACATAGTTTTAATGCCATATATAGGAACCTCATTGTGCCAGATTATATTTTTGGAAAGTTCCTCTATTCCTTATACATAGCACAGGCTTTCCTCTACCTAGGAAACAAATAGTTTCAAATAATTGCAGCATCTCTGGAAAACAGCATGTATTTTAACTTGCAGAGAAATAAGACTTGTGAATTAAAATAGGTTTTGAGTACCTTGTAAAGCTCAGTACAACTGTTTAAAAATTTCACAAAACTACTCTCCATAATGTTCACTAATCCCTATTTCTAGCTCAACCATAAAAATTTGTTCTGGACAGAAACTTGCTGAAAAGAAATCCAGAGACAATTAGAAGTTCTGCTTATTCCCCCACAAGCTTTTGAGAGGAAAATAATGTTTTAGCAATTTTAAGATAGAATTGTGAAGTTAAAAACCATATATATTTTTGTACGTATTTTAGCAGTTTGTTTCTTTTGGATTGCTCAAAATAAAATGTATTATTTCTTCCAGTAAAAAGGCCAAATTCTGATCTCGTTTAGGCCTTGATTCAGGAAGGTATGTAAACATTTGCTTAGCTTTAAGTGAAGAGATTTAAGCAGATTCTGAAAAAAATAGTTCACATTGAGCTTAGTTGTGGAACTGGACAGGTGTGTATGAACTGGGGATGGAATGAGGCATCTAATTTCTTCCTTACTTGGTTCACCTATTGCTAACGCTGCCGTAAAGAAGGAACTAAGCTCCCCTGCCCTGTGTAGCTTTAAGGGTCTAAGGTAAAATAAGATTACAATACCAGGCATGTTCAGAGTTCATGCTGAAATAATGGACCATGGAATAACAACTTGATAAAATTGATCTATTATCATTTATTCACTCTCTATACACCAGAAATGAGAGCCTGGTTCTAGCTCTGGTTCCTTTATACCAAGTAAAGGGCCAGTGTGTTGTAAAGGGGACCTAAAAGCCCTGGTTCTGTCTAGGAAAAATTTGTCTGGTGCAGAAACTGAGACAGACAGCCGTAAGGCTGCCCACGGGTGGCCCTCTTGTAAGTCCTGGCATAGGGAGCATAGTGGAGTGGGTTTGGAGGCAGGAGAGGTGTATTGGGAGTACAGATTGCAGACATGGGAGGGTGCCAAAAGTTAGACAGGCCTCTAGGGCTAAATTATGTTTGGGGGGGCCCCTCCAGCCCTCAGAGCAGCTCAGGACCAGGATGGTGTGAAGTTCACTTTAAGCCATCTTAGCTTCACTTCCCCCTGGGTTGTGAATTCTGTGCTGCTCCTCTTAGAATCTCTCTCCAGGACACCAGTTTAGTAGTAGGTTCCAACTTCCATACATACCAGAGCACAAGCAAGTTGGGATAAGGATAGAGTTTCAGCTGAATTTTCTTGCATTTGTTGGTTTAATTGGAGCCATTGGCATTATTTTCTCACACGGTTTTCTTGGTGCTTTGTTTGTTTTCCTTCACTGGCTTAACCTAGAAAACACTTAGATCATTTTCAGTGACCCCATTTTCTCTGCAAGCAGGACAGTGAACGCAGGCTTCATGCCTTCTTTCTACCCAGAGCAGCCAGGGCTGAACTGAATACTTTTTACTCCTGTTCAAACCTTTAAACCTGGGGCTGTATTTACAGCTTTTGTCCACCTCTGGACAAACAGAAAGCACTTAGCTCTGGAATAGAAAGCACTTGGCTCAGGGCTGCTGTTTCAAGTTTCTGTCAGTGCCCTCACAGTGGATCCTGGGTGAAAAGTTTCCACTCCCAGTTTGTGGAATGTTTCTTCCCCACCCCCAACCCCAAGTTGACAGTGCTTGCCTTGGGTGGAAACAAGCCTCTACATCATGCCTTAGCTTCCTTCAGTGTCCCAAGTCAAAATGGTCCCAACAGACATTTGCTATGATTCCACAAATCCTGGGAGTGGGAGAGAAAATTCTTTTTTGCAAGTGCTCTGGGTTAGAACCCTAAATGATGAGAGCCTCACCACAAAACTCTAGAGCAATGGGGTGGTTTGTTTTCCTTTTCAGATCCACAAGAGATTCAATGTTTGGGCTTCAATCATGCAGTGATGCTTTGTGTACAAAACCTGTACTTGTCTGTTGTAGTTTGCAAATGTGGATGGTTTTTTATAATAAATGATCTGTTCTCAAATTATTAATTAAAATAAAAAGCTGGTTTTGTTTGACTGAATTGGCTCATCTTATTCACCAGAGGAAAAAGTGAAATTTGCAGCTAGAAGTCTGTTTCTTTTTCTCCTCTTTCCTTTTCTTCTTCTTTCTTTTGCGATTCGTTTGCTAATAACACATCTTCCATTAGCTCCAAAAAGTTGTGAATGAATTCTGTTTCATTTTTCTAAAAGCCAGTGATATAAACAGCAAAGTAGGTCAAAAATCACTTGTTCATAAGAGATTAAATTCACCTTTGTGCAGAGGGGCAATACAAGGCCTATGTTTCAGTTAGAATTTCTCTTATGTCCTGAAAATAGGGTGTAAATAGGATTTAATAATGGTAACACCACCTAGCTCTGATGAAGTGAGCTGTAGCTCACGAAAGCTCATGCTCAAATAAATTGGTTAGTCTCTAAGGTGCCACAAGTACTCCTTTTCTTTTTGCGAATACAGACTAACACGGCTGTTCCTCTGTAGCTCTGATATAGCACTTTTCATTTTTAGATTTCAAAGTGCTTGACAAAGGAGGTAAGTATCATTATCCCCATTTTACACCTGGAGAAACAGGCATAGGGAGGGAAGTGACTTGCCCAAGGTTACCTAGCAGGCCAGTGGCCAAGCCAAGAATTGACTAGAAGTCTCCCAAGTCCTAGTCAAATGCCCTGTCCACTAGACTATAGTGCCTTCTTTTGTGGTGGCCTTCTGTAAAGGGGTGAATTTCACCCATGAGACTATTAATCATTTCTCGCTCACAAGGAATATTGTCTTTGAGAAATAATGTAAGATGACAAAGGAGAGAATGAAAGAATTCAAATCACTCACAAAGGCCATGTGAGGCCCAGTCCTGCAGCCCTGACTCATGGGAGTAGGTTCTTACTCAACCAAGTAATTATGGCCATGAGTAAGGATTATGAGCCAGATTTTCAAAGATATTTAAAAAGCCTAAATAGGGAGATAGGCACTTACTGGGATTTACAGAAGGACCTAAGTAGGTTAGGCACCTAACATCAATGATGCAGGTGCTTAACATGCTTAGGTGCTTTTGAATCATCAGGTGCCTGCCAGTGTCTTTAGACAGCTAAATACTTTTGAAATCTGGCCCTAAAGGACTAGGTTTGTGTTCCCTCTGGCTGAATATAGCTGAGGGTTGAGGGGAACGTTTTGACCTGAGTAAGCCAGCCCTTAATTTCCCTCTGCCCCAAATCCTGCAGCAATCAACACCACAACAGTTTAAAATCATTACACATTATTAAAGGCACTCCATATTCTACCCTTTGTGCACCTGAGCATCAGCCTCCTCCCTTCAGATCACAGCGGATGTTTTTCCAGAGGATGGAAGGGTGTAGGCAGGCAAGGAGAGCAGTGTATGTGTAATCCCTTTTCCATTTCAGAAGTAGTAACTGGCCTTACCTGCTTTTGAGCTAGTGACCAAGAAGTGAAAGGATAAAAGCTTACCAAGACATGGCTACTTTATGCACTTTCCAAATCCAGGAGAGTCAGTAAAATCACCTTCACAGATACTGTATTACAATACACAGAGATGTCAGTAGCCAAACAGTGTTATTCCCAGGTTAGGGCCATCATACCTGGAAGATAGCCATACCTGCCTATCATCCCAGTGATAAAGTGCCACATCTGGAAATTGATGGTAAATATATGACAACGGACACACTGGATTTAGGGGTATGAATAATACCTCATTTATGAAATGCTTTGTGTTCTAGTCCAGGATGCTGAAATTTTTGCAAACATGCTCGCCTGTCTATAGTATCACATGCAAATTCTGTCCCTTGGACTAGACTTAAATCATGAGAGCAAAATCAGTTTCTATATTTGTTTAATTGTTTTCCTTAGGATAGCTGTAGCCCTCTCAGACCCTCTTGGAGTTTGAAGAGGGATCTCACAGATGTACCCTTTTTACTATTCCTCTTCTCCTTTTCCTCCTAAACCTCATCAGCAATCTTCCCTTTGATGGAGGAGGGCTGGAGCATCGCTCCTTTCAGAGCTTGTCAGTACAGTTTCCTGTGGGCAGAATTCAGTGTTCTACTTTATCTGCCTGTACATGTATGTCACGTGCATTACTGCAATACCTGAGTGCCTTACAAAGATAACTACAACCACAAGATGCAGACTTGCACATAGTCTAGTTTCCTCCCTACTACTTCTAATTCAGATGAGACATTTAATTTCATTCTCTCCACATAATGGCAAAGCCTAATGCCTCTATAATTCTCTCAACTCCTGGTAGCCCAGAAAACTGTCACCTAAACTCAGATGTCCCACTTCATAACAGAATTACTTCAGCTCCTGAAGTGGGGCCTCAACCCTGATTGGGGCCTTTGGCTGCTGTTATAAATAAATATTAATAATACTACTAGGCCAGTATGAGTGACTACACTTGGATCTATTATAGCTGACTAATTCTGCCTTAGGTCTCATGGTCACATCAGTTTTAATATTTTTCCTAAAGGTGTATTAACTTTGGGTGCACCAGTTTCTTTCAGTATGATGATGACTTCTCTTCCTGTTTACACAGCATCTAGTGCAAAGTGCATGGTAAAAGGATGTACATAAGATCAGGGAGTTGCATGACATTCTCTTTCTTTTCTGAGAACCTCCTCTTCACTATTATTTTCTTACATGCCCTCAGGGGATTGGGGGAAAAGGGATTTAAAAAACCCTCTTTTGTTGTTAGTAAATGATCCACAAGATACCCTTTTTTACTCTACTTCATACTTCACTCACCTGTTTCCCTGATAAAGAAGGAATCACTCCATAAACAATCAGTCATGTTGGAAAGGAATGCTCCTCTAAGACTGGGGATTTTGGGGGCTGGGTTGGAACTGTGAGTTTTCACCTGGAGCACTTAGCTAGGCATGTCCTCTGTTCTTTCTATATTTTTTCTTCTATGCTTCTAACATAACAAAGCTTTGGAATGTAATCAGTGTAGATCTTGTTACAGTTCCTTTGATCCGAAAGGATCCCAAAGTATGGTCCAAGCTTATCAAAGTGAGGTCCCAATATGGAGAAACCATCTCTGGGTTGGAGCATAAAAGGAGTGTAAAAGTGCACAAACACACCAGATTAGGCCAGAAAGTGAAGGAGAATCCTGAGTCCAACTAATCTCAAGAGGAATTTTAGGGGAGCAGAATGATTTGACACCCTTAATTCTTGTAAAAAGTGTTGTCAGGAGATATTTAATGACAGAGCGATCAGGACTTCTGTTTTAAGTTTTGTCCAAAAAATCCCCTTTGTCACCATATTGGGGTATTGAATCATGACTGACTCAGAGGAAAGCATGCCAGCTATTTGACTGCCAACACCACTTTCTGCCATACCCTGGGTTTTCCTTAGCAGTCTCCCCCTTCGTAGCTTTGTAAGAGTTAATAAGATCACAGCCTGCAGGCTATTAAATCTCACAGATTAAAGGACTGATCATTTCATATGATAGAAATAATATAACTAACTGTAATTATTCCCAAAAAGAAAAGGAGGACTTGTGGCACCTTAGAGACTAACAAATTTTATGCTCAAATAAATTTGTTAGTCTCTAAGGTGCCACAAGTCCTCCTTTTCTTTTTGCGGATACAGACGGCTGCTACTCTGAAACCTGTCATTATTCCCACTTTGACTATAAAGATTTTAGCTTCCCCATCACACTTAGCAGCTGCAGCACCTGTGATAGTGAGTCATTCCATTGTCATCTTCTAATTATAACTCAGATATTAAAAAGAACAGAAGGACTTGTGGCACCTCAGAGACGAACAAATTTATTTGAGCATAAGCTTTTGTGAGCTACAGCTCACTTCACCGAATGCATCGGATGAAGTGAGCTGTAGCTCACGAAAGCTTATGCGCAAATAAATTGGTTAGTCTCTAAGGTGCCACAAGTACTCCTTTTCTTTTTGCGAATACAGACTAACACGGCTGCTACTCTGAAACCTGTCAGATATTAAACAGATTCCTCTGCAAAGAGCTCCAGAGGTTCAAAGGTACCTCTTATTTCAGCAAAACTAAAAAGGCAGGATTTAATTTTTAGTAGACAGCAGAAGGAGGTCAGGTTGCTAAAGCAACTGCATGTGTTCAGTGTTCTCCTTTATTTTGTAACAGGACTCTCAGGCTTCTCTAGAATTAGAATTTCAGTTTAAAAATATACATTGAAAATAGGACATAAAATATGCCACTGGGCTTCAAACCTCCCCGCCCCCACCAAGACATGTGTGTATCTTGGTATAACTCCACATTCTGCAGTGTGATATCAATAAAATAACACTCATGTTTCTTTACAGTTAATTACTATTTATGTACTACAAATACAGCTCTGGATTGATATTTCTGATGCTTAGACAAATACAGATCCAACCTCTACAGTTTAGAATAGAAAGCCAATCAGATCATTCAATTTTATTCAAATTCATATCCAAGAAATGGTAAATAGTTCAGTAAGGGAGTAGCAGCTAGCAGAGGTGACTAGCAATAAAAATTGATTGAGCACTCAAGTCACATGGCTTTTTTTCTGTGCCCTGCAACACACAGCAAGAAGGCCACAAAAGGATTCCTGGCACCAGGTGAGCACATTCGCACGAGCACACAACTTTCCACCAGTCAATCGTTTGTGCAAACAAAATATATCACTTGCATGAATGCTCCCTGAAACAACTCTAAAGGAGTCACGTCATTTCAAGCGATCATAGCTCTGGTGACAATTTTGTCTTAGGCCTTTCTATAGCTCCATGGCTGTGGTATAGAGACATTCAATTAAAAGAATAAAAATCACATTATTTTTTGCTCAAGGATTTTCAATGCTCCTGAGCCCTCCTAGATTTAGCAAACTGTAGTTGAATTGGGGGTTGTTTGTAGTGGCTGATCTCAGTCCACCGCCTACTAAACAGCTGCCCACATCATGAGAATCACCTTCATTATTAACATTAGCATCTTAACCACACCCCTTTGTTGGCCAAGCATTGGATTAAATGGGCATGGAGAGTGAAGTTCAACCATAAAGATGACGAGTCCAGAGCTGGATAAGATGCATTAGCAGGGCAGGGAGGAGCTTGCTACTACCACTGTGCTATATCTGTTCTGTGCATTACTGGAGTACTTCAGATTCAGTTTGGTATTCTTTAGTGGAAAGGAGGAATCCTTTAGTCTGTGGTTTCAACAAATGAATTGGTGTGCGTTATATACAAATATCAACCATGAGAATTATGAATCAACATTTATTGAAGATATATACATAAAAGGTACAACACTTAGTGAAATATTGTATTCACGGATTATTTCCAGTATATAAAGAATGTCCAGTTTGTTTTATACATGAAAGTTACAGAAATCAGTTCACACAGTAAGAAAGCATTTAAAGCAAATGGCTAAAGTATTACTGTAAGGAAGAGAAGTTCTGAATTACTTAGGCATTCCTACTACACTATAAAAGAAAGGGGGAGCCCAGAGTTAGTAGAAATTTTATCGTCTGCATCCATTAGTCTTCAAACAAAATGTGCTACAGATACTGTACAATACATCACTTCAAGTCCCAGATAAATATTTACAATCGAAGGAAAAGATCAAGCTTCTTTTGTTTTGTTTCTTTTTACATGAAGGAGCCAAGCTAGTGAGTGGGCCTCTCTTGAGAGGAAGCACGCGAGGAAGCATGTAAGGCCTAGAAGTAAGCAGGGAAGACATGGAGTACTGTGGAACATGCAGTTTGAATGGAAACATAATACATCTCATAAGAAACCACACATCCCCCACTGGTTGGGCCTGATTCTGAACTCATCCCAGTTTTACCCTGGTTTAACTCCATTGACTCTAATGGAGTTATTTTCAACTGTGAGGAGAATCAGGACCATTGTCTCTGGGAACTAATTGGCTTGATGCATCTCTCCCGAGGTGTCTCAGATCCACTGAGCATCAGTTGCACTTCATAACACTTTCAGTTTTCAGTCCAGAAATGAGGATTTCTTCCTTATAAGCTCATGGACATGACTTATAGCACAGGTTTTACAATACCCCTGCCATTATATATTTGCCCTATATGCATTGTATGGATGTATAATTCTGCAAATCAAATAAGCATAAATGAACACCAAAGACCATTTTTTGTCTTTTTTGCATAACTGACATGCATTTGGTTTTGTGCTTAATTCTCAATATCTATTAATATCCTTATTTGATAATGGAAACAGCATTAGTCAATCCATTTACTTATGGTTCTATAAATCTTATGCAGATTGTTTCTACAGAGGAAATGAAATGAAGGTTCATGCTTTGCATTCCAGGGCACATAATAGAGTAAGCAGTCAAGCATGTGCTTCTGTTTAAGACTAAATGTCAGGCTTAGTCATGGTCTTCTGACTTTAGTTTCTTCACTGGAGTCTGCAGTCAATGAGTAACTGAAAGTGAGTCAGAGGAATCCTGAAACTCTGCTGTGTGAATATGGATTCCTTGTTGTAAGCTACACATATTGCCAAAGATAGACATGGTGCCGAGAGGGAGAGTAAAAGTTAATTTTTCCTTCTGACCATTGTGCTAATTTACACAGTGACTTACTAACCTTATGTTGCTACAATTCCAACATGTCAAGTGTACAAGAAGCATCTACTCCTAAACTAAATGAATCATGCACATGCACATTAATTCATAATGTATTAACTATTGCATTCACGGTGCAGCATATTCATACTGCAATCACTTTCACTGAGGGCCAGGGAATTTCAGATGCAATGCCAGTTAGATAGTTGAAAACTCACAACATATCTACGAGTGGGCTGCGTATAGGATTTGACCATTATCAAAACAAGATATGCATTGACATGTTGTTTATATACATAAACATACAAAGCCAGTTATCAACCTATGGAAATTATTCAGTTAAATGTCTAAAATAAACACAACACAGACAACCAAACCAAAAACAACCAGAAAAGAGGTTTTCAAAACAGAGATCAAATTTTCTACTTTATCTCAATGCACATCAACAAACTAAATTACATGAAAATACAGCTACCTGTACTGTATGCACCATTTCACTGAAATTACACATAGATAGCTATGTTATCTACGCAAAATGGGGAGAGGCACTGATCATCATGCTTAAGCAATGAGTAAAAACTGGTATTTATAAGTATGCCATGCTTTGACAGCTATTAATACTTCAGCTACACACTACGCTACCTTCAACTCCAATTAAGAGAATACCTGATATGACTGATTTAAAAATATAAGGAGATTAAAAAATAAGGGCACATCAATACATAAATATATATCTTTTACCCACATAAACCTCAGGAGACTATCAGGGCCCTACAACAAATTTCTGAAAATGTATCTGCTTTGTGGACAGGTGGCATTTTCAATTCCATGTTCTTTTTTGTCTTGAATTGTAGGCCATGTGGTTGATTCACCACATAAGGAATTTTCCTTGATGTAATTTTTATTGTTGATTTTAACTAAGCAATTGACTGTAGTCATTTTTATTTACTAATTAAATATGCTTCATTAATTTCATGACCTTAAGTCCAACAGGTATTTGCCTACCAAGAATTGATTGTTATAAAAGAAAAATAAATCCCACTTGTCCTGGTCAAAAATATATGGTTTGTTTTTCTTATAAATGTTTAAGAAGGCAGGAGGTATTTCTACAGTGCTACCCTATTAAAGTGGTCCCATTGTTGTGTCATTGGTCCATTTACATGAAGGCAAAGCTAAGAGGCCAAATACTGAATTCTTTACCTAGGCCAAACTCATACAAGTTTTGCCTGAGTAAGATCGACTGAGTGGCTGATCCTTTACTCCTTGCACATGCAGCTCTCCAGCTCACAACCCAAGCGTTGTGGGTAAATCAGTTATTCAGGATCTGACCCTGAGAAACAACTAAGGATTTGGCCCAGGTAAAACCATGCCAAATGTCACACATAAGGGATGAGCAATCCATAAAATTGTCAATCTAGAAGATTGTTTAGGATATAATAATAGTGTTCCATAGTGAACTGCAGCATTTAAGGACACCTCGAAATTCTTAATTCCTAATTGCATTTTGTGCTTTGCTTATAATTCATCACTAAATTGCTTTTCTTAGTTCATTAAACAAAATACAGGAAAAAAAATATTAATCCTAAAATGTTGTTAGAAAACTGGTTTTGCTCTAAGGTATGGATCACCTGTAAGAATTTTTTCCCTTATCTTAAATGGTCATATATAAAATATTATAAGAAAATATTTGTGTGTCTGTAAATTACAGATACTAAGTAATTTAGTTCCATCTACATTGTAGTTCTTTCTGGTTTCTGGAGAATAGGTACACACCCATAAAATCTGTATTAATGGCTGAATCAGTTTTGAGCATATCATATTTAACAAGTGTAATTACATGTGTAATTCTTTTCTCATGCATTCTATAAATTACAGTTCACACTAGAGTATTAACTGGATACATTAAGAAAAAAAGCAGGATAGGTAAGAAAGAAGTCTATAGATTTTTGTTGCAATATTCTTTAAGAAGGAAAGACAACCTGCAGTTCATGAGAAGTTACAAGCCTACATGAAGCCAAAAATGGAAATACTTGAATCTATTGACTGCAAAATCTGTTTGTAAATATGCTTTGCAAATGGTCTTCCAAAACTCTAGAAAAGAATGATACAAAAATCCCCATGAAGTATCCTATTTATGTACAAAGCACTACGCAGTAATTAGACCATCTAGGTTATGTGATGCTATCTATGAAACACAATTTTGTAAGTTTCCTCTCTACTTAAAGGTGTATGTCTCAGAGTATTTATTGAAAATATTGAAGACTCTGCTGTCTTTAGTTACGAAAATCAGACTAGAAGCATTAAATACTCCAACAACGGCAGGTGACCGCTCTGTACAAGAACCTAGAATGACAAATAATGGGGCAATGGGGAAATAAACCAAAAAGCTGGGTGATGTCATAATATTATACCTCCCTGCCTCTCTAAACCCTTCATTAGCACATTGGTGAGTGGCATCTTTAACTAGCAGAAAACCTATGTAGTGCCTCAACAGTATGCTTAAACAATGTTACCATATGGAGTTCAGAGTTTATAAAGGACCATGGCTTTAAATGCATCACTGCCGTATCCATTAGGAACTGTAACTGTGGGTAGCAGAGAGCTGCCAGGTTTCAACTTATCAGATGAAGATGTCTCTTGGGTAGGAAGAAAGGCTGGGGGTTGGGTCTAAAGAGTCTTGTGTCACTAAACCCATGCATTCCACAGATAAACAAGTTCTCAGTGCCTTGGCATTAGTGAAAATTAGCAGCATTGTGGCTCATTACAGCAATAGATTTCAATTCAATACCAAACAAGAGCCTAGGAAGAAATAAGGGGAAGCAAAGGGTAACTATTAGTGTGGACCCAATTCTGCAGTCCTCTCTCTGGAACAGCTCCCATTGACTTTAGTGGAAGTTTTGCCTAAGTAATGCCAGGATGGCAGAGTCTGCCTGAGAACTGCAGGATTGGTCCCTGCATGTGTGTGTGTAGGGGTAATGGAAGATTACTGGAGAAGTGAAAAATGTATGTTACAAAATATTGCTTCTAGTGAATATTGAGCAAGAATTTAACATTTGTGGAACACCATCTCAGGGCAAAGTTCAGCAAATTCGTTTCACATCTCCTCCTTGTCCTCCCTTCCCTTTCTCAACCTTGCTGTGCAGGACAATTGCTTTTTGTAATGTCTGTAGCTATAATCTGTACGTCACTCTTCTGCAAGACAAAACTAGATAAAAGTCTTTTCTTCAACATCATCAGCATGACTGAAAAAGATCACTCTCAAACCTATGTTTTTTCAAAATATATTCTATCTGTAGCAGTAATTTCAACACAAGATGGCCTAAAAATTAATAATCATGCTACTGCAGCAGGAGCAGAATTGCTCCCTGGTGTAACTCCACTCAGATCAGTAGAGTTACACCAGAGAATAATTTGTCCCAATGTGCTATATGCTTATGACAATAACCCACAAGGCAAATATTACAGTAATGGGCCAAGAATTCACAGTAATACGATCAGCTGTAGTCCTCTGGCTCAGTACAGTAGAATACTGCAGTGTATTTTTATAAGTTGCCTTTATTTATTATTCTGTGCTTCCTGGAGTAAAACCAAATGCAGTCAACAAAAATGGAACAAAAGGGACTTAATCTAATGAGAAGGAGATGTACTTTTAAATATTCATAATAGGGTTTTTCAGGCCTGGTACTGAAGCTCAAAGCCTTTCTAAAGGCATTCACAAGAGGCTGTGGAAGTCAGAGGGTAGATTGGCAACTGATGCTGTTTTCAGAAAACGGTTTGCTTTCCCAGTCTCATGCTGCTGTATGATGCCTGTTGTAGCAGCTCAGCAGCAATCAAAGAAAAGACAGGCAGTTGCTAGTGTAAATTAATTTGAGCTCTGTTGGGTTTTGCTGCCGCAAAGATAAGACAAGTAGTTTGCTCTGCTAAACATCAGCATCCATCAAAGTACCAACCCAAGGATTGATGATGGCAGAGTCATCTATCTGCCGCCCTGACCGGGAAAACCGAGAAGTCTGCTGCTTGCCGGGGGCTAAGATTCGCGATGTGACGGAGAGACTGCCGAGACTCATCAAGCCCTCGGATCGCTACCCCTTCCTGCTTCTCCACGTGGGCACCAATGATACTGCCAAGAATGACCTTGAGCGGATCACTGCGGACTATGTGGCTCCAGGAAGAAGGATAAAGGAGTTGGAGGCGCAAGTGGTGTTCTCGTCCATCCTCCCCGTGGAAGGAAAAGGCCTAGGTAGGGAGCGTCGAATCGTGGAAGTCAACGAATGGCTACGCAGGTGGTGTCGGAGAGAAGGCTTTGGATTCTTCGACCATGGGATGGTGTTCCAAGAAGGAGTGCTAGGCAGAGACGGGCTCCACTTAACGAAGAGAGGGAAGAGCATCTTCGCGAGCAGGCTGGCTAACCTAGTGAGGAGGGCTTTAAACTAGGTTCACCGGGGGAAGGAGACCAAAGCCCTGAGGTAAGTGGGAAAGCGGGATACCGGGAGGAAGCACAGGCAGGAATGTCTGTGAGGGGAGGGCTCCTGCCTCATACTGGGAATGAGGGGCGATCAACAGGTTATCTCAAGTGCTTATATACAAATGCACAAAGCCTTGGAAACAAGCAGGGAGAACTGGAGGTCCTGGTGATGTCAAAGAACTATGACGTGATCGGAATAACAGAGACTTGGTGGGATAACTCACATGACTGGAGTACTGTCATGGATGGTTATAAACTGTTCAGGAAGGACAGGCAGGGCAGAAAAGGTGGGGGAGTAGCACTGTATGTAAGGGAGCAGTATGACTGCTCAGAGCTCCGGTACGAAACTGCAGAAAAACCTGAGTGTCTCTGGATTAAGTTTAGAAGTGTGTGCAACAAGAGTGATGTAGTGGTGGGAGTCTGCTATAGACCACCGGACCAGGGGGATGAGGTAGATGAGGCTTTCTTCCGGCAGCTCACGGAAGCTACTGGATCGCATGCCCTGATTCTCATGGGTGACTTTAATTTTCCTGATATCTGCTGGGAGAGCAATACAGCGGTGCATAGACAATCCAGGAAGTTTTTGGAAAGCGTAGGGGACAATTTCCTGGCGCAAGTGCTAGAGGAGCCAACTAGGGGGGGCGCTTTTCTTGACCTGCTGCTCACAAACCGGGTAGAATTAGTGGGGGAAGCAAAAGTGGATGGGAATCTGGGAGGCAGTGACCATGAGTTGGTTGAGTTCAGGATCCTGATACAGGGAAGAAAGGTAAGCAGCACGATACGGACCTTGGACTTCAGGAAAGCAGACTTCGACTCCCTCAGGGAACGGATGGCCAGGATCCCCTGGGGGACTAACTTAAAGGGGAAAGGAGTCCAGGAGAGCTGGCTGTATTTCAAGGAATCCCTGTTGAGGTTACAGGGACAAACCATCCCGATGAGTCGAAAGAATAGTAAATATGGCAGGCGACCAGCTTGGCTTAATGGTGAAATCTTAGCGGATCTTAAACATAAAAAAGAAGCTTACAAGAAGTGGAAGGTTGGACATATGACCAGAGAAGAGTATAAAAATATTGCTCGGGCATGTAGGAATGTTATCAGGAGGGCCAAATCGCACCTGGAGCTGCAGCTAGCCAGAGATGTCAAGAGTAACAAGAAGGGTTTCTTCAGGTATGTTGGCAACAAGAAGAAAGCCAAGGAATGTGTGGGCCCCTTACTGAATGAGGGAGGCAAACTAGTGACAGAGGATGTGGAAAAAGCTAATGTACTCAATGCTTTTTTTGCCTCTGTTTTCACTAACAAGGTCAGCTCCCAGACTGCTACACTGGGCATCACAAAATGGGGAAGAGATGGCCAGCCCTCTGTGGAGATAGAGGTGGTTAGGGACTATTTAGAAAAGCTGGACGTGCACAAGTCCATGGGGCCGGACGAGTTGCATCCGAGAGTGCTGAAGGAACTGGCGGCTGTGATTGCAGAGCCATTGGCCATTATCTTTGAAAACTCGTGGCGAACCGGGGAAGTCCCGGATGACTGGAAAAAGGCTAATGTAGTGCCAATCTTTAAAAAAGGGAAGAAGGAGGATCCTGGGAACTACAGGCCAGTCAGCCTCACTTCAGTCCCTGGAAAAATCATGGAGCAGGTCCTCAAAGAATCAATCCTGAAGCACTTGCATGAGAGGAAAGTGATCAGGAACAGCCAGCATGGATTCACCAAGGGAAGGTCATGCCTGACTAATCTAATCGCCTTCTATGATGAGATTACTGGTTCTGTGGATGAAGGGAAAGCAGTGGATGTATTGTTTCTTGACTTTAGCAAAGCTTTTGACACGGTCTCCCACAGTATTCTTGTCAGCAAGTTAAGGAAGTATGGGCTGGATGAATGCACTACAAGGTGGGTAGAAAGCTGGCTAGATTGTCGGGCTCAACGGGTAGTTATCAATGGCTCCATGTCTAGTTGGCAGCCGGTATCAAGTGGAGTGCCCCAAGGGTCGGTCCTGGGGCCGGTTTTGTTCAATATCTTCATAAATGATCTGGAGGATGGTGTGGATTGCACTCTCAGCAAATTTGCGGATGATACTAAACTGGGAGGAGTGGTAGATACGCTGGAGGGGAGGGATAGGATACAGAAGGACCTAGACAAATTGGAGGATTGGGCCAAAAGAAATCTGATGAGGTTCAATAAGGATAAGTGCAGGGTCCTGCACTTAGGACGGAAGAACCCAATGCACAGCTATAGACTAGGGACCGAATGGCTAGGCAGCAGTTCTGCGGAAAAGGACCTAGGGGTGACAGTGGACGAGAAGCTGGATATGAGTCAGCAGTGTGCCCTTGTTGCCAAGAAGGCCAATGGCATTCTGGGATGTATAAGTAGGGGCATAGCGAGCAGATCGAGGGACGTGATCGTTCCCCTCTATTCGACATTGGTGAGGCCTCATCTGGAGTACTGTGTCCAGTTTTGGGCCCCACACTTCAAGAAGGATGTGGATAAATTGGAGAGAGTCCAGCGAAGGGCAACAAAAATGATTAGGGGTCTGGAACACATGAGTTATGAGGAGAGGCTGAGGGAGCTGGGATTGTTTAGCCTGCAGAAGAGAAGAATGAGGGGGGATTTGATAGCTGCTTTCAACTACCTGAAAGGGGGTTCCAAAGAGGATGGCTCTAGACTGTTCTCAATGGTATCAGATGACAGAACGAGGAGTAATGGTCTCAAGCTGCAGTGGGGGAGGTTTAGATTGGATATTAGGAAAAACTTTTTCACTAAGAGGGTGGTGAAACACTGGAATGCGTTACCTAGGGAGGTGGTAGAATCTCCTTCCTTAGAGGTTTTTAAGGTCAGGCTTGACAAAGCCCTGGCTGGGATGATTTAACTGGGAATTGGTCCTGCTTTGAGCAGGGGGTTGGACTAGATGACCTTCTGGGGTCCCTTCCAACCCTTATATTCTATGATTCTATGATTCTATGATGGAAAACAAATCAGAACTCTCTGTTGCTCATAGATCTTTAAAAACCCGTAATGTTTGGAATTCTGTGTTCCCAGAGGTGTTGGCAGAGTCCACTTACTAGGATTCTAGACAAAAATGGACACTAGCTATATGTCGGGGTATAAACAGAGAAGAAGCTTAATGAGAGTGGTCTGAATTCAGATGCAGAGGTTTAAACTCACTGCTGGGATGGGAAATTATTTCCCTTTATTGGCAGAGACCTTTTGGATGGGGGAGGCATCGTCAGCTAGAGAACCAAGAAAAGATAATTCACTGGGATCAGACGGAAGGAATTGCACAGTCTGTTTCCATTGGCTGAAGGAGGTGGGAGGGTCCACTGTTGGGCCTTGACCCTTCTTAGATTCTTCTATAGTGCAAGAGTTTAAAAAGCTTTCAAAAGGTGACAACACAGACCATTCAATCAGTTTAATCAGAATCCATATTATTGTTTGTTGCTTACCTGCCAGCATTGCCAAAACAAGCTCCCACAATAGCCCTATTTATGAACAAATTAATCCCTCATTATTTTAGCTTACCGCATTCATTGATTTTCTTCTGTCTCTGATGTTGTGGCCCATATTTTGGTCTTTGCAAGTGGAGGAAAGATGGTGTATTTATAATTATATATGACTGAGATTGCTATATGTACAGAAACTGAAAACAGACCATTTCAAATAAGACAGCATGGGCCTCAACATGAAATACAGGCTCTGATCCTGCTCCCACTGAAATCAGTGATGAAACCCCACCTGCTTTCCAACAATGCAGGACCAGGGCTAAAGTCTCCAGCTAGCACTAAGAACAGACAATGTATTAATAGCAACTTCTCTGGAATGGTGCAGGGTGAAAAATAACAATCCTTCTCCATCTTAAAATTAACAGGAGTTTTTAATGTATATAGTTGGGTTGATCAGGCTCTGTACAGGCTGCCAGGTGCTAAGTGCTTCTGGAAGGAAGCATACATTCTCAACTCCCAAAGGGAATTCAGAGTGGTCCGCAACTTGCAGGCTGTTTTCAAAGAAACAAAAATAGTCTCTCCGTTCTAAATGACAGGGGCCCCCGTTACTGTAATACTGTCTAATTGGCATAAATATAGGGGCATCTTAATGCATGAGACCTGTGTAAACTTGTTTTATACAAAGTGCTGGTGAAGTCTTTGTTTTTCTGGAGGAGGAGTACAGAAGAAGGAACACATTCAGAAGCAAACTGTTTCCCCAAGTTAACTATAATGTGCACTGGGCCTTGAAGACTAGCACCAGAACAAACCCTAACAGAGTCATGGCCCTCATTCAGCAAAGTTCTCAAGCAGGTGCTTAAATACAGTCCTATTCAGAAAAGCACGTGCTGCTAAATTTTAACCTAAGGATGCTTACCAGTATCCAGGCTTCCCATGTTCCACTGATGATGTCAGTGTTCTAGAGGGCACATATATATCCTACTTCTGTAAGCAGCAGAGCAATAGCTAAGAGCAGAGCAAAGCAAATGACTGTAGAAGGGAACTTCAGTTCATATGGAAATAACTCCCAGCATGTGCTGCTTTATTCTGTGCACATCCTTGAGTTTTGCCATCCAAACAATGAGGAAATGAGTAAAGGAAGAAAACATTCTGAAGGCCACATGCAAAATAATGAGACTAAAGGAAGGTTTGACAGTGACAAGCATTATCCACTCAAATGTGAAACTTGCATTAGCTCGAGTGGCCATTTCCTGGGTTTTTGCCTTGTTTGTTTAGTTACGCAGCAACCCAGCCTCATGTGGAATGAACAAATTACCAACTACAAGCCAAGTATGAGTTACATTTCCCCCCAAGAAAGCTTTTTGATGGTTAAATTCAGTACTGTGCCAGAGTAGCTACATGTTAAATATTACATGGGAGAATTCAGCCTGGCAGATAGCCAAATTGTTTCCCATAAGCAGCACATTTCTAAGTAGAAGAATAACATGATAATTATCTTTTGAAAGTTCCTTGAGTTACTGCAACTAACAAACTATAAAGTCTTAAGTCCTACAGTCTGCTTTTTTAGTCAAAACTAAAGCCCCAAATTTGCTCTCTGTACGTGGGTAGAGTTACTCTAGATTTTCACCTCCTCCTCCTCTAGTCCCATCTGAAGAATCACTTTTTAAAGGGAAATCTGGCCAAAGCCAGATACTCCATAGGTGTAAGGAAGGATGTCTGAACCCCTGTTTCTCAATAGGTAACTGTGTGGAGCGGCTTAGTCACATGGTGTTGGTTCTCCTACCTGTTTTCAGCTATCATATTGCTTTAAAAGACAGCTAAAAATAGACTAAACACTTTCCTAATGTTACCTTTCTCTGTAAGCAGTTGGTGTAGCTGCCACAGGGAAGTTAGATTATTATGAATAGGGTGGAAGTGGTTTAGGAGATCACCTCTCTAAAATATGGGCCAGGCTATGAAAGTCTTTGAGAACCCAAGCTCAACACTACAACAAACACTATGTTCTAGTCTGGTACAATTGCAGGGTGATCATATGTCCCGTTTTGGCTGGGACAGGCCCTTTTTTAAGCCCTTTAAGCTCTTGGCTGTCCTAACTTTTTTAAAGGAGGCATTTATCCTGTTTGCTCTTGATGACTTTATCAGTTGGCACAAGCAAATGGGACAAATGCCCGTTTTTGTCCAGAAAAAAAAAAGCAGGGTGTGGTGCAGAGAGGGTGAGCAGAGATGCCAGTCCCCGGTTGTGGCGGGAAGGCAGAGCTGGGGGGGAAGACAACATTCCAGCATGGGGGGGGGCACCAAGGTTCCAGCATGGGCAATAGCCTTCTGAGTGAGCCCTCCTCCTCACAGGGTTCCAGCAAACAGCTTCCTGAGGGGGCCCCCGGAGGGCACCAATGATGGGGAACAGCCTTACATGGCGGGGAGGGGGAAGGGGCTTCAGGTGAGCAGCTGGGGGTGTCCTGTTTTGTCTTTTGGAAATATGGTCACCCTATACAATTGCTACTTAGCTCTCAGTGACTTATGAGATGAGCCAACAGCCCAAATGTTAAATAGAGTTCATTTTAGAGAGTGTTAGAGCTTCTCTTGGGCAACTGATCCCTTTCTGTGGGGATCAGGGAAGTGAACTCTTCCTCAAATCCAGACTAGGTCCCTGATCCTGAGTTCTGCGTACCCACAATTTCCATTAAATATGTTGAACAAGATGGAACAGAATTCCATAGAATGGTACAAAAGACCTACAGAAAAGGACTAAATTCTCTATTAAATTCTTTAGGTTGTCAGAATAATGTCCATAGAACTCACAGTAATTTAATAGCTATTAAATTCGTTAGGACTTTTCATTTAGTGAGGCAGCAAGGGGATGTCAAAAGAACACTAATATTCCCAAGGAAAATACTGCACAGCTACAAATATTTGAATGGTGAATTTGTTGACTATAGGTTTGATTCTGCAAACCATTAAACAGGTGAGTAGTCCTTACAAGCAGGGCAGGGGCCCATAGTGACTTCAGTGGAATAGCTAACACGAATACAAATTAGCAAAACCAGACTGAATTATTGTTTAAACTCTACATTCACACATGTTGTTCCTGTTTACGTCCATGGTAGCATTGCACTGTGCATGGACAGAGAGAAGCACATGTGCGTCATTTCCCATCTCACCTTGTAGGTAGGTTCATTATAAGCTCATAGGCTGGACAGCTCAGAGAACATTTTAAGAAACACTCACATCACAGAAGGTTTGTTCAGTGGGCAGGGTTTCCCACAGCTACCTGGCTCAGCTTTGCTGTAAAACATTATTAATTTCATCATAGAGTTCACCTATGTCTTTACAAGCACTGATTTTTAACAAGCACCTTTTAAACAACCTAAGAGAATGATTATTGCACCTCTACATCTTACAGATGAATGAGTTAGTTATACCGTGTCAACAAAACTCTGCCTTGTTCATTCATATGCCATGTGGACTAGAATCACTGCTTGTCTGACATCAAAGACATTTATACAAATTGTTGCTTCACAATAGAGAGATGGGGATTCAATTTATTGGACTGAATCCTGAAGTCCTGGTTTACTTTTCACTCAGTCCTAACTCTGGCAAAATTCCCATTGACTTCAATGCAAAATTTGACCAGGTAATGACTTCAAGATTTAGTTCATTGGCTCAAATCTAAGACGTACTTGAGAAGAAAAAATAGTTATCACTTCAAATTAAGTGTCCTAAATATACATTTAGTTTAGCGTAGTTAATAAACCGACGCATGCTAAGCACCATTACATTTTAACACGCTATTAGATATAATTGCTCGATATTGAAAAAGAATGTTCAATAACCATTTGGGGACAGATTCTGGTGCTCTTCCTTAAGTTAAATAACACCATTCTCCTTGAATAGTTTCAGTGGGACTACATGGGCTGTAAGGTCCTATTTGATGTGAAGAGAGCATCAGAATCTGGCGCTATCTGAGAGAGGCCCAAAATCTGGCCCTTTGTATTTACTCCACTGATTTTAATGAAGTTATGCCTGGGATGAATTTTGCCCCCAAAATCTAAATGAAATATTTATTTGAGAAACTTAATTTAAAGCATACCTGGTGAAGATAAAAATTCTGAGTCCCCCCCATGCCAGCTGCTAATTATCAATAAAACTTATAGAAAACCTTTAGAGACACTTACAATAAATAGTGTAGTTACACAATGTTGACTGTACCAAAAGGTACACTGCAGTACGGATTTGTACATACATCACAAGAAGAGACACTGAGAACAATTTAAGGTTTATATGATACTATATGTTCATTACCCTGAGTCCCTGGAGAAAGCCATGCCAGCTTTTTGATCTTTCCATTTTGCATCATCTACATTTTCTGCATTTTGAGCAAAAGGGAGAGGCTGGTGAGAATATATCTCTTAACTCAGAGTGTTCTCCAGCTGCATCCATTCAAACAGTAAAAGTGAGACAGATAGTTATGGATCACTGTTTGGCAAAAACACGGTAGCTACAATGACTTGATGAGATCATTGCTAAGTTTCAGTTAAATTAAATAAGCAGAAACTTTAGATGTTAAATAAATAGAGAAATATTCTTTAATCTTGATATCTTTTACCATAAGATAGCTTCAGGGATTTATTAATGATGGAGATGGGACTCGCTTTCCTTAATTTTCAGGTTTCCAAGGCTCTTCCTCAACAACATTGAAGTCTGCAGATTTGCCATTGGTTGCCAGTGTCACCTGCAAGTAATTATCATTGACATCTAACTTAAAGGCCAAGGCACTTTGACAAGATAAGTTATGAGTTATATGGAGAAGCATGATATTTATAGGAATAACATACTCCATGTGTGAATATATATGTATTTTATATTTATTTATTCATAATTCACAGTGTCCCCAAAGTGTGGAGAGGTGTGGGGGGGGGGAGGACGGTAATTTTAATATTGGCTAGAAAACATTAGTGAACAATGAGCCATATTTTTTGGATTTTATTTTCCCTTCACTGTTTGAAGTCGTATAGTTTTCATAAATATTTTGCACATATAGACAGTCCTGTCACTTTCAGATTTTTCCTAATTTGCAAGAAGAGTTTAACTTGAACTAAAAAATTTTCCTATAGAACTCGTCTGCATTTCAGGACATCTACTTGAGGACATTGAGGAATGTGAAAGGGACAGAATGATAGAGAAATGTGGATACATATATACACACACATTACAAAAACTTCAAAGAAAATAGCAGCATAGTTGCTCCACAGACATGTTGTAAAGCATCTTTCATTGTGCCACTATTTCTACTCATGCATGTGAAAGGTTCAGTTACAATCAGGCCAAACAATTCTTATTAATACTATATTTTATACACAGAACTACAAAAAGATCATTGTAGCATTTCAAGGTTCATGCTTCAATATTAATTTGATAAGTATACTGGAAGACCAATATTGGTTTATCAGTTCATGGGAAATGTTGGTCGCCAACAGTCAATATAAAAATAGCCATGTGAAATCCTTAACAGGAGATGTGTGGGGCTCTAGCTAAACTATTTTGTTTGACTGAGGAAAAATTAACTGGACCTTTACATAGTATGTGAACCTTTGGTCTAATTCTAAATGGATGGCCTATTCTTTCCTAGCTTACCTTCCAAGTTACTGTCCTCAGCTTCATATGAAAACTTAAAGACAGGACTGATATTCCAAATGATGGGTAAACCATACGGTATGGAAGCATTGGGACAGGGAAACATTACAAAAATGCACCAATGTTTAAAACAAAGCCAACCTTTTTCACAGATAATTGGAAGGGAAACACATGCAGTTACAAGAATAAACAGCATATTTGGAACTGAAACCACAAAAAGTTATGTGAAATGTGATCATAAAAATAGAGAAATATCATGTAATAAGAGCCACTATACTCCAACATAAAAAAATAGGCTACTTATTATAAATATACAGTGGCTGCACAAGACTATAAACTACTTGAATTATCTGGAGTATATTAAAGGAAGTAAATAGAGATGTCATGTTAATATATTAGCTTTTCAAAACTTTGATCAGAGTTGCAGCAAACTTTTGTCCCCTTCAGTGAATTCTGCAGGATAAGGAAATCTCTCTTCAAGCTCAAGACCTTGGTATTTGGAGCCTGATATGGTAACACTACATCATCATCATCACCACCAAAATATTTGGCAGTTGTAGAGCACTTTACATGTTCAAAGTGCTTTCCAAATATCAGCTAATCCTCACAACACCCCTGTGAGGTAGGTAAGTATTATTATCCCCATTTGGCAGGTGAGGACACTGAGCCAGACAAGTATTTGCCCAAGGCCAGTCCTGTGTTTACTCTACAAGGTCAAGGTTCCTCTCATACACCTGAATGTACTAATTAGGGTCCTAATGAAGAGCAAGCCTAAAACAATGACAAGTGTCAAATTTTGCTAGCTTAAGAGTCAGTGGTATCCAAACAAAAAAGGCCTGCTGATATAATTCAAGAATTGTGTTAAATTCATGTCTGGTAAACAAGAACAGTGTGGGACTGGAAAACAATGAACCAAAATTGGTGTGTTTGAAATTAGAGCAAACTGGTGAACAAAATAACGAGGGGATGGACTAGTGCATCCATCACTCCCTTTTGAGGTTCTTAAAAAAGACTTGGGGGCGGGGGTGAAAATTAGCTGAGGGAAAAACCTGGCTAGCTCAGCACTGGTAGAGTGCAAGAAGGGGGAAGGAGCAAACGTCACCATTATGAAAGACAAAATTAGGGAAGTTCTGTTTCCCTGGGTTCTGAGAGTTCCTGTAATGAGGAACCTTTGTAGCTCAATCCAGTTTCTCTGTGGATCTGTCCAACAAAAATCCCACCTTAAAAAGTTCCTGGTAGCAGTGTCACCAGAGCATCATCTGCAAGTGATGACCTAAACCTCAAAATCCCACTGTGTTTGGGACAATTTTGGCGATTGTAACACAGCCAGTAATTTATGGCTTGTTGGTATCTTTTAAATGAAAGAGGGACTGGTCCTGAAAAGTGCTACAAGTTCTGAACTCCTTTTAAAATCAAGCCCAGAGTGTATCTTCAGGTTAGGGTGACCAGACAGCAAGTGTGAAAAATCAGGATGGGGGGTAATAGGAGCCTATATAAGAAAAAAATCCCAAATACTGCGACTGTCCCTATAAAATCGGGACATCTGGTCACCCGACTTCAGGTGCTTCCTAGTAGCACTAAATCCAATAGAATCAGCCAGTAATTGTCAGGCCAAAAAACCCAGGACTGATTCTAACATCAAAGGTAATTGGTTCTTTCCATTTCTTTAGGAAGAGGAACAGTTTTATCAGACTGTGAAATGGTTTTTCAAAGGAAGTGATAAAAATCCCATCAATCCGGTCTGGAACTGGTAAAAAAAAAAAATCAATTTTTTTCATGAAAAATGTCTTTTTAAAAGAAATGGATATTGCCAGACAATTTCTTTTCCTTTCAAAAGAAAAACACAAAAAATTGTATAAAAAGTTCATTTTGTTTCAATTTTCAAATTTTTATTTCTTTCCCTGCACCCTACTTCCCCCATTTCTTCTTGATTTTCCAGTAGAATGAAAGGGAAGAGAAGAGAGAGGGGGGAAATATCCCCCAAAATTGAAAACCAAAACAAAATGATTTTTTCATTCAAAATGAAAAGTTTCATTCATCTTAACTTCATCAAAAAAAAAAAAACCTGAAAAATTCCATGAAAAAAAAGTTGAACAAAATGAAAGCTTTGGTTAATTCAAAAATTTTTCAAACAAATCATTTGACCCTGGATAGGGCAAACCTCTGAAAAAATGTACTGTGAAGAATGGTCTTTGGCTTAGGGGTGGGGACAATGACATCATAAATCTTTTCCATCTCCATTGTCTAGGATAATTTAGCAATTGGATTAGTAGAGATGGGACTCATGTCCATATTCTAAATCTGTTGTGGAGACTTAAAGGTGCCAGAGAAACCACAAGCTTTCTCTTTCTTTCTGTAGACAAATATCTGGATGTGGTTGACTCACTAGCCAATCTAGACATGTTTTGATAAAATATGGAACAGGTCACTTGATATACAATCAGGTGGGAGGAGCAGGAGAAGCAGCTAAAGAAAAAATTGGCCATAACATGAAAAGTTTTAATTTGGTTTTGAATTTTTCCCTTTTCAATTAAATATTGTCCTTTGACTTTAATCAGGCCTGTCTGAGTCCTGGTTGCCTTGTAAACCTTTATACACAAATCACTCAACCTAGCTTTTCATTCAACTGGTGGGGTTTCTGAAGTTCGCTTCACTCTAATCAAGACATTTTTTTCTTTTTAAAATCCAGGTTAGTTACAGTGAAGATTAGATAGAAATTGCAAAGTTTGTATTTTTACAATGACTACCAAGAATGATGATGAAAGAAAAGCATACATGTGCTGTATGAGTGCTGGAGCAATCAGCTGATATGGTGCATTTAACACGTGTGTCTCTTTATGGCGTATCATGGAAGACTGCCATCAAATAACAATACTTGCACTTGGTTTGCAGCTAGCCTTCATTTGAGCAGCAATAAACTCTCTGTTAACAAAGGAAACTAAGTAGATAGCCATATTCTGTCTGTCTTGGAATATTCCATAATACGCTGCATAATCCCTTAGTTTTTGATATGTAAACATTGTATATGATTTTTCACCTCAAATACCATGTTTAAGAAGAGTGCAAAAAATCTTTGTAACTTTTTAAACTTACTTAATGTCTGAGATTCACAGAGACTGTCACATTTGTGAAACAATAAAAAAAAATACATGCAGGTTAAAAAATGAAGTAAAACACAGCATGCACAGCTATATACAAGTCTCAATATCCATAAATGTGAAAGGTACCTTGCATTCATCTACTATGACAGAGTTGTGAGCTGCATAAACACATTGGTTTGAGTTGTTTTCCCTATGATTTTTCATGTCATCATAAATTGATTGAGTCTTGGTCATTTCAATGTCTTCATGCCCCTTATGCTGGGAATCCAGGTTTTCCAGCTCTGCCTTGGAGAGGTGATACACAATGCCAGCACCGAAAGAATCTCCTACAACATTTACTGATGTTCTCATCCGGTCTCTGCAGAAGGAGAGACAGACAGGTTTGATAGTTAATGATAAATCAGTCTGGAGTTCACTATTAGGGAAAGCGGAAAGTTCAGGATGAAAGGAGTGCCTAATTTTGCAGGTGCTGCTGCTGCTGTCATTTATCCTCTACAGAACGTTTATGGGATGTTTAGAGTGGAAAGGATTTTAGCTTTCAAGAGAAGTTGAAAAGAATTGCCTTCCCAGGGGACTATTCAAACAGAAACTATATACAAACTTCCATGGCACAGATGTCCACAGTCACAGATCTGGTTCCCTGATGTGGCAGAGTGATTGTCCAAAGAAACACCAAACTGTATTTTGTATTTTGCTGAGATCTGTAAAGTGCCTGCTTCTTGGGTTGGAGATTTCATATCGATATGCCCTTCCCACCTCACTGTCAGTAAATTAACCTGAATTCATCAGGGTCACGAATTCTCTTTACACAACCAGGGGAAATGATTTTTAGATTTAGTGATGTATTCCAGCTCTCGGGTGGTATAAATAAATAGCCTCTCCCCTTTATTCAAACTCAGGAAGCTATGGGAAGATGATGTGAAATCTCACTATGGGACTCAAACCTTCAATGCTCCTATTGGATTCTGGTCACTTCGCACCATACAGACACATGGCCAGCTGTTACAGTGGCACTGTGCCCATTCATACTGTACTGCCAGTATTGATCGGGTGTATGTGCCAACAAAATATAGGTCATAACCTGTGAAATGATAAACCAGTGACACTTCTTCAGTAATAAGAGCCTCCGGGTTGCAAGTTGATGCCAAATTAGGCCCACGTGCTTCTTTACAAGGAAACATATTTGTTGGCACTTGCAGACATTAGACCATACCGTGGAGGCCCTACCTTTCTCCAGTATCCTTTTTGCACTGTTGGTGATTCTGACCATGAAGGAATAGATTCTCCCCCACACCAGAACCCTGCTGAGGTGCAAGTTTTTAAAGGGAGGTTGTCTGAGAACAGGTTTCAGGGCTCTGATTCCATGCCTCCTGCCTATAGCAGACACTAGAGCTGCTCCATTGCACCTGATGTAGTCATTTATGTCAGTGTAAATTAAGTGCAAGTAGATGTAAAATGCTTTCACTCTGGTCTGGTGCCACTTTACACCCGTTTTACACTGATGTAACAACACCACTGTGGGACTGTTAAAACGTCACATTTCACCCCAAGAGGCAGCTGTGGTTCCGGGGCAGAGGAAGTGATCCATGTATAGTGTTGTGAATGTCTATTTAACTTGAAAGGTGCTTTGAAATTCTTTTAGCGTCCAAAATGTAAAACATAATAATAATAATAATTAATAAATCTGTAGCCCTCTACCGATATTAGCTGGACAGAAGCATCCTCAGAAAACTCTGTTAATTCTAATCTAACAAACCCACAGCAAGCAAGGGAAGAATCCTTGTGGTGTCCTGGTTTCTGCTTCATCAGGGAGTCACTCAGAAATGGGAATATAGAAAGGCTGAGGTGTATTTCCAAAAAACCCAAGTCTACTCAGGAAGATTGAGCAATATGAACTTTGATCAAATGACAGAAAAGCAGGCATGTACAATTCCATGCTGGTAGAATTCCTTTCCACATGACAGTAATTGATTTGACAACATTGCTTTTTCCCTGCTCTTTCTAATATTGCTGGTACTAGGTTTGCATTGTACTGCCGCTCAGCACTGTGCTAAAAGTTTAAATCTGATTTACACATCAATTAACTACTACTAATCATTTTATATCCTTATGAGTGAAACTTTTGTTTAGCGCTTTGACAAAAAAATTCAGTGTAAACATTTACAAAACCCAATTGAATCTATTTCCCAAGTGTTTTTCATTATTTTGCCATTGTATCTGACAATTATGGTGGAATTTCATAAGCATATCAGCAAATTTTTTGCAAAATATTCATCAAAATAGTACCAAAGTGTGAAAAACATTTTTCATTTATGGCCAATACTCACAACAAAACATTATAGAAGGAAAAATCCCTCCAGTTTTGCTTTGCTTGAGTGAAAGTTTTTACACAGTTATGTCATGCACGTATGATCCTAATTCTAGTGGAAGTGGCAGACTTGGAAAATATTATTTGCAGAGGGTTCATTTTTTAATAAAACCCATCAAATATACTGTACTCAGCAATAAGATCTCCATGGAAACATTAGAACGCCTGAATAATTTTGAGTGAATAGTGTTACATCTTGAATGAATTCATTAATGCCGCTCCAGGGTGCTCAGAATGCCAAGACAGGAGGTGGAGACCAGAATCCACAAATATAGTTCCAGTATGTTTTATATTTAAAAGGTGAGGAGATGCCTCAATCTATCTGTGTCTGTTAGTAGACAAGAAAAGACATTCAACTAAGCAAACGGCACAATGTTTCAGAACTATTCACTTTAGACTGGGCTTTATTGACTTAACGGAAACACGGAGTGTGAAATCCTGGCCCCACTGACTCCCATTGACTTCAGTCAGGATGATTACATCCAGAGAGGAAGGATGGGTAAAGAGAGAAGGTTCCATTCATTCTTTTCTTAAAAACAATAGACCAAATTATGTTGATTACAGTGGTACGACCCCACTGAAGTCAATAGGGTTGCATCAGTGTAAAAGAGGAAAATTTGGCCTAGTAAATTATTTGTGCAGCATATCGACTTCAAGGTAGCCTGAAACATGAATTCTGAAATGAAGACTGAGAAAGGGAGTCAACCTGGCTTCTGCTGAGATACAGCAAATATTTTGGGAACACAAGGAGTGCTGAAGGAGTCTCTCTCTCTTCCAACTACCCAAAATACTTAGTAATGTCAAGATCAGAAGAATCAACATATGGTTGATGGCTGAGTCAGCAATGATGAAACCCAGAGATCTGAAGAAGAAAGGATTTCTCATACTTATGTTATTTCTCTTGTAGAATCAGATCCAGCTCCCATTGACTTTTATGAGAGTTGGATCAGGCTCATAGGGTCTGACTCTGTATTCCACTCACTCCAGTATAAATCAAAGTTAGCAGCACTGGAGGCAATAAAGTTATACCACTATATGAGTGAGAGGAGAAGCGGGTCCACCAAGTGGTTTTGGGTATTATTATTAATACTAGTATGTAAAAAGACGTTGTCCCTTCCAAGGAGCTTTCTTGACTAGATACTCTAGATCCTAGAAATGATCCTAAAAAGGAGATTAAATAAATTCTTCAAGGCTCCCAATGACTCAAAAAGTGACATGTTTAACTTGCCTTCATCTTGTTGGCACTTAGGGGAATAGCTACGTCTGTTTTTCATATTTCATTCTACTTGAGTTTACATTCTAGAGACAGACCTAAGCAATAACATTCAAATCTCAACTTTTCCAAGGAATGTGGGCCTAAGCATTTTGAATTTAGACCCATGTTACACAAGCCACAGAAAAGATTCAGATGTCATGCAGACTTTACCAGTTGTGTTTCTGAATGTAGGTGTCTGCTTTAGATGTTGGATCTGAGCAGTTTTCCCAGTGCAAAGTACTTCTGTACCTGGGCCCATGGTATGGCATTTGCTAAGCTGGTCAGTCTCACAGCTGGAAAGTAGCCAGCTCTTGGCTACAGCTAATGATGCTGGATTCATTCCAGATGTTGGCATATAATGCTTTCCTATTAAATGTCACCACTGTGTTTTGTTTAGTTTTAAACTGAGAGAGTTGTGAAAGCTTGGTAAATTTGCCTGAAAAAGTTCTGTGTGTCTGTCTTTCTACCCAATCTCTCTGTAAAAAGAGAGGGACCAATGAGGATATGATCTGATCTAGATCCAGAACCCCCTTAAGCCTCAATTTGAGGGGATGGAGAGTTAAGGCTGAGATCCAGTCAAAACTCAGGTTTGGATGTGAGTGTTCTGAAATTGTGAAAGCTGTTTTCTGTGAGATTTCAGCCTAATCCTGTCAAATCAGGTTATTTTGTGATCTTTCCTTTCATCTTGAACAATAAAAAGCTCACAAGATGAGCCATTTTTGCAAGATTTTTTCTAATTTGACCTGAAATGCCAGAATAATTGCTATTCTTAAAAGATTTCTACTGTATTGATTTGCATCCAGTTCCAAGACAAGTTCCAGATATCAGGCTCATCATGATTGTTTGTACCTGTATCCATCTCCTGTATTTATATCTATCACTCAGTCAGTTAATAGAGAGCCTGATTCTGATCTCAAACAGAAGTTAATGGATTTACACTGGTGTAAAACTAGCATAAGCAAGGTCAGAATCAGGCCCTGAATGTTTCATTAGCTTTATCAGCATGACAAGATATACAGAACTTGCCTCCTTTTTTTCTCTCTTAAGCCTTGACACTAAGCCTGCTGAATTGGAATTAATTTGCAAACTGGATACAATTAACTTAGGCTTGAATAGAGACTGGGAGTGGATGTGTCATTACGCAAAGTAAAACTAATTCCCCGTGTCATTACACAAAGTAAAACTAATTCCCCATGTTTATTTCCCCCTCCTCCCTCCCCCCCCCCCCCGCTCTCCTGCTGGTAATAGCTCATCTTAAGTGATCACTCTCCTTACAATGTGTATAATAACACCCATTTTTTCATGTTCTGTGTGTATATAAATCTCCTCACTGTATTTTCCACTGAATGCATCCGATGAAGTGAGCTGTAGCTCACGAAAGCTTATGCTCAAATAAATTGGTTAGTCTCTAAGGTGCCACTAGTACTCCTTTTCTTTTTGCGGATACAGACTAACACGGCTGCTACTCTGAAATAAGCCTCTGATATTATCACTATGGATTCCACTGTTGCTTGTCAGGCCAAAGAACCCCAAAGCCCTCCCAGTCTGGGAGAAGATTCCAGGCTTGTCTTTCACTTGGAAACAATCCTGTAACATTCCTTTCAGAGGTTCCTTCTCTGACTCTGGCCTTGTCTATACTAGCAAGCTTTATAACTGGGATTCACCACCAACACAGCTTCATGGCACAGGCATTGCTACTCCCTTGTCGTTTAACCCTCCTCCGAGCAGGGCTAGATGACACAGAGGTAAAATCGTCTGAGCCCTGCCCACACTGTAGCTCCCACCAGGGGAGCAGCACTACTCATGAATTACGGCTCTGAGGTTCGCTAGTGTAGGTACGGCTTAAAATGACATTTCCCTAAGAACCCAAACAAACCACATGCTGTATTTACGCATCCTCCTACCAGAAGCAGAACCCTATCTACTTGGCCTATTTTGAGTTCCAATGAAAACATATATTTAAAACCTGAACATGGACCTCTGCTTGTCCTTCCGCTCCTAGCTGCAAATTCCTACGCCACTTTCCTGTTTTGAGCCATGACTTCACCAATATATTTAAAACCACATAATATCCTCTTTTCCCTTCGCCAGCTGCTTGCTGAGCCCCACCCTGGTTCCCCATTCTGAGCTATGATTTCACACAATTACAATATATTTTTTAAAATCATATTTTCCCTTTGCTTGCCCCAGCTGTAAATTCCTGCCTCATTTTCCCCTATAACTGGGACTGGAGCTGTGAACTGTTCTTAGACACTGGTGTGTCACAGACAGGGTGATACGCTGGCTGTAATTGAAGAAAATCCCTCATCTCAGATCTAGCAGATATATCAGAGAAGGATGGCTAAAGGAGCTATATTACGGTGTGGATTGAGACCTTGAATGCTTCCCAATACGGCAACAAGGGCCAATGGCAACAAGGGATAAATAGCATATTATGTCACTAAAGTTTCAAAGACAAATACTCAGCTCTGCTAAGCCCCTTCTGCATAACTCCAATGGCACAACGCACTGAAGATGCGTCAGTTGGGCTACTGGGGATTCCCCTGGCCTGCATCAGTAAGTGGTATAAAGCTGCATAGCTAGAGTTACACTTCTTCCCAGCATTACTGCCTGCAACCTTATAGCTTAGGCTGTATAGTGGAGTGCTCAAGCAGGAAAGGCAGTGACCGGAGAGAACTGTGCTCCAGTAATTCAGGCTGATGTAAAGGTTTCTAGGGGTCTGTCACCAATCAGTGCAACTTAGAGGAGCCCTGGGACTGCTCTAAGTTGTGTTGATGGGCTGAATTGGTCCCTGGGAACTCTGTGGCAAGGTGGCACAAAGATATCTACACCTCCAAACTAAAATGCACCTAAGGATCTAACTCTGGGTGTATTATTATTGTTATAATTATTAATGGGGCTTCTAAATCCCAGAGGTGAGGGACAGAAAGCTCTGGGAGAAGGGTGGAACAGGTTGATGTCTCTTGGCTGACTATCTGCAATGGCACTGAAAGGACTCTAACCCCAAGACCCTGAGGTTGATAGGTAGGTAAGGTCATATTTTAGAGAATTTCCTGGTAAAAACTGACCAGGAATATCTTTCCATTTTCCAGTCTGCTTTCTCATTTCATTCAGTTTGTGGGCTCCTTTAGGACATTCATCCTACAGTGTCTTTGTTGAGAAGAATTTTATGAAGAAACCTGATTCTATTAGGAATGTAGAACTTGCTAGGCTGGATCGATCAGTGGTCCATCTCATCTGTAGCTCCATAAGTACCTGATGCTTCAGAGAAAGATGTAAGACTCCTATAGCATAACAGACAACTATTATCATGGGGGTAGGGTGGGAGGATTTCTTCCTAATCTCAAGCAGTTGCCTGAAGCACTTTCATTCTAGCTAATGTAACTGGAGATTATATTATTAATACAAATGCCCAATGCCATATAAAATCCTTCTGTTCTAGACAGACATCATTGCAGTGTAATCCACAGACTCAGTACCCATCCCTCAATTTAGACAAGAATTATAATAGGGAAACATAAAAGCAGAGATGAATAACTGTTATTGAACTGTGTTTGTAGTTTGGAACAACAGCTTGGAAGGTTATGTATCTCTAGGGAATGTAGTGGCTTTGGCAGGAGTCTGTGAGTCAAGCCTCTTAGGGACAGAATGTCAGCTGGTATATGTTGTCATAGCTCCATTGAAGTCAACTGACTTCAATGTAACTATGGCAAGTTACATCAGCCACAGTTTAGATCTGCCCTTTATGTTCTATTTCTTGTTCTAATGCTGACTTAAGTGGCCCGTATCAAACCACTTCACCTATCTGTGCCCCACTTGCTCCATCTGTACAATAGGTATATTGTAGAGTGCTTTGAGATCCAGGATTGAAAGGTAGCAGAGAAGAGTAAATCATTATTTGTTACATGAAGTAAGTACATGATGACTTCTTCGGAATCATGGAGTCACTATTACTTACAAGAGCCAGTCAACAGCAACAAGCAGACTGATGTCCTGAGTGGGGAGACCCACCGCGGTGAGGATGAGAAGCATGGTGACCAGTCCTGCACTGGGTATACTGGCAGCTCCAACACTTGCTAAGGTGGCTGTCAGACTGTAAGAATAAACACATTATTGGGTAACAACAAAGAGGGTGTGACTTTCAACGTGTACTCACTTGATCAAAACAAAAGGTTGGTTTTCACTGACATTTCCCAGAAAATACAGGGCTGCATAACTAGTAGAGATGAGATCAAGCCACAGTTTGGAGGATTCTGTTCCTCCACCAACTCCAATTTAAGAAAGTTCAGATCTGGGGGTTTTGTTCAGACTACTATAAAGATAAAGTCAATTTGCAACATTCCTACTTTTAGCCTGGTTTTGATTTTCAACCTTCTTCCCTACATTTCAGGGATGTTTGAATCCAGGGCTTTTGCCCAGATCCACATCCCCATTCCAACTGGAATTTCTGCAGTATAGGGGCTGCAGGCTGAATTTCCAGTGCAGTTCATTAATGTTAATTTATGGAACTTGCAGTTTGTATTGTGAGATAACGGCGTGGGGCAATTGGTTGTTATCAATAAGGAAATGGTGAAAGACTATGTCTCCTACAGTCACGTGCTCCAAACTCTGGGAGCTTGTGATAAACCAAGCCCAGATACAAAGCTCTCTTGTTCTGGTTTGCAAAACCAACATTCAGCCAACTAGGTTTTGCAAATCCAAAGCCATGTCTGCTTTTGCTCCAATTAGTAGAATGTGAAAGTCAAGTACAGTGAATGTCTATGCTACAAATGCTGGAAGTTTGAAAAATCAGGCTACAGAGACACTGGACATTCCTTTGTAGAATGGAAAATAAATTAGGCAGTGAGGCAGCCAAGGAACAATAAAAAATATAAAAGAAGTCTCTGTCTTTCTGAAATAGATCACACAATTTACTACTAAATTTGAGATGCTGTGAGTTCACCAAGGAAGATTTTAAAGTGCTTCCAATAAAGGGGTGGGGGAATAAGTGCCTCCATGGGGTAAATACTTGGCTACAGCCATGGTGCTAATGTGAGGACACAGCATTTGAGCCCCTACCATTTCCAGGATTATCATCTCCAAGGGGTAGGTTGCTTTGCCAGGTCTGGTTGTTGGGTTAAAGCAGAAATGCCCAAAAGGACAGATATGAGGTGCAAAAAGAAGAATTGCTAAGCCTGCCTGAGCCTGCATTTGGGTCATTTGAACCTAACCCCAGCATTGCTAGTTGGGTTTGGCAGATATAAGAGAACAACCTTCTAGCCATTTGCTTTGTCATATCAGGACATAGTATGAGTGTCACAACACAAATGTCATCCCATCATATTGCACTGGGGAAAGAGTTGCTCTCTGCCAAACTCATTCAGATCTCAGACCAACATACATCAAGAATCATTCTGGGAAGTTCAGGGGGTCAACTGCACTAGTGTACAAATGGTGCAAGATCTGAATCAGGCTCAGTGAGTCAATTCTTTAGAGTAGGAGCAGGAGGAATAATTCAGGTTCACCAAGACTTGTGGTCAACAAGTTCCAGAACTTCCTCTGGCAGCAAATATTTTATTAGCAACTCACCACTAAAAAGAATGTTCTTATTTCTAAAAACTAAATTGTATTATTCAAGGTCCAACTTTGCAGCATCTGCCTTTGAGAGAAGCAGCCTAACCCCTTTAAAACCATATGTTACTATTGTAAGTAACCTGCAGGAGACAAAGAACTGGAAAATATGTTACTAATATAGTTGGGCAAGAAATGCAACACTAGAAATTCCAGTGCGGGCACTTCTTTATCCTGAAAAGGGGTTAGCTAAGACGAAGGTGGGTGGATTAGAGACACAAGGAAAAGGCAAACTTGGCAGCATTCATGTGTGGTTTGAATTATTATGATTCAAAATGTCAAGCTTAGTGCATCTGTCATATTTTCCATTGTAAATGAATTCAGCAGCAACAGTCATAACTTTACCATTCTCTTTTTTTAGTCACAGGATCAAATATGACTTTAAATTGGGTTACAGTAAAACATGCCAAAATTATACTAACCTAATTTAAATGTGTGTATTCCTTTGAGCTTCCAGATATTTCAACGTAATTCTATATGTACTGATTTGACATAATAGGGATATATCTACTGTACTCGGGGTTAACGAAAGCACACTGAGGTAGAATTTAAGATCTACAATCTCCAGTCTATTTTGCTGTAATGGTAGCTCAGGGGTGTCAAACTCATTTCTTGTGACAGGACTGATCTGATACCCTGCCACTTGGAACAGTTAGCAAAAGTTATTAATATAGAAATAGATAAATATAAACCATGTTGGTAGTTACTTACATCCCCCCTTAGACTTATCTGAAGTTTCCTTTTCTTTGACTTGCCTGGTTGGGGTACCTATTCTCCAGCCGGCAGGTAAGCTGTCTTCAGTGCCACTTCCCCTCACCCAGACATGTTCCAGCTTCTACCAGACTTGTACCTCTCTAGTGCCTCTTGAACATGACCAAGTGGTTCTACACCTGCACGTGAGATTTTGCTGGATTGCTGTGCCAGAGTCTGGACTATGGGGATATGAACTGAAGAGCACACAAGTGTTTTCCTCTCCAACTCCCCTGGGTGGACCCTGCTGGAGCACACTAAATGTCCCTTAGTGAGCATTGATGTAGTCCGGATGGGGAGGACTGAATTAGGCCAGGCAGACCCAATTAACCAATTAAGTGGCAGACAGGAGAGAGATTTAGGCTAGGAGGCAGCCACTAATTGGAATCTAGCTCACCTGTGAGGGAACAGATGGGGCTTACATAAAGCCAAGAGACTGGCAACAAAAAGGAGGCTGTGGGGTGAAGAGTGGTGGTCTCTCTTCTTGAGAGAAAGAGGGTGAGGAATCCCTGAGACCTAGTAGACCCTAGGAGAGAGGGACTTGACTAGTATGGGTGGAAGCAGAGTAGGAAGTAGTCCTAGGGCAAGAGCAGTAACGTTAGGGAAGCTGCAGACCTTGACTGCTTGGTAAAGAGCCCTGGGCTGGAACCCAGAGTAGAGGATAGGCCTGGGTTCCCTTACCAACTAATCCTGCCAGAGTGGTATTGCCAGGGATAGTGAATTAGCAGACTGTTACAGGGATAGGGCAGTGGATGTGAGAATTGTTGAATGCTATTTGTCTAGAGGTACCTAGAAAGTATCATACCCCAGAAGGGAAAACCACTTAGTGTCCTGTCCAGGGGGCTGAATCACAAAGGGGAAGCAGCAGCTCCTGGAGCAACAGAAGGGCTGCAGACAGAGAGTGAGGGAGTGCAGCTGCTGGAAAAGGGTGTTAGCTGAGCAGAACTAATCCCCAGAACAGCCTGGAGGAGGAGCTGTCAAGTGATGAGTAAAGTACCCTGTGACTCCTAGCCTTGCCTCTAGGAACTCAAGGGCTACATCAGTATTTGTGCCACAGCAACACTCATTGTAAATGTCGGCTGGGGAGGCATATATGGCCCTCTTCCCCCTAATCAAAGGGGCTGCCCAGAGCCAAACTGGCCCTAGGACAAGTTTAAAAGTGCATAAGGGCTGCTCTCATGTCTACTGGCAGATCCCAAGAAATCCCTCTGCTCGTCTGGACTATGCCAGAATACATTACACAGCAGCCATCTCTTTGTCACCATTGCCCACTCACAGTCTGAAAATGCCTTGCACCAAGGCCATTATTTTTATTATTAATTGGCAAAATGAGAGGAAATAACACAAGCTAACCATATGCATATGGATACTTTTTGTGGGAAAGTCTTTTTCTATTAGTGCTCAGATGGACTTTCTAAATAATTAATGTCCTGTACCTACCTTGGAGCATCCCGCTACATTTAATTAAGTTTATTATTATGTTGGACAGACAAGACCATTGCCTTGCTCCTCATGTTGTCATTTACTCCTGTGTAAAATGAGTTTAAAATGTTACTGACCCAGAAGTCACAAATGATACACACAGTGCAAGGCAGTGGAGAATCTCTTTGGGAAGTCTTATGGCCTGTGTTAATACAGGAAGTCAGATTAGAGGATCACAATGGTCCATTCTGGTCTTAGAATCCATGAATTGAGGCCATAGCTATTTAACAGTCTTATCCATTCAATACCACTGTGAGAAGTCAAAGTCCATACATTTCACTGTATAAGAATCCATAGGCATTCAGAAGCCATCACTGCATCTTCATACTATACAGCCTTCTAAATCAAAGACCCAGTTTGCAGAAACATATAGAACCCACCTCACAGTGACTATCTGCCCACCATCCAACATAATTCCATTCATCTGTGCTATGAAGATGGCAGCAACTGCTTCATACAGGGCTGTCCCATCCATGTTAATTGTTGCTCCAACAGGCAGGACAAATCTTGTTACACGCTTATCAATGCCCAAGTTTTCTTCAAGACAACGGAAAGTGACAGGTAATGTACCAGCACTGAAAAAATGAGCAAAGACAGGGTTACGTGGTACACAATATTCTTGCATGATGGTCATAGCAAAATTGCAATAGTTCTGGTCTTGTTCCATTTCCTTTCTCAAGTCCAATACATGCATTAAAGAACGTGCAGCCAAATAGAAGTTACTGAATTCTATAGGAAAGACAAGCACAGTGCTTAATACGAGATTTTTAGTACCTAGAAAGCTGGCAACATTACATATTTCCCTTCCTTTGCCAAATTTTGTTTTTTTCAATCCTCCTGTGGCCATAAACCTTTTTTCAATCAAGACATACTTCAGTATTAACTGGAGGTCGGATTCTGGGTCACACAGGGGCTAGCTGGACTTTCTACCCAATGTATGAATTATTTCTTGGATTTTTTTTCAAAGCACAGAGCCAAATGGTTTTTTGCAATGGGAATTAAAACCAATATTGAAGAGTCAAATTCTGCATCTCTTCAGTTGAGGAGGTGTTCTTTGCAGAGGAACCAGTGGCCTGTGTACTCCTCGTTCACAGAGCTTGGGGGACAGCAAGGTTGGCATTGAGGAACAGGTGCTTGTGTGGATCTACCCTGCCACCCCTCTGTAGGGGGCAGAGCAGGCTATTTCACCCATTAGGCCTGAGTACCCTCAGCAGAGTAGTTCCATAACCACTCTTTCTGTCTAGTGAGTTGAGATTCCTTCCTCTGCTGCCTAAGTGTGCTTAGCTCAGCTGAAGGATCTGCCTCTAAATTAATGAATCCAATTCAATTACATATATTGATGTAATTTTCATTTTCAGTGTTTGACTCTGGTCCAACCCTTCACTAAATGAACTTGGTTACATCCTGACCAGAGTCAACTCTGAAAAATGAACACTGTTCTGGGGAAATTCCTGTAGAGCAGTTGCTCAACATAAAGATAGGTGAAACATGTCTGTACCAACTCATTTGCATACCCCCAGATGAGCTAATGGAAATTTCTCAAAGGTCATCCTGATTACTGTACCAATACTAGTTTTGGTCTGACAAGAATGTTTACTATTGCTTATAGTGAGCAGAACAAAGGGCTGAATTCACTAAAATATACTACAATAAATCCTTACTGCATATTGCATATACTGCCTTGCAACTTCAGTTTTTAACATTCAGTACTTAGTCCCCACAGTGACTCTCTGAAGTACGAAAATATAGATATCTCCATTTTACAGAAGGATAAAATGAGAAACCAAAAGATTAAGTGACTTCTTCAATATCACAGATGGAGTAAGAGTCAGAGGTCAATTTGGTTCTTGTATTCCTGGCTCACGGTCCTGTGCTTATAATGCCACCCTGCTCTTCTCACTTGCTGAGGGTTTTTAAAAAGAGATCCATGAACCTGGTAAATAGGTTCAGCCAACTCTGTTCCGGCACCCATGTGGTTTAGTTATAACATGCAATGTTTTTTACCACAGCCAATCAAATATTCATTCTGTGATGTGACACAACTAGAGTATATATAAAAAATCAGAATAATCTCACTTCAAGATGGGAAATGTAAGGCATGTTCCCCCATGAGCTGCTTTAGTAGTCCATGTATAAGACTGTTTGCATGTACGGAGATGGCTGAATGTATAAAGGAGTACTCCCTGTTTTTTCACTCTGCTATGCTCTGCTATGCTGATTCATGACAAAGGGATTTCCATATCTTACTCCTTAGAAAGGGAAAAACAGTTCTCTGACACACCATTGAAGTTCAGTTAAATAAGCTTCATTTTCTCCTCCATGAGTCACTTTTCACAACTTGGAGCAGAGATGAAAGTGTGTATATGGTAGTGGCCTACTTAGGGCTGCTGTAATTGACTCCTCCTGGTTTTGCCATTTACACTGAGGTGTTGCTTTGTCATTTGAAGGACAAGCAAGCCTTTTTCCCCTTAATTTTACTCTCTTTAGCATAGGTGAATTCCGTGCTCATGAATGGTGCCAGATTGACTGTCCCGGGGCTGGAAGTGATTTTTATCATCTCTGGAAGAAAGTGCAGGGTAGGTAGAAGCAGTACAAGATTCCCCATCTTGTCCTAACAATCTTAATCATGGTATGAGGAAGTGTTTGATTGTCCAAGAGTTTTGGCTTCTCAGTGAGGACCCCAAACAAGAGTGCCAGCTGCAATACTGTGATGTGATGTGGACACTTGTCTATAAGAATTTGGACTGAGAACTACTGAATCATTTCACACAGGCTCTGAATAGCTGTCAGATGTTAAAGACTTTCAATCACTGCTGACCCAGGTTATATGTGAACCAATGGGTGAGATCTGGCTGTAACACAGATTTTTTTTCCTGTGGAAAATTGTGATTGTTTTGGTGATAAAACAAAACATTTTGGACATAACACAACAATTTTCAGCCAAAAACTTTTGGTTGAAAACTGAACATTTTGATTCAGAAATGCTGCCTCAGTGCCACATGGCTCCCAGGCCAGATATCTCCCATGATCCACCACAATCTCCTGTCTTGTTGAGCCATTGCAGTGCATCGTAGAAGTCACCGGCTATGGTGCATCATGGGAGATGTAGTCTGGCTCTGGGGAAATAGGGACAAGACTTTATTTTAGTCAAACCCAATTTTCCATTGAAAACCAATGATCCCTAGCAAAAAGCACCATATCTTATTACCGGTTCCTGAGTCATCCAGTGTCCTACTCCCTTTCCATTTACTGATTCACAGATCTGTGCTCGATGAAGGACTAAACAATTCAGATCCTTATCCAAAGCCCTTTAGCCTGCCAAACATGGCCAAAAGACACAGAAAAATAGAATTTTCAATGAGATTTTGAGTATCTCCTTCCTTCTGATTGGGCAAAATTTAGTTCCCAGTCCTAATTTGCAGAGAGCTCATGGGATACCTGTTGTGTCCTTTTTGGTAGAGAAGAGCTGGGAGCTGAGTTCTTAAAAATATAAATAGAACTTTATTTAGGTCAAAATGCACAGACAAACTCTGGTTCTCTAGGTCTCAGACTAACTAAACGGCTTGTGCTATTCAATATCATCACTCAGGGTATTCCTAAATTCCAATCTGGAGGAAGCAGGCATGGGTGGAACTGCTGGTGAGAGTGCAGGACCTTCATCTACCTCTTGTGTTCCCTACTTGTAACCTAGCATTGCAACTTCATTTAGAAGCAGCAATGTGAATATTGTGACAAATGTGAGACCTTGAAAACATGGAAAATTCAAAATATTTGTATATTGAGATGTGCCATAAGCTATGAGCAAAGGGATTACTCATAAATGTGTGTCTATATTTACCTTCACGAGATGGGGATTGTATGCTAGCTCCAAGGAGAAGGGTTACTGTGCCAGCCCAGGGAACTAAAATCAGCCGGGGTAACCACTGGAGATCCTGGGACAGATAAACAGCTCCAGAGAAGTACCACCTCTGGGGCAAATTGCACATACTGGTTCAGACCCAGTTCAAAAGGTGTGGCAGACAAAGTAAGGGCTTTTGGAACAAAGGGTCAGCCTGAACTGGCTGGGGGAGCCTCACTTTGATCCTCAAACTTTCATGAAACTGTAACCAAGAGGCAAAAGCCCTGCTGGAAGAGTGGGAAGCAGTGGAACCTGCCAGGGTCTTCGTGTGGAAGATGGGTAACACCTGGTAAGCTTAGCTTGCATGCAAATTGTTTGTTTCAGGATATATTTCTCTAATGCTTTTGCCCTAAAATAAATGTACTTTACTTTGTGAAAGCTGGCTAGTGATTGGTAAACACTGTCATAGCCCCTGAGAGACAGCGGAACTGCAGGTGCTAAACTGAGATCAGAGCTGTTGGGATAGTCTACGTGAATTGCAGGGGAACAGCAAGGCTAAATCCCTGGTCTGGAGAGAGAGGGATGTGGGTATCCACCCACAGACAGGTGCTTCTGGAGGCCTGCAATGTAAAGGGGCATACTTGAGTACACCACAAAGGAGGGCAGAAGTGCAGTTAACCCCAGAACTGTGACAAATATGTAGCCCTGTGACAATTATGGCTCTGTACATTTCCATTTAATAACTAATAACACTCATAGCATTTCATCCACAGATCTTAAAGTGCTTAACCAAGGTGGGTAAGTAACATTATCCCTATTTTACAGGGCAGGAAACTAAAGCACAGATGTTACCTTGTTTGCACAGTGAGTCAGGGGCTACTCAGGGAACAGAAGTCCAGTCCCCTGACATTCAGCCTGGGGCCACTATCCAGCCTCTATGCAACTATCCATACTGCCTCTCTTTAAGTCTAGAGAATGTGAGGTAAAGATTTTTTTTTTCAAATAGAAATAAGGTGATCAAAAGCTGTTTACTGATTGGTATTAATGACAAAATAACTTTCTGGTAAAGGTCAGAACAGCAGCTGCATAATGTCTAAATGGCAGCTAATGAGCTGCTAAAATATAAATAAGGTGGCAGTTCACATGGAGTACCTGGAAGCTGTGCCTAGAGCTGTGATCCATGCCTGGAAAATGCCAGCAAGGAATGTGAAGGGGCTTTTCCTTGTTATCACGAAGTACAGTGAAGGCAAGAAGATCCCACCGTGGATGAGAAGGCCCACGATCACTGTTACCATGTACATTCCAAGTTGCCTGGCAACCACTTCTAAGTCCTTAATTGCAATGATTTTCCCGCAAATAAGGCAGGCAATGCCGAAAGGAGAGTACCTAGAAAAAAAAAAACAGAACAGATGGAACTGATCCTTGCAGCATGCAGCCATAAAACCTGTGCACAAAAACATGTGGGACTATGGAGAGAGATCCAGGCTTCTAGACTGAACACTTTGAGATGTGAAGAGGACACAGAACTACTGAATGATGGTGGTTCAGTGGCTGTCCTTCATGCCTCTCTTAATATAGTATGAGTAAAGCCTATACAGAGGAACCTGCCATACTACAATACTTTAGGGGCCAAATCCTAAGGTTTTTACTCAATTTCTACTCAATTTTTTTTTTACTCACCACCATTGAATTCAATGTATGTTTGCAGAGTAAGGCTTTGGCCCTATAGTAATATCCCATAAGCAGGTAGTAACTGTACTATACATGCAAGTGTTTTGGATCTTTACTGAAGAATACTGTATTTTGGTTAAAATACTTAACTATTATGTAGCATTTTTCATCAAGTTCAGGTTTGAAATATTTGTTGAAGATAAATGATCTGACGTATCTAGCCATTTTTGCTGTGAGCCAATCTATTTTATGCTCATTGAATGGTTTCGACAAGCAGTTTTCAATCTATGGATTGTTCATTAACTATATGCTTTTGATGGGGGGAGGGATAGCTCAGTGGTTTGAGCATTGGCCTGCTAAACCCAGGGTTGTGAGTTCAATCCTTAAGGGGGCCATTTGGGATCTGGGGCAAAAATTGGGGATTGGTCCTGCTTTGAGCAGGGGGTTGGACTAGATGACCTCCTGAGGTCCCTTCCAACCCTGATGTTCTATGATTCTATACCTGTGGTGTGTGATTGGTCACCTAAGTTACATGGTATTTCTTCTGCTCCTTGATTTTAAATGAGAATAACACATTTTGGTACTACATAATTTATAAGAACATAAGACTGGCCATACTGGGTCAGACCAAAGGTCCATCTAGCCCAGTATCCTGTCTTCCGCCAGTGGCCAATGCCAGGTGCTTCAGAGGGAATGAACAGAACGGGTAATCACCAAGTGATCCCATCCCCTGTCATCCATTCCCAGCCTCTGTTTGCCAGAAGCTGGAAATGGACAAGAACACCATCCCTGCCCATCCTAGCTAATAGCCATAGATAGGTTTATCTTCCATTAATTTATCTAGTTCTTTATTTAACCCTATTATAGTTTGGGTCTTTACAACATCCTCTGGCAAAGGGTTCCACAGATTGAGTGTGCATTGAGTGTGTTGTTCATTTATTATACTTCTAATAAATGACAAATAATGTGGATGAGGAATGCCTTCATGTCATGTGAATGTGAGTTCAGACAAGGTAACATTTACTCCACCTCAGGGGGATCAGTATAAAGTTTATAAGTCACTTCCATACATTTTTACCCTTGTCAGGAAGGTTTAAGTGGGACATAAATGTTGCATAGGTTTCGGCTGGGCTCCACTGCACAGGGATGAATTTAGTCCACATTGAAAAGCCTTTCCAAAACATTCATGTAAACAGTCACCGTTTGTGAAGATTCAATAAAGGGGATTTAAGAAAATCCTCATCATGTTTGAAGCAAGGAGACATTTTTCATTGTAAAGAATGTTTGCAAATGCTGGTTTGTGGTATTCATCTTGCTCAGCTTCTTTTTATAACATTCCTGCTGTGAGGAAACTGCACTTCTAGAGGAAGAGCAAACAATAAAATGTCCCTCCTGAATAAAATAGGGAGGGGTCTAAGTTTTCAAAAGTGGCTAGTGATTATGGGTGCCTAACTTGAGACGATTTGAAGGGATTTGAGTTTCAGAGGGTAGGTGCAAAGGGCTTTCTGAAAATCATGCTCTTTCAGTTTTCTCAGGTGTCACACCCAAAAAATGACACCCTACTTTACTAGTCACTTAAAAATTTAGGCGTAATATTTCAAACCATTTCACCAGTTGCTGTGTAGTCTGTTTTTTCTATAAGATTCACCAAGGATAATCCCTGTAGAGGGATATACAGCATCACCACTGTAGTAAGATGTGGCCCTGAAACATAAGCCTTGTATCAGAGGCCCGGAATGAGGCCTGACGCCCCAACTAATGTAATGGTCAAGACTTTGCTAACATAAAGCAAAGTTAAGCTCTGAGCCAGAGGCAGGCCCTGCTCACAGAAGTTGGCAAGAAGGTGGCTGCTAATTGCACATATACAAATCTATAAGGTATAAAGTCCTAAAAGAATGAACGTGTGCCAGGATGGCACCAGAACATTCTGGTATGAACACATTCCACAGAGACAATGAGGAACAGGCTGACCCATCCTAAGGACAGGGTCAAAAGGATAATATAATGGATAGAGTTGTTTGTTCGAACCATCATGTACCAGGAGAGAGGCAGCACCCTAACACATAGAGGGGTTGTACCTCAATACGTCAGGAGTGATGCGTAACTTGTTTGTACCTGTGTAAAAGAATGCATCCCTGAGTGGATGTCTGGAGTGTCCTGCCACTGACTGAGCTGCGTCCATTGTCAGGAAGCACATATGTACTAGCAGAACCGTAGACATCTGATCCAGGGAGTTAGAGACTGTGTTTCATTTGGCAATAAACCTGGCTGGGCGCCTTTGTACCTTATTGGAGTCTGTGGTCATTGGGGGTTCTCTTGAGATCTGCTGTGTCAGCTATCTGCACAGAGCTGGGGTAGCACACAGAGGGAACACACGCATTCAGCCGACTGTTATCAACATTGAACAGAGCAGAGCACCACAATGGTGATGTCTGACAACACTGGTGACTCCGACCACTGATCTGGTGAGTAAGCGAGCTGTTCGCTATAGGACTCGTGATCTAAGATGACAGAAAACCGCGAGCTAGGGAACCCCCTTAACCTCTCCCTGCAAATCCCCACAGAGTTTCAAAAATATAATGGGGAAGAAACATGTAATATAATTTGTAAGGCTAGGGCAGAGACTGTAGCCTTAAAATGTAAAATATTGCAAACTATAACCATGGCTGTTAAATGGTTAAAACAGCATGCCACAAAAAACACTGCATCCTAACTGAGGCACATGTTATTCAAAAACATTTTGTTCAATTGTCAGAGGTCACCGGTATGGTGCTCTGCTCTGATCAATGTTGATAACAGTTGGCTGTATGTGTGTGTTCCCTTTGTGTGCTTCCCCAGATATGTGTATATGTGCAATTAGCAGCTGCCTTCTTGCCAATTTCTGTGAGCAGGGCCTGACTCTGGCTCAGAGCTTACCTTTCCTTTATGTTAGCAAAGTCTTGACCATAACTTTAGTTTGGGGCCTCAGGCCTCATTCTGGTCTCTGATACACAACTTATGTTTCAGGGCCTCCTCTAACTACATTCTCCCACTTTTTTTCTTTTTATGAAGAGGATGTTTACCTATTGTCCCGGAAAAGCATAATGCATGGACTAAAGATAACCCAGTGGGCTATTATGTGGTTACCTTATTTTACCATCCATACACTCATGCCCCACCTGTCATTTTTAGTCTGCACATTCCCTCGTACGACTGATATAGAGATTTTATTATCCAATTATTTTTAGTCCCTTATGGTAGGCCTAGGAATGTTAGGCCTGGGACCATGACTGAGGAATGTAGTATGATGATTGAGCCTTAGAGGCACTCCCAAATAATTAATATATATGAATAATATGGATATGGCGTACATATTTGTAGTGTATATTTGTATAGTATGTATGTGTACATATGACACCACCTTATAGCCAAGCATAACCGTGTTTTCCAGTCTGGTGTTGAACTCTGGCCCTTTTACTTTGGTGACACAGATAGAAACACACTCCTGTTAGGGCATTGCAGTTATCACCAGTATCATCATTAGTAGTAGGCTGAGTGTTTTGAAAAACTGAGATAGGCATTTTTATAGTGTGTTCCACATTATTATATATATGAGAAGTAAAAACAGAAATTTGGAGTAGGGACACTACAAATGAGGCCTTTATATATAAATGTCTTGTAATTAGTTACTACCCAGTACTGTGCATTCATGTTATGGGTTACCCTTACTGCTGGCTGTCACCCTCTGGTAAGCTATGCTGGGCAGGAAACAGGAATGGCTAGCTTCTCTGTTCCATGGATTGCATTGCCCCTTGATACACCAGTAGTTGATGTAGATCCAGTTGTTTTTATGGATGTTGTTTTTCAGAAAGCCTACTGAATGGACAGTAACCAATTTCTCAAATATTGCTGTGTCAGGATTTAGTATTGGTACCCAGACAACCAGATGCCCAACTTTATTTTATGTTCTTATGGCTCATAAGAGTCTCAAATCACTGGAATTGCTCGAGGGCCTGGAGCTTTCTTCACAAAGAAATTTTAAATAGCTGGCATGACGGCACCTCTGTATAAAGGAGGAAAGTTTTTATCTTTATGAACACAAAAAGCTGATTCTCGTCTCCTGCAACAATAACTTTAAAAATTCTGGGCCAAGATGAATAAGAGGTACTGCTGGTATCGCTCAGTCTCCCTCCTCTAGGACAGAGGAACGTGCACTTCATCAATGAAAAACTAATGTTGTTCTACTGGTAAGGCTCTAGTTATTACAACCCTGAAACCAACAGAAGCTTTACATTACTGATTAGACCAACATAAGTTTTGCCCTGGGTGTGCTGGCCAGTACTGCTTAAATGGAATATTGGTAAACCCGGTTTCTTGGAGAATTTGAAGAATTATATTCATTGCTGGTCTATACATTAGAGAGCACCAGATTATAATAAATGCTGCAATCAAAATGTCTTTCCTCGCTAAAGCTACACTGTCGATTTGTGGTGAGGCACCAGACTGAAAAATAGATAGACTGTAGGAAAATGAGCCTGTCATTATCCACCGTCTCACACAGATAAGCATCATTCTTATATAGTGCCTTCCACCTGAAACCTCAAATCAGTTACATTCCAGGCCCTAATGAATAGCACCCCAATGGGCTTAATTCATTTAAACCACATAGGGAGGCATATTTTAGTGCTGTGACTAAAAGGAAGTCAAACTTCCAGGGGCACCAGGGGGTCATGGGGAGCAGGGAGTCTTGTTGCATATGTTGCAATGGTGTGGCCAGTTCTATTCTTGCACTTCACAGCGGCTGGCAGTCAGTACATAAGGGACATGGGACTAATCCTGACACAAACAAATGCTAACCCAAAGTGGTATGTGAATTAAAGCTGCCAGAAACCCTAGAGTGTTCGCTCCTAGCATTCCCCACCACTGCTAGCCAAGGTATGACATTGTCCTGTGCTGAGTGGGTGAGTGAAGGGGCTTTTTGCTTCCTCTCTCGCTCTGGTTCATTAGTGCAGGACCCACAACGTACCAAAAGCAATAGGTTTTATGCCAAATGCTGTGGAGCATGTTCTGTTCTGAAAGGCTATCTGTAGATGACACAGGCATGCTTGGCACCTGTATATAAACAGTAAATAGCTCTGGGGCAATTCTCAAATAAGTGATACAAAAGGGAAAAAAATCCTGCTCAAGAAATGTAAACAAGGCCTCCATCCCAACTGGCTGGAGTCACTCTGTTGCTGGGACGTGGAAGGGAAGTTGTTTTGAATGGGCAGGCACACTTTCCTAGCGAGACAACTCAGTTCAGTGCCTCTTATTCTGCTGATTTTATAGAATGCGAACTTTGCATGTGGACTCAGAGGCTATGGGAGGAGACTTTCGTATATTGACGCAAACCATTGGAATCTCATTTTGGTGGAATGCATATTTTGGGCAAGCCAATTTTGCTGTAGAACACTGGAAATAGAGCATGCCTCTTGGCTCCTCTGTAATTATACCTCTGAGCCTACGGTTTATTATTATGCTAGACTCACAGGAGAAGCTTAATGTTATGTTTTGAAGGGATGTTTGTTTTTTACTGTAGTGAACCACTAGAATAAATGTGATATTTTTACACTAGAGCTAAAGGTCTTAAGCTGGTGCCTGCATGTCTTGGAGCCCTGTATGCAGAAAATGACAGCGTGCCTGTCATCTTCAGAAATGTTTCAAAATGTACCTTAATTATCACCCCACCCCACACCCAAAAGGAAACAATGTTATTCTAGTGGTGCCGTCTTTGTCATGGTTTAAAGAGCCAACCCAGTGAGCCGAAATCTTGAGTTGTATGGATTGCCAATAAAATATAATGTGTCCAGTCTGTGGCAGGATTTGTCTTGTGTGTTTTTTGTATCTTAGAAGTTACGATATTGACTTACCACATGATCATAGTCACTAGTTTCATTACAATCTCATTCAGGATGCTGAAGAAATCCACCATCATTTTGGCCTGCTCTCCCATCTTCCCCATAGCAACGCCAAAAGCAATGAAGAACCCTATCAGGCCTGTCGGAGGAATCACACCACAGAGAACCACCAGTTAGGACGTATGTTTTTTGGTCTGAGTCTCTGCAGCTATGTCAGAATAAAGTCACCCTGTTAATTCAACCTTCAACCAACTGCACTGTATTTCATAGCTGAAATGCTTTATCTCTTGTTAATGTGATCTTGTGCTAAACTTCCACAATGAAAACCAGGAAGTATTCTTCATTTTCTACTAGCCTATACATTCCAGGGCATAGAGATTGTTTTTTCTTATGTCATAATATAGCACCTAGATTAATCAAATAAAATAATAGTTAATTAATTTACAGTATTTGATTTGATTCAGTTTGAAAGTAGGGGTACTGAGTCTCCATTGCATGGCCCCTTTACACTGCTCTTGTCTGTTCCTTTGGTTGACCGGTCCACCAAAGGAACACTCATAACATAGGCTTCAGTATGCCATACAGACTGCAGAGGCCTCACAGGCCTGGCAAAGGGGTGTGGCCAGACTCCGATTAGCTCTGGCTGCCATAATACCTTCTAGGGGCCATGTCCAGCTTTACCTAAGTTTAGAGCAGCCCTGATGCGGTTCTACCTTGTACAGGGGCCAACCTCAGAATACAGTGAGGTTCAAAGGGAGCATCCCTTCCCCATATCTCAACACACACAATTTTTGTCACTAGTTCAACCAAAAGGAATAATTGGGGTTTTATCTTTCCCTGTCTTAAAATATAGATATACATATTAAGGGACTAATGCTGCTCCAGATGAAATGATCGGGAGTTTTCCCTTTAAATCCAGTGGGAGCAGGAGCAGACCCTATTGTAATATAACAAAGGAAATTGTAACTGTTTTAAAAAAATGGAGGAAACTCTTGGATATTAGAAAACCAAACAGAGAATCAACTGAGTGAATGAGTACGCTAGGGACTATTTGATGATCTATATATGCTGTTTAGGATTAGTGTGCTCTGATGCAAGGCTTTGCTACCTGGGAATTTGCAGGGATCAAGAAAAAGTTCTGAAGCTCAGCAACCCTCAAGAGATTGAGCTGTGAGACATGATGAGAGTTTAGCATTTACCTAGTGTGTGAGCTCAGTTGGGAATTTCCCTTGTCAAAAAGCTAAGTAAGTCCCATTAGGATACAAAAACAGAGGAAGAAAGTGGTTGCAGATGTCAGAAATGACCAACTTGGCTATCTAAAAAAACTTACTCATTACTATGCGGGTGTTGTACTTGAGTATCACGAGTAGAAATAAAGGATGCATGTCTGTGTGTGCTGTAGAGCATGGAGGGATGTGTTGCTGATAAACTCTTAAATAGTCACTGACCAAGTAATTTCCTGGAATCCCAACTGTGGTCAGAAAATGTTAGTAGGGTTTTTTTGGTCCACTTAATGCCAAACTGGCAGTCACATTACTCATAGCACTCAAATTTGTTTGTGTTTGCTCGAATTTGCCCAGCAACTTTAACTCATGCAACTATGAGGCCAATCCCCCTACATTTTCATTTTTCTTATAACCCCCCCGACATATTATGTCATCATGGGCCAAACTACTGTAGTAATGGTATCATGTAAGCTAGTGTTATTGGACCATTACTATATAAAATGGTAGTAGATTTATTTTCTTCTGCTTCAGCAATGTATTGGTCTTTCGGTCCCTCTTGTTGTTAATAAAAAGAACAGGAGGACTTGTGGCACCTTAGAGACTAACAAATTTATTAGAGCATAAGCTTTCGTGAGCTACACCTCACTTCATCGGATGCATTGTCAGTAGGATACAATTTCCTCCAAAACCTAGTACCAAATCTAATGTCTCTCTCATATTATCCCTATTGTCTAGTGAGCCCGGTAGCATTCTGGCTTGGAATGATATGTACACATATATATTAAGTGTGGATATGTGTTCAAACAGCACACATTTATGGCTGGGTTGTTATCTGGACTATACACAGGGGAGTAAGCAGGAGCAGGAACCTTCCTTAAGCCCTGGCGTGGCTAATAGGACCACGTGTCTCGGTGCATAGGAGTACGTAGGTGCAGCATGTCTGCCCCCTCTTTCTCTCCCACAGATGAGGTAAGCGGGCAGAGATGGGTGGGGAATGAGCAGAAACTTAACTCCATCTCTATTTGCTGGCCAGTACAGCTGAGATGGCATGGGGGAGGTTTGTAATTTAGTGCTTTTAAAGGTTACTCTCCCGTGAACAAAGAGGAAGCAGGGAGGGAATTGTGACTCTGGGAGGAAATTATGACTCAGATGCATGTCAATGTCCAAGGGATTCTCCTCAACTTGTGCAGTTTACAACCCCCCAGACTCCTTGTTTAGGGCTGTCCCTAAAGTTACAACTTAGAACAAAGTGCCCAAGAAAGGGTGCCCAGCAGACTGAAATTCTTTGTAATTTCAAAGAATTCTTTGTAAATTCTTTGAAATTCATGAAACTGTTAAAGCCGGGGGACCAGCTGTTCAAGCTTTCCCCGTGCATAGGATATTTTGGGTATTCACAGAGCCTAACACATTAATAGTAACAATGTCTTGATCATTTCTCAGCCTTTCTATATGGTTGAGAATTAGTGATACTTGTGGTGGTTGAATCTGTGATGTGGGCACATGGGCACTAGGAACAGGACTGAGACCATCAGATTTGTATCACTTAGGCCAACAAACAGTCAGCAAGTGGTAGCCACTTTTGGGGATGCACTGCGTAGGCCAAATTTGGGCTCCAGAATGGATCAGACGAACCCGGCTACTCACTGAGTGTCACTGAAAAGCAAGAGCTGGTATGTTATCAATAGAAGTTTCAATAGGAAACAAAAAGAAAAGGAGTACTAGTGGCACCTTAGAGACTAACCAATTTATTTGAGCATAAGCTTTCGTGAGCTACAGCTCACTTAATCGGATGCATTCAGTGGAAAATACAGTCAAACAAATAGGAAACAAGTTTCTTTACCTAAGACATTCATTCCATCTTTAAACTCAAGCCCCTTTTTAATGACCAACTGGGCTTCTGGTGGTGCTTCAGTCATCGTCTCGTTCATCAGAGCAAAGACAGAGTCAGTGACGTTAGCTGGTTCTTCAGTTTGTGGAGGCACCAACACTTTCTTAGTGACAGTTTGGATCTGAAGAAGTTACAAAATGGGATGAGAATGGAATCACAACTGGATTTAATACATATGGGGGATCAGAGAATAAAATAATACTCCCCTTTCCAAATAACCCCAGGCAGTGCTGTTTTTAGAGGATCAGACTATGCAACCCACCACCTCTAACCCCTCTTCCAAAAATAAGTTAGTTTATAATGCTTCCAAGTTTAATTAAGTCCTGGGATCCTATTCCAAAACAGCAGCATAATGAGGATGGCAAACACCTTCGTCTTAATTGTTAATACTGTGACGGGGCAAGGCCAGATGGCTATAGAAAAGTAGTCGGAGATAGATCTATTAGCTCCAGGCTAAACAAATCCCTGGTACCAGGATAAGTGAAATGGAAGCTGCTCCAGGTCAATTAAGACACCTGGGGCCAATTAAGAACTTTCCAGAAGGCAGAGAGAAGGCTAGGTTGATTGGGACACCTGAAGCCAATCAGGGGCTGGCTGAAACTAGTTCAAAGCCTCCCAGTCAGTCAGGTAGGTGTGCATGTCAGGAGCTGTGGGAGGAAGTTGTGCTGTTGGAGAGGCTGAGTAATACACACCATATCAGGCACAAGGAAGGAGGCCCTGAGGTAAGGGTGAAGTGGAGCTTGAGGAAGTGAGGGCTGCTGTGAGGGAAGTAGCCCAGGGAATTGTACATGTCATGTTTCTAAAAGGTCAGCTACCATAGCTGATACTATTAGGGTCCCTGGGCTGGAGCCCGGAGTAGAGGGTGGGCCCGGGCTCCCTCCCCCACCTTTGCCCCCTGATTAATCACTGAGACTGGGAGACAAGAGACTGTGCAAGGAAGGATAACTTCTCCTCACCTCCCTCACTGGCTTATGATGAAAATGGCTCAGTAGACTGTGACCCTTGTCTCTAGAGAAAGAAGGGTTACGTGGAGGGTCACAGTGAGCCTCTGAGGCTAGCGAAATCCGCCAGGAAATGTGGGACCCATGAAGGCAAGGACAGAGCTTTGTCACAATACATAACATCTTACATATAGGCCCTTTCATCCAGAAGGATCAAAAAGTGCTTCAGGCACTGTATTCCGTACAGACGTTTGGAACAGGTGATAGCAGCAATTCTGCCTCAACAATGCAACACAACAAAGACTTTTACCCAGAGGGGCACCTCCGATCTAAGGTACCATGGTAGTTTGGTTCAAAAACATGTTCTGATATTTCTAACACCATCTCCACCCATCATGTGGCTGGTTCCTTTCCAGATTGGTTCAAAGTTCCTATCTAGGAGAGTTCAAATAAAACTAGTATACATAGAGACCCTCCTGGCATGGTAATTAATGACTCTGAGAGCTGGACTGCAGAAGAAATATCTAACCTGCCACACACCTGTTGCTAGCACCACAGTGGATAATCCAAAACATCTTACCACGGCAACCTGGAAAAGCATCTGCTATTTCTATATGTAGAGATAGTAGGATCTCATTAATGATAGCACTCAGAAAAAACATTGCTACATAACAGCTGGATAAGTTACGGTGAAATTAAATTATTAGGGATATAGATGCCCAGATTCAAAGCCTTAACATCTTATTTTACCCCTGTTTAAAAATGTGCCTCCTCTAAATATAGAAAATAAAAATATTCAGCTAGAAAAGTACACTGACAACGTGTGAGACACTCTTCAGCAACCCTGAAGCCAGCGGACATTTTTTATCTGATTTCATTTTTATCTTGGTAATTTTATTGTCCTGTGATTTTTATGTGAGATAGATGTAATGTCAAATCTGTGTAGAGCTACAGAAATAAATAGGGGGATTCTGAGCACTCACAACTCCCACTGGAGTCAATGAAAGCTGAAGGTCCCCAGCACTTCCCAGGATCAGACCCATAATTACTGGTGCAGGTTCAGATAAGCATCTTGAAAGTAAAAAATGCTTATCTGGACGTTAGTCATCATTCTAGAGCACACATTTAAGTGAGATGTTGTAACGCTTTTTAGAGGTACATAAACTCACAAACTAAGCATGGGTGGGTAGGGAAATAATGGGTTTCATTACAGGAAAATGAGGTTCACAAATTGAACTGTTTTTAAACCCAAAAAATAATAATTCAAGAAGTTCACAAAAGTCCCAAACTCAACCAGATTCAACTCTACAACCAAGCTGTACTTTCCATGCAACCTGAGAGCCTTTACTGTCATCTACCTGGCAGCAAGGGAAACTGTCTCTCTCCCTGGTGGATCATTACAATTCAGTGCTACTGCCATTAACATTACAAAATCATTCTAAAATACCTGGCTGGAGCTCTGCAAAAAGACTTCTTGCATCCAAGGCCACCAGGACATGTTGAATGGCCACTAAGCTATTCCCAATAACCATAGGAAGGGAAAGCAGCTTTTGACACCACCCAAACTAGGTGAGGAGGGGAAAGGACCCCAACCTCCCCGGTAACCAAGAGAGAAAACAGGTAGAGGCCAACTCCAAAAGCTGGTATGTGAGGGGCTACAGCTGAATAGTAAAAGAGGTGTGGCTTTATGGCAGAAGCTTTGGTGGAGGCTAGTTTGGAATTTGTTCAGATAAAATACGGGAACACTAAAAAGCTCATTTAAGCCCCCATCCAAAGCCCATTGAAGTCACTGGGAGTCTGTCCATTGACTTTGGTAGGCTTTGGACTGGGCCCATATGGGGCAATGTTAAAAAAGGGTCAGAGTGATAGCTGAGTCATAGGTGGCAAGATGAACTGTGCACACTAGCCATTAACACTATGCCGACTGAACAAGTCCAAGAAAAAAAAGTGTTGGATATTAGCAGCTTAATTCACCCTCACTCTTTCCAACTCATTCCCTGTTCCTACCTATGGATATTTGATCCATTTCCTACAGATCAAGGGCTGAATTCTCTTCCTCTCTATGATACAAGTAGGAGCAAAGAGGGAAAAACAGAACCCCACTTATTTTATGAGGACACTTCTCAATTTTCAAACAAAACATTGTGGTTTTTAGCCAGCCACGATTTGGCCACATGACCTCTATCTCCATGATGATTTGGGAATATTCTGAACATGCTCTTTTTAAACGCCAAGGACTCTGTGTTTTTATGTGAGAGTATGGGGAAGAAATAAAGCTCTCTGGGTCCTTTTGGCAGCTTAAGTCTGCCCCGCCTGTGTTCTCACTTTACTCCTCGCCCAATCCTCCCACCTGTAGCCACAGCTCCAGTTAACATTCTATTTCAAGTAGTACCATTTAGGAACATCTAATAATGGGTTTGGCAACAAATCTTGTTTGGTTCAACAAAAATAGACTGCATGATTGCCAAACAATTTAACTTTAGGAAAAAGCATCTCACACACAAGAAAGCTGCTGACAGAGGAACTGGGAAGCATATGTTCTTTGTAAGCATTTCTTTTATCTCTTACCAACACTGTGTTAATTTAATGCTGGTGAAAAGTGATTAGAGACTGAAGTATTTAACTCCAGAATAGGCAACAGCAGTATAAATCTCCTCCCTTCCCAGCCACTGCCCCCACAAGATGCCTTACAGCTGACATTGTGGAGCCCTCTATAGGCAGTTCAGCCATTTGTCTCCATTATCCATATAGATCTTGGTCTCCAGACAGACAATGAACTTGCGGTATGGGACAGTGGGTTTTGTGATGTGGACACCTGATCACTGGGAACTGGCCTGAAACCACCAATACATTTCACAGAGGGCATTGGACAACACTTAGCACCCGGACTAAATTCAAATTCAACCAGCAGCTGAGAGGTGAAATGTTCCATGAGTCAACCATCCAGAACCCAGCATCTTTCTAGAGCAGGGGTAGGCCACCTATGGCATGCCTCTGCCAGCTGATTTTCAGTGGCACTCACACTGCCCGGGTCCTGGCCACCAGACTGGGGGGCTCTGCATTTTAATTTAATTTTATATGAAGCGTCTTAAACATTTTAAAAACCTTATTTACTTTACATACAACAATAGTTTAGTTATATATTATGGACTTATACAAAGAGACCTTCTAAAAACATTAAAATGCATTACTGGCACGTGAAACCTTAAATTAGAGTGAATAAATGAAGACTCGGCACACCACTTCTGAAAGGATGCTGACCCCTGTTCTAGAGCATTAAATATTGTACATGAAGAATGAGGTGATTTTAAAAGATTACTTACTAGTGAACTGAAAAGACCTTTTTCAAAGAATTGATTTAAATAAAAGTGCTCAAGAACTGAAATCAGGAACAAAATTACGACATAGTAAAAGAAAATAGTTATAAACTATTTCCCTTCCTAATTTACCTGCCCAAAACTATAGTCCTGTATTCTCCCCATCAGTAATTTAATGCCTTTCACGAGGTGAAAGACAGAACTCTGAACACATATCTTGGAATGTAAAAAGGTCTTCGCATTTAAAAAGAATGTTGTGAGGAATAGGAATATTTACCTGCTGGAAGCATGCTTGGACTAGATTTTCAGGGAACAGGTTCCGGATGAGATCCAAGAAAGCATCCAAACTGGATACTTCATCATTTTTCTTTCCTTCTCCCAGCTGCTTCTTGAGTTTGGGATTTCCTGGGTGAATGGCTAAAACCAGAATCACCCCTAGCACAGCAGCAATGATAGTAGTAGACATGTAGTAGACCATGGCTCTTGTGCCCAGTCGGCCACTAGCTTTAGCATCCAAACCTGACAGTCCTGTGTTTAAAGAAATATGCAGTGGGACTAGTTATTATACAATTCATCAAATTATCACAAACCATCTGGAGACTCTGCCTATAGTTATTTCCATTTTAGTAACTATCTTGAGATGTTTTTTCTCCCTTAGGAATTCTTCACAATGTAGATGGTGCCATGAAGAACTTCCAATTTTTCTCCCATCTGAACAACACGTGTTTAAAGCTCCTGCTACCTGTGGAGAAATGGCTAAGACTGAATTCAACTGAATCCTTAATTGAGGAGTGTTATTGAGAAACACTAATCATGTTCATTAGGGCAAACCAAACCTTGTAGTGATATCCTTTTGCCATTTATTTCCTGGAAGCTGGCCATTTCAAGGATGAGACACAGCTTTGAGCAATCCATGCTGTCCAAACCTGTGCTACCATTCATACCCACATCCTTAAGTGGGATTTGTAAGACAGTATATTAGGGAAATGGTGACATTCAAGAGAGTATCACATGCTTATTTGGATACAAATTGGTTAGCAGCATCAACTACTGAAATCAATGAAGTTACACCAGAAACTGACTTCACCCATGAAATATGAATCAGCTATTATTAATTGCAAAAGACTCACTGCATCACATAATTATTCTTCCCTTCTCACTAAAGATGAACTATGTAATGTCTTTAGCTAGCATTTTAAAGTATTTATTGCTAATAGATCTCACCTGTGATTAAACTGGATATAATTAAAGGTAGGATCAACATTTTTAACATCCTCATAAGGATATCTCCTGGGAAGGCTATTAACATGATGATGTCAGGATCAATAGGAGTTGCCAGACGAAGAAGACCCCCACACAAAGCACCCATTATGACACCTGAAAGGAGAATTAAAAAGGAAGGGTGGAGAAAGGAATCAGAGTCATAGAAGTGTAGCACTGGAAGGGACCTCAGGAGGTCTAGTCCAGTCCCCTGCACTCAAGGAAGGACTACGTAATAAGGAGGCCATTCGTGACAGGTGTACATCTAACTGTTCTTAAAAACCTCCAGTGACACAGATTCCAGAATCTCCTGAAGCAATTTGTTCCAGTGCTTACCTAACCTGACAGGAAGTTTTTCCTAATGTTCAACCTAAACCTCCCTTGATGAAATTTAAGCCCATTGCTTCTTGTCTTGTTCTCAGAGTTTAACTAGAATAATTTTTCACCCTCCTCCTTGTAACAATCTTTTATGTACTTGAAAATTGTTACCATGTTGCCCCTCAGTCTTCTCTTTTCCAGACTAAACAAATCCTTTTTTTTTTTTTCAATCTTTCCTCATAGGTCAGGTTTTCTAGACTTTATCATTTTTGTTGCTCTCCTCTGGACTTTCTCCAATTTGTCCACATCTTTCCTGAAACACGGTGCCCAGAACTGGACAGAATACTCCAGTTGAGGCCTTATCAGCATGGAGTACAGTGGAAACTTGAATCTTTATTCAACATACAGAAGAACAATCTTGAAGAAAAATGGTTTCAGAATGATCCTACTACATTCTGTCCAGTGTTATCTTTCATCTGACAATCCCACAGTAATTTGCAAATATTAATTAAGCCACAATGCCCTGAGAGGAAGGTAAGTCTAGTTAGTATAATCACTGTGCAGGTGGCTGAACTGAGGCACAGAGAGGTGAAGTGAATTATTCAAGACTATACCAGCAGTCAAAGCCAAATACAGTCAGTAGAAGAGCCAGAAATAGAACCCATCAGTCCTGAATACCACTCCTCTGCTTTCACCACTAGAACAGCGCCATTTCAAAACTCCAGTGGTATTACTTTGTCTTACCAAGCATACATTTTGCTTTGAGCTCTCTTCTTACAGAAGAATTGGCAAACAATATCCCAGCTCAGCGAGGGATCTGATGGGAAAACTAGCAAGACTTTGTGATGAATATACATTCTACATTTTGTTACCAATATATTTAATATTAACGTTGAGTTCTCTGAATGGATTGCTATTAGTATCCAGTTCACAGACACACAACAGAGCAGAAAAGACCTAACAGATTACCCCCTATCAGGATTGCAATACAAACAGTGCATCTATTCCAATCTGAAATTACTAAGGCAATGGGGCTGCCACTATTCCCCTTCAGAAACTATTCCGTAAACCTGCACATGTCACTGTTAGATAACTTTTTTCAATATACAGCCTAAACCTTTGATTGCTGAATTTCTCCCATTGTTCTTAGTCTCACTATCTTAGATCATCCTAAACAATTCCTTTGATTAGTTTTTACTATTATTTATTTGTATTGCAATACTATCTTGGAGCCCTAGTCAGGGACCAGCACCCCATTGTTCTAGGTGCTATGTAAACAGAACAAAACAGTCCCTGCCCCAAATAGCTTACAATTTAAATACAGTGTTTACATCTTTAAAATACTTGAATTTCCCTTTGCACTGTTACTGCATGTTTTTATCTCAGCTGTCTCTGTCTTTCTGATCTCAGGCCCTGTGTACAATTTCTATTGTAATAAGACACCACAAGACAATCTGAATTGTGCTTTGAAACTATTGTTGGAATAACTTATGGTTCTATGGTGATATCAGGTTGGTTCAATGAGAAATAAACTTATTTTATCATTGTGATCCTCTTGGAGAGTGAATCAGGCATCTTGGAGGTACTGGTCCAAGCCCAAACTTCTTGTCTATACAATTTCAGCTACGGGAAGGTTGAAAGTTGCACTACTTTTGAACTAAAGCTGCAGTTGGTCATTCAAGCAAAATGGACTGGGTCTGTGAATTCACTGCATTTGAAAAAAAGTAGTGGTCATGGGGCCAATAACCCACAAAAAGATGTCAAACTGATCCATATTTGGAGGGTTCTAAAACCAGAAAGCACTATTTCAAACTAGGTCACTGAACCCAATGTCTGTGTCAAGAGACACATAGGAGATAAAGCTTGAGTCTCAGCCAGGCTGAGTGGAGGAAAGTGTAAAAGATCAGGTAAAGGGTTTGTTTTTATATTTTCAAAGAGATTGAAAAGAAAATAGAGATTTTCTCTTTTTAGTGATGGTGAAAGACATCACTTAAGTCCTATTACAGCCACAAAACACATGCAGCATGGACATTAGCTCTTCAGGATTCCTCCATGCTACTCCATCCATGTGCCTTTTCCCTGAACTAACAGAACCATGCTTACTGGGGGAAAGGGTAAATTCAGTCTCCATTGCCCATTCATTCCTTGGCTGCCCAGCTGAGATTGGCAAACTTGCAGGCATTGCTGAACACAAGTACAGTCTGTACACAAAGAACCATAGGATGCATACAAGCAGAGTATATCTTACCAAATACAGTAAGAGACAAGAGCAGGTTTTTTCTGAGTGATTGGCAGAACCGCAGGCATACATTCTTGGGCCTTGGCTCCACAGGGCTCAGTTGGCTTTCATGCATCCGCACTTCTACCTGCTTAGGCATATTGTTGGCACTAGAAGAAAAATGAATACCAGGTAAGCAGCTATAGTACCAGGTGCCAGAAGTGGGAGAAAACAGTTGAACTTTAAATGTACCACTGTCACATGTGTCTGGCAACTCTGATTCTGATAGCAAGATTTGGAACGTCCCATATCTTTGTAGGGTTTGAGTCCCAAAAGGCACAAACAGGTCAGCTGAGGTGGTAGTCTGGTATTGTCAAGGAAGTTCCATACAAACATGGCCAAATGCACAACAGCTAAAGTACTACGGCATCCTCAGTGGGGAAGGGGGAGGGGGCAGGGGGAAAGAGGCCTAAGCTCTGTCGATGGTGCCTTGTGATGTGCAGTGCCCAAGCAGCAGGGCTCTCAGTGTGTTGGGTGGATCCAGGTGAAAGACCACAAAGAGAAGCACGTTGAGCAGTGACCCCCACACTGGCGGCAGAGAGCTGCAGCCCGTGCTCTCTCTTGGAGGATGTGGGGCCCTGTATAACTGCCTGGGAGGAAGTTGCACACTAGCTCTGCTGCGTCTGTGCTCAGAGAATGAGTAGCAACAGTCTGCCCAGCTTCTGAATGGCTATGCTAGAGAGCATCCACGTAGGACAAGACAGAATGTGTCCCTAAAAATATTCAGATTAAAAGCTAGGTCTATATAGAGTAGACAGGATATGCTTACACCATATGCAAAAGCTGGTGCAGTGCCGGAGCTACTGACAGTAAGACAAATTCCCCTTTCTGCTCCAGCCATTTTGCACTGCCCGAGTGATGCTAAGTGCTTGGTTCCTTGTGAAGACTTTCCATGGTAGAGTTCGATTTCCCCACTGGTGTAAAGCTAGCACAGCCAGCACAGGAAAGGCGTCAGGGAGGCAGGTGGAATGCCAAAGTGGGGGATCATGGTGGAGCAGAGCACTGCCATACATATGCTTCACTGGTGTAAAGTCCCTTCCACCACGCTAACTAATGCCAGGTCAGGCAGCGCCAAATCAGAGAGCTGCAACTGGCTCCCTCGGGCCCCCAACTCTTCTGTGCTGGGCACAGCTCAGGCATGGGAAAGAACTGAGCCAAAAATGCCTTTTATTTATCCAACGTTTTAAAAAGTCAATTGTTTGTGCATTATGGCCCTCATTCTGCCACCCCGCTCACATTGCGTGGTACCTTACACGCTGAGAGGCCCATTGAACTCAATAGGCCTACTCATGCAGTATAGGTACTCCTACTCAATATAAGGAGGGCAGATTATCGGGGTCCATAATGGGTCACATTCTGCCCTCAGTTAGATGTGTGCATCTTCCATTGATTTCCATAGAAGTTCCATACATTAGTGTGAGAGCAGAATTTGTATAGGCATTAAGTCCCAGGTCACTCTGGAAGACCAAATATCATTTACAAGGTAGAAATGGAGCCCCAAAAATTATATAAACAAATAACTCAGTCAGTCAGTCAGTCATCAGTCCATGTCAATGCAAATGCTATGATTCATAGAGAGAACAGATGTTTGGTTCTCAAGTAACCACAGAAAGATAACAAAAGTTGAACACTGCACTTGGGTCGTGATTTTATCATGTGCTACACAATCTATGTTTTGTTCCAAGATGTCGTATAGTATATGCAGCTCACTGAAAACACTGGGGCAATATTTTCTCTGTCTGACCTGTGGATAAAAATCTCACGCCTAACAGCAATGTTAAAAATTCAGATGCTTAGATCATTATCCTTTGTGGCCTATTTTATTACATGCCGATTGTCATCTAGCACCCCGGCTTTTAACAGATATTTACACCTTACAAATTTTAGCAACAATGATTATTCTGCCTTATACAAGACTTATTGGTTAGAATTTCCAGAGTCAATGCATGCTGCCATCACACGTTTCACCCTAAGACGTAAAATATGTAAAGCTTGTCTTCTGAATGCATTGCAAAGGCCTCAAGTGAAGCACAGGACACCAAAGTGGGACTTGATCCTGCTAGTTACTGAGAACTCCTCTGAGGTGTTTGCAATAATGTGGGGGATCTTTTCTTTTTGATCTTGCCTAAAGTTTCCTGTCAATTTATCTTCAAGGTTTCACAGGAATATAGGGTGAGAGAACACTGGGTGTGGGGTAGATATTTGGTCTAAAGTGAGTGACACATTCCATTTGGAGGTGGAGTGGAAACCAGAGATGAACCCTAATTGTAAAATCTGAGTCAGAATTTTCTCAGGGTGTTTGCACTTGGAGTTTTGGTTCAAGCCCCTCTCTAGCTAAAAGCTGGTGATGTGCATGAGTATCTGAAATTTGCAAACACTGGCACACCTTCTTTCTAATAGCTTCTCTCAAACAGACAATTCTGGCATACCATCCCCTGAAAGACAACAAGTTAGTGCAGGAAGGGGAGGTAGTGGCTGTCCCTCTTCCTAGTACAGAACAGAATGAATGCCCCAGCATGGTGGTACTGGCTACTATACTGATATTTTTGATGAGACTTGAAACTGAGACAAAACTACTTATGGTCAGCAAAGACCCACCATAGCACTTTGCACGAGAGTAGAGGCAGTAGGATCAATTTCCTCACTAAATTCCTATTCAAGTGTTTATTTGATAATAAAATTTGTTTTGGTGGTGGGGGAAAAACCATGTTTCCCTTTTATGAGTTAGAAAAAGGAAGAAAAAATTAAAAAGTGAGAAAAAGTGGAATTTTTCCCACAAAAAGGAAAATAAAAACTTTCAAAAAATTATACCAACTTTTTTGTTTTGATACCAATGGGAATTTTTGTGCAACGTTTCAATTTCACTGACCTGCTCTAATATAGTAAGGAGCACCCGCCTGGAGAGGTATATCTGTGGCTTCCATAAAGGCTCAATCTAGCCTTAATCTATGAGTTTGCTTTGGGATATTCATTTACAAAAAATAAAGCTAAACGTTGCTATATATTCTGTTAAAACTTTTCTAGAAGGACACTTAGTAAGAGTCTGAAAAGCAGCTTGCAGTCCTATAAATCAAAGAAAAAGCCTACCACAAGACATTGAGAAATCCAACAATTCTGCTACATGTTATTCCAACTTCAGCAGCATGACTTTGTATCTGAGCCCAGCACTGTAAAATAAATGCATTATTTAAAGAGCTGTAAAATCAAAATCACATTTTCCTTTTTAAAAAAGTTTTGCTAACTGATTTTAGGTCAGTGTGAGCTCTTCATACAGTGACCTTGTGTTCAGCAAGCATTCTATTTTGCTTTGAATGAGATAACCATGAATGTATTCAATGGTTGATATTATTTGCAACCTAATGACCTACTTTTATTAGAGTTTCAATTTTCAACACTCTGCCATGAATTTACATTAAGAAGACCATAAATTGTCATGTATCTGATTTAGAAATGCTTTGCTTCCCTGGACACTTCAGCTTTTTGCTATTTGATGTTGTGGTATTTAACATCCTGACAGTGATATGACCCAGGGAAACCTAATATGCAGTAACAGGACCTCTTAGAAAAGAGCCTGCAAAGGGCTGTTTGTTCTGTTAGTTTTTAAACGCTACATATGTGTCCAGCAGTATATAAATGATGAGCACCAGTAGTCACCTGTGTATCTATCTTTGTTCTATAACACTCATCACTCCAGTATATAAGCACTGAACAGGCAAATTTTATGGCCAGGATGGACTTTTTATCATAATAATATATTTGTCAAATGAATGTTAAGACCCAGTATCAGAGAAGGGAGTCACCCAATAAAGATTTCTTCTGGGAGGGAAAGTGGGACATCCATCCTAGCATGTGAGAGCTCTTTTCCAGAGTGTCTAGAGAAGCACAGGACTCAAAATCCTGTGTAAAATGTGGTTACATGGATATACAGTAGAGCTGGTCAAAACATTTTTCTATTAGAAAATATTGATTTGATAAAATCAAAACGCTTCTTGGGAACATATTGATTTTGTCAATATTTTTATGGGAAATTATCAAAATATTTTGTTTTGTTTTGACTTTAACATGCCAATTTGTACATTATTGTATCACATTATATTGAAATTGAAACAATAAATTTGAACAAAATGTTTTGATAAGGTGAAAAAATACTTTGGAATCTTTCATTTTGTGAAAAATCCTGAGATTGACATTTTGTCCCAATCTGGGACAAAACCAAATTTAAAAATCTCATCTTTTCCTATGGGGTGGAAATTCTACTTTTTGTCCAGCTCTAAACTATAAAAAGAGATGAACCCAAACTCTAACCCCAGGTACAGAGCTGTTTCATTGCTGTGTAGACTTCTGGGCTTGGGCTGGAGCCTGGGCTCTAGGACCCTGTGGGCATAGGCTCTGGCTTCCTCTGGGCCTGGGGGATGCTCACCACAAGCCCCGCCCCCACCCAACACCTTCCCCCAAGTTCCCACACTGTCCCACCTCTTCCCGCCCCAGCTCTGCCCCAAGCCCCGCTTCCACCCCACCCCTTCCCCCAAGTCCCCACCCCCGCCTCACCTCTTCCTGCCCCATCTCTTCCCTGCCTCTTCCTGCCCCCTCCCCTGAGTGCACCCCATCTCCTCTCCTACACGCCGCAAAACAGTTGATTGTGGCAGGTGGTAGGTGCTGGGAGGGAGAGGGGGAGTTGATCTGCAGGGTTGCCAGCAGATGGGAGGCACTGTGGGGAAGGGGGTAGCTGGCTGCCAGTGGGTGCTAAGCACCTGCTAATTTTTTTTTGTGAGTGCTCTAGCCCTGGAGCACCCCTGGAGTCGGCGCCTATGCCTGTGGGATTTGCAGCATTAAGGATATTATCTACAGTAAATATAGGGCAGTATATAAAGCATTATTGCAGATATGCAAGTAAATATGTCTATTTAGCTTAGGTAAATTGCAAATTTTAAATGGCAGTTTGTATTACTTTCTGGTTCTCATGCACTAATACACAGGTGCAAAAATGGTTTCTTGCTACCTCCCCATGTGGAAGGCTTCTGTTTGCTCTCATTTTCAATTGTTTCTTTCCTTCTTGCATTTACATTAATGGGTATAAACTTGAAACTAGGGAAAAGCTGCTTTTTCTGAGTCATCGAGTCATTACCAGCCCCACAAGTTAAGGGATAACAAATTACATGTTGCTGAGAGTGACAATTACCCTGTTCCCCAGTCACGGAGAAGGGTTCAGTTCCTCAAAAGTATTTATGTGCCTAGCTCCCAAGAATCTGAGCCAACATATGAGTGCTCATACAGATGGCAGAAACCTAGAGTGGATGCACATGGAGAAGAGTAAATTATAATATAATTGAAGCCTATAAACCAAGATTGTGATGAGGCTAGTAAAAGTAGATTCTGAGTGCTGGGTAAATTAGCAGAGGCTGCATTTAATTTAAGGAGCTAGTTCACCTGGGTCAAGTAAGCAATCAAGTATAAAATTCAGCGCTGGCTAAGCATGACTGTACCTATTGAGTTCCTAGGGGAAAGGGCAGGTATCTGAGGGCTGTAAGGGAAACTTAAAGCTTTTCAATAGCATGAATTATTGCTTTAGCATAGCAAAGGTTAGAAAGAGCACAGGAGTCAACTGACTTTAGGGGGAATATTGGTTGTAATATGTTTGAAGCCTGATAGCATAGGCTTGCCTAAGGGCTTTACTACAGCATTAGCTTTTCTCTGGAAAGGAAGATAATAAAGAATTTAGGGCTTACTGAATTTTGTAACCGTTGTCATTTCAACTATCAGGCTGTTATGTTTATTCTCTAGAGGCCATTTGCAGATGATATGGTATATTCTGTTGGACTCTGAACTAAAACCTCTCTCAGCTTAGATGCCCGTTACAAATCCAGCGCCTTCTGATGCGGTCAAATCGTGTAAATGCTATCCCTCAATCGCAGCACTAGTTCAGGCCCCCGTCCTGCTTAAAAATGAGCCTAGGGAGAGGCTTTCTTGAACCCCAACACTTCTACTGGCAAAACAAGACATGTGAGAACAATGAAAATTTCCCAGTATGTCACCAGCTATCACTGGCTAAGAGGAGCAAAGTTAATGTGCACTTCTGCTCTGAAAAAAATCACTGTAAAAATGGCATTGTAAGGTTGTGTGTCTACTAGAGCTTAGTGATTTCAGGCCAAATTTGATCACTCTGACCATCAGTGGAGTTGTGTGTGTGTGTGTGTGTGCGCTACTGAGGACTTAATTTGGCCTGTATGATATTTATTAGTGGTATTAAGGCTCTTTCCCACTCATCAGTATTTTGACTTACAAATCCCAAGTGGAAGATAAAGGCTACAAGAGAAGAGCTCTAAAGTCTGTAGAAGAATGAGTGAGGAAAAAAGTGACTTTGCTCTCAGGGTATGAGGGTATATGGCAAATTTCCATAACCAACAATAATAAGTGCCTAAGAAATTAGGGCTCAAGCACCACAAAGCCTGCTTATAGTGCAACTCCACTCTGTAGCTGAAAAAAAGTCCCAGACTGTTTCAGTGCATTGCAATGGGGTGACTACAGTTCAGCTTCTTTAAAGAGATGTTCTGTGACCAAATGTAATTTCACTATTGGGATATACACCATTGTTCTGTGTATATTTTGCTTTAGATAAGTTTTTCATTACTTTATGATTTTTGGAAAATCCATTGGCGCAGCCCCATGATCCTTGCAGGGGAAACTGAGCGCAGAAATGCTATTGTGTCTGTTTTCAGAGTAGTAGCCGTGTTAGTCTGTATCCGCAAAAAGAACAGGAGTACTTGTGTCACCTTAGAGACTAACAAATTTATTTGAGCATGAGCTTTCATGAGCTACAGCTCACTTCATCGCTGGATTTGACTATCACTGTTGCTATGTGTTGGCCAGTTATCAAACAGTGGATTATGTACTGCTAAAGCACATGGGTCAGGTTTAAGCCATATGCCTCTTTGCAAGTATCAAAAATAAAATAAAAACCACCCACCAAAACAAAAGCAGAATATAAGCATTAGTCTGCATTAAAGGATTTTTTAAAACCCCCTATGCCGTCACTGAAGACCTTGATGGAATTGCAATCTTATTATGTATGTTATTCCTTGTTATGTTTATGAGAACAAATAAGCCATGGCCCAAATACAAACCTCTGTTAAAGCACTTAACCCAGGGCTGGATCGGGCCCAGACGATGGCATTACCAGTGACACATTTTGAAACGTGACTTGTTTTTCATAGTAGGAAGAAGATCTGCTCTGTTTGGCTCAGCTTAGGAGCTTGTTCTTTCTTCTTGGTTTAATCTTTTCTACAAGCGTAATGTCCCACATGTAAAGCAACTAAGCTGCAGCACACATGGGTGCACATGGGTGTTTCCAAGGGACTGTGCAGTCATTTCCAAACTGAATTGCTACATCTGCTCACTCATCTTTTGTTTCCTATTGTTTCTCTGCAGAAAAATTTAAAAAAAAAAAAAAACTTATTTGCAAAAAAGACTTTCACAATCCACTTGAGTTGGCAACGTTTGAAATGAAGCCCTGTTTGTTTAAAATCCTAGTGAAACTGCCAGGAGATTTTTGCTGAGCGAATAATTTCTTTAACAGGTTCTCCAGCTTTTGAACCTGACAGGGAGTTTTGAACACAGAGAATAAAATATTTTTAAGAGAACACTTTTTAAAGGAACAGAGAAAGGGGATGTGTTCTATGATTGCTTGCTGATGAGAGTGGCCTCCCTGGGTTTGACTAAAAACTAGAGCACATTGAGGTAGAATTTGGGAGGAGTCTATGGGTATGTCTACAGAAGTTCACAGACCATTGAGGAAAAGGGAAGATAGTAAAAAATTGCAGAAAGCTGGGAAGTATCTGATGCATTATACTCATCACTGGCTGAGTGCCAACAACATGGCACACCACAGAGCAATGGGTCTGCAAATGTCACACCATTGATTCATGACTTCTGATCCTTAATTTCGGGGCAATACTGAATATGCTGGAATCATTGTTTGTGCTTGTGTTGTGTAGCCATAAAAGAGCTAATGATGAAATCTCTGAAAGGATTTGTGTGTAAGTTTCTGGCATGGCAAACCTTGGTAGAAGTGAGCATGTTGTAGGGTTAGTTCCTAATGAACAAAACACAAATACCTAAGAACTTTACCATACTGAAAATTGACAATATGAAATGTGCCTGTTGTAGAACCATTTAAGAACCGATATATCCATGTTGTGTCTGCAAACTGCGGCCAGTCCTAGAGTGGCCTTAACTAACAAACGAAGTATATTGTATACTCCAGTCTCTGTGGTATGAATTAAAGGTGTTTTAGTAGAAGCCACCCACCTCTTTTAAGAGACGAGAAAGTTATACTATATTTCACATATTGGTACCCAATGGCAAAGCTCCTATTGACTTTAATGATCCAAGATCAGGGTCTCATGAGTCACAAAGTATTTAGATGAACTTACGAAAGGTACATATATACATGAGGGATCTATGCTGTTATCTGCTAGCATAACAGAGCCTTAAATGATGATCAATATTATAGTTAGTGGGCCCATCTTCAGATTTCTACTTGCTGAAGATCTCACCCTTGGTAATTATTTAAAATCTTTAAACGTGACAGTGATATATATGTGTGAAACTCTGGGGATGCCCTGTTGTCATATCATATTTTCACTCTTTGTCCGTGAACCTTGTGCCAGAATGACTTCATATAGGAAATCCCAGTGCGATACTGCAAAGGTCTGCTCTGAACTCCAGGTCCTAAAGTGACTCTCAGTTCTGTTTTTTGTACAAGCAGGGTACAGAGCAAACTATTTTAAAACACACTGTGCAATAAATTGCAATAAAGTTTATGACATGTTTTATTTATTGGTGCATGGGTGGCATTCCCTTCTTACTGCCAGATTTCTGATGAAGCTTTATTATAAATGGTCTAAAAAATTAGGCAACACTCTACCACAGAAGATCAGGACCTAATGCTTAATTACTGTGGTAATTAAGCTTTGAGATCGACATGGAGACCAGAAGAATTAAACATGAATCATGTTATGACAAAAGGTGTAACAATGATGTGCCTCTTGGTGCAAAAATTATATACTCAAAAACTCAAAGGCAAATAGGTTCATGATGTTGCCTTGGCTTCTGAGGTGTGCCAGGTGGCATAGAAGAAAAGGCAGTGATATAATGCCTTATTGGTAATGTTTTCAAGAATAGTGACCGGAGCTCCTTAAAATAGTTGTGAGACAGGAGGGAAGTCAGAAATTGTGGAAACTCCTGGATATGCCCGTTGTGGATGGTCCCAAATTGTAGGCACTAGAAGCAGTGGTGTGGGTTTAAAGAGTCATGATTAAAAATGTTACAGGAAAGATGGACTGAGGAGCAAGGAGCACCTCTTGCTGTGGCCTATAATGATTCATTCTCTGACCATGAGTGGACACTGAATAAGAGCTCAAAGTTCTAAAACGTTTTTAATTCTAGAGTGTATGATGATCTTGACAGATCTAGACTGAGGAGTCCTTAGCATGCCTCTGGCTGGACACTTTGGAGTAAAGAAGTTGATCAAAGCTTCTTCTGTCAAATGTATAAAATGGCAGATTATTGCCAGATCTTTGATATGTGTCAAAGAGTATGAAAAATAGGGGCTATGGGGGAAACTGTCCTTGTTCTTACATTACGTGCACTGTTGGTATCCCTTTTCAGAGGGTATCTATGGCTGTCATAGCATCGCTGAAAGCCCCATTGAACTCAAACTATCCTTATACCTTAGTCGTGCAGTCATCCACTATGTTGTGAGGTTCTGTGAGCTGGTGGGAGGTTTCACTAGCCAAGGAAAGGAAATAGAAGCCCAAGTATTAATCTTTTTAAGGCCCTTTCCTTGAGCTTGTTTTACTGACCTTAGAACAAAATAAAAAAAAAAAACCAAAAACCAATCAACTGAAATAAACTGGGAAATAATGTCCAGGACCTTTTCCTGCTCTGACCAACCAAAAGGACAGAAGTACATCCCTTCCTTATCGGGGGGAGGAAGAGCTCAGTGGTTTGAGCATTGGCCTGCTAAACCCAGGGTTGTGAGTTCAATCCTTGAAGAAGCCATTTAGGAATCTGGGGCAAAAATTGGGGATTGGTCCTGCTTTGAGTAGGGGGTTGGACTAGATGATCTCCTGAGGTCCCTTCCAACCCTGGTATTCTATGATTCTCTTACATCCATCTTCCGCTTCCCTTTATACAGCAGCCATGTGTCCAGCCAGGACCTATGATTAACCCTTAGCAAAGAGCTGCACCTTTACCTTGTCACAGGTACCCTGAGCCTTCTATGTGAGTATTTTTCCATTGTTCATAGCAATCTACCAGCAAAACTAGTAAAATTCAAATAGGGCAACACTTCAGGGTTTTTTTGCTACTGGTATAATCCCAGAGAGACCTGGACCTTTCTTGCCTATATAAGTGAAAACAATACTGTTATAGTCAAAGCTAAACACTGATGTACTCATAACAGCCCAAAGACAATAGCCCTTTCACAGAGTTGTTTAGAACCAAAGCATGCTCTTGTTTTTTAAAAGCCACATGGGTTAGGCTCTTAAAAAGCAAGAAACTTCATTATGAGAAACACTACCTTCCTGGAATATGTTAAAGGGATTGCAGAAATTAAGTGTAGCATAATAGAATCTCTTGTGACAAATTATTTTAGGTCCTAAAGCTTAGCATGTCCTGTTTTATCTTTTTTGACAGCTGTTCCTTGGAGCAATATTTATGATCACAATGCAGCATGCTTTGATGAGTGCATGCCATCTGCTGGAACCAAAAAGGCTTTTTACAAAGAAAATCCTAAAATGCTCCACTAGTTTTCACCCAATGCAGGGCATTTTTTTCTGTCTGATTGATTGTACTTTTTAATGGTCTCATTAACTCCCTTCTGACACAACAGAATGGCAGCATATACACTGCTGATCATGCTGGAAAAGGAGAGAAAAGATGACTATCAGGATAGACAAACATTTGTTTTGGGTAGCTGGGTGAGTTAGGTTGGGCATTCACATAAGTAGGTTGTCCAGGTGGTCTATTTTTATCCATTCCTTCTGTTAGACATGTCGGAAATACACCCTCTAAGAACAGCAAGCTAAACCGGCTAAGGCATCAATATTTTAGATAGGAGTGTGTGAATGTTGATGTGGAGTGAAAATCTTCTGTTGTACACAGGTGTAAAGTTTATGATTTTCTATATATCTGTATATAGCTGGATGGTGGTTGTTATGGTTACTCCTGTTTGGTTAACCAATATTTGGTGTGTTGTGCGTTTTTTCTATTATGAGAAGAAATTGATGATAGTCAGGTGTTCCTTTGATGCAATCCTCTTTACTTACAGAGGATGTCCACACAGTCCTGTTTCCCTGAACACAGTAGGAATCGAATAACCATTTCTTTGCTCACAATTCCAAGCCTCTTTCCAGGCAACACCCAAAAAGTACTCTTAGCTTCTTCTCAGGGCCCTGCTACAAGTGCTTCTCTGTCTGTCGGGCTTCCTTGCTGCCTTCTTTTTGTGCTTCTGTGGTGTTTCTCCTGCTTTTGTCTCCTGGTCTCTGGCTGCCTTTTGCACACACAGAGTATGTTTTCACTGCACAGGTAACCTGGGTTTTTACGTTGGTTTTTAGCCCAAATATGCCTCCCATTCACACTGAAAAACCACTTTCAGCTGATCTGGCTTACTTGGCCGAGGGGTGGGTTTGAGCCCATGCTCTGCTTTCACTTAGGCCATGTCTAAACTTACAGCAGCACGGCTGTACTGATGCAGCTGTGCTGCTGTAAGAGCGCTCATGTAGCCACCCTACGCTGACTGGAGAGAGCTCTCCCATCGACAGAATAAAGCCAGCTCAATGAGTGGCGGTAGCTATGTCGGTGGGAAAGCGTCTCCCATCAGCACAGCGCTGTGCACACGAGCACTTATGCTGGCAAAACTTATGTCGCTCAGGGGTGTGAGGTTTTTTTCACATCCCTGAGTGACAAAAGTTTTGTTGACATATGTGCTCGTGTAGACGTGACCTTAAGGCTGGAACCTGCCCACTTTGCAGTGAGTTTCCAGGCAAAATTGCTTGAGTGCTGATAGTCATTCAATGTCCTTCTCACAATTCCCTTTGAAGGATAGACAACTTCTCTCACAGCTGACTAGGAAAGAATCCTAGAGCTTGTCTGTACAAAGAACTGTGGAATATTCCCCCAGCTGTACGTGGGCAAGTGCAGAAACAGTCAGTACACAGTAACGCAGGCAAGGCTTTGCAGTGGGAACCCCAGACCTGGGGTATGCTAACGTGGGGGTTCACACCCATGTGCCAATCACCTGAGTTAACTGTGTACTAAAGACCTATCCCCAGGCACACAGCTGAAATCAAATCAATGTCCTGCCCCTGTGTTTAGCAGAGCCCTGGAAACTTTTTTGGACCATATGGCTTAGCCAATGCCTAAAGTGGTATGTGGTCTAATCTTTGGGGTGGTTTTTCATTGTTGCAGCTATCACTCAATAAAGAGACATTTAATTGTTTCCTCATTTAGCCTGAATGGAAGGCAGCTATCACTCCCAAGAGCTTCAATGAGGTGGTATGATTACCTAACCCCAGAACAACATTATACATTATTATGTATTATTTATACAGTGCCTTACTTCTGCTAACACTCACTCTACAACCTATCCTGGAAAACGATCCCTCACTCTCACAGACCTTGGGAGACAGGCCAGTCCTCGCTTACAGACAGCCCCCAAACCTAAAGCAAATACTCACCAGCAACTACACACCACATCACAGAAACACTAACCCAGGAACCAATCCCTGCAGCAAACCTCATTGCCTATTCTGTCCCCATATCTTCTCTAGTGGCACCATCAGAGGATCCAACCACATCACCATCAGAGGCTCATTCACCTGCATGTCTACTAATGTTATATATGCCATCATGTGCCAGCAATGCCCCTCTGCCATGTACATTGGCCAAACCGGACAGTCCCTATGTAAAAGAATAAATGGACACAAAGTGGACATCAGCAATGGTAACACACAAAAGCCAGTGGGAGAACACTTCAATCTTCCTGGACATTCTAGAATAGATTTGAAAGTAGCTATATTTGAACAAAAAAACTTCAGAAACAGACTTCAAAGAGAAACAGCAGAACTAAAATTCATTTGCAAATTTAACACCATTAATTTGGGTTTGAATGGGGACTGAGAGTGGCTGGCTCATTACAGAAGCAGCTTTGCCTCTCCTGGAATTGATACCTCATCTATTGTTGGGAGTGGACTACATCCACCCTGATCGAATTGGCCCTGTCAACACTGGTTCTCCACTTGTGAGGTAACTCCCTTCTCTTCATGTGTCAGTATATTTATGTCTGCATCTGTAACTTTCACTCCATGCATCTGAAGAAGTGAGGTTTTTACCCACGAAAGCTTATGATCAAATAAATCTGTTAGTCTTTAAGGTGCCACCAGACTCCTTGTTGTTTTTGACTCTACAAGAAAGAGTCTCTGTGTAACTTATATGCTGAGGAGGCAAGAAAAGGTTGTATCTTACAGTACAGGGCAGGCTATCATTAAATACCAAAGTTTTCCTGAAGTGTGAGAGAATTCCCAGCTTTGGTGGGAGCCAGGTGATTTCTGGCATCAACCTTCCCCAAATATCCATCCATAGTCAGACATTTTTCTGCAGCCCACAGACCATTGTCCACATTCCCACTGTAAGTGAATATGGGTGAGCACACTTCTTTGTGAATGTTTGACAGTATCATAAAACTACTGCAAACTTGGCAATCTTAGCCCAAGAAAAGCCTGGCAGTGCTTTCATGGTTCAGGATGGAGGCGCACTGGCTCAATTGTATGAGAAACTGTGCTTGGTGGCTGTTCTTGTCCCATATTACAGATAGCTCCTTAAACCATAGTACTGAGACACAATAGTGAGATGCATAACTGTAAGCTGCAATGATTGATTACTTACACTGTATAGATATTCACACAATGCTGACTAAATTCCCAGTCCTGTCTCAGCATGGAATAAGATCTGTGGAAAACCTGGGATGGATTCCCTGGGCCAAGGTGTGTGTGTGTGTATGTGTGTGTGTGTGTGTGATGAAGTGTTGGTGAGAAATTTGGAAGGGGTAATATACCCAGAGACATTACCTTGCCCTATAGTGTGTGTGTGTGTACATACACACACAAAGGCCAGTATTTGATCAATAGATACCTTCAGATTAGTTTTGATAAATGTTATAAAAAGTCTCTATGCATGAAGCACTGAAAACCTGTCTTATGTAATGACTATTCTAATTGCCACCACTTCAAAATGAGGCTGCAATGTGTGACCCATGCACTGAGTCATGGAGTAAATACGTAAAGCTCAGAGCTCACTACAGCAGATGTCACAAACAGATGCATTTTCTTCTCCTCTGATCCCAAGTACTGTGAATTCTGGTGCTGCTGTAGCATGTTAGCTTTTCTGCTCTGACAGCATTTCAGCCCTGCTATAGCAAAGCACTTACGCGTGTGCTTAACTTTAAGGACATGCTCAAGTGGTTGGCTGAATTGGGGACTTAACCAATGGAAACACATCAGGGTAAATATCAGAATGTTTTGCCAAAGAAAGGACCTAGCATCCTTGTGGTAAAAAGGGAACAATTTAATAGCTGTTGAATTATTCACAAAATTACCAAGGAAAGCAGACCTTTAGCCAAAGGCTTGGACACACCTTTGCCACTCTATTGTATGATAGGCTGAAAACTTTGTGAGTCCTTCATGCTTGAAAGCCATAATACTGTGAACCATTGATATATTGATTAGCTAGGTAACCATGAACCTTAGCAGGATAGGAGCTGGGTTTTTGTTGTTGTTATATATAAGGCCATTATTTTGGTTATTTGAAAATGTTATTGGCTGAAAGAATATTTTTGAACAGTGCTTAAAAATAGCAATATCGGAGCAAAGAAACTAAAATTCTATTTACTGGTTCTGTTGCAGATTTCTAATAATCTGACGAAAGCTCTAGTTCCAATGCACCACACTCCAGACATTATTCAGTCAGAACAGAACACCTCTGGATCATTTACATTTATGGTCATTCCCTGCCAACGGTTTTAGGGAAAGGATTATTCTGTCAAAAAACATGGTGCATGGATACTATGATAATGGACACATTAGAAATGTGATACATTAGATAATGTTGTGGTAATACCCACATTTTGGAGTAAGATTAATGCCCAAGTTAGGGTAAAATTTGTGGTGTCTACCCTTTTTTCTAGTTAATAGTTGGGTGGCTTTCCATAGAATCACTTTCCAAGTTTATTTTTAAAGCAAAATAGGATGACTGTAGTTTATTTAAATCTGTCTCACTGTAGAGAAAAACAACCCAGTAAATGATAGTTTATTGCTGATTTTGCAGCGGATATTATTTTATGTATTTAAAAGTCTGTTTTTTTCTGTAAACTCATTAAGAATTGTACAAGACAAAGTAGGATGGGGGTAGGGACGAGTTAAAGTTGACATTGAAACAAACTGTCTGATCTTTGAATATTCTAAAGTGACTGTCCCAAAAATCCTGCAGGTAATGATGTAATCAGCCAGTTTAATCACTGTACTTTTCTGCCTTATTAACTAGAAAGTTATACCAATCAAAGGACATCAGCCTATACCTGAGACAAGCTTTACATGCCCTGGGGCTTGAAGAATTTGCAGCCAGGCATTTATTGTGAACTATCTTCAGTTGTCATAGATATGTCTCCTTCTAAGGTCAATGCATAACTATCAACCTATAAATCTCATACTCACTTCATTAGCTTCTAATACAAAGACCCTCTCAGTTATAAGGCTACAGATGTAGAGCTCTTAATTCTATAAGGACTGTGGTTACATTTCTGCTATAAAACCAATTCAATAAACAAGTTCTTGCTGTCTTCGTGGAATGTTTTAATCCGGCCACTTCCGCTCTATTATGTGTCTAACATGTCAGTACTGTCCAAGTTCCGTCACATTCTTCTGCTAGTGCGTAGCAAATCATTACCCGAGCCATTCTCTCCTGAGATAGTATGCATTTAAATCTGTGCTTCATGCACATAACCTATCTTGCTAAGCATTACAAAATAGGCAAATGTGTGTGCATTTACAAGAGAACTGTGACCATCACCAGATGTGACAAGCAAGCTCCTTCAGCTGGAGGAATGGAATGGATAACGTAAAATCTAAGCGTTCCCCCCACAGGAATTACTTGAAGTATCTGATTTGAAAAGGAATGTTCAGCAGTTTCTTTGAAAAATCTTATTTTTTTTCCCCCGCATCTGTTTCAGTTCCTTCTCATCTAATGCAGTTGTTATCAGTTTCTCATTGCTTGGTGGCCTGAAATACTGGGAGATGAAAAGTTAACTGCATTGTGCTGCACACTCTAGCTGTACTCCTGCCATTTAAAAAAAAATTAAAAATGTAAATTTCTGGATTAGTATAAAATCACTGTTCTGGGAAAATGTCTAAACCAAGCCTAAATCAATCACTCTTTTCTTTAATTTGATTAGATTGAATTAAAATAAGTTACATTTCTTGCCAAATTCACTTGACCTTAAGGGGATTTAGGAAAAGAACCGCTTAGTTCAATTGGTGTCAATAAGAGTTTCTCACCAGCCATGTAAGTGTGAAATATATTTGTTACAATACTGTCTGCTTTCCTGTTTAAATTGCAGTTATGCTGTTCTGAATTCAGGACTTGTATGGTAATTATCTAACAAAGAGAAAATCTCTTCTATCGTTTACCATATATTAGAGATGAACCTAAGGGGGTGTGGGGACTGATGTAAAATGGAATTGTACCAATTTATCCCAGCAGAGAATTTGGCAAAATTCTGATCCAACTTCCCCTCAAAGCCTACGGGGAGTTGGGATTTTGGATCAGAGATGGGAACCAGCCAGAGCTTCCTCCATTTTTGAGGTGTTCAGCTTTGGGCTTTTGGTTTGGGCTCTTCTCTATCACGATGTAATTAAACTATAATCACTCCATCCACTTTGTTTTAATAATGGGATCATGCTGACTCCGACCCCTCTTTCCCTATCCCCTGTACTTGAAACTTGTGAAAATGAATTTTAGAGTGAGTTGTAAAGGCCTTTCTAAGTCAGACAGTGTAGAAGCCAAGTTTCAGAGGGAAGAAAGCCAATCTGAACTAGTCACGATGCTCTGAAGTCATGCTAAAATTTGGCTTTAATGAGAATCCTTTCTATTTCCTGCTCTGTTTTTAAGTTAGTTTTGGAAACTGTATGTTTAAAAGAGTAGTTCTGGAAATCCTTAAAATCCCCACTCCTAGTGTGGCTTCATTCTGATGTTTAGCTGCCTTAACTTCATTGACTTCAGTGGGGTTTTGCCTGATTTACACTGGTGTGAGAGCTCAGACACCATGTCCCTGTCTCGAGTGCTGAACACTTCCAGCCTGATTCTCCAGTTGCCATGCATACTGTGGAGTAACTTACGCCCACTTCAAGCTCTGTGTAAATGCTACCAGCTCAGAATTCTCACTTACATCAGTGATAGTGTTTTACACCCACTTTTCACTCATGCCAGTCATATTGTTGTGTCCAAAAATGTAGCAGGATTAAAAAAAGATGAGACATTTCTGTGAATAATAGGAATATCTACAGTTACTTTAGATAAAAGAATTTTTAGAAGGGACACCCTCATATTTTGGGGCATAAGCCAACCACTTAGAGTATGTCTACACAGCAAAGAACAATCTGCAGCTCCTTCCTCTGAAGCAGCTGCTAATGGCCACTGTCAAAGAGAAGGTACTATGCTAAATAGTCTGTTTTACCCAATACATCTATTCCTCTGTTCTTAGGTTCCATTTTGCACAGATGGAAATGATCTAATACATGCAAGGCAGCAGGGAAACAGGCCTTGACTGTAGCATTGTCTTTATTTATTTCTTCCACGCCCACTGGTGTCCTAGGTAACTCACAGAAAGACAGACAAGCATGGTACCTGCCCTAACAAGTTTACATTCTAGAATTCTGACAACAAATGAAAAGGGAGAGCTACCTAAACAAGATTACACTGTGATTCTGTTTCCTCATGTGTTCTTTGTGAGCAGAGCTTTCTGTGGGGGGTGAGGGGTTGGAGAGGTGAGTAGTGAGTCCAATTCTACATTTCCTGGCAGAAGTTTTATTAAGTTATTTGATTTAATTTTTACATTTACAATGGTTGTCATTAAAATCATAACAAATATCTTTGCAAATCATTAATGTTACCATGGTATTCAGGATGCTGCTTTGGTAATTCCTATAGTAAGTCTAGTAAATACCGTAAGCACCATGGTAATATTATAGATTGCACTTGTAAAAGTGAAGCACAATGTATTTACTGGTGACCCTGTCACCTGTGTTGTTCTGGTATCCAGTTAGGAAAATATCTTGCAAGATCTTTAACATCTGATTTTTCCAGGCAAGCAAAGGATTCCAATGTTGTTTCTCCTTCCTCTGCTCTCCCCAAAACATCCTTATAATTGTGTAGGGAGACCAGATCTTGCTGTTTGCTACAATTGAGGGTGGTGAGAATGGGCAATAAGGCAGGAGTTGGTCAGCTTTAATCAAGTGCTGTTGATTTGAAGGGAATGGATATAGATAGACCGCATAGTGTTTACAGCTCCAGAGCCATCTGGGATTCTACCATTCTGTGTCTATATACTGCATGTTCTGTCTGGCACTGGAAGAGTTTAGCTAAATTCCAATATTCATGGCCTCAGCCCATATTTTGAATGCAAATTAAAGTACTCTAGTCTCAGAAAATCTTCTTAGCATTAAGTACCATTGAAGCTGTCTTTGTTCATTTTCTAAATCCTCTTTCCACTCTCTGGGAAGGGTGATATGGTTTATTCTGGCTCATTACAAGAGACTAGAAGACTCTTTACTGTAGTCACAAAGAATCCTGGAACTGTAATAAACTTGGCAGACTTCACAAATGAAAAAAGTGTACTCTAGTGGGGGGGTGCCAAGGGAGGGAGCTGAAATACACAATGTCCAGTTTTTTATGGTGAGTGTGTGTACAAAAAGTGGTTGCTGAGTGTGATTCTCCTACTTGAGGTGCAATACTATTATGATACATCAAAATAATTATCACCTGGAATTACTACCAAAACCACTAACAATAAACCAGTGATTAACAGAAAGAAAGTGATCTTTCCACAGAAGAAATAGCTGTATGTAATACAGCACTCTACGACGTTCAATACATATTAATAGCAGATAGTAAGTTGATATATTTTCTGTTAACTGTACTTTTTCCTGTAACAGTCATATTTCACCTGTAGCTTGTTGGCAACATATAGCTTGTGAGCTTGCAGTCTGAGACTTCCCTAGATTGCAAACCAGGCTTCTTAAAGTATCTCATTAAATGGATTTTTAGTACTGTTGAAGACTCAAGAAATTTGAAGCTGTGGTCTGATCTACACTAGGGAATTAGGTCAACAGGAGGCAGCTTAGGACAACCTAACTATGGAAGAATCTACACTTTGCTCCTGCCAATGTAACTGCCCTGCAACCCCGACTTAATAACTCTACCTCCATGTCCGGTGTAGAGTCAAGGTCGAAGTAGTTACGTCGATGCAGCGTCACTGTAGATATGGCGTTGCTTTTGTCAACTGCTACTGGCTTTCAGGAGCCATCTCACAATGCCCCACGCTGACAGTACAATCAATACAAGTGCTCCTGATGAGGTCATGCCTCACTGACATAAGGAGCCACGTGCAGACACACACAAGTGATGTCATTTCTGTGGCGGCTGTATGTAGTTATGTCAACTTAATTTTGTGGTGTAGGCATGGCCAGAAGTTCTTTAACCACACGACAAGCACAAGACAGATGTAGGCTCCTCCTTGCCCCTGCCCTACAAACTCACTCAATGCTTCAGTCATCTTTTTTGGGTAAGACCTAAGCTGAGACCCATGTTGATTTGATTTTTGCCCTCGCTGCTGAAATGGCTAACAAGATTTTTACTGTCAATGCTGATTTTTGAAGGATGTGGATATTTGTTCTCCAGGAATTAGACCATGATCAACTCTTTTCACATGGGATATCAGACATCAAAAATGTTTGGTCACTCCTGATCTGTACTAGATTTGAACCGCTGCCTGAGAAATGAAAAAAAACTCTGGGCTTGTTTACATGAGGATCTTGACCAGAATAGCTATTGTGGAATAGTTTATTCCACAATAGCTATTCCAGTCAATTTCTCCATGTAGACAAGCCCTCTGTATTCCATTATAAGCATCCACTAGTGACCTCTACTATCTCCTTATCTATGCTTGTTTCTGAATTTGTATTTAACAAAGAGCAAAGCGAGCATCGCTATATTTATAGGAGTAGGATAAATTCAGATAAAGAGTGAGAAATTCTATTATCTTATACACATATGAATGACATTCATTTCAATGGCAATTTCTTCCAGCCTTATGTATGGATACAGGACTCAGTCACCTAACCAGCAGCTTTTTGGTCAACAGATGATCACAAATATATTAAGGGCTAGCATGAGGGAATGGACAGCTCAGTGGTTTGAGCATTGGCCTACTAAACCCAGGGCTGTAAATTCAATCCTGCAGGGGGCCATTTAGGGATTGGGGCAAAAATTGGGGATTGGCCCTGCTTTGAGCAGGGGGTTGGACTAAATGACCTTTTGAGGTCCCTTTCAACCCTGATATTCTATGAATACTGGTTCATCCATGGCTATTCTTGGCCACTGAACTGTCATATCAAGACCCTTTGCTTCCACCTAGAAAAACACTACTGGAAATAAGAAGAAGCTTATTTCTTCATAATAGCATACTGTCCAATAATTTCCCACACTGGTAATGAATCTCACCAAAAAGAGCTCATGTTCATGTTGAACTCCAAACCATACAATATGCTTTTCTCCTTCTTTAATAAGCTTTCCCAAGTTAACCAAGGTCAGTGCATGTCTCTCTGTCTCTTACTTGCGTGCCCCTTTAATCTCCTTATGTTTTCTCAGCTGCTCCATGTCACACACAGACACACCACTAGTGTAAGTTTCTTTTAAGGCTTCAGCATATCATTCAGCCCAGCTACCTTCTGCTGTCACTTCCCTGGAGCAAGAGCTCTCCTCCTCTTCCTCTCAATTATGCAGGTGTGTCTAAGATGTGAAGATCTGGCCAACTGATGGACAAAAGATAGGAATACACAAACGGAAGGACTCCAGTCCACCAATGCTCACCTTCCCAAAATGGAAGGGAAATGATTGTGTGGGATATGACCACTCATCCCGAATGTATGACTCCTAATTCATGTTCTCTTGATTTAGTGCTCTGTTACAAATAAATGACTAGAGTCGGGCGGAGAAAGGTCACAACTAAAACTGGTCAAAAATTTCCATTGAAACAATTTTTTGATGGCAAACTTGGGTTTTTCACAAATTTTTCATGAAAAGTTTGTTTTCTGCAAACAAATTTTGATTTTTTTTCTCCAGAACCAAAATATTTCCTCTTGAAACATATTTTTATTAATATATGCTGCAGCCATACCTCCTCGGATTTATTGTTTGGTTATCTGATCTCCGCATTCTCCTCTATGGTATGGGCTCCCCAGCCAGACTACCTCTCCCATGGTGCACCACCTGCCCTCACCAAGAGATGTAGTCTGACCAGGGAGCCCAGCCTATAGAGTAGAAGGAGGGCATGAGGCACCACAGTTAAGTTCCCAATCAAAATACTTTGGTTTTCAGCCCAAATGTTTCAGGTTTTGATTTTTCTCCCAGAAGCCAATATTTTCCATGGGGAGGGGAACTTTTTTCCCAACCAGCTCTAGTCAGAACCCTCAAGATCCCTGTCCACATGCCTTGGAAGTAAATGCCTTCCTCATGCAATATTTTGCCAGCTATTTCAATCTTGTGCCATATGACCTGGAATGACCATGTTAACATTTTGGATCCCATTTGGAGAGGTGCTCCTGAACCAAAATCTCAGATCCAAGCATCTTAACCAAATCTTCACAATTCTACCTTATCTCTAGGATAGGTTGAACCATAAGATGGTAGCCAGATGTCCTTGAATTTTAGGAAAGTTTGGATTATAGTCCAGGTTCAATTATCCAAGTTCAGCTCAGTCATAACCTGAGATCCTTCCATTACTCATTTAATGTTGCCTTTTTTCCTTGAAGCCTAGCCATGCAGATTATGCCAGTACCTCCTGGATGCACAGAGTGACACACATGTGCACTGCATCTTTCCTTTGCTTAAAATCTTGGTAAAAATATGTTAAAAGAAATCCGAACCAATCAACCATCCTCTGAATGTGCAAAAGGGACTACTTGCCCCATCACAACTCACCCAAATTCAAACCAGTCTCCATCTGAACACAGAGTCCCACCTCCTGTCTGAGTGGCTAGTTCCCTAGTACATTTTAAATTTTCTACTCCTAGGCTTCATAGCTAGAAGTTGCCAGACTATGGTAGTGGCCAAAGTGTAAGGCTTTTTCACACTCAAACTAAAAAATGCTTTTGCTCAAACTTTCTAGAAAAATTCACTTTTGGGTGGAAACCAAAGCTCAAAAATTTCAGCCATAAAGGGTGAAACTTATGAGCAACTGAAAACAAGATTATAATGGAATAGTTTTAGTTATCCACCCATAATAAATATTGTCACTAATTCTCCAGGTATAACACTGAGATAACCAGCAATAGAGACTCTTAATTATTATGATATAATGTGATAAGTTATGATAAATTTAGGACTTATAGAACAAATTTAAAAATTAAAACATATATTTTGTAATTTAAACAATGTGTTAATAAGGATGTCACAATGACATCAAATTATACCATGAAAAATATATTTAGGAAGAATGCAAAATACATATTTACTCATTAGCTAATGCAGATTCTATAATAAAAACAATCCTTTGGACTTCTACAGGATCTCAAAATGCTTTACAAACATTAAGGAACAAAGTATCTATTGAAAATTTATTCATTTTTCTGTTGGTGAAAATGAGCCATGGAGAAGCTAAATCATTTGTACAAGATCATACAGAGAGTTAGTTTCAGAACCAGGAATAAAGCCTGCATATCATGACTTCCATTGCAATATTCAAAAGACTAGACATTTGCTATAACAAATGGTTCAGTTATGTTATATGGAGTTCAAGTTATCTAAGTAATTAATAGATCAGAAAACTTTTCTTCTGTTTCCACTGCTTCCAGCAAAGTATTACATAAAATTTTCTAAGATTCAGCTATCTAAACCAAGAACAAATTAATGTTTCTTTAAATCTCCTTAATTCCCAAAAGAAATCTATAAACCTGGGGTTTTAAAGATAACCTGCTAACAAGAACAGTTATTCAGACTCCACTGATGTGATTTATTTGTTATTGTCGATCTATGAAAGTACTCACTACCCCTCTCTATCTCTTCTTTGCAAAATGATCTTCAATGTGCTATGCCTGACTGTATTCTTGGTTTTAAAAAAAATTACAGTGATTGGCTTAGAGATCTATGTAAGCCCTCCCATATGCTTGATTTTTCAGGATTTAAGGCTCACATTGACAATGCAACTTGTTGCAAGTCCACAGCACTCCAGAACAATCAGAGTGGTTTGCACAATAAATTCCATGGACCAAATCCTGACCCACACTACATTTCTTTACAACGATTACACAGACATTAAGCTGCCCCAGGTGGGCTCTTGAGGATTTTCCCAATAGGAGGAAATTTCCAGGTGGCTAAAGCTGTGTTTGCTGGCTCTGAGCTCCACCTCCAGATTCCTCCTTCACATAATGGGTGTGTCATGGGTATGGCCAGAATGCTGCTGCACTCTAGCAAACCACTGGCCTTAAATCTGCCCCCAATTTATGCCAGCAGCCAAAGTGGCCCCAATAGCCCCAGGGATCTGAACAGCATGATGGTAACATATAGCCCCCTTTGATTTGTTCCCTGAGGTCATATGCAACAATCACACATCCTCTCTGCCACAGTCCTCAGACTCAGTGACAACACGTTGCATATTTTGTATCATTCTACTATTTGCCTTTGTTTATTTTGTAACCTCTCCCTGAATGTTGCAGGTTCCCCCCGTCCCCTTACCCCCACTTACAATGGGGAGGGAAAATATACCAATCTCAGCTAAAAATAGAGAAGGATAATTCCAGAGAAATCTGGTCTGACCACTGACATTTCTACTTACCGATACACAAACATTGGTTCCATGACTTACAGCAGAGAAGGTCTGACTCATCTTTAGTATTCTGATTTGTAAGAGGCTTTTAACTAGACTCTCTTATCAAACCTCTAGTGTTTATTCACTCCATTCATGATGTCATGTCAAAGACTAATGATGAGGAATTCCTATTGATTACTTTCCTGGCTTTGGAGCTCAAGGCTGCTAAATGATTATTTGGGCAGTGTGTAATGCAGGCATGGCAAAATCATCTTACTTCTTCATCATTGTTTTAAAGATATAAGGGCTAATTTTTCAATGTGGGCATCTGAAGTTAGGTACCCAGAACACCGACCTTTAGAGGCTCAAAACTTGAAAATTTGGACCACATGACCTTCATTCCCTTTGTTCAAGACAATTCCTATCACTTTGGTTGAAATGCACACCTGTCCTCTATGTGTAGGTTGCAGCCTGCAGAGCACATGGGCTGGGTAATAATGGCGATTCAGCAACCTACATATGAAATTATTTTTCCTGGATCCTTAACTTCTCTTCTGAGGCATTCAGAATATTGGCCTGTTCCTGACTCATGAGATGACTACCCAGTTACTGGAATGCCCCATAATACCTGCTTAAAGAGATCACAACTTATCAAAATAAAAAAAAAGTACAACTTGTATTATTTTTAATATAAGCAATTTGGAGCCTGAAGGGTTCAATCAGATTAAACGGAGTATCAAATTAGTCAGTGATTTAATTACAGCAAGTGGAAGGCGGAATAGATCCATGGGATTTCACCTCAATTTCCCTCTTAATCCTCCTTTGTCCCAGAAAAAACACTCATGTTGGAGGGATCTCTCCTTTGGGCTGGAAGGCTGGATGAGGCTGTTTTTTGGAGCTCCTCAGTAGAGGTCCTGGCTCATTCACTGGGGATTGCTGGTACACCTCACCCCAACCTACATGTATCCTGGAGCTGAATTAGCTGTATCAGCAGTCCTCTCAAGAACTGAACTCCTCTGAATATGCACCATCTTAATGGTGCTGGAGTGAAATTAATCAGAGCAATAATTTAGGGGAACACCCTCAATAAAAAAAATGTTGCCTAAAATTTCTGAAAAATCAAAAGAAGATGGAGAAGGAAAGAATGGAAGTATACATGGAGCTTTTCTTTACACCTATGGAAAGCAACCTTCCTGTTCAGTACTCTCCCTGCTATACATCTGCCTTCTCATTGTGTAAGTCACACCCATTTGCACACCTATTGAATATCAAATATGCAGAAGTTGCACCATCATTCACATTACCAGTGAATTTGGGCCCACATGACTACCTATAAAATACAGAAGAGAAACCATGCTATTCACAAGGTTGGGTCAAAAGCCATGCGAAAAGACTTTCCAATATGTAACTTATATGTAAACCAAAAGGAAGTATTTAGCAATCAAAAGCTTCTCATCTGCTGTTATCACCACATTTACTTTAGTAAAGTTCAGAGTGATGAATGCCATATCATCTATCTGGCCTGAATTCCACTGAGGTTTATGGTTTGGAATGAACAAGGTCTTATCTTCAGGACCAGTCACTAAAAGCGTTCCTTCTGAAACCTCCACTTATTACTGGGGTTTACACTGTAGCCAGGAGTGCTGCTTCCTTTCCAGCAATAAAGCTATACAAACCCTAGACTCCCTGCAGTTTGTATCCAGCAGCAGAGCCCAGACAAGAGATGTTGCCTGTGTTCCGGAGTTAAGACCTATTTCCTTATGCTTCGTCACATTTCTTTGCCTTGAATTGGTCCTATCATGTACTGCTACCCTCACGTTTGGCAGGCCACTGTCATGATAACTTTGAGAAGATGAAAAGACAACTAATAATGGGAGAATGGAAGCAGAATGAGGATTTCCATCCACCCAATAGCTTTCTCCGTTCTCCACAGAATGCAAACTATATCCCTGTTGATAAAGCTGGAGTTGTTGAGAAATTTATGAGAAACCATACTGCTCTTCTGATGTTGTTATGCATTTTCCAAGTGTCTTCTATCTGAAAGTCCTCAAAGCACTATTCGCAGGCATGAATTAATTAAGGCTCAGTTCACCCTATGTGAGACACTGGTGAAATTCAGAGCAGAACTGGTCCCTCTGGGTATCAAATACAAAACCTATTGCCCATGTGTGATTGAAAATGCTTTTTCTATTATTTTGCCTGTTATATAAAGTTATATCTACCCATTATCCATTTATTTTGAAGATTGCAGTTAAACTTACGCAATTCTAATAAAAAGAGAGATTCATTAGTCCTTTGTTTTTAAAAGAAAGCCCTATCTTTTGTCTTCTTACATTGAAAAGACCACTACTTATTGCCTAACTTCCCAGGTCTCTGGCCTTCCATCCTATGCTTGCAGTAATGATATCTCCACCAACCAATGGGGCATGGAGATGACAATAGGTTTTTATCAGGTTCTTTTCTTTTGAAGTGGAAATTCTAAAGCTTTAACAATGTCAGCACAAACTGTGGTTAACACCCCTTCCGTCTTTCCCAGGACCCTTCATAAAATGGGAAGGACAATGCCATGTATCAGAGATTAGTCCCGACACTGGTGAACTTAATCCTTGACAAATGACGAGTTCCAAATGTCTGTTGGGCCTTCCAGTATGAGGACAATGTTGTATCGATATGTCAGCCAGCATTGACCCAAAATTCTGAAGTGAGTATTTGTCCCAAAGGATCAATTTAAAAAGGAATACCAAGCCCTCAGGTCCAACAGAGCCACATTCAGCAGTAGAACCTGAGGAGAATGCAACTGTATCTTAAAGCCACCTTCGTATTCCTCTGATCTTATGAGCAGTCAGGGCTGATTCTCCCCCAAACACAAATTATACTTTGCTTAAAGTCTGTGAGCCAGAGTCTGTTCAGCTTCAGGTCTGCTCTAATTTATGTCAGTAACTGCCTCCTATGGATCATTTTATCAGCCTGGGAATGCCAACAATTCTAACCTCATCCCCTCTTGCCTGTTGCAAGTGTGTGTGTGGGGAGGGAGAGGTGAGGGGAGAAGGGGTAGGGAGGAGGTGCCATACAGCAAGCTCTGCTAGCTCTGGGCCATCCAGGACTTCCCTGATACACAGGCAGCATTCCATCCTCTTTGTGCCACGGGTGCAGCAGAAAAGGGACAGAGCAGAGACAAAGGATTGGCCACATTGAATATCAAATCTGTGCAAGTTACAGCACTTCACCACTTCCACTATTATTTGTATCCCCATTAAATAACTCATATTCATAGGGCTGTTTCTAAGGCCACAGGAAAAGATCTTGCAACATTTCATTAGGCGTAAACTAGAAAAAGAATACTCAGGCAGGAGTTTCCTATCTGTTGCCCTTTTACTTGGCTGCAGTTCAAAGTCTTTTACTTGGCCTGACTTCCATTGGGTGAGGTTTTGATGGGGCGTGGATGGGATCTTATCCCGAGGCTGTCACTGGAAGGGGATTAGAGGGTGACACCGTAACATTCAAGAGTAGATAAGTAGCAACGGGCAAGATGTGAAGGGCAAGAAAGACTATGGACACTGCCACCTTGAATAGAGGCTCACAAGTACGGTTGGGCTTCATGCCTTCACGGGAGAACTCAGTAAGGATGAGTCTCCTTGTGCCTCTCTTCCCTGCCACACCGCCACAAAGACTGAACATAATAGAGAAAGAAAGCCCCTTTTGAAATTGACTTACTAGGTCCTGATTCTGCAGCCCTTTCTGATGTTGAGCAGCACTTACTCTACAAGAGTAGTTCTATTGACTTCAATTGGATTAGTGCTTCTTCCATTTAGTAAAGGTTGCAGCATTGGTAAATGTCCTAAGGAATCAATAAAATGCACCAGACCCAGGATCCCATTTAGTTCAGTACCAAATCTAAGCATGGGAAATGTTGGCCCTTAACATTTAATATTAGCTAGTGTAACGCATCATAAAAATTGAGTGGTCATTTTTAAAAACTATTTAATGTCCAGTAAACGTGCACTAGCTCTCAAGCTGCCTGGCCCAAATGGAAAGAAAATACCAAATGGGGTGAAGACTCAAAATGAGGGGGAGGAGAAATCAAAGCATAGTAAAGTAAATGGTTCTGGCAACTTAAATCAATGCCTCCTTCACTTCTTTAGTACATGCTGACACACACATATCTAACTTCAGTTTCACAATTTAGCTTTTTGACATAAATGACTTATACAACAGAAAGGAGAGAAAAGCACATTCTGATGGAATACATTTAGATCTAAAAGTTAGGAAAGTCTGTCACTAAGATGAGCACTAAAAAGGTATGAAACTCTCATTAATATGAAGGTAGAAGCATTGGAGCTAACAAAATGCAATTTATTAGTCATATGGAGTGGTTTAGGCTTAGATAATATCCTTTTAAAGATTCAAGAAGCTTTTCTGTGACCTGAATGGGAATGAATCATGGCAGACAACAAACAGCCAGTGATAACTACTATAATCTCTTTGCAAATTTGCTCTGCTTCCCAAAGCAGATTTAACCATTAATTGGTTACTTACAGGGAAATTCTGGCCAATCAGAATGAGAAATAGGTGGTGTGTGGCCCAGTGTCCGGTCACATTCTGTATTAGTTGTACATTTGTGTTCAAAACTGACCTATGTTCACAGTTGAAAAAACAAACAAAAAAATCAATCCCAGTTTCAACAGAATTGCTGGCAGCCATGTGACCTCTGAGTTGCTGATAGTAAGGACAGATCTGGGTCTGTCCAAGTCCAGATTTGTTGATCTTTTGGACTGTAAGACTCACCTTGTTTTTCCTGGCTTATATGGGGGGAAGGAGGCTGGATAGGATTGTCTGGAGAATGGAGAGAGGATGGGAAGAAATGGAGAGGTCTTTTCTCTATCGTCTATTTTTATATACTTTGCTTGAAGCCTGTGGGTCAGATTCTCAGCTGACTTCAGTGGAGCCATGGTCATGTACGCTAGCTGAGGATCTGGCCCTGTGGATGAAATTCACCCTACAAACACAATGAAGCATGCATACTGATAAGCTGGGGAGACAGAATTTGGGTTTCACCAGGGGACAGCAGATTTACATTTCCATGGAAAATTAAGTCATATCCCTGCTGGCCTGGTCCTGCCCCTTCTCATTTCATAGGTTATGTCCTGGGCTCCCCAATGCAGCAGGGATATATATGTATATTGTCAGCTGTATATGCCACTCTCCACCTACCTTGTCAGACTTTCTGCTACTGAGGGTGTGGGGTTTGAAGCCCAGGTTCTTGGGTGAACCAAATCCTGAGTTTTTAATTTTTGTATCGCACTCAGGGAATTTGAGAGGCATCATTGAAAACTAACCTATTAAGGAGTCTGGATCCTCCTTATGCTACCTCATTCACAGACTGAGCACAACAGGCTGAGGGTCCTGTGTTGGAGCAGCTGGGCACCCCATGTCTCTAGTAATAACATGAGGACTCATGTTACTGTGACACTAATTCACAGGCTTGTCTGAAATGAGAACTATGAAGACATTGGGGCAGCTTTCTGCCATTTCACCTGCACAAAGTTGCCCTAAAGCTGACTTAACCAGCTCTCAGAGAATCTCCCCTTCATAGCTGGATCCTTGGGTGACCCTTTCTGAAGTCAGCCCAGAGACCAGGGCCAAGGGAAGGGGGGTAGCTGAGTTTCCCTTGGGGCTCATTGAGAGTCAGCATAATTTAGAATTTCAGACAGATCCAAGTTATGCCAGGGACCAGCACTGTTAAGTGCTTGATCTGTGCCTTATAGGGACTATCCCTTGAGTCCATGGCCTACTCAGTGGTTGACATCTTTTCTGAGACTTCTATGTAGGACCCTGCCAACCCTTAGGGACAAGAGGCTACATGAGGCTAGTGTTTCATGGGCTGTAAGCTCTTCAAAGAGTTGGGGAGAGACAGCTATGTAACCTTTCACCCTTCTGTACTAGCGCACAGAGCTGCCCAGCCCAAGACAGCAGTGCACACTGCACCCTGCTAAGTAATAGCACAAGGGCTGTGTCTCCCTGAAACACATTCCCACAGAACCTCAGGTCTGTGCTACGTGACTTGTCCATGGTGAAGCAAGTCAGGAACAGCACCCAAATCTCCTCACTTCCACAACTGCACTGTTCTTCCTCCCTTGGGGTCTGATCTAAAGCCCATTAAAGTCCATGATTTCCGTGGGCTTTGGACCAGGTCTGCAGTCCTGCTTAAGAGGGTGATGGGCAAAACATAAGCTGAGAGTCAAGGAAGGAATTAGTCTTAAGGGCGGGGAGGAGAGGAGCTTCCCCTTTATGTGCTATAGGATGTAAATACACTATTATGCCACACTCCCTTTTTGTCACTGTTTTGCTGGCTTATGCACAAATCATGTCCAACTGCTCAAACAAAACAGCACAGCTGGTGAAATATATTTCTTTTTATAACTCATTCTGGATATGTACACAGAAAACTGATGCAAACACTTTGAAAATGCATGCCCCATCTCACTCCAGGAGAGAACCAAACTACAGAAACTAAAGGCAGAAAAGACTGCTTATAGATCAGATTGTGCCCGGCTGCTCCCGGGGATTAGGGGAGAGAAACAAGGGAGAGAGGAAACAAAGAACTTCCTCCTCATCATTTTTTACCCTTCACACAGGCTGGGTAACCATTGCAGTCCATATGCATCTCTCTCTTGGTGCATCTTCAGGCACAAGCCACCCAAACAGGGGCAGGCAAGTTGGGGAGCCAAGGTTTCTCCATCCCTTCCATACTGTGATGGTACACTCAGATGGAACCACAATGCCTTCCCTGAAAGGAATACCCCCTCTGGGTGCTGAGGAGCTCCAGGAGGGATTCCCAGGCATAGTCTATCCCAGAACTCCCCTGGTATGGGGTTGTTCCACACCATCCCCAATACAAGCCAGTGTCTAAAAAGAATGGTTCAGTTCTGCACTAGGATCTCTACCTACTCTATTCCTTTCCACTCCACCTCAGCCTTTCTCAAGGCTTTTCCTACTGTAACTCTCCCCAGTTTTCTCTAATGCAGTTTTAAAGGACTCGAGTGACAATACATACATTCTGCAAGGAGTCTGTCCAGTGGGCGGTTTAAACTTTTTCAAATATTAGTTTTTGCAAAGGCATCAAAGAGTACTCCCATCCCCAAACTCATGTTACTGCAGCATGGAAATAATTATCTATGAAAATTCCTTTGGGGACACTGGAAATGGATGTACAATCTGGTGAATAAAAAAATACACCATATGATACTGTTTCTCCCCTATCAAACACAAACACATGTATAATTATCGTTCTCAACTGACTGCCATCAGACTTAATTGGAGTCTATAGCTTAGTGAGCTTCAAACAAATGACTAGACTTGATTAAAAATAAAAGAGCAACATCTAATATTATATGAGCTAAGGTAAATTACAAGAGCAATCAGTGCTCCTACTTCAGGGCATATAGTTATCATCAGCAGGGCCCAAGAAGAAATCCCACTATGGTAATTTCAGGGCAAGGTGCATTATTGGGGTTTAAGTTGGATCATCAGGCATTAAGTGCAATAAAAAGCACGTTATTAGACCAAACTAGTCCAAAATTTCACTTGAAATTTTATTCACAAAAATGGCCTTTTTCAAACCATATATTTTTGCTGGAAATTTTTGTTTTTCTAATTTTTTCATTTTTTAGATTAAAACCCATAAATCAAATTGTTTTTCACTGGAAGGCCAGAAAGTTTCTGTGAAAATTTTGGGGGGGAATTAAAAATTTTTCATTTAAAATCTTTTTTCACAAAAAAACCCACATTTTCTGACCAGCTTTATTAATAATTTTAGGGAATAACTGATCTGTTACAGGATGGCAATTCCTTATGTTCTTAAACTTATGCACATACTGATTATTTTACTAATGTCTTTCCATCTGTGATCATTGTTCTGAATTTTTGAAAACATAAATAGCTGATTGAGGGTCACATCACGGGCCTGCTGAAGACAATGGGACTTTTACCAGTTGGTTCAGATTTTGGACCTTTAGGTCTAGCTAGGAAAACTGATAATGCTAAGACAAAAAGGACATCAGAGAGGAGTTGGGTAGCAGACTTAATAGAAAAGCTCTTTGGACCTAAAACCAATAAAAGACTGGTATGACATCTGGCAACCATTTGAAAGGTCTGTTAGAAAAGAATCCACAGCTCAGAGACTGAGAGGAATGACCAGATATTCAGTTTGGCCAATGGAAATAATTGAATAATGAAGATATATAGAGGTTCGTGTGTGTGTGTTTACTTTTACTTAATCATGCAGTTGGGCCAGGGTGGAGACTAGAAGGATAATTAATAAGATGATTTCATATGTATTTCTAAGGCCAAATTTACACTGAAGTAAGCTGGCTCAGTTCGACTGAATTCAATGGGGTTAAGTTTGCTTCTGCTAGTTATGAATTTGACCCCAAGCAAAAAATAAGGACATGGAGTCAGGACCCCTTAGTTCTGTTCTTAGTTCTGCCACTGGACTAAAGTAGTATAGTGGTTAAGTTGCTGAACTGCTGTACGCCTCAGTTTACCCTGCTGTAAAATAATATTAATATTACCTTCTACAGAGGTGTGCTATGATGTTTAACTAAAGCATTTTTTAGAAACTAGTTTGAATGTCATAACAGAAGTACAAAGTACTGCATTACTATCATCATTTTATCATTAGCACTGCAAAAAAAAATTTTACATTTTAAAAAAAGAAAAAGGAAATTCATCTACTGGCATGAGAAACCGCTGGAGCGTACTCTAATAAAGAACTCCAGAGGAGAATCATAAACACAATTACTCAAATTGTCTTACTAGCCACATACCCACCATGCACCTCTCATTGGTAAGCTTACACACTGTCTGTCATTTTCTATTCTTAGAAAGACTCTGGAGTCTGGGAATCACACAAACTGTGGCAAAACAGAAATCTAGAAGAAGGCCTCAGGGAGTCCACAGCAACCTCTCTTATCTTGTAACGGACTGGTCTTGGCAGGCTGGGGTGCCTCTTCAGGTAATCCTCAGACAACCCCAGAACTTTCCCTGGGCTAATTTAAAATGAGGGTAAATACGTCCTTATGTGAACTTTACATTTCTGTTCCTTTCTACTTTTGTTATTATTCAAGACAACAGAAGTAGCGAGCTATTGATAAAAAAAATACATAACCATATTTACAGGTTTCAGAGTAGCAGCCATGTTAGTCTGTATTCGCAAAAAGAAAAGGAGTACTCCTTTTCTTATAACCATATTTCGGACAGTTGCAGAGTATCCTCTTATGATTCCAATTTTATAGTCTCAGCTCCCAATGCATTTTACACCCCCCACCCTGCAGATGTCTCTACGGGAGCCAATGAAATGATCTATGTTTCAAGTTCCTCATTACAAGCATAGTTACAGACTTAGCAAATAACAGCCAAGTCACTTTAGTCCATGTGTCTTTTGTCTAGAGTGTAAAAACAGGATTAAAAAATAGTATAGAAAACAGTAAGACTGACCCACTGCAGAGCCTTTCTGATGTATTGTAAACACAGTTGTACTCCATCATATGTCATTCTGAATCTGATTTTTATTTCATTGCTTTTGATATCTCTGTATCATGTTTGTGAATCAAAAATAAATGCACTTAGACCCTCATTATCCACACATTCCTACTTTATTTAAAGCTGTGCTCCATCTAGGGTAGAAAAGGCAGAAGGCCAGATTCTGATCTCAATTACCCCAATGGTAAGCAGGAGTAATTCAGTGAAAAACCAGTGAATTCAGTAACACAGTTGGTAATTGGGAGACATGGGAGTTACATTTGATTTTCCACCCACATAACTGAGATCAGAATCCGGGACATAACTTTACATATATATAGAAGAGTGGGCTAAACAGGAAATTTATGTATTACACACACACATACACACACACTGGTCTCTCTTATACCAGTTTTACAGTAGTGTAACTTTAAGTCAAATTCTTCTTACATTTACGTAGTGCTGTTCCCATTGAAGTCAATGAAAGTTGCATGGCTGTAACTGAGAAGAGAATTTGGCCTATTGATTTCTGTGCAGTTACTCCTGGTATATAGAGGCTTAAATTAGAATCAGGGCATGATTCTGCAGCACTTTTTGGACCTGATTCGCCACTGGCACCATTCCTCTTTTACACTATTACTCTATTAAATTCAATAGTTAAAATAGTAAAAAACTAGATTTTAACTGACAAACATTTTGGTGTCTGCTCACTTAACTTAGTTTCCCATGGATGGATAATTTTCTAAATATTTCTCTTTCCAATGTTCTGGATGACTCAAACCTTTGGATTATTAATACCAAATTCCATGACAAATATGTTTGAAAAGCAGGGAGTTTTAACGCAGATCATGCACTAAACTCTTTGTTCTAATTATACCTCCCAAGTGACCTCTTTGGAAAGAGAAAACAAAGAGGAAGCTAATATCTCTTACCATATTAAATCACTTTTGCGTTTCACAGAAGAACTACTACAAAATATTTTGTTAGAGAAACAAATATTCCATCTCATTTTGCAAAGAGCTTATTCTGGTGATAGATTCTGATACCCTTACTCACACTGAGTAGCACCAGGTGTTGTTCTAATCTAAATGTATCAGGATCTGGCCTTTTATATTTAAACAGTTACATGTCATGTGGCAGGCTCGTCTCAAAATGCAGCAAAATGTTGGACACAGAAACTCTATAAAATATGGTGCCAACCGAATAAATCCAATACTGAGAAGCAAAGTAGAAACCCCATTGGTCTGATTGTGCTAAAATAGTTTGAATCACTATTTTCATTCTAAATATATGTATCATGTGGTGTATGTGTAACTGTATTTCATAACTCACTGACCAGTGCAGTTGCTTCCATCTTGTAAAGCTAATAACTTTCAGTTTTCTGACACATGAAAGGAAAGCCCAGTGCATTTTTGAAAGCATAAAACACTGTGCAGAAAGCAAACTAAGCCAGCTTTTCATCCATAACCCTTGTTTCTGCTTATTCCAAACTGCAGCTCGAGTATTAACTATTCTAAAAAATATATCCTATGGTTGCTCCTTCTCCAGAGGTAAAGCTGAAGCTGCTAGAATGCTGCAGGAAGAACAGTAAGGCAAAATCTGCCATTCAGAATAATGGCGGAGTTTAATCAATTCATCAAGCTCTAAGATGACATTTTAGTAAAGCAACCCATCTGTCTACCACATCCATAAAAGGTCACAGTCTAGGGCAAACAAATAGTAAAGTATTAAGTTATCATTTTCCAGGATCCTTATTGTATGTGATAACAGCATTTCTGATTTTCTTAGATCTAATGGGAGGAGAAATGGGTCACCTGATTATAGTCCTTGACAGATCTGATGATAGAATCTCAGGTAAAGTGTTCAAACATGCCTAAGTGACTTAGGAACCTAAGTCCCATTGACTTTCAAATCTCTCAGGTACTTTTGAATATTTTACCCCTCCCCCATCTGACTGAATCTCATGATTTGATTCACATCTCCTGGACAGTGAGCCAGCCCACTCATAAATCTACCAAAGATGTAAGTGGAATACAAGTCTCAGGTGCATGTCCAACACATTCCCCTCCATTCCTGATCCTATTAATAAACTTTCCCAAAGACTCTTCTGGGAGAATCAAGGGATCATAGTCAGACTGGAATAAACAGTGGAACTTCCATGTAAGTTTGAGCCATCTTCCAAACATTGATGACAGTAATGTAAGTAGCACATCAGGTGCAAGTTATTCTGAAAATGGACAGAAGTGTGTTGAACCATTTGTTATGGAATGGGGCCTTGATCTTGCAAAGGAAACCATTCCCATGGACAGGTCCCCATTATTAAAGTCCGGTTCGAGGCATGTGTGAACTTCAAAGAGTGCTTTGCTTTACCTTAGTTACTTTTCTTGCCACATCCTCTCCATCTGCTTGGTGTGTATATTACACTCGTTTTGCACACCCACTGAAAGCCAAATTGGTCAAGTCATTTTCTGATCATCTCATACCAGACAGGGCCCAACAGTACCCCCTGATCAGCTGCCAATGATACTTCACTTGCATCTTTGTTTACATCACCAGTGAACTTGGCCCAAGGTGATAGATCCACAAATAGCTCAAGAGACTGCAGTAGGCATGTGTGAAAAGATACCTTGCTGATATTCTTAAATTTAAACAAATCCTACATTTGCAATTTGGGAGATTAGCAGAATTTTCTGAATTGAAGAAAAAGCCAGTGATTTTTCCACAGAACGACATGATCTGATGTATCTGATCCTTTTTTTTTTTTTTTAAGGAGACACACTCTGTCTTCATTTCATCCGTGGATGGCAACAGCAGCAACTTTTGGTACATGTAGGCTATGGAATTCACTCATGCTGAACAGTAAAATCCACCATTAAAAACTAAACTTAGAATATCACCCAAAACAAAACAGGTAATGCTTCCTATGGCAGGTGCAAATGGAATATTCACTATCCAAGTATTACTGTAGAAATATTGGTGCTCCAAATAACTAGTGTGTATGTTTTAAGGACTAGAAAATGTGTGTTTGTACAGTGCGTATCACAATGGGTATTTGGTCCATGACTAGGTGTTATAATGCAAATACAGACTTAATGGGTTGCTTGCTTTTTCTAATTGTCTCCACTAAAACTATCTAATGTCACGTTAAATCTAATAAACTTTACTAAAAAACAAACAGTAAAGGCCTCGATTGCCTTCAGTCTTGCTAATCATCATCCTTCACAACAGCCATTTGAGGCTTGTTTTAAATCAGTGTGTGTTTTCCCCATTTGTGCTGACTTGAGAAGTCATACTGTTTACTTTTCAAACTCAACTGGCAGAATCATTCCATCTCCTATCCTCCCCTTTAATTCATTAAGGGGTCCCCTAAATTACAAATAAATGTAAGGATTTGTCAAATTTACAGATTCACACAGATTCATAGATTCGGAGGCCAGAAGATCAGGATTTCGTCTAGTCTGATCTCCTGTATAACACAGGCCACAGAACGACTCCAAAATAATTCCTGTTTGAAACCTGATTCAAAGAAAACTACTGTGGCACCCAGTATATTTCAATATCTTGTTGCCTTTTTAATTGAAGAGTTCCACTGTATGCTTACTTGTTGGTTGGTTGGGTTGTTTAATGACAGAGCACCAATTAACTTTTGGAAGTAGCCTTTAGAGTTTGTAAAATATGTCACTTGAATATCATGAGTACCAGATTTCAGAGTAGCAGCCGTGTTAGTCTGTATCCGCAAAAAGAAAAGGAGTACTTGTGGCGCCTTAGAGACTAACCAATTTATTTGAGCATAAGCTGATGAAGTGAGCTGTAGCTCATGAAAGCTTATGCTCAAATAAATTTGTTAGTCTGTAAGGTGCCACAAGTCCTCCTTTTCTTTTTATGAGTACCAAGGGAGCTAGCCCATTGGGGTCCTAAACAGCAATATTCCCCCCCGCTCACACACACACACACAAACACAACACATAATAAAAAGTGAATGGCAGGGGGGAGTTTACTTTTAGTGAACTTTTTCAAGGAGTTTTATTTTAAAGCCTGGCTAATCTTTGCTGTTCCATGGACAAGGCTGATCTCTTGATAAATCTTAGCTCAGATTTGTGGTGAGCTGCAAGAAGATACCAAATGGCTTTTCAATTAATCCTCCTTTACATGTACCCCATTGAAGAGAAGAACTATTGTAAATGAACTACAAAAAGTCAACTAGAATGATTGTGACACTTCCCTGTTGAAGATTCTAGTGTAATCTTAATAGTGTCTGGAGGAGGGGGGCTTCGCCCAGCTGTGTTTTTCTTAGTTTGTTTCTCTCTCTTTCTTTGGGTATTTTTAGACTCATGAGGGAGAAACAAATTCACACAGCTCTGCCTGTAATTACTCACTGTATTTTAAGGAGGCAGAACTCACACCTGTCTCCAGTTTTCTTGCATTAGGCATGAGATTTTGTTTCCTTTATCTTAGCCTATATAACTACCAAAGGTCTCTTTTCTCAGCTATTGAAGAGGAGATGAACTTATGGCAGACTTATGGGCAGCCATTGATATTATATTGTGTTATAATGTATGAGAGAGGCTCCCTGGCAAAGGGTGGGCCCCTATAGATTGGAAGATTAATACTAAATCATTCATATTGTTTAAAGCCTCTCTATTTGACTCTATGCCCCGTTGGATAGAGCGGTTCCACAGACTTCCACAGCAGTTCCACAGTCTGAGAATATGCTGTATGGAGACTTATTTCCTTTTATTTTTCTGTTCTCAATCTTCCTGCCATTAATTCTGAGTGCTCTCTTCCCCTGTACTGCAAGAAAGCCTGATCACTATTCACTGCATGCACCAGGGAGCCGTTTCCTTGCCCCAGTCCACTTCCTTCATGCTGATTTGATGGCACAAAGGGAGCGGACACTAGCCACAACCCCCTGGAGACCACAGTAGGCAGAAAGCCATCCTAGCTACTCTCCCTGAAGCTCCCAGTGCAGTGGGCATGCTGGAAGCAGAGAAGGGCATGTTAAGATCAGGGAGAGGTGTGGAGGATGAATAGCCAGAGTGGGCAGTGCTCTTCTATCCTCAGCTGGCAGACAGCTCTTAAGGATTATTACTAGTGCAAGTTAGAGAAGCCAGGGTTGGCAGAGCCTCAGCCAAGAAGCTATAACAGGCTCCCTCCCAGGCTCCTCCCTGCTTCACCAAGCATCAACTCTGTGAGGCAGAGAACCTGGCCCTACAATCTTAAATATCTATAAAAGGCTCAATTCTGCAACTCTTATTTATGCATGTAGCCCTATTGGCTTCAATGGGACTGCTTGTGAGAGTGTCAGGAATCGGGGTCTGCAGCAGAGCTAGTCTCCAGGAAGCCTCATCAGTACAGCTGTCCTACAGCAGACTGGCCACACCACCTGATTGGCAGCAGGGGCAAGCAGGCCAGCTCTTAAGCCAGCAGGAGAAACAGCTTGATGGTTTCTCAATGCTCTTACCCACCACTGTGCATGTTCCTGCATTACCTTGTTCTTTCTGCTCCTGCCTTGCACCCAGCCTTGCAGCTGTCCTACCCTTGCCTTAAACTCCTCCTTGCCTGCTACCCTGCCCACTCCAGTTACTGACCTCCAGTTTGACCCTCACCTCTGGCTCTTGACTACAGATTCCAGCTTGACCCTGGGCTCTGGTTCTCAGTTTCTGCCTTCTGGTTTTACCCTTGGTTTTGGCTCTGGCTGCCCACTCTGGCCACTTGGCTACACCACTCTCATCCCGGTCAGATGACAGAGAGCAAACTTTGCACAATTGGGCTATAACTCTTCTCTTATATGCTACATAATCCCAGCATTTTCATCTTCATTTCAGAGACAGAGATACAAATACCTACAAGAAAAGACTGCAGACTTTGCAATTTTTCCTAAAATGAGACACCAATCTGCTGCTAAGCATGGGATGTTTGTTGAATTACAGGGCAGTTGAGTGCCTTGTAAATACAAGCAACTATCTCAGTGATACTCCACTAGAACTCATAAATGAGACTGTAGTGGTAGTGTTTTTGTCCTATTTTGGGCATGAATTTCAGGTCTTAGATTCCTGGCAGCAATTCATACCATCTCTGAAGGGGAAGTCAGCTTGCTGATTATGGTAGGGTTTAACTCCTGCCAGTCTGTGCAAAGAGAACCATGGATAAAGTTGTTGGAACAACAGATGACTTGGCTGCCTGCTAACTGGAAAAGAGGAAAAGATCTGAAAGTTAGTAATAGGAATGGGTGGAAAATATCAGCAAGAAGAGGAATTATTTTTGCTAGAAAGAAAGCCCCTAGAGCTTGCAGTAACTCACTATTTATCTCATTCATGTGAAGCAAAGAATGTATGCAAAAAAAAAATTGTACTAATCACATCAGCTGAGAGACCTGGCCCGTTCCCATTCACCTACATATTGTTGCATTAGAAGGATTTCTGGAGCATTAGCCAGCCAGCCATCCTTTAGACCCATTACATCAGGCCCCCTGGGCTTTGCATGGTAATAATGATAGAAGAGCTGAGAAAAAATTCCATGCTCCAAAACCCCAAAGGCATTTCCTGAGTATTTTATTGCATTTCTTGCTATTTGATTGGTAATGTTTCCTTTGACAGTGATGAGGAAGAGGGAGTTGTCTGTTATTTCTGAATCATGATTACTTCTGCCTTTACTGAGCAGTTAAAACATCCCCTAATGGCAGTGTAAAGGTTTGGACTCACCCCTGCAGCACCTCCTGCTGGTTGTTGTCAGGAATTAGCTCATCCAGCCATCAGAGTACCCTCTGCAGGCCAGTGATCCACCTTACCACCAGCCTGATGTCCCTCCCAGGAACCAGTGCCCCTTTCTCTGGGGTGCTGCCCCCCTGGCAGTACCCCCACACTCTCAGGTTTTGGGTCTCCCCACCCAAGGGAACCCCCACCCTCTAACCCCACCTCACTTTGAGCTACTGCCAGTCCCCACGTAGCCCCTTATATCAGGGGCAGACTGCAGTGTATATGTCACTCATTACAGGCAAGGGGGTTTGGACCTGCTGCCTCCACCTACCCATGGGCTGCCTCTCCACAACCCTGCACCTATTCGGCCTGTAGTCAGGCCTGCAGCCTGGGGCTTTCCAGGCCAGAGCTCCCAGCTCCTCTAGCCCTTCCCCAGCCCTGCTCCAAACTAGGTGTCCTGCTCAGCACCTTGCAGCTAGGCCCTTCTCCCTCTACAAGCAGAAGGAGACTGACTGGGCTCCTAGCTCACAGCCTCTTATAGGGGCCAGCTGGGCCAGATTGAGCTGGCCACAACTGCAGCTGCTCCCTTAATCTGGCTGGGCTTTTCCCCACAGCCCCAGCCCTCTCCCCGGGCTGCCTTCAGCCCTGTCTGGGCTGCAGCGGGTAACCACCCCACTACAGGTAGCCTGAGTGCGGGTATGATAAATCGCACACACTGCTCACATGTTGAGTCTCTTTTATCCCCATTGTTTAGTATCCATTGACATATGGTTCAGGATCTCCCATGGTCCTAGTCATTAGGACGCATTTACCTCAGACTGGCAATCTGAGCCTTTTTCATGCACATAGTGCTAAAAGACATACTTTTCCTCCTAGAACAAAGCTGGCCTTTTGAAAGTGCTCAGACATATAGCGATGAGCATAGACTATGCAGGTGGATAGGTGATCCTTCTCCATCAGTTGTGCTGTGCCCACTGAGTGTATCCCAAAAACATCCCAAAAACATTCCAGATTTTAAAGCCAGTTAGACTACCCATCTCCTAAGGAGAATTGATGAGAGGAGGTGGGCTCCTAACTTCCATTGTGCCCTTGAAAATCACCCCCCAATGAAATAAGAGATAAAACAGACACACGTTAGGCCATCTAGGCCATCACACATGACAATCTAGGATCGTTCCCTATAGTATAGTTGAGTGATTTGGCCAGTCTACTGTTAAAGGATGAAGTAATGGATATTCTACTATTTTCCCTGGGAAACTATGCCACAGCCTAATGAATCTCATCATTAATAAATAAATACAGCCATTCATTAGGAATTTTTTCTGGATACTCAACCTAATTTCTACTTTGTTTCATTCTATCTCACTGTTCCTAATTATATCTCCTTGGAGAAAGCTAATTAATTCCTTTCCCTCCTTGGAGTTGAAAATGCATGTTTAACTCTGGAGTTTATATCTCAGGATGCTGCCCAAATATTAGTGGAAAATCCTGTGCTAAGCACATATACTCCATGATTCTCAGATACTTAAAACTTCACACAAACTTATTGATTTTTCTCCCCCTTGCCTCCAGTAAAGATAGGTAACAACCCTGCTTTGCTCTCTTATTTTGGTGGACTAATATAGAAAACTTCCCCATACTTGTGTATGCAAAACTCTCCCTCTACCTTTCAGTGTCTCCAAGTAGCCAGCTGTTGTGCTACCCTGTATATTCTAGGTCAGTTGCTGGGGTTATTTTGGTTTTTATCAAATATTGAATTCCTATAGTATTCTCAGCAATGGGAACACACATTCCTTTCTGTCAGGGTGCAGTGAAGTATAAGCTGGCTTGAATGACTGTCAGCAAGGCCGCCTGTGCTTCAGTTTGTCTTTTTGATGAGCAATGCACCAGGTGGGTGCCTCTGCAAAGCAATGGCTGTTACCTCTCTGCTTCCCCTGTTTCATTTTTTCAGTGTGCTCATTAGAGTCCTATGATGGGCAACTGAGCAGATATGGTTCATGACTGTTTGGCTGATGAGGAAGCATCACCTGCCCTAGACCCCTAGCCAAGTACATCAAACTTGTCTTTGATCTTGTTCCTGCATAGTAATGCCCATCTGGAGTGTAAAGAGAGCTAGAGGAGAGCTGTGGGGAAAATCTGCATCCTCAAGTTTATAAAACTCTTTGTCAACATATGATGAAGCTTGAGCATATGCACCATCACCGTATGGAAAGCTAGGAGTGGAAGCACTCTCTCTATGAGCACCATGTAACAGACGTAGAATCAAGATATCACCAGGAAATGGAATTGGTCTAGTGTAGTCAGGTTCAGCTCCCCTAGACTTCAGTCAAGTTGCTTCTCAAATCAAGCCTGATTTTATCCCCAAAACCTAAGTAGCTCCAAACCTAAATCCACAAAGAATAAAGACAGAGCTAGCTGCACCCTGTACCATGCTGAATTACCAGTTCTTGAAGGGAAATAAAGCTCTGTGCTAGAAAGGTCCCCTTCATGATCCTAACCAGGACCTTGAAGATCACAGATAATGAAAGACCCCGAAGAACGCATCCCAAATTTAACATGAGAACATTTTGGGGGCTGGATTAGTTCCAGTCAGATAATCAGTAAAACTATTGACATTCATTAAATCATCCACTTCTTTGCAGCAATAGTCAGCCTTAGGGCCAAATTTTGCCCTTTTATACTTGAGCATAACTACAATTGACTTCATTGGGATTTGCATCCACTTATGCCAAAGTTGAATTTGGTCCCTAATGTATTAATTAAAGGTCTTCAGTTACCTAAGGCACAAGTATAATACCCTCACAGACTGAGGGTATGTCTATACTACGGAATTAGGTCGAATTTATAGAAGTCAGTTTTTTAGAAATCGGTTTTATATATTCGAGTGTGTGTGTCCCCACAGGAAATGCTCTAAGTGCATTAACTCGGCGGAGTGCTTCCACAGTACCAAGGCTAGAGTCAACTTCCGGAGTGTTGCACTGTGGGTAGCTATCCCACAGTTCCCGCAGTCTCCGCTGCCCATTGGAATTCTGAGTTGAGATCCCAATGCCTGATGGGGCTAAAACATTGTCGCAGGTGGTTCTGGCTACATATCGTCAGGCACCCCTTCCCTCCCTCCCTCCGTGAAAGCAAGGGCAGACAATTGTTTCACGCCTTTTTTCCTGAGTTACCTGTGCAGACGCCATACCACGGCAAGCATGGAGCCCGCTCAGGTAACCGTCACCGTATGTCTCCTGGGTGCTGGCAGACGCGGTACTGCATTGCTACACAGTAGCAGCAACCCATTGCCTTCTGGCAGCAGACGGTGCAATACGACTGGTAGCCGTTCTCGTCGTGTCCGAGGTGCTCCTGGCCACATCAGCCAGGAGCGCCTGGGCAGACATGGGCGCAGGGACTAAATTTGGAGTGACTTGACCAGGTCATTCTCTTTAGTCCTGCAATCAGTCCTATTGAACCATTTTATGGTGAGCAGGCAGACGATACGGATTGCTAGCAGTCGTACTGTACCATCTTCTGCTGGGCAGGCAAGAGATGAGGATGGATAGCAGTCGTATTGCACCATCTTCTGCCGAGCAGCCATGAGATGTGGATGGCATGCAGTCCTTCTGCACCGTCTACTGCCAGCCAAAGATGTAAAAGATAGATGGAGTGGATCAAAACAAGAAATAGACCAGATTTGTTTTGTACTCATTTGCTTCCCCCCCTCACCTGTCTAGGGGACTCATTCCTCTAGGTCACACTGCAGTCACTCACAGAGAAGGTGCAGCGAGGTAAATCTAGCCATGTATCAATCAGAGGCCAGACCAACCTGCTTGTTACAATAAGAACAATTACTTAGGTGCACCATTTCTTATTGGAACCCTCCGTGAAGTCCTGCCTGAAATACTCATTGATGTAAAGCCATCCCCTTTGTTGATTTTAATTCCCTGTAAGCCAACCCTGTAAGCCATATCGTCAGTCGCCCCTCCCTCCATCAGAGCAACAGCAGACAATCGTTCCGCGCCTTTTTTCTGTGCGGACGCCATACCAAGGCAAGCATGGGGACTGCTCAGCTCACTTTGGCAATTAGGAGCACATTAAACACCACACGCATTATCCAGCAGTATATGCAGCACCAGAACCTGGCAGAGCGATACCGGGTGAGGAGGCGACGTCAGCGCGGTCACGTGAGTGATCAGGACATGGACACAGATTTCTCTGAAAGCATGGGCCCTGCCAATGCATGCATCATGGTGCTAATGGGGCAAGTTCATGCTGTGGAACGCTGATTCTGGGCTCGGGAAACAAGCACAGACTGGTGGGACCGCATAGTGTTGCAGGTCTGGGACGATTCCCAGTGGCTGAGAAACTTTCACATGCGTAAGGGCACTTTCATGGAACTTTGTGACTTGCTTTCCCCTGCCCTGAAGCGCATGAATACCAAGATGAGAGCAGCCCTCACGTTGAGAAGCGAGTGGCGATAGCCCTGTGGAAGCTTGCAATGCCAGACAGCTACCAGTCAGTTGGGAATCAATTTGGAGTGGGCAAATTTACTGTTGGGGCTGCTGTGATGCAAGTAGCCCACGCAATCAAAGATCTGTTGATATCAAGGGTAGTGACCCTGGGAAATGTGCAGGTCATAGTGGATGGCTTTGCTGCAATGGGATTCCCTAACTGTGGTGGGGCCATGAACGGAACCCATATCCCTATCTTGGCACCGGAGCACCAAGCCGGCGAGTACATAAACCGCAAGGGGTACTCTTCAATAGTGCTGCAAGCTCTGGTGGATCACAAGGGACGTTTCACCAACATCAGCGTGGGATGGCCAGGAAAGGTACATGACGCTCGCATCTTCAGGAACTCTGGTCTGTTTCAAAAGCTGCAGGAAGGGACTTTCTTCCCAGACCAGAAAATAACTGTTGGGGACGTTGAAATGCCTATAGTTATCCTTGGGGACCCAGCCTACCCCTTAATGCCATGGCTCATGAAGCCGTACACAGGCAGCCTGGACATTAGTCAGGAGCTGTTCAACTACAGGCTGAGCAAGTGCAGAATGGTGGTAGAATGTGCATTTGGACGTTTAAAGGCGCGCTGGCGCAGTTTACTGACTCGCTTAGACCTCCGCGAAACCAATATTCCCACTGTTATTACTGCTTGCTGTGTGCTCCACAATATCTGTGAGAGTAAGGGGGAGACGTTTATGGCGGGGTGGGAGGTTGAGCCAAATTGCCTGGATGCTGGTTATGCGCAGCCAGACACCAGGGCGGTTAGAAGAGCACAGGAGGGCGCAGTACGCATCAGAGAAGCTTTGAAAACCAGTTTCATGACTGGCCAGGCTACGGTGTGAAAGTTCTCTTTGTTTCTCCTTGATGAAACCCCCCGGCCCTTGGTTCACTCTACTTCCCTGCAAGCTAACCACCCTCCCCTCCTCCCTTTAGTCATTTCTTACAGAGGCAATAAAGTCATTGTTGCTTCACATTCATGCATTCTTTATTCATTCATCACACAAATAGGGGGATGACTACCAAGGTAGCCCAGGAGGGGTGGTGGAGGAGGGAAGGAAAATGCCACACAGCACTTTAAAAGTTTACAACTTTAAAATTTATTGAATGCCAGCCTTCTTTTTTGGGGGCAATCCTCTGTGGCGGAGTGGCTGGTTGGCCGGTGGCCCCCCCCCCACTGCATTCTTGGGCATTTGGGTGTGGAGGCTATGGAACTTGGGGAGGAGGGCAGTTGGTTACACAGGGGCTGTAGTGACAGTCTGTGCTCCAGCTGCCTTTGCTGCAGCTCAACCATACACTGGAGCATACTGGTTTGGTCCTCCAGCAGCCTCAGCATTGAATCCTGCCTCCTCTCATCATGCTGCCGCCGCATTTGAGCTTCAGCCCTGTCTTCAGCCTGCCACTTTCTCTCTTCAGCCCACCACCTCTCCTCCCGGTCATTTTGTGCTTTCCTGCACTCTGACATTATTTGCCTCCACGCATTTGTCTGTGCTCTGTCAGTGTGGGAGGACTGCATGAGCTCAGAGAACATTTCATCACGAGTGCTTTTTTTTTTCTTTCTAATCTTCAGTAGCCTCTGGGAAGGAGAAGATCCTGTGATCATTGAAACACATGCAGCTGGTGGAAAAAAAAAAGGGACAGCGGTATTTAAAACGACACATTTTATAAAACAGTGGCTACAGTCTTTCAGGGTAAACCTTGCTGTTAACATTACATACATAGCACATGTGCTTTCGTTACAAGGTCGCATTTCGCCTCCCCCCACCTCGTGGCTACCCCCTCAACCCTCCCCCGTCCCCGTGGCTAACAGCAGGGAACATTTCTGTTCAGCCGCAGGCAAACAGCTCAGCAGGAACGGGCTCCTCTGAATGTCCCCTGAAGAAAAGCACCCTATTTCAACCAGGAGACCATGAATGATATCTCACTCTCCTGAGGATAACACAGAGAGATAAAGAACGGATGTTGTTTGAACGCCAGCAAACATACATTGCAATGCTTTGTTGTACAATGATTCCCGAGTACGTGTTACTGGCCTGGAGTGGTAAAGTGTCCTACCATGAAGGAAGCAATAAGGCTGCCCTCCCCAGAAACCTTTTGCAAAGGCTTTGGGAGTACATCCAGGAGAGCCGCGAATGCCAGGGAAAAGTAATCCTTTCACATGCTTGCTTTTAAACCATGTATAGTATTTTAAAAGGTACACTCACCGGAGGTCCCTTCTCTGCCTGCCAGGTCCAGGAGGCAGCCTTGGGTGGGTTCGGGGGGTACTGGCTCCAGGTCCAGGGTGAGAAACAGTTCCTGGCTGTCGGGAAAACTGGTGTCTCCGCTTGCTTGCTGTGAGCTATCTACAACCTCATCATCATCATCATCATCTTCTTCTTCTTCGTCCCCAAAACCTGCTTCCGTGTTGTCTCCATCTCCATTGAAGGAGTCAAACAACACGGCTGGGGTAGTGGTGGCTGAACCCCCTAAAATGGCATACAGCTCATCATAGAAGCGGCATGTTTGGGGTTCTGACCCGAAGAGGCCGTTCGCCCCTCTGGTTTTCTGGTAGGCTTGCCTCAGCTCCTTAAGTTTCACGCGGCACTGCTTCAGATCCCTGTTATGGCCTCTGTCCTTCATGCCCTGGGAGATTTTGACAAAGGTTTTGGCATTTCGAAAACTGGAACGGAGTTCTGATAGCACGGATTCCTCTCCCCATACAGCGATCAGATCCCGTACCTCCCGTTCAGTCCATCCTGGAGCTCTTTTGCGATTCTGGGACTCCATCATGGTCACCTCTGCTGATGAGCTCTGCATGGTCACCTGCAGCTTGCCACGCTGCCCAAACAGGAAATGAGATTCAAAAGTTCACAGTTCTTTTCCTGTCTACCTGGCCAGTGCATCTGAGTTGAGAGTGCTGTCCAGAGCGGTCACAATGGAGCACTCTGGGATAGCTCCCGGAGGCCAATACCGTCGAATTGTGTCCACAGTACCCCAAATTCGACCCGGCAAGGCCTATTTAAGCGCTAATCCACTTGTCAGGGGTGGAGTACGGAAATCGATTTTAAGAGCCCTTTAAGTCGAAATAAAGGGTTTCATCGTGTGGACGGGTGCAGGTTTACATCGATTTAACGCTGCTAAATTCGACCTAAAGTCCTAGTGTAGACCAGGGCTGAGGCAAGCAGCATATGTTGTTATCTATAAATTTCTTAAGTCAAACTTAAATGAACTCCATGTTCCTCTTTAAGAACAAATGTTCAATATTTTCTCCAATAATTTGAAAATGTTACTGTGACAGGAGCCATCAATGAAACACTTCAGTGTAGATAAGAAAAGACTCAGTGCAAAGACAAATTGGCTAATCAGAGAAACCTATTGTCCAAACTCTGAGAACTCAGTGAAGAAGGATCAGGCTTCATAATGAAGCCGATGAAGTGAGCTGTAGCTCATGAAAGCTTATGCTCAAATACATTTGTTAGTCTCTAAGGTGCCACAAGTACTCCTTTTCTTTATAATGTTTTAAAGGAAGCCTACAATATTCAGTCACTCACATCTTTTGAAAAGCTTAACATTCTGATATCCAGTTTTGTAGGTCTTGTAGGAATAGTTCTGGACCTTCCAGGACAACTGGATAATGTGTCTGCGATAACAGAACAAACTTACATGATTTTAAAGGTAAGGATAAGGCCTACCCTCAGAGCTACGCCTGTGGTTCCCTTTGATTCCATTTTGAGATGTGCATCAATCCGTACAAAAATTTCAGTTTTAAGCCTCTTAAAAGATTTTTTGGAAATTTTGCAAAACAGAATGTTAGCAGACTCTTTCTGAGGAGAATGAAGATGAGAAATATATTATTTAATTAATAAATAGTTCAACTAAAACTTGAACCTGAACACTCTATTTACCCTCACTTAGATAATCCAAACATCACAGTTTATCCCTACCTGTATACTGGCCTGGAACAAATGCCTGGATCTGAGCATCAGTGAACATCTGGAAAGTTTTAGTCTACACCCAGATCCAAGCTCGGAGTCTTTCAGACTCATTTCTACAACCATCCCATTGCTGCCAAGAAAAGTTGTGTAAAAAGCCAGGAAATGCCAGCAACATTATTTCTTGAATCATCATTTCTAAAATTACTGATTAGATTATAATTTAAAGTATTAGTTTATTAAAGGGAAAAAAGTATTTAGACATAAAAATACTCTGATTTTTTAATGAAATTGGTTATTTGGTTTTTGAAACTTGAGGGAAAAATATGAAAGAAATTAACTTTAAAACATAGCCCACTCTTTGTGTTAATTAGAGGGGATAATGGATTAAACTGCTGTGGCTGCTTAAAGGCTCTGAAAAATAGATCATATAGTTTGTGGATAAAATAAATAAATAAAAGAAAGAGGCTTATGGCTTACATAGCGCAGTGACCTTTTCTGCTATAAAAGTCTCCTAGTGTTTTCACAACGAGACACTCAACATCATAGTCCACAGCTACAATGAATGTAGTATTGAATTTTCTGTTGCTGAAAGCCATTAATAATTCACTCTTGAATAATCAACATGACAATGTTAGGTTGCCATGGTAAGAGCCCTATTTATAAAAATGTATTTGGGCCATTTGAGCATGAATGCTGCATACTTGTCAAAGTGTGCAGGTGTGTGTGTGTGTATGTATGTACAGATAGTTTCAGTTGGGGTTGCCTCAAAATACACAATCTGCAACTCATTAAATATTGTATTGTACTTTTTTTTAACAAATCAGCAGAGCTCCACTGAAGTTAATGGAACTGGAACAATTTACCCTGGTAGAAAATTTAGCCCTTAAACTGTAAGGCAGTTTAAACTTCACCAGTTTGAATGGAGTGAAGTGAAGGATTGTATTTTACATGTATCTTCTAGTTGCACTCATTTGTGGATACTTGTGAGTTTCATGTTCATATTGTAATAGACCAATGAGAGAGAGAGGGTGACCATTTGTATATCACTGCCCTCTACTGTATAGAATCAGAAATGCTGAACTGTATGTCATTGGGCCATGAATTTGATATATACTAACATGTGCTGCTGTAAAAAGGTCCACGTCATATTTTTGTGTGAGCTGAAGATAATGAACAGATACCCAAGTAATCACAAAACACTACTCTAAACAGTACCGACCTGGGCAGTCTCAGCAGACAGACCCAGGGCTGAATAGGCTATAGATACTGAATTCCCTCATGCTCCTACAAAACAGCTAGGGAAGCAGGGGTTTTCAAAGGCATGCTTAGAATTACAGACAAAGCTACATTTTAAATACATTGGGTACAATTCTGCACTTTGATACATCTGCGGGCAGAGTGAGTTTTGGATTTTTATCTTGACAGTGTCCCTTTAAATACAGGGAAAGCAATACTCTACAATCATTACTTGGAAATGGTAGAGTGTCTGTTATTCCCTTAATTGGGCTTTATTATCTTACTTTATGGCATTTTGTAAACAAAACGTCCACTTGCCATGTGTGAACTCTCTCCTCACAACCTCATAAAGGAAGTTTCTGCTTGGCTTTCTTTGGCTTTCTCAATCCATCATTTTTCATGTTAGTTACACACTTTCATATAGCTCCCATATGTCACTGAAATTATATTCTGTTCATATGGCAGTATTCATCACTATCCGAAAGCCATGTGATGGCAGATCTGGGAATATTGTCATTTTTAGCATCAATTCCTATACACAGCATAAAGGGTTGCTGAACAGTACACAGGGATGCATGTTACCTTTCCAAACGGCCATAAGCAACTGTGTGCTTCTGCTTTCTCAACTTTTGATCTGTAGGTAGGGTCTTCCCATAACTGGAGAGATTCAACTGTGAGATCTCTATCCTGTTCCTTATACACCCACAATAGGGTGTGTAGTAACCACACCATTGACTGAACAAGCAAAGGCCTGTTGTTCTGACACAGAACTGAACGATCTTTGTTTAATAAGTAGGCATGAGTCAAATTCATTTTGGGTACTGGAAGTTTCATCCACCAGGTTCAAACTTGCAGAGCATTATGTATGCCAGCTGATACCCAGATGCTAAAATGGATTTGACCATTAGTGTAACCCCAGTGCAGGTTGGTGAAACTTCCAGCAAGCTGTAAGAAGGTGTAAGTCAAAGTAGTCCTGCCAACTCCTTATCTTGTAAGTTACACCACCTTGGATTCTCTTGGACAGTGGCAGAATGTGTGTGAGTAGTTCTAAAAGAGTCTCACTGAGTGTATGGAAGTTAGTAGAAGAGGACCTGACTTACACATTACGTCTGAATTTGTAGTGTGTTCATGTCTTGTGCATTATAACTGCTAACACTCGAGCAGGGACCAGCATGGTCCACTGAAAGCAACTTTTCCATGTGAATGCAATAGAAGCCTCTCTGACTGAACCAGAAAGAGCAGAGGGGCAAGTAAAAGTCCTCTCTGTGGACTTAACAGAGCTTTGTGGTTCAAATGTGGGGGAAAGTTCAGCTGTGCATTCTGAGAAAGTCTATAATGACAAACCCAATTAAGTAGTATGTAGCTGGCCATTGAAATAATGGTTAGACATGTACCACATCCCGCACATTCCTTTCTAAATCATTCTTGTGAGGAGTAAATATAACTCAAATGTAACATACTGGTGGAAAACATAAATTGCAGCGATGAAAATAGGGATATGGGAAGCACTGTAGAAAATTCTGTAATGCCTTAATTGAGTTTATTTTAAAACAGACCCCTGCATTGTTAGATATAACCCTGATATATTTTTAGCACTAATCCACAGTCATGTGTGACTCAGATATATTTATATTTTAACCATTGTTACTACAGTGCATGAACAGAAAAGATAAGAGAAAGAATCACTGTGTAAAGCACAAATATGATTAGCAAGTCTGAAATACTGATTACTGTACATTAGCACAGGCTTGTGGTGGAAATAGTACATAGGACTGGTAGCCAGGATTCCTGAGTTCTATTCCCAGCTTTGTAGATGACTCACGATGTAACCTTAGTCAAGTCAGTGAGGGGCACGGTTTCAAAAGTAAGTGTGCTAACCTGCACATTGACTTTTAACAAACTTTCAGTGCGTGCACGCAACCTTGATTTGTACATGCATAGAGATATTTTTACCCACAAGCCACAGTTTGTACATACACACAAACACCAGCTTTTGTTTAATGACCCCACCATGGATCTTCATCAGTGAGAATTAAACCTAGGACCTTCAACACTGAAAATACAAGCCACCTCCACTCGAGCTATAAAAGTAACTACATTAGGTTGAAGCAGTAGTAGACTCCAATCCGCAATGGGCACCAGCCATTAGAGTAAAACACTTAACCAATGAGCTACATTTGTATGCTCACACCTAGCACATTTGCATGTGTGCAAGTGCCTTTGAAATTTTGTCCTTCAGATTCTGTACTTTAGTTTTCTTCATAACACTTATCTATTACCCAGGGATGTTGAGAGATTTAGACAAGATGTATCAAATGCTCGAAGATCCTCACATGAAATGCACAATTGAGCCCCAATCCAAAATCCATTGAAATGAACAGGAGCCCTTCCATTGACTTGAATGGGCTTTGGATAAGGCCCTAGAAGGGCAAGATGTTGTTGTTAAATACCAACGGTAAGTCAGAGTGCTTCTTTTCCACCTCGGAGACTGTTTAATCAATAGTTCTTTGCTTGTGTGTGTTTGTTTGTTTTTGAGGATGGTAGGGATACTCAATACATTATTTCAGGTCAAATATTTATGCACCAAAATAACTAGACTAGCTCTTTGTATTTGCTTTTACAATGGAGAATTATACTAACTTCCCTAATTATATACTTAAATCCCTGATACAACACAAAGATCCTTCTTGTCTGCCTTATTACTGCTTTCTGACTTGTTTTCAAATAATCCTACAAAGCTCTGCTGTACCTTTTGGCACCTAATGAAAACAAACACACATCCATCTAGCAAAGTATAAATACTGACAGCTTGGAAACATCTATAATCATAGACAATGGAATAACTTGTCATGGAATAATTTACGGCCACATGGCATTAAAAGGTCTTAAAAGGCGACTAGATTAGGGGCCAGATTCTCTGGCCTGCTCCTGTGCTAAGGGAATTGAGACTGCCTTTAATTCTCCTGCTACAGGAGCTCCCAGTGAGCACAGAGATGTCATAGACCCTGGACTCTTTAATTCCCCTCTCTGCCTGTGCTAACATTATTCTTCAAATGGATATTTCTTCATTATGTACAGTAAGCAATGTTGGGTCTAGTCATGATCGCTTTAAAGTCAGTGAGAGTAGCACAAATCCTTTCTTGCAATGGTGTAGAGCTGGCCATAATTACAAATATTTCCTCTAGGCTTCAGTAGAAATCTGGGTCCCCTCTCCAAACAGGGAGAACTGTTTAATGCATAGCGCCAACAATTAATTGTTGCCTGTTTCACAGACACACACCATTACATTCTTTCTTACTCACATTTTTCCACGAGAAATTGGACATCTCCTGAACGGCTGGTTGTCTTTCATGAATGATTATTTAACAGATTTGGTAACTTTTCTTTGCCTCGTGCTGCTCTTTCTGCTGTACAGGATATGATATAACATCATAAAGCATAAGTAATGAGAGAGAATCTACTTTTGCAACATGACACGTTGAACCTTAAATTGTTAAATAAGCCATGGTTTTAGGGTGGGTTTTGACTGCATTTCTTGAATATTTTTCTGTTAACCCACAAAGCAAATACCAAACCAAGTTTTTGTGGAATGCAATGAGCTGGCTATCTGCCATTGTAGACATTTCCATTCTGCCCTTCTTTGTATGTTTCACAGTGATACATTTCTAGTCACAGGGAAGTTTCTGATCCAGTCTTCAAGCACATATTGCTTGATGCCTTAACGTTGGTTTCGTTTCTTCCACTACTTTTAATAAGCACATCAATTGCAGCACAGTTAGAAACTGCAGTTCTGAGAAATGGAATTTGTCACTGCAAATAAAATGTTGTCTGGTTTTTCAGAGGTCATTTTAAGCCACAGCAAAAATGATCCGGAAAAAAGAAAAGAACCTCATTATTCCATAGTAATTTGGGGGGGAGGGATAGCTGAGTGGTTTGAGCGTTGGCCTGCTAAACCCAGGGTTGTGAGTTCAATCCTTGAGGGGACCATTTAGGGATCTGGGGCAAACACTGGGGACTGGTCCTGCTTTGAGTGGGCATTGGACTAGCTGACCTCTTGAGGTCCCTTCCAACTCTGATATTCTATGATTCTTGGGAAAACAAAGAAAGGAAAGGAAGCCACAGCAGTTCTACACCAGAAAAATGGCTTAATTCCCTCAGTTAGGTCTCTCTCCTCTGCTTCCTGCCCAGAGGAGAGGATCTACCTTCTCAAGGTTGAGATGTATGAAAGGGTAGTCTGAAAGGAACTGATGGTCTTGTTTTTAAGGTCCTGGACTGGGAATGAAGGTAATCGGGTTCAATTCCCAGCCCAACCACAGACTTGTGTGACTTTGGATAACTCAATCTACCCTATTCTTCAGTTCCCAACCTGTAAAATGAGCATGATATCCTTTCATTTGTCCCACCTTTTGTGTAATTTGTCTGTTTGTCTGTCATGCAAAGACTGTCTTTTAGTATGTGAAAAAGTAACTAGGCTACAATCCCATTTAGGCTTCTAGGCACTATGTTAATAGAAATAATTACTAAGAATGGATAATGTGAAAGGAACAGCCTGCATCGCTCCACAGTGACCAATCTGGCCAATCTAGCTAAGATACTGAAGAGAAAAACGGTTTAAAAAAAAACACAGGTCCTTGAGGGAGGGAAGTGGAAGCAGAAGGAAAGCTGGATGGAGTAACGGGATGCCATGTATATTTCTTCTTCCTTCCAACCCCATGTAAAAGGATACATGTTGAGGGATACAAGTTTTTGTGTAAAATAACTAGTTATGGAAATAAGTTAGTCATGGGGTGATGTATGTTCATTATCCACTCAGACCTCACATGGAAGGATCACTTCTAGGTATTAGAGGGGGTTAATTTACACTTCAGCCCTTGGCCTCTAGGTTGAGACAACCCATACAGGCATCAATTGTTGTCTTTGTTTGATTTTCTGTATTGGAAATGCATATTCAATAGAGCACGGAGTGTTGAAGGTTACCAGGCTTATTCAGAGACCAGTCTTCAAATGACAGTGGCTTTTAGTCACTATTGACATAGGATGAATTAGAATGGCTAACCCTAAGGCGAAATGCTCTGTATCTCATTAACAGTCAGTTGGAGCCATCCAGCAGCCCATGCTCTTCTTGTTAGGAATGTTTTAGCAATCTTTGACCTATGATGGTTGGTGTAATCCCCTCAGATTTGCAATGACTGCTGTACTGATTCACAAAGCACAGGGTTTTTCTACCTGCTATGTGACGCTTGAATAGAACAGACGTATTATGAATTATTACTACCAACTAGGATTAAAAATGTCAAACACTTTTTAAAGTCAATTACATTAATTAAATATTGTCTTTGTGTCAGCTGGCCAATATCTCTGCATAACGAATCCATTTCATACACAATAGGTCATGGGGAATTCTGTGCAATTTTAGTGCTGAACTTTCAAAAATTAATTGCATTTATTAGAGCAGAAAAAAATCCATAGCAAATGGTGGGGGAAACACCTAAATAGTAAAATATAATTGTTCAGTTCTATAGTATCATGAAAGGGCTGCATACACTGGCCTACTAAGATGCTTCAGTGGACCTTGCAAGTCAAAAAGGCAAATAATAATAGAAATGCTGGCATTTGATCTTTTTTATTATTACACCTTAACTTGTTCCCCCATGATATAGAAATTTACCTTCTCCTATACAGTCAATGTGCCTGGCTTATTAAATACGACAAACAATGTAGTTGTTCTGAAGGTGACTTGTGTCTATTTTGTAGTGAATGAATAAATGCTACAAATTAAATTTGTCATAGCCCACCTGAGCCCTTTTATACAGTGATGTCAAAGCATCATGGTATCAATTGTTGGTGATATTTTAATCTAGAAAAAGATTTTCAGAACAGGGACAACTTCTGTTAATAGATGTTGGCATGTTCTCTCTCTATGGCTTTGAGGGAATCTTGACATAACATAAATAGAGACTGTAAATTGTTTAGGGCAGGGTCTATTTCTTTAATATATGCGTGTATGGAGCCTAGCACACAGTGGTCCCCAACCTGAGCCTCTAGGTACTTCCATAATACTAATGAACAATAATAATATCTTAAATGTAGAGACCTCCTTCTATTCAGATGATCCCATAACGTTTTACAAGATTAAATTGATATGTAACTCACCAGTTTAATTATCCTACTGTTGGGGTGACATTCAACAACTGTTTCATAGGGCATAGCAATACCACAGTTTAGGAAGGAAGTGGAGGATACAATTTAAACAATGGGTACTATTTGGGTATGCAGGCTGTAATTATCCATGTCTGAATTTGGCCATGGCATTGGAGTTAACATTTTTGTTCTAACAAAAAGTGTCTTGAACTCCTGAACTGCCACAGGACCTTCGTACTGTCTCTTTGAACGATAGCATTTTCAAAAGTATAGTGCCTCAACAAAAATAGCATTGATCAACATATCTCTATCATCTTATTCATGTAGAGCTCTTTCTTTCCTTTTTTTTTTAAAGGTAATTGTCATATGTGAGTATGAACCAACCTAGTAAAAGTTTACAACCCCTCTTGTATTGTTGCTTTACCTTTGATCATAACTTGGTATTTACAAGCAAGGTAAATCAATAAACTCCCTTGGAAATTAATACAAATTAACCACGAGTCTTATCTTAAATAGACAAGAACACTGTGCAGAATTTTAGAAACATGCAGTAAAGACAATAGGTACTCTCATGAACATACTGACATGTATTCCATTAGAATTTGAGGGATTCTCTGAAACTGCTGTTGTACAGATTATCAAATTAGTAGCCATAAGAAAATTCCCATATTTAGCAGAATTCCAACTGAGATTCAGGAACTCTGAAAACAATGTATGACTATATGTGGTTTTGAATAAGCTGCAGTTATAAATGTCATAAAGGTATTATGGATTTAAAGAGCTAATTCAGAAGAGTTTGGGTTTTTTTCTAAATAAAAAGCCTGATAGCTTTTCAGAGTGGAGAAAGTATTGACATTTACTGCCACCTGTTGGGAAATATATAAAATTTCTCTCTCCCACAAGTATGCAACAGAGATACCAATATATACTGATCCCAGCATGCATCCAGTATATCTCTTTGTGTTATCACTTTAGTCTGTCGGAGGATTGAAACATCCAGTTTTTCTATACAAAACTTCTTTCTTACTTCTATTTGAGGGTAAATGAACAAAATGAAACCTCACGACTTAGCTTACAAATCAACGGCTAAGTCAGGAGCACAATCAGTTTTTTGAAATACTTCAAAACCATGAATCTTTGCATGTAATAATATACACATGAAACGTATCTGTTTGCAGGGACCTTTTTGACATTAAAGTATATGACTTTAAGTATAGTATAAAGCATATTTCAGGGGATCTTTGAGATTTTCCTTTGGAAAGCTACTATTTTCACCCCAGTTCAATAGATCATCAAATAATTTATTCCTATGATCTTCAAAAAAGAAAAACTATAGGTAGCAAATGTTAATACTAGAAATGCCATTGATGTACTTTAATAATATAATGAACAGAAAATTATAATGTTTCTAAGTGCTGTGGCTGTTAATGATTCCATAGCACTTTTTATAAGAATAGGGGCATTGTCCCAGAACAAATTGCTACATGGGTAATTACAATATGCCCACTTTAAATTCCCTAATATCAATTGGGTGCTGTGTTCTTCCTGTCCTAAATTGTCATCAATACCTAAAGTAGTTATAACAATAGCTATTGTAATTATAACAATAGTTATAGCTGTATGCTCTAAACAGCCACCACATTCCACATTGCAGTAGTGTGTTAATTGATTCCTGTGCATATAGGGCCAAATCTTTCCTAAGCAAGCACAGTGTGGGCAGCAGTTCTGATACTCTCAAAGCTCCAGATAAATTCAGTGAATGAGACATTGTGCCATCACAGAGAAGGGTTATCAGAATCAGGGCAGGGCTAGCTATTTGCTATGGAAAACTGTAGATTTTCCCTCCAACCATGCCTCTTTTACACTGGTCCGTGTCCTCTGCTATGAGTAGTCTGAGTCTCGTTCATTAGCAGCATGAGCCCGTTAATGCACCATGGCAGAGCCTCATCTTCATTCCCACACCTGTTGCAATGCAGCTTGCATGTGCACTTGGATCAAATGAGTCTAAATGAATCCAAGGGCTCAGTTGTGGAACCCTAATATAGGTGAGCACTTACCAGCATAGTCCCATAGGCTTGAGTGGAGCTAGTCTTATAAGTGCTCGGCAACATGAACAAGGGTTCCACAGCTGGGCCTTAATTGAGACTAAGAGGGCCACATGCTAAAATGAAAGTTAGATTCCCTTAAACCTTCTTACACCCATTCTACAAATGTGTAAGACAGGTGTAATTTAATGTATTTTGCACCTTCTTCCAGCTGATTATCCTCTCACCTACCCTGGTTTTATACTAGGGAATTCACTGATGTACCCTTGATTTGCACCAGCATAACCAAGAGGTGAATCAGTCCTATTTAATCTGACCTAGAAATACCTCCTTTCAAATATGGCATTCACACTCTCTCTCCATCTAAATTGGGCCCATTTAACACAAGGGAGTCAATGATGGCATAATTCACATGCTGAAGGCCCAGAAGAAAACAAAGTAGCAAGACAGGAAAGTGTAAGAAGCTGCAAGTTAAATCGTGTGAGATTTACTCTAATTTACATGTTCTTACATCTTCCTTCAGATCATCATAGTGTAGGCTACCCCAATCTAGCATCCCTTATACATGACTGAGTGTAAATTGGTTTAAGGGATTCTATATACAATTAGGGAACATGATCATCTAAATTTGGCCTCTCGTTTTCCCTGTATGCCAGTGCACATACAGTCAGAAATTAGCTTTAAAGTACTTTGAGATCCTTTGGAATGAACAGGTTTCAGGGTGGTAGCTGTGTTAGTCTGTATCAGCAAAAACAAAAAGGAATTCTTGTGGCACCTTAGAGACCAACAAATTTATATGTTAGTCTCTAAGGTGCCACAAGGACTCCTCGTTGTTTTTAGAATGAATATAAATGCATAAATAAAAATATAAACACATATAAGCAGTTTTTTTAACTAAATGTCCAGATTTTAATGATTGCATGCAGTGTTGCTGTAGCTGTGTTGGTCCCAGATTATTAGAGAGACAAGGTGGGTCGCTCCGATCTTCATGAGTTATATGTTGTATTCTGTTGACAAAAACAAGTGTTTTCATCAGCAGAAGGCCAATCCAGAGATGCTACCATTGAAAGGTTTGTCCAATATTTTGAAGCACTTGTAATTAATTCATCTCAACAGTTCAGGACACCAGGGGGAAAATGAAGAGAGATTCAACAAGGAAGGATCAAGAATTGAAGCATTCTTCTTAGCATAGGGCCTTCTCTCCATCAGTTTTCTAACAGAGTGTCACATTGTGTGCAAACATGAGCCCAAGGCCTGAGGTTTGGATTGCAATATGAATTCAATATTCCCTCACATTTGAGGGTGTTTAGATTCAGTCTGGTTTGGTCAAATACACAGAAAAGGGACTACGCTGTGAAGTAGAGGTCTGGATTTGTATCCTGACATCCCCAAAGTCTGTGTGGGTTCACATCCAAACTTCTAGTTTGGGCCCATCTCTAGGTCTGCCTATGCTCCGTTCAGTTAGCTGCTCTCCAAATCACGTGGAAGTAAACTAGGAAACCCTAAACTTGACCCTGAAATCTAGTTTTCGCTTGCCAGTTTCACAGACAATTTCAAATTCTTGGAGAACATAGCTAGAAAAAAAATAAAGGAACTTAAAATAAAGCTTAAAAGGAAAAAATATAAATTATGGGCCAAATCCTCAGCCATGAAATGTCCCATTTGCACTCCTTCTGGCTATGCAAAACCATTGAGCCATCCTAAGCTGACAGATGAGGATTCCCATCCAGGCGGAGTCAGCCCTACACCACTTTCTCTTCATCACACTGTCATGTCAGGGGGATGGGCTGGCACTCTGGCAGTTCCCCTCCAAATTAACAGCATCAAACAGCCTAAAACAAACCAGTTTAACTAAAGCATCATTGAGGCTTTATGTTACACCAGGGATCAAACTGTCCTCCAGCTGGGGATGAGGTGGTTTAATGCTGCACCACCATTACCCACACCTATAACCTGCACCAAATGCAGCCTGGCTGAACTTGAGGATTGGGGACCACATACACAGAAAGAGAGATTATGGCATATGTATAATTATACAATGAGGGATGTGGTTTAAGTTTTATTTGCTCTTGTTTGGGATGGCCACATTACCCATGAGTGCCAATGTCATGAGTCAATAAGTCTATGCCACACATTTTACAGAAAAACTCCTTTTGAAGTGTTTGAGAGCTTAAATTCTCATTTCCTTCTGCTTATAAAACTAGATAGGCCCTACTTAGTATCAAGAGTCCAAGTGCATATGTGAAGGGAGAAAAAAAATAGCCAACTATTTTTAAAGCCTAGAAAAATGCTGTAAATGTTATATCCTATAAATCAGGGTGTACGTTGTAAAGTCCGATATTTTACAACTAACCAGGGCTAGCAATGAATGCTGCATACCAGGATCAATCTTGTAAATGGGAATTTTGTCAAAATATGGATTGCAGTACTGGGGTTATTACTGCAAACTTGTGCTATGTTCTCCAGGCAAAATAAAGCCAGTATTTCTAGCCATGACATGTCATCAGACATTAGAAGTGATGCAGGTCAAGAAATGGATATAGTACAGCCCAGACTTCAAGCCAGTGATCTTCTGCCATATTTGAGACATATACAACAGAACCCCAATTTTACGAACATCTATCTTATGAACAATGAGTTATAGGAACCATTTTTATGCCATATAGTTATTTTTTTTTACCACTTAATGTAACTTCAACCCAAAGTTCAAGCAGCTGTTCAGGCTTGAACAGCCTGAGATCTGGTGGCAAAGTAGAAAGGCGTTTCTCTCAAACACAGTAAAATCAGGCACACTGCATACGTCTGTTACTATTCATCCCGACTGTAATTTTGGGATGTTACATGTTATTTTATTTTTTTTATGAACTCGATCCCCCATTAGCTCATTAAATAGGGGTTCTATTTGAATAAAATCTTTTTGTAGCAGTTTTTCTCATTGAAAAATGGTGGCTGTTTGAAAGCTCCCCAGAGATTTGCAGTGTTAGAAGCAGTCTTGGTGGAGGTGGATTAGTGGGTTAGAGCAGAGATGAGGAGGTGCTAGGGGTATCGTAGATACAGTTAGTTCCATGGTTCTGCCATGGCTAGAAGAATAAAGTCCTGTGCTCCAGGGCTATCAGAACATATGCAGTGTCTCTTCATATGCTTGTGCACGTATCTGTGTGTGTTTGTGTGATGTTGCACTCGATATGTTTATGGAAATATGCTTATAAGTGTAAATATAACATAACTGGAATATGCTTTATGCTAGATATTCCATGTGACATATCTTTGCAAAGGTTATGATCTGCTGAATATATTCATCCTATTTGTGTGCATGTATCATTTTTATATCTGAAGTTATGAGCGTTGGCTCTATGCTTGTATTTGAAGTGTTTGCCGTAGGAAACACACAAGGGAGGTTTGGCCAACATATTGTGAAGGGGCTATTCAAGTAATTGGGAGTACTCAACTAACAGTGGACTTTGGGAGACACCAATACATATCTGAGCTTTCCTGGGAGCATTCAAACTAACATGTAAACAATGGCATCGGCCTGCAAAAAGCTGAATCGTTCAAGGACATGTGACTTGCCCAAGTGGCTACAAACTCCATCTTGTTGCTGTGATTTTGCACAGAAGAACAAAGAGGTTTCCGCTCATGAAAGAGAATATAAAAGGCCCTGGAAGCCTCTTTATTTTGTCTTCAGCTGGCTCAAGAGATGGCCTCTCCAACCCAAAGAGATGCCTGAAAGAAACTGGAACAAAGGACTGTAACTGTGGGGGTCTGAGTGATTGCTGGACCCAGGCCATAAACTACAAAGTTGGTCTGAAAAGGATTTTACCTGAGATAACATCTAGGGTGAGAAGTTAGTATTTGTAACTAGATCCTTAGTGTATTAAGTTAGCCTTGCGTATTTTGATTTATTTTACTTAGTAACGTACCTTGTTTTGTCTGTTATTACTTGAAACCACTTAAATCGTACTTTTTATACTTAATAAAATCACTTTTGTTTATTAATTAACCCAGAGTAAGTGATTAATACCTGGGGGAGGAAACAGCTGTGCATATCTCTCTATCAGTGTTATAGAGGGTGGACAATTTATGAGTTTACTCTGTATAAGCTTTATACAGAGTAAAACGGATTTATTTGGGGTTTGGATCCCATTGGAAGCTGGGTGTTGGAGACAGGAGCACTTCTTAAGCTGTTTTCAGTTAAGTCTGCAGTTTTGGGGGCATGGTTCAGACCCTGGGTCTGTGTTTGCAGCAGGCTCATGCGTCTGGCTCAACAAGGCAGGGTTCTGGAGGCCCAAACTGGCAGAGAAAATGGGCTCAGAGGTAGTCTCAGCACACCAGGCGACAGCCCCAGGGGGGTCTCTGTAACTGAACCCATCACATTTTGTATAGTATGTTATATATACGTTGGTGGGAGCAGAGTTATGCCAACACCAGGTGCTTTATAAAATCTCACACAACCTTTGTAAGAAATGGCTACCTAACTTTTGGCTTTTAGTAATTCGGTTTCATATTTAGTAACTTTAGTATTCAAATAAGTTACTCAGTTTTCAAAACTGCCAAGAATCCAGAAGTTCCCATTGACTTCTTTAGGAGCTGCTTCTGGATGCTCAATGTAGTTGAGAGTCATATTTAAGTGCCTAGAAATGGATTTTAGGTACCTAAGGTACACAAGCTTGACATTTTTGGCCTAAGATTATATGGTATCTTTAAGCCCCTTTGTTTTCAGTTTAAACTGAACTTTACTGAAAAAATCCCAGGCTTTACAAAGAGTATGATTAGATTTTTTTCCGATTTTCACCCTACTTTTGTAACATTCAAATATATGAAAAATAACTTGTTTTATTAGGACAGTACAATACATTACATGAGATATTTGTATTATGATAATACATTAGTTTGTGTTAATAGGCAAAGCTGCCTGTTGAGGTATGGCTATGTATTAGTCTAGAAGATACACACAATAAACAAACGGGCACGCACGCAAGCTCTGAAGTGCATGTGCATCTGAATGTTCGAGTGAATCTCGCACCCACCATGTGCCCATTTCAAGCTGTTAGCAGAGAACAGTTTACAGATCTGACACACTAAAATGGGAAGAAAACGAAAACCTGTATCAGAATACATTTCAGAACACAAGGAAATATTCTAAAATTTTAAAAAAGCAAAAACAGGACAAAAGGATGAAGTGAGTGTATGCGGTGCAAATGGTGTTGCCCAATTATTAAATGTAACTATTTATAGGCTAATAGTTCTAAGTCTACAACAGTCAATCGTTTATTCAAACGAAAAGTTTTATTTGGGGAGTAGAGATACATTGTTTTCTTAAACTCAGAGGTGGCATTGTGTTTTGAGTTTTGTTTTACTTCTGCAGCAAACCACCCTGATGAACAGAATTCAAAGCATTAATCTACTGAATACTTTTTCCTGTGTCCTTCTGTCCACCAAAATAAACCCCAATATTTGCCTAGAAAAATTATTAATAGTTCTTTGCACCAATTTTTCCTGTTTTTGTTGTTGGAGTAATAAACACTGATAAACTCCCAGGAAAAAATTAAATACAATAAAAACCGAAAACAAAGGGCCCTAGGTATCTTCTCTTTGAAATTGTTACTCAAGGTTGAACTGAAACCTGGTGTCTCATGGGCTGTAGTGTCATCAGCAGTTAGTTTTAAGGAACATGCTTTATATTTCACAGGGCCTAATCCTGTCCATTGAATTCAGTGGGAGTTTTGCTATTGACATCACTGAGAGCAGGGTCAGGGCCATAGCCCATGTCTTTCATTTATGTGCTTCATCCGTTCCATCTGCCCCACAGATGTGGAGACTGAACACAAATTAAGTGGTCTACAACACCGTTTGGTGCTGTGTCAATAATAAATAAAGATAATAATGAAATACATTGGGTGGATTTTATAATCCAATATATTTAATCATATGTGCCAACACATTTCAACTAATGTCCATGTATACATTAATAGAGTTGTATGAATAAATTATTAAATGAAAATCAGGTGAAGCAAAATATATGTGTGTGTAACAATGTGGCCGATTCTAGGATCCTGCATGGGGATGAAAAGCTCTTCTATGTAATCACCCTGCTGTTAGCTGCTTGAACCCTGCAGACAAATGCAGAGGTAGTTTTTCTGACTCACTCTGAGGTTAAAATCAGATGTGTCCAATCTAGGAGTAGAAAAAAGGCCGTCATGCCTCAGAGCTGGTGAAACTAAGGGCTGAGATAGAGGTCCTGAAGGAAGCTTAGGGAGAAAGCTTAGGCTGCAGTTTATGTTGTGCTATTGTTAATTGAGTCAATAAAGCCAAACCCCGGGAAGGGATAACTTGAACTATATACTACATTTACAACAGGGTGAGAACGCTGCTGGCATACAGTCTATTAAATAAACTCTATGTATATAAAATTATAAAGTACCTGAGATGATTTTACCAATAAGCTCACAGGACTGGATAAACATCTTGATACATCTGTATTGTTGAATGTCAGGAGAATTCTAGTGAGCTGTTCCATTTTCACTGGTTTTTATTTTTCATATTCATATATAATACAATTGTTTCTTTTTAACATATCTATACTAGTGCTTCTCTGCCTGTGTCTTTCTTATATGATGAAGTGCTTTCTTTTGCTGCCTGCATCATCACACTTTCTTGTCTCTGGGTCATTCATGAGAATGTTTTGTAATGCCACAAAGAGAGTTTTAATGGGACGCTTTAAGGAGTAATGGAAATTGTATGGGGAGGGCTATTCTGGCTTTGATTAGTTTGGACATTGATTGTTTAGCACTTATGTGACACCAGAAGCCTCACTATGGTTACAGTCTTGTTATGGGTAAATCCAAAACAAAAACTCTGGAAGTTAAGTATTTAAAATTCAAACCCAGACCCATATGCTAATTTTGTAAATATCCCCTATTGCAAGAATAGCCTAAAACCAAAACACCTGAGCTTTGGGAGGTCTTCAAAATATAGATCCAAATGTAACAGCTTCAGTCCATCTTAGATTGTAAAAGTAAGTTTTAAAGCAATACTTATGTACTAGGCCAACTCCCTTTAAAAAGAATAAACGTATTAAGAGATATAGAGCCTGATCCTGCTCTCCATGGGAAAACAGCCATTGACTTCAGTGGGAATCAGATTAGACTGATAAGTAGATACTATGGGACTTGATCCCACAAGGTGCCGAGCACTCTGACTCTGACCCAAGAATCACATAGGCCTATGCTTATCTTTAGAGGTAGGAGCGGTCCCCTGTAACTCAATGGGGCTACTCATATGCTGAAAGTGAAGAACATGTCCATCAGGATCAGGATTAGAGTGCTCAGCACCTTGCAGGACCAAACCCACAGAAATTAAGTGCTACACTAGACACTATGGTAATAGGTATTTTAGGAATATGTAATAATGTGAATGACTCTTTGAACTATACAGTACAACTGTGAATGTCAGTACCAGGCTCTGAACTTTCCTCCCTGCATCACTTGTTAGCTGTTTCCAGTTTGAGACAGCAGCCTAAAAGTTTGGTAATGCTATTCATGTCAGGGGACTCTGTGAAAGGAAGACTCAGCAATCAAAATACCAGCCAATGTATTTAGCATTAAGAAAACCAGCAGTGGCTGCAATTAAAGGAACGTTGATTCTCAGCCTTCACAAGGTTTGATTTTATTATTTCAAGGGACATTTCATTCTACATTTTCATTTTAGTTGGGTTTGTTGCTAGCAAAGAAACTTATCATAACAGGTTTCAGAGTAGCAGCCATGTTAGTCTGTATCCGTAAAAAGAAAAGGAGGACTTGTGGCACCTTAGAGACTAAGGAGACCTTAGTCTCTAAGGTGCCACAAGTCCTCCTTTTCTTTTTATCATAACAGATTTTTCCAGACAGTAGATTGCTTTCTTTCTTCAGTTTCTTCAGACTTTTGCCTCTGTGGCAATCACTATTGAAAGGGGGGAGTCAAGGAAATCTCCCTCCCCTGTGAACACTGGTTGTACATAGTCAATATCCTCTGGGGAATGGAGTGCATATTTGCCCTCCTCTATGTATATTTTTGGTGCTTTATGTTATTATTTGCTAAATAAATTGTGATGTTTTTTGACTCATCCTCAACTTTGAGACTTTCGTGCAAATTCCCCAATTTAGAGATAAATTGTTAAATAACTCACAAATTAATTTTAAATACAGGTACAGCACACACACCTCTGAAAGTGTGTGTTTCTGAACGTCAGTGCCGCCCTAACTATCTAACTCAGGAGCAGAATGTCAGATTAACCTGTCTCAGTTCCATTTTGCTTTTTCATACTAGCCTCTATTTCTCTCTGTCTTTTCCCCATTTAGAAACACATACCTGAGAGACTGAGTCTCACGCTGTATACTGCTATACAGTGGAGGTCATCTGTGGCCTTCCAGCTAACAGACCCTCGTGTTAAATGTTGAGGGATTGGTAGACATCCATTCATAGAGAAAGTCCCATGACACCAGAATTCACTTTCCTTGCTAGTCCAAAAGAGCATGAGTTTGTTGACGTTTAGACCATAGTAGAAGGCTTAGCTCTATCCTCAGATATATACCCGACAGGGGAAGGGGCTGGAAGTTTTTTGGTTTGATTGGGGTTTTTTTGTCGTACTGGAGACAGGTGGTTTGGGAGAAAATCTCTTTGATAAAAGCAGCAGAGACTGAAGTTATGCTTATATCTGAAGGATCCTAAGACATGTTGGTTCATTTTTATATCAAATACACCAAATAAATAGAGATGACGCATGAAGTCACTGCTGCTCCATGCTCCAGATTTTCTTAATCTATATTCATTCCTGTAGGAGTTTGAAGACGATTCTTAAACTTCTTCCTTCTTTTCCTATCCTGCCCCCATTATGTGCTCCAACAGGAGAGAGAAAAAAAGTGTGTTTATTGAAACCCTTTTCTCTCTCTTTTATCTGGCTGTACAATCAATGTATTTAAAAATCACTCCTATGTTTGCTTATATTTTGAAAATGTTTACTTCATCTCAAACTGAAAAATCTACCTATCAGCCTGTGTCTTTGCTTATAGTTGATCTGGCTGTTGTGTTATCTTCCCTGTATAAACAATGTCACAGTAGCTAATACATTCGTTTATGGGTCTCTGAAATAAACATATACCTAGGAAATACTTCATAGTTTAAAATAAAAACAGGCATCTGGCTGCATGGTGCACAGAGGAGAGTCAAAGCTGGGGCATGAAAACGCAATGGTAAGATGTGGCCAACTACAGTCACTGGGACATACTCTGTTTTCCCAGTTTAAATCTGTTCCCTTGCCGCTCCATTTATCTGTTCATAACGTCTAATTAGTCATTTCATTGTCAACGGGAAATGCTAAAGTGCTGTGCAGTTTACTAGAACAGTTGTGTGTATATATATGGTCTATCAATTCCCTCCGGAGGTAGCATGGTACCCAAGGCTAAGCTATTATTGGCAGAGAAGAAAGTTTCTGTTGCTCCACCGTGCCAGAGCTCTGCTGTGAATACACGTGGAATTAATTTTTTCTGGGGGTATTAGAATGCCTAGGGGGGAAAACAGCGCCTGTAATTTCTACACAACTTCCACAAGTCAGCTGGCCTAACGCCCATCTGCCTGGAAGAAGACACAGTTCTTTGCCCAGGTAGTGTGACACTGAGGTGCCTACGCTTTACAGCAATGTGCCCCTTGGCTCCAGGTTACTGAAATCAGCTCATCGAGTCTTTCATCCCAGGAGACACAAACTCAATATATAAACAGAGCCTCCCTTTGCAGTATGTCCTCGGAGGGTCCTGTCTAGCGCAGATCATGCTGATCCAACCTGACAAGGGCCACGGATAAAGAGGGAGGCTCACGCCAGACGCATTATAATGCTATTGCTAGACAATATCACAGGAGGGCAACCAGCGATCAAAGAAACCTTTTGCGAGCAGACCTTTTTAAACACACACACACACACACACATACAGAGCCTAGAGAAGCCAATAAGTGGCTGGTGCTCGCAGACATTTCACAAGAGCTGGAGAGGGATTGTCCTATCGTGAACACATTGTGTTTACTGTACCATAAATAATGCCTCTTGTGTAATATTCAGCACGCCCCAGCATTTCTTATCCCCTCTTACAACATTTCAACTGTAACTGGCACAGACCTTAAAGAGTTTTGCAATATAAAAATGGTTTTGGTTAGTTCCTCTGTTCCCTCCCTTTGTTTGTTAGAGCGCATAATATAGACTAGACATATACACCGAGACCCATTTATTGTTCATTTTAACCATTGATCTGGGCACCTCTCCAGCTTTGAGGCAGGTGGTTTGATCACATTTGCCTTTACATCTGCGGAAGGTAGGCAAATGAGTCCTTCCCAGCGGCTCATTTTTGAAATTCCATTCTCTCTCCTCGCTTGCCTTTGACTGTTTTCCGTCTTGCGCCCTGGTGGTTTTGTTTAAGGGGAGAGGCGTGAAGGATAAACCGAAACAGATGCAATGAAACTGTCACCCAAAGCACAACACAGCACAGCGAGCGCACACACACACACACACACACACACACGCTTTCTCCCATCCCACCCTCCAAAACTGACAGTCCTCCTCACCCTTCTGGCGATGCCATGGTCCTGAAAGCCCCCCTGTCTTCTCAAGAATCCAAGGGAGGTGGGATGCAAAGGAAGCTCTGTCTTTTGGATAACCCCCTTTAGCGTCTAAGTAGTAGCACAAAAATTCCTTGTATAATCCTCAAGGCTCCAAAAGGCGAGACTCCAGAAGCTCTGCTCTTCAGATTCCACCCCCCCCCCTCCACTTCCACCACCTCCTGTTGGATTGATATTCTCCACGTCTTTTAGGTTTTCATGTCTTGCAGGAAAAAGCACCGCCAGCCCTAGTGGAAACTGAGCAGCGGACGGCCGGGTTAGGCTGTGGAGGACACCTGGGCTTTGATCCCTTGCTTTCTCCTCCTGGAGTGGTGGGGGAGGGGGGGTTGGGGGAGGGGGTGTGCATGTGAGTGTATGTGTGGGGAAGAGGTGGTGGGTGACTTCACATTGACATGGTGTTGGCTGAGGCTGGATTGGAAGGTTTTAGCCTTCTAGCTGTGGATTTGCAGTCTATCCTTCTCTATTTTAGGCAAGGGCTGACATCACTAGCTGCTGTTACCCCTATAAATCCCCCCTTCCCCCCCCCCCCAGCCTCTTCTTTAAAGAAGGGAAACAAATCCCACCGAGGGAATGCATGGATCCAGAGGAATGATAGCGATTTCAGCTGCTGAGTTAGGGCAGAGATTCAGCCTTGCTCGGTTTTCATTACCTGCCCCCCTCCCCCCCTTTGCCAAGGGATTTAAAATGCACAGCGGTGAGGTTCAACGCAGGAGATTAGATCAGAAACATAAAGGACGCGTCTGAACAGCCGCAAACACACACGCTCATGTCCCTTTGCATTGTTCGTGCCGCGCTGCGATCTCAGCAGCTATAAATCTCAGCCGGTCCCTCACGAGGACCCTTCCCAGTCTGCTCGTTAGTTTCTTCTCTTTGTTTCCGTGGCTTTGCCTTTGGGGGGCTGTTGATTGGATTTTCCGGTTAGGAACCAGGGTGGGGGTGCTACCGGGGACTCTGCTGTGGCGGCGCTGGAAGCATAACTGGGAGTGTGGCTAATTAGAGCACATGTTTAGCCTTTTGGCAAACGGGGTGAGTGTGAGACACATTTCTGCAGCAGGTAAACTATAAGGAGAAAACAAGGGGACGGGGGGAGAGAGATCGCACTGGGGAAAGGGCACGGAAAGGGCTGTAGGCAAAGAGTTAATTTCTCCCTGGTCGATAGACTACTGCCACGTCCATGTCCTTTCAACCTGATTAGCAATCGGATTGGGACTCCAAAGGGGCGGGGTGCGGGGAGGGGTCACACTACTGTATAAGTGTGTGGGGGGGGGGGGGAGAGAGAGAAAAGAAAAACACGCAACAGAGAAATAGGAAGCAAGGCAGCAGTTAGAGTTAATGCCGGAGAAGCCTATTCCTGCATTTCTTCTTTTGAGGCCGAAAATCTTTACCTGATTTAAAATATTAATTTGCATTACTATCAATGAAGAGCCGTACAGAGTGTAAATTAGAAGGCTGGGGGGAAATTCCTCATACAGGAGATCTAAATGTGTCTCTCTCCGGGCCCCCAGTAATAACGTGTCAGTTTCTTCTGCCGCTCTTCAACTGGAATGGGGTCCTTGACTTTTAACTTATTCAGGGCCTCATTTTGCAACCCTTTCCCCCCCGAAGGACTCCTTACGCGCAGACCTGTGGAAGTTAAGGGAAATATTCACTTGCGTAACGATAGCAGAATCCACGTTTCTTTCATTCATGATTTGCCTCTCAAGCTGCCAGAACAAGGGGAAAGTGGCGCAAAACCATGTCAATAACGGACTAGGTCAGGTCGATAGATAGATTAAATAAACAGGATCAGATCTGCCTTCAGGATATGAAGCGCGAGAAGACTCACAAGAAACTGCTTAGCTTTTTAGAAACCAGTAATGAGAGGCGAATGTGTGCTTTGGTGATGGCCTTTTCATGTGGTCTGCTTTCAGATGCATATGAAGGGAATCTTTGCAATAATAAAGTATGAATACAGTAAATAAATCTCTCCAATGGGGCTCTGCTGACCTCTGTTGGAGATGTGGGTAAATCAGTACTTCTGGAAGGAGACAGTGAATTGTCTAGCAGAAAGGTGAATTGTCCCGAGTATAGTCAATTTTAAGTGGTTAGTTTCGTTTAGTTAAATTAAAAAGAAATAGCTAAATATGCAGACACTTCCTGATTTATTCTGGAGTCTAATCCCTGCGTTAGAGCTCCTAGAAACAATTAAACGGGGAGAAGCAGCAAGAACACAGATTGCAACGCCACAGCAACTAATTCTGCCAGTGACTCTGGAGCCTCTGACTCTGCCCGCCTGCTGGAATTCTAAAAATAAACAAACCTCTAATCATGATAAGTATTCATAAAAACATAAGAATGGCCATACTGGGTCAGACCAATGGTCTGGTCCATCTAGCCCAGTAGCCTGTCTTCCAACAGTGGCAGGTGCCAGATACTTCAGAGGAAGTGAACAGAATAGAGCAAATCATATTTAAATAGTTCTCCATGAGGAAGGACGAAAGCTGCGCACACACGTTCCAGTGTCATTGAATCAGAAAGCTGGTGTTATTTGTCACCACAATACAACATAACTGGTCATTTTAAATGGCAGCAATGGTAGGTTGTTATCCTATGTGTGGACTAGGCACTAGAGGGGGATGAGGCATACACTGTGCTAGTGTGTTTTGCCAATATTTGCTGTCAGCAGAGGATAGTAAAGATTCAAGACTCCTACATTCAATTCCAGTTTCCTGAGACCAGTGTGCTATAGTTGTTATAGACACTTCTGTCTAGTCCTCCTCAAGCTTCTGTCCCCACCCCCATTTTCTCCTGTCTGTCTCCCATCCAGCTCCTGTCCCCTTCCCTTCTCTTTCTATCCACCTCCTCTGCTCATATTCTACCCAGTCCTACTGGATCAAGTCCCCTGTCCTTCTATCCACTCACTGGTTTATTCCTCCCTGGTCCTGCTCCACCACATCACCCCCAGCTCCTGCATCCCTCCCCCTCTGCTTCTATCTGCCACATCATGCCCCAACTCCTGTCCCTTTCCTCCTCCCTCTCCTCATCTATCCACCCTCACCCCATGGCTTCTGCCCCAGTCTAATCTTATCTATTCCCCCTCCCCAAACTCTTGCTCCCCTCCCCTTCTGCTCCTATCCACCATCCAACCTAGCTCCTGTCCCCTTCCTCCTCTGCTCCCATCCATCTCCTCCAACCTTTTGCTCCTGCCTGCCTCATCATTCTCCATGTTAGTCAGGCATCCTACTCCTTCTCTTCCATGTTGCCTGGGCACCACCAGGAGGAACACTGGAAACGCAGGAGAGTCAGTCTGTCTATTCTTGGTTCCTGTGCCTGGCATCTCAGCAGCAACTGCGGACAGCAATTGCAAGGAAAGTCCTGCTCAGTCCTGGACTGGCACATGCTTGATGCAGATAGAATCTTTGGAATTCTTAGCAGTGATGCTGTAGGAATTCTCCACTGAGTTTATGCAAACTGAGATTTTTTTTTCCCAGAGGCTTATCACTTGGCCAAATTAGGGCAAATTAACATGGGGACAACAAAAGGCACATCCATGACACCAGGGTGACCCCTCTCTCTCTGCCAAATGTTAAGCCCCTGGTCTGAAGTATGTTGATGCTAGAACTTCTCAACCAAACAGATGTAAGAATTTTTTTAAAATAAGCAAAACAATGTATTTTCCCCTACTCTCATTCTTGGAAATGGCTGACCAGTTTTGCTGAAACTTTCCCAAAACAGTCAGCCTGAGGCAGACACCAGGGGTAGAAAATTTCAACCGGAACAGTTACATTTTTGCAAAGTTATAAGCAACTAAAAACAGCTTCTTATAATGGAAAGCACTGGGCAACCTTAACGATAGGCAGTGCTACCAGCTCCACCTATAATATATTGTGGCAGATGCTAAACTGATGTCAATCAGAGTCTCTTCATTATGGAGTGACATCAATTAACACCAGCTGAGAATCTGGCTTCTGATCTTGGCACTGCCCTCTTAATTCAGGGGTGTCCAACCTTTTTAGCCTGAAGGACCAACATAGTATTTCACTAAAATTAAGGAGCCACAATGTAATACTATGGATAGATTTTCTGCTCTGGTTCATTCCCCCCTTTGCACTGATTAGGCAGTACAAAGGGTCAGACATCACCCACAAGTACTCTGCTGGAGATTACCCCAGAGCAGAAGAGTCCCCAGCAGCCATAGAGTCAGCATAGCTGACTCTTTTGCCTCCCACTCCACAGTCCATGGTGCAGAGGCAAAGGCAAGGGGGCGGAGGATGGAGTGTGCTTTGCTTCATCTATCCCCAGCTGGTGTATGTTGCCAAGGGTACCATAGCCAGCTGGTACAAGTTAGAGCCGACCCCAAGTATGGCAGGGAATCAGGGAGTTGTATATGGTGGTTGGTTCTCAGATTTTCCTCTTTTTCCACCTTTTCTATATCAAGAAGAGGAGCCATCACTCCCATGGGCTCATACAGAGCAACCAGATGCCTATCTTGCTTTCACTTCCTCCCTGGATGGAACTGGTTCCAACAGTTCTATTTAAAAATTGAAACTCAGAGGACACATTATCCATGCAGATTCATATGCAAATTTCCCTCTTAACACAATCACTCTGCAAGGTCCTGATTTAGAGCCTTGAGTGTCACAAATGCAACAAGTTTGGACATCACATTATTCAAATATAAGCACTTACGTCTGACTTAATCTGCTTGTAGGTGTCTCAAGTGAACATTCAGGTGCCTAAGATGGATATAGCCATTAAATGCAGGTTTAGGGGCCCAAGGATCAAATTAATCACTGGGTAATTCTATTGAAATCAACAAAATTACACCAGGAATGAATTTGGCTCCCTTTTTTTGGCTCCTATAGTTAACTTCAGATGTTCACTCTGCACAATACCATCTTCTACCACAAACACCCCCACTCCTTTTAGAGGTATTTTAAAATGGTAGGCATATGCCAACCTTTCAATCAGATTTTGCCCAAAAGACTTATGAACAGAAGACAGAGAGAAGAACCAGTCACTCCAGTGGAGTGAGAAAGAGAGGGTAGAGATTAGCTTTAAATAGGGATCTCTTTATGTAGCTTCTAAAATTCATAGACTTTCCCCCTGGTGCAAACGAATTGCTATCCCTGTTGTGCTATTTCACAGCCTTCCTTTAGCAGATGGCGTAGATTCTCACCTGCTTAAAGAGGGACGTTTGAGCCAGTTTAATATTTTAAAAATAGGTTCTGGTGAAAAAAAGGAGTTGTGATACCAGCTTGTTTTCCAAACGTATTTATTTATTTATTTTGTTAATTATCTGAGCTTTGTGTTTAATTAGCATTTTGCTCAGGCCACACCATTGGTTTTGACTGTACGTGAGGCCAGAATACCAGAGCTGTGACAGCTTGATCATTTCAACTACTAACTTCCTGTGACATCACAACCACAGGGTCAAGCAGAAGTTGAAGTCTTGTTGGAAGAGTCTCTCGTGGGAACTCGCAGTAGCCCCCTCCCTCAAGATATTTAAAACTAGACTCAGAAAGTACTGGTAAATGCTGAAGGGAACAGCCCCTCATTGACCTTTGAGCCATGAAGGACTAGCTGACCTACCTTATCAGGGCTTTTCCATCTGTACTTTCTATGAATAGAAACAGGGTGTGTGTATATGTGTGCACGGCTCTGTATGAGGGATTATACATGCACACATATAAACACACAGCTGTGTGGGTGTATGACTATGACTCTGTATGTGTGTGGACCAAAATGGATTACAATTCTTGACCTGAATTCTGACAAACTCTCAGCCTGAGTTGGAGTTTTCATGTCCATCTCCTCTCAGAAGAGATTCAGGGACTTTGCAAAATGAAGGGAAATTGAATTCTGATGTATGTAACAGGTGTAATGATTTTTACTGCAGGGAGCTATATAACTCATTCTGAAGTTCATTTCTATAATTCCTTCAGCTGAATCTCTCTCCCTGTATGATGGGGTATGTATGCTATTCCCCATCTGACTCTTGGGTAGCCAGTGGGCAGCTGGGTTATGGTCACTCAGATATAGCCAAAGCTCAACCTTTCAGTTTTCCCTGTCTGGTCTGTGAGGGATTGGAACTAGACAGGGAGAAGATAAGTGGCTGAGGAGTGGATATGGCTGGGGATCATAATGCTGCTAGGCCCAGCTGATAGGTATAAAAGCAAGAAGAGGAGAAGTAGAGGCTGGACTTAACTCATAATGAGATTTTGCTGTGCTGCTTGGACTCCAGAGCACTGAGGATGTTTTATTTGGGCATAGTTTAAATCCAGAAAAAGGAGGAATCTGGATTCTGATTCTCCTCTCACTCACTTTGGTTTAAGTCCACAATAACTGCTGAAGGCAATGCAGTTACTCTGGCGTTACGCTGGTGTCAGTGAGAAGAAAATCAGGCCTGGCCCTTCTTTATTTCTGCTTTGGGAGTGAGCGACTCTTACTATTAAGGATAGAGAGATTCACCTTTCCTTTTCTTTCAGCCATGAAAGAGCTCTCACTGGATAGGACACGTTCCAATATACAAGTATCTTCCTTTGTCATACTCTTAGTTAATAGCCTTAGGAAGAAACACACAATGCTACCATTGACCTACTGCAAGACTGTCCTTTCCACAAAACTGCCACCTAATTACATCTAACCTCTACAGTAAGAGTAGGAAATCCCACACATTCACTGGCAAATAGTTCCTCCCACAGGAGGAATGAAATAGACCTGATTTTTCAAATTTAATTAAGACTTATTTTTCTTGTCATGCAGCATGTCAGCCAAGCACAGTCTGCTGGCAGATGGATGAATGGGAATTGAACTGGAACGGAAAAATGCAACATGAGAAGTCAGTTGCTGTGGCCATAGCCCTTAAACTTTTGAACTTTGGCAATGCATTTGTCTACTCATATTGTCAATAAGAATAACACTACCCAAAAGATAACACATTGAGTCCCTCTGCCACTGAAAGCAAAATAAACTGTATATTGCTATCTGCCAGCAGTAATTGCCATAATTTTAATCATTTTCAAATCTGTAAATGCGGAGAAACCATTAAGTCCTAACCCTGTCTAACCAAGATTTTCATGGAATCCTAGAAATCAGAGCTGGAAATAGACTAACTAGTTTATCATGACTATCACTCTAACTCTGCAGGATTCAATGAAGAGCTTCGCTGATTGTAAATCAAATCAGAATGTGTTAAAGAGATCCACTCCCTTAGGCCTTACTAGGTCTTGGATATGCCCCCCGAGAAAGCTTCTGAAAAATATCATTCAGGTTTTTAATACGTGACAAGGACTTTACAACTGTGTTTAATCATAGTGTTTCTGTGTAGACCAATAACAGAGCTGGATGTATTCAAAAAAGCTGTCAATTGTTTACACCTTAAACCTAATTTGTGCCAATTTTGCCTTTCAGGGTGCACGAACAGCACCCAGTGAGAGCAATGCACATGCATCCACAGGCAGAAAATACCTCTTGGTGGGAGTTATGTGATGGACAAACCCCACACTGGAGAGTTAAGGGTGCAGGAACAATCCTGGGCTTGGGAAACCTTGCTGCCTCATGGGCCTGCTCCAGAGACTGGAAAGTAGTCTCTCAGCACAGCAGGATGGTAGGTGAAGCGAGACAGACCTGCGCTTCCTGCTGCAAAGGGACAATGCCGGGAAGGCTTTCCCAGGGGAGGTCTGCTGCACAGAGCCAAGAATCGCTACCCTGCTGAGGAGGACCAGGGGAGGCATTAGCCAGACAGCCAGTAGTGGACTCCTGCCTTATGATGCTCAAGAGGGCTCTTGGGTTGGGACAGAGTGGAGGGGGAGAGACCGGGTTCCCCTACTGCATAACCGCTAAGCAGGGAGGTTCATTCCCACTGACAGTGGGACATAAAAAAGGAGACAGGGACTCTGAATAAAACTGATATCAGACATGGGTAAATAGGTTAAAAAACAAACCTTCATTTAATGTGTACAGTACTCAGGAGGGGGAAAGAATACATCGTACTATGGCAATACAGAGAATACACCATAACAAGCTCCTCCATAGTAATTACTTCAGGCTACTCTCAAACCTATGCTCCTTTGTGAAATGCACACAGATCCATTTATCTAGCTGACTATAAACCACAGACTGAATTCGGCCATTGCCAGTTGTCCCGCTTATAGGTGTCAGATTCAGGAGCCAAGCACCACCTTCCCACCCAGGAAGACAGGCAGGGGGAGATAAGTCGAAACCGCTCGCGCAGAGAGAGCCTGTATTGTAAGTAAAGTGGCCTCACTGAAGAGCGGAGACTATGACAAAACGTCAGGGCATCTGCCTTAACCGTCGGTGGGAAGAGAAGCCTAAAGCAGTAGAGATTGTGAGAGAAACTACGAAACTCATAAAAGGCCATTTCCAGAAACAGCTGTTTATTTCATGTTCTTCTCAATCCAGTCCTTGAATGGAATTGCTTTGGTATAACCAGTGTAGAGTTCTAGGCTGCAAGTTTTATCATAGCCCCAGCTCACTAATCCCATCAGGTGCCATTTTAGCTCAGGAGACGCTTTTCCTGGCAACGTTATGGCTGCAATGCCTCCAGTCTCAGCAGGGCAGATGTTAGAAAAGGCAGTGGGGTGCTGCCTGGCACAGAACATGCTGTCAGTGATGATGACCTGGATTCCATTATCCTCATACTGCTGCTCACACAAGAGCGAGTCCACCATCTGAACAACTCCCATGCGGATTGTATCGTTCTTGTAGCTGGGATCCTTAATGTCAGCCAGTATCTTCCAGCCAGTAATCACTATTTTTAAATCCTCTGTGGATGGGTCCAAATCATGAGCAGATGCCAGGCAAATGGGTTGAACATGGCTGCTGATTTTGGCTTTGTCCAGGAGTTTTACAATGGCCATGTCGGAATCAAGCAATATGGGGTCAAAGTTTGGATGCACTAGGATGGCAGAAATCTAGGAAGGAACCAGAGAGGGAAAATTTACAGGATTAATAATGATGGACAATAGAAGTGTGGGAAATCATTGACCATTTTTCCATGATATTTTCACATTTAATCTCAGCTGATTTTGCACCCCTCAAAGCTTCCTTGTCTATGCTACTCAGTCAAATGCTCTTTCAAATCAAGAATATGCAAAATATTCAAATGCGGTGTTTCAAAGACAACTTTTGCTTGGGATCAAATCAATTTTTACTGACAGCAAAAAGAAAGAAATCATGAAAGGCAATCAATTTTTCAACAAAAATTGGCCCACTTTATGATTGCAATGAAATTGGAGGAGGGAAGAGGGAAATATATTTCAAGTAGCTTAACCTTTTATTGAGAAAACTTTGCCTAGTCCTTTAGTGGACAATGTCTGATTGCATGTCAGTTTCAGTCTGCAGAAATGTAACAGTGTCCTACAGATGAACTAAAATATATCTTATTGAGTTTCTTCCAATAACTCACCCCAAAAGAAAGAGTTAATGCATTATGCAATATATAACTTTAGAGCCTAATCCTTTATCCCTTACTGGGCTGATAAGATGCTGTCAGAAGAAAACTCCAGGCAGCAGAATAGGGAAAGACTTTCCTATCAAGAATAATAAAATACTCTGGATAGGCAGAGGAAGGTGGGGTTAGGTACCAAAATGAAGCAGAAAGTTGAATATAAAACAAGAAACAAAGTAACTGTATTTTATTGGAGAGAACATATTAATGAACTCAAAAATCAAAAAGAAAAACACAATCAAAACTGCTGAGTTTCTCCTGATTTTTGATATGAAACCATTAGTCTGCCCAGGTTAGCTTGGAAAATCAATTAACTCATCAAATTACTTTGATGAGACCTGGGCCTGAACTGTCATCTATGGATCTGGAGTCAGATCCAAACTTCCCCAAAGTTTGGAGTTGTTTAGATCTGGGGCTGAAATGTAAAATGAGTTGATGGTCACAGACCAGGATCAGTGGACATGTGTCTCCCTCCCCGAAAGCACAATCACTGGTTGGCACTGGCTGGCATCCCTTTTTTTTTTTGGAAATCTCAGCCAAGAGACCAGCTGAACAATTCTATTCATCCCTATTTGTCAGGAGTGAGGGATGTTAGTGGGATGATGTGCAGGGAAGCTTGCAGTGGTGCTGCTGCCCCTCCCATACCATAAGAGTTCTGTCAATGAACATGGGACTTCAGGCTCCAGGAATGTCAAAACAAAAGTATGCAAAATATATAATACATATTCCTAAGAATGGGCTTTTTTCTCTTCATGCAAGACGGACCACAGGGGTGATCCAGGTCTGTATCTCTGTCAGCACTTCTCCACTCCCATCTGAATGCCTTACTCACCCGTAAGTTCTGGATAGTCTTCTCATTTCGGTCGTCGTCCCTGTAGAATTTCCCCAAGACCACTTTGAGTTCCGCTGTCTTGAGGACAGTGATCTTCCCCAAGTCAGTGACACAGTGAGCTGCCACCACCACAGTGCGCTCATTCACCAGGGCCCCACTGCAGATCAGGATCCACGCCCCCTTCCGGAGGCTGATCTCCTTTACCCCATTGGCTTTCCGATAGATGGCTGCTTGCCAGGGCCATCTGATAGATGAAGTCTTTTGAAGAGTGATGTTTTCCGTTTTTCCACAGACTGTAAAAATATGAACCTAGGATGAGTTGATTCTTTTTCCTCAAGAATCTGAATGTCTCCACTTCCTGATTTCTAACTATGGTGCACCTTAGGGTACTAAACTTTATTGGTTAGCACCAGGAAAATGTTTACCAATTAACCCTTAGATCAGCCTTGCAACATTCTACTCCCCCACAAACACCTTGAGAATTTTTATTTTTAAAGGGTGAATAAAATATTATTAGTTTTTTTTCATTCTCATTGGAATTCCTCGTAAAAGGTGGGAAGGTAAATTTTGCATCTGAACTAGTAATTTTCCATTACAATTTTGTAAGACTGCCCTATAACAATATAATTACATAAAGATATGAAAGAATCAGGATGACACCACAGCTGTGTGAAAATTCCACCCTAAAACCCATCTTAAGCAACCACACAAGAATCGACCAGAAATGGGACATCTCGTAGAAATGGGCTTTATGCAACTAAAGACTGAAAAAAATATTTCTAGATACTTGAGATGAGCCCAAACCAAAATCCCAGATCCAAAACCCTCTGAACTTTTGTCTGGATCTGAACTTTACAGTTGGCCCTATGCCAATAATGGGCTGTCCCAAATCTCCAGATTTGCATAGCCCCTAACTCTGAGCTAATTCGTACCCAGTTCTGAACTTTGCAAAATAGTCCCATCCTCAGCAGGATCGAGTAAAGGGAGTAGCCTCTTAAAAGTTCACTGGTTCCACTTTATTGCTTTTGGTCTGATGTATTTGTAAATTATCTGCCAAAGCGCAGGACAAGTGAAAAATTGAATTTGCTCTAAGTGGGAAAATGTGAATAATAGGAAAATGTTTCCAAATCATAGGCAAATTACAAAACTGAAAGCTTGACTCCTCACTTGGTGTCATCAACAGAAGTTCTGCTGTGGAGTAGAAAGAGTCATCTATCTTCCCAGTGTCATTGCGCCTTCTCGCCCAGCTGGGAGCACAGGCAGCCTACATTGTTAGGAATCTCCATTTATCTAAGATGCATACATGCCCCCACCCACAGAAGATGAGTATTTCTTTTCTTCTTAACAACTCACTTGGAATGCATGTGGGAGCCCGCCCACTCCATTTTCCTGTCTTCAGACAGGTTCTCCTGCTGCTTCCCAGGCGGCGGTAGAAGGGAGAAATGCAGTCATACTGAAGCTGAGTGTGCAAATGCTGGTACCCTGGAGGCAGGTCTCCAAAGGGCAGCATTGGCTTCTTGGTTGGATATATTTCGAGCTTCTGTTTGCTGAATGCAGAAGAGTAGAGTTGATGCAAAGGCGTCTCCCTGTTTCACCATACAAGAAACATGGGGAAATGATAATATGACAAAAAACGATCATGATCATTGCTTTATCACCAGCTGCACTACGCACCATTTTAAAACGTAAGGGCTTTGCTTATTTGCTGGAAGCACAAGGCAAAAAACTCTCCAACACAGTTTAGCAGAATTCCCATTTGCACCTCAGCCTTTATATAGATGGGGGGAGGAGTTGTTTTTGTTTTTTTAGTTTACCTTTTCTGGAGTGTCTCCAGTTACATAGGAATATTTTGTGGATAATAGTTCATGTTATCACCATTTGCAAAAGACATGTGATGCTGCATTTTTCAATGGAAAAATTATACTCGAATTGGGTGTTGCTATAATTAATTTTCACTAGAGAGGAGTTTAGACTCCTTCTTTTTCACTAGTGAACATTATAATAGGCAGTATTGGGAAAAGATTCAGACTAAACTATGTTGATAAAGTAGCTTGATTTAGCAATTAACAGAGATGATTACCATACCGGAGAGAATGTATAATTGCACCAATTGCTAAATTTTAGTTTAGGGATTGCACTGATCTGATGAAGTATGGGACCTATTTTTAATGTTTAAATGTGCTCTAAAAATGAAATTAACCATTCTGAATTTGTACTATGAACTTTACAAAGCTAATATTTTAAATCCTTCATTCATGACAACTACATGATCTCTGTGAGAAACCACTTGGAAGTACATGAAGGTCTGATTGCTTGTGGGGAAACCTATTGAAATCTGCAAAAATGGACAGGAAATGAGTTTCCTGTGAGATTGCTGCTACCTGTTGCAGCCAATCGAGCTAGAAATGCCTGGGGAATAGATTTTTCTCACGGTATGTTATGATTTTTCTCATGATAGCATATATCCCTTAAGGTCCCAGAGAGACAGATTGTCTTATATATGTGGAAACTGTCAGATTACATGTGACACCCCCTCAAAGCCAAGATACTAAGGCTGAGAGCAGTGGCAGTAAAGTCCATTTCTTTTCTTTAAACAAGACGACATCTGAATAGGAAGGATGGTCCAGTTGATAGGGCACTAGGTTAGGACTTCTGACGCCTATGTTCAGTTCCCTCTTCAGCTGCCAACTTTCTGTGTAACAGCAGATAAATCACTTTCTCTGCCTCCGTTCCCCATCTGTACAAATGAGGATAATACTTCCCTACTGCATGGGGATACAAGTTCAGTTCATGGGTGTGAGATGCCCAGATACTATGGTGATAAGGGCCAAATATGTTTCTTGGTGGCATGTGTGTTAAGCAGTGTAAATCTTTTTTTTTTTTTTGGGGTGGGGGGGGCAGAGACTGAAGATATTGGTCATGTTTGCACTGCCACTAAAAACATACAAGGTCAGCACTGCAGAGGGGCACAAAACCAAAAAATACTAATGATTATAAAAAAATTACTCTGAACATGGCAGAATCCCCAGACAGATTTGGGTTGGGTTCTTTCTGAGAAATGAGCAAAAGTTCAGGGCAGGCCCTGATTTTTTTGTGACCAAGCTTTCCCATCCCTATCAAGCCCAGCTTCCTACCACATCATGTAGCATCTCTTTGGGTGATGGTGCCTATTGCAACAGACCATCCTAGGATGCCTTCCCCCTTCACCCCCAGTTTCCTCAGTAAGACCCCCACAGTCCCAAGGAATCTCCGGGGAACCCCTGCTGACTGTTACAAAGATCACAACCCTAATTCTGGCTGCATCCCATAGGGGGAATAAACAACAAACGTTCTTAAAATTGAGGCATTACCATCTCACCTTGACTGAACCTGCATTGGAAGCACTTTCTGTCTCACCAGGTCAGAGATCTTTGGCTCTCTGCAGGCTAAAAAAAATACAGTGTTGCACAATCCTTTTCCATGTTCAGAGCTCAAATGTTATGGTTCAGATACCTGTCCACCTTTCCTGTCACTAGCAACAATGGACTGGATGAAGAGAAGAGGCAATAAGTAGATATAGTTATATGCATTAAAATATAAGTGGTAACACCGCTGTTGGCCCTGTTATAGAGAGATCTGATGATTATGTTACTGTATGTTTCTCTAAAAAAATGCTCACTGTTGGAATGATAATTATTTTGTCTCGGATATATACATGGCAAGGGTTTTGTAAACCTGTTAAACCTGTCTAAATAAATGATAGATAGATAGATAGATAGATAGATAGATAGCAAAAGCTGGGATCCTCAGCTAGTCTCTTGTGGTATATTACATTCCTGATAGACACTGAAAAGAGTTGAGTTCTCTCTCTCTCTCAAACTCTTTTCAGTGTCTACCAAGAATGTGATATACCACAAGAGATTAGCTGAGGAGCCCAACTTTTTCTCTGCCCCTAAAAATACTTTTTCTGTTGCTCTATCTACCCCATTTGCCAGGCATCCATCTTTGTAATATCTGTGTGTCTTCTGCCTTAGGCAGGTATAATAGTTTTAGCCATAGAGAGAGAAATGACCACTAGTGCTTTTGCAGAGCAATAATTAAAAGACCACAGCAGATTATTTGCAATCTGAGTGAACTTTTGTTAAAATCGAATTAAAATATATAATCACCATCTGCCTAGGTATACATGGATAATCCAGATGATTGGGCACCTGGCATGAAAATAGTAGGATGTTACAGATAGCTGCCAACCTGTCATCTTGTACACCCGTCTGAGAGGGGCCTAATTCGAACGAGCATAACAAGTTGACTCAAATTTGCCTAAGATAACAGATGAGGGAATCCCAGGACTTTAAATAATGTATATTATAATTATTTTGGGGGGGAGATAGATATCTGATTGGTCCTTAATAATTCAGCTGATTGTGCCAAGATCTCTTTCCCTCCAGTAAAGTGGATGAACTGAGGGATTCCTGTTGGATGTGGTTCATCTGTATGTTTGAGAAGTCATACACTGTGGCATTCTACAATACTTAGTTGCATTTGTGATTAATAACATATGTTAAACCTTTGGTAATTGTTAAAGTTAACATCAATCAAAAGGGTTAGAGGGAAAAGGTACTTTCTATCAATGGAGCACTTAACACAATGTGCAGCAAGGGTGTTTAAGCCTTAAAATACAGAACAAAACCCCAAAAGGATAAATAATTGTCCTTATAATATTTCATTTTGTTTAACAAAGATCTGTTAATATGTATTACAAAATTCTCTCTCTTTGGGGAAATGTTTAGATAGTTCCCAACACACATCCTTCCTCTTGTTGTGGTTCCCATCACACGTCTATTAGACCCTGAATCAGCAAAGCACTTAAACACGTGCTTAAGTGCTTTGCTGAATGCAGACGGATTGCTGAAACAAGTCTTGAAAGACTGCAGACTGTAAGCCTGATCTTGCAAACCCTTACTTATGTAAGGAGTCCTGTTGACTAAGCCTGATTGAAAACTGGACCTTGTGACAGCAAGACTAATAATTCCTTATACAGAATAGACCTTTCTTCATTTTCCAGTTCCTCCGTGGTCTTCTTTGATTCACTGACACTACCCATACCGGATTCCAGTATGAGGGTAGGGAAAACAAAGGTGTTGGGGGAAATGAGATAAATTCCTATCCTTTCTTAAAGGAAGAAACTTCTCTTGGAATCACTACCATCTTCCCTGGCTGAGTTCAGCAGCCAGAGAGCGTGGGCAGACTATCAGCTTCAGTATCAGGTGCCAATCTGATTGAGCCATTACACACCCTTTTATTGAAGGTATTTAGAAAACAGATAGTTTAGCCAGAAAATAATATACAAAACAAACTCCAGGTAAAACATATCAGTTTTTATGAGCTGGAGCAAAGAGACTGAAAACTACCTTTTATGCAGATTGGTTGTTTCCCTGACCACTCTCCATTGTCTTGGCAGGTCCTCTGCTCATTACCACTAAGAACGTATGAGTTGTTACAAAAGAAAGCAATGACTGTGCCGATTTTTGCGTAGCGTCCGGTCATTAGCCCAGTGTCTTCCACCACTCTTCTGTAGCCATTGAATGGGCCACCAGGGTCTGAGCAGTTTTTTTCTTGTAGAACTAACAACAAGAAAAAAAAGTAAACATTTTTCACAGAGAATTAATTGTGAGCCCCTGATCATTTGACATTTCACGCCCGCAGTGCTACACAAAGTATACTTAATTTACAATTAATGTTTTAAACTAAATGTGATGCCAGGACTAGTCAGCAACAAATATTAAAGGGACAATGTCAATGTAGAAGTCTTAGCCTAGAAATAATAACCATACTGCTAACAGCACCATAGGTTTTTAAAAGCTGAAAGGCTTTAAATCGAAAATCATTTTAAAAATCAAATTTAGGCCTCAGTCCTATAAAATGTTAGGCATAAGCTTAACTTTACACACAGTGAGTTGTTCCATTGGCTTCTACAGGACTACTTACAGTGCATAAAATTAAGCATATACATAAAACTTTGCAGGATCAGGGTCTTATTGCACCATTTTTCTTGTTTTATTTACTTTCCACATTTCACTAGGTTTGGATAATGAAACTAGATTACTTAGGTTCACTTTTGTTTATATTCAGTTTCTTTTCTCTCTCTCTCTCTTTTTTTTTAAGCACAACAGAGATCTTAACAATGCAGGGAAATACTGAAATATAAAGAACACTGATTTTCTCTGAAATAAAGAGCAAACATGAAAATGTTCTTATTCACATGAGGTTCTGTCTACAAAAAAAACTTTTCTTCCTCAATCCCCTCCCCATTTTTCTTTTCCCTTTATTTGTTTTGTTTTTCCTCCTACCCTTTACTGCTTTTTTGTGGCTTACCACTAGTTGATTATGTTCCTTAAAGTGATATTTTTCCCTACTCTTTATTTTTTTCAGCTTTCTGCTGTTTGTGTGACCCATTTAGAAGCTCTGAAATAAAAAGAATATTTCCCATTAATATTGTCCATTGGCAATCATTGATTTTCCCCCCGCTGCTTTTCTTATGAGGCTGAAGTTAATGTGTATTTTTTGCATCATAGATGGGGACAGTGCAACTCCCCTCTGTTTTCCTGAACTGGGCATAAGTCTTCATTTTGCCAGATATGTCCTGACAAAGCGCTTAACCATGTGACTAGCCTTAAGCATATTATTTTAAATCCATCCCTATTCTGCACAGTGCTTAAGTATGTTCTTTTTACATTAACTTAAATGGGACTTAAACATGTGACCAAAGTTAAGCATATGTCTGAGTGTCTGAGTGAATAGAGATGGACTTGATCACCTGCTTAAAGTTAGGCACATGCGTAAGTGCTTTGCCGAATCCGGACCATATTGAAGAGGCAGGAAGAGGTGGAGCTGAGCTCTCTCACATCCAGGAGAGGGAGAGAAAGGAAGCTCTATGCCTGCTTTTGGTTTAGTTCCATCATTCTCCCTCTTGCTTTACTCCTGATCACATATCACAGATTAATTTCATTCCTTCACAAGACCTTGTGGCTGGTACATTGCTAGTGGTCATGTCTCACAATACCACTCCCATCACCATGTGATCTCACAGATATGGAGATGGGGAATTAAGATACCTGATGTGCCTGTCTATAGTTACCCTACAAATATTTGACCTGCCTACAGGCACTGACCAGACTGCCATCTAGTCTGTCATTCCTATAGGAAAGTAGGGTAGGACAGGCAGAAACCACATCACATCAGTCTATCCTTGTTGAGATATCACACCAAGGAGCCTTTTTTGTAAACTATTTTCCATAGTAGCATCCAGCCTGGTTGCACCAAGTAGTTAGTAGAGCCCTTGTATTTCAGAAGTACCTGAACTTCTCTGAACCAAGTAAGCTAACTGCCTCCACTTGAAAAGGGCCTTCTTCTCTTATCTGACCCTGCATATTGCTGACTTTGTGACAGCACTATCATTTCTGTGGTGTCAGACTGCGACATAAGTTAAGTATAAGGCTATGACTTATCTGATGGATTAAACAGAAGGAGAAGCCAGTTGGGAAGAACATACTTCTTACAACATAGATAGCTTCAATAAGAGACAAGGCTAGGGGCAGACCAAGTTATAGACTAAAGAGGTGTAGCCAATGTCATCATAATGTTAGGGAAACTGAAGTTACTCATAGACCAAACTCCAAAACATTTATTTCAGTTGGAGAATTCCTATCTATCCCAAAGGATGTCCTTAATTGTTCTTCCTGATCTCCAAGAGCTCTTATAAAAGAGTCCCCAAACATTCCCAAGAATATTTTGCATTGTTTGCCTCAGCATCTTTTGGAAAGCCCTACTCCAACCAGTGCAAAGGATTCTGGAATCTGGGAACAAAAGCTGTCCAGTGGGAAACAACTGAAACAGAAGCATCTTTCTGGAAGAAGAAATATATACAGGACACTGTTTGGCTAGGGGGTGGAAAGGAAAGATTTGAATCTTCAATGGCAGACCTAAGGTTTGCCTTCATACTATCAAGGCAACATTAACCAAAAGTATTTTTCTTTTTCTAGCATGACTGTCCTATTGCTATGTTACTCTGTTCTCCCCACAATGGGCCATTTAATCACTGCCACAGAGTGCAACAAACCTCTTCAGAAGAAACACAGTTGTGCTGGAAATAGCTATTAATTAATGCACAAGACACATGGTCCTCTTTTGTATTTCAGGTTCTAGAAATTATGCAATCATGGTCCAAGCCCAGCAGTCTTTGCTTAGGCATAGATGAAACAATGGGAGCTTTGTTTGAGTAAGGATTGCAGGCCTGGGCACCAAGATAGTAAATTAATATCCACTACGGTGTCTTAAAAATACAGAGATGAAAGAACATTGTGTTATGTCATGGATGTGCCCAATTCCAAGTGAGATTTGGACATTCCAATATTTAAATCCCAATAGCTTGTTTTAATGACAATACAATGGGTTAGGCATGATAAAAATCAAAACTTAAAGCAACCTTACCACATTCATGATGATGTGTTGACCAACTCCCATCAAGCTGACAGTAGGCAACACGGCTGCCTTTTAAGCTGTAACCTGCGTTGCACTTGAAGTAAACCTGGGCCCCGTATTTAAAGTCATCTCCTTCCACAATACCATGAGCGGGAGCACCTGGAGTCCTACACATCACCACTGACAGTTCAGATATTTCAAAAAAATCCACTTTATTACAAAAACAGGACTGTGTTAGGAAGATATTTTATGTAGAATATTTAAAAAAATAGCTTAAAAATGGGCACAGGAGTCAAAATTACAAGACCAGGTACATGCAAGTTCTTTCAAAAATTTACTTAGGTCCTGATCCTACAAACACTTATGCATATGCTTAACTTTCAGCACATGAGTGGTACCATTCAGTTCATGTATGCTAAGGTAAGCACATGCCTGAGTGTTTGCAGGACTGGGGCCTTAAGTTGCTAAAACTGTCCCTATTTGAAGCTCCCTCCATCTCAATAGGAGTTTTGAATGGTCAACAAAGAAATACAAGATATAACTTAGAACCTGGAAACCCCAGTTTTGAAATTCTTTAAAATTCTTGTTTCAGCTTTCACATACTCTTTAATATTTCTCACTCACATCTAAAAGCATGTACAGCTGTGTTTTGTGGGGCCCAACAACAACTGTTAAAAATGGACCTTGTCATTTACCATAATGCAATATTTACCATTGCCACAGTATTTTCTATATTGGGATATACTGAAAAATCCCAATAAATGTAATTATTGCAGATAGTAAATGTGCAGGTCACAGCACCCTTTGTACACTGGTTGGCTGGGTAGCTTAATCACACCAAGGAAGAATGTCTCCAAGGGCATAATAGAGAACAGAAGATTCAGTGTCTCTCTCTTTCTGTGTATCTTGGGCCCTATTCTACAATTCGCTGAGAACAGATGCACCATTGAAGTCAACTGGGCTCCACGCAGGTGTAGCCCTGCAGGATTAGGGCTTTACCTGTTTCAGTGGTACCTGTTATCTTGTTTTATAAGAGCAGTTGTGGCCCATAGAAGATGGTAGTCTCAATGCAGATGGGTGCCAGACAGATCTTTCCTGTTTCACGCTTCTTTCATAGGATTATGAATTTTTCTTTTACTATGTTACTATTTCATTAACTAAAAGTGTAAAGAATATTATTACTTATTAACTGATGACCAAATCCTGTTCCTATTGATGCCAATAGCAAAGCCTCTCTCAGGGTCCAATCCTGTAATCCTTACTCATGACACATGCGAGTAGACTCACTGAAGTCTATGTAACTACTCACATAAATAAGGACTATTTATGTGAGTAAGGTTTGCAAGAGCAGGTCTGAATGTCACACCATTCACAAGCATCAAGGGTCCATAGAATTCTGACCATTTTGAGAAATATTACACACTTCAAGCGATCATTTGGCAATGTGGCTCAGTGCCACTATCCGTGAGCTTTGGGAGAGAAAACCATTGGACATTTAGTAACTAGAAAAGACCCCAAATCCAAACACTCCCAAACTTGGTGGGTTCAGAGTTTAGACTTGGACATATCCTTACCCAGAACACTCCAAATGGTAACCCTAAAAATTGAGCAAAAAATCTTTTATATCATTATGGTTCCTAGTTGATAGCTTTACATATGTAAAGGAAAGAGAGCAGAGGGAGATGTATTCATCATACTGTTTAAGCATTTTTTCTAGGTATTTTGAAATTTCTAAACATAATTTGCCTGCCCAGATGTGGTCTCTCTATTCTCAGTCACTCTTCATATCTTTCTTGGAATGCTAATTTATTCCATCATGCTCCTAATTTTCCTCTCTAAATATAAAGTCATAACAGACTTGTCAACTGCCATACATTTTTTTAAAAAAAGCGGGGGGGGAAGCACTATAAATATCTGTGAAACACACTCAGAATTAGTCTTCCTCTCCCATATAGGGCTTTCTGCATCTCTGGTAGTCCTAACCAATATCCCATATCAGCTCTACACTATTTTTCAACCAGTTTAAATTGTGCTTCCCAATCTTTGGGATACACTCGGACAGAATCTTTGTCCAGCTACAATAACTTTTTCTGGGAGAATATCACAGACTCAGGGTATCTTTCTTGCTTGATATCCTACTTGATGATCTTCAGTTTCTAGTCCTGTTCATTATATTGGTTTCCAGTCTGGTGACCTTCTTAGCTTTGTCCATCTCAAGGTTCTCTTTAACAGTTCAATTCCATTATCTTGGAACAACACCCAACATCAAAATTATGAGCTAGATTGCACTTGTGCATGGGATAAGTTAATAAAGACACTGGAACCAAAAGAAATGAGCACAGGTTTGGAAGTCCTGAGCTCTAATCGTAGCTTGACCACAGTGGTCATGTCAGACTCATGGTGGGGTCTTGGTAAGTTATTTTGCTTCTATATCCCCCAGATGAGGATAATAAAACTACCTACCTCACAGATATGGTGTGAGGATTAGCTAATATCTCTACAGTGCTTTCATCATATTATGGCTGAGTATTATTAATAAAGACATTCCTTTTGTTACCTATATTTTTACCTGCTGTGTGTCTGTTCCCTTCTGACACAAGTCTTTCAAACATTTATCTCACTTCTGTCCTTTGCTTACACTTTGCCACTGTAAGTGCAGAATTAGTCGATCGTTTTGTATGTTAGTTTTTGTTCTCATCAAACTAATCAGATTTTATATCACAGTGCATTCATCAGATTGCACTATTGTAGCTGAGTCCTGCATTGTTCTCTAGAATATCTGGACTGGCAGTCGTAATGAAGTTACCCTGATAGCATCCTTTACCCTTCTGAGTTTCTCTGTTGTTTTGTTCCTTTCAACTTCTCTTCCTTTTCATCCTTATTCCCTACTGTATTTTAAACAGTTCCATTGGGCCCTTATCCTTTTCACCTCGTGGCCACTTTTTGCAATGAAATCTCCACTGATGATCCTGAAAGAAAACCTAGCACCTTTTGTGCTTCCTATAATTCTTTCTTTTCATTATCTGGATGGCTGCCTGTCAGGTGCATGAACCTGATTGCTTCTCATCTCCCTCAGATTGTACAGCACATGCAATTGAATTTTAGGATGGTCTTCTTTGTCTGAGATATTTTGTTAAAGCCTTTCAACATTCTCAGCTCCTTTCAGAATACACCCAACCCCTCCGGTTGTCTGTGCAGCTATTTCTCAAAAGTTTTTTTAAAAAATAGTGGACTACTTTGTGAAAGTAGATGTCATTTATACCTAACCCTGTGCTGTGCAATCCAGCAAAATGTCCAGCCATCTGCGCCTGGTTCTATTTATAATTCTCTTTAGCAACTGACCTCTATTGGAGATCTGGTTTTAAGTCAAACTCTCACTCTGAAGCACGATGAGCCTGAATCTGCCAGCTGCTGAGGATCAGGTCCTCTCTCTAAAATAAGTGATTCCTATTATCCTGTGATTCTAGCTTCATGCCTTTGGGGATTCTTAAGTAATTACGGCTTTCACATGCTGATCAGATGTAGCATTAGTTGGCTATAGTGGACCAGAAGAAGGAAAAACCTGTCTTGATAAACTATAGGAAGAGGACTTTCTCTCTGAGTCAAGCACAGGCATCAGTAGCTCTTATCCTACTTCTAAGACTAAGGGAGCAACTTGGTGTTAATGCAATGTCCCCCGTTCTGTCATATACCCTGGCAGTCACTGCCAAGCTTTTCAGATGATAACATTTTCTCCCACAGCACTTTTTCAAGCTATGTAGATGCACCACCAGTGTGATGGCCACACTAGTTGGGGGTAGGGAAAACTTTGACCAGACACAAGTAGAGTCTCTCTGAAAAGTACCATCAGACCTTTTATGCCCACCCAGAGCCAACAGAACCTTGATTTTTAAGGACTCAACCAGAAAAATATCCACAAACAACTGCATTTATTTATATTGAAGGAATGACAGATTGAGACAACTCTGAAAGCATCTGAAGCAATAGCTCTAGGCTGCCTAGGACTTTCACACTCTGCCTTCTGAGAACAGAGGAGAACACCCACCTGCAACCCAGCAGATGGAATAACTTAGAGAGGTTCTGGGAGGCAAATATGGGCAGCAAATTAAACATGAGTTTTCAATGCAACCACACCACAAAAGTTAGTGCAATCTAGGGCTGTCTAAACACAGATGCAGCATGTCTTGGAGCTGAAAATAATCCCTCTCCACATGGCACTGGTGTGACCATGCCTTGGATACTGCATTTGTTCTTGGCACCTCACTGCTAGAAAGTGTGACAGGGCAAGGCCAGATGGCTATAGAAAAGTAGTGGGAGATAGATATATTAGCTCCAGGCTAAACAAATCCCTGGTACCAGGATAAGTGAAATGGAAGCTGCTCCTAGGTCAATTAAGACACCTGGGGCCAATTAAGAACTTTCCAGAAGGCAGGGAGAATGCTAGGTTGATTGGGACACCTGAAGCCAATCAGGAGCTGGCTGAAACTAGTTCAAAGCCTCCCAGTTAGTCAGGTGGGTGTGCATGTCAGGAGCTGTGGGAGGAAGTTGTGCTGTTGGAGAGACTGAGTAGTACACACCATATCGGGCACAAGGAAGGGGGCCCTGAGGTAAGAGTGAAGTGGAGCTTGAGGAAGTAGCCCAGGGAATTGTACATGTCATGTTTCTAAAAGGTCATCTACCATAGCTGATACTATTAGGGTCCCTGGGCTGGAGCCCGGAGTAGAGGGTGGGCCCGGGCTCCCACACACACACACCTTTGCCCCCTGATTAATCACAGACTGGGAGACAACAGAGACTGTGCAAGGAAGGATAACTTCTCCTCACCTCCCTCACTGGCTTATGTTGAAAATGGCTCAGAAGACTGTGACCCTTGTCTATAGAGAGAGAAGGGTTACGTGGAAGGTCATAGTGAGCCTCTGAGGCTAGCAAAATCCACCAGGAAATGCAGGACCCACAGAGGCAAGGACAGAGCTTTGTCACAAAAGATATAGAGAAACTGGAGGGAGTTCAGAGAAAAGTGACATAAATGATGTGGAATTTACCCACGAAGAAAGGTTAAGGGCTGAGCATGTATACCTTAGCAACGGCTAATAGCCTACAAGAATCTGAAGTTTGAAAAGATCAAGGACGGATAGAAATTATTTAGGGCTGCACAAAGGGGTGTGTCTAGGAGTGATAGGATGAAATTAAGAATCAGAAAAATCTTGCTAAAAAGAAAAGGAGTACTAGTGGCACCTTAGAGACTAACCAATTTATTTGAGCATAAGCTTTCATGAGCTACAGCTCACTTCATCGGCTGCATCCAATGAAGTGAGCTGTAGCTCACGAAAGCTTATGCTCAAATAAATTGGTTAGTCTCTAAGGTGCCACTAGTACTCCTTTTCTTTTTGCGAATACAGACTAACACGGCTGCTACTCTGAAAAAAATTCTTACTGAGCATCAAGAAAACCTTCTGTGTAGACTCCCAATGGAAGCAGTAGAATTCGCCATGTGAGAACTGAAAATTCAGCCAGAGAATGCACTAGAAAATGCCCTGGAGAAAACAATCCTGCACTGGTAGGCAAATGGACTGGACTATCTAACAGATCTTTTCCATCTTTAATTTCTCTTTGTTTTTCAACCTCCAGTCTTCCTTGGACATTTCACAGCCAATCTATCCTAGGTACTTGCACATCCTGATCACTGCAGTATCTAATGCAAGCATGGACCCAGCCTGACTTATATAGTTTGTGAGAGCTTAAACGGTAAAAGCACAAGATGGGATGGCTTCAGGCCTTTCTAGCAGAAATGCTGACACAGTTGGGACTGCGCTGTTAGAGATGCTCTAACAAAAAAAAAAAACAAAACAGATGTCTCAATTGCTTGTGTAACACATTCATGGACTGTGTAATAAAATTTAATAGCACGCTCCTTTGTCTCCTACTGACACATCCTGGAAAAGGAAAAACATATCTGTCTCGTGAAATATATTAAAACTGTTCCCTGTTGGACAGATTTTTTTTTTTTTGCATTGAGAGAAAAACTAGAATAAATGAACAAATATTCTTAAAGTCAGATGTTCCATTATAAATAATACAGTGCTGATTCCCCTTCCTTTTTCAATTGCTTTTGGGAGACATTCCTCAGTTCTGAATCATCTGTCATTTAGAAATGGTTTTCATGCCAGAATCTGCAATGGGAGAAACTGGATCAACTGCACTTTTTCTCCCTTCAGTGTCCTTCAACTCCCTGCTGGAGGTGCCATTTGTTCTTGTCCCATGGCCTCATTGTTCAAAAAAAAAAAAATGCCACTTTTCTGCTCTCCCACCCAGTCCCCCATATATAAAAACACAATACATTATATCTAAATAATGCATCTCCTTTTCAATAATAGATTGCATGCCCAGATGATACCTGATTTATCATCACTGGTCCTAATGCAAGGCTTGCATTTCCCATTCATCCTCCTAAAATCTGACACAGTAGGGCCTATAAATGTTTTTTGTTTGTTTGTTTTTAAATTGCTTGTGTAGGCTTTTTAATGATGCTGCTGCTAAAGAAGTTGATCTGGTCACACAGTCCCAAGTTAGAGATTTGCTTCCAGTCTGACCTTTGTTCTAATGTGTATAACACATTGTGCCTATTCAACTGCTTTCAGGGAAGGTTTTTCTATTAACTTGCAGTATTGCTTTTGCATAAGGTGTGTTGGTAATCTCAGCTGAGAAGCCAAGGACTGAACTGAATGAGCCGTGGAGACTGAGGTCTCTTCTCACCCCTGCTACGTGCAGCCCCTTAGGTCAAGACTGAGGTGCACTGGCAGTGGGTAGTATGGAGGAGAAGCTGCTGCTGATTCTGATGTACTTGTTCTGTAGCTGAAGAGAGGCCTACAGACTCCATTCAATATGGCACTAACAAATGATGTTCCAGGTGAAGTTCATTTACAGGAGTTAGCAGATACGAGTACATGGATCTGATAGGAAAGCAGAATTCCCATTCCACAAGAAATTCCGAAATTTAAAAAAAATCATCGCAATGAAACACTGGTTGTTGTTGTTTTTTAAAATTTCCCACCAAATGGGAATTCTGAAATTTCATTTTGATTCTTTTGAAATGTTTCTGAAGCTTCCTGAACTGCACAGAGTTCTGGCAGACCACTGGGTGGAGAGTCAGGCAGCTCAGGGAGCCTGGGAACTAGAAAGGGCTGGCTCTGGGGCAATCCACTTGGCAGACTGCTCCAGGAGCCAGGGAGCCTGGGATACCAGGCTAACTAGTGGCCTTCCAAGCAGGCTACTGAGGAGTAAGGGAGCCATGGATCTGGGAACCATTTTCCAACTGAAAATAAAAAAATTTCTACAAAACTGCGGAAATTTCAAATTTGCTGAAAGTGAATTCCTGTCAGAAAATCATTCCAATGGAAAATTCCCATCCAGCTCTACCTGCATGAACTTCCTTCAGCTCAATGTCCTTTACAGATACAGAGGCCCTGTATGCCTCCAACCCCACTGAAATAAACCATGTTAAATAAAAATAGGTTTGATTTTTGCTTCTGGGGGTCTCATTTGATCACCTTTTATTTTTTCTGCTCCAATTTTTGTTTTGAGGGCAAGATTATTAAAATGACTGTGTCACGGTTCCTCCCCCACTCTGAACTCTAGGGTACAGATGTGGGGACCTGCATGAAAAACCTCCTAAGCTTATCTTTACCAGCTTAGGTCAAAACTTCCCCAAAGTACAAAATATTCCACCCTTTGTCCTTGGATTGGCCGCTACCACCACCAAACTAATACTGGTTACTGGGGAAGAGCTATTTGGACACATCTTTCCCCCCAAAATACTTCCCAAAACCTTGCACCCCACTTCCTGGACAAGGTTTGGTAAAAAGCCTCACCAATTTGCCTAGGTGACTACAGACCCAGACCCTTGGATCTGAGAACAATGAAAAAGCATTCAGTTTTCTTACAAGAAGACTTTTAATAAAACTAGAAGTAAATAGAAATAAAGAAATCCCCCCTGTAAAATCAGGATGGTAGATACCTTACAGGGTAATTAGATTCAAACATAGAGAACCCCTCTAGGCAAAACCTTAAGTTACAAAAAAGATACACAGACAGAAATAGTTATTCTTTTCAGCACAGTTCTTTTCTCAGCCATTTAAAGAAATCATAATCTAACATGTACCTAGCTAGATTACTTACTAAAATTTCTAAGACTCCATTCCTGGTCTATCCCTGGCAAAGACAGAATATAGACCGACCCACAGACCCTTTGTTTCTCTCCCTCCTCCCAGCTTTTGAAAGTATCTTGTCTCCTCATTGGACATTTTGGTCAGGTGCCAGTGAGGTTACCTTTAGCTTCTTAACCCTTTACAGGTGAGAGGAGCTTTCCCCTGGCCAGGAGGGATTTCAAAGGGGTTTACCCTTCCCTTTATATTTATGACAGACTGCCTGAAGAGATTTAGTTAGAATAATAATATTTAGCTCTAATCATCCATATATCTCAAAGACCTTACAAAAATGCGTAGCTATCATCACCCCCATTTTGTTGTTGGGGAAACTGAGACACAGAGTGATTAAGTGACTTGCCCAAAGTCAGCCAGTGAGTCGGTGGCAGAGATAGGAACAGCTAAAAGGTTTCCTCATACCGTACCTTTATTCACCAGACCATGCTGCTTCCTCTGATACTGGAGTAGCTTGGGACACTCCCTCTCTCAGAAAATTGAGAAACTTAATTCAATGTAAAATAAATGTATCTTCACCTCAATCTATGTGCTAGTCACAACTGCTACTGTTGCAAACTAGCTCTTCCAGGTGATAGCTCTGTGCAAGCGCAGATGATCCAGAGCCCCAGAGTGATTAGCACATGCTTTGACAGTGCCTCCATTGAACTCCTCAGCAGCTATCCTAGAGCACTGGGATGCACTTCACAAAGCCCCATAATTAACTACATTTTCAGACCTGATCCTTATGGTATTTATTGTCATCTATATTTTTCTTAGAGTTTGTTCTCTACTCTTGCTCATTGGGTTCTGAAACTCCATGTGAACAACAAAGTCCTGATAACATTTATTCCAACCACATTTATTCCTTCTCTCCCTAATCTACACTCGGGGGTAAGAAAGTTCCTGGCTCTTGTTGGTGGGGAGGACTTAAGTGGCCTTTCTGAGTGACAATCATTGTGTGACTGGGTAAAAAGGCCAGAAAATGATTGAGGACTACCTGCCTGTCACATGATCTGGCAGGGGATTTAAGAGAGGGTGTATCATCTTTCTGTAGCTGAGGCAGGGAAGGGGAAAGGGTTTCTGTAGGCTGCAGTACACACTGATCAAGAGAATTGCTTTGTTTGGTGCTACTCATGAGATTTTGTGTTTGATCAATGCATTGTGTCTTGAGGCAAGGGCATGTTGAAAGCTAAATTGCTTTGGGAGATATTATCCCTCCTTTCAATGGGTGGTTGTGTGTGTGCATATGCTATATGTTTGTGTGTTCGGTGCTGTACAGAGTCCCTGAGAATCATCTTTTGTGTTCCTTGAATATTTAACCTATTGGATTTTGTTGGCTTTAGGTTTCAGATGGAGGCGGGGGAAAGAGTTTTATTTTTAAATTAAGCAACTGGGCTTTGTGAGATCTACTAATGGGAAGGTGATTAGCAAGGAGGGCATTTCTGTACAGTGTGTCAAGGGGGCTGCAAATGCAAGGCTAAAAATGATTTCCCTATAACAAGTTCCTCCAAATAGAAAAAAATACAGACAAATAAATTGGCTTGGAAAGATTAGATTTGTATCGATAAAAGTTGGTCCAATAAAAATCATTTACCTCACCCACATTGTCACTCTAATATCCTGGGACACTACATACAATAATGAAAGATTTCACCATATGCACACAAACAAAGGCAAAAAATGTTTCCATCAATAGTTATCCTAATTTACAGATAGGTAAAGTAAGAAAAATGACTCTTGAGAAATTCTTAGCAGTTGATTTAAGGTATTTACTTTGTATATTTTGACATAGGCTGTTGATAATTTGTGTTTCATTGGTTATAAAGCTCTAACTTTTTGAATCTCTTGTTCTCCTATCAATAAATAATTATTGTATCCCTTCCCCCCCACAAGGTTCCCCAAATGTGAAAATTTAATTTGATAAAAATAAAAAAGGTTTAAAAATAGACCGATATTATTCAGCAAAATTCTAAAAAAAATAGAAATTGAATCCTGCCAATCCTAGATATAAATACTGCAGCAGACCTCCTGTCATTCTGTACAGAAGCTGCGGGGCAGGGAGGATCTATTCTTAGAAAAATATTCATGTTAACTGGGGCACTTTTTATAATAAGCTGTATGACCCAATCTCCAGGAACTGGGTAACTCTGCTACTGAACTATTATTGCCACAGCCAAATGAATGAATGAATAACACATTATTGCCACAGCCAAATGAATAACAGCCAAAATCCTCTAGCTGTACAGTGCCTGTCACCATAGTACAGTATATTCCAGTTACTAGTAACCCCTTGGTTGCCAGCAAAATGGTGCTGTTATCCGGAAGTTGCTAATAAACAGAAGGCAGGTTTGCAAGGCTCCAGACAGGGAAGGAAGTGCTGGGACACGCCTTCCCTGGCTGCGGTCTTGCAAACCAGCCTCTGGGCAAGGCAGCAGTGGGAAGAGGTGCTGCAGCCCAGACACTGGGGAGCGGGGGCACTGGGGACCTGTGGGGCTGCATTGTACCTCTCCCTGTGCTCTACAAGCGTTGGGGCTCAGTACATCTCACTGCTTCCTTCCCTAGTTGCAGCCCCGCAAACCTGCCTGCAGCTGGGGCATCTTCCAAAAAATGTTGTTAATAAGTGGCATGCTGTTGCCAATATCGAAATCCCACTAACATTAAAGTCAATGGGACAGGACTGATTCCCAGCTAAATGCTGCTATTAGCCAGAAGTTGTCAATATCCAGGTTGCTATCAAGCGGAATCTACTGTATCTACACTCATGGTGAGAGAAGCTGGTGATTCCTGAATTCTAACCTCGGGTCCAGCACAGTCACTTTCAGAGGCCTCGGCCAAATAATTCAGGGTATGTCTACACTAAAGCTGGAAATGTGCTTCCCAAAGTGAGTAGACAGATAGGTGGTAGCTCTGCTTGAGCTAGCATATGAAAAATAACAGTGTAGCTGGGGGCTGAACGGATGATGGCTTGGGCTAGCAACATTAGTACATACCCAGGGGGTCCTTTAGCTAGCATGTGTTTGTCCACCCACACTGGGAAGCATGCTCCCAGGTGCAGAGTAGACATACCCTAAGTGGCAAATCCTGTCCTCCACTCCAAGGCCAAGCACAGGGGAACTCCCCAGAAGACTCCCTTCCTACAAGACTGCAAAGAACCTCTGCAGATGATCATGTGGTCACCAGGTTTCTGTAGCTTCTGCTTTTGGTTGTGTTGGAGAAATGCCATTCAATAATGGTTATGGATCAACTATCTCTACCCTCATTTCCCTTCTGTCTCAGACCCAGCAGCTCAGTGCAGACAAAGGCCCAATAGAGAGAGACTGTTCAGCATCCATTGAGTGCACACCCCCTGGCAACCTCCCAGTATCCAACTCTACCCTGTGTGATCAGTACTCTCATTATCTGCAGAAGTGGCGGGGAGAGGTAAAGGGAACTAGATTGGCTGCTTAACCCTTTCAGTCTCAGTTTATGCATCTATAGCATGTCTTTGAAGCTAAAAAGCTCTGTATAAATGTCATGAATTATCATTCCTAATATGAAGCACAAAGGAAATCATAACAGTTGATCATCAATCCAGGTACTCTACCCAGTGGATTTCCAATCCTGCTCTCTGTGCCTCTTCACAAGTAATTTTTTTTTCTGCAACAGTTCCACCAGCTAGGAATAATTAGACAAATCGATGATGTAATCCCTACTGAAACCAAAATCTTTTCATTCCCTTCCAGCCAATTGGAGCACATCCCTGATGTTTTCCATCTCCCTGCTTCTGTGAATGAGAGAGTATCCATGTGAAAATAGGCTTGGGTCACCCATTGTGATTTATTCATCTGGAGGCAATTTGGAGGCTGCTGCTTACAATTAGCCACTTGATCTTTATCAGCATTGTTCTTAGTCCTTAGAAAACTGTGTCTCTGGTTGCAACCTTTCCGGTATTTGGATGGCCTATTTAATTACACAATTGGACCTTTTAGTTCATAGGATGCTGAGCTAACTGAAATCCTAATGATCCCCACCATTCACCTTCTCTATGCACATTGAGAATTAATACATAGAACAAATTCCAAAATATGTCCCTTTGTAAATGTTATATTCTCATACCGCAGAGAATACAACCTTCATGCAGATGAAAAGGAAAACCACAGTAGTATAAAAGGTAGTATAAAAGATTATATTGTCATCACTACATCCATTTATGAAATTTGCCCAAAGCCATTCCACTTGTCAGATCTCAAATTAAGAAGGGACAGGACTGGTCAGCACTTGGATGGGTGACCTGCAAGGAAAAACCAAGTGCTTTAAGAAAATATTTGTATATGTGTCTTAAATGTAACAAAAATAATGATCAAATAGAAAAACACATCTTAATGATCTAGACCTGCATTAGTTTGGGCTACAGAAAGGCCTGTTCAGCCCTTGAATACATAAGAGAAACAAGAGATTTATGATGTTCTGTGCTGTTTGCCTGTTGAAGAAAATGAGCTCAAAACTACCAAGTGATGGTGTGAAGGTATTGGGAGGAAAAGAACTGAGTGAAATAAAATGCTGAGACAACATCCTGCTGAAGAGTGCTAGCTAAGCAAGATACTTTGATTGGCTAAAAAAAAAAACAGTTGCTGAGCATGTGAACAAAACAAGGAGGAGCATGGGGGCAGCCAGAAAGAGAACAAGAAGTGAGTGTGATTCCCCACTGCCTTGTAGCTTATGTCATCATTCACACCTCTGCAAAGTGGGTGTACAGAGCTACCATTCTGATTTGGTAGTGTTTTATATCCACTTAGCACAGAGGTAAGTGGTTCCATAAGGTGCAAGGCAGTGAAGAATTGGGCCCACAGTGTGTAACAGCGAGGAGCACATAGGGCAGTCAGCTTCATAGATGGTTGAATCCCACAGTAGCAAAATCTCTGAGAAGAACCGTTGAAGAAAGGCAGAGGGAAACTCTTAGTACTTGGGCATGCCAGGGAAGTGTTCAATGTGACTCTCAGACTACCACAAACTTCAGTTTGTGCATTTGTACCTGAAGAGCTAGGAATTGTATTAATTAGCAGCCACACTGGCAGTCTCCAGAGAGAGCAGGGAGTAAATGGCTATAGAGTCCCCAATTCTTGGCTACATTCTGGCTCCTTTGCACTCTTCCTGTGGCATAAAGCAACCAGGACACCATAATTAGATATTCCCCTGATTATAGATCTATTGTAATGACTTTATGCCAATCCTCCTGTCATAAATATAAAGGGAAGGGTAACCACCTTTCTATATACAGTGCTATAAAATCCCTCCCAGCCAGAGGCAAAACCCTTTCACCTGTAAAGGGTTAAGAAGCTAAGATAACCTCGCTGGCACCTGACCCAAAATGACCAATGAGGGGACAAGATACTTTCAAATCTGGAGGGGGAGGAACAGAGGGTTTGTCTGTCTCTGTGTTGCTTTTGCCAGGAACAGATCAGGAATGCAGCCTTACAACTCCTGTTAAGTTAGTAAGTAATCTAGCTAGAAATGCATTAGATTTCCTTTTGTTTAGTGGCTGGTAAAATAAGCTGTGCTGGATGGAATGTATATTCCTGGTTTTGTGTCTTTTTGTAACTTAAGGTTTTTCCTAGAGGGATTCTCTATGCTTTGAATCTGATTACCCTGTAAGGTATTTACCATCCTGAGTTTACAGAGATGATTCTTTTACCTTTTCTTTAATTAAAATTCTTCTTTTAAGAACCTGATTGATTTTTTCATTGTTCTTAAGATCCAAGGGTTTGGGTCTGTGTTCACCTGTATAAATTGGTGAGGATTCTTATCAAGCCTTCCCCAGGAAAGGGGGTGTAGGGCTTGGAGGGGATATTTTGGGGGAAGACGTCTCCACGTGGACTCTTTCCCCGTTCTTTGTTTAAAACGCTTGGTGGTGGCAGCATACTGTTCAAGGACAAGCAAAGTTTGTACCTTGGGGAAGTTTTTAACCTAAGCTGGTAAGAATAAGCTTAGGGGGTCTTTCATGCAGGTCTCCACATCTGTACCCTAGAGTTCAGAGTGGGGAGGGAACCTTGACACCTCCTCACAGCCACCAGCATAGGGACATGATAGCAGTAGGCCCAGGTGTGTTGGAGATGGGAGTGTATGTGTGGCTAGAGTGTTCTGTGGTTCAACTATTCTGGGCTGAAGGCCTCTGTGAAAAGTTGCCATAAATTAGCTTTATAACAGGGACTGTTTTAGCCCAGGCTTCAGAAAGTGAAAAGTTGGTGAAAACTATTTTTACCCACCCCCCTGAGCTGTGCCTCCTATAAAATGCAGGACAGAATCTGGGCCAGAGATTTAACTGCTCTCACAGAAAGGCCTTGTCTTCACTGGGACAAAGGTGTATGCTTTAGTGAACGCATGGTAACTAGCACAAGGTAAAATTCTAGTGAAGACAAGAAAGTTGTGGTTTTAACATGCGTTAGCAGGTTGAAGTAAACCCCAAGCTCCCGCTACTGTTTCACCACAAGGTACCTTAAAATCAGTTTAAAAATACACCTTTTCCCAATGAAGCGAAAACTAGGAGAACTGAGAGCTCTAATCGTCCCCAGTGGTAGCAGTGCTAGAGTCTACGCTATAGATGGGGCTCAGGCATTTTTACCTCCATGTTGTCTAATCCCGCTGAGAGCAAAACTGGGTGTCAAATGGGAACTGAAAAACAATCTGTGACAGGACCAGGAGAAACAATTAAAAAATGACGAGGAGTCCTTGTGGCACCTTAGAGACTAACAAATTTATTGGGGCATAAGCTTTCGTGGGCTAGAACGCACTTCATCAGATGCACGGAGTGAAAAATACAGAAGCAGGTATAAGTACATGAAAAGATGTGAATTGTCTTATCAAGTGTGAGGTTACTTGGTAAGGCAATTCACATATTTTCATGTATTTATACCTGCTCCTGTATTTTCCACTGCATGCATCTGATGAAGTGCGTTCTAGCCCACAAAAGCTTAAACCCAAATAAATTTGTTAGTCTCTAAGGAGCCACAAGGACTCCTCGTTGTTTTTGCTGATACAGACTAAAATGGCTATCACTCTGAAATTAAAAAATGGTGCAGCTTCCTTCAGGCTTGCTCAAAACATCACCTGTTTCCCAGTAACAATACTTAGCCCATTATCATTTCAAAGCACTGCAAGCATATACGCTGATGACTCCTCCCAACACTGCCACCAGGCAGCCAACGGTTATCAACTTCTTCTCACAGATGGAAAAACTATTGCATGACTTGTCCCAGGCCACACAGTGAGTCAGTGGCAGATCTGGGACTCATACTGTAATTCTGTCCTCTGTACCATGCTAACCAATTTATTTGAGCATAAGCTTGCGTGAGTTACAGCTCACTTCATCGGATGTAGCTCACGAAAGCTTATGCTCAAATAAATTGGTTAGTCTCTAAGGTGCCACAAGTACTCCTTTTCTTTTTGCAAATACAGACTAAAACGGCTGTTACTCTGAAACCTGTACCATGCTGTTTCTCCAATCCCAAAACCAAATTTCTCTCCTTACATCCATTACTATCAAGGAAAACAGGGTATCCATGATAGTAATTCCAAGTGCATGTTTTCTGCAGTCTAAGCAACTCTGAAACTCTAAGCAACCTCTTAAACATATCTATCTCCTCAACAGTAGCATAGTGAGGTAAACAGTGTCCTTTATGGTAGATATACAAGCATGGGGGGACCAAATCAGAAAAGTTAAGGCACACAAAATGAGTTATACCTGGCAAGGGGCATAAAAACTAATAAGAGTTTCGATAAGTACAATAGGATCAAGAGAAAGATGATGGAGAGAGGCCTTATTCCATCATAACTGGCCTTCTCCCAAAATGTTGAAAAATAGTAGCCATATCACTAAGATCTATGGTATTACCATAGAATTGCATTGAGACCCCTTCCTAAGTAGCTATGAAGAGACGTATAGAGCAGTAAGTCCTGCTTGTGTAGTCACATTGGATAGGTCTTCACTACAATTAAAAGTAAATAACCCAAGTTGAGTTACCCTTCTCAAGTTAGCCTAGCTCATGGGGGAGACCCCACAGTGTGCAATAACACTTGAGCCGCTGTGTCCACATTGTCCCTGCATTCACTTGTGTGTGGCACTAAGATTTTTTGGAGCACATCCCATGGTTCTTGTGATGCAGTAAACTAAGATGCTCTATGAATTGTTTCCCCCCCTCTGTGAACTGTGGGCAAACTTGTCTGTCCTTTCTTGGCACATAGGAAGGAACTGGAGGACTACTGGCACTCCCGTGGACCTAGCCTGCGGCCATAGGTGCCGACTCCGTGGGTGCTCCGGGGCTGGAGCACGCACCAGGAAAAAATGGTGGGTGCTGAGCACCCACCGGCAGTCCCCCTATCAGCACCTCTCCCTCCCCCCAGTGCCTCCTGCCTGCCAGCAAGCCCCACCAATAAGCGCTTTCCCCTCCCCGTGCTTCCCCCTGCACTTTCATGGCGTGCAGGAGGCTGTGGGGGGAGGAGCAAGGATGCGGCGTGCTTAGGGGAGGGGGCAGAAGGGGGCATGAAGAGGCAAGGTGGGGTGGAGCGGGAGTGGGAAGATATGGGGTGGGGCGGGGGTGTAGCCTTGAGAGAAGGGGTGGAGTGGAACCTGAGGCACAGCCAGGGATAGAGCACCCACCGACAAAACGGAAAGTCGGTCCTGTATCTGTGTCCACATACAGAGAGGGCATATGAAAAGCACGTGAGTTGTGCTAATTCAAGTTTTAGCCTATACCTCCAGACAGGCCAGCCAAACTATTTAAAAGCATGGTCACATTCAAGTGAAGTGTTTTTGTGTGTGGATGGGACTCAAGTTAACTCTGCAATGAAGACAAGCCCATTAGCACTCACTTTATTACACCTCCAAGTCTATCTGTGTGGGAGGGAGCAGGGCTTGTATTCTTGTGAGTCCCAAAACAAGTGAGCAAGGACAGAGGATGGGCAGTGGGTGGAGTCTTGGTTTCACCTCCCCAGTGCACCGATGAGCGATGTTCAGCTGATTCAAGGGAAGAAGCAAGCTGGACCCACATTAAAAAGCTGCAGTAAATTATTTCCTACTTGGAGAAATGGGTGCGGGGAGTAGGGAGGTAATTGTGACTGAAGAGCGTGGCACTGCTGCGTGCTGCCCTTGGCTGTCACAGAGCTGAGCCTCAGGGTTTAGAGTGGCTTCCCACGAATCAGAGGCATTTTATTACCATTGAACTACCAAAGTACAACCATGAGGCATGTACTTGGCCTTATGATGCGCATACAGTAGGATAATGCACCTGCTAATTGAGAAAACAGCTGTGGCTCCCTTTGGAGGTACTGAGTTGCAACGATGATTTGCGTTGATCACATAAGGAGTCCAGTTTGCAAATGTGGACACCTATATTCTATCAGTAAAAAGCCCTCAATCCTAGCCTTATCTGGAGATTTGTCCCTTGAACCACAGGATTAAATGCCGACTCGTATAACCTCTGCACAAAACCCAGCACAGACAGCTGGGCTCCACTTCACCGACAGCAGGAGGCTGGGGTAGGAAGGACAAAATTTACTCCCCTTTTTATACACAACAAGTCAGTCAAGTATGAGGGAATCCCAATGATTTTCTTTATGGACCCTCTCCAAATCCTCAAGACAGGCCTGTGTGTATTAATTTGTATGATTACAGTGGATGGGGGTCAATTTTTCACAGGCCCACTCAAAACTGCTAAGGACAGCTCTGGTAGTACCAGAGGCTATAGTGAGGGAACAGCGTGCTACAGCTGAGTCTGTTGGCTGTGCCCTTCATTGGGATGTAAAACAAATCTCTTGCTCCTGGCAAACAGGACTGAGAAACAGAAGAAAAATGGAAATCGGATCTGAGCAATGAATTCCCCATTCAGTCTCAGATCCCTGCATTTGCTCAAGAACTCAAGTTTGTTTGGTTTTGTTTTAAACAAAGGTAACAGGAAATTTCAGAGAAGAAAGAGGTCAGGGTCCCTTGCTTGTGGGGCTAGCAGGCCCTGGGAGGGCTACTGAGTCAGAACGCTCAGTCCCGGGATGGAAGGAGTGGGGGAGGGAGCACCTCACTCGTTGCTCTCAAGTAGCGCTGCCATCTTTCTACAGTTTGTCCTCAGAGGACAAGCTCAACTTTGTGATGTTAAAAAAGACTCCACCAATTCTTTTTGCAATTGCAGAACAAGCCAGCATTTTGTAAAACATCAACAACATGATGAGCCTGAGTGGCAGTTCTGTTCATGAAGCAACAGGATCAGATCTCTACCCAGTTTATTACCATTGCTCCAATTTATATCTCTTAAGGATTTATTACTGTTCTGTCTCTGGCTATGGCAGGGAACAACGCAGCATTGACAAGAGAAATTAACAAGATGATCAGATCTTTGCTGTCTCTAATGTCTATGACCATATGATTACTCAGAGAGACACACACACACACACAAAAAGCTTGATTCTGATCTCACCTATACCAGTGTAAATCACAGCTAACTCTGTTGAGGTCAGTGGAGTTGCAATAAACTCAGTGTGAAAACAGAATGAGACAAAAAGTATTGTTAATGTAATGTTAGGTTTCTCTATTTACTTGATTATCATAACATGTTCTTAAAGGCAGACAATGTTTGGGAGTGGTGTTTATTGTATTTATGGGGGGAAAGTAATGAAGCCCTCACTCAAACTCCTCCGCTGATTGGCATTTTGTTATTTAAGGTCATGTGATAGATACCATTTAATAGGATCATCAGAGTTGTCTCAATTAGTGGTTGTCTCATGCATTTTGTATGCACTGTTATTGTAGTCATGTTGGTTCCAGGATACTCGATAGAACTGAAGCAGAGCTCTGTGTCAGCTCGAAAGCTGGTCTCTCTCACTAACAGAAGCTGGTCCAATAAAAGATAATACCTCACCCACTTTGTCCATTTAAACCTGCTTGACTGAATCATTACCAGATGTTTTAACATGTGTCCTCAATTCAGTTCCCTTGGCTGAAGACTTTAAACCACCATATTAACACCTCTAATTGTAAATGATAAGACAATTTCCTGGCTGCCACTGTATGAGATAGAAGAGAGCATGAGCTGTGGCCTTTAATCACTTCATTAATATCTCAAATTGTAAGTGACAGAATAATTAGGCTGAATATTGTCCCAGTGAAGCAGCTTGAACACAGTGGCCATTCCATCACGGTGACAGAAAATAGCCCGACTTGATTATCATGCACATTGTGTAAAGAGTTGTCACTTTGGATGGGCTATCACCAGCAGGAGAGTGAATTTGTGTGGGGGGGTGGAGGGTGAGAAAACCTGGATTTGTGCTGGAAATGGCCCACCTGATGATCACTTTAGATAAGCTATTACCAGCAGGACAGTGGGGTGGGAGGAGGTATTGTTTCATATTCTCTGTGTATATATAAAGTCTGCTGCAGTTTCCACGGTATGCATCCGATGAAGTGAGCTGTAGCTCACGAAAGCTCATGCTCAAATAAATTGGTTAGTCTCTAAGGTGCCACAAGTACTCCTTTTCTTTTTGCGAATACAGACTAACACGGCTGTTACTCTGAAACCTATAGATTAGTGCATTTAAAACTAGACTTGACAGGGAATAATTCTGCATTGGCATGGCGAGAGTCTAGATGACCCAGTACCATACACCTTTTCCAATTCTAACTTCTGCTGAGTGTCTCACTCCCATTTAAATGGCTTTTGCTGTGCCTCACTGAGATGCTCCCTCCATCTCTATTCCTTGAGAGAATGCAGGTCTAGTTTCTCTGACTGTTCCCCATTAAAATCTTTTCAGTGCTCTAGCTGCCTTCTGTTGCAAATTTTGTTATATCAATTTAATATTCAAAGGCACTAATCTCCCCCCCCCACACAGACCCATTTTACACCAAGGTAAATCCATTGACTTCAGTGGGATTACTGACCATTCACTCCAGTAGAACTGGAAGGGGACTCAGACCCAAGGTTTATTCAATGCTGCAAAAGTGACTTCACTTTAAATATCCAATGTAGAACTAAAACTGGCCCACACTTCCCCTCAGCTCCATATCTGCAAGATCTGGTTGGTGAAAAGCTACTTTGCATGATTCGGTCTCCATATAATTCTTGGAACTACAACTCCATTAGGAAACTACTTGACTCCATTTTTAAAGTATTACTGCCATGGATATTTTTCCAGTTTGTCCCTTTGCTCTGAAAAATATAATCAAACTTGATTTTCTGCTTTTTCCCCCGTGTACTTTCTTGGCACATGTTCAGGATACATTTTGGCAACAGTAAAGGAAAGATCTTTAAAAATGTTCCTCAGAAGCCAGTTTGAACAGAGACTTTGTCATGATGCTTTCCCATTCAGATGTTTGGAATTCATGCATGGGACAAAATATCAAGCCTTCTGTATATGACAGAAAGGGTGTGAGGTGTGTGCTGTAAAAATGTTCCTCCACAGAAGCAAAAGGACCACATGCTGCATCAGACATCATAAAATCCCCAGTATTTCATCAAATGACACTGTTCCTTCGTGAATTAAATTAAAGGATTCATTTCAAGATAAAAATCATTTTATAAAAGTATTTTAAATTACTTCTTCTCTGAACTCTATTACTAAGCACCACTTGGACTGCTAAAACCAAAATAGATGTTTGAATCTCTGTTTTTCACCATTTATTCTGTTTGCTCTGTGTATTGCCCTGTGGAACTAGACAAGTTTATACCATGTGTAAGGGGACTATTGCCCCCTTACTAACAGTCAGTGGGGGTGTTTTGGTTGGCTAGCTCCCAGTACTAAAAGGGGAAGGGTCTATGGGAAATCAGGACCCTGAGACTGACAGTCCCCAGGAACAATGGGGAGAGGCCAATGCTCCAGATCAGCCTGAATGACAGGGCGGGTAGGCTAATCAGGGAGTCAGGAGACCAGGGAGGTTCTGTCCTCCCTGTGAGCTGGAATTGCCTGGGTCAGACAGAGTGGGGCCAAGCTAAGGAGAAAGTGGGGGCCCAAGCTGAGCTGGGGAGCAGAGCTGTGCCACATCCAGAGGGACCAGAAAAGCAGCCCAGAGAGAGCAGACCCTGTCCTGGGAGCAGAGCTGCAGCCCCAAAGCTAGAGGCACAGCCCAGAGAGAGCAGACTTGCCCTGGGAGGAGAGCTGCAGGAGCCAGAGGGGCCAGAAAAACAGCCCAGGAAGCAGGTCAGTGCTGGGAGCAGAGTCACAGAAGCAGCCTGCAGAGCAGATCTGTCCTGGGAGCAGAGCTGCAGCAACCAGAGCCAGAGGGGCCAGAAAAACAGCCCAGGAAGCAGGTCAGTGCTGGGAGCAGAGTCACAGAAGCAGCCTGCAGAGCAGATCTGTCCTGGGAGCAGAGCTGCAGCAACCAGAGCCAGAGGGGCCAAAGAAGCAGCCCAGGGAGCTGGAGGCAGAGCAGCAGCAGTAGCAGCCATGCAGAGACAGAGTGGTGCAGCTGGGGCTGGGGCTGGAGCTGGGTGTGGTGAGCAGCTGGGGAGACCGAGGGAGACGCTGGGCAGCAGACCCAGCACAGGGAGATGCCTCAGCCAAGGGGCTCTGCAGGCCAGGCTTCGATCATAACCGTGACAGGGCGGGGGCAATACTGAGAAGAAGGGTCCTACCACTTAGAGCCTGAGAGCTTATGGCCACCACCAGAGCAAGGGTCCAACCCACAGTATCCCTACAGCACAGCCATGGCCTGAGAAGAAGGCCTGGGACTTACAAGGAACAGAATGTGAACTGCCCTGACATTCCAGAGAAACCGTTTGTGATGTTCCCTGCCACAGAGCGGGGTGATGTGTTTCCTTTAACCTTTCCTATTTTTCCTTATTCTTTTTAAAATTAATTGTTGATTAAATAACTTGCATTTGCTTTAACTTGTATGTAATGGTCAGTGGGTCAGAGAATTGCCCAGTGCAGAGAGAGTACCCTGGAGTGGGGACACCCTAGCCCCTGTCCTAGGTGACCACAGCAGGGTTGGGGGTCAAGCCCCCCAGGAATCCTGGGCCCAGCCTTGTTGGGGTTAGGAGGACTGTGCCAAACAGAAGAGTGGAAGGGGAGTCATCAAGGGCAGGGAGGGTAAAGGAAGTAGGAGCGAGAACTCAGATCCTTTCGCTAGCCTACTTCACTGGGGTAGTGCAGAAGCCAGGAAAGTTTCCCCACAAGCGTGGGACTATTCCCCCACTTACACATGTTTATGGTTTAGTCAGTTTCACTTTCTTGCCTCTGACTCTGGTGTTTGATGAGATGAAGCTAGTCATATGAATGAAATAGTTATGGAACTGTAAAAATCTTACTGTACTTCACCTCCACTTACAGCCAGGGACATAAGGGGCTAATGCCATTGCAGTGATGCAACTCCACTCAAGTTGCTATACCAGGGGATGAACTTGGCCCTGAGAAATTTTATGAAATCTACATCATGAGCAAAGATGTGAAATCATGTAAGGACAGGTTTATAATGGCTTACACAGACATAAAATGAAAATCTTGATGGGCAAACACGGCATAGTGGGCTTTCATTCAAAGCACTACCATTGTAAACTGTTTCAATCATAAGCCAGATACCCCCACATTTCAATCATGAATCAAATACCTGGAATTCCACCTGGCCCAATGACTTGAGATATTGCTGATGCAGTTGACACAGCCATTATCTTAGTATACATTGCACAGTTCTTATTCCTCCTCAGCCTTAAATTCTTCATTAGGCAGAATAATTTACTCAGGCTTCAAGGATAAAAACAGCAAGAATGGATGTTTGACTTGATCTCACCTGAATCCAGTTATTTTACCACGTGCTTGGTATGGTAGAAACAAAAGCTCCCCCATATGAATAAAGAGCTAGAACTGGGACCATCCACCTGTACTGGATTAGAAGCTACCATTTGTTTGATCTGCCCTGAACCTAATGCTTGTGTCAGTGATGACTGCTATTGTTCGACATTATTGTTGCCTTAAGGGCAGGCAGAATATCTCTGCCCAAAAGGTTGCCATTTGTTAAAGCAATAGCATCAAACCTGGGGCACTACTGAAATAGGTGGTGGTAGACGAGAGGAACCCTGCCCGGAAGATTCAAAATGGCTGCTTGGTTACACATCTCTCATAGTAAGCATGCTCCTTTATAAGTCTTCCTGTGTACTGTTTTTTCCAACACAAAATACTTTCCGTATACTCTCTTTATGATGAACATAAAACCCTTGCAGTCTTCAATGGCAATCCTAATAGAAAGCAGGTGCTATGCCTTTAACGGAGCTCTGGGGAGCTCATTACATCCTCCATTACTATAATCAACATACACATAAAAAATATATAAACAGTTACCAATTGGCTGAGTTCATGGCAGCATTTGATCACATGCAAACACAATGCCTGTACTCACCGCTTTCACAGTGATTCCCAGTATAGCCTGCCAGACAAGCACATCTGTAGGCACCAACTTTATCAAGAATACATGTTCCATCATGATAACATGGAGATGAAGAACAAGCTGCAAAAGAAGAGGCAAGAATATTCACAGTCTTTCATAAGGTTTTTATCTAACCAGCTAGCTACTGTTTTCTATAGAACTCATCACAGTAGTTTCTAAAGGCCTCCCAGGTTAATTAGATATGTAGGGTCAAGTACTCAATGGATTCAAGGAGCCCTCCAATCTTCTTCCTTCCTTGCTAGAAGGAAGATCTCGGGATGTGCAACTTTTTACTGGTGGTTGTTTTTCCTTTTTCTTCCATTATGGCCCCCATCTTTCTATCACTTCTTTCGAGTTACAGTGGGTTCACCTGAGGGGTCACATTATTTCTATCTTTTACATACTTCATTCTGGGCTTTGTGATCAGTATTTCCCTAAAGGAACATAGCTGTCTTCATGGGTCATGGATGCAAATGCAATGATTGATGTTCCTGTGTCCTCTTGACCCCTATGATGATCTTTTAAATCAGGATTATGATGACCTTGAACTGGCAAAGGAAGCAGGTTGGGAATCAGTAGGTTGGGATGCCTCTTGGCACAACTACCCAGCTGCAATTAGAGAAGTGGTGCAAATAGATCAGATATTTTAAGCATAAATGGGTATCTACGTGCATAGCTAATTATTTGCACATGCACCAGGCTTACTAACATGGGCAAAAGCCACTGTGCTACACACACTTTTGGGCACCATGCCTGCTCTCCCTTTTTAAAAATGTACCCTTAAAACTACAAATAAATACATTTTAAAACAAATTGCATAAAGTCAGTTCCTCCTCCACTTATCTGCAGAGATCTGGATTTAGGCCCTCAGGGTTCTGTATTTCCTCTATTATAGCAGAGGAAAATCACTAGCTCTTAATGGGATGTAACACCAGCTACACTTCAAGCGGTAGTGAGGTTCTCAACCATTTCAGAAAAAAATCAACCTGAACTCAGGTCTTACCAGGTAGAAACTAGTGATCAAATCATAAAATTTAGATCCAGATTCAAATAGGAACATCTCCAAAGTCTGCGAAGTTCTGGATCTGATGTTCTGGTTCAGATCCATCATAACAAGGTACGCCAGAGCTGTAAAGTTTATATCTGGATCCAAATTGAAGAGTTCACCCCAATTTTCCATAAAAATGCTCTTGCCACTTTTAGAGGACTTTCTAAAGGTTCTTCATAACTTTATTTGTTGAACTTCTAGTCCATCATTGCTACAAAAGTATAAAAAGAGTAAATTCTAATTCACTTATAGATCACAGTTGTCTATCAACAATACACCAATTACACTTTAACATAAGGGAGGAATGAACTCCACCACTAAACAACACTGATGGAGCAAAGCAGGGTCGGTAGTGCTCTAGCTGCCCCCTTAGACCACAATCTCAGCTAGGACGATCAGTTTCAGAGGTGGCACTAAAATATTCAAACTCTCTCTTTGATGAAACCCAGAATGGCACATGACAAATCAGCTAATTCTTTTGCAAAGTTTTTTATTGAAACAGGCTTTTCAAGTCTCTTTGACCCAGCTGGTGAAAGAGAAACGGAACTCCACTCATAACGTCAAAACCAGATTTCTGACACAGATTTCATGTGGAGACGTAAAGCTATTCGTATTTAGGTTGGGCAGTGAAAGCCACTGCTGAAACCTTGCACAATCTCCTTAAAGGCTTGGATATAAGGATGGGGGGGTTATTCAAAGGGTGACTGAGGAGGAGAACAAATTCCTGAAAAGCTTTTACAAATGATCATTTTGTTGTTTCTTGCTGTTCTAAAATGACATTTAAAAAAAGAGAGCAAGAAGAGGCTGAAGAGCCAGGGAAGCACTGATATTTTGCAACCAACAGGCCATATCTTCCTGTCAGTTGAAGTCAATGCAGTCGAAACAATGGTATGTTTATTTATCACTTCTGTCTTGATAGCACAAGCCACTATTTGTCTGCCAGTTTATTCTGTGGAGCCAGTTGTGTCAAATGAATGAGGATGGGTGCTGGTTATTATGATAGGTGTGACACACAGAAGAGCTGATAAAAATGAATCTTTATTGTCTGGCTTTGGTCGTATGACATGGAACCAGGTTACAAAAGCTTCCTCCCCACGTCCCGTGACAGGGGTCAGTATCCACTGACTCCACTGGCTACTGGTGACTGTCGTGATTCTCATTAAGCGAGACCCAGCATTATTTCTAATCTGTCGCAGTACACTATGCCCTTTAAAAATCTAAAACACAGAATGCACCAGAACAGCCACACAGTGACTTAGACATTCAATTTTTGCTCACAATTTTTGCACTTTTGGGGAGTTTTTCCTCTGGTGGACTAGGATTTGGCCCAACTTCCCAATGTGATGGGTATCATATAAGTATCTATAACTAGTTAAGAGAGAGAGTTGGAAAACATTTTTTCACAATAGTTGGTTTTGGGGGGGGGGGGTGGAGTCTTCTGCTTTCCAGCTACATTTTGTTTCAACAGAACGTATCCATCCAACTCACATAACTAGAATATTCCCAGAACCTTTCTATTTCCATGGACACACATTCTACCAAGCCCACCCAGCTTGCCTCTATTATAAAGAGAAGTTAGCACCTCTCCCTACCTATGGGATTTTGTATTGACATTAATAATGTTTCATGAGTAATTGTTGCCAGCAAATCAGATGGGAATCCCCTCACCTTCCACAAGGGGATCATTAAAGAAGGACAACCACACACAGGAGCAAGGGGAATTATCCTGCTCACTTTATTTCAATCTTCTTCTCTTCCCCCGTCTTTCACTGAGGTAGCTTAGTCATTTCTGGCCACTGTCACCAAAGATTGGATTACCCTTTATCCTTGACACAGTGTCTGTTGCTGCACTCGGGTGGTTCCAGTACAGGCCGTTCAGCTGATTAAGCTGCTTCTTTTATTAACTAGCTGTCCACTGGTCTTTCCTCTAGGGACATACCTTTTGCAGATTATTTTGCATTTACCTAAATTCCTCTGACCATTTGGTCTCGATACTTCCCCATGTTTGATCAGTGTCATTGTGTCATTGAGCCAACTTCCGCAAAATCTATCCCACATAGGGTCCTCAGAACAAAGGTGACCCCCATTACAAAGTGCCCCACAAGGGTGGACATGTGTAAATGAAAAAACTCTGCTCTCACTGCATGAGCCACTTTTCCTATCTTCTTCCTTCCAGTGCTAAGCTACAACGAATACCATAGCATCCCTTTGGGCCATTTCTCAGTCTTGGAGTGTGTTTACCTGATCCTGTTCTCAACAATCAGGCAGGTGATTGACCTAGTGAGCCCTGTTCAGCCTATTACATGGATGTCAGCTACTCCCTGAGGCTTTGCATTGAGAAGGGTTTCAGAAGACTGAATGCTGAAGCTTGCTGTATGCTGCCAGAGCTTTCATCCCTCAGCTTCCCCCCACCCCCGGCCACATACATTGTATTCTTCCCCATGAACAGAGTTGCTGGCCGGGTTAACACTTCACATAAAGAGACACAGTGAGAGCTTCAAAAGCTTTTCAATTCAGCTACTCATCAGGCCAGGACAGATTCCTAATAAGGTGCACAATGAGGCCTCCCGACAAATTCTCACCCCTTTGCCTCATGCGCTGCATGGATTACCATGCTTGCAGCCACCCAGTCTCAAATAAATACTATTAAAAATGGGGTGGAAATGAAGTGCAGACCAGTGCTAGCACACTAAGAGGTGCATGCTGAGTAGAGAAAACGGAATCAATTCATCCTACTCCATAGCAAAAACGTTAGGCCTACGTGTGTAGGCAGTCTTATGCAACATCCCCCACACCAGGTTTCTTTGGATGGAGGCAACTTTTGTTTTCCATCAGCCCTTTCATTAGCACAGTGCTAGCTCTCATTGTCCAACTGTTCCTGCTGTGATTGTGATTGTATTACAGGGAACAGCAAGTAGACAAGTGGGTTCAGTAAATGCAGAAATGGGGCAGCAGATTAGCTACTGCGTGTATGCACGTTTCAGATTGTTAGCTGCACCCTTAGTTATTAGTAACGGCTGAACCCCAATAGGTTTGGAGCTCAGGTGTGGTTTAGCTGCAAAGATTACATGAACTAACTGAACTTCTTGAACTAGATTGACGGCTCATGTGACCCCATTAAATCTGGGACACTGATGTGTGTCCGGGGTCTCGTATGTCTTACTTCAGGGAGGGATTGGGAAATCCTAATGTTAGCTGTTATAGATCCTGTAGGATTTTCCTATGGCAAACCAGCACACACTGGTCAGCCTCCTCTGCTAAGAACTCTATGGACAGGTTTTATAGACTTGCCACTTACAAAGAAGGCACAAGACATGTAGCCCACTTCAGATCAGAAGGCAAAACAGGAGCTACCAGCATTCCCAGTGTTCCTTTGCAGGCAGGCAGAAGGGGCAGGGAGTAACGCAGAGGGAAAGGTGTTACCCCTGTGTAAATGAGATCAGACTCAAGCCTAATACGTTTAATAAATAGATTGGAATTTTGGAACCCAACTTCTTTCACTACAAACATTTAGCACATCATATTATTCACTGAAGGAGAAATTGAAAATGTTTTTGTGTGCTTTTTATATGGGAAGAGCCTTCTGTATCTGCCCTATATAAACAATTTTTTTAAAAAGCCCTACTGATCTGAAATGTGAAGCAGCAGAAATAATTAGAGCATTTTCACATGGGTAATACAGCAGAAATGTAACAGGTTTCTACCATTTTAAACTGCTTACTCTGCTTCCACATACTACTTCAAACAACTATCTGACCGCAAGGAACTGTGCACAAAAATTCCATTTCATCACTCATTCCCAGTTCTTTGGTGCAAAAAGAAACATCGCAAACCTATGAAACTTCAGCCCTAAACTGTTGCAATCAGTTAAGTCTTTGCACAAATAATGGGGCTGGGGTCTATTTTAAAAGAGCTTCATTTTAGCAAGCCGTATGGTGACTTTGTACCTTCACTGTACCTACCTGTATAAACTGCTGTTGGCAACACAGCATGAAAGTTTTTAATGAAGCAGAACAGCGAGAAAAATTAGTGAGACTGAATTAATGAGAATAAAATGCAGTGTGCTTTTTTTTATTCCTTTACCTGTAATTTCTTCAAAGATAGCATGAAACCCATCAAAGTTCTTGGATCCGTCGGACTGGAAGAGAACATGGAGTGAGGTCCCCGTGCTTCGGATTGGAGGCGGCCTGTCATTGCCACAGAAACGCTTAATTATCCTGCTATCTATATTGTCCCCATCCCGGATCTCCACATAATCATACTGGCACATGTAGTCAAACTCCAGGCTCAGCATGGCAAACCTGAGGCAGAAGGACATCAAAATCAGACTACTACTCTCACCTGGCTGGACTGTGTTTCTAATTCAGTTCAGAGTCTACTGCCCCCCTACAGAATCCATCTAAAGGAGAGGATAACAGCTGGATACACTGGAAGGGCAGATAGCTAAACTCCATTTTGGACTTTATTAGTGCTACTTAAGTGGTTGCGTTCTGCATTTAGAAACTATGATGATAGGTCCCTTATAAATAAGACAGAAAGAGACAGACTGGGAACAAAAAGAAACCGCACTTTATTTCAGATCAGAAGACAAAACAGGAACTAATTGTCAATAGCCAGTACTTACACCATTTGTGTAAGGGAGAAGGGACAGGGGTTAACGCATATGGGAGAGGGTAATATCCGGAGGCTTTTACAGTAAACGCTATCTATCCTCTCACATCAGCCATGCAGCAAGGCTGTCATTAGTGAACAGTATAACATGCTGCTGCTAGCAAAGCACAGAGCCAAAATATTCAAACTGAATATGAATGAAAACCAGACAAAGAGAGCTAATAAAAAAGAGCCTTTGAAGAATAAGCATTTACCCAGGGTGCTGTGCTCTAAGGATTCAAAGCTCTGTGCCTGAGAGAGCACCACACCACTAACCACTCAGCAGAATATTTTAAAAATGTAACTTTTAATCTTCCCAGTCTGCCTGAAAACTCTCAACTCTGTAGACCGTGTTTATTTAAGGGATATAATGGATCAGACTGAGTCTATCATGTTTCCTCTTCAAAGGTGGGCTGAATTGTCTGGCAATCTAACATTTTCTAACTGAAGAGAAGGGGAAAACGCACAACCAGTTTGGTTGTTCAGCATGCTCCTACAGTTGATTTCCCCTGACTGTCCTCTTCTGGGGACTCAGTGCCTTCAGAGCGTAAGGAATCCCATGTGATGTGAAATGGCTGATGTTTTTCTATCCCCTCCCATCAAACTAACATTAATACATGCTCATGTGTCTTCGTTCAGTACTTATTTTTGTGTTTGGAGTAACAGCTGAACCTCAGCTGGTGTAAATCTGCATAGCTCCATTGAATGAGCAGTTGAATGGAGCTGTACCAAGTTACACCAGAGGAAGATATGGCCCAGAGTTTTTGTAAGGGTCTGTTGGAAGGTGGATTAGAAAAAAATGGCATCTGCTTTCAATACACATCAGAGATTAAGTCACGTCAGTTTCACTTAAACTTCATGAGCAAGTTGGTGAGTCCAAATTCCAGTTTTGTCTGACATCCTATTACCTACCCATGAGATATCAAGTTACCAGCATGACATCATCGAAACAAGCTCTCTTTGGCTGATCAACCCCCAGGATTGCTCTTACAGAAGCAATAATTTCATACAAATTAACCTGTTCATGCTTGTCACACGTCTGAAGCCAGGTGAAAACAGGATAGAGTTTAGGGCCCCTACCTACAAATCCTGACACACATTCTTAACTTCACTTGCATCATTTTCCCATTGGCACTACTATACTACTCATGTGCTTATAAAGTTAAGCATATGCATAAGTGTTGGCAGGATCAGGGTCCTAAGACCCATTTCTGGGAGACACCTCTAACCAAGGGTAGATCTGGGCTCAATACCTACTTGTTTAGTATTTCATATATGTAGAGAGAACCTAGGTCTGTAGAAACCATGTTACTGAAAATGCAGTAGAGTAATTAATATCAAGGAGTCTTAGGCAAAGTTCTGCATTGGAGCCACAAAGTGACAGATAAATCGTGCACAATGGTCTTAGTAGTTGGTCCACTTCAAAAAAAATCCTTCCTGACAAAAAATATGAATAAGCTAGTGGTATGGGAAGGCTTACTGGCTTCTGATCTGCATTGTTTGAGTGTAGGAGTGAAGTAGCTAGGAAATGCACAAGGCCTCATGGCTAAGGCGCAGGGATGGGAGCTGAGAGACCTGGCACAGGATTTTCAGAAGTCCTCAACATTGTCCTAACTCTGCTCCCAGTGGAGTCAACTGAACACTTTTGAAATCTTGGAGTCTGTTGTTGGCTAAAGCAGTTATGGGCAAGTGATTTAACCTCAGTTTTCTCACCTGTAAAATTGTGGCTATTTTCCTAACTGCCCTGGATATTATAACACCAAATTCCATAACGTTAATGAAATGCTTGGAGATCCTCAGACCAAAAAGGAGCATAAAGTACTGTTATGAGGTGATATTAGTGAGTGCATTGAGAATACACCTCTGCAAGGAAAGCTTCTTGCCAAAGGAAAAGAACAATTCCAAGATACAGCTCTGTCACAGCATTAAAGAAAATGATTGTGAGTTGTGCGTTTCCTAGAGTGCTTTATCTCATCCAGTGGTGAGCTGGAGCTGGTTCCCACCAGTTCGCTAGAACCAGTTGTTAAATTTAGAAGCCCTTTTAGAACCGGTTGTTCCGCGAGGCACAACCGGTTCTAAAAGGGCTTCTAAGTTTAACCGGCCAAAAGTAGCGCCTTAGGCACCGACTCCATGGGTGCTGCAGCCCTGGAGCACCCAAGGGGAAAATTTGGTGGGTGCAGAGCACCCACCAGCAGCTCCCCTCCCTGCCCCACCCCCGGCCCAGCCCCAGCCCCAGCTCACCTCCACCTCCTCCCCTGAACGCGCCGCCCCACTCTGCTTCTCCGCCCCCCACCCCAGGCTTCCTGCAAATCAGCTGTTCGCGCGGGAAGCTGAGGCAGGCTGAGAAGCCGGTCATAGCTTCCTGCTCAGGCCCAGGGAGGTGGAGGTGAGCTGGGGTGGGGGGGCGCGAGGAGGGCTGACCGCGCCGCAGCAGGTAACCCGGGGGAAAGGGGGCACGCCAGGGAACCGTTCCCCGCCCCAGCTCACCTCCACCACCCTCGGCCTGAGCGGGAGGCCGCCGCCTGCTTCTCAGCCCTCCCCGGCTTCCCACCAAACAGCTGATTCACGGGAAGCCGGGGGGGGTGGAGAAACAGAGCGGGGTGGTGCATTCAGGGGAGGAGGAGGAGCAGAGCAGAGGTGAGGTGAGCTGGGGCAGGGAGCTGCTAGTGGGTGCTCTGCACCCACCAAATTTTCCCTATGGGTGCTCCAGCCCCACAGGGAGTCAGTGCCTAAGGCGCCACTTTTGATGTGATCAGTGGGGGAGCAGCCGCTCCCTCTGCTCCCCCCCAGCTATGCTCCCCTTCTCCTAGGAGCCAGAGGGACCTGCCAGATGCTTCCTTGGAGCTGCCCCAAGTAAGCACCTCCAGGACTCCCCACCTCACCCCCCCGGCAGGTGCCTCTGGCTCTTAGGGGTGGGGTGGGCACCCACTACGGTGGCCCATGAGCCCCTTCTGCCTGGTTCTGGGGGTAGTCTGGGGACAGAGAAGGGGGGTGGATGGGGCTGGGGGGGGAATCAAGGAACGCAGGGGGGGTTGGATGGGGTAGAAGTCCCGTGGGGGCGGGGGTGGGCAACAACGCCCTCATGGGATGAGGAGGAAACCCATTGTTAAGGTTTTGGCAGCTCATAACTGATCTCATCCCCTGATGTGACATGGACTGAGGGAGCATGATCAATCACAAATTAAAGAAAAATGAGGCTAGAAAATGCACACACAAACTACTACAGCAACCTGGGCACCATTTATCAAAGCACGTCTGGTCAGCCAAATCCCCTAGAACAGCATAGCACATCTTAAGTCAGGAGATGATTTATTTTCAGTTCTGTGAGATAAAGAGAGTTTATAAAAGCCCCTGCAACAGGGCAGTCTGCCCTTTGAAAGCCCTGGCTGGGGGGAGGAGAGAAGAGAGAGAGGGAGCAGCTGACCCTAGGCCAGAGAAGCAGCCCCACAGACAGGTGCTGGGAATCAGCTGACACAGCTGATCAGCAATCCTGACTAGCCCACACTCTCAGCTGAAATATAAAGGAGAACTTAGCAATGCAGGGGAAGGATATTTGCTGCTAAATAGGACTAGCTGGTAGATCCCCGTCCAAACTTCTAACCAGACTGTTATCAGTGTGGTGTTTTGGGGGTTTTGTGTTTGGTTTGGTTTTTTTGGTATACTTTTCTTGCTTTGTTCGGGAAGATAATAAACAGAGCCCTGAAGAAAGGGACAGAAACTGGACCTGGCTGGCTGGCTTCTGCTGGTGACTAGGGGTGACTTGTTTTCTTTCTGCTTCACACAGATGGGATCCCTAGCATTGCTCTGTGGCAATCACGCAGGGTTTGTTGGGGCTATGTAGAGACCAGGAAGCATGGAATGCTATTGTCAGGAATCATGCTGACTTGGCAAACCGTTTGCTAACAATTACCGTTGGGAGCTGAGAGTAAGAGTGGCAGAGGGAATCTGCTTGTTTATGTGGAAGTGGAGTAAGCCTAAAGAACCAGGCATAGGCAGCAGGGCCAGCATGGAAGGATTTGGTGGAGTTTAAACTCCTGAGTCTCCTAAACCCAACACTGGGAGCTCCCTCATCAGACTCTGCTTCTGGACACATTCACCCTAACAGTAGGGCCGTGTCAAGGGAGGTAGAGGGTTAGTACTGAATTTGCTGAACTGTGTGGGGAATGGCCACAATGGAAGGATGATCAAATCAGCTAGAAGGAAGCTCTTACAAGGGTAACACCATGTTTCCATTCAAGTCAGATACCTTGCGCCCTGTGGCAGCAGTAGTGATAACAATTTCACAGTGCTGGAGTGGTAACCCAAATTCCCAGGCACAGAACCATCACTCTTCCCCCTGGAAAGGGAGGGGACAGAGTGGCCTACAGCTGCAGGTGTAATTCCTAGCAGGGTTCTACAGTGCTCTTGTGGATGACACCTTAAAAATAAATACCCTGTCTACTCTGCCTGGCAATTAAAGATCCCGTTGCACTATTGGCAAGTGTAGAGGTTTTTCCTAATATTCTTCTCCTTTTTTTCTTGTGCATTGCTGATCTGTGCCAGTTGGCTGCCATCCTCTCACCCAGAGATAGCTGCATTTCACTGATGCTGTAAAACATAGGACCCAATCCTGCCCCCACTGATGTGACTGAAAGCAGGGTCAAGCCTGCCGTTTGTGAAGCACTTTGGCATCCTTAGGAATGAAAGAGCCTCATACATGAATGTAAAGCAATATCATTTATACTCTTGTTGCTTTTTGCACAGAGTGAGCTACAGCCCAATCCAACAATGCACTTGTAAAAGCAAAGGAAATGTGTCTCATTCCCATTAAGAGTAACACAGAGCAGCATCAGTTGTTTGAACACCAAACTCCCTGTACCGTGTTATAGGCACTGCTATATCTAGCCACTCCTGAAGGTACCTACAGAATCTTGCACTTGCTCTGAGGAGGTTTCACCACTGTTAGTTTTGTAATTATTGTTGCTTATAACTACACAATAGTGAGCATGATAAAGGGACTGGTGTTAATGTCAAAGGAACCCCCAAATTTATTTTCTCCTTGAGTGATTTTCCTTCCTCTGAGTTAATATTAAATCAGATCTTTAAATCTGTTGGTTAGAAATGTGTTTGTGCACCGAATATTGCTTCTTTGCCTGTTCTCCAAAGCTGGTGAAAGATTGATGTGAAGCCTTTAACTCAGGTTCTTATTGTAGTTGCTGGTGGGGGCTGAATCTGATCCCCTGCCAAGCTTCCTGCTGTATGTGTGAGCTCTTTGCCACACACATTCAAAAACAAAATTAATTGCACCAAGTGAAGGCTCTCCAGCACTGGAAAAGTAACCCTGATGAAGGGCTGAGGAGATTGAGCCATCAGGGAAGATTAAAAGGGCTAGATACGTAGATTGACTGAACAACTAAAGATAAAGATATAGGAAGCTTATAGGCATCGAGGATAGAAAGGAATTATTTAGGGTAGTTCAAGAGGACGTCACTTGAAGTAATTATATGATATTTAGAAAGGGAAAATTTAGGTTGAATATCAGGAAATACTTCCTGACCATGAGATCTGTTAAAGTCTACAATAAATGGTCGGCACCCCCTCATGTGAGGCATTTTCCATCTCCATCTGAGGGATTTTCCCTCTCTAATTTCTGCTAGTCTACGGGGTGGGGGGAATGGTACATTAATGAGCATGAGCTTCAGAGCCTCACCAGTTAACTAACTGTGAATTGTTTTCACACAGATTCAGAGTAACCTGAGCCAGTTTCTCCCTGCCCCAAAACACACCTGAGTTTTGTCTTCAGTGAATCCATTCTACGCTAGCCTGGTGCTTTCCTGTTGGACCATGGGATGCTCTGACCATAATGGCACTTAGGGATATATATTGCTCTGGATGTCTCTAAAAATGTCCATTGGTATCAGCGAGTGTTCCAAGCAGGAACTGAAGGCAGAATATGGCCAGTAGTGCAGCATTCCCAGATCTCCTGCTGGGCCAGGTGCCAAATATGAGGTACCTTCCTAAGATGGGGGCAGCACTTTCTTTGCCATAGAGCCACCAGAGTCTGACCCACCTGGAGATCAAAATATGATTCCCATCTGATACACGCCACCTTGCTTCATACAGAAGACAGAATTTGCTGAAATTCACCTCCCACTTACCTTAATTCGATGATAAACCCAGGTTTAACATGAATGGTCCATTCACAGTGTGCATTCAGTGGGTAGCTCTCCAGCAAAATCTGACCTTTGGAAGCCCGAAGAACCTGCCCGCATCCTGAAGAGGAAAAGTAAAACCAGCAAGTCCATTAGAGACCTTCATTCAGCAGCTCAGGGAGAAGAGGCCAGAATAGAGAAGCTTGACATACTAACATCTGAGGCAACTTCCTGAAGGACTAAAATGCCCTACTATATCATTAGTATTATTATGCTACTATATTGTTTCAGCATTATCTAGAAAGTCAACACCCTTCCTTTAAGCTTATATAGTATCACCTCTCCCCATCAGCACCAGATTAATCATAGCTAAGGTCTGGACTCACCAATATTTGGCATCCCCAAGTCCTACCCTAAAGTGTGGGGCTCCCCTAATCCCAGTTCCTTCCCGCCCCTCCTCAAAAAGACTCCTCCCCTCAGTTCTTGACCCCTTTGTCCTCTTTTTTTCACATGCCGACATGTGGATGTGGCTAAGAGGGAAACATTTAACCTTTGTAGTCTCCCACTCAGGAACTAGTCAGAGCGAGCCTGCACAGCTGGGGCAAAGTAGATGGGATACAGGAAAGTTTTGAGAGGGACTGCTGCCTCTGGAGCACCACTGGATCCCTTCCCAATCCTGGACCTAAATCTCAATAATCCATACTTGATCTTCTCCTCTTCCCCACAGCCTGGAGTTAAAGGAACACTTTTAACGCAGAGGACTGGGAATCAGGAATCCTGGGTTCTATTTTCAGCTCTGCCACCAAACACCTTGAGCATGTCACTTAACTGCACTATACCTCAGTTTCCCCATTTGTAGAATAGGAATAATAATGCCTATCTCAATGAGAGAATCCTTGTCAAGGATCATCCTAAAGGACTTTATAAACATTACTTAAGTGAAGGTGCAAAGTTATGTCATTACATACCATGCAGATCACATCTTTTGATACTTAATTTCTTGGCTACACCTTTCCTAATGGAGTCCTACAGCTTATCAGGATTTTCATTAAGCATTCTGTTAGTACACTGCTGGATGATTCTGACTGCATCTTCTGTTCTAGAAATTGCATTGTGAGTAATAACATGTCTGCATTGGGGGATTATGGGTAGGCTGCAGACCAAGCGCAGGAGAGAGAACTGTTGGGAAAGGCCAACAGACTGTAGTTAAGCTATGGAGAAGGGGCCAAGAGACTTCCCAGAAGCTTTTCAGCCTCTTTAGTCCATTCACTCCTTACCCCATTCGCTACTCCTTGACTGAGAATCAATAAGTTTGATCCATTCCCAAAAAGGGACCCTGAACTGCTCAGTGCACTCCCTTCTTGACTGACGGGGCTGTAACTGTAAGTGGCATTAGCCATAAGCCATACTTCCCTTTGGAGGACATGCGAGTATGGAAGTGACCTGATTTTCACAAGTGCTGAGCATCCATAGCTTCCACTGAAGTCAGCCTCTAAAAATCAGGCCTTATGTGTCTGAACTACGGTGAGAGACATGGGAAAACTGAAGGTCAGTTGCTCCTGTTTCCTGCTAAGAATTGTCTGTCTAATAAAACACCTTTTGTCAGTTTACCCTCAGCTACCCTCAGTTAAGTGGAACCTGATGAAACAGCAATCCAGCTCCGAGGAGTTCAGCACAAGAGTTTCATCCTACACTGGGGCTTAGTTGGTTCCTCATGTAAAAGATGAAAATTAATTACTATACTTCTGTAGGCCCATTAGGATGCAGCTAGGATGCCAGAATCGCACATGATAATGTGCCTTCCCACAGCAAGGAGAGGGACCTTGCGCTGTTACTGGCTCCTGCTTCAAAAACAACCTGAGACAAAGCGGTGGGAAATCTTCAGATGGCGTGACATGGTTCTTGGATCACCTCAAAGAAATCTTCCCTTTTGTAACCAGGGGTTTTTGAGCTTCCTTTGCACTCCTGCCTTTCACAAAAGGAAGCAAAAGAATTGGTGCAAAAGAATGCTTATGTGCGGGGCATACTAAATGCACTTTTCTGTTTGGATCAGTACAGCCTCAACTTCTGAACATCCACGCCAAGGAAGTAGGTTTGGCCAACAAAGCAGGCGGTCTGAAGGCTAAAGAGGAGCTATTCAGAGACTTCCTCAAAATGAATATTCTCAGATTTGCTTCTCTGCGTGAAGCACATCCGAGATCAGATCAGATCTTCACCCTGCTTTCTCCAGCTCATCTAGCAGACATTGTGCTGCCTCCCCCAGACAAACAGCAGGCGAACAACAGCTCTATCACCTTCTGATCAAATGGGATCTTTTTTCTTCCCCTTCTAAAGCTGTGGAGACCTGGAAAATTCTCAAGAGTAATTTGTACCCCAGCCACTAATGCTGGCAAATCCGGCTTCTTTCAGAAAAAAATAATCCACTTTGGAAAAGTGTCAGCATTAGGATTCCTTTCCTGTCTGGAAAAAAAAGCTGCTTTCAGCGGCACATAAAGATTCTTCTCTGAGGCCTGGAACTGAAAGAAAAAACAATTCGAGCCCTTTGAGTTCTATCCCATTATGAGAGTTCATACTGGGGGAGGAGACATCTGGTCACAGTTCAGCACCTGTTGTTTGGGTTTCCCAGCATCACTGTGGGGTTCCATCAGGAGCCAAGACGAGAGACAAAGCAACAGTGATAGAAATGTTACATCCACTGGCATTCAGAAATTTGCTGGGGGGTGGAGGGAACGAGAGAGAGAGAGAGAGAGACATAGAACCTGGGTGGCTCAGGAGGACTAATAATGGTAGAGTCAGAGGCCTTCACTTCTTGATCACCACCATTAAGTCTAAGTGAATAATGACCCAAAATTGTTCTCTCCCCACTTTGGCACACTGCACAGTGATGGGCTTAATTTAGCCCTACATATTTAAGCAATCAGCCATCTCATCAGTAATATTTTTACTGTAATGGGAGTGTGTGTGTACGTGTGCCTTCTCAAGAATATTTAAGGATCAGTGTCCAGAGAAAAATTCATATCTTTCTCCTTTATCTTCCCCAAATAAAGACTTCTTAAATCAGCGGTTCTCAAACCGGGGATTGGGACCCCTCAGGGGGTCATGCAGTTATTACATGGGGGGTCACGAGCTGTCAGCCTCCACCCCAAACCCTGCTTTGCCTCCAGCATTTATAATGGTGTTAAATATGTCAAAAAGTGTTTTAATTGATGTGTGGGGGGGTCGCACTCAGAGGCTTGCTATGTGAAAGGGGTCACCAGTACAAAGGTACGAAAACCACTGGTCTAAATCCTCATCAAAACAGCCCAGTGTTAAAATGCAGGCCCCAGTGGCTGAAGTGCAGCTGTGTACCCTTATGCACCATTTGAAGTGAATTTTGTCTTCATTTCTCTTATTCTTACTTAATATTGTGACTTCTCACCCAGAAAACTATGACACAGGGAAAACAAAAATCAGTTTGCCTCATTGAGCTTATAACCCATTGCAATGTCTGCTGTCTTTACACATCAAAAGGAGCCATTTAAGAGCTTCTGGACTCCATCTGGTGAGTGGATTGAGGTACTGCAGTGTATTTTACACCACAGAAAAGGGTGAATCTCTCTCCCTTTAATCTCTCTCATCCACATGTATTCACATACTGTATGCACAGGTCCCAAGTACTCTGCAGAAAAATGGACCTTTACTCCATAGTGAAGAACCCTAGACCAGTGGTTCTCAAACTTTTATACTGGTGACTCCTTTCACAGAGGAAGCCTCTGAGTGTGATGCCCCCTTATAAATTAAAAACACTTTTTTAATATTTAACACTATTATAAATGCTGGAGGTGAAACAAGGTTTGGGATGGAGGCTGACAGCTCGCGACCCCCTGGGGGGTCATGACCCCACAGTTTGAGAACCCCTGGTCTAGTCTCTGACGTTCTGGTATTACAGATGGGAAATGCAATAGTAGCTTCATTTCCATTTAAACATGGAAAGTTTTTACTGCATTAAATATGAAAAGGAACAATACACTCAAGATGGACAGCCCTGTGTTACTTATTTTGCTCCTGAATTTGATTTGATGTTGATATCCCCATTGTCAGGCTTAATGTGCTTCAGATTTTTTTATTCACAATGCAGATCTGCACTGCAGAACTTGCCTGGGCACAGCTGCATCGGAGACAGTTGGCTGGTTGGTACCTGGGCAGGCATGGAAGGTAGTTTAGAACTATAGGATGAGCACTTGAGCTGAATATTTCTGCTAAGGTGATCAGCAGTGAAACCACTCCAAATGTTGCCATTTCTGCCTATCTGAGGGTTTTGTACAGACATCCACCACTGCAGTATGTGTCATTTTTAAGCTTCAGAGTCAACAACTTATTGAGATGAATGAGGCATTTCATGCCTCTCAAAGCTGTAGTGTCAATATGTCTTCAGATTTAGGAGGACAATATTGATTCTGCTTTGCTTGTGCTTATTCCCTCCTCTGTTTGCTGTCTCTGAATAGTCAGAGAGCTAAACGTTCTCTAGTTGGTCAGTTCGACGGCCTCTGTTATCTTACAGTCTCTGAGCACTTCCCAAGTATTTAAAAACAAAAAATAGCGATAACTCACACAAATATCTGGTCACACTACGTGTAAAGTTTGCACACAGAAACCTGATTACTTGGAGTATTTGCACCTGAAACCTGATTACAAGTGTTACACTTATCCAGCCGGGAAATCTACATGTGACTTGCATGACTAACCACAACTACGTAACAAAGCTCATAATTCCACCATTTAAGTGTCAAACAGCAAGGCAATTTCCAAAAAATATCAAATAATGAGTAATCTGAGATTGGCTCCCAGCCATTCCCCACCAGAAAAAGAGAGAAAAGTCTATTAAACTAGTAAATGATTCTATAAGTGATTATTTGCTCAACTCTAATGGGAAATCACAGACTACAAACTGAAGTGATGGACCAAAAAATGTAGCTTTATAATTTTTATTTTATTTTTTGCCAATTACAAAAAAGTTCATATAGCAATCCACTCTCAATATTTTTCAGACAGTGATTAGGGAACTGATTCTGCTCAGGCCATCAGTAAGATTTGACCCTGGAACCTTTTCATCTAAAATCAAGAGATTCTGTCGGTTAAACTAAAAGATTAACTTCTCTAGCGAGAAGCAGAAGCACTCATAAACGTCATATTTGGACCACCACTAGAGGGAAACATAGGACCACACTCTCATAGGGTAGGCTGCAATTCCTTTTGAAGACATTGCTTTTTGTCCTCTGACCAATGGAAATTGTTCTGGTTTTAAGTAACTATAGGGTCTTTTAACTCCAGAATGCAAACTCTAAAGCATCATGCTTGAGGTGTGTATAGCACCCCAGCTGCCTGTGAATTTTAAATGTTCAATACTAGAATAAAATTAAGATCATATGGGAAAAAATGATGTGTCCCACATACAGAGGGTTGACTCTCCTAGCTGAAAAGAAACATTCAGATGTGAGCAGTGAATTTCAGCTGAGAAACCTTAGAATGGCGGTTTCTGCGAGTTCAGCCACAAAGGCCCCGCTTTTTTGGCTCACTTAGCAAAACTGTTCACCACACTGATGATCCTCGTTCAAGGCTAATCCATGTAAATGTGCAGAACATGGATAAGCAGCCATTCATGGTGCTGGGAAAAGGAGCGTGCTCACTAGAAGAGTGCACTCCAGCGTTTAGACACAGCACCGGGAAGACAGGTCACGTTTGTTTCTCTTCTTTGTATCCCCTCAGTCGATTGACACCCTTCTGCTAGCGAGGTGCCCAGAATGAATGCAATATTCCAGATGTGAACACAAGGGCCGTAATGCTCTTTGATTCGATGCCTTGTCATATGGTATGGGCTGGCTGGTGGATTGGGTGGCATTGCATGCATGCCTTGACCCACCAAATTTTAGTCCAAGGAACACATCCCATGCTCAGGGTGGCTAGTCCCTCCTGCTGCTTGAGCCACAATGGCTACACTTTATTTTTAGCATGACGGCTTGATCAGAGCTAGCACAAGTATGTCTCCTCAAGCTAGGAATTATGCCCCCAGCTCAAAGTGTAGCTATACCCTGTGCTGGCAGAAGGAGGAAGGACTTGATTGACCCAGTGGTTCTTTCCTATTTCTACTCTTATGGAAAGTGAGATGGGATCTTTAGTATCAACACAGAGCAGAACAGTCACTGGTTTTTGAAATGTTGACAGAAAAAACCCACGCTGCAAACTGTGAGAAATTTAGCGTATCAGTCTCAGAGGAATGGAGGCCTGAATGGACTCTGCTCAGGTTAGAACTTGCTGATCTAGACAGTTTAAGTATTTAAAACTTGATACTTACACCATGAATTTTTATTTTTATCTACTGAAAGTCTATGGCCTGTGTTACGCAGGTGTCAGACTAGATTATCACAATGGTCCCTTCTGGCCTAGGAAGCTATGAATAAGAGGAGACATGATAAATATGCACAAAATAATGACTAGAACCGAGAAAGTAGATGAGGGCCTGCTATTCATCCTTTTTCATAATACAAGGGCAAGGAGATAGGCAATGAAAATGAAAGGCAGCAGATTTAAAACTGAGAAAAGGAAATACCTTTTTATATCATTAGCCTTTGGAACTCCCTAGCAGAAGAGAACACTGAGGCCAAGAGCTCAGCAGGACTCAAACAAAAAAATTTTCCATTATTTTATATACTCTGGAACAAGACCTGAAATAGCCCCACCATCGTCTGAAATAGCCCCAGACTTTTGACCATCAGAGTAAGTTACAAGGCACTGCATTTCTGCTGTGGAAGGTGGTTATATCTGTGTGAGGAGAGTTTTGTGCTTTGTTGGAGCCTGAGTTTTGCTGTCTGTGGGATAAGCTGCTATTTAATATAATTGTTCATGTAAATCTTCATGCTTCCTCAAGAGTCTCTGTAGGGTTTGGTTAGGCACCCCTTTTATTTTTGTCTAATCCAAAGAAATAACATGGATAACAAGAACATCCAGAGTTACAATAGTTAACGATTAAAAAACGACATCAGGAGATTGGAAGGCTTATAAACACTCATGCTTCAGGGCCTAAGCCCACATCTCACTGATGAGGGCAAGCAGTTAGTTATCCCTCTGAGCACTGCATATTATTACATAACCGCTCCCAGCAGGATTTCTTACACCCTCCTCTGAAGCATCTGGTACAGGCCATTCTCAGAGTCAGGATGCTGGACTAACTGGACCACTGGTTTGGTATAGCATGGCAATTCCTATGATCCGATTAAGTCACCCCTTCCACTATATCCCCAGCGCCAGCCTGCCCAGTTGTAGGGTATCTCACTGAGAGCACTTACTCATGCAGTCCCCTCCATACCAGCCAGCTCTGCACTCCGCACAGTAGATCCCTTTGATGTAGAAGTCATCTAGTGTTCCACCCCAGGAGCCGTTGTGGCAGGACTTACAGTTCTCAAAAATGGTGCAGCCTGAAAGCAGAGTCACTTTGTTGAATGACATCTAGACAGTTGGTATTGGAGGAAGGGAAAGGAGAGGGAGGAAGGGAGCGGGGGAGGAATCTGTTTGTTTGCTTTTCACAATCCAAAAGAAGTTTGTGATCTTTGTGGTCCTGACTATTGTGGATCTCATCCATCCCTCACTTTGGCAAGTTCAAACTCTCGAATCTGGATCTGATCTTGGTAGCTGCTCTGTATGTCTACATCCCATCTCCCCTGCTCTATACACCCTTTAGGGCAGTGTGAGTTTGGATGTCAATTCAGCATGGCTCCATCCCTGGTTGTAAGTAAATCTAATTTGTTCTAAGCTGGTTCTCCCTCTTTCTACTTTTAACTTTGCTTTCCCATTGCTTTCTGAAGAATCTGAACTCCCCAGCCTCTTTCCCCCTCTCATTTAATAATGCAATGTACAAACCAGATCCAGAGGCTGAGGAAATAAAATCCCCATCCAGAAATGACCTGTGTGAAGCAAGTTATGACTTTACCTTTTGGAGAGCTTCCAGGCTTGCACAGAGAACCCTGGAAACTTTCAGCCCACAGTGTGACCAGCAATGGTGCTACATGAGGCCATATGCTGAACCCATTAGCTCACACTGGTGCAGGAGCCGCTTGGATCCCTGAAGAGACTAAAAGCAATCCATGAAGTCAGGCAGCCAAAATGGGCTGCGTGCCCCATTTGGCTCTGTGCACAATGACTGGCTACACATGCTGGCACTTCAACAACCCCCCTGCATGAGAGCACAAGAGGTACAAGGGACAGTGTTACAAACCAACACACCTGGATGGATTAAACAGGAGTCACACTCATTTTCCTCATTCCTGCAACAGGGAATGGTATAACCCACTTTTTCTTTCCCGCCCGGGCAGACACACTGGATCTGGTCATATTCACAGCACTCCCGGCACATGATATTCCATTCAGCTCCAGGACAGTTTTCATTGATCACCATGTATTCTGAAAATGGAACATAAAGTGGGGGAGAAATAATGCATAAAATGCAGAGAATTACCCAGTTCACTAATTATTATTCAGTTAATAGTCAGATAATACAGGGCATGAGGTTGTCCCAGGCCTGCAACATGGCAAATGCCAACGCACGTTGTAACATGTCTGATCCTGCCAAAATGTAAATTGAGTTTGGGTGGTTAAAACACAAAGAGGCAGATTTGCATTGCCAGCCAAAGAGGTGCCCAGCCCATAATTAAGGAAATCTATTCCTTCCGTTCTCTGTTAGTCTTCCCTGCTTCTGCATTCAGAGGGGAAAAAACCCAATTTGAAGGGACGTTTTCACTTTAAAGCTCTTTTTAAAAATCCCAGTCCTTGTTTACTTCCTCATCTCCAATTTAGATTAATTATTCAAAAAGAATTCAAAATATCTGCTGGACTGTTTAATATTCCTGCCATTTTGTGTATTATTTTGCTATTCATGCAGCTTGGAGAATGGGGAGTCCAAATGGAGAGGTCAATTTCACTTCTGGCTTTTAGTCAAGTTTATTTCTTAGTTTCACTTCACTAGCACAGTGCTCCTTTCATTGCAGGAGAAAACCGTTTTTTCCATTGATTTTTTTTTTTTTTTTTGAAATTTCATTTCATGAAAACATTTCTGATTAGATAAGGATTTTTAAATCATTTTTAATTACCTCTCCCTGCAACACTGTGAGATTTAATCTATCCTGACAGTTCCCTTTTAAGAAACCACAGCTTGAAATACCTTGGATAGTGACTGCAGACTAATACAGTAACTCTACAGATCCCATCTCCCTTCTTCCACCATACTGTCTAAACCCTACAAATTGAAATCTAATGAGCTCATGATGCTGTCAGCGTGTCTCTTAACCAGTTGACAGACCTGATGGCTGTTTTCGTGGAGCCTGATAATAAGAAGTGAGAGAGCAGACTGGAGAGATGAGATGTGAAAGAAACATAATGAGACCCTCTTTTTTCCTTTTTGGCCACAGAATATTCTTTCCCTTTTATTCTGAGTGATAGAATTGCTTTGTTATTGCAACAACCCAGACATTGCTATTAAGGAGCGGAACTACCATCCATGTTATGTGGCTTCCTTTTCACACAGTTCCTTTTTGATTCAGTGTGTCTCATAATTTAATTATGAGGTCTGAGTTAACTCTCTGTAGGACTCAGTGGTAGTTCTGCCTCACTCAATTCTCCATGGCCTGATGAAGCCTGAGTCTCAGAAGCTTGCCTTTCTTCTTACTAATAGTTAGCCCAACAAAAAGGGACCACCTACAGCTTCTTGATTTTTGTATTTAGCTGGAGAGCTAAATCGCTGTAAGCAAAATTCATCCCTGGTACAATTCCATAGCCCATTCCTTGCTCCGGACACACAAACTCCTGGAAATCTCACCACAGTTCAGACTCCATAGTTAAAGTCGAAAGTCAGTTTGCATTCCATGCCTGATTGTTGCCTACCTTCTTCCCATCTACAACAAAAAAGCAACGCCTGGCATTTGGTGAGGTGGTGGTTTGTTTGGTAATTTTCCAGTCCAATAATATATGCTTTCATTAAAATCATAATAATACTTAATTCTTATATAGCACTTTTCATCCATAGGTCTCAAAGAGCTTTACAAAGATATGTATCATTACCCCCATTTTACAAATGGGCAACTGAGGAGGTGATATGACTTTTCCCATGGTCCCAGAGCAAAAACAGTAGCCAAGAATTAAACTCAAGTCTCCTAACTTCAGAACAGCAGACAAACAACTGGACCATATTGGGTCCACTAAACACATAACTATACCTCTTTCTTCTACAGAGATATAGATATATGTATAGATTGTCTGTGAACTAAATTTTATGCAGATTCCTAAGCAAATTGATTACAAAGGTATAATTATCTGATTTTGCCTGTCCCTGTTCACTGCTATTCACCCTAAGCCAAGCCCTTCCTCCTAATTAAAACTGCTCAGCTTTTGACATTCCAATTCAACACATCTCACCATCTGCCATTAAAAAATAACAATGCAATTAGCTGTCCTAGAAAGCAGCTCATTCCTAATGAAAGCTGAACCCCTGAACAAATACCCGGAAATTTGGAAGTTTTAATAAATTTTATGTAAATCGCTTCAGTTTTCCCAAATCAAGCTGGAAATCTCATTTTCTTAAAGATTTCTAGTATGTAGCGATAAATGGGATCTATATCCGTTTAGATTATGCTGATAAATTTACCAATGCAACTGTTATAAGCCAAGTTTAAATCAATCTGAGTATCCACATACAAAGTTGTTAGTGTTTTTAACTAAAATGATATCAAATCACAGCTTTACTTACATTGGTACGACTAGTCCAGACCCACAGGCCTGATTCTTCTCTTTTCACCCATTTGAAATCAATGGGTCTATTTGCAGAGTAAAGTAGAATAGGTAAGGGTTAGCAGACTCTGGCCCTTAAAGAATTGTAAACATCAGATTTCCTTTTCCCTGTGTCTGCTGTTTGCTCGCTTCTTGCACTTAGCTGAGACACTGAAATGGGCTTTCCGTTGATTTATAGCCAATTTAATTCACTTTCAGGTTCTCATGCACTAACATGGGGCTGCAAAGTTTGGGGAGTACACCTGGTGGGGGAATTTGTGGGTGTGGCATTTTTAACTATTTCCTCTGAATTAAAAAAAAAATATAATGGAATCTATTGTTCTTAGGTTTTGTACAAGTTTTTTTTTTTTTTTAATCTACATAAAGACTTGACAGTGTGTCTTTAATAACTCTGGAATCCAGCTTGCTTTACACAGATGTCTCCTCACCCTGTGTAATAAAAGGCGAAAGGGATATTTTGCTTGGACACTTTAAAGTGGACATAAAAAGAGCAACTGAAGAACATTTTTGTCTTGATGAAGGCTAGATTGAGCCTTTAGAATAGCACATAGATACTCTGCCCCAGCAGGAACGAACTGTGACTCAGAGAGGCATAATTGCGCCCCTGCTGCTATCCTCTTGCTTTTGGGGGGAGTATGTCACTCCATCCCTTTTTGGGACTCAGTTTACTCCCCCACTCACCCTTCACCATTACTTTCATAATTGAGGAGAGAGGAAGGGAGAGAGGAGGTGGGATTGATTGGTGGAGTAAAATGCAATAAATTAGAAGCTGGACCATTCTGAATCATGGCTAAAATATTTGTGGGGCAGTTAGTGGCTTGACTTTGCTAATAGAGGCACCGTTCAAAGGAGCAAGTCTGACTTGTAGCCAGCAGCTGTATTTCCGGAGAGTGTGAAACATGTCCAGGCAGAGACTTGAAGTGACTCTAAAAGAGCTGGGTTGCAAAACTCCCCATGCAAAATATTTATCTGAATGTTGAAAACAAGAACAAGCAAACAAACAATGGACTAATTTATAAGGTTTTAATTGTGGAAGAAAAGGCCATTAGATCCAGGCACAAACTGCACATAAGAAACCAGCTCCAGGTCATGGAAACTGTGAGCAAGAAAGAGCAATGTTATTGAAGAGTGCAAATGGCAGGGGGAAAGGTGTCAGCGAGTGGGTGGGAGTAACTGGTTGACTTAGCAGCACGTCAGTGTAGTGTGGAACTTTTCACCTCTCAAAAAGAAAAGGAGTACTTGTGGCACCTTAGAGACTAACCAATTTATTTGAGCATGAGCTTTCGTGAGCCACAGCTCACTTCATCAGATGTGTACCGGTACACATCTGATGAAGTGAGCTGTGGCTCACGAAAGCTCATGCTCAAATAAATTGGTTAGTCTCTAAGGTGCCACAAGTACTCCTTTTCTTTTTGCGAATACAGACTAACACGGCTGTTCCTCTGAAACCTTTCACCTCTCAGTCACTCGTTTGAGTCCAGTCCCATTTGGGGGTAGTGAGCTGGGAGATGATTTTTTAAGAGATCTTCAACCTAGCCTTTGCTATTGTGGGTGCGTTTCCAGTTCTATCTACCTGGACTGCAGGTTCAATAAGGTACTCATATATGTGCATCCTTTTTATTTGCACTCGCGGCTATTAGTTAGCACATAAATGCACCTGTAATGTTGGGGCCATTATGGTTCATAAGGCCATTACCATCTGATGGTTGTTCAGTACCCAGCAGGAATGGAGAGATCCAGCCTGGCATCCACAGCTCACTGTGTACTAATGACCCCTTTGTGAGCCATCTCATCAGAGAGCCCAAAGACTCACGTGAGGGTCTCACCCCTCAGGTCGTTAGCCCAAGCCTCCACAGGATCCACACAGCTTTTTTCAGCATGCTAACACAAGCCGCACTAATACAAGTCTGTCCACCAGGGCTGGAAGGCTCACTCCCACCTACAGTGTAGACATGCCTATCAAGGCTATTGCAGAGTGGGGTTCAGTTTAGTTTGTCCTGGGAACTGAATTGCTGAATAGAAGAGTCACAGTCTCTGCACTGACTCTAGGACTGGGTTGAAAATGTTGAAAATGCAGGCCTTTGTTCTTAACCTCTTTTTGCCTCTGTAAAAATGATGCTCATATTCCCACTTATATACCATATATCACATTGGGCTGGCACAGGGATGAATCTTGGCCTTTGCATTGTAGCAGCTCCATGGCTAATCATCATGGCCGTCAACCTTTCATTAGCACCCAATATACCCTGCAAATGAATCCACAGCAAGTCAAGTCCTGATGAATGCTCCCTGGCTGTCAGCCTCCAACATCATTTCTCTTTCTTTCCTGCCTAGGATTCTTTTCTTTCTTGATTCAAATAGACTTATTTCATCTTCACCCTTCCAAAAAGGCGGTTGCCCCCTCCTGCCGAGTGACCTGCTTGTGCCATCCAGCATGGCGTGCGGCAGAGGAACTGAAACAGTTTATTAATCGCCTTGACAGAAGTGTGCCTGTTTTTCCCATCACTGGGATGGTTGGGGCATATGCATGACTCACCCAGTTGCCTCCTTGCCAAACCTCAAATGCAATCCTATCCCAAACTGCAGGACCTCGGAGAACGAGGTGAGAAAGTCCCACAAGAAATTATTTTATTACTACTCGGGAAGGTTCACGTCAGAGGGGTTGACAGAACTACTGTTTGCAATTCAATGGAAATGCAAGCATCCAAAGTTTAGCTTTCACTGTATCCTTCTGAAGAGCTGGAAACCTCTCCAGAGAGGGGTGCAGTCTCTCTTTGCACACTCCGTACCCCCACCTGAAAATAGTTCCATGGTATTTCTTTAAATTTTTAAAAAATAAGCTTTAAAAGGTTTGCACAGACAATAAGGTCTTACTGAAATAAGGGATAGGTGGATGGCAGAGAGACTTTAAATCACCAGCTTTACTTAGAATGAGGGCTGGGAGAGCATGTAGCTCTTGAGAATGGGATATGGGCCTGATTCCACTCTCGTCAAGTCTTGACACTGACTTCAGTGATAGTTGGAGTGAGCCAAAAAGCATCAGCATTTCACTGGCAACCTGGTCATAAGTCAGGGGCAACCGGACTAGTTCCAGGTTGTAGGGGGAGGAAACTGGATGGTTCTAGGGCATTGGGAGTGAGATACAAAACTTCCATATAAACTTTTCAAAAAGTATTAAGCACCTAAATCACATTGAAAATCAATGTGATTTAGGTTCCTAAGTGACAAGGGCTTGTCTACATGGAAAGTTATACAGCTTTTAGCTAAGGTATAGTTATAGCACTACAATTCCCCATGGACACTCTCATTCCCATATAAGAGTGTGGTTTTTTTGGTAGTACCAGTATACTATACCAGCAAAGTGCTCTGAGGACGGCTGCAGTTTATACCAACAGAGCTGTGATTTTGCTGGCATAGCTTATTCGACACTCACCCACCCGCCCACCCACCCCCCGTCAAACAAAACAAACTATACTTCTGGAGGTATAATTGCATCTATATTAGGGGCTTTTGCCAGCACAACTGTGTCAGTAAGGGATCAAATCTCATCTCACCTCTGACCAAGATAGCCATGCCAGTGGAAGATTATAGTGTAGACCTAGCTGAAGGCACTTTTGAAAATGCTACCCTGCACCCAGATCCAGGTTAGCATGGACTGGATGACAGAAGAGAATGGAAAACTGGGATACAGAGACTTTCCCTGGTAGGTCAATGGCTCCATACTAGCCATGAGTTTGTCAGGGACTGGATGACTCTGGGGGATTAGGAATGAGATATTCATCTCTAACTAATTAGTTCATTTAATCCTGGTTTTCAAAATACACATCCACACTTTTCTCCCAGTAACTAGAGAGAAAAGGGGGCAGTGTCCCACTTCCCAGACTCTTTATACAAAAATGATACATTAATGCTGTCCAAAATTCACAAAAATAGAGAGAATCCTATGGCACGGCTGGATCCAACAGTCAGATGGTCCCCAAGAGAAAGGAAGAGAGTATAAACACATTGTTATTATTGTTTGAATTACTATGATTTTTCAAATCCTACAAGCTACTTCTGCTTTCTCATGGCTCACTTCCTCAGCTGTAAAATCTAGATAGTGATATTTACCCTCCTCCCTAGTCTATGCTTTGAGATCTAGGGATGACATTTGCTAGATAACAGCTAATGCCTAGATCCTATTGAAATCAGTGGAGGTTAGGAGACAAAATATATTTGTGGATCCAGGTCTAAATTGTAAAATAATAATAATTAATAAGAAACATTCCTGCAAATATCTTGATGCCACTTTTCAGGTAGCAACATCCTCAAATATACTGGACATAAGGCAAAGTTGTCAAGATAAAATAGTGAATTTATAAAAACCTAATCCCATGTTTTAAAAAAACTAAAACCCATATTACTAATCATAGTTTGGGCACTACCAGTCTTAATAATTAAGCATTAATGAAAAATGAAATACTTCTACAGAAATAACTTATTTTTGACTTTTTTTGTATGCTGTAATTTTTTGACCTGCCTTTATTTTTGCCAATGATAAAAGACTGTTCAACTTCACTTTTGCTTACATTCAGTTTCCTTAGCACATTGTTGCAAAATTTATGTTGCAAACACTCCAGGGGACTATGGAAATCCATTTAAAAAAACTGTTTTCATTAATATTAAACAAATCACAAGTTATTTCTATTTTAATAATGGGTTGCACCTAATCTGGAGGCCTAAATTATGTGACAGTTTTCCCTTTAAGTAACTATGTCCATAATTCTGACAATTGTGCTGTGCAAATTAAGTGTTTTATCATTAAGAGTAAGCTTGAATAGATATACTCCCTTTACATCCCTTTGGATGTTTATATAACCAATTCATGTTAGACGGGAAAAATATGACCCTTATTTTATTTTCTTCTTATTCTATGATACTCATTAACAACTGTTCTCTTGCATGGAGCAAGCTTGTGTCTGAATTTCAAGGAGCAATTTTTAAAAACTCTTCATATTAAACAATGTTCCCTAGTGTAATACCTTTGAAATGACAGGTTTCAGAGTAGCAGCCGTGTTAGTCTGTATCTGCAAAAAGAACAGGAGTACTTGTGGCTCCTTAGAGACTAACAAATTTATTTGAGCATAAGCTTTCGTGGGCTAAAACCTACTTCATCTGATGCATGCAGTGGAAAATACAGTAGGAAGATATATATATACACAGAGAACATGAAACAATGGGTGTTATCATACACACTATAACAAGAGTGATCAGTTAAGGTAAGCTATTACCAGCAGGACCTAAAAGTCGCAATATTACAACAAAAAAACTTCAAAAACAGACTCCAACGAGAGACTGCTGAATTGGAATTAATTTGCAAACTGGACACCATTAAATTAGGCTTGAATAAAGACTGGGAGTGGATGTGTCATTACACAAAGTAAAACTATTTCTCCATGTTTATTTCCCACCCCCTATCCCCCACTGTTCCTCACACGTTGTTGTCAACTGCTGGAAATGGCCCATCTTGATTATCACTACAAAAGGTGGGGTTTTTTTCTCTCCTGCTGGTAATAGCTCACCTTAACTGATCACTCTCATTATAGTGTGTATTATAACACCCATTGTTTCATGTTCTCTGTGTGTATATATATATATATATATATATCTTTCTACTGTATTTTCCACTGCATGCATCCAATGAAGTGGGTTTTAGCCCACGAAAGCTTATGCTCAAATAAATTTGTTAGTCTCTAAGGTGCCACAAGTACCTTTGAAATGAGTTTTTCTCATTTAAAAAAAAATAGCACTGACAGAGGTGGAACCCAACAAGTGGTGATACATTTTCTTTCCCTTTCAGGTCTGTGCTCATTGGATTTAGATTTGCTTTATTTTTTAATTCTATTGTACTTTCATTCTTGATAATATTGCAATCAGTCTCTGGTCCCCATCCTGTAGGTGTTGTGAGCTGAACTGACATTAAAGTCTGTGAGAGCTCTGAGCACACGCAGCAGCTATGTAATTCATCAGCTGTAAACAAAGATAGAATCCTGGCTCCACGGAAGTGAATAGCAAAACTCTCCTGCTGACTGTAACAGGCCCAGGATTTCAGTCATTGTCTAGTTGTCTGAGCACAAGCCTGGGAATCAGGAACAATAGCATTCTCATCCCAACCCTAAAACTAATTCTTATTGATCTTGGATATGTCACTGAAGCCATCCTGGGACCCTGGGTATATACTCAAGTGCCTAGCTCCTGATGCTGCACTCTAGATCAAAGCTAACTTGGGTATGTTTGTGTGTGTTCCAGTCATACTTCTGAATGCAATGTCAACATAAACACAGATCACTAATTTTGGATGCCTTGTATTTTGGGTGCCCCATCTGAGATATCTAGGGACCTGATTTTAAAGGCGCTGCATATCTGCAGCTCCAGTGGATTGCAGCCGTAGTAGTCGGTGATTGGCACCTCTGAAAATCAAGCCCCTTCAAAGTATTTCAAGTAGGGCAGTCAGAAAGTGAGGCTACCAAAATCACGAATCACTGCCGAAAGTGCGGGCCTTTGTTCTACCCTCTTTTTTTGCCTGAGTTTCCACATTGTACAAACGATGCTCATAATACGCAACTTCCTACAGATGTTGTGAGGATGAAGGCAATAATGTCAACTTTAAAAATCATACTCCTCTCTGAAATGTTTGTACTTACAATTCTTGCCAACAACTAAGATTGTTGAAAGATGAGAGGGGAAAATATTTTCCTGTTCTATTCGGTTTGTTTACTTTGTGCATCGGACAGCAACTTTGTGAGGACTCAGAGTCATTGTTTCCCCTGTTTGTTTTCCCTGCTCTTTGTGTTGCATTTCACACAGTAATGACAGTGGGAAGGAAGGAAAACAAAGGGAAAGTGCTTGTATATAAACCACAAAACTGGTAGGTGTATTTAGGGACAAGTACTGACACTGCTTTTAATTCTTTTTTAGGCATTACTTAGATTCCTGGTTCATACTGTCCCCTTAATTAGTGAATATTTATAAAGACAAAAAGTGCCGTAAGTGTTATTAAATGATATTTTTATCATTATTTAAGTGCTGAAGCTATTTTTAGTTCCAGATGCAGAAGTATATTTGAAGTGGGCTAAACTACCCACAAAAAATACTTTCCATTTAAGTACTGTATTTTTTAAAGTATTGAATAAATTATTTAGTGTAAATACAACTGCCTGCTGCTGGATCAGGTCTGATCAACTGTGTTTTATAAGCTCTACACCAGTGGTTCTCAACCTGTTTACCATTGTGGGATGCATATGCAGCTCTCTGTGTTATATGGGCCTCATCCACACAATGTATAAACTACCTGTATGTCCCTGAGGATGTCACATGGGCCAAACAGCCCATAGGCTGTGGGTTGAGAACCACTGCTCTACACTGATAACAGGCAATGGAGACTCTACTGTAGTTCAAGGAGTGGGGCCTGTTTTGATGCAAGAGGCTCTGAGTACTATCTTTCCAACTGCAATGAGGTATTGAGTGGCCCAGATGTGCAGCAAAGTGACAACTGTGAAGTTCCTGGATGGCTGCAGAATTGTTACTGTGTATTAAATACCGATACCAAGCACCAATTATACCCTTTATAAACACAGGAACTTTGTTTCTTAGCAAGAATACAACAACAAAAACTTCCCATAAGCTTTTCCTCCATAGAAAGGAAAAGAAAGATTGTTAGTGGGGGAACAAATGTCTTTTCAGGTCTTTGTCCTGTCATAAACAGGAATTTCAATATGGTTTTGAAGTTTGTCTCTCTATATGAATGGCCTTGCCTGACCCATCATAAAAAACAACTCTGAAAATACCTCCATGTAACTAAAAACAAGGCCAAGTAAAAGACTAGCAAAAGTGAGGCTATTAGAAAAAGTCTGAGAGTAGCTTCCTATGTGCCGGGGCTGGAAGCTGGCCATCTAGGTGGTATGATGGCAGGAACAGCACATAACAAGAATATTTCTAGGTTTTTCTGGTGCTTGATCTTCATTGCTGACGTGACACCACATGAGTAGTCAGCAGAACTTCCAGCACAGTCTTCCTACACAAGAAAGCCGATGTTGTACCAGTTCTAATCCCAACATGGCAACACCAGCCCTACAAATCCTCCTTGTACAATAAATGCTGCAGTGTTCTACAGGCTACCTCATCCCAGCAAGTATTTCTACTGCCATTCTGGGGACTCTAATTACAGGCAGCCATGACAGGCACTAGGGGGTTCATATTTGCCCCTGTGGCAGCTCTCTGTGCCTTGCTGCCCACATTTCAACAGCACCTTTTTTCCCCAAAGGCAATTTTTATCACACCCACTATTGCCCCATATTGAGAACTTTCTCCCTTTCCCATTGCCTTATACTGAGCCCACCCAAATTCCCTCTTCCCCTTCAGGGCAGGCTGGTTGGGTCACTGGCCAGAATACTATGCTACAGGGACAGACCACAGCAAACCTTGTTCAGATTCTGACCCATCTCAAGCACCTTCCTCTTCAACCCACATCCTCCCGTCGCCCTGGAAACCTCAAACCCCACCTTATCAGTGCAGGTTTTTGACCAGTCAGGCCAAAATACAGGCCCTAAACCAGAATGAGCAGGATGCCTTCAGCCTCTAAAGCACTCTGGGCCAGTCTGCCCCAACGCTGCCCCCCTCTCAGCTTCCCCTGTGTAGTTTTGTATCGGATGGTATTATTACCTTGCTATAGTTAGTTTGCTATCATGAATTTGTTTGAGATGGGCCTGTGACTGGGTAAAACAACCAGGAAAGGGTTAAGGGCTACCTGTCTGTCACATGAGCTAGCAGGGGATTTAAGTGAAAGGTGTAGCTTCCTTCCACCACTGAGAGGAAAGGCTAAAGGCCTCTGAGGACTACAGGCCAGGCTGGGCAGGGGAATTGCTTTGTTTGGTGTTACTTCTGAGTTTTTGTGTTTGATCAAGGAACTGTGCTGAGAGGCCAGGGCCTGAAATGGACTTGGGCAGGACACTGTTTCTTTCCTGAGCTAGAGGGAGAGACCACCAGCACACAGAGCCCAAGCCCACAAAGCTCAGATCTTTATTAGGATACTGAGCTGAACTTTCCCAAAGTATGGAGGGTGTTGGTGCATTCCATTCTACAGAGAAGGGCAAGCCCCAAAAGTCAAATCCATCTCCAAACAGCCCCAGCATCTGTGGGTGTTTGGAGAAAGGATTTTGGACTGAACTAGTCTCTAGTCTTTATTATGAATTCTTGTCCATCACCCTGAGCACCTCAGCAGGTTTGCTTACAAATAATGTTCCTTGCAATTACACCCAGAGATATCAGGAAAATCCATGAGGCTCCCATCCCAGAGTTTCCGCTGAATTGTTCCCATGGGGATGTGGGATTTACCCCACCCTACACAATGGATTTGGGGTTCTCTCCCTAAACTAGAGCTTCTATATTGCTTTTATGGCCCCTGACCCCATCTCCCTCTAATATATCCATATGGCAAGACTCCCCTGGTGGCTGCTGCCCCTGAAAACTTGGAATGTTGGGGTTCCATCTCACATAAGAGACAGCACCCAAAGTAATAGTGGCACTGACAGAATTAAGGTGGGGGTCCTCATGAGTTTGGTGGATGGACAATGTACAGGGCACTGATGAGCTGGCAGGGGATCCTGCAAGCCTCGTGTTACCAGGTCTGGCTCTTGGGGTCCTATAAAAGATAATCCCAGCTTTCATTTAGAATGAAAGTCTCCAGCCCTTTGTCCTTGTGAAGAGTCTAAAAATGCATTCAATCTGAGCGACTGGGTCACCTCAGTTTATGTATCTGGATGTATCTTGAATGCATTTGGGGTCCACTTCTGCAGCAAAAGACTAGGGGACCTCAACATACGCACACCCTTTTTAGGAAATATGAATCAGCTATGCTTCAGGTTTATTCCCAAAACCAACTCCCTAATTTTCCCCCACTTCTGTCCCCAAATCCCCACAAGCCCTGTACAGCAGGGTGTGATAATCATGGACAGAAATTGGTTACTTCCGTGGGGAGGTGGCAAACCATTGTTTCTGAACCTGCCCCAAAATGTGAAGACTGCTCTGCTCTTTAAAATGGTCCATCTTTTCTGAGTGACCCTGCTGTATGGGGAACTCCCTTCTTGGATCCCCCATCAATTCCTCTAGGTGTATGTGGGGGAAGCACCACATAGTCCCTGCACTCCTCCCCACCACCAGCCATAGCAGTGAAAGAGGAGGAGCAGGAGAGGAGATAGGGCCAAGGTGCTGCTGCATTGAGAGGGAGTCCTACAACCACTGTAGCTCACCTCTTGCCATGCTGGTGTCTACCTTCCCAGCATCTGAAGAATTAGGACCAGCAGGGAAGCTGGAGGTCCATTCCTCCAATCACCAGCCAAGGAAAACCCATTCCACCACCATCATCAGCCTGGGAAAGACCTGCTCCTCCTCCCACCTCTGAGGCCTTCAACAGTCAGGAGAGACCTGCCCACCTCCAGTTCCAAAAAGGCACTCATCCACCACTGACGACCCAGCCTGACACCTGAACTAGAACAACCCCCTAGAACAACCACCCCATAACTAGAGACTGTGGGATTATTCTTTTGCCACCAGCAGAGGTTGTGGGATGGATGGACCCACCTGCCATCACTGCTGCTAGGGTAAGGAACAGCTACTGGGTAAGGGAGCCACGTCAGGTAGAGAGGAGAGTGAAGCATGATAACTTGTGGGCTGAGGGTTAGAGACAAAGGGCTAATGCATTTGGGAGGGAAAGCAAAGGAAAGAATTAATGGGTTTTGTGGAATGGGAGGCAGAGTATTTTACACAGGCAATGTTCACTTGTATCACTGAGTTCAAACCTTTTGGAGGGAGCCCCTTGTTAACATTTTGGAAGCACATGACCTTCATAGAAAATGCCCATCCTCCACCCAGGGCCTACCTACCACAGGACCTGGGAGACAAGAATAAAGCTGCGACAGAGGGAAGCCACTCTGTTTATGTTCCTTCTCCCCACCGAGACTGGGGAGGACCCTGAGCCATTATCATGAATACTGTGTTATTTATAGCTGTTGAAGGCTGCATTATCTGGATCATTGGAGTGTTTACTTGATATTTACCGTCATTATTTTTTAAAGAGATACTTACCTTACTGGGAATTCTGATATCACGGGTCTCTCGCAACTGAAATGTGAGCAGCGTTTCTCTAACTTTTTGATACCAGGGACAAGCATGCTGCCTTCCTAAACTATGTCAGGGATCTCTCAGGGACAGGCACTGGTCCACAGATTGGTTGTTGAGAAACACTGATTTAGAGGCACCTTATCTCTGAGTCCTCTGCTGGTTTCTAACAAGTTACACTCCTCACAGAGCAGCACGAAGAGCTGACATTAGGAGCCAATGTTTATAAGTAGCTAGAGCCGCATTCACGTGTAAACAATGCACATTCTTAGGAATAATCATAGTAAATGTGTGCTTCTATCGAAATGCTCATTGTTAACCTTATCAAGAGGGAACTGAGTATGCTGGTTCAGCAGAAAGTGGCATAAGAATTTGCTATAAAAAGATCATTCAGCTTTAACAAGGTTTCCCCTTTGAAACACTAATATTGGCAGAACTAAAGCTCAGGTCGGAAACAATGTGTGGCTTTTGTTTTCCTTCTTTCTCTCTTGTTTTTTGTTTCCCCCTTGGTGTTGGAGCTGGAGAGGAAAGTCTGTCTGTTGCCAAGACAAACAAATTACACTTTACAAATCGTAGACTTAAATGCCCCTTTTATCATTATTTCCTTAGCGCGGTGTGTTAAGAAAATAAAGCAATAAGTAGGTGAAGTGATTGCAGCCCCTTCTCTTGATGGCCATTGGCCAATAAATCCAGCCAGTTGTTTCCCTTTTAAGTCTGTTAAATGTCTCGGGAAATTATCCTGGATGTTTCTCCCTGGTGCCAGCAAAAAATAAATAAATAAATCAGCCCCTTCTATTATTAACATCCCTTCAGATCTCTCTGCTTCTCAGGACAGCAGCAAGAAATCAAAGCCCCCTGACCACAATAAAGGGAAGGGAAACATTCAGCCATGTATAGAATGCACTCGCTTACTTACAGTACCTCTTGGCAAGCAGGAGATGAAAAGGAGCTGGAGGAGTGTGAGTCCTATGTGAGTCCAGGGGGCTAGCTCCATGCTGCCCAGGCCAATGCAACGGAGTGACTGCTCAGGGAGTGGATAGCAAGTGAGCTGCTTTTACTGGGACCTCACCAAGTCCAGGCTGCGAGGCATCTCGGATTTCAGACCTCTGCTCACTCCCATCATCACCAGAGGGGAACTACCTTCAAGAGACTTCTCAGGCATCCAGAAGCACGACGTCACCCCAAACCTCTCCACTGCTGCATTAACCCTTTCTGGGCTCCAGCAGGCAACCCACTTAATGGAGGCTATATGTGGGGGGGGAGATCAATAAAGGGGAATAATGCTTACATTTAGACAGCAATTTTCATCTTCAAAGGGAAGAAATTATAAAGGAAAAAAATAATTTCTGTATGTCTTACCAGCTAGTGTAAATGAGCAGAAGGTGCCTGTATCCCCAGTAGCAGATGCTCAGTGCAAGGTCCCTTTAATTGTGCAGGAGGTTGTGTGCTGGTGGAATGATGCACATTAGTGAAAGGCTGGGCATGCTCTGTGCATGGGGAGAGCACTCCTACCATCCCCATTAGTGGCTAGGAATCCTCGCCATGTGAAATGTGCTGCTCAAGGATGCCTCTGTCATAACGTATCCTGAAGAAGTGTTCTGTGTAGGCTTGAAAGTTTGTCTCTTTCACCAGCAGAACCTGGGCCAGTAAAAGATATTGGACCCATGTACCTTGTCTCTCCTGAGACCAAGATGGCTACAACACCACCACTATAACACACATTTTTATGCAGGGATCAAATAATGAATAAGGTTATATAAAGATTTGTTCCACTATGGCTATAAAATGCAAAGTGCAAAAGGAATGGCTCGAAATAACCTACCCTAGGGATGGCTGACAAACTCTTTTGACAGAATCGTTTTCGACTGGAAAATGTAGTTTTGTTGAAATCTAAATATTTCAAGGGAACACGTCAATTTCAACTTCATTTTCAAGGGAAGAAAGTCAAAACAATTCATTCTGACTTTATCGTTGCATTTGAATTTGGTTCAACTTTTATATTATATTTTAATATTAGATTATATTTTATATTTATAATGCTTTGTATTATAGTCTAATATTTCAACATTATCAAAATGAAGTGTTTTGATGGTTCCAAGCTGAAAATTTCTACTTTTTGTTCCCATTTAGAACAAAAGCTAATTCAATGTTGGAATTTCCTGCTGCATAGAAATTCTCTTTTCTGACCAGCTCTACCATGCACCTACATCTCCCCATAAGGCTCTAGGTAGCTTGGGCAACTTCAAGAATCTCAGAGCAGTAGCCAGTGGCATAAACATGCCTCCATGATCCACCCCTCCCAACTATTTTCCGTACTGTCACAGAATCCTCCCCTACTGGTGGCTCCTCATCTGCCCCCAGCCCCTGGCAGGAGGAAGAGCAGCTGTAGACCTGCGATAAAATCTAAGGAGTTGGCAGCACAGGTTTTGATTTCACTTTGCAAGAGTGCATGCAAATAATGTTTTCTCGGTTTCGATCCTCGTGGGTTTGAACCCCCAACACCTGTTGCACCTTGTCTCACTTTGAACCCAAAATCTCCAAGAGCAGCCTGGTTGAAAACACTAAGCTTCACCTGCTCTCACAACAGAGAAGTAGGAAATCAGAAATCTGACATACTTTAGATGCAAAACTCTAAAAAGGCCCGGGTTCATGAGCCTTACAGGGACCATGTCACTGACCAGACCTGATTCCTGACTGCCAGCTCTGCCACTCCAGTCAGTAAAGTAGTCATTCTTCTCTCTGTGTAAGAAAAAGACAAAAGTCACTCAAAATAGCTGAAGGATCTTGAAAAGAATAGAAGCTGGAGGTTTTTATCAGCTTGCAAAATAAAACAAAACAGCTCTAGTGTCTGTGGAAACATGAATAGCTTCTTTTATGCCCCTAGTTTATATGTTACTTGATAAAAGAATGTAACGTAGGCAGTCTCGGTAAGAGAGAAACTGCAGGTTAGCTTACAGCTACCTGCGGGGGTGTTCCACAAGGGCCTGAATAGAAACCTGCTCAGGCTACAGGGCAAGGGAAGACTCCAGAGCATTAAAGGACTCTGGATAAAGGGAAATGTAGGACAAGGGCCAATAACAAATGGAAGAAATTGAGAGGGGCCCACTAGTGTTCCTGTATTTGAACCAATTCCTGTGGCCCAAGTAAGAGCCGTGTGGCAGTCCTTGAACACAGCAGACCAGGGATGGTTCCATTTTAAGGGGCATAGTATGTGGAGAGCAACTCTGCAGGGGCTCCTTGTGTCCTAGCATGGAGGACTATTTTCTGGGTGAGGTGGGCCTGAGCAGAGCGGGGCCAGTGGATCTGACAGTAGGCTCCATCCTGCAAAGTGCTGAGTACTTCTCTGAAGTGCTGAGAACCCTCTGCTCCCACTGACTTTAGTGGGAGGTGAGAACACAACATCAGAACATAAGAATGGCCCTACTGGGTCAGACCAAGAGTCCATCTAGCCTATTTTCCTACAGTGGACAGTGCCTGGTGCCTCAAAGGGAATGAACAGAACAGGTAATCATCAAGTGATCCATTCCCTGTCACTCATTCCCAGCTTCTGGCAAACAGAGTCTAGGGTCACCATCCCTGCCCATCCTGGCTAATAGCCATTGATGGACCTATCCTTCATAAATTTATCTAGTTCTTTTTTGAACCCTGTTATGGTCTTGGCCTTCACAACATCCTCTGGCAAGGAGTTCCACAGGTTGACTGTGCATTGTGTGAAGAAATACTTCCTTTTATTTGTTTTAAACCTGCTGCCTATTTATTTCATTTGGTAACCCCTAGTTCTGGTGTTATAAGGAGTAAATAACACTTCCTTATCTACTTTCTCTACACCAGTCATGATTTTATAAACCTCAATCATATCTCCTCTTAGCCATCTCTTTTCCAAGCTGAAAAGTCCCAGTCTTATTAATCTCTCCTCATATGGAAATCATTCCATACCCCTAATCATTTTTGTTGCCCTTTTCTGAACCTTTTCCAATTCCAATATATCTTTTTTGAGATGGGGCAACCCAGGGCCATCCTAGGCATTTTGGTGCCCTACACAGCCCCCCTGCGGGGTGTGTATGTGGGGCTCCAGGCCCCCATGGGGCAGCAGGAGCAGGCTTGGGGGGCGGGGGGAAACTGCCCCCCCCCAGCAAAGCTGACAGAGCAGAACGGGTTGGGGCCGGGACACTCCACTTTCTGCTACGCGGTGAGTGCAGGGCGGGCCCTACCCCGCACTCTCAGGGTGGCGGGAGGTAGAGTGACCCGGACCCGGACCCAGCCTGCTCCACTCTGCTCCCCTGGCTCCCAGGCTCAGGGGACTGGTGGGAACTGCCTCTCAGCACTCACCGGCAGCATGGAGTGGGCTGGGGCCAGGTCACTGCACTTCCCGCTGACAGTGACTACAGGGTTGGGCCTGCTGCAGTCCTCAGGGGAGTGGGGGAGGGGCTGGGGTGGAGCAGGGGCAGGGGCTTTGGGGAAAGGGTGGAGTGGGGGCAGGGCTGGGGCAGAGCAGGGGCGGGGCCATGGGGAAGACGAGGAGCCGGGGATGGAGCAGCACACAGCTACATAGGGCACCAGGAAATTTGGTGCCCCAAAGTTCCTGGTGCCCTATGCAGCTGCGTACTTTGCATATGGGTAGGGACAGCCCTTGGCCTACCACGTCTGCATACAGTATTCAAGATGTGGGCGTACCATGGATTTATATAGAGGCAACATGATATTTTCTGTCCTCTTAGCTATCCCTTTCTTAATTATTCCCAGCATTCTGTTCATTTTTTTGACTGCCACTGCACATTGAGTGGATGTTTTCAGAGAACAATGACTCCCAGAGGATGCTCAGCACTACTCAGGAGTACTTAGCACCTTGCAGGAGGGACCCTCCATGTGGACCCACCACCATAACAGCCCTCCTCTATCCCCAAAGAATGGGTGGTGCAGAATCCAAAGAGTTGACTGCAGTCATGGACCCCAGAGACCTCCCAGCACATGGCCCATTGACATGGGCCATATGCAAGATGAACCTTTGGCCCTGCAATGGCTCTAAACTGCTTACATAGTGTTCTTGAATACACTTCCTGTGTTTCCACTGAGAGGCAGGGGATGAACTAGCAGATCACGCCAGCCAAATATTTCAGGCTCTATGTAACTCTTGCTGACAGAAAGCAAATAGCTAAAAGCTCTGAGCCCTGTGTGCTGTGCTGCTCAGGAATCTCACTGTAGCACTTGGCTACAAACTTTATATCTGTCCTGGTGCTGCACATACAGTGTACAGGTTTGAAAATTGCATGCCACTCTGCAACTGAGTTGTAAAACAGAGCGGGCAGGCATGGTGGTGTGAAAATGGCAGGCAATGTGTTATGACAGAAATTAGAGAGTAGCTACCCATCAATAACCATTCATTTTGTTCTGTGTTTATACAGCACCTAGCACAGTGGTCCATGATGAGGACATCTAGGTGGTTCGGTACGACAAATAATAATAATAAATAAGTGACTAATTAATGATTAAATGATAATTTAAAAATAATTTGCATTTCCATAGTGCTCTCCAGACAAAATTCTAAAAGTGCTTTACAAACATTGTGTGTCCCAATCTGTGAAGTGGGTTAGGATTATCACTATTTTACAGATGGGGAAACAGAGCAGTGAAGTAACATCTTCCAAATACGATAGTAAGTGCATGACAGAGCCAGGAAGAGAACCCAGGAGTCCAGATTCTTCATCCTATAGTCTAACCACTAGACACTTACTGTTGGGTATGGGTGAAATGAAGTGAATAAAGCCAGATCAAACCTGAAACTCAGTCCATTTCACAGGCAGAGACAAAAGAACAAAGCTTTTTCTTTTTTTGTGTGTGTTTAGTGAACTTTTTCTTTGCTCCCATTTTCAGGTACCTCTGCAATCACTTGTTCTGTGTCAGCCTGGAATGCTGAAATACCACAAGAGGGCCCATTCTTTTGTGACTACCAGCCCAGTCTTGCAGTCCATAGCAATTCAGATGATCAAGATTTGAACACTTGCCTAAACCAAGCATGTCAGTCTGAGATTTGCTCATCCCCAATACCACTGACCCAATGTCCTATCTTTTTCAGCAGAGTTTGGTCCTGATTCCGCAGTTTTCTCTCAGGCAAGATGCCCATTAAAATCACAGGGAGTGTTTTCTGCTAAAGAAAGCATTTGAATACTTGCAGCCAAACTTGAAGTCTGGAAAGTTTTGTTATGGGCTTCAATGACAGCATGATCATGCCCACCTTGCCCCAGTCAACACTGAAGAAACCATTCAAGGAAGAATGTGAAAGAAAAGGAACTAGTCGAGATGCTGGAGTAGGTTTATATCTCAGAGTGGAAATTACATTCAAATTAAAATCAAAACTGAGCAGAAGCAACAGTTCAATGAAAGATTAACACTAATGTTTTATTCCTCCCCTCAAAATTTTATTGCTGGATAACGGAACCCTTTCAGTGGAGAGATTACAAAGTGTGTGCCTTTAAAAGACAGCCTTTAAAAGAAATCCCAGACCTTACTGTAACATCAGAGGACTGTTTTATAAGTTACTCAGTGTATTAAACTAAGGCCGTGCTTTGCCCTTTGAGCTTCAAGTTCTACTATATGTGCCCATAATGCAATATCCAGCATTTATGAACCGCAATAGAATTTTATCAGCATTCCTCCAGAGGTAGCCAAAGGCGAGAGCTGTTTGCAGACCTTTGTCTGGACTCAGCTGTACAGTCTATTCCCATCTCTGAGCAGGACCCTTATCCTCAGCAACTGAAATATTCCTTGTCACAATCCAGGAGAGCCCGTTGGCCAGAATGGAAGTAACCGAAAGAACTGGAGATCATAAAATTGGCATTAATTATTTACTTCAACCTGATGGGACTTATACAAATAATAATAATGTTTTTATTTGTTAACATATTTCTTCAGAACATGGAGTCAGTTTAAAGTTTATGATTGCAATTATATTTCTGGGCAGATGACCAGCAAAACAGAGCCAGACAAATGTAAATGCTTAATGGAATCTATTAAGCCATATGTTTCTTTCAATGTTATTTCATGCCTTGATTTGATTTTAGTCTTAGTGATTCCTTCTGTGTTCTTCCTTTGTATACAGTATATGATGATCTTCACCATGGCAACCTGCAGAGAAAAGCAGGTGGAAGAAGTGATAGGCAATTACAAGACTAACTAATATCCAAGCCCTAACTATCAATCAGCCAGCCACAGACAGCACCAAGAGTTGAGCAGGCAAAGGCGAACTAAGCAGCTGCCTACAGCAACGGATTCCTGGGCAACTGCCTAGGGCAACAGATTTGGCCCAGCCACCCCTCTGTCATGAGTAGTGTTGTGACCCAGTACAGCAGGTTGCAACACCACTCAATCAAATTTGTCCCGGTCGCCCCTCTGTCATGACTCAAATTTCACCCAAGTCATCTACGTAGTTATACTATACTTATCACTGATATTTTAGGCTCTGATCCAGCGTTAAGCATGTGCTTATCTTTCAGCATGTGACTAGTCCCACTGAGTTCTTACAGATATGCATGTGAGTAAGTCTTTGAAAACGTAGGGCCTTAGCACCTAACTAAAATTCAGACAAATAACGGAACTCATCTTGCGGTCCGATTGAAAGTTTCCTGCTCGTTACATGTTTTCATGGGCTGAACTACATTCCTTCAGTCTCAAATGATAATGATAATCGTTATTGTTATTTATTGCAGTAGCACCCAGTGACAGCAATCAGGGATCAGGCCCCCATATTGGAGGGCACTGTAGACACAGAGTAAAAAAAAAAAAAGATATTCCATCCGACTGGACTTCCAGCTGGGAAATAGCAGTAAAATGGCACCAACATCCCTTGCTGCTGTGGAGAGTGGCAGGAATTTCTAAACGAGACAGCTGTGAACATTCACAGTTAATAGATATATGTATATCTTCTTTTTTAGTAAATATTTATGTAGCTGTCTGAAGGATCAGAAGGCATCACTGCAACTTTCTTTTAAAGGTTTGAAAAACTATGTGAAACAAAGTGAAAGACTTTGTCACTGATGTGCGGCTCCCTGAGCTAGTCAGTGGTGTGCAACATGACAGAGAGGTGATTGATTTGTATTATTTTCAACATATCTGTGCAGAAATAAGCATACAAAGAGCATCCGAGATCCCTGTTTCATCCAGCCAGACTTCAACTTTACAAGTGGAAGGAGTATGATGAAAGGAATAGTCTATTTCCCACCATTCCATCTTGCCTAGGTTCCCACTTTTATTTTTTCCTATGTCTTCTAGTTATTCCTCCATCTTTAAACCAGTTTCTCGGTGGTGGCACTGTGTGAAACTTCTGAAATTTATTCATGTATCACTGGGATCTTCTCTGATTTCCACTGCATTGTGACATACAACATTGCCCAAGAAAAAAGTCTGTCTGTGACCAGTAAAATCATTCTCAGGAAGGATCCCAAAGAATCATAGAATCATAGAATATAAGGGTTGGAAGGGACCCCAGAAGGTCATCTAGTCCAACCCCCTGCTCGAAGCAGGACCAATTCCCAGTTAAATCATCCCAGCCAGGGCTTTGTCAAGCCTGACCTTAAAAACCTCTAAGGAAGGAGATTCTACCACCTCCCTAGGTAACGCATTCCAGTGTTTCACCACCCTCTTAGTGAAAAAGTTTTTCCTAATATCCAATCTAAACCTCCCCCACTGCAACTCGAGACCATTACTCCTCGTTCTGTCATCTGCTACCATTGAGAACAGTCTAGAGCCATCCTCTTTGGAACCCCCTTTCAGGTAGTTGAAAGCAGCTATCAAATCCCCCCTCATTCTTCTCTTCTGCAGGCTAAACAATCCCAGCTCCCTCAGCCTCTCCTCATAAGTCATGTGTTCCAGACCCCTAATCATTTTTGTTGCCCTTCGCTGGACTCTCTCCAATTTATCCACATCCTTCTTGAAGTGTGGGGCCCAAAACTGGACACAGTACTCCAGATGAGGCCTCACCAATGTCGAATAGAGGGGAACGATCACGTCCCTCGATCTGCTCGCTATGCCCCTACTTATACATCCCAGAATGCCATTGGCCTTCTTGGCAACAAGGGCACACTGCTGACTCATATCCAGCTTCTCGTCCACTGTCACCCCTAGGTCCTTTTCCGCAGAACTGCTGCCTAGCCATTCGGTCCCTAGTCTGTAGCTGTGCATTGGGTTCTTCCGTCCTAAGTGCAGGACCCTGCACTTATCCTTATTGAACCTCATCAGATTTCTTTTGGCCCAATCCTCCAATTTGTCTAGGTCCTTCTGTATCCTATCCCTCCCCTCCAGCGTATCTACCACTCCTCCCAGTTTAGTATCATCCGCAAATTTGCTGAGAGTGCAATCCACACCATCCTCCAGATCATTTATGAAGATATTGAACAAAACCGGCCCCAGGACCGACCCTTGGGGCACTCCACTTGATACCGGCTGCCAACTAGACATGGAGCCATTGATCACTACCCGTTGAGCCCGACAATCTAGCCAGCTTTCTACCCACCTTGTAGTGCATTCATCCAGCCCATACTTCCTTAACTTGCTGACAAGAATACTGTGGGAGACCGTGTCAAAAGCTTTGCTAAAGTCAAGAAACAATACATCCACTGCTTTCCCTTCATCCACAGAACCAGTAATCTCATCATAGAAGGCGATTAGATTAGTCAGGCATGACCTTCCCTTGGTGAATCCATGCTGGCTGTTCCTGATCACTTTCCTCTCATGCAAGTGCTTCAGGATTGATTCTTTGAGGACCTGCTCCATGATTTTTCCAGGGACTGAAGTGAGGCTGACTGGCCTGTAGTTCCCAGGATCCTCCTTCTTCCCTTTTTTAAAGATTGGCACTACATTAGCCTTTTTCCAGTCATCCGGGACTTCCCCGGTTCGCCACGAGTTTTCAAAGATAATGGCCAATGGCTCTGCAATCACAGCCGCCAGTTCCTTCAGCACTCTCGGATGCAACTCGTCCGGCCCCATGGACTTGTGCACGTCCAGCTTTTCTAAATAGTCCCTAACCACCTCTATCTCCACAGAGGGCTGGCCATCTCTTCCCCATTTTGTGATGCCCAGCGTAGCAGTCTGGGAGCTGACCTTGTTAGTGAAAACAGAGGCAAAAAAAGCATTGAGTACATTAGCTTTTTCCACATCCTCTGTCACTAGTTTGCCTCCCTCATTCAGTAAGGGGCCCACACATTCCTTGGCTTTCTTCTTGTTGCCAACATACCTGAAGAAACCCTTCTTGTTACTCTTGACATCTCTGGCTAGCTGCAGCTCCAGGTGCGATTTGGCCCTCCTGATAACATTCCTACATGCCCGAGCAATATTTTTATACTCTTCCCTGGTCATATGTCCAAACTTCCACTTCTTGTAAGCTTCTTTTTTATGTTTAAGATCCGCTAAGATTTCACCATTAAGCCAAGCTGGTCGCCTGCCATATTTACTATTCTTTCGACTCATTGGGATGGTTTGTCCCTGTAACCTCAACAGGGATTCCTTGAAATACAGCCAGCTCTCCTGGACTCCTTTCCCCTTCAAGTTAGTCCCCCAGGAGATCCTGGCCATCCGTTCCCTGAGGGAGTCGAAGTCTGCTTTCCTGAAGTCCAGGGTCCGTATCGTGCTGCTTACCTTTCTTCCCTGTGTCAGGATCCTGAACTCAACCAACTCATGGTCACTGCCTCCCAGATTCCCATCCACTTTTGCTTCCCCCACTAATTCTACCCGGTTTGTGAGCAGCAGGTCAAGAAAAGCGCCCCCCCTAGTTGGCTCCTCTAGCACTTGCGCCAGGAAATTGTCCCCTACGCTTTCCAAAAACTTCCTGGATTGTCTATGCACCGCTGTATTGCTCTCCCAGCAGATATCAGGAAAATTAAAGTCACCCATGAGAATCAGGGCATGCGATCCAGTAGCTTCCGTGAGCTGCCGGAAGAAAGCCTCATCTACCTCATCCCCCTGGTCCGGGGGGGGGGATCCAAGGAAGAAACCATCCTTGGATCCAATGGAGCATTTTCAGTCTTTCCTACCAGTTCATTCACAATTTGTTGTCATTTTCTCTAGTGGTATTTGTAGCTGTACACAACTTCATAGTACCTATATGTCTTCTGTATCACAGCTCCAAAATTTGTTAGTTGCTGATACATGCTTCTATGTCAGTTTTTATTGATTTTTTTTGTCCAGTACAGCCTGATCCAAAGTGCATTGGACTCAGTGGAAAGACTATCATCGACTTCAAAGGGCTTTAGATCAGGCCCATAAAAATTATGATTTGCAGCTGATGTAAATCGGCATAGCTCAACTGAAGTCAATGGGGCTATGCGAATTTGCACCAGCGGAGTATCTGGGTCCATGACACTAGAAATAATAATGTAAATTACATTTTGTAGTTATTGCTGTATTTTGTGCTAATGCACGAGAATTCTCACAGTCTTCCAAACATTAAGTGGCAATGGTTAGGAACAAATTTCCCAGGTGGGGCAGTTTTTCCATAACTGCCCAGTATGGGTTTTCTTGTATCTTTATATGAAGCATCTGATGCTGGCCACAGGATGCTGGACTGGATTGGTTGGTTTGATCCATTATTGTAATTCCTGTGTTATGTGAGTCTCCAGATAGGTTTCCCATGCAACTTTTCTAATTTGTTTTTTGAATGGAATAAAACAGATATCTTTCCTCTGAGACAACTAGTTAGTGCCATCATTTTATTTATGTATTGTGACGGGGCCAGGCCAGATGGCTATAGAAAAGTAGTGGGAGATAGATATATTAGCTCCAGGCTAAACAAATCCCTGGTACCAGGTTAAGTGAAATGGAAGCTGCTCCAGGTCAATTAAGACACCTGGGGCCAACTAAGAACTTTCCAGAAGGCAGGGAGAAGGCTAGGTTGATTGGGACACCTGAAGCCAATCAGGGGCTGCCTGAAACTAGTTCAAAGCCTCCCAGTCAGTCAGGTAGGTGTGCATGTCAGGAGCTGTGGGAGGAAGTTATGCTGTTGGAGAGGCTGAGTAGTACACACCATATCAGGCACAAGGAAGGAGGCCCTGAGGCAAGGGTGAAGTGGAGCTTCAGGAAGTGAGGACTGCCGTGAGGGAAGTGGCCCAGGGAATTGTACATGTCATGTTTCTAAAAGGTCGGCTACCATAGCTGGTACTATTAGGGTCTCTGGGCTGGAGCCCAGAGTAGAGGGTGGGCCCAGGCTCCTCCCCCCCCCCCACACACACACCTTTGCCCCCTGATTAATCACTGAGACTGGGAGACAACAGAGACTGTGCAAGGAAGGATAACTTCTCCTCACCTCCCTGGCTTATGATGAAAATGGCTCAGTAGACTGTTTCAGAGTAGCAGCCGTGTTAGTCTGTATCCGCAAAAAGAAAAGGAGTACTTGTGGCACCTTAGAGACTAACCAATTTATTTGAGCATAAGCTTTCGTGAGCTACAGCTCACTTCATCGGATGCATAAAGTGGAAAGTACAGTGATGAGATTTTATATATACACACAGACCATGAAAAAATATACATTGTAAGGAGAGTGATCACTTAAGATGAGCTATTACCAGCAGGAGAGTGGGGTGGGGGGAGAGAAAACCTTTTGAAGTGATAATCAAGGTGGGCCATTTCCAGCACATTTCCAGGAGTTAACAAGAACATCTGACAGGTTTCAGAGGAACAGCCGTGTTAGTCTGTATTCGCAAAAAGAAAAGGAGTACTTGTGGCACCTTAGAGACTAACCAATTTATTTGAGCATGAGCTTTCGTGAGCTACAGCTCACTTCATCAGATGCATACCGTGGAAACTGCAGCAGACTTTATATACACACAGAGAATATGAAACAATACCTCCTCCCTCCCCACTGTCCTGCTGGTAATAGCTTATCTAAAGTGATCAACAGGTGGGCCATTTCCAGCACAAATCCAGGTTTTCTCACCCTCCACCCCCCCACACAAATTCACTCTCCTGCTGGTGCTAGCCCATCCAAAGTGACAACTCTTTACATAATCAAGTTGGGCTATTTCCTGCATAGATCCAGGTAGTGGGGGGGGGGAGCGGGAGGGGGAGGAATAAACAAGGTGAAATAGTTTCACTTAGTATAATGACTCAACCACTCCCAGTCTCTATTCAAGCCTAAGTTAATTGTATCCAATTTGCAAATTAATTCCAATTCAGCAGTCTCTCCTTGGAGTCTGTTTTCGAAGTTTTTTTGTTGAAGGATACTCACTTTGAGATCAGAAATCGAGTGACCAGAGAGATTGAAGTGTTCTCCGACTGGTTTATGAATGTTATAATTCTTGACAACTGATTTGTGTCCATTTATTCTTTTATGTAGAGACTGTCCAGTTTGCCCAAGGTACATGGCAGAGCAGCATTGCTGGCACATGATGGCATATATCACATTGGTAGATGTGCAGGTGAACGAGCCTCTGATAGTGTGGCTGATGTGATTAGGCCCTATGATGGTGTCCCCTGAATAGATATGTGGACACAACTGGCAATGGGCTTTGTTGCATTATACTAAGTGAAACTATTTCCCCTTGTTTATTCCTCTCCCCCCACTGTTCCGCATGGGTAGAAAAAAGTCCTATCCTAGTCAGTAAAACAGATTTAAGATCTGAACGCTCACATCCATGGCACACAAGCCCAGTTGCACTAATCTAATTTGCCACTGACAATTAGGTGAAATTTTTGTGTGAGTAAAGCACACAGAGGGTCACATTGTCAGCTGATCTAAAACTGCTTAAGACTATTGGTGCCAATAATGCTAGGCTGATTTACACCAACTGAGGATCTGGCCCTCAGTGTTTGGGGCTTGCCAATAAACTTCTACTATTTACACCACTTTGTGAGAGTGAACATTTGTTAACCTGCTGCAACTGCTCCCCTCTAAATGAAATGCTCTACAGTCTGTCATCCAAATAAAATACTGTCATCCAAACTGAGCTGCATGTGCCGCAGAGTAATCAGGTCAAAGGGAATAGTAAAGTCCAGGGCATAGAGTTCTGCATATTCGTGGACATCTGGTTCATATGTTGTACTATAGCATCACCTTCCTTCATGTGATCCACAGTTAAGACTGAGACAGCACTTCCTTTTAAAACCTCTCCTTCCAAACTTTGATAAAGCAGCTATAAAAAGCAAGCAGAAAGAATTGGCTCTAGTTACTGTATTAGGCTCCAAAAAATTGGTGGAGTGAGTTTTCCCCAGTAGATGGATGTAAAGCAAACAGGTTTATCAGTTTAAGATTATTTTATAATGTCACCACGCTCAGTATGTGTGAAAACATTAAATTTGGCAGACAATAAGTTCATAACATGATCTAATCATGCTTGGTATTTAAAGGGGGGAAAAATAAGGAAACTGGCTGAAAGATGACGGTTTCCAAATTGACAACTGAGCAAACACTCTAACTTTCTCTATGGAAATCTCATTAGAAGAACAATTTTTCAGAGCCCTTCCAGATTTTCTCCTTTCAAAATATTTTTGTATTAATGAAAGTGGGTGACTGATAATCCTGGATAAATCTCCCAGCGCACCTCCGTATCCCCGACCCAATATCTCCTGCTATTCCAGCACTAGATTGCCACACAGTTCTACCAATAAGCCTCAGTCCTGACTTGTAATTCCCCCTACTCTTCTGAACCTACGTCTCATAGTTCTGATGATGCACATAGGAACATAAGAACGGTTGACTGGATCAGACTGCAGGTCCATCTAGTCCAGTATCCTATCTCCTACAGTGCAGCACCAGGTGCTTCAGAGGAAAGGGTAAGAATCCTGCAGGGGGCAGAGGCCACCACCCATGCCATTTCAGCCACAGTGCTATTTTTAGTTTGAGTAGAGCTAGCCCGTATCTGTCTACTCACACTATGAAGCAGCCTGCCAGCTACTGTGTACCTATATCCTAATAGATAAGAGATCGGCATAAGCCCTGAAGCATGAGGTTTAATATCCCTTCCAAAATTTGTTAGCATTAACTATTGTAACTATAGATATTCTTATTATCCAGATAAAATATAAATGTCCAACAGCTGGTTTTGGTGAATTCTAGGCCTCAACGTTATTTAGATTAGTGGAGTCCAGAGAGGACTGTGAGGAACTTCAGAGAGGTGAATGGTCAGTACAAGGCAGATGAAGTTCAGCAATGGTGTGGCCTCATCTGACAATCAGTTCCACAGTCTGATAACACACTGTGTGGAAACACATTTGCTTTTATCAGGTTTGAATTTGGCACCTCTAATATCCCATAATGCCCCCTTGTTCTTATGGTTCAAGTCAGGGAGAACAGAAACTCCCGATCTGCCTTCTAGACCTTTCATTATTTGATATACTTGTATTATTCACTCTCTAAGTCATCTCCTTTCTTACACAATTTTAATTTTTTCAATCACATTTCATATGAGAGGGTTTTAATGCACGTAATCATTCTCATGGCCCTTTTTTGAACCCCTTCTTGTTCTGCAATAGCAGTATGAGATGGGATGACTCGTACTGCACACAGCTTTCCAAGTGAGATATTGTTTTATATAAAGGCACTATAATATTTTCCATGTTGTTCTCTGTCTCATTCCTTATGCATCCTAACACTCTTTGCTTTTTTTGACTGCAGCTACACCCTTAGCAGAGTTCTTCATTGAGTTGTCCACAGTGAGACCCAGGTCCCTTTCCTGAGTTGATATAGTTAATTCATAGTAGTAGTAGTTTAATTTTTTTCCTCCAGTGTTGACATTGAACTTCATCTGCCTTGTACTGACCATTCACCTCTCTGAAGTTCCTCACAGTCCTCTCTGGACTCCACTAATCTGAAATAATGTTGTGTCATCTGCACATTTTGCTACCTCACAGCTCACCCCTCTTTCCAGATCATTAACAAATATATTAAACTTCACTGGGCCTCATATGCAATCTTCAGCACCTTACTGTGCCCAAGGCATCGCTTGTGAGGAAAATTGTTATTTAGTCCTATTCTTTTTTTTCTGTGTTTTAGCCAGTTTTTGATCCATGACAATACTTTGCCTCTTACCTTCTGACTAGTTAGATTACTTAATAGCCGCTTGTTAGGGGGCTTATTCCTTCACCCACTTACTTCCCTGGTCCTTCTCGCATGAACAGAGAGCAACAATATCCGAAGTCCAAAGGTGCAAACAATTCGATGTTTATTGGGGTGAACTTCCAGCAAGCATGATTCCAGTTTCCTTCCTTAGTGATCCCCTTCCCAGCTCTGACACCACAGAGGCTTACCTGTGTCCCTGTTCCCATTCCCCCCTTTAGCTAAACATGATTCCAATTTCCCCACCCCCATTCCCTGTTCCCATTTCCCCCACCCATCCACCCCTTCCTGATTGACTGCAGACTATCTAGTAAAACTTGAGTTCTGCTTAGCTATACCTTAACCAATCATTTTCCTGAAATTTAACTAACCAATCCTAACATATTGTAACATGAAGAAAAGGAGTACTTGTGGCACCTTAGAGACTAAAATAAATAAATTGGTTAGTCTCTAAGGTGCCACAAGTACTCCTTTTCTTTTTGCGAATACAGACTAACACGGCTGTTCCTCTGAAACCTGTCATATTGTAACATGATTATGTAACCAATTATATCCCACCACCTTAATTAGTTTACACCCAGCAAAATTAATTATACAGCAGCAGAAACAATCACAGAACCAGACAGAGATTATACAGACAAACAATGGGGAAATGGGGACTACAGTGATAGAACAAACACAGAAGTGAGGATTTCACATCCCAGCTATTGATAAGTGAGTTCTTGCCAGACAGGATGTTATCAAACTAAGTTTCCTTTTACATCTTCTAGGCACTTCCCTTTCTCTGGAGGCGATAGGCATTATCAGGACAGGATCGTATTCCTAACAGCCCAATAGCACCTTATTTCAGTGTGACTAGTTTGGAATGTGAGGATGTGACCGGTCGCTTCCCAGCTTATGGCTGCCTCTGTTGCTTAGCCAAAGGCCTTAGCCTAAGCACAGGGCCTCAGACTGTCACAGTAAGAGAAGGACCTTACACTGGCAGACAGTGATTTTGATTCTTTCTTTTATACCTCTATAACTAGCCAAGTGATAAGAATACACCTAAATTCTTAGAGTACAGGCCTTTACAGACAGGCCTGAATATCTATATCCTAACACTGTTTATGAGGGACTTTGTCAGAGACCTTATGAAAGTCTAAATAAATTATGGCACCTTAGAGACTAACCAATTTATTTGAGCATGAGCTTTCATGAGCTACAGCTCACTTCATCAGATGAAGTGAGCTGTGGCTCATGAAAGCTCATGCTCAAATAAATTGGTTAGTCTCTAAGGTGCCACAAGTACTCCTTTTCTTTTTGCGAATACAGACTAACACGGCTGTTCCTCTGAAACCTAAATAAATTATATCAGCCTCCTCTCCTTTACCCACTGCTTTAATGATCTGTTCACTTCAGTTCTGATCTGTGATAGCCATTGCAATTCTAAGCCTAGGGCTCCTCACAACTCTCCGAATGTACTTCAATTCTGACCAGCAACAGGCCCTGCTATTCTAATTATGGACACTGAACAAACACCCACACATGCACAGCTCTGCCAGTGTACCTCCATCTTCAGCTGTATTATCACCTGCTATTCCAGTACTGGGCTCATTTATTCAGACTGTAAACTCTTCAGGGAGGAAACATCTTTTATTCTAAATGTGTACAGTGCCTAGCACAATTAACCCCTTGTTACCATAATAATGTAACACACAGCTTCACTAGTGTACCTCAATCCTGACCCCTCTTATACCCTGCCGTTCTAATCCTGGGCTCCCTTGCAGCTCTCCTAATGCACTTAAATTTTGACCTGCAGCATTCCTTCTACTTCTGACACCAGTTCAAATAACTCTCCCAATGTCTGCTGTGACATTTGCTGTCACTGCAAAGTCCTTGCAGCCACAGCTGGACTCACAACTCTTTTCTGATCCATTCATGCAGACCTTTTGTAAATGCCCAAGCACTTGTGCATGGATCCCAATTCCAGATCATTATAAAATGGCAGCATTTTTATATCGAAAGATAATTCACATAACAAACACAAATTAGCAGTTTCACTGTCATCCGATGAAGTGAGCTGTAGCTCATGAAAGCTTATGCTCAAATAAATTGGTTAGTTTCTAAGGTGCCACAAGTACTCCTTTTCTTTTTGCGAATACAGACTAACACGGCTGTTACTATGAAACCTGTCATTTGATAGTGACTCATCTTCCCGAAAAGCTTTGGCAACCTGACAAAGGGCAAACGTTCAGGAAAAGGGAATATTTTTCCAGTATGAGTAAAATGCTCAACAATATAAATATGAACTCCCTAGAGGCCACTGGCCACCAGTATCTAATTTCATCCTCCAAGAAAATACGTTGTTGTTTCTTTTATTACTCTGCAGTGCCTCAGGAAAAAGAATGTACTGTGGAAGTTTAGTCTGGAGACAGTGGATTTCCCTTGTATAGAACTCACCTTTCCTGTATTTTCTCTTTAACCCTTATGCAGCTGAGTAATACTCAGGTGTTCAAAGTTTTCTGGTTTGAGGCTGGGTCATTGGGGTGTACGCAATGGGCAGGTTTCCTTTAGCTTTTATAAACTGTCTCTATTCTGTCCCTCTTATTTGCAGTGAGATCTTGTAGGAGTTCCTTATAGTAACAGAACTAAATAACTACTGACACCCTGAGACAGCTAGCCCCACAGAACATTCTCACAAATATTGCTGCTCTCAACCTCCATCCCATGAAGTATAAGTATTTTAAAAGCACTTATGCATGTGCTTAACTTCAACTGGACTTAAGCAAATGCTTTCCTGAATAGAGATGGATTTAAGCATTGCTTAAGTGCCTTAGCCTACCAGAATTATCACAGTGTCCAATAGGGAATGCCATAGGATCCTTCATGATCAAGATTTGCTTTTAATAAGATTTACATAAATTCAGATGTCTTAAGAATTGTAATTGGCTTATATTTTTAAGAACAAACCTTAGTATAAGGCAGGGATGAGCAAAATATGGCCCACGGGCCAAATCCAGCCTGTCTAACATTTCTGTCCAACACACCAGGCTCTTTGGCTGCCCGCTCACGATCTCTGGGCTGCTGAAAGTCCTGCGGTGCAGCAGGGCGCTCAGGCAGGCTGCCTTCATGCCATGGCCCCATGCCACTCCCGGAGGTGGCCAGCTACTGCTGGCACATCTCTGTGTGCTCCTGATGGGCGGGAGGTGGCTCCACGTGCTGCCCTCGCCCCCAGCACCATCCTCACAGCTCCCATTAGCCGGAAACCAGCAAATGGGAGCTGAGGGGGCGATGCTTGCGAGCGTGGGCAGCGCACAGAGACCCGCTGCCCCCCTCCCCCTAAGGAGCGTGCAGAGACATGCCAGAAGCAGCTGGCCGCAGCTACTTCCAGAAGCAGCTTGGGGCCATGGCATGCAGGCAGCCTGCCTGAGCCCTGCTGAGCCGCTGGCCGGGAGTCGCCTGTGGTAAGCGCCTCCTGGCCAGGGCCTGCACCTCGCACCCCTGCCTGCACCCCAATCCCCTGCCCCAGGTCAGAACCACCTCCTGCACCTAAACTCCCTCCCAACCCCTGCACTCCCTCCTGCACCCCAACACTCTGCCTCAGCCCGAAGCCCCCTCCTGCACCGAACTCCCTCCCAGACCCGGCACCCCCTCCATTAATATAGTAGAAATGTGCGGCCTGTGATGACTTACCAAAATTCGTGGAGTGGGCCCCTTTGAAAATTATTGCCCACCCCTGGTATAAGGGGTCAATGGGAATAGAAGCTGCTTATTGCTATCCTAGGATTTTCTATAGCGCTCATCTCATAGCACCTTAGCATGTATTCCAAGACTGAATCTGACCCAACCAACTAACACATTTTAAACATAACTCTCCTTGTCTATGCTAAAGAAAAAATCCTGATTAACATCATGTTAATTATAACTGTTACAGCAATATTATCTTTAATTAAATGATCACATGCCGTTTTTCCACTGCAACTATTCAAACCTTTCTCAGAAGAAAGAATTATTAATTTCCTCGTGGGCTTTTTATGGCACTTGTCATCACAGTATCTGAGTGCTTCATAAATATTAGTGAATTAATTTCCACAACACCCCTGTGAGATGCGGAAGTATTATGATCATCTCCATTTACAGATGGGTAGCTCAGGTACAGAGACATGACGGAAAAAAGTGTCCATTAATTTTGGATACCCAATCTCAGATTCCTCAGGACTTTTTTTTTTCCCCAGAATATTTTGACACTGTATAGCACTTTGAGCCCTTTATATGTTCAAAGTACAGCTCCCATTGACTTCAGTTGCAGCTGTAACTGGTCAGCACTTCTGCAAATCAAGACCCCAGGGTCTCAGATCAGGCACCCAAAAATTGAAGAACATAATTAGTGACCACCTGTGAAGTTTGGTTTAGTGACTTGCTTGGCATCACAGAGGAACTCTGTGGCAGAGGCAGGGATAGAACCCAATTCCCCAGGGCAGCATTCAACTGCCTTAATCATGAGACCATCCTTTCTCTCCTGAAATCCTGTCTTTAATTCGCTACACACCTCCCATCTTCTTCAAAAAATGAAGCCATGAGCTACAGACAACAGCTTCCTTCACTACATAACCCTAACTCATTCCCACAGAAGGTCCATCCTATGCACCGAGTGAGGCAGGGGTCCTGCAGGAAAAATAGTGTGTGATCATGTAATTAAAGACCCTATCATGATGCATATGCACACGGGGCAACTTAAATTCTGGCATTTCCTAACTTTTGAGCACTTGACTTTGCAACCTTAACTTAAATCTTTTAACATATTTTTGTGTGTGTGGTGTGTACACACACACACACTTTTCTGTGTGGGCATCATTTAAGCCATTTGGTACCCTGCATTGGCCCTTTTAATGAGTTACATCTGGTAAAAGCTTTTCCTTTGTAACTTTGCATTTCTAGTTAAAAAAAAAAAAGCATTTGATAGGAAATTGTTGTTTTAATGGGTTGTTTTGGTGTTGATTTAATTCCAGGGTGACCTTTCAGTCCGTCCCTGAGCCACTTCCACAAATCTCTGCTCTCTGCATAATTTGTTTATTTTGTTTTGTTACATTAAACAATGTTGATATATTAAAAACTGCAGTGCAGCCATGATGAGTCAAGGCTAAGAGAGTACTTTTTGAAAAAACATCCGGTCCACTTTTGACCTGGTATATCTCTAATGGTGTCTCAGTTACACCAGAACTTACTTGGGCCCAGCCTGTTCTCAAACAATGACTGAACTTCAGAGTGACTTGCAAAGGAAAAAGAAAAATAAATGTGTCCTTTTTTGTTTCTTTTTGATACATAAAGGAAGCCTGAAATGTTGGCATTTTCATCCCCCAAAATCTACTTTCTCTGCTTGATTCTTAACCTTTGAAATACCAGGAATGTCATAAGATTCCACGGATGTCTCCGATGTGTAGTTCTCAGCCCTGATGAGTGAGATTAATTGAATCTTTAACAAGCTCATGTTTTCTTCCAAATGTTTACAAGGTTTTTGAGTTAAATGGGTGTTAACAAAAACAGAGTTTTACAGTCTGAAAAAAAAATACTTCCCTTCTCAATAAATCCAGTTATACTTTCATATCTGTGATTTTATAATCCTATTCATTCACTAGTTTTCCATAGAGTCTACCAAGAAAAACAGGGGAGATAAGATCTAAATTTCTAATATAAACAGTATGCAGGAAAAAATACTTTTTAAAAAATCTATAACAATGAAACCTTTTCAGGTTCTTTGTACCTTCTTTGTACATAGTAAAGAGAAAAGAGCATAAACCCATTTTTCTCCTTTTTAGATCACCTCTAGAAGATGTACAAACAGCAGCTTCCAGGTAGGACAAGCTCAGCACAACTCCTGCCAGATTGTCTTGGGGAAGATTCCTTTTTGGTTCATCTGGCAAAACTGCTGCCTAGAGTCCACAGTAATCCTAGCCCAGGCACTGTTGTCACACTTCAGGGCAACTGCACTTGTATTCCCCCTCCATAGTTCCTTGAGGGCACCCACACTAGTCTCCTGGCTCCTCAGTCATCACCATCCTGTGAGGAAACCCATGTCTCTCCCGCTCCTTCCAGGCTTACGGTTCCCTGTCTACACTGTGACATACCCAGCAAACCAGACTCCCTAAAGAGGGCAGTGTCTGCACTTTGCTTTCTCTTCAAAGGCTATGAACAGTGTAGTTGCCCAGAGTTATAAGGTACCACACAGCTGTTTCTGTGAAAGCACATTTGTTCTTCAGGTAACAACATTACAGAGAAAACATATTAAAAACTATAAAAAACCCACATGCTAATAAGATTACAAGAGATCACACCACAACTCCAACAAAGGCTCTGGTAGGAGTCAGTCCTTCAAACACCACAAAGGATTTTTTTTTGTTCTCACAAGCTCATATCAGCCTCAGCTCAGAACAAGCACACTGGTTAGTCTTTCCTCTATACAGCTTGGGCCTTTGATCCTGAGACTCTGGGAACAGGTAATCAGTAGACAATGGTCCCATCCTCAGAACATAGCTTCAGCAGGTTGGGTTTTTGGATAACTTGAGGTGGGGAATTTGCAGCATTCACATCTCCCTAGAGAGTCCCCAGACAAACCACTTGACACTGTCTCAAAAGTCAATTTTTGTCTGGCCCATTGTTCAATGCAGCCTTTTGAAGTTCATAACACGTCCCAGGGTTCACATAACAATGTAAGGTGACACAATGGGTTACATCTACATCTACATACAAAGTCAACAGAGACGTAAAGTCAACAGGAAAAGAGTACACAGGAAAAACAAGCAATGGGGGAGAAGAGCCTTATCTGGGGCTGCACTTCAAAGAGCTACTATTCTGTTACATACAAAACATATCTCTCTCTTGGGGCATGGATCAGCGTTCACATAGCACTCCCTGTCAGTACCCGGCCCAGACCGGGGAAGTTAATGATCCAACCTGCAGACCAAATTCGGTGATGAATCCTGGTGACATGCCACTTGAGGCATATTGCCCACAAGCTAAGAAGAAGAATAAACTTATTATTGTTTGTAGTATAAATATAGCTCAGTGCTGTGATGTTATATTGATGCTGACCCTCAGTTGAACAAACACACTTGTGTGCACACTGTTCCTTTGGGGACAGGTTACCTGTAATTTCAGTGAGTGTCCAGGGGTTATTATGGCTGGATACTACAGGAAGTGTTCGGGGGATGGGTGTGTGCCTATCAGTAGCCTGCACAAAGAGGATGAAGTCTGTGGAAACCTGGACGACAGTGCTTGTGCGGCCAGAGGCTGGCGGTTTCAGGGAGTTGACCTATAGCAGGCACAAACAAGACTGCTTCCTGCTAAGTGCAAGTAGCGGTGAGGTGCCTCACAATCCTGGGTACCTCTGAGGAGCATCACAGTAGCATACAATCTTGGCCTTCAATAACACATACCCTTTGCCTTTCAGACCATGGACCCCAAAGATACTTAAACTTAATTCAGTAAGGTTCTTCAAGGATGTTGCAGGAAATTGCTGTATCTGTCACAGCTATTCCATGAGTCTTTGCTGATTTCATCTGTTCTGGTGTCTGGATGGCTACTGATTGTCAGATACAACAGAGCCACACAGTCATCACAATCAGAAAAAAGAAACCTTTTGACCCTCAAACAAAGAAATCCAGTGGAAGGACAAAGACTCCTATCAAATGTAATATTTCCTAGTTCCATGCAAAGTTTACCTGTGTTTTACCAGGTGGCAAATTTCCCCCAAATAACGAAGGCAATAGACCTCTATATTGACACTGGGCCAGTATGGAGCCATTGTTTAGTTCAGGCTGTATTGCAGCATTAAGCTTTTCATCACTGTGACATAGAGATGGCATATATGTCCTTACTGGACAGGATTACAGGAGTGTGAGATTTAATGTACTGGTTGTGGACAAGACATGTATCATGGCTCACTAGTGGCTGTCATACAGAAGACATAAGTCCTACTACTAGTCCAGGCGAGAGCTGTGCAAAATGTTCCCAGTCAAAAGATGAAACCACATAAAACCAATGTCACATACTTGAAACTCAGATTGGGTTGATAGGAAAAGATCCCCTGGTTTGGAGTGTGCTGGGCCCCGTTCTGAGGAAACTTGAGTAAATTTATGAAAACCATAAACACTCCATTTTTTACTTTATTATTACTATTATTATTAGGGCTGTCCATTAATCACAGTTAACTCATGCGATTAACTCAAAAAAATTAATTGTGATTAAAAAAATTAATCGAGATTAATCGCAGTTTTAATCGCATTGTTAAACAATAGAATACCAATTGAAATTTATTTAATATTTTGGACGTTTTTCTACATTTTCATATGTATTTTCATACATTTTCATTGTATTCTGTGTTGTAATTGAAATCAAAGCGTATATTATTTTTTATTATAAATATTTGCACTGTGAAAATGATAAACAAAAGAAATAGTAGTTTTCAATTCACCTCAAACAAGTAATGTAGTACAATCTCTTTGTCATGAAAGTGCAACTTACAAATGTAGATTTTTTTTGTTACATATCTGCACTCAAAAACAAAACAATGTAAAACTTCAGAATCTACAAGTCCACTAAGTCCTATTTCTTGTTCAATCAATCACTAAAACAAACAAGTTTGTTTACATTTATAGGAAATAATGCTTCCCTCTTCTTATTTACAATGTCATCAGAAAGTGAGAACAGGCATTTGCATGGCACTTTTGTAGCTGGCATTGCAATGTATTTAGCTCAATGTGCCAGATATGGTAAACATTCATATGCCTCTTCATGCTTTGGCCACCATTCCAGAGGACATACTTCCATGCTGATGACGCTCATTACAAATATAATATGTGACTGAACTCCTTGGGGGAGAATTGTATGTCCCCTGCTCTGTTTTACCCACATTACCCACATAACATTTCATGTTATAGCACTCTCGGATGATGACCCAGCACATGTTGTTCATTTTAAGAACACTTTCACTGCAGATTTGACAAAACACAAAGAAGGTACGAATGTGAGATTTCTAAAGATAGCTACAACACTCGACTCAAGGTTTAAGAATCTGAAGTGCCTTCCAAAATCTGAGAGGGACGGGGTGTGGAGCATGCTTTCAAAAGTCTTAAAAGAGCAACACTCAGATGCGGAAACTACAGAACCCGAACCACCAAAAAAGAAAATCAACCTTCTGCTGTTGGCATCTGACTCAGAGGATGAAAATGAACATGTGTGAGTCCGCACTGCTTTGGACTGTTATCGAGCAGAACCCAACATCAGCATGGACGCATGTCCCCTAGAATGGTAGTTGAAGAATGAAGAGACATGTAAATCTTTAGCACATCTGGCACGTAAATATCTTGTGACGCCAGCTACAATAGTACCATGATAACGCCTGTTCTCACTTTCAGGTTGACATTGTAAACAAGAAGTGGGCAGCATTATCTCCTGCAAACGTAAACAAACTTGTTTGTCTGAGCGATTGGCTGAACAAGAAGTAGGACTGAGTGGATTTGCAGCCTCTAAAATTTTACATTGTTTTATTTTTCAATGCAGTTTTTTGTGCACAATTCTACATTTGTAAGTTCAACTTCCATGATAAAGAGATTGCACTACAGTACTTGTATGAGGTGAATTGAAAAGTTCTATTTCTTTTGTTTTTTTACAGCGCAAATACTTGTAATAAAAAATAAATATAAAGTGAGCACTGTACACTTTGTATTCTGTTTTGTAACTGAAATCAATATATTTGAAAATGTAGAAAATATCCAAAAATATTTAAATAAATGGTATTCTATTATTGTTTAACAGTGCAATTAATTTCACGATTAATTTTTTTAATCGCTTGACAGCCCTAATTATTATTTATGTGTATTTCCACAGCAAAGGCTGGTGAGGAGTTATGAAAAGTCGAGGGGGGAACTGCCCCCCCTCACCTTTGGCAAATTACATCCCTAATTTTATCATGCAGCAACACAAGCAGATGGACATGAAGACAGCATCTTGAAAAGAGAAGGCAGATTTATTGTGGCTTTTCTTGTCCTGTAGCTGTTCTGGTCAATGCTGTGTGTGCATTTCTGTTTCTTATAATTTTGTGAAGAAGATTTACAGTGTGTATACACTGAAACCCGAAGCGAAGTCTGCGTATTCCAGTAGCCCATTAAATCCCTGGAGCAGCAGACATTCCAATCCACATACCTCATGCTTGCTAGGCTTTCTAATTCCTCACAGCCTGGATAAAGAGTATGGGCAACAGCACTGGAAAAAATGTGCCCATAAGATGAGAAGACCCCAGGAATGGCCCCTCAAAGGCTTAAGGAAGGCAGAAGAGAAAGAGGCATGTAGTGCTATGTTAGCAACCCAAAAGGACCTTCTTAAATGCAAATAACCCAGATATTAATCCTGGTGGGTTTTAAGGAGTAGAATCTTGTAGTGGAGTTTGAATAAAACAGGTAAACAACCGTAGAAGCCTATTTCTTTTCTTTTTTTTCCAAGAGAGCATGAGACCCACAAGATTTCTATACAGAGCTCACTAGGTAGCAGTTCAAGAAGCTCAGAAACACAGTGAGCAGCATAGTATAAGAACCTGCCTGCAATACACTAGGAAATCTGGGAGCTCCTGTCAACCTAGTCAATGTACTTTTTAAAAGAATTTTTTGTGTGAAAGTCACACTTCCGGAGCTTAGCTGAAGTTGAGGTCCCGTTATGATAAGTGCTGTATATACATATTGTAAGAAAGAGTCCCTTCCCCAAGGAGCTTATGATCTAAATTAGATGGACAAAGGATGAGAGAAAGGAAGTATTAATACCCATTTTATAGATGGTGAACTGAGGTGCAGAGAGATTAAGTGACTCACTCACGGTCACACAGGAGGCCTGTGGCAATAGCACAAATTGAACCCAGATCTCCTGAGTCCCAGTTCACTGCCTACAAGAACAGCCTTCCTCAGCTGAGCCCTATTCTCAGCTATAAGGCCTAAGATTTAGTGTTTGCCCATATCTACCTCCACGCACACCTGTCCTAAAATTTTCTGCTTTGCCCACAAGGGACAGTTCAGACCCCCTAGGGATACTGAGAGACGCAAAAGAAATTATGTTCAAAATAGCATATATGAAGGAAGTTAGATGACATGTATGGAGATCTCCGGTTAGCCAGGGAGCTTTGGGGTGGAAGGAAACCTGTGATATACCACTGCTAGATAAATAGGGATGCGTCCAGAATCTCCATGGAACTTAAGTAATTATTACCCGAGGGTTCTCAGTCAGCATGTAATCACCCTACATGGCCCTGAAAAAAAGCACATGCTAGCTTTGAGACCTGTCTTTGGGAGGGTGGGACCCTGCCATGACTCCAGAGAACTGTGCAGCAGAGGTTTGGCAGCAGCATCTCAACCAGCCCTATCAGTGGGTTAACAAATTACAAAGATATACTCCCTACTGGTGTATCTACAGTACATTAATGGAAAGAAGAAAGCATGGGCAATGGCCGTGAAAGTAATTAACCATTGGAACAACTTCACACATGCCTAGATTCCTAGGCCAGAAGGGACCATTGTGATCATCTAGTCTGACCTCCTGTATAACACAGACCATAGAATTTACCCAAAATAATTCCTAGAGCATATCTTCTAGAGAAACATCCAATACTGATCTTAAAATTGTCAGTGATGGAGATTCCACCATGATCCTTGGTAAACTGTTCCAATGGTTAATTACTCTCACAGTTAAAAGTGTGCACCTTATTTCCAATCTGAATTTGTCTAACTTCAAACTCCAGCCATTGGATCATATTATACCTTTCACTGCTAGACTGAGAAACCCTTTATTAAATATCCCCCCCTCTTTTAGACTGTAATCAAGTCACCCCTTAATCTTCTCTCTTTGTTAAGATAAATAGATTAAGCTCTTTGAGTCTATCACTAAAAGGCATCTTTCCGAATCCTTTCATCATTCTCATGGCTCTTCTCTGAACCCTCTCCAATTTATTAACATCCTTCATGAATTGTGAACATTTTTGTCAAAAGGGATAATGTGAGAAAAGAAGTTCAGTTTTCAAATGTCACATGTCAGTTTAATGGACTTCAGATGAAAGCCACCATACTAGACGGTATCTATCTATCTTCATGCATCTGGTTTATATCATTTTAATAGCTAAGTGCAAAGCTACCCCATCTCTTTAGCCCAGCACAAAAAAACCTCAATAGTTTTGTTGTATGTATGTTTCCCTCCTGTATGCTCCAAAAGTCTGAGCTTTGAGCCTGTCTCTTTAAGCCTTGTTTGTTATGTCCCTTGTTTCCATAGCACTTGTGTTTCCATGTTGTAAGCTTCTTTTTTTTTTCCCCAGACATTACCCCACTAGCACATGTTCCAGACCTGGGATTCCACCCGCTTCCAGCCAAGAGGAAACTAATTTTTTGTGGTTGTAAAAATACCAGGCCATGTAAATACCTGTGGCTGGGATCTAGGTCTTTCTGGCTAGGAATAGCAGCGCAGCTGAGAGAGAGCACAGGGTGAAGAAGAGAGGCCTGGGGAAGAGCCAAACAAGCCTTGTGCTTCTCTTCTTGCTAATCTGAGCCAGCCTCTCCTGTCAAGAAGAGGATGAAAAACAGGAACTGTAATTTCTCTGCTACAATAGCAAAGCCCAAAGCTTTCCATGTACAAAGGCTTTGTGCCTTCACCTTCACCCATGAGAAAGGTCCACCAGAGATGGGCCATGCTGCAAAATCTGGATCCTCATACTAGTTCATGCCAAAGCAGAGTGGTTCAGATCCAGGGACTCAGTCTGAGCGCGGGGCTGATCCAAAGGACTGGCAGGCCAGGGAGCAGTCAGTAAGACTCCAAATGATTTTAATAGGAAGCTGAATCAAGCTCTTATACTCAGTTGTGCCTAGTCATTAGGCAGGTGGGCATTCAGAGTAGGGCCAGGGGTGAAAAAAGGAACCATTCCCCCTACATCCCACTCCCATATCCTGCATAAGGGCCAGGCACAATTGCAGTCCCACATGCAGGAGAACATCTGAGAGGGTGGGAATGAGGGAAGCAGAGGTGGGGGGTCTCCTTTAGAGAACAGGACTGGTCCAGTGTGGGAGGAGAGGGCACGGTGCAGCTCTGCCCTGCTGCTTATGCTGGGCTGTGCACAGACAAGCCCTTAGAAAACATCTCTATGGAAAATATGAAACTCACACTGCACTGGCAGACACTGCACTGCTCTGGGCCTCAGGTTCCCCCTCTGGAAAACTGAGGTAATGATAGTTATCTATGGATGGAAAACACTATATAAGAGCTAATTAGGAATAAATGCAGCACGATTAAATTGGCTTCTCACAAACTTTGTTTTGCTGGGCTTCTGACTGACCCATTTAAGCCACTGAAATTCTTTGTTAAAATTGCCCCATTTAGTGTGCTGTGCATGCTCTGTTCTCTGGTCATCTGATGGTTTGTGCATCTCTCATCAGGACAGCTGTCTTGTGAAATACCCAGAGTGTCCTTTCACAGATGTCCTCAGAACCGAGAGAGGATCAGTGACCCTGACCTCAAAGTCCAGCCATCAGTCTCCAGGCTCCACATATTTCCCTTTAGAGATGGATCTGATCTTCCCTTTAGAGATGGATCCAGGACATAGAGGTCTGAAAAATCCCCAACATTATGATCTAGCTAAAGGAATTTAGTGCCAGACACTGAAGCTCTCTGCTCATCCCCAGAATAGAGATGACACAGGTGACAGCAATATACATTGTATCTATATCACACTTCCAGTATGCTTCAACCCTGAAAGGTAAGAGGGAAGTTCAGTTACCGCGGTCCATTCAATCCACAACCTCTCTGAGACTACCAAGGAGAGTGGCAGATTGTGTCAGTAATATGGACCATTGTCCAGTAGGAACTGGAGTGAGGTCATTTGCTCATTTAATCTGAACCACTAAACAGTCAACTGACAAAAACAACTTTCCCTTATTAACAACCTGGCTAGATTGTAGCTGGTGACATAGAGGTGGAAAACTCTATATCCGATTCCCCCAAACAGCCAGTCCCCCAGCCAATGTATCAGTCCTTTCTCTAGACAGTGTGAGTGTATATGTTTAGTCATAAGGCTTCACTGAATGGACAGGGTGAATGAGTTTCAGACAACTGATTGTTCATAAACTATTATTTTTGACTATTCACTATTTGTCTTGTGTGACTGGTCACCTAAATCACATGCAGTGTTGTTTCTGCTCTCAGACTGAATGACTGGAGCTTCTTAAGAATGGCTAAACAATGAATGCTCTCTCTTCTACAATTTTTCTGTCAATCTTAGATACTAATATGGCTACCTATACTGTAATATCTGAGCCTCTCACAATCTTTAATGTATCTATCCTCACGATCCCCCTGTCAGATAGGGAAGTGCTATTCTCCCCATTGTACACATGACAGCTGAGGCACAGAGAAACTAAGGGTACATCTGCACAGCCTGCAGCAAAAAGTCTCAGAGCCCAGGTCAACAGACTTGGGATCACGGGGCTTGCACTACAGAGGTAAAAATAGCCACATAGATGTTTCCGCTGGGCTCTGAAGCCTACCCTCTCCCTAGAGCCTAAGCTCCAGCCCGAAGCAGAACGTCCACACAGTTTTAGCACCCTAATGCAAGTCTGAGTCTGTCAACCAGGACTCTGAGACTCACTGCCATGGGCCACCACTCGCTGTTGTATCCATAGCCAGAGTGACTTGCTCAAGATCACACAGGAAGTCTGTGGCAGAACAGGGAACTGAAAACTGGTCTCTCAAGTTCCTGGCTAGCACCCTAATCGCAGTAAAACCATCCTTTTTGTTTTTTCAGATGAATTTTCAAATGAATAATCATTCATGCTAATATCCATGCCACTTTCAGAATTCACCAGAGTTTTAAAGAATATCTAGCAGTTGTCCAAACCCTCATGATGCTATTATCCCCATTGTACAGATGACAGCTGAGGCACAGGGAGACTAAGGGTACATCTGTACAGCCTGCAAATTAGAGTGGCACTTTGATTCATCCAAATATTTACCAATGAGTTTTGATTATTTACTATTCAAGCAACTCAACAAGTCAGAGCCAGAAACTTGTGAGCCTCATGAACTTTGAAATGAAACAAAAAAACAGACTCATTCCCAGCACATGTCACATGATTAGGGGAGTAGCCCTGATGTTACAGCCAAATTTGACATTTTTTTCTACATTCTGCCTATTTGGGTTCTCCCTGTGGTTACTCATGGATGTCTTCTTTACTTTCTGTCTTAAACTCTTGGGTAGCATTTCTGTACAGTATTAAACAGATTCAGCATTCACCTCAGAAGCAGAACATTTCACTGATGGATCTTTCTGGCCAACCCAGTGTAAAATACTATTTTATTATCTTGATTATTAAAATAAAAAGAATTAATAACTCTAGCAAGGGGGAAAGAGTTGATAAAAACCGTTATGTGACTGTCTCCTGTTGAACTTTTTCTGAATGTCAAGGAAAAGGAGAGGGATAGTGAAAGTAGGAATGAAAGAGTAGGCTAATTCATGATTAAGAAGTCAGAGAACACTGAAATGCCACACTGTTCATCAGGGAAATTAAATAACTAAACCTTATTCCATATGGGGCATTGTGCAACTATGCAGGAGCTTTCAACAGCTGGCTGTGAATGGCTAGTGCAATGGAAAAGGGCTGTAGATCCTTTGGGTTCTCTATGGATGGTATCAGATAGGAGCTGATCACTGCTAACATAATGGAAGGCAGGGGTGCAGAAGAATGTGAGTTATGTGTATGTTTGTAGGGGAATCAAGAATAGTGAAATCTCTGGTATATACCGCTGTTTCTGGCTGTAGCAGATAGGGGGCAGCAGACATCCTGATTGAGACCTTTGTAGCTGTATGGTCCATGGTATTATGTCCAACTGACTTTCGTTGCCAGTCGTACTATAGAGTCTGTTATATAGGCTAACAAGACACATGTCTTGGAGTCACACAGCAAACGTTCTGTGTCTGATCCTTCTCCTGCAGTAAAAGCCAATGGAATATAAAAGGGTTTGGAAAGGGGACATATGCATTCAAGAAACCATCACCTGCTCTGCACAGCAGAACTGCAGGTCTGAAAATCAAACCGAGATTCTTCAAGGAGAGAGACTTCAGACACAGCTGCTAACGTGCCAAAGAGTCAGCACTGAGTATCAACACAGGGAGCTTTGTAGAGATTTCTTGGAGACATATATACAGTACCTAAACTGCAGATCTGAGATCCTTGGCAAAAATGAGCTATAAGACATTATTTTTGTAGGACCACACTCGTTCCTGACTTACACTCCATGTAAACATATTGTAGTCATAGTCAGGGCAGCATTTGACCTATCCTGAGTACGCATAACAATCATTATGCTCTCTGATACACCTTCCATTTGTTCTAGGACTCATGTCATTTCTGTCATGCTTCCAAATTCCTAACTCTATGCACTTCCCCAAGCTGATTTTAACTCTCTTTTTTCCAGCCATTGGAGCCATCTACATTTTTAATAATAAAAGTCCTCTCCTGCCAACCCTACATGAAGGAAAATGCCACAGGCAACCATCTTTCCTGAAGCAAAGGTTTGATTTCATGTGTACAAACTGGCATATGTAGAACCCAGCTCATGGCATATTCTCTCCAATTATGCTCTTGTCGTCGCATTCAGCTACATCCAAGAATATACAATATCAAAGGAGCGGAGCTCCAAGAAATGTCTCTCCTGGCTCTTTGCTTCTCTTGTCTTTTGTACTCAATTTTCACACAGGGAAAAGCCAATCACTATCTCATGTCTAGCTGACATCCAAATCTACAGGGCTCTTATCCCAAGAATTGCTTTTTATTGCTTTGTTTGTCTCTCTCACAGACAGGAACAAACCCGTGTGCTGCAGATGCAGTTAAAATATAAATTGCACACAACAGAGCTGAGATCAGAACCCTCATCTTTTATATCTAAACATACAGTTCTCTAACACATGAACTAAATGAAAATATGTGTAACTGTTGGGAGTAGTAGGTCCTTTACCCCAGCATTAAGCTAGCCACTAGAGGGCAACATCACTCACTCACTCTTACACAGCTCACTCACCCACTACCAGTACATTACAGCACTGCTGTTTGCTTGGCTCTCAGTGTCTGCTTTTATTTTAGAATCTAGGTGACTTAATGATTTTTTGTTTGTTTGTTTGTTTTTGGTTCTGTGTTTTGCTTTCCTGGTTCCATTTCAAGCAATTGTGGGAAATTTAAGGGAAAGAAGGTTAGCATGGAAAAGGCTTGAGAGAAATGAGCTGTTTGTTTCAGTGCTGATATTCCTGCCCCAAGCCCTACCGAAAAACAATGAATCACAGAGCAAAAACCACACTTACATTTAACTACTGGCTCTTAATGGCTCATTGGCAGTATTTTAAATATTCCTGGATATCACAAAGCATTTGACCTTAAGCAGAAATGGTTAGATTCAACTTTGACATTTTAATATAATAAAACAATTAAGGTGGGTGTTGCACATTAAATATTATTTGGTTTCCTGACCAGAATCCATAATGCAATCCCAGCTCGGCATGCTGTATCTCCTGACTCTAGGTTACTGATAAAAATGTTTAATATCTTAGGACCAACAACAGAGCCCTGTAGAACCCCACTAGAAACACACCCTCTCAAAAAAGATTCCCCATTTACCATTACGTGCTGAGACCTATCAGTTAGTCACCTTTTAATCCATTAATGTTAATTTTATATCATTTGAGTTGTTTAACCAAAATGTTGTGTGGTTCCAAGTCAAACGCCTTACAGGAGTCTAAGTATATTATATCAACATTATTACTTTTATCAACAAAACTTGTAATCTCATCAAAAAAAAGATATCAAGTTAGTTTGACAAGATCTGTTTCCATAAACCCATATTCATTGGCATTAATTATGTTATTCTCCTTTAATTCTTTATTAATCAAGTGCTATATCAGCCACTCCATTATCTTGCCCAGTATGGATGTCAGGTCAACAGGCCTATAATTTTCTGGGTCATCCCATTTGCCCTTTTAAAAAATTGGCACAACTTTAGCTTTCTTCCAGTCTTCTGGAATTTCCCCAGTGTTCCAAGTGTTATTGAAAAGCAACAGTAATGGTACAGTGAGCTCCTCAATCAGCTCTTTTAAAACTCTTGGATGCAAGTTATCTGAACCTGCTGATTTTAAAATGTCTGACTTTAATAGATGCTGTTTAACAAGCTCCTGACATACCAGTGGAATGGAGAGAATTTTATCATAATCATATGACAAGACTGTTTTTTCCCCAAATACAGAACAGAAATATTTATTGAACACTTCTGCTTTTTCAGGATTATTATTGACAATTCTCCCATTTCCATCTAGTAATGGACCGATACCGTTGTCAGGATTCTTTTTGTTCTAATATAATTTTTAAAACTCATTATTATTATTTATTATTTATTATTATCTTTAACTCTGCTGGCTCTAGATTTCTTCTTCTTTTCCTTTCGCTTGCTTTCTGAGTTTTCTACAGTTCCTAAATACTGATTTATATTTATTACTATCAAAAATTAAAAAAACATGTGGAAGAAAGGGGAAGTTATTCGTTATAGCTTCCTTCATTCCCACTCTAAATCAGGTTGGTTTTTTAACCAATACAGACTTCTTCCTCTATTGTGGCATTTTTGGAATCTAGCAAAGTGTTCTTAAACAATTTTTCTGATTAAATTCTTCCTCCCAGCTGATTTGGCTCATGATTGGTTTCAGCTTTGTGAATCTGACCCTTTTAAATCACCAAGTATATATATATTACTGCTCTGGACTTTGTTCTGTTTGCACATTATAAATGTGATCAAGTCATGATCACTTGCACCTAAGCTACCATTAATTTTTAGTTCTGTGATCAGTTCCTCTGTATCTGTCAAGAGCAAATCTAACATAGAATTCCCCTGAGCCGATTGCAACACTCTTTGTCTAGCCTCCCACAACCGCACGTTCACCTGCCACCCATGCATCATGGTCACCAAGAAGCAATACATCTGCTTTGCTAGCTCCTTCTCTTTAACACATTTTTATACACAAAGGAAAGGACTGGAACCTTCATGTTTCTTTTATCTTCATTGCTGGGCTGGTGGAAAGAGATGAAAACTGATGATAGGCTTAACAGAAAGGGAGCCTAGTAGAGAAGTGTGTCTAAAAGTCTGTGTATACTCTAGGCACAGGTGCATTGTGAGAAGAGGGCTGAGAGCCAAGGAAGTCCTGAGTTTGGATCTCAGTCCTAATGCTGAATCCCTCTATGGTCTTGAGCAAGTCACTTCACCTGTTATCCCCATTAGTAAAAGAGAATCATATTACACAGAGGTCCTGGGAGGATTTATTAATGTGAAAGCAGTATAAAGTTGAATCATTCCATGTTATTATTTATTATTTGAATTACCCTGGTGTCTAAGAGCCCTAGTCATGGACCTGGACCGCAGTGTGAGGTGCTGTACAAAGACAGAACACATGACAACTCTTCAAACACTTGTGTCAAAAAATAATTATCAAAGTTCAATGCATAATTTCTTGAAACGCCCTGACCCAGAATACAAAAGGTCTGGTCACCCTGGAATGGAATCTACAGGGACTGCCTCTACTTCAGTGACTCCAAAATCCTGGTCTGAACCCGGAGGTCTTTCTGCTAGAGAAGATTTTCTTACACTTGGAAGAAAGTGGGGTTCCAGTGCTCTCAAACGGGAGCTTGATCTGGCACTGCATGATTTGCCCAGGATAGAAGATCAAACACAGTACCATTTCCAGTCCATCTGGACAGCTACATATAATTTCCTGCACGGCAGACTACATTGAGTCATTTATTCTCTAATGCTGTTCTGTGTTTGAAGAAGTCCAATGGTTGCTGTGATGATAACATGCTGGATTTTTTTAATACCACAATGATGTCTCTTCTAATGCATGTCAAAGCTCAAAAAATAAACATCTCTATTTTCCAAGTTGCTCCATGATTCCACTGCTTGTTTATGCTGCCTTATGTTATCTCTATGTGACTCAGAGGAAAATCAGCTTCTGTGATGGTTAACAAAGAGCAGGGAGAACAGAGAACTGGCTCCAGTAACTCATGTGTGTTTAGGGGTTGTTTTTTTTTTTCTTCTTCTTTGGATGATTTATTTTATGGCTCTCACTACAGTGTTTACAGAAAGTTCAATGGCTCAGCACAAAGTCATTTGCAAAGAAACTGAGATGAAATCAAAACAAATATGTTGGTTAATTTCCCAGAGGAAAAGAAACTCTTTGTTTAGTTTCCATATTGCCCTGACTCTCCACCCATGGACTGTAGCAGCTTAAATAAAGCAAAAAGAGGGAAGAGATCTTTTTCCAGAGCAGGGCTGGAAATTAAGATGAATCTGGATCTGAGGGCCTGGCGGTGGGGAGGGGACTGAAGAAGCGGCAGTCATTTTCAAAAAGATTTTGTTTAGAATTTTGGTATCAGTAAGGAGGACACGGGTTCTGACAAATTCAGGGTTAATCGCGAATAATAAAATCTGTTAACCTTGTATAGCACCTTTCATCTGGGACTCTCAAAGCCCTTTACACACATTAATAAGGAATGCACCCTCATATCCTCCCATGTATCATTATCCCCATTTCCAAATGGGGAAACTGAGGCACAAGCAAGCTAAGTGATTTGCCTGGGGTCACATGGTAAATCTGTAGAAGATGCAGCAATAGAAACCAGGGCCCAGATGATATACTCCGGCCAAACTGCACTTGGTGCAGGGTGGGGTGGATGAACTAAGATGGTTTTATGCAACCTTTGTGTTCCCCAGTGCTGGGACTGGCTGGGAGCTGATAAGGCACCAGTATAAATTAGTGCAGTATGAGGGCTACTGTAATTGACCCCCAACTGGCAACTACCCCAAGGCAGCCAGGAATTCAGGGCCATCCTTACCCATATGCAAAGTACGCAGTTGTGTAGGCCTGGTGCCCTGCACCACTGGGTGCTGCTCCAGCCCCTGCCCTTCTCTTCCCCAGCCCCACCTCTTCCCACCCCTGCTCTGCCCCAGCCCCGCCCCCACTCCCCTGAGGACTCTGGAAGGGGTTGGGATCCCTGAACTCACCGGTAAGTAGAGTGACCTGACCCAAGCCTGCTCCGCTCTCCTGGCTCCCAGCCATGCCGCTGGGGAGTGCTGGAGGGCAGTTCCCACCCCCACCCCAAGCCTGGGAGCCAGGGGAGCAGAGCAGGCTGGGGCCGCTCACTCCGCTTCCCGCAACAAGTGGCCATCTCCTCCTCCCCCCATCCCGCACGGAGGCCTGGGGCGGGGCCCCACACAGCCCACCCCGCAGAGGCACCAAAATAGCTAGGGATGGCCCTGCAGGGATTGTTAGGGACAGTGGATGGGGAGGCTCTAGTCACACTTCTTTCCTCCCAAAATGTTGAGTAGGCCATATCTCAGAAGAGCAGCACAGTGGGCCTGAGAATAGTGCCTGTATCTCCTGACTCCAGGTCCTGAGCTTTAGCCGCTCGACCCGCCTCTGGTTGCTTAATACTGCTTTGTGTAGCCTCCAGGCATAGGCTTTGTAGGCCAACGGACTAATAGTTGTTCTGGATAAGTTACACTGAACAGTAACTGAAATGCTTCACTGGTCTCAGAGGATGCACCTACATTTCATTTGGATTTTAAATAGATTTTGATCCAATAAGACCGCTATGGCATTTTTATTAAATGCCTATTGACTATAAAAATGTTGAGGGCATTTTAGATACAATTCACACTGCACAGCGCTAACCCATTGATGAGTGCTTTAATAATGCATTTCAGTCATACGTAATAACTGCCTTTTGCATCTAGCTATTTACATTGATTAAAAAGATGCTAGGTAAATTCCGGGTAAATAAAAACATAATCAATGGGGCATCCGCTGAATATTAATGCACTGGTTACTAAGGCTTAGAAATTTGGAAAGGATCAAGGTAAACTGTAGAGTGAGCATCAGGAAACATTCCCAGTATTGCCAATCCCAAGCAATCAGAAATAATGAGTTAAGCCCTTTAAAATAATGACATTTAAAAAAATAAATAAATATGAGGTTCTTTTGATTTGCCTTTTTTTAGTGTTGGTGCATCTAAGGTGCGTGTTTTCAAGCTTTTCTCTGCACCCAGAACAGCGAGAAACCTCCCTCTTCTTCTTTATGACAGCTGAGCTTTTCAGGCAATTTTCTGATTCCAGTGGCTGGTACTTTAAAAAAAAAAAAAGTCAACTATCACAAGAGTCGCGATTAGGGCCCTACCAAATTCACAGTTTATTTTGGTCAATTTCACTGTCATAGGATTTTTAAAATTGTAAATTTCATGATTTCAGCTATTTAAACCTGAAATCTGACGGTGTTGTATTTGTAGGGGTCCTGACCCAAAAAGAAGTTGGGGGGAGGGGTCACAAGGTTATTGTAGGGGGGGGTCGCGGTACTGCTACTCTTACTTCTGCGTTGCTGCTGGCAGCGGCGCTGCCTTCAGAGCTGGGCAGCTGGAGAGCGGCGGCTGCTGGCCGGGAGCCCAGCTCTGAAGACAGAGCCGTCGCCACCAGCAGCGCAAAAGTAAGGATGGCATGGTCTAAGTATTGCCACCCTTACTTCTGGGCTGCCGCTGGCGGGGCGCTGCCTTCAGAGGTGTGCGTCCGGCTAGCAGCTGCATCCCTCCAGCCACCACTCTGCAGCCACCCAGCTCTGAAGGCAGCGTAGACATAAGGGTGGCAATACCGCATCCACCCCCCGCCTAAAATAACCTTACAACCCCCCTGCAACTCCCTTTTGGGTCAGGACCCCCAATTTGAGAAACTCTGGTCTCCCTTGAGAAATCTGTATAATATATGGTAAAAGCACAGAAAAGACCAGATTTCACGGTCTGTGACGCGTTTTTCATGGCCACGAATTTGGTAGGGCCCTAATCAGGATGAAATCACGAGAGTTGGCAACATTTTCAACATTGGTGTCTACTAGACTAGAATGAGGAGGGTGGAAATCCCAACACTGGAGTGATTTAAGATTGGACAGACAAAGCGCTGGAGAACGTAGCATAGGGAACAATCTTGCACTGCGCGGGAGGGGAATGACAGAGATGTGACCTAACAGGTCATGTGATCTCTAATTTCTAAGGTGGGGGAACAGGAATTCCTCATACAGTGGGAATCTGCTACACATAGGCAGAAAAGAGTGGTGTCAGATCCCCCCACAGCACTGTCCTTCATCCCCACCCTACATCCTGATCTCATGAAGAGTCAGGGAATCTGCAATTGGGAGGGGGGAATCATGGGTGGAAAGACAAGGGCGAGAGACCCATATATTACTCTGTGTCTTTCCTGTCTATTCCTGCAAGCTTTTCTGTGGGAGGGGCTGTTGTACCTCTGGAAAGAACCTGTGACCCAATACTTCCTTAATGCCTGCTGGCAAGGGAGTTACAAGAATATCTTGATTCTGGTATGTACATTCTGGTTTACCAAACAATGTCTTCTGAAGTCTTAAAGCCAGGATCACACCAATCAAAATTACTGTGAAATGTATGTACAGATACTATGTAAGGAGTTACTTATACTGAAAATATGTTCTTCGAGTCTGTATCAACATATGAGTCTTCTGCAGAGGTGACAATACAGGTTTTCTATCATACAAAAGATGTTTATTCGCCTGTCTCTCTGTCGGGATGTAAATTAAGCATTGTAAGCTAACATCACGGCTGCCTATTTACACACAAAGTCAGATGTTAACAAAGAGATAGGAAGTCAACAGGGAAGCAGTACACAGGGAAAAACAAACCACTGATGGTTATCCTGTGTCTGAGGATGGCCAATGAATTCTGTGGGTATATGTAGGAGGCAAAGAAGATACTCCCTCATCCTGCACCTAGGAAGTAAATAGGCAGTGTGTTTGCATTAATGAAAACAGGATATCAGCCAACCTTGGTTGAAATCACTGAAGAAAACTTTGGGTGAGGTAAAGTTTCTTTAGATGGGTGATAAACCTGATAGTTTAGTCTCGAGAAAGTGTGTTATGATTTTGTTTTGTATGTAACCATTGATTTCCAACAGCCTTACTCCCTATCTCCTAACTCTTTGATAATAAATTTAGTTTTGTTACCACTATAAATATATCTCAGTGCTGTGGTGTTAAGCATAGTGCTGGTCCTGAGCAGAATCTTACAATCTGGTGTATATGCTGTTCCTTTGGGAACTGCAGACCCAGTATTTTCTCTGAGTAGCCAGTGTCTGAGGCTGAACACTTCCGGGGAAAACTTCAAAGGGACTTGGGGACTGGCGGGCAGCTATTGTTAACCTGCAAGGCAAAGTAAGGGCTGGCATAGCCCAGAGGAGAATGCTTGAGTGGTTAGAAGGCTGGTGGTGTTAAAAAGCTGACATCCAGCTAAGCACAAGTAAGACTGAAAACAGGGGTTAGTTGGGACAGTCACAGTCCTGGGTACCCTGAGAAGTGTCACAGAAACCGATTGCCTCTCTAAGTTACACAAAACGGAGCAGCAATATGAAGGGTTTGAAAGTTATGCATTGCTCTTTAAGCCGGTCCTTTTCTGTTTCAGTTAGAAACAACCAAACAGCTGGCTTTTCACTAGCACAGCTGGTGTTTTTACCTAAAGATTCATTAGAAAATTGTACCAGCAATGCAGAAGCTGCACTTTTTTAGCATTTGCTGGAAAGTTTCAGATTTATGCTGGGTATATTTTTGCAGGTTAGAATAAAATTGTGCCAGCACTTTTTGTTTTGTTTTTAAAAATGGACATTCTATTTTCAGCCTGGCCTCATTTTTCTAGTCTCGTCTAGCCTATATAGGTTCTTACACTGGGACCCACACAGTGATAATTGAGTGCCTAACAAGAACATCTAAATAAAGCATGTATTTTCAACAGTGAGAATGATTAACCATTGGAGCACTTACCAAGGGATGTTGTAGACTCTTCATCACTTGCAGTCTTTAAATCAATAGGAAATGTCTTTCTCAAAGGTATGTTCTACAGACACAAGTTATAGGGCCTGATACAAAAGTGAGTGGGTATGTTATATATGAGATCAGACTGGAATATCATAATGGGCCCTTATGGCATTAAAATCTATGAATCTTGATATGTTTAAAGGTGAACGAATCAAGATCAGCCTATTCACGTCTATTTGCTTAGGTATCTAGTGAGCCCTGATTCTTTCTCTGTTTCAGTAGCAGAGTGAGGTGGCCATTTCAAGAGTGAATCCAGACATTGGTTGGGGTTAGGTGGCCAAAAAGGTGGGACAAGTGATCAACCAGGACTATATATAAGAAACCTAGGGGTTCATTATCAGGGAGGAGTGCTGGATAAAGACAGTGTCAGGGAATGGCTTTCTAGGCCAGTAATACAGCCTGGCAGGAAAGCCACTGAAGGTAAAAGATAAACAGATCATAGAAATGTAGAGCTGGAAGGGACCTCGAGAAGTCATCGAATCCAGTACCCTGCACTAAGGCAGGACCAAATAAACCTAAGCCATGCTTGACAAGTGTTTGTCCAACCAGTTCTTAAAACCCCCCAAAGAGGGGGATTCCACAACCTCCCTTGGAAGCCTATTCCAGAATGTAACTATCCTTATGGTTAGAAAGCTTTTCCTAATATCTAACGTAAATCTCCCTTGCTGCAGATTAAGCCCATTATTTCTTGTCCTACCCTCAGTGGACATGGAGAACAATTAATCACAGTCCTATTTTTAACAGCCCTTAACATATTGGAAGACTGTTATCAGGTCCCCCCTCAGCCTTCTATTCTCAAGACTAAACAAGCCCCATTTTTTTAACCTTTCCTCATAGATCAGGTTTTCTAAACCTTTCTTTGTTTTTGTTGCCCTCTTCTGGACTCTCGCCAATTTGCCCCCATCTTTCCTAAGGTGTGGTGCCCAGAATTGGACACAGTACTGACACAGGCTGAGGCCTCTACAGTGCCAAGTACAGCAGGAGCATTATCTCCTACGTCTTACATAAGCCACTCCTGTTAACACACCCCAGAATGAGATTAACCTTTTTCACAACTGCATCACATTATTAACTCATATTCAATTTGCAATCCACTATATCCCACAGATCCTTTTCAGCCAGTTATTCCCCATTTTGTAGTTGTGCATTTGATTTTTCCATCCTAAGTGAAGTACTTTGCACTTGTCATTATTGAATTTCATCTGGCTGATTTCAGACCAATTCTCCAATTTGTGAATGTAGTTTTGAATTCTAATCCTGTCCTCCAAAATGCTGCAACCCCTCCCAGCCTGGTGACATCTGCAATGTTATAAGCATAATCTCCATTTCATTATCCAAGTCATTAATGAAAATATTGAATATTGACTAGTACTGGACCCAGGTAGTAACACTATTCTGTGTCTACACTACAAAAACTATAGTGGCACAGCTAGCTCACCCTGGCTATGCTGGCATAACCCCATAGTGTAGACATAGCCCACACCAATAGAAGGGAGTTTTCTGTCAGCATCAGAACACCACCTCCCTGAAAGCCTAAAGCTATGATGACAGAGGCATTCTTCCATTCATACAGATGCTTCTATACTGGGGGCTAGATTTTTCACACCTAGGACTGACATTGCTACAGCAACCTAATTTTTAAGTGTAGACCAAGCCTGAGACCTGATGTGATGTGCTGTTTCTTCTAAGGGATCTGGGGAGGACAGGACGGGACTGTGCAAAAGGCCTAGAGATAGGCCTAGACAGCAAGTGATCTAGAGAAATGAAATAGGGTTGGAATGAAGTGGTCCAATCACTACTCACAACAGCATTCCTGAATCAGAACCCAGAGTAAAGAAAGGACCTGCGTTCTCCTACTGTGCCCCTGGAAGGTGATGGTGGAGAAATCCTTGAGCCACAGTAGTCACACCAGAACAGGGTGCTCTTACAACCCTGCTTTGTGACATAACTAGAGGGCTAAGTTATCGCAATGTTAGCAAAGTTCAGAAAATTCCTTCATAAGATCACCACAATAGCCTGTAAGTCTGGGGAAGATGACTGAAGAGGGGAAAATGATGCAACGATACCAGCACCCATTGCTCTCCCATATATATGGGTCTGTCCCTATGTCTTCTGGAGCTTTAAAGGGGGTTGGATTAAGGACTCAGGGTGACGGTAAATACCATCTTCCACCAAGATGCTACTTCAGACTGGAACTTGCCTGAGCCAATATGGGGACTAAGCACTTCAGCAGCACTAGTGAGGCCTGATCCCCTGCAGGGAAGCTGCAGCTGGATTCCCATTATCAGCTTCAGCTAATATAAAGTGGGGAGTCTTTCCAGGAAGTGTCAGAATTCAAAGATGCTGATAGCAGTGGAAGTCACTGCCTTGATCCTGAAGAGGATCACAGTCTTCCCTACTAAACAAAGAGGTGGGAGAAAAGAGACCTCTGTTGAATCCATGAGCTCTTGGAACTGTTGATTGTCATAAGAGTTGCATGAGATAAAGCCACATTCTGTTCCTTTACTTTGCCTGCCTTCATTGCTCAGCAAGGATTATTGCTGGAGTCTGGAAAGAGAAATTTTAAAAAGAGCATATGCAAGCTGAACAGGAAAAATAAAGCATCCATTTGCTTCCTCACTAGGAGCGCAATCTTGAGCCCATTGTAGTCATCAAGAGTTTGGCCTTTGACTTCAGGAGCAACTGAACCAAGCCACATGTGCCAAATCCTGAAGAATCTATTCTTTTCTTATTGTCAGCTAATGTCAAAGGGCTGAACCAGTGCCCTCTGCGATGACTTCTCCCCAGTGTCAGTATGAAGCCACAGTGTTCCACAAACGCCCCAGCTCCTAGTAACAATGCTGCATACCATGGGTTCAGGAGACCCAGAATGTATGCCCATAGCTATAAGACTTTCTGAGCCTAATTCTCTCATCCAGCGGAAATGCATCTGATGCAGGAAGCAAGGGAGGGAGGCCAAAAGTTACTTTAATTTATCTTTGCACCTCATAAGATTTTGGGCCTGGCCAGTAGCCAACTCCACTCCCCAATATAAGTTACAGCAGCCCAGAGACACTCTAACTGATGCTCATGCTGCTCATAGTAATGTCTGCAAAGTAATAACAAGACCTTTACATTGCACTGATCACAGTTTCAGAATATGAAACATCTTGCAAATCAAGCAGCAATTCAGCTTGGTTGGTGGCTGTCCAACCTGGTAGCAAGTGTCTGGTTTTTAAATGCTCCGGCTTGTGGTGTCTGTAAATTGGCCAACAGGATAACTGACCAAAACCCTAGACTGTTGTTTTTGTCAGGTGGTGGAGGACAATAACTAAGCATTTTTTCTGGTGCTGCCGTTTCCCAGCTATTGCTTTAAGGGATTCAGTCAAGTTATGGCCATATGACTAAGTGCGAGAGGTATGCTGTAAACAGAATGAGTGTCTTGAATACCTTCAAGTTTATTTTCACTCTGAAAACAGGAAATAAAATGTCCTTATCAATAGCAAAAGTCTTCTCCCGCTGAGATTTCCCAGCACAGGAGATACCAACTGATTGCTCATTGTAAGCATAATTTATCCTGAAAGAAGCACAGATTTTCATTTAAAAGGGATCCAAGTAAAAATCTAGTGTCTATAGGGGATGAAATTTAATTAACAGCCTTGAATCCCTTTCCATCGGGTTTTTTCAAAGCTGGTTCAGGCTGGAAAGTTACAGGAAACAGAGAGGTTATTCTGTGTCATTACTTGAATAAAAATACTCAGTCTGCCATAGAATAACAGGCTGCTATTCTATGTAATAGCACTGTGCGTATCAGGAATGGCACATTGTAGCAATCACCTGCCACAAATTACACACTTGGTGTTCACTGTTCAGTGCATATGGATTCAAAGGGTAAAAGATCAAATTTGAGTGTAAAGCAGCATCCAGTGATAAGAGTTCAGCATTGGAGAAGAATGATTCCTGAACTCATGACTAGCAAGGTGAGTGATTATACTGTGTATTATAGTAGATAGGAATCATTATTGTTAGCAGATTTGATAGTAACTACGTCTCATTATTTCAGTGAGTCCATGTGGCATATGATGAAGCCATTGTATGAATACTCTAACTTCTAATGGCTACAATTGGATGTGACATATTGCTGTTAGAACTGGTCAGTATCATGACACTGTGTGCTATTCTTAATACACGTTGACAGCTTCTTCCACTGTGCCTTGTATTTCTTTAGTGCCTTTCATCCAAGGACCTGCAAACAAGAATCAAGTAATTATTCTTCACAACACCCCTGTGAGATACAATAGGTCTGATCAGATCTGCTTTCCCTATGGATACACTGCTGCACAGTAAGATTAATGGGCAAATCCAGCCTCCTCTTCCACAGCTGCAGAAGGCCCCTGTGTAGCTGAACCAGGAAGGTCACTGTGGAATGTGCAGCACAGACCCTCCTCCGTATGCTAACACATGGGGGGAGGAGGTGAGCATGGGGCTAACCAACAATTGCTCCTTCTATCACTCTACACTGGGGGAAGCATAGCTGCTGGAACTAAGGATGCTGAGGGTACTGCTGCACCCCCTGGCTTGAACTGGTTCCATCATATACAGGGTTTACAGCTTGATTCAGTGGCTCTCAGCACCCCCACATTGTTCTTAGCACCCCTGGGGAAGGAAGGGAAAGAGGATGTTAAGTGCTATATAATGGCTTCAGTCTTTTGGTTGATGCAGACATTGCAGAGCAACGCTATGACCTGTAGGGGGAGCTAACACAACATCATATGTCGAATTCTCAGAACTGCAGGGAGACATTTAGTTGCTAGAAAACCAATATTGTTTTAATCCAGATTAACAAAAAATAGAATGAAAACATTTCTATTCATATTACATACCATTATCATGTAAATGTGAGTCCTAAATCCAGCTGACTGTCTCCTTTGAAGATGAACCCACACTATATAAACTGAAGACATTGCTTTCTGCAAACACTATAGCTAGAGTCCTGCGTGGATACAAAATTTGTATCCACATCTGATCCACAATCTGCAAACATTCTCTGCAGATACAAAGCGGATATCCATAGATTTGCAGGGCTCTAGATCGTAGGTGCTGGAACTAGGGGTGCTGGGGGTGCTGCTGCATCCCCTGGCTTGAAGTGGTTTCCATCATATACAGGGTTTACAGTTTGGTTCAATGGCTCTCAACATCCCCACTATAAAGATTGTTCCAGCACCCCTGCTCTAGAAGTAAAATTCGGATCTGCATCCATCTGCAATCTGCAAACATGGTCCATGGCTAGCCACATCACTAAGGATCATTCTAGATCTGGTAAAATGAAGCAGAGGTATTAGGTCTTCAGTGTAAACACTCTGAGCTTCCCTAAGGAGCTGTGAGGTTTGAATTTAAAGATGAAATCCAAAAAGGAACAAAATAAGTTTGTGCTTTGCTTATCTTATGATGCATAAATGAGGTCTGTAAATTGTTTTTGTTTCTTTGGGGAGTTCTGTTTGTTTTGTTGTTTTTTCCAATAACAAATCAGGGGAGAACATAGAGTTGTCTTCTTCTTTCCATTTGAAATCCAAGTCTTGTTTATAGTCACTATAGTGACTGGAGAACTAGTGACCATGTGACATCCCAAGAGTCCAGGAAAAGTTGAGCAGAATGGGACTTTTGATTTTGTTTTTGGTTTGTCACATTGATTTAATGCCAATGACTAAAACTAAGATCAGAAATCAGAACATAAACAGAAAAAATATTTTTTAAAAAACACCCTTTCCCAATCTTCTTCATGTATCATAAATAAAGCTAGAAGGGGGGAAATTCCATTATAAAGAAAAAAAATCCTTTGCAGGCTACCTTTAATTCTTTCAGCTACAGGAAATTCCACTCTGCTCCACAAGATGGAAACCTTCATTACTGTTTGCCCAAATAAAATAATATCCAAGTCCACAGACTTGTAAAACTTTGTTTTAGTTTAAATTTAAATACTGAAAGAAATGACTAGCCAAAGTAAATAACGTGACATTTAATAGACTTACACATTTTAATACATCTCTTCCAGATCTAAAATGATCCTTTCTACAGATGCTGGCACAAAGAAACAATTGTATCATGCAAAAAGTAGTGTAGATACTAATACAGAACAGGCTGAGCAGTGAAATTAGATCAGATTCTATTAAATCTTCTCTTCCTGTTAAATCAGATACTCCTCAAAGCACCAGTGCAGAAGCTCAGCACTTAAAAATACCTTGTTTTTATTTGATCTGTTTATAAAGGCCCTGATCCAGCAATGAGCCCAATGTGGGCACCAGGGTGACTTCACACAAGTGGGACAGCATCCAGAGATCTGGCCACAGTAATTTCATTGCAAGAGTGAAGTTAAAGGCCATAACTTTTTGTGTCCTGTAATTTTTACATAAATTGTTCCAATATTCTTTTTTCTTGAAGAACCAATAAATTCCCATAGCCCAGTATTCATGAGTGATAACAAACCAGTATGTGAATTCCTGCACTACTCAGCTAATTCACCCAGAAAAAGCTGTGGATACAGCCCACTGGGCATAAGCAACTCACCAATAACAAACCAGTCTGTGTACACAGGATTGAGGGGCACAGGAAATCCTGTAAGATATCAAATGTCAGAGTGTTATGATCAGTGATGGGTTAAGCAATGGGTTTAATTATATAGGAATAGCTTGATTGACTAAACTGCAATAAATGGATTAAAGGTCCCTTCCAACTCTGATAGTCTATGAGTCTATGAGTCTAAAGTGGTGCACAACTGAATACAGCTTCACTGTCATGCAGATTTTCCTGCTAGAGAAAATGTAGGCTGACTTGAATTTCATCCCATTAGTCTTGGTGGTTGTCCCCAATAATTCCTCTTCCTCCTTAGCATTTATATTCTTCAGATAATGGCATTGGGCAAACATTTGACAGTTTCTAAAAGCCACACCCCCAGTTCATAGAGAGATCCGGGCAAGGAATAAAATTGGCAGAAAAAGAAAACACTGATCCACAGGTGATTTTTGCATTGATCTGTGGGCGCCGGCACTAAGAATGGGGATTTCTGCGGGGAGAAGAGATGAGTGATGGATGCCACAGAGAGGGAAATACAGGATCATACAAGATGATCGGGGGTGGGGGTGAACGGACAGAGCCTCAGTGAGTTCATTAGTGCTGGGGGTTCCGCCTGAGCAGAATAATTTGCAGGATCAGACAAAACGAAGGATCTGCATGAACCCGACGGAATTCGTCATGTGCCTACCATGATTTCTGCTTGCGCATGGTCTCACTTTTCTGTCTTTGTTCTTTAGCTTCGGTGGTGGGGGAGAGGCAACGGTACCGCCCTGTGTTTGGAAAGCGCTTAGCGCTAAATGTAATCTAAGCAATGATTGCCATTAATAAAGGACGATAAGGAGCGGGAACTGAGGGAGTGTGTGTAGAAGGCAGGTGGGGGACCCCAGAAGTGCACAACGGATACAGTAATATCCATTGGGTATAAAATAGTGATTTAATCAAACCACCGGCATCCCCTCCACACTGTCACCAACGTGCGTTAAGGGATGAAGTGCTAAGAACTGGACCTGAAGCAAAATCCCGCATCCATCCAGCTGCCCCTGAACGCGGCGGGATTGAAATCTGAACCTGGCCCCACATTTTGCAAGTGCACTCCCCCCCCCCCGCCCGCAACTATCTAGTAAACTAGATCAGATCCGGTGCCCTACCCCGCCCCCCTCCTCAGCCTTTGGGGCGTCTGGAATTTAGGCATGAATTTAGCAGCTTGACCCCCCCTCTCTCCTGTGCCCAAAGGTGCAGCATCCTTGGTGCTTCCCGGGGAGGGAAGGGGCGTGGGGGGGACGGTGTTGGTGATCTGCAGAGAGGTGCCGGTTTCCTCCCTACGCTGCGGTGGATGTACCGCTACCAGTGGCCGCCGTGGCTCAGCGCTCTGTGTGGCTGGCCGGGATCGCCTCCTTCCCCGGTGCCCCCTGCGGGCAACTCCACCCCAAGCGTGGGTCCACCCGAGCTCAGGCATCGCCGCTTTAAGCGGAGGACCATGCTGGGCGCTGGGGGTGGGGGGGTCCCCGCACCGCCCCTCGCTTCCCCACGTGGTCTCGGTCGGTGCCTGTGAATTTCAATCGCTGGAGGGTCGCTCTTGGTGCAGACACCGGGCGAAGCTGCCGGCGGAGCGGCCGGTCCGGAGCTGAGATCCCGACACCCCCTAGCCGGCCCCAGGCTACCACCTCCGCCCGCCCAGCTGCCGCGTCTCAGCCCGGGGCTGGAGGGTCCCGGCGCCCCGCGCGGCGATGAATGAGCGGCGCCCGGAGCCGGGGAGCGGCGGGGCTGCACCGCCGCCAGGTCCCGGAGCAGCCGAGTGAAGCGGCGGCGGGAGGATGAAGCGGCCGGGCCGGGCCGGGCTGGGCTCGCTGGCCGCGCTCTGGCTCCTGGTGCTGGGCTCGCTGCTGGGGCTCTGGACCGGCTTGCAGCGGGAGCGGGAGCAGGCGGCGGAGCAGGAGCGGCGCTTCCCCGCGGGGACAGCCGGCCGGAGGCAGCCCCAGGAGCAGCGGGGCTGGGGGCGCGGCGGCACGGGAGATTCGGCTCCCGACAGCCGCTCGGAGGGGCAGGGCGAGTCCCGCGGCGCCCAGAAAACTTTCCGAGCGCTGCTCACGCTGCCGGCCGCCGGGGACAGGGGCGAGCCCCTGGAGGGGCAGAAGCAGCCCGCGGAGCCCCGCGAGGGGCCCGGACAAAGCTCGCAGCCGGAGCCCCGGCCGGGGCAGAACTTGGAGCCTGGTTCCAGGGAGCCGCCGGCCCGGGAGGCTCCCGCAGACCCCGCCTCCGCGGTGCAAGGGGGCATCTTCTGGAGCCAGGCGCTGGAGCAGCAGGTGCCCCCGGGCTTCGACCCCGAGCAGGCGGCCTCGTGGTTGGAGACTGCCCGAGCGGCTCGCGTGGCCTCTCTGGAGCGGGGCGGGTGCGGCCGCAGCTCCAACCGGCTGGCCCGGCTGTCGGACGGGAGTCGCGCCTGCGTCCGCTACGGCATCAACCCGGAGCAGATCCAGGGCGAGGCGCTCTCCTACCAGCTGGCCGAGCTGCTGGGCATCCGGCAGCGCCTGCCGCCCATGGCCCTGGCCCTGGTGGAAGCCCGCGGCAGGCAGTGGGGGCAGGTGCGGGACGAGCTGCGGGGCTCGCACTGGGCCGAGGGGGCGGTGGTCAGCCTCACCCAGTGGGTGGACAACTTGACCGACGTGGTGGCCCCCGCGCCCTGGAGATCCGAGGCGGGGTCGGGCAGGAGACTGCAGCCTCTGGCGGCTGGGGAGCTGGGCGGCCTCACCCAGTCCCAGCTGGTGGAGCTGGTGCAGTGGACCGACCTGATCCTCTTTGACTATCTGACGGCCAACTTTGACCGGCTGGTCAGCAACCTCTTCAGCCTGCAGTGGGACCCCAGGGTGATGCACCGGGCCACCAGCAACCTACACCGGGCACCCAACGGGGGCCTCGTCTTCATAGACAACGAGGCGGGCCTGGTGCACGGCTACAGGCTCCTCTCCATGTGGGACAAGTACAACGAGCCCTTGCTCCGCTCCGTGTGCATCTTCCGGGAGGCCACTGCCCAGCGGGTGCGGGAGCTGCACCGCCTGCAGAACGCAGCCTCCGAGCTGCTGAGACTCTACCGGACTCACGAACCCCTCTCCGGCCGGCTGGGCTTCCTGTCCGAGCAGCAGGCGCAGCTGCTGCAGGGCAGGATAGACTTTGTTCACAAGCACATTTTGCACTGCAAAGCCATGGCCACTTCACTGTGATCAGTTTGTCTCTACTGTCTTGTATTTATGTAACCCGAGGGTGAGGAGAGGGTTTTCCCTACTAACCTTTTTGCAGTTGTAACATTTTCTGGGATTCTCTAAATAGGAGACTGAAATAATTCATTCAGGAACCAGTTTCCTCATGGGAAGGAGGTGTAGGCTAGTGGGCTGAGTACAGGACTGGGACCTCCTGGTGGTGGTTGTGTAAAGGGCCCAGCTTCCTCATCTCTGGCTGCTGGAGCCTTTTTGATGGTCCATTTAGTTGGGTGCTTAAAGGACTAGTCCTGTGAGACACTGGAGTCCCCTCTGCACTCCTTTGACCTCACAGGGAGTCAAATGTACTCAGCTACTTAGGAGAGGCACTGGGAATAGGACTGGGCTCTCTACATGGCTTTAGTTGCCTCAATTTAGTTTGAATATTCTCTGCCCCATGAATTACTGTTGTTGGCCTCTGGGAAGGGACCCTAAAACATCTGTCTCTGCTCACTGCATCTGTGAAGCGTGGGTGATAATACTTACCTGCCTGCCTGGCAGGGCTTTTGTGAGGAGTAATTAGTTAATGTTTCTAAAGCGTTCTGAAGTTGAAAAGTGCTATCAGTATTATTATCTCTCTTTGTATTAGTTCCACACTGGGTCTCTTTCCAGAGTTTAAAAAAAAAATCATGTCTCTTAAGTATTTCCCTTAACTCACTCAGTACAACTGCCCACTTAAAAGACAGTGTACAAAACTATTGTCCTTAACTGGCTGGTATCAACTACCTTTCTTCTAATGGAGGCAGGCAGGTACATTTATGGATTTTCTTGTTATGACCATTTATTTTTTTAAAACCTGACATTCATAAACTAAAAACTGATTGTACAGTACAGGAGCCCTTGACTAGCAAAACTGCCGTATCCATGGACTCTTTTCCTATTGGTGTCTCTATCCAGAATGGATCTATTAACTGTTTGTTAATCTTGTCAATGAAAAGTATATAGAGAGTAATATTCCAGTAATATTCCAGTAGTTTGTCATCTTTATTGTCAGAAGCATCTGGTTAATCTGATGGGGTTATAAGTGTCTGTTATTTCTAATCACTGTCATTTGGTTTGAATGCTAAAATAACTGACTAATGGGTGAAAAGAAATTATCCCAGGGTTTTAAATATTGTTATTGTACTAAGACTTTGGACACATTAGTCAACTGGGGGGGAATCAGTTTCATGCACTTTACTTTGACTTTTTATTTTTTATAAGAAAACTTTTATTTTACAAAATCTGCCTTTTCTGTACATTATATATGTTCATAAGTTCTTCTGTAACATACAAAAGAAACTGATATTTCAGTAAAAGGGTCTTAATGTTTTACCTCTTTGTTCCAAATACTTGGTTTGAATTTAAAAAGAACACTTAATCTTCAGGTTTTTTCCAAAGAAAAATAGAGCTCAATAAACTAGCACTACTCCTGATTTACAGCAGGTTAGGAAAGAGAAGAATCAGGCCTTCCAACTTTCCTTTTTCTTCCTTTCCTAAAACCGATTTACTTATTTTAGTGCAAGTTGGTATGTGAACATTCGTGTTTTGGAATAACAGTTCCTGTTCTGAGCCTTAATTAAATGGACTTTAGTGACTTTTATTCTGAAATGTGTTCACCCCCAGTCTTCCTCTGAAATAACTAAATCAGTTTCTTTACATTAACTTGCTTGAGTCAGTGCAACTATGTTGTAGACAACCTCATCATATGTTCAGATAGTGCGCCAACCTGTTACTGCAAGCTCAAGCGCTCCTTTAACAAAAGCATCCTCTCTGGTGTCAGCCCGCTTTCTATCTATACTAGTTTTCTATCTTTTGTGTTTGACTTTATTCATCCTGTATTCACAATTAGGGACCAACTCCAATCACGGCACCAGAAAACTTGTCCAACAAACAATATAATTTAGAAAATTTCCATTGCACTGAGTGTCATAAATTTCTTGGGATTGGGTGTACAAACTAAAAGAAAAATCATACAACTGTCAGTTGGGTTTTTTTGTTTGTTTGTTTATACCAAAAAACAACTTGTAACGGCATTACTGATACAATAATAGACAGTCAAGACACAAAGTAAAGGCCAAAGTTGGGGCTGGGAATCAGACAAATTAAACCCCAGATACAAACTGTGATGCGATCAAACAGGAATACAACCTCTTCCACATCTGGACAGGCACATCTTGGTTGATTCAATGCTTCAGTGTGCTGAATGGTAGCCAGATAAGTAGGTGCTTTCACCGTTATTTGGAGCATTGAATCCCCCATGAATTCAATGAGTACTGCATATGCGCACATTTATACTAGGAGATGGTGTCTCATATCTGTTAATAATAATTCATGCAGGCTAAACCCCACAGCTGAACAGGTTTCTTTGACAGTTTATTCTTTTAATTTTTGTAAGGACAAGAAAACAGGTTCACAAACACATGAATAAACTTGGTACAGTTACAATGTGTAGTGCTCTTTACCAAGTATATTTTTTAAATCTTACAGCTGCCCCAACAGCAGCTTCCACTCAACTGCTTTAACTGACAAGTCTCTTTATTTAACTTGTATTTATAGCTCTCAGCATTTATCTCTCAATACAATGCACAAAATCCCATGTGGCGTCCCTTTTCTATTTACATGACAATGTACAATTTGACTGTGTCATTCTTAATTCTTTAGCACTGTTTGTCAGCATTACTTTGTAGCTCACTCAGATGCAACGTTTCAGTTGTGTTCACCTAATGAAAATACAACTAAATAATAAACCACTGTCATAAATTTTAAACCACAGTGAAGAGCAAACTGCTGTGCCACAAATATCTAAGGTTTCATTTCTGTTTAGTAAGTATTTCTGTAAGTATCAGCACAACTTCAGTTTTGACTGCTAATGAGCAATATATCTTCTTTGCAACGTTTTTCAAACCAGACCCTAGATAATTACACCTTTCAAGAAGAAACATGATTTTCTATTTGATGATTGGTAACTATCTTAAGTTATATATAGGTTGCATGTTAGAAGATGGGGATAGTTATAGGCTAATGATGCTAGAGATAAATCTGCAAGCAACTGGAAGAAATGAGCTTATTCAATAAGGATATAGAAAACCAGCTTGATTGGATTATGACACTTTACTGTGTGCTTTATGTGCTTCAGGAAAATACTAAGAGCCTCAATGCATTTTATTTGTCTGAAGTAAGATCATCTGTCTCTGTGCTAGAAAAAGCTTTGAATTAGCATCAAATTAAGGAAGATTAAGGCTATGTTTAACTCTTCTGTTCAGTTTCTTTAAGGCAGAATAGTCACTTGTAAATTCTTGGTCTGCTACATTCTTTGCATTCCTTCTCAACTTTATATACTGTCTGATGTTTGACTGTCTCTAACCAGAACAAAGAGGTGAACAACTTTTAAACTTTTTGGTGCCCAGTTCTCTTCTCATTTACACCAGTTTAGCTCCTTTTTCTCCCATGGAGTTACTCCTGATTTTCACCAGTGAGAGCAGCGACTCAGGCCCTTCTTGTTTTTGGTGAACAATGACCAGAAGACTTAACCAGGGAGTTTGAAATAATTTCTATGTGTAGCTAAATAATTATATGCCACTGGGCTTTTTGATTCTGATCATACACTGCTGTAGCTTAGAAATAATTTAACTGGACGTCAAAAGAATCACACTCGTGTAAATGAGTTTAGAATAAGGCCTGGGGATTTTAGGCCCTAGTTCAGCAAAACGCTTAAGCATGTACTTAACTTTGAGCACTTAGCAGTCCCACTGAAGTCAATGTAACTACTTGCATGCTTGTGGGCTTATTTGGTTTGCTGCACTGGGGCCTTAATCAACTGTCAATTGTTACATATAACTGGTAGGAAAAGGTAGTTTGAAAATACCTATTTTTCTGGCCAGTCACTGGCTATCCTAAATTTAGTAGCTGGTTTTCCGGTCATCAGAGCTGGATGGACCCCCCCACCCCCCTCACTACTGCCTGACAGCTGTGGCTCAGCTGTAGAAGATTTCAGAATGTGAAATGGACCTCCTTTAATCCCTTATCTCAGAACCCTCCTGTCTGATTATCTTCAGAATTCCTTCCCCCAAAGTCTCCTCTAACTGGAGTCTAAGGGCATAATTCTCCATCGGGCTTAACTCCATTGACATAAATGGAGTTACCCTCAATTTACACCAGTGTGAGTGGAGAGTCCGGTACTAGATTCTTTTCAAGCAGAGATGGGTTTACTCATGGACTTTAGGGTGAGGGTATTACAGTCAGACTTGTAAGGGAAAGTGAGTCATCACTGAGCCCTCGCAGTGCAGTGAGCATCAGAATCTCATTGAATTGAATAGGCTGCCCACTGAGTGAACGGAGCCAGACTGAGATTAGGTGGACAAATGTGCCTGCCACCTCTAGAGCATATCCCTGGCACAAGAGCTGGCAGAAATGGACACAGTTCCTTTGACCGTTTAAGGTCAGGTCATCCCCTTTGAAGATCTTGCCAGTAACTTAGGCCCAGTGCTAAACATAGAGTTATGTTTTGATTCAGTAGTTTACATCACACCCTTAATAGTTTTGTGGTTTATTTTCCTTTGAGGGTTTTTTTATGATAATGGCATTTAGAATTTGCTCACTGCCATGGTAGGTGGTCTAGGACTAGCTTGGATGTGAGATCATATTAAGACTTAATCCCCTCTTGTATGTCATTCCTGCTTACTTTGCAACCACAGCATAAAATTTAACTGCTCCTTCAGAGCCTTGTGCTCTGGATTGAATGCTGTGAAGCTCTGGCAATAATCGCATAGACTTTATAATAAGCAGCTCCTGCTGTGGGTCTGAATGACACTTAGGATTGGTAATGACCTATAAAACTTTTTACCTTGAGGTCACTAGTTTTAATGCAGCTCAGGGCTGTAACAACTGAGGTTTTGTCTATGCTGGGAATTTGTCCTGGTTACAACCATCAACTGCTAGCCACTGGTGTAGCTGCACTGATGGAATTACTTATCGTAGACAGGCAAAGCAATTTGTACTGGTGCAGTTTACCTTGGTTTCAGGATGGGGTAAATTGTACCAATTTGATACACAGCATATAGCAGGTTTCTCAGTCTATGCAAGGGTTTTGCCTCAGTGCAGCTACCCCAGTGGCTGAAATCCCCATGTAGACAAAGCCTCAAAAGCTGTGACCTTGTGAATGGCCTCGTTGAAAGGAATTAGTGTCTCTGTTTGGTTCCCAGTGGAGAGGTGTCCCCATCACAAAAACTACTGCTGCCTCTTTGTTCATTTTATTCTGGAGCATTTCACAACCCAGAAATCCCATTTTTCAGGAAACTTCAGAATGGGGCAACAGTGGAATTCAAACTTTTGCATGTTTTACTATCAAAATTGATTTGCATTATTCACTTGCCAATAGATCTACATTGGAGGGGAGAATAGACTCGTTTTCATTTTTTGTTGTTGTCGAGCAAAACATTTGGGCCACAGTGAATATGGGAAATGAAATGCAGACAACCAGGCACATCTCTCCCCGCTTTCCCTCCTGCAGTTGGCCTCTCCATGTCAGAATTGAGACAGGTTGGCAGAGCGCAGTGTGAAAGCTTGCACACGGCAGAAGCTTTTAGAACTCTACAAATTTCAGCTCTCTTTACCACTTAACTGTGTAGGAACAGGTTAAATATATCTAGCATACCTTTTATATTTTGGCAAAAAGAATGCTCTGCTGCTGGTCTCTGCTAGGTGCAAGATAGAGGCGAGGGCTTTTTAGAAGATGTGTCTTACTGCTTAGTATTCTGCCTGTTACGCTGTGAGCAGGGAGCATTGCCTAGTGCTGAGAGCATGGGTCTGGGACTCAGGAGATCCAGATTGCTAAACCCCAGCTTTGTTTCAGACTTTCTGTGTGACCTATTCTAGTTAGGTTTTTATACTGTGCCTCTCAGTGTAGTATCTGATCGTGTGCGTGTCACTTAACCTCTCTCTGCCACAGTTTTCCCATCTGTAAAATGGGGATTGTCATACTAAGATGTTGTATGAATTAATTCATTAACATTTCCAAAGCACTTAGAGACCCTCAAATAGAAGGTGCTATAGAAAGGCAAAGTATTATTATCAATTGAATGATGCATTTTCACTTTAGATTTTTCGAAGCATTCCTCAAAGTGACAAACCTCTCCATCCAGATCCAATGAAATAATCTCATTGTCACAACAGAGAGTATTCTGATCAAGATGTTCCCCAGAACGGAGTCTGCTCTTCTGCAACGTGCAGAACTTCAGTGCAGCAGGACAGACAAGAAGGGTGTGTATGCTCCAGCACTTAGAAGGAGCAGGCATAGATGCGGGATTGTGTTGCAGGTGCAGTTAAGCGGACCCTGTGCTGTGAAATGGACCCAGCACATCCTGATGTTCAATTGATTGTGACTTTTGAGTTCCAGCAGCACAGAAGACCATAACTGGGATCAACCATGAGGCTGACATTTTATTTTAGTAACTAGAGGTTTTTATTAGCTAGAGGTTAGATTTGAAATGATTCAGCTTATTGCTTGTCTTTTTTTCTCCCCCCTCACATTCCACCAGTAATTCAAAAGTGGCTGAGTGATTTTATCTCAAAATGTGCTCCATTTTACAACAAAACAAACCCCCTTCCCCCCAAAAAAAGCCTATTCATTCCACTGCTGAGCTCTTGCAAAATCCCCTGAAAGTAAGGACAGACAGGCACTTAGCTAAAGTGGTATTAACACACTAATAGCATTAATGTAGCACATAATAGAGGAAGGAGTGAATACATTTTACACTGGTATCTCAAATGTAGCACAAAAGAAGTATGGTTTATTTCTGCATATCTGTAAATTTCAGTTGTAGGAGTAATAATTTTTTAATGGGCCTGTCTTGCTAGCTTCCTCCTTGTGTCCTGCTGTGGGGGAAAGTGCATTAATAAACCATGTTTCAAAGCTGCCTGTGTGATTTTTTTCTTATGTGTACGATTTTTTTGGAGTTGAGGTGGGAACCTATTCACTGTATTTGTTTAAATGACTGCAGTTAGTCAATTTCCCTCAGTTTGGCTGGGTCACCTTCACACTCCTAGAAGTTTTAAGCAGCATTTAATTTTTTTCCTGATAAGAGAAACCAATTGTTTCCTTTGATTTGTTAAAATTATACAGAATTTACACTGGTGTCAAAAGGTTTTGTATTGTTGCAATGCAAAATCATGTGACATACATTATGGATGAATGTGGATTGACATCAGTGGTTTTATTCTCCTTTCCCTCCAGTTGTACAGCAGAGTAACTATTCACATCAATGAAGATATTCCTGATTTACAACCATGGGAGTTCAAAATCAGGCCCCACTACCACTTGCAATTTGTTATATAAAAGTAGGCTAAATTATGTTCTCATTTACACCCAGGAAGGGCTGAGAGCATGAATTTGGCTGCAATTTGGAGCTAAAAGCTGCTGCTGATCATATCAATGGCAAGTATTATTTATTACATGGTTTTATCTTGCTTGCTGTTAACAATGACAAGGAGACTAACAGCAGTACTCCCTGCTCCTTCCTCTGCTTGCAAGCCAGCAGACTTCCAGGAGCCCAACTAAACAGAGAGTTACAAGAATCAGGACGGTAGGACATTTTATGATCTGCTGTATTATGGGATATTTCAGACTATATCAAAAAGCAAGGCAATCATCTGCAGGCTCGTAAAACAATTATCTGTGTAGAAATCTATCAAATGTAGCCTGGGGGGGGGAGATTTACGCTGGGAAAGTCCATATAGGGGCCCAGTTATATTACTGTCAGACTCATAAAAGAGGTTACTGGGTGGCATTCAGTTATTACCCTTCAGGAAATATACCACAGCATGGAGGGGCACAGGAAATGACCTGGAGCCTGGTAGAAACAACTAGTGGGATGCTGCCTCAATGCCATAGACCCCTAAGGAATTTCATAGAAGAACAGTAATAAACAAGAAATCTGAGACTCAGACGTGGAAGAGCCCTACTGAATCATCAAATTCATCCCTCCATATGGTCTCTGGTCAATGCAGAATTTCTTTTCCTACAGTATATCCTCCAGGGTTTTGCCCAGTCTAATCTCAATTGACTCATATGATTGGGATTTCCTCAGTTTCTCCCGAGAGACTAACATTCCACAGTCTAACAGACCTCATGGTTAGGAATATTTCTCCTCCCGATATTTAACCTCAGTCTTCCCTTAGAAAAGTTCTTCTTGGAGGATAGAAGGTTCTTAAATAGGAAGGACTAAAAAATAATTGATAGAACAAATTTGCCAAGGAGGAGCTGAGTCATTTCAGTTGATGTGGTATCCTCCTGAGGAGAGGTGCTGTATAAATGTAGGAAATTATTACTTCAGACTGTAACAAGGAGAATAGATCCTTACTGTATATTTACGTGTATGAACAGCAAACCTGAGAGACTTGAAGGTGTGATATGGATGAAAGCTTCCATTATGGATGTTAATGAGGTTCTTCAAGTGTCTGTCAGCTATTGAACAAAGGATGTCAACTGATGACTGGCAGCTTTCACACCAGCTTGTGATTTACAGTGAGCTGCTGCTATGTTTCAAACTTTTAAAAGAAAGACAGGTTTCAGAGTAGCAGCCGTGACAGTCCCATTGGACATGGAAGGCTTAAAGGAATGTTGCTAGTTGCACCTCATGTTTTTAAAAAGCAAATTTCCTTCCTTATGTTGCTAATACACTTAGATTATTAAAACTGGAGATAAAATAAAAATGTAATTTACTGGTCAGCACACTGCCTATGTAGTTAGTTTACTTTTTGTACTTCATTCAACTTATATAATGGAAATCAATGAAGCACTCTATATTTATAGTGAGTTTCTAATCTGTTTCATTTTCCAGTCTTCTTCTTCTTTAGTAGGATGTTGCAGAATCTGGGCTGTGGATGTTATCCCTTGAAAATTAAACTGTTTCTGTTGAAATGAAAAAAAATCATGAAAAAATTTCCATGGATGTTATTTTGTAAAATGATCTCTTTAGAAAACCTATATTTTGATCTAAACTCATCTATATCTTTTTAATTCTACATTTTTCAAGCTCTCAGCTTGAGCTCCTTCATGCTGGAGGGAAGGTAGAGAAATGATTCACACTCAGACACTTATCTGCCATGAAACTGCATAGAAACAGAATAGAACCATGTTTTGGGTAACAGGGCTTTTGATTATAAGTTCTGCAAGACATTTATAATGCTGCCCTTGAGCATATAAAAGAGGCTCAGGCCAGGGATGGTATAAACACCAAAGTACATTTCTAACAGTTGGTTGACAAATGGGTAACATATTGCTGCTCATAGTTCACCAATTCACATAAAATGTCAAAATTGAACTTGGATCAAAACAGCTGTAAGCACAAATGTTACTTAAGAAGTCTTTCTTTGGCTCTGGATGAAAGCCGCTCAGAACCAACAACACCCAAACCTCTTCCTCCCTCACTTCAGTGTGACAATGGCTCCTCATGCCACTAAGCTGGCAGCAAGACTGTACAGCATATTAAGACAGGAGTAAAACAGATGGACAAAAAAACAGTAAGCTCCATGATAACTCTACCAGCGTGCCTGCAAGATATCGTCAGAGGGATGGTAGGTGATGTAGAATTTTGAGATGGACTTTTCCAAAAGCAGTTGTGCTGTCTTCTACAAACATAATATTACTCTGCAGGTTTGACTGACTAAAGCTGCTAGCAGCATAAGATTCTTTTTCTGCGTTCTGATAGTTGCTCACTGATTTTATCCAAAATAAGTGGGAAATTTGGCTGACATTTTCCAGTACGACTGGATGGCAAAAACCAAGCTTTCTGTATATTTACTTCATGAAGGTAGCAAAGAGTCCTGTGGCACCTTAGAGGCTAACAGACGTATTGGAGCATAAGCTTTCGTGGGTAAAAACCCACTTCGTCGGATGCATGTATTCACCCACGAAAGCTTATGCTCCAATACGTCTGTTAGTCTATAAGGTACCACGGGACTCTTTGCCACTTTTATAGCTCCAGACTAACACGGATACCCCTCTAATTCATTAAGGTAGTTATTGATTTACACCAAACTTGCACCTTTCTCTTTGTCAGTGTCACATTCCTCCTCACAGTGAAATTAACAAGGGTTTTACACATCAAATTGGTAGCATTTGTATCAGGGTATTTTAGAGCCATGCCAAAGGTGTCTCCCCTCTTCATCCTTTTTGGAAAAACTATTTTCCATCAAGGTCCTTCCTTTTAGCTTTTTACTATTTCAGCTACCACTAATATTAATAATAATGCTCAGATTGACCCCCCCACACACACACCTTAGATAGTGTAGAATGGGGCCTCTGCTGTCTACATGGCACTCCACCACCACCCTTGGACTCTGTGGAGGCCCTTCCACTGGGATTCCATAATGCTGAGACTCTGTGAGACCTTATGGGTGGGGCTGGAAGGGCAAGGATTAGGAGATCATCCATCTCCTTGATGCCATTCTCTGCTCAGATCCCAGATTACTGCACAGAAGTCTAAGAAGGGGTTCATGAAGTTTGTAGCTACTTGATCTCCCGCTTGGTTGCCTCCATGGCTGCTAGTGAGAAGTTGTATGAGGACTCCGGGCAACAGCAGCCTGGCTCTTATTGGAGCCATACTGCCAGTAGGGAATAGGTAGATGGACATCATAGAATCATAGGACTGGAAGGGATCTTGAGAGTCCCCTGAACTCATTGCAGGACTAAGTATAATCTATAGATCTACCCATGGACAATCTGACCACAATAATCATTACAAAACCTCCAAAACACCTTACCAGAAAAGGGCTAGCTAATGAGAGAGACCTTGCAGTATGCCATAAAGGGCAAAAAACTTGGACTTTGTCAGTCCAGCTGAGGAAATGGACTCCAGAGCTACCTGTCTCTTAACAGAAAATGTCCTGTTCCCAGCTTCCAGACATTTTATCAGGAGGCTGTTATCTCAAGTAACTCAGCTTATTTCGACTAACAGGATGGAACACTCTCTAATGAAAGGAGGATGTAGGTAAAAAGTATTATGTTCATTTTGTGAAGGGGAAACTGAGGCACAGAGCAGGTAAGTGACTTGCCCAAGGCCACAGTGTGAGCTAGTAACATATCTAGAAATAGAAACCAAGAGTATGGACTCCTAGTCCCTTGCTCAAATCATTAAGCATGCTACGCCTCCCACAGCATATAGACAACATTCACACTCATCTGCACTTTGCTACAGGTTCTCAGATGCCAACATTCTCAATACATATAAATGCATGCTGTAATTTAAACCTTTTTTTAGGACATGAGCCTGTGCTACATGCCCCCTTCTATTTGCTGCACTGGGATAAGAGGACATGCCCACACAGAGACATGCTGCTCCAGAAACTCTCTCAGACACCACTTATGGTGATATATTGAAGATGACAAGTTACTTTATTATACAAATGCAAATAGGTATTTACTTCACTGTTACCTTCCAATGTGATGGCATTTTAATGGTCCCCATAAGCTTCTTTCACTTACAGCAAGTATCAGTATGCTCACAGTCATCAAGAGAATTTATTCTCAGATAGGGGGAGTGTGCTCATAGAATGACTTTAAAAATGATCATGCTGCCTGATATGGATTATTCACAAAGTTTGTTAGCATTTCATTTTTCAGTTTGAATAATAGCACAATAAATATAGGTTTGTCAAATGGATTCCTTTATGCAATGAGATATGACAGCATCCTCCAGTCTTGACTTTTAACATTTTATGTGTTCACAAATCTTCCAGAAATTTGTGAAAAAAGGCAAATATAAGGAGAAGAGAGCAGCATCTGTATACCACTGTCAGCGACCTGTGATACAGCATGAATATATAATAAAAAATAAGAATACTTAATAATATAGCACATCAAAAACTCATCAATAGTAACATAAATGCAGTGATATTAACAATGTAATATTAAGGCTTTGCACTTCTATAGGACCATTCATGCATGGATACTAAAGTGGTTTACAAACATGAATCAAGCCCCTTGCAAGAAGTATATTATTGTCCTTATATTACAGATAGGAATACCAAGATACACTGAAGTTAACTGATGTGCCTAAAGGAAGTTAGTGGAAGGGTCAAAAAACAATAAATCTAAGTGAAGTGAGGGATGTTTAAGCTGGAGTAACTTATACAGGTTCCTCCATGTAAGTTACACCAACCTTACACTCCCTCAGACTCACATCACTTATCAATTCACAGCCCTTTACAAAGCTCTTCTGAATATGTCCCACTGGGCCAATGGGTTTGTCTACATGAAAAAAAAGTTGCACGGTTGTAACTAAATCTACTGAATGTTAAAGCTGGCAAACGAATGCTCAGGTAGACAATGATGATTTCATGTTGGAGAATTATGCTTGTTTGGCCTGGAAGATAAAGATGATTTCTATTGAAATTTGAAGTTGGCTAATGGGTTTAGCCAAATTCAGCACCTCATATACAGTGGTGCTGCTAGTAGGGGTACAGTCATACCTCCTGGCTTGAAGTAGTAATAACAAACACCAAAGACTTGGTTTCCATGACTTCCATCAGCAGCACCCCGGCATAAACACATATGTATATATATTGAACAATGACAAAAGGAAGCACTGGTAAGATTCAGTGAAATGTAACCACTTGGCTAGACACATCCAAATGTAGGACCTGATTTTCTACTGTCTTGCCCCTTTTGTAGTAATTTGCCTCTGTGTAATGTGGGTGTAAAACTAAACTGAATCAGAATGGTAGCATGTTAGTCCCACTTTGCACTCACTTTTTGTTGGTGCAAATAATAAACAAGGGGCAAGGCAGCAGAGAATCAGTCCTGTCATTTTTTTTTTTAATATGCACTGTATGCTATTGACTACCTAATTTAATTAAGGTAAAATACTATATTGGATTGATTATTTTAAAAGAAAATAAACCTTTATTAGCACATAAAGATAATGAAATTAAGTAATGACAAGTAGGTGAGACCTCTACAGATCATTTGATAACAAATGCAATTTAATGGCAAGTGTCATCTATTGTTGTTAATGATTCCACTACTCAGGAAGGAATAGGGAAATCTAATTCTGATCTGACTCACTCCCAGTTTTACAGTCTGGTTCTTCTGCTTTATACCAATATAAGTCAGAGTAGCATCAGGTTTTGGAACTTATTTAACCCAGCACAAAGCTTTCCTGAGATTTGATCCTAGCCTGCTTTCAAATATTTTTCTTCTTTTTCCCACTGTTGCTTTTTGAAAATATTTATTTTCTTTGTGGATGGCTCTCCGGTTAGGACTAAACGGCTCATAACGGCAGCTAAGGCAGCCCGCAGCATTCAGATGCTCCTCACAGAGCCTCAAGTTTTGCTCTGTCAACACTTTTCTTAAGTGTGTTGCATTAAGAATTCTGTATGACATGTTTCCACCTAAAGGCAAAGTCTTCTTTTTCTCTCCTCTCTCTCGCTCTCTGACTTGAAACTTGAAGTCTTTTCACATCAAGTATTTAATTTTTCTTTGTTTGGGATAAAATGGTATGTAAAATATGTGTTTCCATGGATGCAAAACCCACAGAGCTTATTGATCCTCTTGCACAGGTAGTTTTCAACCAGGTAATCTAGCATTATACAGTATTAAGGCATGGATAGGGATGGGGCAAGGAGAAACAGCTTTTAAATTTTATGCAAGGTAGCCTGTTTCCTCTTGTTTTTTCCTACCCCCCCCCCCCCGATATTCTGGTTTAACTTGGATTTAAACTTGGAGAGTGGTCAGTTTAGACCAGCAGGAGAGTGAGTTTGTGTGTGTATGGGGGTGGGGGGGAAGTGAGAGAACCTGGATCTATGCAGGAAATAGCCCGACTTGATTATGTAAAGAGTTGTCACTTTGGATGGGCTAGCACCAGCAGGAGAGTGAATTTGTGTGGGGGGGTGGAGGGTGAGAAAACCTGGATTTGTGTTGGAAATGGCCCACCTGCTGATCACTTTAGATAAGCTATTACCAGCAGGACAGTGGGGTGGGAGGAGGTATTGTTTCATATTCTCTGTGTGTATATAAAGTCTGCTGCAGTTTCCACGGTACACATCTGATGAAGTGAGCTGTGGCTCACGAAAGCTCATGCTCAAATAAATTGGTTAGTCTCTAAGGTGCCACAAGTACTCCTTTTCTTTTTTAAATTTTAAATTCACTCTGCTTGAAGGAAATGTATTGAAATAAATTTTAAAAAAGCCTTTTATCTAAAAGGAGAGTTGGCTGGACTGGTTTTAAATGTGTTGAGCAACATTCCTTTGTCAGGATTTAATTTTTCTTTCCCTGTATATTTTTTTAAATATCTTCACTGATAAAGACTGACAGCAGAACTCTTGTGTTTCCCAATGACTGAGTGGGATTGTTTGCCTTAAATAGGTTCCTAAACCAACTGCTTCTTTCTGACTCATTTTAAAACTGACATTTTCCCACACTGAGCCTGAGGTGGAATCCATGCGAGACTTTGAGGTACATTATGGATCAATGCTCAATTACTCCGTTTGCACCCCCTTCCAAAAATACATGTTCATGTTCTGTAAAAGCACCATAAACATGTATCTAAGAAGCTTGTCATGGAATCCCTCCTCATACCAGATGACCCCAGCTAAGAACTATATGAAGGCATTGGTGGCACATCTGGGGTCATACACTCATAAATATGTAGAGCGTGCAGTTCCATCCCAGTGTCCTGTTCCAGAATGTCCTTTTGTGACTCCTGATTAAGAGGGCCTGTGAAATGGCTTCTTTGTAAGTTTCGCATAGGTAGCGGAATGAGAGAGGAAAAGTTCTGTCCTGCAGTTCCTCACAGGGCCCCAGGTTTTGTTTGTTTTTCAGTCTGATCTTTTAATCAGCACCTATATTTGGTTTCACCCTTTGAGCAGTAGGGCTCACTAATTGCACATCCCTAACTCTTATCATTATGGCATTTGCCTGCTGCATTCTTAATAGATCCCTAGTAGTGGGTCTACAGTAGGAGGGTATTCAGCAGGGATATGAATAGCCTGAAGTTTGATTCTGGGCTCTGCTCTGCCTGATTTGCTTTGCTCCAGCAGCCGCTGACTGAGTGCACACAGCGCCATTGGTGCACACAGCGGCTTTTGTGTAGGGGGAAACTGGTTGATGCAGAGCCATCAAAGTAGCTCTGCCATCTCTCCTCTTGACCCTAGTGTAGAGGGTGCTGTCTGTTAGGTAAAGAGTGAGTAGCAAGGGCATCCTCACACCCCACAATACCTGGCTGTCAAAACAGCCCATTGGGGCTGTTGCTAATTGGGCATAATAGCAGCCCCCAGGGCAAGCCCCGCCCCCTGCCAGTCACAGGATTAGGGTAACACAAAGGTGGTGTCAAGTATCTCTAATAGTTCTCAGGGTATCCAGGACTGTGAGACACTTTGTTACCTCCTGCTTGTGCTTAGTTGGCTGTCGGCTTCCTAACCTAGCCCCTCAAGCACTCTCCTCTGGGCTAAGCCAGCTCTTACTTTGCATTGCAGATTAATAATAGGTGCACTCCAGAACTTGCGTCTTTCTGAAGCATTCCCCTGTGTGGAAAAGAGGAGACTAAGGGGGGATATGATAGAGGTATATAAAATCATGAGTGGTGTGGAGAAAGTGAATGAGGAAAAGTTATTTACTTGTTCCCATAATATAAGAACTAGGAGCCACCAAGTGAAATTAATGGGTAGCAGGTTTAAAACAAATAAAAGGAAGTTCTTCTTCACTCAGCACACAGTCAACCTGTGAAACTCCTTGCCTGAGGAGGTTGTGAAGGCTAGGACTATAACAGGGTTTAAAAGAGAACTGGATACATTCATGGAGGTTAAGTCCATTAATGGTTATTAGCCAGAATGGGCAAGGAATGGTGTCCCTAGCCTCTGTTTGTCAGAGGGTTGAGATGGATGGCAGGAGAGAGATCACTTGATCATTCCCTGTTAGGTTCACTCCCTCTGGGGCACCTGGCATTGGTCACTGTTGGTAGACAGGATACTGGGCTGGATGGACCTTTGGTCTGACCCAGTATGGCCATTCTTATGTTCTTATATCCAGCCCGTCACTGGCTACTCACAGAAATACTAGGTCTGCTGTCCACAAAGAAACAGTGTATGCACCACATTGTAAGATTCAGCTCAAGACCAGCACTTCGCTTAACACCATAGCACTGAGACATACTGATAATAAAAATAAGAATACCTTCATAATCAAAGATTCATAATTCAAGTGGTTGTGAGTAAGAATATTGGAAACAAATGGTTATATATAAAACAAAATCATAACACACTTGCTAGAGACTAAACTTAACTATCAGATAAACCTGTCTAGAAAAGTTTCTCTCAATCAAAGTCTTTTGCAGCATTTCCAACCAAGATTGGCTGAGATTTTCATGAATGTAAATGTGCTGCCCATTTATTTCCTAGGTGCAGGAAGAGGGGATGTCTTCTTTGCCGCCTATCCCCAAAGTTCATTGTCTATCCTTGTTTTTCCTGTGTGCTGTTTTTCCTATGTGCGGCATCTCTATTGATTTAACATGTCATTGTTAACATCTGACTTTGTATGTAAATGGGCATCCATTGTGTTAGCTTATAATGCTTAATTTACATCCTGACAGAGAAAGAAACATTTCTTACCTCCTGTCTGGAGGACTAGTTTTTCATCTCAGCCTTGATACAGACTTTAAAACTATATTTGCAATATATACATAACTCCTTACATACTGTCTGTATGTACATTTCACAATGATATTAATGACCCATGGGACCCTGGCTTTCATTTAAGACCTCTTGTGACATTCTTTGGTGGACTAGACTGTACATACCAGAATCAGGATATTCTTGTAAGCCCTTTGCCAGTTGGCATTAAGGGGTTCTTGAATCACAATAACGTGTGCCAGCTCTGCCCCCAACAAGTTCAAGAGCATTGACTCTATACTGTAGAATCAGGGCTTGGGTGTCTGAAAGGGGTAACAGAGAGATACAGTTACTCCCAACTGAGGGCATTCTTTAGGGGCACAATTCTGCTCCTTTGGAAGCCTCCCTCTCTCTCTGACTGAGATCTAGGATCTTCCTGAATTCTAATCTAAGTGTGCTCACAGGTTTGATCTGTGGCCTTGGACAAGTCATTTAGCATGTCTGCCACAGGTTTTCCATCGGTAAGTAGGACTAATTCTATTTAAGTACTGCACATGAGAGTTGTGAGGAGTAACTAAAGTCTGTACAGTTCTGTAGGAGAACTAAATATTAGCATTACATGACACTGTGTACATTCTTTGTTTTTATGGCCACAAGTCTGGCATGCCCACATTACCTGGCAGTTGTGGTTTATGGCACTTGGTATAACCCAAACAGCTCATAAGAACACCTTTCAATTCCATAGAGAAACAGGCAGGAAATTTCTGGTTCATATATACTTTAAAAAATACTTTATAAAATCCCTCTAAGTTAATTTAAACCTTATTTTGTAATATCCTTTGTATTTTTGTGGCTTCATCTCCTTTCATTTCAGCAGTAGCGAACTTGCATTAGAACATCAATTTGCCCATCATAATTACATTGGACTGTGGCCTCCATAGAGCTGCACTAAAATTGTTTCTTTTCATTTTGTCTAAAGAGTGTAACATTGCCGCCATAGACTTGGACCATAATTGGTTCATTTCTTTCCAAATCATCTCTTCCCAGTAGGTTGAATAATAATTTCTTGCACTCATTCCTTACTGCTAGATACATAATCAATCCAATCCAAGCTTCAATCCAGCTCAGAAGGCAAGTTCTTAGTTCAGTACCCTCTGTGACAGGATCCCCAGGTTGCAACCTGGGACTGTACCCCCAAAACTCCTCCACCCTGGGCTCTCTCTCAATGCGTTGCTAATGACAAGCAGAAAGCCCCTCCAGGCGCTGTGATCACTCAACACAACCGCATGTTGAGCCCCACACTCAGCTATATTAGAAGATGAGCAGTGCAAATTTATTAATAATTGGTTCACCACTTCATCAATGTAAAGTGGATATACACCAGCCTTTGCAAACCTGAGCACATTTGCCACACATTAAAGGAAATTTATTGACTACAAAAGATAGTTTTTAAGTGATATTAAGTGACAGGCAAAAAGTCAGTTAATTACCAAAACAAATAAAATATAAGCACAGTCTAAACTCTCAACCCTATTAGACTGGGCAACAATTAGACTAAGCAGTTTTTCTCACCCCACTGGATATTGCAGTCTTCTCTGCTGGAGTCTTCAGTCTTCTTCTCAGTGTCTTTGTTGCTTGCAGCATAGGTGGGGGCAGGAGAAAGGCGAAGCATGGGTCTGCTGTGTTCTGATTTATACCTTCAGTCCCATGTGCTTCAGGAACACACAAGTCCAGGCATGTCTGGGGGGCATTGCTGACTCTCCAGGCAAGGTTGAGCAATTCCCCTGGTGTGGCCTTATGCTGATGAGTCATTGAATTGTAGCTCCCTTGCTGGACAATGGTTGTTGATGGGTTGTCTGACACCCCGCTCGGGTGTTGGTTACTTTCCTTGCTGTTGCCTCTGGGGAGCTAATATCTGGCTGATTCCCCAACTTACAGCACGTTTTAGGGACAACCATACAACACAATTCTCATAACTTGTGCATAATGATATACATATATGGATAGAGAAATGACTTTCAGCAGATCATAAGCTTGCCCCTGATACCTTACAAGGCCTGCTTTATATGTAAGATCCCGATTATATAAAAATAAGGCATACAGGGGGGTTACAGGCTGCTCCCCCGCAGAACAGAATGTCACACCCCCTATATAAAAAAAAAGTAGGGCACATCAGAGGAACCTGATCAACAATTTGCCTGGTTAAGCATGTGGAACTGTTGTACCTGCTCCAAAGGAACCTGGAGCTAAATAAGCCTGGTGCCGGAATGAGATACTTATTCAAGAAGACAGGGTTCAGAGCAGCAGCCGTGTCAGTCTGTATCCGCAGAAAGAACAGGAGGACTTGTGGCACCTTAGAGACTAACCAATTTATTTGAGCATGAGCTTTCCTGAGCTACAGCTGCATCCGATGAAGTGAGCGGTAGCTCACGAAAGCTCATGCTCAAATAAATTGGTTAGTCTCTAAGGTGCCACAAGTCCTCCTGTTCTTTTATTCAAGAAGAGTGATCCCTCTACTTTTGGGATGAAGGAGACATTAGGATATATGCAGAATGGATGTTAGCCATTGATTTCTTTGTTTCACACTTCAGAACATTATTTTCCAATAGGGCTGTCAGACCCTGATTACTCATGAGGGCTACGGTAGCAGAAAACTGCATTCTTCTTTCTAACTGAATTGGGGCTTTAATAAAGCTATTGTATTTGACCACCAGCTTAGGAAACCGTAATGTCACACAATAAGAAAAAATCACTAAGGTTCATTGAACACATCACTCGTCTCTAGCTTCTGCCACCCTAGACAGAAGAGGAAAATTCTCTTTCTGTAATTGAAGTCTACATAACTGTATATTTAATTTTCACCTCCAGCACTTTTTCCAGTAAACTGTGTGATGTTTGCTAATTTCCTCTTAAAACCCGAGGTAATGCACACTTAAAGGGGCTGTCCTGCCTGTCAGCAGGAAAATAATTATCTGGGTTCCTTGAAAATAAAAACTTGCTTCTTCTCACTCAGATGGCTCTATTGGACCTGGGTCACCTCCCAAATACTTCCCATGCCCACAATGGTCTAAAGTGGACCTTGTAGATAGAAATATCATTACATTTTATTCTAAAATCGCTGAAGAGCAGAGGCACTGTGGCAACACACACTTTCCCTAGCCATGCCCCCAATATGTCACCTACTACAGGGACTGTAAAATATTCTCCCCTATCCAGGGACTCTGCAGCAAGAATTCTTGGATTGAGAGTTAAGCTGGCTTTCCTCCTGTGGTGTTAAGCAGGAGGAATGAGGTGCTTTAAAGTTCTTTGGACTAACGCCTTACTTTTCTAGGGAAGTAAATAGGCCAGGAAATGCCCAAAGCCATGGAAATTGTTGTGTACTTTCCCTTTCTTGAAACCTAGATCTGGATCCAAATTTTATAGCTAGCCTAATCTTTATAATGGGCTGTACAAAACCCCCATTTCCAAACACCTCAAAGATTGGGGTGTTCAAAATCTGCTTCTGGATCCAGATGGTTGTGGTTTGAGATTGTCTCTAGCTACAACTGAGAATAAATCCTGGCCAAATTCACCCTTGTAGAAACTGAGGCAAACTTGTGAGTCCTGCTGCTGTGGAAGCCCACTTCAATCCCCATCAAGTTCAAGAAACAGCTTACTCTCCTGCCGGCAAGCAAAAGTTGAACCACTTTTGCTAAGATCACATAGAAGACTTAAGCGCAGCATTGCAATGCCTGACCTTAGGTGCCCTACTACTCCCTTATGGAAAAAACAGCTCCCAGTTAGGTGGTCAGGCTCCCTACACAATGCATGGAGAGAGTTAGGTGCCTGAGAATGGGATCCATAAAAGCCAGCATGCTGAGCAGGGAGCCACCTAAGCTACATGATAGGAAAATGATGAGGAGAAAGGTGTGGCCTAAGCCCCTCTTTCCCCCAGAAAGGCATGTAGACACCTAACTCTGGGCCAGAAGGAGGCACTTCTCTGTACTTGGGATTCGCAGCTGTCAAGGTTCCCTCCCCACTCTGAACTCTAGGGTACAGATGTGGGGACCAGCATGAAAGACCCCCTAAGCTTATTTCTACCAGCTTAGGTTAAAAACTTCCCCAAAGCACAAATCCTTCCTTGTTGTTGGATGGGTACTGCCGCCACCACAAAGTGAGTTAGACAAAGATTCAGGAAAAGGACCACTCGGTGTTCCTGTTTCCCTGAAATATCCCCCCAAGCACCTTCACCCCCTTTCCTGGAGAGCAGGGCCAGCTCTAGGATTTTTGCTGTCCCAACTCCACCCCTTCCCCAAATCCCCAGCCCTGCCTGCTCTCCCCATTGCTTCCTGCGGCTCCCACCCCCTCCCACAACCCCCCACCTTAGCTCACCAGCCTGCTCCCCTGAACACACCGCTGCTCAGCTTTTCCCCCCTCCCTCTCAGGCGAGGGAGATGCAGTGCATTCAGGGGAGCAGGCGGAGCGGAGGTGAGCAAGGGCGGGGGGGAGCGCAGGAAGTAACAGGAGGTAGAGGAACCTCTCCCTGCCCCAGCTCACCTCCGCTCCACCACCACTGCCTCCCCCGAGTGCGCTGCCGCTCGGCTTCTTCTCCCTCCCTCCCAGGCATGCCGTGCCAAACAGCTGTTCCGAGCAGGGCAAGCCTGGGAGGGAGGGGGGAGAAGCGAAGCGGCAGCGGCGTGCTCAGGGGAGAAGGCGGAGGTGAGCTGGGGCAGCGGGGGCACATTTCTAGGGGCAGCATGGCCGGCGCCACAATACCGCCCTGAGAAATGTGTCGCCCCAAGCACCTGCTTGTTTTGCTGGTGCCTAGAGCCGGCCCTGCTGGGGAGGCTTGAGAATAATCTACCAACCAAATAGGTAAACCAGATTCTTAAAAAACAGAACTTTATTATAAAGAAAAAAAAGTAAAAGACACACCTCTGTAAAATCAGGATGGAAGGTAACTTTCCAGGGTAATCAAATTCAAAACACAGAGGATTCCCCTCTGGGCAAAACTTTAAAGTTACAAAAAAAAAAAACCCAAACAAACAGGGATAAACCTCCCTCTTACTACAGGGAAAATTCACAAGCTAAAAACAAAAGATAATCTAATGCACCTTGCCTTATTTACTTACTCTTTTTGCAATATTGAGACTCATTTTAGGAGAAGGAGTTTTCTGACCTGATGCTTCTCTGCTTCCCCAGAAAACACACAAACAAAGACCACAAACAAAGCCTTCCCCCCAGATTTGAAAGTATCTTCTTTCCCCATTGGTCCTTTTGGACAGGTGCCAACCAGGTTATTTGAACTTCTTAACCCCTTACAGGTAAGGAGGAATTGTGGGCTACCCTTAGCTGTATGGTTGTGACAACAGCCGTGAATCCTCTCCTGGAATTAGGCATCCTAAGCCTTTTCTCTCAAAAAAATGAGGAGGAGGAGCTGTGGCCCTTATTTATAACCTTGAGCCCAGTGGTTAGAGCACTCATCCAGGGTGTGGAAGACCATAGAATCATAGAATATCAGGGTTGGAAGGGACCCCAGAAGGTCATCTAGTCCAACCCCCTGCTCGAAGCAGGACCAATTCCCAGTTAAATCATCCCAGCCAGGGCTTTGTCAAGCTTGACCTTAAAAACCTCTAAGGAAGGAGATTCTACCACCTCCCTAGGTAACGCATTCCAGTATTTCACCACCCTCCTAGTGAAAAAGATTTTCCTAATATCCAATCTAAACCTCCCCCACTGCAACTTGAGACCATTACTCCTCGTTCTGTCATCTGATACCATTGAGAACAGTCTAGAGCCATCTTCTTTGGAACCCCCTTTCAGGTAGTTGAAAGCAGTTATCAAATCCCCCCTCATTCTTCTCTTCTGCAGGCTAAACAATCCCAGCTCCCTCAGCCTCTCCTCATAACTCATGTGTTCCAGACCCCTAATCATTTTTGTTGCCCTTCGCTGGACTCTCTCCAATTTATCCACATCCTTCTTGTAGTGTGGGGCCCAAAACTGGACACAGTACTCTAGATGAGGCCTCACCAATGTCGAATAGAGGGGAACGATCACGTCCCTCGATCTGCTCGCTATGCCCCTACTTATACATCCCAAAATGCCATTGGCCTTCTTGGCAACAAGGGCACACTGCTGACTCATATCCAGCTTCTCGTCCACTGTCACCCCTAGGTCCTTTTCCGCAGAACTGCTGCCTAGCCATTCGGTCCCTAGTCTGTAGCTGTGCATTGGGTTCTTCCGTCCTAAGTGCAGGACCCTGCACTTATCCTTATTGAACCTCATCAGATTTCTTTTGGCCCAATCCTCCAATTTGTCTAGGTCCCTCTATATCCTATCCCTGCCCTCCAGCGTATCTACCACTCCTCCCAGTTTAGTATCATCTGCAAATTTGCTGAGAGTGCAATCCACACCATCCTCCAGATCATTTATGAAGATATTGAACAAAACCGGCCCCAGGACCGACCCTTGGGGCACTCCACTTGACACCGGCTGCCAACTAGACATGGAGCCATTGATCACTACCCGTTGAGCCCGACAATCTAGCCAGCTTTCTACCCACCTTATAGTGCATTCATCCAGCCCATACTTCTTTAACTTGCTGACAAGATTCAGATTGCCCCTCTGCCTGATTCAGAGCAGGGATTTTAATCACACCTGAGGAGAGCATCCTAACCACTGGGCCATGAAGTATTCTGGGGGGGTCTCTCTCAATTTCTTCTGTTGAAGCTGTTCCACTTTGTATAAATAACTAAATATTCATTGGGCTAGATGAAGAGTGAGAATGACTCTGTGTTCTAGTGCTTAGGGCACTCACCTGGTACATAGGACTCAGACTAAAATTCATGTCCCTGTTGAACTTGAATCTCCCAAAGTTAATAGGGGCCCACTACCACTTGTGTTCTGTTAGCTGACCTCTGAGAATGCCTACCAGATTGGGTCCTGCAGGTCAGATAGGTGGGGAAATGCATAGTTTGAGGATCCTGCCAAGGCTTAGGTATTTGTATGATGGGACTGAGGCAGCTGTGCACATGCCCTGAGGTAGATCTTTACATGCCTAATGGACTGTACCAGCAGAAACTTACAGAATTAGGTGGCAGCTACAGAATTAGGTGGCAGCTGAGCAGGGGTTTTGAAGATCTAAATTTTGGACTTAGGTGTCTAAAATAGCAGTTAGGTGTATAAATCCCTTTGTGGATCTAGTCCTTTAGCCCTAAAAAAGGGCACACTGGATCTTATTGAGTACAATGTTTCAGTACAGCATTAATAAAACCAAATGTCTTCAAGGAAAAATTTGATACAACTAACAATGTTACATTAACTTTATTTCAATGTAATGAAAAAGAGCACTACAGGAAACTGCTAGTAAACACTTTATCCAGGCTTCTCTTAAGAGCGCTTCTTGGTCAATTATGCCACCATAGAATACATCACCTTCACTCTCCAAAAAACCTACTAAAAGGGACAAAAATTAGAGGACATGACTAACATGGCTACATGATTAAAGATAAATGGATGATTGTTTTTGAGTAGCAAATCATCCTGGATAAATAATAAAAGGCTTATAAATATGTATGATTATATTTCATGTTAGAAGTTCTATTTACAAGGCAAAATGCAGCAATACTTTACAAAAAGGACTATTAAGAAATAGTTTGATCCATAATAATAAGTCTCTGTGGTTCAAAGTGGTTTTGCTCTTGTCATATTAATTTTGTGTGCACATGTGGGTAAGTGAATAAGGGTAAGTGAATATAATTAACACAAAAGAAAAGGAGTACTTGTGGCACCTTAGAGACTAACCAATTTATTTGAGCATAAGCTTTCATGAGCTACAGCTCACTTCATCGGATGCATACTGTGTAAACTGCAGAAGACATTATATACACAGAGACCATGAAACAATACCTCCTCCCACCCCACTCTCCTGCTGGTAATAGCTTATCTAAAGCGATCACTCTCCTTACAATGTGTATGATAATCAAGTTGGGCCATTTCCAGCACAAATCCAGGTTTTCTCACCCTCCCCCCCACCCCCCACAAACTCACTCTCCTGCTGGTAATAACTTGGATTTGTGCTGGAAATGGCCCACCTTGATTATCATACACATTGTATCCGATGAAGTGAGCTGTAGCTCACGAAAGCTCATGCTCAAATAAATTGGTTAGTCTCTAAATTGCCACAAGTACTCCTTTTCTTTTTGGATAAGCTATTACCAGCAGGAGAGTGAGTTTGTGTGTGTGTGTGGTTTTTGGAGGGGGGGGTGAGAAAACCTGGATTTGTGCTGGAAATGGCCCACCTTGATTATCATACACATTGTAAAGAGAGTGGTCACTTTGGATGGGCTATTACCAGCAGGAGAGTAAGTTTGTGTGTGTGTGTGGGGGGGGGGGGGGGGCAGAGGGTGAGAAAACCTGGATTTGTGCTGGAAATGGCCCAACTTGATTATCATACACATTGTAAGGAGAGTGATCACTTTAGATAAGCTATTACCAGCAGGAGAGTGGGGTGGGAGGAGGTATTGTTTCATGGTCTCTGTGTATATAATGTCTTCTGCAGTTTCCACAGTATGCATCCGATGAAGTGAGCTGTAGCTCATGAAAGCTTATGCTCAAATAAATTGGTTAGTCTCTAAGGTGCCACAAGTACTCCTTTTCTTTTTGCAAATACAGACTAACACGGCTGTTACTCTGAAACCTACAATTAACACAATTCATCAAACAGCATTTGTGGATTATGGTCAGGCAATATAGGCAGTGTAGAGGTTAAATCACAGTTTTTCTAATGAGACTAGCAGTTTACATTCTTTCATGAGCACGGAATATTAGCAACAGCTGGGATTCTTTCATTCACAATATTCTGAAATGGATTTATTCTGCAAGGGGACATCACATTTCGCTGCAGTAAGCTCTAATAGGACAAGATATTGGCTAATATAGCAACAGCAGAAGATCAGATTAGGTGATCTTGTGGGCACACCTGGTAAAATGAAATCAGTCAGTCTAGCTGCATATGAATATTGTATATATTGTGTGCAGGATTATCTGCATTAGACTGTGTATAATGCTAACTAGCTAAAAGCTCCCCTGCCCCTTCTTGAGTTTACTCCTTTCATTACTTCTCCAGGAAAAGCAAATTTCTCATTACTTACTAATCAGTATACCCAAAGTTAGAGTGATATGGAAATAAAGAAATAGCTCACTGATCACATGAAAAGGTTCCATGCATGGAGGGAAAACCAGCATCCACTTAGCAAAGGAAAGTAACTGCCACATGGGCTGACAAAGCTTCTGTAATGTTTGTGAAAATATTGTTCCAAGGGAAGATGCAGAGTAAGGGGTCCCAGTTTGCACTTAATAGAAAACACTTCCCCTTGTGACAGCCCCAGATAGGTGTTAATGGATTCTCATTAATACCTTAGTTCACTGTGTGCTGAACATATGAGGCTGTATTCTGATCTCAGTAATACCAGGGTAAATTGGAGGTAGCTCAGTGTATTTTCCTCCAGTGTAACTGAGATCAGAATCTAGCCCAAGGTGCACTGGCTGCAAAGTTCAGCTACGTATTCCAATCATTTGAAGCAGAAGAAAAACTGGATTTGCAAAAACTGTTGAAGACACTGGGACAATCTTAATGTTGCCATCCCTCACAGTTTTATTGCAAATGACCAATCTTCACAATCTTATTGCAAGTCTCACAATATCTGGAGCTTTTCTTAAAGCCTAGCTTCTAGATCCATGTGATTAGACAAAAAAAAGTAGCGTTTTTTAAGCCCTCAGGGTTGCCGAGAAACACTTGAAAATGTGACCCCGCAGTGCAACCTGCAGACTCAGAAACCAAAGGAAAATAAAAATAACCTTTTTAAAAAATTGTGATTTTTTTTTTAAGCCAAACTCAGGATTTGGGGGAGGAGAGGAGCTGTACAAGGCCACACCGCACAGAAGTCACTATTTTGAAGAGTGCACTGCCCTGCCCTCACTGGAGTGACCTCGCATGCAGGGTGTGTGTGAGGTCACACCAGCAGAGGCGAAGCATAGAGTTCTTCAAAATGGCAGCCCCCATCCATGATACCAGACAAAACTGCGTCCAGTTTTGTCTCCATACTGGAAAGGGGACGCAACCACGGAAAAAGAGGGGTTTCTGGTTTAAAGCCAGATGAATGGCCTGCCTAGATGGAGGTCTTGCTCCAGATTCTGTTACCAGATCTCAATGCTGGCAGCAAAGCAGAATATTTGGTAGCATCATGTAGCTAGAAGGGAGTTGGAAGGTCTCAGGCCTGCTGTGAGAATAGTGGCTTCCTAAAACGGTGTAACTCATACGTTCCTATTGGTATTGCTATTAGGTTTCTAATCCTCGAGGCCACTACAGACAAGGGGCCTGATTCTTTTCTTGCTTAAGCAAGCAAAACTCCACTGGCTTCACAGCAGTTATTCCCCACTGATGCTAGGGTGACTAGGTGTCTGGTTTTGACCAGAACACACAGTCAAAAAGGGACCCTGGCGGCTCCACCCAGCACCGATGACCAGGCCGTTAAATGTCCTGTGGGTCTAAGGCAGGCTAGTCCCTACCTGTCCTGGCTCTGCACTGCGCCCCAGAAGCAGCCAGCAATTCTGGCTCCTAGACAAGGGGGACCCACCAGGCTCCGTACGTTACCTCCGCCCTGACCACTGTCTTTGCACTCCCATTGGCCGGGAACCATGGCACAGCACAGAGTTAGCACAGGCAGAAAGCCTACCTTAGCCCCTGCACTGCGTCATTGACTGGGAGCCGCCAGGGATAAGCCCGTGCTCCAACCCCTGCCCCAGCCCTGAGCCCCCCCCAAAACGCAGAGCCCCCTTCTGCACCCCAAACCCCTCATCCCTGGCCCCATCCCAGAGCCCACATCCCCAGATGGAGACCTCACCCCTCCTGCACCCCAACGCAGAGTCTCCTCCCACACCCTGAACCCTGCGTCCTCAGCCCCACCCCAGAGTCTGCACCCCCCTCCTAGTGAAAGCGACGGAGGGAGGGGGAATGTAGTGGGGGGGGAGGGCCTCAGGGAAGGGGTGGGGCTAGGGTGTTTGGTTTTGTGTAATTAGACAGATGGCAACCCTAACTGATGCTGAACTTAGTCTCTAAGCACCTTGCCCTAGGAAACATACAACAGAGTGAGATTTTTAAATGAGTCACTGAAACGGAGTGTTGTTGCCACCGTGTTGGTCCCACACCTGAAGCAGAGCTCTGTGTAAGCCTGAAAGCTTTGTCTCTCTCTCACCAACAGAAGCTAGTCCAATAAAAGATATTACCTCACCCACCTTGTCTCACTGACACACACACACACATTTTTCATCATACCAAGAGGGAGATACTTTAAAAAAAAAACTACCTTAAAATTTAATCCCAGCAGGTGAGGGATTTCCCCTTCAAATCAGCATGTTCTGAGAGAGCTGATGCTTCCTGCGGTCTTAAAGGGAGGAGAGGGGAAAGAAGAAGAAGAAAAAAAAAGGCCACTGCCACTTTAAATGACTCAGGAAGTAAAAACCAGGATGGCCTGAACTTTAAAAGTGAAAGTAGCTGCTAATGTGCATTGGGCCCTGCTGCTTGGTTTAAGGGAGCAACTGAGATCCCAGCACCCTGCTCGTGAAAACTCAGGGGAGTGAGGTTATTCTGGCGTGTTAAATCCCAGTTGCTCAGAAGGTGGGAGACGGAGGGGGATCAGGCCGGGAGCTCAGCCAGAAACAGGAGAGGGATTGTGGCTGGAGAAGAGGAAGCAGAGCAACTGGGCCGTTCAAGTGTCGCAGGGCAGAGAGCAGCTGGAGGCTTGTGCTGGAAGCGGGGAAGCCGCTTCCCAGCAGAGAGGCAGCAGTTATCCCCCCGAGCTGAGAGCTGCGGCAGGAAAGCGACCAGGCCGGGCAGGGGGCTGCAGCCCCAGCCAGGCCACCCCGGGAGAGGCTCGCCATGGCCTCTGAGGCGGGGGAGCGCGCCGAGGAGCTTCCCCCCGACGGCACGTGCGATGTCTGCGAGCCCGATGAAGCCAAGAGCGCGGTGGGGGTGTGCGAGGAGTGCGGCTTCTCCTTCTGCCAGCCCCACGCCGAGGAGCACGGCCAGAAGTTCGCGGCCCACCGCCTGCGGGGCCCCGCCTCGGGCGGCGAGGAGCTGGAGGAAGAGGCGCCCAAGCTGGAGCGGAAGAAGTGCGAGGAGCACGGGCAGGAGCTGAGCCTGTACTGCAAGGAGCACGAGAAGATCATCTGCGTGCTGTGCGCCGTCACCGGCAACCACCGGCAGCACCAGCTCATCACCCTGGATGAAGCCTACCAGGCCATGAGGGTAAGCGCCCCTCCGTCCCTGCCTCGAGCCTCTCCAACAGGGGCAGGGCTCCTCCTGCCTTCCCCCGGTTTCTCACCGCCCTGGGACCTTCTCCTCTGCTCTGGGGGTGTCGGAGGAGGAGCTCCACTGAAGTGGCAGCATTGCACCGATGTTGTGAGTGGAGCCCCATTGCACACCCTGGGGAAACTGAGGCGCGAAGAGGGGCAGTCGCTCTCTTTGCTGGGCTGTTACGCAGTGTGTCAGTTTCAGGGTCCAGTATAGCCTGCCAGAATGTGCGTGGTGGTGTTAAGCCAGACTCACTGTTGCCCCATGTGTCCTCACCCCTCATGGCTCCCCATCACACTGACCCATAAACAGAAGGCTGGAAAGAGATGGCGAAAGAAGGGGCAAAGGGGCTTTAGAGCAGGCCCAAGGTACCTCTTTAGGATGGTGTAATCTCATGTCTGCCCCATACCAGTGCAAGAGACAGTCCACACTCATATATTGGGTGTTGGTTGCCTGAGATGGTCCTGCACTCCAGCAGTTCCCCATTGCCACAAGCTCCTTTGGGACTATGGTATTAGGGGATGTAAAATTAGGTTAATGCTCAGGACTGCAGTATTCTGCATCGGAAGCTGAACTGGCCCCTGATACTCCTGAACAAGGGAGGCACAAGCAACCTCCCCTTCGCCTTTTTGTCGGTATAGAGGTTAATTCCCCTGATGATACCCAGGAGTTCGTAGGCTATCATGGGCTTGATTTTCCTCTTGCACAAGTTGACACTGGAGTAACGCCACTGATGCCAGTGAAGTTGCTTTTCAATCCCATCAGAACCTCAAGAGAGTAAGGCCTCTATCTTTTTGTCTTTACAGTGCACCCAGGAAACGGACATAACCAAATTCTCTATTGTGTATTGCTGCTGACAATCCACATATAAGTCACAGCCAACTTTTGCAGTGTCGAGTTGTGAAGCTTTCATTTGGACCCATCAGTAGGCTGCATATTGGAAGCATGGTTGTTAATGCACTCTAAGGCCTGATCCATGCTGCAAAGTTTTATCTGTAAAACTTGCCTTCTGTTGGCCCACAGGCTGTATGCAGTGTGTTCCTTCTTAGAGATCCTAGGGAGGTTTTGTCTTTCAGCATTTCCATGCCTGCCCCAAAGGGATGGTTTGTGGTGTCTTTAATATCCTTGGCAAAGCAATAATTTCTGGGACCTTTTTCCACATACTGGCATCACATCTGACCTGCCCTTCCTCTGATGAGGGCATTTTCTATACTGAAATGAAGTGAGTTAGAAACGAAATCCCAGGGTCTGTCACTGCAGACTCAAAAAGCAACCAGTCAGACCAAGGTTCTTTTCTCTGCTTCTGTGTTACTTGGGGCAGCTACAGGGACATATGTGAGTTGGCCCCAGGGAGTTATCAATAGACTGCTTCTTTCTCCATCTCTTCCCACCCTTCTGTTTATGGGTGAGTAAGATGGGCAGTCATAAGGGGAGAGGACACATGAGACAAGAATCAAGAAAGAAGAGAGGGGGAAGAAAACATACATGGTTTAGAGAGTAGGGAAAGAGACGTGGTGAGATGGCAGCAACAGTGCTGGGGCATTGGCATGTGAGGACATAGAGAAAGGTAACCAGCCACCAATCAGTTGTAAAGAGCATCTCCAATGGTGGGACAAAACATGGGAACTATGGAATAAAATCCATAGGCAAGCAGCTCTCGGTAAATGTAATATTGCTGGGTTTCCTTGGGACAACTGTTTGTCCTCCCCTCCTGTATTCTATCTGTCTGCTCCAGTCTGATGTTTAGAGAGGCTATTGACATGTATAAGCCTCTTATTCTCTGAAGTGGGAAATTCTTGCATATTTCAGTAGCCTGCTGTTGCAGTGTGCCCTGGCAAATCAAGACACAGCTGGTAGTTTAATTTTAGGCCTCCCTTCCAGCCTTCATGATTGTTTTTCTGCAATCCCCTGAAAAGTGCTGCTCTGTCTCTTAGGAAGTGTGGGAGTTTTTAAAGACATGGTGTTAATTTTCTAAGTATCAAAATAGAAAGGGGGGAAAATACACAGACATGCTGCTTCCTCTTTGTTCACTGCAGATTTATTTGCTCCATTAACAGGCAAAATGACTAGCTAAAGGACTGGTAGCTCCTCTGGGTACATCTACACTGCAGCTGCGAGCTTAGAGGGTCGAGTGGGCTGGAGATCCCGAGCTCCAGCCCATGCTGCTAAGCCCACACTGCTATTTTAAGTGTGCTAACAAGCTCTGCTAGCTCAAATCCATCTACCCAGGCTGAGAGGCTTGCTCCCTGCTGCAGTGTAGACATACCTTCGGCCTACCCTGCTGTTGCCTTTCAGCTGCACATTTCTGAAGCCTTCTCCCATAGTTCCATAAAGCATGGACTGGATGATTCAGGGGGATTGGTAGTAAGATATTAAAAGCCTCTAAGTTGTATCCAACTCATTAGTTGCTGCTGTTGATTAGCTGAGAGTTTCTACCATCTGATGGCTGCTGGGTGGCCTGTGTGAAATACATTTGTTGGCTCATTCCAGTCTCACGGTCTAAATAATAAATATTGCTAGTGCCCGTAGCGCTGTTGTTGGCAGTCTCAGCAGAAGGGCCACTGAGAGCAGGCTCCTCTCCAACTCTGAGAGTTGGTCCCTTTGATCTGGGTTGCAGCCCATGGGGAAAGCCTGTCTGGCTGCTTTCCTTGCATTGCCTGTTTTCTGTCTCAAGTTGGGACTTCAGTCTCCAGGGCTGTCAAGACAGCTCCTGTTCTAAGCACTAAATTCACATGCACAATGTTTTCTTGAAGAGGTGGGTGGGGGAGAGATCTACAAATTCTGCAGGAATGCTTCCAAGCCCATCCGTGTTTCAGTGTCTCAGATTGTTATTGTGCTTCCCTTAGAAGAAGTGAAAGCTTCTGTAACAAAGACTCCACTAGCTGCAATCCATCCACAATCCACCCATTCGCAGAGGTGAAGGGGCTGGATAACAGACTGAAATCTTGTTCTTGTTTGTCAAAGTCCTTCTTTGGCTAAGGGTTCCAAGTCCCAGAAAATTAAAGATGGGCCTGACCTGCTAAATTGGAATCTGAATCCAAGCATTGCCAGGGTTGGAGGAGGTGAAGGGTGGTGGTTCTGTTAATGAATTTTTGGTTTGAAAGAGAAGTATATGGTCTGACCCCTGGAGAGAACCTTATGTTTTTTTGAAATTGGTATTGGATTTTCTTTTGGCGCTCGAGTAGTTGCTGATTAGAACAAGGCAAGTAATGCAACAGGATTAATGAATGCCCATTTCATTGAGGGACTTACTTCAGATGTGCTGAACACCCATAGCTTCCAGTGACTTGAACTGGAGCTGTGGGTCCTTAGCATCCCTTTAAAAACAAGGGGTAGGATCCTTCCCCCTGCCCCCTCCATTCCAGCTCCTTTGTTCAGGGTAAAAAGGCTGAAATGGTGTAAGCGGCTCTAAAAGCCCCGGATCTGGAAGGGACAGGTCTGGGGCAGGTATTGTGGAGACAGCCATAAGGAGTCCTTGAGAGTTAGCCTTCACAAGCCCTGGCATTGGGGGCAGGGGTGACAGGGTGTGTTGCAGCAAGTAGACAGTTTGGGGCAGTGTTGCCAGTTTAGCAAATTTGTTGCTAATCTAGCATCTTTTTAGGTCTTCAAAAGATTTTTTTCAGGCTTTCCTGTACCAAGTCTCTGAACAGTGACTTATAAATAAATTTGTGGATACTCTGGTGACACTTGCTTTTGCCCATGCTCAGGGAGTGAGCTTCAGTTCCGGTCAGGCCTTGCTTGGAGTTGGAGGCACCTGTCCATGCGCACGTCAGGGGTGTCAGAATTTGGCAGGAGGGGAGCGAGGGGAAATGCAGTGACACCAGTTGCTCCTTGCATACCTGTAGGCAGCGGCAAGCAGCTGCTGCAGTCTGACCTGTTGTCACTCAGGACCCAGCTGTGTGGAGGATGGAGCCTCTGGCTGCAAATGGTCCCACTGGGCTCAGCAGGGAAGAGACTCTCAGCACTGAGCTACCTGCCTCCCCCACCTCTTGCAGGCACTTACCATGCAGCACCTTGCATTCCTGTAGACACGCAGCACCCACCAGCCCCTGGCATCCCCCAGACACCCAGCACACATCAATCCCCCCATAGACGTTGATCACCCACAGCCCTTTACAAAGGGTCATTTACGATGAATGTGGAATCAACATCATCTCAACACAACAACCAAATACAACTCAAATAGATCCTGAATCCTCTGCTGTGCAGCTGCGAAACATGGACATTATGTTGCTCAGACTGGACAAAGCTGGAGGCTTTCCACACAAAATGCCAACATCGTATATTGGGCATAAAGTGGAATGACTTTCTTTGTAATGCAGATGTTTACTGTTGCTCCAGTCTACAGACTACTGGGTCCATTGTCCATAACCAGCATTTTACGCTTTTTAGACATATCGCCAGAATGCCACAAGGCATTCCAGCAAACTCCATTTTCTGGGTGGCTTGTAACATCCAGGATATAATTCCGCTAACTGAGGAGTGGAGGCAACCCAGAGGCAGACCTCTTCCCCCTCCCCCCTCCCCCCCCCCAATTACATGGGTGCATCAAGTCTGTTCCAACATCGAACTTTCAGTTGGTTAAGCCCTTGCGGCCACACAGGAATGGACCAAATGGTGAACGAGTGGTATGGCAGATTGTTCAGCTAAGCATTGAAGAAGAAGAAGAAGAAGCAGCACCACCTGTTTAGCAGCCTTACCATCTCCTACACAGAATCTCTTGTCTGTCTGTCGGCCTTGTGTTACCCATAATGCTTCCCCAGAGCTCTGTCCACCCTCCGGCACTTCACCCAGAACACTTAAATCTTGTTACAGTATATCTGAAAGGGGAAACCTTTGCATGAGAACAGTCGGGTCCTTTTGTTGAAAAGGACAGTTCTATCTCCGCAGCCATGTGGAAGAAAGGCAATTGGTAGTCTTGATGCCTGTATTCACTTTATTTAAAATTTGGTTTTAATTATTTTAAAACTCCAATGAGTGCGTCTATAGCTGTCCTAATGTTTACCACATCTATCAGAGAAGCAGCCTTTTTCTTTTTAGCTTTTATACTTGTGGATTTTTATTTCAAATTGCATGCTACAGTAGCATTCAAAAGTGTGACATTTACAACTGACTCCGCCACAAGTTGAATAAAACCCATACTGAATCATTCAGGGGCACACTGATGTAATTCATATGTTGATCACCTTTTTCCAAAAATTACAAAAAGAAACAAGGAGAGAGGAAATATTTCATTAAAATGTGTCCCTGCAAACAAATCTATAAAGCTTTACCAAGTAGCAAGACATTTCAGTCATGTTTCAGAGTAGCAGCCGTGTTAGTCTGTATCTGCAAAACGAACAGGAGTACTTGTGGCACCTTAGAGACTAACAAATTTATTAGAGCATAAGGTTTCGTAGGCTACAGCTCACTTCATTGGATGCATAGAATGGAACACAGAGTAAGAAGATATATATATACATACAGATAAGTTGGAAGTTGCCATACAAACTGTGAGAGGCTAGTGTTGGTTACAAGACTGCTCCTGTTTAGGAAAAGATGGAGGGGCTGCCCCCGCTGAAGTCCATGACTTCACTAGCAGTGGAGTCAGGCATCAAATCCAGAAAGTAGTGTGGAGGTGGGGCTTCTTTGTACCATGCGATGACAGCAGCCAATAGAAAACGATCACCCGGATAGCCACAGTCTGATAAAATACAGGCTCTTGGGAGTTTAGAGAGTTTTTTGCTCCATCTGGAGACTTTTCAAGGTCCAGATGGTGACTTTCACTGAGTGGTGGTTGCAACACTGACCCAGAGCACAGCCCCTGGAGGTTGCCATAACTTAGGCTTTTAGCCACCTGAGCCCTGACCCCGTCTCTTCTTGGGCAGCATAGAATCGCACCCCTGGCACATGTTTTCCTGTTTTAAATTTTTTTTATCCCAAAGTTCACAGACTAAATTAACTGCATACACTCCTGGTTCATATTTACCCACATCTAACCATGTTGCTCCCATCTCTATTACAGATAAAGATACTAGGTGCAATTTTAATTTCCTTAGAGCACTGTTTCTTGAAATGAACTAGCAATTTCTTGTTGTTCATCCTGCTTCTTACTGAGTTCCTAGCAGGGTGTCTATATCTAACTTCACCTGCTATAGAAGTTCTGTCCTGCAGGATACTGAGTGCTCTGGACTCAGTGAAATCAGTGAGCATTGAGATTTCTCTGTACCCTTATTTGTGAAATGGTAGGCCTGCAGTACTAAGTATGTAATCGATCTGCTTCAGTCAGGTGGGTGGAGGGATAAAGTTGGTTAGGTTTTTGCAAACTTCAAATTGCTGGCTGTACTCCTGTATCCACAGTGGAGAGAGAATCTTTAATGGGTAAGAAACATTTTTAGCAGTGGCTTGGATTGTCCTAGTTTTAGAATGTGTGTTCAGACTCAACTCTCCTTTCCAAAAGAGCATGCTCCAAATAATGGCATTGATACCTTGTGAACAGGTGAGAATAACCAGCCCTGTATGACTTTCAAAAGTCATACTCGGATAGCTTATTTATCCAAAATATTTTGGATGATGTTTTAATGCTATGGAAGAGCCACATGGCAAGTGAAACGAAAGACTCAGGAAATGCCCCAAGCTGATCCTAGTCTCTGAACTAGGATCATAGGAGCTACTGTGGAGGATCTAGAGCACAGAAGTTTACATCAGATGGAACATGCTCAAATCTCTCTGCTTTGACATTTAATGTCTTTTGAGAGGAAAAATGCTCTTGTTTTCTGTCTCTGGGTGTGTGATAAGGATCATTGGGATTGTCATAAATATAAAGGGAAGGGTAAACCCCTTTGAAATCCCTCCTGGCCAGGGGAAAGCTCCTCTCACCTGTAAAGGGTTAAGAAGCTAAAGGTAACCTCGCTGGCACCTGACCAAAATGACCAATGAGGAGACAAGATACTTTCAAAAGCTGGGAGGAGGGAGAGAAACAAAGGGTCTGTGTGTCTGTCTATATGCTGTTTTTCTGCCGGGGATAGACCAGGAATGGAGTCTTAGAACTTTTAGTAAGTAGTCTAGCTAGGTATGTGTTAGATTATGATTTCTTTAAATGGCTGAGAAAAGAACTGTGCTGAATAGAATAACTATTTCTGTCTGTGTATCTTTTTTGTAACTTAAGGTTTTTCCTAGAGGGGTTCTCTGTTTTTGAATCTAATTACCCTGTAAGGTATCTACCATCCTGATTTTTCAGGGGGGATTTCTTTATTTCTATTTACTACTATTTTTATTAAGTCTTCTTGTAAGAAAACTGAATGATTTTTCATTGTTCTCAGATCCAAGGGTTTAGGTCTGTGGTCACCTATGCAAATTGGTGAGGCTTTTTATCCAACATTTCCCAGGAAAGGGGGGGGGGTGCAAGTGTTGGGAGGATTGTTCATTGTTCTTAAGATCCAAGGGTCTGGGTCTGTAGTCACCTAGGAAATTGGTGAGGCTTTTTACCAAACCTTGTCCAGGAAGTGGGGTGCAAGGTTTTGGGAAGTATTTTGTGGGAAAATACGCGTCCAAACAGCTCTTCCCCAGTAACCAGTATTAGTTTGGTGGTGGTAGCGGCCAATCCCAAGGACAAAGGGTGGAATATTTTGTACCTTGGGGAAGTTTTGACCTAAGCTGGTAAAGATAAGCTTAGGAGGTTTTTCATGCAGGTCCCCACATCTGTACCCTAGAGTTCAGAGTGGGGAAGGAACCTTGACAGGGATGCTGCTTGCATTGTTTAAATCACTCTGCCTTCTGTCTCGTGTCAGACTAGTCCTTCAGGACACTTGCCATTGGTACCTCATTGGAAAAACTTCTATTTGGAAACAATCCTGCTTATACCATATTTTAATAGTTTATTTGGTTGATTACTTGGAGCACCTGTATACAAATAAGATCTTTGTTGCTTTTGATTTTTGTCTGTTCCTGCTGCTTCTGCCCCCTTTGAAATCCTAATTGTTAAGGGGCTTATTCCTTCACCCACTTCCTTCCCTGGTCCTTCTCGCATGAACAGAGAGCAACAATACCCGAAGTCCAAAGGTGCAAACAATTCGATGTTTATTGGGGTGAACTTCCAGCGAGCATGATTCCAGTTTCCTTCCTTAGTGTCCCTCTTCCCAGCTCTGACACCACAGAGGCTTACCTGTGTCCCTTTTCCCATTTCCCCCTTTAGCTAAACATGATTCCAATTTCCCCACCACCATTCCCTGTTCCCATTTCCCACCCATGCACACACTCACTTCCTGATTGACTGCAGATTGTATAGTAAAACTTGAGATCCGCTTAGCTATACCTTAACCAATCATTTTCCTGAAATTTAACTAACCAATCCTAACATATTGTAACATGATTATGTAACCAATCATATCCCACCACCTTAATTAGTTTACACCCAGCAAAATTAATTATATAGCAGACAGGAACAATCATAGAACCAGTCAGAGATTATACAGACAAACAATAGCAAAGTGGGAACTCTAGTGACAAAACAATACAGAAGTGAGGATTTCACATCCCAGCTATTGATAAGTGAGTTCTTGCCAGACAGGATGCTTTCCGACGAAGTGAGCTGTAGCTCACGAAAGCTTATGCTCAAATAAATTTGTTAGTCTCTAAGGTGCCACAAGTACTCCTTTTCTTTTAGCGAATACAGACTAACATGGCTGCTACTCTGAAACCCATCAAACTAAGTTTCCTTTTACATCTTCTAGGCACTTCCCTTTCTCTGGAGGCAATAGGCATTATCAGGACAGGATTGTATTCCTAACAGCCCAATAGCACCTTCTTTCAATGTGACTAGTTTGGAATATGAGGATGTGACCGGTCGCTTCCCAGCTTATGGCTGCCTCTGGTGCTTAGCCAAAGGCCTTAGCCTAAGTACAGGGCCTCAGACTGTCACAGTAAGAGAAGGACCTTACACTGGCAGACAGTGATTTTGATTCTTTCTTTTATACCTAGCTAAGTGATAAGAATACACCTAAATTCTTAGAGTCTAGGCCTTTACAGATAGGCCTGAATATCTGTATCCTAACACTAATCTGAACGTGTGATGTCATAATTGATTGCTCAAGGAACAGAGGATACTATGCCTGGAAACTGACTGGGGCTATATGAACACCTTAATTAGGTAGGCTTCAATGAGGAATGAGCAATAGAAGCAGATGACATTGTGAACACAGTATTTCTGTTTTGATGCAGCTGTCCCAAGTAATACTTCCTTTTTTTTTAAAGGAAGACATCGGAAACATTCACTATAAGCAGAATCATCCTGAAATGGAGGGGTGCATTTTGGGCTAAGGGACAGACCATGACGGATAGAATGGGAGCAGTTCAGAGCGGCTCCTCAGCAGCAATTACTGAAGAAATCCTGGCTGGTTCACCCAGGATACTTTCAGGAAGCAAAAGTTGCATCGCTGTTGCCATACCTTTTGAAAGAAGCCATTGCCCTTTGCAGAGGCCCAGCCTTCAGCTAAATCACTCCAGCCCTTGCCTCATCTTTTCCCATTTTAGAGCATTATCAAACCTCAGGAGCAACAGATGGGGTTTGAGAACTGGAGGATTGGGATTGTGGCTAGCCCTTGCATAAAACTGCACTGTTCCTAGGCTAGGGATTGAACTGGGGGGAGGAAGGAGTGCTATCCTCCCAAACACTGCCCACAAACCAAGCCTTGTCCATTTTGAGGCAGAGTGCAAAACGAAATAGACCAACCCTCCCCTCCACCCCAGTCCCATTTTCAGCTATTCTGGGTTTGGCTCAGTGATGTTTGAATATGTCTTTCCATTGTACAGAAGGAGCAGTGGGAACAGCACCCCACAGGACATGGCCACATTGGGTTTGTCTACACTGCAGCTGGGAGTGAGCCTCCCAACCCAGGAAGACAGATTTATGCTGGCAGGGCTCAAAGTAGTGCATTGAAAGTATCAGTGTGGACACTATGGCTCTGGTGGAAACTTGGGCTAGCTGCATGAGCTCCGATCCAGGGAGTCGGTTATGGCACCCGAGCTGCAACGTCTCACTGCTATTTTTGCGCTCTAGCTCAAGCCCTGTTAGCATAAGTCCATCCAGAGATGGCTGATACCTGCTAATGGGTGTGGAGGGGTAGGAGGCACAATTTAAAGGTCCCCTCCAACAGCTTGAGTCATGCGTCCCCCTCTTCCCTCAGTGGCCCCTCCCTGCAGCTTTCAGGTGTTTGCTGCTACTTCTCCCCGTGAAGCTAAAGCAACAGCCCCTCCCTGTAGCCCCCAGCTGTTTGCTGGTGCCTCTCCCTGTGGTTGCAGCTTGCCAGCTCCAGGAGCTGCTGCCCAAGGAGGAGGCCTGGCTGGCAAATGCTGGCATAAATTTGTGGGGGGGCACATGTCGCCCCTCCCCCCCCCCCACGCATCACCTCTGAGTCCATCTACCCAGGCCGGAAGGCTCTCTTCCAGCTGCAGTGTAGACAAATCCAGTGTGGCCCAACTACAATATGGCTCTTCCTTGGGGGGGGTTGGACCGCACCCCCAATCATGGTTGGACTCAGTTGGTTTGTTGGCTCTTGCTTGTGGGGCTCTTGGTTACTGCCTGTGCTGTTTTTCCTGTGTGCTTTTGGGGGTGCTGCTTCTGCCCCCGCAAGCAGGCAGTAAGAATTGTTGGCACTGTATTTCGGACTAGCAGTGGTGTCTGTCAGCTGGAGGTATCAGAGGCTCTAGGTTGTGGTGTGTCTGTCTGTCTCTCTTTTTCTCTTGGCTTTTGAGCCCAGTCATGTATTTGTATTTCGTGCCAGGGCCTCTCTGACCAGTGGTGCTGGTGACCACACAGGGTGGTCGCTGAGGAGATGAGGAAAAATTCAAAATGGCAGCTGGCAACAAAAAGTCCTGGCTTGCTGTGCAACTACAAGCATTTCTTGCACTGGAGTTGTGGGTAGCCTCTGCAGAGATGGACAATGAGGCTTACTTGCTTTCTTTTATCCCTTCTGTGCTGGTATAATAGAATGTTTTCCATGAGGTGTCAGTATTCTGATAGCTGCTGTAGATAGGTCTGACCCATGTCTTGGAGAAAACTGCCTTAAGATTGCTGTTTAACTCTTGTATTTGTCACTGCGATCATTCTCTGCAAAAAGTAAAATTACACTTATTTGAGAGGAACAGTTGAAGCAAAGGAAATGAATATTCCAGGGATTCCATAAGTGCCTATCACTTCACTTCTCTCTCCTGAAGTATGAACTCTTGATTGCTTCCTTAATTAGTTCTTTCCTTTTTTAATCTCTCTCTCTGCTCCGATTTATAAATGGATATACAAAAAGTGCAAGATTAAATTATCAGGCAGCCAGTGCTCATAATAGAATATAAATGTTACATGGACCCAGGCCACCCATTCTTGCAGATCCTTAGTAAGAGCCTTATCCTGTAAAGTGCTGAGTGCCTCCTGCAAGTTACTGAGCCATTGGCTTTAATACTAATTGAGAGGCAATGAGCATCTTCTAGGATTGGACCCTAATTCAGTGAACATGGGTGCAGCTGAGCCACGAGACGAAGCAATGAATGAGTCAGCCTGTGCAATTGCATTTAATTTTCATTCCAATAGTTTTCCCAGCTCACTTGGCGGCTTTTTTTTTTTCTTCCCCTTGTGCCTTTTGCCTGAACAAAAATAGTCCTAGAAGAGAAGGGAAATGTATTCATGGGCTCACTGCAACATGGCTGATAGAATTAGCTGAAAAATTGCTGCCTCCCATTGTCCTGTGAAAATCCTTGTTGTGCTTGGTAGAGTTAAAACGAGTACTGTTTAGTGACCTCTGTCCTCCCTTCCTTGTAGAATAGAGAACCCGTTGACCTGAAGGTGGCCATGCTGGAGATGGTGGAAAGGTTAAAGTTCAAGTGTGCAGACCCTAAAGTAAGTTACTGAAATGAATGTTTGTTTGAATGCGCGCGCTCTCTTTCGCCTTTCATTCTCCTTGAGCTAAGTGCAGTATATTGTTAATGACTATCTGAATCGTACATTGAGATCTAATTAAGCATGTCAATCAAAACACAGAAAGCAGACTTCTGATATGTCATATGTTTTCCCCTTCTATTTTATGACTTTGAACATACAATCATTAATTGTTTTCCCTCAACTGCAGACAAGTGTGTTGTTAATTTCCTTTGCAGTAGCACTTACCTTAAAGGCCTACACCCACTCTAAAATCATTGTAGCTAAACGAACTGTGAAAGGTCCACAACAAGTTGTACTGTTGCTAAGGTGGCACCAGAGAAACATGATCTATTGGGGAAACGAGGACAACAGTCTTCCTTCTGTCATCCAAGTGGAGATGATAACCAAGAGAATGTGCTAAGGCTCCACGTGACAAGGAATCTTGTCAGAAGATGTAAAGGTGACAATCTTCCTGCGAAAACAGACCTCCTGGAAAGAGAAGGGAAGGTATAACCTTTCAAGTGTATGTATTCCAGTGCAGAGTCGGGGAGTGGACTAAGAACTACCTACTGGTATACAGTGTTATTAACATGGACTCCCACTTGCTAGCCAAAACACTGCAATGGAAGTGGCATCTGCAAAGCTTCATTTGAGGGCCTGGGAGCGGTGGTCAGAAGGGGAAGCCACAAACGGGAATTATCATTGACAAACAACTCAGCAGGAGAGAGGAAAGAGGGCTTCTACTTCTCAACATTGTGGAAAGTATAAGGCATACTACATCAGCAAAATTGAGGCTAAAGTGGTTTATACAAGTGCTGGGAGCTATTCTCCTCTTGGAGGTGGTTTTATTACAGTGCTGGAGCCACGACTACACAGCCACGGATGCCACAGCAGCGCTTTAACGTCAGCTGTGTAGACATACCCTTAGACCAGCTATCAGGAAAAACTTCCAAGCGGCAAGATCTAGGAGGAGTCTCCTAAGGGAAGTTGCAGCAAGTCCCATTGCTTGATGTACTGAAAACACAATGGGACAAAATAGTAGCATAACAAAGGAGCCGTAATATATAGAGTATAATAGAACCAGTCAGTTACCAATACCAGAGTTACGAACTTGCCAGTCAATCACACACCTCATTTGGAACCAGAAGTACACAATCAGACAGAAGCAGAGACCCAAAAAAAAAGGGGAGGCAGCGGGGAATAAAGCACAGTACTGAGTTAAATGTAAACTACTAAAAATAATAAAGGGAGAGCAGCATTTTTGTTCTGCATAGTAAGATTTCAAAGCTGTATTAAGTCAATGTTCAGTTGTAAACTTCTGAAAGAACCATAACATTTTGTTCAGCATTACGAACATTTCAGAGTTACAAACAACCTCCATTCCCAAGATGTTTGTAACTCTGAGGTTCTACTGTAGGTGACTGGGTAGATCTTCCTTATCTCTTATCCTGTGCACTTATATTCTCTTGAAGTTTCCTGATTGTTTCCATATTTCCCTGCAGTTGCTAAATCATGTATTTACTTATTTGTAAGTACTTCCAGGGTTTGCATAGTGTATGGTAATTGTATTCTGCTTGCTCCACACTAAGGGGTGTTCAGTACTGGAATTCCAAAATGAGCTGGAGGAAAGTTGTGATCAAATGGATACTGAGTATACCGAACAAGATCATGGACTGTAATGTAACAAATTTTCTACTAACACCCAAATCTCACGTTAACTGGGCTTTGGTACAGTAGCTGGGGTGGCTGACTGCCCCCGTCCATTGTGGCCAACATCTATTTTTCCTTCTATAATAGACTATTTTGTGACCTGAGATGATTTTTTTTTTTTTTTCCCCCTGCTGTAATTCTCCTGGAACATCTGCTTGAACCAGAAACAAACGGCTGTTCATTCTCTGGATACTGCGTCGTTGCCTGAATGCTCTGGCCCAGAAATCATCCAGCATTTTGTTCCTGTAGCGTTTTTTCCCTGTAGCACTACAAGACTTGATTAATCCAAATGTTGAAGTCCCGCAGGCACTGTAGTTATTTTTAGCTTTAGAGCTCTGCAAAAGGTGAATGAAGATTTATGATTTCATCTAATATAAATCTAGAAGCTCTTCCCTTCCCTGCTAGGACTTGGATGGATTCCAGCAACCTCCTCCCCTCTCTTAAATAGCCTTTTATTTCTTTAATTATAAAGTTGAGAAGGGCCAGTGACTCCTTCAAGGTCCTAAGGTGCATGGATGAAATAGGTACAACATATAATGTTAGGAATTTCTGCGTATGGCTGCTTTCTTTTGGGGATTATAAATTGGCATTTGCAAACACCCATTTATTTTGTGCATTGGTTCGATGTCTTGGGGGTGGGAGGAAGAGGAGGCTGGAGTGGTGAAAGAGACTGGTTAGGCTAGTGATGAACCTTAAAAAGTTTGGAGATCCATTTTGGACGCTTACCTAAAGTTCTAAGGATCACTTATTTGAATATCTCCTTAAGAATGGCCTCCATCTTTATGCCACCTTTCCATTTCCCTATGTACTTCATCTTTTACAGTTGGCTTTCAGAGACGCTGACTCTTATTCTGAGGGGATAAACCTTAGAACAGGGGTCGGCAACCTTTCAGAAGTGGTGTGCCGAGTCTTCATTTATTCACCTTAATTTAAGGTTTTGCGTGCCAGTAATTCATTTTAATGTTTTTTAGAAGATCTGTCTTTATAAGTCTATATATTATATAACTAAACTATTGTCATATGTAAAGTAAACAAGGTTTTCAAAATGTTTAAGAAGCTTCATTTAAAATTAAATTTAAAATACTGATCTTATGCCGCCGGCCTGCTCAGCCCGCTGCCAGCCTGGGATTCCGTTCACTTAAGCCGGCAGCAGGCTGGGCGGGGCCTGCGGCCAGGACCCTGGCTGGCAAGGGGCTGGCAGCCAGAACCCCAGACCAGCAGCGGGCTGAGAGGAGCTGGCAGCCGGGACCCCAGACTGTATAGCTGAGCCCGCTGCCAGTCTGGGGTCCTGGCCCTGCCCACACAGAGTGGGTACCTACCTTCTCCCTGGTTCTAGCCCATTCTCTTCCTCTCTCTGCACTGAGCACAGGGCTGGGGGTGGAGGAGCAGGCTGGAGGTTGGGGTGTAGGGTCTGGCCAGGAGCTAGAATGAGGGAGGGGGCTCTGTGTTGTGGCGGGAGGTTTGGATGTGGAGTGCTTACCTGGGCAGCTCCCATTTGGTGCGAGGGGTGCAGATGAGAATGTAGGGAGAGGGGTAGGAGCTCCCGTTTGGAGCTCAGGGTCAGAGTGGGGAATGTGGGAGGTGCAGGGGTCAGGGCAGAGGGCTGGGGGTGTGGGCTAGGGTCCTGGGGTTGCTCCCAGCCCCTTGCCGAGAGCGGCTCACGGCAGGGGGCTGGAGGGGATATGCCCTGATTCCACTCCACGGCCCCTTCCCCCCGCTCTTCTCCGCCTCCTCCCTGGAGCAGCCCGAGTGCTACGGCTCCACTCCTCCCCCTCCCTCGCAAGGGCCATCAGCTGATGGGCAGCAGGGAGGGAGCGGAGGAGGGGCAGGAACTCAGCATGCTCAGGGAAGAGGCAGGGGAGGGGGGAGCTTGCCTACCCTGCAGCAGCAGCTGGCAGGACCAAGCTTCTTCACCCTGCCCCTGCGGGGGCGGAGAAGACCGGGCTGGGGCAGGCAGGATTTCTAATGGCTCGCTGCTGCGTGCTGGGGTCCTGGCCTGGGTTCGGCAGCGGCCTGAGCGGGGCCAGTGGCTGGGACCCAGCAGGCAGCAGCATGCCATTAAAAATTGGCTTGTGTGTCATCTTTGGCATGCATGCCATAGGTTGCTGACCCCTGCCTTAGAACATAAGAATGGCCATATTGGGTCAAACAAATGGTCCATCTAGCCCAGTATCCCATCCTCTGACAGCAGCCAATACCAGATGCTCAAAGGGAATGAACAGAACAGGGCAACCATCAAACGATCCATCCCCTGTCATCCAGGGTGTCCTTAGGCAGCCAGATGCCTAGGGACACCCTGACTATTTTGTCTAATAGCTATTGATGGACCCATCCTCCATGAACTTATCTAATTCTTTTTTGAACCCAGCTATAGTTTTGGCCTTCACAACATCCCCAAGCAATAAAGTTGACTGTGCATTATGTGAATTAGTACTTCCTTATGTTTTGTTTTAAACATGCTGCCTATAAATGTCATTGGCTGACTTTGTTCTGTTTGGCTCTTGTGTTATGTGAAGAGGTAAATAACACTTTCTCCACCCCAGTCCTGATTGTATATACCTCTGTCATTCCCTTCCACGCCCCCTTCGTCATCTCTTTTCTAAGCTGAACAGACAGCCCCGCAACCTGAAGCAAATACTCACCAACAACCACATACCACACAACAGAACCACTAACCCAGGAACTTATCCTTGCAACAAAGCCCGTTGCCAATTGTGCCCACACATCTATTCAGGGGACACCATCACAGGGCCTAATAACATCAGCCACACTATCAGAGGCTCGTTCACCTGCACATCCACCAATGTGATATATGCCATCATGTGCCAGCAATGCCCCTCTGCCATGTACATTGGTCAAACTGGACAGTCTCTACGTAAAAGAATAAATGGACACAAATCAGATGTCAAGAATTATAACATTCATAAACCAGTCGGAGAACACTTCAATCTCTCTGGTCACGCAATCACAGACATGAAGGTCGCTATCTTAAAACAAAAAAACTTCAAATCCAGACTCCAGCGAGAAACTGCTGAATTGGAATTCATTTGCAAATTGGATACTATTAATTTAGGCTTAAATAGAGACTGGGAGTGGCTAAGTCATTATGCAAGGTAGCCTGTTTCTTCTTGTTTTTTCCTAACCCCCCCCCCCCCCCCCAGATGTTCTGGTTTAACTTGGATTTAAACTTGGAGAGTGGTCAGTTTAGATGAGCTATTACCAGCAGGAGAGTGAGTTTGTGTGTGTATGGGGGTGGGGGGGATGTGAGAAAACCTTGATCTATGCAGGAAATAGCCCGACTTGATTATGCAAAGAGTTGTCACTTTGGATGGGCTAGCACCAGCAGGAGAGTGAATTTGTGTGGGGGGTGGAGGGTGAGAAAACCTGGATTTGTGCTGGAAATGGCCCACCTGTTGATCACTTTAGATAAGCTATTACCAGCAGGACAGTAGGGTGGGAGGAGGTATTGTTTCATATTCTCTGTGTGTATATAAAGTCTGCTGCAGTTTCCACGGTAAACATCTGATGAAGTGAGCTGTAGCTCACGAAAGCTCATGCTCAAATAAATTGGTTAGTCTCTAAGGTGCCACAAGTACTCCTTTTCTTTTTGCGAATACAGACTAACACGGCTGTTCCTCTGAAACCCATGTTTTTAATCTCTCCTCATATGGAAGCTGTCCCATGCCCTTCATCATTTTGTTGCCCATCTCTGTGCCTTTTCCAGGTCTAATATACCTTTTTTGAGATGGAGCGACCAGAACTGCACACAGTATTCAAGGTTTGAGTGTACCATAGATTTATATAGTGGCATTACTGTCTTCTTATCTACCCATTTCCTAATGGTTACTAACATTGTTCGCTTTTTTGACCGCTGCTGCACATCGAGTGGATGTTTTCAGAGAACTCTCCACAATGACTCCAAGATCTCTCTCTTGATGGTAACTGCTAATTTAGATGCCATCATTTTATATGTGTAGTTGGGATTGTTTTCTAATGTGCATTACTTTGCATTTATCAACATTGAATTTCATCTGCCGTTGTGTTGCCCAGTCACGCAGTTTTGTGAGATCCCTTTGTAACTCTTCACAGTCTGCTTTGAGCTTAAATATCTTGACTAATTTTTGTATCCTTTGCAAACTATGCCACCTTACTGTTTACCCTTTTTTCCAGATCATTTTTGACTATGTTGAACAGCACTTGTCCCAGTATAGATTCTTGGGGGACCCCGTTATTTACCTCTCTCCTTTCTGAAAACTGACAATTTGTTCCTACTCTTTGTTTCCTGCCTTTTAAACAGTTATTGATCCAGGAGAGGATCTTCCCTCTTATCGCATAACTGCCTACTCCACTTAAAGAAAAGGAGTACTTGTGTGCGGCACCTTAGACACTAACAAATTTATTTGAGCATAAGCTTTCGTGAGCTACAGCTCACTTCATTGGATGCAACTCCACTTAAGAGCCTTAAAGACCTTGTCAAGGATGTTATGAAAGTCCAGCTTCACTATATCCAGTGGATCACCCTTGTCCGCATGTTTAACACCCCCTCACCCCAAAGAATTGATGTGGCATGATTTCCCTTTACAAAAGCCATGTTGACTCGTCCCAAACAGATTGTGTTCATCTATTTGTCTGATAATTCTATTCTTTGCTATAGTTTCAACCAATTTGCCTGGTACAGATGTTAGGCTTACTGGCCTCTAATTGCCAGGATTGCCTCTGGAGCCTTTTATAAAAATTGGCATCACATAAGCTATCCTCCGAACATCTGGTACAGAGGCTGATTTAAGTGATAGGTTACATACCATAGTTAGTAGTTATGCAATTGTATATTTGAGTTGCTTCAGAACTCTTGAATACCATCTAGTCTTGGTGGCATATTACAGTTTAATATATCTGTTTGTTCCAAAATCTCCTTGATTGGCACCTCAATCTGGGACAGTTCTTCAGATATGTCACCTAAAAAGACTGGCCTAGGTGTGGGAATCTCCCTAACATCCTCTACAGTGAAAATCAAATGCAAAGAATTTATTTATCTTCTCCACTATGGCCTTGTCTTCCTTGAGTGATCCTTTATCAGCTTGAGAATCCATGGCCCCACTGACCGGCTGTCTGCTTTTGATGTACTTAAAATTGTTTTTGCTACTAGGTTTTTGCTAGTTGCTCTTCAAATTCTTTTTTGGCCTTCCTAATAATACTTTTACATTTGACTTGCCAGAGTTTATACTCTTTTTCTATTTTCCTCCATAGGATTTGACTCCTAATTTTTAAAGGATGCTTTTTTGCTTCTGCATTTTTCTAGTTACCTTACTATATATAAATATATATTTAATTTGAGGCTCTATAATAGTGTTTTTTAAAAGTTTCCATGCAGCTTGCAGACCTTTAACGCCTGTGACTGTTTCTTTTAATTTCTTTGTAACTAATTTCCTCATTTTTGTGTACTACTTTTTGAAGTGAAATGTTACTAGGGTGGGCTTCTTTGCCATTTTCCCCCTTACAAGGATGTTAAATTTAAGTATATTATGGTCGCTATTGCTGAGCAGTTCAGCTATATACACCTCTTGGCTTAGATACTATGTTCCACTTAGTACTAAATCAAGAATTGTCTCTCCCCTTGTGGGTTCCAGGACCAGCTGTTCCAAGAAACAGTCATTAATGGTTCTAGAAACGTTAAATCTGCATCCTGCCCTGAGGTGACATGTACCCAGTCAATATGAGGGTAGTTGAAATCAGCCATTATTATTGAGTTTTCTATGTTTAAAGCCTCTCTAATTTCCCTTAGCATTTCACTTTCACCATCACAGTCCTAGTCCAGTTGTCAGTAGTATATTCCTATTGCTATACTCTTGTTATTCAAGTATGGAATTTCTGTCCATAGAGATTCTGTGTATAGTTTGATTCATTTAAGAGTTTTGCTATATTTGGCTCTGTGCTTTCTTTCACATATATAGTGCCATTCCACCACCAGCACGACCTACTCTGTCATTCCTATATATTTTGTACTCTGGTATTACCATATCCCATTGATTATCATTGTTCCACAAAGTTTCTGTGATGCCTATTATATCAATATCCTCATTTAATACCAGGCACTCAAGTTAACCCATTTTAGTATTTAAATTTTTACCATTTGTATACAAGCACTTTTTAGTTGTCTGCCCTCCAAATGATGTCATTGAATGGGACTCTTTCATTTGACCGTTTCTCTTCAGTTCCTCCCTGTACTCTATCAACTTCTATCCTCTCCTCTTTGCTAGGATATAGAAAATCCCTGATAATAGATCCTCAACTATAGGATGCATCTGTGTGAACTGTGTGCTACTCCATACCTGTCAGCTTTCCCCCAGCCCTTAGTTTAAAAACACCTCTACGACCTTTTAAATTTTACATGCCAGCATTCTGGTTCTGTTTTGTGGTTTAGGTGGAGCCCATCCTTCCTGTCTAGGCTCCTCCTTTCCCAAAAGGTTCCCCAGTTCCTAATAAATCTAAAACTCTCCTTTCTACACCATTGTCTCATCTATGCTTTGAGATTCTGCAGTTCTGCCTGTCTAACTGGCCCTATATGTGGAACTGGAAGCATTTCAGAGAATGTTACCATGGAGGTCTTGGGTTTTAATCTCTTACATAGCCGCCTAAATTTGGACTCCAGCACTCCTCTCCTACCTTTCCCAATATCATCGGTACCTACATGTATCATAACCACCCGTTCTTCCCCAGTGCTACACATAAGTCTGTCTAGTTGTCTGGAGAGATCTACAACCCTTGCATCCAGCAGGCAGTTTCCTTGGAGAAGAATGATTTGGTGTGGAGCCTTCGGAACTTGTTTGTTAGCCTTCAGGCCCTTGTCTTCTTGTCTGTGAAGCGATGTATGTTGGCTGTATAACAGCAATGTAGGCAGGTTAACTTTTCTGTTTGTGTATTTAACGGGTTTGTCAAAGGTGCCTAGAGAATTGGATGAGGCCATTGTATGATTATATAATAAAAGAAATCCAAACAAAGAATGAATAAAAGGCCCAGACTAAAATTGTAAAGTTCTTCTAAAATGCTGGCCATAAATACAAGCAACAGCTTCATGGCTTTGTGACCCGACACATGCTCAGCAGCTCATTGGCCAGCCTGGTTAACAACCTTTCTGGAGCCAGCACAAAAAGGCAGCAACAGTCCCCGACTTGTCTAAAAGGGAAATAGTTGCAGGATGTACCTTTTGTTTGGTAGGGAAGGAGAAGCAGGAAGGGGAGAAGGTTAAATGGCCTTTTTTAAATGTCAACTTTATTTTTTAAAGCCGTGAAGAGTTCTTGGTCACCTCTTCTGTTTTATTGTTACTGACAGAGAAGCGTGGGCTTTAAACAGTTCAATACAACTAAAATATTGCCTCTTCATCTAAAGTTTTAGCAAGTAGTTTTCAGAAACGGTCTCTGCCAAATGGTGATTCATTTGCCTGAACACCTGATTATGAGGCAAATTCCATTTTTGACGAGCAGAGCAGAGCTGTCAGACTCTTTTTCCCTATAGGAAACTACATTTCATGTTTCTAGTGCCAGATGATATGTGACGTTTGATTTAAGACGCTTGCTACCTACTTATAAAACTTTATTGTAATAATAGTGACAAAGCAGCTGAGTGTTGCATTTGACAGTCGTCTTCCCTTTGCCTAGTTCATCCGCCTGTTCGGTTTGGGCTGAGATGCCTTGCTTGCATTAAAAAAGAGGCTTAACCCTACACTTTTACGAATTAAGAAGATCTGACTTGTAGATAACGATCTGACAGTTTTCAGAGTAGCAGCCATGTTAGTCTGTATCCGCAAAAAGAAAAGGAGTACTAGTGGCACCTTAGAGACTAACCAATTTATTTGAGCATAAGCTTTCGTGAGCTACAGCTCACTTCATCGGATGCATTCAGAATCTCATTTAATCTCTGGGATCATTCACTGGCTCACTTGTTATATGCCGGGCAAATGTATACAATGCAAAAGGAAAAAGGGGTAGGGGATAATGGCATCATAGGGAAGGGTCCTGTAGTTAGTTCATACAATTGCTAATTTTCCACTGGAGTAATGCAGATTTCGTTGATCCGTAATTGAAATCCCCACAGAGGAAAGGGCACTAATAATATTGACAACCCTGTTACCATGAACAGGAAAAGCTGGGGTTTTTTTTTTTTTAAGTTTATTGATGGTATTGGCATTGGTGTGACCCTGTCAGATTCTGCAGGCTAAACTGGCTCATGCCAGTTCAGTCTCTGAATGGGAGACCTCCCAGGAAGCAAGGTTAATAATTCACTGAGTGGAGTGTCTCCTCCTTGGTCAGTGCAGAACTCATGCCCCAGTGTGGCACTGGTGGGTGTTTTCCCTCAAGTGAGATATAAAACAAGCTTTGACCACCAGTGGTCATGAATTTGGTAAGGGAAGAGGTGGTGATAATCGTGGTGTTCTGGCTAAATTCCAGATGGTATAAATCACTTTTTGCTTATCAAAATTACTACCCCCCCCTTCCCCCAGTGCCGCTATTGGATAGCGTGTTCCCAAAGCATGGTCCTCTTATCAGTCTTTGATAGTGGGAGTTGTATAAGTACCTTACCATTTGAGCACCTCACAATCTGTAATGTATATATTTATCCTCATAACACCTCTCTGTGGTAGAGAAGAACTACTATCCCATTATATGGATGGGGGAAACTGAGGCACAGAGAACAAAGCAACTTGCCCAAGGTGTCTCAGCATGTCTCAGAACTCTAGTCTTCTAGTCACCGACTTCTATGGAAACAGAATTGGAACCTTAATTTGATGGAAGTTGCAACATAAATGTAAATTTATTGTTGGGGTAACTTTGGACTCCAAGCATAGGGTGTGGCAAACTGTAAGGCTGCAAGTGGATTGATCACTTGTAACTGGCATTTGGTAGCTAGTCCATCCCCCTCTTCAAACAACTAGAGAAATGAGGTAGTGTCGTCATACATTCAGCAGTCAGAGGTGGCAGTTGCTGGGTGAATGGCAGACTTGCATGTAACTGTGGGGTCCCTGGCTACTAGTTCTGTTATAGGAAAGCATTCTTCCACCATTTGTAAGTTCACCCTCAGTGCTGCAAAAAAAACCTTAGAATGTGTACTGTCCAAATGAATTGTCCCAGTGCCGGGAAAAGTGGAGAGCAATGGACAACCAAGCAATCTCCACCGTCTGATTGGTTCTACTGTGAAGTGCACATAGCAAGCCCAGCTTTTGGCAGAGATGCAAACAATGAGGCCTGCTCTGTTTTTCTCTGAGCCCTCATCAAACTGCTGCAGCGATTTTACTGAGATGTCTCTTGCAACGAATGTTTAATCCTGATTTTTACTAGGAAAGGAAAATGTAATAACGAGAGTCCATAAGGTAGCAATCTCCCCACAGATGCCCTTGCTGTATGTGCATCCTGCATGTTGCCACAGGTGAGACTCCAGCCTGACCATTAAGTATGTAGATTGCTCCTTTACTAGGTGAACTAATAGGGGCTGTACTAAGGTTGTGTCATAACTGTCTTTGGCTTGGTCTATACTAGACATTTTTTTTTCCCCTGCCTTAAAAATTTCCCACTATTGTGCTACCACGAATGCTGTACCACTTGTGTTAGCTGGGGCGCGAGGGTGGGTGGGGGAGAAGGGTGTGAATGATGCTTCCGATCAAGAAGTTACATTTGCAGTCTTGCACCAGAACTAGAAAGCGCTTGGGTGGGGAAACCAAGGGGCTGACGTTTCAACTGTCTTTCACTTTGAAATAAGTGGACTCGTTTGGGTGGGGAATGAATCCCCTTTTGTCTCTGTAAACCGAATGAAATATGTTCTACATCAGTTTTAAATATAGTGCCTGCCTGAACAAAGAGCCTCCACAAACCTTTTGTGTCACTTTCAACCACCCACTTCCTATGTGATTACTCCTAGAGCGGAATTGTTTCTCTAGGTTTTGAGAGGAGTGGGTAGGAGAATTGCAGAAATCCAATAACATTAGACAGCCATGATTCTTGGAGTGGATTGGGGCTATGTCTGTAGTGCTTTGTGCTGCCTATTCCTAAGATGGTTAAAGTATTATTTAGAGACCCTTTATACGCACACACAGAAAGGGAGGACAAATCCACTGAAGCAACGTGATTCTTCTAATGCGTTGCTGTATTTTTTCCTCATGGAAACTTATTGCCTCATAACATTCTAAACAAATGGCTATATTCTAGAAACAATAAAATGTTGGCTGAATGTCCATTACTAATCAGCTCTTTCTTAGGTTTTGTTAAATCAGGGCAGTTGCTGTACATTTACACTGGCAAACTGACCTCACACGCCTGATGACTAGCCATCAAAAGGCAAATGCACAGTGTACTAATGAGCTGCTAAGCTATTGTCAGAGCCATCATTTTTAATGGGGACTAAACTGCACTGTAAACAGATGAAGTAGGATGTCTGTGAAAGACTGTTCCCGAAATTGCTTGAATTGGTTTCTAGTCATGAGTGGAGATTCCAGTTTTAATTGGAGGGTAGGTTGACTGCGTTTTGCTTTTTTGGAGTGTCTGGTTCAGAAACTGAATGTCTGTCCAGTAGGAGCTGTCGCCTAAACTAGCAGATGAAATAATGGTGTAAATGACTACTCGAGGTGAAAGACAGTGAAGAATAAAGCTCTGTGTGTATGGAGACATGGATCCAACTCCCTGTTCTACAACAGACTTGGTTTGACTTTGGGCAAGGCGTAGGCTACACCTATGCTACAGACCTCTGGTGGCGGCATGTAATGTACATGTATATGCCATAGTGAAACGCAGGCTGTGTCCACACTTTGTGTGTGTGTAGCTACACGTGTCAGTGAAGGGTTCTGGCAGAGGTGAGGCAGTGGAGAAAGGCTTCAGCGGGGGGAGCTGCTGGAGCCTTTTCCAGCTGCAGGAAAGACTCGGGCAATGAGGAGGCAGCAGGGACACTACACGGCTAAAAAGCAGTGTAGATGGGAAGGCATGGTTTGGGTTACTAGTAGGTTTGCCCGCCCTCCAGGATTGTCCTGGAGTCTCCAGGAATTAAAGATTAATCTGTAATTAAAGATTATGTACTGTGATAAAATCTCCAGGAATTTGTCCAACCAAAGTTGGGAACCCTAGCTACTAGAGAGTTGTGTAGATAGGGCCCTTCATTTTCAGTTTTTATTATTTAATTTTTCCCAGGTATTTATCAGTGTTTATTACCACCACCACCACAACAGGTGAAAATCGGTGCAAAAACCTGTTAATTTTTCTGGGTAAATATTGGGGTTTATTTTGGTGGCTGGAAAGACAGGAGAAATAAGTATTCAGTAGATTGATGAACGGAATTCAAAGCATTTAAGTGGTTGGCTGCAGAACTAAAACGGAACTCAAAACACAATGCCACCTCTGAGTTTGAGAAAACAATACATCTCTAATCCCCAAATAAAACTTTTTTCATTTGAATAAACAGTTGACTGTTGTAGACTTAGAACTATTAACCTATAAATATTTACATTTAATAATTGGGCCACACCATTTGCAGCGCATACACTCACTTCATACTTTTCTCCTGTTTGTTTTTTTAAGACTTGAATACTTCCTTGTGTTCTGAAATGTATTCTGATACAGGTTTTCATTTTCTTCCCATTTAATGTGTCAAATCTTTAAACCATTAACTGCTAACAGCTTGAAATGTGTATGTGGTGGTTGTGAGATTCATCAATATGTTCAGATGCGTACGCACTTCAGAGCTTGCATACATGCCTGTTTCTTTATTGCATGTATCTTCTAGACTAATATATAGCCTTACTTCAACAGACCGCTTTGCATATACACCCAACTTAATGTATTATCGTAATACATATATCTCATGCAACGTATTGTATTGTCCTAATAAAACAAGTTGTTTTTTTATATATTTAAATGATACAAAAGTAGGGTGAAAATCAGAAAAAACTGGATAATATTTTTTGTAAAAACCTGGGAATTTTTCAATAAAAATAGGTTTAAACTGAAAACAAAGGGGCTTACATATAGGGTTGCCGATTTTGTAATATATTAAAAACTTCACACTCCTCCCTTGCCCCGCCCCTTCCTCTGAGTTCCCACCCCCCATTTGCTCCTCTTTCACTCTACCCCCATCGCTCGCTGCTCTTCCCCCTGCAGAGCCCGGTCTGGGAGCTGCAGCTGCCCGATGCAGATAGGAGGCGGCTCCAGCTGAGTGGGGCTGGCATGGGTAATGACTAGGTGTCTCCCCCCGCCTGCTGTAAATGGACTTTGGGTGTCCAGTCAGTAGATCTGACAGATCTGACTGGACAGCAACAAGTCCCCCTTTCGACCAGTCTTTCTGGTCGAAAACAGGACACCTGGCCACCTTAGGACCTTGCAAAACTCACATACATACATACCCATACCCTTTGGGCCTGTTCAACTAAGCTGTATGGCCCAGGTGTCATGGTCTACACAACTATTCTGTGCTGGGGGGCTATGCATGTACATATTCTCTACACTGCCAAAAAAAGCATGCCGTATAGACATACCCTTAGGCTCCGTACCTCAGTTTCGCGAGGCTCATCCCTACTGCAGTGCTGGCGTACAAAGGAAGTATGGCTATTGTACTAGTCCTCCGGCAGTCTTGTGATTGCTCTTGCAACTGCTCTGTTTAAGGTCTTCTGCAATCCTGATTTATTATATTGCAGGTTCTGTAACTTTTTATGTGTTTATAAAGTGCAATGTATGCAGTCTTAGAGCATTTCTTGTTTAAATACATAATGTATTACAGTACATACATTAGAGGGTTGCACACTTCATTACTTCTGAGCTCATTGTATTTCTCCTTCCCCCCCCACCTGTTCTCCCCCCCCCCCCCCAAGCTTCTTGTTTGCTACTCCAATGCTGGGGCTCTGTGCATCCCCTCCCCGATTATTTCTTTTCTTTCTGTCGTCTGATAAATCATTCATTGTGTCAATATTTATAACTGGTTTGATATATAGTTGCAGCTCTGCAACCAGTTGAGTTTTCTGACCAGATGCCAAGGGTTCTGTGTGCCCCCCCATTTTTCCCTTCTGATTTTCACCAAATAAACAGGGTTCTTGATGCTTAGAGCATTCCCTGAAATTTTGTAGTTTGATGGGAGGCAGTGTTCATAAGTTACCATATTACAAAGAGACGCCATCAAATTAAGTGTAAGGCCTCTTTTTCTCCCTTCCCCCCACTTCTCAATGTAATTTGTTTTGGCCAAGTAATGTTGGACTCACAGGACACAACTCCTCTCTCCTGCTGCCAGCTGAGGTACTGTCTTGGGGGTTGGGAAATGGGTTTCTGGGTCTACTCTAGGGAGTACTTGTGATGAGCGTGACACAGCTCTCTTTCTTCCTGATTCCTGCCCCAGGTGGTACCTCTAGGGAGAGGTATGGGGCCATGTGCTGGGTTTGATGGATGGAGGCAGGGGGTCAGGAGCCATCCAGGCTCTCTTTGCCCTCTTGCCCATTCCAGCAGCTCTCAGGCATTCTCACTGTGCAGTGTACTACTGCTTTGGTGGCAGGGTGGGCATGGCTCATTAGAATGTGTGTGTTCAGTTATTACTTGAGCATTCTCTCCCCGTATTCCTGAGGAATACAAGCAAGAGAAGGGAAATGACAATTGTTAGCAGTTAATATATCTAGAAAACCCACTGTCCTTTCAAAGGACAAAGAAAAGGCACTTCTCGAGCCAGAGAGCTTTCCTGTAGCTGCGTTTCAAAGGCCTGCTGCAAACATGGAGGTGTTGGAGTGTCTCTCACAAGTTGCAAGAACCTTTTATTTTGGGAAGTGTTAGGCAAGCTAAATATAGGAGTTGCTGTCAGCTCCCCCTACACCTTTTATGCACTGCTGATCTGCATTAATTTTACAAAATACCCACTGTTTTATACAATGGATTGGCAACTTACAGAGTTTATATTTTGAAAATTCAAAACTCCAAGCATGGATTGCTGCTCTGACAAACCCCTATGTCAGAGAGCTGTGCTGGGAACTGTAGGGTACGTACTCTCAACTGACTGGTAATACAGTGATGTGAGTGCTGTGTGGGAACACACTGAACTTGTTTTACACAAAGCATGATGATTAGCGTGACTACCTGGGACTGTTGAACATTACAGTGGTTCAGCTGAGCCATTGTGTGTCCAGTGTAGACGAGGATCTGTCAGGTTATGGCCACTTCTTTTTAATGTAGTGGATACATTGGAGAAACCAAAAAAAGGAATGTTCTATTTACAATCAAATTACAAACCTCCTCACTAGGCAAAGTTACCCCCCCTTGCTGCCTTTCTCATTCCCATCTCCAATGTACTGACAGATGATGCTTTAACAAGAGCTAGCTGACCAGCAGATGTCCAGTGGGAACCCCTGCCATGTAGTCTGGGGGAGCAGTAAAACCTGGGTGGGCCCTGTGCTGCCAGTTTCCATTTTGGTTCTGCCCTAATATATAGAGAGAACCTGGTTTAGAAATTATGTGGGGGTTGCAGATTTATTTGAGACATGGCGCTTGTTAGTCAGGTGTTTTTGTTTCGTTTTTTTGAAAAAACGCTGTTCAGGGAGTGTTTTTTGACATGCAGATCCAGCCCTCTAATTAAACTCAAAATGTCAACAAAACCCATCATTTCTATGGCAAATCAGAGCCCTGGAAGGCAGCAGGATAAAACTATCAAGAACAAATGAAGACATTTTCATTTCATGCTTATGAAGTTCAAACCGCTAGGGTGCTCGTGCTACTGTGACTGCTCTCTGTGCTGGCTGGGACAGGGCAGATTCTCAGAGAAGTGCTTTTTTTTTCTTTTTCTTTTCCCCAAGAACAGCGACCGTTCAAATGAGCAGCTGAGGTAGAAGTACTCTTGCCTTGATTTTTATTATTAGATCTGTAGTTTCAATTCTACTTTCATTTCAGCCCTTTCCTCATAAGGTGGAGCACAGAATGGCTTTCTTTATACCCGGCAGGTAGTCTGGCTAATAGGATGAATGCTTCAGAAGCAAGTGAGCCATTTCAGCTTTCTATTTGTGCTGCTTTCTGCCCTTGACCCTTGCAAGTTTTTGCTGGAGAATGCCCTGTGAGTGTTTTCAAGGCGTACTTCCAGCACAGGTTTCCATCATTATCTAATAGTGTCAATTAAAGGGGGAAATGTATCCTGTCTTGCTACTTGCTGATAACAGCCCTGCCAGCAGATCTGGGACTACCTGTCCGAGGCTCACAGAATGATACCTACAAAGCTATTGTGTTTTGTGTGTTGTTAATTCTATTCTTTTTTCCTTCTCGTTTTTAACTGATATAGGTGGGGCTGGTAGCACTGCTTACTATAAAGGTTGCCTGGGACTTTCTATTATAAGACCGTTTTCAGTTGGTTATAACTATAGCCAACTTTAGCTGCAAAAAGAACAGAAGTACTTGTGGCACCTTAGAGTCTAACGAATTTGTTTGGGCTCACGAAAGCTTATGCTCAAATAAATTTGTTAGTCTCTAAGATGCCCCAAGTACTCCTGTTCTTTTTGCGGAAACAGACTAACACGGCTGCTACTCTGAAACCCAACTTTAACTGGTCACACTGAAATTTTCCATGCCGAGTGTCCATCTGAGACTGGGTTTGTTTGAAACTTTTTAGCCAAAACAGTTCAGCCATTTTTGAGAATGAGGTTAAGGGGGAAAAGATGTTTTGCAATGTTTTTTAGAAAAATGTTGGTAACCTTTTCTTGAGAAGCTCTAGCATACTGTTACTTTGGTGCAGAGACTTGAAATTTGACAGGGTGGTATCCTCTGTGTCAGGATGTGCCTTTTGCTTGTTGCTCCAGGTTGGAATAAGACTAGGGACTGGACCTGAGAGCAGAGAACCTGTTTTTCCTGTGCTCTCAATTAGCTTCACCTCTTCCCTCTGTAACTCCTTTCTCTCCTCCCCCCCCCCCCCATGCCCATATAGTGTGGAGGAAGAAACTGCCTGATTTGAGTACAGAGGGGACAAGAGCTGGACTGGGGCCAGGAGGGGAAGAGTAGATTGGGACAAGGAGGCTGGTGGGACTGGATTGGAGAGAATGACTGGGAGTTATGCTTGGGAAACCGAGACTGGGAACTGCGGAGGGTAGGGAGTGGGACTTCCTGACTGGGACAGGGGAGGAGAGGCAGTGGGTGTGAGCAAGCAAGGGAAATGGGTGTGGGAGACTGGGACTGGGAACCAGTGTGGGAAGAATGGACTTAGAAGGGGAGTGGTGACAGATGTGGTGGAGCTGGGCTGTGGGGGTAGAATTGGGACTAGCTAGGGCAATAGATCATACAAGGAGCTGGGGATGTGGTAGGAGGAGGGAGAAGGAGATTCTCTGAGGAGCAGAGGAAGGAAAACTAGGATTGGGAGCCAATGGAAGGGGCTGGGAATCCAGGGAGAGAATGATCGGAGGGTGGGTGAGGACAGGAGGGTAGAGGCAGATCAAAGAAGTAGCTAGGATGGGGAGACTAGAACTGGCTGTGCTAGAAGACTGTGACGGGGATGGGAAGCCTTAGGAGTATAGACTGGGACAGGGTAGGCAAGGAAAATAAGACTGGAGTGGGGAAGTGACAGGACTGGGACAGGAACAGGCTGTAGAGGATGGGGCCGAAGAGGTTCAAGCTTGGGGGAGGATGCTCCGAGGGGTTTGTGTATGCTATAGTGCACACCTCGCCTGATCCTGGAAAGAAACCCAAGATTCCTGAGTCTCCCCATTCCTCCTGCAGTCAGCATATATATGTGAAACCTCATCCTTCTCTAATCCGTAGTGGTCCTTCTAGAGGATGACAACCTACTATTGCTATAATTTACTCCGTTTGCTCATGTGGAAGTGGTCTGTGCAGTGGATCTAAAGGTTCCAACTCTTCTAATGACCCACATGGCTGTCAGTATGATGCCACGTTATGGAATTTCTGTTTTTTCATTTTTTTTAGAAAAAAACACTGAGGAAATTAAACACACAAAACTAGATTAAAAGAGCATTAAGCTTGCAAAGTCAAGCATTTGATATTTAGGAAATGCCAGAATTAAGGTTGCTTAGTGCAACCGTAGTTCAGCCCCCTTGTGTGTATAGGCATTAGGATATAGTTTTTAATTACATGATCACAAACTATATTTTCCAGAGGCCCAGCTTCATTCAGTGCACATGATGGGAGTGATGAGGATTGTGTAGTAAATGAGGCTGTTGTCTGTAGAACCCCCTGCTTTGTTTGTTGCAGAAGTTGGTAGATGTATGGTGAATGAGGCAGGGGATTGCAGGAATAAAAAGGAGAGTCTCTTGGTTAAGGCAGTTGAATGATGTCCTAGAGAACTGGATTCTGTTCCAGTCATGAAACTTTGGGGCAGACTGTTAAGAACCAGGGCACAAATCCCAGATTGGCGGTGAGTTCTATACTTAGATTTCACCAACCAGTTATCAGTTATGAATGCCTTAAGCACTATAACAGCTTAAACATGGTGTCATAGGCAGTCCTCTTGATTGCTCCAATCTATCTTGTCACCTAAGCAAGTCTACTTTTGTGATAGATGGTCACTTACACCATGAATCACAGCAGTATTCAGGTTACTTCCAGTCCCAAAGGACCAGTCACTTCTCCCAGGTCAGTTGCACTGTAGATCTCACACAAAACACTTGTAGCCAATCCTGTAATAAACTATATGGATTTATCAATAGGAAAAGGAAATGTTATTTACAAGGTTACAGCAGGTAAACATATATACAAATGAGTTACACTCTTAAATTTTCAAAAGGTGAAAGAAACTTCTACAATGAACATGCTCTGTTGTCTTAAAGGGCTAACCCAGCCTAAGCAGCTGGTGATTCCTTACTTTTTCCTAGGAACCTTTTTCCCCATTGTCCAAGTAGCAATGAGATGCAGTTCCTCCTTATTAGAGGCTTTTATTTTTTCTTCCTTCTGTTTTGAGCAGCAAACTCAGCTGATGGGAGGAATTAACTTGCAAGAATTCTCTTCATGGGGGCAGAGCCAGGAAAAGAGAAAACAAAAGAAAAGTCTTTTGTCCTCTTTAATGTTCCACTTCAGTCCATCTGGTGTCCAGGGGCATTCCTTGTCAGGCAGGTCATAACACTTTCTGTTGGAGACCAGCATTTCACTCTAGTTAATGTCTCTCTCCTTTCTGATGATTTACATAGTTACAAAGGCTTAAAATGCCAATATTCAAATATTACCTTACCATATGGGATACAGATCTTATCAGTGAGATTAATGCATGCAGCAACTCATGAGCGTTCAATAAAGTCTAAACACGTTCTTATCATTCTAAATCCTGTTTTAACAATGTTAACACAGAGATGAGCCAGACTGATTTCAGCCATGTATTTGTCAGTATTCAACTGAGGCATGGGGACCTTGGGATGAGCTGGCATCTGGTTTGCCAGTTTCACAATCCCTGCCTCTGCCACAGAATTCTTATGTGATATTGGACAAGTCACTTAAACCAGATTTTTTACAAGTGGCCACTAATTGTGTGTGCCTCAGTTTCTGGGTGCCTGACTTGAGACCCTGGTGTATAATTTGCAGGAGTCTTGAGCACTCAGCTGCAAGTGAAGTCAGTGGGAGCTGTGCTTTGAATATATGAAATGCTATATGAGGCAATGTACTCTGAAAAAACCAGGTCCTAGTTGTCTCAGATTGGGCATCCCTAATTAGTAGATTATCCTGACCTAAGTGCTCTGTGCCTGTTTCCCCTTCTGTGAGATAATACTGCCTCATCTCACAGGGGTGTTGCCCATGAAGAAATTAATAATTCTGCCTTTTGGAGCAGGGTTTGAATAGTGTGCAGTGAAGTGTGTCAGCTTTGCAAAACATGTGCGTCACCAAATCCGTGTTTTTCAGCCAAAAAAAGTTTCAGCCAAAAAACTTCACCCAGGCCTAGATTTATAGGTTGTCCTCGTCCTGCACTCAAGGGCTGTGCTGCTGCAGTCACTCAGACGTTGGAAGTACATTTTTGGGGGGAGGGGGTTGTGAAGGAGTGTAGATTTCAAAGATGCCCTGCACCTAACCCCCCATTTACTAAAAAGAAAAGGAGTCCTTGTGGCACCTTAGAGACTAACCAATTTATTTGAGCATAAGCTTTCGTGAGCTACAGCTCACTTCATCGGATGCATACTGTGGAAAATGTAGAAGATCTTTTTATACACACAAAGCAGGAAAAAATACCTCCCCCCACCCCACTCTCCTGCTGGTGGGGGGAGCAGCAGAGTGGGGTGGGGGGAGGTATTTTTTCCTGCTTTGTGTGTATAAAAAGATCTTCTACATTTTCCACAGTATGCATCCGATGAAGTGAGCTGTAGCTCGCGAAAGCTTATGCTCAAATAAATTGGTTAGTCTCTAAGGTGTCACAAGGACTCCTTTTCTTTTTGCGAATACAGACTAACACGGCTGTTACTCTGAAACCCCCATTTACTGTGATCCCATCAGACTGCAAACTAAGTAGGATAAGATTGGGTCAGTACTTGGATGGGATGGCTGCAACCAGGCTGCAGTGCTGCAAGGAATGTTGTTGGTAATTCAGAGGGCAACTCTTCCCTTGGAGTTGTCGCTGCGTGAGTACCGCATCATGGTGTGCTGTGTTTCTGTCTTTTCAGAAGATACGTCAAGCTGAGGTCCCGCTTGCTTGTGTTCATTAACAGTCCTGCTTGTATCGCCAAGGGGGTGTTAAACTTGGTATGCTGGCCAAATTCTAACAATAGGAATTTAATTCTCCCTAACTAAATTCTGTCTTCAGTTTCACTTGCACACAGTGCTCTTGTTCTGTAGCGGTAAACAGGAGCTGCTGAGTTTGACTCCAGAAGTGACTGCATTTTGGTAAAGGATTACTCTAATCCATTACAAGTTTTTAGATTCATCTACATTTGGAAAGTGCTTTGAGATGAAAGATGCTGTATAAACAAAGTGATGTTATTTAGTCTAATTATTTTTCAGAAAACTATTGGATTTGAAAAGGTTGTATTTTCTCTTCCCCTCACTCCCCTGTTTCATCTTAACCTGAGGTAATACTGCAATTGAAAGGTTCATCTGTTCTTTTGCACTTCCAAACTGCCCATATGTCCTAGGTGCCGACTTAAACTGTCTTTCGTTTGCACCTCATTTCCCTAGAGTCTTGGAGGGACTCTGCTGTGGAGTGACATCTTCCTTTCCAGAACACATCATAGTACAACTCCTAGACTAGATCTGTCAGTCTGAACAGTGGTGATCTGATCTTACACATTCTGCTTGGCCCCAGTATATTTAGGAAAGGAGAACGTAAGATCAGAGTTTTTGTTAAGGTCTGACTGTATTCTCGCTGATGCACAAGGCACAGACAAAGACCATCTCTGTCCTGAGGAGCTACTGAATGTTCCTCTGAGGGAAGGTCATGCCCCCTTTGGCTATGAATTTCTTTATTGAATTCAAGTCTGTGTGAGACAAATAAGGACTCTGGTTGCATTACCACAATGCACTCCTTGTGGGGCAACCTGAGAAGGTAACTCAGACTTCAGCTAGTGAGAGAGTGGCTGCCTGCATAATGACCAGGATTTCACATGGAGCATGTTGTAATGTGTCTGTGCTTTCAGTTGGTTTCCATGGGTAAATCAAGGTGTTGGAAAAGAAAACCTTTTGTAGTTTTAAACCTGGATCTTGGAGATCATCTCCCACTCAGTTTGCCTGTGCTAGGAAAGAAGTGGATGCCTAATTCTCTGCTGGTGGGCACAGTGGTGAGGGCTGGAGTGTAGAAATGCTGCTCCTGCTACAGCATCATCTAACTGTAGGCTATCCACTATTGCGAACAACAGTGTTGCAATATGGATGCTGAACTAATGGGTCCAGTTTTGCCAGTGCAGAAGCAGCCTATTCAGGCTCCAACTTGGCATTTAAGATCAGCTGGCACAGTTGAGCTCAGAGCCTTCTGGTTTGTAAGTCTGAGGTCTGAGGGAAGGCTGGTCCCAGAGGAGGGCCATTCACTCTGGAGCTCACTGCTCCTCTTACTGCACTTGAATCTGAGACTATTTTCCCACAGGGTATGTTGCAAGGTGTATGCGAGGAAGGATGGTCTTGTGGTTAAGGCATTGGACTGAGGTTCCAGAAATCTCGGTTCCATTCCTTTTTCTGCAAAAGACTTTCAGTGCAACTTTGGGTAAAGTCACTTAAGTCCAGATTTTTGAAGTTCTCAGCACCCACAGCTGGGGCCAGATCTTCAAAACTGCTCAACATCCAGAAGCTCCCCTACATTTGTGGTTAAACTTTCAGATCAACTTAGCACCCAAAATCCTGAGCTCTCTCAAATCCATCTATTTTGGTGCCTAAATGGGAAATGAGCTTTTAATCACTGTGTGCCTCAGTTTCCCCTCTCTAAAATGAGGAGAATGCTTCCTTTGTCTTGTCTATTTAGACTATAAGATCTTGGGGGCAGGGATTGTCTGTTTTACTAAGAGTTTGTACCATGGTTAGTACAGTGAGGTCCCAACCTCCCAATACAAATGAATTTGTTCTATCTTTATTATTTTATTACTGTCATCTCAGGAAAAGCTTTTTGGTCTGCGGAAAAAGTGTTTTGAGGGTTTCCCTTTGAGGTGGGAGAATAGGGAGTCCTTTTGGCATTGATTTGGTGACAGATGTAGATGACCTTAGTGTTCGTACATGCACCTAAAGGCTGAAATGGACAATCTTCATTATTGCTCTTATTCTTTTTTAATAAATTGGAAAATGGAAAAATTTTCCATTAAAGCAAAAAGCATATGGAAAAACTGCCATAGTCTGAAGGCTCTGGCAAGCCTTCCTATTTAGGAAGTGTGAATTTATGCATTTAATTACAGGCCCCTGTTCAGAGGAAACTGAATATTCGTCAGGATTAACAGAACCTTTACATGAGGAGTGTGAAAATGGGTTGTCAGCATAACGAACGTGTTCCTGTTCTCAGTTTTGCGACTCATGCAGTCATCTTGATGTGTCTTTTTAAAAAATATTTATTATTTATTTACATGGTGCCAGTTATGTGCCAAGGGCCTTTACAGACACACAACCTGATTCTAAACTCACTTACACCGTTCAAACTTCATTGGTGTAAGTGGAGTTACTCCCAGTTTACATAGTGGTCAGATCATGTTCTGAAATATACTTTTGCTCAAGGGTGTGGCTAGGGCCTTTTGAGTCAATGTAGGGGGAGGCTTGGACTGCTGCTGCCAGGGCTGTATCTGTTCTGTGGATAAAAAGAAGACTTCAACCTCCAGGGCTGTCAGTCAGGGACCTTTCTTCAAAGCTAACTATCTATATAAACACTAGTCTTGCAAAATTCTGTCCTTCCAGGGTGAGCAAATGACTTACTAATTTTTTTTAAGTAAAATCATTAGTCTATTCATCAATAATCATCATGGCAAAGGACGACAAGTAAATATAATGCCAGGATTGTATATTTGCAGGACTTTCTTTACCAGGCTGAAAATAGTAGAGCGAGACAATTACTTGAAGTTCATAAAGAGAAGGATGCTGTGGCAATGAATGATCTAGTTCCAATTTCTTTACTTAGTTGGTGTGGCCCTTCTTGGATATCCATATCCTAGAGGAACTACAGGGAAAACTATGTGCAGTGTTCATCCCGTACCACTTGCGCAACTAAGGGCTTATCTGCACATCCAACACTGAAGGGGCGCAGCTGCACCACTGTAGCGCTTAGGCTGTGTCTACACTAGAGAGCTTACTTTGGCACAGCTGTACTGATGCAGCTGCATTGTTGTAAGATCTCTCTTGCAGCTGCTCTGTGCTGATGAGAGAGAGTTCTCCTGTAGACATTAATCCACCCCCAGTGAGCGGTGGTAGCTATGTTGGCAGGAGAAGCTTTCCCACCAACGTAGCGCTGTGCACGCTACTGCTTATGCCGGCATAACTTATGTCGCTCAGGGAGGTAGAATATTCATATCCCTAAGTGACGTAAGTTTTGCCGACATGAGTGGTAGTGTAGACATAGCCTTAGTGAAGAGACTACCTATGCCGACAGGAGAGCTTCTCCCCAAGAGGCAGTACCTTGTCAGCGGGAAAAGCTCTCCCATCGACCTAGCACTGTCTAGACTAGGGGTTAGGTCAATGTAACCGCATCACTCAGGAATATGGACTTTCCACACCCCTGAGCAACATAGTTATACCAACATAAGTCTGTAGAACAGACCAAGCCTAAGGGCTGGTCAACACTATGGGTAGAGAAGGGGGAATCAATCTAAGTTAAGCAACTTCAGCTATGTGAATAACGTAGCTGAAGTCGACATACTTAGATCTACTCTACCGCAGTGTCTTCACAAGGTGCCCTCCTGTTGATTCCCCTTATGCTTCTCGTTGAGATGGAGTACAGGAGTCGATGCTAGAGCGATCAGCGGTCGATTTATTGTTTCTATACTAGACACAATATTGATGATTTATTGTGTCTATACTAGATACAATAAATCGACCCCCGCTGGATCAATTGCTGCCCGTCGGTAGTGTAGACAAGACCTCAGGCAAAGTGCTGTGAAGTGTACTGACATGGTCAGATAGTTTTGTCGTTAACTGTTGGGTCCTTCACCTTGCTGCAGTAGAAAACCTTTGTTTACCTCGAGTCTCTTTTTTTTTATGCCAATTTTGAGACCTTCCAAGTTAAAATAATTTTACTTTACTTTAACTGCTGTATCCTAATCTTTGGTAAATGAGATAATGTCCCACTTGCTATCCGGTAATTGATCTTGTCAGGTTTATTAAGTACGTTTAGCTTTGGTTCACCACACCTCTGAATCCATCAGTCATTTAGCCTACAGGGATTAATCTAGGACTCTGCTGCACAGAATCTCCTGTTTAAATATAGAGCCAGACCTCTACACTTCCAGCCTAGTGGCATGAAATGTAGACTTGGGAGCAGCCTGGGACTTAGGGGTTTTGAAGGCTCTACAGAAATGCGAGGGAGAGTTATGTTGCTGCTGGAGTGGCAACAAAAACAGCCTCGCTGTCATCCTTTCTGTGTGGGGAATGAACTCCATTTACGGATGGAGATCAGAGATTCACTTGAAGGAGGAAAACGATGACTTCTAGTTTGAAGGAATGGGCCTCTTCTGGAAATATTTTGTAATAGGCTTTTGTTTTGGGGGCAAACAGGTGCAGCAATGGAGAAGAGGTTCTCAGATGCCTGGGGAGCAGGGATCAGTTCAATGCTTTGCCTGCTTCCAAACAATCACCGAAGGGGTGATAGCTCAGACACTTGCACTATAAAGCTGTTCTCTGACAAGCAATGTTCTCTCCCGTATGTGTGACCTGCAGGTGACTCGGAGTGAGATGAAACTGTGTGTTCAGCAGGAGTTTGACACTGTACGGCGGCTGGTCTGTGAGGAGGAACGGAAAGCTCTCCACCTAGTGGACCTCCAGGAAGCGGTGGCCACTGCTCATGTGACAGAGGTGCTGGCGGAAATTAACGTCCACATGGCAAAGCTGATGACTGAGATGGCAGAGATCAGAAGGCAGCTGAACACCTTCAATGAGTTAGCCCTGCTCAAGCCTGAGGTAAAAACTAAGAGCAGATTAAATGATTATGGCAGGAGGCAACACAACGTTGTGATGGATGCAGGAAAGCAGTCTCCCATATGTCAACATTAAAGATGCCCTCAAATGCCACTAAATGTCTGAGGTGATAAGCCAAGATGCAAGTAATAGTGCAGGATGAGTTGTGCGGTCATATTGGATACTCACATTCTTTAAGTGGTTAAAGGGGCACAAAGCCAAATGCCTGTAACCACTTAATAGTGGATTTCTAGTGTACTGCAGTTGTAATTTTTGAATTGTGCTATTGCTTCATAAAACATCCAGAGAATGCTTTAACATTCTTGTAACATGGCTAACAAGTGGTGAGCTTCAGGGTTACAATAGCCAGCCAGCCTGCCCTCACCCTCACCGCTCCACTTGGGATACCCATTTTTGGCATAGCAGGACTATTGTAGATATAATAGTGCATGTGCGTTCCTGAGAAAATGAAACACCTAGGTCAGTGGTATTCCATCCTTGGTTCTTAAACTATATGTAGATCTCAAGGGTCAGGGGCTGAACAGCACTCTTCTCTCCCTACCTGAGTTCTGAGTTTGGGATTAGATAAGCAAAATTCATCTATAGCCAAACTCCTTGAGGGTGCACACCTGAACTAAAAAAAATCTCATGTAACTGGCATTTCTGTTTCTAGTCCTCCTTTGAATCCCGAAGTGCAAAGATGGGGACGGGGGCAGGGCAGGGGGGATTATGGTTGTGGTAGGGAAAGGGGAAGGGGAAGCCTAGTCAAACACTTCAAATGTGCACAGCTTCAGTTCTAAAAGCCTGCAGTGGGTTTTTTGTTTGTTTGCTTTTGTTTTTCCCCAAACCAATTTGCCTCTCCCTTGTCTATCACTTTACCCATCAATTTATGCTTCCTCTATCTTCAGCACTGTAAAAGCTTCATAAAACACTAGCTTTTCGGAGTGTTCATTACATGGTAAATGAAATTCCTGTAACTGTTTAGACCATATAATGATATGGTAACTTTATATATGCCTGCTAAGGGAAGCCAATTCTTCACATGTGGTAGTTGTGTACATCAATGTGGAATTGTGTTTGTTTTTGTTACAGTACCGACCAAAGGCCCCAACCAAGATCAGAACCTCTTTGTGCTAGGCACTGTACGCTTAGTAAGAGAGAGTCCCTGCCCCAAAGAGTTTATTATCTAATATTGAACACCTGTATAAGGCCCACATATGGGAATACAGGTTTGCAGTTTAATCCTTTCTATGAGGGAAAGATGTATGGTTTTATTTCACATAAGATCTCTTTTAACCATCTTCACAGACAGTGGTTGAAATTCAGCCCTGGTGAAACTGTAGCCACTTTCCTGGAGTTACAGCAGGGATGAATTAAGAAACTCAAGTTGGAAAGAATCCCAGCAGGTCAAGAACTAAAACTTGAGCCATAAGAAGTTCTAGGAACAAATTAATTCTGCTCAATATCTTTTGATGCAATTGCACCTGTAATGTAAAAGGAACTGAAGACACTGATAGTGGAGTTGAATCAACAGTCTTTCACTGTTGGTACCACTAGAGCCGGGATCAGCAACCATTGGCCAGTGGGAGCTGCGATCGGCCAAACCTGCAGACGCTGCAGGTAAACAAACCGGCCCGGCCCGCCAGCAGATTTCCCTGATGGACCGTGTGCCAAAGGTTGCCAATCTCTGCACTAGATTCTGTGTTCAATTGCTATTTTTTCAATTGCTTTCACATTATTCAGTGAATTGCCACTGAAGTGCCTAAAGCAGTGGTACCATGAAGAGATTGTTTCTCCAGCAGTGAGAGAAGAGTGTTGCTAAATCGTGACACTAGCCATTTTGACACTGGTACCTAGAGGTTGTGCACTTAAAGTGAAGGTCTTAAAATCAGAATTTTGTATGAGTCTAACTGTTAAGGTGTCCTGGTGCTTCCTCTTAACCAAGCTTTGAAGAACCTCCACCTAGCACAATGGGGTCCTGGTACATAACTGGAGCATTACTGCACTATAAATAATAATTGCTTTGCTACCAGTCCCTGGTTCAAGATCACTGTCTTGAATTTGAGTCACCACTGGCTTGAATCTTGTACATTCCAACTGTAAAGGGTCCAATTCTGTTACCCAAAGGCCCCTTTATGCTGCTCTTACAATATAACAAGACTCCTAAATACTGCTGGGGTTTAGGGGGAGCTCCCAGCCTGCAACAGCAGGCAGACCCAGCTGGGAAATTGAACTGGGAAATGTGTCTGCAGCACGTTCTTCTCTGGCTATTCTCTCCTTTCTGGGAGCCAGGGGAAACAGAGTGTAGATTAGAAAGGAAAAAAGAAAAGGAGTACTTGTGGCACCTTAGAGACTAACCAATTTATTTGAGCATAAGCTTTCGTGAGCTACAGCTCACTTCATCATCGGATGCATACTGTGGAAACTGCAGAAGACATTATATACACAGAGACCATGAGGGTAAGAGAACCTGGATTTGTGCTGGAAATGGCCCAACTTGATTATCATACACATTGTAAGGAGAGTGATCACTTTAGATAAGCTATTATCAGCAGGAGAGTGGGTTGGGAGGAGGTATTATTTCATGGTCTCTGTGTATATAATGTCTTCTGCAGTTTCCACAGTATGCATCCGATGAAGTGAGCTGTAGCTCATGAAAGCTTATGCTCAAATAAATTGGTTAGTCTAAGGTACCATAAGTACTCCTTTTCTTTTTGCGAATACAGACTAACACGGCTGTTACTCTGAAACCTAGATTAGAAAGGGTAGAGTAACCCTGAGGCTATTGTAGTTTTTCTGAGGGCCAGACAGAGCTCTGCCAAGCCCAGAACACAGGGAACTCAAAGAAAGCTTGAAGCCACCTTTGCCCGAAGCACAGTGATTGTGAAGTGGATGTAAGAGTGCTACTGATCTGCTTTGGTAATCTTATACCCGCTTTGCATTCCCTTGTATTATTGTATATGACTACATCAAGTGCAAGACAGTGATTGAATCAAGCCTAAAAAGCCAAATTCTGTTCTTGGTTACAATCATGCAACCCTGCTGGAGTCAGCAGCCTTGCACAGCCTCACCAAGGGCAGAATTTAGCCCCCTACTTCAGAAACAATGGAGCAAATCAATCCATGTTAAGAATCCTTTAACTTCAGTGCAGTTACACCTGAGGTTGAGTTGTCCCACTGTGTGCCAGAAATTGAAATTTGGATTCACTGGTGGAACAGCATGACTTCTGGTAGGGTTGTGAATTAATTTGTGTCTGGAGTCTCCGTACTTAGTTGTAGAATTCAAAGTGAACAGTCCACTCCTCATTATTCTTTGTAAATAAATACGGTTTTGTAGAATTTTCAAAACTCCAGTGGAAAGTTGGCGTGGGGGAGGATGGGGTGTTTTCTCTAAATGAATAAGCCTAGTCCATGGAGCTTGCAACCCAAACGCTTGCAGCCTAGTGTTGGTACCTGAAAACCTAAAAGTGAAATTGTTTAGAAACCTGATTGTGATTTACACTGAAGTAGATCTAATTCTGCTCTCCAGATTTAACTATAAAAGAGAAGTGAAGGTCCAAGCTGAGAGAAATGAAAGGAACTAGAGAAATAGCATTGAAAAGTAAATCAAACTTGTGGGAATTCTCTTAATCTAAGGTTAGATTAGTAACCTAGGAAAAAGAACATGCTTTTTAAAAGTCTGACTGTGCTTTTAGCCTGACTGTGGCCCTTGAACTTTTCTCTCTGTGATTGGAAGGCTGATTGGTACATGTCAATCTTGGGTGCAGCAAGAACAAACCAAAGTCTGCTTCAGCAAGTGGGCGGTTGGTTACTGACCTCAGATACACAGGTGAAAGATACTGGGGTGAGCAACCAAATTTGGCCATGATTCTTTGCTGCAGTGGATGGTTGATGTGGAAACGTTTCTGATGGGATGCAGAATAGTGACTTGACTTGGGGGACATGACAATCCACACAATTGCCACTTGTGCGTGTGTCCTTAGCTTTGCTTACAGATAATTTTCTCCTTCATAATTATCTAAGGTAATGTCAAGTTTTTGTCCATCAGGTGTCAGCTGTTCTATAAGGCAAATGATTTAAGCATTTAAAGATGTATTGAGGTATGCTGTAGATACGTTGAGTTGCCTAGTTATGAAAATCATGAAATTGCATGACTCTGCTGGTTCATATAATATTTCCTATCAGACTGTCCAAGCAATCAGAAATCAGCTGATTTCTTGCTTGCTTAACATAGCTCTTTTCTTTTGCTTTTCTCCCGAGGAAGGCAGTGGAATGGGAGTGTTGTTTGTATATCCCCATTGTGGAAATACTGCAATTTGCATAGAATTTTTGACGGATGTGATTGCAATGCTCGTTTAAATAGTTTTACTGCTCTTGTACTGAATGAATAGCTTTAATGAAGAGTGACTGATTCTGTCTCTCACCAGTTTTACATCTGTGTACTTTCATTGACTTCAGTGGAGCTATTTCTTCTTTACCAGTGTATGTGAACTGAAAATCAAGCCCAGAATGTTTTGCTTTATATGTAGTTACTATTTAAACTCCCCTGTGTATATAGAAATGTAGACTATCGGATGCCAGGTAATATTAGGCCCTTGTGCATTTACACACCATCTGCTTCCACACATGCTGGATATCTGATCAACCTGTCTGTGTAGCAGGTAACAGGATGGTGTTACCACAAAGGGATTGCATTAAGCCAGATTCTCCTTTGGTGCAGGTGGGAGGAAAATGGGGCCTAAAGGATGTGAAAATATTTCAACTGTATTGGAAATTGATGTGATTGCATACTGCTGGGGGATATTGGGCTACGTAGGCCTTATAATAAACAATGACCTGTCCCTCTTGATCGCTGGTCAAGCCAAGCCTGTGATTTTTAAATGTGATCATGATGACCTCAGCTGTTGGAGTATAAACACTTTCCTGCCTTTAAAGACAGCCAGCCCTGAATGTGCCTATGCAATAGTAAATAGATTACTAAAATGTTTGAAAAGTGATAAACCCAACACTGCTTCTGTTTTTGTTTTTCCTGCAGAGCAACGATGAGGAATGCAGGTAAGAGTACTTCATTTCTCTGCTCGTCTATAATGTCTGAAATTCCATTTGAAAAGCCGTATGTCTTTAGATTAAAGATTGTGAGAAGCAGCATAGTCCAATGGACTGATCGTGGGACTGAAATCCAGGAACACTAGAGGTATAGTCCTAGTTGTGCCTCCGACTCCTTCCACAGTCTTAAGCAAGACACTTCCGTCAGAATATTCAAACTTAGCTGCCTGACTTCAGGAACCTAACACTAGTTAAGCCCTCTAAATACATGGCTTGATATTCAGGGATCCTTAACACCGCCAGCTCCCGTTAGCTTCAGGTATACCTGGATTTGGCCTAGTTTTTTGTTTTGGAACCAGTTTTAATATAATATAACTTTTGTTTCTCTAGCAATCTAGGCAGGGCAAAAATTTATTCAAGCTCAGTGACTGTAAAAGAAGCTGTTGTTCCCAGCCTTACCCAATCCAATGCAATGTAAAGCTACCTACCTATAAAGCAGTTTTAAAGAATATGAATCTGTGCACCACCAGGCTCTGGGAGGGAGTTTGGGTGAAGGGGGTTGGGGTGCAGGCTCTGGGATGGAGTTTGGGTGCTGGGTGCAGGCTCTGGGCTGGGGCAGGAGGTGGGGTCGCATGCTCTGGGAGGGGGTCGGGGTGCAGTGCTTACCTGGGGCTCCAAGGCAGGGCAGGCCAGGGGGCTTCCGCGCGCAGCTGCCCCCAGGCACAACCCCCGCAGCTTCCCATTGGCCACAGGGGTGCTTAGGGCGGGGGCAGCGTGCAGAGACACAGCCCCACCCCGCCCCGGTGTCGCAGGGAGGGGCCAGCAGACATGTGGAGCAAGCAGGCAGACACCACTCAGCTCCCCTGTGCTGCCGGTGGTGGGCAGGGCCCCGGGCCATTGTAAATTGCCTGTAGGGGAGCGCCCGGGAGCAGCAGGCAGGGCCAAGGGAGAGACCCAGCCCCAAAATTGCTGGAGCCCCCAGGCCACATTGTGGAGGTTCTCGGCCGCAGCTGGCCCATGGGACGGGAGTTTGAGACCCCTAATGTAAACTGAAGGGACCCAATCTCCTTTATAATCTTATGCTACGAAAGTGAACAAGTAAAATGAGAATCAGTGCATGCTGACCCCTGTGGTTACTGTTACATTATGTAACTCTTATTCAATCCTAAATTAAATGTTATCCTTTTTAAAATGAGAAAATGCATGCATGCTGAAATGTTAAATCCAAGAATTAGAAAGAAGGGGGAAAGTGAATTGTTAAATATAGGGGCTGGTTCATTATCATGTCTTCAACAGTGGCCGGAGAAAGGTACAAGAAACTCTCCAGAAAGCAATTATGGAATAACCAACTCATTGCCCTAACAAGGAAAGTTTCTTCCCACCCCCCATTAGTTAGAAGTAGTTTTATGTCCCAAAGCATGCGGGTTTATAACCTTTCCGAAATGTAGTTATTTCTTTAATGCTTACTATCATAACTCTAAAAAGAAAAGGAGTACTATTGGCAGCTTAGAGACTAACCAATTTATTTGAGCATAAGCTTTCGTGAGCTACAGCTCACTGCATCGGATGCCTTCAGTGGAAAATACAGTGAGGAGATTTATATACACACAGAACATGAAACAATGGGTGTTACCATACACGCTGTAAGGAGAGTGATCACTTAAGTTAGCTAAAACCAGGAGGAGAGCGGGGTGTGGGGGGAGAGAAAACCTTTTGTAGTGATAATCATGGTGGGCCATTTCCAGCAGTTAACAAGAATGTCTGAGGAACAGTGTGGGGTTGAGGTGGGGGAAATAAACATGGGGAAATAGTTTTACTTTGTATAATGACCCATCCACTTCCAGTCTCTATTCAAGCCTAAGTTAATTGTATCCAGTTTGCAAATTAATTTCAAATCAGCAGTCTCTCGTTGGAGTCTGTGATATATGCCATCATGTGCCAGCAATACGCCTCTGCCATGTACATTGGTCAAACTGGACAGTCTCTACGTAAAAGAATAAATGGACACAAATCAGATGTCAGAAATCAGATTACATATTATAATTATGTCAAGAATTATAACATTCAAAAACCAGTCAGAGAACACGTCAATCTCTCTGGTCACTCGATTACAGACCTAAAAGTCTCAATATTACAACAAAAAGCCTTCAAAAACAGACTCCAATGAGAGACTGCTGAATTGGAATTAATTTGCAAACTGGATACAATTAATTTAGGCTTGAATAGAGACTGGGAGTTCCTTGACGCTCAGGAAAGTGTTACATGTATTCTAATAGTCTTCAAAAGACTTGTAGCATCCTACATATGTAGGATCCTAAATGAACAATGGAATCGATGGATGGGCTGAATTGGGGAGTATGGTAAGAATGAACCATTTAAGGTAATGGGATGACAGAGGTAAAGCAGTTCTTCATGTTCTGTTTAGTGTGGGACTTTTGATCTGGCTGCAGATGGTTTAGTGTCCTTTCAAAATTGCAGCCGGTAGGTAACAAATGGTGTTAAGTCGTTAGAACCCAGTGATGCATTGCTGCCTCCATGAAGATGCCCTGGTGTACTCATTGGAACTGATTAGTTTGTTTATGTTGAGCTTCTGTCTGGCTGGGTCTATTGTAACTAACACTTCGGTGCCTATTTTGCTGTTCTTATTCATTCATTTATGATATGCTCTTCACAATCACTGAAAGTCAACTGCATCTTTTTGACAAAGGTGCTGATAACAATTTTGGAATACAGCTTAATGTAAGAGAGAGATCAGGAGAGGCAACAACACTTCTGTAAATGGGGGAGTATAGTTAAAAATAACACTATGAATTGCTATTCCAATTCTTGCACCAGCTTGGATTGCCTGGAGCCCAGGACAAGTAATATTGTGCCTGTTGTTATTGACCATTCCATGCAGTGTTCACATTCTCTCTCAACTGTGTTAATAACCCAAAAAACTGTGGATGCACTGTGGTACGCTGAAAATGTGGAAGAAGTGTCGAATTGACTTTAATATCAGAATAACACAGGGGTTACTGTGCTGACTATCGTCTGGTTAATAAAAATCTCAATTCTTTCAACATATCTGAAGCTGCTGTAGAGTCGAGGGACCCTGAAGTAGATTTTAGGTCAAATGTGCCATGGAGTAAATGAGACCTTGTGCATAGACGGAGGCAGCTGGCCATGAGTCTGTCCACTCCAACAGAGAGAGAAGCAGCATCAAAGGCCACCGAGACCACTGAAACGGAGCTGGTCCCTGCTGCTCTGGCAGGACTTTGCTGATATCACACCCCAGCGAAAAACTCTGCAAGCCACCCTACCATTCATGGCCCTCTGCTGAGGTGGGCAGGGGTTGAGTTCTCTCTCCTTTTGGGATGGACCCCAGCCCATGGGAAGACAGGTTTCATGGCCAGCTGCCTCAGCCTGTACAGAAGTTCTCACCTACTCAATGGCACATCGTACCTAAAATCTGCTTCAAGGTTGCTGGACTCTGCAGCAGCTTCAGATATGCTAAAAGAAACCATTAGGAAAAGGATAGATAATAAAGAAAATATCATAATGCTACTATATACATCCATGCTACACCCACACCTTGAATATTGTGTACAGTTCGGTCGTCCTATCTTAGAAAATGTATAGAGAAGGGCAACAGAAATTATTAGAGGTATGGAACAGCTTCCATTTGAGGAGAGATTAAATAGACTGGGACTGCTCATCTTAGAAGAGAGATAAGGTGGTGGGGGCAGAATATGATAGAAATCTATAAAGTCATGAAAGGTGTGGAGAAAGTGAATAAGGAAGTGTTGTTTACCCCCTCATGTAACACAAGAACCAACAGTCACCCAATGAAATTAATAGGCAGCAGGTTTAAAACAAACAAAAGGAAGTACTTCTTCACACAACGCACAATCAACTTGTGGAACTCATTGCCAAGGGATGTTTTGAAGGACACAAGAATAACTGGGTTCAAAAAAGAACTAGATAAATTCATGAAGGATAGGTCCATCGGTGGCTGTTAGTCAAGATAATCAGGGATGCAAATCCATGCTCTGGGTGTCCCTAAGCCTCTGACTGCCAGACGTTGGGACTGGACGACAGGAGATGGATCACTCGATAATTGCCCTGTTCTGTTCATTCCCTCTGGAGCGTCTAGCACCGGCTACTGTCAGAAGACAGGATACTGGGCTAGATGGACCATTGGTGTGACCCAGTATGGCCATTCTTATCTGGTGGCCCAGAGATTAGGAGAGGCCTCTACTAGTCCGAAGAGTAGTGGTGGTGGAGACCTCAGCTTTTGTGTGGGTGGCCCTTTCCACTACCACCCCAGTTAAAGGGTGACAGGACTGTCAAGGCCTCCATATAAGGGTATTCCTAGGGGCTAGACTGCCTTAATCTAGCCTATGTACAAGTGCATGTATGTTGGATAAAGTCCTTTTAAAAATCAATGTTCTTTGTGGATACTAAAAATTTCATGGCCCTCTTTGTAAGAGGAGGAATTTGCATTGTGTCCTTGCCAAAATTTCCTTTCTCTGCCTCTCTACTGTTGCCTTCCTGCTGCACGGGGTTTGCATTTTGCTCATGCTCTGTTTCTATAGCGTGTAAAACGCTTCATGATGAAAGCCCCAGTAGAAATTTAACATGCCATTTCTCTGGCCTAAATGGTTGGTTCCTAGTGACTTCACCTTTCCCACTTACCTCCAAGCCTCTGTGCATTGTAACAAATGGCTTAGTATCTCACAGGGGCGGCTCTACCAATTTTGCCGCCCCAAGCAGTTGCCGCCGAATTGCCGCTGCCACTAAATTGCCACCACTCCAGGAAAAGCGGTGGAGCTGCCGCCGAATTGCCGCTGCGGGACACGAACTGCTGCCCCATTCTGAATGACGCCCCAAGCACCTGCTTGGAAAGCTGGTGCCTGGAGCCGGCCCTGGTATCTCATATCACATCCATGCTTTCTTCAGCCACTTCACCTTCCATATATGCAATACTAGTATCAAACATTCTGGATGCTGTGCTTACTTTGCAATAGCTGAGCTACAGGGCTTTCTATACTGCTCATTTCCTAGGATTCCAAATATAACCCGTCATTATTCTAAACAACAGTGATTGAAATCCCTGATGAAAATGAAGAGTGATTGTAAAGCAAACATGCACAAAATGAAGCTTGCACCCTACCATAGTGGACATATTGGACAGTAATTTTCTCATGCACTTTTATGATCATAGGTTCTTATTCCTGCATCATTTACAAATATCCTTCAATGTGATGAATAAAGGAAGAGTTTGAGAGTTACTTCGGGCACCCATCCAACCCTACAGCCATCGGAGCCCTAGCTTTACTAAAGCTATCTCAGTGACAGTAAAGAGATATTAACAGGATCCCAGAAGAAGAGTAAATTATAAACAGGAACAATCTGCTCACCTTACACAGAACAATTTTGAGTTAATAACCCGCTTTGCCACTAGGGAGTAGTTGTCCATTGTCTTTCCATCTGCCCTTATTTTGTCTCTCTCTGATTAGAACTCGTTTGGGCGGGGGCGTATTGATGTGCATGGAGATGGAGGTTTAACCAGTGCTTAGTCATTTTAAAGAGGGTTTTTGCCGAGGGCAGACTTGTAAAACGGACAGCAGCTTTCCATCTTCTGCCTGCTATTCTGGGCTGTTCCTGTCCAGGTGAGTTTCTTATCCTCCTTCTGCCTGATCTGGAGGTGAAGTATTGCACTGTGTGAAACAGTCGTCAAAAAATTTCCAGCCTAAACGCAAAATCTAATCACCCACCCTTAGCATGATGATGAAAAAGCAAATGGTATTTTATTTGCCCACCAGATAAAATTATTTGCCTTAAACTTTGTATGTCAAATGACACTACCAAGGCTTCCAGGCTCCATATAATACCCTTGCAACTTTTCCTGCCCCCTACATAAGCTAGCCTTGCTTTTGGAATGTAACTGTGATACAAAACTGACACTTGGTGTTAGAAAACTAAGGTAGTAATAGCCATAAGGTTCACAGTTGCTAGAATATGCCCCCTCAGTACATCTGTTCGGAGCGCTGTATGCAGGGCTAGCCCAGGTTATGCTTTAAAATTACGGCCTCTCTCTCTTCAGAGAGCCTTCTGTATACTAACAATATAGGGCCAGATTCTCTTCATAACGGTCTGCCCCAGTACAACTCCAGTGAGTTAAATGGAACTGAGAGGGTATAATTGAGAGGAAAAGCAGGCCCACAGTATTTAAATAAGATTAACATTTTTGTGGGAGTGGGCTGGCAAAAAAGACAGTGTCTATATTTGTGACTTGGACAGTAGGTGTTTTGTTAGAAAGCATTTGTTTTGTCTTTTCTGCTGTGAGTTGCTCTGACACACAAAGTGTGCTCCATAAAGTGAGCTGTGCATCATCAGTTCATTGCACTCTGAGCAGGAATGCTAATGCAGCCCTTTTATTTCTCTGCTGTTATGAATTCATTGCTCTGGTTGCAATTCATTCATTGTTGCATTACCTTAATTTCGGTGGGCTTTCTCTTAAGCCCAGGCATATGGCTGTGATACTAGGGAAGCAGAGAGCATGTGAGAGAGGAGCCATTTATCATTCTAAGAGACCTTCAAATACTCTTGTAGGACTGATGTGTATAGACTCACCTGTCACACTTCAGCTGTGTAGGGTGAGCGGGATCTTTCTTCTCCCTCCTTTCTTTCCCTCAGTAGGATGAAAAGTGGGGCTACTTTATGTGAGCTCTGTCTCTAACAAAACCCAAGCAGTAATTGATTTTCAGAGCATAACAGCTTGCTAATTACAATGCTTTTTATTTTGTAAGTTTCAGCATGCTTCCAAGAGAATGCTGTCCACACCAGAATATCTTAAATGATCCCTCTCTATCACTTATTGTATGTTTAATGCTGTGAGCATAATTCATGATGGCTCAGGTTGGGGAACTGGGGGGAAAGAGGTGTGGGTGATGTGGTAACTGTGTGCCCATTTACGGATGTTTAGACTGGTGTGTCTGAAGGGGGTCACTTATGCAGGGAGCACCCCAGTAATTATTAAGAAGAATGGCTGTGTGCTCTAGAATAAGATTCCTCTAAAGTCTCTGAAGCCAGCCCCAGAGGTGGCCACTCTATGGTTCCTTTAAGAGTAGGTTCTGTGGTGAATTCTTTATATACTGTTGGCCTTAACAGCTGTTGGTCCTATGATAAGAAGACATCAGGAATCGGTGAGCTTGCTTTCTCAGCAAAGGTAACGTAGGCACCGGCTTGTCTCCTCCAGCCCAGGAAAGACTAAGGCAGCACCCAAAATCTGTTCAGGGCCTTCCTTCAGGGTACAGTTTTATTCCTCAACCATAAGACTCACAAAGTAACACCAAATAAAGCTAGTCCCCATACCAAAGCAGGCTCTAGGGGCCCAGAAGCCTCTTTCCCACTGCTTCAGGCCAGCCACAGAGAGCCATCTGCTCCCCACAGCTTGCTTGCTCAACTGAGACACTTGTTGGCTTGTATAATCACTTGATCAGTCTCAGCTGGGAAGTAGCTGATCATTCACAGATGAGACTGAGCCCCCACTTCTTTAAAAGGGTCAGTCACCTTGTGACAGGTAGCATTTTACTGAAGAATCAGAATGCAATATTCTCCTATCATCCAGCAACTGGTTAGTCTGACTGGGGACTCTTAGGTTTGGCCTATAGGTTAAATATATTTTAATTGTAATAACTGCTTTGAGGTTCTAACCATAGATGAGCAGGTATTTCCTCCTCTAATAGTGTGCATACCAGTTATAAACTAAAACCCTATCCCATCTTCATGGAGAATGTGTGACCTCTTTAGTGATGCACAAAGAGAGGAATTTAGTCAGAAGTCTGACAATTGTTAACTTTGTTTTTGCCACAGACAGAACTGGCTCTTTAAACTACCCTGACAATGCCAAGATGTTCTTTCAGGAGCATAGAGTTTTCACTTTTTTGACGTTGCTCCATTCACCTTACTCTTACCTACCATGCTGGTGAACTCTGTATGGGGCAAGAATGAGAAATCCTGATGAAACCTTTATAAGTCTAATCTATGCAGGCATTTACACTGTGGTATTCTTGCTGGGGTATTGTCAGTGACTTCATCCTCTGCATTTCTGGAAGTGCAGACCTTACTTTGACTTATTAATTTCTCCCACTTACTGAATGTGATCTGATTGGTTTTTGGTGCATATGGTTACTCTTTATGATGTAATAAGGGATGTTTTTTAAATACCTTAGATTTCTTTCCTGTTCAGCTACTTGACGGACTTTCTTTTTTAAAAAACTTAAATGCATATACTGGGGACTCTGCTCCCTCTTTCCAGTGTTGTGTAGAGCACAGGTCTGCAGCCCAGGGAATCTGGGACCATCTCTCGATAAGAGCAGGGTTACAGCTGCATTGTCTTTATATAGGACCGTTTTTAATACAAAAAGGAAATTACTGATGTAAGTTGCTATTTCCTTAGAAGTAGTATGCTTTTCTCTACTACCTAGTCTTACTTGACTTGTGAAAGTCTCTTTTAAAGTCCTGGCAGCAATTGGTAATTCATCCCATGGAGTACATATGCAACTCAGCACAATTAATGTAACATTAATGAGAGGCTGAGAGGTGATGCTGACAGGTAGCAGATCTTATTACTACTACTTAGAATAGTAGCGGAGAAGAAAGATTATCCTTTTTCAAAGCTACAATGACTTATCTGTCATCCCAAGAGACAGATGGGGCGGGGGGCACTCAGAATCCAGTGAAGGGATGGCATAAATTGTGTCTAAGGGTATGTCTACACTGCAGTTAGATACCCATGGCTGGCCTGTCCCAGATGGCTTGGGCTTGGGCTAAGGGGCTGATCAGTTGCACTGTAGAGGTTCAGGCTCGGGCTCTGGGACCCTCCCATCTCATGGAGTCTTGGAGCCCAAACCTGTACACTGCAATTAAACAGCCCCTTAGCCTGAGCCCTGTGAGCCCAAGTCAGCTGGCAGAGGCCTGAAGCAGATTTTTAATTGCAGTGTAGACCTGTTCCAAATGCTTGTGATGGGTCATTGGCCTAATCTTCTGCATGGGTAAACATAATTTCCGGTGGGCCACAAAAAATAGGCTATTACCTCAGTCTCTCAGCAAATGAAGTATTTGTTTTTGTGTTCCCAGTTCAGTTTCTTTTTTTTACACTACTGCTTCCTGGAGGCTGGATGGTCACAGACATGTTACCCAATGGAGATGTAAATAATTTTATTTCTTATGACTTATGTTCTCAGCTCTGGCACAATAAACAGGACAGTATGACGGAACTTAATGAGCTGGCCAGGCACATTCAGTAGGACAGCTATTCTGCGTAAATAACAAAGTGCAGCTGAAAGCTCTCCTGGTTTCCAGGTGTGCCCAGTTGAATACAACTTGACCAGCATCTGTAAAAGTATCTATTTAACAAACACATACGTGGGAGAAAACGGGCATGATGTTTTGTCAGCTAGAAAAACTGGTAGGCCCCATATCCCTAGCATTTGTGTTATAGAATTATTGCTCTTTTGCTGAACAGTAGCAGAGTTCTGGGCCTTGTAATTGATGAGGAGTTGGGTATTTTCTTAATGTAACATTAATGTTTACAAAACGTGCACAAGACCTGTTTCTTTGAACAGGGTGGCAATAGACTTCATCCAGGCAAAATGCTCTCTTGCAGAATCCTCAGGTAAGGCACCAGTGCCCTGTCCTAAGAAGTAGTTTTCTTGGACCTCTGTCTTCAGGTCCTCATGCAAGGCTAAGGGTGTGATCTATGAAGCAACTTATGTACCTAAACGTTAGCATTAACTGCCTAAGAACCTATGCACAGCACCACTGCTCTCCATGGAACTCCGGCTTGGCTGCTTCCAGACTCCGTAAGTGCCTAAACACACTCGGCACCTAACATTCTGCTGTAAACTGGGCACCTAAGTTTTAGACTCTGGGGCATGTGTACTACTGTCACACTCTAGGCCTATAAATGCCTATCTCCCACCTAAGCCACTGTGTGGTTCACGAACAGGGGGAAAATGAGCATTTGGCCAACTATGTTGTGTGCAGGTCCTGATCAGGTAGGTGTGGTCACAGGCCACCTACCAAATTGGGTCCCATTTGAAATGGAGGGAGCGGTGACCTCACTGCCCACCGAATAGCCCAGTGGACAGAACACTTGCCTGGGCAGTGGGAGATCCAGATTCAGTTCTCCCTCTCTGCCAAAGTGGGAGAGGGGATATGAACAGGGGTCTCCCACCTTTTAGGAGAGTTCTCTAACTACAGAGTTATGGCATAGTCTGATGTGGGGTTACTTAACAAGTGCTTAACTCATTCCCATGAGAAGGGGCCTAAATGCCTAAACCACCTAACTCCAGGAGGTAGGTTCCCATTCATGGATTGCAAGAGATAAGAGAGGGGTGTGCACGCATCTCCGATTGGTGTGTTTAGGCCGCTCTCTGTCTAGTGTGCTGGCTTTTGTGAATTGCATAATCTCAGGTGCCATCGCTCCCAATTCATTGTATAAGGAGCCTAGGTGCCTAACTCTGCTTTGCTGATCACAGTGGTGTTCCTGTAATTTTTCTAGGTGGCTAAAAGTTCGGTGCTTTGATGCTCAGCATTGTAGCACTGAAGACCCTTCTTGGACTCCACCCTATTTGCTTTATCAACTCTGTGCCCCTTTTCTCCTTCAGCCCCTGCACTTTTTACCTGGCATCCCCCTATTCTCAGGTTGTTCAGAGACTACATGGCCTGCAAAAAGGGGAGCCTGGGCGTCTTCCCTCCTTTAGTGTATCTCCGTTTCAATACAAAGGAAGCCAGAAAGGTGAAAGGGCACAGAGAAGGGTGCTTTAAAGCACATTATATCCTCAACAACTCGGGATGAGTTCTGTGTGGCGTTTTTAACTCCTTTCTCTGGAGAGATTTCATCTTGGGTGCTTATTCATCGGGTGACCTTAACAATCAACTACTAGCACCTTTTGGCATAACAGAACCATAGCAGCTCTGTTATGAGGCGAGAGGACAAGGTGTCTATTAGATTCAAGATTATTCTGTGCAATATATTTTTCCGGTTTTGTCTATTGCACTTTAAAATGTCTCCAGGGTTGGGGCTTGTGACATTTCACTCCCCTTGGCAGATTATTTCAGTTTTCTGCTGTATAGATCTTGCTGTCAAGAAGTTTTTCCTTGTTAGAACCTAAATTTCTATTCCTTAGCTTTATCCCACTGCCCCTTGTTATCCCCCTCTGTACAATGCAAAATAATTCATCATCTTGCTGTTTACTTCCTCTTTTTGTAGAACGTTTCCTCATTCATTCTGATTAATGTGAGGTGCTATGCAAGCATAAAATATTTGTAAATGAATTATTCTAAAGGGATTTTATAGATCTGGCGAGTTCCCTCTGTGTAAATGGGGATTGGCTAGCACCGTTTAAAAAAAAATAAAAGTAATGCTATCTCAACTACTTTTAAACATATTAAAAGACTTCAAAAAAATCCGACTTGAACAAACTCAAAGAACAGGTAGATAAGATCTCATGGGAAGAAAATCTAAAGGAAGGAGGAGTTCAGGAGAGCTGGCAATTTCTCAAGGAGACAATATTAAAGGCACACTGCAAACTATCCCAATATAAAGGAAAGATTGGAAGAATAGTAGGAGGCCAGTATAGCTCTATTCGGAGCTCTTTAATGACCTGAAAATCAAAAAGGAATCCCTCAAAAAATGGCTATATAGACAAATTGCTATGAAGGAGTACAAAAGAATAGCACAAACATGTAGGACCAAAACCGGAATGGATAAGGCACAAACTGAGTTACACTTAGCAAGGGACATAAAAGGCAATAAGAGGATGTTCTTTAAATGCATTAAAGAGAAAAATGAGGAAAGGTGCAGGTCCTCTAGTTAGCAGGGAAGGAGAACTAATAATTGATGACATCAAGAAAGCTGAGGTGTTTGTTGCCCATTTTACTTCAGTCTTCACTAAAAAGGGTAATGGTGACCATACTCTCAACACAATTAGTATTAGCAGTAAGGGGGAAGGAATGAAAGCCAAAATAGGGAAAGAACAGGTTTAAGAATATTCAGAGAAGTTAGATGTATTCATGTCAGCGGGGTTGAATGAAATTCATTCTAGGGTTCTTAAGGAGCTAGATTAATTGCTAATGGTTCCAAAATTGCTTATCTTTGAGAACTCCTAGAGGATGGGTGGGGTCCTAGAAGACTGGAGTAGGACAAACATAGTACGTATCTTTAAAAGGGGGGGATGAAGAGGACTCGGGGAATTATAGACCAATCACCCTAACTTTGATACTTGGAAAGAAACTGGAACTAATTTGTTAGCACCTGGAGGATAACAGGGTTATAAGGAATATCCAGCATGGATTTGTCAAGAACAAATCATGTCAAACCAACCTACTTTCCTTCTTTGACAGGGTTAGCGTCCAAGTGGATAGTGGGGAAGCACTAGATGTGATTATATCTTTATCTTTAGTAAGGCTTTTGGCACAGTTCCACATAACATTCCCATAAACAAATTAGATTAAATTACTATAAGGTTGGTACATAACTGATTGAAAGACCATACTCAGAGTAATTACTAGCGGTTTACTATCAAATTGGGAGGTTGTATCTAATGGGGTCCTGCAGGGGTCAATCCTGGGCCCAGTATTCAATATTTTCATTAATGACTTGGATAATGAAATGGAGACTATGCTTATACAATTTGCAGATGACACCAAATTGGGAGGGGTTGCAACACTTTGGAGAATAAGATTAGAATTCAGAACTACCTTGAGAAATGGTCTGAAATCAGCAAGATGCAATTCAATAAAGACAAGTGGAAAGCACTTCACTTAGGAAGAAAAAACCAAATGCACAAATACAAAATGGGAAATAACTGACTAGGTGGTAGTACTGCTGTAAAGGATCTGGAGAGTATAGTGGATCACAAATTGAATAAATCCACAGTGTGATGCAGTTATGAAAAAGGCTAATATCATTCTCGGGTTTATTAGCAGGAATGTCATATGTAAAATACAGGAGATAATTGTCCCACTCTGATTGGCACTGGTGAGGTCTCAGTTGGACTACTGTGCCCAGTTCTGGGCACCTCACTTTAGGAAAGAAGTGGATGTATTGGAGACAGTCCAGAGGAGAGCAACAAAAATGATAAAAGGTTTAGAAAACCTGACCTTTGAGGAAAGGTTTAAAAAAAGCTGGGCATGTTTAGTCTTGAGAAAAGAAGAGGGCGGGGGGATGGGTCCTGATAACAATCTTCAGATATGTTAAAGACTGTTTATGCAGAGGACTGTGTTCAATTGTTCTCCATGTCTACTGATTGTAGGAGAAAAGTGTTGGGCTTAATCTGTGGCAAGGAAGATTTAGGTTAGATATTAGGAAAAACATTCTAACTATAAGGATAACTGAGCTCTGGAATCAGCTTCCAGTGGAGGTTGTGGAATCCCCATCATAGGAGGCTTTTTAAAAAACAAGTCGGACAAATGCCTGTCAGGGATGGTGTGGGTTTACTTGGTCCTGCCTCAGCACAGAGGCCTGGACTTGTTGACTTCTCAAGGTCCCTTCAAGCTCTACATTTTGATGATTCTATGGTGATTTAACAAAAAAAATCTGAGAGATTGGCTAACTCCGAGGACTGGTAATGACATCTAGAACCTTCCACTTCTCCCATGCACACCAAATCAGTAGTGACCAAAAGTTGTTACTGTTTTACAGCAGTGTGCAAACTGAATGTATGCTCTCTTGTACTTTCCCAATATAAACCCTACCTGCAGGCCTTTTAGGGGCTGTCAGGGGCTAATACTTTTGTACAGTGCTTTTTATTCAAGGATCTCTGAAGGGTAAGCATTTAACCTATATTAGAGATGGGAGAAATGGACACATGAAAATTTACGGACAAATGTTTTAGAGGTGGGCATGATTTTTGGTTTTGCAGCCTGAACCAGGTTGGGTTGGAGTTTCTGAAGGCGCTGAAGTTAGACTTCAGTTGGAACTCAGCACCTAGAAAATCAGGCTCAAGATGTCCCAAATTGGGCATCCAGAAATATTGGAGACACCCAGAATTAGAGCGCACTATTGAAAAATTTGATCTGAAGTCATTTATTAAACATCGCACCGAGTCTGTGGCAAAGCTGGGTATAGAATCTAGGTCTCCTGACACCCTGTCCACTGGGGCCACACCACCTTTGTATATTAGAGAAACAAGGTGGGTGAGGTAATATTTTTTTTTTATTATTCTACAAACTTCTATTGGTGAAAGAGACAAGCTTACACAGAGCTCTTCTTCAGCTCGAAAGCTTGCCTCTCTCACAGCAGCAGTTGGTCCAATAAAAAGATATTTCCTCACCCACCAGGTCTCTAATGTCCTGGGACCAACACAGCTACAACACCTCTGCATATAATCTTTGTATATGGTAGTTTGCTCCTTGTACTCAGTTTTCCATGTAATACATGCAGAATAGGAAGTCACCTATTGCAGTGAAAGGGGCAGCCAAATCTTCAGCTGCTCTGTGTTGGTGTCCGTGTCTGTTCTTTACAGCCCACATGCTGGGATGCCTAGAGCAGCAGACTGCCTACGGCTGGCGCTCCCTAGATGCATTCCCACCCAACGTCCCTCTTATCCCTTCCTAGATGGGACTCCCAATATTTACATCCGACTTATGGGAAGAAATCACAACCGCAGCCAATGAGACTTTTTCTTTCCAAACGGGCCACTGTTCACCCAGTGGCAGATGCGGGCCACTTGTTGTCATGGCAACAAGGGCAGAGGGAGGAAAGCCACTTAATTCCAGAGCTGATAATTAGCTGGGGGGGAATAATTGTAGCAGGAGGGGAAGCTCTCAGTAATTATAGGAACAGCACAGATGAAAAGGCAAGGCACAGATGCTGTCAGTGTTGTGTGCCCTGCTGTAGCCATTTAAGTTGTCACAGGCTGGGAAGTGTTGCGAAATGGGACACTGCCATTCCTAGCAGGGAAGAGCACGTCCTGGGGAGCTTTTACTTGGGGAGGGATTAGAGGAACAGACCCATTATGGAAGCAGTAAGGAGATCGTCAGAAAGGGGATTTAAATTTACAAAGCAGATTCCAAAATAGGCTGCTAACCAAATTCCACTCACATGTACACCAGTATGTACCAATAATATAACCGAAGAGCTGAAACCAAAACAAGTGGTAGGTAGATATTGGCAAAGAGAACATAAGGCTTACACTGTGTGATGGAGAGCAAAATTACAATTAGATGAAATATATGCATGGATACCTATGAAATGCAGCCATTTCTGTGGTGGAACACTGCAGCCAGTCATCTTGGCAACATTAAACAGTTCTTCAGAAGACAGCTTCTGAAAGAAGTTGTTAGGGCTTTGGCTTTATATCTAATCTGAAAGGCAGTAACACAGCACAACACAGCTATGCAGAGCACCGTTCTATTGCTGACTCAGAAAGACATGAAGCACACTTTCTGAATGATCAATGCCATTATCTACAGCTCCTGTTTCTCCTTGGGGATGTGACTAAGGCTGACTCTCTTTAGTCTGAGATCTGACAGAATCACAGGGAGAAGTAGTTTGGCTTTTAGGATGTTACTTGGGATATACTTTGACACTCCCTTTCTGTGCCCTAAGGGCTGTAGAGTAGATGGTTTGTGATAGAAGCGGTTGTGAGGGGAGGGGACGCTGGGGTCAGTAGAATGATATTCAGTAGTGCAGTGACCTACTTCTGGCCAAGCTGCTGGGATGTTTGTAGCTACCCCACTTAGGATCTGTTCTCCTAAAATCACCATGGTTTTCTGTTAATAACATGAACTTCCTCTTGTTTTCTTCCCAGAGTTTGCTATATACCAAGCTGCTGTTGGAATCTATAGACAAGCAATTAGTATTGGAGTTGGGGTGTCTGACTGACACAATAATTACGCTGGAAAATGTAATTTCCCCTGCATATTAGCAATGGGGTTATTTCAAGGAGCTCTCATTAATGTGCTGTTTGCCAACAAAGAGCCCAGTAACCTCTCTTTTAATAAGATTAGTGCAGGGGTCATAATGCAGCAGGCTGTTAAGATGATAATTTCTCTCTCTAGAACAAAAAGCTGAATATATCTTCTATCTACACTGGTATAAAGAATGAGGGGGGATTTGATAGCTGCTTTCAACTACCTGAAAGGGGGTTCCAAAGAGGATGGCTCTAGACTGTTCTCAATGGTATCAGATGACAGAACGAGGAGTAATGGTCTCAAGCTGCAGTGGGGGAGGTTTAGATTGGATATTAGGAAAAACTTTTTCACTAAGAGGGTGGTGAAACACTGGAATGCGTTACCTAGGGAGGTGGTAGAATCTCCTTCCTTAGAGGTTTTTAAGGTCAGGCTTGACAGAGCCCTGGCTGGGATGATTTAACTGGGAATTGGTCCTGCTTCGAGCAGGGGGTTGGACTAGATGACCTTCTGGGGTCCCTTCCAACCCTTATATTCTATGATTCTATGAAAGGAGAAGCTTTCATTTAGAGAGCTGGAGACTCAACAATCGTTCCTTTCCTAGTAACCAGTGCCCACCCTTCTATGCACAGATGCTGTGCATCCTCACAGTGGAAGTTTTGGAGTTGGGAGGGGGTGTGGTGAGTAGTGGCTAGAGCAGAGGACTGGCAGCTAGGTCTCCCGGATTGTCTTCCTAAATCAGATGTCAAGAATTATAACATTCATAAACCAGTCGGAGAACACTTCAATCTCTCTGGTCACGCAATCACAGACATGAAGGTCGCTATCTTAAAACAAAAAAACTTCAAATCCAGACTCCAGCGAGAAACTGCTGAATTGGAATTCATTTGCAAATTGGATACTATTAATTTAGGCTTAAATAGAGACTGGGAGTGGCTAAGTCATTATGCAAGGTAGCCTGTTTCCTCTTGTTTTTTCCTACCCCCCCCCCCCCCCCAGATGTTCTGGTTTAACTTGGATTTAAACTTGGAGAGTGGTCAGTTTGGATGGGCTATTACCAGCAGGAGAGTGAGTTTGTGTGTGTATGGGGGTGGGGGGGATGTGAGAGAACCTGGATTTGTGCAGGAAATGGCCCAACTTGATTATCATGCACATTGTGTAAAGAGTTGTCACTTTGGATGGGCTATCACCAGCAGGAGAGTGAATTTGTGTGTGGGGGTGGAGGGTGAGAAAACCTGGATTTGTGCTGGAAATGACCCACCTGATGATCACTTTAGATAAGCTATTACCAGCAGGACAGTGGGGTGGGAGGAGGTATTTTTTCATATTCTCTGTGTATAAATAAAGTCTGCTGCAGTTTCCACGGTATGCATCCGATGAAGTGAGCTGTAGCTCATGAAAGCTCATGCTCAAATAAATTGGTTAGTCTCTAAGGTGCCACAAGTACTCCTTTTCTTTTTCCTAAATCTGCCAATTACATGCCATGTGACCATAAACAAATCCCCTTAACACCTGTCTCATTTTACCCATGTATAAAAGGTAAATATTTGCCTCCCCAAAGGCAATTGTTTGTAGAACATTTGAAGTTCTACGTGCACCTAGAGTGACCAAGTATTATCATCATGTTCATCCTGCTGAGTTCCAAATGCAGTAGCAGGTACATAGGAAAGAAACACAGTGAAGTTCAAAGGGACTCAAGCAGTTTGAATTATTTTTAAATTAACTAATTTTTGAAAATTCAGCCTTCCGGTAGAGCTTTACGCAATGTGTAGACAGTTGTTGTTTTTAAAAAAAAAAAAAAAAGTGTAGGACTCTTTCATTGCTTCCTGCTGATGTTTGTGAGGGTTTTTGGGGTGAGCCAGGGGACAATACAACCAAACATGCTTAGGTTCCATCTTTCCCTTTCCACTCTGTGTACATATCTGTCTACCATCTGTTTTGGTTTCAGCTCTACGACTGTGTTACTGGTAAATACTGTCTTGCAGGGCTTGGAGCACAGAGTGCATGGGAACGTTTTCCATCTAGACCAGTGTGTAAAGCAGTGGTTCTCAAACTTTTGCACTGGTGACTCCCTTCACACAGCAAGCTTCTGAGTGTGACCTCCTCCCCTCTTGTAAATTAAAAACACTTTTTATATTTAACTTGATTATAAATGTTGGAGGAGAAGCGAGTCTTCAGGATGGAGGCTGACTGATTGCAACCTCCCACGTAATAACCTCATGACCCTCTGAGGGGTCACGACCCCCAGTGTGAGAACCCCTGGTATAAGGGATATCTTCCTGATAGCACACCAAACAGGAAGTGCAATTGATAGGGTTGCCAACCCTATAGGAGTCTCCGTGAATTAAATATTAATATTTTAATTAAAAGATTATGTCATGTGATGAAACCTCCAGGAATATCTCCAACCAAAACTGGCAATCGACCATCAGCCAAACAGGGTAAGTTGCTGTATGTAAAGTGCTGCATCAGGGAGCAGACCAACTAGGATCAGCTGCTGGTCTGCTCCAAGTAACTTTGCTACTAGGCACCCAGTGAGCCCAGTTTCACTGCTTTGGAACTGACAGAGTGGCCACAGCCCCTGATTGGTGCTGGTTGAGCAGCCCTGCTTATAAGCCTGACCCACAACAGCAGATCAGGAGCTACCCATCGTGTACCAAGCCTTCAGCTGTGCTTGCCCTTGTTCCAGTCCCTACTCCAGGCCTTTGCTCCCCTCCTGCTTGAGATTTCTGGCTTTGATCCCCAGCTTTGCCTCCGGCTTACAACTCTGGTTGTCCCTCCAGTTCTGGCATTCGGCTTCTCTCTCTCTCTCTCTCTCTCTCTCTCTCACCAGTACTGACTCTCTGCCCATTTCCTGGACTCTGCCCACCATGAACCCAGCTCTAACTGGTAGGCTGAACTCTCGCTGACTACCCACAGCCTGGTTGGCTATATGATGTCACGTGCATAAACAAACAACTGGGGTTGGGGGCATATTTTTTCCCTCTTCCTACTTACTTCAGGCCTTACTCATAGCAACAGTATATATGTGATTTTTCAGTTAGAAATATTTTTTCCACTCCCACATGAAAGACCACATTTTGATTTATGACCCACTATGATAGCTGTGCTCCACTCGGACAATGCAGATTGCAAAGCCCAGGACAAAACGCGTTAGAACTGGGATCAAACCATTTTCAGTCAATGTGATCCAACTATGGGACAGATTTCTAGAGGAGATTAGGGAAATCCAGAGACTGCTCATTTTTAGAAAACATTGCAAAACCTTTCTCTTTGGAAAAAGCCTTTTCACTGCAAGAAACACATTCACAACATGGACACCTCTTCTACTCCAAAACCTCCACTAACTTAAAAAAATATATATATTTATTTAAAAACTACTTCAAGCAGTTTTTACTTGAGAATGGAAGATTGTTCCACGGACTTTGTGAAATCCACGAGGGACTATGCTAATGCTATTGATTTTTACACAGAAGGTGCTCAGATACCATGGTAGTAGGAGGCATGATAAAATCCTTAGCTTAAAAAGCGGCATCAATTTCCATCAATGTGAGATTAGCTGCTTTAGCATAAATAACATTGCTTATTGTCTCAGTTTCATGATATAATATTTGTGCTTTGAATAATTTGCAACAATAGAAGTGAAAATACAGAGCATTAGATTTATGTAGGATGGAGGGTCATTTGAAGCTGTGATAATGAGGAGCCATTCTAAGCTATGTTTGGAAGCAATTTGCTTATGAAATAATTCGTACCTAGCGTTAATGGGTTTCGTGAGTAGAGTTGGGTGAATAACTGATTTCTTTTTTTCCAGTTTGCTGGCAGTTCTGAAAAATGGAGGGATAATTGGTTTGGGTTGAACCAAATCAGGAATTTTGGGGAATTTTTGGCAAACTGAAAAAGCTTGTTTCAGGTTGAACAAAACATCTTGTTTCCAGGCATTTCCAGGGATAGATTCACAAAACAGGAGAAGTGGTGCCCTCCTTATAACTTCCAACCCAGTGGATTAAGGTGCTCACCCAGGAGGTGAGAGGCTGGGGTTCAATCCTCCTGCCTGATATGGAGAAGGTCTTTGTACTTGGGTCTCCCCCTTTCCAGGTAAGTGCCCTAACCACTGGGCTATAGGCTGCTGTTCTTTCTTGGGTGGCTTTCTCTCAATCTCTCCTATTGAAGCTGTATATTTTTATAAATATTATATATAATTATTGTGACAAAGCTCTGTCCTTGCCTCTGTGGGTCCCATGTTTCCTGGCAGATTTCACTAGCCTCAGACTCACTGTGACCTTCCACATAACCCTTCTCTCTCTGAGCCATTTTCATCATAAGACAGTGAGGGAGGTGAGGAGAAGTTATCCTTCCTTGCACAGTCTCTGTTGTCTCCCAGTCTCAGTGATTAATCAGGGGGCAAAGGTGGGGGAGGGAGCCCGGGCCCACCCTCTACTCTGGGCTCCAGCCCAGGGACCCTAATAGTATCAGCTATGGTAGCTGACCTTTTAGAAACATGACATGTACAATTCCCTGGGCTACTTCCCCCACAGTAGCCCTCACTTCCTCAAGCTCCACTTCACTCTTACCTCAGGGCCTCCTTCCTTGTGCCTGATATGGTGTGTACTACTCAGCCTCTCCAACAGCACAACTTCCTCCCACAGCTCTTGACATGCACACCCACCTGACTAACTGGGAGGCTTTGAACTAGTTTCAGCCAGCCCCTGATTGGCTTCAGGTGTCCCAATCAACCTAGCATTCTCCCTGCCTTCTGAAAAGTTCTTAATTGGCCCCAGGTGTCTTAATTGACCTGGAGCAGCTTCCATTTCACTTATCCTGGTACCAGGGATTTGTTTAGCCTGGAGCTAATATATCTATCTCCCACTACTTTTCTATAGCCATCTGACTTTGCCACGTCGCATTATACATTATTAATGTTTATAAATAATTAAAAATTCACTGGAGCAAGGACTTGAACTTAGGTGCCCCATCGCCCAGGCTATAGAGTCAGTCTCTCTCGCTTGCTGGCATAATGGACAAAGCAAGTACTGTATGTATGTATTTATTTATTATACAAACTGGAACAAGCAGAACTCAAATAATAAACAATGGTTACTTCAGTTGCAGTCTCTTCTATATGTCTCTCTGTGGACAGATTATGCCTCTAAGAGTGGGCTCACTGCTGGTGGGCACTCTTCTGTTGTTAAGTTAAGACAAAAGTTGGTAGTGAGCCCTTTCTTAATGTGTCATAACCAAAACAGTTTGTAGATGGACAAAGGAATTTTGATTAAGGGCAGGTGAGTCTTGTTCAGTTTGATGGATTACCTAAACAGTTTATAAATGGCTAAAGGGAGTATTAACTAAGTCCTATGAAACCAAATAAAGTATATATTGAAATCAGTTCCTCAAAAGAAGCAGTTCAAGGAACAGTTTTAAGACAGATAAATGAATGCATATTAAGAATCTTATTTGAATTAAATCCCACTACAGTAAAAGCTGTGTTATCTGGCACTTTACCAACCGTAAAGCTATAGAAACCAGCATTTCTGATATCTCCCAATACAAATTTTCAATAGGGTTGTCTGGCTCATTGTGGCTCCCCGGAAGCAGTGACATGTCCCTGCTGCTCCTAGGCAGAGGAATGGCCACCGGGGCTCTGTGCGCTGCCCGTTCCCCGCCCCAAGCCCTGGCTCCGCAGCTCCCATTGGCCGGGAACCGAGGCCAATGGCAGCTGTGGGGGCGCTGCCTGTGGGCGGAGGCAGCGCACAGAGCTGCCTAGCTGTACCTCCACCTAGGAGCAGCAGGGACATGTCACCACTTGTAGGGAGCTGCCTGAGGTGCGTGCCACTCAGATCCGGCACCCCGCATCCCAACCCCCAGCCCTGAGCCCCCTACCCCGCCTAAACTCCAGCCCCCTCCCACCCCAAAGCCCATGTCCTGCACCCTGTCCTGTGCCCCAGCCATGAGCCCCCTCCCGCACCCAAACTCCTTCCCTCCATTAATAAGTATAACTCTTAGTTAACTGGAATTTTTGACTAACTGGCACCCCCCATTTCATAGATTCGTAGATACTAAGGTCAGAAGGGACCATTATGATCACCTAGTCTGACCTCCTGCACAACGCAGGCCGCAGAATCTCACCCACCCACTCCTGCGAAAAACCTCACCTATGTCTGAGCTATTGAAGTCCTCAAATTATGGTTTAAAGACTTCAAGGAGCAGAGAATCCTCCAGCAGGTGACCCGTGCCTCGTGCTACAGAGGAAGGCGAAAAACCTCCAGGGCCTTTCCAATCTGCCCTGGAGGAAAATTCCTTCCTGACCCCAAATATGGCGATCAGCTAAACCCTGAGCATATGGGCAAGATTCACCAGCCAGATACTACAGAAAATTCTTTCCTGGGTAACTCAGATCCCACCCCATCTAACATCCCATCACAGGCCATTAGGGCTATTTACCGTGAATATTTAAAGATCACTTAATTACCAAAATCATGTTATCCCATCATACCATCTCCTCCATAAACTTATCGAGTTTAATCTTAAAGCTAGATAGATCTTTTGCCCCCACTGCTTCCCTTGGAAGGCTATTCCAAAACTTCACTTGATGGTTAGAAACCTTCGTCTAATTTAAAGTCTGAACTTCCTGATGGCCAGTTTATATCCATTTGTTCTTGTGTCCACATTGGTATTGAGCTTAAATAATTCCTCTCCCTCTCCAGTATTTATCCCTCTGATATATTTATAGAGAGCAATCATATCTCCCCTCAACCTTCTTTTAGTTAGGCTAAACAAGCCAAGCTCCTTGAATCTCCTTTCACAAGACAAGTTTTCCATTCCTCGGATCATCCTAGTAGCCCTTCTCTGTACCTGTTCCAGTTTGAATTCATCCTTCTTAAACATGGGAGACCAGAACTTCACACAATAAACCAGATGAGGTCTCACCAGTGCCTTGTATAACGGAACTAAAACCTCCTTATCCCTACTGGAAATACCTCTCCCTAATATGCCATATAACAAAGCTTTTACTGTATTTATTTCACCGATATAAGGAAGTTTTTACATTAGAAACTTTTGCATTTAGATAAAATATTTGCAGATATACATCTCAAAAGAGGCTTGTCCTCGCAAACATTTAAATAACCAGGTTTGCACCATTGAGAGGAAACATAAACTGGAAGCTACTAATATCTTCTGTAAAACATTTTCCAACCATCAATGTTTTTCTTACCATTTGAAGGTTTAGAGTACCTATAAAAGAAATTACTTTCATTAGGAGTTTTATAACTGGGGAGTTTTTTTTCTCTATGAAAGAAGGAGGGGAGAAAGACAGCCTCCTTTTATGACTTAGTCTTTACTCTGACAGCACATCTGTACATTCCTCTTTGTTCTAAAACAGAGCATTCTTATATTCTTTTGAAATCAGAATGCTTTCTAAAAATAAATATCTTACAAAGATTGTTTGTTTTCTTGAAATGCATAGCTATACCAGACTAGTCTCTTCTCTGAGAACACAATCATGTCATTGGTTTGCCTTTTTGACCAAAATGGTCCTTTCGTTTACGACTTGCCATTTGTAGAATATTTACAGTTTGCAACTAAAGACGTCCCTTAAACATGCTACACAAAGCACAACAAACAATGCTTATGTCCATTTTCAAAACCTAGCATAAAAGAAAATAGAAACATAAAACACAATAAAAGTTATGAAAGCTGCATTTTTAGAGCTTGTGTTAACACACTTGAGTATAACAAACATGGTTTTGTGGCCAGAGGTGTTATCTTGCCTGATATTTGGCTTGGCCCTGGTGACAGAAAGCAGAAACCTCTTGGAATTTCTTTAAATAATAAAATAAATAACCAAAACCATAGGCTTGTGTTATATTCTTCAGGCATCATGGATACAAACAGAGTTGTAGGTATCTCTTAACATCAATATTGCATCAATATTGAGGTTGCTTGCCTGAGAGATCCTCTTTTTCCCCAAACATCCCCTTATTCAAGGCCCAAGGTCAGTAAGATTCAGCTCTGGGTATGAGAGTTCTTCTGTACTGAACAAACTTGAAAAGCTGTGATATTTTATATGTAATATCATGTCTCTGCAGAGCTAGAAACAGGAAATTTAAACCATTGTGAAGGGAAGATTATAGAGAATCCATTTTTGTCCCCAAATGCATTATGCTCACTTTTTTTCTTTTTGCCAGGATTCAGAGTTGGAAATTCCAATGATGATGTGTCCATGAGTCATTTCTTTGCTAACACAACTGAGAATGGAAGACTGATGGCTAGGAAATCCTAGCTGAATTCAAAAGGGCATGTGTAGCCAGGGTCATTTTTCAGTACTCACTAGCCCAAATCTCAGATTTCATACCTGCTCAGTTTCTGCTCTCTCTACATTATTTATATGTATAACTTTTTAAAAAATCTCTACTTTCTCTTCAGTGCCAAACAGTAGGTAACAACACAATAGCATTTTCCAAATAGATAAGCCAAGTGGGACTCTGTGTTTGCAGAGATAAAGTTCCACTTTAGTAAGTAACCAAAAAAAATTGAACAATTCTTTTTAGTTTGAATGATGTAAACATTACTCCAGCTTTTCAATAAATGGTGGAGCACTTTATATGCTGTAACATGATTTCAATATTATTACCAGCTAACTCTGCTTGTGTGTGTAGGGCAAAATTGCCTTAAAGTAAAAAGTGTGTAGTGGCCATGTGGGATTGCAGTAAGAAAAAAATTAATTGGGGGAAATGCATGGGTTTGACAATGGGCAATACATAGATTAAAGGTCAGAAGGGACCACTGGATCATCTAGTCTGCCCTCCTGTGTAATACAGGCTATAGCATTTCAGTTACTCCTGTACTGAGCCCAGTAACTGGTTTGATTAAAGCACCTCTTCCAGAAAGCCTCCTAGTCTTGATCTGAAGACTTAATTAAGCAGCTGTTCTTCTCAGTCAGCTGTTCCAATCCAGCCTGATCAGATCCAACTAGACTGATAGTGATAAAAAGTTGTTACCAGATGATAGCTGTGTGGTAGCATCTGAGGTAGCTTGGTGGACTGGGCCTAATTCCTAAGGGAAAGGTGAATACTTTACAGAAGTCCACCAACAGAGCTGGCACTAATTTCCCCCTGCCTGTAGTTAGGCCATGGATTGATTGGGCCCGAGCACCTCAGCTCCCGTCTCCTCCTTAAAGGTACGCCCTCTTTCGGCTTTCACAGTGTCTCTTGCCCTCTCCATTTTGGTCCTTTTTAGGAGGTGGCTGTCTGTCTTTTTGAGTCTTGTATGTTGCCGGTCACTTGTGGTCATTGCTAAACAAAAGTAATAATGGGGTTTTACTGTCTATTCATATGTGACGAAATAAGGGGATCACTGTCGTGACAAATGGCATCGTAAGGGTATGAAATGAGGCAGCCATTTGGATGGCTGTAGCTTGGCCAAGAATGTTTCATTTCTTTGCTTTCTCTTTAAAATTAGATGGACCATAAGGGGAAATGTAGGGTAAATAGGTACTTGTTTATAATGGTGATGAATGTGCCATAAGACCGTAAGAGGGACCTTCATTTTGAGGGTGGGATTTTTTAAAGCACTCTTTGCCAACCTAACTTTGCATCCAACTGAAGTCCATAGCAAAACTCCCAGCCCTGATTTATTTTGGTGTGTCGGTCTTTGCTTTTGAATATATTTTCTTTAGCAGTTTGGCCCAACCTGCTCAGGAATGCAGCAGAGATTATCTCTCTCAAGTGGGTCTCTTCAGGCGCAGCTGCGGCAGCCATAAAACCAATTGAGTAAATTCTTTACCTCTCAGGGGCATGTACTCATGATCTCTCAGGACTGAAGGATGCTTGCTATAGGATGCCTACTTGGCCCAAAAGCATAAAAGGCTTTACTGGTATATCCAGCCCTCCAGTTTGCCTGTGGTACAGCCCAGGCACTTTGTGCTCCTATTCTGTTGGCTGCTGTTAATTCACTCCATTTTCCCTGAGTAATGAGGATGGTGCTAGGAAAGAGAATGCTTTTGAAGGAAAAGAGAAATGTATCTCTCAAAGATGCAGCAGCTTCTTAGAATTCTGTCTCGGCCTCCAAAAGCTGATGCACGGACGTTGAGAGTTCCAAAGCTAGAATTCTGCAATATAGGCTGAGTTGGAATCCTATGGCATTTCTTAGTGAGACTGAGGTTACCCCTCTGTGTCCAGGCTGAGCTGAAGGTCAATTAGTTTCAGATTCTCCTAATCCATTGGGATACTAGCAGGGAGCTGGGCATGAGGAGGTATTAAAAGTATGAGATAGGTTGAGTTGTTCTGAGCTGATCCTTGCTTGCCTGCTGGCTTCCAAAAAACGTCAACACCTTGGTTTGGATAAATTCTACAATAGCAATTGTTGGCAATATTAAGCAACAGTGGTCCCTCTGAAGGTTACAACTGAGTTTCCACGGTAAGATTTTTGGTTCCCTCTCTAAAATCCACAGATGTATTGGTTTCAAAATCAGTAGTGAAATTTTTCTACAAAAATGTTTTGAAGTGAATCGGGCAGAACATGCTTGTGACCCTGAAAGACGAGCTGTTCAATATGTCTTCTTATACGCGTTAGTTCTCTGCAGCAATAGCAAACCTTTGGAAAGAGAGGGATCTTACGCAATGGCTCTTCACTGAGATTGAAAGTAAAAATTTCAGGCACACCTAAGTGACTTAAGAGCCTAAGTTCATTTTCAAAAGTGACTTCAGCTCTGAGGAACTTAAGTTAGCTGGGTGTTGCAACTCTGAGTGGAGCAGTGCCTAAATACCATTAAAAAGTTGGGCCTTAATCACTTAGAGCTTTTATATATAAATAGGGTGACCAAGTGTGAAAAATCAGGCTGAGTAGGGGGTAATAGGAGCCCATATTAAAAAAAAAGTCCCAAATATCAGGACTGTCCCTATAAAATCAGGACATCTGGTCACCCTATACATAAATATTTAGTTTGTGGCAAACTGGGATATGACTCTACCTCTCAGTAGCCTCCCGTGGACTAGCCATCCCTGTGGACCCTGTTGGTGCACATTAACAGTTTGTTAGTTTATGTTGACGTAGTTCCATTTCAAAGCAGACTAGATCAAAGCGTGTTAACTGTTGGTCTGTGTCAGTATGGTCCACATGGAAAGTTAGTCCCTGGCAGCCTAATGCAAGGTAGATTCACACCCCCAGCTTGCCACAACTAAATGTTGGTGTAGACAAGTCCTTAGAAGCTCTTGAAAATTTCCCCTAGTGCCTAGGACCAAATTATTTAGTTAAATTTTCAAATAAAATTGCCAGTGTTATAAGCTAAGCTTTCATTTAAAAAACAAAAAAGTCTTTCTAGCTCTTTTTCTATGCAGAGCCAGATCTTAAAATGTAAGTAGATAACACAAGTGAGATTTTTGTCAGTGTTAAAACCAGAAGTTTTCTACCTAAAGCCACACAAATGAGGTCCAGCAAGCCTCCTAAACTGTGGATTATTGTGGATCTTGCTCTCTTGCAAACTTGAGGAGATTCACAGAAAGGGTGACTGCATGTTCCTTGTGGTAAAAAATCAATGGACTAAAATCAATGCTAGAGTTTGTAAGCACTGAAACCCCACTGATTCCAGTGGCATTGCATCCATTTACTTCGGTGGTTGAATGTTCTGTCAGTGGGCTGTATTTCCCTGCTTAGACTGGGAGTGCATAGCCATTTGTTGTGTAGGAGTGGGGGTGTCTTTGTGTTTTCTTGTATCTTTGATTCAAGGGAGGGAGGGAAGTGCATAAACTTGAACAAAACATTTTCTGGCAGAATGATTTGGACAAAATTGCATGTTGCTGAAGAAATTGTGATTAAAATATTTGTCTGCATTCCACTCTGTGGGCTGGATGGCTGACAAACTTGTTTCTGCCCACAGCATGGGAGGGAGCTGGGGGGCAGGCAGCTGACACAGAACCAAAGATGGTGATTCTGGACAGTGCTCATTTCTTTCTTCATTACAGACAAAAACTGAATGTTTTGGGCTTTTCATTTTGCCATTTCTTGGTGAATAGCCTAAGATAGTGGGGTCTGCCTCTGGGACACCCAAATGGTGTGTGAAATAAACACACAGATTCTCAAAGCCATACATCTCTCACATTTCTGCCGGGGGGGGGGAGGGGGGTAAGCCCTAGCAATTGCTCACTTTCAGGTTTTTATTTTGATTTTAAAGTAACTTTAGTGCTGGTGAAAATCAAAGGTGCAGTAGTGCAAGTTTCACACCCTCTGTGCCTTGCTGATGTACATCAGTGCTCAACTGAAGAGATGCCCATCGAGGGAAGTTTAGGGTTAGGTTTGCATGCTCTCTGAGCTACATTTCAGCCAAGGCCTCACTCTGGTGCCGCTCGCCTACCTCCGATAAATATCTTGACTTTCTGTTTACTAATCTAGTGCAACACTGGAATTGAGATGTAAATGGTTTGTAGAAGACCCAATTTTTGTCCTGGTTTTTGAACAAATTAAGAAGGTAAATTTAGGCTGAATATCAGGATTTTTTTTTTTTCTACCCAGCAGTTTTGACAGACTGTGGAGTAGTTCCCTAAGGGAAGTTGTAAAAGGTCCTCTTCAGGAACCTGAAACTAAGTTGGCTAAAGCAGTGGCACTCGACCTTTCCAGTCTATTATACCCCTTTCAGGAGTCTGATTTGTCTTGTGTACCCCCAAGTTTCACCTCACTTACAAACTACTTTTTTTACAAAAGTCACAGCACACTATTACTGAAAAAAAAAGCTTACTTTCTTATTTGTAACCATATAAATATAAAATAAATCAATTGGAATATAAATATTATACTTCCATTTCAGTGTATAGTATGTAGAGCAGTATAAACAAGTCATTGACTGAATGAAATTTTAGTTTGTACTGACTTCGCTAGTGCTTTTTCTGTAGCCTGTTGTAAAACTAGGCAAACATCTAGATGAGTTCATGTATCTCTTGGAAGAGCTCTGATTATCCCCAGGGGTATGTGTACCACTGGTTGAGAAGCGCTGGGCTAAAGCACTAGTAAATGTACTGTAGTAAATATACTATGTACTAGTAAATGTACTGTAGTCAATAACCTGCAGTGGCCAGAGAAGACGCTCTCTAGAAGACCAAATCAGCTCAGATAGAGATGGAAAAAGACCAATATTAGGGAACAGCAGCAATCCTTTTACAGGAAAGTGTTAAGAGCATGTGCACTTGTATCTCCTTAGAGCCTTTGAAATGGCAGTTCGCCATTATGCAAGTCTCCCTTTAATTTATGTGTTACACCCATGTCCTCTATCACTTTTATTGATATGAAATCCAGCAACACATTGCTTTTTAAATGTCCTGCCATTTTGAATGCATTTGCTGTTCATTGTAATAGCGCTCATCATAATTAATTTATTTTGCATTTATGTGGATGTCACCGGCACTTTGGATTGTTTAGCTGTAATTTATGTTGGTAAATGGACACTTAAAAGCATTACCTGCATGTCCATTACTCTACCAAGAGAGCAAGGGTTAAGTGTGTTTGGATGTCAGGTTTGTATACCGCTTAGTCAGAAAGCTTCCACCTGGCTCAAAATGAGTGACCAGACATTCTTGATTGATTGATTGATTATTCCTTGTGACAGCGTATACCCTATCCAATTTGTTGCATATGCAACTTGCACATCAGTGTTCGTGCTATAGGTGTTCCGCTGTGATTTAGCAGTTGGCTCAGTTTAATGGGCCATGTACTATATCAAATATCTGTCTTAAGTTTTTCAGTTCAGGTGAAGAGGAGGGAAATCCTCTTAATTTATCATAAGAAGCATTCCTGGCTCCTTTGCTGAATGCTGTGTGTCTTTCCCCTCACATGTGCAGGCTTTAGCTGAGAGAGGCTGGCACTGAGATGACAAGCCTGTTGTCAGTGGATAAACTCTCTAGTTCAGTGATGCAGAATCTCTGCTCAATGAACCAAGAGAGAGAAATAATTTGGTGGCAGATGTTTTGGAGTTCAAAAAGTATAGACCTATAAATGCTGGTATGAAATGTAGTGTGTGGAGGAAGGGAAACAGAGGAGAGCAGAACAGGGGACCAGCGAAGCTAAGCACTCATGTAGGCCCAAGAACAAAGGACACAGAATGCTGAGATGAGGCATTTGGGCTCTTTGTAACATTCTTAATGTGGGAGCTGAGCTGCACTGGATGAGTCCCATTAAAGAACAAAAGCTTGTAGGGCTGGGTGCATGTGTAGAAGCACTAAATATTTCTTGACCCTTTTAAGCCCAATCTTCTGAGTGTTAAGCATCAGCTGGGAAGTCCCAGTGATTTCAGCAGGAGTCGACAGCACTAGAAACCAGCCAGGAAATGTTCTGCACAGGATTGGACCTCTGGATTACCTATACCTCCAACTGAGAGTTTGATATTATCCCCATTTTAAAGGTAGAGAAACCGAAGCACAGAGAGACTGAGTGATAGACTGAGTCAGTAATAGCTGGGATTAGAATTTGGAAGCTCCTGGCCCTCAGCCCTGTGCTCAGTCCATCTAGCCCTTCTCTCTCTCTCCTCTAGTCTCTCATTGTATAGCTCCATATGCAGACCTGAAAACAGGAATCCTAGATACAGCTTCCCCACATCCCCACCAATTGGGCATGACTTCCAGGCATGATACGCTTGTATTGCATTCTGGAGCGATGTATTTCTTGCGGTTGCATCCGTTAAGAAGTTATTGTCCCCAACGTCATAAGTTAAATATATATGGGATACAAGCACAAACAAAATGTCTGGTACTTCACCTGATCCCACTGTTGGGCTCTAACTAGTGTCCTAAGCATTAAATCAGGAGATAGAACAGAACATTTAAATCTAGAAGCAGTTGGTTCAATTTTTGGAGATGCTTGGGAGATAGAGGGCCAGGAAGGCTGTAGAGCGGAGGGTTGGGCCCAAAACCCAAGAGTAGAAAATACTGAATTGGGTCCTCTCAGCTATCCTTGGAACACTCTCACGTCTTGCAATGCATAATCCAGAGCATTTAATCTAATAAAGGCCCATGTCCCATGAGTTCTACTCACTTTAATGTAGTGTAATCTTTGGACCCTCTTATACACAAGGGAAAATCTGACTTGTGTGTTTGTGTGAACATACGAGAGAGAACTCTGAATTGTGAACAGTAGGCAGAGCATTGGTTAAATCTTAAATGAAGGGAAAGGGCTCCTCTTAGAGCCATTGTTCTTGGTTGTTTTTCAGCTGGAGACTTTTAACAACTAACACCTGCTGTTTCATGGCTGTAGCAATGAGTGGAAGCATTCAGTAGCTAGGCCCACTTCATCAGAAGTATGTGTGTGTTGCTTTAATGCTTCTGACCAAATTAATCTCTGCTGACTTCCACACAGCTCCAGCTGTAGCTAAGTGTGAGGACCATGATTTCCAGGCACATTTATCTGTAGTTTATTAGAAATGAGGGGAAAGGGTTAGTCTTTTTTCCACATGAAACTCAAAACCCCCAACCAATATCTGTTCTGTAAAGTGGTAGGATTCTCGGACATGATCCCGCAAGGTGCTAGGTCCTCATACCCCACTGATTTGAAATCAGGGGCCTGATTCTGCAAAGTGCCACACACCTCCAACTCCATTCATGTCGTGGCATGAGACTTTTGATTTCCTGCCTGTTCTGAAATTCAGACCTGGTTCAGTGGTGGGTTCACAGGTGATCAGCAGCCCGTCAAACCAGTGTAGGCTGAGTTTCAGGAGAATCTGTGCCAATTTATAGTGGCAGTGTGAAACTTGTTGATTTTATTAAAGAAGTTGATTTCAGCCCCAAACCAGACAACATATAAGGAGTTTTGCCCTGAATTTTTGGAACTATCTGAAGATTCAACTCAAAGCAACACTCAGGGGGATGCAAACCCAAAGTAAATTGGAATGGGAAACAGAGTAACAGCCATGTTAGTCTGTATTCGCAAAAAGAAAAGGAGTACTTGTGGCACCTTAGTCTCTAAAGTGCCACAAGTACTCCTTTTCCTTTTTGGAATGGGAAAGAAGGTTGTCACGAATGGAAACCTCTGAGTTTCACTCAATCCTAATAGTAAAAGGGAACATGGGCACATGAGCCTGCAGTGGTTATTATTGGCATTACCAGTGATGCCTAGATGCAATGGAAGATGTTCTTCACCTGTGCTTTGCAGGCCTGCGGAAAGCTGGCTGGTTACATGGTTCTGGCCCCTCCTTGTTTCCAGGTGCTAAACTGCATTAAAAGAGGTTAAATATACATTAAATGTTTCCCTAGAATGTTTTAATATAAGAAATCGCTGTAGAATCTTCAGCAATTATAGTTGTCAATGAGAAGCAGCCCAGGAGTTCATAAAATGCAGGGGATGTGTTCCTGACTTAATTTCTCTAGTAAGATGTAGTCTGCACTGTGTGAATGCTGGAGAACTGCTACACTACAGTGATTAGAAATGCCTGAGATAGGCAGTGTTACTAAATATAGAGTAATGGTAATTCTGTCAGGAACTGTTTACATGCCACCCTGTTGTCCAAATCTTCATAGAGTCAAAGCTGTTTGATCCAGGGGCTGTCCAATGATCGATTGAAGCAGTATATGATATGTGGTATGGCCAACCATAATCAGTAATGCTTTTTATGGGAGTGCAGAAAACAAGAACCAAAACCCTGCATTCAGAGCACAGTCCTGTTCTACCTACTGTGTAATTTCTCTGCTTCCCTTGCCGCTCTGGCTTTGTTCAAATCAGCTGAGCCAGCATAAAGAGATCTGACTGCTAGAGAACTGGGGGCATACTGCTTCATTCCCAGAGACAGGCCTAGGTTTGATAGATGCGTCAGCAAGTTGGAGTGAGATCTGGCAGCTCTGTGAAATCACTCGAAAGAGACAACCACCAAGACTAGAAACAAATGATAAAGATGTGAATAGCCTATTAAAGATGTCACGTGACTTTTAAAGAAGTGTTCCCCCACTCCAAAACACGCAGAGATGTGGCTAGAGATGTGATCTGAGCTTTGCATAATCTTAAAGTCCTCATATTTTTATTTTTATATCTGTTAGTCCCTTTTAATTTCAAGCTGTATTTTCCATCTCCACCACCTAACCTCCCTTGCCTTTTTAATTTAAAATATTCTATTAACTGGCACATTGTCTTAATGGACATCTTCTCTGGTCAGTTAGTGTGCTTGTTACACAAGACTAGGGCTGGGGCTGTTTTCGGGTTTCAAGAGCAAAAGTTTGTTCCCACTTGTGCAGAAGTAAGGTTTTGAATCTTTACAGTGTCTCTGCTTTGGAACAGAGGTGGGAAGGAAGCAATCTATGGAGGATCCCCACTTCTCCAATTAAAAGTACCAGTGATCCAGAGCCTCATTCAGTAGCTAGGTATATTAAGAAAGGCTAGCTATTTTGTGGTTAAGAGGATGTGGGAAAAGATGTTTAGGTCTAAGGGATTTGGATACCTAATTCCTATGGAAATAGTGGGAAATGAATGTTCGAATCCCCAGGCGGTTTTAAAAATTGCAGCCTTAGGCTAGGTCTACACTAGCACTTTTTTCGGTATAACTTACATCTCTCCGGGGTGTGAAAGAAACACCCCTTGAGCAACATAAGCTACGCCGACAGAAACGCTGATGTAGCCGCCAACATAGCTCCCGCCGATCGTTGGGGGTGGCTTAATTACGTCGATGAGAGAGCGCTCTCCCATCAGCATAGAGCGGCTACATCTGAGATCTTACAGCAGAGCAGCTCTCTGCCGCTGTAAGCTCTGTACTGTAGACGTGGCCTTAGATAACAGAACAGTATTAATTACAAAAGGCTTTGGGGAATTAGAGCTGAGATCTAAGTGCAGAATAACTGAAGAGCAATTCCTGAAGTCCTTACTTAGTACGTAGTTGGGGAAAAAATCCCATTGAAGTCAATAGGAATTTTTTGCTTGAGTAAACATTAGGGTTTAGCCAGTATAACAGCAGGCTCATGTTTCTAAGCAACCAGGTGAGAAACTTGACTGTTGCTGTCTCTGTCTCTGGAGTGGGTATTTTTCTCTCGAGTGGTATAGCTGAATCCTACTAACTGTGCTAAATGGCTCTCTGCTATAGTATGCCATGCTGACAACTGCACTAGAAATTCCATGTATTGACACTTGAGTTACAGGAAGTGGGCCTGAGCTACTCTGGGTCAGTTGTGTGCCCGCAATTGATTGTGGCCCTATTTTTATTGCATTTTCAGTTCACTGATGGGGTAGAAAGTTGTTTTTCCTCCATGACTTGCAGGCACACACTGGTATTTAGTCACCTAACTCCTAATGTTTGCACCCACAATTCAGTCTTGACCAATCATTATTAAAAATGTGAAGTAAATAGTTTGGCTATTAAATCCGATTCATTGTTCCGTTTTTGCATGCAACGGTAGCTGTTCATGTAGTTTGATTGCATGATCCAGAAATGGAAAATCCATTTTTATTTATGGTCCCAGATGTAAAGTACTCAAGTTCTGAAATCCTTCCAGATGGCTCAATGACCTGTCTTTTTTTCTCTCTTGAAAGTAGCATTGCTCTCATTAGTGAAGAGTGAAGGAAGAAGGCTCTCTTTTATTAAAAGGGAGAGTGGAGGACTGTCTTTCATTTGTGTCTAGATCCTTCCCCCAGCCCACCTTCATGATTTTCTTAAGTGTGTTTTAATGGCTGCCTGAAACTAGAAAGAGATTCCCTAGTGTGAGTTCAATTTGTCACCCTTGCTTGTTGCCAGAAGTGACCTTGTGGTTTGCCTCTCATTGTGACCTGCAAAAAGAACCCTTTGCTTTTGTAGAAGTGCAAGATAATGAGCCCGATTCATCCCTGTGTAAGGGCAGAGAAGAAGCAGCTAGCACCTCTTCTATTCTAGGGTGAAGGGGCTGGTATAGCGCGGAGTAGTGCAGCTGTGAGAGCTGTCCTAACTCGTGGCACTGTAGCAATGACCCCTATGGCCCCTTGCAGGGTGCAAAATTGCCAAAGCATGGGCCTGCCAGAGAACACCCTCTGGACCAGGGCTTTCTGTAGGGGGAGCTGATTCCAGCAAAGGTCCGCCTGTGCTGCAGATATGCCTTGAAATGGGGGTCTTGGGGCTGCAGTGCCAGTGTGAATTCTCTTTTACTTACTGGGAGATTAGGAAGAGGGCTGGAGGTTGTTCTTTATCCTAGCCCCGATGTCATGGGCATACATGCAGTCTCACACACACTTAATGATTTAATGAGCAAGACATAGCCAAAATATGCTACATACCTTTGAGGCACTCCTTGGGTTTATGTGAGCATGTGCAGTACTGGGAAAATAGCCACTGAGTGCGTACTTGGCGAGGTGGAGAGAACTGAGTAATTAGTGCAGGTCAGACTGACGTATGTTCAGCTTTACTTCTTCTGTGATTTTTCAGTAATAATGTGCTGTGCCACTTTTGCATTATGTCAGATTTTGTAAGCAAGTGGTTTTTAAGTGAGGTAAAAGCTGGGGTCTGCAAGACAAATCAACCTCCTGAAAGTGGTTCAGTAGTGTGAAAACTGAAATAGGTTAGAAGGCCTAAAGATAAGAGGGGGAATCTACCTTTGTCTCTAGTTTAATAGCTGCTATATTTCTTTCCAGAGGTGACTGCAGATCAGGACTGGATGAAGCAGTCCCTAATTGTACTCAGTTATACCAGTATAGGTCAGGAGCTCATTTTATTGGTGTATCTGAGAGAGCAATTTGATCCACTTTTTATACTGCACTCTGGGATCCTGAGGTGGGGTGAGGTTTAGAGTAAGCAAAGCATTTGCCCTATTTCCCCAGTGAAATGAATGTGCAAGTATATTCTAACCTGAGATGGTAACTGTATTGGATTTCTTACAACCTTCATATTGGAAGTATCTTTTGATAAGCCATGAACAAAAGAACATCTGACAAGTGGAAGATCTCAGCCCTTCTGAATAAGTGGATCTGTTGGAGGTCCTGAGGAGACATTTGTGCAGGGACAGTCAGGTGCTTCTCTAGCTTAGGATGGATGGCAATCTTTGAGGAGTTCACCTAGCTTTGTGTAATAATTGCTAATCTTGTCTTCACTCCCTCACCCCTCTTTCTGTGGTATATTGTCTTTTTAACGTGGCTCACATCATGAGGTTTCACAGCTATCCAGAGTTTGGATTTTATGGGGGAAGGAGATAACTGAGGGTGAGTCAAAGGCTCACGATCCCCTGTGTTAATTGGGAGATGGGAGTCATCCTGTCTACTCCTCTCTTCTTATTATATGGCATGGGAACTTTCCTGAGGAACGGATAATATTTTCGCAAATTATTTGGCAAACAGGATTCAACAACAAATTCAAGAAAAACCCCTTTAGTTTTAAGAGCAGAAAATGAGGACTTTGTGATTATCCATTATGAATTATTCCTTCAACTTTTGCCCCTTTCTGGGAAGAATGGTGTTTGACCTGGCTCTGGCTAACACTGTGAGGCTAAGGTCTTACACTCTAACCTCTACCACTGTGGAAATCTATATGTTGAAGCAAGGTTCAGAAACACAGTTCAGTCGCATTTATATGCTGGGAATCACCAGGTTCCCAAAAACCACATAAATTCCAGTATCTGGCTAATTGGCTAAGTCTTGTATCCTTCCCTTAAATTGCTGGACATGTATAGAGATATCAGCATTCTTTCCGATAATCATTCTTTCTTCCTCCAGGCTTTGTTCTCCCTGATACAGCATTTCAAAATGTTGAACACAGAATTTAGAGAAGCACATTTTACTTTTTGTGAGAAATTGGACATGAATGGCACAGAATAGGGCCATCTTTCATGAGGCAATGAAATAACTGCCTGTCAGCTGGCTCTTGCAGGTCAATTTTGTTAGGGAGCAAGGTTGAATTCAAACTAGTTTGACATCTACAGTACAGTGAAATGATACACTGTCCTGAGAGGCAGGCATCGGTGCTGGAGATATATGTGGAGAGAGGGTGCAGCTAGTGGAACTGTGAACATTAATCTAGCTTAAATGTTTGGTTCTCCTAGATAACAACAATGAAGTTTAGGTGGTGGTGGCCTTTCCATCCTTGATCCCTATTTTCAGTCTCTTGGACACTCCTCCCCATCTTCAGTTTGAGGTAAAACTTGTCATGCTTCAGCTCAGTTTAGAAGTCAGTTTGGTTTGGGAAAAGCTTCCTTACAAATCCATTTGACAGTTTTGAGTTTGACGCTTGAGAGGCGGGGAAAATGCACATTTTACAATTAAACTTTGCAGATGCTTTTCTTCACACATTGGTAGCTAAAAATGCCACTGCGTTGTAGCCTGACAAGTACATAGTCCTGAGTGATGAATGCATGCTTTCCCTGGTTGTGAAATGCCAACATTTCTTGTAAGAGAGTTGTGTAAGTATTGAAAGAGTGTACTTGGTGTGGATGACACATTATTTTCCTTAAGATCTGTAATCTACGCTGTGATGTGAAGATTCCCAGATCCCTAAGGGAATATGTTGAAATATACAAGTAGGAGAGGGGGAAGGAGCCATTTGTTACATTGGTATTTGGATGCTTTTGAAAACTGTACTTGATGCCTATTGGCAGGAAAAGGATTCTAGTACCCCTCTAACCAGAAAAGCCAGCTCTATATTGTTTCTTTCAATGATAAAAACAAAGGAAAATCTGGGAGTACAGTGAGGAAAGCAGATGAAATTTTAAAAAGCTCTTTTTTCTCTGCAAGCCCAGAGCAGTGAATGGCAATAACTGGACAGTGGTTAGCAGACTTGTTCAGCCACAGCTTTATTCTATGCTGTCCCATCCTCAACCCAAGAAATAGTTTCCCTTGGCATAATAGTTGGGGTGAAATCTTGGCTCTACTGAAGTAAATGGCAAAACTCCTGTTGACTTCAGTAAAGCTGGGATTTCATCCGAGACCATTTTGTTGCTCTAGCAATGTCTGCACTACACCTTTAGCAGTGTGAGGAGACCCCATTACAACAGCAATGCTCTGTATTGCTATCAGAATGTTAACTGTCCCCACACTGAGATGACCATGGCGTTTGCGGAGTTCAAATAGAAGGTTTAAAAGCGGAGTCCTATCTATACTACATAATAGAACAGCATTCTTACCGTGTCCCCGATCTAGTTCTCAGAGCTATCATGCCTAAGATTGCTTAATAACCAGTCTACTGCATTATTTTCTTTTAATGTTCTTAATAGATAGATGACTGACATCATCAACACAAGAAATATCATACCAGTGAAGGCAAAATTAATTTCTGAGGCTTGGATCATTGTGTCTGAGGAGAAAGAGGAAAGAAAGCATGAGTGTCCATAGGGTATGTCTACACTACGAAATTAGGTTGAATTTATAGTAGTTGTTTTTTCAGAAATCGACTATATAAAAACGATTGTGTGTCCCCACACAAAATGCTCTAAGCGCATTAACTCGGCGGAGTGCTTCCACAGTACCGAGGCTAGCGTCGACTTCCGCAGTGTTGCACTGTGGGTAGCTATCCCACAGTTCCCGCAGTCTCCGCTGCCCATTGGAATTCTGGGTTGAGATCCCAATGCCTGATGGGGCAAAAAGCATTGTCGCGGATGGTTCTGGGTACATGTCATCAGGCCCTCCCTCCCTCCCCCTGTGAAAGCAATGGCAGACAATCGTTTCACGCCTTTTTTCCTGAGTTACCTGTGCAGATGCCATACGACAGCAAGCATGGAGCCCACTCAGCTCACTGTCACTGTATGTCTCCTGGGTGCTGGCAGACGCGGTACTGCATTGCTACACAGCAGCAGCAACCCATTGCCTTGTGGCAGCAGACGGTACAATAGGCCTGAAAACCATCCTCATCATGTCCGAGGTGCTCCATGGGTGCAGGGACTAAATTAGGAGTGACTCGACCAGGTCAGTCTCTTTAGTCCTGCAGGCAGTCCTATTATACCATCTTATGGTGAGCAGGCAGGAGATGTGGATGGCTAGCAGTCCTATTGCACCATCTTCTGCCGGACAGGCAGGAGATGAGGATGGCTAGCAGTCCTGTTGCACCGTCTTCTGCTGAGCAGCCAGGACATGTGGATGGCTTGCAGTCCTTCTGCACCATCTGCTGCCAGCCAAAGATGTAAAAGATAGATGGAGTGGATCAAAACAAGAAATAGACCAAATTTGTTTTGTATTCATTTGCTCCCCCCTCCGTGAAGTCCTACCTGAAATACCAGAGGGAGGGATAGCTCAGTGGGTTGAGCATTGGCCTCCTAAACCCAGGTTTTGAGTTCAATCCTTGAGGGGGCCATTCTGTGTGACAGTTGTTGTTTTTGTTTCTCCTTGATGTAAAGCCACCCCCTTTGTTGATTTTAATTCCCTGTAAGCCAACCCTGTAAGCCATGTTGTCAGTCGCCCCTCCCTCCATCAGAGCAACGGCAGACAATCGTTCCGCGCCTTTTTTCTGTGCAGATGCCATACCACGGCAAGCATGGAGCCCGCTCAGATCACTTCGGCAATTAGGAGCACATTAAACACCACGCGCATTATCCAGCAGTATATGCAGCACCAGAACCTGGCAAAGTGAAACCGGGCGAGTAGGCGACATCAGCGCGGTGACGAGAGTGATGAGGACATGGACACAGACTTCTCTCAAAGCACAGGCCCTGGCAACGTGGGCATCATGGTGCTAATGGGGCAGGCTCATGTGGTGGAACGCCGATTCTGGGCTCGGGAAACAAGCACAGACTGGTGAGACCGCATAGTGTTGCAGGTCTGGGACGATTCCCAGTGGCTGCGAAACTTTCGCATGCGTAAGGGCACTTTCATGGAACTTTGTGACTTGCTTTCCCCTGCCCTGAAGTGCATGAATATCAAGATGAGAGCAGCCCTCAGAGTTGAGAAGCGAGTGGCAATAGCCCTGTGGAAGCTTGCAATGCCAGATAGTACCGGTCAGTCGGGAATCAATTTGGAGTGGGCAAATCTACTGTGGGGGCTGCTCTGATGCAAGTAGCCCACGCAATCAAAGATCTGCTGATATCAAGGGTAATGATCCTGGGAAATGTGCAGGTCATAGTGGGTGGCTTTGCTGCAATGGGATTCTTTAACTGTGGTGGGCCATAGACGGAACCCATATCCCTATCTTGACACCGGAGCACCAAGCCAGCGAGTACATAAACCGCAAGGGGTACTTTTCAATAGTGCTGCAAGCACTGGTGGATCACAAGGGACATTTCACCAACATCACCGCCCCTTGGCTCACTCTACTTCCCTGAAAGCTAACCACCCTCCCCTCTTCCCTTCGATCACTGCTTGCAGAGGCAATAAAGTCATTGTTGCTTCACATTCATGCATTCTTTATTAATTCATCACACAAATAGGGGGATAACTGCCAAGATAGCCCGGGAGGGGTGGTGGAGGAGAGAAGCACCAGGAGGGGTGGTGGAGGAGGGAAGGACAAGGCCACACAGCACTTCAAAAGTTTACAACTTTAAAACTTATTGAATGCCAGCCTTCTGTTACTTGGGCAATCCTCTGGGGTGGAGTGGCTGGGTGGCCAGAGGCCCCCCCACCACGTTCTTGGGCGTCTGGGTGAGGAGGCTATGGAACTTGGGGAGGAGGGCGGTTGGTTACACAGGGGCTGTAGCAGCGGTCTGTGCTCCAGCTGCCTTTCCTGCAGCTCAACCATACACTGGAGCATATTAGTTTGATCCTCCAGCAGCCTCAGCATTGTATCCTGCCTCCTCTCATCACGCTGCCTCCACCTTTCAGCTTCAGCCCCTCTTCAGCCCGCCACCTACTCTCTTCAGCCTGCCACCTCTCCTCCCGGTCATTTTGTGCTTTCCTGCACTCTGACATTGTCTGCGTTCACACATTTGTCTGTGTGGGAGGACAGCATGAGCTCAGAGAACATTTAATCACGAGTGCGTTTTTTTGCCTTCGAATCTTCACTAGCCTCTGGGAAGGAGAAGATCCTGTGATCCTTGAAACACATGCAGCTGGTGGAGGAAAAAAAAGGGACAGTGATATTTAAAAAGACACATTTTATAGAACAATGGGTACACTCTTTCATGGTAAACCTTGCTGTTAACATTACATACATAGCACATGTGTTTTCGTTCCAAGGTTGCATTTTGCCTCCCCCCACCACATGGCTAGCCCCTCACTCCTCCCTCCTCCCCATGGCTAACAGCGGGGAACATTTCTGTTCAGCCACAGGCAAACAGCCCAGCAGGAACGGGTACCTCTGAATGTCCCCTTAAGAAAAGCACCCTATTTCAACCAGGTGACCATAAATGATATCACTCTCCTGAGGATGACACAGAGAGATAAAGAACGGATGTTGTTTGAATGCCAGCAAATATACACTGTAGTGCTTTGTTCTACAATGATTCCCGAGTACGTGCTACTGGCCTGGAGTGGTAAAGTGTCCTACCATGGTGGACAGAATAAGGCTGCCCTCCCCAGAAACCTTTTGCAAAGGCTTTGGGAATACATCCAGGAGAGCCGCAAATGCCAGGGCAAATTAATCATTAAACATGCTTGCTTCTAAACCATGTATACTATTTTAGAAGGTACACTCACCAGAGGTCCCTTCTCTGCCTGGTGGGTCCGGGAGGCAGCCTTGGATGGGTTCGGGGGGTACTGGCTCCAAGTCCAGGGTGAGAAACAGTTCCTGGATGTCGGGAAAACCTGTTTCTCTGCTTGCTTGCTGTGAGCTATCTACAACCTCATCATCATCATCTTCCTCATCCCCAAAACCTGCTTCTGTGTTGCCTCCATCTCCATTGAAGGAGTCAAACAATATGGCTGGGGTAGTGGTGGCTGAATCCCCTAAAATGGCATGCAGCTCATCATAGAAGCGGCATGTTTGGGGCTCTGACCCGGAGTGGCCGTTTGCCTCTCTGGTTTTCTGGTAGGCTTGCCTCAGCTTCTTAAGTTTCACACGGCACTGCTTCGGGTCCCTGTTATGGCCTCTGTCCTTCATGCCCTGGGAGATTTTGACAAAGGTTTTGGCATTTCGAAAACTGGAACGGAGTTCTGATAGCAAGGATTTCTCTCCCCATACAGCAATCAGATCCCGTGCCTCCTGTTCGGTCCATGCTGGAGCTCTTTTGCAATTCTGGGACTCCATCATGGTCGCCTCTGCTGATGAGCTCTGCACTCACCTGCAGCTTGCCACGCTGGCCAAACCGGAAATTGAAATTCAAAAGTTCGCGGGCCTTTTCCTGTCTACCTGGCCAGTGCATCTGCGTTGAGAGCGCTGTCCAGATCAGTCACAATGGAGCACTCTGGGATAGCTCCCGGAGGCCAATACCGTCTAATTGCATCCACAGTACCTCAAATTCGACCCAACAAGGCTGATTTCAGCACTAATCCCCTTGTCGGGGGTGGAGTAGGGAAATCAATTTTAAGAGCCCTTTAAGTCAAAAAAAAAAAAAAAAAAAAAAAAAAGGGGGCTTCGTCGTGTGGACGGTTGCAGGGTTAAATCGATTTAACGCTGCTAAATTTGACCTCAACTCCTAGTGTAGACCAGGGCATAGAGGTCTTGCAGTCTTTCTCTTCTCTTTCTCTTCAGCCTTTGGCACTGGAAAGAGTAGGACAGTAGTTTTAGGTAACACAAGCTTAAAGATTTAGGTCTTGGTTATTAAGAACTATTAAAGGTACTAGGTAACCCAGCAATGCCTTGTTATGTTAAAAACGCCACTTGGGTACATTCTGAGCACAGCATCCATTGGAAGGAGGCCTGTAAATTCCATCAGAAAATTCCAAGACATGCATGAGGCTGAAATCTCCCACATAAATCTATTAGAGTTCATGCATAATTTACTTTTTATGTAGCTGTTTTGGTGCTGTGAAATATCGTTAACAATAACTTGCTTCCTTTAAAAACATAGTGATGTCTGCAGATAGGTAACATGCTCTTGGAACTGGGAAACCATTTTCTGCTTCATTAATTTATAAAATCTCCTTAATTATAAAACAAACAAAAACCATTTATTTTTCCCAGTATCCTAAGAGAGGAGATTGTCAGTAGACTTTGGCTGCTTTGGACCAGGAGCAGAAGCACAAGCCAGTGTTTAGATCCTACTGAGAATACCTGTTCCCTGGATGTACAGATTTATGAACTGTTAGCGCAGGGGTCCCATCTGATCTCAAATATAGTGTTATCATGCAGAGATGCTGTCTACACTGGCTTTTTAGACCTAAAATTTCCCTCTGGTGCAGCTACATAGGTGGTGTCAACAGTAAGAGTACTAGTGTAGACCAGCTGCTGCTACTTTTAAATGTCCAGTCTTGCTCCAAGCAGGTCTAGACAATGTTGGCAACTCTCAAGGCCTTGTCTACACTAGAGCTCGCACCACTGCAGCAGTGGGATATTTAAAAAAACATTAGTCTAGTATAGACCAAGCAAGGGAAAGAGAAGATCTCTCCAGGATTCAAGCTGCATTGGACTTTATCAACTAAAGGGACCAACATGGTGGGGAACAAGAGGGTTGGTTGCAAAAAGCAGTGGCAAGTCAAAATAAGGAGTTTATCTTGCAGCCTGTATCCCCCTTTATCAAAGGGAGATGTAGGATCAGTGTTGACCATCTTTCTGGTGATCTATGTGAAATGAGTCAGTGGTCTTTCTTTTGTTCTTAGTAGGAAGCTCATCTGCATCACAACTAGCCCGCACACTCTCAGTCTTAGCAGAGAGGCAAAAGACAGAATGCAGACTGACTTGTCCTGTGGGCCGTAGAGGGGTTCCCGCTTAAAATAAGACCGAGGACATGCTAGTGGGAGAGCACAGGCACTGCTGGGGGGTAGCTTGCACTGCTGCTGTACCTGTTCAGTGAATGAATCGAGGACTTCACTCCCGAAGGTGGTTGATCTCAGCACTTTTCATGATCCCTGAATTCACTGAGAGGTCTCAGCCCAACAGCGTGCTGCGCTGTTGTTGTGGAGGATGTCTTACTGTGGGGGATGGTGAAATGGCACTTGCATGTCATGTAGGGTTGTAGAGTAACAGCCGTGTTAGTCTGTATTTGCAAAAAGAAAAGGAGTACTTGTGGCACCTTAGAGACTAACCAATTTATTTGAGCATAAGCTTTTGTGAGCTACAGCTCACTTTATGCTGCTTTGCCGGGGATAGACCAGGAATGGAGTCTTAGAACTTTTTGTAAGTAATCTAGCTAGGTACGTGTTAGATTATGATTTCTTTAAATGGCTGAGAAAAGAATTGTGCTGAATAGAATAACTATTTCTGTCTGTGTATCTTTTTTGTAACTTAAGGTTTTGCCCAGAGGGGTTCTCTATGTTTTGAATCTAATTACCCTGTAAGGTATCTACCATCCTGATTTTACAGAGGTGATTTCTTTACTTCTATTTACTTCTATTTCTATTAAAAGTCTTCTTGTAAGAAAACTGAATGCTTTTTCATTGTTCTCAGATCCAAGGGTTTGGGTCTGTAGTCACCTATGCAAATTGGTGAGGCTTTTTATAAGTGAGCTGTAGCTCACGAAAGCTTATGCTCAAATAAATTGGTTAGTCTCTAAGGTGCCACAAGTACTCCTTTTCTTCATATAGGGTTGTGTTACTGCAGCTTTTAGAAAGATAGATCTCAGCCATCCATCTGTGTCAGAGGATCTTGCATGTCTGCTCTCTTGATCTCCAAGGGAAAACCTCAGGCAGTGAAAAGTATTCCAAGGTCTCCCTTGCTTCCTGCTTCTTCTAATCTGCATTCTCAGGAATGAATCAAAAGTGTGAAAGGAGTTTGTGTTTGGTCCTATGCTTTAAAGGGCTGGAGGGGAAGAGCAGGGAGAAAAGAGATGAGATCTATTTATCAGCCAAGAACAGACTTTTCTCGTCTGACACTTCAAGGTCTTATTTGAGCAGACAGTCTGGTGAGAATAGTTACACGTGTGTGTCCTACTCCACCAGCACCTTAATAATAAATAGTGATGTTATAACTAATACTCCAAGAGACTGGAGTGTAATTTTTCTGTTTTATCTTAGTCTCTTGCTGCAGTGTTGTGTATATGTGTGCTTTTATATTGAGCTGGCATCTTTCTGCATCGAAAGGGAAAACATAAAATAAAATGCAGGTTTGGCCAGATAACCAGTGAGTTTGAGTAGAAACTTATCCTATCTCCTGTCTGGGCTGTGTAACTCTGCCTGTTAGGGGCAAATGAATTTTAAGAAAACAAAACCTGGCACCTTACTGCCAGCCACTCAGAGTCTTTCCCTCCAATGGGGAAAACTCTCCGGCCTGTGAGATCGCTTATGAGAATTTGTAGTTCAAAATATCTAGAAATAAAAAGGCAAAGAATTAGGAGAGGCAGTGTATTCCAGTGGCTAGAGCAGTGGATTGGGAGTTAGACGACCTGGATTCTGTTCCCAGATCTGCCAGTGATCTCAGGCAATTTACTTTCCCTCTGTTTCCCCTTCCCCACGCTCACTTCTTCTCTTTGTCTGTTTAAATTGTAAGCTCTTCAGGGCAGTGGCATTCTCTAGCACAGTGGGGCCCTGATCTCTGTTTGGGGCCCAGAAGTGTACACTAATAAATACAAATAGGTGGGGAAAGCACTGAAAATTCCCATTTCTGCTTTTGACTTTCATTCTAGGTGACCATTTGCTTCCAGGAAATGTGTGTAGATATTATATATATTTGCATAACGAAAATATATAATGCCTGAGACTTAATACAACACTTGCCTTCCCAGTGAGAAGAAACTAGTGATGTGGAATTTTTTTTTTCCACTGACATTTAGTGACCATTCTATTAACAAAGAGTACAGAAGAGATTAAGTGCCTGATGATGTTGTCTTCGCTGATCCTGGAATTTTAATTTTGCCAAACAAGTGTGAAACTCTCTGGCAAAGGGGGAGACCATTCTGCAAGCTGAGGAGCCTGATCTTTCTTGGCTTGTCCCCTAAGATGTTCTTCCCGGTGATATACTCATGACTGGCACGTGTTATCATTCCGAGTGCTCTCCCGGTTGTGTATAATGGTGTAAAATGTTTTTGAGAGCCCTGGAGTGTGGATCCATTGTATGAAACATTCTCTGTCTACTTCTGAAACATCTGTGTTTTTGCTGCCTCCAGCAGGATTGCACTGAAAGTGTTCCTGATTATTTAAAACACAAACCGAAACCTGGGCCGACTGAACCTTCGTGGGATAACTTGTTTTTTCTATAGGGCTGGCCAGCCTGTTGGTTTGTTTTCCCCCTCCCCAAGAAAAGGTCCTCTGCTCTCCAAATGTTCATACTGCCCCCTTCTATTTACTAACTTCCCCTCCCAGCTTAATATCATGCCAAACACCATCCTAAAATAGGGATGATCTGGCTCCTTCCTAAAAGTAGAAAAGAAAAATATAGAGCAATCCTCCACAGGCAATGGGTTGAATTAGTTTCAGCAAGTAGATCTCCCCCATTTCTATTATCCATGTTTGAAGCTTGTCTCCAAATTGGCTAGAAGGGATCACTGTGGTGTAGTATGAGGCGCATTCCCTTCCTCTGGGGACTGAGCGCCCTGCCAGCTAGGGAGAAGAGGTTACTCCTATTCTCTCCAGCTGCAAGAACACCCACCCCAGGAGAGGGACAGATCTGATGGAATTAAAGAGATTAACTAAATGTCAGCCAGGTCTAATCAGAGGCAGATAGAACAGGTCAGGTAGATTTTGGGGGGGGGCACATGATTGAATATGACACTTTAATGGGGCCAGTTTTATGAGATCACTGGTTATGAGCTGTCTTCCATCACCTCCTTTTGGGGGTTGGGCCATCCGTTCAGACTTCACAGGACACTAAGAAAGTGCGGGGATTTTCCCCAACCACCTTTAACTGAGGGCATCGTGTACTCCAGGACCCTCCTCCTTCCAACCTGCAAACCCTTGAAAGAAAAGTTCCATTAATTGCTGAGGTTGCCCCTTTTTTCCCTTCCCCGGCCCATCCAACTCTTTTCAGAAACTGTCCCACCCTTTGGTTGCAGACTGTTCTTTTCCCCACCTCTCCATTTGTCCCAGCAGTTGTCTGCAGCTGTGCCTCTCTGGAGGCCATCACTCTATTGATGTCTTGCATAAACTGGGAGATTGTTCTCCCCCACCATCCCGCCGCCCCATCTCCTTTAAATGATGGATAGGCTGCAAAATAGTCTGTGTGGAAGATGAATACACTGGGGACACTTTCAGGGTGCCTCACAAAATGGAAATGACTTCCTGAGATTCCCACTGTTTTAGAGAGCCATTCTGCTACTGCTTAGCATAACTTCTCAGGATAAGCCTCAAGTATTTACTGAAGACAGCCTGTCACCCCTCTTTAGTTGGTTACCTTGGTGCTGCTTGTTTGCACAGTGAAGCATGCAGTATTTTTATGAGTAAAGCACCTGCATTTCTGGCCAGGCTGCTCAGGAGAACTACGCCAACCATTTAAAAATATGACCAACAATATTAAGCTCAGTATTAAAACAAACAAAAAAATGTAACCTAAACAAGAGCATCATCTCAGAATCAGGGAAGGGCCTCACCCGTGTAACACTTGCTTAAAATACAGTGTGACTCTGAAAGTGAGTTTTCTAATCAGGGATTTATTCTGCACTATATACACCTGCTTCTGCAGCAGTACAGACTGCTGATGTGTGGACAAGCAATTGCCATCCTATATATATACACAAACGTGTACAGTTCATAAACATGATAGGGTACAACGAGCACTTTGTTGGAGGCAATGACCTGTTGCACGGAAACAGATAAACCAATTTGCACACAGCTGTGTACACACACTTACACAGTAGAGGTTTTATATGCACTGTGTAGATTCCTGCATGACCTTCAATTGCTTACACACAATGCTAGTGCAGTATAGCATATGCTCACTTAGAGTGGTCTGAGAAGTCTCTTGGTTTTAAGCAATTGCTAATTTTTAGCTTAATGAGAGAGTGTGGACTAATGGCCAGAACAAGGGATTGGGAGTCTAGCTTGCTGGATTCCATTCCAAACTCTGCCCCTGACCTGTTCTGTGACCTTTGGTAAATCTGTTAATCTCACATTGCTTCATTTCTCCTATCTGAAATGAGCATGGTGATACTTGCCTTTCTCATAGGGCTGTTGTGAGGTTTTGTTAATGTCTGTTGAGATCCTCTGATGAAAGGCCCAACAGAATTGCAATGGTATTATCATTATCTTCCAGGCTTCTCTTCTTTTACAGATACACGTTCACTTGCAGTCAATATCTAATTATTAGCACAGATTTCAGCAAATCAAGATGAGCCAATAGGACTCCATTCTTTTGTCCCCTCACAAAGAAGAATGCTCTTTCAAGACTTTGGCACATGAGCCAATCAGATGAGCTTTTGTGTGTGCTGAGGACAACTTGACAGCAAGGATACCCCAGAGGCAGAATGGGTGAACTGCTCTCCCTGGGGAAATGTTTTTTGCAGAACCCCTGATTAGTGTGTTGTGCTCTGGGGTGTGCTCTGAAGAATTTCAGTTTCTCGTCTGGGTTGGTAATGACTGAAAGTTGTGATCATCTGACGGCTTATTTGCTGAACCTGTGTGAAATGATTTTCTGCAGTCTCAGTCCAAGTCCCAACGGACAAGTAACCACATCACAAGCCATTACTACATATGGCACTAGTTGATCTTTGCTGGCCATATCAGCAGAGACCAAGGACCAGGTAGACCATGGACACTGACATTCACTCTACTCATTCCCTAGCAACGTTCCCTGCTGCTCAGGGTTGAGGCGTGCTGGCCGGGCCCATTGTGGGGGGAAGTTTACACTGCTGTTTCCTATGCTTCCACCTGCTCTGTGAATAAATAAAGCTTCAGTCTTCAGGGCTGTCTGTCTAGCACCTTTCAGTAGCACAAAAAGAAGGACCAAAAGAAACAAATGAATTCTTCAGCATGGATTAGGAATTGGTTTTAAGATTCCTCATTGCCTCCCTTTGCAGCCAGTACTCATGTAATGGAAGGGGAAGGGTGTAAGCGAGTGCTGTCCTCCCTGATTAGCTGGAGATATGTCCCCTGCTGTTGCCTGCCGTGCCTCTACTAGTTCCTATTTTCCTTTTCCTGAGGGCATGTCTACAATTAAAAATTACAGCTGTGCTAGTTTGTTAGTCTCTAAGGTGCCACAAGTCCTCCTTTTTTTTTTTGCGAATACAGACTAACACGGCTGCTATTCTGAAAGCTGTGCTACTGTAGCACTTCAGTGTAGACATGACCTGTGCCAACAAGAGGACTTCTCTCTTTGGCATAGGTAATCCACCTTCCCAAGAGGTGGTAGCTAGGTCAATGGAAGAATTCTTCCAGCAACCTAATGCTGTTTATGCTGTGGATTATGTCAGTGTAGCTATTATCTCTCGGGTGTAGCTTTTTCACATGCCTGAGAGACATAGCTATGCCGTTGCAAGTTTCTAGTATAGACCAGCCCTGAGTTTCCTAAGTGGGGAGATATACATGTGTCTTGAAGGCTGCTCACAGCTGGATGCAGAGTTCAACACATTGCCACAAGAGCAGATGTCTTATGCAGAAGACAGATTAGTGCAGCCGTACACAGAGATTAATAGATAGATTTAGCCAGAATTCTTGGTTGGTGTGTGCATGCTAGTTTCTGGGTCGTGTGTTGCTGATTTCATAGTGAAATAAGATTTCCCTCATCCCCACTGTGCCGATACTATTCTTCCTGCCTATTTGTGTCAGCAGGCAGCTCCGTCTAATCTGCTCATTACTGTGTTTGGTTTTTATATTAGTTTAGAAGAGTAATAGACATTTATGGTGCACCACTCAAAGTACAATTCCTAAGGACATTTACCTGTGAGAGAGATTGTTATCAGTGCATAGAGACCCTAGACAGACAAACTGAGCTTTCATTTTACCAGCATTAGTGAGAAGTGACTGGAAAGCCAGGCTGAGCATCTGTGAAAGCAAAGGGGGTGGTGAGGTTGTGAAATTCTCCAATATTGCATGGTGCACAGCCGAGCCAGAGCATCAGGAGACGTGTGAACCCATTAATCATTGGAGGGCAGCTGCCAGCTCTCTGACTTTAATTGCGGGCCTTCTAATATTTAAGCTGATTTTGTGGGGTAAGGGGCGCTGTTAGAGAATTTCATTGCCCACTCAATGAGGTGTGAACTTAACTCAAGTTTGCCGAGTGACTTTCAACTACTGGGGGAAATAATGTTAGCACCATTTTCCTTCAGAGATTGCTGTCTTGGCAGCACGTTTAGATTTTTGTATTTTTCTCTCTCTCAATTTCCTGTTGCCCAGGCCCTCTATCTCAATGATTTACAATCTGCTGCATTTTTATTAAAGATTCTCATGGAGGGAAACTGCTTTGGAGAGAGTTGCTTTTCAATATCCCTGCCCTGAGAAGGGGGGTGAGAGTTGGGAGGGAAACAGTTACTTAACAGGGAGAGGTGGTTCGGGAAGTGTGTATTTAAGAAGAATGGTTGAAAGTGTATCTTATAAATTCCACCCACTTTCTAATAAAAGAGGGTGCCAGACTATATAAATCAAAACACCTGCCTGGCCCTCAGGACTATGTGACTTTGCACTACAGCCAAGCTTTTCAAGAAACCCAGCTGCATTGTTGCAAGCAAAATAGGGATGCACCCCCTCTCCCTTTTTGTTTTTAATTGAACAGAAATTGAGCCCTGATTTGTCATTCCATGCTCTATATAATTTTCTCCTATGATTTTTTTAAATGGTGGTTCTGTGGCATTTGGTAACCTAGTGCTACCACCTGGCTAACCTGTATTCCCAAGAGTATGCAAGACAATGAGCCTTGAATCTAATATTGCACCGATGTTACACCAGCCTTTTCTTTGATTTCAGTGATGTTACTCCTGATTTTACACTGGGGTAAGTGTGAGGAGAATCAAGCCCTGTGGATGCAGCTTGCAGGTGTATAGCTTGTACACCTGTTACAAGGTGCAGCCCTGTGTCCAGAGGAAGGCTTCTTTGCAGGTCATCTGTCACACAGGGGGAATCATTCATTGGTGTATTGTTTGCGTGGGCTCTCAGCTCTTTTCCCATCTCTGTTTTGTTTGATTACAGAGCTGATCCTTTCCCTCCTGCCTCTTCTTCCCAAGGAAACGGGCGATATGATGACAAGGACCCATCGTCGGCTAACGGGCCCTGCTGAGACAAGACGGGTTTGGCTGCAGTGGAGACATTACAGGTATTTTTCATTTCCTCATCAACTGCTACCTCTTAAATTTACAACACAGGTAAAGGTAGGAAGGAGCATGCTCCTCCAGTGACCTCCCACACCCAAGTGATGTCAGGGAACTGACTGAGCAGGGATAAGGTCCGCCTGCTATGAATAGAAGGACAAGCTAATTTATTTTGGTTTTTACATTGCACCCCTCACCATGTATCTGAGCACCTTCTAGGGATACATTAAGCAGTGTGACTGTCCCATGTTGCCTTCTTCAGAAGAAGGTAAGGTCTTTGAAAATCTCCGTCTAAGGTGCTATGTTATCTAGGCACTCAAATCCCATTGAATTTCAATGGGATTTGGGTGGCCTAATTTCCCTAGGAGCCCTTTGAAAATCTCAGCTTTAGCCAGTATGTGCTGGGTGAAAAAAGTCTCGAGCCCAATATGGCAAACATGTCATTGGTCCGATGCTAGTCTGGGGATCATCTGTTCACCATGTTTACTCACCTTGCCCCCATTTTATATTCCATCTCTTGGTAATGCTAATAGATTTTTCTTAAGTCATAGTAAAGTTGATTCATGTGCTGGGAAAAGGGCAGCCCAGATGTGGTTGATTAGTCATATTTTCTTTAATCTATTTGGATTTTCAGCCCCATGTTCAGTAGTAAAAGCAAAGGGGAACAATAAGATCTTGCTTTAGGTTTCATACCAGTGGAGTCCAGAGATGCAGTTCAAACTCTGCAAGGCTTCTGGTGGGAGTCTTTCACAAAAGACACTTTGTTCCCTTTGGGACAGATACCACCAAAGAGTAGAGTTTATTTCGTAATTATTTTTCCAGGGTCTCACTGTTTCCAGCTTGCTCACAAATACTTCACATAGAGGTTTGCTTGGAATGGCACGAAGGGGGACCGACACTGACGATTTGCTTTCTATGCATGACATGGCTTGCCCTGTCTTCATGAGATCTTTCTTGTTCCTAGAATACACTTGCTTGCCTTAATTTATGGGGCTAGTTTCCCCACCCTCCCATTTGGCTGAGATTTGTTTTGACTTTCTCACTAAGCTCCTTTCTGTGCAGGGGCAAAACCACTAACAATTAATTTAAGTGAAATGAAAATACCGTCCTTGTGCTCAGGTAGGGTCTGGGCTGCTGCAACACACTCCACCTGCTCAGATGCAAAAGGAATCTCATGTTTTGTTCAACAGGAACCCATCTGAAGAGCAGAGCGCCACTTGTGGGAGCTCCAGAGGAACTCTGCTCCCATCAGTGTAGTTTGAAAGATGTGGACTACAAGAGTGATGGCATGTGAACTAAGGAAAGGAAAGAAAAGAAATGACTCACTAGATCAGACCAAATATCCACCTAGTCCCCTCTCCCGACAGCAGGTAGTTCCAGATGCTTCAGAAAATGACATAACTTCTCCGCTCCCCTTGTTCAACAGTGGCTATTAATAATGGAAAATAATCATAATTACTCATAGCATATGAATAAATGTTATCAAAGCTAATGAGGGATACCACCTATTACTAATAAAAAGGAAATTTACCTCATTCTGCGGTAACATTCCAAGGGTTGTGGGGAAGGGCAATTTTTTCCTGACCACTAATTTGTGCTCTGAAGCATGAGGATTGATTGCCCTTGTAACTCACCGTAGCAGGTGTCATTGCAGGTATCATTCTTGTTCATATGTATGTAACATTTGGATTCTTATTGCACCGTTTCAAGTTGAGAAGAAAATTTAAGGCTGCACAAATTGCTCCCCAGAAACATTATTACCCAAGGGACTCAAGGGGAAATCCAGTGTTAAAATCTATGTATCTTGTAGGCCCCTTGCTTCTTAGTGGACTGGATGCATCTTCCTTTAAACCAGTAAAAAAGATTGAGAGCAGTGGAGTCATTTAGTTTCATTTAGTTTTTCACGGTGTTACTGCACGCAATGAGCTCAAAGTCTGAGCGGGACAAAATCTCCAATTTTCTGCCCATCCCCCCGTGGGGAAGATCAGCGATCAGGTCCCAAGCTCTTTTGGCTTGTGATGGGCTGGGAATACTATGATAGACAGTCAGGGGAAGGGGGAAATAGGATTATGTGGCTCTATAGAGAGCCACAGTCCCTGTCTTCAGATGTTAATGTCAAACAGGGGAATGAGCAAAGTAAACTAGTCAGACTACCTAGTGCCCTCCATAAAGGGACTGATGGCTCAGGGGGTTGATAATGGGATTTACTTCAAGGTCCCTGGTTCAAATTCAGCCCAGATCAATAAAGACTAATAGTGGTTATCATCCAGTGACTACTATGTGGCTAATGGAAAAAATGTTTCAGCCTCAGCCCAGCTCCTAGAGAGCAGGTGTCCACATAATAAAAAACTGTCTCCATTGGTAGGTTTGTCTACAATCGTAACAGAGAAGCTATGTGTTGAATAAGCAAGACACTGAACTTCCTTCTCATCCCTTGAGGTGGCTCAGTCAGGACTGAGGCACATTAATAGAGCTTGTACACAGTAGCGCTTACTCCGGTATAACTTAAGTCGCTCAAGGTGTGGAAAAGCCACCCCCCTTCCCTCCCCCCGCCTGTGCCGTATCTGCTTTGTGGATGGATGGATGGATAGATCAACTCCGTCTCCGAAGCTGTCACTCTTGCATTTCCAGCTAGCACTAGATTATCTTAAACTAGATGAACAAGCCCTTTGGGATGTCAGTTGTTTCAAGAGCATCCTTTTGAAGTTAAAGGTCCCGGAAATCTATTTTTGGTGGAACCACTGGTACAGCCATATACATTATGAGTTAACGTTTTAAACTCTGTCCAGTGTCAGTTGCATGCAGCTGAGCTGGTATTTGTCTCCTCTTATTAAAAAGTTTAGGCGGGGTAGAAGAGCAGTCGTGTAATACTTTACTTATCACGTACAGAAAATGTAATCTGGCCCCTAGAATCTTCACTGCATCTGTATTTGTCATTAGTGGTCCCAGCGATTTTACTAGTAATGAAATAGAAAGAGCACAAGTAAGAAAGAAACTAGACAGAAAGTGTGACTCTTGATCCAAACCGATGGAGGTGGATTCAAAGAGCTGATGATTGTGTGGGCTGATGATCTCTGAGGGAGGAAGAGATAGGAGAATGTGTTCTAAATGTGACTTATGGTAAGTGGACAGGTCATGGGATATAGAGACTTTGTAAGCTCTTCACTTGCAATGTAGCCTAAGTCCTAGATACTAAAATTTGTTACCAGCTAATGACTGTTCATTGGTCTATGTGCAGTGAGTTGGAGAATCTCAATCCAAGTTCTCCTATGGACAGGTGTCCACGTCACAAACTTGGCCCCACTATAACCTAACTGCCCCCCTTGTTGGCAATCTCCATAGAGTGCCCAAGGATTGAATACGTGATATTCTCTCCTCCATGACCTGGTCGTCCAGAATCCCGTTGAGACATGCCAATGGTGAGAAGTTGGCCAAATCAGACACCTGAAAGGTGTATAGTCATCTGGAAAGGTTGAGCACCACTGCTCTAAATGACAGAAGGAGAAAATGTTCAGGGTTTGATTGTGTTTAATTCATGTAGGCTCTTACATTCGAGCTGGGGAGACCTATTCATCATCATGAGCCATACATTTTCCACCTGTAGATCACCTGCCATTTCCCTGCTGTTCCCTTACTAACAGGAAAATCTGCTTTTGCTTCACAGAAGGATCCTCTCCACACAGACTCCATGTGATGCTGAGCATGCAAGAAGAGGGTCTTAAGTCACACAACTGCAGCAGAAGCAGCAGCAACCGTTTCCTCCCTTTACTTTGCTGTGTCTTTGGTTCTCCTAGATAAAAATATGATCCTTCCACGCACCTGTCCTTTGGGAACACACTTACTGTCACGCCTAGCGACATATTTCCCGAGCCGCCTTTTCTTAGGAGGACAAATATCCTGCAAAGATATGACACTGGGGAACCAGTAATTAAAATGAAGAATGCAGTACAGTAGAAAGTAGAAATATGAGTCTAAAAGCCACACTGGAGTTTTTACTGATGGGGGTTATTGAGGACTTCAGTTTAATAATTCAGTGCAGCTAAGATTAATAAATGATATGAGGTGGAAATGGTCTTTCAAGAAGAAGGATTGGAGTGGTATGTTAACAGTTTAATTTAGTGTGTTCTGAAAAATGCTGCATGAAACCCTGTATAATAACTGAGCACAGTCCTAAGATTTCAGAGCCTTTGTAGGGGGGGAGAATGTGTATCATGAATGATATTTATGCCTCATGAGTGAGGCTGTCTGAGCACAGGCTAGAGAGTCAGGGATCCCAGCTCTGACACTGGCTTCCCGTTGGGCTTCCAGCAAGTCTCTTCATCTCTCTATCTCAGTCTCTCCACCTGGAGCATGGCATTGGCTTTCATTTTCCAGGACCAAGGGCTGCCACAGGGAACTCCCATAAAGCGCTCATCTTCAGGTTTCCCACTTGTAGCAAATCACAGCCCCTGAGCACTTGATATATTGTCATTCCCTTCCACCCTTTCTACCCTCTTTGCTCCATCTGTCTGTAATGTCAATGAATTCCAGCCCTGCTTAATGAAAGGGCTTCAGGAGACATAGATAGAGGTCTATGCAGCTTAGAGGCTCATCCTGCCATCACATACTACAGGTCATTGGCCCAGATCTACAAAGGGACTTAGGTGCCTAAATACTTAAGCATTAGGCCAGGGGTTTGGGGGGAACAGTCGCCTGGTGGATACGGTATCCAGCAGGGAGATGGGAGACCCAGAATCTAGTCCCCCTGCTCCAGTGAACTTTTAACTTATACAAAGTGGAACAGGTTCAACAGGAGAGATTACAAGAGCCCCTTCCCTCCCCATTAGACTATTCCATAGCTCAGTGGTTAGAGCACTCTCCCGAGAAGTGGTTGTCCATGTTCAAATCTTTTCACCCCCACAGGCCAAGGAAGAAATTGAACCTGTCTCCCCCACATCCCAGGTGAGTGCTCTAACCATTGAGCTAAAAGTTATAAGGGAGCTACATCCTTTGGGAACAATGAAACTGTCATCCAGTATGGGGAGGCTCGTGAGAAGAGTGAAGAGATCCTTCTGAGGAGCTGTGAGCTCACTCCTGTGAAAGATAAGAATACCTACTAACCATGCCTCATTCACGTCCCTGATTCATCGAGGTACTTTTAAGCAGTGAGCGGTCCCTTGACTTCCTCCTCCTCCTCCTCCATGTTCTCCCATTCCTCACTCCAGATGACTCTTGGCCAGTGTTAAATTGATTAGTTGATTACCTTGCTACTGTAGAGAAGATTTGGGGAAAATCTTATTTCCTGGCCATGCTTCAGATCTTTGTATATATTACAGCCATATTGCTGGGGTACAAGTGGTCTAATGAATTTACTGTCAGGGATGTGGGATGTCAGAGTGTGCATGCACATGTTACCCTGGCCGTCTCAAACGTGCACATATATTCTCCAGGTACCTCTTGCGCTATCATACATTTAGTTTATGCCACTCAGTTTGTTTAGTTTTGACTTAAAAACAAACAAACCAAAAAAACTTCTGCTTTCATTTTTCTATTTTTTTCCATTTTTTCCATTAATTTCATTAATTATTATTGAAGAACTGGGCCAAGTTCACTCTGATGTAAGCCCATCCAATTCCACTGAAGCCAGTGGAGTAATCCTGCTTACAGTAGTGGTGAATTGGGCTCCGTGAGTTCAATGGTATAGATGGAATTTAGTGACTTCCTAAGGTGCCGTATAATGTATCAGTTTCTAGAATAGCTTGAAATTGAATATCAAGGTTTGGGAAACACCTTGGGTTACTCATAGGTACACAAATAGCAACATCAGTGGAACCAGGCATGTGAATAAGGGAAGCAAATGTGGCCCTGAATCTCTAAACAACAGGCTCCACCCACTAAACAGGATTGTCACAAATCTCAGAAGTTGCACAGGATTGTTTTTATTTAATTTTTTTTTTTAAACAGCTCCCGGTGGGAGGTTGTTTTTTTCTCCTCAGCAGCACAGGGTTTTGCAGGCTACACCATTTAGATAGATTTCAAGGGAAACCGATATTTTAGTCACTGAGTGAAACATTTTTACTTCCTAAAATTAAAAAAAAAAAATCACAATTTGCATAAAAATAAAGACCATCATTCAGAAACCTGTTATACGAAACTCAATAATCCAGACAGAAAGAGGTACTGCAGTATATTTTTGGAAAGGTTTCTGGTCTCTTTTGCAGTCTCATGCTGTCTAGGACACCTGGTAAAAACTTGAAGCAGGGAGAGCATTAAATACAGAGCAATGGCTTGTACAGAATGACCCGTGATTTCTGTTTTATACATTTGATCAATTTAAATCCTGTGATATTTCCCATGATTGCTCCAGCAGCTTTCCATAAACTACACAGTGCCATGTTAGTCCTTCAGCATAAGAATTACATTGTTCCCATATTATTCTTAAACCATACTGTGTAAGGGCAGATGTATTATTCAGATTGGATTGAATTATGTTTTGATTTGACACGTGCTGCAGTACTCACAGAAATACCAAGTAAGCCTTTATCAGGGGAGCAGGTAACAGCTTCTGTAATGAATCAGGAGCTGAATAAGGGTGACTGGTTGCTATCCAAACAGAAGCAAAAGTTCCTATTTAGCATGGCTCATTAAAATGATGGTGCACCCAAGTGGGTAATAGCAGCAGCAGAAGAGATATCCTGTAAGTATCAGGGCATTGATACAACTACACTGGGAGGAAATAGCTGAAATGACATTTAATTCCCACTGCTTTGCTCCCTAAACTCCCTGTGTTTTAAACGAATGCCTTTGCCACTGGGTTGCAAAGATGGACAAATCAAAGTACTTTGTGGACATTAATTAATCCTCATAACCTCCCTGTGAGATAAATGATTCTTATCCGTATTTGACAGGTCAGGAAACTGAAGCATTAAACAGCTAAGTGACTTGGCCAAGGTCCCTCAGTGACAAAGCAGGGAATAAAACCCAAAGCTCCTGATTCCGTCTCATTTTCTAACTACTACCCAACAAGATCCTTCTTGTGTGATTCTCTTTCCTGCTGTTCGCGTTAATAGGAATCTTGCTGTATCCTGCCCTGAATGGGTAGTAGTTAATGTTTGATGTAGTGTTTAGAAAAAACACACAGCATCTAGGCCAAAGGATTAAAAATATGAAACTCATGGACATACTGGAAACTCAGCTGCTGTTACTATGAAGCACTCTTGACCCTCCAGATGGTGCTGTATATTTTTACATAGACATAAGTCTTCTCCATACTCTTGTACCATTGAAGCCTTAAATATAGTTGCAGGTATTTTTCTCCAACCAAGGAAAGCCTGGCTCCTATTTTTGCTGAAATGCATAAAGCTGAAAGACACTCCTATCAGTAAGGCTACTTATATAAAATTCCCTTTGCTGCAGTTCCTGCAACAGAAACATTGTATTATAATGGAGATTTCAACTCCTGTGTTGCACAGCTCTTGGGCAAATTTGTCTTCCTCATTTAGCTTTGGGTCCCATGAAGGAGGATGATGGGAATGCCAATTAATCTCCATAAAAGCCACAAATCAAGCCCTGTCATAACTAAAGAGCGCTCAATGTGGTGTCATCATTACTTACCTCTGGGTGAACATGAGAAGCAGGGCGCTCAATCTGGGCCTAATTGCAAGTGTCACAAATTACTTGTAGTTGAGAGATTGGCTCATTAGTTGAGAGCCTTTTGCACTGGGAGGCCCAGAAATTCTGATGCAATGTGGCACTGCAGGAATGGAGTGGGAAGAAAACATGCTTCTGAATCAGCAGAAATCACAAACATTAGGACCTCTCTTCATGTCTCGCTGTGCCACTCTGATGGTTAGCTAAAAGAGAAGAGGATTCCCTGGGTAGAGCCTTCTCTACTACAGTCCAGATTCCACAATCTATCTTTATTTAGGCCCTGATTCTGCAAAGCTCTTCAGCATGTACTTGAGGTTAAGCACAGGCTTAAGTCCCATTGAAGCTAATCATGTATTTAAGTGCTTTATGTAGAAACTACCACTGATTAATAACTGCTCTTGTTCAGTTGCCAAATGTTCATCACACAAGCCACAAGGGAAAGCTATTACATATGACTGCCTCTGGGCTTATTGAAAATTAATACAGTTTGCAGTTTCTCCATGAAAAATGGCATGGCTATTTTTTTTTCCCTTTCCAGATCTTTGATCAGTCAAATCGGTTTCCATGCATTTACTTTTGAGGAGGAGGCATGCTTTGAGTATGCACCTGGAAGTCAGGAATTTGAGTTCTAATTCCAACTTTGGCCTTAGGCACAGCATGTAACACTCTGTGCCTCAGTTTCCAAATCTGTAAAATGGGGTTAATGATACAAGGGTGTGGTGAGGATTAACTAAATTCTGTTCAAGTCCTTTCAAGAGGGATAACTACTGTATGTAAATATTTGGTTTGCTTTTTGCTACCTAAGTCTTTTCCTTTCTTCAGTCTCTTTAGACGAAAATCATACATGCCACAGGCTCCACAGAGTGAAGCTAATTTTTTCATAATATTATTGTTTTAAAATCCTAAATTATGCCCAGTGGCTGTTATTTTAATATAGTCCCAGGTTAATTGGACTGGAACCATATGTATATTTGGCAACAAAGTATAACTAAAATGTTCTCTCTTTAGTTATTGAGAAAATAATCTGCTGAATGCAAAGAGTCATAACTATGGTCCCTGTCCTACAATCAGTTCTGTACAGGTGGACCTCAGTTCCCATGCTGACCCCTTTTGATGCCAGTTGATTTACATGCACAAGCAGGGATCCACACTACTTGATCCATTTGCAGGACTGGGCTCAAATCGTGAAGTCCGGCCTTGCTTTTCTCAGTCCTTTTTCAGGCAAACATTATCAAAGGGGACTTGCCTGAAGCAAGACTACATTTGTGGGTGAGGACTTCAGGACTTTGAACTTTGGTGAGGGCAGATAGGTGCCTCAATGGGAATTAAGTACCTAGGTGCTTTTGAAATTCCCACTAGGCACCGAAGTGCGCCTTTATGTACCTAAATGCCTTTAAAAATCTGGCCCCTATGCAACTCACATATACAGTGTTCATTGGGGGGGGAAAAGAGAATTACATCCACACACAGGGTCGAAAGGGACCTATCTGCATCTTTAGGCACTTGGGCACCTAACTCCTGTTGGTTTCAGTAGGCATTAGGAACCTAAATACCCTTCAGGATCTGTGTCTTAGGGTATGTCTACACTACAAAATTAGGTCAAATTTATAGAAGTCTGTTTTCTAGAAAGCGTTCTTATATAGTTGATTGTGTGTGTCCCCACACAAATGCTCTAAGTGCATGTAGTCGGCGGAGTGTATCCACAGTACCGAGGCAACCATCAACTTCCGGAGCGTTGTACTGTGGGTAGCTATCGAACAGTTCCTGCAGTCTCCGCCGCCCATTTGAATTCTGGGTAGAAATCCCAGTGCCTGATGGGGCTAAAACATTGTCGCGGGTGGTTCTGGTTACATATCGTCAGGCCCCCGTTCCTTCCCTCCCTCCCTCCGTGAAAGCAAGGGCAGATAATCGTTTTGCGCCTTTTTTCTTGAGTTACCTGTGCAGACGCCATACCACAGCAAGCATGGATCCCGCTCAGCTAACCGTCACTGTATGTCTCCTGGGTGCTGGCAGACGTGGTACTGCATTGCTACACAGCAGCAGTTTATTGACAGCAGACAGTGCAGTATGACTGGTAGTCATCATTGACGTAGTCCTGGGTGCTCTTTTAACCGGGCACCTAGGCAAACATGGGAGTGACTCAGCCAGGTCATTTCCCTTGTTTCGGCTCATGGCGATTGAGTCCTACCGGCAGTGCACTGTCTTAATCAGCAGCCAGCAGAAGATGATGGCCAGTAGTCATACTGCACCGTCTTCTGCCGAGCACCCAGGAGATGATGACGGCTAGCGGTCGTACTGCACAGTCTGCTGCCAGCAAGATGTATAAAGATAGATGGAGTGGCTCAAAAGAAGAAATAGACCAGATTTGTTTTGTATTCATTTTCTCCTCCCTCCCTCCCTCTGTGAAATCAACGGCCTGCTAAACCCAGTTTTGAATTCTATCCTTGAGATTTTGAGTTCTGTCCTTGAGGGGGCCATTCAGTTTCTCGCAAAGCCACCCCTTTGTTGATTTTAATTCCCTGTAAGCCAATCCTGTAAGCCATGTCGTCAGTCGCCCCTCCCTCCGTCAGGGCAATGGCAGACAATCGTTCCATGCTTTTTTTCTGTGCAGACGCCATACCACGGCAAGCATGGAGCCTGCTCAGATCACTTTGGCAATTAGGAGCACATTAAACACCACACGCATTATCCAGCAGTATATGCAGCACCAGAATCTGGCAAAGCGATACCAGGCGAGTAGGCAACATCAGCACAGTGACGAGAGTGATGAGGACATGAACACAGACTTCTCTCAAAGCACGGGCCCTGGTAACGTGGGCATCATGGTGCTAATGGGGCAGGCTCATGTGGTGGAACGCTGATTCTGGGCCTGAGAAATAGGCACAGACTGGTGGGACCGCACAGTATTGCAGGTCTGGGACGATTCCCAGTGGCTGCGAAACTTTCACATGCGTAAGGGCACTTTCATGGAACTTTGTGACTTGCTTTCCCCTGCCCTGAAGTGCATGAATACCAAGATGAGAGCAGCCCTCACAGTTGAGAAGCAAGTGGCAATAGCCCTGTGGAAGCTTGCAACGCCAAACAGCTACCGGTCAGTCGGGAATCAGTTTGGAACGGGCAAATCTACTGTGGGGGCTGCTGTGATGCAAGTAGCCAACGCAATCAAAGATCTGCTGATATCAAGGGTAGTGACCCTGGGAAATGTGCAGGTCATAGTGGATGGCTTTGCTGCAATGGGATTCCCTAACTGTGGTGGGGCCATAGACGGAACCCATATCCCTGTCTTGGCACCGGAGCACCAAGCCAGCGAGTACATAAACCGCAAGGGGTACTTTTCAATAGTGCTGCAAGCACTGGTGGATCACAAGGGACGTTTCACCAACATCAACGTGGGATGGCCGGGAAAGGTACATGACGCTCGCATCTTCAGGAACTCTGGTCTGTTTCAAAAACTGCAGGAAGGAACTTTCTTCCCAGACCAGAAAATAACCATTGGGGATGTTGAAATGCCTATAGTTATTCTTGGGAACCCAGCCTACCCCTTAATGCCATGGCTCATGAAGCCGTACACAGGCAGCCTGGACAGTAGTCAGGAGCTGTTCAACTACAGGCTGAGCAAGAGCAGAATGGTGGTAGAATGTGCATTTGGATGTTTAAAAGTGTGCTGGCGCAGTTTACTGACTCGGTCAGACCTCAGCGAAACCAATATTCCCACTGTTATTACTGCTTGCTGTGTGCTCCACAATATCTGTGAGAGTAAGGGGGAGACGTTTATGGCGGGGTGGGAGGTTGAGGCAAATCGCCTGGCTGCTGGTTACGCACAGCCAGACACCAGGGCGGTTAGAAGAGCACAGGAGGGCGTGGTACGCATCAGAGAAGCTTTGAAAACCAGTTTCATGACTGACCAGGCTAGGGTGTGAAAGTTCTGTTTGTTTCTCCTTGATGAAACCCTCCGCCCCTTGGTTCACTCTACTTTCCTGTAAGCTAACCACCCTCCCCTCCTCCCTTCGATCACTGCTTGCAGAGGCAATAAAGTCATTGTTGCTTCACATTCATGCATTCTTTATTAATTCATCGCACAAATAGGGGGATAACTACCAAGGTAGCCCAGGAGGGGTGGTGGAGGAGGGAAGGACAAGGCCGCACAGCACTTCAAAAGTTTAAAACTTTAAAATTTATTGAATGCGAGCCTTCTGTTGCTTGGGCAATCCTCTGGGGTGGAGTGGCAGGGTGGACGGAGGCCCCCCCACCGCGTTCTTGGGCGTCGGGGTGAGGAGGCTTTGGAACTTGGGGAGGAGGACAGTTGGTTACACAGGGGCTGTAGCGGCGGTCTGTGCTCCAGCTGCCTTTCCTGCAGCTCAACCATACACTGGAGCATATTAGTTTGATCCTCCAGCAGCCTCAGCATTGAATCCTGCCTCCTCTCATCACGCTGCCGCCACCTTTCAGCTTCAGCCCTCTCTTCAGCCCACCACCTCTCCTCCCGGTCATTTTGTGCTTTCCTGCACTCTGACATTGTCTGCCTCCACACATTCATCTGTGCTCTCAGTGTGGGAGGACAAAATGAGCTCAGAGAACATTTCATCGCGAGTGCGTTTTTTCCACCTTCTAATCTTTGCTAGCCTCTGGGAAGGAGAAGATCCTGTGATCCTTGAAACACATGCAGCTGGTGGAGAAAAAAAAAAGGGACAGTGGTATTTAAAAAGACACATTTTATGGAACAATGGGTACACTCTTTCATGATAAACCTCGCTGTTAACATTACATACATAGCACATGTGCTTTCGTTCCAAGATCGCATTTTGCCTCCCCCCACCATGTGGATAGCCCCTCCACCCTCCGTGCCTTCCCCCTCTCCACCCCCCGTGGCTAATGGCGGGGACCATTTCTGTTCAGCCACAGGCAAACAGCCCAGCAGGAACGGGCACCTCTGAGTGTCCCCTTAAGAAAAACACCCTATTTCAACCAGGTGACCATGAATGATATCACTCTCCTGAGGATAACACAGAGAGATAAAGAAAGGATGATGTTTGAATGCCAGCAAACATACACTGCAATGCTTTGTTCTACAATGATTCCCAAGTACGTGCTACTGGACTGGAGTGGTAAAGTGTCCTGCCATGGTGGATGGAATAAGGTTGCCCTCCCCAGAAACCTTTTGCAAAGGCTTTGGGAGTACATCCAGTAGAGCCGTGAATGCCAGGGCAAATTAATCCTTTCACATGCTTGCTTTTAAACCATGTATAGTATTTTAAAAGGTACGCTCACGAGAGGTCCCTTCTTCACCTGGCCGGTCTGGGAGGCAGCCTTGGGTGGGTTCGGGGGGTACTGGCTCCAAGTCCAGGGTGAGAAACAGTTCCTGGCTGTCGGGAAAACTGGTTTCTCCGCTTGCTTGCTGTGAGCTATCTACAACCTCATCATCATCATCTTCCTCGTCCCCAAAACCTGCTTCCGTGTTGCCTCCATCTCCATTGAAGGAGTCAAACAACATGGCTGGGGTAGTGGTGGCTGAACCCCCTAAAATGGCATGCAGCTCATCATAGAAGCGGCATGTTTGGGGCTCTGACCCGGAGCGGCCGTTTGCCTCTCTGGTTTTCTGGTAGGCTTGCCTCAGCTCCTTAAGTTTCACGCGACACTGCTTCGGATCCCTGTTATGGCCTCTGTCCTTCATGCCCTGGGAGATTTTGACAAAGGTTTTGGCATTTCGAAAACTGGAACATAGTTCTGATAGCACGGATTCCTCTCCCCATACAGCGATCAGATCCCGTACCTCTCATTCGGTCCATGCTGGAGCTCTTTTGCAATTCTGGGACTCCATCATGGTCACCTCTGCTGATGAGCTCTGCATTGTTACCTGCAGCTTGCCACTCTGGCCAAACAGGAAATTGAAATTCAAAAGTTTGCGGACCTTTTCCTGTCTACCTAGCCAGTGCATCTGAGCTGAGAGTGCTGTCTAGAGCGGTCACAACGGAGCACTCTGGGATAGCTCCTGGAGGCCAATACCGTCTAATTGCATCCACAGTACCCCAAATTCGACCCAGCAAGGCCAATTTCAGCGCTAATCCCCTTGTCGGGGGTGGAATAAGGAAATTGATTTTAAGAGCCCTTTAAGTCGAAAAAAAGGGCTTCATCATGTGGAGGGGTGCAGGGTTAAATCGATTTAATGCTGCTAAATTCAACCTCAACTCCTAGTTTAGACCAGGGCTTAAATACCTTTGGAAATCTGGCTCTACATCCCTTCTGTGTCTTAGGTTGGGCTGTTAGACTTTAGACCTTGTTAGACTTTAAATATTTAAAACAACCCTCTTTAAAAACAACAATATCTGTAGTATTATATTTCAGTTACAAAGCTTGTTAAAAGGGGGAAGGATTTGCGTTTCCAAACTGGAAAACCAGACTGTATCACATTGGTTTGATTTTTGTTTTCAGGAGAATGCATACATTATTTTAATGTAAAGGACAAATTAAATCCCATCAGCTATTATTGACACCAGCATTATTACAAGGGAAATCATGCAGACTCCGTTTTAGCTTAGGATGAGCTTTGTAATATACATAATTCTTAATGAACTGGAAATATTGCTTTTTTTGCACTTTCTGGGCTGTGTGTCTTGATCCAAGTTCTGTTCTCCATGAGCATTATTTCTTAATGGTTTAAAGTTGCAGATGTTTCTTTGTTTGCCTAGACCAGTCCAACTAAAGAGGAAAAAGTAAGTCTGCAGCCTGAGGAGACTAGGTTGAGACTTTTGGAAGGCAGCAGAGGTAAATGGTGACAGTGAAGCAATGAAGTGGTCAGTCTTAGTTACTGGAATAAGAAAAAGGGATGAAATGCTACTTGAAGTTGATTGAGTCATTAGCAAGCTTTCAATATGACGAAAATGCTACTGCTCCTGTGGCAGCCAGCCCCGCTTGCCTTGTTTATTGCAGTCTAAGTATCGTCGTATGCATCCATAGTAGTTCTATTTCTGTCTGCAGAGAGTGTAACGGTCTCAGCCTGATGCTTTGCAGGCTGAACTTCTTAAAATTCGATTTTACTGGGATGAAAAGTAATAAGCAAGTTATAGATCAGATTTATAAACTCATTTATACAGCAAAGAGCTCGTTCCTGATCTCATTTATACCAATGTAAAGCCAGAGTAACCCCACTGAAGTTGATAGAATTTACACTAGTGTAAATGAGGTGAGAATTTGGCCCAGTATTCTTAGGCTTTCCCCATAAAGCACAGGACATTTTTAGTTCTGCAACACTCAAGCCTCTTTATTCATGTTCCCATCTGCTGATTTGGTTTATGACAACACTAGCAACAGACAGTTTCCCTAGGGCCACATCAAAACTCTTTAAGACATCTGAATCTGAAGATTGGATGAGTGGCGGGAAACGCAGCTGACAATATTCACCCTCTTCTCTTGCAAAGGCCTAGATAATGAAATCTTTAAGCAAAACAAATTGATGCAAAGAAATTCAGAGGTTTCTGGTGGGCTTAGAAACCGTTACAGCAGCCAGCTTCTGGAAGACTGATTTAATTATACCAGTCTAAAGGGGCGCTGATCACTTGACATCTCTCCAGCCCTCAGATAGTCTTGGAACTGGACTGGAGAAATCATTTGAACGCAGTGGTGCTCATTCAGTATCCAATTTACCAGCAATAGGAAAGCATTACAATAGGATTGACATTATAAAATATTCCCTCTCCATGTCCTTTGTGCCAAAATCAGAGACGTAGTTCCCCCATAGACAGCTGTTTGGTTCCTTCCCTCTTATGCTGTGATTTCTGGCTGTTCCCTGTCTGCACTCTTGCAGCAGGTCGTATAGTGATATTTGGAGGGGACTGAAGCGTTGTGAAATATTTTTGCGTGGCAGGAGATGCAGGTGAGTTGACTGGGTAAGAAAGATGTGGAAAAATGCCAAATTGACCAAAGACGCCTGTATAGCCATAGGACAGCAGGAGGAACAGCGATGTAAATCCTCCATGCAGTCCTCCCTCAACTGACCTGCAGGGACTATATGTAGGGGGATTGAGTGTAGTTTACTCTCCAAGACCTGTGCAGTCTTCTGCCGCAACAAGGGCACCAACCATTGCCAGTGGACACTGTTCTCCTAGGAAGTGGATATGGGTCCATGCTCCATGTGCCATGGTGATGAGAGTTGGTATAAAAAACTAGGCATTGGATTATGTAGGAGACTGAATGCTGTCAGATGGTCACCACTGACCTAAGATGGATTTAAAGCATTGCCCTAAAAAGGAGGGGGCTCGATGGACCTGATTCTTAACCACCTTGCACCTTGTGTAGTCCCTTACACCTGAATAGAAGGTATATCATTTGGATGTAGTAGCATTTCATATGCACTTTACACAGGTGTAAATAATCACAGAAATCTGCACAGCAGAGACCCAAGATGCATATCCCTGTTACCATGCAGCCACCATTCTGCCGTTATTTTAACACAGCAGTTCTCAAACTGTGGGTCGAGACCCCATTTTAATGGGGTCACCAGAGCTAGCTTTAGACTTGCTGGGGCCAAAGCCAAAGCCTGACCCTCACTGCCCGGGGCCAAAGCCATAGCCTGAGGGCTTCAGCCCTGGATGATGGGACTCAGGTTATAGGCCCCACGCTTGGGGCTGAAGCCCTTTGGCTTTGGCCCCTGCCTCCAGGGCAGTGGGGTTTGGGCGGGCTCAGGCTTTAGTGCCCCCTGTGGGGTTGTGTAGTAATTTTTGTTGTCAGAAGGGGATCATGGTGCAAGGAAGTTTGAGAACCCTGCCTTTGAAGCAAGCAAGCAGCAAGACACAACAGTCCAAATTGGGGCTTAGCAGCTGCAACATCCAGGAAACTCCACAAACCCTAGGTTAGTGCCTAGACTCCCTACACAATGCATGGGGAGAAACAGGTGCGTGAGAATGAGATCCACAAAAACCAGCATGGTAGGCAGGAAACTACCTAAGAGCAAATACCAACGAGAGGGATGTGCCCTAAGCCCCCACCTCTCTCAGGGAGGGAGGCACTTACCTCTGCACCTCTCCACAGGTGCGATCTCTATTCTGGAGTCAGGCCCATAAGCCATTTCATGCTATAACAGCAGCAGCGTAAACCTAATTCCACACATAACAGCTGAGTAGGCAAGCCTCAGAACCGTAAGCCCAGTGGGTAAAATACTCACTCAGGATGTGGGAGACCCCAGCTTAATTCCCCCACTCTGCCTGATGAGAAGGGATTTGATCCAGGCACTTCCACCTTTCAGGTAAGTCTCCTGCCCACTAGGCTGTGAAATAGTCTGAGGGTGGGGCTCTCTCAGTTTCTCGGGTTGAAGCCATGCCACTTTGTATAAATAAATATACATGTAGCCACAGAAAGAGTGAGACTGATGCTATCGTCCAGTGGTTCGGGCCTACCCATGTTCAAAGCCGTCCTCCACCTTTTCCTCAGGCCAAGGGGGGAACTAACCCAGCATCTTCCATATCCTTGGTTAGCACCTAAGCACTGGGCTAATGATTATAAAGGAGACCACCTTTTTCCTTTCCCCCCAGCCATTTTGTGTGGAGGTAGGCATGCTCACACCTACCATATTGTGCCCCACAAGTCAGATAGGTGGGACAATACCTGTCTTCACCTAGTTTGACAATGGTGCTGGGGTCTAAGCACAAGATAGGCAACTGGACCCCTGCTTTGGGCAGCAGTGCACATGCTCAGAGGCAGAAACTTAGCCACGTAGGGAACTGTTACAAAAAAAATTAGGCCCCAAGTGAGTCTAGGTACCTATAGAATTGGGAGGCAGTAGAGCAGGGGTTTTATGGATCTTACTGGTGCCTAAAACTGGGACTTTGTGGATCTGAGCAACATTTATTCCCCCTTGCAAAGCTTATTTCACTATAGAAACTTCTATCCTGAATCAGCCAATACATCACCTAATCTGACATTCTGTCTCCAATAGAGGCCAGTACTGGAGGTTTCTTCAGAGAACTCATAAAATCCTTCTAAAGGATCCAATGGCACAATGCTATGCCACAAAGGGACATTCTTCCTGACTCCAGCTTGCGCTCATCTTATGCCTTGAAGCATGAGAATTAATTAACCGTATAATTTTATAATAGCCAGGGTAACTACAAATACTGTTCTGAAACATAGAACTCTTCTCTAAAACTTCCTGAGTTCCTCATCTCACATACAGCCCACGTCAACAGGTTCCACAGGTTACAGAAACCAGCTGCTGGGGCTCAAGCCTCCTGCACCTCTTGGGTACCCTGCATGTGGCCTTCCTCATACCTGATCAAGCTCTTCTTGCTTTGCCAGCAGCAAGCAATTCAAACAAAGCACAGATAAAAGGGAAACAACAGAGAAAATAAGAGGGTTGTTCATTCCTCCATTTCTGTTTGCAGCCAAGATGGAAGAGAAAACGAGCTTCTGCCCCTTAGGCAGCCAGAGAAGAAGGAATCCTAGAGAGCCACAAATTCATCACTGTGCAACATCTGCCTTGCAAGGCCTTCGACAAGTTGGGGCATCAGCTCTTGAAGACAACACAGCCAAAGCTGTCAAGAGCTTCTGCTGTAATCATTTTATGGTTCCCTTCCATTCCCTGTGGCAGGGCCAGATTAAGTGCAGCATAAGTCCCAATAACCCTGATGACTGAAAACAAGAATTTTATTCTTGGAGAAGGAAAAACAGAACATCTCACAAGCACTTTAGTGTAATTCTGGCATTGCTGTGTAACCCTCCCCCCCCCATTAACTGAGTTTGAGCTGCTAATTCAGGCTTTATACAGCTAAGCCAGCTGTCCCATCAAGCAAAGCTTCCTTAAAGAAACAGTGACAGCATATTTCAGATCCCTCTGCTCCTTGAGACATCAAGTTCTTTGCTTCCAAAGGCTTTCAGTTTCGGAGTCATTTCCAAAAAATAAACTCCAGGCTCCCACTGGATGCTTTCTTACATAAGAGGACAACCTCAGCATGATCCCAAGAAGTATTTCCCTTACAGTCAAGAAGTAAATAGAAGAGCTTCAAAGCTACTGAAGCAAGAGAGAGAAGCCCTCTCCATTGAGACCCCCAATCATAGCAGGTAAGTGTATTAGCACTGGTGTTCCCAGACACACAGTTACAGAGAACTATAACCCAACCCCTGACAAACAACCCTTCCCACAAACAATGCTTTCCCTCAGCAGCTCTAGCTGTCCCATGGGAAAGGAAGGTAAGGGGAACAGTGAGACCTGGCCCACTCCTGCTCCAAGAGCTTCACTTACACGAACTCACAGAACATGGATTGATGCCCATGCCTGTGATGAGTATGTCAGGACTCAGCCCACAAGTCAGTGTTTAAATGCAGTTGAAAGAAAAGCCTTCTCTCCCATCTTCTTTCACCTTGATGAGTAACTAGGTAAGGGGGCTGTATCCCTTTGACACACTCCCTTTGATGATTAACTGGACCCCCACTTATCTAGCAGATAAGCTATTTGATTTGCTCTCCATTCCATGCTCACTTTTTTTTTAACTTCTCTCTTTCATTGTAGCACCTTATGAGTTTTAGGGTAGGAGTTTCTGTCAGTGAATACAATTTATTTTTGTTCACAATCTTTTTATTGAACATAACCTCTCTCACAGCGGGCAGGATTAAATCATAATAGGGCCCAGTAATGGCATAAACAGTTGAAGAAAGGAGGGATGGAAAGTGACTCACTGCCCTGGCTTCCTCTCCAATATCTGGCTTCCAAGGCACATTCAAATTGTGTCCAAAGGAAGTCTATAAATTCCTGGTGCTTTTTAAAATGAAGTGGCAGCCTATGTCACATCTGTAATTCAAAGTGAAAGCCAGGATTTGCAGTCTGTGCTTCTCCTAGTGGAATTCATTCACTGTGTCTCACTTTTCCTGCAAGCCTAAGAGAGTGTTTAATATTTATTTCCACTGATCCAAAAGGACAGGTTAAGTCAATATTTAATAGTTGGTTCTGCTTTTGGAAAGTTGAGACCAAGTGATTTTTTTCCCCCCCTAGCAGGTTGCACAGCCGTGACTTGCTATCTTCATAAACAGCAATGGAGCTGTAAAGACAGTGAGCTTGTTTATGAGGAGGCAGCCCTCGAGGTTTACAGCACAGTTTATAACCGCTCCAGGGGCTGGAGGCCAGGATTCCTTAGTGCCCAAGGAGATCTGGTATCCAACCCAGGCATCACGCCTGCAAGATCTGAACTGAGCAAGGGTCTGATCCTGCTAGGTGCTCAATGCCTCATGCAAGGTGCTCAACTTCAACTTCCATCAATTCCAATGGGCACTGGGGGCACTCAGACCAGAAAATACTTCGTTTGACCTCATCTGAATGGCAAGCACCAGCAACAGGATAAAATGGTAACAAAAACAAGTTGAAAGAGAAGCAGTAATCTGGCCTGCTAGACTCCAGATTAGGTTACAGTGATTTATGAGGATGGATCCCACTCTGCTATTTAATAATCACCACATTGAACTGTGTGGTGAAAGCTTATCACTTAAAGTTGTCTCTTGCTGCTGAAACGTCCAGACCTCCAGGAGTGTGAAAGAAGCAAATCTGAGTAGTAAGACTCTTTACCTTTTAAGATTGAACGAAAGGAGGACCTGAACCTGGCCCTCCCATTCTGCACACGCTTTGGCTCTTGATGTATACTTCAGTGCTGATCCATTTTTCTAGTTTGGAAAACCTTAGATATTAACATCCTCAAACTTTAGAGAAATTCAGGTCCAAACTTGGTGGTTCAGGCCCAGCTCTGACCACGGTTGCTCAATCTAATCACTCAGCTGAGCAAAAAGAAGCTTTAAAATGAACAGCAGTGTAATATGGCTCTTGGGCGTAGTTTTTAGATCTTGTACATTGTAAGACCTTGGAACTGCAGGCAAAAATAGGCATGTGTATAAATGTTCATGAAGATGCTGCAGAGGAGCCACTTTTTGTCTTTGCTTCCTCTCGATTTGTAAAACTTCTGCGGGATAAGGGGGTGAATACCATGAATAGATGCTCAGGCTCTTCCACTCAGAATATTCTTTCCCTGCTACAAAACCGCATTGTCAGGCAATAACAGCTGAGGTGTTCCCAGAAGGAAATAAATAAATAAGAGCTTTTTTTCCCCCAGGCTTATTACAGAAAAACCACTCACAGTGTATCTGAGAAAAAGAGAAAGCAGGTCCCTTGGGAGTAAATCCAATGAAAAAGAAAATAAATAATGAATTCCTTCCTATTGAGGGATATCCCCAACCAGGGTTTGGTGTGCAGCTTTTTTCTCCCTTGAAGTGGTTCTCTTTCCTTGTGTCACAAGAGTTATGAGTAAGAAAAACAGGTTGAAGGTGAACAAAGGAAAACAGGTTTCAGAGTAGCAGCCGTGTTAGTCTGTATTCGCAAAAAGAACAGGAGTACTTGTGGCACCTTAGTGACTAACAAATTTATTTGAGCATAAGCTTTCGTGAGCTACAGCTCACTTCATCGGATGCAGAGAGTGAATATCAAAGGAAACTTGGTAGCAATGAAACCTATTAAGCTGCAGTACACCCTTTAAAGGGAAATGGCCAGTGTCCCCTACTGAAGTTATGTAAATCTAGACTGCACTGGGGAACAATCCTGCTCTGACAGGAGAGAGGTGGGATAGCTTATGCTACAGTAGGGGCTAGATTCACAAGGGGAGTTGGAGGTGCCTAACTGCCCCTTTAGGTGCGTGCCCTAACCGCTAGACTATAGAGTCATCCTCACCCTCTGGCCTAGTGAATATTTAAGTATGTATACAAATTGGAACAGCTTCAACAGGAGAGATTGAAAGATAGAGCTCAGGAGTTAAGGCTCTCCCCTGAGATGTGGGACACCACAGTTCAAGACCCATCTCCACATCAGGCCACCACCATGGCCTCCTTGGCTTTTCTTGAGAGAGCGCTGATCTGGGCTGGGCATCTAACTCCAGGAGAAGGTTCATGGCTGTGAATCCCAGATGAAGATAGGTGCCTCCCTCCACCCCAGACGGAGGCACCTAAGTTCTTCTTGGCATTTCCTACAGGCTGGTTTAAGCGGTGTCCTACTCAGCCTGAAAGCTTCTGTGAATCCCTTCTTGAGGTGCCTAATTCTCCCCATCATTGTACAGGGAGCCTGGGAGCCTAACTCAGGGTTGTGAATTCCACTAGGCAGCAGGACACCGAAAAGTGAGGCACTGCACCACCTAAGTCCCCCTTGTGCTACTAGCCCGTGGTATTTACCCCCAGGACAACCAGAATATGATACTGGCCAGTCTAGTTTCACTCTCCAGTGTCAGTGAAATGCAGACTAACAATGGTGGAAAATATGTTAGATTTCAGAATTATTACAGTTTCAGCATATGGTGCTGGATTCACTAAAAATTCTTAATGCTTAGGTTAATCACACAGTTAAAGGAACTTCATCTATTCATTTATCGCAATATCAGTCCTCTGTATTTGACAAGCCAGCTACCGTTTTGACCTTTAAACTAGAACTTGCACATGCCCAGAACAGCTCACAAAGCCAGTCTGCTGCCCCTGACAGCAACACAAAGCTACCTGTTTCCTTTTCCCCTCATTATAAAAACCAACATTAGCATTCAACATATGCAAGTACGCTTCACAATAGCTGCTGTTTGTCTCGGCAGCTGGCACCATCTGTGCTCTGTCGTGGCCCCACATTGAACTCCTGACGCAGCGAGGGAGGAGGATAGAAGTTCCATGCTCAGTGAGTCGAACGCATGCTGAACAATGAGACATGGTTCTGTTTGTTAGAGTGGCAAAGCAGGGCCCGCCTCCCCGCTTTTGTTGCCATCTCATTGAGGCAACTTTAATTTAATACAGTTCTAAAGTGACTTGCCACTGAAGTGAGACGTGGGTAGTGCTGCCAGGATCAGATGAGTCTGTGACAGGGTTTCTGCCATGGAGGGGACTGCCCCTGCCAGCCACCAGATGGAAGAGAGGCCTCCATTTTAACCATAAAGCACACAGGCATGTCAGTGTTCTTAATGGTATCCCTCAAAGTGACAGCCTATGTTCTGGTTGTACCTGTCGAGGTGACTGGGTATGTAGTTGGTCTGGTGGTAATGTTTGATTGTAGTGTGAAGGGATACAATGCATTTATTATTTATATTACACAGTGCTAAGAGGCCCCAGCTGGGATCGGGGCCCTGTTGTGTTAGGCACTGTACGTATGCATAACAGATGGCCTCTGTTACAAAGTACTTGATTCTAAATAGACAAGAGAGACAAAAGGAAGAATTATTGTCTCCAGTTACAAGTGCAGAAGCTGAGGCATGGAGCAATTAAGTGACTGGCCCAAGGCTATATGGCAAGATGCTGGCAGAATGGAGGAGTGATCTCCTGAGGCACAAGCCAAAGCCATCCTCACAAGACCATCCTTCCCTTCATATGCATCCTCTCCACAAGCCCATATACATACGTCTCATTTGTATGACTGAGAAAAAGGTGCTCCAGGGAGAAGGCACAACATGTAACTGATACCCTGGACCCACAAAACTCTTGCCACAAGGGCCAAGAAGAACGGGACTCCAGCAGATTGGTCTTGGGGTACAGGAAGTGATTACCTGCTGGTGTGTGAGAGTGTTTTGGTCTTGACCATTCTTTGGCTGGATGAGTATTGAAGAACTCAGCTGTGAAGCCCTTCCCTGCACTTAGAGCAGGCTTTCTAGTGAGCTGAAATCAAGGGAACAAATCAATGAATTTTGAGGCTGGACTGTACAGGACAACAAGCGAGTCAACATTGTTTGTGTCTCTAGGCAAGGCTCTGCTCTTCCGGCAACAATCACAGGGATTCTTCAGCCCACCCCAAAGCTGTGGAAGTGCTGTGGCATGAGGGAAGGTCACTGTGGGTGTGGAGGCAGGAGGAGGGTGCCTGTCTGCCAGTTAATGCTGTCTCTGATACAATCTGTCTACTTTTCCTTCCAGAGGTGTAGTCTTTAGTCATCACAGACAGGGGCGTCCCATCCCCGATAGTGATTTACTGCTTTTGCCAGCATTCCAGGTCACTATCATTTCAATTTTCCCAGGGCCACCAGAGCAGCAGAATTAAAAAAAAAAAAAAAAGAGTAGAAGGCTGGGGTCATACAAGGAAGAAGAAGGAACCCCTGAGGAATAAACATTCTGCAGCTAATGAGGTGTGAATCCAAATGGCAGGGAGGGGTTAAGTGACCAGCAAGCCACCAACCAGCGTTCATTAAGCTGCAGAGTAACTTTGAAACATAATGAGGGTCACAGTCTGTCTGGCTGTGATCCACAGCATCTAATGAGGGGTCCAGCCCATTAAAGTGAGGTAATGGAATGCATGAGTTTTTTTCGTGCCCTCATTAATTTCTCTCCTACTTTAAAAAGGGGATGGGAAGCGAGCAGGGATAAAAGATGACAAGTATTGAGGGTTATTCCTGACCAGAATTATAGCGTTACTGTGGCCATTCTAGGAAGATGGTGTTGGATGGCTGTAGAGACCAAACTGAAGCTCCTAAACTGAAGAGGCTGATTGGTGTGTGCAGAGAAAAGAATTTCCAGAGAATTAAATGTGCTAGTTTATTTCAGCTCCAGGTGTGATTCTAAACGAATCCAGCAGGTGTCTGACTACTGCATTTATCAGACAAAACAACTTACAAGAAAAATGTTCAACTCTTTTGTGGACAGCAGTTGCCTGTTGTTCAGAGCTGTTCTCATTGTAAATTTGCATCCCTTTTCATAATGGGGATGCCAACAGTAACAGCTCTCTCATTCTTCTGGAGAAAAAGTAAATCAAGACTTTGTTTTCTACACTTGTCAGCACTGAAGTATATCAAGTATACTACAAGTCAAGCCTTCACGTTACCCAGAAGATATCTTCATTCAGAGAGCCACTTCAGGTCAGCAGCTTTCCAGCATCTGTATATTTCCCATGGACTGCTTCTTCCCAAACACACAGATCAGGACGAAATATTTGCGGCAAGTCACCAACACCAGCAAATTGTTTAGGTCTCTCAGAGAAGTTTTGTTACTAAATAAAGATTTCAGATCATTTCAGTGGTGGAAACTGAGGCATACAGAGCACCGTGCAGTTACCCAAAATGTGCCGGAACCGAAACCTGGGATCCAAACAACCCAAGAAGGTGGATGGATTCAGAATTGGAATCTGGATCCAGATTTGCACAATTGGGTTCCCTCCCCCATCTTTTTCATGAGCTGAATCCAACACCTCTGAATTGTGGGATAGTTAAGATTCAGATCAGATTTTTCAGCTTGGGAGCATCCTAGCCATAGGTAGACATGATGTCTTTGGAAACACCTAAGACTCTCCTCTCACAATTTTAAAACAGGTGTAAGTAACATCAGTGACAGCAATGTAGCTACACGTGATTTACACTGGTGCGAGTGTGAGAGGAACCAAGCCTTAAGTCCCTGCTCCAAGGAGCTTAGGCCAAAATTTTCAAAAGTGGCTACTCATCTGGGTCTCTGGATGCCCAACTGGAGACCCCTTGGGCCTGATTTCCAGAACGACTGAACATCCAGAGCTCCGGTTGAAGTCAATGAGAGTTGCAGACATTGAGCACTTTTTGAAAAGCAAGCCCTTTTTAAAGTGTCTGAAGATGAACCCTCAAAAACGGAGGCACCCTACATTATTAGACCCTTTTCAAAATAGCTATTACAGTTTAACTCTGACAATGTGATACTTGAGACAGGAGTTCAAATGAAGAACTTACTACTAAGGGTTTGCAAAAGAAATGGGATTCAGGCATAGGAGTAAGCGAGCAGGAGTTGCCAGGACTATTTTCTCTTAAGTTTCATGGAAAGAGGGTCTTTTTCTGCTTATTTCTATCTTTTGTGTTTTTAACACTTCCCCTGCAGTGTTGGGAACCCAGACCCCACAGTGGCCACGTGCTAGGTCATGAGCCCCAGAATGTGACTCTTCCTGAGTCTTAAAGGAATGCTTGAGTCACAATTTGAAGCTTTTCTCCGCAACTGTTAGGGTTAGAAACTTGTTTTGTAAATGAAAGCTGATATTCTCACCTCATCATATGCCTCCAGCAGCTGGAGCTTTAAGGAAAAACAGTATCATATCAAGAGACTCACAATAAAATTGCAAGCATTGGCAATGCTACAAATGGCATCACCTCTTTTGAGAGGTCAAGGTTTGTGTTCCTGTATTTTTCTAACAACATTTTTAATTGGTTGACAATATTGGGCCAAATTGTCCCCTGGGTAATCCAAGCACAGCCCTGTTAAGGCCAATGGAGCTGCACCAGTGCATCTGAGGGGAGTGTTCGTCTCAGTGTTTTCAGCGATATCACCCAGTGGGTCTCACAGCTTCAGAGCTCTGAACAGGAGGGGCATGGTATTGCGAAGCATAGCCCCAAGTCGAGAAGCCATTGTGGCACCTGTTGAGTGGGGGTGGCTCATAAGTATGTCCCTATTGGGGTTGCTGGATGAAGGTGAAGTAGAGAGCGATTCCCATGGTTGGAGGCTTGGAGTGTCCCTCGTGAATTTTACTCTGCCTCCTCCACCTAAAGTAGTGGGAACTGGGAAGCAATATTTCTGTACTTGCTATTGCTGCACAGTCGCTACACTCAGCCTCCAAGGGACAGGAGGTCAAGATGAGCCACCCGCGACCCCTGCAGGATCCAGAGTGAGATGGCCCATCCCTCCCTGTTTGGGAACTGCAAGGTCTTGAGGGAGGAGATAGTATATGGGGGGAGACACGACATGAAACTGCCGCACAGTAAATAGGAGAGGGAAGAAATTTTATCCCGCAAAAGTGTGTTTCTGCTGCTTCCTCCTCATGTGCACAGCAGCCCAACTAATGTGGGCTGATTTCCAGAGCGAGTGTGTGCCTATAAATTCCCCTGGCTTTAGTGGGAGCTGCAGGTGCTCAATACCTCTGAAAATCAGGCCATAAACCTCTCTCTCACCACACTCTCTGTCTAGCTTTCTCTTTCTCAAGCTAGTTGTAAATACAATTCCATCTCCTGTTGTTTCCAGGGTTTGGGAATTAATTGTGATTAAATGCAATTGAAGAGGCACTGTGGCCCAAGCCTTTTTGCCCTCATGCTTTGTGACAGCATTGGAAACCTGGAGAAGACCTTATCTTGCTGCCTGGGGTTTAAAAAAAAAAAAAAAAAGTTGTGGAACTCACCTTGCACTACAGTTGCTAACCTGGTTAAGCTCAGAACTGCTGGAGCTCCCCTTTATTTCTGTCAGGATCACTATGTAATTGTATTAGATCCACTCCACTGCTACTGATAAAGTGCAGCCCTGTGAACAGATGAGAACAGGGACAGGGCATATAAAATTAGATTGGTTGTCACTGTGAACTCAAACAGATATTTTTTCCGACATTTTATGTCCCAAGTCCAAGTCTTTCTGTGTATGTCAACAAGACTTCTTTCTCTCCCCCTCCGTGTAGCTTAACTTCCCCCACTGCACACACATCTCACCCTCTCTCACACATATGCCAGCTTCTCCCCGTGCTCCCTTTCGATCCATGGCCTGGTATCCACAGCCATTTCTGCTTCCCATTGGGTTGTGTCCTTGAGCCATATATGTGCCTCTGCTATTACTGCATGTGACCTTTGCATTCTCCGATGTCTGCCTCTAAGCAGTCGGTCTAGTGAGCACAGATCACAAGAACAAATACTGGACAATGTGGCTGCATTTTAGTGGCTGGCTTGCTTGCTTTTTTTGTTTGTTTGTTTGTTCATTTGTTATTGTGTGCTTTACAAACTCTAATAAACCGGTCTATTTACTAAAAGCTGCAGTTTGTATATATTAACTCCAGCGCATTCGAAGAAAGAACAATCCTCTTCCACTGTTTTTTTTTCCATGCTCTGCTCTGCCATCCTGTGCCACTCCTGCTTCTGTGCTGCTCTGTGCCCTTGTGCTCGGGCACCAAGGTGGGGATGGAGTACTGCAGCTCATCAAACTTTAATCTTTTCTGACATCAGTAACAGCTGCAGCATGGCAGGGAAAACGCACACAACACCTCCGCATGGAGATGAAAAAGACTGGCTCCAAATAGCCTCTCCAGGTGAAGAGTTCACTGCCCCAGAAATGGAGAGATGGTGTGAAAGGAGTATGTAACACTGCTGGTTTTAAAAAATAAGGCTTGGTTTTACAAAACTAAGGTAGCGTGTGCCCACAACTCCCACTGGCATCAAAAGGACTTTAATCCACTCACAGGCTTCTAGAGTTAAACCCACATATCTTCACCATCAACATAATAGCCCAATGTGCTAACCACATGCTTATTTCAGTTCTGTGATTTCTATGTGATAATGATGCTGACCTCTTTTGTGAAGTGTTTTGCGATCTTCTGATGACAAGCACTAGGTAAGAGCTAGGTGTCATTTTACATAAAAATGAATACTGTGATGATACACTTACTTGCAGTATATCTTTCAGCCACTAGATGGTTCTCTGCTCTGTACATAGTTCCAGTCAGTGTGTGGGCCCTGGTAAACAGGGGAGACAAAGCTGTAACCCAAGCTGTGTGGATGTACTTTTATTTCGGTCTAGTTTATAGCCATTTTGTTTTTTTACTTCCTACTGTTTACATTAAACCTGATTCTTTAGATCATGACTAATACCTAAATTTGAGCAATAGCTAGCAATAAAGATAATCCATTCACATAACATTTCCTAAATGCTGCAGGAAAAACAGATCCCACAACCAGCATTTGGAATCTGATGCTATCACTTTCTTACATGCAAAATCAGGAACAGAGCTACATACAATGTAACTTACAAAAGCCATATGAACAACGAGGAGTCCAATGGCACCTTATGCCCAAATAAATCTGTTAGTCTTTAACGTGCCACTGGACTCCTTGTTGTTTTTGTGGATACAGACTAACACAGCTACCCCTCTGATAAAAGCCATATGTTAATCTTCAAAATACCTAAATATGGTAAACCAGTAAATTTGGCCAGAGTTAAGGCTGCATGTTGGTTGCTCAGGTTCAAGGTGGACTTGGGTGGGCTAAGCACAGTGAAAGGGAAATAGCTGAGGTTGAGAAGGCCCAATAAAATGTGTAGTGGAGATGGGGTGTTGAATGACTCAGATGCTTATTCTGTTGCTTTTTATGGTTTGCACTGGCAGGAATATGCAACCTAGCAACCTTAACTCCAAATTTAGAAGTTTTATGAGGGCATATATATATCATACATATGCAGTATGGCCTCAATTATTCCCAAATTCTTGTTATCCTAAACAGGAGCATGTTACCATGATGTCTGTTAATGATATTGAAAATTCCTTTAATTATCTGTGCTTAATGTTTCCGCAAAAAGAAAAGGAGGACTTGTAGCACCTTAGAGACTAACCAATTTATTTGAGCATTAGCTTTCGTGAGCTACAGCTCACTTCATCAGAGGCATGCCTCCGACGAAGTGAGCTGTAGCTCACGATAGCTAATGCTCAAATAAATTGGTTAGTCTCTAAGGTGCCACAAGTCCTCCTTTTCTTTTTGCGGATACAGATTAACACGGCTGCTACTCTGAAACCTGTCAGAAATGTTTCCTGTAACATTCAGATAATTAAGGCTGTACTCTGCATGTCTGTGTTTATTTTATATATATAATCTACATACACAATGTGGGTCTGTGTGTTTACATCAGTCACTTTAAAATTCCAGGGGAAATTCAGAGCCAAGCCATCTTAGATGCTACATATCCTCCGTTGTGCTACCTGTACAGTGTACAGGCTCCTGCTGTCACTATGAAAAACAACATAGTGAAAGCCCATCAGCAGTCTTAGTGCCACACAATTCCCCTTCTCCTTCCAATTTCTGTGTCCTAGTTGCTCAACCCAACATATTTATTACTAGTCTGTCTTGCATGGTCAACTGTCTTATGAGCTGTGCAGTGCAAAGCAACAGGGAGAACTTAATAAAGGCAAGTCAGACTGCACAGGATATTCCTCTGAGCTTCTGCGGGAAGAGAGGGACTTTGACTTTGCTGCTCTGCAGATATGTTAACACCATACCTGCCAGTATTTCTAGCTGAGGTGCACGGCTGTTATTACTTTGGCAAGGGAGGCTGAGATATTTTCACTATTTACCTAGGAGATGGTTCCCAGGACACCAGAAGTCATGTTCATAAGCTCGAACTGATGCCTCATCCCACAGCAGATAGTAAACCAGGGTAAAAGAATAAGAGACAAGGGAGTGGATGGTTCATGGGACCATAGAATAGAAACAGCATCGTATGCTACTAGATCGTGGTTCTGATCCATCCCAGGTCGTGAGTGAGGGAAAGCTGTTACACTAAGGGCCACCACACGGCCACCAGTGTGAAGTGAGCTGATGTCTCAGTCTAGCTTCTGATGGCCTGGGATCCACATAACAAAAATCCCACTACTACAGCTGTTCTTAACTAGCTCCCATGCTACCAGTTGTAGCAGAGAGGCCAAGGACTGAGGGGTCATACTGGCAATCTGCAAGACAGTTTGACTGGTACCTCATCAGCAGATAAACTGAGCTCTCCAGTGCTGTCAGTCTGCTAGTTTGGCTTTGGTATCCACCAGGTTTATAACTCTGTTTCCCAACACAAAGCTTATTCTATTGTCAGAGCTAAGAAAAAAAATGTAAAGGGAGTCACAAACATGTTTCACATAGTATGGGTGGGGCAACAGGCAATCAGCTGATCTCTGCAGGAACATTCTCCCTTCTATACAGAATGGTCCAGGACTCTTATGGGAAGTAGCCAGATATTGTAACAAGTCCATCAGACACAGTTACTGTATAAGTCACTTATGGGAAGCTGAAACTAGAACATTGTCCCTTGAGGTCCTAACCTTCAGACCTCAATCACTTGAGCTAAAGAAGGATTCCTCTACTAGTTGGTAACAATAGCAGGTCTCTTATGCTCTATGGACCATTGATGGGGTCTGTTATGGCAAATTCTGTATACCTAAAGGGAGACTAATGAAAGACCAGTGGGAATACTAGTGAAAATGGTCCAGTGATCTGATGTAGAGGAGAGAAAGGAAGGGAAGACTGACCTGTTGGTAACATAAAATCTATAGTCTGTGGAGGAGAGAACTAGGTGTCAAGCTAGTGGGTCTTGCCCACGTGCTCGGGGTCTAACTGATTGCCGTATTTGGGGTCGGGAAGGACTTTTCCTCTGGGTCAGACTGGCAGAGACCCTGGGGTGGGGTTTCACCTTCCTCTCCAGCATGGGACATGGGTCACATGCAGGTTTAAACTAGTGCAAATGGTGAATTCTCTGTAATTTGAAGTCTTTAAATCATGATTTGAGGACTTCAGTAACTCAGCTACTGCTTAGGAGTCTATTACATGAGTGGATGGGTGAGGCTCTGTGGCCCGCAATGTGCAGGAGGTCAGACTAGATGATCACGATGGTCCCTTCTGACCTTAAAGTCTATGGGTCTATTTCTAAGACATTAAGTGTCTATTGGGGAGTTAAAAATGCAAGCCAAGCTGTCCTGTTTGTTTAGTAGACATCAGCACCACTAATAACCTGAAAATAAGTTTTCAATACCAAATGCACATTTGTGTGTACAGGTCTGACCACCGCTTAAGCTTCATGACTTGACAGAATTCACAGAGGCACATCATGACTCTTCAGATGGTTAATTACAACTGGATCAGACAAAGCTGTTATGCCAGTAATAATGATCTTGTATTTATGTAGTGCTTTTCATCTGTGTACATCTCCAGTCCCTTTAGAAATGGTGGGGCTGATTTTTAAACAAAGTATGTGCTGGTAATACCTCGACTATAAAAGCAACTGATTTTATTTAGTTATTTGCCTGTGCAATTACCACATTTGTATATACAATTGCAATTACTGTGCATGCTGCTGGGGTGAAACTCGTCAACCTTTTAACAGAGCTCAGCAACGTTACATGACAGCTCAGGACAGGAAGTGAAGACTACCCTTTCCAGCAGAAACCATGGGGAGAACATAAGGGAGGAGACTTTCTGACCTGGAAACCAACATGCAAAGGCTTCTTGTGAAAAGTTCTGTGGGAATTTTTAAGCAGTCTGGCCCTTCGTTTTACATCTCACCCAAAACACAGGCATTTCAGTAGCAAAGCGGCAGCACCAAGGTGAAGCACTGGAAAAATCAACACTATCTGAGTAAGGCTGTTGACTCACTTTGTGTGTGTCTCTGTTCATCCATCCATTTCAAAACCTGATTTGGACTGAATCTTGGCTCCTCCGTACCATTTAGACTCTATCTATCCAAACATGTTCTAGGGAAATACACTTCTCAGTGTTTCTCCTGTGAGTAACTAGGACTTGACTTTATTTCTATCTATATTATCTATTTAATGAAAACTTCGGCAGAGAAAGGAAAGCAGCACAGCAGGGCTGTCAAGTAAATTATAGAAGATGTGCTTGTTCCTATTCAGTACTCACAAGCTGTTCTGTAGCAACTGCTTTCTCTGCTGAAAGAGATGTACAATGCTTGTACATTAAGCCTTGACCCTAGTGCCTAGTACCAGCCAGATCCATGAGAGTCATGAGATAAGGAAATTCCCTGGTGTCAACACATTCCCAACTGGCTCGGCTTCCTCCCCAGAGTGAGAATATAGCAGAGAGTATTTGACAGGGACGTTTCTGAGGACCACCAGCATTGTGTCTTCATTAGAGCCCAGAGTAAAATTGTGAGCGATCTTGACAAGCTGGGGCAAGCAATCCTCTTAGCCAAAGTGCTACTGATAAATGGTATGCATCTGAGTTCCTTATCGAGCGTTATGGAGAGGAGCAGCATTTCCGGCAAGCTGGGCACCGGATCAACCTGCTCTTGAGACACTGAGAGCTTTCAACAGGAATGCTGCCTGTCAGTTTCGAGGACCACAATGTTCCTAGTCACATAATGAATTCCCTAAAGCTCAGTGCTCAGTTGAGGGGGATTTTATCTGTGGAGAGCTTGTACAAAGAACAGCAGGAAGTTCAAATCTTAGGGTCGATTCTGGAAGGTGCCAGGTGCCTTCAACAGCCAGTGAAGTCAAGGATCATCTGACCTTTAAGTTGTACAATGAGATCAGCTGTTCTTGCACATAGAATGCCATTACTAGTAACTATTATTTGTTATTATGTATTTATATAGCACCATTCCGATCGGTCATTTAAGTCCTACAATCATTCCTCCCCTGCACCTCTGACTCTCAGCAATGTAGCTTTAAGTTTAGTTTTAGTGGGGCAGTTTGGGGCCAGATCACTCCCTCAAAGGAGAAAACCACTGGAGGGGGCTAGTGGGGCAAGCAGGCTTACACTGAGAAGTTTCTTGTAAATCATCTCCTTTTGAGGGGCAGGGCTCAGCAGGGTTTGGAGAAGCGAGGTCTCCTAAATCACAGATTAAAGCATGGGGAAGGGCTCTCCTCCCAGACTCATTGAGGGAGATCTTTGATGCTGGGCAGTGCTTAATTTTTGCCAGGGTTTGCCAGGGCTGAGCTCTGGCACCTCTAGGCTTGGCAGTTTATAGCCCCAGCACCTCTGGGCTTGCTGCATCAGTTATGAATGTAAAAAAAATTGCTTGAGCCCCAGTACCTCTTTCATTACAAATTAAGCACTAGTGCAAAGACCGTCTTTTTGTTCTGTGTTTTTACAGTGCCTAACACAATGGGGTCCTGGTCCAGAACTGGTGCTCCTAGACACTACTGTAAAACTACTAATAATTAATAGGGGCTGACTTGTGGTTCCAATCCCTCTCTCCTCTGCTGGCATCCTCTCCCTCCCTCCGTGGCAGAATGGCTCCCATAGGAACATGTCTCCACTGGCTGAGCTCCCTGCCGTTACTGAGCAGTAGCCACTGAGGAGATCCAAAGGCAGTCACTCCAGTTTTAGCTTGCATTAACTCTCAAATGGATCTCCATGTGTAAATGCTGAGGCTGGGGAAGAGATGGTGCCACAGTGAGTCTGGTCCCCTGCCCAGCCACCTCTCAGACCTGCACTCAGAACTTCTACACAAAGCCTCAGCAGAGGGGGATCAGTGGGGTGCTAGAGGAGGGGGGGTGTACAGTGCAATGGAGGTGGTGTTTCCGTGCAGGTGGGGGATCCCCCTGTGGAGGGGATGCTCTGGCCCTTTGCTCTTTCACTGTAAATAATATAAGTTATGAGCAATACATTCAATTTTCAACTTGGCAACATGCCTTTAAAAACCTCCAAAGTTTGGGCAGGCAAAAGGGAACAAAAGAACTTCGGCCATACAGTGACAACTGTGTCTTGGGCAGATGCAAAAGATTTGATTAGAGAGTGATTGAATTCCTTGGGTTCTATACAAACGAGATTGCTTTCCTGGAGAGCAGCATCCCTGGCATTTCATTCAGTGACTAAAATAGAGCTTTCTTCTGCTGTTACTGAACCAGCTGCAGTTAGCTAGGTCTGTGTATGGCAGCCATCACCATGGTATCTGAGTACCTCCCACAGTGACATGAAGGTATACGTCCCTCTCTTCCCATGGAAGTTATTAGCCTTTCCTTTTGCTTTCACAGCAGTACTGTTTTTCCTCAGACAGGGAGTCAGAGGCAATCTGCCAAGCACATAATAAAACCCTACAATTTGTTAAAAGGATTCCCAAGCACTTCGCATCTATTGTTCCCACAGGTCCGGCAAGGGGATGAAGTCGGCACCTGTTGATTGCTGCTCCATGGCATACTCTGCTGGAACATTGAGGTTCAGGCTTTAAGGTATCAGAGGGAGTCGAGTGACCCTTCATTTATTACCAGCACACGTGTTGAGACTGAGACAGAGCCAATTCCCTCTTGACTGTCATTTGGGGAGGAAGCTCCGTGCAAAGGTTCAAACCTACAGTTTAAAAATAATGAACAAGAGAAGAAAATAGCTGCAGTGAAGGCAACCTGGCAAGCACTTAAAGAAAAAGGAGCAATAAGTAAACAAGGCAGACTCAGAGTAGCTGGTTTTCACACCATTTCACAAAATCTTGCCATGAAATATCTTATGTCTGGTTTGAGCCATTTACAGTCAAAGTACATAAATAGCTGATGTGAGAAATGCCACCGTTCCAGGCTCAGAAATGTTTTACTGTGATAAATGGGACCTTCAAGCACAGAGAATGGGAAAGATGTGCATATTACAAAAAGCCTTTCTGTTACCGACCATAACAAGTAAAAGACAGGGCCAGGAACTGGCTGCCTAAGGGGGTTCAGGAAGAGGCTGAAAACTTTCTCCTTTAGATCATTAGCTCAGAGATGACACAGCTCAGTGGTGATCTATCATTACTATTGGATGACAGCTGGTTATGTGGAATGAGTGGGTAGTTCTCAGTCCTGATGCCTACTGTTCAAGTATCAACATGCTTTTGTTCCCATCATAATTGGCAGTGGCAGTAGCGGTCAAGGATAATAATAACCTGGCTGAAAAGGCATGCACGCTGAACTCCTCTCTCATCCCTAGTTGTGATTGCTCAGGAATAAGGATGAAGCCATATGGTGGAAGCTTGCATTGTTATTGTCTGTGTTCTGTGAGTGAACAGAGGACTTCAGGGCCTGATTTCCAGATGTGTTCAACGTTCACAGCTCCCGTTGATTGCAAATGGAGTTGTGGATGCTCAGCGCCTTCTGAAAATCAAGACCCAAATTCAGTTTTAAACAAAGGCAAAGCTGAATTCTGCAGGGCCTTTATAAAGCGGTTCACCTGCTCAAACCACGTAGAGGGAGCTCCCGTGCAAGCTAGTTAACCAACCAGGAAGCCCATCCATCATCTTCTTTGCTCTGACATCTTTGGGCTGGATGCTGATCTCAGTGATTCTGACATTGTCAGAATTGTGCATCTGATGAAGTGGTTTTTTACCCATGAAAGCTTCTGCCCAGATAAATCTGTTAGTCTTTAAGGTGCCATCAGACTCCTTGTTGACATTGTCAGTCACTCTGTCTTTACACCAGTATCACCAAGACCATAATCTTGCCGTAGGTGTTTATTTTAGTTTAGCACCTCTGCTTCTCCTGAATGGTGAGGTCATAAATTTCTGCTCATTCCTCCTGGGGAAGGGAACATAACCAGATCTCTGGGCCTTTGAGATGACTCACATTAATAAGAAGAGCAAGGTTTTGGCTGATCAGAAAGATCCCTCAGGAAGCATTTACCATTGAAAGATGATCAGCTGTTAGATTAATCTCCCATAACATATCACTTAGGCCAAAGTAAGTTAGTTAAATCTGTGGTCTTAAGAATTTGCAAAGTTCCCATTTTGGCTTAGATACAGAGAAGAATAAAGAAGCTGAGGTTGCAGGTACAGGATTTTTAATGTGTATGCACTGATTGGAGCAGCTACCTGGCTTTGCCTGCTAAGTATTCAGTTGCTGAGATTTTACTGCCATTAGAAAGTGTTGTCACCTCCCAAACTGGTCTAACATACCCTGTCTCACTTATACTTAAAATGCTGCAGCTGGGCCACTGTAGCGCTTCAGTGAAGACACTACTATGCCAGTGAGAGAGCTTCTCCCATCAGCGTAGTTGATCCACCTCAATGAGAGGTGGGAGCTATGTCGGTGGGAGAAGTCCTCCCATCAACATAGTGCTGTCTACACAGGAGGTTAAGTAGGTATAACTACATCGCTCAGCAGTTTTTCACACTCCTGAGCGATGTAGTTATATTGATGTAAGTTTATAGTATAGACGTGCCCTCAATTAATCCCATTACTGTTGATTTGAGAGAGGCACAGAGTACGTAGACAACAGATATGAGAAGAGGATGGCTGGAGGCCAGAATTTGAATGCAAGGCATGACTTTTGTGTGTGAGTCTCACATAGTTCAGCAATTACCCTGCTGTTCAACAGGAAGCAGCACTGATGGGAGTCCCACTAGAGGAAAAGTCCCTTCAATGTGGGACCATTCAAGGAGATGAGACTAAGAACAAAGGTACAATTTAGATAGATCTTACAGTCTAGCCCAATGCTGATTTGCCTTAGGCTCTGGATTTCATATCCTATTCCCAAATGCCTTTTTCCACCCCAAAATTGGGCTTCATCTATGGGAAACAAATGGCAGAATGTGACCAAGACAGTTGCTTAGCATGGGGGAGGCCTTCGATCAGAGAAGGAACACAAATAGGAAAGAAATATAATAGAGATGTGAAAGTAATAGCACCTTAGAATACTGGAGTTTTCCAGTCAGCCATCCAGGCTAATGCTTTCTCTAGATCTATCTGATATTTGCACTTAAATTCCTTCCCTGAAGAGATGATGATCTCATGGCACTTTATAAAGATTCATAGATTCCAAGGCCAGAAGGAACCACTGTGATCAACTAGTCTGACCGCCTGTATGACACAGGCCATAGAATTTCCCTGAAATAATTCCTAGAGCAGAGCTTTTAGAAAAACATCCAGTCTTGATTTTAAAATTGCTAGTGATGGAGTCTCCACCACAACCCTTGGTGAGTTGTTCCAAGGGTTAATTATTGTACATTTTTTCACGGTGACAACTTATTTCCAATCTGAATTTGTCAAACTTCAATACCTAGCCATTGGATCATGTTATGGCTTTGTCTGCTAGACTGAGCCTTGACCAAGCCTCTCTCTTTGAGGTAGGTAAGGAATATTCAAAGATAACTTCATCCACGCCCAAAAGGCATCCAACCTCTAGAGTAGAACACAGCAGCTTTTCAACAGCATACAGCAACACCACACAATAGCTTAGCAGAGAATCGGAAAAAAGTGCTTCTGTAATTGCAATTGCAGAAAGAATATGGAGTAGATGGAATGTAATTCTCCATTTGGAATGTAGCCAGCACACTAAGGGTAACAATCCTATCTTCGTGGAGTTAATTTGCAACCTCTGTCAATTATGATGCTATTGGGAAATGTTACAAAATGTAGAGTGCTCTCAGCTCCTCAAACAATGAGTGATCAGCCTGTCTTAGGAGGGGGAGATTCTTCATCAAGGAAAACCTGCTATAGCTGCCCTGATATCTATTGCCTGTTTATGACTTTCCCATAGGCAGAGGAAGGCTGGCCCAGTAGTTAGCCACTAGCCTGGCACTCTGGTGATCAAGGTTCAATTCCTCATTCTGCCACGTACTTCCTGTATGACCCTGAGCAAATCACGTATCTCCTTGTACTTCAGTTCTCCATTTGTACCTTATCTTACAGGGGTGTTGTAAGGTTAACCACATTAAAGGTTGTGATGTGTCCAGATGCTATCATGATGTGGGCCATATAAGTGCCATAGATAGATAAGTTCTTATTTTACCAGCATATCCTCCCACAAAGGAAAGGCATTCCCTTGAAGGGAGGATGTTGTAATTGTATGACTGCTGTAATCACCTGACAGATCAGCTCACTTACCCTACTTATAAATATTGATAATACAAAAAACATCTTGAATTTGTCACTGACTCTGATGCAAGGGAGAACATTACCACAGAACCACCTGGTACTGCAGAAAAGGTCCATCACTGCTCTGATTAATCACTAAACTGAGCTTTTAGCCCTGGATCAGACTGTCACAATCAGTGAGGTGTGTGTTTGTGTGATATGCCTTAGTACAGATGGCAGGCCTGCCTTCTGCTCTGTACAGGAGATTGGAAAGGAAAAGGCTATTTATATAAAGTTAATTAACTGTTTCTGATGAGCCAGGCAGAAACAGCACTTCTTATCTATTTCTTCCTGGATGGAGCACCTGTTTATAGAGGAGACACATTCAAAAGAATAAAGAAAAGGAGGACTTGTGGCACCTTAGAGACTAACCAATTTATTTGAGCATGAGCTTTCATGAGCTACAGCTCACTTCATCGGATGCATACCGTGGAAACTGCAGTAGACTTTATATACACACAGAAATCATGAAACAATACCTCCTCCCACCCCACTGTCCTGCTGGTAATAGCTTATCTAAAGTGATCATCAAGTTGGGCCATTTCCAGCACAAATCCAGGTTTTCTCACCCTCCACCCCCCCACACACAAACTCACTCTCCTGCTGGTAATAGCCCATCCAAAGTGACAACTCTCTACACAATGTGCATGATAATCAAGGTGGGCCATTTCCTGCACAAATCCAGGTTCTCTCATCCCCTCACCCCCCTCCAAAAAACACACACACAAACTCACTCTCCTGCTGGTAATAGCTCATCCAAAGTGAACACTCTCCCTACAATGTGCATGATAATCAAGGTGGGCCATTTCCAGCACAAGGACTAACACGGCTGTTACTCTGAAACCATTCAAAAGAATAAGTTGCTGCTTCCTTAGGACCGAGGTTCTCAAAGGGCGTGCGCCCCCTGATGGGTGCGTGGAATGTATTCGGAGGGGAGGGGGATGAGAAGCTTTTGGAGAGGGGTGGCTGCTGGCTGGGTGCCCTGCTCCGAAGGCAGTACCTCCGGCAGCAGCAGCGCAGAAGTGAGGGTGGCCGTAGAGGTCCTTGTGTGGTGGGAGTGGGGAGAGGGTCGCGTAAATGACTACAGATGCAAGGGGAGGTGTGGGGGGGTGATCAAATAAGTTTGCGAACCACTGGCTTAGGAGAGTAAAGTGTGCAGTGCTAACACATAGTGTAGGCAGGGATTGTGTAGGTCGGAAAAATACTTCTCAAGCTTGGTTTGTTATTGCTAGGGTGACCAGCTGTCCCGTTTTTAAAGGGACAGTCCGGTATTTAAGCCCACCTGCAGGTGTCCAGACTTTTTCTTAAAAATGGGCAAATTGTCCCGTATTTTCTATTCCCACCCATCAGGACTTAGGGGTCTTGCTGATGGCTGGATCCCTGCTCACCAGCCACCTGTCCACCAGCGGTGAAGGGGGAGGGTCCAGTGGCCGACAATGGTGTGTGTATGCAAGGCTGGTGGTAGGGCGAAGATGCAGTGTGCGGGGCCGGCCACTCCCCCGCTGGTCTATTAGTGCAGCCCCCGCTGTGTGCTGGCTCTCGGCCAGCAGGGCCCCACCCTCTGTCCCTTTTCGACTGGCACTGGCTGCACGTTGCAAGCTGCGGTGGCTGGTGAGTGTGGGCAGGCGCCAGGCGGCGGCCGGTTACGTGTCACCTCTGCTGCCCACCCATCCGCCCTTTATGTGGTCCCCGTCTCACTGTCCTCTCCCTGCTTTGCCCCTTCACCCCTCCCCAGCCCAACTGCTCTTCCATATCCCCCCACGGCGGGGTGCATCCCGTTCCCAGGGCTCTGTGGAGAACCATCCCCTGGTCGGAGCGCTCAGCTCACCAATAGCCTGGCTGATCGGCTCCTTCCTTCCCCCACTGCCTCTGGCTGGGCCAGCGCCCCAGGAAAACCAAGACCCTCTGGCTCGGGGTGCTGGCCAGGAGGAGCCAAGCCTTGCATGTGCCAAAGCCCTGCACAGAGCTGGCACAGGGAAGCCTCTCCATCCCTCAGCTAAGCTCTGGAATGGCATGGAGCGGGGGAAGCGATTTCCAGCCTGTTCACACCCTGAACCTACAGGCTCCACATCAGCCTCCAGAGCAGATGCTTAGCACCCTCCTCACTGCCACCTCTGCCCCCCCACCCCCGCCACTCTGGGTCCTGCTCCCAGGAAGCATGTAAAGGCTTCTCCGTCCCCTAGGCTCCCTCTCCTGATGAGTGGCCTCTCTGGCCCTGGAGTCAGGTTCCCTGGGACTTGATGCACAATGCAACCTTAGGGCTTAACCCCTTCCTGCACGCACCATAGCTGGAGACAGCTGGTTTATGTCAGTTTCCAGCAGCAGCCTGGAGGTGTTAGCTGCCTTTCAACACTGTGAGGGCAGGAAGGGACTAATGGCTTCCAGCCACACGGGGGAGGGAGGGGAGAAGAGATGAGCTCTGGAAAGACACTGGCAAGACAACCCTTCCCTGCATCCTTCTCCCTGTGGCTGAAAGCAGCTCCAGGCCCTTCGCTCCCACACAGTGAGGAAAGGCTGCTGCTGGCCACATTCTGGTGTGAACCCTGTCAGAAATCTGGAGGGGCATGTGACCCTGCATGCCCCCACACCTGTTGCCTTGGGAAGACATGGCTTATTACACAGACCTGTTGCCTCGGGAAGACATGGTACCAAGAGAGGCGGTCCATCCCAGGGACCCAGCAGGGCAGGAAGGGTTGGGTCAGTCAATCAACACCCTGTGTGAGACAGGTGTATGGGAGTGTGTGTGTGTGTATGGGGGGGAAGGGGTGTCACCCCTCCCCATGTGAACTGTAAAGCCTTATAGATAAGAAGGTAAATAAAAAGAATCCAACTACTCAGTATTTCTTTTAACAGGGGCTCAGTCAACTTGATAATAAATTTGAATGTTTGTACTGCATAGGTCTGATTGATTGCCATTGAACTCGCTTGGATATGAGTAATTTTACCAGGTGTCTTGTATTCAGCATAGGGAAATATGGTCACCCTAGTTATTGTAAGGCTGCTTTGTGAAGTCAGACCACCATGGACTGGTCTGTTATTGTAGGGTTGCTGGTGAATATTAGGCTACACAAGCTGATTTGTTATTGTAGGGCTGCTTTGTGAGTGCAGCTCCACATTGGTTTGTGATTGTAGAGTTGCTTTGTCATATCGGAAAACCCGGGAGGTGGACGGGCGCAAACCCGCCCACTGCTAAAGGCCCCTTCCCCAGCCTAGCGGAGGGACCACTGGACCCAGGGACTAACTGATTGAGGGAGGGACAACTTATGCAAGAGTCGCTTTGTGAGTGCCGGGCTCTACACATGGGTTTGTTGTTGTATGGCTGCTGGTAAGAATTGGGTCTTAGTTACTGGGTGTAAAATTATCTTCCGGTATCTGGGCCATCCTGGCGAAGAGCAAGAGAGCAGCAGACTGGCTAGCTGGAAGACTGAAGACTGTGCTAGCTGGAAGACTAGGTATGGGGAGGAAGAGTTGAAGGGGCTGATTCAGCTTTGGAGAGGAGACGGGGGCAAAATAAGGATGGTGACACTGCATTAACATCTCCTGAAGAGGTTTTGATGTTTTGCTTTTAGTAGGCCCTCAAAACAGTACATGCAGGTCCTCCTTCCTCCAGACCTTGATTTTTCTCAGAAATATGAAATGCAATTTCACTTACAAACATCTGAACCAAGCATAGATGTACCAGAGCAAATCTACACGAGGGGCAAGGATAGGGGGGGTTCTCAGACTGGTAGCCTGGAGGATGTCCTGATCCATTTGGAAAGTAGTTCAATATGACTCCACTTTTTGCAGGATGAGTGGAGGACTCGCATGTCATGACTGAAGCATGTATGATCTGGGGAGTGGGGAAGGTTGCAACATTCCAGTCCTCACATTCCTGATGCAGTTAAAGTTGGATAGGTTTTTCCTTATTTGCTTCCCTAAGCTACTGCAATAATATCGGTGCACAGTTAAACAGCTGCCACTTCCCACTCCCAAGATGATTGCATTTCAGTGGAGGGTGACCTGATTACTCTACAGATGAAGGGCAAATGGCTCCATTTGGCTCCCCACAACGGCTCTGAGGCCTGGTATTCTGCTCTCCTTAAATGCACGATATTCTGCACACACAGGTTAAATGTTGCAGGGTAATCTGGGCTTTTAAAGATGTTCCAATGCAGACCCCACTGGTTTCTGATTCTCCTATCAGATGATGGGACTTGTAGTTCAGGGATCATGTGACTATGGACCAGGAGCAAGGCTTGCTGGGAAGGGAAAAACAGGATAAAAGGGAAGTCCTGTTCCTTAGTGGAGAGAGAGCAAGAGAATGCTAGGGAGGACAGTAGCTGCCTGAGGTCTGGGAGAAGACCTGGGGGAAAACAGTAGCTTGTTGGCAGCTCTGTCTCTGGGCCAGCCAGTTGGGGCTGAGACTAGGGGGATTTCCTGCAGAGAGGGAGATGGGAATGAAACCTGTGTGGGTGTGGCTGATAAAGGCCTGGAAAGAGATATGCAGCTGTAGGAGGTGGCCCTAGGAATGATGATACAGGGCAGTTTGTAGTGGAGGGAAGACAGCTTTTCCATAGTATCCAGTCCCAGGTTAAAGACTAGAGGAGGAGGACGATCCAGACTTCCTACAGTGCCACCTAGAAGCAGCGGGAAAGTCCAGTGACTGAGAGGAAGGACTTGGAGGGAAGCTGTAGACCAAGGATGGATTGACTCCGATATAATGAGTGAATGAACTCCCTGAAAGCTAGAGGGAAGGACTTTCCAGTTCCACAGGCCCTAGGCAGAGGGCTTGGCCCACAGAGGTTGCAAGGGCTCATTTTGATTTGATTTATGTTTGGACTTTCCTTACCCTAGAAAGGGAGGACGTCCTGTGTGGCCAGAGGGCCAAATCACCAAACTACCAAAGAGCAGCCAGGAAACTGAGGTGCCTGATGGTGGAGAGGTAAGTTGTAGCCTCGCAGTGGAATTCTCTTGTGTACAGAGAGTCAGCACAAAGCCTATGCACCAGTGAACCCCCATTTAGGCCCTAACTGAGATCTCTCGATGGAAGATGTGATGGAAATGCAGAGCAGTGCTGTTACATTTTAAACCAATATATGGTTCAAAATTCAGTCTCTCCAAAAATTCGCATTTTTGCAGAAATCTGACTCTCTGACTTGGAAGAAAGCCCATTTTATGCTCAAAACTTTGAGACCAACCTCCTGCCATTATGGAATTCCTTGTGTCTGCTCACAGCCACAACTTACTTCCTGTTAGGAGACAGCTCAACAAGAAGAGGAATTTGTCCTGTTTCTGTATTCCCAGCACAAGTTGTTCCTTCCACTCGGTGCTCAATTCCCTAGCACAGGAGTCCTGTACTCGGGCTGTGGAGGAAGAGCCATTACTTTTCTTCCAGTCTTAATTATGGTTTCCAGGAGCCTGTATATTGCTGAAGGGCAGCACGCACCTGGTTGCACAGTCTCTGAATTGGCCCATTTGCCCACATTGTTTAAATGAGAAGATTCAAACAACGTCAGTTGTAGGAATCTGTTGCTGAAAGGATATAAGAACATCAACATGTCATGCCTCACTCCCACTTCTGCATCCTGTGTTGGAAAGTTGCAACACACACGACTCCGGAATTCATGCCTATAAAAAAGCAACAGTGAGTGAGTGAAAACAGGTTCTACAGATTTTAATAGGATTTTAAGTCACCTGTATTGATTTATATTTTAAGTTCAGCTTGTTTTGTATGTATTTAGATAGGTTGTTTCTGTGTAAGTATTGTCTATTTACACAGTTGTGTAAACTAAAATGATGTAAACATGACGACAAAACGCTAACGAATCGGCCGTTAGCATATTGTGTTGAAGCAGGCTGCAGGCCTTATGAAATGCTCTGGTGGGCCATGTACGGTCTGCAGGCCATACGTTGGGCACCACCCTCAAAATAGGGCTCAAGTGAGACTTGGGTATTGCGTGGGCCTTGTACTGGCACTCTGGACAGGCGTGGATTTTGTCCCATGAAGATAACACACATCATCTGACTTCAAAGGAGCCATTGTCAAGGTTTTTAACACTCAATCTGGAATTCAATTCCTCAGTTCCTGAGGGGTTAATTAGGATTTGTACCCTTCCCCCAAGTGCTTTCTCCTGAATGGAACCTACACAGTGTTGGTTATTACAGAGATGTTCATGAGTGGTGGGCTGCATATACTGATTTATTGTTGGTTGACAGTTTGGCCATATATGCTGAATCATAGACAGCAGAGATGGAACAGACTTATCAAATCATCCAGTCCATCTCCCTGCAGATGCAAGATTGTTTCATACAGGACACTACCTAATGCGTTGCCCAGTCTAGTTTTAACCCACCCCAAGCAATAGGAGGTTTCACAACTTCCCTAGGAAGACTATTGCGTAGCCTGATATTTCTCATTGGCTAGTTTTGACAGGGTTGTTCTTGAGTGCTGGAGTTGGCTGGAAATCTTCAAATTTTCAGGGATCTGTTTTGGGGCAGGGGATGGGGGGAATCTTTTTAGCTCAGCTTGAATGAATACTCAGCTGTGTACACACTCAGGTCTGTTTGTTGCAGGGATGCTCATGAGCTTTGGACTGGCAATGTTGGTTTGTTATTTCAGGATTATTAGTGAGCCCCTGCATTATGCCCTCTGGTGTGTTATAATTTGAACATGCTGATGTTCCACAATTGTCGTTCGTGCAATAAGGAGCCACAGAGGCATGTAATAAAATACCATTATTTTGCAACCTAAATAAATGCCATGTTATAATCTAACCCCTCCCCACACCAAGCCTTAAGTAAGAAGTCATGTGCATTTTTTATATGTAATTTTTTTAAAAAAGAGGGGGAAAGCGGGTGGGACAAGGAGAAGAAACAGACATTTTCCAAAAAGAAACTCTTTGTTGAGCAGTTCCAGTGAATAGCTGTTCTCTTTGTTTCGGCACCAGTGTTGGATATAAAGTGCTCTCTGAGGTAGCAGGCCAGATGATTGGTGTGTCCCAAATCAACCTGGCAGACTCTCTTATTTCTCTGGATGTATATATTAAGTGGCTGTGGTGCTGGTGAGAGGCACCAGATGTACCCATTGTGTGCAGTCTCTAAAGTCGAACACAGACAATGGCAACAGCAAGGCTCAGACCCACTGGCAGTGCCCTTATGGGCCTGATCCAAAGCCCACTGAACAGGACAGGAGGGGTTTTTTTAACTGACTTCAATAGGTTTTGGATCAGGCCTGAAGGGTGTGGGGAAGTGTGCACTGTTTCTCTCTGAGTCTGGCCTAGTGACGAACACAAGATTTCAGTCTCCAGGACTGTCAAACTGGCAACATCCAGCAGCATAGGTGCTTATTTTGGAGGTGGGTGCTTACTTTGGTGGTGGTATTTTGTGATTTGATACCTGACCTACTAGGAACCATTAACTAATTTCCCATAGGAGACCACTTAACATCGGATGGGTAACCATGTACCAGAAACTCATGTACAACATAGGATGGATTCAAATCTGGCAGACCTTTCTAATGACCTGTTGGGGTCTTGCAGCAGTATTTGCCATGGGAATCCTCGTTGGTGGCCTTGCTTTCTTATTTCTGCAGCCATGGTTCTCTGTTCCAGGAACACCCATGAAGTTGCTGATTCTCTGAGAACAGCAGCAGAGGGTCAGTGTCAATTGGTGCAAGTCCATACTGCAATCTTGGAAGGGGTGGTTGGAAAAACACTTCACTGCAAGAATTTCTGCAGCTCCATATTTATCCAACCAGTATAAGACCAAATCCTACTCCCCTGTTTTCTGGTTCAATGAGCAAAGTAAAAGATAAGAGGGTATTTTTTTTTTATCTCTGCTGAAAAGATTAATGTCAAAGTGGGAGGATTAGTTCTCTGCAGCGCAGGAGATTAAGTTTGGATTTTGCAAACTTTCCCATTATCAGTTTTCCCCCCTAGACAATCCCCACAGGGCTTCACAACCCTTCTCTGCCAACACTGGAGTTCAATGAATGTGTCTCTTATTCAACCATTTTTTCCTCTTTCACAACCTCTACATTAAAACAATCTTCACATAGCAGGGCTGTACTTCATTCTGGGATTTTGTTAGCGTTTGCCAGGCATCTAATTCTCTCTCATACACACTGCCCTCCCGCCTAGCCACACACATAAATCAAAGCTTTTCTCTATATTTAGAAGGGGAAATGTACAAAGTTTTGTCTTTCTTCTCAATCTAAAAGAACAGCCTTACCTCCCAATAAAACATACCCTATTTCCAGACAAAAGAGAGCTGCAAATTATACAGTCTCTTTAAAACAGTAGTTCTTCTATCCTTGCAGGAGTCATATAGCTATGGAAGAGTGAGCTGGAGTCTAATCCAGCTCATGCATCAACAAAATTGTTAATGTTGTTCCAAATGCAGGATGAGTTTGTCCTTAATTACACTTCTGCATGGTACTCTTTGAAAACCCACTCTCTAGTTACTGTTGCCCAGACTAGCATAAGAATGGCCATACTACGTCAGACCAATGGTCCATCTAGCCCAGTATCCTGTCTTCTAACAATGGCCAACGACTAGGGTGACTAGACATCACGTTATTATTGGGACCATCCCGATATTAGTGGCTTTGTCTTATATGTTCAACTATATCCCCCACCCCTGAAAGAAAGCATCCCAAATTTTCACACTCAAAATGACAGATTTTTCAGAGGGAATTAACAGAACAGGACAATTATTGAGTGATCCATCCCCTATTGTCCATTCCCAGCATCTGGCAGTCAGAGCAGGGGGTGGCATCCCTAACCATCTTGGCTAAAAGCCATTGATGGACCAATCCTCCACTAACTTATCTAATTTTTTTTTTAACCCACTTTTAGTTTTGGCCTTCACAACAAATGAGTTCCACAAGTTGATTGTGCGTTGTGTGAAGAAATACTTCCTTTTGTTTGTTTTAAGCCTGCTGCCTATTAATTTCATTGGGTGACCTCCGGTGCTTGTGTTATGTGAAGGGGTAAATAACACCTTCCCTATTCACTTTCTCCGCACCATTCGTGATTTTATAGACCTCTATCATATCCCCCCACAGTCATCTCTTTTCCAAGCCAAATAGTCCCCGTTTTTTTAAATCTCTTCTCATATAGAAGCTGTTCCATAGCCATAATAATTTTTGTTGGCTTTCTCTGTAATTTTTCCATTTCTAATATATCTTTTTTGAGATGGGGCAACCAGAACTACACGCAATATTCAATGTGTGGATGTACCACGGATTTATATAATGGCATTATGCTATTTGCTGTCTTATTAGCTATTCCTTTAGCTATCCCTTATTAGCTATCCCTAATGGTTCCTAACATTCTGTTGGCTTTTTATGACTGCCACTGCACATTAAGAGGATGTTTTCAGAGAACTATTCACAACGACTCCAAGATCTCTTTCTTGAGTAGTAACAGCTAATTTAGACCCCATCTTTTTGTATGTGTAGTTGGGATTATGTTTTCCAACGTGCATTACTTTGCATTTATCAACATTAAAATTCATCTGCCATTTTTTTGCCCAGTCACCCAGATTTATGAGATCCCTTTGTAACTCTTTGCAGTCTACTTTGGACTTTACTAGCTTGAGTAATTTTGTATTGTTTTCAAACTTTGCCACCTCATCATTTACGCCTTTCTCCAGATCATTTATGAATATGTTGAACAGCTCTGGTCCAGTACAGGTCCTTGGGGGAGCCCACTATTTACCTCTTTTCCACTGTCCATTTTTTCCTACCCTTTGTTTCCTGTCTTTTAACAAAGGATCTTCATTCTTATTCCATGACTGCATATTTTGCTTAAGAGCCTTTGGTGAGGGACCTTGTCAAAGGCTTTCTGAAAGTCCAAGTACACTATATCCACTGGATCACCCTTTTCCACATGCTTGGTGATAACAAATAATTCAAATAATTCTAACAGATTGGTGAGGCATGATTTCCCTTTACAAGAGCCATGGTGACCTAACATAATTTGTTTATCTATGTGTTTGGTAATTTTTTTTCTTTTCTTTAGTTTCAACCATTTTTGCCTGGTATGGAAGTTTGGCTTAACAACCTGAAATTGCCAGGATCACCTCTAGAGTCTTTTAAAAAAACTGGCATTACATTTGCTATCCTCCAATCATCTGGAACAGAGGCTGATTTAGGTGATAGATTACATACCACAGTTAGTAGTTCTGCAATTTCATATTTGAGTTCCTTCAGAACTCTTGGGTGAATACAGTTGCTCCTGGAGACTTCTTACTGTTTAATTAATCAATTTGTTCTAAAACCTCCTCTATTGACACGTCAGTCTAGAACCGTTCCTCAGATTTGTCACCAGAAAAGAATGGGTAGGTGTAGGAATCTCCCTCATATCCTCTGCAGTGAAGATCAGTGCAAAGAATTACTTTAGCTTTTCCACAATAGCCTTGTCTTCCTGGAGTGCTCCTTTAGTATGTTGATCATCCAGTGGCCCTACTGTCTGTTTGGCAGGCTTCCTGTTTCTGATGTACTTAGAAAAACTAACAGCAAAATTTTGTTTATCTTTTCCTAATTGCTCTTCAGATTCTTTCTTGGCCAGCCTAATTATACTTTTACACTTGACTTGCCAGAGTTTGTGTTCCTTTCTATTTTCCTGAATAGGATTTGACTTCCAGTTATTAAATAATGCCTTTTTGCCTCTGAGTGCCTCTTTTACTCTGCTGTTTAGTCATGGTGGCATTTTTTGGCGATCTTCCTGTTGTTTGTGTTTTCTTTTTAATTTTGGGTGTACATTTAGTTTGAGCCTCATTTATGGTGATTTTAAATAGCGTCCATGTAGTTTGCAGCCATTTCACCTTTGTGACTGTTCCATTTAGTTTATGTCTAACTAGTTTATTCATTTTTGTATAGTTCCCCTTTTTGAAGTTAAATGCTACTTTGGTGGGTTTCTTTGGCAGTCATTAATGGTGTCCAGAAATTTTATCTCTGCATCCTCTCCTGAAGCGACAAATACCCAGTCAATATGAGGATAGTTAAAATCCTCCATTATTATTGCATTTTCTGCTTTTGTAGCCTTTCTAATCTCCCTGAGCTTTTCACAATCACCATCATCATCCAGGTCAGGTAGTTGATAGTACATTCCTGCCACTATACTCTTATTGTGTAAGCATGGAATGCCCATCCATAGAGATTCTATGACACAGTTTGATTTAAGATTTTTACTTTATTTGACTCTATGCTTTCTTTATCATATAGTACCACTCCCCCAGTGCACCCGACACTGTCATTCCTATATATATTTTTACTCTAGTATTATCATGTCCCATTTATTATCCTTATTCCACCAAGTTTCCATGATGTCTATTATATCAATAGTCTCAGTTAATATCAGGCAATCTAGTTCACCCATCTTAGTATTTAGACTTCTAGCATTTGTATATAAGCACTTGGACATTTCTGCAAATATTCAGTTCCTTGTCTTCATATGCTAGATTTAAATGGGACTCTTTTGCATTGGACTGTTCCTCACTAGCTCCTTACCTCTACTTTGCCATGTTTTTTCCTATCCTATTTCACGTCAAATTTTTACAGAGATCTAATACAGCCTCTTTCATGGTGTTCTGTGTGCAATAGCTTTCTGTCTCCTCCTCTCCCGCAAAGAGGGATGCAGTGCAATGGAGATTGGGGAAAGCCTTCCAGAGGAAAGTGAAAAACTTTATTAGATGGACCAAAAGTATTGGGCTGTGGTGATGGGTACAGGAAGCAAAACTACTCTATAAATAGACTTGGAAGGATTAGATTTTTATCAAAAAATGTCAATGTTATCGAACGTACACAAACCACTGAAAACGTGTTCCTGGCAATAATAATCTAAATTTACAGACAGGCAAAGTAAGAAAAATTCTGCATAAGAAATTATTGGAGTTTGATTTAAGGATGTTTACTTTGTATATTTTGACATGTGATGTTGACAATTTGTGTTTTAAATGATTATAAAGAGTTAATTTATTGAATCTCAGTGTCTATTGTCATTAAATAATTATTGTCTGCCCCCGCATTCCATGGTTTTCTATAACTGAAATTTTAAATTGATCTTTAAAAAATGCTTCAGAATAAACATAAAAATTTAATTTAGCCAAACCTATCTATAAATAATCTTGTTGTTCTAAATATCTGCTTTCATGTGGAATTTTTGAAGTTTTCAGCTGAACAACAATACAACAGTTTAAAAAATGTACAAGAATAGTAGCGTAACGAATAGCCTGTGGGGGTCACTACTGCCCTAAGTGGATGGTATCTTAACTGATCAGTGATGTGTCCTAGACTCTGTACTGCAACAGTAGATTTCCCTTTAATTTAGATTCCCAGATTTTTATTGTTTTTTAAATTTTTTTAAGACAAGATGGATCATTATCCATCTCTGCTGTTGATGTGAGATTCTGAATAGCTTCAAATGCAGACATGTACAGTATGTTGGTAAGTTAAAGGCTAGCATGCCCCTAGTGAAGTCAAAAAAATTTCTTCTAACCTTGTGAGTCCTATGTTGTTTACTGGGAACAACTACTGGGAGAAAGGAAGGCGATACAAAGAAATGGGCATTAAGTTGAAAGGAAAATTATTATAGTAGATGTGATATCCAATCAACTCAAGGCTAATATTTTCTCTCTCTGCTGGAGGCACTTAATTTGCTAGTGAAGTGCTGGGATAAGGAACCATTGTGCTCCCAGAATTGTCAAAACAAATGTAAGATTCTCAGGCTGGCATTGAAAATGACTGATCCCTCTGCAGAAAGCTGGGCTAAGGCAATCATGATCAATGTCACTGCGTCTTCTTATGTATAACTTTGTTCATTTCAGGCTACATAAAAGAATCCAGAATTCCTGTGCAAGAGTGAGGCCTTTCAGATACAAATACATCATCTGTGAATCAAACCAAAATATATGCAGAATTAAAATATCTTCAACCAACAAGAGATGACTGTTTAAGGAATTGATATATAAGCTACACCCAAGAAATTAACAAGTTCTATTAAATGAGTTTGATTGTGTTAAATAATAGAATCTAGGAATTAAACCAAGCTCCGCATGTGTTTGCTTGTATACATGCCTGTTGGGAGATCACTAATACCTCATGATATTGAGAGCAGAGGTGCCAAGTTAGGGGAAAAGGACCTCTCAATGCCACATGACACAGCCATTAACTACTAATGATTAAGAAGGAGAATTCATGCCCAAACGCTGATATGTTCAGGGCTACCCAGGGGAAAATGACACAACTGCTAGTAAACTAAGCAGTATGTAACCAAAGATGTGCAAGGAACAATTATGTTGTACGGAGGTACCACAGTACTGAATCTCTCTTCTAATCCTAAATGTACTTTAATCATAGTGTCCAGATACTCTGCAGCTGGATGCCTTAGATAAATGTTTTGTTATGATACTACAGCCATTGCATACCTCCTACAAGAGGATGAGTCTTGCCTGAAAGTTATGCACACCACAGCTAAAATATTATCTGGAGTCATATAATATGAAATACAGGGTCCCTGTATTCGTGATACTGCTTTTAAAGGCTGCAGTGCCACTCACTGAAGGTGCAGTCTTTTGGTACAGTGTTATTAATTTGTTGTTTACACTTTCCAGGCAACAATATTCCTCTCCTTCCCTTTTTTTGGATGTGAGGATTCTAGCCCCATTTCACTGCATTAGCTCCCCTTCTCTGCCACTCTTGAAAGGCCTGGGTCAGGTTAGCTTTCTCTTTCAGCCAACCTGCATGTACAAGCAGCATGTTATTCCTCACAGGGCCTGTATATGCTGCTCTGGGATGAGCTGAAGGGGTCTTCTAACTTGCGGTTTTCCCAAGATCTAAAAGAACTAGCCCCAGAGCACCTGCCAGTTCCAGGGGCATAAATGAGTTCAGGACCCAAAAACAGAGCTCCTAGTCTGGCAACATCACTCCAATGGGAAAGGCATCCTCTTCTCTGTTTAATCTTTTCTTGAAGTGAGCAACCCAGTTCAGGGAATTCATTTCAACCTGGTATAAATAGTGTGAGCCCAAGTTATAGCTGCTTCCATATGTCCTGTTCAGAGGAATTCACCCATCATGCTATAGCTTGAAATGCAACAGCTGTGGAATTCCAGCAGATATGCTGAACAGGGGCAGTTCATTTCTGTTGCGACATGTTATTACACGACTCCAGTAGTTCTGGAGGCAGGCAGTAGGCCACAATGCTGTTTTGTTTGGAAGCTGTTACTGTAAGTTATGGCATTTTTAATGTATAAGCACTGTACTAAATCTGGTTAATGTGTGCTAGGCTGTTCAGTACTGCAAATCACTGGTGACTGGACATCCCAGGGGACTGGAGCCTTTTCCTTACAGATCAGCACTTTAAATCCAGCCCAGATCAATTCAAATCTAGCCCAGTTCAGCTGACGGCTATTCACTGGTCTATGTGTAACATACTGATGCTCTCAAGCTAGTTCATATCAGAAAACACTGCCCACCAGTCCCAGTCATCAAATAGGCTTGCTCCATTGGCCAGCATTAAATTCAGTGGGAAAAAGATTTTGTTTAAGAGGTGAGCGAATGTGTGAACCTTTATTCAAGGCAAATTTGTACTGTTTTTAAGGACAAACACTGTATAATACACTCAAACACATTTATGTAACAGTAGCAGCTAGAGGCCTCCTTCACATCTGATGAAGTGAGCTGTGGCTCACGAAAGCTCATGCTCAAATAAATTGGTTAGTCTCTAAGGTGCCACAAGTACTCCTTTTCTTTTTGCGAATACAGACTAACACGGCTGTTCCTCTGAAACCTGTCATCAAGATCAAGTCCTTCTTGTGCTAAGTACTATACAAACACACAAAGAGCTTACAATTTAAATTCATAGAGGGGGAAACTGAGGCACAGAGAGGGGCAAGGACTTGCCTAAGGTCACGCAGAAGGTCAGTGACAATGCCAGAAACAGAACCCAGGTCTCCTGACTCCAAGTCATTATCTTCAGGACCATGCTGCCTCTCAATAGACCATAGATAATATATACACATCCTATCCTATCAGTTCCTTACTAATAGTATTTGAGAAGTGGCCTAAGTACAGCTGAGTTATGGTGGGCATTAACAAAATGTAATGTGTTAATCTATGCAGCTGTCAGGATAGCGTTTTTTAAAAAATAATGCTATGTGTATGCTAATACCACATTATGCGTTGTTGCTGTAAAATGTTTGGCCAATGTTTAAATAAGACTGCTTAGCAAGACTGGCAAAAAAATAAAACCATTTACGGAGGCTAGCTGCTTTATGTCATAAGTGAGATTTACAAGTAGCAAAATTAGTGGAATGGGATTTCTGTTCTGACTGGCCTGAAATAACACTAGAAATTCATGATGGCAATCTTGATGCCAACAATTAAATGTTCTAATGGGGCAATGACTTACATTTTTGATCCAGTCCCATGATTTGAAATGGCTTTGCCAATGCCTGCTTAAATCCCCGTTCTCATGATCCCGGATATGGGTTAAAGTCAAGGGCGTATTCTCCATTTTTAATATCCTTTTTGTTATTTTCCAGGTGCCTTCACTTGCACCCCTCTGATATTTCCCTTAAGGACATTCCTCAGATATATCTCTCTGAGATGCCGATGGAAGGGGCTGCTAAATGTAAATCTCAGCTGCTTTGAAATGTTTGTTAAAAGAGTTACCAAAAAAAGAGTGGAACAATTTCTCCAGTTGGGACTTTTTTTACTCCCTATCGCACAAGCTGCAGCAATAATATTTGGTAATGAAGTGTGACGATCTTATTAGAGCATCCCCTGTCCCAAAAGGATTTCCTGGATATAACAGGCCCCTGGCATTTTTAGCTTTTAGACCGTATTGATTCTCCCCCCCACCATGTACACACACACACAGCTCCCAGGGGACCTGAGTTATGAACTCTGACCCTGCTGACTTGACTTGACTTGGATCCTCCCCCAGAATAGGAAAAACCACAAAGAGTTTCATTCAGTTTCACTAGCATTAATAAAGTTTGAAAAGGAGGTAAAATACAGAATGGCTTTGCTTCTGTGCTCAAAGCTGAATACAATAAGGAATCCCTAGGGGATTTTAGACTGAAGAGCTTCCAAGAATCCAGTAAAGTTTTGGAATCAACCCATCTGGCCAGACCCTCAAATGAATGTGCTATCAGACAGCATATAGACCAGTCCTTGTACTATAGGTCCTCTTGTATAATCATCTTCTACAGTAAGGAATAATCCATGCAGGGTGTGTAATGGTTATTGCCAGGGCATAGAATATAGACACAAAGAAGTTACTATGCTGGAATGCCCCTCTGCAGTTCCTGTCTTTCAGAGAGGCCGGAATAGGGGCAGCCACACTCCTCCTGCTGGTTGCAGGCATTCTGGCATGCTTTAGGGGCAGTGCTACCCACTATTTGGCCTATGTAATGTCAAATTTGGAGGGAAAAATTGGGGTGGCTCAAGCCTGCATTTTCACTCAAATTGTAGTAAGCACATTTCTCATTTTCATACCATTGCATTACTTCTAACTGCCAGTGCTTCAGATGATCTGGATAGGGACCTAATTTGCACTAAAGTTAAGCTCAGTGAAGCAGTAACTGTCTTACTATTTATATGTTTGGATTTTTACAAACTGTACTAAAAGAGAGCCTATCCAAAGCTCTGGCCACCCTTAACAATCTTTTAACAATACACCGAATAATTAAAAAGACACATCAATTCCCCCTACACCAAATCAGATAATACAGTGACAAAACAGCAAAAACAAATCAACTTCCCACAACATGTCTCTGCACAGCACATAGCATAATGGTGTTACTGTAATACAATGAAGCTAGTTAGAGATGAGTCAAAATCAGATCCTTGAGAATAAAATACTTTGTTTTTTGGGGTTGTAATGAGGTGTGCTCCCCACACTGACCCTGCAAGAGCTGAGTTGGACCAGGTGGGCCCAATCAGCTAATTAGTCTGCAAATAGAGGGAGCATTAGGCTGGAGGCAGCTAATTAGAGAGAAGCTTACCCACAAGAGGCAGGTGGGGTTTGTATAAACAGCAGGAAAATAGAAACAGAATAGGCAGTAGGGAGAAGGTTGCAATTTCTGGGAAGAGGAAGGAGCGTTTGAGGGGCAGCAGAGACAAGTTACCAATGTTACTCCCTGGGAGGAGGGAGTGAAGAGACTGGAAATCCAGAGGAGTAGGAAAGGTCAGAGGTTTTTAAGGCCTTTTTAACTTGACAAAAGTCCTGGCTGGGATGATTTAGTTGGGATTAGTCCTGCTTTGAGCAGGGGGTTAGAGTAGATGACCTCCTGAAGTCTCTTCCAACCCTAATCTTCTATGATTCAGCCCAGGATAGCAAGGTTCAGGGAATAGACCTTAACTGTTGTGTAGAGGGTCCTTGAGCTAAAACCTAGAGTAGAGGGTGGGCCCAGGTTCCCCTGCCAGTCGTTTTTGGAGTGGCACTGTGAGACAGTGAAGAAAACTGCCTGAGATTGCTGGAGAGCAGGAATCTTGGTACAGTCCCTCCGGAAGGGGAGACCTGGCTAGAGGGCTGAGTCACAAAGAGGACAGCTGTGGTTCCTGACAGCAAGAAAGGGATGGTGGAGGAGAAACTGTGGGGAGGGGCCTGACTGAGCTAATCCCCAGAACTACCAGCAGCTGGTACCATCCAGCAGTGAGTAGAGCAACCGGTCACATGACTTGTATTCAGAGGAAATCTGCCCCTTCTGTGCTGGTTCTGTAACAGATTCCGAACCAGAGGGAACATCCCCTTTTTTCTGGTTCAAATTCAGCTGTGCCTCGGTGATCATGAGATTCTAGCGTCATCACTTCTCATGTGGATTTGGCTGTGAACCCAAGCATCACACCTGATATGAAGCTGAGTCAACTGCCTCAGCCCAGTTCTACTATAGGAATGCAGTGCTTATAATGGACACACACTTGCACTCCCATTGCTGTGCCTGTAGTTAATATGGGGGAAAAGAGAGAGCATTGTGCCCTACCTGTGGCTGTTAGTCTGACAGCTTTCAGCAGCTCTAGACTCGGTTCAACACTGAATTTTAAAGCTAAATGCTAACAATGGCATTGGATCAGGGTCATAATCAAACATAGTTGAAAATGCTATTGTTCCTCATGTAAAAATATCCCCCTGTCTTGGTAATATTTCTTGTATGTCCTCCCCTATGTCTGTAAATGCTGTACACTGTCTCTTTAAATCAGCTAGACACTCAATTACATGATGCCCTGCCATTGACTTGTGTAACATGATCTTAATCTTGTGTTCCAAACATTCCCTGATGTATATGTGCAGCTTTAGAAAGTGCACCATTAGCTACTGTAGGAGTGAACATGGCTTCTCTATTATTAAATCGGCAAGACAGCAAAACACATTAACAAACAGTAGATGTCCTGAAGAGTAGCCCAAACCAGATCTTTTATTTAAATAGGACTTTATAGCCAGACAGGGGAAACATAAGGAGGGCTTTTGTTGATTGAAAAGTGGCAGCTCCCAGGGGGAGATGCTGGAATTTCAGATGCTAGCAGAGCGATTGGATTCTAAAGCTAGTGTTCTAGTTTGAGGGTGTGGCCATGCAATTCAGTAGCAGCACAGGCCACGTTTCCCAGCGTTCTTAGTGTCCTGAAAGGCCCTTTGTGCTCATGGCATGTAAGGCAAATGTCAGTCTGCCCATCTGGGTGAGTTCCCCTTCATTTCTTCCCTAGTGAGATTTCAGGAGAAGGGGGGTGGCTGATGGGACATTGTTATGGAGTCTGTTGGTTGCGTATACAGCTTTCAAAACGAGCTGTATTAATGAGAGACTGATAGAAGCTAGACAAGGGGCCTGCTGCTCTCTTGTGTGTTGTCCGGAAGGATGAAGGCGGGAGAGTGGGGGAGAGAGAGACTGCAGTGACAGTGCATCGGTAATCTAGTTTAGGACATAAGCATTTCCTACTGGCTGAGCATCAGTAACATCATTAACCTGATATTGGATCCTGCCTGTCAGTGACACTGTTTTTCAGGTCTGGACCATCGTACCACTGACGCTTCCCGTGTGCAGTCCAAGCTGGCGCTGGATTTCCCAGTTATGTCACCCCATAGATAGGGGGAAAGATTTCAGTTGGTTCTTGCAATGGATCAGGGTCATAATCAAACATAGTTGAAAATGCTATTGTTCCTCATGTAAAAATATCCCCCTGTCTTGGTAATATTTCTTTTTTTCCTCCTAAACACTTTACTCACCCAAAACAAAAGACAGTGGCTTTAAAAGGGATTTTTAAAATATCCCCTTAATCCATTCTATGCGCTGTGCATGTAATCTCTACCAATGACTAGCCTAATGGGTCCAATTCATCCCTGGTGTAACTCCACTGTCTGTGATGGGGGCTACACTATGGGTGAAATTAGCCCAGTATATTTGGCCTAGAATCTTACAAGCTTATGCTGGGATCTTGTAGGCTAAACATGGTCTGGCCAGCTTGCTGCTTAGATGGGCGGCCTCTATGGAAAGCTAGTGTTTGCAAGAAGTGTTGCCGGTGATTCAGTAAGAAGTGCACTTTCCGGTAAATCATTATTCACCCCACTGCACTAGCTGTGTCACTATGCTGCTGGATATGGAGTTTTATTCCCCGCCTCACCGCAGTCCCAGATAAGATGTAAGACCGTGGTCCTTACTATTTGTGGTCATTGAATAGTCCTTGGCATTCTTTGCAAGAGTGGGGAGTCCTGGCCACATTCTAGCATTGATAATTGTTTTCTGTTTATCTTAATCCTCCTGCACTTTCAGTAGCATTGATTCTTCTTTGCTGTCCTAAACTCCCATTTTATGTTGCTGTATTTCACCCAAAGAACTGGATGCGCTTCAGAGGCAAGCAAAGGGATCTGAATATAGATTTGTACACACATAGTCAGTTAGGATTCAATTGTGCAAGGCGCTGAGAGCTCTGGCACTGATCCAGTAAAGTGATTAAGCATATGCCTTACTTTGAACACAAGTAGTCCCACAGACTTCAGTAGAACTAGGTACAGTACATGCTTTAAATTAACCAGGTGCTTCAGTAGATCAGGGCCAGAGTTCTCAGCACCTAGCAGGACTGAGCCCTGATTGAGATACTAGTGAGGTAAAATGAAACATTTTGGGTACCGTCTGGATGAAAGGTGTTATATAAATGCAATGTCCTGGTCAAAATCCTAGATCCCTGATTGACTTGTTAAAAATGTAATATTGTACACTCAACAACCAAGATAATCAGACCCTCAATTTGTTCGGGTTACAAAAGAAGAAATTATCAACTTTATTCTTTTTTAAAAGGGCAATTGTTATTGCAATGGGGATCATAGCTGTCCATATGGGGTCCTCAAGCATCCTCCTTCTCAGCATTTCAGGAGGGTTTGGAATTACGATATGATCATTTCTTCACCAGAGGTCAGATCCTGAAGTCTTTACTCAGGCAAAGCCCTCACTGAAGTCAGTGTGAGGTTTGCCTGATTAAGAATCCCAGAGATCCCAATAGAATTAATGCAGAGGTTGAGCATCAGGAAACTCTGTCTGAATCAGCTTTAGAAGATTCTGAGGGTTTTTTTTTTTTTTCAATGAATGTTCCTTGATAATCTATTTCCCCCAATGTTGTATTCAATGTGAACTGTTTTTCTATCTCATGTTACATCTCTACCATCCTTCCTCTAAAGTCATCAGTGTGGTATAGCACTGAGTCAGGGGTGGCCAACTTGAGCCTGAGAAGGAGCCAGAATTTACCAGTGTACATTGCCAAAGAGCCACAGTAATACGTCAGCAGCCTCCCCATCAACTTCCCCCCGCTGCTCCCAATCCCTCCTGCCCACCGGTGCTTCCCCCTCCCTCCCCGCACCTCCCGATCAGCTGTTTCCTGCGTGCAGGAGGCTGGGGAGGGGAGGGGGAGGAGCGAGGGCATAGCAGGCTCACGGGAGGGCATGAGAAACGGAGGACTGGGGGTAGGGCCTGTGGCAGAGCCAGGGGTGGAGCCGTGAGCATCCTCCAGCACATTGGAAAGTTGGCACCTGTAGCTCCAGTCCCGGAGTCGGTGCCTATACAAGGAGCCACATATTGACTTCTGAAGAGTCGCATGTGGTTCCGGAGTCACAGGTTCGCCACCCCTGCACTGAGTGTTTCAACACGGTTCATCCTACATATAAATATGTATAGTCCCACACAGAGAGAGAGAGAGAGAGGCTTTCATTATGTATTTCTCATAACCTGGTGCTAAGGGAGAGTGCACTAATTTTAGAAGTGTTAAAACAGAGACTTGCAATGAGACTACAGTATAAAATCCTTATGGGCCAGATCCTGAACTGGCCTAAATTGCTGTAGCTCCATGGAGCTGCAGCATTTTACACTAGCTGAGGATTTAACTCCTATATATGAGTGTGTAACAAGCAACCTTATGTTATCTGCTTCTGAATTCCACTGTTTATTTCACTATCCAGACATTGATTTGCCTTGTGTAATTTATTTGTCAAAACCTCTGCTAATGGACACTTGGAGGTAATCTATTGATCTGGTCATTCATTTATTGATTATCCACTGTTCTGTGAAATGATCCTCTCTGATCACTTGTCTTCATTATACTTTGGATTCTGGGAACAGCCTGTGTACTTTACACACTGCCCATTATGCTAATGAGAATTATTGATATGGTAATTGTCTAGGTGGTGAGCTCAGGAATTGCAGATGACATAATCAACTTGCATGTCTTCAAGTTGTCTATTATGAGTATTCTGGAATAATTAGCAGTAAATATTGACATGTTGGTAGCGTTAGATAATTAATTTAATTCACATCAAAAGAACTAGAGACACTTTTGGAATAAAGTAAAACACTCCAGTGCTGTTTTCTGACTAGTCCCTCCAGAAAATAAAAAGACTCAGAAGGTCAGTGTAAAAAGCTTGACTCAGGGGAGGACTATACAAATATAAAACCAAAGAGCTAGAAAATTTTAGCCACCATCTCTTTCATATATTCCCCCAGAGAATAATTATGGGGGAGCAGAGCCCTAATGCTTCCCCCTACACTGACCACATGGGACAGGCGCCCCTCCTCCTGGTGAGCAATCTAGGGTCCTGATCCTTCAGGTGCACATATGCCTAGCTTTGCTACCATGAGTACTCATTTTGAAGTCAATGGGACTGTTTGTGGCAGTAAAGTTGTGTTTACAGCTGATGTCCCCAGCTGTCCTTTGTAGGGAATGCCTGGGGTGGAAAGGGCATTTGGGCAGGCAGTACCAGTGATGGAAAGGGGGAAATGAGGGAACTGGGGAAACTGCCTGAAGGATTGTTATAATAAAACTTAAAAAAGAAAACGAGCTAAACAGAGAAAAAACTTAGGATAAATATTTTTTCCAAGCAAAAGGCAAGGATTATATTAAAAAAATAAATAAGAATTAAAACAAAGGACAAATATATGGGACAGGCTAGTCTAAATATCAATTTAAAAAAATATAAAATTGCAAAGCTTAAATAATAAGGGCAGGCCCTAATCCTGCAATTGTGTCTGCCATTGCAGTCCCTGTCACTCTGGAGAGCTCCATTGACTTCAGGGTGGGTTTATACTGGAGGGACTAAGATGAGAATCTGGCCCTATAGCTCTGATTCTGGGTTGTGTTCTGGCTAATTTACAGCAAAAGCAGCTAAAATCCTGAAGCTGGAATTCCCCTAGCACAGGATGCTGATGGGCATTCCCTGGGAGGTGTAGGGCTGGCACATGTCCAGTGGGGGGCATGTTGGGAGCGGGGGGGTCTGTATTGGAGATGGATGGAGCACTTGGCACTCCAGCTATTCTGGGCCAGTAGGCTGGCTAATAGAAGGCTGTTGGAAACTGCTGTAAGTTAATATAGTTCTAGGTAAAGGGGGAAAAGGTAAAGGTGTCTTTGCCCTAGGCTAAAGCTACTGACAGGTGAAGCTCTGAACTGGGCCCTATGTGTTTAATATGGGCAGACCATGAATAACTCAGTTATTATATTTACCTATTAATATGTGAGGGGTGCACATGCTGAGGGCAAGACTGATGGTTTAAGACATTTCCCCCATTGTTGGTCTATGTATTGGCGTCTGCTCCTGGTGGCATTGTACTGGAGGCAATTGCCATGCCTCCAGCGGTGCTGGGGGAGCCCTAAACTGAGGGGCCGCTGCTATGCCTGTTAACAGTGGAGAATCGGCTTCCCTGCACAGACCTGGATCTGCTGCATTGTGGGGGGTTGGCATGGCTGAGATTGCAAGGCACAAGGAGGGGAGAGGGATGGCTCATTGTCCCCTCCCCTTTGCAGGGCAAGATGCACTAACATGCCAAAGACAGAGAGGCATATCAGGGAGGTTGTTCTAACTAGCAGGGAAGGAATACAAACAGGAAAAGGGAAATGGAGGCTGAACATCAGGATCAGATTCCTGACAGGGAGCTCTACTAGAGTGTGGAATAGTCTCTCAAGGGAAAGGGGGAAGCTCCCTTGCTTGAGTCATTAAAAGTGAAGTAGACAAAGCACCTGGTGATTTACTGTGCTGTAGGGGACAATCCTGCATTGTCGGGGGGAGGGACAAATTGACCTAACAGGTCTTTTCCATCTCTAATTTCTGAGTCACAAGCACTAACTTCCAGTAAAACTATATTTCATATTGAATGAGAGCTATGCAGCAGGGGGCCACTTGCAGACAGCTGCTCTGTGAGTAACAGAATTAGAAGGAAAGGGCCTGCCCTGTACACAGCACTAGAACATACTGAGATTCTAGCTGGTTATTTTTGAACAAAAGAGCAAAAGTTCCTGTGCAGTTTCTAAAATATTGACCCCAAAGTCTGGCAGAAGAGGAGGAGGTTTTAACATGACTAGCTTAGTTATACCTAGAGTAGGATCCCAGTTTTTGAAAGTTGGGTCCTTAATGGCATGTCTCAATTCTACCTCTGGATGCTCCGATGGGCACTTTTGCACACAAAGAAGGAGTATCTCCAGATACTATTCATAATATTAACTGCTTGCATTCATCAAGTACACAGTGTAACTATCTGAGGGACAGACTCCTGGAAGCTAAAAACAAGGAGATCTAGGTAGAAGGTTATATCCACTGGATAGAGGCCTGAGACCAAGTCTGGCTACATTTATAGCATAATGAAAGACATCACTTTGTTTAGGTGACCCCAGTTACTGTGGGTTTTGGAATCTCTGGCATTTAAGGGACTCTCTCCTTGAAACTTGTAGTGTATTTTGAGAAGGTTTCCACTGTATTTGTTCTTACCTGAAAGCTGTTCAGTGCTTTCACTTAAATCCATATAAAGATAGCGCAGGGTTGGTGGCCTATAAATGCTTACATGCCAAAGTGTCCATTTGATCAACCATCATGTGGGAATGTGGATGGGAAGATTTGACTCTGCTTTCTAAGCTTAATAAAGTTGGAGTAGTTGAAAGAGCTTCTAGCTTGCTGTAGAACTACTAAGATAAAAACTTTAGACAGCCATAATGATGAAAAGAAAAGGAGTACTTGTGGCACCTTAGAGACTAACCAATTTATTTGAGCATGAGCTTTCATGAGCTACAGCTCACTTCATCGGATGCATACCGTGGAAACTGCAGCAGACTTTATATATACACAGAGAATATGAAACAATACCTCCTCCCACCCCACTGTCCTGCTGGTAATAGCTTATCTAAAGTGATCATCAGGTGGGCCATTTCCAGCACAGATCCAGGTTTTCTCACCCTCCACCCCCCCACACAAATTCACTCTCCTGTTGGTGCTAGCCCATCCAAAGTGACAACTCTTTACATAATCAAGTCGGGCTATTTCCTGCACAAATCCAGGTTTTAGGGCAGGAAATAGCCCGACTTGATTATGTAAAGAGTTGTCACTTTGGATGGGCTAGCACCAGCAGGAGAGTGAATTTGTGTGGAGGGTGAGAGAACCTGGATTTGTGCTGGAAATGGCCCACCTGATGATCACTTTAGATAAGCTATTACCAGCAGGACAGTGGGGTGGGAGGAGGTATTGTTTCATATTCTCTGTGTATATATAAAGTCTGCTGCAGTTTCCACGGTATGCATCCGATGAAGTGAACTGTAGCTCACGAAAGCTCATGCTCAAATAAATTGGTTAGTCTCTAAGGTGCCACAAGTACTCCTTTTCTTTTTGCGAATACAGACTAACACGGCTGTTCCTCTGAAACCTGCCATAATGATGAGGAATTCTAATGGGCAGATGGATACATGCCAATATGCTAATGTGCATGTTTAACTTGATAAATGCTAATGATGAAGATGATTTTATAGATGTTTTTGGGACCTACATTTATCATTTTGCTATGATATATTAAAAACAAGATTATTATTATTTTGAATGTATCACAAAGCTGTTGCTAAGCACAATGCCAAACTTGCTGACTTGCCTAAGTGGCAGCCAGTCATGTATAAAACGCTGCAATATATTATTACAAGTTTTTGTCCTTAATTAATATAACCCTGAATTTTCATTTCTATCAATCCTGCCAGCAAGCCTGATGCCTGAGCTCATATAAATGACCAGAATTATTTTTTTTCCCAGGATACTGCCTCCCAAGTGATGCCAAAAGGTTTAGATTGTATTTGGAGACATTAGTAGATTTTTTTTTTTTTCTTCCTGCATATCAAACCAGTCTAAACTTCTGGATTATGATGAATTAAACTAAATAAGTCATGCAAAGTCTGCTGCTTAGAAACAGGCTATCTATACCATGTTTGGGACTTGGTCTTCCCAAGTGTTGAGTGCCCTCAACACCCATAGATTTCAAGTTCTCTTGAAGAAGAACATGCTATGTGAGTAGTCCTTAGTGAAGCATTAATGAAGATCTACAGCATTGCCAATGGCAGGTGAGGGCATTTGGCACCTTTCAAGACCAAACCCTTTATGCTTAGAGAAACAGATTAGTGCCTTTTCAAATTCAAAGTGTCCTGAAGGATTTAATATAATTTTGCAGGAAAATGTGGAAGCTAACAACAATAACTTTCACTTATGTGGTACCTTTCATCTGGGGATCTCAAAGGACTTTACAAACATTAGAGAATTAAGCCTCAAAATACCCCTGGGAGGTAGGTATTATTAACCCCATTTTACAGATGGTGCACAGAGACTAAGTGACTGGCCCACGGCTGTACAGAAAGTCAGTGGCAGCACTTGACATAGAACCCAGAAATCCTAACAACCAATACCCTGCTCTAACTATGTACACAGCCTTAGGAAATATATCCTATTTTATTAGAGAGGGGATTATGGAAAAAGATACCTGATTTATCCTGAAAAATGCCATTATGAGTTTTTTAACTTCCATGAAGATAGCCACTTGAAAAGGCAGAAGGAGCCTTGGATTAATCTCTCATGGTACACCATCCCCTTTTAGTACTGCGTACGAAGCCTAGCCCTGGTATGGGATGTGAACTCATAACCTTTCAGAGGCAAAAGTGCTACAAACTGAGCCACACAGACACCATCATCACTTAATCCCATTTAATAGTATTAAATGATATTTTACGTCCACACACTGGGATGTTTAGAACTAGGGGATTATGATGACTTCATTGCAGGCAGACACAGAAGCTGCACTTGGGAAAATCCCTCAGGAAAAACCACACGTATCTGTTTAGGATACTAAGGGGAACATTAGAAACTATGGCCATTAGCATTGATACATACCTCAATGTGCTTTCCCTTCCCACCTGACTCTGTGAAAATTTCTCTCTATAGCCCTTGACTAAAATTGCACAAAGTTATAATACCTGTGTATGTAACTTTCTCATATACATCCAGCCAATTTGTTTACTAAAGTTGAGAATATAGGCCAATCTGCTCTGTTATATGAGTGTAATTGCCAGTGAAGACAATAGGAGCAGCACCTGTGAAACTGAGAGGAGAATATGGATCTATATTTATTCTGTACATGGGTTTCAGAGTAGCAGCTGTGTTAGTCTGTATCCGCAAAAAGAACAAGAGTACTTGTGGCACCTTAGAGACTAACCAATTTATTTGAGCATAAGCTTTCGTGAGCTACAGCTCATCGATGAAGTGAGCTGTAGCTCACAAAAGCTTGAATAAATAAATTCTCAATAAATAAATGCTCAAATAAATTTATTAGTCTCTAAGGTGCCACAAGTACTCCTGTTCTTTATACTGTATATAGTTCCTTACTATATTTTTGACTATGTTCCCCTATTCCTGATACCCGGTGCTGCTACTGTACATTGAGGATCCATGTAGGTACTGAGCACCCTGAAGTATTTACAGGCTTATCCTTAACACCACTCCCCTACCTCACAAGGATGTTGTATCTACCAGTTTCATCAGGAAACTGGTCAGACAGGAAGTCTGTGGCAGAGTTGAACACTGAACGCAGATTTCATGAACTGAGTACCAGCCCCGTGTCTTAACCAGAAGACACCACCCATTTTCCATGATTTGTAAGCAGTTTGTACCATGTTAAGAGGGCTCATAATAGATTGCAGCTTATAAATTGAGGGGTGGGGGAAGAACCTCTAGAAAATGTGTTGATTCCTACATCACTGGAAGTCCACTCTAGCTGTATCAGACTTGGGTTTTGCTCCTATAGAAGCCAATGAGAGTTTTGCCCTTGAGTTAATTAGGAGCAGGAACAGGAGCACTGTACTGAAGCATTGAAGAGAAAGAAACTCATTCACAGCCCTAGAACCTCTCTTGCCTCCTTTTCTCCTGCTCCCAGCACACTCTCTCCAATGATCATGGAAACCCTTCTTCTTGGTAAATGCTGAAAGAGGCTCCTGCCCACCTCACTGTACTGCTGGCCCCATATCCCTGCATTAAACTTCTCTGGCTTTCATGCTTGTTCTTCCCCATCTCTGGCCCGAGCAGCTGATATACACTGTTACTTTCTCTTTCTGACCTGGGAGAGTTGTTTGGAGCCAGCAGAAGGGTGAAAAATGGTCTCATGGGGAGCACAGGGCAGGGGCATGTACATTGTGGCATAGGAATGATCTGGCAGATGGACAGAACTTGCACTTCCTGCAGCATTGACTCAGCCACGTCTCCCAGTGGTGGAAACCCCTCCTCATCTCTGGCACAGAGAAACAGTCATCAACTGTGGGAATTAACTTGTTGTCAAGTTGACATCCCCTTGGGAATTTCCTATTAAGGGTTAAAGCTGCATTCAAGAGGTAACAAATGCGAAAGATTAGATACTAAAATAGAACTCTTATTTTAAACAACAAAATACAGTAATCTTTGCAAATAATGTGAAATCCTCATCAATAAATCTCTGGCACACAAGCCAGTCTGACTCTATTAAGCATGAATGACAAGAACTCAGCCTGTACTGAGCAGTATTTTTGTGCTTATTACTGGAAGACAATTTTAGAAATAATTTGGCAGTTTTCAGCTCTTGTATACTGACTTCTTAGCCAGAAGAACTTCTGCACTCAGCATTCTCTGCAACTATTAAATGTACCCTGTGAGCTTTTTGGAAAGTTAAAGTTTATAACACACATGCAAATTTATTCACCTACCTCCTACACATGCAGGAATACTTTCTGACCTGAAAGGTATCAATTTTCTTAATGAATAAGAGCAACAGTTTTCCCAAGAAAGCAAAAGAGATCAAAATGGTGTTGCGAACTATTGCTGGTCTTTTAATCCCTACTTGTTCCAGAGTGACAGTCTACTTTCCGAAAATAGGCCTGCTCACACTCCCATTGAAGCGAAGGATTTCAATAGGATCAGGATTGGGCCCTTAAACTGCAACTATAACTATATTATGGAAAGGCACTACAGATTCCTAAAGCTGGGGTTAGGTGACCCTGACTGTACTTCACAAGGACTGTAAGTGCCACAGACTTGCTTTGTTTGATTGGTTATAATGATAAAATGAGTTATTTTCCAGTGATACCAGGAAGACAGGTGGAGAGGAAAGGCTCTTTGAGAAGTTAGTGTGACCCAGGAACACTCCAATGCCAACTGGCAAGGAGGTTACAAGAATATCCTGATCCTGGTAAGTACATTCTGGTTCACCAAAGCATGTTGCGTGAAGTCATATAAGAAAGCCAGGGTCACACTGGTCAATAATATTGTTGTGAAATGTATGCACAGATAATAAATAAGGAGATATGTATGTATACTGAAAATATGTTCTAAAGTCTATATCAAGGCACAGTTGACAAACAGGTTTTCTGTCAGACAAAAGATGTTTATTCACTAGCATTGTAAGCCCACACAATGGTAACCTATTTACATACGAAGTCAAGGGAGGGGATGTGAACTTAACAGGAAGGCAGCACACCAGAGAATAAGCCACAGGGGGTCATCCTGACTCTGGGTTCAGACAATGAACATTTGGGGATATAAGGAGAAGGCAAGGAAGACATCCCTTTATTCTGCACCGAGAAAGTAATCCGGCAGTGCGTTTACATTCATGAAAACAAGATTTCAACCTGTCCTGGTTGAAACACTGCAAAGGACATTTGGGGTGAGACAAACTTCTGTATCTTGGAGGTTAGCCTGTTAAGTTAAAGTTAGTCTCTAGATACTATGTTATAATTCTGTTTTATATGTAACCCTTTTGTTTCCATTATTCTTACTCACTGTCTCTAGAATCTTTGATAAACTTATTGTTGTTTTCACTATGAATATATGTCAGTGCTGTGGTATAATACTGGGAGAGGATCCTGCGTTGAATCATACAGGCTGGTTCCCTTGGGTACAGCAGACCTGGTATTACTGTGAGTGTTAAGTGGAGAAGGGGCTGGACACTATAGGGGAACACTTCAAAAGGGTTTAGGGTACAGCTACTATTAACCTGCAAGGCAAAGGAAGGGCTGGCTTAGCCCAGAGGAAAGTTCTTGGGAGCTGACAGCCAGTTCAGTGCCTTAACTAACTGTGGAAAGGAGAAAGTGTCCCAACGTTCATGCTCTATTTGCCTTTAGTTCTGACCCCCTTTCCAGGCTGCAGTACAAGGACCCCCTCATACAGTGTGCTACCAGATGCACAAGGGGTGTGGACTCACTGCCTCTTGCCATGCATCCATTCCAGCTGTTCCTTGGGCAATAGGATCTGGCCCAAAATAAGTTAATGAGATCTTAATTACTATCAGTGCCTAGATATTACTACAATGTGTTACTGGAAGAATCAGGATTGTCAACCCCAAGCTCAGAAATGTTTCTAGGAGCTGGGGATTTACACAAAACACCCAAAATCACTGGCACCATACACACACTATTACCATCATTTCAGCTCAGCTTGTAATTGTGTAGGAACCACTTTTCCCTTTGAGTATGAACATGGGTGGTCACATATTATTTGTTTGCGTGGGATCTTCTGTACGTGCATGTGTGATATAGGGGAAGTGTGTGAATACAATGTAAGTGCAACTAGGAACCCCCATGCTTAGAATGAGCACTTTGTACAGCAGTAGAGTTGCTTGCTATGGTTTTATGTCTGCAGCTGCTATTATTACATGCATTTCTGTAATGCCCATCGCTGTAATGTCTGGTCACGGAGACAGTGGGTTTGGTGGGTGACAGGAAAAGAACTGGGTAACAGTTCCTTGATGGGAGCTTGAGCGAGGTAGGCCCTGGGCTCTGAATAATCGAGGAAGACAGGAGTTGCAATGGCAGCTCCCTGGTCCCTGTGGCAGGGAGAAGATGCACTCTGGTACCTCTCTCTGCCAGGGCGTGCAGCAGACAGGGGAGGAGAGGGTGTAATGACCCCCTCATGTGTGCCCCACGCTGGGGAGCAGGGGTCACCGGTAACTCCCCACGCATGCACCGGGCTAGGAAACGGGGTGCAAGGCTAACCCCCCTCACTGTGTGGCCGGAAGAACAACACCCCCTGCTCCCCAGCCCAGTGCATGCCTGGGCGGGAATCTCCGCCCCAGGTGTGCCAGCAGGGAGAGGGGGGCACCGGGCCCAGGAGCCGGGTGGGCGGGCCTGCAGCCAGGGTCTCGGCCGGGGCTGCCGCGCTCCGTGGCTGCGCGGAGGGCCCCTCCCCCGGCCCCGCCCTCCTCTTCCCCTCCCGGGCCCGCAGCGCCTGGGCCGGGTTCGGGCGGAGACTCGCTCGCGCACGGAGCAGGCGACCAGGAAAGTTTGCGGAGCGGCCGGCGCGGGGCCATGTGGCTGCTGTGGCTGCTGCTGGGCTCGGCGGGTAAGTGAGGGCGAGCGGGGCGGCAGCGGCGGCTCCTTCCCCGGGCTCGGGAGGGAGGGGCGGACCGGGCTCTTGGGGGAGGGGGCCGTGGGTACCGCCCCCTCCCCGTGTGCACCAGGCTGGGGAGGGGGAGGTGCAGTGGAAGCTGCCCCCCCCCCCCATGCACCAGGCTGGGGCAGGGGTGCAGGGCTGTTGTTCGCAGTGCCTTCTCCTCTCTGCTGCGCCCTGTGTGGTCCAGCAAGAGGAGAGGAAGGGGTATGTACACAATGGACAGGGGGTTTCCTCCCATGAGCGGTGTGTTGCAGGCTGCTCTGTGAGCATTGGACCACCCCCTTAGCTAGGACTTTCTCCTCACTTCTGAATGCATGGAGCCAGCAGGCTAGGTTGTTTCTGCCCCTGAGGCGTTGGGGTCGGTGGCTGAGCTACTTTGGCCCCTGTGCTGCCCTGGCGTGCTCTCTCCGAGCTGTCACTTGTGCCTGCAGCTCTAGTCCTTGGGTTGAGAGCAAGGAGGGGAGGGGAGGAGAGGAGAGGGATCAGGAATTTGTCTTCTGCTTCTGAGAGTTTGGCCCTTGGATGCAGGAATAAAGCTGTTCCTGTGTCCATGTGGCATGTTGTTAGTGGGGCATTATTGCAGAGCAGCCTGGGCCATGGTCTCATGCAACAAGATACCAATCAGCATGTGCACATGTATAGAGGGCCATGACTATATGCTGTACCTTGCAGTCCCAACTGAAGGCCCTGTCCCACAGAGCTTACTGTCTGAAAGCCGAAAGGTGTATGGTATGGCTGGCAAACACATAATCAGGGTGGATAAAAATCAATAAGTTGGATTTTTTGTATTTAAATTGGATGTTTTTGATAAAGTGCTTTTTGAGGAAAAAACCTATCTAAAGATATCTTTGAGCTATAATGCATCTTAATTAAAACTATCTCATCATGGAATAGGGATTATACATTCTAATTTTTATAGTGTGAGACCATATATTCATGTAATGTTTAAGAAAAGTTTTGTAAGTTTTAAGAAAGAGTTCCAATAGTTCATGGATTAGGAACCCAATCTTATGGGGTTTCAGGGGCTTCTGTACTGATTATTTAGGTTAATCTTTCTGTCTACCCAATGGGACGAAGTGCTCAGTCTAGAACACATGTGGCTCTTCAGAAGTTAAGATGTGGCTCCTTGTGTAGGCACAGACTCCAGGGCTGGAGCTGCAGGCGTCAACTTTCCAATGTGCCGGGGGGGCGCTCACTGCTCAACCCCTGGCTCTGCCCCCGTTCCACCTCTTCCTACCCCCTCGTCTGGGGCTGCTGTGCCCTTGCTCTTCCCCCCCCACCCCATGCCACAAAACGGGAGGTGCGGGGGGCCTTTGATTGGTGGGAGGCACTGGGAGTGGGCTGCTGATGTATTACTGTGGCTCTTTGGCAATGTACACTGGTAAATTCTGGCTCCTTCTCAGGCTCAGGTTGGCCACTCCTGGTCTAGAAGATACCATCAGAGATGCTTAATTTTTCAGTTCTCAAACTGTGAATTTGTGTCTCCAGAGATAACATGCTTGTTAACAGCAAAAATGTTTTTAAATAAATAAATAATGTATAGAGATCAGAAATAACAGACCTCAACTCTATTGTTCCTCTGCAAATTTGTGTACACAGGGTCAATCCCTTCTCTCTAAATGTGCAAAATTTCAGAAAGTTCAGTGAATAGAAGATTGTTGGGGCGGAATAGATCTGGACAAGGAGAAGAAGTCTGGAGATAAATGTGAGACGTGAGGGACATATGCTTGTTTTGTTAAAATATTATATGTTTGCTGTTGAAGAAAAAAATCCAGAATACTTAATAATGTTGTTTTTTGGTTAAAACAATTTAAATGTCTGTCTGGTAACGTTCTCCTAATACAGCGTGGCAAGAAAATCCTCCAAATATTAATGATTAACCTTCTGAATTGGAGATAATTCACCTCCCAATGACTTCATAAATATCTGCTTCAATTACCTTTGGTAAATGAAATAACCAACCAATCAGATATAGCTATAAAACTAATCTGAAAAGTTTTCTAAATAAATCAGTTTAAAAATGTATAGTGTGTACCTTCTAAAAATGAAACCTACATCTGTCTCTGAGTTGTCAAGAATATGTATTAAGGTTTATAACAGCCAACAAGAATGCACTTCTGTGTAGAAAACCATGATTAAATCAAGTCTTCCTGACTCGTGATTTAAATCATGATTTAAATCGATTTGATTTAAAAAAAAATCCTCCCTGCACATGATACATTTACAAAATGATGAGACCAAGCAAGATGGACCTGCTGAAAAGGAAGTGGGTTCAGTGCATGTATTGCTGATTATAATATGATACTGAAGCTATTTCCTAGGGTGTTACTGTTTTTCCAGGTTTGGAAGTATTGGCTGTACTTGAGCTATAACATCATAAAGATAGAAGGTAGTCGGTGCTTAATTTGTGCCAGGGCTTGGCAGTTCATAGCCCCGGCACCTCTGGGCTTGCTGCGTCAGTTATTGAATGTAAAAAAAATTGCTTGAGCTATGGCACCTCTTTCACTACAAATTAAGCACTGAAGGTAGTACCTGGTGGAGGCGTGCGTCTTACTCATGTGGTAGCAACCATTAAAGTATCGGAGTGAGTCACAGACTTTTAGTATATTTATCCTCACAATATCCTTCTAGGTGCGATTGTATTGTTTCCATTTTACAGATAAGGATCTGGGACAGATTTACGAGGAGACATTCAAAAGTGTCAGAGATTTAGACACACAAGTCAGTGGGTCAACTTTCTGTTGACTTGTGTCTAAATTCTTAGGTTCTTTTAAATATCTCCCCCTAAACAAGTTTCAGAGGAACAGCCGTGTTAGTCTGTATTCGCAAAAAGAAAAGGAGTACTTGTGGCACCTTAGAGACTAACCAATTTATCTGATGAAGTGAGCTGTAGCTCACGAAAGCTCATGCTCAAATAAATTGGTTAGTCTCTAAGGTGCCACAAGTACTCCTTTTCTTTTTCCCCCTAAACAAGTTGCTTGAGGTCACATAGGAAGTCCTGTGACGCAGCAGGGCATTGAACTTGGATCTCCTGAGCTACACTGCCCCTCGTGGTAAGGCAAATGACTTGACAAATGCAAGAAGGGTGCATTTTGACTTGGCATGTCATGGTTCCATCTTCCAAAAAACTTGAGTAGGAATTCACCTGCTCAGTGAAAAGTGTAATAACTCAGCATGCTTGTTATTGGTTAAAGTATTGGATTAATGTTTACTAGAAGATCACAGGTTCCAACAGCAGACCTTATTGAGGGGTAGCTCAGAATGCTGTGCTAGGGAAATAGGTGAAACATGCACAGAGGATGGGTCAGGTGTCTGACTGTATCTGAATGACTTGATATTGAATTAAAAATAAAAGATGGCTCTGTAGCTGCTGAATTCATACATGTAGAAATGCTTTTCACATGGTGGGCATATGTCTGTCAAGGTCTCTATCCTGATTATGCTTTTTGCAGCTCTGATGCAGGTGTAAATTATTTCTGCAACGTAAACTTAGCAGGCACTTTTCCAGAGTATTTTGGTAGAAGTGTAAGTGGCCTGGCTTCATGTTGCCATGTCTGTTACTGAATTGCTTCTTGGTGATGGGCATCTAAAGTGATGACACATAATGGGTGAAATCCAGATGATCATACTTAATTTCTCTCAGAGCATCTGTCGTCAGAGTGAAACTGTTATTTATTAAATTTCATAACTTCCTTGATAAAATGGATTGATGTGGTTTGTACTTAAATTAAATGGGAAGCTACCAATACCTACCCTGCAGCTAATGCTTGCCCGTGTAAAGGACTCTTTCCCCTTTAAGATGAAGCCTTAAAAGTGAGGAAAGGAACAATAAAGCTTTGTGCTGTTTGAACTTCTGAGCCTTGTAATACTTGGTGGCTCATGAGTAGTTTTTGCACAGACTTACCTTTTCTTAATTATTATTATTGCTCCAACAGTTGATCTTTTAGAAACTTTCAGACAACGCTTGGGTGTGTGCATTTAAATTACTTTGGCTTCATCTAGTTGTTATGCGCCATTATACTCTGGTAGTGTTGCCAAAATTTGTTTAATTTAATTACTCCAAGTAATATGCATATCTTCATGTACTAAAAGCAGTCATATTACTCATATAGCCAATGTGTCAACATGTGTGAGGCCATGGAAGGTCTGTGCTGCAGAATAAGGGCCTGTTTCGTTCTAACATATTGGTATCAGTCTCATTTTCTTTGTGTTTCTTTTTCTGCTTATTTCTCTTCCCTCCATACCCCCCCCCCCCACCAATCTGCTCTCATGCCTAACTTTTCTTCATGAGCACAGGGGCAAATAAGAGTGATCTTTCTATTGGGAGCTAGTACTTCAGATTTCTGTCTGTAGTCTATAAATCAACTACAGTGTCTGTGCAACAGTTTCCCTTCAGTTATTTAACTGGAGCCTCTGGCTTGTGTTGGTGTAAGATGGTACTAACATTCAAAGAGCTTTCTAAAAATATTTTTTGGAATTCTTGTAAAGTGTTCAAATTTTCTTTTGAAGAGCAAAATATTGAATCTCTGTTTTTTGTTTTTTTGGTAAATATTTCTTCCTCTCTCTATATTGACTCCCCTGCAGTCTTCCCAGAGGGAGAATGTCTTTTTTCTTGGCCTCTAGTCTTTTCTTGAATTTTAGTTTTGATAATTGGTTAAAGTGGCTTTTCCAAAACTGCCATCTTTTGGGATGTAGGTGAGGGAAGCTTGGAACTTCTGGGGGCATAGAAAGCTCAGTAAATTCACAAATAGCTGATTTAAGTTCTTGTTCCAGAGAGCTCACAAGAATGGCTGTAAACTTTGATTGTGTCAGTGAAGATAAGCAAAACAAATCTTAATCTTTAAAGTTATGTACTTGGCCCAAGTGTTGCTTCTGATCAGGTAAGGCCTTACCTACGGAGGAAAGGTTATGGGGTTTTGTTTTTTCAGTATAACCTAGGATGTGAATTTAAACCAGTGTAGTCATACTGGTGTAACGCCCTGTGTAGATACTCTTAGGTCTTATCTACGTGGGAAAGTTTTACTGGTTATACAGCTATAACCTCCTATGTGGACACTCTTATCTTGGTAGAAAGAGTGGCTTTTTCCATTAAGCTCCTTCCCAAGTTGCATAGGCTAAACTGAAATGAGTGTCCACACAGGGGGTTATACCTGTATAGCTAGTAAACCTTTTCTGTGTAGATGAGGCCTACATGAAGAATTAGCTGTACCTGAATTTTGATCCTGTCTGTTGCTGTGGTGTGTTCTATCTGGATATTTTAGGCCTCTTCGAGCAAGTCTAGATGTAAAATCATTGGTTTTTAATCCAGTGTTTCCTTTTCTGCTGAGGAGAGCAAATGATCAGAGATTGCATGAATCACTGGTGCTTTGTGTAGGTAAATGTATAGTTCTCTTTGATCATATTTTTCAGGGTTAAGTGTAAACTTGGAGAAAAACAAGGGAGGAGAATTCTTGTTTTTCATGATAAAAAGCCCTGCAAAGCCTGCGTGTACTGTTGATGTGATGCCGGTCTTGGAAATGTGAAAAACTTAAGACAGCTGGAAAGTCAGAATGCCATTCACAACTGAGATTCCTGTATGTCCAGTCTTAGATGCCAAGTTCCAGTTTTACGACTTCCCTGTTGAACAACCTTTACATATGATATGCATGTTTACTAAAAATGTAGTCAACTGCCTGTGTGCTGAGCAGGCTCTGTCTTTAACTCTTTCCCCCCTTTCACCATAGCTAATGCTGTTGGAATCAGCAGAATACTGCCAGTGAACAAACTCAAAACATGCGCGCACAAATTTTTAGCATCACAGACATTTGTGCACTTGGGAACTCCGTAAAACACAACCAGAGACTTGCTTAGCAAGTAAAACGTGACATTAATATGTATTAAACTTAACAGTGCAGATTAATTTAGAACGCTTCTGCACAGTTACACAAATGTAAAATATTTGCTTAGGTTGGTTTTGATGTGTACTGATTTTCAAGGCACTGCACGGAGATGTGATTATTTTTTTTTAAGTGGGGAATTTTGTGGCTGAGAATCCCATGTAGCGTATGGTAAACTAGCCCTAACATCTTTATCAAATTGCCACATACTCCCTTTCTCCACCAAATATCTAGAATCATCTGTTTGTCTTGAGTAGTTACATTAAAAGATATACAGAAGTCATAAGTATTATAGAAAGTTGCTTTCACATAATAACTTGAAGAGGAGTCGGAGTACTTTTGTTAATGTTATCCTTATACACTGTCCTGGCTAACAAGGACAAAATTAGTCATGGTAGTCTCTGAAAGTATGTGTTCTCTCTATTCTGTAAAACATTGGAATGGACTTCAAATTATATTTGAACTCCTTGGTGCCATCCTATTAAAATTTCTGGGTCTGGTTTTCATGCTTCCACCCCTTATATTCTGTTTCTTTGCTTTGTTTCTTTGCTTTGGGCTTGTAAACAAAAGAGCGTGCTTGAAATTCACAAAGGTTCTGACAGTAACTGTGTACAAGTCAAGAAGCCACCTGCTCAAGCATGCTGGTGGGAAAGAAGGAATAAGTGCTGCAACAGAGCTTGAAATATTTGCCAAAGAAATAAATCTGCAAACCAAGGGCTGATAAGAAGGATGGGAAGTAGTTGAAGGGCAACATACTACTGAAAAGCCTCATTTCAACTGCTTGGAAAGGTATTAGGGAGACAAGATGAATAAAGTAATCTCTTTTATTGGACCAACTTCTATTGGTGAGAGAGAAAATCTTTCCATGGATATTGGAATTTCTATCCGGGTGATGTCCCTAAACATTGCTTGAGGGCAGTGCCTTTCATATTAAAGGCCTGGCTATTGGGAATCTGAAGTTTGAAGACAGAGCCTAGGTTCTGTCTATCTAGATTGTCGTTCCCCTACTTTTTGGGCTGCTGGAAGGAAAAATGAACTTGTCTTCTCCACCCTCTTGTCTCCAACAAGAGCCTCCTAGCAGCCAGAAAGTTTCCCAACTGAGGGTGGGTGCCTCTGAATAGCTTCAGTCCCTGAGTCCATTTTTGCTAATAGACTTCCCAAGAAGCAGTAGATTGACAAAAACAGCATCAATTTCACAGTGGCTTCATGGGGTTCTGAATAGCTGCAATGATACTTAACCACAGTCATGTCAATTTCTGCTGACTGGAAAAGCTATGAGCAGCCACAGAGGCACTGGAACTTTGTGTCATTGGACTCAGGATGATTGTGCTACAATGGCTTGCATCCAACTGCAGAGGATTGCGAGGCTGGAGTTTGCAGCAAGGAACCTTGGTCGGAAGAGGAGGTGTAATGTGACAGGGTCACTTTTACTTATGAAAGACAAGGAATAAGGTGAATCTTCACTGTAATATGAGAACAAAGGAGCACAAGATGAAATTGCTGGCGGGTAGCACTGATTATATGTTGTGTATGTTGTGTGAAAAAATAACTTCACCACAATCTGTTTTGTCTGGTACAGTGGGAGATTATCAAGTCAAATATGGTGGCTGAATTAAAAAAAAAAAACAGGATAATTTTGAGAGAATGCTGTAACATATGTACCTGTGTCTACTGGGGTAAAGGTAATTCAGTGTCATGCTTCTGGACATAAATTGAGCACCAGTAAACCAGGAAGAAAATGCCTGCCTTCATAGATAGCAATGCAAAATTGGCTAGCTGTATTGATGGGGAAGGGGCAGTCTGTCTTCTGGAGCGTCAGGTATTGGCCACTGTAAGGCAGTGGGATATTAGAGTTGATGGACTGATCTGGTATGGCATATCCTACATTTCTTACATTTTCAGAACAGTACAATTAAGACGTGGCTGCAACTCTGTGGCAATTTAGGGCTGCTGTCTAGGAGGACCTGATGCAAAATTAACCTAATTTGTCACCTATAAACAGATTTTTTTACCCAACAAATCCCACTAGGATAGCATCTCACTCTAACAAGTTCCTTCTGTGGTTATGTTGTCTGTTTATGCAGGAATGGAGTACCCTGGCATGCTTGAGAATTCTGCTGCTGGACTGCAATCTATAGTAATTAGAACAGTACTCTGAATTTTAGTGCCTTCTCCATGGCAGGCCAAATGATCAGTTCTGTGAGTTGGTGGGTGACCCTCTAGGTTATTGTTATTCAGTTGTCGTGCCAGGCACAGATTGAAGCAGATGATGTCCTGGCTGTAGTAAGCAAGCAGCTCACTGCTTGTGTTGAAAGTGACATTTTCCGAAGTTTGACTTGAAAGCAATTTCAGCATCAGTCATTTGAAGGTGGAGGAGGAGAAAGACTTTGGCTTCTAAGTTTAAAAACAATTCTTGAGTTACCTAAGGAAAATTAATTCCTTTTTTGGCAAAACTGCTGTGACAGAACACGCTAGGATAACAATCAAATATGTCAAGTGAAGTCCGTATTAAATGATAGGTTTCCTTTTAAATGATATATCTGACATGAAGTCAGTGACAGAGTTGGAGAAGTCCTGAATGTTGTGCAAGTTGTGCAAGTTGCGTAATTGCCAGTTGCCTCAGTTTACCCAGATGTAAAATGTATACAATACTTCCTCTCACCACACGGCAGACTGTAAAGCTTAATTTATTAAAGCTTGTGCATTGTTTGTAATCTTGGATTAAACATGCTATTGTGGTATAATGTATTGTCTTTCAGCAGAGGCAAAAGGAATATTTTTCAGTTTTTACGAGTATTTTTCCACCTGGGAGCTTGCTTTGTTAGGCCTGCCTTTGAAGATCTACTCTTGTGAAGCTACTTCATAGGCAAATTGTCCTCTGAGAGGGTCTGTCTTGAAATATGGGTTTTCAGTTTTCATAAACAATGTTTCTGGAAATGCGATTGATGTTTGTTTTTACGAAACTAGATGATTTTAAATGGAAACAAAACTGCACCAGTTGGGAACAGGTCAAACTTGGTGCCTTTGTCAGCATGTTGCGGAATAGCTCAGTCCAGAGAGGGAAAAGTTAATTCTCACTTAATGTTTGCCAGAGTATTTTGTTTCAGTCTCTGCTGCAGATGGCATGGCACTGTAGTAATCAGGGGTGAGTACACTGTAGGTCCATTTTAAGATTAAAGCATGTGAACTCTTGCCACTAAGGTTCATTTAATCTTCCAATTTTAGTCCCTGTGTAGAGTTTGCTTGGTCCTTCTTTCATGCTGCCTCCTGCTTTGCAGAATTTCCCTAACTTAGAGGGGGAGATGGAAGGATTGTGAGCTTAATCAGTATTTGCTGTGGAGTTGTGCTAACTGCATGCAGAATCCTGATCAATGGAAGATCGAGAGAAGCAGCATGGTCCAGTGGATAGGGCACTAGACTGGGGCTGAGTGATCTTGGTTCTCTTTCTGGCTGCATAACTGATCTGCTTTGTGACGTAGGGTGGGTTCCTTCCCCTCTCTTCTGCTAACTGATGTCTGTTTTACCTGTTAAATTAGAAAATTTCTGGGTCAGGGACTGTTTCTTTACTATGTGTTTTAAACAGCTCCTAACACAATGGAGACTTGATCTCAGCTGTGGCCTCAGGTGCTTTTGTGGTACAAATAATAATACTCCTATGCATGCAAAACCACTCTTCAAGTTCATCATTCCTCTAGAAACACTGTTTCTACTGGTAGAACTGGTTCATAACAATTATTTTGTGCCTTGGCTGCTGTAAATTCGTCTCTATCCTTCCTTCTCGTAGCAGGATTCTCCCATGTCCCTTCTCCCTATGCCAGGGGCTCTATTTTTCCCCTTTCCCCCCTCCCCTCAATTGCCGGGGATCTGCATGCACCCCATTGCTCAATTTGCATAGGATCTGTGTTTGCTTGGCCAATAAAATTCAAGAGCAGATGCATAGGTTTCCTTCCATATCAGATCATTTTATCTTGTTGAATTTCTTTTTTCTTGTTCCCTCTTGTATCTCAGTACTTGCTTATTCTGATTTATAAGGTCACTCTGTAGGTCATGTTTTGGGCTCCATGGACCTTGGTAATCTCTCTTTAGTAGTCATCAACAGGGAGGGCATTGTCTAGTTAGAGCAAAGGGGAATGGAAGTTAGGGCTCCTGGATTCTCTTCCAGGATGAATTGATTTAAATTGCTTTAGTTAAATCTTCTATTTATTCACAGTTTAAATCAGCAAGTAGAAAAACTTGACTTAAATCATCAATTTTAATTGTATTTTATTTGTACTACTTAGGGATTTTTTTTTTCTAAAGAGGGGTCTTATTAGTTGGTAACTACTAAAACATTGATTTGCAACTAATAGCCTTTACACTACATTTGGTGCTGCTTTTTGCTAAACAGGAGGATATACACATTTAATCTATATACATTTATCGAAGCAATTATATAGCTTACTCATAGACTTTAAGGCCAGAAGATACCACAATGATCATCTAGTCTGACCTGCACATTGCAGGCCACAGAACCTTGCCCATCATTGCTGAAATAGACCTATAACTTTTGGCTGAGTCATGGGAGTCCTCAAATTAAGATTTAAAGACTTCAAGTTACAGAGAATCCACCAGTTACACTAGTTTAAACCTGAAAGTGACGCTGCCTCATGTTGCAGAGGAGAGTGAAATCCCTCCAGGGTCTCTGCCAATCTGACTGGGGAAAGTTTCTTCCTAATCATTTAGACCCTGAGCCTATGGACAAGACCCAGCAGCAGACACCTGGGAAAGAATTATCTGTAGTAACTCAGAACCCTCCTCAACTAGTGTCCCATCACTGGCTGTTGGAGATATATTAACTTACATTTATTCACATTCTTAATTTGTACATTTTTATTATTTTAGAAAATGGATAATGGTGCATTGTTTACTGGACAATTTTTTACTTATTTTACGTCAAGCTCTGCTTGGACGGAAATTTAATGTTTTTATTAAATAAAATGACTGTCTTTTTTTAACAATATGTTTAATTTAAAATAAATTGATTTATTAAACAAAGAAGATATCTGTAGTTAGTGATTTGAACTGCCATGTCCTTCAAAATTTTGAAACTAATAGATCTCATCCTCTTGCATATATTTGTTTATTCGTATATTGGTAGAGAGAAAAAAGCTTTCCTGCTTTTTCAACTCCCAGTTGGTTACTTGACTTTGAATGTCACTGAAATGAACTGGTTGAATCGATGGAAAAGAAAATATTCTCTCTGCACGTGCAGAAGAGGCTACTGCTGTTAAAAGCTGATTTATCACTTAAACTAGTTCCTGGTGCTTAGCCAGTGACTTCCACCAGTTCAGTGGTTTGTCTTTCTTTAAAACTTGGCAGCAAAGGTATCCTGCTTAATATTATTTTTGCATTTAATTTACATGGTTTTAATGGATAACAACCTATGTTGAGGCCTAAATTTTTTTATAATTTCAAATTTAATTTTAATGGTTTTTTTAAAAAAAAAAGTAAACCTGTAGTTAAATAAAAATATCTGATTTTTTAAATCAATTTTTATCTACCCTGTTCTCTTCCCAAATCTTCTACTGACTCCATGCATCCCTGAACAAGTTATTTTTAATCTCTGTGACCATCTATGAAATAGAGTAAATTGTTACCTATCATACTGTATGAGTGTGAGAGAGAGAAAAAAAAATGTAAGGTGCTAGAGTAGGCAAAATATTGTTAGTTATGCAGAATAGATCAACTTTGTTAGACACCACAAACAGTATTAACTCCTCAAAGCAAGATACGTTACTAGACTCAGCATTTTTAACCTCCACAAGAAATTTATTGCAGAAAGAAGAATAAACATCAGGGGCAATGTACTCCCGTAGTATTATGACAAGTAGAAAAGCTAACAAATCTCATAGCAAGAGCACAAATTGGTCAGGTATGACAACTCAGAATTATGCAATATTGGGGATTAGGTAGAACCACGCAGTATTACAACTACTGTAAGGTGTATGGATATTAGTGTGATGAGGGAACTATAAGAACCTACATAGAACAGAATATGATAGTTTTGCTCCATGTTGCAAAGTATTGTAGGATTTAAATGGTAGTGGATCAGTCACTTCACCATATAACTGATGTTTTGCCCATTCTAGTTTTGCCCTTTCATAATTAAAATCTGTTACTGAAGTTGCAGCAAAGGGTTGAAGTAGTCTTTTTGTTTTTAAAACAATTTTGTCTAGCTGTTATCTTTGTTTTAAATGGAGAGATCTTCCTCTGTTTAAGCTGAGTGTAATTGAATCAGTTTAGTGGATGGTTGATGCAGGGTAAGCATAAAAATAAATCCTTGCGTATTTCTGTCACTGAGCTCTAAAATGCAAACTATGAGCTGTTCCCATAGAGGGGTGAAGCCTTGTGTTTTCTGTCTGAGTCTAGAGCTATGAACAGAGAATATAAAGTTCAGGAACCAAACCAACTCCTCCCTCCCCCCACAAAAAAAGCGCGGGGGGGGGGTGGAGGGGAGAGGAATTGAAATCCACACAGTTAACAAATTGGCAGGTCTTCAAGATTGGATTTAACTTCATTTTCAAGGCAGCCTCAACAAAGTGGTAAAGAAAACCATGTTAAAGGACTGGCAGGAGGACCAAAAGATCCATGCACTGTCATGTTGTTAGCGCAATCCTGATTGCTCTTTGTAGACGCTGATCAAACATTGCATCAGAAATCTCCCTTGGAGCATGTTAGGGTTTCTGGATTGCTTCAGGCACTGATGCAGCAGGGCTTCTCCCCCCAAAGCCCTAAAGAGGTGGCCCCACGCTTTCATTTTCTACCTTCTTATTGATAGCCTTCACTTTCTAACATAGTCCGGAGTAATTACAAATAAACAATTTTAAGATGTACCTTTTTGTATCCACATTGTTCCTCCTCCCTGGTTGGCACATGTTGACCATTTCTTGATTTGGTCCTACCGTTTCATAAAATCTTGTTGGTAGAGGAGGAAAGGGAACTTTTACAGTATAGTTTCCCTTTTGCGAGATTGTATCCCCACCCTGGGTATAATAGAGACTTGGCCAAAATCTTCAAGTGTCCACTAATTTTGGTGTCCAACTTGAAGGACTGATCAGCAAGAGTTCCTGAGCACTTTACACTCCCATTGAAGTAACAGTATCTGGAAGTGTTTAGTCTCTTGGTACCTTAAATGGGACACCCAAAATTAGTGAAAACATTGAAAACACTGGCCATGCACTGATGTATGAAAAATCAGTCACTTTGTCTTTTAGTTGACGAGGCGGTGTTTTAACATGCTTCAAACAGGACCGTGTATCTTTCTTTCTCCGTCTCTACTCCTGTTTATGTGATCTGAGTTAAAGATTACTTATTAATGACTTCTACACAAACTAGAATACAATGTCTAACCAGAATGGATCTCCTTAAAGTTTCTAATGGGACCTTTGAAAATCTGCCAAGGGAGTTTTTAGACTTTCTGATGAAATTTTTAATGGAAGCTCTGGCCTGTTTGGCTAACAGCTATCAGGTTAGCCTTGGGCCACTTACTTTCCAATTTCCAAGCATTATATATAGAGAAATGTCTGCCTCATTGGATCTTATTACTTAATTAGCTGAGTCAAACTAAATCTAAAAACTTAAGAAGCAGTTTTGATCACTCTGACAGGGCACTCAAGTCCTTGCTGAGGTTGAATGGAGAGTTGCTTGCCCATATGATTTATTAATTGTTTTCTTGGCTGCAGCTCCTCAGTGTGTTCTCCTGGGAAACTGTGCAGTCAGTCACCATTGTGAGTTGCATAGAGCATAGTCTAGCTTCATTTTTTTTTTCTCTAGTGCATGTATGGCTTGCTTGCTCACCAAAAAATCTATGTTAAGCAGCACACCTTGTCTAAACACAGGTTTCAGAATAGCAGCCATGTTAGTCTATATTCGCAAAAGGAAAAGGAGTACTTGTGGCACCTTAGAGACTAACAAATTTATCTGAGCATAAGCTTTCGTGAGCTACAGCTCACTTCATCGGAAAGCTACAGCTCACTTCATCGGATGCATCCGATGAAGTGAGCTGTAGCTCACGAAAGCTTATGCTCAGATAAATTTGTTAGTCTCTAAGGTGCCACAAGTACTCCTTTTCTTTCTGTGTAAACACGCTTTCCCTTTCAAAAAGCAATCCCTGTAATTTCCTCAGTGCTACAATGTTTAAATCCTAGTGGTTGACTTTATTTTAAAGGGATATGCTGCTGAAATGTTTATTGATGATGTGGTTAATTGATTTTTGGCTCAGTTAAAAGTTTTAACAACACAAATGTACTAATCATGAATGCAAGTTTTTGATTTAGTTGTAAGCAGTTTTACTTTCATTTGGATACTTGGTTACAATTTTAGTTTTGAAATGAGGTTCTTTATGTTAAGTGTCACACATTTTAAAATACTGAAGTTTATTTTCATTGACTAAAGAAATACGAAGTTTAAAGACAGCACAGGACTGAGTCAGACCTCCTGAGTTCCAGTCCTTGCTCTGCTGCTGACTCACTGTGTGACTTTGGGCAACTCCTTGAACTTCTGCCTCAGTTTTTGGCCATCTGTAAAATGGGGCTAATAGAAATGTACTTACCTCACAGGATGATAATGCTTGCAAAACATCTTGAGGTTAGAAGCAAAAATTCCACAAAGACGGAGCCTTCCATATCATCCAAAATTGAAAGTGTTAAATATAGGCCAAGTGGTTTTGTATTTTTGTAAAGTGAACAGTAACTTTTTTGAGTGCCTAACTTTCAGGGCCTGATTTTCAGAAAGTTGTAAGCTCCGTTCCCTGCTCTTGTCCCTTTAAGATGTTATGAGTTGGGCACCAGAAAACTGAAGCATCAAAAATCACTACTCACTTAAAAACCAAAAAACAACCCAGAACATCAAAACAAAAACAAACAACTCTTGGCCAAGGCATCTAGTGAACAAAAGAACTGGGTTACTATGGATTTTGTAAATATCTTCCTGTATTTACTTTGGTTGAAATGAGCTGTTTGCCTATCCTGTTTCAGAGATCCTGTTTCACTGAACTGCTGTAGTAATTCCCTTTGGTTAGGGAATCTACTGGGTGTGAGAGAGCCAAGCCATTAAAATTTAACATTGATTACAGGTAGCTTTCCCAAGAATAGAACTGATAACACTGCTACATATTTTATCCATGAAAAATGCATGCAAAAATTAATATTTCTATACAATAGAGCTAGTAAGAAAATGGGAAAAAATTGACTTTCACTTTATCTGATTTGGGGGTGGGGGGCATGAAGCAGTTCTAATGTACACTGTTTACAGCTGCAGGATAAGAACATACATCAACACCTAGATCAGTGGTTCAGACTCAGCCCAGGTCATTGTGACTAAAAGCCTTTAAAATCTGCTGGCTGTTAAGCTGCTTACATAAAATAACTTGGAGGGGGCAGTTTTAGTGACTAAGTTGTCTGTCTCAAAAGCCGTAGTCACAATTAGCACTAGTTGGCAGTCTGAGTAGAGGCTAGCGGCTGAATGGGTTTGGAAACCCAGATTGATCTTTGCTTAGATGTAGGGTTACCTGCCTATATAGTAAGGCACATCCTTTATTTGCATACATAATATCCAGCGGCCTGTGTCCAAGATGGAGCTATTTCAGAACTCTCTGATCACTGTAAGTACACTTTCAAGCATTAAGCAAGCAAATGATCATATGGACTGGTATCATGTTTTATTTTGTGAGCTGTAGCTCACGAAAGCTCATGCTCAAATTGGTTAGTCTCTAAGGTGCCACAAGTACTCCTTTTCATTTTGAATTGTGTAATATGGTGCCTCTTTAAATAAACAGTATTTTATGTACTTGGAGTACAGATGGTTACCATGAATGTATATCTAGGTAGTTTTGTAACATCTAAGCATCTCACAGACATGAATGAGTTTACGCTTGTGGTATTGCTGTGAGATAGGGAAGAATTACCCATATTTTACAAATGGAGGCCCAGTGAGGTGATGTGCTCAAGTGTGGCAGAGCTAAGACCAGGGTCCAGATCTCTTGAGTCTAAGTCCAGAAGGCCACCATCCTTTATTTGAAAGAGATCCTACCATGAAGATTAGAACATGATGAGGGTGCCTACATTAGACTTATTTCTCCTATAATTCCCATCAGTACACTCCCATTGGTGGGAAGACTAGTGTAGGTCAGCCCATCTGCATTTTAACTGCTATATTTTCTAACCTTGTTCTCGCATGTGGGCTCATGGTTAAAATACTGGAACTTGTCTGCCGAATTCTTTTACCGTTGCTGTCGCTGATCGGAGCTCATTTTAGGAAAATAAGTAAAGTTCAGGAAATGTCCAGGGCTGTCAATCTAGTTTATCAATTCCTAAATTCATTCTTAAATTGATGGGGGGGGGGAAAGTTGGCTGACATGATGTAAAGTAAATGTTTTCACTGCTCTTATGTCTCTCTCATTGTCTAGTAAAATAGATAATTACGTGACAGTGGAAGGCTCAAACGTGGGTTTGGGTAGATATCAGCAGATGGTGTATGTTGTTTTCCCCATAATTGTACTCATGAATTATGCATTAGTGATAGGAAATGTGCCTGCATGGTATGAATTACTGACAATACAGTATTTGTATTGCTGGCTGCAGTATTTGACAACCAGCGTTGAATTACTTGGCTTTCCACTGAGCTTGTAGTTGACTTTATTTTTTACTAGCACAAGAAAGATTTGTAACTCACAGGCATGTTGTTCACATTACAGCAGATTTAAAGCATCTTGGAAGAGTGGGATTTGGAACTTCTTGCTATATATGCGGTAATTTGGCCACTGACAATATGTTGGGGTGTAAGTTTTCCAAGGCTTTAGAGGAAATGCAGCTTCTGGCTTTATCTTTGGCTCAGTTTCTGCTGTCCTTGCTGTTGGTAATGTTGTAGTTTTTCTTTTTCAGGTCTAACACTAATATAACGTGGTGATCATATTTATTCGAATTTGTATTTAAGAGCACCAAGTATTTTACAGATGGTGAAAATGAGAGACAAATTAAGATGAGTTGTGGTTGTCCACAAGTATGACTGGGTTCTAATCCTACTTCTGGGAGAGAGTGGGCAAGTCACTTAATGTCTCCCTCAGTTTACCCCTTTTGTAAAATGACTACTACTTGTATACATATCAGCAGTACTAAGCATTTATTAGTGTTTCTGAAGCTGAAAAACACTGTGATATTAATTATGCATTATCTCTTAGTTACTGCAGTAGTTTGATTGTTAGATTTGTAAGACAGACAGTGGAAACTTTTAAAATTATGGCTTGTTTCCTTAACCAGGTTTCAGAGTAACAGCCGTGTTAGTCTGTATTCGCAAAAAGAAAAGGAGGACTTGTGGCACCTTAGAGACTAACCAATTTATTTGAGCATAAGCTTTCATGAGCTACAGCATCTGATGAAGTGAGCTGTAGCTCACGAAAGCTCATGCTCAAATAAATTGGTTAGTCTCTAAGGTGCCACAAGTGCTCCTTTTCTTTTTTCCTTAACCAGTTTCAATCTACTGCTCTGGAAAACCGTTTTGACATATGGTTCTTGTTCTAGTGCCTTCTAGCCCCTTTTTCCTCTACCACTTTGCACAAGTGCTGCAGTAACGGTAAAGGTATTTATAAAAAGAATAGGGTAGAGAGAGCCTCAGAAAGAGGGTTCCCTTTGGAGATGTGGAGCAATTTTCATATCAATAGCACATCATCAGACTGGGAGAAAGATTAGAAGGCTAAATTTCATGCAAGCGTCAGTTGAAAGACTCATGTCCATATATAGCAAACTTTAAACATAAATGAGTGTGTCACTTCTCTATCTGTTTGGCTCATCTGTTCAGATGGAGACAATCCAGAAGAAACTTCTCTTCCTCCTCTCCCCTGTTGTGTAAAGTTCTGTACGTCTGTCTTGTTCATTCTTTGTTTTTATAGGCTTGGTTGAATGGACTGTTTTTGATTTTGTCTCCTCCCACTTTGGAGTGGTGTTCCAAAGTCACAGGCAGGCATGCTATATAGTGTGGAGTGCATTTGTTAACCATAGTTATTTTAAAAAAAAAAAGCGTATATGGATAAAATTATTTGGTAAATCAAGGCAACGGGCATTAGGAGTTGGGATTATGGGGTTTCTCCTTTCAGTGCTTCTTTATCAAAGTGGCTCCAGTTTCCCGATGGTGCACACTTCCAGATGAGTGACAAGTTCAATCTTGACTACAGTCTAGAAGCTGCAAAGAGCTTTTCAAAATAGATACCTAAGAACATATGTGGCAGCTGCTCTTTTTTAGCATAAGGAATCTTCATCCTGAAAAAAAATATAACAAGGAAGCATTGCAAAATGACACACAGTAGTCTCCAATAGTTTTATAAATTACAGTTGGAAAATACCTATTGGTTTATCTCTCCACTTCCTTCCCAGAGCTAATGCATTATTCCCTAGAGTTTACAGTCCAGTGCTTTGTCCAGTCCAAATGTAAATGAGTACCACAGAGGACTTTAATATTTGCCATATTGTCTTTTAATCATTCCCCCCCCCCTTTTTTTTTAGACTGAGGCATAGCTTTGGTTTTGTAAAATAAAGACTATTTAATACATACGCACGTTCTCCAGCGATGTGAATAGTTCTCAATAATTGCACTAGAGTTAAGTATACGTACGTACTTGCAGACTGTGTGCAATTAACTGAATCTGATGCACTGCCAAGAAGGCATGAGAGGAGAATTGTTTACCCCTCACCAGTATAGTTTCAAGCTGGATTCAATTGTTAAGTAATTTTTAATCAACACTCTAATGTATAATTGAAAATTTTTTAGTGAGGTCCTTGGTCTTTATGCTCCTTTTATTTACACTGATTTCATACTGGTGACCTCAGCGGATTTACTCCTGCTTTACATTGCAATGAGAAGAGAAACAGACCACCGATTTCTGAGAATTGGGTTTTAAAAAGTTATGTAACTGAAGCTGCTTGAACTTTAAAACTGTATTTGTAAAGTCCACAAGTGGACAGACAAATGTTAAAAGGGGAAAAAAGTCCATTTAGAATGGTTGCTTGACAAACTGGAGCCTGATTCTTCTGTCTCACTTCTGTGGAGAAAATCCCGTGGATCTTCTCTGAAGCTCTATTGCTATAAAATGGGGGACAAGTGGAGCTAAACTGGTTCCAGGGAGCCTATTGCTATCTAGCAGAAACTTCTTTTGCTCTGCCTAAACAGCTTCTGAGTCATGAAAAAAACAGCCGGACGCAAAGGAGGCTATTTCTGTACTCAGCAAAATGGCGAGTGATCTTCTGGACCCATTGAAGTCAATGGCAAAACTAATTCTGACCACCATTGAAGTTACTGTCTCTTAGAATGATATGCCCATGCTGGTGACATTCCTAAATTATCTATTTTTCCAGGTTGTCATTGAAAACTTGGTTGTTTTTTGAAAGAAAGGCAAATTGAAAAGAAAAAATTTCAATTAACTGTTACTTTTAAGATTTGCCAAGTGTAAAGGCATAGAGCTTCAAAAGCCTCATTTATATAAACCGATCCTATGCTCTGTTCCACCAGGCCAATTCCATTAGCTTCAAAGGAATCAAACCGATGTAAAGCTGGTGTAGCAGAGCAGAGAGTCAGGCCCAAAGTCTTAAAACAGTCACTTGATTTCCATTTCCACTCATCCACAATACCTTGCTTTTATGTTGTTCTCCTTTCAGGGCCTCGTTCTGTTCTGTTATGTTTATTTAGATATGGTACAATCTTGATTTTTATCTTGCAATGCAAAATTGTTTGCACTAAGTAAAAGTGTTTGATCACAGAACATAACTGTTAGCATAGATTTCTTGTTGGCAAGGTGTCTCTGAAAACCACAATGTGTCTTGTGCTTCAGGAGAAGTTTGCAGTACCACCTGGCTCTGGCTGTCAGTATGAACGAATTAGCAGCTTGCTTTGTCTGGCCCTGAAAGCAAATGTCACTGCAAGTACCTAAATTTGCACTCTTTTTGGTTGTGTTCAGAATTCCCATGCTGTTTATCCCATTTACCTCCTTTTAGTTTTATGGTTTAATCAACAATTTTATTTATTTATTCTGGTAGTGGGACACTAGTCTTGCTAAAATATTTACTAACATTATTTGTGAATTTGACCCCTTTCAGCTGAGAGAACATTTTTCAGGGCCAGCTTTAAAAAAGTGTGTGTCTGATTCAGACCGAGAAGATTTGTATTCCCAGCTCCCAGATGAGTCCCTTATTCACAAGGCTATACTATCGTATTTTTTTCTCTCTCTCTCTCTGGCACAATGAATGTTCAAGTATTTATACAAAATGGAACAGCCTTAGCAAGAGAGTGAGAGCTACCCACTCCACAATAGCCAGTAGCTTGCTGGTTAGGGCGCTCACTGGCATGAACTCAAGTCCTTGCTCCAGAGTTGGGATTCAAAACTGGATCTTCCACAGGTCACAAGTGCCCCAACCACTGGGCACCAAGGGTTAAGGCAACATGTGCACACACACACAGTTCTTTTGTGAAACTGACTAGGCTCTTCTGACAAATTCCAAACATGTTCAGAACCAAGTACTTGTTCTGATTTTCCAGTTTGCTGGCAGAGCAGAAAAAACAATTTGGCCAGTTCTACTGTTCAGTTTTATTATTTATGCAGTACTATAGATGTTCATGGCACTTTGAGGCAGGCAAGACAGATCCTTGTCCTAGGCTTACAGTTGACCGCAAAAGACTGATTCACCTGAAAGGTGTGAGGAGAGCAAAGGTAATCAAAAGGAGGGAGATGCAGCATGAGGGGACACAGTGTATAGCTGCGAGCATGAGAGAGGAGGGGAGCTGGAGGCTTTCTAAATTTCTTGCTCCTTTTTCTCTTTAAGTTACTAGATTGGAGTGGCCAAACTGTGGCACGTGAGCTGCATGTGGCTCTTTTACAATTAAAGTGCAGTTTGCAAAGCCCCCCAAGGACCCCCTATTCTCTGCCTACCAGACTGTGGAAGGAGCTCAGGGTTTCTGACCTGTGGCGGGGAGGTGAGGCTAGGGGCTGAGGGAGGGCTTGGTGCACCTGTTGGGGCTTGGGGCTTCAGCCCCGTCAGATGCACCCCAGGTCTCAAACTTCTGAAGATTGTCATATGCGGCTTGGAGGGTCATTAAGTTTGGCCAACCCCGTACTAGATGCATAAGGGTTTTGTATCGGATCAGTCAAGCAAAGTTTTCAGTGGCAATTGGAATGAGAGTGTGGCTGAGTGAGGCACATAAAGATGGGAGATGGTTCCATGTGTAATGGCAGCAAGAGAGTGAGTGCTGGGCAGATACAAAGGAAGCAGTTGGGCAGGAGGTTAGAGTACATGTGAGGGAGGCAGGAGATATGACTGTGGAGTATTGGCAGGAATGGATTTCTGGTGGTCTAATCACAGGATGTGCAACTAGTGGGGTGAAAGCTGCCCTCAGTCTTCATCAGGCAATATCTTGGAATTTGTGATCAGGGTTGTGACTTTGCAAATGAAAAGGAAGCAACTATCTTGAAACACTTAATTGGTCAGTAGATCGGGACATGGGATAGTGTCATACCACAGACGCACTTCAACCCTGCGCACCCCCATCTCTTCAGATTTATGTTGTATTTGCCTACTTCAGTGCTTAATAATAAGTTAAAAAAGGCAGAGAACAATTTGTGCATGAAGCCATTCCCCCTCGAGCTGTGATCTAGTCAGTTTAGAAATTAAGAAACATTGTATCCTTTAGGAATCCTCTATGGCAGGGGTTCCCAAACTGGGGGTCAGGACCCCTCGGGGTCATGAGGTTATTACATGGGTGGGGGGGGGGTCACGAGCTGTCAGCCTCTACCCCAAACCCTGCTTTGCATCCAGCATTTATAATGGTGTTAAATATATAAAAACATTTTTTTAATTTATAAGGGGAGGTCGCACTCAGAAGCTTGCTGTGTGAAAGGGATCACGAAAGTTTGAGAACCACGGCTCTATGGGAGAACGCCGGGTGCTTGTGGAAAGCTATCAATAACTTATAGGTGCTACTTTTCCATCCAGGTTTGTTCTTACCCTGTACTCCAGCATGGGACATGACCCTTTAATGTGAAGTACAGTCAGAACTGTAATCCTGGCCATTAAATATCTCATAGCTTTCTCACAGGAGCTGGGTTATTTTAGTCCCATTGTCCTGGACAAATTTTACCCATTGTATTATATCTACTGTACCTAAATTTTCCCCTGTAGTTTCAGTTGGATAGTCCATAGCACGAAAGTCAACACAAATGGTTAACAATTTGTACGTATTAACTTCTTGAATCAGGAATGTCCTGGTAGGCTATTCACAGCAAAACAATGACTGCATAAATCTCCCTCCACTGTGTTATAGACTATATTGCATTTAAATGCAGGGAAATTAATTGCATAAGAAGCTAAGATGACAGGAAAAGCCTATAATAGTTTATCACATTCTGTGGATTTTATGAGTGTTATATATTTAAGTTATACAAATTGTATTTATTCTATAGGCTTCACACATTTATAATTCTTTTTTTTTAAATAGGGCTGATGAGTGTTTCAATAAAACAGAAACCCTGTTGTTTAAAAAGGAAGCAAAGGCATGCAAAGGAGGTGCCTTCAACATAATGGACAACAGCAGAGTTCAGATCTCATGAAAATACTCCAGTTACGTGGCTACTAATAGCTAAATTATTAATGCAGCATTGATCAAGGAAGAAGCTTTGGACCATTGGCTATCCTTTTACACTGGCATGTTAATAGCTGGAATTATAGGAGTGTCATTCCGTATGGGGCCTTTCATAACACAAACAGGCTGTCTTTTCAGATTCAACGGAGAGAACATGGACTGAGTTTCTAGTGTTGTTTTAGCAAAGCTCAGTTTCCTAATTCTTGAATGCAAGGAATTTACATTTGGAAGTAGACTGGGATAAATAAGGAGCGAGGGACAGAAACAGTATCCTCTTAGGTATCTGGAGGTGAATCCGAAGTTGAATTAATTAGTCTAGGATGAGCTTATGAGGTCTCCCTTTAAAAAAAACAAAACAAAAAAAACAAAAAAAACCCCTAGAACAACCTGCCACATCAGATAATGTAAAATAATGGGTTATCAAACAGGATCACCTTTCTTTCTCATGTTCATGAATCCGGTCTTAGATAGTGCTACGTATTGTTTCCTGTCGGTGTCACAATAGTAGAGCCATCCTGTTGCGTTGCTGCGAGAGGGTGTGCCCAAGCATTAGCCTTTACAAAAAGGAAACTGCCCCTTTTGAAAATTGCCCTAAAGGACAGAAAATCTATTTTAATTAAGAACTTGTTTCCAGATTCACAGTGAAATGTTGCCTGCTCCCCCAGATCCATAGGCTTATGTTATCTAGGTGCAGAGAGACTTTGTCTTACTCCTTTGTGGACAGATACTTTGCATTTATAAGACTCCTTTCAATCCTGAAATGCTTTTCTTCACATCGTTCATGGTGGGAAGAGAGGGGTGAATTAGAGGAAGTTGTTTCTAACTGACTTCTGTTAACCACTGGAACAATTTACCAAGGACTGCTGTGGATTCTTTATCATGGGCAATTTTTTACATCAAGATTGAATGTTTTTCTAAAAGCTATGCTCTAGGAATAATGTGGGGAAAGTTCTGTGGCCTGTGTTATACAGGAGATCAGGCTAGATCAGTGGTCACCAACCCGTCGATCACAATCAATTGGCTGATCCTAGAAGATCTCCCAGTCGATCATAATCTCTGGCGATGCAGTGGGGTTGCCGCTAAGGAAGGCTCCCTGCCTACCCCAACCCCACACCGCTCCCGGAAGTGGCCAGCACGGACCCGGAGGCGGTGGGGCAGGGGTCTCCATCTGCCCACTGACCCTCTCTGTAAGCACCCTCCCTGCAGCTCCCATTGGCTGGGAACAGGGAGCTGTGGCCGATGGGAGCTGTGGGGGTGGTGCTTGCAGAGAGAGGCAGTGCACGGAGCCATATGCCCCTCGCATTCCCCTCCCAAGGGCCGCAGGGGTGCGTTGGCTCCTTCCCGGAGCGGCGTGTGGGCGGGATAGGCAAGGAGCCTGCCTTAGCAGCAGCCACACTGCACTGCCAACCTGGACATGCTGGAGATAAGTGCTTCCCAGCGGGAGGCCACATCCCAGCCCTGAGCCCCTTAGAATCATAGACTATCAGGGTTGGAAGGGACCCCAGAAGGTCATCTAGTCCAACCCCCCCTTCCTGCACCCCAACACACTGCCCCAGCCTGGAGCCCCCTCCTGCACCCAAATTCCCTCCCAGAGCTTGCACCCCTCACCCCCTCCTGTACACCTGCTCCAGGCTCAGCCCAGAGCCCCCTCCGCAGCCCAGTGAAAGTGAGTGAGGGTGGGGGACAGCGAGCAATGTGGGGGGGATGGTGTGAGCAGGGCAGGACTTTGGGGAAGGGGCGGGGTAGATCCTGGGTTGCCCTTACATTCAAAAAGTGATCTTGGGCATAAAAAGGTTGGAGACCACTGGGCTAGATGATCACAATGGTCCCTTCTGGCCTTAGAATCTTTGCCCCTTCACATTCAGCACTCAAATATATATGCCTTACCTTTAGCTTTCCCATTCACTTTTTAATTGGTTTGTCTCCCTTTTGAATTGCATGATCTTTGTATGTTTCTAAAGTGACTTAATAAAATACAATAATCTTTTAAATTTATAGTGGGGCCTTTTCATCCCAAAGCACTTTTACAAATTACATACAGGGGATCACTTCACCCGCCTGTGAAATCTGCAGCTGTCTAAGAAAAAAGCATATCTATTTCTCATTTTTGCCAGTGCACAGATCAGAAGCTGTGAAACTGCCCTGGAGGTTATTCCTTGCATGTGGCAGCTCAACAGGAGGGCCAGTATATTACTTGTCTTTCTCCCTCTTTTAGAAAGCAAGATTAATTTTGGTTTCAGAGACTTCCAAGAGAAGGATCTCGCCCAGGAAGAATGATTATTTTTCTTGTGCGTGTGAGGCGGTGGTGGTATTAACTTGCTCTCTGTCCTTTTCATTCATGAGATGGCGTTTGTGAAAGGAGAGTACATTACCCAGTTTTCTTTCTGCGTTGTGTTTGGGGCAGGCTTTCAAGACTCAGTTTATCTCTAATTTATGCAGTATGTTACGGGGAAAATATTCTTGGCAGTAGCAACAACTGTTGTGGGGCTGCAGATAGTGCACAGGGTTAGCACTGGGACACAAAAGTTCTTTCTTGCTGGGTCTAAGTGGGCTCAACTTGGCAGCGGCTAAGGCCTGGATTTTCAAAGGTGCTTAAAAGAGTTAACCAGCCAACTTGTTTAGGCCCCTTTGAAAATCCCAGCTCAAATGTTTATTTTCTGACCGTTCTTTGGGCTTATGTGATGTGAGTTGGAACTGGATTCAAACCATCTGCTTTTTTTTTATGTCCCACAAGTAATCATCATGTTCACCACGAGTAGGCAGTCTCGTAGAGAGCCCAAGGATGGAATGGCCTTCAGAATCTGAACTCCTGCCCCTGTGACAGGGATGCTGCCCACTTGTACAGTTGGTGGTGTTGGGAAGGCTTTCACTGCTGCTGCCCATGCTGTACCTGGTGTGTTGGTGGTGAATTTTGGTGGCAATGGCTTTTGGTCCAACACTAAATTTATTTTTAAGAAATCTGGAACATAGCATAACGCCTACTGTGCACTATAAATTTTCACTGTTGTCTGTATACCCTGTAGCAGGAGGAAATATGTATGTGTTAGGAGTAGTGGAGAATCATAGTTGGAGCCAGTCCTTTCACAGATTCTGCTGCATGTAAAGGTTGTTTAGACAAACCTGCTATTTATTTTGAAAGTGTTTTACTCTCTGTCACCTTTTGGGGGATTCCCAGTTTTAACTGGACTGGCACTGGTGCTAACAATTCTTTGTCAGGTTGAGATTGGGAGAGCAATTATTAAAAATCAGCTTTGGGCAAGCTGTACTTTTTATCTTCTTCTAGTCCTACTTTTTACAGAGCAGAGAATAAACAAACATCTAGAGAAGTATGTTTTTCTTTCCTGATTAAATTAATGCATTCCCTGTCAGTAAAGGAACATGTGGTGGGTGAGATCCACCCTGCTAAATTTATACCCTGTAATTTTTAGACATTCAGTGGCACTGAACTGGCAGAGTGGTGGGAGCCAATGCTACCTGCTTTGCAATTATATCTGCTGGGTTGGTATTTATGGAAGAGAATAATTAGGGCAATGAGATCACAAATTAGAATTAACTCTGGGTGGCTGGATCCTAAAACTGTTGTTTCATTGGTGTGTTCATCAAGTTTCCTAGATTGTAAACTTACTTAGAAGCCCCAGTCATTCTGATTCTAGGTGCTGCTGCAATACAAATAATAAGTATTTCGTTCATAGGCACCCTGAAATTAGGGGAAATTACAAACTTGTGCAACATGGGAGCCTAGATCTTGATTGGGGGCTTTGGGTGCTACAGTAAATACAAATATCACTCTGACACATATCCCAGTGGAAATAAAATCTATATTTAGTAGAATTTCTATTTTATTATATATATAATAAAATAGAATATATATATATATATATTTATTTTAACAGAATGTTGACTCTGGGGGGAGTTCTGCAAGTCTTGATTACATGGTGGTCCTTCATTCCTAGACTTATAGAATCCTTTCATGGCTCAAGCCAAGGCTTACATTGCTGTGTAGATATACCCAGTGTCTCCATTGCTCCCATGGGGAGACGATTCCAGCATCTATTTGAGAACATTAAAACATTTGCACTTCTTTGCATTCTAAACCATCCGCTGCACAACTTTTCTCCATTATTCCTCCCTCTGTTATGTTGCAAAACACAGCTTTTGTTGAAAATGCCACAGTCTGAGATCCATATTTTTATATCGCAATGTACTGCATTACTTTCCTGTCCGCTTTGAATCTATTTTAATATACAACATACCTGACTTGCTGTAGTCGTATTTGTTGGGAAGAATTGGTCACCTATGCTATGCAAAAAGTGTAGGCTCCTCATCTCTTCCCCCACCCAAAGAAAAACCCTTGATGACAACCCCACGTTAATTTCCATGTGCACAGACTGAAACCACATTCCATTGTAATGGAGATGTATAATTTTCCTTCAAATAGGGCTTCTGTTAGAATGACTAAGTGGAGTAGATTAAACTCCTGAGAAAAGAATGAGTCTTCAATTTCAATATAATCCCAGCTGTGTATCTTCATAACAGTGCGTTCTTCCCATTGACAAAATGCAAATGCCATTCATTTTTCTGTACTGATTTGCATACAGAAATCAGGTGAAATCTAATCCAGGCAACAAATGCTGAGTCACTTTATCTTCTGTATGTATTTTTTAATATTACTGTATAAAGCACATCGAAGAACTCCATTTGAGAGAAAAATCATGTTTTTGGAAAGGTGGTTATAAACTTATTTTTCACTTGAAGTGATTATTTTCTAGTTGTCTGGCAGTGATTACAGGGATTTCCCAACTTTTGAATAAATAACTACTTATCTACTTTTTTCCTATTTACCAGTAACTTGCTCTAGGGATTGCCTTGGGGTGGGGGTGGGGGACCTAACCAGAACTTCAAGAACTTGGAATGTGAATGGAGTGCTTTCTTAGTAGACCTCCAGGAATCTGTGGTCTGAAGAGACTTTACTGTTGCTTTCAGTAGTCCTGCAGCTCTAAAAGGCTTGTGTCCTGTGAGGTCACAGTTGGACTGGACGTATTTGTGAGCAAAGGTCTCCAAAGTGCCTTTGTGAATGTGAAGTGTAGTCCTTGGCATTCTAAAATGTAACTTTTGGCCTCTATACATGATTCACCACATCTTGGATATAGGCAGGTTTGGGTAGAATGAATGATTAACGGACTGGATCTCAAACCTGCTTTTGCTCTTGAATACAGCTTTTGAACACCTTGATTTTTGTTCGTTTAAAAAAAAAAAATCTATGAAACCTGTCACAATTCCCTTGTAATTAGAAAGGAAGATGAACAAAGCTGATTGACTGCACGTTTTCATTGCTGATGAATTTGGCCGATAAGCAAATTGTGGCCCATCTGCCACAAAGTTCATAAGCACAATTTGCTTATCCAGAACAAACAAATGTTGGAGATTTGTGTCTTGATTTTTGCTCACATACTCCTAGTTCTATGCAAACTTGATGGGGCACTTGATGAGATGTTAGTGCAGTCCTCAGCACGGCAACATTTGTACTTCTGATTTAAAGGATCAGGTCATATTGATCAAGAACACTCATGGGTGTGGTGTGGGATGTGTGCAAATATATACTTTCCTTTTTTTCTCAGTATTACTAATTTATATTATGATAGGATCCAGTGGCCCTACTCAGAATCTTGGTCCTAAATTACACTCATCTTGTTTTGAAACCTCCTTTTGCTCTTTCCATCCTGATTTATTTTTTTAATTATTTTTATTTTGAAGTATGGCACTTGGGAATCATAACAATGCAGGCCATCGGCCAATGCCAGTTCTCCCCTGTCACAGACACTGAAGTTTCTGGCTACTCTCCTCTTCTTAACCCTTTCACTTGCCCCAGTGACCGTATCCATCCTAACTCCTGATCTCTCTCGCTCCAGCTCTCATCCCCTACCTTACTCTTGTCCTTAATCTTTCACGCTCCTCAGGCTTTTTCGCCTCACAATACAAACATGCTTCAGTAAGTTTCTCCCATATTAAAAACACACCACCCTTTGCCCCACTTGCCTCAACTACTGCCCTTCTCCCTTTAATTTCTGAGCTCCTTGAACATGCTGTCAGGAGTTCCTCTCCTCCAATCTCCTAAGAATGGCCATACCAGGTCAGGCCAAAGGTCCTTCTTGCCCAGTATCCTCCTGACAGCGGCCAATGCCAGGTGCCCCAGAGGGAATGAAAGAACAGGTAATCACAAAGTGATCCATTTCCTGCTGCCCATTCTCAGCCTCTGGCAAACGGAGGCTAGGGACACCATCCCTCTGCATCTTGGCTATTAGCCACCTATCCTCCATGAACTTATCTAGTTCTTTTTTGAACCCTGTTATAGTCTTGCCCTTCACAACACTGTGGACAACACTACCATCCTTCCTGTCACTCAGGGCATCCTCTATTACTTGGACCTCTCTCTAGGTCCTCACATCCAGACTATAGCTAAATCTTATGGATTCTTTCTGTGTAACACCCTAAGAGCAAGTCTACACTACAGCACTACATCGGCTCAGCTGCGCCACTGTAGCGCATCTGGTGAAGATGCACTATGCCAATGGGAGAGCACTCTCCCTTCGACATAATTACTCCACTTTGGTGAGAAGCAGAAGCTATGTTGGCAGGAGAGCGTCTCCCGCTGACAGCGCCGGTGTGGACAGTGTGAAACTTGCGTTGCTTGGGGGACAGGGCCTTTTTCACACCCCTCCGTGACGTAACTTACATCAGCTTAAGTGGCAGTATAGCCCTGCCCTAAGATATGGCCATTTTTATCCATCCCCACAGCTAAAACTCTCATCATCTCATGTCTTGATTACTGCAATATCCTTCTTCCTTACCTTGACAAATGCAATCTTGCCCCACTGATAACCATTCAGAATACTGCTGCAAAAATAACTTTTCTAGCCCATTGCTTTGACTGTCACTCCTCTCTGAATCCCTCCACTGGCTCCCCCCCCTCTGGTGTATCAAACATAAGCTGCTTGTCGTCACTTTCAAGGCCTTTCATGGCTGATCCTCTCTTCCAATATTGAAATGTTGACTCCTGCCTGCAATTAACCCATGAAGCCAGCCTCCATTGCCCGTTTGCTAAATTTTCAAGCAAGCACTTTTCTCCCACACACTTGGGAGGAGCTCCCCGTAACCATCTGCAAAACTACCTCATTAGCCTCCTTCAAAACCCTCCTTCAAGCTTTTCTTTGCTGTGATACTTAAAAAAACAAAACAAAAAAACAACAACAACCCCAAACCAAGCAAGCAAACAATGGGACAATGATTAGGCAGCTGATGTGCTGAGACCCACTGCCTGTCATGCTTTCTGTATCCGTCCGTTGTCCCTTGTATTATACTTAGACCGGGAGTTCTTTGTGCAGGGACTGTCTTTTTGTTCTGTTTGTACAGCACCTAGCACAATGCGGTACTGGTCCATGACTAGGGCTCCAAGGCAGTATTGCAAATCAGAGGAGACATTCTTTACCAAGCATTCATCTGTTCCTGTAGGTAACGCTCTTGCAGCGTTGCTACACTTGCGAGTTACAGCGCAATAAAGGAGCCCCAGGTGCACTAGCTCACTACCCGTCCACACTGGCAAGGCACTTAGAGTGTTCTGACTCTGTGGCTACAGCACTGCTGGTACTCCACCTCGGCGAGTGGAATAATATTTGCTGCGCCCCCTCTGGAGCACTGCGGCGCCAGTGTGAACGAGGTGTTGCATTACTGCGCTCTGATCAGCCTCCAGAAGCATCCCATAATGCCCTTAAGTCAAGTGGCCACTGTTGTCATTGTTTTTGAATCGCTGCAGGAATGCGGATATGCTCTTTGAAAGCTCTGATTCTGACAGCTGGCTGCTTATCTGCCCTGAGACAAAGCAACCATTAGTGTAGAATGCTGTGTGTGAGAGAGAGAGAGAGAGAGGGAGGCGGGCGGGGGGGAAGGAGGGAGGTCTGCTGCTGTCTGAACTTACAAGACAGCATGCTGCCATGCTTTCAGCCCCCCAAAAACCCACTGTGGGAAGAAAAGCACTATAGAAATGCTAACTATTACTAAAACTGTAGCATGAGTCTGCCCACTGTGTAAAAGGGATCAGGGGAACATTCCTCTGGCTGTACTGTTGTCTCATGTCAACACTCCTGCCATGTCGCTTGCATTCTCACTGCTCCTCCTCTGCCTCCCCCAACTTTTTCATGTGACTGCACATCCAGTCATTAGTGCTGTTTACGTACAGGAGTTCTGTACAGCAGGAAACCTGTGCCAGACAATCAGGTCACTACTCCACAGGCCTTGTGATATAATGTTCCTTATAATAAACATAGAGTGTTAACTAGTCACAATAATAAAATGCTTCACAGAGTTGATGGAGATTGCAGGAGATTTTTAAATTAAAAGAAATCAGCCAAGAAGTTTGATACAAGTTAAATTGTAATTTAAGTGTGTTTAACTTGTACAGTCTTATAGTTGATGCCTGCTATGCTTCTGGAATTCCTTTTCAGCACAGTCCCTTTTCAAGTATTTGTTATATCACACAGCGAGCGGAATCTATTGATGTTTTGGTGGCAGTTGCGGGAATAAAGGTATAAGCAAAGCACTTTGCTCTGACTGGTCACAACAATAGCTGTGGGATTTTTCTCATGTGACATAATGAAAATGGACAAATCTTATTGGCTGGTGAGTATACTTGTCCTAGGGTTTGTGTGATTAATTGCTATCAATGAAACCTTGGTACTACTTAGGGCATGTCTACACTTAAAATGCGGGATTGGCGCAGTTGCATCACTATGGCGCTTTAATGAAGACATTCTATGCCAACGGGCGAGAGTTCTGCTGTCGGCATAGTTTATCCACCTCCCTGAAAGGCAGTAGCTATGTTGTGGGAAAATCTCTTCGGCCAACATAGCACAGTCTACACAAGGGGTTAGCTCTGTACAACTACATTGCTTGTGGGTTTTTTGCACCCCTGAGCGATGTAGTTATATAGGTCTGTAGTATAGATTGGACCATAGAAATGAATACAAACTTTAAAGCAAGAAAATCTGGTCAGCAGCAGTTCAAAGGGCGTGCTCCTGCAAGATGCCCAGGACCTTGCAGGATCAAGCCCCAAAAGAGTATCTATCACACACCATCTTTTTTATAATTGTTTGAGGTAATGGCTCAATCTTTTGCAGTTAAGGAAACATAAAGCTTACTGTTAAAATGTAATTTTTCTACATTTTTAGAAGGGACCCTACAATGAAAACAGTTTAACACTCGGTCTCTTTCTGTGTTATCAAAAGCACATAGATGATTCAAACAGAATTTGCCATATTTATGATTTTGTGCATACATTAATTGAATGCTAAATGTACTTTAGGGATACTATGAGCTTAAAGTAGATAAACTCCAGGTATGCAGTTCCTTGTGCAATTATTGGTATATTTTTCTTTCCCCTATCCTTTTACTGGATGAGGTGATTATAAAAAAAAAATGAATAATAATAATAAAAAAAGCTTTAAGGCCAGTGTTCATGCAGGGTTTCTCCCTTCCAATTCTGCAGCATGTTTTTACATGTTTGTTCAAGCTTGAAATTTATACCTACACATACACATCTAAAAAAGATGCTTAAATATTCATGTTTTATAAAAGATAGTCAACAAACAAGACTAGAGATACCTGTTTAGATTGCAAGTTTAAAATGTTCCTGTATGCAAGACCTAATGCTGTGTTTTCAGTTTCTATGTTGCATACTGCTGAGTCAGCAGTTTGTGAAATAGATATATTTGACTGTTTTTCGAACAAGATCGGTGAGTTATGTGAAGCAAGAGGAAGACCAAGGACAGGATAGGCCTATTACTTAATGAGGATGGAAAGACAATAACAGAAAATGCAGCAATGGCCAGTGTTAAATGTGTGTTATAGTTAACATCCTTAGATAGGATATGAGGCTAAAATAGGGAAAGAACAAGTTTAAAATTACTTACACAAGTTAGATGTCTTCAAGTCAGCGGGGCCTGATGAAATACATCTTAGACTACTCGATGAACTGGCTGAAGAGATTTCTGAGCCATTAGTGGTTATCTGTAAGAACTCATGGAGGATGGGCGAGATCATAAAGGACTGGAAAAGGGCAAATATAGCACCTGTCTATAAAAAGGGGAATAAGAACAACCAGGGGAATTTATAGACCACTCAGCTTAACTTTGGTACCTGGAAAGATAATGAAGCAAATAATGTATAAGCACCTAGACATGAGCGGTGGGTGAGCCCCTGCTTTGGGGAGGCTAGCCTGCCGGCCCCTCCCCCTGCACGCTGAAGCCTCGAACCCCTGGCTCCCCTTAAAAGGAAAAGTCCTGAAGGGTTCCCCAGACTGGAGGAGTCCTGGCCCGCCCGCCCCAGCCACATCTGGCCGATCCCTGCTGCTGTCATCCCTCTCAACCCACTGCCCTCCCCCCTGAGTGCAGCGCCTGCCCCAATGCCACCAGAGTTGGGCTGGGTCAAGCCGCCGGCCCCAGCACCAGGCCAAGCCTCCTCAGTCTGCGGGCTCTCTGCGTCGCTCCTCGTGTCGCTGTCCCGAGGAGGAGGGACATGGCAAGCAGTGGGAACCTTTGGGGTGGGTTGAGTGAGGAGACGGGGGAGTCTCAGAAGGGGCAGGGCCTCCGTGGCTCAGTTGTCTGGGCCCTGGGTCGGGTCCCCCCCCAAGTTATGTAGGGTGTTCTGTTTTGTTTCGGTCATCCTTCATCTCAAAGATGGCTGGATTTTGGTGAATAAAGATTGTATTGTGTATGTGGTTTTGTGAAGCACTTTGATTCTTTGAGATGAAAGGCACTGTGTGTAAAATGTTAAATATATTTTAGTGTTCTGTTGGTATCTTGTCTCTTTCCTAAAGTGTTTTGAGATTCCTTTTTTGTAGAGGATATAAATACAAAACCAAATTCTACTGAGTTTAGCATGTTTGAATATACAGAGGGAGTTGTTGAATTTTGTGAGTTCAGGCTGCCCTGCTGTTAAGATGCTCATGCTGTGCTGTTTTGTGTTGTTGTGTACTGTAGCATATTGCCAACATCACTTTCACACCCTGTCATCAAATTCAGATTTAAGAAGTTAAACTAAAACATTGATTTCTAGCCAAAGAACTTTTTTGAAAGGGATATATTTCAGACGCTGGTAACATGAATGCCATCAAAACAAAATTATGTGGGACAGTTATTCACTTAGGACTTAGCACTTTGATATTCTATAAGAGTGTAAACCAAGCTCTTGGCGCTAACGAACTGAGAAAGTTGGGGCAGTGTCAGAAAAGGGTAAATCTGCTCTACAACTTAGGAGGCCATAAAGTTCACAAATGCTGTAGCTGAACTTCCAAAAGATGAATCTGTAAGGCGGAGCCCTACCACCTTGAGGTGTTGACTTGTAAGCAGTGAAGTTAAAAAGGAACCGTGCTTGGGTAGTGCTCCAGTATTTGGGGTGGTATTGGGGAGTAAATACTACTTCCTTCTGAACTAGTACCCATATGTGATTTTGAAGGACAGTGTGCTGCTGGAGATGCCATCTTTTGGAGATATAAAACTGTCCAAACCATTTGTGGTCATTAAAGCCTTCAGATCTTTAGGGGACGTCTACAAAGCAAATAAACACATCTGGCTGGTCCAGGTCAGCTGACTCTTGCTGGCAGGGCTAGGGCTGTGTAGACATTTGGTATCTGGGATTCTCCCCCTTATGTGGCGTCTCAGAATTCAGGCTCCAGCACAAGTCCAAACATCTACACAGCAATTTTACAGCCCCGTGAGCCTCAGTCAGCTGATCTGGGCCAGCCGCAACTGTGCTGTGGGTCTTTTATGCCAGTGTAGACATACCCTTAATGACATGTAAAGCTCTATGCGGTTTGGGCTCTGGCTGTCTGAAGAAATGGCCTTTCTTCCCTGATAATTCCACTGCAGCTGAAGCTAGTAGAGGAGTTTGAGGAAAAATCCCCTGCTTTTATTATTGGCAATCAGGATCCCATTGTGCTAAGGTCTGTATAACTGCATAGGAGAAACTATTCCTGCCTCAAATTGCTCACAGTTTGAGGCCCTGTTTCAGCAGGGAACTTGTGTGCCTAACTTTAAGCATGAGTAGCCCCCCTGAAGTTGATGGGAATACTTACATGCTTAAAGATAGACACAAGCTTATGAACCTGAATCTGGGTATAGTTTAAAAGTTTGTAGCCTGTTATGGTTAGGGCATGTCCTTCTATTTTGGATTTTTATTCTTGGTTGTGCTACTTTTTCTATAGTGCCTACAGGTAATGGTTAAGAACTTTCAAAAATATGAAGAAGAAATAACTTAAGAATAGAAAAGTCAGTTTGCTTAAAATCACTGAAGAACCTGGAGAGGTTTGAAAAAAATAACCTGGAATGCTGAGCTTGCAGCAAGGGTGGGAGGGCGTTGTGGAACCTTGGTCTGTAATCAGCAGGTGGCTTTCCATTATGAGTGACATTTATGGGGGAAATCCATTGCAAATATCACCTAGTTATTCAAATTCCCATTACCCTCAATGGGTAGAAGCCATGCCATACTGTCATTCCTGCTTCATGGGGATAATCTTGCTGTAAGCCCCAGTGTCTCCCATTAGTGGAGGCTGTTAGTGTAACAGAGCTGCACATTTCTTAAGTCTCCAATGACTGCAAGGGATCATGAGCTTTATTCTTCAGGGAGAATAAGCGTTTAACTCCTTTACCCCTGAGTTCTTTTTTATGACAGCCAAAATGCACTATATATAGTTTTTAGGGGTTAAGATCTTAATTATGCATAACTCTGAAAGACCCAGTAATCTTCTGGCTGCTTGCCATTCTAGTCACAGTTTTTAGTGATGAGTGTATCACCTCTCAGACGGCAATTAAAATCCTGTGGCTGGCTCATGCCAGCTGATTTGGGCTGGGGGGCTTAGGCTATAAGGGGCTGTTTAATTGCGGTGTAGATGTTTGTGCTCAAGCTGGAACCCAGGCTCTAGGACGCTGCGAAGTAGAAGGGTCCTGGGGCTTGGGCTGCACCCCGAGCCCAAACATCTGCACCGCAGTTAAACAGCCTCTGAGTCCAAGCACCGTGTGCCTCAGTCATTTTAGTGTAGACTTACCCTAAGAGGCAGCTGAGCCCATTGGGTAGGGCACTAGACTGGGACTTGGGAGACCTGTCCTTGACCTGCTCTGTGACCTTGGGCAAATTTTTTAATCCTGTGCCTCAGTTTCCCCCCAACCCTTCCCTGTCTTGCCTATTTAGCTGTAAGATCTTTTGGCTGTCTCCTGTGTGTATGTACAGTGCCCACCAGTGTGGATCTGGGTCTCAGTCAGAGAACCTAATTACTACAGTAACACAAATAAATAACGTGATAGTGACAGCATACAGCCTGATGCTGGAAGGGAAAGAAATTGAGGGAGTCAATCTTTCTAACTTTCACTTGAGCAATGCAGAAGACCCTTTTGCCACGTTTTCACAGTATTTTCACATTGCAGTAGCCAGGCACCAAAGTCAACAGGGTCTCTCTCCATTGCACAGGATAAGCAGACTTCTTGATAGTAGATCACGTGCCCATATCCTATGAGGTGCTGAGCACAGTTCCCTACCATTGCTGTGATTGGAGTTGAGGACACACAGCAACTATCAGGATTATTGCTCTATGTTTGTGCATCTGTCTAGTGCCAGATATAAGCAGTATTGACTGGTGGCATGTCTTTAAATAGATTTAATTTCTTCATCTTCAAGGCTTGTTAAGTCTAAACTCCTAAGTCAAATTTGCACACACTCTATTTTGGCTTTTTGCAGCTGAAACAGGAGTTTCTCTCAGTTGTATCGACAGTACAAACACAAATTGCATCATCTTAAGACAGGAAGGATAGTCTTGTGGCTAAAGCATAGGACTGGGATTCAGGACTCCTAAATTCTGTTCCTTGCTGTGCTACAGATTTGTGTGTGACCTTGCAAAGTCCCTTATATTTTCTGTGCCACTGTTTACAAATAAAAATGAGGGTGGCACCTCCCTCCTAGTGGTTTTGTGATGAATTCCTTAAGTGCTTGGAGACCCTCGAATGACAGATGTGCTAGAATTTTGGCATATTTATCCTTGCTGTCTTATAAGGAAGAGACCTGGTTGGATAACTTAAAAGTTTAATAGGGGCAATGTCTGACCTTTCCTTTCCATTGATTTCTCTCCTGTTTGTCACTGCGGATAACATTCCTTCCTACAGTCCTGGCAACCATGTCAGGAGCCAGTTTGGTAATTAAATAAGAAGCCATTTCCCCTCTCCATGCTTTGCCTATTCTGTTTAAAAAGTTTTATATTGGTTTGGTGTCACCTGTTGCTACTGTGTGGGCTGTTTACAAATAGTCAATGTCCTTCTTTCCCCCCACCACTAAGCAGGCCTCATGAGCTTTGGCCATATGTGTTTTTGTCTGTATCCAAGCAGAAGTAACAGCTGTAGTGGAGACAGCTAAACTCAAGGCTGGGGATTTCAGCAGAAATCCCCAGCTGTGAAGCCCAGCCATGCAGTATTGTGGGGTTTAAAATAGGCCCAGTGGTCATCAGTTCAATCCTTGTACAAAAAAACTCCCTGTCCCAATCACTCCTCAGAAAGGAGAAGCAAATCTATTCATTAACTAATATCTTAGTAGCACATTTATTTTAGAAAGATCCTCAAGTGATGTATACAGTGTGAACACACATCTTTGTTCCCAGCTTTGAAATGCAGCCATCTCTGGGGTGGAGTATGTCAGCTGTTTAACATAGCAATGCTATATGATGATGCTTAGAATAGAAAGTAAAGAATATAGAGTGATCACCTTATGTTTATGGTAGTGCTGATGATATGGTGGGTGCTTTCCAGACACGCAAGAAGGAACAGCCCCTTGCATTGAGGAGCTCCCAGGACAGACATCCAAGTAGGTGGAGGGTAGAGGAAAGGCCACAACACACAGGGAACAAACAACAGATTTAAAAAAAAGAGAAAAGTCAGCAAGATTCAGGCAACCCAGCAGAGATGAGTCTTTAAAATAGATTTAAATGGTGACGAGGTTTATGGCTTAGTGGATGAGCTCAGGAGGTCAGTGTGCCTAGGGGGCTTTATAGAAGAAAGTCAAGAGGCTGACCAACAGGTGATGAAGTTGGAAATATTTGAACTCGAGTGGGGGCACAATGTCACACTCTACTTGTGAGGATAAGAAGGGAATATGTTGGGTTTTCTGATAAGCAGTAGCCTGATTTTTCTTGCCACTTCACTTACAAATTCTTTATAGCTGAATACACCCTCTTCAGAAACTAGATTGTTGCAAAAATGGTAAAATTCAGTGCTTTTGTATGTGTGTGTTTTGTAAACGTTGATTGTCAGAGTATTTGTCTCTGTGACCTTAAATGTGACTTGTTGTAAGAGATCTCTGCTTTTGAACTTGTATGGCTAGACTTGATCCATTCTGAGGTCATGGAAATGCTAAAGATCAAATACAGTGGTTCTCCCAGCTGTGGTCATGGGTGGCCAATTGTCTGTGGACAAAATATTGGGGACAAGAGGGAATTCCTTAAATCTGAGGTTTTACATCTCTCCCTTCTGTGAATGCATTACTTACGAGTTGACATTATGTTATACCTGTCCATCTGTCTTCACAAGTAGCCCCCACAACTTCTACTGTTGGATGCATCAGAAATGTAATCATCAGGCAATTTAAGTGGTGGTGGGTGGGAGAGAGGAATTAAAATTGCTTAGAGATTAGGAGTCTTCAAATAATCACTAGCAAGTGTCCTTTTCTTTGCTTGTGACAGATGGTTTATGTGCTGTTGATGGATCCAGAGAGAGCTAGCCTGTCTCATCCGTCACTTCTCGGAGCCAGTTTGGAAGTACATTGGGATGCTTGTCTTTTGTTCTGCCAATGCCTGTTTGGCAGCAATGCAGACAAAAGCAAATCCAGCTGGAGTCTGGGCTCTACAGGGATTTAGGAGACAGGTTGACAAACAAACAGCTGTAGACAAACTCATTGGGTGGCATCAAATGTAATTATTTAAGAAGAAATGGAAAGGAAAATGAGTTTTTGTTTGTATTTTTACTTTATTTACTTCTATAGTGCTTTTAACAAGGGATTTCAGTGTGCTTTACAAACTTAGAGTAATTCAGGACCCTGAGTAATAGGTGTACTATCTCCATTGTACAGGTGGGTAAACTGATGCAGAGAGGTTAAGTGACTTGTACACAGAGAATCAATGGTAGAGCCAGGAGCAGAACCCACAGAGGTCCTTATGTTCAGTATTCTGCTATGAGCACAAGTGAGCACTGCCTCCCCATTTCGGTATACTGAGTGTTAGGAAGTCTGATGTTTATCAGTGTTGGGAGGAGGAAAGCAAGAGAGGTAACAGGGCCTAATTGGTTAGTTCTCTTGCTCTCCCGTGGACAGTATAGAGCAGTGGTTCTCAACCTGCGGGCTGCTTGCTGCCCAGTCAGCACACAGCTGCGGCCCATGTGACATCCTCATGGCCATACAGGTAGTATATATGTTGTGTGGATGCAGCCCATGTAACACATGGAGAGCTGCATATGCAGCCCACAATGGTAAATAGGCTGAGAACCGCTGGTGTGGAGGCTGTTAGGTGCTTGCATGATGTTGTCCTGAGTCCAATCTGATGAGTTACAATGCATTTATATCAGCGCTTGAGTGGAACCAGAACACGCTATTGAGAAATGAAACGGGGTGGGGGCATAGAAGGCTCAGGACCCTCCCCACAGGCCAGCTGTGAGCACAGACCTGGCTGCCTCCACTTTCTCCCCTCATTCATACTTGAGACAGCAGTGCAGGCACTCGAGGTAACAAGTTGGGGCACCTGCATCCCACGCAATGGGGGAGCCCCACTGGTGTTCCAGTACTGTGAGCTGGGAGGAGAGGACCCAGCATTCCTCCAGCCCCCTGGCCCAGACAGGGCAGCAGGGGGGAAGGAGGCTGCAACATGGATGCAAGCATTTTCCACGGGCAGCTGGGGTCCCTCAGTGCTGCACAGTATCCCTGCCTCCCTTGTGCTCTCTGGGCTGTGCATTGCCCTGGCACCAAGGGCCCGTCCCAGCACTTTCAGCTTAGCACATCCCCAGCCCATTACCTACTGTGCAGACTTGGCTGGGAGGGGAGGTAGCAGTTGCTGGGTGTCTGCTCAGAGCTGGCCATGGGGGCCTGATTTCACCTCCTGTTTTTTCCTGTCACTTAGTGCATTGTATCCAAGCCTGGTACTATAGGAATCCAATTCAGTCCTCCATGAAGGAAGAGATCTGATTCACTATGATTAAACTGACCCCTGCTGACCCTTGTATGTTAGCAACAAGAAGATGATCAGGGAAAGTGTGGAACCCTTACTGAATGGGGGAGACAACCTAGTGACAATGATGTGAAAAAAGCAGAAGGACTCAATGCTTTTTTTCCCCTTGGTCTTCACAGACAAGGTCAGCTCCCAGGCTGCTGCACTGGGCAGCGCAGTATGGGGAGGAGGTGAGCAGCCCTCAGTGGTGAAAGGGTAGGTTATGGAGTATTTAGAAAAGCTGGACATGCACAACTCCATGGGTCCGGATCTAATGAATCCAAGGGTGCTGAGGGAGTTGGCTGATGTGATTGCAGAGCCATTGGCCACTGTCGTTGAAAACTTCTGGTGATTGGGGGAGGTCCCAGACAATTGGAAAAAGACAAATATAGTGCCCATCTTTAAAAAAGAGAAGAAGGAGAATTCTGGGAACTACAGACCTGTCAGCCTCACCTCAGTCCCTGGAAAAACCATGGAGCAGGTCCTCAAGGAATCCATTTTGAAGCACTTGGAGGAGAGGAAGGTGATGAGGAACAGTCAACATGGATTCACCAAGGGCAAGTCATGCCTGACCAACCTGATTGTCTTCTATGATGATGTAACTGGCTCTATGGATATGGGGAAAGCGGTGGACGAGATATATCTTGACTTTAGCAAAGCTTTTGATATGGTCTCTCTCAGTATTCTTGCCAGCAAGTTAAAGTATGGATTGGATGAATGGACTATAAGGTGGACAGAAAGCTGGCTAGATCATCGGGCTCGATGGGTAGTGATCAATGGCTCGATGTCTAGTTGGCAGCCGGTATCAAGCAGAGTGCCCCAGGGGTCTGTCCTGAGGCCGGTTTTGTTCAACACAGTCATTAATGATCTGAATGATGGGATGGATTGCAGCCCCAGCAAGTTCACGGATGACACTAAGCTGTGGGGAGAGGGTCCAGAGTGACCTAGACAAATTGGAGGATTGGGCCAAAAGACATCTGATGAGGTTCAACAAGGACAAGTGCAGAGGCCTGCACTTAGGACAGAAGAATCCCATGCACTGTTACAGGCTGGGGACCGACTGGCTAAGCAGCAGTTCTGCAGAAAAGGACCTGGGGATTACAGTGGACGAGAAGCTGTATATATGAGTCAACAGTGTTCCCTTGTTGCCAAGAAAGCGAACGGCATATTGGGCTGCATTAGTAGGAGCGTTGCCAGCAGATCGATGGAGGTGTTTATTCCCCTCTATTCAGCACTGATGAGGCCACATCTGGAGTATTGCATCCCGTTTTGGGCCTCCCACTACAGAAAGGATGTGGATAAATTGGAGAGAGTCCAGTGGCGGTCAACGAAAATTATTAGGGGGCTGGAGCACATGACTGATAAGGAGAGGCTGAGGGACCTGGGTTTATTTAGTCAGCAGAAGAGAAGAGTGAGGGGGGATTTGATAGCAACGTTCAACTACCTGAAGGGGGGTTCCAAAGAGGATGGAGCTAGGCTGTTCAGTGGTGATAGATGACATAACAGGAAGCAATGGTCTCAAGTTGCAGTGGGGGAGCACTAGGTTGGATATTAGGAAAAACTATTTCACTAGGAGGGTGGTGAAGCACTGGAATGGGTTACCTAGGAAGGTGGTGGAATCTCCATCCTTTTGAGGTTTTTAAGGCCTGGCTTGACAAAGCCCTGGCTGGGATGATTTAGTTGGGGTTGGTCCTGCTTTGAGCAGGGGGTTAGACTGGATGGCCTCCTGAGGTCTGTTCCAACCCTAATCTTCTCTAATTCTATGAGTCAAAGATGTTGACCCAATGGACATAGAATCATAGAATAAAACATAGATAAAACGAAAATAAATAAATAAAAACATCGCTCTGGGAGATTGATTAGATTGAAGCATTGGGTTTGGAATACCTAGACTCCTGAAACACAGGTTAACATCAGTGTTAACTCAGCCTTTCCTCCACGGTGGAAGTCTGAGTGTTTGTCTGTACTGCAAAAATAGCCCCACTGTGTTGAGTCTCAGATCCTGGGTAAACTGACTTAGGCTCCTGCTACGGGGCTATAAACAGCAGTGTAGACACTTGTGCTCGGGCTGGGACCAGGCTCCAAAACCCAGTGAGTTTTAGAGCCCGAACCCAAACATCTACACTGCTATTTTTAGCCCCATAGCATGAGCCCTGCGAGCTGTAGTCAGTTGACATGGGCGTTGAGACTTGCTGCCATGGATCTTTTTTTGCAGTGTTACTCATGAAGGCATTCTGCGCCAAAAAATTAAAAATTCTGTGCACAATATTTTAAAATTTTGCAAGTTTTATTTGTCAATAAACAAATGCAGAGCTCCAGCATGGCAGTGGGGAGCACAGGTCACTGGCTGCATGAAGGTGGGAGATCACCCTGCTGCCTCCCTGCCCCGGGACACGGACTCAGTGGTGAGGTTGCACCTGACCCTGACATAGCACAAGGCTCGGGCCTGCCCCAAAAACATCCTGGGGCCCTGCCTTTCTGCGCCAGGCTCACCAGGTATGTGGAGGCAGATTTAACCAGGCAGATCCAAGTGTGAAGGGGCTCAGTGAGAGGGTTCTGTGTGGGACAGTCTGGGTGCAGGCAGATTGTGGGGGGGATCTGGATGCGCGGAGGCTCATTATGGGGGTTCCAGGTACAGGGCAATGGGACTCTGCAGGGGCTTCCAGTTGAAGGTGATTGAAGCTCAGCGGGGGAGTCTGGGTGCTCGGGGAATGGGCCTTGGTGGGGTGGGGGTCTGGGTGCAGTTGGAGATGAGTGATGTGGATGGCTTAGGGCGGTGCTGAGGGTGGGGCTTGTCAGGGTGGGGGTTTGAGTGAAGGGAGCTGAGTGGGGGGGGTCTGGAGTGCGGGGGTGGGTCTGGAGGCAGCAGGCTTCAGATGTAGGCGTTGAGGTTCAGTGGGGTGGGGTTCGGGTATTGAGTACTAGTGAGGGTTCTGGGTGTACAGGGTGAGGCTTGGCAGGGGTGTCTGACTATGGAAGGTCTGGCTGCATGGGGATTGGGAGATGGGGGAGCAACTCCCCATACAGTGATCCTCTTCTCCACCCCCTCCCCCCGCAGCTGAGGAGTGATGAGGGCAGGAAGCAGGGCAGTATTTGGGGGGAGGAACCTGGGGGAGGTTTCTGGGGGTGGGTCTGACACAGCCCCAGCCACTCCTTGCAGGGGAAGAGGAAGTCCCGTCCTCTCCTGCCTCCAGCCTAGCTGGGACTAGCAGCTGATCCCAGCTCAGGGTAGGAGGCACTGGGTGGGGTGTCTCCAGCCGTGTGGTTATTTACCTCTCCGCCGACTGCACTGGGTGCCTGAAATGATGTACCTGCGCTGCTAGGGAGCGGTGCGTGACTTGCAGCTTCCCTTTGCTTCCCTGTCAGAAAGTTATTTTTCTGCAGGGAAGCCAGGAAATCTGCAGGCGATATGAATTCTGCGCACATGCAGTGATGCAAAATCCCCCAGGAGTACAATGTAGACATACCCTGAGTTTCACCATATTTACTGTGTGCAGATATTTTGGAAGAGACCTTATAAACTCTGACCTACTCTAGGTGGATGTTTAAAGGTCTTATTGAACTTCCTGCAGAAGTTTGTCCTGATATCCTTGGCCCAAAATGTCACTTTCTCTAGTTATTGCACTGTACCTTTCACCCCAGAGGTGGCTGCATTTCAGTGGCGCTAGATGTTCTGTAACTTTTAACGGGTGTTGGAACCTTTGAGGCTAAAGGTATCCTGTCAGAAGTATCCATTTCTGTCTGTGATGATAGAAAGTGGAATGCTCAGAAGTGGCTTGTTTTTTTGGGGAAGTGGGGATTGCTGCTGTATTCTTCAAGTTTTTATTTGCAAGTATTCAATATTTAGATGCCAGCGTTTTTGGAAGTAGCTGTTTAAACCAGACTGGTTTCCCTCATCCAATCCCCTTTTAAAATGAAACATGAGGCCTTTTTCATTCAGCCCAGATGGTATGCTTTTTTTAAAGTGAGCAATGTGTTGCAGTGAAAATGGGCCACTTTTGCTTTTCTTCTTTTTTTTTTTAACTGAACATATCCATGCATCTAGTGTTTAGTTTGGATTCAGAACAAGAGAGGCTGCAGGGTAAGTATGTCAGCTATTGGAAAGCTTACTCTGCCAGACTGAAGGAATTTCTGCCATTGCCAATAGGCTGCACAAAATCTGACATCTATATGGACTGTATTTTAAATGCTGGTTCATCCCTACAGGGAATTAAACTGGGTGATATAATTTGGTCCTTTCTGTGGCACCCCACTCTGAATTATTCAGTAGGCTGTGCCTTGGGTGAAGTGGAGGGCAGTCGGCAAGAGCATCACATTCCCAAGGGTTGAGAAGCAACAACTGGATTGAGGATCTCCTTATGGGCTTTGGGGTTTTTTGAAGTTGATTCAGTAGAAGGGAGTGAAGGGAATTTTTAAAGCCAGTAAGCAAAAAAAGAAACGTAATGTAAACTATTCCACACGTGGAATTGTTTTAACAACTCCATGTCCACAATTGGATTATTTAGAGGTGGAGTAATCTGAATAATGAATATCTAGATACATTTAGTATATGATTTAAATGTTTCAGCTCGTAACCTCTGACTTTTCTAGCAATTGATAAGGACCATCTTAGAAAGCAATTGGTTGGTGGTCCAGGTTTTGGACTGGAATTAAGGAGATCTCTGTTCTAATCCTACCCCTGCAACAAACCTCTTGTATGACTTTAGGCAAATAACTGAATCCCTCCGTATCTCCGTTTCCCCTTTGGTAATACATCCCTTCCTGAAAGGGCGGTTGTGAGGATAAGTTCAGTGAGTGCCATAGAACAGTCTATAAATATTTTACTGGGCAATGGATGGGATTTGATGGATGTTCTCAGAATGTTCTAGTCTATTCAGGAAAGGACAATTATAATCTATTTATGAAAGTGGGATTGTAAGAATGTTCAAAGGTTTCTCTCTTAATGAGATTTCCTTTAGTTATGTTTCAGAGTATCAGCCGTGTTAGTCTGTATTCGCAAAAAGAAAAGGAGTACTTGTGGCACCTTTGAGACTAACCAATTTATTTGAGCATAAGCTTTCGTGAGCTACAGCTCACTTCATCGGATGCATACTGTGGAAAGTGTAGAAGATCTTTTTATATACACACAAAGCATGAAAAAAATACCTCCTCCCATCCCACTCTCCTGCTGGTAATAGCTTATCTAAAGTGATCACTCTCCTTACAATGTGTATGATAATCAAGGTGGGCCATTTCCAGCACAAATCCAGGGTTTAACAAAAACGTCGGGGGGGGGGGGGGAGAAAAAAAACAAGGGGAAATAGGTTAGCTTGCATAATGACTTAGCCACTCCCAGTCTCTATTCAAGCCTAAGTTAATTGTATCCAATTTGCAAATGAATTCCAATTCAACAGTTTCTCGCTGGAGTCTGGATTTGAAGTTCTTTTGTTGTAATATAGCAACTTTCATGTCTGTAATTGCGTGACCAGAGAGATTGAAGTGTTCTCCGACTGGTTTATGAATGATATCTGATTCTTATAATTCTTGACATCTGATTTGTGTCCATTTAGTCTTTTACGTAGAGACTGTCCACATGACGGCATATATCACATTGGTGGATGTGCAGGTGAACGAGCCTCTGATAGCGTGACTGATGTTATTAGGTCCTGTGATGGTGTCCCCTGAATAGATATGTGGGCACAGTTGGCCAGTCCTTGCCTACAGACAGCCCCCCAACCTGAAGCAAATACTCACCAGCAACCACATACCACACAACAGAACCACTAACCCAGGAACCTATCCTTGCAACAAAGCCCATTGCCAACTGTGCCCACATATCTATTCAGGGGACACATCACAGGGCCTAATAACATCAGCCACACTATCAGAGGCTCGTTCACCTGCACATCCACCAATGTGATATATGCCATCATGTGCCAGCAATGCCCCTCTGCCATGTACATTGGTCAAACTGGACAGTCTCTACGTAAAAGAATAAATGGACACAAATCAGATGTCAAGAATTATAACATTCATAAACCAGTCGGAGAACACTTCAATCTCTCTGGTCACGCAATTACAGACATGAAAGTTGCTATATTACAACAAAAGAACTTCAAATCCAGACTCCAGCGAGAAACTGTTGAATTGGAATTCATTTGCAAATTGGATACAATTAACTTAGGCTTGAATAGAGACTGGGAGTGGCTAAGTCATTATGCAAGGTAACCTATTTCCCCTTGTTTTTTCCTCCCCCCCCCCCCCCCCCCCCCCCCCCCCCCGATGTTCTTGTTAAACCCTGGATTTGTGCTGGAAATGGCCCACCTTGATTATCATACACATTGTAAGGAGAGTGATCACTTTAGATAAGCTATTACCAGCAGGAGAGTGGGGTGGGAGGAGGTATTTTTTCATGCTTTGTGTGTATATAAAAAGATCTTCTACACTTTCCACAGTATGCATCCGATGAAGTGAGCTGTAGCTCACGAAAGCTTATGCTCAAAAAATTGGTTAGTCTCTAAGGTGCCACAACAAGTACTCCTTTTCTTTTAGTTATGTTGTAGCTTTGAAATGAGTCTGAGGAACGTGGCCAGTTTATTTTCAGGAAAAATATAAATAAAACTAGCAGCAGATGTTGGGCTTTCGACCCTCTCCTCAATGGGCTCCAGAGTCTGTAAGACCACTGTCTTTTTTGTGCCATGTATGTTGGAAATGCATCTGACAAGCTTTCTTCCTCTGAAATTCTGTGATCTTTAGAGAGGGAAGATGGGTCTGTGGTCAAGGCAAAAGTCTGGGAATCAGGAGACCTGGGTTCTGTTCCTAGCTTTCCCACAGACTTCCTGTGACAAGTCACTTGCTCTGATTGTGTCTACACCAGGATTTTAATTTCAAATGGGCGTGCTCCATGTGTGATTTGAGAACAGTTAGATGACATGGTGGCAAAAAACAGATGAAACGTTTCTGTAGCTTCCTCCGATGCTGTCATCCATGGATCTGCACCTTTTGGGAATGGCAGATCAGAAAAATCCTAATGTAGACCAGGTTTCTGTGCCTTAATTTCCTCTTCTGTGAAATGAGGATAACACCCCTTCACAGTGATTAACAGCTGTAAAACATTTTTGCTCTTTCCATCCCAGGATCTCTTTAGAAATACCTGTCATTGTTATAATTAAATAGCAACTGTCTACCAAAAACGTGTTCCCTTGATGCGGTGCTGACCTGCAAGGGTGAGCCCTCTCTATAAAATGTATATTTTAAAAATCCTGCTGAATCTTAAATTGCTCGATGCTGTATCATAAATCTAGGGAGAACACCGATCAACTGTACCTTCACAAGGAGAAAAATAGTTCCAGCTATCTTGTTTCATATTTCTTTACCTAGCTAAAGAAAACCTTAGTGGGTATGATTGTCGTAGGCTCTCTTCGGTTGCAGGTGTGTGTTGTATTATTAGCACATTGGTGGCTGTTTGCTAATAGAGGGTTGCTGTAATATTGACAGATTGTTTTCACCTTCTGCATTATTGCTGAGCAGGTACAGGTCAGTGATGAGAGAAAAGACCTGAACTGGGGGATTAAGGCCTGCCACACTTTTTGTGTCTATGGGTATGTCTGGCAGCGCTTTAACGTGGCTGTGTAGTCGTGGCTCCAGCACTGGGAGAAAGCTCTCCCAGCACTGTACTGTAACCACCCCCGTGAGGGCAGGAGCTCCCAGCGCTGTAGCATTATCTACACTGCCACTTTACAGCGCTGAAACTTGCATCGCTCAGGGGGGTGTTTTTTCATGCCCTTGAGCAAAGAGAGTTTCAACGCTGTAAGTGGCAGGGTAGACAAGGCCTATGGCAGTGCTCTATGGCTCTGCCCTAGTCGTGTGTGTGTGTGTGTGTGTTGCTGGCAACAGTTGCCGGCAATAGCTGCAGTCCAACTGGTGGTACACACAATTTTTCCCTGAAGGATAGCCCAGGACAAACCATGTTAAATTCTTGTTTAAAACAAATTATTCAGACCTGAACCAGAGTTGAATTGGCTTGTCCCATGCCACTGTCAGAAATGGGTGCTTTTCTTGGTTAAGACAAGGCTAGAGTGAACAGGCACTGAGCTGGGGGACTCTTTCCAGCACGTACTAAATAGCAGCATTTCTTCCCCGGGAGGTGAGGAGAGTTGAATCTGTTTCACTTGAACAGGAAAGCAACGGGAAGCAGGGAGTTTGAATGAAATGGAAGGTTTGGATGAAACTGGTAAAAACAGAAAAGGCATTGTCAGCTGTGTGGTCTGCTTGGGTCTGTTCTCAGGGGCGGCTGCTTCTTATATACAGCACTGGAGACAGAGCTAGGAGCAGAGCCTGTAGATAAAGCTGCCCAATCTGTCCCATTATAAGTAGGGCCCTACCAAATTCACGGTCCATTTTGGTCAGTTTAAAGGTCATAGGATTTTAAAAATCATAAATATCATGATTTCAGCTATTTAAATCTGAAAGTTCATGGTGTTGTAATTGTAGGGGTCCTGACCCAAAAAGGAGTTGTGGGGCGGGGGTCACGAGGTTATTGTAAGGGGGGGGGGTTGCGATACTGCTACCCTTACTTCTGTGCTGCTGCTGACAGCAGCGCTGCCTTCAGAGCTGGGCAGCTGGAGAGCTGCTGCTGACAGCAGCTCAGAAGTAAGGATGGCATGGTATGGTATGGCCACCCTTACTTCCGTGCTGCTGCTTGTGGAGCGTTGCCTTCAAAGCTGGGCGCCTGGCCAACAGCCTCTGCTCTGTAGCTGCCCAGGTCTGAAAGCAGCGCAGAAGTAAGGGTAGCAATGCCGCAACCCCCCTAAAATAATCTTGTGATCCACCACCCTTGCAACTCCCTTTTGGGTCAGGGCCCCCAATTTGAGAAATGCTGGTCTCCCCTGTGAAATCTGTATGGTATAGCGTAAAAACATGCAAAAACCCAGATTTCATGGGGTGAGACCAGATTTCATGGCCCTTGACACGTTTTTCATAGCTGTGAATTTGGTAGGGCCCTAATTATAAGACTGATTATCGGTCGCTTATAACTTTGCCAGTCTTTAACGCTTCAGGCTGAACGGGTGTCTGCTGCAGGCTGAATTTTGGTGGGAGGAAGTTTCAACAAAAACAGCTTAGCCATTTGCAAGAATAAAATTAGGGAAAAATGCTAGGGATTTCTGGAAGAGTCTGAGGGTATGTCTACACTATGAAATTAGGTTGAATGTATAGAAGTCGGTTTTTTAGAAATCGGTTTTATATATTCGAGTGTGTGTGTCCCCACAGAAAATGCTCTAAGTGCATTAAGTGCATTAACTCGGCGGAGTGCTTCCACAGTACTGAGGCAAGCGTCGACTTTCAGAGTGTTGCACTGTGGGTAGCTATCCCACAGTTCCCGCAGTCTCCACTGCCCATTGGAATTCTGGGTTGAGATCCCAATGCCTGATGGGGCTGAAACATTGTCGCGGGTGGTTCTGGGCATATCCTCAGGCCCCCATTCCCTCCCTCCCTCCGTGAAAGCAGGGGCAGACAATCGTTTTGCTCCTTTTTTCTTGAGTTACCTGTGCAGATGCCATACCACGGCAAGCATTGAGCCCGCTCAGCAAACAGTCACCGTATGTCTCCTGCGTGCTGGCAGACGTGGTATTGCATTGCTACACAGCAGCAGTTTATTGCCTTTTGGCAGCAGACAGTGCAGTATGACTGGGAGCCGTCATCGACGTAGTCCTGGGTGCTCTTTTAATCGGGTGCCTGGGCAAACATGGGAGTGACTCAGCCAGGTCATTTCCCTTTTAAGTTTCATCTCGTGGTGATTGAGTCCTACCGGCAGTGCACTGTCTCTTAACCTCCAGCCAGCAGAAGATGATGGCTCGTCGTCATACTGCACCGTCTTCTGCCGAGCACCCAGGAGATGATGATGGCTAGCGGTCGTACTGCACAGTCTGCTGCCAGCAAGATGTATAAAGATAGATGGAGTGGCTCAAAAGAAGAAATAGACCAGATTTGTTTTGTATTCATTTTCTCCTCCCTCCCTCCCTCCCTCCCTCTGTGAAATCAATGGCCTGCCAAACCCAGTTTTGAATTCTATCCTTGAGGTTTTGAGCTCTATCGTTGAGGCGGCCATTCAGTTTCTCATAAAGCCACCCCCTTTCTTGATTTTAATTCCCTGTAAGCCATGTTGTCAGTCGCCCCTTCCTCCATCAGGGCAATGGCAGACAATCATTCTGCGCCTTTTTTCTGTGCAGACGCCATACCACGGCAAGCATGGAGCCCGCTCAGATCACTTTGGCAATTAGGAGCACATTAAACACCACGCGCATTATCCAGCAGTATATGCAGCACTGGAACCTGGCAAAGCGATACCGGGCGAGGAGGCGACGTCAGCACGGTCACGTGAGTGATGAGGACATGGACACGGACTTCTCTCAAAGCAGGGGCCGTGGCAATGTGGGCATCCTGGTGCTAATGGGCCAGGTCCATGCGGTGGAACGCCAATTCTGGGCTCGGGAAACAAGCACAGACTAGTGGGACCGTATAGTGTTGCAGGTCTGGGACGATTCCCAGTGGTTGCGAAACTTTTGCATGCGTAAGGGCACTTTTATGGAACTTTGTGACTTGCTTTCCCCTGCCCTGAGGCACAAGAATACCAAGATGAGAGCACCCCTCACAATTGAGAAGCGAGTGGCGATAGCCCTGTGGGAGCTTGCAACTCCAGATAGCTACCGGTCAGTCGGGAATCAATTTGGAGTGGACAAATCTACTATGGGGGCTGCTGTGATGCAAGTAGCCAACGCAATCAAAGATCTGCTGATATTAAGGGTAGTGACCCTGGGAAATGTGCAGGTCATAGTGGATGGCTTTGCTGCAATGGGATTCCCTAACTGTGGTGGGGCCATAGACAGAACCCATATCCCTGTCTTGGCACCGGAGCACCAAGCCAGCAAGTACATAAACCGCAAGGGGTACTTTTCAGTAGTGCTGCAAGCACTGATGGATCACAAGGGATGTTTCACCAGCATCAACGTGGGATGGCCGGGAAAGGTACATGACGCTCGCATCTTCAGGAACTTTGGTCTGTTTCAAAAGCTGCAGGAAGGGACTTACTTCCCAGACCAGAAAATAACTGTTGGGGATGTTGAAATGCCTATAGTTATCCTTGGGGACCCTTAATGTCATGGCTCATGATGCCGTACACAGGCAGCCTGGACAGTGGTCAGGAGCTGTTCAGCTACAGGCTGAGCAAGTGCAGAATGGTGGTAGAATGTGCATTTGGACGTTTAAAGGCGCGCTGGCGCAGTTTACTGACTCGCTTAGACCTCAGCGAAACCAATATTCCCACTGTTATTACTGCTTGCTGTGTGCTCCACAATATCTGTGAGAGTTAGGGGGAGACGTTTATGGCGGGGTGGGAGGTTGAGGCAAATCGCCTGGCTGCTGGTTACGCGCAGCCAGACACCAGGGCGGTTAGAAGAGCACAGGAGGGCGTGGTACGCATCAGAGAAGCTTTGAAAACCAGTTTCATGACTGGCCAGGCTAGGGTGTGAAAGTTCTCTTTGTTTCTCCTTGATGAAACCCCCCGCCCCTTGGTTCATTCTACTTCCCTGTAAGCTAACCACCCTCCCCTCCTCCCTTCAATCACCGCTTGCAGAGGCAATAAAGTCATTGTTGCTTCACATTCATGCATTCTTTATTCATTCATCACACAAATAGGGGGATGACTACCAAGGTAGCCGAGGAGGGGTGGTGGAGGAGGGAAGGAAAATGCCACACAGCACTTTAAAAGTTTACAACTTTAAAATTTATTGAATGCCAGCCTTCTGTTGCTTGGGCAATCCTCTGTGGTGGAGTGGCTGGTTGGCCCAAGGCCCCCCCCCCCACCGTGTTCTTGGGCATCTGGGTGTGGAGGCTATGGAACTTGGGGAGGAAGGCGGTTGGTTACACAGGGGCTGTAGTGGCAGTCTGTGCTCCAGCTGCCTTTGCTGCTGCTCAACCATACACTGGAGCATACTGGTTTGATCCTCCAGCAGCCTCAGCATTGAATCCTGCCTCCTCTCATCACGCTGCCGCCACATTTGAGCTTCAGCCCGCCACTTACTCTCTTCAGCCCACCACCTCTCCTCCCGGGCATTTTGTGCTTTCCTGCACGCTGACATTATTTGCCTCCACGCATTCGTCTGTGCTCTGTCAGTGTGGGAGGACAGCATGAGCTCAGAGAACATTTCATCACGAGCGCGTTTTTTTTTTTTCTTTCTAATCTTCACTAGCCTCTGGGAAGGAGAAGATCCTGTGATCATTGAAACACATGCAGCTGGTGGAGAAAAAAAAAGGGACAGCAGTATTTAAAAAGACACATTTTATAAAACAGTGGCTACACTCTTTCAGGGTAAATCTTGCTGTTAACATCACATACATAGCACATGTGCTTTTGTTACAAGGTCGCATTTTGCCTCCCCCCCCACCGTGTGGCTACCCCCTCAACCCTCCCCAGGGCTAACTGCGGGGAACATTACTGTTCAGCCACAGGCAAACAGCCCAGCAGGAACGGGCACCTCTGAGTGTCCCCTGAAGAAAAGCACCCTATTTCAACCAGGTGACCATGAATGATATCACTCTCCTGAGGATAACACAGAGAGATAAAGAACGGATGTTGTTTGAACGCCAGCAAACATACACTGCAATGCTTTGTTCTACAATGATTCCCGAGTATGTGTTACTGGCCTGGAGTGGTAAAGTGTCCTACCATGGTGGACAGAATAAGGCTCTCTCCCCTGAAACCTTTTGCAAATGCCAGGGCAAATTAATCCTTTCACATGCTTGCTTTTAAACCATGTATAGTATTTTAAAAGGTACACTCACCGGAGGTCCCTTCTCCGCCTGCCGGGTCCAGGAGGCAGCCTTGGGTGGGTTCGGCGGGTACTGGCTCCAGGTCCAGAGTGAGAAAAAGTTCCTGGCTGTCGGGAAAACCGGTTTCTCCGCTTGCTTGCTGTGAGCTAGCTACAACCTCATCATCATCATCATCATCTTCCTCGTCCCCAAAACCTGCTTCCGTTTTGCCTCCATCTCCATTGAAGGAGTCAAACAACACGGCTGGGGTAGTGGTGGCTGAACCCCCTAAAATGGCATGCAGCTCATCATGCAAGCAGCATGTTTGGGGCTGTGACCCGGAGCGGCCGTTTCTCTCTCTGGTTTTCTGGTAGGCTTGCCTCAGCTCCTTCAGTTTCACGCGGCATTGCTTCGGGTCCCTGTTATGGCCTCTGTCCTTCATGCCCTGGGAGATTTTGATAAAGGTTTTGGCATTTCGAAAACTGGAACGGAGTTCTGATAGCACGGATTCCTCTCCCCGTACAGCGATCAGATCCCGTAGCTCCTGTTTGGTACATGCTGGAGCTCTTTTGCGATTCTGGGACTCCATCATGGTCACCTCTGCTGATGAGCTCTGGCCAGCGTGGCAAGCTGCAGGTGACCATGCAAACAGGAAATTGAAATTCAAAAGTTCACGGGCCTTTTCCTGTCTACCTGGCCAGTGCAGCTGAGTTGAGAGTGCTGTCCAGAGCGGTCACAATAGAGCACTCTGGGATAGCTCCCGGAGGCCAATATCATCTAATTGCGTCCATAGTACCCCAAATTTGACCCGGCAAGGCCGATTTAAGCGCTAATCCCCTTGTCAGAGGTGGATTAAAGAAACTGATTTTAAGAGCCCTTTAAGTCGAAAAAAAGGTCTTCATCGTGTGGACGGGTGCAGGTTTACATTGATTTAAAGCTGCTAAATTCGACCTAAACTCCTAGTGTAGACCAGGGCTGATTTAATGAGAAAGTGAGGTAGGGATGGTGGACAGAGTCAGGGCCTGGCTGGGCAAGGAGCTTGAGGAGGGGCAGGGTAGGGAGGAAGACGGGGATGAAGAGAAGGAAATCCTCCATATCCCATCCTGTACTGTCGCTTGTTGTTCCATTTCAGACCTAAAATGGAACTTTGGAGGACTTGGCTTTCCCTTGGGGTGTGGGAGGGGGAACCCTATCCCTAAATCTTCATTTTTGACCTGCAAGCTAACCACTTTCCTAATAAGGTATGTGCATACTCCCCATATCATCTTCATTCATTGGAGGATGAATACAAGAAGGATGTGGATAAATTGGAGAGAGTCCAGCGAAGGGCAACAAAAATGATTAGGGGTCTAGAACACATGACTTATGAGGAGAGGCTGAGGGAGCTGGGATTGTTTAGCCTGCAGAAGAGAAGAATGAGGGGGGATTTGATAGCTGCTTTCAACTACCTGAAAGGGGGTTCCAAAGAGGATGGATCTAGACTGTTCTCAATGGTAGCAGATGACAGAACGAGGAGTTATGGTCTCGAGTTGCAGTGGGGGAGGTTTAGATTGGATATTAGGAAAAACTTTTTCACTAAGAGGGAGGTGAAACACTGGAATGCGTTACCTAGGAAGGTGGTAGAATCTCCTTCCTTAGAGGTTTTTAAGGTCAGGCTTGACAAAGCCCTGGCTGGGATGATTTAACTGGGAATTGGTCCTGCTTCGAGCAGGGGGTTGGACTAGATGACCTTCAGGGGTCCCTTCCAACCCTGATATTCTGTGATTCTGAGTTTAGCTCTCTCTGTGATGTTTGCATTTGTGAGCTTCAGTGCATAAAAATGCAAGAGCTTGACTGATATTACTGGTGAGAGTGCCTGGTTAAATGTAGCGCTAAACTTCTCCAAGATGCTTCTATCCTGCTCTTCAGCATTCCTGCCATTCTAGTACTGAACCCCCTCTCCTTGGCAGACTGCTTTAATGTGCCAACTGCCTTACTAGCATGTGAACAGATGTTTGCCAGGGGACTAGATTAGAAAGCTCACTTTTAATTTTGACTATCAGCACTGTATTTAAAACTGAATTGAAAGGTTAATATTCATTAACTAACATGCCTCCTAGCTTCGAGGTGGTAGGAATATGTTCTGCAGACACAATAATGATCAAACAAAGGTATGGGGATTTGGAGTCCAGTGTGTTGTGTCTCATGAACTTGTTAGACTGCAAATATTAGGAAGGAAGAGAAAGATTAAAGCTAACCCTGCTCTACTGGGTGGGAGTAAGGGGAGAGGAGGGGAAGATGGTGCTGCTGGAATGTGGGGAAATACTGAGCCCCTTTCGAAGCATTGTGAAGGGGTAGCCTGTTCGTTGTCTGTGTTTAATTTATCATTGACTGACAGTATTATCATTGGCTCGGCATGTGTTCTTTGTCTACCACAGGAATATGCCTTGTGAAGTTAAAGCAGGTCCTGTATATTGGGTGTTTGGTTTTTTTCCCCCCTTCTGTTACAGAGAGCCAGCTGTTGCCTGGGAATAACTTCACAAATGAATGCAACATTCCTGGAAACTTCATGTGTAGTAACGGACGCTGTATCCCAGGGGCCTGGCAGTGTGATGGGCTGCCAGACTGCTTCGATGAAAGTGACGAGAAGGAATGCCGTGAGTGACCCCTGTGATTATCTTACATGTTTTGTACCATGAGGCTCAGTTAGATAGCATTATTTGCATGTGTTGTGGTCTATGTTCTTCAAGTGATGAAGCATCTGCCTGACTTGTTGTTTGTCTTTTGTTGGTGACAAATAATGTACTGTTACAGTACCTTTTCATCCTGCTACTAGCCTGATCAGAGCCTTCTCCTCTGCCTCTCTTGCTATTTGGAATAGTTCCTGTATCTCCCCACCTCAACTCCCCACCTTATTTCAGATATTTGCTGAACACCCATCTCATGCTTCATCTGTGATTCTTAATTTTTTCTCCCTCTGATAGGCTGAACTCTAGAAGCAGCTTCAAATGATACACCCTAATCTTGCTGGCTTAGTGTTTCTAAAACATCAGACCTTAGTTGCAGCATCCTTTTGCCTAACCACGTTTTGTGGTTCAGGTGCAGCACTGGGCCTCAGTTCCTCATCCTGTAAATTGAAGATAATACTTTCTCTTAGTGATTTAGGTGTTAAGCTCTTAGTAAGACAGTTCGTGCCCCATGTGACTCTACGGCACCTAGCACAATGGGGCCCTGATTTCGGTTGGAGCCTCTGGGCTCTGCTGTAGGACCAGAGTGGCTTGGATTCCCTTTTGAGCTTAGCATGCTCCTTAATTAGCAATGCAGGAGTTGTCACTGGGGGGACATGACACTCCATACTACACCAACCTTCCAAGTGCTCCCAGCCCACAGGTTGCCGTACCAAAATCAGCATTTTAAAGCTAGTTGAAAGAAGGCATTTTTAAAACCTAAGTATTTATAGGACATGGTCTAGGAGGTTTTGCTGTCTATTGCCTGAAAACTGTCATTTCCCCCCAGATGCAAATATAGAGACTCCTAATGAAAGAGCACTGGGCTGGAGTTACCATTCATTTGTTCATGAATTGGTAATAGCCAAACGTGCCTCATCCCATCTCCATTCAAGTGCTCTCTCATTATGAAGAATTGGCTGGATCCAGTGTGAGGCAGGTGATAATGAACACAGTAACAGACGACAAAATTTAAATAGCTGCAAAACCAAAGTTCATAAAATCATTTTTTTTCCAGACTGATTGGAGTGAGTCACGCTGATCTAAGTTATGCTGCCACTGTGCATTTGGATGTCTGCAGAACTGTCCTCCTTTGTATCTCTTTTCATTTAAATAAGGACATCCAGTTTGATTGGATTAGCCAAGATTTTTGGCTGTGTCCCTTTAACCTGGCCCAAACAAAGAAGTAATTAGACCATTCTTCCATCTTCCCACACCTTTATCTCCTACCTGATCTCTTGCATAAATGTAAAATTAGCATGAAGAAGAGAGATTGGGAGAGCAAGTAATTCATATGCTGCCCTGGCCTGCTGTTGACAGGTCACATAAGCCAAAGCGGAAGGGAGACACTCATAGGTTTAGGGATTCAAATAAATAGACCTTCACAAAAGCGGGTCAGGTGACATATCCAGAGAGCTTTAGGGGAGCAGGGTTTTTCCTTATCCTAGTCTGGTGGCTCCTAGCGCAGTGCAAACTGCAGAGATCCTCGCTAAAGAACTGACTCCATCATTTACCCACAAGACGTGCTATTTACCTCAGCCCAGCCACAATCCCCTCCTGTGTCCATGGCTGTCCCTGCAATGAGGGCAGACATCTCACATCACTTCTACCGGGTTAGAGGCATCACACCTTTTCTCATCTGACACAGAGTCACTGTCTCTTTCTCTTTCCCCCGCCTCCTCCCCTCCCCCCAAGGGCAGGCGGTACATCATCTGTTGCTTGGGGTTGCCTAAGAAGTGCCTTTGATCAGTTGTGCATGATTATCAGCCAGTACTGATATGGGACCCCAAAAGGGTTGTATGAAAGGAGGAGGGTGGGGAGATGGTGGGCATAGCCTGTGACCAGTGGCAGACCGATGGGAGTTCTTTGACAGGATCATGGAGGGCCCAAAAAACTGAGAGAATGAGAATCCTAGGATTATGAAATCTTAAGTATAAAAATGACCATATCAGAACAGTTCCATCGTCCATCATGTCAATTATTCTGTCTCCAGCAATGGCCAATACCAGATGCTTCAAAGAAAGGTGCAAGAAACCCCAGAGAGGACAATTATGGAATAACTGGCAACAGGGGAAGTTTCTTCCCAACTGCCATCAATTAGTGGCTTATTCTCTGAAGCATGAGGGGTTCCTCCCTTTTTTATCCTATCTTAATACAGCTGTATGTGGTTCTTATTACCCCAAAAGCATGTACTCCTGTTCTGATCCTGTTGAGCTCCTGACCTTAATGATAATGTGGCAGAAAATTCCACAGGATAACTGGTGTGTGTGTGTGTGTGTTATCATATTTTCAAAATATTTCAGTAGGTTGGAAGAAAGGCCAGTTCCCAGGAGATACCAACTTAATTGCCACTGATTTGGTCCCTTTTCTTGACAGAGAGGATTAGAATTGAATCCTCAATTATCATCATTGACTCTAGAGATGGTGACAGTACTTCCAGGTCAGAGTTGAAACCTCTTAAGAGCCAGTCTTAGCATTTTGGGGTGGACCTGAAAATCTGCTTATTTTGGTTGGGGAAGGGCATAAAAACATAACTGACTCCTGTCTGCTGTGATCACTGTCTGCTTTGGTCAGAGCTACCTTAAGGATTATGGAGCAGAGGGTCAGTAAGATAACTTTGGCATCATTCCCCAAAGCATAATACATGTGATATGAGGAAAATGTTTTTGGGCCTTTACCACTCTCCTCTGTTGCTGCAGAAGCAGAGCCCAGATGCTTGTGCTGAGGTTCAAGAACAGTCACCAACATTAAATGTATATACTCATGCTGTCAGGCAGAGGTTCTGGAACAATTTTTATAGTGGGGGTGCTGAGAGCCATTAAACCAAACTATAAACCCTGTATATAATGGAAACCACTTCAAGCCAGGGGGTGCAGGAGCACCCTCAGCACCCCTACTTCCAGCACCTATGCTCTCAGGGCTTGAATTAATGCCTTTTTAAAGCTAATGTAGTTTGAAGGAGAGTGATCACACTGGAGAACAGCAGCAGCATTAAATAGATGGATCAGCTAGCTCAAGCTTAAATCAAGCTTAACTTAAGCTAGAGAGCTTAAATCAAGCTTAAGTGTTGGGTTGGAGCAACACTTGTTCTCTGAGCTTATCTCTGCAGTGAAGACAAGTTCATCAAGCAAGTAAGTCAGAGTTCTGAAGGACGCTAGGCTCTGGTCACCAAATGGTTTTGCTTACATGCTGATAAATTCTAGGGTCTCTTTATTCTTTTTCTTTGACTAGTTAACTATAGAACCCAGAGTAACCAACAACTTTATAATAATGTAGTTCAGAATATTCCATAACGTCCATGTTCCCATGAATGTACTGAATTATTAGCCATCTGCCAAAGAAGTAAAAATTAAAAGGGGGACAAAAAAACTGAATCAGCAAGCTAAAATTTACATGCCTTGCTCCCTCCTTCCATTTCTTTAGTCCCTTTTCTCTCTCCTGCCATGTGTGACCTCCTCTGTTAATCAGATCACTTTCCACATTTCTGCCTAAGGTTTCCCTTTTTGTTCCCTCTCCTCTAAAAAGCAGCACCTTTCTGTTCATTATTTCCCCTTCAACCCATCCTGTGCAGCCCAGCCCTTCGCCATGTCTAACTGTTTCTTGCTCTCTTCCTTCAGTCCTCGCTGGCCTCGGCTGTGATCATTCTGTGGTCCTCTGTTATGTCGGTGATTATATTTAGCACATATGGAATAAGTCATTGTCACAGCACTTCTATGAGGGAGGAGGATATTATCTCATTTAACAGGTGGAGAAACTGAGGGAGAGACAGTAATATGAAGCAATTCACCTAGAGGGGGAAACCTTGTCAGAACTTGGGTCTCATACTTAGTTCACTAGATCAGTGTTTCTCAACCTTTTTGATACAAGGGACCGGCTTGCTGCCTTCCTAAACTGTGTCAGGGAGGTTTCAGGGACCAGCACTGGTCCACAGAGCAGTCATTGAGAAACACTGCACTAGGTCATGTTGTCTCTTATTGCTAAGCTGCTGCTCCTTGTGACCAGACATCTCACTAGCTTTTCATTAGTCATTGGCTGAACTGCAGGCTGTTAGCCAGGAAAGGGGTTTGCAATGACCCTTAGCATCCGTGGCTGCCTGAGCAGTTGAAGATCAGTCTCCCTCCTTCTCCTCCTCTTCCCCCGATGATGGAGAATCCCCTGCAGTTTATTTTGCAAGGCTACTAGGCCACTCCTTTACTTGCAGGAAGATGGTGATTTTCAAAGGAAAATTGCCATAACAAACATGTAAAACCAATAACAGGGGTAGCATCCTCCAGGTTGTTTTCAGACCCACATACGCTTCATAATGGTTAGCTGAGATTACTTCTGTGAAGTACAGAATCTCAAAACCTAGGATGAGCTGCGGGAGCTTGGGGCTGTTACCTCTGTGGCTCCCAAAGTCCTCTCTGGCCACGTTAGCAGAGTGCGTTGCTTGTGTGCTCGCTGCAGGTGTTCTGAGTATAAACAGAGGGCTTCAGTCTCTGGGATTGTCAGTCTGACACTGTTCACCTCATGCACAAATAGGATCCATAAGTATATATTGGAGGGTTTGGGGGTGTGGAAAAGCTGGGGAGTTGCCTGAAAACAAATGGAACCTAAGGAGGAAAAAAAAAAGTTAGAAAGATGTTCATTTATTCTAGACTATTTGGAGATAGATACAATGGAAACCCCTAATGTTGATTCTATTTCAATGGAGATTTTATTTTAGGGCCAAATCCATGTCCCACTGCTGTCAATGGGAGCCTTGCAGTTAAATTCTGTGGAACCAGGGTACAGTCCTTCAAGTGGTTGCACACACACTTACCCGCAAGCCTGCATGTGCCCAGCACTCTGGAGCCAGAATTATCAGTAGCAGTGCCATTTTTTCCAAAACCATAATTTGTTCTGGAATCTGTATTTCCTGTCCCTTTTTCCCTTTGTTCTTTTTGTTTAAGATTTTGTTCTTTCTAAAATCTAATAAAATGTGAACATTGAAAATGGCTTTTGTCAGCTAATGAGCAACAGCTAGTAGAGGGATTGCATGTTGCTGCCTTTCTGTCAGCTAACGAGCAGCAGATGGTAAAGATTTGGAGCATGGCACATCATCTGAGTTAACTGCCTGACATGACAGGAGCCAAAATTAGGGATGTACCAAATACACAAATTGCAGCTTCTCCTTCATTCCTCTTACAAGAGAGCCATTTCTTTTCTGCCAGGTCTGTGTATGGAGCTATTTTTCTGTGAACCAACAGTGACACCCAGTGACAAGTCATTCTAATCTAAGCTGTGTGTGAGGGGTAGAAGGATTTAGAGGTTTTGGTCTGGAAAGTGACTGTGCAAAAATGTCTTTGGGTTCTGTGTGTGTGTGTTAGTGATTCCAGATCACACATGATTCTGTTTGCAAGTAAAGAGTGTTTAATTACCACCACTGCAAATTCAACTGAGGATCTGAAAGTCAAGTTGGGTTTATGCATTGTCACCAATAATAAAGATTCTGTAATTGGAACTTGGTTAACTAAGTTAGATGGATGACAGACGGTGCAGAATAGAGCCCAGACAGCACATGCTTAGCTAAGCGGGCCTCTGCAAGTAGTAAAAAATGTTGTCATGACTTCTGAACACACTCAGGAAGCAGAGTAAGAGGTGAGTATGAAGATGCCTTTTGAGAGTCACTTTTCTGATCATTAGCACACTTTACAAGTATGGATTTATTTAAACTGATGTGGGGAATAAAGCACCCTGGTTTTCACATTCCATGTTAGTTTTATACATTTTTCTGTAATTTCTCTACAGGTTAATTCAGTAATTCCATATAATCTGTATATGCACACTTAGAATTTATATAATACTTTGGTCCCATTTGTGGAGAGAAAAGCAGCTGCACAGCCCTCTGGAGAATACCCTGTTGCGGAAGGCCCCCTGGGAAGTGCAGATTCCCCTTGCAAAAAGTCCCCCATAGGTGGGCAGGAAAGATGGCTGGGGCCCTGGGAATTTCCTCGCTTTCCTAACCACACCAGAACAGGAGATGTGCAAGCTGCACTCGCCCCTGTCTCTGCACTGATACATGACTGGATCGGGGGGGCCTTTGTGCATGTGTTGGATCCCTCCCTATGCAGGTGTACATCAGCGCAGTAACTCCAGAAGTAGGTGGATTTCTGTGAGATGAGAACCAGGCCACAAGTTCGATATGCTGTTGGACAGCAAGCTGGAGTTATAGCTAGAGTTGAATGCTGTCTGTTTTCTGCACTCTCCATTACATAAATCACAGAATAAAACTATGCCAAAGCAAGAACCTGACTAAACAGCTACTTTCACCCTCTCTACAAAATCTTTTCTTCCTTTTTCCACCTGTGCGACACAGTTTGGGGTTGTTTAGAGGTAGCACGAGCCTTTGTCCTTTCCTTCCTCTAGACTTGTTGTAAGAACAGTCAGACCCACAGCTTTGTTGTCTGCCGAGGATAAATATCCAGTTTGTCAACTGGCCATGTTAATAATAAAAATAAAATATAAAATTGGGCCTTGTAGAGAAAGCAAATACTGGAATCTCTCTAAGCTATTTAATGACTGCATGTTACCATGATACAATTATTATGGCTGAAGTTATTTTGCTTGGATTTAGCCACCCTGCAGAGTCAGAGGCTAATGAATGGCTTTCATGTTCAGGAACAAAGAGCACAGAATAGCTCAGGCTGCTATCTTTTAAATACTAGGCTTTAGGATAGACATGCAGAGCTCAGTGCACTGGAAGAATTGAGATGCAGCATTTCGCTAATAAGAAATGTCTGCCCAATTCAGTGGTAACATCAGTGAGCCCCAAGGATTGTCTAAATCAGCTGAGATCTTCCTAAAATACAGCAGCAGTCCAAGAACTCCAATCAGACTAATCCTACCCATCTGTAAAGATTACTGACTCTGCACTGTTTAATATATCGATGGCAAAATTATGCTTCTTGGAACATCCATTAGCTTTTGATACTTAACATCAGTCTCTGCTTTATATGTATGTGTACATATGTAAATTATAATATACACACAGGCTGCTGTGGTTAAGGTGGAGCCTTGCATACTTGGAACCATTCTCTGGGCTGCACTGCCTTATTTAAAGATGAGGGCATCTACAGCCTGCTCCATTGTGCTGCACACTAGCTGCAGAACCCTGGCACTCTTGGCAGGTTGCCAGTGCAGCTGTCGCTTAGCTTAGGTTAGGTTAGGACTCTCATGTTCTAGTTAAGAAACTAGTGCAATCTGAACTATAGATATACCTAGATTTCCTTCTAGGTACCAGCAGTTGGGAGTCCTACTTCCAAATGCATGTGGTGATCTGATTCACTTCAGCACACTTGGTGCAAGGAATGTACTGACTGGAGTTGCCCTCCTGTGGATGTTGTATAAACATTAGTCTCAGGAACAGACATGTGCATCTTTCCTTCACAGCGAGTCATAGAACTGTTCGGTGGTTGTCATGAATTGAGTAGTGTGCCTGATTACCCTCCACTGGGTGGAATCAGCGCTGCTCAGCTGTTATAAATATACAAGTAAAAGAGTGCCAAAGTGACTTGGCCTAAACCACTTTTAAAAATGAGGCTTAAGCTTCTAAACTATTTAGACACGTTTGAAAATTTGACCCTATACTGCTAACAGCTCAAGAAAATTCTCCCTTACCCCAAAAGTAAGAGGGCCTTTGCTTCTGGGAAAGGATGAGGCAGCTTTCTGGTCTATCCTGGCTATCACAGCAGTTCTGGGTGGTCATTGTATGTAGCATAACCACGACAGTGGAGTCTTAGGTGGTCATTGACTTGTTTCATTACTGAGTGCTGACACTGAAGAGGACATAACCACTGCCCCCAAGGAGCTTACACATTTCTGAACAACCTAGAAATGGAATCTTGACAGACTGCAGGATTTAAACCAGGTGCATTCCTATTACTACAGATGAATGCTGACAGGTTACGTGGAATAGATATGATCTATGGGGTGGGGGAACGCTAGATTAACTGAGGAAGGGTATGGCAGGTACAAAGGACAAGGTTACATGTTGTGCAGATGAACACAAAAGAAGGGTATCATGGACTAGGCATGAGTATAGATGAATTGAGAGGAGGAGATGACTGGCTTTTAGTGTATGGAACATACCAATCCCACTGAAACTAGTGTTTCCTGATTTGGGAATGAATTCATTTTAGAAAACAGAACTACAGTTTAACATAGTTTCCATCCCAAACTACAACCCTCCCTGGGTCTTTCCTAAGGTCTTCAAATCTGGCACAGGCTTCTAATAAAACCTGTCACTAGGGGAACTTTTCTTGATTTTTTTTATTTTTTTTTTTTAATTTTTAATTGTTTTATTTTTTGCACATGAATGTAGAAGGAGACAGTCAAGCAGTGATGCCAGAATTAAGGAAGAGATTAGTGTGTTTAAGTACTCAAACTTTGAGGGTCCATGCTAGCAAAAATTAATATAGGTGCAGTTATAATGGATGATGTCTTAGTGGCCCAGGCTGAGTGTGTATAGCCAAATATTAGCTTTTTTAAAAGGTTTATAAGACCAAACAAGACCGCTTTTGATTTTCAGCCATGCTGACTTTTTTCATAGAGCTGGAATGTGTAGCCGAAAGTGATGAGTTGCTCTAGAAGTTTTAGACCCATTGAAGTGATGATAGCACATGTAAGATGATGGACATATAAGACATTAGCAACTTCTGCTCGTTACATTGATGACATCTAGTTCCACCATCACTACTTCCTCTTGCCCTTCTGCTGTCCCAGGTTTCCTGTGGACCTAGGAAGCATTACAGCAATAAGCTTGAAATGGTAAGTACCATTCCAGATGTGCCTACATGTTCCCAGAACCTTTTGAGAGTGGTTCATGCATTTCTTAAATTGAAGGAAACCTGGGGCTGTTTTTGTGTATTGGAAAGGGGGACACAAATGCTGCTGAACCCTTGTCTGCAAGTCATCAATCTGTCATACTACCGCTGTTTAGCTTATAGCACTTCATTCAGAGCACAGACTTCAGACCTGTAAGAATGTTTAGAAACCGAGTCCTCGTTAACAGCACAATAAATCTTTTGGCTCTAGTCTGTTTGGGCTGTCAAGAGGGCCAGATTTCTCCCTGAACTTTACAGTCCGGTGTCTGTGTGCAGCTCTACCTCCTTGTTCTGTGCACAACAGGCACCAACGTAACCTTTTAAAAGCGAATCAATATATTAACTTTAAAAAGTTCAAGCAGTTGATCAGGGATCTTATCTTGAAGTTCCCTCTCAAGGGCCTGTGATGAAACAAAAGGGCTTCTATCAGAGGAGACCTGCAAGGGGACAAAGAAGCATACTCTATCCCCTGACTACAGGAGAAACTAAAGGCGCTTGTTCAAGTCTGTGGCAAAAACCCCATGGATTTCAAGAGCAGGAGCAGGCTGGTGGAGCCCAGTGATCTTGTTTGTATTGCACTCTGAAAAAGGAGTGAGGGAGAGCTGCTGGAAAACGAAAATCAAAATGCTCGGGGAAGAGAGGTATTTTTGGGAAGAGAGGTATTTATCAAGTAGTATTTTGGGGACCCGGCTCAGTGGATCCATTTCTTCAGGCTTTAATGCTCTGTGATTAGTCCATTCAGGGGTCTGCAGGCCTGTTCCTACAACATGGGCTTGGATCTATGTTATATTTTTCCTCGGAAAAATCTGTGGCTTGCCATTTGAAAGAATAGGCCATAAAAGGATCCAGTGATTGGGGTTGGGTATGGAGGGGATGAGTCATGTAACATGAATGCTGTTTTAAGTATGGAAAGTGCAGGGAGCTCAGGCAGATTTATTACCCTCTCCTCTTATCCCATGAGAAGTGGCATCAGCTAGATCCCAGATGGAGAGATGACTTTTAAAGCAGACTTTCCTTCCATTTGGAAGCAGTTTTAAGGTTTAAACACCTGTGTCTGGGAGAGTCATGTGGTTCTGCCCAGCTGTCAGCTAGATTTGATAGAGACAGACAATTACCTTCTGTTTCTATTCCTTCCTGTTCCATGCTTCCAGCAGATCAGTCTGTGTTTAATGATACTTATGGTAGTATTTCATTAGAACTGTACCTTCTGTCTGACGCTCTCAGAGCGCTTTACAGACATTAAGGTATTTACCCTTGTAATGTCCTTGTGAGGTAGGGTAATATCTTCATTTTACAGATGAGCAAACTGAGACCTCCGGCAGGTGAAGAGACTGGCCAAATGTCAGAGTTAGTCTGTGCCAGAGCCAAAAGTAGCTCTCAGCTCTCCTACCTACTAGCCCAGTGCCTTCAGCACAGGCATGTTGTTACTATTTCATTAGCCTTATATCCCATTCCTACTATTTCATTAGCCTTATATCTCATTCCTACAAGATACTTGTTGTTCGAGTTGCTCCACTTAAATTCAGAGAGCCTCAAAATGGCCCTTTCAGTCCAGCCTGAGTTTGCACATTTTATTGCAGCTATTAATTAGCCTCTGGTCTAAGTCTCTAAGGCTTTGGTAGCATCAGCTGCCTAGCTGAGGTGGCTAGGGTAGGAGCCTAGGTTTTCTATAGAACTATAGGAGAAATTGAGCTGGAGAGGGAGAATCATGGTGACTTTTAGCAAAAGGTTTAATTCTGTCTTCCAGTAGATAAGAGCTTCTCTTGATGTCATCTGGCTAGCACAGCCTCTGGAGACTAAAATTTTAGTATGGCTCTTTTAACTGAGTTCTTAGGTAGGGTTCTCTTTCCAAGTGCTGAGCATCAGAATTCTTAAAGGTGAGCCTTATTCAATGATTGAAATAGTGTTCATATCAGTTTGGAGGTTGCTCTAGCCAGGTGTTGATTTTTGTCCTTTGTTCCCAGTCCTTGAGCTCTCTGAATATTGAACTAGAATGAACTGTTAACCTCATCCACTCATTATAAACGTTTCCTCCTCTTTGTCACCAGATGAAGCATTGGCGGGTACAGCCATAGCCCCGGTGCTTGAGGACATCAGGGTGTTGCAGCAGTTGTTGCGCAGGGCCACTCAGGGTCTGGGCATTAAAGCTGAGGGGTAGTTGAGGGGGATGATTGGATGGTGGACATCCTTGCACCATCAGGACCTTCCTATATTGCTCTTCCACTTATTAAAACCATTGTGAACACCACCAAGACCCTGTGGCAGACCCCAACCAACAGGCTGTCGTCAGCAGGTACTCATACAACACCTGTGTGACAAAGATCAAATTTACGGAGCTCCTCCCTTCGGACTCCTGAACCGCGTTCTCGGCCTTGGTGGAGGAGGAGAAGCTTGTCTCCCGCGATTCCCTCCAGGTCGCATTGGACGCTGCAGATGCTACCACTAAGGTCATGGCGACTGGGCTCCAAGTCTTGGGGCTACCTTACGAGGTCCAGCAAACCATTCAGAACCTCCCATTTGAGGGTGAGACTCTGTCTTTTCAGGAGGAAGAAGAAAAAAAAGACAAGAGGCTGCACAGCATGAAAGACTCATGAGCCAGCCTCAAGTCATTGGGCCTGCACACTCACGGCACACAGCAGAGACACTTCCAAACCGGAACCTCCTCCGAGATTCCATCAGCAGAACTGACAGGACTGTTCTCAGAGGAGGAACAGGAGTGGCCGGAGGAGGCAACACTCAGGCTAGGGCTCTGGCCTTTTGAAGGTGTGGTCAAGAATGATGCACCAGATCGGAGACTGGATTGACCCCACCTTACCTTTTTCCTCCCGACTATCCCCTTTCTACCGTGCATGGTCCCGTATCACTTCGGACCGCTGGGTGCTCTGCATGGTACAGAGGGGATATTCCATCCAATTCTGTGCCTTCCCGCCCTTCCACCTTCCTTCCCAGTCCCTCTTCAGGGGCCCTTCTCAGGAGCATCTACTCATTCAGGAGGTGCAGTTGCTCTTATCGCTAAGGGCAGTGGAGGAGGTTCCACTGGAGCACAGGGGCAAGAGTTTCTATTCCCGGTATTTTCTAATTCCAAAGGCCAAAGGCGGCCTCAGGCCTATCCTGGATCTGCGAGAGCTCAACAATTTCGTAAAGAAACTCCGGTTCCGCATGGTCTCCTTGGACTCCATCATCCCCTCACTAGATCCAGCAGAGTGGTATGCCATCCTCAACTTGAAGGACACATACTTTCACATTGCAATCATTCAGCCCCACAGGAAGTACCTCAGGTTTGTGGTCAACGGTTCCCATTACCAATTTACTGTCCTCCTGTTCGGCCTGTCAGGAGCACCTTGAGTGTTCACCAAGTGTATGGCAGTTGTCACCGCGTTCTTGCAGCCGCACCAGGTACAGGTGTTCCCGCACCTCGATGACTAGCTGATCAAAGGCCGCTCCAGGAACCAAGTGGAGTCTCAGGTCATATTTATCAGAGCCCCCTTTGAGACCCTGGGTCTACTCCTAAATGAAGCGAAGTTGACTCTGTCCCCCGTCCAGAGGATAGAATTTATAGGAGCAGTACTGGACTTGATCCAAGCCAAGGAATACCTGCCACAGGCGAGGTTTCAGGCCCTCAACGACATAAATCCGAGGCATCATGCAGTTCCCCACCACTACAGCTAGAAAATGCCTGAAACTTCTCGGGCACATGGCAGCCTGTACCTGTGTGGTGCAGCAAGCCAGACTCAGGCTTCAACCGCTCCAGTCATGGCTAGCGACAGTGTATCGCCCAGCCCAGGACAGCTTGGACAGGATCGTGACCCTGCCTCGCCTGGTCCTTGACTCGCTCAGTGGTGGGTCAATGCTGAGCAGGTGTGCTCAGGGGTCCCCTTTGCTGCCCCACAGCCATCTCTGTCACTGGTGGCAGATGCGTCAGACTTGGGCTGGGGAGCTCATCTGGGAGGCTGCAGAATTCAAGGCCTCTGGTCGCAAGCAGATCTGCGTCTCCACATCAATGCCAGAGAGCTGAGAGCGGTGCGTCTGGCATGTCAAACATTCTGTCCTTACCTAACTGGACAATGTGTGCATCAGTCAATGGACAATACGACAGCAATGTTCTATATCAACAAACAGGGGGGAGGGTGCACACTCCTCTCTCCTGTGCCAAGAAGCCCTCAGGCTGTAGGACTTTTTGTGTAGAACATTCAGTTCACCTGCAGGCATCGTACCTCCCCGGGGTACAGAACAAGCTGGCGGACCACCTCAGCAGGTCGTTCCACAGCCATGAGTAGTCCCTTTGCCCAGACGTCCCAATTTCGATCTTCCGGAGGTGGGCGTTTCCCCTGATAGACCTCTTTGCCACGCGACGCAACAGGAAGTGCCAGCAGTTCTGCTCCTTCCAGAATCACAGCCTGGGCTCCAGTGCTGATGCATTTCTCCTCTGTTGGGGAGGTTCTCTCAGTTACTCCTTTCCACTGATACCGCTCATTCACAAGGTGCTGCTCAAGATCCACAGAGATCGAGCTCGGGTCATACTGATAGCACCGGCCTGGCCCTGTCAGCACTGGTACGCTTCCCTCCTAGACATGTCCGTGGGAGCGCTGATTACCTTACCGCTCTCCCTGGACCGTCTCACACAAGATCACGGACGTCTCCAACACCCAAACCTCCAGTCACTCCATCTTATGGTGTAGAAGCTCCATCGTTAAATCCATTGGAGCTTTCCTGTTCAGATCAGACAGGTCCTCCTGGGCAGTAGGAAACCCTCTACGAGACCCACATATCTTGCCAAGTGGAAGAGATTCTCAATCTGGTCAGCGCAGCGCCATTGGCCTCAATGCTGGCTCAGTGCCCACATTCTGGACTACCTCCTCCATCTGAAGCACCAGGGGGTCTTGTTGGTTGTTATACGGGTACACCTAGGTGCCATCTCGGCCTTCCACTCGGGCGTGCAAATACTGCTCGATTTTTCGCTAACCCCATGCTCGGCCGATTCCTAAAAGGGCTCGACAGGTTACACTCTCATGTCCATCAACCAGTCCCTGTCTGGGACCTCAACTTGGTCCTCTCTAGGCTCATGGGTGCCCCCCTTTTGAGCCTTTAGCAACATACTCCCTGCTCTACCTCTCCTACAGTGTTGCATTCCTGGTGGCGATAACCTCAGCCAGGAGGGTGTCTGTGCTCAGGGCCTTGACATCAGACCCTCCCTACACAGTGTTCTATGAGGACAAGGTTCAGCTTAGGCCTCACTCTGCTTTTCTCCTGAAGGTCGTCTCGCAGTTTCACACCAACCAGGACATCTTCCTCCCAGTTTTCTACCCTAAACCTCATTCCAGCAGCAGGCAGCAGAGACTCCACACTCTGGATGTCTGTAGCGCTGGCCTTTTACATCTAGAGAATGAAACCGTTCAGAAAGTCAGTCCAGTTGTTCGTGGCAGTGGCGGATATGATAAAAGGTCAGCTGGTTTCATCCCAACGCATCTCATCATGGTTTGTGTCCTGTATCCGTGGGTGCTACGATCTGGCAGGTGTTCCCGCACCGCTGATCACTGCACACTCTACCAGGGGGTGCAGGCTTCATCAACATTCCTGGCTCAGGAAATCTGCAGAGCTGTGACGTGGTCCTCCATACACAGTTTTGCCGCACATTATGCAATTACCCAGCAGGCCAGAGATGATGCGGTCTTCGGAAGAGCAGTACTCCAATCAGTGGACAGCTCTGACCCCACCTCCTGAACTTGGCTTGGGAGTCACCTGATTGGAATGGACATGAAAAAGCACTTGAAGAAAAAACGGTTACTCACTCCTTGTAACTGTTGTTCTTCAAGATGTGGTGTTCGTGTCCATTCCAATACCCACCCTCCTACCCCTCTGTCTGAGTACCTGGCAAGAAGGAACTGAAGGGGTGGCAGGTCAGCAGGGCTCTATATTGAGTGCCATGAAGGTGCGACTCCAGGGGGTCCCCAGGCTGGCCTGACGGATGCTCCTAAGGGAAAAATCTTCCAGCCATCGTGCACGTACATGCGCATGCACCTGATTGGAATGGACATGAACAACAGTTACGAGAAGTGAGTAACCATTTTTTCTGCTGTCCCCTGCGCTAATCACTAGGCAAAAACAAGGTGGTGCACTGTATTAACTAACACACGTGCTCTGAGCAGAATGTGGATCTACTAGTGCTGCAGTGCCTTAAGGCTGGATCCCATTACACCAATGTAAATCCCGAGAGACTCCATTGTCTTCAGTGAAGTTACTCTGGAATTACACTGGTGCGACAGAGCTGACTTTGGATTTGTCCCTTAATACTTAAATTAGAGCAAGCAAAAGCTACCATCCCTTTAGCACCACAAGAGCAAAAATGTCTTCCTCTTTCAAAGGAAACTGAGCTCTTTTTTTGTGTGGCAGTATTAAGGGGCTGTGAGTCTTACTCTTTTAAATTCTTTTCCTTTTATATTTGTGTGCTGTAGGTGAGTGGGGTGTCTGGTATGGGGCAGATGCTGATTTATTCCCACCAGTGTAACTGACTATTGATTCCTTAATTACTCCCTAGAAAAAATACAGAGCCTAAAATAGGTTTCTATTTAAGACACATTTTCTATTGTGTTCCTCTAGTAATAATTGCTTAAAGATCTGTGTGTGTATCTACACAGTTTGAATGGTTAGACAAGGATCAAAGGGGAGGGAATAAAAACAGATAACCTTGGGAGCTTTCTGAAGGACACTAGACTCTGGTCACCAAAAGGTTTTGCTCACATGCTGGTAAATGGCCCTGTTTTGGACAAAAGCGAATTGAGGTTTGGATAATCACATTTGTATTGTGTGCATGAATATACAGTGTAACTGACTTTGTGTAAGAACGTGGTACTGAGGAATGGTGCCCGGTTGACCGCCGTATTTTCCAGAGAGGCCCTGCCAATGTGCCCCTCATGGGACCACCTTTAAGGCAGAGGATGATGCATTCCCACACCCATACAGTGTGCTGTGACTGCTGGTGGTGGTGATGGTGGCAGTTTTTGGTGATGGTTGGTTGCCCACTGGGAAATAGACTGAAATTACCAAACCCACTAATTAACTAGCTGGATGCAACTTTCTGTCACAGCTGAGCTGGTTTGGATTTTGAAGCAGCAATCGAGAGGTGAAAGGCGCCGTATCCCATTGCCAGGCCTGCGTACGCAGTGTCATTGCCTGAAATTGAGTCGTCTTCTTTGTCTTCCATTTATGCTAATCACTGCGCTTCCGAGCATGGAGTGTGGGTGAAAGAGGGAGCAGTATAACTCTGTCACAGTGTAGTTGCTGTGCTGCTGCTTCGCATCCTCGTTGCATCAAGCCATTTGAACTTCCGGTACTGCCCTGTGGCCTGGTTCCCCACGATGCTCCATGGTGACTTCAGTGGAATGTCAGAGCATCAACAGAGGGCCGCTGCAAGAGCAGCTGGAGTTAGGGTGAACTGGCAGAGAGGTGGTTAAGAATATATCCATGGCAGTGAAGTGATGCAGCATCTGCACAGGGTACAGAATCAGTTTAGAGAGTAGCTGCTGTTGCACGGAAGGTACCAAGATTTGATTAGTCAAATACATCATTGTTACTGTAGGATTGAGACCTGTGATTGTGAAGCAGCATGCAGCTACTTTGCATGATTGCTACCTGGGGAGGTTCTGAGGCAACAGTTTGAATGGAAAGATGGTGATATTGAAATACGTGTTGTTCACTTTCAGCTGCGGATAGCCTCAAAATGTCTGCTGCTTACCTGGCTGTGTTGTTAGCCATGTTTCCCTGGCCCCCATCTGAAAATGACTATGGAGTTAGAGAGCACTTTTTAAAATAATTGCCTTAATTAAAAATAGGAAATCTGCCTGTTCTGTGTCACATACGATCATAGATGCAAAATGCTGGTGACATGGTTCAGGAACTAAAGCTCCGTCAGCAAGTTTTCTTCTTTGAGGTTTTATTTGCGAAGCTCAGCACAACAAGAAAAAACACTAATTGTAATAAATAGGTTTTAAAATAAGCCCTGCAGTTTGGGACTGTTCCAGCCCAGTGGCCACCTAGCAGGTGCCTCTGGCTTCTCAAAAGCCTTTCTCTTTATGACTTCCCAGCAGTGTGCTGTTGACCAATATTTGGATTCCCTCTGCGAGGCTGCTTGGACCTTTTGTACCTAGCCCTTGTTTGTTACTCCTCTCTCTCTCTCTCCCCCCCACACCTTGCTTGCTGGTAATTAGGTAGCACATCTGATATCTTGGTTGATCAGTTGCGACATTACACCCACTTAATTATGCAGTACAAAAGCATCGGTGCTTCCAATAATGAGGATCCATTGAAAGGCTGTCCATTCCCAGTCATGTTTTGGGACCCTCTGATTGAGCTGTGGGGCTTGATCATTTTGTTAATCCAACCATGTATAATTAGGCTTGAATGTTATATGTGCCATGTCTCTGTTTGGTTCCACGCTGTAGGGAATTATTCTTCTCCATGCTGAAAAATCATAAAACAGATTAAACTTTTTAAAAAGGGAATATATTATCTTCTGAGGTTCTCTATTGGTGCCATAAAGCTAGTAGTAATATGTTCTTTTAATCAATGCTGCAGAATGATGCCTGCAAGCTGTCATTTCTGTGTTGGACTATACAACCCAATTCTATGAAAGAGCTATAAAAGCTATAAAGCAGCTTTGCTTTTTGGTGGCAATTGACCTCTGTGCAGTGGGGCAGCATAAAGCTGCCAAAATAGGACTCAACTGGGACTTAACTTGAGCATAGACTTTGTACTAGCTGTCTGCACGGGGTGAATTTCACCCTTCATTAGTGAATCAGCGTGGGGTTTCATTTTAGAGACCAACTTATGCTGTGGTGAAGCGCTCTTCCCAAACTAACTTAATCAGTTACCTTTCTGTTGGATTTTGAGAGACAGGTGATGCTTTTTGGCAACAGAGGATTTACTCTGTGGTTAATGGTGGCCAAAAGGGGATCTGAAATGCATGTTTCAGTGGTGAAAGGATGCACTTGTTCTGTTCTTCCCAGTGTCCATGGTGCTGCAGCTCACTGTCAGTTCTCATTTTACTCTGTGTGCATATTCTGTTTCAGCTGATGTGTGTATAAATTAATATAATTTACTGCTCTTGGGTCACATCTGCCATGACATGTTATCAAGTGAGGTCTGGACAAGGGGAAATTCCTCCAATTTCAAGCAAAGGCACATAGATGTGCCAGAAAAATATTGACTGGTTGAATTCCAGCTCATTGCTTTTCTTTGTACTTGATCTAATTATGTAAAAGCAGTCATGCTATTTCTCCTGGAGTGCAAATTTAAATACCCTGGTTTGGGTGACCTGTGTCAAGAGGGGAAAACTGAAAATAAGTAAGGATCTTTGTACGTCCTGTGTAACTTAGAATATCAGTATGCTGCCTCTTGTGACTCATCAGCCTGTTTTTATTGTCTTCTGGATTTGGTGCTAGTGAGCACGGGCTGAATGGGAAGGACTGTAGACGGAAGTCCTCCATTTATCTATACAGCAGGTGCAGCATAGGCTACAGCAATTGAAGCTTTCCCACATTGACCTACCAGTGTATTTGTGTCCTGACTTTAAAGAACCAGATATCTGGTGGGTGTGAACAGAGACTGTGCTTGCCATAGGGGTACTTCGATGGTCCTTGGATTCTGCAGCTGAAGCGTAAAATGCTCAGTGAAGTATGGACTTGTCTCCGAGCATAGGGCTATTAAGATACGTAGCTCTAATGCAATATGGAAAGAGTTCTGAAGACATAAAATATTTTTTCAGTTGAGATTTTTCCACTACCAAAGTTAGTGTGTTTAAACATGGCAGTAACTCCAGGATAATTTATCGCCTATTTTCTTCAAAGCAATGGCCTATTATTTCTGATTGGACCTTGGATTCTGTTCAGGAAAAAATGGTAGTTGGTGAATACCTGAAGTGATACATCTTAACTTCATAATCCTAACTGAGAACTACTAATACTGTAAAGAGTAGGGCAGGAACAGCATGACTTGGGTTTGGAAGGATACTAAATCTAGTTGCTGTGACTGCTCTTAAAACAGTGTATATAATAATATCTGCTGAGAGACATCAGGGAAGATTTCATTGCATCTGTGTTGACTTTATCTCTGCAAGAGAGAATCTCCTCCGAATTGATTCCAAAGTCCTGGCTTCTTTGCTCCCTCACCTGTCTTAGTTATTTCCTTTCCTTTTTCCTCCCCACTGTTGCACTCCTTATGCCTCCTTTGCTGTCTTTTTGTAACACTTCTTCACCATCCTCTAAACTGGTTAAACTTTGCCAGTCTGTGAGGCGCAGATTCATTTTGGGCATAAAAGCATTGCCTATCACCATCACACTCTGATCTCCAGTTCAGGGGGTCCTCATAAAATCCACGTGGTGCAAGTGCATAGATATCAACACGTGATGGTGGGGTTAGAACTGGGGACATTCTACTCCAAGAAAACAGGCCATTACCATCTGGGCCAAAGGAGAATCTCCATTAGTTGTACAATTTAAGTCTTCTCTCTAAGGCTAGTGACTGAAGGACAATATGTATTCATTATAATCACACACACACACTTGAACAGGTCTGATTGCATGCAAGTACACACTAGTGAGTGAGTGAACTGGATCAGTGATTGGCTGTGACGTATAAGAAACCTTTCAGAGAGGCCAGAATCCACTAATACAGCTTCAGGGAAATGCTAGCTGCATGCCAATGTGAAAAACTGGAAGGGAATGGATAAAGGAGTTTGAGCAAACATGTTAAATCTTCTTACAGGGGGATGTTTTGGAGGAACGATTTGTTCTTTGGTTGTGGTAACCACAGGTGGGAAACTTAGCTTAGAAGTGATTTGTGCCCTAACAAGTGTCTGCCCCATTGACCATGGAAAGATATTTCTTCCCCTGGCTTTTTGATTGTGCATTGATTGTATTCTGTACCAGTTGATTGCTGTCTTCTTCCTTGCAAGTATTTCCGTTGTAGAGTATATCTGTAATCTGTACAGCTCTTTGAAATCTTTGGGAAGGAAGGGCAGGATAGAAATATGAAATGTTATGACCTGACTAGAATACGTCTGTACCACCGGCTTCTACTTGGTGGAATCAAAGCTGCTCAACTGTGCCATAAACGCTGTGATGCTAACAGTTAAATGGAACTTGTCTTGAGCTCATGTGGTAGAAACTGAGGCTTTTTGAGCCCATGGCTCAGAGTTATGTTTTTGCTCTTGCCATCATGATGTGAGTGGCCATGTTATGCAGAAAATTAACAAATGTGAAGTCCTAAGTAGCCTGGGATTTATTACAATATCGTTCTTAAATCTGGTTTGCTGTGTACATTTTGACACTGAGTATTCATTATTTACTGTTATGCCGATGCCGTCAAAATATAGACAGACATGGTCCCTGCCCTACAGTGTTTACAATCAAAGAAAAGCCACATCATAGAGGAGTAAAGGATACCATGCAATCAGTGTATTACACACACACACAAACTTTAATTGAACCCTTAAGGTTGCAAAGTCAAGCACTCAAAAGTTAGGAAATGCCAGAGTTAAGGTTGCCTGTTCAGCCTTAATTCAGACCGCTTGCATTATGATACAGTCTTTAATTATATGATCACATACTGTTTTTTCCACTGGACCACTGTCTCATTCAGTGCACTAGTGATCAGCTATTCAGTATTTTGCTTTATCTTCATTAATCAAGTATATCCCCAGGCCTTATGTACTGCACGTTATTCAAACCATGCTCTGAAGACAGAATTATTCATTTCTTCACGGGCATCTCTTTGATTCTCATCACTACAGTATCTCTGAGAGTTGTACAGACAACCTTAATTGTGGCAATTCTTAACTTTTTAGTAGTTAACTTTACAACCTTTAATAATCTTTTATCAAAATTTTGTGTGTGATTTCCTAAGGTGTTTTTGTTAATCAAAAAAAAAATCCATCACATGACATCGTATTGACACCCACTTGGGTCATCAGCAGGATTAAAATCTTTAGAGCCACCACACGGACCTCTGCCACTTGCACTAATGAAGTAACTGATAGGGAATGACAACCTACTGCGGGACCAGAACTGTAGTGGGCTATCACAGATTCTCTGTGTGGACACATACTTTCCCAGTGGGTTTCACAGATATTTTCTGACAGCAGAGGGATGGTGAGACTCAGAAATTTTGGGTTATATTCCAGGCTGTGGAGGGGATCATGCTCTAAGTGTGGCCCCTTTCGCTCCATTCCTTCTAACCTGTCCCTAGTCTCACCCTCTGGACTGCCTATCTCAATTTCCCCCTTCTGCCCCCAGTCTCTTTGCCCAGCTTGCCCTCGTTCCCCACTTCCTGCTCCTCATCTGATCGTTCTCTCCCTGACCCTGGCCTCTAGCACCCCCTTCAACCTCTCCCCTTGGTTCTCTGTCCCCCATCCCCACAGAATCCCAGTCCCAATCTCTCTCCCCAGGCTCCTTGTCCAATATTGCTGTCCTCCTCACACCCCAGTTTCTTGTCCCACTCTTTACTCAGCCAGTCCCTGTCTCCTCCCACACCCTGACTACCAATTTTCCTCCCCTCCCTCCTGCCACCCTCCAGTCCCAGTCTTCCTCCTCACAACACTCTGGCTCTTGTCTCTTCTGCATTTGAATCAGGTATCTCCCTCCTGCATGTTGCCCAAGCCCAGTAGGCAATTTGTCCTGGGCACCTGAGAGACAGGCTCACTGCTCTCCTTTCAGGTCTATAGACCCAGCATGGTCCTCAGCAGTCCAGAGCTCCATTTGCCGGGAAAGTCCAGGTCCGAGTCTGCTCCATGCAGACAGAATCTTCGGGGGTTTTAGCTGCAGAACTCGAATAGGTATCCACAGTTTGAACGTGCTCAGTAATTTTTTTTTTCCCCTCAAAGCCTTATAACTTGGCCACATTTGATCAGATTTTCACAAGGATAGCAAAAAAGTATCCCTGACACAAAGGTCCTCCATCCCCTACCAAATTTCATGTCCCTGTTCTAGAGCTTTTCTAAGAGAAGTTGCTAGAATTTTTTAACATGGCAGAAGCACATATTTTCCCCCTAACCTTGTTCTCAGAAACAGCTGACCTGTTTTGGCTTAAAAAAAGAAGAAAAACCCCAAAAAACACAAAACCCCCACCCTCAAAATAAAATAACAAAAAAATCAGCCGAGGCAGATACCCTGCATGGAAAATTTTGTCCTTTAAATGACTTAATTTTGACAAAATTATAAGAACTGAAAGCAGCGTCTTGTAATGGGGAGTGTCTGGTCAGCCCTGCGTTTAGATCCTTCTGATAGGAAGATGTTTTAATCTCCTGCAAATTGTTTCCCTAATTCTGGCTTTCTTTGTGTTTCTTGTCTTGCAGCAAAAGCCAAATCCAAATGTGGCTCCACGTTCTTCCCCTGTGCTAGTGGGATCCATTGTATCATTGGCCGCTTCCGGTGCAATGGCTTTGAGGACTGTCCAGATGGCAGCGATGAAGAAAATTGTAGTGAGTGCCAAGTCTACCTGCACATGGAGAAACCTCTTGATTTGTTTCAACAAATCAATACTGCACAAGAAGGAGACGTTCAGTGATTTAGATGCACACTCTCTGTTTACTACCTAAATCGTCTTGTGGTTTGTTTGCTTTGTAACTGCAGGGCCTCTTGGTAGCAACAGGAGATTTATAGTGTTAATAACCGTCAGAAACCTGCCTCATCAGAAAGTGTAAACTCTACTCCTGAGAACATTCTGCGCCAAAAACATTAAAATTTGGCACCAAATTTTTTAAAATTCTGCAAATTTTATGTGTTAAATAAATGTGGCGTCTCCAGCATGGCATTGGGGCGCACAGGCCACTGGCTGCACAAAGGTGGGAGATCACTGTGCACGGACCCAGCAGCGAGGCTGCATCCAGCCCTGACACAGCGCGAGGTCCGGGCCTGCCCCAAAAGCACTCCGGGGTCCTGTCCCTCTGTGTGGGCAGGCAAGCTTAGCAAGGCAGGATCCAAATGTGGAGGGGCTTCATTTGGGGGAATCCTGGTGTGGGTTGACAGGGTTGCGGGGGCAGTCTGGGTGCAGGCGGCTCAGTGAGGGATCTGGATGCACAGGGGCTGGTTGGGGGGTTCTGGATGCAATGGTAATGGGAGGCTGTAGGGGGGTCCAGGTGAAGGTGGTAGGGGCTCAGCAGCTGGAGGAGGGGTCTGGGTCACAGGTCTTGCCTAGAAAGTCTTTATGTTCTTAGTTACTAAAGCATTATTGTTTGCAGTTGATCCACATTAAACACTGAAACATAACCAGCCGCTCTTTGCACCCTCCAAACACTCACTACTGAGCTTTGTCTTTTTTTATAAACCAACCCAGGTCAGCCTGCTGCTACTTGCCAAGGGTATGATCCCCAGTTTTATTACTGGTGCCCTTGCTAAACTTGACAGTTTTGTTATAATCGGTCAGTGGATGGTGTGGTAGGGCTCCGCATTCATGTTTATCAAGCTTTAACTTTCTTTAGATAAGAGAGTTTCACTGAATAGAAAAGAGTGGTCATAGTAAGAAATTGCTCCCTGTATCTCTCTCTCTCAGGGTGACTTCCATGGTCTAGGCATTGCTTATCTTCTCTCATTCCTCTCTTTGTCATCTTTGTCTCCTCTCCTGCTCTGCTGGTCCCTGGATTACACACCTGCTGACTTCACTAACAGCCCTGCAGAGCCAGTTTGGCTGTGGTAGAGCTCGTCTACCTCGTGCATCATCTGACTGCTGACTCTTTTTATTACTGGTGGGGATGGAAGGACAAAAAGCCTGGCTGGACATTCAGATCCTGGGAGCTGGCTGTTAGAAAAACAATATAGTTATTTGATTTGAAAGAGTGAAATTCACCCCGTATGGAAAATCAGCACAAAGCCTATACGTCACTTAAGTGTGACTTAAAAGCTTGAAATGGGACTTGTGTGCCAGGGGTGAATTTCCCCCAAATTGGGCAAGCTTGCTATGAAAGTGACAGAAAAATAATTTATCTTCCTTTTTCCCCATCAGTGGGTTTCAGGGAAGTCACAGCAGAAAGTTAGTTTTAATACATTTTGACTTGTATTAAAACCTTTGCACATGGCTGAATTAGACCCTTTTGTATCAGTAACTACAGCAAGGATATAGCATAGCAGTAAGGAAAGATTATATTCAATCAGGCAACTCTGCTGCTATTAACCGGAGTTGGTAAATACGCTGATGAGCTCTGGGTCTGCAGGTGGCAGCTTTCAGCAAGCACTTGCTCACTCTTGCCAGAGCAGGCTGGATTTTTTTTCCCTTAATGACATTTAAAGGTCAGGAGGAGGACAACAGACAGCAGCTTTCTCAGATAACAAAAGGAGCCATTTGAACCGTGATACATCACTGTCCACTGCACGGGGGGACATTCCCTTTTCATCTCTGTGCTCCCCCCCACACTAAGGTGTCTCTATGGTAGCACCAACATCTCTGACCTTTCTTTAAGATGCCATCTGTTGATGGCCTGTAGTGACTGCTTTGAGCCCTGGGAGAATGTGGTGGGGAGATGGCACCCCTAGAGAGAGAATGAAGTTAGAGAAAGAGGATTAAAGTCTAAGGAAATGATTTGTGATCTTTGGGTTATTCTTGAACAAATGGGACTAGAAGGAGCTTTGGACCAAGGTGCCTTGAATAATAAACCTTTGAGGTGGTGGAATGAGAAGTTAAAGATTGCACGTTTTTAAAATACATCAGCTCAACACATATGTAATCGGTTATGAATTACATAATTTCCTGTGTGCATGCAATATATAGCTGTGAGTATGCCTTACAAATGATCATAGTGATCCTTTGATCTTCTACCCTTCCCCAGATGTGGCTAAAGATAATACCTTCAATATGCTTAAACTACGCCTCTGCCTTCTGCTCAGGTTTCAGGGGGTAGCCGTGTTAGTCTGTATCAGTAAAAACAACGAGGAGTCCTTGTGGCACCTTTAGAGACTAACACATTTATTTGGGCATAAGCTTTCGGGATATAACTCACTTCATCAGATGCATGGAGTGGAAAATACAGTAAGCAGGTACAAATATACAGCACATGAAAAGATGGGAGTTGCCTTACCGTGTGTGTGTGGGGGGGGGGGGGGGGCTGTCAGTGCTAATGAGGCCAATTCCCAATAGTTGACAAGAAAGGGTGAATATCAACAGAGGGAAAATTACTTTTTGTAGTCACATTCACTTTGATTGAATTGGCCTTATTAGCACTGCAAAAAGTAATTTTCCCTCTGTTGATATTCATCCCTTCTTGTCAACTGTTGGGAATTGGCCTCGTTAGCACTGACCTCCCCACTTGGTAAGGTAACTCCCATCTTTTCATGTGCTGTATATTTGTACCTGCTTACTGTATTTTCCACTCCGTGCATCTGATGAAGTGAGTTATATCCCATGAAAGCTTATGCCCAAATAAATTTGCTAGTTTCTAAAGTGCCACAAGGACTCCTCTTGTTTTTACTTTCTGCTCAGTTTCTCTGGGAGCAATGGTACTGTAGACCCAGGGGTCCACTATGAAATCTACACACCATGCATTTAGCTTAAAGACAATGCAGAGTTGGCATTTTTGTTATAAATGAACATTGCAGTGTTACAGGGTTGTATATATGTAATTTGCTAAGGTGTGTGTAGTGTGTGTCTTATCTACAGGTGATTGAATGAACAGAGGTCTTTAAGCTATATGTTTCATTTCAAAGATTCAGAAGATGTACTGTTTGGGAGGCTCTTTTGGTTAGTTCTAAAGAAGGAAAAAAAAAAAAAAGCAGGCAGCCTGTTAGTCTTTGAGAACTGTAATCTTCTGGTAATTGTGGCGGTTCCACACTTGGAAGCAAACAAGGCTTATAAAAGGGCATTGTCAACTTCTTTTTAAAGTTTAACTTTGAATATTGCATTCAGTTTGAATCACCTCCGTTTCCAGAAACTGGAGGGATTTCAGAAAAGAGCGACAAAAATGATTAAGGGGCTTATGAGGAGATATTAAAAGAGTTAAATAATGTCTAGCTTGGCTAAGCAATGAGTAAGAAGGAAGGTATGGTTACATATGCTGTATATGAAGGGTGCAAACACTCTTCAGAGAGAGAGATTATTTAGTGTGATACTAAGGGTATAGCTAGAATGATGAAATTAAGGAAGTGGAAACTTTGGCAGATTTCCCTGATATTTATCCTGACAGTGAAATGTATTAGAGTGTGGAATAGTCTCCTAAGGGAAGTGGTGGAAATCTTTCAGCTTGAGACTTTTCAAATGAGACTGGACAGAACAGTAAATGTGCTGTAACTAACAATGCTAGGTTAGAAGGGGAAAGTGGATGATGAAATTTTTCTGCTTCTGTGAATCTACTTTAAATTATAAAGTCTTTGACCATATAGAGCCTTTTTGTTGGGTGTTTGTACAGCACCTGGCACACTGGGCTCCTCGCCTATGACTGGTTCTCCTAAGCACTATCACAATATAAATATTACATACACAAAAACTTAAAAGAACATTATTAAGGTTACACAGTCAAGCCCTGAAAAGTTAGGAAATTTCAGAATTAAGATTGCCTGTGTAACCCTCGTTCGGTCCCCTCATACATATGCATTATGAGACATGCTCTCTGGTCTCAGTTTTAGGGTCAGACCAAGACCAGTCATGGCCCAGAGCAGCTGGGAACTGTAATTGCATAGAAAGTCCTGCTCACCCCAAGCCTAGAGCATGCCCATTCTTGATGGAATCTTTGGGGAATTAAGCTGTGAAGCTCCAGTAAGTCTCTACTGAGCATTGGCGAATTGCAGTTTCTCAGAGGCTTATAACTTGGCTATGTTTTCACAGAGATGACAAAAGGCACATCTTTGATACAAAGGTCACCACCTGCTAAGTTTCAAGTCCCTGTTGCACAGCCTGAGGTTCTAGAGCCTTTATAAGAAAAGGTCGCCTGAATTGTTTTAACATGGGCAAAATATTTTCCCGTAGTCTCGTTCTCAGAAATGTCTGAACCGTTTTGGCTAAAAATTTCCCCACACACAAAAATACAGCCTGAGGCATAAGAAACATCCTGGCATAAGAAACATCTGCTCAAATAGTTAAAGTTGGGCAAAGTTTTAGACGTGCCTGTTTTGCTTATAATGGGAAGTGTTGGGCAACCTTAATAATAGGCGAACAGCCCTGCCTAAAATAGGAGTAATGTTTAAACATCTAAGAGTGAGTAATACAGTTTGAAGAGAAGGTCTATCACAGCTGTGGTAGCTCTCTGATAATTCTAATGAATATTACATGAATTGAAACTTCCAACTCCCATCATTTAGAAGTACTCAGTTTACTTGACTGTCATGTTACTCCCACAGGCTCAGCAAACAGACCAAATGTTGAGTTGTGACCCATCTTTGTAGGAGCCCTTAGGGAGTAGTTCTCTGTCTGGGTGAGAACTAGTTTTTAATGAAAGATCACACTTTTGTTTTCACAGCAGCAAATCCCTTGCTGTGCTCTACTGCCCGATTCCACTGTAAGAACGGCCTTTGCATCGATAAAAGCTTTGTATGCGACAGTCAAAATAACTGCCAGGACAACAGTGATGAAGAAAGCTGTGAAAGCCCTCAAGGTAGGCACAGGATTTTTTGATTGCACTCTGAAGGGTTAAGCAAAGCCTAACTACTGAGGACCAGATTTAGAAGAAAATATGACACTCCTGGCTTAGCCAGTGTTGCAAATAACAGCTCTGTCTTCCCCATGCAAATAATCTTATGGCAATGTTTGTTTGTTGCAACTCTCCAGTTTGTGTGTAGTTCATTATCTGAGCTTTCAAAAGCCTCCAATAGCACCTTTCGTTGGAGGATATCCGAGCTTACAAGGCCTGATCCAATTCACATTGAAGTCAGGAGGAGTCTTTCTACAGTGGGAGCTGGATTGGGCCTAAAGAGAGAGATAAGAGAACCTCTGAGCATTCTTCCCATTTCACGGATGGGTAAACCTGTCTACACATAACACTAGAGACTCTCATTGCACAATCACATTCCATTTTGCAAGTCACTTTTCATGGTAGGACATGTTTTTTTCTCACTCTTAAGAAGCCTGAACCTTTTTTGCTCAGACTTTCAAGGGAAAAACAATTCACCTTCAGGTGGAGAGACCAAGCCTGAAAAATTTCAGGCTAAAAAAAGTAAAAGTTTCAAAAATTATAGCTAGCTGAAAATGGAGAGGGTGGAAGTTAGAAGGGAAAATCTAACTCTGGTCTGCTGCTCCTACTGTTCATGACTCAGCTGAAATATTATAGGAAGGTAATGAGACAGTGTGTTCTGGGAGTGTTGTTTTTTTATTATTTGTTCAGTAGTTTGCCACTTGTTTTAGCATTATAGGCTCAATAAACTGTGATCATATGGGCATATCAGTGTCCAAAATGGGGGACTTGTAACTGGAAGTCCTGCATTCTGTTCCCACCACACAGAATAACTCAGTATGACCTAGGACGCAGCTTTGTGCCTCCTTCCCATCTGTGCACAGGAATGCCAGTGTAAGGAAAAAGCACTATTGTAACAATATCACCAAACTTTTTTTTTAAAGCATGTTTCTTCCTATCTCCCTTTCCTTCTTTACCTACGAAAAACTCTTTCCTTTTGTTTAAGATTTGAGCATAAAAAGGGTCCCATTGACACTCGTGGCACAGAGAGGGTTCAGTGAGCGGGCAACCTGCAAACACACCTGTGATCAGAGAGAAACCTGAGAGAGGCGGGTGTTGAATCTTCCTGCTGGACTAGTGAAACATTGTGGTCTAATTCTCCTCTTGGGGACGGAAGGAGAAAAGACTTGAGGCATAGTCACTTGTGTGCTGCTTCTGTGATAATGCAGCTGTTAGTGTGCCAAGGGGAGTGTTATTTTTCACCATAGGCGGGGCTTAAATTTTCAGAGATTATTTCCCGGAGTCCCCCATGTGCGTCCCCTTCCTCCCCCCACTCCCCCTCATTTGGGGCTTTGGGCTTCAGTTGCAGGGTGGGGGTCTCGGGGCTTCCACCCTGTGGGGCGGGGAGGGCATCGGGGCTCCTGCAGGTTTGAAAATATTTACCAGCACTCTGGCAGGCCTACAGCGGACTAATAAGGTTAATTTGTTTGGGGGTTATTGTGCCTTTGGAGGTTTAAAGCAGCAGCATTCTTTCCACGCTTGGGATGGCTGCTTCCTCTGCAGATTTATTGGCTGGATTGTCTCCAGGTTGTGTGTGTTGTCATGACAATCTGCTTTTGGAAGTGAGGGGTTGGACCCAGGAGAAGAAAAGAGCCATATTTCATGAGGATGTTACTTTGTCTTTATCTTTGCTCCTCTGGAAAAGTCAGATTAAGGGGAGGGTTAAACAAAGTCATTCTGTCTTATTTTGTACAAAACTGAGCCCCCATAGAGAGAAATCATACTCTCACTCTACACTGTGATTTCACTGTGACCAGAATAGCAATAGGAATAATGTAATGCACTACAAAACAATTAGGTGCTTTCACAATTCCAAAGAGCAATGGAATCAGAGCACAGAACTGGGAGTAAGGAATTCCTGTATTCAAATCTGGACTCTGACAGACTTCTGGGGCATTGGACAAATCAGTGTAGCTCTATTTCTGCATCTGTAAATGACACAATGCTTGCTTACCTGCCTGTCACAGATGTGAAGGTATAAAGTGTGTAATGGGCTAAGTATTCTACGAGAACATAAATGAAGAGTCACTGTCTCCAAGTTGGTTTCAGAGTAGCAGCTGTGTTAGTCTGTATGCTTACAGGCAGTCCCCCAACCTGAAGCAAATACTCACCAGCAACCACACACCACACAACAGAACCACTAACCCAGGAACCTATCCTTGCAACAAAGCCCGTTGCCAACTGTGTCCACATATCTATTCAGGGGACACCATCATAGGGCCTAATCACATCAGCCACACTATCAGAGGCTCGTTCAGCTGCACATCTACCAATGTGATATGTGCCAGCAATGCCCCTCTGCCATGTACATGGGTCAAACTGGACAGTCTCTACGTAAAAGAATAAATGGACACAAATCAGATGTCAAGAATTATAACATTCAAAAACCAGTTGGAGAACACTTCAATCTCTCTGGTCACTCGATTACAGACCTAAAAGTTGCAATTCTTCAACAAAAAAACTTCAAAAACAGACTCCAACGAGAGACTGCTGAATTGGAATTAATTTGCAAACTGGATACAATTAACTTAGTCTTGAATAGAAACTGGGAGTGGATAGGTCATTACACAAAGTAAAACTATTTCCCCATGTTTATTCTCCCCCTCCACCCCCCACTGTTCCTCAAACGTTCTTGTCAACTGCTGGAAATAGCCCACCTTGATTATCACTACAAAAGGTGTTCCCCGTCATCGTGTCCCTCCCCCCCCCCCCGCCGCTCTCCTGCTGGTAATAACTAACCTTAAGTGATCAGTCTTGTTATAGTGTGTATGGTAACACCCATCGATTCATGTTCTCTATGTATATAAATCTCCCCTCCCCACTGTTTATAAATCTATAAATTTTCCACTGAATGCATCCGATGAAGTGAGCTGTAGCTCACGAAAGCTTAAGCTCAAATAAATTTGTTAGTCTCTAAGGTGCCACAAGTACTCCTTTTCTTTTTGTCTCCAAATTCACTCTTATGTTTACACTAGACTTTAAATTACACTAGACTAGATTAAATTAATATAAATTAATTATTTAAAGTACTCAGAACATTTGTAAAATCTAGTTTGGCCACTCTCTGCACATTTGCTCTGAAAGTAAAGAACAGATATCTGTAGCCAGGATCAATGGCGCATGGAGTGTCCACACTAGCCTTTATGAACTTGTGAAGTACCTTGATTTAAATTACAAACAACCACCTTGTGTGTGGGGGGGGAAGAAACCTGTAGCGAAGACAAGTCCCAGGGGTGAAATTCTTCATTCTGCAAAGGGCCAGCATAAAGCTTATGCATAGTCCCAGTTAAACTTCTTTTTTTTTTTTAGGATTTAAGGGAGACTTAAATGAAGACTCCTGCTGGCCCTCTGCACATTTCACCCTACACATGAGTTTTGTTGCACACAATGGTATACCCTTTTTATGTACCTTTTATGTATGCATCTCCCAGAAGCAGCGGCATGTCCCCCCCTACGGCTCCTACGCAGAGGCGTGGCCAGGCAGCTCTGCGCGCTGCCCCATCCACAAGCACTGCCCCTGCAGCTCCCATTGGCCACAGTTATACCTTTGTGCAGCCATATGTACTTCCTTTAAATGAATACATGATAGACAAGAAATCAGACTATTTTTTGAAATGTTAAGGTTGTAAACTACTAAAGTTTGCCCTGGCTGCAGTATTCATGCATGGAAGATTTAGACTTAACCAGGAGTGTCCAACATGCTCAGGTTTTCTCTACACACATGTCTCCTGGTGAGCAATTCTCATGAGTCATTTTGAATCATGTATCAGAGTCTTATTTTCCCTGGTAGTCTGTATAAGGGGAATAACCATCTTTCATTTCTAAGGCAGTCCTTTCATTGTACGGGAGATCTGATTAGCATGATGTGTATTGTGGAATTGTGCTACAAAAGTATACTGTAGAAATTTTCCCCCAGTAACCTTGTCATAATATTGAATGTACTGTACTTATATTATACACTGAAGGTGGTGTCTGTAGTACTGTGCATGAGATTGTCCTTGTGTACTGCTTCCCATCTGAGCATGTCATTGAGATTAGTAAACCTAATTAAGCCTCATAACAACTCTAGGTCCCACCCCAGCAGGTAGGTATCATCCCAGGGGTGGGCAAACTATGGCCTGGGTCCGCATCCAACCTTCCAGACATTTTTAATCCAGCCCTCAAGCTCCCGCAGGGGAGTGGGGTATGGGGCTTGCCCTGCTTCGGCGCTCCAACCGGGGGTCGGGGGCTTGCCCTGATCTGCGCGGCTCCTGTAAGCAACAGCATACGTTCTCCCCCCCAACTCACCTGGCTCCTACCCTTAGGGGCAGCCAGGGGGCTCCGCACGCTGCCCTGCCCCAAGCGCCACCCCTGCAGCTCCCATTTGCCAGGAACCATGGCCCCTGCCCCATACCTGATCCTCCTCCCGCCCTCTGAACCCTTTGGTCTCAGCCTGGAGCACCCTCCTGCACCCCAGAGCCCACACCCCCAGCTGGAGCCCTCACTCCGTCCTGCACTCCAATCCCTGATTTTGTGAGCATTCATGACCCGCCATACAATTTCCGTACCCAGATGTGGCCCTCTGGCCAAAAAGTTTACCCACTCCTGTATTATCCCATTTAACAGATTGGGAAACTGAGGCACAAAGAACTTGAGTGAATTACTCAAGACCACAATTTGTGGCAATCAGGAGTAGGGATCAGCCTATACTTCATAGGGATGTTGAGACTTAATGGCTGTTTGTCTCAGTACACTGCAAAGCATTTTACAATGTGCTATAGAAGTATGAATTATCATGTTACCTTCCTTTCTGCCTGCTCTTTGGCTGTCCTGACACTTTCCTTAACTTAACTCCTCCCCTTATGAACTTCAAAGTCCTGTCATTGCTGAAAAAATTCGAGTGTGTCCATTGAACTGTCGAATACTCTTCTCCGTGATGGAGTAAAGGCCCTTTCACTGTGGGATTGTCACTGTCAGTGAAATGTAACCAATCCCTTTGTGAACACCTTGTTGCTCCAGTACTGGCATAGAGGACTTCAAAATGAACCATCACTGGTAAGTAACAACTTTGTTAGGTCTTTGTATGCAGTTTGAAGTGAACCTAAAGGTGTGGGGTTGCCAAGTTTTAATTTTCACCTTGATGGTGGATGGATGTGTGTGAGGGGAAGGGGAGGGAAGGGAGAGAGAAACCCCTAGATTCCATTGTAGAAACAGGACAATGGTTAATTTGTCTTTCTGTAGGCAAGTGTTTTTCCCCCTCTGTAAATGAATGCTGCACATTTATAAGGCTTTCAAATCTTGGATGAAGCAGCAGTTTAAAATATCTAAAACATTTTGGTTTAAAAGCAAGTCAAATGATTTTGTACTCATTCATGACAGTAATTATTTGCAGATCTTGTAGCTGCCATGGTAATCTTTAGAGCTGTTCCTTTAATCTCCACCTATTAATGCTTCTCTCTATGGCATCTCTGTATATTTCAGTACTGTAGTAGGCTGGGTGAATCTGTGACCAGGTTACTAGAGGTTGCTCTTGTTCTGGAGTGAAGTATTAGTCCTGATGTGTCTGAATCGTAGATGGAATTAGAATGAGCATCCAGTCAAACTCTCTACAGCTAATACAGAATTGCTCTTTATAGGATATTATTCTGGTAGTTTGTTTCAGTCTAGTTTTAACAATTCCAATCACTGGAACTCCATCTATCCCACTGCCAAAAATATGTCACTGTCAGGAAATTTTCTTGGATATTATGCCTAAAGTTTCCTTTTCTTAATTTTCTCCTGTTACTCTAAGATCTATCCCATATATCAAACTAATAAATGGTCACCACCATTTATAACATCTGTTGGGTGGACACTCCTGGAGCCTTAACATTCTACCTGCCTTGCAGGAGATTTTCTGCTTAAAAAAAGACTCTTCCCGCAGAGCAGGCAGGCCAGGCAGGCTAGTCAGGCTCTAGATCTGCATGTTCAAATTATGCAATTATTCCCTTCTTCAACTATTATTTTCACATGTTCTTCCTTTCTTTGTAACTGCTCGAATGTTTGTGTGTTTTTCTTTCTGGTATCTTGGCCCTTTCTGAATCAATTTTGTCCTCCTCCCTGGACCTCCCTTTTCCCTTGATATGTTTAAAAGCCTTTCTTATTCCCTTTAACCCCTTCGGCTAACACAAATTAATTTTTGCTTTTATGCTGCTCTTATCTCTTCCTGCAAGCCTGAACTAACTCTGAATGATGCTTTAGCAGCGTATAGTGCTGGTAATATCCCCACAACTCTAGCCATGCTCTTATTAGTTTAATGATAGCACTGTTGCTCAATTACAGGCTGGGTGGTCTGAAAGTCTCATTAATTGTTGGTTCAGAGAGCCTACTACCGTATATTCAGGTCATTCTACTTACATCATACATTTGTTGGTGATACAAGTTGCTACTTATCGAGCAAGGTTCTGCTCAGATTCAACATCTAGTTTGCAGTGAAAGCACTGCTGTTCGTAAACAAATTTTCTAGCTGTTTAAGACGAAAAGGGCTCCAGTGACTTACCCAAATTTGTAGTAGGTTAGCAGCAAAGCTGCAATAATAATCAGGGATCCTTGTTCTATCCAATAGATGACACAACCTGTCAAAGATGGGACATAACAGAATCATACGTTTATGCTCGAAATTTATTTGGGCACATAATCCCATCATGGCCACATATCGATAGGTACGTGCTTAAGCTTCTCTATTTCCAGAGTATTTCATTTGGGATCTTAAACACTTCATTTTGTGAAATAAATATTTGGAAGCATATCAACTGACTCTTTACTAAAGAGGGTGAGATGTATCTGCTTCCCACTGCCAAAAGCCTACTAAGTGCCAAAAATTGAAATCTGACCCAACTGCCAAAATCCCTAGTGAAATCTTCCCACCCTGTGGTTGTGCACTGTCGATACAAAAATCTGCAGCATGCTGAAAACTGAACATTTTGGAGCTGTGTGAAATAGACTGAGTTCAGGCTCGGTAATACAAGGAAATGTATAATGACCACTGTATAACTAGGTGCCACAGGATTTGTGGGGCCTTGCTTGCCATCCCTTAGGGAAATGTGGGTGCATCCCAAAGGTTAACTTATTCTTCAGAAATGTCTTGGAGCCAGGGAATAAGTCATCCCGGGCAGTGGGGGGATTTTGCAGGATTCCAGGAAAGGAAATTCAGGGGGAAATCCCCACAGGTTCCCCAAATATTTCTTTCCCCTTCAGTTTTTACACTGTCACAAGCACAGAGATCAATCCTGAGACACTCGATACCATAAATATTCCTGCTGACCTGAGTGGCTCACTGTAGTAAGCTCTAGGTCCAGCTGTGAGACTTTGCAGGATCAGGCTCAAGCTCAGAGTGGATGCCAAAGCTGTCTGCCAAATGGAGCAGACATACCTTGATTTGCAATGAAATACCCTAATATTTAATTTATTAAAGGCAAATAGCTCCCAGCACATCCCGCCCCATGTCAAGCCTGTAACTGATCCTCCACACGTGGCAAATGGAAAACCTTCTCAAATTCCCAATTCTGTAGTATCGCTTAGTCTTCCCAAAGCCTTGCAGCCTGAATCTGGCTGCTTCTAGCTGTGTACGTTTCCTTTTATTGAGTCTGTCTTTGACTCATTATTTACATAGGCTGTAAACTGAAACTTAACTTGCAATTACTGTTTGTTGGATTAGTCTAAATGCAACCTACATCTGGAACTTAATAGTCAAAGGCAGACTAAATAAAAATCAGAAACTTAAGAACAGATACAAATAAAATGTTACTGAATGCTTAATTAAATAAAGGCTGCACTCGTACATGTTTACTAGTTTCAAAACTCTTGCTTATAACAGCTGGTGCAGGAAAATTGCTTTCTCAAAGTTATGTCCGCTGTGAATAATTTTCTGGGTAATTTCATTCTCTTCCTCTACTTCCTCCCCCTCCCTTACTCCCCACAAATTGACTTATTTGAGGGGATTCTTATGGGGGTAAAAAGCAAATTCCTTTGCGCAGGAGCTAACAAGATAAGATATGCTGTACAAGGCAGCACTAGAAGGCATTTCAGATGATTCCTGTGATGAGTTCATCTGTGAATTTATTATTTTGACACAGTGCAGGTCCCCGTGGCTGCACCCTAGAGCTAGTCCATGGTTTCTAAAACTGATTATTTAGCCACTTGGTTTGGACATCAGATAATTGCAGGTTCTTTATTATCAATTATCCAGTCTTACTCTATCAGAAGAGAGGTAACTTGTGAGTGTTGGCCTGAGAAAAGCTCTGTTTTGTAATTACATGAAGGGGTATCTGTTTGGAATCACATCAGAGTGTCTCTATGTGCTGCTATGTCTTGCAGTTCCCGCACCGTCCAAAGGTGTGAGATTATTTTGTTACCATAAGAACAAGCATGCACGCACTGAATAATCCTTTTGCCTTTGTCAGTTAACCCACCCGGTGTCTGCTGTGACCTTTAACATTCTGATAGAATGTTAGCTTGAGCCTGGTGTGATTCCTTTTATCTGGAATATATCAGTAGTCAAGTGGCTATCTGAGGGCATCAGAGGTTCAAAATAGACATAAAGGTCTCAGTAAGGGGGTTTATGGGTAGGGTCCTTGGTTTTCAGTTTTTATTTAATTTTTCCTGGGAATTTATTGATGTTTGTTACCACAGCAACAAAATCCAGGCAAAAAATTAATAATTTTTCTGAGTAAATATCAGGGTTTATTTTGGTGGACGGAAAGATGGGGAGGAAAGTAATTCAGTAGAATAATGCTTTGAGTTCTGTTAATGTGGTTTGCTGCAGAACTAAAACAGAACTCAAAACACTCTGCCACCTCTGAGTTTAAGAAAACAATGTATCTCTATTCCCCAAATAAAACTTTTCATTTGAATAAGCAGTTTACTGTTGTAGACTTAGAACTATTAGCCTATGAATATTAACATTTAATAATGGGACCCCACCATTTGCAGTGCAAACACTCAACTTCATCCTTTTCTCCTGTTTTTTTTTTTTTTTTTTAAACTACCAAATACTTCCTTGTGTTCTGAAATGTATTCTGGTACAGGTTTTCATTATCTTTCCATTTTAGGTGTGTCAGATCTTTAAACTGTTCTCTGCTAACAGCATTAAATGTGTACATGGTAGGTGACGTTATTGACGTGTTTCAGAGTGGCAGCTGTGTTAGTCTTGTATCAGCAAAAACAATGAGGAGTCCTTGTGGCAGCTGAGAGACTAACAGATTTATTTGGGCATAAGCTTTTGTGGGCTAGAACCCACTTCATCAGATGTGACATGAACGGTGACCATATAGATCATTGTTGCAACCAGGGTGCTATGGTTGCACCACGTCTTCTGCAGAGGAGGTCAAGTGAGGTGTCTGTGACATGCTGTCTGTCTGTGTGTGTATCATTTTTGTATTTGAAGTTATGAATATTAGCTATGTACTTGTATCTCAATGTGTTTGATTCTAAGTAGCCTCAGATCAGCTTCTTGAGAGAGGATTATTCTCAGTAAGTGCCCAATCAAGAAACACTTAACTGACAGTGGACTTTGGGAGATGCCAGTCCACATCTGAGCTTTCCTGGGAACGTTCAAACTAATATGTAAACAATGGTGTAGGCCTGCAAAAAGCTGAATCATTCATGGACATGTGACTTGCCCAGGTGGCTACAAACTCCGTCTTGTTGCTGTGATTTTGCATAGGAGAACAAAGGGGTTTCCACCCGCAAGAGAGAGACTATAAAAGGCCCTGGAAACCCCTCCATTTTTTCTTCAGCTGGCTAAGAGATGGCCTCTCCACCCCCAAGAGATGCCAGAAAGAAACTGGAACAAAGGACAGTAACTACGGGGGTGTGAAGTGATTGCTGGACCCAAACTAGGAAGGAGTCCAGTCTGTGAAAGAAGCTTATTGGAATGTCTCTAAGGGTGAGACTTCCTTGGATGCAATTTTTTAATGTATTAGGCTTAGACTTGTGTGTTTTGTTTCATTTTGCTTGGTAACTTCTTTGTTCCGTCTGTTATTACTTGGAATCCCTTAAATCCTACTTTTTATACTTAATAAAATCACTTCTGCATATTATTGAACCCGGAGTTAGTGACTAATACCTGGGGGAGCAAACAGCTGTGCATATCTCTCTATCAGTGTCATAGAGGGCGGACAATTTATGAGTTAACCCTGTATAAGCTTTATACAGAGTAAAATGGATTTATTTGGGATTTAGGCTCTCAGAATGACTGAATACTGGGTGCTGGGAAAGTCCCTGTTAACTGAGAAGCTCCTGGGCTAAGTGATTCTTAGTTTCTGTCAACTGTAGTGGGGGTGTGGCCCAACGTCTTCATCTGTGCTGTAGCGGACTAGCTCAGCAAGACAGGAGTGGAGGGAAGCCTTCTCTGGCAGGGTGGTTCTCAGTGGTGTCCCAGCACATCTAGTGGCAGTCTTGAGGGAGTTTCTGTGACCCAACCTGTCACAGGTAGGTGTGAGCTTCATCAGTACATTCAGATACACACACACACTTCAGAGCTTGTGTGTGTGCCTGTTTGTTTTATTGTGTGTATCTTCTAAACTAATACGTAACTGTACTTCAACAAGCGGCTTTGCATATACACACAGGCTAATGTATTATCAAAATTAAGGCTAAGATTATGTGACGGTGATTACGGCTGTGACTTCCAGCGACCTCCATGACGTTCGGGAATCTGCAGCAGCCCAGCCTCTGTGGGCTGTGAGGGCCCCTCCCGTGGGCAACGGGACCCCCGCAACTGACTGGCCGTCGGTAGCGACCCCTGAGCTGCCCGGCTGCTGCTGCTGGCAGGGGCTCCCCCCCTACAGCGACACAGCTCCCAGCTGCTGGTGGCAGAGGGACCCTGGAGCTACTCAGCCACTGGCAGGGGCCTCCCTACAGCTCCCCTGCTGCCATGAGCAGCTGGCTCCCCACACAGCTCCCAGATGGTGGCAGCAGAGGGACCCCAGAGCTGCTCAGTGGCTGGGGGACCCCGCACAGCTCCCCAGACTCCGCTGCTGGCGGGCTCCCCGCTGCTCCCAGCTCCACAGGGTCGGGGGGGACCCTCCAGCTCTAGCCCTGCAGGGTTGGGTTGGGGGGGAACGTCTCCCAGCCACTGGGCAATGGGGTCCATGCAGCTCCCACCCGGTGGGGGTGTGGGGGTGCTGGATCCTCCTCTCCCCATTTTGTCAGGGATGTTTTTAGTAAAAGTCAGGGGCAGGACCCTGCTTCTGTGACTTTTTGTTTATTGCCTGTCCCTGACTTTTACTAAAAATATCCATGACAAAATCATAGCCTTAATTATTATACATAAATCTGATGCAATGTATTGTATTTTCCTAATGAAATAAATTAAATTTTTTTTATATATTTGAATGATACAAAAGTAGGGTGAAAATTGGAAAAAAATGAATAATACTTTTTGTAAAACCCGGGGATTTTGGGGTAAAAATCGGTTTAAACTGAAAACGAAGGAGCTTACTTATGGGATATACAGCTTTTTCACCAAGCTCACCTGTTTAAATCCAGTTCTGGTGAGTGGAAACTGAAAGCAATTTACGTTGGATGATGGCTCATTTGGTGTAAAATTGGTTCTTAGAGTAGTGTCCCTGTGGGTGCCCCACTCTAGGTGCGCTTGTGTCTCATGCGTCTTCATTGGAAGATTTTTCATAGCAGCATGCGTTCGGCCTGTGCATGTGTGTTACTCCACCTCATGCTGTATGCCGTTGCTGTGTCGCAGGGGTGTCCAAACTCACTGACCCTCCAAGCCACATAGGATAATCTTCAGAAGTTTGAGAGCCGGGAACGCCTGCTGGGACTCAGGATTTCAGCCTCGGAGGAGGTGCCTGCTGGGACTTGGGGCTTTAACCCTGCAGTGGGCTGGTGGGACTAGGGGCTTCTGCCCCGGAGGAGGTGCCTGCTGGGGCGTGGGCCTGAAACGCTGGCAGGTGTCTCCTGTGGGGCAGAATTGCCAAGCCCTCGCAGGCACCTCCTTGTGCTGAAGCCCCAAGCCCCACTCCCTGCTGGGCAGAAGCCCCTAGCCCCACCAGCCCCACCCCAGGGCAGAAGCCTCAAACCTTCCCCCCCCCACACACACCCCCATCTGGTAGGTGGAGGGGGTGGGTGGACTCTGAGAGCCTAACTTTAACCATAGAGGGTCGCAGTTTGGCCACCCCTGCTATATAGCACTGACTAATTGTCCTCAGTTCCTTCTTAACCTCCCTGGTTTGAGATGGAGACTGAGCTAGTTGTCTGAGTTGAGGGGTTTTTTTGCCTCCACTGTGCCTTCTTAGCTTTTGTAGTTAGTGTATTATAGTACTTAGTAATGGTTTATCTCTCTCTCTCTCTCTCTGTGTATTTATTTATTTAGAGAGAGAGTGTGCTAGCAAGCAGGTACTTCTCTCCCCCACACTTCGACAGGAGGGTGGTTTTTTTGTTTGTTCAGGAGGAGACATCACAAAAATAGCTGCAATCTTTGCCAGCAGTTTTAGCTGAGAGAACAAGGGTAAATGAAGTACCGTTGAATTCCTCTGGGGGTGGGAAGGTTCCATTGCTGCTGTCCCTGTTGGACTTGTTCTGTAGACCGATTTAATTCCTCAGGCTGTTAGTTCAGGCCTTTTCCCAGCACTAAATATACTGAAAATGAAATATTGTCAATGGCTTTTAATCTATGCAATGTTGAAAATGATTTGCATTAGTGCATTATGGAACTTTTTCTCAGGTGCAGTGATCGATTTTGCAGTCAGGGCTGAAATAATGGTACTATTTTTGTAACTGGCTTAAGGACAGGAAATAGTAACCCCGTACTATTAGGTATTGATACTTCTCCTTTAGATTAATAGGTAATCATGGGAGCTGGGGATTAAGATTGTAAATGGTATATTTCTTATCAGGCAGAAGTAAAATATAAATTCGAACAATTTTTTTCTAGGTATTTTAACTGCATCTCTTTAGTGACACTTATACATAATTACAGTTTGAAGATATGATTACATAAATATAGTATTTCCTATATGTAATTCCAGTTTCCAGAACCAGGTGGTCAGATGTCAAAGGCTTGTCTTCCTATGGTTTAAAATAAAAGAATTTTTCCCATCATCCTCATGATTCATTAAGTTCTCTCTTGCACTGTCCTAGATAAAATGATCCCTATGAGGTGCCCTTTCAGGATCTTCAACAGTGTGAAGGTGTTTGAAATGTATGAGAGTCATGGCTCATTAAACTGCAGTAACTTTTCTTGGGGATCGTTATAATTTGATTGTGAAAATGACTCCTGCAGGAAAGCAGTAAGCGCATGCCTCAGTCTTTATATTATCATTGGAATGAGTCCAGCTATTGAAGGCACAAATAAGGTTAATTTTGATTTGCTGTAGAACAGAGTTGATTCCAGAAGGCAGAACAGAGCATCTTGATCCAGATGATCCCTGTAGATTTATGAGAGCACAGTGTTTGCATATAAATAAATTGTGGTTGCTTTTCTGCAAGTCTTCATCATCAGTGCTTCAAAAATCCACTTGCTGTTGGCAAGAGGAGTGTGTCCATGGGGGTAGCTCAGCCATCATTTTCAAGGCTCCATTTAAAAAAAAAAAAAAAAAGTACTTATCTTATGATTACTAAGATAATGCTTCAAAAGTGAGCCATGTATGAATCAATTTGGTGTCTTGCTCAGTCCAGACAGAGAGCTCCATTTCTTTTGCTGCTGTTCATATTTTCATCACACAGCAGCAGAGTGAAATTTTACGCACTTGATTTTACTACTGATAATCAGAACCCAGTGGGCAGCGGTACAGCTGTCAAGAATCCTGTCAAATTTAGTCTGCTGATAGGGATCCAAAAAGTGGAAGCTAGGGAAGGAGTTTACTCTTGGTTTATACTCAACGTTGTCCTGGTTCAATTAAAGTTGTGATTTGATACAGATTTTAATTAAATGCACATGTGGGGAAATTTCTAAAGCTGGCTTATCAATTTAACTTGTGTCTGTAAATTTACAGGCACAAGTTGAGTTGATAGAACCAATTTTAAATTAATATATGGTCCACAGCTTGCACCAGTTTAACTAAACTGATTTAAATTAAAGCTGATGCAGCTTCTGTGTAGACAGGCCCTTAGAGTAGTGGAGTTGTGCTGCTTTAACTGCATTGGTAGAGTTAAAGTGCTATGGCTCCCTGGTATGGATGCAGTTCTACTGTTATAAAGTTTCCTTGTGTCAGCAGAGCTTATTCCCATAAGGGAATGGGGGGAAATGAGCTATACTGATTTGACTACATGCAGGAAGTGGCAGGATGTATTGGTGTAAGTATTTTGGTTAAAAACAAACAAAACCTCACTCTCCTAACCCAAGATAGTTATACCAGTACGCAAAATGTATGTTGACCAGTCTTTAAATGGTGAATTACCTCTTCACTCCCCCTGCACCTTCTGAATTCTCCTCTGAGTCAGGTTAGCAGTAATGTTTAGCTTTCTTCAGCCGACGCAAATAGGATTTTGGGATTTGTCTTTTTACATGCAGGTCATTCTTAAGTTACTATACCAATGTTTTCTGTTCTGAGGAGCATACATCACTGCAGGGGTGATTCTAAAACCAGAGCCAGTTACTAATTGAAGTGCCAGGGAAAGGTATTTCATACAGCCTCATCTAAAACTAGCAGATGTAACTCGATAACCAAACAAATTATTAACAACAACAGAAAGTTTGATCCCAGACTTAAGTTCTGCCAAGGTTCATCCCCATTCAAGTATTTACAGCAAAGCTATAAATCTGTCAAAGATGGGGCTCATCAAATCTTAGCTCTCTTTGCCTCTTCCATTTAATTTGGGCTGCTCCTGCTACGCATTTGGGACCTCTTTCTCTCTCACACACACAGAGAAGCAGCACACTAGACTTTCCCAAAGGCTGCTGAACATAATGGTTAAGGAGCTCTGAGTCCTTGGATCTGTGTGGTGTTCCCTGGCTTGCAAAGGCAACTCATACTCCCATGTCACGTTACCAGGGAGTCTATGCTAATTTGATATAAAGAATTGTATTTAAAAAACAAAATACATATTTATGAGGGATGTTAAAAACATAAAGCAGTTATATGGCTTGCAATTAAATAAACATCAACATGAAATGGGAATTAGAAACTAAATAATTAATTTTCCATTTATTTGGAGTCTCTAAACAGTAAAACCTGGAGAGCAAAGAGGGAGGACTGTAGGTGGCTTAAAGAAGTAGTGCTTTTTGTCTCAAGAGATCTGTGGTCAAACAAGACTGAGGTCACAATGTATGTATTGTATTTTTCTGCTTGGGGAAGGGCTGGGTGGGTGTGAGGCAGTATGTGTGGAAGTCCTCATTATGCAGTGGCCCTACTGTTGTTTGGAGTGTATTTGCTCAAAATGGGCCAAGAATTGGAATAGCAGCATATGATAGCAACGTAGTCTAGAGCACTGAGCATAAAAAAGTCTAGGACCTCCTGGGTTCTACACCTCCTGGGATCTACACCTGTTTCTGCCGCTCATATTAAACTACATACTTCTAGGGTATTGGGAGGATTTCAAATTGCTTTACAATCATATTGGAAAATAAAGTGTTCCTTGCCATTATTAATTTTGCATATTGCATTGACATGCACCTACAGATCTGTGTCGGGCCTAGGTCTGGATTAGAAGAGGAGGATGTAGTTCAGAAATGAGCTCTGGAGGAGAAGTTTGAACAGTCGCTGCCCATGTTGTCCCCAGCTTATGGCAGTGCCATCAGCACTATATCTCAATGAACACAACACGTTTCTAAAAAAGGCGGACATATACTAAGGGATTTGAGATTGTGCCTTTGGCAGATGTTAGTGAGTCTGTGAGTCTATGAATGCACTGAGCTCTGCTGAACCTATAGAGAATCAAACTTGTTTATACCAGATTGTTCAACTTTATTCATAGATTGTTGTTTCCTTGAACCTTATAGATGCTGAGTAACTGGTTAACATCAGCCTCATTTTAGAGGTTGTCCAGGAGACCAGTGCCAGGCCTTCCTGAAACACATGTTGTGGGAAAACCTGTTGGAGTAGCTTGCAGTTTCACTCCTAGGCTCATCCTGACCTGTTACGATGGAGAGGTCTAGAGCTGTCCGTTTTCTCTAGAGAACCCCTCTCTGAGCCCATGAGAATTTGACCACTTAAGGCTGCTAGTGTTCGTGTCCCCGTTAACTGTCATAGAGGGCCAGACTATTTCTGAAATAAATGCATTGGCTGAAGCTAAAGGGCTTCATAGATAGAGGGCTGTACCTGGAATTGAATGGGGAGCCAGTGTAATGTATAGGGCACCAGTAATGCTAGAAGCCCCAGAACTAGGGGTGCTGCAGGAAAAAGATACAGGGCTCCCTGTAGGTGAAGAGAGAGAACTGCAGAGACTCGCCTGTAGGCAATTTTAATTTGCTTATTTTTCACTCACTCCAGGATAGTCTCGTGAAGTGGCATTATTGGGAATTTCTGTTGTCCATAAGAAGGTTTATTAAATTCCAATCCAGAGTGTCCAACTCCATTGGAAGTTGATTCCGACATCCCATTGGAGCTGATTCAGTCTGGAGCAGAGTTGGTGGATTGGACTGAAGGACCAGAGCTAACTGCAGTGGACCAGAGCAGTTTATAGCAGACTGTGCAAGCTGATAGGGAGACCCTGCACCAATCTGACCACTACAGAATTAGGCTGGATTTGGAGCTATAGGTAAAGTTTTTTGCTTGAAGCAAGAATTTTGAGTTTCCAGCAAGCCAGCCAGTGAGTAACAGACTCTGGGTTCTGCTATACCTTGCATATGGGTTTTTTGTTTTTTCTTAATTTCATTTTAGTACTTGATATTTGTCTTTTTCCAAATAGAGTTGTATTTCCAAGGTCTCTTGTGTCTGCCTGATGAGTGGGGAAAGGAACACTATAAAAGAGGACATGAGCTTTATGTTCAAGTAGTTAGAATGTGTATATAAATTAAGGTTCTAGGTGGGGGCTCAAGCCAAACATTCTCTTTATTTTGAAAGGGTCCCCTACTTGTAACCCAGACAGCCCATTTTACTGCTATCGCACAGTAGAAGGGTCACGATATTGTGTCCTTTGACCTGTACCAACTAGAAGACAGTCTGCTTTCTGGTGGATAACTGCAGTATCCTCTAGGCCTATGCTTTCAAGTCCAGCTTCTTGCCCATTGCATAGAACTCATCAAGCGAAATAACTGACTGATGTAACACCTGCACAAGACAGTGTTGGAAGCTTCCCCTCTTTCAGTCTTTCCTTACTCCTGGTGTCAGCTTATGAATTCTAGACAGGAGATGATTAGACAGTGACACTGTGAGATTGATCTTTAGCTGTGTTTGGTAATTACATGAAAATATCCAGAGAAGTTTCCCAGCCAAACTGGATATAATTCAAGATTCTTTAAATAAGGGAATTCTTTGGGTAGAGATGCTTGAGAAAACACACTGAAGTGTTCTCGCCAGCATCTGCGGTGGAGCAAGAACGCAGCACGATGCCTTTGCAAGCTGTTGTGAGGGGTAATGTAGCCTAACAAAGGAAACCAAGCAACATGGAAAATCCTGTGCATTTATAGTAATTAATTTCCCAGAGAAAACCAAGGAAGACTTTTGCCCTATTTGTTACTTTTCTACCAGTGCCCTGACAATGTTCCTCCTTCACGGAAAGTTTACTAAAAAGAAAAGGAGTACTTGTGGCACCTTAGAGACTAACCAATTTATTTGAGCATAAGCTTTCGTGAGCTACAGCTCACTTCATCGGATGCATACTGTGGAAACAGCAGAAGACATTTAAGTTTACTGTATATTTTGGGGGAGAAGGGGATATTGTAAGGGGTAAATAATGAAGGAAAACAGTCCCAGGATACTTTGAATATATTGTTTGATAAATTTCCCTGCTGCATGTTCATTATGTATTCACGGATTAGTACTTCAACAACTGTTGAGTCAGCGAAATAGCTCAAAAACTGCATGTCTAAATAAATCAACTGACAAGTCTATCTATCTGTTTAGGTTCTCCCATTATCACTGAAGTATCTGAGCATGCACCTCCCAAGTAATGAAAAATAGACACAATAATCTCTGCCTTTTTTCCTTCCCAGCATGTAGGAGAAACAGCGTGATTAATTTATAAAGTTTTTGGCTTCTGCATATTTAAAAAATTAATAGAAGGAAAACTGAGTCGAAGGCTTGCCTCGCTTACTTTTGTTACTTTTTCATTCCTAGTTTCACTCCACTTCTTTTTTCTTATAATAAGCCATGGTGTGTCTTTTCCTCATACCTTCATTGACTGTTTCCTATCTTATTTCATTTTCTTTCCTAGTTCCTGTTTTATGCTCTCTTCACCTATTTTTTCTCTTTCCTGGAAATACTAAAACAGGCCCTCTATATGCACAGTGCTCAAAGCAGCCACTTCCAGAGTTTGTTCTGTATGCAGCTAAACTAGGGCTCTCCTACTCATACATCATTACTCCTACACTTAAGTAGTATCACTAAGGGGGTAAGTGGTCTGGGTTAAAAAAAAAAATGCATGTGGCAGAATCTATTTATTTTTCCCCAAATAACAGATGTGGAGAACACTCAAATCAAATCACCCCATACAACTTCCTGTTAGCGGCCATGGTCTCTCGACTCTTGTCTGAATGCCACCTGGTGGCTGGACACTAGAAGTCATGCCCAATTATCTGAACTCATAGCCACTGGCTAGAATTGGGCTGTGTGTGTATCCTTTATCTCCTCTCAGCAGAGACTCAAATTTCAAGACCTTAAAGCTGCTGCTTGCAAATCCTGATCAGGTGAGCCTAAGAATCTCTCTCTGACCCAGCCGTGCTAAACCTGTCTCAGCAGGAGTTTCCTCTCTGCATACTTTACTGCATGATCTGTGCACCGTATGTTTTACTATCTTGATTTACTATATGTGTCATGGGTGATTCCAGCATTGCTGGTGATTCTGTATATGTGGTTAACTTGGTGGGAATAGCTTCCTGATGCTTTTGACATTAGGGTTGTGCTTTGGCAGGAGTGTCTTCCTGTATGACACCAGAACCAAACAAAGATAGGGGAGAAGAGGGCCTTGAAAGGAGTTACTGAATTAAAACATCTGCTGGCAGTGGAAGTTTGAACAGGTACTGGCATAGCGATCTAGTTCTGGAATGTAATCTGGGATTTACCACCACCTCTTCCTTTGCAAACAGCAGGTAGCACATGTCAAAGCAGTTCAGTTTAATACAGGAGACTGAACTTTCAGTCTTTGGCCTAGATCATCCCCTTCTGCAGGAAGACCCCGGGCTGGTTCTCAGGGGAGAAAATCTGAGTAAAAGTTGCAAAGTCTTTCCCCTAAACTGGTGGGGCTGTGTCTCGGTACCAGCCCTAGCCCCTGGTGATTTCCCCTTTTCCAGTTCCCTAGCTGCACAGCTCCACCGGAGAGAGAGCTGCCACGGTCTCCAGGTGCCTCTGGAACTACACCCCTAAGATGTCTTGTCTTGTCCTAGGGAATTGCCAAGGGACTGGAGGGAAGACGGCGTGCATTCTTGCCCTCCAGCTTTGTCATTTGTCCTCTGTCATTCTGAGTTTTCATCCCCTCCACCCAGACTCTACAAAGAAGCATCTAGAGGGATAGGAAGTGGTGCCACAAACAACTGAACCTCCCTTCTGTATAGGGCTGTGGGAGATCTGCATAGTGTGTCCCTTCTCTGCATGGATCTAGGGGTACGAATGAAGTTACTACTGGTGGGACTTTGAAAGGACCTATTAAATATCTGTGGGACGTCTGTTCTATGACTTGTGTCCCTAAATCATTTAGGGTAGGATTTTCAGAAGTGCCTGTGTTTTTCAAAAAGTAAAAACAAGACAGAAAATTCAGGGCTGCAGATTGAAGAATTAATGCAAACTGGATGCAAGGTTTCTAAACGTTATACAATGCAAACAGAAGACATGTAAAGATTTTTTTTTTTAAGCTTTGATGTCCTGTTTTGAAGGAGGCTTGTTTAAGTAGCAGCCACTCAGTTTTTCATGTTTTAATTCCTGAGGATATACAGAATCATAAAAATTAGGGCTGGGAATGACTTGTGAAATCTCTAGTCCATTTCCTGTCAATTCAGCATCATTCCCCATAGGATACTATTCTCTAGTGCTTTGCCCAAGCTAAATGTCAGTGCCTCAGGTAATGGGGATTCCACTAAATCCTTTGGGAGATTATTCTACCTTCTAAGAGATGTTATTAATAAGTTTCCATATTCTGACATCTCATTTTCCTCTAAAATTTATACAGCTTTGGACTGATTTAAATATTTCCTTTCCTCCTTGGAGTCTGTGCTTCTTAGAGTTCTGTAGTACTGGCCATTTACGTCAAGTATGTTAGAGCAAGTCTTTACGTACATCTCCCTTCTGTTCTGTATGCGGATCGGAATTCCCTAAGTCTGACCCCACCGACCTCCCCCAGCCTGAACGAGAGTGGGTTTATCTGATCACTTGTGGGCAAAGATTGATGCAGAGATTAAAGAGCACATTTCACTGCACCAGTCCCCAGTGTGCTTTCTCTGTTTCTGTAACAATACTGTGTATCTACCATGTCCATTTAATTTGTGCCCTACATTAAATAAAAACTCCATCCTTATTCTGCACCATTAAACCACCCCTACATTGTGTTTTTATGCGGGTTGCCTGAGCCAGTCACTGTCCAGAGGTTTTATTAAACCTGACTGAATTACTTGCCCTTGTAGGAAGGTCCTAATTGCTCTAAAAAGACGGTGGCAGTAGTGCCAAATGTATCTTGACAATGGTTAATTTTCCGGGGACGCTATCAAGGGAAAATGAGTGTGTTTTTGAAGATGATCCCTCCTTGTGTCACTAGTAACATTAGATTATTGCAACAGAGGGTTTTGAAACACTGTATTTGCTTCTACTATTTTGTATGCGACTCATTCAAGATAGCGAAGCCTGGACTAGTCAGTTTCCCTCCTCTGCTTCTCATCACCTCTGTACTAGCACAGTGCTGTTTTGCTTCGTTTCACAAGATTCCAGGGAGACGTTTAAGTTGAATATGTTTTAATTTAATAACGCTATTCATTGTAAACTACCGCTCTTCACCCCTAGATCTTCAATCACTTTTCCATTCAGGGATGGAGACGCTGGGGCACAGAGATGTCACTTACTTTAGGTCATGCATCAGGTCAGTGACTGAGCAAGGTCTCCTGATTCCTGTTCCAGTGCCCTGTCTGCTGGTCCACGTTGAATTTATGAAACTTTCTGTTGTCACTGGTTCTTGTAATTCCTAAACTCTAACCCTCTCTCACAGAGTCTACTCCAATGTTTGTGCGTTTTCAGTGATTAAACTGATGCTTGCAGCATGCTCAGTGGTTTGAGCATTGGCCTGCTAAATCCAGGGTTGTGAGTTCAATCCTTAAGAAGGCCATTTAGGGATCTGGGGCAAAAATTGGGGATTGGTCCTCCTTTGAGCAGGGGGTTGGACTAGATGACCTCCTGAGGTCCCTTCCATCCCTGATATTCTATGATTCTATGTGGTCTTTAGGTTCCGGTCCTGTCCTGCCCCACAAAAAACTCTGGAAGCAAGTTCAACAAACTTGAGGAAGCAGGCAGCCCGTGGTTACCAACATTTATATCAGTGGGGCTTGGGTGCATGGATTTAACTTAATTATGAATGCTGGCCACATTGAGAGATGATTTGATACAATAACTTTTTTGCCTGTATGTGACCGTTCCTTGTTGGAATTGGAAGAACTCCATCTTGTGGCTGGACACTATGTATGAGAGGCTTGTGTTACCTGTGGAGGCTGTGAAAGCCGCTCAAGGCATTTATTTCCCTCAGCACTTTCAAACCCGTCTGAAAGATTTCAGGAAGTTAAACCTGCGTCTTAGTTCCCAGGAATTAGGCAGATGTTCAGGGAACAGATTGGGTGGGGGGGGGGGGGCGGGGAACGGGATGTAACATTTTTTCCAAAGACGCTTTTTTGGTGCATTTGTCATGGCTTTAAATCATGTTTTATCACTGCTTGTAATGTGCTTAAAGTGTGTTTGCTTACTGGCTTGACTCAGTCCTGTTTCAAGCACAGATTTAGCTAACATCAATTTTGTGAGCCCGCCTGTATAGGAAAGTAAAGTGCAGCTTCAGGTGTGTCCTTTGCCCCTGATGTTTATGCTGCTGCCTCCCAGTTTCCATTTGCAGAGCCGTCACATGCAGGGGAACAGTTTCAAGCCGAGAGTCATTACCAAAAAAAAAAAAAATCCGTTCTATTGAGTATCTTGATTTGCTTATAAAAGATGCTGTTTTTTTTTTTTTTTAAGTGTTTGCCCTCGGAAAAAAAAAAAAAAGATACAAGTGGCCATGCTTGGCCATGAAAATGCCAGATGTTACCTGGCTTCCATATCACCTACACATTGTCTTTTGGGCTTGCACTCAGGGTTTCCCACCTGCCCCAGTTTTTGTGCAGTATTCCCATAAGCCTTGCTTGTTGGAGGCAGGAAAACCTCCTGAATATCATTTTAGACTGATTTCGTATTGTTGAGATCTGGAGTGTCGCATTGTGAGTGGTAACAAGCTTGCCTTGGGAAGACAAACTGTAAAAGCAGTTGCTTTATTCTCCTTACCCTGCTCAGTAAGAAGCAACTGCTGGGGGTACAGAGAAGCTCTGCCTGCAGAAGAGCATGGGTGATTCCTGTGGTAGGGACTGAGGGAACACAGTGAGGATTTGTGAGTAGTGGTGGTGGATTTTTTATGTTGCTTTATGTATATCCCTACCATTATAAATCTGCAGGAAGCCACGGAGGCTACGCTTGCCTCAGGTTGGAGGGGAGGAGTTCTGTCCTGGTGCTGGGAATGTGGTCCAGGTCACGTTCCTCCCCACCCCCATGAGTGGTGATATTTCCTTTTCTTCTGTCCTCACCTCAGTTCCCTGCATTCTTTGCTTCATGTGGATACAGTAACACTTGAAAAAGAGTCTACCAATAATTTTTTAAGGTTATCATTATTACTAGAATAAGCACATTGAAATGGTGAGCCCAACCTTATTAACACTAAGTATAAAGAGACAGCAGGAGGTGCTGAGATTATTTTTAAAGAAAATATTTTGTTGGCCAAAATGTTCTAAATCCATTGGAGTTTCCCTTTTTTCTGCATATATTACTCATTAAAACTCACATCCACTGATTTCCAATGTCAAAGTGTATTAATTTATTCACTTGCTCATTCATCCGCTCAGTCTCCCATTCATTCATTGGTAGTTTTTAAACAGAGCAGAAGTTCCTCCCTGTCACTAACCTATTCAGTGAAAACCTTTCATTTGCCCCTCAACAAGAGTGCCTTGAAGTAGCTGGCACTTATTAGGTGGCCTTCATTTGCTGAACGATGGAGGCCTCGAGTGAACTGAGAGAATATTTTAACTACCCAAGTGTGCAGCGAGCAGAGGTTGCCTGGATTGGTAAATTTGAAGCCACTCAGTTCTCTCCTTTCTCTCTTTCATTAGAGAAAATATTCTTGGTTCTTCGCATTGATTCAAGTCAAATAGTTCTGATGGGTGTGTGTGAAGAATATCTTTCTGTGACACGCACAGATACACTTTTGCATTAGTGGACACACAAGCTTTGAAAGCTCTAGAAGGTGACATTTTTGGGTCACCCTTCACTGCAGCAGTTTTGCATGTTTTTTGGTGACGGTGGTGAGGGGAAGGGCTGCTGTTTCAGTTCAGGTGCCTTTGCCATATATCCTTTGATGCAACCCTTAAAGTATGCATAAACAAACGAGGGAGCTGCACTGGGGATGGGGGCAGATGAGAGAGCACAACTCTCCCTACCCGGGGATAGCAGGGCATGCTCCCTGTTTTTAGCAGAGGGCTAGCTACATGTCCCAATCCCTTCCTACTACAAATTTGATGTCCCCTTTTCCCAAGTAATTCCAAATGGCCTATCTCCCATGGACTGTGTGACACTGACTCCCTAAACTATGCATGACAAGACTGCCCAACTCAAAGATAATGGCACCTTGAAGTGTAATCTAAATATAACTAGAGTAGACAGCAGCTTCCCCTATATTTAATAATAAAGTGTAGTTTATGGGGACTAAACGTCCTGCCACGCAGCTCAACTAGGTTCAAGATGAACTGTAGTTGTATATGATTAGTTTGTAATTCATCAAAAATATAATTAAGACTGATAGGTTCTTTGTTTTAGTATAAATTAACTTTGCCAGAGAGAGAGTGAGTGCCAACATGTCTCTTTTCATATGAAATACCTTAAAATAGAAAACTAATGGCAAAACCAAAGACTTCTTTGTGGCTGATTTTCCCTTCTATTCTCAGACTTTGGCATAAGATATTCCACTACATATGCCATGAAATATTCCACTTTATAACACAGAGCACGGATATTGCAGGAGTGGGTGGGTGAGATTCTGTGGCCTGCGTTGTGCAGGTCAGACTAGATGATCATAATGGTCCCTTCTGACCTCAGTATCTATGAATGTATGAACCATTGAGACACGCAGGGCCTATTACTCTGTGTTAAAGAGAAGCGCAGCAGTAAGCCATGTTGTAAACACCATGGTCTCATTTGGTTTTTAGTTGCTTCTTGGACATCCTTTCCCTTAGACCTAGAGGAGGCATCCCCCATCACACTTCCTTGGTTGAGCATCTACGCATTCATACCTTTCAAAGATGGGCCTCTTATCTTTGAACCACTTATAGATATTGTACTAAATGAATTAATTTACAGTGGAGAGCTTTTCCCCAGTTCCCAGGTTTGTTTGAACTGAGGGACAATGCGATTCCTTGAAAATTAGGGTCCCTCCCCCGATCCCCTTTTGCTGTTCTGTGTGGCTAGAGTGCGCACTATCAATTGACCAGTAGACATTGTGAGAAGAGCAGGCATAGCTAGTGGGCATATCTGGTTCTTTCTCCATCCGTCAGAGTCTAGCTCAAGGTAGTGCAACATGCCATTGCAGCTATTGCACTTGGCTCACTTTTAGCGTATTGTAACTAAACACATTTTAAAATCCAGTATTTCATTCAGTTTTGCTCCCTTCCCTCTTAAATATGTAGTCACCTGAGATGTTTCATCTCGAGTTGTTTTCCCAAGTTCTATAGCTCAAACAATAAGAGTAAATGGGACAGAACAGCCTGTTCATAGAAGTCCTGAAGGCTAGCTAAGAAGCCCAAGAGCTCAGATGTAAAAATGATGTTGATTTCAGCAAACAACCCTTTCCATAGTAATTCTTGTGTTCCCTCTGGATAGCTTTCTGGAAGAGTTGTGTCTGAGGGAATTATAGCAGCATACGCACTAAGGCATAGGATTGGGGGACAAGGATTCCAGGCTTTGATAATAACTTCCACTGTGGCTTTGGGCAAGTCATTTAACCCCTCTGTGACTGTTTTAAAGAAACAGGGAGGGTGCCTGCCTCCGTGGTGGCTGTGATTAGGAGAGTTAATCAATTAATGTTTGCCAAGCATTCTGAAGATGTAAAGTGACATTTGAGTTCTAAGTAATATAGTTAATCTGTCATATGCATGGGCGTCATGGTAGATCTGTGGATCAATAAAACACTTACAGGGTGGATGAGTATCATTAGTGGTTAGACAACACTCCATTTATACACACACATTTCTGTACAACCTTTCATTACACACACTTTGCTGATTGTACAGCTTTTATATAGAAATCATTGAAAAATGAGCCATTTCTGGGGTGAAACATCTGTTTAGATGCAGCTGGTTAGAACAGGATGTGAAGCGTGCATTACTGAATTTAAACTACAGGAGGAATATGTCAGCACAGTGTCGTTATCCAGACTGGTATTGGGCCAGGGCACTGTGGCTATCAGCCCAACTTGGAAAAAGTGCCATAACAACTCTAACAAGTGGTCAAGACCTTGGTTTACAATTTCATTCCTTGCTTGCAATGGTTTATCTCACATAATTCTGTAAATGGCTTTTTTTAAAAACTTGAACACCTGGGCAGTTGGCATGAGAATAACAGAGTCTAGCTCAAGCAGTGCACCTTCAAAATCTGGAATAAAATAAAAGTATGCTGTTAAAACAAACAGCTGCGTTGCTTTGATTTATAATTAATCTGTAAAGTCTTCGTCTTGTGAGTATAAAACAAACGGAACCTGACTATCTGACAGTGGCATCGGCTACTTGAGATGAAGGGTCCTGCATTGTATTATTTGCATTCCACTGAAACATGATAGCTTACTCTTGCATAATTGCTGGCTTTCTGGGGCTCTTATGAAGAAAAGATGCTGTGGTGATAAGCTATCCTACCTTAAATAAATGATTTAATTCTTGAAAATAGCAGTAAATGTGTTCAGGACCTCAGGTTCTGGCAATATTTTTAAAATTGCTTTGTCAACTCGCAAAATATACATAGCTTGTTTGCACTTTGTGTTTATAAAGTGCGGGATTTGTGTAGAGCCTCTAAAGTGATATTTGGGAATGTCGTGTGATTCTTCACCTCCAAAGAATGAAGTTTGATGCTTGTCAGTTGTAAATGCCTGTGGTACACTGTGATAACAAAAGAGGAGAATTTGTATCTGTGTACACACATACCTGGAACATCCTTCCATGGGTGGAGGGAAATCGCTGTGACACTTACTTCAGGCAGGTGCCCTATTAGATAAGCAATATGACAAGTCTTGTTAAAGTACCCTAAAAGTAATCTTTTCGGGAAGTGTATTTTATTAGAATGGATCTAATCAGACTTTTAAAATAAATACTTTGTGTGGGAGGAAGTGGAGTGGGTTACTAGGGGTGGGGAGGAATAGAGAATGGATAAATAACCAACACACATCTAATGGGTAGGAATTCACATTGTGGTTTCTATGACAACACATAGATGAACCAAATCTGTGGTCTTCAGAGTGCTGGGTGAATAGAGTGAATTCTCAGTTACTGCCATAGATATGCAGGCATAACTGACGCTGCAGCAGGACAGTATTGTTTGTGGGTGACCACCTGGTTGTAAATAGGGCGGTGAGGACAAGCTATAGAAGTGCATTAAGATTTGCATCTGGAGAGCAGTACAATCTATTGTGGGTTACAATATCTGTGGCATGGTATCAAAATGCAGGATCAGAATTTTTCTTTTAATCTGAGGTCTGGTGGTTTTATGGAGGGAGACCCATAAGGTGGTCTTGTAGGCTATGTATGCAGGCTTGTTCAGTCCTCTTATGAAAACAAATCCCTTCTGACTTTTGACAGTAACAGGAACTGAAATTTCAATGATACTTTGAATGGACACCTGATCCAAGATCTGAATTAAAGACACATTTCTCTTTTAAAAGGATCTTTAGTAGGGCTGTCAAGCGATTAAAAAAAACTAATCGCGTGATTAATTGCACTGTTAAACAATAATAGAATATCATTTATTTAAATATTTTTGGATGTTTTCTACATTTTCAAATATATGGATTTCAATTACAATACAGAACACAAAGTGTACAGTGCTCACTTTATATTTATTTTTTATTACAAATATTTGTGCTATAAAAAACAAATGAAATATATTTTTCAATTCATCTCCTACAAGTATTGTAATACAATCTCTTTATCATGAAAGTTAAACTTACAGATGTAGAATTATGTACCAAAATTAACTGCATTCAAAAATAAAACAATGTAAAACTTTTGAGCCTACAAGTCCACTCAGTCCTACTTCTAGTTCAGTCAGTAACAAACAAAAAAGTTTGTTTACATTTGCAGGAAATAGTGCTGCCCTTTTCTTGTTTACAATGTCACCTGAAAGTGAGAATGGGTTTTCACATGGCACTGTTGTAGCCAGTGTCACAAGATATTTACATGCCAGATGCATTAAAGATTCATAGGTCCCTTCATGCTTCAACCACCATTCCGAAGGACATGTGTACATGCTAATAAGGGGTTCTGCTCGATAACGATCCAAAGCAGTGCAAACCAACGCATGTTCACTTTCCTCCTCTGAGTCAGATGCCACCAGCAGAAGGTTGATTTTCTTTTTTTGGTGGTTCGGGTTCTGTAGTTTTGACATTGGAATGTTGCTCTTTTAAGACTTCTGAAAGCATGTTCCATATGTCATCCCTCTCAGATTTTGGAAGACACTTCAGATTCTTAAACCTTGGGTCGAGTTCTGTAGCTGTTTTTTAGAAATCTCACATTGGTACCTTCTTTGTGTTTTGTCAAATCTGCAGTGAAAGCATTCTTAAAATGAACAACGTGCTGGGTCATCATCCGAGACTGGTTGCTATAACTTGAAATATACGGTTGAATGTATGGAGTTACGTAACAAAAAAAAATCTACATATGTAAGTTGCACTTTGCCGTTAAAGAGATTGCATTATGGTATTGTATGAGGTGAATTAAACAATATGATTTTCTTTTGTTTATTATTTTTCAAGTGCAAATACTTGTAATAAAAATAATATAAAGTGTGCACTATATGCTTTGTATTCTGTGTTGTAATTGAAATCAATATATTTGAAAATGTAGAAAAAAATCCAAAAATATTTAATACATTTCAGTTGGTATTCTATTGTTTAACAGTGCCATTAAAAATGTGATTAATCACACTTTAATTTTTTTGAGTTAATCATGTGAGTTAACTGCTATGAGAGCCCTAATCTTTAGCCTTGTTTAGGGCCTAGGTTCTCAACAAGGGAGCTCACAAATAGGTGTCAGGAGGTCCTTCTGGGAGGAGGGCTCTGGCTCGGGGGGGGGGGGTGCTCTCTATGGAAAAGGTTGAAAACTGCTGGTTCAGGTAAACAATTCTTTACTCTGTGCATGTGTGCGCGCATGCACGCAGCTCATATTAAATTTAAGTGGAGGCAAGTAATACGTGCACATGGAGAATAGTGCCTCTTAGCATCGTGTTCTCAGGTTGCTTCAACCTATTCAACAAACTTGCTATATATAGCTAGCAATAACTATATAATGGTTTTAATATTGAAATCTGTCAGTGCTTTTCCAGTCTCTCCATCCATTAAGCCTTTATACGGAGTGTGAAGAGGTTAGCTTTAAGCTTTGAACAAAATGCAGTAACTTAACGATTGTTTTCAGCTCAGTGTAATCTCTGTAACCTCTTCTTTTAATGTCAGGGTTTGATTTAAACATTACACTGCCATCCTGAGGGATATTGCAAATCCTCTCCCTTCCAGCCCCCCGAATTCACCCAAATGAGTCATGCTAGATTTGCCTATGCAATGAGCTGCTGCTTCAGCATTGACCTGTCACAGGAACCTCAGCAGTCTTCCCGAAGCAGCATCATGAGAGATGAACTTTATGTGAAATGTTGTACATTAATATTAAATACTCAGTGATGATTGTTCCTGTGATGAGTTGACCATTGGCTCGCCATTATGCTGATCTCTGGAAAAATGGATGTTGTGAGAGGATCTCCACCCTGACTGCATCTGTAAGTGAATTCTTTTCCCTCATTTTGGTCATATGTTATCCATTGACTTCTGCAGTGCAGCCTGTTTTATGGATCTTGCAGTCAGTGCTTCATGCCCTGTCCTTGCCAATGAAATGATTACATTGACTGTTGTAACTATGCAAAATATTTCTCACATTTCACCACAACGTTGCAAATAGGCCTTTCTCACCACACGCCGCAAATTGGGATATGCCTGTTTTCCACTGCAAATCAACCCATTCTCAAGCAAAACCCAGAGCTATTCCAAACACAAGGTGCCTTCGAAATTTGAATGAGACCTTTCACAGGATGAAGCTCAAAATTGGAAATTTCATATTTGAATGTCAAAATTTTGCATGTTTTTCTGTGAAAATAGACATTTAGTCCGTCTCGCAGAGGACTGAAATTTGAGGTGTGTGAAATAACTTGAACCAAAGCTGAATCATTTTATGCAAAATATTTCCCCGGCATTGTGCAGCTGTAGTGCCATTAAAGGAGCAATCTTGGGCGCTGTGATTGGATCTGGCCATCTAATACATTGTGGGGACTCCTGTCATAGGTAAAATACTACTATTGTATAGAATCACAGAATCTCAGGGTTGGAAGGAACCTCAGGAGGTCATCTAGTCCAACCTCCTGCTCAAAGCAGGGCCAATCCCCTGATCCCTAAAGGGCCCCCTCAAGGATTGAACTCACAACCCTGGGTTTAGCAGGCCAATGCTCAAACCACTGAGCTATCCCTCGCACTGTACCATGTCTTTTTAACACATTAGAACAGGGGTCTCATACACGTGGGCCACATGCGGCCCGCAGAGTTATTTCCTGCGGCCCACCATAGGTGCCAACTCCACCCGCAGCCAAGCTTGCCTCCCTGCTCCTCTGCCTGCCTCCCAGCGCTTTCTGCCGCCTAACAGCTGTTTGGCAGCACTTAGAACTTTCCAGGAGGGAGTGGGAGGAGCAGGGACGTGGTGCGCTCAGGGGAGGAGGCAGAGAATAGTCAGGGCCAGGGTGGGGATTTGGGGAAGGGGTTGGAATAGGGGCAGGGAGGGGGTGGATTTGGGGCGGGGACTTTGGAGAAAGGGTTGGAAAAGGGGCGGGGAAGGGGTAGGAAGAGGCGGGGCGGGGTCGCATGGACTAGACGAGTAGTCTGAGGTATGAAGTTCAGCGTGTGTGATTCTTTGCTGTGAGTAGTTGGGAAGAACGTTTGTTAAAAGTGGCAACGTATTTTGTATGATTAGTTACTTTAAAAAGTTCCTAACATTATAGCTATGTTGATAGACTGTTAGTGTAGATCATCATCCATGTTACTGACCGCATAAGGAATAGTTAGAGGTGTTTATATTTTATTAAAACTCCTCTTCGCATTACAGTTTTTAAAAAGTTAATACATTGACTTTTAATAGCATACTATATTACTCTTCATTTTTTTTTCATTTTTGGCTATACTTTTGCATCATTGTATGAAAAGGTTTCAGTGATGCGGCCCTCGGGCCAACATACTAGTCCTCATGCGGCCCTCCTGGTGATTTGAGTTTGAAATCCCTGCATTAGAATAATGCACACATGAATGTAGGTGTATTGATACCAGTGGTCTTATGTAAGTGATCTGTAGATTGCATTTTCAGGGTGTCAGAGCAAAAGGAGGGTAGTTCAGCTCTGCAGTCATGAAGAACTCTGGAATAATACTGTTGATTGACTGTCAGCATTACGTGACAGATCACCATCACTTCACTGTGTGACACTGTCTCTTCCTCCACCACCATTATTACACTTAAAGATGGGGAGATCTGTAGGCTCTATCTCCAAAATGATGCGGTAGACTGTTGCATGCTGAGGTGACTTAAACCAAATGTTGTATAATTGAATGTGTACTTCACGTAGCTGTTTGCTAAACCTCTTACATATATGTAGTGCTTGTGAGAGGTACCACTGATGATCTTTGAAAATGATGTAATCTGTTTATGGGCAGCTTGTGGGCTACCAATTTAAGAATCCATCATGCCCACTTCCATTTCATATCCCCCTGAGCCATCAAGTAAATCCCTCAGTAGTGTTCTGGATCATTAATATTGGTTCCCCTGGTATGCTGTTGGATATTGAGCTGTAGCTGTTGGGTCAGCTGTTTGTGTTTTAATGCCCACTGTTTCCAAGGGAAGATGTTTCTATATCTTATTGGGTTTTTATTTACCAGGATTTAGAGGGAGGCTGACGTGCTTTCCTGAATGGATCATGCATGTCAAGGAAACCTGCTGTCCATGGATAATTTGTAGGCATTGTTATTAACATTGAATATACTGTCAAATGTTTATTGTCATAGACTGATTTCAACATCATATCAGATGACATTCAGCTTGTAGTATCTGAATCCTTTTGGGACCATCAGTTCTTTGTGTGCGCCCTTTGGGATTAGGTACCCATACAAACTGTATGGGTTTTGTTGTTTTTGCTTGCCATCCTTTTTTAAAAAGGCAAGGATGCTGTCATCTAAAGCACTGATGGGTTTTTTTAAGGCATTTTGTGCTTGTGACAGGTGGTGGTTTTTCCAGCCCTGAAGAATGAAGTCCTCTGCCCAAAGCTAATTTATGGGTTGGAGCAATGCAGGTTTCCTCCATTCTGTCCTGAATGTGTATCAAATGTAAGAGAGGTGATCAGTCTCTGAGGACTTGTTTAGAAGAACAGTTAATGTGTGGGAAGCTGGGGTGTAAATCTACTAGATTACCGCACACTAACTGACTGGGGGGGGGGGGGAGGAAGGCTCTCTAGCATGCTTTGATCTAATCCGCTTGAAACACCAGCAAGAATTGCATTTGTGACCTCTCCTCTAGTAAGTGCATTGAAACCACCAACCCATTTCACTTAGGCGAGCACACATCAGTTGGATGGTAATTTTTTAGTCACTACTGACTTTGCGTGGTATAGAACTAGTCACCTAGACTTGAGAGGCCTCAAATCCTGTGAGGTACAAGATGTAACATATCACTTCACTTATTTGTCCCTAGTTTTCTAGGCCATGAATACCTCAAAATTTGACACGTGTACTTTGTAATCATCCTACTTTAAAGAAAGTGAGAATCCCAGCTGCTTGTGCCATCACTCTATTGCTGTTGACATAGACTCCAAAGCAGAGCATCAGCAATAAATTCTTAAGCTGCTTTGTTTTACTGATATTGTAATTGTTCTAATGATGCCTCTGTTGCAGAGCCTTTGTGTGGCGAATGAGTGCTATTCTTAGGGTTGCACAGAGCCAGGCCTTATGAATCTGACTTCCACAGCAGTGACCCAGTGAGAGGAGGTGCCTGACATCTAGTGTGCTTTGACAGGGTGCTTCAAATGGCTTGTCCGATGTGCCTCGTTGTTGAAGTGTTTTAGTGTTCATAAAAGAAGATTCCTGCTGGAAATAAATAACTTAGTGTAGCAGCAGATGCTTATCTTTTGAAACTTACGACTCAGTTACATGTACAGGGGCTCTCTGTCCTCATGCTTTATGGAATAAGATCACCACCACCAGGGGTCAGGAAGAAATTGACAAAAAGATCATAGGAAGGCTGGGTCAATGGCAAGGGTACTACCATAGGACTTGAATCAATTCCCTGCTCTGCCATGGATATCCTGTGTAACCATGGGCAAGTCACTTAATCTCTCTGTTCCTTAGTCTTTCTGTAGAATGCAAATTATAATTTCCTAACTCCCAGGGTGTTAGGATTAATACATTAAATATTTGTAAGGTACTTAAATAAAGGGAGCCATATAAATACCTTAAATGGATAGATTCCCTCACCATGGTGGCCCATGGCAAAAATGGTTCATTGTGGGGTTAATTTTACATCTTCTGAAGAGCTTAGCTGTGGCTGCTGTCATTGAGAGGAAACACCAGGCTTGTTGGCTCCATGGTCTCACCCAGTCCTCCTGGAGCTGGAGCTGTGTGAAAGGTCCAATAGCTAGGGCCCTACCAAATCCATGGTTCATTTTGGTCAATTTCATGGTCATAGGATTTTAAAAATCATAAATTGCGTGCATATTTACATCTGAAATTTCACGGTGTTGTAACTGTGGGGGTCCCGACCCAAAAGCGGGTCAGAGGGGGGGTTGCAAGGCTATTGTAGGTGGGTCGTGGTATTGCCACCCTTACTTCTGTGCTGCTGGCGGTGCCTTCATAGCTGGGCTCCCACCCAGCAGCCATTGAACTATCTGCAGCCGGGGGAGGTTCCTGGAAATAGGTCTGACCTGGCCTGGGAAGCGGCTGCTGCAGGGGGAGAGGAAGTCCCATCCCTCCCCAGCCTGTCCGGGACTAGCATCTGGAGACGGGCACATGATAAGAGCCCCCAGCCCTGCCTCTCCCCTACACTACCCAGATTTCACGGGTGACCGCAGATTTCACAGGGGAGGTCAGATTTCACTGTCTGTGATTTGTTTTTCATGGTCATGAATTTGGTAGTGCCCTAGCAATAGTCTATAAAATAACTAAGGACAGAGAGAGGGGGCAATGAAATACACAAGTAGAAGCCGGTACACACCTATAAATGAATCAAGCTTTTCTCTTATTGGGGGAGGGCCCTGGAAGTTGGGGCGAGAGGAGGGAAGAGTTTTTTTTTCTTCATTTGGTATCTGCCCATCTCCCAAGTATTTAAAGTGATGGGTGGAGGGGACATGTAAGTATCTCGATAGATAGAGATCACCATTTATGGTGGTAGGGGAAAAAGGTGGTGTTCCTACCCTGAATCCTCCTCTCCTAGGAGGAACCATCTCTGAGCAGATGTGTTTCTGTTGGGGTCCCACAAGGATCAGTTCATGGCCCTAGGCTATTTAACATTTTTATCAAAGGTTTGGGGGGGGGGGACTTAAAATCATCCCTGATAAAGTTTATTGATGAGACACAGATTGCGGAAGTGGTAAATAATGAAGTGATCTAGGTCATTAATACGGAGCAGCCTACCTTGCTTGATAAGTTGGGCACAAGCAAATGATATGCGTTTCAGCATGGCCAAATGTAAAATATGTAGGTCATACTTAGAGGGTGGGGGTTGTTGTATCCTGGGAGCAGTGACTCTGAAAAAGATTTGGGAATCATGATGAATAGTCAGCTGAAAATGTGCTCTCAGTGTGATGCTAATACCATCTTTGGATGCATAAACAGGGGAATCTCGAGTAGGAGTAGAGAGGTTATTTTACCTCTACATTTGGCACTGGTGTGATCATTGCTGGCACACTGTGTCCAGTTCTGGTGTCTACAATTCATAAATAATGATAAATTGGAGAGGGTCCTGAGAAGGGCCATGAAAATGATTGATTAAAAGATTGGAAAACATTCCTTATATAGTGGTAGATTCAAGGAGCTCAATGTATTTAGCATAACATAGAAAAGGTTAAGCGGTGACTTGATCAGTCTATAAATGACTAGAGGGGTACATATTTAATAATGGGGTCTTCAATCCAGCAGACAAAGATGTAATGAGATCCAATGGCTAGAAGTTGAGGCTAAACAAATTCAGACTAGAAATAAAGTGTGTATTTTTAACAGTGAGGGTAACTTACCACTAGAACCGTCCACCAAGGATCATGGTGGATTCTCCATCCCTTGCAATTTTTAAATTAAGATTGGATTTTTTTTTAATTTTATTTTCTAAGATACGCTCGACTTCAAACAAGAATTATTTTGGGGAATTCTAAGGCCTGGGTTATGCAGGATGTCAGACTAGATGATCACAGTGGTCCCTTCTGGCTTTATAATCTATGAAGAGCAGGAAAGCAAGCCAGTCTACTGGTCAGCATCAAACTGCTGCCTTCAAGTATCAAAGCAAAGTTAAGTTGATTCTAGGGCTGTCAATTAATTGCGGTTAACTCATGCGATTACAAATTTTATTTTTCACAATTAAAAAATTAATTGCAGTTTTAATCGCACCGTTAAATAATAGAATACCATTTGAAATGTATTCAATATTTTTGGATGTTTTTCTACATTTTCAAATATTGATTTCAGTTACAACACAGAATACAAAGTGTACAGTGCTCACTTTATTTTTATTACAAATATTTTCACTATAAAAATGATAAAAGAAATAGTATTTTTCAGTTCACCTCAGACAAGTACTTTGTGCAGTGTCTTTATCATAAAAGTGCAGCTTACAACTGTAGATTTTTTTTTTGTCACGTAACTGCATTCAAAAACAAAACCATGTAAAGCTTTAGAGCCTACAGGTCCACTCAGTCCTACTTCTTGTTCAGCCAAGTGCTAAGAGAAACAAGTTTTTTTACATTTACTGTTGATAATGCTGCCCGCTTCTTATGTCACCTGAAAATGAGAACAGGCATTTGCATGCCACTTTTGTAGCCAGCATTGCAAGGTATTTACATGCCAAATATGTCAAACTTTCGTATGCTTCGGCCACCGTTCCAGAGGACATGCTTCCATGCTGATACACAGTTATTTTTAAAAAAAGGGTCACTTAAATTTGTGACTGAACACCTTGGGGGAGAATTGTGTCTCTCCTGCTCTGTTTTACCTGCATTCTATCATAAATTTCATGCAATAGCAGTCTCAGATGATGACCCAGCACATGTTCATTTTAAGAATACTTTCATTGCAGATTTGACAAAACATAAAGAAGGTACCAATGAGAGATTTCTAAAAATAGCTATAGCACTTGACCCAAGGTTTAAGAATCAGAAGTGCCTTCCAAAATCCGAGAGGGATGAGGTGTGGAGCATGCTTTCAGAAATCTTAAAAGAGCAACATTCCAATGCGGAAACTACAGAACCCAAACCACCAAAAAAAGAAAATCGGCGTTCTCCAGGGGGCATCTGACTCAGATGATGAAAATGCATATGCATCAGTCCACACTGCTGTGGATCATTATCGAGTAGAACCGGTCATCAGGATGGACGCATTGTCCCCTGAAATGGTGGTTGCAGCATGAAGGGACATATGAATCTTTAGTGCATCTGGCACATAAATATCTTGCGATGCCAGCTACAACCGTGTCGTGTGAACGCCTGTTCTCACTTTCAGGTGACATTGTAAACAAGAAGTGGGCAGCATTATCTCCTGCAAATTTAAATAATCTTGTTTGTGTGAGTGATTGGCTGAATAAGAAGTAGGACTGCGTGGACTTGTATGCTCTAAAGTTTTACATTGTTTTATTTTTGAATGCAGGGGATTTTTGTACATAATTCTACATTTGTAAGTTCAACTTTTATGATAAAGAGATTGTACTATAGTACTTGTATTAGGTGAATTAAAATATACTATTTTTTGTTTTTTACAGTGCAAATATTTGTAAGCAAAAATAAATATCAAGTGAGCACTATACATTTTATATTCTGTGTTGTAATTGAAATTAATACATTTGAAAATGTAGAAAGCATCGAAAAATATTTAAATAAATGGTATTTGATTATTGTTTAACAGCGCAATTAAAACTGCAATTAATCGTGATGTTTTTAATTGCTTGACAGCCCTACTTGATTCATTTCACTATTGCGGGAGTAAGGCTTCTCTCTTAAAGTAGGTAAATTTTATGTCATAGCCACTTTCAGACAATTCTATCACTTATTTTTACTAGATTGTTGCCTTGGTTTCTCATCAAATTCATACAACACCTGAACGTGGACCCAATTTTTAGAGAACTGCAGTTGGATGCAAAGCTCGGCATAATTGTGTACAGATCTGTTTATACACTAAGCTTCCAAACTGCTGGCAAAGAATGACAAGAGATGAAAGTCAACTTTAATTATCTGATCAAGAGCTTTTAAGAGACTTACTATTTGATTTGTGGTGGTTTCTGAAGGCAACATAAATCTTTTTTTAAATTGAGGCATTGAAATGATTTGTTGGCAAATGTATTTGTCCTCTGCAGCCCTGAGACTTGAATTCATATCTCCCATCCTACAACTCTTTATACTTATTACCAACATGGCTTTTTTTAACATACATATAAAAATCAGTTCCTCTGTGTCCTCAGGGACTCTGATAAGCTTTAGGGGAAGGGGGAATCATTGCTATAATTTAAGCTTGAAAGAGAAGCTATAATTTCAGGCAATTTAAAAAAGCAAACTGTGTTACAAGTAATAAGTTGATTGCATGTTGAAGAAGGCAAAATCTCCTACTCCTTACATTGGGGTAATGTTGTTTGCACTCTGATGTGGATCCAGACCCTGCACATGGTTACATAGTCAGCAAAAGATCATATAATCTCTATTTTTAACAGAGCATTTTATATCTTCTATGCATGGATCAGGATGCAGAGAAGAAATGCATTGTTTAGATAGAGCTTCTGGTGAATGAGAAAGCAAACTTCATTTAAGTTGGAAAAAAATACAAAGTCAGTTTCCACGCTGAAAGTTGCATGCGTTTGTATAAAAGCTATTTAAAATGAGCCATAGATAACCTTTAAGATCATCTTATAATGTGCCAGCAATGCCCCTCTGCCATGTACATTGGTCAAACTGGACAGTCTCTACGTAAAAGAATAAATGGACACAAATCAGATGTCAAGAATTATAACATTCATAAACCAGTCGGAGAACACTTCAATCTCTCTGGTCACGCAATCACAGACATGAAGGTCGCTATCTTAAAACAAAAAAACTTCAAATCCAGACTCCAGCGAGAAACTGCTGAATTGGAATTCATTTGCAAATTGGATACTATTAATTTAGGCTTAAATAGAGACTGGGAGTGGCTAAGTCATTATGCAAGGTAGCCTGTTTCCTCTTGTTTTTTCCTACCCCCCCCCCCCCCAGATGTTCTGGTTTAACTTGGATTTAAACCTGGAGAGTGGTCAGTTTAGATGAGCTATTACCAGCAGGAGAGTGAGTTTGTGTGTGTATGGGGGTGGGGGGGATGTGAGAAAACCTTGATCTATGCAGGAAATAGCCCGACTTGATTATGTAAAGAGTTGTCACTTTGGATGGGCTAGCACCAGCAGGAGAGTGAATTTGTGTGGGGGGGTGGAGGGTGAGAAAACCTGGATTTGTGCTGGAAATGGCCCACCTGTTGATCACTTTAGATAAGCTATTACCAGCAGGACAGTGGGGTGGGAGGAGGTATTGTTTCATGATTTCTGTGTGTATATAAAGTCTGCTGCAGTTTCCACGGTAAACATCTGATGAAGTGAGCTGTGGCTCACGAAAGCTCATGCTCAAATAAATTGGTTAGTCTCTAAGGTGCCACAAGTACTCCTTTTCTTTTTGCGAATACAGACTAACACGGCTGTTCCTCTGAAACCTGTCATTATGCAAGGCACTGCATTTAGCCGTATGGAGTGGAAATCTATCAACTGCATGAAGAAACTTGTACAGATACAGACAGACATCATCTTCCTTTCCAAATGCAAACAGATGGACATCGTACCAAAAGGACTGAAGGTCAAAAATCCATTACAATCTACATACCACACAGACTATGCTGACAGCTTGTGCCTCACGCTCTCAAAGAAACTGCGGAATCACCTGATCAAGATCCTCTACAGCAAACAGGGAAAGATTAAGAATGAGCTCTCAAAAATGGATACTCTCATAAAGAACCAATCTTCCACACAAACTTCCTCGTGGCTGGATTTTACTAAAACTAGACAAGCCATTTACAACGCACACTTTGCTTCTCTACAAAAGAAAAAAGACACTAAACTTTCTAAACTACTACATGCTACAAGGGGCCACAGCAATGGTTCCCTCACCCCACCTAGCAATATTGTTAACCTATCCAACTATACTCTCAGCCCAGCAGAAGCAGCTGTTCTATCTCGGGGCCTCTCCTTCTGCCCCTCCACCCCCACGAACATGATACAGTTCTGTGGTGACCTAGAATCCTATTTTCGACGTCTCCGTCTCAAGGAATATTTCCAAAATACCTCTGAACAACATACTAATCCACAGAGGTCTCCCTGCCAACACTACAGAAAGAGGGATTCTAGATGGACTCCTCCTGAAGGTCGAAACAGCAGACTGGACTTCTACATAGAGTGCTTCCGCCGACGTGCACGGGCTGAAATTGTGGAAAAGCAGCATCACTTGCCCCATAACCTCAGCCATGCGGAACGCAATGCCATCCACAGCCTCAGAAACAACTCTGACATCATAATCAAAAAGGCTGACAAAGGAGGTGCTGTTGTCATCATGAATAGGTCGGAATATGAACAAGAGGCTGCTCGGCAGCTCTCCAACACGAGTTTCTACAAGCCATTACCCTATGATCCCACTGAGAGTTACCAAAAGCAACTACAGCATTTGCTCAAGAAACTTCCTGAAAAAGCACAAGATCAAATCCGCACAGACACACCCCTGGAACCCCGACCTGGGATATTCTATCTACTACCCAAGATCCATAAACCTGGAAATCCTGGGCGCCCCATCATCTCAGGCATTGGCACCCTGACAGCAGGATTGTCTGGCTATGTAGACTCCCTCCTCAGGCCCTACGCTACCAGCACTCCCAGCTACCTTCGAGACACCACTGACTTCCTGAGGAAACTTCAATCCATCGGTGATCTTCCTGATAACACCATCCTGGCTACTATGGATGTAGAAGCCCTCTACACCAACATTCCACACAAAGATGGACTACAGGCCGTCAAGAACACTATCCCCGATAATGTCACGGCTAACCTGGTGGCTGAACTTTGTGACTTTGTCCTTACCCATAACTATTTCACATTTGGGGACAATGTATACCTTCAGATCAGCGGCACTGCTATGGGTACCCGCATGGCCCCACAGTATGCCAACATTTTTATGGCTGATTTAGAACAACGCTTCCTCAGCTCTCGTCCCCTAAAGCCCCTACTCTACTTGCGCTATATTGATGACCTCTTCATCATCTGGACCCATGGAAAAGAAGCCCTTGAGGAATTCCACCATGATTTCAACAATTTCCATCCCACCACCAACCTCAGCCTGGTCCAGTCCACACAAGAGATCCACTTCCTGGACACTACAGTGCTAATAAACAATGGCCACATAAACACCACCCTATACCGGAAACCTACTGACCGCTATTCCTACCTGCATGCCTCCAGCTTTCACCCTGACCACACCACACGATCCATCGTCTACAGCCAAGCTCTGCGATACAACCGCATTTGCTCCAACCCCTCAGACAGAGACAAACACCTACAAGATCTCTGTCAAGCTTTCTTACAACTACAATACCCACCTGCAGAAGTAAAGAAACAGATTGATAGAGCCAGAAGAGTTCCCAGAAGTTACCTACTACAGGACAGGCCTAACAAAGAAAATAACAGAACGCCACTAGCGGTCACCTTCAGCCCCCAACTAAAACCCCTCCAACGCATTATTAAGGATCTACAACCTATCCTAAAGGATGACCCAACACTCTCACAAGTCTTGGGAGACAGGCCAGTCCTTGCCTACAGACAGCCCCGCAACCTGAAGCAAATACTCACCAACAACCACATACCACACAACAGAACCACTAACCCAGGAACTTATCCTTGCAACAAAGCCCGTTGCCAATTGTGCCCACATATCTATTCAGGGGACACCATCACAGGGCCTAATAACATCAGCCACACTATCAGAGGCTCGTTCACCTGCACATCCACCAATGTGATATATGCCATCATGTGCCAGCAATGCCCCTCTGCCATGTACATTGGTCAAACTGGACAGTCTCTACGTAAAAGAATAAATGGACACAAATCAGATGTCAAGAATTATAACATTCATAAACCAGTCGGAGAACACTTCAATCTCTCTGGTCACGCAATCACAGACATGAAGGTCGCTATCTTAAAACAAAAAAACTTCAAATCCAGACTCCAGCGAGAAACTGCTGAATTGGAATTCATTTGCAAATTGGATACTATTAATTTAGGCTTAAATAGAGACTGGGAGTGGCTAAGTCATTATGCAAGGTAGCCTGTTTCCTCTTGTTTTTTCCTACCCCCCCCCCCCCCAGATGTTCTGGTTTAACTTGGATTTAAACCTGGAGAGTGGTCAGTTTAGATGAGCTATTACCAGCAGGAGAGTGAGTTTGTGTGTGTATGGGGGTGGGGGGGATGTGAGAAAACCTTGATCTATGCAGGAAATAGCCCGACTTGATTATGTAAAGAGTTGTCACTTTGGATGGGCTAGCACCAGCAGGAGAGTGAATTTGTGTGGGGGGGTGGAGGGTGAGAAAACCTGGATTTGTGCTGGAAATGGCCCACCTGTTGATCACTTTAGATAAGCTATTACCAGCAGGACAGTGGGGTGGGAGGAGGTATTGTTTCATGATTTCTGTGTGTATATAAAGTCTGCTGCAGTTTCCACGGTAAACATCTGATGAAGTGAGCTGTGGCTCACGAAAGCTCATGCTCAAATAAATTGGTTAGTCTCTAAGGTGCCACAAGTACTCCTTTTCTTTTTGCGAATACAGACTAACACGGCTGTTCCTCTGAAACCTGTCATTATGCAAGGCACTGCATTTAGCCGTATGGAGTGGAAATCTATCAACTGCATGAAGAAACTTGTACAGATACAGACAGACATCATCTTCCTTTCCAAATGCAAACAGATGGACATCGTACCAAAAGGACTGAAGGTCAAAAATCCATTACAATCTACATACCACACAGACTATGCTGACAGCTTGTGCCTCACGCTCTCAAAGAAACTGCGGAATCACCTGATCAAGATCCTCTACAGCAAACAGGGAAAGATTAAGAATGAGCTCTCAAAAATGGATACTCTCATAAAGAACCAATCTTCCACACAAACTTCCTCGTGGCTGGATTTTACTAAAACTAGACAAGCCATTTACAACGCACACTTTGCTTCTCTACAAAAGAAAAAAGACACTAAACTTTCTAAACTACTACATGCTACAAGGGGCCACAGCAATGGTTCCCTCACCCCACCTAGCAATATTGTTAACCTATCCAACTATACTCTCAGCCCAGCAGAAGCAGCTGTTCTATCTCGGGGCCTCTCCTTCTGCCCCTCCACCCCCACGAACATGATACAGTTCTGTGGTGACCTAGAATCCTATTTTCGACGTCTCCGTCTCAAGGAATATTTCCAAAATACCTCTGAACAACATACTAATCCACAGAGGTCTCCCTGCCAACACTACAGAAAGAGGGATTCTAGATGGACTCCTCCTGAAGGTCGAAACAGCAGACTGGACTTCTACATAGAGTGCTTCCGCCGACGTGCACGGGCTGAAATTGTGGAAAAGCAGCATCACTTGCCCCATAACCTCAGCCATGCGGAACGCAATGCCATCCACAGCCTCAGAAACAACTCTGACATCATAATCAAAAAGGCTGACAAAGGAGGTGCTGTTGTCATCATGAATAGGTCGGAATATGAACAAGAGGCTGCTCGGCAGCTCTCCAACACGAGTTTCTACAAGCCATTACCCTATGATCCCACTGAGAGTTACCAAAAGCAACTACAGCATTTGCTCAAGAAACTTCCTGAAAAAGCACAAGATCAAATCCGCACAGACACACCCCTGGAACCCCGACCTGGGATATTCTATCTACTACCCAAGATCCATAAACCTGGAAATCCTGGGCGCCCCATCATCTCAGGCATTGGCACCCTGACAGCAGGATTGTCTGGCTATGTAGACTCCCTCCTCAGGCCCTACGCTACCAGCACTCCCAGCTACCTTCGAGACACCACTGACTTCCTGAGGAAACTTCAATCCATCGGTGATCTTCCTGATAACACCATCCTGGCTACTATGGATGTAGAAGCCCTCTACACCAACATTCCACACAAAGATGGACTACAGGCCGTCAAGAACACTATCCCCGATAATGTCACGGCTAACCTGGTGGCTGAACTTTGTGACTTTGTCCTTACCCATAACTATTTCACATTTGGGGACAATGTATACCTTCAGATCAGCGGCACTGCTATGGGTACCCGCATGGCCCCACAGTATGCCAACATTTTTATGGCTGATTTAGAACAACGCTTCCTCAGCTCTCGTCCCCTAAAGCCCCTACTCTACTTGCGCTATATTGATGACCTCTTCATCATCTGGACCCATGGAAAAGAAGCCCTTGAGGAATTCCACCATGATTTCAACAATTTCCATCCCACCACCAACCTCAGCCTGGTCCAGTCCACACAAGAGATCCACTTCCTGGACACTACAGTGCTAATAAACAATGGCCACATAAACACCACCCTATACCGGAAACCTACTGACCGCTATTCCTACCTGCATGCCTCCAGCTTTCACCCTGACCACACCACACGATCCATCGTCTACAGCCAAGCTCTGCGATACAACCGCATTTGCTCCAACCCCTCAGACAGAGACAAACACCTACAAGATCTCTGTCAAGCTTTCTTACAACTACAATACCCACCTGCAGAAGTAAAGAAACAGATTGATAGAGCCAGAAGAGTTCCCAGAAGTTACCTACTACAGGACAGGCCTAACAAAGAAAATAACAGAACGCCACTAGCGGTCACCTTCAGCCCCCAACTAAAACCCCTCCAACGCATTATTAAGGATCTACAACCTATCCTAAAGGATGACCCAACACTCTCACAAGTCTTGGGAGACAGGCCAGTCCTTGCCTACAGACAGCCCCGCAACCTGAAGCAAATACTCACCAACAACCACATACCACACAACAGAACCACTAACCCAGGAACTTATCCTTGCAACAAAGCCCGTTGCCAATTGTGCCCACATATCTATTCAGGGGACACCATCACAGGGCCTAATAACATCAGCCACACTATCAGAGGCTCGTTCACCTGCACATCCACCAATGTGATATATGCCATCATGTGCCAGCAATGCCCCTCTGCCATGTACATTGGTCAAACTGGACAGTCTCTACGTAAAAGAATAAATGGACACAAATCAGATGTCAAGAATTATAACATTCATAAACCAGTCGGAGAACACTTCAATCTCTCTGGTCACGCAATCACAGACATGAAGGTCGCTATCTTAAAACAAAAAAACTTCAAATCCAGACTCCAGCGAGAAACTGCTGAATTGGAATTCATTTGCAAATTGGATACTATTAATTTAGGCTTAAATAGAGACTGGGAGTGGCTAAGTCATTATGCAAGGTAGCCTGTTTCCTCTTGTTTTTTCCTACCCCCCCCCCCCCCAGATGTTCTGGTTTAACTTGGATTTAAACCTGGAGAGTGGTCAGTTTAGATGAGCTATTACCAGCAGGAGAGTGAGTTTGTGTGTGTATGGGGGTGGGGGGGATGTGAGAAAACCTTGATCTATGCAGGAAATAGCCCGACTTGATTATGTAAAGAGTTGTCACTTTGGATGGGCTAGCACCAGCAGGAGAGTGAATTTGTGTGGGGGGGTGGAGGGTGAGAAAACCTGGATTTGTGCTGGAAATGGCCCACCTGTTGATCACTTTAGATAAGCTATTACCAGCAGGACAGTGGGGTGGGAGGAGGTATTGTTTCATGATTTCTGTGTGTATATAAAGTCTGCTGCAGTTTCCACGGTAAACATCTGATGAAGTGAGCTGTGGCTCACGAAAGCTCATGCTCAAATAAATTGGTTAGTCTCTAAGGTGCCACAAGTACTCCTTTTCTTTTTGACCTGTTAGAGAGCATATTCATTTAAAGTCCTACAGTGTTCCCTTATAACGTTGTTTGGCTGCCCGGTGCTCCGGTTGGGGTGCGGGGTCTTCCCCCGTTCTGTCCGCCTGGCATTCCAGCAGGGGAGTGGGCAAGTCCCTGCGCCATGAACCCTCTCCCCGTCAGGAGCGCTGGGCAGGTAGAATGGGGAAAGCCCCTGACCCCACTCCCCGGCTGGAATGCCGGGCACGCGGAGCAGGGCAAGCCCCCACGTCCCGACACTGGTCCCTGGTTGGCAGAGCGCGGCAAGCCCCTGCACCCTGACCCCACTACGTCCCTGCCTCAACCAAGCTTCACAACAATCATTGTTGAGTACAGTATTAAATTGTTTGCTTAAAATTATTTAAAACTTACACTGTATATGTATATAATGTCTTTTGTCTGGTGAAAAAAATTTTCCTGGAACCTAACCCCCCATTTACATTCATTCTTATGGGGAAATTGGATTCGCTTAACATCATTTTGCTTCAAGTTTCATTTTTAAAGAACGTAACTAGGATGTTAAGTGAGGCATTACTGTAACTCAAAATGTGGTGCGCTCTCTCATTTAGTTAATTTGCTAGGGAAAAGAGCTTGTATAAGAGGAAGTATAGAAGGTGCAGTCAAGTTGTTGAGACCCTCCCCAAAGAAATCAAAACTACAGTGCCCAAAATGCAAAACAGTGAATCAATGGTGGTTCAGTGCAGAAGATAAATAGATTTTCCTGCACTCTTTACATGTTCCTTTACTTTTGTCTCATCCATGCTGGTATATTGTTCTTATAAAGTGAGGGAGACTGAGAGAGCTCTTTTTGTCCAATAAGATCTGATGTTAGTTTTTATCCTGTTTTCCACCCTGATTTATCTAGTCAGTTGAAATGAGTCTCTTGGGTAGAAGGAGGGGAGTTAATATTGTTGACCTGATTAAGAACAAAGAACAGCCAAACTGGGTCAGACCAATGGTCCATTTAGCCCAGTATCCTATCTTCCGATACTGGCCAATGTCAAGTGCTTCAGAGGGAATGAACAGAACAGGTAATAATCAAGTGATCCATCCCCTGTTGCCCATTCCCAGCTTCTGGCAAACAGACTAGGGACACCATCCCTGCCCATCCAGTCTAAAAGCCACTGATGAACATATCCTCCGTGAACTTATATAGTTCTTTTTTGAACCTTGTTAGTGTCTTGGCCTTCACAACATCCTCTGGCAAGAAGTTCCAGAAGTTGACTGTGCATTGTGTGAAGAAGTACTTCCTTTTGTTTGTTTTAAACTTGCCACCTATTAATTTCATTTGGTGACCCCTAGCTCTTGTGTTATGAGGAGTAAATAACACTTCCTTATTTACTTTCTCCACACCAGTCATGTCCACCCTTAACTGTCTCTTTTCCAAGATGAAAAGTCCCAATCTTATTAATTTCTCCTTATATGGAAGCTGGTCCACACCCCTAATAATTTTTGTCACCCTTTTCTGTACTTTTTCCAATTCCAATCTATCTTTTTTTTTTGAGATGGGCGACCAGTTCTGCACGTAGTATTCAAGATATGAACGTACCATAGATTTATATAGAGGCATTATGATATTTTTCTGCCTTATTATCTATCCCTTTCTTAATGATCCCCAACATTCTTTTAGCCTTTTTGACTGCCGCTGCACATTTAGTGGATGTTTTCAGAGAACTATCCACAATGACTCCAAGATCTCTTTCTTGAGTGGTAACAGCTAATTTAGATGCCATCATTTTATATTTGTATAGTTGGGATTATGTTTTCCAATGTGCATTATTTTTCATTTATCAACATTGAATTTCATCTGCCATGTTGTTGCCCAGTCACTCAGTTTTGTGAGATCCCTTCGTAACTCTTCACAGTCGGCTTTCAACTTAACTATCCTGAGTAGTTTTTTATCATCTGCACATTTTGCCACCGCTATATTTCAGTTTTATGCTGGTGCCACACCAGTGATTTTAATAGAAATTAAACAGTGTAAATCTGGAACAACATACTGATGAATAAGCCAGTTAGTTTTAAACTATTTATATTTGAATTATTCTGATATCATATACTAAATCCATGTGAAAAATCATTTCCAGCTAAGGGCCAAAGTCCCTTCTGAACTGAGGGGTGTGTGGTGGTGGATGGGGGAGGCGGTTGGAGCTGTTTTTAGTTCCCAAATTCTCAGGCATCCCTGGCTCATCTGTGATATAAATTAGAGCAGCCTAAAAGCTGTTCTAATTTATGACAGAGGACTACATCCAAAGGTCTACATCCAAAACTTATGCTGGTATGGTAATGTCACTTAGAAGTATGGTGTTTTTCTCTTTTTTAACAACATTTTTCACTGGCAAAAGCACTAGTGTAGATGAACTTATACTGAAGGGAGAAAAGTCCTTTTGTCGGTATAGCTTATTTGGGTACTAGTATAATCTATACTGGTCAAAGGACTCTTTTATTAGTATAAGCTGCATCTCCCCTAGGAGGTTTTGTCGATATAGCTATACGAGCAAACCCTTTCTAGTGTAGACAAGGCCTGCAATCCCTGAGGGACCATACACCATCTGAGAATTGGTGAATGGGAGTGGGGTTCTGTTTTGTCCCTGACATACCATCAATTGCCCCAGGCAGCGGGGAGTTAACATTGGAGCTGACTACTAGCTTTACGCCTTCACTGGGGGAATTCTCAGCTGGCCAGTTACAGACAGATTACGTCCTCCATGTGCCTCTCACGTCACACAGAGGAGATGGAACCAGGGCTGAGAACCTTGCCGAAGATTTCTGTGACGTAAACTCTGTTAAAACGAAAGAGTTCAAACTGAAAACATATCCTTTGGTGCTAGAACAGTATACTCATAAGTGTCTTGCCTTCTTCAGGTAAGACCTCAGAGGTAGTTTTGTGCTGGGATCATATTTATCTAACCCTTCAAGGGTTTTAAAATATATTGGTAAATGCCTTTTTGTCTTTAATATTAAAACATGAGATAGTGTTTTTGGTTCTCTTTTATTATAATCAGGAAGCTTGTCTTCACTTCCCTGCCATTTTTTTCTTTCTTTCAGCTGCTAACTGTGAATAGTAATTGGGTTTTTCAGAGAGAAGAGGATATGTATATGCCTTATTTTTGTTGTCTGGTTTGACCCTCAAAATTTGGCATCTTTAAATGTCACTTAGCTCACAGTGTGGGCTGTTACCTTTTTTTAATGCCTGTTTAAAAATTCAAAAAATTCAGCCAATTTGAATGTATCCAGCACCATTAGATGTCCCCCTTTCAAACTTATGAGTTTAAGTGCTCGGAAAATGCAAAGTGTATGTTTAAAAAGATAAACACTCATTCTGGTCTCTGCAGGAGTATATCTCCAGAGCAGAGGACTTAGTTTGCCTTAAGAAGCAGCTTCAGGGTACAGTATCTAGACTCACTGGAACCACATGTAGAAAGTATGGTCCAGTGGATAGGGCACTGGATGTGGACTGAAGTGTCCCGGGTTCAGTGGTCAGCTCAGCTTTCCTGTGTGATTTTTGGACAAGTCACTCTGGGCATGTCTACACTACGAACTTAAGTTAAGCTGTGGGGAGCTCTCGTGGAGGTGGAGTTATTATGCCAGTGTAGCAGGGCACTTACATCAGCAGGAGCAAGGCTGTAGTGTAGACACTGACATAATTAGGTCGATATAAGCTGCCTTACATCAACCTAATTGTAGTGTAGACTCGACCTTAATTTACTCTGTGCCTCTGTTCCCTATGTATAAAACCAGGATAATACTTCCCTACCTCACAGGAGTGTTGAGCATAAAATCCTGTATGTGGGGTGCTCAGATATTTACACTCATGAGGACCATAAAAGTGTCTAGATGGAATGATTTGGGGTTAATACAGCCCTTCATTCTTCTAAGGTGGATCATTTCAGTACCATGGAGTCTTTTGGGGGGTAGAAGGATGTCTTTCAATTGAGAGCTTATAAAGTACTCATATATGCAAGATCCTCTGAAACAGGGGTCTTTCAGATAAGAACAACGTGGTGTGGTCCACTCCACACAGACCCTATTGATGGTGCTGTTCATAAGAACAGATAATTGCTCCTGTGTCCTTAGCTAAAATTCACATTTTGTGCCATGTGCCAGTTGTCTTTGTGGTCATGACTCTTCATCCCAGAGATGGATGCATGACAGTGAGTGCTGCCTGCATATTACTTGGGAAGCACTTTGGGATCCTTAGGAATGAAAGCTGCTTTATTATTTATTTAAGCACCAGCCATGTACTTGATGCTGAACAGGGCACAAATAAAAAGAGAGTATCTGTCCATGCAGCATAAAATGTGAGACAAAGTCACTGGGAGACCCAGAGAAGAGTGTAAGAGTGTTAATGTAATATGCATGAGATGTGGTGGTGTTTTGGATTGGTACACATTGGAGTGAAGGGTATTAATCTAAATATAAATGTAATTGCTAAATCTGAGCCATGAGAATTTGCTTGTAATGTAATTTTAGACCCTTCAGAATACTGTTTTTATAGAACACATTGTTGGAAATAAACACAACTGTATCAACTGAAAATCCTAAAAGCTAACAAATTTGGAATGAACGTAAAATCTGTTGAGATTACAGGATTCTGCAAAATAAACTCCCATGTTTTGATCTTTACATATAATATGTCTGTATATTGTTTTCATTCATTTCCAGCAAAATATTAAAAGATACACTTCCCAGTCCTTTTTCATATTTACACCGTGTCAATTGACATGAGTGCGGGTGAGTGTGTTGCTGCATATTAATGCCAGAAAATAATCCACTTGCTGGTTTGCTTCCGTGGTCTGCGTGAATATGGATGAAGGGAAGTTTAGTCAACTGAATCTCCCATCTTCTGCGTTACTGTTGGTTTTATACACATATGGAAAATAAATTTAATAATCGAGACTAGAATAGGACTAATAATCAGAGACTAGACTAGGACTATCTGTCTCCTGACTGCTTAAAGAGGAAGCATCCCACTTTGTAAGCACAGTTAGGTACAATATCATGAATAACATCTTACATTTGTTTGACATCTTTCATCCCCAGGAATGCCCAAATGCTTTACAAACTATGTATACACAACACTAGCTTTCTAGCCACAGTTGAGATAGGAGACCAGCAACCAGAGAGGAATGGGACACTACCACCAATGTGGGAGGAAGAACTTTGACTAAGGACATTGGGACAAACCCTATTAATATAAAATATGCCATTGAATCTGTAATGTCCAGGAAGAGGAGACTGGACCTTGGGTTTTAATTATCTCATCCAAAGTAAGCCACATGATGCTGAATTTCTCAGCCTCTGAGGTTGAAGTGCTGAGTTGATGATGTCCTGATTTAAGCTTATGGTTCCAGTGAGTCTAGATGTTTCATACTTAATCCCCCAAACCACCCCCTCTGACATAGTTTTCTTATTACCCTGATTCACATTGGAAATTTTTTTTAATCAAATATGGTGGCCCAACAAGAGAAGGAAGTCTCCTGCTTAAGATAATTGGGTTAAAGGCTATGAGGAAGTAAGCAATCAGCTTTTCTGAATCTAATGCCATTTTTATCCAAGCTATTCTTGGTTTGCATAAAGTGGACTATGTAACCAACAAGAGGCATCATTGTCTGGTGGCTTGCAGAAGACTTCAGTTGGCCTAAGAAGTAACTTCTGTCAGTCTTCGCTCCTCCAATAATAATGACTTTTTGTTGAATTTGTTCATACATTTGAGTCAATTGGCTTAATTTTACAAAATGCAGGATCTTTAATCTGTATTCAGGGTGTTGATATTCTATCTCAGCTGAAAGACTTGTAGAGATGGGTGGAGGGGACATGGGCTTTTACAGATTTAATCTCTTGTACACTTTGTGGTGATCTAAGATAGAGGCTCCTACATGCTAGGAAGATACTTTCTTAACTGAACCGTTAAGAACATAAGAACGGACACACTGGGTCAGAGCAAAAGTCCATGTAGCCCAGTATCTTGTCTTCCGACAGTGGCCAATGCCAGGTGCCTCAGAGGAAATGAACAGAACAGGTAATCATCAAGTGATCCATTCTCTGTCACCCATTCCCAGCTTCTGGCAAACCAGAGGCTAGGGATTCCATCCCCACCCATCCTGGCTAATAGCTAATTCCTCCATGAATTTATATAGTTCTTTTTTGAACCCTGTTACAGTTTTGGCCTTCACAACATCCTCTGGCAAAGAGTTCCACAGGTTGACTGTGCATTGTGTGAAGAAATACTTCCTTTTTTTTTTTGGTTTAAACCTGAACTAAAACTGTTCACGTTGATTAGTTGGTTCAACAGGTCCTCCTTGCAGTTTGATATACCTGGGCATTCAAAAATGATACTACGTCTGACACCTCAAATAACTATTTAATTTTAAAAGCATAGTTCTAAGCACCAACTGGGAGTCACCAAATTTTTCCTATGATAATCTGACTGCAGTTTCCAAGCTTTGGCATAAAATGAAATAATTTTATATATAAAAAGTGAATCATCTAAGCACTATCTTTTATTAACATAGTGATAAGGTTCTGCGTTCAGTGCTGGCCATTAAACTACTTCTGTTCAGTTACTTGGGTAACATGAGAATGATTTTCCTTAGTTCACAAACTTCATTACTGATCATTCTAAAAGATATTGATAAATCCTGCTCAAATAAATGTGATGGCAACACCATCTCTACTGCTTTTAATCAGCAAAGCAAGCTTTGGTCAAGCTGAAAATCCAATAAAAAGGGGTCAGAAAGCTTCAAGGGCCAGTGGGGGAAGCATATTACCTTAAAATGCATTATTTTCTAAGTAGAAAAGGCCAAATGGGAAAAAAAACGAAAGGTTGAAAAAACTATTAAAATTTATATTAGTCAAGGAACAATAAACCAGCTGTCCCTTTATTGCATTTTTGCATGGCAGGTACACTTTCAAATGACTGGTGATTTACCAGATGAGCTTTGATACTGAGCCCTACAATAAGGAGTTTAGCAAAAATTGAAACAATGTAGTAATCACCCAGAGGTTTAAAGTGGGACTGTGACAGCATTTTTTGCTTAACTGCTTTATTGCCGTGTCCTTTGCCACAGTCCTGTATTTTTCAGTGTTCTGTCTAGATACATGTTCTAAGCTCTTAGGATTGCACTTCTGTTTAAAATTCTGGTTTTTCAATAATAAAAACAATGTTCATTTACAGTCGGTTGTCACAAGATGAAAGGCTAGTGAACTGTCTCACGTAGCTCCACCACTGCAGTCTTGGGAATACAGACTTCCAACCCTGTTGGAGCATGTTTATAACGAACTCAAGGCAACTGATCATGCAAGTGTGAGTAAATTAAAGCATTTTAGTCTAGTGTCTAGAATAGTGGTTTTCAACCTGGGGGTCCGCAGACTCTGCATAAGATTTCCAAAGGGGACCTCACCTCCATTTGAAATTTTTTAGGGGTTTGCAAATGAAAAAAAGGTTGAAAACCATTATTCTAGAAAGCTAAGTTTGCTTTCCAGGAGTCTTTCTGACTTTCTTCAGAGGGTTACGAATATAGTAAGAGAGAAATAGATTCTAATGTACAAGGGACCCATTGTCAGAGGGAAAAACAATGGTACCAAGTCTGGCTGGGAAATGAACACAAAAGGCCAAGTTTTGCCTGTGACGTTTCACTCCATATTCTTTATGGGAAATATGCTTATGGTATGGATATGACAGAACTAAGATGTACTTTATGCAAGATAACTCATGTAAGGTGTCATAAATATAAAGGGAAGGGTAACCACCTTTGTGTCCACAGTGCTATAAAATCCCTCCTGGCCAGAGGCAAAATCCTTTCACCTGTAAAGGGTTAAGAAGCTAAGGTAACCCTGCTGGCACCTGATCCAAAATGGCCAATGAGGGGACAAGGTTCTTTCAAATCTGGAGGGGGGGGGCAGGACAAAGGGTTTGGTCTGTCTGTGTGATGCTTTTGCCGGGAACAGATCAGGAATGTAGCCTCACAACTCCTGTTAAGTTAGTAAGTAATCTAGCTAGAAATGCGTTAAATTTCCTTTTGTTTAATGACTGGTAAAATAAGCGAGCTCTTTCCCTGTTCTTTGTTTAAACGCTTGGTGGTGGCAGCATACAGTTCAAGGACAAGGAAAAGTTTGTACCTTGGGGAAGTTTTTACCCGAAGCTGGTAAGAATAAGCTTAGGGGGTCTTTCATGCAGGTCCCCCCATTTGTACCCTAGAGTTCAGAATGGGGAAGGAACCTTGACATAAGGTTATCATTGGAAAGGTTATGATTTACTGAATGTGTTTATCAAATTCGTATGCATGTATCATTTTTGTATCTGAAGCTGGGAATATTGACCATGTCTCTATTTCAAATGTGCGACGTTGGATGGCTTATTGTAGAAAGGCACGCAAGCACAAGGAATACCTCAGGAACTGTGTGCAATAGAAACCTCTCAGAGATAGCTCTACACAGTGGGAACTGTTTGACCCAGGTCACAGCAAAAAAGCTTTCCAGCAAGTGGGGGAAAAATACAAAAGAGGGACAATGACAACATGAGGGGTCCTCACTCTCCCTACAACAACACACCTGAAAACACCTCGGGAACAAAGACTGAACTGTGAGAAGTGATGGTCCCAGGCTAAGAAAACCTGGGAAAGCCAAGGCAACCTGTGCCTTAAGAATCTGCCAGCCAGTTTATCAGGGTGAGAATTTGTTAATTTGTATCCTGCCTACCTAGTGTGTTAAACTCAGTCTACTGTTTTTGTTTATTTACTAAGGTAATCTGCTTTGCTCTGTTTGCTATCCCTTTTAACCACTTAAAATTCACCTTTTGTAGTTAATTAACTTATTTTTTGTTTATAATAAACCCCAGTTTGTGATTTCTAACTGGGGGAGGGGCAACAAGAAGTCATGCACATCTCTGTTCATGTTGAGGAAGAGGGCAGATTTTTCTGTACAATGCAAGACCGTTTTATTTTGTGTATCTCCCAAAAGGGGTGTGCATGTCAGTGCTGGGGGAGTCCTCTCACACAGAGTTAACTTCAGTCTGTGTCTGCGGCGTGGTGTGGCCCTACCTGTGTGTGTGTGTTTGTGTGTGTGTGCACGCGCGCTGCAAGAGGCCAGAGAACATAATTCAGCAAAGCAGGGAGAGGGACCCCTGGTTGGTTAGGCAAGAGAGGCTCAGTGAAATCCCAGTACATCAGGTGGCACCCCAGAAGGGGGGTCCAACCCATCACGGTGCCATTAAAGAAATTCCCTGCATTGGGCACCCCATAGAGGTCATCCTCATACTGTCTGGCAAGCAAGAGAGTGTGCCTTCTGCATCACCCTTAGACAAATGCAACATGCTATGTTCTTCATGGCTGAACTGCTGTAATAGCTCAGTGAGGAGTAGCTGTATCTGTAGCCCTACCATTTACTTGTCCTCATTCCTTTTGGCCCCACTGCTTACCCATCCCTAGGAGAAAAGCTTAAGGCATACAATTGTTCATGTCCTTTATGTGGGAGGGATGCCTAAGAGGCGAGGAAGGCTCCTTACAACTCCACTTTCTCCATCCCTTTCCCCCACATGCTTGCACAAATGCCAGGCACATTTTGTCACAAAGAGAGCAGTGAAGAAAGAAGTTTGGGTGAAGTGTACAGAACGGGTCTAAAATGGGACATAGCTGAATGGAGTCTTGATGTAGGCAAAGCAGGGCTGTGTAGAACATTTGTATACATGGGAAGTTTTTTAGTAAAAGAAAACACTTTTGAGTAACGTCTTGTAGACTGCCCTGGTATCTAGAAAAAACCTGCAGCAAGATCAGTTTATGCCTCAGCTTAAATACTTTTCGACTAACAGCCCTTGGATGTCCTGGTCGGATCCAGAAGAGAGGAGCCAACTTCTCTTCAGTTGGCAAGATAGGCTTTGACAAAGCTCAGTCAGCCCTTGGTAGCCATGTGCATTGGGCCCGAGTTGTTTTGTAGCTCTGGTGAATTGAAAATAATTGTATGGAGTGTAGGCTTGCAAGGTCAGGATCAGATTCTGATGGAAACTATTTTATTTCAGTAGCACAGTGTATTAAAAATTCATTGGCATTGGTCAGAAAATGAAACATGTCTGCTCATCAGTGTAAACTCCACCAAACGCCTCGAGCTAGACTCCAATATTAGTTCCAAATAACAATCAATTCAATGATATTTCTAGATGTGGTGGGGAGGGGATCTTGTTTGACAAATCTTAATGTCGCTCATTCTGAGAATGAGAACAAATGTCTGAGGGGTTTAAATCCCTATTGCATGAAAGAGCATTGTAGCCTTTAAAGGGGTAAAAATGGCTGACCTAGGAGAAGCAATATTCAGGTCAGCAAAATGTTCAGGGCCTGATTTTTATATCATTTATACCAGTTTAAATTAGGAGTTTGATGTCAGTGGAGTTAAGCTGTTTGTAAGTGAGATTAGAATCACACTTTTAGTGACTTTTGTATGGGAGACTGCTGACTAGTACGGTGGATATTATTAGTGAGCTTGTCTGTGTGTGGGGGGGAGGAATTCCTAGAGCTAGCCCTGCCAACCGAACTCTGGTTCCCCATGCCTGCTGCCATTCTGCTTTCAAGTCTGAACTCATAAGCCTATATAACCAGAATGCTGTAGGATAAAATTAGAGTACTCCTTGGGGAAGAGTGTTTAAAGAATCAACTGCTAACCTCAGTTATGAAAGTTAAGCCTGAAGCCAGAGAGAATGGTAAAAATTTATAGAATATAAAAAGTGAATGTTACTTTAACAAAAATCAACCCAATATTGATGGAATTGGCTTAGGTTCTCAGCTTTCCTTTCACAAGTCCCAATTCTGTCTGGCTTTTCTCAGACTTGCTTTATCAGTGTTCTCTTCACTCCCTGCATTCAGGTTTCAGTACAGCTGGTTGACAGATGAGGGGAAATTACATCTGTTTTTCTTTGAACACACTATATTAATTAAAATGCCTCCCACTGGGCTTGCACTTCTCTATAAGTAGCACATATTTCATTAACATTTGCTTTTTAAAACCAACAGGAACATAAGCTTAAGACTGCTTTAGCCTAAATGCTTTCCAAATTCAGTATGCATAATACAGCTCAGAGGCAGAGCAGTAAATATGGGCACATGATTTTGGGCACATGACAAATGTGTGTGGTGTTTTTTTAAATAGGGGGAGAGGGGTAAATAATGGGCTTAGGTTTTACCAGCAAAGTTGACTGGCAAGAACAGACCAAAGAATTAAAGCTATAATTAAAAAGGAACCAAGTTATAAAAGAGTGGATTTGAAGTGGGTTCTGATATTATCTGAGTGCAAGAGGCTGGGCTGCCATGATTTTTCTTGCTGTGGTGCATTCAGTTACATGTTACCTACAGTCAAGTGGCTTTCTTTAGGACAAACCTTGGCTTTCAGTGGAGGGGAGTCCTTGAGCTTCAGAATCCCACCTATGAAGCTGGAAGAGAATGTCCTTTAGGACAGGAATTCCCTTGATGGACAGGTGGAAGCAGGTCTTTTAAAGCAGACTTTTATTTTTATAAAGGGCTTTATTTTTATAGCAGGAGAAGCTTGGAATTCAGTAGGAGGAAACCGATTGATGCCATAAGAACCAGGGAGGAGGAGGTTTCCAGTGCTGGTTGGTTTGCAGTAACTCATTAAGAGAGGAATTTTTAGGGATCTAGTGAGAGAGCGCTTCAGAAACCTGCATTGAGTTGTAGGCTAGGACCTAGGCAAGGTGCCAACTGTCCTTACCAGCTTCCAACAGATCTTTGTTAATATGATATAACTAATCGTTTTCACAGTTAACTAAACCTGAACAGTCTACGGAGGAGGAATGAAACAGAAACGTGTCCCAACTAGAAAGGGGGAGTTTGTGTGCAGGGTTTCAAACATTTACCTTACTCTTACTAGCCCAAGTACTAAGCCTATAGTGAATGCTTACAGACTTTTGACTGCGGCATTTCTCTGCATGCATTGGTAGAGTAGTATACTTAACTAAATTTCATGACATTTTTGTCTGTTGGATGTTGCACTGAAAATCCTTTCCCCTTTATTTAAAAGTAATTTTGGAAGTATTGCCCTGGGCTATGTAATTGTGTTTATCTTGACTCAGCCCGCACTTAAAACTGCCGTGCAATGTAAATGCTTGTTTTATCAGGATGTATAATTCATGAAATTAAATACATTATATTAATTCCAGTTCGCAGAGAAACAAACAGAACAGTGAGTGAAGACAGAGTTAGACTCAGGATTTCAGCCAAGAAGCTACCTTAATGAGAAGTCTAAAGGAGTGTTCACAGCTAATGTATGCCATTATTTAAGAACATGTGGATAGCAGCTAACACTGAAAGTGATCATATGACAGAAATGCAGACCTTGTTAGTTTTGAAGGGTTAATGGCATGGAGGTGTCAAGTAAATGTCCTAAAAATGGAACCTTGGCTTGAGCTGTTGTTCAGCAGACCTGTGTTCAACCAATGTGCATCCTCGAGCAAGGGACTTCCAGCTATTCCCACTCTCCTAGCTGGTAATATTGAGAGACAGTGGGGTGAACCCAGACTCCAGTGGGTTGAACCCAGACTCCAGTGGTGAGAGTAACTGTCTTACTGCTCAGCTATCCCTGCCTGCTGGCCAGATAGGTGTACCTGAGATGGTCACCCATGGAAGGGAAAGATGTGGTGAGGACAGCTATCTTGAGGGGGAGGGGAGAAAAGAACTGGTGATTGGAATTCTAAAATGGTGACCTGAGAGTAAAGGTAAGGACTCTGTGGTAGGAATTGAGGTGGGGATTTGACTAGTTTAGGGCCATGGGTCCAATGAAGACCCATGCGGTGTCTAGCACAGTGGTTTTCAATCTTTTTTTCATTTGTGGGACCCTAAAATATTTCAAATAGAGGTGTTGATCCCTTGAGAAATCTTAGACATAGTCCGCGGACCTCAAACCACTGTTCTATGGTAACGACAACCTTTCGCGGACCCCTTAGACATGGTCCATGGACCCCAGGTTGAAAACCAGTAGCCTAGGGATCCACTGCAAGTGAAGCCAAAAAAAAAAGGTTTTGTAAAAACACTTAGTGAAGAACAAGGTAGAATCTAAGTGTTATAGAAGTGCTGTGTAATGAACGTTCTGTTTGGAGTCTGAGAAAGATGTGGTGATGGAAGACAGGGTGGGTAGCGTGTTAAATCATCAATTTCTCTACCTGTCATAGTATTCTCAAACTGATTTCAGTTATCCTCCTAGGCGCAGTCTATTGTGAGCCTTAGCCCTGGTCTACACTAGGACTTTAGGTCAAATTTAGTAGCGTTAAATCGATGTAAACCTGCACCCGTCCACACGATGAAGCCCTTCATTTCGACTTAAAGGGCTCTTAAAATCGATTTCCTTACTCCACCCCGACAAGTGGATTAGCGCTTAAATCGGCCTTGCCGGGTTGAATTTGGGGTACTGTGGACACAATTCGATGGTATTGGCCTCCGGGAGCTATCCCAGAGTGCTCCATTGTGACCACTCTGGACAGCACTCTCAACTCAGCTGCACTGGCCAGGTAGACAGGAAAAGAACCGCGAACTTTTGAATCTCATTTCCTGTTTGGCCAGCGTGGCAAGCTGCAGGTGACCATGCAGAGCTCATCAGCAGAGGTGACCATGATGGAGTCCCAGAATCGCAAAAGAGCTCCAGCATGGACTGAACGGGAGGTACAGGATCTGATCACTGTATGGGGAGAGGAATCCGTGCTATCAGAACTCCGTTCCAGTTTTCGAAATGCCAAAACCTTTGTCAAAATCTCCCAGGGCATGAAGGACAGAGGCCATAACAGGGACCCGAAGCAATGCCGCGTGAAACTGAAGGAGCTGAGGCAAGCCTACCAGAAAACCAGAGAGGCAAACGACCGCTCCGGGTCACAGCCCCAAACATGCTGCTTCTATGATGAGCTGCATGCCATTTTAGGGGGTTCAGCCACCACGACCCTAGCCGTGTTGTTTGACTCCTTCAATGGAGATGGAGGCAAAACGGAAGCAGGTTTTGGGGACGAGGAAGATGATGATGATGATGAGGTTGTAGATAGCTCACAGCAAGCAAGCGGAGAAACCGGTTTTCCCGACAGCCAGGAACTGTGTCTCACTCTGGACCTGGAGCCAGTACCCCCCGAACCCACCCAAGGCTGCCTCCTGGACCCAGCAGGCGGAGAAGGGACCTCCGGTGAGTGTACCTTTTAAAATACTATACATGGTTTAAAAGCAAGCATGTGAAAGGATTAATTTGCCCTGGCATTCGCGGCTCTCCTGGATGTACTCCCAAAGCCTTTGCAAAAGGTTTCAGGGGAGAGAGCCTTATTCTGTCCACCATGGTAGGACACTTCACCACTCCAGGCCAGTAACACGTACTCGGGAATCATTGTAGAACAAAGCATTGCAGTGTATGTTTGCTGGCGTTCAAACAACATCCGTTCTTTATCTCACTGTGTTATCCTCAGGAGAGTGAGATATCATTCATGGTCACCTGGTTGAAATAGGGTGCTTTTCTTCAGGGGACACTCAGAGGTGCCCGTTCCTGCTGGGCTGTTTGCCTGTGGCTGAACAGAAATGTTCCCCGCAGTTAGCCCCGGGGAGGGTTGAGGGGGTAGCCACACGGTGCGGGGGAGGCAAAATGCGACCTTGTAACAAAAGCACATGTGCTATGTATGTGATGTTAACAGCAAGATTTACCCTGAAAGAGTGTAGCCACTGTTTTATAAAATGTGTCTTTTTAAATACTGCTGTCCCTTTTTTTTTCTCCACCAGCTGCATGTGTTTCAATGATCACAGGATCTTCTCCTTCCCAGAGGCTAGTGAAGATTAGAAAGAAAAAAAAAACGCATGCGTGATGAAATGTTCTCTGAGCTCATGCTGTCCTCCCACACTGACAGAGCACAGATGAATGCGTGGAGGCAAATAATGTCAGAGTGCAGGAAAGCACAAAATGCCCGGGAGGAGAGGTGGTGGGCTGAAGAGAGTAAGTGGCGGGCTGAAGCTCAAATGTGGCGGCAGCATGATGAGAGGAGGCAGGATTCAATGCTGAGGCTGCTGGAGGATCAAACCAGTATGCTCCAGTGTATGGTTGAGCTGCAGCAAAGGCAGCTGGAGCACAGACTGCCACTACAGCCCCTGTGTAACCAACCGCCTTCCTCCCCAAGTTCCATAGCCTCCACACCCAGATGCCCAAGAACACGGTGGGGGGGGGGGCCTTGGGCCAACCAGCCACTCCACCACAGAGGATTGCCCAAAAAACAGAAGGCTGGCATTCAATAAATTTTAAAGTTGTAAACTTTTTAAGTGCTGTGTGGCATTTTCCTTCCCTCCTCCACCACCCCTCCTGGGCTACCTTGGTAGTCATCCCCCTATTTGTGTGATGAATGAATAAAGAATGCATGAATGTGAAGCAACAATGACTTTATTGCCTCTGCAAGCGGTGATTGAAGGGAAGAGGGGAGGGTGGTTAGCTTACAGGGAAGTAGAATGAACCAAGGGGCGGGGGGTTTCATCAAGGAGAAACAAAGAGAACTTTCACACCCTAGCCTGGCCAGTCATGAAACTGGTTTTCAAAGCTTCTCTGATGCGTACCACGCCCTCCTGTGCTCTTCTAACCGCCCTGGTGTCTGGCTGCGCGTAACCAGCAGCCAGGCGATTTGCCTCAACCTCCCACCCCGCCATAAACATCTCCCCCTAACTCTCACAGATATTGTGGAGCACACAGCAAGCAGTAATAACAGTGGGAATATTGGTTTCGCTGAGGTCTAAGCGAGTCAGTAAACTGCGCCAGCGCGCCTTTAAACGTCCAAATGCACATTCTACCACCATTCTGCACTTGCTCAGCCTGTAGTTGAACAGCTCCTGACCACTGTCCAGGCTGCCTGTGTACGGCATCATGAGCCATGACATTAAGGGGTAGGCTGGGTCCCCAAGGATAACGATAGGCATTTCAACATCCCCAACAGTTATTTTCTGGTCTGGGAAGTAAGTCCCTTCCTGCAGCTTTTGAAACAGACCAAAGTTCCTGAAGATGCGAGCGTCATGTACCTTTCCCGGCCATCCCACGTTGATGTTGGTGAAACGTCCCTTGTGATCCACCAGTGCTTGCAGCACTATTGAAAAGTACCCCTTGCGGTTTATGTGCTTGGTGCTCCGGTGCCAAGATAGGGATATGGGTTCCGTCTATGGCCCCACCACAGTTAGGGAATCCCATTGCAGCAAAGCCATCCACTATGACCTGCACATTTCCCAGGGTCACTACCCTTGATATCAGCAGATCTTTGATTATGTGGGCTACTTGCATCACAGCAGCTCCCACAGTAGATTTGCCCACTGCAAATTGATTCCCGACTGACCGGTAGATGTCTGGCGTTGCAAGCTTCCACAGGGCTATTGCCACTCGCTTCTCAACTGTGAGGGCTGCTCTCATCTTGGTATTCATGCGCTTCAGGGCAGGGGAAAGCAAGTCACAAAGTTCCATGAAAGTGCCCTTACGCATGCGAAAGTTTTGCAGCCACTGGGATTTGTCCCAGACCCGCAACACTATGCAGTCCCACCAGTCTGTGCTTGTTTCCCGAGCCCAGAATCGGCGGTCCACAGCATGAACCTGCCCCATTAGCACCATGATGCATGCATTGGCAGGGCCCATGCTTTCAGAGAAATCTGTGTCCATGTCGTGATCACTCACGTGACCATGCTGACGTCGTCTCCTCACCCGGTATTGCTCTGCCAGGTTCTGGTGCTGCATATACTGCTGGATAATGCGTGTGGTGTTTAATGTGCTCCTAATTGCCAAAGTGAGCTGAGCGGCCTCCATGCTTGCCTTGGTATGGCGTCCGCACAGAAAAAAGGCGCGGAACGATTGTCTGCCGTTGCTCTGACGGAGGGAGGGGCGACTGACGATGTGGCTTACAGGGTTGGCTTACAGGGAATTAAAATCAACAAAGGGGATGGCTTTACATCAATGAGTATTTCAGGCAGGACTTCACGGAGGGTTCCAATAAGAAATGGTGCACCTAAGTAATTGTTCTTATTGTAACAAGCAGGTTGGTCTGGCCTCTGATTGATACATGGCTAGATTTACCTCGCTGCACCTTCTCTGTGAGTGACTGCAGTGTGACCTAGAGGAATGTGACCTAGACAGGGGAGGGGGGGGAAGCAAATGAGTATAAAAAATATCTGGTCTATTTCTTGTTTTGATCCACTCCATCTATCTTTTACATCTTTGGCTGGCAGCAGACTGTGCAGAAGAACTGCAAGCCATCCACATCTCATGGCTGCTCGGCAGAAGATGGTACAATAGGACTGCTAGCAGTCCGTATCTCTTGCCTGCTCACCATAAGATGGTTCAATAGGACTGACTGCAGGACTAAAGAGAATGACCTGGTCAAGTCCCTTCTAATGTAGTCCCTGCGCCCATGTTTGCCCAGGCGCTCCTGGCCGACATGGCCAGGAGCACCTCGGACATGACGATGACGGCTACCAGTCCTATTGTACCGTCTGCTGCCACAAGGCAAGGGGTTGCTGCTGCTGTGTAGCAATGCAGTACCACGTCTGCCAGCACCCAGGAGACATACGGTGACGGTTACCTGAGCGGGCTCCATGCTTGCTGTGGTATGGCGTCTGCACAGGTAACTCAGGAAAAAAGGCGCGAAACGATTGTCTGCTGCTGCTTTCACGGAGGGAGGGAGGGAACGGGGGCCTGACGATATGTACCCAGAACCACCCGCGACAATGTTTTAGCCCCATCAGGCATTGGGATCTCAACCCAGAATTCCAATGGGCAGCGGAGACTGCGGGAACTGTGGGATAGCTACCCACAGTGCAACACTCCGAATGTCGACGCTTGCCTCGGTACTGTGGAAGCACTCCGCCGAATTAATGCACTTAGAGCATTTCCTGTGGGGACACACACACTCGAATATATAAAACCGATTTCTGAAAAAACGACTTCTATAAATTCAACCTTATTCCGTAGTGTAGACATATGATGTCATTCCAAGGTACAGCGAGCCCTTCCTTTGCTCCAGTTCTGAAAGTTGCTTTCGAAGACATGGGGATCTCCTCAGTCTGTGAAACCCAATTTATTGGCAAACTCCCTTCAGGAGACTGTAAACTATAAAAAAGCCATTATTTTTTGTGCTCTGTAGGTTTGTATCTAAACAGAGCATAAGACCCCGGTGTATTTCTAAAGATTCACAGGACTATCTCGCGTTGAATGTGGGGAGAAGGTTGCTGTACTGGAGACTTTTAGTTGTGATTTGCTCTTGATACAATATTTACATTTTAAAAATCAGTCAGTCCATATGGCCACTATTGCTTCTGCCTAACTAGAGTTGGCAGCTGTAGTTGTATAGTTGAACACTTGGCAAGTGCATTTCTGAATGACCCTGGCCTTCCTGGAGTTCTATCCACAGCCAGCATCACAATAACCTTTTGAGAAGTGCCGTAACCCATAGGGATTCATGGCCTGAAATCTCAGTGAGGTAACAGAATGAATGTATAAACATAAAGGAAACAGCCTGCCTGGTACAGGGACTGGATATCAGTAAGGCCCTACCAGTTTCACAGCCATGAAAAATATGTCACAGACTCTGAAATAAGCCCTTCCCCATGAAATCTGATCTGCCTGTGCTGCTGGGAATGCCCCATCCCAGGCTCCTAGCTTCTAGGCCGAGCTAGGCTGGAGAGGGACAGGATTTGTCATTCCCCCCTGCACAGCCGCTCTTGATGGGGAGACCAGACCTACCTCCAGAGGCAGGGCAGAAGTGAAGGTGCTACGACTTCTGCCCAGGCTCAAGGCTTCCACACCTCGGGGCTTCTGCCACTCATGGCTCATGCCAGGGCTCGGGGCTTCTGCTCCCCACAGCTCCTGCTGCAGCACAGGGTGCCTATTTTTCGGGGGGTGGGGAGGTGCAAACTGACCAGGGCTCATGCGTTAATCTGCCACTGGTTGGGGCTAGCAGTTAGGAGCTCCGGGCTGGGGCGATCCCAGCAGCACAAGGTGATCAGACACACCTGCACCTCTGGGAACCTCCTCCTGCTGCAGAAAGCTCCAGAGCTGCTGGTTTCACAGCCTCCTCCTGCTGCAGGAAGCTGGCCTTTGAAGGCACCACAGACATGAGAGTGTCAATCCCTTGACCCCCCACTACAACAGTTTTGCGACACGGCTCCCAATCCTCTTTTGGGTTGGGACCCCCCATGATTACAACACTGTGAAATTTCAGATGTAAACATCTGAAATCGTGATTGACCAATTTTAAAACTCTCTGCCCATGAAATTGACCAAAATGGACTGAATTTGGTAGGGCCACAGATATCACTGATGTGGGTCTGACATTGCTGACAGCCAAGCCCAGAACTCCTTTTATTTTCGGTTTTGGGGAGAGAACACCTTGACATTGCCCCCCAGGCTTTTTGTTGTCACCCAAGTCCCTTATGTGAAAAGGCACCTTTTCAGAGAGACTACCATGGGAGCTGCTAATTCCTAAGAAAATGCCCATGCTACATGTCTGAAAGGAAACATTCCGAAATTAGTCTCCTCCTGCTCCCTTGCACTCATTCAGAACACCAAAATAAACTCTCTCCCAGTTCCCCTCTCTCTTCTGGTTGGTTTCATACTGGCTCCTCCATGCCCCAGCCCCGACTACCTCATGAAATGTGCTTCTGTCTCTTGGCTCCTGTGCGGAGGCAGCCTTCTAGAATCAATGGCTGAAAGAGATGGTTCTTGTCAGAAGAGCAGGTCAAAAATGGAAGGTGTCAAATGAACTTTAGGATGCTCAACGTCTTTGAAATTCATGCCACATTTTTACTGAGATAGGTTGAAATAACTATTTCAGAGCCAAACAGGGTTACATATTCTCCCTGTTCCCTATGTTAATGGGTAAATGGATATTCTTTAATGTAGCATTTTCTTTTCTTAGATAAAAGTTATTCTGTAATTGAACTGTTCCTTATTTATTTGCAAATAATATTCAAACATGCAGGAGGACATAGCATCATGCTACAGAGAATGTGTTGTTCAACCAATAGGGGATAAGCTCCTGCATTCAGCATCTTGCCAAATGGGATTTTAGGTGAGACTGAGGTCAACTCAGTAACCTTCCTTAGTTCCAAGGGGAAGCAAGTTCATTTAAATTGCAGCACTAATTAAATCTGCAGATCTGCTTAACCAATTTGATATTTAATTAAGGCAGAAGAGTGGTATTGGAATAGTGAAAGTGAGTGGCAGTCAGCCTTGCTGGAGTATGAAGTTTTCTAGTTCCTTTAAATTCATTTTTCCTGATTCTTCCCCCGTGCCCGCCTCCCCCCCCCCCAATGTTTCTGGGCATATACACATAAATTATTAGAAAATATGCAGTAGAATTATACTGATACATATGGCTTCCTAAAGGGTGTTCAAAGTGTTTTGATCCTTGCCACAGAAAACAGACTATTTTGTATGTAATCAGAGGAGTTCAGAGCACTTCACGCCAAACCACGTATTCTATATGTGTAATATGCACATGTGCTATAATATTGTCAGCACTAAAAGAACACTGAAAGATGGCATATAATAGACATTTAATTTAAATGGTCTTAGTTTGTAAAGCACGTTGGGATTATAGAGGCACTATTTCAATGTAGGTTGCTATAATAAAAAGCATGCTTTTGAATTTTCAATGTTTCTTTCCCTTTTTAAATTGGACAGTACAAAAAACAAATAAGGATTTTACTCAATGGATTGCAAATTACCCAGGAGACTGAATTGTTGCTGTCAGACACTACACCTAGCCTAATCTATTCAGTATCTCCTAGTTAATACTACACACAGCTCATAGGCTCAATAACCCTTAGACTACTGATATAGAACAAATATCACCCACTCATTTGTGTTACTGATCAGGGATCGCTAATCATACCTTCTTACCTGCAGTTGTACTCAGTACCTTTTTTGCACCCTCTGCCTCTTGGCTTCAATGAGTGTTCTTTTTATTATCTTTTTAATTACTCCCCGATCCATCCCTGGGAATGTACTATTTGCTTTGTTCTCAGGAGCATTAAAATGAGCAATTCCCTTTCGCCATTAAAGGTCCATCTTCATTGTAATAACCATTTTAGGGATCCTGGCTATGACGGGATCCCTAACATGGTGAAAACAGTTCTGTCTTACAGGCGAGTCCCATCTGCACTAAATTTTTATCATATATCCCAGTAGCATTGCTGTGTCCAAGGCTCTAGCATCATTCAGTCACAAAATTTCATAGGATCGGTCCAATATAGAAGGTAGGTAAAATTTTGTGTTAAATGTCTGGGGACAACCATGTTACGATTCCCTAACATGAGGGCTATATTGCCAACAAACCTTTCAGAGCTGTCCTGTATCTGAAGGCATGGCTTACGTTATCCTTAAACCCTTTGTCTTTTGGGGCCTCCATTCTTCACCTGTTTTAATCAAAAGAAAAGGTAGCAGTGATAGCTTCCCCTTCTCATCAAATGACTGGTAGCTTGAGTCTCAGTGGTAATTTTATGGCAAAAGTGTGTGTTACCTTAGATATTTGTCCTTGCTGTGCTTTCCTTGGATGAGGTACTTTGGTTCTCTGGAGCATATGGGTTAAGCCAAGGAAAAGTGATTTTAACAATCTGAGCTCATCCCCACTGAATGGTGGTGGTTTTCTCATGATATCAATAAACAGATGCTAGACTGTTGAGAAGAACTTCATTTTTAAAGTAAGACTTCAGAGAATGGTCTTCTTTATTGCTGCTTTTGTTCTCCATGTCCCACCAGTTCTGTATAGTGCGGCCTTGCAAAATTGTCATGAAAAATCTGCCAATTTGGCTACATTTTCTCTCCATGGGGATAATGGAAAAATGAATATTTTACTTGCCAGCCCTACAACCACCACTATCTCTCCTGTCAAAAATGTCCTGGCTGACTAGATTCTTACAAGGCTTCTATAATGCATCTTTGGCAGAAGGAAACTTTTTTTTATTTAGAGTGATAAAACCAAGAAAATGGTGCCCAAAATTTAAGATGAGGCTTTATGGCAAAAATGGATTGACTTGCTTTTTGTGAGAAATTATTTTATTGGGACTAAAAGCTTATGTTGCTGTCATTGGCAGATGTTAAGGGCATAGGTTTAGATCAAATACCCTTTATATTGAGCCAGTTCATATGTGTCCATGTGGCACGAACTCGTGAGAGAGCCTCTTACTGCTTGGGTTGTTGGAGACATGCTGGGTATGCACTGGGCAGTTTTTGATGTAAAGAATGAATTTCTCTGTCTTTCAGGGATTGGTGGGGGAGAGCTTTACTTCACCACTTTAACCTCCTTCCCTCTCTCTGATCTCTCAAACCTCTTCTGACTGTGTTACTTAGCCTTTTTTTTCATTTTTCTAGTTATCCACCCTCTCTCTCATTTATGAGCTCTGTACAGACCTTAGGCTTTGCACTGCAGTCCTTGCCCCTAATCTTGTTGAGACAGCTTTGATAACTGTTACATGAAGAGAGGAAGTGTTGCTGGGGACAGCAGTATTGAAATGGAAGTTATGTTGAAATACACCGACCCTGTCACCTGGTCCTACTGTTCAGATTCTGGGAACCAGGTAGTCTTATGGAGACCACATCCCTGGTCTTGTATCTTCTTGAATATAGATTTCATTTCTAGACAAGACATGTGAAAGGCACCCACGCATTTGTCTTGGATGCAGGCCTGGCATTACAACTTTCATGTGAGCCTTTGACTTTTTTTTCTGAAAAGGGCCTCTCTCCAGACTGGTACAAAAAAACAAATCACTTGAAAATTGTCTTCAGAGTAGTTCCTCTTCCCCACGGCCCCCAACCACAGAGATATAGCCAGCACTGACCCATCCATAGTGTAAAAGATTAATTGGAAACATTGTGATGGTATTTACTCAAAACCATCTCATGCATTTTTACACAGGGAGAACGATTTAATGAGACTTTCACACAATTATACATTCATGGATCTTGAGGGATGTAAAGGGGGCGGGTTGCCACCTACCAATGGGTGATACAGTACTTGAGATTTTGTCTTCCTGTTTAGCACATGATTCTACCACCAGCATAAACAGTTCCCTTAGAAATGATGTTTAGATCTGATATTCTGATTCTAATCTGATATTCATGATTTTTATTTTTTTATTTTCTTGGCCTATTGCCTGACAGCTTTGCTTATCCAAAGAATTCAGAATTGCAAATGAAAAGTTCAAATCAAGCTAAAAATAATAAAATTATAGCTGCTTCTGATTTCCATATCATCTCCCCAGGGTTTCTGCATTCTTGTGTCAGCTTCCGCACAGCGGGAGATCTAGATGTTTTACAATATAGTATAAACTTGTGTTATATAGCATCAATCATACAAACCACATCTCAAAACTCAATCCAAAATCACACACAGTAACAGAGGCAGAGCTGGTAGCACCACCTACAGTTAACTTTGCCCAACGCTTCTCATTTGTTTACAACTGTCTGAAAGCTAACGTTGCTTAAAACTTTGCTAGACTTTGACCCTTGGGACTGAAATGGGCTGGGCCAGGTGTCTGACTTTTTATTTGAAAGTTTCATCAAAAGCAGGTCCATCATTTCTCAGACTGAGGTTAGGGGAAAATATGTTGATTTGTCCAGGTTTAAAAAGAAAATTCTTTCAACCATTTCGATGCAAAGCTCTACGCTTTCTATGCTTTGGGGCAGGGACTTGAAATTGGTCAGGGAGGTTGCTTTGGTATCAGGGTTGTGCCTTTTTTCCCTTGAAAAAACATCCCCCTTTGGCCAAGTTATAAACCATTGACACATTTCAGTTGGTACATACTCAGTAGAGACTTTCTAGAGTTTGGTAGCTAAATGTTTAGAAGATTCTGTTGGACTGAACATGCTCCAATTGGGAATCACAAAGACAGAACAGAAATTTCTATGTAGTTGCTCCTCCTGGTTGCTGCGGTGCCAGGCCAGGAACTGAGATCAGGAAGACTTGTGTCTCATAAGAACGGCTATACTGGGTCAGCCCAATGGCCCGTCTAGTCCAGTATCCTGTCTTCCGACAGTGGCCTGTGCCAGGTGCTTCAGAGGGATAAACAGAACAGGGCAATTATTGAGTGATCCATCTCCTGGCATCCAGTCCTAGCTTCTGACAGTTGGAGGCTTAGGGGTTGCATCCCTGACCATGTTGGCTAATAGTCATTGATGGGCCAATCCTCCATGAATTTGTTCAATTCTTTTTTTAACTCTGTTATAGTTTTGGCCTTCACAACATCCCCTGGCCACATGTTCCACAGGTTGATTGTATGTTGTGTGACGAAATAATTCCTTTTGTTTGTTTTTAACCTTTTGCATATTAATTTCATCAGGTGATCCTGGCTCTAGTATTTTGTAAAGGGGTAAATAATACTTCCTTATTCACTTTTTCCACACCATTCATGATTTTATTTGTGATCTCCTGTGCTGTCTCTGCTCCTCATGCTGGATCTAGAAATTATGCTCTAGGAATTATTTTGGAGAACTTCTATGGCCTGTGTTATACAGGGAGGTCAGACTAGATGATCAGAGTGGTCTCTTTTGGCCTTAGAGTCTGTGATCACAGGCAGCATAGAAGAGAGAGCTGCCTCAGTTGAATGCAGTGGGGACAAGAGCAGGACCTTCTTGGGAGGGACAGGGGCATGGAGGGAGTACACTGGGATAAGAGTCTGAAGCACAGACACTAGGACTGAGACTGCGGGGTAGGTGAACACCATGTGACTAGCTGGACAAAGAGATTGAGTCAGAGCCAAAATGGAGATTGGGAAGGGAGTCAGTAAGGTGGGGAAGAAGACTGATGATGGAGGTAGAGCCGGAGTGGGAGGAGAACTGAGACTGGAACAAGGGCCTAGGAGAAACTGGGATGAAGAGTTGGGATGTGGAAAGAGACCGGGTTAGGACTGAGACAGGGACAAGTTGTAAGGGATGAGGACAGAAGAGTTTGTGACCACTAAAACCCACTCCCCTCTAGAATCTAAAATAAAACCCAAGATTCCTGAGTCTCGCCATTCTTCTGCTGTCAGCAAGTACTGTGAAACCAAAGTGTCTCATTCTCCTGTACTGCTGGTCCTCACCTACTATTGCTATCAGGTACTCCATTAGCTCAGGTGGCAGAGATCTGTGCAGTGGATCTCTAAAGGTTCCAGCCCTGCTGATGAAAAGAACATTGTGAAGGTTGCAAAGTCAAGCTCTCAAAAGTTGAGAAATGCCAGAATTAAGGTCACCCTTGTAACCTTAATTTGCCCCCCTTTGTGTATAGATTATGTTACGGTCTTTAATTACATGATTACACACTTTTTCACTCCAGGACCCCTGTCTCTTTTGGTACACAAGATGGATGGTGTTTTAGGGATGAGTCAGGGTTATGTTGTGAAGCAGGCTGTTGTCTATAGGACCACTTCCTTGTTTTGTTATAGAGGTTGGAAGGCATATAGTCAGTGAGGCAGAGGCCTGCAGGAAGAGAAAGGATAAGGAGCAAGCAAGGGCCGTAGGGAAACCAGGGCCAACATTTTCAAAAGAAGAGTGATTTAGAGTGACCCAAATTTGGGGTGCCCAACTTGAAACTCCTTACAAGGAACCTGATTTTCAAAATGTGAGTGTTCAGCAGTTTCTGAAAAATCAGGACCTTCTTATAAAAGGTCTTGAGCTGAGGGACCAAAAGCATTAGTCACCTCTGAAGGCTTAGGCACAGGTCTGTGGAATAAGCTGGGACACCTTTAAAGAAAAAGGGCAGCTTTCAGCTGGATCCAGAAATAAGTGTGGCACCACTAGAGGTGTTTGTGCTTAGGAGGGTGACATCATGTTTCTGAATGTATTGGGTAGATGGTGGACGGCGGCAGGCAGATATCTTGAAACAAACAAATGGGACTAACAAATACTGTACTTTTTACAGTAAATACGGTATTTATGAGCACAATCTTCTATTTTAAATGGTGAAATTTACAACACTGTATGTCCCATATTACCATAAGCAATTAAGAGAACATTTTGGTATACAGCACAGTCTTAGGTAAAGCACTACGCTTGCAATGACTTGGTTTGAAAAAAATCAATTTTCAATTAAGCTTGAAAGACAAAATGCAAAATTAACTAACTTGCAATTAATTTCAGTAGTAATTATGTAAAAATTCCAGGCATGTAGAAGTCGAGGAGTGTGGCATAATTAGTTGTGGGGGGATTTTTTTTTATTTTATTTTTTTTACTGCTGTAATTACAGTGATGAATATGCATGAGAATCTTTGGGAGGTAAAGCACAGCAAGCAATTGTATTTAATTAAACTTTTAGCTGTCTTAGCTATGGAGGCGGCTCTTTGTTTTAATCCCATCAAAACTATTATAGAACTCCCAGAAAAGAAGTTGCACACCAAAGTATGAAAATGGCATTTTATGATCCATTTTTCTTAGCAGAGATCTCCAGGGTTATCTCTCATTTCCTGAGCCCTGGATAACTATTACAATTTAGTTTGCCAGCTCTTGAAACTTTCATGCAAGACTTGATCAAAGCAAACTGCACCTTTCATTGCTGGGGTATTTAAAATGTTTTGAAGAGAAGAGTAGGTCCAGAGTGGTGTTTTGTAGAAGAGAACAAGATTTGTGAACAGTCCTGATCTTACCAATGTAAGTTAAGAATAACTTCATTGTAGTCAGTGGTGTGAGGTCAGAATGAGGCCCTGAGTCTCCAGAACTCTTTGTTGGAAAGCTTATCAGTACAAAACATGCAGGAGTTTGTCTAAATGATTAAAATGAGCTAAATTGGAAAGGGAGAGAGAACAAAGTCACAAAAGCGCTCCAATTCCAAATGTTTCCTATGTTCTACGTAGTCCAGAAACCCATGTGATTCTGATTCTCCTTTCCTGATGTGCATGTCCAACCAATTTTTAAAATAACATTTGGATGAAAGCCAAATGCTTTTATGCTGAAAGCCACATTTCCAGACTCATGCTGCCACTTGGATATATGGATTTTACACAGCATATGAAAAATACCATGAAATGTTCTGGGAGTTTTAGTGCTTAGACGCTAGAGGGTAATAAACAAATTGTGTCAGAAAATGTTTTTTGTTTTGTACATGATGGATGTTACAGTATCCCACATCAGTGTGTGTAGAGAAAAGGGCATGTGCTCTGATAGTCTGAGCATAGGACTGGGAGCCAGGAGCTCCTGAGTTCTAATCTCATCTGACACTGCTTTGGTCTTGGGCAAGTCACTTTACTTATCTGTTTCAAATGGGGATAATATTTACCTACATTGCTATTAAATATTTACCTACCTTGCTATTATTAAAGTCATTTGTTAGTTCCTCTAAATTCTTAGCTATTTTATAGTCCTTTTCTTCTAACACAGTTATGCACATATGTAGGAATGGAAGTAAATCTGTCATATGTGTTTCTACTTAAACATGTTTGAAATAGCATAAAACTTTAAAATCTAAGAAGTTACCTAAGTTGTTACCGATCTGTCTGTCTTACGCACATCCATGGGTAGCCACAAACATTCCCTTGTGAACCCCACAAAGGGCAGCCAGCTACTGTCAAGCATAGAAATCAATATCCTTTTAACTTCTTAAATTCCATAGACATCCAGTTTTCGTTTAAATACAGTAATACAACATGATTTCACCAATTCACCCTTTTCTTTGTCAATTATATCCATAAATTCTTCTTACATATATTCCCTCCTAAACTTAAACCTATGCCCTTTAGTTCTGTCCAATAACCTTAAAATAAGTCATCAAGCTTAATTTTATAATAACCTATAGCTATTTAAAATACTTCAATCATGTCACCTATTAATCATCTTTTCTCAAGGCTAAATAAATCCCACTTTTGTCACTCTCTTGATATTTAAGCCCCTTTTTTTCATTCATTGACTTTGTTTCTCTGTGCTGTACTCTCTCCAACCTAATTCTGTCTGTCTTCAAATAAGCTGACAAAAACTGGACACTATTTCAACTGTGGTCTCACCAGGGCTTTATAAAACAATAGTACAATATGTTTAGACTTGTGTAACTCTGTACACGTTTTATAAGCCAGCATCCTATTAACCTTCCTTACTGCTGCTAAACAGGATCAAGAATTTGTCAGTATAAGATCATTTTTCTCTGACCTATTAGCTAATGCAGTGCTTTTTAAACTATGCTTAGCTGTACTAATTATTTGTCTGCAGCCTCTCAGTGTGGAATAAAAAGCATAAGTAGGCTACCAAAATCTCTTCATTTGTCCTCATATACAGTAATTATCTTGACATAGTGATTAGCAATCACGATTCCTGCCTCTGAATATTTTTTGAAGTACTCTGTTCTTTTTCTGCATTGTGCACAAGTACTTCTTCTATCTAGAATAACATACAATTTTATAAAAAGAAAAGGAGGACTTGTGGCACCTTAGAGACTAACACATTTATTTGAGCATAAGCTTTCGTGAGCTACAGCTCACTTCATCGCATGCATCCAGTGGAAAACCGATGTAGCTCACGAAAGCTTATGCTCAAATAAATTGGTTAGTCTCTAAGGTGCCACAAGTCCTCCTTTTCTTTCTGCGGATACAGACTAACATGGCTGCTACTCTGAAACCATACAATGTTATATGACTAGTTCAGTCAATCAGCAGTGGTCAAAACGGAAATAAACGTTTCCATGATTTCTCTGCAATAAACAACAAGCTCTCCAGCTTTAGTAAGAGCAAATCAGGCATGTCCACTTCCACCTGCCATTATTCATGCCTGATTTAAAAAAAAAAAAAAATCTCGTGCCAAATGCAACAGTTTCCTTCATTCCTCCACGAAAGCAATTTTTTGCTTAATTTATTTATGTGAAAACTTGCCGAAGTGAGACCAAATCTTTTTAGAATATGTATGTCAAAGGGGAATGAAGATTCTGGATAGACTCCCAGATACTGTAATATCTTGATTTACTGTCTGAAATGCTAGGAAATCCCATCTACAAAAGAGATCCAAACTTTCTTTGCACAGTACTGAAGGAGATGATCTCTTTATTCCTTTATGCACCCATGATTTGCTTGTAAGGATTTAGAATTTATGGATTTGCCAATGGGATATGAACTTTTCACTGAAATTGGCATTAGAGCAAGATCATGCAACAAGTGACATCAAATCCAAACAGGACCTGAATATGGACGTCATTGTTAGATGTAGAGGTCTTTTGTCACTGGCGGTGGGGACTAGTGTGAGACTAGTGCAGGTGTGTCAAAATTATTTGGAGGAGAGGGGCAAATTCTGTGTCTAAATACAGTCTGTGGGCTAGAATATACATTCTGAACTTCATCCCCCCCCCCCCTTTCCAGGGTGCAATGGGCCACACAAATGCATTATGGTGACTGTACGTAGCCCATAGGTCACATGTATGACACCCCTAGAATAATAGCTCGGGACTGCTATTAATTAATAGAGCTTTTCACATCTTGAAGGGGTTCAAATCCAGCCCAGGTTGGTGATGACTGAAAGTCTGAGCTTTTTTGGTGGGCTGTAATAAATGAATTTGGGAACTGGATTGAGGCCACCAATGGACAGTAGTCCATGTTGTCATCCTTGTTGGTAGTTTCAGCAGGAAGACTGAGGACTGAATGGGTCATGAAGACAGAACAGTCCTTTCCCCCCAAGAGCCATTACCACCCAGAACGAGACTGAGGCAGCCAGTATTGGCATGTGGATATGTAGGAGTTCAGTCTCCAGTGCACTTCATCTGGTACTTTGCCTCACACCTTTCACCAAAAGTAAAGTTATACCGTCAATGGGGTCTTGGTCCAAGACCGGGGCTCCAAGGTGCTACGATAATGTAAATAATAATAGTAAACTTTATCGAGTTTTAATCAATGAAAAAAGGAACCCAAAAGTTGTCTGAACCTGGCCTGCATTCGGTCCCATTTCTCTATTAGTGGAAAGACCTGTAGATTGACATTTTTCTGGCATTTAGCAAAATGATAGCAGTGACAACTTTCTCTAATATTCTATCAGTATTAGTTGTACGGATGTACTAGTGATAAGTTAATGGCACTCCATTTCACAACTAGCAGATAATCCATGCTGTATTTGCATTTATATAGTAATAGCAGAGCTTATCCTCTAAGAGTCAGTTAATAGGTGACAGGTCTGCTGCTCCATGCAATGTTGGCCATGTACATCATGGGAGGGCAGGTAAAAGCGGTGTGTCATAGAGATTACTGTGATCCATCCATGTGTTGCCATAGCAGAGTGCTCCAGACCAAGATTGGTGGGTATCGTGTATTATCTATACCATTCCGGTAGATACATGCACGTATGTATACAATCTGTGCCACTTAATCAGATCCCTCAAGCACTTGTTTAAAGTCAGTGATACTTAATTACAATGGCTGGTGCTCAATGGGGACAGCAATTGGAGGATTTAGTGCCTCTTCAGTCTTCTGTGTGTCCCCATCACAAATTTTTCTTTTTTTTCAGTTTCCTTTTCTGGTAGCCCCTTTCCAATCCTCCAGTGCGGGATACAGAAAGAAAGCACATAAACTGCTCAAACAGTGCCTGTTCCTGGCTATTAGCTTGCTTCTTCCAGGGAAATCATGGATGCTGGTCTGCCACATCACACATATGATAGCTGCCCCTGTCTCTGTTGCAGTAAATATAGCCTTCTCATTCCATGAGCCTGCTCAGCATCATGGTGGGCCCTGCACTCTCTGGAGAGAAGGTCATGAGATTTAAAAACCCAAATCCCACTCTGACTATGGGAATCACATACCCAAGCATATTCCCAAGCCATATTCACATTATGAACTGAACCCCAAGATTACTCAAGTTGATTGTTGAATTGCTGTGAACCCATGATGTGTATAGTGCTGTTGAGGACAAAGAAGTCTAGGTGCAGTATATAACCCAACTATAGTTTATGCTTCTGCAGCAAGACAACTTGGAGGCCCCTTGAACAAGAGTTCAGTTAAACTGTTGCTGCTATTGTGAGAAGAGAAACCAAAGGAGTCTAGTGAAAAGTGTTGGCCATGTGAATCCTGCCTGAAATGTTTTTGTTTAATTGTAGCGAACAATTACAACAAAACAAAAATATTTTGCTCACAAAAATACTTTGGACACGTCTGTTTTAGGAGAGAAACTCATCATGCACACAGTAATGCATGCTGTTGCTGCAATAAGAACCAGGTAAAGGTGTAACCTCAGCAGACGCTCCCAGTCATGACTGATTATGAACTGTCCTCCTTCAGAGCCACTGAAAAAACAACCCTGCCCCCCCAAAACCCCCCAGTTAGTCAAGTTTTTTCTCCCCATCGCTGCATGTTCAACTACTGCAGGTGTATATGGCTATTGTAGCAAAAAGCTGGGACCAGAATTTTTCCTGGAAGGGCCAAATGGCTAGCAAGTGAATTGAATAGATTCACTTATTTCAGGTGCACAAAATATGCCAACATATTTCAGATCTTGGCAATGAAATTGCAACCAGTTGATTAGTCTATGGTCTCTTCACTAATAAAAAATAAATGTCTTTACAAAGAAACAAATATTTCATTGTAAAAATCCTACTCAAGATAAGGAAAGAGGTAGCTTTAAGCTTGATGGAACTAGACAAGATTTATAGCCTTCATGAGTGCAGAGGAAAGCATAAAAATGAGACCCCAGCGTACCCTAAAAACTCCCCGTAAGGCAAATAAAATGAATCAAAAATATTTTATTTTTTAAAAAAACTCATGACTGGTTTAAAATCTCATGGCTTTTCAGAGCCCAATTTATTATTTTCAGCTATCTGGGGTTGGCAATACTGTTGCCTTCACTAGGATTTTACAAAACAGCTATTTTGTGTTAACAATCTCATTGCAAAAGATGCAGCTATTTATACTATTGAAGACACAGCATATGGGGAAAGAAGGGCTTCCTGGCTAAAGTATCAGCGCTGGATCTCAGGACACCTGGATTCTTTTTCTGGCTCTGCCACAAATTTTGTATGTGACTTTAGGCAACTCACTTAATTGGCTGTCTCCCTTGCTTTTTCCATCTGTAAAATGAAAATAATGTTCACCAGCTTCACAGGAGGTTTGTGGCCATTCATCTTTGCAAAGCACTTGGATATCCTCTGAAGGAAGGTGCTGTGTCAGTGCAAAGTATTATACTCTTCCACTTCCTGTCTCTGGGGCAGATGATGATAACCTTGAACTACTGGTTACAGTAGCAGTGGTGAAACTAACAAGAATTTTCGTTTCAGGTACCAGCTGCCTGGGCTCCCAGGATCTGTGGTGCCAGGACAGCATAGGGTCCATGGCAGCCCTGCCATATGGACTGGGCTTCCAGACTCCTAGGCCAACTGCCTGGTAACTGCCTCCTCAGGAGCATGGTGAAGCTGCAGTGGACCCTGGAAGCCCTGAGGTCCCCAGGCTGAAGGAAGTCTGTATGGTGGGGCTGCCCCAGAGCCACAGACCCTGGCAATCATGGGATGCCCAGCAACCTACCTGGATGCAAGGCCAGGTTCCATCAGGACCCCATCTGTGGTTAAACTAAAGTTTATGAAACCCGTGATGTTTCCATGAGATGCTTTGGCTTCGCCAAATTGGCATTTTCCAATGATGCTGTTTTGTCAGAGAATATCTGATCAGGTATTAATTTGTGTTACAGCACCTAGTGAAAAATAATGTGTTTGAATGAACTCCAGGGGAAGTTTTAAGGAGGCAGAATGCATAGCAACCTGATGAGGAATTTGAACAGTGTGTAAAGTTAAACACCCCTAACACTTGTAAAAATTTCCAAGGATTCTTTTAAAAAATCACAAGTGCTAGGGACCTCTGTGTGAGAGATATGGCAATTTGCGGCAATATTCTGGACACACTTTACTGAAAAAAAGTTAAACTTTATTGAATTAAGTTTAAGTTTCTTAGGAGTTCATTGTATTAAAATACAAATGTTTGTGTTTCAGCTATTTCTTTAACGCTCATGACACTCCCAAGTTCGGTCTCCTGCCTAAAGACTTTACATACAATTCCACAATAACAATATGAACTTTTAAAGTTGTATGCTTTCCAGGAAATTCTGGGAGAAGGGGGGGATGCAAAGGTAAACCTTCCAGTTATGCAAAAGCTCAGGCTTCTGAAGCTTCACTCTGAATAGGGGACCTTTTCTCTGGTAATCAACTGTTATCAGATCAAACGGTTGACAGATCAAAGATCCAAGCTGTATAAGAAGTGACTCTCAGATTCCTGGCGGTTCTTGTTCTGAGGCAAAGTGGTTATGAACTTGTATCCACAGAAAAACCCCTTGGTGACATCTGAAGGACTGTTCACTTGCCAGGGCCCTTTTTGGGGTTGGGCTGATCTCTAGTAAGCTTAACATTCATGTAGGTTCTTCTATTGTTTCCATGTGTTTTCTCTGTAATGCTTTAACCCTAAGAATAAATGTGCTTGCTTAGAAAGAGCTGTGTGGTACCTTATAATTGTGGACAATTATGCTGCTTATAGCCTCCAAGGAAGCCCCCTGCTGAGGCAATCTGCCATGCTGGGGAATTCACAGTATCAACAGGGAACTGTGCAGCTTAGAAATACTGTGGTCAGGTGGGAGAGAGCTGTGTCTGCACTGCAGAGAGGTGATGGCGACAGAGCCAGAAGCCTAAGAGTGGGTGTCTTTGCTGGACCACAGAAGGGGAATACAAGTGCAGTTGCCCTGAACTGTGACCCTCTGTTTCACATCTCCTCTGACAGATGACACTTCTGTACTCCCTGCAGCCATAATGGAAAATCAGTTCAGAGGGAAGTGTGTCACATACTGACTCATCTGCACCTGAAGATTTCCCAACACTGGCCAAACTTAATATGTAGGCTCTGACAGGATAGCACAGATTGAGAGGCTACTACTGCTGGTCATTGTGGAGATAATAGTCAGATAGCTAAAACTTTTGGACTCCTTCAGGCTTAAAAATAATCCAGATTAATCATAGGAAATAGCAAAGAAGAAAAATTGCAAGTGAAAACCACAGTGTCTTTTCCAGAGAGTCACAAACTTTAAAACATTTTCTACATCAGTCATGTTTTCTAGTTATCAAGTGCGATGCTTCTGCCATTCAGTGCTAAAAGTTGTCGTCTTCCTGGTTTCAGGCCTTCTTTGGGCTGTGAGATAGCCCATTTGTATGCACCAATATCTGAGAGACTTTGTTGTGGAAATTGTGCTTTGTTCTTTTATATTCTGTTATATTAACACAAGGGCATGTTAATGTTTTAAAGGCTGTGCAGAGTACCCTTTTCTCTGATCATGGAGGGTTTGCTAACACAGGGCTATCTTAAAGCTTAAGGACAGATTTAGCAGATCTTGTATGTATTCCTTTTTCTTTTAAAATACAAATTGATGTGAGATTTTTTTAAAAAAACACCTGACTGTGACATTTACTCATGCATAATTTAACACCCAAATAGAATAAACTCTCTCATATGATGCCAACTGGTTATTAAGATTAACTCTCACATGGGGATAACATACCTTGCCTAGCAGTACGTTAAAATACATAAATTAGTCTTCATCGCGGTAGGCATGAATATGGAATGACCACACATAGTCAAAGGAGAAGGATGTTTATTTCGCGATGATGACAGTAATGTAAGGTCTGGTTTTAAACATACTGAGCTTGCTTTGCCTTTGTGGTGAATGCAGGAGCTGCACTTTGTGCAGGCATCACTACATAAGCATCGCTGAGTGCACCAGTTGGATTGCCAGAAGCTTTGTTACTGGTGGTGATTGTCTCATGCTGAGCTTTCAGGGCTATCAGCCAGGAAAAAACCCCATCATTTTACTTGCAAACTGAGCACATCTGATATGAAATCAGAGCAACTTAATGAATATGCAAAAAGAAAAGGAGTACTTGTGGCACCTTAGAGACTAACCAATTTATTTGAGCATGAGCTTTCGTGAGCTGTAGCTCACGAAAGCTCATGCTCAAATAAATTGGTTAGTCTCTAAGGTGCCACAAGTACTCCTTTTCTTTTTGCGAATACAGACTAACACGGCTGTTCCTCTGAAACCTGTCATTAATGAATATGGAACCTCATGATGCCATTTATACAGGTACGTTTCCACATAGAACTGTATCTAAACTCCATCTGGGCTTGACTCAGGAATCAGGCCAACTCTATCTGGTTGCCCTGGTCTGCCGCCCTCCCTGCCTAGCCCTTCACTCTTCCTGGGCTGTACACCAGAGGACCCAGGACCCTTGTTGGAGTAGTATTTGTCATTGATTTGCACCACTAAATCCCTGATCCAGGAAAGCTTTCTGCCTGCAGAAGTCAGCAGTGCAGAGAGACAGCAACTATGACCCTCAATATCTTAACCTGTGAAGGACTGAGGTTAAATATGACTGACTGGACCACTTGGGGGACGGACTAGATGACCTATTAGGCCTTGTCTCTTTCCAGTTCCTATTTTGATTTTTACCCATGATTCTGGTGTACTAAGGGTTTCTAAATCATCAGAACAGTATCTTTAGAGAGGGAAACCATTCAGGCTGCTTATCTGACAGGATGTATTCCTCTTTACATTTCTGGACAGAAATAGGGTTCATAAAAGTAATATACCAGTTGCAGAAGATAGACTTTGTGCTAGCAATTTTTCATGGGGACTGTTTCTTAACACACAGCCCTTGAATGATTAGACGACATTTAAAAGCTGATTAAAAATACACTCCAGTATAATCTAAATCGCACTTACGCTAGCAGTATTTCTAGCCAAGTACAGCTGACTCTGCAGGCTCAGTAAACCCTTCCATTGTAACTCTTTGAGCCTTATTATCCCTCTTATGTACCAACTGTCCATACAGCTAACACAACATCTGGGAAGTACTTAATTTGCAATTTCTAGCCAATGCAATGTATGTCTACTCCTCAACCACTCCCAGCCCAAAATAAAACAAGTAAATGTGTGATTTAAAGTAAACTGTGTTATTCCGCACAACAGCTGTTTCCATCTAAACTGTATACGTTTATATAGGCTCATGGATTTAGACCATCCAGAGTAATACAAGCATCTGTGCTTTTGAGACTTGCACTTGATGAAAACAGGTGAAGAGTGCACAATTTCTCATCTTCCCTCAAGCTCTTGAGTACTTTACCTTTTTTATTGGAATGTTTGTTTTTTTTAAATTCTGTTTTGTTTAGAAACCTGCCCCCTACCCCCAAGATGTACAATGATTACAAGGAAAATTAGCTAAAATGCCAACTTTCCACAGGGGTTTAGATTGTAAGCCAGCAGCATCACAGATCTGGTGACTTTCTTCCCTTTTGCTTTAAATCCACTCTTTTGCTGATTTGGGCAAGTTGTTTCTTTATTTTCTCTCTCAATTTGTCGTATTCTACTTAAGACCCTTTAAATTAGATGACATAAAGCACTGAAAATTATGTCGTGGAGAGTGTGACTGGGTCAGCCCTTACTGAAAATGCCAAGGTCAGGGCAGGCTGCAAAAGGGAGAGCAGACACTCCCCAAACTGGTGGTTAACACTGAAATTAGACTCACCAACCAGTCACAAACTAGGCTTCTGATCCCACACACAGTTTATCAAAAAGTTAAAAAAGAAATCACACAGCTCCCTTTACTGCATTCCAGTTCTCTGGCTCCCAGTCAGCACATAGGTCCAGTACAGTAAGAAGTTATTTAAAACTCTGCTCACTATACAAAATGTTCTTCTGACCCCAAAAGGCCACCCACATTACCAGGTCAATATTAGGCTGGATCTTACCCAAAATACCACACTACCGGCCAATCCTTTAGTGTCTAACACTAAAGGTTTATTATAAAGACAGAACAAGAAAAGAGCTGTTAAATGATAAAGCACTCTGATATACAGAGAGACTTCAAAGTCCATATATCAAGTTCTTAGCAGTAGTGGTGAGTTTGCTGTCTTGAAAGTCCCTCTGGAATACATCCACAGCTTGGATTGGATGGGTCATTCAGTCCTTTGTTCAGAGCTTCATTTGTAGAAAAGTTATTCCAGAGGTAAGCAGGAATGAAGACAAAATGGAGATGATGCAGCTGCCCTTTATATCCCACATGGCTTGTACTTCCTGTATCCCAAACACAAGCTTCACAGCACATGGCATAGAAAAGCCTTAGAGTTCTCTGTCCATAGGCATGCCCCTACATGCCTTGCAGACTCATACTGTGTAGCCCCTACCTTCTCTCAATGGGTCAGGTGTTTAGCTGATGATCCTTGATGGGCCATTGAACAGGCTAGGCAGTGCTGATGCCAATTGTCCGGGGGTGTCACCCAGAAATACAGCACAAGTTTGGAAATACAGGTATACCATACATATCTATAATATCACACTACAAAGGTGATGGAAATATATAAACAAGATGATCATACTTGGCAAATCATAACAGAATTTACGTAACATAATCAAATTTACACAAAAAGAACAGGAGTACTTGTGGCACCTTAGAGACTGAGCTTGAATTAATATGCAAACTAGATACCATTAACTTGGGTTTGAATAGAGACTGGGAGTGGCTGGGTCATTACACATATTGAACCTATTTCCTTAAGTTAAGTATCCTCACACCTTCTTGTCAACTGTCTACATGGGCCATCTTGATTATCACTACAAAAGTTTTTTTCTCCTGCTGATAATAGCTCATCTTAACTAATTAGCCTCTCACAGTTTGTATGGTAACTTCCAACTTATCTGTGTGTGTGTGTATATATATAACTATATGTTCCATTCTATGCATCCGATGAAGTGGGCTGTAGCCCAGGAAAGCTTATGCTCTAATAAATTTGTTAGTCTCTAAGGTGACACAAGTACTGCTGTTCTTTTTGCGGTTACAGACTAACACGGCTGCTACTCTGAAACATTTACACAGATATCTTACATGGCATATCTGATCAGATTGCTTGTAATTTTATAATAGTGGTACCAACAATATCATTAGTGTCTCCCATATTCCATACAGTAAAACTCTTACACAGCGTCTTGCCCTGGCAGATAGCAGGGAGCAAAATACAACCTCCAAGCACTTATGTACCTCAAAGTTCTATTACTCTCATTAACTTTTTCAAAAGAGAAGATGATGTACTTGCCCATCAGTTTGCTCTGCTCCCCAAAGGAATTCAGTAAAAAATCCATGTGAATGTTCTGTCTTTATTTGTTCAAAGGAACACAGCTGCCGCTTATGTGGGAGACTCAACTAGGGATCACCTGGGTTTTGTGGGCTGAATGCAGAACTTTTTTTCTTTCCATTAACACATTCCTCCCCTCAAATCCCCATGTTTTTTCCCCTTGTCTCTTAGAATTATCTGATCTCTCCTCCCTCATGGAAATCTCTCTTCTATGGCACCATTTTGCTCCCTTCTGACTCATATAGGGGCATTTCTTATACAGTTGAGATCCAACTATATCCTGGGGTTGGTGCAGACCCTTTTGGTTAATTCCTTATCTCCTTTGCATCTTAGTTTTCATGAGTACAGAATACTCTTTAAGACTCATTCTTCAAAATGGGGTACAGATCAGCCCTCCAGATAAACAACTCTGTGTTACAGTGCTGTTTTTGTCATCTCCACTGCAATTGGAGAACGCTGGCTGTGGCTTGATCCAGACAACACATAGGTAATATCTGTAGGTTGGGGTCAGCTGCCAGCAGTGTTGTAGAACGTATAATTATAACATAGATGCACAACTTAGGTGTGATGTTAGACCCTAGGATGCAACTTGCTATGACCAAGAGCATTTTCAGGTCCTACAAAAAGAGTACCGCTTTTTCTCTCTTAGCCAGAGACTGTGCCCCATTTACCAAGTCTGTGTCACTGTCAGGTTAGAAAGCAGCAGAGCATTTTGAGACCACCTGTTGTAAAGCTGATGTAAGTAACTTGTTGGTAAAAATGTTGGAAACTCCCCGAGAGCTTTGGTGGTAGGAGTCATTTTGTAAATTTCTCTAGTGCAGACAAGACTTTTTAGTAGAAGTAATGTACAAGAATCCATGTCCAAGGCAGCTTCCTTGATTTCAACATGCACAGCAATTTTTGAAGAGAAAAGAAAGAGACGGGAACAGAAGCAACTAAACTCCTCCAGGTTACCAGAGGAGAGCATTATTAGGAGAACGTTCTTCCTCTTTGTTTTGTGCAGCGTTTCCATTCTGCCAGTATTAATCAGATCACCAGCCACTGGAATATCAGATGTCCAGGAAGTGCTGCTCATGTTCACGGTAGGACAGTCCTCCCTGTTTTTCAGTAACACTTTAATTTCCTCTTTGGCCTTCATCCAGTTGCAAAACCTGGGCCCTTGTTTCCATGCTTGATAGCAGATTCTGACTTTGTAAGCTTTTACATCACCCTCGAGTTAATTTTAGAACTTTGGTTGCCATGGTTGCAGCTAAGTATTTTTTAATTCTCTACTTGTTTGCTGAGTTTGCTGCTCTGCCCTTTTTTCTTTTAACATTTAAATTGGGATGCAAGGAGTGCATTGAACAATTATCCAACCTTGTCTAAGATAAAAAGGAGGGCATGTGAGAGGTGAGACTCTTGAACTTCAATCTGATGAGTCAACATCTGCTCATTCAGTACTACCCAGCAGCTGCAGAAACTGTCCCAAGCTCTGTTCGTGTATTGCACAGTCAGGGCAAGAGGGTTTTAAATCTTTTGTAGGTAAAATGCTAGCACAGAATACTGGACTGGGTAAAGAGCTTCTTGTCTCTCTCTCCTGATCCCCTCCTCTTTTTAAGCGCATGAGGGCACAAATCCCTGTTCTGACATCCGCTTTGCTGGAAATATAGGGGAAGTATACTGCACAGACCTTCAGTTAAAATCCTAGGGCACCTTCTGATCTGAATTAGACCTTCTTAAAGAAAAACAATGTAGTGACATTATGGTACCACACTGACCAGACCTGTTAGTACTTTCAATTTCTATATTCAGGTTTTTGTTTTTAAATAGGCCACCCCAGAACAACCAGCCATTTGACGGTCCAATCCACATGTGATTTGTTTTAATGGAACATGAAACGATATAAAGATGAGAAATTTGGGAGGTTGGGCCCTTAATCCTTAAATGTAGTGTGTAGGCGCTACTGCCGTACAAACAATAAATAATGAGCTAACAGTCTGCGTGTCTGTGTTTGAATTTCGTCTCCTCTAACTTTCTGAGGCTGCAGCCCCACTTTTGAATGGTTTGGAATTTAAATGTGTTGCTACAGTGGTGTCTTTGTTGGAGATGGACCGTGACTTGTGTTCATTAAGGCTACAGATGTCGGCTCAGATTTCATGTTTCAAAAGCTTTCTCCCTGATGAAGTGTGAAAAAGCCAAGCTCCAGCAGAGGCTTGTGAAAGATAGAATAATAGCCCTTCGTCCCAGCGTCTGACAGGCTTAATGCTGTTACTCTTAGATCTTTTTTAAAACTTTGAGAGAGCAAATTTATTCCCAGTCAATAAAATAGTTCTCTGAGCACAACTCGTAATGTTTTCCTGATCAGCCTCTTCTAAATTATTTATGAAGTTTCTTACACTCGGAAGCTTCTAGTTTGCACATTTAGCAATTCCCAGGTAATAAAGGTTTAATAGGCATTAAACTGCATTGATGAACTGTTTATACATTGACAGGTTTCAAAGTAGCAGTTGTGTTAGTCTGTATCCGCAAAAAGAAAAGGAGTACTTGTGGCACCTTAGAGACTAACCAATTTATTTGAGCATAAGCTTTCGTGAGCTACAGCTCACTTCATCGGATGGAAAATACTGAATGCATTGGCTGAAGTGAGCTGTAGCTCACGAAAGCTTATGCTCAAATAAATTGGTTAGTCTCTAAGGTGCCACAAGTACTCCTTTTCTTTTTGTTTATTCATTGTGCCAACAGAATACATAGATCTTGTTAACAAAAAAATATGAATTTGAGTTAAATCAGTCTGCCCTGTCTTTTTCTGTCAGATACAAGAAACAGCAGAGCAGACATTGCTTTGTAAACTCTCTTGGGTAGTACGTCTGTTTTTTTCACTGGAAAAGATGACTGCATTACCAAGAAACTTAGTTCAGCGACTTCTGCAGTGTGTAAACATTTACCAAAAGTTATTAGAGCAGAACTAAAGAGTTATATATTTTTCTAAACCACTATCGTGCATCCAGCCAAGATGTTGTCAGAGTCCTTATTTCTGCCCCTCTGCCTATCAGATTGTGCTCTGTGTGTATGTTCCTAAAAATTCACAAAGCAGACCCTGCCGGCCATCCCACTGTTTTGGATACAGCAGTTGTGTGATAACAGAAATGGACATGTATGGGAAGCAGCATTGCACCTACAGTCTCTCACTTGAAAGCTTTTCCCTCAAATTAAAGGCTTTGGTAAGACAACACGTTCATTAAATTAAAAAACAAACAAACAAGGGAGTTAGGTGAGTTAGGTGCATGCTTTCTGAGAGGATGGTCTCCTGGGTAAATGGTCTCCTGAGTAAAGTATTCTAGATGGAGAGATCTATCATAAGCCTCTCCAGAAATACTTTTGAAATATGCATGCATATATATACGATAGCATTTTTTTCTTCTGCAAATGTTTTTTGACAAAAGAAGTAGTAAATCCCCATCAGAAATTTCTTGCACATATTATATGATGCATCTTAGTAGGAAGAAAACATGCTATAATATCTTCCATAACACAGCTATGGAAAGGTCTTTTTTTTTTTTTTTTTTTAATTTTAAGAGGTATAGTCTTTCTCTCTGGCAAATTGTTCTGAAAATTGACCTTTAAGTGATGCTTATTGTTTCTAATCTTTGTTTGAACAGGAAGCTTTGCCTTTTCAAAGAGTGCAAACCAAACAGTACTAACATGGCAGGATCACGTGATAGGATTCCCTCGTCTTTTGCATTCTGGATTTATCAACTTGGCCCGCTACAGCCATACATCAGGAAGATTAGATTTAAGATTATTCTGTTTGGAAATGGAGAAAGAACACGAGTAAATTTCCATCGTGTTAGGTCTTCTCAAGCTAACAGAAAAAAGTTAAACTATTGACTCTTTACAATCATGGGACCCACTGTTGTCCACCACAGGACATGAGAATAGGGCCTCTTGACAGTAGCTGTTGCTTTTCAAACTGAACCCTGATGCCCCCAAGGGGAGTAGGCAGTAAGCAGTGCATACCTGTTCCTGCAAAGGGAGCAAGATTCTGAAGTTTTCTGTAAGATTTTTTGGAGGGAAGGCAGGGGAGGGATGGATGCCTTTTTCTGAAGCATAAGGCATTGGCCAGTGCTCAAGACAGAGTTCCTGACTAAATAAACCAGATCCACGGTATGCATCCGATGAAGTGAGCTGTAGCTCACGAAAGCTCATGCTCAAATAAATTGGTTAGTCTCTAAGGTGCCACAAGTACTCCTTTTTTTTTTTTTTGCGAAGACAGACTAAGACGGCTGTTACTCTGAAACAGATCTGGTATGTATAGCTCTTAGATTACTGTGGTTGTAGCAGCTTTCATGGAAGTACAGTGAACTAGATGGGAACACAGGAAATTTAATCACGATTAATCGCACTTATAAAAATACAATATCTATTGAAATTTTTTTTCTACATTTTCAATATTGATTTCAGTTACAACACAGAATACAAAGAGCACAGTGCTCACTTTATATTATTATTTTTATTACAAATATTTGCACTGTAAAATGATAAACAAAAGAAATAGTATTTTTCAATTCACCTCATACAAGTACTGAAGTGCAATCTCTTTATCGTGAAGGTGTAACTTACAAATGCAGATTTTTCTTGGTTACGTAACTGCATTCAAAAACAAAACAGTGTAAAACTTTAGAGCCTACAAGTCCACTCAGTCTGTCGTCTTATTCTGCCAATTTGTAAGACAGAGAAGTTTGTTGACATTTACGGGAGATACTGCTGCCTGCTTCTTATTTACAATGTCACCTGAAAGTGAGAACAGGCGTTCACACGGCACTTTTATAGCTGGTGTTGCAAGGTATTTGCATGCCAGATATGCTAAACATTCGTATGCCCCTTCCATGCTTCGGCCACCATCCCAGAGGACATGCTTCCATGCTGATGTTGCTCGTTAAAAAAATAATGCATCAATTAAATTTGTTACTGTACTCCTTGCCGGGAGAATTATATGTCTCCTGCTCTGTTTTACCCACATTCTGCATATATTTCATGTTATAGCAGTCTCAGATGATGACCCAGCACATGTTCATTTTAAGAACACTTTCACAGCAGATTTGACAAAATGCAAAGAAGGTACCGATGTGAGATTTCTAAAAATAGCTACAGAACTCGACCCAAGGTTTAAGAATCTGAAGTGCCGTCCAAAATCTGAGAGGGATGAGGTGTGGAGCATCTTTCAGAAGTCTTAAAAGAGCAACACTTGGGTGTAAAAACTACAGAACCCAAACCACCAAAAAAGAAAATAAGCCTTCTGCTGGTGGCATCTGACTCAGATGATGAAATGAACATGCGTCAGTCCACACTGCTTTGGATCGTTAGCAAGCAGAACCCGTCATTAGCATGGAAGCATGTCCTCTGGAATGTTGGTTGAAGCATGAAGGGACAAATGAATCTTCAGCACATCTGACACGTAAATATCTTACTATGCCAGCTACAAGAGTGTCATGCGAACGCCTGTTCTCACTTTCAGAATTGTAAACAAGAAGCACACCGCATCGTCTCTTTCAAATTGTAACCAACCTTGTTTGTCTGAGTGATTGGCTGACCAAGAAGTAGGACTGGGTGGACTTGTAGGCTCTAAAGTTTTACATTGTTTTATTGTTGAATGCAGTTTATTTTGTACATAATTCTACATTTGTAAGTTCAACTTTCATGATAAAGAGATTGCACTACAGTACTTGTATGAGGTGAATTGAAAAATACATTTTTTTTGTTTTTTACAGTGCAAATATTTGTAATAAAAATAAATATAAAGTGAGCACTGTGTATATAATGTCTTCTGCAGTTTCCACAGTATGCATCTGATGAAGTGAGCTGTAGCTCACGAAAGCTTATGCTCAAATAAATTGGTTAGTCTCTAAGGTGCCACAAGTACTCCTTCACTGTACACTTTGTATTCTGTGTTGTAATTTAAATTAATATATTTGAAAATATAGTAAACATCCAAAAATATTTAAAATAAATGGTATTCTGTTGTTTAACTGCACGATTAATCGCAATTAATTTTTTGAATCACGCAATTAATCACAATTTTTTTAATCGCTTGACAGCCCTATGAAAAACTATCATATCCCCACTTCCATTCTCCCTTGTCTTCTCTTCTCCATACTAAACAAACCCAGTTTTTTTCAATCCTTCCTCAGAGGTAGTGTTTTCTAGATCTTTATTTTTGTTACTCTTCTCTGGACTTTCTCCAGTTTGTCCACATCTTTCCTGAAATATGGTGTCCAGAACTGGACACAGTACTCCAGTTGAGGCCTAATCAGCAGTGAGTAGCGCAGGAGAATTACTTATTGTGTCTTGCTTACAACATTCCTGCAAATATATCCAAGAATTATGCTTGCTTTTTTGCAACAGAGTTACACTGTTCACTCATATTTAGCTTGTGACCCACTATGACCTCCCCCCCCATCTCTTTCCGCAGTACTCCTTCCTAGGCAGTTATTTCCCATTTTGTATGTGTGTAACTGATTGTTCATGTTAGTTTAAAGTTTATGTATCCATTTAGGATGCCTGTTCGCAGAGAAGTTGACACATAATGCACTGCACCCATTTTTCTCCTTTTATTAAAGGTATTGGACTACCCTACTTCAAAGCAGTCCCCTGGTAACTAATTATTCTCAGTTCTGCACTGATGTCCTCTTCTCACCCAACTTCCACAAATGGCCAATTGAGCGGAATGAAATTTGAATGGTAAATGGTAACAAAAACATTGGAACCTCATAATGCATGTGGCTTCCTCACACGTAGACACCACAAGATAATAATATTTGGCCTTCAATCTGGGATTATAATTTCCTTAAATCTGTTGCAAATAAAATATAAATATTTGGGACATAAAAATCATCTGGATTATCCATGATCTAGAAATAAGCATAAAAAACAATTGTTGTAATTATCTTTATTCACCTCGAAACTAAAGAAATGTAGAAGGACTTTTTCGTTGAAGAATGACAATGCTGGCTGACAGAGGAAGACCAAGTTCGAGTTGAGGCATGTTAACTTATTATCACTGTTCTCCCCACTCTGGCCCATCCTTATGTAATGTGACATGAACTCAGCCATTCAGGGGGTGAATTTTGGAGCGGATTATAGGAAAAGCATCAGTATGTGATGAGTTGTAAACACATGTACTAATGCAGGTTAATTCCTTTGCTCCTTCTTTCTGCTTTGCTTTCTTGCTTGATCTTGCTTCGAAATTCTTCACACGTACCATCTCAAGTTAGTTTTACTGAAGTAACTGAGAACCAACATTGGTTGGTAATTTAGAGGTTTCTAAAGCTTTCAGCCTAGCACATTTGTGTGGAGAGGCATAAAGTGTAGACTGGCCACAACATTGGCAGCATTAGTAAAGATGTTCATTGAAGTCTGAAAATGGATATCATGGAAACTTGGAATGATACCATGGCAGTACTTGGATTGTTATTGCCCACAGAGGAATTTTCTGGTTTGTGGTAATAATGATCTTGTCAATGAACCAGATTTATTTGCTTTAAGAGGAATAGTTCTTCAAATTCCGATAATGGCGGGTAATTATGTTCCCTAATCTCAGGCATTCTCTTTTTGGGCCGGGGAAGGGGGGGAAGAATCCATTATTTAACACTGAGATATTTGAAAGTAAAGAATGGGACATTTTAAATTCCATTCCCTGAGTAATGGGAAATTATTTTAAATGTTGCTGTCAAATGTGTGTTTTGCATTTATCATCAAAGTTAATTACCAATATGAAATTTGAAACACCAAGAGAAATAGGCCAAATATCCTGAGGCTGAGATCCAGGGAGAGCTCTCTTGAGATTTCATAAAGCACTTCAAATCTTTGTGAAATTGTATATATGTCTTTGGTTTGGTTTGTTTCACTGCTAGTGAAACCATAATTGGCAAAGTTTGGAACACTAGATGGCCAGCAGTTTTGCTAGTGTAGGCAGATAAATGGAACAAGAATTGCCTGTCAGCGTTTGCTATCCTGAAGCTCTATAGCCAGGAATGCGGGGGTTGGATGGATGGCTTTTCTGTATTTCTCCCCTTTACCCTAGCCTCTTATTTTTGCTTGAGGTAGAGGGATGCTTTTGTCTTGTACTTCAGTGGCATTTAATTATTGCTGTATAAAAAGAGGTGTCCTCTAAAAGATGAGTCTTAACTCTTCAAAAAAATTACTGAAAGGCAGCATGTTCCTGTGGTTAGGACACTAGTCTCCATTCCTGACTTTGCTGCTGACCTTGGACAAGTCACTTCACCTCTTTGAGCCTCTGTTTCCTTCCCACCTGTGTGTGTTTGGATTGTAAGCTCTTCAGAACAGGGATGGTCTCTTAGGATGCGTTTTTATAGTGCCCAGAACAATGGAGCCCCAAGCAAGACTGGTGCCTCTAGGCACCACTGTAATACAAATATCAATCACTTTTAGGGTGACCATACATCCCGTTTTGGCTGGGACAGTCCCTTTTTTAAGCCCTGTCACGTCCTTCCTGACTTCTTTGGCAGAAGTGGCCATTTGTCCCGTTTGCTCTTGCCAACTTGACCAGGGACAGAGAAAATGGTTACTATTTGTAAAGCATCACGTAAACTTACAGTGCTATGGAAGGTGGTGGTTGTTGTTTTTTAAACAACAATAGGCCTTTTCCATCTCTAATCTGTCTGATTCAGTTCACACTGTTTGTTCAATATACTTTCAAAGTACTGTACCTACATGTCTGTGCAAAATCTTTACCTTAACCCTGAAAAATCTGCTGTATTGGTTAGGTGCAGGTGTGGAGCTGATAACAAAAGCATATGCACTGTAACAAGGTGAATGATTCCAAGACAGTCTCCAGTGTATAGTGTATTTCCTCTTTCCAGTAGGTTTGCTATCTCCTTCTAGTGCATGAGTACATCTGTGCATCCGAGGGGGTCTGTCAGCCAATATCTGTTTTGTGCATGCATGTTTTTAATAAGCTAGTTTTCCACAGTTCTAAGGAAGGAAGATAATGCATTTGGAAGCCAGACAGGCAGCATATCACATGGTATATTAGCAGAAAACGCAGCTGATGACAAGCACCAAATTCTTTGCGGCGGAAAATCTCAAGCTTTCCCCCTCTTTTTCTGTGTCTTGCAGAAACTGGCAGTGGCCAAGAGTATGTGACCTCAGAGAACCAGCTGCTCTATTATCCCAGCATCACCTATGCTATAATCGGCAGCTCGGTTATCTTTGTGCTGGTGGCGGCCTTTCTCGCCTTGGTTTTGCACCACCAACGAAAACGCAACAACCTCATGAGCCTGCCTGTGCATCGACTGCAGCACCCTGTCCTCCTGTCCCGGCTGGTGGTCCTTGATCATCCACATCATTGCAGCGTCACCTACAATGTCAACAATGGAATTCAGTACATGTCCAACCAGACCTGCCATAGGCCACTGGATCTGGATTCTCCACCATCCTATACAGAGGCTGTGTTAGACCAAAGGTATGTATGGGAATTAAGTCTCCCCAAAGTTATACTAGCAATTGCAATTTCTAGACTCTGTGGGTCACCATGCTTTCTGTGTGTTTTTCATTATAGCATTTATGCACATTGTTTGATTTGACAGGGTACAAATATTCCCTATGTTCTAATACTATAATTGTACTATATTATAATGCCGTATAATTAGGTTTGGAAGGATTAGATTATATTGGTAAATATCGTTTTCACCATACACACACAAACTGACAAAAATTATTGAAATTTACAGATAGGCAAAGTAAAAATATACTGCTGGAGAACTTATTAGAGTTTGATTTAAGTATATTTACTTTGTATATTTTAATATGTGATGTTGACCATTTGTTTTTTAATGGTTATAAAGCTTCAACTCTTTGAATCTCATTGTCTGCTGTTATTAAATAATTGTCTGACCCCTCCATTGTTTGTTCCCCCCACATCAATTTCCCCCAACTGTGAAAATTTAAATAGAAATTTTTTAAAAATACTTAAACATAAACATTGATATTATTCATCAGAATTCTCTTAAAATCAAATTCTGCCAATCCTACCTGTAACTATTGATTGTTCACTTACATGGGAACAAATTCAACCAGTCTCTTCTGTGTGCGCAAGAAAAAGGTTCCCCCTCCCAGCTTCACCTTAACCTGTAGAATTAATAGTCCAGAAGTCTCTCTGCACCCAGTGGCATGAAAGAGATTTAAGGGTTCAAGGGGCATCACCTGAGTACACTTCTCTTTTGTGGTCACTCCTGCTCTTGACACAAGTAATCAGTACCCCCTGGCTCTTTGGGGTTCTACAGGGATGACTGGAATATGGAAGAAAACTATTACTTCAGCAATGTTCTTCATGCCAATCTGGGAGCGAAGTATGAAAACCCTGAGTGTGCTCCATAGTCAATATCAGATGCTCAGAGTTTAAATACACAGTGCCAGCTCCTGTAGCACTCCAAATGAAGTCAGGGAGTCTCCCTTGATTAATTGTCGTCTTAGCCAAAATGAAATCAAAAAAATTGTATCTCACAAGGTCTTCAGTGCTAGAGGCATTAAGTGTGCTAACCCAGATACATGGCACTAGTCTGCTTCCAAAGGTTTTAGACAAGTAAGACTTCTGCACTTCTTTAGAAATTCAAAAATAAAATACGTATATGTGACGAGTTCAGTCACAGAGATCCCCTTGGGACTGTCATCTGACGTGCTGAGTCCGTTTTCCCTGCCAGCTTGACGCTTCCAGAACCCTGTCTTGTTGAGGCACACACACTAGTCTGTTGCAACACAGACCCAGGGTCTGGGCCATGCCCACAAAGCTGCAGGCTTTAAGCTCTGCAGGTTACCTGACTCCAGCACCCAGCCACCCAGCCCCAATGGGATCCAAACCCCAAATGAATCTGTTTTACTCTGTATAAAGCCTATACATGGTAAACTCACAAACTGTCAGCCCTCTATAATGCTAATAGAGAGATATGCAAAGCTGTTTGCTCCCCCAGATATTAATCACTTATTCTGGGTTAATTAATAAACAAACGTGATCTTATTAAGTATAAAAAGTAGGATTTAAGGGGTTTCAAGTAATAACAGACAGAATAAAGTAAGTCACCAAGCAAAATAAAGCAAAAACACGCAAGTCAAAGCCTAATACATTAAGAAAACTGATTACAGGTAATATCTCACTCTCAGAGATATTCCAATAAGCTTTCACGGACTAGACTCCTTCCTAGTCTGGGCCCAATCCTTTCCCCGGTACAGTCCTTGTTAATTCCAGCAGACATCTTAGGTGGTAAACAGGGGCTTTCTCATGACTGGCCCCCCTCTCTGTCCTGCTCCACCCCTTTTTATGGCCTTGGCACAAGGCGGGAATCTTCTGTGTCTCTGGGTCCCCACCCCTCCTTGTAGGTGGAAAAGTACCAGATTTAAGATGGATTTCATCCTGCCTCCATTCTTCCTGGGCTGGCGCACACATACACAGGAAGGTTTGCAAGTAAACAGAGCCATTTACAGCTCATTGATTCTGAAGCACCCTTAATGGCTTCCACTTAACATGTTTACATCAGTTACACAAGTTTATATCTTATTCTCCTAACTTCAGACAGAGAAATAATACATGCAAACATATGGGATGACCACACTCAGTAGCTCATAAGCTTTGTAATGACACCTTACAAGAGACCTTTTGCATGAAGCATATTCCAGTTAATCATATTCACAGTCATAAGCATATTTTTATAAAGCATATGGCGTGCAACATCACAATATATATCTGTGAACCCCGCAAAAGCATGTGGATTCAAATATGCTGTTTCTTTCCAACAAGCCTGTAGCCCTTTCTGAATAGTACTTTTTGCCTATTTTTCCATAGAAACACCATTCACTTTATTTGTAGAGACCAAGATACACATCCCCAGATTTTTCAACCTCTGTTTGTAAATTTATAAATGATTTTGTTGTATATATCTCCCTTTGTCCTGAAGTATCCCTAAATGCTCTTTTAAACTGTAATTGTTATACAGAAAGCTCTTCACCCCGTTGCTGAATTGAAGCCATCTTTGGCGTGAACCATGGCAGCTGGTTAAGAGTGCACAGTATATAACCATTTAGGGCAGGAAGTGATTACCCTGTGAAAAATGAAACAGAGACAATTTAGGGAGGCAGAATGTAACTACGCTATTGGAACTTGACCAGGACACGAGTTTAACATCCCTGCTATTGGTGGTGCATAGGCCTTGGGCTGGCCCCTCTGCACAGGGATGAATTTCCACGTTTGCAAAACACTTTGAGATCCTCAGATATTGCTGTAGAACTGTTGTTGTTTTATCTCTTCTTTCTTTCTTTCGTATGTTGGGATGGAAACTCATAACCTGTTAGAACAAAAGTCTGGAGCTCGTTATACTTCCCCTTGTGCCATTGTCTTCAGTAACCGTGTTACTCTCTTGTATTTGCAGCAGACCCCCTTGGTTTGATCTTCCTCCACCCCCTTACTGCTCAGATTCTGAATCCCCCAGTCTGACAGATCTCCCTCCTTACCAATCTCGGACAGGAAGCTTGGTGAGCACAGACACCCCAATGGCAGGAAGCCCCTTGAGCACAGGCAGCAGTCGGACAAGAGGTGTCAGTAACAGTATGGACCATCGCAGGAGTCTTCGTGAGAGAACACCTGAGCAAAATGACTCTCTGATCAATCCTGTTGCTGAAAGAGAAATGTGACCGGGGTATTGAAAAGGGTATATGGGTTAGTCTGCTGTGGCTTGTTCCCGTCAGAGATGGGCCTGAGCTGTGAAGTTCAGAATGGGATTTGATTTGACTCCAAGTTCAAACTTCCCCAAGTTTCACAGGTGCTCTGTTTTGGTGTTTGGGCTTATCATAGGCAAAGACCAGAGCCATGAGTTGTAGATCCAGGTTCACATCTGAACTGCCCAGAGTTGGTAGAAGAGGGGTTAAGTCTGGGATTCCGGTTCAGATCTGTTGAATACTTAAGACTTTGTGATTTAATGTATTTCAGGGTGTACTTTACTGTATATGTATATATGTGCTTGTTTAATATGTATAGGTATTCCACACAAAAAACTGTTAAAACATTCAGGTTACCAAGTCAAGCACTCAGAATATAGGAAATGATGGAATTCAGGTTGCCTGGGAAACCTTAATTTGACCCCCTTTTGTGTGTTCATTAAGGTACAATCTTTAATTACATGATCACACACTAATTTTTTCTACAGGATCCCTGCCTCTTGGCGTGCACAGGATGGATTGTGCTCCATTAGTGAGCAGCTATTCAATATTTTGTTTTAGCCTCATTGTTCAATTTGTGGTTCTAGGCCTTATTTATTGCACACTACTCAAACTCTGCTGTGCAGACAGAATTATTAATTTCCTCATGGTTTTTCTGTGGCATTTATCATAGCATCTAAGAAGCTTCACAAATATTAATGAAGTTATTTTCACAACAACTCTGAGATGAAGTGGTGGTATCCCCATTTTACAGATGGGAAATGAGGCACGGAGAGATTAAAGTTAAAAGTGTCCACTAATTTTGGATGCCCAATTTGAGACACCTTGGACCTGATTTTTAGAGCACTTAACATTCTATAGCACTTTATATGTTCAAACATACCTCCCATTGTCTTCAGTTGCAGCTGTGAGTGCTCAGCACTTCTGCAGGTCAGACCCCAGGGTCTCAAGTCTGGCACCCAGATACTGAGGAACACACAGTAAGTGGCCACCTCTGAAAAGTTTGGTTTAAGTGACTTGCCCAGTGTCACATAGGAACTCGGTTGCAAAGGGAGATAGAATTTCAGTTTTCCAGGGCAACTTTCAGCTGCTGTAACCATAAGACCATCCTTTCTCTTCTGCGGTCACCTGCTTCATCCACTACACACCTTCCAGCTTCTGCAGTAAATGAGGCAGGACTCCTACAGACGAGTTGCTTTTACTACACAACCCTGATTTATCCCCAGAGCAAGTGCATCCTGTGCACTGATTGAGGCAGGGGTCCTGGGGAAAACATAGTGTGTGATCATGTAGGTTAAGACTGTACCGTAATGGAGATGCCCAAAGACTCCAAACTAAAGTTGTGCACATAACCTTAATTCTGGCATGCGCTAACTTTTGAGTACTTGATTAGCAAGCTTAATGTTTTTATGTAATTTTTTGTGTGGAATTTCATAGGTTTTTTTAAAAAGCAAACTGAAGAAACAAATTCCAATATGTAGCATCATATTAACATCTAGCATAGGTCATCAGCAGAGCTGGAACCTTTAGATCTGCACAGACTTCTGCCACTTGAGCTAATGGAGTAACTGATAGCTGTAGTAAGTTGTCATCCTAGCAGGGGATGTGATACACTTTGCAACTGGGTTTCAAAGATATTTGTTGACCGCAGAGGGATGGTGAGGCTCAGGAACCATGAGTTTCATTCCAAGCTCTTAAGGGGAGTGTCCTCTAGTAGCCACAAACCCTCTGCCAATTCCTCTCATGCAGTGTGTTTTGTCCCATAGTCTCCAACCTGACCCTGTTCTGTCTTTTCTCCACCCCAGCTCCTAATCCCAGTTGCATTCTCGTCACCTAGCCAATGCCAGTCTCCACTCCTCAGGCTTCTCGTGGCCAAACAGTCCTAGTCTCCTTATCCTTGCTGTAAGTCCTGCTGTCCATCAGCATCCCTCCTCCTCTTCTCCCTCCTCCCCCCCCCTCCCCTCCAGGTTCCTGGCTGCTCATCTAGTTTCTCTTCACCCTGTCAAAGATCCTCCTCCATCTTAGCCTTTCCTCACCTAATACATGGCTCTTTGTCCCAGATTTTCCCCTCTCCCTGGTTTCTTGTCTGTCTATTTGCCCTGCCAGTCCCATTTCTCCCCCCACACTTCAGGTCCTCATCAGATCTGTTTCCCCCCCCCCTTCGCCTCAGCTCCCTGTCTCCTTGCCCAGCCCGTCTCCCTCCCTCCCTGATCCAGTTTGGTTCTTGTCCTCTCTGCGTTTGAGTCAGGTGGCTCCCTCCTCCACATTGCCTGAGGTCCAGGAGGGGTTCACTGATCGTGTAGAAGAGACTAGCTCCCTGCTCTCAGTTCCAATGCCCAGCCCCCTCTTCCCCTCTCTGCTCCCTACCTGCAGCAGCCAGGTCCTGCTTCTCCCACACCCCGCAATCCCTTGACTGGAGCATGCTCAATGTGAACAAAATTTTTGGAAATTTTAACTTTGAAGCTATGACAAGTCTCTGAGTAAACTGAGATTTTCACATTTGGATGATTTTTTCCACAGGAAAAGCAAAAGGCACATCCCTTACATGAAAGCCACTTTCTGACAAGTTTCAAATCCCTGCTCCAACACATGAGGGCACTAAAACTTCTCAACCAAGTGGTTGTAAGAATTGTTTTAACGTGGCAAAACAATATATTTTCCCTAATTTTGTTCTCTGAAACTGCTGGACCATTTTGGCTGAAACATTAAAAACAAAATTCAGCCACTGACAGATACCTGGCATGGAAAATTTCAGCCCAAATGGCTAAAGTTTGGAAAAGCAAAAGCAACTGAAGACAGGGTCTTATAATGAAAAGTATCAGACAACCGTAATAGGCATACTGCCAGCACTGCCTGTAAAATATATATCCATGCATACACATATGGCTTTTTACATAACATAAAATGGGTATGTGTGCATATATATGTAACGTATTTCACTGGCATACATATCTGGTATCTTTGGAAACAAGACTTAAATTTCATATTAAAAAATATTGGTGTCAAGTGGAAAACCATTTATTTTCTACAACGTTTGCTATTATTCATAGTTTCCCTGCCTGAAATTTAAGTTTCTGCATAAATTAAAAGCACAGTGGAATTACACAAGGCATTAATTCAACCCAGTATTTCTTTCTTCCATTTTATGTTCTCATTCTTGGAATATTTCCATCTGAAATGTTTGGACCATAAGTGAAAGAGTGTTTAAATGCCATTGTGAAAAGCTGTATTGTAGGTACAGGGAGTCAGTGTGAAAGGAAGAAAGCTAAGCTGTCCCTATTGCTGCTACTTTAAATGCCGCTATATTCCTATGGTTTATTTTTATATACAGTAGAGATGACAGTGCCCTTTCTCATATCCAGACAGAAATTAGCCCTGAAATATAGTCTTATCCGATTCTTCATATAGAGCCTGATTCACCATTGCCTTACTCCAGATTTATGCCAGTGCACATAGGCATAAAATAGGAATAATAGAGGTGAAACAATGTAAGGTTTTCAGAGCACAGCTCCAAACTGATCTTGGGCAAACTCATATAGTTTATGGTCCCATATAAATGAGCATTTGTCAGCGTTCCATTTACCTATGTGTATCATAGGCATCAGTTCTCTTCTTATCACTGTAGTATCTTGGAGCCAGAAATTTTGGTGAATTCTACAAATATAGGTGGATTTAAACGTGGGATGGTGCAGTAGAAAGCATCACTGATATCTCTGCTTGCCCCTTAAGTTAATTATCAGCAGCATTTCCATATGGTCCCTGCGCAGCCCATCTTTCTTGGGGCACTCAGGACTGTTGGTTACTATGTTACCCACTGTCTATGTGCAAGAGAGACTTGCTGGTGCTAAACTGGGTGTCACTCCAGTCTGTTAACCACCCCAAACAATCTCCCCAGAAGCTCTGCCAGCCTTGACTTCACCTCACGGGTTAACAATAGGTGCACCCCAAACCCCATTGAAGAGTGTTCCCCTCTCGTATCCAGCCCCCATCACTGGGCACTCACAGAAATTACCATGTTCAGTGTCTTCAAAGAGACAGTGTACAAACCAGCCTCTTTGATTTAGCTGAGGAGATGCATTTTATTTAATGTACAGCTTGAGGTGAATTTATAATATGACAAAGGATAAGTTTATTAACAAAGACCAGAGATTTAATTGATACTGAGTAAAGATAAAAAGAAAAGGAGTACTTGTGGCACTTTAGAGACTAACCAATTTATTTGAGCATGAGCTTTCGTGAGCTACAGTGAGCTGTAGCTCACGAAAGCTCATGCTCAAATAAATTGGTTAGTCTCTAAGGTGCCACAAGTACTCCTTTTCTTTTTGCGAATACAGACTAACACGGCTGTTCCTCTGAAACCTGAGTAAAGATAGTGGAAACAGGATTGGTTACAAGTAAAACAAAAGTATAACACGCTTCCAAGAAACTAAATATGACGTTAGCAGTCTAGACTCCTTTGTCTACAATGGTTTCTCACCCTCAAAGACTTTCTACAGTGCTTGCTGATTTTTCAGTCAAATCGGGATCCAGATTTTTCATTAATCACCTGTCCTCCACAAAGGCTGTTCCTTAGTGGAATGGATAACACAGTGTCCTTTTGCTTCTCCTTATATTCCCCAGAGTCCAATGTCTTCATTTCTAGAGTCAGGATGACACCTTTGGGGTTCAGACCCTGGTTTGTTCTCAAGATGCTGATGTCATGCTGCTCTCTCACCCTCCTGTTTGTTTACCTGAGATGCAAAGGTGTAACGCCCATTCTATTTGGCTTATCCTGCTTAATTTTTATAGAAGACCTAGACAGACATGGTAAAACAACATTTCTGTGTCTAGGAAAGATTTGTTTATCAATCCTGCCTGGTTACAGAGTTTAAACATATTTTCAATACATACAACTTTTTAAATATCACCCATACATACATCACAGAATGACCAGTAAGATATAAGCTTTCCTTTGATTTCTCCCATGACCTTCCTTACAGATAAATAGGATGACAGCATTGTGTTAAGTGTAGTGAATTTGTGAGGCCTGATAGGAGTTGCTGTTACAGAACAGTGAACGCTTTGAGAGGCTCTAAGGGCATTGAGGGGCTCTAAGGGTCACACCATCCTGAACTGTAAAGCTGAGGAATGCTGCTTAAATATTAACTACTTGTACAGCACACAAACATAGGGCCAGATTCACCTTTAGTAGAAGCTCATGCAATGTAGTTATGCCCTCCTGCACAAGGCTGAGTGGGCAGTTAAGCATGCTGTCCTTATAGCCCACTAGAGAGCTAAATATTATCTTTGGCAGGTAGCTAATATCCAGTACTTATTTTACAAATAAGTAAATGGAGGCACAAAACTGAGTTGGCAAAATTGGAGATTAAATTCAGTTCCTGTGTCCCAGACCGGTTCTGTAACCATGAGACTCTGCTGCCTTTCCTTTGAACAGCCTTTTACTAAAGTGCTGCATAATAGAGCATCTGAATTAATCTGTGTGTTTCCTAACCCCATTCATATCACCGGCATTTGAAATGTTACTCCAAATTTCTAAAAATCATTACTCAAATGTTCATACGCTTTCCACCACATAATTGTAATATTTTCAAAAAGTCCCCTAAAGCACTGGGTGAAATTCAGCCATAGGGCTTAAGTGGGACTTACATGCTACATATCCCTTGTGCAGGCCTTCTTCATGGGCTGAATTTCACCATGCGCGAATAGGTTCTCCCAGACATCAGAAGAATGTGCAAACAGCCATGCCTTGGAAGCACTGTCTCCCATTGCCAGGGCACATGTACCAAGTGAACATCATGTCATCTGCTCCTTCATCCCACTTATCAGTCACTGTCATATGTAAGTAAGATATTCTTTCAGGGTATGTATATTCATGTACATTTGAATTGAAGTTGATCCATTTGGACTTTTTGAAAAAAAATGCGTTCTAGGGGTGTGTGTTTGCTTCCCTTCCAGCTAAGGGTGTATTTATCTCTGTATAGGAAAGAAGTGTTTTAAAAGTGGGGATTGGGCATTGAAATTGGATTGTAAAAGGAGATTGTGCCTTTCCAGTTCAATGGTGGAATTTTTTGGTAACAAGACACATTAGACTAAGCTGTGTGTAGCAGTTTGTGCATTGTTGCACTTTTGATTATTTATCAAATTCTTGAAGGATACAGGGCTAGGAATACATCTCTTCTCCATCTTTGTGGTTCTTTATTTGTGGAAATGTAGCTTTACTCTCTACAGTATGGGAACTTACTCCCTTATGGGAACTAATGAACTTTGAGGAGTCCTGAAACACCAGCACTTCATTCTAGGAAACAACACTAAAAAGTGAAGTAAGAAGTTTTGCCATTACACATTTTCATAGTGCTAAGCATGAGTTTGCTAACCACCCCTTGTTTAGAAAATGCTATAGTATTTCACAGGAATTATCTGTAACGTGACACCTTCCAGAATTGTTACTACAGTGCATAATTCTGTGATCTTTTTAGAAGGGGTGGTAGCAACTTTTGCATTGATGAAATTGAAATCTGAAGCTCCTTGATCAGTTCAGCATGCAAAGTTGAAGTTGAAAACAATTGTATGCAGGACCATGGGAAAGAAATTTTTCTCTCCATGCCCAATAAAACGGGACTTTACTATGATGATCTACTTTGCAGCTATTCTTGACTCTAACCCTTGGTATCCATACTCAAGGAGCTTTTGGTTACATGTTGCACCAGAACAAATGAATTGCTCTTAAGGGCTTGGCTACACTTACATTTTATAGCTCTCGAACTTGCTGGCTTAGGGGTGTGAAAAATCACCCCCCTGAGTGCAGCAAGTCAGAGCGCTAATGTAAACAGGCTCTGAGCCCAAGCACTCGGAGAGAATCCCATCATGGAGGTGGATTACCAGGAGCACTGGGAGACCTCTCTTCCAGCGCTTGCGTGTGCCCACACTCGCACTGCCATGGGAGCGCTCCCGTGACAGTGCTTTGAAGTTTCCAGTGTAGCTATGCCCTTAGGCCTGATCTTGCATGACTGAAGACTATCGGGGTTTTGCTATGGGGCCCAAATCTGATCATTTTACTTGCATGAAGTAGATCCATTGATATGTGGAACTAGTCTCAATGGGTCTATTCAGAGCAATTAGAGTATTAGAATAATGTCATTTATTTCAGTGGAACCACTTGAGGAGTAGAGGATCAGAATGGGCCCAATGGAAGCAGGGTTTGGGCTTGGAGGGCATGTATTTCAGAAGTTCTGAACATCAACAAGCCCCATTGAAGTCACTGGGTGCTGCAGATATAGCATCTTGAAATTTAGCCCATGATTGAATATGTTTATAATAATCTGAAGTAAGATATAAAACAAATTAACCTCTGGTGTGGTGCTCATGGAAAACTAGAGTAGTGTTTTTAAAACGGTGCCTATGAATAACTTTCTCCATTCTTATCGATGCTGAAACACACAACAGCACTGATTGCATTGGGATTCTAAATAGCTGGCTTAGTTCTTTGTCTCCTTTTCAGTCGGATCAGTTTTATTTACAACATTGTACTTAGATACAGCAAATGGGGCCCTTGTGATGGATTTACAAGTTGGGTGGGTGAAAGAAGGAGAGCACTTCCATTTGAATTAATACTGCAGCATGATAATCTTGGGCTCTTTAGTTTTAGACATCTTAGAAAAGACAAATGGCTTCAGCAGATAAGGAAAAACTATTACTGATGGAAAGAGCAGAGGGACATTTTTTATTCTGAATGCAATTATTAATGAATATTTAAATATAAATAAAGGAGGAACTAATGCTGTAATTTTAAAGGGGTGATCATATGGCAAACACTTAATTTTTAACTAATGCCAGACAGAAGCTGTATTGCATGTACTGCCCTTGAGTAAATTAGGAGAACTGTCCTTTTTTAATTTCTTTGTGAAATGGAATCTTGCTGCATATTTTACCATTGTAAATGATTTTTGAATATAATGCTAGGCCCAGATCATGCAATCTGTAGGTGACTTACAGTGAAGCTTCGCAGAGGTGTGAGGATCATACATCTGATTGCAGGGTTTTGGCCTTAGTTTCCATCCTGTTTTTGAACTTGCTTTTCCTCTGTAATCAAGATTTTACATGAGAACCTACAAAAAAAAGTTGCAGATTGAAACCACACCTAGTTTGTTACTATAAACTGGAAATTTTAAAATGTATTCTACATTCTTAAATAAAGTTGGAGTTTCACTTGTCAACTGTGTAAAAACTCTGACCAGTTCGTCCCCCATAGTGTGGAGTCTGTAATTCTTGATTGTATTCTGTCAGATGTAGCCTACTTATTCATTCTCATTTCATGTTCTCTTATGTTACTCTTGTTAAACATTGTTAACTCTGTTAAACACGTTTGTTGTTAAATGTTGACCTTTCTAAAATTTTTTGTAAAAGAACAGTTAAAAAAGTAATATAGTTTTTATTTATCTCTCTCTCTCTCTATATATATATCTATATATATATATATATGAACGTTTTGCTTATTTTTGTCTTTCTACATCGGCTTTTTGATATATGCTTCATTTTACAACAGGGCATCTGAAGCAAGTCATAGTTTTGTCATTATTATTTATTATTGTTTGTATTGTAGTAACACCCCAGAGGCCACAGTCAAGATCAGTGCCTCATTGTGTTAGGTGTCTATAGAAACACACAGCAAAAGACTGCTATCAGAGGGGTAGCCGTGTTAGTCTGTATCCACACAAACAACAAGGAGTCTGGTGGCACCTTAAAGACTAACAGATTTATTTGGGCATAAGATTTCATGGGTAAGAATCCCACTTCTTCAGATGCATGGAGTGAAAATTACAGATACTGGCATAGATATACTGGCACACAAAGAGAAGGGAGTTACCTTACAAGTGGAGAACCAGTGCTGACCAGGCCAATTCAGTCAGGGTGGATGGGTTCCACACCCAATAATTGATGAGGGGGTGTCAATACCAGGAGAGGGACAATTGCTTTTGTAGTGAGCCAGACACTCCCAGTTCCTATTCAAGCCCAAATTAATGGTGTAAAGTTTGCAAATGAATTGTAGTTCTGCAGTTTCTCTTTGAAGTCTGTTTTTGAAATTTTTTGTTGTTGACGGATTGCTACTTTTAAATCTGTTATTGAATGTCCAGGGAGATTGAAGTGTTCTCCTACTGGCTTTTGTATGTTACCATTCCTGATGTCTGATTTGTGTCCATTTATCCTTTTACGTAGAGACTGTCCAGTTTGGCCAATGTACATGGCAGAGGGGCATTGCTGGCACTTGATGGCATATATCACATTAGTAGATGTGCAGGTGAATGAGCCCCTGATGGTGTGGCTGATGTGGTTGGGTCCTATGATGGTGTCGCTAGAGTAGATATGGGGACAGAGTAGGCAACGGGGTGTGTTACAGGGATTGGTTTCTGGGTTAGTGTTTCTGTGATGTGGTGTGTAGTTGCTGGGGAGTATTTGCTTCAGGTTGGGGGACTGTCTGTAAGTGAGGACTGGCTTTCCTCCCAAGGTCTATGAGAGTGGGGGGTTGTTTTCCAGGATAGGTTGTAGATTGTTTATGATGTGCTGGAAAGGTTTTAGCTGGGGGCTATACGTGATAGCCAGTGTTGTTCTGTTATTTTCCCTGTTGGGCCTGTCCTATAGTAGGTGACTTCTGGGTACCCGTCTCGCTCTGTCAGTCTGTTTCCTCACTTCCCCAGGTGGGTATTGTAGGTTTAAGAATGCTTGATAAAGATCTTGTAGGTGTTTTTCTCTGTCTGAGGGGTTGGAGCAAATGCGGTTGTATCTTAGACTGTAGACAATGGCTCGTGTGATGTTGTCCTGGATAGAAGCTGGAGGCATGTAGGTAAGTATAGCCATCAGTAGGTTTCCGGTATAGGATGGTGTTCATGTGACCATCACTTTTGTGCACTGTAGTGTCCAGGAAGTGGATCTCTTGTGTGGACTGGTCCAGGCTGAGGTTGATGGTGGGGTGGAAATTGTTGAAATCCAGGTAGAATTCTTCAAGGCCTCCTTCCTATAGGTCCATATGATGAAGATGTCATCAATGTAGCACAAGTAGAGGAGGAGTAGGGGACAAGAGCTGAGGAAGCATTGTTCTAAGTCAGCCATAAAAATGTTGGCATACTGTGGGACTATGCCGGTACCCATAGCAGTTCTGCTGACTTGGAGGTATAAATTGTACCCAAATCTGAAATGGTTGTGGGTGAGGACAAAGTCACAAAGCTCAGCCACCAGGTGTGCCGTGGCGTCATCAGGGATACCGTTCCTGATAGCTTGTAGTCCATCCTCATGTGGAATGTTGGTGTAAAGAGCTTCTACATCCATGCTGGCCAGGATGGTGTTTTCAGGAAGATCACCAATGCATTGTAGTTTCCTTAGGAAGTTGGTGGTGTCTTGAAGATAGCTAGGAGTGCTGGTAGCATAGGGTCTGAGGAGAGAGTCCAAATAGCCAGATAATCCTGCTGCAAAAGTGCCAATGCCTGAGATGATGGGGCATCCAGGATTTCCAGGTTTATGGATCTTGGGTAGCACATAGGATACCCCTGGTCAGGGCTCTAGGGGTGTGTGTGTAGATTTGTTCCTGTGCTGTAGCAGGGAGTTTCTTTTGGTACTCATCAGTGGGATCGGAGGATAGTGACCGGCAGAATGGGGTGTTGAAGAGTTACCTAGCAGCCTCCTGTTCATAATCCGACCTGTTCATGATGACTACAATACCTCCTTTGTCAGCCCCATTGATTATAATGTCAGAGTTGTTTCTGAAGCTGGTGATGGTGTTGCGTTCTGTACGGCTGAGGTTATGGGGCAAATGATGCTGTTCACAATTTCAGCCTGTGCATGTCTGAGGAAGCAGTCTATGTAGAAGTCCAGTCTGTCATTTCGACCATCAGGAGGAGTCCATGCAGAATTCTTCTTCTTGTAGTGTCGGTAGGAGGGTTCCTGTGGGTACACTGACTTAGCACCATTAATTTGGGCTTGAATAGGAATTGGGAGTGGCTGCCTCACTACAAAAGCAATTTTCCCTCTCTTGGTATTGACACCCCCTCATCAATTATTGGGTGTGGAACACATCCACCCTGACTGAATTGGCCAACACTGGTTCTCCACTTGTAAGGTAACTCCCTTCTCTTTGTGTGCCAGCATATCTATGCCAATATCTGTAATTTTCACTCTATGCATCTGAAGAAGTGGGATTCTTACCCACAAAAGCTTATGCCCAAATAAATGTTAGCTTTTAAGGTGCCACCAGACTCCTTATTTTATAGCAAAAGACTGTCCCTTTTAATTGTCTCTCCTCGTTCTCCCTTATTAAAGGTGGAATTTTTAAACACTCTTTATCCAGTTCTGTTTACAAATAAACAAAGCTACATTGATTGTCCAAGAACTTAGATTATACGTAGTCTTTTTTCTGGTGAATTGCAGCAAGGGGGCTAGGTCTATGCTGGCTGATTCAGTTCTCTCAGGGCTTGTACACAGTAGCGCTTACGTCTGGATAACCAAAGTAGCCCGGGGGTATGGAAAAGCCACCCCCCTGAGCGACGTAAGTTACACCAACCTAAGCACGGGTGCGGACAGCACTATGTTGGCAGGAGATGCTGTCCCGCTGACATACCTACCGCTGCTCAGGGAGGGGGCGTAACTATGCCGATGGGAGAGCTCTCTCCCATCGGCACAGAGCATCTGCCCTAGCAGCACTGCGTTGGGGCAGCTACATCGGTACAGCTGCGCCGCTGTAGCGCTTCTAGTGTAGACTAGCCCTCTGGGGAAAGCTTATCTAGGTGCAGATAACTAACCTACGTCTCGGTGCAGATAACTAACCTACGTCTCGGTGCAGATAACTAACCTACATAAGCATCTAGCAGTTATATTGGACTCCTGCCTTTTCTGCAAATGTCACCTTGGCCTATCACAGCTGAATCTCATTTTTATCATTATCCTCATTAACTAGGTCCTCTTTTATTCCCACCCAAATAGTTGGACGAAAAGCTTTACTCTGGATTGTTACATGACTCCAGAATTAAACAACTGGGTTCAGGGTTCAAAATCCCTCCCCAGCAGCAATAATACAGGCAAAATGGTCTGACGTTGCCACGGTATATCATCAGAGCCTTAGAGCTGGCTGACTCACTCACATCCCAGCGAGAGCAGAGCTTGAGGTATGTCGATTTGGAAGACAGCCACTTACGAAAACAAAAGGCATACTCTCTAGCTGAGCTCTCTGGTTAATCATTTTTATTCTTGCTGCTTCAAATTTATTTAAACATCTTAATTTTTTATGCCTTAAAGTGTAAACACGTTGTTGTTCAGCAACAATCTCTGCAGGTGGTGTCTTTTCATATTGACTGTATGCAGCTTCCTGGTCATTCAGCTTAGATTATCAGTCAGTCAGAGAGGTGAAAAGTCCTCCTAGATATGATGCACTACAGTCCAGAAAGGTGATTTATTGAGTATATGTAATTGAAGTAAAGACATCTTGGCAGGAAAATCCACAGCCCTTTATTAAGAGTCCTCTTCAAAACAAAGCCCAGGGTGTGTGTGTGTTTTATTGCATTCAGTGCTTGGGGAAAGTGTGGGATTGGCATCCTTAGAGAGTGAAAATGCCCTGTTTATCCACGCAGTGAAAGCTGCTCCACCCATCCTCACCAACGTCCCTTACACCTGACCTGGAGGACTGTTACATTAATTTAGCTGGAATAAATGGACCAAAGGTGTTACCGTAACCCAGTCCCCGTCCAACATTAAAAAGTGTTAAACAAGCTTTGGGGTATGGTATACAGGAGACCTCAGCCTGTTTAGTACCATGGCAAACACTGTGTTAAAAATCCTTTTAGCCTTTTATTAAAGAGAAAGACAAGAAGGAAAAAGAATTAAAGCCTTTTAAATGTAAATAACTAGGTAAAGCTTTCATTTTAGCAACATCCCTTTTTCTCTTTAGCTGGAGAGCTTTTAGAAGAAAAAACTCCCGTGTTTTACAATCGCTTAGATGGTATCAAAGATGGTAATAACTGTTCTTGTGGTGGGGGAAAAAGAGATTGGTTAAGATGGACTAGAGCTGTTGTTTAAATCCAATCCTATTTCATTGCAGGTTGTGTTTGGGATTCAGCTGGAGCTGGTGGAAGTGGTGGTGTCATCTGGGTCCCTCTCTCTGGTCCAGCCTGGTCAGGACATCTCTCAGGATCAGGATGAGACAGGCCCGGGGTCTCAGGAGATGGTGGGGGTGGCTGCTCACTCCAGGAGCCAGTTGTACTCCCCAAAGTCTCTTTAAGGACCCACAAACAGAATGGCTGGTGGAATAGCCTATCCCATCATTATTTTGTCCACCAGTTAGACCTAGTTTCTGACCCACCAATATTGGTTCACTGATTTTTGGTTCCATGCTGAAATACCAGGAATGATCTTAACACAATTCTTGAATTATATCAGTAGGTATTTTTGTTTGGATTAATTCAGTCTCTCTCTCCTTTTCCCATCAACATTTGTTGTTACAGGTTACGGTGACATTTTATGCACTCTCTTGTACTTTTTACAGTTGAGCTTGCAATTAGGGTAAATTTGTAGGCCCAATTATTACAATAGGACCACAATTAGGAAGGAAAGGATAGATCAATTTCTGTTGCTCATTCAATCCTTGGCACTTTTGCTGAGATGGACAAAAAGGGGTCAGTTAGGGCTACCTGTATTGGTGCTCTTCTAGGATGTGGACATCTAGTTTCTGAAAATAGGTCTGAGACAGCCGACGTTTCTCACATTTGACCCAAGAGCCATTGTAGGGGTAACTCCTTTTACTAGCAACTAACCTAAGGTGGATTCCAAGCAGTGACCTTGAGCCATAGAACTCCATATCCCTTTGCTTGATACTGCAACCTATAAATCCTTCCTATGTGTGACTGATCTCTAAAAATGAAGTTACAGCAGCCTGTTACTCCGTGTAATAACAGCATGTTATAGTCCCTTTCCACCCAAAATGGCTCTCTTTTGAGATGCCACATCATTCTTTATCCAGTGAATGAATTGTCTGTTGTGAATACCTGCTGTTTCCTTGACCCAAACAAACACATTGCAGTTAGAGTGATGAAGATGCTGCTTTATTTGACAGCATAGATTTTTCTACCAGTTTTTTTGTGACATAGATAGCCTAGAAAATGCTGTTTGTCTAACAAAGCATCTCAAATATTCCCTGCTTCTATAGACATGGGAAAAAAATTCTAAGGCTGCTTAACTGATATTGGTATAATTCTTCAGTGGTTTTGGACTAACCATGCATGGAGGTATACGAATGGTACAGAGACTTTTCACAGACTGCAGATTAATTTATGTGCTCCTGTTGTTGCTGAACTCTTGATATGCAGTGTAATAACGTGTGTGTTTGTCTAATATATTCCGGAGAGAATTGTGATCCCTTTGCAGCTGTGCCTGTGTGCTGCTGTTCCTTGTTGTAGTTCACAATATAGATACAGAACTGTAGCTACCAGCTGAGACAATAGAGATCCAGTTCACAATGGGAAAGCAATTAAATAAGGAAGATAAACTGGATATTGGGACCGCTGCCTCTCCCATATAGTGGCCTATTTGGGAGCAGTTTATTCTGTCTTTAATTAGTCTTCCCTTTCTAGCTTTTGTAATTCTACTTGTTTATAACCAGGAGTGAATTCTACAGCACTGGCAATGTTTCATGCATTCACACGCTAGGTAAATGCTGTCAATATTTTGGGTGTTCTATTGCAGGTTTTGTTTATACAATTATACTGCAAAGTCAAGCAGTGCACTTTTCTGTGTTTACTAACATGCCCACTATTATAAGCAGGGTGGAGGAATTAGTGTAACCAGTGAATTATCCCAAATGGATTTGGATAATGCCGTGCTTTGGAAATAATGGAGTCAACTCAAACATTCTCTTTCTAAGGTGTTCTGTTAAATATCCAGATAAGATATATATATATCATACAATGGTACGTTAATTAAATTGACACCTGAATTTGTATGTGGGAAATCGCCAGTCTGCTCGACCATATTTACATAACTGGTCTTAGGTCTTGCTGGAAAAAGTGTTCATTCATTGTTTTGCTTGGTGATTGTTTATGCTCCTAAAAATTTCTTTCATATGCCAGTTTCTTTTCTTCAACTTTTCTCCATATAAATATTTAGTAAAAGACAAACAGTTTTACTGTTACCCAACCTGGATCTGTGCATGATGTAGCATCAGGTTTTTTGCATCACATTTGTGTTCTGGTGAAACTTTAGGAACCGCCAGCCTCCACAATAAGAAAAAGATGCACAAAGGAAAAGAAAATGAAGGAAGTTCGCAAAAAGAAATCTTAAAGGATGGAAAAACTAATGCAAAGGACTGATAATTAATTCTTTGCTGGGCCGACTCCCACCTTCCCAACTATGCTCCGTTCCCTAGCTTGTTCTACAGTATGATGTTCCCCATCACCGCATGTTCTACTCCTTCCTGCACTTAACTATACTCTGCAGCATTGAGGGCCCCCCCGCCCCTCCATTTTTCCCCATTTCTTCCATGTGTTGCCTTCCTGCCCAGGCCTGTGCTTTAGGATTACAGAAACACTGTTGCTTTCCCAAGTTTTCTGTGCTAATCAGATCGGCTAGCACTGCAATATTTATTACAGGAGTTCTGAAACTCCAAGTAGTTAACACCATGCCTGTTTTTTTTTTATTGTATGTTGTAACCAGAACAAAACAATAAGTGAACCACGTTTCATTAGGAAGAGGGTGCTGTTAGGAACAAACTTTGAATGAAATATCCTTATTCATAGACTGTAGAGCCAGAAGGGGCCATTATGCATATCTAGTCCAACCTCCTACATCAGACAGGCTACAGAGATCAGCTAGTGATTCTTGCATCAAACCCAACAATTTGTGGGAACGACAAATGTATCTTTTAGAAAGACATGAAATATTGATTTTAAAACTTCCAGTGGATGGAGAATTTACCACATCCCTTTGTAATCTGTTTCAAAAGTGGATTACTCGCTGTTAAAAATGTGCATTGTGTTTCCAGTTTGAACTTTGCCTGGAATTTCCAGCCAGTGGATGTTATGCCTTTCTTGGCTAGAGGAGAGCATCCTCTAGTATCCAACATCCTCCCCCTTTGTAAGAAATACCAATACCACAATCTTGAAAGTAATTCAAGATTGTCTTATTTTGCAAATGGGGAAACTGAAGCACGGAGAGAACTGTGCCCAAGGTCACACAGCAACCCACTGTCAGATCTGGGAACAGAACTCAGATTCCCAGACCAGTTCCTTATTCACTGGATGGCACTGCCTCACTCATATACCCATTCATAACAAAGGTCCACTAGTGTCTGGGGAGGTGGCTTATTTATGATGCCTGCCAGTTAAGAACAAAGGAAGAGCAAAGTCCGGACCTATAGGTGATTCTTTTTCAAATTCTCATTTTTTCTTTAAAGATGCTAGAGATTAAGGCACTGGCAGAACAATAGCGAGGCTGAGGCAGATTTGCCTATTGTTTCCCTTTGCCTAATTTCTCCCTATTTGTCTGTTTTAGCTTTAGGGCTTATCCTCACTTTGGAAATTTACCTTATTAGCTATTCTGGAATAACTGCCCATGTGGGGATTCTTATTCCGAAATGAGTGTCCAGAGAGCGAGTTATTCTGGAATACCTATTCTGGTAAATGTCAAAGTGTATACAAGCGTGTATAGTAAGGACCTTAATATTTGGAAAGTGGTAAACTTTTAAGTAATGATGATGTATGGGTGGGGCTGCAATGGAAGTACATAAAGGGGTAGGGTTGGGTTACTGAGACTGCAGGAACAACTATCAGATTTTTAAAGAGAAGATTTCTTGCTTACACCTCTAAAGAAAAGGAGGAGAAAATGTAACTTTGACCCTGATCATAGTAGCCCAAAATGTCAGGGAACTCCAGGGGAAAAGGGCAATATGACCACTTTCATGCTGTCAGCTGAAAATGAGCTCATGGCAGCTCTTTGAAGCATGGCATGATTAAAATGTCCCTGCCTACCACATAAATGAGTATCAGGAACAAGATGACTAAAAGGTGGGGAAGATATTGGATTGAAATTATTTTTGGATGTTTTTTCTTCTTCCTTTGAAAATTCAGGTGAAGTTAATTAGCTGGAATGGCAGCATCATCTGATCTGAAGCAGGCTTCCTTTCATCTCACGTCTGCTTTTAGAATATGTACATTCTTCTCTCCACTCTAGGGAAGAAGAAGAAAAGTGGGGCGGGGATGGGGGGGAACCTGCACACTCAGGTCCCGCAATCTCCAGATGAATGAAATACTTCGTAAGATCTGAGGCCATTAAAGATCGCAAGTGGAGAATTAATAAGAATTTAGGAGCTAATTTCCCAAGATGAAGATGACCGGAGGAAGGAAACTCCATGGCCTGCAGAAGAAGAAACATTAAAAATTAATGAAACCAATTATTTTAATAGTGTCCAAAATATGTTCTGTTTAAAAAGTAAGTAGACACAAGGATTTGGTGATACGATGGGTGTTTCCCCTAATGTCCTCTGACAGTCTCAGTCACTGAAGTGCTCATATTAACCCCTCAGTTCATTACTCAAGCTTAAATCACAACCATTAATCATTATTAAGAACAGCCTGCCATCAGGCCAATGGCATTTTTATAATTATCTAATAAAGTAAGTAGAGAAGAGCTCAGTTTCCAAAATGGACTAGGTGTAATCTACATCATGTAGAGGAATACATTCTTTAGAGGACAACATTAATGTGTGATAGGATTAGTGTAATGGGGTGTATGCCTTCATTGCAAAAAATGGGTGTGATTTAACAATGAGACATCTCTCTCACTGTAAAATCCTAATGGGGAAAAGACACTGGTAGCTCTTACCTCACTGTAGCTAGTCAAGGTCAAAGACCCTGGGTTTCCCTTGACATCAAGATTAAAACTACTTATGCCTTGTCTCCACTAAGATTTTTACAGAGAGAGCTATCCCCCATGTAGACACACCCCTCTTTTACAGTGAAGACATAGGCTAAACTAAGATGGATCCTATTCATTTGGATGGGAGACCTCCAAATAAAATCCAGCATGCTGCAGGAAATTACGCTGGGTTTTCATTAAATCACATTCTTCTGTTGGGGTGGATGCTGAACCAAGGCTCCAGCATGGTGTCAGAGGGCAATATGCAGAGAAAAGTGACAACTTTCAGATGAGATGCAAGTGGGAGAGTTTTCCTTCTGTTAATGGGAGGGGAGATGACTGAGGGGAAAGGTATTTGGGTCCTCAGTCCCTTGTGATAGAATTCTCATAAGGAATATAGTTCTCGGCATCCTAAGGCTACAGGCACTACGGTGGTACAGCTATGCCGCTGTGGTGCCATAGTGTAGATGTTTCCTATAGCAATGGAAGGTTTGTTTCTGTTGCTGTAGGTAATCCACCTCCCCAAGAGGCAGTAGCTAGGGCCATGGAAGAATTCTGCTGTTGACTACGCCAGGGGTTGCCATAGCTATGGCTCTCTAGGTATGTCTACATTGCAATAAAAGACCCATGGTCAGCTGACTTGGGCTTGTGGGGCTCGGGCTGTGGGGCTATAAAATTGCAGTGTAGATGGTTGGGCTCAGGCTGGAGCCCAAGCCTAAACCTCTTTCACTGCAATTTTATAGCCCTGTGACCTGAGTCAGCTACCTGGGTCAGCCACGGCTGTGCTATGTGTCTTTTATCAGAGTGTAGACATACTTTCAGGTAGACGAGGTCTAAGTATTAAATTCTAGGCCCCTATTGCCCCTGTGTCCAATGGGGTACCTATGTTACAGAGATCAAGAGGTTGAATTCACTGTTGCGATCTAGTCAAATGTCTTCAGATGCTTGTCAGGGAGTATAAAGTGGTGAAGTTATGTGGCTTTTCTTTGTTTGCTTTTTGGGTGTGGAGAAACTCTTTATAATTCACACAGAACATTGTTTTTTTCAGGACTCCGGAAAGGGTGCTAAGGTAAAAATGACTAACCCACGTAAATGTTTTCCAAGGATTTTTAGCGGGCAAAAGACCCAAAGAAAGAGTGGGGAGACCTAAGACTACCGCTAAGCAAAATTTTTTGGATGAAACTTTTTTTTTTATGCCAAAGAATTCAGATTTGGGTCAATCAAAATATTTAATGAATTCATCTGAATTTGTTTAATTGTTTGGGTTGAAAAGGAACAAAAAAATCCCAAAGAAATCATAAAGTTTCATGTGGACATTTTTGAAACAAAGCATTTTGACTTTTCAGAAATGACTTTTTGTTGTGAATTTTATTTCCCCTTTTTAAAAAAAAAAAAAAGAAAAAGTTTAAAAAAAAAAACAACCCTGTTGAAAATGAAACTGAGTTGAAATGAAACTTTTCACCAAAAAAAAAAAAGGGGGGGGGGGTGAGGCCCTGAAACTGAAAAATCAGTTATTGGTGGAGCTACCTGTGACTGCTTCCAGCAGTGTGGTGTTTCCTAGAATGAGGGCTTTAACACATGGCCCATGCTGCTGTAGGCGGCATAGATTAACTGGGGATGGTATTTGACCCTCAGTGACAATCCAAGAATGGCTCCTTTTCAGAGCCCTTAATCATATCCTGGAACTCAAATCCACTTAGAAAAAAGCGCACCCCCCCACATCTTTAACCAGCAAATTCCAGCAAAGGCTTGATGAGGTGGGGGTGGCAGTCAGGTTCCTTCCCAACAGAGTTTTGAGCTGGTCCAGGGCTAGTGAATGCACTCTTCCCTTCTCCTCTCCTTCCTCAGTGTAGCCAGTTTCACAGTCAACAACCCGTTAAGATAAATGGAGCAGTTGTTGTTTGAGGCTGGCTGATACTCAGGCAGACATCGGTGAATTAGTTATGCTGACTTCTAATTTCCAAGGCTTTTTTTGCAACCAAAAAAAGAAAGTTTGCAACCATTTACGAAAGTTTATATTCTGACATCATCACATGACTCCAGGAACCAAGTCCCTAGGCAGAGGCCTATGTCTTAATCCTAGAATTTAGTAAAATGTATGTTTTAGTTGCCACACATTTAAAAACCAAATTAATTAGCAAATCAGTGTGTGCTGTTCCTGCTCTGTGCTATCTAGTGGACTTCTACCCCATCTCATATAAGTTCTTTTGCTGCACCCATCACAACAGGCACCTTACATATCAAAGTGAGTGCACGCAGTTCTGCTTCTTTCTCTCTCCTCTTTCTATTTCAAGATGGGTTTATTTTCCATCCTGTGCCATGCATGGGGCCAGAGCTGATTAATGGTCCTTCCTCTGGCTCGTTGAGAAATGACTCTCGGATCCCTTCCAAGATCGCTGATTTGCTGTCATGTCCCACAAATCTGGCACTCCTTGGTGGAGACATGAAAAATGTCTCTTTGCCTTCCACATGGCTGCAGTGCTCTGGGTGAAAAATGCACGCTTTTCATGCCTGCTTACTCCTTGCCTTTGTGCAGTCTCCTGATAAGCTGTGTCTGCCAGAACCCTCTCCTTAATCAAATGCACAGCTGGCCTGCGAACTGCTAGCCTAAAGCCCTCTCTACTGCTGAGCTCATCACCATCTGGACACCATGGAGAAGTGGGGGGAGGAGTTAAGTTGGATGAGTGGGGGTGGGGAGTGGGGGGAGAAATAATGTCTAATTTCTTTCCTGAAAGCTAGTTTCCAATGCAGAGAACCTAAATAAATAAATAAACCCACCAAGCATAGCCCAGTTACTTAAGAAAGCTCTTTAAAATGCATGAAGCTTTCACTCCTTTTGGGCTATAAGTAAACTAGTGTTTTCCAATTAAAGCAGGAAGGAAAAAGGAGAGGACTCGGAGAACTGCACTGAGGGCGGGAGTTAGACACACAATTTCTGACAAGAGGCAAATAATGGCACTTTTTCATCCCCTAATTGGATATATTAGTTCCAACGCTTTTAATTTTTGTCTCTTGAATGACTTTACAAAAATATCCAGAGCAACACTTCTAGCCAAGCATAGTGGTTTGATTACAACAAAAGGAGATAGTAATTTTTTTGTTTTTTTTCTTTTAAAGGAATCCTGTCCCCTGGGTTGATGAGGCTCAATGGCTTGTTCCTAAAAATAGACAGCAATGTTTGTTTTTAATTTCACTGTAAAATGTTTTAATTGAACTGATACTTAAGCCATGTCTACACTAGCGGAACTTGTAATGGCACAGCTGTAATGATGCAGCTGTACTGTTGTAAGATCACTCGTGTAGCTGCTCTATGCCAACAGGAGAGAGCTCTCCCATCGACAGATTAAAACCACCTCAATCAGCAGCGGTAGCTATGCCTTCCTGGCAACATAGCACTGTGCACAAGAGCACTTATGCCGGTGAAACTTGTTTTTTCACACCCCCGAGCGACATAAATTTTGCTGACATACGTAGTGTAGACATGGCCTTAGTCCCCTGCAATGTTGAATCCCCAGACAGACTAGCTTGTACATGGGAAAGTGAAATTATCTGAAAACTGCAGTGAAACCAACCTGCTGTTTCTGTGGTACAAGTTGAGAGAAATACAAAATAACACACAGCATATATGTTGTAAAGTCCCTGATTAGATTTTTAAATGTCTTCTACTGCTAAATCTAAGGTGGAGTTAGGAGAAAACACAGGAAAGGGGGGAAATCTATTCTTGATTGTCTCAGAATCTCTTTTAAAGAACGTTAAGCAATAAATACAATCTATGCCTACAATTTTATGTCCATGTGAGTGCAGGGGTCAATCAGACTGTGCACATCTCATTACAGGATCGGAGCCTGAGGAATTCATGAGAGAAAAACATGACTCTCTTTTTTATTTCCCCCCCAAAAAACCTTCAAACAAATAAAAAAACACCCCCAAAAACGTCCGTTTCAACAGGAGTGCTACTAATACTTCACCTTTCGCTAGCACTCCCCTCTGACAGGCTCAGCATGCTCTACAAACATTTTAAAATTCAGACTCACCAATCCTTGTGAAGAAGGGAAGTTTTGTTTTACATTTTATTTCAAGTTGGGGAGAAATGTGTTAGCATCTGTCCCATGGGGATCCATTTTCACAGTGTACAGATCATGGGACTTGGGGTTGGGTATTGTCCCTGCACCTCCACTAATTGGATTAATCGTTCTTTTTCCTAATAAAGAGGTTCTGGAAGGGAGCAGGGGGTTCTGCTTTTGGGGAAATGGGGGTGCTGCTGTCACATTTAAAAAACTGAAATCACCCCAAGTCACGTTCCTCCCAGTGCTATGCCAGCTGTTAGGTACTGCTGTTAACACTTCCAGATGCTACAGACTGCTCAAGTCACCCAGTGTGTACTGAACATATTCTAGTGTGTGGGGGGTACAGTTGTAGAGCAGGCACCTAGTTTCAGTGAATCGCCTGGCAACCGTAGCAGAGAACGCAGAGGCATTTTTAGAAATGCCTTTCACGAGCGTCCTGCATCTACAACTCTCTCCTACAATCACTGCACAGAGGGTTTTGGTGAAAAGTGAGATAATCCTGTTCTAGAGATGGGCCTGAGCCATGACATTTATATTGATCTTAATATCTCCAAAGCTGTGGGGGGGGTCAGATCTGGGATTTTGGTTTGGATCCCTCTGGCTACTGCTCTGCTATTTCCATTTAAAATAACGTTGCTTTTCTGGTTATTGAGGTCTGAGCCCCAGCCTCGTCACTGTGAAAGCTGAGCACTTCTTCCCCATCCTTTGTTGCACAGCCCACCCCACCCCACCCCCACATTTTTATGATGAACAAAATCCTTCCTCATTTCTGCTCTGCCTGCCTGTGATCTGTGTGAGTGAATCGAGGTGGGGACGGGGTAAGGTGAGTGTGCACTCCAGCTCCAGAATGTTTTGGAGCCCGTGGCTGTGGCTGTCGGAATCCTCTGCTGCCTCCTCTCCCCATGTGGTCAGCTTGCCAGCCCTGAACCCTTGCTGCACCCCTCTCTCTCGTAATTATGATTGTTATGATTACTGGGAACATGGCTCACCAGGACCGGCTCTAGGCACCAGCAAAGGAAAGACAAGCTTGGGACAGCAAAATTCCAGGGGCGGCATCATTCCGGCCACCCTTCTTTTTTTTTTTTTTTGGTTGGGCAGTTGTGCTCTCAGAGTAAACTAGACCTTCCTTGACAGGTGTTTGTCCAACCTGTTCTTAAAAACTGCCAGTGATGGGGTTTCCACAACCTCCTTTGGAAGCTTTTTCCATAGCTTAACTACCCTTATAGTTAAGAAGTTTTTCCTAATAGCTACCTAAATTGCCCTTGTTGCAGATTAACCCCATTACTACTTCTCCTACCATTTAGTGGACAAGGCGAGCAATTGATCATCATCCTCTTGATAACACTCCTCAATATATTGGAAGTCTATTATTAAGCCCCCTCAGTCTTCTTTTCTAAAGAGTAAATGTGCCCAGTTTTTTTAACCTTTCCGTATAGGTCAGGTTTTCTAAACCTTTTAACATTTTTCTTGCCCTCCTCTGGATAGTCTCCAATTTGTCTGCATCATTCTTAAAGTATGGTGCCCAGAACTGGGCATAGTACTCCAACTAAGGCCTCACTAGTGCTGAGTAGAGCAGGACAATTACCTCCCAGGTCTTACCATCCGACTCTCCTGTTAATACACACCAGTATGATATTAGTCTTTTTCTCATTTGTGTCCCATTGTTGACTCACATTCCATTTGGGATCCACTAGAACCCCCAGATCCGTTTCACCAGTACTCCTGCCTGGTCAGTTATCCCTGTTCAAGTATATGCTCAAACTGCAATCTCTTTGGGGAGGGGAGAACAGAAACTACAATAACTTACTGGTAGCAGGAACCTCTGTGTGGAGTATCATGTAGCACTTTACAATTAACTAAGCCTCAAGACTTGTTTGGGAGCTGGCTAAAGAATTATTTTTCCTATTTCACAGTAGGGGCATCTTAGGTGACACGACTTGGCCAAGATCACAGTACAGGTCAGGAAGAGAAACCACAAGTCCTGACTTCTGGGCCACTCTTCTAACCACTAAGTCTCACGCGCTTGCTATAAAGAGGAAGGCTCCCTGAGGGAGACCTTCAAAAGCACCTACGAGATTTAGAATCACAAGTTGGGAACTTGTGCTTCTAAATCCCTTAGGTGCTTTTGAAAATTCCCTCCACTATCAATCTTTGCCATCTCTGAACATGATAATCAGCCATGGCAGATGCTCATAGTGAAAAATAGCTGTAAATTACTCAAGATTAGTAGGTATGTATGAATGCTGAATAAACACACAACTTGCAATAGCTCTGAGGCCAAAAGCTGTGTCTTCAAGCCCCAGGAATATGTGAGGTCCTAGTCTAAAATATATAATTAATTGCACTATTGCCTTCTACTGTATGGAATCTAATTTGTATTTTATAGGCTCTATATTGCAAAAAGCAAATGGAGAGTTGTCTTTAGCTCTGTGATAAAGGCCTGGGTTTTTAGAGCTGGAGGATCAAAGTTCTATACCCACTGTTGCCAGGATGTTCTACATGGCATTGGTATGCAATGTAGTGAAAGATGTGAAATCCTAGGTGACCATGAATTTGTTACATAGTATTTTTTTAACCTTTTTGAAACTATTGGTTGCTGAGACCTGTCCCAGGTGATTACACTGGAGATAATCATATGCATAGGGCTGTGGGGTTTGCCACACTGGATGGACATTTGGTCACCAATTCTGATCCTCATGCTGATCATCATTTGGGACTCTTTTCATTTGCCCTGGCTTCCATTCCTCTCTGGGTGCCTGGGTGTATTTGGCATAATGGTGTTTAAACTTACTTAGCTTAGGCATGTCCCTATAGCTCTGAAGGGTTTCTGTGGTCCTCCAGGGCCACAGAAAAGGGAACAGGCTAGACAAGCCAATTTCAAAGGACTAGTCTAGCCTGCTTGGCTTTCTTCTTTATTGCTCTTTGAAGGAGTGTAAGCATCCTGCAGGATTGGAGAATGGAGGACAAGCCTGGCTCATTGTGCAGAGCAGGGCATTCAAGACAAGAGGTGTGGGGAGAAGATAAGGATGGGCCTGGGGAGGGCCGTGTGACTGGGGCCAGAGCATTAAGAAAGAGACGAGAGCCCTGAGGGGAGCAGAGGAGAAGATTGAGGGGTGGCAAGCGGGGATAAAAGGAATTGGGTGGAGGACACGTCGTTTGGGTCTGCAATCAATAATCCAAGGGAATCTGCAGGTTTGCTCTTCTGGGGTGAAAGTTCTGTTTTTTAAATTACAGTGTTTCTGCTTTAAGTGATGGCACTGACCTTTGCAATGACGGGAGCTAGCTGATGTGCATTGTCAGTTGCACATCCTTCAGCGCATGGCCTGCTTTGTTCAGGGCTCAGGGTGTCACTGAGGCCGGGGGACAGGAGAGTTGCTTGTCTGGGGGGGCTTGTGAGAGTAGAAAGAGGCCACAGGGCTTCCCAGGACATGGAAATAGCTGATTTTCAGGAGTGACCCTAAAGAAGAGATTTCTCTGTGTGTGTGAAATGAGAGAGAAACTAGTTTTTATTGGGTTTAAACGTAAAAACACTATGGGGCTGATTCATCGGTGCCTGTCTCACCTGTGCACTAGTTAGGCAGGATCGTAGGGTAGATGTAAGGCTGGGCGCTGGGGGATATCCCCAGCTCAGGGGGCCGATGCACTGCCTCTGAAACAGCCCTGGGTGCAGGAGGCATTGGCACAGCCTGGGCTGGGAATTGAGTGTAGGTGGGTTAGATGAGGAAGAGAATGGAAGGGGGTGTGGGCAGGGCAGATCTGAGCCCTGGCTTTTCCCCATAGGGACTACTGAGGGGCAAACTTAGTCTGCATCAGAGATGGCACTGGGGTCTCTGAAGTTTCTCTGTCCCTGTGCAGGTGCTGGGATGAATCTGTCCCTATTAGTGATAGTAATTGAGACAACAGGTGGAGAGAAGAGTGAAAAGAATGAACATAGCATTTTTAAATGCCTTTTTTAAAGGACAGAGAGAGGGGAAGATGGATTGAGCCTTGAGGAAAAGAAGGATGGTATTGTGGTTAAGGCACTAGACTGGGACTTGAGCAATATTCATTTCCCAGCCCTGCCACAGAATGCCTATGTGACCTTGGGCAAAATCACTTAATTGTTGTGCCTTAATCTCCTTTCTAAAATGGAGATAATACTTCCCTACCTCATGGGGGTGTTGTCAGGATATATCCATTAATGATTGTGTGGTGCTCAGATAATAGTGGTGGAACTTGACCAGATAGACCCGAGTATGGCTTTGGAGACACTAGAAAAGCAAAAGTGGAAACAGTGCACTAAATATCAACTCTTGGAAGTGGTGCTTTTAGCTGTAGTATCAGAGTGGACAGAGCAGCCCTAAATAAAGGCATTTGAACCATTCTGTTTCATAGACTATAGAGATGGAAAGAACACACATTCAGTCCTTCCTCCCTGGGCTAACACAGGATTGCTCCTGGCACTACATTTGCTGTCAAGTCTAGTGTGACTGACCCAACCAATGCCAGCTTCCAGTATTCCCCTTGGGCATTTCTTTTGTGGTTAAACAGACCTCCTAAGTGTTTGGAAATTATTCTGATATTCTCCCTAAACTTTACTGAAGTTGATGCCTTCAGCTTTGCAGCCCAGGAGAAATTGGGAAGAAGTCTCCCCAGATTAACTTACCACCAGCTCTGGGCATTTTCTCACCTGGTCTCTGACATATAGACAAGTGTCTGCATCAAAGGAAGGCTATTCAGACATGGTAAGATTTAGCCATTGACCTTTTGCAAAGTACTGGAAGAAAATGATGGGGGGGGGGGAATCAAAGTGTCTCTACATCAAAGGGAGAGAGAGAATCTGTGGTTAACGTAGGTAGATATGGGTAATCCAGTGGGAGAGAAGGTATCTGAATTTGCAGAAAGTCCTGACATCCCCTCGTCCAGAGCCCTATCAATCTTGCCGTGGAATGTGACAGGCAAGGAAAGCCGAAGAGCAGGTGAAAGATTCTGAAATCAAAAGACTTTGAAAGCTGGATCAGAGGGAGAAGCACAATTTTTCCATCTGCTTTGAATTTATTGCTGCTAATATGGAAGCAGACTCTGGTTTGAATGAATGTGTTAGACCAAAGGGGCCAGTCAACATCTCCATCATTTTCAGGAGAGGATAACAAAGGCTCACTTTCTTATTTAACTCCTTCTCTACCAAACAGGTACAAATCAACAAGTTAAAAATTGGGAGCAGAGGAAAAATTGTTCAGCTTTTTTCTTTTAAAAACCAAAAACCTAAAAGTTTGGACCCCCAGTTCTGCCCAGCCCCCCCATCATCCCCTCTTAAGTATATTTAGTCCTCTCGGACAAAAAATTTGACTGGACCCCAGACTGCATTTTAAAAGCAACTGGTGCCTCTGTGGCCAAGGCACATGCAAATACCTAGCTCCAAATCTAGGTATTAGTTGGATATCTGACTACACTGCATATAAAAGACTTATGGCTCTAGCTGGGGGTCTCTGTATCAGAATCTCGGCTCATTAGGAGACAGTGGGTGGCTCAGGGGATTCTGGGCCCAGATTGTCTAGGTTGCTGATTTGAATCCAGCTTCGTTATGTGTAGCGATCAAATGTAACCGCTTGATGTTTTTTTCGGTGACCTGTGTGAAATAAGTTGATGACTCTCAGTCCAGTTTCTAGTGGCCAGGTATCTATAAAAAACAAACAGAACAAAACAAATTAAGCTTCAGGGAAGAGGTCAAGCATTGAATGAGCCAAGTCTGCTGAACTGCCTTCTGACCCAAAAGAAGTGATGGTACTGCCAGCTCAGGGTTGAGGCACGTTGTAGGGTGACGGTGGTGTGTGGGAAGCTCCGAAACCACAAGCCCCTGGTTGCCAGCTGAACGAAAGAGTAGCAGGCTCTTATCCTCAATCTGTGTCAGTCACTAGAGGGTGACATGAAAACACACGTTCACCTGGTATCTTATATGCTCATTCTGGACCTTTGAGGTCTCATATGGGCTGCTGTTTTGTATTGAATTCCTGACCATCTATAGACCCCACATGTCATCAGCAAAGATTCAACCCAGGATCCTCAGCATGACTTCTTGCTCTTTGTTCTATAAGCATTTACATCCAATACCCTCTTAGAAGTTGCTCCTTTAGTGCAGGGGATTGTGCACCAAAACCTCCCGATGCTCCTGGTGTCTGGATAGTCTGGGTTTCTTACACTTGCATTGCCGCTGCATGTGTTGCATATGTTCTGCTCAGACAGGACTGCAGACTACGGGGCTGTGGATACAGCACTCAGACTGACTTTAAAGAAGTAATGAAAACAAATCTCCAAATATATTAGTTTTATATATATATATATATATATATAAACTGCTAATCATTATGTGGATAAATTACATAGAGGCCCCAAATCCCCTTCAGGTTTGATGCTGTCACTGTCAGCAGAAGTTATATGAAACACTACTGCTCTTTTCTCTCCATATATTAGAACTTCTCTCTCTCCCAACCTCCCCGCTATGTTTCCTAAGCAACGGGAATGGCATGCTTAGGAAACAGATAAGGAAGGCGGTCAAGCCAATGAGATTTTGTCAGAACTGATTTTAGGTCTCATGCTGCTCATGAGTATTAAGGAAAAGATCCCTCAGTGTTGAAATCAGAAGCCTTGTTATTTTGAATAATGTTTTTTTTTTCTTTTTGGTGTTCCCCAGGAATCGCTGCCAGTTGCACTAAATGCTGGAGCCGTCACATTCTATTTTCCTTGGCTACTTCTAATAGCATTGCGGACATGGCGGCCAAAGACTAGAGCCGTAGCGAGCTGCTCACTGGGGTTATGAACCCAGCTCAGAGCTGAACCAGTTACAGTTCTAGGCTGCTGCTTGTCCAAGAGGCTAAAGCAAAGTCTGTGACCGAGCAGAAAATTCCAACTCTTCAGAGGAGGGGAGCCTGCAAGAGGGAATGTTGGCATGAGAGTGGAGTGGATGAATCAGTGAATCTAAGAACCTGTTTTTTGCTGGCCAGAGAGACTGTGTTGGAACTAGAGAGGTTTGAGGGCTCACGCTGCAAAATTAGACTCCAGATCTAGGTTTTGAACATTTCAAAGTTTGGATCCAGGTTTTTGTTCAGCCAGTTACAGGAATAGAGGCTGACTGCAAAAATCAGTTCTGGATTTGGGTTTGGCTCACCCACAGAGTGTGATGTGCACTCAGATCTGGGGGCTTGTGTGGGCCTAGTGAACCCCTTTCAGAAAAATGTGCTTAAACAGAGCTCATGCTAACATAGTACAGATGAGTGGAGTGGGAAGTCTAGAGGGGGCACAGGCTGGGTCTTTATGCAGCACTTATTGTCACAGGATTTCCAACCTGGCCAAAACCTGGCAGTACTACATGTCTTACGAGGATCCAGTTCTTGTGAAATTTCAAGAACCAGGATTCTTCTCTGGAACATTTGAGGGTCACTGCTCATTACTCCAGACAGAATTTCAAGTGGTTTTGGTTTTTTTATTATTATTATTATTTTATTTTATTATATAAAATTAATAATCTGTCACCATATTTTCTTCTGTAGTCCTTTGTCATCTTGGTGCTCAGATACTATAGTGCCCTAGAAATACCTAACACTGGTCCAGGACTGGGGCTGCTAGGTGCTACTGCAGTACAAATAATAAGTAATAGCAGGCAGATAGTTGGAACAGATAGTTGGGACTGAAAAGTGAGAAATAAAAAATGAAACCACCCTTTTAAGCTTCATTCAAAAATAAAGCCACATGTTGGGATCAGACTGAGGCATATCAAGATTTCTCTGGTGAAACGAATTGAACTCGGAGAGCAAGGTTAGCTCTCTGCTCCTTACTCACCACAGGAGGCCAGTTCATTGATCTTACATTCTTCTGAAAAATTATGAAGTATTTCCCCATCTTTTTCTTCTTCTTCAGTTATTTGTCTACCTGAGTACCAGGATAAGCAGTCATAGGGAATCCATGCAGCTCAACAGAGTAACACTATCTAGAAGCACTTTTGCAGCCAGTTTGATTGCTTATGATGTAGCCTATCAAGTAGAAGAGACGTCCCAGAAGTGGATGACAGATGCTATGGCCATTGGTTTTGTAATGGTTAGGAGTATGCTTTTAAGTAGGAAGCGTTGGGAATTAAAGGAACAATCAGTTTCCAGGACATTTGATCTACTGGGAATGTTTAGGCCAGGAAATTTACAGTGTTGATAATGTAACAGGATTAAAGCTCATTGCTCCTGATTCCATCAGGATCAGCACAGTTTAGTTGCCAGCTATTAGCTAGAGTGCAAAGCCCTTACGTGGCAGTTCATTTTCTTATTTGGAGGTCTTACTGTTCACTTCCTGTGTTCTTGCTAAATTTTAAATATTGACTGACTATTGGCAATTTAAAGCACTGTCTATCCTTGAAACCCCATCCTTGGACTGATCTTCACCTAACCGCTCTCTAATCCATGCTAGGCAATAAGAGCGGAGTCACCTGCCGTTGCAGAACTCAGTGGAGGAAGTCTACCCTTCCAGGATTTGACTGGACTAAAATTTGTGGTCCTGTTTTAATTCAGGCTGGTCCCTCTGATAAACTACAGACATTTGTGCCCTGGAATAAACATTGGTGGAGTGTCTAGACTAGCGTTTACAGCAGGGTTAGTTAATGCAGGTTACTTTGCAATCAATTAACTCTTGCTAAAACAGGACCACAAACTCTAGTCTATGCAGCCCCCAGCCCCAAAGTCTGCCATCTGCTGTCACTGAGACCTGCTGGCTGATATTTTAAATCTCATTCCTTTATAGCGAAGAGCATAACAAGAACTCCTCTCCCTTGCTCTTATTTTAATGCTCCTAGTGATGAATAGGAAGAAAAGCTGCGGTAATCAGAGCATTATTGATGCTGTTACTCCCTTAATAACAGCTCCTGGCAGGTGACTGGAATACCACACTGTCTGCAGTAATGTCATGTAGACACACAAAGCTGGGATTAACATCAAAGAGCTCCAGCACTGGGCTCTGGTGGCAGACTTGCCCTTCAAAGCTTTCTTCAAACTGGTAGCAAATGTGCTAACAAGGCATGAAACAGAGCTTCTGCGACCAAAAAAACCCAAACCAAACAATCAAGCTGTGGAAGATGTTTTGGGTTTTTTAAAGCAGACACGCTTATTCACCCACTGCCTGTAATGTTGAGAGCTGTAAAAAGAACCATCTGCTTTGTAGAGCACTTGGAGATCTCCTGCTGGAACGTGCTATATAAGAGCTAAGCGTTATGATGATTTATTATTATTAGTGCTATCAGAGGTATCATTTTATGGTCACAAAAGATCCCGTGAAAAATCAGCCTGAGCTGAGCTAAATTAGGTCTCCCTTAGGTGACAGTAGTAGATCCCTTATCCTCTCCATGGGCCAGCCCCACCTGAGGGCAATATCATTTACACATTACAACAGGAACAAAGCTATACTGCTGTGTTATAACAGGGTACATGTAGGAGTGAAGACAGGTGCTAAGGTACAAAACGGCTATGGTGACTTCCCTGGTGCAGCCCAGCTAATAGGCAGAGATTTCTTATTAGGTCTTCCCCACCCCCACATTTCTGCTTCGTCCCCTTTTCATGTTCATACAGGTCTGAGCTAAGCATCACTCCATACATGGGCACAGACAATGCTTATGACTGCAAACTCCGCTGAAGCCCCATGCCCAAATAGCACAGGAGAAGACCCTTAATTGAACAATATCCCCTTTAAAGGTATAAAGAGGCCACACTGCCCATATTGCATACAGTCCTACAGTAAACATGTAGAGGCTTGACAGCCTCGCAGAAAATAAAACAACTCAGTGAACAGGGACCCAGCTGTGAAAACAGGACTTCACATCAGTAGGGTTCACATCCATCTCTAGGGTCGATTCATTCAGAGGTGCCAAAAATTCCTTCTAGCTATGCACAGACTTGTACAGACATGCACAAGACATGACAGTTGGCTTGGATAGAGAGATGCATAAGAATAGGGGACATTGATGTACCTGAAATCTCCCCTAGACCCCTTGAATTCAGCTCCCTACTGGCCAGATCTACAAACTGAGAGGCCAGTTTTAAGGGCCCTGGGCCATCTCAGTGGGGAGCCAAGTCCTGGGTGGGACCTTCCTCTGATAAAAGCAAGCAGGGTTTCACCTGGCATATTTCAGACTGAGACAGGACAGCAGAGGGCTCTTAAGAGATGTTAAAGACATAAGCTGCTCTTTCATCGTGGCCTGTGTTCACAACAAACACATCTTCTTGTAAAGGGCTCAGTTTTTGTAACAGTGAGACATAAAGGCAAACTTTTAAAGTGGGCCAGAGAGAGGGACAACATGCTCTAAGCTATACATACCAAAAGAACACACATTTCCTTTGAAGAGGATTATAATAAAGCTTCAGATTTTAGTCTGGGACAAGACTTGTTATGTTTTGAAAGCTGTCTAGTGCTGTGCTGTGCTCTAAGGGCCAGATTTTTAAAGGTATTTAAGTGCCTAACTCCCACTGAAATAAAACTAAACTAAACTAAAAATCTGGCCCTAAGGCACAGCAAACATTGATAAATTCTGCAAAAAGCCATTTTCTTGGTAGCTGGCAAAAATAATTTCAGGCTGCCAGATAAGTAAATGGGAGGGCACTAACATACGTAACAGGATCCTATAGTGCTAGTGCCTCTTCTCAGCTAAATAACAATACCTTGTATTCCTCTCAGCACCTGTGCCTAAAGACCTCAAGAAGATTGACTAACATGAATCACTTAATTGTCCCTGCTCCCCTATGAGGTAGGTAAGTCTCAGTAGTATACCCATTGTACAGAAAGGTAAATTGAGCACAGAGAGGTTAAGTGACTGGATGGCAAAGCTGAGGATACAACTCAGGAATCTTGACTCACTGTCCCGTCACTAATCACTAGATGATGCTGTCTCCCCAGAATTCCTATTAATAGAGATAGCTGCATGTATGTTCAGTCTTATGTTAAGAATAGCTACCATCTGTGCCCAGAATATTTAACTTGAAGTGATTGCTTCCAAAACTTTCCCCCTCTGCTGAGAATTATCAATGAATTGAATTCATTACCTGAAAGTCCAGGTTATTTTCAATCAATGGCAAACTTCATAGCTCCGGTGATTGCTTATACAGAGAGAAGGTGATATTGGTATAATTGTTACCTTAATATAAATTTCTTGACATAAAGGAATCATTCTTAAACCCATCAAGTAACAGACAGGAAACCTTCACAACCTCTGGATGGCAGTCAGGATACAGTATGATATACAGCCGTGGGGAAAGGAGAAATATTAGCCAAAGATGCCAGGGCATACTGCTGCTCTTCCAAAAAGTGCCTTGGGATCTGGGAAGCAGATAGGACTTTGAGGCTGATTTTTGAGAAGTGGTGAGCGTCTGACGTTCCAGCCAAAGTCCATGAAAGCTGTGGTTGCTCAACACCTTTGAAAATCAGATTTCTTTACAAGGTGTCATCAGAAAGATGCATGCACATTCACTTAATGTTAATCTAAGGATGGATGAAGGACTGAGTGGGCGCTGCAGATGTAAATTGTCTAGGTAGCTGAAACCTCATCCTGGAAAAACTAAGCTATCCCTACTTCACGTTACAAACAGGAGGCAGAAGACAAAGTTATTTCAAGTACAGCAACAACAGGGTGCCTTGGCATTTTACAGACAGATACAAAGACAGGGTCTTTGCCCCAGAGAACTTACAGTGCTGAGAGAGAGAGAATGCAGAAACACAGGAGAGGAGCAGTGTGATTAGAATGGTGCAGCTCAGGTCACCCACAGCTTTTGCTTAGATTTTTTTATTTTAAGGAATAAAGCTTTTTCATTGTCAGTTTAATATTTGTCTGAGGAGAGGGGCAAGGAAAAAAGGCAGAAACATGTGCAGCTTCCATTCTCCTGAAAGGGTCTGTGCTTTATTAGGAGCTATACCACCACACCCAGACCAGTGCAGTTTTGTGGGTGCCTGCTTTATTTTGTTAATATCAGCCAGAATTTCTCATCTGGCAAACAACACCAAATTGAAAAATGCAGAAATAGGAAAGCAATGGGTAGAAACTGTAAATTGGAATGTTCACAATGGTGCTGTCTTACATGGGTGTGTTAGTGGCATGTGATGTTTACCATCTGTCCCCTGGAAAAGAAAAACATCCTGAGAAACAGGATGTACATTCTCCACACTCCTCCCTCTCAGCAAAAGTAAAAATGAGGAGATCTGGGCTGATTTAAAATACATTACTGAGATTAACATTCCTGGGTTTCTTTGATTTCAGTGTGACCCTCTGATTATTTATCTGTTACCATATCCCTGTTTTAATAAAGCATACTTTCCTCCTGGTAATATCTAGGTCAGACTTTCATGGTTCTCCCTACACCACCACCTGCCTGGATTAGCAGACCACAAAGTAACAGCAGCCATTATTGCTGCTGGGGCCAAAATAATTAAGAGCTATCTCCCTACTAGGTGGAGAAGGGTATCCAAAACGATGCAGGAATATTCCTGGGGAAAAGGCACTAATTTCCTAGGACCCTGACCCTGTCATCAGCTCCTTCCAGGCAGAACCCTGCTTCCATGTGGAGCACATTGCAGGATCGACATCTAGCTGCTTGCTTAGCAAGCCTTACTGCCGTGCATAGGGTTAAGTTCAGGGCAGATGAAGGAATTTACCTCTAAGTTTATTGGCAAGGCACTCTTCTCTGGAGCAATGAGTGAGGATAATTCATTAGGATGAGGTGCGTATTTCAGACTTTGTCAATTTGCTGTCAGTGCAGGTGGCAGGCAGTGATGTACCACCGTCCTTATCCTTTAGGTTTCCATGTCCGAACCAATAATTTATGACATGGCCCAAAGTCTCAAAGCAACATTGGGATTTATTATTTCTTTTGAAAAAGCTCACTCCCAGGCCCAGATCTTATATGCAAAGTTTCATCCTGCATCTTATTTTGCATTGCTGAGTTATAACCCCCTAAATTACCAACAGAAGCCCTGGCAAATTCTTGCTAACAGCTCTAATGGATGCTATTATAAGTCTACTGCTCCCTGGCACTGAACCTTCGCATCTCATCTCCATAAAGGATTGCTGTCAACTTGAAAAATTGCATTTCTGTCTGAAAAAGCGATACTTTCGTTACAAATAATACCTCAGAGATAGTAACTGGAAGAGAGAAGGCTAGGGTGGAAATGTATTTAATACTATTCAGTTTATTTACTTTGTGTGTTTGGTAGCACTTTGTGTCATGTCTGTTTCACTGTTACGCTGATGCACAGTTGTGCTTCCTGTCCCCTGTGCTAGCAAGATGACTTCCTTCCTGCACTGCTCTAGGGAGGATCTCATGCACTCTGTGTCCCAGGCCCTGCACCAATAACAGCAGCAAAGCTGAAGCTGAAAAGGCAGCAAGCAGGTGGAAATGTGCCCAGAGAGGAAGTGGAGTGGGAGGACAGGTGCGCTAGGCATGTTGCTCTTGAGTTGCTTTAAGAGATCTTTGTAATATTGCAGAAGAGCAGAAAAACCCTTAGAATATTATTGTACAGACCTTTTGTAAATGTCTGTGCATGCTGTTATTTAAAGGGGCTATATCAGGAATTTGCATTGTTTGAAACTGTCATTTTAAAAGATCTCAAATTGTCAGTGTATAACACAACACTGTTGCTTTCTCTTGGGATGCCAAAGCAGTCCCTGCCAGGATTTGCGTCTAAACACAGAAGGAAGGATTCACACTTGGCATGAATCCTTTTCCATTAAAAAGGCAAATGACTGGCGAAGTGTTCTACTGACAGGCATCGGCTCCCTCCAGTTCTGCCAGCCTCCCCAGGAATCCACTCAAGTGCCTCAGCCCACAAATGTGCTTGCACATGACAGGCATTTTGCGAACCAGTGAATAATCTCCCCTTCCCCCCTCTTTTTATGCCAAAGTAAGTGGCTCTGTTTGGGCTGTGGCAGGCACCTGATTCATCCCAGCCTCTCATCGCCCCACCCCCAGACTGTGCCTTTCTACAGATATACTGGGATGGTGGCTCAAAGTAGAAGGCCAAGTTCGCCATCTTCTGGGGAAAACACGCAAGCTCCCTGAGAAACAAGGTGGGTGAGGTAATCTCTTTTAGTTAGTGGCCCAACTTCTGTTGGTTAAAGAGAGAAATTTTCAAGCTACACAGAGCTTTTATTCAGGTCACTGCAAACAAGCTACCTGGACAGTTGGCACAAAGTATTCATTCAT